>NC_060120.1:221635819-226635819 GCF_021461395.2 Schistocerca americana | reverse complement strand
GTATTCGTCATCACCTTACTGGCGTATCACCCGGCGTGATGTTATGGGGTGCCATTGGTTACACGTCTCGGTCATCTCTTGTTCGCATTGACGGCACTTTGAACAGTGGACGTTACATTTCAGATGTGTTACGACCCGTGGCTCTAGCCTTTATTCGATCCCTGCGAAACCCTACATTTCAGCAGGATAATGCACGACCGCATGTTGCAGGTCCTGTACGGGCCTTTCTGGCTACAGAAAATGTTCGACTGCTGCCCTGGCCAGCACATTCTCCAGATCTCTCACTAACTGAAAACGTCTGGTCAATGGTGGCCGAGCAACTGGCTCGCCACAATGCGCCAGTCACTACTCTTGATGAACTGTGGTATCGTGTCGAAGCTGCATGGGCAGCTATACCTGTACACGCCATCCAAGCTCTGTTTGACTCAATGCCCAGGCGCATTAAGGCCGTTATTACGGCCAGATGTGGTTGTTATGGGTACTGATATCTCAGGATCTATGCCCCCGAAATTACGTGTAATCACATGTCAGTTCTAGTATAATACATGATCTGCATTTATTCTTGGTGTAGCAATTTTAATGGCCTGTAGTGTAAATAATATTTTAAGAGAGACATATACTGGATCAAGGCCACTTGAGCAAGCTCTACAATACGCGGAGGCTCCTCGGGATTTGCCCTGAAATTTGACGAAAACACAAGAAATCCGTAATAATTGTTCAACAAGTTCCTTCTGTTCATTGGTCAAGCAGAGTAGTAGTGTCAGCTTATACTAAACTATTCCTTCAGGCGAAACCGACGCTTAACCTCAGGGGCAGCAAATAAAGGCCGTAGCCGCTCAAATACGGGTGAGATTCGATATGTAATGTCACACTTTTTTCCTAAAAGCACGTTGCTTTTATTCAGTATTCCAATACAACATATTATTATCCACTCTTTTGCTATGAAACTTTATTTTTCAACACTGTATCCAACGCGACAGCCTTACGCCACCTTACTGGGAGGGGTAGTATTCCCCTTTCGTATCCCTCTACAGGTCGACGTCGGAACGAACGTCTTGCTGCTTCAATTCCCTCCCCATTATCCACGTGCTGCTTCCCGTGGTACGCATCATTCATTGGGCCCGACAGACGGTAGTCGGGACGTGCGAGATCCGGGCCGTAGGGTGCAGAATTGTCTGAGGCATAGCGTTGTCATGGAGAAGGAGAAGTTCCTTTGCATTTTTGTGGAGACGAACACACTGAAGTCATTTCTTCAATTGCCTAGGGATAGTACAATATACAGGGTTATTACAAATGATTGAAGCGATTTCACAGCTCTACAATAACTTTATTATTTGTGATTTTTTCACAATGCTTTGCAGACACATACAAAAACTCAAAAAGTTTTTTTAGGCATTCACAAATGCTCGATATGTGCCCCTTTAGTGATTCTGCAGACATCAAGCCGATAATCAAGTTCCTCCCACACTCGGCGCAGCATGTCCCCATCAATGAGTTCGAAAGCATCGTTGATGCGAGCTCGCAGTTCTGGCACGTTTCTTGGTAGAGGAGGTTTAAACACTGAATCTTTCACATAACCCCACAGAAAGAAATCGCATGGGGTTAAGTGGGGAGAGCGTGGAACCCATGACATGAATTGCTGATCATGATCTCCACCACGGCCGATCCATCGGTTTCCCAAACTCCTGTTTAAGAAATGCCGAACATCATGATGGAAGTGCGGTGGAGCACCATCCTGTTAAAAGATGAAGTCGGCGCTGTCGGTCTCCAGTTGTGGCATGAGCCAATTTTCCAGCGTATCCAGATACACGTGTCCTGTAACGTTTTTTTCGCAGAAGAAAAAGGGACCGTAAACTTTAAACCGTGAGATTGCACAAAACACGTTAACTTTTGGCGAATTGCGAATTTGCTGCACGAATGCGTGAGGATTCTCTACCGCCCAGATTCGCACATTGTGTCTGTTCACTTCACCATTAAGAAAAAAATGTTGCTTCATCACTGAAAACAAGTTTCGCACTGAACGCATCCTCTTCCATGAGCTGTTGCAACCGCGCCGAAAATTCAAAGCGTTTGACTTTGTCATCGGATGTCAGGGCTTGTAGCAGTTGTAAACGGTAAGGCTTCTGCTTTAGCCTTTTCCGTAAGATTTTCCAAACCGTCGGCTGTGGTACGTTTAGCTCCCTGTTTGCTTTATTCGTCGACTTCCGCGGGCTACGCGTGAAACTTGCCCGCACGCGTCCAACCGTTTCTTCGCTCACTGCAGGCCGACCCGTTGATTTCCCCTTACAGAGGCATCCAGAAGCTTTAAACTGCGCATACCATCGCCGAATGGAGTTAGCAGTTGGTGGATCTTTGTTGAACTTCGTCCTGAAGTGTCGTTGCACTGTTATGACTGACTGATGTGAGTGCATTTCAAGCACGACATACGCTTTCTCGGCTCGTGTCACCATTTTGTCTCACTGCGCTCTCGAGCGCTCTGTCGACAGAAACTTGAAGTGCGGCTTCAGCCGAACAAAACTTTATGAGTTTTTCTACGTATCTGTAGTGTGTCGTGACCATATGTCAATGAATGGAGCTACAGTGAATTTATGAAATCGGTTCAATCATTTGTAATAGCCCTGTACTTTCGAGTTCATCGTTACACCAAGAGGGAGGACATCAAATAGAATAACCCATTAATGGTCCCAGAGGACGGTCGACATGACTTTACCAGCTGAGGGTGCAGTGTCGAACTTTTTCTTCGGAGGGTAGGTGGCGTGGTGCCACTCCATGGATGGCCGTTTCATTTCTGGTTCCGAGTGATGAACCCACGTTTCATCGCTAGTGAGGATGTTCGACAAAAAAAAATGGTCACCATGGGGGTCTTAACGCGCAACCAATTCCATACAGATGGTCCTTCGTTGCTGTCGGCCTTTGTGGTCGAGCGGTTCTAGGCGCTTTAGTCTGGAACCGCGCGACCACTACGGTCGCATGTTCAAATCCTGCCTCCGGCATGGATGTGTGTGATGTCCTTAGGTTAGTTAGGTTTAAGTAGTTGTAAGTTCTAGGAGACTGATGATCTCAGATTTTGAGTCCCATAGTGCTCAGAGCAACTTGAACCACTTGCACTTCGTTGCTCTTTATGGTTTTCGGTTTACCTCCGTTACATAGCCTGGAGTATATGCCAATTTTCTGTGATCAAAAGTGTATTGAGAAACGGATTATCTCTCAACAAACACAAACTACAAAAATTACGCGTGTGCTGCAAACCCTTTCTGGGCTGTTTATACCCTTAATTCTCCAATAAATTTTTGTCAAGAAGAGAGCGTGTCCTGCGCTTCCATGTAGACTAGAACCCCGTGTCTCTTTCCAACGCACGCTGCACGCTTTGTTCATCCAGTAAGCCTTTTGTCGTTGTTAAATTTTACATTGCATTGCGCAGAAACAATGCAAGTCAATATTCGCCCCCGGTGGAAACTATGGAAATGGCTTCTTTCCATGACCACACATTCTACTTGACTATTGTGTTTCAGAAAATTTGTTGGATTATGGTGGCCTATTACCTAGATGGAATCGCTAAACGCACCCTCCCCAGAACTGAGGCATCCTGTATGCATAAGCTGCCCGTTTTTAATATGTCGCTTTCCCCAGTATTTGTAAGCAGCATTACAAACTGACTCAGATGCTCTCTTTGTACGAGCTTGTCTGCTACGAAAGATAATTCATTTACAACGAACGTGTTGTTTAAAACAGTACAGCTGTACAATATGAACTCCAACAGCAACCGCCCCGTTAGGCAGTTCTTCGAGCGGCCTGTGATTCACTATGACTAGGTTTCGGCTATACTAACGCTTCACAGAGTTTGCAAAATTACTGCGGCATGCGAGTAATAAAAATATTATGTTCCTGGTATCGCACGAGTCCTCGGTTTTCTCAGGTGTTTCTCTCAATTTATTTCTAAAGAAATTAAGTTGCATAAAAAGTTAAGCACCTTATGTCAACCGATTGCTGTTGAAAATCTTCTATAACTTCAGTTCTTTCACCTTCGTTACAGCGTGATCCGTTTGCTAGTGATATGTTTCTATCTTCCTGTCATTTGAGAATCGACTTACCTAGCCAATTAGAGGGCAACGTACAGTTCAGGGTGGAATCGGAATCGTGGTGTAGCTTCTGATTTTAGAGATAAAGAATTGCCTTTGTTAATAGATACATTCGATGCTAGAAAAAATCTGATGCCAATCGGTGTCTTATTTTTGGAAAATTTGGCATGTAGCACTAACCACAATGATCAAACTTCTGGCCATTCCTGTGACATACACATGCTTATGAAAACTGCCAAAATTGGCGTAGACTGCTCATGTGTGAATCAAACAGAAAATATTTCCGTTACTCGAAAACATTCAAGGTTTCCAGAATGAAATTTTCACTCTGCAGCGGAGCGTGTGCCAGTATGAAACTTCTTGGCAGATTAAAATTGTGTGCCCTACCGAGACACGAGCTCGGGACTTTTGCCCTTTGCGGGCAAGTGCTCTACCAAGTGAGCTCCACATGCACGAACGACGAGTGCGCCGCACAGCTTCAGTTCCGGCAGTACCTCGTCTCATACCTCTCAAACTTCACAGAAGCTCTCCTGCGACACTTGCAAGACTAACACCCGTGGAAGAAACGATATTGCGGAGACATGGCTTAGTCCCAGCCTGGGGATGTTCAGAATGAAATATTCATTCTACAGTGCACTGATATGAAACTTCCTGGCAGGTTGAGGTACTGTTGGAAGTACAGCAGTGAGGCCGGCCTTTGCGTCGGGATTGGGTAGCTCAGTCGGTAGAGCACTTAGCCGCGAAAAGCACAGCTCCTGAATTCGAGTCCTGAACCCGCACACAATTTTAATCCGCCAGCAAGTTTCATATCAGCGCACACTCCGCGGTAGAGTGAAAATTTCATTCTGGAAACATCCCAAGGTTGTGACTCAGCCATGTCTGCCCAATATCCTTTTTCCTAGGGTGCTAGTCTTGCACGTTTCGCAGGAGAGCTTCTGTGAAGTTTGGGAGGTGGGGGATGAGATACTGGCAGAATTAAAGCTGTGAGGGCGAGTCGCGAGTCGTGCTGAGGTAGCTCAGTCAGTAGTGCACTTGCCCGCGAAAAGCCGAGGTTCCAAGTTCGAATCTCGGTCCGCATACAGTTTTAATCTCCAGAAAGTTTCATTCCAGGTTTGTTTACATGTCAGCATACACACAGTAGCCAAGCTAAAACTGTCCGAGCAATTGAACTGTAAGCACCAATCTCGACAAAACACAGCGGCTTCTCAGCGTGTTGGGAGGATTTTCCGATGGATGTCTACATTTACATCTACATCTACATCTACATGGATACTCTAAAAATGACATTTAAGTGCCTGGCAGAGGGTTCATCGAACCACCTTCACAATTCTCTATTATTCCAATCTCGTATAGCGCGCGGGAAGAATGAACACCTTCCTATGTAAGTCGGTGTCAACAAAATATTTTCGCATTCGTAGGAGAAAAATGGTGATTGGAATTTCGTGAGAAGATTCGGTCGCAACGAAAAACGACTTTCTTTGAATTATGTCCATCCCAAATCCTGTATCATTTCTGTGACACTCTCTCCCATATTTCGCGATAATACAAAACGTGCTGCCTTTCTTTGAACTTTTTCGATGTACTCAGTAAGTCCTATCTGGTAAGGATCCCACACCACGCAACAAGTGTCTCTGAGTTCACGTATACATCCAGACTAAACCAGACCTCATTCGTAGAAATGAAGAACTCAGGACCAAAATGTCCCGATACCATTTTGACCAGAATCCATTGTCACAGCTGATGGTTTGAAAATCTCAATACTCGCCTAACAGAACACTTGTAAAGAGTAAAGATGCAGGTAAGTTCTAATAATGTTCTTATGTGACAACTTCTCATCGTTTACTTTACGAGCTAAACAGCATTGCGGTTTTGTTAGATTTATCTGCGAAACTCATTTGAGCACTGACCTCTGGTGTTCTGACTTGTGTCGAATAGTTTTCTAATGACGCTTTTCCTGATTACACTACGTTGTGAAGAAATATTTAGAACTCTGTTCGGGTCCATAGGGATGAAAGCTGTACATTGGAGAACGTTCCAGGAATTCAGTATATTTTCTTATTCTGTTTCCAAATGGTAGCAATCACTCTTTGTGTACTGCAGTCTTTTTCAGAAATTACAGTAATTGCTCCGGAAAAGTAAGGTTTTCAAATCTGAAAAACTGTTCCAAAGTCCAATTGGTCATGCGCCTAGAAGAAAATACTATATTCAGATTCGAAAGTGTTTCAATCCAGAAAAATTTGTATATATTTTAGATAACGATAAGCTGAAGCAATGAATCAAAACTCTTTCCCAGGCCAGCACCTGAACCCAGGACTCTTGCTTAATAGGCAGATGGGCTAACCACAATACAACTGTACCAATGTGGTTAATATACCTACACGGACTACTGTAGTCTAATGCACTCCCTAACACAAACTTTAGTCCACGCTTTCAGCCCATTACCACGTTCTTAAATCGTTAGTATTGCCCCGCCCCTTATCAATACTGTATTTGATATTCTGTATGTTATCTTATACCTGCACTACTCATCGGTAATCACTAATTGAAATCAGATTAAGTATTATAAATAACCAGTCACAAGCTTAAAACATTTTGAAACAGAAGCTGTTAGCAACCAACACCAATTTCGATTTTCAGGACAGGGGGTATTGTTAAGACGTTAAAGAAACTCAGTCATTTGCATAAATCATGTGCTCCATGATAGAAGGCCTTCCTCTTCAGAGAATAAGGTGATGCACGACCGACGAAGTATAGCTTAACAGTCCACTCGTTGTCAAGCTACTTTTAAAAATTCACACCGTTTTACTCACCAAAAAATTCTCTAAGTGAAGAATTAACTATACCCTCCACATAACTACACTGACGGAAAAATATCGCAACACCAAAAAATAATTAATGTATACTAATGAAATTTCGGAAATACATTTGTCTCGGTAGAACATACTTAAGTGACTAACATAGTGAGACAACAGATTAATGTAAGCGCGAGATAAGCCACTGCGCCGCGTGGCGTAGCCGAGAGGTCTCGGGCGCCTCGTCACGGTTCGCGCGCTTCCCCCGTCGGAGGTTCGGGTCCTTCCTCTGGCATGGTTGTGTGTCTTGTCCTTAGCGTAAGTTAGTTTTGGTTAGATTAAGTAGTGTTTAAGCTTAGGGACCGGTGACCTCAGCATTTTGGTCCCACAAGACCTTACCCCAAGTTTCCAAAAATTTAAGCCACTGCAAATGTGAAATACTGGTACATAAATAACCGATGTAACCGGCAGAATGTTGAATGCAAGCATGCAAACGAGCATGCATTGTGTCGTACGCTACAGATGGCGGAGGTCAGTTTGTGGGTTGTAGTTCTATGCCTGTCGCGCTTGGTCGATCTGTACAAGGACGGTTAATGCCGTTTGTGGATGACGCTGGAGTTGTCGTCCGATGATACCCCATACGTATTTGATTGGAGACATATCTGGTGATCGAGCTGACCAAGACAACATGTTGACAATCGGTAGAGCATTTTGGGTTGCAACAGCGGTAAGCGGACGAGCGTTATGCTGTTGGAAATCACCCGTGCTGTTCATGAGTGGCAGCACAAAAGATCGAATCACCGGACTGACTTACAAATTTGCAGTCAGGGTTCATGGGGTAACCACGAGAGTGCTCCTGCTCTCATACGAAATCGCTCCCCGGGCCGTAACTCCAGGTGTTTTTAGCAAACAGAACACAGCATGTTGTTATCAATGGAGAGACGTCTACAGACGTTAAAATAACCTCTGGCGTGCCACAGGGGAGTGTTATGGGACCATTGCTTTTCACAATATACACTCCTGGAAATGGAAAAAAGAACACATTGACACCGGCGTGTCAGACCCACCATACTCCCTCCGGACACTGCGAGAGGGCTGTACAAGCAATGATCACACGCACGGCACAGCGGACACACCAGGAACCGCGGTGTTGGCCGTCGAATGGCGCTAGCTGCGCAGCATTTGTGCACCGCCGCCGTCAGTGTCAGCCAGTTTGCCGTGGCATACGGAGCTCCATCGCAGTCTTTAACACTGGTAGCATGCCGCGACAGCGTGGACGTGAACCGTATGTGCAGTTGACGGACTTTGAGCGAGGGCGTATAGTGGGCATGCGGGAGGCCGGGTGGACGTACCGCCGAATTGCTCAACACGTGGGGCGTGAGGTCTCCACAGCACATCGATGTTGTCGCCAGTGGTCGGCGGAAGGTGCACGTGCCCGTCGACCTGGGACCGGACCGCAGCGACGCACGGATGCACGCCAAGACCGTAGGATCCTACGCAGTGCCGTAGGGGACCGCACCGCCACTTCCCAGCAAATTAGGGACACTGTTGCTCCTGGGGTATCGGCGAGGACCATTCGCAACCGTCTCCATGAAGCTGGGCTACGATCCCGCACACCGTTAGGCCGTCTTCCGCTCACGCCCCAACATCGTGCAGCTCGCCTCCAGTGGTATCGCGACAGGCGTGAATGGAGGGACGAATGGAGACGTGTCGTCTTCAGCGATGAGAGACGCTTCTGCCTTGGTGCCAATGATGGTCTATGCGTGTTTGGCGCCGTGCAGATGAGCGCCACAATCAGGACTGCATACGACCGAGGCACACAGGGCCAACACCCGGCATCATGGTGTGGGGAGCGATCTCCTACACTGGCCGTACACCACTGGTGATCGTCGAGGGGACACTGAATAGTGCACGGTACATCCAAACCGTCATCGAACCCATCGTTCTACCATTCCTAGACCGGCAAGGGAACTTGCTGTTCCAACAGGACAATGCACGTCTGCATGTATCCCGTGCCACCCAACGTGCTCTAGAAGGTGTAAGTCAACTACCCTGGCCAGCAAAATCTCCTGATCTGTCCCCCATTGAGCATGTTTGGGACTGGATGAAGCGTCGTCTCACACGGTCTGCACGTCCAGCACGAACGCTGGTCCAACTGAAGCGCCAGGTGGAAATGGCATGGCAAGCCGTTCCACAGGACTACATCCAGCATCTCTACGATCGTCTCCATGGGAGAATACCAGCCTGCATTGCTGCGAAAGGTGGATATACACTGTACTAGTGCCGACATTGTGCATGCTCTGTTGCCTGTGTCTATGTGCCTGTGGTTCTGTCAGTGTGATCATGTGATGTATCTGACCCCAGGAATGTGTCAATAAAGTGTCCCCTTCCTGGGACAATGAATTCACGGTGTTCTTATTTCAATTTGCAGGAGTGTAAATGACCTAGTAGATAGCCGGCCGCTGGTGGCCGAGCGGTTCTGGCGCTACAGTCTGGAACCGCGCGACCGCTACGGTCGCAGGTTCGAATCCTGCCTCGGGCATGGATGTGTGTGTTGTCCTTAGGTTAGTTAGGTTTAAATAGTTCTAAGTTCTAGGGGACTTATGACCTCAGCAGTTGAGTCCCAAAGTGCTCAGAGCCATTTCAACCATTTGAACCTAGTGGATAGTGTCGGAAGTTCCATGCGGCTTTTCGCGTACGATGCTGTAGTATACAGAGAAGTTGCAGCATTAGAAAATTGTAGCGAAATGCAGGAAGATCTGCAGCGGAGAGGCACTTGGTGCAGGGAGTGGCAACTGACCCTTAACATAGACAAATGTAATGTATTGCGAATACATAGAAAGAAGGATCCTTATTGTATGATTATATGATAGCGGAACAAACACTGGTAGCGGTTACTTCTGTAAAATATCTGGGAGTATGCGTGCGGAACGATTTGAAGTGGAATGATCATATAAAATTTATTGTTGGTAAGGCGGGTACCAGGTTGAGATTCATTGGGAGAGTCCTTAGAAAATGTAGTCCGTCAACAAAGGAGGTGGCTTACAAAACACTCGTTCGACCTATACTTGAGTATTGCTCATCAGTGTGGGATCCGTACCAGATCGGGTTGACGGAGGAGATAGTGAGGATCCAAAGAAGAGCGGCGCGTTTCGTCACAGGGTTATTTGGTACCCGTGACAGCGTTACGGAGATGTTTGACAAACTCAAGTGGCAGACTCTGCAAGAGAGGCGCTCTGCATCGCGGTGTAGCTTGCTCGCCAGGTTTCGAGAGGGTGCGTTTCTGGATGAGGTATCGAATGGATTGCTTCCCCCTGCTTATACCTCCAGAGGAGATCACAAATGTAAAATTAGAGAGATTAGAGCGCGCACGGAGACTTTCAGACAGTCGTTCTACCCGCGAACCATACGCGACTGGAACAGGAAAGGGAGGTAATGACAGTGGCACGCAAAGTGCCCTCCGCCACACACCGTTAGGTGGCTTGCGGAGAATAAATGTAGCTGTAGATGTGTAGATCCAGTGTGTCTAGCAAGAAGACAGGCTGGCCTCAGGTCTTCAATTGACTTCCTTGTAACTAAAACACAGCCATCACTGGCACCGATGTATCATCATCAGAAAACACAACAGAGATGCGGTCTGTTCTCCAATGAACTATCGCTTCACACGACTTAAGGTGGTTTTTCGTCGGGTATCTGGTTCTGAGTTGTCCTTGAATTATCGTATTTGTGCGTTGTGTCACTGGGGTGCGAACAGCTG
The DNA here is from genome assembly GCF_021461395.2 of Schistocerca americana. Lineage (NCBI taxonomy): Eukaryota > Metazoa > Arthropoda > Insecta > Orthoptera > Acrididae > Schistocerca > Schistocerca americana. Next base: position 226,625,191 of record NC_060120.1, on the reverse strand, counting down.
TTCAAATTGCTGCTGCTGATGCACTACGATGCGCTGGAGCCGTACGCAGAACGTGTCGACCATCCCCCTCGGTAGTGCTACACGGCCGTCCAGAGCCCGGACTTCTTGCGACCGTACTTTCTCGTGACCACCGCCACCAGCAGTCATGTACAGTGGCTACAGTCCTCCCAACTCTTTCAGCAGAATCCAGCTTCTCGTAGTCCGTAGCTTGTGCAATATCCAGCTTCTCGTTGTCCTGCTACACACCCTCCTTCAACCTCAGTGAGGTGTTGATACTGGCGTCTTTGTCGCCTTAAAGGTATTCTTGACTAACACCAACTCACAGTGTCCAGTCTCAAAGGCAACTAACGCTCACGGCAGTTGCGGCGTGTATTTAAGGCAAACCCCATTCGCTTTCTCTTAGTGGCGCTACTAGCGACTGGCGAGAAATCTGAAAAGACATCACCTTTCAGATGTAGAAACACGCCTACGAACTTTCGTTTATGTCACCCAATTCCTTCTTTGTGTTGCGTTTTTTTTGTTTTTTTTCGTCAGTGTATGATCGATTTGGCATGTAATAACTGAGTGAAAGGAGTAGGTTGAATGTGAGCCTTAACATATCACATAACGCTTTTGTTCAAATGTGTGTGAAATCTTATGGGACTTAACTGCTAAGGTCATCAGTCCCTAAGCTTACATACTACGTAACCTAAATTATCCTAAGGAAAAACACACACACACCCATGCCCGAGGGAGGACTCGAACCTCCTCCGGGACCAGCCGCCATAACGCTTTTCTTAAAATAACTCTGATTAAAAGAAAAGAACAATATTCGTAACTCTCATCAGATCAATTTAATTCAACATAATTTTAAACAGTTAAATTTATATACTTTCAGAATTCCTCAGCAAGTACGAAATGCACCTACAATAACTTATAAAAGGTGCCATAATAAATCATATTTAATAAAACAAATTTATATATCCATCTCTGCCTATGTTTGGAAGTACTGCTGTGACACGAATGGCATTACGCGTCGCTAAATTAAAACAATATTTTTTACATGGGCAACAACCAAGCACACTTACCAACACAATTAATAAAAATTATATATATTATGACGTGTCCCATCACTGAGCTCTGATTAAATACAGCAAACCAACAAGACGGGAGCCACCACGCTCATCTACACCTACAGCTACATCTCCACCCCACAAGCCACCTTACGGTGCGTGGCGGTGGGTACATTGTGCACCAGTTTCCACTTTTCCTGTTCCAGTAGTGTACGTTTCGTGGGAAGAACAATTGCTGATAAGCCTCCGTGTGGGCCCTAATCTCTCTAATTTTATCTTCATGAACTGTTCATGACATATACTTAGGGGTATACAATATGTTGGTTGACTATTCTAGGAACGTAAGCTCTCGGGACTTAAACAGTACATCTTAACGCGAATCACAACGCCTCTCTTCCAGCGTCTGCTACTGGAGTTGTCTCAACATCTCCGTGACGCTTTCGCGCTTGCTAAATGAACCTGTAATGAAACGTGGTGCTCTTATTCGTCTCTTCTCTATTCCTTCTATCAATCCTGTTAGTTACGAATGCCATACTGACGGGCAGCATTCGCGAATTGGCCGAGTGAATGTTTTGTAAGCTACTTTCTTTGTTGATGGACTACGTTTCCTGAGGATTCTCCCAGTGGATCTGTCTGGCATCTGCATCACTCTCAATTAATTTGATGTGGTCGTTCCGCACCAAATCGCCCCGTACGCATACTACTGCATATTTTATGGAAGTAAATGCTTACAGTGATTGCTCTGCAATGTTGCAATCACACAATAAAATTAAGATAAACATTTGCCTTAGGCCAACCACAACAAAAGTTTTCTGAACCACGACCAGAGCCTTTCCGGATAACAAATAAGGCCATCCAGCGCTTCTGCACATGCAGTGAGGAGCACCAGGCTTTGCAGTCCCGAACAGGCGACCATTAGCACATTGTATTACTCGAAGGTAGAAGCCGCCGTTGACGGTACAGAGCAAGAAAAGCAAATATATCTAGGCTCCACCGGAGCGGACACCGTCGATAGTTGCTACAGGTTCCAAGCTGGTGGCGAGCGAGAATTGCTATTATATGATTGCGTCATGTCTGTTCTTTCGAACATGCTCTGACGTGTCCGAAAGAACAAACACCACGTTCTCATATAACTGATACGTCTCGATGGGCTATGAATCCACAACAACCAATGCAGATCCACATTTACCTTCGACCTGCAGGTGGGAATCTAAAATTAGCGAGTACGGAGTACATGTTCAGGGACGGCAGACAAGCGGTGGCGTTAGGTGGGAATGTGGCTGGCCGGGGAGCGTGCTGAGATAGTGCGCGCCTTTGCGATAAACACTGTGTCCGAGGGGCGAACTGGCTGAGGAAACTGCCGAGTGAGTAGGAGATACCGGATTCGAGTCCCGGTCCAGCACACTTTTCACTCGCCCGGGTTCCCGGGTTCGATTCCCGGCGGGGTCAGGGATTTTCTCTGCCTCGTGATGACTGGGTGTTGTGTGATGTCCTTAGGTTAGTTAGGTTTAAGTAGTTCTAAGTTCTAGGGGACTGACCATAGATGTTAAGTCCCATAGTGCTCAGAGCCATTTGAACCATTTGAACACTTTTCACTCGTCGCCGTTGATTCCTCATAAAGTACTGGTGGCACCGTATCATCACATCATCCCCTTTCTCTTTCATCCTCCGCCTCCACCTCCAGTTTACACGTGAACTGATGTTGTCACTCCGCAGCAGACGGCACGTAGCTTCGTGTAGGGGGCGCCACAGTTGCACTGCCCCGGCGCCGCCCAACAACGGGTGCGGGAGTTCGAATGCATCGCAACAGTGGTGACTTAAATATGTTGAACTCGAAGTATTTATAAACGCTGCACAAAACATACCCCATGTCTCGCTATAACAAAAACATTAGAAAATGTCGGAAACTGCTTAAGGCGGTCTCCAGCGCGATGCGTTCCTAGGTGCACTGTCCTCGAGTTACAATTCTCCCCTGTTGTTTTGACAGCCCTCGAGATCCCCGTGAAAAAAGTTAATTGCCGCGTGGGATTAGCCGAGCGGTCTAAGACGCTGTGGCTGATCCCGGCGGAGGTTCGACTCCTCCCTCGGGCATGGGTGTGTGTGTTTGTCCTTAGGATGATTTAGCTTAAGTAGTGTGTAAGCTTAGGGACTGATGAGCTTAGCAGTTATGACTTTTCACACATTTTTTTTTAAAAGAAGTAAAATATTAAGTAAACAAATTTCTTTTATTTATTACGCTATTCTCACTAAGGGATGTGTGGTTTCTCTGAGGACAGCTAGAGTAGTACATTAATAGAGACAATGGACTGGCATTCGGGAGGATTGCAGTTGATATCTCTTTCTGGCCATCCAGATTTACTTTTCCCATGGTTTCCCTAACCCACTAACAAGAATATAGCAGATATTCTTTTGAGAAGGACATGCCAGATTTCCTTGTGGATCCCCCTTCTGTGCGAACTGGTGCCACTTCAGTAGCTTCGATGCAGACTTTGCGTTACATCCTGCTTCCTTCCAAATAACTCGTCTTTGACGAAGGATTGTTGAATACTGCTCTTCGTTCCAGCTCTTTTTTCATAACAAAAATAAAGATAACAGGAAAATAAACTAACGTGGCCTAGTATCTGAACAGATGCGTCTATATATCCGAAGATTTTACCACGCCACTTCTGATTAAACTCAAATTCATCGGCATAAATGTGTGGCACAATATGAACAAAAGTTAAGATACATGATAACCTCTGGCGGAAAAACTGTAATTGACCATCTTTAGTAACCCCACAGCGCCGTAAACACTTGTATCACGACATAAGAACTACTTCTGTGCATCACGACACGGCTAGGAACCTTCTTGGCACACTGAAAGTGTATGCCAGACCTGAATCAAACTCAGACACTTGTCTTTCGCGGGTAAATTTTGTTCCCAGATTAAGTTTCCTTGAACGATTCACAAAATGCCCTCACAGTTTCAATTCTGCCAGCACTTCTTTCCCAGTTTCCAAAGTTAGTCAGGATACCATAATGCTTATTTCGTTCTCGTGGATTTATATACAATTGCTACTCTAACATAGCGTTACTTGCTGTAAACAGTAAAACTATGTGCAGTGTTCTGCCGCAATGTTATGGGCAGGGACACAACGACGTGTTGTCTCACATCCGGTGTTTAAAAGAACAGCAAGCTGTTTTAGCGTGGAATTCTGAAGTCTTTGTTGTTAATTAGGAGATACGTGGCACCACAAACTTACAGGTTACGCAATACTTCCGGACTACTAAGAGATCGAATGACTGTTCGGCGGTGGCCTTCTATTACCTATATTTTTGACCCTGACCACGTCTTCCGTGCTGCTTGGAGAAAGTAAAACACACACACACACACACACACACACACACAGGGATTAGAAATTTCAATATTTCCCACTGCGTGACGCGGCAATCATTTGCTTTTGCCCCATGAGTCAATTATCCACCGAACATCCTCGTGGAAGATGTGAAGTCTGACTAGGTCATTGGTGTTATTTAGCAGATTCTATGATTCGTCAATCCTAAGCGCTTATGCTATCCCGAGAATTGTTAGCCTCTGGCAGTTCTGTCTCAAATTGCTACGCGTTCTGCTGTACAAGATGATCAACGCTCGTTTTCGGAAGCGAGGTGATGACATCCAACGCTTTTACGACAGTTAGCGATTTCGCTGTCATTCGCCCACTTCCGAAAGACACCGAAGAAAAGAGCGAACAGTATCTGATAGCTCTTACTACTATGGAGCTACAAATCCATAAAGATCTGTCTTTGTCCAAGTGCATGAAACAGAAAATTTGTCCATTATCTGCAAAGAAGTTCTGTCGAATCATTTCCTTCCAGCTCTTGCAGTCTTCGTACAGCTTTACACTCCGTCTACACGATCTAGATGGAGTTGTCTCGAAGGTAGAGCGCTGGACGTGAGTTCCTAATACACCATCGTCATATCACACACAGAAATTTCAATAAATATATCGAACGATCTCATAGATACCCATGAATATATAGACTGTGTGGTCGTCATGGAAAGTACTATTGATTCATGTATGTCCAGAGTAGTGTAGTTTCAGAATGAAACGAAACGGAATCAGAGACCAACATTCTAAGTAACGATGGGGCATCTTATATCACAAATATTACTAATCACGTCAGTTTCATTTTCAGCCAATAGGTTAAGACGGTAAGTATTTTAGAAGGTCGTGAATGGAAGTGGCCGAAAAAGCCTAGCAGCTGTCGTAAAATCATGACGAAAAGTTTCGAAAATTTATTTCTGTCGTTGCTTAGGGGCTGCTAGTCGTTATTTCTATTGTGAAAACGGTTGCAAGCGACGTTCTTAGAAACATAAGGATAGTATTTGGCTTTCCAAAAATTATAGCATGGTCACATGCAGTCCGTATTGCCGATTACGATAATGTTAGGACCAGGACAACAGTACCGTACCACGGCCGGTTTCCTCGGAAATGCAGCTCAACAAAGATTAGTGGCTATATAAGGAGACGCGCTGCACCTGAAATCCAGACGACTTTAGCAGCAGGAGAGGGCAACTCGGGGCGACGGCAGCTTTGTACGGCGAGAACCTCTCACTTAAGTATAGGTAAGTACGTCTCTCCACAGGTGCGTCGTGAATACTCGTATGTGACTCTTCCCCTTTGCGGCTCTTCACAAATTCTTCCCATCTGCGACTCCAGACGCCTGGATGGCTACACACTGGCTGTGGCTACTAATATGACTCTTACGCTTCTGGGGATGCACGTGTGTGACTTTTACCTGTTTGGGACAATATGTCTGTGACTTTACGTGCCTAGGGTTACGGGTCTGGAAATGCTACGTGTTCGTACTCTTCACATCTGCCAGGCAACTCTGTTGGGACTGTACACTGCGCTACGCCAAGTCTACGTTTCGCATCCGCGAGTCTACACTTCACATCCACGAGTCTATGCTTCGCATCCGCGAGTGTGCGCTTCGCATCCATGAGTCTACGCTTCGCATCAACGAGTGTACGCTTCGCATCCACAAGTCTACGCTTCGCGTCCACGAATCTACGCTGCACGTCCACGAGACTACGGCAACCTACGCGTCCGTGACTCTACGCTACACGTCCAGAAGTCTACGCTGTGCGTCCACACGAGTCTGCGATTTGCCTCGGCCGAGTTAAGCCCTGGCTTGGCCCGTCACTGGTCCTCCTAGGACAGGCCGCGCCACGCGTCGGCCTGACGGGCCCTGTATCCTGCTGAGGCCTGCCGACCTTTTAAGGTTTTGCTGCCGGCCTTTTCAGGCCGTGCGCAGGTCATGTTGCAGGTTCAGAGCTTCGGGAAGTCGAGGCTGCTGACGAGTGGGCGTATGGCGTGGACAAGAGTGGGCACACGGACTCTGCGAGCGGACGCGCAGAGTCTGGTGGACGAGTGGCTGCCACGCATCTGCGACTCTACGCATCCGTGGCTCTGCATCGCATCGGCGCTTCTTCGCTACACGTCGGCGACACAACGCAGGAGCGACTCTACCCACTCCACCCACTCTACGCGTCTGCCACGCACCGCCGATCCTGAAGACGACGCCTCTGCATGACAACTCATCGTGGTCCCTCAGTTCCGACTAGGGTTTTCGGGAGGTTTCCCTTGGTTGTAAGGCGAATGCCGGAACTGTTCACCTCCTCCCATCGATATAGATACAACTCATGTGAAGAAGAAAGTGAGAAATAAACGCAATAAGCTTACTTTGCCTTGTTAATTAATTTTGATACGTAGATGTTGAGTTTATCCTGTGCCTGAGGCAGGAAGCTTCATCCGATGCTATAGTATGCACAGAGAGATCAATAACTTCTCGCTAACAGACAATTATGTACAAAGTTCTAGCAAAAAAGGATCAAAAAATTTTCATATTGGTAAAACAGGCGTAAAACAGACATGCAAAGCTGCTTGGTGAATCTGATAGGTTCGCTGGCTGATTTGTGATCTGCTTGGTGAATCTGAGAGGTTCGCTGGCTGATATGTGATTAACATTGAGAGACATACAAAATCTAAAATCTGCCTCATACCCATTCAGTTTTTTACAGTTTTACTAGCCAAACATTCCTGCTACTCAACTTCAGATTTCATCGAAATGTCAAAGTGTTATTATCGAAATGTCAAAGTGTTATCTCTGGACTAAGCTATCTCTGACAGGCTGTATATTTCTGCACCTGAGGAAATGTTGGCAACAATGAAGGGCACATGACTACAGGAAATGTTCTCTTAACTTTTACTGCGACGATACGTGCAGATTGTAGACGTACATCTGTGTTTACACTGAGCTCGTATGAGGGATAATTTTTTTTGTCTCCGATTGGTCTCTAAATGAAAACCTAAAGCACTTCCCTACATAGCTGCCTCTCCGACATGAACATTTGTCGTAGCGTGGTACCAATTTTCCAAAACCCTCGTCACATAAGGCACCAGCCTGTGATTTCCGCCAGTTCCGTAAGCTGGCCAGCAGTTCATAGTCTGTACCAAAATGCCGTCCTCGTAGCCTTCGGTTCATGTGAACGAAAAGATTAAAACCAGAGTGAGCCAAGTTTGGTGTGTAAGATGATCAAATAGTTCCAACCGAAAACACTGCACGAGCGTATTCGTTGCTCCTGCACTGTGCGGCCGAGAAATGTCACGAAGAATGAACTGCATGACAGTTACGTTATATGGGCTGCATGAAATGAGGCGATACCTCTCAACAGGACTTCGTACTTGAAGGAGACCTGTTTCCTAGACACCTTTACGTGCTCACTGTGCGGTCAGAACTAAGAAGTGTGACGTGACGCGATACGGGCATACTAGAGACACTGCAAAACACATCTGCGCAAATCTTCACCAGATTACTAACATGATTTACAGTATTCAGTACATGTAAACAAATTAAAAACAACCTCTGGCCGTTTACCTAGTTCAGTGGAATATCTGCGTAATGTGTAGTTGTTTGTCCGAAGCGTATTTTACAGCTTTAGTCAACGACTTCCGCTTAAATTATGTCTCCTCTTACATTCGCTTACAAAAGAAAAGAAAAAAAATATGTGCGACATGTGAAACATATTCAGTAGTCCTTCCCAAAATTGCTTCAGTCTCATGAACTCGAAAGCATTCAGTTCCTTGTTCAATTACACCACTGCTCGTATAGTGCAAGTGAAAAAAGTCTGTCATAACTGCATAATGGAAAACGTGTTACAGTGAGACAAGGATATTTTCCGATCTCGAATCAAGCCCGTGTCGAAATCTAGGATTTTCTCACACCACATTAGAAACATTTTGAGCTAGTTTGTGATTACCACCCCAGGTATCTAAAACAAAAGCTAATACATGCGAAAAAAACCAAGAGAGCTTCCACTATTCGTGAAGACGGTGTCACAGCAATTGCTCATAGTTAAGTCGAAATCGTTATCATGATTTCTAGTCTCGAAGATAAATACGGCGGTACAGAGGTCTCGTCCGACCGAGGTTTGTTTAAAATACGGAGATTATACTCAAGCGAGACACACTTTCGCCATTAGCATTTTAATGAAATAAAAAAAAAAAAAATGTATTGATTTTAAAATGATGGGGATGGAAATGTTGCTTTATATATTTTTGTTATTTTTTCTTTCAGTACGAACTTTGTTGTAGAACCCCTTATTTACGTGTGGTAATAAAAATTCATTTAGACAGAATTAAGCACATTTAAAATTACGTGAACCTTAGTCAACCCTCTCATGCTGATAAATTCATATTAACTGATTAAGAACATTTAGTTGAAAAACCATTTCATGCTGATAAATTCATATTAACTGATTAAGAACATTTAGTTGAAAATTTTATAAATTAATTTTTTTTACGTATTTCGGCCTTGGCACACATTTTCTAAATGCAGTGGTTTTTTTTAAATAGTTACTGAGTTCTTTCCTGGCGTTAGCTATGGAACACAAGACTGTCTCTGTTAGCAGAAAATGGTTAAATATTGCCAAGCCGACCTGAACGTTTAATTATCATTGATAAAACGCACTTCACTATACGTTTAAGTTATTTGCTTTAGAAATTGAAAGAACCAACAGATTGTTAAACTTCAACGTTAACTATCCGCCTATGAATGCACAAATGTGAAACCAGTAATAAATTCCGTCAGTCTCAGGATCGCTGTAAAAGAAAAATATTTTCGTAATTCACTGCTAATTTTATCTGCTCCCGATTTACGGGTTTGCTTAATTTTTCTTAGCGGAACAATTTTTCAAATGTACCGCCGCTGCAAATCGTTCGGTCGCGGCACAGCCCAGCAACACCAACGATAATCGCTAAAAATGCTGAAAATTCTTTAAAGAAATATTATAGACGACATGGGCCAGCTAATTTACATTAGTAATACACAATTTAGATAAATTATAATGTATTTAGACCACAACAATATTTCATCTTACATTAGTTTGTAATTTCTCCTCTAATGGCGGGTAAAGATAGATACAGACAAAATAAATCTACTCATTCATAAAATGCTACGTCACAGGTTCCTCTCTCTCTCAGCTCTCAAGGAAGACGACAAAGAATGCACATTATGTATTCCTATTTATACCACTGCCGACCGTTAATGTCTCTTTGCAATCTTACAACATTACTCCCCTCTGTGGCTGTATTTTACATTTTTCTTATCGCAGATATTGACATATTTCGTAATTACGAGTATAGAAATATTACAATCATAAATACATCGAGAATATTATTACAGAAAATATTACAATAATAACGAATGTCCTTTATACAAAATTAAATAATATTTTTTGTTAAACAATTACAGTATATACGAATTGCTTCATAGCGTACATAGTACAATCAAATGTCATTTCCTTTGATTAATAGTGTGTGTGCTGCCAGGGAACGTTACAGCATATAACTATTCTTTTATTTTTGTTCGGAGTGAATTGATCACACTGAAATTTCTGCAGTTCGCCTTGTTCATCGGTCGGGTGGATCCAGTATGTTGATGAGGCTTCTCAGTTATCGATCAGAATTCTCGACCACAAGGCTAATGTAACACATTTTCAACAAGAAACCATGTCATCAACAGTTTTCTGCGGAAATACCAGACTGTGGCCATGTTTTTCGATTTGGGGAAAGCCTATGACACCTGCTGCAGGACTGCTATCTTCTGTATTCTCTACACGTGTGGCTTCCGAGGCCGCATGCCCCATTTCTTTCAGTAATTTTTAAAAAACAGAGTTTTTAAAGTACGTGTGGGTTCTGCTTTGTCGGATACCTTTATCCAGGAAAACCATGTGCTTCATGGTTCCGTCCTGAGAGTCGTCCTCTTTGTAATCACCATTAAACCTGTTATGACCCGTCTCCCGTCGGGCATTTCCGGCTCTCTTTTCGTTGACTATTTCGCCGTATATTGCAGCTGTCTTCTGGGTGCGCAGTTGGTTTCTTCCACACTCTTTACGTCTTGGGTCTGTTGCTCTTTCGCTTGTTGAAACTACGGAATTCCTAGAGCTCACGCTCGACAGGAAACTTTCTTGGACGCCCCACGTGTCTTATCTGGCAACCCGCTGTACGCAGTCCCTGAAAATCCTACGTGTCCTCAGTGGTACCTCCTGTGGAGCGGATCGGACCACCCTCCTCCGTTTGTACCGGTCCCCTGTCCGTTCGCAACTAGACTATGGGTGTTTCATTAATGCATGTGAGTTTCCGTCCATCTTACGCCGCCTCAATACAATCCAACATCGTGGCATCCCTTTGGCCACTGGCGCCTTTTACACTAGCCCGGTTCAGAGTCTGTATGCAGAAGCTGCCGAACTGCCTCTGTCATACCGCCGTGATTTTCTCCTCGGAAAATACGCATGCCGTTTGTGTGCCACGCCAGGTCACCCATCCTTAGCCTCCTTCTATGACTCCTTTGGTAGCCAGTATGGGACGCGTCCCTATTTTCCGTTACCTCCTGAAGTTCGCATTCGGCTGTTGCTACGGCAGCTAACTTCACGCTACCTGCTGCTTTCCCAGTGGGTGTGAACCCTTCACTACCTTGGCTTCGTGTGGCGGCTCGTATTCACCTTGGACTTCATTCGCTTTCTAAGGATACTACTTTAGACCCGCTCTATAGCCGTAAGTTTCTCTACCTTCAAACGGATCTTCCCGATAGTACCTTTGTGTACACTGATGGCTGTCGGACGGACGGTGGTGTCGGGTATGCATTCGTCATTGCCAACGACCATTTACTGTATCGGCTTCCAGAACACTGCTCAGTATTTACAGCGGAGCTCTTCGGTCAGCATTAGGCCATGCAGTACATCCGGTGACAGGTTTTTCAATCTTCGTCATCTGTTCCGACTCTCGCAGTGCCCTTCAGAGGCTCTGTGTGCTGTGCACCGTCCAACCCTTAGTGCAACGGGCCCTGGAAAGCTTTCACTTGCTCACTCTTGATGGAGACATTGTGATGATTATGTGGGTCCCTGGTCACGTCGGTCTGACGGGAAACGAGGCCGCCGACGCTGCTGCCAAGGCTGCAGTCCTCGTACTTTTACCCACTAGTTCTTCCATTCCCTCCAGTGATCTCTGTGTTACCGTCTGTCACCAGGTGGTGTCACTTTGGCATCACCACTGCTCTTCCCTTCATGAAAGCGGGCTCCCTGGAATTAAACCTCTCCCAGAGGCTTGGCCGACATCCTCTCGCCGTGAAGAGATCATTTTAGCTAGATTGCGTATTGGGCACTGTCTTTTTAGCCATCGCCATTTGATAAGTGGTGAGCCCCACCACTTTGTGCTCATTCTCATCAACCCTTGACGGTTCGCCATTTCCTGAAGGAATGCCCTATTTTTAATCACTTACGTTCTCATTTATGTTTGCAGTCTGAATTATCGGCCGTTTTAGCGAACGACCGGTGGGATTTCGCCGGAGATTTCTTTTTATCCGTCGTAGCAATATGGTGGAGGACATTTAATCTTTAGTCTAGGACCTCTGTTGTCTCTATGGGGTATTTCATGGACATTTCTCCACGTCCCTGTCTTTAGCTGTCTTTCCTCCCGTCGATTGTGCTTAACGTCGCTTTTAACTTCTTTTCACCTTCGTGTCTACGGTTCTCATATGGACGCGTAAGGCTCAAGTTGTTTTTGCGCCTACAACAAAACAAAACATGTTAAATAATTAGAGTATATAACCAGTATATTACACTTCCTTCATTTCAAAGAAAGCGAGTTTATGATGCTACTACACTTAAGCCAGTGATATGTGGCAGTTTGGGAATATCAACTGATCTAATTTTCATGGATAGTTCTATAGCGTCAAAGGTCCGTCGTTTCAGTTTTTTAATACGTTTTGGGTTTTGCTATGTTCGCGTCTACTAAGACAGAAAATTAAAATAACATTGTGTTCCTTATTAAAAAGGCGTAATTCGTAGTAACTCATTTGCTACACTTTATTACGCAAATGAACATTCGGCGTGTCACATTAATTAATTGCATATCTACAAATTCTGTGAATATAATTCGCTGATATTTTAGTACACAAATGCATCTACTTCGACGTGAGTACTCTATAATTAATACACAAGTGTCTGGTGAAGGGCTCATACTATTTCTGCACCGTTCCACAACCAAACATTGTGCGAGAAAAAAGAACGTGTAACTTAAATCCTTCTGCGTGAGCTCTTGATTTCTCTTCTTTCATTACGATGATCATTTCTCCCTATGTAGGTGGGTGTCAACAACATATTTTCACATTCTGTACATCAGATCTACAGAAGAGGACGGATAACCGTAGTTTAGGGAGTATCTTTAGTGGATCTGTTGCATCTTCTAAGTGTCCTGCCAATAAAACTCAGCCTTTGGTTCGCTTCCGAGCGACATTATCTATGTGATCGTCCCAGTTTAAGTTGTTCGGAACTGTAATCCCTAGATATATATTGAATTGACAGCCATTATGTTTGTGCGATCTACCGTGTAACTGAAATTTAACGGTTTCTGTTAAGAACTCGTATGGCTGACCTCATAGAGTTCATGCATTAGGATCAACTGCCACTTTTTGTATCATACAGATGTCTAGCTTAAGTTATTTTGCGGTTGGTTTTGATTTTCTGAAGATGTTACTAGGCGCTAAATATCAGAATTATCCGAAAACACTCTTTGACAACTACTTAGATTGCTTACTAAATCACTTTTAGAAACAGAAGACAGCCAAAACATTTTCTTGGAGATATCAGATATCACTGTTGCACTACTCTATGACTTTCCGCCAGTTACTTCGAATTGTGACCTTTATGAAAGGAAATCATGAATCCAGTCTCACACCTGAAACGATAGTCCATGCCCAAGCAATTTAATTACGTGTTGCTTATGAGGAACGGTATCCAAAACGTTGCGAAAAATCCAGAAGTATCGAATCAATTTGAGGTCCCCTGTCGATACCACTCATTACTTTGTGAGAATAAAGATCTATGCTGGCTATGGGTCCATAGATCGTTTTCTTTGAGTTCATTCATAATGTAATTCTATTTATTCTACAAAACATATTCTGCAGAGCATGGTGGGGATGTTAGCGAGAGAAAAATATCTGCATGCCTCTGCACGCGCCATAATCCCTCTTACTTCATCAGCATGACTCCTACGTGAGATATGATTGAGACAACAGATTTGTTGAAGACTAGTTTTCGAATACCGGTTCTCGAAAGTCACCGAATGGGTTTTCGTGGTAACAAAGTACTTTCTCTCCCAAAGAGAAGTTCCAAGAGGAATTCTGCTGCTTTTTCGCTTGGATGCGATCCTAGCAGCTCGTTTCTCGACGTTTGCTTCCACGTCTATTTTATAAGGACTCGAGACACAGTCCCCTTGAATTGTTTGCACCAACATCTTTGTATGGGACTGCAGTTAAAGATACAACGCTACTTCCAAATTCCTTTCAATAAACCAAAGTGTTCCAGTCGCATTTCCTACCACAGATTTCCCGTATGCGTAGTGTTACAAAGTATTCGAACACTGTGACAGGTTCCAAAACTTCATGAGCAATCATGTAACAGGATGCTGTTGGGACTTTCCATTTATTATTCCAAAAAAACTTAGGAAACTGTGTCATGTAGTGCACCAAAAACAATAAACTAATCCATTATCCGTTCACTTAGAGCGTCTAGTGACGATACATTCTTCCATAAGACACCACTGTCAGCGAACAATCTGAGAGTGCTTCCAACGGAACCTGAAAAATCGTTTTTGTATATCTGGACCGTTAGCGGTTGTGTGACAGTTCATAATAACGCAGCTCCGATGTCACTTTCATGTTTCATGAACTTAACAGAGAAACACTTTTCGTGCCCATTACATAATCGAGAGTGACCACAGAATGGCTTACCTTTATGAAAAGTGATTACATACGGTAGGTAACGTAAAACACTGACATGGTCGTCAATGGAGCATGACTGACCGGTGGTTATAAGGATTCCAAATGTCTTGCCAGAGCGGTAACACCGGTTCCCATCAGATCACCGAACGTAAGCGCTGTCAAGCTTGGCTAACACTTGGATGTGTCACCGTCCAGGTCTGCAGAGTGATGTTCGCAAGCAAGGTGCACTCAGCCCTTATGAGGGCAATTGAGGAGCTCCTTGATTGAGAAGTATTGGAACCGATCATGAAAAGTGACAACGGCCTGGAGTGTGGTGTGCTGACAACATGCCCCTTCGTATCTACATCCGGTGACGCATAAGGTCTGAGCATGAGACGGCGGCCTGTCGGTACCGTTCGGTCTTGAAGCCCTTTTCGTGTTTGTTTGCTCTTCTTTGGTTATTATATGAATGCAGGAGGCGCTCTCAATATTAATGACACACAAGTCTATGAATCACAGGTCATGGGTACTTATACGGATGTTGCGGACACTAACAAATTAACCAAGCAATGTGGTGCAGTAGCTGAAACACTGGGATCGCATTCGCGAGGACGGTGGTTCGGATCCCCTTCCAGTCGCACAGACTTATGTTTCCCGTGGTTTACCCACGTAGTGCAATAAATGCTGGGCTGATTCCTTTCAGCAGGACATGGGTGATCTTCTTCTCCAAACCCAGCTTGTTCTCCTGTCAAATGACCTAATCGTCTGAGGGATGTTAAACCTTGATCTTCTATCTTCTTCCTCAATGGTAAAATTGCTAAAGTAATCGTCAGTGGATCGCGAAAGAACACACTTTGGGAAACCAGCTTGTAATTCAAGGTGGTTTCCTACTGATCTGTAGTAAGTATGTAGGTGCTTTGAAACTTCTAGGAGAGCGAGAGCCGACTGAAGGTTGAACACAGACTTAACAGAAAGCATCCGTTGCGTGTGGCTGCTGCTGAAGACACTGGGCTCACATCTGGCGGCTGTCACGAGCAAGAGGTGAGGCCAGTGTTTCTCAACGCGAAACTCTCCGCCTGCTGCCTCTGTCTCATACAGGGTGGCCGAATGAAAACCTCTGAACAATCTACACTACTGGACATTAAAATTGCTACACAGAGAAGAAATGCAGATGATAAACGGGTATTCAATGGACAAATGTATTATACTAGAACTCACATGTGATTACATTTTTACGCAATTTGTGTGGACAGATCCTGATAAATCGGTACCCAGAACAACCACCTCTGGCCTAATAACGGCCTTGATACGCCTGGGCATTCAGTCAAACAGAGCTTGAATGGCGTGTACAGGTACAGCTGCCCAAGCAGCTTCAACGCGACACCACAGTTCATCAAGAGTAGTGACTGGCGTATTGTGACGAGCCAGTTGCTCGGCCACCATTGACCAGACGTTTTCAGTTGGTGGGAGATCTGGAGAATGTTCTGGCCAGGAGAGCAGTCGAAAATTTTCTGTATCCAGAAAGGCCTGTACAGGACCTGCAAGATGCGGTCGTGCATTATCCTGCTGAAATGTAGGGTTTCGTAGCGATCGAATCAAGGGTATAGCCACGGGTCGTAACACATCTGAAATGTAACGTCCACTATTCAAAGTGCCGTCAATACGAACAAGAGGTGACCGAGACGTGTAACCAATGGCACCCCATACCACCACGCCGGCTGATACGCCAGTATGGCGGTGACTAATACACGCTTCCATTGTGCGTTCACCACGATGTCGCCAAACACGCATGCGACCATCATGATGCTGTAAACAGAACCTGGATTCATACGAAAAAATGAAGTTTTGTCATTCGTGCACCCAGGTTCGTCGCTGAGTACACCATCGCAGGCGCTCCTGTCTGTGACGCAGCGTCAAGGGTAACCGCAGCCATGGTCTCCGAGCTGATAGTCCATGCTGCTGCAAACGTCATCGAACTGTTCGTGTAGATGGTTGTTGTCATGCAAACGTCCCCATCTGTTGACTCAGGGATCGAGACGTGGCTGCACGATCCGTTACAGCCATGCGGATAAGATGCCTGTCGTCTCGACTGCTAGTGATACGAGGCCGTTGGGATCCAGCACGGCGTTCCGTATTACCCTCCAGATCCCACCGACTCCATATTCTGCTAACAGTCATTGGATCTCGACCACCGCGAGCAGCAAATGTCGCGATACGATAAACCACAATCGCGATAGGCTACAATCCGACCTTTATCAAAGTCGGAAACGTGATGGTACGCGTTTCTCCTCCTTACATGAGGCATCACAACAACGTTTCACCAGGCAACGCCGGTAGACAGCTGTTTGTGTATGAGAAGTCGGTTGGAAACTTTTTTCATGTCAGCACGTTGTAGATGTCGCCACCGGCGCCAACCTTGTGTGAATGCTCTGAAAAGCTAATCATTTGCACATCACAGCATCTTCTTCCTGTCGGTTAAATGTCGCGTCTGTAGCACGTCATCTTCGTGGTGTAGTAATTTCAATGGCCAGTAGTGTAACACGCACCGTAAGATAGGCTACACGACTTGCATCATATGCACGAGGGATACACGATATAAATTGTGTTGCCTATCTTAAGATGCATGAAATACAATAAGACAAAAAAAGAAACAGGAAAGACGCACCACGAAGGAATTATCCGAATGGGACGGAAATCGGTAGATTTGATGTAGATGTACAGACAAACCAATAATAACAATTTGAAAAATTTGAATGACCTATTCAAGAGAAAGAGCTTCACAAATTGAGCAAGCCAATAACGCGTTGGTCCACCTCTGGCCATTATAAGAGCAGTTATTCTGCTTGACGTTGATTGACAGAGTTGGTAGATGTCCTCCTGAGGGATATCTTGACAAATTCTGTCCAATTGGCCTGTTAGATCGTCAAGTCACGAGATGGATGGACGGCCCTGCCCGTAAAGCTCCAAACTTTATTAATTGGGGCTGGGGTGGGGGTGAGATCCGGCGACCTTGCTGACGAATGCAGGTTTTGGCAACCACGGAGACAAGTAGTAGAAAGTCTCGCCGTGTGGCGATCATTATCTTCCTGAAATGTAAGCCCAGAACGGCTTGGCATGGAGGGCAACGAAATGGGGTGTCGAATTACCGCCGACGTGTCGCTGTGTTGGAAACGTGCCGCGGATGACATCCAAAGGGGTCGTGATTTGGAAAGAAATGGCACCCCAGACTCCTGGTTGCCTAGCCGTATATCGAGCGACAGTCAGATTGTTATCCTACCGCATTCCGGGACTTCGGCCTAGAATCTTATTGGGTGTAGTAGAACCGTCTTTAGTGATTAGTCCCTCTTCAAACTGGGCCCCAACCACCAGCGAAGACGTGCCTGGAGATGGACCTGATAGCGGTGGGATATCAACCTGACTGTCGCCTGCCATACAGTGCAACAACCAGGAGTGATGGTCTGGGGTGGTACTTCCTTTCATAGCGCCCCTCCCCCCCCCCCTCGGTTGTCATCCGTGACACCTTTACAACTTAGCAATACGTCGTCGATATTCGACACCCCGTATTGTTGCCCTACATGGTAAGCCATCCTGCGCTTACATTTCAGCAAGATAATGCACGCCCGCACACGGCGATAGTTTCTACTGTTTGTCTTCGTGCTTGTGAACCTCTTCTTTGGCCAGCAAGATAGCCAGATATCAGTCTCTGAACTGATAACGTTTGGAACATTATGGGCAGGTTCCTCCAACCATCTCGATATTTTGACGATTTAACGCTCCAATTTGACAGAATTTGGCACGGTGTCCCTTAGGAGGACATCCAACAACTATCAATTAATGCCAAGCCGAATAACTCCTTAAATTGGGTTCAGATGTGCACCAGAACATTATTGACTTGCTCAGGTTGTGAAGTGCTTTCTCTTAAATCAATCATCCGGCTGTAGGTTCGAGTCCTCCATCGAGCAAGGTTGTGTGTGTTGTTCTTAGTATTAGTTAATTTAAGTAGTGTGTAAGGATAGGGACAGATGACCTCAGCAGTTTGATCCCTTAGGAATTCACGCACATTTGAAGATTTTTCCGTCCCATTCGGATCATTCCTACATGGTGCGTAGTAATTTTTTTTAGAGTGTATTTTCAGGATCATCCTGTATCTCATGATAAGTTGATCAGCACGAACCACTTGGTTATACTCTCTGGTCAACGCTGTATCCATTCTGACCAGCTATCTTCTACAACTCTTGTCTTCAGAAAACCACATTACAACATCTAAGCTCACCGGACAAAATATTAGTTTCCGTTTTAAAGCAGCACACTGCTCGCTCAAGGGGCGTTGTAGAACAGAGGTACCAGGCGGTGTTGTGACTAGGTCTGTTGATAAAATATCGAGTTATAGATATTTTTCCCTGTAATATTGATACGTCGTATATTTCTTCCTCCAACATATCGATATATATATATATATATATATATATATATATATATATATATATATATATATATATTCAGCGAAGTGGCAATATCGACCGCCAATATTTTTATTTTACATCTTTTCTCAATTTTCGATAAAAGAATGGAGTTGTTCTTTTGAAACTGTAGTAGAACATATTTTACTTTCACTGTGTGAAGGAGTCTTAATACATTTTGAGCTTTCGTCGCGTCCAGTCTTTCTCTTTGAACGTATGAAGCAGTTATAGAACGGCACAACGAAGTAGTCTCTTTGCACTGAGTGAGTGGTCGAGTGAATGGAATGCTAACACATAGTAATATGTAGAGATGTAAATGTAGAAAAAGGGGTATTGTAAGAGGAATGTGGGAGTTGATGGGGGGGGGGAGGGTGATCCTTAACCAAAGAATAATAATAGAAGTCTCCTGTCAGTAACCTGTTAATAAGTGAAATATATTATATCATAATTGCCTGCACCTGTAATAAAAGGAGTACTTATGATTACTTTAATATGCATCAAAGATTGTGTGGGAATGAGGTATGAGGTATGAAGAGGGTATTGATTCCTCATAAAAGTAGTATGTCTCAGAGTGAGGGAGGGTTTATTGAATCAGTGGTTAGCAATAATTAACAAGTTATTATTCCATGGTTAAGGATTACCCTCCCCCCCAACTCCCACACTCCTCTTACAATACCCCATTTTCTTCATTTACCTAGATCTCTACATATTATTATGTGTTAGTATTTTTATTCTTGACTAGGTATGATTTAAATAGACCAATCACTAATATATATATATATATATATATATATATATATATATATATATATATATATATCCCCTCCCCCCTTCCCCACAATTTCTCCTTCCCCTATTTTCTTTTAATATATTTTTGTGATTTCATAGTGCTTCAACATTGTGAACTTCTATTTTAGTCTTTACACCTTTCTACAACCTGGCCAAAGTTATATTTTGGGATGAATATATTCTATTTGTGGACTATTCCACTGATAGTTCACGATGTGGAATATTTATGTCTTTTCTCCCCATTTTGCTTTTTATAACATTCTCTCCTTCCTATTCTCTACGTTATTAGCGTTCTATTCACATTGTTATGCATAATTCCTCTATTCTTCAGCATCCCCTCTCCTCCTCCACTTCCCTGGATGTACTGTTAATAATTCCCCCTCAGGAATTATTGCTAACCATTGATTCACTAACTCTTCCATGCCTCTGAAACATACTACTTTCATGAGGAATCAATATCCCTCTTCATACCTCACCCCAAACTTCTATCATCAACCAAAGGACAAACTGAGTAAGTCGGAATAAAACCTTTTATTTCATTAAATATTAGGAATAAATTTTAGTATCACAACTATTTAATACATAACATACTAGGATGTATGAATCCACACAGAGAATACACTGATACAGACTTAAGCCATACCTTCATTTCAGACACATCATTCGAACACAATGTCTTAACATATGCTATATTTGGTCCTAGCTTTAACATTTAAAAGTGCCCATTTGCCACAGGTGTATCTTAATTATAAAAAAGTCATTCACTTCACATTTTTATTCTTATTCCTTTATTAGTTACCCTTTTGTCCCCCCCCCCCCCCTATTGATTTGCCAAATAAGTAAACTAAGGAAAAATCTTCAAACATGTACCTATATTACAAACAAAGGCAATGGTTCTCGATATCTCATGCTACCAGCGAGCTCACTGTCAGGGATTCCCCCGTTTATAGAACCCGATTTTCCTTGATACTAGCCGGCCAGTGTGGCCACGCGGTTAAAGGCGCTTCAGTCTGGAACCGCGCGACCGCTACGGTCGCAGGTTCGAATCCTGCCTCGGGCATGGATGTGTGTGATGTCCTTAGGTTAGTTAGGTTTAAGTAGTTCTAAGTTCTAGGGGACTGATGACCTCAGATGTTAAGTCCCATAGTGCTCAGAGCCAGCCTTGATACTAGCGAGCTCACTGCCAGGGATTCCCCTGTTAATAGAACCTACCTCGAGACGGAGCAGCTTTAGTACTTTAATTTCCCAAGCAGTTTTCTTAGTCTCAGTGAAAGTATACCTGTTGTTGTTGTTGTGGTCTTCAGTCCAGAGACTGGTTTTATGCAGCTCTCCATGCTACTCTATCCTGTGCAAGCTTCTTCATCTCCCAGTACCTACTGCAACCTACATCCTTCTGAATCTGTTCAGTGTATTCATCTCTTGGTCTCCCTCTACGATTTTTATCCTCCACGCTGCCCTCCAATACTAAATTGGTGATCCCTTGATGCCTCAGAATGTGCCCTACCAACCGATCCCTTCTTCTAGTCAAGTTGTGCCACAAATTTCTCTTCTCTCCAATTCTATTCAATACCTCCTCGTTAGTTATGTGATCTACCCATCTAATCTTCAGCATTCTTCTGTAGCACCACATTTCTAAAGCTTCTATTCTCTTATTGTCTAAACTATTTATCGTCCACGTTTCACTTCCATACATGGCTACACTCCATTCAAATACTTTCAGAAACGATTTCCTGACACTTAAATCTATACTCGATGTTAACAAATTTCTCTTCTTCAGAAACGCTTCCCTTTCCATTGCCAGTCTACATTTTATATCCTCTCTACGTCGACTATCATCAGTTATTTTGCTCCCCAAATAGCAAAACTCATTTACTACTTTAAGTGTCTCATTTCATAATCTAATTCCCTC
This sequence comes from Schistocerca americana, assembly GCF_021461395.2. Lineage (NCBI taxonomy): Eukaryota > Metazoa > Arthropoda > Insecta > Orthoptera > Acrididae > Schistocerca > Schistocerca americana. The sequence goes on along the minus strand of NC_060120.1, from coordinate 226,603,679 downwards.
AGCATCACTCGATTTAATTCGACTACTGTACATTATCCTCGTTTTGCTTTTGTTGATGTTCATCTTATATCCTCCTTTCAAGGCACTGTCCATTCCGTTCATCTGCCCTTCCAGGTCCTTTGCTGTCTCTGACAGAATTACAATGTCGTTGGCGAACCTCGAAGTGTTTGTTTCTTCTCCATGGATTTTAACTCCTACTCCGAATTTTTCCTTTGTTTTTTTACTGCTTGCTCAATATACAGATTGAATAACGAAAGTATACCTAAAGTAGTAAAAACTGGCTACATTAACATTTCAATGTTACTTATGATAAATGTGTAACATGAGTGACAAACAAAGTACTCCTAAAAAGAGAGGAAGAGTTTTTTGTTAATTAATGCCAGAAGAAGACGGTGAGAAAGTTTCGAGAGAGAAGAAATCTCAAGACCAGTGGCTAAGTGATCTTACTTTTAGGGGATAGTTAAGACAAATTCCATGTTATGAATTCAAATGTAGATGTGCTGCATTTAACGTGGAAATACAATGTGGAAAATGTGAACTATAGAAGCAAGCTCAATGTCATAAACATATCATGGCCACTCCGTCCATAAATGGATACGTATCTACAACAGACATAAGCGAAAGTGCAGGTAACAGACCAGTCAAGAAGCAAAGATTAAACTGGCAACTTTTTTGCAAAACGTAATATTGCCTTTCTGGTTGTTGACCATTTAATCCCCTTGGTGAAAGATGTAATTTCTGATTCTAAAGTTGCCCTGAACATTCAAATGAAATGTTCAGAATGCACCAACATGATAAAAGAAATTGTTCCCAAAGTAGAAACAGATGAAACTGTAGAAGATATCAAAGTTAAGCCCTTTTCAGTGTTGTTGGATGAAAGTTCAGACATTAGCTTGCATAAATTCCTGTGTGTTCAGCTCAGATATATTTCTCGGAATTGGGGTGGGTTCAGAACCCAATTTCTAAAACTCATTAGTTTAGACGCCAGAGATTGCTGTGCAGATAAACTTTATATGACTTTTAAAGAATCCTTGCTTGCAAAGCCCATTGCACTAACGAATATTGCAGGCATTTCGTGTGATGTGTCAATGTAGTGGTCGGTGTTCGAGACGTTTTTGTTTTTCTTCTTAAAGATGAGGTATCTGGTGTTCTTCTTATCCAAAGCATTTGTCATTCAGCAGCCTTAGTAGCTAGTACAACTTGTGAAAAACTCCCTAGTGCAACAGAAGATCGTTTAAGAAATATATCTTTGTACTTGCCTCAGTACTTCGACAATATAAAATGGTGAAAGCTGTTCGAGATTCTGAAAAAAGTAGGGGTAAGCTATAGGGAGAGACGGGTCATACACAATATGTACAACAACCAAGAGGGAATAATAAGAGTGGACGATCAAGAACGAAGTGCTCGTATTAAGAAGGGTGTAAGACAAGGCTGTAGCCTTTCGCCCCTACACTTCAATCTGTACATCGAGGAAGCAATGATGGAAATAAAAGAAAGGTTCAGGAGTGGAATTAAAATGCAAGGTGAAAGGATATCAATGATACGATTCGCTGATGACGTTGCTATACTGAGTGAAAGTGAAGAAGAATTAAATGATCTGCTGAACGGAATGAACAGTCTAATGAGTACACAGTATGGTTTGAGAGTAAATCGGAGAAATGAGAACAGCGAGAAACTTAACATCAGGATTGATGGTCACGAAGTCAATGAAGTTAAGGAATTCTGCTACCTAGGCAGTAAAATAAGCAATGACGGACGGAGCAAGGTGGACATCAAAAGCAGATTCGCTATGGCAAAAAAGGCATTTCTGGCCAAGAGAAGTCTACTAATATCAAATATCGGCCTTAATTTGAGGAAGAAATTTCTGAGGATGTACGTCTGGAGTACAGTATTGCATGGTAGTGAAACATGGACTGTGGGAAAACTGGAACAGAAGAGAATCGAAGCATTTGAGATGTGGTGCTATAGACGAATGTTGAAAATTAGGTGGACTGATAAGGTAAGGAGTGAGGAGGTTCTACGCACAATCGGAGAGGAAAGGAATATTTGGAAAACACTGATAAAGAGAAGGGACAGGATAATAGGACATCTGCTAAGACATGAGGGAATGACTTCCATGGTACTAGAGGGAGCTGTAGAGGGCAAAAACTGTAGAGGAAGACAGAGATTGGAATACGTCAAGCAAATAATTGAGGACGTAGGTTGCAAGTGCTACTCTGAGATGAAGAGGTTAGCACAGGAAAGGAATTCGTGGCGGGCCGCATCAAACCAGTCAGCAGACTGATGAAAAAAAAAAAAAAAACTTGCCTCATAGTTCAAAAATTGTTCAAATGCGTGTGAAATCTAAGTACAAACACACACACCCGTGCCCGAGGGAGGACTCCGCCGGGAACAGCCGCCTCATAGTTCTAAGCGTTGTGCCCAGTTGGTTGAGAGCCAACAGTTTATGAACGTGTAAAAGAATAAGATACTGAAACCTGCAACTACAAGACGGCCAGCAGTCCATCAGTGCGTATGCCACGTAACTGACTACTGGTCTGCATTAAAGTGCTTTTTTGATGTAGTTGCATTTGAGGATAAACAAAAAAGTGATGAAATCAGCTAATTTCTTCTTGAGTGAGCTAAGTAGCCTGCACACCAAAGTTTATCTCTTGTTTCTTAAATATGCTCTTCATTTTTTCAACAGTCGTCCAGAGTCGAAAGATTAATATTCGTTCTCTACCAGAAAATTCTGTTAATCTTCTTAAAGAAATCGGCCAGATCTTTTTCTCAATAAGAGCACTGCAGGAAGCTGAAATAATCCATGCAGTCTTCGAAACTTTCTTCCCTTAAGTGGAGTGTGTTTAGGACTCCATGTGAAAAGTTGCCAATGTAGCTGCCTGCTTTTGGCACTGATGAAACCAGAAAGAGATATCTGGAATTTTATGTAGGGGATGGGTTGATTTGGGGGAGGAGACCAAACTGCGAGGTCATCGGTCTCAGTGGATTCGGGAAGGATGTCGGCCGTGCCCATCAAAGGAACCATCCCGGTATTTGCCTGATGTGATTTACGGAAATCACGGAAAACCTAAATCAGAATGGCCGGACGCGGGATTGAACCGTCGTCCTCCCGAATGCGAGTCCAGTGTGCTAACCACTGCGCCTCTGGAATTTTATGCTGGAATTTTGCCGCTGAAGAAATACAAAGACGCTCGACAATTAGGGATCCAATGTATAAAGAAATGCTGTAGCACTTTGACAGGATAGGTCAGGACTTTCAGAATAGCGACATTTCAGTAAATATGCCAATGAAAACAATGTGTCTATACAGTGGCGACTGTTACTCCATTTTTTTTGGTGAACGCGAGACAAGTAATTTAATAAGAACTGAGATAGATGAAATAGATGAAATGTGCCACTTCATAGCTAACGTTAAAGACTTTACTGATAAACTGAAATTTCCTGATTTAGGAAAACTTGCAAAATTGGTACTAACGTTACCTCTTTCACACGCAGAGTCAGAAAGAATGTTTTCAATAGTGAGTGATGTAAACTCTAGGTGAGGTTGCATCGAAGGGACTGACTCACAACGGAATGGGCTGCCGCTCGTTTAAGGTCACCAACACCCATCTGAAACTTCATAGTTCAGACGGCCTCTATTAAATTGTACAGTTTACATATAACCAGTATTTTAGATATTTTTATGAGTCTTTAATTGGTCAATTTTCTTCATAACTGATTTCTAAAAATTTTCGAATGTGTGGGAAAAATCGTCGTCTTGTGGAAATTCTGTGCATACTTATGGGAAAATTGTGAGAGGGTGTCTGGCAACACTGCCGGAGAGACATCTTGTACCCTTATGGTTCTCAACCAGCGCACATGCCAAAACTATGTATACTGTAGTCGGCAAAGCAGTTCCCAGTTATGTGACAGAATGGTAGAGCGGTCTGAATAGTTAATGAGTTCATCAGCACAGTTTCGCTCAGTAGCAGTCGCTGTACTTCATAATCGTTCCTTCTTCCACCACTAGCAACTTTGCGATGTATAGAGATCGATACCAAGTATTTTACTTTTCGCTCGAGCTGTACGGCATGAAAACTTATTTTCCGGTTCTGTACGAGATGCTTTTGAAGCACCGCCACTTTGTCTTTTGTTCTAACTGTTTCAAATATTTGTGAAGGCATTTTCTGTAGTCTTACGTGCTTTCTCGGTCTTCATTTCTGTTTATTTTAAGTTGAACAAAAAAGTACGGTACAGTATTAAAATTTATTCTTTACTGTGTAGCGTCTGGTAAATGTTATGTTAATTTATTTTATTAAGATTTTGGGTGTTTCGCAATGCTATACCTTATTTCGATATTCATTTTCTAGTTTGAAAATTTTATTTAATATCTTCTATTATTATTTTTACAGCCATTTTCCACCTTCAGTTTCTTGGGAATGTCCATTTTCAGTGTATTTGAGATGAAATAAATCAGTATTGTTTGCAACCTAACCTTTGCTTTTTTATTTGCTCATTAGTTATCTATTTTAGTTTCCTCTGTGGAAGAATAGCTTAAAAATTGAAATGGTCTCCCTACGTATTAAAACCAAACCGCATTTATTTGTACTGGAGGAAAATACGGGTTCTGCTCGAGTGAATACATGGGAGGTCCTGTAAAACTGTGCAATATTCCCCGCTTTCTCATTTCAACACAATCTGTACGACACGACTATTCATCCATGCGAAAACCGTTATTATTATGAACTACAACTCATCCTGAACCGTTTTTTGTGTTATGTTACAATACAGCATCACCGGTCTTCTGCGGTCTGTGTTGGTGAGCAGTAAATTTATCCAGAGGGCAGTGACGCTGCGTCACTGCAATACACTTTGGAGGTGTGGCGGTGGGACTTTGAGTCCCGTACCACCCTCCAACGGTGACAGTCCTACATCAGTCAAGCAGAAAAATTTAGTCCGACATGTGCAGGTAGGGTGGGAAAGTACTGGACGCGGAATGGGGGGCTAGTTCCGCCAAAGGATGCGTCCGTGGTGGGCGTCTCAGGTCTAGCGTTAGCCATGGTGCGAATCAGATTCCTCTAGGATGGTTAGAGGAATCGGATGTCGATGCCAGCGGCGTGCAAGTGTGGTCCCAACGTGGCGTAACCCATGAACAGTGTCCCGCAAGGCATCCACTTTCTCATAGAGGCGCCGCGGGTTGTTGCGTATGGTCGTCTTGAGGGGAACGATACTCGCTTCCTCGTGGAGAGTCACAATTCTCTTAAGTGGCGTGCAGGCTCCACCTGAGAACCTTGTTCCGCAGGCGCTGCAACGTCCGCATCCTGGTGACACTAATCGTGGCCCATGTAGTAGAGCCATACGTGAGGGCAGGCAGGACAACTGTTCGGTAGATGCCCAGCTTGGTACGCAGGTTAAGTTCCCTACTGCAGAAGAGTGGGTACAAGGCCCTGGTCAGCTTTTGCCCCTTGGCGACATGCTCTGCATGACAGTGGAAGAGCAACTTGTGGTCCATCCGGACCCCGAGATGGATGGTTGTCGGGGACCAGGGCCTGCACGCCTGCAATCGAAATATTGCGGCGGAGGACTGGGGGCCGTTTGGTGAAATAGACTGCTGTAGTTTTGGCGGCATTGGCAGCTATTTTGTTTGTCCGTCACCAGGTGATGATGGCGTCCACCTGTCGCTGGAGGCAGGCGACGACGGTGTCAGTAACGCAGCCAGTGGTGTATAGTGCTGTGTCGTCAGCATATTGTGCTAGGTAGCACTCGAGGATGACTGGCATATCATCCACATACATGTATAAAAGGATGGGAAATGACACCGATCCTTATGGAATACCTGCCGGCAATTGGCGAATACCGGAACGCATTCCAAGTTCAAGCATTAGAAAATTCCTACCACGGAGAAAATCAACCAAAAGTAGTGGTGTTAGTCCTTACGATAAGGATTGTCTTTTGCAGATATTACACTGGTAAAAACAGGTGTGTACAAAACACGGGAACACCAAAAACGATGTGTTACCATGCCTAATACGGCGTAGGAAAACCAATGGCAAAGGAAAGAACTTCCAGTCGTCTCGGAATGGATAAATAATTCCTTGTATGGTTTTCAAGAGAGTCGTGTCCTCATGGACGAACACAGCAATCAGTTGTATATAAAACTGTATTCTACAGCAGATCTATGCATCTAGATTTCAGCTATGCTATAACCATCATCACCCAATGACGATGGCTATACTGTAGCTGAAATGAAGCGAGATCTGCAATAAAATACAGATTTATATGCAACTGATTGCTGTGTTTATTCCTCATTATAACATTTTCACAGTCGCAGAGCACAGTAATCGCTAATGTGGTCCATTCTGAGGGTTCCTTCCTTAAATAAATAGGGTAATAACTGCTTTTGTAAGTAAGAGAATCAATGTGGGGACTGCAATTCTCTGTACTTATTACCGTGAGGATTGGAGTGAGTGGCTCTTAAGTAATAGAACGCCGGAGAGAACAGTAGTATCATCAGGAGTGCCCCAAGGAACTGTTACAGGACCACTCTTGTTAACTATAGGCGTGAATGTTCTGAAGGATAGCATGAGCAGCAGTCTCCGACTGTTTGCTGTTGTCACTATTGTGTATGGTAAAGTGTAGTCGTTGAGCGATTTTAGAAGGATACAGATGACTTAGAATTTCTGTTTGGTGTAATGGTTCAAATGGCTCTGAGCACTATGGGACTTAACATCGATGGTCATCAGTCCCCTAGAACTTAGAACTAGTTAAACCTAACTAACCTAAGGACATCACACAACATTGGTGTAATGAATGGCAGCTTGCTACAAACGTAGAAAAAATTTTAAGTAATGCAGATGAGTGGGAAAAAGTATCCTGTAATATTCGAATGTTCGGTATTATCGCATATACAGGGGATGGACAAAAATAAACATCAAAATCGCATTACCATGCCTAATACGATGTAGGAAAACCGTTGACGTGCAAAACAGCTGTCGGTCTTCCCGGAATTGATAAATACAGATCTTCTGTGGTTTTCAAGAAGATCTTCCTACAAAATAGTGGCTAAATCATCTAACGACGATGGAAGTGGATAGTGATCACGCATCCTTCTCACCAAATAAGTCAACATAGGCTCAATTGTATAGAGATTTGGTAACTGTGGTGGCCAGGGCAGATGTGATAATTCATCCTTGTGCTCCTAGATGATGCGAGCTGTGCTAACAAGGGTTCTGTTGTCTTGGATCACAACCCCACCTTTGGGTAACAACTATTTTACCATGGCATGGAGCTGAGCAGCTAAAATGTTCACACAATCCTTGACAGTATTGCTACCTTACGAGTAACCATGGGGCCCGTGTAATACCACGATACGACTGCAAAATCATCCAGAACACCTGCCGTGTTTCAGTCTTGCCGTGCGGAGTGACCGCACGGTAGGAGGCACCATGTCACGGAATACCGAAACAAGACCCTTTTGACCAAATGACATTCTTCCATTGCTCCATAGTCCAGGTTTTATGCTAATTAATACAGAGAGATCCGCTTCGGTCGTACTAATATTTATTCAAACCACGACTCGTTTCGGTATTTTAAAATCGTATTTTCAGATGTGTGACATTATAGCATTTGGCAACAAGTAACATGCGGATGGGCCAGTCAGTACATGAGCTCCGATCAGTGCACTGATTGGCCCATCATCACGTTATATGTTACCAATACACTACTGGCAATTAAAATTTGCTACACCAAGAAGAAATGCAGATGATAAACGGGTATTCTTCGGACAAATATATTATACTAGAACTGCCACGTGATTACTTTTTCACGCAATTTGGGTGCATAGATTCTGAGAAATCAGTACCCAGAACAACCACCTCTGGCCGTAATAACGGCCTTGATACTCGTGGGCATTGAGTCAAACAGAGCTTGGATGGCGTGTACAGGTGCAGCTTCCCATGCAGCTTCAACACGGTACCATAGTTCACCAAGAGTAGTGACTGGCGTATTGTGACCAGCCAGTTGCTCGGCCACCATTGACCAGACGATTTCAGTTGGTGAGTGATCTGGAGAATGTGCTGGCCACGGCAGCAGTCGAACATTTTCTGTATCCAGAAAGGCCCGTACAGGACCTGCAACATGCGGACGTGCATTATCCTGTGAAAAGTAGAGTTTCGCAAGGATCGAATGAAGGGTATAGCCACGGGTCGTAACACATCTGAAATGTAACGTCCACTGTTCAAAGTGCCGTCAATGCAGACAAGAGGTGAGCGAGACATGGAACCAATGGCACCCCATGCAATCACACCGGGTGATACGCCAGTATGGTGATGACGAATACACGCTTCCAATGTGCGTTCACCGCGATGACGCCAAACACGGATGCGACGATCATGATGCTGTGAACAGAACCTGGTTCCATCCGAAAAAAACGACGTTTTGCCATTCGTGCACCCAGGTTCGTCGTTGAGTACACCATCGCAGGCACTCCTGTCAGAGATAACCGCAACCATGGTCTCCGAGCTGATAGTCCATGCTGCTGCAAACGTCGTCGACCTGTTCGTGCAGCAATGTCACGATACGATAAACCGCAATTGCGATCGGCTACAATCCGACCTTTATCGAAGTCGGATACGTGATGGTACGCATTTCTCCTCCTTACACGAGGCATCACAACAACGTTTCAGCAGGCAACGCCGGTCAACTGCTGTTTGTGTATGAGAAATCGGTTGGAAACTTTCCTCATGTCAGCACGTTCTTGGTGTCGCCACTGGCGCCAACCTTGTGTGAATGCTCTGAAAAGCAAATCATTTGCATATCACAGCATCTTCTTCCTATCGGTTAAATTTCCCGTCTGTATCACGTCATCTTCGTGGTGTATCAATATTAATGGCCAGTAGTGTAGTATAATTTCATACACCTGAAGTCGGTATTTTAAAGTGCCGAAAACAGTCGTGGTCTGAATAAATACTAGTACAATTGAAGCGGATCTCTCTACATTAATTATCATGCCTCTCATTGCGGATGTTCTTCGTACCAAACCTTGTTCAGGTTTTATCGGCACCACAATTTCATTAAATTTCCCAAAGTTCAGGTTGGGGGGGAAAGGTCGTCCCTGCCTTAACGCTGGCACGAGGCGCGATGACATGATCCCTGGGCTGACCTCGGAGACACGGAAGTGCTACACTGATGTCAGAGAAATATGACATGCGTAATTGTCTCAGCTACAATACGACACTCCAGATAAGGAACCACTGTGTCATCACATTCTACCCCAGAACATACACTGCCACACTACTTTGGGTTTCCGAGCTGAGGAACTTTTAACTTCCTATTTGACTCAGCATTTCAGACATCCGATTCGACTTAACATCCGTTACAGGGAGCATCTTATCAGTAACATTTTGCAATTAACGATTCTCCCAAGCAATATTAATGGTACCCTTGGACATCAGAATTATCTACAGGTCAATACTCGTGGATGAGATCAATATCGTGTATAATAATTTGCACTCCCTTAGTGGTCGTCTTGCTAAGACTCCAAGCAGTTCTTATATCAGATAAAGCCTTTAACCGAGAATTAAGCACTACTAAGTACATTGCTTATGTTAAGTGCTGTATCTCCGATTTCATTATTAACACTAACAAAGGTACCCAAAAGAAAGCCAACCACGTTCTCTCTCCTACCCGACAGCAAATTACTCTCGCACCGGCAGAACAGCCTAACCAAAAACCATCTTCCCATAGGTTATCCAATTTGCCGAATATTTCCGAGAAAACAGGTAAACAGTTAAAAGAAAAATGCATTTCCATAGCCTTTTTTATTCATAGGGGTACAGGTTTAAAATTCCGTCATAATAAGCAGTCCGATCTCAATAAAACTGATTCTGCAGGTACCTGTATCTGTTCCATTTCTTGTAATGACTGTCCAGCCTGAAACAATGAGTAAGTGGTGCGTAGTTTCCGAATTTGGTATAAGAAACATTTGAGCCTCAAATATGCGCTTACCACTCACCTACGTGAAACCTGGCATAAAGTCTTGGTACGTATGAAGGGCTTATTTCAGTAGTGGTACAAGTCCATTACCTCCACTTTTCTGCCTATAATGCTTCTGAAATTAATGATCCAAACAAACAGAAAGAAAGGTTCATCTCTAGCAAGGAGCCATATGCTTGAATTTTTGTGGTATCTCTACTGCAGATTTTTCAGCGCTCATTTAACTTTAGTCTCTGTATCTCAAAATGAACAAAAATTGACTTGTACCACTATTGAAATAAGCCCTTCATATGGAATGTACATTTAATAACTTGTCTTGACCACACTTTCATTTCTCATCAACCTTACACGCTTCGACCACGAGACTGTGTATGCTCGAAATGTTGACGTGATACAATGTATCTAATGTTTTTATATGACTGACATAGCAATGCCTTTGAAAATGACGGAAAGACGAAACGGTAAGGTTGATGAGAAATAAAAGTGTGCTCAAGATAAGTGAAGTTATTAAAAGTGCATCCAGATAGCCGCGTCGCTTCGTGGCATTTTCATGCAAATTGCAGATGATACATAGGAAATTCTAATAAATAATAATAGTCACTTTAATGTTAATAAATAATATTTTCAACATGATATCCGTGCCTTTTAGTGCATAACTGGATGCGCTTCGAAAGATTAAGATGAACTGGATGGAATAGCTCTGAATTGCCGTCGATTTTAGCACACTGGCTGGTAATGCGTTCTGTCATGTGGTTTAAGTTTGTAGTCTTTATCGAGTGAACTTCGTCTTCCAGCAAACCCCAGAAAAAGAAATCAAGGGGAGAAACGTCGGGCGAACTCCACAGGACCTCTTCTCCCAATCCAGTGAGGAAAATTGCCATGCAATCAATCCCTAACATCTGCAGCTAAATGATCAGGGGTCACATCCTACTGAAACCAGCCAAATGCTCAGCCGGCCGAAGTGGCCGTGCGGTTAAAGGCGCTGCAGTCTGGAACCGCAAGACCGCTACGGTCGCAGGTTCGAATCCTGCCTCGGGCATGGATGTTTGTGATGTCCTTAGGTTAGTTAGGTTTAACTAGTTCTAAGTTCTAGGGGACTAATGACCTCAGCAGTTGAGTCCCATAGTGCTCAGAGCCATTTGAACCATTTTGAACCAAATGCTCAATTTGAAGTATCAATTAGTCTCTCAGCATGTCCAGGTAAGTCTCACCCCTTACATGTTCATCAAAGAAGAAACGTTCTAGCACATGAGCTTTCCACAAACCACACCACACCATCACCTTTTGGCAGCTCTTCTATTTGGATGGACTCATCAAGTGCGAATTGCCTTGAGACCAGTATCAAAGATTTTGTCTGTTCTGATATTTTCATCCAATTTATCTCTCTAAAAAAAAAAAAAAAAAAAAAAAAAAAAAAAAAAAAAAAAAAAAAAAAAAGTTCAAATGTGTGTAAATTCCTAAGGGACCAAACTGCTGAGGTCATCGCTCCCTAGACTTACACACTGCTTTAACCAACTTAACGCAGAGGACAACACTCACACCCATGCCCGAGGGAGGACGCGAACCTCCGGCGGGAGGGGGCGCACGATTAGTGACATGGCGCCTCCAACCACACGGCCACTCCGCGCGGCAAACCATTCTCACATCTGCTTGCGTCTATCAGGATCATCTTCATTTAAGTGATGCAATATTTGTAACCTGTACGGATGATACCTCTCCTCTACCAAGATTTTGCAGGTGGTTGACCTTGGAACACCCTGTTCCGCGGATGTCCGACGAAGCGATTTCCTTGGGCTAGCATAAACCTTGGCCAAGACCGTCTCTTTCGTTTCGTCTGAAGTCTTTGGTAGTCGGGGACGGGTTTTGTCTAACAAACTGCCTGTTTCTTTAAACTTGGCCATTACTTTCTCGACGCCAGTAAAACAAATAGGGTGATTATGAGGGTGTCGGATTTGCGATTCGTTCATCCTTCTCGTCCAGTTAAGAGTACCAAGTCCACTAGTTCTCCTTTAGACAGAGCCGTCATTCAATCTGAAATAAAACATAATTTATTACGATTATTATAATTTATTTTACTATTTATTTATTAATATTTGTAAATATTTATAGAGTATAGAATATTTAATAAAATATACTAGAACTCCCTATGTACCATAATTTTGTGGGCACCCTTTATTTCCGATCCGGCCACTAATCTAAGGATTTTACGTAAGGGTGACAGAGGCAATATCCTCAACGTTCTGGAGGATATCCATATTCCACACTCTTAAAAGCAGTAACCCGACCATACCCTGAATGGCCAGTTGGAACTAAGACACTCTGGCATCCTCTCAATTTTGATTGCCTCTGCTCTCCTCTCGCCCCCAGTTTCTCACCACACGTTCTTCCATTAGGTACCGTTTTTCTTTTCTTTTTGCATACCAGTCCTTGCAGTTTATGATCGCTTTGTCAGCCTCTCTCTGTACGTATCTGAACTCCGTATGACTGGTATTATGTTATGACTATGGAGCGATTACTTGTCTTCATCTAATTATTCCCTTAACCGGTTTTTGTTACAATTTTAACCATTTTGTCGATCACTCTGTAATTTAATATTACGTTGTATTACAGGAAAGCTGTGGTTCATTTCCCTGGCCTGCCCACGTATGTATTTGTACTCCCTACACCTAGAACTATTTTATGACTATGGAACGGTTACGAGACTCCTTTTAATATGTTCCCCTAACAGGTCTTGTTGCAATTATAGCCATTTTATAGGTGACCCTGTAATATCTATATTACTATGGTTTTATCACAGGAATTTTTTGTGTGGTACTTTTAATTTTATCTTATCGGCTTTTAGCGCGTGCCCTGTAATTTCCCTCTACGTACTTGTTATATACCTCTGTCGTTTGCCTCCTTAATTTATTTTGTAACGGTTCCCAGTGTTGTGTTGGTACGTAATCGTGTTTCGTCCGTCAATATCATTACACCCGCTAGCGACATATTTCCATAACTTTTGTTGGCCGCTTCTCTCTGGCACACTGCACTCCTGTAGTTTCAGCAACACTGCGTCAACTGGGCTGCTTGGTGGCCTGGCCTTCCTACATCAAGCATAGTCACGTCTCCATCATGTGGCTCACGCAGGCATTTGATGATTTTTCGTAACTGGTTTTCATAACTAGGTTTTGCAGACCAAGAGCATGGTGCTATAGAGCATCGTTGTCAGGGCATCTGTGTGGATTCTGATGAATACCAAGGAGATTCCTTAAAAAGGGACAAGGTTAGGGCATGTTTCGGTGCCATGAAATGGGGCATTTGGTGCGTGAGTGTCCTGTTCAATGGAGGGAGAGACCGAACAGCCGGCGTCATCGGAAACAGAAACGTCCCCGAAAAATCATCGTCACGTTATAGCTGTGGCAGGGGGAACCCTTACCTTATATTTACGCTCAGCTTAACCAAGATCCTATTTGCCCACTTATTGATTCCGGCAGTTCAGTTTTCTTTCTTGACTACCAGTGGTATTTGGAATACAGAGCTATCTGTGAATTACCTTGCTCGCGCCCTTCCTCTCTGGGATGTCGGGCTGATAATGGACTGTTGTTACCTCTGGTTTGGGAAATATGAGCCACGTTAAGCGCTGGTAACTTTTCATGGCCGATAAATTTACTGGTGGGTAAGAACTTGTCCGTCAGTTTAATTTTGGGGTGCGATTTTATGTAGACTATAAGTGTAATGTTGTATTATGGGGACAGAGCTGTTTAAGTTTCATCCTGTTGAGAGGTTTGCCTTATGTTCCGTCATAGTTCTTTGGAAGTTTGTAGTGTGTGGTGATCCTCTGGAAAATCTTGTCATTCACGTGAATCCGGAGGAGGCCGATTGATCATTGCAGCTTCATAGTCGTTTCCCACAGGTATTAACTGACAAGCAGGGCATTACGAATAAGATTCAGTAGTCCTTACTCATGAGGTGCCTGTTCGGCAACCATGCAGGCTGTACCCTCCGGAAATGAAGAACTTACGTTCTTTCATTGGTGCCATGTTTTGTGATGGAGCAATCAGACCCTCTAAATCACCATATGCATCGCCCATATTTCTAGTACCTAAGGACAAGAGAGGGGAATTCCGTCCATTCGTTGACTATAGATTAGTTAACCAAAAGGCTGTTTTACAATCTGTACCTTTTCCTGTTTCACAAGTTCTTTACGGTTCTTGATCTTAATCAGGCTTATTATCAGGTTTTTATATCCGTTTCAATGGAGTTCCTTTCGGCTTGTCCTCTAGTGTGGTTGCTCTGCCGCAGCTTTTAGACTGTTTCTTGGGTGATCTGAAGTTTAAGTGTGTGTATGACTATCCCGATGATGTGGTTTATAGCGTCACCTTCGCTGAGCAATTGAAACAAATGGTGCAAATGGTTCTGAGCACTATGGGACTCAACTGCTGAGGTCATTAGTCCCCTAGAACTTAGAACTAGTTAAACCTAACTAACCTAAGGACATCACAAACATCCATGCCCGAGGCAGGATTCGAACCTGCGACCGTAGCGGTCTTGCGGTTCCAGACTGCAGCGCCTTTAACCGCACGGCCACTTCGGCCGGCAATTGAAACACCTGGAGGTGGTTCTGCGACGTCTTAGAAAAACAGGGTTGACCGTAAAACCATCCAAAATTGCGTTGGCAGAAATTTTTGGGGCATTTAGGTTCTAATGACGGTATTAGGGCCGATCAAGATCGCACTAGAGACTTGTGTAGCTTCCCTGTGCCCAGGAATAAGAAGGCTGTGGCTACGTTTATTGGCTTCGCAAATTATTGTCCTAACGTGATCCAAATCTTCCTCAATTAACTGGACCACTTAATGACCTTCGTAAGAAAGGAGTTGTTTTCCATTGAGCCGTGAGTCATCAGGCATCCTTTGAGGCAACTAAAGACGCCCTGAGGCGAGAGTCATCAGGCATCCTTTTAGGCAACTAATTAAGCCCTTGTTAACCCAGTTTTGGTTATTTCCGACTTTGAGGCTCCTTTTGTTGTCCATATGGATGCTGGTAGTTGTGGAGTAGCGGCCATCCTTCTGAGTCTCATAGCTTCCTCTAGGAAGTTTTTAATCCCTGAAACTAAACGTTCAATTTACTAATGGGGAATTTGGTTAGTCATCTTTGCCCTCGAGCTCAAAGAGTTTCTCCTAGAAATGGATAACCTCGCCCTGAGTTGGAATGTGGCATGTCCCCGGAAGACTGGACAAATAGTGCGCTGGGCGATTCGGATTTCCGCCTTTCGTTTTAAGGTCAGTCATATTAGGGGCCCTGGCAATCATGTGGCGGATGCTTTATGCATGTTCGAAGGCGATGTGCAGGATCAGGAGAAGGGCGGGGGGCAGGGGGGAGGGAAGGGAGGTCTTCGAGAACTGGGCAACAGGGGTATTGACAGAGGTCCCTAACTCCTTACTAATCTGAAGGGGAAGGAAGATCTTGACCCTAGAATTGCCAGGTTTAAACGGAGGTCATTGCAGGGGTACAGGTCTCAGGGTATAACCTGCACGAGTTCTGCTTTGGTATAGTCGGCGCGGTGAGCGCGAACCTAAGATTTGTTTGCTCATGGAACTTGTCGTTCCTGTATCCCGTTACTTTCACGATATTGTGGCGGATGTCCACTTGGATATCATTTAACCATTACTGAGGTTAGCCTACCCTTTGCAAGGATATTCGGAGGCTGGTAGGGCGTGTGAAAGCTGCAAGGCTGCTGAGCCCCATTCTGACTCAGGTAAGGGGTTTTGCAGTAGACTAGGGAAGGTAACCCTATGGAGAAACTTTTCATTGATTACACAGGACATCAGCCTCACACTCTTGCTAGCAGTAGGTATCTCCTGGTGGTTGTTGATGGTGTTCCCCATTTCTGCCGGCTGATTGCGAGCAGTGGGGTTACGGCCCCTTTGACCATTCGCCACCTTCTAAGTACTATTACACCTCTGAACCATATAGGACTCTTTGACATACAAAGTGTTTAAAAGGTTTCGTGTTGAGAATGCACAGCCTTTGGGGATCGAGTCAGTCGTATCTGAAGGCAGCACTGATCACTTTTTATGGAGGTTATCAAAGGAAATTGGATCTTTCCTTACCCTGGCCCAATTTCGCGATCAGTATGTCCCAATATTGGTCTCATAAGGTTTCCACGGCCTCATATTTGCTTATCACGTGAATTCCCCTTCAGCTAACTTATGGTATTAATCCGGAAATTATTCAGCTGAATTGGAAGAGGGCGAGACGCAACATCCAGCGCACCCGTCAGAAGTTAGCGAGGCGTTACAATCGTGGTCGTAAGGAGTTTAAGGCATGGGGACCGAGTTTTTGTTCAGAGCCCGAAAATCACCTTAAAAGAGAAGGCGGTTTACTCTAGTAAATATGCTCCGCGGTTCCTCCGCCCCTGGGAGATCATGCAGAAATTAAGTCCGGTTAGTTTTCTTTTGCGCAATCTCCGCACAGGTAGATTGTAGCGGGTTCACGAGCTAGGTCAAGGAGAATTAGTTAATTCTATCAGAAGAAGGGGGAGCGGACCCTCCTCCCTTTTTCTTGTTCGGTGGTTGAGCTGTGTCGACTACCTTTCCTTTTACAAGTTGCTCGCCTCATCCGCATCTGTTCGCCACCGCGGTACAGAGGGCACTGTTCGTCTAGGGACTGTGGTGGTGGTGTCGTGATTCAGAAAGCGAGTAGTGTGGTGGGACCGGTGGTGCTGTGGCGGCGACGTCATCCTCTCGTTGTCAAGGGGGTCGCGTGACTCGAATTTGTGCGAGGCATACTGATTTGGGCCATTGTAAAGATTGTGTTGATCACAAAATATTGATCCAGAAGTTGGACCATTATGGAATATGGGGAGTAGCTCACCATTGGTTCATCTCTTACTTCAGCGACAGACAGCAAAATTCATTATTCACAATGTTAGAATGGCTGTGATGTGGGATCCGAGTGGGGTACGGTCAAGTGGGGGGTGGCCCAGGGATCGGTCTATATAAATGATATGCCCTCTACTATTACAGGTAACTCTAAAATGTTTCTTTTTGATGATGACACTAGCTTGGTAGTAAAGGAGTGCAACATACAAATGGCTCTAAGCACTATGGGACTTAACATCTGAGCTCATCAGTCCCCTAGATTTAGAACTACTTAAACCTAACTACCCTAAGGACATCACATACAGCCATGCCCGAGGCAGGATTCGAATCTGCGACCATAGCAACAGCACGGTTCCGGACTGAAGCGCTTGGAACCACTCGGCCACAGCGTCCGGCGTGTGCAACGTTGTCTCGGTTTCAAATAGTGCTGTTCATTACCTAAGTTCAAGGCTTGTAGAAAATAAACTAACGCTAAATCACAGTAACACCCCATTTTTACAGTTTCTAACACACAATTCAACAAAACCTGACGTTTTAATTTCACAGAATGGGCATATAATTAGTGAAACCAAACACTTCAAATTTCTAGGTGTTCAGGTAGATAGTAAACTGTCATGGAAAGTCCACATTCAGGATCTTGTTAAAAGACTTAATACTGCCATTATTACTATTCGAACGGTATCTGAAATGAGTGATCGTTCGACACGAAAATTAGTCTACTTTTCTTATTTTCATTCGCTTATGTCGTATGGTATTATATTTCAGGGTAACTCTTCCCATTCTAATAGGACATTTTTGGCTAAGAAACAGGCGGTTCGGGCAATAAGTGGTGTAAGTTCCCGAACCTCTTGTCGACCCCTGTTCACGAGCCTGGGTATTTTGACACTGGACTCTCAATATATATATATTCCTTATTGTCATTTCTTGTTAACAATTTTGGCTTATTCTCAAGAACAAGCAGCTTTCACACTGATAATACACTGCAGAAATCAAACCTGCATTTGGATCGGACTTCCTTGACTCTTGTGCAGAAAGGTGTGCAGTATACTGCTGATTCCATTTTCGGTAAGTTGCCATCCGAATTCAAAAATCTTTACAGTAATCCACGCGTTTTCAAATTGAAACTGAAGAGTTTCTTCATGGGTCACTCCTCTATTCTGTCGAGGAGTTCCTTGAAAAATTAAGCTGATTCTTGTTGTATTGTTGACTGCGTTTACTTAAACTTATGGATTGACTTTTTCGGGTTCATAAACATTTTACTTTTATCTGTTATTACTTTTATGTTCTAATTTCATGCACTGACACGTTCCATGACCTTGGAGATTTGCTCCTCAATTTGGTCCTACGGAACTTGACGTGTAAATAAATAAATACGATGGCTTTCTGGACTCAGGCCATTTCTTAGAGAAGAACTCAATCAAGTCTTCCTGAATTGATTAATTTGCCATGTGGTAACCTAGTTGCGGAGGTTCGAGTCCTCCCTCGGGCATGGCTGTGTGTGATTGTCCATAGGATACTTCAGTAGTGTGTAAACTTAGGGACTGATGACCTTAGCAGCTAAGTCCCATAAGATTTCACCCACATTTGAACATTTTTTTAAATCTAGTTGCGCATGGCAGCTGATTCGTGGCAGTGGAATTAAGCCCCCTTGTTACTTGTTTGTTCAGTGTGAATTTTGGCTCTGACAAAATTACTTCTTCTCTGAAAGTGTAGATTGAACTTTTGCAAGTGAGCGTGATGCTGTTTAGGTTTCTTAGTCCAACAGTTCATTTGAACTATAACACGTTTACACAGCTTTAGCTGATGTTTCCCTCAGCCTAAAGGCCTAAGCGTTCAGTGGAGGTCGCCGTTCGCTAACGTACGTAATTGTAATCTAGTAACTCCTTCACGTAACTGCTGTTTTTTAATTCCCAGGGCGTAGGCGGTCAGTTATATTTGATGAGTGTAATATGTTTTTACACTTGGAAGCTACTCCTGTTGTAAACTGCTCATTCTCTTGGTTTGGTGGTTTATTTAATGTGGCAGTTCTCCCTTCCCCCCCCCCCCCCCACCCCTCATTATTTAATGTTGGCGGCTGTAATGGAAATGGCTTTGGGCAACTCTCATTTGGTTCGGCCACTGCTGGCTGCATTTCGTAGGCTTGGTGTCAAGATGCAAACAGATTGTTTTTAGCACCATATGTCGGAAGCATCTACTCGTATTCTCTTCCATACAAATACTTTCAGAAACTACTTCCTGACCCTTAAATATATACTCGATGTTAACAAATTTCTCTTCTTCAGAAACTCTTTCCTTGCAATTGCCAGTCTACATTTTATATCCTCTCTACTTCGACCATCATCAGTTATTTTGCTCCCCAAGTAGCAAAACTCATTTGCTTCTTTCAGCGTCTCATTTCCTAATCTAATACCCTCAGCATCACCCTATTTAATTCGACTACATTCCATTATCCTCGTTTTGCTTTTGTTGATGTTCATCTTACATCCTCCTTTCAAGACACTGTCCATTCCGTTCAACTGCTCTTCCAGGTCCTTTGCTGTCTCTGACAGAATTACAATGTCATCGGCGAACCTCGAAGTTTTTACTTCTTCTCCATGGGTTTTAAATCCTACTCCGAATTTTTCTATTGTTTCCTTTACTGTTTGCTTAATATACAGATTGAATAGCATCTGGGATAGGCTACAACCCTGTCTCATTCCCTTCCTAACCACTGCTTCCCTTTCATGTCCCTCGACTCTTTGTAACTGCCATCTGGTTTCTGTACAAATTGTAAATAGCCTTTCGCTCCCTGTATTTTACCCCTACCACCTTCAGAATTTGAAAGAGAGTATTCCAGTCAACATTGTCAAAAGCTTTTTCTAAGTCTACAAATGCTAGAAACGTGAGTCTGCCTTTCCTTAATCTATTTTCTAAGACAGGTCGTAGGGTCAGTATTGCCTCACGTGTTCCAACATTTCTACGGAAAAGAAACTGATCTTCCCCGAGGTCGGCTTCTACCAGTTTTCCATTCGTCTGTAAACAATTCGTGTTAGTATTTTGCAGCCGTGGCTTATTAAACTGGTAGTTCTGTAATTTTCACATCTGTCAACACTTGATTTCTTTGGGATTGGAATTATTATATTCTTATTGAAATCTGGGGGTATTTCACTTGTCTCATACATCTTGTTCACCAAATGGCAGACTTATGTCAGGCCTGGCTCTCCCAAGGCTATCAGTAGTTCTCTAACTAGAAGTTCTAACTAGAAGCCGCGCGGGATTAGCCGAGCGGTCTATGGCGCTGCAGTAATCGACTGTGCGGCTGATCCCGGCGGAGGTTCGAGTTCTAGGATAATTTAGTTTAAGCAGTGTGTAAGCTAAAGGACTGATGACCTTAGAAGTTAAGTCCCATAAGGTTTCACACACATTTGAACATTTTTTTTCTAATTAGAAGTTGTTTGTATAGAATGTATCAGGTATTCCACACTCTTATTTCTTTTAAAACTCTAAAATTCAGGCAGTTTTGCTTTAGTTTCATGGTTGTTTAAATGTTGAGTGAGCCCAGTGGGGCAGGATAGTAACGTTCTTGTGAAAGCTTATGGAAAATTGTATTTGACTTATTTGGGCTTCTTACTGTTCTCCCAAGCTGTGCCTTTTGTTAAAATATATACAGTCTGTAGTTTAAATGATAATAGCATTTGATATAATTTGACATTTGAGGTTTCCAGTTTTATGGGACTGTCTATAAAGAGTTATAATTTGATAAAAGGTTCTGTTTCACTTTCCTATCCGTCGCCGGTATCCAAACTTTTATTCCCTTTGTTTTTTAAAAAGAAAGAAATGGGAGTGATTTAACTGGTGATATTTTTTTAATTTTCTGTTTACTGTATTTGCTTCTGATCACAGAAATCGTTTCTTATAGTATATAAAGAGCTTTTTTAAAATGGTAATAAAGTTTGTCAAATGTTGAATGACGTGTACTGAGAACCCTGGTCCAGTTCTTTCACGTGTTTCATTTTGGTTAAGCCGCACTATGAGAGGGCAGATTAAGTCTAGTAACACTGCAGAGCAAAAATCCACTAACTACAAGTTGTTTGTATAGAATATGTCAGGTATTCCACATTCTTTCACGAGCTGTTCGTCCCTACTATGCTTTTACTGAATAAACTATTATGTTAAATAAAAGATTATTTCTGTTACATACCTTCATGTTAGATACCTTCGTTTCATATGAAAATATTTTTTGTGAAAACCTCCACTTTAGGATCTATAGCTAGGACCTCAAAAACTGTGTTATCCATTGAAGTTGTGCATATTAAATTTGTAGCTTACATTTTAAAGGGTTGGCCGCCACACAAATTAGTTTTTTCGGTCAGGATGGCACACGTTGGATGTTTCGCAATAAGTGGTAACTAAGCAACTATTCAACTTGGTGTACGGTATCTTTGAAACAGGCGACATGCCGTCAGACTTTCGCAAAAATGTCATCCACACAGTTTCGATGATGACAAGAGCAGGTAAGTACGAAAATTATCGCAGTCAGCTTACCAACTCTTGTATACAAGTTGCTGACGAGAATAATATACAGAAGAATTGAAAAGAAAACTGCGGATCTGTTAGATGAAGGTCAGCTTGGTTTTAGCAATGGCGGAAGCACTAGAGAGGCAGTCCTGACGTCACGCTTGACAATGGAAGCAAGAGTGAAGAAAAACCAAGACCCATTCGCAGGATTTGTCGATCTGCAAAAAGTGTTCGACAATGTAACATGGTACAAGATGTTCGAAATTCTGGGAAAAATAGGAATAAGGTACAGAGAAAGCGTTTCCCACCTACCGTTTCATCTAAACATAAAAGAAGCTATGACGGAAATGAAAGAAAGATTCAAGGTTAATATTAAAATTCAGTGTGAAATGATATCAACAATAAGATTTGCTGATGAAATTGCTATGAAGACGATTTGCATGATCCGCTGAATGGAATAGTCTAATCAGCACAGAATATGGACTGAGAATAAAACGGATAAAGATCAAATAATGAGAAGCAGCTGATATGAGAGTAGCTCGAAACTTAAAACCAAAATTGATGATTACGAAATAGAAAAACGTAAGGAATTCTTTTATCTTCGAAGCAAAATAACGCATGGCAAATGAAGTAAGGAGGACATGAAAAGGAGACTAGCAAAGGAAATGAGGGCATTCCTGGCCAATAGAAGTCCACTGATATAAAACATAGGCCTTAATTCGGGGAAAAAATTCCTGAGAATATAAGTTTGGAGCACAGCGTTGTACGGTAGGGAACCATGGGCTATGAGAAACTTGAACTCAGGAGAATCGATGCGTCTGAGATGCGGCGCTACAGAATAATATTGACAGTTAGATGGACTGGTAAGGTATGGAATGATGAAGTATCCCGCTGAAACAGCGAACAAAGGAGCATAGGGTAAACATTAACAACAAGACGACACGTTTTCAAACGTCAGGGATAACTTTCATGATACTACAGGGAGCTGTAGAGGGTAAAAACTGCAGAGGAAGACGCAAAAGGAATACATCCAGAAAATAACTGAGGACGTTGGGTGCAAGAATTTTCTAAGATAAAGAACTTGGTTCAGGAGAGGAATTGGTGGCTGGCCACAGAAGACTCACTACTCAAAAAGAAGGCGCCGAAAAGAAAAACGTTGCCAGATTGGATTATCATTACCACAATGGCACAGAACCTGTTGTTATGGCATGGGATGCCTTTGAATACACAACAGGATCACCTGGAAATCTCGTAGATGATAGTTTTGACAGTAGCCACTGCATGGCTGACGTATTAAGACTGGTGACTGTGAAGTTTGAGGTCTCTGACGCTAACTTTCAAAAATACAACGCAAGATCGCTTTTTGGTATCAGCATGTTTTATGCTATCACGCTTAAATATAACTCAGATCTGCTTTTAAAGGATGTCACATTCGTAGTTACACGTTACTGTAGTATGTTAATGTATTAACATAATATTTTTTTCTTAAGTTCGGGTTTTTGATTACCCAGCATGATCTGATCCAGGCGGCAACGATATTTTATACACTGAGATGAAAAATGTCATTGAATAGCGATATGCACATAAACAGACGGCGCCAATATCGCATACACAAGGTATTAAAGGGCAGTGTACTGGTGCAGCTGTCATTTGTATTCAGGGGATTCATGTGAAAAGGTTTCCGACGTGATTATGGCTGCACGACGGGAAGTAATAGACTTTGAACACGGAATGGTAGTTGGAGCAGGACATATGGAATCACTCCGGAAATCGTTAGGGAATTCAGTATTTAGAGATCCACAGTGCCAAGAGTGCGCCAAGAAAACCAAATTCCAGGCATTACTTCTCACCCTGGACAACGACACTTAATTTAACGACCGAGAACAATTACGTTTCCCTTAACTTCTCATTGCTAACAGACAAGCAAGACTCCGTCAAATAACAGAACGTATCCGTTGGGCAATGCGGCGAAATTTGGCGTTAATGGACTATGGTAGCAGACGACCGACGCAAGTGCGTTTACTAAGACCACAACATCACCTGCAGCTCCTCTCCTGGCCGCGCGTGTTAGCCGAGCGGTCTTAGGCAGTGCAGTCATGGACTGTGCGGCTGGTCCCGGTGGAGGTTCGAGTCCTCCCTCGGGCATGGGTGTGTGTGTTTGTCCTTAGGATAATTTAGGTTGAGTAGTGTGTAAGCTTAGGGACTGATGACCTAAGCAGGTATGTCCCATAAGATTTCACACACATTTGAACATTTTTTTGATCCATAATGGTATGGGCTGTGTTTACATGGAAGGGACTGGGTCCTGTGGTCCAACTGAACCGATCATCGACTGGAAATGGTTATTTTCGGATAACTGGAGACCATTTGCAGTCATTCTTGGAATTCATGTTCCCAAACAACTATGGAATTTTTATGGAAGACAATGCCCCATGTCACCTGGCTACAATTGTTCACGATTGGTTTGAAGAACATTCTGGACATCTGAAGAGAATAATTTGGCTATTCAGATCCCTCGTAATGAATCCCATGGAATATTTATGAGACGTAAACGAGAGGTCAGTTCGTGGACAACATCCTGCACCGGCAACACTTTCGCAATTATGGACGGCGGCAGTGGCAGCATAGCTCAGTATTTCTGCAGGGAAGTTTTAACGACTTATTGAGTGCACGTGACATCGAGCCGCTGCACTACGCCGGACAAAAGGAGGTTCGACACGATATTGGGAGGTATCCCACATCTTTTGTCACATCAATGTATACAATGGAGAATGTGTTTTCACTGGAAAACATTGTGTGACACGCTGGTTTGTTTCTCGTGGCTATTAACGTAAATGTCCCACTGCATGGACATCTTAGAAGGAATACAAATCTATCTTCACACGATGAAGCTTCAAGAACAAATGTTAAATGTACAAACAAAGCTAAAGTTCACATAGTATTTCTATAGCATCTTAATTAACATATTAAATGTATGCAATGCTACATTAATCACCACTATACGACTGCAAATGACTCACGGAAACTTCCAATAGAACCTTCATCAGCAAGTGAACTGTGAAACTTCTTAATTTAAATGAGTGTGGCCGTACTTAAGTTGCTGAATGACTGAGACACCCAATATCCTAGCGCAACGCAATGTCACACAAAGTAACCTGAATTCAAATAATTAATTAAAAAGAATGCCCGTGACTAAAAAGAAATCCTAACAACAACCTATACATTTCATTAAGCACTTACCTTACAAAAATCTTCATTACGCGAACTACTACAATACAGCGAGCGTCAATAATGCCAGCTAAATAAAAGATTCTAGCTTCTAAAGCCACTAACTACTAATACACATGTGGTTAGCAAAAGAAAGATTTTGTTGAAAACCAAATAACCTATTTTTTACCTTAATGATGTGACATCCAGTTCAAAGACGAATATAAATCGTCATTGACATTTAGTACAAAGGTATATAATCGTGAATAATATTCAATCTCCAAGTCGAACATGTACAGAAAGTTAGCCTACGCTAAAACTTCAGACCTCTACCCTCCATCAATGCTAACTTCTCACATCTAACATCCATCACTGCTGGCTGTTCACCTCCAACTGCCCAACAGTACTTCGATCACTGCTGGCGACTAACTTCCAACTGCCCAACAGTACTGGCTATTTAACTTCCAACGACGAGTCCGACCAGCCGCAGAGTCTCTTACAAAGAAAGCACACTCAGGGATCCAATGCAAGGCGCCCACTTACAACTGCACTCCACCCCATCACAATCACTCACCAAATATGCGACTAGACACTATTCACTGAAAATTATAACTCCATAACAAAAATGAACCTTGCGAGAGCGATAGCTCATGCCACGTCTCCCGGAACACAACGTTTGGTATGAAGGGGGCGTGGCGCATTTACCACGAGTGCCATTGATGCCGGGATTCTGGCAGAGGCAGTCAGTGATGCAGCATGGACAGCACAGTTCTGTGGGGCAAAAGGCCGGCTGTTTGTTCTACGGCCCGCGTCGCTGAGCATCTTCTGGACGCGACGGATGTGCGACGGAAACGGGAATGGACACTTTATTTCATTAGCCGATCAGGTCTGGGGGTGAGCAATGGGTCGTCATCATCATCCACACATCCCCTGAGGGCTCCAAGTTTTTGCACTGTGTGTCACCGCACAGCGGAATTGTGTGCTCGGTGTTTTGGCGGAACCACAAGCGCCGGAACTAAGAGGAAGAACGCAAGACCAGAGAAGGCAGTGAGGCAACGTCAGCCAATAGCCCGCTGACTAGGACCGCACCACGACAGGAGCGACCCCTTCAAGAAGTGAATATAAGCGCCGCTCCTGCCAACCTCGGCCGGACATGAGTGGACAGTATTCACAGAGTATTAGCACGGCCTAGCAGAGAGTGCTACGAGAACAGTTATTAGTGATCCATATCCAGTGCTTGTATGGACATTGTCTACAGCGAAGAACATTTATGTTGTATGTCGCCCATCGATTGAAACACCTTTGTTAATCCAAGTTAAGTATATTGTCAATCTGTTTTATTGAAATAAAACTAGAATTGTTACTTGCTTGAACTGCTGTATAGCATTCCGAGAACGCAGCAGCCCTTAGACACCCTGTATAAGACGAGTGGGCAGGACTTCACATTTGGCGACGAGGACTCAACACTTCGGTGCCGAGACCACTCGGTATTTGTAAAGATTGATCTTGTTCCCCACAGTGGGATTGATAACTGACTGTATCGCTTCCTGCACGTGTTTGTGTCGTGCTACTTCTATATTAGACTAGATACAGCCTCCTGTTGTTATTGTTCCCTGTTCCCGCGTCTGGTCAGGGGATTTGAGGAGTGTGTCACTCGTATCTAAACATAACAGCTTCCGCCGGCCGCGGTGGTCTAGCGGTTCTAGGCGCTCAGTCCGGAACCGCGCGATTGCTACGGTCGCAGGTTCGAATCCTACCTCGGGCATGGATGTGGGTGATGTCCTTAGGTTAGTTAGGTTTTCTAAGTTCTATGGGACTGATGACCACAGATGTTAAGTCTCATAGTGCTCAGAGCCATTTGAACCATAACAGCTTCCCTTTGGCAACTGTCATAGAAATGTGATACGATTGTATGTTTTAAATTATTGACGTTTTGTAATTTTTTTATATTCAGTGACTCATTATTCACATTATCCAATTTTTTTTTTTTTTTGGCTGGTACGTTGTGCACTTAACCGCCAAGTGGCTTTCTTTAGTTATTTAGAGCGTTCAAGCTTATACGCCTTACTTAGGCAAATCCTGTATGTACTCTAGTGGGCTATACTTCCAAGCCAAGCTTGTGTTTACGTAACTGAGGTTCATTGGCTAACCGTTTGTGTCTTCCTTCCAGATACGTTTTTCATCTTGTGCGACACTTAAGTATTTATCATTTCCATCTCGTGGCGTGATTTGAAGCTGAATCTCGCTTGGCTGCTGAACTTCTTTACTGCCAGGCGTAATTTGGGGTGATTGCCATGGCCAGTTACCTTATTATCTTTTAACGACTGTTCACAACTGTTTTGTCTGTGATTCTAGCGTGTAACCCGATGACTTAAGTATTTACTCGTTTTACTTAAAATTACTTCCCTGTTCATCAGGCTACCAATGTATGTTTCTGTCTTTGGGTGTGCATCCACTGATTACTTAGCAAAGGAGGAGTGTGGTGAGCAGCGTATCAGGCTTGCCCTACGTTATTTTGGGTCTGTTCTCCTGGACCACATTGCCCGATGCATGGTGATTTTGTATCAAGCAGCTTTAATTGTTTTTGTTCTTTTTTCATGAACCCCTTTTTAGGTAAACCTGAATTATTTGTTGTATGTTAGTCAAGCACATTGTAAAGATGTTTGTGGCCTCACTGCTTTGAAGACCGTTTTCTTAGAACCTTCGAAGAGATTGTTATGTAACTTCAATTGGTGAAATATTATATTGCTTTTCTATTGAAAATTTGCTGTAAATATTTCAACAATAGTAGCCAGTGGCACACAAATTTTGTATATATTTTTTAAGAGAATAACATTTGTTGTAAATTTAGATTTTCATACTTCATGTTCCCATGAATGACTTTTTTTTGTTATTTGATCTCACTGAAATATTTGATAATATTGTTGATAGATTATCAGTAATTGATCTTAAATTCATTTATGTAATTGCATAGTTTTGTCTAAATATATCAAGGTCCTGTTGACCTAATTGTCAGTTCCTGAGAATTTTTAGTAAAAATCTTCGTACAAATGATGATCAGTCCTCATTTTCGTGGTCCTTCCACTCCAAGGCACACTTACGGCCGTAGTGCCTGTCACTCTGGTAGCAGAGCGTGACTGTTTCTGGAAGTCGAAGGCCTGAATTATGCTAAACATCACTCGTATACCTTAATACTTGTATTGTATCTGGCTAGGCACAGTCGGTTGTTTCTTGGCTTTGCGTTCCAGGTGAATCCGTCTGTTATGGAGTCTCAAGTTCTGGTGGGAGTGAGCTGCCTTCACAAGGACGAGGAGATATCAGGATAACACCCGAGGATTGGCAGAGGATGGGGACATGTCAGAATTATCGGCACGTCTTCGTACAGCTGTAGGGTTTCCGATGCAGGTGACGGCAGAACGTATTTTTCAGGTGAACTGTTGTGGATTATTGCGTCCTTAATGACAAGGTAGTATTGGCGTCCCTCTTCCTGATCTACACGGAAGGGTGTTTTTCATGGCTATCCAGAGCTCTCTATTTTTCCGTTTTCGATCTTAACCGGGCTTATTACCAGATTCGCCCTGCTAAAGAACTCAAGGCAGCCACTGACTTATGCACTAAGTGCAACTTATACGAATTCAACTGGGTGCCCTTCGGCCTTTCTACCGGGGCGGCAGTTTCTTCCTAGACTACTCGACTCCGTGCTCGGAGATCTGAAGTTGCAAGTGTGTGTATAACTACTTGGACGATGTCTCTGAGCATGTGGAGCATTTGCGACTGGTTTTGGAGTGTCCGAGGTAAGCGGGGCTAACTGTCAAACCATCTGTAGTTACCTTAGCTCATTGTGAGGTATCTTTTCTTGGACATCTAGTCTCGGCCGAGGGGGCAGGGTTGATCGGTTTAGGACCCAAGATATTTACAGAGTCCGCCCTCCTAAGATTAAGAAATTGATAACCCGTTTCATTGGAATGACTAACGTCTTCCGAAAATTCGATCCGACGTTTGCTGGGCCAGAATGTCTGTCAAACCTGTTGCAAAATAATGGGGAGCCACTTGTCTGGACCGACAGCCAGCAGGCTTTGTGTGATGCGTCAAAGATCGCTCTTAGTGATACCACTGTTCTGGCCGTTCCTGACTTGAATCAACCCTTCGTGGTTCAAACCGGCGGCTCTAAGTCAGTGGTTGCCACCATGTTGCTTCAGGAGCAATGTGGTGAGCGGAGGCCCTTAAGCCTGTTCCTCTAGGTGCCTGCGTCCAGCTAAGAGGAACTACTCTACTTGAGAGTTTTAAGCGCTGGCTGTCCTATTCGCGTTAGAGAAATTTAAATACTACCTCAAACACAGGGAATTCAAGTCGGAGACGAACAACCAGGCCCTTAGTTGGGTTCTGACTCGCCCATGTAAAGCTGGACTGTCCGAATTTCCGCCTTCTGTTCCTCTATGAGGGAGTTTCGGAATTTATGTTTCCGATCAGGAGTTAAACTTGTCACCACAATACCTTATTACCTCAACCTTCTTTCGTGGAGCGCGTTAATCGAAACCTAAAGTCCTCCACTGTGAGGCTGAAAGTAGTTTGCTATCTTCTTAATTCCTCTCCATGAAAAAAAAAAATGGTTCAAATGGCTCTGAGCACTATGGGACTTAACATCTATGGTCATCAGTCCCCTAGAACATAGAACTAATTAAACCTAACTAACCTAAGGACATCACACACATCCATGCCCGAGGCAGGATTCGAACCTGCGACCGTAGCAGTCGCGCGGCTCCGGACTGATCGCCTAGAACCGCTAGACCACCACGGCCGGCCTCTCCATGAAATATCTGGTTCATACATGATTTGTTGCTCAATTATATTAGTCCTGAGTTAACCAAGGATAATTGGCATAAAGCCAGGGCAAATATTCAGAGCGCCCATAAAAGGAAAGCGGTGCGGTATAACCACGGGTGACGTCTGGGGAACATTCAGGTTGGGCATACAGTCTTCGTGAGAAATTCAGGGGAAGAGACTGCGAGTAAGGTGTTCAGTTAACTGTCACCCCGCTTTGTGGCCCGTATAAAATGTTGCAGGTACCCATTTTGCTCTCGCTTGGGGTCCCTAACGAAAAGAGTGGAATGCGTTTTTTTTTGTGGTTTTAGGGCGCACAACTACAGTGGTCATTAGCGCCCAGACTAAGTTATGAATGCGCTGCGAGGCACAATGTTAAAACAGCAACTTAGAAGGACAGCAGTATAAAAGGCACATTAACAGGCAAGGGATTAAAAGAAAACAGGATAATCAAATGTCCTTAGACAGGTTTGTCAAGTGGATAAAACGAAGAACGCGAGCAGCTGCTCCTGGGTCATCCGCTAAAATGGCATCCAGAGTACATGGCAGGCCTACATCAACGCGCAGTGTATTAAAATTCGGACAGGGCGTTAAAATGTGGCGTACCGTCAGCAATTGCCCACATGGGCAGAACGGCGCCGGTGCAGCCGTCAGCAGATGGCGATGGCTGAACCGGCAGTGTCCAATTCGTAACCGGGCTAAAACGACCTCCTCCCGCCGAGAAGGGCGTGAAGAGGTCGTCTAAGCGGTGGGGAGAGGTTTCAAGGCCCAAAGCTTGTTGTCAGTAAGTGTAGCCCAATCGGAATGCCACAGCGATAAAATGCGCAGACAAATGACCCTGCTAAAATCAGATGAAGGCACACAACAAGAAGCTGTCCGAGACTGGAGGACCGCAGCCTTGGCTGCGGCATCTGCAGTTTCGTTCCCAGGGATACCGACATGGCCAGGGACCCACCTTAGCCAAGTTAAGACAGGTGGTATTAATTAGGTCTCTTTTGTGAGACTTGAGGCCGCAAAGACTGGTGTTCAGGAATTTTACATAGCCCCTCTCTTCCTTTTACCGGCCAAATGCTGGCAGTGAAAATTTTACACCATCAGGGTTCGAACCGACTTCTCTCAGAGTCACTCGCTATTGCATAAACGTGCGTTAGCGACCTCGATCACGGTGACAGGTAAATGTAAGGAGACACTAAAATAAATACACGGATTTCTATTTTCCGGAGAACCCCAGTTAATGGTTTGATGACAGCTGGATACGATTTAGCACATCAGCTCTACCGAAAACAGTTTACTACGGTCTCAGTGTAAACACAGATGTACGTTCGTTTGGTAAGAATCTACATGTACCGTAACATTTCTCTTGCTAAAAGAAATTTACATTAAGAAATACACCACAAACGTTTTTAAGGTGCACCAGTAAAAGACGGAGTGCCAGAGATTGATGTAGTGCAGAGGTAACATTTGACGGTTCATTGAGCTCTCAACAGTAGAGTATTACGAAAAGCTTTCGCTGAATGTAGAAGGTGAACATTAATAAAACCGACAAACTGCAGGGACGGATTCCTGACTGGAAATGGAGGAAAAAAGGTACTATGAACATGCGTCCGGAAACGCATCGTTGCCACGGAGGATGGCGCCGACGAATGAAAGTTCCCCTGACCACGTGCCCTGTCTTCAGCTTACACATGACTATGCCGATTGAGGATACCACTTTCGGTAAAGGTTGCTTCATCGGTAAAGAGGACTGATGGCAGAAATCCTAATTGTGATGGTCTGCTGCAGAAACTATCGACAGTATCCTTCCCGTAAAGGGAAATCCGCTGCTGATAATCCTTGCACTCGTTGCATGTGTTAGGGTTGTAGCGGTTGTCATGCAGGATACACATAACCGATATCTGGCTTACACCAAGTTGGCGGGCCACTTGCCTGGAGCTTGTATTGGTGTTTTGTCTCAATATTCTGTAGAACCCGGCCCCCCCCCAATCTGGTGACGCACAGTCCATCGCCTCCCTGCACGTGCGTCTGCCTGAAAGGACCCACGATCTCACTAAGCCCTTTCACCCAGAGAGGGCTAAAATTTTTTTGTGATGTGGTTGGTGTCTGTGAGGGTCCTTGTTTCGCTATCGCATTACTCCCTCTTAACCGTTTCCATCTGCTTGGCCGTACACAAATTCCATCTCGGCTTGAATTCCCGACATGACTACTGGACCGTTCTGCTGCTTACAGTACGCTGCGTCAATCTCACAGCCTGCAAGACACAAGGAATACACGGCACGTGGTCGGAGGAACTTTTATTCGTCAGCGTCATCTACCGCCGCAACGATGCGTTTCCGGACACATGTTCATAGGACCTTTTACCCTCCATTGCCAGAAAGGAATCTGTCTGCAGTTTGATGGAATCTGTCTGCAGTTTGATGTCCATCCTGTGTGATAAAAGTGAAAGGAGATCAAGCAGTGTTTAGGTTTCTCAATGCTACGCTGATGGTACGTTTTCGAGAAATACAGGCAGAACGTTTGAGGAGCGTAACTAATTTTACGAAGGCATACCAGCAAGACAGATTTACTGTCCTTTTTGTTCGAACTTTGTAATTTCTGGTAGCTAGCTCTCTCTCTCTCTCTCTCTCACTCTCTCTCTCTCTCTCTCTCTCTCTCTCTATCTATCTATCTACCTATCCATCTATCCATCTATCCATCTATCTGTCTCTCTCTGGGTGTGTGTTTTGAAAGCCATTTGCCACCGTCCACAACTGCGGTGTGTCCACTGATCTCTCTCTCTACATATTACAACTTCAGCACTGCAGCCAGCTAGCTATACACCGCAATTACAGCTACAGTAAATGGGATAGTGTCACTTATTGCTTAATTCATTTACATGAAAGTTGAATAAAAAACAAGAGGAAGTAAGGTTGTAGCATTTATTTTTCCATTTTTTTTGTGTCGATGGGAGGAGGTAAACAGTTCCGGCATTCGCCTTACAACCAAGGAAAACCTCCCAAAAACCCTGGTCGGAACTGAGGGGCCAGCTGCTCATAGACAGCTCGTCGAAGTGCAGGGGGCCACGACGCTGAGCAGATGTCTCGTAGTCGGTGAAGTTGCTCGTGGAGTCGATGAAGTGCCGCGTGGAGTCGCTGATGTACCGCGTGGAGTCGATGAGGTGTCTCGTAGTGGATGAGGTGTCTCGTAGAGCGGTCGATGCGTTGCAGGCTACCACGGACCCGTAGTGAAGCGTCGCGCTGCCCCTGAAAGTCAGTCCAGACCAGCAGCAGGAGAGAGCAACACGGGATGACGGCAACTGCGAGTTTTCACCTGTGTAGCCACATCTGTGACTCCACATGTTCGTCGACGAAGTCGCGTCTGTGACTCTTCACATCTGCGGCTCACACGACTGCACAACTATGCGTTGGAGACTTTATGCGTCTGTGGCTCAACACAATCTATCTTTGACTGCTCTTCTGACTCCTACATGTCTGGAGCGGTACATCTGGGACACTACAGTTTTGCCTACGGGGTAGTGACACATATTTAGGACTACGTACCTAACCCTCCTACACGTCTGCTCTATACATCTGCGACTCAAATCGTCGGGGACCTTATGCTCCACGTCAGAGAATCTCCGCTACGAGTGTGCCGTCTGCGAGTCTGTACTACGCATCAACGAGTCTAAGCGTCTGCGACTCTCCACTACAAGTCCACGAATCCACGCTACGCCGCTTACGCTACACGTTCACGAGACGTTTTGTGTCCACTCGCCAACGGTCAGCCCAGACAGTCTGAAGCATACTGTGTAGGCGTTGCCGTACAGCGTTCTTCTCCTGACGAAGCATCACGTAAGCTTGTGGACATACAGTGAAGCCTCGTGGACGTTTATCGCAGGCTCTAGATCGTGCAGCGTAGGCTCGCGGACCCGTAGTGCAGAGTCGCAGGTGCGTAGACTTGTCGATGCATAGTACAGACTCACAGAACGCTTCTGCTGGCGAAGATTCTCAGACACTCGGCTCAGTCCTCAACGACTTGATTCACAGACAAGTAGAGCACAGAAGCGTAAGAGTCCTGGGTACATATTCACAAAATATCTCTATGTCACAGCCGTGTAGCACTAGTGGTAGAGTCCCAGACGCATGGTCCCACACATCTAGACGTCACGGAAGAGTAGGCACAGACTGATGTGTCGACCACAGACGCGGTAAGTCGCCATCGTGCAGTCGTATGAGCAGCAGATGTGAAGAGCCGCAGACGCGAATTCACTTACGAACCTGAGGAGTCACAGACTTGGCTACACCCAGGTGAAAACTCGCAGATGCCGCCACGCCGTGTTGTCCTCTCCTGCCGCCGGACTCGACTGAATTTCAGGGACAGCGCGTCTCCTTATATAGCCACTGCGGCTCTGTTGAGTGGCCGTTTCCGCGGAAACAGCGTGCAGTATTGTTGCCTCGCCGCACTGGTTCTAGTATTACTAGAATCGGTAATACGTTTCGCGTCACCCTTCTTATAATACCTTGTAAGACACAGTGATCCAAATCTTTTCGAGAACGTCGCCTTTAGCTGTTTTGACGTGTTTAATTACTGGTAACGATTAGCAAAAACATGGTTCAAATGGCTCTGAGCACTATGGGGCTTAACTTCTAATATCATCATTCCCCTTGAAGTTAGAGCTACTTAAACCTAACTAACCTAAGGTCATCACGCACATCCATGCCCGAGGCAGGATCGAACCTGCGACCGTAACGATCGCGCAGTTCCAGATTGTAGCGCCTAGAACCGCTTGGCCACTACGGCTGGCAGCGATTAGAAACCTCTAAGCAATTCTGCTAGGATTTTCACGTCGAAACCAGCAGACATTCATCTGCTCTTCTAAAATCCTTATCCTCTGTATGTTTCGGATGAAAACGGAATACATCAATCGATTCGTAATCTTTCTGAAATTATATACCCATCATTTTTAAGAATGTTCGCACATGTTTTCATTTTGTTACATCCAGAAGAAGCATATTACTTATGTGGATGCTTAGACGTTCATACTACATTAGATGGCGAACACACAACAAATAAAATGCGGATTTTTGTCTAAGCTTTCGAAACGTTTACAGAAATTTCGGTTTGTGAGATGATGATCGTGTAATAACTCAGAACATGAAGTCCAACGCTTTGCCACTGAAACGAATTCGCGTAGATAATATACAGGCAGTATGACATAGTACAATAAGAGTATATCAACGTCAGAAATGCAGACCAATCACTAGATAGATTACCTGAGCAGAGATGGAGAAATTGGGGTAATAGTGATCGTTGCATGAAGCAGAACACGTAGCCATCCGAAGCAGAACTGCCAGAGAATTACAATTCTCGGAAGAGCAAAAGCGATTTGGATTAGCGACATTCGAATCTGTTACATCGTGTTACTTTTCCGTGTCAGAGTACCACGTCTTCCATGAGGCTGCCTGTTCGGTAAATGTATCGTGGTGCAGCTGTCGGTGCTTGTCATTTTGCGCTGTGGGAAACATTGAAATGGTTAATACCTGGTCCTGTGGTACTTTCAGAATTCAGCATGGAAGATATTGAGTCGTACTGTTCCCACAGAGAGTTTCATTTGCAGCAATTGCAGTCACAATTTTGGTCCATCACACATGAACCTCCGTAATAGTGCTCTGAAGTAAAAGGATATTTCCTAAAGTGAAGACAAATGTTTTACTGTAATTAATGGCTTACAAAGGGTGGTAAATTAGGGATTTCACCTCAGAAATGGCCTGAATCGTACTTTTGCACTGACTTTACTGCTTGTACGTGTAAGCAAATGTTCTAATTTTAACAAGAATATACTTGACAATACATTTATAGATAGTCGCATCTGTTAGGAACAGTACCTGTTCAGATGCCACAAAAAGTACTTTAAATTTGAGTTCCTCTTCTTGCTAGGAAAATATCTGGAAGTAACCAAGATTAGGAATTAACGACCGGTCGATAACTAGGCTATTGAAGAAACTCAAGCTCACGCAGGACATGGATACGCATGGAATTCTGTTCAAGTAAATCGTTCCGATTTTCGCCTTAATGGATCTATGGATGACCGGACATGGCATCCAACTGCATTACTTCAGCATACCCGTCCGTTCCATTTAAATCTGCACCTGTGGAGATATCCTCGGAGCAACTACTCCGCATTTCCTTTACGCAAAATCACTTAACGAACCTCGGAGTGTATTCATTTCATATTTATTTCTGAGTTTATTATTTACGGTAGTTCTATATTATTGCCGAAGTAGTATTGACCACACAAAAGTTTTAGGCCTTTTATGACAACTTAATATGAGCAGAAAAAAACTCAATTAGAAATCTGTCCGGTACAAATCTGACGCCACAAAATATTGCTCAGATGAAATAAATAAGTCCGATCAAATTTGCAACACCTGTTACCAAAGTGAGAATTAAAAAGACTGCCTTCTCAGAACATTATCTAAACGGATCTGCGTCGCTACCCTTATTTTCTGTTGCGCTTGAGTTAAAACTTCCAGACTAACTTGCGCGTGTTCTGCTCCCACCCTGGTTTGTAACTAAAGTGCTGTCGAGGCATGTGGATCTTCATGTCTTCATTTCTTCGGATGAAGCTTGGTTCAGCCCTTTCGGTATGTCAACTCACAGATTTGCGCCTCTGTGCATCAGAAAATCTTCATCAAGACTTTGAGAAGCCGCTACACAATGTTGAGATTGTTGTTTATAACACAACTTCCCGGCCAGTTTCAGTTTGGTTATTGCCTGTCTACTGTAATAAAACAATCTCTGCTGCTTCATATTAACGCAAGCTATTTTTCCCCTTGATCTATTTAATACTTAAACGTTAAAAATCTGCAACAACGTTGATAATTCTGTTAAGTAATGATGGTAGGTGGTCATTGTG
Source organism: Schistocerca americana (assembly GCF_021461395.2). Taxonomy (NCBI): domain Eukaryota; kingdom Metazoa; phylum Arthropoda; class Insecta; order Orthoptera; family Acrididae; genus Schistocerca; species Schistocerca americana. The sequence continues at coordinate 226,567,430 of NC_060120.1, read as the reverse complement.
GGTAATGCTACATCCCAAATTTTCTAAAATAGAAAATTGGTGGGCCTATTCTTCCCGGTTTAAATGCGTCTCTCATCACAGGAAATTCTCTGTCTACATGACCAATACCTTACCTTAGATTCCATGCTGAACGTTAATGACCCCAGCAACTCCCTTGGTAAGTCAATCCCAGGCGAAAGGAAGACAAGAACATATGACTGCCAAGTGAACCGTGCTCAGTAGAGCACTGTATCGTTCGAGAAACCCTTCTGGTCTATGAGTGATTTGCTTCGACGCCTATTACGAAAAGTACCGAGTTTTGGAACTCTCTCATCGGTAATTGCCCTCCATAAGTGTTATAGCATATTATAAAACTTACTTTCCTCAGAAACAAATTGTCAGAAATATTTGAGAACAAGAGCAGAGGGTTAATTTTTATTCAGTTGTTCTACCATTATTCGCATATTATGGTAATAATGTAAAAGCTGTGAAACGTAGGTTAACTTGCACCAAGCCAACGTAACGGTTGGTATTGTGGTTCATGTGGGGGCCAGAATACTGTTTTAAACAACATGGCCTCTATTAATGACTTGTCTTTGGCAGCAGCCAGCATCAGTAGAAACAGGGCCTCTTAGTTAGTTTATAGTGTTGCTTATAAATCCTGGAGACATAGCGAAATATTGAAAAGTGTCTGGGAAGGGTGCATTCAAACATTGTATATCTACGTCTACGTTATTACTCTGCTGTTCACAATAAAGTGCCTGGCAGACGATTCAGTGAACCACCTTCAAGCTGTCTCGCTACCATTCTACTCTCGAACGGCACGCGCGAAATATGAGCTCTTAAATTTTTCTGTCCGAACCCTGATTTATCTTATTTTCTCGTGATGATCATTTCTCCCTATGTAGGTGGATACCAACAGAATGTTTTCGCAATCAGCAACATGTGGACCTGTGCATAAATTTCTTTACGAAACCCTTACACATCCTCCGTACATTCCCGATCTCTCCCCATCCGGTGTCCACTCTTTTGGATCTCTGGAGAAAGACATCCGTGGCCGTCAATTAGCTTCGAATGAATAGGTGAAGACCAGGATACAATTATGGCCCTGCAGGCAAATGCAAACTTCTTTCCATGAAGGCATTGACCGTCTTGTCTCACTCTGGAATAAACATATTATCAGTTATGAGGATTACATTTTAAATAATAAACCGTGAGATCTGAAAAAGCTTCGAGATAAAAACCGGAGTGAGACTTGGGGATGAGCTTTCCCCACTTCTCTTCAACTGTGTCCTTGAAAAGGTTGTGAGGGAATGGTGCAAGGAACTGACCAGTTTGGGTGTTCAGAGTGGTGTCTACCTAGGCCGTAAGAATGAAGGACTGATTGAAAGTGAAATGGCACGGATTGCTGATTCTCTTGAAATGGCAACAATACAGGTAAACTGCCTCAGGAAACAGGCAGCCAAAGTGGGTCTTCAAGTGTCGCTGGAGAAAACAGAGTTCTTCACCAACATCAAAGAGGCTAACAGAGAGATTTGGCTGAAAAAATTAACTTTTTCATCCTGGTTAATATCAGCTGTGAGTTACTTCAAAGCTGACTGCCCATCAAAGGCAGTAGCAAACAGATGACAGTTGCAAGCATACAAATTATTCCTGATGTGAAAGAAAAAGAAATGGGTGTCGTGAGACAACTGACGGCATACAGTTTACCAAAAGACAACCTTCATTCTAGAAACGACGTATTGTTACGTGTTTCATATCCGTTAACGTCCGCCCGATAGCTGAATGGTCAGCGTGACGGACTGCCGCCCTAAGGGGCCCGGGTTCGATTCCCGGCTGGCCTGGGGGTTTTCTTCGCTCAGGGACTGGGTGCTGTGTTGTCTTCATCATTATTTCATCCGCATCCTGCGTGCAGGTCGCTCAATGTGGCGTCGAATGTAATAAGACCTGCACCAAGGCGGCCGCACCTGCCCGTAAGGGGCCTCCCTGCCAATGACGCCAAACGCTCATTTCCCTTTCCGTAAACAAAGTTAGGGCATGGACTGATATAAAAGTAAAAAGGAAAAATGCTTGACTAAATGAATCTGCGACCTTCAGCAAGAAACAAACACACTCTAAAATGTTTCTATTTTTGTTATAAAGAAAAAAAAAGGGACGAAAGAAGGGTCGGCTGATATGTCTCCTTCTTACATACTGATCCGGTCGTACTGCTTTCTAAAGTCGAGATATTGGTCACGAGTTTCAAGAAATAAGTTATTTTAGTGACGTCATTCGACAGTGTCTAGCCGCGCGGGGTATCCATGCGATCTCAGGCGTGTTGCCACGGTTCGCGCGGCTCCCTCAGTCGGAGGTTCGAGTCCTCCCTTGGGCCTGTGTGTGTGTGTGTGTGTGTGTGTGTGTCTGTGTGTGTGTGTGTGTGTGTGTGTCTGTGTGTGTGTGTGTGTGTGTGTGTGTGTGTGTGTGTTTTTGTGTGTGTGTTCTCCTTAGCGTAAGTTAAAGTTAGAATAAGTAGTGTGTAAGCCTAGTGCCCGATGACCTTAGCAGTTTGGTCCCATAAAAGTTATCACAAATTTCCCATTTTTGTCAGTGTCTACAGCTAATTTTCTCCGGGGTCGCAATGTGTAGTGCTCTCGTCTTGAGCTTGGCACGCTCTTCTTCTGCACTCACCAGGGCGACGGGAACTCTCGCTAGAATAAAATTCACAGCCAAGCAGCAAACGGGAGCGTTTCTGTACAGTTGGCTGGCCGCGACTTTATTGGACTTACCGCTCGAGCGCTTGTTCCGGAATAACAAAGCGCGAACCAAACGGATCTGCGAGAGCAGAATTATTCTGCAACGTGGCGACTCTAGAAATGGCGCCTGAGATAAAACGGAACGGCTTTCACAAAAAGCCTCATATAACGGCCAATAAAAAGTGCAAAAAATGCTCTGTTATCGCCGGCGGGCACACAGAGACGGCGAGGTGTTCACGTGGGGACGTGGAATAAATTAATGCTGAATTTTCTCCTCCCTTTCATGTCTCTTTACGACGCACTCACAAATTGTAGTTTTATCAAAGGAAATAATGTGGGTTCCTCCGCGGATCTGCACCTGTGTTCGAGCTGTCATTAATATTGTACTAGCTGTATCGAGCAGCGTGAAACTCGTGCTGCATCCGGCGAACACGGTGAAAAGAGCTATTCGTGAATTTTAGGGACAATCAATCTCACTGGAAGCTATGGTCTTTCACATGGAAAGGAAGGAAGTTAGATATTGACGAACTGTCGACATCTAGGTCTTTATATCTACAATTTTGCTCCGTAAGCCACCTTACGATGTGTGGCGGAGGGTTCTTTTGGTACCACAACTTTCCCCTCTCCCCCACGGTCCCCTCTTCCCTCTTTCCCTTTTCTGTTCTTAAGTGGTGCTTGGGAAGAATGATTGCCTGTAAGCCTCCGTATTAACTTCGCTATATCCGATTTTCTGTTTTGATCATTTCTGATTAAAAGTATTCGGCCGCTGCCAAGTAGTGCAGAAAGGGCCACTACATGTCATGTGACGCAGACCCGCCGATGTGAAAGGAGGTGGGGAGTATTGTCAGCAGAGAATCAGTACCAACACATTGTGTCAGTTATGATAGCCCGGTGACATCGAAGGTGGACTTGTCACTGGATTTCACTCAAGTAACAATTCTATTCATATTTCAATCTTTCTAAACGTCCCAAATTCAACGGCTGGTGATGTGATTGAGAAATGAAAACTGTAACTTTTCAATACACGTTCGTTTTGTTGAGTATCAGAGACCCGATAAACTACAATTCCGAACACTATTCAAAGAAGTTAAAATCTTCTGGTTTATTAGTCCGCCTCATATTTCCTCTAAAATAATCGACGTTTCGACCCCTCCGCTGGGATCTCCCGCACGATCTTCCGGTGTCCACTGCTGTACTAGCAGCCTAATAATCGAAAAACTTTTAGCTTCAGTGACAACGGCCACGAAAGCCTGCAGACATACAATTCAAAGAGATCGAAGTTACTATTGTGTATCTTATAGAGTTTTGCATAAATGTACATGTACAAAGCATAATCATGACGTGAAATTAACTATTTTACGAGAAATATGATTTGTTTTGTAAAGTAACTCACAGTTTCGTTCATTTATGAATCCAAGAACATTTGAATTTGGTATTCTAATCATATTTATTGATTTCCGTAAGAGTTCAAAAAGATTAAATCGGTAGAAAAATATAGTATTTTACGCTTTTATGAAATATTAATCAATTGTAACTCTTTGGTCAAAGACAACGATAATACTTTGGGATTGGGGTTGTTTGGGGGAAGAGACCAAACAGCGAGGTCATCGGTCTCATCGGATTAGGGAAGGAGGCCGGCCGTGCCCTTTCGAAGGAACCATCCCAGCATTTACCTGGAGCGATTTAGGGAAATCACGGAAAACCTAAACCAGGATGGCCGGACGCGGGATTGAACCGTCGTCCTCCCGAATGCGAGTCCAGTGTGCTACCACTGCGCCACCTCGCTCGGTAACGATAATACTGACTATATCGATCATGCAAACGTATCTTTGTATTGAATCTATTGTATCTCTGTTCTTGTTCACTGGGACTATATGTTACGTCATGATATGGTACTAGATAGTTGGTTGTTAGTGGTCCTTGTCAAGAAGTGTGTTAATTTTTGAAAACTGGAAAATGTGAAATAAAATAATTCTGAAGAGAGCATGTAAGGGGCAATCAAAAAGTTTCCATTTGAGCGCATTGCTGCAACGTACATGTAACCTAATGCCACTCCGACGGCGACGGCCGGAGTGGCCGAGCGGTTCTAGGCGCTACAGCCTGGAACGGCGCGACTGCTACGGTCGCAGGTTCGAAACCTGCCTCGGGCATGGATGTGTGTGATGCCCTTAGGTTAGTTAGGTTTAAGTAGTTCTAAGTTCTAGGGGACTGATGACCACAGCAGTTAAGTCCCATAGTGCTCAGAGCCATTTGAACCATTTGAACCACTCTCACGTGAGTGTATAAGCACCGACATGTTAGCAAGGGTTATTGTAGTCTTCGAAAGGAGATTTTTTGATGGTCTCTTATACAATCCCGCTTTATAATGTTGTACGGATAAACAGCAAAAAGACACCTTTTTACAGCTTAAGCGTAAAGGAATCAATCAACGATGACTGAGCCAACTCAAAGAAAACCCTGCAACAAACGACGGGAAATAAGTTAAGTGTAAAATACCTCATACTGATTCTTCCTCTGAACTTCATGTTTTTAATAACTGAAATCATTTACCCTCCAAAACACACGCAATAGTTGCGTAACATTTGGAGTAATTAACGAAATTTAATTAAATTTTTGTACATGTCACATTTCAAAAGAAAGTAGAGGCATCAGAAAAGGCGGAGGCACAACCATGGAGGCACAACCACAACTAAACCCATCCCAGGCAGATCTCATGAACTGACGGACAGGGACCTTCGAGCATTGCAGAGGGTGGTTGTAAAAGTCGCACGAGATAACTGATGGAATCACTCGTGAATTTAAGAAGTGCTACCAGCAGTTCAACTATCATATTATTGAGAGTAAGAAGTTAAATTAATGGAGTACAGTGGTTCAGCAGCTCCTCAGAAGCAACATAGATAGCTCTGTGGTTAGTGCTCAGTGATTCTTGACTTGGTGTAAAAGCGGCGCTACTGGACAGCGGATGACTGTAAATGAGTGATTTGGAGTGATGAATCACGCCATACCCTGTAGCAATCAGCTGGAAGAGTTTGTATTTGGCGAAGGGCTGAAGAACGTTACCGGTATCATGTTTAGTGCCAGTAGTGAAGTAGGGAGCACGTGGTGTTATGGTACTGGGGGGGGGGGGGGGGGGGGGGGGGTTCTCGTTGTTAGGATGTAGTTCATTAATATGCATAAAAATGTTGAACGCGAAAAGATCTTCTTCTTCTTCCAATCCTGTTCCGACCTCAATAACTTTTCCTCGACCTTCTCATACACCTTCCAGTATGATTGTATTACATTGCTTGTCTGTCTAAGGATTCCCTGAGATGATTTCTGCAGAACATAAGCAGTACATGCTCTTTCCAACTGTCTTTCCTCGGTAAAGTACTGGAGTGTCTAATTCTCTCCCAGTTCCTAAAAGATAAAAACATCATCACCTCTGAGCATTTTGGCTTCCGTCCCGAACATAGCTAGAGACAGGAAATGCAGCACAGGAGCGGTATTCCTATACATCGCTCAAGCTTTCGATCAAGTCTGGCATGATGGCTTAGTTGATAAACTAACCCAGTTAGACATTCAGGGACACATGATCAGCATGGCTGATTCGTTCCTGGCAGATAGAAAGTACTCTGTCCGGTGGGCAAGTATGTCAGCTCAGTCAGGAACGCTGTCGTCGGAGACCCGCAAGGCTCGTTTCTGGGCCCCATATTGTACATGCTCTACACAAATGACGTACCAATAATGGTCAGAGGCGAAATTTCACTATATGCCGACGACACGGCAGTTTTTAAGAGCAGCAAAAACCTAAACATCATAACCAGGAAGCTCCAAGAACACCTCGACGCAGTCATAAAATAGTGCAAAGCCTGGAAAATCAAGACAAACCCGGAGAAAACCGTAGCTGTTCTGTATACTAACAAATTAACTCCACCAGATCGCCAGATTGTGTTGAGTGACAGGAATATTCCGTGGAGCGACTCGGTGACTTACCTCGGAATCGTTCTAGACAAACGACTCACGTTTGGAACACTCATAAAGAATGCTAAAGCTGAAGGTTGCGTAGCCTAAAATCAATTGTACCCACTCTTCAAGGGTAAGGGGCTAAGGTTTGAGACGAATCTACGGCTTTGCAAGAGCATCATCCTGCCAACCGTGCTGTACTGATCAGAGGTGTGGTCCATGGCAGCTGAAACCCACATCAACAAAACTACAGACACTGCAGAGCAGAGTTCTCTTCACTATAGCTGACGGTGACAGATATATGACAAACACAGACATTAGGGAATACCTAGATCAGCCACACATCTCTTTTTACATCAGAAAGAAGTCACAGTCTCAGTACGAGGAGGCTTCCTCATCGACCCACCATCTCATCGAACAACTAGGCACACATTACCCCGACCTCACTCCACACTCAACATACAATTTAGGCAGTAAAAAACACACATGTACCACACATACATTCTATCATTCAGATCTATTAAAAACGCCATTTTCGAATTTCAGCCATGCTTGAAGTCAAACGGGCACAGCCCAGTGGTGCTTTAGATAGAATAAAAATACAGTCAGACAGTCCAGTCTAATTCTGTTATCGTCGGACTACTTTTTCAGTTAATGGCTGTACCCCCAGTTCTTTCGTTAATTCTTCATTTCTTATTCTGTCTTCTCTTGTGCATCCCTAATGTTTGACCTTCCTTCAGTTAGATCTTCGCCTGAAGGCATGCGAAAGATATTAACACATTTGTATGACGGTTTTATCAACAAGACAATGCAGCCTGTTACAAACCAAGCAATGATCTGTGGACAATAACATTCCTTAAGTAGACTGGTCTGTCCATAGACCCGACATGAAAACAGTGGAACGTGAGTTAGAATGTAGACTTAGTTCAAGACACCAGTGACCAGTATCATTACCTTTCCTGTTTTCGGCCATTGAGGAAGAATAGGCTGCTGTTTCTCCATAGACATTCAGACACCTCTATGAAAGACATCCCAACAGAGTTCAATACTGTCACAGAGCCGATGGGACGGACACACTCCATATTAACGTCCACTAATAGGTGTCTGGATTCTCTCGATCCGAAAACGTGTGTTCGAGGAAGTTTCCCGACTCTGTCAGGAATGTATTATCCCGAAATATAGGTAGTAATCCTCTCCATGATATGCAGCGCTTCTCTTTAGCGTTTTCCCCTGGAATTTGTTCAGCGTCTCCATAATACCCTCGCGCCGACTAAACGATTTCGTAACAAAATGCCCCGACCTTTGTCGGATCTTCTGTAACTCTTGTATTAATCCAATCCGGTAAGCGTCCCAGAATGAAGAGCATACTCAAGAATCGGTGAGACACTTCTTTGTAGACGAATTACATTTTTTGAACATCGTTAGAATGAATCTCAGATTCCCATCTGCCTTTCTTACAATTAGTTTGTGTCGTCATTCCACCTCAAGTTACTCTGGATTGTTACTCCTAGGTACTTTACGGCAGTTACTGTTTCCCATGAACTGTCGCTAACAGTGTAAAAGTACAACAGTGGATTTATTCACCTGTTTGCTCACAATACATTACATTTATTTACGCCCTGGGTCCACAAGTACGCTCTGCACCAATCATTGATCCTCTGAAGGTCTCCTGGCAATTCGCTCCATTCTTCCAGTGTTGCTACCTTCTTATAGACAACTCCATCATGGACCTCCCGACATATCCGCTGGATCGTTTATATGTACTGTAGACAGTAATAGTCCTACTACATTTTCTTGGGGTTCCCCTGATATTACCTTTACACAGTTCACAGTGACGTCCTGGGTTCTGTTACTATGAAATCCTGAATCCAGCCACAAACATGGACTGCGACTCGGGGAGCTGATGTTTTGTTCACTAGACAACTCAGTCTATATTCCACCTAGAACAGATTCTTCAGTCGGCGGGCCATATGAGGAAGGCAGGTTGTGCTCAGGGAGCGAAGTGAGGTGGATCACGAAGAGGAAGTTGGGCTGGGTGGGTCGTTGGAAGTGGAGGCGGGGTCTGGTGACAGAGATTGTGAGGATACATATAGACAGGATCGTCCATGAAGGGCAGCGAACTGGTGCTGTACATTGCTTATAAATCAGCAGTCGAGATAGCAATAATATTTGTTTATTATGACCAGTTTCAGCTTATGTTTAATGTTTTTGGACCTCCTTAGCTGGTGATACCACGATCGTTCACTGTGTACGATCGTACACAGTGCATGATCGTGGTGTCACGTGAAAAACCGAGGAGCCGCCAGCACCAGTCATAGGGGGCCCAAAACGTATGATGATGGCCTTAACATAAGACGAAACTGATCATAATAAACTAATGTTATTGCTATCTCGACTGTTGTTTTCAGCCAAAGTTTGTGAGGATCTGTGCTGCGGTGTCCAGCTCGGCGGTTGCGGCCCGTGTTGTTCTGGGCCTTTCTGTGCATTGGTGTCATCACCCATAAACTAAAGACGTGACTTTGACGCACGTCACCTTACGTGCAAGACTTTATTTTCTTTGGCCTTTCTTCTTGGTGTCTCGGCCGAACTTGAAAGGGATGAAATTATTATTTTGGGAACTAGGGATTGCATATCTTTTTACTCTCCATCTATGCCTTGTGACCGCCTCGTCCTGATCTTTCATTTCTTGGTGGTGTAGAGAACGACAGCCTCTCAATTACAATTAGAACCTCAGAAACATTGTAATAGTTATACGTATGATGAGTTATTGTTCTTAAGACCACATGATGGCGGCTTTAATGTACTCCTTAGGAGGCATGGCTTTTATAAGGAACTGATGCGTATTTTAGTATGTTTTAGTGTTGTCCATAGAGCCCGCCAAGTCTAAGGTGTGTCCTATATCACCATGTGGTTGTGTTATTTATCTGTCTGGTTGTTGGCGGGAGAGGTACAAATTGTAAGCTAGTACCTGACTGAACATTTTATTGTAATAGAATGCCCTTTGTATTTATTTATACTTGTTGTGTCGCCTAGTGCGAAGATTGCTTAAAGGATCGTGTTGCCTTAAATTTGTTAGTCGGGACTTGCTACTAAGGTGACTGAATTGGAGGTGCTCTTGTCTTTCAGTAGATACGACTTTGTCAGTCTTATATTTAAATATTAAGGATGAAGATTTGCTTAACATTACTGTACCCGGGCTGCGGCTTAGTACTTTGTTCTTCTGCTCTGTGCGGGTCATGTGAAGATCTGGTATTTGTACCTGAACTAGTAAGATTTTCTGTATCTCAAATGCGACTGTCGTATTTGTTATTTATGTTGAGCTCGTCCCTTCCATACGCAGGAAAAAGCTCAGGTCCCTCTGAAGCATTCGGTCGGTTCCACCGGCTTCCTGGTTTCCGTAGAGGCAACATACACATCGTAAATGCTAGCTGGCGAAGGGTTCTCAGTCTGCATATAGAGCCTGTATCTCTCATAGTGCGAATCCCGTAGACAAGTAGAATTTACTGTCAAAAAATTACTCTGTTCTCTTTTGGCTCCGTGGCTTTGAGATTCCATGTAACAGCGGTGCTTGATATCTTCTGAGATTGCGATGTGCTCGTGTAATAGTCTATCAGCAAAAGAGCTGGCGAATTGTCATTTAAAAACAAAGTTGTAATAGTGATTGTTTCTAAAGCTTTTTTTTTTTGTCGGCAAGTTTACCCCAGTTATTTATTCTTGGGATCCCTTTGGATTTTCTCTAATTAATTACTTGTTTGTTTTTGGGAGAGACATTTATTTCATAAAGTACCATTGCATGCTTAAGAAATTGTGGAAGTAAATGTTTTAAATGTTAGTGCCCTGGTAAAGGCAATAGTTTTATGAGTATTCTACTACATTGGAAACATTTTATGCTCAATTAGAAGATATTTGTCTAGTTTCTTGTTAGCTTTATGGAACAACATTGTGTGGCTTTAAGTTATTCACTTGTTCTCAGATATGGATCAGTTAACAATTTTAGTGGGCTCTTACTTCTTATTAATAAGTTCCTTTTGCTAATTGCGGGCACGTGTTAATTGTTTGACGTACTTTTATTTTTGTCAGACGGTGCTTATTATTGAAGAAAACCTCTGGAGCCAAGTTGTTTCACTTCGGTCCTTTCCTGGGAATCCTGAGCGCCAAGGTCCATATCACTGAGTTTAGTAAAATCTTTGTTTGTGAAGGCAATGTTGACTTTTATAGCGAAGATTTGCGTCGTCCAAAAGCGTCTATGTCAGAAATGTCAGCCTAAAGTCACGTGACTAGGTGAAGTGGACGGGGAAAGACAAGCGAAGGAACCAGCTGGTGGTTGGAAGGAACTATGGTCTCGAACAATAAAGACGACAGCATCGTCTTAGATAGGCTACCAGTTTATTAAACACCTTAAGCTGGACTTAATGTGAAAATTGTCAGTTATTCTTCAAGTGCAGAGTCTTGTAAGATTGTCTGTATCAAGTGTACTTTAACATTCAAAAACAGCTGTAAATACTCTGAACATTCGTGCAGAAATGGATTGTACAAGGTTATATAAATCTTCATACCTATGTTGTGCTATCATCTGTTACAGCTGCGCTCAGCCTTCTGATGGAGCAAACCAAAGAACCGACCGTCGTGCCAGGCGAGCGTATTTTCGTACGACGCAAGGAACCATCTGAGAATTCGACTGGAGTAACTGATGGAATCCACGGAAAAAATAAATAGCCAGATGATGATATGAATCTCACTCCTCAGGAAAGGTAGTTAAGTGCCTCCATTCAAATTAGTTTAACAGATTTTCTAAAATGCAGAAGAAGTAAAGGAGAAATGTAGACGGTAAAAGGTAGCAGGGATTTGGGGATTCATGGACCGGACTATACTTTCAGCACAACTGTCAGCTACAATTCTCTTTGAGGGAAAACACAGTGAAACTTTGACAATACAGAAATAAATTCATTGATCCAAAGTTTTCTTAAGTGCTTTATTAAGTCTCATAACAGAAAGAACCTAGTATGGTACATAAATCCGCGTGAGTTATCATCAAAATTATAAAAATAAGGTTACGTACTAAGATAGAGTACCACACACATACTCATGCACACACACACACACACACACACACACACACACACACACACACACACACACACACACACAATCCCAGATTTAGGTGAGCATAATACCTCAAATTTTATCCATCTTAGACCAAAATCCTCGTTTCAAAACATCCACTGCAGTTAGAATTAAGGTTATCTGTTCTTAACTTACCCCGAAAATTTGTGAGACTTGCGGCCAAATAACTTTATTCAAAAAAATTCAAATGGCTCCAAGCACTGTGGAACTTAACATCTAAGGTCATCAGTTCCCTAGACTTAGAACTACTTATACCTAACTAACCTAAGGATATCACAAACATCCATGTCCGAGGCAGGATTCGAACCTGCGACCGTAGCAGCAGCGCGGTTCCGGACTGAAGCTCCTAGAACCGCTTGGCCACCACGGCCGGCAAATAACTTTATTCCTTGCTTCTGTACATTTTGACATTGTATAATGTTGTACTTTAATCACTGCCTGAGCTGCAGCAGCTTGAAGTTTGAGCAACATACGAGCGACATTTGTTTTTTCTTAGTTGTAGGCACGTTAACCAATGCAAAGAAGCCTCCGTGTGTACACCTTATTTACACACTGTCAGTAGGATCAGCACTGTTCAATAAATTATATCACCAATCCTGGAGAAACAATGACTAGTGGTCAAAGTAAACCCGAGACAGAGAAATTATGCACATGACCTAACAAATTGTAATACAGTAGAGGTGTGAACAAAATGCTAACCAGTGGTCTATTCCGAGAATTATTCGAGTAATATGCATGATATACTTGAAAGCACCGATTGCTTTGTAGTTAAATGATATCGGTGGATTTTGCACACCCTGATTTTAAATACTTTTTCGTATACAATTATAAGTTACAAGAAGTTTTACAACTGTTTCGGAAAAGCTCAGCGCTACATGGCGCCATTTAGCGTATATTGATACAACTTTACCACTAAACAGTGTATACTAAACACCTAACTGATGCCAACAGAGGTACACGCTGTTTATGGTACCAAAAAGAAAAGAACATTGGTTAACAAGATGCAGAGAAGAAAATCTAAATTCACAGTACACCTTGTACGACAAAACAGCTTCATAAAAACATATTGGAAGGAAAAATCCTGGGAAAAATTCGAGAGGAAAGCCCAGAAAATCGAAATTACAAAGTGTTATTAGTGGAATGAACTGCAACAGCAGCAACCAAATGGCAAAGCTGGCGAGGGACAGGGAAGGATGATTACATCAACAAAGCGTTGACTTTCCTGTCTGAGGATGAGGATAGAGCACACTGAGCTTTGTAGCGCTAACATGTAGCGTCCTTGTTACGTTTCTCGTCGCGTGTTTAAGCACTTTGTTCTCGTAAAAGCTCTGAGGAAGCTCATCTATTTGTGTTTCTGGGGAGAAATACTTCGCACTGGGCGATTATTCCGCGTTCCGTGCGACAGAGCTGCCCGTTGCGGCGGAGCGCTTTCTTTCGGGCGCCGAGACAACGCTAAGGAGGAGCGATGTCGCGCCCCAGCGTGTTTGCTCACGGTCGCCCACGCGCTGCTCGTTAACGGAATTTACTGCCTCTACCGCCCAGAGGGTCGCGAGATACTCTCTCTCAGCCCGCTGCCTCCATCAGTAAATGTGACTTTTAATGAACTCGGTCTGAGCAAAATTTTTGTACTCCGACTTTCGTCGGTGAAATCTATGGAACGCCCAGAGGCGGTTGCGTCTGCTGAAAATTCGCAGAGGAGGGACTTGCACGGGTGACTTAACTATGCGTTCCACAAGCCGAAAACAATCAGCATTCAAAAATGTGCAAAGAAAATCATAACTCAGATACATGATATTGATAGGGAATAAAGTGGGAATCAAATTTTCTGCTTCAAATGGCTCTGAGCACTGGACATCACACACATCCATGCCCGAGTCAGGATTCGAACCTGCGACCTTAGCGGTAGCTCGGCTCCAGACTGTGGCGCCTAGAACCGCACGGACACTCCGGCCGGCAATCAAATTTTCTATCAACTGCCTACGAGACTGAACACTTAACACACAAACCTTCCAAAAATAGGAGCAAAATATTTCTACTTAAAATGAAGACAAAAATTCGTTCGGTGCCTTCCTAAGAGACAGTGCCCATTCTTTCTGAACGAACAACGTAACCGTAGACCAAATTCAAAGAATTTCAATCTCTAAGTAAGAGAAATCAGGGCTGACACGGAAAGATTTAAGTATTAATTTTTCCGGCGCGCTTTTCAAGAATGAAATAATGGAAAAATAGTGTGAAAATGGTTCGATGAACCGTATTCCAGGCACTGAAGTGTGAATAGACGGATTTAGGTGCGAATGTAGATCTAGTTTAACTACCGTCTATTTACAGCATGTTTGAAAAAAGATTTCAGGTATTCTTACCAGAGGCAGAATGTGACAAAACCGCAAAAAATGTTCCTGTAATGATATCTGATAATACCAATAATACCTACTGAGATATGGGCCAAACAGGCCTCTAATTCCCATCTGTCTGTCACTTAGATGCAGAAATTACAGACCAGTCTTACATGTCGTTACCAGTCGTCGTGACACATCCATCAGCCGCTCTACACAGTGAATCATGCCCTCTGTCAATCACACCTGGTTCTGTTCTACTGCGTCCATCCGTAGGCCCAACTTTCCTGTAACGTTTTCTCATTGTTAATGGTTAGGCCCTAAGCCAATACCTTTAAATCCTGATAATCAGAAATTCAACGGGTTCAGATCTGGTGAACGGCAAGGTCATGCTACCGGGCCTTCTCGATTCCCATCGCCCGTGAAGCGTTACAGCGATTAGTGTTGCACGATCTACAAAAACTGAGGTGGTGCCTCGTAGTTGGATAACTTACAAGGGTAACATTCTTCAGCAGATCTGGCAATTCGTACCTGTAATTGGTGATACACAGTATCTGTGGCCCTGTGAGTCACCCACAACTCCTCCCCATGCATTGATACTGAATAGATCCTCATGTCTCAGCTCCATGGTTGTCCAAGGATATGCATATGTTTATACATAGTGGGAGTTTACTATGCCATCTCTTGTGAACCCTCCCTGCACCACCGAATATTTACATTAATCGGTAGAGTAAAGTGGCCGTGGCCGAAATCACAACAGGTTTCCGAGAATATAATTACAACAGCGTTTCTTCTTCTTTTGACTGATCCTACCTCCTGTAAGAAAATTTAAAATATTTTCCTAAACACACTGTGTACTCTATGTTGTGGCTAGAGAATGCTACTTTTGTCCAGCCGTAGCTTTGTGTTCTTTGACTTCTCTGGGAATATGCTCATTGAAGTAGAACACACGAAATATTAGTTCACTTTACATAACATAATGCATGGGGGCTTAATTAAATAATATGAAAATAATTTTAATTTTTTAATTTTAAGTCGCTGTATGTTCGATTACGTAGTCTCGTAAACGGTTGGCCCTGACTAGTTTTAGTACGCAATCTGACTGCATAGAACAACAACAAAGAATGAAATGAAAATTTCCGTTAATACAATCAATTAATTAAGTCCCCAGCAACTATAAAACCTACGAACCCAACAAAGCACAAGTATAACTGTTCTGTGTGTGGAAGAGTGATTCAACGTACGCATCTGGCATCTTCAATAAGACAAGAAATTTTAATTATCATTTATACTGAAGTAATTAAAAAATAGAAATACCATAATTGCGCAGGAAAACCAGAATTACACTCTAATACAAGAACACAAGCCAGATGCTTTGTTGACTGAACCTGTAATGACGCATTATTCAAGACATTGAAATAATGAGAAAAAAAACCGAGTTTTGCTACCTTCATATATATTGACGAAAAGCACTCTAATCATTACATCTCCATTAGAACAACATCTGCTATCTAGCCCATCAAATAACTGCATAGAACATGGAACAAGCACTCACTACTACGACATCTCGACAAGAACCTTTCACTACCACATCTCAGCAAGCACTGCCTACTACGAGTCCTCGACAAGCACTGCACTCCGCTACTTCTCAATAATCACTGCCAGTGGAGGCGGCCGAACAAAACTCTCTGGCGCGATCTCTGGCGCTGTGGCTCAGTGTAGCCACCTTTCATATGCCCTTCCTCCACGGGCCAGAATTTGAAGGTATTTTTGCCAGCATTGGTGGTGAAAATACCACCAAATTCGTCCACAAAAATACAGACAAAAATAAAAGATAATATTAATACGTAAATATCACATAATTAGATAAAATTTTGGCTTTGCACTGACCTTTCAATAACCTAATATATAAAATACAGTAAGCAATACAAATTCATTCATACATGTGACTTTATATAATGGTTTACACAATACACAAAAAATCAGTTTATACAAATGTTCACATAAGATGCTTTTCATGACTCAAAAAAAAAAAAAAAACAAGTAGTTGATAGTTCCAGCAGTAGCACCCAGCAATGGTCAACAGGTGCAAATACCAACAAGTGACATCATTTTAGTAGAAGCAGTTCCATCAGTGGCACCTAGTAATGTTGAACAGGTACAGACACCAACAAGTGACATTATGTCAGTAGAAGCAGTCCATCAGTGGCACCCAGCGATGTTGAACAGGTGCAGACACCAACAAGTGACATTATTTCAGTAGACGCAGTTCCATCTGTGGCACCCGGCAATGTTGAACAGGTGCAGACACCAACAAGTGACATCATTCAGCAGAAGCAGTTCCATTAGTGGCACCCAGCAATGTTGAGCAGGTGCAGACACCAACAAGTGACATCATTTCAATAGAAGCAGTTCCATTAGTGACACCCAGCAATGTTGAACAGGTGCAGACACCAACAAGTGACATCTTTTCAGTAGAAGTAGTCCATCAGTGGCACCCAGCGATGTTGAACAGGTGCAGACACCAACAAGTGACATTATTTCAGTAGACGCAGTTCCATCTGTGGCACCCGGCAATGTTGAACAGGTGCAGACACCAACAAGTGACATCATTCAGCAGAAGCAGTTCCATTAGTGGCACCCAGCAATGTTGAGCAGGTGCAGACACCAACAAGTGACATCATTTCAATAGAAGCAGTTCCATTAGTGACACCCAGCAATGTTGAACAGGTGCAGACACCAACAAGTGACATCTTTTCAGTAGAAGTAGTCCATCAGTGGCACCCAGCATTGTTGAACAGGTGCAGACACCAACAAGTGACATTACTTCAGTAGAAGCAGTTCCATCTGTGGCACCCGGCAATGTTGAACAGGTGCAGACAGCAACAAGTGACATTATCTCAGTAGAAGCAGTTCATCAGTGGCACCCAGCAATGTTGAGCAGGTGCAGACACCAACAAGTGACATTATGTCAGTAGAAGCAGTTCCATCAGTTGCACCCAGCAATGTTGAACAGGTGCAGACAGCAACAAGTGATATTATTTCAGTAGACTCAGTTCCATCAGTCGCTCCAAGTAATGTTGAGGAGGTCCTGACAGCAGTCCATAATATTCACTATCACTAATCACACTGTTCATCAGAGTTTATAAGCAGAAATTAAACATGTCCTAGTGGCACCAATCATGTAGAAAAAGTACAAGTAACAGTCCATAATATTCACTATCACTAATCACACAGTTCATCAGCAGAAATTAAACGTTTCTAAGAGGCACCCATTATGTTGAACAAGTGCAGGTAACAAAAACACACTCACTCATCTTTCGTCCACATTAGTGCTACTGTGTAACTGAATAGTGTTAACTGTGTAAATGCAATTCTGTCCAAAATTTTACGTTCAAATTGTGTATCAAGTAGTGGTGGCAGCAATGTATAACAGTCAATAATAGTTAGTCAACGTCATAGTCATCATGTCAAGACCAATGTTTGCCAAGCCAGATCAAAATGTACGGTTGCTGAACAACTGTCAGTGAGCCAAGATATGCAAATGCTTTCTCTCTCAAAAAAAAGTATATACTGCTTAGTGATTTAACAAAGTGTGTGTGTAGACAATCTTCCTTCCAGTTTAGTGTTCTAGTCTGCTATCTTCATCCTCCTTGTTCCATATAAACCAACAAAAAAAATTTGTTCCTCACTTACTTTACCTCTTATCCATCAAAACTTCATAATCATCAGCATCACATTATCTCAATACTTCAATAATACCTCTTACGTCGATACATATAAACCTTATCATCAATATCATTTACCTTACCTCTTGTCCACCAAAACTCCAATAATCATCAACTTCACAGAATCTCAATAATACCTCTTCACATAATCTCAATACCTCAATAATACCTCTTCAATACGTCGATACATATAAACCTTATTACCAATATCATTTCACTTCCATAACAACTCTTTCCTCTAGTCAGTCTCCTCGAACAAGTACAGATAAAATCCTAATGCAAACCTCATCATACCATACAATCCGAAGACACACTGTCAACACACAACCTCTGTGTAATCCATCTGACCCATATCTTCTGTCGTTAAGCACGTATTCTGAAAATTTTTCGATTGTGAAAAATTTTGAACTGTTTCCGGACTATTTTCCTGACTTATTAAATTGTTTTCCACTTCATTATTCATCATACTGTTCTCCTGTGTTGGCGAGTTCGCCATGTCAACAATTTCGTCATTCTGACTATCCATCATTTTTGCCTTTTTCACCGATCGCGTAATCATTTACAAAACATACAAGACTCGTCACTATATGAAATTACACACAATGACACTTTATCATCAACAATACCATTTACACGAAATGTTTCCTTCACACGATTAACGAACAATTGAAATAATTGCTCTAAATTGTCAAACACGTAGACAAGACAACAAAAATTAAATTTTGAAATACCATTAGGAGAATGCCAATTACCAAATCTACACATGCAATACAGACTACAATTACTAAACTACAAATTACTACAACAATACTACTGTCTACTATTTTTACAATCAGAAGATTCCAAGGGACGATCCGAAGCAGCGGTCGTCACGTGCATGGGGGCTTAATTAAATAATATGAAAATAATTTTAATTTTTTAATTTTTAGTCGCTGTATGTTCGATTACGTAGTCTCGTAAACGGTTGGCCCTGACTAGTTTTAGTACGCAATCTGACTGCATAGAACAACAACAAAGAATGAAATGAAAATTTCCGTTAATACAATCAATTAATTACGTCCCCAGCAACTATAAAACCTACGAACCCAACAAAGCACAAGTATAACTGTTCTGTGTGTGGAAGTGTGATTCAACGTACGCATCTGGCACGGTTCTTCTTCAATAAGACGAGAAATTTTAATTATCATTTATACTGAAGTAATTAAAAAATAGAAATACCATAATTGCGCAAGAAAACCAGAATTACACTCTAATACGAGAACACAGGCCAGATGCTTTGTTGACTGAACCTGTAATGACGCATTATTCAAGACATTGAAATAATGAGAAAAAAAAACGAGTTTTGTTACCTTCATATATATTGATGAAAAGCACTCTAATCATTACAACATCTCCATTAGAACAACATCTGCTATCTAGCCCATCAAATAACTGCATAGAACATGGAACAAGCACTCACTACTACGACATCTCGACAAGAACCTTTCACTACCACATCTCAGCAAGCACTGCCTACTACGAGTCCTCGACAAGCACTGCACTCCGCTACTTCTCAATAATCACTGCCAGTGGAGGCGGCCGAACAAAACTCTCTGGCGCGATCTCTGGCGCTGTGGCTCAGTGTAGCCACCTTTCAATAATGAATAAAATACGTACTTTGAAGCATCTCTCTGTTACAGCAGTAATGTATAGTTTACGTCAATGACCAGCAACGCATCACAAAGTGTCTTACTGAGGCAAAGTGTTAAACATTTACTACAGTACAAGTTCATGAGGAACTTTGACAGCTCCTTGGTCATACACCACGATGCTCAGTCCTTCAGATGAGAATTGGGGCAAAGCTCTTGCATGCTGGACACTGTACCGACCACAGTAAGAAGGAGCTGATACGACGAGACGAAGGCGTTATCTTCTGGAGTGACTTCCATTGGTTATTGTGGAATGCAGTGAGCCCCCGCTGATGTCTTTGATACCGACTTGGGTGTGGCACTCCGATCTCTAGATTATACCACACTCTGCAAGTCACTTTTCCTTCCCACTGATTTTAGATGTTCGTGTCTTTTCATATTGTTTCTTAGTAAGCTGGAAAGACATAATATTAGTCAACTCAGAGAACATAGGTTGTAAATGTCATAGAATGGTACCAGGCGGTGATATGACCCTCTATCGCTGACTTAGGTCTTGGTAGTGAAGTCGTTATGCCGCAGTCGACGGCATGGAATCAGCGCAGTAAGATCGGTCGACTGCAAGACTTGACAGAATAGCCAAAAAACGCTATCGTGTTTGGACACGCCCACAACACCGTGAATAAATTTTTTTATTGTTATTTCATCCTCCACGCTTCCATATGGGCGGCTGGGGGAGGGAGGGGCAATCAGCAGTACAATACTCCGCTTTTCTGCCAAGAGCATTCCTAAAGAGATAACTGAGACGGTAGACAAATAAAGATATCAGGACGTTTACGTTTTAGATTAAGAAGAGTAATGACCGACAGCTAACAGGACGAAAAATACACTCAAGCGCCAAAGAAACTGGTATACGCATGCGTATTCAAATACGGAGATACACTATGTCATCAAAAGTATCCGCAAACCCCCCAAAAACATACGTTTTTCATATTAGGTGCATTGTGCTGCCACCTACTGCCCGGTACTCCATATCAGTGACCTCAATAGTCATTAGGGATCGTGAGAGAGCAAAATGAGGCTACATGCAAGGCCACTTTCCCTCATGCATCCTTAGGGTTTCTGCCTGATCTCTTTAAAAGTTCCCGGGCTCCTCTGCTGCATCTTTTCAAGTCTAGGTTCACGATTATTTCTGTCCATTTCTCACGTCGAGCAACGTCCAGTGCGCGTACTAGACCATCTGCCATGCCCTCTGATACGTGATTCCTTAATCGTACCACACTTACACACTATATCTGAAATACTATGAAAGAGGATGCGGGTGGAATCATGTTTGGTAGTCACAATTTATAATTAAGACAGTTTATTGAGGTTAAAACTGACAATTACTAATTGTACGAACCACTACAAAAAACTTTGTAAATACAGTTAGAAACCCAACGTATTCAGTATTCTAACAAACAATTCCAGATTAAGAAAACAGGGCCGGCCGGACTGGCCGAGCGTTTCTAGGTGCTACAGTCTGAAACCGCGCGACGCTACGGTCGCAGGTTCGAATCCTGCCTCGGGCATGGATGTGTGTGATGTCCTTAGGTTAGTTAGGTTTAAGTAGTCCTGAGTTCTAGGGGACTGATGACTTTATAAGTTAAGTTCCATAGTGCTCAGAGCAATTTGAACTATTTTGAATCGCCCATTGAAGTGACCTCATGGCAATAAGTTGTCAGTCGACGATTTATACTGGGATCTTTCCCGCGCCTGACTTGAGTGGGGACAATCGTTGGTTGGCAGTTCGGTCGGTCGTCACAGCGGACGACGTGTATTTGGTCTTCCAACCGCTTCTGGCTTCTCTTTGTTTGTGCCTACTTACAATTCGTCTGTGTTGTTTCACAGTGACTGGCTTTAGTATTGTGAGTTGTTGGTGGAATTGTTTTCCCACATCTGTGTGTACCTTGTGGTTTTGAATGAGCAGTTACTTTAATACTGTCTGCAAACTTGATTTGGTGAGGAGTTGCGAATGGAGACCAGTTCGGTTGGGGCGCAACAACGAGCAGGTCCGTGCAGTGCGCGGGCAAGCCGGAGCTGCTGGCGGCGTACTGCCACTGCCACATCAAGGAGGGGTAGCTGCGAGAGCGACGACCTCGTTGCACACCGAACCCTTGACGTTTAAGTTGAGTGAAGAGTTAACTGCTAATGCAAAAAAAAAAAAAAAATATGGTTCAAATGGCTCTGAGCACTACGGGACTTAACATCTGTGGTCATCAGTCCCCTAGAACTTAGAACTACTTAAACCTAACTAACCTAAGGACAACACACACATCCATGCCCGAGGCAGGATTCGAACCTGCGACCGTAGCGGCCACGCGGTTCCAGACTGAAACTGCTAATGCAATCGCGACTATTCTGAGATCTCGTCTTTTGTCGGCGAGTTGTTCCTCCCGGGACAGCTGAGACTGGCGGCAATGAGTGAAGTGTGAAATATTGCAGCACTCTTTCTCTATCTGTTATTCATCATTGAATTAGTATTATTCTTATTAGTGAAGTGTAACCAGCGGTATTTTGTGCCTTGTGGCTCCTAACGCGCAAGTTACCTGCCCTGGAAGTCAACGCACTTTTCCAGCAGTGTACCTTTCCTCGTCGTGTTGATGGTGTCCGACACAGCGTGTAGTTCGACAGCCTCTTGTATTGTACTGTGCATTTCTTTTTTTTTTTTTTTTTTGGGAGGTCTGCCTTGGTTCTAGTGTTTCCTACGCGTGTGTTTCCTTCGAGTGTGTTTCTGAAGACGTGGTGCTGTCCATCTCTTCGCCCTTGCCCAAAAAATATTACATCGTTGTACCGGTGATCGGACGTTAGGCGGATTGGTTAGTCGGTCGGTCAGCGCTTAAGCTAGTGTGAGTTGCCATCCTGTTACGTGAGTACAACTCGTAGCTGCTTGTCTCACTGCTTACACAGCCGTACTCACCTTCCTCAGGTCGACCAGGGAGCACTGTCTGTGGATCACTTCATCTTATTTGGACAAGTTGTCGTAATTGTTTAAAATTTTGCCTAGTGTTTAAACATTTTATTGCCTTCCCCACTCGTAATTCCGGCCTTCAGCCGTTAATTGTTTGTAACGTTGCTTGTGGCCTCCAGCCGACAAATTATTTTCAATTTTCTCTTAATAAGGCCTGCAGCTGTCACTATAGTCTGTTACAGTTTGTTAATATTGTTTTAAAAAGGTTTTAGTATCTTAAGATGCAACTGCCTTCCTCACTTGTAATTCAGGCCTTCAGCCGTTGAGTATTGCCGGCCGAAGTGGCCGTGCGGTTAAAGGCGCTGCAGTCTGGAACCGCAAGACCGCTACGGTCGCAGGTTCGAATCCTGCCTCGGGCATGGATGTTTGTGATGTCCTTAGGTTAGTTAGGTTTAACTAGTTCTAAGTTCTAGGGGACTAATGACCTCAGCAGTTGAGTCCCATAGTGCTCAGAGCCATTTTGAACCGTTGAGTATTCTGAAAACTGCTTGTGGCCTTCAGCCCTCAATAATTTTGAATCCTTACTTAATCAGGTCTCAGCTGTTAATTGTTTGTAACATTGCTTGTGGCCTTCAGCCGACAAATAATTTTCAATCCTGTTTTAGTTTGGATTGGATTGTTTGGGGAAAGAGATCAAACAGCGAGGTCATCGGTCTCATCGGATTAGGGAAGGACGTAAAAAGTAAGTCGGCCTCCTTTCAGAGGAACCATCCTGGCATTTGCCTGGAGCGATTTAGGGAATTTATGGAAAACCTAAATCAGGATGGCCGGAAGCGGGTTTGAACCGTCGTCCTCCCGAATGCTGGTCCAGTGTGCTAGCCACTGCGCCACCTCGCTCGGTTTCAGCCCTTGTGTATTCTGAAATTGCTTGTGGCCTTCAGCCCACGAATAATTTTCAACCATCTTAATCAGGCCTTTAGCCGTTGATTGTGTGTAACATTGTTTGTGGCCTTCAGCCGACCAATAATTATCAATATTTTCTTAACAAGGCCTTTAACCGTTACTATAGCTTGTTACTGTTTTGATTGTTAAGAAGAAAATATATTATTATTTGTTAATGTGTAACTGCCTTCCTCACTTGTAATTCAGGCCTTCGGCCGTTGTGTATTCTGATATTGCTACTGGCCTTCAGCCGTTAATTGTTTGTAACATTGCTAATGGATTTTCAGCCGACAAATAGTTTCAGTTCTGTCCTGATAAGGCCTTCAGCCGTCACTATAACTTGTTACAGTTATTAAGATTGTTAAAAGGTTTTTGGTATTTTTAACGTGTAATTTTCCACCTTATTGGTAATTCAGGCCTTCAGCCGTTGTGTATTTTGAAATTGCTTCTGGCCTTCAGCTGTCCAACGATTTTGAACCTTCTTAATCAGGCTTTCAGCCGTTGATTGTGTGTAACATTGCTTATGGCCTTCAGCCGACAATAACTTGCAATTCTTCTAATAAGGCTTTCAGCCGCCAGTGTAGTAAAATCTTTTAAAAATGATTGTTGAGAATGATTTTTTTAAAATAAAGTACATGTGTTTTCTGTGCAACCAACGGTAACTGATTAGGCCCCGTCCACACCTTTCCTGCTTTCCGTAAAGTCCCACGTTCCACTAATAAAGTTTAAAATCTCTGATTGCGTTGGTGAACAAACAATTACGACGACTTACTCCATATCAGGTACACAATACGAGGGAGTGGGTTCCACATCACCGCTTCCCTTCAAATTTTGTTCCCAGTGAAGTCACAGAACTTGCATCTCTAAGCTGCCCATGTCGGCAAGACGCCCAACCAATTTCACACCACAACGTGTAACGGCCTTCAGCCATCACTCTCGTTCGGCAGCTGTTGACACTCATCTCCCCGCGAATGTCACGAGATCTCCAGGGTTACCCGCCGAAGGTTAACAACCAACTCGCTTCGCCTACCAAGCCGCAAGATAAGACACGCGAAAAGCAAAGACAGCTTACCTCAACCACTATCGATCTCAACGATACATGAACAAAATAAGACTGGCGCCAGCTCGCCACGGCTCACCCTCCTTGGAGTGACTCCTTTTATAGTTTTTCACAGTGAATAGTCCATCCTCGTATGTACTCCTTGCCCAATCCTTAATGGATGGACATCTATACTGTTTCAGTCACTGCTCTTGTGAACCTTTTGAACGCAGCCTAAGCACTTGTCAAGAAGAGTGGAGAAGTTCTTCCAGCGCACCTTCTTAAAATTCCACTTTGGATGGGGATAGGATGCGTTCAGGGGGATGATGGTTCCTATTTCAATTACGGTTGGTCGATTTGGGCTGTGTGGGATGTCTTCAAGTATTCTGCATATCCCTTGCTGCGGTATGTTCTCATCGTTTTTGCCTACGAACCACAGATCAGGATTGTATTCTAGGTTCCAAGCTGCTGATTTAAATGATCTCTTCTCTTTTGCATCAAACAACAAAAATAGATTGTCTCCAGAATGAGATTTTCACTCTGCAGCGGAGTGTGCGCTGATATGAAACTTCCTGGCAGATTAAAACTGTGTGCCCGACCGAGACTCGAACTCGGGACCTTTGCCTTTCGCGGGCAAGTGCTCTACCAACTGAGCTACCGTAGCACGACTCACGCCCGGTACTCACAGCTTTATTTCTGCCAGTACCTCGTCTCCTACCTTCCAAAGGTCCCGACTTCGAGTCTCGGTCGGGCACACAGTTTTAATCTGCCAGGAGGTTTCATATCAGCGCACACTCCGCTGCAGAGTAATAATCTCATTCTGGAAACATCCCCCAGGCTGTAGCTAAGCCATGTCTCCGCAATATCCTTTCTTTCAGGAGTGCTAGTTCTGCAAGGTTCGCTGGAGAGCTTCTGTAAAGATTGGAAGGTAGGAGACGAGGTACTGGCAGAAATAAAGCTGTGAGTACCGGGCTCAGTCCGTTTGTATTCCACGGTTGCTATCATTGGCACTATATTCCCATTGTGTGTGATGACCATTAAAGTTCCCCACACAGCCCGCTGAGTGTGGCACTAGGGACAACGTTTCAAGTCAAGTGACAGTGGGTTCATATATATCTCCAGAGAATACAAGAACATTTAGAACACAAAACTGGTGAATAGCAGACAGGCTTTCACCCCTCAGAACAAATTCTCGATCTAAAAACAATTCTAAAATACAAAGCCATCAGGAATGCGCCAATCATTTGCAGCTTCATAGATTTCTAGAAAGCGTATGATTCTGTTGACCGACAACCCTTGTTCAATGTCTTAGAAGAACAGGGACTCGACACAAAAACACTATGATTAATCAGACATTAGATGACACAACATCGAAAGGTAGATTCGTGGGTGAAATCTCTGATCCCTTTATGAACAAAACTGGAGCGCGCCAAAGCGACGGATTATCCCCACTATTATTCAACCTAGTCCTGGACAGAGTAATGAGGGAATGGGTAAAAGAACTGAAAACTCAAGGACACTGGAAACCAATACGAGAAGGAAGATGCCGGGACAAAATAGAAATACCAAACCTAGCTTTCGCAGAGGACTATAGTTTCAGACAACTAAACAACAGCAACGAAACAAACAGAGGCACTAAAGAACACGCGGAAAAAGTCTGAATTTTTCTGGTCAGAATTAAACATAACAAAATTAGACACAAAATACGGAAAGTAAGCAGAGTAACATACATCAAAGTATCTAGGAGAAATCCTTGAACCTGCATGAGGAGGAAAGGTCGCACAGAAGACTCGACTACAAAAAATGAAGAGAGCATTCGGCAAGACACAGCACGCATATAATAAATGCTGCATGTCAATTCACACAAACACTACAACACAGTAATCAAGCCTGAAATACTGTACGCAAGTGAGACCCTAACACTCCATGCGAAAAATGACATGGAAAGCATACTGTAGGAAGAAAGGAAAATCGTGAGGAAAAATTCTCGGTCCAAAGCTGACAGAAGAGGGATACAGATTACACATCATCAGGCTATCGCCAAAATGGCTCACCAAGAGAGTTCTAACATTCTTACAAAGGGTCTAATGAAAAATACCATGGATCAAGCAATTCAAACTGGACCTAGAAACTGAAGAAAAAATGTACACAGGGACAAGATAAGCAAGTGGAATGTGAGTTCAGAGAATGAAGTCCCAAAGAAATCAGGGACAAAATGGACTGAAGATAGAGACTCCATGGAGAAAAAAAGTGAGAGAATCGTGGACGATCAGAAAGAACACTCAACTGAGGCAGAATGCTTTGCGTAAGCCTACAGGGCCTCGACGGAAATATATCTGATAGTTATTTCTCCCAGTCGGATGACGACTTGATGACTGTTCTTGATGACTGATGTCTTAACGAGGTTGGTATTTTCCACGGAGCAGAAAACATATATAGTGACTCCGACTACGGACCACGTGGCTCCTAACAAGCCAAATACTGATATTTTCCCCTCTTTTGGTTAAGTGATTTCACTGTCAATATGTATTTTCTGAATGGCTAAGACTCCATTATCGTTGTCTACTAGAATTTTATGGGACCTGTGTCGAGTCGGCAGATTTTGATACATGATCCCAGACATAAAAGACATTTAAATGGAGATTTGCACCACGGCACCGTCATAGCAAACAATGTCTTTCACATATAAGTATGGCTGATGGCCTTGGTTTATCTGCATTTAGGTGACATGGGTTAACCTAATGATCGAAATGATATCAAGAGTAATTCAATTACTACACTTGTAAACGAAGGCTTCTGCGGCCGTTGTCACAGTCAATAAAATTATTGTGGGTTTGGGACAGCATTTTCAACTGTAAAATTCCGCCGTTTCGGCGACTATTGCAAGATGCCTTCCTCAGGCTGTATTGCTAACACATCTGAGGAAGACATCCTGCAATACTCGCCGAAACGTCAGAATTTTTCAGTTGACAATCCGGCCCCAAACCCAGAAGAATTTTATTGACTGTCAGTTACTACACATTTGTTTTACAAAGATCTATACACATAGTAAAACTACAAATGACGAACGTCTCCGTTCAAAATAACAAGATCAGAATATTCTACCTGCCACTCTCCAAAATCAAACGTTCTCTCCACTTTTCGTTCCTCTAACTCTGGCGTCTCACCAACAATAATCGCGCCGGAAACCATTGTCAGCCAATCAGGGTTCTTACTTATTTATTGACCTACCGGAAGAGACAAAATTTTCCACACAACTAACCTCGTTTTATGAGCCTCGGGAAGATTCACGCCACATATTGATAGCCAATGAGCGTTCTGGTCTTTACGTTAGCGTATGAGACATTTTGAAATACTCGTTTCTCCCTCTACCACTCCAATTATTTTGCGAAAACGTCTTAACGTTTCCCACAGTTTTGGCAAACACCTTTGGCATCGGTGCTTCTACAAGTGCGTAACATTCTACTTATTCAGCGGTCTGTCAACTGTGACTGGTGCCAGCATGTCGCTTTGGAGCGTAAATGGTTGTGAATTTCTGAGCTGCCTCTTCTGGACTAGTGTCATGGCATCTCGAAGAGGTGTAAAGTAACTTCACATTCAATCAGAAGGCTGTCCACTATAGCACATTTCATTAGAATCGTGACATGATGGACCCCAGAAGCATTTGAAAAGCGGTCTCTCAAGTCAGAGGCTCCGCTGAATGTATTACCTGAGCTCTTTTCATTCCACACGACACACAAGCCACCTTGCTGGAAGAGGCGCACGACTCAAGTGCAAACTTTGGCCACCCGAAAATTTCCTCCCGTGAGGGAAAAACCATAATTTCATTAAGATATGACTGCCTTCTTTCTTCACCTGGTAGGAGGAATATCAAATTCTCTACCTAGATTTTATTAAAATAAGGGTGACCGCAATTGTTTCTGTTCTGCTTAGGCTCAACAGAAATTACTGGTGGTGGAAACCAGTTTCAATCGACTTTTAATCATAGCACGTGGTTGTCTTGGTCAAGGTGCAAGTAGTGAAACACACTTCAGCATCTTCCCATGTTTCTTTTATTTATATATCTCTTCGTCGTCTGTTGTTAGATTGGATTTTCATATTATTTGAATTGGGAAGGGATTCAGGAGTGCGAACACAGTTTGTCGTTTATCACACAAAAGGAAAGAAAACAATGGTACGCTTCTTTCAGAGAGGTCTGTTATATTCGCAAAAAACACTTAGCAAGCCAATTAAAAGTCCAGAAAAACAAAAAGATCTGAGAGGGATCTGACAGATCTCTCTCAAAGTGTGAAATAAGACACATCCATCAAAATGACTTTCTTTCATTACTCCATCGTCCTGGTCTTATGGCTGCCACACCAGTTTTGCTGTTAAGGGAAATTACATCACTGGTGAATGGTTTTTGAATTCCATGACGGCCTGTAATTCCAAGCGTACGGAGGTCCCATTGTGTTGTTTTCGTGCTCACTGGGTTCATAACTGCAACATTCAGTTCTGCAGTGTCTTTTGTAGCTGCCGTCGTCTTATTTTTTTGTGACAATCGTCTTTAATGATCGTTTGTCATGATCACACAACACATTCTTACGTCCTTGTTGTTACTTAGATGATGGTTTTTCGATTTCCCTGCATGCGGTATAGAACCTCCGATATGGTGCCTCCTGAAACACCAAATACTTCGATTACCTTGGTTACGAGAACACCATCATACAAGCACCAACCAACTGCCCACGTTGGAATTCACTTAACTCCTCCATATTGTACTCACTAGCAGACTTGCAACGTACTGAAGGGTCTGATACAGCAGCGTCAAGTTCAGGCTTGGGTTGCATCTGCATTTATGCTCAAGCATGCATATCTCGTTGTGTTTATATATTTTTGGCCAGCACCTGGAGGCTCTATGTTAAAGTGTTTAATGTACAACACACTGAAGTTAATTATGGTTCAAATGATTCTGAGCACTGTGGGACTTAACATCTGAGGTCATCAGTCCCCTAGAACTTAGGACTATTTAAACTAACCTAAGGACATGACACACATCTATGCCCGAGGCAGGATTCGAACCTGCAACCGTAGCGGTCGCACGGTTCCAGACTGAAGGGCCTAGAACTGCTCGTCCACAGCGGCCGGCTAGTTAATTATGAAATGTCTCGTTATCTACCAATATTCTCACCTCTCTCCGGAACCTCAGTGCTGAAATTCTGGGCCGTTCCCTACATGTAAAGTCGGGATTAATCCTTTCACGAAGTTCTGTGTGTCATTATTCTCTTCAACTACAACAGCGAATATAGAACGTGACTAGAATAAGATCCGGTGATGTCGGACTTTTGTATGTGTCAGCCTGGCATATGACAGGTCACCGTCGCCGGCGGTCCCGACTGTCGGCACGGTTTATCCGAGCACCTTGCATGTGGCCGGTCCCTGGAACTGGCTGGAGCTGGAGCGGCTGTTTGCAGATTCCTCGCACGCGGCGCACTTAATATTATTCCGGCCGCTACCCGCGGCGGTGCGTGTTCTCTGCTCCCGCTGACAAACCCCTTGTCGCCGCGACGGAGAGGCCACTGTGTCCACGGATTCCGGTTACGCGCCAGGTCGCTTTCCTGCATAGTTGCGGAGCAGAGCCGCCAGTGCAGCCGCATTCGGGAATCTGGAATGAGGGACAGGCTCGGAGATACCAGACGTCCGTATGTGAATCCCTTGCGGAGGCCTATCCGACAAGAGTATCGTGCCTCATTGACCACGCAACATCATTCCCATCATTCCTCTTACATCTTTTTCATCTTCCTGTTGTGGCAGCAGTAACAACGATTTGACATCAAATTTAAATTCAATTGTCCGTGTAGCTGAGATCGTGTGTGTACTTAATCACTCCCTTATTCCACTAATAGCGTTTTCGAAGACTTGCGCTCGAATAAAGCAGAAGGGCACGTAAGATTCCTTCGGAATTTCTGAAATCATTGGGGGAAGTAGCAGCCAAGCCACTATTCAAGTTTCTGTGTAGAATATATATGGTGATATACCACCAGACTTTCGGAAAAGTATCACCTCCACAAGGCAGCGAGGACAGATAACAGTGAGAACTATAGCACAATCAGCTTAACGTCGCACGCATCCAAGGTGCTGACAATAATAATATATTGATGATGGTTCAAATGGCTCTGAGCACTTTTGGACTTAACATCTGAGGTCATAAGTACATCATACACATCCATGCCCGAGGCAGGATTCGAACCTGCGACCGTAGCGGTCGCGCGGTTCCAGACTGAAGCGCCTAGAACCGCTCGGTCACCACGGCCGGCTATATGGACGGAAGGAAAAGAAAACTGAGGAACTGTTGTCTGACAATCAGTACAGCTTTCGTAATGTTAAGGCGACCATAAAAGCAAATCTGGCGTTGCGACTGATACTGGAACCAACTTGAAAAAACTTGAGACAGGACTACGCCCATAGGGTTTGACAGTCCGGGAAAAGCGTTCGATAATGTAGAAATGTGCAAAATTTTGTGAAAAATATGAGTAAGCTGAGTCGTATGGGCTCGATACTCATTCGATTTCCTCCCGCTAGGATCGCCTTTGCCTCTTAACTGTGGACCTCGCGAGTGGCGCCCTCGCTAGCAATGTGAAAACGTAGCGGGAACGCTTTGTAATCAGTGGGGGTGAGGAACTGGAGTTATTTTGGAAGTACGAGCGGCTCAGTGGTTTTGATAGCTCGAAGTACAACGGTCAACCCTAATGATGGTGGAGCATCTACCTCACATACGGTCACTGTCTGTCCCGCCAAGTGGTTTCTGTTAGAGGCCATACTACCATGGTTTGGAGCCGAAGGCTGCTTGAAGTTGTTTTTGATCGGTACGATGCTAGGAGGCGTCTTAAGGAACGGAAGAACGGCGCCGTCTTGCCCAGGCTAAGTGAACCGCCTCTGCCTATCGCCTCTTCTTCTACTCTTCCACTTGCTGGGGGTTCTGTGTTACCTTCACACATGATCAGTCCCACTGCAGTAAGGTCATTTGCTACAACATTTTATTGAAGGCTTGCCTGTCGCCTCCTCCTCCCCCCCCCCCCATTTAAAAAAATACTTGTTTGTTACTTATGAAAAAACTGTCTCGTTTCAATGTGTGAAAGATGGTTTATAATAAATGACAGCTGCATGTGAAATATTATCCTAAATTAATTTAATGAAGTTGATTGTCCGTTATTGTCCATTTAGTAGTCACTGATCTTGTTAAGAAATCCTAGCTCTTCCTGGTTAATAAGGTTGTTTGTTAAAGCTGTTTACTGAAGGCTTGCCCTCCGCCCCCCTTTTTAAAAAAATGTTATTTGCTTGTGAAAAACTGTACCAGGTTTCAATGTATGAAAATTTATTTCATAGTTAGCTATACATCGGGAATTTTTCTAAGCTTGTTCAGAGCATTAAGTGGTTACTGATGCCGGCCGGAGTGGCCGTGCGGTTCTAGGCGCTACAGTCTGGAGTCGAGCGACCGCTACGGTCGCAGGTTCGAAACCTGCCTCGGACATGGATGTGTGTGATGTCCTTAGGTTAGTTAGGTTTAATTAGTTCTAAGTTCTAGGCGACTGATGACCTCAGATGTTAAGTCGCATTGTGCTCAGAGCCATTTGAACCATTTGGTTACTGATTCCCCCGCCCCCAGCTAAAAGAAACCGTACCTGGTTGATTAACAAAGTAATAGGGTAAAGCTACTTGTACAAAACTGCTGTCTTGCCTGTCTACCTATAAAAATCTGTACTTCTGATTTCAAGTGTAATGACAGGTTTTTTTTTTTTTTTAATTAATGATAGTTGTATATGAGAAATTCTTCTAAACTTTGGTGCATTTACTTGACTGCAACCGCGCGTTAAGTGATTACCGATTTTAATTCGGTAAAACATATCTGTCTGATGGTAATTAACCAAAATCGTGGTAACTGTTTAAATAGTATTTGTTCGTTATTGGTCTTAATAATTATTTTAAACATGCTGTACGTTGTAGCAACCATGCGGGAACTCCAGTCCTTCGATTTGGGGATACCTCCTGAACCCTACCACCCCTGTGATACCTTTCATAATCTATAGGGAAAGACGGGTAATACATAACATGAACAAGAACCAACAGGGAACAATAAGAACTGAAGATCGAGAACGATATGCTCGTATTAAAACGGGGTCTTCCGCATCTGCTGTTCAACTACGCATCGAAGAAACAACGCCGGATATAACAGAAAGTTTCAAAATTGGGATTAAATTCAACGTAAAAGGATTCCAGTGGTAAGCCGTCGCTATCCTCACTGAAAATGAAGAAGAATAATGTCACAGGATGCCTGTAATGGAATGAATAGTCTAATATTCACAGAATATGGATTGAGAATAAACCGAATAAAGACGAAAGTAATGAGAAGTAGCAGAATGAGAACGGCGAGAGCCGTGCGGGGTAGCCGCGCGGTCTAGGGCGTCTTGTCACGGTCCGTGCAGCTCAACCCCCCCCCTCCCCCCCCCCTTCCGCCGGAGTTTCGAGACCTCCCTCGAGCATGGGTGTGTGTGTTGTCCTTAGCGAAAGTTAGTTTAAGTAGTTTGTAAGCTTAGGGACCGATGACCTGAGAAGTTTGGTCCCATAAGACCTTGCCACAAATTTCCAATGAACAGCGAGAAACTTAACATCAATAGTGGGGCTCACGGGGTAAACGAAATTAAGGAATTGTGCTACCTTGAAAGCAATACAACCCATGATGGACGGAGCGAGGGAAACATAAAAAGGAGGCTAACACTGACAAAATGGGCAGTCTTGGCCAAAATATCTGTGCTAGTACCAAACATTGGCCTCAATTTGAGGAAGAATTTCTGACAATGTACGTTTGCTGAACGGCGCTGTATGGTAGTGGAAAACCGGATCTAGACTATCTGGAAGTACCCTACATCTATTGACATGTGTGTTTACTAGGATCAAATCATGTAATACGTATGACCGTATCTTTTGATTGCATTGACTTAAAAGCTTCGTTCTTTCATATCGCCAAGAGACTGTACACTTCAATACGTGACACAAAATTTCAACTTGATGCGTCTACCCTTTCCAGGAAAAAGGATTTCGAACAGTCGGACAGACAGACGAACAACGAGGTGAGGCTGTAAGTTTTCCCTCTTTAAAGGCTGAAATACGGAACACAAAAAATTGCTATCTTTTTTTATTCATCTACATCTACAAAAAAATGGTTCAAATGGCTCTGAGCACTGTGGGACTTAACTTCTGACGTCATCAGTCCTCTATAACTGAGAACTACTTAAACCTAACTAACCTAAGGACATCATACACATCCATGCCCGAGGCAGGATTCGAACCTGCTACCGTAGCGATCGCGCGGTTCCAGACTGCCTAGAACCGCTCGGACATCCCGGCCAGCACCTATCTACATCTACATCTACGTGATTACTCTGCTATTCACAATAAAGTGGGTGACAGAAAGGTCAATGAACCACCTTGAACCAGTCTCTCCACCGTTCCACTCTCGAACGGTGGGCGGGAAAAACGAGCACTTCAATTCTTCTCTGCGAGCCCTGATTTGTCTTATTTCATTGTGATGATAATTTCTCCCTATGTAGGAGGGTGCCATCAGAATGTTTTCGCAGTCAGAGGAGAATACTGGTAATTGAAATTTCATGAGAAGATCCCGTCGCAATAAAAAACGCCTTTGTTTTAATGATTGCCACCCCAATCCACGTATCATGGCTGTGGCACTATATCCCCTATTTCGCTAAAATACAAAACGAGCTGCCTTTCTTTGAATGTTTTCGATGTCATCCGTCAGTCCCACCTGATGCGTATCCCACGCTGCAGCGCAATACTCGAGAATAGGGCGGACAAGCGTGGTGTAAGCAGTCTCTTTAGTAGACCTGTTGCCCTTTTTATTTGTCTGCCAATGAATCGCAGTCTTTGGTTTGCTCTACCCCCAACACTATCTATGTGATCGTTCCAGTTTAGGTTATTTGTAATTGTAACCCCCAGTATTTAGTTGAATTTATTGCCTTCAGGTTTGTGTGACTTAACGCGTAATCGAAATTTAGCGGATTTCTTTTAGCACTCATGTGAATGACTTCACACTTCGTTTTGGTCATCTGACGACTTTACAAGAAGGTAAATGACAGCATCATCTGCAAACCATTTAAGACGACTACTTAGATTGCCTCCTACGTCGTTAATATAGATCAGGAACAACAGAGGGTCTGTAACACTTTCTTGGGGAACACCGGATATGACTTCTGTTTTACTCGATGACTTTCCGTCTATTACTAGGAACCGTTACTTTTCTGACAGGAAACCACGAATCCAGTCGCACAACTGAGGAGATGTTCCACAGGCACGTAGTTTGGTTAGAAGACGCTTATGAGGAACGGTGTCGAAAGCCTTCTGGAAATCCAAAAATTTGGAATCAATTTGACATCCCCTGTCGTCAACACTTATTACTTAATGAGTATAAAGAGCTGGTTGTGTTTCACAAGAAAGGTGTTTTGTGAATCCGTGCTGACTATGTGTCAATAAATCGTTTTCTTCCAGATACTTCATAATGTTCGAACACAGTATATGTTCCAAAACTCTACTGCAAGCCGACGTTTGTGATATGGGCCTGTAATTCAGCGGATTACTCCTATTTCCCTTTTTGGGTATTGGTGCGACTTAAGCAATTTTCCAGTCTTTAGGTGCGGATTTTTCTGTGAGCGAGCGGTTCTATTTAATTGCTAAATATGGAGCTATTGTATCAGCACACTCTGAAAGGAACCTGACTGGTAAAAAAACTGGAGCGGAGATCTTGCCTTTGTTAAGTGCTTTAAGCTGCTTTGCTACACCGAGGATAGCTACTATGTTTCTCATCTTGGCATTTGTTCTTGATTGTAGTTCAGGAATATTTTCTTGGTCTTCTATGGTGAAGGCGTTTCTGAAAACCGTGTTTAGTAACTCTGTTTTTGTGGCGCTGCCATCTGTGATTTCACCGTTGTTATCGACCAGTGAAAGTACTGATTGCGTCTTGCCACTGGTCTACTTCATGTATGATCAGAATATCTTTGGGTTTTCTGCCAGATTCCGAAATAGAGTCTCGCATTGAAGTACGCGCTATCTTTCGAACTTCTGCAAAACTTTGTAAATTTTGGGGATTTTGCGTTCTTTTAAATTCGGCAAGCTTTTTAAATTGCTTCTGCAACAACGATCTGACCCGTTTTGTGTACCATGGGGGATCAGTACCATTACTTATTAATTTATGTGGTATATATCTATCAATGCCCGTCGACACCCTCATTTTCAAATCATTCCACATCGTTTCTACGCTTACATGATCAGAACGGAAGGAATGGAGACTGCCTCTTAAAAAGGGGTTAAGAGAATTTTATCAGCTTTTTTAAATAGATTTACTTTGCGTTTCTTTTTGATGGTTGTAGGTGTTACGGTATTCAGCCTAGCAGCAACTGCCTTTTGCTCACTAACCTGTAAACGTCATGATACTCCCTATTTGTCCAGGATTACTGGTTGCTTTCGCAACCATTTACGCTTCGAGTGGACTCGTGTACTAATTCTTCAAAATAATTTTCTGAGAAAGCATTCAGTACAATTTTGGATAATATTTTACGCCTGCCACCGGATTTAAACGTATAATTTTTCCTGTACATCGAGGGTAGATTGAAATCACCATTGGCTATAGCTGTATGATTGGGGCACCTATTTGAAATAAGATTCAAGTTTTATTTGAACTGTTCAGTAACTATATCTTCTGAGTCCGATTGTCAAGTATAACCTCTACCCATACTATTTCGCAGGAACTATCTACTTCAATTTCACTACAGGGTAAACTTCTTCTGACAGCAATAAATACTCGTCCACCAACTGTATTTAATCTACCCTTTCTGAACACTGTTAGGTCGTCTGAAAAAATTTCGGCTCAACCTATTTCCGACTTTAGCCAGCTTTCCATACCTATAACTATTTGAGCTTCAGTGCTTTTTGTTAGGGCTTGGAGTTCTGGTTCTCTCCCAACACAGCTACGATAATTTACAACTACAGTACCGATCGCGTCTACAACAACCTTACTGTGCTTTACCTGCCCCCTTTCGGACAGACGCCCTGTCTGTGACTTCCTGAGGCCCTCTAACCTAAAGAAATTACAAGAGAATCGATTATATCAGCCAACGATATTCCTTGGCGACCAGTCTGAGATAATCCTGTACTGCACCTAAAAGTATCCTTAGTTTTGACCCGCTACGGTCGCAGGTTCGAATCCTGCCTCGGGCATGGATGTGTGTGATGTCCTTAGGTTAGTTAGATTTAAGTAGTTCTAAGTTCTAGGGAACTGATGACCTCAGAAGTTAAGTCCCATAGTGCTCAGAGCCATTTGAACCATTTAGTTTTGACCGATAATAAAGATCTTTATTTACTTACTTATTGTCCGGCTGTTTCACCGAACTTGGAGGTTATCCTTTTAGGTTTGCATGAATATCTCATTGTTTTAGTACTTCCTTCTATTATTTAAGAGGATCGCCATCTTTAAATTACCTGTGCTTCTGTTAACTGGTTCTAGGATAACGCATAAATATTATTATGACTGTTTGCCTTAGATATCATATATCAGCTCAGTAAAATAAAGTACTACCCACAAGTACTCCTTTCTATTGAATAAAAAAGCACATTACTTACTCGTTTTATTTAGTTTCAGATGTGTGAGGGGGGCTGTCTGACTGCAACACTGGACTACTTATCTCGTCTTTAGTATAGAAATGGTAAGTGTGCGACCAACTAATACTTTACCAACCATTGAAGATACTTCAGGGTAATCTTGTATCATCAACACTCACTATTTTTCTCATTTCTAAATGAACTTGATTTACCAGATAGGCATTACTCCTATTCCTTAATCTTTGCTGGGTAAACGGATGGTTCATTTTATCTTTCTCGTGGTTATTTCTTTTTCCAGTCACGAATACGTGTAACTAGAGCCTTGCAATATCGGTACTACATCGTATGCTTTAGGTTTTACGAAGGTTGAGTATTTAACAGAATATATTTACGAAAGAAAACGTCAAACAGTT
The DNA here is from genome assembly GCF_021461395.2 of Schistocerca americana. NCBI lineage: Eukaryota > Metazoa > Arthropoda > Insecta > Orthoptera > Acrididae > Schistocerca > Schistocerca americana. The sequence goes on along the minus strand of NC_060120.1, from coordinate 226,529,978 downwards.
CTTTATTTATGAATTCCACAACGCATGTAGCATCTGATGTATTTTAAAGAAATTCATATTTCAGAACATCAACACAGAAGGAAGTGATACAGGGCCAACAAAGAAACTATACTTCTCACAAACGGTAATGAACCTTAAGAAATTTCAACAAAAATCCTACGTGCTACGGTCTCTTAAACCTTGAAGTTAAACAGTCGTACAAATCTCTATGTCTTCAGGCATTGGCCTTACCCGTTTCACTACAGTTCCCTACTTCAGAATGGTCACTCGTCACCGGTAATAAGTTTGGTAAGGTTTTTGTTACGTTTTGTGAGTCTTGTGTTTCCTATTAACTGGAGCTGATCTATATCCCGGCCAATGGTAAGGTTTGAGTAAATGTATGCGTCGAAACGAGGATCATGAATACTTTTGACTGTAAACTGCGTAGGCCAAGAAAATCTACACAGTGACCATTTCAGTCAATACCTCGCTACAGGCATCACAAAAACTACGTAATTCCTAGCAACGGAAAGCAACAACCCAGTTACCTCTGGGTGCGCTATCAGGCAACAAGCCGTATATTACCGACTACATAAGATGACATTCTGAAGCGTATTTACAACAACATACATAAGTAGCCATACATATGAATTTCCTTAGGTTCGCGACTCCTGTTTTAATATTCGCATATAACCGGATGAGGGGAAAGAGTAACATCGAATTAACATTCGTGCTACTGACACACCACAGTCTGTCGGCGAACTCGCGTAGGCAGAGCAACCCAGAGCTTTGCTTTGAAAACAGTATTAAGCATTTCTGCTTTTGCTTCATAAAATTCCCGTCTCGTTCATGACTGTATGTACACTACCTCTTATACCACTAATCTCATTTACATTTGATAGGAATTTCTTTGGGTTTGTGACATATCCTTCAACAATATTCTGCTACCGCTAGCAGTGGACTCTGTTTGCTTATGAGTTTCTTTCCAGTGGCTGTATGTCGTAAACGGTTGCCCCCTTCCTGAACTGTTCTATTAGGTATCAATTTATCAGTGGTTATTCTTGTAACCCTGAATCACAGTTCTTCTATTTAATTCTGTTCATCGACGTATGTTTCGCGTTCTTTGTCTACTTTGATGAACGTATGAATTCTTCGCTTCACTTTAATTGCCTTTTGTGCTTTGGTAATCATTGTTTCTACATCTGTCTCATGGTGCCTCATACCAATGTGGAGACTCTCAAAGAGGTAAGGTCTGTTTGTTGCTATTAGATCCGATACATCTGTTCTAAGTAGTTCTCAGAGAAACCATTTAGTAATATTTCACAGAATATCTTGTCAGGGCCACCACATACAAAACTGTAAATTTCCGAATTGATTGTTGCATGATTTAAATCTCCTCCGATGATGAATGATTGCAGAATTTACGTGCTAGTGAGTATAGGATTGATATGTAATTTTTTTTTAGTCCGAAGGTGAGGCTGGTGGTGGACAGAAGAATACGACTACAACTGCATGCCATCCCTTGATAGTTATTCTTGCCAAAACAATTTCATATGCAGTTTTAACATGCCTCTATGGATTTGAATTTCCCGTCTTTTGTGACAGAAATACGACCAATATTTACCATTAGCCTATTCTTAAATAACTTAAATAACTTCCCTCAAAAAATTTTACTGCTGTCACTTTTCACCAGATTTCGGTGCCTAGTACTGTGTGAGCTCCACTGCTTTCAAGGAGCGCAGCAATCTTTGGCAATTTTTTTGCGAACGCTTCGGCAGTTAGCCACTAGGATTTTAATACTGTCACCTGTTGGGCCCGTTTCGTTGGATCATATACTTACACTTCCCGATCCCCTACAGCTGTGGTTATCTGGAAGGGATGGAGAAATCTAAAACAATCTTGTGCGTTCTCTGCACACAGTCAGCTAATAGGTAACAGCCTTGGATAATTTGTGTGTAGTTTTATCCTACAGTTCTCAACCATATGGCGGAAGCCTATTGAGTGGCAGCCTAGCCTGACACCAAATATGTGAAGTTAATGGTTTAGTGCTTCCATTCGACTCACAGTCAGAGGGTACGACCAGTTCTGACGAAAATATTGCATATATTTAAGCTTCGTTGAAAGTCAGTGGTCAAGGCTGTTGGTCTTCTCAAACACCTCTGCCATTCGCTGGAGCGATCCAAGTATAGCTACAGAGCCCAGACGACAGGCATACTTTGTTCAAACGTGTGCCACAATCCGACTTTGATTGCACTCAGTGAGGCTTCCGAAACAGCCTCTTCAACATATTGAATGAGGCCAAAGGGCATAGCTGGCGTTCCTTCCCATCATTACTACCATTTCCCGAAGCTGTACTATTATTTACCGTTCATTTGAACTGACGGCGATTGCTAGATACGTTCTGCGTTTGCATCTTCTTGACTCAGGACACAAAAGATTTTCCAAATGATAAAGTGAGTTTCAGTGGCCTAGTTTCGATTTCAGTTGAAGACAGCACCTCGAACGTGATGGTTATGGAGACAGGTCCAACATCCTGAGTTCTGTTCCTGTCTCCCCTACACAGGAGGCCTAGCACTAATACTGATTCGTCACTCACGGTCAAGTGGACGACTTGTAATAGATACCGCACTCCCTGTAGAGGAGACAGTATCGACAGGAAAACATATCACTTGAGGTACCTTTGGTATCTCTGGTGCAAATCTCTCGGGAGTCTTCCCAATTTGCCTGTCAGCAGTAACGTCCAATAGCTCGACAGCAGTCGGGGCGATTTCCCGCTCCTTAGCAGACACCTACTCTTTTGCGTTTGTCTCCTTTTGATGCTGAACACAGCAGGTTTTCCAGCAGGTGTACGAGTATCACTGGCTCAGGTTCCGTTTCAATTGAAGATATAATCACGAACGTGTTGGTTAGTAGAGCACTTAAATAAGGTAACCATATTGGTTAAGGTACAGGCTATGCTTGATCTATCCATCTTGGAACATATGTCCATGTTTGCTATCGACTTGCTTAAATTGTGACTTTGTAAGGTGACATGCTAAAAATTTTTATGGACGTTTTTGAATCTAAGGCACTCGTCTTGAATTTGAAAGCAGCATTCGTGGGCAGTTTAAGGCCCACGTGACAAGAGGCTGCTTCGTGGACCAAGCCGAAAGGAGGACCAGAGGCGCCCAAGTACAAAATACGTATACAACGTATACCAAATTTTTTTACCCAAAAGTGAGACTGGGGCGGCAAACAAAATTTCATATCATCTTATCTTTTAAATAACTAAATATTTCTGGCACAATATTACTGATTCTCTTTTTCTTCTTTCATATAGCACTCCCTTTCTTCAGAAAAGAGTTCTCTGAATTTATTCAAATCTCAAGTGCACTGGGCCGTATATGTTTTCCATAAAGCTATGTTAAAACTGAAAATACTAGAGAAAAATTACAGAGATTGGATTACTCGGTATGCACCGTAGAAACAGTCCAACAGTTAGTAGATATGGTCTCTAGAAATTAGCTCAGTCTAGGGAGTGTCGTCCTCAGAGAATGGTGAACCTCAAAACAAACGACGTTTCATGGTCGGTACCTCAGTGTAGTGACTGCTGTAAGAATCGCATGAAGGAATGCGCACTAGAGACTTTATTAAGCAGTTTCCGCAGTTTCTGCAGTTTTTCGTGTCAGAGATGAGGTTGTGTTTCGTGCGGCATTTGCAGATATTTCGCGTTCTACACATGTAAGTGCTGTAAAATAGATTTAAGCCACTTAGCATACGTAGTAAATTCTTCAGGTACAGAATTTAATGCTGAGCAGAATGCCACATATTTTCAGAACTATTTATGTAACATGTTGATTGCTAATCTGTAGCGTACTTCGTCAGTCGATCACTAGCTTGTGCCTTAAAACGGAAGATATTTCGCCATGGTATATACGATACTTGCAAAGAAACTGGGTTTCTTTAATGCCTTGACAATTTTACGTCTTGAAAAATGGAACTTTGTTTTAGTTTCCAATAGTTTCTATTTCAAAATGTCTTTAACTTGTAACTGGTTTTTGACAGTACTTCTGCTTAATTTAGATTGAATTACTTATTATGGGTGTGTATTTAAGAGCAATATGTAACACACAGATTGTTAAATACAGTACTGCAAGATTTCCTCGATTGCAACTGTTTTAAATTTCAAACAAATATTTGTTCCTAGTTACGTGACCATGTTGTACATTGGAACATGTTTCCTCATTCGAAAAGGTCTTAGTTTCCAATAGTAGTTTCAGACTGCATCGCGTGAAAAGTTAATGCCATAATTTAAAAATGGAGTAAGAAAATTTATTAAACTCGTATTAAAGGCCTGGCCAGAGGTTAAAGTCAGATAAGAAAAGCAAAGCACAACACTCTCACCTACGCTAAAACTTCCATGTAGAGGTCCGAGATCGTATTTGTTAGCCAATTATAAAATGTTCCATCCTGAGCCGAGCATTATTTTGCTGTAATCAATATCGGTGCATCAAGTACTTCGATAGCTTTACTGTCAGGTCCGTGTACAAGAAGCAAATACGTTCCCATTCAGTTATACATTGTTTGTCCTGACTTGCTAAACATTTCAAACATGGAGTAGATGTAAGAACCCCACAAAAATATTTTAAAAACTCAGGCACAGTAGGTGTATCGTATGTCGTTGTACATATACCTTCTATACAGTGGAAATGAACGTGAAGGCAATATTTTAGAAACGGGGATGACGTAGATGCAGAGGAGATGGGAGATATGATACTGCGAGAGGAATCTGCCAGAGCACTGAAGACCTTAGTCGAAACAAGGCCCCGGACGAAGAAGATATTCCATTATAACTACTGTCAGCCTTGGGAAAGCCAGCCACGACAAAAATCTTCCATTAGGTGTGCAAGATGTATGTGACAAGCGGATTACACATCTGACTTCAAGAAAAACGTAATAATTCCAAAAATGGTTCAAATGGCTCTGAGCACTATGGGACTTAACAGCTGAGGTCATCAGTCCCCTAGAACTTAGAACTAATTAAACCTAACTAACCTAAGGACATTACACACATCCATGGCCAAGGCAGGATTCGAACCTGCGACCGTAGCGGTCGCGCGGTTCCAGACTGAAGCGCCTAGAAACGCTCAGCCACACCGGCCGGCTAATAATTCCAATTCCAAAGAAAGCAGCCTCTGACAGATGTTAATATTAGCGAACTATCAATTTAATAATTCATGGTGGCAAAATACTAATACCGAATCTTTACAAAATAATGGAAAAACTGGTAGGAGCCGGCCTAGGGGAAGAACAGATTGGACTCCTCAGAAATATAGGAACAAGCGAGACAACTCTTACCCTACATCCTGTCTTAGAACATAGGTTAAGGAAATTCAAACCTAACATTATAGCATATGCACACTCAGAAAAAGCTTTTGACAGATTTGACTGGAACACTCTCTTTGAAATTATGAAGGTAGCAGTGGTAAAATAAAGGGATCGAAAGGCTATTGACGTACTGAAACCAGAAGGCAGTTATAGGGTTCGAGAGGCATGAAAAGGGATTAGTGATTTAAAAGGGAGTAGGTTTGTAGCCTATCGCCAATGTTATTCAATCTGTACATTGAACAAGCAGTAAAGTAAACCAAGGAAAAATCTGAAGTAGGAATTAAAATTCAGGGAAAAGACATAGAAACTTTGAGGATTGCCGACGACGTTATAATTCTGTCAGAGGCAACGAAGGACTCGGAACAGCAGTTGAACAGAATGGACACTATGTTGAAAGGAGGATGTAAGGTGAAATCCATAAAAGCAAAACTATGATAATGGAATGTATTCGGATGAAATCGGGTGATGCTGAGGGATTTAGATTGCGAAACGTGACACTTATTGTAGTAGATGGGTTTTTTATGTGGGCTGTATGAAAACTGATGATGGCCCAAGCATAGCAGATATAAAATGTAGACTAGCAATAGCAATAAAAGCGTTTCTGAAGAACAGAAATCTGTTAAGATAGAATATTAGTTTATGTGATAGAAAGTCTTTTCTGAAAGTATTTGTATGGACTGTAGCCACGTAATGGAGTAAAACGTGAACGATAAGCAGTTTAGACAAGAAAGCAATAGAAACTTTCGGAATATGGTGCTATAGACGAATATTGAAGATTAGGTGTGTAGATGAAGTAACTCATGAGGAGGTACTGAATAGAATAGGGAGGAAAACGAATTTGTGACACAGTTTGACTAAAAGGAGAGGTCGCTTGATAGGACACATTATGAGAAATTAAGCGACCACCAGTTTAGTATTAGAGGGACATGTGGGGGAGTAAAAACCGTAGAGGGAGACCAAGAGGTGAATACAGCAAGCAGATTCAGAAGTATGTAAGATTCAATAGTTATTTGTAGATGAAGAGGCTTGCCCAAAACGGAGCAGCACGGAGAGCTGCATCCAACCAATTTTCAGACTGAGGATCACAACAACAACATGTGCTTCCTTCTACAAATGTAAATTCCAAATAAATAACCTCACAAAGCGAATGTTACAATGAACTTGGAAGGATTAAGCAAAAGTGTTCATACGTTTTCAGTGCAGATAGTAAGAGCTGCGGAGGTCCCTGCTGTGGAAACATTTCCTGGTTGGTTGCAGCGCAGCTGGACAAAACTGGCTCCCTAACTTTGGCTGTGCGCCGCGTCACGCGCTGATGGCCACTATGTTCGCTTTTGCCAAGATCTGTAGCTCCCGCAAGGACTCCAGAACAGAGCGGCACTGCTTCTGGCAGCTTCTAAGCCCACAGTTTCTCCTACACTCGTGACCCAGTTGTCACAAGGCTGTGGATAGAAGGAGGTCTTCCAGAAGCGCTCCTCGTTTTCCGAGATTCTTCAGTAAAATTATAAGACACGTGCGGTGGTGCTCGACCGACGGCGTTCTGCAGCGAGGAATGATTAGACGAATTTCGTGTCTACATCTACATCCATACTCTGTAAAACACTGTGAAATGCGTGGCAGAGGGTACTTTCTACATACCAGCTACTCACTGAAAATTAACAAACGCACTTAAAACACTTGTGAATGTCGAGCTATCGGCACCCCTAGCCACAACTTCTGGGACAGTGCCATTAGAAAAGTTATTAAAGGCCATGACAGGAACGTCTTGGGTGATATACCAGTCTGTAGCGAAATTAGGAACGAGGAGCTGTGGCAAAAGCTGAACTTCCTGACAACCAAAATATAGCCTTACGTCCAAGGCAAACCTAGAACACGCCATACATCATGACAAAAAAACGTACCATTGCAGAAAATCCAACGACAATGACCTTCCGGAATCAGTGAGTAAGACGAGATTCTTGGAGGAAGAGGAAAGATTTCCTGAGATCCTAATAGCCATCTGCCTCTAAGATTTTGTCCTGAGGAAGACCTTTACAAAAAAAAAAGGCGAACCGACGTCGTAAGACATTAGGCGTTTACAAATTGATGCAACAACTTACCCAGAAAGTTTTTCGCGAGGCGCAGAGGCCTAAGGATTTGTGTAGCCATCTCAGTCTCTGCACTTTGGGTGGCATAGCAGCACCGCCACGGCGAAACCTGTTGTGAATCATTGTGCCAGGCAAAATGTGAAAATTGAGTTTTCCTTCCAATACCAAGTACAGTAGTGTATGCAGTGCAGTGCTGGGTAATGTAGTGTTGTACAGGATTTACTTAGTATTATTTTAATCCTCTTTAAGTTGATATTTTATGTAGATTCGTTTATCATGAACACCATAATGCTGAGTTGTACTAAAAAATTTTCAATTTTATGTTGAAATATTTTGCATTATATATTTCAAATCACGTGCAACATTTGTTCTGTTCTTATATCTAAATAACAAACTAAAAGGAACTAGCAAATAATAAAATAAATAAAACTTCCCGTTGTACGACGTATTAGGGTATCTTCCCGATGCATTCCGTCGCATTCACGAATTAGCCTGCGATGTATGACTGCTTAAACGTCACTGTACGTACTGAAATTAGTGTAATCTACTATTTATGGTGCCTACGGGAGCGATACGTAGGAGGGTGTATATTTCTTTGTTATTTCGTTTATTTCCTATTCTCTTTTAGTCTATTATCTGGATACATGAACAGAACAAAGATGCACATGTACTGAAATGAAAATAGCACATAATATTTTAACATAATTTCTAATGTGTTAGTCAAACGAAGTATTACTGTGTTTAAGGAAAAAAATCTACTTAAAATATCTACATAAAAAGAAAAAATATTATAGGGAAGTGTAGTATAGTTCTGGATCCCTCACTTCCTACTTGATCTTGAAATTTTGTAAGGAAGTTTCTGCCAGACAGTTGGCGTCTACACATATTCAGGCGCCTGCCAGTTCATATTTTTCAGCTTTTCCGTTACACTCTCCCATGAATCAAGTAAACCCATGACCAATTCTTCAGCCCTTCTTTGTATGGGATCATTATCCCTGTTAGTAGTTTGCTATGGCGTGTCACACACTTGAGCAATGTTTTGAGACAGATAACGCGCCTCCCCCGTACTGTAGCAGTGAAACGAAATCTGCCGCCAGTTTTACCTAAGACTAAATGTATGTGATCATTCCAGCTCATTTGTACTCAAAATGTTGTACACAGGTGTTTATGCGAGCTTACCGATTACACTCGCAAGTCCTAGGGACAGTGGTAAAAAAAAAATGCTATTTTGTGTTTTATATTTTTGACATTTAAAGCGAATTCCCAAATTTCGCACCACCTTCATTATTTGTGTAGCTTTTTTCGTTGTAGATACCTGTGTTTAATCTAAAGCACAAATTTACATTTTTGATACTTAAAGAGAAATTTCTAATTTTTCACCGCTTTGAGTATTTGTGCATTTCCTCATGATAGATTACTGCATCTGCAGAATCTGTACTAAATTAGTAATACCTGCTCTCATGTCATTAATATATAACATGAAAAGCGAGAGCCTCTACACACTTCTCTGTGACACGCCTGAAAATACTTCTATTTCTGCAGACGTCTCTCTATCTAAGAAAACATGTTGCGTCCATCATATGAAGAAAAATTTTCAGTAGAGGCACGAAATGTTCGCTGAAGCTGCTCTTGCAAATACACAAGTTATAACTATTATCACCATCATCAACGTCATGGAGAATTAAAGCACCTGTGCTTCTTTCCGCCATCACGTATTTTCCTTTATCCATCTTTTCTTTGGTCGACCGATTTATGGATTATTAGTTTTGGTCTGTACTTCATGAGTGATTCTGATGTTTTGGTTCTTCCCGCTCTTCCTGACTGTTTCTGTTCTTTGCTATTCTCCACTCTGATTAAATAAGTTTAATTCTTTTCTCATATCTTCATTTCTCTTTAGTAGCCAACCAGCTAGCTACTGGTTTCACAAGACTTACTCTGCAATTGTCTTCCACAAATATCATACCCATATTTAAACACAAAAATTTAAGAAAACCTATCAACTACCTTATGTAGCAGCATTTTCTACTCTATTGTCCTAAACATATCTAAACATCTGTGTCTCTGTGTATATCAAAAACAAAGTATGTATTTGTAAATAAAAACATAATAAATTGTTTTCTAACAAACGAGTGCTTGTAACGTCCAGTACTTTCTATTTTTTCTTTATTTGCTTGTCTGGCAAACACATTTAACAGACTAACATCAAAATTCCGTTATCACAGTACCGCCACAAAATTCTTAAAACTACTTACTTTTTCTCTTTGTAGTGTCTTTTCTTTTTTGTAACGATTTGTCTATTCTGACATTTACTTCTCGCACTTTTTTGTATATTTTTCGTTACCTGAACAAAACCACTGTTAAAAACACCTTTTCTGCCTTCTTAGGTACTTCTCACTCTCGTTACAATAACACATCTCTGTTCTTTGGTTCTGTTTCAAACTTTCCTACCAGCTCTTGACATGATGTTAGCAAGAAACAAAAATCACTCGGTGAGACACCCACAACTTACATGCGTCAGAATACCAGGGATCGGTCAAATTTAAAACCACTCTCTATGCTATCCACATCCGATAAATTCAGAGACTAAGTTTTACAGCAAAACTTGACACAAACAGTGGTGTTCGCAAGAAACTGATGCTAAGTACAGACATTTCTTTTTGGTAGCAACAACTTGTTCCATTGGAGGACAGAATAGCCCAAGCTATTGCGACTATACTACAACGAGGAATGTTTCTCCAAGGAAAATGAAATCAAGATGTGACGTAAACATTACTCATAAATTTCATTAAAAGATTAGTGTCATTAGCAAAAAAAAAAAAAAAAAAAAAAAAAAAAGGACCTTATTCTCTCTTCATAAAAACAAAACTGACTGTTTCTCACTATTTATCTCTTACAATCTTAGTTTTTTAACTAAAACAAAACACTGATCCAATTTAACCCCCAATGAATGTAAATCGCAAAAAACAAACTAACTTTTGCAAACATAAATTTACCCTGACATCTTATGTTACTTACTTTAAATCACTTTCTTTTTCAATCAAAGGGCTTGATATCAGCTAAAAGCTGTGATTAGCCCCCCTCCTCCCAAAAAAAACACACAGACTAAAATGTTTCGCGTGTTAACAAAACAAAATCACAACTCATCCAAAATGCAACTGAATTTGTCTAGTCTCACAAACACAGGTACATAAAATTAGTCCTCTCATACATGCATTCCTTTCTGCGTACTCAGATTAAACGCTCATTAAACACTGTATAGTAATTACAGCCATTGTTGCCTGTTGAGATACAATTTTAACAGTTGTGGCTCGTAATTTACCGCCCTTCCTAGCTAAATATAAATACACTTTGTCCATCCAAATTCTTAAATCTAACAATAATAATTGGTACACCGAAAATGTACACTACACATCCCTGTAGCAGAAGGTCAGGCTAAAATTTTCACGTAAAATAACACACACACACACACAACAAACTAACTCCTGAAAATATTAGACTGCACACAGCAAATTTTATACTTCATACACACCTACCCCATGTTAGTTCACCAACTTACTGCCTGTTTTTATCTGTACTTGCATGGTTTTTCACTTTCACTGCTTCCTCAAAACCTTACCTCTAAACACATCTGCATGGTAATATTCCCCAAATATAAAGGCAAACTTCAAAGTTATCCTTAGCCTACTATATGCACTGGTGCGTATTTCTGATCAGTTTACCCTATACCTTCTTTCTCTACTAAATTTCCACTCATTTCGTCCAAACACAAACTGGCCGCTAACTACCTCGCAGTTAATTCATTCTTACGTTTCACTTTCCTTCTGCTATCCACAGTATTCAGCTCAAGTATCTTTCCTTTACCGTATGTAATTGCCACATGTTTTACATAAAAAGTTTATGCTTAGAACTGCATTTATGGTCAAACGTTGTGTCACCAGGAATACAAGATTAAATAAGTCTCCATCAATTTTTACACCTAACAGTACCTCTTTCCTTACTTGGTTACTGCAGGATTAATTTTTCTTCTGTGGCTGAAAATGGAGCTGCGTTCCTATTTTCGTATTCTTAATTTGTTCATAATATTTCGACAACTAATCTAGTCACCTTCTTCAAGTATTGAGAGTTGTGGTGTCATGGATCCTCGTTGCCTGGAATCTACCAGCACATGGAGAAGACGAAAAGGCCAGTTGTCGAAGTACTATGCGTGTAACGGAACTGGTAACTTTAAAGCACACCCTTAGTCACACCGGATAAACCTGAGAGGTCACATTTCTATATGAGATCAAGCTGAAATGTCTCACTGTAGGCAGACATCAAATACTGTCGAAAACAGTGTCTGAATTATTTCTTGTCATATTCAGTCACTAGTAAATACCAATGCAAAGCAAGAAATATTTTAGAATCAGTCGGTACTGTTGCAAGAAGTTTTCAACATTAAGATATCAGGAAATCAATTAGACTTTTAAGTCTGGAGAACTGAATTGCATGGAAGTTAAAATAAATGTTTGTTGACACTGGATCCGTGTAATCTAAAATCATTTTAAATTGTCTGCTATTATTCATAGTACCAATAACACGTGATGAAGCACAAGAAAGGACAGGCGGGGAAGCCAGTCATAGAGAATCATTAATAGTGCTAAGGCATCCAGGAATATTTTTCTCATCATGAAATGATCAGTGTGCATGTCTTATAAAAAAATATTGGGACACCTTAGGTCATTCGAAATTGACCATGCAGTGAGTATTCAGGTGTCAGTTGAAAAACAGTAACAGAGTCTGTCACTTTGAATGGGAACTAATCATCGGGTGCCACCTGAGAAACAAACCCATCAGGGACATCTCAACCCTTCTAAAGCTGCCAAAGCAGACTTTTTGTGTTGTGATTGGGAAGTGAAAAGGCCCAAGAATAACCACAGCTAAATCAAGACCAGACAGAACTCATTTCTAATGGAAACGTACCATCAAGGATTGTAGAGATTTATTGCAAAAAATAGGATGTAATATAGCCAAAGGAATCACTAATGAGACCCAATTGCTAGCAGGAGTTCAGTTAACATAATGACTGTGAGTGGGGAGTTAAAAAAACAGAGTATTATGATCGAGTAACTTCTCAAAAGCCACTTATTTCTGCAGTCATTGCTAAGTGACGCTTGAGATCGTGTAAAGCGGAACACGCTGGACAGTGGACGGCTGCAAACGAGGCATCTGAACTGATGAATCACTCAATACCCTGTGGCATTTCGATGAAACTCTTTGGGTTTGACAGATGCGCGGGAACTCTGCCAGCCATTATGCGTAGTGCTGTCAGTGAAGTACGAACAAGCTGGTGTTACGGTACTGGGGCGTTTTTCATGGTTGGGGTGTGGTCCCGTTGTTGCTCTTAAGAATACGCTAAATGCATAACTCTACGAACACATTTTACAACATTGAGTGCTGCGTACCACAGATGATATGTTTGGAGATATTGACTATTTATATCACCGTGATGATGCACCATGTCATCAAGCAGCTTCTGTAAAGAAATGGTCCTGAAATTCCGATTCAGACATCCCGTAGAAATTGCCCTAAGCAGAGTTCAAACGAAGGTTGGGCACACGTCGCATTGATGTCCACTAATGGGTGTCCAGACACTTGTCGCATTTAGAAAACTGTGTATTCAAAGATCATCGACACTGTTTGGTTTAACAAGTGTGTAGAGAAGAAAAGATTAGCAAAATGTGGAAAGAGAGAATTAGGGCAGCATCAGAGAATGCCAAAGATGTACAACCCCACACTCTTACATTTCCGGAAGCCACCGAAAATGGTACTCCACTGCCGGAAGCTAACGAACGTCCGAGATTACGGATTAGGTTCGCAGATATGTGAGAGGCTCGAATACTTCTCATGTAGTAGAACCCAGTACTTTGTTCGCGACGGCATGTTCATCGTAGTCAATGGTAGCGTCAGGGGTGTCCCCAGGAAGTAGGATGTAACCACTCTTATTTTCTATATATCTCAATTATCTGATGGACTGATAAACCAGCAATCCGTGGGTATTTGCTGATGACGCTGTGGTCACCATTGTTGAATGACTATAGTAGGACACAAAATGACTTAAACAAAAATGTGACGAATGGCAGCTTACTCAAAACGTACAGAAATGTAAGTTAATTCAGATGAGTAGGATAAACAATCTTGTAATTTTTGCCTACGGCAATGGTGGTGCGCTGTTTGACAAATTTACATCGATTATATATCAAGTCGCAATATGGCCAAGGGATACGAAATGGAATGAGTGCATAAGGATGACAATAGGGAAGGTGAACGGTCCACTTGAGTTTAATGTAAGAATTTTAGGAAAGTATAACTCATCTATAAAGGAGAGCGCCCATAGAACAATAGTGCGACCCATTCTTGACTAATTTTCCAGTGTTTGGGATCCCCAACAAGGCAGATTAAAGGAGGTCTTCGAAGCAATTCAGGGACGAGCTGCTAGATTTGATACCAGGAAGTTAGATCAACACTTGAGTACTTTGGAGATGCTTTGCGAACACAAATGTGAATCACTGAACGGAAGACGACGCCCTTTTCGCGAAATACTGCTGATAAAATTTAGAGAACTCGCATTTAATGTCGACTGCAGAACGATTCTGTTGCCACCAACAAAAGTTTCGGGTAAGGACCAAGAAAATAAGAGAAATTCGGGCTTGCATGGAGGCAAATAGACAGTCGCTTTTCCCTAGTTGTATTTGCGAATGGCACAGGAAAGGAAATCACTAGTAATAGTACACAGTAGCTTCCGACATGTACCATAAGGCGACTGGCAGGCTATGTATGTACATGTAGTAATAAAACGTAAATATCGTCACCATTCTTGACCGTTTCAATGCAGCCAATTGTGCCGCACCAAGGTACCCTCATAACCCTAGAACGTCGTACGTAATCAAATAACCCCTAGGAGCTGAGATCGCGCGATGCGACAGAGCTATGGTATAGCAGCAGGGTGGCGTGCAGCCCTCTAGTAAGGCGAGAATGGCTTCCTAATGGGCCATTCGACCTGCCCTATTCGATGCTTCGCCACTTGGCCCTTCATTACCGTAGCCCGCGATATTGCCGGCCCCTGTGGTTGAAACCTACGGACGGCGCGTTTGCAGGGTTATAATTAACTCATGAATATAGATGCTAATAAAAAGCATATTCCATAAGAAAAATGTCGCTTTAAATGATAGGGTTTTTTTATATAGAAAAATAAGGCACTCTCGTTTCTGCTGACCCACAGTGTCATCACATCACGTCGCTTCCAATAAAATTTTAATTATCTTCCCTTGCGCCAGCTGTCAGTGTTGCTGAGGCTGACGTATCTCATTTCGTTCTCGTGTGACAGAAGTGGAAATTTCTGATTACACATTTCCTGCAAGCTTTGTAGCATGTCCATACCACGCGCTTCATTCTGTTCTCTTCGATCAGCATGTTAGTACTCAATGGTGTTTCCTGATTAAAGTTAAAAACTGACCATTAAATGCAGCTAGATTAGGCTATATTATGCACAGTTACACTCAACATGATCAGCAGTAGAAGAATTATTTATTTTTGTAACAGAGAAAGTGCACACAATACACAGACATGAGTTTTTACCTTTCGGAGGAAAACCGATACGAACGCTTTCAGACAAGACAGAAAAAATAACGAGCTGAAGGACTGGGATGATCTCGATATTTTGTTAGCATGATGATATAAGAAAATCCGACGCTTCTTACTGTCTGTAGTAATATTCTTCCCCTTGCTGCACCACTTTCTCAACAATGAACTGACACCTTAGACACAGGAATGTCCCTAACATAACAGTGTTTCCGTCTACTGGTACCATGGTATGACGGTTTTTAAACTACTATTTTACTGTCGTACATATAAGTAAGAACACTAGACTTTTTTTTTTTGACTCATCAGTCGTCTGACTAGTTTGATGTGACACGCCACGAATTCCACCCCTGTGCCAACCTATTCATCTCAGAGTAGCACTTGCAAATTACATCCTTAATTATTTTCTATATGTATTCTAAGCTGTGTCTGCCTCCGCAGGTAATGCTTTCTACAGCTCCCTCTAGTACCACTGGAGTCATTCCCTGACGTCTTAATAGATGTCCTATCACCCTGTCCCCTCTTCTTGACAGTGTTTTCTACATATTCCTTTTCTCCCCTATTCTGCACAGAACCTGCACATTCCTTAACCCATCAATTCACGTAATTTTCAACATCTTTCTGTAGTACAACATCTCAAATGCTTCCATTCTCTTATGTTCCGGTTTTCACGCAGTCCAAGTCTCACTACCATGTAACGACGTGTGCTAAACGAACATTCTCAGAAGTGTCTTCTTCAAATTAAGACCTATGTTTGATATTAGTAGACTTGTCTTGGCTAGGAATGCCCTTTCTTCAGCGCTAGTGTGCCTTTGATGTCCTCCTTTCTCCGTCTCTCATTGAGGTAGTATAATTGCTTTACTTCGTCTATTTCAGGACCATTAATCCTGATGTTAAGTTTCTCGCTATTCTCAATTCTGCTACTTCTCATTACTTCGTCTTTCTTCGATTTACTCTCAGTCCACATTCTACAGTCATTAGATTGTTCATCCGCACGCGAATCTTCTTCAGTTTCACCCAGAATAGCAAAGTCATCAGCGAATCTTATTACTGATATACTTTCACCTTGAATTTTAGTTCCACTCCCGGACCTTTCTTTTATTTCCATCATTGCTTCTTCAATACACATATTTGACAGTAGCTTTTAGTTGCTTTTAGTTTCACCGAGGGTTGTTTTGGCTTTCCTATATGCTGAGTCAGTTCTTCATTTTTTTTCGATTTCCTCACATTTTTGATGTAACCAGTTCGTCTTAGCTTCCCGCACTTTTTATTTATTTATTTATTTTGTATTTCTATGTTCCTGAATTTCCCTGAAAGTTTTTGTACTTCCTTCTTTCATCAACCAACTGAAGTATTTCTTTTGTTACTCATGGTTTCTTCGCAGTTACTTTCTTTGTACCTATGCTTTTTTTTTCCAACTTCTGTGACTGCCCTTTTTAGAGATGTCAATTCCTCTTCAACAGTATTGCCCACTGAGCTATTACTCATTGCTTCATCTAGAGCCTTAGAGAGCTTGAAGCGTGTCTCGTCATTCCTTAGTACTTCCATATCCCAAAACTTTACATATTGATTCTTCCTGACCAGTCTCTTAAACTTCAGCCTACTCTTCATTCTTACTAAATTCGGATCTGATTCTACATCTGCTCCGGGGCAAATCTTACAATTTAGTATCTGATATTCGAATTTCCACCTGATCATGATGTAATCTAACTGAAATCTTCCCATATCACCCGGTGTATTCCAAGTATACCACCTCCTCTTGCGATTCTAGAACAAAGTATTCGCTATTACTAGCTGAAATTTATTACAAGATTAATCTTTCCTCTTTCTCATTGCTTGTCCCAAGCCCATATTCTCCTGTAAACTATTCTTCTACTCCTTTCAGTCCCCCACGATTAATAGATTTTCATCTCTTTGTGCATAGAGTAGTACCTTTCCAATATTCTCACATGCTGTCTCTGTCTCTTCATCTTCAGCTTGCGACGTCAGCATGTACAGCTGAACTATCGTTGTCAAGGTTGGCTTGCTGTCGGTTCTGATCAGAACACCTTGTCACTGAACTGTTCACGGTAGCTCACTCTCTGCCCTACCTTCCCATTCATAACGATCTAGTATCGCATAAACACGGTAGGAGTAAACATTGCGCACGTGAAGGCAAGCGAGAAGAGATGTCCACGTTTATGTCACGCACCTGAATGTGAGCTGCAAGCAACAGCAGTATTTGTGAGAAGTAGAGTGTCAATCACTCCATGTCATCGACATGTATCTAAAGGTCGATTTAGTGCAAATCTTATTAAAATCGTAGAATCCCATTTCTCATCTATTTTCCGTCTAAATTATCTGAATTAAAGATTTTTCCAACGCCAGGGCCTGAAACCAGTCATCTGCGAGCTCTAGGGCCACGGCAGTACTGTGCTTCATTGACCTGCTGTGAATGAATTAGTTTAGTATTATGCCTCACATGTTACGATAACGACTATAACTCTCTGCTGTTTCGTCGAAAACTGACATTTCGAGCTTAGGCTGTGATGAAAATGCAAACTAATTCCCGCAAACACGAAAATAGCAACTAGCCAATGTTGCTTTACAATTCTCTGTTTTTTTTTTTCTCGAGATCATCAATCTTCTGACTGATGGGATTCGCCACGAATTCTTATCCTTTGCTGACCTCTTAATCTCAGAGTAGCACTTACGCACAACGTCTTCAATTATTTGTTGGAATATATTCAAATATCTGTTTTTCCCTACAATTCTGAACCTCCACAACTGCGAGTAGCTGACGTATTATGAAAATTATTCCTTGATGTCTTAACACATGTGCTATAATTCCATCCGTGCTTCTTGTTAGTGTTTTTTACACAATCCTCTTCTCGCCGTTTCTACAGAAAACCTACTCATTTCTTATCAGTCCACCTAATTTTCATCATACTTCTATAACACTACATGTCAAACGCTTTGATTTACAGCTTCCTCAAAGTTCATGTTTCAGTACCAGACAATGCTGTACTCCAAACGTACATTCTCAGAAAATTCTTTCTCAAATTAAGGCCGATGTTTGACACTAGTAGCGTTCTCTTGTTCAGGAATGCCTTCTCTGCCTATGCCAGTCAGCTTTTTATGCCCCTCTTTTTTTCTTACGTCATATGTTGTATTGCCACCAAGTTAGAATTCATAGACTTCGTCTAGTCTGTGGTCCCCAGGTTAATAAGTTTACCGTTAATTTCATTTCAAGTTTTAATCTCAAATTCGCAGTGTGTGCTCATTAGGCTGTTTATTCCATTCAACATATCCTGAAATTCTTTCTTTCTTGCTTCCAGTGAAGGTAGCAGTGTTATCAGAGAATCTCACCACTGACTGAACTGGTGGTCGAAAGAGTACAGCCCTATTTTGTAACCTTTTAACCCAATCACTTTGTTCCTCGGTCTTCCGTTTTCATTTTCATTTGTTAATTGGCAAAGCTAAAAATATGGTGAGTTTCTTATTAAAATGTAGCCGGCCGGGTTGGCCGAGCGGTTCTAGGCGCTACAGTCTGTAACCGCGTGACCGCTACGGTCGCTGGTTCGAATCCTGCCTCGGGCATGGATGTGTGTGATGTCCTTAGGTTAAGTAGGTTTAACTAGTTCTAAGTTCTAGGGAACTGATGACCTCAGATGTTAAGTCCCATAGTGCTCAGAGCCATTTTTTTTATTAAAATGTAGCATCCTGACAAAGATGAAGATCTTGCAATGGATCACAGATGTGCAAAGCTCAAGAATGGGTAGTCCGTACATGACTGTTTCTCTGCCAAGTAATTCATGTTTAATAGATTTCTCAAAAAAGAAATTCATCAGGCAGTAGACAACACTCTCTCAGAAATAAATCGAAAATAGAATTCACCCATTTCAGACTAAGGTATAACGAATTTTTCCTTTGGTTATCAGGTAAATTTCACTCCTGAAAACCCTCTCCCAGATATTCCCATTTAGGAATCCATCTATCCCACACACAGCTAGCAGAAAAGAACCAAGTCCTACAACAACCCACCTTTTATTTATTTATTTTATTTATTTATTTATGCATTTATTTTACCTGGCAAGATTAGGGCCTTCAGGCCCTCTCTTACACCTAACCAGGCATACTCAGATTCAACAAATTTCAGTGTCTACAGAAAATTAGGACATATAACATGTTATACAGTATTAATGTTAAAGAAAAAAAATAGAGATTATAAAAGTAGTACAATGATAATTATAACAATCAAAAAATAATTATAACAATCAAGAATAATAAAAATAATAATAATAATGATAATAATAATAATAATAATGACTATGTATATGAAAGTAAACATATTTTTCTTTTATGAGTGTCAGTCCTATTGCTAGTTGGGAATTTACTCGTTATATTCTTGCAGCTTGTGAGTTATTCTCATCAAGCAGAGACATAAGACGATGGAATGGGGTGAAAGAGATATAGAAGAGGTAGATAGGTTAGAGGAAGAGAAATAGAATGGTAAAATTCGAAGCTATGATGGAGAGGAGAAAGAAAAAGATGAGGGGGGGCACAACAATGGTGGCTATACCGTCCCTAATATGTAAGTGTTAAGTTCCCTCTTGAATGTTGAGTGGTTTTGGATAAGACGCAGATCACAGGGGAGCGCGTTCCATAGTCGTATGGCTGAGATGGAGAATGACACGGAGAAAGATTTTGTGTTATGTAAAGGTACAGCCAAGATGCTAGACGTATCCGATCTGGTATTGCGGTTGTGGAATGATGATAGGTGTTTAATGTGAGAAGATAAGTATTGGGGGCAACAGTGGCTAAGAAATCGATGAAGTAAGGATATCGTGTGGAGATCGCGTGCCTTATGTGGGCGTATCCAACCTAGCTGGGAGTATGAAGGACTGATATGATCATACAACCGTATGTTGCATACGTATCTAACACAAGCATTCATCACTAGCTCGAGGCATCTCGAATTTTCATTATTTGTGCCATGTTGAACTACATCACAGTAGTAAAGATTAGGCAAGACTAGTGTTTGGACTAATTTTTGTTTAACATGGGTTACCTTTTCCTCTTTAATGATCACTTAAACGTGTAAGAAAATTCTTTCAAATTTGCAAGATAGTCCACCACACCCTTGTCTTTCTCTGATTTCTTCCTTGTACTTCTCCATTTTTCCACCTTGCAGCAAAACGCTAATATTTCATTTCATGATCAATATCCTTTTTGTATTCTTAAATTTATTTATTTATTTTTTTTTTTTTTTTTTTTTTGTGGTTGCGTAAAGACTGATTTTACACCCATTGTCTTATAATTTTTCTTGGGGAAGAAAACTACGATCAGTTTGAAAGACAAGATGTAAGAAAGCTATACCAAAAAAGTTTCAACACTACTTTCTGGTTGCGTTAATGCCTCAGTACTACCACCATTTTTCTGAGAGAGTTCTTCAGAGATCGCTACCGGTCACAAAAGCAAAATGTTTCGGGGTACAAACGTTATCTTCAAACTTCAATAACAATACAAAAATTGCAGTCAAATCCATTGCACGTATTAATGGCTATCACGAACTTGAAACAGACGCACTTTCACAACACATAGTAAGAAACATAAGCATACGTGCTGACATGGCCCGCACTCATAACAACACAGCAACGGTTCATTTCAGACGTAACAGTATATTTATTTAAAGACACACTTACATTTACCAACGGCAACCACTTAAGTAAGAAATTGGTTCATGACGTCTCAGAAACAACTGAGAAACTGAGCTAGTCAAGAATTTATAAAGTGAGATGCAACAAATATCATTGCTACAAATACTATATTGGTCAAAACGGTAGAAATTTTAAAACGAGTTTTACAGAACATATTAACTGCTTCAGATTCGATAAGGCTGACAAATCATCTACAGCAAGGTATGTAGACGAAACAGGGCACAATGTTGCAATAAACAACGATCTTAAACTACTACATACTTTAGTGAAGTTAGAAAATGGATATCTTGGAGGAAATGCAAATATTCATAAGTGGCTACAAGTGAAAAAACGAGAGCCTAAAGGAGTTAAAGATTTCAAGCACTTACGAACATCAAATTTTCACAGTCTCTCAAATTATATTTCGTCGACCAGCAGCAGAGATGCGTCAGCAAGGTTTTCAGAAGACATTGCAATTCACGGATAACACGAAGATCTACACATCAACAGTTCTATCGAAACAAACTTTGCTTTGACCGCATCTTGTTTGTACAAATAGATGCGTTTATTGTGATGTAGTGGATGTAATTGAACGCATCACAAGAAATCATCCATTTCATATGAACAAAGAGAGGGTTACTTAAAAAAAATTATGTGAGTAACAGACAGCAAACAAAGTTAATATTCCCTTGAGTTGTATTATTCCATAGGATGTTAACAGCACATGCCGAGACTATAAAGAATAAGTTTAGTATCTATGTGTATTTTATTGAAATGTTGTTTGCTTTGCCATTGCAACATGAGGATGGAGTTTGCACTTCGAGGAATTTTGTTTTATTATATAATTTATGTAAACTAACAAAAATTTGTGACTGGCAGAAGTCTCTGAAAAACGTGTCCACATTTTTTTGTAAATTGAAAGCTATTTTTCTGCCTGTACCAAACAACAAAATGTGACATAAGTGAGTTTTTCCTGAGAATGTAACAGTAGTTTGGCACTCGGACTTTTTTTGTGCTATTCTGCCAGATATAACACAGCGCTGCTGCCAACTAAAATGTTATGGACTAGGGATATACTGGTGTTTGTTTCTAGTCAGGTGGTGAACTTTGGTTCTTGGTTCTGTCGGAGGTCGTAAAACGTTAGCCCACAAACAACTCTCCACTACCGAATATGGACAGCCTGTAGGCAACTTTGATTTCCATTTATATGCTCTCAAAACGTGGCGGATAGTCCGTAGGGTGCTACCGCTAAAATTCTCACCTTTACCTATATTGTATAGCGTGGAGAACAAACTTTGTTGTCCATCTTGATTGCTTTCATTGTTTTAAATGACCGCTTTGGGTTCCAGAGATCTGTGAAACAGTAGCAAGCTATCAAGTTTTTTTTTAATCCAGGATGCACTTACGCAAACTGAAAACCCCCATAATGGATTAAGGATTTGAAGAATGATTAGGCGCCGGCCGCAGTGACCGAGCGGTTCTCAGCGCTACAGTTTGGAACCACGCGACCGCTGCGGTCGCAGGTTCGAATCCTGCCTCGGGCATGGATGTGTGTAACGTCCTTAGGTTAGTTAGGTTTAAGTAGTTCTAAGTTCTAGGGGACTGATGACCTCAGAAGTTAAGTCCAATACTGCTCAGAGGAATTTCAACCATTTGAACTGATTAGGCCCCCGGGGAAGATTCAGTAATTTCTGAAATGTAGAAATTTGTAGGTGCTACATGGAGTCTGTCAGCAAGCCTGGAAAACAAAAGCCTGTACCAGACGATCGGAGAACAGCACTAGTTCACCAATCTACCAAAAAGGAGATAAAAGCGACAGCAACAACTATAGAGGAATTTCCCTCCTTCCTGGGACTTACGAAATTGTTTAGAAAAGAATTATTCCGTGCGGAAAAAGTTTAAAATGTGAAATTGATAATCAGATGTAGAAGAATGAAAAACCAGAAGCATTTTAATAACATCTACAGACTTCAAGAAAACTTGTGATCCGATTGACAGGGAACACTATCCAAAGCCTTAAAAATAAATTGGAGCAGACACAAACCATTGGCGATCATGAAAGACACATTAATAAGGGGGTGTACCCGCCAAGGTTTTTCACATTAAAATTGGTTTAAGACGAGGAAATGGATTGTCACACTGTTCTTCAGTTGTGCACTAGAATAGATAATGAGGGGACGGAGGAATAGAAGAAGAGAAGAAGAGGTTCTAAAAAACGTAATTGTAATAAAAGAGAATAATCTGAGTATTGATCATTTGGCTTTTGCAGACGCTCTCGACATCCTAGCTAAAACTTTTGAAGATCCAACAGTACAAGTAAATCTCCTACAAGAGACAGCTTCAAAATAAGGTCTGTGACTACCATTTCAAAAAGCAGAGTATATGACAGACGTAAAGGAGACAGTGAAATACATGGAAACAGATCATAGAAGAATGAAAAGGGCTACAAAATTTAAACATCTAGGTAGGGTAATACAACCAAATGCTCTGGTCAAAGACGCTAACTTACTTTAGGCAAGAAAAGTGCAATACTTCGGTACTACAACACTGTCATTAAACTAGAATGCCTTTATGCTGCAGAATGCCTGTCGGTAAATATAGGCAAACAATTAGGTGAAACAGTAAAGCACGAAAGGAAAATCATCAGGCAAAGTCTAGGGACCACAATATGAGAATGGGAAGTAGTAATTAAGAAGTAGTAAAGTGGTTAATAAAAAAATGGAACGAATATTAGACACAATGAAGAAGAGAAGAGCTGTATTCCATGGACACATAAAAAAGTTGGCTGAAAGGAAGACTAATTAAAAAGGTTTCTATGTTGTTTGTAAAATAAGGAAAAATTCGGAGTAGGGATTAAAAACCATGGAGAAAAAATAAAAAGTTTGAGGTTCGCCGATGCATTGTATTCTGTCAGAGACAGCAAAGGACCTGGAAGAGCAGCTGAACGGAATGGACAGTGTCTTGAAGGGAGGATACAAGATGAACATCAACAAAAGCAAAACTAGGTTAATGGAATGTAGACGAATTAAATCGGGTGATGCTGAGGGAATTAGATTAGGAAATGAGACGCTTAAGGTAGTACATGAGTTTTGCTATTTGGGGAGCTTAATAACTGATGATGGTCGAAGTGGAGAGGATATAAAATGTAGACTGGCAATGGCAAGAAAAGCGCTTCTGAAGAGGAGATATTTATTAATATCGAGTATAAATTTAAGGGTCATGAAGCCGTTTCTGAAAGTATTTGTATGGAGTGTAGCCATGTATGGAAGTGAATCGTGGACGATAAACAGTTTAGACAAGAAGAGAACAGAAGCTTTCGAAATGTGGTGCTACAGAAGAATGCTGAAGATTAGATGGGTAGATCACATAACTAATGAGGAGGTGTTGAATAGAATTGGGGAGAAGGGAAATTTGTGGCACAACTTGACTAGAAGAAGGGACCGGTTGGTAGGACATATTCTGAGGCATCAAGAGATCACCAATTTAGTATTTGATGGCAGCGGGCAGGGTAAAAATCGTAGAGGGAGACCAAGAGACGAATACAGTAAACGGATTCAGAAAGATGTAGGTTGCAGTAGGTACTGGGAGATGGAGAAGCTTGCACAGGATTGAGTAGCATGGAGAGTTGCATCAAACCATTCTTCGGACTGAAGACCACAACAACTACATCAAGTTTTTGTCTGCAAACCAAAAGCTACAATGAAGTGAGTGACAGAAATTAAGGCAGACATGAGAGAAATGGAAATAACAGAGGAAGAAAAAGGAGAAAAAGTAAAGTTTGTAGCAGAATTCAAACGTTTCAAGGGCTTCTTCGAGAAAACAAAGAAAAATTCGGTCGCATTATGGAAAGAAAAGTTTGAACAACCTAAGGACAGAATGAAAAACTACTGAAAGAAAAATAGGAGAAAATAAGTACCATATCAATTATTTCATGTGGTCTTAAGTAGGTCAAAACCATAAAACGAAACTAATCAACATATAGTCTCTATCGTTGCTGTTATACCGTTTACAAAATCGAATGTACCATAACGTACCTCATCGCATCAATTTCAGGATTAGCCCATCCAATTTGTCTTCAAAATTTACACACTACATCACAATATAATATGGATCCTTGGTAGCATCCACGTTATTCATGTAGCCTTCAAGACGAAACGGCATCAAGAAGCCGCTGACTCCTGCGAAAATGGAAAGAGCGGGCAGCGCCACACCTCCAGGAAGACTTCAGAGCCCCTGTCAACGCTGACTTAACTGACCGCTGACCGCTGGTCGCTGGTCGGGCCAGTTCGGTCGCAGACTTCCGGAGCACCAGTACTGCGTAATAGGAAGACGATACTTAGCCTACGTTCTGCGAGTAGTAATAGTGTATAGAAGCAATTGCATATAGGAGGCACAGGATGCGCATCAAGCCTTCCTTTTTAGAATTAAAGTGTTCTGTTAGCCTGCAAGTATTACGTGCAGATCATTTTGGATTCCTGCCATTAGCCATCACGACTTCTCTCCTTCTTTGTTTGTGCCAGCGCTGACTCCCAGAGTAGCCGACACAACAACCATTCTTTCGTATTAGCTTACCAAAATATATAAATTTATGAACCGTTTTTTAACTATTACGTATACTGTGTTCAAGAAATTTGGTGCATCTTCTTTATTTGAACCTTCCTTGCGCACTAAAACCGTTTGCTGGAACGGGACAAGCACAAGGAAACATTGCCTTCCTCGGGTAAACGCTCTACCGACTGAACAATCCACACACGAGCCGCCCCCAAGTTTTTCCTAGCGCTTTAATTTGCAGTCTACCACTAAAACTGTGCCAGCCAGTATCATGCCAGTGTACATTAGGTTTCAGAGTGAAAATTCTCATTATTTGTCATATATTCTATAACAGGTCAAGGTTTTAAAGGTTCTTTTAGACACCTTACATACCACGTAGTCACGTGCGCGTCAGTGGGCTCTGCTCCACCTCAAGAATCGATAGTCATCCGTCTAATGGAGCAGTTTATGTCAAAGTGGAAACTGTAAGTCACGTCTTACGAGGGGAAGACGACAAGTGCCATCGCTCAGTTTCTGAGAAAATTTTCGGAGTCAAAATAAGTGAACACATTTCTCGCAGATACTTGACCGTTTCTGAGAAAATGACGGTCAAAGCCACCACCGTATTTTATTTACGTTGTAGTATGCAAGCAGTTCAAACGATGTGGTTCGATAGTGGCTAGCGTCGCTCCTTCGCAGCTTTGCGCTCCGTATTCGAAAGCCGATTATTGTTTTTATTTTATTTTCTTCATTTATTTACAATGTCCGTAGATTATTATACAAATGTTTTTTTCAAATTACGGGATTCGAAGGCGTTTTACAACAGTAAAGTTACAACTGCGTTCACTACAAGTGTCACATTAATTATTTAACATGTATGTGTGTACGGGATTTCCAAGGCTTTAAATTCTCATATTGCTTTCTTATATCAGTTTTCCTATTGATTATTACATTTTATTCTTATATTTATTCTTCAGGGAGATTTGGCGCATTCCGTTGGAGCCGAAACATAGAAATTCTGAACACCATGAGCATTGTGTGAAGGCCAGTTTGTCACAGCGACATTTTTTCATACGAATCTCACTCGTGATGAAACATCGTTAACACTGTTGAAGATTTCACGCATTGGCAGTAATTTCGCTGCAAATCAAGCATATCGAGTCATCTTTCCGAAAACTGGCCAACTAATAATGAGTGGAGAAACACTATATGAATTTAGCCGAAAACAATTTCAAATAAAGGTTGAAAATTAATGAACTAGCATCAAACAAACGTAAATTAGTTACAAAATAAGGCATACACACACTTTATTCAACACTTAAACGTCACTACAGATATTCGGATTTTGGTTATGACATGTTCGATATGCCTGCCATCATTTGCGATGATGTGGTGCAGGCGAATAGCAAAATTCTGCATGACACGGAAATGTCGGAACATCGATGCTGTCGATGACCTCCTGAATGGCTGTTTTCAGCTCAGCAATGTTTCGTGGTTATTGCTGTACACCTTGTCTTTAAGATAACCCCCCCCCCAAAAAAAAAGAGTCGCATGTGTTCAGACCCGGAGAATACAGCGGCCAATAGAGGCCCATACCAGTGGCCTTTGGGTACCACAGAGCCAGAATGCGGGCCCCAAATTGTCCCTCCAGGACATAAAATGCTCTCCTGCTTCGATGCGATCGAGCTCCGTCTTGCATGAACCATATCTTATCGACATTAGGGTCACTTCGGATAATAGGGATGAACTCATCTTCCAAAACCTTCACGAACCGTTCGGTTGTCACCGTGCCTTCAAGGAATATCGCATGGATTATTCTGTGACTCGACATTGCACACCACACGGTCACCCGCCGAAGGCAAAGAGATCTCTCGATCGTGATCTCAGTCCCTAAAATCTGACAATTCTGCTTATTGGCCAACCCATCCATATGAAAGAGGGTTTCATCGCTAAACCGAACAACAAAGCGCACACTACTTCCCATCATGCTTCGCGGCCAACAGTGCAATTTGAACGTCCTAATGCAAACCATTCAGAAGTTATGACTATTTTATTTCATATACTGGCCATTTCCCCCTATTATTATTATCCCGTAATTTTCTGATACATTTATTGCCTTTTTTAAATTCGTTCACATGACAGACAATTAGTAAATGAATAACATACATTGAAAAACATTCTTCTACTGTCTTGGATCGACAAATGAGAAACAAAAACAAATAATAATAATCGGGTTTCGAACACGGGGCAAAAAAGTGTGAATCTGCAATGCTAGCCACTATACTATCACTTCAGCCACATTTATTAAGCGCTGAAAGATACATTACCTCGAAAACTTTCACCGTCGTTTTCTCAGAAACTGGCAAGTATATACAGATAAGTCGAGGTAGGTAATCGCTTATTTTGACCCTCTTTCACTAAGCAAAATTTTTGGGAAATCAGGTAATGACACATGCCGTGTTCTCCTCGTTAGTATGTCGTTCGATCTCTGACGGGAGTCAGCCAATAGGAAAGCGAGGCCTAGAGACTCGCGCACAACGTTATCCTCTTGCCTTCCGCTTACTGCCGTGATGGCAACAAGCCCATCTCACAGCGTAGAAGCATTTTCGTACGATTAGTCACACTCAACCCATTTCTTCCTGGATTTTGATGAGCTGATAGCTGGTTCGCACTCTTAATCTGCATTTGCGTAATAGTACGTTACGTAGATTTCAGATTATGCTGCACTGGATTTCTTTCCACGATACATTTTGCAGTGTAGTATAACGTGGGAAATGTAAGGTGCTCGTTCGTAAAACTCAACATTACAGAAGATATAGGATCCACATCCAGTTTTATTTCAGTCATCCAAAGTTTCGAATTGCTTTGCTTGCTCATGAAATAATATTTCGCGTGTTTATTCTAACATGTGTTGATTTTCTTTTGTAATGGTACGTAGGTGGTAATGTAGAGATATGTAGTGCATTTAATTGGATTTTTATGTCAAACCTATTAGTTCGTCTTCTTCTCCCCCTCCTCCTCCTCCTCCTCCTCCTCAGGTATTAGGTGAAATTGCCTATTAGGATACGTACCATTGCCGGGGTCCTCCTCTGTCTCTTCTCCCTTGGCACTTACAATTTCTAACCTTACTAGGGAGTCTGTCATTCTCCATTCTCTCTGGGTGTTCGTTGCATTTCCCCCTGTAACCTACAATTTTACCAGTTAGCCAAAAAATTTTTAGTTTTTCTCTAATATCTTGATTTATTAACCCGTCTTCTATTGTGCGACCTTTAACTTGTCTAAGAAGTTTCATTTCATGTTCCCGAAAAAGGCTTTCTTGCTTTTTACTAATCACTCAGATCTCGCTTCCACAGAGCAGTGTGGGTACTGGGTTGCTTTGTAGAATTCAATTTGGGTATCTTTCCTATTTTTGTTTTCAAGGTGTTTATTATTTGTTCCACATACCCGACCTAATTTACTGACCTTAATTTCTATATCTTCGATGTAGCCAAATTTCATTTTACATCCTAGATAACTGAAGTGATATACTTGCTCTGAAAACTTCTGATCCACAACAATTTTGACTCTAATGTGTTCTTTCGCTTTAGAGACCACTATCTTAGTTTTTTTCTGTTGAGGTCTCCAGATCAAATTTCGCACTTTTTTGTTTCAAAAAGTAAATTCCTTTCTGAAGGTCCTTTATCTGCAAGAATCACTGCGACGTCGGCATACAACGGGTTAAAAAGGGACCTCCCGTTTACGTGCATACCTATCGGAAATTTTTTTCCACATATGCCTTAGTTCATGTAAGTAACTGTTAAAAATGTTGGGGAGATACAGCAGCCTTGTGGAACTCATCTCATTAGTTATTTTCTTGTTGAGATCTAGAAATATAGTCGTGTTCTGATACACCATTTCTATCGCCTTTATTAGATGTTTCCAACATCCACGATTCCTCATTATCTTCCAGAGATTCTGTCTATTGATACGTAATGTGTGTTTCTTTATTACATTTTTTGCGTTTTTGTGTTATCTGTTGTAAAACAAAAAATGTGTCTATTGAAGGAGAGTGTCCTCTGTTAAAACCCAATTGTTCCCCATTCAGTACTACTTCTGTTACGCTTTTCAATCTTTTCTTTGATATCTTAGCATTTTGCACCAAAATATAGGAGGTATTAGAGATAAAACTAGTGAACTGCTTGTAGATGTTGACTCTGAAATTATTAGTACATCGGAGCACCATTTAAATAATTTAACAATTCAGGGTCTTCATTCACCAGGATACAGAGTAGCTGGCTGTTTTTCAAGGAGTTCCTTTCGGAGTGGGAGAGCGGCCTTGTACGTAAAAAACAGAACTCCATTTGAATCCATAGACGTACCACGGCACTGCAGATATTAGAGTGTTGTGCAAGGGCAGGTGAATTTAGTGAAACCAAACTTCTAATTGTTATTGTTTATAGGTCCCCTAACTGTGACTTCAGAGCATTTCTGCTCAAGCTAGAGAGGGTTCTTGATACACCTTATAGGAAGTACCAGAAATTTCTTACATGGGGTGACTTCAATATTAATTTTGTATATGATTGCGCAATAAGAGGTATGTTGGTAAATCTCCTAAATTCACATGATTTGACGCAGACTGTGTTTTTCTCCAACTTGGGTGCAGGGGAACAGTAACACAGCCATAGACAATATTTTTATTCATTCTTCATTACTAGATGGGCATTCTGTTAGTAAAAGGGTGAATGGCCTATCAGACAATGATGCACAAATTTTAACACTAAAAGGATTTTGAATTCAAACAAATGTTACATAAAATTAAAAACTATGTAGGTATGCTAATCCAACAGCAATAGAAAGTTTTTTTAAACCTCGTCAAGGAACAAGAGTGGCAGATGTTTATAGTGCTGATAACATAGATGACAAATATAATGCTTTCCTTAACACGTTTTTCAACCTCTTTGACAGTTTGTTTCCATTTGAACGTTCTAAACGATGTAGTAGTAGTAAAAGGCAGCCTGGGTGGCTGACTAGTGGGATAACGATATCATGTAGAACAAAGCGGGAATTGCATCAAAATGTTGGAAGCAGTCACAATCAAGCTACAGTAGCCCATTAAAAACAGTATTGACAGGTACTTAAAATCTATATTCGGAAGGTAAAGAGTATGTGATACGCAAATAGAGTAGTTGGCCCACAGGATAAAGTTAAAACCAAATGGTCAGTTGCGAAGGAAGTGTCTGATGAGCAGCACAAGGTCGACGATATAAAATCAGTTAGTAGTAAAAAGATTTCTGCTACTGATAAAGCAGATGTATGGACAGTATTTAACAATCATTTTCTGGGCATTTTTGGTGAATTTAATAAAAATTTAGTTTCTCCAGGGAATCATATAACTTTCTTGGCAAATGCCTTTCCGAGACTGATGTCTGAAATACTCCTCTGTGACTCAGACAGGAGGGATTTTCAGTCAATAATTAAATCACTGAAGACTAAGGACTCTCATGGATATGATGGAGGACCCAGCAGAATATTAAAGTACTGTGATGTACATGTTAGCCCTGTATTTAGCCATATTTGTAATTTTTCCTTTAGGAATGGTCACTTTCTGGAACGATTAAATTACTCAGTAGTAAAGCTGCTTTATAAAAAGGGAGAAAGCGTCAATGTAGACCATTTTAGACCTATTTCTATGACGTCAGTTTTTGCTTAAGTTATTGAAAAGGCTGTGTGTTTACGGATTATTGATCATTCTATATCACATAATTCGCTGTCAAATGTAGGCTGTGTTGCTCAAAAATATTGCTTCAGAAGTAGGACCATTACGGAATACGGGGATATCTCACAATTGGCTCATCTCTTACCTTAGCAACGGACAGCAAAAGATTATTATTCACGGTGTTGAGTATGGCTGTGATGTGGGGTCTGAGTTGGGTGTGGTCAAAGGGGGAGTGGTCAAAGGGGGAGTGCCCCAGGGAACAGTGTTGGATCCACTCCTGTTCCTTATTTGTAAAAATTATTTACCCTCTAGTGTCAGAGGTAACTCTAAAATATTTATGTTTGCTGATGACACTAGCTTGGTATTAAAGGATATTGGGTGCAACATTGGCTCGGATTCAAATATTGCAGTTCATGACATAAGTTCATGGCTTGTAGAAAATAAACCAACGCTAAATCACAGTAAGACTCCGTTTTTACAGTTTCTAACCCATAATTCAACAAAACTCGTCGTTTTAATTTCACAGAATGGGCATATGATTAGTGAAACTGAACAGTTCAGATTTCTAGGTGTTCAGACAGACGGTAAACTGTCGTGGAAAGCCCACGTTCAGGATCTTGTTCAAAGACTTAATGCTGCCATTTTCCTATTCGAACGGTATCTGAAGTAAGTGATCGTTCGACACGAAAATTAGTCTACTTTGCTTATTTTCATTCGCTTATCTCGTATGGTATTATATTTTGAGGTAACTCTTCCCATTATAAAACGGTATTTTTGGCTCAGAAACGGTCGATCCGGACAGTAAGTGGTGTACGTTCGCGAACCTCTTTTCGACCCGTATTCACTAGTCTGAGTATTTTGACAATGGATTCTCAATATATATATTCTTTACTATCGTTTCTTGTTAACAATATCACCATATCCCAAGAAAAAGCAGCTTTTACTCAGTTAATACTCGGCAGAAAGGCAACCTGCATTTGGATCGGACGTCCTTAACTCTTGTGGAGAAAGATGTGCAGTTTACTGCTGCATCCATTTTCAATGAGCTACCATAAGAATTCAAAAATCTTAGCAGTAGTCCACGCTCTTTCAAATCGAAACTGAAGGGTTTCCTCATGGGTCACTCCTTCAGTTCTGTTGAAGAGTTCCTTGAAAAAATTAAGCTGATTCTTATGTTATGTTGTTGACTGCGTTTACTGAAACTTGTGACCTGTTTCTTTTTGGGTTCATATACATTTTACTTTTATCTGTTATTACTTTTGTGTTGTACTCTCATGTACTGCATGTATTGACACGTTCCATGACCATGGAGATTTGCTCCTCAAGATGGTCCTACGGAAATTGACGTGTAAATAAATAAATAAATAAATATGTTGAGCCTAATAAAGTATTGGTCTGTAGTTACTTCAAAGGAATTTTTTTCCTCGTTTAAGAGCTGATATTACTCTAGAGATCTTCTAGCCATTAGGGATACTCTTTACTCTTCCCATATTCGTTTAAGGGATGTAGTAGTCCTAGATGCAGCACCATTCCTCGATATTTTAGCACTTCAGCATCAATACCATGAGATCAATCGAGAACTAAGTTCTCGAATGTTCTACAAACATATTAACTGCATATAAAGCCGATAGGGAATAGGCTGCCTTGAGCATAGATGAGAGTAACATTGACCAAAGTTTTCAGCTACTATAGGTAAATTTGTGACGCGGTTGATCTTCGAGACGCTAGCCAGCGGAGACAGACACGTCGAGATACTGGCTGAGATATTTTCAGTTTACTAGCTGCTGCAGAATACAGAGATTAAAACCATTAGCATAGCACAAGTCACATCCGTAAGTCTCAATTCTCATACACAAAGTTAATAGCTGTATGAGGTCAATTAGAATGCTTATAGTTTGAGTTTCTTCCTCTTTATCTTTAGTTAACTCCCACTTTAATTATTCTGTTGCGCTTAGCAGAAGTTCTTGGCTTAAGAACCTTAAAAGAAAGCTAGACAGATTGCGTCTATTCACGGGAGCGTCACATTTTATACGAAGGGATAGCGTTTCAGGTATAAAAATATCGGGTTCGTAGGCTCTTGTGAATTCACAAGTTAAAGTAAAGAGTGGTGGAATATCTTCAGATGTTGAAACGCTTGTTTTTGTTGAAATTCTTTTCAAAATATTATCTTTTATTGTTGTTGTAGACGAGTCTCGCAAGAATACTTCAAGATCGTTGTATATTATTTTAGAAAAGATATGTAAGATTGCAAATCGAGTGGAAAATTCATATTGTGAACGTATTAAACTGTGCAACTTCAACGCTGGTGAACTGGCTGGGCAATCAAGTAGGGTACAGACAGTAAAAAGTATTTAAAAAATAAAGCAAGAGTTGGACGTTCAGCTGAAGAGAGTCGTTTCCCCAGCCGCTGGAAATACGACCGCAAAGACGCATAACTTGCCGCGACGTGCCTCTGTATAGATCGGCTGGCTTTCTAGGGCGATAATGACAAATCCGCGCCTGTGTGCATAGCGCGAGGCACGAAGCGATCGTCGGGTGCGGCGCAGGTGCGTCCAGGTTTACGTAGCTCGGTAAACAGGGGCAACCGCACCGTATCAGCGCAGCGGCGCGAACGGCGTTATAGGAGGCCAGGATTAACGCGCCGCCGGCCCGGGGGATAAAACGGCGGTGACATCCCGCGGGAAGCCGGACTTTACGGCGACAGGCTAACCCCCCCTGATTCAGGGCACCCCGCCCCCTCTGCGCTCCTCCGCGACCCGTCCGTAATCTCTGCCATCGCTCGGTGGCGGCGGCGGCAGCGGCGGCGGCGGCGGACGTCCTGGGCGTCTTCACGACGCCGTTATGTTCCTCGACGGCAGGCGCCGCTGAGCCCCCTGACCGGCGTACACATTCTGCACAACACAGCGCCCTACTTGTACTTCATCCCTTTCAAGGTATTTCTGGACATTCTAGCTTTCCACTTGGCACCATTTCCATCTCTTGCTATGACTTCCAATACTCATAGATCTTTTCACTGAATGTTAGGCCCTTTGGGGTTTACATCGTTTCCATTCTTTCTGCATCTTTGAGCACCCCTCCTTTGACCCAATAAGTCTTTCCGCCTGACATAATTCCCATTTCTTTCTAAATCTTCCAATAATACATCGACGAGCTAGCTTCTTCTTCCTCTCAATGAGGATTTCGCGTTATGAACCATTCAGCTCATCAGTCTCAATAATTTTTACGGTTCTGTACCTCAATCGGTAAAAACAAAACATGCAGGAGGTCACCTAGCTGTCAGTGTGTATACCTGTTCGTCTGTTAAGACTCCTTTTTCTCAGGAACCGTTAGAGGTATCGACTAAAATTTCTGTCAAACACTAATATGTAAGGTCGTTTCCTGGTATAAAAAATAGTAGTGTTCTAAGCGAATGCAGTCAAAAGACACGGCCATTTATGCACATATTTTCATGCCCTCAGACTCACTCATCAAAACTTGTGGTTTTACGATTAACATACATAATTAAATTTGTACTGAACCCTCAGGGAGCTAGTCTTGCTCTTATTCGTCCAGTTTTTACATTACTTCTTAAAACCACTGGCTCTTTCTTGCCTTTCGATGATTGTTACATTACGCAGCATTCACATCTCTCTTGGTCTTCCACTATTGTATTATCACCAGGCTTATCATTTGTCATTATAGATTTAATGACGCTTCGACCCACTGACTTCTTCTCCTCTTTAAAGAATTTTTAGACAGTGTCAGATGTAAGGGTTCTTAATGAGCTTATGTCTCTAGATCTTCCAGTACTCCTTTGATTCACTGGCATATTTCTTTTCAAAGAACTTTATGCCTTGTGGCCCGGCTTGTATTAATACCATTTTTCTGAATTTCCCTTACTCTTTCAATCCACTGTCTCCTTCTTCCCTTTGAAGGAATTTATGTTACACAGTCCATGACAGATTGTACGAGCGCCATCATCTCTTTCCTTTACAGTGACGGTCTGAGAACATTTTACTGGTTTTTTTTTTTAGTCTTCTTAGTCATCTGACTGGTTTGATGCGGCCCACCGCGAATTCCTCTCGTGTGCCAACTACTTCATCTCAGAGTACCACTTGCAACCTACGTCCTCAATTATTTGCTGGAGGTATTGCAATGTCTGACGTCTGACTTCCTCTAGAGCTTTTGCTCTCTACAGCTCCCTCAAGTAACACGGAAATCACATCCTGACGTCTTAACAAATGTCCTATTACCCTGAATGAGATTTTCACTCTGCAGCGGAGTGTGCGCTGATATGAAACTTCCTGGCAGATTAAAACTGTGTGCCCGACCGAGACTCGAACTCGGGACCTTTGCCTTTCGCGGGCAAGTGCTCTACCATCTGAGCTACCGAAGCACGACTCACGCTCGGTACTCACAGCTTTACTTCTGCCAGTTTCTCGTCTCCTACCTTCCAAACTTTACAGAAGCTCTCCTGCGAAGCACTTGCCCGCGAAAGGCAAAGGTCCCGAGTTCGAGTCTCGGTCGGGCACACAGTTTTAATCTGCCAGGAAGTTTCGTCCTATTACCCTGTTCCTCCTCCTTCTCAGCGTTTTCCACGTTTTTCTGTCTCATGCTGCGCAGAATCTCCTCATTCGTCACTTTATCAGTTCACCTAATTTGCAGCATTCGTCTGTAGCACCTCTGAATTGCTTCGATTCTCTTCTATTCCGCTTTCCCCACAGTCCATGTTTCACTACCATACAATGCTGCACTCCAGACGTACATTCTCAGAAATTTCTTCCTTAAATTAAGGCCTATGTTTGATACTAGTAGACTCCTCTTTACCAGGAATGCCCTTTTTGCCATTGCTAGTTTGTTATTGATGTCCTCCTTGCTCCGTTCGCCATTCGTTATTTTGGTGCCTAGATAGTAGAATTCCTTAACTTCATCTATTACGCGACCATCAATCCTAATGTTACATTTCTCATTGTTGTCATCTCAGCTACTTCTCGTTAATTTCGTCTTTCTTCGATTTACTCTCAATTCCTATTCTGTACTCATTACACTGTTCATTACATTCAGTAGATAACGAAATTTTTCTTCAATTTCACTCATGACAGCAATGTCATCAACGAATCGTATCACTGATATCCTTTCACCTTTAATCCCACTCGTCAACCCTTCTTTCAACCCTGTCTTACAACCTTTTAATCGGAGGACTTCATTCTTGGTCGTCCACTCTTATTATTGCCTCTTGGTTCATCTACATATCGTATATTATTCTCCCTACAGCTTATCCCTATTTTTCTCAGAATTTCGAACATCTTGCACCATATAACATTCCAGGTAGACAAATCCTATGCACGTGTCTTTATTTTACTTTAGTCTTGCTTCCATTATCAACCACAACGTCAGAAATGACACTCTTGGACCTTTACCTTTCCTAAAGCCAAACTAATCAAACATCTAAGACCTCCTCAATTTTGTTTTCCATTCTTCTGTATACGAGAGTTGTCTGGAAGTTGGATGCATGAACTATTAAGCTGATTGTGTGATAATTCTTGCTCTTATCATCGCTTGCAGTCTTCGGATTTGTGTCATGATATTTTTCTGTGAGTCTGATGGTATGTAACCAGACTCATACATTCTACATACGAAGGTGAATGGTTTGGTTGCCACTTCCCCAAATGATTTCAGAAATTGTGATGGGATGTTATCTGTCTCTTCTGCCTTATTTCATCTTAAGTTGTCCAAAGCTCTTTTAAATTTTGATTCTAATACTGGATTCCCTATATCTTCTAAATCGAATCCTGTTCCTTGTTCTATCAAATGAAATCTTCCCCCTCACATAGGCCTTCAATGTACTCATGTCTCTCCTCTGCATTTAACAGAGGAATTCCCGTTGCGCCGGCCGAAGTGGCCGTGCGGTTAAAGGCGCTGCAGTCTGGAACCGCAAGACCGCTACGGTCGCAGGTTCGAATCCTGCCTCGGGCATGGATGTTTGTGATGTCCTTAGGTTAGTTAGGTTTAACTAGTTCTAAGTTCTAGGGGACTAATGACCTCAGCAGTTGAGTCCCATAGTGCTCAGAGCCATTTGAACCATTTGAATTCCCGTTGCACTCTCAATGTTGCCACTCCTGCTTTTAATTTCACAAAATGTGGTTTTTGCTTTCTTTTTCAGTTTCTTCACATTTTTCATGCAGCCATTTCCTCTTATCTTCCCTGCACTCCCTGTTCATTTCATTCGTCAGTGACTTGTATTTCTGAGTTTCCCTGGACATTTTTGTACGTTCTTCTTTCATCGATCAACTGAAGTATTTCTTCTGTTGTCCAGGATTTCTTCGCACTTACCTTCATTGTACCTTTCTTTTTCTTTGCAACTTCTGTGACTGCCCTTTTTAGAGATGTTCATTCCTCTTCCACTGGACTGCCTACTGAGCTACTCCTTACTGCTGTACCTACGAGTATAACCTTGGAGAACTTCAAGCGAATCTCCTTATTCCTTATTACTTCTGTACCCATTTCTTTTCGTACTGATTTTTCCTGACTGCTCTCTTATACTTAAACCTACTCTTTACCACTACTAATTTGTGATATGACCATATATCTGCTCCTTGTACGCCTTAGAATCCAATATCTGATTTCGGAATCTGTGTCTGGCCGCGATGTAATCTAACTGAAATCTTACTGTATCACACCTCTTCCTCTTGTGATTCTTGAACATAGTATTCGCTGGTAACAACTGAGATTTATTACATAACTCAATTTATCTTTCTCCTATCTCATGCCTTCTCGCAAGCCCATATTTTCCTGTAACCGGCTCTACTACTCCATCCCCTACAACAGCATTCCAGTCCCCCATGACATTTAGATTTCGTCTCCTTTTACATACTGTACAACCCTGTCAGTATCCTCATAATCTTTCTCTATCTCTTCATCTTTAGCACGTGACATCGGCATATATACCGGAACTATCATTATTGGCGATTCTGATAAGAAGAACCCTATCACTGAAATCTTTACAGTGACACACTCTCAGACAACTGCATTCCAGTCCCCCATGACATATTTCGTCTCCTTTTACGTACTGTACTATCCTGTCAGTATCCTCATAGTATTTCTCTATCTCTTCATCTTTAACATGTGACATCCGCATATATACCAGAACTATCATTACTGTCGATTCTGATAAGAAGAACCCTATCACTGAAATCTTTACAGTAACACACTCTCAGTCCTACCTTCCCATTCACAACGAATCTTGCTCCCATTACACCATTTTCTACTGCTGTTGATATTACCCTATACTCATGTGACCATAAATCCTTGTCTTCTGTCCATTTCACTGTACTGACCTCTACTACTTCTAGAATTAGCCCTTGCATGTCCTTTTCCACATTTTATAGCTTCGCTACCACACTAAAGCTTCTGACATTCCACAACGTTTCGTTGGTTAATCAATCCGATTCTCATGGTTCACCTCCCCGTTGGCAGCCCCTCACGGAGATCCGGAAGGGGGCTATTCTGGAATCTTTTACCAATGGAGGGCTCATCATGACACTTTTTCAATTATAGGCCACATGTCCTGTGGATACACATTATGTATGTCTAATGCAGTAGTTTCCGT
This sequence comes from Schistocerca americana, assembly GCF_021461395.2. Lineage (NCBI taxonomy): Eukaryota > Metazoa > Arthropoda > Insecta > Orthoptera > Acrididae > Schistocerca > Schistocerca americana. The sequence continues at coordinate 226,491,440 of NC_060120.1, read as the reverse complement.
TGTCTTTTGGCATGCCGTTAATCATTGCTGATTCTTCCGCCTTTAGGGGCAGTTTCGCACCCGAAGGACAAGAGAGTGCCCTGACCCATTTTTTGCTCCTCCGCCCTCTTCGACAAGACCGTTGTCAGAATGAAAATGACTTCTTATGACGAAAGTCTTCGGCGCCATGCTGATTGCTAATTAAGATTTAAGAGATGGTGCGTTTCGAACCGGAGACCGAGGACGTTTTGATTACTTATCAAAGACGTTACCCCTAGATGATAAACAGTAATAGTCAATCAATTAACAATGTCGTTAGTGGTGTCATTAGTACAGCTGTTGCCACTAATAGTGATAATCGTGATAATAATAACCTAATGATAACAACAGCAATAATAATAATAATCACAATGATAATATTAGGACATTAATAACAATAAAAGGACAATTAATAACAATAATGATAGTGATATATACAAGAAAAATTTATAGGTCTACAAAATACATGTTTTATGTTGTTACGGGTTCTGGGTAATGAAAATTTAAGGAGACTATATCAGCTAACAATACTGATAGATGAGATCAGGTTAGGTAGAGTGATGTACAAGGATAACTAGTGGATACAGGGGTAGACGTAATCTCGTTGTTCCTTTAGTAGAAATGTCATTGCCTGTCTTCTGAAGCTAGGGATGTTACTTAGTTCTCTGATGTAACGCAGGACGTTGTTCCAGAGTCGGTTTCCTACTACTGAGAAGAACTTCCAGAAGGTGGGTAAACGATGGAGTGGAATAGAATGTATTTTGATCTAATGGGAACGGGTGTTCCTACCGTGTTGTTTAGACAAGAACTTTAAGGTTTAGGAGAGATATGAGGGTCACTGTTCATTGATAAGACATTAGAGAAGATAGACGGTATGAAAATCTCTGCGCTTGTCTGCTCGCAGAAATAACAACTGTTCATGTGATGGTAAGATGAGATCGGATACATCACAGATATAGCGAACACAGGCATTCATAACCAGCGCCAGGTACAGTGAGCTCTTTTGAGAAAGGTCTTACAGGACACGATTGCTGTAATCAATTATTGGAATTATAAACATTTGTACGAGTTCCTTTTTCAGCTCAAGAAGGAAGAAGGTTTTATGTTTTTGTAGGGCATGAAAAGGTGCTGATGCCTTCTTGCACATTACAATTACGTGCTCATATACCAGTGGTTCCCAGACTTTCTTAGACCATTATCCCTACCTGCAACCAAAGATTAGCTAGTACTCCCTCCATTATTCTCCATCTGCCAGTTTTGACCGCCCCCCTCCCCCACATTACCATCAACTTAAGCACCTAACTTAACTGAAGCATAAAAGGCTTCTTGGAACGCTTCTGTTTTTAAAATGATGAAAGATGAATGATATTTTATGTGTGTGTGTGTGTGTGTGTGTGTGTGTGTGTGTGTGTGTGTGTGTGTGTGTGTGCACATGTGAGTTACAATGAATGACGAAGGAATTCGTGGTGCTATCCGCAACTCCTCCTCAGATAAGGAAGTTACCTATCCACAGTGACGGTAGACACTTCTTAAAAACATACTTCCCTGCATTACTCCTCTCCACTACAGCACTTGCTTGACCTGGACGTTGCAATCCCATTTAAAACCAAACAAGTTCAGCTGTGTTCTCTGTACTTATTGTTCGTAAATTACTTGACTGCTGCATTCCTTTCTTCTGAACTGACAGAAATTGGAAGACTTCAGACTGTTAATACTTTGTGTCTGACCACAGCCACTGACTGTAATAATACTGTGTACAGCACTATAGTAGCCCTTATGTAGTTACTGACGTATTGTACTGCCAATTAATTCCTTTATCTGTTTCGAAGCGAGTAATGAAGCAATTTCTGGATTACTGCAGGTACCGTCTACAACTTGAAAACATTTTCTTGAGATATTTAGCACTTGTTACATATAAGTCTCACTTTTATCAGCAGAAATGTACGGGACAAAGCACAACGTATGTCTGAGGTGGGTGGGCTATATGAGGAACCACATTAATGCTACTAATTGAGAAAAAGTAATTATTGATAACTTATAAAATCAATTTTAGAGACTTACAAAAGTTTGAAAACAATAATGGTCTTTCGAAAATAACTGATTTTTGTGACTGAAACAGAATCGAATCGTTAAGTTTTTACCCCTCAGATAATTTCATTTTACCTCTCAGGGGATAATTACCCACACGTTGAGAACCACTATCCTAGACTCTTTACTGAAGGAGTGATGATATTTGTTCCATTTAGGGCAGAGATTCCCGATATTTCGGGTTAATGAATATACAATGACCAATCAGTACCGCTTGACTTTGGTTGGAGTGAGATAAACACTAGATCCTGCGTTCATTTTGGTAGTGGACGTAGGTCGGTATTGAGATTTTCGATAGCTATCTTCAAATGTATTAGTTTTCCAATTTTATGCAACTGGAGGTCATGTGGTATTTGCAGTAGGACAAGGCTGATGGTGCACATTTACGTATAACGAAAAATTATAGAAACTAACCCTGGTGGTGTACTTTCGGGTGTTCAGTCTTCTTATTGATTCCCAATCTTGGGCTGTCTTTAAAATTGCAAAAAGACCTTTTATCGATACGAAAATCGAGTGTTTACCGTATTCCAGATGAATGTGTAATATTGGATGTGACGGGTTATTAGAACATTCGAAGGAACGAAGGAAGGGAGATTAAGGTTGACGGTTGCAAGGCACATCAGTGACACACCCAGCTAAAACAATGAAGTTAGTTTTAAGAAAGCAGTCTTTATCGCGTTTTTTGTTTATTTAATGCCGACCGGTTTCAGCCAATGGAAGGGGCCATCTTCAGGGCGAACATATCGTCGACTGCTGGTGGCGTCAATTCTACCAAGGTATGGCAGTCGACATATGTTCGCCCTGAAGGTGGCCCCTGCGATGGGCTGAAACCGGTCGGCACTAAATAAACAAAAAACGTGATTAAGACTGTTTTCTTAATGCTAAATTAATTTTTACTAATCGCCGTCGCTCCACAACTATGTTGTCAAAACATCTAAAACAATGAAAGCAATCAGCCGCCGCCCTGCGCTGCCTCGAATATGATCATGAAACGAAATGTAACGAGACCAGTATCATGTAGCAAACGCTAAGTTTCGGGGAGCTTACATCTACATAGACAATCCGCAAGCCGCCGAACGGTGAGTGTCGGAGTGTGCCACGTACCACTACTAGTCCCTCCCCTATTCCACTCGCAAATAGAGCGAAGGAAACACGATTGTCTTATGCCTCCGACTGAGCTCTGATTTCTCGTATCTTATCTTCACAGACCTTACGTGCAATATGCACTGATGGCCATTAAAATTGCTACACCACGAAGGTGACGTGCTACAGGCGCGAAATTTAACCGACAGGAAGAAGATGCTGTGATATGCTTTTCAGAGCAAAATGGCTCTGACCACTATGGGACATAACTGCTTTGGTCATCAGTCCCCCTGAACTTACAACTACTTAAAACTAACTAACCTAAGGACATCACACACATCCATGCCCGAGGCAGGATTCTAACCTGCGACGGTAGCGGTCGCGCGGTTCCAGACTGTAGCGCCTAGAACCGCTCGGCAACTCTGGCCGACTTTCCAGGGCATTTACACAAGGTTGGCGCCGGTGGCGACACCTACAACGTGCTGACATGAGGACAGTTTCCAACCGATATCTCATACACAAACAGCAGTTGACCGGCGTTGCCTGGTGAAACGTTGTTATGATGCCTCGTGTAAGAAGGAGAAATGCTTACCATCACGTTTCCGACTTTCATAAAGGTTGGATTGTAGCGTATCGCGATTGCGGTTTATCGTATCGCGACATTGCTGCTCGCGTTGGTCGAGATCCAATGACTGTTAGCAGAATATGGAATCGGTGGGTTCAGAAGGGTAATACGGAACGCCGTGCTGGATCCCAACGGCCTCGTATCACTAGCAGTCGAGATGACAGGCATCTTATCTACATGGCTGTAACGGAACGTGCAGCGACGTCTCGATCCCTGAGGCAACAGATGGGAATGTTTGCAACACAATAACCAACTGCACGAACAGACGGATCGAGCAGCCACGTCTCGATCTCTGAGGCAACAGATGGGGACGTTTGCAAGACAACAACCATCTGCACGAACAGTTCGACGACGTGTGCAGCAGCATGGACTATCAGCTCGGAGACCATGGCTGCGGTTACCGTTGACGCTGTATCACAGAGAGGAGCGGCTGCGATGGTGTACTCAACGACGAACCTGGGTGCACGAATGGCAAAACGTCATTTTTTCGGATGAGTCCAGGTTCTGTTTGCAGCATCATGATGGTAGCATCCGTATTTGGCGGCATCGCGGTGAACGCGCATTGGACGCGTGCATTCGTCATCGCCATACTGGCGTATCAGCCGGCGTGATGGTATGGGGTGCCATTGATTACACGTCTCGGTCACCTCTTGTTCGCATTGACGGCAATTTGAACAGTGGACGTTACATTTCAGATGTGTTACGACCCGTGGCTCTACCCTTCATTCGATTCCTGCGAAACCCTACATTTGAGCAGGATAATGCACGACCGCATGGTGCAGGTCCTGTACGGGCCTATCTGGATGCAGAAAGTATTCGACTGCTGCCCCGGCCAGCACATTCTCCAGATATCTCACCAATTTAAAACGTCTGTTCAATGGTAGCCGAGCAACTGGCTCGTCACAATACGCCAGTCACTACTCTTGATGAATTGTGGTATCGTGTTCAAGCTGCATGGACAGCTGTAGCTGTTTGACTCACTGCCCAGGCGTATCATGGCCGTTATTACGCCCCGAGGTGGTTGTTCTGGGTACTGATTTCTCAGTATCTATGCACCCAAATTGCGTGAAAATGTGACCACATGTCAGATCTAGTATAATATATTTGTCCAATGAATACCTGTTTGTCACCTGCATTTCTTCTTGGTGTAGCAATTTTTATGGTCAGTCGTGTATGTTGGTATGCAAGGTACTAGGGGGAACTATGGAGTGTAAAAACTAGAAGGGAAGACAGAGACTGGAAAACATCCAACAAATAATTGAGGAGGTAGGTTGCAAGTGCTACTCTGAGATGAAGAGGTTGGCACAGGAGAGGAATTCGTGGCTGGCTCCATCAGTCAAAAGACTGTAAAATCAAAAATAAATAAATAACAAAATAAAAGATAGAGCAGAAAGGAAATGTGCGTGTGGCATTGATGGCCGTGTGCTCACATCCGGGGAAGTTCGGCCGCCGAGATGCAAGTCTTATTTCAGGTGACGCCACATAGGGCGATTTGCATATCGGTGATGATGAAATCATAATGAGGGCAACACCCTGTCCACGAGCGAAGAAAATCTCCACCCACGCCGTAAATCGAAATCGTGCCCGCTGCGCGGTAGGCAAGCACGTAACCACTCAGGTTAGCAGGCGGGCAGAGAAAGAGAGACAGAGAGACAGAGAGTAGTGACAGAGAAGGATGTCGTTAGACTTTAGCTTGGTTCTCTCTCTGTACACTTGTTTCTGCATTCTACATCTACAAGCCACCGTACGGCGGAGGGTACCCTGTACCACTACTTGTCATTTCCGCTCTTGTTCAAACGCAAACAAAACGAGGGAAAAACGACTGTCTGAACGCCTCCGTATGAGCTCTAATTTGTCGTATTTTACCTTCGTGTCCTTACGCGCAATGTATGTTGGCGGCAGTAAAATCTTTCGGTAGTCAGCTTCAAATGCCGGTTCTCTATATTCTCTAAGTTGTGTTTCACGAAAAGAGCGCCGCCCTCTCTCTAGGGATTCCCATTTGAGTTGCCCAAGCATCTCCGTAACTACAGCCTGCCTCTGAATTGCTTATATGTCTTCCTTTAACGCGACCTCGTACTGGTCTCAAACACTCGAGTAGTACGCAAGAACAGGTCGCACCAGCGTCCTATATGGGGCGTCCTTTACATGTGAAGCACTCTTCCCCAAAATTCCCCCAATGAACTGATATCGACCATTTGCCTTCCTTGCACAGTTTTCGCATGCTCGTTTCATCTCATATCGCTTTGCAACGTTAGGCCCAGATAATTAAACGACTTGACTGTGTCAAGCAGGACACTAGTAATACTCCATCCTAACATTACAGGTTTGTTTCTTCTACTCATCCGCATTAACTTACGATTTTCCACATTTAGAGTTAGCTGCTATTCATGACACCAACTAGAAATTTTGTCTGTCTTGTATCTTCCTACGGACGCTCAACTTCGATAACTTACTGCACGCTGTGGCATCATCAGCCAACAACCGCAGAGTGCTGCCCACCATATCAGCCAAATCATTTATAAGAGAACAAAAGTTGTCCTATCACACTTCCCTGGGGCACTGCTGACGATACCCTTGACTCTGATGAACACTCGCCGTCGAGGACAACACACTGGATTCTATTACTCAAGAAGTCTTCGAGCCACACTGTGAACTTATTCCATATGCTCGTAACTTCGTTAACAACCTGAGAGGGGCACCGTGTCAAACGCTTCCAGGATATATAGAAATATGGAATCTGTCTGTTACTGTTCATCCATAGAAAAGAGCAAGCTGAGTTTCGCACGAGCGATGCTTTCTAAAAGCATGCTGACTCGTGTACATAAGCATTTCAGTCCCAAGAATGTTTATTGTATTCTGACTGAGGTTATGTTCAAGGATTCTGCAGCAGACAGAAATTAGGGATAGTGGTCTGTAATTTTTCGGGACCGTCCTTTTACTTTTCTTATATACTGGAGTCACATGCGCTTTTTTATAGTAACTTGGGGCATTGTGCTGGATGAGAGATCACGATAAATGCAAGGTAGGTAAGGGTCCAAAGCCCTAGAGTACTTTTTGTAAAATAGAACTGGGATTCCACCTGGATCTGGTGATTTATTTCCTTTAAAAACTTTCACCTGTTCCTCTACGCCAGGGATCCTTATTAGTATGCCATCGATACCTAAGTCCGTTCAATAGCCATATGACGGCATTTTTATACGATTCTCCTGCGTGAACGATTTCTTGAATGTATTTCTATCTTCCAATGCACACAAGACTGTTCAAGAAGGGAGTGGAATGGAAGTCTTAGAATCACTTACCTTTCCTTGATGCATATTTCATCCTCTCAACTCTTCTTCGGCACTTGGCAAGCCACTCCTTGGCGTAACTAATTCTGAAGAATGTGTGTGTGTGTGTGTGTGTGTGTGTGTGTGTGTGTGTGTGTGTGTTTAATTTTCCATTTACATTGAAAGTACCCGTTACCCACACCTAGAAGCCATGTTTAAAATAACGCACACTGATCTGGTAGGCCAATTTTAATGAATGAGCTGGCAAACTAAAACTGCCCAGCCAAAAGTTTCTACGACTGACGCAGAACTGACCTTTGTCACAGAACAGAAGACCTCCCGGACACAGAAAATACAGGAAAATGTGATTTCGATTCACAAGTTGGTTGCTGTCACTTCTCTGCGCATGCGCATGTCCCGGATGCTGGAATAATAATATTGCGTGTGGCTAGGCCGAGAGCACCACCAGCGGGGAGCCCGGCAGCGTGTTGCAAGTCTTTTTAATTGACACCGCTTACGTGTGGACGACGTGATGACGTAGACAATACCAAGTCTCAGACTGGAGAAAATCTCTCACCCATTCGCGAATCGAACCCGGTCCCCTTACATGGCATTCCACCGCTCTGACCACTTTTTTCATTCTTTACTTTTATTTTCTAAATGAATACAACGGCGGGGGTGGATCAGCAGGGTACGCAGGAGTTGAATCTCAAGAGCTTGGCCACAGTGTCCCCTCACCGTCACCGAGGCTACGGGACGCAGGAAAGTGCGAGACATGGGAATCAAAGGAAGTAGAAGGCTTTCTTATTTATTTTTATTTTTAATTTTTGTTAGTATGTGGAACAGACGTCACCTACATAGGAAAAAGAAACAGAAGACTGGGTAAATAAAATCCGCGCATATACGGACCGCTCTCCCATCGGCGGCGGTCGAGGGTAGAATCGATTGTAGGTGGCTGAAACTGACACACTTCCAGAGGGGGTAGGTGACCTCATCTAGTGGAGGTCTAACGAAGACTCCTCGAAGATAGCTGGCAAATGAAGTTCGGTAACGTGGCTTGTATTCTGCCGATGCAAGGGATGTTTGTAAACAGGTCCAAAAGTCGAGACGAGATTTTGCTCCCTCAAGAAATTGGTAACTGACTGCCCACCCTTGATCCACATGATGGCATGATATGTAGCCGTGAGAAAGTATGTGCCCTCCGGTTTGTAACAACACCAACGCTGTACTATTGTACAGATAATAATTTTTTTCTTCTGATTTTCGATAAATTAGTGTAAGCGAAGTTCTGATTTCATTTCTTTTTTCTTTTCATGTCATTATGTTAAAGAAACTGTAAACAATTTTCGATGTGAATATTAATGTTTATGTCAAATTGCAAGCAATATTATAACAAAATGGAAATGTAAGAAATGTTGAAACTGTTGTAAGATGTCAAAGTGTGGAGTGCAAAACCTTTGGTGAATACCCTGTCTGTAGGGGAGCGGAAAAAGGTGGATGGCAGGCGAGCACGGGAAAATGCACACGGGCGCGGCACGGCATAACGGGCTCAGCAGTAGTAGTCGGAGTTGGGCTTTGATCTGAGCAACACGTTCTGGATCGAGGAGGCTCTCCTGGAAAACGTGGTTTCGTTGAGCCTCGGATGTGCCGTTTCCGACGACTATACAGCATGGAAAAATTCCATAGGCACTAAATGGAAAAATATTGCGACGCTATGAAGAAGTAAAGTGCCGATACATCAAGAGCCATAGCTCTGATTGTATGTGTGCTCTGCGCCTCGCCATCTCGCCGCCCGCCAACCGCCACATCGATACGAACAGGTTGAAACTATTAGTACTGCATTCGTGTGGACCAGTGTTATGTTTGTTCCTTACTGTTCAATAACAACTTAACTTTTACCAGAACAGTCCTATCATTTAATTATCCTAATCACTAACCTAGACAGGGTCCTTTCCACATGTTGTGCAATCGGAGTGTCCCGAGATGAAGGTTTAAAGTTTATGTCAATAATAATTACCTGCAGACCTATCTATGTTAGAATGATGTTTAAAGAACTTTGTTGTTAATGAATATATAGGCAAATAATATAGGTCTGACAAAGTTGGAAGATAATTTTGAAATTGGTTTTGTAATGAAGTTCAATTATTTTGAGGCAGATATAATTGTAATTAAATGAGCAGGAAATAAGCTAAAAAGAGTAGTAACTCATATATTGGAAACCTTGAGTGCTTAATGCTTTCAATAGTTAATAGTTTCAATACAGTGATCACAACAGTTTCAGGCCCCCCCCCCTTTTTTCATTTAAATTCTGAAGTGTACTGAACTGATTTGACCAGCAAAGTTAAAGTCAATGTAAAACCAAAATTTATTAGTGTTTTACCTTTTTCAAAGCCGGCCGAAGTGGCCGTGCGGTTAAAGGCGCTGCAGTCTGGAACCGCAAGACCGCTACGGTCGCAGGTTCGAATCCTGCCTCGGGCATGGATGTTTGTGATGTCCTTAGGTTAGTTAGGTTTAACTAGTTCTAAGTTCTAGGGGACTAATGACCTCAGCAGTTGAGTCCCACAGTGCTCAGAGCCATTTGAACCATTTTGAACCTTTTTCAAAATTGACATTGTATGTGTGTTTCGAAAGTGCTATTTCTAGGGTAACCTATGCCCGATTCTAATCAGATCAATACACAGTACGAAGTTCGTAGTAAACATTATAGTGTATTGTTGTGTATTTTTGGCTTGTCCATATTAGTACAGAAAGTGAAATTATTAGTTCAGTAGATTTTCTGGTTCTAAAATTTACCATATTATGCAGTGCTATTACGTGTTGTTTTGTATGAGCGTACATCAACTTGTACTGGGAAGAAACTCAGTTAATGCCTAATTAGGCTGGCGACCGTATTATTAACAATTTGGTAGCATCTTCTGTGTCGTTTCTTGTCCGTCCTAACGTGTAGTTGCACTTCAGACTTGCTTGACGTATCATTGTTGTTACTGAGTGGGTGAAAGTCTGATTTTGCCTCCATTCTGGTACACGCGGTCAACATATATACCAAAATCCTTTTTTATAAAGTGAAGCCCGTCAACTTACCATAGTACAGGCTTTAATAAGTATCGTGCGCAGTAGCGTAGGGTTACAGGTTATAGAAACATTTGCGGTTTTGATCGCACCAGTGACACTCGGATGAGGACGGCAGTGATTTGCTGCACGAAGAGGTAGACGTCGTGCGGTAATCAGCGTTGAGTTGCCAACAAAGGACACGAAGAAGGGAACCTGAGATACCGATGTTGTGCAGTCGCTGTTTCGAGGCAAATTTCCTGTTGATTTTGTGATACCTCATTGCTTGGACGTCCGTAGTGACGAAGCGCTGATGGGTGGTACTACATGGAGGTACGCTACGGGGACACGACGCAATAGTAGGCAATAAAAACCGTTGGTCCTGGATGGACACGTGTCCGACGAAATCTGAGATAGGTTAGGGGCGATGTAGCCTAAGCATACCGGTGGTGAGGTAGACACAGACAGGAGTTGAATGTTAGGGATTTATCCCGTCCGGTCCATTGTTTTTCCATAGTACTCATACACAAGGCTCTCATCCGGACGTTGAAGAGACCGACGCCACCATCCCCTGTGGGTAGGGTAAGTATCTATAAACTTTAAACAGGGAGCAAGCCGTAAGATAATAGCCACTCAGCTGTGGAGACACGGATTCCGCACGCTTTGTCATTACGTTTCAGTGAGTGAGGGAGGTAGTCATCTTTAGCGACCAGTTGAATGCAGCACAAGATGTTGTTCACGATAAAACAGGGCTTCTTCATTACCGAGTGTTATCTGAAGCGTAGTTCGTGAAAAACTTGTTTGAAACTGTTTGGTTCAAATGGCTCTGAGCACTATGGGACTTAACTTCTGAGGTCATCAGTCCCCTAGAACTTAGAACCACTTAAACCTAACTAACCTAAGGACATCACACACATCCATGCCGGAGGGAGGATTCGAACCTGCGACCGTAGCGGTCGCACGGTTCCAGACTGTAGCGCCTAGAACCGCTCGGCCACTAGGCCAGCTGGAACTGTTTACGCAACTGTTAAAGAATGGGAGTCTTTTGACAAAGCTCCCAGCAAAATCTGCAATACAACATTTAGCAGCCACAGGAACGTTTCCAGCTTGTCTTCAGGGGAACAGCATTCACTCGCAGGAGAAGAAGGGTAGCTGCGAGGGCGAACTGCTAGTCTTCTCAGTCGGTAACGCACTTATCAGCGGAAGGCGAAGGTCCCGAATTCGAATTTCGCTCTGACACACACTTTTAAATCAGCACAATGCAGCTTCGAGTTGCAGAACAACAACATTGCACATCTCACTAAAGTTGCTACTACAACACAACAAAACTATTTTCCCACAACCTCTCCAAAAGTCAATGGATTTGGTTGGTAGGATATACACCGCATTAATTAATTAGAGACCAGAAAGAGCTGTCATATCCGGGAAATAGGACATACAGGGTGTCTTCGTGATGGTGTTACAAGCTTTACTGCAAGCACTTTGGTTTACATATTTTTAGAGGACATAATATGAACCAAGATAAGAAAATCCAGTAAAAATAGATTCTAAAATGCATACCTTAAAAGTTAAGGGGACTTCTTCAGTAGAAGAGATGTGTTTCACAGAAGCTATGATGAACAATATCTCATCATTCTTAAGGTATGCAACTTAGATGCCACAGTTACTACAAATTTTTCTTACTTTGGTTCTTACTACCGTTTCTGAAAGATGCATACACTACAATGTTAGCAAAAATAGTACCGGTACATAGATTTTCACCATAACTTTTTGACTCTGTTGGTTCCGAACCAAGTTAACTTTCATCCATCACACCTTAAAGTTTGTAACATCTTTATGGAATGACTCTCTACATCGCAACACAGAGCAGAACTACTACCGAAAGAGGTTAAATATGGGCAAAAGCATGAAAACTATATCTCTCGAAATTATGAAGTTTTCCCCCTCAGGTGTTTTTGACAAGAATTCAATTTGTTATACCTCGTAGGATTGGCCAATTTCAGCCGGACTGGTCATTTTTAAGCGCATTATTATCCTTTTATAGTGCAGGAAGTAATAAATCGAATTGTTTTCAAAAACAGTCGACTTGGAAACCTTCACAACGTCCTTTAACAAATATACGGCTGTGGTGCCCCACTGAAGCAAGTATATCTCAGGACTGTGACTGATGAAAATATGAGACGAAGAAAAGGAACCAAAACAGATGAAGAGATAACACGCGCGCAGCGTACAACTACTGAAATCATTAGTTTTTAATATACTGCTTCTCTTGTAAGTCATGAGCAGAACAATGGGATTTTCAGCTAAAGTTAATGAGATTCCTTTTCAAGCATGAGGAAAGTTGAATGTTTTATACCAAAGTTAGTTTTCATTTGTGTCATCTTAAAATATTAAGAACAATGTTGAAGACATTTATGTATTTCATCGAAGTCAGTTTCTTTATCACGCCCTCACATCCAAAAACGTAAAGAAGAGGTCTTTGAAATACAAAAAAGAAATCTTACGTTTTAAACAAAAGTAGATTTTATTTATTACAAGACACACAGGAGAGGTCTTTCTCTTTGACAAAAAGGACAGGAAGAGGCTAACTACGTTTAACAAAACAAAAGGAAGACATACCAAGTTTTGTTTGTTATCATTACAAAGAGCAATATCACGCTGTGCATACGGAACACTAAGGTGAGCCATCTTTGTTTTGCCATGGCAGACTAAATCCGTGCCAACGAAAACAAATGTTGGTGAGCTGTAGAAGCGGTACGAGACACTAAAAAAATATTTAAAAAATTAAAGAAAAGTAGAGCATTTTCCCGCGAAAGACAAAGGTCTAAGGTTCATTTCCCGCTCATGGACTGAGTTTTAATATACCAGGCAGGTTCAAATCAGGATACATTCGGCTTCAGGCTGAAAATGACTATATTTGCAAGTTGTAGCGTTTTTTCGGGGAAGATCATTTCCACCAACACAAGCCCTAGTTGGTGTTTACACCGGTGTCCAAAATTAAAGTAACAAACGGAAATTTTGCAAGGTTAATTTTATTTTGCCACAAAATAGTATAATCAGATGATAGTCAAGTAGAAACAATGTAAAGGATACAGAATGCAAACAACTGCAACATGCATAACGACAGACAAAAGTGTTCTTCGTTATTTACAACTTAACGGATTTGCACACACATTGCGACTGAGCTGTGGTGCCATTGAGTTAGTAAACTGTTCTGTCTGGCACCACTGGCTCAGGTCTAGTATCGACTATCCCTCATGCGGCTCCATTGCCAGTATCTATGAGTATGAGTTGGTATCTGTAGGTTGGGCTCTTAGAAGGGCTTTGCTTGCCGATATCTATTTTGGGTTAGCTGGCAACAAAACGACTATTCACGTTGATGTGTAGAATATATGAGTCTGGTGATATACCATCTGACTTTCGGAAAAGCATCATCCACACAATTCCGAAGACGGCAAGAGCTGACAAGTGCGAGAATTATCGCACAATCAGCTTAGCAGCTCATGCATCGAAGCTGATTACAAGAATAATATACAGAAGAATGGAAAAGAAAATTGAGAATGCGCTAGGTGACGATCAGTTTGGCTTTAGGAAAAGTAAAGGGACGAGAGAGGCAATTCTGACGTTACGGCTAATAATGGAAGCAAGGCTAAAGAAAAATCAAGACACTTTCACAGGATTTGTCGACCTGGAAAAAGCGTTCGACAATATAAAATGGTGCAAGCTGTTCGAGATTCCGAAAAAAGTAGGGGTAAGCTATAGGGAGAGACGGGTCATATACTGTATGTGCAACAACCAAGAGGGAATAATAAGAGTGGACGATCAAGAACGAAGTGCTCGTATTAAGAAGGGTGTAAGACAAGGCTGTAGCCTTTCGCCCCTACTCTTCAATCTGTACATCGAGGAAGCAATGATGGAAATAAAAGAAAGGTTCAGGAGTGTAATTAAAGTACAAGGTGAAAGGATATCAATGATACGATTCGCTGATGACATTGCTATACTGAGTGAAAGTGAAGAAGAATTAATGATCTGCTGAACGGAATGAACAGTCTAATGAGTACACAGTATGGTTTGAGAGTAAATCGGATAAAGACGAAGGTAATGAGAAGTAGTAGAAATGAGGACAGGGAGAAACTTAACAACAGGATTGATGGTCACGAAGTCAATGAAGTTAAGAAATTCTGCTACCTAGGCAGTAAAATAACCAATGACGGATGGAGCAAGGAGGACACCAAAAGCAGACTCGTTATGGTAAAAAAGGCATTTCTGGCCAAGAGAAGTCTACTAATATCAAATACCGGCCTTAATTTGAGGAAGAAATTTCTGACGATGTATGTCTGGAGTACAGCATTGTATGGTAGTGAAACATGGACTGTGGGAAAACCGGAACAGAAGAGAATCGAAGCATTTGAGATGTGGTGCTATAGACGAATGTTGAAAATTAGGTGGACTGATAAGGTAAGGAATGAGGAGGTTCTACGCAGAATCGGAGAGGAAAGGAATATGTGGAAAACACTGATAAGAAGAAGGGACAGGATGATAGGACATCTGCTAAGACATGAGGGAATGACTTCCATGGTACTAGAGGGAGCTGTAGAGGGCAAAAACTGTAGAGGAAGACAGAGATTGGAATACGTCAAGCAAATAATTGAGGACGTAGGTTGCAAGTGCTACTCTGAGATGAAGAGGTTAGCACAGGAAAGGAACTCGTGGCGGGCCGCATCAAACCAGTCAGTAGACTGTTGACCAAAAAAAAAAAGGCCCGAGAGGAGGGCACCGAGTTTGAGGATTGGCTGTAGCGTCGTGACAAGAGGTAGTCACGAGGTCCTAGCGGCCGAAGCCACGAGCTGCGCAAGGAGGGCCAGAGCAGAGCGAAGACACCGGAGTACTTCACAGAGGTCAGACGTTGGTTGGTTGGCAACATTCGTGTCGGACGACCGCTCGTGGCCTGGCTGCTCTCTTCTGCCTGACTTTCATCGGCACCACTCAGTAACCGCAGCGACGTACCGTGGATCCATGGAGCTGCTTGCTGATAAAGGGGAGCAGCGTTCTGTAATCCTCGTGGTGATTTGTGTCATTGTCTACTTGGCCTCCTTATAATTTGTGGTTTGTACCCGACCCCCAGAGTTTTCCTCGGTCGGCTCTTTCTTCGCAGATATAGGCCGTAGTATTGTGCTAAGACACTAGTTGTCATTTGAAAATTATCCCACTATTACATTGCCTTTCCTTTATGGTTTGTTCCCGATCATTAATGTTCTAATGAACCAGCTCCTGGACGTAAATACAGCCGGAACAATTGCGCTAAGGCACAGGTTAGCGTTAAACAAAAGAGGGACCTTTGAGTTAGATTTAGATGTTAACCATTTGAATTATTTGATTGTCATTAGTTATAATCTGAACAACCTGTTGTGCTAAGCTGTGCGTTTCTGTGCTTGAAAGACCAGGTCATTATTGGTGTATTTTAGGTGGATCTTGTGGTTCCGCCGAGTGAGTTCTCTTGTAATAAGTGTTCACAAGTAATGTCTTAAGACGTTCCGTCAGAGCGGTCTTAGTAACTGACAATCAGTTTAACTTTGAAAATATTAACAGCCAACTGTCCTCAGGGTTTTACTCAAAATAAGATAGTCGGAAATGACGGTTTGGGATCCAGTCGCACCTTGGTTGCCGATTGAAATTAAGAAGTTGGTTGCTTCGAAATAATCCTTATCATTGTCATTTTGCTTCCTAATCTCTTTAACCTTTAAGCGCAGGTGCGCATGTTAACCCCGAACCGTTTGACATACAGCTTTCCAATTAAAAGTTACGTCGTTGAGTAATTGAATCACTCTTGTCATCAATGGTGCTTATATAGTTTTCATGAGTTGCGGAAGGGCATTTAATAAGACAGCAATAGTAAACACCGCTGTTTCACCCGATAACGGGCAGGCTGCAGATCTGACGGTCTTGTAATCATTGTCATATTGTTTGCTGTTATGCAATACAGCACTTCAGATTTCTTTTGTAAAAGATTTTTCATCTTAAGGTTTAAGGTCAAAAGAACTTGGCAAATTTGTTCATTTTGTTAAAGAAAATTTTACAATTATATGTATTGTTATATAAACAGGTTATGTGGAAAGAAAGTTATATTGGTGGGTAGTCCCTTCCATGTTTTTCTTAATTCCTTTAAGTACCACGTCTCACCGATAACTGGTTAATGTACTCAGTATGGGGGGTGACCACCTCTTTCAACAATACAAGCCTGAAAACGACGGGGAATGCTGTGATTGATGTCATCAGTCTCATGTTGAAGCCGTAATGCCCGTTCTTCCTGCAGAACTGCTCGTAGTCTTGCGGAGTCCAAAATTGGTTCAAATGGCCCTGAGCACTATGGGACTTACCGTCTGAGGTCATCAGTCCCCTAGACTTAGAACTACTTAAACCTAACTAACCTAAGGACATCACGCACATCCATGCCCGAGGCAGGATTCGAACCTGCGACCGTAGCAGCCGCGTGGTTCCGGAGTGAAACGCCTAGAACGGCTCGACCACATCGGCCGTCTTTCGGAGTTGTTGGTGAGTGATGACGTGATGCAAACCGTCTCACTAGGGCATTCCAGACATGCTCTATGGAATTCAAATCAGGCGAGCGAGCAGGCGACGCCATGCGTGCAATTTCATCCGTTTCCAAGAAAACATCGGTCATCCATGCTATGCGAGGTCCAGCATTACCGTCCGTCGTACGAAATCTGTTCCCACAGCACCTGGGAACAACCACAGAGGAGGCCCACGATCTCGTCACGTGACTGCAGTTAAGCCATGCCGATCTACCCGTACAATTTCTTGGATAGGTGCTCGAGTGGTCAATCCCTGCTCACACCATTAGGGATCCTCCTCGATATCGGTCTCTTTCTACAATGTATGGTCCAGAAATCGTCTACCACGTTCCCTCCAGATGCGAATCCCTTGAGAACCACTCTCCAGACTAAATCACGGCTCATCTTTGAAAATAACATTGTCCCACTGTTCTGTCGCCAAAGTGGCATGTTGATGACTCCTCTCTAGACGTTTCCCTCTGTGGGAGTCAGTCATACAGCATGTCTCCAACAATAAAGGCCCACCGAGCGAGGTGGCGCAGTGGTTCGACACTGGACTCCCATTCGGGAGGACGACGGTTCAATCCCGCGTCCGGCCATCCTGATTTAGGTTTTCCGTGATTTCCCTAAATCACTCCAGGCAAATGCCGGGATGGTTCCTCTGAAAGGGCACGGCCGACTTCCTTCCCCATCCTTCCCTAATCTGATGAGACCGATGACCACGCTGTCTGGTCTCCTTCCCCAAAACCAACCAACCAATAAAGGCCACTCTGCCGGAGCCTTCTACACATCGTCTGCCTCAATACAACACGTCCAGTGGATGCTGCGAGCTCACATTCAAGTTGCCGTGCAGTACTAAGGAGGTACTGTCGTGCCCTCACACGAAACAACGGTCTCTCTTCTGAGATCATACGTGGTCGGCTCTGCTCTGGGCTTCGGGATACGATTTCAGTCTCTATACACTGCCGCCACAGCCAAGAAACGAGAGAGCGATTCACACCTCATTTTGCGACTGATCTCCTTCTTTTCTTTCTCTGGTCCTCCATTGTAGAGAGTCTGGTAAGCATCTTCTCTGTGCCCTACAGCACTACCTGCAGCTGTGCACACAGAGATTGCGGACGTGGGGCTACCCGGAAAACTCTACATCGTTTCATAGGTGCCCTAACGTCACATCGTTGGCGTGGCTGTCCATTGACCTGAAAGCCATCTACCTTGCAGAAGACGATCGTATGGACATCTGGTTGACAGTTTGTTTGACTATATCGTGAAGTAGACGCAGGACGGGGAAACAGGGGTTTGTTGCTTTAATTTTGGACAGCAGTGTAATTTACAGCTCGACTGACGTTTCACGTGCTGCGTCCAACCTCTATTGCTGAGGCATCCAACTTATGATTGTGTACCACTTCACATGGCACGTAGAGGTCAAAGTGGACCGTTACAGTCACCTCACAGAGCCCAGGGCCGAGTGGCGGTCGTCAGTTCTTATCTCTCGGCTGCCGCTGCCCAATCGCTCTCCGACGACACTCGAGCCCTGCTGTCCCTGCGGGAGCGCGCCCTTCGCCCTCGACTGATCCTCGTCTGGCGGCCGTCAAGCACCTCCCCTCTCGGAGCGCGGAATCCAGTGGGTGAGGGTCTCGGCGTGCGATGGTGGCTGGCGATAGGGGGCGTTGCGCAGGGCCGCCGGCGCCCTATCTGCCGGGGAATCTCCTCCTCTCCTGCTGAAGGACTGCCGGCTCTGACTGATGGCCGCCCTCCAGGGCCTTCACGCTCGGCCGCCTATCGACACGCATCTTCCAGTGGCTCGGGCCCGCCTCTGAGGACAGGACAGCGTCTTAAGGTGCCGCGTGACGCAACATCCCACGTGCCCTGGTAGCTTGAAACCTCTTCCTAAAGTGGGAACTGCTGTACCCTAGACTGCTATTAACGAACGGATCCACAATTCCCTTTCCCATTCTCCTGTATATTATTCATTACTGTGCCGAAGATAGCAGGGGAAGCGAGAACTATCACACAATCAACTTAACAGCTAATGCAGACAGAAGTAGACTTGCGCTCTATCTAACCGAAGGTTCGGTGGTTTTGGTACGCTACATAAATGACGTAAAAATGTTAGGATCATCGGTAGTATTCTTAGGGAATGAAATACAGCACTGGCCATTAAAATTGCTACACCACGAAGATGACGTG
Organism: Schistocerca americana; assembly: GCF_021461395.2. Classification (NCBI taxonomy): domain Eukaryota; kingdom Metazoa; phylum Arthropoda; class Insecta; order Orthoptera; family Acrididae; genus Schistocerca; species Schistocerca americana. The sequence continues at coordinate 226,472,553 of NC_060120.1, read as the reverse complement.
CTACAGACGCTAAATTTAACCGACGAGAAGAAGATGCTGTGATATGCAAATGATTAGCTTTTCAGAACATTCACACAAGTTTGGCGCCGGTGGCGGCACCTACAACGTGCTGACGTGATGAAAGTTTCCAACCGATTTTTCATACACAAACAGCAATTGACCGGCGTTGTCTGGTGAAACGTTGTTGTGAGGCCTCGTTTAAGGAGGAGAAATGCGTACCTTCACGTTTCCGACTTTGATGAAGGTCGGAGTGTAGCCTATCGCGACTGCGGTTTATCGTATCGCGACATTGCTGTTCGCGTTCGTCGAGATCCAATGACTGTTAGCAGAATACGGAATCGGCGGGTTCAGGAGAGTAATACGGAACTCCGTGCTGGATCCCAACGGCCTCGTATCACTAGCAGTCGAGATGACAGGCATCTTATCCGCATGGCTGTAACGGATCGTGCAGCCACGTCTCGATCCCTGAGTCAGCAGCTAGGGACGTTTGCAAGACAACAACCATCTGCACGAACAGTTTGACGACGTTTGCAGCAGCATGGGCTATCAGCTCGGAGACCATGGCTGCGGTTACCCATGACGCTGCATCACAGACAGGAGCGCCTGCGGTGGTGCACTCAACGACGACATTGGTACACGAATGGCAAAACTTCATTTATTTCCGGATGAATGCAGGTTATGTTTACAACATCGTGATGGTCGCATCCGTGTTAGGCGACATCGCGGTGAACGCACATTGAAAGCGTGTATTCGTCTTCGCCATACTGGCGTATCAGCCGGCGTGCTGGTATGGGGTTCATTGGTTACACGTCTCGGCCACCTCTTGTTCGCATTGACAGCACTTTGAACAGATGTGTTACGACCCGAGGCACTACCCTTCATTCGATCCCTCCGACACCCTACATTTCAGAAGGATAATGCACGGCCGCATGTGGCAAGTCCTGTACGGGCCGTTCTGGATACAGAAAATGTTCGACTGCTGCCCTGGCCAGCACATTCACCAGATCTCTCACCAATTGAAAACGTTTGGTCAATGGTGGCCGAGCAACTGGCTCACCACAATACGCCAGTCACTACTCTTGATGAACTGTGGTATCATGTTGAAGCTGCATAGGCAGCTGTATCTGTACACGCCATGCAATCTCTGTTTGACTCAATGCCCAGGGGTATCAAGGCCGTTATTACGGCCAGAGGTGATTGTCTTGAGTACTGATTTCTCAGCATCTACGCACCCAAATTGCTTGAAACTGTAATCACATGTCAGTTTTAGTATAATATATTTGTCCAATGAATACCCGTTTATCATCTGCATTTCTCCTTGGTGTAGCAATTTTAATGGCCAGTAGGGTATAAATGAATGTTTAAGAGAAAAACTGCGGCTCGACAACTTCTCTTTGTTTATTTTTTCACAGAAATAAAACCGCACATCATTCAGTGTTATCCCATTGTGTATTTTATATCCTCACAGAATATTAACTGCATTTTATAAGTAATAAAAATTAGTAGGTAGCGTAACTTTTACATCTTTTACGTAACCAAGGAAATTACTTTTGATGCACGTACAGTTTACACGCGGAAACGTAAAAGAATTATGCAACTATTCTTTGTTCTTAGTGGCTGGCAGTGAAAAATATGTCTTTTAATGACATAATTATTACGAATATCAGCCAGCTACGCTACTCTGTTAATTGTTTTTATTTTATATCATTCACTATGAGCCCATTTCGGCACATTGCCATCATCAGGTCCTCTGTAAATACATAAGTAAGCGATGGTCAATAATATAATGGTCCGTAACAATGTTTAGAAAACTTATAATACATCGTTAGGTGTTTTTACCTTCCATGTAACAACATCGTTGCTGCCATGTCCTGTCTGTTTTAGAATCATTGTTTTCTCCTAGATGTACACTGGACATGTACATTCATTTCAGTTAGTTTCCATGCATACTATTTATCTGACACCTTGGATGACAGTGGAATAGCGATATTATATGTTTACATAGTTACCATTACAAATAAGCGATAAGTCGAAATTCAGTTGTTTCTTATTATTTTTATAGGTTTGTTTGTAATCAAGTTTTTTCTGGATTTTGTTTTAGTTTTATTTGCGATTTTTATTTTACATTGTTAATTTTTTCGTAATAATTTTGTTATTGTCTATGGTTTATGTTGGTGTTATATCTTTATATATACTCTTCATGTTGTTATCGCTGTTACTATGGATATGTGTTATTATCGTCTCTGATTTAGTACTTTACCCGTATTCTTTATTTATAATTTGAATAAAGTTTACTACGTACTTTATGTGCTTTAGGTCGGTTTGTTCGTTCAGTAATACTGTAAGGTTACTGTTTGCATGTGAATGTACCTCTATTTCATCAAGGATGTTCATGAATGTTTCCTTTTGTTGTTCTGTGTAAAGTTTTTGGCATGTGTTACACGAAATTTTGTAAATGCCAAAAATTCTACATGGGACAAACCGGTAGAAACTTCGAAGTCAGATATAAAGAGGCCACCAGAGAAAGTGAAAACAACCCATCCGTATTTTTTCAACATCTACAAACACAAAAACACGACGTAAAACCTATAAACGAAGCACTTGAAACCCTCCACATTGCGCACTGGAAACGCAGGTATGACCTTAGTTCACCAAATGTTACTAGGAAAACTATCGTAGTCTACAGTTACTTGAAGTGGTCTACTGTAGCTACGATAGTTTTACAGCTCTAGACAAGAGTAACAAAGAGAAGAATGGCAAAGATAATTAAGTATGTGTTAGAAAGCAGTATGGCTCCAGAGGGGCAGTTCTGAAGCTACGACTGATAATGGAAGCAAGACTTAAGAAAAATGAAGACGCTTTCATAGAACATGTCAACCTCTAAAATGCTTTCGACATTGTAAAACTGTGCAAAATGTTGAAATACTGAGAAAAATAGGAGTGAGCTATAGGGAAAGACTGGTAATATACATGTACAAAAACCCAGAAAGAATAAGAACGATGGAAGACCAAACACGAAGTGCTCTCATTATAAAGCGTGTAAGATAAGGTTGTAGATCTTGCCCCTACTGTTCAACTCTATACATGAAGAAGCAACGGCGGAGATAGAACAAAAGGTTCAAGAGTGGGACAGAATTTCAATGATAAGATTCACTGAGGGCTGGATCTCGTCTGTTAAAATGATGTAGTGTTACAGAACGTGTTGAATGGGATGAACAGCCGAACGAGTGCGGAATCTCGGTTAAGAGTAAACCAAAGAAAGACAAAAACGAATGAGGAGCAGCAGAAATTAGATTAGCGATAAAATGTTTATCCAAAATTGGGGACCACGAAGTAGACGAAGGAACTCTGATACCTTGCAAGCAAAATGGCAGATGGTGGACGAAGCCAGGAGGACACAGAAAGGAGATCAGACCAAGAAATGTCTACTAGCATCACACATCGACGTTAATACGGGAAACAGTTTCCTGATAATGTACGTTTCGAACAGTTCATAGAATTGAAGTGAATCATGGATTGTAAGACAGTTGGAAAGAAGAGAATAAATTCGTTGAAATTTTGGATATTTGTGGTGGGTTCTATGGGACCAAACTGCTGAGGTCATCGGTCCCTAAGATTACGCACTACTTAACCTAACTTAAACTAACTTACGCTAAGAACAACACGCACACACCCATGCCCGAGGTAGGACTCGAACCTCCGAGGGGGGAGCCGCGTGGACCGTGATAAGGCGCCTCAAACTGCGCGGCTACACCGCGCGGCTGATTCGTTTGAGTGCGGTTACGTAGAAGGATTTTGAAAATAGGGTGAACAGGTAAGGAATGAGGCAATTCTCAACAGTATAAGTGAAGAAAGGAACATATGGAAAACAATGATAAGAAGTAGTGTAGGATAACAGTACATGTCCCGATACACCAACGAATAAGTTTCATGGTACTAGACGGAGCTGCAGAGAGCACAAAGTGAGGGGAATGAATAGACTCGAACACATCCAACATATAACTGAGGACGTAGGGTCGAAGTGCTTCTCTGAAATGAAGAAGCTGACACAGGCGAGGAATTCATGGAGTGTCGCATCACACCAGTCAGAAGACTGATGACTCAAAAACAAAAAATGAGTAAGTTACTAACAAAAATATTCGTGTCATCAACTTGTATCCATGAGTAACTAAGCTGACTGTGTGGCAGTTCTCACAATATTCATCTTATTCCTACTACCTTGAAAAACCGTTTGGCTGTCACTCCTCCCAATGAAAATATTCCTTCGAAAATTTGGAAAATTCCGAAGGAATGGTTCAAATGGTTCAAATGGCTCTGAGCACTATGGGACTCAACTGCTGAGGTCATTAGTCCCCTAGAACTTAGAACTAGTTAAACCTAACTAACCTAAGGACATCACACACATCCATGCCCGAGGCAGGATTCGAACCTGCGACCGTAGCGGTCTCGCGTTTCCAGACTGCAGCGCCAGAACCGCGCGGCCATCCGAAGGAATGTTACCTATTTTCCGCCATATGATACCACAAGTATGTATAAGTTCTTTCCTAGTCTGGGTCCCCTATGTCTTACAGATCAACACTCCTCTCTATCAAGATGTATAGATTCCGAATCCCAATGTTAGTGAGCTGAATTCAAGTCGGAGGAATAGGATTAGTAAGAGCAATCAAACGACGTAGCAGACTCAAGACGTGCGGTTCTGAGCCAGAACATTATGACCACCTGCTTAATAATGTCTTAGCCAACCTTTGGAACACGATACAGCGGCGATCCGGAGTGACTTGCGTTCGACAACTGCTTGCTAGGTTTCTGGAAGTATATGGTATTAGATGTCTACGTACAGGTCAGTGAATGGTTTGTTGGCACGGAGGTAGCGCAAGATAGCGTCCCAGATGTCTCCCATTCAGCTCACAGTGGATGAATATGGTGACCAAGATACCGACTTGTATTCTCTATAATGCTCTTCAACTCTTCAAACCACTGTAGCACGATTCTCGCCTTTTTCAAGATACCAACTTGTATTCTCTATATTGCTCTTCAAACATCTGTAGCATCAGTCTAAACTGGTTTTATGCAGCCCGCAACAAATTTCTCTCCCGTGCCAACTTCTTCATTTCAGAGTAGCACTTACTACCTACGTCCTCAATATTTGTGGATGTATCCCAATCTCTGTCTTCCTCTGCATTTTTTGCCTCTACAGCTCCCTTTAGTACCATGGAAGTCATTCCATCATGCTTTAACAGATGTTCTATCATCCTGTCCCATCCCCATGTCAGTGTTTTTCACATATTACTTTCCTCTCCGATTCTGCACAGAACCTCCTCATTCTTCACCTTATCAGTCCACCTGTCATCTTCCGACTTCTATGTTTGGCACAATGAAGGTGCGGAAGTAGTACGTCCAGAGGCTGTTTTTCGAATGGTTATTGATGCAGCAAGACGTTGGTACCGACGCACACCAGTAGAGTTTTACCATGCGGCCATAAAGGCCCTCCGAGTAAGGAGGGATTACGTTGGAAAACAGGGTTTCGTAGCTAAAAGAGTGGGTAAAAATATGAAGCATTGGAATCCTGAATAAAACCAACCTGCTTTCAGAAAAAGAACTGTTGCGTTACTTATTGAACGCCCCTTATAGACAACTACAAGATACTGTACACAACAACGATGAATATTTCGGTAGTGTACGATTACGTGTTTAGTGGTCTTCCTCTGAAGCTCATTAAATCGTTTCAATATTTAGTGTTAATATTAAGTAAAAGGCGGTTGGTAGCACACAGCCTGAGTATCAAAAACAGTTTGGGGATGGAAGGAAACGCAGGGGTAATAATTAAAGGGAAAAACCAAAAGCATGACTAAAGTGAATTGAATGAGTTGGCTGTCCGTTGCAGTGGTCACGCAGAGATGAAGAGGTTTGCACAGGATAGGCTAGCACGGAGAGCTAGATAGCACAGGATAGGCTAGCACTGAAAGCTAGATCACACAGGTCATCGGACTGAAGACAGCAATACTAACAAGTTACATGAAGTGGGACGAACAAATAAAAGCTTTAATATTGAATACGAATGTAAGAGTAAGACTTGTCTGGAAGTTCTGGTAAAATTTGTTGCATCTGTACAGAGAACCGAAGTCAGTAAGCAAGTGTGACAACTCTAGATTACTATTTCATTATTACGATTCCTTATGCAGTCGTAGTGAGAGCAGAATAGTGCTCCTAGGATAGTCTGAGATCAGTCTAGTACACACGAAAGAGTAACAGAGGTGTAAAAGTATACGGCCGATCCCTAGAGATGGCTTGGGGCAGCTACATCGACAGGAAGCTGAGTGGCCACGGTGTGAGGGTGGGTGGCAGGCGATGAGGTCCAGGAAGACACGTCTGTCAAAATTAACACCTTTCCTATTGTCAAGAATAAAATCCGCTACACCTAAAAAATTATTTATTTCTAAACAGGAAAGCACTAACGGTTTCAGGACATATGTCCCATCTTCAGGCCCATGTTAAAATGTGAGTCCACAAGAACGAATAACTAAGGTTAAAATGTGTTAAAACAGTGCATCTCTGGTACTCGATACACAAGATAATGTCCTCTTCATGCCTTGTACTAGGTGTGCGTTAGTTTATTATATTTTAACCTCACGTATGCATCCTTGCGGACTCACATTTGAATATGCACCTGAAATTAGCACATATATCCTGAAACCAGATTTTGCTTTCCTTTTTAAAAGCAAGTAACTTCTTACAGGTATAGTGAGTATTATTACTGACTACGAATAAAAGTTATGGATATCCCGCAAAGAGAAACATGTGACATTTCCAATTGATAGGGAGGTGTGATAGGGAGGCAACTACGACCCTGCCTCGCACGAGTGCGTCGGTAGTCGTTCAGCTGGAGGTCAGCGTCTGCCCAGCTGACTGCTACACACGCTGGTGCCCTGCTTTGGGGTGCCGGGCCCATGGCTAAGTTGCGTGAGCCAAATCCCGACGTTAACGGCGCGCACTAGTATCTTGCGGAGGCAGCTCCTCTTCGACGAATGTTTGCACCCAGAGATACGCCCACCTGCTGTGCTCGACATGTGACCTGCGGCCTACTGGTACTTGTCCGGCCGCTGCTGTAGTGAACCGGTATGCCTGCTCTCCTGCGGCACCAAATCCGGTGGGCGGACTTACGGGGAGAACACGGCAAATGCCCTAACCTGATTTCCCAAGAACTTCGCTCTGTGGAAAACGAGTGGAAATAAGCAAACACATGTTTCGGCTTATCCGTAGATACTCCATCGTTTCTGAAGAAACAACGGTCACAGTTTTCGAGGTATTTTGGAGGTACTTTACGTATTTTTACAGCCCTATATACGCAGACGAAGTAGTGCCTGAGCGGTTAGTATAGCGGGTTCTTAGTTTTGCTCCCCTGATTATTTTGTTTTCATTTATCTACACATGTCCGTATGTAGTTACTACATGAATGTTTCTTGTCGAATTCCGAGATTCAATGGTGTTCTATTAACTGTAAAATTACATCTGCATTTCACAATAAGTGTCATACATATATTATAGAATATCTGTGTATGACACTTTCGAAGCTACAAGCTATCTAAATTCTCATTCTAATATTTCATTATTATATCAGTTCTTATATTTATCTTTCAGAAAGATGGTGCATTCCGTTGATGATATCGATAATAGAAACATTCGATACATACAAATTCCGAACACTATGACCGTCATGCGAAGGTAGGTTTGCCAAAGTGACATTCTTTCCTATGAATCTCAATTGGGAAAGAAACTCCTTTAATACTGGTGAAGATTTCCGTCTTTGGCAATAATTTCTCTGCAACCCATGCATAATGCGTCACTTTCCCGAAAACTGGCGCTTGTAGACGATTATGAATCCAGGTACACTACACGAATTTCACCGAAAATAATTTTAAATAATTTTCTGATGCCTCCTTTTTCTTTTAATTTATTTGCTTGATTTACAATTAGTAGACGAATGAGGACAACGTTGTATCAATATTCACTGCAAAACATTCGTGTAGTGGTCTTCTCCTGACATGGATATAGAAAAGAAAAACAAAAATAAAGGTAATAATCGGGTCTCGAACACGGGGTGTCCGAACAGGCCTCGGATGGCCCAATGATATCGACCGACCGACACGTCATCCTCAACAGATAGGCTCCACTGGAGCGGATATGGAGGGGCATGTGGTCAACAAACCGCTCTCGCTGCAGCTGTCAGTTTTCGTGACCGAATCCGCTACCGAATCCGCTACTTCTCAATCAAGTAGTTCCTCAATTCGCCTCACAAGGGCTGAGAGTTCCCTGCTTGCCAGCAGCGCTCGGCAGACCGGATGGTGACCAACCCAAGTGCTAGTCACGCCTAATAGCGCTTAACTTCGGTGATCTGACGGGAACCGGTGTCATCATTGCGGCAAGGCCGTTGGCAAAATGCTCGTAAAGGATTTGGAAAATACCTCGAAAATTTGACCGTCGTTTTTTCAGAAACAATCGAGTATCTACGAATAAGCTGAGACACATGTTCGCTTACTTCGACCCCTCTTCCACTGAGGGAAGTTTCTAGAAATTCGGGCTATACCACTTGCCACGTTCTCCTTGTTAGTGCAGGAAGAGAGTACCCTGGCAGAGGCTGGAACCTGCGGCTGTAGTTGGTGGCTGCACGTCGTCTTCTCGTCCGGCGTAGCCTCTGTTTACTGTTGGTACTGCTGGACTACAAATGAATCTATTACAAAATCAATAGTTATCTATACCAGATAGCAGCATACTTGTTGTGTCAATGTACCACTCCTGGCATGTACTCGGCAACACCAATGAAACACCGATAATGGAGACATCGCCTTGCCTACGCCATGTATTGCTGCTGCACTGGCAAGTTACGCCGAGAGAGACTAGATCGGCTGGCAGTAATTTCACACGCTTCTTGTCATAACCCAAATGTCAAAACGCCACGCTCACCGGTCACCAACGGCTAATGCAGTATTCCATTGGACGTACTCACAAATTTTACTCTTATGTGGTAGTGCACTACAACTAATCTGAATCACTGGGTAAAAAATGACCATGTCCTGGAGAAACTCTCTTTGGTAAATTTACGGAATCAGTATTCAAGAAATACTGAAACACATAGATTTCATTGCAATAAGATGCAGGGTGGTCAATTGACCGTGACCGGGTCGAATATCTCACGAAGTAAGGATCAAACGATAAAACTACAAAGAACGAATCTTGTCTAGCGTGAAGGGGGAAACCAGATGGCGCTACCATAGGTCAAACGGATATCAACTGCGTTATTTTTAGTAAGAACCCCAATTTTATTACCTATTCGTGTAGTACGCAATGAAATACGAATGTTTTAGGTGAACCACATTTTTCGCTTTGTGACAGATGGTGCTGTAATAGTCACAAACATATGGCTCACAATTTTAGACAAACAGTGGGTAACAGGTAGGTTTTTTAAATTAAAATACAGAACGTAGGTACGTTTAAACATATTATTTCGGTTGTTCCAATGTGATGCATGTACCTTTGTGAATTTATCACTTCTGAGAACGTATGCTGTTACAGCGTGATTACCTGTAAGTACCACATTAATGCAATAAATGCTCAAAAGGATGTCTGTCAACCTCAATGCATTTGGCAGCACGTGTAACGACATTCCTCTCAACAGCGAGTAGTTCGCCTTCCGTAATGTTCGCACATGCATTGACAATGCGCTGACGCATATTGTCAGGCGTTGTCGGTGGATCACGAAAGCAAATATCATTCAACTTTCCCAACAGAAAGAAATCCGGTGACGTCAGATCCGGTGAAAGTGCGGGCCATGAAATATGCTATTCAATATCGCTTCAACCGCACGCGAGCTATGTGCCGGACATCCATCATGTTGGAAGTACATCGCCATTCTGTCATGCAGTGAAACATCTTGTAGTAACATCGGTAGAACATTACGTAGGAAATCAGCATACACTGCTCCTTTTAGACTGCCATCGATAAAATGGGGGTCAATTATCCTTCCTCCCATAATGCCGCACCATACATTAACCCGCCAAGGTCACTGATGTTCCACTTGTCGCAGCCATCGTGGATTTTCCGTTGCCCTATAGCGCATATCACGCCGGTTTACGTTACCACTGTTGGTGAATAACGCTTCGTCGCTAAATAGAACGCGTGCAAAAAATTTGTCATCGTCCCGTAGTTTCTCTTGTTCCCAGTGGCAGAACTGTATACGACGTTCAAAGTCGTCGCCATGCAATTCCTGGTACATAGAAATATGGTACTGGTGCAATCGATGTTGATGTAGTATTCTCAACACTGACGTTCTTGAGATTACCGATTCTCACGCAATTTGTCTGCCACTGATGTGCGGATTAGCCGCGACAGCAGTTAAAACACCTACTTGGGCATCATGATTTGTTGCAGGTCGGGGTTGACGTTTCACATGTGGCTGAGCACTTCCTGTTTTCTTAAATAACGTAACTATCCGGTGAACGGTCCGGACACTTGGATGATGTCGTCCGAGCAGCATACACAGCACACGCTCGTTGGGCATTTTGATCACAATAGCCATACATCAAAACGATATCAACCCTTTCCGCAATTGGTAAACGGTCCATTTTAACACGGGTAATGTATCACGAAGCAAATACCGTCCGCACTGGCGAAATGTTACCTGATACCACGTGCTGATACGTTTATGACAATTCCAGCACCATCTATCACAAAGCGAAAAAAGTGGTCCAACTAAAACAATCATAGTTCTTTACGTACAACACGAATACGTAATAAAAAATGGGGGCTCCTTTAAAAAAAAAAAAACGCAGTTGATATCCGTTTGACCTATGGCAGCGCCATCTAGCGGGCCAACCATAGCGCCATCTGGTTTCCCCCTTCAAGCTTGATGAGTTTCGTTCTTTGTTGTTTTTTCGTTTGATGCTTATTTCGTGAGATATTTGGCCCGGCCACTATCAATGGACCACCCTTTATGTATATATATATATATATATATATATATATATATATATATATATATATATATATATATATATGTGTGTGTGTGTGTGTGTGTGTGTGTGTGTGTACCTCGATGAATATTCGAATTCTCGGATTTAATAAGAGAGAAAACGATGATATTGGTAGGAAGTGCCTATGCCAACACTTTAAGTGCTTCTCAGGTTAAACAGGTTCAATCCGAACTCCACCGACAATATTTCAGATGCTGCCCAGAGACCTTTCGGGGTATTTTGGTTTAAGAGACCCACAATCTCTGGTGGCTCGTTCAGAGTAAAGGTATTTCCATTTATTTCCTTCATTTATCTGTCGTATTGTAATGAAAAATCTGCTAAGCGATGTAAATTAGTGGCATGCACTGTATGGCTTCTGTGGAAACAACATTTTCCACTTGTTCCCGGCCCTTGCTGTTGACAACAACTTTTCGCCATTAGGTTTGCGCCCAGTACAATTTGGTTTTTGTCTCAGGTATGCGTTTCCTGCAGTGTTTGTGGTACATTAACAGTTACGTGAGCCAGTGCGGGTAGGTTTACTGGCGGAGGCATGGTCGACGCGCGCAATTCATATACGGGTTCTAATAATGCATAGAAGAGCTGTTCCCTCACAAAGGCAACCACATCATAGTAATTTTGCATGTATGAGAGAAAATTATATCGAAATAATCAGAAGCCAGCTGCATAAAAGAAATTTAATTTCTCATCTGGTTTCAGGCACTTAGTGCCTTTCAATAGAAAGTTATACCTATCGCATTATTTGCGAGTATCAACAAGATAATTCCGTGGCCCTGTGGTTCATAGTACCTGTAAGAAAATGGTATCATGAAGCCCACCAACAAGTCTCTTACGCAACAGGTTGCTCAATATTTCGATATATGGACCTATAGTTGCACAGCTCTGTGTTTTGTGTTACACATTTTGGTGACTGAAGAGTAAAGGATTTTCGTTGCTATCAGTACGGAAAGTAGAACAGAACAGAAAATTATTTGTTACGTGGTGATCCGTTTGGCTTTAGGAAAGGTAAAGACTCCAGAGGGGCAATTCTAATGCTACGCTTAATAATGGAAATAAGACTGAAGAAAGATCGAGACACTTTCATAGGATTTAGGCAGTGTAAGATGGTGCAAGATGAAATCTTCAGAAAAATAGGTGCAAGTTATACGGAAATACGGTTAATATATAATACATACAAGATCAAGAAGGAAAGATAAAAATGGAAGACCAAGAACGTATTTCTCGAGTTATGAATGATATGAGACGGGGGTGTAGTCTCGTACTCATTTCGTTCAATCTACACATCGAAGGAACTATGAAGGAGACAGAAATGTTCAGTAGCGGGATTAAAATTCAGGATGACAGGATTTCAATGATAAGATTTGTTCAAATGGTTCAAATGGCTCTAAGCACTATGGGACTTAACATCTGAGGTCAACACATCCATGCCCGAGGCAGGATTCAAACCTACGACCGTAGCAACAGCGCGGTTCCGGACTGAAGCGCCTAGAATCGCTCGGTCACAGCGGCCGGCTAAGATTTGTTGATGATGATGTTATTATCAGTGAAAGTAAAGAAGAACTGCAGTAAGTGTTATACGGAATGAATAGTCTAATAGCACACTCCATGGGCTGATAGTAAATCGAAGAAAGACGAAAGAAGTGATAAGTAGCACAAATAAGAGCAGCGAGAAATTTATTATGATAATTGCTGATCACAAAGTAGACGGAGCTAAGGAATTCTGCTATCTATGCAGCAAAATAACCTATGATGGGCAGAGCTAGGTGGAGAAAAAGAGAAGATTGGCATTGCCAAGGAGGGTATTCCTGGCCAGGATAAGTCCACTAGTATCAAACATAGGTGTTAACTGTAGGAAGAAATTTCTGATAAGGTAAGTTTGGAGCACAGCATTGTATAGTAGTGCAACATGGACTGTTGGAAAACTGGAACAGAAAAGAATCGAAGCATTTCATATGTGGTGCTACAGAAGAATGTTGGAAGTTAGGTGGCATGATCAGATGTGGAATGAGGAGATTCTTCGCAGAACCAGTGAGGAAAGGAATATGTGGAAAATACTGAAAAGAAGGAGGGATAGGATGCTAGGATATCTGCTAGGACATAAGAAAATACCTTCCATCGTGTTAGAGTAAAACTGTAAGAGAAGACTAATATTGTAATGAACTCAACAGATAATTGAGAACGCTGGTTGCAAGTGCTACTCTGAGATGAAGTGGTTTGGCGCAGGAGAAGAAGACTGAAGACTGATAATGTCAGAAGACTGATAAAGGAAAGTGTATGTACAGGAATAAAAAACGAGAAGCAAATTAATAAGTGATGTCACACATTAACTACACAGAGCTCCATGACTATCTATCTATGAATCTATCTGTTTTGGTTGGCAGGAGAGCCAACACCGTGTTACTAGAGGAGGCCGAAAGGCACGCGTTTTAGCTCACGCAGGCTGGCAAGAGGTCGAGAACAGAACAAGGAAATTATAATTTAGAAAAACGGACGTAGCTGGTGGAATACTTAACATTAATCCGTTGATGAAGAACGTCGGTCTTGACGGTACATGATTCACAATATCAATAGTAACTGATAATGTCGCCTTGCTAGGTTGTAGCAAATGGCGTAGCTGAAGGCTATGCTAATCTATCGTCTCGGCAAATGAGGACCTATTTTGTCAGTGAACCATCGCTAGCAAAGTCGGTTGTACAACTGGGGCGAGTGCTAGGAAGTCTCTCTAGACCTGCCGTGTGGCGGCGCTCGGTCTGCAATCACTGATAGTGGCGACACGCGGGTCCGACGTATACTAACGGACCGCGGCCGATTTAAAGGCTACCACCTGGCAAGTGTGGTGTCTGGCGGTGACACCACACTATCACTTGAGCCTTGTCCCGCAGTTACGCAGGGTCAGCCATCCTTAATCGGATTTGGGATTTTAATGGCTGAGGGGTGGCCGGATGCCCTTCCCGCCGCCACCCCGTACCCCCCGGGATGGAATTAGTGTACCCCAACTGTCTGCGTCGAGTGTAATCCATGGAATAATACGAATGTGTTCAGATGTCTGCGAGCCGTGTAACTGAGGCGGAACATGGGGATTCACCTAACGGGATGTGGAAAACCACCAAAAAACCACATCCAGGCTGGCCAGCACAGCGGCCCTCGTCGTTAATCCTCCAGGCGGATTCAATCCGGGGCCGGCGCGCCTACCGGAGTCCAGGAAGCAGCGCGTTCTCGCTCTCGGCTACCCTGGCGGGTTCAGAGCTCCATGACTATGCGTCCTTTACTCTTAAATTAAAAATTATTGTCCATCCGTGTCATGTTTAATTTTCGCAGAGTCAGTAAGCTATGCAACGTTAGCCAAGTGCAATAAAATTCCCCAACCACTCTTTCATCCATGTAATATGGTGTTATTCATGCGTTTCTCTCGAGAACAATGAGCGTCGGGTCCCGAGGTCGGCGCTAGATTATATCTGAGTCGTGCTTGCAGTAGTGTTTAAGTATCGAGTCAAGCAAGCGTGATGCGGCTTCTTTCGACCGTATTCGCGTAAAGTACAGCAGTTCGCCGGTGTTTGCTGTCACGGCGTCCGTCTGCGCGGTTGCTAATGCGGTCGCCGTAGCGGAAGATTCCGCCACACCGCGGCAGCGTGGCTGTGCTGACTGCACGGCCCAGCACCCTCTAGAGTCTCTAGAGGTATGCCGCGGTCTGCTGCTTGCCGACTGCTTTGCGCTGGCAACGCCGACCTCAGGGCTCAGTATACGGCCCGGCTATAAAACACCAGCGAAAGGAGTGAGTCTGCGATTCTTTTGGGGCACATTCATCACATACGAGGCGGTATTCAGTGGCAGCAAACATAGGGGAATACGCCTGCCTGAAAAGAAATCCCTCTCGCCCTTTATACACTACATCTTTTCGCGGAATGCGCTCCATTTCCTGTCTCCACTATGTCCGGTTTCTGCTGTCTCTTGGGACGCATAAAGGCGCACATGTACGCAAGGTGTTGCACAGTTCCTATCGTACGCTTCCAGCGTTATGAAGGGAATTAGCAAGCAAAGTTTCGTTTATATGTTGCAGAGAACAATTACGTCTGGCATAGATCATCTGGAAGGTTCGCAGGAGAGCTTCTGTAAAGTTCGGAAGGTAGGAGACGAGGTACTGGCAGAAGTGAAGCTGTGAGGAGGGGCCGTGAGTCGTGCTTGGGTAGCTCAGTCGGTAGAGCACTTGCCCGCGAAAGGCAAAGGGCCCGAGTTCGAGTCTCGGTCCGGCACACAGTTTTAATCTGCCAGGAAGTTTCATCTGGAAGATTCATTTAAACGATATGATGTGGAACGAGGCTGTTTATAGTGTATGTACACTTCACTAATTTCGGTGCATGGCTACAAGTTGACCATTTACAAGTTTCTGAACGGAACACTGGTTTAAATTAAACATTAATGAATATTTTAATTTTCAATCCTACTCATGTAACTGTTGCTATAACTATTTTTTTTCTCAACAGTAAAATAAAGAAAAGTAAGTAAGTAAAGATTTGGCTGGAGAATAGAAGGGGAAATGATTTTAGGTTGTAGTCAAAATTTCCGTTAGAGGCTTTTAGACATTATGTGTTATTGGGCAAATGATCAAAAACTTTTTTGATACGTACTTAACTCCTTTCTGAGCCATTGACACCTTAATGATTTTCCTACGGCGGGACCGTAGTCACGCAGGACTTTCTGAAATAAATTTCCGTCATTCGACTGTCAGTTACTGTTGATTTATTTCACACAATCACGATTTCGGCTTTTAACCCTTCTTAAGTGTTTGTTGAATTATCACAATGTACTGAGGTGACAAAAGTCATGGGATAGCTCCTAATGTCGTGTCGGACCTCCTTTTACCCAGCGTACTGCTCCAACTTGACGTGTCATGGAGTCAACAAGTCGTTGGAAGTCCCCTGCCAAAATACGGAGTCATGCTACCTCTGTAGCCAACCATAATTGTGGAATTGACGGTGCGGGATTTTGTGCACGAACTGACATCTCTATTATGTCTCACAAATGTTCGATAGGATTCATGTCGGGCCCTCTGGGTGGCGAAATCATTCGCTCCAATTGTCCACAATGTTCTTCAGACCAATCGCAAACAATTGTGACGCGCTTTATGTGGCCCATTGGCATCCATAAAAATTTCGTTTTGAAGTCCATGAATGGCTGCAAATAGTCTCCAAGTAGGAGGACATAACCATTTAAAATCAATTATAGGTTCAAGTTGGATCAGAAGACTATGTTTACATGGAATATACCGATATTCCATGTAAACATAGTCAACACCAATATGCACCAACCACCAGCTTGCACAATGCCTTGTTCATAGCCTGGGTCCATGACTTCATGGGGTCCGCGCCACACTAGAACCCTACCATCAGCTCTTACCAACAGAAAGCGGAACTCATGTGACCGGACCATGGTTTTCTAGTCGTCTATGGTCCAACCGACACGATCACGAGCTCATGAGAAGCGTTGCACGCTACATCGTGCTGTTAGCTCGCACCGGTCTCTGCAGCCATAGCCCATTAAAAGCCAAATTTCGCCGCACTGTAATAACGATACATTCCTCATACACCCTACAATGATTCCTCCGGTGATTTGCTCAGCATGAATTGTCTTCTAGCATTGACAACTCTACAGAAACGCCACCACTCTTGCTTATTAAGTGAGGGCCACAGGTCACTGCGTTGTCCATGGTGGGACATAATGCCTAAAATTTGGTGTTCTCGCTTTCCTCTTGACACAATGGATCTCGGAGTATTGATTTCCCGAACGATTTCCGAAACTGAATGTCCCATGCGTCTAGTTCCAACAACCATTCCGCTTTCAAAGTCTATTAATTCCCGTCTTGCGGCCATAACCACATCGGAAACCGTTTCACATGAACCAACCGAGTACAAATGCCAGCACCGCAATGCACTGGTCTTTCATACCTCGTCTACGAGATACTACCGCCGTCTGTATATGTGCATATCGCTATTCTTTTTCTCACCTCAGTGTATACCTGCAATCCCATATATGTCTGACGTGTCTATGTGGCATTTCATCGTAGAACAAACACATTTCTGGTCTTATAAAGCAATTGTGGTATTTTTCTCGTATTACAGGATATGGGTACACATCGAAGATACGTAATATGGCTGACATTGAGCACTGAGAATAATCACTAGTACACGAAATGGTGTATTTAACAGCCAATACATTGCTGTGAGCAGCATTCTTCACATCATTGCATCAACTCGCACTGTTGTGGAAGACGCAGTTCAGGACGGTGATGACTCTGATGTGACTCATTCAGATTACCCCCTACATAAAGTATATTTCAACGCTATCTTTGGCCAAGTGTTGCCCTTTCCTCTGCATCTTCATTATGAGTACGTCGTAGACACTTCCGTCTCCTAAGACAATAACTTACATTTTCAGAATTTTGCCCGCATGCGCTTCTGGTACTCTACCATGCCTCAACTGATCGCTTAAAGTCACCGGATCTTAATCCCGTAGAAATTATCTGAACCATCTGCAAAGCGAGTAGAACATTGCCATCATCGTTCACTCTGTTTAGTAGCTCCACGGGATCTAACCGTCAATGAGCGGCTTCAGCTGGGTATTGAACACCTGAATAAACTTGTGGACTCTTTTTCCTAGCACAACGGAAGTATTAAGCAAGGCTATAGGCAGCAGGCTGTTGCATCTGAAGAAGGATTTCTTCATATATTGGCAAAAAATGTTTGAAAGTTTGGACCTCTGTCAACGGTACATAAAGAAATACCGGAGAAACGGTATTTGTAGAGTGTAGAAGAATCGTTGGATATTAAGTTTCCAGATTACTTATGAAATGATAAAGTTCCAGGAGAAACACAATATATCCACGAAAATGCCTGTCTAGAGGACTAGACATTTCTATGTAAATGTGAATACCTATTGTCACCATAAATCCGCAAGCACCCAGCATGTACGACTGATGTGTATTACAAACATCGTCGGTCAATGATACGACACACTTTGCTCAGAAACAGCTATCTGGATTTTGTGAAAATAAAATACAATCAATATGTTGGTAAAAATATTAGTCTAAACTGAGGTTAACAGGAATGCAGAAAAATAATGTTACAGTAACTGGAGTTTCTGAAAATTGACATGTACAGAGTGTTTTAAAGTGTTAGCAATTAACTTCTAGGAATGATATATCACGTCGTGGGAAACATTTGTTTGAGAGGAAACATTCTCTGACGCTTTTCAGCGACGCTAGGCACGTTGTAGGCTGGCTTTCCCTGCTGGAGGCCCCAGGCATAGGCACTCCGCGATGATTATATGCACTGTGTGCTGCCTATCACCCAAATCATCATTTGTTCCATGTGAAAGGCAGAAGGTCGAACCATTAGAAAAGTTCTCGATTAACTTCTTAAATATCTTTCTTAGCTTAGAGACACTCGTGGTTTTGTTGTCGAAAATCGGTCTATCAATTTACTGGTCTATGTTGTATACTTCGCACCTGGTCAGTAGAAACAAGTAGTATGTTAGTATAACTTTGTCCCACGGCCAGCGAATACTGAAGGATACTTAGAGTCACAAGGAAGCGTCAGCGTATGTTTAATGTCTAACAGAACTTGTTCCTCGTGACGATATCTATCATCCCAAGACGTTTCTCACAAAGACCTAGAAACACAGTTTATGTATGGGATACCCAAAAATTATTGCAGAGGGTGTCTTGAGGAACAAATCGATGATAGGCACCTGTGTTCAGAAACGTCATCTAATGACACTACAGAGCGTCGGAGTTATAGACCCCAGCGCCTGCCATTAGCCCACTCCTTTGGCAGCAAACGTGACTATGTATGCCGATGGGCCGTAGGCGGAACGTCTCGTAATGTTGGTTTTCTTCAATGATCGCGATTCATTGTCACGATCGCCAGTGAAGAAAGTGGAGCTACTCGCTGTGTGGAAAGGCCTTGTCTCCTGTGAATGCAGTGCTCTGTTCTGTCGGTGGATATCGGTATTGGACATGAGTTTCCATCCACATTTTATTTTTCTTGTGGAACCCTCTAAAATTACCATTGTTGTTCGGTATACATGTTCAAAACTGCAGATGGAAGCCCACCAAGGAAATAGATCATCATATCAATGGGAAGCAAGCCTTTCTCTGCAGCTAGCTCTGGTGTCAAAACGTCGATGATCTGCAACGTCATTGGATGAAATTTTCGGACACGCTTTCCTATCCTCAATTTGTTCCTCATGATACCTTATACAGCCCCTCGAATTTTATCACAAGATTCCTGTGACATCCTGTATAAGGTAAGCCCCGCCCTGTATAAGGTAAGCCCCGCCCACAGGCCCTGATGGGTCCATTGGTACCCTACCGATCGTCAAGTCATCCTCTGCCAGTTGAGTCACTGGATGAAATATGGAGGGGTGTGGAATCAGCACACGGCTCTCCCACCCACTGTCAGCTTTTGTGACCTGGAGCTCACAGTCAAGTTGCTCATCAGTTGGCATCACGAGGCTGAGTGCATGCTTTTCCACTCTTCCCACCAAGGAAAAATCTCTGGCAATACCGTAAGATGAATTCTGGTCCTCCACACGGCAGTCAGCGTGCTGATCACTACCTAGGGTGCCGCAGCTATAGGTACCATTAAATTTACTGAAAAAACCTCGAAGTGAACTACCTTATTTCTGCTCTTGTCTAAATACAGCTTGAAGTTATTGCGCTATGACAAGATTCATTTTTTCTTAGCTACCTTAACAATATGTACATGAGTATTAGACTTATGGTTAGTATTTAGGTATTACTGTTTTTGGCATAGCTGTCATGTCGCATTTCCCTACACATTTATTTATTACGTGCACGAATAACTGTTTCTGAGCGAAGTATGTTATATCTTTTAGTGACGATCTTCGTAATATGTATCAGTGGCACATCACATGCGGGATGACTGCGAATTTATGGTGGCATTAAGAATTCATAGTGAGAAGTGAGAAATCTGTGGCCAATACACAATAAAAATAGAAGCTGCCAGGTGCATATTTACTAAAATGGTGCCCATACTGTCGCAAGCCGCGACCCAACATCACACTGCGAAAATAAATATCAAACTTCTGCGTCGCCCCAACTGAAGATGAACCTGAGAAGGTGCCCAAACGACTTTACGGAAATAATAAAATATTTAAAAAAGTGACTGGCTGCAGATTTCTGCATTTATATTCCATACACACTCGCGGTTTATAGGTGATCGATAATGGATCAGTTCAATCAGAGAATCACCTAGATATTTACTGTTGCTTTCAACGAGAGATTTGCCAGCATTTAACACACTTACTGGCTTGTAACGTCTCTCGGTTCTCTACAGATGTTATTTGCAGACAGTGCATTAAGTTTATCCGAAAACAACTGCATATTGTGTGTCGGGTTTGCCTGGCTCTTAGCGGGAAAGTTGTTGAAATGACTAGTGATTGGCTTCCCAGGTAGAGCTCCCTCTTTCATTTAAGCGGTCATTTTTGTAGTTGAGAGAACTGTACAAGGCGTTTCCAAAACTTGCACCCGATATCACAAGACTGTATCTTTTACATGAATGATGCGATAATCCTAAATTGCGTTTCGAACTCTTTTTTCGAAAGAACTTTCCGATTTTACAAATGTATTTCCTTTACCTGCAGGCACACACATCTTCGAGATACTTTCTACAATACAGTTTGGCTGATCTACCTTTTAAAAACATCCAGTTTGCCCTTCGCTGAACGTACAACACTCCTTACAACTATAGTCATTCTCATGTCATACTGCTGCAGGGCGTGTCTGGAGTTCACTGACTACTGTTGCTCTGCAGGGTCACAGTTCGTCTGAAGTTAGTGTAAGGAGAGGCACGTAGATGTAGTCTTTCATAGATCAGTCCCCCCCCCCTCCCTCCCCCACGAAAAGCACCTTTGAGGACAGTGGTGCATTGCGAAAGCGCTGTGCTCTTTACGGCTGCTCCATTGTTAAAGCACTTCCTTGTTGTGAAATACACTTAAATGCAGGTTCCAGTACGGTGGTTTGAAGTCCAACCAAAAAGTGAAATTTCCGGCATGGTTTCGCAACTCTGAAAAAAGAAGAAAAAAAAAGAAACAGAAGGACAAGTGAGCTATCAGGGGTACCTCTACCAGCGACGATAGGCATCGGCAATTTAAAAAAGGCGTCGAGGTTACCACTTAGTTTCCATGCGTAACTTAAAATACACCGCAGATTCCTTTATTCACTAATGTAGAAGCCATTTTTCCTAGGTCATGAGTCTCTTTCCCTGTGGCTGCCTCTTTGTCTCATAAAAGTACTTCCACCCGACTCCCTGAATTCCATGTGGGATGTATTCAAATCTCTGTCTCTCCCTACAGCTTTTATCGTCCACAGCTCCCGCTACTATCATCATAGTTATTTACTGATGACTTTACACATTCCGTATCATTCTGCTCTTTCTTTCCTCAATATTTCCCATACGTTTCTCTCTTCGTCAATTCTGGGGAGAAAATCATCATTTTTTATGAAACACATGATTTTCGGCACTGACTGAAGCCACACGAACCTAATATTCCTGTTCTCTTCTTTTTCGGTGTTCCAAAGGCCCATAATTCACTTCCACACAATACTTTATCCCAGTCGTACTTTCTCAGAAAGAAGTTCCCCAAGTTAGTCCTTTGTTTCATCGAAGTAGATTTCTTATTGGAGAAAAATACCCTCTTTACCTCTTTTTGTGTGTTTCTTATATTCTCCTTGCTTCGTCCGTCATGTGAAAATTTGCTTCCAATGTAGAAGAATTCCTTCATTGTGTTCGCCGACACTGATTTTAAGTTCGTCGCTGATCTCATTTCTGATATTGCTTATCACTTTTTGTTTCTTTGGCTTTACTCTCAATTCACATTCTTTGGAAATTGTTCTGTTCACTTCTTCCAACAGCTACTGTAATTCTTCTCAATTTCTTTGATTTATGTCATTGCTTCCTCGACATGCAAATCGAACAGTGTAAGGAACGACTGCATCCCTGTCGTACACCACTTTTAATTTGTGCACATCGTTCCACATCTAGTATTCTTAATATTTAATTCTTGGTTCTTGTATATAATATAGACCAGATGTTACCCGCGGCTACAGTCGCGTATCAGTTGTTTTTTTATGATGAGTGATGGTGAATTAGTAAGTTACTATACGAACTATAACGGCCGATCTCCCACTTACCCCTACGTACGATGCAACACGCTCAACATAGCTGTCGGGCAGTGTGTGAGGAGAGGTGTGAGCAGGAGCTACTCGTGCTATTGAAGTAGCTGTGCATTATGTAGTCTGCGCAGCACTCTGTGAAAACATTTTACTTCAGTTCTATTTCCAGAAGTGAGCTGGAGTGTAAATAACGCCAATACAGTGTAAGAGAAACTGCAAAAAGACAAATACTACAAAGTGTATATGCGTAACCAAGTTTTTCTCGAAATCAGACTCCACTAACAAAGAGCGAAGAAGCAGTGGGTTATGGAATATGTTAACATGAGGGAGGAACGCCGTAAGTAAATGGCAAGCCACTTTTATAAAGAAATACTGTTTTTAATCTAAAGTAACGAAAAGTGTACAAACATATGTATCCATATTTGAAGAGTGAGCACAGAAGATGCTTTGTAAATAAAACCGGAACGTGTCTGGTATAAAAGTCTCTTTAATTAAATGCTGTGATCTTAGGAAAGAGAACTCGATATCAAGACTAAATAGCTTTCTCAAAGAATAAATATTTTCCATAAATCGTGTAATATTATTAAAAGCAATAAATATCTTGTACTACACACTCTCTACTGTAGCTTGTGGTCTTCCTCAAGGATAAAGCCTTCTCCATACCAAATTTCACTGAAATCGGTTCAGCAGTTTAGTCGTGAAAACGAAACAGACAGAGTAACTTTCGCATTTATACCATTAGTAGGAACTACCCCTTTTCCCTATAACTCACACCTGTTTTCAATAGAATTTGAAACTCCTTGCACCATTGTACAGCCTTGAGCTCTTATTCTGACTCTATAAATCCCATGAACGTGTCTTGAATTTTGTTGTGTCTTGCACTGATTATCAAGCTCAGTGTCAGATCTGCGGCCGTGGTGCCTTTATTTTTCCTAAACCTTATCGATTGTCATTTAACACATGGTGGTTTTATTTTTCCTAAAGCCTATCGATTGTCATTTAACACATTTTCAATTTTTTTTTTTATTCTCCTGCTCAATCTTCTTGTCATTAACTTGAATGCGTAATCCGTTAGCTGATTGTACGATATTGTTCTGCCATCTTCGGGATGATGTGAATGATAATTTTCCGACCGTCTGATTCTATGTCTATAGTCTCACATCTTAAACAGAAGCTTAGAGGCCTTCTGTATCGTCTTGAAATCTATTCGCTCTCTGCTGTCAACCGCGAAGTTCGTTTTGAACTTTTAATGTTAATGTTATTGCTTTTAGTTTCACCAAAGATTATTTTCATTTTTCCATACTGAGGTCATGTACTTACAACTTTTTTCTTCACATATTTCCTACAGCTGTTTCGCTTTAGCTTCTCTGCTCTTCCTATTGACCACATTTGTAAATTATTCATATTTCTGTAGTCATGTCTTTTGGTGAACATTTTAACTACTTTTTTTCAAATATGACTTGGATTACTTCTTTTATTGGCTACGGCTTCTTCCCAGTTACCTTCCTTCTGCCTATATTTTTCTGTCCATCCTCCGTTATTTCCCTTTGTAGATATGATCATTCCTCTTTGACTAAGCAGAGAACTTCTAATACACGTCATCAGTTCCTTCCACTTGATTCCTGATGATTCTGAACGACAGAGTCTTCATCGTTACTGAATTGTGAACTGATTCTGTGAATGTTCCCAGCTATCATTACATTCCAGAATCTGACCTCTTAGCAACAAATAATCGTGAAAAAATAACAAACATCAAAACAGATACAGGGTTGTCGTAGCGAGACTGAATACCGTAACTCCCAACTCTACCAAAAATAAAGGAAAAATATATCTATTCAAGAATATAGATAAAAATTCGCTTGGCACCTTCCTGAGAGGGAACCTTCTCTCCTTCCAAATTCACAATCTAAGTGCAGACCAGATGTGGCTTGAATTCAGAGAAATAGTATTGACATCAATTGATAGATTTGTACCAAATAAATTAACAAACTACGGATCTGAAACACACGATACACAAAACAGACCAGAAGGCTGTTGCAGAAACAACTGAAAGAAGCATGCCAATTTTAAATAAACACAATATCTCCAAATTGCCGATCTTTTACAGAAGCTCAAAATTTATCGCGTTCTTCAATGCGAGATGTTTATAATAGTTTCCACAACGAGATTTTGTATAGAAACCTGGCAGAAAATCCTAAGAGATGCTGCTCGCATATGAAGTACGCTAGCGGAAAGACAGTCAATGCCTTCTCTGCGCGATAGCAATGGAAATACTATCGATGACAATGCTTTTAAAGCAGATGTACTGAACACGACCGTCCGAAATTCCTTCACGAAAACAGACGAAGTAAATATTCCAGAAGTCGAATCGAGAACAACTGCCAACATGAGTAGCTTAGAAGTAGATATCCTCGGAGTGGTGTAGCAACTTAAATCACTTAATAATAGTAAGTCTTCCAGCCAAGTAATTATACCAGTTAGGTTCCTTACAGAGTGTGATCATGCAATTACCTCATACTTAACAGTCACATGGAACAGCTTGCTAGGCGAAATATCAGTACCCAAAGGCTGGAAAGCTGCACAGCTTACACCAATATTCAAGAAAAGTAGTAGGAGTAATCCACTAAATTACTCTGTACCTCATAAGCTGGTTGTAATCAGATTCCGTGCTTATGGAATGCTGTCTCAGTTATGCAACTGGATTCGCGTTTTCCTGTCAGAGATACCACAGTTCGTAGTAATTGACGGAAAGTCATCAAGTAAGACAGAATGATTTCTAGCGTTCCCGAAGGTCGTGTTTTAGGCGCTCTGTTGTTTCTTACACAAGTAAGCGATTTAGGAGAAAACCTTAGATTTTTTGCAGACGATCCTGTCGTTTATACTCTAGTAAAGTCATCAGAAGACCAAAACCAACTGCAAAACGATTCAGATAAGATATCTGCAATTGGCAATTTACCCTAAATAATGAAATATGTGAGGTCATCGACATGAGTGCTAAAAGGAATCCGCTAAACTTCGGTTACGCGGTAAATGAAACAAAATTGGAGCCCGTGAATTCAACGAAATACTTGATAATTACAATTACGTGCAACTTAAATTGGAAAGAACGCATAGAAAACGTTGTGGGGAAGGCAAACCAAGGACTGCATTTTATTGGCGTAACACTTAGAAAGGACAACCGATCTACTAAAGAGACTGCGTTCACTACGCTTGTCCGTCCTCTTTTGAGTACCGCTGCACAGTGTGGGGTCCTTACCATACAGAATTAACGGAGTACATCGGGAAATTCAAAGCAGGGCACCACGTTTAGTCTTATCGAGAAATTGGGAGAGAGTGTGACAGACATGATACAGGATTTGGGATGGGCGTCATTAAAACAAAGACACATCTCGCTGCGGCGGGCTCTTCTCGCGAAATTTCAATCACTAACTTTTTCTTCCAATCACGAAAATATTTTTCAATGCCGACCTACACAGGGAGAAACGATCATCATAATAAAATAAGGGAAATCAGAGCTCGAAGGAAATATAGCCGTTCGGTTCTTCCGCGCTTGTTCGAGAGTGGAATAATAGAGAATTATTGTGATTCGTTGAACACTCCGACAGGCATTTATAAAGTATCCATGTAAATACAGCTGTAGAGGTTGATGCATCTGATTTCGTAATCTCTGTCTCAGTATGAAGTAGCTCAGGTGATACCTCCCTATTGCTCCGGCCCTTGTCCATCTCATACCCTTGAAGTGTTTGATCAGTGTGCTTGCTATTACTGTCATCTTCCTCATGTCTCTTTCTTACTAACTCTTCTCTCCTAACTGTCCTTTCTATCACTTTTACCTACGAAAGCGTTTGAATCACCATGACTATTATATTTCTCTCTCCCTTTACATATTCAATTACGCATTTCTTTTTCTGGTGACGTCTGTGCTGCCTTACTGTCGATTTTGATGAGAACATGTAACACTCCGGTTTATTCTACTGACTTATCCCGCTCGATCGAGATCTGATAGCAGCCCAAAACAGATATTAATTAATGTGACCGTGTACCTAATGGGGCTGGCAATCGGATTGGACTGCTACGGAGTCGTTACGTTCCATTTTGTCCTTCTCGAAAGCTGCAATAATGAATGTCTGGTGCCAAGAAGAACAGCAACACAGCTTCATTAATCAACAACCTATATTTATCACCAAAAACACAACGTAAGGAGACAGCCACTGCCTTCGTCGTACAGAATTAATAACGGCTAATCACAGCACAGGCCCTTTCGTTATTCGTTATCGTCACACGCAATTTCAATCACTGTAATCCCACACTACAATCCAACACTGCAATTCAACACTGCAATCCAAATGATGCCGGCGCGGTAGACGCGTAATTACAAATATCGGCACAAAATATCACTGAATCACACTAGTAAGTATACTTTTTCACTTTCCCGTACATTTCTAACACAAAGGGGTTAAACCACGGCGATGGCCACTCCCTTTGTCGGTACGGTCTTGCATTCCAGCAACAGACCTCCACCCGGCTCGGCCCGCAGCGCGTACCACACTCTACAACTATCTCAACACTCGCTCTCGCTCTCGCCACCCGACGCACACTATCAATTGTTTGTCCTGTCGACCTGTGCTGTCGCAAAACTTATAGTAAGGGCCTACGGACCCCTTACAAACAGTCTTATCATTTAAGTGTTCACT
Organism: Schistocerca americana; assembly: GCF_021461395.2. Lineage (NCBI taxonomy): Eukaryota > Metazoa > Arthropoda > Insecta > Orthoptera > Acrididae > Schistocerca > Schistocerca americana. The sequence continues at coordinate 226,445,644 of NC_060120.1, read as the reverse complement.
GCAACTCCCATCCTGTTCATAGCGAATTCTACTCCCACTACACCAAATTATGCTGCTATTATATTACCTTAAATTCATTTAACCAGAAATCGACCTGTCCTTCCAACTTCACTCCATGGAACCCCACCGTACCCAGACTGAGCCTTTACATTCCCTTCTTGATAATTCTTAGCTTCCCATTCTCACTTACACTCTTGATATCCCACTCTGCTACCCGTAGAATGTTGCGCTTTCATTGGTTATTCAATATCTTTCTTATAGGCAATACAGTTGAAGAGGAATGGACATCTCTAAAAAGGGCCATCACAGAAGTTGGGAAGGAAAACAGTTACAAAGAAGGTAGCTGCGAAGAAACCATGGGTAACAGAAGAAATACTTCAGTTGACTGATGAAAGGAGGAAGTACAAACATATTCCGGGAAAATCAGGAATACAGAAATACAAGTCGCTGAGGAATGAAATAAATAGGAAGTGCAGGGAAGCTAAGACGAAATGGCTGCAGGAAAAATGTGAAGACATCGAAAAAGATATGGTTGTCGGAAGGACGGACTCAGCATACAGGAAAGTCAAAACAACCTTTGGTGACATTAAAAGCAACGGTGGTAATATTAAGAGTGCAACGGGAATTCCACTGTTAAATGCAGAGCAGAGAGCAGATAGGTGGAAAGAATACATTGAAAGCCTCTATGAGGGTGAAGATTTGTCTGATGTGACAGAAGAAGAAACAGGAGTCGATTTAGAAGAGAGAGGGGCTCCAGTATTAGAATTGGAATTAAAAAGAGCTTTGGAGGACTTACGGTCAAATAAGGCAGAAGGGATAGATAACATTCCATCAGAATTTCTAAAATCATTGGGGGAAGTGGCAACAAAACGACTATTCACGTTGGTGTGTAGAATATATGAGTCTGGCGACATACCATCTGACTTTCGGGAAAGCATCATCCACACAATTCCGAAGACGGCAAGAGCTGACAAGTGCGAGAATTATCGCACAATCAGCTTAACAGCTCATGCATCGAAGCTGCTTACAAGAATAATATACAGAAGAATGGAAAAGAAAATTGAGAATGCGCTAGGTGACGATCAGTTTGGCTTTAGGAAAAGTAAAGGGACGAGAGAGGCAATTCTGACGTTACGGCTAATAATGGAAGCAAGGCTAAAGAAAAATCAATACACTTTCATAGGATTTGTCGACCTGGAAAAAGCGTTCGACAATATAAAATGGTGCAAGCTGTTCGAGATTCTGAAAAAAGTAGGGGTAAGCTATAGGGAGAGACGGGTCATATACAATACGTACAACAACCAAGAGGGAATAATAAGAGTGGACGATCAAGAACTAAGAAGGGTGTAAGACAAGGCTGTAGCCTTTCGCCCCTACTCTTCAATCTGTACATCGAGGAAGCAATGATGGAAATAAAAGAAAGGTTCAGGTGAGGAATTAAAATACAAGGTGAAAGGATATCAATGATACGAATCGCTGATGACATTGCTATCCTGAGTGAAAGAGAAGAAGAATTAAATGATCTGCTGAATGGAATGAACAGTCTAATGAGTACACAGTGTGGTTTGAGAGTAAATCGGAGAAAGACGAAGGTAATGAGAAGTAGTAGAAACGAGAACAGCGAGAAACTTAACGTCAGGATTGATGGTCACGAAGTCAATGAAGTTAAGGAATTCTGCTACCTAGGCAGTAAAATAACCAATGACGGACGGAGCAAGGAGGACATCAAAAGCAGTCTCGCTACGGCAAAAAAGGCATTTCTGGCCAAGAGAAGTCTACTAATATCAAATACCGGTCTTAATTTGAGGAAGAAATTTCTGAGGATGTACGTCTGGAGTACAGCATTGTATGGTAGTGAAACATGGATTGTGGGAAAACCAGAACAGGAGAGAATCGAAGCATTTGAGATGTGGTGCTATAGACGAATGTTGAAAATTGGGTGGACTGCTAAGGTAAGGAATGAGGAGGTTCTACGCAGAATCGGAGAGGAAAGGAATATGTGGAAAACACTGATAAGGAGGAGGGACAGGATGATAGGACATCTGCTAAGACATGAGGGAATGACTTCCATGGTACTAGAGGGAGCTGTAGAGGGCAAAAACTGTAGAGGAAGGCAGAGATTGGAATACTTCAAGCAAATAATTGAGGACGTAGGTTGCAAGTGCTACTCTGAAATGAAGAGGTTAGCACAGGAAAGGAATTCGTGGCGGGCCGCATCAAACCAATCAGTAGACTGATGACCAAAAAAAAAAATGTCACCTCCCCTCTGGCAGTCCTTTCTCGGAGATCCGAGTGGAGGACTAATTCTGAATTCTTCTCCAGTGGAGGGGTCATCATGACACTTTATTTTCAATTACAGGCTACACATTCTGTGGATACATTCTTTTTGTCTTTAATGTAGTGTTTTCCATCGAATGCTGCAGCCTTACACGATTGATTACTGCTGATGCTCCTAGCTTTAAGGATAGGTTGCCTACCCAAGGGAAAGAGTGTGGTCCGAGCCTCTGTCTGCTCCTTCGCTTTGTTTGTCAGGGTCGCTGGCAGCAAAAGGCTAAATTCCTGTATCGTATATATTCTGCCAGCATAGCACAAGACCTTTGTTTAAAATTTCAATCGTAGTTTGGTTCCAACCCATGCCCTAGTCAGTTCGAGTAGAATTCAAAGACGCTACCTCAAAAATTCACTGCAGGGTAATCATGTGAAGTCGACTGAATGTTTCTGAAACATTAAAATTCAGTAAAACAGTCTCGATAGCAACAAAAGTTTATTTACTTTGGTGACAGATTTCGTTCTGTAATGTACACTATTTTCAGGACGTAAGCACCACGATGACGGAGGCAGGTGACGTCCCGTATTCTTACGAAATTGCTCCGTTCATCGCCACCAGCCGCCTTCAAGGTGCTTACAGCTTAATGATGATCTGAATTATAGACCGAAACCGGATGCCAACATAAATAAACATCTGTTGTGATCGAAACTGTTTTGCTGAAAATAACATTTTTATATCGATCACTGTTCACTCTCAATTGATAGGCTTCTTTTTAAAGTTTTCGAAACACCCTTTAAATTCGAGGAATATACCTTTCTGACAGAAACATCGTAGTCTTCCTTCGCAACGTTCGTAAGTTTAGTAAGAGTAAACGGAACAACAAAAATGCTGGGAGGCACAACTTGACGAATTCTCTAATGGTGTTCTCTAGAGGAAGAATGTCACCGCAACTGTTTGATCAATATCTCTGGATATCAAAAACAATTAAGTTGCCCTAGTGGATGAAAACATCACTAGCAAGTTAACTGTTGGCCGAAATAAAAAAAACATTAAAAAATCAAAAAATGTATATGAAAAATAAGCTTAACATCGGCTAGTAAATTCAAAAACGCTTTGCCGTGCAAAACTTTGTTGCCTAGGTACTAAACGATATTTCTCAACTCATTCAGTTTTACATGCACAGAAAACTTTCAAGAGGGCTCCGTAATTAACGAGGTGAATGCGAAGTAGCAACTCCTTTCAGATTCGTTGGGAAAACTAGCGGCTTTAAACGCAACGACTTTCAGCAAATACGCCTGGAGGTGAGTGGCCCGCAATGGATGTGATGAAATTATTTTCGTCGTTTGCGGTCTGTTACAGCTTTCAGCGGGTGAAGTGGACTCTTCCAGTTCAGATACGATTTTCTAGAGAGTTTACAATTCGGTGAGGTCACTGAGTTCCTTAATGTGGCAGAGTGCACTGCAGTGTGTAAACGTCCGAGCGTTACGCATTTATAACCTTATCTCTGAGCTGTGAGCAAACAAGATGAAATTTCTTACGCTTTAACAGAGTATATACCGCGCTGAAAGTCTGCGGAAAACAGAAACTGTATGTAGGAGTGGGATTGAAACCCGGACATATATCTTTCACAGCAAGTCTACTCCGATTTAAAAAGCTGGGCAAGCACTGGAAGGTCAGGGTGGCAGTTTGACCAGGGTCGGTTCAAGGTACTTCAAAAAAAAAATGTGTTTCACTACCGCTGTAACACGATTGCTTTCCTGAGTGAAAGTGGAGAAGAATTGCACGGTCTACTGAATGGACTGAACAGTCTGATGAATATAGAATATGGATTGGGAGTAAATCGAAGAAAGACGAAAGTAATGAGAGGTCGTAGAAATGAGAAAAGCGAGAAACTTAACATGAGAATCGGTGGTCACGAAGTAGATGAAGTTGAGAAATTTTACTACTTAGGCAGCAAAATAGCCAGTGATGGACGGAGCAAGGAGGACATCAAAAGCAGACTAGCGCTGCCAAAAAGGGCATTCCTGGCCAAGAGAAGTCTACTAGTATCAGACAATTTCAGGAAGAAATTTCTGAGAATGTACGTTTGGAGCACAGCGTTGTATGGTAGCGAAACATGGACTGTGGAAAAACCGGACTGATAAGATTCTGCGCAGAATCGAAGAAGAAAGCAATATGTGGAAAACACTGACAAGGAGAAGGGGGAGGATGGTCCAAATGGCTCTGAGCACTATGGGACTTAACATCTGAGGTCATCGGGTCCCTAGAACTTAGAACTACCTAAACCTAACTAACCTAAGGACATCACACACATCCATGCCCGAGGCAGGATTCGAACCTGCGGAACCTGCAACTGAAGCAGTCACGCGGTTCCGGACTAAAGCGCCTAGAACTGCCCGGCCACAGCGGCCGGCAAGGGGCAGGATGATTGGATGTCTCTTAAGATATGAGAGAATGACTTCCATGGTACTCAGAGGGAGCCGTAGAGTGCAAAAAGTGCATACATCTAGTAAATAATTGAAGACGCAGGTTGCAAGTGCTACTCTGAGATAAAGAGATTGGCACAGGAGAGGAATTCATGACGGATCGCATCAAGCTAGTCAGAAGACTGATGACCCCTCCCCCAAAAAACATCTAGCACGATTCTGTCGCCTCCGTAGCTCGGTGGGAAGTGTATCTGGCTGCTATGTGGAGGACCCGGTTTCGATTCACAGTACTGACTTTACAATTTTCTTGTTGAGAAGGCTGGAAAGGGATTCACACAGCTCGGTGAGGCCGACTGCGGAGCTATTTGAGTGAGAAGTAGCGGCTCCAACATCTAGAAAGCCGAGAACGACCTGCAGACCGGTTTTCCGACACTACACCCCTCCATAACGCATCCAAACAACGCCATGGATCAGGACGTCACGGTAGCCCGTCAGTCCCGATTGGCCGTCTGGTCCACAACGGATATTTCCTTTTCCTTGCTCGTAGAAAGATTCTAGCTTTGTGACACTGACAATTAGCCTGCAGTTACATGCTATCGCCATCGGAGAAAACATCTAGCTCCTACGAGGAAGCGACTCATGGAACACTTTACTGCCGCAATAAAATAGAACCAACGGTGGAAACACTAGCAATTTCGATAAGAATTTTTTTATGTTTCCCTTTCTCGTAATTCGCACGCCGAAACTGTCCCCATAAGCCTCTCCAGGTTCACTGCCGGAAAAAAATAGTACACCTGGGGAAAAGACGAAAATTTTCATCCGGTGACGGCATATGCCGCCTGACAGATATTAGAGGTGCTGGTGAGGGTTTCAAAGCCGTACGCCAACAGATAGCGTAGTGGCATAGCAACCAAACGCCATAGGCAATGACCACAGCCAGAAGGCACTGTGTGGTACAAAAGTGAGAAGTAAGCTGATAACCATGCCACGAAGACGGGCTCGTGCTTTCTACAGCCAACTGAGAGAGATTGAGAGAGGTCAAATTGTGGCCTTCCGAGAGGCGCGATAGCCATTTCGGAGAATTACCACACAACGTGGACCTGTTGCTTCTGTTTTGCAACGATCCTGGTGTCAGTGGTCACGTGAACATTCTCACACCCATAATCGAGGTTCTGGACGTCCACACAGCACAGACTCCCGTCGGGATCGTCGTTTTGCAAGGGCAGCAGCAGTAGCGGATCGTACAGCTACCACAGGATAAATAAGAGGGCTTGTGAGCGCAGACGTGTCAGCACGAACTGTTGCGAACCGCTTATTAGCAGTGGAACTATGGCGCGCCCACCTCTAGACCATCTTCCACTCACGCCACAGCGTCGACATATATGGCTCGACTGGTGTCGTAAGAAGATCACTTGGAATGGCGCGTCGTGGTCTTCACCGATTAAAGCAGATTCCGCTTGCACGGAAGTGATGGTCGTTTGTGTGTACGACGTAGAACTGGTGACCGCTGTCTCGTAAAATGCATTCGTCCAAGACACACCTACTGCACCCCAGGCCTTATTGTCTATGGTGGGATGCCCTACAGGTCTCGCAAACCATCTCTCGGTAATTGCATAATGTTGCTACATGCATTCTTTTGCCGTCCTTCCAAGAGGAAGGTGTCTTATTGTCTATGGGGGGATGCCCTACAGGTCTCGCAAACCATCTCTCGGCAATTGCAGAATGTTGCTACATGCATTCTTTTGCCGTCCTTCCAAGAGGAAGGTGATGTGTGGTTCCAACAGGATAATACTAGCACCCAAACAGACAACGAAACACAACGTGCTCTGCGAGACGTGGAGCAACTACTGTGTCCACCACGATCTCCAGACTTGTATCCAGTAGAGCACGTCATTCAATTACTCTTACAGATGTACGTGATCAGGTCGAGCATGTGTGCCATAACGTATCCCAGGACAATATTCTTCATCAGTTCGACCGACTGGATACCTCCCATGAAGGATACACCACGTACTAATATGGCTATTTCAGGATGGGTCATTAACTGGTATCTCAAAACCGCTTCTGCTACTGATCTGTAAATGTAATTATTACGTGTCCTCCATATGCACTGTAGTAACAACAAATCTCGAGCGAATTTTAAACCTCTGACAGGAAGTACTAACTATTTCCGACTGTGTATTTTCCTAACTAGTGATTCGGCCTGGCTTCGCACGGGTAGTAATAAGTATCTACGGACAGACGAATTGACTGGCGTAACGTATTTTGTTTGGGGACCACGAATAATATTCAGAGACCAACGTCAAGTAAGTGAATGGCATCACTTTCACACAACTCGCGTGATATAAGAAGTGCATGCAATGAAAGTTGGCTGAAGGCATGAATGTTATGTGTTTAAATTGGCTTTCGGATTGACATCTCATGGCAATGACGTGAGCACACCGTGATGTATAGTAATAAATTTGCAATCAATGTAAATACTGTACCAATCATGGATGCCAGTGTGTGTGTGTGTCTGTCTCTCTCTCTCTCTCTCTCTCTCTCTCTGTGTGTGTGTGTGTGTGAGTGTGTGTGTGTGTGTGTGTGTGTGTGTGTGTGTGTGTGTGTGTGTGCGTGTGTGTGTGTGTGTGTGTATGTGTGTGTGTGTGTGTGAATGTGTGAATGATTCAATGTATAGTAAGGCTGTCTGACGTGGCACAAATATAAGAAAAAACATTACAACACACTTCTTACGAGATTTAGCATTAGTGTGATGCACTTTTGAGACTCACAATTCTTTGTCGCAATCTTTTTATGGCAGACTTCTTCGTTATGCCACGCAAAGAATCGTGCTCACATGTAGGCTTGATTCGATGAAAGCACGAAGGTGAAACTTGGTTCATTTGCTGCGTTGCCGAAAGAAAGTACTGAATGTAAACTTAGCAAAGTTGTTGAAGTTCATACAGTATTTTATCGTAAAATGTTTTATTTGAAGCAAAATAAATAAAACACAACATATTTTGGATCCAGACGTTTTATCGCTAGGCAGTTTTTCTCGAACGACTGCAGTGAAACTACTGATTAAAAATATTTGATTATTTCAAAGTGTAAATCTCACATCGCAGCCTGATGATCAAGTGATTATCTTTTCGTTGCTGGTCTATTACGATATTACGGTGACTAAGTCATCGAGAGATGTTCGAAAAATTGCCATTGATGAGAGTGCGCATTACTACTGGTGGTCTGAGGGAAGGAGAAATTGGCAAATTGTCATCACATTTCGAAATGCCACTCTCAACCGTCTGTAGAAGTATTTCGAAATATTGGGCATTTCCCGCATGAAATTTCTGAATTTCATTCAAAAAGATAGTGCCCATGTCTTTATGATCCTTAGAAGGCGTACTCCCTTTCCCGCCAGGAGTGGTTTTCCGAAACCAGTTTTCTTTGTTATTTGAAAGTGTCCCATCAAATAATACCTTTCGCCCCATCACGCAGAGAATAGTGTTCGCATCCACTTTCACTCAAGGAAGGTACGAAGGTTGAAGTACAATCATTTTCTGCTCTGCTGAAAACTTTCTTCGTAATAAACGAAGCAAAGCTGCATCCCAGGCGGCGTTTTACTCTTCGCATGAATACCAAACCACAGTTGATGGACTCCCGAGTAGCATGTTTTATTGCTATTCAGCTGTTCTGAAACTACTGCAATCAACTGGATGTCACATATGCGACTTGCATGTCCCCAACCAGTTACGAAATGGTAATCAATTATCAAACGGCGAAAAGGCTGCAGTGTAACGTGTAATCTGTGACGCTTCGTTTTTGGCGTATCTCCACATTATTGATAGGTGAATGCTAGGTTAAAACGCAGAGTGCAAAAAATTGACGTGGCAGGGATCAGATCCTACAACACGTCCGTTCCCAGCCGAACGATCTACCACTAAATCATCACACAAGATGCGAATTTGCTGTTCTCTCGAGTTACGGAAGCTGTTCGGTAGGTAGCAGTGGCACCGTTTTCACAACTTTAATATATAGTACGTCAAAGAATTTGTACGAAATTACATGTATACAAAAGACTTCCTCGTGAATTAGTCTATCTACTAGTGAAAACCAAATCAAAATCGCTACAGCAGTTCCTGATAATAGCCTACCATACAAACAGGTGCTAGGAGGCGACTTCAATTTAGATACGAATTTATAGGTGTTAGGAGAAATAAAATTAAGCTCTCCTCCGTGTCAATAAATAATTAGGGCCAACACAGCATTACGTAGCTAGTACTTCGGCCCAATAGAGTTGCCACTCTCAGTGGCCCGACCAGCTCCAAAAGAATTGAGAACCAAAATGTAAAAAAAGAGGAAAGGCAAATCATGCAGGCATCCATATAGTTCGCAGTGTTGTTCACGTAGTTTACGGCTCTCATGGTGCTTTCGGTTACAACCAGATTGTAGCCCATACGATTCCCAGTGGTCTGCGTCTGTGGTACGATGTATGTTTAGAGTATCCATTCGCTAGTACGACAGCCTATCCGGCACAGCCATTGCTATGGAGTCACAAGAGACTCGATTCGTCGGACCAGACGACACGTCTCCACCGATTCACAGTTGAATCCCAGTGATCCCGTGCCAACTGCAGTCGTGACTCATGATGTCGTAGCATCATCATGGCAACACGTAGGGTTCTTCTGCAGCAGAGTCTCATGATCAACAGTGCCCGATGAATGGTGTGCTCCGAAACAATGTGCATGTACCAGTAATGTACTCTGAAAAATTTCTGACACGGATCGCCGCCTATCTGATCTACAAAGTGGGCAAATTAAGTGATGGAGCACGGACGTCGGCCGGCCGCGGTAGCCCAGAGGTTCTAGGCCCTCAGTCCGGAACAACGCGGCTGCTACTGTCGCAGGTTCAAATCCTGCCTCAGGCATGGATGTGTGTGATGTCCTTAGGTTAGTTAGGTTTAAGTCTAACGGACTGATGACCTCAGATAAGTCCCATAGTGCTTAGAGCCATTTGAACCAATTCTGAACGGACGTCGAACACAGTGTTGCCTACTCATAATTTCACCATCCTTCGACCACTTTGCCTATATCCTCACGACAGGAGCCCACGGCATCCGACCACTTTCGCTATTTCTGAAAGTCGCTTATCTCACCGAATTTCCCCATTTCCGGCTCGTATCGTCGCCAGAATGATTCCACATTCCACTCTGCGCCGCTTAGACACCGAGGCGACAAACGTCATGAATACCTTCTAACATCGTGTCGGGCCTTCTTTTGATAGGCATAGTGAAGCAATTCGATATAGCATGGCATCAACAGGTCGTTAGAAGTCCCCAGCAGAAATATTGAGACATGTTGCTTCGGTAGCTGTACGTAACTGCAAAAGTGTTGCCGGAGCAGGATTTTATGCACGAACTGACCTCTCAATTATTTCCCATAAATGCTGGATAGGAGTTTGATGGGATTCATATCAGGTGATTTGGGTGTGGCAAGATCATTCGCTCGAACTGTTCAGAATGTTCTTCAAACCAATCGTAAGCATTTGTGGAGCGGTAACATGGCGCACTGTTATCCATAATAATTCTATCTTTGTTTCGAAACATGACGTCGATGAATGGCTGCAAATGGTCTCTAAGTAGCCGAACATAACCATTATCAGTCAATGATGGGTTCAGTAGAACCAGAGGACCTAGTCCACCCCATGCAAGCACAGCCCCCATCATTATGGAGCCTTCTTGACAAGCTGGCCTCGTGGGGTCTGCGCTAGCTCTATCAACTGAGGACGGGGCTCACCTAACCAGCCCACGGTTTCCAGTCGTCTGGGGTCCAATCAATATGGTCACGAGTCCAGGAGAGACGCTGCAGACCGTGTCGTAGTGTTAAGAAAGGCACTAGCATCGGTCGTCTGCTGCCATAGCCCATTAACGTCAGATTTCGTCACACCGTCTTAACGGATACGGTCGTCATGCGTCCCACATTGATTACTGCGGTTATTTCAAGCAGTATTGCTTTTCTATTGGCATTGACAACTCTACTCAAACGCCGCTGACATCGGTCGTTAAGTGAAGGCCGTCGGCAACGGTGATGTCCGTGGTGAGATGTAATCCCCAAAAATTTGGTATTTTCACTCCACTCTTGACACTGTGCTTCTCGGAATTCTGAATTCCTTAACGACTTCCAAAATGGAATGTCCAAGGCTTGTAGCACGACCTAAAATTCCGCGTTCAAAGTCTGTTAGTTTCCGTCATGTGGTCGTAATCACTTCGGAAACTTTTTCACGTGCATCACCTGACTACATACGACAGCTCCACAATGCACTGCTCTTCTAGAGCCTGTGTACTCGATGCTACCGCCACCTGTAGATGTGGATATCGCTATCATACCATCTTTTGTCACCTCGGTGTATACCTTCCTCAGGACATGACTCCATCGCATCCAAGGCGGCCTTCAGAGTCTTGGTGGCAAGTGCTTCAGTGCTTTACGTTACCTCTGAAACACATCGGCTACATGCTCGCCAGTCATCTGTTTTCTTTCAAAGCAGTTATGACAGGCTACACTGCCGGACTGTGTATGACATCATGTCTTTGTAACCGCCTACGGGATGTCTCGCAGAACTCCTGGACTAGGGGCTGCAGGAGGCAACCCTTGTGCACGTGGAGAAAATGTCAGTTTCATACAACGTGTTCAGAACAGGAAGCCACTGTGAGGTCGGCTTTTGAGTAATGGGGCATTCCGGTGTTAGTTTTCGGGCAGATGATGGAGATCAGCGGCTTAATCATATAACTTTACATATTTTGGTGAGATTTTTTAATGCTTTTGGCTTCATCTGAGCATTTCACGCGTATCACTTTCATTTGCTGCATATCGTAGTGGTTGTGATCCATGTTTATAAATTTTACATTTTAGTATCGCTTATGTTTTTCAAATTTTCTTGAAAATTAGCGTTCCTTCGTGATAATTTTTGAAGCAAACTATCTAATCACTTGTGATTAACATGCCGGTCACGTTCAAACTCTTTCTCTTGTACCTAAAAGTAGCCGGCCGATGTGGCCGAGCGGTTCTAGGCGCTTCAGTCTGGAACCACGCGACCGCTACAGTCGCAGGTTCGAATCGTGCCTCGGGCATGGATGTGTGTCATGTCCTTAGGTTAGTTAGGTTTAAGTAGTTCTAAGTTCTAGGGGACTGATGGCCTCAGATGTTAAGTCCCATAGTGCTCAGAGCCATTTGAACCTAAAAGTAGGAAGAAATCTTTCATCGTATTATTTTGTAGGTCTCGTTAAATAAGTAAGTCACTAATGATTATCGTGCGGTATTTGAGACAAATTGCAATCGCTCACTTGGGGTTGTGTATTACGTAAATAATGTTCTCGAAATTTGCACTCGTCTTTTCACTGCAGTATCCCCATGCAGCTTTCTATAACATGCTTGCACCAGCACACAGTTTCCTTATGGTACCTGATCCCTTTTAACTGCTTTACTTCAGTAAGTAATGCACCTGCTTTGTTTCGCCATGCACTCTTCTGCTGCCTTTCACCTTTCAGGCGAGTGGACGGTATGCTGTTTGCTGATATGAACAGTTCGAAGCACTGACGTGGTCAGAGTAGCCTCTACATATAAATTTTGCCATTGTTTATTACGATTTGAAAGTTCTTACCCTGAGTACTTAGTTTCAGATAGTACACATGGAAACAGTCTTGCACGAGTGTCGTCTACAAAATACGGTTCGTTCGCGTCTTTTCATTAATGCTGCAGTATTCCTGGCTAAAGACTCACTAACCTGTTCCCTTCAGAAACTTTGAATAAAATTCGCTTTGCACTCGCGAAAGTACTGCTCTTGGAAAATTAGAAGTTGGTGGTAAGTTCCTATCGGACCAAACTGCTGAGGTCATCGGTCCCTAGGCTTACTCACTAATTAATGTAACTTAATCTAACTTACGCTAAGGACAGCACACACACCCACGCCCGAGGGAGGACTCGAACCTCCGACGGGGGGAGCCGCGCGAACCGCGACAAGACGCCTGAGACCACGCGGCTACACCACGCGACTACTGCTGTTGTTATTCAGATTTCCGAGTCAGATTACGTTATCAGGGAACCGTGTCTGTAAATTGGCTGAAAGTCATGGTAATACTCTTTCTAGAATTTTTTGTGACGAAACCATGAAGCGTTGCCAGAAAAAAATATCTAGATGTGAATATTAACCTCAAAGCCTGGTGACTACGCTAGAGGCAGAGTGCCAGTCGCAGTCGTCATTTCGTAGTCGATCACACGCATTAATAAAACGGCTGGTTTCAGGCTCGCCGATTGCAAGATGGACGCAAAAAAGGGACTCTGTTAGAGCTAAGTCCGTACGCTGAAAAGGACTTGTAAAACTTCTCTGTGTGCACTTCAGTGCTGAGGTTAGTAGTTTCATTCTACATTTGTCTATACGTAACTGTATGTGTTTCTCTCTTCTACTGTGACGTGCAGCTGAATCTAGGGATTCGATTACTGAAAAACAAAACGGGCTCCTTTTCGTAATTCGCGGTATGAAATACCATACATTTCTGTGTGTGACCTATTAAAAATAGTGTTAGGCCGGCGTAGCCGTTTGTTCTAGTAACTGGTAAGTAATAGCGTGAGATTACAAGCCTTATCTGTGATTTACGCTTACGTCAGTTGAGTTATTCGAAATTATACTTAGGGGCAATCATTTCGTATAAACGAGGAAGCAACAAGGAAATAAAGCACAGACTACAAAAGAGAAACGTAGCAATTAAGTAGTTACACTCCATTATTTGGATTAAACGTCAAAAAATTTTAAAAAGAGGATTTACGAAACTATGGTTGGGATCATTGCTCTGCATTGTGTTGAACCGTGGGTGGCCTCCATACTCAATAAGGAAATTAAAGGCAATGAAAATGGAGGTCTTGTGACGAAGTTGTGAAGTAATAAGAAGTGACAAAATGAGAAATGAAGTGTTATGACAACAGATAGTAATTACAAAAGATATTGTAGACAAAACTGGAAATAAACTGCTAACGTGCTATGGATGTGTTAGATGAATACCAGAGGGAAGATGGCCCTCTAAAATACGACACTGGAATCCTCCATGACACAGAAAAACAAGAAGACCTCGGCTACACTGGAACGATGGAGTGAACTGTCCGATGCAGGACGGGGCCACGCAAGAAGAGGACTGGCAGGATAGAAGTAGATGGAAACTCGGATGCAAGACATACCGTATTTTGTAGGAAAATCTCAGAAGACTAAGAAGAGTTAATTGAGTCTTAATACTCGAGCTGTAAACCAATGTCTATGCTTTTCTGCATGTTCATTGTAAACATGTGAAGAAGCATTAAAAGCAGACCAATAATGCCACCCACAGTCTCATATCCTTATCAACATCTCTACCTCCTTGGCCATACACACGAGTCGTTTTGAAGTGTCTCCTACTGCAGTGACCTGAAAAATCTCAGCTTGACTCCGTAAGCGACGTTCTCCAGCGCGTAGCCCCTTGGGTGTCAGAGATAGATGACCTCAAATCCCGGGTCGCTTACGGTTCGAGCATAAGTTTCAAAGTAAGAATGTTGTGACCCACGCATTTGGACATTTTGTTTAACTTTTCAAGATGACGGTAGGTTTTCATGCGTATGTAACAAAATCAAATGAATCCAAATGCAAACCCGAATGCTGTGTCGGCTGGAGCATGCGATTATTCTCTCGTTCTTCCCGCGTAGCTGCCTGCATACCAGCGCAGTACAACTGCGGCGGATGGGAGTGGCAGGCTGCGCTTCGCGGCGGCACTTGTATGGACCGCGGCGCCTACGTCAGCAGTTGTTGTCGCCGCGGGGCGGGGTATTCTGGTCTCTGGCCGGTCGCCACGCCGCCGCCCACCTGGCCACTGTGCGTCCGTCGGCCACCTCTGCGGGACCCGCAGCGTCCGAAATAACCCACGGCCGGCGCAGCGATCCACTTGGCGGGCCGCCAAACCACGCGAGAGGCTCGCCTCTTCAGACATGCAACGTCTTCGCTAACAGTTACGTCACATATGTGACCGGGTTGTTGAGAGCAGTGATTCCTTGCTGACTGGCGACGCGTCGTTCTGTACACAACTCGTGGAAGAATATATCGTTCTTAAAAATGTTCGAAAGTCTGTGAATTCCTAAGGGACCGAACTGCTGAGGTCATCGGTCCCTAGACGTACACACTACTCAAACTAATTTATGCTAAGAACGACACATACACTCATGCCCGAGGGAGGATTAGAACCTACGGTGGGAGGGGCCGCGCAATCCGTGACATGGTGCCTCAAACCACGCGGCCTCTCCGCACGGCATGTTGTTCTTAACGGAGAGAAATCGTCATACGCCTAAGTGCTTTCGAGCGTACCCCAACACTGTTTTATGTGATCATTACTTTTCATCTGCTGCTACTCTGCAAACCACTGTGAATTATATGAGCCAGCCGGTGTGGCCGTGCGGTTCTAGGCGCGTCAGTTTGGAACCGCGTGACTGCTACGGTCGCAGGTTCGAATCCTGCCTCGGGCATGGATGTGTGTGATGTCCTTAGGTTAGTTAGGTTTAAGTAGTTCTCAGTTCTAGGGGACTGATGACCATAGATGTTGAGTCCCATAGTGCTCAGAGCCATTTGAACCATTTTTTTTATTGTATGCAGAGAAGACGTCCCATCCTACCACTTATTAGAATTTTTTATTGGAGGTCTGCATTGCGGGGAGAATGACTGTTTAAATGCTTCTGTGCATGTTGTAATTACTCTAATATTCTCCTCACGATCTCTATAAGAGCGATATGCAGGGGGTTGCAGTATATTCCCGGTTATTCAAACTTCGTAAGCAGGCATTTTGAGGATAGTATGTCTTAATGAGCCTGCTAGTTTATTTCAATCTTATGCAACACTCTCCCGCAGATCAAAGAAACCTGTGACCGTTTGCCGGCCGGAGTGGTCGTGCGGTTCTAGGCGCTACAGTCTGGAACCGAGCGACCGCTACGGTCGCAGGTTCGAATCCTGCCTCGGGCATGGATGTGTGTGATGTCCTTAGGTTAGTTAGGTTTAATTAGTTCTATGTTCTAGGCGACTGATGACCTCAGAAGTTTGTCTGACGAACCGGCTTCAGGCTCTGTCTCAGGCTGATACTGATCTTCGGCCTGACATGGCTGCTTGTCCTGTTCCAGAGGTTGCCCCTCAGTCTGCAAGATCCGGGCGGTCGCAGAGGGTGGGCTTACTGGTAGTTGGGAGCTCCAACGTCAGGCGCGTAATGGGGCCCCTTAGGGATACGGCAGCAGTGTATGCACTCCGTGTGCATACCGGGGGGAGTCATTCCAGATGTGGAAAGGGCCCTTCCGAATGCCATGAAGGGTACAGGGTGCACCCATCTGCAGGTGGTCGCTCATGTCGGCACCAATGATGTGTGTCGCTATGGATCGGAGGAAATCCTCTCTGGCTTCCGGCGGCTATCTGATTTGGTGAAGACTGCCAGTCTCGCTAGCGGGATGAAAGCAGAGCTCACCATCTGCAGCATCGTCGACAGGACTGACTGTGGACCTTTGGTACAGAGCCGAGTGGAGAGTCTGAATCAGAGGCTGAGACGGTTCTGCGACCGTTTGGGCTGCAGATTCCTCGATTTGCCCCATAGGGTGGTGGGGTTTCCGGTTCCGCTGGATAGGTCAGGAGTCCACTACACGCAACAAGCGGCTACACGGGCACACGGGTAGCATGTGTTGTGTGGCGTGGGATGGGCGGTTTTTTAGGTTAGATAGCCTTGGGCAAGTACAGAAAGGGCAACAGCCTCAACGGGTGCGGGGCAAAGTCAGGACATGCGGGGACCAAGCAGCGATCGGTATTGTAATCGTAAACTGTCGAAGCTGCGATGGTAAAGTACCGGAACTTCAAGCGCTGATAGAAAGCACCGAAGCTGAAATCGTTATAAGTACAGAAAGCTGGCTGAAGCCAGAGATAAATTCTGCCGAAATTTTTACAAAGGTACAGACGGTGTTTAGAAAGGATAGATTGCATGCAACCGGTGGTGGAGTGTTCGTCGCTGTTAGAAGTAGTTTATCCTGTAGTGAAGTAGAAGTGGATAGTTCCTGTGAATTATTATGGGTGGAGGTTACACTCAACAACCGAGCTAGGTTAATAATTGGCTCCTTTTACCGACCTCCCGACTCAGCAGCATTAGTGGCAGAACAACTGAGAGAAAATTTGGAATACATTTCACACAAATTTTCTCAGCATGTCATAGTCTTAGGTGGAGATTTTCAATTTACCAGATATAGACTGGGACACTCAGATGTTTAGGACGGGTGGTAGGGACAGAGCATCGAGTGACATTATACTGAGTGCACTATCCGAAAATTACCTCGAGCAATTAATCAGAGAACTGACTCATGGAGATAACATCTTGGTCCTACTGATAACAAACAGACCCGAACTTTTCGACTCTGTATGTGCAGAACAGGGAATCAGTGATCATAAGGCCGTTGCAGCATCCCTGAATATGGAAGTTAATAGGAATAAAAAAAAGGGAGGAAGGTTTATCTGTTTAGCAAGAGTAATAGAAGGCAGATTTCAGACTACCTAACAGATCAAAACGAAAATTTCTGTTCCGACACTGACAATGTTGAGTGTTTATGGAAAAAGTTCAAGGCAATCGTAAAATGCGTTTTAGACAGGTACGTGCCGAGTAAAACTGTGAGGGACGGGAAAAACCCACCGTGGTACAACAACAAAGTTAGGAAACTACTGCGAAAGCAAAGAGAGCTTCACTCCAAGTTTAAACTCAGCCAAAACCTCTCAGACAAACAGAAGCTAAACGATGTCAAAGTTAGCGTAAGGAGGGCTATGCGTGAAGCGTTCAGTGAATTCGAAAGTAAAATTCTATGTACCGACTTGACAGAAAATCCTAGGAAGTTCTGGTCTTACGTTAAATCAGTAAGTGGCTCGAAATAGCATATCCAGACACTCCGGGATGATGATGGCATTGAAACAGAGGATGACACGCGTAAAGCTGAAATACTAAACACCTTTTTCCAAAGCTATTTCACAGAAGAAGACCGCACTGCAGTTCCTTCTCTAAACCCTCGCACAAACGAAAAAATGGCTGACATCGAAATAAGTGTCCAAGGAATAGAAAAGCAACTGGAATCACTCAACAGAGGAAAGTCCACTGGACCTGACGGGATACCAATTCGATTCTACACAGAGTACGCGAAAGAACTTGCCCCCCTTCTAACAGTCGTGTACCGCAAGTCTCTAGAGGAACGGAAGGTTCCAAATGATTGGAAAAGAGCACAGGTAGTCCCAGTCTTCAAGAAGGGTCGTCGAGCAGATGCGCAAAACTATAGACCTATATCTCTGACGTCGATCTGTTGTAGAATATTAGAACATGTTTTTTGCTCGAGTATCATGTCGTCTTTGGAAACCCAGAATCTACTCTGTAGGAATCAACATGGATTCCGGAAACAGCGATCGTGTGAGACCCAACTCGCTTTATTTGTTCATGAGACCCAGAAAACATTAGATACAGGCTCCCAGGTAGATGCTATTTTTCTTGACTTCCGGAAGGCGTTCGATACAGTTCCGCACTGTCGCCTCATAAACAAAGTAAGAGCCTACGGAATATCAGACCAGCTGTGTGGCTGGATTGAAGAGTTTTTAGTAAACAGAACACAGCAATTTGTTATCAATGGAGAGACGTCTACAGACGTTAAAGTAACCTCTGGCGTGCCACAGGGGAGTGTTATGGGACCATTGCTTTTCACAATATATATAAATGACCTAGTAGATAGTGTCGCTCATACATATTTGTGTAATTTTGTCAACGAGGATGGTTCTTCAAAACCATGTGCTAGTCTAGTTACTTAATGAAGCAAAGCAAAGGCTCCTTCAGAGCCAGCGCAATTAGATTTGCGTTCTGTTTAATTACTTCAAACCGAATTTAAGAAAGAAATATTTACTGTGTTAGCTATTCTAATGCAAGTTGGGTTAATACACAGGCATAGAGCCCCAGTACTAAGCAATGATGTTATAGAGTATGATCATTAACAGACCCCTTGATTTAAATCCGTATCACTTCATGCTCTTTCCTGTTTAATGTGTGTTGGTGATTGGTTCTATAACCTGCTGTATCTAGTTCATTTAGGTTACGTGTTTTTGAGAGGCATATGTTACTCTTTGCTACCTCATTGGCCATTTGTTTGTCTGACTTCAAAGTTAGTAGTACATTTATTTGCAAGGTAGGTTACTGTGTTGCAATGTGACCAGATATAAAGAAGGAGTTTATTGTGTGTGTGTGTGTGTGTGTGTGTGTGTGTGTGTGTGTGTGTGTCAAGGAAGGTTATTATATTGCTTGACACAAGAAGGCCTAATTAGGCTGGTGACCGACATTAGTATGTAATGTTACAACATGTTTTTGTACTGGGAGAACATCTGTTCCCGATCCGCCTGTCTACTGCGCTCGTAGGTAGCACACCGCGCCTTGTACACGTCCACTGCGCCGCTCGGGGGTCACAGCACCAAGTTACGACACCTGAAGATGGGAGTATAAGAGCCCGAAACCGGTAGAGTGATAATAAAAAAGAACTTTACAACTGTAGCGGTATTTTCAACCTCTTTTTACTGTTCCTTATACTCTGCTGGAGTGTTTCGGAAACGAATCCCAGTCTGATTGTTCTGTCACCATTAGGTTATCTCACGGTCACGACTTCCTCAAAAACTCCTCGCAGAGGTTTAACGTTAGCATCGATTGCCATTTAAGGTGTTCGGTGTTACCGTTACATACTCGCTTGTATGGAACAAATTTTGTATTTAGACAGAATATTATTGCTACTTGCTTCTGAGTCTAATATGCCACTTGAATTTGATTTTTAAGGGTTACGTGTAACTTATGAAGGTTAATACACGAGGCTTGGCACTTAAATAGTGGCAACTATTTATTCACAACCGATACAAAAGAGTTACATGTTCCCGCCTGTTACTGTCCTTCAAAGTAGTCACCAGTGTTGTGTAGAACCCGTTGCCAGCGATGTGGAAGGCCTAGTATACATTTAGCAGAGCCTGTTCTGTTGATGGTGCGAATGGAGCGGTCTACTGCCTGTTGAATCTCTGGAACAGTTCTGAAGTGAATTCCACGAAGTGGTTCCTTCATCTTTGGAATCAAATCCAAGTCGCAACGACTTAAGTCCGGGGAGTATGGTGGATGGTACAGTTACTTTCCGGTCCCATCGACCGAACAGAGCAGCCACAGCTTGCACTGTATGCGCCCGCGCATTGTCGAGCAAAATGGTGGGTGTGTTGTGCAGAAAGTGTCGCCGCTTCTTTCTCAAAGCTGGTCGCAGGTCCAAAAACGAACAGTAATACTGTGGACTAACGGTCTTCCGTGGAGGAACGTAACGCGTTAGGATAACACCATCACAGTCGTACACGAGAATCACCATAACTTTCACCACACTGAGACTCTGACACACTTTCGACTCTCAAGCCTACCCATAATGAAACCATTCGTTGGATAGCCGTTTCAGTTTTGCTCGTACGATGTGGCCCATGTCTCATCCAGTGTTACAATACGGCGCTCATAGCGCTCCAAGTGCCACTTAGCATCGTCGTAACGCATCAATTTCTGGCTTTCCTTCGAGTCTTGCGGAACCCATCGCGATGCAATTCTTCGCATGCCCAGGCGTTCTTTCAGGATGCGAAGCATAGTCGTATTCGCTAAACCGGTTTCGTGGGCGAGCTCACTCATCGTATGGCGTCGAACACTGTCCACTAACGCGGCAACAGCATGCACTTCTTCTTCAGAGGCGCTAGGACGACCTGCCCGATGCATGTCTGCCACAGTTTGCCGACCTTCGTTGAAGGCTTTTACCCGACGTGCCACTGCTCTGTACGGCAATGCCGATTCCCCGCGCTCCTCTTGAAGACCTTGATGACTCTGCCGTGCTGTACGACCTCTCGCGCATTCAATCTTGATCCAACTCCATTGTTCCTGTTTCGAAAACATAATGATACCGTTACGTTAGACCGCTCGCTCACAAGTGACTGTGTTTCCCTCGGTTGTAAACACGCCGGTGACGTGGGGCGGGCGAGTCAATTTTCTGGGAGGTAAGGCAGGTATGTCAAAATCGTTTGCTATCAGCGATAATAGTAGATTCCATTGCATAGTGTCTCCACAGCAGTGTTGCCACTATTTAAGTTCCAATCTACGTACAACCCGTTCATTACCGCAGTGGACAATAATAACAAATATACACTGCCGGAAAAAAATTAGTTCATGCTTTTAAAAGTCTCCAGTTCACACAAATTTTATTGTTGCAACATTGCATACAGAGTACGAGAAACGATTACATTTATAGATCAGTAGCACAAGCGGTTCTGACGAGCAAGGTATCGACCCATACTGAAACACCCATATTAACACAGTGTAGATCCACAGGCGGCAATTCAGGAGCTGACCTTGGCATCCAGTCGAACGTACAGATGGTGAATACTGTCCTACCATACATTATTCCACGCCTGCTCGACCTGTAGTTCTGTAAGAGTTGTCGGTTAACGAATCGGACGAGTAACTTTTTGTTCAATCACATCCCTCACATGCTCGATTGCAGAAGTTCTGAAATCGTCCTGGCCAGGAATGTTGCTGCACATCTTTCAGAGTACGTGGAGTTTTACGGGTAGTGCATGGGCGAGCATTAACGTGCTGGAACAACACATCACCTTAATGTTGCAAGAAAGACAAAAGAACGGGTCTGACAACATTCTGCACGTACCGAGCGCTAGTTAGCGTCCCCTCCAGGAATACCAAAGGTGAACGAGAATTGTAGGCTACCACCAACGAGGCAATAAAGCCTGGGGTGGGACAAGCGTGTCTTGAACGAATGCAATCTACGAGACAGCCCTCACAATGTCTACGTCATAAGCGCAAACGACCATCACTTGCGTGCACGCGGTATTTGCTTTCATCGCCGAAGACCACGGCGGAACATTCCATTTCCCAAGTGATCTTCTGACAGCACCAGTCTGGCTGTGCACATCGATGCTGTAGTGTGAGTGAAAGTCGGGCTTGAGGTGTGCGTTCCCGTAGTCTCATTGCTAATAAACAGGTCCCAACAGTTCGAGATGAAACGTCTTAGCTGACACGCTCCCTCATCTGTGTTGTTGATTCTCCACGATCTGCCATTGCTGCCCTAACGATACCACAATGCTGAGAGGCGTCTGCACTACGTGGGTGTCGAGAACCTCGTCTGTGGGTGTTAGAACAATACCAGTATTGTTGAACATCGGACACAGCACGTCCAACTCGTGCGGAAAGTCCATCCCACCACTCGGAAGAATACTTTTTGACCCCTCCTTTCAAACTAATTCACTCACTTGGCTGTAGTAAGAACGGGTGCGTTTCCGTGGCATGTTTGAATGCTCACTTCTCATTTTTTGACAACACTGAGTCTCCTGGCTCAGAGTGTTCCCTACTAAAGGGTAGGCACAGACGGCGCTCTGGTAGCCACTATGCTATCTATTGGCGGAGGATTTGAAACTGTGATCGATACATCTGCTACACCCCCGGTGGCATACACAGTCATCAGATCAAAATCGACGTCGTCTTTCCGGGTATACTACTTTTTCTTCTTGCAGTGTATATAAACGTAATAATATGCTCCGACAATGTGGTGCACAATCACTTTAAAAATCACTTACGATCCTTGGAATCGACAAATGAACTTCGAGAAAGTGCACTAAAGTTATATCTTAACTGGCAATCCCAAGTGTAGTAAACACGAAAGTTCGTTTGCAGTCAGACGTACGAAGCGCTCTGTACTCCATTTCTTGGCAATGGTGACATGTCGTGGTTGAGAATGTCGAGGGTCTAATTTGGCAATTCAAATTAGATATTTTTCTTTGTATCAATTATGGTCAGGGGCATCAGGTACTGTCATTACCATTTAAGTGTACATGACCAGATTTCCCGCTTATCACGAGAGGTCCCCTTAACCATCTTCGCTATCCATGCAGTCTGCCTGGACCGTTCCAAAAGCCACATTTGCAACACTGTCAGCGTTCACTAACCTCGCAACGTTACTTGGATTCCAGCAATAGGTAGAATGAGTCGGTGCTCGACATTGTTTCCGTTGTTCCGCCCGTCTAGACTTTGTAAAATAAGAACTTTTTTTATTTTGTTTGTTAACTATGACTCAAGCTAGTTGTGTGTAAAACCATGAGTGCTATAAAACTTGGGTTTATATCAGAGCGCAAAATAATTTACACAGTCTAACACCTTGGAAAGATCACAAAAAATACGAACTGGTGAGACCTTATTATTTAAGGCATGTAGTGTAAGGTAAGTGGCAACGGCCTTGCCGCAGTGGATACACCGGTTCCCGTCAGATCGCCGAAGTTAAGCGCTGTCGGACGTGGCCGGCACTTGGATGGGTGACCGTGGGGGCCGCCATGCGCTGTTGCCATTTTTCGGGGTCCTCTCAGCCTCATGATGCCAATTGAGGAGCTACTCGACCGAACAGTAGGGCTCCGGTCAACGACAACCATCATAACGGCCGGGAGAGCGGTGTGCTGACCCCACGCCCCTCCAATCCGCATCCTCAGCTGAGGATGACACGGCGGCCGGATGGTACAGAATAACCAGTTGTAGTCCGTAGACGGCGTGAGTTAAGTTTGAGTATATGGTTCTCCATTGAGAAACTGTGGTACCCTAAGTAAATTGCTTCTACTTATATGTGAGAATACTCTTGAGTATACGAGTATTACTTTTTCGAATATTTTGGAAAAAGGTGTCAGTAACGAAACTGAATGATAATTATTTAAGTATTTCTTGTATCCTTTCTTGCGAAGGGGCTTAACTACTGCACTTTTTAAACTGTCTGGGAAATTGCGTGTGCCACTAATTCAGTATATATATCACCCAAGACGTTACTTACTACGTTAAAAAATTTTTTTGATCTCTGTTTGGAACTTCATTAACGCCAAATTAGTTTCTGTTTGTTATAATTTTAAGTATTCAGTGAAGGATATTAAAGGATGTAGGTGCTACTTCTAGTTGCCTATAGTTTTATTGACTGGCATTTTTAATATCCTTCAACTAAACCATTTAATCCTATTTTTCCTGTTACATTAGGACGTGATTGTTAAAAGTACTCGCAAATTGTGAATTATCAGTGATAAAAGTGTAGTTCGTTTCAATTATTATGGTATCTTGTACAGTGATTGAAT
Source organism: Schistocerca americana (assembly GCF_021461395.2). NCBI lineage: Eukaryota > Metazoa > Arthropoda > Insecta > Orthoptera > Acrididae > Schistocerca > Schistocerca americana. The sequence goes on along the minus strand of NC_060120.1, from coordinate 226,421,755 downwards.
GTCCTATTACCCTCATGACAATATCTCGTATAGTTTTTTATCTTAGTACCTGCCTTATTTATGTCAGGACTTGCATAATTCTTGACATTTTAATGATTTTACTGTATTTTTTTGTAGTATGAAAGTTGTGTGACAACGGCCTTGCCGCAGAGGTAACATCAGTTCCCGTCAGATCACCGACGTTAAGCACTGTTGAGCTTGGCCAGCACATGTATGGGGCACGTCAGAGTCTGCCGAGTGCTGTTGGCAAGCAGTGTTCACTCAGCCATTCTGAGGCCAATTGACGAGCTACTTCATTGAGGAGAAGTGGCTACGGTCACAAAAACTGACAACGGCCGGGAGAGACGTGTGTGCTGACCACATGCCTCTCTATATCCGCATCCGGCGACGCCTAATGGGTGAGGATGACACGGCGGCCGGTCGGTACCATTGGGACTTCGAGGCCTATTTGGACGGTGTTTCTTTATGAAAATAGTGTCGGATTTTGACGTATTCTGACCTTTATATAAATTTCCCTCTTTATCTTACCATGATATTTTAATTCTCTTAGTTATACATGGCTTACTTGTTATTTAATCGTTTTCCTGAAAACATCTTAGGATAGCTACTTTCAAATATTGCCACGAATGTGCTATGGAATAAATTGAATAAACTAACATTACAATCTCTTTCTATATACGTCTCATCCCATATCAAATCTTTTCACTTACTGTTAAAACATTGTTTCCTGTTCTAACTAATACGCTTCTCTGCTTCCCATGGACTTGTCTCATGCGCTTTATTGTTCACTCCCCTTAGTTGTACAACACGATCGTAGAATCCATTAACAACTGGATACACATTAATTGTTTTAGCCTCAGCACTGTCGATAAAAATGTTATCAGTAAGCGTCCTAGTATCTTGCTGCACACTAGGTGTATGCTTTTCTTGAAACTGTTATCTCGTTTTTACGTGATGGGTTTTACATTCTGGTATCTTTTAAAACTAAATACCATAGAATATATGTGTCCAAATTTATTTGACAAAGAGCCACAACAACCGTTTACAGGGACCCGGTGTTTGTTAACAGATGCTCACTCTTGTGCACTTACACGTGTCTATAAATAAAAATACAGGGTGACGAGGACAAACAGCAGGAAACGATCCCTGAAAACATAAGGTTCAAAGAAGCTCATATGAACATAAGGCCAGAAATCTTTTCCAAGAGAGGTACACAAAATGGAATGTGAAGATAAAAGGCCTTTGACAGTACCCCGCAGGTAGTCCGCCAACATGACGTAATCCAGACAACCATGTAGAACACTTTCCATGGCCACTGCCACTATTTGTACTACTCCGGATTGCAGGCCTTGTTAAGGTTGTTCTTCGCACAGACCATCACGGTGTTGCGTGTCCAATCTGTTCACAGATGAGGATACCTTTACAACGTTCGGTATTATCAATCTTCACAACACACACCTGTGATATACTGTATTCCCACGGTATGGTGGCAGTGAACTATCAGCAACTTGCCTCAATGTGTGGGCGGAGATTATTGGCGAAAGGTGGGATGACGATTATAAATTATAGATTAGAAAATGGGCTGTCACTGTATGGTTTTTAGTCTACCTAAAAGGATGCAGAGCGTTCATTTAAGACAGTAAGGCAGGATACACAGTGAAACAGCATCTTCAGAAGAGAAATAACCACAATAAGTGTAACACAGCGTTCGGTATAGGTTTCGCTGTTGTTCATATACATATGCCTAAATCATCAGTCATCACACATCAAACAAGCATAATCATTTTTCTGATGGCGCAAATATGACTATTGAAATGGTTCAAATGGCCCTAAGCACTATGGGACTTAACATCTGAGGTCATCAGTCCCCTAGACTTAGAACTACTTAAACCCAAATAACCTAAGGACAGCACACACATCCATGCCCGAGGCGGATTCGAACCTGCGACTGTAGCAGCCGCGTGGTTCCAGACTGAAGCGCCTAGAACCGCTCGACCACAGTGGCCAGCGATATGATGATGACCAACGAAGTGAAATAACTGAAGACAGGAATAAATAAATTTTCTCCGTGTAGTGGGTTTTTCGATTCATGGTTGCTTCTCATATTTCAATTCGTGTATTGTCTAGGCGGCAACCAACACATCTGTCGCTACATTTGGTACTAACCATCGTATTAATTGTCCAGTGGTCTATATAAAAGCCGGCCGCGGTGGCAGAGCGCTTCTAGGCACTTCAGTCCGGAACCGCGCGACTGCTACGGTCGCAGGTTCAAGTCCTGCCTCGGGCATGGCTGTGTGTGATGTCATTAGGTTAGTTAGGTTTAAATAGTTCTAAGTTCTAGGGGACTGATGACCTCCAATGTTAAGTCCCATAGTGCTCAGAGCCATTTGAACCAATCTATATAAAATTGCAGGCAGGATTTGGAAGCGATGATAAAATTCGTGTAACGTTCTCAAGTCAGTTGTGTTCAAAAATGGCTCTGAGCACTATGGGACGTAACATCTGAGGTCATCAGTCCCCTAGAACTTATAACTACTTAAACCTAAATAACCTAAGGACATCACACACATCCATGCCCGTAGCAGTCGCGCGTTTCCGGACTGAAGCGCCTAGAACCGCTCGGCCACCATGGTCCGTCCAGTTATGTTCCAATTAAAAATTAGTAAAGTTCATTGGGTCCCTTTTCGTGGGATTACTTTTTTGGTTAAATTGAAAGTGACAGAAGTGATGCTTATTCAATTTATTCATCAGAACAGCGCAGCATATCCTTAACTATCAATTAATTTTGGGAAACTAATGTCATGCTCCCGGGATTGTATCCCTGCCGAACACTACAAAAGTTTGCAAGTTCTACCTTGGTAGCATCCGTTAGACCGCGTGTGTCAGTGATCAGTAGGCAGACGGCTATGGGAAATAGTGACTAAGTTGCGGCACCCCTAAGTCTGTAAGCGAAGCATCTTGGAACCCGAGAAATACCGTCATACTAGTAACAAAGCAGAGTTTAGTAAGGAAGGCAAGGTACAACGCAACAATAATATTCATGTGACGAGTCAGCAGAAAAGGACCTCAGGAAGGGGAGGCTGCAGAAGTCTGAAGACACTAGGAGAGCAACCAGCGATGTAAAACCAGACGACGTGACGTCACTGCCACCCCCGCCGTCGCAGAGCGCACTGGAAGCGCCAACATAGATACCCAACCCTTCTTAACGAATGTGTGATTAATGCGTGCTGTGCCCAGTGCCTCGTCTCAGCCCTTGTGTCAGTTGCAGGTAGTCAGTGAGAGGGGAGGCATGACTAGCTGCGTCTATCGTCTATGGAACCACGAGTATGGCTTGGAGGACGTTACTGCTGCCAGCTGCACTGCCAGCTTCCGAGACAGCAGGCCTGCTGGAGGTGTGACCTGTGTGATCTTAACGTTGTCCGTCATCCGCCTTCGAGAGGGCAGCACTGCTGCTGCACAACCCTTTCCCGTAACAGTCACCAACGCTGCTGGCCCCTGTCTCCTATATATGGGCAAGCCGATCCCTACGTGCCAGTGACTGCTTCAGGTGGACCTGAGTGCAAATCTTCGACATCAACGAGTGCGCTTCGGAGGTCGTTAGGCAAAGCTCGATGGCAGCCCCAAGACGTAACAGGCGCCACCCGACGCTCCACTGTGCTGGCAGTACCGCCAGTCAAACGCATCCCGTTCTTCTGCTGCTGACGAGGCGCTGTTCCGCTTGCCCGATTTTGGCGTGGCACTTTGAAAGACAGTCCTGAATTGCTGCCTAATACCGTAAATGTGTTATTGTCAATGACGTTTTCTTGGCGCTCTCGAGCGTAACTAAGTCTTCACCACCACATCCCGCTGGCTCTCTCTTACCAGCTATAGGATTGCCAGACATACCTAGGAGCATATATAGACTCAGTATGAGATTTTCACTCTGCAGTGGCGCGTGCGCTTATATGAAACCTCCTGGAAGACTAAAACTGTATGCTGAACCGAGACTCGAGCTCGGAAATCTTGCCTTTCGCGGGAAAGTGCTTTACCATCTGAGCTACCCAAGCACTACTCACAACCCGACCTCACACTTGAATTCTGCCGGTAACTCGTCTCCTACCTTCCAAAATTCGCAGAAGCTCTTCTGCGAACCTTGCAGAACATCACTCCCGGAACAAAGGATATTGCGCAGACGTGGCTTACCCACAGCCTGGGAGATGTTTCCAGAATGAGATTTTCACCGTGCAGTGGAATTTGCTTGGGTAGCTCAGATAGTAGAGCACTTGCCCGCGAAAGGCAAAGGTCCCGAGTTCTAGTCTCGGTCCGGCACACCGTTTTACCGGAAATCTGCTAGGAAGTTTCATATCAGCGTACACTCCGCTGCGGAGGAATACCTCGCTCTGGAAACATCCCCCAGGCTGTGGCTAAACCATGCCTCCGCAATATCCTTTCTTCCAGAAGAGCTACTTCTGCAAGGTTCGCAGAAGAGCTTCTGTGAAGTATGGAGGGTAAGAGACGTGGCACTGGCAGAATTGAAGCTGTGAGGACGGGTCGTGAGTTGTGCTTGAGTAGCAGTCAGCCTTCGGCGGCGCAGCGGTTCGGACGGTGTTTACGTCCCTGCCGCGCGTCTGCGCGAGAGGTGTTTACGTTAAGTGTGTAGCGGTGTGTCGCGGTTTACATAGAACGAATCATGGCCTTGTCGTTCCGCAAATCGATACTGAAATTTAGTTTTGTTAACGAATATGCTCGACCGAAGGCTTACAAGATCGAACGTTATTTACGGGACGAGGTGAAAATCGCACCTGACGATCTAATTGGAATACACTTATCTAAGCAGCGTGGTCTATGTCAGGCTCATAAATGAAGCGGCATGTGACGAACTACTACTTCGACACCGACAAGGACTTCGTTTCTGTCATTCGGACGGGAATGTTGGAGCGGTAACAGCTGAACACGCCGGCATGGGCCTCCGAACGATCCGCGTCTTTGAGCTTCCATTCGAAGTGCCAGAAGAATTGGTGACAGACGCCCTGCTTCCTTACGGAACGGTCCTATCCCACGTGGCTGAAAAATGGGCGAGTTTCAAGACGTATCCTGTCCTCAATGGCGTCAGACAAATACGGATCGAACTCCGAAAACACGTCCCGTCATACTTGTACATCGCCGGTTGTAGGGCGATTGTCATCTACGACGGACAACCAAGGACGTGCTCTGGATGTGGGAAGGAGGGACGCATACGTTCTGAGTGTGCTCAACGAAGGTTATTACAGCTGCCACGGGATGATCCACCCCTCGCGCCGCATCCGACCGTGCTCCCCATGACTTACGTCGCCGCATTACGCGATGACGTGGGCCGCGAGACAGACACGTACCAGAACACACAGACAGCGGCGGATCGTGGCGAGCCACAGAAAGACGACGTTGCGCTGGACCGCCTGCAGCAGTCACAGGACGCCCTCTCTTCGGTTCCGCTTGCGCACCCTTCAGATAAGGCACTTGTAGGCGTCGATAGTGCGAAGGCGCACGATTCCGACGCCCCCCACGAACAACTGGAGACCATTCCGACCTCTGATTCCGAGGCCCGGCAACGTAAACAGCGATCACCAAAACGCCGGGAGAAGCGCCGTCTCACGGTGGAGAACGACCACTCTGACCTAGCAGACAATTCTGAGAAGTTTACGGGTACAGAACAGACGACCATGGCTACAGAAGAACTGCCTAGCGTGGATGCAACGGTGGCCAGCGGGACGGCGGCACGACCTACCGCTGACGATGCTCCAGACACAGCGAAGGAGCTCGATAGACGGCAACAGGCTACTGAGGAGGCTACGGCGCCTGCACCGCACGACAACGATGGTACACTAGGGGACTGGTCAGAAGACCCACCCCCGTGGGGAACAGATGATGCCGCCGGAACTGCTCCCACGCACTCTCCCGGTGTAAGACCGGCAGAGTGCACGGAATAATTGCAGACCATATGAGGGGACGGCGGGGGACGTTAGTCTGACAGCAGCTTATGTACGGCAAAATTAGCGACCGTACGGTACCTTATCTACGTTGACCGCCATGCAACAAGCTTATCGGATAGGAGTCTATTAACATCAATAGCATTGGGACGCCGGTAAAAATCAAGATGCTTAGTGACATGATAAAGGCTGCGGATTTAGACATAGCTCTATTACAAGAAGTTCGGGTACTTTCCCCCTCGGACTTTTACGGTTACGACATTTACTGATCCCCGTGTGACGAGAGAGGCGTTGGCACAGCTATACTATTAAAGGAAGGGATACGTGCAGACGACGTAGAGTATTTGCCTTCCGCCCGTGGTACGGCCGTGACCATAGGTGGAATACGTTTGATCAACATATACGCACTGTCAGGCTCGGATAAGAGAAGGAACAGAGCAGATTTTTACGCCCATGAGGTTACACCGTTGTTCCAGGGACGATACGATGGTTGCATACTCGGCAGAGATTTTAATTGTGTGCTCGACAGAAAGGACCAACAACCTAACTATACTACTAGCCAAGAACTTAGGGAGCTGGTCAACGGGATGGAATTAGTCGATACATGGGACCTGAAGTATCGCAACCAACCAGGATATACATTTCTTACTAGCCACTCCGCGGGCCGTTTGGACCGGATCTACGTTTCAACGCCGTTAGCGGTGGACGCAGAAATATGGCCGACAGCGTTTACAGACCACGAGGCATATATTTGTACGGTTAACCTTGATAGACAGCAGGTATGGAGACGGAGGGGTAATTGGAAGATGAACGTCTCCCACCTGCGAGATGCAGAATGCCGACGCATGGTGGAGGACGCGTGGCATGGCTGCCTCCGTTGACGAAATTCTTTCGGTTCTGTCTTGCAGTGGTGGATCGAGTGCGCGAAGCCAGCTTGACGGAGGACGTTAATAGGTTACGGGAAGGAGGTTTCTCAATGGCAGCGCACGACCACTGAGTTTTACTTTACGGCTCTCCGGGAACTGTTAGCTCAACCACCTACACCAGAACGCCAGACGGCCGTCCACCGAGTTCAGGCGAAGCTGGTACAACTTGCGACGCAGAGGATGGCAGGTACGATGATACGCGCGAGGTCGCAGGATTTCCTGCCCAACGAGGTTCCCTCGATGCATTATGTGATAAAGGAAAGACGAAGAAGACGCAGGAATTTAATACATGAGATCGATCTCGGCGATGGCCATCGGTTTACAACACAAAGGGGTATAGCACAGGCGTTCACGGATCATTTTAGCAGATTCTATGCGAGCAACGGGGAGGGTCAGAGGGAGCTGGGGAACGTTCTGGAAGAGATCCCAGACGCGACGAGTGTGAACGGGGAAGCGGACGGGTTATCTGAAATTACGTGTGAAGAGCTGGAGGAAGCGATTACACGAGGTGCTTGCAACAAGTCCCCAGGTCCAGACGGATTCCAGTTGGAATTTTACCGTGCCTTTGTGACCATTATGACACCGATGTGGCTGTGTATGTTTAATGAGCTTCTGCGGCAAGAAGTACCGGTTCACATTCACTTCACGGAAGGGCTCATGATACCGATACCGAAGCCCCGTGGTGGCAAACGGCCTTGTGATTATCGCCCCTTGACCCTCCTCAATAGTGACTACAAGATCTTCATGCGCATCCTGGGAAGTCGTATCTTAAAGTCGCTGGAGAATCGAATACATGCCGATCAGACTTGTCTTGGCGGCATCAGTAATATCCACACAGCCTTGGGAGACTATCGTGACGTCGTCGCCCTCGCGGCTGCATGCCGCCTCCGGGGGGCGATGGTTGCAGTAGATTTCGATCATGCTTTTGATCGCGTGGATCATGTGTACCTCGCGGCGGTGATGAACAGGATGGGTGTCTCGCCGTTATTGACCAATGCTGTGATGCGGCTGTTGCACAGCGCCAGATCAGCGATGGTGGTCAACGGAGGGAGAACTGAGTATTTTAAGATCTTAAGAGCAGTGAGACAGGGTTGCCCCTCGTCGATCCTCCTTTATGCGATCGCCTTAGAACCGTGCCTCGCAGGCCTTCGCCGCCGTCTTACCGGGATCTCCCTACGGCATTTATCATTCAAATGCAGAGCATACGCGGATGATATTGTGTTCCTCGTACGGAATGAGAGGGAGACTCAAACAGCAGTGGATTGGCTACAGACGTACGGGATGGCAGCTGGAAGTGTGGTCAACTACCGAAAATCACAATTCATGCATGTGGGGCGTGGACTAGAACCAGGATCGGAAGGACCCTTACCTGCGGCGGAAACCCTCCGCTGTTTGGGTATCACCTTTCATAAAGAGACAGCGAGAACGGCTGCGGACAACTACCGAAGATTGTTACTCAGAGTCCGCACGGCAGTACGACTAAACGCCCTACGGTCGATGGATATGCTGCAGCGAGTGTTACTCGTCAACCTTTATCTCGCGCCCATGATGTGCCACCTGACACACCTTCTCCCCTTGACGCGCACGTTGGCTATGAGGATTCAGGCGGCTTTTGGGTACTATGTGTGCCTGGGACAACTCTTTAAGGTACAGTACAACACGCTTACCCTCCCAGCGCGAGAGGGGGGCGTTGGTTCAGTGAACGTGCACGAGAAGGCGCGTGCCATGTATATTAATACTATGCTCAAACGGTGGCGCAACAGGAATCACTCGCTTACGGGGACGATCATCGAAGAACTCGTACCAACATCGCATTTTCCTCCACTCAGTGTCGGCCATATATCGCCACCGTTAACGTATGTGCGCACGTTCATCGTGGAACACAGTCACGTTCGAGAGCGTTTACCGACGACCCAACAGTCGACATCGAAGGACGTGTACCATCTGCTTCTTCGACGGATCTCCAGGAATAGGGTGGAACGCAAACATCCAGCTGTTAATTGGCACGTGGTGTGGCGCACGGTCCACCACCCCCACCTACCTACATCAGTCAGATCAACATGGTACATTGTCGTTAACCGAAAACATCCTACAAATGATAAAAAGTACGCAATACATTTGGCGGATTCGCCCTTGTGCCAGCAATGTGGCGAGCTGGATACGGACGACCATCGTCTGGTCTGCGCCGAGGCATTGGCTGTCTGGACTCTCGCAAGAAAGATAATAGCGTTCATGCGGCGCACTACCTATACAGCAGTCTGTTCTGACATAGTATTTTTTTCCAGAGAAAACGTATTTTCCGCGTCATAAGACGAACGCAGTGGCGTGGCTCACAGGTATGGCGGTCCATTACATCTATAGAGACACACGTACGAACTTACTGAACGTCCTGGATTACTGGCAATACTTGCAAGCTGGACACACAAAACTATTATGGCTACAAAAGTACAAGGATTGGTATGCCAATTTCCTAGTAACGGTTTTTGCGGACCCGCCATATACTTGGGGTGTGCCAGGTGCGCAAAGATGAGCGGCGGTGCTTTCGTTGTGCAACCGACCAAGTAATGTGATCGACTAAGAACACTATCCGAGTATGCGACCTACGAACCACTCACGCTTGAGCAGTTAGCAAATGGATGTACTTCAAATTTTGTTTTCATATCCATAAATACTTTTCTTTAGGGTGCCGGAGGTGCCTCCACTTTGATTTTGTTGTTATTTCATGCTGCATGGTAGGACGGCAGCGAGGTTCCTTCCAGGACAGGACAGTTATCATATGTCAGGACGTACTATGTTTATTTTGTGAATAATAAAGGTTTCTGTTTCTCCTACCTTATGGTTCGCGGTTCCAGTCTCGCAGACTGTAACATTTTTATCCCTTTTGTGAAAAAAAAAAAAAAAAAAAAAAGATTGTAGAGCACTTGCCCGCGAAAGGCGAAGGTCCCGAGTTCGAGTCTCGGTCTTGCACATCGTTTTAATGTACCAGGAAATCTCAGATATACTCTGATCACAGAGTAGTAGTGACGAAGAGTTTAAGAGACTAGTCAAGAAAAATTAGTACCCAAAGAAGTGGGGTACAGAAGTACTGAGGAACGAGGAGATACGTTTTAAGCTCTCTGAGCATACAAACACTGCGAAGGGGAATAGCTCGGTAGAGAGTTAAGTTGAAGAGAAATGGACATTTCTAAAACGGGCAACCATAGAATTTGGAAAATGAAACAGAGATACAAGGAAGATAACTGCGAAGAAACCGTGGGTAACATAAGAAATTTCCCAGTTCATCGATGAGAGAAGGAAGTACAAAAATGTAAAGGGAACTTAAGAAGCACAAAAACACAGTTTAGTTAGGAATGAAATCAATAGGAAGTGCAGGGAAGCTAAGGTGAAATGGCTGCATGTTAAATCTGTAGAAATCGTAAAGGAAGTAATTGTCGGAAGGATTAAGTCAGCATATAGACAACTCAAAATAACCTTCGGTGAAATTGAAAGAAAGGACGGTATTATTAAGAGTGCAACTGTTAAATACAGAGGAGAGAGCAGATAGATGGAAAGAGTGTACTGAAGACCTCTGTAAGGAGGAAGACTTGTCTGATGTGATAGAAGAAGAAACAGGGGTCGTCATAGTGGAGACAGGGAATCTAGTGTTAGAATTCAAAAGGGCTATGGGAAACTTACGATCGAATAACGCACAACGTACAGATAACATTCCATCAAAATTTATAAAATATTAGAGGACGTGGCTACAAAGCGACTATTCTCGGAGGTGTAAAGAATGTTTGAGTTTGGCGATAAATCACCTGACTTTCAGAAAAACATCATCCACACAATTCAGAAAATTGCAAGGACCGACAAGTGCGAGAATTATGGCACAATCAGCTCATCCATCGAAGCTGCTGGCAAGAAAAATACACAAAAGAATGTAAAATGAACTTGAGGTTGAGACAGATGACGATCAGTTTGGCTGTAGGAAAAGTAAAGGCACCAGACGGTCAATTATGACGTTGCGGTTCACAATGGAAGCGAGAGCGAAGAAAGACCAAGACACGTTCATAGGATTTTCGACCATAAAAAAGCATTCGTCATTGTAAAATGGTGCAAGATGTTCGAAATTATGAGAAAAATTGGGGTAAACTATCGGGACAGAAGGATAGCGTACAACATGTACAAGAACCAAGAGGGAACGATAAGAGCGCTAAGATTAAAAATGGTGTACCACGAGGATGTAGTCTTTCTCCCCTACTGTTCAATCTATGCGTCGAAGAAGCAATGATGGAAACAAGTGAAAAGTACAAGAATGGAATCAAAATTCAGGGTGAAAGGAGATCGATGATAAGATTCGCTGGCGACAATGCTGTTCTCAGTGAAAGGCTCTACGGAATGGAATGAGCGATCTAACGAGAACAGAATATGGACTGAGAGTAAACCGAAAAAAGACGAATGTAATGGGAAGTGGCAGAAATGAGAACAGCGAGAAACTTAACATCAAGATTGGTGATCACGAAGTAGATGAAGTAACCCTGGTACCTAGTTAACAAAATCACCCACGACGGGCAGAGCAAGGAGGATATTAAAAGCAGAGTAGCACTAGCAAAAAGGGCATTCCTGGCCAAGAGGAGTCTATGGTGTCCAACATAGGCCTTAATTTGAGGAGGAAATTTCTGAGAATGTACGCTTGGAGCAAAGAATTGTATGGTAGTGAAACATGGACTGTGAAACCAGAAAAGATAAGAATCTAAGCATTTGAGATGCAATGTTACAGACGAATGTTGAAAATTAGGTGGACTGATGAGGTTAAGGAATGAGGAGATTCTGCGCAGAATCGAAGAGGAAAGGAATATGTGGAAAACACTGATAAGGAGAAGGGGCAGGATGATAGGACATCTGTTAAGAGACGAGGAAGTGACTTACATGGTACCAGAGGGAGCTGTAGAGGAAGACAGAAATTGGCATACATCCAAAATATAATTGAGGACGTAGTTTCAAGCGCTGCTCTTCGACGAAAAGTTTGGCTCTGGAGAGGAATTCGTGGTAGGTCGCATCAAACCAGTAAGTAGACTCAGGAAGAAATACTATTCCATTTTTTTGTTCAATGAACCTGCTGCACGTGTCAGTATTGAGGGTTCACATTATCCAGTTTAAAGGCAACAATAAGTAGAAAGTTTACCCATTGCCAGCCGCCAACAAATATGACGGGAGTTTTCATCGTACAGAATATTAGCACTTGAAAATGAAGTACAAATTACGCTACTCTCATACTAGCTGTGTGTTTACAACAGTGCCCGACAAGCGGTTTTACAACTACTCAGACCTTACTTCATCTGTAGGAATGGTTTTTATCTGGTTTTTATCTGTTCTGTATATGCTGATAGTCAAGTTATCGAACGGCAATTAAAATACTGGATTATCAGTTTGGTGACTTTGGTCAAAATGTTCAGAGTGTAAGTGGGCTGTTTAGGTTTTCTTATTGGTAACGCCACGTAGCGCTCTGTATGAAAATCACAGGCTGTGCTGTGTGCAGTCTGTGGCTAGTTTGCGTTGCTGTCTGCCATTGTAGTGTTGGGCTGTTGGAGGTTAACAGCGCGTAGCGTTGCGCAGTTGGAGGTGAGCCGCCAGCAGTGGTGGCTGTGGGGAAGTGAGATGGCGGATTTTTGAGAGCGGATGATCTGGACGTGTGTCCATCAGAAACAGTACATTTGTAAGAATGGATGTCATGAACTGCTATATATATTATGACTTTTGAACACTATTAAGGTACATACATTGTTTGTTCTCTATCAAAATCTTTCATTTGCTAACTATGCCTATCAGTAGTTAGTGCCTTCATTAGTTTGAATCTTTTATTTATCTGGCAGTAGTGGCGCTCGCTGTATTGCAGTAATTCGAGTGAGGTAAGTAATTTGTGAAAGGTATAGGTTAATGTTAGTCAGGGCCTTTCTTTTGTAGGTTCAAATGGTTTAAATGGCTCTGAGCACTATGCGACTTAACTTCTGAGGTCATCAGTCGCCTAGAACTTAGAAGTAATTAAACCTAACTATCCTAAGAACATCACACACATCCATGCCCGAGGCAGGATTCGAACCTGCGACCGTAGCGGTCACGCGGTTCCAGACTGAAGCGCCTTTAACCGCACGGCCACTCCGGCCGGCTTTCTTTTGTAGGGATTTTTGAAAGCCAGATTGCGTTACGCTAAAAATATTGTGTGTCAGTTTAAGCACAGTCATGTATAATTGTACAAAGGGGACGTTTCAAGAGTACTTTTCATTTCCCACATTTCTGAGAGGGAGAGATCGTTTGAGTATAATTGCTTATTTTACGCAATTCCTGTATGCTTTGACGATACGTCGATATAAATGTTATGAATGAAATAGTCCTTTGCTCATTCTGAAATCCTCGACTATTCCGTATTGACACAGACATCGCCGACCGCAGTGACCGAGCGCTTCAGTCTGGAACCGAGCGACCGCTACGGTCGCAGGTTCGAATCCTGCCTCGGGCCGGGATGTGTGTGATGTCCTTAGGTTAGTTAGGTTTAAGTAGTTCTAAGTCTAGGGGACTGATGATCTCAGATGTTAAGTCCCATAGTGCTCAGAGCCATTTGAACCATTTTTTTTGACACAGACAACAGTCAACAACCTTACACACGGAGGTGACGTAAGTCATGGGATATCGATACGTGACATATTTGAATGACATATTTGAATGCGAAATAGTAGTAGCAGGTAGAAGTATAGGACATACCATTTCGAAAATCGTTAGGAAATTCAATATTCCGAGTTCCACAGTGTTGAGAATGTGGCGAGGATACATTTCAGGCGCTACCTCTCACTACGGCCAACGCAGTGCTCTACGGCCTTCACTTAACGATGGAGAGCAGCAGCGTTTGTTTAGATGTGATAACAGCCGAGCGACACTGCGTTTAATAACCGCAGAAATCAATGTGGGACGTACGACGAACGTATCCGTTAGTATATTCCGGCCAAATGTAGCGTTAATGGGCTGTGGCGCCGACGACTGACGTGCTAACAGCACGACATCGCCTGCAGCGCCTCTCTTGGGCTCGTCACAATATCGATTGGACCCTACACGATTGGAAAATCGTGGCCTGGTCAGATGAGTCCCGATTTCAGCTGGTAAGAGCTGATGGTAGGGTCCGAGCGTGTGGTGCAGACTCTACGAAGGCTCTGCGTAAGCTGGTGGTGTCTCCATAATTGTGCGGGGTGTGTTTACATGGAATCGACTGATTCCTCTGGCCCCACTGCAGCGATCATTGGCTAGAAGTGGTTATGTTCGGCCACATGGAGGCAACGTGCAGCCATTCATGTAAATCACGCTCCAAAATAACGATTTTATTTTTATGGGTAACCACACGCCATGTCACCAGACCACAAATGGCGGAGATCCAGGCGACGCTGGCATAACAGAGGATAGGACGGATGAGGGATTTGTAGGTGTGGAGGATGGTAGAAGGATGCAATCCCCATGTCCGGCCGGACAGGAGTTTCAGCAGGCGGAGGCGGGAATGGGCTTTCTGCTGGATGGTCAGGAGATGAGGGGTCCAGGTGAGGTGTCGGTCAAGGGTGAGGCCAAGGTATTTCAGGGTGGGTGTGAGTTGGATAGGACGACCATAAAGGGTGAGGTAGAAATCTTGGAGGTGAAAGGAGCGAGTGGTATGGCCTATGATGATTGCCTGGGTTTTGGAGGGGTTGAGACGGAGGAGCCACTGGTTACACCAAGTGGTGAACTGGTTAAGGTGGGTTTGGAGGGTACGTTGAGACCGTTGAAGGGTAGGATAGAGAGCCAGGAAGGCAGTGTCATCAGCATATTGGAGAAGGTGAACTGGTGGGGGTGGCTTGGGCATATCAGCTGTATACAAGAGATAAAGGAGAGGGGAGAGGACAGAACCCTGGGGGACGCCAGCCGTGGGATAAAAGATACGGGAGTTGGTGTTGTGGAGGGTGACATAGGAAGGACAGTGCGAGAGGAAGGAAGCGACCAGACGGACAAAATTGATAGGCAGGGCGTAGGTTTGCAGTTTAAAGAGGAGACCGGGATGCCATACACGGTCATAGACATTTTGGAGGTCAAGGGAAACAAAAATGGCGGAGCGACGGGAGTTGAGCTGGAGGGACAGAAGGTGAACAAGGTTGAGGAGTTGGTCGTCAGCAGAGAAGGAGGGTCGGAAGCCACACTGGGTAAGGGGGAGGAGGTGGTGTTGAGCAAGGTGCCGATGGATACGGTGGGAGAGGATGGATTCAAGGACCTTACTGAAGACGGAGGTGAGGCAGATGGGACGATAGGAAGAGGCGGCAGAAGGGGGTTTGTTGGGTTTGAGGAAGAGGAGGACGCGGGAGGTCTTCCACAGGTCAGGGTAGAAGCCAGTAGAGAGGATGACATTATAGAGATGGGCGAGGACAGTTAGGAAGGAATAGGGGCTTTCTCGAAGGTGACGGTAGGTGACACAGTCGTGACCAGGGGCCGTGTTGCGTTTGGACTGGAGGAGAAGTTTAATGTCTTGTGCTGTGATGGGAGTGTTGACGTCGGAGGGGGGCAACTGCCCCAAGTACTGGAGACTAGGAGCAAGTGGAGCGACTGAGGTATCAGCACGTTCCATGACGGTGGGGAAAAGAGAATAATCAAAGTGGGGATCATCGGGGATGGAGAAGACCTCGGAAAGGTGGGAAGCGAAGTGGTTGGCCTTACTGAGGTTGTCTGGAAGGGGGTGATCGTTATGGAGAAGGGGGTAGTGGGGAGCGGAAAGGGAACCAGTAAGACGATGGAAGGCAGACCAGTACTTGGAGGAGTTGATAGGGAGGGTGGCATTGAGTCGTGTGCAGGTCTGGCGCCAGTCCCGGCGTTTCGTTGCTGTAATAAGGTTCCGTACGTGTCGCTGTATTTGCCGGTGGCGTTGGAGTGTATCCCTGTCACGAGTGCAGAGGAAGGAGCGATAGAGGCGGCGGGATTCACGGAGGAGGAGGACAGCCCGCGGAGGGAGATTGGGACGGTGTGGGTGGATGGTTTTAGTAGGAACATGGGCCTCCACAGCGTCAGTAATTACCGTCTGAAGGAAGGACGAGGCGTGGATGATGTCGTCAGGATGGCGATAGGTAAGAGGGTGGCTTTCGACCTGGGTGGAGATGGAGTCCCGGTAGGCATCCCAGTTGGCACGGCGATAGTCATGGACGACCTTGGGAGGGGGTGCAGGTTGCGGAGCCAGAGGGGGGCGGTTTGCAGACGTTATGGTGAGAAGGACAGGGAGGTGATCGCTACCTGTGGGGTCAAGGACGGCGACAGTGATACGCCCAAGGAGGTTGGCGGAGGCAATGACAACATCGGGGGTGGTGTTACTTTCGGGTCGGGTGTGCCGGGGAATGGGAACAAGGTCACCCTGGATTGTGGAGAGGAACTGATGCCACCGCTGAAGGGCAGCAGGAGTGCGGCTATGGATGTTGAGGTCGGCGGCAATCACATAGGTGGAGAAGGTGTGGTCAATGTGTGAGATGAAGTCATAAGGAAGAGGAGCAGTGGAGCGGACATAGATGGTGGCACAGGTAATGGTGAGGGAGGGGAAGAAGACGCTAAGGATAAGGTGTTCAGTGGGGTCATTGAGGAGAGGTTGTGGCCGGACGGGGATATGCTTAAGGTGGCCAATCGCGACTCCACCCTGCGCACGAGGACCAGGAGCATCAGTGCGGTGGAGGATATAGGGGGAGGTGCGGATAGAATGGTGGGGCTGGAGAAAGGTTTCGTTCAAGAGGAAGGTGTCGACCTGGTGGTGGGAGAGGGTGTGCATGAGGAGGTATTTGTTGGAGCGGAAGGAGCGAATGTTCTGGAAGAGGATGCGAGACTCGTGCCGCGCCATGACGGGAAGGAGGGGGGGAAGAGAGGGAAGGGAAGAGACTTAAACGAGGGTGTCGAGGCGGGTGAAGGTGAAGTGGGCTTGGTTGTGGGAGTAAGTGGCGAAGGTGTTCAGGTGGAAAACAGAGCGAGCAGCAAGGGATATTTGTTGGAAGGTGTGCGGGCGCTGAAAAGGGTGAATGTTTTGGAGTACAACGGTAATGAACCGGATGATGTCCTCAGCCGTGGAGGGTGGACGGAGGGAATTGTTAGGATGGACAGGAGGATCGATGGAACGAACTGGGACTGTAAGTTCAGGGGTGGCTGGAGGGGGTTTAGCTTTACACTTGTGGGAGTATGTGGGATGGGGGCCATTGCAGGTATTACAGGAAGGAGGAGCAGCGAGGTTGGGGCAGTTCTTGAGAAAGTGGGAGGCCTTGCAATGGGGACAGGTGGGGGGGTTTTTGCAGTTGGGAGTCAGGTGGTCATTGTACATCAGGCACCGTTGGCAACGGTAGGATTGGGGAGGGGATTTGGAGGATTCAACAGGGTGGCAACGGTGGTATATCAGGGCACCCTGGGTGAGGGGATGGTCTATGGACGGGGCGGACTCTGAGAATACCCGCATGAGGTAGGTGGGACCAGAGGCATTGTGGATACGGCGGGCAGAGCGGATTTCCAAGTCCGGGTGGGAGTTCAGTTCTACCAACACTTCATCCTCTGTGATCACCGGGCTGAGCTTGGTGATCACAGCGGTGTAGGTGGGGGGGCGACGGGGAGGCTGGGGCTGACGAGGAGTGGAAGCGGAAAGGAAGGGTGTCAGAGAGGCGTGGGGGCCAAACATAACTCGTGGGAGTTTTCGCAGGAGGTCTGTGTGAAATGACGGGGACGGGGACTTGATAAGGACTGAGTCCCTGCGGGGAATGAGTTGGGAGATGGGAGCACCAGGTAAGTACTTTCGTATTTCCTTGGTGAGGGTACGAGCGTCGAGGAACTTAGGATCGGGAGTTGACAGGACAAAGGTGTGGAGGGTGGGGGCCAAGGTAGGGGTGGCAGGGGGAGGGGTGGTGTCCATGGTGACGGCGGGGGGAGGGGGAGGTGGCGTTGATTTTTTGTGGGAAGTGGCGGGAGCAGAGTCGGTAAGGACGCGCTTTTGGGGTTTTTTGGAGACTGGAGGCTGGGAGGAGGGGAGAGGGACGGGGAGGAGAGGGAGGTGGCGGGTGGCAGATCCCTGTGGCGTAGTGGAGGCACCGGGAGAAGCAGCTGGTTCAGTGGTGGCGATGGTGGCTCGGCGCAACGTGATGCGTGCAGGAGATGCAGAAGACGACGCGACAGGGTCGGTGAGAGAGGGGAAGCCAACCACCTGAGGGGCGGCAGCAGAGGCGGCAACAGAGGTGTACGTGAGGGCGGGGGTAGTAGTGGGAGCTGGTGAGGGTGTGGAGGCTGGAGGAAGGGTGTAGAGGTGTGGGTATACAGCAGGGGAGGAGATAGGGGGTGGGTAAGTGGAGGAAGGGAAGGGGAGGTGGAAGGAGGGAGGCCAGAGGCGGCACTCCAGGAAGTGACTGTGGGAGAGGGGGAGGGGGAGGTGTAGATGACGGTGGAGGTGGGAGTACTCATTGCAGACGAACGGCGACGGACAGACGGACGTGCAGCAGGCGGCGTCGGCGTCGGCGATGGGCAGCGGCGAACAGCAGCCGGCGTCGGCTGCGTCGGCGGCGGCGAACAGACGGACGAACAGCAGGCGGCGGCGGCGGCGGCAGCGGTTGCGACGACGGTGATGGACAGCCAGCAGGCGGACGGACGGACGAACGAACAGCGACAGCAGCGGGCAGACAGACAGACAGACAGACAGACACACACAATCTTCGAAGACGGAGATTCCACCCTGAGAGTAGCCCAGGCTTTGCAATCTGACGCTTTCGAAGGAGGGGATCCAACCCTCTAGATGATCGTCACCAACTTTCTCCTCAGAGTGTGAAGATGTTTTGTTGGTACCCATCTACATAGGGAAGAATGATCAGCACAATAAAATAAGAGAAGTCTGAGCCCGTACGGAAATACCGGGTGATCAAAAAGTCAGTATAAAAATGAAAACTTAATAAACCACGGAATAATGTAGATAGAGAGGTAAAAATTGGCACACATGCTTGGAATGACATGGGGTTTTATTAGAACAAAAAAAAAGTTCACAAAATGTCCGACAGATGGCGCTGGACAGCAAAACGTCAGTGACTGCGCATGACAATCGTGTATAAAAGTAGCTGTAATCAGAGAGAGAATCAGATGCGCCAGCAGTCGCAGCATGTTGACGTTACATGAAAAGGTGCTTTTAGTGAAGCTGCATTATCAGCATGGGGAATGTGCTAGTTCAGCGTTACGATCCTATCGCCATAGGAAGGGGATTCGAACGGGTAAAGGTCCGAAGCCACGGGTTGTTTAGACGATAGACGCCATAGTGGCCGACCGAGCACAAGGCGTAATGCTGCCGAGACAGTTCAGGAAGAAATGGAGACTGTAGCGGTTTCGTCTATGCACGGGAAGTCAGCGCTCGTGCAGTCGCACGTCGCACCGGCATTCCATACACTACTGTTTGGTTGGCACTGAGGCGTACCCTCCGATGCTATCCCTACAAAATCCACCGGCATCATGAAATGTTACCTGGCAATTTAGTGAAGGGGAGGCCATTTGCGGTGTAGGCGTTTCAAAAGATGGCGGAAGATGAGGATTGGTTGAGTAACGTGTTGTGGACCGACGAAGCTCATTTCACGCTCCGAGGGTCTGCCAACGCCCACAACTGCAGAATTTTGGCTACCGAAAATCATAGAACTGTGGTGCACGACGCGGAAGTCACAGTATGGGTTGGATTTACCACATCTACCATTATTGGGCCTTTTTTCTTCGAGGAAATGCGTGATTCTGGTTTTATAACTGCTACCGTGACGGGTGAGAGGTACGCCGATATGTTACAGAATCGCATCATCCCCAGCCTGGCTGATAAACACCTGCTGAAACGTACGACGTTTATGCAGGATGGCGCCCCACCCCATATTGATAGACGCGTGAAAGACCTCTTGCGCGCGTCGTTTGGTGATGATCGTGTGCTCAGTCGCCACATTCGTCATGCTTGGCCTCTCAGGTCCCCAGACCTCAGTCCATGCGATTATTGGCTTAGGTGTTACCTGAAGTCGCAAGTGTATCGTGATCGACCGACATCTCTAGGGATGCTGAAAGACAACATCCAACGGCAACGCCTCACCGTAACTCCGGACATGCTTTACAGTGCTGTTCACAACATTATTCCTCGACTACGGCTATTGTTGAGGAATGATGGTGGACATATTGATCGTTTTCTGTAAAGAACATCATCTTTGCTTTGTCTTACTTTATTGCTATTCTGATCAGATGAAGCGCCATCTGTCGGACATTTTTTGAACTTTTGAATTTTGTTTGGTTCTAATAAAACCCCATGTCATTCCAAGCATGTGTGTCAATTTGCACCTCTATCTCTACATTATTCCGTGATTTATTCAGTTTTCAAATTTATACTGACTTTTTGATCATCCGGTATTTAAGAGTTCATTTTCCCTGCGCGCTCTTCGAAAGTTGAATATTAAGGAAACAATTTTAAGATGGTTCGATGAAATGTCAGCCAGGCACTTACTCGCAGAGTAATCATGTAGACGTAAATGTAGATAAGCACGCCTTTCCTCTCCCACCTCGTACAGCTGCTCTTCAACGCTGGGTTTTGTTTCCAACCATGCCTTGGTCATACAGACAGTTGCTAATATGTTGCACCTGCAAACAATTACAGAAAATCGTACCATGAGCGCTCCAAAAGATGATTTCATGATGTGATGGTTGTGTTTGAATTTCTTATGGACAGTTGATTCAGATAGTTCCCACCGCATGCCTCGATGCTTCGACTCTGGCTCAAAATGATGTATCCAAAATTCATCACAATTTAAAATTCTGTAGATATTGCA
Source organism: Schistocerca americana (assembly GCF_021461395.2). Taxonomy (NCBI): domain Eukaryota; kingdom Metazoa; phylum Arthropoda; class Insecta; order Orthoptera; family Acrididae; genus Schistocerca; species Schistocerca americana. The sequence goes on along the minus strand of NC_060120.1, from coordinate 226,401,067 downwards.
TCATCTTGGCCACTTAAACGATTACTGAGCTTGATACAAATGCAGATGTTCTTTCTAATGAACGACAGACTCTTTAGGATCCTAACCGACACAAATCTTACAGCAGTTCAGTTTCTTTCGAATGGTAAAATGAAATGTGCCAACACTTTCTTATGCATTTCATTAATTTGTTCAGCTGCAAGTCGTCGGTCTTCTTGGATAAGTGAATAAATACGAGCCGAAATCGCTGAGGTGGTTTCTGCTACCCGACACCCGTAACGAGCTCTGTCGGTTACGCTTTTACGACCACTTGTTTAATCTTTCCACTCATGCATAAAAGGTCTCACGGTTCATGCAACTACTGCCGTATAGTTTGGTCATCTGAGATAATATCTGAGGCTCTATTCTTTCCGAGAGAGTAGATAGGGACACAGAACACTTGTAAAATTCCAGACTTATGGATACCATCCCCGCATTATGTATTACTAGATTAATACTCTTATATCTCCAGCTATAATGAAATTCAATTACTTTTCGATAATACAAAAAAGGCTTTGAGAAGAATAATAGCAATACCAAACAATAGTAGTTACAATACCGTTTGTACCATCAACAATCAAAATCAGATTCAGGAAATTAATATATGGAAAATGTTTAGATAAAAGAATAATATATTTCGTTCTCACCATCTGTAATCGGTAGGAATCTCGAGCCTCATTGACAAAATATAAATAATTGATCGTTTAACATTGTTAGAATGTTTATTTATGCAATTTCAATATTAATGAGATTTTTATGTGTTTATAAAATGTCTTAAACTTGTTCTAGCAAAGCAGTGAATATTATACAGTGTTTGATAATGTTGTTAAGCTATTTCATATTATAAATTATGTTTTGCATTATTACAACCAGTAGTGCATTTTAGATGGAGAATAAATACTCGTCCTCGAATATTGTTAGGGAGATGAGTGTTGGAGCCACTAGAGGCCAGATCTGTGCATACAGTTAAGTTCTTGGTGCATGATTCAGATCTGGATTTACCATAGAGCAACTCGTATGTTGGACATTGTCTAAAACACCATAGTAGAACAGTGCAGTGACGGATTATTTCGGAGCGTTCAGCAGTTTGATTTAATATCGCAAAAGGCAGAATGATATGTGACTTTATATTCGTACTTTGTTGAGTATTAGTGTTGAACAACGCATTTCTATCAGACTACTGCATATGGACTATGTAATATCGCCAGAGTAGCATGTGCTGTAGTAGTCACAACGAGGCTTATTACACCGAAGATTGATCATGAGCTCATAAGATGCAGGTTTTGAAGTGAATAAATTTACGTATTTACTTTACTTCAACTGTGACCTACATCATTGTGGTGAAATCCATTATAGTAACCTGTATTTATTGAACATGCGTATTTTAGCTCATATATTCAGACGTCGAGGGACACCGAAGGCAAGATATTCACGGGTATTTAAACCATTTTTAACTACTCACTAACCGGTGGGACGTTACACACTGTTCGTCAAAAGTACTTTCTTCGAGCTGGCAACTCTTAGTAACTAAAACGTTGCATGTCGTGTTTACCTAAATATCAATATAACAAACGAGTAAACCTCTTCACAACGTTGTCGACTAACACTTACAAATATTTCCATTCCCTTCATCAGGCGTTGCCTTCATTATATAGGGTGTTTAAAAAAGAATATGCATATTTCGAACGCATATGTTTGTTAAACTGTAATGAATACACCTGTGAAACTTCGGGTGCATATTTAAGAAGCTCTCAAGTTCGATTACAGATGTTCAATTTGTCCTCAACCAGCGATGTGAACAATATCACATCGGTACTCGAATTCATTCCATACTTGGATAAGCATGTCCATCGTTACTGATGTTATGACAGTACTGATCTGATTCTTCAGCGCTTCTACATCCTGTGGTCGTGGTGCTCCTTCAACGTTGTCCTTAAGGAATTCCACATGGAGAAGTCACAGGGCGTCAAATCAGGTGACCAAGGACGACATCTGAGAAGTGACGAGTCTGCGGCTGTTTTACAGCCAACCCAATGGCTCAGTAAAATTTCATTCTGTAATATAATTTAATAAAAATAATATATATAATAGTAATTAATAAAAATAATCAAAAAGAATATAGTAATATTACTTAAACATTAATAGTAGTAATTCTTTCTTTGCCACAGAGGCTACATGTAGGAATTATCAATTAATTATATACTGTCTTTCAAATTAGTTTTATTATGTGAATGAAACTGTGAATATGCTTTGATAACTTTTAATAAAGTGACGTCAAAACAAAAGAGAAATAACTCTAATTATACTATGGTTACCGTTCTGTTAGATAATTATGCACTCTGTCTCTCAGTGATTAATAACGCAACATTTCTATAAACCTGACGCTGATCAGCAATCAGCTCTTTACTCAGGGTGGTTACGCGATTAAAAATAATTAATCGTCTCTTTCTTGAATTATCATATATATTCCGCAATATTTACCAAAAGTATAGTTAAAACTCATGTGCTTATAGCACCAGATACTATTTCGTATGTCAGTTTAATGTGAAGTAATAAAACCCGTAACTCCTGATCGTTGTTTCGTCTCGACTGGCAGTATAAGATAACAAGCATAATCTTTTTCAGATGAAATCTTATACTAGAACTAGAATCCTGTGACCAGGCCTATCTGCCTGAGATGTCATCACGCAACCTTGAGAAAATCTGAAAGTGAAATATATTGAATTATTCGAAGCCGCCGCGTAGCTCGTGGAATCTGAAAGAAAGTTTAGTGTCCTAACCGGCAGCACGTCTCGAAGATGAGCTGAAACAAAATTACTAATTATTTTCTAGTGTAGTGCCTGACAATGGTCAATGTTCCGTTAAGGCCACGTTTACTCAGGACAAGCAAGGTTTAGGTTTACAAATAATTATGTACCATACACAAGTTTGGAGTCATGAACAACTATATTTTAGTTTGCTTTATTGCTCAGATAGACTGTTACAGCAAGATGAACCTCAGATAATCCTTCTTTTCCCTCGAGTCCAAGAACAGAAGAAGTCAACCAAATAGAAAGTTCAGACACAGAATCTCAAATGCCCATGCAATATTCATCAAGGCATACATTGCAACACAATGCATTTGTTTACTCTTTGGCATACATGGCCAGCTATTCATGCAATAATTATCAATACATGACATTTAAAACTTCAAATTCATGGCAAACCCAGGAGATTCAGTGCAATTCAAATACTAACACACTTGACGAGTCCACTGACGGGCTCCCCGTCGTGTTGATAAATGAAGTAGTCCTCCTTCAGTCTCTGAAACAACCAGTTTCGTTACATAGCAAGATGCTGCTGACCGTTGACCGTGTTTCCATCAAGCCGTAAAACGATGAGAGGGATATCACACACAAAACATTGACTCTGAGTGAACCTCGTACATGTTCAGTGTGTGCATACGGGTTCTGTAGGCCCCAATTTCAAACATTGTGCATGGTTACTTTACCACCAAGGTGGAAAGCCGCTTCAAGACTTGAACACTATGCGTTATGCGAATGTGTTATCACTATCAAAACTATTCTGAAGATCGTCATAAAATTCCACACGTTATCTTCATGACGCAGAGCCTGTAATGTAATAGCTGACGCTCGTACGGCTTCATAACCACCCGAAGTCTCAAAACACGCCAAATCACTGTTCTAGGCAGCTCCAGTACCCGACATGCACAACGAGTTCATTTTCTACGACTACATTAGTAAGCGGTTTGAATTTGTCCGACATTTTCGTCGAAAATACGAGGACAGCCAGAATTCTTAAATTCTTACGTCTGCATATACATCCTGTGTTTACAGACTGTCGCTACCATACGCGAATGTTCCATCCATTCGGAGGACCAATTTGGTACCTCAAGCTGAAACATCTTTGCAGCGTAATCACGGAATTGCACTTTGCAAACTCCAGAACACAAAATGACTTCTGCTGCGAAGTAGCCATTTTGCAACATGTGACACAAGCCAGCCAAACATTATACAACCGATATCTATCGGTAATTAATATAAAATAAACACTGTATTCGTTCCTCCAATAACCGAGGAGCGATCGACAGTTTTGACACATAATACTTTGAAATACGTATATCATTTTCGAAACACCATGTGTAGGGAAGACTGCTGTACATGTAGGAGAGCGTAAATAGGAACACACGATGATTTTTGGTTATTACTTCAGCGCAGTGACTGATTTTAGAATCGCATGAAGGAATGATCCATAGAGACCGCCATAAGAAGTTTCTGCCGTTTTCTGTAGCTTTCGTTGTTGCTAGATGTGAGATTGCGATTTGTGCAGCATTTGTAAATATTTCGAGTTCTATATACTTAATAGCTGTACGATATGTTAAAGCTATTAGAATAAATTGTTATTTCTCCCGTTACAGAATTTTATCGGAATTAAATCTAGTAATACAATGTGTGTACAGTTAAGCAATACTTCGTCGATCGCGCACCATCTTGTACCCTGAAACAGAAAAAGGCCTTTTACTATGGAACTAGAGATGCTTGCTTATCAACTACGCATCTTTAATGTCTTAACAATTTTATCTGTCATGAAAATAGATATTTGTGTTAGTTTCAAATAGCTTCTGTTTGAAAATATATTTAACCTGTAACAGATTATTGATAATACTTCTGCTTGATTCGATTACATTTACTGGTTATTGGTATGTAGTAGAGTAATAACGTAACAGACAGATTGTTAAATACAGTATTGACAAGATTTTATCGATTACAATGCTTTTAAATTTCAATCAAACCTTCGTTCCTAGGTACTCGTGTACCTTGGAATATGTTATTAGAAATGGAAAAACTTTAATTGTCCGGAGTCACTTTTGCTATTTCAGAAAAAGACCGCACCACGTAAAAATGAATGCCACCATTAAAAAACGGAATATGAGAATATATCGATCTATTAAGATCTGGCCAGAGGTGAAAGAATGAAACGTGTACCAACGTAAAAACTTCTCTTGTGTCCGTTCAATTGTTGAAAGATATTGGTAACAAAGCCAAAATAGTGTGCAGTACTTTTAGAAATGCTGTGTACATCTTTAAGATAGTATTGTTGGTTTATTGACGTGTTTAACCTTACAGCTGAGGCGAGTACGGGTGTACACCCAAAGTAGTAAGTGTCTTTCAAAGGCATAAACCTTGTAGTGGCTCTCTGACGAGGGAGAAGGAGAAGAAGTAAGTTTTGGTTTCACTTTCGGTAGCCTGCAAGATTAAACCGGAGCGTGAGATAAGTGGCCCCCTGCGGCCTATATCGGATACCGGCCCCAGGTAATACGCCGCCGAGGCAGCGTGAGGCTTTCGAAGGAGGGCATAAAGAGGCCTCGGATTAGTTGTCCTTTTCTTTTTTTCAGAAAGGAGCAAAAATGATGAGCTGAAACATGAATACCAAATTTTCGTGCTCGTTCATCAGAGAAGGCTATAAATTTCTTTTGGGTGTTGATACAGCCAGCGTAGCTTGCCAACGACCAAGAGACAGGACTTCTCTAGGAGCGACGGGTCGTCGGGTCAACTACATAGCTACTGTGAAGATATCGGCAGTATATTCTGATACTTGTCAACACGCTGTTTACTTACAGTGAGATGACACGTTATGGAGTACCTCCTAATATCGAGTCGGACCTCTTTTTTCCCCGGGAAGTGCTGCATCTCGACGTGTAATGGGCTCAGGAGTCGTTGGTTGCCCCTGCAGAAATATTCAGCCATGCGGCATCTGTAGCGGCCAATAATTGCGAAAGTGTTGTCGGTGCGCGAACTGACTTCTCGATTACGCCCCATAAATGATCGATGGGATTCATGTCAGGTGATCTGAGAGGCCAAATCATTCGCTCGAACTATCCAGAAAGTTTTTCAAACCAATTGTGGACATTTGTGGCCTGGTGACAGGGCGTGTAGTTACCCATAAAAATCAAACCGTTATTTTGGAGCGTGATTTACATGAATGGCTGCACGTTGCCTCCATGTGGCCGAACATAACCACTTCTAGCCAATGATCGCTGCAGTGGGGCCAGAGGAATCAGTCGATTCCATGTAAACACACCCCGCACAATTATGGAGCCACCACCAGCTTGCGCAGTGCCTTCGTAGAGTCTGCACCACACACTCGGACCCTACCATCAGCTCTTACCAGCTGAAATCGGGACTCATCTGACCAGGCCACGATTTTCCAATCGTGTAGGGTCCAATCGATATTGTGACGAGCCCAAGAGAGGCGCTGCAGGCGATGTCGTGCTATTAGCAAAGGCACTAACGTCAGTCTGCGCCACAGCCCATTAACGCTACATTTGCCCGGAATGTACTAACGGATACGTTCGTCGTACGTCCCACATTGATTTCTGCGGTTATTAAACGCAGTGTCGCTCGGCTGTTATCACTGACAAATCTAAACAAACGCTGCTGCTCTCCATCGTTAAGTGAAGGCCGTAGAGCACTGCGTTGGCCGTAGTGAGAGGTAGCGCCTGAAATGTGGTATCCTCGCCACATTCTTGACACTGCGGAACTCGGAATATTGAATTTCCTAACGATTTTCGAAATGGTATGTCCTATACTTCTACCTACTACTACTATTTCGCATTCAAATATGTCATTCAAATATGTCACGTATCGCTATCCCATGACTTACGTCACCTCCGTGTGTAAGGTTGTTGACTGTTGTCTGTGTCAAAAAAAAAATGGTTCAAATGGCTCTGAGCACTATGGGACTTAACATCTGAGATCATCAGTCCCCTAGACTTAGAACTACTTAAACCAAACTAACCTAAGGACATCACACACATCCCGGCCCGAGGCAGGATTCGAACCTGCGACCGTAGCGGTCGCTCGGTTCCAGACTGAAGCGCTCGGTCACTGCGGTCGGCGTTGTCTGTGTCAATACGGAATAGTCGGGGATTTCAGAATGAGCAAAGGACTATTTCATTCATAACATTTATATAGACGTATCTTCAAAGCATACAGGAATTGCGTAAAATAAGCAATTATACTCGGACGATCTCTCCCTCTCAGAAATGTGGGAAATGAAAAGTACTCTTGAAACGTCCCCTTTGTACAATTATACATGACTGTGCTTAAACTGACACTCAATATTTTTAGCGCAACGCAATCTGACTTTCAAAAATCTCTACAAAAGAAAGGCCCTGACTAACATTAACCTATACCTTTCACAAATTACTTACCTCACAAAAATCTTCGTTACTCGAACTAGTGCAATACAGCGATCGCCACTACTGCCAGATAAATAAAAGATTCAAACTACTGAAGGCACTAACTACTGATAGGCATAGTTAGCAAATGAAAGATTTTGATAGAGAACAAACAATGTATGTACCTTAATAGTGTTCAAAAGTCATAATATATATAGCAGTTCATGACATCCATTCTTACAAATGTACTGTTTCTGATGGACACACGTCCAGATCATCCGCTCTCAAAAATCCGCCATCTCACTTCCCCACAGCCACCACTGCTGGCGGCTCACCTCCAACTGCGCAACGCTACGCGCTGTTAACCTCCAACAGCCCAACACTACAATGGCAGACAGCAATGCAAACTAGCCACAGACTGCACACAGCACAGCCTGTGATTTTCATACAAAGCGCTACGTGGCGTTACCAATAAGAAAACCTAAACAGCCCACTTACACTCTGAACACTTTGACCAAAGTCACCAAACTGATAATCCAGTATTTTAATTGCCGTTCGATAACTTGACTATCAGCATATACAGAACAGATAAAAACCAGATAAAAACCATTCCTACAGATTAAGTAAGGTCTGAGTAGTTGTAAAACCGCTTGTCGGGCACTGTTGCAAACACACAGCTAGTATGAGAGTAGCGTAATTTGTACCTCATTTTCAAGTGCTAATATTCAGTACGATGAAAACTCCCGTCATATTTGTTGGCGGCTGGCAATGGGTAAACTTTCTACTTATTGTTGCCTTTAAACTGGATAATGTGACCCCTCAATACTGACACGTGCAGCAGGTTCATTGAACAAAAAAAATGGAATAGTATTTTTTCCTGAGTCTACTTACTGCTTTGACGCGACCTACCACGAATTCCTCTCCAGTGCCAAACTTTTCGTCGAAGAGCAGCACTTGAAACTACGTCCTCAATTATGTTTTGGATGTATGCCAATTTCTGTCTTCCTCTACAGCTCCCTTTGGTACCATGTAAGTCACTTCCTCGTCTCTTAACAGATGTCCTATCATCCTGCCCCTTCTCCTTACCGGTGTTTTCCACATATTCCTTTCCTCTTCCATTCTGCGCAGAATCTCCTCATTCCTTAACCTTATCAGTCCACCTAATTTTCAACATTCGTCTGTAACATTGCATCTCAAATGCCTAGATTCTTATCTTTTCTGGTTTCACAGTCCATGTTTCACTACCATACAATTCTTTGCTCCAAGCGTACATTCTCAGAAATTTCCTCCTCAAATTAAGGCCTATGTTGGACACCAGTAGACTTCTCTTGGCCAGGAATGCCCTTTTTGCTAGTGCTACTCTGCTTTTAATATCCTCCTTGCTCTGCCCGTCGTGGGTGATTTTGTTAAGTAGGTACCAGGGTTACTTCATCTACTTCGTGATCACCAATCTTGATGTTAAGTTTCTCCCTGTTCTCATTTCTGCCACTTCCCATTACATTCGTCTTTTTTCGGTTTACTCTCAGTGCATATTCTGTTCTCGTTAGATCGCTCATTCCATTCCGTAGAGCCTTTCACTGAGAATAGCAATGTCGCCAGCGAATCTTATCATTGATCTCCTTTCACCCTGAATTTTGATTCCATTCTTGTACTTTTCACTTGTTTCCATCATTGCTTCTTCGACGTATAGATTGAACAGTAGGTGTGAAAGACTACATCCTCGTGTTACACCATTTTTAATCTTAGCGCTCTTATCGTTCCCTCTTGGTTCTCGTACATATTATACACTATCCTTCTGTCCCGATAGTTTACCCCAATTTTTCTCATAATTTCGAATATCTTGCACCATTTTACAATGACGAATGCTTTTTTAAGGTCGAAAATCCTATGAACGTGTCTTGGTCTTTCTTCACTCTCGCTTCCATTGTGAACCGCAACGTCAGAATTGACCGTCTAGTGCCTTTACTTTTCCTAAAGCCAATCTGATCGTCATCTGTGTCAACCTCAACTTTATTTTAGATTCTTTTGTGTATTATTCTTGCCAGCAGCTTGGATGGATGAGCTGATTGTGCCATAATTCTCGCACTTGTCGGTCCTTGCAATTTTCTGAATTGTGTGAATGATGTTTTTCCGAAAGTCAGGTGATTTATCACCAAACTCAAACATTCTTTACACCTCCGAGAATAGTCGCTTTGTAGCCACGTCCTCTAATACTTTATAAATTTTGATGGAATGTTATCTGTACGTTGTGCGTTATTCGATCGTAAGTTTCCCATAGCCCTTTTGAATTCTGACACTAGATTCCCTGTTTCCACTATGACGACCCCTGTTTCTTCTTCTATCACATCAGACAAGTCTTCCTCCTTACAGAGGTCTTCAGTATACTCTTTCCATCTATCTGCTCTCTCCTCTGTATTTAACAGTTGCACTCTTAATAATACCGTCCTTTCTTTCAATTTCACCGAAGGTTATTTTGAGTTGTCTATATGCTGAGTTAATCCTTCCGACAATTACTTCCTTTACGATTTCTACAGATTTAACATGCAGCCATTTCACCTTAGCTTCCTATTGATTTCATTCCTAACTAAACTGTGTTTTTGTGATTCTTAAGTTCCCTTTACATTTTTGTACTTCCTTCTCTCATCGATGAACTGGGAAATTTCTTATGTTACCCACGGTTTCTAAACAGTTATCTTCCTTGTATCTCTGTTTCCTTTTCCAAGTTCTATAGTTGCCCGTTTTAGAAATGTACATTTCTCTTCAACTTAACTCTCTACCGAGCTATTCCCCTTCGCAGTGTTTGTATGCTCAGAGAGCTTAAAATGTATCTCCTCGTTCCTCAGTACTTCTGTACCCCACTTCTTTGGGTACTAATTTTTCTTGACTAGTCTCTTAAACTCTTCGTCACTACTACACTGTGATCAGAGTCTATATCTGAGACTTCCTGGTAGATTAAAACGATGTGCAAGACCGAGACTCGAACTCGGGACCTTCGCCTTTCGCGGGCAAGTGCTCTACCATCCTTCTTTTTTTTTTTTTTTTTTTTTTTTTTTTTTTTTTTTTTTTTTTCCACAAAAGGGATAAAAATGTTACAGTCTGCGAGACTGGAACCGCGAACCATAAGGTAGGAGAAACAGAAACCTTTATTATTCACAAAATAAACATAGTACGTCCTGACACATGATAACTGTCCTGTCCTGGAAGGAACCTCGCTGCCGTCCTACCATGCAGCATGAAATAACAACAAAATCAAAGTGGAGCCACCTCCGGCACCCTAAAGAAAAGTATTTATGGATATGAAAACAAAATTTGAAGTACATCCATTTGCTAACTGTTCAAGCGTGAGTGGTTCGTAGGTCGCATACTCGGATAGTGTTCTTAGTCGATCACATTACTTGGTCGGTTGCACAACGAACGCACCGCCGCTCATCTTTGCGCACCTGGCACACCCCAAGTATATGGCGGGTCCGCAAAAACCGTTACTAGGAAATTGGCATACCAATCCTTGTACTTTTGTAGCCATAATAGTTTTGTGTGTCCAGCTTGCAAGTATTGCCAGTAATCCAGGACGTTCAGTATGTTCGTACGTGCGTCTCTATAGATGTAACGGACCGTCATACCTGTGAGCCACGCCACTGCGTTCGTCTTATGACGCGGAATATACGTTTTCTCTGGAAAAAAATACTATGTCAGAACAGACTGCTGTATAGGTAGTGCGCCGCATGAACGCTATTATCTTTCTTGCGAGAGTCCAGACAGCCAATGCCTCGCCGCAGACCAGACTATGGTCGTCCGTATCCAGCTCGCCACATTGCTGGCATAAGGGCGAATCCGCCAAATGTATTGCGTACTTTTTATCATTTGTAGGATATTTTCGGTTGACGACAATGTACCATGTTGATCTGACTGATGTAGGTAGGTGGGGGTGGTGGACCGTGCGCCACACCACGTGCCAATTAACAGCTGGATGTTTGCGTTCCACCCTATTCCTGGAGATCTGTCGAAGAAGCAGATGGTACACGTCCTTCGATGTCGACTGTTGGGTCGTCGGTAAACGCTCTCGAACGTAACTGTGTTCCACGATGAACGTGCGCACATACGCTAACGGTGGCGATATATGGCCGACACTGAGTGGAGGAAGATGCGATGTTGGTACGAGTTCTTCGATGATCGTCCCCGTAAGCGAGTGATTCCTGTTGCGCCACCGTTTGAGCATAGTATTAATATACATGGCACGCGCCTTCTCGTGCACGTTCACTGAACCAACGCCCCCCTCTCGCGCTGGGAGGGTAAGCGTGTTGTACTGTACCTTAAAGAGTTGTCCCAGGCACACATAGTACCCAAAAGCCGCCTGAATCCTCATAGCCAACGTGCGCGTCAAGGGGAGAAGGTGTGTCAGGTGGCACACCATGGGCGCGAGATAAAGGTTGACGAGTAACACTCGCTGCAGCATATCCATCGACCGTAGGGCGTTTAGTCGTACTGCCGTGCGGACTCTGAGTAACAATCTTCGGTAGTTGTCCGCAGCCGTTCCCGCTGTCTCTTTATGAAAGGTGATACCCAAATAGCGGAGGGTTTCCGCCGCAGGTAAGGGTCCTTCCGATCCTGGTTCTAGTCCACGCCCCACATGCATGAATTGTGATTTTCGGTAGTTGACCACACTTCCAGCTGCCATCCCGTACGTCTGTAGCCAATCCACTGCTGTTTGAGTCTCCCTCTCATTCCGTACGAGGAACACAATATCATCCGCGTATGCTCTGAATTTGAATGATAAATGCCGTAGGGAGATCCCGGTAAGACGGCGGCGAAGGCCTGCGAGGCACGGTTCTAAGGCGATCGCATAAAGGAGGATCGACGAGGGGCAACCCTGTCTCACTGATCTTAAGATCTTAAAATACTCAGTTCTCCCTCCGTTGACCACCATCGCTGATCTGGCGCGGTGCAACAGCCGCATCACAGCATTGGTCAATAATGGCGAGACACCCATCCTGTTCATCACCGCCGCGAGGTACACATGATCCACGCGATCAAAAGCATGATCGAAATCTACTGCAACCATCGCCCCCCGGAGGCGGCATGCAGCCGCGAGGGCGACGACGTTACGATAGTCTCCCAAGGCTGTGTGGATATTACTGATGCCGCCAAGACAAGTCTGATCGGCATGTATTCGATTCTCCAGCGACTTTTTGATACGACTTCCCAGGATGCACATGAAGATCTTGTAGTCACTATTGAGGAGGGTCAAGGGTGCGATAATCACAAGGCCGTTTGCCACCACGGGGCTTCGGTATCGGTATCATGAGCCCTTCCGTGAAGTGAATGTGAACCGGTACTTCTTGCCGCAGAAGCTCATTAAATATACACAGCCACATCGGTGTCATAATGGTCACAAAGGCACGGTAAAATTCCAACTGGAATCCGTCTGGACCTGGGGACTTGTTGCAAGCACCTCGTGTAATCGCTTCCTCCAGCTCTTCACACGTAATTTCAGATAACCCGTCCGCTTCCCCGTTCACACTCGTCGCGTCTGGGATCTCTTCCAGAACGTTCCCCAGCTCCCTCTGACCCTCCCCGTTGCTCGCATAGAATCTGCTAAAATGATCCGTGAACGCCTGTGCTATACCCCTTTGTGTTGTAAAACGATGGCCATCGCCGAGATCGATCTCATGTATTAAATTCCTGCGTCTTCTTCGTCTTTCCTTTATCACATAATGCATCGAGGGAACCTCGTTGGGCAGGAAATCCTGCGACCTCGCGCGTATCATCGTACCTGCCATCCTCTGCGTCGCAAGTTGTACCAGCTTCGCCTGAACTCGGTGGACGGCCGTCTGGCGTTCTGGTGTAGGTGGTTGAGCTAACAGTTCCCGGAGAGCCGTAAAGTAAAACTCAGTGGTCGTGCGCTGCCATTGAGAAACCTCCTTCCCGTAACCTATTAACGTCCTCCGTCAAGCTGGCTTCGCGCACTCGATCCACCACTGCAAGACAGAACCGAAAGAATTTCGTCAACGGAGGCAGCCATGCCACGCGTCCTCCACCATGCGTCGGCATTCTGCATCTCGCAGGTGGGAGACGTTCATCTTCCAATTACCCCTCCGTCTCCATACCTGCTGTCTATCAAGGTTAACCGTACAAATATATGCCTCGTGGTCTGTAAACGCTGTCGGCCATATTTCTGCGTCCACCGCTAACGCCGTTGAAACGTAGATCCGGTCCAAACGGCCCGCGGAGTGGCTAGTAAAAAATGTATATCCTGGTTGGTTGCGATACTTCAGGTCCCATGTATCGACTAATTCCATCCCGTTGACCAGCTCCCTAAGTTCTTGGCTAGTAGTATAGTTAGGTTGTTGGTCCTTTCTGCCGAGCACACAATTAAAATCTCCGCCGAGTATGCAACCATCGTATCGTCCCTGGAACAACGGTGTAACCTCATGGGCGTAAAAATCTGCTCTGTTCCTTCTCTTATCCGAGCCTGACAGTGCGTATATGTTGATCAAACGTATTCCACCTATGGTCACGGCCGTACCACGGGCGGAAGGCAAATACTCTACGTCGTCTGCACGTATCCCTTCCTTTAATAGTATAGCTGTGCCAACGCCTCTCTCGTCACACGGGGATCAGTAAATGTCGTAACCGTGAAAGTCCGAGGGGGGAAGTACCCGAACTTCTTGTAATAGAGCTATGTCTAAACCCGCAGCCTTTATCATGTCACTAAGCATCTTGATTTTTACCGGCGTCCCAATGCTATTGATGTTAACAGACTCCTATACGATAAGCTTGTTGCACGGCGGTCAACGTAGATAAGGTACCGTACGGTCGCTAATTTTGCCGTACATAGGCTGCTGTCGGACTAACGTCCCCCGCCGTCCCCTCATATGGTCTTACACCGGGAGAGTGCGTGGGAGCAGTTCCTCCGGCATCATCTGTTCCCCACGGGGGTGGCTCTTCTGACCAGTCCCCTAGTGTACCATCGTTGTCGTGCGCTGCAGGCGCCGTAGCCTCCTCAGTAGCCTGTTGCCGTCTATCGAGCTCCTTCGCTGTGTCTGGAGCATCGTCAGCGGTAGGTCGTGCCGCCGTCCCGCTGGCCACCGTTGCATCCACGCTAGGCAGTTCTGCTGTAGCCATGGTCGTCTGTTCTGTACCCGTTGTCTCAGAATTGTCTGCTAGGTCAGAGTGGTCGTTCTCCACCGTGAGGCGGCGCTTTTCCCGGCGTTTTGGTGATCGCTGTTTACGTTGCCGGGACTCGGAATCAGAGGTCAGAATGGTCTCCAGTTGTTCGTGGGGGGCGTCGGAATCGTGCGCCGTCGCACTATCGACGTCTCCAAGTGCCTTATCTGAAGGGTGCGCAAGCGGAACCGAAGAGAGGGCGTCCTGTGACTGCTGCAGGCGGTCCAGCGCAACGTCGTCTTTCTGTGGCTCGCCACGATCCGCCGCTGTCTGTGTGTTCTGGTACGTGTCTGTCTCGCGGCCCACGTCATCGCGTAATGCGGCGACGTAAGTCATGGGGAGCACGGTCGGATGCGGCGCGAGGGGTGGATCATCCCGTGGCAGCTGTAATAACCTTCGTTGAGCACACTCAGAACTTATGTGTCCCTCCTTCCCACATCCAGAGCACGTCCTTGGTTGTCCGTCGTAGATGACAATCGCCCTACAACCGGCGATGTACAAGTATGACGGGACGTGTTTTCGGAGTTCGATCCGTATTTGTCTGACGCCATTGAGGACAGGATACGTCTTGAAACTCGCCCATTTTTCAGCCACGTGGGATAGGACCGTTCCGTAAGGAAGCAGGGCGTCTGTCACCAATTCTTCTGGCACTTCGAATGGAAGCTCAAAGACGCGGATCGTTCGGAGGCCCATGCCGGCGTGTTCAGCTGTTACCGCTCCAACATTCCCGTCCGAATGACAGAAACGAAGTCCTTGTCGGTATCGAAGTAGTAGTTCGTCACATGCCGCTTCATTTATGAGCTTGACATAGACCACGCTGCTGACTATAGATAAGTGTATTCCAATTAGATCGTCAGGTGCGATTTTCACCTCGTCCCGTAAATAACGTTCGATATCGTAAGCCTTCGGTCGAGCATATTCGTTAACAAAACTAAATTTCAGTATCGATTTGCGGAACGACAAGGCCATGATTCGTTCTATGTAAACCGCGACACACCGCTACACACTTAACGTAAACACCTCTCGCGCAGACGTGCGGCAGGGACGTAAACACCGCCCGAACCGCTGCGCCGCCGAAGGCTGACTGCTACTCAACCACAACTCACGACCCGTCCTCACAGCTTCAATTCTGCCAGTGCCACGTCTCTTACCCTCCATACTTCACAGAAGCTCTTCTGCGAACCTTGCAGAACTAGCTCTTCTGGAAGAAAGGATATTGCGGAGGCATGGTTTAGCCACAGCCTGGGGGATGTTTCCAGAACGAGGTATTCCTCCGCAGCGGAGTGTACGCTGATATGAAACTTCCTAGCAGATTTCCGGTAAAACGGTGTGCCGGACCGAGACTAGAACTCGGCACCTTTGCCTTTCGCGGGCAAGTGCTCTACTATCTTAGCTACCCAAGCAAATTCCACTGCACGGTGAAAATCTCATTCTGGAAACACCTCCCAGGCTGTGGGTAAGCCACGTCTGCGCAATATCCTTTCTTCTGGGAGTGATGTTCTGCAAGGTTCGCAGAAGAGCTTCTGCGAATTTTGGAAGGTAGGAGACGAGTTACCGGCAGAATTCAAGTGTGAGGTCGGGTTGTGAGTAGTGCTTGGGTAGCTCAGATAGTAAAGCACTTTCCCGCGAAAGGCAAGATTTCCGAGCTCGAGTCTCGGTTCAGCATACAGTTTTAGTCTTCCAGGAGGTTTCATATATGCGCACGCGCCACTGCAGAGTGAAAATCTCATACTGAGTCTATATATGCTCCTAGGTATGTCTGGCAATCCAGTAGCTGATTTAGGAGTCTCGGCCTGACCATGATGTAATCTAACTGAAATCTTCCCGTATCTCCCAGTCCTTTTTAAGTATAACACCTCCTCTTTTGATTCTTGAAATTGTATTCACTACCGAGCGTGGTGGCGCAGTGGTTAGCACACTGGACTCGCATTCGGGAGGACGACGGTTCAATCCCGTCTCCAGCCATCCTGATTTAGGTTTTCCGTGATTTCCCTAAATCGTTTCAGGCAAATGCCGGGATGGTTCCTTTGAAAGGGCACGGCCGATTTCCTTCCCCATCCTTCCCTAACCCTAGCTTGCGCTCCGTCTCTAATGACCTCGTTGTCGACGGGACGTTAAACAACACTAACCTAACCTTGTATTCACTATTACCAGATGAAATTTATTACGGAACTCGTCTTCCTCCTTTCTCATTCTTAATACCAAGCCCCTATTCTCCCGCAAACCTTTCTTCAACTCCTTCACCAACAACCACATCCTGTCCCCTATGACTATTGAATTTTCATCTCCCTTTAAATACGGTATTGTCCGTTCAGTATCTTCATATACTTTCTTGTCCCTTCATCTTCAGCTTGATATCTTTGTCTGTGTCTGTTTGCTGTCGATTTCGATGAGAACAACACTGCCGCTGAAGTGTTCACAATAACACAACCTCTACCCTACCTTCCTCTTTATAACGAATCCTACTCCCAGTACACGTTTTTTCTGCTACTCCTTATATAACCCTAGACTTACCTGACTAGGATCCGTGACGCGAACAGGGAAATCGAGTTGGTCCTACAGATTCTCGATAGGGCTTAAACCTGTGGAGTTTTTTGACCAGGGGAGTACGGTGAACTCCTCCTGATGCTTTGCGAACCATAGGGAGCTGTGCAGCACGTTGTGTTGTCCATCTGGTAGATGCCATCGCACCGAGAACTTCGTGGTGGTAAGGTTTTATGGCACCAAGCTGCTGAGGTCATCGGTCACTAAGCTTTGGTACTATTTAAACCAACTTAAACTACCTTACGCGAAGACAACACACACATTCACGCCCGATGGAGGACTCAAACCTCCGACGGGAAGAGCCGCGCGGCCCGTGATAAAGCGCCTTAGACAGCGCAGCTACCCCGAGCGGCGCACCGAGGAGAAACAATTTGCATGTAGGAATAAACATGGTCTCGATGGGTATATGTTGATCCATTGCGCCTACCAGAATACAACGAGTTCATCCTCTTAATGTCCTCCAGCGTCTACCCTCTCGACGACTGTATACGCAAATGGCCATCTGTCTGAGGAGCATGAAACGTGATTCATCTGGAAAGGCCACCTACCGCCACACAGTGGATGTCCAGTTACTGTATCGGCGTCCGAATTCCAGGCTTCGTCGCCGATGAACAGCAGTCAGCATCGGTGCATTAACCACGCGCCCGCTGCGAAGGACCATACACAACAACGTTCGCTGAACGGTCGTTGACGAGACACTGTCGGTAGCCTCTTGGTTCTCTGGGTGGTCAGCTGCTAAGCAGCTGCACGTCTATTCGCCCGTACACATATCTGGAGCCGTTGTTCACCCTTGTCATCTATGGTCTGTGGTACACCAAAGCTGCCTTGGGGCCGGTTTCTTATTGTTATCCAAGGATCTTCGCAGGTACCTTCCTTTATTTTTCTGTCTAACATGTGATAGCCCTTTTTCAGGTAATTCAGATCCTCTTCATCTGACTAGCTGTTGTTGTTTTCATTACTGTAGTATCTTCAGCCTTAGAGAACATAATACACACATCATTATTATTCATTAATATGGTATCCCATTAAGTTTATAGGCTGGTTCTACTGTGACGGTTCTATTAACTTCAAGCTACTCTTCGTCATTACTAAATTGTGATCTGAGTTCTATATCTGCTACTGGATGCACTTTAAAAAGTAAAATCAGATTTCGGAATATCTGTGTCATCTTGATGGAGTGTATCAGGCATCTACATCAACCGCTACATACATATTACGTAGCCCACCGCGTGCTGTTAGGCGGAAGCTATCTTCTACCACTAGTATACGTTTCCGTTCCACTCGCAAATAGAGCGAGGGATAGGTAACTGTCTATATGCCTTTGTATAAGTCCTAATTATTCTCATCTTCGTAGTCGTTACACAAACTATACGTTGACGGTAGTGCCATCACTTTGCGCTCACAATGGAATAATCCAATCCAAGCTGTCGGAAACCATCGTGAAATTGTTCATGGAGTGAGAATACAAAGGAAGATATGCACTGTCAAAATTTTAGCTACTTCGATTTAAGTATTTTCTTTAAATTGTTGTAGTTACTCGTTTCTACCGCACCAAGAAACGCTTATAAGAGCGGTTTGTACAGCCCTTCTTGGCTAGCAAGGGATCAGCCATGATAAGAGAACATAGCGCCGCTTGGAGATAATGTCTGGAGTGACATAAGCGACATTGTTGCACCTAAACCATGTAAAATATGTCACATATCATTAATGTTTTGAATGAAAGGCAGCTTGTACCGACATTACACTGCCGAATATACAGGGTGTTACAAAAAGGTACGGCCAAACTTTAAGGAAACATTCCTCACACACAAAGAAGGAAAATATGTTATGTGGACATGTGTCCGGAAACGCTTGCTTTCCATGTTATAGCTCATTTTATTACTTCTCTTCAAATCACATTAATCATGGAATGGAAACACACAGCAACAGAACGTACCAGCGAGACTTCAAACACTTTGTTACAGGAAATGTTCAAAATGTCCCCCCTTAGCGAGGATACATGCATCCACCCTCCGTCACATGGAATCCCTGATGCGCTGATGCAGCCCTGGAGAATGGCGTATTCTATCACAGCCGTCCACAATACGAGCACGAAGAGTCTCTACCGGGGTTGCGTAGACAAGAGCTTTCAAATGCCCCCATAAATGAAAGTCAAAAGGGTTGAGGTCAGGAGAGCGTGGAGGCCATGGAATTGGTCCGCCTCTACCAATCCATCGGTCACCGAATCTGTTGTTGAGAAGCGTACGAACACTTCGACTGAAATGTGCAAGAGCTCCATCGTGCATGAACCACATGTTGTGTCGTACTTGTAAAGGCACATGTTCTAGCAGCACAGGAAGAGTATCCCATATGAAATCATGATAACGTGTTCCATTGAGCGTAGGTGAAAGAACATGGGGCCCAATCAAGACATCACCAACAATGCCTGCCCAAATGTTCACAGATAATCTGTGTTGATGACGTGACTGCACAATTGCGTGCGGATTCTCGTCAGCCCACACATGCTGATTGTGAATCGAGGAAGTACAGTACATACTGACGAAACTAAAATGAGCTCTAACATGGAGATCAAGCGTTTCCGGACGCATGTCCACATAACATCTTTTCTTTATTTGTTTGTGAGGAATGTTTCCTGAAAGTTTGGCCGTACCTTTTTGTAACACCCTATATAACTCTTATAAAGGCGATTACCAGAAGAAAATGAATCAAGGCAGTGTTTTATATTACAATATAGACGACTTCCATCAGTCCTCACTTAAATTTATTGAAATGAAATATTTCCTGCACTTACATCATTTTAATACATATCGTAGTAACAAAGAAACAGTTCCTTGTTTATGCCCCAAAGTTGCCACAATAAAACGAAGTGCCACTTGAATGAAGAAAGGAAACATTTTCCTTACACCAGACACACTTGACGAATGGAAAATTAATGCTTTCAGGCACATCGCAATAATTACTACTCTTGTTTAGTGGAGTAAGAAATGGCCCCTGTCGTTGCTCAGCTTACTGTGCTGCAAACCCAGCATGCTTAATGTCATTTGTAGAACATATCGATGCAAGCTGTAATGCACAAATTACTGAAATTTAAGAATACTGTCCTCCTGACAAAACATCAAATGACACAGAACAATCGGAAATTTCTTGGCAGTGTCCTTAAAACTACTTTCCACAGACGAAAAACTTCTTTATCGAGAGTCACATTGGTTGTTCCAGCTGGAATCTGAATTAAACCAAGTCTTTCCGTCGTCCTCCGGAAAGACCGAGCTATCGTTATGTCCAGCCCAAAAGTCCCAAAAAAGCAATGAATTGATTTTTTCAACTGGTTATAAGCCGCATAGAATAAAATTTTAAAAAAATTGTTTCCTATTTTTCCAGATTTTGGTAGGTCGATTAAAAGATTTTTTTGTCACTGAACAGTCCTTTTTTTTTTGTTCCTAATGTGCCTTGAGGTCCACGAAGATTTCCGATTAAAAAATAAAACGGGAAGAGACACCGTCCGAACAGGCCGTAAAGGCCCTACGGTACCGACCGGTCGCCATGACATTGTCAGCCATTACGAGTCACTGGACGCGGATACAGAGGGGCATGTCGTCAGCACACCATTTTCCCTGCCGTCGTCAGTTTTCGAGGCTAATACTGCTGCTCCTCAACTAAGTAGCTCCTCAAGTGGCCTCACAAGGGCTGAGTGCACCCCGCTTGACAACAGCACTCAGCAGACCCGGACGGTGACCCATCCAAGAGCTAGACAAGCCCGACGACGCTTAACTATGGTGATCTGACGGGAACCGGTGTTACCACTGTTTGATTTCTTTCCTTAACCAGGTGGAAGAAGAGCTGAAGTCAGCCATGCTCGCCTCAATGGCGATTCGCAGACCTTAGACTCGTCGTTTCCTACCGGTACCGGAGCATTTCCGCTCAGGAGTCGCTCTACATGCTTCATACCCCTTGAAAACCCCTCTAAAGAACTGCTGTTCGTGTATTTATTCCACTTTACTGGTTAATGTTAGTTATTATTGGAGGCAGGGGGGGGGGGGGAATGAGACTTTGTAGGCATCCAATGCAGCAAATCTTTCGTATAGTTCTTCTTTCACAGCTTTGCGAGTTCCATTTTGGTGCATTTTTATTACTTTGTCTAAGTTTTTCTTCCATTTATACAGATCACAGTCAGATTTTGCGAAATAAAGCTAGGTTTCCACACTGATTAACATTAAGCTCTGCACAGTGAATATTAATTCAGTTTTATCTCCATTGTTAACACGTACTCTTGTGCGAAGGCAACTGGTAACTCCAGACAACTGTCAAAATTATCAGCGAGAACTGAAATCCGGTTTATGAAATAACGACTGCGCCGAATCGTGTTATCTGTTTATCGATGGGCCGCCAACCAAGGATATGCACCTCCCATGTTGCACATGCGCAGTCTGCTGCACCTCTGGTAGGGGTATACATATTTTCACCCGCTTCGGGAGCTACGAATATGGCAGTTTTCAGCATTCCTTTTTAAATATTTGCGATGCATCTTAGCAGCTAAAATTTGACAGGGTCTTTTGCAGTGTGTTCTTACTAGGCTATATAAAAAATGTCAGGGCATGTTTCGACATGTCGGATTGGACCATTCCTTTGTCAGCTTCAAACGGCGGCTCTCCAAATTTTCTAATGATGTTTCGTGAAAAGAACATCCTCTACCCTCCAATGAGGAATGAAGGAGGATTGGGCTTAACGTCCCATCGACATCGAGGTCATTAGACTGCCCTCGAGGGATTCCACTGGAGGTGATGAAGCATCTCCGTAGTACTCACGCATTGATCTAACTTATTGGCAACAAATCTAGCAGCACGCCTTTGAATGTTTCGATGCATTCCTTTAATCCAGCTTGGTCAGGATCCAAAACATTCGAACAGTGTTCAAGAATGAGTCGCACTAGAATTCCGTACACTGCCTCCTTTACAGACGAGTCACTCTTTCCTAAAATTCTCCCAATAGACCAAAATCGCTTTGCAGCATTACGTCTACATATTTTATCGAGGCGATTGTGTCAAGTTTTATTCGAAAATTACGGAATTGTATTTCCCACTCTTCTGTATTAACACAGATATTTATACATCTGGAGGAAGCTGGCGTACATCTCACAAACTAGAAATTTTGTACCCATCTGCAATCACTTCTTCGTGTATATCACATCGTCATCTGTAAACAGCCGCAAATTTCTGCTCACCCTGTCCGTCGAATCATTTATGTTTATATAAAGTAACACCGGTCCAATCACACTCCCCTGGAGCATTCCTAACGTTACCCTAGTCTCTGATGAACACTCGCCTGCAGCGACACCGTACTGAATTCTATTACTGAAGAAATCTTCGAGGCACTCAAATATCTGGGAATCTACTCCTTACGCTCGCACAGCCTGCAGAGGGACACCGTGCCAAACACTTTCCGGAAATCTAGAGACATGGAATCTGCCTGTTGCCCTCCACCCACGGTTTACAGGAAGTCAAGTGAGAAAAGGGCAAGTTGACTTTTGCACTAGCGATGCTTTCTGAATCCGTGGTAATGTGATTACAGTAGCTTTCCTTCTGTAGGAAAATTACTATGTTGGACCTGAGAACATGTTCAAGAATTGTGCAGCATACCGTTGTTAAGGATATGGATATGTAATTTTGCAAGTCTATTCTTTTACCATTCTTATATAGAGGAGTCACCTGTGCTTTCTTTTTCAGTCACTAGAAACTTTGCACTGGGCGAAAGATTCGCGATACATGCAAGCTTCTGGCAATTTAGAAGTACGCCGCGCGGGATTAGCCGAGCGGTCTAGGGCGCTACAGTCCTAGACTGTGCGGCTGGTCCCGGCGGAGGTTCGAGTCCTCCATCGGGCATGGGTGTGTCTATTTGTCCTTAGGATAATTTAGGTTAAGTAGTGTGTAATCAACGAAAGGATAACGTTCTACGAATCGGGGCGTGGAATGTCGGAAGCTTGAACGTGGTAGGGAAACTAGAAAATCTGAAAAGGGAAATGCAAAGGCTCAATCTAGATATAATAGGGGTCAGTGAAGTGAAGTGGAAGGAAGACAAGGATTTCTGGTCAGATGAGTATCGGGTAATATCAACAGCAGCAGAAAATGGTATAACAGGTGTAGGATTCGTTATGAATAGGAAGGTAGGACAGAGCGTGTGTTACTGTGAACAGTTCAGTGACTGGGTTGTTCTAATCAGAATCGACAGCAGACCAACACCGACAACGGTAATTCAGGTATACATGCCGACGTCGCAAGCTGAAGATGAACAGATAGAGAAAGTGTATGAGGATATTAAAAGGGTAATGCAGTATGTAAAGGGGGACGAAAATCTAATAGTCATTGGCGACTGGAATGAAGTTGTAGGGGAAGGAGTAGAAGAAAAGGTTACAGGAGAATATGGGCTTGGGACAAGGAATGAAAGAGGAGAAAGACTAATTGAGTTCTGTAACAAGTTTCAGCTAGTAATAGCGAATACCCCGTTCAAGAATCACAAGAGGAGGAGGTATACTTGGAAAAGGCCGGGAGATACGGGAAGATTTCAATTAGATTACATCATGGTCAGACAGAGATTCTGAAATCGGATACTGGATTGTAAGGCGTACCCAGGAGCAGATATAGACTCAGATCACAATATAGTAGTGATGAAGAGTAGGCTGAAGTTCAAGACATTAGTCAGGAAGTATCAATACGCAAAGAAGTGGGATACGGAAGTACTAAGGAATGACGAGATACGTTTGAAGTTCTCTAACGCTATAGATACAGCAATAAAGAATAGCGCAGTAGGCAGTACGGTTGAAGAGGAATGGACATCTCTAAAAAGGGCCGTCACAGAAGTTGGGAAGGAAAACATAGGTACAAAGAAGGTAGCTGTGAAGAAACCATGGTTAACAGAAGAAATACTTCAGTCGGTTGATGAAAGGAGAAAGTACAAACATGTTCCGGAAAATCAGGAATACAGAAATACAAGTCGCTGAGGAATGAAATAAATAGGAAGTGCAGGGAAGCTAAGATGAAATGGCTACAGGAAAAATGTGAAGACATCGAAAAAGATATGATTGTCGGAAGGACAGACTCAGCATACAGGAAAGTCAAAACAACCTTTGGTGACATTAAAAGCAACGGTGGTAACATTAAGAGTGCATCGGAAATTCCACTGTTAAATGCAGAGGAGAGAGCAGATAGGTGGAAAGAATACATTGAAAGCCTCTATGAGGGTGAAGATTTGTCTGATGTGATAGAAGAAGAAACAGAAGTCGATTTAGAAGAGATAGGGGATCCAGTATTAGAATCGGAATTTAAAAGAGCTTTGGAGGACCTACGGTCAAATAAGGCAGAAGGGATAGATAACATACCATCAGGATTTCTAAAATCATTGGGGGAAGTGGCAACAAAACGACTATTCACGTTGGTGTGTAGAATATATGAGTCTGGCGATATACCATCTGACTTTCGGAAGAGCATCATCCACACAATTCCGAAGACGGCAAGAGCTGACAAGTGCGAGAATTATCGCACAATCAGCTTAACAGCTCATGCATCGAATCTGCTTACAAGAATAATATACAGAAGAATGGAAAAGAAAACTGAGAATGTGCTAGGTGAGGACCAGTTTGGCTTTAGGAAAAGTAAAGGGACGAGAGAGGCAATTCTGACGTTACGGCCAATAATGGAAGCAAGGCTAAAGAAAAATCAAGACACTTTCACAGGATTTGTCGACCTGGAAAAAGCGTTCGACAATATAAAATGGCGCAAGCTCTTCGAGATTCTGAAAAAAGTAGGGGTAAGCTATAGGGAGAGACGGTTCATATACAATATGTACAACAACCAAGAGGGAATAATAAGAGTGGACGATCAAGAACGAAGTGCTCGTATTAAGAAGGGTGTAAGACAAGGCTGTAGCCTTTCGCCCCTACTCTTCAATCTGTACATCGAGGAAGCAATGATGGAAATAAAAGAAAGGTTCAGGAGTGTAATAAAAATACAAGGTGAAAGGATATCAATGATACGATTCGCTGATGACATTGCTATCCTGAGTGAAAGTGAAGAAGAATTAAATGATCTGCTGAACGGAATGAACAGTCTAATGAGTACACAGTATGGTTTGAGAGTAAATCGGAGAAAGACGAAGGTAATGAGAAGTAGTAGAAATGAGAACAGTGAGAAACTTAACATTAGGATTGATGGTCACGAAGTCAATGAAGATCAGGAATTCTGCTACCTAGGCAGTAAAATAACCATTGACGGACGGAGCAAGGAGGACATCAAAAGCAGACTCGCTATGGCAAATAAGGCATTTCTGGCCAAGAGAAGAATTTGAGGAAGATATTTCTGAGGATGTACGTCTGGAGTACAGCATTGTATGGTAGTGAAACATGGACTGTGGGAAAACCGGAACAGAAGAGAATCGAAGCATTTGAGATGTGGTGCTATAGACGAATGTTGAAAATTAGGTGGACTGATAAAGTAAGGAATGAGGAGATTCTACGCAGAATCGGAGAGGAAAGGAATATGTGGAAAACACTGATAAGGAGAAGGGACAGGATGATAGGACATCTGCTAAGACATGAGGGAATGACTTCCATGTTACTAGAGGGAGCTGTAGAGGGCAAAAACTGTAGAGGAAGACAGAGATTGGAATACGTCAAGCAAATAATTGAGGACGTAGGTTGCAAGTGCTACTCTGAGATGAAGAGGTTAGCACAGGAAAGGAATTCGTGGCGGGCCGCATCAAACCAGTCAGTAGACTGATGATCAAAAAAAAAAAAAAAAAAAGTGTGTAAGCCAGGGACTGATGACCTTAGCAGTTAAGTCCCATAAGATTTCACACACCTACTCTTGTTACGATCCTTCAACATCGTATGTTACTTTATAGGATCTGAGTCTGAGCTTGTGTACACGTCCACCAACAGATGATAACTTACAGCCAATTCTTCCGGCTGCCTGGGAGGTTAATCGTGGTAATGAATATCGATTGCTATCTTTGTGCTCTCCTGTCTGTCCTGTTTGCGCCTAAGATTAGGTTCAGGAATAGATTCGCCTTAATATGACAGCTTGTAGTCATTATCTGGAGTCCGCCTTCCAGCAGGCTGTGCCTGTTGCTAATCGGTAGTCAGTTGCAAGAGAGACTGAGGCGGCAGGCGACACTGGTATCTGGACGAAGGACCACCTAGTGACAACAGCGTAGGACGTATGTGCCAAGGTCAGAGCTGCAACGGTGGCTAGGGGGTCCGTTCGACACCTCAGAAGCTTGCAGTGTTCGCTGCGTCTGAAATTACTTAGAATTCTTTATCCACTGGTGTCTACGAGTAAGCGAAGGGAATGTAGCAAGGACTTTAATGGTACCTCTAGTGAAAAACTGGGATGTGAGAGTGGTATTCCGAGATAGTACTGCTAGGCCGATTTGAAGGTGTAGCGAATGTGTGTTTCTAAGTACGATAATGCTGAGGATGGTAGTTTCGATTACTTTTACACTTCAGCAGTGTTTGGCGGTTTATCAGATCCTTAAGTATATGGGACTTTCTCGCTGCCAATGATAAACGTTAGTAAAATTCATTTGAGAAGAGCAGAAATATACTCTGAGTATCCACGTGTCAAGATTTTGTGATTACCTGCTTGTTGCCAGTGGGTTTCAGGTAGTTACGCTTGTGTGGTGTTAATATGTGTATGCCTCGCGGTCCTCTTGAACGCCGATAAATTAGACGGTGGAGCAGATGTACAATATGTGTATGTCGCTAATCAAAGTTATAACAGAAGATTGCCGCAGTGGATGTACACTTCTCCAGAACGTGTGTAGTGGCTATTGCTTTATAACGTGCTTGCTCAAATTTGGTTGATGGAAGTGCTGAAAGAAACTGTATCGTCGGTCGGAACACTGGGTCTTCTGTACGGTGTTGGTGCAGAAGGACCTTTACGCTCACGTCAGCTGGCGTGCAGTGAGTGTCTCTGTTGCAGCTGAGCCCCCATGTAATGATAAATACCAGCTTTCGGTCTGTACGCTTGGGACAGGAAAGGCAGAAATACCACTGGCTCAGTTTTGCGAGCGAGATAGAAGTGCTATCGGCAGATTGACGAGGACTAGACTTCAAGAATAGGCTGAAAACGTACTCAGCTGGAGATTCTGCTCACCGTCCCCGAGATCATAAATTACCTTTAAGTAACTCGTGTATTGAAATTTGTCATACTCTGTTTGATTTAGTGTGCTTTCTTAAATGGTTAGTGAATTTATGTTTTTAGTACTATGAAATTAAGGTTTCTGGAAGTATGACCCCCGGTAATGAACTTTTTGAAGTAGTAAGGATTAAGGCAGGGGGCCCTTTGAAGTATGATATATCTTATAGGGCTGTGTCAAACATCTGTTCCAAAAAATTATTAAGCATTGTGAAACTGAGGATACTACGTTGCTTTCTTATGTGTTTATGTGGGCATTGATGTAATCTGGTGTGAAGATTTTATATTTTACTTTTTGGTTAAGTAAGTGTTCAGAGGAGTGTGTGTTAACCAGAGGCTTTTAAATGTGTAAAGCGGTAGTTACTATAGAATAACAATTTTTAAGGTTCAGTTTTAAATACAAGTTGTTATGTTTCTGGATCTAGAGTGTGATTTTGAAGAGATTAATAAATGGCTCCATGCACTCTTTTCCCTGGTTCGAAGTATAGCTTTAATTTTACGGCACAGGACCTACCAGCTTTCGCCTCATTACAGCAACACACCTACACAATACGCGCTCACTTGAGGCAATTGAAATACGTCCAAATGCTACAAAGCATTTAGGTCTGGGAAAGCTGTTATTTAGCCCACTAGCACGCAGGTTATTACGGAAACTTGGAGTGCTTCTCGCTTGATAAATGTATTGCTACCTGTGCGTAGTATGTGCCTGGCACCACAGCACAAACAGCCAACACCGCAAACCATAAATCGGTATCGTTTTCCTTCGTATTCTGCGTGAAATTAACTCACGAACTTTACACAAGAACAGCTTAAAATTACTCGTGCCAATAACACAATGTAAATGTATTTTGTGTGTGCTACGCTGGTTCTGAATTACATAAATCTGAATACTGCATCTCCCATTAAAGAGTTTACTGTGCAGCTTTGCAGCATGTGAATAATAGATAGGTATTCAAAAGGTATGGACGAAAAGAACTTTCGCATAATATGTCATTGCTAAGTTACATAGTTCTATCAAAAGAGGACCATATGTAGAAAGAATTACTGCAGAATAGTATAGAAGGTAGCTGCAGTAATTACACAACGAGACGTACAGATATGACACATTCAAATACAATAATTACACTGAGCTCACAGCCATTTGTGATGGGCCCCTGGACATTGCAAATGGCGGTAAATCGCTTTCAATAGGGTGTATGTGTACCACGGATGGCAGTACATATTCTACAATGTACTCCCATGTTATGTTAACCGGGGACCTAGAAACGACGGAGAGGCTCCGTCCCCTCTGCAGCCGCAGTGGTCCGCAACCCCACGACGACTACCGCAGTCCACTTCACCCCTCCGCCGCCCCACATCGAACCACTCTTTCAGGGTTATTGTGCGGATCGGCCCCCGGTGGACCCCCCAGGGAACGTCTCACACCAGACGAGTGTAACCCCTATGTTTTCGTGGTAGAGTAATGGTGGTGTACGCGCACTGTCTTGGCCTTGCAGTCCCGTTAAAAGTGGTTTACTATTATACTCGCTGATTGACGTGGGTGCCTTCTTGCCTGTTGTGTAGTGCAATTGACCGTGGTCCACCACCTCCTCTCCGTAAAGCAGTGTATGTTGTTCGGATCGCTCCCTGTGCACGTGAGACAATTCTGTGAGCAATACCGAACACCTGGGCTACACTAACCACACGTCGCCTTCTTGCAGTTGCTCAATAGCTCTTACACATGTCAAATCATACAAGTGTTATTATGAAGAACCTCACCATCGTGCCCCGAAACTGATCGTTAATTAACAAAAAGGGTGTCTATCACCGTTTCTCCAACTGCCTCGTATTGCAGTGCGAGCTCCATTTGGCACTACAGTCACGCTGACCTTATGCCACGCGAGGTCCTGCTTTCTGTGCACAACTGGGAGATCTATATCACCATGCTCCCGCACTCTCGTTCATATCCACCAAATTGTTAATACATTATGGTACTTCATGTACTTCGTACCTACGTTTTGCAGAACAGGGCGCACAGAACCGATACCAATTGGTCATTAGCGGGAAAAACACTGACACTGAGAAACGAAGTGGCATCATCATGCCGACCGGTGTTAGGCGAGCAGTGGTAGTTTCATCTGGTGACTTCAGTTTTATATTTTATGGAAAGAACGACCATGAGAGCGGTTTTTTTATTATGTTTATTGGCTGTGACAATGATTTTATGAGATGGTCTGCCTCATATGCCATGATGTCCATATGGTTTTATAAATGTTAATCCACATTTCAGATCTGATGTTGGCACCTTCAGAGTGCTAAAACCGGTCATCCAATAAACGATTCAAGCGATCGTGGCTTTTCAATTATTTTAAGTTCCAGAAAGGAACAGATATTATATTTTGTAATTCTCCCGGCTCCAGGAATGCAGCTGAAACCTCCCGATTTTTTTCATAGCATAGCCGTCCGCCGCGCCTAACACACTTCGTCTGAGCAGCTGGAGCCGAAGTCCCTAGGAGCATGTCGGAATCGTTCGGAACACTGCACGACACCCGTCGCCACACACACTTCTTTGGAATTGGCCAGTTTTGAGAGAAAATTTCCTTAATGAGGGTGAAGATGAATGTGCAACGATAATTTGATAAGCCTTAGAATATGAGAACAGTCTCCATTATACTGCTGCTATTTTGTACACAACATAAAGAAAATTTCTGAGACTTCTATTAAAAAACAGGAAAGTGACTATATTCCTTCGCTGAACTAGGTACGATTATGACAGAATTTCGAACCAAAATTGCCAACAGAAAAATGACAAGTTCTACAGACAGTTAGCGATGCAATGTCTGAAGAAGTTGATGGTTGGAGATCAAAGTACCTGGATTATATGAATAAGTAGTGCGAATATGGCGACTCTATTTACAAGAAAATGAACATTTTGACAATTGATGAAGAAATTGATTGGAAATAATTACAAGAGCTGACTGCTTCTCTGAACGTACCAGTAAATGAGGTCAAACAGTATACACTCATACTGTAGGATGTTCGTGAAGCTGTGATGAGTAATACACAGAGGGTAGCCGTACCCTGAGAAAATTTTTTTGTAAAATTTAAAGATGGCGCTGGAAAAGAAATCAAAAACCATCGCTTTATCTCTTCCTGTCGCAAACACCACCGCTGACCTTGTTTTAGCATTATTAACAAACTTTTGTCAAACAGTTGCAATCGGCTAAATGAAGCCCATGTCAAATCTGAAGTACAGGAATCCACCAATTTCAAGTTCTACTGTACAGAAACTCATGATTTTATTGTTGCTAATCCAAAGGTAATACAACAAACATAGAATGTAAAAAAAAATCAAACAAAAAATATTTAATTTCCTTTGATTTCTTACACTGAAGGTCCAAAGAAACATCAACACCTGCCAAATATCGGTAGTAGAAGTGCCGCATCACGACGTAGCATGGACTCGCCTAACGTCTGAAGCAGTGCTGCAGGGAACTGACACAATGGATCCTGCAGGGCTGTCCGTAAATCCGTAAGAGTAAGAGAGTAGTAGTTGGTCTTAGTGCTGCACGTTTTTTAGATTAAAGTCAGCTGACAGGTATATCTGCTTAAAGGAAGTCCCTCAAACAAAGGGCTCACCTTCAGAGGACGTCATGTTTCCAAGTAGAGAAGGAATTAGCATATTTCATCCAAATATGAGAGGTATTTAAGTTAGTGAACTGCTTATAGATGATGACTCTGAAATTATTGGTATATCGGAGCACCACTTAAATCGTTTGACAATTCAGAGGCTTCCTTTATCAGGATACAGATTAGCTGGCTGTTTTTCAAGGAGCTCCTTGCGGGGTGGGGGAGTGGCTCCGTATGTAAAAAACAATATTCAATTTGAGTCCATAGACGTATCACGGCACTGCACTAAACAGTTATTTGAATGTTGTGCAGGGGCAGTTGAATTTAGTGAAACTAAACCTCTAATTGTAGTTGTTTATTGGTCCCCTAACTCTGACTTCAGAGCATTTCTGCTCAAGCTATAGAGGGTTCTTGATTCACTATGTAGGAAGTACCAGAAATTAGTTCATGTGGCGACTTCAATGTAAATTTTGTGTATCCTAAAGTCATGTCATCTGAGGCAAATTGTGTTTTTCCTAACTAGGGTCCAGGTGAACAGTAGCACAGCCATAGACAATATTTTTATTCATTCTTCATTACTAGATGGGCATTCGGTTAGTAAAAGAGTGAATGGCCTTTCAGACCATGATGCACAAATTTTAACACTAAAAGGGCTTTGTACTCAAACAACTGTCACATATAATTACAAACTATGTAGGCCAGTTAATCCAAATTCAATAGAGAGTTTTTTAAACCTCATCAAGGAACAAGAGTGGCAGGATGTTTATAGTGTCGATAACATAGATGACAAATATAATGCTTTCCTTAACACATTTCTCATGCTCTTTGAGAGTTGCTTTCCATTAGAACGTTCTAAACGTGGTACTAACAGTAATAGGTAGCCCGGGTGGCTGACTAGTGCGGTAAGGATATCAAGTAGAACATAGCGGCAATTGTATGAAAATGTTAGAAGAAGTCACAATCAAGCTATAGTATCCCATTACAAACAGTACTGTAAGGTGCTTAAAAATGTTATTAGGAAGGCAAAAGTATGTGGTATGCAAACAGAATAGCTAATTCACAGGGTAAAATTTAAACCATTTGGTTAGTTGTGAAGGAAGTGTCTGGTCAGGAATACAAGGTCGACGATATAAAGACAGTTCGTAGTAAAAACATTTCTGCTAATGGTAAATCAAATATATGTACAGTGTTTAACAATCATTTTCTGTGCACAGATAGTGAATTAAATAAAAATTTAGTTTCTACAGGGAATCATATAACTCTCTTGGCAAATCCCTTCCTGAGACTATTGTCTGAAATACTCCTCTGTGATTCAGACAAGGGGGAGATAGAGTCAATAATTAAATCACTGAAGACTAGGGACTCCCATGGATATGATCTCGTGCCTAGCAGAATATTACTGTGCAGCACATGTTAACCCTGTATTTAGCCAAATTTGTAATTTTTCCTTTAGGAATGGTCAATTTCCTGAACGATTAAAGTACTCAGTGGTAAAGCCGCTTTATAAAAAGGGAGAAAAGGACAATGTAGACAATTTTAGACCTATTTCTATATCAGTGTTTGCTGAAGTTATTGAAAAGGCTGCGTATGTAAGGATAATTGAGCATTTTATATCACGCGATTTGTTATCAAATGTACAGTTTGGTTTTAGACGTCGTTTAACAAGTGAAACTGCTATATTCTCTTTTCTCTGTGAGATACTGGATGGGTTAAACAATAGGTTTCGAACGCTAGGCATATTTTTTGATTTAACTAAGGCATTTGATTGTGTTGATCACAAAATATTGCAATAGAAATTGGACCACTACCGAATACGGGGAGTAGCTCACAGTTGGTTCACGTCTTACTTTAGCAACATACAGCAAAAGACCATTATTCACAACGTTGAGAATGGCTGTGATGTGGGGTCTCAGTGGGGTACAGTCAAGTGGGCGTTGGGAGGGGAGGGGGTTGCCCCAGGAATCAGTTTGCGGCCACTCCTGTTACTTATTTATGTAAATGATATGCCCTCTAGTATTACGGACAAATCTAAAATATTTCTGACGACACTAGCTTGCTAGTACAGGAAGTTGTGTGCAACGTTGGCCCAGTTTCAAATAGTGCAGTTCATGATCTAACTTCATGACCTGTAGAAAATAAACTAAGGCTAAATCAGAGTGAGACTCAAGTGGGCGTTGGGAGGGGAGGGGGTTGC
The DNA here is from genome assembly GCF_021461395.2 of Schistocerca americana. NCBI lineage: Eukaryota > Metazoa > Arthropoda > Insecta > Orthoptera > Acrididae > Schistocerca > Schistocerca americana. The sequence goes on along the minus strand of NC_060120.1, from coordinate 226,368,174 downwards.
CCCAGGAATCAGTTTGCGGCCACTCCTGTTACTTATTTATGTAAATGATATGCCCTCTAGTATTACGGACAAATCTAAAATATTTCTGACGACACTAGCTTGCTAGTACAGGAAGTTGTGTGCAACGTTGGCCCAGTTTCAAATAGTGCAGTTCATGATCTAACTTCATGACCTGTAGAAAATAAACTAAGGCTAAATCAGAGTGAGACTCAGTTTTTACAGTTTCTAACAAACAAGTCGACAAAACCTGACGTATTAATTTCACAGAATGGGCATATGATTAGTGAAACTGAACAGTTCAGATTTCTAGGTGTTCAGATACATTGTAAAATGTCATGGAAATCCCAAGTTAAGGATCTTATTCAAAGATTTAATGCTGCTATTTTTACTATTCGAACGGCATGTGAAATGAGTGATCGTTCGAAAGGAAAATTAGTCTCCTTTGCTTACTTTCATTCGCTTATGTCGTATGGTATTATATTTTGGGGTAACTCTTCCCATTCTAAAAGGAAATTTTTGGTTCAGAAACTGGTGGTCCGGGCAATAAGTGGTGTAAGTTCATGAACCTCTTGTTGACCCCTGTTAACTAGTCTGGGTATTCTGACATTGGCCTCTCAATATATATATTCCTTACTGTCATTTCTTGTTAACAATAGTATCTTATTCCCAAGAATAAGCAGCTTTCACTCAGTTAATACTCGGATAGAAATCAAACCTGTATTTGGCTCGGACTTCCTTAACTCTTGTGCAGAAAGGTGTGCAATATACTGCTGCATTCGTTTTCAGTAAGATACAGCTCGAATTAAAAAATCTTAGCAGTAATCCACGCGCTTTCAAATCGAAACTGAAGAGTTTCCTCATGGGTCACTTCTTCTATTCTGTCGAGGTGTTCCCTCACAAATTAAGCTGATTCTTGTTGTATTGTTGATTGCGTTTACTTAAACTTATGGATTGACTTTTTTCGGGTTCATAAATATTTTATTTTTATCTGTTATTATTTTTATATTGTAATTTCATGTATGACAAGTTCCATGACCTTAGAGATTCACTCCTCAATTTGGTCCTACGGAACTTCACGTGTAAATGAAATAAAATAAAATATATTTAGAACAGCACGTTGCAATGCATTCCAGGTATGCTCAATAATGTTCATGTCTTTGGAATTTGGTGGCCAGCAGAAGTGTTTAAACTCAGAAGAGTTTTCCTGGAGCCACACAGTAGCAATTTTGGACCTAGGGTGTGCCACATTGTCCTGCAGGGACTGTCGGAGTCCGTCGGAATGCACAAAGGACATGAATGGATGTAGGTGATAGACAGGATGCTGACCTACATGTCACCTGTCAGGATCGTATCTAGACGTATCAGGGGTCCCATATCACTCCAACTGCACACGCGCCACACCATTACAGAGCATCCGTCAGCTTGAACAGTTCCCTGCTGACATACAGGGTCCACGGATCTATGAGGCTGTCTCCATACGCGTTCTCGTCCATCCGCTCGATACAATTTGAAACGAGACTCGTCCAACCAGTCAATATGTGATCAACAATCCAATGTCGGTGTTGACGGATCTAGGCGAGGCGTGAAACTTTGTGTCGTACAGTCGTCAAGGGCACACGAGTGAGCCTTTGGTTCAATGACATTTCGTTGAATGTTTCGCACGCTGACGCTTACTGATGGCCCAGTATGGAAATCTGCAGCAATTTGCGGAAGGGTTGCACTTCCGTCACGCTGAAAGATTCTCTTAAGTCGTCGTTGGTGACGTTGTTTCAGGATCTTTTTCCGGCCGAAACGATGTCGAATATCCAAGGTACACTCGTGAAATACTCGTTGGGGGAAATCCCCACTTCATCGCTACCTCGGAAATGGTGAGCCCCATCGCTCGTGCGCCGACTATAACACCAGGTTCAAACTAACTTAAATCTTGATAACCTGCAATTGTAGCAGCAGTAACCAATGTAACAACTGCGCCAGGTACTTGTTATATATAAGCGTTGCCGACCGCAGCGCCGTATTCTACCTGTTTACATGTCTCTGTATTTGAATATGCATGCCTATACTAGTTTCTTTGGCGCTTCAGTGTACTTCTTATACCAGATTTTTGAAAGGCAGAGTTGGCAACCGTAACCAAAATGTGGGAAATCCGCCCACCTCACTCACACCCCCCACCACCAACCCCCAAATACATCGTACACTCTTTGGTGGATGCGGGAGAAGCAGTGCAGTGTGGAACGAGCGACCAATGATGGCGGTCGGGGTACGAATACAATGCGAAGTTAATGAATGTATGGTCGGGGTACGAATACAATGCGAAGTTAATGAATGTATGAAGTAATTCGAAAATTCTGACAGAAGTTTAGCAAATCTAAACACACCGAAAAAAGTTTTGCATCAAAAAAAGTTTTGCATCACCGCGGTTCCGAGAGTTCCGGAACTTGTACAGAAAATTGGAATAGAGATCAATATAAACATCATTTCCGACTTTTTTATTGCTCAGGAAAACCACACATTGCATGTTGTACCACCATACAGCGAGACCCTCAGAGGTGGTGGTCCAGATTTCTGTACACACCGGTACCTCTAATACCCATGAATGTATTCGTTGTGGCATACTATCCACAAGTTCATCAAAGCACTGTTGGTCCAGAATGTCCCACTCCTCAACGGCGCTTCGGCGTAGATCCCTCGTAGTGGTTGGTGGGTCACGCCGTCCGTAAACAGCCGTTTTCAATCTATCCGAGGCATGTTCGATAGGGTTCATGTCTGGAGAACATGTTGGCTACTCTAGTCGATCGATGCCTTTTTTCTGAAGGAAGTCATCCACAAGATGTGCACGATGGAGGCGCGAATTGTCGTTAATGAAGACGAATGCCTCGCCAATATGCTGCCGATATGGTTATACTGTCGGTCGGAGGATGGCATCCACGTATCGTACAGCCGTCACGGCGCCTTCCATGACCAACAGCTGCGTACGTCGGCCCCACATAATGCCACCCCAAAACAGGAGGGAACCTCCACCTTGCTGCACTCGCTTAACACTAAGGAGTTCAGCCCGACCCAGTTGCCTCCAAACACGTCTCCAATGATTATCTGGTTGAGGGCATATGTGAAATTCATCGGGGAAGAGAACGTGATGCCAGTCCTGAGCGGTCCATTCGGCGTGTTGTTGAGCCCATCTGTACTGCATTGCATGGTGTCCTGGTTGCAAAGATGGACCTCGCCATGGACGTCGGGAGTGAAGTTTCCCATCATGCAGCCTATTGCCCACGTCCTGTGGCTGCACGAAAAGCATTATTCAATATGGTGGCGTTGCTGTTAGTGTTCCTCCGAGCCATAATTCGTAGGTGGTGGTCATCCACTGCATCAGTAGCCCTTGGGTGGCCTGTGAGAGGCATGTCATCGACAGCTCTTGTCTCTCTGCATCTCCTCCATGTCCAAACAACATTGCTTTGATTCACTTCGAGACGGCTGGACACTTCCCTTGTTGGGAGCCTTTCCTGGCACAAAATAACAATGCGGACGCGATCGAAGCGCGGTATTGACCGTCTAGGCATGGTCGAACTACAGACAACACGAGCCATGTAACTCCTTCCTGGTGGAATGCCTGGAACTGATCGGCTGTCGGACCCCCTCCGTCTAATAGGCGATGCTCGTACATGGTTGTTTACATCTTTGGGCGGGTTTAGTGACATCTCTGAACTGTCAAAGGGACTGTGTCTGTGATACAATGATACAATATCCACAGTCAACGTCAGGTGTTCTGGGAACTGGGGTGATGCAAATTTTTTTGTGATGTGTGTATTTGCAAGAAATTGCAAGTTATACGTGTAACTGAGATCACAGAATATTACATGCCTTGTCGATGGTTCAACGTTACTATGATGGGTTTTGATATCATTCGATACTGGAAGGAGTTATATTGGGAGCCAGTGAGCCCTTAAGACAGTAAAGTTCAAGTTGAATTTTGCTATGTGACTAGATGGAGTGAGAGCTGTCAATCTGCATATTAGTCAGATTAGGCCGTAACATTCATTACGAATAAGAAGATAGGACTGGGAACAAGTTACTGTGAACAGTTCAGTGATAGGGTTGCTCCCATAAGATTCGACAGTAAAACAACATCAACAACTATAGTTCAGATATGCATGCAGAGGTCACAAGCACAAAATGAAGAGATAAAGAAAGGAGGATACTAAACAGACAATTCAGTATGCAAACGGAGACGAAAATTTAATAATAACTGCAGACTGGATTGATCTTTTAGAAGATGGAAAAGGAGGAGTTGCAGGGGAATACTCATGTGGCAGTAGGAATAAGAGAGGAGAATTCAATCCTACAATAAATGTTTGTAATAGTGAATACACTATTAAGACCACAATAGGAGGATATATACTTGGCAAAAGCCATGGAGATATGGGAGGATTTCTGCTCGATTACATTATGGTCAGAAAGAGATTCCCTGATCAGATATTGGATAGTATAGCATGCCGAGGAGCAGATAAAAACTCAGATGACACTACAGTAGCGATGAAGGAGTAGACTGAAGTTTAAAAGACTAGTTAGATAGACACAGAGCCCAAAGAAGTTTTGAAGAACCATATGAAAGAGTCACTGTGGAATGTAGTGGGATAGTAAAGTATTGAGGAATGATGATACCCGTTTGAAGTTCATTAAAGATGTGGATGCTGTGGCTAATACAGCAGGCCATCATAATTTATTATTTACTAAACAAATCGATTGGTAATGATGATTGTTGCCGACTTACATGGTGGGCTTTAATCAAAACAATATTTCAATGAATTTTGATTTACAATAAAATGCTTTTGTGGAGTTGTCTCTTTCATCATTACATGCTGTTGCATGTTTTTTTTAATAATATTTTTAAAGCATTTTGTAAAAATGAAATTTGTAAAATATTCTTAACCTACGTTCATATTTCTTTTAAAATGCAATTGCTTTCAAATTATTGTTATTCCTTAACATCTACAAAATTGAATCGCACTAATCCTGTGTGCCTCATTGTCTTTACATGTTACACTAAAATTAGAACATTTATACACAAAAAATACACTACATAAACTTAACCTACTATTCACTCCACTGAGCGAACTTCTTTAAGTCTTTGTTAGCATTTTTCTTATTTCCTTTGTAACTTCCTCCTTCTTTGAAAAAGGGATTGTGTAGTTTGCGTGACAGAAAGTATCGTGAGGTACCACTTCGATGTTACAGGTGTAAGCCCTCGATAACACTGGGTTTTTCCGAAAACACATTCTCATAATCTGTAAGCAGCTGAGTCAGTTCGTTTTCTTGTGCTTCAGTCAAATATTCAGACTCCATGACATTCATGGCTATCAGTTTCCTTTTTTCCTCTCTTTCTTCAGTAATAAACTCTTGATAATATGCTTGTCTTGTACTTAAGTCAGAATATAAATTCATTACTCGTATGCCTTGGAATCTAGACTGAAAGCTCCGGCAATATTTACCGTGCGCTTCCCGTGTCTTCAGCAATGGCAAAATTACACGTCTACCTTCAGTCATAAGGCTCACTTCCCCGCACAAGGTTGATTTTTGCGTCCCCCTGTCGTAAAAATTCCATTCCCAGGATGCAAGCAACACCTAATCCCTTAACTACTACGAACGAGCTCTTCATTGCTTCATTTCCTACCATAAACACGACTTGCACCTGGTGCTTTATGATATGAGATTGTGCACCTATTGCACCTGTTACACGACAATTCTTCACTGGCAATACTGGTATTAAATTATTTTGACTCAAGTACTCGTAAAGATTTGCACTCATGACATTGGTTGACGCTATTATCTGTATTGGTGCTCCGTACGTATCTGCTTGCAATATAGCCTTCACAACATTTTTGTCGGTTCGATTACATTTCGGCGGTATATCTTCAATTTCCTTTTCTATTTTTATTCCCTCATAGTACCTCAGCATACAAAGTTTACTGCTGTCGTCAGTGAATGTGCCCTCACTTCACCATCCTGCAGCCAACAACGGAGAGCGTACTGCGGCTGTTTTTAGTTTAACGGATGAGCATTAGTGGGTTGACAGTTGTCTGTCACTTCCACTAATTTCACATTGTGGTTCTGGTTGTTGTTGTTGCTACTGTTGGGTTGGCCGCCCTGCCTCGCCGATGGTGTATTTTGATACTGTGAGTGGCTTTGGTTTTGCGGTGATCGGTTGTAACTTCCTGACATGTTCTGTGATGGGCCTGGGTTGGCGTTCCATTGTGGCGCTGTGTTTTGTTGCCACTGTGGTGTCGGTTCACTATAACCACGCCACTGGTTTCGGTTGTTCCGCCATTGCGGATTGCCGTTACCATTATATCCACTAGTCATACGTCCATCATGATGTATCTTCCGATTTTGACGATTATAACGTTTGCCATTGTAACCATTGCCAATGTTTGTGCCTCGATCCTGTTTCCGGTGCTCTTGCCTATTCCCGTTACCATTTGGTACTGAGTTACTACTGTTACTGTTATTGCCATTGTAATCGGCATTTTGTTGATTACAGCATGCATGGTTCTGTAAGTAGGCTGTTTATGTTTTCTTATTGGCAACGTTACGTAGCGCTCTGTATGAAAATCACTGGCTGTGCTGTGTGCAGTCTGTGGCCAGTTTGCATTGTTGTCTGCCATTGTAGTGTTGGGCAGCTGGATGTTAACAGCGCGTAGCGTTGCGCAGTTGGAGGTGAGCCGCCAGCAGTGGCGGATGTGGGGAGAGAAATGGCGGAGTTTTGAAATTTGTAAGACTGGATGTCATGAACTGCTATGTATATTATGATTTTTCAACACTATTAAGGTAAATACATTGTTTGTTCTCTATCAAAATCTTTCACTTGCTAACTATGCCTGTCAGTAGTTAGTGCCTTCAGTAGTTTGAATCTTTTATTTAGCTGGCTGTATTGGCGCTCGCTGTATTGCAGTAGTTCTAGTAACGAAGATTTTGTGAGGTAAGTGATTTGTGAAAGGTATAGGTTAATGTTAGTCAGGGCCATTCTTTTGTAGAGATTTTTGAAAGTCAGATTGCGTTGCGCTAAAAAATATTGTGTGTCAGTTTAAGCACAGTCATGTATAATTTTTCTAAGGGGTCGTTTCAGTTCCAATTGTTTTCGGTTTCCATGTCTTCGATCAGTAAGTCAACAGAATCCATTATTTCCATGAATTGGTCTACATCATACTCCGGCACATTGATGAAATATTTTTTTCTAATTTCACTGGGCAACTTCATTTTTATTAATCTGATTATGTTGTGATCGGACATGGGTTCGTCCCAGTACCTGGTTTTGTTTATCAAAATATTTGCGTAACGTTCCCACCTTAGGACTGTATATTTCTGGACTGTACAACACATTGCGTAGTCTTTCTTGGACGCTATCGGACCAGAAATTTTGCAAGAATGCACCTTGAAACTGTTGCATCGTTAGACATTTTTCGGACACGTCGGTGGCCCAAAGTGCCGCGTCACCTTGAATAAAGGAGATCATGAACTGTATTCTTTGGCTTTCCGTCCATGTCCTGGGAAACACATTCCTGAAGCTCTTAATGAATACCACAGGGTGGACATCTCATTTTTCGCTCTTGAATGGTTGGACTATCCTGTGTTTTATCACGTTATCTTCCATTTTGCACATCTGATTCCTACTTTCTGTGGCATTCATTACTTCGTGATGTTCGCTGCACGGTATCGCATATTGTTCGTGCTCGTAATTCACATTAGGTTGCCGTTGCGCAGTCGCGCCCTGCATACCGTCAGCGTTATATTAGTAAACAGTAAGCGGAGTCGGATTCATTATCCGTCCGCCACTGTTTACATTGCTTTCCAACACAAAGTCTCCGAGCGACCACCTGTTGCCAATTCGGCAACTCCGCTGTCACACAGGATTTGATATGTGTTAATTCAGCGTGTAGTGCGGCAGCGGCTTTCCGTCTTGTTCGACCGGCCGAGCGGTTCTAGGCGCTTCAGTCTGGAACCGCGCGACCGCTACGGTCGCAGGTTCGAATCCTGTCTCGGGCATGGACGTGAGTGACGCCCATAGGTTAGTTAGGTTTAAGTAGTTCTAAGTTCTAGGGGACTGACGACCTCAGATGTTAAGTCCCATACTGTTCAGAACCATTTATTTAGTGCGGCAGCGCTAGCGTCAATACACTCGCGGCCCCAGTCGCTTGTTCTACAGCTGTTTTTACATCGCTTTCAATATTTGCAGATATCTCGCGATCCTTTACTTCTAGTCATTCATTAAATTCTTTTTCGACTTTTTGAGCTTGTACTTCCAAATATGTATCAATAATTTTCCGTGCATCTATCTCCACATTATCCAAGTGATTGGTTAAAGTCTGGACATTGTCTTCTAGCTTGGCCTGCGATATCTGTAGTTTTTGCATCTCGCCGGCTAGTCTTTGCACAAGATCAGATATTTCTTTGCAAGCGTCTCGCGTCTCGGCAAGTTCGCATTTGATACAGGTTTCGTTTCTAGTCTTTGGTCTCGCTCTCTATCTGTCTGCTCACGCTCATGGAGCATTTGAGCAAGTTTCCCGTTTCTTTCTCTTTACCTATGTTCTGACATTCTTTCTTTTTGCCTTTCTTTCTGTTCTCTTTGTTGCTCTTGCTCATAGAGTATGTCATCAAATTTCTGATCTCCCTCCCGATCTCTTTCTTCTAACCCGCGCAGAAATTCTGCAAATGGGTCTGCAATCGGTCAGCATACTGGTGCCCCGTTTAATCTAGCACTCGATTGGCCTCCATGAGTGTGAATTAGGGTCGTCGTTAGTACATTCCCATTTTGTTGTCGAGCGTCATTCTCCGTCCCCAAATCATGCCCCCCGTTCCGGAAATTGTGTTATCCGAGGCGGTGGCTTGGGGTTTGCTCACGTTTCGCACCTGAACCTCACTCTCCATATTAACAAGATATTGTTCATCTGGTATAGACGCCTTTGGTTTTCCTATTTTCCCATAGTAAATTCACTTTAAGCCACTGACAAATCCTTAACACTGACACACACACACGTATAATTATCCCCTCCAAAAATAAACACACACATATATATACAAATACACACAATTAAATTTGCACTCTACTTATTATTTTTTCACCGAAGGTGTCTTATGTACATACGGATTCGATATTCCACACAGAGTTACGAAGGATGCTTTCACAATAGGCCTTACCTTTGTTATTTCTCTTTCACCTAATTCTTTTTTTTCTCTGCACTTTTTATTCTCCAGATCTTCTCAGGGTGCGGTTTTGTTGTTGTACATGTAAAAGAATTCATATAGACATTAATATTTTACAACAATTAGGCATATACATAATTACATTCATTACAATACTAAATATCATATTAATAAATCTCGCATTTTCTTTGGTCTGGCCCCAATGTTGCGGCGCCAATCTCGCTTATGTCAGCCGTCGTAATTTAATTTATTATTTACTACACAAATTGATTGTTGATAGTGATTGTTGCCGACCTACATGGTAGGCCTTAATCAAAATGATATTTCAATCAATTTTCATTTACAATTAAATGCTTTTGTGAAGTTGCCTCTTTTTTAACAATATTAATATTCAGTGGAAATTGTTAGTTAGTTAATGACTGTGAAACGCCCTGCTAATCCCGCAGGACAGGACATATAGTATAAACTGTGGAAAGGGGCCAAAATAAGGGGCTGTCAGTTACACTCGAACATACAACATTATTATTTGATCAAACATTACAAGATCCCAAAAAAAATTTTTTTTAAACACACAGCTTTAATACTTGGGACTTAATTACCAATGAAACATCCCCTTAGAAAAATTAAGATTGACAATGCTGGTAAACCTCTACGTTATTTGATTTTCAAACAGCTGAGCAAAAGTGAACGTACCAAGACATTTCTCTCTTTACTTATTCTGACCAACACTAAACTGACACACAATTTTTTTAGCACAAAGCAATCTGACTTTCAATAATCCCTAAAAAATAATTGCCCTGACTAACAATAACCTATACCTTTCATGAATCACTTACCTCACAAAAATCTTCGTTACTCGAACTACTGCAACACAGCGAACACCAATGCTGCCAGCTAAATAAAAGATTCTAACTATTGAAGGCACTAACTACTGATAGGCATAGTTAGCAAATGAAAGATTTTGATGGAGAACAAACAATGTATTTACTTTAATAGTGTTCAAAAGTCATAATATATACTTTCAAAGCTCTGCCGTCTCTCTCCATACATCCACCACTGCTGGCGTCTCACCTCCAACTGCGCCACGCTACGCGCTGTTCACATCCAACTGCCCAACACTAAAATAGCAAATATTCCAACAATGCAAATCAGCCACAGACTGCACACAGCACAGTCAGTGATTTCATACAGAGCGCTACGTGGCGTTACCAACATAAAAACCTAAGCACTCTACTTACATAGCCCCCATTCTCCCCACAAAAAATTTTACAAATTGTTTTGGGAATTGGCCAATACATATTTGTTAAAAAAATTATATTAACGCTAACAAATATATCAAATACACACACTTCTCGATACAATGTTGGTCAAAATCAAAAGTTTTCTCACAGTCCATAAAGACAGTCCTAATCATTCATCACAGTAGCAATTGCAGTTTTTTTTTCAAAGTCTGAGCAGTAAAAGAAAATGCACACGAAAGTAGTGGATTTCCATGCAGTCTTGAAGAAGCAGTGTTGTCCTTCCCACGGAAAGACAGTGCTAACTCTTGACATGCAGAAAGGGAATGGGCCACAAGAGAGCAAACCCACAGAAGAGTCAGTCGAAGTTTTGAAGAATATTGGTAGGTAGGTCATCACAGAGCAGACCCACTGTAGTCCTGGTAGAGAGGATGGTACTGGTGGGCCACTAGAGGTGCAGACCCACTGCTGTTCTTGTAGAGATAATGGTATTAGTGGGCCATCAAAGGTGTAGACCCACTGTCGTCCTTGCAGAGATGGCCAGCAACCATCTGTTGCGACTGTGCAGGTACACACCCACCATTGAAGAGCCTTGCGGATAATATAACAAGTCCATAAATCACTACTTGTGCACTCACAAACTTTTTGGAATGTCCTTAGAACCAGCAGTGCTGTTAACCAGTGCCTTGCCGAATTATCAACGCATGTGCAAACGCTAACAGTCCCCCTTTTTAACTTCTCACATATTATGCATATACTATGACCAGTATACAGAGGTACAAAATACATCATTAAAGAACATAATACTACAGATAACATTTGTAGTAATACAGGTTTTACAAAAGAATAGAAATAAACATATACATCAGTGTTACAGGAACTATGACATGTTGCTGTTGTTCTGGTCTTCAGTCCTAAGACTGGTTTGATACAGCTCTCCATGCTACTCTATCCTGTGCAAGCTTCTTCATCTCCCAGTACTGCAACCTACATCTTTCTGAATCTGCTTAGTGTATTCATCTCTTGGTCTCCCTCTACGATTTTTACCCTCCACGCTGCCCTCCAATACTAAATTGGAGATCCCTTGATACCTCAGAACACGTCCTACCAACCGGTCCCTTCTTCTAGTCAAGTTGTGCCACAAACTCCTCTTCTCCCCAATTCTAATCGATACCTCCTCATTAGTTATGTGATCTACCCATCTAATCTTCAGCATTCTTCTGTAGCACCACATTTGGGAAGTTTCTATTCTCTTTGTGTTCGAACTATTTATCGTCCACGTTTCACTTCCATACATGGCTACACTCCAAACAAATACTTTCAGAAACGACTTCCTTATACTAAAATCTATACTCGATGTTAACAAATTTCTCTTCGTCAGAAACGCTTTCCTTTCCATTGCCAGTCTACATTTTATATCCTCTCTACTTCCACCATCATCAGTTGTTTTTCTCCCGAAATAGCAAAATTCATTTACTACATTAAGTGTCTCATTTCCTAATCTAATTCCCTCAGCATCACCTGATTTAATTCGATTACATTCCATTATCCTCGTTTTGCTTTTATTGATGTTCATCTTATATCTTTCTTTCAAGACACTGTCCATTCCGTTCAACCGGTCTTCCAGGTCCTTTGCTGTCTCTGGCAGAATTACAATGTCATCGGCGAAACTCAAAGTTTTTATTTCTTCTCCATGGATTTTAATTCCTACTCCGAATTTTTTCTTTTGTTTCCTTTACTGCTTGCTCAATATACAGATTGAATAACATTGGGGAAAGGCTACAACCCTGTCTCACTCCCTTCCCAACCACTGCTTCCCTTTCACGTCCCTCGATTCTTGTAACTGCCATCTGGTTTCTGTACAAATTGTAAATAGCCTTTCGCTCTCTGTATTTTTCCCCTGCCACCTTCAGAATTTGAAAGAGACTATTCCAGTCAACATTGTCAAAAGCTTTCTCTAAGTCTACAAATGCTAGAAACGTATGTTTGCCTTTCGTTAATCTATCTTGCCTCATGTGTTCCAATATTTCTACAGAATCCAAACTGATCTTCCCTGAGGTCGGCTTCTATCGGTTTTCCATTTGTCCGTAAGGAATTCACGTTAGTATTTTGCATCTGTGACTTATTAAACTAATAGTTCGGTAATTTCCACACCTATCAACATCTCCTTTCTTTGGGATATGAATTATTATATTCTTCTTGAAGTCTGAGGATATTTCGCCTGTCTCATACATCTTGCTCACCAGATGGTAGAGTTTTGCTGGGGCTGGCTCCCAAGGCTATCAGTAGTTCTAATAGAATGTTGTCTACTCCCGGGACTTTGTTTCGACTTAGGTCTTTCAGTGCTGTGTCAAACTCTTCACTCAGTATCATATCTCCCATTTTATCTTCATCTACATCCTCTTCTATTTCCATAATATTGTCCTTAAGTACATCTCCCTTATATAGACCCTCTATATTTTCCTTCCACCTTTCTGCTTTCCCTTCTTTGCTTAGAACTATGTTTCCATCTGAGCTCTTGATATTCATACAAGTGATTGTCTTTTCTCCAAAGGTCTCTTTAATTTGCCTGTAGGCAGTATCTATCTTACCCCTAGTGGGATAAGTCTCTACATCCTTATATTTGTCCTCTATCCATCCCTGCTTAGCCATTTTGCACTTCCTGTCGATGTCATTTTTGAGACGTTTGTATTCCTTTTTGCCTGCTTCATTTACTGCATTTTTATATTTTCTCCTTTCATCAATTAAATTCAATATTTCTTGTTACCCAAGGATTTCTAATAGCCCTCGTCTTTTTACGTACATGATCCTCGGCTGCCTTCACTATTTCATCCTTCAAAGCTAACCATTCTTCTTCTACTGAATTTATTTCCCTCATTCCTGTGAATTGTTCGCTTATTATGACGTAAGTAAATACATAAAAGATCACAATAGCTTTATAAACATCAGCTTCACACATGAGCACTAAAACAAAACACAGTAAATAGTATCTAAATATCTTTACAAAATAAATAACATATTATAAATGCAACTTATATTTGAGGATAACAATATTCCTCATCATAGTGACTGTAGCTGAGGAGTAAAAATTTCTACAACGTAACTCTTATTATCTAAACACATAAATACAGGTAGAACACAAATACACAAGGGTAATCAAACACCTAGTGGAATACAACAAAAGGAAAGGGCACGGTTTCTTTTACTGCAGTATTTATCGTATTTGATTTGCACACAAGACTTTCTTTGTTTCCTGGTAGATCTCCCTTAGTTCATCATTATTCCCAAAACTTCCTGTCTATACCTGTTGTCCCTAAACCCTACTTTCTTGTTCATACCCTCTTTCAAAATAATTGTTCTTCATTGTGCACTAATTTTTTCTGCCAAATCTTTTTTGATATAACTTCTCAATGTATTTCTTCCAATTCATCGCAACTCATTCTCTTATATAGCCAACCCACTCTTAAGCTAACTTAAATCTACTGAGCTCAGATATATATACTAAGGGACGAGGCAATGCAGTGGCACATAACAATTAACACAAACAGCAATGACAAACATGCAAATTGGCAAATCAAGCAGCAGTATATCTAAATTAGCAAAGCAAATGCAACATTACAACTAATATGAGCCAATGCGCAGCAAAAAGAAAAATAAATCAGTAGAAAAAAATGGCTCAGCAGAGTAATACGAAGTGACAAATGCAATAAATTATACCTAAAAGCTCAAGTAGAAGAATTGTTACAGTAAAGATATGAAATGTCTAATACCAATGTCACATCTTAACACTAGAGTGATGCATCACATCAACCTACCCTACCAAAAAATTACCAAGTCCTTGAAAAGGAAATTAGGTATTCAGTTCCTGTTATCAATCACGTCTCCTTCTTAAGCTTCTTTCGTTTTCCTAGTGCTCCTATTTTTAAAAATGTAGATCACAAAATTATTATTTAATAGATTTGTAGACAGAAATTGTGTACATTAGTATATGTATTAAATTTTATTTTATAAAACCAATGACACAGCGCAACTAGAAACTAGATATCAAATAAAATAAACAAATATGTACAAGGCAAAGCATAATAACTTCATTCAATAGTCATATAGCATTTCATAAGTCAGTAAAAGCTATCTCAACTCTCGTAGAAAGACACTTGTCATAATCAGGAGTGTAGTCGTAAAAATATTTCTCATCACTTCACAAGCATTTCAGTAAAGAGCACAAAGTACGAGCTCCACAGTGTAATCATATGTTTCCAAGTAATAGCGTGTCATGTTTGTGATGCATTCTGCAAAGAAATGTCAATAACGAAGTCCACAGCCTCACTTTTCTACAACCATGTGAGCATTAGCTAAAGTGCGGGTAGCCTTAAAGTGGCTAAAGCAGCACAAGGAACGTTAAAAATCCACACAACAATAAATATATTTCAAAGCAGGTAGCGCGCAGCTAAGCACAGCAGAGTATTACGTCAAGGTCACATACATACTCTACCGAACTATTTACGACAGCAGTTTGAGCTACAATGACAGCTTGACACAAATACAAACTTTCACAGGTTGAAAATTTATGTTGGAAGTGTATATAAACGAAATCTGAACGTACTTCAAAAATCATGATCCCATACAAAATATATCACTAAAATCTCTCGTAGTATCACAGTGGTTCCTAAACTAGATGTGAAAAGTTCCTAAATTGCAGACACAATTTTATAAGTCTAAACCAATCTGTGTAATTGCGTAAAAAATGGTCACTGATGTAGTAAAAAAAATCTTTGTCTCTCTCAGTTAAATGGTCAGATAGCTGTGTAATTCTGTGTTAGACAAATATTATATCTATGTATAAACTTGTAGCCGGCCGGGGTGGCCGAACGGTTCTAGGCACTACAGTCTGGAACCGCGCGACCGCTACGGTCGCAGGTTTGAATCCTGCCTCGGGCATGGAGGTGTGTGATGTCCTTAGGTTAGTTAGGTTTAGTAGTTCGAAGTTCTAGGGGAATGATGATCTCAGTAGTTAAGTCCCATAGTGCTCAGAGCCATTTGAACTATTTGAACCTGTTTGAATCCCGCCTGTTTTGATGATATTCAGGCTTGTCGTTATGATTATATCGTCTGTCGTCATGTCCGTAGTTTCTACAGTTTCTTTCTTGACGGTCATGTGGTGGAGAAATTCTCCCAGAATCGTAACTGCGCGGTGGATCGTTGCGTCTGAAGTTATTCAGTCTCCCTTGATAATAATTATGTTGGTTCCCATTTTGTTTGTTTCTCGGATTGTCTCTGTTATAGTCACTGTCGTGGATAGGTGATCCTTTCCCTGTAATTAATATTACTCTGCCAACGATTGTCATATGGGTGGTGTCTGTTTTGGTCACGATTTACGTTGTAAGAATAGCCCTGTCGTGTCCAGTTATTATTTCTGTCTTCCCAGAATTGTGACGGATGTGACCTTTAATTGTTGTGTTCCTGTTTTCGCGTCCCGCGATTGTCAGTGTCACTTTCCAATTCTTGTAACAGTCCGTGGAAAGCTTCGATGTCGTCTTTGTAACGTCCTGTCAAAATAATATGTCGTAAATCTTCAGGCAATTTGATTAAGCAAATGCGAATAAGTTCTGAGAGGCTGTATGGGTTTGACAGATACTGATTCTTGTGCAACATGTCTTCGAAATGGGATGAGGAGTTCCGCCTTATGCAAGACACCTTTTTTCCTTTGTTTCACCCATACATGTTTCAGCACTTTTGTGCTATCATCAGTGGGTTCTATTTTTATTTTTAACTGTAAATTTGTTGTTAACATATTAACATTTTCGTCGTTTACAACATTATGTAAAAGTTACATTTATAACTTAATTGGCGAAAAGTAACATACCTTACATTATATTATTGTCCTCTTGTTTTGGTAGCTGTTATGCTACACAATATACAACATGTCATCTGCAAACAGCAAAACGTAATTTATTTTCTATTTGTTATGTATTTACGAACGGAAATAAGACTGTATCACGTTTTCTTTCTGTAACTTACAGTTCTGAAGTTGTGGTACGCTTTCCTGTTTCGCTGCCATTCCATCCACCCACAAATACAATTCACCATAGAAACACAAACAGATGAAAAACTTAATTTCTTAGATCTCACTATACACAAGAGAAACAACAAACATGAATTCACAATCTACAGAAAACCCACACTCACCAGCACCATTATTCACAACCAATCCAATCACCCCATAACCCACAAAGAAGCCAGCTTCAGATATTTACTTCACAGGCTGAACAAAATACCCATGAATAAGCATGACTACACACAAGAACTGAACACAATAAAACAAATTGCACAGGAGAATGGATATGATGCAAAGAGAGTAGACAAAATAAACCACAAAATACAAAAACAAACAGCACACAACCATGAAACACACACACATACAAACACAACTCATCACACAACAAATCGGCAGACTGTAAGCAACAAATGGCACATAATGACTTACAACAACAAAGTCACACACAGGGTGGGTAATTTACTAAAGAAACAAGGACTCAACCTAGCATACAGAACCAACAACACAATACAGAGCAGACTTGGAAGAATTACCACCAACACTGACAAATACAGCCAGTCTGGCATCTACCAACTTACTTGCAACTGCTGTCAATCTGTATATGTGGGCCAAACATGCAGGACCTTCAGAACCAGATATGATGAACACCTCAGAGCACTGAAAAGCAATAGCACACACTCAACATTTGCAGACCACCTGGTAGCACACAACCACCAACCAACAAACATTGAAACTGACCTTCACATCCTAAAAACTAGCAGCAGCCTATACCAAAAATCAACTATAGAAGAAAACTACCATATTCAAAAATCAATAGCCCAAGGAAAGAAAGTACTCAATGAATACACATCACTGTGCAACAAAACTCTCTTCGCCACAATAGAAGAACTATACAAGTAAAACACACACACACACACACACACATACACACACACACAAATCCTCTCATAAATCCTCTCTCTTTTCTTTCTTTCTTTATTTTTTCTTTCAGTCTCTCTCCCTCTCTCTCTCTCTCTCTCTCTCCCTCTCTCTCTCTCACACACACACACACACACACACACACACACACACACACATAAACCCTCTCTCTGCCCCAGTACTCATCACACACAGGCAAACCCACATAAACCACGCACAACTAACACCAAATACAATTCAAACTCGTGCGCCTCAGCCAGCAGAACACGCTACGAAACAAATGAACGCCACACAGCCACAACAGCACGTAATGGCAGCGAAAACTACGCCTACGTTTTGAGTAATCGAAAAACTGCATTACCACACGAACACAGGCAAAGAAGTAAGCCCATTTACTTCGCCAACAAAACAGGAAAACGTACCACAACTTCAAAACTGTAAGTTACAGAAAGAAAACGTGATACAGTCTTATTTCCGTTCGTAAATACATAACAAATAGAAAATAAATTACGTTTTGCTGTTTGCAGATGACATGTTGTATATTGTGTAGCAAAACAGCTACCAAAACAAGAGGACAATAATATAATGTAAGGTATGTTACTTTTCGCCAAATTAAGTTATAAATGCAACTTTTACATAATGTTGTAAACGACGAAAATGTTAATATGTTAACAACAAATTTACAGTTAAAAATAAAAATAGAACCCACTGATGATAGCACAAAAGTGCTGAAACATGTATGGGTGAAACAAAAGAAAAAAGGTGTCTTGCATAAGGCGGAACTCCTCATCCCATTTCTTAGCAAGCACGGAGACAACAAGAAGAACTGCACCACAAGATGATTATGTCTTCGAAATATTTGACGAGAGTGGAAAATTCAAATTGCTCGAAGTGTTTCATCATTATAATGCTATGTTTTACGCGATCTTGAGTAGCTTGAGACCAGTATGCTGAATGGAATGCATGATAAAATTCTCCTTCACTGTGACAATCGTGAATGACCGATCGCATTCCTACAGCTGGTTCATTCTCTAAGTAGCCACACATAAATTCTAATCTGTGCTCCAACGACCAGTTGGGAGGAAACCAATGAGAGAAGTGATGAAGCCATGCTTGTGGATGAATGTCGTTGCCAGAATTCTTAAATGTTTTGAGTTTACGTGTAGCACTGAACGCCTTATAGTAAAAATCATTATGTCGGCGAGTCGCATATCGGTCATTGTTACGTCGTTTCGGCGGTTCCATCTCAAAATTCGGTGTACCTTCCCAATTTCTTTCATAATTTCCGAGATGCCCTGTGTTATTATTTTGTGGCTGTTCCGTATTTCTACGTCCCTCTTCCTGTATTGGAACGTGAGAGTCCTCTGAAATATGTAATTCTTGTATTACCTGTGTCAACTGACCTTGCACTTCCCTGATTTCTCTTTTGTACTGTGTACTTATTTAATTCTGATTTTGTATGAATTTTCTAATTTGTTCATACTCTTCTGTGTTAGTGAAGGCTACCGGTCTTGTGTCATTCAGATCATTATCTACATTTGTTGTTAAGTTAGTGAACTGATCCGAAAGTTCAGCTACTTTCTCCGATAATGAACTGATTTCCTCAGCGTGTTTTTCTGAACCAAGTTTCAGAGCGTCCATTTGCGTTGAAAGTGTATCTGCTATACCCGTTAAGTTTCCCTGCGTTTTTGCAAGTTGCGTAACCGAATAGGTAGATGCAATTGAATCAATTTTAGCTTGTGAGGTATCGTGATTTTCGTGAACGATAGTTTGCAGTTGCTTTAAGGCTGCTTCGTGATTCTGTAATGCATTTTCATGACGCCAAAAAATAGGTTGAAAATTCTCACAAATTTGTGTTTTTACGTCATTACAGACTTTTTGACATTTCTATTCGATTTTAAGTAATTCAGAAGTTAAACCTTCACGTGTTTGTGTAAGCGTGGTGTCTAACTTTTGAAGATTTTGTTCCACTGAATCTAACTTTTGAAGATTTTGTTCCATTGTGTCTAACTTTTGAAGCTTTTGTCCCATTTGTTGCATGTAATTGTAATATCAATGCACTGGTGTCAAACATTTCTTCAGTGCTATTCGGCAGTGCATTTGAACCGGCAATATTCGCATTTTGAAAAGCATAAATTGTGTCTTGACTTATTTGAGAAAACGGTGAGGACGCAAAACCTGAATCTACAGTATTTGCAAGATTGTGGCCTGTCATTTTGGATTCCTGAGGCGAGCTGTTGCCGACCGATCGATCGGAAATGCTTCTCTGTTCACTAATTGTTTCACTGTCTACAGCGTTATTTGCCGCCCGCTCCATTTCCCTATGCACAATTAGCAAATTACTATGTTGAACATTAGTTAATTCATTACACGGTGGCGCTAACATACTGTTTTCGGCTTCACTGTTATTTCTCAGTTTACTTTGGAGCCTAGTATTACGTTTTTCACACGCCATAATTGTCACAGTATTTCACACGATGACACAGAAAAGCACAATTTGAAGAATAAAATAAGAAAGCACATTAAAATAGCACTGAAAATAATATCTAGTTAATTGTAAGCGCAGCAGTGAAATACTTTATCTACAAGCATGCCACAACTGTTTTACAGTACAACAATGAAAAACTACAACTACAAAGAAGATTCTCTCTAGAGTTATGCGCTAGCAATAAACAATATCTACACTAATTACACAAACTACAAGAAAAAATCAGAAGATTCCAGTGAGGTACCCTGCACGGTCGACATATGAAACATACCCTTAGAAAAATTATACCTGACTGTTCTTAAACCGACACACAACATTTTTAGCGCAACGCAGTCTGACTTTCAATAATCCCTACAGAAGAATGGCCCTGACTAACGATAACCTATACCTTCCATGAATCACTTATCTCACAAAAATGTTTGTTACTCGAACTACTGCAACACAGTGAACGCCAATACTGCCAGCTAAATAAAAGATTATAACTACTGAAGGCACTAACTACTGATAGGCATAGTTAGCAAATGAAAGATTTTGATGGAGAACAAACAATGTATAGTATTCAAAAGTCATATATATATATATATATATATATATATATATATATATATATATATATATATATATATATATATATATATATATAGTGGGGTTGATCTGCTATTCTGTTATTCCGCGCAACGGATTAATCTGAGATGTACCCTTTACCCTGTGGGTCCTCCAACACATCTACATCTACATTGATACTCCGCAAGCCACCCAACGGTGTGTGGCGGAGGGCACTTTACGTGCCACTGTCATTACCTCCCTTTCCTGTTCCAGTCGCGTATGGTTCGCGGGAAGAACGACTGTCTGAAAGCCTCCGTGCGCGCTCTAATCTCTCTAATTTTACATTCGTGATCTCCTCGGGAGGTATAAGTAGGGGGAAGCAATATATTCGATACCTCATCCAGAAACGCACCCTCTCGAAACCTGGACAGCAAGCTACACCGCGATGCAGAGCGCCTCTCTTGCAGAGTCTGCCACTTGAGTTTATTAAACATCTCCGTAACGCTATCACGGTTACCAAATAACCCGGTGGCGAAACGCGCCGCTCTTCTTTGGATCTTTTCTATCTCCTCCGTCAACCCGACCTGGTACGGATCCCACACTGATGAGCAATACTCAAGTATGGGTCGAACGAGTGTTTTGTAAGCCACCTCCTTTGTTGATGGACTACATTTTCTAAGCACTCTCCCAATGAATCTCAACCTGGTACCCGCCTTACCAGCAATTAATTTTATATGATCATTCCACTTCAAATCGTTCCGTACGCATACTCCTAGATATTTTACAGAAGTAACTGCTACCAGTGTTTGTTCCGCTATCATATAATCATACAATAAAGGATCCTTCTTTCTATGTATTCGCAAAACATTACATTTGTCTATGTTAAGGGTCAGTTGCCACTCCCTGCACCAAGTGCCTATCCGCTGCAGATCTTCCTGTATTTCGCTACAATTTTCTAATGCAGCAACTTCTCTGTATACTACAGCATCATCCGCGAAAAGCCGCATGGAACTTCCGACACTATCTACTAAGTCATTTATATATATTGTGAAAAGCAATGGTCCCATAACACTCCCCTGTGGCACGCCAGAGGTTACTTTAACGTCTGTAGACGTCTCTCCATTGATAACAACATGCTGTGTTCTGTTTGCTAAAAACTCTTCAATCCAGCCACACAGCTGGTCTGATATTCCGTAGGCTCTTACTTTGTTTATCAGGCGACAGTGCGGAACTGTATCGAACGCCTTCCGGAAGTCAAGAAAAATAGCATCTACCTGGGAGCCTGTATCTAATATTTTCTGGGTCTCATGAACAAATAAGGCGAGTTGGGTCTCACACGATCGCTGTTTCCGGAATCCATGTTGATTCCTACATAGTAGATTCTGGGTTTCCAGAAATGACATGATACGCGAGCAAAAAACATGTTCTAAAATTCTACAAGAGATCGACGTAAGAGATGTAGGTCTATAGTTTTGCGCATCTGCTCGACGACCCTTCTTGAAGACTGGGACTATCTGTGCTCTTTTCCAATCATTTGGAACCCTCCGTTCCTCTAGAGACTTGCGGTACACGGCTGTTAGAAGGGGGGCAAGTTCTTTCGCGTACTCTGTGTAGAATCGAATTGGTATCCCGTCAGGTCCAGTGGACTTTCCTCTATTGAGTGATTCCAGTTGCTTTTCTATTCCTTGGACACCTATTTCGATGTCAGCCATTTTTTCGTTTGTGCGAGGATTTAGAGAAGGAACTGCAGTGCGGTCTTCCTCTGTGAAACAGCTTTGGTGAAAGGTGTTTAGCATTTCAGCTTTACGCGTGTCATCCTCTGTTTCAATGCCATCATCATCCCGTAGTGTCTGGATATGCTGTTTCGAGCCACTTACTGATTTAACGTAAGACCAGAACTTCCTAGGATTTTCTGTCAAGTCGGTACATAGAATTTTACTTTCGAATTCAATGAACGCTTCACGCATAGCCCTCCTTACGCTAACTTTGACATCGTTTAGCTTCTGTTTGTCTGAGAGGTTTTGGCTGCGTTTAAACTTGGAGTGGAGCTCTCTTTGCTTTCGCAGTAGTTTCCTAACTTTGTTGTTGTACCACGGTGGGTTTTTCCCTTCCCTCACAGTTTTACTCGGCACGTACCTGTCTAAAACGCATTTTACGATTGCCTTGAACTTTTTCCATAAACTCTCAACATTGTCAGTGTCGGAACAGAAATTTTCGTTTTGATCTGTTAGGTAGTCTGAAATCTGCCTTCTATTACTCTTGCTAAACAGATAAACCTTCCTCCCTTTTTTTATATTCCTATTAACTTCCATATTCAGGGATGCTGCAACGGCCTTATGATCACTGATTCCCTGTTCTGTACATACAGAGTCGAAAAGTTCGGGTCTGTTTGTTATCAGTAGGTCCAAGATGTTATCTCCACGAGTCGGTTCTCTGTTTAATTGCTCGAGGTAATTTTCGGATAGTGCACTCAGTATAATGTCACTCGATGCTCTGTCCCTACCACCCGTCCTAAACATCTGAGTGTCCCAGTCTATATCTGGTAAATTGAAATCTCCACCTAAGACTATAACATGCTGAGAAAATTTGTGTGAAATGTATTCCAAATTTTCTCTCAGTTGTTCTGCCACTAATGCTGCTGAGTCGGGAGGTCGGTAAAAGGAGCCAATTATTAACCTAGTTCGGTTGTTTAGTGTAACCTCCACCCATAATAATTCACAGGAACTATCCACTTCTACTTCACTACAGGATAAACTACTACTAACAGCGACGAACACTCCACCACCGGTTGCATGCAATTTATCCTTTCTAAACACCGTCTGTACCTTTGTAAAAATTTCGGCAGAATTTAACTCTGGCTTAAGCCAGCTTTCTGTACCTATAACGATTTCAGCTTCGGTGCTTTCTATCAGCGCTTGAAGTTCCGGTACTTTACCAACGCAGCTTCGACAGTTGACAATTACAATACCGATTGCTGCTTGGTCCCCGCATGTCCTGACTTTGCCCCTCACCCGTTGAGGCTGTTGCCCTTTCTGTGCTTGCCCAAGACCATCTAACCTAAAAAACCGCCCAGCCCACGCCACACAACCCCTGCTACCCGTGTAGCCGCTTGTTGCGTGTAGTGGACTCCTGACCTATCCAGCGGAACCCGAAACCCCACCACCCTATGGCGCAAGTCGAGGAATCTGCAGCCCACACGGTCGCAGAACCGTCTCAGCCTCTGATTCAGACCCTCCACTCGGCTCTGTACCAAAGGTCCGCAGTCAGTCCTGTCGACGATGCTGCAGATGGTGAGCTCTGCTTTCATCCCGCTAGCGAGACTGGCAGTCTTCACCAAATCAGATAGCCGCCGGAAGCCAGAGAGGATTTCCTCCGATCCATAGCGACACACATCATTGGTGCCGACATGAGCGACCACCTGCAGATGGGTGCACCCTGTACCCTCCATGGCATCCGGAAGGACCCTTTCCACATCTGGAATGACTCCCTCCGGTATGCACACGGAGTGCACATTGGTTTTCTTCCCCTCTCTTGCTGCCATTTCCCTAAGGGGCCCCATTACGCGCCTGACGTTGGAGCTCCCAACTACCAGTAAGCCCACCCTCTGCGACTGCCCGGATCTTGCAGACTGAGGGGCAACCTCTGCAACAGGACAAGCAGCCATGTCAGGCCGAAGATCAATATCAGCCTGAGACAGAGCCTGAAACCGGTTCGTCAGACAAACTGGAGAGGCTTTCCGTTCAGCCCTCCGGAATGTCTTTCGCCCCCTGCCACACCTTGAAACGACCTCCCACTCTACCACAGGTGAGGGGTCAGCCTCAATGCGGGCAGTACCCCGGGCAACCACAGTCTTAGTCCGATCAGGGGATGCGTGGGACGAGCTGGCCATCCCCGACAAACCCCCATCCGGACCCCCACAGTGATGCCCATTGGCAACAGCCTCAAGCTGTGTGACCGAAGCCAACACTGCCTGAAGCTGGGAGCGAAGGGATGCCAACTCAGCCTGCATCCGAACACAGCAGTTGCAGTCCCTATCCATGCTAAAAACTGTTTTGCAAAGAACGTCTGAACTAATCTACAGAGAGCGCAAACAAATTGACAAAATTTAAACGGTTATTAAAATACAAGATTGCCTAGTAAATGCAGTAATGCTGCTACTTGCGCACTGCTGACACTGCTCGGCGGCGGAAGGAGACTAAGCGAAATTACACTATTCAGGTACTAAAACACGATGCTACACTCTCAAATACTATAATACGCCCGAAATTTATGAATTAAACAATGCAAGTACCAAAAACACGCAAAGAAATTAAGAATTAAACTATGTAGCAAATGAGTGAGCTAGGAGTATACGACTTGCTGCTGCAGCTGCTTATCCAACGGCGGCAGGGAGCACACTGACTGCGACCAACCGACACTGGCCGTTCAAAACAAAAACAGTAGACAAACGACTACGCGAATTTACACTATTCAGGTACTAAAACGCGATGCTACAACTCTCAAATACTATAATACGCCCGAAATTTATGAATTAAACAATGCAAGTACCAAAAACACGCAAAGAAATTAAGAATTAAACTATGTAACAAATGAGTGAGCTAGGAGTATACGACTTGCTGCTCAGCTGCTTATCCAACGGCGGCAGGGAGCACACTGACTGCGACCAACCGACACTGGCCGTTCAAAACAAAAACAGTAGACAAACGACTACGCGAATTTACACTATTCAGGTACTAAAACGCGATGCTACAACTCTCAAATACTATAATACGCCCGAAATTTATGAATTAAACAATGCAAGTACCAAAAACACGCAAAGAAATTAAGAATTAAACTATGTAACAAATGAGTGAGCTAGGAGTATACGACTTGCTGCTCAGCTGCTTATCCAACGGCGGCAGGGAGCACACTGACTGCGACCAACCGACACTGGCCGTTCAAAACAAAAACAGTAGACAAACGACTACGCGAATTTACACTATTCAGGTACTAAAACGCGATGCTACAACTCTCAAATACTATAATACGCCCGAAATTTATGAATTAAACAATGCAAGTACCAAAAACACGCAAAGAAATTAAGAATTAAACTATGTAACAAATGAGTGAGCTAGGAGTATACGACTTGCTGCTCAGCTGCTTATCCAACGGCGGCAGGGAGCACACTGACTGCGACCAACCGACACTGGCCGTTCAAAACAAAAACAGTAGACAAACGACTACGCGAATTTACACTATTCAGGTACTAAAACGCGATGCTACAACTCTCAAATACTATAATACGCCCGAAATTTATGAATTAAACAATGCAAGTACCAAAAACACGCAAAGAAATTAAGAATTAAACTATGTAACAAATGAGTGAGCTAGGAGTATACGACTTGCTGCTCAGCTGCTTATCCAACGGCGGCAGGGAGCACACTGACTGCGACCAACCGACACTGGCCGTTCAAAACAAAAACAGTAGACAAACGACTACGCGAATTTACACTATTCAGGTACTAAAACGCGATGCTACAACTCTCAAATACTATAATACGCCCGAAATTTATGAATTAAACAATGCAAGTACCAAAAACACGCAAAGAAATTAAGAATTAAACTATGTAACAAATGAGTGAGCTAGGAGTATACGACTTGCTGCTACAGCTGCTTATCCAACGGCACACTACTACAGAAGTCAGACAGACGCTCCTAACGTTCTAAAGAGAAATGCCTGAAAAACTTTCAGCAATAAATATTTTCTGGAGTCGGCCGCTGTAAGGAAATGACACAAAAATTCACAAAATTTCTTACGTAACTAGTGGGATACTTCGGTACTGGAGTAGTGCTAGTTAGTGTAAGAAAAACATGAAACTATCGAAAATTATTGTTTATTTTGCGAAAATTCTGAGAAATCACAATGGCACTTTTGGATATGAATTGAACAAGTTATATCCTGGTTCTTTTCGGAATGTGAAGTTACAAGGATAGGTTTCGCTAATGAAATTTCTATACAAGTTTAAGATTGTTATTGACGTGGCAGAATGGCTGAAAGGCGAGCCTGCTCAACTTGAATAATTATCCCTTAGAATGTTGCTAGGTACGGTCGAGGCTTTCGCGTGTGAAATGTAATGAAGTGTACTGTCGTGGAGGAAATATGGGGCTCGCAATAGCTGTAGCGCACAATACCGTAAGCTGCGATGACTGCTGTCTGCCTGCTCGCTGCTGACAAATAAGATAACTCTCCCTACGCCTTGATGAAGTCAAAGATTCCTATTCGCCCCTATTCTAACTATTGGCGTCGTACACCGGTCAGATAACCAGTCCACCGCGATGGAACTCAAAAATTCGCTCGCAGACGTGTAACTATAACTCTGTCCGTTCACACCGCACAATAAGTGTGTCGGCCAACACAGTGAACAGCGCTTAATCGCAAGGACTCAATATAGAGCCGCACTTCGATTAGTTAGGTTTAAGTAGTGAAAGGTGGCTACACTGAGTCACAGCGCCAGAGATTGCGCCAAAGATTATTATTCCGCCGCCTCCACTGTGGCAGTAGTAGTTTAGAGGTTGCCGTGGGCAGTACTTGTTGAGAGGATGTCGAGAGCAGTACTAGTTCAGAGGACGTCGTGTGCAGTTGTTGTTCTGTTGAGTAAGAGAGTAGATGCTGTTCGGTTGGTATAAAGTATAGATGGAAGATGTTGCAGTAATCATAGTTTATTTTTCGTCAATATATATGGAGGTAACAAAAAAAAATTTTTATTTCACATTCCCTTAATGACAATGCCTCTTGGTCACAGGTTCAGTCAACAAAGTATCTGGCTCCTGTTCATGTGTTAGACTTGTAATTCTGGTTGCTATGTGCAATTATAGTATTTCTCGTTTTTCAATTAGTTCATTGTAAATGGTGTTTAAAATATCTTGACGTATTCAGGAAGAACTGTGCCAGATACATGTACGTTGAATCACACTACCACACACAGGACGGTTACACTTGTCCTTTGTTGTTTCATAGCTTTTGTAGTTGCAGGGGACTTAATTAATGAATTGTGTTAACGGAAATTTCCTTTCATTCTTTATTATTATTTTATGCACTCAGATTGCGTACTAATACTAGTCAGGGCCAACCGGTTACGAGACTTCGTAACCTGACACACAGCTACTAAAATTATTGATCAATAATTAAGTCCCCATGCACGTGGTGACCCTGCCGGGTTGGTCCTTTGGAATTCTTTTGACAGTAAAAATAGCATACAGTAGTATTGTTGTAATGATTTGTAGTTTAGTAATTGTAGTCTATATTGCATGTGTAGATTAGGTAATGGAACATTTGTAGTTGTCTTGTCTTGTCTTTCTTCTAATGGTATTTTTGCAGAATTTAATTTCTGATATCTTGTATATGGGTTTGACAATTTTGTGCAATTATGAAGGTTTTAATTGTTCGTTAATTGTGTTTGTCGGGAAGCATTTCGTGTGAATGGTATTGTTGGTGATAAAGTGTTACATTGTGTGTAATTTTCGTATAGTGACGAGTTTTGTATGTTTTGTAAATGATTACACGATCGATGAAAAAGGCAAAACTAATGGATAGTCAGAATAACGAAATTGTTAATATGGCGAACTCGCCAACACAGGAGAACAGTATTATGAATAATGAAGTAGAAAACAATTTAATAAGCCGGGAAAATAGTCCGGAACCAGTTCAAAATTTTTCACAATAAAAAAATTCACAGAATACGAGATTAACGACAGAAGATTCTGGAATAGTATCGAACACAGATAGCTTTACAGCATCGACGAAGGAAGTTAGTTTTACGGGAAATGTTAGGGGAGTAGTTGATGAGTGCAATATTAAATTTGGGATCACATTTAGGATCTCAATTAGAAACAGAGATGGGAACAACGGAAACACGGTTAGACCCACGAATAGGGACATATTTTAAAAACAGGAATTAAAGAAAGAAATTAGAGAAGAAGTACAACCGATTTTGAATGTTCACAATAATAGATTAATTTCAATAGAAATTAGACAAAAGGAACAGGATATAGAAAGGAAGAAAGAGATTGCGTGATAGTACAAAAATTTTCAGAGTTAAGAGTTACAACGTGCGCACGATAAGGAAGAAATATTTGAAAGAATCGAGGAGTCCGTACCAAATGACAGAATAAATAACCTAACACAACAGTATGAACAGTTAACTACTAAATGTGTCAATACTGAAACCCGAGTTGAGACACTTACGGAAGACGTAAATACACAGACTGAACAAATAGGTGACTTATCGGGAAGAGTTGAGGAGATTTCAGATAAATTGACAAATCTTAGTTTAAATGGGGACAAAGATTCAGATGATAAAGCTACATTGCCATTTGCAGAAACAGAAGAGTACCAGAAAATAAATAAACTTGTTGAAAATCAGGGAAAAGTTAATGAACGCGTTAAAAGGGAATTTGAGGTGTTACAAAAGCAAGTTAAGCAAATTGAAAGCGAAATCGTAGGAAAAGACAGTAGAAGAAATTTGGAAATTTGGATAGCAGCAGATTTTGAAGAAGATAATTTATTTCATTTACGAGATGCAACAAGAGAGCGCCAGGCGCGCGTACTTGACAATAATCGACATTCGGACTGGGACAGATGCGGTAGCCGAAAACTTTGACTATAAGCACTTTTTAACTGTTTGGAAATTTAAGATCTTTCGCAATTCTAATAATGACATTCATCCATGTTCATGGTTAGATCAATTTCTGTACGCACTTCCACCAAATTGGCCACTAAGTCACAAACTGGAATTAATATGTGGCTATTTAGATCCTCAGGGGATTCACTACACTAAGTGAATATGTGCCGTAGCGTGCACAGGGCCCCGAGCTATAGTGGTGCTATTTCCCTTTTAGTTTTCTGCACTGCTGCCTACTCTTTTACTATTCTTTGTATCTATCAAAACAACTCTTCAACTATCAATCTATCTAGAGAAGGAGTCAGTAAAGAATGACCGGATATGACTATTTTACCCAAAAGTGATTTCGGAAATTACCGTTTGGACTTACTGTATCTTCAGCAGCATTCATTCATAGTTTAAATGAAATTTTACCTGTTTATCTTCGTAACAATATTACTTCATATGTTGACGATATTCTTCTTGCTAAACGTTCTTGGAGTGAGCACAATAAAATTTTCGATTCATTATTACATATTTTTGCAAGAGTTGGAATTACAGTGAACTTGGAAAAATCTGAATTTGGTCGTTCTCAGGTGAAACTTCTTGGTCATATTATTTCTACAGAAGGTATTCTTCCTGATCCAGAGAAAATAGACGCTATTGGTAATTATGCTGTTCCTACCACAAAACGTGACATTCGTAGTTTCCTTGGTGTCTGTAATTTTCTTAGACGCTTTGCTAGATTGGACAATTTGGTCACACCTCGTTTATGTAAACTATCTGGAAATAATTACAATTGGTATTGGGATGAAGAAGCTCAATTAGAATTTGAACAACTTCGTGATGCTTTAGTTGCTACTCCACTTGTTTCACACCCGGATTTATCTAAAGATTTTTGTTTGGCGACGGACTCATCATACAAAGGCCTAGGTGCACACTTATTTCAAGAGATAGAAGAAAACGGCGCTGTAGTACAGAAAACTATTGCATTTGGAAGACGTGTTCTCTCTAAATCAGAAAAGAATTATTCGATTACGGAACTTGAAGCTTTGGCTGTTGTTTGGGCTTTCACAAAATTTCGCATCTTATTGTGTGGCAGACATACTAAGGTTTACACCGATCATGGAGCTCTGGAATTTCATACGTCAACAAAATTAACACATGGAAGATTGTCACGATGGGCGCTCTACCTACAGGAATTCGATTTTAGTATTGTTTACATACAGGGTTCTTCAAAAATTATTGCTGATGCTTTATCACGTGCACCTATGGGTTTAAAACAAAGTGCTGAGGAGGACCACAAAGAAAACAATTATTGTTTGATGTATATTCAAGGTGCTGCGTTTGAAAATTTTATTTCGTCTTCGCTCCAGGACATCGCTAAGGAGCAAAACAAGGATCCAATCTGGAAGGACATTAAGGAGAAGTGGAGAAGAAAGGAAAGCGTGGCGATTAGACAGTATTATTTAGTTCGCAATGATATTCTTTTTAAACGAAAGTCGGTTGACAACTCTGTTTGGTTAGTTTGCATTCCTGATGAGTGGGTTAATAAATTAATTTGGTATACACATTTCAGTTATGCACACTTTGGCCCCAGAATATGCTTTCATAAATTACGAGAAAATTGCTACTTCAGTAATATGGAAAAACGTATTCGATTTGTTCTTGCCAAATGCAAATTATGTCAAAAGGCTCAGCCGCCAACTATTTCTTACAGAGCACCGTTGTTTCCTATCATTCCAGTGAAATTAAAGGAGATGGCTGCAGTCGATTTGTTCGGTCCAGTGGTTCGTTCTACTAATGGTTTTGCGTACATTTTGGTAGCAGTGGAATTGACATCAAAATATGTGTGTTTTACACCTTTACGCAAAGCAACAGCTCGTTCAGTATCTAAGGCTTTCATCAAACATTTCCTTAAGGAAGTGGGTCATGTTGATAAAGTTATAGCGGTTAATGGATCACAGTTCGCTCTAAAATTTGGCTTCTTACTCTACGGCGTCGTAAGATTAAACCAATTTTCATTTCACTTTTTCACCCTCAACCTAACGCTTCAGAGAGATGGATGAAGGAAATCAATAAATTGTGTCGCCTTTTTTGTCATCAGAATCACAGAACATGGGATCAGTATCTTCATATTTTTCAAAACATTCTGGATGAACTCCCTAATGATTCAACCTCTTTACCGCCTATATTGATGTTAAAAAATAAAGCACCGACAAATCGCATTTCTGATATCGTTCCTTTTCCGCCTACACGGAAACTGCGGTATTCTGAAGTTGTCAACCTGGCTCTACAAAATACTGCATCTGCGGATGCTAGAAGAGAGAAATCAGCTAAACGTCCTGGTCGTTTATAAACATTGTCAGTTGGTCAAAAGGTGTTAATTAAGTCTCATCGTTTGTCTCACAAAGGAAAAGGCTTGTGTCGCAAATTTTATCTGCTTTATAACGGTCCATATAGAGTTCGCAAAATTATTCATGATAACACTGTCGAAGTAGAAACTCTTAAATCACGACGCTCTAAGGGAATACATCATATATCGAACGTTAAAATTTTAGTGGAATGACATACTTTTGAGAAACTAACAGTTACACGTAAACACGCAGAGAATACAAGGATACCGCTCCGTGTTTTGGCGGCGGCACATACTCAAAGCAACAGTCAAGTCTGCGCGCCGCAGAAGGCAGTCGTTGACCGCAAACAATTACTTCCTACGTCACGCGTACCTACAGCTGATCGAGCGCTCAGTGCGAATGCATTGACAGCCGTAAACAAATTAGCAGTATAAAGCTATAGTGACTTGATAAATTATGTTATTAACGTTCAGTTTTTTCAGGATACAGTTGTATAAAATGCTTAAGAACTTCAGGTAAATTCTGTGTGTGTCCGAGGTTAAGAGGACTTGCTATCGAGAAAATTTCAGGAAGAATGTAGTTTCGAAGAAGAAAGTAATAAACTAAAAAGGTAACTATTAACTGAGTTTATTTTTCAGGTAACATATTTCTACTTAGGTATGTACCTTACACGTAATTTGCTGCTCGCGATTACGTGATTTATACTTTGTGTTAACTGATTTTGACAATGACTGATTAATGAACAGGGTTGTTCCTTATGTATATTATGCATCGCCTAGCTGCTCTGCTTTTTCACTGATGTCATATTCTTTTATTATGTGCCTGCTGTGCTTATTTATTTAAATTATAATTGTCACCTGATTAGTTGTGCTGATATGGTTATGTAAGTAAGTCATACTTTGTGATTTATCTGCTTGCGTCTCACGTTTACTTATTAAGATTATATGTAAAGATTTATTTGCTTATGCTGATATGATGCTAATGACCTGTTTATTATGTAAGATATATACTTGTTGATTTGCGTATCGATTGCACATTTACACATATCTGTTTTGTTGTCATAACAACTCTTTCATTTGGTATATAGAAATGCTGATATACTGTGTACGAACATGGAGTTTAGGTCACACTATGGTATTAGTTTTAGATTGTTCGCTTGGCAGAGCCTCGTTGTAGGGATTGTGCTACATCCACTTGTTGACATTCTGTTCTCTACTGGTATATTTACTCGCTATTGCACGTTTTGCTAACGTTCAGTGCTTTATATTTTAAGATAAGAAAATGAACTGCTATAATTCTACGAACGACAGTGGTAAAAGAAACTTCGTTGAAGTCACATGAGCTGGAGGTTTTATGGAAGCTGTATAAATTTATGCTAATAGAAGGGAAGCTGACGACATGAAATACCAACACTAGGTTTAGACCATTGACAGTTATTACACTGCCTTCTTCGTGAGCAATTTAAATAGGAAGTGACCCTTGACACAAAAAAAAATACTCCACATGTTTGCTTCTGTTTTGCCATGATTCTGGAAGTGGTGCACACACTGTGAAATTTAACGATTTATTCATTCAAAGTCTTATGTGATCATTCACACTCCGTACTCGTACTTACTTACTGAAAGTTATTCAAACTAAAGGCTGCTAGAGGTCATGTATGCATTTCTTTTATTTAATGATGGACAAGGTAACCAAAATTCATAATGAGTAAAAGATTTGGGTCAGGTGGATTACATAGAGGTTGTGTGTGGACATTGTGTCTTTGGATTGTATGGGATGATGAATTGAAGTTTGCACTAGGATTTTATCTGTACTTGTTTGAGGAGGCTGACTAGAAGAAAGAGTTGTTATGGCAGTGAAATGATATTGGTGATAAGGGTTATATGTATCGACATATTGAAGAAGTATTATTGAGGTGTTGGGATTGAACGAAGTTGATGGTTATTGGAGTTTTGGTGGACAAGAGGTAACGTAGATGATATTGGTGATAAGGTTTTTATGTATCGATGTAAAAGGTATTATTGAAGTATTAAGATTATGTGATGCTGATGATTATTGGAGTTTTGGTGGATAAGAGGTAAAGTAAGTGAGCAGCATATTTTTTTGTTGGCCTATATGGAACAAGGAGGATGAAGATGGCAGACTAGAACATTCAAGTGCAAGGAAGACTGTCTACACACACACCTTGTTAAATCAATAAGCAGTGTATACTTTTTTTTTTTTTTTTTTTTTTTTTTTTTTTTTTTTTTTTTGAGAGAGGAAGTACTTGCATACTGATGGTTGTTCAGCAACTGTACATTTTGATTTGGCTTGGCTAACATTGGTCTTGACATGATGACTATGACTTTGACTAGCTATTATTGACTGTTATACACTGTTGCCACTACTTTTTGATACACATGTTGAACATCAAATTTAGACAGAATTGCAGTTACACAGTTAACACTATTCAATTACAAAGATGAGTGAGTGTGTTTTCCTTTCTAATCCCAAATAATTGGTACCGACCTACCTCCTAAATATTATTTTACTTGTTTGTTGTTGCCTGCACTGGCACCCGTAAATAATATAGGTATACTGATATTTGTGTATTTGTAATAGTTAATATTACAAATATCTGATATCATTTGTGTTTATTGTAATTTGTAATGTTAGTGTAAGAGCATTGATAATAATTTTGTAAAAGCAATTGTGTGTGCATTCAAACTGTTGTTCGTGCTTGCATCTATTATCATTGATGGGTGCCACTTCGAAATGTTCAATTTCTGCTGATGAACTGTTTAATTATTGATAGTGAATATTATGGACTGTTAGCAGCATTTGTTCAACATTGCTGGGTGCCACTGTTAGAACTGCTTATACTGAGATAATGTCACTTGTTGCAGTCTGCACCTGTTCAACATTACTGGGTGCCACTGATTGAACTACTGCTGCTACTGAGATAATGTCACTTGTTGCTGTCTGCACCTGTTCAGCATTACTGGGTGCCACTGATGGAACTGCTGCTACTGAGATAATGTCACTTGTTGGTGTCTGCGCCTGCTCGCCATTGCTGGGTGCCACTGTTGGAGATATTTAAATACAGCTGATGAAATGTTATAGGACTGCTATTTGCACCTGTAGACCATTGCTGGGTGCTGCTTGTTAATTGAACTATTGAAAAGATTTTATGTGAATATTTGTATAAACTGATTTTTTTGTGTATTTACTGATTATGAAATGTTATGAGACTCTTACCTGCACCTATTCGTCATTGCTGGTGCCATTGATTGAACTGTATAGCCACTCCGACAAATGATACTTGTGTGAACTATTATGTAAAATCACATGTACGCAAGCATTTGTATTCCTTACCGTATTTTATACATTAGGTTATTGAAGGGTCAGTGCAAAAGCCAAAATTTATTTAGTTTGTGATATTTACTTATTAATATCATCTTTTATTTTTGTTTGTATTTTTTGGACGAATTTGGTGGTATTTTCACCACCAATGCTGGCAAAAATACCATCAAATTCTAGTCCATGGAGGAGGGGCATATGAAAGGTGGCTACACTGAGTCACAGCGCCAGAGATTACGCCAAAGATTATTATTCCGCCGCCTCCACTGGGGCGGTAGTAGTTCAGAGGTTGCCGTGGGCAGTACTTGTTGAGAGGATGTCGAGAGCAGTACTAGTTCAGAGGATGTCGTGTGCAGTTGTTGTTCTGTTGGGTAAGAGAGTAGATGCTGTTCGGTTGGTATAAAGTATAGATAGAAGATGTTGCATTAATCATAGTTTATTTTTCGTCAATATACATGGAGGTAACAAAAAAAATTTTTTATTTCACATTTCCTTAATGACAATGCCTCTTGGTCACAGGTTCAGTCAACAAAGCATCTGGCTCCTGTTTCATGTGTTAGACTTGTAATTCTGGTTTCTATGTGCAATTATAGTAATGTTGGTTTTTCAATTAGTTCATTGTAAATGGTGTTTAAAATATCTTGTCGTATTGAGGAAGAATTGTGCCAGATACATGTACGTTGAATCACACTACCACACACAGAACGGTTACACTTGTGCTTTGTTGTTTCATAGCTTTTGTAGTTGCAGGGGACCTAATTAATCAATTGTGTTAATGGAAATTCCTTGTCATTCTTTATTTTTATGTTATGCAGTCAGATTGCGTACTAATACTAGTCAGGACCAACCGGTTACGAGACTTCGTAACCTGACACACAGCTACTAAAATTATTGCACAATAATTAAGCCCCCACGGAGTAGTTCTAAGTTCTAGGGGACTGATGACCTCATATGTTAAGTTCCATAGTGCTTAGAGCCATTCGAACCTTTTTTTTATATAAATAGGTAATATGGGAAAGCCAAGGTGATACGGTTACAGAAAAAATATGTAGAAAACTGTGAATATGAAGAAGAACTAAACATTCGTGGAATAGAATAAACAGTCTAATGAGTCCAGAATATGGCTGGAGAGTATACCGAAGAGAGACGAAAGTAATGAGTAGTAACAGAAATGATAACAGGGAGGAATTTAACATCGAAATTGGTGATCACATACTACACCCAGTGAAGGAATTCTGCTAACCAGGAAACAAAATAACCAATGAAAATACGAAACAAGTAAAAGGTAAGAAGCAGATTGGCACTGGTAAAAATGGCGCTCCTTGCTAAAATAAGTCTACTACTATTAAACATAGGCCTTAATTTGACGAAGCACTATTGAGGATGTCACTACGGAGAACATTATTGCATGAAAATGAGTGTATGGCATTGGTGGCCGGGAGACCGCTCGCGGTGCGGTTCGGCCGCCGCTCCACAAGTTCTTTAACGCCACTACGGTGACTTACGAGTGAACGAGGATGAAATGATGATGAAAGAGACACAACACCCAGTCATCTCTGAGCAGAGAAAATCCCTGACCCCGCCGGGAATCGAACCCGGGATACGCGGGAAGCGAGAACGCTACCGCAAGACCACGAGCCGCGGACATTATCGTATGGTAGTGAATCATGGACTGTTGAAAAACCGGAATAGAAGAAAGACGAGACGTTTGAGATGTAGTGGTACAGAGGAATGTTGGAAATTACGTGGACTGGCAAGGCAAGAAACGGGGAGGTTCTCCACAGAATCTGCGAAGAAAGGAACATACGAAAAACACTGACAAGAAAGGGTAGAATGATACGGCCTACATTAAGGCATGAGGATATAACTTCCACGGTACTAGACGGAGCTGTAGAGGGCAAAAACTGTTTAAAGGCACAGACTAGAATACATAAAGCAAATAACCAAGGTCGTAGGTTGCAAGTGCTACTCTGAGATGATGAGATTGGCACAGGAGAGGAATTTGTGGAGAGTCGCATGAAACTAGTCAGAAGACTGATGAAAGAGCAGGTTTTCATGCAGCAGCGTAAAATATGAAATCTTGCACATGTGTTCAAGTAATGAAAAACCGTCTAAGACCTTCGATGATTCTATACAATCTAAAAGTGTGAATGTGTCCTCCCTCAGAACGGGTACTATGCAGATGTTGGCTGCAATGTGTATGACCAAATGCCTATCCGTAGAAATCGTGTATCCAAAAGCGACGCAACATATTCAGGACGAAAGAACGTGTCTCGAAGTACTCGGCTGCTCACTTCCAACAGATATTTACAGTAATATGCACGCAACGAAATAAATATTTTACCTGCCGGTGGCAACTTATCTTTATAACTGTTCTGCTAAAGGCAGAACTTACTGAGTGAATTGTACTGCATCAAGTATGAAAGACGACACATTATAAGTGAGCACACGTGAGCTGAGCATTAAAAACTTCATAATTAGACTTCTGTTTGAAACGGAACAAAAGGAACCTCGTATAATCTTAAATCCCCGTGAAAATACGGAATAAATGGGTAAGTTACGTGAACCATTCATGGAAGACTGACAGTAATCCTTGTTCTTGTAACAGCGCCACTATCGAAGCAAACAGATTTAACCTTGGTCACGAAGAAAGCACATCTATAGAGCTGAAAGCCATCCAAAAAAATATAACAACAAGCTCGGTTTCAAGCAACGCTCTGACCATGAATCCCTGAATGTTACAGCCTATAAAATGAACGCATCGACAGTACACTTGATAAAGGTGTCTGAACTAAATAAAATGAATCACGTTGGCAGCATGTGGCGTCGACATTAAGAGAAGTATGCCACTAGACCCAGCGATTGGCGGAATAGAAGTGGTGCTTTGTCAGACGGTCCCAATTGCCAAGCTGACGCTAATATTAACCACCCCGTCGCCTGACTGGTCAGTAGGTTTTCGTCCAAAGTACAGCGTTTGGATATTATCTTATTATCGTTGGGTATTGCGGTCCCTGTGTCGTTCAGAAGTACAATGCAATGTGTCGTGCTGAAGCACAAGCTACTGCGGCGACTACAGCTGCTATGAAATACAGGAGTTGTATTCACAGTTGCAAATGTGGACAACCGTCAAGTATAATGACGAAAATAGAGATTGTGGCGGACCAGGACTCGAACCCGTATTCCCCGGTTGACATGAGCGGTCGCCTTACCATTAGGCTATATGTGCTCGAGGCACGGATAGCCCCAGACTTCCAAATTTCGCCAACCATGTGTCAACAACTTGCACTCGAACATCCGTTATGTGTATTCTCTTACATGGAAGACATTTACATGAAATTCACTTGCCCAGTGTCGTCGGATAAAAAAGATATTGCAGTATCTGTGATGTTCAGTAGTACGACGCAACGTTCCTTCACCATGCATGCATGCTCCAAGTTCAGCTCTGACCGTGACTTGTGCAGGGACTTTCATTGTCGTAATTACATTACGTCGGGTGGTTATAATTAAACTTCCATATTTAACAGGTTATAACATAGAAACTAATTACCGCAACATTAATATCAAGGATTTGGGGAAGAGAAACAATTCAGAATCAATTCAATTGAAGTACTTTTAATGTGCTGCTATGGTACACCATACTATTACATACCGGTACCATTACTGCTACAATTAGGGCTCAATGTGGGCCCACAAGAGTTTAAGAAGAGTGTGAAAGCGCAAGATTGCATTCCGCACAGCAGAACGAAGCATTTCTGTGGGTATGCTGGCTCCATCTCTTGATATGCTGCGCTTCAGATCAACACATGTGTGAATGTTCCCCTGGTAAACCCTGTCATTGAGGGTAGCACCCCAACCAGAAATCATGGGGAGTGAGATCATGCGATTATGCCGGCCAAGCATTGGGAAACGATCGGATGATAATTCGATCGTTTTCAAATTTGTTGCGGAGAAGCAGGTGAACTTTACGAGCTATGTTACGGGGGGGAGCATCTTGCATGAAAACTGTTGAGTTCAATGCATCTCTTTCCTGTAGGGTGGGTATGACATACTGGCCAAGCATATCGCAGTAACGCTGGCCCGTCACACTGCACGCCTTTAATCCATGAGGGCCAACCTGTTCAAAAAAGAATGGGCCAGTGATGAACGTAGCCGTGAAGCCACACCATACGGTGACACGTTCACCATACAGAGGAACTTCATGCACAGTGGCTGGATGTGAATATCCCCACACTCGGGAATTCTGTGTGTTCACCTCAAAGGAAAATGAGCTTCGTCTGTCCATATAATGGTCAATGGCCAGATCTCATCAATCCTTGCGAGACAATGGAGAACGAAGTCAACACGTCGTTGTGCGTCCTGTGGTGCAAGCTGCCGTACGATATCGATCTTGTACGGATACTATTTGAGAATGATTCGAAGCACTGTCCGTACAGTGGACCACTGGATGTTCAACTGTCGTGACATACCACGCGCACTGCCTGACAATCGGGAAATGCGAGCAGCATTGTCTATCATAGAAATAACGATTTCATCAACTACCTGTGGTGCAACCGGTCGTCGGCCTCTTTCCGAAGCTACGCCCAGTTCTAAAGTTGATTCTAACTTCTTCATCATGTTCTGCACAGCAGAAAGAAAAAAAAGAGGACCCTTCTGTAATCTTTTCAGCCGGCGATATACTCTAAGTGCAGCTGCAGCATTACTGTTGTTTTGATAATAGAGCTTCACCAATAATGCCCTGCTCCTTTTTTCCAAGCTCACGTTGACACGTCAGAAAATGAATATAGACTGGTTAGGTGTGTTGAGACTATGAATCACAATGACTGATCACGACACCTGGTGGACATAGTTGGATCTGGACGCTGGCGTTGTGACGCATGGAAATCATGCACCCCGACTCTGGACATTAATGCTTACCAAGTTTGGTACTCGTACGGTAGTTAGTTTCCGTGTTATAACGTATTAAATAGGGAAGGTTTAAATATAAGCACACGGTATAACTGATGGCTGCCCATGTTTGCAATTGCGAATACATTTCATGTACCCTCTTATTATGCTATCACAAATGTGACTTCCCCAGCTGACGGGATCGGTGCATAGAGAGTCTTTAGATCTAGTTAATGATTTACAATGTGCGTAGTGATATTTTATACTAAAGACAGACAATTTTCACGGTGAAGACACTCTATGCATTGAACATCGTTTGGTTTTAGTCTCCACCATTTCTTTGCCTCTATAATTCAGCGAACAGTCTCCTCTGTCCATCCATATTATCAACTCGCCTGAATACATATCCTTCCCATTTCCACTGCATCTCCTGCCGCACTTTGTACTCCCCCTTTATTTCAATTTATGTCTCTTCTAGTAAATCCCCACAAAGCATTTTTTCGATGATAGTTGACAAGAAGAAGGGACAAGGTGCAAGGACATGAGTTAAGACATCAGGTACTAGAGCAAGTTGTAGAGGGTAATTTTACAGGGAAACAAAGGTGGAATACATTCAGCAAATAAGACGTAGGTTGCAAGTGCTACTCTCAGATGAAGAGGTTGTGTCTGAGAGGAGCTCGTGGCAGGTCGCATCAAACCAGTCAGAATACTGATGCCCCAAAAAATGGTAAAAAGCATTGATTCTTAACTTCCAGAGTCAGATACATAAGAATCTCTGATTGGAAACTGATTTAATTACGCCAAATCACTCTAGGCCAATATTAAATTTATGTTGCTTTGTTTTCCACCGCCCATTGGACTGTTGGTTTCCACTGCACCAAATGTGGAAATTTTACCTGGTTCTACGTTTTTATTGTCACTCTTTTGTGTATTTTACTTACATACTATTTTTGTTTTGTTCTAATTAAGTTTCAGACCTACTTTCTAACATGTTCTATGAACTTACTCTATTAGTTGGTGTATTATGAGGCGAAGGGATTCAAGAGTCACATACAGATAGAAAAAATGTGTGGAACCAAAAGAGTCTCTAGAATCTGTTAATAATTTCAGAATAAAAACTCACAGATCGTGTGAAAATAATACCAAAAAATAATCACTGATGGACCTATGTTCTGCATGAGGCTGGTCACAACATTTAACATGTTATTTGCTACAGCAGTGGTGTGTTGGCAAAGTAGAAGAGTTGAAAATGGAGAACTTCGCTAAAGAACCAGCTCCCGGCAGCACAATGCCCCATTGTGCAGCATTACAGGGGCGCCGACCAGCCATTAATCACACACGACCTGTTCTGCACGCAAACGTTCGGGGCCATATGTTTGCTTTGACAAAGCACGTCTTTCTCATTATGCATACGGAGCCGTCGGCATACACTGTAAATTTAGCATGAACTGAATTTTGATTCTCCCACATCAAATGAGAACATCTCTGCCATCTATTTGAAGAGAATTTAGCCAGCGTCCATTATACTAATTATTTGTCCTTCCAGTTGTGTAGGTCAGTTCCATTTACAATGACATGGCGTTTCATCTATTCTATAGAATTAATCTTATCGGATTAATAAGATTATCTCCCTTTCAGTACTTACTTTTACGTGCTAAGTATCAGAGTAATAAACAATGTGCGTGACAACGCACGTTACAATCGGATTTGCCATACTCGAAAGAATTATTTATTTCGAGCTCCACAGCTTGTAAGTATCTGAAATTAGTCACGCTTTACCTCCAAAAGCTGGTGCAAAAATAAGTCTGTATTAGCTTCATGTTTCGATCATCTGATCATCTTCATGTATCATAAAATTATTTACAACGGCCTACATGGTGAACTGCATATTCAGATAAAATACAAACCTTCTGCACCATTTGCTACAATCGGGCTCCATTCTTCTGTGTGAAATGCAGGCTGTTGTTGATATGACTAAGAGGAAAGGAAGATTAAGGTTTAACGTCCAGTCGTCATCGAGGTCAAAAGAGGCGAAGAGCAAGCTCGGAAAGATTCAAGAATGTGGAAGAAAGTCGGTGCGTTCTTTCTAATGTCGTCATCAGCCTTACTCTCGCTCTTCATGTATCGCAAAATATCCTCTGCAAAGTCGATATGCTCTGCATATTCGATATCCACTGAAGGTAGAGAAAACATTAGTAAGATACCATCCAGATTTCATCTGTCTTCTGACTTGTTTGATTCGGCCAAAAATTCCCCTGCCATATCACTGTGCCAACCTCATCACTCAGTGCAGCACAAAAACCCTAGATCCTCAGTTACTCGTAGTTGTTGGGTATAGGCAAATCTTTGTCTTGCTCTGCAGTTGTTACTGTCCACAGCTCCCTCCAGCATGATCTAAGTTACTCTCTGATGTCTTAACACATGCCCTATGATACTGCCCCTTCTTCTTGTCAGTGTTTTCCACGCTCCTTTCATCGTCTATTCTGAGGAGAATCTCTTCATTCCTTATGAGTTCTATTTTGAACGTTCTTCTTCAGCATCACATATCAAACCCTTATCAATGACGTCAACATCACAATGTGACTCAATGGCCCCTCCCATGCTCCTCCCCATCTCCATACCCCTCCCCCTCCTCTTTCCAGCCAATAACAGTGTATTATTAAAACGAAACAGCCAATTACGGCGTACATTTTAGTGGCAATTAAAATGAATCAACAAGCTACGCTGTAACGCTTCAGCACCCATCTTGGATGTGCTCAAAGCTATCCGAACGATTTCAATTTTTTTTACATCATGATCAAAATAATTTATCGAAAATATTACGTGAAAGACATAGCTCACAGTCTTTCCACGACTAAAATACGTCAGCAGAACACACACACATACCCACATACATGCACAATGTTTAAGCCATGAAAGTACTGAATAAAATAAAAATGTTAGTTGTACGATTAGGAAATTTATTCGCCTTACTAGTTTCAACAGATTAATCTGCCGTCTTCACAAACCTACAAAATCTGGGGTATTATAAATCATTGGAACGTGACCATACATCTATGTAAAATAT
Source organism: Schistocerca americana (assembly GCF_021461395.2). Lineage (NCBI taxonomy): Eukaryota > Metazoa > Arthropoda > Insecta > Orthoptera > Acrididae > Schistocerca > Schistocerca americana. Next base: position 226,325,451 of record NC_060120.1, on the reverse strand, counting down.
AAGAAATATATCATAAAAAACTTTCTTAATATTGTTTTATCAAATGTCAATAACTTCTTCATAGACGCATAGTGCCATGACAGGTCGAAAACTGGATATATTGTATAAGATAATATAAACACAGGTTTACAATTCACAGTAAATAAACCACATTTATGTACATAGACAAGTTGTTGTGCTGTCATCAAAGAACAGATAGAAAAGCATGTAAAAATGTGAGTGAAGTATATAGGAATTTATGTATAATGGATGTGAATAACATGGCACATTGAACCACGAAATATTATGGTGTTATTTTTCTGCGAAGACGATATTGACATCACCATTAAGTAAGTTTTTGCAACAGACTTTTTTACACTTTACATACATGTATGGCCAAGTTCCAGTGATTTATAATATCCCTAATTCTATACACTTCTGAAGATGACTTAGTTTCAAAGTACTGCACTGAAAAGGTGTTTGAATGTTGTGCAGGTGTGGTTAAATTTAGTGGAGCTAAACTTCTTACTGTTGTTATTTATAGATCCCCAGACTCCGATTTCACAACATTTTTGCTAAAGCTAGAGGAGGTTCTTGGTTCACTTTATAGGAAATACAAAAAGTTAGTTATATGTGGTGACTTCAATATTAATTGTATAAGTGATTGTGCAAGGAAAAGGATGCTGGTAGACCTCCTTAATTCATATAATCTTATGCAAACCGTATTCTTTCCAACGAGAGTGCAAGGGAACAGTAGAACAACCATAGACAATATTTTTGTTCATTCGTCATTATTAGAAGGGCATTCTGTTAGCAAAAAGGTGAATGGCCTTTCAGATCATGATGCACAAATTTTAAGTCTAAAAGATTTTTGTGCTTCAACACATGTTAAATATAGTTACCAACTTTTTAGGAAAGCTGATCCAGTTGCTGTACAGACTTTTGTAAACCTTATCAAGGAACAAGATTGGCAAGATGTTTATAGTGCTGATACAGTAGACGATAAATATAATGCTTTCCTCAAGACTTTTCTCGTGCTCTTTGAAAGTTGCTTTCCGTTAGAACGTTTAAAACAGGGTACTAGCACAAATAGGCAGCCTGGGTGGCTGACTAAAGGGATAAGAATATCTTGTAGAACAAAGTGGCAATTATATCAAAACGTTAGAAACAGTCAAAATGTAAATGCAGCAGCCCATTACAAACAGTATTGTAAGGTGCTTAAAAAAGTTATTAGGAAGGCAAAAAGTATGTGGTATGCAGATAGAATAGCTAAGTCTCAGGATAAAATTAAAACCATATGGTCAGTCGTAAAGGAAGTGGCTGGTCTGCAGAGACAGGTCGAGGATATAGAATCAGTGCGTAGTGGGGATGTCCGTGTTGCTGATAAGTCGCATATATGTACAGTACTTAATAATCACTTTCTGAATATAGCAGGTGAACTAAATAGAAACCTAGTCCCAACAGGGAATCATATAGCGCTCTTAGAAAAAAGTGTTCCGAGACTGTTACCTGAAATGCTCCTCCATGATACTGACAAGAGGGAGATTGAGTTAATAATTAAATCACTAAAGACCAAGAACTCTCATGGATATGACGGGGTATCTAGCAGAATACTGAAGTATTGTTCCACGTATATTAGCTCAGTACTTAGCCATATCTGTAACTTTTCCTTTAGCAGTGGTCGGTTTCCTGACCGATTAAAGTACTCGGTAGTGAAGCCACTTTATAAAAAGGGAGACAGGGATAATGTTGACAATTATAGACCTATTTCTATGCCATCGGTGTTTGCTAAAGTTATCGAGAGGCTTGTATATACAAGGTTACTGCAGCATTTAAATTCACATAATTTGCTGTCAAATGTACAGTTTGGTTTTAGAAATGGCTTAACAACTGAAAATGCTATATTCTCTTTTCTCTGTGAGGTTTTGGACGGATTAAATAAAAGGTTGAGAACGTTAGGTGTTTTCTTTGATTTAACGAAGGCTTTTGACTGTGTTGACCACAAAATATTACTGCAGAAGTTGGAACATTATGGAGTAAGGGGAGTAGCTTACAATTGGTTCGCCTCCTACTTTAAGAACAGAAAGCAGAAGGTAATCCTCCGCAATATTGAGAGTGGTAATGATGTTCAGTCCCAATGGGGCACTGTTAAATGGGGCGTTCCCCAAGGGTCGGTGCTGGGGCCACTGCTGTTCCTTATTTATGTAAATGATATGCCTTCTAGTATTACAGGTGATTCAAAAATATTTCTGTTTGCTGATGACACCACCTTGGTAGTGAAGGATCTTGTGTGTAATATTGAAACATTATCAAATAATGTAGTTCATGAAGTAAGTTCGTGGCTTGTGGAAAATAATTTGATGCTAAATCACAGTAAGACTCAGTTTTTACAGTTTCTAACCCACAATTCAACAAGAACTGACATTTTAATCACACAGAATGGGCATGTTATAAGCGAGACGGAACAGTTCAAGTTCCTAGGCGTACGGATAGATAGTAAGCTGTTGTGGAAAGCCCATGTTCAGGATCTTGTTCAGAAACTAAATGCCGCTTTATTTACCATTAGAACAGTATCTGAAATAAGTGACATTTCAACACGAAAAGTAGTATACTTCGCATATTTTCATACGCTTATGTCATACGGTATTATTTTTTGGGGTAATTCTTCTGATTCAAAAAGGGTATTTTTGGCTCAAAAACGGGCTGTTCGAGCTATGTATGGTGTAAGTTCGAAAACCTCTTGTCGACCCCTATTCAATAGTCTGGGAATTTTGACATTGCCCTCACAGTATGTATTTTCTTTAATGTCGTTTGTTGTTAGCAATATTAGCTTATTCCCAAGAGTTAGCAGCTTTCACTCAGTTAATACTAGGCAGAAATCAAATCTGCATGTGGAATGCACTTCCTTGACTCTTGTGCAGAAAGGAGTGCAGTATTCTGCTGCATCCATTTTCAATAAGCTACCACAAGAACTCAAAAATCTTAGCAGTAGCCCAAACACTTTTAAGTCTAAACTGAAGAGTTTCCTCATGGCTCACTCCTTCTATTCTGTCGAGGAGCTCCTGGAAGAGATAAAAAATTAAGCAAATTCCAGTGTTACATTCTTGATTTTCTTTATTTAAACTAACGACTTGTTTCATTTTATGTGTTTCTACAATCGTGTTATAATTTCATGTATTGACTCGTTCCATGACCATGGAGACTTCTCCTAAATGTGGTCCCACGGAACAATAAATAAATAAATAAATAAATAAATAAAAAATGACAGATTAAACTGATGAAAGCGGTAAATGGAAATAAATTTCCTAATTGTGCAACTGATGACTGAATTTTATTCTGAGATATTTCAACAACTCATAAAATGCGACGTTTACGTTGTCACAACGTTATTTTCCGGACACACACACACACACACACACACACACACACACACACACACACACACATGTAGACACACATCCACACACACACACACACACACACACACACACACACACACACACACACACACACAAAACGTCATTCTAAACTCTCAAAATTAAGTGCCGCAATGCCATTTTCACGTCTTAATGGCGAATAACAGGCTAAACGGAGTTTTCACATTTCATGTTTGATCTAAATGATGCACTGTACCAAACCAACGTGACCAAGCTTGAAGTTTCAGAAAACACACGTTGGCAAAAAGTATTATGCTAAGTAGACAAGTGCACTAACAGAGGAAGTCAGAACTATGGCCAGCCCCTGGAAGGATGTAAAACTTAACGCCATTTTTAGGGCTACACTTGATATAAGACACGATTGTGAGGTAACGAACGAGTTGTGGCGCCCTGGAAATATTCTAAGTTCGGAGTTGGCGTGGCCGTGCGGAGGCCCCTCAGCGGGCCGTGGCCCGGCAGCAACCACTTGGTGTCGAACGTTAGCTGAGTATGAGGGGTGGCCCCAGCACGTGGTCCATCTGCCATGTGGCTGGGAATTCTACAGTGAAGCTGTGTCGATGAAAGAGCCGAGAGTGCCAAAGGCGGCGGACTTTGTGAAACCATCATGGCAGACATTTCACAGTTCGTATAGAAATTAATAGTAGCCAGAGGAATCATGATACCTGAAAAAAACATGTACATTACCATTATTTGTACGACGATTCTGATGGTGTAATCAGATTTTCAATATCTTTAGTAGTTTAAAGTTTAGTATCTGACTGTAAATTACACAAGTAACACCCAGCAACGAATTTCCAAAGTTTAAACGGTCAATCCGGTTTTGTCGATCGCCGTGTCTTTAGAAAGCTTTTAGTGTAAACCTAAATTCGTATAAATTACAGGCATGTAACTTGAATAGTACATGTGTTATTGGAGGTCAAAGTGGCCGATTTCTATCTATCGCGCCAGGCCATAAGTACTCCACAGTTACACGAAAAAACGGTACCGGCATGCTTATAAATATATTTATTCATCTATGTCTTTGTTTATATCTGATAAATACTAGTCATGAAGAAACTGGTTAAATATTGACTGTGGTTTATAACCACAGATACATTAGGCTACTGGCCTATGTTTTGTTTCTATTCATTTGATATATGTTTATTCCATTCATTTATGTATTTAGTAATGTGTGTTAGAGAGCGCGTTTATGGTCCAGCTGTAGGAATATTTATTTAATTTCAAGTTATTTAAATGTAAATCCAGTATTTCGAATGTGTTTCAAAATGGTTGTGAGTGTGCATTGGCTTGGAGACATGACAGGAGCGCTACCGCCAATCACAGCGCTCGTCACTAAGGGAGGCGACTACCGAAGTGAATGGAGGGGCAGTTCTGAACAGCGGGGAGAACACACAGAGTTCTGGACAGTACGGCACAGGACACGGGAAATGCTGGATGCGACGGCGCGACGGACGCTCGGTCACGAGAGAGACTTGGAGAGTATGGAGCGGTTTGCACGTCGTCACAGCAGATAGAAATACTTTGGAGTGCCGACTTGTGCAGTTGTGAGATTTCCGTGTCTTCTACAGTGAAAACGTAGTGTGAATTTAGAAGTGAATATCTCGCGAGCTATGTTGTTGTTCACAGCTAATTACGTGCAGTAGGAATCTATTGTTTCCCTGTTATTCAACTTATATTTCATTTAAATGCTGGACCATCGACACCAATTAAGTGTTTTGCAGGAATATACCACATTCTCAAAAGTACTTCTACTATCATATTCATTATTTAAAGTCGTTAAGATAGTACCTGCAGATTTTATTTAATTACTATCTATGTTGTATTAAAAATTAGCAATTGCCGAGTGATAGGGACCTTCGATTCATGTGTATATTCATACTTTATACTGTAGGCTGAGCATTATTTGGCTTGTAATGCGGCAACTATCTATCGCAGCCCCTATACAACGAAACCAGCCAAAACTTTCAATATCTCAACTCAGAGACTGAGGGAGCGTAGTTGAGAGTCACCGCACCACATCATTCACATTTTTTATTGTTAGAAAGCCCGCACGATGGACGCTTAAATTAAATAGTTTCAAATCTTAATTGTTTTGTGTTAGGATGGTACGTCTATACCTAAAATAAGGAAGGACTGTAGGCGTTTCAGTGTGATTCTTTATTATTGGTGGTTCTTCCAGTGAACTGCCATCACTTAACATTTTTACAATTTTTCAGTAATTTTTCACCTTAGCAAGCACCATTCTAGGAGGGAAGCCGATAATAAAGGAGGTTCCACACCAGAAAAATGTAATCTATGATATTTATTGATGATTATGGTTTTCAGTGCAAGTGACTCAGGGCTACTCGAGTTTAGGTACAAAAACAACTTCCGATGTATGATATCAAGACTCTCTAAAGCGTGAGAAGACTGTATTTCCCATAATCAGATGCTAAATAATAGAAAAATCTAATCAAAATAAGTGACAAAAAACACACAACATTAGAAAACGCGAACGAACTGACCATACAGAGTCTTAAGAAGGAAGGAAGGAAAAAGGTGTTTTCAATAACATTAAAACTGCATATTTTCGTAATAATCAAGGAAAACGTCTTACTACAACTTTTTAGCACATGTTCATTCTGTTGAAGACATCCATAGTAGATGTTGAAATCTAGGTCAATGCACCAAATGTTTATGTGCAACCGGTCGGCTGTTTAATCTTGCATTGAAACTAATATATGGTTGGTGAATAAGAACCACGTTCAAAATTATACTACATCATGTTTAGAGAGTCGGCAGCGGAACAAGACAGGAAACTTCGCGAACGGTAATGGTGGAATAAGACAGATATCGCGTGGTGTCAATGCGCTGAATGGTTCTGCTTGTATTCTAAAGGCGCAACACTTGCTGGTGATTGGGTCCCATATAAAGGCCACCCTTCGCTAAAAATGAGTAAGTCCCAATTAAAATGATGCAATCTGACTACTCTCTGTTATAGTTCCTCAGACACCTAACCCTAAATAGCGCAACGGATGCTACATTTTATACCTGTAATAAATTAATATTGCCCACTAGTTAACTGTCGCAGTACTGCAATCAAATTGAATCTTTCCAACAACATTTAGTTTCCCTCTGATTAGCAAGATACAGAACCAAACTTTTGCATTCATACACAGAGTGATTATGCTTAATCGTGTCGATCTTGTAAGCCAACGCATGACAAGACATGTGATCAGAATATGATGCAACTGTCTTCTCGAAGAGATTTACTTTAGTTACTTCCGCATCAAACATGATCGCGCAAGGCATTATAGTTGCTCACATATTTTACTTCATATATCTTCCCTCCTACTATATGCAATTATCGTCTTCCCTCCTACAATGGTGCTTGCTAAGTTGAAAAATTACTGAATAATTGATATATATATATATATATATATATATATATATATATATATGTGTGTGTGTGTGTGTGTGTGTGTGTGTGTGTGTGTGTGTGTGCATTCGTCAACATGTATAAATGGATCCAATGGAGCACACTATTTCACAAAATAAGAAAGTTCAATTTGTATACAAGACTCATCCAACAAAATGTCTTTCTTCCATTAGTCCATAGGGCAGGTTTAATGGCTTCGGTTTTTCTGTCTCGTGTATTTGCATCACTGGTGAATGGTTTGGAATCACAGCTCGTCCTGCAGTTTCCTGCATATGGAGCTCCTTTCATGTTGTTTTGACGCTATCAAGGACCGCAAGTGCGACATTCAGTTCTGGAGCGACTTCTGCGGCTGTCGTTCTCTTATTCTTCGTCGCAGTCCTTTTTAATGACCGTCTGTCACGATCACTCAATACACACTTTCGTCCGCGTTGTCACTTGGCGAATAATGTTTTCCCGCTTTCCCTGTATACCATATAAGCGTTCGATATGGTGCCTCTTGAAACACCAAACACGTCTGCTGTCTTGGTTAGGGAAAACCTGCTGTACGAGCATCAAAGATTTTCCCACCTTCTAGTTCACCTAGCTCCGACATAATGCACTCACAGTTACACGACTGACACTTGCAACGTATCGAGAACGTTTTGGAGATGCCGTTCGTAATCAAATACAACAGCACAATCTGCATTACTTGCAGACGTTTTCATATACAGTGAGGTTACATAAAACACAGAATAGCGATACGCGACATATATTGATGGCGTACTATCGTGTACACAAGTTATAAAAGGGCAGTGCATAGACGAATCAGTCCTTTGAACTGAGGTGATTTATGTGAAAATGTTTGCGACGTGATTATGGTAGCTGTAGCTATACACATGGGCCAATCCACGTCGGTTGTCGTTAGAGAATTTACTATCCCGAGATTCGCAGTGTCAAGAGTCTGTCGAGAATACCTAATTTCAAGCATTCTTCTCATCACGGACAGTGCAGTGGCCGACAGCCTTCATTTAACGACCGACAGCAACGGAATTCGCGTACAGTTGTCAGTGCTAACAGACAAGTAATACTGTAAGAAATAACTGCAGAAATCAATGTGCGACGTACGACGAACTTATCCGTTGGGACAGCGCGGCGAAATATGGCGTTAGTGGGCTACGACGGGAGACGACCGGCGCAATTGCCTTCGCTAACAGCGTGACATCGCCTGCAGGGCCGCTCTTGGGCTCGTGACCACACTGTTTGGACCCTAGACGGCTGGTACACCGTGTACTGGTCACATGAGTCCTAATTTCAGATGGGAAGAGCTGTCGGTAAGGATCGAGTGCAGTGCAGACCCTACAAAGTCATGGAACCAGGTTGTCAAGAAGGCACTGTGCAAGCTGGTTGTGGCTCCTTAATGGTGTGGGATGTTGTTACAGGGAATGGGCCGTGTCATTAACCGGAAATGCGGGTACTTGGTGACCATCTGCAGCCATTCATGAACATCATGTTCCCAAACAACGATGGATTTTTCTTATGCATGACAATGCGCTCTCTCATTGGGCCGCTATTGTTCGCGATTCGTTTGAAGATCATTCTGGACAGTTCGAGCGAATGATTTGGCCACCCACATCGCCCAGCATGACTCCCATCGAACGTTCACCAGACTGAACCCAGTCGTCAGTTCGTGCACAAAATCCTTCACCGGCAACATTTTAGCAATAATAGATGGATGTAGAGGTAGCATGGCTCAATATTTTTATAGGGGACGTCAAACGACTTGTTTAGTCCATGCCACATAGAGTTACCGCACTACGCCGGGCAAATGAAAGTCCTGCGCGACATTAGGAGTTACCTCATGACTTATGTCTCCTAGAATTCATCCACGAAAGAAGTGGCTTACAAAACACGATTCGTAAGTACTGTCACGGAGCCTGGGACTCTTACCAAATAGGATTAATAGAAGAGACAGAGACGATCCGACGAAGAACATCGCGTTTCGTCACGGGACCGTATAATACGCGCGAGTGCTTTACCATTATGCTGAGCAAACACCAGTGGCAGGTGCTAAGAGACAGATGCCGTGCATCATGCAGAGGTTTACTGTTGAAACTTCTAGAGCATATGTTCCAAAAAGGGATCGGGTAGGATAGTATTTCCTACCACAAATGTCTCGCTAGAGTACCCCAGTGAAAAAATTAGAGAAATTAAAAATATTCTTACGTAAAATGAACACATTAAAAAATTTCATGGACTTATTCTTCTAAACGAAAGAAGTTGGTCATAAGATAGACGAGAAGTTTCAGCAGTGAATATGCACTCTGGAAACTCTCGCACTTCAGGTTTGACTCTTTGGGCTCATCGCTATTTATAAGTACTGTAGTTAGGACTTGTTCGGTAAAGTTTTAATAAGGATACCAATGTGTAAAAATGTATCATTTCCATAAGTTTGGATCTCTGATCACTTTCAAATGTCCCACTTCACGGTGCTGTTCATGATGGTACAGCTCCACAATGCATCTATCGAGAACGTTTTCTGGAGCAATTCAGTCCATATTCGTCCTATTACAACCAAGACTGCGAGAAACCGCTACGTCTAGAAGCTAAAGGGCTGACTGGTGCTCCTTGGCAGGGCAGCAGGTCTGTGACTGAGCGAGGTCGTACAGTGGCTAGAGATTCAGTTTTAGGTGCCTGCTTCTCTCTACCGTTCCAATTTCGAAAGGCGCGCGAGAAAAACGAGCAGTTACATTATTTTGGTTCAAAATGGTTCAAATGGCTCTGAGCACTATGGGACTTAACAGCTATGGTCATCAGTCCCCTAGCTAACCTAAGGACATCACACAACACCCAGTCATTACGAGGCAGTGAAAATCCCTGACCCCGCCGGGAATCGAACCCGGGAACACGGGCGCGGGAAGCGAGAACGCTACCGCACGACCACGAGCTGCGGACTTACATTTTTTCTGTAGTATCCCTGAATTCTCTTATTTTATCGTGACCCCTATGAAGGCTGGTGCCATTAGAACGTACTGGCAATCGGAGAAGAAAATTGGTATTTGGAATTTCATGAGAAGATCCCGTCGCAACGAAAAACCCCTTTCATTTAATGATGTAGTTGTTGTAGTCTTCAGTCCTGAGACTGGTTTCATGCAGCTCTCCATGCCACTCTATCCTGTATGAGCTTCTTCATCTCCCAGTACTTACTGCAACCTACATCCTTCTGAATCTGCTTAGTGTAATCATCTCTTGGTCTCCCTCTAATTTTCAGTATTCTTCTGTAGCACCACTTTTCGAAAGCTTCTATTGTCTTCTTGTCCAGACTTTTTATCGTCCATGTTTCACTTCTATACAAGGCTACACTCCATACAAATACTTTCAGAAACGACTTCCTGACACTTAAATCTATACTCGATGTTAACAAATTTCTCTTCTGCAGAAAGGCTTTCCTTGCCATTGCCAGTCTACATTTTATATCCTCTCTACTTCGACCATCATCAGTTATTTTGCTCCCCAAATAGCAAAACTCCTTTACTACTTTAAGTGTCTCATTTCCTAATCTAATTCCCTCAGCATCACCCGACGCAATTCGACTACATTGCGTTATCCTCGTTTTGCTTTTGTTGATGTTCATCTTAGCCACTCCAATTCACGTATCATGTCTGTGGCACTATCTCCCATACTTCGCGATAATACAAAACGAGCTTCTTTGAACCTTTTCGCTGTCACCCGTCAGTCACACCTGATGCGGATCCGACACTGCACAGCAGTACTCCAGAATAGGTCCTGGACTTAAGTGCCTAGAACCTCTCGGACACAGAGGCCGGCCAGTTTATGGTATTTGTAATTGTAGTACCTGAGTATTTAGTTGAATTTACTGCCTTCATATTTGTGTGACTTAACGGGTAGTCGAAATTTTGCGGATTTCTTTTACTTCTCATGTGAATAACTTCAAACTTTTCTTTATTGAGGTTAATTGCCACTTTTCGCACCATACAGATATCTTACCTAAATCATTTTGCAATTCGTTTTGCCCATCTAATGACTTTACAAGACGCTAAATGGCAGCATCATCTGCAAACAATCTAGGACGGCTACTGAGATTGTCTCCTATGTCGTTAATATAGATCAGGAACAATAGAGGGCCTATAACACTTCCTTGGGGAACGCCGGATATTATTTCTGTTTTACTCTATGACTTTACGTCTATTACTACGAATTGTGACCTTTCTGACAGGAAATCGCGTATAGAGTCGCACAGCTAGGGCGATATTCCATAGGCACGCAGTTTGGTTAGAAGACGCTTGTGAGGAACGGTGTCGAAAGCCTTCTGGAAATCTTAAAAATACGGAATCAATGTGACATCCCCTGTCGATAGCAGTCATTACTTCATGGGTTTAAAGGGCTAGATTTGTTTCGCAAGAACGATATTTTCTGAATCCGTGCTGACTACGTGTCCATAAATCGATTTCTTCTAGGCACTTAATAATATTCGAATACAGTATATGTTCCAAAACCATACTGCTAATCGACGTCAGGCGGCCGATGTGGCCGAGCGGTTCTAGGCGCTTCAGTCTGTAACAGCGCGATCGCTACGGTCGCAGTTTCGAATCCTGTCTCGGGTATGGATGTGTGTGATGTCGTTAGGTTAGTTAGGTTTAAGTAGTTCTCAGTTCTAGGGGACTGATGACCTCAGATGTTAAGTCCCATAGTGCTCAGAGCCATTTCAGCCAAATCGACGTTAGTGATTCTTCCTACTTCCCATTTTGGGTATTGGTGTGACTTGAGCAATTTTCTAGTCTTTAGGTACGGATCTTTCTGTGAGCGAGCGGTTATATATAATTGCTAAATAGGGAGCTATTGTATCAGCATAGTCTGAGAGGAACCAGGCTGATACATAATTTGGATCGGAAGCCTTGCTTTTGTTAAGTAATTTAAACTGCTTTGCGACACTGAGGAGGACGCAATAAGAACTTGTGCTCCATCTCTAATGTCCTCGATGTCGACGGGTCGTGAAACCCGGTTTTCCTTCCTTCCTTCCTTCATGGTTTGTGGACAGTGTGTATGAAAGCCTGCGCCGTAGATACATGTTACGCTATGAGCAGTAGGGTCGCCATGTGGAGCTGCTGCTCTAGAAAAAAAAAATGGTTCAAATAGCTCTGAGCACTATGGGACTTAACATCTGAGATCATCAGTCCCTTAGAACTTAGAGCTACTTAAACCTAACTAACCTAAGGACATCACGCACATCTATGCCCGAGGCAGGATTCGAACCTGCGACCGTATCAGTCTCGCGGTTCCGGACTGAAGCGCCTATAACCGCACGGCCACCGCTGCCGGCGCTGCTTTAGAGCAAACGGGTCAGTGCTCATAGCCTCCGCTGTGTGCGTACTGTGGCGTGGGAGATTTGAAAGTGATCTGATCTTCATACTTGTACTGAGTGTCCCAGAAATTTTGCGGTAGACTTCAAAGTGCTTTAGAGGATGTCTTCGGGAACACATCGAGGATAGACAACCGTGTCCACAAATGTCATCTACCGACGCTACAGGGTGTCCAAGTTATAGGTGCCGACACCTGCCACTAGACCATCCCTTCGGCAGCAAATGTGACTTTGTACGCTGAAGGACCGTAGGCGGAACGTCTTCGTAATATTGTTAGTGATTAGTGATCGCGACTAATTGCCACGATCGTCAGTAGAGAACATGGAGCTAGCTTCTGCGTGGAATGCGATGCTCAGTGTATGACGATTTTGGACACGGGCTTCATCTGCAATTTATTTTTGTCCTGGAAAATTTTTTTCGGAAATGTTCAATTGCCGAGGCAGCATCGTATAGAATTCATGGGAGACAAGGCCTGCCTACGCAGCAGCTAGCTCGATCGTCTCCACTGCTGATCCGGTCATGTCAATCAGTCACCATCACTGAGTAACAAACAACATTGCGAGGCGTTTCGCTTATGGTTCGTCAGCGCACGAAGTCACGTTTGCTGCTGAAGGGGTGGTCTGGCGGCGTGGTCAGGTGCCTATAACTTCGACACACTGTAACGTCGTTGGACTTTTTTTCTGCATCCGGTTCCTATCCTCGATTAGTTCGTCAAGGCACACTCTACAGCCCCTCGAAGTTAATCACAACATTTCTGAGACATTCTGTATATCGAACTTGCAAAATAGCACATAAATATACATCTGTGTTGCATGAGAATTTCTTTAGAAAGGCTAGACACTACCACGTACTGCACATCGTTCACGGGCGCACTAAATTCATGTACAGTTTACCTGTCTGGGCAGCTGCCTCGGATCGCATGCCATGGTTATTCCGACATTTGTCCTACTTCCATAGAAAACTCACAGCAACTATGGAAGTAAAGTCCCAAAGCGTCCGTAGACAGATACAATAATTTCTTCCTTTAACGACGAGTCGGAGTAGCATACACCAAGCAAATGGTACGTGAACTGCATCGATCAGCTGTATGGTAGTAGGCGAGTATGGTCCCAGGTCCGGTGTATCAGGAAATCATTGTGATCACGCAAAAAAAACTGAAACAAAAATAAATAATAAAATACCGTAAGGCATTATACAAATAAAGGAAAATATTTTTCCTGTAATAAAATCCGTTAGCTTTACAAGATGAATTACCTTTGGGGCATACAAAATTAATCTAGATAAAAAATTTGAGTGTACTCATGTTGCTCGTTTACTGGATGCAACCTGTTTGCTGTCAAGTGTTTGCATGTTGAAGTTTGCTGCGTATAGCGAGTTAACGCGTATCCTATCTGTATGTTAATAAGCTCAGTGCGTGTTTTATCGTTCTTTCATTGCTGCAGAATAACCGTGTTCATGACTGGAAAGGTCGTCGACCTCTGTCTAGTGATTAGCGCATGTGTTTGTCAAATGTTTATAATGGCGAACACAGCGAGTTTGTTTCCTGCCCATTACAACGGCGCTGGTATCTCGTTCAGCGGCAAAATCGGGATTATAGTTCATTCACCATCCACTGCAAACAAAGAGCTTGTGTTGCTGTAGCGCTAACATTTGAATAGTCGACAATGTACCTCAATATTTAATAGTCATCTTAATGTCTTTAGTACATGTCAGGTGTACGCCGTGTTCGTTTGTGTGAAGAGCGTGACATAAGTTTCTGGAAGTATTCAATGTTTTGCACACACACCGAGCAAGACATCAAAACATATATTCTTAGTGTCACATTATGCAGTATATGAGTAAGTATAGCAACTGTCTTTTACTGTGAACACAGTTTGGTGACTCGTGCAGCTGAAGACTATTGCAGGGGTGATTCAGCATGGATAATGAGACGTCATTGAAGTTTGTACCTTGTCCATCTGCATAAGAGGGTCGGCAATGTCCAGCTCTGACGATAGCTGATAGGAAAAACAAGTTATCTATAACAGTACCTTGTGCATCTGAAGAGTAGGCCAGTCAATCTTCAGCTCTGATTATACACTACAGCGAAAACTAATCTAGTGTGGATAACACATTAAAAGTGTTCACAACATCGCTTCACATACTGTTCACTTGTGATGACAAAGTCATTAATGTTCACAGTTAATTGAAAGACCCATATGAAATGTCAGTTTACATAGAATACTATATCATAACATTGAACCACCTTTGTGTTCTCGTTGACATAGGTTCCATCCCTGTCACATATCTCTCGATCAAGAGTTGCATGGGAACGATTAAGAGAATCGTGTTAACTTCTCTACATGGTTATTAAGCCAGGATAGTCTAGACGTACTATCTATCTGCTTACGAAGCCACGTGTATCAAACATGTGCACGTAAACTGCCGAAACATGCATTAATGCTCTGTTGAGAGTCCCTGTTGGCTTCGTCAGGTGGGCGTCCATGGTGTGTAAACATGTGGTGTGGGATGGTGAACCATCAGCTCATAGACCCGTTTTTCATAGGCCAAACACTGAACTCGCACAAGTATCGCAGCCTCCTAATATAGAGCGCGATTATCTACTACAGAAGATGTAAGGGGAAGGATCAAAGAAAGTGGTAGTCATCAAAATCTTATATTGTTTATTAGAGGAAATACTATATCTGGTGTCCCAATTATTAATGGTACATGTCAATTACCAAATCCACCAATGCGTTCATCATCGACGGAAGCTAGAAAACGTTCCTCTACAGACTAGGAGGAACCTGTGGTCTCGTGATGGCTGCCCGGCCCGAAGTGCAAGAAGCATGTCCTCACGAATTGTTTCCAAATCGTTGGCTTGAGCGCTGAGGAGTTGTACTTTGGCTGGTCCTGTCCTCAGATTTGACGCTTGTAGACTTGTTTCTGAGGGGAAGTCTGAAAGACACTGTCTACAAGGATATACCAACAACACTCAGTGATAAGCAATGACGCACATCTCTACTTAAATGCTAGCACGCGTGCAGCAGGCGCTCCATACCAGACTGGAAGCGTGTATTGCCGCTGCCTGTAGTTATTTTGACCACAACCTGTGATGCTCAGTTGTCTCGTTACTGGTCAGAATCCACGTAACTAGTGTGTGGCCTTGCGTTGTTCTTTAGCGTGTGCTGACACAGATATTGTACAGATGTTGGTGTGGAAACTTTTCAAAATACGATATCATCTTATAACCACATGGATATGGTATTCTGGCTATTATACATGGTTACATTACCATAGCAACGTATACATATACACGTAGTAAGAACTTTACGGTATTGCATTTTCTTGTAAACATGGCAGAATGTGTTGTGAAGAGACACTTTGAGTTTGCACTCACATTCTTGGATGATTCAGGGACACTCATGAAAAACTATAGAGACGGATTTTGGTGTCTATACTAACACAAATCATTTTGAAGCACAGTTTAACGTGAATGACACTTGGCACATCTGCTGTGTGATCAGTCCACTGCTCTCCGCTATTGTCAGTGAGCTCACTGGTGAATCGCATTTTGACACTCTGTCAAAATTTGTCATGACACTTCGCTGCTGTGGTCGGATCTGTAGTTACATCTTGACCACTGACTTCTGCGTGTAGCTTTCTGGCCAAGAGACCGATCACTGCGTTCCTCCCGCCTGATAAGATGATACCTACTATGCGCTTAGTGGTGAGACCATCTACAATGCGAAAAGTGTATGGTACGCTGATCTCCAGTAACTCAAGATCCACCGATATCGATTCTACTGGTTTGTATTTAGGGCTTGCTGCCCCCAAAATCCTATATCCACTGACTGGGAAAGCAGAGGGAGCATTTACTCACCGATGGCTTTGTGCAGACTGGTATAGAGAGCATTAAACTGTATACCAATGTGTAGAATAACTGTTATTGGTAACCCGTTAACAGTAGTTTTAAGTGGGGTTTGCACATAGCTTTCCACAAGTTTCTCATGTCTACTGTGTTCTTGACACAAATCATCTGTCAAGCTTACGCCATCGTGGAACCTTATTAAGTGGATGCATGCTGCAACCCCATACCGTGTTTCGAGATGTGTGCAATGGGGTTTCTTCCGGTCAGTATTAGCTTGTTGTCTTAATAGAGTGAACATCGGCATGAACTTCTGTAATATTTACACATCGCTCACAGCTTCATGACCCGCGTTCACGTCGATTATACCATCGACGGTTCGTATCATCCCGGTTCCGATGGCGATTGTGTCTGTCACTACGATCGCGATCATAATCTTTTTCGCCACACTCCTCATGGCAAGGGTTGTAGCTTCGTGAGTTCAAGCGATGACTTGAACCTCGCCGCTCACCACGGCATCAGCGATTGTCAAATCGCTGGGAATTTCTGTCACACTGGTCCTATGGTCTATCGTTGTTTTACTACAGGAGACGCATGTTTTTCATGGCTCTCCCTATTTCGCGCTTCAAGTCGATACTTTCTGTGGTGCCACCGCCAGACACCACACTTGCTACGTGGTAGCATTTAAATCGGCCGCGGTCCGCTAGTATACGTCGGACCCGCGTGTCGCCACTGTCAGTGATTGCAGACCGAGCGCCGCCACACGGCAGGTCTAGAGACACTTCCTAGCACTCGCCCCAGTTGTACAGCCGACTTTGCTAGCGATGGTTCACTGACAAATTACGTTCTCATTTGCCGAGACGATAGTTAGCATAGCCTTCAGCTACGACATTTGCCACGACTTCGCAAGGCGCCATTATCATTTGCTATTTATCTTGTGATGCATGTACCGTCAGACCGATGTTCACCAATTATGGATTAAAGTTAAGTATTCCAGAAGCTACGTACTTTTTTTGCTAGTCTCTATTCCTTTAACTGTTCCAGACCTCACGCCAGCCTGCGTGAGCTTAAACGCGTGCCTTTCGGCTACCTCCTAGTGGCTTGGCTGACTTGCCAAGTCACAACACTTTCAATCACAGATAAAAATTCATCCACATCCTCATTTGGCGCGTTAAACAGTTTCTCTCGTATCAGGCAGCTTTGCTCTTAAAGTTTGCGGTACACCACCACTCATGAAGGCTTCATCCCAGTACATTATATTGTATCCTTATTTTTCGAAATGTTGATTACTGCTACTCTGGCAGTCGTGGCATGACTCAACACTGAAAACCTCTTTTCGGAGGCATTCCTGTATGCCACGTGATCAGTACTTAGCCAAGAATTATTTCTCATATCATTGGTAAACTGCGCAGGTATGTACATCACCGGTTTCCCAAAGGGCAGCTTCCCCCTGCATAAAAATTCGGACAAATTTGATTTTTTGAACCTGGTTTCAAGATAGCGGAAAAATTCCATGAAAGGAACAAACAAACACCTCTGGATGTACACTTTTCTCATTAGTTGCCATAGGGTTAAACTAACTGTAGCGGCTTATATTTTCCTTTGTAATCAGTGGTGTGGTGCCCAGTCCATAGACAGGTTCCGGGTTCGTAACGTCACGTTCTTGAGTCTGTGAGCTAGGTCTGGATTTGTGGCATAAATCTGCCATTTGGACGAGTCACGTGCAAGCCCAAAATCCTGGGTGACTATCTGTTTCAATAATTTGATAAACCTAACTCAGGTCTTGTTCTACTGAACAAATATCACTACTGACTTGCACCACTCTTTTATTTTTGAAGTGACGGAATCTTATGCATATTTTTTATTTCCTTATCAACGACCTTTACCCGAATCTCGTGTTTAGTCCTTAAAAGGCTGATCTGGTTGGCCACAATTTCACCAATGCATGTATTGGTTTCTGTATTACAATCTTCCAGAGTTGCCTCGTTCTAAGCTTGCAGTTGACTCTGATAAGTTAAACTTATTGATAATGACATCTGTGATCTGAGTATCTTTTTCAGTGAACCACTGTAAAATCAGCAGTACTGCTGTGATCGAAATGCTCAAAGATTATTTTCTCCGTTCGATGTTAACTTCCATATTTGCTTAGTACGATCTGAATGAGCTTGCTTTTGTATATGGGCAGATTCTTCCTGTGCATGTGATATCTCTGTAATTTGTTTTAACAAGTCTGTCTTCCTCTGCTCCTATGTCGTCAAATCTGTTTGCATGGCCAAGGATAAAGCTTGTAGTTTAGCATCTCACCTATCTGCCTAATAGGAGCTGCTACAGTTGTTTCTTCTTCACTAGATAACATTTTTATATGATTCTTAGTCTAATTTACTTTACCTATACAATTGCACTAAAAGTAATGCGAAATATACAGAAACAAATACAATCTAACACAAAAAAAGAAACAGATGCATCACGAAGGAAATATCCGGGTGGGACGGAACTCAGTAGATGTGATGTATATATAAAAACAAACAAATTATTACACTTTCAGGAAAAATAGTCTTATTTATTCAACAGAAAGAGCTTCACGATTTGAGCAAGTCAATAACACGCTCATCCACCTCTGGCGGTTATGAAAGCAGTTATTTGGCTTGGCATTGATTGGCAGAGTAGTTTGATGTCCTCTTGAGAGCTGTCGTGCTAAATTATGCCCAATTGGTGTGTTAAATCGTCAAAATCCCCAACTAGTTGGAGCGCCCTGCCCATAACGCTCCAAACGTTCTCAGTTGGAGAGAGATCCGGCAACTTTGCTGTCCAAGATAGAGTTTGTCAAACACGAAGACAAGCAGTAGAAACTCTTGCCTTCTTCATGTTGAAATGTAAGCCCACGATGACTTGCCATCAAGGGCAGCAAAGCGGAGCGTAGAATGTCGTCGAGTTGTTGCTGTGCTAACAGACGCCCCGGATGGCAACCAAAGGTGTGCTGTAAGAAAAGAATGGCGACCCATACCAGCACTCAATGCTGTCGGACCAAATGGCAGGCCACAGTCAGGTCAGTATTCAAACGCTTTCTGGGGCGTCTCCAGACACGTCTTCGCTGGTCATCGGGGATCAGTTCGAAGTGGGACTCATCACTGAAGACAAGTCTACTCCAGTCAGTCAGTGAGATATCAGGACAAAGAATTGTCCAGAGAAGCCCAAGTAAGCAAATATTTGGTTCAACCTGCTCATCAAACAGCTGAACTGGGCTGGTGTATTTAACGAACATATACAACAGCTGACTTGTTGGAAATGACAGTTGTGATATTATTGTGGACACGGTCCCCAAAAAATATGGGAGACGTTTACACATATGAAGTAACGATCACCGCACCAACTGTTTCCAAATATTCTAAACAATATTAAATGTTACTATCTTGCTCAATGGAAAATTAAACAAAGTACTTTTGTGTCACCGTAATTACTTGTAACTAACAAATTTACTATGCCAGAATGCATTCAAAAACAGCAAGGGATATTTTTGCTTTACTTATATTGACCACACCATCCGCAGCCGGTGCTTGTACTCACTCAGTCCAGCCTTCCACACCTTTGTCACCGGCATCTTCATCTCCCAGATCCAGTATCTGCATATCTCCCCTGGTCGTATCCTCCCATTTCGTTCTCGGCTGTACTAATGGTCTCCTTCCTTCGGGTTCTCCATCCGTTACTGTCTTTACTGCCGCGTTCTCCGTTCTCCTCCTCACACGTCGGTACCAGCTTTTTAGTTTTCACACTCGCTACAATGTCAGATAGTGTGTATAATTGTCTGAGGATAGTAGCTTAGATCTTATGATGTTATGTATAGCTCCTAGACATCTTCCCCCGGCTTGAATACTCATTACGATCTCTTTCTTGTTGTAAGACTTTGTTGGTCGATGTTGACACGGAGGTACGCTAATGTGTCCGTGTTCTATGTTGTTAAGCTCCTGATTGTTACATGTCTTGGTCATTACTGAGCTGCTGTTCCTATTACCATTAACTTTGTTTTGATTTGATTTATACTTAGACATACTTTCTGAGCTTCTTCCATCAGTACAGTGCCCATTCTCTCCAACTCTTCCATGCTCTTTCCTATCACCACAATATCGTCTGTGAAAGCCAGAACATTTACCTTTTGCCTATGGTGACGCCTACACATTCTTGTGTTACACTCCTCAGGCTGTTGTCGAGTGTCAAATTGAACAGGTTTGGGATATAATATCTCCTTTTCTCACTCCTGTTTTTACCTCAAACGTTTCTGAAAACTCCGAACAGCAAGGGATATAAATGGAGAAAATCTCAATGTTAAGGATAATATAGGCAAATACATGTTAGCAAATCATGTTACGTTTTGTGATTACCCAACAATATTAAATGCTAATAGCTGCTAGAGAATTTTCACTACTTGATATTATGATGTACTGGATGTGATAATAATGTATAATGTTTTTATCTTATTTTTTTAAATTCAACTGAGCTGATGCTTGCTCTCTTATCATTCGATGTGTCCTACTTCATATTTCTACAATGGATATATTTCAAAGAAAATTCTTCTGTAGTTAGGCTACGGAGGTTCTGAGTACAAGCAATGTGATCACTGATTGAATGTAGCATTCTCGTTGCCAGTAGCATTCAGTGAGAAGGAAGTGAGGGAGGCAGATGTTGGTCATACTGGTGTGCGGTCTGGAAATCTAACACAATACACAGATGCAAATGCAGAGAATGTTGCATTTTATAAATAAGATTTTGTAAAGATTCATTTGAGAAGTATGATTATCAGGTAATGTTGTCACTGTATTGCTTGCTCGAGAGTAAATTGATGAGTTTGCGAGAAGCTAATTTTCGGAGATCTTTTTCACTGGTTCGGGTTATTGAGTTTGACTGCCCAGAAGCGATTAAGCAGAATTATATGCTCACAATGGCTTGCATTCGCATTCAGCCTGTATGCTGTTTCACTTTCTGTGCTAACTAACTGTCTTCGCACGTTCTACAGATCGTCTCAGCCACCATAGCTCAAGCACACGAGACGCTAGTTGTCAGTCAGAGCACCTCTCATGTAGAATGAGTTCTAACGCTCGCCGCTAGTTGCCTTATCCAGGAAGCCGTGTGTAAGTTATGACTACCAATCGCAGAGACGTAAAGCCCTCTGCTTCATATGCAACACTTACCACCAAAAAATATCACACGAGATGAAGAGGATTTCGCGGAAGTCTCAAGGAACAAGTAATTACGTTGGCGGAATAAGCGTGCGTGATAAGAATAGAAGTTACGATCTGGGGAAAGACGTTTAGGACGATAAAGGGATAAGGAACAAATCCAACACTGGGCTGTCACAACATAACGTAATAAGAAGTCACGAACGAGGGAGGAAAGTTCAACAAAATGTTTCCAGTGGATTTTTAAGTTCTGCTGTATTATAACGAGTCGCTGCACCTTACTTCATTGTCAACAATGGATGCACACATCCCAGTCCTATGGCTGACATGTATACAGGACAAGAGCAAAGTGTGTAAAGGTTCAAGAATAATTATAACGCGATTTACCAACAGTGACATACCTAAGAAGCATTAATAAACATACCTCGATGTAAGTCACCAGACTTTGCCGTCGGTCTGTTGACATCTTGACGTATCGGATACTCCACCGCATGTCAGCGTCGTTCGTGACTGATAACAACGGATGAATATAACGAATCACATAGTTGAAATATCGTACAAGAACGACGCTAATATCCGGCAGAATACTCCACACCTCAAGATGTCAACAAATCTTGGTTCAAATGTCTCTGAGCACTATGGGACTTAACTTATGAGGTCATCAGTCCCCTAGAACGTAGAGCTACTTAAACTTAACTAACCTAAGGGCATCACACACATCCATGCCCGAGGCAGGATTCGAACCTGCGACCGTAGCGGTCACGCGGTTCCAGACTGTAGCGCCTAGAACCGCTCGTCCACCCCGGCCGGCAATGTATCTTGATTCGAACTGCGTGAATATGGGCTTATGATAGATAATAACCACCTTATAAAAGCAAGAAAAACCATTGCACACATTTTTGTGAAGATTCATGTTCGTGCATTTCTATCGTGCTCTTGAAAGAAACGCTCACCAGTTGTTATACGGTAGTAGTACACATACTTGTGTGTTCAAGTGTACACGGATACGTTCTATCATCATTGAAAAAGTAAAAGGCACGGAGGACAGACAATGCAAGAGCTAAGTATTTTCTTTCTGCTACAAAGATGGAAGCCAACTTACGGTTTCAAGTTAACTGTGCACGTATTTCTTAACCCTCGCCATCCATTTAAGAAACTAATTTAAAAAATGTGAATGCGTTATTCGTTAAGCGAATTAAGCGAACATTTTCATCAATTCTAGCTGTAAATTTGTCTCATAATTTTCGACCGAAACAGCAGCTTGGCATCAGAAATTTTCTTGCGTGCCCTGAAAGAAATGCAGACGCGCAAAAAACACATTTGATTCGACTCAAACTGTTTGGTTAAATAAGATGATAAGCGTTATAAATAAATTTGTCTCCTTACGTCAGATTTTGTGTCTTTATCCTGAATCTGTATTCCTGGATGAGTATCGTCATTGCTGACCGAAATCAAAAAACTACTTATTAATATACTGTTACTAACTGACAATAAACAGAAAATTTTCTATATTTCCTGGTTTACTGACACATGAACCAGGTGTGTCATACTACGTTTCAGTGTCTGTCTCCGCTGCAGCTACGACAGCACTACGACCCTCACACGCAGCTCAAGTGCAGCCATCAGCCAGACCATCCGCTCCAAGACCACGACGGTTTATCACATGAACAGAAGTGGGAGTCGCAGAAGCTACCACACCAAATACATCACCAGCTGTAGTGGAAGGTGGCAGTACGCTGCGATTACCAGACACCAGGCCACATCAACCAAATGCAAGAAGGCAAGGAGCGTCCAAGCTATACCCAATTTTCTTGGAGGATAGGATACATATGTATGTGTCACAGATGGAAGAAGACATGTCAGTGCCAGAGGCCATCATAAGTTTAGCGACTTCACCACAATCTGCAGTACCTGCGTCTTGTGATCGCCAGTCACGCAAGCCGGCCAACTGGGGAACTACGAAGATGGCAACGCAGTTCTCTTCAGGGACACATTCAAGGAAATCACCGCCTCACCGCAACTGCCTCTGGACTCTGATCACGACATCGCTCCGCTCAACAACTCTGCCGAATTCGTTTTCTCATCCAGCGTTAATGATACTGAAATTCATCAGCAGTACTCGACTGCAACTGAGAAACATCCGTGATACCCTGGCCTATGTTGCGTGCAAAACTGAATTTTCCGATGTTATTGTCAGATGTCACTGAGTGCAAGCTGTGATAGGAGCTGAACTTCTGGAATTTTAAGTGACAGCTTTGCGAAGACATCGCTAATTGCGATTGGTAAAAAGAAAGAGGAACTGAGATGAGTATTAGGGTAACCAGGGAAGTATTCTCTGACTGACGGTGTAGAGTTAAGAATTTTGGTTGTAAACTGGATATAAAAACACATGAGCCTTTTTAAAGAAAACTTTGTTCCATACCATTTGCATAAAGACAGGCAGCGTACACAGAAATATAAATGATGGTCAGATTTCGAGTTACAGAAAGGAACAAGAGCAAATACAACAGCGATTTGATCGTTGCAGGTAAAGAAAGATATTAGTGTGAGAGCTGTGATAGATGTTAGAGTACTGAATACAACAATAAGGAGACAAAGTGATAATCCAGAAAATATAGAGGGAATACTGGAAAGTGTCAGAAGGTGAACTAGTCTTGACTTGACACATCATTAGTGGCAATTTCCTGTTTCTAAAGAATTTCGAAAATATTCAGCCTTTTTGGTAAATGGGAAGTGTTACCAATATACTGTTGTCTAGCTAGGGCCGAATATTAGTGTGTGAGCATTTATACTAACTCTACACCAAATCTGAGGACCGGAGTTGAGTTCCCAAACAACAAACTATATGGACGACCAAGTGATTTCCACTGAATCTTTGGAATAACATTGTAGACTGTCGAATGAGGTATTTCAAGTTTTAAGAAAAGGGAACATGACCAGAAGTCTTAAAAAGTGTAAACTGGCTTCAAAAGATATAAAATTTTTAGGTGTAATCCCGTCCATTATTGGTACCAGAGCTGACACTGAAAAAAAGTAAAACCAATAAGAAGCGTGCATCGTCAAAAAATCTGAAACAACTGAAGTTCTTTCCAGCTTTGTGTAATTTTTATAGAAATTTTCCACATGAACGAGTCTTCAACAGTCTGTGTTCCACTAAATTATTACGCTCTTAGGTGGTTTCTATCTGGACCTCAAACGTCAGGAAGATTTTGAAAAACTTTGGCTTTGAAGGAAGAGGAAATTTTACATTATTGTGACTTTAAACAGCCAATTTGTTTGGGGACTGACTCAAGAGGGAACAACTTTGGACTGGAATTGCTCAAAAACTTTGGGGGTGAGGAGAACTTTCGCAAGGAGATAATTATCTAGATACAAGCAAAATTTGAGACCGATGCATGGATAATTAACGAAGTTGACGTTTTTACAAAAATTTCAATTTGAGGTAGTATATGTGCAGGGTACACAGAAGAAGTACCAGAAGCCTTATCCAAATATAGATGAGGAACATGTAAAATCGTTTTCCAGTAAAAGGGTTCAGGGAAGCAATAAAACTGAAGGTACCTGTACAAATCTTACGAGGTATCAGAATCAGGATGAGATGAGGAAGTTGGCAAAGAGGTACTTTGGTAAGAAAGACAGTGACGGTAAATCGCCAAAATATTACAGGTGACCCAATGGAAATTCGGATGGCTGGAAGTTGTGTTTGCCCAATGAGTACATAGATGATATAATCAATTACATTCATATAAGTTTTGGACACACTGCCACTAAAGAGCGTACACAGAAGCTAAAAGAGTATGTAATTTTTAACAATGTGCCAAATAATGTGAATAACCGTATTAAAACATGTGAGGAATTTCAAAGAGCTCAACTCACCAAGTAAACATGCAGACGTCCAATGCATAGTGTAAAAGCAAACGATTTGATATAAATGCTAGCTGTGGATTTCCATGGCCTTTTGCTGAAGTCGAAAGAAAGTTTTGCCTAACTTTTTTTAGTGTTGGAGGTATTTTGTTAACTTGTAAATCTCCACCCTTTGCGGAAGGCAACTGGCTAGGCACTCTTCAGTAAACTACAGTAGAAAAGATTGTTTTGTGAAGTTTGGGAAACCTAAAGTTAGACTTTCCGATAACAAATAACAAACTAATGTAGATCAAAATTCTTATTTTATTTGCCAGCCAAGAAATACTCTCTAACATATTGTTTTTATTATTAGGTAAACTTCACAGTAATGATGCTGTATTAGGTGACTGATGTTTATCGTTACTCTCTAAGATATAGTTTTTATTATTAGGTAAATTTTACGTTAATCGATGCTGTATTTGGTGGCTGGTATTTGCTGATATGAGTCATTTTCTTTTTTTTTTTTTTTTTTTTTTTGCAATATTTCACATTGAAACGCTAAAACGCTAACTGGTTTCGTAAAGTCAGCTATCTTGTCTGTGGTGAAAACATTTTATCATACGAAACATCTCATGATAAAATAGGGAGGCACAAATGAACACATTGCTAATTCACATATGAAGACATTGCTAACTGTGGCTGATATATTTTTGCTTCCTTCTTTTCTTTTGCTTCTTTTCAATATATATATGATTATTCAGAATATTTTTGTTTTGTTCTATACTGTGAAATGTAACTGCATTTTACCTAAATTACGTCGCTACAGGAATCCTTTATCAAGTATGCAAAAATTTCAACTTCATTTTGATCTTCTCTGTAATAATTTTGTTAAATATATCTAGTAAAACTAAATGTAATACACAGAACCATTACTCTAACAGTGATGTGTGGATGAACAGAGTGGGTACCTGGGTGTGCATTGGTGTGTACATGGGGTATGCAGTGTAACTTGCCATTACTGCGTCAGACAGAAGTACAGGCAAAACATACTGCGGAGGTTTATGTTTCGAACGCTAAATAATGATGTGAGTGTTATGAAAGAAAATATTAATACGTTTGAATATATTGATGTGAGTGTTATGAAAGAAAATATTAATACGTTTGAATATAGTAAGCTTCGCGGAGTGTTGTGAACAGCAGTGACAATGTACATGCGAATGGACAGTGACCGTCGTTAATAAAACCAAACTGGTGGCATCTTACCGAGTTCCACAAGCTAATGTACATTAAAATTCTTATTTTATTTGCCATTTAATCAACTGTCGCACGCTTTGTAATGTTAACCGTAGCAGTGGAAACATTTAAACTGTGTTAATGTATGTGAAACCGGCTCGCCATTTTGTGAATTCCCTAAACTGGCACTCCTAAAAATAAACGGACTGGCTGTAGCTTCGCAGTCAACTACTTAAAGTGAATTTTACACAGTTTTACAACTGTGTACTGGGTGTTAA
Source organism: Schistocerca americana (assembly GCF_021461395.2). Lineage (NCBI taxonomy): Eukaryota > Metazoa > Arthropoda > Insecta > Orthoptera > Acrididae > Schistocerca > Schistocerca americana. Next base: position 226,298,888 of record NC_060120.1, on the reverse strand, counting down.
TAACAGTTGCGTGTGTGTCATCAACATTATTGGCGTACATTAATAAAGGATTCAAGCAAACTGCATTAACAGTAAATACCGACTGACGAATAGTGGAAGGGAGATGGCGGAAGGATAGTATAACAGCTGGGTGGACCTCGTACCAGGCGAGAAGACAGATACATTTGACCACTGATAGAGCTACTGTAATTATGGTGTCAGCAACGATGAGCTGCAACGCAAAGATCTCTCTCCATAAAGACTCAAAAATCATTTAAATTGTAATTTCTTTTCTTTTGTGACTAGGTTTTCCTGATGTTTGTTTCAGTGTGAGTAGATTCAAGTTTGTGTTGACACTGTTTGCACGTTATTATTTTACTATCTTTATGGCTTAATTAGCACGTCCCCTTTTAATTTTGTTTTGGTTGTCATTGGATGTGTTTCTACGTATCGTTTAGGGGGCCTTGCTTTGTTTATTTGTTTATTTATTTACACGTCAACTGCCATAGGACCAAATTGAGGAGCAAATCTCCAAGGTCATGGAACGTGTCAGTACATGAACTTACAACATAAAATTAATAACAGATAAAAATAAATGTTCATGAACATGAAAATAAGTCAATCCATAAGTTTAAGTAAACGCTATCAGCAATACAATAAGAATCAGCTTAATTTGTCAAGGAAATCCTCGACAGAATAGAAGTAGTGACCCATGAGGAAACTCTCCGGTTTCGATTTGAAAGCGCGTGGATTACTGCTAAGATTTTTGAATTCGAATGGCAGCTTATTGAAAATGGATGCAGCAGTATACTGCACACCTTTTTGCACAAGAGTTAAGGAAGTCCAATCCAAATGGAGGTTTGATTTCTGAGGAGTATTAACCGAGTGAAAGCTGCTTATTCCTGGAAATAAACTAATATTGGTAACAAGAAACGACAATAAGGAATATACATATTGAGAGGCCAATTACAAAATACCCAGACTCGTGAACAGAAGTCGACAAGAGGTTCGTGATTTCACACCACGTATTGCCCGAACCGCCCATTTCTGAGCCACAAATATCCTACTAGATTGGGAAGAGTTACCCCAAAACATAATACCATATGACATAAGTGAATGAAAATAAGCAAAGTAGACTAATTTACGTGTCGAAGTATCACTCACTTTTGATACAGTTCGAATAGTGAAAATGGCAGTATTAAGTCTTTGAACAAGATCTTGAACGTGGGCTTTCCACGACAGCTTACTATCTATCTGAACACCTAGAATTTCAACTGTTCACATTCACTAATCATATGCCCATTCTGTGAGATTAAAACGTCAGGTTTTGTTGAATTGTGTGTTAGAAACTGTAAAAACTGAGTCTTACTGTGATTTAACGTTAGTTTATTTCTACAAGCCATTAACTGAAGTTGAACCGAGTCAATGTTGCACACAACATCCTTTACTACCAAGCTAGTGTCATCAGCAAACAGAACCGAGTCAATGTTGCACACAACATCCTTTACTACCAAGCTAGTGTCATCAGCAAACAGAAATATTTTAGAGTTACCAATAATGGTACAGGGCATACCATTTATATAAGTAAGGAACAGGAGGGGCCTCAAAACTGATCCCTGGAACACCCCCCATTTGACAATACCCCACTCAGATCCCACATCACAGCCGTTATCAACATGTGAATAATGACCTTTTGCTGCCTGTTGCTAAAGTAAGAGGTGAACCAATTGTGAGCTACTCCCCTTATTGCGTAATGGTCCAAATTCTGGAGCAATATTGTGAGATCAACACAGTCAAATACCTTTGTTAAATCATAAAATACGCCAAGTGTTCGAAACTTTTTGTTTAGCCCATCCAGTACCTCACAGAGAGAGCAGAATATAGCATTTTAAGTTGTCAAACGACTTCTAAAGCCGAACTGTACATTTGATAGCAAATCGTGTGATATAAAATGATCAATTAAACTTACATACACAGCTTTTTCGATAATTTTTGCAAACACTGATGGCATACAAATAGGTCTAAAATTATCTACATTATCCCTTTCTCCCTTTTTATAAAGTGGCTTTACTACTGAGTACATTGACTGGATTACTCTCTATCAAATTCTAAAGGTGGCAGGGGTAAAATATAGGGAGCGAAAGGCTATTTACAATTTGTACAGAAACCAGATGGCAGTTACAAGAGTCGAGAGGCATGAAAGGGAAGCAGCGGTTGGGAAGGGAGTGAGACATGGTTGTAGCCTGTCCCCGATGATATTCAATCTCTATATTGAGCAAGCAGTAAAGAAAACAAAAATTCGGAGTAGGTATTAAAGTCCATGAGGAAGAAATAAAAACATTGAGGTTCGCCGATGACATTGTAATTCTGTCAGAGACAGCAAAGGACTTGGAAGAGCAGTTGCATGGAATGGACAGTGTCTTGAAAGGAGGGTATAAGATGAACATCAACAAAAGCAAAACGAGGGTTATGGAATGTAGTCGAATTAAGTCGGGTGATGCTGAGGGAATTAGATTAGGAAATGAGACACTTAAAGTAGTAAAGGAGCTTTGCTATTTGGGGAGCAAAATAACTGATGATGGTCGAAGTAGAGAGGATATAAAATGTAGACTGGCAATGGCAAGGAAAGCCTTTCTGCAGAAGAGAAATTTGTTAACATCGAGTATAGATTTAAGTGTCAGGAAGTCGTTTCTGAAAGTATTTGTATGGAGTGTAGTCATGTATGGAAGTGAAACATGGACGATAAATAGTCTGGACAAGATGAGAATAGAAGCTTTCGAAATGTGGTGCTACAGAAGAATGCTGAAGATTAGGTGGGTAGATCACATAACTAATGAGGAGGTATTGAATAGAAATGGGGAGAAGAGGAGTTTGTGGCACAACTTGACAAGAAGAAGGGACCGGTTGGTACGACATGTTCTGAGGCATCAAGGGATCACTAATTTACCATTGGAGGGCAGCGTGGAGGGTAAAAATCGTAGAGGGAGAACAAGAGATGAGTACACTAAGCAGATTCAGAAGTATGTAGGTTGCAGTAGATACTGGGAGATGAAGCAGCTTGCACAGGATAGAGTAGCTTGGAGAGCTGCATCAAACCAGTCCCAGGACTGAAGACAACAACAACAACAACAACAACAACAACAACAACTTTAATCGCTCAGCAAACTGACCATTCCTAAAGGAAAAATTACAAATATGGCTAAATACAGGGCTAACATGTGCAGCACAGTACTTTAATATTCTGCTAGACACTCCATAATAACCATGAGAGTCCTTAGTCTTCAGTGATTTAATTATTGACTCAATCTCCCTCTTGCCTGTATCACAGAGGAGTATTTCAGACGTCAATCTCGGAAAGGCATTTGCTAAGAAATTTGTATGATTTCCTGAAGAAACTAAATTTTTATTTAATTCACCAGCAATGCTCAGAAAATGATTGTTAAATACTGTAGATATACCTGATTTATCAGTAACAGAAATATTATTACTGCGAACTGACTTTATATCATCTACCTTGTGCTGCTGACCGGACACTTCCTTTACAACTGACCATATGGCCTTCATTTTATCCTGTGAATTAGCTATTCTATTTGCATACCACATACTTTTTGCCTTACTAATAACATTTCTAAGCACTTTACAATACTGTTTGTAATGGACTACTGTAGCTTGATTGTGACTACTTCTAACATTTTGATACAATTCCCACTTTGTTCTACATGATATTCTTATTCCACTAGTCAGACAACCGGGCTGTCCATTACTGCTAGTACCCCGTTTAGAATGTTCTAATGGAAAGCAACTCTCAAAGAGCATGAGAAATGTGTTATGGAAAGAATTGTATTTATCATCCATATTATCGGCACTATAAACAGCTTGCCACTCTTGCTCCTTGACAAGTTTTAAAACACTCTCTATTGCTGTTGGATTAACTTTCCTATGTAGTTTGTAATTAAATATGACATTGGTTAGAGTACAAAAACCTTTTATTGTTAAAATTTGTGAATCATGGTCTGAAAGGCCATTCACCCTTTTACTAACAGAATGCCCACCTAGTAATGAAGAATGAATAAAAATATTTTCTATGACTGTGCTACTGTTCCCCTGCACCCTAGGTGGAAAAAACACAGTTTGCATCAGATCATATGAATTTAGGAGATCTACCAACATCCTATACAAAATTAATATTGAAGTCACAGTGTCAGGCAAATCCAACACCTTCCATGAAAACCCTGACATGATAAGCAAATCCAGTAGTATGTCACATAGCTCCGAATAAATCGTGACATTAAATTAACCAAAGTAATACGAGTAACGAGTGAGCAAATGCAATACCACAGACTAACACAAGAGTGCCTAAATGCATGTCATACCTTCCCACCGTGAGACAGACGCAGTTCCGAGGGGAAAAACGAGACCAGAAGCCGAGAGCAGAACCGTGTTAAGGGACGGACACCCACATCGCCAGCTAACCGCTAGGACCACGCCAGCTGCAAGTTTTAGCGTGAGACCCTGATTGGTCAGATGAAAACACAGCCAGATAGTTTTTTTAAACCAACTTCGGTAAATTGTAGTAAGGAGAAGTTACGAGAGAATTGCTTCCAAGACGGCGAGGTCAGCGGAGCTGTGCTGCCCACCGCTCCCTGACGAACACCGACAAGGTAATGAACGCACGCGATGCCGCATAACAGCGCATAAAGCTTCACTCAGAACTGCAGAAGTGTCATCTGTTACACCTCCTTTTTGCGTAATACTAGTGTCGATCGTCAACTAAAGCTCATGGTGTTCACATTTGCCACTTGAAGTAAAAATCTGAAACGCGATGCTTTTTCTGTTATATAATTATTGAGAAGCCACGTCAGCCACTGTAATTTATGACAAGTTAGATAAGTAAATAAAGATAATTGAGGGTCACTGTAGACCATTTTGATAGTTTTTTCTCTTGTGAAACTTGATTTAAACCTAGATTATAGATGTGATATGGCATAGGTCATCCTTTCATCCATTGTAGAACTTAGAAACCCACTCAGGGAATATTCGTTCACATTTTTGTTGAACGCAGTTGGTTTTTACCATCCTGTATTAAAACATTTCCTTTTATCAATAGTGCAATTTATAAACAATGTTTTGTGAGTAGAACAAAATTTCCAATGGTAAACTTAACTGCTTTTTCGAAGTTATTTTACCAGCTAACTAACAATAGGAAAGCCTTGAACCACTTCCACTAAATTTAGTTAGTATTAAGATTCTTTTACAGGGAGTGCAGTGGAGCTGACGCTGAAATCATTAAGTATTTGGTTATATCATCGCTAGTCTCACTGAACTCTTCTGAATTCTACATGTCATGTGTGGTCTGGCGTCTCCTTACCAGCAACAGGTCCCAGCTTCAAACTAGTCAATCCCCTAAAAAACACGCTCAGAGCGTCGTTGCGCAAAAGTGGTAGGGAGACACGATATAGCACAAACAGACACCATGCAGAATGTTAGAAAATGGCGACCCTGCCAGGATGGTAAAATATCATGATTGCAGGTCGACCACATGCCTAACTAGTCAGAAAAATATCCTGTTAAAAAATTTTCATAATAATTTTTTTTTTTTTTGCAAGGCATTCATAGTCGAAAACAGTAGCTGCAGCGATAGGTAGTAAGAAAGTATTCAATAGAGACATTCCAGCAGAGACAACAGCATAATTAAGTTATGAACTTTAAAAATTGTTAGAATTAAGTTTTCTCCTCAATGCAAGCGCACAGGTGGCGGATACATCGTTGACAAGTTGGTTCTGACCCAACAAGTAAGTGAATGGTTTGTCAAGTCGTGTGAACAAAAAGTTTACGAAACGCGTGAGATCGTATAAGCGCATGTTGACGCGAAGTAGGGCGCGTGAATTGCTTTTAAAACAGAAAATAAGGGATTCGGAAAGATTAGCAATGGCAGATCGAGACCTTGACCGAAATGAAGTAGAGACCCAACATGAAAATGGACAGAGAATAGCGGACAGTACAACAGACGATGCAGTATCGCGAGAAACAGGACATATGACGCACCATAACGAGGATATTGTACGTCAAGGCATAGAAAACGTAAGTCAGCATACGACAGAGGAGCAGGAAAGTAGAGAGACAGTCGATGAGGATTCTAACTTGCGTCTTGAATACGTAGAACCCATAGTACAAGTAATCAGAGCTCCCTCACCACAGAGTACAAGGAATGCGAGCAGAAACGTGTCACAGCACTGTTCAATGCAATCGGTTGCGAACCAGCACTTGGGGAAAAACACAGTGTGTAGGACGTCGGAAGAAGACGCAATAGGACCCACAAATCTGGCAGAATTATTACAACAAATTACGGAAACCATGACAAGGCAAAATAAAGACACAGCGAACCAAATTCAGAATGCAGAAACCACGAGACAAATGCGTGAGATTAAAGAACAAAACAAAAAAATTCAGTTACACCTAAGTCGTATTGAAGACGAGGCAAAAGAATCTCGAGAAGTGATAGAATACTTAATAACAGGTCACAATCAATGGAGAACAGTCATTGACAAGGTACAAGCGGACGTACAAACATTGCGTAATGACATTCAGGACGAGATCAAAACATTACGTAACAACACCCAGGGAGAAGTCAAGAAACTAGAGAAACAGATAAACGAAAATACTAGACAAGCAGCAGGTACAGCGCGTGAAATTGTTGAAAACAGTGTGTTACTCAAACGTATCACAAAAGCAGCGCTGACAAGATATGGTAGCCGCATAGTCAAAATAGAAGCGCAAACGAAGCGACAATTTCAGAAATTGCGAACAGAGTTGTTGCAAACCATTGAAGAGCGTAATGAACAGGATCGAACAAGCACAGAGTCTGCAACCACATCCGTATCTGTAACAGCATCGGAAAAACAAGCAATTAACGAAGATATTACGCATTTGCGATTCCAACCACAGGCGGAAAATAACATACGTGAAATCAGACAGCCTGCACAGCAACAAACACGTTTTGAAATTCTTGATGAACAAACGTCATCACAAACACATGTGGAACCACATATGTATGTTTCAAGACAGTTTGCATTGTGCAATGAGGCAGCAAGGTTAGCCAGACAAGATACCGAACCAATACCTGACAATGGAAAGCCAGGTCGCGAAGAGTACAGTGCAATGCATTCAGCTACACGTTCACAACCGATGGAACAAAATTATTGCGTACCACTCCAACGATACTACGCAAGGGTAGGCGAAAGTGACAGTGGACAATATCCAATGGATCTACCACAACCGGAAAGAACGACGGGAGAAATGATCAGAAACAAAATTGGTGAAGAATCGCGAATTTTATATGGAACTATGACGAAGTACGACAATGATCATTTCCTCACAGTCAGAAAATTTCAACACTTTCGGGAAGGAACCTCATTACATCCACGAACTTTTATTGATAAATTCCGAGTAGGATTACCAGAACAATAGACGCTAGCACACAAATTAGACTTTATATGTGCACACATGTCAGGAACAGTGGCAGAAACGATGCAGAATGTTGCAGCGACATGCCGATCGTACGAAGATTTCAGAGAGAAGTTTCTCTCACGATATTGGTCCAGCGATCCACAGAACAGAGTGAAGTACGAATTATTACAGAATCCATATTTTGAAAATTCAGGAGAGAAGAGTCCCGTGAAATTTCTCGAATTAATGGCAAAGAAAAATCAATGCTTAGATGTACCATACAGTGACGGAGAGTTGATTAAATTATGCGCGATGAAGCTGCCATTGAAGTACCAGCAATCATTAGTAGGTCGCGGAGGCAATGACGTCGAAGCATTTAAAGGTATTCTAAGGGAACTAGAGTTCATATTTTCGGAAGATGACGCAAGAAAAAGACGAAGCGCACGTGAAAACGAAAATAAAAAGCAGTGGAATCCACAAGACACAGTATGAAGAAACAAAATTATTAACCATGTAATAACTTCGCACCAAGAAACGACAATAGATTTCAACAAACAACCGGTTATGGATTTAGAAGAGAGTATGGTAATAACTATAATTCACCCAGGAACGGCAACAACTATTACAGAGGGAATAACGACAACCGGAACGGGTACTGGAGAACCAATAGACCGACAAATTATCAACAAAGAAACCACTGTCAACAAGCTGAACAAGAAAAGAGAATACAGATAGAAGAAGTGGACACCAAATCCCGATAAACGTTCGAATTGACAGCTAAGCGCCCATGCCAAAGAGAATGACGCACCGACCCAGGACAATTGCAGCACCTTGAACAGAGGAGTAAAAATCTTATCACGTGAAGAGATGAAGGAATAAACAAATCCGCAGGGACCAGATGAAAACGAAGACAAGAAAATAACAATATCGTGTTGGGACGAAATTAATTCGGAGAATACTGACGAGGAAGATGAATTACCAGAGGCATGCACAACGAATGTAGGAGGAAAGGACGAAGTAATGAGTATTGCAGAGCTATTTGAGATGGAAACCAGGGAAAGCGAATTCAATGAGGATAATGCGCAGTCGACAGAAGTTGAAAATAAGTTACGAGTGGGCACACAACCCAACGTATATAATGAAGGAAGTTATGAAGCGATAATAAGAGCATTTAGATGCGACTATGTGGAAGTAGCGACGAAGAAGGAGAAGATATACGAGGATGAGGAAAAAGTAGAGGATGTTGAAGAAGGCGTAAATGAAGGAAGAAATAGAGAAGAGGAAATAAAAGAGAGAGAAGTAGCAGTCGAAGCTTATCCTACAGAAAGTTCGAATTCAAAAGGGAAATTCCTAAAAAGACTCATGTATGATTCAGTGGAGGATTCGTTGATGCAAGAAGAAGAAGAACAGAAACCTTTCAAATTCAACCAATTGTGAAGGCCATGGTAAAGCATATCCCAGTCAATATTGTAATTGATAGCGGAAGTGAACTGACTGCGATCTCAGAAAATTTATTCATGCAGTGTAATGCCAATGAGGAATTGCCAGTTCTGAAAACACGTAACATTAAAGTAAGAGGTCCTATTAGAAACAATGCTGCGGAAGTTACGAGACAAACAAGGTTAACTCTTTCGTGTCAAGGTCAAAAGATCGAAGCCAACTTCGTGATTATACCTAAACTAACTGTAGATTTGATTATAGGTGCAGATTTTTTAAATGAGAGACGAGCGATAATAGATACGGGGAAAGGTAGCGTAACATTCGGGAATGTCACACTTCTCTTTGAGCAAAAGCTAAAATTAGGAGAAATACCAGTTATAAACAAACAATTAAGAATGACGCGAGATAAAGAGGATGAAGAATTAGAATGGTATGCACAAAAGGGGGAATCGCCTCAACTCATGTTAGAAGTCCATAAAGAAATCGACGAAAAATTGCAAGAAGTTCAAGGTAGTTCGGAACACAGTAAAAGAGAATTAGAGGGTATTTTACGAGATAAAGCAGAGGTATTTTTACCTACGACTGGCAGTATTAAACACTTTCAGTACAAGTTTGAAGTAAAACAGCACAAACCATTTAGAGTGCCACCCTATACAATCCCATTAAGCTACAGGAATAAAGTATTCCAGGAGATATCTAAAATGTTAGATGACGATATTATTGAACCAGCTACCTCCACATATAACAGCCCGCTCCATATTGTACAAAAACGAGATGGGAGCATCAGGTTAGTGCTTGATTCCAGACAGATCAACACAATCATAATCACTGGGACAGATCGCCCAGAAAAATTAGAGGAATTGATACAAAACTTCCAAGGTGCTAAGATATTTTCATCAATTGATTTACGGAGTTGTTTCTGGCAAATAGAATTGGCCCCAGAATGTAGAAAATTTACAGCATTTATAGTACTCGGTAGATGTTACCAGTTTAAACGATTGCCATTTGGTTTAAACGTATCATCAGCAGCGTTTATTGGGGGATTTAATACTATACTCAGTCCTGAAATTTTACAAAAAATTACTTGTTATGTTGATGATGTGATTATAGCAGAACCCTCTTCGGAACATCACAACGACACATTAAATCAGTTTTTACAGATCATGAAGGAGCATGGGGTCACAGTAAATATAACAAAATCCAAATTTGGAAGGCGAGAGGTCAAATCTCTATGACACAATTTCCGAGAAAGGGGTAATGCCTGACCAAGAAAAACTAACGGCAACCAAAGAATTCTGTACTCCATATAATAAGAAAACTCTCAGAGGATTTCTAGGCCTCACCGGATTCTATAAAAAATTTATTTGGATCGACTCTCTCGCAACACCACGCCTATGTACATTGACTGGAAAAAACACGCCGTGGGTATGGGATCAACAAGCCAATGCAGAATTTTTAAAAGTGAAAAACGCACTAACAACAGCACCGATTTTAGCACATCCTGATCTAACACAAAATTTTTGTATGGCCACTGATAGCGCGAAAACAGGTTTACGAGTTGTTTTATTACAAGAATACGAACAGGCAGGGCTAAGATCATATAGAACAATTGCATTTGCCAGTCGGGTACTCACAAAAAGCGAGAAAAACTATTCAGTCACGGAGCTGGAAGCATTGGCCATTGTATGGGGCTTCCAAAGTTTTCGATACTTCCTATTCGGAAGAAAAACAAAAGTATACACTGACCACAAAGCATTAGAATTTCTGTTATCCGGCAAACTAACTCATGGGAGGTTAGCCAGAATGATGTTAATACTAGAAGAATTTGACTTCACTATTACACACATATCAGGACCAGCGAAAGTATTAGCAGATGCTTTATCACGATGTCCACAGGGTGCATCCAATAACATAGGTTTGGAAACAGCAGAAGACCAGTTTACAATGTACTACATAAAACAAGTACCTTCCGAAAACTACATTACGACAGCATTGAAAAACATAGGCAAAGAACAGGACAAGGATACCGAAATACTAGGAATCAAACACAAGTGGAGAAGTAAGGACTTTCCAGACATTCGACAACACTATCTCGTAAAAAACAATGTTTTATTTTTTTGACGAAATGTTGCAACGAATGAATGGTTAATTTATATCCCAGATGAACTAATTAATAAGTACATATGGTATACACATTTAAGTAATGGCCACTTGGGACCAAAGAAATGCTTTTTAAAAATAAAACAAACAAGCCATTTTCCTAATATGGAAAGACGAATTAGAACAGTATTAGTCAAATGCAAAAAATGTATGAGGGCTAAACACGTCACTTTCCAAACCAAGCCACCTATGTTTCCAATAATCCCTAAAAGATTAAAACAAATAGCTGCAACAGATTTGATGGGGCCCCTCCCACACACAAAAAATGGATATATTTTCATACTTGTCGTTTTGGAACTTACTTCTAAATATGTTACCTTGACACCATTAAAACGGGCAACAGGTCTTAGTATAAGTAAAGCATTTAGACAAAATTTTCTCAGACAAGTAGGTCGAGTGGAACGAATAATTTCGGATAATGGCCCACAACACAAATCAGTGCAATGGCAGAACACATTAAAACAACACAAAATAAAACCCATCTACATACCTAAGTACAAACCTAGCGTAAATCCAGCAGACGATCTATGAAGGACATAGGCACTTTATGCCGATTATATGCAGGCAAAAGACACAACACTTGGGATATATACATTAAAGATTTATAAAAGTAATAAATGAAATGCCACATAGCACTACACTACTACCTCCAGTTACTGCACTTAAAAATATTGAACCCCCAAACATAACCAGAGAAAATGTTAAATTTCCGATTGTACCACGTAGACAGCACAAACAAGTCATAGCAACTACACTCTCCAATATCAGAAAGGCAGCCATTAAAAGAAATGAAGGAGGAGATAGAACAGCAATTAAAATAACATTCTCAGTAGGCCAGAAAGTATTTGTAAAAACACACCATCTCTCCAGCAGACAGAAACACAAAATACATAAGTTTTACGCTGCATACAAAGGACCTGTCATAATTAGCCGAATTGCTCATGATAATGCTGTGGAACTAATGAACCCAAAAACAGGCAAAACCTTAGAACTTCACCATGTGAGCCATATCAAAAAGTTTGAAGATTAGTTTTATTACTGGTAAATGATCAGCACAATATTTCAAGATTATATTGCAGATAAGATCGTCAGGAGAAAGAAGAATGAAGAGAGAGGAAGGTGGGAAAAAGAAAGTAGTTTCAATAAAAACAAAAACAAAAATAACATCAATAGTACCATAGATTAAGGTGATGGGATAAAGCGTAGATAGTCTAGCAGCATGAAACACTAAAATGCTATACACCACGACACTACACAAAAATAAAAAACCGATTTGAGGATTTTTGTAGAAGTTAAGACTCAAAAATCTTAGAATTGTAACATGGAAAGGGCGCCGAAATTTGTAAAGCTTTTTAAGAAGGCGTAAACCAATGTATGTACTAGACATATGTTAGATGATTATAAGTAAAACTTTTTGTAAGAACTATTGTAAAACCTCCAACAAAGACCAGATGCAATGACCCACAAGTTGCAACGTGAGAAGTATCAAGAAAGAAAAGGACGTTATTAGCAAGACACGATTCCTACAATGCAGAAGCATCGAGAGAAGGGAAAGGACAGCGAGACCAACAAAGGGCCCTTGTATCGAAAGTGGGAAATACATCTGCCCCCTAGGCGGATCCCTGCTGGGACGGAACATGGAGCTGCACAGTGGCGGAACCCTGCAGAGACGCGACGGGACGCCGAACGCCGGAAGGGTCTCCGAGCGCCCCGACTCGGCAGAGCGAGCAAAAACTGGCCTGACCAGAAGACCGCTAGGGCAAGCCACCACTGGCAAAAAAAAAAAAATAAATAAATAAATAAAAATATGTGTAAAGGTCACACTACTGCTATTAAACAGCACGCCGATGCACGAAACTGAAGAAAACTTCCACAAAGTAAAAATGACACGCCCAAACAATTTATCAAACTGTTACTAAGAGGAGAACTTCAAAGCGACTAGTTATCAATAAATATTTCCATATCCTGCCGAGAGAAGAACCAAGAAGCAAGTAAGAAGCAGAGAAAAAGCAGGAAGAACAGAAATAGAAGATTTGCAAGATTGAGACCAAGAAAGAAGATGGGTGAAGAATAGACACCATACATTCCCAAATCCCTATCCTATTGCAAACTAGTCATCTGCGAAGTACTACAACGAAAAACGACCGCTTTCAGCGACACATAACGATGACTTTCACGCATACAAAGCCAGTAAACCACGAGATTCTGCACTGACAGCTCCATTCCATTATGGGACCTCCACAACAGCAATACACACTTGCATAGACAACAAGGAACGACGAACAAAGCTGTACATTAAATACTTGCTCACATCCATCCCGCTCAAGTCCACCACCTTCGTGCAAAAACATACACCAACCTCATGCTTCAACATTCATAGGAATGTGTGAGTGTGCGAAATCAAATTATGTGATGTAGGAATTGTGCAAAAGAAATGTGTGAAAAACTAAATAAGTTAAGCACACCAGACGGCTAACAAACTACAAAATAACAGTCATTGACTATGGACTTAAGTAAAAAATAGACTATCGATAAAAATAAGTCATTAGTTCTGAAATGGACAGTATATAAAGAACAAAAGTAATGCATAATAAACACTAAAACTATATGCCACTTATATTCTCCTCATAAAAATAAAAGAGTAACTATATTTTACTTATCTTGTCCTTATAAAAACAAAGAATAAAAAATTATCTTGTTGGATGTTTTCCCTTTTTTTAAACATTTGTACCATTTGTTAGGATAATATCTCAATACTTGTGTATGTATATTTCTTTGTCAAAGCAATTCTTAGAAATAATTCTTATTTGTTAGTGTAACAATGTTGAAATGAGTGTCTAGAAACAAAAATATTTTACTTGTACATGATAATTAGAAAATGTGTTAGGAACAGATTTTACTTAATTACTACATTTATAAAAAAAATATATTTCTAAGATAATTGATGTGAAAGACTCCTCACTTTCGAAAACAAACTTCTTAAAAAACAAACTTCACACTTAAATAAAGAAAGAAAATAATTAAAAATTAATAATAGCATAAAAGTATTCTTTTCTTTTCTTTTTTGAGAATAATGTGGAAGAATTTAAAAATATAAATTAGTGATACAAACTAGCATAGAACCAGAATAACGTGGCTGAACAGTAGGCAACAAAATTTAGATAACGGAATAATTTTCGACTGACTTAGACAACGATTCAATCATTGCCTAAACTCAGCGCAAAAATTAAGTTCGAAGGGTGGTGATATGTAAGGTGTCAGGCAAATCCAACACCTTCCGTGAAAACCCTGACATGATAAGCAAATCCAGTAGTATGTCACATAGCTCCGAATAAATCGTGACATTAAATTAACCAAAGTAATACGAGTAACGAGTGAGCAAATGGAATACCACAGACTAACACAAGAATGCCTAAATGCATGTCATACCTTACCACCATGAGACAGACACAGTTACGAGGGGAGAAGCGAGAACACAAGCTGAGAGCAGAACCGTGTTAAGTTAGAAGGCCCTATGATAAGGGACAGACACCCACGTCGCCAGCTAACCGCTAGGACCACACCCCAGCCGCAAGTTTTAGCATGAGACTTTTTCGCGTCTCTGTTACATCAGGACCACCCCCCAGCCCATGTTAAAAGATAGAGCCCTCCAGAAGAACAGTATAGATCTTATGATAACGCTAAAAGGACACACCAGCTGCAACTTTTAGCGTGAGACTATTTCGTGTCTCTGTTATGTTGCAAACTTTAAAAAGATTGCCCCACCACGAAAAGTATAACGTTTCTCATTGGATAGACAGAATTTTTGTAGGCGGAGCTTAAGGTTAACATTGAGACCCTGATTGGTCAGATGAAAACACAGCCAGATAGTTTTTTTAAACCATCTTCGGTAAATTGTAGTAAGAAGAATTTACGAGAGAGATGCTTCCGAGACGGCGAGGTGAGCGGAGCTGTGCTGTCCGCCGCCCCCTGACGAACACCGACAAGGTAATGAGCGCACGCAATGCCGCATAAAAGCGCATAAACTGCAGAAGTCTCATCTGTTACACCCCCTTTTTGCGTAATACTAGTGTCGATCGTCAATTAAAGCTCATGGTGTTCACATTTGCCACTTGAAGTAAAAATCTGAAACGCGATGATTTTTCTGTTATATAGTTATTGAGAAGCCACTGTAATTTACGACAAGTTAGATAAGTAATTAAAGATAATTGAGGGTCACTGTAGACCATTTTGATAGTTTTCTCTCTTGTGAAACTTAATTTAAACCTAGATTATAGATGTGATATGGCATAGGTCATCCTTTCATCCATTGTAGAACTTAGAAACCCACTCAGGGAATATTTGTTCACATTTTTGTTGAACGCAGTTGGTTTTTACCATCCTGTATTAAAACATTTCCTTTTATCAATAGTGCGATTTATAAACAATGTTTTGTGAGTAGAATAAAATTTCCAATGGTAAGCTTAACTGCTTTTTCGACGTTATTTTACCAGCTAACTAAAATTAGGAAAGCCTTGAACCCATTCCACTAAATTTAGTTAGTATTAAGATTCTTTTACAGGGAGTGCAGTGGAGCTGACGCTGAAATCATTAAGTATTTGGTTATATCATCGCTAGTCTCACTGAACTCTTCTGAATTCTACATATCATGTGTGGTCTGGCGTCTCCTTGCCAGCAACAGGTCCCAGGTTCAAACTAGTCAATTCCCTAAAAAACACGCTCAGAGCGTCGTTGCGCGAAAGTGGTAGGGAGACACGATATAGAACAAACAGACACCACGCAGAATGTTAGAAAGTCACCACATATAACTACTTTCTGGTACTTCCTACAAAGTGAATCAAGAACCCTCTCTAGCTCAAGCAAAAATGCTCAGAAGTCGGAGTTGGGGGACCTATAAACAACAGCAATTAGAAATTTAGTTTCACTAAATTCAATTAATGCTGCACAACTTTCAAATATGTGTTCAGTGCAGTGTCATGATACGTCTATGGATTCAAATGAAATACTGTTTTTTACGTACAGAGCCACTGCCCCATCCCGCAAGGAACTCCATGAGAAACAGCCAGGTAATCTGTAGCATGGTAAAGGAAGGGACTGAATTTTAAAATTATTTAAGTGGTACTCTGATATATCAATAATTTCAGAGTTAACATCTATTAGCAGTTCACTAACTTTATCTCTAATACCTCTTATATTTTGATTAAATATGCTAATTCCTTCTCTACTTGGAAACATTACATCCTCTGGAGGTGAGCCCTTAGTTAGAGGCACTTCCTTTAAGCAAGTATACCTAGCAGCTGACTTCAGTCTAAAAAGGTCCATCTCTAACACCAACTACTACAGGAATTTTTCCATGAGTGACACCACTACCACCACCACCACCACCCACTACACTGTCACCTACAAGCTTAGCAAGCCTCCCCTTCCCATACCTATTGAGGTGAAGGCCATGCCTAGTGAAACCCCATCTACTGATAGACCCAACTGGCATCACTGAGATGTGATCCATGCCCTCCGCCATCAGAGCCCTCCTCAGCCCCACATTGACACGCCTAACAGCCGCATTAAGGTGAGGCCGATCATGACGCTGAAACAGTTGCACGAAATGCACATTAGGTCCACCAGTTTGAGTAGCTATCTTAACCAAGTCACCACTGACATCATATTCCCCGTCCCTATCGAGACTGTTCCCTGCTCCATCCACTATCACTACCTGATCCTCCTTCGTAAAATTCTTACACAACTCCCCTATGCTTTCATTCCCCTGAGCCAACCCTGCACTAGGCTTCACAATGCTGGTGACCTGGTACTCACTCCCCAACACTTCCTGCAACTGCTGGCCGACACCTCTACCGTGGGAACTGCCTAGCAGCAGAACCTTCTTTCTGCTAGACTTTGCAACTAACCTAGGCCTCCTAATTGCTGAGGACTTCTGCAAGTTACCTGCATCTACAGCTATACGAGGCTCCTCTCCACTCAAATCTGACAGTTAGTCTTTCTATTGCATGTATGCAAAGTAAAACTGTCTGAATACCTCCTCTTCCTAGTTACCTTCTTGCCAACTGCCAGTTCCCATTCCCCACCACCCTTCACCCTCCTCAACCTATCTAGTTCCTCCTTTGCGCATTGTAACTGCAACTGAAGAGCACAGATCTTACGCCCCTGCTCCTCTATTAACTTGTTTCTACCACAGATTCTACATTCCCAGGAGAGGATCTCCCTAAAATGACTACTGGCTTCCCCACAATGAAAATACTTTGAACAAATCCCACACCGTAATCCACAACTCACAAACCTACGACTGAGCCCACACTTTTCACTCATGGTAAAATTTTACAGTTACTGAAAAAAGAACTACACGTCTACATTACCAAAGTTCCGTTACACCAGTAGAACTATTTATGAACTAACAATAATGGTCTCGAAATTCTCTGCCTACTGAGAAAGCAGCTACTTGTATTAATACTACTACAACAAAGCCGATACCAATACCAGCAAAACTTCGCAAAATTATTACCTAAAAACCAAAAAATTAAAATGACCACTGTAACACTAAGCGAAGTTAAAACACTGAATGAAAATTTTACTGAAATATTTCACTAGAAAGAATAATAAACGTCAGTTGAAAACTAAAGCACGAAATTTACTAAACGACTTCAACACACTGAAAACTCTATAAAACACAGGGAGCGAACGATTTCAAAATTTTATTAAGTCGTTATTTCACCACAAACGGCACTCAAAACCGCTGAAATCTATTAAATTTAATAACTGTACAAATAAGTTTGTCAGTACTTAGCTTTTAGCCGCTACATCTGCAGTGTACGCCGCAAAATGTAAACACACTACATACGTGTGCAGTGTATCCATTAGGGAAATTTTCGTGTTTCGCTGTACCATTCAGTTGGTTACATGACTTGAGCTAACTGCCATTAGGTTCCGAGCGTTGACCAGTTGAAGCAGTGCACAAGGCATTGGTGTAAGGCACAGTGTGCTGTACGGGGTTCGCTGTTGATGCAGGCGTACTTATCTTCTGGTAGGCTGATTATTGTTGCAGAAGGTGCATCATGGTCTGATGACTGTTGTTGTTGAGACGTCTATCTGAATTCAAGCCGCTAGCCATTCAGCTATTTGACGGATGGGAACTTTGCCTGGAGTTTCTTCTCATCTGAACAATGTTGGAATCTTTATGATGAACATCTATGTCCGTCATTACGCTGAACAGGTGTCCCGCAAGTGTGTTTTCTGTGCTTCGCACACCATCGGCGAGAGTGCGCTCTTTAATTTAATTCGTTAGGATGTCTGTGGTCACATTGAACATGCACCGTTAATTGCTGCGTGCTTGTACTATTTGCTGAATCTTCTTGTTAACTGCACCAGGCGAGTGGTTCCGTACTTACTGAAGGTGCGTGGCTCACTGGTGCTCAAGCAAGCTTCAAGTGTGCTCTTAAGAGATATGTTTTAAAATTTCCTTGCTGGTTTGCAAGCTATGGCCTTGTCTGCGGTGTCTTGTTGATTTAAACATGTGTGCCTCAGTTAGTAGGCACTCTGTTAATATAATTTTATATGCTGAAGGAGAGCAAAGGACCATTATTGTTATTACTATTATTATACATACATACACACATAGTAAAGAAGCCTGGAAAGGGGCCTCACTGTAAAGTCTTTTCTTCAATGGGCCTTGCTTAAATTCCAGTCTGGCGTTCTGTGTATTTTACGTACAATTTTGAGGCACTTCATTTACTATAAACTTACAACTGACTTGGCCATAATTATTTTTAAGTATTATTTGTTCACATGCCGGAAGGCATTGCTCATTTCTAAAAATCTGGAATTCTGCGTTTTTTTCTTTACATTGCCTTGAGGCATTCTAGTTTTTATTGAGCTTGTACTTGTCCATTATACTAAAAGAACAATAACCAGCTGACTTTCTACATTACTTTTTCGTTGGAGAATAATAATCGTAATTGTATTTATTCCGGCTTGCAAGGCGCTTTCTCGAGAAGCATAAGAACTTACTTAGGAAGTGTTTACTATTTATATATTTGGTGACTTTTTATGTTAATAAATAATTGTTAAAATTTTATCTGTTTCTATTGACCCAGGACCTTATCATTCACCCTAATTCCTCCCAGCGGCCTTAATTGTATGGATTGTCTGTTACAGAGTTCTCAAAGCCACGATCGAGTGTAGATACTTTTTATGATTCAATCTAACGATATTACAAGATGTTCCATAAATTATTTAGCAATTTAGCTACGGGATTTTTGTGATTTGTGTTCTTTTGGCACACAGTTCACCAAATTCTGACGTTGTTCCTTTCAGTAGCTTCGGAAGCGAAACCTGTTTTTTTTAGTGTAAATACTCAAAGTTTAGTTCATTACATTTTTCGAAGTTAAATTTTCAAATAAATTCGCGGTCAAAATTTCGCGCCGGTTTCGTCTCAGTTTCTTCACTTATTTTCTTAAGAACGTTAACTATTCCCGATTCACTGATCAGTTGTTATGATGTTATATGACTAGGAAATACTGCAACCGGAAAAGTGTTTGTTTATTAGTTATCGGCTAAAGCAGACCGATTGTGGTACACTGGTCTTCCTATTTTCGCAAATGGATTTCCTTTGGCACTCTAGTACACGAGTTTTACTTTCGTTTACTATTTTTTTATGAAAGAAGTAAAGTGCCTCGTTACATTTGATGCATGTACAACACTTGAACGTACGAACTCACTTGATAACCTGTAGTGAGGTAAAGACAATTCCATATCAGCCAAGATAATTCCAATAACCATCATCATCCTCTTCTACAGCTTACAACATCTGCCTAGGTCTGATTGCAACATAAGCCTCTGCAGCTATCCCACCCTCTTTCCCTCTCCATTCTGTCTTGTTCTTTCTCCTTCACTCCAGCGATACACCTGTCTCTCAGTTTTCCTCTAGGCCTCCTACCTTCTATTGTCATTTCATGGGCCTGTCTCAGTATCCTACCGACTCCCATTCTTTTAACATAACCATACCGTCTTAATGTTGTCTTTTCTACAGTATATTGCTTGAACTTCTGTCTCACGGTATCTCTCACCGACTCTTTACTCTATCCACTGTAGTAGGCCCTATTACATTTTTTTGAAATTTCTATTCAACACCTCACCCACCTTTTCTTCATTTTCGAAATTTCTGGAATACATGTGAGTTACGGAGCATAATACACTCGGTATAATATTTGTTTACTTTTCGTTGGTATATCCTTGCTCGTGATGACATTTGCCTTCCCCTTTCACTAATCTTCTTATCATTTCTCCTGCTGTCTTTTATTATGCGCTACAGATACTTCAGACATTCCTCTTTCTTCAGAATTTGCCTTCTAATACATCGGCTGCTACTGTCCACTAATTCCTCGTCGTAGCGTGACTGTTGCGACAGAACGGTTGAAGTTTAATGTAAAGGAATGTGAATTAATAATATTCTCCGCGTTGTTATGCTGTGGTCGAATGGATTACACCTTAAAACCCAACATTTCATCCACATCAGCGGAGGATGTTTTCAAGGGGCTTTGTAGCTTCTTTGAACGTCCGATTCACACTTTGGCTCCCGACTGACTATAGAAAAATTGCGCTTCCGCGTAGTGGGGTGACGTCACATGTTTTGAATACGCTATCACAACTGGCCGTTGTCGACTACCGTCGTCCGCTGTTGCTGTCATCCCATGGTGGAAGACTGGTGCACATCTTCTCCAGCACCGGAATCAGGATGTCATTCAATTTCATGCCCTCCTCCTTCCTACTGAAATTCCTGGAGTGTTTTACAATCTCTTCGACCTCTCCGTATAGCCTTTCATGGTATCCGCTTGTGGCTGCCAGTACTTGAGTCCTCTCAAAAAGAATGTGGTGATCTCTTGGCTGCAAAGCATGTTCCGCAACAGCTGAACTGTCACTCTCCCGTCTTCTGTAATTGCCTTTGTGTTCTTTTAGTCGTTTTTTGATCGTTCTTTTTGTACTACCCACGTACGTCTCCAAACAACTACAAGAAATCTCGTAGATTTCAGCTTTTTCCACCGGCTGGCGAGCATCCTTGTGCGATTTTAGGTGATCTTGTATCTTCCGTGGGGATGTGTAGTTTAGCTCGATGTTCCGCTTCTTCAATATTTCTTCTATGCGGTCAAAATAGGGCTAAAGGATTCAGTTGAAGAAACAAAAAAATACTTCAAAAATGTCATTTCCCAGGAATTAGTCCTTTAGAAATAGCAGCAACATCCCCCACTGAAATTAAGGGAATTATAAATATACTGAAAAACAAGAGCTCATGTAGTGTTGATGGAGTCTCTAACAGAATTTTGAAGTGTTGTTCTAATTTAATAATTGGAGTTCTTAGCGATATATGTAATGCTTCGCTGGAACAGGGAATTTTTCCAGACAGATTGAAATACGCAATTGTCAAACCTCTTCATAACAAAGGGGACAAGAGGGATTTTAATAATTATTGTCCAATCTCACTGCTGACTTCATTTTTTCTAAAATATTCGAAAAAGTTATGTATTCACATTTAAGTGAAAATAATTTACTCAGCATGTAACAGTTCGGATTCTGGAAGGGTTACTCGACTGAGAATGCTATCTACACATTTACCCATTATCGCCAGTTGGTATTTTTTGTGATCTCTCGAAGGCATTTGACTGTGTGGATCATGTCACACTCTCAGAAACACTCAGGTTTTATGGAATTGAAGGCTATACACACAGCCGGTTTGAATCATATTTAATGAACAGAAAGCAAAACGTCGTGCTGAATAGCACAAATAACGTTGGGAGGGTGGTAAATTTTAGTGAATGGGGAGTTGTCACAAAGGGCGTCCCACAGGGTTCAATTTTAGGCCCTCTGGTGTTCCTTATTCATGTGAATGACCTTCCACTTAACGTTCAACAAGCTGAACTAGTACTTTTTGCAGATGACACGAGTGTTATAATAAATCCCATTCCAGAAAAAGCAGCTGAAGATATTGTTAAGGATGTCTTTCAAAGAATTATTAAGTGGTTCTCAGAGAATGGACTCTCCCTTAATTTTGAAAAAACTCACTATATCCAGTTCTGCACGCCGAATAGAGTCATACCGACAATTGATGTAGCATACGAACAAGGCTCAGTTAATAGGGTAGATTTCTCCAAATGTTTGGGTGTTCACATTGAAGACAACTTGAACTGGAAGAAACGTATTACTGAGCTCCTAAAACAACTACGTTCAGCTTCTTTCGCTCTTCGTATAATCGCTAGTCTTGGTAATAAACAGATCATGTTCCTAACGTACTTTGCATATTTCCACTCAATAATGGCTTATGAAATAGTTTTCTGGGGTAACACACCACTTAGACATTAAGTATTATTTAGGCGCCTCTTCAAAGAGTTAGGTATTTTATCTGCACTATCAGAGTGCGTATAATCACTAATGAAATTCGTTACAAATAATCCATCTCAAATCGCGAAGAACAGTGATGTTCACACGAACAACACTAGAGGGAAAAATGACCTTTCCTATCCGTTATTGAAGCTGTCATTTGCTCAAAAAGGAGTACATTATTCAGCAACAAAAACCTTTGATCATTTGCCAAACAACACAAAGTGTCTGGCAGGGAGCAGATCAAGTTTTAAATATAGCTTAAAATCATATCTTTTGGACAACTCCTTCTACTCCATGGACGAGTTTCTGCTTCAGAAATGGTAAAAGAAAATTGTACCTCTAAATGTAGTTGCATGTGTAGAACCAAAAATTTCAGTAATATTAATATAAGCACTATTCATGTCTGTATATATATCTTGTAAGCTGACTTGTTCCACATCATATCGATAAAATAATCGGAAAAATGATCTGTGGAACATGACATGACTAAAACTAAACTAAACTAAAACTTAATAAATGGCAGGAAAACTTTCGGCTTCACCGATGCTTGAAAATCGATAATGTTTCTAAGCGATGGTCTTAATGCTCCTTTCCCTCAGCGAACGAATAACCATTCTTCAGCAGTGCATTGGTAAGCATCAAGCAGCTCTGGTTCACAGATTTTCCTTGCTCTTACCACCAAAGTTTTAATGATACTTTTCTTTTGTTATGGGTGGTGGTTCGAGTCCCGGTGTAGGTAATGGTATATGTGAGTGCGTTTTCGGTATATCGTGTGGCCCAAGCTCCCATCTCCTTTCTTGAAAACTAGTACATCAATAAAATTTAATATTTCGCCTCCTCCATATTGAACGGAATCTTCGGACTGATTCCGTTCAGATGTTTGTGAAGACGATCCAGTTGCTCCCTGCCATGCAGCCACAAAACAAATGTATGACCCTTATACTGGAACCAAACGGTCAAAAAACGACAAGAAGAACACAAGAGCAAAAGAGTGGAGATTGACAGCTGAGATGTTGCGGAACATGTTTTGCAGCTGTAGTGGCCGCGCGGTTCTGGCGCTGCAGTCTGGAACCGCGAGACCGCTACGGTCGCAGGTTCGAATCCTGCCTCGGGCATGGATGTGTGTGATGTCCTTAGGTTAGTTAGGTTTAACTAGTTCTAAGTTCGAGGGGACTAATGACCTCAGCAGTTGAGTCCCATAGTGCTCAGAGCCATTTTTGCAGCTGCCATTTTGATAGGACTTTAGTACTGGCAGTCGCAAGCAGATACCATGAAAGGCTATACAAACAGGCCATAGATACTGTAAAAAACTCCAGAGGTTTCGATGATAAGGACGAGAGTGTGAAAGTGAATGACACTTGGATTTCGGTGCTGAAGAAGATGTGTACCTGTCCTCCACCATGGGATAATAACAACAGCGGACGACGGCAGTCGACAACGGCCAATTGCGCTCGCGTTTTCAAAACGCGAGACGTCACGTCATTGAGCGGTAGTGGAAGATTGCTGTAGTCAGTAGCGAGCCAGGGTGTGAATCGGGCTTCAGTAGAAGCTACGATGCCCGTTGAAAACGTCCTCAACAGATAGCGACGAAACGTCGAGTTTTAAGGTGAAACCCATTCGACCACGTCATAATAACGTGGAACATTTTATTAATTCACACTCCTTCACATTAAACTTCAATCGTACTGTCCAACCAGTTCCTCCTGTATATTTATCAATTCTTGGGTTCTCCCTCTCAATTTCCTGAAGGCTATAATCATTTTCAGATACACGTCGCCTCGACAATTTTATCTCCTTTCGCGCTGCCACTCCTGTCATTATTTCAACATTGATTCAACTGATTCTTTTGTTCAGATCAGTCTGTCTAGTGTCACACAACTCAGACTGTCTTGATACCTAAGTTTTCTTTATTCTTCTCATATTCAGCATTCCATTTCCCCTTTCTCTGAATCGCTTCCAAGACCTTGCATCTTTTCACACTAACATACGGCTTCTCAGTGTGCAAGAACACTATAGCTAAACACCTGTCATATTCGTTTTGTCTCTCTTGGAGCTGTCTTACAATAAAAATTAGATCCTCTTTCCACATGTGTGGGCTAATTATTCCTCTACCGGTACTTCCTACACACTTTTCCAGAATCTTCTCAAATACCTTGGAAGTATGACACGTCGAAGTAACTCTTGTATAATTATAGTGCTTGTTCCACTCCATGATAGATTGATTGATACAGCAACCGGTTTTCATAATTATATAAAGAGACATTCTCGGTTACAAAGTTCTTTTCAATATAAATAACGCGTTCGCCTGCTTAAGGTTTCCTCAGATTTTTTGAACAGAAAAGGAAAAGCAAAGATATAATTACACATTAAGGAGCATGGTTCTAACCTGCGCTAAATTAAAGAATACTATTTAAAAAAATTTAAAAATCGAATTAGCACACACGAAAGGCTGTCATAGCAAGGCATGTCACCGGCTGGTAGGGCCGTTAGTGAGAAACAAGGTAACAAATCAGCTAATGGGAGAACCGTCGAACAAGATGCACTGGAACAGAATCTAGCCCATAAAGGATAAGAACCGGGTGGAAAATTTATGAAGAGAAAAGATAAAAAGGGATGAAGATGGAAGTAGAGTGACAGAAACTTTAAAACAGTTTGAGCCACCAGGTGAAGCGCAGCGTAGAGCCAGCCATACGTGCGTCGAACGAACCTGGAGAGTAAGTTAGTAAATGGTCTAATAGAGATCAAAGCAAAACCATATTTCACACGCTAATAGGACGGTATGACGACAGAAAGTGTTAGTGTCGGTAAAACGTGACTCATCTAGGTGCATACTATAAAATGGAGATTCAGCCAATACATAAAAGTGACTAGGCAACACCTTAACTGACAGTGTGTGATAGCGCGTAGGATAAACATTCAGAATGCTTAGAAATTAAAAGAACATAATGAATAAGAAATACTATAAAATTAGATGATGCCATATGACAATAAACGATCCGAAAACGTTACAAATGGGTGGGCATAAAATGTAACCAAAATAACAAAATGCGTCAAAATACTCGTAGTATTATGATCGAAACTGTATATTGCGCAAAATAAGGAAAAAGTGTGGGAGCATATTAGATTGATATTAAAACCAGTCTGATCCCTACTTTCTAACTGATCGTTCAGAAGCCCACCATTAGTACTAGTTATATAAAAAGGTATTTCCATCTCTTCGAGTAAGTTCATTTCTTTTCTTTAAATAGGTATATTAAAATTATTTAAGGTCCAAGGATGGTGACGACTAGCTTTCAAGCGCTTAGCAAGTGTCGAATGGTGTATTATCTGACGTTCTTAGTTATAAACGTTCGCGTAAACCCATCTCGAACATCTTTCCCATCTGTCCAATGTATGATGCATAAAATTCACTGCACTTAATCGTGTATACCCAAGCACCGCCAAATTTTTCTGTATATGATTGTTCATTACGAATATAACATTTGTGAAATTTGTTAGCTCAGCAATATACATTACTAATATCGAGTTTTTGAATCAGTTTGGTTAAGACGTACGAGCGTTTCCCTACGAAGGGAATTCTTACGAACTGGGAGCTAGCAGACGGTTGTGTAAGGGGATAGTTTTGTTTCTGTACAGATAGTCAATCACCGCCGGGCTAAAGCAGTTATGACCAGCAACATATCTGAGATTAGACCTCTTTCTTTATGGAGGCTGGAGATAACGGCATTTCACAAATCCAGTGAATCACACCCTAATATCGAGTAAGTTTGTAACGGAATGGGTGACAGAGGAAGCATATATCGAACTGTATACTGCCTTAATTGAGTTGAGGCTTGGGCAAATAAAAGTGGCCCGGAGAAAACAAAATTATAAAGAAACGGAGCAGAGGGAAGGAAGTACAGAACTAACCTGACTATAGCATATGTTGAAAGTGGCCATCATTCATATCTTGGCACTTTTGGGCCCTGGTCAGCAAGTTGCTGAAGGCGGATCGAAGCTGGACTGCTGGAATTGCTGCAGTCTCATCCGGAATGTTCTGCTGGAGTTCTTGACGGCCGTGAGGATTGTTGCGATACGTCTTAAACTTGAGGGCTCCCCCACGAAAACTAATCACGCACTGACGGATAAGGTGCCCTGGGCGGCAGCTTGAGCCGCGATAAGACTGACCTCTGCTAACATCCCTGTCAGGCGTGAAGATTGTGCAAATGTGTTCCAAGGTTCCGCCGGATGTATGAGCAGTTACTCAAGCCTGTTGGGGTGTGGTTATATGCACACATTCACGTCCAATCGGATCCACTCGTCCGGACCACTTTTATTTGCCCCACGCTGGACTCGCAAATTTACAATGAATCAAGGGAAGAGGTCAAAGTGTTAGTAAGAGACTTCAGTAAACTGCACCCCAACATGGAATTCACCCTCGATTTGATGGATAAAGATAATATTCTTAACCATCTAGATTTCCAGGTACAACTCAATGGAGGCACTATTCAGTTCGCTATAGTCCGAAAACCAGATGCTTATGACAGGGTGATATTTGCTTCTTCTGTCACTCGTTCCGTTAAAAACTTGTTCTCCTTGAGACTGTGATTCACCGGGTTTGTGAACCGCTGTTTCCTCAAGCCTCCAAAGGAAAGGGGCTGTGTTATCTCAGGTACACTGCTGTTCATGACGGCTATAAGCTGATGACAGTTCACAATTTGTACATAAACAAGACTACTTTGAACGAGAACAACGCCCCCCTCACATCCCCAACAACTATATCCAAATTCGTGAGATTCTTCGTAGTCAATAGTTCGTACGAATTAACCAAATCCTTTCAAAAACACGATATTAATATTGTATATTTACCTGCTAACAATTGGTAAAATCGTTATATTCATAATGATCAACCATAGAGAGAAAAATTTAGCGATTCTGGGGTATACATGATTAACTGCAGTAAATTTTATGCATCTTGCATTGGACAAACAGGAAGGTGGTTCAAGACGATATTCCGCGAATATTAATTGAACAAAGAACGTCAGGTTATACATCCCTCAGCATGTGCTGAACACGTGAAAGCCAGTCATCACCTTCATCCGGCCTCAAATAATTTAACGGTACCTCATTTTGAAAAAAAAAAAAAAAAATAACTCACTGTAAGAAATCGAAATTCCTCTTCATTTAACGTTTAGTAATGGTGGGCTTCAGTTGGCCCTTAAGAATCAGACCTTTTACGACGACATGAACATGTTTTTACATGTCTAATCTACTCCCACAATTTGTTTCCCTAATTTGCAAATTTGATTAGCACTCCGACTATTTTTATGCATTTGGCTGTATTTTGTGTACACCCATTTGTAACCTTTTCGGATACTTTATTATTTTTACGGCATGATTTTATTTTATAGTATGTCTTATCTTTTATGTTATTTTAATTTCATTTTGAATGTTTATTCTATCCGATATCATATACTTTCAGTTAAGGTGTTGCTTTCAGTTAAGGTGTTGCCTAACCACATTGAATTTTTGCCTGTAGTCACTTTTTATAGTCTTACGCCTAGATTAGTTACGTTTTACAGACAACAATGCCTTCTGTTGACATACCGCCCTACTACGCGGGAAATATTGTTTTCCTTTGCTCTCTAGTATCAATGTGGTACTGTATTAAACCGTTTACTCATTTGCTCTCAACATCATTCGACGCACCTCTGGCTCTACGCAGCGCTTCAACTGGCGGCCATGACTGTTTCAGTGTAATTTGCCACTTTATTTGCCTGCATACTCCCTCCCCCAGTTCATTTTTTCCCTTCATAAATTTTAGCTTTGGTACTTATTCTTTGAAGTTTATGCACTCGGTTTCGTTCCAGTGTATCTTGTTCGACGGCTCTTCCTTTAGAGGGTTTATTACCATCGTTTTGACCATCCGCCTACCAGGCGTGATATGCGTTGCTTTGGTAGTCTTTCGTGGGCGCTAATTTGTTTTTTCAAAATTTGTAGAAGATTTTTTTTTTTTAAATAAGAGTAGCTTAGAACCATGCACCTTGCTTTGTAATTTTGTTACACTGAAGGGAACAAAATCGCAACGTCAGATAAGAGTTCTACGACATAAACGAAAGATGGTAGGCGTGTTTCTACACCTGAAAGATGATGTCTATTCAGATTTCGCGCCAGTCACGTAAGAGTGGCGCCAGTAGCGTCACTATGATGCTGCAAACCTGGTTTCTTTTAAATACATGTTGTAGCGATCGTGACCCTTAGTTGGCTTTGAGACTGGGTGTGCAGAAGCGATGTTAGTCAAGAATGCCTTTAATGTGACAAAGACGTCAGTTTCTACGTCTCACTGATTTTGAACAAGGTCGTGTAATAGGAGTACGAGAAGCTGGATGCTCCTTCTGTGATACTGCAGAAAGGCTCGGCAGGGATGTAGCCACTGAACTTGATTGCTGGTAGCGGTGGTCACGAGACCGTGTGGTCGCAAGTAGGCTGGGCTCTGGACGGCTGTGTGGCACTACCGAGACAGAAGACGTCGTGTTCACCATACGCCTCTGGTGCCTCGTACTGCAAACGTAGCGCCAATTTCAGCAGCAATTTGCGGCACAATGAGAAAACGAACTGTCAGAAATCGGTTACTTCACGGCCAGACGCCTTGTAGCATGCATTCCACTGACCCCAGACCACAGCCATTTGCGAGAGCTCACTCGAGAGCACGGCAGAGGCCTGTTGCTTTTTCTTATGAAAGCTGGTTCTACCTTGGTGCCAGTGACGGCAGTGTGTTGGTTTGAAGGTGGCCAGTTGAGAGCCTGCAAACAGTCTGACTGTGTACTAGACGCACTGGCCGTGCACCTGGAGTTACGGTCTTTGGTGGGATTTCGTGGTTATCCCACGCAACCTGATTGCAAATTTGTACCTAAGTCTAGTCATTCGACCTGTCAGGCTGCCATTTATGAACAGCATTTCAAAGGGTGTTTTCCAACAGGTTAACGCTCGTCCATATATCGATGTTGTAACCCTAAATTCTCTACTGAGTGCAGCCTTGTTGCCGTGGCCTTCTCGAGCACCAGACCTGTCATCAGTCGAGAACGTATGAGACATCATCGGACGACAACTCCATCGTCACCTACAGTAGCTGCATTGACCGATCAAGTGAACAGGCATGGAACTCCATCACACTAACATCCGGCACAATACAACCCAATGCATTACGTTTGCATGCTTGCATTCAATATTCTGGCAGCTACATTGTTTGTTAACGTATAAGTAGGCTGTTTAGGTTTTTATATTGGTAATGCCACGTAGCGCTCTGTATGAAAATCACTGGCTGTGCTGTGTGCAGTCTGTGGCTGGTTGGCATTGTTGTAATATTCGCTTTTGTAGTGTTGGGCAGTCGGATGTGAACAGCGCCTAGCGTTGCGCAGTTGGAGGTGAGCTGCCAGCAGTGGTGGATGTGGGGTGAGAGATGGCAGAGTTTTGAGAGTGGATGATCTGGACGTGTGTCCATCAGAGACAGTAAATTTGTAAGACTGGATGTCATGAACTTATATATATATTATGACTTTTGAACACTATTAAGGTAAATACATTGTTCGTTCTCTATCAAAACCTTTCATTTGCTAAGTATGCCTATCAGTAGTTAGTGCCTTCACCAGTTTGAATCTTTTATTTAGCTGGCAGTATTGGCTCTCGCTGTATTGCAGTAGTTCGAGTAACGAAGATTTTTGTGAGGTAAGTGATTCATGAAAGGTATAGGTTATTGTTAGTCAGGGCCATTCTTTTGTAGGGATTATTGAAAGTCAGATTGCGTTGCGCTAAAAATATTGTGTTTCAGTTTAGTGATGATCAGAATAAGTAAAGAGAGAAACGTCTGAGTACGTTCAGTTTTGCTCAACTGTTTGAAAATCAAATAACGTAAGGGGTTTATCAGCACAATCATTCATAAATTTTTCTAAGGGGAGGTTTCAAACGTAGCAGCAGTTCACATTTGGAGTGGCTTATCTGGCGCTTACATAACCTGCGTTCTTGCGACGTTAGTCACTTAAGTGTGTTACCTAGACAAATGTATTCCAGAAATTTCATTACTATCCATTAACTATTATTTGGTGTTGCGATTATTTCTGTCTGTGTAGTTACATTCTTACGCTTCCTTATCTTTTATGAAAATCTGAGGAAGCCTTAACGAGGCGATTCGCGCTACTTGTAATAAAAATAACTTTGCAATCGAGACTATCTCGCATAAATTTTATGTAGTTTTCTGCAATCCTTCCAAAAATATCACTGAGATTACCCTTTTCCTGTATTCAGGTGTCCGTCTTTTTTCCATACCATTCTCATAACCCAGTAACTCTGTGTGGCTTTATGCCAATATAAATGTAATAGAGACACTGCTTTGGGTGAAATAGGAACCTCGATTTGAACATAAAATCGTTGAAACCACACTATTTCCTAACTGTTTATGCTCTGATTTAGAGTAAATATACAGTAAACTGAATTTCGCGAAATCATGTTGTGGAGGTGCCGGAGATTGGACTGCAAATCAACATGTAAAGAAAGTTAATTTTTAATGTGTACTCTTCTACAGGATGAAAAAATTCCTAATTACTGCTCTGAGGCAGAAAATGGGACAAAGAAAAAACATTTAATATCCCTGCTTTTCTATTTCTATAACTTCCATTGCCTCGTCGTGCATATACAATCCGCTTAACGCTTAAACTAAGTGCGACGTGGTTGCGACTACTGCGAAGACTTAATCAGTGGCGGACTTGAAGAGCTTCACTAGGTTCGCCGTAAGCGTCCTTTGTTCAGAGAGTGAAAGCCCGCAGCCTCCCTTGTAACCTGTTGTACGCGACAGCTGAGACCGTGCGTGGCGGCTTCCTGCTGCCACTGCTCAAGCAGCAAGAGAAACTGAAATGTAGGATTTCTTTATGGAAAAACGTTCCTCAGTTACTGGAGCAGGTGAATTCCTTATAACACAAATAATCTGTGTTCTTTTTCTCTCATTCATTTCCCGATCAATGTAGGACACCTCTTTCCGATCACTTTCCAAGCCTATGTATGTGCGTCCTTGTAACAGGTGGTTACAAGAATTTCGGCAGTTCAATGTGATATGAAAATTAAAACACCTGCAGCCATTTCTATTGCGTTTAATTTACTTACGCAACCACTTTCGGTGTTCCATAACACCATTTTCAGGTCCCTTGTTCAACGTAAATTGAGAGTAATCCAATCTCGTGAGCAATCTCGTGTGCAGTCTCGTTCGTCGGTTCGTGAACGAAGGGATAGTGTCGTGTCGACCAGATATGTACGACACAGGTTATTTAATATTGGCTCCTCTTACGACTGCACACGAGATTGGATTCCTCCCAATTTATTAGGTCTACAACTTCCGCCGTTTTGCAATAGTGGTGCAAGTCGTTCGTCGTGTCATATAATAAGCTTAGGCATTTGAGAACATAACACCAATGGTTGTGAAAGAGAGAAAGCTTTCGATGCTGCTGTAACCTACGGGAACAGTCACAGGAGATCGTTATCGAAAGCAATTGATGTGTTTCAGCCGAGCACTAAAAGACAAACGGCCACACTACAGCGGTAGACATGAAAAAATGATTTTGCAGGATCACAGTGCACGACCCCATGTCGAAACATACTTGGAAACGTAGAAATGACCCCACCCACTGTATTCTCCTGATATTCCTCCCTCTGACTGCCACATTTCTCAATCTGTGACACACGACCTAGCTGACTAGTACTTGCGGTCATGTGAACAAGTGCAAAACTGGATCGATTC
Organism: Schistocerca americana; assembly: GCF_021461395.2. Taxonomy (NCBI): domain Eukaryota; kingdom Metazoa; phylum Arthropoda; class Insecta; order Orthoptera; family Acrididae; genus Schistocerca; species Schistocerca americana. Next base: position 226,266,715 of record NC_060120.1, on the reverse strand, counting down.
ATGACCCCCTCAAAAGGTGCCCAGTTTATACACTGCGGGATTGGTATGCTGCCCTAAAACTAGGAGAAACCAGTAGCGAACGATGGCCAATACTTTGCATCGTAAATTTTTTGTAAGTTTTTCACAATAAAGTCTCGAACGTCGAGAAAAAACGGCGCAAGCAAAGTTCTAGACCTAGTAAGTTGGCCAAAAGGTCTGAAGATGGTGTAATGGATCACAGATACTGGTTGCGTAAATAAATTAAATGAAAAGAGACGGCTGCTAGGGTTTTAATTTTCATTTCACTTTTCTAACAGACTTTACCCCTTAAATGCGTGGCCACGAATACGTGTGTCTATATCAAATAATGAGTCCATTTAGATGAGTCTTCTTAACAGTTTGTTCGAATGGTCCAAATGGCTCTGAGCGCTATGGGACTCAAATGGTTCAAATGGCTCTGAGCACTATGGGACTTAACATCTATGGTCATCAGTCCCCTAGAACTTAGAACTGCTTAAACCTAACTAACCTAAGGACAGCACACAACACCCAGCCATCACGAGGCAGGGAAAATCCCTGACCCCGCCGGGAATCGAACCCGGGAACCCGGGCATGGGAAGCGAGAACGCTACCGCACGACCACGAGATGCGGGCATATGGGACTTAACTGCTGTGGTCATAAGTCCCCTAGAACTTAGAACTACTTAAACCTAACTAACCTAAGGACATCACACACAGCCATGCCCGAGGCAGGATTCGAACCTGCGACCGTAGCGGTCGTGCGGTTCCGGACTGTAGCGCCTTTAACCGCTCGGCCACTCCGGTCGGCAACAGTTTGTTCGTCTGACGCCCCTAACATCTGCTTAATGTGCAAGCTGTTGTAATGTGCATTTTCTTTCCGGCCTCGTATTCTCCCCAAATAGTACCACCTTCCTGGGGAACGCCATTCATTGCCCTCACGAAACTAGCAAATTATTCTAAGCTCTGTGGCTATGTCCGTATCTCACTTTGAAAACCTCGGCAGGCAAGTGTTGTACAACTACCAAGCACTCTTAGTCTCTCCCACTGCTTCAATTTCGAAAGTCTGTAGCTCGTTCGTTGTATCTGAGAAAAACAGGATAATGATAAACAAACAAGATTGAACACATTAAACTAAAAAAAAAACCTATTGTTGTCGTTGTGGTCTTCTGCCTGAATACTGGTTTCAATCCGCTCTCCAATCCTCCATTTGAACCTGCTCACTTTTCGATCCCGTTCTCCCTCTATAAGTTTTACCACCAGCCCACACCCTGTTTTCTTCGATTACATAATTGACAATCGAATGAGAATATTAAGAGATCCACATGTTCATTTTTTGACAAAACTGAGTTACCTATAATTTTGTACTTTAACATTACGCCGATCACGATACAGAGAAACCCCATAGGTTCTGACAGCCTCTTTATCGCCTAAACCGGAGAGAAACCCACACACATACTTAGATATGAACTTCCTCAGAATTTTAAAGTTGTCAGCTCTTTTGTAAGCAGAGAGGATAATTCATACGAGCCTATAAATGACAAGAAAATGTGTGACCTAAAGCGATTTCTGCCATTACTACCCAAAGAAGTAATCATCCAGAACTTCTACATTGACATATACAACTGGCCAACGTGTGTCAATGACTGAACCATGTGTGAAGTATGGTTCCAAAGAGAACGGAAAAAAAGCATAATTTCTTTGATTTTTGTTCATATTACCAATAAAATGTGAGGTAAATAATGATTTAAGCTTATTTATTAAAAAATACCGAAAAAGCCCACATATAAATTAATTTTAATTTAACGTCAAGAATACGCATCAGGAATGTCTACAGTTCATTGGCATTCTTCCCTCGGCAGTCATTTTTACAAAAAATGAGCCGGAATTTCAGCTTAACATTAAGACATGGAATGTTTTATGTATCTCCTGAAAAGCTTATCTTTTTGGACGTATGAGGTTTCCCATTCAATTACTCAGTGCCTCAGAATATGTCCTATCAACCGATTCCTACTTTTAGTCAAATTGTACGGAAAATTTCGTTTCTCGCCAATTTGATTCAGTGCCCTCAAACTAGACACTAGATTTAACTATCTAACCTTCAGAGTTCTTCTGTAGCATAACATTCGAAAATATTCTATTCTCTCCTTGCCTGAACTGTTTATCGCTCACGTTTCATCTCCATATCATTTTATGTTTCAGAAAAATACTATTTGGAACGATTTCCTCGCACTTAAATTTATATTCCACTTTGACAAATTTTGCTTCACCAGGAATGCATCTCTTGCTATTGTAAGTCTGCGTATTATGTCTTTTCTAATTCGCCAAGCACCAGTTATTTTGCTGCCCAAACAGCAAAGCGTATCTACCATGTTTTGCCTCTCATTTCCTAATCCGGATCCCTCAGCATCGCCTGATTTAATTCAGCTGGAAATCCGGGATCGTGTTCCGGTCTCGCACAAATTTTCATTGTCATCATTCCATTCTACAGCTGATGGTAGTCATTATTCGCAATTGTGAATTCACCTGCCGTGTATCGTAACGGCTATGGTCGCCGCAGTGCATCGTCATCAGAATAACACAGGCACCCAATATCTTAAAAATGGCTCTGAGCACTATGGGACTTAACATCTGTGGTCATCAGTCCCCTAGAACTTAGAACTACTTAAACCTAACTAACCTAATGACATAACACACATCCATGCCCGAGGCAGGATTCCAACCTGCGACCGTAGCGTTCACGCGGTTCCAGACTGAAGCGCCTAGAACCGCGCGGCCACACCGGCCCGCTATCATGATTTACTTAAGTTTCGTTCCAGTACCCATATTTTACTTTCCTTAAACATTTATAACACTATCCATTCCTATTGATTTCCTAGTCTTTTGTTGTCTGTGAGACAATGATAATATCATCAGAAAATCTAAACATTTTTATTAGTCCTCTCTGAACTTGATTTCTTTTCTCAAATTTGTCCTTGATTTCCTTTACTGACAGTCTAATGTACAGATTTAATAACACCGGGTATAGGCAACAACCGTGTCTCATTCTCAGTTACTGTTTTCCCTTCATGTCTACCAACTCTTATTACTACAGTCTAGTGTCATAATAATAATAATAATTTCCCATTTTAAGTATTCTCAAAGTCTGTTTCCAAAACTACAACTGCTGAGAACGAAGGTTTGCTTTGCTTCAGCCTATCTTCTAAGATATGTCACTGGGTCAGTACTCCCACGCGTGCTTCTCCGGAACTCATGGTTTTGTAATAATTATATCTGGGCCGCTTTGGAAATGGAATTATTACAGGCTCTTGAAATCTGAAGGTATTTCGCCAGTCTTGTATGCAGGGCGGAATGGATGTACCATGGTAACTATGTTCTCCAAAGGATATCAGTAATACCGAAGGACTGTCATGTATCAGTGTGCTATGCTTCCACTTAGGGAAACTTAAGGGAAGCGAAACAAAGACGTAATACACCGAGGGCAATATGAATAGAAATCGAGCTACAAATTAGTATCGCCATTATGGGAAGAATCATTTCACTTTTCTAGAGCGTCTGAGAGAATGTAATCATAAGCCAACCCCTGGAGGAGAAGACATTAATGTAATAATAATCGCCGCGCGGGGTTAGCCGAGCGGTCCGAGGCGCTGCAGTCATGGAGTGTGCGGCTAGTACCGGCGGAGGTTCGAGTCCTCCCTCGGGCATGGGTGTGTATGTTTGTCCTTAGGATACTTTAAGTAGTGTGTAGGCTTAGGGACTGATGACCTTAGCAGTTAAGTCCCATAAGATTTCACACATTTTTTAAATAATAATCAACATTATAAAGCACATAACGTAGCGAGAAAGTGATAATATACGAAGGAGCAAACCCTAAAAGAATACGCTTTTGAATGACCAAGTGTACATGACAAACACCTCACTATTCACATTAACAGATAAAAGAGTATCATTTTTAACTAAGATAATGATGTAAAAAGTGAGTTACAGACATATCAGAGCATGGAAACGCCGAAAACAGAACGCATTACCATGCATAATGTGATGTACGAAATCTGTTGGCATTCAAAAATGCTTTCAGTCGTTTCGGAGTAGATAAATACGATCCCTGCGTGGTTTTCAACAAAATCATATAAAATTCTTCCTGCAGAAAAGTGGTAATTTCAGGTAATGATGTTGGAGACGGACAGCGAACACGCACCTTTCTGTGGTGGCCAGGGAAGATGCGACAGTTCATCCTCAAGATCAAGAAAACGGTACAGGACGATGTGAACTGTGAGAGCAGAGCTCACATTGGGAAGCAAGCATTGTACCATGCGATGGACCTGTTCAGTGAAAATGGTCAGATAATCCTTGGTAGTAATGCTGCCTTGCGCTGTAACCATGACGCCCACGGAATACCGCGATATGGTTGCCCAAATCCTCACCTACCCCCATGATGTTTCATCCTTGGGACGTAAATTCGGCCAGAACTTGGAAACAATGTGATACAAGACTCATGCGACCAAACAACTGTGGTGTCACCGCTAGACACCACACTTGCTAGGTGGTAGCCTTTAAATCGGCCGCGGTCCATTAGTATACGTCGGACCCGCGTGTCGCCACTGTCAGTGATTGCAGACCGAGCGCCACCACACGGCAGGTCTAGTGAGACTTACGAGCACTCGCCCCAGTTGTACGGACGACTTAGCTAGCGATGCAACACTGACCGATACGCTCTCATTTGCCGAGACGATAGTTAGCATAGCCTTCAGCTACGTCATTTGCTACGACCTAGCAAGGCGCCATAGCATTTGATATTTATCTTAAAGCATGTACAGTCAAGAGAGATGTTTTGCAATTGTGGATTAAAGTTAAGTATTATATCAACTACGTACTTTATTTGCTACTATTAATTCCCTTAACTCTTCCAGACTTCACGTCAGTCAGCGTGTAATTAAACGCGTGCATTTCGGCCTCCTCTAGCAACACAGTGTTGGCTCTTCTGCCAACACTACAACAACTTTCTTACCTTAGTCAACAGACCATATTTTATGACTTTGGCACTAAGTTTTCGCGTTACGTGCATTCGCATCGGTAAATAGTGGTTTTGGAATTCCAGCTCACCCTGAGGTTCGAATCTTATAGGAATATATTCGTTTCGTTTTGGTGGTAACGTGCTCGCCGGTGTGACATTCAGTTCTACAGTGACTTCTGTAGCTTTCATCTTATTTTTCGTCACTATCCTATTCAATGACCGTCTGTCACAATCACTTAATACTAACTTCTGTCCGCGCTGTATCTTAGCTGATCATATTTTTCCGCTTTCTCTGTATACAGTATAGATACAATTAGAATTCACTTAACTTGAACATAATGCATTCGCAACCACTTGAAACACTTGCAACTTACTGAGGACATTGCACAGTTGGCACTCGTGGTCAAATACAATAACAGCACAACCACTGAATGTGGTACTACAAGCACAACATTAAAAAATACACGAAGAGACTCAAAAGTGAAATTCTATGAGGTGACGGCTGAAACCGTGCTACTATGTGGTAGTGAAGCCTGGGTGATCAAAAGAAAAGATTCTAACCATGTTCAAGTGACTGAAATGTAGCGTCTGCACTACGTTGAACGGGATTCCCAACGAAAGCATTGAGCAAGAACGGAAAATTTTCGCTGTAAATGACGAGGAAGAAGAACATTAAAAAAAAGCGGAAGAAGCATGTAAAACGAATGGAAGGAACAAGAATCCCAAAGATGGCCTGACACTACAAACCCAAAGGAATTCTCTGGTGTTTTGAATTTATGCAACGCAATGATTACCTACATTATGAAACGAAATGACTAACGGATACCAACCAGAAATAAACTTACACTAGATGCGCTCGTAAGAGCACGTCCCACTCAGACTTTTCACTTACTTTTGTAAATTAAAATTGGATAACACGCGGTGCAAAGGACTTGGAAGGGACATGGAGGAAATCGAAAATTCTGCACAAGAGTTAGAGAAAAGACTGCCTCTAACAAATAAAATATAAGACTCGAAAGATTTCCGTGATAAACCCAAGTAGAAGACTGGAGCCACTTGGACAGAAGACAGGAGGGAAACATCGAGACACGGTTCCAGATATATGGCCGGCCGCTGTGACCGAGCGGTTCTAGGAGCTTTAGTCCGGAACCGCGCTGCTGCTACGGTCGCAGGTTCCAATCCTGCCCCGGGCATGGACGTGTGTGATGTCCTTAGGTTAGTTAGGTTTAAGTAGTTCTAAGTCTAGGGGACTGATGACCTCAGATGTTAAGTCCCATAGTGCTCAGAGCTATTTGAACCATTTTTGTAATCCACTAACTAAAATGAAAATTTTCCCAGTTCGTCACAGCAAGAATGCAATATAATCATTACGGTACTCACTATAATGTAAAACCATGAGGAGCTAGAGAAACATCCAAAGACAGTAAACCTAATCGAGAGTTCTAGATAAATGCAATTAATGATTTCTGTGAGAAGATGATAACTACGCGTTCACGTAATATTTCAGGTTACCTGCTGATTCCGGCGAGGCACGATACAGAAAGACAGTCGAGTGCTTGTCGATGTCATTGTTCGAAGGTAATCTGACCGATCAACCTAGTGAAATTCTTATGTAAGACGCATACGCAAGGAACTAAAAGAAATGATCGGCAAATTAATTTCAGGGAGGTTCTGCATAAAAAGTGAAAGAACACGTAATGTGTTTGGGCGTGACACCCCTGACAGTTTGTCACCAATTCTTTCTTTACGGCCCCTGAAAGACTTCAGAAATACGAACAAAATAATGGTTAATATTTTAAATGAATTCCACACACAGTTATAACAATACGCTCCATTTGACTCAAAGTTACTGTGGGTACAAACATTGGTGCTTACATGAAAACAGCAAAATTATAAACTCCGACTTAGTATGGTGAAACTAAATGCAGTATCGCATTTCGTTTATTTTGCAGGATAAGATGCACAGAGTTCGTTTATGTTCGGTCTCTTTAGCAAAAGTCGCTTGCTAAACATCATTACGTTGATTTTAATTCGCATGAAGTGTTTCACAGAGAAAAACAAAACAAAAGTTCATGCAGTATTACAGTAGTAATATATTTTCATTTGTATACCTTTATTACGTACTCTAAACGTTTAAGTAATTTCATGGAGGGACGCATTAACATACTTCATAGCTTTCAACTATAACGTAGTAAGAATTACAGATAAGAATTACATGAAATAGGGGAGGGGGCTGAAACAGGCTCCTTTCGACCGTCATTGTTTAGATGGCGATCCATCCATCGGAGAGGACGTAAGTTTTGTGGCTCTCTTCGTGTTATTCGAGAGAAACAGGCTTGGTGCCGGTGCCGGATTTCGCTGTCTCCCTTCCTTTCATCCATAGTAACACAAGGACTCATACGAGCCAAACCACTACCAGCAGGACCTTGCCTAGAACAGCGATGCAAGATTCCTTCATCTGCTCCCCCTACGCTCATTGCCTGAGTATGCTACAACGTTTTGACTTGTCCAGTTATTTGTCGACCTGTTAGAATTTTGGCTCTTATCAATTGCAATCCTCGAAATGTCATCACTATTATTTCGTCTGTCGATATTCTCATTCTATATTTTCCATAAATTTGATTCAACTTATGAACTGCAGTGTGAACCTCGTGCAGGCCGCGGTGGCCGAGCGATTATAGGCGTTTCAGTCCGGAACCACGAGACTGCTGCGGTTGCAGGTTCGAATCCTGCCTCGGTCTTCATATTTTCCTATTATAAGATAATCATCATCAAGTTGCAGCGTCAAGAAATTAAAATCATTTTCTTAATGTTTCATTCACCATAATAAACCCTTTAGGGATTATATGACGTTCCTGGGTTCGATTCCCGGCGGGGTCAGGGATTTTCTCTGCCTCGTGATGGCTGGGTGTTGTGTGCTGTCTAGGACCGCCGTGGTCCCGTGGTTAGCGTGAGCAGCTGCGGAGCGAAAGCTCCTTGGTTCAAGACTTCCCTCCAGTGAAAAGTTTAATTTCGTACTGGAACGGAATTTCGACTTTGATTTATAATCAAAAACGTCTTCGGTCCCGGGTTCGATCCCCGCCATTGCCTAAATTTTAACCTGCCGCCGGCAGTGCTGCGAGGCGGTCACGCGCCAGAGCGCTGCGGGCGAGGCGCGCACGGTGTGTTTGTGTTTACTTCGGCCGCTGTAAGTGCCGTTTTCCTTCTAGACCACCATGGCGCACAACTATCGGCAGAAGACATTACGTTTCAACTTTTGTTCCGACTTCGCCCGACCCAAGGCCCTGGAGATAGAACGATTTATACGCGATGAAGTTAAAATACCACCAACGGATCTAATTGGTATCCACTTGTCCATAGTTAGCAGTACCGTCTACGTCAAAATGATCAACGGTGCGGCGTGCGACAAGGTGCTTCAAGAGGCAAAACGTGGACTGCGCTTCTGTCATTCCGACGGCAACGTCGGACCCGTTACCGTCGATCACGCAGGTCTCGGCACACGGACGATAAGGATCTTCGAACTGCCGTTCGAACACCTGCAGACGTCGTCATCGAGGCGCTCCGTCCCTATGGCAACGTTCTGGAACATGTTGCCGAAAGATGGGTACAATTTCAAACCTATCCCGTTCTAAACGGTGTTAGACAGGTCCGCATCGAGTTGCAGAAACACGTGCCTTCCTATCTACGTATCGGAGGCTGCCGTGCCATTATAATGTACGACGGGCAACCTCGGACCTGTTCCGGTTGCGGGAAAGAAGGTCACCTACGATCTGAATGCATTCAACGACGTGTCGCGCAGCTCCCGTTGTCGGAAGCGTCCGTCACACCCACGATGACCGCCCTACCGGTCACTTACGCAGCGGCTCTTGCCACGTCTACAGTTTCGTCCAGTCCGTCGCCCGGTCCTTCCGATCGGCACGTCCCACCGTCCCAGTCACCAACGGACGGTGCAGACGTCCCACCTGACAACCTTGCCGCCGAACAGGCTCCCGCACCGGACGCTGAGGAGAACAGTACATCTTCACAACACCGGTTTGACAATTTCATTGTACCCACCGACGCCTTCGAACCAGGTCGACGCTCCTCCTTGCCGTCGTCCGACACTGAGGAACACGTGCGCAAACAACGCTCGCCACGTAGGCGCAAACGCCGTCGCCGTTCACCCACGGGCTCTCAGAGCGTTGCCACCCGCGACGACGAAGACGACACCCAAGCAGCCGACATTTCCACGCAGAGGTCGGCGGACAACTTTCACGATGAACAAGACGTTTCGCAGGACGGGACCACTATGGAGGTCGCCACGCACAATGTAACGATCGGTGCGCCGGTTGAGACGCCTGTCTCCCCGCCGACAACTCCAGATCTCTCTCACCACGACGCAATTCCCATGGACATTGGGCAGACCCACGGCACAGGAGCATGGGCCGACGACATTGAGGAAGGTACGCCCCCTCCTCCGGATGAGTTACCTCCGCCGGACGAGGCTACCTGTTAACATCAAAAGCGAGGCATTGCAGCTGATGGGACGGGACTTCCTGTCGGTGCCCTCCTCTTACTTCCCTTGGTGATGGTAGATGCTCGTCCACCACCACTGAAACAAACGTACCGGTTTGCCACACTGAACATCAACATGATCGGCACTGCACCCAAGCTGCAACTCCTATGTGACATGCTTCGGGCCTCTGACGTCGACGTCGCCCTTCTTCAGGAAGTACGCGTTGCCACACTACCACCAGTCTACGGCTACGAGTCATACACGTCCACATGTGATCAATCAGGGCGTGGAGTGGCTTTCTACATACGCGAAGGAATCCCACTCACGGACACGACAATCCTTCCCTGTGGAAGAGGCATGGCTGTTACCATCTTCGACACGCGCGTCATCAATATCTAAGCTCCGTCTGGCTCCACCAACCGTCGGCAGCGGTCCACTTTCTTCGGACATGACGTGGCGCCCCTGTTTTCTGGACGCTATGATCGCCTTATCATGGGAGGCGATTTCAACTGTGTCCTCCATCCACAGGACCAAGTACCTGGTTATTCGCCATGCCCGGCGCTGCTCACCTTAATCGAAGATTTTCATCTAGTGGACGTTTGGGAGAAAATTCATGGCAATACCCCCCGTTTTACCCATTATACAGCACATTCTGCGAGCAGACTGGACCGGTTTTATGTCTCTGCTCACCTCGGCAATGAAGTCGCCCAAGCTGAACGATGGCCCCTTGCATTTTCGGACCATTGCGCCGTCATTTGCTCCCTGGCTCTGCCACCTCAGTCAGTGTGGCGCAGCAGAGGTTACTGGAAGCTTAATACCTCCCTCCTTAATGATCCACACTGCCGACAATGTATTGCCACTACATGGGCGTCTTGCGAAAGACGCCTTCCGCAGTACACATCCACGTTCCATTGGTGGCTCAAATGCGCCAAACCTGCAATCAGAAAGGCCTTCATACAATGTGGCAAGGAAGCAGCAGCATGGCATCGAGACACCACAAATTTTCACTACGCCGTCCTCCGTGAGCTCGATGCGCTCCCTCCATCACCTGACACCCACAGGGAACGACAACGTACTAAAGCTCGTCTCCTCTCTCTTCAACGTGCACGACTGCATGGTGTGGTGCGTTCCCGACGACAAGACCTCCTCCACGACGAAACCCCATCCACAATCCATGCCGCATCCGACCATAGTCGTCGACGTCGGCTTTTCGTCCCCAACATCACGACCTCCGATGGTGTTCACCACACAACACAGGCGGCGGTCGTGTCCGCCTTTGCTGAACATTATCGCCAATTTTATGATGATGAACCGATGGCGACGCCCATTCCTGATGATCTCCGTCCTTCCCCTGATCGGACCCTCACCGTAGCGGAGTCAACGTCCATGATGTCTGCAATCACCGCAGAAGAGGTGGTAGATGCGATCAACAAAGGGGCCAAGAACAAATAACCCGGACCAGATGGTCTCCCAGTGGAGTTTTACCGGGCGTTCACCACGTTAATGCTTCCTCGCTGGACGGAAATGATTCAGGAACTCTTTACTCGGTCCTTCCCAATTCCACCTGAATTCGTCACTGGCATTCTTCTACCTGTGCCTAAACCGAAGGGAGGGTCTCATGTCTCTGCATATCGCCCCCTTACACTACTGAATGCAGACTATAAAATTTATGCACGCCTCTTAGCAGCGCGCATACGCACCGTCTTACCTACGGTCCTTTCACCTGAGCAGACTGCACGTGGTTGTGGGGCCACCTTACAAACAGCCCTAGGAGAATGCCGTGACCTCATTGCACTGGCGTCGGTTTGTCGCCTTCGTGCAGCACTGGTATCCGTCGATTTCACGAGTGCCTTTGATCGCGTTCGACACCCATTCCTCCTCATGGTGGCGACACGTATGGGGTTCCCATTGCTTTTTGTCGATGCCATTCGCCGGTTACTCCTTCCCGCGGTCTCGATGGTACAAGTCAATGGGAGGCTTGTAGGACCGATTCCTATACGCCGCTCTGTGCGTCAAGGATGTCCTATGTCTACTTCACTATATGCCATTGCACTTGAGCCCCTCATCACTGGACTTACCTCTAGACTGCAGGGCCTCACTTTGCGTGACCACACCTTTCACTGTAGGGCTTATGCGGACGATCTCCTCTTTCTCACCTGCTCCTCCACGGAACTCAATGACGCCATCCAATGGATCCACCAGTATGGACGTCTTTCTGGTAGCATTCTTAATGTCCGTAAATCGACTATGATGCACATTGGGCGCGGCCTCCCGGCTATGGTGCCAACCCCACTCCCAGTTAGTGCCACCCTTCGTTACTTGGGTATCGAATTTACGAGCTCCACACACCGCACAGTGGCCCTGGCTTACCGGCGGCTTTTGCAGTCGATTCGGCACCATGTTCGCGGTCAAGTGCACCGTAACTTAAACCAACTCCAACGTGTGTCCTATGTCAACATCTATGTCGCCCCTAAACTGGTACACGTCGGCCAGATCCTCCCAATGCCGTTACTCCTTGGCCGCCGCATCCAATTAGCCTTTGGATATTTCGTGTCAGCAGGGGCACTTTTCAAAGTCCGCTACAACACTCTAACACTGCCTCCTGCAAAAGGTGGCCTCGGACTCATCAACGTGCGGGCACGCTCTTCTGCACTCTTTGTCCACACTCTGTTGCGGCACTGGCAGGGGCCGGTCCCGTCTTTAACACGCAGTCTCTTAGATATCCTCCGACCAGCTTCTCTCGATCCATCGATCAATGTGGCACCTATTTCTCCATTATTGTACTACGTCGCCAATTGTTTCATGGAACTCAGCTACGTTCGGGCCGATCTTCCAGTCACCCGTCCTCCCCGTACAAAAGATTATTATCGTTTGTTTGTGCTGTCCAACCCTTGCGACCCCATGGTGCTACAGCATCCTGACATTAACTGGCGCACGGTTTGGGGGTGTGTGCATGCACCCTTTTTACCGTCGTCTGTGTCTGCACTCTGGTATGTTTTAGTCTATGGAAAATTCCCGACTAATAGTCGACTTTATCGCATAGGACTGGCCACCTCCCCACTCTGCCCTGACTGTCAGCTCGAAGACACCGACGAGCACCGTCTTACGTGCCCCCTGAAACAAAACGTATGGCTCCTCATCCAACGAATCGTGGGCTTTTACCTCCGTGCACCGCCAACGACGGTAACCCCGGATTTCCTGTTGTTGCCCCAGACATTTCACTACCCTCTTGCTAAGCACCATACCCTAATATGGTTTCGAGGACAGGCTTTAGAATATCTCTTTCGGAGTGGTCCGCATACAGTCCTTGACTTCTGGTACAAAGTTGTGACCGCGCATAGCACCCTCACCCGAAAACCATCTTACCGACAAACTTTTGCCGGTTATCTCCGCAGCGTCTTCCTTGACCCCCCTCAAAGTTGGGGTGTACCATGCCTACCTGTCACATGATGCAACACCCTTATCCACGTTCTCATGCATCGACCAAAAACAAACACAATTTTTTTTTTTTAAAAAAAAAGGAAGAAGACAGAATATGCTATATTTTTTTGTATTTAATGTTTTTCTTTTTTAATATTTTTTTTGTTTAACTAACAGTCATTTGTATATTTTTACATGGTACCTTGAAGAACTCTTGCATAGTGAATATATATGTACTTTTAGTTTGTTCAATACAAATTTTTAACCAAAAACAAAAACAAAAAAAAAAAAAAGGAAAACAGGATATGTTCTAATTTGTTGTATTTCATGTTATTCTAATAATTTGTTTACCTAACACTCATTTGTATATGTTTAACTGGTACCTTGAAGAACTTTTGCTTTGTGTATATATATATGTACTCTCCGTTTGTAAAAAAAAAAAAAAAAAAAAAAAAAAAAAAAAAGGCGCTGCAGTATGGAACCGCAAGACCGCTTTAAAAAAAAAAAAAAAAAAAGCGGTTATAGGTGTTTCAGTCCGGAACCACGAGACTGCTGCGGTTGCAGGTTCGAATCCTGCCTCGGTCTTCATATTTTCCTATTATAAGATAATCATCATCAAGTTGCAGCGTCAAGAAATTAAAATCATTTTCTTAATGTTTCATTCACCATAATAAACCCTTTAGGGAATATATGGCCAGTAAAAAAATTGGAAAATGGGTGAAGGGGGATGGACAGCAGCCTTGTCTAAGTCCTGTATTGATACTGGCAACGTTTTTTTAATTTTGTTTTCTTGAATCACTTTTTGCAGTTCTTCCATTGTTATCACATATACAGTCATCAGTACTGTTCTTTGCTTTTGCTACTTCTTAATTACACGTAAAGTACTTTAACGCTAAGCGACCTTGGCACAGCGGTTCACACAACTCTACGGACTACCCTGGTACGCCTCCCTCCTCGATCTAAACTCTCACTGCGTAGTAAGCAGGAGGCCTGTGTTCGATTCCCAGGATTGGTGCAAATTTTCACTCGTCGCTTCAGCCTATATCCTTAAAATCATACCTGTATCAGAACAGTAAAGTCTCTGAAACTGCGTCATTTCATTTGTATAATTACCTGCTCCTGGGTTTCAGATTGGATCCTCCATTTACGTTCGATGCTGAGAAGTTATTCCAGAACATGGAAAGCCTCAGTAATTCTGTTCGTGCATAAGGGAGAATTTAAAATAGACTGGGCTGGCAGTGAGAATTTGGTCGAGGAATTCCGGATAGTCTACGAAGTTCTGTGAACCGCTGTGCCAAGTGGCTCTGTATTGTATTGTATTGTATGTTAAACAGGGGCCTAGAAACGATGGAGAGGCTCCGTCCTCGCCGGAACTGCAGTGGCCCACAACCCCACGACGACTACCGCAGTCCACCACACCCCTCCGCCGCCCCACGCCGAACCATTCTTTCAGGGTTAGGTCAAGGTGGCTTAGTTGCCGTGTTATGAAGCGGCCGTGCGCGGGGCTCCGTGCGGCGCTCCGCAAGCGGGCCGTTGTTTACTCGCGCGGTTGGTGGTATTGCAGTGTAAACAGATCACATCGAACGACTATTGCACTTTCTTATAGAAAGTAACGTTCGATGCCAAGTATGAACGATCTAAGGCATACGAAGTAGAGCGTATCCTGCGTGAAGTAATGCACGTCGATCCACAGGAACTTACCGGTATACATCTTTCGATCGTCTCCAGCACAGTTGACCTGCGACTTGTCGATGAAGCAGCGTTCGAACGATTTCTTTGCCGATCCATCGACTCGGCGTTCGAAACATACGAATCTTCTGGTTGCCGTTGGAAGTTCCGGCCACGCTTGACGTGAACGAGGGGCGGCCTTACGGGGAAGTAAGAAGTCACATGGAAGGAAAGTGGCATACGTTCGCGACCTATCCTGTACTGAATGGAGTGCGTCAGGTGCGAATCGAACTGCGTAAACACCTCCCATCGTACGTGACCGTTGGTGACTGTCGAGCGACCGTCATTTATGACGGTCAATCGCGGACTTGTTCAGGGGCCGTGCGGTTCTAGGCGCTACATTCTGGAACCGAGCGAACGCTACGGTCGCAGGTTCGAATCCTGCCTCGGGCATGGATGTGTGTGATGTCCTTAGGTTAATTAGGTTTAATTAGTTCTAAGTTCTAGGCGACTGATTACCTCAAAAGTTAAGTCACATAGTCCTCAGAGACATTTGAACCATTTGAACTTGTTCAGGGTGCGGGCAGGAAGAGCATGTACGCTCTGAATGCCTGCAGCGACGCCTCGAAAAAAAATGGTTCAAATGGCTCTGGGCACTATGGGACTTAACATCTGTGGTCATCAGTCCCCTAGAACTTAGAACTACTTAAACCTAACTAACCTAAGGACATCAGACACATCCATGCCCGATGCAGGATTCGAACCTGCGACCGCAGCGGTCACGCGGTTCCAGACTTAAGCGCCTAGAACCGCACGGCCACTCCGGCCGGCGCGACGCCTCGTCCAGATACCACGTGCAGACACGACTCCTACATAGCAACTGACAACGGTGCCTATTACATACGTTGAGGCAGCGAGGAACATGTCGGAAGCGGATGTTGTTCCGTTCCAGTTGCCGACTCCCGCGGGTTCGGTTTCCGCGCCCACTACGACGCAGCCTCCATCGGAACCGTTGCTGTGCTCGACAGCAGCGACAACGTCTGCACCCCAGCCGTTTGAGGTAAGAGAGAATCAGCACATCGATTCGTGCTCGAACTCGGAAATGCGGGAGATGCCTACTGTTTGTCGTCATCCACAGGACGCGGACACGTGTTCCCGCAAGCAGAAGTCGCCCAAGCGTCGAAAAAAGAGGAGGCTGTCTGCAGGAAATGATTCGCGAGGTGGTGACACGTTGCAGGAGGATGAGGAAAATTCATCTACGGCCAGGGCTGTGGACCTCACACCAATGGTTCCTCGTTCGCTGCTGGCAACGTCCGCCTAAGGACAAAGCCAAGTTGACGATGCTCAGCTCACCAACGAGCCACCGGGCGATTTTGCAGCTAAGACATCGGATGAACGTCATGCGTCGCTTAACTTACCACGCCTCCAGCTTGGAGACTGGGCGTCCGAGATGGAGATGAAAAGAATGATATCAGATTCGAGTGACAACCTGATGCCGCGGCCGGCGGATCGTCGGACGGACAGCTTGTCTCAGCCGATCAATAATATATACGGTGCGGGTGGCAGGGACGGTCGGACGGGCGACGTGGCGCTTACTGGCTTAAACGACTGCAGAATACGTCATCGTACTGTCCAGTGACCCAGGTGTATCGGATAGGTACAGTCAATGTCAACGGTATTATTTCCACGATTAAAATTCTGTTGTTAAAGGACATGATTCGGGCGGCGGACATTGATATCGTGTTTCTTCAGAAGTTACGGCCTCATCTGCGCCTGGATGTTTATAGATACGCGTCTTACGTCAACCCAACTTCCGACGGTGGTGGTGGTACGGCCATACTACTAAGCGATGGGATCGAACCAACGGATATTCAGTTTTTGCCACCAGCGAGAGGCATTGCGCTCACCATCGGCTCAGTTCTCCTTATGAATCTGCATGCCCCGTCTGGTGCTGCGAAGCGTCGAGAGCGAACACTCTACTACTCCACTGAGGTAGCTCCATTGTTTCAAGGCGCTACAGAGCTCCTGGTGGTGGTGGTGGGGATTTAACAGTATCTTACGCCCTAAGGATCAGATCCCTCACCATGTCCCATGTCCAGCCCTTCATACTATGGTCATGGATCTCGCATTGCATGATACATGGACGCTAATCCACGGTGATCGACGCGGATATACACACTTCACCAGCCACTGGGCCAGCAGGGTGGACAGGATTTATCCCTCCCGAGGTCTTCGGGCAGCAACTGTCGGTGCTGAGCTGGGGCCCACAGCATTCACTGACCATGACGCCTTCATCTGCGCTTTGACTCTGCCACGACAACAGACGAGCCGTAGTAGAGGCCCTTGGACTCTTAACGTCAACGTTCTCCGGAAAGAGGCTTGCCATGTAGCCGCCACTGAAACCTGACACAAATTAGAGCGACGGCGTCATACCTACGATACCAACGACACGCTGGTGGACATTCATCGCCAAACCAGTTCTTCGCCGCACGCTCGTGGCATATGGACGAGACAGGGCTCTTTGGCTTTGATCCATCTGTGAGCGCCAAATGGCCGTACACCGGACACAGGCACGGCTTCTGCAGATCACGTCTGACGGATTGGACGGCACGCGGGTTCGATCTAGACTGCAAGATTCCATCCCAGAGGGACGTGCCTCTCTTTATCACATCGTCAGAGAAAGGAGACACCGTAAGAGACGACTCATCACGGCAGTTATTTCTGCGGACGGGCAACGCGCAAAGACACACAACGCCATTTCCTGTGCCCTCACAGGTTATTACCGCACTTTCTATCTAGCAGATCAAAGGCGTGACAATGACTTTGAGGACGTCCTGCACGACCTGCCATCGGGAGGGGCGCAAGGCGACGTCACATCCTTGGAGGCCGTCAGGTGGGAAGAAATGCGCAAGGCCCTCTCGCGGAGCGCGAGAAACAAATCACCTGGACCTGATGGTATTCCGCTAGAATTTTATAGCACCTTTCCTGACCTGATGGGTGAAGTTTGGCGGCAGATGTGCTGGAACTCCTGGATCGGGGCTTCCGCGTCCCCCCCTCCCCCCCCCCCCTTCGGAATTTTTGGAGGGCGCGGTCACCCCTGTGCCAAAACCAAATGGAGGGTGCAGACCGCAATACTTCAAGCCGTTGACGTTATTGAATTCAGATTACAAGCTATTCGCCCGCATTCTTCGTTCTCGCCTCCTCGCTATGCTCAAAGATGCCATTCATGCCGACCAAACATGTGTGAGAGGAGGCAGAAATATAAACATGGCGTTTACAGAGATGTGGTGGCGCTCATGTCGGCATGCCGCTTAGAAGGCGCCCTCGTGGCAGTTGAACTAGGCGAAGCATTTGACAGAACTGAGCACCATTTCTTGCAGGCTGTCTTAGAGGAGATGGGACTGTCCCCAATGTCGGCAGGTGTGGTTCTTCGTCTCATCCACGGAGCCCCTTCCACAGTTCTGGTCAATGGCTACCGCTCACCATCGTTCACTATTGAGCGCTCAGTGCGACAAGGATGTCCCTGTCAGCCTTTCTCTTGGCCGTCGCCATCGAGCCTTCACTTCATGGTCTACGACAGCGTTTGGAGAGCATTCGCCGCCACGATGTGCGTTTTAAATTTTGTGGCTATGCGGACGACGTCGCATTCTTGGCGAGGTCGGCAGAAGATATATGTACGGCGATAGCGTGGCTTCAGCAATACGGAGAGGTGGCCGGGAGCCGTGTCAACCTGCGAAAGTCGCACTACATGGATGTGGGCAGAGGATTGCATATGAGGACGTCAGTGCCCATTTACCAAAGTCCCGGCGATGAAGTGTTTGGGAGTGACCTTCCATGGGAACGCGCAGCGAACAGCAGCTGCTACGTATCGCAGGCTACTTAATGTGTTCAGCATGCAAGTTCACCTCCATAACCTTGACTCGACCATGCGGGTACATTTTGTCAACGTCAACCTCGCTCCGAACCCACGTTCTCCCAATGGCCGCTACTATAGCTGCCAAGTTCCAGGCTGCCTTCGGTCATTTCGTCAGCGAGAGTAGGGAGTTCAAAAACCGTTACGAGACGCTAACGTTGCCCACACATGCAGGCGGCATTGGAATGATAAACGCGCACAACAGGGCGCGCGCTCTCTTCCTGAGGACGATGCATCGCCTACGTACTTCGGACACGGACACCCTCCCTCGTAAACTGATTCAGGAGGTGGTGCCTCTGTCCCTCCGTCTGTCATTTCCTGTTGGACATATCACACCAGCACTATGCCACATTCGCACCTATCTGGTCGACATGAGTTACCTGTTGGATGTCTTGCCGACCACGCGGAATCCTAGAAGCAAGGACTTCTACCGTTACTTTCTGCGGACGCTGCCTGCTAATGTGGTTGAACGCCGACATTCGGCTTTTGGATGGGGGTGGTTGTGGAGTAACATACACTCGCCTTTCCTTCCCATCACGGTCAGGGCACTGTGGTATGTGATAAATACTGAAAAATTCCCCATCCGAGAACGTTTATACATAATACATCTTGCCGAGGATCCTCTCTGCCCCAGAAGTGCCGCTGTCGACACCGACATGCACCGTTTCTTTTGTGGTACGGCTACCGACTACTGGCTCCTCTCACGGCACATGTTGGCATTGTCGCTGCGACGGACGCCTCAGTCCGTAGAGCCCAATGAACTGATCCATCCCGACGTCACTTACTTCCCAGCTACTCGTCATAACTCCACGGTGTGGGTTAATGATATGGCAGTGTCATACTTTATTAATGAGAGCGTTGCAGGATTATTAGATTTTTGGCATTATTTAACGAGTAACTACACGATTTTACTGCGCAAAGTGTCGTATGGTACGCTCTTTGCGAATTACTTGGGGTCGTTGTTTATGCGCCCTCCAGACCATTGGGATGTACCAGGTGGGAGAAGGGAATGAGATAATGCATACGATGGACTGATGAGAGACATCAACGGTAAGTATATGGAGTTTCACCCTCGCTGATCGAGAAGACTACCTGGACATCCCACCGTCTGGTTGCTGTGGACAACCCCTAGGAAAAAAGGAATAAAAAAGGAATAAAAAAGAACAAAAAATAATTACAAATAAAATCATAAGAACAAAATGAACAACAAATTAAATATAATAAAGTATTGTACCCCTCCCTTTAACCTTTTCTTTTTTTTCAGGAAAATGTTCAGAGGCATGATTAATTTTTGTTCGTGGGCGCGACCGTCCTACTTAGCTTTAAGCTGAAAGTGGCGGTGGCACTAGCTTTGTTTTCGTTTTTAGGTTAGATAGGTTTTTGGGGGAAGTACGGGGGACAGGGCCCAACGCTTGAAGTGGGAGAGGTCTAAAGACTACATTAATTTGACAGTTAAAAAAATAAAAAATGTTAAAAATAAGAAATAAAAAAGAGCGCTTGAAATAAATAAAAAACAAAAAGTTGCTAACGCTTCTGCTAAGTAAGCAAGAGACCCAAGTTCGAGTGGGCCGTTGTGACCGAGCGCTTCTAGGCGCTTCAGTCCGAAACAACGCTGCTGCTACGGTCGCAGGTTCGAATCCTGCCTCGGGCATGGAAGTGTGTGATGTCCTTAGGTTAGTTAGCGTTAAGTAGTTCTATGTTCTAGGCAACTGATGACCTCAGAAGTTAAGTCGCAAAGTGCTCAGAGCCATTTGAACCATTTTAGCTCCCTAAGCACAGACATTGTGATAATTGGACTGCTGGTACCACTACAGCTAACACATGACTCCTACCTATAATCTGGTGCGGTTTCTTACAACCATCTTTCCGCAGTGCTCGGCGGTCAGTGTCCGTCAGTAACCGAGCGAAGTGGCGCAGTGGTTAGCATCAGGAAGGACGACGGGTCAAACTGCGTTCGACCATCCTGATTCAAGTTTTCGTGATTTCCTTAAAATGCCTTCAAGCAAATGCCTGGATGGTTCCTTCTAAAGGGTACGGCCAATTTCCTCGCTCGTCCTCCCCTAATCCTAGCTTGTGCTCCGTCTCTAATGACCTCGCTATCTACGACATTAAGCCGTAATCTTCTCATCCTCCTCCTTGGTCCGTCAGTACAGGAGGTTAGCCTGGTCGTGATTTAACTGTGGCTGTTCCTTAGCGTGATTTAACTGTGGCTGTTCCTTAGCGTTTCCACTTCATAGTCACATAGCTAACAGTTGACTTGTGCAGCTTTACAAGAGTTGAAGTGATGCTGATAGATCTGTTACTCAAATCACATCGAGTAACTAGTCCACGTTGGGAGTCGCTGAACTTTTCTGACTCTCCCATTCTGCTGTTACTGCTTCTCTGTTGACAATACAATACTTACAGTCCAGCAACTCTATTTTGTTTCGCCTTAACGAATATTTGAAATATTCAAAATTTTATGTTCTAGTATTTTCACTCAGAGCTAAGTTCAGCGACCTCTCTTCGCCTAATGTCGTCTTAAACGCCAAGTCTAGCCGTCTCGCCTCCTAACTATTCCTTAACTATTTGCACGAACAACGACAATAGCTACTGCAGGCTACCTGGGCAGCCAGTACTGTTCTCGTGATTTAAATAACTGAGTGCTTTCATTTAATAAGATAAAAAGTCGCCTTATAAATTTGTTTTAATGAATTTCTATGAGTTAGCAAAACAAGCACTGGTCATCTACTTCAATTTCAACAGAGTACTTAACTTGCCACTACTAAAATATTCCAGTATATCTACACCTTGATCTAATTAACACTAAAGAAATTAGTACCCGAAGAAACACACACACACACACACACACACACACACACACACACACACACACTGAACTATGCCCTTCACTAAACAACATCACTTCTGCCTGCTATTCTTCTCCAATATCAGCAGTTTGTAGCTGCTAGAACAAAAGCTAGTACTTATTATTACACAACTTTTGGAAATTTGAAATGAGGTACCTGCTTTGTACTGAAAAATGCTAATAGTGATAGAATTAGAGTGCCATGTTTATCCATCAAATATCATAAAAGAAGATCACTGTTTTTAGTAGTAAATGTAATAATACGTAAGCTTTAAAAAAAAAATATTCTTACCTGAATGCGGTAAAAGAAGATATTCGTCATACTTACATGCAATGCTTAACGCATGTGTCTGCAAAAATGAGTAATGTACATGAACTCAGTAAAATAAATGCTAAAACCATTCTGTGATAACAGTTATATTAACTGCAAAATGTGTATTTAACTGAGAAATAAAATTTAGAAAACATTTCATTTGTTTCTAACTGTAAAACAGTGTTCACGTTCCTGTACTATTACATGGACTCTGAAACAGCAACTCGCCAACCGTTCCGTTATCAATAAAGTTATAGATATGACTAGTGAACACAGGAAATTTAAAATCTGCATGTACTTTGAAATAGTATTATATTACCGAATTTTCTATAAATATAAAATGTGTGCACTTAATCCCAGACCATATGAAGTAGCTTTTTTTTTTTTTAAGGTTTAACTTGCTGCCCGAGCAGCCACAATCTATCATAACTGTATAGAAACAGCTCTGGTAATCAGATCGTTAACGAAACAATTACTCTAAGTACGTTACATATTCACACTAATACACATTAAGAACGTATGAACAGGTAGTCTAACTGATAAAGCACACAGAACTGGTGATTCTCTGTGTATTAAGGAAAGTTAATCAACAGATTAATCGTCACCCTATTACATGGATAACTTTATACAATGAGGAGATCTTACCTAGATGGACGAAGATGACGGATTTGTGCTCATTTTGAGGCTGATCGTAAATACTGTTCCATGTTGCCCAGATCACACACTGACTGTACACTCTTCTTCTCTGGAGATGACGTAATATGCAATTATCGTTATTCCGTCAGTGGAACTTGATGCATCGTCGACTTGACGCTGATAATTGCAATTTAGAGCAAAACAGATTCACCTTTCATATGATTTAATATTCTTCTATCTCCTCATCTCCTACTGGCAAAGTAGGCATGTATACCGGCAACTATGTCGCAAGCGGAAGATGAAGAGATAGAGAAAGTATATGAGGATACTGGACGGGTAATTCAGTACGTAATTGGAAATGAAAATCTAACAGCCATGGGGCACTGGAATACGGTTGTAGGGAATGGAGTAGGGGAAACTGTTACTGGAAAATATACGGTTGATAATAGGAATGAGAGAAGAGAAAGACTAAGATCTGCAATAAGTTTCAGATAGTAATAACGATTACTCATTTGAATAAGAGAAGTAGCTATACTTGGAAAAGGCAGGAAGATACAAAAAGATTGCAGATGGATTATATCACGGTCAGGCAGAGATTCCTAAATCAGATACTGGATTGTGAGGCGTAAACAGTTTCAGAGGTAGACTCAGATCGCAATTTGGTAATGATGAAGAGTAGCTTATAGTTTCAGAGACTAGTCAGGAAGAATCACGGCGCATAGAAGTGCGATAAGGATGTCAAAGGAATGTAGAAATACATTTTAAGTTCTCTGCGGCTATAAGTAATAAGTTAATGAATAACGCAATAGGCAGTTCAGTGGAAGAGGACCTGGCATTTCTAAAAAAGTCAATCACAGAAGTAAAGGAGAAACTAGATACAAGGAAGCTCCCTGCGAAGAAAGCATTGGTAACAGAAAAAATACTTCATTTGATCGACGAAAGAAAAAAGTACGTAAATATTCATGGAAGTTCAGAAATACAAGTCGTTTAGGAACGAGATAAATAGGAAGTTCAGGGAAACTAAGATGAAATGTCTACATGAAAAATGTGAAGAAATCGAAAAAGAATTGACTCGTCAGTTTAAACAATTCATTGACAGGAAAAAGCAGCTTCATTTAAGTTCCTTAAAACGTTTGTTGATCGACGAAAGAAGAAAGTACGTAAATATTCAGGGAAGCTCAGAAATACAGGTCATTTAGGAGCGAGATAAATAGGAAGTGCAGGGAAACTAAGATGAAATGTATACATGAAAAATGTGATGATATCGAAAAAGAATTGATTCTTCTGTTCAAGCAATTCGTTGACAGGGAAAAGCAGCATCATTTAAATTCCTTAAAACGTTTGTTGATCGACGAAAGAAGAAAGTAAGTAAATATTCAGGGAAGTTCAGAAATACAAGTCATTCAGGAACGAGATAAATAGGAAGTGCAGGGAAACTAAGATGAACTGTCTACATGAAAAATGTGATGATATCGAAAAAGAATTGATTCTTCAGTTCAAGCAATTCGTTGACAGGGAAAAGCGGCTTCATTTAAATTCCTTAAAACGTTTGTTACGAGACTAGTTTCGAACCACAGAGATTCATTTCCAAACCTAGCCTACTGAGGCTGCACATTGAGTCGCAACACATGCTCTAAACATGATTGCAGGATGAATGCCACAGTCTACACATGCCTGTTATCAAGTGAACGTAATTAGTTTTAGCGTAATAGCGCAACCAATAGAGACCAAAATATCGGGAATAGTTCGTGTAGGCGTAAATTTCTGTGCAGTGAACACGAACGACATACATGAATACGCGAGGACGTACTCACCGTACGACTTATCGTAGGAAACAGATTTAAGAACAGCAAACTTACAGTTATAGCAGTTATAGATTTAGAGACAGCTTTTGACACACTCTTTCAAATCAGGAAGATAGCAAGAATAAAACACAGCGAACGAAAGCTTAAATACAAGTTTAACAGAATCCAGACTATAATTATAAGTGTCGAAGGGTTTGAAAGGGAAGCAGTGGTTGGGAATGGAATGAAACACCGTTGTATCTTCTGCTCGATGTTTTTCAATATGTATACAGAGCAAGTAGTAAACGAAAACTAAATGAGAAATTCGACAACGGAATTAAAATTCAAGGACAAGAAAGAAGACTTTGGGGTAGGCCGATGACTTGAAAAGAGGTTATAAGGTGAACACCAGTAAAACTAAAACAACAGTAATAGATTGTAGTCAAATTAAATTAGGCGATGCCGATACAATTGTACGAAACCAGACACCAAAGGTAGTCGAAGAGTTTTGGTGTTACGGCAGCAAAATAAATGTCGTTGGCCGAAACAGATAGGATATAAAATGTATACTGGCAGTAGCAAGATAAGCATTTCTGAACAAGAGAAACTTGTCAACATCGAATATAAAATGTAACGAGGTCTTTTCTAAAGGTATTCGTATAGAGTATAGCTTCAGGTAAACGTGAAAAACGGACGTAACCTTTATAGAGAAGTATATAATAGGAGGTTCTGAAACCTGGTGCTACAGAATAATGAAGAAAATTAAGTGATGGTTCGAATAACTGAAGAGGAGGTACAGAATCGAACTGGAGAAAAAAGAAATTTGTGTCACAATTTAAGTAAAAGAAGAGATAAGTTGATAGAACCTCATGAGGCATCAAGTAAACGTCATTGTAAAATGAACATAAGCAGTCTGGACCGCCAGAAGCCTTTGTATTTGTGGTTAGTGGTGTCGGTTAGTTACTGACCATCTTCAGATCCCGTACCATGATGGCTGGCGGAGGGGGGGGGGGGGGGGGGGGGTGAATGAGCAGGCATTACGAACTCCACGTCAGGTGACGCTATGGAGTTCGTAACACCTATTCCGATCTTCACCACCGCCTACCATCATGGTATAATGTCTGAACTGACCGAAACAGGTAACCACAAAATAAAGGTTTCTTGCGGTCCAACTGTTTATGTTCTTTTTAAAGTACTATGAAAAACCACTATCCTCCAGGAGAAATGTTGTCAAAAGTTACTTAAGTAATCGTCGGTTTGGAAATGGAAGTTTTTGTGGTGATGAAAATTGTTCGAAGAAGATCAAAGCTTGAATATAGTAAGCAGTTTGAAATGGAGGCACGTTGCAGTATTTCTGTTGAGATGAAGAAGCTTGTTCGGTATAAAGTAGCATGGAGAACTGCATCAAATCAGTCTTCAGTCCGAAGACCACAACAACAGGCGATAACTTAGAGAACACCGCCGCTCAAAAAGGCGCATTTAGAAACATCTCATTACAGTTATCAAATCGGATGATCATAGTACGTAGACAGGCAAGAGGCCTATGGGAGACGAATATCAATCATTGATTCGCAGTAAAGACAAACATTACAGACAAATAAAGCCGTGCGTTGAGATGGCTCGTAGTACTAGTTCGACACAATTGAGCCAAATGAAGAGTTTATAATTTCCGTAATTGGCGTGAAATTTATTCGTAGATACTTCTACAGTTAATTTTAGCTGCTACATGTTCGAGACACTCTACCGTGTGTCCCAGGAGGCATGGCAAAGATTCAGGCACGTGACAGAACGGTCATTTGAAGCAAAAAAAGTAGTAAGCATCGGCTCTAAAATGCGTACCTCAAGAGCTATGAACACTCCTTCATCTTCGATACAGTGAAACAAATGTCTGCTATTGCAAGCTCTTTGCTTTCCTTACTCTGAGAGGTGCTAATTCGTGGCAAAACAAGAAAACAAAAGTCCGATAAACATGTGCTCTAACGTACATACCTCAAGGACTATGAGCGTTCGTTCATCTTCGCTA
Organism: Schistocerca americana; assembly: GCF_021461395.2. Classification (NCBI taxonomy): domain Eukaryota; kingdom Metazoa; phylum Arthropoda; class Insecta; order Orthoptera; family Acrididae; genus Schistocerca; species Schistocerca americana. The sequence continues at coordinate 226,240,604 of NC_060120.1, read as the reverse complement.
TTGTGGAAAGCATGTCTTGCACTAAACGAGTGCTCATAGCTCTTAAGATATGCATTTCAGATATGTTTATTATATAATTTTTTCTGCTTTTGGTCTATACTATCTCCTGCGAAAACACGTAAGGCAAGGAGGTTGTAGTGGAAGAGATTTGTTTTGCAGTATCGAAGATGAAGATGTATCCATAGTCCATGGTTGCTTTAGCTCTATTACATTTTCAAACACAATGCGTGTTTTGTAACTAAGTTGATCATGACTTCTGTAAGATCATAATTACTATTGCTGATGTATTTTACATAATTATTTTGCAACCGAACTTCATAATTGTTCATCTACTGCCATAGCTGTAGTTTGGTGTAAGCGCTGTCATCTGCTCCCTTGCTGTTTTACATAGTTGTGTTGTTAACTTCTTCGGTTCTATTTTTCAGTTGTTGGGATTTATTTCGCACTCTTTAATATCAGTTCTGTACTTAAGGCTTTGTCGCTGTGTATATAGAGATTGTAATCGCACAGTTGATTGTCGCACTCGACAGGAGCCAAAATACGATGTTCGCATGATTACCTCTGTCGTGGACGCCCTGTCCTGACAGTTTGCTGTATGCACCATGGTGTGTCTGCTCGCCATGCCTACGCCAGGCGGTCGGGAAAATATATGTGATTATTGTTTTTGGATTTGGTCTTTAACATTACGTACGACAACCAAATCATTCATGTCATGGCTTTCGCGCTACTCGGCTAGGATTTGGTATAAGGCTTTCATTCTATTATTATCTATTTTATTTATTAAGATGCTGTAGGTTTAGACTAATTTCCTGTTTTGTTTAACTGCAGGCAGCCTGAACACACTCAAAGCACGAAACCGGTCGTAATACAATAAATGTGTGACAATGCAGCTGACTTGGTTTTAATTAACCTTTAACTTAAGGTATGCATTTTACAATCTATGCCTTTCGCTTCGAATCATCATTCCTGTCACATACAGTGTTTGGATACTATATACTGTGAATGTGATGGGGTAAAAGTAGGAGATATCAATCACAATTTATTTCAAACGCAGACTGTATGCAAACCATCCACCTGATTTAACACAACAGTTAATCATATCTCAGAATCCTTTACCATCTAATTTAAAGGTCTCCTTCGAGAAAATACTGTGTTATTAATACGTTGATTTTAATACAAATGTAGCCCTGAAACTTTCTAAAATACTGAGAGATGGCTGTACAAAACGTAAGTGGAGAAAAAAGAGAAGCTGTTGTGGAGGAGGTTACAAGAGAGATGTGCATTATGGTGTAGTTTACTCATAAAATATCGAGGACATGCGTTTCTAGAACAGTCAAATAAGATATTGCTTCCTCCGACACATATCCCCCACCTCACCCTCTCCTACAAAGAAAAAAAAAACTGAAGATACAATTAAATAGATTCGAGCTCATACGCACCATTCACGACAGGAACAGAAAGGAGAGAAGTACCCTCTGCTACATACCGTAAGATGGCTTTCGTAGTGCAGATATAGACGCAGACTGCGCTATCAGTGTCGACGGGACAAATTATAGATTGTTTGGTTACTAATGCTGGTGAATTTATTAATTTACTACTAAAGAAAGTGTGTAAACATACAAGCTTTATCGTTGTTATCCACATTTGAGCCCTAGTAGACCATGCGATGGTGAAAGAGTGTCATTACCAAGGTCTTGTTTTGGATTTCCTTTGTATCCTTGTTAGCAGGTCTTCTTGGGTTTCTCTGCCAGGCAAAATGTCCTGTTTCGCATTTTTTGCCTACACTTTTTCTATCTGGTACATCAAGTTATCTAATTTCATGTTCTTTCCGGTCTTGTTTTACTGCACCGATCCAATTCGTGGTTTCAATTTTAGCTTTACTACGGGTTACGTATAATTCCATAACCTTGTGAAACTAACGTTGGTTTCATTCTTTTGATACGCCCATAGAATTTCAGTTTGCGCTTTTTCATATCCGAATAAACGTTGGTATACTTTTCATTTCCTTTATTTGCTGTTGGTCTGTATGTTCCACCTTTAGTCAAATTTGGACCTTAAAACTTTTCTGATTACTTTTTGTTCTCTCTTTTTAATTTCTTTAGTGTCCCCTCTATCTGTTAAAAGATTTCAGCCGCATAAATACACTCTGGTTTGATGACTGTGTTGTAATATATCGGTTTTCTGTAAAAAAAAGGTACATTATTTTATTATGGATGTGTTGTGTACACGTTATAGCTGTTTCCATTTTGGACCACGGAATATCGTAACCAACCTTTCCCATGCCAGTTTCAAGAATGGTTCCACCTAAATATTTGAACTGATTAACTCTCTCTTACAATTTGCCCATACTTAGTTTTCAGAATTTTGGGCTTTCTTATGTGAAATTTTAATTAATACTGGCGAAGAGAGAACACAACCAGTAGCAATTAACAGATGAGTGTGACAAGGGTGTACTCTCTCACCCATATTTATCACATTGTTAGACAATGGCAACATGAAGTTACGGCAGGAATAAAATTAATTCCTTGAAACACACATTTAAATATTGCAGTTTTTGCTGATGACCGTAATAGATTTACAAAAGACGGAAGATGATTTAAAATTTGCTCTATATCGAATGGACTCAACAGGCGAACTCTATAACTGCAAAATGGAAAATAACAGAATATAAAACCAAAGTTGTGCTTTTTAAAGGAAAATTCCAGTGCACTCTAAAATAATGCTAAATGGAAAATCAGTTGAATATCACTTCCAGTTATTAGGGAGTAATGTAAGTTATTAATGTGATAATGGCATTTCTAGTAAGTTGAATAAGTTTCAAGCGATAGTAGATTAACCAAGAAAAATACGATGACAAAACTCTACAATGTAATGGCAAAACCTACACTCACATATGGAAGTGAGACCTTGAGAATACCTAAGAAACAGCAAAGAATGTTATAGTCAACCTAAATGATATTTTTAAGGAAAGGATGTATTCTGAGAAATCAAAAAGAATTCTGAAAGAAGAATAGTATTAAACTATTTTGTATGATTGAAATAATATAGAACGAGATAAAAAAATGAGAAAATCTATTGAAAGAATGGGAACAGAAAGAGTAGTGAGACATATAATAGACTACAGGCTTAAGGAAATAGAGATCCAAAAAGACCAAGAAAAAGGTGGCTTTTGTGAAGACGGAAGAGGCTATAAGCCTATTCCTTGAGTGAAGAACAAGAAATATTTTTGGTGCAAGGTAGTTGCTAGACCTGTATTTCGCTTTTTCAAATGCTATTTGGAACCCTACTCCTTCTATTGTTTCTTTAAGAACATCTATTCGTTTTTCCGATTCTTCAACGGTGTAACATAGAATCGCCAGGTCGTCTGCAGTCTGGCCTAATACTGATTCGTATTAATTTGATTAGTTGGACTGGTTCGTAAATTTTAAGCTATGATTTCTATTTTCGCCACTTTCACTCGTCCCGAGACACAATATGAAAAACAATGGAGAGAGCCACTACCTTGTCTCACTCCTGTTTTAATTTAAAATGTTCCGAAATTTCTGCATGACTCTTACCTCAGATATTGTATCATTAGTGTTTAACTAATAATTGCAGTGGTCTTGAGGTCCAGTTTTGTTTATACATCGCCGCAAAAAATATTATTACACCTTGAAACACGACATCGATGACGGCATATTCCACCTGTGGAATAGTAAATGTACTGGTAATGGTATCAACGTCGTCCGCCACCAAATATCGTGTAGGCATAGCTGCCAGAGCGGCATCTGTGTCTACCGTTTAATAGGGCATGCTCAGAGCCAGACGGCTGAGTGGTGTGCAAATGTGTGCAGCAAGCAGGCAGTCATGCCACATAGATCCACTCGTCCTTCCTATAGCCGACTGAGCGAGTTTGAAAGACGTCAAATTGTGGCCTTCCGAGTTGCGGGGGGCTGGTCCTTCCGGAGAATTGGCGCACGAATTGGACACGCTGCGTTAGTTGTGCAAAGACGCTGGTATCAGTGGTCACGTGAGCAATCTCATACCCATTGACGAGGTTCTGGACGTTCACGTAGCACAGTCTTCCTCCAAGATCGTCGATAATAAGGGCAGCAGTTGCAGATGTTACAGCTACCACAGCACATGTTTAGAGCTTGTGATCCCAGACGTGTCAACACGAGCTGTTGCGAAGTGGTCATTAACAATGGGACAGTGGGCTCGCACACAACTTGTCGTCAGAGGATCATTTGGTAGGTGCAATGGCGCCTTCTGGTCTTTAACGATGAAAGCAGAGTCTGCCTACACGCAAGTGATGGTCGTTTGTGCGTACGAGGTAGACCTGGTGACTGCTGTCTAGTAAAGTGCGATCGTCCAAGATTCACTGCCCCCACCCAATGCCTTATAGTCTGGTGCGCAATAAGCTATAACTCTTGTTCAACTTTGGCGTTTCTGGAGGGGACGCTAACCAGCTCTCGGAACGTGCAGAATGGTGTTAGAGCCGTTCTTTGGCAGTTCTTGCAAATAGGAATGTAACATGTTGTTCCAACAGGATAATGCTCGATCACGCACTGCCCGTGAAATCCAAGGCGCCTGGCCAGCACTATCTCCAGATTTATCTCCTAACGAGAGCGTGTGGAATACGATGGGACGCAGGTTCGAATCCTGCCTCGGGCATAGATGTGTGTCATGTCCTTAATTTAGTTAGGTTTAAGTAGTTCTAAGTTCTAAGGGACTGATGACCTCAGATAGTGCTCAGAGCCATTTGAACCATTTTTGAACAGGTCGAACAGTGGTGGCGTAACGTATCCCAGGACAGTATTCGCCGTCCGTAAGATCGACTGGATTGCAGGCTCAGGGCTTGTATTGGCACCCATGGAGGTTATACCACTTACTAATATGGGTGTTTCTGCAAGGATCGATGCTTCGTACCTCAGAATCTCTTGTACTGTTGATCCCTAAATGTTATCATTTCATGTACTCCATACGCAGTTGCCGGCCGGAGTGGCCGAGCGGTTCTAGGCGCTACAGTCTGGAACCGCGCGACCGCCACGGTCGCAGGATCGAATCCTGCCTCGGGCATGGATGTGTGTGATGTCCTTAGGTTAGTTAGGTTTAAGTAGTTCTAAGTTCTGACTGATGACGTCAGCAGTTAAGTGCCATAGTGCTCACAGCCATACGCAGTTGTGCCAATGAATCTTGAGTAAACTGGTAACCTCTAAAAGAGTGTGGTAATTTTTTTTCCGGGAGTCAACGAATGGAATGTCGGTACGTGTGTTTATTAAACATGCGCGACTAAGCAACTTCAGCTTAAAAAAGGATGTCTGTTGCTGGTTCTGAAGTCAGGCAATACTCAACTACAATGCCCCACTCGTGTCAACACACACACACACACACACACACACACACACACACGCACGCTCTCTTCCTTCCGCCCTCCAAGCAAAAAAAAACCCTAACCGCAGCCGCGGCTGTGCCGTGCCGGCAGAATTTAAGCGGCGGCGGCTCTTTTACGGCGGCGGCGGCTTTGCTTTTTATGTCGGGCTTAAAGTGGAGCTGCGAGTCAACAGGCGAAAATCCGGCGATCGCGCGGCCCGGTAATCCACTGTGCTGCCCGCGTGACGCACGGCGGCCACGCCCTGGCGCCGCCCCCGCTCGCCTATTCATCAGAGTGCGCATGCGCGCCGGGGCGGGCAGGTGCCTTATCTGCCGCGGCCACACTACGTTAGCCCAAGTGACCCGCTACGGGGCCGCTGCGTCCGCTACATAAATATCCCGCCGGTCCAGCGCGCGGCCGTCTCGGTAGACTCTGCTCAGATATTTTCCTCCTCCTCTTCCTAGCAGGAGCTCCTCCCAGAGAAACCGTCTCTCCCTATAAAACAGACAGGATTAATTAGTTTCGCGCGTAAATACCACGTTAGCTTTCCTCTACTTTTCGCAATACATGGTCTCGTTTTTCGGGTATAAATTTAATAGCAGGAGTAAATAAAGGGTCGTCTTCCAGACTTCTCCTCTCTCTCTCACTGTACTTCTGCATTTCATCTACTGACCACATTTTCCAAGTGGAAATACTTTGCCTGCCTCTTTATTCTTTTCCCAGTGATTTTTACTTATCAGGTAAACTTTTTTTAACTGTTATGTCGTATTACGCTGAGGTGACAAAAGTCATGGAAAACCTACTAATATCGTTTCGGACCGCCTTCTACCCGGCTCAGTGCAGCAGCTCGACGTGACATGGAAGGAGCAAGTCGTTGGGAGTCCCCCACTACAGTTACTAATGCGTTGGATCACTCCGTATTGTAAATGAATAAAAGTAAATATATAAAAGACTGTATGAAGTACGATTTTAAAATACAGACTGCTGGAACGATTTCTACCCTCTCATCCAGAAATAGCTTGCATGGTACTAGAGTAACTTGTAGGGGATCAAACCTGTGGAGAAAGAGATTGGACAGACTTCCAAAATACAAATGAGGTCTAAGACCAATCGTTAGTAATATTCATTTGAATCTGTTGTATTAAAAATTATGATAGGAAAAATATTATCTGCTAATAACTCACCATGTGCATCAGGATAACATAAAATTAGTGTCAGGGAGGTGAACAGATCAACCTCCTATGGGATGTGTGTATTACACTTGACAAAATGGACATCGTCGACATTCAAGAAGTGTTCAAAATAAACCATAAACTTGCACCATGAACAAGAGCGCAGATTTGCTAAGAGATAGGGGAAATTCACCGGCGTCTATCGTGCTGAATGAGACCTAAGTGCTGTAGTGTGCGAGTGATACAGACGAGAACCTACATCATAGGGAAACCCTGTAGAATCTGTTTGTGGCCAGGGAGACGTAGTAGTGTTAAATATGGCGGAGCTAAGATCGGCCATAAAGGGAAATATTTGTGAAAACTATTTAATTCTCTAGTAATTCAGGGAATGAAGCAACAGTAATTTTAATCTACTATTCTTCATACATTTTCATTATGATCACAATAAAACTTGAATATTGATCATATCTATAATAGTTTAGGATTTACCGTTAAAGTCTAAAATCTGAACGCTTTGGTCGATCTTAAGGATCGACATCTCATGTACAAGCGCATCATTAAATTGACAATTGTAGTAAATATCAACACTGTAACTTTATTTGTTTAAAATATATAGTGAATTTAAACTATCTTCATTTCCAATTAAGTATCAGATCACCATTTCCTTCACACAAAAACACATTGAGCGATGATGGCATGACACCTTATTGAATCATTAAGTAACAGAATTTTTTTGTAAAGTTTAGTGCATAATGGTTACTTTTGTTCTTTATATATTTATCAGAAATCACACTGGAGCAAGGCTACTGGCCGTAACATTCAAAGTTAAGAAGGAAACTGTGTTGGTTTTACGTAAAAGAATTTAACGTTTATTATGTAATTGATATTATTGTTACTTAATTTCGAACGTGAAAGTGGTCAAGCTTTGATTATTTAAATATGTTAAAATTTAAAATGATGTCGAATAAGCTGTAGCCAATCAGATAGACGGCTTCAGGAAAGGGAACTGCCCTAGTCAGTTGAGCGAGTATGTGCGGCGCGAGGGAAGCGCGGGAACTTGTGGTAATGTCTTATGGGACCAAACCGCTGAGGTCATCGGTCTCTAGGCTTACGCACTACTTAATCTAACTTAAACGAACTTATTCAAAGGACAACACACACTCCCATGCCGGAGGGAGGACTCGAACCTCCGACGGGGGGAGCCACGCGGGCCGTGGCAAGGCGCCCCAGACCATGTGGCTACCCCGCGTGGCTGGGAAGCGGGGCAGGTGACGGGCAGAGGAACACTGCTGGTGGAGACGCGAAAGCGGACAGTTCACTTCTGGTCTAGACACCAAAAGGAACACTGTTGGTGGACACGCGAAAGCAGACAGTCGGTCGTAAGGCAGCTAGGAAGTGAAACAGAAAATTTCGCGTCTTTGGTATCACGGGACTTAGTCTCTCAGCGGTGAGCAGCCGCGTGCCTGGTGTGAACTCTAACTTTTCGGTTGATAACTTGTATTTCGCTATGAGATTGTGAATGATCGAACCGTGTCAAATGGATATGCGCTCGAGTGTAACAGTAACTCTAAATACAACTGTCGCTATTAGTCTCCTTTCTGAATAAACATTATTCTAACCAAATAGGAACTGTGTTACCTACATCATTTATGAGTCGTTAATTTAGTTCTCGCTGTTATCATTACTATCATCATATGTTATATTAACTTTGTATTTCGAAAACTTGCCATTGCCGAGAGGAGTGGGCGCGCGGTTTGAGGCGTCATGTCACGGACTGCGCGGCCCCTTCCGCCGGAGGTTCGAGTTCTCCCTCGGGCATGGGTGTGTGTGTTTGTCCTTAGTATAATCTAGGTTAAGTAGTGTGTAAGCTTGGGGACTGATGACCTTAGCAGTTATGTCCCATAAGATTTCACACACCTTTGAACCTGGGTCACAACAAATAACTGCAACATATCAAGACAGATGTTGTCTTGATTGTCGTATCACTGAAGAAAACAGGTCCTATGATTTTATTGTGCATAAGACCGCACCACACGTTCAGCCCAGAGAACGGACCCAGTTTGGTAATAATGTCTGAGAAAAATTGTGACATCTCATAGACAGCCCTACAAAAGTTAAACTAACCCTATACTAGACGTGTAAATGTGAAGTGTAAGGAAAATAGAAAACTGAGTGTAGATAAAAACCTTATGTAATACGACACATAACTCCAAAACCTACAACTCGTTAAAAAATGTTCAAATGCGTTTGAATTACTAAGGGACCAAACTGCTGAGGTCATCGGTCCCTAGACTTACACATTACTTAAACTAACTTACGCTAAGAACAACACACACACCCATGCCCGAGAGAGGGCTCGAACCTCCGGCGGGACGGGCCGCGGAATTCGTGCATGGCGCCTCAAACCGCGCGGCCAATTCACGAGGCTACAACTCGTTAATACGATATTTTTGTGGATATGTATTTTAGTATCAAAGAATACAGTGGAAAGACATTGTTTGTAATCAAGGAAATCGTATCTCATTAATGTTAAAAAGTTTTGATTCAAAGATCTAGTCCCACTTTTGTCCCTACTATTGAAGAATTGAGTCACTTAGCTGTTCTGACGCCCTAAGTATTTGATGTACGTATTTTCTTTAACAATATATGGTAAAATGTTAATGTATCCTGTTTTTATTCAAAACTGCTCAGACCTTATGGAAATATTTAAGTGAAAATAATTATATAGAAAATTTTGTAGAAGATGCCCATCAGGCTCTCTTTTGTTGTAATGGCACACACGTGACCATTACGTGGAATTTAATTAAAATATTAAATATTGGGATTCACTCTCAAGTTAACATAGCAAATTCCATTACGTGGAATTTAATTAAAATATTAAATATTGAGATTCACTCTCAAGTTAACATAACAAATGTTTTTTTTACTTTCAGTTGTTAAAAAACAGAGGATTTTTTCTGGTACCAGTAGGAGGAAGGATGGATTCGCGCTCAGCTAGTGAACGAGTGAGAAGCACGCCATTTTTAGCGAGTAATTGTAGACCGCCATTTTGGGGTCGCTATGAATAAGTGAGGAGTATGTATTTCATATGTGCACCGTTTAGAAAAATACAGTATTGTTTTATTAACAGAAAGGTCGTGTGAGTTGTTATTTCAAATAGTACAATAATTACAAGAACTGAAGCCCACCTGTGTACTTTGGAAAATTACGAAGATCCGATAAGCTTAATGGGAACACCGTCAAGACTTCTAAGGTGAACACGGCGACCAAACGTAGCATTATAAAGAATGGTAAGCACAAATCTACAGCGGAGAAAGAAACTACTTCGCCCTGCAAAATAATATGAACTAATTCGAATTTATTTCCAGGCATAGCTCAGCTTATTGTGCTTGTCATTCATGCCGAAAAATTAATCTCATTAATTCAATACATTTTAAAAAGCCACGCATTTCAACATTTTATTACCATCTATTCAATTATTTTATTATATTATAAAGTGGCGACATGTGACAGGCACGATACGTAGTGGGCAAAACTGTGAGTACTAGTATTGTTAGGAAAATGAATATACATGTGTGTTAACAATTTCTTTATGTTCCATGTGCGCTGATGATGTGACGGACACGGTGATGTGATACTGAAGCAATACTATCAAAAGGAAATAATAAATAAATTAGAAGGAAGAAGGCGACAATACCAAGAGCACACAACAAAGCACAATAGAGGAAGTACCATTTACAAGACAACAATCAGGTAGGACCGCGCAATGCGTTCCCAGTAGACCTATTAGAAAATCCATCCACCTATTTCCTAAAATCCAGAACCTAAAGCTTCAGAGATTAACGCTATTGTAGTCAAGTAGAGATAATGACATTTCTTTATTAGTACGGAAAATTTATTGATTGATGAACAGTTGAGACTACAATTACATACAACTGTATATGCATTTTTTCGCGTGAGAAGTAGCGCGGAAGTAAAATCTTAAAAAATAAAATTTTTATTTTGAAAACTGCAGTGGTCTAAGGATTTCTATAATGGAGGGTCAAAACAATAAGGAAATGTCATTCGAAAATCAGAATGCCCATGTAGTGGATGTTCATTTGCAAAATGCAACAATGAGTGGTTTGGAACCGTTTAGCGGTGATTATTTGGGTGCTGGGCGCGACATGCCATTGTTGCATTCGACGCCCGTGAATACAGAACACTTAATTACAAGCAATACGTTAATTACAGTAGACGTAACTAACGGCACCTCCAGGCAAGAGAATATTTTAAATGAGCGCTGTACGCGTAGTACGGACGCAGATGCTGACAGGCGTAGGCCGGAAGTGAATACGGAAGATATGCAAGCCTTATTTCGAGCCTTAACAGAAACCATACAAACAAGCATGAATGCAATGAAAGCAGACATAAATTCAAAAATGTCGGGTTTAGAGACTAATATGTCAAGTTTACAAACGATACAAGCAGACATGACTAATATGAAAGCAGACATGACCACAGTAAAGTCCGATATCGAGAAGGTTAATACAAACATGGCACACATTTCAGACGAGGTAAAAAATTTGCGCACAGAACTCAATAGTTGGTTGGTTGGTTTGGGGAAGGAGACCAGACAGCGTGGTCATCGGTCTCATCGGAATAGGGAAGGATGGGGAAGGAAGTCGGCCGTGCCCTTTCAGAGGAACCATCCCGGCATTTGCCTGGGGTGATTTAGGGAAATCACGGAAAACCTAAATCAGGATGGCCGGAAGCGGGATTGAACCGTCGTCCTTCCGAATGCGAGTCCAGTGTCTAACCACTGCGGAACTCAATAGTCTGGACACGAAGTTCACACAGCAGATTTCACAAATCTCCACGGAGGTGGATAGGAAAATTAATGAACAAGTACAAATTTCGGTTCACGATATGGGTGAGAAATTAAAAGGCATAATGGGCGAAAAATTTGGAACACTAACACACACGTATCGACAGGAGCTATCCGGAATTAGAGAAACCCAAGAGAATTTACAGGCAATGCAAAAGAATACGCAGGTCAACTTAGACAATGTACAATCAGAAGTAGCGAAGCTACATTCTTTCTGTGACGACCTGCCAGAAAATGTAGAAAAAATCACACTGGAGGTAGGATTACTCAAGTTAAAACACAAGAGGATCAACTCAGACATTGTGCAGCTTTATGAATCGGTAAAGAGCAATGCGAAGGACGAAAACACAACGTTCGCAGAAAAATGCGTACGTGAACAGCGTACCTATGTGGAAGCGGTAAAGGAAGTGATGGGGGACAAGGAAGAAGAGATCTTAAAACGCGTAGGACATGATATCAGACAGTTAGAACAACGGTTAATATCATCGCCTGGGGCGGTAAGCGGAGCGATAAACAGCCATCCGCCAGTTAGAGAAATCAGTGGCGCGGACAACAATGCCCAACCCACGCCGCACGACCGCATGTCGACGCGCGACGCGAGCAGCGGGCAAAACTTTGCTAAACCAAATATACCATCACCGCAGGGAAATGCTGTTCCGCCGTGCTGGACAGCGTTGTTAATGGATGAGAGCTTAATAAAACATCGACAGTTTCCCGTATTCTCAAATGAGAAAAAGCGAACGCACCCGGTAATGTTTGTCCGAGCCGTTAGAAATGTACTGCCCAGGACTTGGACAGAAGCTCAAAAGATTAAATATGTAGTAGGACACACCGAGGGTGATGTCCTTTTGTGGGCTACGGAGATGTCAGAACTCTGCGAGACATATGATCAGTTTGAGAATGCATTTTTAGATAAATACTGGTCAACAGCTATCCAGGAGAGGTTAAGACGAGAGGTATTTAACTCAGTACTATATCATTAAAAATTCGGGGGGCTAAGAAGCTATTTTGAAAAATACCTAAACAAGACCCGTTACTGGAATAATCCGATATCTCATGTCGATGTACTGAAATATCTTAAAGAACAAGTTACCTGCAAATGTTAGGGAAAAATTAATAACTGTTCCCGAATATGATCTCGAGTATTTTCTTTCAGTGCTCGACTCAATAGATCTGATTCATGAGGATGGGCAAGCCACGCCTAGTTATCGTAACGGTAATGGGCACAACCCAAACGGGAAGAACTACGGTAACGGCAATGGCTTTGGAAATTATAACGGTCGTGTGCGCATGAATGAATGGCATCCGTATGCACCGCCGCGCCACAACGGAAATCCGTACCATCGGTCTACCCACCAGCCACAGGGTGACCGAGGGTACGAAACTAAATATCAGCCCCATAGGTACGGTAATGGCCGAGACAATAGAAATTCGAGGGAAAATTTCGACAATAGGCGACAAGGAAATGCAAATTACCAGGAACGGAATATGCAACACAGGGATCAGAGAGATAACAGGCTGCCCGTACAGTCAAATCGAAACAACCGGGACACGAACTGGCGAGCACGCGAACAAACGGTAACCATAGTAGAAGTGACGGCAGAAAATGAAACAATACCTTTACCGGCCCCAGGAAATAATAATCGAGCGTGACTAGAGGAAGAAGGTAATGAACTGTCAGTGTGCCACAGTACTAATATGAGCAACTTAAACACTAAAACGAACAGGAACGGAAAGGAGGAAGCAGGCACTGAAACAAACCTACACATACAGCATATCCGGAATCTATTTTTAAGGTATGATAAGGACGCAGAAATGAAAGAAGAGTTGTTTATCGAAGAGAAAGAAACAACACGCAAGGTAAGTGAAATTATTCAAACAACAATAAAGGTAAAGGTGGGAAACATACACTCCTGGAAATTGAAATAAGAACACCGTGAATTCATTGTCCCAGGAAGGGGAAACTTTATTGACACATTCTTGGGGTCAGATACATCACATGATCACACTGACAGAACCACAGGCACATAGACACAGGCAACAGAGCATGCACAATGTCGGCACTAGTACAGTGTATATCCACCTTTCGCAGCAATGCAGGCTGCTATTCTCCCATGGAGACGATCGTAGAGATGCTGGATGTAGTCCTGTGGAATGGCTTGCCATGCCATTTCCACCTGGCGCCTCAGTTGGACCAGCGTTCGTGCTGGACGTGTAGACCGCGTGAGACGACGCTTCATCCAGTCCCAAACATGCTCAATGGGGGACAGATCCGGAGATCTTGCTGGCCAGGGTAGTTGACTTACACCTTCTAGAGCACGTTGGGTGACACGGGATACATGCGGACGTGCATTGTCCTGTTGGAACAGCAAGTTCCCTTGCCGGTCTAGGAATGGTAGAACGATGGGTTCGATGACGGTTTGGATGTACCGTGCACTATTCAGTGTCCCCTCGACGATCACCAGTGGTGTACGGCCAGTGTAGGAGATCGCTCCCCACACCATGATGCCGGGTGTTGGCCCTGTGTGCCTCGGTCGTATGCAGTCCTGATTGTGGCGCTCACCTGCACGGCGCCAAACACGCATACGACCATCATTGGCACCAAGGCAGAAGCGACTCTCATGGCTGAAGACGACACGTCTCCATTCGTCCCTCCATTTACGCCTGTCGCGACGCCACTGGAGGAGGGCTGCACGATGTTGGGGCGTGAGCGGAAGACGGCCTAACGGTGTGCGGGACCGTAGCCCAGCTTCATGGAGACGGTTGCGAATGGTCCTCGCCGATACCCCAGGAGCAACAGTGTCCCTAATTTGCTGGGAAGTGGCGGTGCGGTCCCCTACGGCACTGCGTAGGATCCTACGGTCTTGGCGTGCACCCGTGCGTCGCTGCGGTCCGGTCCCAGGTCGACGGGCACGTGCACCTTCCGCCGACCACTGGCGACAACATCGATGTACTGTGGAGACCTCACGCCCCACGTGTTGAGCAATTCGGCGGTACGTCCACCCGGCCTCCCGCATGCCCACTATACGCCCTCGCTCAAAGTCCGTCAACTGCACATACGGTTCACGTCGACGCTGTCGCGGCATGCTACCAGTGTTAAAGACTGCGATGGAGCTCCGTATGCCACGGCAAACTGGCTGACACTGACGGCGGCGGTGCACAAATGCTGCGCAGCTAGCGCCATTCGACGGCCAACACCGCGGTTCCTGGTGTGTCCGCTGTGCCGTGCGTGTGATCATTGCTTGTACAGCCCTCTCGCAGTGTCCGGAGCAAGTGTGGTGGGTCTGACACACCGGTGTCAATGTGTTCTTTTTTCCATTTCCAGGAGTGTAGATGTACTAGTTGTTTCGGATACTGGCGCGTCGACAAGCCTAATGTCTACTAGCTTGTTCAAAGAGATAGCGAGGGAAGTAAATGTTCCCACACTACCTGTAGAGAACTGTAAGATCGTAACGGCGATGGGAAGTAAATCTAAAGTTATAAAATTACAGGCCAGCATACCCATTAGCATATGTGGTGTAATTTTGCAGTGTACTTTCTTGTTGGTAGACAAACTTATAGTGAACTGCATACTTGGTATGGAGGTGCTCAGAAGATACGAGATAAAAATATATCGGCAGCGGGGAATGTCAATTTCATGTAGGGGAGCGCACACTGACTGTGGACTTAATAAGAACTACAATGACAAATCAGATTAGGCCGATACCAGACATTAATGTTAGACTTGTCTACCCTCAATCCTTAATGGCAAAGGAGATGGAACTTGTTGACGCTGGTAGGGAGATCCTCGATGAGCAAACAGTAGACAGTAAAATAAGTAAATCCACTTGTCTTAACAATGAACAGCGAAGTCAACTGACAAAATTACTCTTCAAATATCATAACATTTTTCGTAAACAACCGAGTGTTATTAAGGGATATGAGTGTAAAATGGAAGTATACCCGCATGAAACGTATTGTAGAACGTCATATGGCACCCCTTGGGCAAAGAAAGAGGCAGTAAGAAAAGAAATAGAGCGTATGATTAGGTGGAGGGTTATTGAAACATCGCACTCACCTTACTGCACTCCGACTCTCGCAGTTGATAAAACTGACGGAACGGTGCTGTTGGTGTTAGACGCGAGGGAAATAAACAAAATCATCGTTCCTGTAAGAACAAGGCCAGAGAATCTAGAAGAGCAGCTATTAAAGTTTCATGGCGTTAAGTATTTAACATCCCTGGATTTGAAAGCTTCGTACTGGCAAATTTTATTACATGAACAGAGTAGAAAGTATACAGCTTTCATAAATGCCGGGAGGAGCTACCAATTTAGGGTGCTGCCTTTCGGATTAAATGTGAGCGCTGGTGTATTTATTCAAGCATTAGACAGGGTACTTGGACCGGAACTGCTTAGCCAGGTTACACTCTGCGTTGATGATCTATTAATTGCAACTCAAACATGGGATGAACATGTAAGTAATTTGGAAAGGATTTTTCAAAAATTTGATGAATACAATGTCACAGTTAACTTTAAAAAGTCTGAATTCGGAAAGGAAAAAATAAAATTCTTAGGGCATATTATTTCACCAGTAGGAATTCTACCGGATCCCAGTAAACTAGATGCGATACGGAATTTCCCAACACCCTATATTAAGAAACAATTAAAAGGTTTTCTAGGAATGGCCTCGTTTTTCAGGAAGTTTCTGCCACAACAATTGTTGAACTGTAGTTCACTATTAAACTTACTGCGTAAAAACCACAGTTGGTTGTGGACTAAAGAATGTGAAAATGATTTTCAGCAGATTAAGCAGTAGCTGATTAACGCGCCTATACTGAAACACCCAAATATGGAATTGGATTTTTGTTTAAGCACCGATGCTAGTTATCAGGGGCTCGGTGCGTGCCTGTTCCAAATAATAACAAAGGATGGTAAGGAAGAAGTCAATGTAATCAGTTTTGCCAGTAGAACCCTCACAGAATGTGAAAGATCTTATTCCGTAACTGAGCTAGAAGCGTTAGCAGTAGTTTGGGCGTTTCGTAAATTTCAATATTACCTTTGGGGAAAACATACCAAATTTTACTGTGATCATCCAGCCTTGTCCTTTCTTCTGACGTGCAAGTTGTTACATAAGAGAATAGCGAGGTGGTGCATGTATGTCCAAGAGTTTGATTTTGAGATAGTGTACATAAAAGGGGAACAGAATGTTTTGGCAGATGCACTATCACGGTTATCTCAAAGTCTTACCGATTTCCACGAGTTAGAGAAACAAACATCAGACTTCAAGGTGCTTTTAATAAATGATGGAACTTTTAAACGATATTATATTAAAATGTGCAAATATATGCAACGTTTACAGGAAGAAGACCCGAGATGGAGCAAGGTAAGGAAAAAATTGCAGGCTAGAACACACGAACGTTTAGAGCAGTATTACATTATACATAATGGCGTCCTCTTTCACAGAAGAGATCGACGAATGGATAAGTGGTGTGTGTGTGCATACCTCAGGAATATGTGGAAAACTTAATTCAACACACGCACCGCACATGGGGGCATTATGGAGTGCTAAAGTGTGCCGCCAAAATTTCTACGTATTGTTATTTCCCTAATATGAGGCGACGTATAGAGCAAGTAATCAGACGCTGTGCGGTGTGTCAAAAGGTCAAACATCAGAATAGGACATGTCTTAACGTACTAAACCCAATAATACCAAAGCAACCAACAGATCTTGTATCTATTGACGCCGCAGGACCTTATCCCCAAGCCCGCGGCGGAGTTAAATACATCGTAGCCAAAAAACGGCTCTGAGCACTATGGGACTTAACAGCTGTGGTCATCAGTCCCCTAGAACTTAGAACTACCTAAACCTAACTAACCTAAGGACATCACACACATCCATGCCCGAGGCAGGATTCGAACCTGCGACCGTAGCAGTCGCACGGTTCCGGACTGCGCGCCTAGAACCGCGAGACCACCGCGGCCGGCCATCGTAGCCCTGTATGATGTTTTTAGTAAGTATCTCCAGCTGTACGCAGTAAAAACAGTTAGGTCAGGGCCAATTATAAGGCGAATTCTGGAAGACTACATACCACGCATTGGGAAACCCCAAGCAGTCCTAACTGATAACGCCTCAAATTTTACATGTGACCAATGGAAATCATTTTTAAAATCACAAAACATACGTCATATTTTAGTATCCAAGTTCCACCCGGAAGCAAGTCCCGTCGAACGGTGCTTCCGTGAATTTAATAGGTTTATTCGCACATATATACCACAGAACCAAAGGAAATGGATAGAATACCTGGGTCAGTTTCAGCACATAGTAAATCACCTACCACACACATCAACAGGGCACACACCGGCCGAACTAATGTTTGAAAAGGTGGAGCTAGATGAATGGGAAAAACCGATACCTAAATTACGGCACAAAGACGTAGTCTTAGATGAGAAAGTGCGGCGAGCGCTAATAACATTGGAAGAGCAAGCTCAAATAAGGAAAGGAATTTACGACAGGAAATTGAAAAACGTAACAGAATTAACAGAATTCCAGACTGGACAGGAGGTACTACTAAGAACGTATCCGAAATCATAGAAATTAAAGGCATTGAATAAAAAATGGCAATTGGTATATGTTGGTCCCTATATCATTGTTGACAAGCCACATCCGGGGTGCTACTTGATAGGAAATATAAAAAATGGTAAAATAAAAGGCATGTATCCGCATAAAGATTTGCGGAAATTTATTAAATGAAAATTCAAATCTCATTCTGTCCTTATCTCTTGCATCAGTAAAACGCAAGAAGGTAGGAGGTTTGTCGCTCTTTGACGAATAAACCGACTGGCGCTCGGTTCCTCTCCAGCTAGAGGGTACAATATTTATATTTCCGGTGCCCTCTCCCTCTTCTACTATCCTGCTTAATCAATAAGGAATGTTCAATTTTCTTTTACTATCTAACATGCAGAGAGTGAGATGCAGCCTAGTGAAAATAAATTTTCCTTGTATTTTGATATTGTACTTTCTTAAGACTTAATTCACAGCGCGCGAGCTTTAAGCGAGAGGCATGAGCGATGAGGTATACTGACCCGTGCTGCCGCGCTTAAAGCAGAGCGTACTTCAACAATTATATACGAAGCGGCTAACAGCTGATCGTAGGGGCCAAGTAGGCAAAGAGCAAGGTTGAGTTCAGTGTCCCCTGTACGATGCGCAAAGACACACTGCGCACCGCGACGGAAACCCATTCTAGAATTTAAGCGAATCGGCATCCACACCGCGGAACCAGCTGGACAAAACGGAAGCGACACGAAGTGGGATACCTATCAGCTAGTTACTCTGACGTAGATGAGCAACACAAACTAAACGAATAGAGACATTTATTCCTAAGTCGGCGACTATACTATAAAGAGCACTAATTTTAATAGTATATCATTAAGCTAAGCATATGCAGCTTTAAGAAAATGAGCGCATTGACGCAAGTAAACTATAAGGAGAGTAGAATACGCTAAATTTGTGAACTTAACACAATCCATTGAACGTACATAGTTATACTTATTTCTCAGTATTCAACGTAGAAGAGAATAAACACAGGAAATGACCTATCCGACTGTATACAACAGGATTAAGACAAGTTGAAAAGGGAAGTAACAACATGTACACTTGAAAGAACGCGATTAGCACATAACTTAAGAACTAAGCGACTTACATACAACACATAAGTGAGCGACGATGTGAAAGGTAGAATGAGATACAAACATAGAAAAATGCGTGTGACTGAGACGTGCGTGTGACTGAGACGTAAACTATAAAATAACATATCGTACAAGATTTAGCGAAAGGAGCAGTTGTACACATAGAACTACACTTCTTTACAGACAACATTAGAAGTACTGAGCTTAATGTACAGGGAGAATACATATCCACAAATTTGTTATTACAGAACTCACCTATGCTAGTTGCTATTAATTACACGATACCTTATAGTATAATCAGCAAAATAAAGCTGTAAACATGAATTGAACAACACGAGGGAGATAAGCTAAGTAAATACAAACACCAACCAATACGCACACAACGTAATTGCATGAACTTAAAACAAAAGAACTGAGGTAAGTACTGTATGTTTACAAAAGCGATATGGAGAAATAAATGAAATTTCGCTGCTGGATAATATTTTGAAGTAGAGAGAGTGAAAGGTTTTATTAGATTCGATTGAAGGTATTTATTAGTTAATCTACGTTTGTAGTGACGTACCGTGCATGGAGTGAATCTAGGAAGAGGATGAAAGTGTATTAGAGTAATACGAGTTTATTTATATTTGTGGGAGGAAATAAATAGGGCGGTGGTTCTACTGTGAGAACCCTGCAGGTAGTACATGAGTATAAATGGCGATTTATGTGGAATATTTTTAATGAATAATTATATGGGTATACGGTGATGAATATTACTAGGGTACCTAGGAAAGGGCCACGAAGCCGACGTAAGAAAGAATACACTATATAGTTTTAAGTCTTAGAATGAGTGGTTGTATGAGTGTGGAAAGCAAAGTATGATGATGCATGTGCGGTAAGTAATTATGAAAACGAACATCACGAAGAAGCAGTGAGGAGTATAGAAGAAACAGTGAAGTCGATAGTAACAATGGTACATGATAACATTTAAAACACACCATAGCACAGTGATTTGCTACACAGACATCAGAATGTAAAACAACCTAGTATGAAAAATATTTCCTTAGCGACTAACTGTTACAGCTCGAGAAACTGTAAGGTTAATATAAATGAAAATATGATATACGATTCGTATGAGGAATGAACACAAAACGCAGTGAAACAATATTTTCTACACTGAGTTCTTGACACATGCAGGAGCGAAAGCATTATTTTAGCTCATGCGCGTTCTTATTTAGCGATAATGAATTATGAGTGGAGCTACACATGACAAAAATACGGTAAAATTATCGGTCACACGTCACAAAGGTAAACATGTAAATGTCGTCGAATCAATAAGGCAGAAATATGGCTTGAAATATGTGTTAACGAATGTGGAATATTACGACGATTAACAAGCACTGATGAAGTCAGGGTTGTCAAGGGATAAAACATCCCCCACACTCGCTCACAAACGAGCTCTTGTAAATATTATACATAGTATGAAGATTTATCAAATGCCAAGGATAGAATAAGTACACTAACGACGCACTACAAATAGCAATCCTAGAAGCAGCTTGATCTCTGAAGCAGACCTTTAGCGAATCCTGTTTTCCATGTAGTGAGTAGTGCTGGAACGTATTTTCTATGTGTATTTGTGATGGTAAAAAGGCGCAGGAGGTTGGGCCTGCAAGTCAAGAGAAAAGCAAAAATTCAGAACAAATGAGAGATTTCTTCTAATTTACTTATTAGTGTGTAAGATGGATGATGCCTAACATGGAACCCATATAGGAAATGTGAATGTGACTTTTACATTTATGTGTCAACTTTACGATTGCCAATGTCGATGTCTATGAGAATATGTATGTAGTATTTTCTATTGTAGTTGTGGATGTAAAAACGCGCATGAGGTCGGTCCTGCAAGACAATAACAAGAAAGAGCAAACATTCAGAACAAGTGCAAGGTTCCTTCTAATTTACTTATTGCTGTGTCAGATGATGCTTAACATAAGAGTCCATATACGAAATGTGAATGTGAATTGGACATTTATTTGCCAACTATATTACTGTTAATGTCAATGTCTATGTAAAATGTATGTATGTACTCTTTTTCTTCTTTTGTATGTGTAGTTGTGGACGTAAAAACGCGCAGGAGGTCGGTCCTGCAAGACAAGAATAGAAAATGCCAATATTCAGAATAAATGAAAGATACCTCCTGATTTACGTATTAGTGTGTAAGAGGGTGCATGTCATGGAGTCCGCATATGAAATGTGAATGTGAGTGTGAATTGTAAATTTATGTGTCAACTCTATTATTGTCAATGTTTATGTCTATGTATGCACTATTATCAATTTTATGTGAGATTTTATACTTGAAGAAGAACAACTTATGTATGTATGTGAAGTGCACCGCGACGGACGAGTAAAATACTCGCACGTGTGAAGTGATACTGAAATATTAAGGCCTAATAATATTGAAAATAACGGCTCAGCCGTAATATGAGTAAACGCTACAGTGTAGCAAAGTGATTACAGAGAGTGCGATGCGTGTGCGACGGAGATATCAGAGGAAATCCGTATAACCACGAGTTGAGGTGTGAGAACCGCTGAACTATAATGCACGACGGAAGATAATGCCGTATCCTGCAGTGCGGCTCTTACCTTCAATGTCACTGGCCGAAAACCTCGCCCAGGCGCGAGATGAGGTCTTGGTGTTCTTCGGGATGAGCGTTGGAGCTGAATCCGC
Organism: Schistocerca americana; assembly: GCF_021461395.2. Classification (NCBI taxonomy): domain Eukaryota; kingdom Metazoa; phylum Arthropoda; class Insecta; order Orthoptera; family Acrididae; genus Schistocerca; species Schistocerca americana. The sequence goes on along the minus strand of NC_060120.1, from coordinate 226,218,844 downwards.
CGTATCCGGTCTCCGGACTGGAGGGCATATACAACACCAACTTCATGAGCCTGGAGCGACATTACAGTGTGTGCGCGGGCAGTGCTGCTGCCCACGTGGCGCTTGCGTCACTGCGTCGGGCGCGTTAAACAATGAGCTGCTGCTGGCTATAGTGCAGCAAACAATGAGATAACGTGTGCCGAAAGGACAGCTTCTCAGAATGGCTAATGAACCAGAAGCCAAGGAGACAAACAATTATTAAAATATAGTGAAAGGACAATTTAAGAAATGTAACATTTTTCCCCTGGTAATACTGCTTAACAAATGTAAGGGGAAGTAAGAGACTACGAGGTTAGCACGCCATGGACGTGCGATATGTAATATGAATATATGTGAATGTAATTACGTGATATAAGTATATGTGAATGTATTTATATGTATGAATTTGTAATGGCCGAGAAAATGAGCTTTGTAGATATACTTGTAGCAGCATAAGGGTATTAAAACTCCATTGACGTGCACCAAGTGACTGAACTATGAGCCCCAAGGTTAATAAGGCTACTGTATACTGTCTCCCTAAATAAAGAGACTCATTTCCGACAGTATACAGTAGGGGGTCATTTGTGATAAACCTTTTGCATTTCCTTTATGTTTTCGTCTTCTTTAAAGGCAAAGAGAGAAGTTGAAGCGGTAGCCCATCATAGAGCCTATGCCTACCGTCATGTTTTTCTGACTTTCAGTTGTTAAAAAACAGAGGATTTTTTCTGGTACCAGTAGGAGGAAGGATGGATTCGCGCTCAGCTAGTGAACGAGTGAGAAGCACGCCATTTTTAGCGAGTAATTGTAGACCGCCATTTTGGGGTCGCTATGAATAAGTGAGGAGTATGTATTTCATATGTGCACCGTTTAGGAAAATAGAGTATTGTTTTATTAACAGAAAGGTCGTGTGAGTTGTTATTTCAAATAGTACAATAATTACAAGAACTGAAGCCGACCTGTGTACTTTGGAAAATTACGAAGATGCGATAAGCTTAATGGGAACACGGTCAAGACTTCAAAGGTGAACACGGCGACCAAACGTAGCATTATAAAGAATGGTAAGGACAAATCTACAGCGGAGAAAGAAACTACTTCGCCCTGTAAAATAATATGAACTAATACGAACTTATTTCCAGGCATAGCTCAGCTTATTGTGCTTGTCATTCATGCCGAAAAATTAATCTCATTAATTCAATACATTTTAAAAAGCCACGCATTTCAACATTTTATTACCATCTATTCCATTATTTTATTATATTATATAGTTCAGAAGGACGAGTAGTCTCCAGAGCCACGGATAATTACATGGGACAGGCAATAGAGTTGCAGCTTCCTCCGCCTGTCCACTCCGACCGTGCTCTCAATACTCGCAGATTAATAAAGTAGGTGTGCCCAACAAACACTTCCACATTGTTCCAGGACTCAAGCTGCTGCGTGTTCTCTCTGCTCGCAGCGCGACAGGGACTCTCCATATTGCAAAGATAATAACGGCACATCTACTACCGTTTCGTCGTTGCTGTCGATACATTTAAACACAGTTCAGTTGGCGATTACCCAGCAATTTATATTTACATAATGTTTACAATCAATTACATATGTTCACAAATAAACTCACTATTACATCCATTACGTTTTAAATCCTCCCCCCATGAACCATGGACCTTGCCGTTGGTGGGGAGGCTTGCGTGCCTCAGCGATACAGATAGCCGTACCGTAGGTGCAACCACAACGGAGGGGTATCTGTTGAGAGGCCAGACAAACGTGTGGTTCCTGAAGGGGGGCAGCAGCCTTTTCAGTAGTTGCAAGGGCAACAGTCTGGATGATTGACTGATCTGGCCTTGTAACAATAACCAAAACGGCCTTGCTGTGCTGGTACTGCGAACGGCTGAAAGCAAGGGGAAACTACAGCCGTAATTTTTCCCGAGGGCATGCAGCTTTACTGTATGATTACATGATGATGGCGTCCTCTTGGGTAAAATATTCCGGAGGTAAAATAGTCCCCCATTCGGATCTCCGGGCGGGGACTACTCAAGAGGATGTCGTTATCAGGAGAAAGAAAACCGGCGTTCTACGGATCGGAGCGTGGAATGTCAGATCCCTTAATCGGGCAGGTAGGTTAGAAAATTTAAAAAGGGAAATCGATAGGTTGAAGTTAGATATAGTGGGAATTAGTGAAGTTCGGTGGCAGGAGGAACAAGACTTCTGGTCAGGTGACTACAGGGTTATAAACACAAAATCAAATAGGGGTAATGCAGGAGTAGGTTTAATAATGAATAGGAAAATAGGAATGCGGGTAAGCTACTACAAACAGCATAGTGAACGCATTATTGTGGCCAAGATAGATACGAAGCCCACACCTACTACAGTAGTACAAGTTTATATGCCAACTAGCTCTGCAGATGACGAAGAAATTGAAGAAATGTATGATGAAATAAAAGAAATTATTCAGATTGTGAAGGGAGACGAAAATTTAATAGTCATGGGTGACTGGAATTCGAGTGTAGGAAAAGGGAGAGAAGGAAACATAGTAGGTGAATATGGATTGGGGGACAGAAATGAAAGAGGAAGCCGCCTGGTAGAATTTTGCACAGAGCACAACATAATCATAACTAACACTTGGTTTAAGAATCATGAAAGAAGGTTGTATACATGGAAGAACCCTGGAGATACTAAAAGGTATCAGATAGATTATATAATGGTAAGACAGAGATTTAGGAACCAGGTTTTAAATTGTAAGACATTTCCAGGGGCAGATGTGGACTCTGACCACAATCTATTGGTTATGGCCTGTAGATTAAAACTGAAGAAGCTGCAAAAAGGTGGGAATTTAAGGAGATGGGACCTGGATAAACTAAAAGAACCGGAGGTTGTACAGAGATTCAGGGAGAGCATAAGGGAGCAATTGACAGGAATGGGGGAAATAAATACAGTAGAAGAAGAATGGGTAGCTTTGAGGGATGAAGTAGTGAAGGCAGCAGAGGATCAAGTAGGTAAAAAGACGAGGGCTAGTAGAAATCCTTGGGTAACAGAAGAAATATTGAATTTAATTGATGAAAGGAGGAAATATAAAAATGCAGTAAGTGAAACAGGCAAAAAGGAATACAAACGTCTCAAAAATGAGATCGACAGGAAGTGCAAAATGGCTAAGCAGGGATGGCTAGAGGACAAATGTAAGGATGTAGAGGCCTATCTCACTAGGGGTAAGATAGATACCGCCTACAGGAAAATTAAAGAGACCTTTGGAGATAAGAGAACGACTTGTATGAATATCAAGAGCTCAGATGGAAACCCAGTTCTAAGCAAAGAAGGGAAAGCAGAAAGGTGGAAGGAGTATATAGAGGGCCTATACAAGGGCGATGTACTTGAGGACAATATTATGGAAATGGAAGAGGATGTAGATGAAGATGAAATGGGAGATATGATACTGCGTGAAGAGTTTGACAGAGCACTGAAAGACCTGAGTCGAAACAAGGCCCCCGGAGTAGACAATATTCCATTGGAACTACTGACGGCCGTGGGAGAGCCAGTCCTGACAAAACTCTACCATCTGGTGAGCAAGATGTATGAAACAGGCGAAATACCCTCAGACTTCAAGAAGAATATAATAATTCCAATCCCAAAGAAAGCAGGTGTTGACAGATGTGAAAATTACCGAACTATCAGCTTAATAAGTCACAGCTGCAAAATACTAACACGAATTCTTTACAGACGAATGGAAAAACTGGTAGAGGCCAACCTCGGGGAAGATCAGTTTGGATTCCGTAGAAACACTGGAACACGTGAGGCAATACTGACCTTACGACTTATCTTAGAAGAAAGATTAAGGAAAGGCAAACCTATGTTTCTAGCATTTGTAGACTTAGAGAAAGCTTTTGACAATGTTGACTGGAATACTCTCTTTCAAATTCTAAAGGTGGCAGGGGTAAAATACAGGGAGCGAAAGGCTATTTACAATTTGTACAGAAACCAGATGGCAGTTATAAGAGTCGAGGGACATGAAAGGGAGGCAGTGGTTGGGAAGGGAGTAAGACAGGGTTGTAGCCTCTCCCCGATGTTGTTCAATCTGTATATTGAGCAAGCAGTAAAGGAAACAAAAGAAAAATTCGGAGTAGGTATTAAAATCCATGGAGAAGAAATAAAAACTTTGAGGTTCGCCGATGACATTGTAATTCTGTCAGAGACAGCAAAGGACTTGGAAGAGCAGTTGAATGGAATGGACAGAGTCTTGAAAGGAGGATATAAGATGAACATCAACAAAAGCAAAACGAGGATAATGGAATGTAGTCTAATTAAGTCGGGTGATGCTGAGGGAATTAGATTAGGAAATGAGGCACTTAAAGTAGTAAAGGAGTTTTGCTATTTGGGGAGCAAAATAACTGATGATGGTCGAAGTAGAGAGGATATAAAATGTAGGCTGGCAATGGCAAGGAAAGCGTTTCTGAAGAAGAGAAATTTGTTAACATCCAGTATTGATTTAAGTGTCAGGAAGTCATTTCTGAAAGTATTCGTATGGAGTGTAGCCATGTATGGAAGTGAAACATGGACGATAAATAGTTTGGACAAGAAGAGAATAGAAGCTTTCGAAATGTGGTGCTACAGAAGAATGCTGAAGATTAGATGGGTAGATCACGTAACTAATGAGGAAGTATTGAATAGGATTGGGGAGAAGAGAAGTTTGTGGCACAACTTGACCAGAAGAAGGGATCGGTTGGTAGGACATGTTTTGAGGCATCAAGGGATCACAAATTTAGCATTGGAGGGCAGTGTGGAGGGTAAAAATCGTAGAGGGAGACCAAGAGATGAATACACTAAGCAGATTCAGAAGGATGTAGGTTGCAGTAGGTACTGGGAGATGAAGAAGCTTGCACAGGATAGAGTAGCATGGAGAGCTGCATCAAACCAGTCTCAGGACTGAAGACCACAACAACAACAACGTTTTAAATATAGTTTCTGCAATGGAGTTTACTCATTCAGAAATAATATTTACTGAAGAGCCAAAGAAATTGGTACTCCTCCAGAATATTGTGTAGGGCCCCCACGAGCACGCAGAAGTGCCGCAACATGCTGTGGCATGGACTCAAATAATGTCTGTGGTTGTGCTGTAGGGTACTGACGACATGAATCCTGCAGGGCTGTCCATAAATCCGTAAGAGTACGATGGTGTGGAGATCTCTTCTGAACAGCACGTTGCAGGGCATCCCAGATATGCTCAATAATGTTCATACCTGCGGGGTTTGGTGGCCAGCGGAAGTGTTTAAACTCAGAAAGTGTTCCTTAAGACACTCTGTAGCAATTCTGGACTTGTGGGGTGTCACATTCTCCTGCTGGAATTGATGACTTCCGCCGAAATGCACAATGGACATGAATGGATGCAGATGATTAGACAGGACGCCTACGTACGTGTCACCTGTCTGGGTCGTATCTAGACGTATCAGTGGTCCATATCACTCCAGCTGCACGTGCTCCACACCAATACAGAGCTTCCACCAGCTTGAACAGTCCCCTACTGACATGCAGGGTTCATAGATTCATGAGCTTGTCTCCACAGCCATACAAGTCCATTGGCTCGATACAATCTGAAACGAGACTCGTCCGACCAGGCAACAAGTTTCCAGTCATCAACAGTCGAATGTCGGTGTTGACAGGCCCAGGCGAGGAGTAAATCTTTGTATCCGGCAGTCATCAAGGGTACAAGAGTGGGCTTTCGCGTCCGAAAGCCCATATCGATGATGTTTCGTTGAATGGTTTGCATGCTAACACTTGTTAATGGCCCAGCATTGAAATTTGCAGCAATTTGAGGAAGGAATGCACTTCTGTCTCGTTGAAAGATTCTCTTCAGTCGTCGTAGGCCCGGTTGATGCAGGATCTTTTTCCGGTCGCAGCAGTGTCGGAGATTTAATGCTATACCGTATTTCTGATATTCACGGTACACTCGTGAAATGATTGCATGGGAAAATCCCCACTTCATCGCAACGTCCGAGATGCTGTGTCCCATCGCTCGTGCGTCGAATATAACACCACGTTGAAATTCACTTAAATCTTGATAACCTGCGATTGTACAAGCGGTAACCGATCTAACAGCTGCGTCAGACACTTGTCTTATATAGCCGTTGCCAACCACAACGCCGTACTCTGCCTGTTTATGTACGTCTGTATTTGAATACGCATACCTGCTCCAGTTTCCTTGGCGCTTTAGTGTGCTACAAATTATCGACAGACATTAAACGACGATAAATTTTGCATGGCCATCTGCTGATTTTTGTAGTTTTAGCTTTCGGCAGAGCGATAGATACAGCAACGTCGCAATGACGTCATGGCGGAAAGTTAAAATTTTTGCGAGAAAATAGGTCAATTGGGCCATCTTCAATAACCTAACACCCTCTGCTCTCCCCCCCCCCCCCCCACACGCGCACAGAAATGCCGGGAAGTTCAAATTGTGGCGGTGAAAACGTCACTTGGACTACCTCCACTAACCTAAGAAAATGGCGCGGAGAAAGGTTACTTGGGCTACCTCCACTAACCTAAGTCATCCGACCACCACCTCTTCCTCAGAATTGGTGGGAAAATGACTCAGCCTGTGCTGGGCTGCTGGATAGGATGGACGTAAGTCTTTATTTTGCGTACAGTGTTTATTTAAACAATCTGAGGCAGTAGCTCCATCTAATGTGTTCACCATGAGGTCTGGAGTCCAACTGACCTAGTACACAGTACCGCCACCTGAGGGTGCTGTTATCCATGGTGGTCTGGCAGAATAATGGCGGGAAATGGATTCAGTGTGTGTCCAGCTGCTAGAGACAGGAAGGAGTGTACTTTACTTGTTTTGGAACAATTTATTTAGAGATGGATTCCACCTAGTTTATTTATTACACTGATACAAAACACTCATTCTGTCATGCTTGGGGTCACAATACACAGCCTACAGACACGAAAACAACTAGTAAATTGTCAAAATAATGCATGTAAACAGCTCTGCAAACACGCTTGCTAATCGCCTACTGTCGAAATAATGCACTGCACAGCCCACACACATGTTCACAAAGTAATGCAACAGACAAGAAAACAACTTGTATGGTGTCACAAGACAATGCATGTGTAATACTACGCAAGCACGTTCACAACGCTTAAACAGCCGAAAATAATGCAGTGCGCAAACACTCATTGTACGTAAAAAACGCTTTTGAACTATCGTCAACCGCGACGTATCAGCGAACTGCCCCCCTACAGGACTCCAAGGAGAACACGCCGGGTGGCGCGCTCACGCCACTCCCATATGCGAGATGCCTCTGGGCGGCGCGCACGTGTTTACCGTTGCTGGCACGATACCTCTCTACCTGCGGTCCAGCGAAGACCTAATTGCCGAGTGACGCACTGTATTACATGGAGATAAAGGGTTGTCAGTGTCATACTGACGTCACAGGTCGCGCTATAGAAATCTGTTGCAATGCTTCCCAGAATAGCACAGGGTGCATTGTTCCTATCGAGCCTAACGGGACATGCGAGATGCGTCTAGCCATGCAAGTGTTTACCTGCCCAGCGTGACTGACGCATCGCCGTGAAATGTTCGCGTAGTGACTCACCATCGCAGGCGCAGCTAAAAGGTTCTCAATGTTATACTGACATCCCATGCATAAAAGCAAAGTCTACCTCTTGAAAATAGTAAAGTGCCACAGAAATAGTTAACAGTCGCTTTTGTAGGTGCTTCCGTGATGTCTCAGCTTGTCTGCATGGAAATTCTTGTCGTAACAGAATCTGTTTACGAAAATAGCCAAGAATAACACTAAATGTATTCCTACTGATGGTCCTAATGTGGCACCCCGTCTATCATGTGTTATCCTTCTAGGAAATTGTTAAGTCCTGCTTTCAACAAACATCTCTGAAATGCAAACGTTCTCAGTGCAATGTAGAGGCTCTTATGTCCCAGCCAGACGTACATATACAGACAGCATAAGCACATGCACCGTATATATACCTCACAGAACTAAATATTTCCTGTGAGGTCAGGTGGTCATCCACCCCAGGCGATGGTCACAAGTCATCCGCTCCCAATGCATGACCAGAGCACCCACAGCAGACCGAAGTCAAACTGTTGTACAAAGTCGAGCTCGTTTCCCCTCAGCACAAAGTCATTACTGTTTTTGGAACCGACCTGCTTGCTTGCTTTCTACGCCCATCTCCAGACTCTGGGATTACAACAACGTATGTAATTCACATGGTTTGCCAGAATATCATACCATTTTCGCGATATTTCTCGATATCAAGCACATAGCAATATGGCTCGCATAGCAGTATCGCTTGAGCAGTACAATTCCGAAGATATAGACTGCAAATTATTTCTCTAGAAACCCGAAACTTTAGCTAGATGCAGTGTGCTGTAAACCACTGAGTAACTAGAAACTTACCTCGTTTGCGAAGAGCTTAACGTGAAACCTCGAAAAAAATAGAGGCAACTGATATTTCAACTCCTGAATACCGATGTCGGTGATATAACAGATTCCAAATCATCCTTATAATTTACAAAGTCAACTAAACTGTTTTGCATGTCTAGAGATCCAGCAAATGTGTCCTCCACTCGTCTTTCACCTGCTAGATCACTCAACACACACCTCAATCGATGTTCTCTCAGCCAAATAAAGACGGGAAATTTTGAAGAAGCAGTCAATCTGACAATTTACATGGGAGGGAATAATTGTCCAGCGCAAACACATGTCCATATTAAATCTTCTCAAATTTCCATACGATCACTAAAGCTGTCCAACATGTAATAAGTAATAGTTCGTTATTCGGCCGTCTAGAGGACAACACGGTTAAGTCAGCTACATCCCTGCATCCCAACAGGCCTTTCTATTCAGAAGGCTCCTGCCACTAGCGGGAAACGTGAATCATTCCCGCCACAGGCCACGACTGCCGCGCCATGCACCCCTGGACAGAATCGCTATGCTTCCAAGTAAATGTTACGATTGCGGTCTCAACTGAACGACATTCGACAATGAGCAGATTATCGGAAATACACTCTGCTGACGGCTGTGGCCCCAGAAATAGAAATATCTGTACCATTCTTATTACTTAACATACTTTGCTATCACAGTATTCCATGTCAAATCCATAGCTTCCTTAAGACTGGACACGATTATTTCCTTTGCAGATGTCGGAACACAAACTCATATTTTACAAGCCTGATGCTCAAGGCGAACCTATCATGCATCCCCTACCAGTAAGTATGATACTTCCCCAATAACTGATTTCTGGCGATACGAAATAATACTGGCCGAAAATCAGCGATGGGTGGACATGTCATAAGTTTTTCTTGCGTGTGGTACCACTGTGTCTTAGAAAGAGAGGTATAATCGTCTTACAAACCGCCAGATGTTAAAAAACACGATCGTAACAATTACTGTATGTCACTGTCATAAGCGGTCTTGATTCTACAGGTGCTTAAAAGTATCCATGTCAAAAGCTGTACTGGCTTTATAATCGAGGTATGGCATTACCTCCGAATGAAGTGCTTCTTCCAGACAAATATCGTGACACTGACTATAGCCGATATTATCAGACCAACAGTGCAGTTACACGTCACCGATGGTGCAACCTTGTAATAAAATTACCGAATTTAGAAAGTGATTCGGCTAAGGAACATGGTATTAAACCGGTATTTGCGACTCCGTCATGCCGCCACTACATATTTCTCCAGTATTTGTAATGCATTCTGTCTCGATGCCACATCAGAGGTTCGGTGATATGTCGACTGGATTGTAGGCAATGGTTGGTTAAGAAGGATCACAAACAGATGATGGTGTGCTGATTGAGGTCGTAAGAAATGTACACAAGCTTATCAGATCTCTGGTGTTATGCTATGCGGTAGAAATGCTGTCTATGATTTGCAATCAAGTCTTTCCATTCAACCGCATACCTGCATTGTATCCGATGGAGAAGTCCTTTAATGATTACAGCCACTAGTGAATCATATTTCTGGCACTCTAATTTTTCAAAACGAGTCATTTTCTCAAACCTATCTGCTACAGCAAAATTTTAGGTAGTCCCTATGCATCTTGCAACTCATCCTCAGACTCTGCACGACCATCCCTGCATCTCTGCGCTTGTGATCGTTCCAATTTTGAGTACGAACTAAGTAAAAATCGGAAAGAGCTATATCTACCACCTACTGCAACCCGTGTAGAAACAGGCTAAGCTGAGTTAGTGCGACAGGACTGTGCTTTGATCATTCGATGTGAACGGGAACATGTCGTCATAGCTCCGCCAACTGTCCGTGTTGTGTAAGGTCAGTGCCAAACGAACCCCCTTCTGCAATGCGAGGTAGTATAAAAGACAGTATGGGAACTGGGAGAAAGATGAGAATTTTGCTGCGGCATTGTGGTGCTCCTCCAAACTACATACACGTACTGCACATTTGCGTCCCGCAGGGCCCATTCACGTCAATCACCCCATCATTCTATTATCGTTATTCTGTACCATCCTACAGAGAAAATTACGAACTACGAATGCTCTACTAACTTCATCTGATAGATATATGTCAAAAACAAATACCAAGCACATGTGGCCGTCTTATTAAATACACTCCTGGAAATTGAAATAAGATCACCGTGAATTCATTGTCCCAGGAAGGGGAAACTTTATTGACACATTCCTGGGGTCAGATACATCACATGATCACACTGACAGAACCACAGGCACATAGACACAGGCAACAGAGCATGCACAATGTCGGCACTAGTACAGTGTATATCCACCTTTCGCAGCAATGCAGGCTGCTATTCTCCCATGGAGACGATCGTAGAGATGCTGGATGTAGTCCTGGGGAACGGCTTGCCATGCCATTTCCACCTGGCGCCTCAGTTGGACCAGCGTTCGTGCTGGACGTGCAGACCGCGTGAGACGACGCTTCATCCAGTCCCAAACATGCTCAATGGGGGACAGATCCGGAGATCTTGCTGGCCAGGGTAGTTGACTTACACCTTCTAGAGCACGTTGGGTGGCACGGGATACATGCGGACGTGCATTGTCCTGTTGGAACAGCAAGTTCCCTTGCCGGTCTAGGAATGGTAGAACGATGGGTTCGATGACGGTTTGGATGTACCGTGCACTATTCAGTGTCCCCTCGACGATCACCAGTGGTGTACGGCCAGTGTAGGAGATCGCTCCCCACACCATGATGCCGGGTGTTGGCCCTGTGTGCCTCAGTCGTATGCAGTCCTGATTGTGGCGCTCACCTGCACGGCGCCAAACACGCATACGACCATCATTGGCACCAAGGCAGAAGCGACTCTCATCGCTGAAGACGTCACGTCTCCATTCGTCCCTCCATTCACGCCTGTCGCGACACCACTGGAGGCGGGCTGCACGATGTTGGGGCGTGAGCGAAAGACGGCCTAACGGTGTGCGGGACCGTAGCCCAGCTTCATGGAGACGGTTGCGAATGGTCCTCGCCGATACCCCAGGAGCAACAGTGTCCCTAATTTGCTGGGAAGTGGCGGTGCGGTCCCCTACGGCACTGCGTAGGATCCTTCGGTCTTGGCGTGCATCCGTGCGTCGCTGCGGTCCGGTCCCAGGTCGACGGGCACGTGCACCTTCCGCCGACCACTGGCGACAACATCGATGTACTGTGGAGACCTCACGCCCCACATGTTGAGCAATTCGGCGGTACGTCCACCCGGCCTCCCGCATGCCCACTATACGCCCTCGCTCAAAGTCCGTCAACTGCACATACGGTTCACGTCCACGCTGTCGCGGCATGCTACCAGTGTTGAAGACTGCGATGGAGCTCCGTATGCCACGGCAAACTGGCTGACACTGACGGCGGCGGTGCACAAATGCTGCGCAGCTAGCGCCATTCGACGGCCAACACCGCGGTTCCTGGTGTGTCCGCTGTGCCGTGCGTGTGATCATTGCTTGTACAGCCCTCTCGCAGTGTCCGGAGCAAGTATGGTGGGTCTGACACACCGGTGTCAATGTGTTCTTTTTTCCATTTCCAGGAGTGTATATAGGTGTTGACACACTGCACAGACCAGTTTAAAGTTGCATCGCCTGTACTGTGGGAGGATGAAGTCGCAAGAGACGCTCCCTGTGACCCTGTGTCGTTGCTTGAAACATTGTATTTTTCTGCTGTAACATGCTCTGTAAACTGTCATACATTTTGTTTTTTTCCTCCACGACTTTGAGGTCTATACCAGACTCTAAACTGATATTAACATGTTCTGATCCATTGCCTCTAGCAGAGAATTAGATGTCGCACAGTGTAAATCATGTTGTTACCGCTGCTACCACAACACACCACACACATTGGATGATTTTATATAAAAGACAGTTACAGCATAAGGAAACTGGAAGAGTTTGGCAGGATTGGGGAGCTCCTCCAAACTGCTGCACGAAAGTGATTGACGACTTCTACATTTAAACTCATCTATCCAGCAGGCCAGCGCAGGCTGTTTTGGTTCAAATAGCTCTGAGCACTATGGGACTTAACTTCTGAGGTCATCAGTCCCTTAGAACTTTGAACTACTTAAACCTAACTAACCTAAGGACATCACACACAGCCATGACCCAGGCAGGATTCGAACCTGCGACCGTAGCGGTCGCGCGGTTCCAGACTGTAGCACCTAGAACCGCTCGGCCACCCTGGCCGGCTCAGTCGTTTTCCCACCAATTCCAAGGAAGAGGTGGTGATCGGATGACTTAGGTGGAGGTAGCCCAAGTGACCTTTTTTTCCACCAAAATTTGAACTTCCCGCCATTTTCTGGGGGGGGGGGGGGGGGAAGGGGAAGGGAAGGAAGTGAAGGTAGCAAAATTGACCTAGTTTCCCGCCAAAATTGCAACGTTGCCATATCTATCACCATCATCTTGGATCCGCCATCTTGAATAAATTTGGCAATAATGCAGAGTGGGGTGACGTCCTTGTTCCACTACTTGCGTTACCTATACACTCGGTTTTGTAACTTTCCCCACTGTATTCAAATGTCGCACGATGGTGGAATGATCGCATTTCATCACACTTGCCATTTCTCGTGTACAGTCGCGAGGATGGTTGTGGATTAATGGGTGTAAATGATGTTCATCAAATCCCAAAGTCTTCTCGAACGTGGAGAGTTACTAGTGGCAAAACGATCCTCCGTGCTGTGTCCAATGGCACTGTCCCCATACAAGGCGAAAATTTTTCTGGCAGCCTCTGCTGCTTTCACCCCCTAATTAACTCAGAGAAATTTGACGGAATGTTCAGATTTCTCCACTTGGCACTCTGTTTTGTAGCGTCCACACCTCCACTCATTATCTCTAAATGACAAAATGAGAATACGTAAACTCAAGTAGCAACAGTTAACTGCAAATAAAAAAAATGACAGTCGAAAGATAAACTCATAGCCGCCGGAGTGCCAGCATGCAAAACAAAACCGCTACGAACTTGCGTACCTATGCAATATGTATTTACACGAAAACTTGAACACGTCACTTGCAATACAAGTTTTAAACCATTTGTCCATTTTTTATATTTTTTCTTTACGAATATTTTTAATCAGGGAAAAGCTTCTGAGACACCCGGTATTGCTTATCAGTGAGTTGCAACGAACAGCTGTGAATAAAATTTTGTGTGACCTTTTAATGAAAGAGCTTTCTGGATAAATGAGATGTCATGTAATTTGTGTTTAATTTAGTGTAACTTTATTTTCTGTGATCTTGTGTTGTTTTAAAAGAACGGACTCTGAAAATAAAAGGCATATTAAAACAGTAGCCTGGGGCGTTTGAATACGACCGCCGCCGCACGGCGAGAAATAGGAAAAACAGTACCATCAGATGCAGCAAAGCGAGAATACGCGCACTGCCCCACATCGAAAACCAATGCTCAGCGCCATAGTGAACTTGTTAAATGCAAACTGAACAAATAAACACTCATATCGCATTCAGCAGAATGAAACAGTTAGCGCAACAGTAGACCGAATAAGAAAACCATAGCGTATGTATGAAAAAGCAGTCGTGCCAACTTTATTTCAAATTTCAACGTGTTCTACGACCCTAGTTCGTTGCATAGTGCACAGTGAATTTTCGGACTCGCTGTACGATCAACTGGAGACAGAGAGCTGAACCAAGAGAGCAGATCAAGATGAAAATGGAGGAGATTCCAGTGATTCTTACCACGATGGTCTGCAGTCGTAACACGAGGCTCTCGCCTAATGAATGATACTATGTGGGTACGCGCTGTCTTTTGTTAAGTGTGACGAACGGCTTAGCTGCTAATAACTGTCAAGCAGTAAATGCCTGTAGCAAGACACGTCCTCGACGGTGACGAATCTGCATCTGCTGGTACCTCTCGTAGCTCAGAGCGAATGCGGCAGGAGGTGGCAGCGGCCAGACCTCTTATGGCTCAGCTGCCGCTATATTACTGTAAGTTGCCGGCTTGAAAAACTGAGCCATTGAAACGTATCTATTACAGGGAAGTATGTTAGCTGTTGGTTGATTCTGCTAATGATTCAAGGGCCTCCAGATGACGGCACCAATGACTAATACAAAACAAAGGAATATGTATTATACAGCCTGTAGGCTGATCGGAAGCTATGTGTTATTTAAAAGAAGACATTATTCACCACGGAACTGTCATGATAAACAATGTCCCTCACCGGGGAGTACGTACGGCTGATGGCCTTAATCTATGGTCAACTGAGATGGGGTTAACTAATTATCGAAATGATACTAAGAGGAATTCGATTACTGCACATTTATTTCACAAAGGTCTACAAACAAGGCAAAATTAAACGTGACGAACGTCTTCCTTCGAATTAATAAAAACACGTGAAGTGTTAAACTGTCGCAGTTAGAAATAATATACGAGTACTTACGGTGGGCCCGTAAAGTACTGGGAAGCACAGCATAAACGAGGCGTTAAGTCTAGGGATCTCGAGTGAATCCACTTTAAATGATGCGGAAGAAATAATTGTGTTACCCAAGGTATTAAGAAGATGTTAGACATGCCCCAGAGTTAATAAGTGCACTTGGGAAGTTAATTAGCAAGTCATGATTACAGAAGATTCCCTGTAAAAACGTAGATTCTCGGATCGCGGAAGAATTGAAATGATAAAATTAACAATTATGACTACATTGTGCAAAGAAGTCTAGCTTCGTAATGACTTTCCTAAACTTCACGCGATGTCAATCTCAGTTAAATCGTAACACCGCAGTGAGAATGCTCACCAGTCTTGCTGCTGCCTCGGATCTCGAAAGAACACCAACAGCTCTCAATCGATCTCAAAACCAGAAAGCTGCTGTTTTCCAACGTCCGCACAAATAGAGTGCTCCCTCCACCAACCCCAAACAGAAATGCCATCCATACTTTCGGTTTTTCCTTATCCAAGAGTTACAGTAAACCTGCTGTGGCTCATCGGAATCTACTACTTGATTCCCAGGAAAGGTTAAAAACACACACTGTTTGAAGCGTTACTCCAAAACCCGCGTCAGCCAACCTGGGCTCGTGAGACAATTTACCGCTCGACTCCCCTCCACTCGCTTTATGAGCCTCAAAAAGATTCAGACCACCTATTAGTAGCCACTGAGAGCTCTTGAGACATGAGAAAATGTTTGCATGTTTTCCTGCCATTCAGCCTACTTTTTTAAGCGTCTTAATGAAACCAAGAAAATTCTTGCGGCTCTTGCAAACACACGGATAACAGAAAACATGTTGAAAAAGATGGAAGAGCGGAGAAAGTGGAAAAATGAAGAAACCGAAGAAGGCAAAAAGAGGTACAGGAAACAGAATAATGAATTAAGCAGAGAAACTGAAGAAGAAATGGAAAAATGGATAATACAGGAATGCGACGAAACAGAGAAAATGGAGAAAGAGGGAAAATATGAAATGATGTATAGACTGGGTAGTGAGATAGTTTTTGAACTAAAAGAAAGAGGAATAACATGGAAATAGAAAGAGCGGATGGTACTCTAGCAGAAGAACCACAGGAGGGTTTGAACAGATGGCAAGAATACATTGAATGTCTGTATAAGGGGGATTAAATACAGCGAAATTAAGGTTGAAGAGGAGCAATATGTGCTGGAAGATGGAAAGCGATTCACCATCTTTGAAGCAGAGGTAGAAAAGGCGCTGAAGTAGATGAATAATACACTCTTGGAAATGGAAAAAAGAACACATTGACACCGGTGTGTCAGACCCACCATATTTGCTCCGGACACTGCGAGAGGGCTGTACAAGCAATTATCACACACACGGCACAGCGGACTCACCAGGAACCGCGGTGTTGGCCGTCGAATGGCGCTAGCTGCGCAGCATTTGTGCACCGCCGCCGTCAGTGTCAGCCAGTTTGCCGTGGCATACGGAGCTCCATCGCAGTCTTTAACACTGGTAGCATGCCGCGACAGCGTGGACGTGAACCGTATGTGCAGTTGACGGACTTTGAGCGAGGGCGTATAGTGGGCATGCGGGAGGCCGGGTGGACGTACCGCCGAATTGCTCAACACGTGGGGCGTGAGGTCTCCACAGTACATCGAAGTTGTCGCTAGTGGTCGGCGGAAGGTGCACGTGCCCGTCGACCTGGGACCGGACCGCAGCGACGCACGGATGCACGCCAAGACCGTAGGACCCTACGCAGTGTCGTAGGGGACCGCACCGCCACTTCCCAGCAAATTAGGGACACTGTTGCTCCTGGGGTATCGGCGAGGACCATTCGCAACCGTCTCCATGAAGCTGGGCTACGGTCCCGCACACCGTTAGGCCGTCTTCCGCTCACGCCCCAACATCGTGCAGCCCGCCTTCAGTGGTGTCGCGACAGGCGTGAATGGAGGGACGAATGGAGACGTGTCGTCTTCAGCGATGAGAGTCGCTTCTGCCTTGGTGCCAATGATGGTCGTATGCGTGTTTGGCGCCGTGCAGGTGAGCGCCACAATCAGGACTGCATACGACCGAGGCACACAGGGCCAACACCCGGCATCATGGTGTGGGGAGCGATCTCCTACACTGGCCGTACACCACTGGTGATCGTCGAGGGGACACTGAATAGTGCACGGTACATCCAAACCGTCATCGAACCCATCGTTCTACCATTCCTAGACCGGCAAGGGAACTTGCTGTTCCAACAGGACAATGCACGTCCGCATGTATCCCGTGCCACCCAACGTGCTCTAGAAGGTGTAAGTCAACTACCCTGGCCAGCAAGATCTCCGGATCTGTCCCCCATTGAGCATGTTTGGGACTGGATGAAGCGTCGTCTCACGCGGTCTGCACGTCCAGCACGAACGCTGGTCCAACTGAGGCGCCAGGTGGAAATGGCATGGCAAGCCGTTCCACAGGACTACATCCAGCATCTCTACGATCGTCTCCATGGGAGAATAGCAGCCTGCATTGCTGCGAAAGGTGGATATACACTGTACTAGTGCCGAAATTGTGCATGCTCTGTTGCCTGTGTCTATGTGCCTGTGGTTCTGTCAGTGTGATCATGTGATGTATCTGACCCCAGGAATGTGTCAATAAAGTTTCCCCTTCCTGGGACAATGAATTCACGGTGTTCTTTTTTCCATTTCTAGGAGTGTAAAAAGGCATGTGGAATTCATGATTTCCCAGCAGAACTGTTGAAGAGCCTGGGAATCAAGGTAAGAAAAGAAATAGACTACCTCTGTAACGAGATTTATAACGAAGGGGAATGGCCTGAGGACTTCCTTGCAACACTTATGATACCAATACAGAAAAAGAGAAACAATATATATGTGAAGAGCATAGGACCATCAGTCTAATTTCTCTTGCAGCTTAAGTCTTGCTGACAGTGTTGAATAGAAGGCTATATGGCAAGTTGAATAGAGGGACTGCAGAGGAGCAGTTCGGATTTAGAAGAGGAAAAGGAACAAGAGATATTGGCCTGTTAAGGACTATAGGTGGAAGATAGGTGGAAATAGGTAGATAAATATTTGCTGTTTTTATAGATTTAGAAAGGGCTTTTGACAGAATTCAGTGGAACAAGCTGATGAATATTTCGAAGGGGAAAGGAGTAGATTGGAAAGAGAGACGACTGATACAGAATCTACACTTACACCATTAAGTAAGGATAAGGCCTGGAAATGAAATGTCAGAAGGCAGCTATATTGGACAAGGTGTTAGACAAGGTTGTTGCCTTTCCCCACTGTTGTTTAGCGCATACCTTGAAGAGATTATTGCGAAAGGCTTAGATGGTAAACGAGAAATATGTATTGGTGGAAAGAGAATAGAATGTATTAAATTTGCTGATGACATGGTATTAGTAGCAGAAAGTGAGCGGCCAGTGAATATCGTACTGAAAGATCTGAATGATGGTTGTGTGGAATATGGGATGCAAATAAACACATCAGAAACAAAGAGTATGTTCATCAGTACAAGACGCAGACTGTCCAGTATTAAAATATGACAATCTACCATTAGCCAATTAATTGGCTCTGAGCACTATGTGACTTAACTTCTGAGGTCATCAGTCGCCTAGAACTTAGAACTAACTAAACCTAACTAACCTAAGGACATCACACACATCCATGGCCGAGGCAGGATCCGAACCTGCGACCGTAGCGGTCACGCGGTTCCAGACTGAAGCGCCTCTAACCGCACGGCCACACCGGCCGGCAGCCAATTAATTGTATTTAATTACCTTGGAAGCACAATAACTGAGAACTTGAGATATGACCAGGAGGTGAAAACTCGAATTACCATAGCGAAGGAGGCATTCAACACAAAGAGGAGACTCTTATGTGGAAAATTAGATAAAGGTCTATAGAAAAGTCTTGGGAAATGTTTTGTCTGGAGTGTGGCACTATATGGGGCAGAAACGTGGACGCTGAGACGAGAGGATGGAAAAAGGTTAGAAGTATTTGAGATGTGCATGTGGAGGAGAATGGAGAGAATAAGCTGGATGAAAAGAGTGAGTAATGAAAGAGTATTGGAAAGGGTTGGTGAGAGAAGACGTCTGCTGAAGGTTGTAAGAGAAAGGAAAAAGAACTGGTTGGGACATTCATCGAGAAGGGAGTGCTTGCTAGCAGATGCTTTGGAAGGATTGGTTTGTGGGAGAAGACTGAGAGGAAGAAGGAGATACAAGATGATATACGACATAAAGGGAAGAGGAAATTATGCAGACCTGAAGAGGTTGGCAGAAGGCCGGACAGCCTGGAGAACTACCATGTGGAAACCTGCCTTTTGGCAGAACCCTGGTGGTGATGGTAAGCACATTAGGCGTCACTTATCTTAAGTCTGGCAAGGGCGCAGTCAGTCAGCGGACTGGCAGTTCTCGACTGAAGCCGGCTAGTCGCTTATTGGCATAAACCATCGTCAGTTTCTAAGCTGTCTCCTCGCAGCTGGTACCTTCTCCAGGAGGTGTAAAACTACCGTTAATCAGAAGGCTGCCCGCCGTAGCACATTCCACCAAAATCCTGGGTTACGGACCTCTGGCGACTTTGAAAAGGACTTGTCAGCGACCGCCCAAAGTAGAGCGAAATATATGCAGTGTGTGAGGATCTCTATTGTGTGAGGGACACAAAAGGGCCGCCCTGCCCTTAGAGGCACACGACTGGAGTACGAATTGATACATCAGCCGAAAATACTGTTATTTCAATTTAATCTGATTGGTTTATCCCTTACTCTGTTAAGCAGAGTATCGTTTTATCTGCCTACATTATATTACAGGGAGTTAACTCCTAGGTAGACTAAATGGAATTGCTTCTGCTCTGCTTATGCTCACACTGAAATAGCTCGTGGAAAGCAATCTTAAACGACTTTTAATCACCCCAGGCGGATGTCTCGCTCAAAGTCCAAGTATTGAGATACACCACAGTAACTTCCTACATGCCTTTTATTATTTTGAATTCATATGGGCCTGCAGCGTTATAGATACCTTGTAAGGACATCGTAGATTTAGTAAGCCAAAACTTTGCTATATTCAAAGACTATTTATTAGAAGTTAAGTTTATTCTGTTTCCATAGCCATTATCAAGCTATCTGAAAACTTGCAGAGTTGTCAGTGCATAAATCTGTATCTGCTTGTAACTAATAACAACTTCGTATGTACAGGGTGATTCAAAACGACAGAAAAACTTCGGTTGTTTATTACAGAGAAAGTATAAAAGATAGAAACTGTGCGAAGGTCGCTGGATAGAGCAACGTTCAAATTTTTTGCACAGCTGCGGTGTTGTACTTTTGTAGCAACGTGGCGATTACACCATAAGATAAATAATTTTGTTGGAAATTTGTGGTAAGGTCTTATGGGACCAAACTGCAGAGGTCATCGATCCCTAAGCTTACACACTACTGAATCTCATTAAACTAACTTACGCTAAGGACTACACACACACTCATGCCCGAGGGAGGACTCGAAGCTCCGACGGGGGGAGCCGCGCAAACCGTGACGGGACGCTCAAGACCGCGCTGCTACTCCGCGCGGCTAAATCATTTTGTGTGTTGGAAGTTGCTTGAAGTCAACCCACTGCTCACGTGCAACGTGCATTCCGCCGTCGCTTCAGTAAGAAGCTGCCTGTGCACGAGCAGATTTGCGACTGGTATACAATATTCTTGGAAGCAGGTTGCACATGCAAAGCGAGGAACACTGGTCGGCCATGTCGACCATGTCGAGCATGTCCAAGATGCTTTCAACAGAGGCATCGGAAGACCACAAGATGGACTGGCGACAAACATCGGTGTCACGTGCACTGAAATGACATCTGCATATGAAGTCTTACAAGTTGCACGTACTGCAGCAACTACGAGCATAGCACAAGATACGAATTTTGCATTTCACTTCGCCAGGATATAGCAGAGGACATCTATTTGTACGAATGGACGTTTCATCTATTGTGTAAAGTAAACCGCCACAATGCATGAATTTCGGCGACACAAACTCCTGGCGTCATCATCGAACATCGCGAAGGAGACTCTAAACGCTGAATGTGTTTTGTTCCGATGCTGTTCACAAGGGTTATGCACCTTTGTTTTTTGCGGAGGAAACTGTGATAGGAATTTCATACCTCAACATGTGCAAAATTATTTGTTTCCTCAACTACACAAAGATTCCAATGATACCACTTTTATGCATGATTTTTTTTTTTTTTTTTTTTTTTTTTTTTTTTTTTTTTTTTTTTTTTTTTTTTTTGCTGCTGCTCTTCGAGATCTGAGAAATCGAATTGTTGCTGAAGCTGTCGATTCAGTAAATAGGGATCTGCTGATACGTGTGTGGAATGAAATCGACTACCGTCTCCATGTTTCTCGAGCAACGCAGGGCGCTCGTGTTGAATGTATGCTATAGTGTCTGTGTGAACACAAAATTTTGAACCTTCCCGTATCCAGTGACATGCGCAGTGGGTTCCTTGCTCTCGCAGTTTTCCGGTAATAAGCAACTGAAATCCGTTCTTTCTTTTTGAATCACCATATATCTGTCGTAGTAGTTACTTCCAGATCATATCTTTAGCTCTGTGGCTGTCTGATACCTTGTACTGCTGCATATCATATCTGTCAATTAAAGCTGTCAAACTTAGGGAAACCTGTGACAAGCAACACTACAGGTATCAGACAGCGAAAGCGTTAACGATGCGACATGGAAGTAAGTACCACGACAGATATACAAAAATTATTATTAGTTACAAATAGACACAGATATATGCACTAACAACTCCTGGGTTTGCACATACACAACGTGACCAGAAGTATCCGGACACGTGGCTGAAAATGACTCACAAGTTCGTGGTGCCCTCCATCCGTAATGCTGGAATGCAGTATGGTGCTGGCCCACCCTTAGCCTTGATGAAAGCTTCCACTCCCACAGGCATACATTCAATCAGGTGCTGTAAGGTTTCTTGGGGAATGGCAGCCCAATCTTCACGGAGTGCTGCACTGAGTACAGTAATCGATGTCGGTCGGCGAGGCCTGGCACGAAAGCGGCATTCCAAAACATCCCAAAGGTGTTCTATAGGTTTCAGGTGAGGACTCTGCACAGGCCAGGCAATTACAGGGATATTATTGTCATGTAATCACTCCGCCGGAGGCCGTGCATTATGAACAGGTACTCGATCGTGTTGAAAGATGCAGTCACCATCCCCGAATTCCTCTTCAACAGTGGGAAGCAAGAAGGTGCTTAAATCATCAATGTAGGCCTGTGCTGTGATAGTGCCACGCAAAACAACATGGGGTGCAAGCCCCCTCCTTGAAAAACACGACCACACCATAAAACTACCGCCTCAAAATTTTACTGTTGGAACTACACACGCTGGCAGATGACGTTCTCCAGGCATTCACCATACCCACACCTTGCCATTGGATCGCCACACTGTGTACCGTGCTTCGTCACTCCATACAACGTTTTTCCACTTTTCAGTAGTCCAATGTTTACGCTTCTTACATCAAGCGAGGCGTCGTTTGGCATTTACCGGCGTGATGTGTGGATTATGAGCAGCCGCTCGACCATGAAATCCAAGTTTTCTCACCTCCCGCCTAACTGTCATAGTACTTGCAGTGGATCCTGATGCAGTTTGGAATTCCTATGTGATGGTGTACATAGATGTCTGCTTATTACACATTACGACTGTCTTCAACTATCGGCAGTCTTGTTAGTCAACAGACAAGGTCGGCCAGTACGCTTTTGTGCTGTACGGGTCCCTTCACGTTTCCACTTCACTATCACATCGGAAACAGTGGACCTAGGAATGTTTAGTAGTGTGGAAATCCCGCGTACAGACGTATGACACAAGTGACACCCAATCACCTGACCATGTTCGAAGACCTTGAGTTCCGCGGAGCGCCCCATTCTACTCTCTCATGATGTCCAATGACTACTGAGGTCGCTGATGTGGAGCACCTGGCAGTAGGTGGCAGCACAATGCACCTATTATGAAAAACGTTTGTTTTTGGGGGTATCCGGATACTTTTTATCACATAGTGTAGCTTGATAATGGCCATACAACCGAAATGAGCGTATAACTTGAAAGAAAAATGTCGTAATAAAAAGTCTTTGAATATTATATACTTTTATTAATTTACGTCTTTGCTATCCGTTGTCGGATTTGATTTCCATATTAGCTGGGTTGGGAAAGGAGTCAGGAGTGTGGACCCAAATTAATATTTAACAAACGTGCAAACCTAAATATTTCAATGGCAAACTTCTTCCAAAGAGGTTAGTTGTATTACCAAACATTTATCAAGTGACAAAATAAAAAAAAAAGGTTTTGAAAAGTAAAAAGAAATGATAGGGATGTGACAGATCTCTGTCACTGTTGCCAACTACCTGGGAAGGCAGAGGACAAAGACTACCAGCTGAGACATAGGAGCTGACCACGTCTTTTTGCTGACAGAGGTTTCCTATTGTGGACCATTTCCAGCTATAGGAAAGGTGGTTCTCACTGTTGTCCTACCTCCCCACGAGGAAGAAGTACAATCGTCAAAATTTGAATGGTTTTTGACGGTTGACGCCATTGTGAATAAATTATCAGTTCCTCTCAAAAAGGAGGCAACTGCAATCTGTTCCCAGTTTTTGGTCCCTCAGTACGTTAGGAGTCATTATAACGAAATTCCTTTTCTCCTGGTAATTTCGTTAATGGTCTAAATAGTGAATGAATTTTGAAGGAACTCGAACTAAAATTTATAGAGAATCTATGGATACGCCGGCGGGTTGTTCATTACCTAAAAGTCCTGAATCTGTTCATCTGACTGATTGCTTATTAATTCCTACTCGAGTCTGTTTGCTCGCCTTGTGTGTCTGCCCCCCCCCCCCCCCCCCCCCCCCGCGTCTAGCCCCGTGGCGGTTCTGAGAGAGTTCGTTATATTGCCACGATGAGGAAAGGCCTACACGAAACATTTTCCGGTCCCTATCATCACAACGGGTATTGCGCACTGACATTTAATTAAGGCGATGTTCTGAGAATACCACTTAGGAACACTGAGGGCGGGAGATGTTCGCTGCACAAAAGAAAGTGCCCTTCCTGAGGGGTGCGCAACTTCTTGGAATTATGGCCATTACGAGAGTGGGGAAGGGGGAGTGGGGGGAGTGTAATGAGCCGGCGTCTAGCTGCGCCCAGTTAACTGGCAGCAGAAGTACGCCCGTTGCCTCGTTACTGTGCAACTTGGCAGCTCCCAGCGATCGTAGCGTGGCAACCTGAGCAGCGGGACCGGCGTATTGACGTCGTTAACGGGCCACTCCAAAGAGGGCGCAAGAACTGGGGGAACGGCCACACGAAAACTGCGTATGCAGGTCATCAAAAACGAACGGCCCTGTCCATGATGCACTGAGGTGTCAAAAGTCATGGGACAGTGATAGGCACGTATACAGATGGTGGTAGTATTGCGTACACAAGGTACGAAACGGCAGTACATTGCCGGAGCTGTCACTTGTACCCGGATGATTCATGTGAAAGTGCTTCGGAGACAACGCAGTGTCCGACGGCCTTCACTTAACGACCGTGAGCAGCGGCGTTTTCGTAGTGTTGTCAGTGCGACAATCGACAGCGCGTGAAATAACCACGGATATCGACATGCGATGTAAGACGAACCCGTTAGAACAGGGGGGCGACCAAATTTGGCGTTAATGAGCTACAGCCGCAGATGACCAACTCGAGTTTCTTTACTAACAACACGACATTGCCTGCAGCGCCTCTCCTGGACTCGTGACCGTATCGGTTGGACCCTAGAGCAGGACCCTATACGACTGGAAAATCGTGGCCTGGTCGGATGAGTCCAGATTTCGTCTGTTAAGAACTGATGGTAGGGTCTGAGTGTTGTGCAAATCCCGCAAAACCATGGACTCACATTGTCGACATGGCAGTGTGCAAGCTGGTGGTAGCTCCAAAATGGTGTATTCTGTGTTTATGTGGAATGGAGTGGGTCGTTTGGTCCAACTGAACCGATCATTGACTGGAAACGGTTATTTCGGTTACTTGGGTCTGCAGCTCGTAGTATAGGGGCTAGCGTTGCTGCCTCTAGATCACCGGGTCCTCGGTTCGATTCCCGACCAGGTTGGGAATTTTCTTTGCCCGGGAACTGGGTGTTTGTGTCGTCCTCACCATCTCATCATCATCTTCAATCGTGACACTGGCTAAACTGGATTGTGTCAAAATTGGATTGTGTACAAATTGGGACTTTGTACAGGCGCTGATGATCATGCAGTTGAGCACCAAACATCAAAATTGGACTTTGTACAAACTGGTTACTTGGAGGCCATTTGCCGCTCTTCAAGGACTTCATGTTCCCAAATAACTGTGCGCCAAGTCACTGGGCCCCAATTGTTCGCGATTGGCTTGAAGAAAACTCTGGACAAACCAAGCGAATGATTTGGAAATCCAGATCACCTATCGAACGTTTATGGGACGTGAAACTTCCTGGCAGATTAAAACTGTATGTCGGATCCAGACTCGAACTCGGGACCTTGCCTAGTTGTGAGATACTGCTTGGGTAGCTCAGTTGGTAGAGCATTTATCCAGAAAAAGCAAGGTTCCGAGTTAGAGTCTCGGTGTGGCACACAGTTTTAATCTCCCAGGAAGTTTCATATCAGTGCACACTTCGCTTCAGAGTGAAAATTTCGTTCTGGATTTATGGGACGTAATCGGGAGGCCATTTCGTATCCAAAGTCGTGCACCGACAACGCATTGGCAGACATGGACACTTATAGAGGCTGCATGACTCAGTATTTTGCAGGAGCTACCAGCGACTCGTTGAGTCCATGCTACGTCTAGATGTTGCATTACGCCGGGCAAAATAAGATTCGGTAGGATATGAGGAGCTATCCCATTACTTTTGTCACTTCAGTGTACAGAGTCTCGGATTTATCTCTTGAACACTGCATAAATATTTTTGTATAGAAGAAAAATTTTAAAAATGTATCATCAAATGTTTAAATACCAGGCGGTCATTAACGAGCGTCTTCCTTTCTGGTAACTGTGTTCGTCACGAATTTATGAACAGCAGTTGATCTTAGTTAAATATGACCCTATGTTTGGCATTCGGTAATTCACTTCCTGTCGTCAAACCTATTCAAAAATTTAGCACAGTGTATCATAAAGTTATTAAGAACGTAACACAAAATAAACTTCGACTCTCTTGTACAGGGTGTCCTTAATTAAAATAACACTTTCACAACAGTGCAGAAAGAAAAACACTGCTCAGAATGACGTCAAATTTGAGCAGCATATTATTGACGAAGGGGGAAACGTCTCCAAACAAAAAAAATTACGAAAACTTTACCAGTCGATGTCACTGTAAGCGTCTTTTCGTAAAGGCTGAGCCACAAATGACATATGAATGGCAGTACCACTGTTGTGGTTCGAATGCATATTACGCCACCCGTTCTGTTCAATGTGCTTGACTGAAAAAGTTCAGCAGTCAACAGTTGTGGCACTGTTAGCTAGGTAAGCCTATCAACCACGGCATGGTCGTACCACATCGGTTGGGAAAATCGGTTTTTATTAACAAAATATTGCAGTTCTTAACATGACAATTACTCAGAAACCGAATACTAGTTTCAATATAGGATTATACAGCCAACCGGTTGCATACAACTGGTAGGTACATTGACCTAGGTTTCGACACCTTCTGTGGATGCCTTCATCAGAATGAAATTTTGTTAATCATAAAATTACATTGCTAAAAATCAATGGTCAGAATTTAGAGCAGCTGTGCTCATGTCGAAAGCGAAATAAAACGTTCTAGTCTTTGCCACGTGTGTCCATCTGTCTGATGTAGGTGTCTTAATCTAGGTCAATGTACCTACCAGTTATGTGCAACCGTTTGGCTGTATAATCGTATGTTGTAATCAACTATTCTTGGGTTTCAAGCCACGAGCTTCCGGCAGTGATGTCCTCTGCCATTGTCAAGTGATTGACAGTCGTGTGAATGCCGCCGCCGTGCTTTTACAGGCGTACCACCGCAAGTGACGTCACTGGTGCCTAGTCCCGCACCATATAGGGCAGTGTCCTGGTGGCGCGACCACCGCGTCCGCTTCGACTCCCTAACCAGCTGCCAACTGGCAAGGGCAATGCTGACATCCTAATAGAACGATCCGACTATGGTGTGAAAACCCGGCGGACGCTGGAGGAAGACAAGTACCAAAAACTCCAGAATAGTGAGGAAGAGTTCGGAGTTTCTCAAATTGTTGTCACTGGACGAGTATGTTATTAAAAACTTCCTCCGTCAGGTAACAAGGCCACCCATGTCCTACAGTTTGCCAAAGGTGCATAAGAAGGATACACCTTTAAGGCCTACAGTGACCACGATCGGATAGCTGACCTATAGACTCGAAAAGCATTTGTCCAGGCTCCTCTAGACGTTCGTTGGACTTTCTGCGCTCCACATAAAGAATACAGTGGACTTCAATGATCAAATAAAATATCAACTCCTTAGTGAAGGGTATATTATCGTCAAGTTTGATGTGTTTTCCCTACTCACGTGCGTGCCCATCACAGACTCTATAGACTCGCTGTCCCGGCTCTTTGGCGAGACCATGGTGGCTTTATTTAAAAATAACCTGACGTCATCTTAGCTTTTACACTGTGGAGAATATTGGGGCTTATAGCCATCCTCTTCACGGAGCATTCAGAGGACATCGCTTTGGACACGGCTACTGCAACGCCTAGTTGTGTTTATTGCTATGTCGATGATATCTTCGTCATATGGACTCATGGAGATGAAAAGCTGGAAGAGTTCTTGGTACACATCAGCGGCATCCGCGACCACATACAGGTCTCGATAGAAGTAGAGTAGGACGGTTCCTTCCCGTTCCTGTACATCCTTGTCCACCGTAAGCCCAATGGTTGTCTGGGCCACAACACTCACCCCCACTCCCACCCACACGGATCGATATCTGCACGCCACCACCTACCACCATCCAGTTCACAAACGGTCTGTTCAGAGGACCCTGGTAGTGCGAGCTGAACCCGCGTTAGATGCCGAAAACCTGCCGAGGGAATTGAGCCACTTACGTAAAGTTTTCGGGGGAAACGGTTACAACAGACAAATTTCGAAAACAGTTTCTTCTGAGCCGCAAAAGCAGGCGGCCTCCAGAGAAGACACGAGAAAAATTGCGTTTTTTACAGTTTTGTGGTTCAACGACAGGGAAGATTAGCCGCCTCTTGAGGGAACGTAAAATCGACGCAGTCTTGTCCCGCAGCAAAGACCCGGCAATTAATGAAGCCTTTGAAAGACGATGTAGGGATTCAGAACATCTGGAATATACAAAATACCGCTTGAGTGTGGGCAGTTTTATGTCAGTCAGACTATTCGTGCTATTCAACAGCACCGCATAGAACATTAAAGGTGTTTCCGTCTACGCTATCCCTATAAATCAGCTGTTGCGGAGCACTCACTAGAAAACGTACACCAAATTACATTCGACGATACTTCTGTTACTAAATAGACCAGCGGCTTCTTGGATAAAGTAATAAATGAAGCTATAGAACTCAAAATACTGGACAACACTCACAGTAACGACTGTTGATTACAACTGAGTACGGCCTGAGATGCTATGTTTGGCGAGTAAAGGACATTGCCATATATGATGCGGGACTGGGCACGCCACGTCACTGGCGGCAGAGTGGCTCTATCAACACGGCAGCGGCATTCAGTTGACAGTCGACAGTAAACCACTTGACAATGGCAGAGAAGACGTCTGCCGAAAGCCTGTAACCTCTCCCTTCCTAATCGGCCTACTGGACTGTGATGTAACTGACCGTGCCCAATGGAAATTTACAGTGAATAAGGCTATCGTTACCAAAGGAAAATAACGCCGGTTAGTTGGATGGAAGTGTACAACAGACTCTCCTGAAGGAAGAATCTATTCTAAACTTAATCTGAATTTAGATGATAATTTTGAAATGGGTGGAATATTGGGCAATCACTCACGAAGCAAGCAGTTTTTGTCACTGTTAAGCACATTTTCAAACAGACAGCATCATCGTAAGTTACGTAACTGTACAATATACATCTAGTATTACTAGGCACTTATTGTTGTTGATGGTGATTACAGTAACTTACTTCAATGCATTCCAGATGGACGTCTATTTGGGTTCATAACACGAGTGTCTTTTACAAGTCAGTTAGCACGTGTCCATTTTGTCTAGCTGACGTTTTGTCTTTCCCTCACGGTGTGTGCGTGTCCTCGAAGTCATTATAGTCATTAACTGAAATTTAACTTTCGTTCGTTTGGAGTTGGTAATCGTCTCATTCTTCAATCTAAATTCATTCAAATCAAATTTCGCCTAACTATAGTGAATTTTAATTTATTACCATTTTTTACATTTCGATTTTCATAGTAAAAAACACTCGAGCGAAAGCGATCAGGTCGCAGCTGTCTATTTTCTGTCGGTAAGCATTGATCTCCGGATTCTTTGTTTTGTCCCCCTAACAGCCGAACATCAGGTAGACGTGTCACATAGAACCCTACATACACCGTAATGTATAGGTACGTTATACAGTCACGAACGGTTCGTTTGAAGAGCGATTGATGGCAAGCCTGTTTACGGCCCCAATCTCTCTGGTTTACAACATGCTCTTTTCTTATGTGATCTGATGGCAAAGTTCGACTTAGCCTCACCAACGAGTGTGAATCGCTCTGTAAAACTCTTTGCTCTACACACTGCAGTAAGATGGATCTCGAAGTCTTTCACGACGCCGGTTTCTAACTACCTCGTCGTCGACGGAACGTTAATCCCTAATCTTCCATTTTTCTCTTCGGTGACGCATTTTTGTATTAAACGTTTCAGGTGTACTTGACTCATTAATTGTCTATAAAAATACGACCTTTCGGCAATAGAAACCCTGTATACAACTGCAACTTCTCAGAAATAGTTTCTGGAAACAAAACTGAATTTGTACTGACAAGGGAACCTCCCCATCGCACCCCCCTCAGATTTAATTACAAGTTGGCACAGTGGATAGGCCTTGAAAAACTGAACACAGATAAATCGAGAAAACAGGAAGAAGTTGTGTGGAACTATGAAAAAAATAAGCAAAATATACAAACTGAGTAGTCCATGCGCAACATAGGCAGCATCAAGGGGACTGCAAGCTCTGAAGCGCCGTGGTCCAGTCTGGCTTTAGCTGTCGCAGCGGTTGCACGCTCCTCAAGTTTGCTCCGTGAACGTTCAGTGTTTACGCCAGTGTTTTCGAGTTTCGTGCTCGTTTATTGACGTTTTGCACGTGAATTAAGCGTTATCAATTGAGCATTTTGTCTTCGTCGTGTCATCTTTCTACGTAGTGCTGTTGGGATTTCGGCGTTGTCCGAGATTTCTTCGCTGCAGAACACCATGGCAAACTCCGTGAGAAAAAACACCGTGATTTTCACCTTCGACAAGTACACCCGTCGCATGCAGCCCTCTGCACTTGAAATACACGACTGGATTACCGAGTTAATTGGCCTTCATTCTGAATCTGTTCATACCATGCAGCTAGACTCTGATGAATACTGCATTTTTGTAAAGTTTAACGATTTCGTGAGAGTAGACCGCTTTCTGGCAAAATTTGGTTATGAAACGGAATTTATACACCGTGATGGTACTAAAAGTACTGTAAAACTCCGGAATTCCGGGTCTGTAATTAGAAATGTTAAGGTTTTGAATATTCCCATAGAAGTAGACAACTCGAAAATAAAAGATGTCCTTTCAAAATATGGGGTTGTCAGGCAAATAGTCAACGAAAGGTTGGCTTCGCATTTCAAGCTGCAGTGCTTTAACGGCATTCGCTCCGTGGAGATGGAAGTGAAGGCAAACATTCCCTCCCACATCTTTGTTGACGGGCACAAGGCGCATGTTATGTACTCAGGGCAAACCCCTACATGTCATGTATGTAACGAGTCTGGTCACCTCCGTCAGGACTGCCCTCGCCGTGTTTTTGTGCTAACAAATAACCTTACGCAACGCCGGAAATTAACACTCGACGATTTGTTGCCAGCCAGTAATACAACAGAGCCGGCGGCTGTCGTGGATCCTGTTACTACCTCTGAAAATGTTGCACTTAATGTTAATGACTTTCCGTCTTTAAAACCTGCATTAACTGCTGAAATTCCGTCCCGCGACAGCGAGATTTACACTAAGAAGCGTCCTCTAGAGGACACTGAAAAAAATGTTGATGAGGACTCTTCCTGTGAAACACCCGTTGCCAGGAGGCCGAAGCCCAGTCCTGAAGATCTGTTGGAAGTGGAAAAAGGAGATGGAATGCAGGTCGATGTGGCTCCCACTTCCGCACAAGGACTTATACCGCCACGAACAAATAGTGACGCAGCTGGTAGTGACCTTCCACGGAAATGTGACCCTGAGCCTAAGGTCACGACTGAAATAACCGCATCAAGTGCACAGCCCATACAGTGCGAACAGTACGAGGAAGTATCAAGTAAACAACCTGCTGACTCCGAAGCGCAACGCCGCGCCGAAGGAGGAAATAAACAAGCATCACCGCCTCGCCAGCAAGACAACACAACAGACACCACGCCGGAACCAAATATTGACGACTCGCAAGCCACGGCCGTTGCCCCATTAAGCCACCGCCGGCGGCAGCGACCGACACCGGGTCTTGCTGTCACGCGTCATCAAGCGAAAGCCACACCAGAGAAGAAAGACATCAAGAAAAAGAATATTAAACATGAAGTCATCAGGGCCAACACTGACGAGGAGAAAGAGAATGGCCACAGTGACTTATAGCAATGCATTGTCGGGATTTCAGGATACTTTTCTTCTCAAGCTCTTTGTTTAAAAGCATTGCAAATTTTTCTAGGAATTTAGTAGATGTAATGGGCACACAGCTTGTAAAGATCGTGCCTTGTAGGGAAGCTTGTTAATGCTATAATCATACCGATCCTCATCCCAAATAGCTTCTTATGGTATGTCTGTGATGCAAGCTTATAGCATTACTACTATTAACATTAATAAAATACAATCACCCTTGAAATTGGCAGCACTAAAAGAATTCTTGTACCAGTCCGGGACAGATATCGCGTTGCTACAAGAAGTTGCGATAACGGAATTTCGGATCCTAGGCTTTTTTGAAATTGTTAATGTTTCTACGGAAGCCAATATCGGTACAGCCATTCTTATAAGGGAAGGCATTCCGGTGACTGAAATCGAACGACTAGAATCAGGAAGAGCCATAGGCATAAAAATATTCGATGTGACAGTGCTTAACCTTTACGCCCCATCAGGAAATTCCCACAAATTGGATCGTGCGAAGTTTTTTCAAGATGAACTGATTTATTTATTGAGGAAAAATCCGTGTTCTCTTATACTAGGTGGAGATTTTAACCGTGTTTTAAACCTGAAAGATCAACAACCCAACTTCAACTACTCGCCACAGTTAAAAAAGTTAGTAAGTGATCTACGCCTTAAGGATGTGTGGGAACTTCAGCACCCGACGTCAGTCGGGTTCACGTATACAACCAGCCACTCCCGCAGCAGACTAGATAGAATTTACGTGTCACCAAATTTGCAAAACTATTTATTAAACGTTGAAACTATTCCCGTGTATTTTAGCGATCACAGTACACTTCAAACTTGCTTTAATTTAAGTGTGCAGCCAACCCGACGATTCAGAGGCCAATGGATTTTAAACATCTCTGTTTTAACTGACGAAGAACTGGAACAGGAAATAAGAGTAGCGTGGACTATGTGCCTTCGCACAGTAGACAAGCGCCCAACGGTCATTGACTGGTGGACTAGAAGGGCTAAACCAAGGCTGCGGAAAGTTGTCATGCAGTATAGTGCAGCGAGGCACAGGGAGTTGAGGAATACAATGGAGTTTTATTATAAAGTTTTAAGAGACTTATATCAACAGGCCCATGATGACGTAATTCGTCTGAATGATATCAAAAAAATAAAAGCCAAGTTATTAAGCATTAAACGGCAACAGATGGAGGGACTAAAAATTAAATCGAAAGCCACATCAGTTGTAGCAGATGAAACAGCTTCTCTGTATCACTTGGAGCGGCATGCTAAAAACAGACGTCTAACTTTTATTGATGAAGTCCAGACGCATACTGGTACGAGGCTCACATGCCAGAAAGAAATACTGGACGAAGTCCACAGGTACTATGAAACCTTATATGCCCCTACCACAGTGGAAGCTGCAGCTCTCGAGGACTTTCTCACTATTTTAGGTCCACAATTGTCGGGAACAGACAACGCTGACATCCTGTCACCTATTACTAAAGATGAAGTGCACGAGGCAGTGCGTAACTCACCTCTCAAAAAATCTCCGGGACTTGATGGCCTCCCTGTGGAGTTTTATGCCCGCTACTGGTCTATAATTGGGGACAAGATCACTTCCATGGCAAATGAGGTCCTGAACGGAAAACCGGTCCCTGCAGAGTTTAAGGAAAGTAAAATAGTACTGATTCCTAAGAGTAAGGGCAAAACCAACTTAAACAATTTTCGGCCTCTTTCGCTACTAAATTCTGATTACAAAATAATTTCGCGTATTATCAACAATAGACTATCTGCCTTTTCCAACAAAATATTGAGTCATCATCAATCTTGTTCTCCGACCAGAACGATATTCAAAAGTCTATCTGCATACAGAGACGTCATTGCAATTACCTCAGTGACAAGTATAAAATGTGCGTTAATCTTTATAGATTTCAACAAGGCTTTTTACCGCGTTAGTCATAGATACCTGTTTGCGACGCTGTCAAGAATGGCTTTCCACCCCCAGACTGTGAACATGCTAAGGAATATTGCAACAGGTATAAATGCGAAAATAGCAATCAATGGCCGAACATCTAAACCCATACAGATAAGGCGAGGGGTTCCACAGGGCAGTCCCTTATCTATGTTTTTATTTTCTGTATCTTTAGAGCCCTTCCTCCGCACTGTCCACGCAAGATTAACAGGCATAGCATTGAGTGGTGAGAAAACTGTCATACGAGCTTATGCTGATGACGTGGGCGTTGTAATAAGAAATAAGGAGGAGACAGTTACACTGGAAAGAGAAATCCAAAGGTATTGTCTAGCGTCGGGAGCGACAGCAAATGAAAACAAAAGTAAAATATTGAATCTACGGGGCCTAGATCACCTTCGACTGGCATGGGCAAAACAAGACAACAAACATAAAACTTTGGGGTTAACCTTAATGGCATGTCTGATGAGGATGGCTGCTTTTAACTGGACGGAAACTAGGAGGAAAGTTCATGGTGCTGTAGTGGAGAACATCCATCGAACTATGGACCTGGTGCAAAAAGTCAGATTCATCAACTCCTGCGTTTTGTCTAAAGCGTATTTCACTGCGCAGGTATTTCCAATCCCTAAACTAGTAGCGAAAGGTATCATGTTCACTGTTACCAATTATTTATGGCGAGGAGACATATTCAGGGTTGGTGCGACTACGGTTATACTGGATCTCAGAAACGGGGGCCTCGGTTTGGTGGATATTCGCAATAAAGCGTCTGTTCTGTTCCTCAAACGGACTTTCCATATACTCAGAGAACTTCCACAAGGTATAGCCGCAAAGCTCTTTGAGGCTGTGACACCCCATAGCCTGCAAGCACCGATTGATGTGCGAAGGATTAATGCCCGTCTGCAGTATGTGAGGAACTTTTTCCTCGAAGCAAGTAGTCTTAGTGACGAAATGAGAAGCAACACACGTATCACAGCGCGCAACAGCATACTTGAAAGGAAGTTAAATGAGGGTAGAAACAAAATTGAAACCAAATTCCCAAATTGTGACTCGAAAGCTGTATGGCGGAACATCAACTATGCCGGGCTATCTACAGACGCTATTTCCACATGGTACAAAACAGTTAATAATGTCATCAGCACCAACGAGAGACTATATGGGATCGGTTTAAACCAGACACACCTTTGTGGAAAATGCAACCTGGTGGATACACTCAGCCACAGATTCACCTGTGGTGGCAATGTGCATAACTGGAATTGGATCAGGCAACAAATCGCATTTCTCACCAGATCCTCTACGGAATATATAACGCCATCGCTCCTCCTGAGACCAGACATGACATACTTTCCGAAATTAGCTGGTTACTGGGAAAATATGTTGGTCATGTCATCCACACACTTGGGCCGGACAACGAGATAGAATTCCGCGTTTACATGAAGTGTGAATATGCAAAAATCAGCACGTATCGCAACCACAACATGCTGAAGATCATTTTTGAAAGAATGGGTGTTGGTTAAATATGTGGAACCACTACAACACCTTGAACGAGAACGAACAGAAGAAAATTAAGTCACTTGGTTTGTTATTATTATTTACTATTACCTTGCTTCCGGAACTTTTTTTTTTTTCAAAACATTTTGTTCAAAATTACTCGTGTTCGACTTCTAAAGTATCTGTGTGATTCGAGAAGAATTGTTAAGTTTTTTTTTTGTTTTTTTTTTAAATCAGTGTTCAGTTTCTACTCAGAGAAGAGTTTTCTTTGTCTTTCTTACATCGGAGAATGGAAATATTGTGTTGATTTATGCACACTTAGTGCTATGACCCAACAGGGAACATGAAAAAGGGGTGGGAGGGGTTTGGGTGGGCCTCGACGCACTGGCAGTGCCGTGAACGGACCCCACTGCTAGTGCGGCGTGTACCACGCCCTGACCATCCTAAAAATACAATAAATAAATAAATAAATAAATAAACAAAAAATAAAAATAAAATAAAAGTGGTTAGTAAAAATTGGATTGCTGGGGAAAAAGGATGGATAAAAAAGTGGATAGGAAAAGAAAGTGGTAAAAAAAGGTGGTTAGCGTGAGCAGCTGCGAAACGAAAGGTCTTTGGTTCAAGCCTCCCTCGAGTGAAAAATTTTTTATTTTCAGACTATTATCAAAGTTAAGGCACTCAAACATAATCAACTTCGCTCTCCAAAATTCCAGGACATGTTCCGATTTGCTTGGACACATGCAGGATTTGACGGTCTACACACGGTAAAATTTGAAGACGTTAGAAACATATGTTTTGACAGAGCACAGGGAAAACTGTGCGACTGTGAAACTGCTGCAGTCATTTGTTGCAGTTCATGTGCAAACTCCTATGTTTTCATCACTTTTTTGGGAGTGATTATCACATCCACAAGAAAACCTAAATCGGGCAAGGTAGAATAATCCTTTTACCCATTCGCCAAGTGTGCAAGTTAGGTGGGTCGACAACATATTCCTGTCATGTGACGCACATGCCGTCACCAGTGTCGTATAGAATATATCAGACGTGTTTTCCTGTGGAGGAATCGGTTGACCTATGACCTTGCGAGCAAATGTTTTCGGTGCCCACTGGAGAGGCACATCATTTCGTCTACTAATCGCACGGTTCTGCGGTGCGGTGGCAAAACACAGCCACTAAACTTATTACAGTGAACAGAGACGTCAATGAACGAACGGACGGATCATAAATTTGCGAGAATAAAGAAAGTAAAATTTTCACCCGATGGATGACTAGAACCAAGGACCTCTTCCTCCAGCCGGCCGAAGTGGCCGTGCGGTTAAAGGCGCTGCAGTCTGGAACCGCAAGACCACTACGGTCGCAGGTTCGAATCCTGCCTCGGGCATGGATGTTTGTGATGTCCTTAGGTTAGTTAGGTTTAACTAGTTCTAAGTTCTAGGGGACTAATGACCTCAGCAGTTGAGTCCCATAGTGCTCAGAGCCATTTGAACCATTTTGAACCTCTTCCTCCACAGCTGCTCACGCTAACCACGGACCACGGCGCTCCTGAGCTCACAATAACCTTAATGTTGCTTATGTTGCGCATGGACTACTCAGTTCGTATATTTTGCTTATTTTTTTCGTAGTTCCACACAACTTCTTCCTGTTTTCTCGATTGATCTGTGTCCAGTTTTTCAAGGTCTATCCACTGTGCCAACTTATAACTAAATCTGAGGGGGGTGCGATGGAGAGGTTCCCTTGTGAGATACTATTAGAGAGTATGTGACAATGTAATACAGATGTGCTACCTAAAGTTTTCGTCGTTACGTTCGTTGTACATATAATGTACTAGTTTTATTCCTTACATCTTTAATACTATATGCTAATTAGAAATGCGATAAGAGCTTCAATCTGTATAAATTATTTTGGATTGTGATGTATTTATTCTGGGCTAATGCCGTTAGGGGAAGTTAAGTAAAGCAGTATGACTGCCACATAATAAAGACTTGTGTAGGAGCACAGTGACGTCGGGCCAGAGCGAGCAGGTGACTTAAACCGTTGAGAAACAGAATGTCGTGCAGTGGTGTGCCTATGTGGGGCGCTGTTGTTGTTAGTGAGGCGCCAACAACGTGACGAGTGTGGACAGGTGCAAGAGGTTCCAATAACATCAAAATTGTGCATCACAATTTCTCAATGCAGATCATGGTCTGCCCCAGTATTACAGGAGCAATGGGAGCATTGTGACGACAAGAAACTGTAAGGTTGTCTTACTTTCGTTCACGTTAGAAACTTTGTGGGGCATTACCCAGTGCCATTCCCAATGAAATTTATACCAGTAATAAGTGATGCACATAGAAACAGTAGGTACCTGATCTTCTCATTGTCCTTAGTCGTTGTCACTTACTTAGAATCGATGTTCAAATAGATGAAGGAGAACACTAAAAATCGTTGGCTAAAAGTTAAGTGAAAGTTGTTAGTAGTGAAGACTCAATAAGCGGACAGTGCTGTTGAATAATATTTAGGGGCAAAGTTATTCTTTTTAATTGAGTGAAGGCAAAGTAAAGTAACTTAAAATTAAACTAGTTCTCGCAATTTCAAATCAAACAAAAGAATAAATTTATTTCACGTATCCCATATCTGCTTTCAATGCAATAACGCTATTTCGTGCTGGTTTGACACGTATTCCGGCGTTTTCATCTGCTAGAAGCTAAGAGTTGCTTATTTGATCCAATAAATTTTCATAGTAACTACAATATATTCAAAGTACATAGCCCGACATGCTCAGGAATATAGTGCACGTAAGTGTACGTTAATTTCAGGTTACATAGATTACTCTCGTAACAAAAGAGCAACCTGCCCACAGTCATCTACTTGTCAACAACGAGTTTAAATACAAGTTTGCAAATTAACATATCTGTGCAGTAACGATATACGACATCTGCTTACTTCATTCATTATTATTTCGTAACGTATTCTCAGAAACATGTGTGAATCTTCTGGTGCCACACGTGCAGCCACACGGTTACGAATTAATTACTGTCCGCATTATTGACCAGGCAGTTGACAGACAGCGCCCAAATGGGATGGCGAACTTATTAATAAATTTCTGGATTATTTCAATTAGATTTTATGTGGACTCTTTGAGTCATATGGTACCCCTTCGTCGTTTCGTATTTTATGTGAGAGAAGGGACAGTTTTAAGTATTTAACAAAATCCCTACAAATAGAAGATGCGGGAGATTACGTTGTTCATTAGAATAACTTGTTGTGCAGTTCTCTCCACTAACCTGTCAAAATTTCTTATGAGACAAATGCCTTGTCCAAAAATAAATTTATTAGGCACACGATATCACGCTCATATTATTGCATTAACTGATTATTAAGGGGGGAAGGTGATAAGTAAGAGGTGTAAATGTCATAGAAACTGAAATCAGATGTATCAAATTCTTGTCGGTTTTCCAGCCGGATCAAACTGTCATATGGGCACAATACTACAGCGGTCCACCTCACCGATAACTGATTCCACTCGCCAATGCCTGCACCTTTATATGGATCGGAAGTACAACAGCGCATACGTTAGGTACAGTGCGCACGTGCTCAATCATTCCTGATCCCTCTTGTCGGAAAGAGTTGCAGCGCCTCCTGTGGTGAATGCTGTTGAAAACGATATATCGTTACAAATGGTTATTCATAGCCGGCCGATTCAGATGCCGTTGTTTCTTCATGTCTGATAAAACAGGATTCCACGTTTTACTTAGCGGGTATCCATTATCACGATTAATGATATTATCTGCTAAACTGATTTCGACAGATTCTTTTAAAACACAATCCGAGTACCACGAAGCATTTGCAACTACTTGCGTCTCATTATATAGCATTCTGTGTCCCTCTGTAAGGCAATGCTCAGCCACCTCACATTCATCTGGTTGTAATAATCGCGTATGGCGATGATGTTCATTACACCTGTCGTTGACGGTGAGAATAGTTTGGCCAATGTACATTTTCCGGCACTCACACGCTATTTTGCTAACGCCAGACTTCCTCAAACCTAGATCATCTTTGACAGAGCCAAGAAGTGCTCGAATCTTAGCTGGCGGACGAAAAACACATCTGATCTCATATTTCTTCAAAAGTGTACCTATCTTGGCGGACACATTTTCAGAATACGGAAAAAAAGTCACAGACTTAAAAGTGTCTTCAGAAGGTTCAGGTAGAGGTCCAAACTCAAAAGCACGTCGAATTTGTCGGTCCGAATAGCCGTTATCATTGAACACGTCCTTAGGATGCTGCAGCTCCTGTGGTTAATTTTCAGTATCCGAGACAGCACATGCTCGTTTAGCCAAGATTCGAAGGACTCCTGTACGTTGAAAAGGTGGATGGCAACTGGTAGCATGTAAATACGTGTCGGTACGCGTCGATTTCCTGTAAACACTATGTCTAAGAGTTGCGTCTTCTTTTCAATAAACTAGTACATCCAAAAAAGGTAACTTTCCCTCCTTTTCAATTTCCATCGTGAATTTGATGTTCGGATGAAAGTTAAAATGGTCCAATAACCTGTGCAAAGAGTCTATTCCATGTGGCCAAACAAGAAACGTATCGTCAACGTATCTCAAAAAACACGAAAGCTGCAAAAAAGATGTTTTCAAGGCCATATCCTAAAGTCCTCCATAAAAAGATTTGCGACTATGGGGGATAAAGGATTCCCCATAGCCACACCGTTGGTTTGTTCAAAATATTTGTCATCGAATAAAAAATAGGTGGAAGTCAGAACATGACGTAAGAGCTTCGTCATTTCCATATCATGTTTTTCATTTATTAAAATCAATTACTCTTCAAGAGGGACCCATGTAAAAAGTGACCCCACATCAAAACCAACAAGTAAATCAGAGGGGCCAAGATGAAGCAACTTTTAACGCTGAATAAAATGCATGGAGTTGGAAATATGGTGTTCAGATTTACCCACATGAGGGCTGAGAAGCGACGCTAAATATTTTGCCAATTTGTAAGTTGGTGCACCCAAATTAGAAACAATAGGGCGCAATCGGACCCCATCTTTATGGATCTTTGGCAAGCCGTATAATCTAGGTGGAACGGCAGCACCAGGACGTAGTTTTTTGATAGTGTCCTCTTCTTCAGAAGTGAAACCGCCGTCCGTTTTTACGCGATCCGTGGTATCCTTCTGTACTATGCGATATGACGGATCCTTAAGTAAATCATACATCTTATTCACATAATCTGCCTTTAAGATTAAAACGGTAGCATTACCTTTGTCTGCTGGTAAAATTAACAATTCAGGGTCCTCTCTAATAGACCGTATGGCTGCTCGTTCAGCTGAAGAAATGTTACTTTGTGGAGGTCGAGCCCGAAGCAAAAGGTGAGAACCCTCCTGTCTAATCTCTTCCGCCTGTTCTTCCGGAAGACAAAACACAGCTTGTTCAACAGAAAAAATGAATTATATGGTGGAAATGCTTCTAGGCGTGGGTGCGAAGCTTAAACCTTTTTCGAACACTGTAACCGTGACATCATCCAGTTCCTTACTTGTAAGATTAATCACAGTCCGTCGACAAGTATCATTTCCCGATATCAAGTGTTGACGACAAAGGCGTTGAAATTAAGAGCATTGCCTGCTAGAAGCACTCCTGTGCACCCGATCTGATACAGCCCAGGAAGAGAGATCAACCCACTACCAAGATATTGTAGATAGCAGTGAAGAAATCTCCAAGTGAAGATAAAATAATCTTTGGATATAATATCAAATCGTCTCAACCGACCACGGCATAACAGCCCGGATAATTATAATGGACAAATCGTCTACGAGTAAAACGGATGCGTTCTCTACCTAAGGTCAAACTAGCTCGCCTCTACTGGTCGCTTTTGCATTTACGTAATGGACAAATCTGGCAAATTTTTGTGTAATACCTTCGTCACGACATCTCAGTACAAAGGCGAGGGCACTCAACAGCTTCCCTTTCTTCTTGCGAAGTTTGTCAACCTTACTGACGAGTTGAACCATCTCCTCCCCGTAGAGGCACTTGATGTGACTATGTAGCCTTTCGCGGGGCATTAGTATATCAAATTCTTGTCGGGTTTCCAGCCGGATCAAACTGTCATCTGAGGACAATATTTCAGCGGTCCACCTGGCCGCCATCATCAGGTGAGAAAAGCTACGCTGCTCTCGCCGATAACTGATTCCACTCGCAAATGACTCCACCTTTATATGCATCGGAAGTACAACAGCGCATGCGCTAGGTACAGTGCGCACGCGTTCAATCATTCCTGCTGTCCCCTGGCACAAAAAGAGTTGCACCGCCAGGAGCTGCAACAACTTAAGGACGTGTTCAATAATAACGGCTATACGGACCTACAAATTCGACGTGCTTTTCAGTTTGCACCTCTACATGAACCTTCTGAAGACACCTTTAGGTCTGTGGCTTTTCTTCCGTATGCTGGAAATGTGTCCGCCAAGATAGGTACACTTTTGACGAAATACGAGATCAGATGTGTTTTCCGTCCCCCAGCTAAGATTCGAGGACTTCTTGGCTCTGTCAAAGATGATCTAGGTTTGAGGAAGTAGCGTGTGAGTGCCGGAAAATTTACATTGGCCAAACTATTCGTACCGTCAACGACGGGTGTAATGAACATCATCGCCATGCGCGATTATTACAACCAGATAAATGTGAGGTAGCTGAGCATTGCCTCACAGAGGGACACAGAATGCTATACAATGAGACGCAAGTAGTTACAAATGCTTTTCGGTATTGGGACAGTTTTTTAAAAGAATCTGTTGAAGTCATACTAGCAGATAATATCATTAATCGTGATAATGGATACCCGCTAAGTAAAACGTGGAATCCTGTTTTATCAGACATGAAGAAACAACGGCATCTGAATCGGCCGGCCATGAATAATCATTTGTAACGATATATCGTTTTCAACAGCATTCACCACCGGAGGCGCTGCAACTCTTTTTGCGACATGGGGGCAGCAGGAATGATTGAGCACGTGCGCACTGTACCTAGCGCATGCGCTGTTGTACTTCCGATGCATATAAAGGTGCAGTCATTTATGACAGAAGCGTAGCTTTTCTCACCTGATGATGTCCGCCAGGTGGACCGCTGAAATATTGTGCTCAAATGATAGTTTTCGCGCTCGGGTTCCCGGGTTCGATTCCCGGCGGGGTCAGGTATTTTCTCTGCCTCGTGATGACTGGGTGTTGTGTGATGTCCCTAGGTTAGTTAGGTTTAAGTAGTTCTAAGTTCTAGGGGACTGATGACCATATCTGTTAAGTCCCATAGTGCTCAGAGCCATTTGAACCATTTTTTGATAGTTTTATCCGGCTGGAAACCCGACATGAATTGGATATACTAATACGCCGGGAAAGTCTATATAGTGAAATCAGATGAGTTTAGATAATCTTAGGTTTTTGAATTTAGCTAAAGTAACTGTTAATATGTTCACACAGTGCTTGCTACTTTAGTGTAACGTCTTCTGTGTACTATATTAAAGTTCCTGACCACGGTTCTGTCTGTACGTTCAGGTTAATCTCACGATCTGCTGTAGAGACTGTGCTACGGTTCTCACAAATAGGTAGACATCTTTTAGGGAACGTTTCGGTATAATATTATAAATATTACGTGCAAGTGTCCTCAACTATCATAAATTAAAGTCCCCTGCCACTGTGCCAACGACACTATTGCCACCGCCGCGCGGGATTAGCCGAGCGGTCTCAGGCGCTACAGTCATGGACTGCGCGGCTGGTCCCGGCGGAGGTTGGAGTCCTCCCTCGGGCATGGATGTGTGTATTTGTCCTTAGGATAATTTAGGTTAAGTAGCTTGTAAGCTTAGGGACTGATGACCTAAGCAGTTAAGTCCCATAAGATTTCACACACACACACACACACACACACACACACACACACTATTGCCACCTAGCAGTGATGCGCATATGGCCACCCGACTCCAGAGCCAGGGCAATGTGTGTTACCATTATGGGGACGTCGAAGGCAGTAACCGGCGACTTCCGGCGGTGCGGGATTTATGACAGATTAAACTGATCAGAACAGATTTTTTGGAACCGAGTTAA
Organism: Schistocerca americana; assembly: GCF_021461395.2. Classification (NCBI taxonomy): domain Eukaryota; kingdom Metazoa; phylum Arthropoda; class Insecta; order Orthoptera; family Acrididae; genus Schistocerca; species Schistocerca americana. The sequence continues at coordinate 226,175,699 of NC_060120.1, read as the reverse complement.
TGTTTAGGAGGTGTGAGGGGAAATGCAGTGCAAGATCACACAGAAAGTGTAGCTAGCACTGAACTGGAGCTGCGGTCAGGCGGACAGGCTGTCACGGTAGCTTGCAGCTGCCATCATTGACACGAGATGTCACTCCAAAAGCAATTTAAATATAGAACAGATAACATTCGTGCTTCCTGAGAACTTCCCTGGTGTGCGCTGCTTAAATCCTTACCTCAAATTGTTTTCTGTATTTCAGTCATAAGTATCCACAGTACGCCGTAAAAAAAATCACTACTGGCCAGAGAAGTCGTTCAGCCACAAATACCCAGTGCTACCCGTGCATAGCTGGAGAGTGTTGCTAGTTCCCTAAAAATAAAAGTTTTCAATAACACATGGTGGACATTAATAAAACCGACAAACTCCAGGGATGGATTCCTGACAGCAAATGGAGGAAAAAGCTCCTATGAACATGTAGCCGGTTGTACCGTCGCCACGGTGGATGGTGCTGACGAATGACAATTTCTGTGACCAATTGCGGCGTGTTCCTTGTATGTTCCAGGCTGTGTGACGCAGCGCACTGTAAGCAGCAGAATGGTCTGGCATTCATGTCGGGAACAAGCCGAGATGGTGTTTGTGTGCGGCCAATCAGATGGAAACGGTCGAGAGGCAGCACGACTATCCGAAAACAAGTTACCGCACAGACACCAACCAAATCACACAACATTTCAACCCCCTTTTGGGATTTTGTGTGACCAGGTATCCTTTCAGACAGGTGAACATGCGGAGAGGCGGCGGACTGTGCGTACACCATATTTGGAGGGCCGGTTTCTGCAGAATACTGAGACGAGCCCTTGTACAAGCTCCAGGTATGGGGTAGGCCCAGTCCGCTGCCTCCGTTTTGTACGTTCGCCCATGGCCACACTGACGCCCTAAAAGGGCTTAAAATGTTGTGTGATGTGTTTGGTGTCTGTGACGGCCTTATTTTGGTATAGCCGTGCTGCTTCAAATGGTTGGTTTAAATGGCTCTAAGCACTATGAGGTCAACATTCCCCTAGACTTAGAACTACTTAAACGTAACTAACCTAAGGACATCACACACCTCTATGCCCGAGGCAGGATTCGAACCTGCGACCGTAGCAGCAGCGAACTGTGCTGCCTCTCGACCGTTTCCCTCTGCTTGGCCACACACAAACATCATCTCGGCTTGTTCCCGATATGAATATAGGACCATTTTGCTGCTTACAGTACGCTGCGTCAATCGAACAGCCTGCAACACACAAGGAATACACGCCACGTGGTCAGAGGAACTGTCATTCGTCAGCGTCATCCACCGTGGCAACGATGCATTTCCGGACAATTATTCACAGGACCTTTTTTCTTCTATTTCCATGCACGTGATCGATTTCATTAATGTTCGCCCTGTATAATCAGCAGAAACATCTCATTTGCCAGTAGCGTAGGTACACTGGATATGTCGAGCATATCATTGACTTTGCCATTATATACACAAGAGAACCATGGACCTTGCCGTTGGTGGGGAGGCTTGCATGCCTCAGCGATACAGATAGCCGTACCATAGGTGCAACCACATCGGAGGGGTATCTGTTGAGAGGCCAGACAAACGTGTGGTTCCTGAAGAGGGGCAGCAGCCTTTTCAGTAGTTGCAGGGGCAACAGTCTGGATGATTGACTGATCTGGCCTTGTAACACTAACCAAAATGACCTTGCTGTGCTGGTACTGCGAACGGCTGAAAGCAAGGGGAAACTATAGCCGTAATTTTTCCCGAGGGCATGCAGTTTTACTGTATGGTTAAATGATGATGGCATACTCTTGGGTAAAATATTCCGGAGGTAAAATAGTCCCCCATTCGAATCTCCGGGCGGGTACTACTCAAAAGCACGTCGTTATCAGGAGTAAGGACACTGGCGTTCTGCGAATCGGAGCGTGGAATGGCAGATCCCTTAATCGGGCAGATAGGTTAGAAAATTTAAAAAAGGAAATGGATAGGTTAAAGTTAGATATAGTGGGAATTAGTGAAGTTCGGTGGAAGGAGGAACAAGACTTTTGGTCAGGTGGCTACAGGGTTATAAACACAAAATCAAATAGGGGTAATGCAGGAGTAGGTTTAATAATGAATAAAAAAATAGGAGTGCGTGTAAGCTACTACAAACAACATAGTGAACGCATTATTGTTGCCAAGATAGACACGAAGCCGGCAAAAAGGAATACAAACGTCTCAAAAATGAGATCCACAGGAAGAGGAAAATGGCTAAGCAGGGATGGCTAGAGGACAAATGTAAGGATTTAAAGGCTTATCTCACTAGGGGTAAGATAGATACTGCCTACAGGAAAATTAAAGAGACCTTTGGAGAAAAGAGAACCACTTGTATGAATATCAAGAGCTCGGATGGAAACCCAGTTCTAAGCAAAGAAGGAAAAGCAGAAAGGTGGAGGTAGCATATAGAGGGTCTATACAAGGGCGATGTACTTGAGGACATTATGGAAATGGAAGAACATGTAGATGAAGATGAAATGGGAGATACGATACTGCGTGTAGAGTCTGACAGAGCACTGAAAGAGCTGAGTCGAAACAAGGCCCCGGGAGTAGACAACATTCCATTAGACCTACTGACGACCTTGGGAGAGCCAGTCCTGACAAAACTCTACCATCTGGTGAGCAAAATGTATGAGACAGGCGAAATACCCTCAGACTTCAAGAAGAATATAATAATTCCAATCCCAAAGAAAGTAGGTGTTGACAGATGTGAAAATTACCGAACTATCAGTTTAGTAAGCCACGGATGCAAAATACTAATGCGAATTCTTTGAAGACGAATGGAAAAACTGGTAGAAGCCGACCTCGGGGAAGATCAGTTTGGATTCCGTAGAAATGTTGGAACACGTTAGGCAATACTGACCCTACGACGTATCTTAGAAGCTAGATTAAGGAAAGGCAAACCGACGTTTGTAGCATTTCTAGACTTAGAGAAAGCTTTTGACAATGTTGACTGGAGTACTCTCTTTCAAATTCTGAAGGTGGCAGGGGTAAAATACAGGGAGCGAAAGGCTTTTTACAATTTGTACAGAAACCAGATGGCAGTTACAATAGTCGAGGGACATGAAAGGGAAGCAGTGGTTGGGAAGGGAGTGAGACAGGGTTTTAGCCTATCCCCGATGTTATTCAATCTGTATATTGAGCAAGCAATAAACGAAACAAAAGAAAAATTCGGAGTAGGTATTAAAATCCATGGAGAAGAAATAAAAACTTTGAGGTTTGCCGATGACATTGTAATTCTGTCAAGGACAGCAGACGACTTAGAAGAGCACTTGAACGGAATGGATAGCGTTTTGAAAGGAGAATATAAGACGAACATCAACAAAAGCAAAACGAGGATAATGGAATGTAATAGAATTAAGTCGGGTGATGCTGAGGGAATTAGATTAGGAAGTGAGACACTTAAAGTAGTAAAGGAGTTTTGCTACTTGGGGAGCAAAATAACTGATGATGGCCGAAGTAGAGAGGATATAAAATGTAGATTGGCAATGGCAAGGAAAGCGTTTCTGAAGATGAGAAATTTGTTAACATCGAGTATAGATTTAAGGGTCAGGAAGTCGTTTCTCAAAGTATTTGTATGGAGCGTAGCCATGTATGGAAGTGAAAAATGGCCTATAGCTAGTTTGGACAAGAAGCGAATAGAAGCTTTCGAAATGTGGTGCTACAGAAGAATGCTGAAGATTAGATGGATAGATCACATAACTAATGAGGAAGTATTGAATAGGATTGGGGAGAAGAGAAGTTTGTGGCACAACTTGACCAGAAGATGGGATCGGTTGGTAGGACATGTTCTGAGGCATCAAGGGATCACCAATTTAGTATTGGAGGGCAGCATGGAGGGTAAAAATCATAGAGGGAGACCAAGAGATGAATACACTAAACAGATTCAGAAGGATGTAGGTTTCAGTAGGTACTGGGAGATGAAGAAGCTTGCACAGGATAGAGTAGCGTGGAGAGCTGCATCAAACCAGCCTCAGGACTGAAGACCACAACAACAACAACACAAATACACCTAAATATACAATAAGAAGGAAATCCTCTCCCAAATGTTCCCAACTGAGATTCGCTCTGCTTCACTATCAGGTCACCTGAAATTTGGAAGAAAAGTCCTTGACACTCCAGTGGGTCACTCCTCAAAAAGATTAGTCTAACCTCGGGGTGAGGGAATGAAAATTAGTAAAAAAGTTTTAATATTAATGGGACGATGAGCTACATTGCATTACCCGAAAAATAAATTAAAAGTAGGTGCAGGCCCCGTTCCAGCCCAGGCTGTCAAGAGGCATCTCTTAATCACCAGTCGAAAGCCGTATCTGGAAATCATCTCCCAGACATTCCCAAATAACGATAACAAAATTTGTGTGTGTGTATACACATCCTCCCCATTCTCTACTCTTCCACTGCTGTAAAAGCTAATCACGTGTAGAATTTCCAAATGGGCGAGAAGCCGATGAAACCTGAAAAGAAACGCAAACTATACACGTTCCTGTTTTACTGGCTATGATCTCACTCGTACGCATTCAAAGGGAGGAATTTAAATTAAATAAACACACGCGTATTGAGATAGAGACTGGTACTCGGTAAATTATTTTATCAAAAGAGAAGTTAATCGAATGTAGAGGTCACGGTAGGCAGTTCAAACAGGCCATATAGCACAGTTTCAATTAATTATTGTTAACCAATGGCCTACGAAAATAAAACATTTTAACTGTAGTATAGCATGTGATACTTACTGGAAAGTTACATCTGATGCGAGGGGATAACGCCACATTAAACAACATCAGTAGTTGCTTATGCTCAGTGCGGCCCTCACTACCATCAGTCATCGACTAATACAGTTCTTTGAGTACTACAACAGCTGCACATACGAAACAAGACAATAGCACCACATGATTAAAATTCATTAGTGTGACATTTATGTATGACCAAGACGGAAAATTAAAATAAGACACAGAATTCTCGTAATAAAATAAGACACAGAACTCTCGTAAATATAAGAGTTACTATGTCAAAATCATTGAAATTAAGAACTATTAAAATGCAAAATATTTCATTAAGACAGATAATTTACTCACACATACTTCAGTGATTTTTAAATGTTTAGTTCGCTCTCTTGGAAGCTTATAATCAATTCTTAGCCAAAATTTTAATTAATCTTTGACATGTTTTAATAACTGTTTCACAGATATACAGGGTGATACCGTAAGAGCGTGCAAAATGGGGGACATAGAGAACTCTGCACTGTACAATTTGAGTTAGGGAACCGGGGGTCGGGGAGGGGAGCATAAGGAGATGTGAAACTATACTTGTCTACCGCTTTGTGTAACATTGCGCTTTTCCAGCTTATTTAAAACCAACATGCGTACAAGTTTACACGTATTTGCTGTTTACTTACAGGTACATTCTTTATTTCCTGCAAGGAAACAAGAAGGACAAGCCCGATTACTAGGAAGTCATGATGCAGATTTTGTATGCCTTACTTCTGCATAAGGTGGCTCTGTTGTGTCGTATTTACATTGTCCAATGACAGAACGTGCTGGGAACCAACGACAGACTCATACATTACTCAGTACTATTGAGAGACCTACAGTACGGTAAGATGGAGCAGTGCCGGTACAATTTCGCAGAACTCACTGACAGGCACCTTGCGTATGAGGAAGTACGCTGCAATGCTTTCGCTGCTGAAAGGCTGTACAGGAAACGATAGCCTAACAGCCACCATCCGTTACGACGAGTGTTTATTTCTCTCGATTGCCGAATGCGGGAGACTGGTTCACTGGAAAGAAGAAACGAGAGACCTGGCAACATTAGGACCACTCGCACACCCCATTTGGAAGAGGAGTGCTGGAAAGCGTCGCAGAGGACACCACTACAAGTAGTTGTAGTAATGCACGTGAAACGGGGGCTTCACATAGTGGCGTGTGGCGAGTACTCCACGAACAACAATTACACCCGTATCACCCACAACGAGTCCACATACTGCTTGTGACTGACTTCGCATCACGTGTCACATTGTGTCAGAGGTCCCTCCAACAATAGACTGATCGACCAGATTTCCTGAAAATCCTGCTGTTTACTAGGGAGACATTATTTGATCGTGATGGTGTTCCGAACAGCAGGAATAGCCGCGTGTGGGATGAGGAAAACCCTCGCGCTCTAGTAGTCACAACATCTAGTACGTTTTGCTGAGAATATCTGGGTCGGCATTGTAGGCGACAATTTCATTGGGCTATATCTTCTACCTGGCCGTGTAATGGGCACCTGTACTTGAGATTCGTGTAAAGAGCTCTCGGAGAACGTAGCCCTGGCTGTTCCTGAGAGGATATGGATGCAACATGACGGTACACGGCATCACTTCAACGTGGATGACCGCTATCATCTCAGTGCTGTATTTTCTGGTTGCTGGACTGGAAGGGGAGATTCTATTCCATGGCCTTCGAGGTCACCTTGTAACGCTGCGCTTGTGGGCACACGATACTCGTTAAAGCCTGTACTATGGTAAGTTGACGGGCTTCACATTATGAGAAAGGATTTTTGTATAGATATTGACCGCGTGTACCTGAATGGGGGCAAATCAGACTTACACCCACCCTGTAATAACAATGATACGTCGAGCCAGTCCGAAATGCAACTACACGTCAGGACGGACAAGAAACAACACAGAAGATGCTACCAATTTGTTAATAATACGGTCGCCAGCCTAATTAGGCACTAACTGAGTTTCTTCCCTGTACAAGTTAATGCAGGTTCATGCGAAACCACACGTAATAACACTGCATAATATGGTAAATTTTAGAACCAGAAAATCTACTGAACTGATAATTTCACTTTCTGTACTAATATGGATAAACCATAAATACATAACATTACACTATAATATTTACTACAAAACTTCGTACTGTCTATTGATCTGATTAAAATCGGGCATAGGTTACCCTAGAAACAGCACTTTCGAAACACACACACAATGTCAATTTTGATAAAGGTAAAACACTGATAAATTTTGGTTTCTATTTTGGCTTTGACTTTGCTGGTCAAATCAGTTTAGAACACTTCAGAATTCAAATGAATAAAAAGGGGGGGGGGGGGGGACCCTGAAACTGTTATGATCACTGTATTAAAACAATTAATTACTGAAATCATTATGCACTCAAGATTTCCAATATATGATTTACTACTCTTTTTGTCTTATTTTCTGCTCATTTAAATACCATTATATCTGTCTCGAAATAATTAAGCTTCATTACTAAATCAATATCAAAATTATCTTCCAACTTTGTCAGACCTTTGTTATTCGTCTATTAGTTCATTAACAAAAAAAGTTCTTTAAACATCATTCTAACATAGCTAGGTCTGCGGGTAATTATTATTAACACAAACTTTAATTCTTCATTTCGGGACTCGGATTGCACAACATTTGGAAAGGACCCTGTCTAGGTGAGTTGTGAGGATAATTAAATGATAGGACAGTTCTGGTAAAATTTAAGTTGTTATTGAACAGTATGGAATAAAAGTAACACTGGTCCATACGAATACAGTACTAAAAAGTTCAACCTGTTCGTATCGATGCGGCAGCTGGCGGGCGGCGAGATGGCGAGGCACGGAGCACACATACAACCACAGTAATGGCTCTTGACGTATCCGCACTTTACTTCTTCTTAGCGTCGCAATACTTTTCCATTTAGTGCCTATGGAATTTTGCCATGCTGTATAGGCGTCGGAACGGCATATCCGAGGCTCAATGAAACTACGTCTTCCAGGAGAGCCTCCTCGATCCAGGACGTGTTGCTCAGACCAATGCCCAACTCCGACTACTACTGCTGAGCCCGTTATGCCGTGCAGCGCCCGTGTGCATTTTCCCGCGCTCGCCTGCCATCCACCCGAGGTTTTGCATTCTACATATCCTAATACATTGCCTATGTATGGACCAGACGCACAATTACAATTTTAACGTCTTACAATAGTTTCAACGTTTCTTACATTTCAATTCTGTTATAATATTGCTTGAAATTTGACATAAACATTAATATTCACATCGAAAATTGTTAACAGTTTCTTTAACATAATGGCATGAAACAAACAAGAAATGAAATCAGAACATCGATTACACTAATTTATCGAAAATCAGAAGAAAAAATTATTATGTGTACAATAGTACAGCGTTGTTGTTGTTAAAACCTGATCTGAATAGCCCTGATTATTTCCTATGGGGATATCTAAAGTCACTTGTGTATGAGAACCCCAATGGATACCGCGATGGAATTATTTGACAGAATTGTAGCTGCCTGTGATGTGATTCGAAACACACCGGGTGAATTTGTCAGGGTGCGTCAGAATCTTGTTCGTCGATGTCATTCTTGCATTGAGGTTGATGGCCATCAGTTTCAGCATTTCAATGGCACGTTCATTGTGTTAGTGATGGTATTTGCAGTTACCTGTAACTAATGTAAATAAAAAAAGTGCACAGTAATGTGATTTTATTCCTATTACCTCCTTAAGCTGGCTTCTCCGACCCGAGGTTCCCTACCTCAAATTGTTCGGTGGAGCATCCTGTCTATCCTGTTAAATTTTTGCACACTCTTGCGGAAATACCATGTGTAACATTCTGTGGATGTCTGTAAACAGTCAAGGCACTAATGAAAATGATAATGTATAAGGCTAATAATCAAGTAGATAGCGCAAGATAAGTTAACATCATGACCAACATGACCAACACTTCGAGCTGGAAACACTGGGATCTTCCTCTACACTCCTAATTTACTCTTTGATTCTTTGCCTGGAACTGCCTGTGGCGCACAACACTGCCGTGCATTGTGGGAAATTGTCACTGACTGCATCCACTGTATAGTATCCAAGCTTACACTTCTCTACCACACGAACGAACACTAAGGAGAAAAATGACAAATACCGATCAAAAATTGGAGGTGGAGGTTGAGCAAATGCTCACAGCTTCCGCTCATTCTAAAGACAGCAGAAAGAATCTACCATGACAGCTTGAAAAATAGGTTTCACGTGTTCTAACCAGAAAATACCAACTTTCGTGGCTGGAGAGATTTAAAGTACTAAAATTGTCCTCCGACATTAACTCCAGACCAACAACAAAGCCACAACCTCCACTTATCTGAAGACGTACGCCACAGTTGGGGACGTAACGTTGTGTTATCTATCACATCCCAGAGGAACACAACTTAATTGCTCTCTTCCGCTTAAAATACCCTGATGTGGATATGCGTTAGCACAAGTACTGCAAAATTTACTCAAATATGCCAAAATAAATCACACTCAAACTACCTGTTGTTGGATACCTTATCAATAGATACTGCTGTCTGACTCTACAGGTGTAGATATTCGTAGGAACCAGTGGAGTTCTAGAAGAGTTTTCTTTACAGTTTTTTAGTCCGTGATTTATGCAATACATTTGGTAGCAATATGCTAGGTTTTGTGGCTGGATACGAAGGTTCGAGGACAGCTGCCACTTCAGGTAAAATCACCTTCCCAACCCCTCGAAACTACTCCCGAGGGGTAAAAAGACTGTGGATTCTGACAACTGTGGTGTGACGAAATCCCTTTGAAGATGGTGTACCATTCATTGTATGCGATTCTGGACAGGTTCATTACATGTTTATATTCGACCTTTGCAGCGCTACACACCACGGTGATATTAGCACCTGTCTAAGAACAGTTTTGTACAGGATTACGCCGATACGTTCTGGTAATTTTGATGTGGAGTTCAACATCAGATACAGCAGCTTGAGGCAGCCTAACGACTTTTCCTACCGTTCTTATAAGTGCTGACGCTACGTTACGGAAGTGTCCAATATGACGACGACGTAGCGCGCAGTTCCGCTCGATCACACTGCATTCCCATAATACGGACGGGCTGTAGCGTGGGAGTGTAGTAGGTGTTGTTATTATTACAAATATTTATTCTTTAAGTTCATTTTCAACACACCATAGCCGGCCGGAGTGACGGAGCGGTCCTAGGCGCTTCAGTCTGAAACCGCGCGACTGCTACAGTCGCAGGTTCGAATCCTGCCTCGAGCATGGATGTGTGTGATGTCCTTAGCTTAGTTAGGTTTAAGTAGTTCTAAGTTCTAGGGGACTGATGACTTCAGAAGTTAAATCCCATAGTGCTCGTGCCATTTGAACCATTTTTGTTGTCTTCGATGGCGACTGTTCATCAGAGACAAAGGTCTTGTAGTGGGTGAGTGCTAGGAGGTGCCATATTAAAACTCGTCCGAGCTTTTCAAATGATTTATTTTTTCCACTACAGAGCTTCGTTGAACTCGGTCCATGTCACAGGCCCCGCATTGCTGAGGTAGTACCCCCAATGGCCTGTGCAATGCACTGTGTCGAGCCGACCTTGTTCGCCAGCTGCAGAGTACCAATTACGTCAGGAAGGCTGCGCTAGCAGCCGACTCAGCAGCCACCGTCCCTGTTGACTCCGCACTGCTCCGCCAGGAGCCGGAGCTGGCCGCGCTGCTCCTTCTTCCTCAGCTGGCGTAGCTGGGAATGCGGCGGCAATGACCACTCCCGTTCCGGCGTCCGAACCTGCGGCCCTCGCCTTGTAAATCTCAGGCATATGTTGGGATCGACGACTGTCCGCAGTAGGGCCCCGAAGAGTGGCCTGCCCTGGCTGGTTGCAGACCCCGCGTCGGCCTCAGAGGGTCGAACCAACGACCCGCCGTGGACTGGGACACTATCACCCCATCTGTTGTCGTGTGTCGCCGGTAGTGTGACACGCCCCGCCGTCCAGCAGAGCTACGACACTTGGATGAATCTCTTTAGTAAACCACACCTATTTATACTCGGCTTCGCGACTCTGTTTTGCTAATGCATTGCTCTGAGTCACGTACGCCCCACACCACGGTTATGCCAGTGGGCCCCTTCTTCCTATAGCTTGCGACATGTGAACCGCTGCGTTTACACTTTTCAGCGGTTCGATGGCCCCTGTGGCCTCCATTCAACTTCGCAACCGCTGGTCAGCGTAACTTACTGCAATCCAGCCCACACCCAGCTGTAACTTGTGCACACCGAAATACAGCACCAAATGTAACTTCCCTGTCTTGAACTGTATTGCTGCTACAGTATCGTCAGGAGGGCCCCAGCAAAGTGTGATATGACCGCTCGTGATCTCTATATACATAAATGATGTGGCGGACAGGATGGGCACTAATCTGCAGTTGTTTGCTGATGATGCCACGGTGTACGGTTAGGTTTCGAAGCTAAGTGACTGTACGAAGACATAAGACGACTTAGACAATATTTCCAGTTGGTATGATGAGGGCAGCTAGCTCTAAATGTGGAAAAATGTAAGGTAATGCAGATGAGTAGGAAAAACAAACCTTTAATGTTTGGATGCAGTATCACTAGTGTCCTGCTTGACACAGTTCATTTAAATATCTGGCCGTAACTTTGCAAAGCGATGTGAGATGGAACGAGAATGTAAGAACCGTGGTAGGGAAGGCGAATTGTCGACTTCGGTTTATCGGGAAAATTTTAGGAAAGAGTGATTCACCTGTAATGGTACCTTCACACTGAAAACCAGCTCCAACAAACTCGGTTGACAACTGTTTTCAACTCGAAGTTTGACTTGTTTTCAACTGTTATCAACAGTTGTTTGAAGTCGCGACTTTGAACAACTAGTTGCGGGAATTTTTGTCTCGAGTTTGTAGTTTATAGTCAGTGAGCAAAAGCACGGCAGAGTTGTATGACTTGCGCACGTGCATTTGTCGTGTCGTTTGCTGTGTTTCTTTCTTCATCTGCTGTGTTTCTTTCGACAATGGCTACTCACGAGGCGTCAATAGATCCGACAATTTAGTTTTTATTAGAAACTGAAATGAGGAAACCTCTGTAGGTTCCTTCTGATTCTGCATATAAAGTCACATATAAAATAATGATTTGTTGAAAGACTTTTCGGATAGAATTGGTGTACTGCTTGTGGAGTGTGAAAGGAAATGAACAAATATGAAAATACAATACAATCGTGAACATTGTAAAATGGTCAAAACTAAAGTGGGTCTGGGAAAACTGAGATCTGCGTTCCGAAATGGATGTTTACGACCATATGAAGTATTTGTAAGGCGTGAAAAAGGCAAGCAGAAAAATATTTACAATCGTCAGTGAAACGTCATTCACCAGCGTAACTGAAGCTGTAAGACTGTTGGTCGGAAATTTTGTAAATACAAATGTATTTTCACCGGAAATTTATTTATTCCTCTTGTCATATCGTGTTGCCAAAATCCGATACAAAGTAGTTTGCAAATTAATGGCTTACATTGTTAATAACTAAAGCTATAAGGGTTTTCTTCGGAAGTTTTTATTTACATTTGTCTTTTCACTCGATATTTATTGATTCATATTCCTCTTGCCATTTCACTTTAAAAACACCCGATGCAAAGCAGATTGCAAATTCATCCCTTATATCCTTTGCGGTTCTTCCTGCATTGCCGCCCTTTCTCTGAAGACATTTATTTTGCTAAGGCATTCTGCAATTGCCATCCGAAACCCTGGCTGTTTCTGGATCTACCACATCAAAACTGCCATGTGGTGAGTAAACTGTGGCACTTTCTTTATTTCTTCTAAGAAAACTGTGCAAAGACACAGTTGCAGAAGTCACTAATATTGCTTTTTCAAGCAACTAATGTTGCGTAAGTGCATAGTTCTTCTAAGACGCCGTAAAACTGCTTACAATATTCCAAAAAAATTATCCACAATTATTCTAGCGCTAGATATTGGGCAATTAAACATTCTTTCCTGGCTGCCTTCCTCTTGCTAGACTGCGTATGGTTTCATCATGTACTCTTAAAGAGCAAAAGCATTATCTCCCAAATGGCAAATCTTCACAGTCAGAATCCGTTTCCATCGCTTTTCTGTGACAAAAAATAAAAACGTCGAACGTGTGTTTACAAGAGTTTGAAACTGTTGTCAGCATTTTTCAACAGTTGCAAGTTTGCCAAACTTACGATAGTTTTATGTTTTTGTTTGCTGGAATTGATTCAAAAATGGTTCAAATGGCTCTGAGCACTATGGGACTTAACTACTTTGGTCATCAGTCCCCTAGAACTTAGAACTACTTAAACCTAACAAACCTAAGGACATCACACACATCCATGCCCGAGGCAGGATTCGAACCTGCGACCGTAACAGTCGCGCGGCTCCGGACTGCGCGCCTAGAACCGCTAGACCACCGCGGGCGCCCTGGAATTGTTTTTCGGTGTGAAGGTTCCTTAAAGTAAAGCGTATATAGGACGCTGGTTCGACCTATTCTTGGGTATTGCTTGAGTGTTTGGGATCCGTACCAGGTCGACTGAACAAAGACGAAGCAATTCAGAGGCGCTCTTGCAGATTTGTTGCCGGTATGTTCCAACAACACGTAAGTGTTACGAAATGCTTCTGGGGCTCAAATGGGAATCCTTGGACGAAAGACGACGTTCTTTTCGAGGAACACTGTTAAGAAAATTTAGAGAACCTGCATTTGAAGCTGACTGCCGAACGATTCTACTGCCGTAACATACATTGCGCGCAAGGACCACGAAGATAAGATACGGGAAATTAAAGCTCACACGGAGGCATATAGATAGTCGTTTTTTCCTCCCTCTGCTTGCGAGTAGAACAGGAAAGGAAATGACTAGTAATTGTACAGGGTATGCTCCATCACGCACCATTCGGTGGCTTGCGGAGTATATGTAGATGTAGATGTAGACGAGGGATTGTACTAGGAAACAAATTTTATCATAGCATAGTTCATATATTCTTAGATATTGTGCCAGTTGGTTTACTCCTCCGGCAATTTGTACTTCGCGCCACTGCGGTTCTACCACAGACCCTCTGTATTCGACGAAGTGTTTGTTGTGCCTAAGTGCAAGAGTGACGGTGCGGTAGCGATAGCTGCGTCAAAGGTGACAGCGTGGATCAGTGGACTCTATGCCGGGCACTCAGCTCTCGACTGATCTCAGCGGTGAATAGTGGCACCACAGCGAAGAGGCAAAGTTGAGTTGCAAGTGTATCCGTTGGCGTAAAGCTCTGTGAAAGCGTTGAAATGCATCTATGGTGGTTTAGTTCTACGTTGTTGTTCATCGTTTTTGTTATTAGTTGAACTCAGTCAGAACAATGGAGAGAGTAATTCGTAGACAATATTTGGGGTTAGGCACGGCTGATCGTTCCCATTGTCATTTTCCAACGTTGTGGGCCGTGCTCCGTTAAGTGGGGAGTAGCGTCATTGTCACGCTTATTTCTACCTTAAGAAGACAACGGCGATAGCCCACCCGACGAAGAGAAGCAGTGAGATGTAGCCGCGGTGGCTGACTGCGAGAACTGGCTAATACAATTACATTAATTCTTTCGCTTGTTGGTGGTGTTGTTTTCTACCGTATTAAACTGCTGGTAACGACTTAAAATTGTAGCGTTATTCTTCAACTGTGTGCGACGTGTTGATTTCCTTGTTGCGGTCTGAGGCGCCTTACCATGGTATGGGCGTGAGCGTGGTCCATAGCATAAATTAGTTTAAGTTAGATTAAGTAGTATGTAAGCCTACGGACCGATGACCTCAGCAATTTGGTCCCAAAGGAACTTACAAAAATTTTCAATTTTCCAAATTTAGTTGTTTCATTTTGTGGTGCCGCCGTTATGAGCTATGGCAATGTTGTAAGTATTGCCTCCGACGGCAACGTTGGTGGTAGAAGTTTCATTAGCTGCAATATAGTGTTAGCACATGGACCTAGTAGGCTGACAGAAAGGATCGTTATTCAGTATTGGTACTATTCTTCGCTGTGGCGATTCTTGATCGTCCGTACCTGGTTGTAGCTATTGATGTAATCCTAAAGGGGGAGGAATTGGTGGTCTGTCACGTGAGTATAATGTGTTTCTAAAAACCTGATGCTGCGACTGTGGAAGATTGAGACGTTCCTGTGCTGTGTTACGTGGTCAAAATGTCGTGGCAATGCAGGGCGTTGTATGGTCACGGCGTTTATCTTATTGTTCCTGTGAATTGGCTCTAAAGTTTTTACTATAAAGTGTGCATGTTGCCCTTTGGGGTGACTGTGTTGCTGTGTGTTCTTTGAAGTAGCGCGATTCGCTTTTGTAGAATAGTAAAGTGGTGCTTCATTGCAGTTGAAAGTGTAAGGATGGTTCGTTAGTAGTGCTTTGGTAGCTCAGTTGCTAGAGCTCTTGCCTATGGAAGGTAAAGGTCCCGAATTCGAGTCTCGGTCCAGCACACAATTTTAATCTGCCAGGAAATTTTACTGCAGAGTGAAAATTTCATTCTGAAAACATCCCTCAGGCTGTGGCCAAGCCATGTCTCCGCAATATCCTCTCTGCAAGGTCTGCAGGAGAGCTTCTGTGAAGTTTGGAAGGCAGGAGACGAGGTACTGGCGGAAATAAAGCTGAGAGGACCGTTCGTGAGTTGTGCTTGAGAAGCTTAGTCGGTAGAGCAGTTGCCCACGAAAGGCAAAGGTCCCGAGTTCGAGTCTCAGTCCTCCACACAGTTTTAATCTGTCAGGAATTTTCAAAAAGTAAGGTGTTTAGTAGGTAATATTACCACTAATCATGTATACTTATCCTCAAAAGTGACTCATTACACATAGTTTCGATAAAGATATCGTTCAAACAATCTATGGAAGATTTAAGTAACTAACTAACCGAGTAACAGGCGAAGAACATGGGAAGTTGCGATCTCATATACTTTCCTGACATATTTCTAACTTATAGAATAGTCGGGATGTGCTCCCACGTCATATCATAAGTTCTCTATGATATATCGACGAATAGCACACTCCGCACGCCCCGCTCCCCCCCCTCTCTCCCCTGCCCCGCCACTTAGTCCGTGCAGACCAACAGTTATCAGGAACCAACCTTTTTGGTCATCAGTCTACTGACTGGTTTGATGCGACCCGCCAAGAATTCCTTTCCTGTGCTAACCTCTACATCTCAGAGTAGTACTTGCAACCTACGTCCTCAATTATTTGCTTGACGTATTCCAATCTCTGTCTTCCTCTACAGTTTTTGCCCTCTACAGCTCCCTCTAGTACCATGGAAGTCATTCCCTCATGTCTTAGCAGATGTCCTGTCATCCTGTCCCTTCTCCTTATCAGTGTTTTCCACATACTCCTTTCCTCTCCGATTCTGCGTAGAACCTCCACATTCCTTACCTTATCAGTCCACCTAATTTTCAACATTCGTCTATAGCACCACATCTCAAATGCTTCGATTCTCTTCTGTTCCGGTTTTCCCACAGTCCATGTTTCACTACCATACAATGCTGTACTCCAGACGTACATCCTCATCAATTTCTTCCTCAGATTAGGCCGGTACTTGGTATTAATAGACTTCTCTTGGCCAGAAATGCCTTTTTTGCCATAGCGAGTCTGCTTTTGATGTCCTTCTTGCTCCGTCCGTCATTGGTTATTTTACTGCCTAGGTAGCAGAATTCCTTAACTTCATTGACTTCGTGACCACCAACCCTGATTTCAAGTTTCTCGCTGTCCTCATTTCTACTACTTGTCATTACCTTCGTCTTTCTCCGATTTACTCTCAAACCATACTGTGTACTCATTAGACTGTTCATTCCGTTCAGCAGATCATTTAATTCTTCTTCACTTTTACTCAGGATAGCAATGTCATCAGCGAATCGTATCATTGATATCCTTTCACCTTGTATTTTAATTCCAATCCTGAACCTTTCTTTTATTTCCGTCATTGCTTCCTCGATGTACAGATTGAAGAGTAGGGGCGAAAGGCTACAGCCTTGTCTTACACCCTTCTTAATACGAGCACTTCGTTCTTGATCGTCCACTCTTATTATTCCCTCTTGGTTGTTGTACATATTGTATATGACCCGTCTCTCCCTATAGCTTACCCCTACTTTTTTCAGAATCTCGAACAGCTTGCACTATTTTATATTGTCGAACGCTTTTTCCAGGTCGTCAAATCATATGAAAGTGTCTTGATTTTTCTTTAGCCTTGCTTCCATTATTAGCCGTAACGTCAGAATTGCCTCTCTCGTCCCTTTACTTTTCCTAAAGCCAAACTGATCGTCACCTAGCGCATTCTCAATTTTCTTTTCCATTCTTCTGCATATTATTCTTGTAAGCAGCTTCGATGAGTGAGCTATTAAGTTGATTGTGCGATAATTCTCGCACTTGTCAGCTCTTGCCGTCTTCGGAATTGTGTGGATGATGCTTTTCCGAAAGTCAGATGGTATGTCGCTAGACTCATATATTCTACACACCAACGTGAATAGTCGTTTTGTTGTCACTTCCCCCAATGATTTTAGAAATTCTGATGGAATGTTATCTATCCCTTTTGCCTTACTTGACCGTAAGTCCTCCAGAGCTCTTTTAAATTCCGATTCTAATACTGGATCCCCTATCTCTTCTAATTCGACTCCTGTTTCTTCTTCTATAACATCAGACAAATCTTCACCCTCATAGAGGCTTTCAATGTATTCTTTCCACCTATCTGCTCTCGCCTCTGTATTTGACAGTGGAATTCCCGTTGCACTCTTAATGTTACCACCGTTGCTTTTTTTAATGTCACCAAAGGTTGTTTTGACTTTCCTGTATGCTGAGTCTGTCCTTCCGACAATCATATCTTTTTCGATGTCTTCACATTTTTCCTGCAGCCATTTCGTCTTAGCTTCCCTGCACTTCCTGTTTAATTCATTCCTCAGCTACTTGTATTTCTGTATTCCTGATTATCCCGGAACATGTTTGTACTTCCTCCTTTCATCAGTCAACTGAAGTATTTCTTCTGTTACCCATGGTTTCTTCGCAGCCACCTTCTTTGTACTATGTTTTCCTTCCCTACTTCTGTGATGGCCCTTTTTAGAGATGTCCATTCCTCTTCAACTGTACTGCCTACTGCGCTATTCCTTATTGCTGTATCTATAGCGTTAGAGAACTTCAAACGTATCTCGTCATTCCTTAGTACTTCCGTATCCCACTTCTTTGCGTATTGATTCTTCCTGACTAATGTCTTGAACTTCAGCCTATTCTTCACCACTATTATAATGTGATCTGAGTCTGTATCTGCTCCTGGGTACGCCTTACAATCCAGTATCTGATTTCGGAATCTCTGTCTGACCATGATGTAATCTAATTGAAATCTTCCCATATCTACCGGCCTTTTCCAAGTATACTTCCTCCTCTTGTGATTCTTGAACAGGGTATTCGCTATTACTAGCTGAAACTTGTTACAGAACTCAATTAGTCTTTCTCCTCTTTCATTCCTTGTCCCAAGCCCATATTCTCCTGTAACCTTTTCTTCTACTCCTTCCCCTACAACTGCATTCCAGTCGCCCATGACTATTAGATTTTCGTCCCCCTTTACATATTGCATTACCCTTTCAATATCCTCTATCTGTTCATCTTCAGCTTGCGACGTCGGCATGTATACCTGAACTATCGTTGTCGGTGTTGGTCTGCTGTCGATTCTGATTAGAACAACCCGATCACTGAACTGTTCACAGTAACACACCCTCTGCCCTACCTTTCTATTCATAAAGAATCCTACACCTGTTATACCATTTTCTGCCGCTGTTGATATTACCCGATACTCATCTGACCAGAAATCCTTGTCTTCCTTCCACTTCACTTCACTGACCCCTGCTATATCTAGATTGAGCCTTTGCATTTCCCTTTTCAGATTTTCTAGTTTCCCTACCACTACACCAACTAAAGATAGAAAAAACTTAAATTGGAACACAGAGAAAACGTTGTGGGGAAGGCTAACCAAAGAGTGCGTTTTATTGGCAGGACACAGAAAATGTGGCAGATCTACTAAGGAGACTGCCTACACTACGCTTTAGAATACTGCTGCGCTGTGTAGGATCCTTACCAATAGGATTAACAGTGTACATCGAGAAAGTTCAAAGAAGGACAGCACGTTTTATACTGTCGCGAAATATGGAAAGAGTGTCACTGAAATGATACAGGATTTGGGGTAGACATCACTAAAACGCAAGATTTTTTCTTTCGGGCGGAAACTTCTCAAGAAATTTTAATCACCAACTTTCTCCTCCGAGGCCGGCCAGTGTGGCCGTGCGGTTCTAGGCGCTTCAGTCTGGAACCGCGTGACCGCTACGGACGCAGGTTCGAATCCTGCCTGGGGCATGGATGTGTGTGATGTCCTTAGGTTAGTTAGGTTTAAGTAGTTCTAAGTTCTAGGGGACTGATGACCTCAGATGTTAAGTCCCATAGTGCTCAGAGGCATTTCTCCTCCGAATGCGAAAATATTTTGTTGACGGCGACCTACATAGGGCGAATCGATCACCATAATAAATAAGGGAAGTCAGAGCTCGCACCGAAAGATCGTTTTTTACAGCGCGCTGTATGAGACTGGAGTAATAGAGAATTATTGTGAAGGCGGTTCGATAAACGCTCTGCCAGGCACTTAAATGTGATTTTCAGAGCGTCCACGTAGATGTAGATGTAGAGATGGGCCTGTTTAACGACATATCGTGGAGAACTTATGACGTGACCTGCGCACACAACCGAGATTTCTACAACCTGGAATGTTTTTGGCGGGATAAAAACCTGTGTCATACGCACTCTATTTGCCGAAGACTTGCTTCCGAACTGCTGCGCCGGTGACCGAGGTTAATAAATCTGGGAAAATTGCCGAATTTCCGTCAACCGCTTACAAAATACGTGGCACACAACATCGAACACGTTTACCACAATTCGCTATACGTCAAAGAGCTGTAAAGGCGGAACCCTGTCTGTGATTGAGGTCCGCGGAAGGTTTACTGCCGGCGGTATGTTGTCAGAGCGGGTCCATAGCCGCCACCGTAAACCGGAGATGGCGGCTGCAATGCCGGTGGCGGCGCTGCGGGGGGCAGAGGCGGACGTAAGCGCCCCCTGGGGAGCAGACCCCGCCCCACCGCCCCCAGGTTTACGAGGCCGCGTTTACAGCCGATGCATAGGCGCCACCACTCCAGACTCCAGCTAGCCGCAGCCGCACGGTGCCCCGGCTGTGCTGGAACCGATCACTGTGGGTCCCCAGGCTCGTCACATGCTTCGCCCATGTGACGTCATGGAAACCGTACATAGGCACGAAAGAATTTAATCATTTTACTTCTCGTCAGCGCCCCCCCTACAAGTTAAATACTACCTTCGGTGCAGCAAATGAGAACACTGTCAAAGGGAGACAGCCACGCGGAGTGACCGAGCGGTTAGAGGCGCCACGTCACTGAGACCGCGACCACTCCCGCCGGAGGTTCGAGTCCTCCCTCGGGCATGAGTGTGTGTGTTTTGATCCTAGCGTAAGTTAGTATAAGTTAGTTTAGGAAGTGTGTAAAGTCTAGGGACCGATGACCTCAGCAGTTTGGTCCCTTAGAAATTCACACATTTGAACATTTTGAAAGGGAGATTGCAATAATACGCTGGCGGAAAATGTTACACCGTGAAACACCAGTCCGATATTTGTAAAAGTCTGTGGTTCAAATGACTCTAAGCACTATGGGACTTAACAGCTGAGGTCATCAGTCCCCTAGAACTTAGAACTACTTAAACCTACCTAACCTAAGGACATCACACACATCCATGCCCGAGGCAGGATTCGAATCTGTGACCATAGTGGTCGCACGCTTATAAGTCTGTGAAGAGCTCGTCACACAACTGGTATTGCGGAGATTGAAAAAAAGTATGGAAACACAAAGAATAATCCGAGCCTGAACATAAACGCGGATGCTAATCAAGCTTGCACTAGAGCTGTTGCATTTGACCATAAACAGCACTTGAGCAATGTCCTCAATTCGTTGGAAGTGTCAGTCTTGGTCAGGACAGTATTCTGTGTAGCTGTGTCGCATTATGTCGCAGCTCAGTGAATTCGAATGTGAGCAGCTTGTTGGCGCACGTATGGTGGGTGCTTCCATAGCGTGTTTGGTGTTTCAAAAGGCACCACATCGAAAATATGGCCGCATACAGGTAGAACGTGTACGTTCAGTGACCGTCACTGAAGAGGATTTGACGAAAAATAAGGGGATGACAGCAGTCTGAATGCTGTGTGTACTATTTCGTGCGCTATGGAGTGGTGCAGCAGCTGTCGTCGTAGGTAAACTGGAGGCCAGCAGTAATGGTTTCCTAATACGTAACTACATTAAACAGACGTTTTACGTAACTTGTAGCTTCCTCCAAGCGTTGCAGAGAAACTACACAAAAGAACTAACAGGAATAATGTCCAGCTATTACAAAAAGCGATCTGAAGTGTGTGAGTTTCGCACTCCTAATGGACGAGCGAACTGCCGAAGGAAGACTAATGAACACTGTCGAAGACTGTGGCTCAGAATGTCCTGTGCAGCTGCCGCCTGCCGTTCTACATCGCGGCGGCGATGAACCAGTGAAGGAGTGGCTCAGCGGGCGCGCAACATTGGATCCACCGGGTCCCCGCGAAGCCGCTGCCAGCATCTGTATGAAACATGCGTTTTCGTTGCCAGCTGCGAGACCCCGATGAGTGTGGTATCGATCTATGATACCACATAAGGTCCCATTCAGGAACTTTGTCAGCACCAAACCATCTTGAAAGAAGTTTTGTACGTTGTGATTTGCAGTGCGAGCTGGAATTGCAAAGTCACACATCAGTGATGCAAATGTTCTCAGTAGGAAGAAGTGGTACCGAAGCCATAAAACTTAGACTGTGGAGCAATCGAAGAAAGTTATTTGGTCTGTTGAACCTTTTTTCACACTAACTTCTGGCCGCGTTTACGCCACATTAGTGAAACATGGAAAAATGTTGGAGGTTCATTGATGATTTATGAAGACGCATCATGGTATTCTATGTGTGTAGCGGCCCCTTATCAGTTAGAGGGCCCGCACAACAGAAAAGCAAGATAGGCTGCCGACATCCATTCAGGAGCTCATATCAAAACAATGCCAGTGAATATAAACATCAACATACTTTTCTCATACGGCACTACTTCCGTGAAAAGCCATGTGACAGAAATCCACCAATTCGAACTATTGTGACTAAGTACAGCACTGCGCAGAATCGGTGTTATATACACACCAGCAGAGCTAGACCAGCAGTATGTACCTAATGCTAGGACAGCTCTGGCCAGAACCTACGCCGGCTATAGCCCAGAAGACACTCGTCGTGGTCTTCTGTAGACATTTGTATCTTGTTGGGCGTAACGCCACATTGGAATTGTGTAGCATAGTATTTTGATTGTTATTATTTCTTTTCATTGTCTTGTAACTTTTATCTGGCTTTTGTCACCACAAGAATTATTGTGTTTCTTTTTGTTCTTGAGTTTGGAAATTAGTGTACGCCAAGATGGCATTTTAGTTAAATAAAGTGTGTTCAGACTTTTTCGTTAGTTCTCTCCTGCCGACCAGAGGGCACTACGCCATGGGCCCCATGGTTACTCTGCAAGGTCGCCTTACTGCCAAGAATTGTGTGTCCATTTTGGCTGACCAGGTGCATCAAATAGTACAATCTTTGACACAAACGGTGATGGTGCGTACCAAGACGACAGTGTCCCTGTTTCACACAGCTCGCATCGTTCACGACTGTTTTTATGAGCACAAGAATGAACTGTTGCATCTCCTCTGGCCACTACACTCACCAGATCTCATAATTGTTTGGCCTTAGTGCTTTACTCTGTGCAGAGCACAACAGAGCAAAATGGTACCGCCAGTCACAATTCATAACTGTTATCGATGCAGAAATTCCGAACGTAATCACGACACACATGTCACACCACACGTAACTCTTCTGCCTTGGTAACGAGCCGCTTCAGGAAGTATGAACTGTAAAATATTTTGATTATGATGAGATGACGTAACCCATGGTATGAAATGAAATGTCGTGTGGCTAGGGCCTCCCGTCGGGTAGACCGCTCGCCTGGTGCAAGTCTTTCGATTTGACGCCACTTCGGCTGGGGATGAAATGAGGATGATAAGGACAACACAACACCCAGTCCCCGAGCGGAGAAAATCTCCGACCCAGCCGGGAATCGAATCCGGGCCCTTAGGATTGATAGTCTGTCACTCTGACCACTCAGCTACCGGGGGCGGACACCCATGTTATAGCGATATGCAGGTATACATGTGGCGTAGAATCGTGTACACAAGATATAAAAGTGAAATGCAATGGCGGACCTGTCATCTGTACTCAGGTGATTCAAGTGAAAAGGTTTCCGACACGATTATGGCCGCACGACGGAAATTAACAGAGTTTGAACACGGAGTGGTAGTTGAAGCTAGACGCATGGGACGTTCCATCTCGGAGATGCTTGGGGAATCCAACATTCAGGGATTCACAGCGTCAGGAGTGTGCCGAGAATACCAAATTTCAGGCGTTGCGTCGTACGACGCACAACGCGGTGGCCGACGACCTTCTCTTAATAACAGATAGCATCGGCGTTTGAGTAGAGTTAGCAGTGCTAACAGACAAGCGACGTTACGTGAAATAACCACAGAAAAAATGTGATACTACGACGAAAGTATCCGTTAGGACAGTGCGGCGAAATTTGGCGTCAATGGGCTATGGCATCAGACGACCGACGCAAGTGCCTCTGCTAACAGCACATCAGCAACAGCGTCTGTCTTGGGCTCGTGACCGTATCGGTTGGACCCCAACGTCGAAAAACCGTACCCTGGTCATATGAGTCTCGATTTGAGATGGTAAGAGCTGACGGTAGGTTTCGAGTGGCGCAGACCCCACGAAGCCATGGAAGCAAGTTGTCAACAAGGCACTGAGCAAGCTAGTGGTGACTCCATAATTGTGTGGGCTGTGTTTACATGGAATGCACTGGGTCCTCTGATCCAACTGAACCGAACATTGACTGAAAATGGTTATGCTCGGCTACTCGGAGACCATATGCACCTATTCGTGGACTTCATGTTCCCAAACAACGCTGGAATTTTTATGGATGACAGTGCACCGTATCACCGGGCCACAACTATTCGCGAATGGTTTGAAGAACATTCTGGACAATTCGGGGGAATGATTTTCCCACCCAGATCACCCGACATCAATCCTGTCGTACATTTACGAGACATAATCGAGAGGTCAGATCGTGCACAAAATCCTGCGCCGTAACATTTTAGCAATTATAGATGGCCATATAGGCAGCGTGGCACAGTACTTCTGCAGGCGACTTCCAACGACTAGTGGAGTCCGTACCACGTCGAGTTACTGCACTGCACGGGGCAAAAGCAGGTCCGACACGGTATTAGGAGGTATCCCATGACTTTAGTCACCTCAGTGTATTTGTAGCCATTTGAGCCATATCCATCTCTGTGCACACTTTTCAATGACTGGGTGGGCGAACTACGTGAGCGAACCAACTATAGAATTGGAAGGAGAATCAGCATTGGCCGTTTTTTTTTTTTTGTTTTTTTTTTTGTTTTATTATCCGCAAAATCGATTTTCTGTCACTTAGTGACCATCCTCAGTGCTGTAATATACAATTACAATTGGTAGGCACTGGTATCAACAAGCTTAGAGCGATCACATAACATTGCTGGTTCTCCTTCCAGTTCTATCCACTACTTGGTCGTGGTGCACAGAACACTCCATGGAGTTGCCAATCAACGAACCAACTATGGTATTTCAGAGCTTTTCCAAAGGAACAGTATTCTTATAGTCGAGGATAGCAGTGAACTTAGATCATGTTGGAGGCGTACAGTTTCTGCAAAAGCATCTCTTAGCGGGGGTTGGCCTAATTTCCCGTTGGGAGGAGACTGGTGAAAATCGCCAGCGGTCAAGCATTCCTATTCCGCGGCGTGAATGTAAAGTGGTAGTCTGCTGCCACTCTTTGCTTTCTCTGTCGTTTACGGAGTTGAGTAGCAGTTTCAGTTACTAAAACAAGTGGCGAAGCTTAATCTACCTCTGTTAGCAGTATAATTAGATTGTGCTTCGCGAAGATATTTTTTATTTCTTGCATTTAATTTTTTTATGTACTGTGTGCAACTTAGTATGGAGGACATCGGTTTGCTGCCTTTATCTAACTTGAGTTGCCTGCTTTCAAATTCATAGTATTTTAGATCTTGCTCCTTCGTCTGTGAGTGTGCAACGTGGTACCATGTCAGGCGAAAATCATTTTGAGTTGATTAATTGTAAAAATTATCACATTCAATGATCAAATTTTTTCATTTCGCTTTCATTTTGTTTTTCTAATTTCACGCGTGGTGCGTCATTTTTCTCAGTAGTGGACATAATCTTGGTGGCCTATCCACGTTATATATCTCTTACCTTATAACAAATAAGTAATGATGTAATCCTGCTCGTAATAAGTGAATTAGCTCTAGAATGACCAGCAATGTGTGTAAATAATTCTCTTCAGGTTGTCATTTATGAATTTTTTGGCTCTTTTAATAACACGCTGCTGTGTTCTCCGTGCTTGTGCCCCAAACGGTTTAACTGTATTCGTTTCTGAGATTTTATATCTACATCTACATCT
This sequence comes from Schistocerca americana, assembly GCF_021461395.2. Classification (NCBI taxonomy): domain Eukaryota; kingdom Metazoa; phylum Arthropoda; class Insecta; order Orthoptera; family Acrididae; genus Schistocerca; species Schistocerca americana. Next base: position 226,150,263 of record NC_060120.1, on the reverse strand, counting down.
ATATATATATACTCCGAAAGACGGTATGGTACGTTGCACACGGCAACTTGTACCACTAACAGTCATTTGCTTTCCTGTTCCATGCGCAAACAGAGCAATGTAAAAACGACTGTCTATATGATTCTTTACAATCTTAATTTTTCTACGTTATCTTTTTAGTCTTAACGCTGAATATACGTTGGTGGCAGTAGAATCGTTTTGCAGTCAGCTACAGACACCGGTTCTCTAAATTTCCTGGTGATCCTCGAAAGGAACGTCGTCTGCCCTCTGGGGAATCTGATTTCAGTTCCCAAAGCATCTCCGTAATCATTGCGTGCCGAACGAACCTACCAATAACAAATCTAGCAGCCCATTTCCTTTAATCCGGTCTGGAGTGGATCCCCAACACTCGAACAGTACTCAAGAATGTGTCAGCCTAGTGATCTGTACGTGGTATCCTTTGCAGGTGAACAAAACTTTCCTAAAATTCATCCAATAAATCAAAATTCACTATTAGCCTTCCTATTCCTGTCCTTATATGATAGTTCCATTTAGTGTCGCTGTGCAACGTTACGCCTAGATATTCAATCGATGTGACTGTCAGGCAGCACATTACTAATACTACAGGGTGTTACAAAAAGGTACGGCCAAACTTTCAGGAAACATTCCTCACACACAAATAAACAAAAGATGTTATGTGGACATGTGTCAGGAAACGCTTAATTTCCATGTTAGAGCTCATTTTAGTTTCGTCCACCTACGCTCAATGGAGCACGTTATCATGATTTCATACGGGATACTCAACCTGTGCTGCTAGAACATGTGCCTTTACAAGTACGACACAACATGTGGTTCATGCGCGATGGAGCTCCTGCACATTTCAGTCGAAGTGTTCGTACGCTTCTCAACAACAGATTCGGTGACCGATGGATTGGTAGAGGCGGACCAATTCCATGGCCTCCACGCTCTCCTGACCTCAACCCTCTTGACTTTCATTTATGGGGGCATTTGAAAGCTCTTGTCTACGCAACCACAGTACCAAATGTAGAGACTCTTCGTGCTGGTATTGTGGACGGCTGTGATACAATACGCCATTCTCCAGGGCTGCATCAGCGCATCAGGGATTCCATGCGACGGAGGGTTGATGCATGTATCCTCGCTAACGGAGGACATTTTGAACATTTCCTGTAACAAGGTGTTTGAAGTCACGCTGGTACGTTCTGTTGCTGTGTGTTTCCATTCCATGATTAATGTGATTTGAAGAGAAGTAGTAAAATGAGCTCTAACATGGAAAGTAAGCGTTTCCGGACACATGTCAACATAACATATTTTCTTTCTTTGTTTGTGAGGAATGTTTCCTGAAAGTTTGGCCGTACCTTTTTGTAATACCCTGTATATCCGAACATTACGGGACTGTTTTCCCTACTCATCTGCATTAACTTACATTGTTCCACATTTAGAGCTAGCTGCCATTAATCACACAAACTAAAATTTTTATCCAATTCATCTTGTATCTTTCTACAGTCACTCAAGGACTCATTCCCGTACACTACAGGATCATCCCCAAATAACAAACAAATTGCTGGTCACCCTAACATGCTTGGCTATGTAGGTATGTGCGATTAATTCATGTTCTCTTTGTCCTATCTCATCTCTTTCACATGGATCTCGAACACGAGACTAACTATGTTTATGTTAGTTTCCCTGGATCGAACTTTTTTGTTTTCAGCCGTCAGTCTGCTGACTGATTTGATGCGGCCCGCAGCGAATTCCTCTCCTGTACAAACTTCTTCATCTCAGAGTGGCACTTGCAGCCTGCGTCCTCACTTATTTGCTGGACGTATTCCAATCTCTGCTTCCCTCTCCCAGTTTTCACCCTCTACAGTTTCCTCTGAAACCGTGAAAGTTATTCTGTGATGTCTTATCAGATATCCAGCCATCCTGTCCTCTCTTCTTGTCAGTATTTTCCATACATTCCTTTCCTCGCCGATTCTTCGGAGAACCTGCTCATTCCTTACCTTATCAGTCAACTCAGTTTTCAACGTTCTTCTGTAGGATCACATCTCAAATGCTTTGACCCTTTTCCTTCCCCACAGGTCATGTTTCCCTTCCATACATCTCAGAAATTTCTTGCTCGAATTAATTGGTCGGGAATGCCCTTTTTGCCAGTGCTAGTCTGCTTTTCATGTCCTCATTGGTCCGTCCGTAATGGGTTACTTCATTTCCTAGGTAGCATAATTCCGCAACTTCAGCTACTTCTTTGATCATGAGTCCGGATGTTAAGTTTCTCACTGTTCTAATTTCTACTACTTCTCACTACTTTCGTGCATGTTCGATCTAATCTCAGTCCATATCTGTACTCATTCCATTCAACCGACCTTGTAATTCATCTTCACAATCACTGAGGCTAGCAATGTCATCAACGAATCTTATCATTGATATCCTTTCATCTTGAATTCTAATCCCCACTCTTGAAACTTTCTTTTATCCCCGTGACTGCTTCTTACACACACACACACACACACACACACACACACACACATATATATATATATATATATATATATATATATATATATATATATATGACGCCCCGCTAAACCCGCAGGACAGGACAGGTAGTTTAAGTTGTGGAAAAGGGCCAAAATAAGCGGCTGTCAGTTACACTCCAACATGCAACCTTTTATTTGATCAAACATTACAAGAGCGAAGAAATTTAAAAAAAAAAACACACACACAGCTTTTGTTTAGGAACTTAATTACCGGCTGAATTTGCCGTGCAATCTCATGCCTTAAGGGCAAGACCACTTTAAATTAAAAACGGTTGAAAGCCAATAACTTAAAGCTCAACCAAAACCAGAAATTTAAAAGGCAAAGCCTTATCTTAAAACAGTTCCTTAATTAGGCTGAAGCCACAAAGAATCTGACACATTAACAACAAACAACTTAAATTCAAAATCGCCTGAAGGCCCAACACTTAACACCAAATACCACTAATTTTTAAAATGCCAAGGGCTTTACGTAAAACAGTTCTTAAAATAGGCTGAAGGCCCAAACCATCTAACACTTTAATTCAAAATCGGCTGAAGGCCCTACGAATATGACACTTTAAGAGAAAAACAACTTAAATTCAAAATCGGCTGAAGGCCCAACACTTAAGCCTCAATAACATTAATTTTAAAAATGCAAAAACTTTACGTAAAACAGTTCTGAAATTAGGCTGAAGGCCCAAGCCATCTGACAGCTTAAGGGAAAAACAACGTTAATCTAACAATCAGCTAGAAGCCACACAAGTACAAACAACAAGAACAAACAATAAAAGGCAGTACACTCAGGGGCGCTCACAAGGGAACCTCCCCATCGCACCCCCCTCAGATTTAGTTATAAGTGGGCACAGTGGATAGGCCTTGAAAAACTGAACACAGATCAATCGAGAAAACAGGAAGAAGTTGTGTGGAACTATGAAAAAATAAGCAAAATATAGAAACTGAGTAGTCCACGCAGACGATATGCAACAACAAGGATAATGTGACCTGAGGAGCACCGTGGTCTCGTGGTTAGCGTGAGCACATGTGGAACGAGAGGTCCTCGGTTCAACTCTACCCTCGAGTGAAAAGTTTAATTTTTGTTTTCAGACAATTATCAAAGTTCAGGCACTCAGACATCAATTTCGCTCTCCAAAATTCCAGGACATGTTCAGATTTGCTTGGACATATGCAGGATTTGACGGTCTACACAAGGAAAAATTTGAAAACGTTAAAAACATATGTTTTGACAGAGCACAGGGAAAACTGTACGACTGTGAAACTGTTGCATTCATTTGGTGCAGTTTGTGTGACAAATTCTTATGTTTTCATCACTTTTTTGGGAGTGATTATCACATCCACAAGAAAACCGAAATCGGGCAAGGTAGAAGAATCTTTTTACCCATTCGCCAAGTGTGCAAGTTAGGTGGGTCGACAACATATTCCTGTCATGTGACGCACATGCCGTCACCAGTGTCGTATAGAATATATCAGACGTGTTTTCCTGTGGAGGAATCGGTTGACCTATGACCTTGCGATCAAATGTTTTCGGTTCCTATTGGAGAGGCACGTCCTTTCGTCTACTAATCGCACGGTTTTGCGGTTAGGTCGCAAAACACAGAGACTTAACTTATTACAGTGAACAGAAACGTCAATGAACGAACGGACAGATCATAACTTTGCGAAAATAAAGAAATTAAAATTTTCACTCGAGGGAAGATCTGAACCACGGACCTCTCGTTCCGCAGCTGCTCACGCTGACCACGGGACCACGGCACTCCTGACCTAAGAGAGTCCTTGATATTATCTATCTTCGCATGGACTACTCCGTTTGTATATTTTGCTTTTTTTCATAGTTCCACACAAATTCTTCCTGTTTTCTCGATTGATCTGTGTTCAGTTTTTCAAGGCCTATCTACTGTGCCAACTTATGACTAAATCTGAGGGGTGTGCGATGGGGAGGTTCCCTTGTCAGAAATTCCGATGGTAGGTCTAGAATTCAAACACAAACGCTCGCTTAGGTGAGACAAGCAGTCGGCCCAACCATTGTCGATCCAACGACAACCCAACCGACAGACAATCAATGGACCCACTGACAAGATAACCTCCGCTTCACCCGACCAGCACACAACAGGGAGTTCAATGGAACAACCGTAGAAGGTATTGGCGCCCACAATCAATTATACATTGAGTTGTCAAACTACACACCGTGCTCGACAACGACAACACGATGAGGAAAATACACTGCCTGAATTTCCGTCTTCGGTCAGGGCAGGTAACTGGAACGTTAACGGCCACAAGCCAGAAGATTCCGCTTGTGAACTTCAATTCAAATAACCAAGTACGCTTTAACTCCACCAGAGGGTGGCTGAAATATGCCAACTTGAAAACACACGTTGTTGCTAGTGAGAATATCGCAACAGCCGACAACGAACTCATTAAGTCAGAACTCAACTTTCATGTACAGGATCGGTGAGCGACGAACCTCGTAGCAATGGGAACAGCACCACACACTCCGACACTGCATAGAGGCCGCCAGCGGGCCTGGCCAAACTATGCGCTGCGGAGAGTTCCTCGCTGCTCCACGCCAACCGACCGACTGCCCAGGCCCAGAAACGGTGAAAGGACCAAGTATACGTCGGCCGATGAGACGACCAACCGAACGACCAACCAACGGTCGTCCCGCTCCAATCTCCCTCCGTCTTACAGTTCACGTGTGTCGCCAGCGGTCGGCGAGCACTGGGTGTCGGCGCCTCAGCGGCGCTCCGTCCCTCGTCTTCACTGCTGATGTGTCCCGACTGCACTGCTGGTCCGTCCCGAACTGACTGCCAGACACACGACGACCCGGAAATACAATCGGTCGCTCCAGAGATGTACGACAGTGCACTTATCGATACGAGCTGCTGCTGCCGCTCATGGGCAAGTAAGGCAGGAACTTAGTGACGCCAGTAAATGGAATAAGAAAATAAGGCGGCAGTACCGCAATAGAAGTTGACAAAGTATAAATGGGAGAAACGCGAGCCGTGCACTGCTCAATATAGACTGCATCTACATCTTACTCCATTTTTAAGTAGAGTTCTTCGTTGTTGTTCTTCCGGTCTTGTTATCCTCCCTTGGTTCTTGTACATATTGTGTATTACGGTCTTCATTATAGCTGACCCCTGTATCAGAATTTGGCACATCTTGCACGATTTTACACTTCATGACGTGACCGTGACGATAACCTTGAACAGAAAACATTGAAGTAAATATGCTACAGCTTCATGAGGATTTTCAGTGCCCCACACTCTCATATTGTGGCGATCAGCCTTTCCAGATAAATAGAAGTTTACTTCGTCGCCGAATATTAGCTTGGAGGTGGAATGTTCATCCCCGAAAGTTTCTTTCAGTGTGACGTAAAACTGAAGTTGCCAGCCATAATCTCCTGGTAAAGAGACCACCCAAAAGAAGCGAAGTTTCAATTCAAAATATTTAGTACGTAAAACAATCACATAGTTAATAAAAAACGGAAACTCATGACATTAAGTTATTACGACGCTGCATTCAACAAATGGATCTAGTTGTGAAAGCAACCAGATGCCGGTCCTCGTTGAATGCAAACACCAGCCACCTGCGGTCAGCCTTACACAACAGTTTACAACAGTGTGGACAGGAATTTCTAAGACACACATACGAGAAAACAATTACCACACACGAAATATTTCAGTAAGCCAGTGGGGTAATATAAATAACCCTTTAAACAAAATCTATCGGTACTCGGAGCTATGTGTGACTTTCAAACAACAAATTGATAAGAAATTAACATCACGTGAACACGATAAAACAAATAGACTGCTAAAATGCGCAGAGATTAGCACGAGCTTAAAAAAATTATCTACAAAACAAATGAAACTTGAAACCAAGCTGACGATACAACAGTGAATATTAACCGTTCATATCTAAAATTATAAGTAGGTACACCAATTTTAACCGCTCTCTTCTCAAACGAATTGCAAGTAACTTAGTTGTGAATGAGAATTTCACTCTGCAGCGGAGTGTGCGCTGATATAAAACTTCCTGGCAGATTAAAACTGTGTGCCCGACCGAGACTCGAACTCGGGACCTTTGCCTTTCGCGGGCAAGTGCTCTGCCATCTGAGCTACCGAAGCACGACTCACGCCCGGTACTCAGAGCTTTACTCGCAGGAGAGCTTCTGCCAAGTTTGGAAGGTAGGAGACGAGATACTGGCAGAAGTAAAGCTGTGAGTACCGGGCGTGAGTCGTGCTTCGGTATCTCAGATGGCAGAGCACTTGCCCGCGAAAGGCAAAGGTCCCGAGTTCGAGTCTCGGTCGGGCACACAGTTTCAATCTGCCAGGAAGTTTCAACTTAGTTGTGAATTAAATGAGCCAGAATATGCTTTAAATTAAACAAGACAAATAAAGCTACACCGGATTGGCACTGGTACGTACACAAGCAGCACAAGAGGGTGCCAAAACATTACGTGGAAGCAACTTCCTAACAGCTCATTACAGTTACAGCGTCACAATGAGAACGTTAATGGAGACCACGACTTTCAGCCAGTTAACTCACGGTGAAAGCAAGAGATTATTTACATGTAAATTGTTCGATGCTGACGGTTTTCAAATGGTAGCACTGTAGCCTCCACAAACAGATTCCATGAGCCATTCATCCATGCATTGCGAGTGCTCAACGACCGTGAAGAAGGGTTTAGCAGATGCCTCCATTTATCGAAACTGAATCAAGCGAACTCCTTTTACTTTGGACCGTGAACACCCCTGCACATGCGGCTAAACCGGACGGACCCCTCTAAACGTTCAGTTCACAGCACACCTTGTCCCTGTACAGGCCAAGCACCACAACCGGTCTGTTACGACTTCATCCACTCAAAACGAAAGTATTCAAGACTGGCTAATACTCCAGCCCAGGCACAAGGCAGACCATAACGACAGACGCTTCCCGAACCGACCCCGTATCAACTTTGACTATATCGATGGCACGAAGAGCGCTTCTCCTAGCTGTCACCGATACCATGCATCAACGAGGTGGAAGCAAATTTTTGGGATCGACTCACAATCGATTTCGGTCAGCTGCTCGCGGAATTCAGTTCAGTGTGTGAGAAGAGCGTGGGCGAACTCGTCTTTGATGTCAGGACATAACCGTTACACATACACAGATAATAATATTAATATCGATAGTAAAATTAATAATTATAATCATAGTGCAACATACTGCAAGTTGCATTTTGCATTGCAACTGGATAATGCATCGCTGAACTGCTTTCTGGAACCCGAAGAAGGTCTAATTCCTTAAATGAAAATAGATAGCACAGCTACATTCTTAACCATCCTTAAAACTGTTCTGCAACATCATCTGCACAAAATACTTTTAATAGAAAAGCTTCGTCTCATCCTGTACTACCAGCTGCTCCAACCTATTCTGGAGTATGCCCAAGTATTTTGAAGGTATGCAGCTGACGCACACATATCACTACTATAGAACATGTAGAATCGATCAGCGTGACTGGTACACCACCCGCAAAGAGACTTTGTCACGGTGCTGCTCATCTGGTCACAGGCGTATATATCCACGGAACGTTTTCAGAAGACTGCGCAGTTATATCATGAGAAGGTACAGTAGTCCATGGGAACCTCATATCCAGCCACTTGTAAACACAACCCATACGATGCTAGTAGCAGATGGTGGAACCTGCTGAGAATAATCAACATATGGTGAAGGGAAAAGTGAAATGAATTATACAGGAGAACCAAATACAGTCTACAGACATCACGAGGTAAGTAATATGTAAGGGAAACAGGAAACTTCACTGAGTTCAGTGCAACCCAGAGTAAGTTGAAGAAGGATTTCCACTGCAATTCCATTAAATTCGGTTCTACTTACACAACGTTCTTTCCATTCGTTACACGCTACTCTAGACCCTCGTACGCGCGTCATAAGTACCTCCTTAAAATTATCCAAAACTATTCCCACGTAATACTGGCTGCCTATAAGGACGAAAGAGAAAGCATAACCTCTCCCTGTGTTTTAAAAGGTCAGACATTCGTTTGTGCATGAAGTGTGTCTTGGAACTAGCTTTTAGTGGCACACTTTTTTTTTCATAAATGTTCCATCCAATATGAAAAATCTCACTTAGAATTTTAAGGGACAAAAGAGAAAATATTAACTCCGGATAGTGTACCGACAATGATGATGCTCCATAAATTAAGAAAAATACAAATAACACTAATTAATAATTAGAATAAGAGACAAAGGAAAATACGATTCAGTAACGATATCTTACACATCTGCTGTATATAATATGTTATAAAACTGTTCATCCAAATAGATAGACTAGGTTTGAAGAGTTCCATTAGATATCGTTGAATTTTGTTGTTTCTACACTTCTAAAGCTAAAATAATATTAATAAGAACTACCACAGCTGTATTGACTTACGTTTGCGATGTCAACAACCATTTTATTTGATGGACAACCCTGCAAACAGTCTTCATAACGAATGCTCACAGAACTGTTCCGATATTATGACTAAAAATGTATAATCGTCTCATGTAGCGGTGAGGCATACTGAGCGACATGTCGAGCACACAAACACTCCAACGAGCGCCTCACAGAGAAACGAAGAGGAGTGGGAGCAAGGAACGTGGAACGCTGTACACACTAGTTCTAGTGTGCTATGTTCCCTGCACTCACCTGCCGGAGTGACTGTGTGCTCTTCACGTTCCACAATATGCTTTCGACGTGAGGTAAGAAAGATTTCTTGAGTCATGGTTTAGGCACAGTGTGTTCTGCGAGAATTTTTTTCGAAGACTGTTCGCTGTTTCACCAGACGATGACCGTTGAGCCAATCCGATCGTGACGTAATAAATGTGCGTTAATACAGCAGTGGCACTTTTTATTAATGCAGGGTGGAGCAAATAAACGTGGCGTGGGCAAGTCGCTACGATTGGACGTGAATGTATGCATATAGCCACACACCGCGACGCGCACGCCACGTGTACGCCCGTCCGCCACGTAATCCACACCGATCCTTGGAGCATATTTACACAATCTTCAGGCCTGAAAGAATTGTTAGCAGACGTCAGTCTGGTCGCGGCAAGGTCACCTGTGTTGTCACCGCGAGATTACTTTGTGTCGGGAACCGTCAAGTCTAACGTATATCGCAACAAACCTCACAGTGTTCAAGAACTGCAGCAGAATATTTCGGATAAGACTGCAGCAAATCCAGCAGTACAGTTTCGATCTACCTTCAACAACTTGCTGATCTGGGCCCAGAAGTGCCAAGACATGGTCACTTTCAATATCTGTTATAGTCAGTACAGCTATTAGTACTGCTTTTCCTTTCCTATGGTGTGTTACTTCGTACCTTGGAAGTCTGTTCTCTGGGCCACTTTTACTTGTCCCGCCCTGTAGTAGCAAGCGGTAGAGATAGAGATTGTAAAGCTATCAGTTACGGTACAAGTGCTAGAACAGGCAGTCTAAGTGTCCTGTCCACATTGTTTTGAGGTTGCTTTCGAACGTGCCATGCGCACAAGCAGAGGAGCGAATGTCTGTACTGCTGAAAGCCCACCCATTATCTGCACAAAACGGGTAGCATATAATGCCTATACAGATAAAGCAAGTGCTTAACAAAACTCTATTGTTTCTTAGTTGAAGAGTGATGTCCACTGTGCACGGTAACAATTTCCAGCCTAGTTAAACCCAAACAACGTTTACGTTACTTTTTTTATTGAGTGTATAACCAGTTTTAACACTTTTGAGGTTACCTTCAGCTCAACTAATTAATGAAAAAGATAGAAAAGGGGCGTGACAGCACAAGGGTAATAGAAAAGTGACGTAAAAGTACATACATTGGAAGTATGCAAAATAAATGTCAATGAACCTGCAGTAAGTCACACAGAATTACCGTGGAGTGCAGGCCGTCAGCGCTCAATTAAAACTACTGAAGTTACGCAAATCGAATTGTAAACAACGTTACGCACATGTTGTCATGTTAGTGACGACGTACTTCAGCGCCCTCTTACAATAACAGTCACATTCGTATTAACATTAAAAATTAAGTAGCAAAGTGAAATAAAGAGTAAAATTACACTGAAGAGGCAACAGCTTCTTGTCTCTCTTTGGAATCAAATACGTCACTGATTCTTCGTATCAGGGACCCAACAGTTTGTTGGTAGGTTTGTGAAGGTGTGTGGCATTAGCTGTTGTAACGTCTCTTAGCAAAACACATATTATATGTGGTAAAAAAAAAGGAGAAATGAATAATTGAACTGGATGATTGTAATTGCGTGGACAACGATTGTATGAACTTTATGTAATAAAGTGTAGGCATTATGTGTCATGTTTTGTGCTTGTATAGAATTATGTACTGATTTTTTTAAAGATAATATCTGTGTCGGCGAGTACTGAAACCGCCACAGACGATACTTATTAAATATCAAACAAAGATGAGAATATGTGACAAGTATAAATAGTAGTGACCGAATATTAATTTCTCTGTCGTCTTCTTGGAGTTACGTGAGTAGGAAGAGCCTGTGACGTTATATTGTACGCTTGCGTAGAATTCTTTTGTCAAGATTGAGAGACGTACGCCATTACGTGCTCACTGTAAAGGTGTGTAATAATTTAATCTGTTTAAATGTTTTGAATAGAGGTACTTAGTGAAAACTTGCATTATGATTTGTAATAAGCTTGCCTGGTATTTTATCCCATACTTTTAAGACGTTTTCACCTACTTACATATTATTCGTGATGCAGATCTGCGCTACGAACCAACGAACCGCTGCCGCGGCGCATTAAGAATCCTTAAAATGAAACCAATCATACCGCAAGGAAGCGGACAGGTAATAATGAACTAAAATTATTTGTTTCAGCTTTCGGAATTGCAGGGCAGAGCAGCAGATTTTATGATTTGTTTTACACGTGGACGCTGGCTGCTGATAAGATATTATTAACGGTGCAAAAAGATAATTTACCTTCATAAAACAAAAGAAATCTTGCTGTCTGGTCTGGCAAACATTACAGTAAAAACATCTTTTTCTCTGATAATAGTCTCATGTTCCCGTGTTAGTCGTGGTACTTATTGGTGTTTTACTGTTAACAAAAATCCACTGCAAAATTTAGATGTTGAACAATCATTGCGTACTCTAACATCAGTATTGATGACGAAGTAATTTTCATTAACCTTTTGAATAACTGTAAAGTAAGGAAGATATGTTGAACTTTATGGCGAGTTACAGTAACGAAAAAAGTTCCTTTAATAGAAAGCCAGATCCAGAATAATAAGAACATAATATATTTTGTTTTGTTGAAATTTAATGATCCAAAGAAAGTCATAGCACAGCATCCCTAAAAAGTATTTCGGGGCTCTTTTCGTAGCAACTTATTTTATTTCATATATTAGTTGTTACGCGAGCAATAATAAAACAAAGCAAGTAGAGCCGGCGAAAATGTCTACGCACAGGTCATGTAATTCGCGGGAATAACAGGCCGCTGATTTGTGTATTCGGTGACGGCGCCTGATAGCGACCCAGATGCGTTCCATAGGCTTTAAATCAGGCGAATTTGGTCACCGAGACATCAACGTGACTTCACTCTAATGCTCCTCAAACCACTGTAGCACGGATCTGCCTTCGAGGCACCGACAGTTATACTGCTGAAAGATGACATCGCCATTTGGGAAGAAATCAAGCATGAAGTAGTTCGCAGCTGTCTGCTTGTCTTCGATTACTAGCACCGATTCTATGCAAGTGCAGGAGACATTCTCCCATAGCATAATACCGCACCCACCATCCTGCATCCGTGGCGCGCTGCACGTTTCGAGCCGCCGTTCACTTCCATGACGGCGTTAGTGGAGACGGCTAGCGACCTAGTGTAGCAAAAATGTGATTCACGTGAAAAGCTAACACGTTTCCTTTGATCGACGGTCGAATCCTGAAGGACCTGTGCTCACGTAGGGCTGGTCTGCTACTGAGCTCCACGTTCAATAACGTAATAATGTACGATGAACGGTGTGCTCCGAAACACTTGTTCGTGCACCAGCGTTGTGCTCTTTCGGCAGAGATGCCACAGATCACTATCTATCCTACTTTAAAGAGCAGAGAAGCCCCAGAACCACATGTTCTGTGAACAATCTTGGATTTAGAACCTAGTCGTTGTTTCGCTATCCTTCTACCTCTTTATGTAGATGCTCACAGCAGTAGCACGTGAACATTGGACCAGCCACCTCGTTTTCGAGATACTCGTTCACAGGCTCTGCGTAATAATAATCTTCCCATTGTCAAAGTCGCATACCTCCTTGGATTTCCCCATTTTCAGCCCATATCTTCGCTAGGGTGATACTCCAACAGTATCTTCCCCGCTTACATGCTTTTGTTACCGCATCACGTGCCCGGAACGCCACCGGGTGGCATCCAACGTCAGGGTGAACAGTGGCCATAATGTTTTGGCTTATCATTGTACGTATTAATTATTCTACAAATAGTTTAAAAAGCGCAAGTTTATAGAAGACCAAAAGAAGGCAGTCACAAGGGAGTCACACCTGCAGCAGACTCAATGATGTGAGTGAAATCAGACGATTACAGATCTCTCATTTTTAATCTTTGACGAAGTTAATATACAATTTTTTTCCTGACCCGTAAAGAAAAAAGAAATGGCTGTGGATCCTCGGGTATGAAGGGGAAATGTGAGTGACTGGCGGATGACAAGTCTCTTCCAAATTAATTTCGGATTTTATCAGTCTAAAAGCACTAATGAAAATATAAGCGACTTTTTTTGTATCGAAACAATAAGGGTGGAATATAAAAACGATCCGGGAGCAGAGATGCGTACCGGCCTAAAAAAAATGATAAATCGGTGCTTTCACTGCAGTCGAGAATCAATGTCATAAAAGGGATTAATGCTTCGCCCTCCAGTGTCACTGCTTCTGACGTAAATAAATGGGTCCTATCTCGTTATTTCAGCTTCCGCTAATCTCTCGTCCCAAGTATGGCAATACAGGAGAGGTGAATGTGACCATTTTCCAATAAAAACCATTCTTTCGACAGTGACAGACTTAACATGAGATAGCTTTGTCTAAAGAAAAAATGGACATTTTAAAGTAAATTCACTTTCGCAGTTTTGAGAGTATTTGTCGCTCAACTGCTACTGTGGAGGACGAGATGCGTTAAACGTCCTCTTGTTGTTTAAATTATTTGTTGATCAAGTTCCATGGGACCGAACGAGTCTAAAGTACTTCACCATGCAATAAGTCAGTTCACAGTTTACATAAAACTGATACGGAAATAAGAAAACGGGAAGTATGAAAATCGTGAGAGAGTGAAGTAAATAACATATTATGTAGAAACGTTCTCAAGTATTGCAACGAGCTATTGTGCAGAATAAAGCGGGTGTGCCAGAAGGGAATCTTTCAACTTAAGAACTGAAGCCTTGGAATTTATCACTCAGTTTTTTCAGTTATGCTGCAAATAGGCACGCAGTTTAATTGCAAGTTGCATGTGAGGAACGGTGTCGATAGTGCCAATTACTTCGTGAGAGTAAGGAGCTAGTTGTGATTCACAAGAAAGATATTTTCTGAACACATGCTTGACAAATTCTTGCTTGTCACAAATATCGTGGTGGTTTATTCCGAACATGTTGCGATTCTACTCACACGCGATGCAGTGCGATGCAAATATAACCGCGTGAACATAGTAAGAAGCAACACACACCTTACAGACTTCCTTCCCTTGCGTAGAAAAAATAGCAGCAAGAGAACTGAGAGGTGAAATTTTCTTTGCATTTGATACATTTACTCGGTTGTGCCGCAGCACATGTGTTTTGAAAGTATGAATCGTAATAACTCCACTCGCTATGTCTTGTAGTTAGTGGTACGTTAAATATAAAATATTTTGGGGCCAGCAACAACAAATTAACAGAGTGTAACATCACAATTTTAGGCTTTTAGTTAGCAGAAACTATCATATTTTGTGTTTTTTCCAGGTGTCTAGTATAGACAATATGCATGAATGCCACATGTGTGTTGCAAATACAATTTATCCACCGAAATAAGATACATTGCGGGAAAATATTGCCAAGGAAGTGAAATAAAGAGAAAGATCGATATAGTTATAGGAAATACGTAGCATGATTCCTATTGGAATCTATGTTCTCAGAATTTAGCAATAGCCTCTCCATAACACTCATCCCCTTTTCTAGCGTCTGTGTATGTGACGTTTTGGCTCTTATTAACAAATCCATAATGAAATGTGCTATTCATCTTTGTATTTACTCTATGTGATCCAGTAACGCTACATGGCAAAAGTCTTAGGGTGATGAATTCTAGGATTCTGTAGTGCCACTACCCAGTCATTGAGGATAAATGCTAAATCTTTTGCAATAGTAACAAGAAGGAGTGAGATCAATGTATGATGTATAGGCAACAGCCAAGGTTACATGATAGGTCAACCTGTGAAATAAAAAATTATTGTATGCAGCTAAAAGTGAAGATATCTGTTGGAAGTAATCATCAGAGAACAATGGAACACTTCATAGAAAGTGTTGTGCTATTATGATACGGGGTTATGAGGCTCGAATAATTTGCACTGAAGATGGTCACACAGTGACAGAAATCGACCAGTAAAATAAAGGCCTTCAATATTTACGACTGCTGCTGCCATTTATCCAAAATACGAGAGTTGAAACTTAAATAGTGGCAACTATTTATTCACAACCGATACAAAAAAGTGACGTGTCCGCGCCTGTTTCTGTCCAGCGTTGTGTACAACCCGTTGCCAGCGATGTGGAAGGCGTAGTATACCGTTAGCAGAGCCTGTTCTGTTGATGGTGCGAATGGAGCGGTCTACTGCCTGTCGAATCTCTGGAACAGTTCTGAAGCGAATGCCACGAAGTGGTTCCTTCATCTTCGGAATCAAATCAAAGTCACAAGGACTTAAGTCCGGGGAGTATGGTGGATGGTACAGTACTTCCCAGTCCCATCGACCGAACAGAGCAGCCACAGCTTGGGCTGTATGCGCCAGCGCATTGCAAAATGATGGGTGGGTTGCGCAGACAGTGTCGCCGCTTCTTTCGCAAAGCTGGTCGCAGGTAATGCTCGAAAAACTAACAGTAATACTGTGCATTGAAGGTCTGCCGTGGAGGAACGTAATGCCCAACGCATGTCAGTCACAGTTTGCCGACCTTCGTTGAAGGATTTTACCCAACGTGTCACTGTTCTGTACGGCACTGCCGATTCCCCGCACGCCTCTTGAAGACCTTGATGACACTGTCGTGCTGTACGACCTCTGGCACATTCAATCTTGATCCAACTCCGTTGATCCTGTTTCGAAAAGATAGTGACACCGGTACGTTAGACCGCTCGCTCACAAGTGACTGTGTTTCCCTCGATTGAGCGCACGCTGGTGACGTGGGACGGGCGAGTCCTTTTGCTCGGAGCTGAGGTAGGTATGCCAACAAAGTGTGCTATCAGCGACAATAGTAGACTCCATTGCATAGTGTTGCCATTATTTAAGTTCCAACCTACGTATATTGACAATAACACGGTCGTGGTGCATGTGGTTCCCAGTGGAATTAGATATCAACTCCCCATGTTTGCCAGATAAGAGTCTGTAAAGTAATTGCGTTAATAGGTGCAATATACAGGGTGTTTCAAAAATGACCGGTATATTTGAAACGGCAATAAAAACTAAACGAGCAGCGATAGAAATACACCGTTTGTTGCAATATGCTTGGGACAACAGTACATTTTCAGGCAGACAAACTTTCGAAATTACAGTAGTTACAATTTTCAACAACAGATGGCGCTGCGGTCTGGGAAACTCTATAGTACGATATTTTCCACATATCCACCATGCATAGCAATAATATGGCGTAGTCTCTGAATGAAATTACCCGAAACCTTTGACAACGTGTCTGGCGGAATGGCTTCACATGCAGATGAGATGTACTGCTTCAGCTGTTCAATTGTTTCTGGATTCTGGCGGTACACCTGGTCTTTCAAGTGTCCCCACAGAAAGAAGTCACAGGGGTTCATGTCTGGCGAATAGGGAGGCCAATCCACGCCGCCTCCTGTATGTTTCGGATAGCCCAAAGCAATCACAGGATCATCGAAATATTCATTCAGGAAATTAAAGACGTCGGCCGTGCGATGTGGCCGGGCACCATCTTGCATAAACCACGAGGTGTTCGCAGTGTCGTCTAAGGCAGTTTGTACCGCCACAAATTCACGAAGATTGTCCAGATAGCGTGATGCAGTAATCGTTTCGGATCTCAAAAATGGGCCAATGATTCCTTTGGAAGAAATGGCGGCCCAGACCAGTACTTTTTGAGGATGCAGGGACGATGGGACTGCAACATGGGGCTTTTCGGTTCCCCATATGCGCCAGTTCTGTTTATTGACGAAGCCTTCCAGGTAAAAATAAGCTTCGTCAGTAAACCAAATGCTGCCCACATGCATATCGCCGTCATCAATCCTGTGCACTATATCGTTAGCGAATGTCTCTCGTGCAGCAATGGTAGCGGCGCTGAGGGGTTGCCGCGTTTGAATTTTGTATGGACAGAGGTGTAAACTCTGGCGCATGAGACGATACGTGGACGTTGGCGTCATTTGGACCGCAGCTGCAACACGGCGAACGGAAACCCGAGGCCGCTGTTGGATCACCTGCTGCACTAGCTGCGCGTTGCCCTCTGTGGTTGCCGTATGCGGTCGCCCTACCTTTCCAACACGTTCGTCCGTCACGTTCCAAGTCCGCTGAAATTTTTCAAACAGATCCTTTATTGTATCGCTTTTCGGTCCTTTGGTTACATTAAACCTCTGTTGAAAACTTCGTCTTGTTGCGACAACACTGTGTTCTAGGCGGTGGAATTCCAACACCAGAAAAATCCTCTGTTCTAAGGAATAAACCATGTTGTCTACAGCACACTTGCACGTTGTGAACAGCACACGCCTACAGCAGAAAGAGGACGTACAGAATGGCGCACCCACAGACTGCGTTGTCTTCTATATCTTTCACATCACTTGCAGTGCCATCTGTTGTTGAAAATTGTAACTACTGTAAATTCGAAAGTTTGTCCGCCTGAAAATGTACTGTTGTCCCAAGCATATTGCAACAAACGGTGTATTTCTATCGCTGCTCGTTTAGTTTTTATTGCCGTTTCAAATATACCGGTCATTTTTGAAACACCCTGTATGTGCAAGGCTGTGGTGCAGCGTCACTAGAGGGTGCACACAGAAAGAAAGTGGGCTCTCTGTGCTGGGTGGCCCAGTGCGAGACGGCTTGACCCAGCACAGGAAATATCCCATTATTATCTAATGAGGCAGCACAAAATGGTAGGCGAATGGCAGAAGAGACTGGCGTGGCCCTGCACCTACCAACGCGCTGGAATGAACGAGACATTTTTTTCCCAGTTTCGGTGCACCAGCTGGCGATGCGCTGCGCTGACAGAATCGAGGCGCGCCTGCCCTGCAATCTTTCTCAAAGGATTTTGCAGAAACTAATCGGCAAAAAAAAAAACTGCTTTTCACTTTACTTATATGTCATCTTCATGTAGAAGTGCCCCAAATTTCGATAATCGTCATACTTACCGTGATATTCTCATTGAAGTAAGATGCTGCATGAAATTCGAAAAAATTTGCAATCGAAAATATGAGTCGGTACGATTTTGTGTTGGGTGCATTTACATCATACGTTGCTGCAAACGAAATTTAGTCAAGATTTTGAATTTTCCTTTAGACTGGGGAGGAGGTCTGTATCTGTCTCCATTATCAAGAAAACAGAATTTATGTAGTACCTGCACTTTAAGACAGCCTGCATGCGATAGTGAAATATGCACAACATACTTCATTTCTCCTACGTCGTTCGAGATATCAGTACGAGATTTTGGCAACTTATAACATCTAAAGAGGAGACAACTTTGCTAAACAGTTAACATGCGAAACTTTCTTATCTACGGGAATACAGCAGAGGTTATGGTTTTTATTTTATTTTCAGAATCCAGTACTGTAATTTTTTAAGAGTCTTCGACAGATATTGAAATGAGAATTTGTTAATATGAATATAAACACGAAATTTCTTGTCTTATATCACAGCAAGCTGATACAATGAGTTTTTCCGTAAGATATTGGCCATCTTGGTCGCCTGTGGCTTGTTTGATGAGACCCATTGTTTCAAGATTCTGTTTCAGTAGTTATTGCAATGTTAGTTTGTGCAGTTTACACTGTTTTCGCAAAAAGAAGAAAAATTAAACCTGCCAGCAAGAGAAATATAGCCGTTCCTCATAACTGATGAAGCCTCTTTAAATGAAAAATGGTTAACGATTCAGACAAAATAAATCGCCAGTTCCAAGCAATTTTGGTGGAAACTTTTAACCAAACTTATTTTTAATAGAGAACGATTGGTAGGAAACTCACCAAACGATTTCTGCCTGTTCTTCATGTGAGAAATATTAAAATAATTCACAGCAAACAGAGTAACATATTTCTGTTCATATCCCCAGTCAGAGTGAAATGAACTTCTTCATCATAAGCAACTTTGAATGTCTTAGAGTATATATCTATTTTTATCTTAAAGAGTATTCTCAAACAATTAAAAAAGTTATGACTACTGCGTTTTTGTAACATTCTTATCCACAGACACACAGGCACCAACTTGGTTATTTATAGTAGAACAATACTGAATTTTTGCTGCATAGCAGAGCTGACCCAATAATACTCTCTTTGAACTCTGAAGCTGTGAACGCATTGAGGACTTGCAGAACCTTCCCAGCTCTTCGTCGATGTCAGTATCACTGTTGAATTAAGAAAATATTTATAGCAAGAAAATTCACTCCCTCACTAAGTACTGGGTTAGGAATGGATATATCGTACGGTATTTGCTGTACTTTTTCATAAATCAAATATGACTGAGGTGTAGGAAGAAAATCCTTTGTCAGTTCCAACAGAATTGGCGAATTATTTTCAACTGAGTTACTAAACTGTTTTAGCCAAAAACAACCACTCATCAAGCTTTTCGGAAAGAAAAAGAGTTATCAAACCAGGCCAAAATGATCCATTCCTTTTGTTGCTATTTCAGAGTAATCTTTTTAAAAAGGAGCAGGTAGTGCTGAAACTTAGAAAATGATTTTCTTCCTGCACTTTCAGCCTCCTAAAACAGTAGTTCATTAAACGAGGAACTGGGGACAAATCAAATCAAGAGCTTATCATGATGTACATCTTCGATATGCAAACAAAAGTGTAATTTCCTCGCTTTTGTTGTTCGAAAAACCCATAGCAAATCTCGTATCATCACCTGTCGATGGCTTTTAAAAATTAAATTGTTTCATTACTCTATGAACGCTTGAGACTACTCATTAACGTTAAAATAGATTATAAATACATGTAACCCATCTTTAACGTATTGAAAGATACTTGTGGTGAAGCTCGCCACTTCACTCTAAATGGGAAGACGAACATGATACATTAATTTCTCAGATGAAAAACATGGAGAAAATCCGTTGGTAACTTTCCAGCTCAGTCATTCACTATTAAAAATGTGGTGTCACCGCCAGACACCACACTTGCTAGGTGGTAGTTTTAAATCGGCCGCGGTCCATTAGTACATGTCGGACCCGCGTGTCGCCACTGTGTGATCGCAGACCGAGCGCCACCAAAAGGCAGGTCTCGAGATACGGACTAGCACTCGCCCCAGTTGTAAGGACGACGTAGCTAGCGACTATACTGACGAAGCCTCGCTCCTTTGCCGAGCCGATAGTTAGAATAGCCTTCAGCTAAGTCAATGGCTACGACCTAGCAAGGCGCCATTAGTAACATTGCATGTATCTAAAGAGTCTCACTTGTATCGCCACAATCTACAGATGTACCACAAGGATGGATTAAAGTTAAGTATTCCAGAAGCTACGTACTTTTCTTTATAGCATTCATTACGCCTCCTGTTTCAGACCTCACGCCAATCCGGCTTTAACTTAGCGCGTGCCTTTCGGCTTCCTCTCATTGTGTCTAGGCTGTCTTGTCTAGACACAACAAAAAATACGGTGGATTATAGGTTTCTGCCAAAATTACAGCAGAATTGGCGATTTATTTTTGTCTGATTTGTTAACCATTCTTCATTTGATGAAATTTCATCAGTTATGAGAAACGGTTACATTTCTGTTGTTGACAGGTTTAATTTTGCTTTTTCTGCCAAAATACAGCATAAACTACACAAATTCACCTTGCAGTAGCTATTGCGACAGGATCTTTGAACAGAGTGTCTTAGTAAACAAGTAATAGGCAACACGGTGGTCAATGACTTATGGAAAACCTTATTGTGTCGGTTTGCTGTAATGTATAAAATAAGAAATTTCACCTTTATTTTCATACTAGGATATTCTCATTTCAATATCTGTCGAAGACTCTTTAGAATTTCAGTACAGGATTGAGAAAACAAAATAAAAACCATAGCTTCTGCTACATCCCCGTAAACAAGAAAGTTTCGTATGTCAATTATATAGCAAGTAGGGCCTACTCTCCTCTTTGGATGGCATAACTTGCCAAAATCTCGTATTAATATCTCGAACAGTTTAGGAGATACGAGGTATGTTATGATTATTTCATTTTCGTGTGCGTCCGGTTGGTAGTGTAAGTGCTAATTAAATTACATTTTCTCGAGACTGGAGACTGATAGAGACCTCCTCCCGAGTTTAAAAAAATTCAATATCTTGACTTAAGTTCTTTCGCAACAACCTATTTGTAATATGCACCAAACACAAAATCATAGTGACCCATATTTTCCATTGGAAACTATCTAGAATTTCACTTAGTGACTTAGGTAAGAATATCATAATAAGTCGACCATTAGCTTGATGGTGGGCACTTCAGCATGAAGCTGACATAGAAAGGTATACGTAACGTAAAATCAAATGTTTTTGGTGATCGAGAAGCCACAAGAAAGAGACGAGAGAAATACAAGAATGAAGACTATAAACAAAGAATGACAACTGGTATGATATGCCGCGTTACCTTAAAAATGACATCAAAATAAGAGAGAGAAATAAGTTAACTGAGCATGAAAAAGAAATTGCATATTGGCACAATGTTGTTAATAACACAAAAATCTTCGATTAAAGGTTCGCATTCTCCGCAAGACACTGAACTGGAGAATAGAGACATTATTTTCCTAATTGCTGAAGGTATTACTGATTAATCTATTGATAAATTATTCCTTTTGTGATTATATTGTATATCGGTTCAGAATGAGTGTATGTGGCTGCTTCCTCAATATTCTGGTAGATTCTTTCAAGCATCGTCATAAGAATTATACATGGTATTACGTTTTTCCATCCGTTTATGTTATCAATCACGCGGAAATGAAACACGCGTCCTCTTCTAAAAGGAAAACGGCTGCGATATAGCGTTTGCCTATACCATCCAAAATATGCTATTGGCTGGAGATAACGAAGTTAACGGGGAGCTGTAACTTCGGCGCTAAGAGGCTTTTACTGCTCGTTACGCACAGTGATAGCGTACTTTAATGCGCATACTGCAACCCTTAACCTAGCTCTCCTGTTTAGTATCACTGTATGTCGTCGTAATGGCTGCCAGTATCCACGTAATGGCAAATCTACTTACGCTTCAACCTAAGACAATGTGCCGCGATAGTATACGGTATCACAATTACTATTACAAAGCTGTTAGTGACTAAAAGTTGAAGGACTTCAAAAATTGGTTTCCTATAATTAACTGTTTGAAAGAATAACTTTATGTGCTTCTGATATTTTTACAGCAAACAAGTCACTTTGAAACAAATTTATTTTTCAATTCAGTAACATAAAATGTGTATCGAAACTACTTACTCAAAGTTTGTGGTATGTTAGCAGTACAAAGCGACAAGGAAATACGTGTTGAGTAAGACGAAATATCAAGATATGATTCGTTTTTGAGTTATTACACAAAAACCATTAGTGAAATGGCACCCTACATTTGTAAATCATCTGTTACAAGTGCCTGTTTATAGGACTTATGTACCATGTTATCACTTGCTAGAAACGCAAAAAACCATATAGAAGCTGTTTCTCTTGGTACTAAGCCTATTGAATGGGGTGGGGTCACGAGATTGGGTTCAAACCTTTTTGAGGCTTCTAGACACATGGCAGAAGTATCTCTGTATGTGAAATAATCGTTTCCTCTTTGGTTCATCTACACGTGAAAGTGTAACGAAATGAGTTGAGACGAACTCGCCCCATCTCACTTATCTGCATCATTGTACTTCTTCATGTCAAGTTTTTCAAAAATGTTCAAATATGTGTGAAATCTTACGGGACTTAACTGCTAAGGTCATCAGTCCCTAAACTTTACTTAACCTTAATTATCCTAAGGACAAACACACACACACCCATGCCCGAGGGAAGACTCGAACCTCCGCCGGGATCAGCAGCACAGTCCATGACTGCAGCGCCTTAGACCTCTCGGCTAATCCCGTGCGGCTCAAGTTTTTAGTACACTCTGAGTAAAGGCACTCATTTTATAGTCATTACGGATCGTGGATTGCAATACTATGTAAATAACGAATAACAACCCATCTATGCTAAAAGGTTAAAAGTAGATTACACGTGTATTGGTTCCCAGCAGCACTCATCTTTTAAAATTCATAGTACTGGCTACTAGTGCTTCAGTTTGACTTTCTCTGACGTGCACTGAGGTGACAAAAGGCACGAGGTACGTCCTAATATCGTGTCGGACGCCTTTTTTACCGCCGTAATGGAGCAGCTCGCCGTGCCGCGCACTCAACCAGTAGCTGGAGGTCCTCTGCAGAAATATTGAGCCATGCTGCCTCTACAGCCGCCCATAATTGCCAAAGAGTTGCCGGTGCCGTACTTTTTGTACACACTGGCCCTTCGACTATTCCGAATGGATTCATGTCGGACAATCTGCGAGGCCAAACTACTCGCTCCAACTGTCCAAAACATTCTTCAAAGCAATCGTGAACAAGTGTAGCCAGGTCCGGTGACATGGTGCATCATCATCTACAAAAATCCCATCGTTGTTTGGGAAAATGACGTCCGTGAATGGCATCAAGTGATTTCCAAGTAGCCAGCCATCTAGAGGACCCAGTCCATTCGATGTAAACACAGCCCACACCATTGTAGAGCCACCATCAGCTCTCACAGTGCCTTATTGACTATTTATTTCTAAGGCTTCGTGGGGTCTGCACAACACTCGATCCCCCCCATCAGCTCTTACCAACTGAGGTAGGGAGTCATCCGACAAGGACGCGGTTTTCCAGTCCTCTAGTGTCCATCCGATATAGTCACGAGCCCAGGAGGGGCGGTGTAAGCGCGGTCATGTTGTTAGCAAAGACACTCGCGTTAGTTTGGTGCCATAGCCCTGTAACTCTAGATTTGACAACATCCTATTGGGTACGTTCGTCGTACTTCCCACATTGATTTCTGCGGTTATTTCACGTTGTGCTACATGTCTATTAGCACTAAGAATACCAAGCAGACGACGCTGCTATCGGTTGTTAAGTGAAGGCCGCCGTCCACTGCTTTGTCCGGGATGTGAGTTAATGCCAGACATCTGGTATTCTTGGCGCACTCTTGACACTATGGATCTTGGAATACTGAATTCCCTAACGATTTCAGAAATGGAGTGTCCCATGCGTCCAGCTCTAACCACCAATCGGCGTTCGAAGTCTGTTAATTCCCACTGTGTAGCCATAATCACGCTGGAAACATTTTCATCACCTTTCCTGAACAGAAGTGACAGCTCCGCCATTAAATTGCCTTTTTATAGCTGGTGTACACTATACTACCGCCACCTGTGTATGTGCGAATCGCTATCCCATGGCTTTCATCACCCGAGTGCACCTCACATAGCTGTTTTCCACATCTCTTGGAGTCCGTGGCGGTGAAAATGAAAGATGCTTTCCCCACTTTATGGACGTGGTAAATTTTAACAGGCAACTGGGATTTTACATCGATTGCTGTTCAGCATTCGATAGTGTTACCTCGATTTCGGTCACCTCAATGTATACCCTCATGGTTAAATAAAATGTTTAAAATAGGTCACTGTTCTGCTGCACCTTACACTGAAGAGCCAAAGAAACTGGTACGTCTGCAACTTTTTTTTTTTTTTTTTTTTTGTAATTTGTGGTAAGCCTCTATGGGACCAAACTGCTGACGTCATGGGTCCCTAGGCTTACACACTACTTAATCTAACTTAAACTAACTTACGCTAGGGACAACATACACACCCATGCCCAAGGGAGTACTCGAACCTCCGACGGGGGGAGCCACGCTTTCCGTGACAGGTCGCCTTCGGCTACCCGAGCGGCTGGGATATCTGCCTAATATCATACACGGCCACCGTGAGCAGGCAGAAATGCCGCAACACGACGTGACATGGTTTCGACTAATGTCTGAGATAGTGCTGGAGGAAATTGACACCATGAATCCTACAGGGCTGTCCATAAATCCGTCAGAGGACAAGGGGGTGCAGACCTCTTCTGAACAGCACGTCGCAAGGCATCCCAGATATGCACAATACTATTCATGTATGGGGAGTTTGGTGGCCGTCGGAAGTGTCTAAACTGAGAACAGTGTTCCTAGAGCCACTCTGTAGCAATTATGACCTGTGAGATGTCGCATTGTCCTGCTGGAATTGCCCAAATCCGTCGGAATGCACAATGGATGAATGGATGCACGTAATCAGACAGGACGCCTACGTACACGTCAGAGTCGTATCTGGACCTATCAGGGATCCCATATCACCCCAGCTGCACACGCAACACACCGTTACAGAGTCTCAACCAGGTTCCACCAGCTTGAACAGCCTCCTGCTGACATGCAGCGTCTATGAATTCACGAGGTTGTCTCCATACCCGTACACGTCCATCCTCTCGATACAATTTGAAACGAGACTCGTCCGACCAGGCAACATGTTTCCAGTCATCAAGAGTTCAACGTCGGCACTCTCTGGCCAACCCCCGTTGAGTGGCTTCCGGTGCTGGCAAACATCGCCCCTGCTTCCACACGTAGAGAGAAAGCAACCCAGGACATAGTAGAAAAAAATTGAAGCAAACCCACGGCTACCCATACATGCCGACATGGAAGGACCCACGAGACTCGAGTCCAGGAAACCTATCGTCTGGAGCAGAACATTGGGCACGGAGGGTCTCGATGCTGAATGGAAGAATGCATGGCAGGGTCTGAGAAGAGGCGTCGTGGAAAATCATCACCTAATGCACGACCCAACCAAAAGGGTTGAAGGCTTCAGTCTCAACAGGAAACACTGATCGGCTCTAAACAGGTTTCGCACGGGAGTTGGACGATGCAGACAGAAAACAACCAAATGGGGCTATACAGACCATTCGTGTTGTGACTGTGGCGAGGTACAAACAATGGACCATCTTCTGGTTTGTAACATTCATGGTTTCAGAGACGGCTCTCTGATGTCGCTCCACAAGTTAACCGCCAACGCCAGGAAATGGCTCCATAATCTTAATGTTGCTGTGTAATTAATTGTCCTCAATTTACGTGATTTCTGTTCCTTTTAATGTAATAATGTAGTTTCCCCGACATAATTGTAATGTAATAACTGATATAATTTGTTTCCACATTGTAAGTTCCAAACGTTTATTGTGATCTATATTAATCTTATCTGTTCTTTGTAAAATGTATCTGGCAGATCGAACGAGAAATATGTAAATAATGTCGGCGTTGGCAGTCCCAGGAGAGGCATAAAGCTTTGTGTCCTGCTGTCATCAAGGGTACACGAATGGGCATTTGGCTTCGAAAGCCAATGTTTCGTTGAATGGTTCGCACACTGACAGTTTTTGATGGCCTAGTATTCAAATCTGCAGCAATTTGCGGAAGGGTTGCACTCCCGTTACGTTGAACGCTTCTCTTCAGTCTTCGTTGGTCCCGTTCTTGAAGGATCTTCTTCCCGCCACAGCGATGTCGGAGATTTGATGTTTTACCGGATTCCTGATATTCACGGTACGCTCGTGAAATGGTCGCACGAAAAAATCCCCATTTCATCGCTGCCTCGGAGATGCTGTGTCCCAACACTCGTAGGACGACCTTAGTACCACGTTTAAACACATTTAAATCTTGATAACCTGCCACTGTAGCAGTAGTAACCCATCTAACAACTGTGCCAGACACTTGTCTTATATAGGCGTTGCCGACCGCAGCGCCGTATTCCGCTTGTTTACATATCTCTGTTTTTGAATACCTATGCCTATATCAGTATTTTTTTGGCTCTTTAGTATACAATGGAGAACCTGATGATCTCAATTCCAGTTTCTTTCACATCAACCATCCTGGTAACTGAGACGTCTGTTGTAAAAGAAGGTGAAGCTCCTCAGTTTGTGGAAGTTGTGCCCGATACGCAGCTCTGATGGAGGTCGGCCCCTCATCCCCCAGTCCGCTCAGGGCCTCCTTTGGCGCGCGGCCGCAGAGCGGGCGGAGGGCCTGTGAAGCGGACGTCAGCTGCCGCCAGACGCACAGTGGCCGGAGAGCAGAGGAGCCGTGTGGGCGGGCGCGCCGATGCGGCGGCGACCGCAGCGCGCAGCTAGCCATCTCCCTCCACTAACGAGGAGACGGCGCAGGAGGCGGCCGCAGCCGCAGCCTCTGGCGCCGGCAAGTGGCTGCCGACCCCGGCTCGAGGACGTGGTCGCGGTCACCACCCGCTGCTGGCCGCGCACGAACCGGCGCAAACTGGCGTTAACATCCTCCAGCGCCAGCAACGCCACGAGCACCTAATATTCCCAAAACTAAATGGGACGCTGTAGCAAGATGGAAGCTGCAAACTAGTTACAACACCGATGAATTTCACACAGCTGTGGCTATTGATCCGCAGGCTTTCACTTGAAGACACTGCTGTTGGAATACACAGATCGTACGATGTCTTGATACCTGTGCGACACGGGCTACCTCTAAACTACTAGGACTGTGTGCCTGTGTAATCACAACATATGAGGGACCTTCAACAAGTAATGCAACACTTTTTTTCTGAAACAGGTTGGTTTTATTCACCATTCCATTACACTATATTGTATCCTACTCTTTTGGCTACGAAAACTTATTTTCCAGCATAACCGTGGTTTAATGCGACTACCTTACGCTACCTTACTTGGAGGGCCTGTATGCGCGCGTGCTTCCACTCTACCAGTCGACGTCGGCCCTAACGTGTTGCTGCATGAACAACCTCACCAACATCCATGCGTTGCTTCCAGCGGGGTGCGCCCTTCATTGTGCCAAACAGATAGAAGTCAGAATGTGCGACATCTGGGTTGTAGGATGGATAAGGAAGATCATATATAAATTGGAGTTGGAGAAGTGCAGAAAGGAAAGGGAGGGGATCACTGCAGTCAACTCGTAACACGTCCTGGGGTGCAACTTGTGGGGGACCCTTAAACTATTCTCGCTTTGACCGTGCTCCCTGTCTGCGCCACGTACCTGGTACTCGCGCGGCAGTCGTATTATTTATGCTTCACACTGCTGCTGGCTTGCATGAAATTATGTATATAAATATGCAAGCGGGTTTAGGAGAGCCACTCAACACTAAACACAACACTGTCCTACCTCTGGTATGAACAGTTATATCCTGAGACGATAGAAAACTCACAGGTTGCACTGCTTACACACTAAGTCGTAAGTGTTGATGCCAGTTAACATTCTTGCTAATTTGATGAGTGGTCATAATTATCTTTCCCTTATTAACGTACAGTATTCTTGACGATGTTAATGTTTGTCACTATTGTACTTCACGCCATCATACGTATTTCGCAGTGTAGCTCTGGCCGAACTTTCGGTGACAGACACACACGCGATGATGATGGTTGTTGTTGTTGTTGTGGTCTTCAGTCCAAAGACTGGTTTGATGCAGCTCTCCAAGCTACTCTATCCTGTGCAAGCTTCTGCACCTCCGAGCAACTACTGCAACCTACATCCTTCTGAATCTGCTTACTTTATTCATCTCTTAGTCATCCTCTACGATTTTTACCCTCCACGCTTCCCTCCATCACTAAATTGGTGATCCCTTAATGCCGCAGAACGTGTCCTACTAACCGATCCTGTCTTCTAGTCAAGTTGTGCCACAAATTCCTCTTCTCCCCGATTCTATTCAGTACCTCCTCATTAGCTACGTGATCTACCCATCTAATTTTCAGCATTTTTCTGAAGCTCCACATTTTGGAAGCTTGTATTCTCTTCTTGTCGAAACTATTTATCGTCCATGTTTCACATCCATACATGGCTACACTCCATACAAATACTTTTAGAAAAGACTTCCTGCTGATTATCTGTCCACAGTTATCACTTGGACGAGCGTACGTGTAACCAATATTACGCGGGTGATTATTGATGATGTAGAAGCCGAATGGTCGAAGGAAAGTTCTTACACTCATCACGTACACACAGATATCTGGTATCACTCCTTCTTGACACTTGTTATAATATAAGACTGTTCATAAAAGTTAATTTACAGTCAAAGTTCTCACTTGTACGAGCGTGCGCCTAACTGTCGCGGCGCGGCTCATTGTTGATGATGCGGAAACGCGATGACAAAACGCTTGTTCTCGGGCTCACAACAAGACACTGGCACTTGATTGCTATCCATTGTGATACTGATTCACATTAGTTTCATTATGGGAAGCCAAACAGGACGCGGTTGATTGATGTTGTACGGTACGACACGCAAACGGGCGGAGAATCAAATACGTTACCGGCGCCACTGCTCGTACTTAATTACTTCCTTAGGCACTTTTCACTGAATCCCCTTACATATCTCATTACTTCACAATAACAGTACTTGCAGCCACACTTGAACTTCCATAGTAATGCGTTTCCAAGCAGAGCTACCCACAACACAACATAGCAGTTCCGTCTCCCGTGCTCGACTCTGCACTGCAGCCGCTCGCAAAGATACTCCGCAACCAAGCCAGCGATATGACAATACGCTCACAGACTGCGTCGGGACACTACGCGGAATCATCAGCGACGAGTGAAAATGCTGCGCCATCCGGGGGACACAGTGCTGTCAGAACTGCACAGACTTATCTCGGCTCGCCTCACTACCAGACCACATGCCCGCTTGCCCGCAGCCACCGTCCATTTGCTCCAGGTTCGCTCCCTGAGATTTCCCCAGGAGGTGAAACAGCTGCGGATTCTGTGTGGTGTCTGTTCCTTCTGACATATCCGAATGGTCCAGCTTATATTTTCACTTGTCGCCATTCCTTCTGCTTAATGTCCCAATGCTTCTGACATCAGAGATCCCTCCCTTCCTTTTCTATTCCCCCCTTCTCCACATTCAGTTTACACATAAAGTGTAACAGCTGCGAAAGAACAGACACCACGCATTCATCTAATACGAGGAAGTTTTGTGAGTCCGTGCGTTGTCACGGAGAAGAAGAAGTTGCATTTTCGTGGCGGGGTACAGGCTGGAGTCCTTTCTTCAGTATCCTGAGGGTAGTGCAACACACTACAGAGTTGATCGTTGAACCCTGATGGAGGACATCGAACAGAATAATCCCTTCAGAGTTCCAGAAAACTGTAGGTATGACCTTACAGGTTGAGGATGCGGCTTTTAATTGTTCTTCGAAAGAGAAGTGTTCTTACGCAGGCGGCTGTTGTGGCCGAGCGGTTCTAGGCGCTTCATTCTGGAACCACGCGACTGCTTCGGTCGCGGGTCCGAATCCTGCTTCGGGCATGGATGTGTGTGATATCCTTAGGTCAGTTAGGTTTAAGTAGTTCTAAGTTCTAGGGGACTGATGACCTCAGATGTTAAGTGCCATAGTGCTCAGAGCCATTTGAACCACTTTCCTATTCTTGCGCAACCCCATGGACTGCTGTTTAGATTCCAGTTCGAAATGATAAACCTCGCATGCGACGATGTTCGACAAAATACTGTAGCGATCATCCTCGTAACGCCCGATTAATTCCACACAGATGATCTTTACGATCTTCTCTTAGACAGCGTGGAGCCCAGCGAACACACACCTTTGAATACCACAAACTGTAGACGAGTGTCAGCCCTACCAAGAGAGATTTCTAGCTCTGCGATGAGGTTTTTTATTGCGGTCTGCCGATAACCTCGAGTGAGAGTGTCTGCACGTCGCGACACTGCACGAGTCAGAGCTATATACGGCCGGCAGGCACTGGGAAAATCGGATGGGTTAACGCGACCTTGTTGTTCTGTTACTTGTTATCTCTTAGGCATTTTATTTCCATGGGTAGATTGCCAAAGATATTTACAGCTGCATATTTCTCCCCTTTTTGTGCAAATATTAGTTTCATTAGAAGATAAACAGATCAGTTTCCCATCTAGTGTTCTGAACATCTCTGTCACTCAGAACTTAGACGGACCATTGGTAACAAATTACGTAAGTGAATATATGGACTATGAGGCTTTGGTTAATATTCCCAGCTGCTTAAACAAATGCCTACAGAATGTAGGCTTGTGAATTCCAAACTTAATTGTAATTACTTTCTTTGTGCAATTAATACGTTGTGCCTGAGTGAGAAGTGATTCCAGAATACCATCCCACAAGACATCTGTGAATAAAAATTTGTAAAATATGCTGACTTACTGACTTCTTTATATCCAAAACTGGTCAATATTATTATGGAAAAAGTAAGCAAACCTGAATGCTTTAGCAGGTCTACTGCGTGGTTTTTCCAGTTCAGGTTTTCATTAATATGCGCACCTAAGAACATACAGTGTTCTATCCAGTTTATTAATTCTTGTCAGCATACAAGGTTAATATGAGGAGGGTGGGGGGATATTTCAGAATCACGAAAGTGAATTAAGTGCGTTTTTAAAGTTCAAAATGTGGCCCATGTGTGCAAAACTATCCAGCAACTTTCACAAAAACATACTTTTGTATTCTCTCTCTTGATGCAAACAGGACCAATTACTGCCTCCTAATGCAAATAATATGGCAGATCATCAACAAAAAAGCAAGAATAGTAGTGGGCCAATCATAGAACCCTACGGGATTCCCACTGTAAGTTCTCCCCAGGCAGATGATATAGCGATCCCTCTTTGTGTTACTCGAAGCAGTTTAGACGCCATACCAATTTTTGTATCAGATGTAGTAATTATATTGCTTCCAACATATCCAATTATATGTTATTAAGGGGACCTGGACGTGAAATGACTGAAATTTTCGAAAACATTTTTTTGTCACCATCTGAAAGACAATTTTATCCCGTTTAAAAAAATATATTTTTTGTCTACTTTTCAGTTGTTGATTTGGTCTTGAACGCTCTTTGAACAAATGTCTGCAACCCAGCCACGCTAAGCCGACAGGCAAGGAAAATCACCATAAACATTTCTTACCTGCCACAGTCGTGGAAACAATAAAGCCAATATACAGGGACCCTGTAGATACAATATTACTTAGCAAACGTCTACATGGCCATACACAAAACCCTAATAAGAGTTTCACCAGCTGTGTGTGGCAACGAGCACTAAAAACAGTGTTTGTTGCAAGGACAGTACTCAAGATGGATGTGATGGATGCTGAAATTTGTTTCAATGATGGTGTAATCAGCAGGACAAAAGTAATGGACAAATTAGGCATGCAGCCAGGAAATAATATGATAGCTGCTCTGAGTGCCATAGATCGTCAGCGATTAGTTGAAACTGAAAGGGCTGTGGAAGCCACCACTAAAGAGTCCAGAGTAAGGGAAAGGTTACTGAGGAAGTCTACAGAGGATAAAGAAGCAGCTGGCCAGCACGATTATGCTGCTGGAATGTTCTGAAAGAGGCTTACGGTGAGTCAAAAAGACTGTGAACACCCTTTTGCCATTTTCTCGAAACTACATTTTCAGAACATTACGTATAGTCGTGCTCAAAAGTATCCGAACAACCTGAATTGCATTTCGCCTGATTCGAATGCAACCCACATAGCGCAGCTGTCTAGCAAGTCCTCTAATCGCCCCTCGGTACAGTCGTTTGACTATTGAAAATTGTCCCACCACTAGAAAACAACTGCTATGTATCGCAATAACTCAAGATGTAAAGTAATACCAAGGTACTACAAATATCAGGGAACATCTTATCACAGATAAGACGGTCCTTAAGGCTTGTAAGCTCACATTTATTGCAATAAATGACATACCTGAAATGTTACCACTCTTATTATTACGTCAGACAGGTAATTCATGTAGTACGTTAGTCGTATTCACGATTTCCTCTTCAAAGTAACATACCGTACTTATTATTTAACACAAAATGACATTAAAAATTTAAGTTATTCACGAGCAGCTATCTGAGAATATGTATGAACTTCAAATGATACGACATACCATCTCATTCTGCATATGGATTCAAACCCAGGTCATGCAGGCTAAGCAGACTTCGCAGCTGACGGAAACTAACGGTCATTCCTGACTAGGCGTACAGAGAGTGATATACCTCGATTTTAGACAGTATCAGTTAACAAATATCAACTTTAAATTACATAACGTAAACATTTTTAACGGACGCGAATTCCTATCCATCATCTATTGTCCTTGTTAACGAACTACGAGAGATGCTAAATATTGCTTCTGCACAAGTAACTTACTTGAAATGCCGTGAGGTAAAGCTTTGTGTTGGACAGGGATTCGAACCAGGAACCGAATTGGATTGTCATCGAAGCACAATCAATTGTGACATATCGGATTTTCTCGGCAGTAGCTAGATGTTTTAACTGAAATGACGAGACGAAACATTAATTTTTTCTTTCCCAGGACTCTAACCTGGCACCTATCGCTGTTATATTCTAGAGAAAACGAACTTTAAAAATGGGTGCGTTACACCAGCAGCGACATGTGAGCATGCTTGAACTAGAAATAATATAACGAAGAGTTCAGTGCTGACTGGGAATCGAATCCCACACATATCATTGTTGACTGCACACAAAGAGACGTCAGGTACCGAAGTTTTCTCCACCAGCATATCGGAATAACATCCTTGAACTAACAGTGATCTCACAAACAATTCTGTGTCTCACTGGGACTCAAAAACGTAAGATACCGTTAGTGTTGAGAACGAATAAAAATACATTAAAATCAAAATTATTATCCACCAGCAGATAGGTGTTCTCATGCTAGAGCTTGATAATACATAATGAAAGCTTTAGTGCTGGGCCAGGATTCGAGCCCATTCACGTGCAATATGTGGAGATATTGAGGAATCTGCAGTTTTGAACAAACAACAAATTGCAGTCGAGTTGTATTGTCACGAAGGGACCAAATTCCGCGTTAAGGGCGGTCTGAGTTGCATTCCCAGTTCAGAACCAATTTTATCGACATACAGGAGCTCAAATAAAAGATGGAATAAGTGTCCCGTGACCCTACATAGCGTTTCTTCCGTCACTAGTAATAAATAACTAGTACAAAAAAGGTTACTGCTGATAGAGTTTCTATGTGTCGCGACTCCTGACTTTATTGTGGTTCAACCTAACGTCTACTTGGTAGAGAAGGAATATCATGTTTAATTTGAATTTCAGACCACAGTGCCATTATACCTTCTTCACTTGGCGTAGCCAGAAGAGAACAAAATCTGTCTCTCCTTATCAAAAATCATCAGCAGAAGTTGGAATCGAACCCAGACCACAAGTATATGAACCTGGCGTCAACCCAAGAGACCACCAAATTCTCAACTCTATCACTAATTTTTCTATCATAACAGTGTTGCACCACACTGGATGAGAATTCTGACACACAGGCTCCCTGTAGCGGTTTGCAGCATGTTCAGTACATTCATTTACTTGGTTGACCGAATCGCCACGAACTAGCTGCCTCGGCTAGCCAGTGCATACATTCGACTCTATTTTGTAATCACCGAAATAAAATCACGTAACTGACACCTACACAGAAGTGCCAACAGTGTAGGATGCAGAAATTTAAATAGTAAGTGTTCCTTTCCACTTGAGCTGCTCTATTGAGCAATCTGTTTATTGAAAACGTCGTGCAGTGCAAAATAAAAGCTGTAACTCACTGCCTCTCAGAAGTCTAGATCCGGCCATATGCATTATCTCACAGCACTGTGCAATGCTGAAGTTCCGGAGAAATTGTTGGTGACTTCTGGAGGTGTTGTGGCTACGTGTCAGCTAGTAGCGTAATGGTAAGCGTCGTCCTGCGTTGATAAGACGTCGCGAGTTCGGGTACATTCGCTGCTACATTCTTTTAAAACGCAGTACTGCTGTCTGCTGAAGTTATCGATATAATGGAACTTTGAACATAATTCCCTTCACTTCTCAACCCAAAATAGTCGCATGTGGAAAAAGGGCTAACTTATCCGACATTTTGTTCTGTTCAGGTGTAATGGATGGCCAGGCTGCAGATGCATCTCGAAACTTTTGTATTATTTATGGGGATACCGCATTGTGCCAAAATACAAGTATTTTCTACATTAGCTGTCGTGTGGCAGTGGCATTTTATTCTTCATCAAACCTTGTTTGACAGCTTTAACTCAGAACAAGTTTTCTACATGCATGTAATCAATAAACTGCATGTGCATTGTCAGGCTGTTATAGACATCAGAGAATTCGCATATATCGTTGATGATTAATTTCTCTCTCATGTTAACTAATGTTTCAACAATAGTAAAAGAAACCTTACAAAAACTGTGCACTGTATTATAAGAAATGATATAAATCTACCCACGATAACCTTACGACGAAAGTCTTTTTCAATAAAACTGAGTACCTGTACACAAGCGTGCCTCAATTGGCACGAATTAGTAAAATACTAATCACTTAGATTTCGACTGGGTCTGTGTTCGATTCGTATGCTGTGTCATACTCAAGCGGTATGCAAATGTGGCATTTCATAAATAAAATTATATATTCCTAGAAACCCAAAATTTGCTTGTCAGCAGCGGAAAGAGGCGTTACCTGTTGTGCTGCATCGTAAGTTTTTCAGCATTGCACTATGACGCGAAAGTATTTTCTTGCGATTTACTTATCGACTGAGATCTGACTGCTTCTAGCAGCAGGGATGAAAACATTACTGTCAGCAAGACTGGAAACGAAATCCATAACAGACGCGTTCTCACAGGTTAGCACGTTCCCACATGGCTAGGGAAGATGCATGCATCTGTTTCCTCTCATGAGACCAATAGTGGCTAGAAATCGAAAACCGCTACTTAAAGGACGAGATTAGATGCGATTTTCAAGTGCAGTGGCGTTCCTGGGCTGAAAACCGTAAATTTACAATCTTTTGTTACAGCTCAATCGATAATAACTCAGATCATTCAACCGGGACTCCTATCAAGACTCTTTTATCCCTGTTAACTAACCACGAAAGTTGTCTGATATACCTCCATTCAGAAGTAACAAAGTGTGTATGCGTTTAAAGATGAAGCGCATGATGAGAAGTTCTATGATGGAGATAAGAACCCAACACGTAATCGGATTGTTGAGTAAGTAAAATCAAATGTTACGTATCGGTTTTTCTTACCAGCTGCTAGGTGTTCGAAAATAAAATAAGGATAAATATTTTTGTGCCTGAGCGACAATCGAACCGCACCCCTATAGTTCTTCTTAATCGTCCACGAATATAGCTAAAGTATCGATTGCTTTCTCACCAACAGTAAGAGGTGTGCGTGTTTGACCAGAAATTGTTGGTAACAGATGAGCAGACATTAAAAATGTAGGTTAATTTTCACTAGCAGGCAGGTGTGCACGTGACCGAGCCTGAAACGAAATTATGAATATTTTTTGTACTGGATCAGGCATCGGACCTTTCGAGGAGACCTAGAGAAGATTGCAGTCTTGGAAAAAGGAACGAAATGATTGAACTATACTGTTTCGAGAGATTCAGATCCTCGAAAGAGGAGATCCGAATTCGAATCACAGTCCAGCACCAAATTTTTCAACGTTTCTAGTTCAATCAAGTACAAGTAAAATAAGAGCCCTGTTCCTTTAAATGGCTATCGGTTCATCAAATAAAATAAAATTTTCTAATGTAACTAAGTTTAGGTGCTGGCGACAGTATTTCTGTTTACCATGACCTCCGCCTATGTCATTTCCCAACGTAAACCGGCTCTGCCTAGTTGGTAATGAAGGAACGTGATGTTTAATGCGGATTCTGGATTATAACGTCTTTCTCTTGAGGTTACCAGAGGTAAAGTAAATCTGTTTGTGCCTCTTAAAAGTAAATGCCTGAACCCCGCATTGCACCTGTCATTGTTCGTTGAACCAGACCATTGTGGCCACATTTCCCAGAACCAGGAGTGTGCTGTAACGGATCATGTGCTCAGCTTACAAAATTAGTCACGGTGGAAAAAATGCGAGTCTATTAAATGGTTAAGTACAGGGTGTTTCAAAAATGACCGGTATATTTGAAACGGCAATAAAAACTAAGCAAGCAGCGATAGAAATACACCATTTGTTGCAATATGCTTGGGACAACAGTACATTTTCAGGCGGACAAACTTTCGAAATTACAGTAGTTACAATCTTCAACAACAGATGGCGCTGCGGTCTGGGAAACTCTATAGTACGATATTTTCCACATATCCACCATGCGTAGCAATAATATGGCGTAGTCTCTGAATAAAATTACCCGAAACCTTTGACAACGTGTCTGGCGGAATGGCATCACATGCAGATGAGATGTACTGCTTCAGCTGTCCAATTGTTTCTGGATTCTGGCGGTACACCTGGTCTTTCAAGTGTCCCCACAGAAAGAAGTCACAGGGGTTCATGTCTGGCGAATAGGGAGGCCAATCCACGCCGCCTCCTGTATTTTTCGGATAGCCCAAAGCAATCACACGATCATCGAAATATTCATTCAGGAAATTAAAGACGTCGGCCGTGCGATGTGGCCGGGCACCATCTTGCATAAACCACGAGGTGTTCGCAGTGTCGTCTAAGGCAGTTTGTACCGCCACAAATTCACGAAGAATGTCCAGATAGCGTGATGCAGTAATCGTTTCGGATCTGAAGAATGGGCCAATGATTCCTTTGGAAGAAGTGGCGGCCCAGACCAGTACTTTTTGAGGATGCAGGGACGATGGGACTGCAGCATGGGGCTTTTCGGTTCCCCATATGCGCCAGTTTTGTTTATTGACGAAGCCGTCCAGGTAAAAATAAGCTTCGTCAGTAAACCAAATGCTGCCCACATGCATATCGCCGTCATCAATCCTGTGCACTATATCGTTAGCGAATGTCTCTCGTGCAGCAATGGTAGCGGCGCTGAGGGGTTGCCGCGTTTGAATTTTGTATCGATAGAGGTGTAAACTCTGGCGCATGAGACGATACGTGGACGTTGGGGTCATTTGGACCGCAGCTGCAACATGGCGAACGGAAACCCGAGGCCGCTGTTGGATCACCTGCTGCACTAGCTGCGCGTTGCCCTCTGTGGTTGCCGTACGCGGTTGCCCTATCTTTCCAGCACGTTCATCCGTCACGTTCCCAGTCCGTTGAAATTTTTCAAACAGATCCTTTATTGTATCGCTTTTCGATCCTTTGGTTACATTAAACCTCCGTTGAAAACTTCGTCTTGTTGCAACAACACTGTGTTCTAGGCGATGGAATTCCAACACCAGAAAAATCCTCTGTTCTAAGGAATAAACCATGTTGTCTACAGCACACTTGCACGTTGTGAACAGCACACGCTTACAGCAGAAAGACGACGTACAGAATGGCGCACCCACAGACTGCGTTGTCTTCTATATCTTTCACATCACATGCAGCGCCATCTGTTGTTGAAAATTGTAACTACTGCAATTTCGAAAGTTTGTCCGCCTGAAAATGTACTGTTGTCCCAAGCATATTGCAACAAACGGTGTATTTCTATCGCTGCTCGTTTAGTTTTTATTGCCGTTTCAAATATACCGATCATTTTTGAAACACCCTGTAGAAGCAAGCTTCTGACGCGAAGATTATAATATTCTCACGTCAGCAGGAAGTAAAGACTCTTCTATCGAACGTAAAATGCAAATCGTAGATATTTTTCTAGTGCATCAGTCAATTAAAGTAAAGCATTTTATACTTTCCAAAGCAGTGAGCTGTTGTTGACGCTTTCGACTAGTTTCGATGGGGCGCCAGCAAGTTGGCTCCGGAAACCTCTAACACATACGGCATTCTGAACCGGTCTCACAAGAAATCTTTTGCAAAAATGTTATTGGACGGAACTGTTATCACCGGCTGTCAGGAAGTGAAATACATTGTAGCTATGGAAGCATTACACTAAAGGTTTCAGCATTCAGACGAAACGTGTTATAAGAATGTAGGCTCAACCGGTTTCGAAAGTGAATCATTGCTTTCAGACGATCTACTGTTTACCTATAGACGACGAGCGCAAACGTAGCAGAGCACCTCGATCAGAAGACAAGACTTCTCCCAAAAACTGACGCAGCCTACAGTGTTCAAGATTGCGCTGATAGCCGGACTTGGAGAATTAGCTTATTTATCCCACGTTGTAATCTTCGGGGCCTGAGACTCTGCGGCATTCGGCCACCGGCCGTGTTTTCTGTCCATTTAACATCCTCATGATTCTCTCGTATGTCCACTCCTGCAGTCCTGCAGACAACAATCAAAACGAGTACCTCTACATATGCGGGTTATCTTTCGAAGTAGACCGAAAAAATATTGTTTCACCCTTCAC
Organism: Schistocerca americana; assembly: GCF_021461395.2. Lineage (NCBI taxonomy): Eukaryota > Metazoa > Arthropoda > Insecta > Orthoptera > Acrididae > Schistocerca > Schistocerca americana. The sequence goes on along the minus strand of NC_060120.1, from coordinate 226,111,167 downwards.
GGATAACACCGCCAACATCTCCGCCACACCTCGGCTATTATAAGCGACAGCTTGCTCCATCAGCAATATTAGTCGGACATATCACAATATTGTCATTAACTGCAGCCACATCAAAGAATGTTTACGGTAAAGCTATCGATCCCACGCACTGCTGTAATATATGGCCCTTGTGAACATTATCTTATGATGAAATCGCAATTAAAATCGATCACAGCCAGTGGACTTCGCTCGAGCATTGTCCCTTCCTCCGTCGAGGCGCGGGAGAGCCACAGCCGAGAAATGAGGTTTTGCGAGCTGCAATCACCTGGAGTGCTAGGGAAATTGCTTCGCGGCAGTGGAACTAACCAAATATGCATTCGTTGTGTCCTGGGAGTAATCGCACACCTGGTGGCAGAGACCACCTGTGGAACAATCGAGAGTACGCCCACGTCAGCACCAACGACGTCTGTCACCTATGATGGAAGATAATTCTAAGCGCCTTCTGGAGAGTATGGGCGAAATAGTGAAGTCAGGTAGCACAGTCCCTAAGGGGTCAGCACAGTTGTCGATTCGCTCCAACAGTCCAAGCAAATCGTGATTTTATCTCGAAAGTTTTTAAGAAATTCTGAAAATTTGCTCGTTAATGGTTTTCGGGAGATAATTGCTAAGCTGTTACTTTGCTGTCGCAGACTAACCCCGAAAATATAAAACAAGTTCCTAAAACCACAAAAAGGTTTGTTATTATCGATGTTTTATTCCACAAAACGGAATTTTTGGAGGAACGTTATACTAAATTACATGTTATTATCTGCTCTGAAACAGTCATCCTACTTTCTGTCCACTGTTTTCGTGCAAGCTCTTATGCATATGACAATAATCGGCGTTTCGTTGCTTCATATTGCTGAATAACTTTCAACTGTTATCACAGCCTCTGTTACTTACATATCGAAACATATGTCTTCACTTGTTACTGACCATACTCTTTCATTGCGTGTTAGCTGTCATACCTCATTAGTATTTTTTTTCCCAGCTCATATCTTATTTTTATGAACCAAGCCTTTCTCGATTTCCGTTTACAAGAAAAGTTTTTCTTTTTCCATATTATATATCATAGTTTTTTGTAGATTGAAGTGAATCATTAGTTGTCATCTTTGATTTCCTGTTCAGCACGCAATGTTTTTAATATACTCTTTCATTATATTATCTTTTGTGTCTTAAGCAATCCCTTTGTTGGATCCTGCCCATCCGTGCAATACAGGGTGCCTAGGAAGTTGCTTTCTTGGATAGCTAAACAATAATTCAAGCAAACTTTATTTATGGAGTTCATTACATTAAGTTAAATTGACAATAGCTAACTGTGCCTCCTTACACTGATGAGTCGCAAGCAAATGGCGACATGCAAATAATCAGTGTCCTTCGATATATACAATTTCTATGCAAGCACTTAATATACTTCACAGTCACGGCTAAATCGTTTGGATCATGCCTCGTCTTCTAGTGCGGCCGAGGCTAGCTCGAGCGGCGCTTATATTCTCTTCTTAAAGGTGCCGCTCCTGTCGCGGTGTCGTCCTAGTCAGCGTTCTACTGGCTGACGTCGTCTCACAGCCTTCTCTACTGTTTCGTTCGGGCCGACGTGGTGGCGCTTGATGTTAACGCCGGAACACCTTGATAAACATTGACACGCACATAAATATGTATCCGATACAAAACTTAACCTTTGTGTTTCTAGTGAAAGGACTTCCAAGTCTTGATATTATTCGTGTTGGAAAAGCAACAGAAATAATTAATGTAATATTTATATAGGCATATATAATTTCATGTAAACGCTTTGAGGACGCAGTCAATGTTTCAACTGCAAATTGTATTAATCGTAAAGAAAAATATCATTGCTACTAACTCACCGCTGGTATTGTTTTATTTTGATACCGTTAGAGGTAATTACATCTCCATTATTTAACAATAACAGAATGCATGTGCTATTGGCTACTGCATCATAATTTTCTGACCTGCAAGCGCTTCCTATGTCTCTTCCGCCCTAGCCTATAGCTCGGACAGTAATTTCCTTTTAATGTGTAAACCACTATGTAGTTTTATGAACTGTGGCCTGGATTTTCAAAGCGTAAGGTTTCTTTCTCCACAGCTTGCAAGATTCTGGACAAAGATGAGATATATCAAACCAGTGAGTGGTAGCAAATACCCCATTACAATACACGATGTACCAGTGAAATATCTACATCCACAAGCCGCTTCTCAGTGTGAATTACTAGTACTACGATCTTTCCCTCCTTCCTTGTTTCGTGACACGTTTGATGAAAGAATCAGTCAAGTTCGTCCGAGCGTCATATCTCCACTTGTTCTTAGTTATGAGTCTATACAGTTGTTGATTGCTTCCACTTATACTAGTAGTAGAAGCTGAAGTCCTGTAATTCTCTGAACGGTTTTGATACGGCAACGTCAACTTACCTTTCAAAATGCTCGAGACATTTTCTCGAAACACTACCTCCACCTACTAATTCACAACGACATCTTCCCATCCACATTCCTTATCCATTCACTGCACACTGGAAACATGTTTGCCTGTAAGCCTCACAAGATAAATATGAAAGGACGCTTGTTTCTTCTTGCGACGAACGAAGTCAGAATTTTAATAGCATTCTTTTCGGAATATACAGCACCTTTTATGTAGCATATTCCATTGATCTCAGTGATTGATCACATGTTTAAAAGTAGCGTATTCTTTGTTGACAACTAAAACTCGGCTAATGCCAAAATTAGTGTAAACAGAGCCACGCGTCAAGCATTCAACGAATTCGAGATTTCTGTCCCGTGTAGCGACCTCACAGAAATTCCTAGAGGCAGTGGTCTGAAATCTGTAAATAAATGAAAGCTGTCGGTCGGATCAATCATACTGGAGACGAAAAGGGAGTCTGACAGAGAATAGACGTACATACTAAATTCGGTTTTCTGAAATTCTTCCACTGACGAAGATCCTACTGCAAGTTCGTCCTTTGAAGTGGGCGAACACCACAACGATATATCGAAATGAGCGATTGCGGGATGGAAAACCAACTAAAATCACTCAACAGCGGAAAGGTGACTAGCCTTGACACGATACCTAAACGATTCTACATAGAGTATGCGAGAGAACTTGCTCCTCTTGTAACACCTTTTTACCGTCAGCCACAAGTGATAAGTAAAACACGAAGGTCATTGCTTTTCTCAGGGAAGTCGTCGAATAAATGCTCGCAACTACAGTTTTACATCGCTGATGACAGTCTGTAGTAACAGATTATAAGACGTTTCATCCTCACATTTACTCTGCAGACAACAATCGCATAGATCTCATTTCGATATGTTCGTCCACGAGAAACAGAAGGCAGAAGATGCCGGCGCCCAGGTTGGTGCCGTGTTTCTTGAGAGCCAGAATGCGTTCGATACAGTTCTGCACTGTCGTTTAATGAATGAGATGCGAGGGTTCGGTACATTAGCCCACATTTGTGATTGCGTTAAACACTTCACAGAAAATAGAAAATGCCAAGTACTTCTTAACGGAGAGAAATCTTTAGATGTACATGGTCTCAGCAAAATATGGAAACACGAAAAACACACCACATTACCGTGTCTCATAAGGCGCTGGAATACCATTGGCATTAAACCACAGGTACAAAGAAGGCAACTGCGAAGAAACCATGGGTATAAGAAATACATCAGTTGATGGACGAAAGAAGTACAAAAATGCTCAGATAAATTTAGGAACACAAAGACACAAGTCACATAGGAATGAAATAAATAGTATGTGCAAGGATGCTAAGGCTAAATGTCTGCATGAAAAATGTGAAGAAATGGGAAAAGAAATGATTGTCGGAAGGACTGACTCTGCATACGGAAAAGTCATAACAACCTCCGATGAAATTAAAAGCAACGGTGGTAACATTAAGAGTGCAGTGGGAATTCCGTTGTTAAATGCAGAGCAGAGAGCGAAAGGTTGGTAAGAGTACACTGAAGGTTTCAGTGAGGGGGAAGACTTGTCTGAAGACGTGATACAAGATTAAATATGTGTCGAATAGAAGACATGTATGACACTGTATTAGGATCAGAATTTAAAAGTGCTTTGGAGGACTTAAGATCGAAAAACGGCAGAAGGGATGGACAACATTCCACCAGTGAGGGAAGTGGCAACAAAACGTCTATTCATGTTGGTGAGTAGACTGTATGAGTCTGGCGTTGCACAATTTGACTTTCAGAAAAACTTCATCCACAAAATTCCAAAGATTGCAAGGCCGTATACAGAAGAATGCAAGAGAAAATCGAGGCTGTGCTCGATATCGATCAGTTTGGATTTACGAAAGCTAAGGGCACTAGACTGGTAATTATGACGTTGCGGTTGACAATGGAAGCAAGACTAAAGAAAAACCAAGACATATTTATAGGATTTGTCGACCTGGGAAAAGCGTTCGAAGTGTCAGATAGTGCAATATGTTCGAAATTCTGATAATACCAGGCATAAGCTATATGGGAGGATGTACAATATGTAGAAGAGCCAAGAGGGAACAGTAATTGTGGAAGACTGAGTACGAAGGGTGTAAGACCGCAATGTACTCTTTCGCCTATCTGTACATCGAAGAAGCAATGCCAGAAATAAAAGAAAAGTACAACAGTGGGAGTAAAATTCAAGGTGAAAGGATATCAATGACAAGATTCGCAGTTGACATTGCCATCCACAGTGAAAGTGGAGAAAAACTACAGGATTTGCTGAATGGAATGAACAGCCCACTGAGTACAGACTATGGACTGAGAGTAACTCGAAGAAAGACGAAAGAAAGGAGAAGTAGCAGAAATGAGAACAGCGAGGAACTTAACATAAGGATTGGTGATCACGAAGTATACATAATTAAGGAATATGCTACCTAGGCAGCAAAGTAAGTCCCGATGGACGCATCAAGGGGGACATAACTTCCATCGGAAGCTGTAGAGAGTAAAAACAGTAGAGGAAGACAGAAATTGAAACAAATCCACCAAATAATAAGGACGTAGTCTGCATGTGCTGTTCTGAGATGAAGTGGTTGGCAGAAGACTGATGACTAGAAAAAAATGAGTATTAAGTAGAACGAAGAGGTTAATGTTTGCGAAATCGAATTAAGTCAGGTGATGGTGATGTAATTAGTTTAGGAAGTAAGACACTAAAATTAGTACGCGATTTCTGCTATTTGGGAGGCAGATAAACCGATGATGAGCGACGTTAAGATCCAATATAAAGTTGAGTGTTAGAAAGTCCTTTCTGAAGCTATTTCTATGGAGAGTAGTCTACTGGAGTGAAATATGGACGACAACCAGTTTCGAAGAGAATGGAAGCTTTCAAAATGTTGTATACAGAATAATGTCGAAGATTATATAGGTACTTCGAATAACGAATCAGGAGGGCTAGGGTTAAAAGAAATTTATCGCGGAGATTGATGTGAAAGAAGGCACCTGATGATAGGATATCAATGAATTGTCAATTTGGTAGTAGTAAGAAGTTTAAAAGCCGTAGAGGATGAGCAAGAATTGAATAAGGTAAGAAGATATAAAAGGGTTTAGTCCCTGGTAGTTACGCAGACATGAAGAGACTAGCACGGGATAGACTAGCATGGAGGACTGTGTTAGACTAACGACTACAACATTAAGTAGTTCCTAGAAGGGTCAATCAATACGTAATGGTAGGAGCGGATGTATTAGATGACGATCAGTTTGGGTTTAGGAAAGGTACAGGCACAAGAGCGGCAATTCTGACGTTCCGGTTGACAGAGGATGCAAGCCTACAGAAAAATCAAGACACGTTCATAGGATTTGTCGAAGTGGAACAAGCGTTCGATAACGTAAAATAATGCAAGATGTTCGAAATTATGAGAAAAACAGGAGTAATCTATGGGAAGAGACGGGTGTTAAGCAAAATGTACAAGAGTGAAGGGGGAATAATAAGAGTTGGACAACCAAGAGCGCAGTGCTCTGATTAAAAACGGTGTAAGACACGGATGTATCGGAGAAACGAAGACGGACATAAAACAAAAGTTCAAAAGTGGGATTAAAATTCGAGGTGAAAGGGTATCACTGATAAGATTCGCTTATGACATTGCCATCATGAGTGAAAGTAAAGAAGAATTGTATGATCGGCCAAATGGAACTAACAGCATAATGAGTACAGAATATGGATTGAGAGTAAATCGAAGAAAGATGAAAGTAATGAGAAGTAGCAGAAACGAGAACAGCGAGAAACTTGGCTTCAAGATTGATCGTTACGAAGTAGATGACGTTAAGGAATTCCACTACCTGGACAGCAATATATGGACTAGCACTGGCAAAAAGGGCATTCCTGGGCAAAGGAAGTCTACTAGTAGCAAACATAGACCTTAATTTGAGAAAGAAAATTCTGAGAGTGTACGTTTGGAGTACTGCACTGTATGGTAGTGAAACATGGACTGTGGGAAAACCGGAACACAAGAGAATCGAAGCATTTGAGATGTGTTGCCCCGAATGTTGAAAATTAGGTAGACTGAGAGGGTAAGGAATGAGGAGTTACTGCGAAGAATCGAAGAGGAAAGGAATACGTGGACAGCACTGACAAGGAGAAGGAACAGGATGACAGGACATCCGTTAAGACATCAGGGAATGACTTCCATGGTTCTAGAGGGAGCTGCAACTGTACAGAAAGAAAGAGATTGGAATACATCCACCAAATAAACCAGAATATAGGTTGCAAGTGCTACTCTGAGGAATGCGGGCGGGCCGCATCAAACCAGTCAGAAGACTAACGACTCAAAAAGGAAAAAAAGAGCAAGAAAAGAGCGGGGAGCACGTGATCACCTGCTGGATCGGATTTACTTTACACATTTTACTCAAAACAGTTTAGTACACGAAGATTGGAATTTAATACTAAAGTTCAAAAAGTAATTTTCTTTCATAATTAAACTTCACATACCTTTACTTCATATCACTGCTCCTAATGACACCGTGGTACAAGAACACCAGCTTAAAATTTTGATGGCATCGCGTTTGAAATCAAGCTCAAGTTAAAAGTTTTACATACTGACTGCAACCCATGGAAAAGAACGTTAAAATTTACATCATTACACTCAGCTCAGGTAACAACTACATAATTGGAAGCATGAGCTAGAAAACTTAGCTACGCTTTCACAAATTTTGACATAATCCATTTCCAGAAGAATAAACTTGCGGTACTATGTAAGTTACTAGTTTCTAAAATGCGTTACGGGAGACTTTGCTGCAGTGAACAGATTTTTAAAAGAGCAAAAGTAATTACATAACTTCAGCTAGAGAAAACTTTAAAATTACGTAAATCTCAGCGACACAGCGTACTCAAACAGTATCTAACTTAAGGAGCTGATGCAGCTGATCAGAGACTGTGGTAGTTCCAAGAAAACAGTAGTGACTGTTTAGAATTAAATAACGATTTTCTGTAATAAACGACAAGTAATAATTATCATTGACTAGCTTACAGCATGACAAATTAAAACACTGACTAGCTTACAACACGACAAATTCAAACCCAAATTACTTAAGAGCTTGGCCCCGGATGGTAACACTCAGGTGGAAGCCACACTGTCAATTAGCTGCTTCCCGGGTTTTTAACAAAAGAGCAATCATCAAGGTGGCCTTTACAATGCGTTAACAAAGAAGAACATTTGGGTAAGGGTATCTGAAACACAGATTTGGTACGGGAAGCAACCAAAATTGTTTTTTTAACGCAACTGGTGTGCTTGCTATTCCTTCGTATCGGATATCTTGTTATTCAGTTCGCACCTCCACCCCCCCCCCCCCCCCCCCCCAGTGCAGTCGGACTTCTTCTTTGCGCTACATATACTTCCTTCATACAGTCAAAAAGAAAGTTTGGACGTGTTGAAAGCTCAAAGAGTAGTAAGACTCCGTCACACAGTAAAAGTAAAATTATGTTCTGCTACAATTTCAAAAGAACAACTTCAAATATTTACCTAAAATTGTGAAATAGCTGTAATAGAAAAATATCGGCAGTCGACGTTGCCATTTCGATACTGTTATATCGAGGGAGAACGTGTCTTCCATATATATCGTAAGTTTTGGAGCAAATGTCGGTATATCGATATATCGATAACATCAAAAGCCGACTGTTCCGGCGCCTGTCGTGTCAGTCCGTATCACTTGCAGCAGTTCGCCATGAGACTCCACCCAACGCTCGGCGCTATTCTCAAAGCCAAGACCACTGCAGCACACACGAGCCCCGACAGCTCACTTCATAAGAAATTATCTGATGGGAAAATTTTGAGAGAGCAATCGAATTATCCAAAAACTTAGAAGGCGGATCAAAACAATCGCAAGAGAATTTGATAAAAGCAAACCTGACAGCTCACAATATATGAATTATAGCTAGATAAAGCTCATTAAAACACCATGAAGCTAAAATTAGATTGATTCGGCCTTACAATGATGGCTTACAGTCGCTTTCCCACACATCATTCGATCACCAAAGCGCAGAGAGACTGTGGTACACGAAGTACTCTCCGCCACGCACCAGAAGATGTCTTCAGGCGAAATTCTTATTTTTTTAGTCACAATTCTGTTTCAAAGAATAGAGGCACGGTGTGTATATATCACGTAAAAAGTAAACACAATGAAAAGTTAAGAGAATTTTTTAGTTAGGTCGCACATTTCGAAGAAGAAGGAAGTAGTTGAAACAGAGTGATATTCGCGTAGCTTAAAAGGAGAGCCACCTTCACACTGTGCAATACACTATTGTCTCTCTTCTCCAATTTAAAAGAATTAAGATACATACTCGAAGGAAAGAAACAAAGTAATTTGCAGGCAACAGAAATAAGATATTAAGTGAACCATCAGTATAGACAGAAAAACCAAAACCAAAGACAGTAATTTGTAAGTTAATGCTAATCCACTTTCTACCCTCCTGATATTAAAATCGCTGAATTTAAGTAACAAGCTGGCAACTTATCTTTGATAGCTTGTATACAGGGTGAATCACTAACTATTGCCACTTAGAATAACTCCGAAAGTATGATAGTAGCTGAAAAGTTTGTAGCACAAATGTTGCTTCGGACAAAGGGGGCCACAATATGACATTGGTTTTTTGTTGCTAGGTGGGGTCTCTTAAGAGATATGAAGCACAACTTTGTTTTTTTAAATGGGATGCTATAATTTGGTACTTATTTTCTGATAACAGCTGTCGAGACAAATGCAATGATGTGTAACAGTAAGCTGTTTCAAGGTCAACGACGGTAAAAAAGGTGGCATGAAAGTCTATTTACAGAAGGTGTTCGAAGTCATGACCATTGGTATCAGTGCAGTGCTGCAGTCTGTTTATCATGGATTGAGTGGTATTCGTTATCACATCGGCACTTGTCGATGCACATGCTCTGACAATTCTTTCTCGTATATCGCACAAATAGTAAATATTCGCAGAATACGGCGTATCCATCTAACGTGCCACTGACATGTAAAAACCATTCGACGGCTTTCCAATACAACACTAATAGGAACGATAAGACTAGTATCGTCGAATGAAGCGAATGTGAATGACGTATTCCTTCCAAGCCAAGGCGATATGCTTCTCATTTACGGAGAATGTCAACGAAATTCAGTGAGAGATAGAGACTTATACGCTGAAAGACATCCTCAACGTACTCACCCTACACGTCGTACATTTAAATATGTGGATGATTAATTGAGAACAACTGGATCTCTAACGCATCGGAAACATATCCGGCAAAGGAAAGTTAGTAACCAGGAAACGGACATTGGTACTCTTGCCACTGTGTTTCGAGATCCTTGTGTTAGTAAGCGTCAAATCGCAAAGGAATCTGGCATGAGCCAGAGTAGTGTTGTTCGTGTTCTGCATCGTCATAAATATCACCCTTGCCATATCAGTCTCTGCCAAGAATTAACTGGTACGGATTGTATGCGTCGGACTGAATTCTGCCGATGGGCTCAACTTCAGACTCAGAGGGATGCCACTGTTTATTAGTTTGATTTTATTTACTGACGAGCCTACATTCACGAACCACGGAAATGTTGATGCAAGTTACATAGCAAAAACCGTGGTCGGTGAATGTATGGTGTGGGATTCCGGAGGACAGAATTATAGCCCCTATTTCATCGAAGGAAATCTTAATGGTAAGAAGTGCACCACATTCCTGCAAGAAACATTAGGTCTGTTATGGGAAGAAATACCGTTACGGACAAGAAACAGAATGTTGTATCAACACGATGGGTGTCCGGCATATTTTTTGCCGGTGGCTAGAAATGAGCTGCAGAGACAATTCCCAAATCGTTGGATTGGATGTCGGAGGAGATGTGTCGTGGCTGGCTCGTTCGTCAGATTTGATGCCTCTGGATTTTTCCTTGTTGGATTCGGGAAAGACTTTGTTTATAAAGACGTTCCGACTGCACCTGAAGATGCGCGAATGCGCAAGAGAGAATTGCCAGAGCATGTGCTTCGGTAAGTGCCTGTGTGATACGGAATACCTCTCAACCCATGATAAGAAGATTGCAGCACTGCATTGATACCAATGGTCATCACTTCGAACACCTTCTGTAAATGAACGTTCATGCCACCTTTGTGACCTTCAAAGACCTTACTGCTGCACATCATTGGATTCGTCTCGATAGCCGCTATCAGAAAATAAGCACCAAACTATAGCATCCCATTAAAAAAGAAGTTGACCTTCATATCTCTGAAGCGACCCCACCTAGCAACAATGAACCAACGTTCATCTACATCTACATCTACATTGATACTCCGCAAGCCACCCAACGGTGTGTGACGGAGGGCACTTTACGTGCCACTGTCATTACCTCCCTTTCCTGTTCCAGTCGCGTATGGTTCGCGGGAAGAACGACTGTCTGAAAGCCTCCGTGCGCGCTCTAATCTCTCTAATTTTACATTCGTGATCTCCTCGGGAAGTATAAGTAGGGGGAAGCAATATATTCGATACCTCATCCAGAAACGCACCCTCTCGAATCCTGGCGAGCAAGCTACACCGCGATGCAGAGCGCCTCTCTTGCAGAGTCTGCCACTTGAGTTTATTAAACATCTCCGTAACGCTATCACGGTTACCAAATAACCCAGTGACGAAACACGCCGCTCTTCTTTGGATCTTCTCTATCTCCTCCGTCAACCCGACCTGGTACGGATCCCACACTGATGAGCAATACTCAAGTATAGGTCGAACGAGTGTTTTGTAAGCCACCTCCTTTGTTGATGGACTACATTTTCTAAGCACTCTCCCAATGAATCTCAACCTGGTACCCGCCTTACCAACAATTAATTTTATATGATCATTCCACTTCAAATCGTTCCGTACGCATACTCCCAGATATTTTACAGAAGTAACTGCTACCAGTGTTTGTTCCGCTATCATATAATCATACAATAAAGGATCCTTCTTTCTATGTATTCGCAATACATTACATTTGTCTATGTTAAGGGTCAGTTGCCACTCCCTGCACCAAGTGCCTATCCGCTGCAGATCTTCCTGTATTTCGCTACAATTTTCTAATGCAGCAACTTCTCTGTATACTACAGCATCATCCGCGAAAAGCCGCATGGAACTTCCGACACTATCTACTAAGTCATTTGTATATATTGTGAAAAGCAATGGTCCCATAACACTCCCCTGTGGCACGCCAGAGGTTACTTTAACGTCTGTAGACGTCTCTCCATTGATAACAACATGCTGTGTTCTGTTTGCTAAAAACTCTTCAATCCATCCACACAGCTGGTCTGATATTCCGTAGGCTCTTATTTTGTTTATCAGGCGACAATGCGGAACTGTATCGAACGCCTTCCGGAAGTCAAGAAAAATAGCATCTACCTGGGAGCCTGTATCTAATATTTTCTGGGTCTCATGAACAAATAAGGCGAGTTGGGTCTCACACGATCGCTGTTTCCGGAATCCATGTTGATTCCTACATAGTAGATTCTGGGTTTCCAGAAATGACATGATACGCGAGCAAAAAACATGTTCTAAAATTCTACAAGAGATCGACGTAAGAGATATAGGTCTATAGTTTTGCGCATCTGCTCGACGACCCTTCTTGAAGACTGGGACTATCTGTGCTCTTTTCCAATCATTTGGAACCCTCCGTTCCTCTAGAGACTTGCGGTACACGGCTGTTAGAAGGGGGGCAAGTTCTTTCGCGTACTCTGTGTAGAATCGAATTGGTATCCCGTCAGGTCCAGTGGACTTTCCTCTATTGAGTGATTCCAGTTGCTTTTCTATTCCTTGGACACTTATTTCGATGTCAGCCATTTTTTCGTTTGTGCGAGGATTTAGAGAAGGAACTGCAGTGCGGTCTTCCTCTGTGAAACAGCTTTGGAAAAAGGTGTTTAGTAATTCAGCTTTACGCGTGTCATCCTCTGTTTCAATGCCATCATCATCCCGTAGTGTCTGGATATGCTGTTTCGAGCCACTTACTGATTTAACGTAAGACCAGAACTTCCTAGGATTTTCTGTCAAGTCGGTACATAGAATTTTACTTTCGAATTCACTGAACGCTTCACGCATAGCCCTCCTTACGCTAACTTTGACATCGTTTAGCTTCTGTTTGTCTGAGAGGTTTTGGCTGCGTTTAAACTTGGAGTGGAGCTCTCTTTGCTTTCGCAGTAGTTTCCTAACTTTGTTGTTGTACCACGGTGGGTTTTTCCCGTCCCTCACAGTTTTACTCGGCACGTACCTGTCTAAAACGCATTTTACGATTGCCTTGAACTTTTTCCATAAACACTCAACATTGTCAGTGTCGGAACAGAAACTTTCGTTTTGATCTGTTAGGTAGTCTGAAATCTGCCTTCTATTACTCTTGCTAAACAGATAAACCTTCCTCCCTTTTTTTATATTCCTATTAACTTCCATATTCAGGGATGCTGCAACGGCCTTATGATCACTGATTCCCTGTTCTGTACATACAGATTCGAAAAGTTCGGGTCTGTTTGTTATCAGTAGGTCCAATATGTTATCTCCACGAGTCGGTTCTCTGTTCAATTGCTCGAGGTAATTTTCGGATAGTGCACTCAGTATAATGTCACTCGATGCTCTGTCCCTACCACCCGTCCTAAACATCTGAGTGTCCCAGTCTATATCTGGTAAATTGAAATCTCCACCTAAGACTATAACATGCTGAGAAAATTTATGTGAAATGTATTCCAAATTTTCTCTCAGTTGTTCTGCCACTAATGCTGCTGAGTCGGGAGGTCGGTAAAAGGAGCCAATTATTAACCTAGTTCGGTTGTTTAGTGTAACCTCCACCCATAATAATTCACAGGAACTATCCACTTCTACTTCACTACAGGATAAACTACTACTAACAGCGATGAACACTCCACCACCGGTTGCATGCAATCTATCCTTTCTAAACACCGTCTGTACCTTTGTAAAAATTTCGGCAGAATTTATCTCTGGCTTAAGCCAGCTTTCTGTACCTATAACGATTTCAGCTTCGGTACTTTCTATCAGCGCTTGAAGTTCCGGTACTTTACCAACGCAGCTTCGACAGTTGACAATTACAATACCGATTGCTGCTTGGTCCCCGCATGTCCTGACTTTGCCCCACACCCGTTGAGGCTGTTGCCCTTTCTGTACTTGCCCAAGGCCATCTAACCTAAAAAACCGCCCAGCCCACGCCACACAACCCCTGCTACCCGTGTAGCCGCTTGTTGCGTGTAGTGGACTCCTGACCTATCCAGCGGAACCCGAAACCCCACCACCCTATGGCGCAAGTCGAGGAATCTGCAGCCCACACGGTCGCAGAACCGTCTCAGCCTCTGATTCAGACCCTCCACTCGGCTCTGTACCAAAGGTCCGCAGTCAGTCCTGTCGACGATGCTGCAGATGGTGAGCTCTGCTTTCATCCCGCTAGCGAGACTGGCAGTCTTCACCAAATCAGATAGCCGCCGGAAGCCAGAGAGGATTTCCTCCGATCCATAGCGACACACATCATTGGTGCCGACATGAGCGACCACCTGCAGATGGGTGCACCCTGTACCCTTCATGGCATCCGGAAGGACCCTTTCCACATCTGGAATGACTCCCCCCGGTATGCACACGGAGTGCACATTGGTTTTCTTCCCCTCTCTTGCTGCCATTTCCCTAAGGGGCCCCATTACGCGCCTGACGTTGGAGCTCCCAACTACCAGTAAGCCCACCCTCTGCGACTGCCCGGATCTTGCAGACTGAGGGGCAACCTCTGGAACAGGACAAGCAGCCATGTCAGGCCGAAAATCAGTATCAGCCTGAGACAGAGCCTGAAACCGGCTCGTCAGACAAACTGGAGAGGCTTTCCGTTCAGCCCTCCGGAATGTCTTTCGCCCCCTGCCGCACCTTGAAACGACCTCCCACTCTACCACAGGTGAGGGATCAGCCTCAATGCGGGCAGTATCCCGGGCAACCACAGTCGTAGTCCGATCAGGGGATGCGTGGGACGAGCTGGCCGTCCCCGACAAACCCCCATCCCGACCCCCACAGTGATGCCCATTGGCAACAGCCTCAAGCTGTGTGACCGAAGCCAACACTGCCTGAAGCTGGGAGCGAAGGGATGCCAACTCAGCCTGCATCCGAACACAGCAGTTGCAGTCCCTATCCATGCTAAAAACTGTTTTGCAAAGAACGTCTGAACTAATCTACAGAGAGCGCAAACAAATCGACAAAATTTAAACGGTTATTAAAATCCAAGATTGCCTAGTAAATGCAGTAATGCTGCTACTTGCTCACTGCTGACACTGCTCGGCGGCGGAAGGAGACTAAGCGAAATTACACTATTCAGGTACTAAAACACGATGCTACACTCTCAAATACTATAATACGCCCGAAATTTATGAATTAAACAATGCAAGAACCAAAAACACGCAAAGAAATTAAGAATTAAACTATGTAACAAACGAGTGAGCTAGGAGTATACGACTTGCTGCTCAGCTGCTTATCCAACGGCGGCAGGGAGCACACTGACTGCGACCAACCGACACTGGCCGTTCAAAACAAAACAGTAGACAAACGACTACGCGAATTCACACTATTCAGGTACTAAAACGCGATGCTACAACTCTCAAATACTATAATACGCCCGAAATTTATGAATTAAACAATGCAAGTACCAAAAACACGCAAAGAAATTAAGAATTAAACTATGTAACAAATGAGTGAGCTAGGAGTATACGACTTGCTGCTGCAGCTGCTTATCCAACGGCGGCAGGGAGTTATATTGCGGCTCCCCTTTTCCCATGCATCATTTGTGCCACAAACGTTTCAGCTACTATCATACTTTCATAGTTGCAATAGTTAGTGACTCACATTTCATGAACTCTGATACTTGCCCTGGGGCATCGCAATGAGGAAACATGTAATTAACGTAACTTCCGTCTCACACTTAGCCACTATGCGTGAAATGTCGACCGTCTGGGATGCTTTTTAAAATTTCTCAACCCCCTTATTTTAAATTTCGCTATGGTTAGATCCCAATAATACGGTTCTATTGCATCGTGACGAAATGCACGTCCCAGAGACCCCCTTTATCCATAAAATATGATTACGAATTGACTTCTAATTTATAGATTTCTGGGAAACATTTCGAGGATGTGCAAATACATGGCGAGGGTAAACATTCGAAACGGGACTTTGATTACGACTGTAGATTTGTTACAATGATTGATAACCCACATAGAATACACGGCCTAACGTTAACAATAAAATTTAGATAGTCACTCATTTCCAGAAGTCGATCTGAAGTTACAAGATAGCACCAGTGCGGATGACCGCAAAGGTAACACGAAAATTGGGAGTCCATGCAAGAAGGGAGAATAATCTTGCATTAATGCTAAAACAAGCACATGCAAAATAGTAACAGGAAGGAATAACGGTTTCACTACCACTATTGAATCATACCAAGCAAAAGTATGTGCTGCACATTTCCTTCATCGAAGTCAAGCGTATCCCACCAAATTTAATAAATTCTGTAATTTACGTGATATTTGAAACTCGTTATATAAATTGGGGTTCATTCTGTGTTTAATTATTTGTTCCACGCATTAAAACACACTGTGCATGCGATATATCCGTTTTGCGCACACGTAGTGGACGAGTCATGTACAGATACTTGCTCTAGTAATGAAGGAACAAAATTCAGATGTGTCGATGGAAATACGCAACTCATTACAAAATTACGAGCTAACTGCTAAACGCTGTAACTGTGACCTAGCGGACGCGGATTTTAACTCTTTGCTTGGAACATACAAATATTGTGAAGGAAAAGAGTTAAGTAACTTACACGTGTTTATGGTCATTTGAGCACTTACACTTCGGTTTTTCAAAATACAGTATGTTGCCTTCATGTATTGTTGCTCACAAATGGCTCCCAGTGCTACAATACAATTATTACGTTATTGTTACTGTAGCTG
Organism: Schistocerca americana; assembly: GCF_021461395.2. Taxonomy (NCBI): domain Eukaryota; kingdom Metazoa; phylum Arthropoda; class Insecta; order Orthoptera; family Acrididae; genus Schistocerca; species Schistocerca americana. The sequence continues at coordinate 226,094,762 of NC_060120.1, read as the reverse complement.
AAAACTGGTCGCATTTTGATCTGTTTCACGTAAAATGGCTGTTCAGATAAAAAGTCAGACCATTTTTAATGCTTCTGGTACGCATTCACTAGCACATTTGTACACTAGCTCATGTGCAAGACTTCCTCTTATCTTTTAAAAGCTGTTTCCGTGCACAAGATAAAACAGCACTACAGAACAGAAAGCAAGTGCTGCACCGGTAACCGATGATCACACTGTCACTGCTGTTACTGCTGAAGATGCACAGTGTTCAAAATCTATCCACCAGAGACAACAAAGTACCGCCGTATATGAGGGCTTAAATGTTGCTTTCAGGCACTAGCGTCCATCAAAAGATGAAACTTGAAACACGCTGCAGGAAACAGTGTGCAAATTTTATTCTGATTGAGAGCAATACTGCCAAATAAAGGGTTAACTTGGTTCTGCACGAGGCTCATTACTCGAAATCATTAACCTGCTTGTACCAAGGAATCAAATTCATATCAGCATCGTTATACTCACGAATTTAGAAACGGACCATATTTACAGAGTTTCGAAGTGTTCCTCAAGTGAAGAAACACCAGTGACGATGTCACGCGATCCACTTTGACATGAACAAAGAGAGAAATCTAATTGAAACATCAACCACGAGAACTGATCTTCACGATTTGAAATGAAAAAACACTCCCGAACGCTCAATTTGATAAATAAACAAAACAAGTATCTGTCCTCACAAACCGAAACACAGAGCTGTACAAAAGCATGTTTCAAAGAATATCATGCTTACCACACCAGCGATTGGACCATTAGGTAGAATCCTGAGAAGTTATTTACTTAGTTAGGTAGTTACACGTTCCATAGATCAGTTGAAGGATTCTTTTATCGAAATGATGTGGAACGAGACAGTTTACAGGTTATGTATACATGACTGATGTTGGCATTAATGAATACATCATCATTTTATTCCTACTTATGCAGCGACACTTTTTAAGTAAAAATTCGACAGTGGAATAGAAGGATTTGTCCAGGAGAAAGCCGGCCAATGGCCTTAGCCGTAGGGAACCGCTGTTTTTTAAGGGGGCTGAGATGGGTAGCCATTAGCTCGTGGGGACGGAAAAGCTGGAAATGCTCTGATTCGCACAGAATTACACTTTTTCAATCGTACAAGATAGCCCATCATCGACAGTTGCCACAACGAACAGTCTTTTTGCCAAAGTAAGTGGGAAACCAACCGTAACGCTTGGACCTCACTGAAGAAACATAGCAAGGTTGTTACTACCATACGGGACAAAACAAGAGAGTTTCTGTTTCCCTCGCCGGCAGGTTTGGACACGCACACCCACACGTTCATACCTAGAGGATATGGGACATGGAGTGCGTAAGTGGCTTCCCAGCATCTCTACAGCAGATATACAAGTCTAACGGGCAAATCTCTACAAAAAGATAAATGAAATTGCACTTACACAATCTTTCAAACTCCTCTGTAATGATCAAAATATCATATCTGAAATATTACTCTAACAGTTAAGATACACAATGGGGTGACAAAGGTCACGTGATACCACATAATATCGTCTCGGACCTCCTTCTGTCCTGTGTAGTGCAGCAACTGGACGAGGCTAGGACTCCGTAAGTCGTTGGAAGTCCCCTGCAGCAATAGTGAGTCATGCTGTCTCTTCTATAAGCGTCCATAGTTCGCGAAGTGTTGCTCGATTACGTGCCATGAATGTTAAAAATGTTCAAATGTGTGTGAATTCTCAAGGGACCAGACTACTGAAGTCATCGGCACCTACACTTACACACTACTTAAAGTAACCCTCCGGCGGGAGAGGCCGCGCAGCCCGTGACATGACGCCTCAAATCGAGCCGGCCACTCCGCGCAGCTCATGAATGTTAGATGGGATTCTTATCGGGCAAACAGAGTGGCCAAATCATTCGCTCGAATTGTCCAGAATGTTCTTCAAGTCAATCGTTAACAGTTGTTTTCCGGTGACCTGGCGCATGACGGAGATTAGACAAAATCCAGCAAATAATTAAGGACGCAGGTTGTAATTGCTACCCTGGGATGGATAGGTTAGCACAGGAGAGGAAATCGCGGCTGGTCGCGTCATGCCAGTCACAAGACTGATAGAAAAAGCATACCTTGGATGGTCACAGCGCTCCCTTTAATTACCTCCTACTTATTGGAATCAGAGTTTGTTCTAATGCAAAAGCAACTTGGAACATATCTGACTACATTTGTCACATCTATTTAACGACGTGTTTGTAGAAATATTAGAGTTTGGTTTGTTTTCCTGCGATTCGTTAAAAGAGTCACATTCTTTACCTTACGGAGGGCTTAATCTGACAGGATTATTAACAGCAAAGGCACAATTTTAATACAGGTGTTCGCTTTCACCTGTCCAGAGCTCGCATTATAAAGTAGCAACCTCATGTTTTCCTTTTACATGCCGGTATTTAGTATAATTAGACCGGTATTTTACAATTGTGCTACACCGTGAACAGGCAGTTACGCTACTGTAACGTAACAGGTAGATCCAGCAGAACATGTTCTTTAAAACACGATTTAGAAGAACAGATCAAAAAACAAACAGAACAGGTATTTCACATTGTCTCCGCAGTAGGCGAGTCACTAGCAGAGAGATTCACGGGCAAGCGGCCCAGTTGCACAGTTATTGGATTTCCCTGCGCGGGACCGTCGCTTTGTCGATTCCCTGGTATCCCATTTGTGGTCTGCAGGCTACTGGCTTTCACTGGGAGCCAAGAGGGCAGTGGACTCCACTTATCTAGGGTGCGTGGAGGACATAAAAGCGGTAAATGCAATCACGCACTGTCTGGGAAATGAGGATCTCGTACGCTACACGGTGTTGTAAGGAGAAGTCAAACGAAAACGAGACAGATGTAAGACGGTAATGAACTCTGCATTATTTCAAAAGAAATGTATCCGATTGTGAGATAAGACAGTTAAAGTTTTCATGGAAAAATGTTTACGGTTGCATTCTCTATGACATGTCACATCACTCATAGAACAAGATTCACTAATCTGACTAAACTAAGAACTGGGGGTCGCAAAAGCCACGAGAGGGCACTACGGCCGCGAGAGGGCGTTGCTATACAAACACGGGCGGAGAGCACGGAGACAGCCGCTATTCACGCCGTAGAAGCACTGGGAGTAACATGGCTAGCTAACACTCAGCGAGATGGATGAAAAGCATTTATGGCGCGACCGCCTGCAGTGGACGAGAAACCGTGTGCTTGTGTCGTGCGAAATAACCCAATAGTAAGATGCTGTGCGACACATTATTCGCCACCCTGTATCGCCGATTGTGCTAAACCGGCTTGTTCCGTGTGCACAAGTCGCATGCTGGTCGCCAACGAACAACATGGACACTTGCGGAGAAAGAAAGCGGTCTCGATAGGGTGCAGAGTATGCCGTCAGAAAGTACATAAGATGTATCTACGCCAATGATATCCCTCCATCTTCCGTCTGGTGCATTGTACAGACGAAGGACTGCATCCGTTTCATTTCCAACGCGTCCAGGCATTGCGACCGGAGGACTACAACAAGAGCATGTGATCTACGCGGTGGTTTCTGCAGGATTCCGCTGCAGACAGAAGCTTCCCAGCGAGTGTCCTCTTCACCGATGAGAAGGCGTTCTCACTCGAGAGTATTATGAACGTTCACGATCTGCATACACGGGCAGATGTGAACCTACGTGCTACTCTTACTTATGCCTCACAATGTAAATTGACCCTTAACGTGCTGGCTGACGAGTTCAGAGATTGTTTAATTGGGCCGACCATTTTCCCGGACGGACTTGGTGGTCGCACGTATCTCCTGTTCCTGCGAAAGGTTCTACGGGACATGCCGAATGATGTTCCCATGCCTATTCGTCGCCGCATTCGATTTCAGCTCGACGGAGCACCAGCGCAAGTCAGCGGATAAGAAAGGACACTTTTGAAGCCAACCTTTCCCGGCCGCTGTGTTCATCTTAGAATGCCAGTCGTATGGTTACCACGATCACCCGACCTGTCACTGGTTAGTTCTTTCCTCTGGTGGGATCTGAAGGCCTTGTGCATGGAACATGCGTAGTAGACAGGTTTGTTGCGGCGGCAGAATGTCTACCAGATACATCAGATTATCTTTGAGAGGGTGCGCCGTTCAACATAGCATCGATGTCAGGCGCGTCTTGATGCATCTGGACAAAACTTTGAGCATCTCCTATACTGAGCGTCTGTTTGTGGCATCTGACTAAATAACTGTAACACCATTTACTAACCTCAGCTGACCTTTGCGACCCCCAGTTCCTACGTGATTATTGTTCCATGTCGTATGGTTGATGTCAGTTCGTGAACGTTTTTTAAAACGTCCTGTGTAATGAAGCGAAATTACTGGGCTGTACTTACTGTTTCATTGTATACACAAAGTTTATATTATTTAGTAAGAGCAGGAGCATTACATTCGCAAAGTCAGTCTCAGTGTCCGGGCTGGCTCCGTTTTTGCTATGTAACCTATTAAACGTTTTTGTGCGGGGTTGTTGAAATGACAAGTCGGTAGAACGTTTTGTTGTTTTTATCTGTTTCCTTCTTTTATTTGCCTATTCCTGACACACATTTTACAACAACAATTCTCAGGTACACATTGTGCAACTATCTTGATCTAGACAAAGAACGTAGCCAACGTGTACCATACTCAATAGCTACTAAACCTACTCTCACGCTGTTTGACCCAACTCTGACCCAATCTGAAACATATGCTTAAGCGTTGTCCTTGCTGAGTACCAAACAAGGTTCCGTCGCAGAGGAAATCATCCACAATCTTGACATAGGTATCCGGTATGGTCGTTTGTGTCCGCGAGTTGTACACGAGATTGTCGTAGCAAAAGCAGCCGTAAGAGTTTTTCAGGTCCAGGCAAACCACTGGAGTCGATGTGGTGGAGTTAAAGCTCTTGCTGAAGTGTTCTGTGATGCTAATAACTTGTAGTTCGGCTGACAGGTGGGAAGCAAAACCGAACTGGTCTGGATGGATCGTCCCAGCCACCACCATAGCCTGGGAATTTCTGTGCCGAATAAAAGGTTATAAAGCCTTCACCATGGTATTCAGCAGGCTAAAGGCCTGTTGTTGGTAGGGACTGTAGGATCCTTTGAGGACTTAGGGATGGCAATCAGTTTTGCCAGCTTCCACTGCGGGGGAGAAAACACCAGACAATGGTTGCCAACGGTCTTGCCGCAGTGGTAACACTGGTTCCCATCAGATCACGGAAGTTAGGCGCTGTCGGGCTAGGTTAGCACTTGGATGGGCGACCATCCGGTCTGCCGAGCGTTGTTGGCAAGCGGGCTGCACTCAGCCCTTGTGAGGCTAACTGAGGAGCTACTTGATTGAGAAGTAGCTGCTCTGGTCTCGTAAACTGACATACGGCCGGGAGAGCGGTGTGCTGACCACATGCTCCTCCATATCCGTATCCAGTGACGCCTGTGGGCTGAGGCTGACACTGCGACCGGTCGGTACCGGTGGGCCTTCCAAGGACTGTTCGGGAGAAGTGAGACAATGGTTCATAATGTTGGAGGCTAAGACCAGTGGCTTGTGCGGTAGCTGACGGAGGTGTTTGTTTAAGACGCCATCCAAACCAGGAGCCGACTGCACATACTTCCACTGAAGGATCTGTTGGACTTCTGCCAGGGATGTAATGTGAGGGGCAGTAAGACGTGGTCGGTGTCTGAAAGCGGCAAAAGAACGACAGAACCTGATGTTTATCCTGGAGTTCATCAGGCGTAAGATCCTCGACGAGCAGTTGATTCTGGGCCTCAAACGCATCGGCCAAAGTCTTCACCACATGGAGGGCATCATAAGTTACACAATCACTATGAGGTTAGAATCGTTAGTCCTCACTGCACAGCAGCTCAGGGCTCAAACAAAATCCAATTCTGACTAAGTTGAATTAGATAGGTGGTCATCTTGTCCTTGCATTGTTCCGGTTTCCAGTCGGCGAGAAGGCAGCAGAATTCATATTGGAGATGCTTCATGCGATACTTATCCGAAGAGTCACCAAACAGATTCCAGCGGCAGTAGCGGTTCTTCTAAATCTTCAGTTTGCGCAATAGGGCAGACAAGACATACAATGGAATTAATGCCTGAGATACAATGGCAGTAGAGGCCTTCATGCCTTCTGGACTTTTGCAGTTAGGTGATCAACAGCATTTGCCAGGTTGGCAAGCGTCGTAAGGTCATGTTTTGCCTGGTGGTGCCCCCACATCAGCGATGGAGCCAGTCAATATGATAGCAAACCATGTTGCATAGACAAAAATCATCTACAGCTCTGAGACGCGTTTCTGAGACAAGTATCCAATGGTGGTCATAGAGGAAGATGTTCAGTTCAGCTTTCATCTGTTTAATTCAATTAGCATTGAAAATACGGACAACTAAATCCCAAGGGGCTGGTCATTGGGTGGTGGGTGATCTGCCATTATAACAAAATCTGGTTGTGCCTTTCAGCCAGGGAGTTGACATTTGTGATCCTCTCCTCCGACCGACGAATCTTCTGAGCTGTTCCACGAATGATAGCCCTGCTGTTGGGGTGCACAATCAGAGAGATGACCTGGAGGATCTCCTGGATGTCATCCTGAAACAAACCATCCGTTTCCCCCACTGGGGAGAAATCCCGAGCGGCTGCTTGGCCCTGCAGCAGGCAGGGGTGGGTGTTGTGACACATTGAGAAGGTGCCTCAATTGAGGGTTGGGTCATAGCAACAAGGGGGTGTGAGGAGGCTCCAATGGCATTTCTATTTGGTGGGCATTAGTATTTGTCACAGGAGACAGTGAGGACCGAGATGCAGCAGCAATGTTGCTCGTACAGGCCAGAGCTGGAGGAGGCCGCTGCATTAGGTGTCTATGCATCTACAGTTTGAAGGGCGTCTTGCTTACCCCTTAAGACAGGGAAACTGGTGTGGACCCACAGTGGCGGTAGTGACCGATTTGACCTTGGCTTCCTTCTTGAAGGTTGGGAAGACTTCATAGCCATCTGGTATATAGAAGAGCCTGCACTGCCAGGAGGCCAGATGGTGGTGGTCGTGAGATGTGCCCAAACAGCAGGAACAGACGGATATTTCTCTGGCCAGGAGTTTTCAGTCCTCCAGCGTATGTGGGCCAGCACACTTGACATACCAGAAAGGCAGTGAGCTGTTATTACTGGTGTGTTGCAAACGTTGACTCCTAAGACAGATGGATGGGCCATTGTGGGCTTGGCGCACGGGAGATATCTGGTTGGTAAATGCGATCGATGTCTCATCTCCTAATAATGGAGACAACATGGGTTGGAGTAACTATTAACTTCCTGGTCTCAGGGTCCCTCTTGTTGTATTGGTGAACCATTTGGTTCGAGAGAGAGAGTAATTTACCCTTGACATCCGTTTCTGTAACTTTGCAGAGAATGCCTTTGACGACAGTTCTTTTTTTCTTATGTCGCCTGAAGCCTGACGGGTATAGCAATGCATTACCCACAACTTCTCAAAGCTGAGGACTATGAGATAGTCGTCCTTTGTGTCTAGCAGGTACTTCACATGGTCCGCCTCGTAAACTGCCAGCAGTTGGCCTGTAATAAGGCGCTGCAGTTCAGTGTTCGGATTAAAACAATTCGTAGGATTGTAAACCACGATAGGAGGGAACTTCCTTTTCTTTGGCGGCGGTGATGAATTCTGAGAAGTGGGGTCTGGAGGATTACCCATTTCCTGGTCCATGGCACCACAGGTCCTATTTGCTCCGGTAGGGAGGCATCTGAATCACAGTCGCTGCAATGGCGCGAGCGGATGACCGTTTAGATTTCCGGCCATCGAGGGTGACCGACTCTGGCTGAAGCCCCATGAGGCTTGACAGACCGAAGAGCTGGCGTAGACGAATAATCACCCGATGATGCGTCCACATAATGGTCGGTTGTATCAGTGTTTGGTGCCGACATGGCGTGAGAGGTCCATCATCAGGCGGCCATGAGAGTCGTCGGATGACGAGATGGAAGAGCAGTCACTCACGTGATGCTGCGCACAAGACTCTCGTGAATCGGTATCACTGTCAGTGGCCAAAGATTCGCCTAGCTGCGGATTCCCGTTTTTAGCCTTTTACATGTTCTTCCTCGGCCCGACAGACGTAGCCAGAGCCCCGGCTGACGCAAAACCTAAACTAGCGGCCAGTGTTCAGTGACTGGGATCCGTTGATTTTTGGCATAGCGATCCCTTCGATCGCTCTGTCACTGGTTTCTCAAATAAAGTGACAACTGGAAATTTAGACGGCTGAAGGTGTTTTGATGCGACATTTTATACTGAACAGCCGAGACACGTAACCATCTGTATAAAGATGGTCTTACAGGGACATAAATGGTAGAGCTGAGCGAGAGTCATCTATAGCACATGCCACGTAATGGAAGGTTCTAGCGTGATCCAATAGTGGTACAGGCCAGCGTTAACTTATTAAAACTGCAAGATGGTTAATCTTTGTTGAAATAAGAAGAAGTCCATTAAGCTTCATATTCTGTATATTTGCGATTTCATATTACAAAAAAATGACCTGTCTTAGTAGCTAGAGGGCAGGTAATTTGTAAACGGCTGCAAATAAAATTAAAAAATATAGAACTAAAAAGGAAAATAAGATATTCTTTGAGTTCCAGAAGGGCTTCTACACAGTTCTTCATTTCCATTTGGTGATCAAACTATGGCTCTACTTATTATTGACGTAATAGTTTTCTGTGTATCGTACCGCGACAAAATGTAGAAAAGTATAGTGGAGAAATAAATGTTTCGGCCACCATTACACTGCTACCGATGTGCTTTATTTGTGTGACTCGACGCAGCTAAAACACATCAGTAGATTCATAATGTTTTCACCTTTACAGAAACAAAAACCAAGTCAAGAAATAAATGGCGTCAAACTCCATTGTAAATATTCCACATGGTCCATGTGCTGTGACGAAAATTCCTTGTGGAACCTTCTTGATATACAGAGTGTTTCATAAAGGACGGTACAACTTTGAAAATCATACAAATTAATTAATTGTACTTACAGAGGTGAATGTAGTGTCAGTTGTGTGGGGAAATACATCAAGTTTTATCTCGCATAGTTCACTAGTGCCGAATCGCATCGTCTGGAGCGCTAGTGGCAGTTCTGTTAAAGATGGCTGCTCGAGCGTGCTAGCTATGTGTTTTGATTTGGGGAATCGAATTCGGCGACAACAGTTCAGCGTAATTTCAGCTCCAAGTACGCTAAAGATCCTCCTATTAGGCCTACAATTTATGATTGGCATAAATGTGTTGCAGAAACAGGGTGCACAGTAAGACGTGGCAAATCATCAGCTCGTTCAAGGACATCTGACGACGTCGCTGAACGAGTGAAACAACGTCTTTTCAACAGCCCTACGAAATCGACCCTGCGTGCATCTAGCGAAATGCAAATCCCACATACTGTTTGGCGTGTATTCAGAAACCGTTTGCATTTGAAACCGTACAGACTGACGATCTATATAAGCAATAAAAGACACAGATAAAATTGCTTGCAAGAACTTCTGTGCGGATATGCTAAATCGACCACGTGAGGATGAACATTTCGTGGAGGAAATCATCTTTCCTGACTAGTAGACTTTTCACTTAAATGAAAACTTTAACACACACAACTGCAGGATTTGAGGAAGCGAAAATTCACGTCAAACATTGCAACATATTCGCGATATCCCTTAACTGAAGGTTTTTTGTGCATTGAGCAAGAACAAAGAGTACGGACCTTTCTTTTCTGTGAGAGAACCAACGGGATAGTGTACCTGGATATGTTACAATAATTTTGATGCCACAGATCGATGAGGATGATGAAGAACGAAATGTTTCCCTAATGCAAGATGGTGCACCACCCCACTACCTGGCTGACGTTCGGGATTTTCTCAGTGACTGCTTTCCAGGTCAATGGATTGGCCGTAATGCGCCAATTGCGTGGATCCTACGTTTCCCAGACGTGACACCACTCGATTTTTTTTATGGGTATTCATCAAGGATGTCATGTATGTAACTCCTGTGCCGGCTTCTCTACCTGAACTTAGAGCAAGAATTTACGCCGCAACTGAGCCCGTTACACCTGCAGTGCTACAGCGAGTTTCGGAAGAAACTGACTTCCTATGGGATATGTGCAGGATAACCAGCGCAAGCCACATGCAACATTTTTAGTTTGGGGTTAAAATACATGATGTGTTTCCCTATAAAATAACACTAAATCCAGATCTATATCTTCTTTCATTTAATTTATATGAATTTTTAAAGTTGTTAAGTCCTTTTTAAAGAACCCTGTATAGTAAAACGGAAAGTGTATTTCTTCATGAGTCAAATTTGAAAAACGTATTTCTTGGCGTACTCTTCCTCTTCTCAAAAAGAAACAAAGAACAAACGACTAGACCACAATGACAAAGAGATGGGCGAATTAACAGTCCGGCGGTAGAGTTTAAAGCCTGCAGCCTTACTTGGTTGACAGACAGAAAAATAAAACATTCACTGGATGTTGCACAAAAATAATAATCGTCCTCGAAGTACTTCGTCGCTAACAAAATAATTGTCTTCTAAATCGAAAACAGCCGAAGGAAATATCGTAAAAATTTAGAACTTGGCATCAGACTTCCTCGCTGACACTCAAAGTAAATGTTCACCTCCAGAGGTTACCTCCTGTTGCAAAATAAAATGAAATGCACCTTAAAATAAAGCCAATAAAAGTTTCTTCCAGCTGTTCTACAGGTCCGATCTTAGTCAATGTCGCTCAGTACACAAACCACCGATTCGCAAAAGACAAGGAGTCATGTATTGGATTACAACCACGACAAATATGTCCCGAACATTCTTGAAAGAAGGTTGCGTAAGTCTAATTCCAGTTAGTGCTCTTCTAACAAACTTTACATATCGAAAAGTCTCAGGAAATGGAGCATAGATGAGTAAATAAGCATTTCGACAGCACAGTAAATCACGAATTCACATTAAATGGAAAGAAAAGAGAATACAAAAGAACGAGTAGAAAAAATAGATTTGTTCTTCCTTATCGCCGTATGCTTTTTGCAAAGTTACTCTCAGGAAATATGCAAAGGTGTTGCTATATTTCCGTCCTGACTGTTCCTTTCCATGTTCATTCCACAAATATTCCAGAAAATCCAATTTATCAGACATTTTGAGGGAGAATATTGAGCAAATTAGTTGCCCATAATCCAGGTCGTTTTCTTTGTTCATGGATTGGGGTTCGATTGTGGTATAATGGCGTCTGACACCGTGACGTAATTCATAGCGACTCTGGATATCAATCGCATCATGTCCCTTGCAGTGTCCCAAATGATACGAAATTTGCGGGGCGGAGAGCGATATCCCATTGTGTTCTCTTCCGCACATATCTCACAATCACTGCATCGGAGTATCTGAACTGAAAAAAGTTAGGAGTTTGTTGGAATAGTGCGATTGACGACCTTGACCACTTTGCGCGAGCGCTCCCAGATAGAACCTTGCGGACTAGGTTTTGCCACACAATTTTCCACTTGCATTGTCGCAGTCGCAAGTACCATTTATTCCGTGTTGGAGATCCGTGAGGTGCGGTAGCAATTTCGCTGATTCTGTAGCCCTCAGCTCACTATGTAGAAGGCAGCGGGTGTCAAGGTAAAACCGATGCACGAAGTTCAAAGGGTGCAAATGGCTCTAGGCACTATGGCCTTAACTTCTGAGGTCATCAGTCCCCTAGAACTTAGAACTACTTAAACCTAACTAACCTAAGAACATCACACACATCAATGCCCGAGGCAGGATTCGAACCTAGACTTTAGCGGTCGCGCGGTTCCAGACTGAAATGCCTAGAACCGCTCGGCCACATTCGAAGTTCAGGGACTGCTGCTGATTTGGATGGAGGTAACCAGTGATTGTGGCCGGAAGTTACGAAATAACGTTGCTATTGGACTGCGACATTTTTCAAACACTGCTTTGGTGGGTTTGATGAAAAGCGCCCCACATTTCGCTTGGAAGTCTATTAAACCCAGTCCGCCATCTTGAGGTTTCAGTGCACAAGTTTGCCTAGAGACCTTTAAAAGGGGACCCCTTGTAAAGCCGAAAATGCATATCCTCCTATTTCCATCTATTGTACTATAATTTTTTTCCTTGTTTTGTTACCTCAAGTTATGACATTTCTGTCTCTTTATATATTGTAATTGTTTTACTGTTTGTATATATATGCATTTATATTGGTTTGTTTTGTGATTATTATTTGTATTTATACGCTGGGTCTGGCCTAGGGAAAACTATGCTATCGAACGAATACATCGATAGGTCGTGTGGAGAACCTAAGTGTTTAGGATCTTTGGTAGTGTTAACTCTGTCGCGTGGAGCGCGGCAGAGAGAGTCTGGCTGGGGTGGTGCAGTGGAGCAGGTGTGTTGTGTGAAGCCCCGCGAGTTGCCGCGCTTTCGGGGTTTGGCAGCATGTAATTGCGCTCGACTTGCGATAATAGTTTCTGACATGGTGTCGCGGGCGGGAAGCATTAGCTGGCGCACATCAAGAGCCCGTTTCGTCTGGTGACCGTGTCGAGAAGAAGGCGCGCCAACATCCAGCTTCTGCAACAGCGACAGGCCGACAATGAGTGACTGTCGCCACCTCCTCGATCGACGGCTTCAAACCTTCAATCAGCCAACAAGGAAGACTGGAAGCACGTAAAGTTTTAGAACTGTATGGCAGACCTCAGCTTTTCAAACTTTTAAAATTGTTGCATCACAAAATTACAGCAACTTAGCATGAACCTTTGTTGCTCATTGTCCCAATTGCATTGCTAAGCAGGGTCCCTTCCTTTTCCGAAATGAGCCCGAGTGTCGTTGAAATTCAAACGCCAGCATCATTCGATTTCACTGCTTTAATTTCAAAGTTTAGTTAAGGTATTCATAGCTGGCTACAATATTTAGATTACTCAAGCACAAATTAAGAGTGCGAGTTTTGTTATCGTATTTTAGTTACCTGTGACTGCAGCTCAGCTTGGTACATACTAAATTTTACTATTGTTAATTGTTCAGAATCATTTAATTCAAGTTCAAAGTTAAATCTCTTATTTCTAAATTGCGCAGATTCAAGTAGCTTTTGAAATGTTTGTTGAGGTAGTCCAAGACTAACCGTATTTTACTGAATTTCGATGTGCTTCAGAAAGAAAGCTCACTATTAACTTCAGTCACTAAATTAACTTTCGATTTTCCGGTTTTATTAATTCTTTTGCTAAATTAAGTCCGAGTGTAGCGAAATTTATTACTTCTGACAAACTTTCAGTTTTCACACTACACGTGTCAACCTTCAGTTGTCACGCTTCTAGTGCTAATTATATGTGTAATAAGCTTTCTTTTTTTCAGTTAGTATAGTAATTGTCCCTAGGACTGAAAACCGTAATTTCCCCCAAATCTCAAATATCTAATTACCGCTAGTTAAATGTTAACGTAACGGCCGCACATTTACTTTCTTTATTAACTTTACCCCTTTTCAAAATTAATTTTCACCAGATTCATTTGCATTTTTCCTTTCATTTAGAGGTAACCCTTTCCTCCCTCTTTACCGACAAATTGACTTCGGTGACGATTGCTTTTTCCCAAATTTCCATTAGGTACACGCGGTTTAATTTTCCACTGTCATTAAGGTCGACAAGTGAGGGGGAGGTAACACCCTTCACAACATCCAGTATACGAACTGTTTAATCCCGCCTACTATTTTTTTAGGCACTAGCATGATTTGAGCCACACCAGGCCATCGCTAGGATCTAAGTGTTGATGATCTCCACCCTTTTCTTTAAGGTTCAAGGCACTGCCAGAGTGTATTTATGCAGCATGGGACACCAGCTGAGCACCTGCATTCTCTGCAGCTTATCCATCATCACAACTCCGAGGACTTTGTAGTGTGTGCGGACACCGAACCTGTTCCCCTTAATATTCTATCCGGGACGTGTGAGGGGAAGAAAAACTGTCTTCATAGGATTCACAATCGCCCCTTCTGCCTTCTCAAACTGGCGGAGTAGAGTGCATAGCCTTTTCACGTCTTCTGGCTGTTCCATGAAAACTCCGAGATCATCGGGATGAGCCCTGCAAATAAGCTGCTCGTGGCCTATCGCGATCGCCGGCATTCGCTAGATATATGTCAGAGGAGCGGGTCTAATACTATGCGTACAAAGCCATCGATAGTGAGCGTGCTTGCCATACTGACCAAGTGATCGGGATGTTATCACTCAGGCAGCCATTGACAATGACCCTCGAAGTGGCGTTCCGAAGCATATTCTCAATGACAGTCGTTAACTTGGTCCCAAATCCCATTCTGTTCACGACGACTTTGGTCTGAGCGTTATGCAGCCTTCTTCAAATGCTGGTGGTATTTATATCCCGCTCTGGATTTCGTTAGGCAATACGGATAAATGTATAAATGAGTACGTTAGAATATTTGGCATAAAATTCAACAGGGATCCAGTCAAGTCCTGGGGACCTTCCCTCCGAACTGACTCCCTTTGATAGCATCCTCCAAATCGTCTCGTGCACAAACCTCGTTGGTTTGTAATCGTTCAGCCGTATCTCCTCCATATCATGGGTCTTCCGACCGTCTTGTTTCCTCCAGTCTTGTATGTATAGTTTTTCGCGATGCCGGGCGTTCCCTGTGTAAATTATGTATGGAGAACCACTCCCGTGTGCGGCACCGGCAAGTTGGCTCCTTGTGACTGTATCCTAACGTCGGGAACTCATGTCATTTACGAGTTGAGCTTTAAAACACCGGAAGTAGATCTGGTTGTCCCGTGACCTGTGGAGCTAGATCTTGTAAACAGCTCCGATAAAACTACGTTATTGTTCTGCGCCAGTGAACTTCCTGACAACTCCATTTGATCAGAAACATCCATATGGCAGGCCTTGCTGTTGTGACCCACTGTTCAAGTCTACTCTTCGCGGAATGCTGCTCGTGGAGTAACTTTTGCCACAAGGTGTTAAAATCTTCAGCTAAAAGGGCGTTGTTCAAAACAGTACACATGATCTACCAGGTGTTTTTGCGACGAGGCAGTCCATCCTGAGGCAATGTCATTTGGCGGAAGTAACTGCAATGATCCGGAAATATGGTGGAAATGACTTCTGTGCAGTTTATGTATGCCATAAGTGTAGGCGACACTTATATTGTCAACCCGACTATGGTATAAGTTATAAAAACAGATGTAGTGTGTTTTGTCTGGATTCAGTAAACGCCACGTGTCTACAAGGTGGAAATTTTCGACTAGAGCACGAAGTAGAGTTTTGGAACATGTATTATGTCCGAGTATAATGACTTTTCTGGAGACTACAAATCAACTCTGTAGGAATCAGCACTGGTTTCGAAAAAGACGGTCGTGTGAAACCCAGCTCGCGCTATTCCTCCACGAGACTCAGAGGGCCACAGACACGGGTTCCCAGGTACATGCCGTGTTTCTTGATTCCGCAAGGCGTTTCATACAGTTGCCCACAGTCGTTCAATGAACAAAGTAAGAGCATATGGACTATCAGACCAATTGCGTGCGTGGATTGAAGAGTTCCTAGATAATAGAACGCAGCATGTCATTCTCAATGGAGAGAAGTCTTCTGAAGTAGGAGTGATTTCAGGTGTGCCGCAGTGGAGTGCCGTAGGACCGTTGATATTCACAATATATATAAATGACCTTGTGGATAACATCGGAAGTTCACTGAGGCTTTTTGCGGATGTTGCTGTAGTATACCGAAAGGTTGTAACAATGGAAAATGGTACTGAAATGCAGGAGGATCTGCAACGAATTGACGCATGGTGCAGGGAATGGCAATTGAATCTCAGTGTAGACAAGTGTAATGTGCTGCTAATACATAGAAAGAAAGATCCTTTATCATTAAGCTACAATATAGCAGGTCAGCAACTGGAAGCAGTTAATTCCATAAATTATCTGGGAGTAGGCATTAGGAGTGATTTGAAATGGAATGACAATATGAAACTAATCGTTAGTAAAGCAGATGCCATTCATTGGAAGAATGAACGAAGGATCGGAAAATAAAGGAAGTAGGTTACAGTACACTTGTTCGCCAACTGCTTGAATACTGCTCACCGGTGTGGGATCCGTACCAGATAGTGTTGATAGAAGAGATAGAGAAGATCCAACGGAGAGCAGCGTGCTTCGTTAAAGGATCATTTAGTAATCACGAAAGCGTTACGGAGACGATACTTAAACTCTAGTGGAACACTCTGCAAGAGAGACGCTCAGTAGCTCGGTACGCGCTTTTGTTGAAGTTTCGAGAACATACCGTCACCGAGGAGTCAAGTAGTATATTGTTCCCTCATACGTGTATCTCGAGAAGAGACCATGAGGATAAAATCAGAGAGATTAGAGCCCACACAGAGGCATACCGACAATGTTTCTTTCCACGAGACTGGACTAGAAGGGAGAACCGATAGAGGTACTCTAGGAATCCCCGCCACACACCGTCAGGAGGCTTGCGGAGTACGGATGTAGATGTAGATGCAGATGTAGAAGTTCAGGAGATCTCTTTGTCCGTGGCATTTTATCCACATAACCGGGCTCTGCATTAATATCACAACCGTGAACCGATGAGAATTAGGTCATTGGTGCGGTGTAAAAGTTGACATAGTTGCCGACTGTAAAGGTGCTTTTTTGCCGCTCTGTCGCTAGAACTGGCGTAAACACTGACAAAAACAATGTTGATTCTGTGCAAACAATCCCGTGACCAACCGGCAAGAATTCAATATCTTTGACATCAACACTTGGCCGAATTTAAATAGCAATGATGTCTCCATTCCTGGGTCTGTATTTGCGATAACAATAAAACCAGTGATCAAACCGAGAGCTTCACAGGTTATTTCTTGGAGGAATGCTACGTTACACTTAAATTATCCAGTAAAAAGTTATTTAGTGCCAATGTCTTATAGTCACTAAGCTTTTTGGCAACATTTATAGTGCAAATATTAAAGCAAAGGCGAAACAGTTCCTTGAAATGGACATGGTTTCGTCCCCGTCTAAGAGTACATCGTCCGCCTTGTCAACACCCACTTTCACCGCGGCTGCCTCAGTGTGAGGCGGAATACTGGCCGGTGCCTGCGGTCGCCGCTCTTCCGTAGTTCGCCTCACGGGTTTCTCCGCCGGTGTGACTTCTTCATCTGTGCCGTGAACATCTGCACATTTCCTTTTGCAACAAAAGACTGTGACAGTTGCCTGTTCAAGTGACACATCTAAGGGTGCAGGAGGGGAGGTGGTGAGCAGGTCTTTTGTAGTCGATCACTTTTTCTTTCCAAGTCGTCTGCCTGATGCGGGACGTTGTGAAAGCGAATCCTGAGACAGATCTCTTTCGGAGTCACGACGAGTAACTGTATCTGGTTTTTGTTTGGCCGGAACTTCCCCAGAACTCTCGCTGTCTTATGTGACATTGCGTGGCTTACTTTCAGCGACCAGTTCATCAGTTGCTCGCAAGTGACATCTAATCAGATTGTGTACCCATAGAGTGGCGCCTCAATTGTGCGACCGAATTTGTGATTTCCTTTCAGACAAGTCACAGCTCGTAGTAACTGATGGCAGGCCATCGACTAAAGCAGAAGTGATATCTGGCGTTCCCCGATGAAGTGTTGTAGGTCCTCTGCTGTTCCCAACCTATACAAATTAATTAGGAGCCAATCTGAGCAGCTCCCTTAGATTGTTTCCAAATGATCCTATCATTTACCAAGTCATCATAATATCAAAAACAGATCCAAAATGTCGTAGACAGTACCTCAAAGTGGATTGGACTCTAAACAGTGAGGTCATCCAAGCGAATACTGAAAGGTGTCCGTTACATTTCGATTACACGGTACATTATATGAGCCTAAAAGCTGTCAACTCAACTAAACAGCTAGGAATTAAAATTACGAACAACTTCAGTTGGAACGATCACATACATAATGTTGTGCGGAAAGCAAATCAAAGACTAAGTTTTACTGGCAGTACACTCAGAGGGCGCTACAGGCACATTAAAGAGACTGTCTACACTATGCATGTTCGTCCTGTGCTAGAATATTGCTGTGCTGCATGGGATTCTTACCAAATAGGGTTCATGGAGTTTATAGAAGAAGTTGGAAGGAAGGCAGCTGGTTTGTATTACTGCAACACACGGGCGAGAGCGTCATTAGGATACGCGAGCTCGGATGGATATCCTAAAAAGAAAGGGATTTTCGTTGCGGCAGGATCTTTTCATGAAATTTCGATCAACAACTTTCTCCTCCGAATGTGGACTTGCAGGTTACTCATGTAGATGTAGATGAGTACTGCATTGTCACCGAATTCCTAGATATGAAATTAAATAACGTGACACGCCGAATGTTCACTTGTGTATTACAGTGTAGCAGTTCGGTTACTACGAATTTCACGTTTTTAATAAGGAACACAAAATTGTTTTAGTTTACCGTCGTAGTAGAAGGGAACGAATCAAAATTCATATTTTTCTTTACAAAAATGACGAACCTGTGAGGCTACTGACCTGCTAATGAAAATGATGATATTTGCAAACGGCCAAATGTCACCACTGACTTAAGAGTAGCAGCGTCATGAAGAACATTTCTTTCAAATAGAGTGACTGAATATAGTGAGTGAATCCTATAATGATCTAATATGTGATGAGGTCTCTCATGTTTTGTACTTGATATACTGTTGTGGCATAATGTGTAAGCAACCGTACGACATATGACTATCTCACTTGTGTTTAATCTTGTATATTCGAAATTGCAACTGTTTCATTAACGTTATGGTAATCTCATCTTTAAGGTTGCTCCATCAGATGGATAGCTGCATTTATCATCTCGTTCTTTCAATTTCCAGAAACTAGTTATTTCTCCACAGTAAAATTCGAATCAAAATTAAAAGACAATTCCTTGTTGAGGAATGGCTGAGGAGCCTGATCAACATATAGTAGTGAATCCTCCCTAACAGTAAACCAGCTGAACTGCAGAAATCTGGGCATGATTAATTCACTTTAGAGAATAATATAAGAATAGTTACAAGCTGATGGCATAAGTGTACCTTATTTTAGGATGGTCTTTGAATTTTAAATAAATCTCGGTCAGACGAGACCTCTGTACGTCCGTATTTATCGTTCGAGGTCACAAATCGTCATAATCACGACTTAATATAGATGATGGCTGTGACACCAGCTGTTCATGAATAGTGAAGCTCTGCTTGTTTTAGCTTTTGCATCATTTAGGTGAAGTGGTATTCCTAAGCCAGCTCAACATTTTTCTAAAGTGGTGTAAGGAAATCCTACATTTCGACACTCGGGCTTGTTAGACTGCAACACCAATGGGTGTTAATATGAAGCCAAATCTCGATTCGAGATCGGATAATTTTCGTGTCTTACTGTGACATATTTTTCACGATCACTATGCGAGCAAAGTTGTAATAGAGAACATCCAGCTTTCAATATTCACGACAGTGAAATAATTTTGCGGCATTGGTACTGAATGTCACGCTGGCGTAAGTGCTTGTAAGAGGAAACATAATATCAGCAGAATTCGCTGACGTAAATCTGTAAAATGAGCTTCTGCCAAACGTAAAGAATAACCAGACATTACAGCGATATTCGACTGAACAAGCTAGACAGACAGAATCCGATTTCTTCTAAGCGACTTAAATAGATTACGAACGCTGCAATCTGTCAGTCCACCCCGGTAAGCTGTACCGAATACATAGCCATACACCCCTGGAAGCTGTTCCGAATACACAGCCATACAATCTAAGTGAGCCGGCCGGAGTGGCCGTGCGGTTCTAGGTGCTACAGTCTGGAGCCGAGCGACTGCTACGGTCTCAGGTTCGAATCCTGCCTCGGGCATGAATGTTGTGATGTCCTTAGGTTAGATAGGGTTAATTCGTTCTAAGTTGTAGGCGACTGATGACCTCAGAAGTGAAGTCGCATAGTGCTCAGAGTCATTTGAACCATTTTTGAACCAATCTCAGTGTAAACACATATGTTCTTCCGTTTGGTTTCTATAAGAATCTGTACGTATCATCACAGTAAATTTTATGGGAGCCTTTGCTATGGTCCGAACATTAAGAAACGCAACGGACACTGAAGGCAACAAACGTTTTTTCATGTCCTTCCGGACATGTTTCACTATATAAATTGTACAAAAGTGACTGAGTACGAAGCAGTGTTGTGTCTCAATGCATCAAACCTGTCTAACCGTATCTTATTTGCACACAAAATAAAAGTTATTTTTCAGCTAATGCGATTCTTTTTAAACCAACAACGTACAAAGAATAAGTGGTTTTTCAGTTTGTTGTGATTTTTCAGTCTTTTTTTCAGTTTGTTGTGATTTTTCAGTCTTTTTTGCTACGTTATTTTTTAGTCTTTTTTTTTGTTGTAGAACCATGTCTTTTTTTGTTAAGTGATTTTTCAATCATTTTTGCTAGAATCTTGTCTTTTTTGTTGAGTGATTTTTTTTAGTATTTTTTTACTAGAACTTTGTACATCAGCCAAAGACGTCCACTGATCTTCTTCTCTTTTCATACTATGCCGATCAGAGGAAGCTTCCTGCCTTAGGCAAAGTAGGTGATGTCATTTATTACTCAACATAAACTGGTCAAAAATAATTGAACACAAGGCATCTAAGCTTAAAGCATTTATTTCTTAATTTCTTATTTACAGGAATTATCTCTTAATCGATGGGAGGGGATAAACAGTTCCGGCATTCGCCTTACAACCAAGGAAAACCTCCCGAAAACCCTGGTCGGAACTGAGGGACCACGATGAGATGTCATGCAGAGGCGGCGTCCTCAAGGTCAGCGGTGCGTGGTAGACGCGTAGAGTGGGTGGGGTGGGTAGAGTTGCTGCTCCGTTCTGTGGCCGACGCGTAGCGTAGAGTAGCCGATGCGAACCAGAGTCATGGATGCGTAGTCGCGGATACGAAGCAGTCACGGATGCGTAGACTCGCGGATGCGGAGCGTAAACTTGCAGATGTGAAGCGTACACTCGGGGACGCGCAATGTACTGTCCCTGCCGAGTTGACTGGCAGATGAGAGAGTACGTAGCTTTTCCAGATGTGTAATCCTAGACACACAAAGTCACAGATATGTAGCACCAAATGCGAAGGAGTCACTGACGTGCAGGCCCAGACGCGGAAGAGAGATGCGTAGCCACAGGCGGCGTGTTGTCCTGCAGGTGTGTAGAGTCGCAGAGAAGAGTCGCAGATGAGAAGAGCCACAGAGGCGGAGAGTCGCAGACACGCGTTCGCCGATGCGATGCACCTGTGGAGAGACGTACTTACCTATACTTACGTGAGAAGTTCTCGCCGTGAAAGCTGCCGTCGCCCCGTGTTGTCCTCTCCTGCTGCTGAAGTGGTCTGAATTTCCGGGGCGGCGCCTCTCCTTATATAGCCACTGCGGCTTTGTTGAGCAGCATTTCCGAGGAAACCGTCCGTGTACGGTATTGTTGTCCTGGTTCTAATTGACATTATAGCAATCGGCAATACGGTTTGCATGTTTCCTTGCCACAATTTTTGTTAAGAGAGGCTGTACCCTAACATTTCTGAGAACATCGCTTATAGCTGTTCGGACGATTTTATGATTTGTAACGGCTAAGCAACTACAGAAACAAATTTTCGAATCTTGATTCTCATGACGATTTTACGACAGATACTGCGCTTTTCGCCGCTAAAACAGCAGCTTCCCATCGACGGTCTTCTAATATCCTTATCATCCGAATCTTTTAGTTGAAACCGAAAGCGACGCAAATCGGCTAGTAATATTTGTGTATCGGAACGTTCCAGTCGTTACTTAGAATGTTTGTCCCTGATCCATTCGTTTATATTCTGAAACTGTACTACAGTGAACATATGTGGGTCAATATCACATTCCAAAACAATCACACAGTCAATATATTCACGGTTTCGTATCAGATCGTTGGACATATTTATAGAAATTTCTGTGTGTGAGATGATCATGGTCTACTGAGGACGACGTCCAACGCTCTACCACCGAAATGATTTCTTCTTGGTCATCTAAAGAGAGTGTAATGCGGTACGATGAGCATACAATAACGCCCGAACTCCAAGGAAACGATTCGATAGAATTCCTGCGCAGATAGTGGATAAATCTGTTGCTTTATGTAACTTTCACAAAGCAGATGGGTAGGGATTTGTGGCTCTATAGGAACACCACAAAAAGGCAAGGGGGATCGCATTTATTTCGTGTCTTTCAAAAGTAAGTGAATGACGCGTGAGGTAGCTAATGGCCGTAAAGGTGTTGGATGTCTATACCTCATTGACGAAAGTGGGCGTTGACCCCCCTGTAATGCAAAACTCGTAGCCATCTGAAAATAGACAGACAATAACATCTCTAGGGATGGCACAAGCGTTTTGTATTAACGAATCACTCAATCTGATACATCACACTGATGACTCAGTCAGATACTACGTCTTCCATGCAGACACATGGTCAATAAATGAGGCAGAGGCAGAGCAGTTTGTTGCTGTGTCACACTGTGGAAAACACTGAAATTTATATTTCTAGCTCTTGTGTTGCTCCGTCAAAGTGGCATGGAAGATGTGGAAAGTGTCAATAATACTTAACGTTTCACAGCGATTACGTACAGAGCCATAGACATGCACCGACTGGCTCATAAGTAAAAGCTCCAGTCTTAATTTGCCCCTGGTAGGACGCGATCATGCAAGTCGTGTATTCGAGAAGCTGCAGTGATCTGCCTGTGTGATTTCACAAGTACATATTCAGTACTAGAATTAACATATTCACTAAAAGTTTAAAGGGTGATGTGGGGGGGGGGGGGGGGTAAGGCCCTAAAGATAAAGAAGGGTCTAAAGTGATTCATTAATAAAATGTTAAAAAGCAACTTAACTGTGGGTGACGAAGTGTACGCTGTAAAATAACAATTTAAAAGATATGTTATCACTGAACATAGAATTTTGAGGAAAGAAAACATCACGCGGAGGCCAGCAACGAGCTGCGAACTTGGCTGCTCGGCCAAAAGCAGAGGCGTAATGCCTTCCAGGAAATGTCTGCTTGTAAGTTGAAGCTGATCTCTTAAAATTTAGCTATTGTTCTTCTCCAAGTGTTTCAAAATGATAAAGAACCCTAATTACCTGAGGATGCGTCTTCTAGTGACGCGAAAGCGGTAGTGATTTTTAATAAAATGTTGTTTTACAGGCAATGTGCATTATTACTTTCAAAACCGATTCAGTAAGCTGTGTTAATGGTCATAGACGTCTGCTTCGTAAAAACCAAGCTTCCCCTATACATAAAGTCTCTGAAGATCATCGACTCCACCGTCAACGATATAAATATGAAATTAGAATTATATGTTAATACCATCAGCTGCTGACGGGCGTTGATATATATCAACGGGGACAGGTGAAAATGTGTGCTCCCACCGAGACCCGAACCCGGGATCTCCTGCTTACATGGCAGACGCTCTATCCATTTTTTTTTTTCATTTTGTTCGATATAGTTCGTTGGGTTTGGTCTGGGCGGACATCACAAGACATCCCTTCAAGTTGATCGTTGGTTCCTTGACTCAGTTTTGTTATTACAGAGAGCACGCAGCCCTCTGACCTAACACGATGAGCTACCGTGCCGGTGATCTGAGCCACCGAGAGCACAGGGTACAGTGCGACTGCAAGGGACTATCTCGCGCACGCCTCCCGCGAGACCCACAGTCTCACCTTATATGTCCACACACCACATTCGTAGTGTCCCTACCCAACACACTCATTACTCGCGGTATACATTCTTATGAAGTCGCGTAACATTCTTACTAAGTCGCGTAAGAGTTCGGGTAAGATGTGTGCATCCGCACAGAAGAAGAAGGACATGGCCGGTAATGCCAGAACTATATACATATAAGACTATAAATACGACTTTTGTTCGCCACGTAAGACCATATGTCAGATGAATAGTCATGAAATGAATATAGTACCTCTGTGCTAAATCTATGAAATAGCAATTAGACCGTCCTGTTTGATGACACAGACGTTAGCAACGGCTTCAGCTCTGCGTAGCTTGAAAAATGGGCAATTTCGTTGATTCAAATCTAACACAATACCGTAATCATCACTTTCGAACAGCATTGAGTTCTCGATAACTCTGTATGTGGACCTCAAAATGTGCAGTGTGCCTGCGTTGCTATAGGGCATGAACTGCAAGGTGTTCACACAGTTTGTCGTAACCGTAAGAAATCAAACCTCGACAGTATACCACAGTTGACGGTTTGACGACAACTTAAGAATTTCTGACGAAAAAATTGATTGAAAAATCGCTTCTAACCCGGATTGAAACGAGGTATAAATCATTAAGAATGACGTTAAACACGTATTAATGTAGTCACATTTGCTCACAAACTATAAAATGAATTTTGAGCCGTACTCATGTATTGCATATTCGTGTAATACTATACTCATCATATAAAAACGGGTCTCTGCCTCCCTTGCTATTGGACGTAAAATGCAAATCGCAGATATTTTTCTAGAGCATCACTCAATAACAGTGAAGCATTTTATACTTTCCAAAGCAGTGAGCTGTTGTTGACGCTTTCGACTAATTGCGATGGGGCACCAGAAAGTTGACCCCGGAAACCACTGACGCATGCGACATTCTGAACCGGTCTCACAAGAAATCTTCTACAAAAATGTTATTGGACGGAACTGTTATCACCGGTTGTCAGGAAGTGAAATACATCGTAGCTATGGCAGCATTACACTAAAGACTTCACCATTCAGACGAAAGATGCTGTAAGAATCTAGGCAACAACCGGTTTCGAAAGCGAATCATTGCTTTCAGACGACCTACTGTTTGCTTATTGACCACGAGCGCAAACGTAGCAGAGCGCCTCGATCAGAAGACAAGACTTCCCCCGGAAACTGCCGCAGCCTACAGTGTTCAAGATTGTCCTGATTTGACTGATGACCTAAGATGTTAAGTCCCATAGTGCTCAGAGCCATTTGAACAACAGTGACGATGACACGCGGTCCACTTTGACATGAACAAAGAGAAAAATCTAATTGAAACAGCAACCACGAGAATTTATCTTCACGATTTGAAATGAAAAAACACTCCCTACCGCTCAGTCTGAAAATAAACAAAACACGTACCTGTCCTCACAAACTGAAACACAGACTCGTACAAAAGCATGTTCCAAAGAACATCATGCTTATCATACCAGCGGTCGGACCATTAGGGAGAATCCTGAGAAGTTATTTACTTAGTTAGTTAGTTGCACGTTCCGTAGATCAGTTGAAGGATTCTTTTATGGCAATGATGTGGAACAAGACAGTTTACAGGTTATGTATACATGGCTACTGTTGACATTAATGAATGCATCATCATTTTATTCCTACTCATGCAGCGACACTTGAAAACACGTTTTTTTATTGGCTACAACTTTTTAAGTAATAATTCGTCAGTGAAATAAAAGAAGTTGTCCAGGACAAAGCCGGCCCATGGGTTAAGCCGTAGGAAAGCACTGTTTTTAAGGGGGCTGAGATGGATAGCCAATAGCTCGTTGAGACGGAAAATCTGAAAATGCTTTGATTCGCACAGAATTACACTTTTTCAATCGTACATGAAGGCCCGTCATCGGCAGTTGCCATAAAGAACAGTCCTTTTGCTAAAGTAAGTGGGAAACCAACCGTAACGCTTTGACCTCACTGAAGAAGCATAGCAAGGTTGTTACAACCTTACGGGACAAAACAAGAGAGTTTCTGTTTCCCTCACCGGCAGGTTTGGAAACGTACACCCACACGTTCATACCTAGAGGATATGGGTCATGTAGTGCGTAAGTGGCTTCCCAACATCTGTACAGCAGATATACAAGTCTAACGGGCAAATCTCTACAAAAAGATCAATGAAATTGCACTTACACAGCCACCTTTCAGACACCTGTGTAATGATCAAAATATCATATCTTAAATATTACTGTAACAGTCAAGATATATACTGTGGTTCTGATGCAAAGACAACTAGGAATATAACTGACTACATTTGTCAGATCTATTTAACAACGTGTTTGTAGAAATATTGAGTTTGGTTTGTTTTCCTGCGATTCGTTATCAGAGTCACATTCTTTACCTTACATGTCAGAATATTATACGACAGACAGTTAGCACCTTACGGAGCGCTTAATCTGACAGGATTATTAACACCAAAGACACAGTTTTAATACAGGTGATAGCTTTCACCTGTCCAGAGCTCGCATTATAAAGTAGCAACCTCAAGTTTTCCTTTTACATGCCGGTATTTAGTACAATTAGACCAGGATTTTACAATTGTGATACACCGTGAACAGGTTGTTATGCTACTGTAACGTAACAGGTAGATGCCGCAAAACATGTTTTTTAAAACACGATATAGAAGAAATGAGGAAAAAACAAACAGAACAGGTATTTCGCATTGTCTTACGCAGTAGGCGAATCACTAGCAGAGAGATTCACGAGCAAGCGGCCCAGTTGCACAGTTATTGGATTTCCCTGCGCGGGACGTCGCTTTGTCGATTTCCTGGAATCCCATTTCTGGTCTGCAGGCCACTGGCTTTCACTGGAAGCCAAGTGGGCAGTGGACTCCACTTATCTAGGCTGCGTGGAGGACATAAAAGCGGTAAATGCAATCACGCACTGTTGGGGAAACGAGGATCGCGTACGCTACACAGCGGTGTAAGGAGCAGTCAAACGAAAACGAGACAGATGTAATAAACTCTTTATTATTTCAAAAGAAATGTATCCCCCTGTGAGATAAGACAGTCGAAGTCTTCATGGAAAAATGTTTGCGGTTGCATTCTCTATGACATGTCACATCACTCATACAACAAGGTTCACTAATCACGTAAGAACTGGGGGTCGCAAACGCCACGAGAGGGCACTACGGCCGCGAGAGGGCGTTGCTATAAAAACACGGGCGGGGAGCACGGAGACAGCCGCTATTCACGCCGTAGAAGCGCTGGGAGTAACATGACTAGCTAACACACAGCGAGATGGATGAAAAGCATTTATGACGCGACCGTCTGCAGTGGACGAGAAACCGTGTGCTTGTGTCGTGCGAAATAGCCCAATAATAAGATGCTGTGTGACACATTATTCGCCACCCTGTATCGCCGTTTGTGCTAAACCGGCTCGTTCCGTGCGCACAAGTCGCATGCTGGTCGCCAGCGAACACGGACAGTTGCGGGAAAAGAAAGCGCTCTCGAAAGGGTGCAGCGTATGTCGTCAACAAATACATAAGATGTATGTGCTCCACTGATATCCCCCGTCTTCCGTCTTCCATTTCATTTCCGACGCGTCCAGGCATTGCAACCGGAGGACTACAACAAGTGCATGTGATTTACGGGGTGGTTTCTGCAGGATTCCGGTTCAGGCTGAAGCTTCCCATCGAGTGTCCTCTTCACCGAGGAGGATGCGTTCTCACTCGAGAGTATTATGAACGTTCACCATCTGCATACACGGGCAGATGTGAAGCTACATGCTACTCTTACGTATGCTTCACAATGTAAATTTACCCTTAACGTGCGGGCTCACGAAGTCGGAGATTATTTAATTCAAACGTACATTTTCCCGGACAGACTTGACGGGCGCACGGTATATCGTATTCCTCAGAGAGGCGCTACCACACATGCTGAATAATGTTTCATGCCTTTCTATCACCGCATTCGACTTCGCAAAAACAGACAAATTCTGATGGTATAACCGCAGTCATTGGTTTTACAATGTTACTTATAATCCGTCTTGATTGCATAAAATGTTTATTCGTATGACCGGTTTCTGTTCCTCTAGAACCATCTTCAGATCTGTAACGATAATGATACTAATTTACTGTTTTACGATTGAAAATCTTTTTCATCCTATCCAGTCACCATCAAATGTACCAGAACGTACCTGCAATTTCGGTTACAGGAGTAATCCGTCCACACACTGCAAACTTCACATACTGCATCACATAAAATTAGTTGGCAGAATCCACGTCATTTATATTAGTGTTTTAATTAATATAAATGACGTGCATTCTGCCAACCAATTTTGCGTGACGCAACATGTGAAGGTTGCAGCCGGCCGGAGTGCTCGTGCTGTTCTAGGCGCTACAGTCCGGAACCGCGCGACTGCTACGGTCGAGCCGGCCGTAGTGGCCGTGCGGTTAAAGGCGCTGCAGTCTGGAACCGCAGGACCGCTACGGTCGCAGGTTCGAATCCTGCCTCGGGCATGGATGTTTGTGATGTCCTTAGGTTAGTTAGGTTTAACTAGTTCTAAGTTCTAGGGGACTAATGACCTCAGCAGTTGAGTCCCATAGTGCTCAGAGCCATTTGAACCTTTTTTTTTTGTACGGTCGCAGGTTCGAATCCTGCCTCGGGCATGGATGTGTGTGATGTCCTTAGGTTAGTTAGGTTTAACTAGTTTTAAGTTCTAGGGGACTGATAACCTTAGAAGTTAAGTCCCATAGTACTCAGAGCCATTTGAATCATTTTTTTGAAGGTTGCAGTGTGTGGATGGGTAACTCCTGTAACCGAAATTGCAGGTACGTTCTCGTACATCTGATGGTGATTGGATTGGCTGAAAAAGGTTTGCATTAGTGAAATAGTAAATTAGTATCATTATTGTTACAGATCTGAAGATGGTTCTAGAGGAACCGAAACCGGTCATATGAATAAACATTTTATGCAATCAAGACGGATTGTAAGTGGCATTCGACTTTTCAGCACGACGGAGCCGCTGCATATTTCAGCAAGCAAGTGAGGGCACATCTGCAGGCAAACTTTTCCGGCCGCTGGATTGATCTTGGTGGGCCAGTCGTATAGCCACCATGATCACTAGTCGGTTTTTACCTCTGGGGGCAACTGAAGGCCTTGTGCATGGAACACCTGTTACAGTACCAGAGGATATAGTGGACAGGTTTGTTGCACGCAGAAGGATGTCTTCGAGATACATCAGATCATCTTTGAAAGAATGCGCCGTTCAGCATAGTATCGATGTCAGGCACGTCCCGATGCATCTAGACAGAAGTTTGATCTTCTCCTGTACTTATCTTCCGTTTGTGGCATCTGATTAAACTACGGTAACGCCATTTAGTAGTCCCAGCTGGCCTTTGCGACCCCCAGTTCCTACGTGATTACTGTTCCATGTCGTATGGGCGAAGTCAGTTCGTGCTCGTTTTTTCAAAATGTCCTGTATAATGAAGTGAAATTACTAGGTTGTACTTGCTGTCTAATTGAATACACAACTTTTATATTGTTTTGTAAGAGCAGGACTATTACATTTGCAAAGTCGGTCTCAGTGTCCGGGCTGGCTCCTTTGTTGCTATGTAACCTATTAAAGATTTTGTGCGGGGTTGTTTCAATGACGAGTCGCTAGAACGTTTTGTTGCTTTTATCTATTTCCTTCTTATATTTGCCTATTCTTGACAGACATTTTACAACAACAATTCTCAGGTACACATTGTGCAACTCTCTTGAGCTAGACAAAGAAAGTAGCCAAACAAAGAGCAACATTTACCAAACTCAATAGCTACTAAACCAACTCTCACACTTTCTGACCCAATTCTGACGCTATGTGAAACATATGCTGAGCATTGTTCTTGCTGAGTTCCCAATGAGGTTCTATCGCAGAGGAAATCAGCCACACTCTCGATATAGGTGTCTGGTATGGTCGTTTGTTGTACACGAGATTGTCGTACGTATGACAATGGTTCAGAGCGCTGGAGAATAAGACCACTGGCTTGTGCGAGAGCTGACGGAAGTGTTTGTTTAAAACGCCATCCAAACCAGGAGCCGACTGCTCATGAGGATCCGTTGGACTTCTGCCAGGGATGTAAGGTGAGGAGCAGTAAGACGTGGTCAGTATCTGAAAGCGGCAACGGCCACCAGAACATCATGTTCATCCTGGAGTTCATCGGGTCTAAGATCCTGGACGAGCTGTTGATTCTCGGCCTCAGATACATCGACCAGAGTTTTCACCACATGGAGGGCATCATAAGTCAAACCATCCACTATGCAGGTAGTATCGTTGGTTCTCACTGCACACCAGTCCAGAGCTGAGACAACATCCCATTCTGACTTAAGTTGGAATAGATAGGTGGACATCTTGTCCTAGCATTGTTACGATTTCCAATCGGCGAGTAGAGGCGTTCATTGCCTACCAGACTTTTGCAGTTACGTAGTCAACAGCACTTACCTCGTTGGCAAGTGTTGTCAGGTAATGTTTTGCCTGGTGGTGCCCTCACCTCAGCGATGGAGCCAGTCTGTATGATAACAAACCATTATGCATAGACGACAATCATCTGCAGCTCTGAGATGCTTTTCTGAGACAAGTAAAGTATCCAGTGGTTGCCGTAGAGGAAGATGTTCAGTTCACCTTCCATCCTTTTAATTCCATTAGCATTGTAAATACGGACAACTAAATCCCGAGGGGCTGGTAATTGTGTTGTGGGTGTTATGCCATTATAACAAAATCTGGCTGAGCCTTTCAACCAGGACGATGAGATTTGTGATCCTGTCTTCCAACTGACGAATCTTCGGAGCTGTTTCACAAATGAAAGCCCTGCTGTGGCGTTGCACGAACAGAAAGATGACCTGGAGGATCTCCTGCATGTCATTCTGAAACAAAGCATCTGTCTCCACCACTGGGGAGAAATCCTGAGTGGCTGCTTGACCATGTGGTGGGTAGGGGTGGGTGTTACGGCACACTGAGAATTTGCCTCAATGGAGGGTAGGGTCATGGCAACAAATTGGCGTGAGGAGGCTCAGTGGCCTTTCTATTTGGTGGGCATTGGTATTTGTCACAGGAGACAGAAAGGACTGAGCAGCAAAGTTAGTCGTATGGGCCAGAGCTGGAGGAGGCCCCTGCATTAGGTGTCTATGCATCTCCAGTTTGAAGGGCGTCTAGCTTACCCCTTAATACAGGAAAACTGGTCTGGACCCACAGTGGCGGTAGTGACCGATCTGTCCTTGGCTTTCTTCTTGGAGGGTGGGAAGAGTTCATAGCCTTCTGGTATATAGAACAGCCAGGACTGCCAGGAAGCCAGACGGTGTGGTCGTGAGATGTGCCCAAACAGCAGGCACAGATGGATTTTCCTCTGGCCAGTTTGCAGTCCTCCAGCGCATGTGGGCAAGCACACTTGACAGACCAGAAAGGCAGTGAGCTGTTATTACAGGTGTGTTGCACACGTTGACACCTTAGACGGATGGATGGGCCGTTGTGGGTTTGGTGCACATGAGATATCTGGTTGGTAAATGCATTCGATGTCTTCTCTCCTAATAAGGGAGACAACATGGATTGGCGTAGTGATTAAGTTCCAGGTCTCAGGGTCCCTCTTGTTGTATTGGTGAACCAAATGGTCCAACAACTCGGGACAGAGTAATTTACCACTGACATCTGTTTCTGTATCATTGGATGGAATTTCTTTGACGACAGTTCTTTTTTTTCTTATGTTGCCTGAAGCCTGATGGGTATAGCAATGCACTGCACACAACGTCTCAAAGCTGAGGACCATGAGATAGCCGTCCTTTGTGTCAATCAGGTACTTCACATGGTATCTCTCGTAAACTGCCAGCAAATGGCCTGTAATAAGGCGCTGCAGCTCAGTGTTCGGTTTAATACAATTCGTAGGATTGTAAATGACGGCCGGTGTGATCGAGTGGTTCTAGGCACTTCAGTCTGGAACCGCGCAGCAGGTTCGAATCCTGCCTCGGGTATGGATGTGTGTGATGTCCTTCGGTTAGTTAGGTTTCAGTAGTTCTTAGTTCTAGGGGACTGATGACCTCAGATGTTAAATCCATAGTGCTCAGAGCCATTTGAACCATTTGATTGTAAACCACAATAGGAGGGAACTTCCTTTCCCTTGGCGGTGGTGATGAATTCTGAGAAGTGAGGTCTGGAGGGGGATCCATTTTCTGGTCCATGGCACCACACATGCTATTTGACCCGGTAGGGAGGCGTCCGAATCACGGTCGCTGTAATGGCGCGAGCGGATGACCGTTTAGATTTCCAGCCATGGAGGGTGACCGACACTGACGGAGGTCCCATGAGGATTGACAGGCCGACGATCTGGTGTAGATGGAAAAAGCACCCGAAGATGCGTCCACATTTTGGTCGGTTGTATCAGTGTTTGGTGCCGACATGGCGTGAGAAGTCTATCAGCAGGCGCCCATGTGAGTTGTCGGATGGCGAGGTGGAAGAGCAGTCACTCACCTGATGCTGCGGAAAAACTCTCGTGAATCGGTATCACTGTCAGTGGCCAAACATTCGCCTAGCTGCGGATTCCCGTCCTTAACCCTTCCATGTTTTTTCTCGGCCCCTACAGACATAGCCAGGGCCCTGGGTGACGCAAAACCTAAAATAGCGGCCAGCGTTCAGTGACTGGATTTCGTTGATTTTTGGCACAGCGATCCCTTCGATCACTCTGTCACTGGTTTCTCAAATAAGACAACTGGAAATTTAGACGGCTGAAGATATTTTGATGCAACATTTTACACTGAATAGCCGAGACCGGCAACCATTTGTATAAAGATAGTCTTACGGAGACACAAATGACAGCTGAGAGGGAGCCACCAATAGTACGCGCCACATGAGGTTCTAGCGTGATCCACTAGTGGCACACGCCAGCGTTAACATACTAAAACTGAAAGATGGTTAAGTCAAATAATCTTCATATTCTGTAAATGTGCAATTTCATATCACGAAAACATGACCTGTCTTAGTAACTAGAGGGCAGGTAATTTGTAAACGGCAGTAAATAAAATTAAAAAATACAGAACTAAAATGTAAAATACGATATTCTTTGAGTTCCACAAGGGTTTCTACACAGTTCATCATTTCCATTTGGTTATCAGATTTCTACACAGTTCTTCATTTCCATTTGGTGCTCAAACTGTGTATCAAATCATAGTCATTATTGAGTAATAGTTTTCTGAGTATCATAATGCGTCAAAATGTAAAAAAGTATAGTGGAGAAACAAATGTTTCGGCCACCATTACAATGCTACTGATGTGCTTTAGCTGTGCAAACTCCACACACCTAAAACACATAAGTAGATATTTTAAGCGTGACTCATAATCTTTTCACCTTTACAGCAATAAAAACCAAGTCAAGAAATAAATTGCATGAAATGTCACTGTACATATTCCACATGGTCCATGTGTTGTGACGAAAGTTCCTTGTGCTGAACTGAACCCTCTTGACATGCAGGGTGTTTCAAAAAGGACGTTACAACTTTGAAAATTCACATAAATTAATTCATAGGGCCTGTAGATGTGATTGTAGTGTCAATTTGATGGGAAATACATCAAGTTTTGTCTCGCATAGATTGCTAGTGCCGAGTCACACCTTAAGGAGCGCTAGTGGCAGTTCCGTTAAAGATGGCTGCTCTCACGTGCTAGCTGTGTGTTTTGGTTTGAGGAATCGAAGTCGGCGACAACAGTTCAGCGTAATTTCAGCTCCAACTACACTAGAGGTCCTCCTAATAGGCCTAAAATTTATGAGTGGTATAAATGTCTTGTAGAAACAGGGTGGTTGGTAAGACATGGGAAATCACCAGGTCGTTCAAGGACATCTGACGACGTCGTTGAGCGAGTGAAACAACGTCTAGTCAACAGCCCCACGAAATCGACCCGGCGTGCATCTGGCGAACTGCAACACGCACACTGTTTGGCGTGTGTTGAGAAACCGTTTGCCTTTGAAACCGTAAAGATTGACGGTCGTATAAGCAATAAAAGAGACTGATAAAACTCCTCACAAGAACTTCCGTGCTGATATGTTAAATCGACTATATGAGGATGAACATTTCGTGGAGGAAATCGTCTTTTCTGACGAATCGACTTCTCATTTAAGTGACAACATTAACACACAAGTGTAGGATTGAGGAAGTGAAAACCCACAGCAAACATTGCGACATGTTCGCGATAGCCCTAAACCGAAAGTTTATTGTGCATTGAACAAGCACGAAGTGTACAGACCTTTCTTTTCTGTGAGAGAACCATCAACGGGACAGTGTACCTGGATATGTTACAACAATGTTTGATGCCAGAGATCGATGAGGATGATGAAGAACGAAATGTTTCCCTAATGCAAGATGGTGCACCACCCCACTACCTGGCTGACGTCCGGAACTTTGTCAGTAATCGCCTTCCAGGTCAATATATTGGCCGTAGTGAGCAAATTGCATCATGGCCCCTAAATTTCCCAGACCTGACACCACTCGATTTTTTATGGGTATTCATCAAGGATATCGTGTTTGTACCTCCTGTGCCGGCTTCTCTACCTGAACTTAGAGCAAGAATTTACGCCGCCACTGACTAAGTTACAACTGCAATGCTACAGCGAGTTTCGGAAGAAACTAGCTCAAGGTAAAAATACATGACGCGTTTCCCTACTAAATAACACTAAATCCAGCTCTATATCTTCTTTCAATAAATGTACATGAATTTTTAAAGTTGTTAAGTCCTTTTTGAAAAACTCTGTATAGTAAAACGGGAAGCGTATTTCTTTATGAGCCAAATTTGAAAAACGAATTTCTTGAGGTACTCTTCCTCTTCTCAAAAAGAAACAAAGAACGAAGGACAAAACCACAATGATCAACAGACGGACGAATCGACAGTTCGGCAGTAGAGTTTAAAGCCTGCAGCCTTACTTGGTTGGCGGACAGAAAAAAAAACATTCACTGGATGTTGCTGAAAGAAAATAATCATCCTCGAAGTACTTCGTCGCTAACAATTTAATTATCTTCTAAATCGAAAGCACCCGACGGAAATATCGAAAAAATTAGAAATTGGCATCAGCCATCCTCGCTGACACTCAAAGTAAATGTTCACCTCCTTAGGTTACATCCTGTTGTAAAATAAAATAAAATGAAATGTGCTTGAAGATAAAGCCATTAAAAGTTTCTTCCAGCTGCTCTACAGGTCCGATCTTAGGCAGTGTCGCTTAGTGCACACACCGCCTATTCGCATTACACATGGAGTCTTGTATGGGATTGCCACCACGACAAGCAAGCCCTGAAAACTCTTGAAACAAGGTTGTCTAAGTCTACTTCCAGTTAGCGCTCTTCTAACAAACGTTACACATCGAAAATTATCAGGAAATGGAGCATGGACAAGTAAATAAGGATTTCAGACAGCACAGTAAATTACGAAATCATATTAAATGGAAAGAACAGAGAATAAAAATGAAAGAGTACAACAAATACATTTATACTTCCTTATCACCACATTCTTTTTGCAAAGCTATTCTCAGAAAATATGCAAAGGTGTTGCTATATTTCTGTCGTGATTGTTCCTTTCCATGTTCATTGCACAAATATTCCAGAAAATACAATTTATCAGACATCTTTGCTGAGAATATTGCGTAAACTTGTGTCCCATAATCCACGTCGAAGCATTTTTCTTTTTTGATGGATTGGTGTTCCATTGTAGTATGATGGCGTCTGACACTGACGTAATTCATAGCGACTCTGTATATCAATCGTATCATGTCCCTTGCAGACCCAAATAATACGAAATTTGCGGCGCGCAGACTGACATTCGATTGTGTCCCCCTCCGCACACATCTCACAATCTCTGGTGTGGACTATCTGAACTGAATAAAGTTAGGTGTTTGTTGGAATAGTGCGATTGACAACCTTGTACCACGTTGCGCGCGCACTCCCAGATAGAACCTTGCAGGCTAGGTTTGGCCACACAACGTTCCACTTGTGTTGTGGCAGTCTCAACTCCCATTTATTCCGTGTTGGAGATCCGTGAGGAGCGGTAGCAATGTTGTTGATTCTGTAGTCTCTCAGGTCACTATACAGAGTGTTACAAAATGGTACGGCCAAAGTTTCAGGAAACATTCAAGAAAAAAAATATGTTATGTGGTCATGCGTCCGGAAACGCTTACTTTCCATGTTAGAGCTCATTTTATTACTTCTCTTCAAATCACATTAATCATGGAATGGAAACACACAGCAACATAACGTACCAGCGTGACTTCAAACACGTTGTTACAAAAAATGTGTGTGAAATCTTATGGGACTTAACTGCTAAGGTCATCAGTCCCTAAGCTTGTACACTACTTAACCTAAACTATCCTAAGGACAAACACACACACCCACGACCGAGGGAGGACTCGAACCTCCGCCGGGACCAACCGCACAGACCATGACTGCGGTGCCCTAGGCCGCACGGCTAATCCCGCGCGGCCACTTTGTTACAGGAAATGTTCAAAATGTCCTCCGTTAGCGATGATACATGCATCCACCCTCCGTCGCATGGAATCCCTGATGCGCTGATGCAGCCCTGGAGAATGGCATATTGTATCACAGCCGTCCACAATACGAGCACGAAGAGTCTTGGCTCTGCGTAGACAAGAGCTTTCAAATGCCCCCATAAATGTAAGCCAAGAGGGTTGAGGTCAGAAGAGCGTGGGTGCCATGGAATTGGTCCGCCTCTACCAATCCATCGGTCACCGAATCTGTTGTTGAGAAGCGTACGAACACTTCGACTGAAATGTGCAGGAGCTCCATCGTGCATGAACCACATGTTGTGTCGTACGTGTAAAGGCACATGTACTAGCAGCACAGGTAGAGTATCCCGTATGAAATCATGGCGGTGAATCGAGGAAGTACTGTACATACTGACGAAACTAAAATGAGCTCTAACATGGAAATTAAGCGATTGCGGACACGTGTCCACGTAACATCTTTTCTTTATTTGTGTGTGAGGAATGTTTCCTGAAAGTTTGGCCGTACCTATTTGTAACACCCTGTTTAGTAGGTAGCTGGTGTCAAGGTAAATTCGATAAAACCGATGCACGAAGTTCAAATGGTTCAAATGGCTCTGAGCACTATTGCACTTAACATCTGAGGTCATCAGTGACCTAGAACTTACAACTACTTAAACCTAACTAACCTAAGGACATCACACACATCCATGCCCGAGACAGGATTCGAACCTGCGACCGTAGCGGTCGCGTGGTTCCAGACTGAATCACATAGAACCGCTCGGCCACACACGAAGTTAAGCACGCAGGGGCTGCTGCTGATTTGGATGGAGGCAACCAGTGATTGTGGCCGGAAGTTACGAAATAACGTTGCTGTTGGACTGCAAGAACATTTTTCAATCACTGGTTTGGTGGATTTGATGAAAAGCACCCCACATTTGGCCTGGAAGTCTATTAAATCCAGTCCGCCATCTTCAAGTTTCAGTGTGCAAGTTTGCCTAGAGACCTTGAAAATGTGTCCCCTCCACAACATCCAATACATGCCTCTTTAATGAGGTCTGCTATTTTCTAGGCACTGGCATAACTTGACCCACACCAGGCCTTCGCTAGGCTAGAAGTGTTAATGATCTCCACCTTTCTTTGTGCCAGAGTATTTATGCAGAGTGTGACACCAGCTGAGCAAAGGTTATCCATCATCACAACTCTGAGGACGTTGTATTGTGTGCGGACACAGAACCTGTTCCCCTTAATATTCGATCCTGGACGTTTAAGGGGAAGTAACGCTGTCTTCATAGGATTCACAACCGCCCCTGCTGCCTTCTCAAACTGGCGAAGCAGAGTGCATAGCCTGTCCACCTCTGCTGGCTGTTCCAAGAAAACTCCGAGGTCATCGGCATAACCCCTGCAAATCAGCTGGTCATTGCCTATATCGATCACCGGCATCCGACAGTGAGCGTGCTTATCCTACTGACCAAGTGATCGGGATTGTATCACTTAGGCAGCCGTTGATAATGACCCTCGAAGTGGCGTTCCGAAGCATATTCTCAATTACAGTCGTGAACTTGGTCCCAAATCCCATTCTGTTCATTACCTTCTTCAAACAAGCGTGACTAATTCTGTCAAACGCGTTTTGGAAATCGATAAGTAAAATCGCTGCGTTTCGTATCGTTTCACTTTTAACATATGCGATATAGTTCCTGTATGGCACAAAAGTATCGAATATATTTCTATTCCGTACTGCGCACGTTTGGTGTTGGCTGACAACCTTTTGCATTACCTCCTTCAGTCTACTGGTGGCATACCGCGCCGTTATTTTGTAGCTGGTGTTGGTAGACTGCCAATGTTCGGTGAGGCGTTTGGCTTTGGTATGAGCGTGATGCAATCTTCTTCAAATGCTGGTGGTATTTCTATCCCGCTCTGGATTTCGTTGGGGAATACGGATAAATGTGTTGCTCAGTATGTTAAAATATTTAGCATAAAATTCAACAGGGATCCAGTGAAGTCCTGGGGACCTCCCTTGAAACTCCGATAGCATTCTCCAAATGGTCTCGTGTACAAACTTCGTTGGTTTGTAATCCTTCAGCCGTATCTCCTTCATATCGCGGGTTGTCCGACCGTCCTGTTTCCTTCAGTCTTCTATGTATAATTTTTCGCGAAGCCTGCATTCCCTGTGTGAGTTATGTATGGAGAGGCACTCCCTGTGTGCGGTACCGGCGAGTAGGCTCCTTGTGACTATCCTCACGTCGGGAACTCATGTCATTTTAAAATACCGGAAGTAAATGTGTTGTCCCGTGACCTGTTGAGCTAGATCTTGTAAACAGCTCCGATAAAACTACGTCATTGTTCAGCGCCTGTAAACTTCCTGACAACCCTGATCAGAAATATCCAGTTGGCAGACTTTGCTGTTGTGAACCCACCATTCAAGTCTACTCCTAGCGGAATGCTGCTCGTGGAGTAACGTTTGCCACAAGGTGTTACAATCTTCAGCTAAAAGGGCGTTGTCCAAAACACTACACATGAGCTACCACGTGTTTTTGTGACGAGGCAGTCGATCATTTGGCGGAAGTAACTGCAATGATCCAGAAAGATGGCGGACAAGACTTCTGTGCAGTTTATGTGTGCATTAAGTGTAGGCGACACTTATATTCTGTCTACCCGACTACGGTCCAAGTTATAAGAATAGATGTAGTGTGTTTTGTCTGGATTCAGTAAACGCCACGTGTCTAACCTGGAAATAGTCGACTAGAGCACGAAGTTCGGGAGATCTGTTTGTCGGTGGCATTTTATCCACATAACCGAGCACTGCATTAGTATCACAACGGTGAACCGATGAGAATTAGGTCGTCGTTGCTTTTGTATCCCGCCTGGGAGGCGGCGCGTGGGTAGGAACGGGAAAGGGTAATCCAAGTCGGTACTGCAAGAACGTGGTTTACTGATGCAAAGACAAGGTGGTAAACGATTACATAACTTTGTACGTAAGTTCAATGCTGAAGCGAAGTGTCCTGGCTGGCTGCTCTTGATGAAATGGGCTGAAGCAGTCGTGGAGCTCGTAGACCTCGACAGCACCGGCTAGAGGGCGCTGTCGTCTGTGTCTCTCATAGTGCCAACTTGAGAAACTATTCCGTGGCATCGTTGCTATCGATACCACATCCCTCCCCTCTGAAATGACGGACCATCGTTGAGTATGGTTTCCGACGGCGGGTGGAAGTGCCCAAGGGCGGCGTAGCTGAGGGGACGGACAGCTGAACTGCTGGGGCGCGCCGTCCACCCGCGACCCCGAATTGCTAGCGAGGGGGCGAGGAAAACGCCCCGTGGAAAACCTGCCTCGGCCACGCACCGCTACTGGGTATGCTCGGAGGAGGAGGAGGAGGAGGAGGAACGACCTCCATGGGCGATGGCGGCGCCGGCGGCGGCGGCGGGAGGCGTCCGTCCGGAGGCGTCCGTCCGGAGCAGGTGACCGGACCAGCAGCGGCGACGACTGGAGGTGCGCCCGCTGCGGAGGCGCCGTCGGTGGCGTCGTGGGCCGTGGCGGCGGAAGCCGCGAAGCTTCCAATTCTGCCAGAAAACAACCAGCGACAGAAAACCGAGGACGGCACAAACGAATCTGGTTCCGTTGTCACTTGACAGTGCCGGAGGCACCAGAAATGATAAACAAGGCGCAGCCAACCTGGCGAGGAATGCTCCCAGCGCTGCCTTCCAGAGAAAGCCCAATAGAACACCAAACAATGCGGCGCCAAGCCAGAACGATGCGAAGCAGCGGGAGCGTGCAGCGGCGGGGGCAATAGCTGCAGGAGCGACCGATGGGCGCGGCCATGTAGCAATTCCGCTAGGGAACGGGTGCCGCGCAGCTGAGAGCGATAGGAAGCAGGGAAAGTCCAGAGCGCGCGCTAGCGAGAGTGCGTGGCGTGTAACTTGCTCATCTGCGACTTAAACGTACGCACAAAGCGTTCAGCCTCGCCGTTCGACTGGGGGTGGAACGGGGCTGAGGTCAGATGGTGAATTCCATTAGCAGCACAGAACGCTTCAAACTCGGAGGACACGAATTGGTGGCCGTTGTCGGAGACAATAACTTCAGGAAGGCCCTCAATGCAAAAAAAAAAAAAAAGAAACGTCAAAGCCTGAATAGTACTAGCAGACGCGGTAGAAGACATAGGAACAACAAAAGGGAAATTGCTGTACGCATCAATAACTAGCAACCAGCGGGTGTCCCAGAAAAGACCTGCAAAATCAATATGAACGCGCTGCCAAGGCGCAGTAGGAGTTGGCCACGCAAAAAAGCGCTGGCGGGGAGCAGATTGATGCTCTGTGCAAGAGCGACAGTCAGCAAGCAAATTCTCAATTTGTCTGTCAATGTCGACCCAAGTGAAGTGACGACGCGCTAATTGCTTCGTCCGCACTATACCTCAATGACCAACGTGCAGCAATCGGAGGAATTCCGACTGCAACGAACGATGTAAACCATACGAGACTAATCACTGTTAGTTCGTAACAAGATAACACCGTTGTGTACAGACAAGTTGTGACGTTGCGCAAAGTAACGTCGAACAAGTGGATCACGAATTTGCGTAGCAGATGGAGGGCATAGAGTACGAATATACTGCAAAAGAATCTGCAAAGAAGCATCGGCGGCTGTCGCGGCAGCAATGCGACGTAAATCCACCGGAAAACCATCAGCTAAGTCCTTATCTTGCGAATCAATAAACATACAGGAAAGTTCGGGAGAATCAAACACTGCGTCAGGACCGATAGGCAGACGAGACAAAGTATCAGCATTACCATGCTGTGGCGTAGGCCGAAACAAAATTACGTAATTGTAGCTGGACAGAAACAGAGACCAACGTTGCAACTTTTGTGCAGTACGGGCTGGAATTGGCTTTGACGGTTGGAACAACGGCGTCAAAGGCTTATGGCCGGTGACCAAATAGAACATGCGACCGTATAAAAAAAATCATGAAACTTAGTCACTCCATTACAACAACTACAGCTTCCTTCTCGATTTGAGAATAGTTTTGCTGGGCAGAATTGAGCAATTTAGACGCAAAAGCGATCGGGCGATCGACAGAATTAATGCGGTGTGAGAGAACCGCGCCGATGCCGTGAGAAGATGCATCGACAGCCAAAACAACTAGTTTGGAGGGATCGAAAGGAATCAAACCGCGATTACTCAACAAAGCAGATTTGAGCTTGTGGAAAGCAGCGTCACATTCCGAAGACCAAACGAAAGGAACGTTCGTACGCCGAAGGCGCTGGAATCTGCGCTGCATTTGGTATGAACCGAATATAGTAAGTGATTTTGCCCAACACAGACTGAAGTTCTTTCAAGTTCCTGGGTGCTGGCAAGTGTCTGTATCTGACGGTGAGGGATGGGTACTCTGTCCGTTAATCACATGTCCTAAATATTGAATTCAGTTTGAATTGAGCAATTTAGACGCAAAAGCGATCGGGCGATCGACAGAATTAATGCGGTGTGAGAGAACCGCGCCGATGCCGTGAGAAGATGCATCGACAGCCAAAACAACTAGTTTGGAGGGATCGAAAGGAATCAAACCGCGATTACTCAACAAAGCAGA
This sequence comes from Schistocerca americana, assembly GCF_021461395.2. Classification (NCBI taxonomy): domain Eukaryota; kingdom Metazoa; phylum Arthropoda; class Insecta; order Orthoptera; family Acrididae; genus Schistocerca; species Schistocerca americana. The sequence continues at coordinate 226,053,020 of NC_060120.1, read as the reverse complement.
TTTGAGCTTGTGGAAAGCAGCGTCACATTCCGAAGACCAAACGAAAGGAACGTTCGTACGCCGAAGGCGCTGGAATCTGCGCTGCATTTGGTATGAACCGAATATAGTAAGTGATTTTGCCCAACACAGACTGAAGTTCTTTCAAGTTCCTGGGTGCTGGCAAGTGTCTAATTGCTCTGATATGTGACGGTGAGGGGTGGGTACTTTGTCCGTTAATCACATGTCCTAAATATTGAATTCAGTTTGAAAAAAATTGCACTTTCCCTGTTACACTTTAGTCCTGCCTGCAAAAGTACAGTAAACAAGGCACGCAAATTCTACAAATGTTCGTCAGGGGTGCGACCTGATACAACTATATCGTCCAGATAATTGGCACAACCAGGGACAGCGGCACACAAATGCTGCAAATAAGACTGAAAAATAGCAGGAGCCGAAGCACAGCCGAACGGAAGGCGGCGAAACTTGAACAATCCAAGGTGGATGTTGATCACAAAATAACGCTGCGACTGTTCTTCGAGCGGTATCTGGAAGTATGCGTCCCGCAAGTCAATCGTGAAAAAGAATTTTCCCGCACCAAGCTTATCAAAACTGTATTCAGGACGCGGTAAGGGAAACGTAGTTACCACTGTCTGGGGATTTACTGCAGACTTAACGTCAGCACAAATACGGAGACGACCGTTTGGTTTCTTCACACACACACTATAGGCGAAGCCCATGGTGAAGCAGAAGCAGGTTCAATTACACCAGTCTTGCAAATGCTTAAGCTCAACAGCTACGGCGTCGCGCAGTGCGTGCGGTACTGGGCATGCGCGCCAGATAATAGGCATGGCATTGTCTTTAACTACAACATGCGCTGCAATGTCTGTGGCACAACCAAGTACATCAGAAAAGAGTTCAGCAAAATCATCTCATAGTGCGGCAACACTGTCTGCATGGTCACTAGCGTTGATGCAAAGTACATTGTCCTGAATTGCGAGACCAAAAAGTTCAAATGCGTCCATGCAAAAAATGTTCGTAGCATCACTAGAGCGGAACACGTGGAAAGACACTGTACGGGTCGCTGCACCATACGTGGCTTGCAAACTACCCACGCCGAGCGCTGAGATTTCCTGTCCAGTAAATGCAGTCAGCGTGGAATGCGAACGACGCAGCGGGGGTGAACCAAGCAAGTCATACGTAGATTTGTTCAGTAAAGAAACTGACGCACCAGTGTCCAGCTGCATGCGAACAGATCGTCCACAAATGTTCAAAGTCACATAAAGTTTCCTCTCATCGTGCTGAATGCGAGAGGAAGTGTCTGGCAAAACTTTATTCACACGACGAGCTATAGTAGCACGTGAACCAGCAGGCTTTGAATAAAGGGCATTAACGTCCATCGGCAGATGGCGAGTCACGCGAATGGGAGACAAATTCGGAATTATTGTTTCTCTTATTGCACACAGCCTGGACATGTCCTTTCTCATTACAAAAGTAACACTGTGCTTGACCGGATGGGCAACTGTCCCGTGGGTGGGCACGAAAGCAGTTCGGACATGATTTCAGTTTCTTAGTGGGTTGAGACGTGTTTAGGTGCGCGCGAGAGGCGTGGCGTGGCTGGCCGTGCTAGCGGGCGGGATGGCACCTGTCGTGCCGTACTAACAGTACACACACCCGGGGTCACGTCGAACGCGGAAGTAGCCATGTCTAAAGTATCTTGTCTGTCTACCAAGTCCACAACTTCCTGCAAAGACGGGTTTTTAAGTCTGAGTATGTGTTCGCGGATGCGGTGATCCGCCACATTCTGCGCAGTAGCGTCTTTAATCATTATATCCGCATATGAGCGTCCATTTGAGCAATCAAAATCACAATCACAAGTTAGTCCCTGATGGTCCACTAACCAAGATTTATTAGACTGAGTAGGGCCACGCCGGAGACGAAATAATTTGTGACGTGCAGCTACTACATTTACGCTGTCGCGGAAGTGGGAGTTCAAAGCACCAATCACTTCGTCGTACGTTTTAGTTTCTGGGCGGGGGGGAAACAATTTCACGAGCACACGGTACAACACAACACGCGCGTTGGCAATGAAAAAAGCAAGCCGCTCTGTAAGCTGTGAAATATGCCTCAAGCTGAGCAATGTATTCTGGCCAGAGTTCAACGTCAGGACTGAAGGCACGAAATGGCAGCGCCGTCGGCGACGGCGTCGGTACAGCCGGTGGCGTCGGAGGCGCCGAAGTAGCTGCAGTGTGTAGTGTGACTAGTCCATTTATGGCAGCAAGCAGCTGCGTCATTTGCTGAGCCTGGAAACGGACAAGATCGGACAGTGAAGCCCGTTCCTCTGGCGAAGCCATGGTTTACACAAATGAAAGTCTTATAGCGAATGGTGGGAACGCTCATAAACCCACACGGTCACACTGGAAAATCACAAAAAAGCTAAAGCCGTACCAAGCAAAAATAGGAAATGATATGAGATGAAATGCGACATTCTCGTCGCCAAAATTTTGTATCCCGCCTGGGAGGCGGCGTATGTGTAACGGGAAAGGGTAATACAAGTCGGTACTACAAGAACGTGGTTTACTGGTGCAAAAACAAGGTGATAAACGATTACGTAACTTTGTACGTAGGTGCGATGCTGAAGCGAATTGTCCTGGCTGGCTGCACCTGATCAAGTGGGATGAAGCTGTGGTGGAGTTCGTAGACCTCGACAGCACCGGCTAGAGGGCGCTGTCGTCTGTGTCTCTCGTAGTGTCAACTTGAGAAAATATTCCGTGGCATCGTTGCTATCGATACCACAGTTGCGCTGTAAAATTTGACATAGTTCCTTACTGTAAAAGTGCTTTTTTGCCGCTCTGTCGCTAGAACTGACGTAAACACTGACAAAGACGGTTACTGTGCAAACAATCCCATGACCAGTCGGCAGGGGTTCAGATGGTTCAAATGGCTCTGAGCACTATGAGACTTAACATCTGAGGTCATCAGTCCGCTAGAACTTTGAACTACTTAAACCTAAGGATAATCAAACACATCCATGCCAGAGGCAGGATTCGAACCTGCGACCGTAGCGGTCGCGCGGTTCCAGGCTGAAGCGCCTAGAACCGCTCGGCCACAACGACCGGCGGCAAGAGTTCAATATCTTTACATCAACACCTGGCCGAACTGAAATAGTAGTGCTGTCTCCATTCCTGGGTCTGCATTTGTGATAACAATAAAACCAGTTATAAAACCGAGAGCTTCACAGGTTATTTCTTGGAGGAATGCTATGCGACACTTATTATCCAGTAAAAAGTTATTTAGTGCCAATGTCTTATAGTCACTAAACTTTTTGATAACATTTATAGTGCAAATATTACAGCAAAGGTTCCCAGGCGCAACAGTTCCATGAATGGACATGGCTTCGTCCCCGTCTACGAGTACATCGTCCATCCTTTCAACACCATTTCCACCGCGGCTGCCTCAGTGTGAGGCGGCATACTGTCCGGTCTCTGCGGTCGCCACTCTTCCGTAGTTCACTTCACGGGTTTGTCCGCCGGTGTGACTTCTTCATCTGTGCCGTGAACATCTGCACATTTTCTTTTGGCAACAAGAGACTGTGACAGTCCCCTGAATCGTCTGGTCAAGTGACACACCTATTGGTGCAGGAGAGGAGGTGGTGGGCAGGTCTTTCGTAGTCGATCAGTTTTTCTTTCCAGGTCGCCTGCCTGATGCGGGACATTGTGAACGCGAATCCTTAGACAGATCTCTTTTGCAGTCATGACGAGTAAATGTGGCTGGAACTTCGCCAGAACTCTCGCTGTCTTCTGTGACTTTGCGGGGCTTATTTTTAGTGGGCAATTCATCAGTTGCTCGCAAGTGACATCTAATCAGATTGTGCACCTATAGAGTATCGCCTCAGTTGTGCGACTGCATTTGTGATTGTGTGTCACACAAGTCACTGTTCGTAGTAACTGATGGAAGGCCATCGACTAAAACAGAAGTGACATACGGCGTTCCACGATGAAGTGTTATAGGCTCTGTACGGGTGCCAAACTATATAAATAATTTAGGAGACAATCTGAGCGGTTCTCTTAGATTGTTTCCAAATGATCCTCTCATTTACCGTCTAGTAAAGTCATCATAATATCAAAAACAGATCCAAAATATCGTAGACAATGTCTCAAAGTGGATGGGACCGTTTAAACAGTGAAGTCATACAAGCGTATACTGAGAGGTGTCCGTTACATTTCTATTACACGGTACATTACTTAAGCCTAAAAGCTGCCAACTCAACCAAACAGCTAGGAATTAGAATTACGAACAACTTCAGTTGGAACGATCACATAGATAATGTTGTGTAAAGCAAACCAAAGACTACGTTTTATTGGCAGAACACTCAAAAGACGTTACAGGTACATTAAAGAGACTGTCTACACTATGCATGTTCGTCCTGTGCTAGAATATTGCTGTGCTGCGTGGGATTCTTACCAAATAGGGTTCATGGAGGTTATAGAAAAAGTTGGAAAAAAGGCAGCTGGTTTGTATTACTGCAACACATGGGGGAGAGCGTCATATAGGATACGCGAGCTGGGATGGATATCATAAAAAGAAAGGGATTTTAGTTGCGGCAGGATCTTTTCATGAAATTTCGATCAGCAACTTTCTCCTTCGAACGTGCATTTGCAGGTTACTCATGTAGATGTAGATGAGTACCGGATTGTCACCGAATTTTTAGATATGAGATTAAATAACGTGACATGCCTAATGTTCACTTCTGTATTACAGTGTAGGAGATCACTATGAATTTCACATTTTTAATTAGCAAGCAGGAACGTAGCAAAATACATAATTTTCTTTAAAAAAATGACAAACCTGTGAGGCTGCTGACCTGCTCATGAAAATACCTGATGATATTCCCAAACGGCCAAAACTCACTGACTTAAGGACAGCTGCGTCATAAACAACTTTTCTTTCAAATAGAGGAAAAGTTATATAGTGATTGAATCCTATAATGATCTAATATGTGATGAGGTCTCTCATGTATTGTACTTGATATACAGTTGTGGCATAATGTGTAACCAACCGTACGTTTCAGTAACGTTAGAATAATCTCATCTGTAAGGTTGCTCCATCAGATAGATAGCTGTATTTATCATTTCGTTCTTTCAATTTCCAGAAAGTAGTTATTTCTCCACAGTAAAATTCGAATCAAAATTAAAGACAATTCCTTGTCGAGGAATGGCTGAGGAGCCTGATCAACGTATAGTAATGAATCCTCGCGAACAGTAAACAAGCCGAACTGCAGGAATCGGGGCATGACTGGCTCTGAGCACTATGCGACTTAACTTCTGAGGTCATCAGTCGCCTAGAACTTAGAACTAATTAAACCTAACTAACCTGAGGATATCACACACATCCATGCCCGAGGCAGGATTCGAACCTGCGACCGTAGCGGTCGCTCGGCTCCAGTCTGTAGCGCCTAGCACCGCACGGCCATGGGCATGATTAATCCACTTTAGAGAAAAATACAAGAATAGTTATATGCTGATGGCATAAGTGTACCTTATTTTACGACAGTCTTCGAATTTTAAATAAATCGCGGTCAAACTGTACGTATCGTTCGAGGTCGCAAATCGTCATAATCACGACTTAATATAGATGATGGCTGTGACACCAGCTGTTCATTAATAGTGAAGCTCTGCTCGTTCGTTTGCTTGTTTTAGCTTTTGCATTATTTAGGTGAAGTGGTATTCCTAAGCCATTTCAACATTTTTCTAAAGTGGTGTAAGGAAATCCTACATTTCGACACTCGGGCTTGCTAGAATGCAAAACCATTGGTTGTTAACATAAAGCTAAGTCTCGATTCGAGAGCGGATAGTTTTCTTGTCTTACTGTGACGTATTTTACACGATGCACTATGCGAGCAAAGGTGTAATTGAGAACATTCAACTTTCAATATTCACGACAGTGAAATAATTTTGCCGCATTGCTACTGAACGTGTTTCACATGTCAAGCTGGCGTAAGTGCTTGTAAGAGGAGACATAATATCAGCAGCATTCGCTGACGTAAATCTGTGAAATGAGATTCGGCCAAACGTAAAGAATAACTAAACATTACAGCGACATTCGACTGAACAAGCTAGACGGACAGAATCCGATTACTTCTAAGCGACTTAAGTAGATTACGAACGCTGGAATCCGACAGTCCACCTGTGTAAGCTGTACCGAATATACAGCTATAAACACAAATGTTCGTCCGTTTGGTTTCTATAAGAATCTGTACGTAACATCGCAGTAAATTTTATGGGACCCTTTGCTATGGTCTGAACTTTAAGAAACGCAACGCACACTGAAGGGAAAAAACGTTTTTCACGTCCTGTCGGACATGTTTCACTATATAAATTGTATAAAAGTGAGTACGAAGCAGTGTTGTGTCTCAATGCAGCAAACTTATCTGGCAAAACTATCCAAACCTATCTGATTTGCCCACGAAATACAAGTGAAGTGATTTTTCAGTTTGTTATTTTTCAGGCTTTTTTCTAAGTGATTTTTCATTCTTTTTTGCCACGTTATTTTGAACTCTTTTTTGCTAGAACTTTCTTTTTTGTTAAGTAATTTTTCGGTCTTTTTTGTTAAGCGACTTTTCAGTCTTTTGCTAGAATGTTGTCTTTTTTGTTAAGTGATTTTTTAGTATTTTTTCTAAAACTTTGTACATCAGCCAAAGACGTCCACTGATCTGTTTCTCTTCGTACTATGGCGATCAGATGAAGCTTCCTGCCTTAGGCAAAGTAAGTGGCTCATGTCATTTATTCCTCAAAATAAACTGGTCAAAAATAATTGAACACAAGGCATCTAAGCTTCAAGTATTTATTTCTTAATTTCTTATTTACAGGAATTATCTCTTTATCGATGGGAGGGGATAAACAGTTCCGGCATTCGCCTTACAACCAAGGAAAACCTCCCGAAAACCCTGGTCGGAACTGAGGAACCACGATGAGCTGTCATGCAGAGGCGTCGCCCTCAGGATCAGTGGTGCGTGGCAGGCGCGTAGAGTGGGTGGGGTGGGTAGAGTCGCTGCTTCGTTGTGGGGCCGACGCGTGGCGTAGAGTAGCCGATGCGAAGCCGAATCACGGATGCGTAGTTGCAGATGCGAAGCAGAGTCACGGATGCGTTGAGTCGCGGATGCGAAGCAGAGTCACGGATGTGTAGAGTCGCCAATGCGAAGCAGAGTCACGGATGTGTAGAGTCGCGGATGCGAAGCAGCGTCGCGGATGCGTAGAGTCGCCGATGCGAAGCAGAGTCACGGATGCGTAGAGTCGCAGATGCGAAGCAGAGTCGCGGATGCGTAGAGTCGAAGATGCGAAGCAGAGTCACGGATGCGTAGAGTCGCAGATGCGTGGCAGCCACTCGTCCACGCCAGACGTCCGACTAGACGCTGCGCGTCCGCTCGCAGACGCCGTACGCCCACTCGTCTGCGGCCTCGACTTCCCGAAGCTCTGAACCTGCAACATGACCTGCGCACAGCCTGAAAAGGCCGGCAACAAAACCTTAAAAGGTCGGCAGGCCTCAGCAGGATACAGGGCCCGTCAGGCCGACGCGTGACGCGGCCTGTCCTAGGAGGACCAACGACGGGCCAAGCCAGAGCTTAACTCGGCCGAGACAAATCGCAAACTCGTGGACGCATAGCGTAGTCGCGGGCGCGTAGCGTGGTGTACTCTCGTGGACGTGCAGCGTAGACTCGTGGATGCGGAGCGTAGACTCGTGGATGCGAAGCGTAGACTCGTGGATGCGAAGCGTAAACTTGCAGATGCGAAGCGTACACTCGGGGTCGCACAGTGTACAGTCCCAGCCGAGTTGACTGGCAGATGAGAGAGTACGTAGCTTTTCCAGATGTGTAATCCTAGACACACATAGTCACAGACATGTAGTACCACATGCGAAGGAGTCACTGACGTGCAGGCCCAGACGCGGAAGAGAGATGCGTAGCCACAGGCGGCGTGTTGTCCTGCAGGCGTGTAGAGTCGCAGAGAAGAGTCGCAGATGAGAAGAGCCACAGAGGCGAAGAGTCGCAGACACGCGTTCGCCGATGCGATGCACCTGTGGAGAGACGTACTTACCTATACTTACGTGAGAAGTTCTCGCCGTGAAAACTGCCGTCGCCCCGTGTTGTCCTCTCCTGCTGCTGAAGTGGTCTGAATTTCAGGGGCGGCGCCTTTCCTTATATAGCCACTGCGGCTTTGTTGAGCAGCGTTTCCGAGGATACCGTCCGTGTACGGTATTGTTGTCCTGGTTCTAACTAACATTATAGTAATCGGCAATAAGGTTTGCATGTGTCTTTGCCACAATTTTTGTTAAGAGAGGCTCTACCCTAACATTTCTGAGAACGTCGCTTTTAGCTGTTTGGACGATTTTATCATTTGCAACTGCTAAGCAACTACAGAAATAAATTTTCGAACCTCGATTCTCATGATGATTTTACGACAGCTACTGCGCTTTTCGCCGCTAAAACAGCAGCCCTTCATCGACGCCCTTCTAAAATCCTTATCATCTCAATCTTTTGGCTGAAACCGAAAGCGACGTAAATCAGCTAGTAATATTTGTGAATCGGAATGTCCCAGTCGTTACTTAGAATGTTCGTCCCTGATTCATTCGTTTATATTCTGAAACTGTACTACAGTGAACATATGTGGGTCAATATCACTTTCCAAAACAATCGTACAGTCAACATATTCACGGTTTCCTATCAGATCGTTGTAAATATTTATAGAAATTTCTGTGTGTGAGATGATCATGGTCTACTGAGGACGACGTCCAACGCTCTACCACCGAAATGATTTCTTGTGGGTCATCTACAGGGAGTGTAATGCGTTACGATGAGCATACAATAACGCCAGAATTCCAAGGAAACGATTCGACATAATTCTTGTGCAGATAGTGGATAAATTTGCTACTTTATGTAACTTTGACAAAGGCAGACGGTTAGGGATTTGTGGCTCTATAGGAACACCACAAAAAGGTAAGGGCCATCGTATTTATTTTGTGTCTTTCCAAAGTAAGTGAATGACGCGTGAGGGAGCTAATGGCCGTGAAGGTGTTGGATGTCTACACCTCATTGGCGAAAGCGGGCGTTGACCCCCTGTAATGCGAAACTCGTAGTAATCTGAGAATAAACTGCCGGATAATAACATCTCTCGGAATGGCACAAGCGTTTTGGATTAACTAACCACGGAATCGGACACATAACATTGATGACTCAGTCAAATACTACGTCTTCCATGCAGACATCTGGTCAATAAATGAGGCGGAGGCAGAGCAGTTGGTTGCCTCGTCACACTGTGAAAAACACTAAAATTTCTATTTGTGGCTGTTGTGTTGCTCTGACAAAGTAGCATGGAAGATGTTGAAAGTGCCAATAACACTTAACATTTCACAGCGATTACGTGCAGAGCCAGAGACATGCACCGACTGGCTCAAAAGTAAAAGCTCCAGTCTTAGTTTGCCTCTGGTAGGACGCGATCATGCACGTCGTGTATTCGAGAAGCTGCAGTGATCTGCCTGTGTGATTTCACAAGTACATATTCAGTACTAGAATTAACATATTCACTAAAAGTTTAAAGGGGGATATGTGAGGGGGGTAAAAACAAACGTACCATTACAGTCATATGCCTTATAAAGATCCCACAGGCTCAGGTAGACATAGTAAGGTCTCTGCAATATGTGCGAAAACGTCTGAGAAGCACATGTGCTTGAGTACGAAACGGTAACAAGCATAGGTGTCGTAGCAAACACACCTCAAGGAAATATTACCAGTGTATAAGCGGCCCAATACCTGACGTATTACGTCGACCCCTGACATGAAGGTATGCTATAAAAGGACACACTGTGACGGACAAACTGCAAGTATTGAAAGACAAATGCTGATCGGTGATAGACACTGGAGAGGAGAGGGGGTGAAAAGCGGGGGTAGATTCTCACTTGTGAAGCATGGTGCTAAGGGAAGGGGTCGTACTGTTAAACCATACTGAATGAGCAAATATAGCAGAATGGGGGAATGTTCTAAAATGCCCAGCAAAATAATGAATAAACGAAGCTACACTATACAGTGCACATATGCCTAGAAATTACGATGCTACAGGAAGAATAAAGGACGCTAAAAATTAAAAAGGAAGGGATGAGTCTAAAGTGATTCATTAATACAATGTTAAACAGCAACTTAACTGTGGGTGACGAGGTGTACGCTTTAAAGTAACAAATTAAAAGAGGTGTTATTACTGAACATAGAATTTTGAGGAAATCAAACATCACGTGGAGGCCAGCAACGAGCTGCGAACTTGGCTGCCCTGCCAGAAGCAGAGGCGTAAAGCCTTCTAGGAAATGTCTGCTTGTAAGTTGAAGCTGATCACTTAAAATGTAGCTATCGTTTTTCTCCAAGTGTTTGAAAATTTGGAGCTGTCCATAAATCTAATCTACGTTCTCTTAGTTCTTTGTATAACATTACGGTATCTTATAAACCCTCAGTAGCCATATGTCTTTAATGGGACACCTTTCTACTCCCTTCCCCCCCTCCCCCTTTCAATTTTTCAGATAATATGATAATTCTGGTCATGAATATGTAGTTGAGGAGTCACACACACTGCTCACTGCAACTACGCACATATAGGACGTGCAAGAGCGCCACCTACCAGAGGCGTGCTAAGGCCTGTGCCTTTACTCTTCAGGCAGTCGGCGCATGTCACTCACTAGCTCTGTGTGTGGCATACTTACGCTCTGTAAGATCCGATGCCACGTAATATATTTAAATATCTTATACGTACAAATTTTCCAAGTGACAAACTACATTTTATTGGCTGCATTGTGAAATGTATGGTATTTTAAAAAGTTTTAAGATAAAGCTCTACAGTAGAGAGCTACTACTTTGAAAACATCTACTTTAAGAGGTGATTAAGTAGATGACACGCACTTTTAGTAGACAGTCAACGACTCCCACATCAGATACATATAATAAGTGAAACTGCGTGAGTAAAATCATTCGTAGCCAGCCGTTGTGGCCGAGCGGTTCTAGGCGCTTCAGTTCGGAATCGCACTGCTGCTACTGTCGCAGGTTCGAATCCCGCCTCGGGCATGGATGTGTGTGATGTCAAATGGTTCAAATGGCTCTGAGCACTATGGGACTTAGCTTCTGCGGTCATCAGTCCCCTAGAACTTAGAACTGCTTAAACCTAACTAACTTAAGGACATCACACACATCCATGCCCGAGGCCGGATTCGAACCTGCGACCGTAGCGGTCGCGCGGTTCCAGACTGTAGCGCCTAGAACCGCTCGGCCACCCCGGCCGGCTGTGTGATGTCCTTAGGTTAGTTAGGCTTAAGTAATTCCAAGTCTAAGGGACTCATGACCTCAGAGGTTAAGTCCCATAGTACTCAGAGCCATTCGAACCATTTGAAAATCGTAAGTAAACATTTCCTGTGATTTTGTTTATTGTTATGATACCATCTCTGTTCCACACACAATTCATTTGTCAATGGGTACCACACCTTCTGAAGAAGACAGTCTTAAAACTATTAAAACCATGGTCAAGGTTTGATAAACATGTATTTTGCAATTGGTTTGACGGTTATTTCCAGTCTACTGGAGCATCCAAAGAAGTTTGCATTAAGACATATACACGGTAGCCAAACTGAAACTAGCCGAGAAGTTTCAATGCAAAGACCCGTCTCAGCATTACGCAGTGGCTTCTTAAAGTGCTGATAAAGACTTTCTTATGTTGTTCAGTTCACATACACTGACGGGCGGAGCTATAACTCGTCTGAAGACATGAAAAATTGAGGTTCTAGATGTCCCGACACCTCTTTAGTCAGGGTTCTTCAAGCTCCAGCACACATGGGTCTACAAACGCAACGTTTTCGAGATAACTGAGAACGTGTGGTTGCGAACTGGCACTGGCTCCATTATCAAACACTGTTGCTCGTACTTAGGACGAAGGCATTTGAAATGTGAAGTCAACGTCTAATTGGGCGTAAAGTTTGCGTAACGCCCATGCTTCCACGCCTAGATATTCAATCCACGCGGGTACATCAACCAGCATACCACTACTACTGTGTTTGAACATAATAGGATTTTTTCCGTAGTCATCTCAATCGACATCTACATGACTTCTATGCAGTTCACACTTAAGTGCCTAGCACAGGGTTCTTTGAACCATCTTCAGACAGTTTCTCTATCCTTCCATTCTATAACAGCGCGTGCGACACCTGAACCCTTACATCTTTCTGTGCGTGTTCCGATTTCTCTTATTTTATTATGATAATCATTTCCCCCTATGTAGGTTGGAGACAATAAAACACTTTTACATCCAGAAGAGAAAGATGGTAATCGAAATTACGTGAAACCATTTGTCAACCATGTTAGGTGGTTCGAGATTCCCACTGGGACCCATTGACTGGTTTGTCTTCGTAGGACGACATTTGTGTGATTGAGAGAGGGGGGCACGCACGGACAAGGAGAACAAGTGGCTCTGCACACGCAGGAAGAGTTGGAACACATAAGGGCTGTTTGGAGTAGAGGAGCGTGCGTGTGTGAAGAAAGAACACATGCTCAGACTTTCGCTAGTTCGGAGGAGGAAGACGGCACACCGTGGTAGCCATCTTGTCTACTCATATAATTATGGTATGTCACTTTATGTCATTGAAAACGAGGGGACTGGTTTCGGTTACACCTCATGAAGTGATCTTGGTGTAGAACCTCGTAGAGCTGTGTTTTGAAGGGGATATTCTAAGAGGGGGAGAAATACGGACAGCGTTGGTATCGAATAAGTTGATTTGGTTTGGTGGAAATAAGGCCAGAATTGTAACCTGGTGTATTAGTCGAGAAGAACCTGTTCTTCAGGTAGTCAGGTCTGAGAAGATTGATAGGAATAATACGGTCCAAAGGGTGGGCAGATAATAAGTACTTTTAAGTACGGTTGATGTGTACATGGCACTTTGATAAAAGGTTGCCTCCTCTGTTCTTGCAACATCTCACTGTGTACGGTCACTTATTACACAGGATTTTTTCTTGTTTGAGGATTGTGTGTATTGGCACAGTGTAGCAATTACCGGAAATAGCGGAGAACTTACACGTTAATATGTTGATAACTGTTCCTGGTAAACTGAATTTCATAAACTGCATTTTTTTGGTTAAGTAACTGCAAATGATCGCTTGAGAACTTAAGCTGATCATTTTCTGCGTGAGGTTTGGTTAAATTAGTGCTATCAAGTGCTCTCGTACCTGTATTTGGTAGACTGATTTAACTGCTGAAAATCTAATGGCAAATGTTCTGGAATCGTTAGCTTATAGATTATTGTAAAAGAAGCGTCCTTTGGTATAGTCTAAATTTTTTTTTAATTCCAACTGGAGGGATTAAAATGAAACTTTGTTCAATAGAGACGTTTTCAAAAAAATTGTTTTAATATTGTCGTTTATATTTTTGGGGTACTTTCTTTGCGTAAGCTCTTGTAAGTGAATCTTAGAAAGCAAAAGAACTTCAGTGGAAGTTGGAACTGGTTAGCAAATGCTCGTTGGACCGTAAATAAATGAAGAGACTAACACCTGCCTTTAGCAAAATAAATGAAACTGTAGGGCACGGTGTTCACTGTTCAATCAATTTATTAAAAACGTTTTTGGGCTGCTGAAAATTAAAAAAAAATTTTGTAGTGAGGAGTATTCGACTTTCGGTGTACAACCAGCCTGCTCCACTTACCCCACTAAATCCTTGTCTCGGTGTTTCATTAGCAGCAGAGCGCGGTTGGGGGTACATTTGCTGAACAGTAAAAAAAAAAAGGTAATTTGTTACTTTAAGGCTACATCCCCTTTTCTTGTGAGCAGCTGGTAAACATCACGCCGGAACAGATCTGTCTCCTCTGTTGCTGCTACTTTCCGCGATCTCGGCGATACGTCGGCCTCCTCTGGATCTTGTGCCCCTTCCCGTAGACGCATTGAACGCTTGCAGGTGCAGCTTGTTCATTGGGGAAATCGTCTTAAGGACTTGACAACAGTTGAGTTAGATTCCAAACGTGGCTGTCTCGTCTGTTGTTGCTGCTTTCTGAGATCTCGGCGATATGTCGGCTTCCTCTAGATCTTGTGCGTCTTCCCGTAGACGCATTGAACGCTTACAGGTGCAGCTTGTTCATTGGGGGAATTGACTTAAGGACTTCCAAACTGTTGAGTTAGATTCCAAACAAAAATTGGAATTGCAAAGGTTGATGAGTGTGATTGTTGATTATCATGTTGAGGTTGCGAGACTTTTGGAAGGGAATGGTTAAGTTTAGGAAACCAGTTCAGATATGCGAAAGGAAGCTTAGACGGAACCGTTGACCTGTTTCGTCTCAGGTCAGTTTGCTAAATTACAAAACCCGTTGCTACCAGTTACGCAGAAGATAGAGACCTTGGCGGTAAAACGGTGACTTGTGGAAGTAATGGAATCAAGTGATGTATATAATGTGAGGGACACTATATGTGCTCAAAATTTAGTATCCCCTGAGCAGAGGAATATTTCGGGATAGGGTGCGCGAGATTATTCAGCAGCAGGTGTGTGTTAAACAACTGCAAGAAATTATTTGTGGTGAGTAATTCCCAAAAAGACTGATGCATGAACTCATTCATATTCATTATTCACGGTCTCAGGGGTCCACTGAGACTCTGTGTAACTACGTGCATGATATTAGTACTTGGGGGAAGGTACTGTGAATGAATGTGCGCAAACGGAGATGGTAAAATGTATTTTGGAAGGAATCAATCTCTCTTTTTTATATATATATATATAAACCTAGAACTTTGTTGACTTTGTAGCCAACTTGAGTGTTAGGTGGTCAGATCAGCGATGGGCACCGGGCACAGACAAGTATAGAGAACCAGCAAGACAGAGAAAAACGGGGTAGCACTGGGGAGTGGCGCATGTTTCAGGCAGGCTTCGCAAAGAAAGGCATATGGCGCATGATTTCCCTCGGAAGGTAAAGAGAAAGGAATCGGAATAATAACTAGAACAACGGACTAAGAACAGTAGGAGGAAAGTGCCTGTTAAACAGTGCAATAGAATAAGAATTATTAAAAACAGTGGTTTGCTCTATATATATGCTAGTGTAAATGACAAACAAGTATGTGCCTTGCTGGATTCGGAAAGTTCGGTTTCCATAATAGGGGAGCAGTGGCACAAGGATAATCTCTGGGTGTGTAAGCCTCCAAAGCCACGCAAAAGTAGTATGAACTGCGAGGCTGCAGAATGATCAGCACTGAGGATAGTTGGAGAAATTGTTGTAAAAAATTGTATCCAGGTCTGTTCGTGGAAAATGAAGATAGTGGTGGTTAAAAAACTATCCAATGATCTGTATTAGGATACGACTTTGCCCAAAAGGTGGGATTAAACTGTGACTGGGCGGCAAGGCAATTTTCATTTAGGTTCTGGCCAGGGAAGGTGCATCCGAACAGTAGTGTACGTTGACCTATTGGGTATGCGCTCCTACCAATGTCAGAGTTGGAAGCTCGGTACTCTGTGTATGAGCTGGAACTGTAGCTGTTCATATGCGATGGAGACGTTCCGTTTCTGTCTTGAACACAAAAGCTTTACCTTGAAAATCGATAGTCAGGGGCATTGAGTTGGGTACTGCCCCGCGCACAGAAAACAAGTGAAATTGTTCGATGTTCGTATCTGAGGTGAGGCACATCGGAGAAAGTCAGAATGTCACAGGGGACAATCTGACGGTTTGTTCTAGGAGGAGACAGAGGGTGAGCCGGACAATGAAAATGGGGAAGTATGCCAGGAAAGTGATGAAGTTATTAAGATCAATAACATATTGGTGAGTCTGCCGGAGCTTTTCAAGAACGTGGGCGTCTGTCAGGATCAGGACAGGGAATTGAAGATGATTAAGGAACAACTTCAAATGGGAGAGAGTGTAAAGGAGTATTTTCTCCGAAGTTCGGTCTTGTGCTTCTGAGCACGCAATGAAAAAAAGAAAACAGTACTGCCCAGGGAATTACTGGTATTTGTGTTTAAGTATTTTCATGAGTGTGTGGTGTGTGGTCATTTAGGGGTTTACAAAACAGAAAGAAAAATCAAGTAATATTGTATGTTGAAGGGACTGGACAAGGACATACGAAGTTGGTGGAACAATGCCAGGTTCGTAAAATTTGTAAACCTAGTGATGATAGACCTCAGGGCTGGCTGACGTCGACAAGGGAACACATTCCTATGGATAAATTGTTTACTGACTACTTGGGCCCATTACTCAGGTCAATGGAAGGTAGCAGACATTTGTTTGTGGTTGTGGATGCTTTTTTTAGATTAGTATAGTTGATTCCATCCAGAGGAATGACGGCTGATTTTAGTACAAGAGCTTTACGGAATATTTTTGCTAGCTTTGGGCCGCCAGGCAGCCTAGTTAGTGACAATGCACCTTCATTCATTTCTTGTCAGTTCAGGAGATTTTGTTTGAACCAGGCCATTGACCACATAACCACTGCTCCTTATTATCCGCAGCCATCGTTTGCAGAAAGAGTTTACAGGAACCTTAAAGCAGCATTGATTCCATATCACCATCAAGATCAGACATGGTGGGATCAAACTATTCCGTGGCAGAGTTATGCTTTGAACACTGCCAACCACGAGAGTCAATAAGACCTCTAGATAAACTGATACTGGCATACACTACCAGTTCTCCGTTATCTAACCTGTGGCAAATTGATCTATTGCCAGAAAATTATGATCTTGCCACAGTAAAGGGGAATTGATGCAAGGCCAGGGCCGACGTACTAGACACGCACCGTAGAGAGGCGGAAGGATATAATCAGGGCAGACGGCCTACGAGGGTGGAAGTCGGAGATAAGTTCTTCATTAAGAATTTGTGGGCCACAAGCAAAGGGTCTGATAAAGTAACAGGAAAAATGTTGCCCAGGTTTGTCGGTCCCTGTGAGGTTGTTAAAAAGCTAACCCATCTCTCTCCGCCGGCCGGAGTGGCCGAGCGGTTCTAGGCGCTTCAGTCTGGAACCGCGCGACCGCTACGGTCGCAAGTTCGAATCCTGACACGGGCATGGATGTGTGTGATGTCCTTAGGTTAGGTAGGTTTAAGTAGTTCTAAGTTCTAGGGGACTGATGACCTCAGATGTTAAGTCCCATAGTGCTCAGAGCCATTTTTGAACCATCTCTCTCATAGTATCGCATGTGGCCTCTGGAAAGACTCACAGAGTGCAGATATCCCAGACTAAGGCGGCATAAGGCAGTCGGGTGGGTAAGGGTAGTGGTAAGGGGCGGAGGTAAGTCTTGTTCTGGGGGTCACGGTAAAACCTTGTTTGCTTAGTGTGAAGCCGACCAATGTGGCCGAGCGGCTCTGGACGCTTCAGTCCGGACCCGCGCTGCTGCTACGGTCGCAGGTTCGAATCCTGCCTCGGGCATGGATGTGTCTGATTTCCTTAGGTTAGTTAGGTTTACGTAGTTCTAAGTTCTAGGGGACTGATGACCTCAGGTGTTAAGTCCCTTAGTGCTCAGAGCCATTTGAACCATTTGCTTAGTAAGCAAACGTACTGATTTCTCTTGTAATTAATGCAGACAGTTGTTTAATTATTGACAGAATTACTGGCACGACTATAGCTGCTCTAGCAACCACGCAAAAAAAGAGAAGGGGATGATTTGAGGTTTAAAGGGGAGGGGAGGGTGAGATTGAACCGTGTTAGATGGTTCGAGATTTCCGCTAGCGAGAGGGCGGGCGCGAGCGGGAAAGAATAAATGGTTCTGCACGCGCAAGAACAGAGGGCGAGCGTAACGGCTAGCGAGTGGACGGCTCTGGTGAGGCTGCTGGGAGCAGAGGAGCGTGCGTGCGCGAAGGAAGGTACATGCCCAGACTTTCGTTATTTCAGAGGAAGAAGGCGGCACGCCATAGTAGCCATCTTGTGTAGAATGATGATATGTCGTTTTTGGAACTTTTAAAACTTTGAGTCTTTGAAAACGAAAGACTGGTTTCGGTTTCACCCAGTTATTTTGGTCTAGAACCTCGTAGAACTGTGTTGTGAAGCTGATCTTTTTCGCGTAACTCGTAAATTATATATATACTCTTTTCTATTTATTTTGGTTTTGTTTTTGTTATTGCTCGCGTAATAACGCATATACGAAAAGAGCCGCGAAATACCTTTTAGTAATGCTGTGCCAAGAATTTCTTTATAATCATTAATTTTCAACAAAACAGAATATATTGGGTTCTTATTGTTCTGTATCTGGCTTTCTATTAAAGGAACATTTTTGGTTACTGTAACTCACTATAAAAAAATCAACATATCTTCCCTACTTTATAGTTATTGAAAATGAAAATTACTTTGTTATGAAATACTGATGTTACAGTTCGCAAAGATTGTTCAACATTTTGCAGTGGATTTTTGTTAAGCGTAAAACACCAATAATTACCACGACTAGCACAAGAACATGAGACTATTGTCGGAGAAAAATACGTTTTCACTATAAGGTTTGCCAGACATGAACTAAGCACAGCAAAATTTCTATTATGTTAGGAAGGTAAATTATCTCTTTTGTACTGTTGGCAATATATTATCAGCAGCCCGCGTCAACCTGCAAAACACATCATAAAATCTGCTGCTCTGCTCTGCAAGTCCGGAAGCTGAAAGAGATGATTTTATTTCACTATTACCTTCCCGCTTCTTTGCGGTATGATCGATTTCTTTTAATGCAGTTTGAATGCGCCGCGGCAGCGGCTTGTTCGTTCGTAGCGCAGCTCTTCACCACTGATAATATTTAAATAACTGAAAATGTCTTAAAAGGATGGGATAATAATTTAAGCAAGCTACTACAAATAATAATGCAAGGTTTCATTAAATAACTCTATTCAAAACATTCAAATATGTTAACTTATCTACAATACACACCTTTTTTAAAAATGAGTACGTAATGGCGTACATCGATTAACCATGACAAAAGAAGACTACGTTAGCATGTACAACTGCGACACAGGCTATCTTACTCCCGTAACTCCAAGAGGAAGACAAAGAAATTAATGTTCGTTCTGTATTATTTATACTAGTGATATTTTTTCATCTTTGTATGATATTTATCGTCTGTGCGGTTTCAGTACTCGCCGACACAGATATTATCTAAAATAAATAATAATAAAAAAAATACATAATTCCATACAATAACAGAATACGATGCACAATATTTTCTCTTTACTACAAAATATGTCTTTTGCTAAGGGACGTTACATCTTGTAAGACGGGGAGAAGTATGGACAGTGCCGGTAACGAGTAAGATGATTCGATTTGGTGGAAATAAGGCATGAACTGTAACTTGCTATATTGGTCGAGAAGGACCTGTTGCTCTGGTTGCCGGGTCTGAGAAGTGTGGTTCGAGTAGTGCAAAGGCACGACTGGTCCGAGTGGCGGGTAGACGTCTGTGATTTGAAGCAAGGTTAGCCTGTACATGGTTCTTCGATAAAAAGTTGTCTTCTGTTATTGTAACATCTCGCTGTGCACGGTTACATAGTACATTAGATGTTTTTCGTCTTTGAGGACTGTGTATATTTGCCCAGTGTAGTAATCACCGGAAATAGTGGAGAGCTCTCAGTTTAATATGTTGGCAACTCTTCTTGTTACGCTGAATTTTATAAACTGCATTTTCTTTGGTTAACTAACTGTAAATGAGAACTTAAGCTGTTCAGTTTCTGTGTGAGCATTACTTAAACTCTCGTAAATGCATTTGGTAGACTGATTTAACTTCTGGAAATTTAATGGCAAGTGTCCTGGAATTGTTACTTTATAGATTATTGTAAAGAACTGTCCTGTGGTATTGTCTGATTATTTTTACATTTTTACTTACGGGACTGAAATAAAACTTTGTTAAATGGAGGTAGTTTCAAAAATATTATTTTATATTCCTGTTTAATATTTTTGGGGTATTGTCTTTGCATAAGTGAATGTTAGAAAAGAAAAAGATTTCAGTGTACGATGGAACTGATTAGCTAATGCTCGTTGGATCATACATAAAGGAAGTGACTAACACTTGCCTTTAGCAAAATAAATGAAATTATAGGGCACGGTGTTCACCGTTCAGCCAATGTATAAAAAAAGTTCTTGGGCTACTGAAAATTAACACACTTTTGTAATAATGAGTTTTCGACTTTCAGTGTATAACCAGTCAGCTCCACTTACCCACTAAATCCATGTCTCTGGCTTGCCGCAACGAAAAACGCCTTGTTCTAAGGAATGCAGTCCCAACTCTCTTATTATATCCTTGACACTCACTTCCCTATTTCCAATAACACAAAATACTAGGGTAAGGACCCCATACAGCACGCAGTACCCTAGCAGAGATGAAATAACCGTAGTATAGGCAGTCCGTTCAGTAAATCTGTTGTCTCTTCTAAGGATTCTGCCAGTAGAACATCGGTTTGCCTTCCTGAGAACATTATCTACATGATAGTTCCAACTTTAGTTGTTCGTAATTGTAATTGCAAGGTATTTGGTCGAAGTGACGTCGTATACACTTGTGAGATTTATTGTGTAACCGGAACTTAACGGATTTCTTTTTGTACAATGGAAGGAATACGTGATACAAGAGACTTTTACACAATTTGCTGACCTAGAAAAAGCACTCTATAATGTAAGGCGGTGCAAGACGTTTTAAACATTCAGCAAAATCGGTATGCATTTTAGGGAAAGATGAGTAATACACAATATGTACTAAAACGTAAAGGTAACAGTAATAGTAGGAGACCAAGAGATTAGCACTCAGATCAAAAAGGTCATAAAGCTGAGCTATCTTCTTTCTCCTCTACTGTACAGCACATATATCGAAAAAATTATAGAAATAAAAGAAAGGATCAGACATGGGGCTGAAGTTACATACTTAACTCCTCAGCACGAGTGACCGGACAAGATTCACCTCTTCCAAAGTATCTCAGATTCCTCCTCATCGCTACTAGACTACGCTGTATTTGCGTTGGTAACGTAAGAGGAATGGACATCTCCAAAAAGGACAGTCACACAAGTTTGCAAAAAGAAACATAGGAACAAGAAGGTAACAGTGAAGAAACCATGGGCACGAGGAGAAAGACGAAAGAAGAATGTACAAAAATGTTCAGGGAAATTCAGGAATACAGAATTACTAGTCACTTAGGAATGAAATAAATAGGAAGCGCAGTGAAGCTAAGCCGAAATAGCTGCATGAAGAATTTGAAGACATCGAAAAACAGTGAACAGTGATTGTCGGAAAGACTGACTCAGCAAACGGAAAAGACAAAACAACCTTTATAAAATTATAAACAGCCGACCAGTTGCAATGGATAAAGAATTTTTTACCTAGGTGTCGACAAATATAAATTTGTCTTCTTCAGAAGGTGGCCTAAGGACAATGAACATCATAGCTCACATTAGAAAATTATGAAACTTAAGTCAAGAATAGATTTTAACACAAATTAGAGAGCTCTTGCATTACAGAAATATGAGAACGACGGCTGGTACTTACAATTTTAGATTAGTAAGGACTAATGTACCATCGCCGTTATTACAAATGTCGACATAGATCCATTTGTCAAAATTAACATATAGCCCTAGAATTAGGGTTTGTCACGTAAATTAGTACATGGATCCTGCAGACTTCACAACCGACTGAGTGTAATCGGCGAGCGTAGTTAGTCTGCGACTAGGGCAGGTGGCGCTCATGGCGCGAACCATGTGCCAATTGGCGTACAAAGGCAACGTGTAAATTATCAGTATTAATAACGTCCTTAGATAACGTAACAATAAAAGGAAGGAAGGCGTTTAACACTCCCGTTATAACAGTACAGGAGCATTGGTACAATTAATGTAGTTATACATCAAAAAGGCAGGTGGCGCTTACGCCGAGAGAATTACGCACAGTGGCATATACAGCCAAAATATAAAAATTACTTTAATCAGATTAAGAGCAGCCGACCAGTTGCAAAGGATAAAGTAATCTTTACCTAGGTTTCAATAGATATAAATCTATCTTCTTCAGAAGACGGCAGTATTACATTAACATGAAGCGATATGTCCTTATCGTTTTTACAAACATCTGCATAGTTTCATTAGTCAAATAAAATATAGCCCTGAGAACAGGGTTTGTCAGACAAATAAAATAGGTACATGGAAGTTGGAGAGCGCATAAGCTTATGCTCACAACAAGCACAGTCCCTAGCCAAATCGTACTGTGTACAAAATAGATATAATGTCTCAAACTGCGCTATTGAATTTGAAAATATGCGAAAGGAGAAGATAGTAACACTAAAAGTTAGTGTGCAGCTTTCTCACTGATCTCTGAGACCGCAAGCTTTTAAACAGAAATAAATGTCTCTAAACGGAAAATGTACACTAGGAAGCCGCCCTACACAAGGATATTCTCAAGACTTACGCAAAAACAAAAAATACAATTAATTTTCTAACCACTAGTCTACACAGTAAAATACACACGTACAGATGACCTCTTTGTAGAAGCACGTGAACAAAAAACTAAGACAAAATTTACTGACAGTTTATCACACAAGTGCTGCTGCTGCTCTGCTACGCGTCCTCTTGGCTAGGCGGCTCAATAGAAAGATGCTGCGCTACATATTATTTGCCGCCCTGCATCGCCGATTGTGTGAAACCGGCTCGTTCTATGTGCACAACCCGAATTTTGGTCGCCAACAAAACACAAATAGTTGGGTCGGAAGAAATCATTCTCGAAAGAAAGCAGCGTACGCCGTCAACAAGTACCCAAGGACTATCCAGCGCCTATTACATCACCCTACCCTCCGTCTGGTGCAGTGTAAAATACGAAGGACTGCATCCGTTTCATTTCCAACGCGTCCAGGCTTTGCAACCGAGGAAACAATAAGAGCATGTGATCTGTGCGGTGATTTCTGCAGGAATTCGTTGCAGACAGAAGCTTCACAGCGAGTATCCTCGTCACAGATGTGGACTTCTCACACCAGGGTGTGATGAACGCTCACCACCTGCGTACGTAGGTGGATGTGAACCCACGTGCTACACCTACGCATGCCTCACAATGTAAATTACCCTTAAGGTGTGGTCTCCCGAACCGACTTTATGGTCGCACGCGTCTTGTATTCCTGCGAGAGGTTCTACCGGTAATGCTGAATGATGTTCCCATGCTCATTTGTAACCGCACTCGATTTCAGCACGACGGAGCCCTCGCGCATGTCAGTAGACAAATGAGGGCACATCTGCAGGCGAACTTTCTCGCTCGCTGGATTGGCTATGCTGGTCCAGTCGATCACCCGACCTATCACGAGTCTATATTTTCCTGTAGGGGTATGTGAAGGGCCTCGGGGCAGCAGGATTCCTTCGAGACGTACCAGGTATCTTTAAGGGGTGCGTCGTTGAATGCAGCGTCGATGTCAGGCGTGTCGTGATACATCTGGACAAAACTTACAATGTCCCCTGTACTGGGTGTCCGTTTATAGCATGTAACCAAACAATTGCAACGCCATTTAGTATCCCCAGTCCGTATGGGATTACTGAACCGTGTTGTATGCTCGATGTGTCATGTCCGTTTTTAAACTTTCTTTGAATCGCCGTGTATAATGAAGCTAAATTACGACGTTGTACTTTCTGTTCAGTAATATACGTAACGTTTATATTATTTAGTAAGACCAGGAACATTACGTTTGCTGATAAGTAGTACTTATCTTTCAAAGTCGGTCTCAGTGTGCGGACTGGCTCCTTTTTTCCTATAATCTACTAAAACATGTTGCCAAGGGGTGTTTAAATGACAAGTCGGTGGAACGTTATCTTGCTTTTAACTAATTTCTTCCCTTATTTGTCTGTTCCTGACAAACATTTTGCAACAACATTTCTCAGGTGCACACGTGCAACTTTCTTGAGCTAGACAAAGAGCATAGTCATACAGAGAGCTACATTTACCAAACTCAATCGCTACTAAACCCACACTCACGCTATCTGACCAACGAGAGCAGCCTGCCAGGAAAACATCACTCCTCAACTTCGCGGCCTCGTACAGGCTGTCGTGTCTTGGGTAACATAATGAGTGTTGGGAGAGTGGGAAAGTCTCCACGAAGGTACGAAGTAGTACTCACTCGACTTTCTGTCAGCGCTGCCCAGTGACGCATGATTTTACATCTACCTACATTTATACTCCGCAAGCCACCCAACGGTGTGTGGCGGAGGGCACTTTACGTGCCACTGTCATTACCTCCCTTTTCTGTTCCAGTCACGTATGGTTCGCGGGAAGAACGACTGTCTGAAAGCCTCCGTGCGCGCTCGAATCTCTCTAATTTTACATTCGTGATCTCCTCGGGAGGTATAAGTAGGGGGAAGCAATATATTCGGTACCTCATCCAGAAACGCACCCTCTCGAAACCTGGCGAGCAAGCTACACCGCGATGGAGAGCGCCTCTCTTGCAGAGTCTGCCACTTGAGTTTGCTAAACATCTCCGTAACGCTATCACGGTTACCAAATACCCCTGTGACGAAACGCGCCGCTCTTCTTTGGATCTTCTCTATCTCCTCCGTCAACCCGATCTGCTACGGATCCCACACTGATGAGCAATACTCAAGTATAGGTCGAACGAGTGTTTTCTAAGCCACTTCCTTTGTTGATAGACTACATTTTCTATGGACTCTCCCAATGAATCTCAACCTGGTACCCGCCTTACCAACAATTAATTTTATGTGATGATTCCACTTCAAATCGTTCCGCACGCATACTCCCAGATATTTTACAGAAGTAACTGCTACCAGTGTTTGTTCCGCTATCACATAATCGTACAATAAAGGATCCTTCTTTCTATGTATTCGCAATACATTACATTTATCTATGTTAAGGGTCAGTTGCCACTCCCTGCACCAAGTGCCTATCCGCTGCAGATCTTCCTGCATTTCGCTACAATTTTCTAATGCTGCAACTTCTCTGTATACTACAGCATCATCCGCGAAATGCCGCATGGAACTTCCTACACTATCTACTAGGTCATTTATATATATTGTGAAAAGCAATGGTCCCATAACACGTCAGAGGTTACCTTAACGTCTGTAGGCGTCTCTCCATTGATAACAACATGCTGTGTTCTGTTTGCTAAAAACTCTTCAATCCAGCCACACAGCTGGTCTGATATTCCGTAGGCTCTTACTTTGTTTATCAGGCGACAGTGCGGAACTGTGTCGAAAGCCTTCCGGAAGTCAAGGAAAATAGCATCTACCTGGGAGCCTGTATCTAATATTTTCTGGGTCTCATGTCCAAATAAAGCGAGTTGCGTCTCACACGATCGCTGTTTCCGGAATCCATGTTGATTCCTACAGAGTAGATTATGGGTTTCCAAAAACGACGTGATACTCGAGCAAAAAACATGTTCTAATATTCTACAACAGATCGACGTCAGAGATATAGGTCTATAGTTTTGCGCATCTGCTCGACGACCCTTCTTGAAGACTGGGACTACCTGTGCTCTTTTCCTATCATTTGGAACCTTACGTTCCTCTAGAGACTTGCGGTACACGGCTGTTAGAAGGGGAGCAAGTTCTTTCCCGTACTCTGTGTAGAATCGAATTGGTATCCCGTCAGGTCCAGTGAAGTTTCCTCTGTTGAGTGATTTCAGTTGTTTTCCTATTCCTTGGACACTTATTTCGATGTCAGCCATTTTTTCGTTTGTGCGAGGATTTAGAGAAGGAACTGCAGTGCGGTCTTCCTCTGTGAAACAGCTTTGGAAAAAGGTGTTTAGTATTTCAGCTTTACGCGTGTCATCCTCTGTTTCAGTGCCATCATCATCCCGGAGTGTCTGGATATGCTGTTTCGAGCCACTTACTGATTTAACGTAAGACCAGAACTTCCTAGGATTTTCTGTCAAGTCGGTACATAGAATTTTACTTTCGAATTCGCTGAACGCTTCACGCATAGCCACCCTTGCGCTCACTTTGACATCATCTAGCTTCTGTTTGTCTGAGAGGTTTTGGCTGCGTTTAAACTTGGAGTGAAGCTCTCTTTGCTTTCGCAGTAGTTTCCTAACTTTTTTGTCGAACCACGTTGGGTTTTTCCCGTCCCTCACAATTTTACTCGGCACGTACCTGTCCAAAACGCATTTTACGATTGCCTTGAACTTTTTCCATAAACACTCAACATTGTCAGTGTCGGAACAGAAATTTTAGTTTTTATCTGTTAGGTAGTCTGAAATCTGCCTTCTATTACTCTTGCTAAACAGATAAACCCTCCTCCCTTTTTTATATTCCTATTAACTTCCATATTCAGGGATGCTGCAACGGCCTTATGATCACTGATTCCCTGTTCTGCACTTACAGAGTCGAAACGTTCGGGTCTGTTTGTTATCAGTAGGTCCAAGATGTTATCTCCACGAGTCGGTTCTCTGTTTAATTGCTCGAGGTAATTTTCGGATAGTGCACTCAGTATAATGTCACTCGATGCTCTGTCCCTCTCACCCGTCCTAAACATCTGAGTGTCCCAGTCTATATCTGGTAAATTGAAATCTCCACCTAAGACTATAACATGCTGAGAAAATTTGTGTGAAATGTATTCCAAATTTTCTCTCAGTTGTTCTGCCACTAATGCTGCTGAGTCGGGAGGTCGGTAAAAGGAGCCAACTATTAACCTAACTCGATTGTTGAGTGTAGCCTCCACCCATAATAATCACAGGAAGTACCCACTTCTACTTCACTACAGGATAAACTACTACTAACAGCGACAAACACGCCACCACCGGTTGCATGCAATCTATCGTTTCTAAACACCGTCTGCGCCTTCGTAAAAATTTCGGCAGAATTACCTCGTCACCAGTACCGTGATCTCGAGGAACCGTGCTGATGACTAATCTGTTCAATGCCTAACAATTTTAATGCATCCATCCTTCTCATTACGGCCTGCACATGCGCCGCCTCGCACATTGCAGGTTTACATTACGAAGCACCAGCAGTTTAGGCTTCAAAAATGGTTCAAATGGCTCTGAGCATTATGGGACTTAACTTCTTTGGTCATCAGTCCCCTAGAACTTAGAACTACTTAAACCTAACTAACCTAAAGACACCACACACATCCATGCCCGAGGCAGTATTCAAACCTGCGACCGTAGCGGTCGGGCAGCTCCAGACTGTAGCGCCTAGAACCGCTCGGCCACTCTGGCCGGCAATTTAGGCTTCAATTCATGCCTTGAAACTGACAAGGAGCAGGGGTAGGAATATTGGCACTGTTAAGAAGTTTGCCTGGCGATTTTCCAGAAGGATATTCGAAGATCTTGATGAAATTCATCATAGCCTAAGGACACATTCAGAATAAAATTACAGTCAAGCACTGACAGGATTTTTTGAGACATCAATCTTCTGATTCGTTTGGTGAGGAGCGCCGCTAATTTCTCACTCGAGCCAACTTCACAGATCATCAAGAGTAGTGACTGCAGTATTGTGACGAGCCAGTTGCTCGGCCACCATTCCCCAGACGTTTTTCAATTGGTGAGAGATCTGGAGAATGTGCTGGCCAGGGCAGCAGTCAAACATTTTTGTATCCAGAAAGGCCCGTACAGGACCTGCAACATGCGGTCGTGCATTATCCTGCTAAAATGTAGGGTTTCACAGGGATCGAATGAAGGGTAGAGCCACGGGTCGTTACACATCTGAAATGTAACGGCCACTGTTCAAAGTGCCGTCAATGCAAACTAGAGGTGACCGAGACGTGTAACCAATGGCACCGCATACCATTACGCCGCGTGATACGCCAGTACGGCTACGACGAATACACGCTTCCAATGAGCGTTCACCGCGATGTCGCCAAACACGGATGCGACCTTCATGATGCTGTAAACAGAACCTGGATTCATCCGAAAAAATGACGTTTTGCCATTCGTGCACCCAGGTTCGTCGTTGAGTACACCATCTCAGGCACTCCTGTCGGTGATGCAGCGTCAAGGGTAGCCACAGCCATGGTCTCCGAGCTGATAGTCCATGCTGCTGCAAACGTCGTCGAACTGTTCACGCAGATGGTCGTTTTCTTGCAAACGTCCCCATTTGTTGACTCAGGGATAGAGGCGTGGCTGCACGATCCGTTACTGCCAGGGGGATAAAATGCCTGTCACCTCGACTGCTAGTGATACGAGGCCATTGGGATCGAGCACGGCGTTCCGTATTACCCTCCTGAACCCACTGATTCCATATTCTGTTAACACTCATTGGATCTCGACCAATGCGAGCAGCAATGTTGCGATACGATTAACCGCAATCGCGATAGGCTACAATCCGACCTTTATCAAAGTCGGAAACGTTATGGTATGCATTTCTCCTCCTTACACGAGGCATCACAACAACGTTTCACCAGGCAACGCCGGTCAACTGCTGTTTGTGTACGAGAAATCGGTTGGAAACTTTCCTCATGTCAGCACGTTGTAGGTGTCGCCACCGGCGCCAACCTTGTGTGAATGCTCTGAAAAGCTAATCATTTGCATGTCACAGCAGGTTCTTCCTGTCGGTTAAATTTCGCGTCTGTAGTACGTCATCTTCGTGGTTTAGCAATTTTAATGGCCAGTAGTGTAGTAGACCTGGTGCCTGAGGATAGAAGTTCGAATATTTTTAGATAAGGAAAGTAGGTGCAAAAACAAAAAGAAAAGAAAAAAAGAGGAATTCCGAGTAATAACTGAGACTGAACAACGAAGCGGGATTGGAAATTACTGTCGAATCTTACAAGACACTAACGCGTTGACTATGTTGTTCAATCTTGCAAGTGTCCTGTGCGACTAAGTGCCACGAGAAACTAAGTCCTGTCCCGTTTGCAGAGTAGCGCAGGTCCTGAGTCTGAGGCAGACTGAGAACAGAATCGGAATCTTTAGCAGCGCCAGAAGGGCCGCTTATATAGGCTCGCATGAAGCGCCTCCCACGCGGTCACGTGCTGTCCTCTTGGCTTCGGCACGTTCCAGAAACTTCTGTGCCGCAGGTCACATAGCTCACACTACCCTTACCACAAAAACACAGTTCCTCCTGCTTTCTTGCGTCCCTGGTGACTTTGGGTTACTGCTTTAGTGGAACACCTTGTGTAACATTACACCTTTAGCTATACACTTGTAACACCGAAACTAAAATACTTTCTGCACCATCGAAATACACTCCTGGAAATTGAAATAAGAACACCGTGAATTCATTGTCCCAGGAAGGGGAAACTTTATTGACACATTCCTGGGGTCAGATACATCACATGATCACACTGACAGAACCACAGGCACATAGACACAGGCAACAGAGCATACACAATGTCGGCACTAGTACAGTGTATATCCACCTTTCGCAGCAATGCAGGCTGCTATTCTCCCATGGAGACGATCGTAGAGATGCTGGATGTAGTCCTGTGGAACGGCTTGCCATGCCATTTCCACCTGGCGCCTCAGTTGGACCAGCGTTCGTGCTGGACGTGCAGACCGCGTGAGACGACGCTTCATCCAGTCCCAAACATGCTCAATGGGGGACAGATCCGGAGATCTTGCTGGCCAGGGTAGTTGACTTACACCTTCTAGTGCACGTTGGGTGGCACGGGATACATGCGGACGTGCATTGTCCTGTTGGAACAGCAAGTTCCCTTGCCGGTCTAGGAATGGTAGAACGATGGGTTCGATGACGGTTTGGATGTACCGTGCACTATTCAGTGTCCCCTCGACGATCACCAGTGGTGTACGGCCAGTGTAGGAGATCGCTCCCCACACCATGATGCCGGGTGTTGGCCCTGTGTGCCTCGGTCGTATGCAGTCCTGATTGTGGCGCTCACCTGCACGGCGCCAAACACGCATACGACCATCATTGGCACCAAGGCAGAAGCGACTCTCATCGCTGAAGACGACACGTCTCCATTCGTCCCTCCATTCACGCCTGTCGCGACACCACTGGAGGTGGGCTGCACGATGTTGGGACGTGAGCGGAAGACGGCCTAACGGTGTGCGGGACCGTAGCCCAGGTTCATGGAGACGGTTGCGAATGGTCCTCGCCGATACCCCAGGAGCAACAGTGTCCCTAATTTGCTGGGAAGTGGCGGTGCGGTCCCCTACGGCACTGCGTAGGATCCTACGGTCTTGGCGTGCATCCGTGCGTCGCTGCGGTCCGGTCCCAGGTCGACGGGCACGTGCACCTTCCGCCGACCACTGGCGACAACATCGATGTACTGTGGAGACCTCACGCCCCACGTGTTGAGCAATTCGGCGGTACGTCCACCCGGCCTCCCGCATGCCCACTATACGCCCTCGCTCAAAGTCCGTCAACTGCACATACGGTTCACGTCCACGCTGTCGCGGCATGCTACCAGTGTTAAAGACTGCGATGGAGTTCCGTATGCCACGGCAAACTGGCTGACACTGACGGCGGCGGTGCACAAATGCTGCGCAGCTAGCGCCATTCGACGGCCAACACCGCGGTTCCTGGTGTGTCCGCTGTGCCGTGCGTGCGATCATTGCTTGTACAGCCCTCTCGCAGTGTCCGGAGCAAGTATGGTGGGTCTGACACACCGGTGTCAATGTGTTCTTTTTTCCATTTCCAGGAGTGTATTTTTTCCATTTAATATCCATTGATAACGTGTACTGTCCTTATGATTCTGAAGCTGTAAGCTGTATCACAGAAACTATATTTAATAAGTAATTGACGTAACAGTGTACTTATTTCTGACTGTATATAATTGATTGTAATTGTAATGAAAATATTGTAAGTTCCCCCCACAAAATACGGCTGAGCTGAATAATAACCTGCAATAGTTAAAACTTGCAGGGCACATGTGTTATCACTGTCCTCAGACAGTTATTACCAAACATGGTCTCTTTTCTTTCCATGCAATCTCCGAGTGTCGTAAGAGTATGAAAATTGATTAACTAAATGCTGTCAGTTTTGTGTCTTTGCTAACGACAAGTTTCAGTCTAAATTTCTGTCTCAGTAACTGTTCATTCTTTTATTCCGTAACAGATGCTACTTAAAGTAAAGTAAAATTTCACTGGCAAAACTAATAACTAAAGCTACAGCACAAATTAAAAGTGCCCAATTTCATTTATTCTGTATTTAGCTTAGCGAGTGACTTCTACGGGCTTTGTATGTATTTTATTGTTGTTATTTTGAAAGTAAAATCAATTCTCCATTTCCTTAAAATAAATTCAATTCACTGTTTCAATAATCAAAAGTAAATTGCTTGCGTCATTCTAAATTTTGCATTACGTTACACTGAGGTTACTGAAAGTAATTTTTTTTACGTAACAGAGTTTAAGTTAAGCCAGTCATTCATCTAACCAGTAATTCCATTTAACACTACTTCAGAATACTGGTTAGTAACTGCAAACTCAGTGCTTTCTGGTTCATTTATTTTCTCGTGAACTGTTGTTTTGCGGAAAAGCGTGACAAGCTTCCGTTGCCACGCCAGTGATTATTTCCTTAAATTTCTTGGCCGGCTCTTTTTTCAAGATTCTGGAGATTCATTGCCCTAGCGGGCTGGCGACCGTTTAATTATCATTTCTTTTTGACTAATCAGTGTTTTCTTGGTGTTATGAATGATTTTTGTAGTAAATATTACGTGGTACCCTTTTTCCCCCTGTGCGGTTCGGGAGCGATTGCAGTATTTCAAAATTAGTATCAGTATTTAGCTTAAGCGTAGAAAAGATCATCCTTCATAAGAGTCTGTTGAACTCTTTCCCCCAACTAAGTGGTGTTATTTTACTTCAGTAACGATGGCCTTACTCACTGTAAAATTTCATTAGGCCAATGAAATCACGGACAGTTATATCGCAATCCTTTAGGCCAATTAGGAAAGGGGGAGGTTACACATTCTCAATATTTCATACTCCTCATTCGCGACAAATATGCAACAGCCACACCTGGAAGCTAGGAATAACACTACTGTGCCTCTCTAAAACAATGGAATAATATGATTTCTCTCCAGGTTGTCGCCATACTCGCCGATGATGGTCATTGACGGTAGTGGAGAACTGGAATCACTGCTGAACACAATGCGACGGTATTCATTATCAGTCCATGCTTCCCGAGCGTGGTCCCACTCCAAAAGCAACTGCTTGAGTTGTGGCTTCCACGGAAACCTACGCTTATGACGATAATTACACAGTCCGGCTGCTACTAGTATGGTGTGGGATGACGCAGAGTGCTTCAGGGAATCCAGCACTTGGTATCGGATGGCAGGCGCAGATGTGAAGGGCTTCACAATGTGCTTGGATCGCAATACGACGATCCTCCTGTGTGGCGATCAGACGTGTTCGAATAGAACCTCGACGACAAGTATGTCTGTTCTCAGGTTCCTACGAAGGCCAATACCGGACACTAATTCCGCTATCCGATCAAATGGAGACCCACAATTAGCCCCCTTTGAAACTCTGTCAAGTGCTGATAATGCTGTCCCATACTAATAGGTGGCATCCCGTGTCCTGCACAGTGATCACGCAACGTCTGACGCTGGTTATGCCTCTTATATACGCTACGAGGCCTTGTAACAACACTAAACGCGAACGAGACAAATGCAGTCTGGCGACTGTTCTACCTCTAACTCCTGTCACTTACATACCTGCTGACTGTGTACGTATATCAAGTTTTGTTGACATCCGCCAGTTTATACTGAATGATTAACTTTATTTGCCAGGCAGAGTATTTTTATGTATTTTATTCGTTCCCTAGACTATCTATAATACTGGACAATACATCTCGGGTGTGTTAACATGACGGATACGGTTGCTAGCTGCTATTTCACCCGTGGGCTGACTTTAAGCTCACTTAAAGAAAAGATGAAGCCTGCACTGTGTGATCTGAAGTCTCGACACACCTGGCTGAAAATGACTTACAACTTCGTGGGACCCTCCATCCGCAATGCTGGAATTCAATGTGTGTTGGCCCACCCTTAGCCTTGATGACAGCTTCCACTCTCGCAGGCATATGTTCAATCAGGTGCTGGAAGGTTTCTTGGGGAATGGCAGCCCATTCTTCACGGAGTGCTGCATTAAGGAGAGGTATCGATGTCGATCGGTGAGACCTGGCACGAAGTCGGTGTTCCAAAACATCCCAAATGCGTTAGGATTCAGGTCAGGTGTCTGTGCTGGCCAATCCATTACAGGGATGTTATTCTCCTGTAGCCACTCGGCCACAGGCCGTGCTTTATGAACAGGCATTCGATCGTGTTCAAAGATGCAATCGCCGTCCCCGAACGCTCTTCAACTGTGGGAAGCAAGAAGGTGCTTAAAACATCAATGCAGGCCTGTGCTCTCATAGTGCCACGCAAAACAACTAGGGGTATAGCCGCCCCCATGAAAAAAACGACCACACCATAACACCACCGCCTCCGAATATCGCTGTTGTCACCACACACACTGGCAGATGACGTTCACCGGGCATTCGCCATACCCACAGCCTACCATCGGATCGCCGCATTGTGTACCGTGATTCGTCACTCCACACAACTTTTTTTTCCACTGTTCAACCGTCCAATGTTTATGCTGCTTACACCAAGCGAGGCGTCGTTTGGCATTTACCGGCGTGATGTTTGGCTCGACCGTGAAATCCAAGTTTTCTCACCTCCCACCTAACTGTCATAGTACTTGCAGTGGATCCTGATGCAAATTGGAATTCCTATGTGATGGGCTGGATAGATGTCTGCCTATTAGACATTACGACCTTCTTCAACTGTCGGCGGTCTCTTTCAGTCAACAGACGAGGTCAACCTGTGGCGTACGCGTCCCTTCACGTTTCCACTTCACTGTCACATCGGGATCTCGCTTACAGACGTATGACACAAGTGACACCCAAGCACCTGACCACGTTCGAAGTCCTTGAGTTCCGCGGAGCGCCCATTCTGCTCTCTCACGGTGTCTAATGGCTACTGAGGTCGTTGGCAGTGGGTGGCAGCACAGTGCACCTAATATGAAAAACGTATGTTTTTGGGGGTGTCCTGATACTTTTGATCACATAATGTATATAAATGAAGGAGTAGTACAAGAACAGAGTAAAAGTGTCACGAGAAAATTTAGTAAGGGGCTCGAGGGTAAGAGAGCAGAACGATTATCGGGACTTTCCGAGGACGGGCTCTCGTTCATTTGATGTCCTGTAAATGGTTACACTTGTAACTGTGGTAATGTCTGAGTAGTATTTATTTATTTCGATACAAAATTTATTTAAATTGCAATACAATTTTTTTGCCGTTGGAAAATATTCCTGGCATGCAAGTGCGGAAGTTTTGGCTCCACTTTTCGACGTACTCACAATTCTTTTCAGTACTTGCCTATAGTTTGTCCGCAACGAATTTAATTTCTTTAGTAACTGAAACTTATCTGCTTCTGGGTGACAATATACCTATTTTTTGTCTTGTTTTGACGGTTATTTTAGTCGTTTCGTTTAATACTCCATAAGACTGGCAAAACTGTATACACTTGTTATACACTCTAAGACAAAAAAAAAAGACGCATCACGAACGAATTACTCGAAAGGAACGGGAATCGCTAGTCTTTACATGTACAGACTAATAAATGGTGGCCGGCCGGAGTGGCCGAGAGGTTCTAGGCGCTTCAGTCTGGAACCGCGCGACCGCTACGATCGCAGTTTCGAAGCCTGCCTCGGGCATGGATGTGTGTGATGTCCTTAGGTTAGTTAGGTTTAAGTGGTTCTAAGTTCTAGGGGACTGATTGCCTCAGAAGTTATGTCCCATAGCGCTCAGAGCCATTTGAACCATAATAAAGGGTAACAATTTTAGAAAAACTCTTTGGTTTATTCAAGTCAGAGAGCTCCACAAATTGATCAAGTCAATGACGTTTTCCTCCACGTCTGGCCCTTATGCAAG
This sequence comes from Schistocerca americana, assembly GCF_021461395.2. Classification (NCBI taxonomy): domain Eukaryota; kingdom Metazoa; phylum Arthropoda; class Insecta; order Orthoptera; family Acrididae; genus Schistocerca; species Schistocerca americana. Next base: position 226,018,278 of record NC_060120.1, on the reverse strand, counting down.
CAAATAATCAGCTTGACATTGATTGATATAGTTGTTGGATGTTTTCCTGAGCAATATCGTGCCAAATTCTGTCCAATTGGCGCGTCAGATCATCAAAATCTTGAGCTGGTTTGAGATCACTCCTCATAATGCTCCAAATTCTCTAGATTCGGGAGAGATCCGGCGACCTCTCTAAACTCGAACAGAAAGGCAGAGTCTGTGCAGCTGTATTGGAATAGTACCTCAGCACAGAGGAGACGTGCTAGGGTAGTCTGTGTACTTGGGTAAAGCCACTGTGCGAGGGTGGCGTTGTGATAAGTTCATCTACCTAGTGAGCAGGAGACCTGGGATCGAATCCCAGCCTTGGTACAAATTTTCATTCGTTGCTTCACTCTACGGATAGAGGGTGACTTTTTACGCCGTGTACAAACTCTAGACATTGATCGGTGAGAGGATACAGAACGAAAATCGTCTAATGAACTTGTGTCTCGAAATGTATGGTTTCCATGCTGGAGGCCATTTCTTCGATCATACATTGTTACAGAGACTGCGGTCTATCATGCGCTGCACCATGCAGCCACAGCTACAGTATGTGTTGAAAATGGTTTCCATGTACCTCAAGACATGTGTGTACACGCCGTAGCATGTTCTGCCTCATACGTTCACATCAGCTAGGCTGCATTGGAACAGTGTCAAAGGTAGCATGAATACCCTGCTCCAGTGCCTCCACATCTGGAATGGGCTCCGCATACACGATACTTTAGAGGTGTCCCTCTAACCAGAAGTCGCACGGGTTGAGACCCAGTGAACAAGCAGGCCAAGCAACTGGGTCCTCTCGTCCGATCCATCGACGAGGGAAGACACAATAGAGATGCATCCGGGCGTTAACGGCGAAATGGGCTGGAGCACCATTGTGTAGCAGCCACGTAACCCAATCATCAATGGCACTTCTTCCAGCAGGGGAGGTAAAGTCACACACAAAAAATTCCGATTGTTCCGGCTTGTTAGGAGACGTGGAAAGGAGACTGGTCCCAAAATACGGTCGCCAGTTATCCCGGCCCACCCATTCCGGCTGAACCGATGCCTTAGCATAGGAGTTCTGCATATCATCCCAGAGGTGGTTAGTGAAAGCTGGAGACACCAGTCTGCGTAAAGGTTGCCTCATCTTGAATAGGATGGATGACACAAATCCCGGAATCGTAGTTGCCTGGTGAAGAAACCAATGACAGAGCTCCTCCAGAGGTGGAAGTCTGTCGCTAGTACACCCTGCACAGTCTGTAAATGATACGGGCAGTAACAAGAGTCATGGAGAATATTATATGGACGTCTGGCCTACCCTGTACTGGCAGGCCAACTGCCTGGTACTGACATGGCAGTCGCCATCCACAGTGTTAATCTCATATTCATTCAAGTCTGGTGTCCGAACATTTCGGGTACGTCCTTCAGGATTTCGTACTTCCTGAAACTACCAGGTCTCAGACAAACGGCGAAACACTGTTGCAAACATTGAATGCTGTGGTTGTAGTCGGCGGGGAATAGTCTCCTGATACAATATTGCTGTCCGCCGCCCGTTGCCATTTGCCTTTCGGCAAGTAAACATCGTGTCGGCATGCTCTCGATTCGAATACGGAACCATTGTGTACAACGCTGTATGACATCCACTAAGAGGTCAGAGAGCAAGAACAGTGAACCCAACACAATATTACGAATTACTATGGCAGAAGATGACAATAGGACATGAGGAGGAAGCCATGCATACTGTAACTGTGGCTGCATGGTACAGCACAGTCTCTGTAACAAAGTATGATTGAACAAATGGTCTCTAGCATGAAAATCATACATTTCCGGACATCATTAAACTTTCTTCTTCCGTATCCTCTCATCGATCAATCCCCAGAGTTTGTACACGGTGGAAAAAAATCACTCGGTACAGATCATGTAGAGTTCACATAGTTTCATCTGCAAACTACACAGCAACATATCGGTTCGAAACAGGCAGAGACGTCATAGGGGAAGAAGTACAGACCCTGAGAGACCTCAGAACCTGGAGAGTGAATTCATGGTAAAGGCACTGGGACAGTTGTGAAAACTCCCGTAGGGAATATGCATTCTTCCCAGCATCACGGGACCACAGAGGATGAATTATGTCAATACCAGCCGGTGCATGGTTCACTTCTCAAGCGGCCGTGAGCCATACCGCACTCATTTGCTTCGTTTAAATCTCGGCCAGGAGCCTGGTTGTGCCTATGGAGAGGGAGGGACCCCAAAACACATACTCTTGTACGGTGATCGTTGGTCGGAGGAAAGGCGACTTGTGCGCCCACGCAATGACATAACACTCTCACTTAGAGATGAGATCTTTTGAACTGATCTCAACGACTCTACAGAAACAATATCTAGGGCGCTGCTTCAAGGGTACTTGCAGTCACGAGGGTGCAGGCGGTAAGACAACTCCGTGGATAATACTAGCGAGGCAGGTGATAGTAGTAGCGGTAGCAGACCAGACAGCAGCACCAGCAAAGACAGACAAACATAGAATGAGGCCTGATTTTGTAGTCAAGGAAGTGTTACAGCAAGTAGTCACAAGACATTAGTATTAGTCTGAGAAGTAGCGGCTCTGACTGACAACCACCGGGAGAGCGGTGTGATTACCAAATGCCCCTCCGTATCAGGATCCAGTGACGCCCCTGGGCTGAGAGGATGACACGGTGGCCGGTCGGTATCATTGGGCCCTCCAAGGCCTGTTCGGACGGAGTTTAGTGTTAGTAGTAGACTGAAAGAGAACTGTAGAGATAGAGGACAGCACATGCATAGTAACCTAACATAAATAGAAGATTATCCCATCAGAAAACGAGAGCCTCTGAGGTCCTCGCCCATCAAATGGCGAGAAGTAGTGACTGGGCATTGGCTGTCCAGGAGCGAGGGACTAAACGTGTTTCTGAGGCACTCCCAGATGGCATTAGTGGTGGCGTTCTATAAGTGAAAACTCGTTTCTCTTCCCAATTTGTTATCCTCTTAATATGTCAATTGATGAGTATAAGTATTTCCATTTCCTAATTAGTTTTAAGTTTACAACTATTTAAAATGTTCAGCTAGGCACTGAGAATTGTGTTTCTTGTTGTGGGGCAGTGGCCTATTCGTACGCCTTAGACTACTGTTTTAATATATTGAGCACTTATCTTGAAAGTGACGTAATTCTGTTCTTTTGAAAGAACGAGAGATCACATAAAATAATTTTTTATGAAATCAATCGCAAATCATCTGATATCTCATTCGTTCAGAAAGCTCTCTCGTTCAAGAATCACACAACATCTACATCTACCTACACTGAAAGCCACAATACGGTGCGTGGAGAAGAGTATTCTGTACTTATAATAGTAATTTTCTTTCCTGTTCAATACGCAAATAGAGCGAGGAAAAAACGACTGCTTAAAAGCCTACAAAAGAGCCCTAACTTATCTTCGCGGTTCTTACGCGAAATCTTCTTTGGTAGAACCATTCCGCAGCTAGCTTCAGATGTCGGTTCTCTTAATTTTCTCAATAGCGTTGGCCGAAAACAGAGTCTCCTTCACTCGAGGGATTCCCATTTGAGTTCCCGAAGCATCTCTGTGACACTTACGTGTTATTCCACTCTACCGTTAACAAATCTAGCAGCCCACCTCTGAATTGCTGCGATGTCTTCCTGTAACCCGACTTGGTGTGGATCCAGAACACTGTTGCAGTACTTAAGAATGCTTCACATTAGTGTCCTATATGCAGTCTGCTTTAGAGATGAACCACACTTTCCTAAAATTCTCCCAATAAACCGAAGCCGACTACTCGCCTACCACAATCCTCACGTGCTTGTAGCATTTCTTATACCTTTGAACCGTAACTCCCAGACATTCAATGCTACTAATGCTGTATTGGAACATTACGAGTTTGTTCTTTTATACTCATCTGCATTGACATACATTTTTCTACATTTAGAACTAGCTGCCATTCATCACACTGACTGGAAATTTCGTCAAAGTCATCTTGTATCCTCCTAAGGTCACTCAATGACTACACCCTAGCGCATACCAAACAGCCACAGACTGCTGTTCACCATCCGCCAGATCATTTACGCATACAGAAAGAAACAGCAGTCCTACCACGCTGCCCTAAGGCACTCCTAACAATACCCTTGTCTTTGATTAACACTCGCCATCGAGGACAACACACTGCGTTCTGTTACTTGAGATGAATTCGAATTACTCACATACCTGGGAACCTATTCTTTACGCTCATACCTTCGTTAACAGTCTTCAATGGAGCGCCGTGTCAAATGCATTGCGGAAATCTATGAATATGCAGTCTGCCTGTTGCCGTTCGTCCGTGGTTCGTAGGATATCATGTGAGAAAAGGACGAGCTGAGTTTTGGACGAGAAGTACTTTCTAAAAACGGGTTGATTCGTGGACAGAAATTTTTCTGTCTCAAGGAAATTTATTATATTCGAACTGAGAATGGCTCAAAAAATGGCTCTGAGCGCTATGCGACTTAACTTCTGAGGTCATCAGTCCCCTAGAACTTAGAACTACTTAAACCTAACTAACCTAAGGACATCACACACACCCATGCCCGAGGCAGGATTCGAACCTGCGACCGTAGCGGTCGCGCGGTTCCAGACTGTAGCGCCTAGAACCACTCGGCCACTCCGGCCGGCCGAACTGAGAATGGGTTCCAGAATTCACAGCTGTTCGTTGCACCTGGATGATGGGTTAGACATCATACGTCAGCATGTTGCTAGTGGCATACATGTAAAAAAAAAAAAAAATTCAAATCAAAACGCTTTCAGCCCACTAAATTTCCAGTTGTTATTTTATTTGCGCTACCAGTTTCAGCTCAACATTATACCATTTTTAGGCCCAGTGACCGACATATAGCAAGAATCCCATCTATGGTCGAATCAAAATAGGGGCCAGAATTCACTGACTGGTATCCGTAGATTTTTAACACGGCGATCCTTGGTTGCTCAAATAAAATAACTGAAAGGTGTAGACGCCTGAAGACGTTCTGGTTTGACATTTTATACTTAATAGCCGAGATCCCGCAACCATCTGTATAAAGATGGACTTACAGAGACATAAATGGTAGAGTTGAGCGGGAGCCATCTGTAGCACACGCTGCCCGATGGGCGGGTCTGTCGGGACCCACTAGTGGTACACGCCAGCGTTCACGTATTAAAACTGTAAGATTGTTATTCATATTCTGTAGGTGTACAATTTCATACTGCGAAAACATGTCAAGTCTTACTAACTAGGTGGCAGTCATTTGTAAATGGCTGCATAAAAATTTAAAATAGTAAAAAATCGAAAAATTTAATTATCCTTTGATGAACAAACTGAGTGTCAGACCATCGTTATTACTGGCATAAAGGTTTTCTTCTCTACTTTCCTTTACATTATGATGAGGATGACAGTCAAACTTTAATGTCAGCTGCCTCTTGCCGCGGAAGCCTACGCGGTTACATCGTTATTATTGTCAGGAAATCCGCGAAAATACGGCAAAATGCGTCATTCCCAAAGGCTCCCGTATACATTCAAATAATTTTACAGACATTACTACGTTTGACAAACCCTTTGGCCGTGTACCGTGCTGTTTGAGATATTTGTCACACATAGAGCGATTTTGACGTCTTTGGGAGAAATTTTGATTGATAGAAAAGCTGACGAGATAGATGACGTTGTTTGTGTAGTATGTTTATGTTTCTGCGGCATGTGTACGGTAAAAAAGTTTTACTACAATATATCTCACTGTATCGTGAGTTCCTACAACTATCGAAACTACGAACAAGGATAAAAACAAAACAGCACTGGTAATTACCAAAACGATAGAGTTGACACATCTCTCCCAGCCATTTATTACGCGGAAAGCGGCTATGAAGAAAAACAATGTCTTCCGCACAACATACAAGTAAGAGTGCAAAAAAATAAAAATCAAAGTTCTCCGGTTCTTACGTGGAAAATCCAGACTAAACGTTCCCACGTTGCGGTATTTTCATGAGCTGTCATTTGAGGACCAAGTAGAAGAGAACAAATGTTCGCATTGTTGCTCCTCCTTTTTCAGTATGAGAGAGAAGTAACTATAAACAAGTTTTAAAAGTTTCAGCGTCCATTCGGAGATGATGTAATCATCAGGTTCGGGAGGTAACAGTTCCATTAACGTCATGTGTATATTTCGCTCTCTCTTTCTCATTTTAAACCATTCACTGGACCAGAGTCTTGTTTTCTACACCTAGTTTAAACACAGTGATAGAGCCAATGTTACAAATGCTTTATCTGCATTTGTAACCATTCCCACTACTGTCAAAATACAGCACACACAAACAACGTCTGTTTCAAAAGTGAGGTTAAATTGACAAACTCGATGGATCATGTACGGGTTTGTTTAACAAACCCGTGGACAGATAAGAGCGAATTTGACAACTAAGTGTGATTTTGTATTGCAACCCCAACTTGACAATACCGGCACATGTAACCGTAAATACGAGAGTACCATTAGAAACGCAATGGCGAGTTTATACGGTGCTATCGGCGTCACCAACACCCGACACAATTCTTTGATGACTTCACTCGTTTTGATATTTGAGACTTTTTACAGAAATTTCCGCTATTTGACTGTTAATTGTTCATTTATTTTACCCATCATGACTGAGCTTTTGTAGACATTCTCCAATGCATGTTGAAATGTTAAAATATTTCTGACCTGTCTGTGACATGTCATCGTCCAAAAAACATATTTCTGGTTGACAACTGCTGGTCTTACAGTGTAGTTGTCGACCACAAATATGTTTTTTCGACGACATGTCACTGACAGGTCATAAATGTTTTAGCATCACAACATGAACTTGAGAATTGCTGGATAATCGAAGTCATGACTGTGTGAAACAAATGAGCAATTAACGGTCAAATGGTGGAAATTTCTTTCAAAAAATTCTGTATGACTGTTGTCCCCCACGCAGGAAAGCTCATGATATTTGAGAGGACAGTTGCCTACCATTGCATCTGTGTATTTATCGTGTGGCATAGACTAAGAGTTTGTAAATAACGCGAATAGTTATACAAATACGAAGATCACTAAATTATTATATATCACACATCTACACAGCTCTACAGGTAATTTATCACTCGACACGTGACTGTCGGGAAATCTTCCAGAGAACCCTTGAAGGCACGCGCGGGACATGTTGATACAATATGAGCGGCTGTCTGTCGTTCAGCACCACAGTCAAAATATGGTGACGAAGATCTGTGACACTGGGTGTGAGTAGAGTCTGCACATCTTCTGTTGCCCGTTCGGTTGAGGTTCAGAGTAGTCCAAATTGCCCAAGACAGGACAAATTCGAGGGGTCTCTCCTGTAAGTATTGTAGGTCAGGCACTGTAGAGGACAGTTTTGTTGCCAGAAGTGTTTCCATTCATCAATGGCACTGACTTGATTTTCACCAAGAATCCTGTTTGTAATAAAAGTGGGATGCCTTGACCTTAACTTTTTCGCTTCATTGGGAATACATCAATGAATATTGGGATGTTGAGGTTATCAGCTATCTTCTAATATTCACGTAGTAACGCATACTTACGTCTGATATCAGGTCTAATGTAACTAAAGATGGGGTGACATTCCTTGAGTCACACATGTCTTCTGGGTGGTGTTAAACACGTCACTTTGAGGCAAATACCTAATGACGAAAAGCAGAAGCAGCCAAAATGAATTTGTCCCAAGACAGAACCTTCTACCTATAAACTGTGGACCTCTGCATTAAAACCCATACATTAAACACACAACTATTCCTTAACTGATTTCAGTAAATAAGCCGTTAGCAAACTAATATTTGTCTACAGTGTAATGCTTCACACCTTGTGTGTCCTCTGACTGAGTGGATCCGTTTTTCTGTTGCTCTCTTTCCTGCTTTCTATTTACAATTTTTTGCTGACCTTAAAATCATTTGTATATTTCTAAACTGAAAACGTTTAAGAAGAATTGATTGTGATAATATTCCGCGAGAATGAGAGTTCAGATGTGTATTTGTAAGTAGCGAGCTTTGATATAACACTGGGATGACAACAGTTGTGATAGATTTGGTTGTTGGCCAGTGGACGGCTGTGTTTTGGTATATTACGAATGGACAAAGCGTATTTAAGTCTTACACATCTTGTATTAATTCCCTATGCAATATTATAAAGGCTGGGACATTGGAATAATGCAGATATGTCTATTTGTTCTGCATCAGCGACCACCAACGCATCAACCAACAGGCGTCAGCACGCATTTTTTACCTCACCCTCATACTATCACTTTCAAGAGGAAAACTGCAGCGGAATCACAGTTAGTGGAAGGCGTTTGTCGTCGCCAGTGTGGGCCAACGACTCGTCATTTCTTAAAGTTTCTTTCGCCGAAAATTATAACTGTTATGCACGTCTCGCCAATACTCTCGCCATTATGATTTTTGACATGATTTGTTTCGCTGAATTTATATGCAGGGTTTCTCATTGTAACCCACTTCCTGTAACTTAATAACAAAATCATTTGAATAATTCCTCCAGTAACTTCGAAGGCTTCACTATAACTGAATCCATTGTGTAATGCTTCTCAGTAAAATATTAGTCCCGGTGATGCCTGTGTACATTAAATTATTTTTAGCATTTGCAATCATTACACATTCTTGACTTCCTGCAGTAACAAGAAATAATCAATTTCCTTAAAATATTTTTAATACATGGCTGCACTTCAGCAACTGTGGACGTAGAAACTTGATAGGGCTGGAAAATAACAGGCAACCAGTCGGAGAGCTAAAGGTTATCTATCTTTATCATAGTTTAGACAAATATAAATTTGTCTTCTTTAGAAGGGAAATGGAACTGTTAAATAAATTATCACAAATAGTTATAAATGCAACCAGAAAAGGAAACAAAATAAATAATCAACAGTTTAAAGATATTTCTAGAATTTATCCACTTCTATGATCACATACAAAAGAACGGATTTTGGCTCCAATAGGCCCATATCTGGTAATGTCTGGTACAATGTGCATGTCAACCACAAATACGATCAGTTAAAAAGCATCACTGAAAAAATAGTCCAGCGCTGTAGGGCTTCGTCGTGAAACATGACACACGTACCCTCAAATCCAGCTGACCTTTAGTGTGACACTCACATGGCTAGTGACATGAGGCAACTGACTTTTTTGTTTTATGTCAGTTACGTGCTGGTACATATGGCTCTACGTATTTATGCCTGTTTTACATCACATTTAACATGTTTTATGAGGTGTATTGGCTTCATATTTGGTTACTTAGCACGGTACAATATCTGTTTACAAGTTCTTCTCGTCCTGCTTTATGCACACATGTGCAAATAATTAGCACTGGTGACCTGAGCCTGCTTGCTCTTTACATGCCATACGACTCCAACATACACTTCTTCTCTCCCACCCCCTTTTCCTATTTTCATTACCATTATTCTCTTTCAGTTTTAGCTATTACGTTTTTTATATGCTGACTCAGGCATTGGCTGCTCAATGCGGCTACACACACACTTGCTCGGGCAGTAAGCGCCACCTATTCTCAGTGGCTGCATATCTTAGTGATCTCATGTCACGGGCTTTGTACGTGCCCTGCTAAACGTCAGGTGGATCCAACGTCAAGTGTGTTTCATTTTTAAAGTTTTACGACAAAGCCCTACAGTATTGGACTAAGACCTTCAATTATGCATTTCCAGCTGTTGATATTTGTGGCCGACAAGCACATTGTACCAGACAAGAGTCCTTTGGATCCAACATCCGATTTTCTTCAATACACGATTCTTCAAATAAGTACGCTCTTCTAAAAAAACTTCGTTATATTTTGTTAATCAATTTTGGTTCCGTTTCTGGCTGACATTTGTGACTATTTGTAATAATTTCTTTAACAGTTTCATTTCACTCCTGAAGTAGACAAATTAGCATTTGTTGAAAGTGTAGTAAAGTGTTAATAAACGTTTAATTCTGCAACTTGTCGCCTTTTTCCCAGCCTTATCAAGTTTCATTTATCTAGTTTTTTCTATTATATATAAATCGATTTTAGAAACATTAGTAACAGTTACCTAGCCTAGGTCTCCTTTGTTATATACTATGTACATTAATTAGGCCTGCTCATTCACGGTCATTTTGTTATTATTATACCCACGTTCTGCGTCAGTGGTACTCTGAAAAAATTTCAATCTGGAACATTTACAATCTGACCCTAATGATGATAAAAGTTTATCTCAGGTCGCAAAGTCGGTCGACTTGTTCTCTTGCTTTTATTCGTGAATGTGACAGTTGGCTGAAGGTGATACTTTCCTCTTCTTCATTTTCCATTTTCACTTCCACAGTTCAGTTAAAACGTAAAACAAACTAAACAATTCACGCAACACACAATGCACTAACTTAGCCACTCCAACAGCACATACTCAGCACCTGATAACCATAGGCAATGGAACATAAAAAACAACAGCTGCGATCAGTGCTGCCAACTGTTATATAAGTTAATACTAATCCACTTCCCAAAATCCTGATGACAAAGTCGCTGAATTTAAATTACAAGCTGACAACTTGACTTGTCTTTGATAGCTTATATACAGGGTGAGTCACTAACTATTTCCACCTAGAATAACTCTGAAAGTATGATAGTAGCTGAAACGTTTGTGGGACAGATGTTGCATGGGACAACGGGGGTCATAATACGACGCTGGTTATTTGTTGCTAGGTGGAGTTGCTTCAGAGATATGAAGGTCAACTTTGTTTCTTTAAATGGGATGGTATAGTTTGGCACTTATTTTCTGATAGCGGCTATCGGGACGAATCCAATGGTGTGTAACATTAATGTCTTTCAAGACCAACGAAGGTCAGAAATGTGGCATGAACGTCCATTTACAGAAGGTGTTCGGAGTAATGACCATTGGTATCAATGCAGTGCTGCAATCTTCTTATCATTGATTGAGTGGTATTCCTTCTCACTGCGGCACTTATCGAAGCACGTGCTTTGACAATTCTCTCTCGTCTGTCGTGCAAATTGTGGTGTCACCGCCAGACACCACACTTGCTAGGTGGTAGCCTTTAAATCGGCCGCGGTCCGTTAGTATACGTCGGACCCGCGTGCCGCCACTGTCAGTGATTGCAGACCGAGCGCCGCCACACGGCAGGTCTAGAGAGACTTCCTAGCACTCGCCCCAGTTGTACAGCCGACTTTGCTAGCGATGGTTCACCGACAAATTGCGCTCTCATTTCCCGAGACGATAGTTAGCATAGCCTTCAGCTACGTCATTAGCTACGACCTAGCAAGGCGCCATTATCATTTGTTATTTATCTTGTGATGCATGTACCGTCAAGAGCTATGTTCACCACTTATGGATTAAAGTTAAGTATTCCAGCAGCTTCGTACTTTATTTGCTAGTCTCAATTACTTTACCTGTTCCAGACCTCACGCCAGCCTGCGTGAGCTTAAACGCGTGGCTTTCGGCTTCCTCTCATAGTGACTTGGCTGCCTTGCCAAGTCACAACACAAATAGTAAATATTCGTGGAATATGGCGTATTCATCTGACGTGCCATTGGCATGTAAACACCATTCGACCGTTTCCCAATACAACATTAATAGGAACAGTAAGACTAGTAGCGTCGAATCAAGCGAATGTGAATGATGTAATTCTTTGAAGAACAAGTCGATATGCTTCTCATTTACGGAGAATGCCAAGGAAATTTATTGGCAGCTGAGACTTATACGCTGAAAGATGTCCTCAACGTACTCACGTATATTTAACTATATGTATGATAAATTTAGAACAATTGGATCTTTAACGCATCGGAAACATATTCGGCAAATGAAAGTTAGTAAGGAGGAAAAGTAAATTGATACTCTTGTCACTGTGCTTCGAGATCCTTGTGTTGGTTCGCGTCCAACAGCAAGGTAATCTGGCATGAGCCAGGGTGTGTGTTGTTCATGTTTTGCATCGCCATAAATATCATCCTTACCCTATCAGTCTCCACCAAGATTTAACTGGTACTGGTTGTATGCGTAGCATTAAATTCTGCAGATGGGCTCAGCTTCTGATTCAGAGGGATGACACATTTATTAATTTGATTTTATTTACTGATGAGGCTACATTCACGAATCATGGAAATGTTAGTTTGCATAATATGCATTACTGGGCAACTGGAAATCCATGTTGGCTGCGGCAAGCTGCACACCAAAAACCGTGTTCGGTGAATCTATGTTGTGGGATGCTGGAGGACAGAATTATAGGCCCATATTTCACTGAAGGAAATCTCAATTGTAGTAAGTACACCATATTCCTGCAAGAAACATTAGGTCTGTTATTGTAAAAAATACCTTAAGGAACAAGGAACAGAATGTGGTAACAACACAAGGCTGTCTGGCACATTTTCTCTGGTGCCGAGAAATGACCTGTAGAGACAATTCCCAAATCGTTTGATTGGACGCGGAGGAGATGTGTCGCGCCCGGCTCGTTCGCCAGACTTGACGCCTCTGGATTTTTTATTGTGGGGATTCGTAAAAGACATTGTTTATGGAGAGGTTCCAACTACACCTGAAGATATATGAGAGACAACCGTCAGAGCATGTGCTTCGATAAGTGCCGCAGTGATAAGGAATACCACTCAATCCATGATAAGAAGATTGCAGCACTGCATTGATACCAATGGTCATCACTTCGATCACCTTCTGTAAATGGATGTTCATGCCACCTTTCTGACTTTCGTTGACCTTCAAAGATCTTACTGTTACACATCATTAAATTCGTCTCGATAGCCGCTATCAGAAAATAAGTGACAAACTGTAGCGTCCCATTTAAAAAAACAAAGTTGACCTTAATATCTCTGAAGCGACCCAACCTAGCGCCAAAAAACCAAAGTCATATTAAGGCCCCGTTGTCCCATGCAACTTTTGTCCCACAAACGGTTCAGCTCGTGTCATACTTTCGGAGTTAGTGACTCACCCTGTACATCGCTCACAGATGACCGTTGCGTCACATAAACACAGTACATTGTAGCACATCTGTTTACAGTAGCTGGACGTATGGCTATTCGCTGTTTTGGTTGCCTTCTGTAGTACTGTTGCAAATCCAGAAATGTAACTTTGGAAGACCTCAGAGACTAACGATTTGCGCGACTACTAGCAGTTCACCCTAAATGTTAATATATGTAACTTGCTGCATACTATACAAAAAGATCCTCTACTGTTCGACGACACTGTAGGTAACAAATCACCGTAACATACGCATGAGTAGCCATCTGAAATGATACGAAGAGCAAGAACCACATAAAACTAAATGTAGAAAAAGAATATGCAAGGTCAGATGCATTGCCAGAATTTTAAGGACAAGGTAGCGTCTTTGATTCATAATCGAAACGTCTTCGGTCCCGGGTTCGATCCCCGCCACTGCCTAAATTTTGATAAATAATCAGCATTGGCGGTCGAAGACTTCCGGCATAAGAAGTCAGCCTAATTCTGCCAACGGCCTTGTCAAAGAGGGCGGAGGAGCGGATAGAGGTTCAGGGCACTCTCTTGTCCTAGGGGTGGGAAATTGCCCCTAAAGGCGGAAGAATCAGCAATGATCAACGACATGAGGATGCAGAAGGCAATGGAAACCACTGCATTAAGGACACGTAACGTGTATCAACAGGACATGTGGCCTGTAATTGAAGAAGTGTCATGATGATCTCTCCATTGGCAAAAGATTCCGGAATAGTCCCCCATTCGGATCTCCGGGAGGGGACTGTCAAGGGGGAGGTTACCATGAGAAAAAGATTGAATAATCAACGAAAGGAGAACGTTCTACGAGTCGGGGCGTGGAATGTCAGAAGCTTGAACGTGGTACGGAAACTATAAAATCTGAAAAGGGAAATGCAAAGGCTCGATCTAGATATAGTAGGGGTCAGTGAAGTGAAGTGGAAGGAAGACAAGGATTTCTGGTCAGATGAGTATCGGGTAATATCAACAGCAGCAGAAAATGGTATAACAGGTGTAGGATTCGTTACGAATAGGAAGGTAGGGCAGAGGGTGTGTTACTGTGAACAGTTCAGTGACCGCGTTGTTCTAATCAGAATCGACAGCAGACCAACACCGACAACGATAGTTCAGGTATACATGCCGACGGTGCAAGCTGAAGATGAACAGATAGAGAAAGTGTATGAGGATATTGAAAGGGTAATGCAGTATGTAAAGGGGGACGAAAATCTAATAGTCATGGGCGACTGGAAGGCAGTTGTAGGGGAAAGAGTAGAAGAAAATGTTACAGGAGAATATGGGCTTGGGACAAGGAATGAAAGAGGAGAGAGACTAATTGAGTTATGTAACAAGTTTCAGTTAGTAATAGCGAATACCCTGTTCAAGAATCACAAGAGGAGCAGGTATACTTGGAAAAGGCCGGGAGATACGGGAAGATTTCAATTAGATTACATCATGGTCAGACAGAGATTCCGAAAGCAGATACTGGATTGTAAGGCGTACCGAAGAGCAGATATAGACTCAGATCACAATATAGTAGTGATGAAGAGTATGCTGAAGTTCAAGACATTAGTTAGGAAGAATCAATACGCAAAGAAGTGGGATACGGAAGTACTAAGGAATGACGAGATACGTTTGAAGTTCTCTAACGCTATAGATACAGCAATAAGGAATACCGCAGTAGGCAGTACAGTTGAAGAGGAATGGACATCTCTAAAAAGGGTCATCACGGAAGTTGAGAAGGAAAACATAGGTACAAAGAAGGTAGCTGCGAAGAAACCATGGGTAACAGAAGAAATATTTCAGTTGATTGATGAAAGGAGGAAGTACAAACATGTTCCGGGAAAATCAGGAATACAGAAATACAAGTCGCTGAGGAATGAAATAAATAGGAAGTGCAGGGAAGCTAAGACGAAATGGCTCCAGGAAAAATGTGAAGACATCGAAAAAGATATGATGGTCGGAACGACAGACTCAGCATACAGGAAAGTCAAAACAACCTTTGGTGACATTAAAAGCAACGGTGGTAACATTAAGAGTGCAACGGGAATTCCACTGTTAAATGCAGAGGAGAGAGCAGATAGGTGGAAAGAATACATTGAAAGCCTCTATGAGGGTAAAGATTTGTCTGATGCGATAGAAGAAGAAACAGGAGTCGATTTAGAAGAGATAGGGGATCCAGTATTAGAATCGGAATTTAAAGGAGCTTTGGAGGACTTACGGTCAAATAAGGCAGAAGGGATAGATAACAAACATTCCATCAGAATTTCTAAAATCATTGGGGGAAGTGGCAACAAAACGACTATTCACGTTGGTGTGTAGAATATATGAGTCTGGCGATATACCATCTGACTTTCGGAAAAGCATCCTCAATTCCGAAGACGGCAAGAGCTGTCAAGTGCGAGAATTATCGCACAATCAGCTTAACAGCTCATGCATCGAAGCTACTTACAAGAATAACATACAGAAGAATGGAAAAGAAAATTGAGAATGCGCTAGGTGACGATCAGTATGGCTTTAGGAAAAGTAAAGGGACGAGAGAGGCAATTCTGACGTTACGGCTAATAATGGAAGCAAGGCTAAAGAAAGATCAAGACACTTTCATAGGATTTGTCGACCTGGAAAAAGCGTTCGACAATATAAAATGGTGCAAGCTGTTCGAGATCCTTAAAAAAGTAGGGGCAAGCTATAGGGAGAGACGGGTCATATACAATATGTACAACAACCATGAGGGAATAATAAGAGTGGACGATCAAGAACGAAGTGCTCGTATTTAGAAGGGTGTAAGACAAGGCTGTAGCCATTCGCCCCTACTCTTCAATCTGTACATCGAGGAAGCAATGATGGAAATAAAAGAAAGGTTCAGGAGTGGAATTAAAATACAAGGTGAAAGGATATCAATGATACGATTCTCTGATGACATTGCTATCCTGAGTGAAAGTGAAGAAGAATTAAATGATCTGCTGAACGGAATGAACAGTCTAATGAGTACACAGTATGGTTTGAGAGTCAATCGGAGAAAGACTAAGGTAATGAGAAGTAGTAGAAATGAGAACAGCGAGAAACTTCACATCAGGCTTGATGGTCACGATGTCAATGAAGTTAAGGAATTCTGCTACCTAGGCAGTAAAATGACCAATGACGGACGGAGCAAGGAGGACATCAAAAGCAGACTCGCTATGGCGAAAAAGGCATTTCTGGCCAAGAGAAGTCTACTAATACTAAATACCGGCCTTAATTTGAGAAAGAAATTTCTGAGGATGTACGTCTGGAGTACAGCATTGTATGGTAGTGAAACATGGGCTGTGGGAAAACCGGAACAGAAGAGAATCGAAGCACTTGAGATGTGGTGCTATAGACGAATGTTGAAAATTAGGTGGACTGATAAGGTAAGGATTGAGGAGGTTCTACGCAGAATTGGAGAGGAAAGGAATGTCTGGAAAACACTGATAAGGAGAAGGGACAGGATCATAGGACATCTGCTAAGGCATGAGGGAATGACTTCCATGGTACTAGAGGGAGCTGTAGAGGGCAAAAACTGTAGAGGAAGACAGAAATTGGAATACGTCAAGCAAATAATTGAGGACGTAGGTTGCAAGTGCCACTCTGAGATGAAGACGTTAGCACAGGAAAGGAATTCGTGGCGGGCCGCATCAAACCAGTCAGTAGACTGATGACCAAAAAAAAAAAAACAACTGATCATCTGCCTGGAAGCCTTAGCAGGTCAGATTACTAGAAGAAATAGAGAAGGTACAACCCAGAGCGGTCTGTTTCTGTACGGAATCATTACTGAAAGAACGTCAACTGAGATATTCAACGAACTCCAGGGCAGAAGCTACAGCAGAGCTCTGTGCGTCATGGCTATTGTTCCACGAACGTAAGTTCCACAAAGAGTCGGGCAACACACGTTGGTGTGTGAAAACGTCAGGACGAAACTAAGTTTTAGATGATGTTTCACTGCGAAGTAACATTGCTCGATGAAACTTTGACCATACCGAGAATTAACTGTTACAGTATAGTAGAGAAGGCAACTGAAAGAAATAAGCAATGACACGAACGAAAGTGACACCTTTATTCAAAGAAAATACTGGTACTGAAGTCACAGTGTTTTACGATGGTCACCTGGACGTTACAAAAGGCGCGACATAATTCTTAGTAGGGTATGTGTTCACCAAGGACTGCATTGCATACTCTGCAACGTACTCCTATGCTGAGCCACAAGGTTGGTGAGGAGTTCTCGTAGTAGGGCGTTCCATTCCTCCAGCAGCGCGGTTGACAGGTGTTGCATGGTCGTTGTTGCATGTGGACATGCCGCAGTACATCTTCCCGACGCATCGCACACGTGCTCGATAGGATTCAAGTCGGAGGAGCTGACAGACTAATCCATTCGTTGAATATCGTCTCGTTCCAAGAGTTCCTGCACCTGCGCTGTTGGCTGTGATAGCGCACCGTCATCCACAAAAATGAAGGCAGGCCCGAAAGCACCCATGGAAAGCGTACAGGGAAGGAGTACAGTATCTCATAACCAGTCATAGTCAGTGTACCTTGTCCAGACATTTGGAGGTCACTCTGCCGATGCAACATTGTGCCTCCGAACACCATAACAACTGGACCAACGATCACGTTCGACAATTTTACGGGATGCATTACTTGTTCCTACATCTCGCCATAGGAATGTATGTCCAGAATCGCTACTCAGACGGAATCAGTTCAGCCGCGCGGAGTGGCCGCGTGGTTTGAGGCGCCATTTCACCAACTGCGACATGCTCGCGTATACAAACAGTGATCTAATACTGTCAAATGTTTTTTATTTCAGTCTTTGATCACAATATTAATTCTTTAGACGATGACCGGTTTCAGTCTTTAATGACCATCCTCAGATCTTTTTTACACCATGTGCTAAAGTGATAAGGCCATAATGGCACCGTCAAAACATATAAATATAATCAGCATTGCATCGTCATATATACTTGAGTATTGCTCATCAGTGTGGGATCCGTACCAGGTCGGGTTGACGGAGGAGATAGAAAAGATCCAAAGAAGAGCGGCGCGTTTCGTCACCGGGTTATTTGGTAACCGTGATAGCGTTACGGAGATGTTAAATAAACTCAAGTGGCAGCAAGAGAGGGGAAGAAAACCAATGTGCACTCCGTGTGCATACCGGGGGGAGTCATTCCAGATGTGGAAAGGGTCCTTCCGGATGCCATGGAGGGTACAGGATGCACCCATCTGCAGGTGGTCGCTCATGTCGGCACCAATGATGTGTGTCGCTATGGATCGGAGGAAATCCTCTCTGGCTTCCGGCGGCTATCTGATTTGGTGAAGACTGCCAGTCTCGCTAGCGGGATGAAAGCAGAGCTCACCATCTGCAGCATCGTCAACAGGACTGACTGCGGACCTTTGGTACAGAGCCGAGTGGAGGGTCTGAATCAGAGGCTGAGACGGTTCTGCGACCGTGTGGGCTGCAGATTCCTCGACTTGCGCCATAGGGTGGTGGGGTTTCGGGTTCCGCTGGATAGGTCAGGAGTCCACTACACGCAACAAGCGGCTACACGGGTAGCAGGGGTTGAGTGGCGTGGGCTGGGCGGTTTTTTAGGTTAGATGGCCTTGGGCAAGTACAGAAAGGGCAACAGCCTCAACGGGTGTGGGGCAAAGTCAGGACATGCGGGGACCAAGCAGCAATCGGTATTGTAATTGTCAACTGTCGAAGCTGCGTTGGTAAAGCACCGGAACTTCAAGCGCTGATAGAAAGCACCGAAGCTGAAATCGTTATAGGTACAGAAAGCTGGCTTAAGCCAGAGATAAATTCTGCCGAAATTTTTACAAAGGTACAGACGGTGTTTAGAAAGGATTGATTGCATGCAACCGGTGGTGGAGTGTTCGTCGCTGTTAGTAGTAGTTTATCCTGTAGTGAAGTAGAAGTGGATAGTTCCTGTGAATTATTATGGGTGGAGGTTACACTAAACAACCGAACTAGGTTAATAATTGGCTCCTTTTACCGACCTCCCGACTCAGCAGCATTAGTGGCAGAACAACTGAGAGAAAATTTGGAATACATTTCACATAAATTTTCTCAGCGTGTTATAGTCTTAGGTGGAGATTTCAATTTACCAGATATAGACTGGGACACTCATATGTTTAGGACGGGTGGTAGGGACAGAGCATCGAGTGACATTATACTGAGTGCACTATCCGAAAATTACCTCGAGCAATTAAACAGAGAATCGACTCGTGGAGATAACATCTTGGACCTACTGATAACAAACAGACCCGAACTTTTCGACTCTGTATGTACAGAAGAGGGAATCAGTGATCATAAGGCCGTTGCAGCATCCCTGAATATGGAAGTTAATAGGAATATAAAAAAAGGGAGGAAGGTTTATCTGTTTAGCAACAGTAATAGAAGGCAGATTTCAGACTACCTAACAGATCAAAACGAAAATTTCTGTTCCGACACTGACAATGTTGAGTGTTTATGGAAAAAGTTCAAGGCAATCGTAAAATGCGTTTTAGACAGGTACGTGCCGAGTAAAACTGTGAGGGACGGGAAAAACCCACCGTGGTACAACAACAAAGTTAGGAAACTACTGCGAAAGCAAAGAGAGCTCCACTCAAAGTTTAAACGCAGCCAAAACCTCTCAGACAAACAGAAGCTAAACGATGTCAAAGTTAGCGTAAGGAGGGCTATGCGTGAAGCGTTCAGCGAATTCGAAAGTAAAATTCTATGTACCGACTTGACAGAAAATCCTAGGAAGTTCTGGTCTTACGTTAAATCAGTAAGTGGCTCGAAACAGCATATCCAGACACTACGGGATGATGATGGCATTGAAACAGAGGATGACACGCGTAAAGCTGAAATACTAAACACCTTTTTCCAAAGCTGTTTCACAGAGGAAGACCGCACTGCAGTTCCTTCTCTAAATCCTCGCACAAACGAAAAAATGGCTGACATCGAAATAAGTGTCCAAGGAATAGAAAGGCAACTGGAATCACTCAATAGAGGAAAGTCCACTGGACCTGACGGGATACCAATTCGATTCTACACAGAGTACGCGAAAGAACTTGCCCCCCTTCTAACAGCCGTGTACCGCAAGTCTCTAGAGGAACGGAGGGTTCCAAATGATTGGAAAAGAGCACAGATAGTCCCAGTCTTCAAGAAGGGTCGTCGAGCAGATGCGCAAAACTATAGACCTACACTCCTGGAAATTGAAATAAGAACACCGTGAATTCATTGTCCCAGGAAGGGGAAACTTTATTGACACATTCCTGGGGTCAGATACATCACATGATCACACTGACAGAACCACAGGCACATAGACACAGGCAACAGAGCATGCACAATGTCGGCACTAGTACAGTGTATATCCACCTTTCGCAGCAATGCAGGCTGCTATTCTCCCATGGAGACGATCGTAGAGATGCTGGATGTAGTCCTGTGGAACGGCTTGCCATGCCATTTCCACCTGGCGCCTCAGTTGGACCAGCGTTCGTGCTGGACGTGCAGACCGCGTGAGACGACGCTTCATCCAGTCCCAAACATGCTCAATGGGGGACAGATCCGGAGATCTTGCTGGCCAGGGTAGTTGACTTACACCTTCTAGAGCACGTTGGGTGGCACGGGATACATGCGGACGTGCATTGTCCTGTTGGAACAGCAAGTTCCCTTGCCGGTCTAGGAATGGTAGAACGATGGGTTCGATGACGGTTTGGATGTACCGTGCACTATTCAGTGTCCCCTCGACGATCACCAGTGGTGTACGGCCAGTGTAGGAGATCGCTCCCCACACCATGATGCCGGGTGTTGGCCCTGTGTGCCTCGGTCGTATGCAGTCCTGATTGTGGCGCTCACCTGCACGGCGCCAAACACGCATACGACCATCATTGGCACCAAGGCAGAAGCGACTCTCATCGCTGAAGACGACACGTCTCCATGCGTCCCTCCATTCACGCCTGTCGCGACACCACTGGAGGTGGGCTGCACGATGTTGGGACGTGAGCGGAAGACGGCCTAACGGTGTGCGGGACCGTAGCCCAGCTTCATGGAGACGGTTGCGAATGGTCCTCGCCGATACCCCAGGAGCAACAGTGTCCCTAATTTGCTGGGAAGTGACGGTGCGGTCCCCTACGGCACTGCGTAGGATCCTACGGTCTTGGCGTGCATCCGTGCGTCGCTGCGGTCCGGTCCCAGGTCGACGGGCACGTGCACCTTCCGCCGACCACTGGCGACAACATCGATGTACTGTGGAGACCTCACGCCCCACGTGTTGAGCAATTCGGCGGTACGTCCACCCGGCCTCCCGCATGCCCACTATACGCCCTCGCTCAAAGTCCGTCAACTGCACATACGGTTCACTTCCACGCTGTCGCGGCATGCTACCAGTGTTAAAGCTCCGTATGCCACGGCAAACTGGCTGACACTGACGGCGGCGGTGAACAAATGCTGCGCAGCTAGCGCCATTCGACGGCCAACACCGCGGTTCCTGGTGTGTCCGCTGTGCCGTGCGTGTGATCATTCCTTGTACAGCCCTCTCGCAGTGTCCGGAGCAAGTATGGTGGGTGTGACACACCGGTGTCAATGTGTTCTTTTTTCCATTTCCAGGAGTGTATATCTCTTACGTCGATCTCTTGTAGAATTTTAGAACATGTTTTTTGCTCGCGTATCATGCCATTTCTGGAAACCCAGAATCTACTATGTAGGAATCAACATGGATTCCGGAAACAGCGATCGTGTGAGACCCAACTCGCCTTATTTGTTCATGAGACCCGGAAAATATTAGATACAGGCTCCCAGGTAGATGCTATTTTTCTTGACTTCCGGAAGGCGTTCGATACAGTTCCGCACTGTCGCCTGATAAACAAAGTAAGAACCTACGGAATATCAGACCAGCTGTGTGGCTGGATTGAAGAGTTTTTAGCAAACAAAACACAGCATGTTGTTATCAATGGAGAGACGTCTACAGACGTTAAAGTAACCTCTGGCGTGCCACAGGGGAGTGTTATGGGACCATTGCTTTTCACAATATATATAAATGACTTAGTAGATAGTGTCGGAAGTTCCATGCGACTTTTCGCGGATGATGCTGTAGTATACAGAGAAGTTGCTGCATTAGAAAATTGTAGCGAAATACAGGAAGATCTGCAGCGGATAGGCACTTGGTGCAGGGAGTGGCAACTGACCCTTAACATAGACAAATGTAATGTATTGCGAATACATAGAAAGAAGGATCCTTTATTGTATGATTATATGATAGCGGAACAAACACTGGTAGCAGTTACTTCTGTAAAATATCTGGGAGTATGCGTACGGAACGATTTGAAGTGGAATGATCATATAAAATTAATTGTTGGTAAGGCGGGTACCAGGTTGAGATTCATTGGGAGAGTGCTTAGAAAATGTAGTCCATCAACAAAGGAGGTGGCTTACAAAACACTCGTTCGACCTATACTTGAGTATTGCTCATCAGTGTGGGATCCGTACCAGGTCGGGTTGACGTAGGAGATAGAAAAGATCCAAAGAAGAGCGTCGCGTTTCGTCACCGGGTTATTTGGTAACCGTGATAGCGTTACGGAGATGTTTAATAAACTCAAGTGGCAGACTCTGCAAGAGAGGCGCTCTGCATCGCGGTGTAGCTTGCTGTCCAGGTTTCGAGAGGGTGCGTTTCTGGATGAGGTATCGAATATATTGCTTCCCCCTACTTATACCTCCCGAGGAGATCACGAATGTAAAATCAGAGAGATTAGAGCGCGCACGGAGGCTTTCAGACAGTCGTTCTTCCCGCGAACCATACGCGACTGGAACAGGAAAGGGAGGTAATGACAGTGGCACGTAAAGTGCCCTCCGCCACACACCGTTGGGTGGCTTGCGGAGTATCAATGTAGATGTAGATGTAGATTATATTTATATGTTTTTACGATGCCATTATGGCCTTATCACTTTAGAACATGGTGTATAAAAGATCTGAGGATGGTCACTGCGGACTGAAACCGGTCATCGTCTAAAGAATTCATATTGTGATCAAAGACTGATATAAAAAATATTTGAGGCGCCATGTCATGGACTGCGCGTCCCCTCTCTCTAGAGGTTCGAGTCCTCCCTCGGACATGGGTGTGTCTGTTGCCCTTAGCATAAGTTACTTTAAGCAGTGTGTAAGTCTAGGACCGATGACCTCAGCAGCTTGGTCTCTTAGAAATTCACATACACTGAATTAGTTCTCTTTCGAGAAGAGCCCATGACCCCATTTCTAGTTGGTCCAGTTCCTGTGCTCTTGGCACCACTGCGAAAGTTTCCACCGATGTTCAAGTGTCAGCAAAAGACAACGTTCCGGTTGTCGATCAAAGAGTCCATCCCAATCCAGCCGTTGTGGCATTGTAGGCCATATACTACGTCCCTTGCAATACTGTTAAATGTGGTTGCAATTGCAGACGCTGTTTGACCTCTTCTTGCCTGTTCCACAATTTAGTGCCCGTCTGCTGCTGTACTTGATGTTGGCATGCCACCTCCTGCCTTTTGGGTAGCAAGGCCTCCGGTTCGGAATGTTCTCCCATTTACGTCTTACAGTGCTGTGAGCAATACCAAACACTTGGGCTGTACTCGTCATACTTTGCCCACCTTCCAATTCTCCGATGCTTCTTCGTCGTGTGAAGTATCCAGATATTGTCTTCGGGACATGCTGTAATGAATAACACTTCCACAGTCTATCGTCACTGCTCGCTAATTGGAGCACAATGTCCTATTCTTCTAACTGCCCCATTTGGCGCTATAGTCTCGCTAACCTCAAATCATGTGACGCTCACCTGTCAGTAGACTGGGAACATGCTCATGCACTTTCATTCACGCCCAACGAGTGGTTAATATTATACTTTATCAACCTCGTCCTTAAGTTTGCAGAGGAGTATATTACTTCCTCCCAGACTGTCACGAGACGGTCACGAGCAGAAATTTTGAGAAATTATTGTTCATATGGTCATTTTTCCAAGGTACCATTCGAAAATGGAACACAGAAGGGCGCAAATGTAGTAGTACAGTAACTATCCATCACCACACACCGTAAGATGTAAATTTGTTAGGTTGGTGCGTAAGTTCGTAGCGTTTTTGTTCTGCATTTGCTGTTAAGGCTTGCAATTGGTTTATTTAATGATTGTCATTTTTGTCTGTAGTTCACTATTAAATATTGACGTTTTGTCATTTTTAGATACTGACAAGGGAAAACTCCCCCATCGCACCCCCCTCAGATTTAGTAGTAAAATGGCGCAGCTGATAATGCGTCAAAAAATTAACACAGATCAAGATTGAAAACAAGAATAAGGTGTATTGAGCTGTGAGAAAATATGCAAAATAGAAACAGTGAGCGGTCGAAGCTCAAGATGTGCAACATCGAGCGAATTGCAAGTACCATGGCGTCATGGTTGTATGGTCACGGTTTTACAATGCAAAGCGGAAAATCCCAATTCAAACCTCCCTCGTACACCATTTTTTTCACAAGTTTATGAACTGTCCGCCCGGTTATTGACGTATATGTTCTCATTCTGTAGTCTTGGTAATTGTCATACTACACAATGGTTATAGAATATGAGACATGTGGCTGGCCGCTGTGGCCGAGCGGTTCTAAGCGTTTCAGTCCGGAACTGCGCGACTGCTACGGTCGTAGATTCGAATCCTGCCTCGGGCATGGATGTGTATGATGTCCTTAGGTTAGTTAGGTTTAAGTAGCTCTAGGGGGCTAATGACCTCAGATGTTAAGTCCCATAGTGCTCAGAGCCATTTTTTGAGTCATGTGCTAAGAATATATTAATGTGAGAAGTAAATGTGATGAGCAGTGAGAACAGGCGAGATTCCGCATCGACCTCTCACGGAAATGAAAACAACAAATAAACGCGTGTGAACTATGTTACAACGGAGGAATTCAAGACTCAACTTCAAAAACGGAACCCATGTCGGAAAGTGTTGTACTTATGTAGAACAAATAGGAGACACGCACGTTTGGAGGTCCCTTCCTTACACGCCTCTGCTGGAAACGGACGTTACACCACGATACACACACAAATTTGAATACAGCGAACAGACTGGTCAACGACCGGACGGACAGTTCATAATGTTTCGAAAAAAAAAATAAAATAAAATAAAGAGGAACACGTGGGAGAATTGAAAACGGATCTCCTCTTTCACAAGCCAGCACCGCCACCGCATAACCACAACGCCATCGCTGTTCAAATTCACTCGATGTTGCACAACTTTAGCTTGTACTGTTCACTGTTTCTATGTTTTTTTTTCACAGCCCAGTACACCTTCTTCCTGTTTTCAAGTTTGATCTGAGTTCGGTTTTTGACGGGCTATCCACTGGGCCATCTTACCACTAAATGTGAGGGAGGTATGATGGAAAGTTTTCACTATGAGTGGAGCTGTGGACGCCAGAAAATGGAGCGACAAGTGGAGAAATCAGAACATTCTCGACACATTCTTTTATTTGAGTTCAACAGAACAGCAGCCGGCCTGGGTGGCCGAGCGGTTACAAGCGCTACAGTCTGGAACCGCGCGACCGCTACGGTCGCAGGTTCGAATCCTGCCTCGGCAATGGGTGTGTGTGATGTTCTTAGGTTAGTTAGATTTAATTAGTTCTAAGTTCTAGGGGACTGATGACCTCAGATGTCAAGTCCCATAGTGCTCAGAGCCATTTGAACCATTTTAAACCTCAGTAGTTAAGTCCCATGTGCTCAGAGCCATTTGAACCATTTTGAACAGAACAGCAACGGTGGCAGTCAGGAACATTAGCATCGCGTATGGGAAAAATGCCACTGGGCAGAAAACGCCAAGAAAATGGTTTGCTCGTTTTAAAGAGGACCGTTTTGGCATTGGTGACTCTCCACATTCTGGAAGGTCTTCGGGATTTAATGAATTTCGTTTAAACGCATTAAACCACAAAGATCCGAGTCATTGTACTTGAGAGCTGACAAATATGATGAAGTGTGATCATTCCACCATCGTGCGACATTCGAATGCAGTGAGGAAAGTTCAAAAATCGGATTGATGGGTATCGCATATTCTAAGCCAAAATCACAAAAATCTGTGAGTGGCCCTATTTGCATCTCTGCTTGCTCGTCATCAACTGGCTCGTCAACAACTCCTGCCAATCCCATCCTGTATCATTACAGGTGAATGGAAATGGTGTCTTTATGCTAACATAAAGAACAAAAAGGAATGATAGAGTCTA
Organism: Schistocerca americana; assembly: GCF_021461395.2. Taxonomy (NCBI): domain Eukaryota; kingdom Metazoa; phylum Arthropoda; class Insecta; order Orthoptera; family Acrididae; genus Schistocerca; species Schistocerca americana. The sequence goes on along the minus strand of NC_060120.1, from coordinate 225,992,090 downwards.
AACAAAGCAGCAGGTCCCCGTACAAAGACCTGCGCGCATCCACAAAAGATAATGTTATGCAAATGGTGGAACACAGAAGGTGTGGTGTACTACAGATTACTTCCCCGAGATGTAACCATCACTGCTGGCATTTATTGTCAACAACTGAGACGTCTTCCAGACACAAGTCAAGGATGACGACCAGGAAGACTGAGTGAATTGATGCTACTCCACGATAACGCCCGCCCGCGTTCTCCTAAACTGACAAAAAATGCTATACAAGAGCTGAGTTGGGAAGTCATTCCGCGCCCACGTTATTGGCCTGATCTTTTGCTCTCAGATTTTCACCTTCTTCGCTGTCTGTCGAACAGCTTTTACGGAACTGCCTTTCCAGGTGAAAATGCTCTCCGAACATGGCTCGACGAATTCTTCGCCTCAAAACCATGTGTTTCTGCAGTCGCCGAATCGAAGATTTACCTCAGCGTTCCTGGCATAAAAATTTTTAGAGATTGGGTCTGTCTCAGAAACTGCGTGCCCATGTGAAGAATATCCCCCACATTATCGATTTCCAGGGAAGAGAACAGTAGAAGCGCGTAGTTCGGACCATAGAGGGCACACTGGCGGAGACATGAAGTATTTTGCACCTCTCTCTGCACAGAATGCATTACCTACATGCCTGCTAGCTCACACGTCAGTCTGGAACGCGCAAAGTCCATAGGCCGTGACAAGAGACGGAATTAATCATGTGACTGACAGTGATGTGGACGCAGTGACATTCCTACCTGTGTCAGACAGATGTGTCTCTTAGTGTCTTCTGTGCACGATGCAGCCTTCCAACGACACTTTGTAGCGCAACAACTCTGTGAGCTACCTAAATTTTTCCCTGCAATTTTACTTTCTTTACTTTTGGATGTATTTTTCTATGAATAAAAATTTGTAAATAAGTGTACTAATGTTTGTATGCTGAAATGAAATTTTCTTAGAGAAGTAGAAGAAGTATAGGTTTCTTCTTCCAGAAAAAAGAGAATAGCAATAAAGAGAAAAGGGAGGGAGAGAGAGAGAGAGAGAGAGAGAGAGAGAGAGAGAGAGAGAGAGAGAGAGAAAGTGAGAGACATACACAGCAAATAACCTCTTTTAACCCTTCTTATTAACAATAAACGCATTTTCTTTCGTAAGAATTTGTCTGTAATTTTACTAAGTCACAAAAGAGAATATTCACATGGTAAACATCACAACTAGCAACTTGCTGTAGGAGAAGGTAAATAATTCTTATGTAGTTTAAGGGTAGTTGATATGAAGAACATATGTTAGGAAACGCTAAGTGGAGTGGAAAGACAGCATCGCGATAATGGTACTGGGTCAAGTAGTCTGTTTATAGAAAACATCCATATAAATGTGTTCACAACTATAACTATTCAATGATAATGTAAGCACGCTGAAAAATCTCAACCCATTCGAAAAATTCCATATTACATACTGCTGTGTCATTAGTTGTCAAACGCCAATTAACTTGGTATTTTTAAACGTATCAGTAGAAACTTTCAGTAATAACAAAGTTTTTATATTGCTAATGACCTTCAAATATGCATGGACGGTGGGTTAAAAACATTCGCTCAAAGCAATACGATACAATAATTCGAGTTGCGAGAGAAACATAATATGCTGAGTGTAACGTTTTCAATCAACAGCGGCATAAAAAAGGGATATCTTCGTTTTTCATTGTTTTACAATTACCTGAAATTTCAAAATTATAGCTTCTTGAATATTTTTAAAGAAATACATTGGCTGCAACACTCGCAGAGTAACGAATAAGAGCAGTAGCGCTTGACAAAAACGTCACGAATACCAACTACATAGAAATTATCTCATTAAAATTGTTCCTCTCTTTACACTTTTTGTCATGCTGTCCAACACACACACATATACTTTAAATGTTCATTTAAATATGAATCGAACAGAACTGAATATCACAATCTAATAATACTGAGCAGAGTAGTAGCTGGTAAATTCTAGACTATATTTATTTCTTCCAGAAATGCAATAGATAATTTCTTTATAGCAAAACAGTTGAAGTATAATGAAAGTCGTGAATATGTAATTATGCACTACAAACGTTGAATAACAGATACTAATAGTACTGTGTATGTTTGTAAATAAACAGCAATTTAACAAGTCGTTAACCGTTAGTTACAAGTAGCAGTATTTTCACTTTTTTCCTAAAATTCAATTTGGAACGAAGAGGAAGATACTGTAATCACTGCTCGTCCTTCTACTGTGAGGAAGAACGTCTCTAAAGCGATGTGATGTCGTGGTATAATTATTCGCAACGCCCTGGGGGCTCCTGTAATTAGTGTTCTTACTAAGAGGACCCACATTGGAACGTCGTTTACTTAGTTCCTTTGTTTAGTAATGACATACTGCAATATTTATTCTTGATAACATTCTTTTCCCTTTCAGTCTGCGCGCTCTTATTAATTATCAGAATAGCGCCCGCTGCTTCGCTCGCGTAGACTGTACGTAATGCAGAGATTTTTTGTTTTTATTTAATCGCATTCTTACGTTGCCAGAAAACTGCAACACCTAGACTTTTCAAGCTAATTAAGGCCATTTAAGCATGGTGTTTTCAGAATGTACTTCTGAGCAAAAAGCGATTCTGGTAGCTGGAATCCAACGTTTTTTAAATCATGCCTTTTGCGTTCTTGTGGAAATATTGCCATACCAATTTTCATTCCCTAACAAATATTTCTGTGTATCTAAGCGAGAAGTGAAATACCAATTTTCATAAATATACCTTTAAAATTCCCTTAATGTAACGAAATATTTTCTTAAAAATTTTCATCTCCTATTGCACTCCCGTAGGGGCTGAATTTCCAGAAAAACTTACTTTTTTCTTCGTAATCGAGAAGTCAAAAACCACTGTCGTAGATATACCCTTACAAATCCTTTAGCAGTTCCTTAGTAATTATTTATTTCAACAAAACTTTCACCCATTATTTACCCCCTTAGGCATCGAATTTCGAGAAACAGTGAAACAAGTATTATTTTCGTCTCTAATAGACAAGCCAACCAATTTTCATAGATTTTGCTTTAAAAATGCTTTCGCAATTAAATATTTTCATAAAACGTTTCACCCCTACTCCAGCCTCTTCGGTGTTGAATTTTCAAAATCGGTTGAACACACAGGTTTTTTTTTCTAACTGAGAAGCCAAATTTAAATTTTCATAGATTTAGCTTTAATAATGCTTTCATAATAAAATATTTTTATGAAAATTCTCATCCCCTATTTCACTCCCTTAAGTGTTCAGTTTCCAAAAACACTAAAAGACGTATTTTTTAATTTGTAATCGAGAAGTCAAATACCAATGTTCATAGATGTGGATTAAAAATTTTTGCTAGTTTTTTAACAGTGATATATTGTCAAAAAAATTCTGCCACTATATCTAATCCATATGGGCTCTAAAAACGCTGAAACACGTATTCTTTATTTCTGATCGAGAAACCAAATACCGATTTTCGTAGGTCTAGCTTTAAAATTGCATTAATTGCGACATTTTCAAAAAAACTTCATCCCTTATTTCACTCACTCCCGGCTGGAATTTCGAAAAGTCCCTTCTTTAACGAGCTGTGCAGTGTAAGATCCACACCTTCTCCAAGTCTCAGGTTTCTATAATTAGTGGTTTGGGCTGGGCGTTGATGAATCTCTCAGCGGTCAGGACATTGCCTTTTATGCGGAGAGATTTCTGAATGTGAAGATGTAATTGGAATAACGAAAGGAAATGTAGACTGCTACGCCCACATGACATAACATAAAAATGAAAAAACCCAAACCCAAAAAGTATTCTGACAGTACGAGCTGTAGTTCAATATTCTATCTGCGATATACTGTAGAACTGTAACTAAAGATTAACTGTCTTGAAATGTTTGTTCTCCTATGAGACAGCGATCAAGTAGCTGCACGCTCGTCAACAGATGAACATTCGTATTTCAAACAATGTTTATTTCTTCCGTCACATGTATAACGTCACCAAATGTGTGATAACTTCTTGTACGCTATAAGATTCTGTCAGGTGTTGGGGCGAGGATGTGAAATTGTGGCCGGATCCACTACCACCATTACAGATCAGCAAAGTTTTATAAAATTTCATACGTTGAAACTGAAATGAAATTTTGCATGAAATCAAGAACTTCAGGGTCCTGTTCAAGGAACTGGGGTTACCGACTACTAATCCTAAGTCCTAAACATATTTCTTTTTAAACGGAAAGTGACGCAAACAATGTACCTCATTTTCAAATAAATAGCTAAATTCGTGGAATTGATATTAAAAATAAGAATAATATTCGCAAAGATTTGGTCACTTACTTTAATCCAGAAAGCTGTCTGTTATTCAGGAACACAGATATTCAATAAGTTAGTAGGAGCCAAAAATTTAACTTCCAATAAAGTTCGCCTTATGAGGAGACTAAAGGATGCATTGGTGGCCAACTTTTTCTACTCCACTGACAATTTAAATGTACTATGCATGTATATACAGTATTTAATTAATAACATCAAATTTTACATTTCCATGGTGGTAATGTGAGTGTTGTAAGTAAGTGCTTTAAGCCAATTTTCTTTTTATTGACTTGTGGCTATAATAGCCTAAGAATTATCATACGCACAGCAGCTACATTTACGTGTTTTGCGACAAGTTTATCATTATGTTTTGTATGAAAATATGTACAAGACATATTGACTCATTCCACGTTCATGAGTAACATCTGAGTTGGAGTATTTGGAAGCGACACAAACACTTTTTTTTTTGTTTTTGTAATATGCATTCTGTAATTTTTTATGACGTGCTCTACATAGTTGACGATTTCCTCACTAAATACCTACAGAACAAAGGTATAACTAATATAATTAATCAGGATTAAGTTTTGAAACAGCTGCTGGGGATACATGTTTGCGGAGGCTTTAAATGGTAATACGAGGAGATGACTGAAAGTAATCTTGATCCAGCAGCGAGTTATTAATGCCTGACATAGTAATGATGATGAATATAATATGACTTATACTTTGTGATGTAAGTAATCGGTGCAGTAAATTTCCAATATTTCCATTAATTTAGAGTTCTACAATATTCACAAGCAGCAGTTTCAATTTGAAACGCTCATATATATTACAGACGTGCATTTAAAATACACTCCTGGAAATGGAAAAAAGAACACATTGACACCGGTGTGTCAGACCCACCATACTTGCTCCGGACACTGCGAGAGGGCTGTACAAGCAATGATCACACGCACGGCACAGCGGACACACCAGGAACCGCGGTGTTGGCCGTCGAATGGCGCTAGCTGCGCAGCATTTGTGCACCGCCGCCGTCAGTGTCAGCCAGTTTGCCGTGGCATACGGAGCTCCATCGCAGTCTTTAACACTGGTAGCATGCCGCGACAGCGTGGACGTGAACCGTATGTGCAGTTGACGGACTTTGAGCGAGGGCGTATAGTGGGCATGCGGGAGGCCGGGTGGACGTACCGCCGAATTGCTCAACACGTGGGACGTGAGGTCTCCACAGTACATCGATGTTGTCGCCAGTGGTCGGCGGAAGGTGCACGTGCCCGTCGACCTGGGACCGGACCGCAGCGACGCACGGATGCACGCCAAGACCGTAGGATCCTACGCAGTGCCGTAGGGGACCGCACCGCCACTTCCCAGCAAATTAGGGACACTGTTGCTCCTGGGGTATCGGCGAGGACCATTCGCAACCGTCTCCATGAAGCTGGGCTACGGTCCCGCACACCGTTAGGCCGTCTTCCGCTCACGCCCCAACATCGTGCAGCCCGCCTCCAGTGGTGTCGCGACAGGCGTGAATGGAGGGACGAATGGAGACGTGTCGTCTTCAGCGATGAGAGTCGCTTCTGCCTTGGTGCCAATGATGGTCGTATGCGTGTTTGGCGCCGTGCAGGTGAGCGCCACAATCAGGACTGCATACGACCGAGGCACACAGGGCCAACACCCGGCATCATGGTGTGGGGAGCGATCTCCTACACTGGCCGTACACCACTGGTGATCGTCGAGGGGACACTGAATAGTGCACGGTACATCCAAACCGTCATCGAACCCATCGTTCTACCATTCCTAGACCGGCAAGGGAACTTGCTGTTCCAACAAGACAATGCACGTCCGCATGTATCCCGTGCCACCCAACGTGCTGTAGAAGGTGTAAGTCAACTACCCTGGCCAGCAAGATCTCCGGATCTGTCCCCCATTGAGCATGTTTGGGACTGGATGAAGCGTCGTCTCACGCGGTCTGCACGTCCAGCACGAACGCTGGTCCAACTGAGGCGCCAGGTGGAAATGGCATGGCAAGCCGTTCCACAGGACTACATCCAGCATCTCTACGATCGTCTCCATGGGAGAATAGCAGCCTGCATTGCTGCGAAAGGTGGATATACACTGTACTAGTGCCGACATTGTGCATGCTCTGTTGCCTGTGTCTATGTGCCTGTGGTTCTGTCAGTGTGATCAAGTGATGTATCTGACCCCAGGAATGTGTCAATAAAGTTTCCCCTTCCTGGGACAATGTATTCACGGTGTTCTTATTTCAATTTCCAGGAGTGTATGAATGCCCCAATTAGTGGACGAGATTTAAAACAAAACATCCGTTCAGGTGAGATAAAATCCCCTTGCGAACTATAATTAATCCCCTAACTGCAGCGCAAATATCGCCGTGGATCGGATGGCCAATTATCTATAGCTGGTGGTTTGTGTCGTCACAAAAGGAGAAAGTTGTCCCTGGCTCTCAGCTGTGCCATTATCTCTTTTTATCTCTGTATAGATAAAGCGTCGTTTACCTGGTACATGGAAAAGGGTCAAGTACTTTAAAACAGCTGAGGCAGACACAATCCACACACAACAAAGTTTAATTTAACCAGTCAGCCGATATAACGGAAGACGAACGTCCAGAAGTCTCGAAATGGAAAAATTCTCTCGACCTTTGACTACAGAAAATTTGGGATGGTTATTTTCAATACATCACGATATATTTCGCCGATCAGTCTGCAACGATGTCATGAGGCAAAGGCACACTGCTGGCCCCATTTAAATCGAAAAAACGAATGAACATTTATTTATTTACCCATTCTTTGCTTATTTAGCCTGACGAGATTTAGGTGCTAAGACTCTCTAATATCTGACCAGGATCACACACACAAAGATGTGTTATACAGCAATCACAATAATAATTTGTACTATTAACAAAAATAACAACTGGATATAATAATAAAAATGGTAACAATAATAATAATTATTATTATTATCAAGACGCATCCAACACATGGCTAAGAAAAGGCAATATGTACTCAAGACGCAGCCAACACATGGCTAAGAAAAGGCAATATATACAGTGGGACGGAAGGATTCATGATTGCAATACAGGATCAAACAATAAACACCAGATATTACAGCAAGCATATTATTAAAGATCCCAATAGCACAACAGATAAATGCAGACTTTGCAAACAGCAAATAGAAACAGTAGATCACATCACAAGCGGATGTACAATACTAGCAAATACATAATACCCCAGAAGACATGACAATATAGCAAAAATAATACATCAACAGCTTGCCTTACAACATAAACTTATAAAACAACATGTTACCACATACAAGTATGCACCACAAAATGTACTGGAGAACGATGAATACAAATTATACTGGAACAGAACCATTATAACAGATAAAACAACACCACATAACAAACCTGACATCATACTCACCAATAAAAAGAAGAAATTAACACAACTAACCGATATATCCATACCCAATACAACAAATATACAAAAGAAAACAGGAGAAAAAATTGAAAAATACATCCAACTGGCTGAGGAAGTCAAGGACATGTGGCATCAGGATAAAGTTGACATTATACCGATTATACTATCAACTACAGGAGTCATACCACACAATATCCACCAGTACATCAATGCAATACAGCTACATCCAAATTTATATATACAACTACAGAAATCTGTAATTATTGACACTTGTTCAATTACCCAAAAGTTCCTAAATGGAATGTAACATATACCGTACAGTTAAAAGGAAGTCACGCTTGATCAAGGTCTGCGTCACCTTCCATTTTTAACCAGACATAACGTCTGAGACAAGAAAGAAATAATAATTAAAATACTGGGAGGAATTAAGAATAGTATTAATTAGTTATTACACAGCAAAGTCAATAATAGTAATTTGCATTATTGAGAAAAGTGATAATTTACTGTAATAATAGTAACAATATTAATAATGATAATAATAACAGTAATAATATTAATAATAATTTAGGCATTGAGAATGATATTTATTAGTTTATCATTAGTTTAGCACTTTTGAAACCCTTTTTGGCGTTAGAAGAATGGGAAGATATAATGAAAGAGAAGATTGAAATGAAAGTTTGCTAGGAAAGAAGAGAATTTCAGTGGAAAACTCTATACCCAATGGGAGGGAAAAGTAGTGGGCGAGGGAGGAACGACGAGAGTGAGCTGCAAGAAGAGATACCTATTGTGATAGAAGGTGTCTTTTCAAGTTTGGAAGGATTTCAGTTTCTCTAATATTTTGTGAAAGACTGTTCCAAAGTCGACTGCCTGATGCATAAAATGATTTGGAGAACATGGTAGTGTTGTGTAGTGAGACAAAGAGGGTTTTACTTTGTTGGGAACGAATATTTCTGCTGTGTTGTTCAGACAGTAGTGTAGTGGTAGAAGATAAACAGAAAGGAGTGCTGTGACTGAGAAGACAATACAGCAAATAAATTGTATGATAATCTCTACGCTTGTCGGCTCGTAGCCTTGATTATTGTCATAGGCAAGAGTGATATAGTCGAAATAGCGTACACACAAGCATTCATCGTCAGTTCCAGCCGATGTCAGCTCTCATACGAAAGTCCTTGAAGAACAGGTTCACGATAAGCAGGATGGAGAATATTAGTGACCCTTAAAAGTTCCTTCTTAAGATCGAGAGGAAATACTTTTTTTATATTTCTATGATAAATGGAGTGGTGCTGACACCTTTTTACAGAGTGCAGTTGTGCGCTCATTCCAGTCCGGTAATAGTCCAGACCTACCCCCAAATTCTTTGCACAAGAAGAGGAGATTTCTGTGCTTGGGTTAGAGTTGGGTTGGGTTGTTTTGGGGAAGGAGACCAGACAGTGAGGTCATCGGTCTCATCGGATTAGGAAAGGACGGGGAAGAAAGTCGGCCGTGCCCTTTCAGAGGAACCATCTCGGCATTTGCCTGGAGCGATTTAGGGAAATCATGGAAAACCTAAATCAGGATGGCCGGACGCGGGATTGAACCGTCGTCCTCCAGAATACGAGTCCAGTGTCTGCGCCACCTCGCTCGGTCAATTTCTGTGCTATTTAGGATTAAGAATTGAAGTGATTCTCTGAAATGAAGGGTAGTAAGTCTTTCATGAGCGATTAAGATTGCTTGCGTTTTAGATGAGTTAACTTTCAGACCTTTGATCTACCCCCATTCTGATAAAGCACGTAAGTCATCGTTTACGTTCTGAATGGCAGTGAGCAAATTTGTTGGGCTTTGACTTGGATGTAGCTGAAGATCGTCAATGTATCAATGACGCTGCAGTGGGAGATAATAGATGACATGTCATTAAGACACAATGAGAAAAGTAATGGGCCCAATACTAATTTTTGTGGCACCCCTGATATTACATTCTTCCATTGTGACCGCTTTATTCCGATAACAACACACTGGTGGAAGTATGTAAATTATGAGTAGAACCATTCTATAGCACCTTAAGGAAAGTCTTAACTTTTGAGTTTTTTCAAGCTCAATATTAAAGGAAAACAGTGTCGAAAGCTTTGCTGAAATCCAAAGAGCACATAACAGTCGTTTCTGTAGAGAATGAGACATTCACTCTGCTGTGGAATGTGCTCTTATATGAAACTTCCCGACAAATTAAAACTGTATCCCGGGCCAAGAATCGAACTCCGGATCTTTGACTTTCACAGCCAAGAGCTCTAACATCTTCTGTGAAGTTTGGAAGGTAGAAGACGAGGTACTGGCGGAAGCAAAGCTGTGAGGACGGGTCATGAGTCGTGGTTGGGTAGCTCAGACGGTAGAGCACCTGCCTGCGAAAGGCAACGGTCCCGAGTTCGAGTCTCGGTCCGGCAAACAGTTTTAACCTACCAGGAAGCTTCAGTCGCCTGTTTGTTTTCCATAACTTGTTTCAGTTTTTCATTCACTTTTATGTCGTTTTCCGATTTATTGTTGATGAAATTGCATTTAGGATTAGTCACTTTTTCTGTGTGAATACAATTTATTTAATAGCATTTGCTTCTATACCAAAAATATGCAAGGATATTGAGAACCACTTGAGCATCTGAGTTAGGTTGTGGAAGATAGCGGTTGGAAGGTTGAGTGGGAAGGGAGACGAGCACTCAGATACACATATTAGTTTCTTGGAAAGGTTGGAGGGAACGAGCACTCACAGTTTTTTGGAAAATTGTTTATTAATCATTCAGAAATCCTAAGCTACCACTTCATAAGGGAGAACTAATATCGACTACATACATAATAACTTGTGTGATATTTATAAAGTACAAATTATTTTCCTATATGCCAGGTAATATTCATATCCATGCACTTTTTCATAGATTTTCAGTTTGACTGATAAATCAAAAAAGTCGTTAATCGAAGATAAAGTGTTGCTAGAAGCTTTTATAGACCAGAAAAATCTCATATGCCAAGTTGCAAGACTAATAGAAATGAATCGAGGAATAGTTTTAGGATTTTACGACTAATGCCCCTGGATGCACTTCCTACTATTACATGTTTTCTTGCTTTCATCAAACTGATAGTGAATGATACATCTGTCAGTGTGGCATGGCAGAATGTGAAATTGAGTTTGCGAAGATTTTTTCTTCTAGTGGAGATGGTGGGGAAGCGATGGACCCTACTTCCCTACTAGTCTCTTGTTGGAATGTCCTTGCAAATGAATGAATGGAGAACAAGGCATAAAACGAGATAAATAAACGCATGGCCTCATTCATTGGACAAAGAGAACAGCAGCCGTGTATATAGTGTGTTCATTACGACAGAATATCAGTAATGTTGGTGTTAATACAAGGTAGAGTAGGAGTCATCAGCTACTATGAACCTTAAAATTTGCGCTCTTTTGTTTGAGATGTGGTAGTGTTATGTCTGCCCACTGTCCACACTCATTTTACCCCTTGTCCATATTGGATAAATTAAAATAATGAAAGAGAGAAGTCAGCAAATATAAGCATATCCAGCTGCATAGAGAATTTTATTTGTAAAATTGTGATCAAATGAATATTATAACATAGGTAAAATTCTGGCAGATACTCTTCCGTAACGGTATAACTGAAAGTTATCAATGGATGGTATTCTAACATCAAAAACATTAGCAATTCTTAACATATAAGTATTCAGTGTATCTAACTTTGTTATAATTGCAATGTTACAAATTTTCGTATATATTTCATGCACAATGGAAATGCTGAATAATGGAAGAAAAGCAATATGAAGCTGAAGGATAGCAAATGACGTGGAAGGAAATCATGAAATGTGTAACTAAAAATTGTAAGCTGTATGAGTAAGGTACCATTTTGGAAATAATATCTATGCACTTCAATACAATAATACATACAAGGTAAGGACTACATCATTTATTCTCCTTTACCAAAGTGTGATATCTTAGTTGGCTATCAAGCTACAAAAGCTTTTGCTTAGACATACAAGGCCGGCAAAACATTAGTGCACTCTTTTAGAAGTTTCCAGTTCACTCAAGATCTATTGTTGAAAAAGTACATATGGAGTACATGAAACGATTACATTTACAGATCAACAGCAAAAACGGTTCTGAGGTACCAGTATCGACCCATGCTAAAAACACTCAGGTTAGTACGTTGTGTAGCCTCTACGAGCAGCAATGCAGGCCCTGGCTCTGGCAACCAGTTGACCGTAAAGACGGCGATTACTCTCATCACCTGTTCGATCTCATCACGTAGTTCTGTAAGAACTGTTGGTTGGCGAGTCACACTAGTCACTTCTCGTCCCATCATATCCCACATGTATTCGGTTGGAGAAAAGTATGGAGATCGTGTTGGCCAGAGAAGTTGCTGCATGTCTCGAAGAGCACGCTGAGTTTCACGGACATTTTGTGGGCGAGCCTATCCTGCTGGAACAATACATTTCCTTTCTGTTGCAAGAACGGCAAAGAACAAGTCTAATAACATTCTTCACATGCCGAGCGCTAGTTAACGACCCCTTCAGAAACACTATAGGTAAACGGGCGTTGTAGCTTATCACATCCTTGACCATAAGGGCTGGGTTGGGTCCAGTGTGTCTTGGGCGACAGCATTCTAAGAGACAGTGCGCACTCGGGCTGCGTCATAAGCGCAAACGACCATCACTTGCGTGCAGCCAGAATCTGCTTTCATTCCTGAAGACCACTGCACGCCATTCCATCTTCCAAATGATCCTCTGACGGCGCCAGTCGAGCTGTGCATGTCGGTGCTGTGACGTGAGTGGAAGACGGGTTAAAGGGGTGCATGCCCGTAATCCCACTGCTAATAATCCAATGGCGGCACTTCGCTTTGACGCTTTTCGGCTGAGAAACTATCTTATCTGTGCTACGGTAGCTGTACGATCCGTTACTGCTGCCCTTACGGCGGTCCTGGTGGGCGTCTGTCTTGCGTGGATGTCTAGACCGTCGTCTACAGGTGTGAGAATGTTCGCGTGACCATTGATACCAGTACTGTTGTACAAGTGACGCAGCTCGACCGATTCTCCGAAAGATTATCCCACTCTCAGAAGACCTCAATACAACCCCCTCCAAATTCACTCGGTTGGTTGTATGAAGCACGAATGTGTCTCCATGCCATGGTTACCTGCGTGCTCCACACGTTTGCACCACACTGAGCCCTCTGTCAGTGAGCCGGCCGCTGTGGTCGAGCGGTTCTAGGCGTTTAAGTCAGGAACCACGTTGCTGCTACGGTCGCAGGTTCGAATCATGGCTCGGACATGGATGTGTGTGATGTCCTTAGATTAGTTAGGTTTAACTAAGTTCTAGGGGACTGATGACCTCAGATGTTAAGTCCCATAGTGCTCAGAGCCATTTGAACCCTCGTTTTGAACCCTGTGTCAGTGAGCAAACATCTATTAAAGGGTAGACACAGATGGCGCTCTGGTAGCCGAGCCACGACATTATCCGTTGGCGGATGAAGTTGAAACACTATCGGTACATCTACTAACTTCTCCAAGTGCCGTATGCCGTCATCGGATCGAAATCGACGTCTTCTTTCTAGGTGTACTAATTTGTTTCCAACAGTGCATTTTAGTTTCACACTTCAAATGGCGTCAGTTTTGTAATTTTCACTCTGCCCACATCCATATGGTACTGCACTGTGGATGAAAAATTTTGTAAGCTCTATTCTCATTTTGGACCTAAGTCTACATTACGTTCTTTTCTTCCATCAGTCTTCTGACTTGTTCAATGCAATCCGCCACGAATTCCTCGCTTGCGCCAACATCTTCGTCTCAGAATAGCACTTGCACCCCACATCCTAAAATGTTTGTGAGATTTATTGCAAATTCTGTCTTGCCCTCCAGTTTCATCCCCTATAGTTCGTCTTGTATCATGGCAGAGATTCTTTGATGTCTTAACAAACTCCTATCAAATTGTCTTTCTACTCAGTGTTTTCCATATGTTTCTATCTTTGCCGATTCTGCAGAGAACCTCCTGAGTCTTTACTTTACTAGTCCTTCTTCCATTGCATTTCGTTTCAAGGGCTTCGATTCTCTTCTTTCCTGGTTTTCCCACAATCCATGGTTCGCTATCATAAAATGCTGAGCTCAAAATGTGCTTTTTCAGAAATTTCTTCTTCAATTTAAGACCAATGTTTGATACTGGCACATTTCCCTTGGTCATGAATGTCCATTTTGATAGTGCTAATCTCTTTTTAATGTCCTTCTTCCGTAATTTGTTATTTTGCTTCCAAGTCATCAGAAATCCTTAAGATCTTTTACTTTTGATGTGAAGTGTATCGCTGAACTCATTTGCTATCCCTCTTTACTTTCTTCTTTGGTTTACTCTCTATCTATATTGTGTATTCACCAGACCCTTCATCCCATTCAACACGTTGTGTAATTCTTATTCACTTCCACTGAGAATAGTAGTGTCATTAGCGAATCCCTATATACTTCCACCCTGAATTTAAATGCCATCATGAACCTTTCTTTTGTCTCCATCATTGCTTCTTTTGTGTATATATTGAATAGCAAGAGTGAAAGACTACATTCCTGACTTACACCTGTTTTAATCCATGCACTTCGTTTACTGTTATAATCTACTGACTTTCGAAACTCGTCCGCCGCGCCATGAACTTCATAGTATAAAGATAGATTGGTACACAGTGCAGAATAAGCAATAATTTTAATTTTGTTGACGATGTCGCTGTGCTGTAAATTGACTGCCGCTTCCATGTTACGCGTGATACTTTTTCGCGCGTGTTAACATCAGTACTGGTTTGTCAAATCTAGTTTCTGACGACTGGTTTGACATCCAAATTCATTACGCTGGATGTTATTTCGTGTCGTTGCTGTCAGTAATATTTTCATATTCCAAATGCTATACATTTATTCCCATGTAAAATCGTCAGAATGCGTCATAAAGTAAATGCGCTGCAATGTGTATCAATTTCACTTTGCAAAAGTAAATTAAATATCAATATGAATCGATTTCACTGTGCAATAACATAAATAGAGATGAAGCTGACTCATTTGCTTTATGTACACGCCGAAACCGTCGTACAGAGACAATGAAATTTCGTTTCATTCTGTTTTTCCGTTAACAATAGCACATGAAGTTTTAATATAATACATTTACACCAGAATCTGCAGAGTCAATTTATGGATCCTTCTTCAAAGCGTTTTTTCCTTATGTGATTTGAAACAGAGTAACTCTATGTGAAGCTCATATACGACGAAATCGGTTTGTTACGCGACTGTTATTGTGAATAAAATTACTACGTCATAATTCAAGGCAGATACAAACAAAATAGCAATAGCATATTTTACTGGATCATCAGAAGTTTAAATTATCTTGAAGTATCTGTGAGCATTTTGTTACTCTCTCAGATTTTCCTCAATTATCAAGCGATACAATTTATCGGTATCTTTATTTCTGCACACTGTTCTTGAAATTATATTCTACATAATCTGATCATCGTCTTTCATGCGTACTTGTCGTCCCATCAGCGTCGTATTATTTCGTCTGCGAACAAGTAATACAATTCTCACCTACACACCTTACCTTCTGGTGCGAGCTCCCACGCGATTTTTCCACTCCTATTTTTTAATATTATTTTATTTACTACATTATTATTAAAAAAAATTATTTACAGTTTAATAAGCCACGGCTGCAAAATACTAACACTAATTATTTACAGACGAATGGAAAAATTGGTAGAAGCTGACCTCGGGAATGATCAGTTTGGATTCCGTAGAAATGATGGAACACGCGAGGCGGTACTGACCCTACGACTTATCTTAGAAAATAGATTAAGGAAAGGCAAACCTACGTTTCTAGAATTTGTAGACTTAGAGAAAGCGTTTGACAATGTTGATTGGAATACTCTCTTTCAAATTCTAAAGGTGGCAGGGGTAAAATACAGGGAGCGGAAGGCTATTTACAATTTGTAGAGAAACCAGATGGCAATTATAAGAGTCGAGGGGCACGGAAGGGAAGCAGTGGTTGGGAAGGGAGTGAGACAGGGTTTTTGCGTCTCCCCGATGTTATTCAATCTGTATATTGAGCAATCAGTACAGGAAACAAAAGAAAAATTCCGAGTAGGTATTAAAATCCATGGAGAAGAAATAAAAACTTTGAGGTTTGCCGATGATATTGTAATTCTGTCAGAGTCAGCAAAGGACTTGGAAGAGCAGTTGAATGGAATGGACAGTGTCTTGAAACGAGGGTATCAGATGAACATCAACAAAAGCAAAACGAGAATAATGGAATGTAGTGCATTTAAGTCGGGTGATGCTGAGGGAATTAGATTAGGAAATGAGACACTTAAAGCAGTAAAGGACTTTTGCTATTTGGGGAGCAAAATAACTGATGATGGTCGAAGTAGAGAGGATATAAAATGTAGACTGGCAATGGCAAGGAAAGCGTTTCTGAAGAGGAGAAATTTGTTTACATCGAGTACAGATTTAAGTGTCAGGAAGTCGTTTCTGAAAGTATTTGTATGGAGTGTAGCCATGTATGGAAGTGAAACATGGACGATAAATAGTTTGGACAAGAAGAGAATAGAAGCTTTCGAAATGTGGAGCTACAGAAGAATGCTGAAGATTAAATGGGTAATCACATAACTAATGAGGAGGTATTGAATAGAACTGGGGAGAAGAGGAGTTTGTGGCACAACTTGACACGAAGAAAGGGTCGATTGGTAGAACATGTTCTGAGGCATCAAGGGATCACCAATTTAGTATTAGAGGGCAGCGTGGAGGGTAAAAATCGTAGAGGGAGACCGAGAGATGAATACGTTAAGCAGATTCAGAAGGATGTAGGTTGGCAGTAGGTACTGGGAGATGAAGAAGCTTGCACAGGATAGAGTAGCATGGAGAGCTGCATCAAACCAGTCTCTGGACTGAAGACCACAACAACAACATTTTATTTACAAGTCTAGTTCCGTAGACCAAATTGAGGAACAAATCACCAAGGTCATGGAACGTGTCAGTACACGAAACTACAACATAAAAGTAATAACAGATAAATTAAAATGTTTGTGAACCTAAAAAATGTCAAGCCATAAGTTTAAGTAAACGCAACCAATAATATAACGTAGAAATAAGGTTAATTTTTCAAGGAATTCCTCAACAGAATAGAAGTAGTGACCCATGAGGAAATTCTTCAGTTTAGATTTGAAACAGGGTGGATTACCGCTAAGATTTCTGAATTCTTGTGCTAGCTTATTGAAAATGGATGCAGCAGTATACTGCACGCCTTGCTGCACAAGGGTTAAGAAAGTGTGGTCCAAATGCAGATTGGATTTCTAATACCGCCTCATTTGTAGCGTCGTGGTTAAATGTTCCAGTTCCTTCTGTCGCGCCAATGCATTATAAAGAAGAAGTACTGACTAGTAGGTGAGGCAAGGAAGTACTCGAATAATGAGTGGTCTTAATTCCCACAAGATATAAGGAGTAGAATACACGTTATACATTTTTTGGAGACATAAAATGATGGCAGATTATTTTTAACCGTTGAACGCGTTCGTAAACATGTTATTTGTTAAACGCAATCGGTACATTAAAGGCAATGTTATCACAAGTTCACTTGGTTTACGAGTCTTCATTAACATGCACGGAAACTGCGTTTCATATGCCTGTTGTAAATTGTTCATTTACGGCCTACGGTAAGTTTTGTTTCCTTTTATCTTCATTGGCATCACAGTCCTTTTGTCAACTACTTTCAGTCATTAACTGCATAAAAAAAAAAACGATCGAGCTCTCTCTGAAGGTCTCCCTTCAATACTATTCATCACAGCATTATGCGTAAATTGGCCTTCAAGCTAAAGTAACGGAACATTAAATATTAACTGACTTATGGGTCAATGTCGCCATTAATGCACTGAACAATGACGTCACGAGCCACAGCTATATAAGTCTGCCTCAGGTGAACTAGGGGAGTTGCGGAACGACGTATTAGAGATCTGTGAGCTTGCCCGTGTCGCATGGGTCTTATGTTGGTAACTCCAACTACAGCTATGTTTATGTTTTGCAGGTAATGATAGAGACATTGTCTGTTTTTGCTTGTGAACAGACACATATAAACGGAGCAGAGTATTCATTTTGAACGTTGGCCATAAAGGAACATGAACCTCAGACTTGATGAGAACCCAAAGTCATGCCTCTCTAGATGAGACAATGGTGTAAAATAGTAGAGTATAATTATTTCATGCAAGAAAGTAATGGATTTGTTTTTGTTAATGAACTGATGAATTATAAATAAATATAGGTAAATCCATCTTGTCATCGGGCTCCTGATTGCTTTGATGTGGTGCGCAACGACATCCTCTCCCGTCATAATCTCTTCATCCCATATTAGTACTTACTCTCAATATCATTAATTATTTCTTGAATGTTTTCTAGTCTCTGTCATCCACCATACGTCTTACCGCTCAAGGCTCTCCCTTGAGCAAGCTCTTGCATGTGTCTTAAAACACTCCCTTCTTCTAGTTAGTGGTTAACACATACCCTTTTCTTCCCCGCTTCTGTACAGTTTCTCCACTTTTCTTATCAGTACAGTTTTCGGCAGAGACATCCAAGTAAATTACTCATTAGTGCGTACGGCCAGAAATTTTTCATCGCTCCGTAGTTAATGGGGCAGAACAAAGACCAAAGAACAGTGCCAAAAAGTGCACTCAGATATGCTCTTGACATTGGTTTTATTAATGTGTTGTCCATGCACATGTAACACACACCTACAGCTTATTATGTTAATTTGTGCCTGCCATATGTGCTTGTAACGCTTTCGCTCTGTTTTCACAAGTTAGTTTATCTGCAATTTTTGTATTGTTTATTATATTGAACAGCCACGTTTTCACAAACAAAAGTTCGTATCTGTAAAGCTAAGGCTTTCCATGGCCACCTTTGTCGACCACTTACATTAGTAACTCATTCAAACTTTTAAATATGTAATACATGTTTCACTCTGTTTGTTTATTTGTAACTTTTTGATCCATATCACATATATATTGCCAACGTATGGACGCATCTGTAGTTACCACGTCCTTGTAAATATTTTATTCTGTAAGTTAAGTGTCTCTCTTGTCAAACATTGCGATGTGGCAAAATGTAATGTCTTGCGTTCTCTCATTCTTTGTATTTATGTTCAGTGTTTGTTTGCTGTAAAAGAAAGTTCACCAAAACACTCTGTGTGTGTTGTAACCGCGACCGTTCCGGTCGCGGGGTGGCCGAGAACGAAGCGCGGCGGGACCAGATGGAGAGCGGCCCGTGAACAAACAAACGAACGGAAAGGACAGATACGAAACAACGACGGACAATCGAACGAGACCTGCGGTGGCAACACGCAAGAAGCAACGGGGTGACAGAGACAACCTAACGAATCCAAGACGTCCACTAGTAAAGAAAACAAAGAACGGTAAACACGCTGTCTGTTGTCGAGATGAGATGTCGATACAAGCACGCGAAGATTATACTGACTCGCTGAGTTTCGGTTTTTTTTTTCTTTATTGTCATTTTGCACCTCATACAAGGTGGGCTGGCAGCGGTTAATTTTACTGCGCTCTTCAGCCGTAAGCAGTACAACAAGTGAAAAAACCAATGAGGACATAAAAGTAACATAATGGTGGTTAAAAAACAGTAGATACAGTAATTAAAAAACATGTAGCCGTTTACACTCGACGAAAAACAAGAATACTGTCGGCACTGTGCACAAACACTGATGATTTAGACGAGACACGTGAACGAAGGAGCGTGGGTGGCGAAAAACACTGAATCACAAACACGACGGCGCACACACGAAAAACTGATGGCGATGACCTAAGGCGCGCGAATGTCCACTGAATGTGTGCGAGTCCGGGGACCTGCCAAGAGGGGAAGAAGGTGGTGGGGGAGGGAGAGGGGAGAGCAGAGATGCCAATGGCAGGGGAGATGAGGGGAGGAATGAAAGTATGGGGGTAAGGGAAGCCCAGGGGAGGAGGGAGGAGGAAGGGTGGAGGGAGGGAAGGGAAAGAGAAGGGAGAGAGGGTGCCCTAAGGAAAAACCACAGGAAGTGGGAGGGGAGGATCAAAGTTGATAGGAGGGGTAGATGGAGGGGAGGAGGGCATCATCAGGGAGGGGGAGCTGGCGGAAGCCACCTTGGGAGAGGGTAAGGAGAGTGAAGAGATGGAGAGCAGGTGGGACGCAGAAATACAGGCATGGCAGCAGACGGGGGTGGGAGAGGATGTGAGAGACAAGCGGGTGAGGGGGATCTAGTTTACAGGAGGTGTAGAGGATCCTTATCCATACAAGAAGGAGGTGGGGGAACGGGATAAGGTCGTACAGCATTCGCATGGGGGAGGGGAGACGGATGTGATAGGCGAGGTGAAGAGCATGGCGTTCGAGGATTTGAAGGGATTTGTAAAAGGTAGGAGGGGCGGAGATCCATGCAGGGTGGGTGTAGCAGAGGACAGGGAGGATGAGGGAATTACAGGTGTGGAGGATGGTGGAGGGGTCCAGACCCCCACATACGGCCAGAAAGGAGCTTGAGGAGATGGAGTCGGGAGCATGCCTTGGCTTGGATTGTCCGGAGATGGGTTTTCCAGGAGAGGCTATGTTCATGGGTGACGCCAAGGTACTTAAGGGTGGGGTTGAGGGCGATAGGACAGCCATAGATGGTGAAATAGAAGTCGAGGAGGCGGAAGGAAGGAGTGGTATTGCCTACAATGATCGCCTCGGTTTTGGAAGGATTGACCTTAAGCAACCACTAGTTGCACGAAGTGGTGAACCGGTCAAGATGGGATTGAAGAAGGTGTTGGGAGCGCTGGAGGGTGGGGGCGAGGGCAAGTAAGGCGGTGTCATCAGCGTACTGGAGAAGGTGGATGGGGGATGAAGGCGGCGGCATGTCTGCCGTATACAAAAGGTACAGAAGAGGGGAGAAGACGTAACCTTGGGGCACACCGGCGGAGGGGGAAAAGGAGTAGGAGTCCGTGTTATGGATGGTGACGTAGGAAGGACATTGGGAAAGAAAGGACCCAATCAGACGGACGTGGTTAATAGGAAGGGCGAATGTTTGGAGCTTGAAGAGGAGACCGGAATGCCACCCATGGTCATAGGCGCGTTCTAGGTCGAGGGAGAGGAAGATAGCGGAGCGACGGGAATTGAGCTGTTCGGAGAGGAGATGAGTGAGGTGAAGGAGAAGGTCATCGGTAGAGAAGGACGGCCAAAAGCCACACTGGGTAACGGGAAGGAGGCAGTGATGGGGGAGATGCTGACTGAGTTTTTTTTTTTTTCTTTCATTTATTGAATTTCAATTCCCCCCGAAGGGGGCGGGCTGGCAGCAGCTTAGTACGCCGCTCTTCAGCCGACAGATTTTGTGACAAAGAGCAAGAGAACAAATAATAAAAAAAAAACAGGCGATAAAATCGGAGACTTAGAGAGTAACAAGGCGAAAAGAAATCGTGGAACTTAAAACAACAACACAGGGATGATGACGCTAGTAAAAATACATACGAAGTAGACAGGGAAAACAATAGACAATTAAAAAACACGGCGACAGTCTGGATTCTGTTCGCAAAGGAAATAAAATTCACACCGAGCGACAGCATGGTTTCTGTTCGCAACACGAGAAAGACAAACAACACTGAATAGTCACTGGAACACTGCACTAAAAAGTTGGCAAATGTGACACCACAGTCGAGAGCAGGTGGGGGGAAACTGGACAGAAGATGGGAAAACGAAAAAGGGGGGGAAAGGAGAGTAAAAGCGAAGGGGGGAGCCGGGAAAGGAGCTGAAGGAGGATGAGGACCCATAAGAGGGGTGGGGGGCAGACGCGACAGGGAGTGGGGTAGGCAGAGGAGGGGAATACAAAAGAACTGGGGGGGAGAAGGGAGGTAGGGAGAGGTTTAGTGGGGAGAAAAACAGGACAGAAGGGGGGGGGGGAGAGGGAGCCCAGGGAAAGGACAGAGGAAAGGAGGGGGATGGAGGATCAGAGTTGATAGGAAGGATAAATGGAGGGAGAGAGGGCATCATCCGGGAGGGGGAGGTGTTGACTGAGTGAGAGGCAGGCGCTTAAATACATGATCGGGGGCGCCGCTATTGGCCGCTGACGCCACGTGTTCCACTGTGGCGCCCTCACATTAAACGTGGGCTAATAGGCGCGCGCCTCCACGGCTTACGCCGCGATTGTGCAGAGACCTCTAGGGGTCTTCGACTTCCATGCCGTCTGGCGCGGATTCAAAATCCACAGCGCGCGGTACCAGTGTGTGTGTGTGTTTATGTGTGTGTTTGCGAGAGTGAGTGAGTGTCTGTGTAAACTGGTTGAAACGTACATTATCGAAATGAATTTGTCATCGACACTAATATCCAACACCATGCAAGTACTTTAAAACGCAACAATCTTTTCGTTTCGTATGGATTTCGTTAACTTATGTTTAAATTTCCGATATTTTACCAACACCTTAATGTTTACTTGCACATGATCCACAAAGTAATATTTCTGTAATATCTCCATCTGACGACGTCAGGAGCGGCTCGAACATTAGTTTATGGTGCAATAAATCGTATCAGATTCAGAAAGCAACTGGTTGCATATTCTAGCTACTTAAAACGGCTATTCGTTTCCATTTAACTTTGTCTCAGCACAACCTATGAAATCGAAAATCCTCAACACCGCTATTCCCCTCCCTCTCTCCCCACTCACACCTAGATCCCCCCTAATCCCAGACACTTTAAAGGATGGAAAGGCTAATTCTCCACACATCTCAAGGTTTATAATATCGCACTCCGTACTTCAGTGTCGTACAACGCTATAACTTTGCAGGCATTTCCAGTGTTATATGTGACTACTGTATGTTATATGTGATGCGGAAAGAATTAGTAGTAACGAAGAAATAGATTAAAACGTCATGCGTCATGCTGAAGTTTTACTGCACGAACATCATAAATCTTTCCTTTCATTATTATGTGGAGGTTGACAACGAGGAAAAGTTCCGAAAAGGTTTGCAATTATGTATAAAATTTGTCTGAAGTCGATAAGTGATTTCATTGTCAAATACTAGAACAAGATAATCTGCGTAATTTGCAGGTCGTGAGCTGTGCTGCCTCAAGACAAAAACGCAGTTGCTGACTTTAATACTTGACTTACGTGTCAAAGCTATAAATCTATGTACCTCTTAATGAGCAGTTTACGACACCACTTTTAAATCTTAAATTCGGTCAGTAGTTATATGGAATACTGGAAGCCACATTTTTGTTGCCTCTGGAAGCTGTAAGATAGACAACTTGCAACTGGGCTTGGTGACTGGGTGAGCGTTTTAGTGGGTCTCTGATCCGCGACTACCTTTGTGGGTCCTACGTAAGTGGACACAGTAACATGGAAGGAGGATCTACTAGGTGGAAAAGTCGCCTCGCTTCGCCGAGACAGTTGGGCTCGCTTTGATGTACGGCCGGCGACGCCGTAAAGCGTTTCTCCATCGAACTGCAGGTCATCTCGCTGATGGACGGCACCGCCTCGCCAATGGCGAGTTTGAGAGACGCTGGGGGGACCCAGAGAGGATCGATCTTCTGCGCGCTTTGTATCTCGGCGGGGCGCGCAGTACGTCAAGCATTGTGTTTCTTTCCGGACGAGAGCGTATTTGGAACTCGGTCCGGAATTGGCGCGGCATTACTCTTACATGAGGGTTTTTTTCTTGGCTGTTGTTGCCGGCGCCGTATTTTGGCAGTTCCGCGTATTTCCGTTCCAGTGCCTTTCAGTCTGACGGACGGACCAAAAGAGAACTTTACGAAAAAGTCTTAAGCGCGATTTACCTGCAATATCTAAGTGTTCGTCAATAAAAGTTTACGACCTCTGGAAATGCTTCTACATATTGCTGTATACACCTCTCTGACCAAGGCAACTTTTAACAGTGGCCGATACGTTGACACACACAGTAATTTGTTTACGCGGTCACAATCCGGAAAAATCTCATTGAAGGTGAAGCCTTAGTTTGTGTACTTCCCCTGTTCCATAAAAATTGCATACCGCTAAGCTGTAACCCGCCAATGTAAATCTACTATATAGCCAGCCACGGGAATTACAGCTAAATGTTCGGTAAACTTTCCGCCCAATGTTTCCCGACAACGTTGTTGTTGTTGTGGACTTCAGTCCTGAGACTGGTTTGATGCAGCTCTCCATGCTACTCTATCCTGTGCAAGCTTCTTCATCTCCCAGTACCTACTGCAACCTACATCCTTCTGAATTTGCTTAGTGTATTCATCTCTTGGTCTCCCTCTACGATTTTTAATCTCCACGCTGCCCTCCAATACTAAATTGGTGATTCCTTGATGCCTCAGAACATGTCCTACCAACCGATCCCTTCTTCTAATCAAGTCGTGCCACAAGCTCCTCTTCTCCCCAATTCTATTCAATACCTCCTCATTAGTTGTGTGATCTACCCATCTAATTTTCAGCATTCTTCTGTAGCACCACATTTAGAAAGCTTCTATTCTCTTCTTGTCTAAACTATTTATCGTCCACGTTTCACTTCCATACATGGCTACACTCCATACAAATACTTTGAGAAACGACTTCCTGACACTTAAATCTATACTCGATGTTAACAAATTTCTCTTCTTAAGAAAGGCTTTCCTTGCCATTGCCAGTCTACGTTTTATATCCTCTCTACTTCGACCATCATCAGTTACTTTGCTCCCCAAATAGCAAAACTCCTTTACTACTTTAAGTGTCTCATTTCCTAATCTAAATCCCTCAACATCACCTGACTTGATTCGACTGCACTCCATTATCCTCGTTTTGCTTTTGTTGATGTTCATCTTATATCCTCCCTTCAAGACACTGTCCATTCCATTCAACTGCTCTTCCAAGTCCGTTGCTGTCTCTGACAGAATTACAATGTCATCGGCGAACCTCAAAGTTTTTATTTCTTCTCCATGGATTTGAATACCTACTCCGAACTTTTCTTTTGTTTCATTTATTGCTCGCTCAATATACAGATTGAATAACATCGGGGATAGGCTACAACCCTGTCTCACTCCCTTCCCAACCACTGCTTCCCTTTCATACCCCTCGACTCTCATAGTTGCCAGCTGCTTTCTGTGCAAATTGTAAATAGCCTTTCGATCTCTGTATTTTACCCCTGCCACCTTCAGAATTTGAAAGAGAGTATTCCACTCAACATTGTCAAACGCTTTCTCTAAGTCTACAAATGCTAGAAACGTAGGTTTGCCTTCCTTAATCTTTCTTCTAAGATAAGTCGTAGGGTCAGTATTGCCTCACGTGTTCCAACATTTCTACGGAATCCAAACTGATCTTCCCCGAGGTCAGCTTCTATCAGTTTTTCCATTCGTCTGTAAAGAATACGCGTTAGTATTTTGCAGCTGTGACTTACTAAACTGATAGTTCGGTAATTTTCACATCTGTCAACACCTGCTTTCTTTGGGACTGGGATTATTATATTCTTCTTGAAGTCTGAGGGTATTTCGCCTGTCTCATACATCTTGCTCACCAGATGGTAGAGTTTTGTCAGGACTGGCTCTCCCAAGGTTGTCAGTAGTTCTAATGGAATGTTGCCTACTCCGGGGGCCTTGTTTGTCTTTCAGTGCTCTGTCAAACTCTTCACGCAATATCATATCTCCCATTTCATCTTCATCTACATCCTCTTCCATTTCCATAATATTGTCCTCAAGTACATCGCCCTTGTATAGGCCCTCTATATACTCCTTCCACCTTTCTGCTTTCCCTTCTTTGCTTAGAACTGGGTTTCCATCTGAGCTCTTGATATTCATACAAGTAATTCTCTTTTCTCCAAAGGTCTCTTTAATTTTCCTGTAGGCAGTATCTATCTTACCCCTAGTGAGATAAGCCTCTACATCCTTACATATGTCCTCTAGCCATCCCTGCTTAGCCATTTTGCACTTCCTGTCGATATCATTTTTGAGACGTTTGTATTCCTTTTTGCCTGCTTCATTACTGCATTTTTATATTTTCTCCTTTCATCAATTTAATTCAATATTTCTTCTGTTACCCAAGGGTTTCTACTAGCCCTCGTCTTTTTACCTATTTGATCTCTGCTGCCTTCACTATTTCATCCCTCAAAGCTACCCATTCTTCTTCTACTGTATTTCTTTCCCCCATTCCAGTCAATTGTTCCCTTATGCTCTCCCTGAAACTCTGTACAGTCTCTGCTTCTTTCAGTTTATCCAGGTCCCATCTCCTTAAATTCCCACCTTTTTACAATTTTGGTAAACATTTTTGGAATACAGTGATCAATTAATTGTTATATTTTGATTAAACTTCAGTCTTGATCACGTTGTGTCTGTTTTAATGAGTAACCGGTTTCGGTTTTTTCTATAAAACCATCATCAGACCCATTGGCTCCCTGATCAATTGACTGCACAGCAGCAAGGAGAGCTCCACCTACCAACCCAAGGGAGCCAATGGGTCTGATGATGGTTTTATAGAAAAAAACCGAAACCGGTTACTCATTAAAACAGACATAACGTGATCAAGACTGAAGTTTAATCTAAATATCCCACCTTTTTGCAGTTTCTTCAGTATTAATCTAAGTTCATAACTAATAGACTGTGGTCGGAGTCCACATCTGCCCCTGGAAATGTCTTACAATTTAAAACCTGGTTCCTAAATCTCTGTCTTACCATTATATAATCTATCTGATACATTTTAGTATCTCCAGGGTTCTTCCATGTATACAACCTTCTTTCATGATTCTTAAACCAAGTGTTAGCTATGATTAAGTTATGCTCTGCGCAAAATTCTACCAGGCGGCTCCCTTTTTCATTTCTTAGCCCCAATCCATATTCACCAACTATGTTTCCTTCTCTTCCTTTTCCTACTAACGAATTCCAGTCACCCATGACTATTAAATTTTCGTCTCCCTTCACTACCTGAATAATTTCTTTTATCTCATGATACATTTCATCAATTTCTTCGTCATCTGCAGAGCTAGTTGGCATATAAACTTGTACTACTGTAGTAGGCGTGGGCTTCGTGTCTATCTTGGCGACAATAATGCGTTCACTATGCTGTTTGTAGTAGCTTACCCGTACACCTACTTTTTAGTTCATTATTAAACCTACTCCTGCATTACCCCTGTTTGATTTTGTATTTATGACTCTGTATTCACCTGACCAGAAGTCTTGTTCGTCCTGCCACCGAACTTCGCTAATTCCCACTATATCTAAATTTAACCTATCCATTTCCCTTTTTAAATTTTCTAACCTACCTGCCCGATTAAGGTATCTAACATTCCATGCTCCGATCCGTAGAACGCCAGTTCTCTTTCTGCTGATAACGACGTCCTCTTGAGTAGTCCCCGCCCGGAGATCCGAATGGAGGACTATTTTACCTCCGGAATATTTTACCCAAGAGGACGCCATCATCATTTAATCGTACAGTAAAGCTGCATGCCCTCGGGAAAAATTACAGCTGTAGTTTCCCCTTGCTTTCAGCCGTTCGCAGTACCAGCACAGCAAGTCCACTTTTGGTTAGTGTTACAAAGCCAGATCAGTCAATCATCCAGACTGTTGCCCCTGCGACTACTGAAAAGGCTGCTGCCCCTCTTCAGGAACCACACGTTTGTCTGGCCTCTCAAGAGATACCCCTCCGTTGTGGTTGCACCTACGGTACGGCTATCTGTATCGTTGAGGCACTCAAGCCTCCCCACCAACGGCAAGGTCCATGGATCATGGGGGGTTCCCGACGATGTTCGCGGCAATATATATTGAAGTGCCAAAGAAACTGGCACACCTGTCCAATACTGCGTAGGGCCCCCGTGAGCATCCAGAAGTCCCACGACACAACGTGGAATAGTTTAGATTATCTGAAGTAGTGCCAGAGGGAACTGATACCATGAATGGAGCACTGTCCACGAATCTGTAAGACTACGAGGGGGTGGAGATCTCTTCTGGACAGCACTCTGCAAAGCGTCCCAGATATGCTCAATAATGTTCGTGTCTGGGGAGTTTGCTGGCCGGCGGAAGCGTTTACCTCAAAGAAGTGTTCCTGGAGCCACTCTATAGGAATTATGGATGTGTGGGGTGTCGCATTGTCCTGCTGGAATTTCCCAAGTCCGTCGGAATGCACAATGAACATGAATAGATGCAGGTGATCAGACAGGATGCTCACGTACGTGTCACCTGTCAGACATATCAGGGGTCCCACATCACTCCCAACTGCACACGCCCCACACGATTATAGAGCCTCGACCAGCCTGAACAGTCCCCTGCTGACATGCAGGGCCCATAGATTCATGAGGTTGTCCCCATATCCGTACATGTCCATCCGCTCGATAAAATTTGAAACGAGAACCGTCCGACCAGACAACATGTTTCCAGTCATCAACAGTCCCGTTGTTGTCGGGCCCAGGCGAGGCATAAGGCTTTGTGTCGTGCAGTCATCAAGGATACATGAGTGTTCGTTCAATACTTCTGACGCTGACACTTGTTGATGACCCAGCACTGAAACCTGCAGCAAGTTGCGGAAGGGTTGCACTTCTGTCGCGCTGAACGATTCTCTTCAGTCTTTGTTGGTCCCGTTCTTGCAGTATCTTTTCCTGGCCGCAGCAATGTAAGAGATTTGATGTTTTACCGGATTCCCGATATTCGCGGTACAGTCGTGAAATGGTCGTGCGGGAATATCCCCACTTCATCGCTACCTTGGGATGTTGTGTCCATCGCTCGTGCACCGTCTGTAACATCACGTTCGAACTCACTGAAATCTCGATAACCTCCCATTGTTAGCAGCAGTAGCCGATCTAACAACTGCGCCAGACACTTATTGCCTTACATAGGCATTGCTGACCGCAGCGCCGTATTCTGCCTGTATCTCTTTATATGAATATGCACACCTATACTAGTTTCTTTGGCGCTTCAGTCTATTCCCAGACAAGGAGTGTTTAGGCGGGCCACTGTATGGCCGTGAAGCGACTTTCCCAGAACCTAGTAACACGGGCCGGCCGAAGTGGCCGTGCGGTTAAAGGCGCTGCAGTCTGGAACCGCAAGACCGCTACGGTCGCAGGTTCGAATCCTGCCTCGGGCATGGATGTTTGTGATGTCCTTAGGTTAGTTAGGTTTAACTAGTTCTAAGTTCTAGGGGACTAATGACCTCAGCAGTTGAGTCCCATAGTGCTCAGAGCCTAGTAACACGGAATCCGACATCAGTTTCAGGTTACCTATCTAACGGTTCCCAGGGGCAACAAAAATTTGATTTTCAATTTTTCGCGTAATTATTCACCTCATCTAAAAGTTTAAAATGCTGTCATAATCTAATCATTAAGATAGAAACATTGTGTCCCTCTAGAGGCAGCGTAACGGATGGTGCGCAAATATTGGGAATTTATTCATTCATTACTTCAGAATGAGAGCGCTTAGTGAGTTCCAACAAACTTTATACATGCACTAATCAGCAGTACCATTACGACCACTGCCAACCTACTATCGACATACACCCTTCCAGACGATATAAGCTTCACTTGGCAAGAAATACCTGCTAACAGATACACTCACGGTGCATGTTGTATCAGTGAACGTGCTGGCCTTGTGTAGAATGGGGAAGGAGCGGGATCTATCTAAGTTTGACGGAGGGCAGGTTGTGATGACTCGGAGACTCGGCACGAGCGTTTCTGAAACTGCACGATTTGGGTGTTCGAGGAGTGCTGTGCTGAGTGTTTCAACACGTGGCGAAACGAACATGAAACCATGTCCAGACGTCTTGGAGTTGGGTGGCCACACCTCATTAGAGATGTCGGACGTCTTAGGGTGGGCTGACTAGTAACACAGGACAGGCGCCAAACTGCGGCGGAACTAACATCAGACTTAAATGCCTGGCGGAGTACAAGTGTGAACCCGCAGTGTACCGAACACTCCTAACGATGGGACTCCTCAACCGACGACCCACGCATGTTAACAGCATGGCATCGACAACGACCACTGAAGTGGGCACGTGGCCATCGGCGCTGGACGTTGGCGCAGTGCCAGAACGTTGCCTGATCTGATGAATCCCAATCCCGACTTCATCATGCCGACAGCAGGGCGCGAGTCCGTCGTCTTCCAGAGGAACAACTATTTGACGCCCGTACTGAAGGACGAAGACAACCGGGCGGTGACTCCACTATGCTCTAGGGAACATTCATGTAGGCACCCATGGGTCCAGTGGAGCTCATGAAAAGCACCATGACTGCCAAGGAGTGTTGCATACTGTTTGCAGACCACGTACGCCCCTCCAATACCATCATGTTTCCCGACTGCAGTGGCATTTTTCCACAAAATTAATGGGCCATGTCACAAGGCCAAGGGTATATTGGAGTGGTTCGCGGAAGGCGGTGGCGAGTTTCAATTAATGTGCTGACCCTCCAGCTTGCCAGATCTGAACCGGATCGAACACATCTGGGATGTGATTGAACGTGGCGTCAGGGCTCATCGTCCCCTCCCTGGAATTTAGGGGAATTAGATGATTTGTTTGTGCAAAAAAATGGTTCAGATGGCTCTGAGCACTATGGGACTTAACATCTGAGGCCATTAGTTCCCTAGAACTTAGAACTACTTAAACCTAACTAACCTAAGGACATAACACACATCCATGCCTGAGGCAGGATTCGAACCTGCGACCGTAGCAGTCGCGCGGCTCCATACTGAAGAGCCTAGAACCGCTCGGCCACCACGGCCGGCTTGTTTGTGCAGATATGGTGTTAAGTCCTTCCAGCGACCTACCAAGGCCTCTTTGCTTCCATGACACGACGCGTCATCTGTGCCAACGATGAAAATAGCGGCTGTCATGTAGGTGGTCATAATGTTCTGGCTCATCAGTTTAATATTCTATTCATCTTTAGCAACTGTAGTCGTAGATAGTGAAAAAATAAGCAACCAGTTCTATAAAAGGAATTTAATTTCTTTACCGGTTTCGGTCATTTAGTGCCCTTCTTCAGTACGCGATAGTTATAACCTTCTGAAGAAGGGCACTAAGTGCAAGAAAACGGTAAAGAAATTTCTATAATGTAATTGGTTGCTTATTATTTCATGATGGCTGATCATTGTATGTCACAACTGATAACAGCTCGGCACCCTGACGTAACATAGACAGATCAACCCAAGTGCTACACAATATACAGGGTGAGTCACCTAACGTTACCGCTGGATATGTTTCGTAAACCACATCAAATACTGACGAATCGATTCCACAGACCAAACGTGAGGAGAGGGGCTAGTGTAACTGGTTAATACAAACCATAAAAAAATGCACGGAAGTATGTTTTTTAACACAAACCTACGTTTTTTTAGATGGAACCCCGTTAGTTTTGTTAGCACATCTGAACATATAAACAAATACGTAATCAGTGCCGTTTGTTGCATTGCAAAATGTTAATTACATCCGTAGGTACTGTAACCTAAAGTTGACGCTTGTGTGCCACTCCTCCGCTGTTCGATCGTGTGTATCGGAGAGCTCCGAATTACGTAGGGATCCAAAGGGAACGGTGATGGACCTTAGGTACAGAAGAGACTGGAACAGCACATTACGGCCACATGCTAACACCTTTTTATAGGGCTTCTTCACTGACGCACATGTACATTAGCATGAGGGGTGAGGTACACGTACACACGTGGTTTCCGTTTTCAATTACGGAGTGGAATAGAGTGTGTCCCGACATGTCAGGCCAATAGATGTTTAATGTGGTGGCCATCATTTGCTGCACACAATTGCAATCTCTGGCGTAATGACTGTCGTACACGCCGCAGTACATCTGGTGTAATGGCGCCGCAGGCTGCCACAATACGTTGTTTCATATCCTCTGGGGTTGTAGGCACATCACGGTACACATTCTCCTTTAACGTACCCAACAGAAAGCAGTCCAGAGGTGTAAGATCAGGAGAACGGGCTGGCCAATTTATGCGTCCTCCACGTCCTATGAAACGCCCGTCGAACGTGTACCTCACCCCTCATGGTAATGTACATGTGCGTCAGTGAAAAAGACCAGTAAAAAGGTGTTAGCATGTGGACGTAATGTGCTGTTCCAGTCTCTTCTGTACCTAAGGTCCATCACCGTTCCCTTTGGATCCCTACGTAATTCGGTGCTCTCTGATACACACGATCGAACAGCGAAGGAGTGGTACTCAAGCGTCAACTTTAGGTTACAATATCTACGGATGTAATAAACATTTTACAATGCAACAAACGGCAGAGATTACGTATTTGTTTATATGTTCAGATGTGCTAACAAAACTAACGGGGTTCCATTTAAAAAAACGTAGGTTTGTGTTAAAAACATACTTCCGTGCATTTTTTTATGGTTTGTATTAACCAGTTACACTAGCCCCTCTCCTCACGTTTGGTCTGTGGAATCGATTCGTCAGTATTTGATGTGGTTTATGAAATATATCCAGAGGTAACGTTAGGTGACTCACCATGTATATCACTGCTGCCATACGTCCTTGTTCACAGAAGAATGCAAAGTAATTGCTCTGCTCCTTCATAGTCCGTGAAATAATAATAACTAAAATCACACATAAACAGTGTCTCTTGGGACAGTCAATCATGAACAAAAAAATGCTGCTCCTTGTAAATGTATAGTGTAAAACATAGTCACTTTTAATCATCACTACACTGAAGCACACAATCTCTTGCATTGTGGTGAGAGAAAATTTTCTACAACGGACAACTTCGATGGACCCAATTCATTTTCTCTTGGTGAGATAAGTGCCCTAAAAAGCGTTTTTCTTTGTTTAAAAACTCCGGTTTATCGAAGTTCTGCGTCATCCCATATTTTCGAATTGTTGTAATACTTCTATGATGGATAAATGTTCTTTCCACGTCAGTGTCGACACAAGGATACTGGCAATACATTTTGTCACATTTCTTAATACTGTTTCTCCCAGCCCTTGATCTAATGCACGTATAAACGATTAAAGTGACGCATTTAATCCGAATGGCGTCACTTTCAATTAGTAACATAGGCTGTTAAAGAGAAAAGCCATGTATTTGGGAAAGTAAGCGCTAGTTCCTCCCTTGAAACGTTGCTTTAGCTGCTAAGTGTTCCCTGGCTGACCCTATTGTGGCACAACTATCGTATTTATTGCTCACGGGTCTGTCATAAGCTGTATACTGACACCCTTTTTCGTTACCACATGTAATGAATTTGTTTATCCACTATATGACCTCTCAGTTACGTGTTCCTTCAGCATCCTCTGAATTTCTGCTTCTACTGCTGTCCTTTTCGCTGATAGTACTGTGAATGGAATTGCATGAAATAATTCACGTTCTTTAGTTAGGAATTTGCCTATATATCTACACATTATGCTTTATACTGTGTAGCACGTATCTGCTACCAGAGAGTGAAGGGACATCGGCAAGAACCCTATCGAGGTAGGTGGGCTGAACGATAGCGTTAACAACAACACGGACGACCGACCCACCCCGCTGCAGACTTTCTCATGGAGAAATATACCAGAATGGATTTTAATAAAGGGAAGCTATTCGTCGAGATGAACGATGAATAGGATAGGATTCTTGCCGATGTCCCTTCACTCTGTGGTAGCAGATACGTGCTACGCAGCGTAAAGCATAATGTGTGGATATGTAGGCAAATACACTCCGATTACTTTTCAAAACTTCCACCAATTCACATCATTGTGCCTTAGATAATTCAGCAAGCTTCTCCATCTTATTCTCAATAACATGGAGTGCATTAAATTCCATAGTGACAATTTGCTGACCATGATTATCTTCTTCCCTTCCCATATTACCTGTGACATATATCGACTTAAATTCTATTTGCTGCAATCTCTTCATCTTTTTCTACACAATCCTCGAAATAATTTTCTGTTCATCTTCATCATCTCGGTGAATAGCTTCCCGTTATTAAAATCCATTCTGGTATATTTCTCCATGGGAAAGTCTGCAGCGGGGTGGGTCGGTCGTCTGTGTTGTTGTTAACGCTATCGTTCAGCCCAGCTACCTCGATAGGATTCTTGCCGATGTCCCTTCACTCTCTGGTAGCAGATACGTGCTACGCAGTGTAAAGCAACGTTGATGAAACCACTATCTAATACCTACCACACAGGGGCCGCGTAACTCTAGTTGAGTCAATTCCTGAAAGTTCATGATTAAAAAGTCGAGCGTTCGGGATATTCAGTCTACTTGGAGAAAAGTATTTGAAATTAGAGTAACTCTGTTTTTTTATTTATATTGAAACACATGAAATGGCTATCAAGTCTGTATTTAATATGGTGAAACGTTATCATCGAAAGTTCACAGTCTGTATAACAAATATTCACTCGAAAAGCAGCCAGAATTTTAGCAAGTCCGACACGACTAATTTTCACGTTTTGCCAGTCACAGACTCACAACTATTCGCGAGTTAAACATTCCGTCGTTTCACTGGTCTTCTTCGTAAGATGTGCTCGCCAAAATATTCCGTGCAGAGCAAAAAACACGTATAATCAAGGAATTGTTACTACGACCAGAAAGTTCACACGTTCATATCTCTCAAACTATTTAACTTAGAAACACCAAACTTTCATTAAAATGTTCGTAACTCCAGTCGCTTCAGGCACGATATGTTCGAACCGAAATTAGCTCACTATTTCCTCAACTTACATAGTATTTTTAAGGAGCGATCTAACATCATGTTACTCGTAGGTCGGGTAGCAAGCGACTCCTCCGAGGTACTCTCCTCTCTGCCCATTCCTCTATTCGAGCGGGAACAGATTAGTTCTGATTGGCTGTTGAACTAAACGACCAATCAGAATGTTCCTTCCTGATCATTCTCGCGGTAAATCTTGCCTTATCCAATCACTAATTTGATAGCAATTAACGTCAGCAAAGCTTCAATTTCTTGTATTATGTTTAGTTAAAATAAGCAAAGTGCGAAATATTCTTCAAATTGATAAACTTATTCCGCCCATAACTTCCATTCTGGCTGCTTTTACGCAAAAGCATGCTCATACAGACATATGTCACCTGAATCGTGGTTGCAACACAGCTTTCCCACAGTTCGTTTGGACAAGGTTTATTAAATTTTATCGTATGTCCCACATACACTCTCTCAATCATTCTCACGCACTCACACAACAAAATATAACAAATAATAATTTTGACCGATTTTTGTATTACGTAATGCAAAGTTACTAAAGTTTCAAAAACAAAATTGTAATTAATTGATTTTTATGCACTGACGATTTTGTAATGGCTTCAAATGATAGTTAAAGTCAATCTGTTATTGTCCCTAACTTGGTTTTAAAAAAACGAGAGTAGGTTTTAGGACTTTTAGGTAATTCTCTTTATTTGAGGAACTATAAAAGATAAAAATATGAAATTCTGACAGCATAATTCCATTAATAACAAAAGGCTGTGTACCAAATTTGAACCAAATCAGATAATATCTAATATGGATTATTTAGATTCTTAGAGGATATGAATCTTCGTATCGACTGAATGTTACACTATGCAGTTCTCATGGCAGGCAGCGTCAGCTGTGCTGTGAGCAGAGGGAAAAAAAGAAAAAAAGAGAAACATAGCCATCCTGCAGCCACCATACTAGACAGCTCCGTGCCTTATTGCAACGAATGTTACCTCGTAATAACTTGCTTAGTTACAAGTCCACACCAAGCACTTGCCCTTGAACAATTAACACATTTTGAAGGCCGAGGTGGCCGTGCGGTTCTAGGCGCTACATTCTGGAACCGTGTGACCGCTACGGTCGCAGGTTCGAATCCTGCCTCGGGCATGGATGTGTGTGATGTCCTTAGGTTAGTTAGGTTTAAGTAGTTCTAAGTTCTAGGGGACTGATGACCTTAGAAGTTAAGTCCCGTAGTGCTCAGAGCCATTTGAACCAATTAACACATTTACTGATTTATTCTTGTCCCCTACGGCAGTAATGATGCAGATTTCACTAACTGGTAAGGCTAGAATGTTTTGAGTGTTCCTTATCTGATCATATACACTGAAGAGCCAAAGAAACTGGTGCATCTGCCTAACATCGTGCAGAGCCCCTCGCGAGCACGCAGAATTGCCTCAGCACGACGTAGCATGGACTCGACTAATGTCTGAAGTAGTGCTGGAGGGGTCTGACACTATGAATCCTGCAGGGCTGTTAATAAATCCGCAAGAGTACGATGGGGTGGAAATCTCTTCTCAACAGCACGTTGCAAGGCGTCCCAGGTATGCTGAATAATGTTCATGTCTGGTGAGTGTTTAAACTCAGAAGAGCCACTCTGTAGCAATTCTGTACGTGTGAGGTGTCATATTGTTCTGCTTGAATTGCCCAAGTATTTCGGAATGCACAATGGACATTAACGAATGCAGGTGATCAGACAGGATGCTTAAGTACTTCTCACCAGTCACAGTCGTATCTACACGTATCAGGGGTCCTACATCGCTCCAACTGCACACTCCCCACACTATTACAGAGCCTCCACCAGCTTGAACAGTCTCCTGCTAACATGCAAGGAACATGAGTTCATGAGGTCGTCTCCATATCCGTTCACGTCCATCCGCTCGATACAATTTGAAACCAGACCCGTCCGATCAGGCACCATGTTTCCAGTAATCAACTGTCCAATGTCGGTGTTGATGGGCCCAGGCGAGGCGTAAAGCTTGGTGTCGTACAGTCATCAAGGGTACATGAGTGGGCCTTCGGCTCCGAAAGCCCATATTGATGATGTTTCGTTGAATGGTTCACACGCTGACACTTGTTGATGGCCCAGCATTGACATCTGCAGCATTTGCGGAAGGGTTGCACTTCTGTCACGTTGAACTATTCTCTTCAGTCATCGTCGATGCTGTTCTTGCAGGATCCTTTTCCGGAAGCAGTGATGTCAGTGATTTGATCGGATTAGTGATATTCACGGTACACTCGTGAGATGGTCGTACGAGAAAATATCCACTTCATCGCTACCTCGGTGATGCTGTGTCCCAACGCCCGTGCGCAGACTATAACACCATGTTCAAGCTCACTTAAATCTTTATAACCTGCCATTGCGGCAGCAGTAACCGATAAACAACTGCGCTGGACACTTTTTGCCTTATATAGGGGTTGGCGACGGCAGCACCGTTTTTTGCCTGTTTACATATCTCTGCATTTGAATAAGCTTGCATGTACCAGTTTTTTTCGCGCTTCAGTGTAATAGGGCTGATACTGCACTGACTTCACTGGTGGAATTTGTTAATATATATGTCTTTAATCCATATACCTCAGTTCCAAAAATAGGCATTAACACTTCACTATGTATGACATTGTTTTTCTTTAATAAATAAAAATAGATCTTGCCTTTGTAGCTTACCTACAACAAATATGTTACTTACCTACAACAAATACAGCCTCTGTCATTGTGAAAATGGACTCGATAAGCAACCTGAGCTGTCAGTAATCGGAATCTAACCTGCATAAAACTGTGTGCGTGTTGTATGAGTGTCAGTTTCTCTGTCATTGAATTCCTCAACAAATCGTTGCTTGAAAACCTTAAAACTAACTTTTGGATAAGCTGTCTGACTGCGTATTTGAATATGAACAACTACAGAACAAATTAACCTATAACACTGAATACCAAAGCTATCTGAGTGCATTTTTGAATAAGAATTTACAAGTGATACAGAATCTCTCTTGTGCAACGGAATTTGCTGCATTAGAGTACATGACATGTTGTGGTGTGTTAGCGTCTCTGTTTTAGCCCTACGTTTTGCACTCACCTCTTTAGATTACTGCCTTTTTCTAAATGGTTTACAGCAATTCGCAGCAGCATGCAGCCGCAGAGGCTAAAGCTTATTGTTACTAAGAATGAATTTAATAAAAAGAAGTTTGCTTTGGCCTTGTTAACTTCTAAATAATTTGTAAGGAGGGATTTCGTAAATTAAGTCAACTCAAAAACTTCAGACATTATCATTACCAATAATACTTTGACAAGTATTAATAATGGCGAAATGCCTCACAATGACCTTATAAGTATCAACAATGGCTGAGTGCCAGATTAACAAATTATTACAGTTTCAAAGTTAAAGTAATATTTAATAACCACAGGATATTTATAAATTAGACGTGGAGAATAATTATTATTATTTGGAGGATAAGGAGGCTTCTTTAACTGACAAGTAAGACATAGGATTATTGCAAACTCGAATTGACAATCACGAGCCTAATCCTGCAATTGCGCTTTTCACTATGCTTGCGAATTTTACCTTGAATTCCATCTTCAAGCGTAATTAAGCCATCTAAATCCCTCCTAGCCATATAAATGAAATCAGGCCTTGAGCTTGGTAAGATCTGCCATCACCCATATGAGGGGAGCATGACACGTCTTCTGTTTCCGAGCTCTTGTCCAACACTACTGACTCGTCTCACAGCAATGCTTAGAATCGCGCTCCTATGATTCGGCCACAGATTATTACCATCGATCTCTGAGTGCTTATTTATTTCCAATCTTACACAATGCAAAGAATAGTCTTAAGTTGGCTATATTGTTTTTGATACTCAATGTAATATTTAATCAATGTAATGGAGAGCTCTGATACACTCCTTTCATCTTACGTCCATCATATATTCAGATTTTATGGTTATGATCGATACTGTACCATCCCCCAATTTGTTCCCAACAGGTTCAGTCAGAACCTTATTTACGTTTTCTGTTTTTTGATTCTAGATGTGTTGGCACACATTCATCATGATTATTCAATTCTGGCGATCTGTATTACTCATAACTTTACGGTTATCATTCCACAAGTCTACTTCCTGTGTGAATTGTACCCTGAGTATCTTAATCATTCCTACAATTGTCATAAACGTAATGTAAGCGTATTTTAATATCGCTGGCTTAGTTGTGGCAGCCGCGTCTGCAGAGTCGAGCGCGGTGTGTTGTGGGTAGCTCTGCATGTGAGAGGCATTGTTAGTACGGAAGTTGAGGGGTTGCTACAAGTGCTATTACAGTAGAATGATGACATATGGAAGTTATTCAGAGGAAAGTGCGTCAAGATGTAATTAAAAGCCGGCCGTGGTGGCCGAGCGGCTCTAGGCGCTACAGTCTTGAACCGCGCGACCGCAACGGTCGCATGTTCGAATCCGTCTCGGGCTTGGATGTGTGTGATGTCCTTAGGTTAGTTAGGTTTAAGTAGTTCTAAGTTCTAGTGGACTGATGACCTAAGATGTTAAGTCCCATAGTGCTCACAGCCATTTGACCCATTTTTTTGTAATAAAAAATGAGCAGTGCCGCAGATAACGTATTTGTGCATTCTCTCGTTGCGTGTCGCACAGCATCGATCATCCGCGCCGTGTTCGGTCTCCAAGAATGAACTGAAGTGAATCAGTAGAAATTAGTTACCATAAAAGAGCGCAGTCAAGTGGCAGTGTCTTGTAGCGAGCGTGAGAACGTGCGTTCGGTCATCGCGTTCCGCAATATCAACAATCAGCCGCGCCGCGACAGTTACGCGCCGATCGTACCAGTGAGAACTGAGAACTGAAAAATTAACTTTACGGACAGTGCTATATCATTACTAGTGTCAAGGAGGACTGGTACCAAATATCTGTGTATGCGTGACGAGCGTAAGAACTTTCGTGCGCTCATTCGGCTCTCGCATCATCAACAATCACCCGCGTCGTGTCGGTTACGCGTACGCTTGTCCTAGTGATTTTTGTGGACAGATAGTCATCCATTAATTGGGATAAACACTTATGAATTAGAATGTTAACAGTGCAACCTGCGATTTTCTTTTTTCTCAGAATATGCTCCCTGCCGCCGTTGGATAAGCAGCTGCAGCAGCAAGTCGTATACTCCTCGCTCACTCATTTGTTACATAGTTTAATTCTTAATTTCTTTGCGTGTTTTTGGTACTTGCATTGTTTAATTCATAAATTTCGGGCGTATTATAGTATTTGAGAGTTGTAGCATCGCGTTTTAGTACCTGAATAGTGTAAATTCGCGTAGTCTCCTTCCGCCGCCGAGCAGTGTGTCAGCAGTGCGCAAGTAGCAGCATTACTGCATTTACTAGGCAATCTTGTATTTTAATAACCGTTTAAATTTTGTGTCGATTTGCTTGCGCTCTCTCTAGATTAGTTCAGACGTTCTTTGCACAACAGTTTTTAGCATGGATAGGGACTGCAACTGCTGTGTTCGGATGCAGGCTGAGTTGGCATCCCTTTGCTCCCAGCTTCAGGCAGTGTTGGCTTCGGTCACACAGCTTGAGGCTGTTGCCAATGGGCATCACTGTGGGGGTCCGGATGGGGGTTTGTCGGGGACGGCCAGCTCGTCCCACGCATCCCCCGATCGGACTACGACTGTGGTTTCCCGGGATACTGCCCGCATTGAGGCTGATCCCTCACCTGTGATAGAGTGGGAGGTCGTCTCAAGGTGTGGCAGGGGGCGAAAGACATTCCGGAGGGCTGAACGGAAGGCCTCTCCAGTTTGTCTGACGAACCGGTTTCAGGCTCTGTCTCAGGCTGATACTGATCTTCGGCCTGACATGGCTGCTTCTCCTGTTCCAGAGGTTGTCCTTCAGTCTGCAAGATCCGGGCAGTCGCAGAGGGTGGGCTTACTGGTAGTTGGGACCTCCAACGTCAGGGGCGTAATGGGGCCCCTTAGGAATATGGCAGCAAGAGAGGGGAAGAAAACCAATGTGCACTCCGTGTGCATACCGGGGGGAGTCATTCCAGATGTGGAAAGGGTCCTTCCGGATGCCATGAAGGGTACAGGGTGCACCCATCTGCAGGTGGTCGCTCATGTCGGCACCAATGATGTGTGTCGCTATGGATCGGAGGAAATCCTCTCTGGCTTCCGGCGGCTGTCTGATTTGGTGAAGACTGCCAGTCTCGCTAGCGGGATGAAAGCAGAGCTCACCATCTGCAGCATCGCCGACAGGACTGACTGCGGACCTTTGGTACAGAGCTGAGTGGAGGGTCTGAATCAGAGGCTGAGACGGTTCTGCGACCGTGTGGGCTGCAGATTCCTCGACTTGCGCCATAGGGTGGTGGGGTTTCGGGTTCCGCTGGATAGGTCAG
Source organism: Schistocerca americana (assembly GCF_021461395.2). NCBI lineage: Eukaryota > Metazoa > Arthropoda > Insecta > Orthoptera > Acrididae > Schistocerca > Schistocerca americana. Next base: position 225,951,369 of record NC_060120.1, on the reverse strand, counting down.
GAGTACACTACACGCAACAAGCGGCTACACGGGTTGCAGGGATTGTGTGGCGTGGGCTGGGCGGTTTTTTAGGTTAGATGGCCTTGGGCAAGCACAGAAAGGGCAACAGCCTCAACAGGTGCGGGGCAAAGTCAGGACATGCGGGGACCAAGCAGCGATCGGTATTGTAATTGTAAACTGTCGAAGCTGCGGTGGTAAAGTACCGGAACTTCAAGCGCTGATAGAAAGCACCCAAGCTGAAGTCGTTATACGTACAGAAAGCTGGCTGAAGCCGGAGATAAATTCTGCCGAAATTTTTACAAAGGTACAGACGGTGTTTAGAAAGGATGGATTGCATGCAACCGTTGGTGGAGTGTTCGTCGCTGTTGGTAGTAGTTTTATCCTGTAGTGAAGTAGAAGTGGATAGTTCCTGTGAATTATTATGGGTGGAGGTTACACACAACAACCGAGCTAGGTTAATAATTGGCTCCTTTTCCCGATCATAAGGCCGTTGAAGCATCCCTGAATATGGAAGTTAATAGGAATATAAAAAAAGGGAGGAAGGTTTATCTGTTTAGCAAGAGTAATAGAAGGCAGATTTCAGACTACCTAACAGATCAAAACGAAAATTTCTGTTCCGACACTGACAATGTTGAGTGTTTATGGAAAAAGTTCAAGGCAATCGTAAAATGCGTTTTAGACAGGTACGTGCCGAGCAAAACTGTGAGGGACGGGAAAAACCCACCGTGGTACAACAACAAAGTTAGGAAACTACTGCGAAAGCAAAGAGAGCTTCACTGCAAGTTTAAACGCAGCCAAAACCTCTCATACAAACAGAAGCTAAACGATGTCAAAGTTAGCGTAAGGAGGGCTATGCGTGAAGCGTTCAGTGAATTCGAAAGTAAAATTCTATGTACCGACTTGACAGAAAATCCTAGGAAGTTCTGGTCTTACGTTAAATCAGTAAGTGGCTCGAAACAGCATATCCAGACACTCCGGGATGATGATGGCATTGAAACAGAGGATGACACGCGTAAAGCTGAAATACTAAACACCTTTTTCCAAAGCTGTTTCACAGAGGAAGACCGCACTGCAGTTCCTTCTCTAAATCCTCGCACAAACGAAAAAATGGCTGACATCGCAATAAGTGTCCAAGGAATAGAAAAGCAACTGGAATCACTCAACAGAGGAGAGTCCACTGGACCTGGCGGGATACCAATTCGATTCTACACAGAGTACGCGAAAGAACTTGGCCCCCTTATAACAGCCGTGTACCGCAAGTCTCTAGAGGAACGTAAGGTTCCAAATGATTGGAAAAGAGCACAGGTAGTCCCAGTCTTCAAGAAGGGTCGTCGAGCAGATGCGCAAAACTATAGACCTATATCTTTGAGTTCGATCTGTTGTAGAATTTTAGAACATGTTTTTTGCTCGAGTATCATGTCGTTTTTGGAAACCCAGAATCTACTATGTAGGAATCAACATGGATTCCGGAAACAGCGATCGTGTGAGACCCAACTCGCTTTATTTGTTCATGAGACCCAGAAAATATCAGATACAGGCTCCCAGGTAGATGCTATTTTTCTTGACTTCCGGAAGGCGTTCGATACAGTTCCGCACTGTCGCCTGATAAACAAAGTAAGAGCCTCCGGAATATCAGACCAGCTGTGTGGCTGGATTGAAGAGTTCTTAGCAAACAGAACACAGCATGTTGTTATCAATGGAGAGACGTCTACAGACGTTAAAGTAACCTCTGGCGTGCCACAGGGGAGTGTTATGGGACCATTGCTTTTCACAATATATATAAATGACCTAATAGATAGTGTCGGAAGTTCCATGCGGCTTTTCGCGGATGATGCTGTAATATACAGAGAAGTTGCAGCATTAGAAAATTGTAGCGAAATGCAGGAAGATCTGCAGCGGATAGGCACTTGGTGCAGGGAGTGCCAACTGACCCTTAACATAGACAAATGTAATGTATTGCGAATACATAGAAAAAAGGATCCTTTATTGTATGATTATATGATAGCGGAACAAACACTGGTAGCAGTTACTTCTGTAAAATATCTGGGAGTATGCGTGCGGAACGATTTGAAGTGGAATGATCATATAAAATTAATTGTTGGTAAGGCGGGTACCAGGCTGAGATTCATTGGGAGAGTCGTTAGAAAATGTAGTCCATCAACAAAGGAGGTGGCTTACAAAACACTCGTTCGACCTATACTTGAGTAATGGTCATCAGTGTGGGATCCGTACCAGATCGGGTTGACGGAGGAGATAGAGAAGATCCAAAGAAGAGCGGCGCGTTTCGTCACAGGGTTATTTGGTAACCGTGATAGCGTTACGGAGATGTTTAACAAACTCAAGTGGCATACTCTGCAAGAGAGGCGCTCTGCATCGCGGTGTAGCTTGCTCGCCAGGTTTCGAGAGGGTGCGTTTCTGGATGAGGTATCGAATATATTGCTTCCCCCTACTTATACCTCCCGAGGAGATCACGAATGTAAAATTAGAGAGATTAGAGCGCGCACGGAGGCTTTCAGACAGTCGTTCTCCCCGCGAACCATACGCGACTGGAACAGGAAATGGAGGTAATGACAGTGGCACGTAAAGTGCCCTCCGCCACACACCTTTGGGTGGCTTGCGGAGTAAAAATGTAGATGTAGATGTAGATGTAGAATATAGTTGTTCATACCAGACATAGGACAGTGTTGTGTTTTAACGTTGAGTGGCTCCCCTAAACCCGCCTGTATATTTCGATAGATAATTTCAGACAAGTGAGCAGCAGTGTGGAACAGAACAGCACGACCGCCGCGGGATTATCAGGTACGTGGTGTGGACAGGGCGCACTGTCGATGCGACAACCAGTATAAGGTACCACCCAACTCAATTGTACCCCCGGGCGTGTTACAGTACCGTAACACATCAGGCGACCGTCAGAAGTACAATACACGTACAGAACGTTGTAACAGTTGTTCCTGTATGCCTCACGTTTATATAAATTATCACATCCACTGCATCTCTGTCCAAGACGCTGCTCTCCATTTTCTTTACTGTCTCCTTCATTCTTCCACCTCCTCACTTTCGCTATTGCTTTCGTCTCATTCTTTCATCGTTCATCAAGACGTGAGTAATTAGTGGATGACAAGACTGACAATTTTACTGCCAATACTTCTTCAGAAATGTGTCTTCAAACTGTTCAACGCTCTTGTATTGATCGATCACTCTGCTATTCTACGCCTTCTTTTTGCCATGCATAAAACCAAACAAAAAAATTCATGTTCTTCCATTCATCCAGATTTACAAGAAATGCTTCTTTAAACTGATTTACGAAAGCAACTGGACGTATAGTGTCCGTTGGCTGCGAAGACTGAAATTTAAAGACATTTAGATACTTACAGCTCGCAGTATTGATGGTGGCATCAACAACTTCTGTATTTCAGCTTCAACGATTGCATCGAGTTTTCTTCGCAAAGTTTTTCTTTGTACGTTTCAAAGCAGGCAGTTACACTTTCTCAGAGCATGGACGTATTTGGCCTGTTTTGTTGCTGTAACTCGCTACCACGTCTCTGTACTCCACCAATCATTTTAATTAACGAGTTTTCGTTTGTTTGGCAGATATCTTCTGTTTCTACGATTTCGCTGTCTTGTTTCTTATTCTGCATGGATGAATTGGTCGTTGCTCCTTCGTATCAGACATTACGTTCTACAAATACCCGTTTTAGTCCTTGAACCGCAGTCTCGATTTTTTTTTTATTTTTATATTCTGCTAATTTCTTCTCGAAGTTCCATGTTATCTCTTTAAGAACATTCACAAATGAACACTAGACATTTTTTTATTGTTTGTCACAGTTAAATATCTTAATTTCCGATGAAAATTTTCAATTTCCAGGTTAATGATTCTAACAATCCGCAGAATTTGCATTTATAGCTGGTTACCACCATTATCTATTGCCAATTCATAATGACTCGTAAATGTCGAGTTTTGTGTTGTCGATTGCCTTGTAATTACACTGTCATTTCTTTGAGTCACTTTCCTACCCAGAAGATTCAGAATTTATTAAAATGCTTTTCATTATTTGTGCTTAGCAATTGTTTTCCGTCATGCTAACCATTCCATCATCACTGACTGCTGCCTTTGCAATAAAATTACGATGGCTATCTTTTTTTTCATCGGTCTTCTGACTGGTTTGATGCAGCCCTCCAACAATTTCTCTCCTCTGCCAAACTTTTCATCTCATAGACAGTAGCACTTACAACCTACGTCCTCAATTATTTGCTTGATGTATTCTGATCTCTGTCTTCCTCCACAATTTTTATCCTCCACAGCTCCCTCTAGTACCATGGAAGTTATTCCCTGATGTCTTAACAGATGTCGTACCATCCTGTCCCTTCTTATTCTCAATATTTTCCAAGTATTCCATTCCTCATCTTATCTGTCCACCTAATTTTCAACATTCTTCTGTAGCACCACATCACAAATGCTTTCATTTCCTTCTGTTCTGGTTTTCCCATAGTCTACGTCTCACTGCCATACAGTCATGTACTCCAACCGTATGATTCTTCCAATTAGGACGTATTTTCTTTGCCAGGAATGCACTTTTTGCCGGCGCTAATCTGCTTTTTATGTCCTCCCTGCTCTGCCATCACTTGTTATTTTGATGCCTAGGTAGGAAAATTCCTTACGTTCATCTACTTCGTGATCCACACTTCTGACGTTAAGTCAGTTGCTGGTCTCATTTCTGCTACTTCCCGTTACTTTCGACATTCTTCCATTTACTCTCAATCCATATTCTGTAGTTACTAGACTGTTCATTCCATTCACATATCCCGTAATTCTTCTTCACTTTCACTGAAGGTAGTAATGTCATCAGCGAATCTTAATACTCATATTCTTTCATCTTGAATCTTGACCGCACTCTAGAAACTTTCTTTTCTTTCCGCCATTGTTTTTTTGACGTACAGTTTGAACAGTAAGGGTGAAAGACTGCATTACTTTCTTACACTCTTTTTAATGACTGCAGTTCGTTCTTGGTGTTCCACTCATATTGTTCCCTCTTGGTTCTTGTACACATTGTACATTACCACTGGCTCTCTGCTGCCTTTGCCTTTCCTAAAGCCAAATTGATCATCCTATAACACATCCTCAGTTTTCTTTCCATTCTTCTACACATTGTTTTTTTTTTTTTTTTTTTTGTTTTTGTTTTTTTTTTTTTAGCAACTTGGATGTATGAGCCGTTAAATCGATGGTGATAATTCTCGCACTTGTCGGCTCTTGCAGTATTGGAAATTTTGTGGATGACGTTTTCCCGAAAGTTAGATGGTACATACATTCTACACAACAAAAATCGTTTTATTGCCAATGTCCTCAATGTGTTTAGAAATTCCAGTGGAATTTTATCCATCCTTTGTGCCTTTATTTTATTTTATGTCTTCCGAAACTCTTCTAAATTCTGATTTCAATGGATACCCTATCTCTTCCCTATCAATGCATGTTTTTTTTTCTCTCATGACCTCAGCTAAGTCCCCCCTCCCCTATAGAGGACCTCAGTGCATACTTTCCACCTATCCATTCTCTCTTCTGCACTTAAAAGTGGTATTCCCGTTGCACTCTTAATGCTACCACCCTTGCTTTTAGTTTCACTGGAGGTTGTTTTGACTTTTATATATGGTGAGTCAGCCCTTAGCTTGAAAGGAATCACTGTCGTAATCGACGTGCCATGTTGAACGAGAGGACTGTGTCCGCCGCTGCCCGAGAGTCATTGTTGGCAACTTGTCGTACTGGCTCCACGAGAGGGTGGGCTGCACAAGCACACGACTGCCACGAAAGCCGTCGTGACTAAGGTGGGTAGAGGGACAGACGGCGGTGTGGTCAGTTGTTGGGTGGCCAGGAGCGAAGCAGTGGCTGCAGGGACAAGAACAGGCAAGCCTCTACGAGCTGGTATGCTGCAGAGCTAATGGTCAGCGCCGGGCGTGGCTGCTGTGTGAACACAACAACCTGGTAGAGGGATGGGCTGGCTTTTACTGCCGCCCAGGGTAACTGCGCGGTCTTGGGCGCCTTGTCACGGTTTGCACGGCACCTCCTCCCCGTCACCCCCACTCTTCACCCCCACCCGTCGGAGGTTCGAGTCCTCCCTCGGCCATAGGTGTGAGTGTGTTGTTCTAAGCGTAAGTTAGTTTGATTAATGTATTAGCCTAGGGACCGATGACCTCAGCAGTTTGTTCCCATAGGAACTTACCACAAATTTCCAGTTTTTTTTGTCTTAGCGCGCACTTCAATGGGAGACGCTTTTAATATCTTCCACAATGAAACTCTGTCTAGAAATGTGACAGGAAATCCAAAGAGATTCCGGTCGTATGCAAAGCAGTAAGACACAATCAGTACCTTCACTGGCGATTACAGTGGTGATACAACCGGTGACAATGCAAGGTGTCAGGCAAATCCAACATCTTCCATGAAAACCCTGACATGATAAGTAAATCCAGTAGTATGTCACATAGCTCCGGATAAATCGTGACATTAAATTAACCATAGTAATAAGAGTAACGAGTGAGCAAATGGAATACCACACACTAACACAAGAATGCCTAAATGCATGTCATACCTTCCCACCATGAGACAGACGCAGTTCCGGGGGGGAAACGAGAACAGAAGCCGAGATCAGAACCGTGTTAAGCTAGAAGGCCCTACGATAAGGGGCGGACACCCACGTCGCCAGCTAACCACCAGGAGCACACCCCAGCCCAAGTTAAAAGCTAGAGCCCTTCAGAAGAACAGTATAGATCTTACGATAACACTAAAAGGGCCAAATCAGCTGCAAGTTTTAGCGTGAGACTTTTTCGCGTCTCTTTTACGTTGCAAACTTTAAAAACATTGCCCCACCACGAAAAGTATAACGTTTCTCATTGGATAGACAGAATTTTTGTAGGTGGAGCTTAAGGTTAACATTGAGACCTTGCTTGGTCAGATGAAAACACAGCCAGATAGTTTTTTTCTTAAATCAACTTCGGAAAATTGTAGTAAAGAGAAGTTAGGAGAGAGTTACTTCCGAGACGGCGAGCTGTATGGAGCTGCTCCGGCCGCCGCCCCCTGACGAACACCAACAAGGTAATGAATGCAGGCGATGACGCATTTTTGAGCGCATAAGGCTTCACTCAGAACTGCAGAAGTCTCATCTGTTATATCCCCTTTTTACGTGATACTAGTGTCGATCGTCAACTAATTTTCTTGGTATTCACATTTGCTACGTAAGTTAAAATCTGAAACGCGATGATTTCTCTGTTATGTAATTATTGACAAGCCACATCAGCCACTGTAATTTACGACAAGTTAGATAAGTAATTAAAGATAATTGAGCGCCACTGTAGACCATTTTGATAGTTTTCTCTTTTGTGAAACTTAATTTAAACCTAGATTATAGATATGATATGGCATAGGTCATCCTTCGATCCATTGTAGAACTTGGAAACCCATTCAGGGAATATTCGTTCACATTTTTGTTGAATGCAGTTGGTTTTTATCATCCTGCATTAAAATATTTCCTTTTATCAATAGTGCAATTTATAAACAATGTTTTGTGAGTAGAATAAAATCTCCAATGGTAAACTTAACTGCATTTTCGACGTTATTTTACCAGCTAACTAAAAATAGGAAAGCCTTGAACCCCTTCCACTAAATTTAGTTAGTATTAAGATTCTTTTACAGGGAGTGCAGTGGAGCTGACGCTGAAATCATGAAGTATTTGGTTATATCATCGCTAGTCTCACTGAACTCTTCGGAACTCTACATGTCGTGTGTGGTCTGGCGTCTCCTTACCAGCAACAGGTCCCAGGTACAAACTAGTCAATTACCTAAAAACACGCTCTGAGCGTCGTTGCGCGAAGGTGGTAGGGAGACACGACTTAGAACAGACAGACACAATGCACAATGTTAGAGAATGGCGACCATGCCAGGATGGTAAAATATCATGATTGAAGGGCGACCACATGCCTAACTAGGTTACAAAAATATCCTGTTGAAAAATTTTCGTAGTAAAAATTTTTTTCCTAAAGTTATAAATAGTCGAAAACAGTAGCTGCAGCGATAGATACTAAGAAAGTATTCAGTAGAACCTGAGACATTCTAGTAGAGACAATAAGATAATTAAGATATGAATTTTAATAATGTTAGAATTAAGTTTTCTCTCCAATGCAAGCGCACAGGTGGCGGATACATCGTTGACAAGTTGGTTCTGAACCAACAAGTAAGTGAACGGATTGTCAAGTCGTGTGTGAAAAAAGTTTATGAAACGCGTGAGATCGTATGAGCGCATGTTGACTCGAAGTAGGGCGCGTGAATTGCTTTTAAAACAGAAAATAAGGGATTCGGAAAGATTAGCAATGGCAGATCGAGACCTTGACCGAATTGAGGTAGAGACCCAGCATGAAAATGGACAGAGAATAGAGGACAGTACAACAGACGATGCAGTATCGCGAAAAACAGGACATATAACGCACCATAACGAGGATATTGTACGTCAAGGCATAGAAAACGTAAGTCAGCATACGACAGAGGAGCAGGAAAGTAGAGAGACAGTCGATGAGAATTCTAACTTGCGTCTTGAATACGTAGAGCCCATAGTACAAGTAATCAGAGCTCCCTCACCACAGAGTACAAGGAATTCGAGCAGAAACCTGTCACCGCACAGTTCAATGCAATCGGTTGCAAACCAACACTTGGGCGAAAACACAGAGCGTAGGACGTCGGAAGAAAACGCAATAGGACCCACCAATCTGGCAGAATTATTACAATTAATGACGGAAACCATGACAAGACAAAATAAAGAAATTGCGAACCAAATTAAAATTCAGAATGCAGACACGACGAACCAAATTGCAGAAACCACGAGACAAATGCGTGAGATTAAAGAACAAAACAAAAAATTCTGTTACACCTAAGTCGTATTGAAGACGAGGCAAAAGAATCTCGAGAAGTGATAGGAAACTTAATAACAGGTCACAATCAATTGAGAACAGACACTGACAAGGTACAAGCGGACGTATAAACATTGCATAATGACACTCAGGACGAGATCAAAACATTACGTAACAACACCCAGGGAGAAGTCAAGAAAATAGAGAAACAGATAAACGTAATTACTAGGCAAGCAGCAGGTACAGAGCGTGAAATTGTTGAAAACAGTGTGTTACACAAACATATCACAAAAGCAGCGCTGAAAAGATATGATAACCGCATAGTCAAAATAGTAGCGCAAACGAAGCGACAATTTCAGAAACTGCGGACAGAGTTGTTGCAAACCACTGAAGAGCGTAGTGAACAGGATCAAACAAGCACTGAGTCTGCATCCACATCCGTATCTGTAACAGCACCGAAAAAACAAGCAATTAACGAAGATATTATGCATTTTCGATTCCAATCACAGGCGGAAAATAACATACGTGTAATCAGACAGCCTGCACCGCAACAAACACGTTTCGAAATTCTTGATGAACAAACGGCACCACAAACATATGCGGAACCACAAATGTATGTTTCAAGACAGTTTGGATCGTGCAATGAAGCAGCAAGGTTAGCCAGACAAGATACCGAACCAATACCTGACAATGGAAAGCCAGGTCGCGAAGAGTACAGTGCAATGCATTCAGCTACACGTTCACAACCGATGGAAGAAAATTATTGCGTACCACTCCAACGATACTACGCAAGGGAACGCGAAAGTTACAGTGAACAATATCCAATGGATCTATTACAAACGGAAAGAACGACGGGAGAAATGATCAGAAACAAAAGTGGCGAAGAATCGCGAATTTCATATGGAACTATGACGAAGTACGACAAAGATCATTTCCCCACAGTCAGAAAATTTCAACACTTTCGAGAAGGAAACTCATTACATCCACGAACTTTTATTGATCAATTCCAAGTAGGACTACCAGAACACTGGACCCTAGCACACAAATTAGACTTTATATGTGCACGCATGTCAGGAACAGTCGCAGAAACCATGCAGAATGTTGCAGCGACATGCCAATCGTACGAAGACTTCAGAGAGAAGTTTCTCTCACGATATTGGTCCAGCGAAGCACAGAACAGAGTGAAGCACGAATTATTACAGAACCCATATTCTGAAAATTCAGGAGAGAAGAGTCCCGTGAAATTTTTCGAATTAATGGCAAAGAAAATTCAATGCTTAGATGTACTATACACTGACGGAGAGTTGGTTAAATTATGCGCGATGAAGTTACCATTGAAATACCAGCAATCATTAGTAGGTCGTGGAGGCAATGACGTCGAAGCATTTAAAGGTATTCTAAGGGAACTAGAGTTCATATTTTCGGAAGATGACGCAAGAAAAAGACGAAGCGCACGTGAAAACGAAAGCAAAAACCAGTGGAATCCTCAAGACACAGTACGAAGAAACAATAATTACGAACCACGTGATAACTTCGCACCAAGAAACCACAATAGATTTCAACAAAGAACCGGTTATGGATTTAGAAGAGAATATGGCAATAACTATAATTCACCCAGGAACGGCAACAACTATTACAGAGGGAATAACGACAACCGGAACGGGTACTGGAGAACCAATAGACCGACGAATTATCAACAAAGAAACCACTATCAACAAGCTGAACAAGAAAAGAGAATACAGATAGAAGAGGTGGAGGTAAGACCACTAAACCCCGATAAACGTTCGAATTGACAGCTAAGCGCCCATGCCAAAGGGAATGACGCACCGACCCAGGACAATTGCAGCACCTTGAAGAAAGAAGTAAATACCTTATCACGAGAAGAGAAGAAGGAAAAAACAAATCCCCAGGGACCAGATGAAAACGAAGACAGGAAAATAACAATATCGTGTAGGGACGAAATTAATTGGGAGAATACTGACGAGGAAGATGAATTACCAGAGGCATGCACAACGAATGTAGGAGGAAAGGACGAAGTAATGAGTATTGCAGAGCGATTTGAGATGGAAACCAGGGAAAGCGAATTCAGTGAGGATAATGCGCAGTCGACAGAAGTTGAAAATAAGTTACTAGTGGGCACACAACCCAACGTATATAATGAAGGAAGTTATGAAGCGATAATTAGAGCATTTAGATGCGATTATGTGAAAGTGGCGACGAAGAAGGAGAAGATAGACGAGGATGAGGAAAAAGTAGAAGATGTTGAAGAAAGCGTAAATGAAGTAAGAAATAGAGAGGAGGAAATATAAGAGAGAGAAGTAGCAGTCGAAGCTTATCCTACAGAAAGATCGAATTCACAAGGGAAATTTCTGAAAAGACTCGTGTATGATTAAGTGGAGGATTCGTTGATACAAGAAGAAGAAGAACAGAACCAACCCTTTCAAATTTTGAAGGCCATGGTAAAGCATATCCCAGTCAATATTGTAATTGATAGCGGAAGTGAACTGACTGCGATCTCAGAAAATTTATTCATGCAGTGTAATGCCAATGAGGAATTGCCAATTCTGAAAACACGTAAGATTAAAGTAAGAGGTCCTATTAGAAACAATGCTGCGGAAGTTACGAGACAAACAGAGTTAACTCTTTCGCGTCAAGGTCAAAAGATCGAAGTCAACTTTGTGATTATACCTAAACGAACTGTAGATTTGATTATAGGTGCAGATTTTTTAAATGAGAGACGAGCGATAATAGATACGGGGAAAGGTAGCGTAACATTCGGGAATGTCACACTTCTCTTTGAGCAAAAGCTAAAATTAGAAGAAATACCAGTTATAAACAAACAATAAAGAATGACGCAAGATAAAGAGGATGAATAATTAGAATGGTATGCACAAAAAGGGGAATCGCCTCAACTCATGTTACAAGTCCATAAAGAAATTGACGAAAAATTGCAAGAAGTTCAAGGTATTTCGGAACACAGTAAAAAAGAATTAGAGGGTATTTTACGAGATAAAGCAGAGGTATTTTTACCTAAGACTGGCAATATTAAACACTTTCAGTACAAGTTTAAAGTAAAACAGCACAAACCATTTAGAGTGCCACCCTATACAATCCCTTTAAGCTACAGGAATAAAGTATTCCAGGAGATATCTAAAATGTTAGATGATCATATTATTGAACCAGCTACCTCCACATATAGCAGCCCGCTCCATATTGCACAAAAACGAGATGGGAGCATTATGTTAGTGCTTGATTCCAGACAGATCAACACAGTCATAATCACTGAGACAGATCGCCCAGAAAAATTAGAGGAATTGATACAAAACTTCCACGGTGCTAAGATATTTTCATCAATTGATTTACGGAGTAGTTTCTGGCAAATAGACAAATAGAATTGGCCTCAGAATGTAGAAAATTTACAGCATTTATCGAATTCGGTAGATGTTACCAGTTTAAACGATTGCCATTTGGATTAAACATATCATCAGCAGCGTTTATTGGGGGATTTAATACTATACTCAGTCCTGAAATTTTACAAAAAATTACTTGTTATGTTGATGACGTGATTATAGCAGAACCCTCTTGGGAACATCACAACGACACATTAAATCAGTTTTTACAGATCATGAAAGAGCATGGGGTCACAGTAAATATAACAAAATCCAAATTTGGAAGGCGAGAGGTCAAATTTCTAGGACACATAATTTCAGAGAAAGGGGTAATGCCCGACCCAGAAAAAATACCGGCAAACAAAGAATTCTGTACTCCATATACGAGGGTTATTCCAAAAGTAAGGTCCGATTGATTGCCAAATTGAAACCACAGTGAACATCAGAAATGTTTTACTTGTAACTATTAGCTACACCTTTCAGCTACTTCTCTACGTAGTCGCGGTTCTGACTTAGACTTTCGTCATAGCGTTGTACCAACTTTTCAATAGCCTCATCATAGAAGGCAGCCGCCAGTGCTTTCCGCCAATTCGCCACGCTGGCCTACACCTCGTTGTCTGTGTCAAAATGTTGTCTTCAAATACAGCGGTTCATGTGACCAGAGATGAAACTCAGGGGGAGACAATTGCGGACTGTATTGTGGGTAATCTAACATTTCCATTTGAAAACGATGCAGGAGCATCTTCATTGCCCCTGCAGAATGCGGCTGAGAATTGTCGTGAAGACGAAACAGCACGACAGTTATGTAATGTTGGCTGCATAACTTCAGGCGAAATTTCTCACCAGGCCCTCGTACTTGGCGGCAGACACTATTTTCTAGACATCTTTACGCACTCACTGCGAGCTCAGAAATGAGAAGAGCGACGTGATGCTAACTGGGGTTATACTAGAGACACTACCCAACACATCTGTGCAAAGCTTTATCGGATTTTCATAGTCGTTTCCATTTCGCGACCGATCGGACCTTACTTTTGGAATAACCCTCGTAATAAGAAAACTCTCAGAGGATTTCTAGGTCTCATCGGATTCTATAAAAAAATTTATTTGGATCGACTCTCTCGCAACATCACGCCTATGTGCATTGACTGGAAAAAGCACGCCATGGGTATGGGATCAACAAGCCAATGAAGAATTTTTAAAAGTAAAAACGCACTAACAGCAGCACCGATTTCAACACATCCTGAGCTAACACAAAAATTTTGTATGGCCACTGATAGCGCGAAAACAGGTTTAGGAGTTGTTTTATTCCAAGAATACGAACAGGCAGGGCTAGGATCATATAGAACAATTGCATTTGCCAGTCGGTTCCTCACAAAAAGCGATAAAAACTATTCAGTCACGGAGCTGGAAGCATTGGCCATTGTATGGGACTTCCAACGTTTTCGATACTTCCTATTCGGAAGAAAAACAAAAGTATACACTGACCACAAAGCACTAGAATTTCTGTTATTCGCCAGACTAACTCATGGGAGGTTAGTCAGATGGATGTTCATACTACAAGAATTTGACTTTACTATTACACACATACCAGGACCAGCGAATGTATTAGCAGATGCTTTATCACGATGTCCACAGGGTGCATCCAATAACATAGGTTTGGTAGCAGCAGAAGACCAGTTTACAATGTACTATATAAAACAAGTACCTTTCGAAAACTACATTACGACAGCATTGAAAAACATAGGCAAAGAACAGGACAAGGATCCTGAAAGACTAGGAATCAAACACAAGTGGAGAAGTAAGGATTTTTCAGACATTCGACAGCACTATCTCGTAAAAACAATGTTTTATTTTTTAGACGAAATGTTGCAACGAATGAATGGTTAATTTCTATCCCAGGTAAACTAATTAATAAGTACATATGGTATACACATTTAAGTAATGGCCACTTTGGACCAAAGAAATGCTTTTTAAAAATAAAACAAACAAGCCATTTTCCTAATATGGAAAGACGAATTAGAACAGTATTAGTCAAATGCAAAAAATGTATGAGGGCTAAACATGTCACTTTCCAAACCAAACCACCTATGTTTCCAATAATCCCTAAAAAATTAAAACAAATAGCTGCAATAGATTTGATGGGGCCCCTCCCACACACAAAAAATGGATATATTTTCATATTTGTCGTTTTGGAACTTACTTCTAAATATGTTACCTTGACACCATTAAAACGGGCAACAGGTCTTACTATACGTAAAGCATTTGGACAAGATTTTCTCAGACAAGTAGGTCGAGTGGAACGAATAATTTCGGATAATGGCCCACAATACAAAACGGTGCAATGGCAGAACATGTTAAAACAACACAAAATAAAACCCATCTACATATCTAAGTACAAACCTAGCGCAAATCCAGCAGTGCGATCTATGAGGGACACAGGCACTTTATGCCGACTATATGCAGGCAAAAGACACAACACTTGGGATATATAGCTTAAAGATTTTCAAGAAGTAATAAATGAAATGCCACATAGCACTACACTACTACCTCCAGTTACTGTACTTAAAAATATTGAACCCCCAAACATAACCAGAGAAAATGTTAGAATTCCTATTGTACCACGTAAACAGCACAAACAAGTCATAGCAACAGCACTCTCCAACATCAGAAAGGCAGCCATTAAAAGAAAAGAAAGAGGAGATAGAACAGCAATTAAAAGAACATTCTCAGTAGGCCAGAAAGTATTTGTAAAAACACACCATCTCTCCAGCAAACAGAAACACAAAATACATAAGTTTTACGCTGCATAAAAAGGACCTGTCATAATTAGCCGAATTACTCATGATAATGCTGTGGAACTAATGAACCCAAAAACAGGCAAAACCTTAGGACTTCACCATGTGAGCCATATCAAAAAGTTTGAAGATTAATTTTATTACTGGTAAATAATCAGCACAATATTTCAATATTATGTTGCAGATAAGATTGTCAGGAGAAAGAGAATGAAGAGAGAGGAAGGTGGGAAAACGAAAGTAGTTTCAATAAAAACAAAAACAAAAATAACACCAATAGTACCACAGATTAAGGTGAAGGGATAAAGCATAGATAGTCTAACAGCATGAAATACTAAAATGCTATACACCACAACACTAAACAAAAATAAAAAACGAATTTGAGGATTCTTGTAGAAGTTAAGACTCAAAATATCTTAGAATTGTAACATGGAAAGGGCGTCGAAATTTGTAAAGCTTTTTAAAAAGGCGTAAAACAATGTAGGTGCTAGACATATGTTAGATGATTATAAGTAAAACTTTTTGTAATAACCATTGTGAAAACTCCAGCAAAGACCAGATGCAACAACCCACAAGTTGCAACACGAGAAGTATCAAGAAAGAAAAGGACGTAATTAGCAAGACACGATTCCTACAAGGCAGAAGCGTCGAGAGAAGGGAAAGGACAGCAAGACCAACAGAGGGCTCTTGTAGCCGAAGTGGGCAGTAAATCTGCCCGCTAAGCGGAACCCTGCTGGGACAGAACATGGAACCACAGAGTGGCGGAACCCTGCTGGGACAGAACATGGAACCACAGTGTGGCGGAACCCTGCTGGGACAGAACACGGAAGGCCAAGAGGGTCTTGGAACGCCTTGACTCAGCGGAGCGAGCAAAAAACGGCCCAACGAGAAGACTGCTTGGGCAAGCCACCACTGGCAAAAAGATACGTGTAAAAGTCACACTACTGCTGTTAAACAGCACGCTGATGCACTAAACTGAAGAAAACTTCCACAAAGTAAAAATGACATGGCCAAACAATTTATCAAACTGTTACTAAGAGGAGAACTTCAAAGTGACTAGTTATCAATAAATATTTCCATATCCTGCCCAGAGAAGAACCAAGAAGCAAGTAAGAAGCAGAGAAAAAGCAGGAAGAACAGAAGTTGAAGATTCGCAAGATTGAGACCAAGAAAGAAGATGGGTTAAGAATAGACGACATACCTTCCCAAATCCCTATCCTATTGTAAACTAGTCGTCTGTGAAGTATTACAACGAAAAATGATCGCTTTCAGCGACACATAACGATGACTTTCACGCATACAAAGCCAGTAAACCACAAGATTATGCACTCGCAGCTCCATTCCATTATGAGACCTCCACAACAGCAACAGACACTTGCAAAACCAACAAGGAATGACGAACGAAGCTGTACATCAAATACTTGCCCACATCCATCTGGCTCAAGTCCATCACCTTCGTGCAAAAACATTCGTCAACCTCATGCTTAAAGATTCATAGGATTGTGTGAATGTGTGAAATCAAATTATGTGATGTAGGAATTGTGCAAAAGAAATGTGTGAAAAACTAAATAAGTTAAGCCCACCAGACAGCTAATAAAATACAAAATAACAGTAATTGACTATGGACTTGAGTAAATAATAGACTATCGATAAAAATAAATCATTAGTTCTGAAATGGCCAGTATATAAAGAACAAAAGTAAGGGATAATAAACACTAAAACTATATACCACTAATTTTCTCCTCATAAAAATAAAAGAATAACTATATTTTACTTATTTTCTCCTTATAAAAACAAAGAATAAAAAATTATCTTATTGGGTGTTTTCCCTTTTCTTTTAGCATTTGTACCATTTGTTAGGATAATATCTCAATACTTGTGTATGTATATTTCTTTGTCAAAGCAATTCTTGGAAATAATTCTTATTTCTTAGTGTAACAGTGTTGAAAAGAGTGTCTAGAAACAAAAGCATTTTAGTTGTACATGATATTTAGAAAATGTGTTAGGAATAGATTTCACTTAATTACTACATTTATAAAAAAAAATATTTCTAAGAAAATCGATGCTAAAGACTCCCAACTTTCCATAACAAACTTCTTAAAAAACAAACTTCACACTTAAATAAAGAAAGAAAATAATTAAAAATAAATAATAATAATAGCATAAAAATATTCTTCTCTTGTCAATATAAACGTATTTTTGAGAATAATGTGGAAGAATATAAAAATATAATTTAGTAATACAAACTAGCACACAACCAGAATAACGTGGCTGAACAGTAGGCAACAAAATTTAGATAAGGGAATAATTTTTGACTGACTTACACAACGATTCAATCATTGCCTAACTTCAGTACAAAAATTAAGTTCGAAGGGTGGTAAAATGTAAGGTGTCAGGCAAATCCAACACCTTCCCTGAAAACCCTGACATGATAAGCAAATCCAGGAGTATGTCACATAGCTCCGAATAAATCGTGACATTAAATTAACCAAAGTAATACGAGTAATGAGTGAGCAAATGGAATACCACACACTAACACAAGAATGCCTAAATGCATGTCACACCTTCCCACCATGAGTCAGACGCAGTTCCGAGGGGAGAAACGAGAACAGAAACCGAGAGCAGAACCGTGTTAAGCTAGAAGGCCCTACGATAAGGGGCAGACACCCACGTCGCCAGCTAACCACCAGGAGCACCCCCCAGCCCAGGTTAAAAGCTAGAGCCCTCCAGAAGAACAGTATAGATCTTACGATAACACTAAAAGGGCCACACCAGCTGCAGGTTTTAGCGTGAGACTTTTTCGCGTCTCTGTTACGATTCAAACTTTAAAAACATTGCCCCAGCACGAAAAGTATAACGTTTCTCATTGGATAGACAGTATTTTTGTAGGTGGAGCTTAAGGTTAACATTGAGACCTTGCTTGGTCAGATGAAAACACGGCCAGATAGTTTTTTTCTTAAACCAACTTCGGTAAATTGTAGCAAGGAGAAGTTAGGAGAGAGTTGCTTCCGAGACGGCGAGCTGTATGGAGCTGCACCGGCCGCTGCCCCCTGACGAACACCGACAACGTAATGAACGCAGGCGATGACGCATTTTTGAGCGCATAAGGCTTCACTCAGAACTGCAGAAGTCTCATCCGTTACATCCCCTTTTACGTAATACAAGTGTCGATCGTCAATTGAAGCTCATGGTATTCACATTTGCTACGTAAGTTAAAATCTGAAACGCGATGATTTCTCTGTTATATAATTATTGAGAAGCCACATCAGCCACTGTAATTTACGACAAGTTAGATAAGTAATTGAAGATAATTGAGCGCCACTGTAGACCATTTTGATAGTTTTCTCTTTTGCGAAACTTAATTTAAACCTAGATTATAGATGTGATATGGCATAGGTCATCCTTTGATCCATTGTAGAACTTGGAAACCCATTCAGGGAATATTCGTTCACATTTTTGTTGAATGCAGTTGGTTTTTATCATCCTGTATTAAAATATTTCCTTTTATCAATAGTGCAATTTATAAACAATGTTTTGTGAGTAGAATAAAATCTCCAATGGTAAACTTAACTGCTTTTTCGACGTTATTTTACCAGCTAACTAAAAATAGGAAAGCCTTGGATCCCTTCCACTAAATTTAGTTAGTATTAAGATTCTTTTACAGGGAGTGCAGTGGAGCTGACGCTGAAATCATGAAGTATTTGGTTATATCATCGCTAGTCTCACTGAACTCTTCGGAACTCTACATGTCATGTGTGGTCTGGCGTCTCCTTACCAGCAGCAGGTCCCAGGTTCAAACTAGTCAATTCCCTAAAAAACACACTCAGAGCGTCGTTGCGCTAAAGTGGTAGGAAGACACGACTTAAAACAGACAGGCACCACGCAGAATGTTAGAACAGCGCTACTAAAGCGGAGTTACTGAAGACAGTTTTCGGAAATTCCTTCACAAAAGAAAACGAAGAAAATATTCCAGGACTCGAATCGAGGACAACTGCCAAAGTGATTAAATTGTAAGCAGATATCCATGGTGTAGCGAAGCAGCTTGGAGCACTTAATAATTCTTCCTGTCCGGACAGCACACCAGTAACGTTCCATTCAGAGTATGCTGTTAGAATAGCCCTGCACTTTGCAATCATATACAAAAACTCGCTCGGCCGAAGGTCGGTACCAAAAGAGGGGAAAGTTTCACAGGTCACACGCATACTCAAGAAAGAAAATAGGGGTAATCCGCTGACTTATACACCCATATAGCTAACGTCGATTTGCAGCAGGATTTTAGAACACATGAAGGGCTTATTTCAGTAGCGTTGCAAGTCCATTTTTGTTCATTCTGAGATACAGAGTCCTACAGTTAAATGAGCGCTGAAATATCCGCAGTTGAGACACCAGAAATATTCAAGTATAAACATACTTGAATATTTCCGGTATCTCAACTGCGGATATTTCAGCGCTCATTTAACTTTAGTACCCTGTATCTCAGAAGGAGCAAAAATGGACTTGTACCACTATTGAAATAAGCCCTTCACATAACGTATTCAAACATTGAGTTACCTCGCGAGTGATGGTCTATTGACACACGATCATCATGAATTCAGAAAATATGGTTCCTGTGAAACACACCTAGTTCTTTATTCTCACGAAGTAATGAGTGCAAGCGACAAAGGATCTCAAACTGATTCAACAATTCGAGATTTCCGGAAGGCTTCCGGCACCGTTCCTCACAAGTGTCTTCCAATGAAATTGCGTTCCTATGGAGTACCGCTTCAGTTGTACCACTGGATCCAAGGTTTCCTCTCAGAAAGGTCACAGAAAAATGGAAAACTATCGTCTAAACAAAAGTGATATCCGGCCTTACCCAAGGATACGTTATAAGTCCTCTGCTGTTCCAAATATATATAAACGAATTAGGAGATAATCTGAGCAGTCATCTTAGGTTGTGTAAGGTCACGCACATTAGTATAAAAAGAAATTCGTTAAATTTCCGTTACAATATAAATCACACAAATTTAAAGGCTATCTATTCGACTACATACCTGTCAATTACAGTTACGAACAAATTAAATTGGAAGTATCAGATGGACAATGTCGTTGGGCAGGCAAACCAGGAACTGTGTTTCATTGGTAGGACACTTAGAAGATGCAACATGTCTGCTAAAGAGACTGCCTACAATATGCTTGTCCGTCCTCTGCTGTAGTACTGCAGTGCGGTATGAGATCTTTAGCAGATGGAATTGACGGATAACACCGAAAAAGTTCCAAGATGGGCTGCTCGTGTTGTGTTATCGCGAAATGAAATAGGGGACAGAGTGTCAAGGATGAGCGAGTTGGGATAGCAATCATTATAACAAAGATTTTTTCGTTGCGGCGAGATCTTTTCACGAAAATTCAGTCACCAGCTTTCTCCTTTGGGTGTGACAATATTTTATGGTCGCCCCTACATAGGGAGAAATGATCATCATAATAAAATAACTGAAATTAGAGCTCGTACGGAAAAATTTGAGTGTTCATTTCTCTCACGCGGTGTTGGAGAGGGGAACGCTAGAGAAATAGTCTGAAGGTGATTCGAAAAACCGTCTGCAGGCGCTTAAGTGTGAATTATATTCATATATATGTATTTGTACATACGTGTGTCTGTGGTTATTATGTGGCAAGTTACCCAAGGACGTCTACTAGCTCTCGTCTTTTTACACTCTTGATTCTCTGTTGCATTCAGTATTTCATCTCTCAAAGCTTCCCATTCTTCTTCCACTGTATTCCTCTCATCCGTTCTTGTGCATCTTTCCCTAATGGTCCCTCCGAAATTGTCTACAGCCTGTGATTCTTTCAGTGTACCCAGATCCCATCTCAGTAAATTCTCAACTATTTGCAGTTTCTTCAGTTTTAGTCTACAGTTTATAACCAATACATTAAGGCCACAATCTACTTCTGCCTTTGGAAATGCCTTGCAACTTTAAACCTGATTCCGAAATCTATGTCTTACCATTATATAATCAATCTGAAATTTTCCGGTGTCTCCATTCCTCTTCCAAGTGTAAAACTATCAGTGTTGATAACTAGCCACATAGTTCATTAAGTTTGTGCGGAACACTCAGAGGGCGAGTCCTTCTCGCACCTGGCCAGTCCTTTTTGATTCATTAGACTAAGTTTGTTTATCTTTGAAGGCGGAACCTTCTGCTTCAGCATCGATAAGTAGCAGACGACAGTGCATTGGTCTTAAAAGTAACGCAACCACCTAGCATTTGCGTTTCATGTAAGGCGATCGCTTTGCAAACGTCAGTTTCACACACATCAGTCAGTGAAGACTTCTTTCCACCTGATATATCTCGAAGTATTGTTTGGACATTCGATCATAGGGATAATTTTGACCCTAACGGTTTAAAGACCCGGTATTCCAAAACAAAATATTTATTACGTAATATTTCTTTGAATCAGTATTCTACACATCATGTAATCAGCAACTTCTCCATAACCATCTGACTGGAATGTTGTTAAGGAATCCGAGAAAGTAAAACAAAGAAATACACTGAAGATAGTGTGGGCTTTCAGTCTCCATTTTAGCTACTGTTTAACACGTAAAGAAACGATGGGACGTGTAAATCGTGTCTCTAAGATTCTGAGAGCAGACTTCTTCGTGAAAGACAAAGGCCCCATTTCAAGTACCGCTCCGGCAAACATTTGAACGCTATCAGAAGATTTAGTTCCAGAGCTCACAGTAGAATGAGAGACCCATTCATAAATCAGAGCTTTAAATCGGATTTGCATCCTTCATCCGGTAGCGCATCACGTTAATGGAGCAGCCATTCGTCCAATAGGTGACGTTTGTCGGTGGGCATGACGAATCACTGAGTTAGCATTAGGGAGCTCTGTCGATACATCAGTAAGTTTGACAGATGCTGGAAGCGGAGCAGCGTATTTACTAATTAAACACAAGCTTTGATCTTCGTAATTATTGGCTGCACATTAGGGGGGAGGGCTCTTGTTTCTCAAGTTCGATTTTTTCGTTGTGTTATCCCATTGTCTAGTTCATTGCACAAATAAATGAATTGTGTGTAATTTGGATTCAATGGAAAAATGGAAAGCGGTGCCCTTGAGCGAAAAATTGTTTACAAGTTTCGTAATTTTGCTGTGCATTTACTTGACCCTGTGTCGGACGCGCAGTTAAATGCAATGTGGCAAACTGTAAAAGTAAAACGTAAAAGTTTATCTGACAGATGGGATTTTCTCCCAGTTATTTGTAGTGAGAAGTACTGGAGGAAATAAATTATCACCGTAAGCGAACTGAAGACGAAGACTTTGTACTTGGTACAACTGCTGCCTCCCCTTGAAACTCTCTACGCTTCTTGGGGTCTCTGACTCATCAAGTCATCCGACCAATACGAACTGAGAAATGGCAACGCATTCAGTCAGGGCTACTGAATTAAATAGCGTGCCTATATTAGGTAATGAATTAAACTGGCATGAAAAAATAATATTTTGCAAAGTTGACAGTTTTTTTCTGGATTTTTCGGATTAGCCTGCTGAGCCCAAATTTCACGCAGCTTAATTCTACATGAAATGGAACCAAACTGGCGGGTATCCCCAAAAAAACTATCAAAAATCTGAACAGTTGCGATATGAGAACCACCCTGCCACATATGTTCCATCAGCCTGTGACTAGACTCCATTTTCTGTTGATGACAGCGGACCCAGTATGGGAAAGCAGCAGCTGAGAATATTAAATTTACTCAGGGCGTTTCAGAAGAGAACAGATTCATGCGAAGAAGTGATTGTATAGACCACTCTGAAGGGAATATGTATAAACAGGTATCTACTCTCAACAAATTCCGGAAGAAGATCTATTTCAAAATGTTATGAGTATGAAAGGTGTAAGCTGTACGAACATCGGGTCGTTACATATGTTTTATTGCCAGTTTTCCATTACAACTTTCATCGTTGCACTAGCTGCAGTATATGGTATTTCCCGGGTCACAAAATATCTCACGATTCGTGGCACGAGGACCACTCTCCCTGTCAAATACATACAGACGTTCGTTACATTAAAAGTACGATACTTAAGTAATTAATCAACAATGCAATAAAAGATAAAATAAAACAGGTCAGAATCATATGTTACTTAATTTAATAAGAAATTTAAGATTTATTGTATGTTCATATTTATATTTTGAGTTTTTCACAACACTGTATTTGTAGTTTTGTTGTTAGGACTGTAAATTAACAAATTTGTAAGTTAATAAATTTTGAGGTGACCCATCTTGTGGGCATTCGACCTGCAACTGGCCGTGTGAATAGCATGATTCCCTTAAGCTAACACATCAATAACGGAATATTTTGCCCTGTGATTTTTTGAGTCATGCTGTAAGCCTACTTTATTAGAAATTACAATCGCCTTAAACTGAGGGGCAATCCAGTTCATATTTGGGGTATTCGAGATACAAATATCACCTGCCCTTTTTATTGGCTAATAATTATACTATCTTCGATGACGTTAGTCTGCAGTCGTTTGATGCAGAGTCTTGTTTCGTTACATTTTTAGGAGAAGTTAAATTCCTCAGCAAGATAACTGCCGAACTTCCCGTCAATTTGAGGTAGCGTAACGGCATTCCAGGAACATTTACCGAATTTAAAAATTCAGTAGGATAGTTTACTGTTTCATCGTTCACAGTGCTGATCGACATGTAAGTTTTCTCTGCCCTCGGAAATCGTCTTGCGCGGTGTTGTTGATGTCGTTGACAATTTCGTTTTTCTTCGCTAGAATATCTCGACCACGCAAATATTGTGAAGTGGCGTCATTTTCAAGGAAATCTTGCTATATTTCGGTTACGAGTTGTTCAGGTGTTTCAATGATATTACACAATTCGGTTGTTGGTACGATTTGGCCAGAATTTTCGTCTACTGGATACGTACCTTCTCCTATTTGTATCAGCTTTCACTCTTTAGTCTTCAGAGATCTCCATTCTCATATTTGTTGTTAAATTAATTATTTTCACGTGCTCCCATAAGGATGACTTTTTTAAGCAGGTGTTTATTTCATCCGCTCTCGTTGATTTCGGACTGACAGGCAGCGTTTGACGAAAATCGCCTCGTAATATAAGTAAAACACCTTCCACTAAACTCCCGTCATTGGAATGTTGTATTCCTTGCTTCCAAAGACGTTCTGTGGACCATTGTGTTACGTCCCATATGCTGGTCTTACACTGTTTCAATGCCTGTGCACCCGCTGATGATTTTGTTAGGTCACATTCGCTAGTTCATATTCAGCCACATACAAAAGTAGTTTTAATTCAGAATGTGTTTTTGCCCGCAATCCATAAGTGTATTTTTCTCTTTGATCCTCTCTCGATCTTTGTTCAAATGTGACTGACGAGATGGCGCTGAGCTGCGATTTACGTCTATGATCGAAGTTTGTCATATTCGATTTTGATATTCTACAACATTCGGATGTATTCGATTTCGCGAAGTGAAGAAATTTCTGGAGAATTTAGACTTGTACATGTTCCAGTATAGGAATCTAAATTTTTTTAATATTATAGGATTTTTTGTGAGAGTAAATTTAGGAACTTACCAGAAAATTCTAGGAATTTTTTTAAAATGTGATTATATGGTTCTATTTACAGCTGATTTTAATAACTGTAGTTGTTAGTAGACTAATTATTACAATTATTAATAATAGTGTTATTTTAGAAGCTACTCATAAACATATTGTGCGAGAAAACTATTTTTGTTACCCACACTCACACACTTCTACCAAAGAGACCGAACTCCGTGACTAGCAGCAGGAGACCAAGAGTTATCTACCATCTCAACCGCGAGTGGGTGGCAGTGGGTGGTCGTGGAGAAAAGTGTGTCTTTACGTACACACACTTGCCTTTCATACGTAAACTAGCTGAGTACCCAGTATTGCATGGGTGTGTATTTTTTCCAGTCTTCTATTAGCAAATCTCCTCCTCCTCTTCTCTCTGTCCATTCCATCACTCCCACCCATGACTCTGCCCATCTGATCCTCACCCTCTCTCTGTCCATCTACTCCTGCCCCCTCCCTCTGCCCATCTCATCCTCCCCCCTCCCTCTCTCCACCTCTTCCTTTCTCGCTCCACTTGGTCTACCCTCTCTCTATCCATCTACTCTGCCCTCCAGTCATTATTCATCAGCCCTCTTTTCTATATCTGTCCTTTTCCTTTTCTTTCCGTTCTCTATCTACTTCCCCCTCTCTCAACGTCCGACTCCACCTCTTCCTTTTCTCTGTCCATTTCCTCCTCCCTTCTCTCTGTCCATCTCTTCCCCCCTCCCTCACTCTGCCCATTTAATCCTCCCACCTGTTTCTGCCCAACTCCTCCTCTTTCGTTTCTCTGTCCATTTGCTCTAGCCTCTCCTCTCCATTTCGCTCTCCTCCTCTCTCTGTCCCTGTCCTCCATCTTCTGTCTATATTCATCTCCTCCTTCCACCACTTGTCCATCTCCTCTCCCCACGTTTCCTCTTCACTTTATCACCCCTACGCCAATAGGCGGCTAATGGTTCTTACACTCACAGTATTTCTTTCCATATAGTAATTAATCTGTGTACCAGATTTGATGGAAATAGTCGCAGCGGTTTAGGACGAGCTTTCTACCCGTGGCATTGCCCGTGTACGCCCTTGTCAGATACACAGCAGGTGATCAAAGGTATCTGGACGCCCCGAGAAACATACGTTTTTCATATTAGGTGCATTGTGCTGCCACCTACTGCCAGGTACTCCATATCAGCGACCTCAGTAGTCATTAGACATCGCGATAGAGCGGAATGGGGCTCTCCGCGGAACTCACGGACTTCGAACGAGGTCAGGTAATTGGGTGTCACTTGTGTCATACGTCTGTACGCGAGATTTCCACAATCCTAAACAACCCTAGGTCCACTGTTTCCGATGTGATTGTGAAGTGGAAACGTGAAAGGACACGTACAGCACAAAAGCGTACAGGCCGATCTCGTCTGTTGACCGAAAGATACCGCCGACAGTTGAAGAGAGTCGCAACGTGTAATAGGTAGCCATCTATCCAGACCTTCACACAGGAATTTCAAACTGCATCAGTATCCACTGCAAGTACTTTGACAGGCGGGAGGTGAGAAAATTGTATTTCAAAGCCGAGCGGCTGCTCATAAGCTACACATCACGCCGGCAAATGCCAAACGAGGCCTCGCTTGGTGTAATGATCGTAAACATTGGCCTATTGAACAGTGGAAAAACTTTGCGGGTAGTGACGAATCATGGTACACAATGTGGCGATCCGATGGCAGGGTGTTGATATGGCGAATTCCCGGTGAACGTCATCTGCCAGAGTGTGTAGTGCCAACAGTAAAATTCGGAGGCAGTGGTGTTTTAGTGTGGTCGTTTTTTTCATGGAGGGGGCTTTCACCACTTTTTTGCGTAGCACTATCGTAGCATAGGCCTACTTTGATGTTTTAAGCACCTTCTGGCTTCCCACTGTTGAAGAGCAATTCGGGGATTACGATTGCATCTATCAACACGATCGAGCACCTGTTCATAATGCACGGCCTGTGGTGGAGTGGTTGCACGATACTAACATCCCTGTGATGGACTGGCCTGCACAGAGTTCTGACCTGAATCCTATAGAATACCTTTGGAATGTTTTGAAACGCCGACTTAGTGCCAGGCCTCACCAACCGACGTGGATACCTCTCTTCAGTGCAGCACTCCGTGAAGAATGGGCTGCCATTCCCAAAGAAACCTTCGAGTACCTGACTGAACGTATGCCTGCGGTAGTGGAAGCTGTCATCAAGGTTAAGGGTGGGCCAACATCATATTGAATTCCAGCGTTGCCGATGGAGGGCGCCACGAACTTGTAAGTCATTTTCAGTCAGATGTCCGGAGACTTTTGATCACATAGTGTATTTCACACATATTTAAAATATTTCACAGATATTTGTACACGTTTTTCACCTCTACCTCTACCGAATTCTGCCCTGCAGTTTTATTTTCACCAGAACTTAGTGTCGTAAAGTGATAAAAATTTGCAGGCGCATCCTATGGTATACGTAGCTACTCTCTACGAAATGCATCATGAATCGATTTAATAATAAAGAACTAACAAATTAAAGCGACATGCATGATACAAATCTTTTCAGGTATCTCAATATTTATGACGTGCTATCCCCTTAACTATGTGTCTCGCGTGTGTATGTTGTTCTATGTACATTCGGCGGCATATGTGCAAACTGTCTAAGGAATATGTTGCCAATACAGTTGCTAGACGTAGACGCTAATACATTAAAACTTTATGCTTCATGCGGCAGTTTTACTGCATGAGTAGCGAAATGCAGTAATCGGTAAACATTTTGCCTTCATCATTTCGTGGTGGTTGTCAGCATGACAATGTTCCGTAATGGTTTGAAACAAATTATGTAAAGTTAGTTGCTAATGTTCTCATCCCAAAATAATAGATGAACATAATATAGCGATTCACATATTGTACGCTGCACTGCTTTTTCACTCCCATTTCTACACGTCTTATACAGAGGTGGTTCTTACCCCCACAGCGAGTGTTTCCAGATATTCACAGGTTCACCAAATTTGGTTGAAATACGTCCAGAAATTTAGGAGGCGATATGGAACATACATAAATACGTAACTCCTAGTGTGTTGCATCCTACTCAGAAGTGATGTCTGCAATCTTTGAAGCAGGGCCAAAATTTCAGAACAGCGGTAAGCAATGCGTTCCTTGTTATTTTATCTATGTTCGGTCTTTCTGAACGCCATGGCTGTCTTTCAGTTAAGGAATGTTAGTGGAGAATACAACCAGCCACTAATCCTTTTAAAAAGTTTTATTTTAATGCCTTTACTCGTTTCGGGCTTTCCCTCAGACGACACGCTGCTGTCCAATTGTTACACTAATTAGACCAATCTAGCCATGAGAAGATGAGCACGATAGACCGAAACCACGAATTGTATTAAAGTAACGCTTTGTAACGCTGTCTGTGACTGGTTGTATTCTCTATCACCAATATTTAATTCGTTTCATAAATTGAAACACCACCTTCTTGCTGCAGTCTATATATACACTCCTGGAAATGGAAAAAAGAACACATTGACACCGGTGTGTCAGACCCACCATACTTGCTCCGGACACTGCGAGAGGACTGTACAAGCAATGATCACACGCACGGCACAGCGGACACACCAGGAACCGCGGTGTTGGCCGTCGAATGGCGCTAGCTGCGCAGCATTTGTGCACCGCCGCCGTCAGTGTCAGCCAGTTTGCCGTGGCATACGGAGCTCCATCGCAGTCTTTAACACTGGTAGCATGCCACGACAGCGTGGACGTGAACCGTATGTGCAGTTGACGGACTTTGAGCGAGGGCGTATAGTGGGCATGCGGGAGGCCGGGTGGACGTACCGCCGAATTGCTCAACACGTGGGGCGTGAGGTCTCCACAGTACATCGATGTTGTCGCCAGTGGTCGGCGGAAGGTGCACGTGCCTGTCGACCTGGGACCGGACCGCAGCGACGCACGGATGCACGCCAAGACCGTAGGATCCTACGCAGTGCGGTAGGGGACCGCACCGCCACTTCCCAGCAAATTAGGGACACTGTTGCTCCTGGGGTATCGGCGAAGACCATTCGCAACCGTCTCCATGAAGCTGGGCTACGGTCCCGCACACCGTTAGGCCGTCTTCCGCTCACGCCCCAACATCGTGCAGCCCGCCTCCAGTGGTGTCGCGACAGGCGTGAATGGAGGGACGAATGGAGACGTGTCGTCTTCAGCGATGAGAGTCGCTTCTGCTTTGGTGCCAATGATGGTCGTATGCGTGTTTGGCGCCGTGCAGGTGAGCGCCACAATCAGGACTGCATACGACCGAGGCACACAGGGCCAACACCCGGCTTCATGGTGTGGGGAGCGATCTCCTACACTGGCCGTACACCACTGGTGATCGTCGAGGGGACACTGAATAGTGCACGGTACATCCAAACCGTCATCGAACCCATCGTTCTACCATTCCTAGACCGGCAAGGGAACTTGCTGTTCCAACAGGACAATGCACGTCCGCATGTATCCCGTGCCACCCAACGTGCTCTAGAAGGTGTAAGTCAACTACCCTGGCCAGCAAGATCTCCGGATCTGTTCCCCATTGAGCATGTTTGGGACTGGATGAAGCGTCGTCTCACGCGGTCTGCACGTCCAGCACGAACGCTGGTCCAACTGAGGCGCCAGGTGGAAATGGCATGGCAAGCCGTTCCACAGGACTACATCCAGCATCTCTACGATCGTCTCCATGGGAGAATAGCAGCCTGCATTGCTGCGAAAGGTGAATATACGCTGTACTAGTGCCGACATTGTGCATGCTCTGTTGCCTGTGTCTATGTGCCTGTGGTTCTGTCAGTGTGATCATGTGATGTATCTGACCCCAGGAATGTGTCAATAAAGTTTCCCCTTCCTGGGACAATGAATTCACGGTGTTCTTATTTCAATTTCCAGGAGTGTATTTACGTTGCGGGTGCGTTGCGCCTCTTACAAAAGGCGTCCTCAGTGGGTTTAATCTGTAAAACAGTTTACTTTTTATATGCGATACTTATAAATTATAAAACAGGTCACGTCATTGATATGAAACATCCTGGCAGATTAAAACTGTGTGCCGGACCGAGACTCGAACGCGGGACCTTTGTCTTTTGCGGACAAGCGCTCTACCTGCACACAGTTTTAATCTGCCAGAATGTTTCGTATCAGCGCACACTCCGCTGCAGAGTGAAAATCTAATTCTGGAAAAATCCCCCAGGCTGTGGCTAAGCCATGTCTATGCAATATCCTTTCTTCCAGGAGTGCTAGTTCTGCAAGGTATGCAGGAGGGCTTCTGTGAAGTTTGGAAGGTAGGAGACGAGGTACTGGCCGAATTAAAGCTGTGAGGACGGGTCGTGAGTCGTGCTTGGGAAGCTCAGTTGGCAGAGCACTTGCCCGTGAAAGACAAAGGTCCGGAGTTCGAGTCGCGGTCCGGCACACAGTTTTAATCTGCCAGGATGTTTCATATCAGTGCACACTCTGACACTCTGCTGCAGAGTGAAAAACTCATGCTGGAAACCTCCTCCAGGCTGTGGCTAAGCCATGTCTCCGCGATATCCTTTCTTCCAGGAGTGCCAGTTCTGCAAGGTATGCAGGAGGGCTTCTGTGAAGTTTGGAAGGTAGGAGACGAGGTACTGGCGGAATTAAAGCTGTGAGGACACGACGTGAGTCGTGCTTGGGAAGCTCAGTTGGCAGAGCACTTGCCCGTGAGAGGCAAAGGTCCGGAGTTCGAGTCGCGGTCCGGCACACAGTTTTAATCTGCCAGCATGTTTCATATCAGTGCACACTCTGACACTCTGCTGCAGAGTGAAAAACTCATGCTGGAAACATCCTCCAGGCTGTGGCTAAGCCATGTCTCCGCGATACCCTTTCTTCCAGGAGTGCTAGTTCTGCAAGGTATGCACGAGAGCTTCTGTGAAGTTTGGAAGAAAGGAGACTGCGCTGCAGAGTGCAAATCTCATTCAGGTCACGACATTATTTTTACGTTGATCAGTTACCACTTACAGTGATTCGTTTCTGAAATCTACGTTTCTTATCACCAGGCCATTGTTTAAGGGATCGTTCACGGGTAAAACATGTACATATTAGTTCTCATATGTCGTTGTTGTTGTTGTTGTTGTTGTGGTCTTCAGTCCAGAGACTGGTTTGATGCAGCTCTCCATCCTACTCTATCATGTGCAAGCGTCTTCATCTCCCAGTACCAACTGCAACCTACATCCTTCTGAATCTGTTAAGTGCATTCATCTCTACGATTTTTATCCTCCACGCTACCCTCCAATACTAAACTGATGATCCCTTGATGCCTGAGAATATGCCCTACCAACCGATCCCTTCTTCTAGTCAAGTTGTGCCACAAACTTCTCTTCTCTCCAATTTCACTCAATACCTCCTCATTAATTATGTGATCTACCTACCTAAACCTCAGCATTCTTCTATAGCACCACATTTCGAAAGCTTCTATTCTCTTCTTGTCTAAACTATTTATCGTCCACGTTTCACTTCCATACATGTCTACACTCCATACTAATACTTTCAGAAAAGACTTCCTGACACTTAAACCTATACTCGATGTTAACAAATTTCTCTTCTTCAGAAACGGTTTCCGTGCCATTGCCAGTCTACATGTTATATCCTCTCTACTTCGACCATCATCAGTTATTTTGCTCCCTAAATAGCAAAACTCCTTTACTACTTTAAGTGTCTCATTTCCTAATCTTATTCCCACAGCATCACCCGATTTAATTTGACTACATTCCATTATCCTTGTTTTGCTTTTGTTGATGTTCATCTTATATCCTCCTTTCAAGACACTGTCCATTCCTTTCAATTGCTCTTCCAAGTCCTTTGCTGTCTCTGACAGAATTACAATGTCATCGGCGAACCTCAAAGTTTTTATTTCTTCTCCATGAATTTTAATACCTACTCCGAATTTTTCTTTCGTTTCCTTTACTGCTTGCTCAATATACAGATTGAATAACATAGGGGAGAGGCTACAACCCTGTCTCACTCCCTTCCCAACCACTGCTTCTCTTTCATGCCCCTCGACTCTTATAACTGCCATCTGGTTTCTGTACAAATTGTAAATAGCCTTTCGCTCCCTGTATTTTACCCCTGTCACCTTCAGATTTGAAAGAGAGTATTACAGTCAATATTATCAAAACCTTTCTCTAAGTCAACAAATGCTAGAAACGTAGGTTTGTCTTTCCTTAATCTATTTTCTAAAATAAGTCCTAGCGTCAGTATTGCCTTACGTGTTCCAACACTTCTACGGAATCCAAACTGATCTTCCCCAAGGCCGGCTTCTACCAGTTTTTCCATTCGTCTGTAAAGAATTCGTGTTAGTATTCTGCAGCCGTGGCTTATTAACCTGATAGTTCGGTAATTTTCACATCTGTCAACACCTGCTTTCTTTGAGATTGGAATTATTAAATTCTTCTTGAAGTCTGAGGGTATTTCGCCTGTCTCATACATCTTGCTCGGTAGAGTTTTGTTAGGCCTGGCTCTCCCAAGGCTGTCAGTAGTTCTAATGGAATGTTGTCTACTCCGGGGGCCTTGTTTCGACTTAGGTCCTTCAGTGCTCTGTCAAACTCTTCATGCAGTATCATATCTCGAATTTCA
This sequence comes from Schistocerca americana, assembly GCF_021461395.2. NCBI lineage: Eukaryota > Metazoa > Arthropoda > Insecta > Orthoptera > Acrididae > Schistocerca > Schistocerca americana. Next base: position 225,919,140 of record NC_060120.1, on the reverse strand, counting down.
TCTTCATCTACAGTCTCTTCCATTTCTATAATATTGTCCTCAAGAACATCGCCCTTGTATAGACCCTCTACATACTCCTTCCACCTTTCTGCTTTCCTTTCTTTGCTTAGAACTGGTTTTCCATCTGAGCTCTTGATATTCATGCAAGTGGTTCTCCTTTCTGCAGAGGTCTCATTAATTTTTATGTAGGCAGTATCTGACATACCCCTAGTGATATGCGACTCTACATCCTTACGTTTGTCCTCTAGCCATCCCTGCTATTTTGCACTTCCTGTCAATCTCATTTTTGAGACATTTGTATTCCTTTTTGCCTGCTTCAATTTCTGCACTTTCTTACTTTCTCCTATCATCAATTAAATTCAATGTCTCTTCTGTTACCGAAGGATTTCTATTAGCCCCCTGACGAACACCGACAAGGTAATGAACGCACGCGATGCCACATTTTTGAGCGCATAAGGCTTCACTCAGAACTGCAGAAGTCTCATCTGTTACATCCCTTTTTACGTAATACTAGTGTCGATACTCAATTGAAACTCATGGTATTCACATTTACCACTAAAAGTTAAAATCTGAAACGCGATGATTTTTCTGTTATGTAATTATTGAGAAGCCACATCAGCCACTGTAATTTACGACAAGTTAGATAAGTAATTAAAGATAATTGAGGGTCACTGTAGATCATTTTGATAGTTTTCTCTTTCGTGCAACTTAATTTAAAAATAGATTATAGATGTGATATGGCATAGGACATCTTCGATCCATTGTAGAACTTGGAAACCCATTCAGGGAATATTCGTTCACATTTTTGTTGAACGCAGTTGGTTTTTATCATCCTGTATGAAAACATTTCCTTTTATCAATAGTGCAATTTATAAACAATGTTTTGTGAGTAGGATAAAATTTCCAATGGTAAACTTAACTACTTCTTCGACGTTATTTTAGCAGCTAACTAAAAATAGGAAAGCCTTGAACCCCTTCCACTAAATGTAGTTAGTATTAAGACTCTTTTACAGGCAGTGCAGTGGAGCTGACGCTGAAATCATTAAGTATTTGGTTATATCATCGCTAGTCTCACTGAACTCTTCTGAACTCTACATGTCATGTGTGGTCTGGCGTCTCCTTACCAGCAACAGGTCCCAGGTTCAAACTAGTCATTTCCCTAAAAAACACGCTCAGAGCATCGTTGCGCGAAAGTGGTACGGAGACACGACTTAGAACTAACAGAAACCACGCAGAATGTTAGACCCTCGTCTTTTTACCTACTTGATCCTCTGTTACCTTCACTATTTCATCTCTCAAAGCTACCCATTCTTCTTCTACTGTATTTCTTTCCCCCATTCTTGTCAATCGTTCCCTAATGCTCTCCCTGAAGCTCTCTGCAACCTCTGGTTCTTCCAGTTTATCCAGGTACCTTCTCCTCAAATTTCTGGCTTTTTGCAGTTTCTTCAGTTTTAATCTACAGTTCATAACCAATAGATTGTGGTCAGACTCCATATCTGCCCCTGGAAATATTTTACAATTTAAACACCTAGTTCCTGAATCTCTGTCTTACCATTATATAATCTATCGGAGACCTTCCAGTATCTCCAGGCCTCTTCCATGTACACAACCTTCTTTTATGATTCTTGAATCAAATGTTAGCTATGATTAAGTTATGCTATGTGCAAAATTCTATCAGATGGCTTCCTCTTTCGTTCCTTAGCCCCATACCATATTCACCCTCTACGTTTCCTTCTCTTCCTTTTCCTACTATCGAGTTTCAATCATCCATGACTATTAAATTTTCGCCTCCCTTCACTATCTGAATAATTTCTTTTATCTCATCATACATTTCATCAATCTCTTCGTCATCTGCGGAGCTCGTTGGCATACAAACTTGTACTACTGTGGTAGGCGTGGGCTTCTTATCTATCTTGGCCACAATAATGCGTTCACTATGCTGTTTGTAGTAGCTTATACGCATACCTGTTATCCTATTCATTATTAAACCTACTCCTGCCTTATCCCAATTTGATTGTTGTTGTCTTCAGTCCTGAGACTGGTTTGATGCAGCTCTCCATGCTACTCTATCCTGTGCAAGCTTCTTCATCTCCCAGTACCTACTGCAACCTACATCCTTCTGAATCTGCTTAGTGTATTCATCTCTTGGTCTCCCTCTACGATTTTTACCCTCCACGCTGCCCTCCAATATTAACTGGTGATCCCTTGATGCCTCAGAATATGCCCTACCAATCGATCCCCTCTTCTAGTCAAGTTGTGCCACAAACTCCTCCCCAATTCTATTTAATACCTCCTCATTAGTTATGTGATATTACCCATCTGATCTTCAGCATTTCGAAAGCTTCTATTCTCTTCTTGTCTAAACTAGTTATCGTCCATGTTTCACTTCCATACATGGCTACACTCCATACAAATACTTTCAGAAACGACTTCCTGGCACTTAATTCTATACTCGATGTTAACAAATTTCTCTTCTTCAGAAACGCTTTCCTTGCCATTGCCAGTCTACATTTTATATCCTCTCTACTTCGACCATCATCAGTTACTTTGCTCCCCAAATAGCAAAACTCCTTTACTACTTTAAGTGTGTCATTTCCTAATCTAATTCCCTCAGCATCACCCGACTTAATTCGACTACATTCCATTATCCTCGTTTAGCTTTTGTTGATGTTCATCTTATACCCTCCTTTCAAGACACTGTCCATTCCTTTCAACCGCTCTTCCAAGTCCTTTGCTGTCTCTGACAGAATTACAATGTCATCGGCGAACCTCAAAGTTTTTATTTTTTCTCCATGAATTTTAATACCTACTCCGAATTTTTCTTTCGTTTCCTTTACTGCTTGCTCAATATACAGATTGAATAACATCGGGTAGAGGCTACAACCCTGTCTCACTCCCTTCCCAACCACTGCTTCCCTTTCATGCCCCTCGACTCTTATAACTGCCATCTGGTTTCTGTACAAATTGTAAATAGCCTTTCGCTCCCTGTATTTTACCTCTGCCACCTTCAGAGTTTGAAAGAGAGTATTCCAGTCAATATTGTCAAACGCTTTCTCTAAGTCAACAAATGCTAGAAACGTAGGTTTGCCTTTTCTTAATCTTTCTTCTAAGATAAGTCGTACGGTTAGTATTGCCTCACGTGTTCCAACATTTCTACGGGATCCAAAGTGATCTTCCCCGAGGTCCGCTTCTACCAGTTTTTCCATTCGTCTGTAAAGAATTCGCGTTAGTATTTTGCAGCTGTGACTTATTAAACTGATGATTCGGTAATTTTCACGTCTGTCAACACCTGCTTTCTTTGGGATTGGAATTATTATATTCTTCTTCAAGTCTGAAGGTATTTCGCCTATCTCATACATCTTCCTCACCAGATGGTAGAGTTTTGTCGTGACTGGCTCTCCCAAGTAGTTCTAATGGAATGTTGTCTACTCCGGGGGCCTTGTTTCGACTCAGGTCTTTCAGTGCTCTGTCAAACTCTTCACGCAGTATCTTATCTCCCATTTCGTCTTCATCAACATCCTCTTCCATTTCCATAATATTGTCCTCGAGTACATCGCCCTTGTATAAACCCTCTATATACTCCTTCCACCTTTCTGTTTTCCCTTCTTTGCTTAGAACTGAGTTTCAATCTGAGCTTTTGATATTCATACAAGTGGTTCTCTTCTCTCCAAAGGTCTCTTTAATTTTCCTGTAGGCAGTATCTATCTTACCCCTAGTGAGATAAGCCTCTACATATTTACATTTGTCCTCTAGCCATCCCTGCTTAGCCATTTTGCAATTCCTGTCGACCTCATTTTTGAGACGTTTAAAATTCCTTTTTGCCTGCTTCATTTACTGCATTTTTATATTTTCTCCTTTTATCAATTAAATTCAATATTTCTTCTGTTACCCAAGGATTTCTACGAGCCCTTGTCTTTTACCTACTTGATCGTCTGCAGCCTTCACTACTTCATCCCTCAGAGCTATCCATTCTTCTTCTACTGTATTTCTTTCCCCCATTCCAGTCAATTGTTCCCTTATGCTCTCCCTGAATATCTGTACAACCTCTGGTTTAGTCAGTTTATCTAGGTCCCATCTCCTTAAATTAGCACCTTTTTGTAGTTTCTTCAGTTTTAATCTACAGTTGATAACCAATAGATTGTGGTCAGAGTCCACATCTGCCCCTGGAAATTTCTTACAATTTAAGACCTGGTTCCGAAACCTCTGTCTTACCATTATGTAATCTATCTGATATCTTTTAGTACCTCCACGATTCTTCCATGTGTACAACCTTCTTTTATGATTCTTGAACCAAGTGTTAGCTATGATGAAGTTACGCTCTGTGCAAAATTCTGCCAGACGGCTTCCTCTTTCATTTCTTCCCCCCAATCCATATTCACCTACTATGTTTCCTTCTCTCCATTTTCCTACTGACGAATTCCAGTTACCCATGACTATTAAATTTTCGTCTCCCTTCACTACCTGAATATTTTCTTTTATTTCATCATACATTTCATCAATTTCTTCATCATCTACAGAGTTAGTTGGCATGTAAACTTGTACTACTGTAGCAGGCGTGGGCTTTGTGTCTATCTTGGCCACAATAATGCGCTCACTATGCTGTTTGTAGTAGCTCACCCGTACTCCTATTTCTTATTCATTATTAAACCTACTCCTGCATTACCCCTATTTGATTTTGTATTTATAACCCTGTATTCACCTGACCAAAAGTCTTGTTCCTCCTGCCACCGAACTTCAGTAATTCCCACTATATCTAACTTTAACCTATCCATTTCCCTTTTTAAATTTTCTAACCTACCTCCCCTTTTAAGAGATCTGACATTCCACGCTTCGATCCGTAGAACGCCGGTTTTCTTTCTCCTGATAGCGACATCCTCTTGAGTAGTCCCCGCCCAGAGATCCGATTGGGGGACTATTTTCCTCCGGAATATTTTACCCAAGAGGACGCCATCATCATTTAATCATACAGTAAAGCTGCATGCCCTCGGGAAAAATTACTGCTGTAGTTTCCCCTTGCTTTCAGCCATTCGCAGTACCAGCACAGCAAGGCCGTTTTGGTTAATGTTACAAGGCCAGATCAGTCAATCATCCAGACTGTTGCCCCTCCAACTACTGAAAAGGCTGCTGCCCCTCTTCAGAAACCCCACGTTTGTCTGGCCTCTCAACAGATACCCCTCCGTTGTGTTTGCACCTACGGTACGGCTATCTGTATCGCTGAGGCACGCTACCTCATACACTCCTGGAAATGGAAAAAAGAACACATTGACACCGGTGTGTCAGACCCACCACACTTGCTCCGGACACTGCGAGAGGGCTGTACAAGCAATGATCACACGCACGGCACAGCGGACACACCAGGAACCGCGGTGTTGGCCGTCGAATGGCGCTAGCTGCGCAGCATTTGTGCACCGCCGCCGTCAGTGTCAGCCAGTTTGCCGTGGCATACAGAGCTCCATCGCAGTCTTTAACACTGGTAGCATGCCGCGACAGCGTGGACGTGAACCGTATGTGCAGTTGACGGGCTTTGACCGAGGGCGTATAGTGGGTATGTGGGAGGCCGGTGGACGTACCGCCGATTTGCTCGACACGTGGATCTGACTAAGATTTCTTTGTGTAGTTAGAATCTTTTATTTCGCTGTATTGCAGTAGTTCGCGTAAAGAAGATTTTTGTGAGATAAGTGCTTAATGAAATGTATAGGTTATTGTTAAGATTTCTTTTCAGTCAGGGCCATTCTTTTGAATTAATTATTTGAAGTCAGGTTGTAATTTCTTTGAGCAGTCAGAATGCGTTGCGCTAGAATATTGTGGGTCAGTGTTGACATGGTAAGAAAAAGTAAAGAGAAAGTAGGCTCAGTACGTTCAGTTTTACTCAGCTGTTTCAGAATCAGATAACTTAGAAGTTTCATCTTCTCAGTCATTCTGCAATTTAAGTACAGAGACATTGATTTAAATAAGGAAGTTTTAACGTCACAGAATCCTACGCACTGCGCAATATATCTCAGTATTATTTATAGTGTTTTATGTGCATGATTAGTAATATATTTCGTATGAATGTGTGTATGAAAGGTCTTCTATTGATATCTAAAAGTTATTGTTGAGTAAATACAGTAATCATTGGCCATACATACGTTAACCTTCCAGTTGTAGTATCAATCTTCCAGTTGTAGTAACTTTCTAACTTCGATTTAAAAATCAGGAAAAAAATCAACTGAGTTGTTGTTCCTGAACAATATTTTCGACATTAGGTCTGAAAGGTTGAAGGGAAGTCTAGAAACAACGAATGAATGTAGGATTATCGAGAGTTTTGTCGTGGCCGTTATCCTCAAAGTCTTCAGTCTTCTGACTGGTTTGATGCGGGCTGCCAAGAAATTGTCTCCTGTGTCAACCTCTTCATCTCAGAGTAGCACTTGCAAACTACGTCCTCAATTATTTACTGCATGTATCGAAATCTCTGCCTACCTCTGCAGTTTGTCACCCTCTACATCTGCCTCTTGTACCATGGAAGCCATTACGTGATGTCTTAACAGATGTCCTAACGTCCCGTCCCTTCTTCTTGTCAGCGTTTTCCACATATTCCGTCCCTCGCCGATTCTGCGGAGAAACTCCTCATTCCTTACCTTGTCAGGCCACCCAATTTTCGACAGCCTTCTGTAGCAGCACATCTCAAATGCTTCTATTCTCTTCTGTTCCGGTTTTTCCACAGTTCATGTTTCACTGCCATACAATATTGTGCTTCAAGCGCACATTCTCAGAAATTTCTTCCTCAAATTAAGACCTATGTTTGCCACTAGTAGACTTCTCTTGGCCAGGAATGCCCTTTTGCCAGAGCTACTCTGCTTTAGATCCTTCTTGCTCCACCCGTCATGATTTATTTTGATGGTTAGGTAGCAGAACTTGTTAACATCATCTCGTTAGTGACCATCAGTCCTGATTCTCGCTGTTCTCATTTTTGCTACTTTTGCCTTTCTTCGATTTACTCTCAATCCGTATTCTGTACTCATTAGACTGTTCATTCCATTCAACATTCTTCTTCACATTCACTGAGGATAGCAATGCCACCAGCGAATCTTAACATTGATATCCTTACAACTTGAATTTTAATCCCATTCTTGGCCTTTTTTTTATTTCCGTCATTGCTTCTTTGACGTATAGTTTGAATAGTAGGGACGAAAGATACCCCTTTTAATCGGTGCAGTTCGTTCTTGGCGTATATTACCCGTCGTTCCCTATAGCTTACCGCTAATTTTCTGTGGGTTTCGAGCATCTTGCACCACTTGACTTAGTCGTAAGCTCTCCCAAGGTCGACAAAACCTATGAACATGTCTTGATTTTTCTTCGGTCTTGCTTCCATTATCAACCAAAACGTCAGAACAGTCTCTTTGGTGCCTTTACACAAATTGATCGTCATCTAACACATCCTCAACTTTCTTTTGCATTCTTGTGTGTATTATTCTTGCCAGTGACATGGATGCACGGCCTGTTAAGCTGATTGTGCGATAATTCTCGCACTTGTCGGCTGTTGAAAGCTTGGGAATGGGATGGATGATGTTTTTCCGAAAGTCTGATGGTATATCGCCAATCTCATACATTCTACATACCAATGTGAATAGTCGTTTTGTTTCCACTTCCCCCAATGGTTCTTGAAATCCCGATGGAATGTTATCTACCTCTTCTGCCATACTTGATTTTAAGTCTACCAGAGCCCTTCTTAATTCCGATTCTAATGCTGGATTCCCTTTGTCTTATCTATCCTCACATTTCTTCTTCTGTCATCAGATAATAGAGGTCGTCAATATAAAATTTCCACCTATCCGCTATCTCCTCTGCACTTAACAGCTGAATTCGCATTGCAATACTGATGTTATTGCCATTGCTTTTAATTTCACAGAAGGTTGTTTTGACGTTTCTGTGTGCTGAGTCGGTCCTTTAGAGAATCATTTCTTTTCGATTTCTTCTCATTTCTCGTGCAACCATATCACCTTAGCTTCCCTGCACTTCCTATTTGTTTTATTAATAAGTGACTGATTTCTATATTCCTGAATCTCCATCAAAATTTTTGTACTTCCTTCCTTCGTCGATCAACTGAAGTATTCACGTCGTAGCCACAATGAAAACCAGATTCGAAAGCTGGGTCGCCAATGAAACACATCAATATGTATGAATGAAATGACGTTTATCATGAAAACCGATATACAGATAGAATGGAAACGAACTTCTGTACGAACAGCACTGCTTTCTCGTTATAAAATCGAATATTCCAGATTATACAAACATTTTAAAAATAAGAAATTGGGAGAAACTTCCTGAAAAAATAGCTCAATAGCTGCTGCGGGTTTGGTTTGAATTGGTGACCCGCAGATCGCCAGGAGCTAACTGCTACACAGTATTGAATGTAGCACAGTTCGCAACATTATAAACATTCGTTTTAAATTAAAAACCCCTTTTTCTTTATGTTCCAGACGCAGTTCGCCTTTCCATTAAAGAATATTCAGTTAATTCAATGTGGAATAATACAGCTTTGCTACGAACAACGCTTGTAGATAATAAAAAGTTGACGTCTTGATTTTTATACAAATAATTTACTACTTTCGTTTCTCCTGCCGACATAAGCGTTTCCACTAAGGTTGAGAAGTCGCACTGTCACGTTTCTTTCAAAACACTGAAATTTTGACGTCGCTGTCTTTTCGTTTTGTTTTTGTTTTGCGGTTAGCCTACGATATACACTCCTGGAAATTGAAATAAGAACACCGTGAATTCATTGTCCCAGGAAGGGGAAACTTTATTGACACATTCCTGGGGTCAGATACATCACATGATCACACTGACAGAACCACAGGCACATAGACACAGGCAACAGAGCATGCACAATGTCGGCACTAGTACAGTGTATATCCACCTTTCGCAGCAATGCAGGCTGCTATTCTCCCATGGAGACGATCGTAGAGATGCTGGATGTAGTCCTGTGGAACGGCTTGCCATGCCATTTCCACCTGGCGCCTCAGTTGGACCAGCGTTGGTGCTGGACGTGCAGACCGCGTGAGACGACGCTTCATCCAGTCCCAAACATGCTCAATGGGGGACAGATCCGGAGATCTTGCTGGCCAGGGTAGTTCACTTACACCTTCTAGAGCACGTTGGGTGGCACGGGATACATGCGGACGTGCATTGTCCTGTTGGAACAGCAAGTTCCCTTGCCGGTCTAGGAATGGTAGAACGATGGGTTCGATGACGGTTTGGATGTACCGTGCACTATTCAGTGTCCCCTCGATGATCACCAGTGGTGTACGGCCAGTGTAGGAGATCGCTCCCCACACCATGATGCCGGGTGTTGGCCCTGTGTGCCTCGGTCGTATGCAGTCCTGATTGTGGCGCTCACCTGCACGGCGCCAAACACGCATACGACCATCATTGGCACCAAGGCAGAAGCGACTCTCATCGCTGAAGAAGACACGTCTCCATTCGTCCCTCCATTCACGCCTGTCGCGACACCACTGGAGGCGGGCTGCACGATGTTGGGGCGTGAGCGGAAGACGGCCTAACGGTGTGCGGGACCGTAGCCCAGCTTCATGGAGACGGTTGCGAATGGTCCTCGCCGATACCCCAGGAGCAACAGTGTCCCTAATTTGCTGGGAAGTGGCGGTGCGGTCCCCTACGGCACTGCGTAGGATCCTACGGTCTTGGCGTGCATCCGTGCGTCGCTGCGGTCCGGTCCCAGGTCGACGGGCACGTGCACCTTCCGCCGACCACTGGCGACAACATCGATGTACTGTGGAGACCTCACGCCCCACGTGTTGAGCAATTCGACTGTACGTCCACCCGGCCTCCCGCATGCCCACTATACGCCCTCGCTCAAAGTCCGTCAACTGCACATACGGTTCACGTCCACGCTGTCGCGGCATGCTACCAGTGTTAAAGACTGCGATGGAGCTCCGTATGCCACGGCAAACTGGCTGACACTGACGGCGGCGGTGCACAAAAGCTGCGCAGCTAGCGCCATTCGACGGCCAACACCGCGGTTCCTGGTGTGTCCGCTGTGCCGTGCGTGTGATCATTGCTTGTACAGCCCTCTCGCAGTGTCCGGAGCAAGTGTGGTGGGTCTGACACACCGGTGTCAATGTGTTCTTCTTTCCATTTCCAGGAGTGTACGAGGTAGCGTGCCTCAGCGATACAGATAGCCGTACCGTAGGTGCAAACACAACGGAGGGGTATCTGTTGAGAGGCCAGACAAACGTGGGGTTTCTGAAGAGGGGCAGCAGCCTTTTCAGTAGTTGGAGGGGCAACAGTCTGGATGATTGACTGATCTGGCCTTGTAACATTAACCAAAACGGCCTTGCTGTGCTGGTACTGCGAATGGCTGAAAGCAAGGGGAAACTACAGCAGTAATTTTTCCCGAGGGCATGCAGCTTTACTGTATGATTAAATGATGATGGCGTCCTCTTGGGTAAAATATTCCGGAGGTAAAATAGTCCCCCAATCGGATCTCTGGGCGGGGACTACTCAAGAGGATGTCGCTATCAGGAGAAAGAAAACCGGCGTTCTACGGATCGAAACGTGGAATGTCAGATCTCTTAAAAGGGGAGGTAGGTTAGAAAATTTAAAAAGGGAAATGGATAGGTTAAAGTTAGATATAGTGGGAATTACTGAAGTTCGGTGGCAGGAGGAACAAGACTTTTGGTCAGGTGAATACAGGGTTATAAATACAAAATCAAATAGGGGTAATGCAGGAGTAGGTTTAATAATGAATAAAAAATAGGAGTACGGGTGAGCTACTACAAACAGCATAGTGAGCGCATTATTGTGGCCAAGATAGACACAAAGCCCACGCCTGCTACAGTAGTACAAGTTTATATGCCAGCTAACTCTGTAGATGATGAAGAAATTGATGAAATGTATGATGAAATAAAAGAAAATATTCAGGTAGTGAAGGGAGACGAAAATTTAATAGTCATGGGTGACTGGAATTCGTCAGTAGGAAAATGGAGAGAAGGAAACATAGTAGGTGAATATGGATTGGGGGGAAGAAATGAAAGAGGAAGCCGTCTGGCAGAATTTTGCACAGAGCGTAACTTCATCATAGCTAACACTTGGTTCAAGAATCATAAAAGAAGGTTGTACACATGGAAGAATCGTGGAGGTACTAAAAGATATCAGATAGATTACATAATGGTAAGACAGAGGTTTCGGAACCAGGTCTTAAATTGTAAGAAATTTCCAGGGGCAGATGTGGACTCTGACCACAATCTATTGGTTATCAACTGTAGATTAAAACTGAAGAAACTACAAAAAGGTGCTAATTTAAGGAGATGGGACCTAGATAAACTGACTAAACCAGAGGTTGTACAGATATTCAGGGAGAGCATAAGGGAACAATTGACTGGAATGGGGGAAAGAAATACAGTAGAAGAAGAATGGGTAGCTCTGAGGGATGAAGTAGTGAAGGCTGCAGACGATCAAGTAGGTAAAAGACAAGGGCTCGTAGAAATCCTTGGGTAACAGAAGAAATATTGAATTTAATTGATAAAAGGAGAAAATATAATAATGCAGTAAATGAAGCAGGCAAAAAGGAATACAAACGTCTCAAAAATGAGGTCGACAGGAATTGCAAAATGGCTAAGCAGGGATGGCTAGAGGACAAATGTAAATATGTAGAGGCTTATCTCACTAGGGGTAAGATAGATACTGCCTACAGGAAAATTAAAGAGACCTTTGGAGAGAAGAGAACCACTTGTATGAATATCAAAAGCTCAGATGGAAACTCAGTTCTAAGCAAAGAAGGGAAAACAGAAAGGTGGAAGGAGTATATAGAGGGTTTATACAAGGGCGATGTACTCGAGGACAATATTATGGAAATGGAAGAGGATGTAGATGAAGACGAAATGGGAGATAAGATACTGCGTGAAGAGTTTGACAGAGCACTGAAAGACCTGAGTCGAAACAAGGCCCCCGGAGTAGACAACATTCCATTAGAACTACTTGGGAGAGCCAGTCACGACAAAACTCTACCATCTGGTGAGGAAGATGTATGAGATAGGCGAAATACCTTCAGACTTGAAGAAGAATATAATAATTCCAATCCCAAAGAAATAAGGTGTTGACAGACGTGAAAATTACCGAATCATCAGTTTAATAAGTCACAGCTGCAAAATACTAACGCGAATTCTTTACAGACGAATGGAAAAACTGGTAGAAGCGGACCTCGGGGAAGATCACTTTGGATCCCGTAGAAATGTTGGAACACGTGAGGCAATACTAACTGTACGACTTATCTTAGAAGAAAGATTAAGAAAAGGCAAACCTACGTTTCTAGCATTTGTTGACTTAGAGAAAGCGTTTGACAATATTGACTGGAATACTCTCTTTCAAACTCTGAAGGTGGCAGAGGTAAAATACAGGGAGCGAAAGGCTATTTACAATTTGTACAGAAACCAGATGGCAGTTATAAGAGTCGAGGGGCATGAAAGGGAAGCAGTGGTTGGGAAGGGAGTGAGACAGGGTTGTAGCCTCTACCCGATGTTATTCAATCTGTATATTGAGCAAGCAGTAAAGGAAACGAAAGAAAAATTCGGAGTAGGTATTAAAATTCATGGAGAAAAAATAAAAACTTTGAGGTTCGCCGATGACATTGTAATTCTGTCAGAGACAGCAAAGGACTTGGAAGAGCGGTTGAAAGGAATGGACAGTGTCTTGAAAGGAGGGTATAAGATGAACATCAACAAAAGCTAAACGAGGATAATGGAATGTAGTCGAATTAAGTCGGGTGATGCTGAGGGAATTAGATTAGGAAATGACACACTTAAAGTAGTAAAGGAGTTTTGCTATTTGGGGAGCAAAGTAACTGATGATGGTCGAAGTAGAGAGGATATAAAATGTAGACTGGCAATGGCAAGGAAAGCGTTTCTGAAGAAGAGAAATTTGTTAACATCGAGTATAGAATTAAGTGCCAGGAAGTCGTTTCTGAAAGTATTTGTATGGAGTGTAGCCATGTATGGAAGTGAAACATGGACGATAAATAGTTTAGACAAGAAGAGAATAGAAGCTTTCGAAATGTGGTGCTACAGAGGAATGCTGAAGATCAGATGGGTAATATCACATAACTAATGAGGAGGTATTAAATAGAATTGGGGAGGAGTTTGTGGCACAACTTGACTAGAAGAGGGGATCGATTGGTAGGGCATATTCTGAGGCATCAAGGGATCACCAGTTAATATTGGAGGGCAGCGTGGAGGGTAAAAATCGTAGAGGGAGACCAAGAGATGAATACACTAAGCAGATTCAGAAGGATGTAGGTTGCAGTAGGTACTGGGAGATGAAGAAGCTTGCACAGGATAGAGTAGCATGGAGAGCTGCATCAAACCAGTCTCAGGACTGAAGACAACAACAATCAAATTGGGATAAGGCAGGAGTAGGTTTAATAATGAATAGGATAACAGGTATGCGTATAAGCTACTACAAACAGCATAGTGAACGCATTATTGTGGCCAAGATAGATAAGAAGCCCACGCCTACAACAGTAGCACAAGTTTATATGCCAACGAGCTCCGCAGTTGACGAAGGGATTGATGAAATGTATGATGAGATAAAAGAAATTATTCAGATAGTGAAGGGAGGTGAAAATTTAATAGTCATGGATGATTGAAACTCGATAGTAGGAAAAGGAAGAGAAGGAAACGTAGAGGGTGAATATGGTATGGGGCTAAGGAACGAAAGAGGAAGCCATCTGATAGAATTTTGCACATAGCATAACTTAATCATAGCTAACATTTGATTCAAGAATCATAAAAGAAGGTTGTGTACATGGAAAGGCCTGGAGATACTGGAAGGTCTCCGATAGATTATATAATGGTAAGACAGAGATTCAGGAACTAGGTGTTTAAACTGTAAAATATTTCCAGGGGCAGATATGGAGTCTGACCACAATCTATTGGTTATGAACTGTAGATTAAAACTGAAGAAACTGCAAAAAGCTAGAAATTTGAGGAGAAGGTACCTGGATAAACTGGAAGAACCAGAGGTTGCAGAGAGCTTCAGGGAGAGCATTAGGGAACGATTGACAAGAATGGGGGAAAGAAATACAGTAGAAGAAGAATGGGTAGCTTTGAGAGATGAAATAGTGAAAGTAACAGAGGATCAAGTAGGTAAAAAGACGAGGGTCTAACATTCTGCGTGGTTTCTGTTAGTTCTAAGTCGTGTCTCCGTACCACATTCGCGCAACAATGATCTGAGCGTGTTTTTTAGGGAAATGACTAGTTTGAACCTGGGACCTGTTGCTGGTAAGGAGACGCCAGACCACACATGACATGTAGAGTTCAGAAGAGTTCAGTGAGACTAGCGATGATATAACCAAATACTTAATGATTTCAGCGTCAGCTCCACTGCACTGCCTGTAAAAGAGTCTTAATACTAACTACATTTAGTGGAAGGGGTTCAAGGCTTTCCTATTTTTAGTTAGCTGCTAAAATAACGTCGAAGAAGTAGTTAAGTTTACCATTGGAAATTTTATCCTACTCACAAAACATTGTTTATAAATTGCACTATTGATAAAAGGAAATGTTTTCATACAGGATGATAAAAACCAACTGCGTTCAACAAAAATGTGAACGAATATTCCCTGAATGGGTTTCCAAGTTCTACAATGGATCGAAGATGTCCTATGCCATATCACATCTATAATCTATTTTTAAATTAAGTTGCACGAAAGAGAAAACTATCAAAATGATCTACAGTGACCCTCAATTATCTTTAATTACTTATCTAACTTGTCGTAAATTACAGTGGCTGATGTGGCTTCTCAATAATTATATAACAGAAAAATCATCGCGTTTCAGATTTTAACTTTTAGTGGTAAATGTGAATACCATGAGTTTCAATTGAGTATCGACACTAGTATTACGTAAAAAGGGGATGTAACAGATGAGACTTCTGCAGTTCTGAGTGAAGCCTTATGCGCTCAAAAATGTGGCATCGCGTGCGTTCATTACCTTGTCGGTGTTCGTCAGGGGGCGGCGGCCCTCGCAGTTCCTGACACCTTACAAGGGCTAATAGAAATCCTTCGGTAACAGAAGAGACATTGAATTTAATTGATGATAGGAGAAAGTAAGAAAGTGCAGAAATTGAAGCAGGCAAAAAGGAATACAAATGTCTCAAAAATGAGATTGACAGGAAGTGCAAAATAGCAGGGATGGCTAGAGGACAAACGTAAGGATGTAGAGTCGCATATCACTAGGGGTATGTCAGATACTGCCTACAGAAAAATTAATGAGACCTCTGCAGAAAGGAGAACCACTTGCATGAATATCAAGAGCTCAGATGGAAAACCAGTTCTAAGCAAAGAAAGGAAAGCAGAAAGGTGGAAGGAGTATGTAGAGGGTCTATACAAGGGCGATGTTCTTGAGGACAATATTATAGAAATGGAAGAGACTGTAGATGAAGATGAAATTCGAGATATGATACTGCGTGAAGAGTTTGACAGAGCACTGAAGGACCTAAGTCGAAACAAGGCCCCCGGAGTAGACAACATTCCATTAGAACTACTGACAGCCTTGGGAGAGCCAGGCCTAACAAAACTCTACCGAGCAAGATGTATGAGACAGGCGAAATACCCTCAGACTTCAAGAAGAATTTAATAATTCCAATCTCAAAGAAAGCAGGTGTTGACAGATGTGAAAATTACCGAACTATCAGGTTAATAAGCCACGGCTGCAGAATACTAACACGAATTCTTTACAGACGAACGGAAAAACTGGTAGAAGCCGGCCTTGAGGAAGATCAGTTTGGATTCCGTAGAAGTGTTGGAACACGTAAGGCAATACTGACGCTAGGACTTATTTTAGAAAATAGATTAAGGAAAGACAAACCTACGTTTCTAGCATTTGTTGACTTAGAGAAAGGTTTTGATAATATTGACTGTAATACTCTCTTTCAAATCTGAAGGTGACAGGGGTAAAATACAGGGAGCGAAAGGCTATTTACAATTTGTACAGAAACCAGATGGCAGTTATAAGAGTCGAGGGGCATGAAAGAGAAGCAGTGGTTGGGAAGGGACTGAGACAGGGTTGTAGCCTCTCCCCTATGTTATTCAATCTGTATATTGAGCAAGCAGTAAAGGAAACGAAAGAAAAATTCGGAGTAGGTATTAAAATTCATGGAGAAGAAATAAAAACTTTGAGGTTCGCCGATGACATTGTAATTCTGTCAGAGACAGCAAAGGACTTGGAAGAGCAATTGAAAGGAATGGACAGTGTCTTGAAAGGAGGATATAAGATGAACATCAACAAAAGCAAAACAAGGATAATGGAATGTCGTCAAATTAAATCGGGTGATGCTGTGGGAATAAGATTAGGAAATGAGACACTTAAAGTAGTAAAGGAGTTTTGCTATTTGGGGAGCAAAATAACTGATGATGGTCGAAGTAGAGAGGATATAACATGTAGACTGGCAATGGCACGGAAACCGTTTCTGAAGAAGAGAAATTTGTTAACATCGAGTATAGGTTTAAGTGTCAGGAAGTCTTTTCTGAAAGTATTAGTATGGAGTGTAGACATGTATGGAAGTGAAACGTGGACGATAAATATTTTAGACAAGAAGAGAATAGAAGCTTTCGAAATGTGGTGCTATAGAAGAATGCTGAGGTTTAGATAGGTAGATCACATAATTAATGAGGAGGTATTGAGTGAAATTGGAGAGAAGAGAAGTTTGTGGCACAACTTGACTAGAAGAAGGGATCGGTTGGTAGGGCATATTCTCAGGCATCAAGGGATCATCAGTTTAGTATTGGAGGGTAGCGTGGAGGATAAAAATCGTAGAGATGAATGCACTTAACAGATTCAGAAGGATGTAGGTTGCAGTTGGTACTGGGAGATGAAGACGCTTGCACATGATAGAGTAGGATGGAGAGCTGCATCAAACCAGTCTCTGGACTGAAGACCACAACAACAACAACAACAACAACGACATATGAGAACTAATATGTACATGTTTTACCCGTGAACGATCCCTTAAACAATGGCCTGGTGATAAGAAACGTAGATTTCAGAAACGAATCACTGTAAGTGGTAACTGATCAACGTAAAAATAATGTCGTGACCTGAATGAGATTTGCACTCTGCAGCGCAGTCTCCTTTCTTCCAAACTTCACAGAAGCTCTCGTGCATACCTTGCAGAACTAGCACTCCTGGAAGAAAGGGTATCGCGGAGACATGGCTTAGCCACAGCCTGGAGGATGTTTCCAGCATGAGTTTTTCACTCTGCAGCAGAGTGTCAGAGTGTGCACTGATATGAAACATGCTGGCAGATTAAAACTGTGTGCCGGACCGCGACTCGAACTCCGGACCTTTGCCTCTCACGGGCAAGTGCTCTGCCAACTGAGCTTCCCAAGCACGACTCACGTCGTGTCCTCACAGCTTTAATTCCGCCAGTACCTCGTCTCCTACCTTCCAAACTTCACAGAAGCCCTCCTGCATACCTTGCAGAACTGGCACTCCTGGAAGAAAGGATATCGCGGAGACATGGCTTAGCCACAGCCTGGAGGAGGTTTCCAGCATGAGTTTTTCACTCTGCAGCAGAGTGTCAGAGTGTGCACTGATATGAAACATCCTGGCAGATTAAAACTGTGTGCCGGACCGCGACTCGAACTCCGGACCTTTGTCTTTCACGGGCAAGTGCTCTGCCAACTGAGCTTCCCAAGCACGACTCACGACCCGTCCTCACAGCTTTAATTCGGCCAGTACCTCGTCTCCTACCTTCCAAACTTCACAGAAGCCCTCCTGCATACCTTGCAGAACTAGCACTCCTGGAAGAAAGGATATTGCATAGACATGGCTTAGCCACAGCCTGGGGGATTTTTCCAGAATTAGATTTTCA
Source organism: Schistocerca americana (assembly GCF_021461395.2). Taxonomy (NCBI): domain Eukaryota; kingdom Metazoa; phylum Arthropoda; class Insecta; order Orthoptera; family Acrididae; genus Schistocerca; species Schistocerca americana. Next base: position 225,901,281 of record NC_060120.1, on the reverse strand, counting down.
CTCTGCAGCGGAGTGTGCGCTGATACGAAACATTCTGGCAGATTAAAACTGTGTGCAGGTAGAGCGCTTGTCCGCAAAAGACAAAGGTCCCGCGTTCGAGTCTCGGTCCGGCACACAGTTTTAATCTGCCAGGATGTTTCATATCAATGACGTGACCTGTTTTATAATTTATAAGTATCGCATATAAAAAGTAAACTGTTTTACAGATTAAACCCACTGAGGACGCCTTTTGTAAGAGGCGCAACGCACCCGCAACGTAAATACACTCCTGGAAATTGAAATAAGAACACCGTGAATTCATTGTCCCAGGAAGGGGAAACTTTATTGACACATTCCTGGGGTCAGATACATCACATGATCACACTGACAGAACCACAGGCACATAGACACAGGCAACAGAGCATGCACAATGTCGGCACTAGTACAGCGTATATTCACCTTTCGCAGCAATGCAGGCTGCTATTCTCCCATGGAGACGATCGTAGAGATGCTGGATGTAGTCCTGTGGAACGGCTTGCCATGCCATTTCCACCTGGCGCCTCAGTTGGACCAGCGTTCGTGCTGGACGTGCAGACCGCGTGAGACGACGCTTCATCCAGTCCCAAACATGCTCAATGGGGGACAGATCCGGAGATCTTGCTGGCCAGGGTAGTTGACTTACACCTTCTAGAGCACGTTGGGTGGCACGGGATACATGCGGACGTGCATTGTCCTGTTGGAACAGCAAGTTCCCTTGCCGGTCTAGGAATGGTAGAACGATGGGTTCGATGACGGTTTGGATGTACCGTGAACTATTCAGTGTCCCCTCGACGATCACCAGTGGTGTACGGCCAGTGTAGGAGATCGCTCCCCACACCATGATGCCGGGTGTTGGCCCTGTGTGCCTCGGTCGTATGCAGTCCTGATTGTGGCGCTCACCTGCACGGCGCCAAACACGCATACGACCATCATTGGCACCAAAGCAGAAGCGACACTCATCGCTGAAGACGACACGTCTCCATTCGCCCCTCCATTCACGCCTGTCGCGACACCACTGGAGGCGGGCTGCACGATGTTGGGGCGTGAGCGGAAGACGGCCTAACGGTGTGCGGGACCGTAGCCCAGCTTCATGGAGACGGTAGCGAATGGTCTTCGCCGATACCCCAGGAGCAACAGTGTCCCTAATTTGCTGGGAAGTGGCGGTGCGGTCCCCTACGGCACTGCGTAGGATCCTACGGTCTTGGCGTGCATCCGTGCGTCGCTGCGGTCCGGTCCCAGGTCGACGGGCACGTGCACCTTCCGCCGACCACTGGCGACAACATCGATGTACTGTGGAGACCTCACGCCCCACGTGTTGAGCAATTCGGCGGTACGTCCACCCGGCCTCCCGCATGCCCACTATACGCCCTCGCTCAAAGTCCGTCAACTGCACATACGGTTCACGTCCACGCTGTCGTGGCATGCTACCAGTGTTAAAGACTGCGATGGAGCTCCGTATGCCACGGCAAACTGGCTGACACTGACGGCGGCGGTGCACAAATGCTGCGCAGCTAGCGCCATTCGACGGCCAACACCGCGGTTCCTGGTGTGTCCGCTGTGCCGTGCGTGTGATCATTGCTTGTACAGCCCTCTCGCAGTGTCCGGAGCAAGTATGGTGGGTCTGACACACCGGTGTCAATGTGTTCTTTTTTCCATTTCCAGGAGTGTATATATAGACTGCAGCAAGAAGGTGGTGTTTCAATTTATGAAACGAATTAAATATTGGTGATAGAGAATACAACCAGTCACAGACAGCGTTACAAAGCGTTACTTTAATACAATTCGTGGTTTCGGTCTATCGTGCTCATCTTCTCATGGCTAGATTGGTCTAATTAGTGTAACAATTGGACAGCAGCGTGTCGTCTGAGGGAAAGCCCGAAACGAGTAAAGGCATTAAAATAAAACTTTTTAAAAGGATTAGTGGCTGGTTGTATTCTCCACTAACATTCCTTAACTGAAAGACAGCCATGGCGTTCAGAAAGACCGAACATAGACAAAATAACAAGGAACGCATTGCTTACCGCTGTTCTGAAATTTTGGCCCTGCTTCAAAGATTGCAGACATCACTTCTGAGTAGGATGCAGCACACTAGGAGTTACGTATTTATGTATGTTCCATATCGCCTCCTAAATTTCTGGACCGATTTCAACCAAATTTGGTGAACCTGTGAATATCTGGAAACACTCGCTGTGGGGGTAAGAACCACCTCTGTATAAGACGTGTAGAAATGGGAGTGAAAAAGCAGTGCAGCGTACAATATGTGAATCGCTATATTATGTTCATCTATTATTTTGGGATGAGAACATTAGCAACTAACTTTACATAATTTGTTTCAAACCATTACGGAACATTGTCATGCTGACAACCACCACGAAATGATGAAGGCAAAATGTTTACCGATTACTGCATTTCGCTACTCATGCAGTAAAACTGCCGCATGAAGCATAAAGTTTTAATGTATTAGCGTCTACGTCTAGCAACTGTATTGGCAACATATTCCTTAGACAGTTTGCACATATGCCGCTGAATGTACATAGAACAACATACACACGCGAGACACATAGTTAAGGGGATAGCACGTCATAAATATTGAGATACCTGAAAAGATTTGTATCATGCATGTCGCTTTAATTTGTTAGTTCTTTATTATTAAATCGATTCATGATGCATTTCGTAGAGAGTAGCTACGTATACCATAGGATGCGCCTGCAAATTTTTATCACTTTACGACACTAAGTTCTGGTGAAAATAAAACTGCAGGGCAGAATTCGGTAGAGGTAGAGGTGAAAAACGTGTACAAATATCTGTGAAATATTTTAAATATGTGTGAAATACACTATGTGATCAAAAGTCTCCGGACATCTGACTGAAAATGACTTACAAGTTCGTGGCGCCCTCCATCGGCAACGCTGGAATTCAATATGATGTTGGCCCACCCTTAACCTTGATGACAGCTTCCACTACCGCAGGCATACGTTCAGTCAGGTACTCGAAGGTTTCTTTGGGAATGGCAGCCCATTCTTCACGGAGTGCTGCACTGAAGAGAGGTATCCACGTCGGTTGGTGAGGCCTGGCACTAAGTCGGCGTTTCAAAACATTCCAAAGGTATTCTATAGGATTCAGGTCAGAACTCTGTGCAGGCCAGTCCATCACAGGGATGTTAGTATCGTGCAACCACTCCACCACAGGCCGTGCATTATGAACAGGTGCTCGATCGTGTTGATAGATGCAATCGTAATCCCCGAATTGCTCTTCAACAGTGGGAAGCCAGAAGGTGCTTAAAACATCAAAGTAGGCCTATGCTACGATAGTGCTACGCAAAAAAGCGGTGAAAGCCCCCTCCATGAAAAAAACGACCGCACTAAAACACCACTGCCTCCGAATTTTACTGTTGGCACTACACACTCTGGCAGATGACGTTCACCGGGAATTCGCCATATCAACACCCTGCCATCGGATCGCCACATTGTGTACCATGATTCGTCACTACCCGCAAAGTTTTTCCACTGTTCAATAGGCCAATGTTTACGATCATTACACCAAGCGAGGCCTCGTTTGGCATTTGCCGGCGTGATGTGTGGCTTATGAGCAGCCGCTCGGCTTTGAAATACAATTTTCTCACCTCCCGCCTGTCAAAGTACTTGCAGTGGATACTGATGCAGTTTGAAATTCCTGTGTGAAGGTCTGGATAGATGGCTACCTATTACACGTTGCGACTCTCTTCAACTGTCGGCGGTATCTTTCGGTCAACAGACGAGATCGGCCTGTACGCTTTTGTGCTGTACGTGTCCTTTCACGTTTCCACTTCACAATCACATCGGAAACAGTGGACCTAGGGTTGTTTAGGATTGTGGAAATCTCGCGTACAGACGTATGACACAAGTGACACCCAATTACCTGACCTCGTTCGAAGTCCGTGAGTTCCGCGGAGAGCCCCATTCCGCTCTATCGCGATGTCTAATGACTACTGAGGTCGCTGATATGGAGTACCTGGCAGTAGGTGGCAGCACAATGCACCTAATATGAAAAACGTATGTTTCTCGGGGCGTCCAGATACCTTTGATCACCTGCTGTGTATCTGACAAGGGCGTACACGGGCAATGCCACGGGTAGAAAGCTCGTCCTAAACCGCTGCGACTATTTCCATCAAATCTGGTACACAGATTAATTACTATATGGAAAGAAATACTGTGAGTGTAAGAACCATTAGCCGCCTATTGGCGTAGGGGTGATAAAGTGAAGAGGAAACGTGGGGAGAGGAGATGGACAGGTGGTGGAAGGAGGAGATGAATATAGACAGAAGATGGAGGACAGGGACAGAGAGAGGAGGAGAGCGAAATGGAGAGGAGAGGCTAGAGCAAATGGACAGAGAAACGAAAGAGGAGGAGTTGGGCAGAAACAGGTGGGAGGATTAAATGGGCAGAGTGAGGGAGGGGGGAAGAGATGGACAGAGAGAAGGGAGGAGGAAATGGACAGAGAAAAGGAAGAGGTGGAGTCGGACGTTGAGAGAGGGGGAAGTAGATAGAGAACGGAAAGAAAAGGAAAAGGACAGATATAGAAAAGAGGGCTGATGAATAATGACTGGAGGGCAGAGTAGATGGATAGAGAGAGGGTAGACCAAGTGGAGCGAGAAAGGAAGAGGTGGAGAGAGGGAGGGGGGAGGATGAGATGGGCAGAGGGAGGGGGCAGGAGTAGATGGACAGAGAGAGGGTGAGGATCAGATGGGCAGAGTCATGGGTGGGAGTGATGGAATGGACAGAGAGAAGAGGAGGAGGAGATTTGCTAATAGAAGACTGGAAAAAATACACACCCATGCAATACTGGGTACTCAGCTAGTTTACGTATGAAAGGCAAGTGTGTGTACGTAAAGACACACTTTTCTCCACGACCACCCACTGCCACCCACTCGCGGTTGAGATGGTAGATAACTCTTGGTCTCCTGCTGCTAGTCACGGAGTTCGGTCTCTTTGGTAGAAGTGTGTGAGTGTGGGTAACAAAAATAGTTTTCTCGCACAATATGTTTATGAGTAGCTTCTAAAATAACACTATTATTAATAATTGTAATAATTAGTCTACTAACAACTACAGTTATTAAAATCAGCTGTAAATAGAACCATATAATCACATTTTAAAAAAATTCCTAGAATTTTCTGGTAAGTTCCTAAATTTACTCTCACAAAAAATCCTATAATATTAAAAAAATTTAGATTCCTATACTGGAACATGTACAAGTCTAAATTCTCCAGAAATTTCTTCACTTCGCGAAATCGAATACATCCGAATGTTGTAGAATATCAAAATCGAATATGACAAACTTCGATCATAGACGTAAATCGCAGCTCAGCGCCATCTCGTCAGTCACATTTGAACAAAGATCGAGAGAGGATCAAAGAGAAAAATACACTTATGGATTGCGGGCAAAAACACATTCTGAATTAAAACTACTTTTGTATGTGGCTGAATATGAACTAGCGAATGTGACCTAACAAAATCATCAGCGGGTGCACAGGCATTGAAACAGTGTAAGACCAGCATATGGGACGTAACACAATGGTCCACAGAACGTCTTTGGAAGCAAGGAATACAACATTCCAATGACGGGAGTTTAGTGGAAGGTGTTTTACTTATATTACGAGGCGATTTTCGTCAAACGCTGCCTGTCAGTCCGAAATCAACGAGAGCGGATGAAATAAACACCTGCTTAAAAAAGTCATCCTTATGGGAGCACGTGAAAATAATTAATTTAACAACAAATATGAGAATGGAGATCTCTGAAGACTAAAGAGTGAAAGCTGATACAAATAGGAGAAGGTACGTATCCAGTAGACGAAAATTCTGGCCAAATCGTACCAACAACCGAATTGTGTAATATCATTGAAACACCTGAACAACTCGTAACCGAAATATAGCAAGATTTCCTTGAAAATGACGCCACTTCACAATATTTGCGTGGTCGAGATATTCTAGCGAAGAAAAACGAAATTGTCAACGACATCAACAACACCGCGCAAGACGATTTCCGAGGGCAGAGAAAACTTACATGTCGATCAGCACTGTGAACGATGAAACAGTAAACTATCCTACTGAATTTTTAAATTCGGTAAATGTTCCTGGAATGCCGTTACGCTACCTCAAATTGACGGGAAGTTCGGCAGTTATCTTGCTGAGGAATTTAACTTCTCCTAAAAATGTAACGAAACAAGACTCTGCATCAAACGACTGCAGACTAACGTCATCGAAGATAGTATAATTATTAGCCAATAAAAAGGGCAGGTGATATTTGTATCTCGAATACCCCAAATATGAACTGGATTGCCCCTCAGTTTAAGGCGATTGTAATTTCTAATAAAGTAGGCTTACAGCATGACTCAAAAAATCACAGGGCAAAATATTCCGTTATTGATGTGTTAGCTTAAGGGAATCATGCTATTCACACGGCCAGTTGCAGGTCGAATGCCCACAAGATGGGTCACCTCAAAATTTATTAATTTACAAATTTGTTAGTTTACAGTCCTAACAACAAAACTACAAATACAGTGTTGTGAAAAACTCAAAATATAAATATGAACATACAATAAATCTTAAATTTCTTATTAAATTAAGTAACATATGATTCTGACCTGTTTTATTTTATCTTTTATTGCATTGTTGATTAATTACTTAAGTATCGTACTTTTAATGTAACGAACGTCTGTATGTATTTGACAGGGAGAGTGGTCCTCGTGCCACGAATCGTGAGATATTTTGTGACCCGGGAAATACCATATACTGCAGCTAGTGCAACGATGAAAACGGTGATATGATGTTCGTACAGCTTACACCTTTCATGTTCATAACATTTTGAAATAGGTCTTTTTCCGGAATTTGTTGAGAGTAGATACCTGTTTATACATATTCCCTTCAGAGTGGTCTATACAATCACCTCTTCGCATGAATCTGTTCTCTTGTGAAACGCCCTGAGTAAATTTAATATTCTCAGCTGCTGCTTTCCCATACTGGGTCCGCTGTCATCGACAGAAAATGGAGTCTAGTCACAGGCTGATGGAACATGTGTGGCAGGGTGGTTCTCATATCGCAACTGTTCAGATTTTTGATAGTTTTTTTGGGGATACCTGCCAGTTTGGTTCTATTTCACGTAGAATTAAGCTGTGTGAAATTTGGGCTCAGCAGGCTAATCCGAAAAATCCAGAAAAAAAACTGTCAACTTTGCAAAATATTATTTTTTCATGCCAGTTTAATTCATTACCTAATATAGGCACGCTATTTAATTCAGTAGCCCTGACTGAATGCGTTGCCATTTCTCAGTTCGTATTGGTCGGATGACTTGATGAGTCAGAGACCCCAAGAAGCGTAGAGAGTTTCAAGGGGAGGCAGCAGTTGTACCAAGTACAAAGTCTTCGTCTTCAGTTCGCTTACGGTGATAATTTATTTCCTCCAGTACTTCTCACTACAAATAACTGGGAGAAAATCCCATCTGTCAGATAAACTTTTACGTTTTACTTTTACAGTTTGCCATGTTGCATCTAGTCGTCTTACCCGTTGGGCCCTATGTCTTTCCGAAATGGATTTCGAAGTTATCCATAAACCAGGCAAAAAACACACGAATGAAGATTGCCTAAGTCGGAAAATAGCACTTTTGGAAGCAACAGGCCGAGATACTGAAGACTGGAGAAAGGCACAAGATGAGGATGCAGAATGCAAAAAATACGCAACTCAAAAACAATTTTGCTTTGAAGATGGTGTATTATGCCGTAAAAAAAAACTTGGACCGCGAATTGTTGTTCCCCAACACCTTAGACAAGAAATAATGGCAGAGGCCCACGATCATATCCTTGCAGGACACGGTGGACAGCGGACAACCGAAAGACGTGTACCAGAGCGATTTTGGTGGCAAACCAGAAAGCAGGATGTTGCGCAGTACGTTCGTAATTGCATTGCGTGCGCACATCGTTCAAAAATACCCTTACAGAGGCTCCCCGAGACTTCATGTCCATTTCAAATCTGCGGAGTGGATCTCTACGGGCCATTTCATAAAACACCTGCTGGTAATAAGTATGTTCTTACAATTATCGATCACTTTTCACGCTATCTAGCTATGGTGAGTCTCCCAGATCAGCAAGCAAATACAGTTGCCCAAGCTTTAGTTAACAACTGGATACTTAAATGTGGAGTATCTGAAGCTATTATCACAGATCAGGGATCTAATTTTATGTCTGAATTAATGAAACAGCTATGCCACTTATTAAAAATACGCAAATTACGCACAACTCCGTTACACCCTCAGTGCAACGGGCGCACAGAAAGAGTTCATCGGACAATTGGCAAGATGCTTAGTTATTATATTAACGAACAACATTCTAATTGGGATACGTTTTTACCAATAATCGTGTCGGTATACAACGCCAAAACGCATGAAGCAACTGGCATGTCACCTTATGAAGTGGTCTATGGGAAAAAAATACCGTCCCCTTTTGATGTAATCACGCAGAAAAACGGAAAAGTCGGAGAAACAGTAAGAGATTTCAGTCGAATGATGAAGGATGTATGGAAAAAGGTTCAAAAATCTAATACAAAGGCTTTGGAACGACAGGGAAGATTAGGTAATACCCAAGCTAAATATCCAAATTACAAAATCGGTCAGTGGGTTATGCTTTCAACTCCTTACATAGCGAAAGGAAAAACGAAGAAATTTGTAACAAACTACAGAGGTCCTTACCAAATTATTGAGATCACGTCACCAGTCAACGTTAAATTGCAACTGCCCACCCGAACTACCATTGTCCATGCAAGTCGTTTAAAACCTTTTAAGGGCGCTCCAGATGTAATTCCTTCAACAATAGTGTCTGCTTTTCCGAAGGGTGGAGGAAGTTCCCGTAAAGGAAAAAGAGTGGCCACGCCAGCACAACATACAGACATGGCACCATACAATCTTCGTTCAAGGGTGCGAATGTCCTAGTTGAATCTTAGTAGACTGTGGACAGTATACAACTGTAAATAATTAATAAATTATAATGGTTTATTTTTTTAAGAAAAAAAAGGTTGAACGTAGAAATATGTAGATCTTGTAGTTAACAATGTATTTCCTCTTTTCTTTATTTTTGTTTTTACTAGGTTGGTAGGTTCATAACCATGTTGTTTGCTTTTTTCAGAAAACGCCATCCAAGCATTTCCTACACAAAACCTATCCTACCTCAATGACTCCCTTGACAGTTCCCTTCTGAAGTCATAAACTCACAGCAAGGCAAAATTGATGCCAATGTTATGATGCAACATGTCTTAAAATTAAAAGGTGAACACAAAACTAAAATTATAATGCTAGGAACGGGTATATCTGGAACCTTTGTGTTGGTGTTTCTGCTTTGTACAGTTTTCTTTTATTTAAGACGAAAAAATAAGCCAAATAATAATATGACACTTCATCAAATCCCTGTTAACTGGATACCACACTCTTAACTGGTGTACTTCAGCAGTTACTTTTGAGCATTAGTGTATTAATTTTGTTTATTGTACTTCATTCTTTATTAAACAGTCTCTTGTTAACATAAACAATACTGTAGAATAGATATTCTTGCATTAGTATAGGGTAGATTAAACAGCTGTTGCTCTGTAATTTTCTAAGTGCAAAATCTATTTTTTGTTTATTCATTGTCATCAAAATTTGTTACACTTATTACAACCATTTATGTAAGAACTATGTGATTCATGACCGTACTGTGCTTTTGTAAAGTGATAAAGTATTTTCCACATACTTAATGTGAAGCGTGTGTAATCTTCTAAGTCGAGAGTTTTCAGTGCTTGTGCTTTTTCCGTGTGAAGAGTGGAGGAATGTTGAGTGGTAAATTCGAGGGCGAATTTCTCCGAAGGGTGGAAGAATGTTGAGTGGTACTTAAGTAAATAAATTAGTGAAATCAAAGTGAACTAGAAATTAGAATATAAATGGAAAACTTGGTTTAGTTTAGAGAGTTACATACTCGCATTCAGTGGGCAGAACAGCAGAACAGAAGAGACAATGACCGTGAAGTCAGCGAGTTCCACATAAGCGGGCGCTGTCGATTCAGCCGTCAGGGCATCGCCCGACCGGCTCACGTGTTTCTCAGTTGTCGCATGTGAGCAAAGGCCCTTGCCTACATTCCAAGAGCCAATGACCGACGTCAAGAAGATTCTTCGAGAAGCTTTTCAACGTGACGGAAGAGGCAATGACCGGCTCACGTGTTTCTCAGTCGTCACATGCGATCAGAGGCCCCCGTCTACATTCCAAGAGCCAATGACCGACGTTAAGAAGATTCTTCGAGAAGCTTTTCAACGTGACAGAAGAGGCAATGGCCGTGAAGTCGTTCACCTCCAGTGAACTGAAGTGAATAAATACGCGAGACGCGGTGGGCCGGACAGATGAAGACAGATGAAGACGGGGACGGAGACGAAGACGAGAGATGAAGGAAGAAAAGAAGAGTAGCAGTAGTTTTCAGTCAGTTTCGGTGCTGAAGACCGTCATGCAAGAAGAGACTACATCATGCACAGTCGCACCAAGTCCGCCGCTGTAATGGAATAGCAAGCAGCAGCCGCGGCGCCAGAAGACAGAAGTTAAAAGGTATTGGAAGTCTGATTTTTACGTACCCGGGTGACTCGTGAGGACGGGAAGCAGACGGCCGCACCTCAGCAGTCACCTGTGAGCTGGGATAAAGACCTGACAGCCGAAGACTGGCAAGCGGGAGTCCGTGGTTCGAGTTCGGGACACTGGCCTTGCCCCGCCGCGCCGCTCCGCTGGTCGACGCACAACACACGCGGCCGCTTAGAGAAGAGAAACACTGGGACGCCACACCCAAGGTATCATCCGATGCACGACTTCGCTCGCAATAGTTAAACCGGCCACCTCGCGCTGCGCGTCTCCCGTCAGCTGGGCGAGACGGCGACACGAGATACACACCGCTACGCGTAATCAGACGCCGCCGCCGCCGCCGCCGCCGCCGCCGCCGCCGCTGCCGCTGCCGCAGCAGAAGACTTCACAAACAACACAGCTGCTGCTCTCCGAACCAGAACATCCCGTAAGATACATTTGTATAAATCTTCAATAAAAGTTATCTTTTGTAAAAATGATGTTTCATTCGACCTCATACCCGAGCCAAGGAAGAACCCACCCTGCCCACATGTTGTTAAGAGAGAAAAGTTAATTTATTTAATATTTTCACCATGACAGAATGCTTTAGAATGCTCATCCTGACAACTCACAGCATCAAAAGAGAAAACACAGTTACATCGAGTGACAGAAGTGTCACATGTAGTAACACAACTGTTACATTTGGGTGTCAGAAGCCGTTTTAGTTGTTACAATACATGCTGACGTCGCAAGCTGAAGATGAACAGATAGAGAAAGTGTATGAGGATATTGAAAGGATAATGCAGTATGAAAGGGGCACGAAAATCTAATAGTCATGGGCGACTGGAATGCAGTTGTAGGGGAAGGAGTAGAAGAAAAGGTTACAGGAGAATATGGGCTTGGGACTAGGAATGAAAGAGGAGAAAGACTAATTGAGTTCTGTAACAAGTTTCAGCTAGTAATAGTAAATACCCTCTTCAAGAATCACAAGAGGAGGAGGTATACTTGGAAAAGGCCGGGAGATACGGGAAGATTTCAATTAGGTTACATCATGGTCAGACAGAGATTCCGAAATCAGATACTGGATTGTAAGGCGTACCCAGGAGCAGATATAGACTCAGATCACAATATAGTAGTGATGAAGAATAGGCTGAACTTCAAGACATTAGTCAGGAAGAATCAATACGCAAAGAAGTGGGATACGGAAGTACTAAGGAATGACGAGATACGTTTGAAGTTCTCTAACGCTATAGATACAGCAATAAGGAATAGCGCAGTAGGCAGTACAGTTGAAGAGGAATGGACATCTCTAAAAAGGGCCATCACAGAAGTTGGGAAGGAAAACACACGTACAAAGAAGGTAGCTGCGAAGAAACCATGGATAACAGAAGAAATACTTCAATTGATTGATGAAAGGAGGAAGTACAAACATGTTCCGGGAAAATCAGGAATACAGAAATACAAGTCGCTGAGGAATGAAATAAATAGGAAGTGCAGGGAAGCTAAGACGAAATGGCTGCAGGAAAAATGTGAAGAAATCGAAAAAGATATGATGGTCGGAAGGACAGACTCAGCACACAGGAAAGTCAAAACAACCTTTGGTGACATTAAAAGCAACGGTGGTAACATTAAGAGTGCAACGGGAATTCCACTGTTAAATGCAGAAGAGAGAGCAGATAGGTGGAAAGAATACATTGAAAGCCTCTATGAGGGTGAAGATTTGTCTGATGTGATAGAAGAAGAAACAGGAGTCGATTTAGAAGAGATAGGGGATCCAGTATTAGACTCGGAATTTAAAAGAGCTTTGGAGGACTTACGGTCAAATAAGGCAGAAGGGATAGATAACAAACATTCCATCAGAATTTGTAAAATCATTGGGGGAAGTGGCAACAAAACGACTATTCACGTTGGTGTGTAGAATATATGAGTCTGGCGATATACCATCTGACTTTCGGAAAAGCATCATCCACACAATTCCGAAGACGGCAAGAGCTGACAAGTGCGAGAATTATCGCACAATCAGCTTAACTGCTCATGCATCGAAGCTGCTTACAAGAATAATATACAGAAGAATGGAAAACAATATTGAGAATGCGCTAGGAAAGTAAAGGGACGAGAGAGGCAATTCTGACGTTATGGCTAATAATGGAAGCAAGGCTAAAGAAAAATCAAGACACTTTCATAAGATTTGTCGACCTGGAAAAAGCGTTCGACAATATAAAATGGTGCAAGCTGTTCGAGATTCTGAAAAAAGTAGGGGTAAGCTATAGGGAGAGACGGGTCATATACAATATGTACTACAACCAAGAGGGAATAATAAGAGTGGACGATCAAAAACGAAGTGCTCGTATTAAGAAGGGTGTAAGACAAGGCTGTAACCTTTCGCCACTACTCTTCAATCTGTACATCGAGGAAGCAATGATGGAAATAAAAGAAAGGTTCAGGAGTGGAATTAAAATACAAGGTGAAAGGATATCGATGATACGATTCGCTGATGACACTGCTATCCTGAGTGAAAGCGAAGAAGAATTAAATGATCTGCTGAATGGAATGAACAGTCTAATGAGTACACAGAATGGTTTGAGAGTAAATCGGAGAAAGACGAAGGTAATGAGAAGTAGTAGAAATGAGAACAGCGAGACACTTAACATCAGGATTGATGGTCACGAAGTCAATGAAGTTAAGGAATTCTGCCACCTAGGCAGCAAAATAACCAATGACGGACGGAGCAAGGAGGACATCAAAAGCAGACTCGCTATGGCAAAAAAGGCATTTCTGGCCAAGAGAAGTCTACTAATATCAAATACCGGCCTTAATTTGAGGAAGAAATTTCTGAGGATGTACGTCTGGAGTACAGCATTGTATGGTAGTGAAACATGGACTGTGGGAAAACCGGAACAGAAGAGAATCGAAGCATTTGAGATGTGGTGCTATAGACGAATGTTGAAAATTAGGTGGACTGATAAGGTAAGGAATGAGGAAGTTCTACGCAGAATCGGAGAGGAAAGGAAGATGTGGAAAACACTGATAAGGAGAAGGGACAGGATGATAGGACATCTGCTAAGACATGAGGGAATGACTTCCATGGTACTAGAGGGAGCTGTAGAGGGCAAAAACTGTTGAGGAAGACAGAGATTGGAATGCGTCAAGCAAATAATTGAGGACGTAGGTTGCAAGTGCTACTCTGAGATGAAGAGGTTAGCACAGGAAAGGAATTCGTGGCGGGCCGCATCAAACCAGTCAGTAGACTGATGACCAAAAAAAAAAAAAAATGCTATTCAACAACACACACAGCCATGCCCGAGGGAGGACTCGAACCTCCGGCTGAGGGGCCGTGAAATCAGTGACTTCGCACTTCAAACCGCGCGGCCACTCCGTGCGGCCTTTATTCATGTACATTGTTCTATTTTCTCCATTGGTATCTTTAAATTTTGCTATAGGCGGTTTAGAACTTACTGACAGTCATTTGTGCTTCCACAACTTCCGTCTTCTACAATTTACGTTTGTTCCTCTACCTTACCCAGTTTGTACACGTTTGTTCCTCTACCGTAGCCAGTTTGTACATTCAGCCAGTCTCAGCATTTAGACATCTGCATTGTCTTTGGCCTGCTTCTTTCGTTCATTTTTATATTTTCCCCAATCTCATATTACCTTTTACTGTCCGAGAAGTCAGATTTAGCATTTACTTCAAGGCAGTGCTGGATAACAATCTAATCGTCTGTGCGTGAAGTAGTACAGTACAAATAGAGGTGACACTGCCAGAAAGGGGAAGCAGCACTCCAACTGCAAAAGAAGTTTTTTGGTGAAACCCTTGTGGGGAATATAAGGAAAACTGCACAGTCTGTAACCTTTTTCGTTGAGCGCAAGTAGCAAGAGGTGTGGTGATGAGCGGAAGCAATCCAGGTGCGGATCCAAGAGGGACTAGGGTGGGAGAGTAGGGAGTTTGGTGGTCCGAACCGCCCTAAGCATTTTGTTAAAAGTATCTGCATTTCTACAAATTTGTGAGCTCATTTCTGGAACATAAATTACGTAGCGTAAAATCTAATCTCGGAAATGTCCGGGATTTCTGTTCTATTGAGGTGACAAAAATTACGGGATCGTGTCGGACATCCTTCTCCCCGGTATGGCCAGCCGGTGTGGCCGAGCGGTTCTAGGCGCTTCAGTCTGGAACCACGTGACCACTACGGTCGCAGGTTCGTATCCTGCCTCGGGCGTGGATGTGTGGGATGTCATTAGGTTAGTTAGGTTTAAGTAGTTCTAAGTTCTAGGGCACTGATGACCTCAGATGTTAAGTCCAATAGTGCTCAGAGCCATTTGAACAAAGCCATCTGCCCGGTATACTGCAACAACGCGCCGTGGCGTTGGAAGTCCACTGCAGCGCTATTGAGCCCTACTGCCTCTAGAGATGGGATTCATGTCGAGCAATCTGGGTGACCTACTCATTCTCTCGAATTCTCCAAAATGTTCTTCAAACTAATCGCCAACGAATGTGGCCCAGTGACATGTGGCATTGTCATCCATAAAAATTACATTGTTGTTTGGGAACAAGTAGCCGAACATAACCATTCCCAATCAATGATTAGTTCAGTTGGACCAAAAATGGTAGCTGGCTCTGAGCACTATGGGACTTAACATCTGAGGTCATCAGTCCCCGAGACTTAGAACTACTTCAAACTAACTAACCTAAGGACATCACACACATCCATGCCCGAGGCAGGATTCGAACCTGCGGCCGTAGCGGTCGCGCGGTTCCAGACTGTAGCGCCTAGAACCGCTCGGCCACCCCGGCCGTCTACGCGACGTCCTGGTGTCTGACTAGTAAGCGTAATGCTGAAGGAGCGGCTAATAGCACTTCGTAGATGTTATTCGCCCATCGTGCGGTGTGACACCGTTTTAACTTATAGTGCGATATTACGTCACGTAGTTGGCGTCCGACCATGATGCAGACATGATGGGACACATGACACGGATGAATAGGTTGCTTATATAACTGGTCGCCTTCTGTTAAAAAATTCTTCTTTATTAACGTGTTTCGGGCACAGTCCATCTTCAGAACATCAAAAAGAATGGATTTGATACACAGTATGGAGTCAAATGTGTCACCCAACCAGTTCAGTTCTGACGCTGACAGCTGACTCGTGTTACGTTAAGGTTGATACGTTAATCACAGCATAATCTACTAGGATGAAAAAAAGTACCAGCTAGTTTTATTCTGAAGAAACACTGACGATTACTGTTCCTATTTAGCCCACAGATTCGGACTACACAGCCAAACATCTTCAATTAGCAGAAACACAAGTCAGATTAAAGTAGCCCTATACTTAAGACTTAATTTTTGGTTAGTGAAACAGGATTGCAAATTTTCGTACTGCGTACTTAAATTAAAACAACACAACTTAGGCTGGAGTACACAAATAAAGTTCGAAGCAAGCAAATTGAGCACCTTATCCGATGTTTTCTGATAGGGTCTCCAACTTCGAAATTCATACTTTCCCTATTAGATTGGTTCGCTACCAACTTGGCTAACAAAACTTTTTTGGTCTGACATTCCCATTTGTCTTCTGACACGATAGCAAAGAACTTTTTTACGACTTTCGTTTCTATTCATCCCATTGTTTCTATTAACCTCATTTCACAGTAGTAATTTCCTAATATTCCTTCGAACCAAATAATATAAGGAAGGCGCTAGTCACATCCTAGCTCCTCAGAAGAGAGTAGACACCGGTAGTCATTGGGTACCAGCGCATAGGGTTTCACTGGACAGTCTGGGATTGCAGCCGGCGGCGGTCATCCGCTTATTAATTAGATCACGGCGCGGCCCGTGTGCTGCCATAACGAGGCAAGCCGTTATGAATAATCATGGCGGCCGCGCGCAGCGAGCTCTGTTTGCGCATGCGCGGCGTGAGAGTCGAATTTATCGGCACGTGCGCGGGCAACAGTTGCCGGACCACACGCACCGCGCTTTGTTACGACTGATGAGATTAATTAGAGAGCGCCGCGCGTCCTCTGTTAATGACAAAATTGCATCCGTAATGACACAATAGGGATTAGAGGCAAAACGCGTTACAGCCTAGGCGGCCTAGCTGCCGACCCGTAGCCCTCCAACAATGCGCTGCCCTTGTAAACATTTGCCATTGCTCTTTTGAGATGCACAATGCGTGAGGTCTCTGATTTGGTAGTGTCAATATAACGAAGAAAGGATGCATGGTATCAGCTTTTTTTTCCCTTTGATTACCGAGTAATAATCCAGGCTGGCATCACGTACTTTACAAGCTAACTCAATGAAAAACTCTGCTCCTAACAATCAGCATTTCCTAACAGTAATCCAGTTATTTATTCATCTGGCATTACTTCTCGATGTTTCTGTTATTATAAAAACGTATCTCTATACCTCTGCCCTGCTTATCTGGCGTCAGTCCTCGCCCCGGTAACATTCCTCTTTCCTATTTCCTTGAGCACCAAATCAGCTAGTCCCAGATACTTTGGCAGGTCTCCAAAATCTTTCGTTTCTCCCCTTTGACTTCCTTTTCGTCTCGTGTCTACCATTTTAGTAGTTCATCTATTTAGTAAATTGTAGCATTTTTCTTTAATGCTATGTTTCAGAGGCTTCTATTGGCTCTCCACCATATTCGCTTTGAAATTTCTGTGCTACGAACTTACTATGCCAAAGGGTTCTTTCTTATTGAAGACCATTTTTTTTTTTTGACATTGGGAAATTCTGCTACAGGCTAAAAGAGTATTTGCGAGTATCAATCTGTTATTGGCATCTCAGTTTTATCAGATCACGTAAAAATGTTTTATTGATAGCGGAAGTTCAATCATTCGTCTTAAGCTTAAATTTTGGTGGCCGGTAAAACTTTTACTTTTCTAATAAATAAATCATCCGCAGCTACAACTGACTTCCGTTTTGTTATAACGAATTACGTAGTCAGTATCAGGACGTCAGTATCAAATGCTCATGAGCATGCGGCCTCAAGAACCGCAAAGATCCAACATAACGTAGATGTGAAGACAGTATGGTGCAGCGCTTAATTTCTGCCGGAACGCGCCAGAACGGTGTTCCGGCACCTCCCAGGGAATTTTATTTGAACTCACTGGAACTATTATCCACAATACGTTTAAAACAGTACATGTGTGTTTAATCGCAACTTCACTGTAATCTGCTTCCCGAAGTTGTGATCACTACATATCGGTAACCTTCACATATATTGCTTACGATTGCCAGCAACCCCAGCGACATAGTAGTATGGCGACATCTCGTGTTTTGTGTGTCAATGAGAAATAAATAAAGTAAGGTATGTCTGATCATGAGCGTCTGTATAATGTACTTTCGAGAAATCTTGGTTCTTCCGTACCGTAATTTAAGCCAAAACTGCGCATTAGGGATTTTGGTTATCGCTGAAAGAACCGGTTTCCGGTTATATCGGTTTCTTCCAACGCCAGTTTAATCGGACTGTGAAAACTGCTCAAAATAATCGGTATATGAAATAACCGATTTTTGGTCTTTTATTCCTATTACTTCCCGTATTAAAAGTAGAAAACGAACAAAGACTGAAAAATTTTGACTCAGTTTTAAAACACATAGAATTAAAATATTTATTCAAATAGGCAAATAAAAGAAAACTGTACACTGCTTTACTCAAAAAGTAACAAGTAGCTGACTAAGACGAAAAAATCACCGGTATTCTAATACTAATTCTAATTTTTTGAAACTCTGCTCAAAAGTTATGTTGTAAACGTGGAGCATAACACTATTTGCACATTACGAATAGTCAGAGCTACAGAGTACAACTGAGGTAGAAGAACTATATTTTTCATGTTAATTAATTATGTTGTAAACGGGGAGCGTAACACTATTTGCACATTACGAATAGTCAGAGCTACAGAGTACAACTGAGGTAGAAGAACTATATTTTTCATCTTAATTATGTTGTAAACGGGGAGCGTAACACTATTTGCACATTACGAATAGTCAGAGCTAAAGAGTAAAACTGAAGTAGAAGAACCATATTTTCCATGTCAATTTGTACGTTTTAAGGGGCTCCGAAAAGGCTCAAAATCATGAAAAGTTCAATTTTTACTTTTTTGCGTTTTCTGAATCTGCAGACTATTACCTTTTAATAGATATATAATTTATTCAATTCCGAAGACTACAACTATTTTTAAATTTTTTTTTGAAATGTGTTCTACATGGGCGTGACCCACTGTGGCGTTGTTAAACTGCTGTCAAATGGTGTTATTATTAACGTCCGTGTTCATCAGGTACATTTTAGTGATTTGAGATAAAGTATGTGTTGTGGCTAACCTGTGATGGTTCAATATATATCGCTGGTGTGATTGTCGATTGTTTCATGTTTATTTACTCTGTCGTTATCTCGAAAATATTCGTAATTAATTCTGTTTCTTGAGTCTCTGTTTTGTTGAAGTATAATAATGAGTAAAAGTAAAGTTATTAGAAATCCTCTGAAGGCTTTTAAGAAAAGGAGAAATGTTGGAAAGCCAAAGGTATGTGTTATTACTGTAAACAATAAAGACGATAACCAAGTGAGTGAACCTAACCTCTCAAGTACACCTGCCCATAGCAGTCAAAGTGGGAAAGAAAATACTTCACAGAAGAAGCTTGGTTCAATGAGTGAAAACTATGAATGTTTTATGGGCGAATCGGATGTGAATGAAATATTTGATATGTCGGTTCTCAAAGGAATTTTTTCAAACTGTGTAAGATGTATTCATTGCAGTGAAGTTGGTCTGGAACTCTCCATAATAAAGCACGTAGGACTTGCTAGTGAAATACAACTGAAATGTGATAAGTGTTCATACATGACCACCTTTTGGAACAGTGTTGCAGTAACTGCAACTGAAGAAAATGGTAGCAAAATCTACGAACACAACAACGAGCGATGCTTGCTTTAGACAAGGAACGCCTTCGGGCTGCAGACAGGGCTGTAAAGAGTCTAGAAATACAAGCAAGAATAAACAGGAGGAGGAACAAGAGGAAGCTGGAGGAGGAGTTTGCAGAGGATGAAGATAATCCATACTATGGACCTGGAATGCACTAAAAAGTTAATCCAATCTTTGTCGCTCGATTCCCAAAACTTTTATTTTCTCATACTAATTACATGTTTTCTAACGATCTTCCAAACATATTTGTTTCAAACTTTCAGTAAATGTTACACAGTACCTTCTGCATAATTTAACACAGCCTTTTTCCAAAAAACTGTATATTTTTGAATATATAAATAAAAAATTGCAAAAAAGTGTTGTGAATTTTCATTACAATTGAAAAAAAAATCATCTTTAATAACTGAACTAAAATTTTGTAAAATCCCTGTGTTAAGTTGTAGCCTGTATTCCAATAAATAATCTGTAAAAAGTTTAACTTCCTACCTCAAATACTTTGTGAGGAAAGATGTAATTTATAAGCGTTATTTTAACATTGCAAGTATAGGGCGTTCTGGAGCCCCTTAAAGGGCTACAAGCAGATATATGCTTCCTATTTTTATTGCCAACTATGAATAAACTCCTCCTTACATTATGTCATAAGTTTGTTATGGATCCTCCCGTTTTTAACCCTTTAAAGCAGACAGAGTACTGTACTTCACTGATACCACATTTTGTAAAACCTTCGAGGCTAGGGATGGTACCATTCTGTAGTATAGCTGATGTCTGACTATGAGATTGGGAAACTACCATATAGAACAGATGGGGCATGTACCACTGCATGTACCACGCCATATACATTATTTTCGCGGCAATGCTGTTCCAATTCTTATGCCATGCGTTCGTTGTTCTTTTCTGTTGGTATTGTTATTAAAATAGCACTGATCACTTTTCCCATTTTCTATAATAATGCAATATTTCAAGGCAATGCAATTCTTACGAACTGAAATTAATCGTCCTTTATAAAGGTTTATTTGAAAACGACATATTTTAGCGCTACTGCTGTGACTAATTGATACTTTGGTTTTCTTACCCGGTCATTAGTAAAAAAGTAAAAAAACGCCTATTATAATAGAGGTCATTCAGGACTAAAATATTGGTAACGGTTTTAACCCGTCGGTTTTTCCCGTCCTTCCCGCGTGCACGGAGCACGCATGGCCGAAAGTTGATACCCTTCCGAACCGCTTCGTAAACGTCCTTCGACTGATAGGCGTCTACAAGGAGAGGAGGACAACAGTGGCCACTCGCTTCCTCCCCTGCCCCACGCCCCCTCATTGAACGTGGAGTACAGAGGTTTTATTCACTACCGAATTCTAGAAGTGATTTCCAGTTATTCAACAAAACCTCTAGTTTAGCCAATTGTAGCAATATGTTGCTGATGGCAGTGAGGCCAATACTGTAACAGTTATAATCCTCTCTTTAGGAACTGCGACACCATACACTCGATTATGGAACACGGGCTTCTATGAGCGTCGTTCTCCCTTCCATAATAATGAGCGCGCTACCGTACTGCGAATCAAACGAAGGTGCAATAAAAACCGCGCTTGTATGCTGTGCCGACTCCCTTTATGAGCTCCTTTGAAGAACGGTTACGGTGCCTACGAGGCTACCCCCAACTGCTGCGGAATCAAATTCCCCGCAGCAGTCTCCAATAACAGCTAAATAAAGCTCTTCATGGAGCATAGTTTGGTTACGCAGAACGACTCGTGGTGCCATTTTTTTTTTTAGTTTATTGATTTTCGCAACGTGCTCATACGTTCATCTCAACACTCGAAATGCTGCACCACAATTTGTTTTGGCAATACAGACTATACATTGTTTTACACCATAACCTGGTGCTTAAAAAAGGACAGATTCCAACATAGAACAAATTTCATGTTCACGCTATACTGAAACGGTAAGAAAGCCGAAGACGGAACACAGGATGCACAAAGCTAGTGTGTTATAAAAATCGATCTGGTAACAGAATAAGAAATGATAAATCGCTGTTGGTACACGTTTGGGATAGCCCCAACTTCGCTGTTTCATAATGCTGGAAGGAAAGAAAAAGCTTGGAGAGCTATTTTAGAATATTATGTTTGTTTAACAAGTGAACAACTACTGCCAAGTCTGGACATTCAAACTCGAAATGAGGAACGACCATTAACTTTTTTCGGGGCTGGAGTGTCCCGACAGAAATTAGTGACCAATGTTTTAAAGAGTAAACAGTTCGCCACAAGTCGCCAGGTGAACCCATTTCTAAATACACTACTGGCCATTAGAATTGCTACACCACGAAGATGTGCTACAGACGCGAAATTTAACCGACAGGAAAAAGAGGCTGTGATATGCAAATGATTAGCTTTTCAGACAAGGCACAACGTTGTTGTGATGCCTCGTGTAAGGAGGAGAAATACGTACCATCACGTTTCCGACTTTGATAAAAGTCGGATTGTAGCCTATCGCGTTTGCGATTTATCGTATCGCGACATTGCTGCTCGCGTTGGTCGAGATCCAATGACTGTTAGCAGAATATGGAATCGGTGGCTTCAGGAGGGTAATACAGAACGCCGTGCTGGATCCCAACGGCCTCGTATCACTAGCAGTCGAGATGACAGGCATCTTATCCGCATGGCTGTAACGGATCGTGCTGCCACGTCTCGATCCCTGAGTCAATAGATGGGGACGTTTGCAAGACAACAACCATCTGCACGAACAGTTCGACGACGTTTGCAGCAACATGGACTACCAGCTCGGAGACCATGGCTGCGATTACCCTTGACGCTGCATCACAGACAGGAGCGCCTACGATGGTGTACTCAACGACGAACCTGGGTGCACGAATGGCAAAACGTCATTGTTTCGCATGAATCCAGGTTCTGTTTACAGCATCACGATGGTCGTATCCGTGTTTGGCGACATTGCGGTGAACGCACATTGGAAGCGTGTATTCGTCATCGCCATACTGGCGTATCACCCGGCGTGATGGTATGGGGTGCCATCGGTTACACGTGTCGGTCACCTCTTGTTCCCATTGACGGCTCTTTGAACAATGGACGCTACATTTGAGATGTGTTACGAACCGTGGCTCTACCCTTCATTCGATACCTGCGGAACCCTACATTTCAGCAGGATAATGCACGACCGCGTGTTGCAGGTCCTGTACGGGCCTTTCTGGATACAGAAAATGTTCGACTGCTGCCCTGGCCAGCACATTCTCCAGATCTCTCACCAACTGAAAACTTCTGGTCAATGGTGGCCGAGCAACTGGCTCGTCACAATACGCCAGTCACTACTCTTGATGAACTTTGGTATCGTGTTGAAACTGCATGGGCAGCTGTACCTGTAGACGCCATCCAAGCCCTGTTTGACTCAATGCCCAGGCGCATCAAGGCCGTTATTACGGCCAGAGGTGGTTGTTCTAGGTACTGATTTCTCAAGATCTATGCACTCAAATTGCGTGAAAATGTAATCACATGTCAGTTCTAGTATAATATATTTGTCCAATGAATACCCGGTTATCATCTGCATTACGTCATGGTGTAGCAATTTTAATGGCCAGTAGTGTAAAGCGGATTTAGAGAAGGATGTAAGTAGGATGACAGTGAGAATGGAAGCGCAAATAACGATCTAATTTACGACTTGACCATTGACCCTGGTAGCAAGTAGAGCACCGGCTAATTGGATGTAAATGTGTTCTCTGCCTCTGTCTAGTGTCCTCTCATTCTCTCCCTCCCCCTCCTGGCCCCGGCGTCTAATGCTGTCCAATGGTGTTTGAGTGTCGTGCTTTTCGGCCAATGGGGCTATTGAACAGGACTTTGCGTGGAGTGATTTTTGATTTTTGATATTACCGAGTGGGTGGGCAACGTCGCCATCATTTCCTTCCAGTTCATGAAGCAGTCAGGATCATCATGACGAAGCACGCCCATCAGCAGTGAGCAGTTAGGAAGAATAAGACTGCATCTGAAAGTAAATACTTGCTCGTTAGCACACTACCAGGAAGAAAGTACACCTGGAGAGACTAGGTTGATTTTGATCCGATGACGGCATATGCCACGTGCAGTGTAGTGGTACAGCTACCACAGTGCCATCTGGGTCTACACTTTAATAGGAAACGCTCACAGCCGTAAGATTCAATGTGGTGCAAATACGTGAAGCAAGCAGGTGACCACGCAAATGGGAAACACTTGTGCTTCCTACAGACAACTGAACGAGTTTGAAGGAGGTCAAATTGTGGCCTTCTGTGTGGTGGGATGTTATTTTTGGAGAATTTTCACATAAGTTAGACGTGCTGCAACATGCAACGGTGCTGACATCAGTGGACACGTGAACATTCTCACACCTGTGGACAAGGTTCTGGATGTCAACACAACACAGATGCCAGCTGGCATCGTCATATTGTAAAGACAGCAGTGGCAGATAGTACAGATACCACAGCACAGATAAGAGGGCTTGTGAGGGCAGACGTATTAACACGAACTGTTGTGAATCAGCTAATAGCATGTACATCTTCCACTCACGGGCAGCATTGACGTGTATGACGACTGGTGCTGTCAGAGAATCAATTGGAAGATGAAATGCTGCGTCGAGGTCTTCAGCAGATTCTGTCTGCACGCTAGTCGTGCTCGTTTGCACCTATGATGTAGACCTGAAGAACTACGTCTCAAACAGAGTATTCATCAAAGACACAGTAGCCCCATCATTGGCCTTATGGTCTGGAATGCAAGAAGCTACAACTCTCGCTTACCTTTGGTGTTTCTGGCGGGGACGCTAACCAGTGCTCATTATGCACAGAATGTTGTTAGACTCGTTCATTTAGAGTTCTTTCAACAGGAAAATGATGTGTCATGGCAACAGGATAATGCTCGCCCACACACTGCCTGCCAAACTCAATGTTCTCCGCAAGACGTGTAGCAACTTCCCTGGCCAGCATAATGTCTGGACTTGTCTCTAGTCGAGCACGAATGGGATATTATGGGACGAGAAGTGGCTTGTGTGACTTTTCAACCAACAACTCTTACAGAACAACATAAACAGGTCGAGCAGGTGTGGCATAATGTATCCCAGGACAGTATTCGCCATCTGTACGATCGATTAGATGGTAGAGTCAGCGCCTGCGTTGCCCCCTGTGAAGGCTACACCGCATACTAATACATGTGTTTCAATGTGGATTGATACCTAGTACCTCAGAACCCGTCTTGGTGTTGCTCTGTAAATGTGATCATTTCATGTACCCCATATACACTGTTGCAACAATAAATCTTGAGTTTACAGGAAACCTATAAAATGGTGTACTAATATTTTTTGAGCAGTGTATTTTTATTGATGCTGTTATTATCAGTGCTCATATACTTACGTTGTTGTATTATTGTTACTGTTGTAGACCTGCATGACTCCAGACAACCACCAGTGACAGCAGCAGCCACAGCCTTAGCAGTTGACCCACAGACCAGTTGGCATTCCAGCCACCCCAGCCAGCACCAGCATCAGAACTGAGCCAAGTGCTGCTACTACTACTACTACTACTACTACTACTACTACCACTACTGACAGAATTCTGCCTCTGCTCTTCACTAATACATACAATTTAACAGCAAGTGGTTTGTGCGAACGTGGGGCTCACACCAGACAAGGAATTTGAAGCACAGTGAAGTGGTACTAAAGTGTACTACACCTGGCTGGGATTAGACTAGTTGTGTGCTATGAACGAATACATAGAAAGAAAAAGACTGATCAGTACAGTCCACTGCTTATGCCAATAGATGCTAGAATAATAAAAGATGATGTAGCAGTAGTGAACATGTATGGAGGGGCTATACTAGTGTTAACAAATGGCGGTGTATCCATATACATCACACATTTAAGTGCAATGAATTTATGAGTACTGCACTGTGAGTTAATGATCGTATCAGGCGGACTGTGTTGCTGGCAGCAATATGCTGAAGCGGCATTCCATGACTTTATTACCTATTTCCATACAATTACAGTGAAGTTGGACCACACTGATCAGCATATTAATGTGTGTGTTCCTCACGTGCCTTATCCCATAAAAGTTGAACCTGTAAGTGCAAACTCTGCGAATGCTACATATGTATTTACCTAGGTATGTATTTTTGTATGTGTGTGTGTGTGTGTGTGTGTGTGTGTGTGTGTGTGTGTGTGTGAAATAAAAAATATTATGTTAAAAATGTTTTTTTACCTGGCACTTATATCATCAATGCATTAATATAAAACTTATAGTCTTAGAGGAACAAGAAGAACAACAGTATTGTGAATAAAACAGCTCATATAATAAGTACCACTCATTTGTCATACTTATAATATATACACAAATTTTCATTTAAAGGATGGATTCATATTTCTTACAACATACAATTAACGTGTAGTATTACAAATATTATAACGTAGCCTGTTGTAAATAAATAAATATACACAGTTATTTTATTGAATCCAGTAATTTTTAATTAGCAATACATAGGAAACACTTATCACTAATAGAGAGAGAGACAATTCTCGGCTCTCTCTCTCACACACACACACACACAAACACACACATATATATATATATATATATATATATATATATGTGTGTGTGTGTGTGTTTGGGTGTGAGAGAGCCCAGCTCTGCCACCTCAAAATCTCTGGAACAACAATAGATATTCAAAAAAAATTTTCAGCAGCATGAACGTACGGCTGGGGCTTAGGAATCCAAATACTATGCGAAATTTTAAAACGTAAACAAATACTATTTTCAACACAGACTAGTGTATTTTTAAATGGACACCCCTATTATTTCATATGCGATAAATAGCATGAAACATCACAAAAATAATAGCGTTGGTTGCATCGCAGTACGTAAATTACATTCCGAGAAATTGCGAAGCGAAGTTGACACTTGAAATAAAAGAAGCGCACAGCTAGCGTACATCCTGAGACTCAAGCGTGCACCTCACGCTGCCTGAGTCAGGAGCTCACACAATGGTAAGGTATGCACAACCCACAAAAATAAACAAGTAACACGTCCAAACGCAAAGTTACGTTTTTCAAATTGTAAATGTATATTTATTTCAGTGAAATGACAACTAGAGCTACAATTACAGATAACACACTTGAATTCACTTTACTAAACACATTTTCTAGTGCCTTGTCGCCCACAGAATCTGTACTGTTGTGCATTACATCCAGCATAGAAAATACACCCACATCTTGACCAACGATACTGTGTCACGTCAACATATTCTCGAAGTGCCCTCCGTTGCATCAATACACGTTTGCAGACGGGTAACGAGTGTCGCAGAGATTGTAGACTTTCTATAGACATTGCCGCACACGCCGCAGAAATACGGTGTTCCATATTTTCTACTGTCGTTGGGGGGGGGGGGGGGGGGGGTTCTTGATACACTCTGTCTGTCACGACGCCCCAGAGACAGAAGTCTAATGGCGTAAAGTCGGGGGACCGTACTGGCCATGGCACAGTACCTCCCCGCCCCAACCACCTTTTGGAAATGTCGCATCTAGTACGTCTCTGGCAACTTTTTCATTGTGTGCAGGACATCCATCATATTAGAACCACGTTGATAGACGAGTTTCCAATCCTAGATTCTCCATGGGTAGGGCTGGTGTGTGTTGAAGAAATGATTCATAACGCTGTCCATTCAGTAGGGACCTACAATACAGTTAGCATTGATACCGCACCAAACATTGACACTCCACTTAGTCGACGAGCGACTTTGCGAATCCAATGGGAATTTTGCGCGGACCAGTTGTGTATGTTCCGCAGATTCACATTACCATGATTTGTAAATGAAGCCTCGTCTGTAAACAACGTATTGCTTAGAAATACTGGATTACCTTGCAACTGCTGAAGTGAAAAACGACAGAATACAGAGTGGGATTCAAAGTCATTCCCGTACAGTTCTTGGTGCAGTGAGATATGGAATGGATGAAACCGACACCGATGCAAGATGCTGCACACACTACAATGGCTTATTCCTACACCTCGTGCAATTTCTCGTACACTCACCTGAGGATTGTGCACTACAGCAGCCAGAACAGCAATTTCGTACCCATTGCCAGTCGCTGGCGTTGTTCGTCGACGTTTTGTGGGTGCCCAGCTTCCTGTTTCAGTGAGTGTCTTGCAGATGTTGACAATGGTTCGACGTGACGGACACCGCCGATCTGGGTAGTGTTCAGCATACAGTGTGCAGCTGCGGTTGCATTTATGTGACATTCGCCATAAGTAAAATAATATCTAGTTTTTCTTCGTTACTGAAGGCCGGCACATCGACTAGATGACGGCAAATGTAACAAGCCACAAGAAAACAGATTTTAATGTGGCAACGTATATGAATTACGTTACAGTAGGAGAGTAGTTCAGCAGACCAGATTAGGAGACACTTGTATGCTGAAGGTAGAGCGTGCCGTGGTGATATTGGTATGTTTACAGCAGGATATAGGCGCCAGTGCAGACAACCCCTGCTCTGAGCACAGTACTACATGCGATGCATTACGTCAAAAACAGTGACGCCGTTGCTATCCTTTACAAGCCACATATTTCAGAACTTACGAGATTTAGAAACGTGAAACCAAGTGTGTTAGCATTAATTGTACCTCTAGTTGTCATTTTTCAACAATAAACATTATGCGCAGGACATCCATCATTCTGATACCGCATTATTTGACACATTATAACAGGTGGACCGGTTCAACCAAGGTACAGCTCAAGAAGGTTCTAAACCATCCCTCTTTAGGAGTGCCATCAGTGAAATATGGTCCAATGATGTGTTGTCATACAATACCACACCATACATTAACACTCCACTGATGTAGTACGTCAATCGCATCACGATCAACGGCAGCGTGAGATGTACGCTGGAGTTCCAGGACGTGCACTAGCTCTGTGCTTCATTTATTTCAAGCGTCAACTTCGCTTTGCTATTTCTCGGGATGTAATTAACATATTTCTATGCAACCAACGCATTTATTTTTGTGATTTTTCATGCTATTGATTGCAAACAAAATAATAGGGGGTGTCCATTTAAAAATATCCAAGTTTGTGTTGAAAATAGTATTTGTTTACGTTTTAAAATTTCGCATAGTATTTGGTCTCCTAAGCCCCTGCCGTACGTTAATGCTGGTGAAAATCGTTTTCGAATATATATTGTTGTTCCAGAGATATTTTAGGTGGCAGAGTTAGGCTTGTTTGCGCTCTTGTGTCCAAAGGACATCGTGTCTTCTTTCTGGTTGCTCGTCTCTGGTTATTCCGTTTGTCACTGCCTTCTTTCGAAAAAGAACAGTGTCAAAAGCATCTTCGGGTTTGCTATCTAGCATCTGGAGGTCTTCTTATGTGTTTTAAACCATGGCATCGTAGTTTTTGATTTTGAATCAAGAAAGAGAAATATATTTTTGATTAACCTATTTCCGTCCAGATGTAGCATCTGGAGGTGTTCTTTGGTGTTTTTAAACCATAGCATCGTAGTTTTTGGTGTTGACTGAAGAAAGATAAATATATTTTGATTAACCTACTATTTCCGTCCATTCGTTTGAGGTGGCCAGAAAAACGTGCCCGTCTTTTACGGTTTGTGTCTGTAGACTTCCTTGTTGGATCTGTTTTGATGGCTGCCATTCTTGAACTTGGATCTTAGGATTCTTCTAATGATATTGCGCTCTTTATTCTCCAGTTCTTGGAGGAGTCTGTTATCAGCGTTTAGCGATAAGGTTTCGGACGCATACAAAACTACTGGCTTCAAAGCTGTTTCGTAGTGACGTATCTTAGTGTTCTGGGGAAGGCGTTTCTTGTTCGTGTGGGGTGTTTGGTAAGCTGTTTCTAGTTCTGTTATCCGTTTCCTAAGCGCTTCCTTGTCCAGTCCATTTTTCATGATGATCTCACCTGGGTGCTTGAATTTTTCTACCCGGGCAATGACCCCATATTTCGTACGAAGTTTTGGTGGGACGTCTTTAATGTTAGTCATGACTTCTTTTTTCTGAAATGATCTTTGCAGACCAGTTTGTTCAGCGATTTCTTTTAACAGTTCGAATTGGACTCTAGCGGTGTCTACGTCGTTTGACAGTATGGCATGCCATCGGCAAAAGCCAAGGAGTCTGCCTCGATCCCCTTCGATTTGGGTCCAGTTCGCAACGGGTTATAGTCGATTTCCATTCATCTTTCGAGCCAGGTTCTGACAATCTTTCCAGGGGCGCAGTTGAAAAGCATTGGAGACAGGCCATCACCTTTCCTGACCCCTGTTTTGACATCAAGGGGATCCGAGAGACACCAGAGGAATTTTACTTTGGATTTTGTATTTGTTAAGGTGGCTCTAATTAGTGCCTACAGTTTAAGGACAAATGCGAACTCATTTCGGATGTTCAGCAGGACCTCCCGGTCTATGGAGTCGTATGCCTTCTTGAAGTCCACAAAGACTGACACGTAGAGTTTGGACCTTAGAGTATAATATCTGATTATTGTTTTGAGGTTGTACATCTGTTCGGCTGTTGAGAGAATTTTTATGAAGACCCCTTGGTATTCACCTATTTGATGTGCGACTTGGGTTTCTAAACGCTCCAGAATGGCGAATGAGAGACTTTTATAGGTTACCGGTAACAGGGATATTCCTCGGTAGTTGTTAATGGCTTTCAAGCTGCCTTTCTTGTGCAAGGGATGGATCAGGGCCGTTTTCCAATCTTCGGGCAGTGTTTACTCCTTCCAAATTTTTTCTGTTTGTTTTTGTAAGATTTCAAGTGATTCCTTTGGGGCATATTTCGACAGTTCAGCTACGACTGAGTCTTTTCAGGTGCTTTGTTGTTATTGAGACGGGCAATGTGGCGCTTGATTTCATCTGTGTTATGTGGTCTGGACTCTGGGCACCTGATCAGTGCTTCTTTGGTCTCAAAGGGGTTTGAGGGTTTATGACAGTTCAGTAAGTCTCGAAAGTAGTCTGCGAGAATCTGACAATTTTCTTCATCTGAAGTCGCCAGTGTACCGTCCTTTCACTGAAAGCATAGTGAAGGCGGTTTGAAACTGGTCAGTCCGCGTTTGAAGGCTGGTTCCATTCTTCCTAAAATTTTGTTCTATTTTTTCAACGAGTGAGTTTTCGTACTTCCGTTTCTCAGTTCTGATTGCCCTATCTGTTTTGGTATCCTGGATTTTGTAGGTTTCCCAGTTAGTTTCCAATTTAGTTGAGTAGTACAGTTTCCATGCACTGAGCCTATCCTTGAGGACTGACTCGCTTGTGTCATACCACCAGGCTTGGTTTTTGCTTCTTTTGATTTCTGCAACTTCTTTGGCAGCCTCTATAAGGCGCTCTTTGGTGGTATGGAAGTCACAGTCGCTTGGTCTTGCCTTTTCTTGGAACTCCCTGACCCTTGTCGAATCACTTTGTCGGAGTTTATCATTGTGAAAGCGTATAATTTTTTTTGTGGTGTTTCTAGTTTTTGTGGGTATGGGTTTGAATTTAATTGTGGCCATGTAATGATCTGAATCCACGTTTACGTTTTTATTTATTTCGATCTGAATCCGCGTTTACGTTTTTATTTATTTCGACATTCATAATTTCAGGGCTGTTCCTCCTGGAGATCGCGACGTGGTCTATTTGGAACTCTCCGATGTTTTGGACGGGAGATCGCCAAGTGGTCTGCTTTCTGGGTAGATGGCGAAAGTGGGACGACATTACCTGCACATTGTGATTTTCACAGATGGATTCAAATCTTTTATCGTTTTGGTTTGTTTTCTTATGGGCAGGGTAATCTCGCATAATTTTCTTGTATTTTCCGTCGTCGGCCGAGTTGAGCAGTGCAGTCACCCATAAGGAGTTTCACATGATGTTCAGTAATTTTAGAGAGTTTTTCATCCAGTAGGTCCCAGAAGTTATCCACTTCTTCAGGGTCAGATATGTTTTTATCATTTGTAGGGGTACGCACGTTTTCTAGGGCGTGTGTTTTGTTGGCACCTTTGACTCTCAATATGGGTAATCTGCCATTGACTGGTTCAAAGTTTGTGAGCGATTTAAGGATAGTGATTCTCACGGCAAACGCGCTTCCAAGCATCACAGCTCTATTGAGGGTCCGTTTTCGAGCTCCAGTCTTGAAACAACGGTAACAGTCGGATTCAAAGAGCTCTTCATCAGGATATCTTATTTCTTGTAGTGCAATTACGGATATCCGATCTTCTTGTAGGGCTTTGGTGAGGTTTTCAGCCTGCCAGTTTGTGTGACTGAGTTTATGTTGAAAGTTGCTAGAGAGTTTTTTTTATTGAGTTCTGAGTTTTTGATTGCGTGGAGTACAACAAGACGCTTCGATTCGTCTCATGCATGATGCCGAGTCTCCCCCAGAATCCGAATGAGACTCGTGCGCCTTGTCTTTCACGACGAGGCATTCATCAGAAGATTTAACCCCTGGGGTAATTTTCTTGAAATGTTTTGCCATCATGCTTCTTGACTTGAATTTGTTTTGAACACATGCTCATCCTGGTTTCAACTGGAGTTGTTAGCACTAGAGGTTGCCTCAAGATGTTTTCTGCCTTCTGTGTGATTATGTCTTCTCAAGGTTTTGTTCCTTTAGCCTAGTCATGTCCTAGTTCATGAACCACGGGCAACGTATGAGTGTCCAAGTAAGTGGTCCCGACAGTCGGGATACCAGTTACTTTGGAAAAAGGCTGGGCATCTCGGACCTATTCTGAGTCGTGGTCACCTTTGTGCTCATACGGCAAAGACTACCAAATCCACCGGTTAGCCCTTCAGCCGTTAGGGGTAAAACCCAATGGGACTCGGGGCAAGTAAGGCTAGCAACCTGCTTCCCTGGTACTTTAAATATGATGCTGGCAACAATCAGAGCAAAATGCCTCGGACCTTTGGAGGTGACGGAGTCCTACCTCTAACTGACAAACCAGGGACTCCTAAGATACGACTTGGCAATCAAATGGTAATGAGATGGGGAGCTATTAATATCAATGTGGGCTGCTCTGGGAAGAAGGTAGAGCTGGCAGAGACTGCAAGTGAGATGGGGCTGGACGTTTTAGCTGTTAGTGACATTTGGGTAAGGGGTGAGAAAGAAGAGGAAGTGGGAGAATACAAGGTCTAGCTGTCAGGAGTCAAAGCAGGAATAGCACAATGGGGTGTAGGCTTTACATCAGGAAAGAAATGGAACCCAGCGTAGTTGCAATAAGGTATGTAAACGAACGACTGATGTAGATAGATTTGACAGTGTCTAGCAAGAAAATTAGGATTGTGTCAGTATATTCGCATTGTGAAGGGACAGATCAAGATAAGATGGATAGTTTTTATGAGGCACTCAGTGATGTAGTTGTTAAAGTACAAGGACAGTACTCTGCTCATGGGTGATTTTAACGCCAGGATTGGAAATCGAACAGAAGGGTCTGAAAAGGTTATGGGTAAATTTGGAGAGGATATGGAGGCCAACAGGAACGGGAAACAACTCTTGGATTTCTGTGCCAGTATGGGCTTAGTAATCATAAACTCCTTTTTTAAACATAAGAACATTCACTGGTATACTTGGGAAGGCAGAGGAACCAGATCTGTCATTGACTATATAATAACAGATCAGGAATTCAGGAAGGCTGTGAGGGACACACGTGTATTCAGGGGATTCTTTGATGACACTGATCATTATTTAATCTGCAGTGAAATTGGGATTGTGAGGCCGGAAGAGCAGGAGGTCAGGTCCATATGTAGGAGGATAAGAGTGGAGAAACTTCAGGATAAGGAAATCAGGCACAAGCACATAACAGCGATCTCAGAAAGATACCAGTTAGTTGAATGTAGTCAATTAGAGTCATTGGAAAAGGAATGGACAAGGTACAGAGACACAGTACTAGAAGTGGCTAAAGAATGTCTTGGAACAGTAGTGTGTAAAAGTAGGGTGAAGCAAACAGCTTGGTGGAATGATACAGTCAAGGCAGCCTGTAAAAGGAAAAAGAAGGCGTATCAAAAATGGCTACATACTAGAACCCAAGTAGACAGAGAAAGTTATGTTGAAGAAAGAAACAAAGCCAAACAGATAATTGCAGCATCCAAGAAGAAATCTTGGGAAGACTTTGGAAACAGGTTGGAGACTATGGGTCAAGCTGCTGGAAAACCATTCTGGAGTGTAATTAGCAGTCTTCGAAAGGGAGGTAAGAAGGAAATGACAAGTATTTTGGACAGGTCAGGAAAACTGCTGGTGAATCCTGTGGATGCCTTGGGCAGATGGAGGGAATATTTTGAAGAGTTGCTCAATGTAGGTGAAAATGCGATCAGTAATGTTTCAGATTTCGAGGTAGAATGGGATAGGAATGATGATGGAAATAGGATCACATTTGAGGAAGTGGAGAAAATGGTCAATAGATTTCAGTGCATAAAGCGGCTGGGGTGGATGAAATTAAGTCGGAACTCATCATATAAAATGGAATGTCAGGTCTTAAATGGCTACACAGGATAATTGAAATGGCCTGGGAGTCGGGACAGGTTCCATCAGACTGGACAAAAGCAGTAATCACACCAATCTTTAAACATGAAAACAGAAAAGATTGTAACAACTACAGAGGTATCGCTTTAATCAGCGTTGTGGGTAAAATCTTCTCAGGTATTGTTGAAACGAAAGTGCGAGTATTAGTTGAGGACCAATTGGATGAAAATGAGTGTGGGTTTTGGCCTCTTAGAGGTTGTCAGGACCAGATCTTTAGCTTACGGCAAATAATGGAAAAGTGTTATGAGTGGAACAGGGAATTGTATCTATGCTTTATAGATCTAGAAAAGGCATACGACCGGGTTCCTAGGAGGAAGTTATTGTCTGTTCTACAAGATTATGGAAGAGGAGGCAAGCTTTTGCAAGCAATTAAAGGTCTTTACATGGATAATCAGGCAGCAGTTAGAGTTGACGGTAAATTGAGTTCATGGTTCAGAGTAGTTTCAGGGATTCAGCAGTAGAGGGTAGGAGGAGTCGGGGCAGACCGAGGAGAAGGTACCTGGATTCGGTTAAGAATGATTTTGAAGTAATAGGTTTAACATCAGAAGAGGCACCAATATTAGCACTGAATAGGGGATCATGGAGGAATTGTATAATGGGGGGCTATGCTCCAGACTGAACGCTGAAAGTCATAATCAGTCTTAAAGTATGATTATGATGATGATGATATATATATGTATTTGCGGAGCTATATTTGTGTGAACTATTCTCTTTAGTTTTACTTGTAGAATAACACATTAAAATATTTGCATATCTTTGTGAATCACCCTGAAAATATATATATATATATATATATATATATATATATATATATATATATATATATATATATATTTGTGTGTGTGTGTGTGTTATTCTACAAGTAAAACTAAAGAGAATAGTTCATATAAATATAGCTCCGCAAATATTTAGTTATGGAGTAACGACTAATAAGAGATTTCGCCGGAAATTTAGCAACTCCGCTAATATGAAGCCATCGCAAAACTGTACGAGTTTAAAGTACAGCACGATTTCCATTTATTTTGTTGTTATTGATCTGTTGCAGCTAATAAAACATCACCCAGATATGAATCTGCAGTAATTTTCGAAACATCCATTATATTACTTGTTAGTTACTAATAACACGTAATAATGGAAATCACTTTAGTTTTTTATTAACAACATTCAATAATAACTAAATGTCCATGAATGACTGCGTTTTGTATAGAGGGAAAAGGAGGGTTGATCCTACAATTACTCGCAGCAATTACGGTTATTCAAATGTCCGTGATTTTTATAGGTCGTCACTCAAAGATATTATAGCAAGGACTGTGGTTCATTACTATGTTTCGATAGTCATTCAAACTTCGTACGCTTTAATTTCCTATTCCGTTCTTATATTCAATTTAACGTCCCGTCGTAAAGTCCACAGATCCTATAATCAGTTATCTGGCATGCAACAGAATTTAATGCTGAGCGCTACTTTTCTTGCGCACACAATCCCTTAGAAATTCTTAGTCCGTGAACTTACGGTAAAAGTCTGTCCCGTATAAATTAACTACAGTGGATTTTCTTGCAATGTAACTAAAGTGTCCTGATCCAGTAGCATATCACACGGAAATGTCCGCTATATCGCACGTTGCGGCTAGTAGGCTTATTCAGAACGCAGAAAACAAGACAAGAGGGATAACAATACCCGTGCATTGTTTATAACGTAGAATTTAGAAACAAAAGTAGCCGCATTAAACCCCCTTATCGACCACTTCTCCCCTATACGAAAATAAGCCTGAAAATATTGTTCTTAATCAAAAGAGTGGATACAGGAAGAAGAGTCTCGCACAGGATCGAGTAGCATGGAGAGCTGCGTCAAATCAGTCTTCGGACTGGAGATCACAACAACAACAACAACAACAACCTTTTCCCCTCAGTGGGCATGACCAGTGTCGGCCAGGCGCACTGGTGCATTTCGCTGCTCCTCGGCCTAACAGACAAATCAGAAGAGGCAGCGCACAGCCTTAACGAAGGTCATCGGTTTGATTTTGGACAGACAGAGATGTTACGCCGGACGAACGTATTCTAGGGCTCAGTCATCAAAGAGGCAGTGGCGATATAGGTGCATGATGATCTTGTTAACCGGCATCGCAGATCCCAACTGAGCTCCACGTGGGATGTAGTGCTAGCAAGAATGCATCAAGAGCGATGTGAGACGAAAGCGCCAAAGGCAGCACATGGTATACACAGGCGCCACCAGAAAGCGACGCCAGGACCCTTCACAGGCCAGAAGTCCCCTCCACCACTGTGTAGGGCTTCTTATTGGAGTAGTAGCCGTTATTAAATATGAATAAAATATATAAATGTGACAGTGACGGCTAACTACCACCTACTACTGAATCAAAAGCGATATTGTAAATAACTTGTATTTGTTGTAAATTATCTCACGATAGAAATTAGATCATATTGAACAAATCATGAATGAAAACAAATTAAACAAATTGTACACTGTTCTTAGATATACTACACTGGTAAGATTATCTCTCAGCTCTTAATGTTAAGTTGATGTGAAGTTAGATTTAATTATGGCCCTGGACAAGCAAATGGTAAATGCGATCTGACTGCGTTCCTATAATCTCTATGATAACAAACCAAACAAAATGCAAAAAGACAAATAACCAATAACGAATCGTAAGCAAAACTGCATGGATGCTCAGTGGATGGCAGGAACACGATCCAACAACTATTTCTGAACTTTACTGCCGCTGCTGCAAGTTTCACTATACAGTCTACCAGCGTGCTGGCTCCATCGATACTGCTGGGGCGACGACTGCAGCTGCGTAGTCGCTGAATTAAGATAAGTCTCTCAAATATCTTGAGCAGAATAAACTACTCAGAAACTACTAATACCACAAGCCCTATATTTCCTCTAAATGGTATACAACACTTTCAAGACTGGCTCAACAACCTTTAAGATGCAGCCCAGTGTGTGTTGTACTAACGCGCAATACGAGTATGATAGCTCTGTGCACTGGTTGACTACGTTCAATGGTGACTACCAGCCTATAAGGCGGAATCAACTGCAATTATACTAGTAGTCAATGCAATGCCTATCGTGGACGCTGATGTCCTACTGTGGCTGCAGACTCTAGATTACACACAGCACAGTCTTCAGAAACTAAGTCCCTATCTCAGAGCTACCGAACTTTGCGACTGTCTGCTTTCACGGCACAAGACGCTCTCCCTCTCCCTTGCTCTGCACGATGCTCTTGAAACAATCTCGCCGCCAAACTCCCGACGCTGCAAAGGCCTCCCACATCTCCCTCGCGGAATGATACAATTTCTCCACTTATCCAAAAATTTCTCTGTCCAAACAGCGGGCGTTGACCCTCAGGGTTTCCCGCACTTTCTTATAAAATGCCCAAACAGAGCTCAGACCATTTGCCGCTAAAACAGCGCGCGACCGGGCGGCGCCAGCGCGGACGTTGGACACTCTCTGTCTACTCGACATTTCCCCTCTCTCTCTCACCTGGCCCCGGCGGCGTTCCTTTTGATGCTTGCAGGTCAGCGGCCGCATCCCCTGGGACCCCGTCCCCTGCACAATGCTCTTCC
Organism: Schistocerca americana; assembly: GCF_021461395.2. Taxonomy (NCBI): domain Eukaryota; kingdom Metazoa; phylum Arthropoda; class Insecta; order Orthoptera; family Acrididae; genus Schistocerca; species Schistocerca americana. The sequence continues at coordinate 225,863,711 of NC_060120.1, read as the reverse complement.
GGCGCTTGCCGGCCTTCGCCTCCCCGGCTGTCCCGACCACTCCTCGCCTCCACTGGCAAATTTACTTCGTTTACACCTACAGCATGCAACTAAATAGTATCATTACCAAATCCCATATTATTTCAGACATGTGTCTAATCATCACGTATCTCTCTTTCTAATCCGCCTAATAAGACTAATTAACCATTATATGGGTTTATTTACTTCAAATGTGCAGAATAATCTGCGAAATGAATGTCACAAATGAAAGCCACCTTTCAACCGTTCGCGACTTCCATCCACCACCGTCTGCAACACCCCTTCCGGAGGAGCGAACTGGACATGAACCCGACACTTCACCTGAAAATGACGAGTAGGAAACTCAAGTTTGTTTACATTGTCAGCGAGGAGATACGCAACCTATCGTAAATTTATTTACCTTAGGGACTGGAAACCCATGAAGTCTAGCTCGCACGTGAAATTTTCTTTATTTCGAAACTTGTGGAAACGCTGCCGCAGAACGACGTCTTGAGTCGGCTGATAACCCGAGAAGACCTCATTATCGAAATTCATCGAGATGCTCTGCAGTCCCATATATAAATATACGTAAAATATTCTGTAAAGTAGTTGCATAAATGTTTGCACAAACTTTTGTAATATTTACGTCTCAATTTATTTCAGCATGATGAACATTTTGTAGAATGTGTGAAAAACTGAAATCTTTCGACTATATGTACATATACACACATCAGAAAATGTTTGCATCACCTCTGTTCCGAGAGTCCGGAACCTGTACAGAAAATTGGAACAGAAATCAACACAAACATCATTTCTGCCCTTTTCATCGCTCATGGAAGCCAAACATTGCATGTTGTAGCACCATACAGCGAGACCTTCAGAGGTCGTGGTCGAGATTGCTGCACATACCGGTACATCTAATACCCAGTAACACGTCCTCTTGCATTGATGCATGCCTGTATTCATCGTGGCATACCATCCACAAGTTGATCAAGGCACTGTTTGTCCAGATTGACCCACTCCTCGACGGTGATTCGGCGTACATCCCTCAGAGTGGTTGGTGGGTCATGTCGTTCTTAAACAGCCCTTTTCAATCTATCCCAGGCGCGTTCGATAGGGTTCATTTCTGGAGAAGCTGCTGGCCACTCTAGCGGAGCGATGTCGTTATCCTGAACGAAGTCATTCACAAGATGTGCACGATGGTGGTGCGAGTTGTTGTCCATGAAGATGAATGCCTCGCCAATATGCTGCCGATCTGGTTGTACTATCGGTCGGGAGATGGCATTCACGTATCGCACAACCGTTGCGGCGCCTTCCATGACCACAAGCAGCGTACGTTGGTCCCACATAATGCCATCCGAAAACAGCAGGGATCCCCCATCATGCTGCAATCGCTGGACAGTGTGTCTAATGCGTTCAGCCTGACCGGGTTGCCTCCAAAAACGTCTCCGACGATTGTCGGATTGAGGGGGTATGCGACACTCATCAGTGAAGAGAACGTGATGCCAATCCCGAGCGGTTTTTGGCCATCTGTACCGCGCTGCATGGTGTCGTGGTTGCTAAGATGGACGTCGTCATGGACGTCGGAAGTGAAATTGGCTCATCATGCTGCCTATTGTTCACAGTTTGAGTCGTAAACGACATCCTGTCGCTGCACGAAAAGCATTATTCAACATGGTGGCGTTGTTATCAGGGTTCTTCCGAGCTATAATCCGTAGGCAGCGGTCATCCACTGCAGTAGTAGCCCTTGGGCGGCCTGAGCGAGGCATGTCATCGACAGTTCCTTTCTCTCTGTATCTCGTCCATGGTCGAACAACATCGCTCTGGTTCAGTCCGAGACGCCTGGACACTTCCCTTGTTGAGAGCCCTTGCTGGCACAAAGTAACAATGCGGACGCGATCGAACCGCAGCATTGACCGTCAAGTTGAACTACAGAAAACGCGAGCCGTTTACGTCCTTCCTGGTGCAACTGATCACCTGTCTGACCCCCTCCGTCTAATAGGCGCTGCTCATGCACAGTTGTTTACATCTTTGGGGGGGGGGGGTTTATTGACATCTCTGAACAGTCTGTGATACAATATCAACAGTCAACGTCTATCTACAGGAGTTCTGGAAACTGGGGTCATGTAAAACTTTTTTGATGTGTCTATCACCTCTGTCGTCGCTGCTCGAACTTGCTGGGAAGATTACTTTGTTATTATAATTATACAGGTAGTAGACCCTTTGTGGATCATATGAAGCTTCTAAAGTTCTTTCTGCGGTTTTTCCATGTGAACTTCATTTTCTCGCTCACGGCTTTCTTTCTTTCATCCGTTCACTTTGTACCGGTCCTGTAGAAATCTCTTATATTTTAATTCTGAAAGTCACTCTCCAGTTGTTCGTTTAGGTATCTTCTCTTGGTTTATCTGATGGTTCTGGGATTTTCTTTCCGTGCTTTGAAGAAATGTTGTTGTGTTTCTGGCGTTTTCTTGCTGCTATATTTCTGGAAGGCCAATCTGCGTGCTTTAAGACCGTTTCCACAGTTGTCATTCCACCATGCAAGTTTTTTTTTTCTTTTATCTCAGCGGTAGTAGTTCCTGTGCTTTACGTATAATCATGTTTTTCAACTCTTCAGGTGTGTTTGCTTCTTCTTTCTGCCATTCGTCCTTTATGTTTGATTTGTGGAGACTGTTATTTGCTTGCATTTATCACGAATCTCTTGCCCAACGTAAAGTCCCGAGCGACTGGAAAAAATCGCAGGTGACGTCTGTATATAAGAAGGGTAGAAGGACGGATCCTCAAAATTACAGACCAATATCCTTAACATCGGTTTGTTGCAGGATTCTCGAACATATTCTCAGTTCGAATATAATGAATTTCCTTGAGACAGAGAAGTTGATGTCCATGCATCAGCACGGCTTTAGAAAGGACCGCTCCTGCGAAACGCAATTCGCCCTTTTTTCGCATATCTTGCGAACCATGGATGAAGGGTATCAGACGGATACCGTATTCCTTGACTTCCGGAAAGCGTTGCCCCACTGCAGACTCCTAACTAAGGTACGAGTATATGGGACTGGTTCCCAAGTATGTGAGTGGCTCGAAGACTTCTCAAGTAATAGAACCCAGTACGTTGTCCTCGATGGTGAGTGTTCATCGGAGGTGAGGGTATCATCTGGAATGCCCCAGGGAAGTGTGGGAGGTCCGCTGTTGTTTTCTATCTACATACATAATCTTTTGGATAGGGTGGATAGCAATGTGCGGCTGTTTGCTGATGATGCTGTTGTGTACGGGAAGGAGTCATCGTTGAGTGACTGCAGGAGGATACAAGATGACTTGGACAGTATTTGTGATTGGTGTAAAGAATGGCAGCTAACTCAAAATATAGATAAATGTAAATTAATGCAGATGAATAGGAAAAATAATCCCGTAATGTTTGAATACTCCATTAGTAGTGTAGCGCTTGGCACAGTCACGTCGATTAAATATTTGGGCGTAACATTGCAGAGCGATATGAAGTGGGACAAGCATGTAATGGCAGTTGTGGGAAAGGCGGATGTCGTCTTCGGTTCATTGGTAGAACTTTGGGAAGATGTGGTTCATCTGTAAAACACTAATACGACCTATTCTTGAGTGCTGCTCGAGCGTTTTCGCTCCCTATCGGGTCGGATTGAGGGAGGACATAAAAGCAATTCAGAGGCAGGTTGCTAGATTTGTTACTGGTAGGTTTGATCATCAAGCGAGTGTTACGGAAATGCTTCAGGAACTCGGATGGGAGTCTCTAGAGACAAGGAGGTGTTCTTTTCGTGAATCGCTACTGGGGAAATTTAGAGAACCAGCAATTGAGGCTGACAGCAGTACAATTTACTGCCGCCAACTTACATTTCGCGGAAAGACCACAAAGATAAGATAAGGGAGATTAGGGCTCGTACAGAGGCATGTAGGCAGTCATTTTTCCCTCGTTCTGTTTGGGAGTGGAGAGAAGATGCTAGTTGTGGTACGAGGTAACCTCCGCCACGCACCGTATGGTGGATTGCGGAGTATGTATGTAGATGTAGACTGTTTAGGCCGAAACTCTGCAGGTGTGATTTCTTGGGATTGTACTTTCGTGAAGTGAATTTTACTTTGACTCGTGTCAGTTAGTGGTCTGAGTCAATATTGGAACCTCTTCGGACTTGTACATCATGAATTTCTCGTTGCTGTGTGTGGGTGATTGCTATATGGTCTATCGGGAATTTCCGAAGTTCTTGAATAAGAGAACTCCAAGTTTTTTGCTTTCTTGGGTGCTTTTGTAAAGATGTCGACATTATCTTCAGGTTGAATTGTTGGCAGAGATCAAATAGTCGTCTTCCATTTCTGTTGGTAATTTTGTCCGCAGGATATCTGCCTATTGTCTTCCTGTGTTCTTTTTTCTCTGTCCAGTTGTGCATTGAAGTCACCAAGGAGTAAGATGGCGTCCTTCTTCGGGCTCTTCGCCGTAGTCTCTTCCAACTGGTTCCAGAAATTCTCCATTTCGGTAGGGTTTTTCTTGTTGTCTATGTTGGTTGGGGAGTGAGCGTTGACAAGTGTAAAATTTCTATTGGTGCACTGTACACGAGCCGTCATGAGTCTGTTCTTGACTGGAGTGACTTCCTTGACGGAGTTCATGATCTTCTTGTGTGCTAGTATTGCCGTTCCCGGCAAGGGGGCACCTTTGCCAATTTGTCTATCAGTTTTGCTCTTGAATATACTATAGCTATCATAATCTGTGGTATCATCGTCAGTATATCGTGGTTCCTGAAGTGCTAATTTTTTTGTCTGTCTAGTTCTTTAGTAAGACTGAGTAGCTTTCCAGGTTGTATTAGTGTATTGATATTTAGTGAGCCAATGAATGTTGGTGTTTTAGCGGTTAGTTTGTCAGAACTCCCACTTTCTCTGAGTTCGTGGTTGCCCGGGTTCCCCAGAATCCGAATCACCGGTTGCCGCCTGCCGACGGGTGGATTGAGTACTACCTGGGGTAATGTTGTTGTTGCTGCCATGAACCATAGTGCTTGTTGTTAAATTTTGTCCATGTAGGCTGGTTGTGTAGAACCAGGGGTCGGTAGTTCCCAGAGCAATTGCTACAGCCGCACCCACTGGATGAACAGTCGCTGACCAAGTTGTTGGTGGTTTCCCCAACAGAAGCCGTTTGGGTTTTAAGAAGAGATTTCTTCTGCCTTCTCTGCCAGTGACATCTTCATCTTCATTCGCCATCAAAGCCGTTGATCCTCTTCATCTGTACCCTGGTAGGGGGCCCCTACGAGGTACTACCAGCGGGGCCAGCTGGACCAAAGATTTTTTACGTGGTGTTGCTCCTACTCCTCCTCCTTTCTTAAGTCTTAAGTAAAAACCTGCTGCCTGTTATTATATAGCAGCTCGTATTTACATTGTGGGATTTAACATGTTCTGTCATACAAATTCAGTTTTATTACTAGTACATTTCACTTTTTGTTTAAAATATTTTTAAAAAATTAAAAAAATACAAATATGTATCTAATAAGTACAAACGTATACAAGCAATTTTGCTTAAACTTGTTGCTAACTTAGATAATGAGAGCAATGAGATACATAATGGATTCTAAATGTATTTTAATTTTGGTTTGAAAGTGTATTTAGTGGAAGAAACAAGAGATGGAAATTTGACTCAGCTATGATGTGACAGTTCTTCCCTTTATACCCTCTCTGTGTATGGTTACACCTGTTAAAAATGTGTTGTCTTGACAGTGGTAATACTTAATTTAATGTCTTGATTAATTAATGGGAAGAGTTGTAATAAACAGTCAAATCTGAATAGTTGTAAAAGAGAGTCTGGGACAGGAGTGTAGATAGTGAGACATGCTTTGATCAGAGGCCACAAACAGTTAGAGATTTATATCTCATGTTAACAGATAAAATAATATTAATGTGGAAGTTATGTTATCATTGTGATCCCTCATCTGAGTTATTTATGTTATAAAAAATTAAATGACAAGACTGTTTTTATTTGGTAGTTATTGAACAACAGAAATGTAAAATCCTGAAAACTGTACCATTTATTCGTACAAACAGAACCTGTAGACACTGTTAAACGCCCAAGAAGAGACAACGAAGCCAACATCGAGAAAATCTCCTACACAATTTTTTTTTTTACTGTGTGCACGTCTTTTCAGTTTCATCCATAAATTAAAAACATTTGCCATTATATAAAAGCTCTTGAAAGAAGAGTGTTAGTGGATGTGCACTGTTTCTATCTTCATTACTAAACCTGTGACTTAGATTATTCCTGTTAATGAGTAGATTATGACAACTTTTTAAATTTGTAAATTCGATTATTGATTACTTGGAATATTGAAAATCAAGTTTTTGTTACCCCTGAAAGGTATTAGAGGAACAACCTGATACTGGGATCTGCACCGTTTTAACTACTTTCTAATGTGAAAATTGCTGGCTGTCTGTCATATTATCTACCTCCATCATATTTATGTGCAGAGGTTTTTTTTTCGTTTTCACACAGTTCAACAGAATTTCTGTGTCCAAAACATTTTTTATGATGAAATGGCTTCCTTTGATTGCTTAGACAAGTTGCAATTCATACCTTTTCAATTCACATTGCGTTTATGGTAACATCTATGTCGTACGAATGTTTTGTCGCAATATCTATGCGCATATTGTAACTTCTCTGATAGGCACTGTCATTGCCACAGTTTTGTCATTGTAAATCGATATGTTTGTACATAAAAAGCCCTGAGACCGAAATTGTGTGTTTGGTGCTCTACACCAGTGGTTCCCAACAGGCGGTCCGCGGACCCCCAGCGGTCCGCGAACTGTGCCAGAGGGGTCCGCAAGATGCTATTAGAATAAAAAATTTAATATATTTTTTATATTTAGTACGATAACAGATTTTTTGTTTTGGCCGCTCAATATTTTTTCAATAATGAATATGTCAATTTTTTTTCTAAGTAACAAAAATAAAAAACGTATAAAAAGAGTCTTAATTTGGCCTTTTTAGGTACTTGATACTGTGATAATGACAAGGTACCAATCATGCTCGATGAGGGGGTCCTCGAGAAAATTTTGTTGGGAAACCGTGCTTTACACTATCTGTGCTTTCAAAGTTTAGGAAATTGTTAAGTCTTGCCTGTAATTCTATTAAATACGCCCTTTTCCGAAAGCAGTCAACAATACAATTAAAAGACGAACCATTTCCCATGTAAGAAAGTAATTCAGTTATCACTATAGGAGGTTGTTTAACGTCCATTTTCCTTACAACGTTTTTGATGTTGGGCACCACCACCGCAAAGAACTTTCGTCACAATCAACAAACATCAAACAAACAACATACCTTAGTTTTAAACGCGAACAGCCGTCTGAGGACGGACCTGTCTGTTATAAATTGGTAACAGGGGTTTAAAAGCGGTGGCTTGTTTTATTTTACAGGTTACTATCCCTCTGTGTAGGGGCTGTGATTTTTGATATTCTTTTTTTTTTTAAACAAGCAAGGTAAAACAGAGGCCACTACTTCCACCACATCAAGTGGATTTAGTGCTCAAAAAATGGTTCAAATGGCTCTGAGCACTATGCGACTTAACTTCTGAGGTCATCAGTCACCTAGAACTTAGAACTAATTAAACCTAACTAACCTAAGGAAATCACACACATCCATGCCCGAGGCAGAATTCGAACCTGCGACCGTAGCGGTCGCCCGGCTCCAGACTGCAGCGCCTAGAACCCCACGGCCACTCCGGCCGGCTCTTAGTGCTCACGTACTCACACTGAGCCGTGAACACTTCCCAGTTCATCAATGGGGGATAACTGAAAATTATTATTACTATTATCGGTGCCATGCGTGCAATGGTCGTGCCAGGCGCGCGATATTGACTCTTGATCCTATCATTAACGGCGCGAGACCTGCATGACCTTGTAGCAACCGTTGTAGTTCTTCATTATTCTACTGTGACACTAAGAATGGTTTCACTCAATGAAAGGTAGAATGTACAGATTAATGAACTCATTTACTTAAAAGTTGAATACTGAACAATTATACAATCAAATGGGGGTGGGGGAAGAAAGAATTGAGTTCAGCAGCTTGACCCAACGCTCGTTCATAGCCACGATAGCAGAAGACAAGGAATTTTAGGGACGATCGCCGTATTATGAAATGGGGTCCAATTTACTAAAGGAAGGGGTTGCAGGCATGCAACGACCACCACCATGAATCGGCCAAAGCCTAAGAAAGATGCTACTGTGGGTGAATCGCTAGGTAGCCTCCTGTACTAAAGGAATACAACCAGCAAGACGCGAAACTATTCACACAACTTTGGCTCGCGGTCCGACTACGTTAACGAAACATGAGAAGGCCCCAGATACTCACCACGTGGCGTAAGACAAAGGGCACAAGTTTTCAAGCTAGGAAGACATAAATTCTGAGTCGAATTTTACACAGAAGAACTGAAAGAGCTACTGTCGGACGAAGTGGAAAAGTGAGCATGAATATATGCACTTTAGTGCCGTACTGCAAGCTTCTGTGACTAACCAACACGTCTCGCACATTATGCCCGACTGTATAAGGAAAATCCCTCCAGTCTTATAACACGGAAAACATTGCATAAACCGTAATTCAAGGAGCGCACATCAGTATAATGACCTATAAGGTTCCATCTGGGCCGCAGGGCGCGAATGTACAGTGCACGTCGGCGCTCATGCTTACCGAACTTCATCTCCTGGAGGCAGCACCTCCGGCCTCAGGCACGGTCACACTAGAACTGACTAGTGGTGGGCAGTAGACTTGGCCACTGTTTCTATGTTTCGATACAGTGTATCGATACGTGGAACTGTTTCAGTGTTTCGGAACGGCTGTGGTTCACTGTTTCGAAACAGTGGTGTTTCATTCTGCCCCTGTTTCGGATAACCGCACCAGATTCGATCTCGAGCCAGACACAGAAACTGTATCGTTGTTTCAAAATAAGGCTGTTTCAGTCCACCTGCGCTTGGCACGGACTAATTGTATCGAAACAGTGATGTTTCATTCCGCTCTGTGTCGTACGAGATTCGGGCTCGGCACAGATACTGAAACACAACATAACACTTAATGAAACACTTTCAAGAGTATCGAATTCTTTTTGACAAGCAATAGAATGAAGTTTAAGATATCCGAAAATAAAGCTTTGTTTCTAGCTGACTGTCGTATTACGAAATGGCGTAACATCTGCTTTATAAACACTAACCAAATAATGAAACAACGCATGCTATTCCCATTCAAAATAATAAATATGTGAAAATCATTCGATTAAATTACACTTTTTTTATAACATACGCTTCTCTTTTCATGTACAGTAATCGTATTAAGAAACGCAAGTAAGCCTACAACATTTTGAATAAAAAAGGCTTAGAGTGACAGTTATTAGACATATACATAAATTTGATCTAGGTATAGTTGCAAGCAATCTGTTTGACCACTGATAGTGTAATGGTGAACGGGAAGGGCTGGGAAGCATGGTGACTTTATAAAGGTTCGAAACACCTTGAAAGACAAAATTTTTTCTGTTATATTTTGTTATTTATTCGAATTATTTGGCGTTATTTGTGAGTCTAGAGTCACTGTGCCTATTACCCACAATGATTCCCTTTGTGTGCATGGAAATTAGCAGGATGGGTATATTACCCATACTAACGGAATGTGGGAATCCCAGTAGCATATCCGTTGTTTCTGCAGTTTGCTCCTACCTCCAGTTTCGTTCGTGGTGGTTCTTCTGCCTTCAGCTATGGCTGTCCTCAGTCAATTGAAAAGTATGAAAGTCACACAACACGAAAGCAGCGCATTTGCTGCAGGAAATACGAAACTGCCAAGACGCCCAGGTGAGTTTCATACTTTCTGCGAAATGATTAGCGCTATCGCACCTCATTTGTGTTTATATGGACTTACTTATACATAAGACATTCAAGATGATTAAATGTGTACGTTTATTAGATTACAAAACACAAACTGTTTCACTGTTTCGAAACAGCGTATCGAAACATTACATTGTACTGTTGCATTTGTTTCGAAACAGTTAAGTGTTTCAGTTTGCCCATCTCTAGTGGGCAGGAAATCGCGTATCTGTTAGAAATCACAGTGATTGAGAAGTCACAGATATCACAATAACAACTTTACAAAATCTAACTGCGATTTCAGTCACAGTTAGCAGTCGGAAGTAGCATTTCACATTCAACGCCGTGTGCCATCTGTGGGCCGAATTCCATACTCCTTTCTGCGATTTCAGTGACAAGTCGCGGCTAGAAGTCGCATGTAGCAACTAAAAAGCGCAGTTAACAGTGCCATCTGTTGGCCAAAGTTTGTACTACGCGCATCTCTGCGACACGCTGTCGAGTCCAACTGCAATTTCTGTGACAAGTCGCAACTAAGAGTCGCAAGTAGCAACTAAAAAGCGCAGTTAGCACTGCCATCTGTTGAGCAAAGTTCACACTACGATATTCGCTACCGAGTCAAATTGCGATTTCTGTGACAAATCGCTACTAAGAGTCGCAAGTAGCAACTAAAAAGCGCAGTTAACATACTATTCCTAGTGCCATCTGTTGACCGACGTACGTACTTCGTTGTGAGAGCCTTGTGCTTCGCGAGATCGATGTGCTGTGTGTGCATATGAAGGGCTTATTTCAATAGTGGTACAAGTCAATTTTTGTTCATTATGAGATACAGAGTCGTAAAGTTAAATGAGCGCTGAAAAATCTGCAGTTGAGATACCAGAAATATTCAAGCATATGGCTTCTTCCTAGAGATGAACCTTTATTTATGTTTGTTTGGGTCATTAATTTCAGAAGCATTATAGACAGAAAAGTGGAGGTAATGGACTTGTACCACTATTGAAATAAGCCCTTCATATTATATGACGACATGCACATTCAGCATCAGTTATGGTTGGTCAAATACTGCTGTGACTCTGAATGTATTATATTAATAAGAAGCAACATTGCCTTTTCTCCTGAAAATATCAAGTAACGTAACAAATGTGTTTGATTCTGCTTCCAATATGACAGTTTTGGTTAATACTCCACATGCCTATAGGACTTTGCAATGTTAACACAACAGAACTCAGACATCTGTATAAGTGTAGTGAAATAAAAACAGTCATATGAATGCCTCACTTTTGTTCCGACACAGTTCAAGACTCGGGAGAAAAGTTTTACACCTGGTGTTCTAAATGGCAACTTCACACACAAGAACTTTTGCCGACACTACTACCACCTACATAAGTAAGCTTTTCCTGTGTTACTTTCAAGTAATGCACTTAAGCTATTCCTGATTTAACTGGAAGATCTGTACTTCCCACTTTCATATCAACAGCCTCAAAATGCATATTGTAGACTTCGGGATATGTTACAGGTCAGTGTCATACCAAGATTGTGGAGAAGGGGGGCAGGGGGGGCGGGGGACGGCATGTCACTCTCCAACAAGTGTTTTAAAAAGTAAGTGGCGAAAAATTACGGGTATTGGACGGCTTAACATGTGGAAAATGAGATTTTTATTATTCACTCACTGTATTTAACATTTATTATTCCTTTAAAATCGCACAACTTCAATAAAACACAGTTTAATCATTCACACACTTATTTCACAATTATTTCACTTTTAAACTGCAAATCCTCTAAGAGCTGTCTTGAATCTTCACGAGTCTCTCTCAACAGCCTTAATGTGGATAGATACGTACAGCAACCAGTAATCAGAGTCAGAACTGCGTCTGCAAAAACACAAGGATTATTAAACAATTTTTGCTGTCACTAATTACTAGCAATATAATTGACAGAGTTGCTTTAATGCTATAATAAGTTGCTATAATGAATATCACATTTGCAAGAACGATCTCACTGAAGTAATTAAGTCCATCGAAACGCTTAGAAACTAACCTCTCCTCTGATGAAAACGGTCTAAAGACGCAGTGGCAATTTCTTCAGATCTGTTGACAACGATATTTTGAGTAATCACTTTACTGAGCGACTGAAATGTAGTTCAGGTACCTGAGAACATAACAATATGTTAGAATTCATTTTCTAAACACGAACTATTACGGTACTGTACGGCTACTTACATATAAATTATACTATTAATATTTTCACAGTTGTTTCATTAATACAAAATTAAAGCCAACGGAAGAAAAAACGTAAAACATACTTGCCAATGACAGGTTTGTTGAGATGCAATTTTCAATGCGTTGACAGATGTAACTTTTTCATACGGTGGTAAGTCGCAGAAATCGCAGGAGTCACAGAAATCGCAGAAGTAGCAGAAGTCACAGAAATCGCAGAAGTCGCAGAAGTAGCAGAAGTCGCAGAAATCGCAGAAGCAGCAGAAATCGCGGAAGTAGCAGAAATCGCAGAAATAGCAGTGGCGGAGGGATACACGACCTATGTTCCTTAACTGCGACTCTTAACTGCGACAAATCACAGTTAAGAATAACAGATACTGAAAAGTAGCATTCACAGAAATCACTGATATCGGAAAATCGCAGTTTAGCTCATCACTAGAACTGACTACTGCCCCTTTGTCCGCTATCCATCCGCGGAGGGCGGTTGGCGCCCGCCCGCGAAAAACGGGCGCGCACCTGAACTGGCCAATCATAGGGCCGGAATTTCGCAGGGAGGCGACCTCGCGGCGTTAAAGTTGAGATGAAATATCAGTTACAAGGTTGGTAAGGCAGGTTGGGGAACTGAGAGCAGGAGAAACTTTGGCCACTACTGAACTTTCAAACGCCACCACGCGCTACGCTGGCGATCGGAAAAAGGATAGGAAACGGGAAGCCATCATGGCTGCTAGGAAGACTGCTGCCCTCGCCCCATAAATAAAGAAAATTCCTGGCGCCAAGCTCCTCTTACAGATCAGTGTGAGACAAGCTGTAAAAATCGTCAAATAAATCAGGCAACCCACAGAAATTATTAATATTACCTGAATTATTAGTTTACCGAATACCAGAATGCGTGGATTAGAAATGTGAAATGCGAGCAGTGAATGGTGAATGAAGTGCGCGCCTTTCAGGTTATTTTCCTAAGAAATAGCGACAGCAATAGTACCTGGTTGCTGTTTTTACTTTGTTTCAGAGATTGTCTAGATATTCATTTTACACTTACACGTATTGTGCCTTATACTCCATACAGTAAATGAATAAAGAAGGCCAGCCGGAGTGGCCGAGTGGTTCTAGGCGCTTCAGTCTGGAACCGCGTGATCGCTTCGGTCGCAGGTTCGAATCCTGCCTCGGGCATGGATGTGTGTGATGTCCTTAGGTTAGTTAGGTTTAAGTAGTTCTAAGTTCTAGGGGACTGATGACCTTAGAAGTTAAGTCCCATAGTGCTCGGAGCCATTTTTTTGAATAAAGAAGTGTGCTTACAACTATCAAGTTACAGCTAAGTTCCACTTTGGTTTTAATTATATTGGCAACAGTTCCTGTCATAATATTTGTTATAAATTGTATAAAATGTAATTTTGATGTTCAAGCCAAGTAGAGCTGCGAAAAGGTAAAACAAGGAAAGGTAGTTACTAAGTAGCAACTCCAAATCTAAATTCGCTGACAGAGGACACGCAAAAGGTCACAAAAAGGACAGTGATAGTGCTATCAGAAGACTTGATACACTCACAGAAAATTTGGAATTCCGGGTTTTTGAACCTAGTAATGTAATCATAATGGAGATAAAAAGGACTAACAAATTTGACAGCTGTCGTGCTTCTCTTGCTCCTTTCACAACTGAAAGAGGAAGAAATCTGGTTATTTTGTTTAAATTAAAGTAACCTTTCCCACGAATAAGCATTGATATGGAAAATTTGAAATATGTAGGTGCTGCTTATACAATAACGCTGATATTATGTAAATGGCTAACAATTCTTATAAAGCAATGTTCATTACGATGTCAGTGTGAGTGGCGCAGCGCTAGGTGAAGGAACTCTTGCACTCTGACACCGGAGTCATTAGTTCCTTGTGGATCGATGCAAGGCGCGTGTGTAGAGCAACTAAGGCACGCGCCGGCGCACAAACAGCTTCTACAAGCCTGCTTACCTTCCCGGAAGACCTCGCTCCTTCCAGATCGTTACACGCCAGATGAGTTCTGCAAATATTGTCTCCCGGAATTACACAGGACGGAAAGCCTAACGGCTGCCATTACTGCGCCGCCATTCGTCGTCTCCATCGAAGAATTTATCTGCCGGTGTTCTCAAAGCGCCATTCTCACTGCAAGTAATTATCTTTTTGTGGCTTCCGATTGATCGGCACAATACCTATCACGTCTTCATTAACGATAAGACTCTGTACAGAGAGGCAGAGCGGACTGCTTGAAAAAAACGAATGGAACATGTTTTGGAAACTACACAGGAATATATACTCATGGTAGGATTATTCCCTGGATGCAACAGTTGAAAATGTCATACCGTGAGAGACGAAATTCGGCTGTCATTGATTCAGTTATTACATTTGTGCTTATGACAAGTTTCCGACCTGTAGACCTGAAACCAACTGGGACTTGTCATATTTCACTGTTAAGAGATATGAATTCTACCTGCGACAGAAGAGAATGACTTCAGTCTATTATCCGACACCGACGTGAAAATCAGTAGCGTTTCGAATATCAGGCGATTCAATTGTTGATATTCGTACAGTTTCTGGGTTTACTAAACCAATTGTTAGCTTAAAGCATTTCATGATGAATATACGCCAAGGGCTGATAACACTATACTGAAAATTTCGAAAAGTTGAATGCTGTAACGAATTTATTTATTTGTTATGGGCGACAACCCAAAAGAGACTAATAATTTTTAATTAGCTCTCACTTTTGAAGTAATGGTATCAGTTGTACGCATCTTTCAAGAAAAGATGAAAAAATATGACATTTTTTCAGCGCTTGTCCTTTTGGCCCACCATTTGTGCTGTTTTGTGGGAGTGACTCTTACTATCATTCAGCGATAATCACTTGACAGGGTAACACTCCGTTTAATATTTATATCTTTGCCCCATTAGCGAAATATGTTGGTGGAAGCGCTCATCACATTCTTCGCTATCATCATCAAAACTTCGTGGGATGAAGTCCAGCAGTGATTGCAAAAAGCGGATTTTTATTGTGTTTTGCTTCATGGAGTCTTTTCGCTTATAGAGAGAGCGTTGGAGAAGTCATTGTTATCGGAGGGTGCTTCCAGAAGTATCTTCCACAGTCCAAATGACATTCAACATTCTTTTCTATTTCTTCCTGCATTGAGGTTAACGAACATATAGTAGAGCACATACATAGTGTGAAATATTATTTATTTACAGAAGATAGAACTGAACAATCCCGAAAATCAAATATCACTTCACCTCAAAGGCAGGAATTATCTGAAATGTTAACACATTTATGAGTAATTTTTTTACATGCCTGTTAACTCTATATGCCTACCAGCTGGTAGCATACCACAACTGAATACTCGTGATACTGAGAGAGGCCAAGTCACTCTCTCACTTATTTTCATATTAAAGTCTATTCTTTAATACTGTTATTACACCCTAGGCATCATTTTTTTGAGACGACAGGATTTTATCAACATGAGCTGGCACTGATGGGAGAATGTACGTTGTTAATACATGCAGGAGCCTTATGGCAGCTCTCCTTCGAATATTATCATCTGGAATTTAGAACAAGCGGATGGTTTGATTTTTCACATTATATCTTGCAGGGGACATTTGGGGCTTCTAAGCCAGATGCAGCTCTTAGGGAGAGAAACATCTCATAGCACTTACCAGGGTCAGAATGCTGGTCCCAAGAATTTCTCACATCCGTGTGTAAACAATGACTTCGTTCGAAGAGGCGAAAAACTGCCTAACTGGATCTACCTGTTGGGCGTTTCTGGCCACGGTGAGGACAGGGGATGGTTTGATTTTTCACATTATATCTTGCAGGGGACATTTGGGGCTTCTAAGCCAGATGCAGCTCTTAGGGAGAGAAACATCTCATAGCACTTACCAGGGTCAGAATGCTGGTCCCAAGAATTTCTCACATCCGTGTGTAAACAATGACTTCGTTCGAAGAGGCGAAAAACTGCCTAACTGGATCTACCTGTTGGGCGTTTCTGGCCACGGTGAGGACAGGGGCATAGCAGAGAAAGTGGGTCGCCACAGCCAAGGCGTTTCGACAGTGTCGTAAACTCCCATTGTGTGAAGAGTTGGCATCCACAAAAATCTGTAAGTTTCCATGTTCGCCCTGGACCAGACACTATAGACAGAGTTATTAGGTGGTGTTTTCCCTTTGACTGCCGAATTTTTTGGAGAGACTCGGGCCATCAGCGGAATTTTAGGACAGAACACAACACTTATGGCGCTCTGAGACGATATTTGTTAGGACACAAAAGCACTTCCCTTAGTTTAGCTAAAACCCGTGGTCGGACATTCTGTGAAGTTTGGCCCATCAAGATGTGAGAAATGTTTTGTTCACTTTAGCCCAAAACAAGAACTTCCAAAACACACTGTCTAAAGTAGCTATGGGAAACATAATTCATGAATCTGCTCCCCCCTGCGTAGAAATTTATGTGTCACGGATTGGCTGCTTCTCCAGCAGGGAAAAGAATATTATTAACTTTGGTTCAGATTGGCAGACAAGCTAGAGGGGAGACGTAGCGCACATGGTGTCTATTCTCCGTACGTCGAGAGAAGAGCTCCGACACCTGGCAGCGCAGATGCTAGTATTCGACACGGACGGGCAGTGATCTAGCAATGGGGAAGGGGGGGGGGGGGGCAGACCTTCCCTTCCCAGCCTTTGGCCCGTGGCAACACTCGACTCCTTCAGAACCTAACAATGCCGCATCATTCATTGCAGGATTCCCGTAGGGGCAGCATTCTACTGACCGATGTGTTCCTTGACGGAATATTTTTCCACATGTGCTAACAGTGTTTGTCACCTTACACAAACACACATAAAAATATTTTCTTTAATGATGTTGCAGCCATTTGGCTGCAACAATTTTTATTTCATTGTTATACAATTCAGATTTCGCTGTATTTCATACCAGTCTGATATCTTTTGACATATAAATAAGGTATGGTACAGTACTTGAAAATGGCCTATGGCCGAACTCTGGATAGTATAACAATAAAATAAAAATTATTACCGTCAAACGGTGGTAACACCATTTACAAAATTAGCATGACTATGGTTCCAGCCCAAATAAAAATTACACGCAATCAGATTTTCAAAATTAACAAGGTAAAGCAAATTGCACAAATTTCACGTGTAAAATATCGAATAAGGACGTTACCTCCATTTTCGCGTGGGAGAACGGAAAACCCAAGATCATCGTCATCTGATTGGTCATCTCTCGTCACGACCGCATAGTCTTCGGTATCTTCGCTGCTGCTGTCCTCATGATCTGATAAAGAAATTACAGTGTTATGAATGGATTCTTCGCTTACACCTTCTGGCATGTTTGACCTTGTAATCTCTTTCCGCACGTGGTTCACGATGTGCTTCCAATTTTCTGGCGTTATTCGTGTGACAGCCTTATTTATCAGTCTCTCCGTGTCTCGCAACGTAATGGTCTGTGGCTTGTATCGTTTCACTAATTCCAGAAGTTACGCTTTCTGTATATTCTGTTCAAAGTCTGTTTTATTATCTTTCAACCAGTTGACTATTTCTTCTCTCCTTGCAGCAGCCGTTGGCTTCTTATTCAACTGTGCGGAATGGTAAGGCGCATTTTCCATTACAAAAACACTATCACAACTGATGTTTGGTAGCAAACGAGTAATGAACCAGTCTTTGAAGGTATTTGCATTCGTCTCCTCGGGGTAGTCGACAGTTTTTTTACTGAAACATCATCATAGCATCGGGCACAAAATCGGTCATAGAGCGAGTATGAACTATAATTAGTCGCCCTCCCTTACCAGTTGGCACACTCGTAGTTACGTGGCACGTGTCATCTGTCCATGCGACGGAACGTGCATGATGCACGTTGACCCATGTTTCGTCAATCCATATCACATTTTCCGGATTCACTGCTAGCAACTCACGCAGGAAACGACATCTCCATGCTACAATGTCTCCACGTTCCATTAATACCGTTCGGCCTGAGAACTTTTTCCAACAGAAGCCTTTATTTTTCAAAACAATTGACAGACTTGCCTTTCTGCCTGCGGACAAACCACTGTCCGACAGTGATGCCATCAACTTTAAAGTGTCGGATACTTCTTCCTGCTGTAGTATGCATATATGTGTTGCCAGATAGCACTTTCGTCAAAGTTGTCTGTTTCAGTCACACGACACGATCTCTTCCTTGACTTTCAAGGCGTAACAGTAAGAGGACTCGCAGCTGAATAGGCAGCCTCTTTATCATTTGTGACTTTCTTCGCTGTTGCTGTAGAGATTTATTCTGTCAACCACTGTACTCACAGATATCAACGGCCCAACATTGTCCCTTTCCATTTCAACGTAAACACGCAATCTGTATATAAATTTGCGTGCTTGGGATTTCATCGTAACCCCTTTCCCAAAAGCCCTCTTCTTTGCACTACAGGCAGCCATTTTCCAATTATACACACTAATCCACACTTACACGCACTTTTCCGCTTATGCACATGGCAAGAAACTCACAGAAATAGAGGAATGGACACATATACACACACACATATACACACACACACATCTGAACGTAGCACGTGGCGCAACTGATTGAAAGCAGCGGTCGCCCAACACTACAGCAACACTGGAGTGTCCCACAGTAACGTAACAAGAGCTCACGATCTGATTGGCCATTGTCGATGTGCGAAGCAAGTGCGCCAAGGCGGCATCAACTGTCAAAGGTCTTCCCTCACCACATGGAGTGTAGTGATTGCCACGAAACCCGTGTGGGGGCAGTTGCGTCCGTGCACTTTTGGAGTTTGCTGAGTCTGTATGGAAGGGAACTAGCAGGAAAGAGCGGTTTTTTTCTGATTCAGACTCCGGTCTGTAGATTCTGGTCTTGTCTCTTGCTATGATCGGGTTGCGCTTGGGGCACTCGTAATGAGTGTGACTTTACACTGGCACTGGTCTTGATTGGGGAGCATATGGTGAAGTCTTAGCTGTACCGACAGTTTAAACCTCAGTCATCTCGGACGACTCTCTGAGTTCAAAATGGTTCAAATGGCTCTCAGCTCTATGAGACTTAACATCTGAGGTCATCAGTCTCCTAGAACTTGGAACTACTTAAACCTAACTAACCCAAGGACATCACACACATCCATGCCCGAGGCAGGATTCGAACCTGCGACCGTAGCGGTCGCGCGGCTCCAGGCTGTAGCGACTAGAACCGCTCGGCCGCTCCGGCCGGCGTTGTCAATGACGCACACTGGGTTACATAGATTGTGACATGACAATTTAAGGACAATTCTCAAGATAGCGTATTATGTCCTGAGTAGCAGAAATAATACTGAACGCAACAATATCCAATCTAATTAGAAGTGTCTCCACAAGATTTTTCTTACACCTAGACAATGAAGCACTGTCTGAGATGGCCAATATTACGCCAAATCATCTGATTCCAGTTCTGAGTTCGCTACTATTTAGCATGATAATCAAGCCTACAGAGGATTGTTAGTTTTTGTGAGAAGATATGCAAAAGATTACTTAGGTTGCTCGTGTTCACAGTGGATGCAACCGGATATCCAATAATTTTAGCCTCTGCCAGGGGCATTCATCTTTAGCTGCAACGTGTTGTTAGCTGCATGGTTGCTCTTTCCCTCTAAAAATCTTACAAAACCTTTACTGATTTTATTAGCTGAAACTACCCTGTGTTTCTCATTAGGCAAGAAAACATTCACTCATCGCTAGTCTGGAAAACACGACGATATACACGTGCATAGATGGAGCAGTGTGTATACTTCTACACCCTCTCAGTTCTCGCAAGAACAATTAATTACATGGCTGTTTCATTTCACCGCTATCGGAACTCAATGATTCTTCAGCTAATTTTTAGGTGAATGTCAACCAATGTGAATGCAGTGTTCACACAAAATTCCTCTTTCGGCGTCGTACAGTGTGTGATGCTCCCTGTTCTACACTTGACACTGGTTCAGAGGAGAGTCCCCAAAGCTTTCAGTAGCAAAACTGTCCCCCACCTGTGTCATTTCGTGCTTCGTGTCATGGCATTTTCAGACCCCCGCCAGTTGCAAAGTGTGTAACTTTAAACTGCGCCCTAAGTATCGGCACTTCTGCTCCTTCCGAGTTTATTTCAGCCGATCGGACATTTTGTGCCGACTCCTGACGCTTAGAAGTTACACGCGTACATTAAGAGAGCACCACGGACCTTTCACCTGATCAGTAAATGCGACTCTCTTGTAAATAGGTCTCCGGCCTGTTTGTATCCATCTGGAAATTCCCCGATGCAATTTTCTAAAGAATTTCACCATCGCAGGCAGCACTGTGCCGCTACCTGCTACCCTTGACGTATTGCCCAGCGCGGTCGTTGTCTCCCTCGCTGCAGTCACCGACCCCTGTTAAAAGCCTTTCATTGTATGCGGGCCATGGCTGTGCAACTCGAGTCTGTCCCAAACAAAAGCATTTCTTCCAGTAGCTTTTCTCATCTTTTGCTCATTGACATACAGGATTCGGGTTTGGTATGTTAATACTGTCGAATCGAGTGTCACACATTTTTGCGCTACATACTGTACATTTTGACAGGCAAATCTGCTCACTATCGCCGACGTACGTCAGGTGACATCTCCATCTACTTATGACATATAAAATCTCATGTAAGGTGCGAAATTAATATTCATTCAAGCTGCCACCTTACAGTCCAATCTTATGCACACTGTCGTATAAGTGAGTTAAAATGGTCTGTGGACTGACCAGCGAACAGGAGTGCCACATGCTGTAATTTGACCAGATTTCAGAGCTCCATCAGAGAGTAATTGTGATCCATCTAAGAGATCGCATATATTCATACTTCGTTCCCGTGATAACGAATTAGAGGCTCCTCACATCGCCACTCCGCAGACGCTTGCCCCACGACTATCACCTGAGACAGCGCTACACATCGAGAAACGAATATATTGTTGTAGCTCCAGCTTGTTAGGGCAAACAGAATCACTCTAGTCACTTGTTCTCAGCTGCACCAATGTAGTGTAACTTCCATGCAGAATAAATCCATAAAAGTCTATTCAGCGTTAGGTAGTTTCAGATTGCGTTATCCATGTTTTGAGCCAGGATAAATAGATTAAACAAATATACGTCTATCTTTGCCAACTGTATGACACCCAGTGGAGTGCCATTTATTTGTTGCTTCTATGATATGTTTGTCATGTCGTTTAATTTATATTGTTTGTCCTATTTTATGATTAATATACTCTTGCCAATTTTTATACTCTATTACTTCCATGTTCATATATGATTCATCCTTCAATAATTGATTGTTATAATAACGGGGCCACCATTTTCCAGCATTTATTTAAGCTTCTGATAAAAGTGATAACCTCCAATGCAGGCTAGCAACAACAATTACTGTCGGAGGGCAGAATCAATTTAGCAGGCACTTGGCCAGGTAGACAAGTGGAAGATTTACAAGTTAAAGTGCTTGCTGTTAGGGTGTAAATTTGCAGTCACCTGTAGTCTTTCAAATCAAACAGCAAGACCAGTGTAGTCGTGCAATAGCACTTTCAGAACCGTTGAAACATTACCATTTAATTACAGTTCTTAATAACTGAAGAGGTTTCCCTGGCTGCAAAGTTACTGATCACGTTATGAACATGCACAGAGCACTCAACCTGATCACATACGAGTAAAGCTATCAAGCAGTGAGAATTACATGCACCTGCACTGCTGCCAACTGATTATATGCGAACCCAACTATTTAGTGAAAAGATCTAATAACAGTTAATGCAATGCCTGCAGTTCGAAAACTGGAGCTAATATGTGAATTTTAACGTTGATTTCGAGTTTAGTAACACAAAATTAACAAAGATTTGCTATTTCGTTTCCATAACATTTAGGGTGCTAAACAGTGTAATCAATCAATACTTTAGTTTTTACGCATATTCCGACCATTTCTGTGACAGCAAAGAGCTTTATACAGTTATCAATTTTAATTTTAATTTTATTTCGAAATTATTATTAACATACTACATGGTTGCAGTTCGTACGGACTTAAAAGTGAATTTGCGGTATTTGTCGGATGATTGGGTTCGCACATGCAGTAATCGTTATTGGCTTTCCTCTACAGAGTGTTGTTGCACCAGCTGTGACATTCCAGAGCGACAGTTGTCGATAATCGCAGTTAATGCAAAGACCTCAACGATATCAAGGGTTTAACAAAAGCACAGAAATAATTAACGTGCGTGGGTACACATTATTCAAGAATTTATCAGAAAATTTTTAATGTGCTGTAGTTGACCTGGTGGAGTATAAAACTGAATTGAAGAACATTTTTGTTGACAACTGCTTCTACTTCACTGAAAGGAACAGTTACAAAATCTCTCTACATTTAACTTTTAGATTATTCAATAAGACTGACACTGTGAAATAATAACATCTTTTGCTTCTTTCCACATTCCAGAGACTTTCCGTAACATTAATTTGGTGGTAAGTGGTGAGATGTGGCAGTCTTGAAAACATCGTGTACCTGCCATCAGCAGCATGTGAAACATAACTCCCTAGCATGGTTTTTGTTTCTAAATACCGGTGACCCATTACACACATTGGAAAGTGGGTATGAGCCTCGTTTTAGTAAATTAGATGAATGAAATTTGAAGTAGGCTCCCAGACAATAAACTGCAAAGCCATTAAGAAAGTTTTGTTTTATTACTGTTTTGGCCTCGGAATCAGTCGCATTACATGCTGCTTCAATAAACTTGAAATTCTAGATATCGATAGCTGTCATAGCCAACGTCTCCAGAAGTCATAGTTGCAGTACCTTTAATTGATAGATCGGTCACTACATTACGTTGTAATGTACGTGCCAGCCCTAATTAAGGCGAGTGCGGCAAAATTAGCGGGTCGTTTCAGCACTCACAGAGTTTGTGGACGGATTACGATGATTAATAGCTGCGCATAGACGGGGACTACACCCTAGGTAAACGCCTGACTGTCGATGTAATTTCTGACATCTCATGGACGTATCTAAACGTTGCCAGTTGCAGCTGAAACTTAATTCATCATCATAATGATCATCTGCATCATCATTGACAATTTTATGCCCGGTGCTGCACCATCGTACTTCTCGATGCATTATGGGCCTCAGCTGTTGCCACATACCCACTTGACAATTTGGTCTCTGTCTTTTGATTGTTGGTATCCACCACAGTCGTTACTCCGTCTGCAGACCATTCTACCGGGTATATTTCCCAGCAGCAGTCCTTTATATTTTATTATAGCTCTAATTGCAGCTTACACTCCATGCTATTAGTCAACCATTTATTTTGCGTACATTTATTTATTTTCCTACCTCTCCTAGTAGTAATTTTCAACAGGAATCTGTTTTATTCATTGAGTAACACATACTTCTTTAACTGTTTTCACATTAGTAGTCTATGTATCACGGCGACAACCCAAAACTGGTAACATACACTGATATTAACTTTCCATTTCAGACATTAGGTAGTTTTGTAAACGCTTTCAGTTTAACAGAAGCACTCCAAGCCGTTTTTACTCTTCCTTTCATCTACATCTACATCATCTTCTACAGTGCCTGGCAGAGGGTTCTCCGAACCACCTTCAGACTATTTCTCTACCGATCCACTCTCTCATAGCGAGTGGGCAATTTGAGCACTTAAATTTTATGGCAACAGCTCTGATTTCTTTTTATTACGATGATCCTTCCTCCCTATTTCGTAGAAAGATCTCGCCGCAATGAAAAACATCTTTGCTTTAATGACTGACACCGCAACTTGCTTATCATACCTGTAAGTCTCTCTCCATTATTTAGCGATGATACAAAATGTCTTTGGGCTTTTTCGAGGTCCTCCGTCAATCCTGTCTGGTAAGGATCCTACGTGTGCTGAAATACTCTACCAGAAGACTTGAAAGTATAGTCTATGCAATCTCTTTAGTAGACCTGCTGCATCTTCTGCCAATAAAGCGTAGTCCTTGGTATACCTTCACCACGCACCATTATCTATGTGATTGTTCCAATTTAAGACCTTCGTAATTGCAATTCCTAGCTATTTAGTTGAATTAAGAGCAGTTATATTTGGTCTGGATCTTGAAAATGTTTAAGAACGACTTGTCAATCTTCTACTTAATTTCAGTGTTCTACTATAATTCTTACGTCCAACACATTCGTCAATATTGCAATGCAGACTTGTTCTCAAAATGAAGTAATCGGATATGAGTAAGATTTCTTCAAAATGAAACACCAATTAATATCACCCTCGTACATATCCTCTCACTCGTGAAGGAGCACAAAACAGTTTTTCACGTTTCTTCATACTTCTACAACATATTTCATGTCGGTGCGATGGAGACAAGTTACAGTCTCGTCTACTCACGTCCGATCAACACAGTTACATAACTACCTCTTTCCTCCACAGCTCACTCCCAATTTGCTCCACCAAGAGTAATATAAATCAAAGGTACAAAAGTGTTACATCGACAGATCATAGTCAGGCAGCAGTAGCCGGCCGAGACACAGGCAACAATTTTGAAGCAACCGATTTTGTGATTTTTACGAGTTCCTAACCAGGAGCGAATTTTATAATATTTGTGTGCTTTAACAGTTTAGTTTCTTGAGTTTCTGCGTGTTTATTTCATTTCTAATAGCCACAGTTCCCGCGTTTTAGTTTGCGTCGGAAAGTAAACCAATTTTGTGACATATTACAAGTTCCTAATCAGGTGTGAATTATTTATTTTCATCTGAGTGCTTCGGTAGTTAGGTTTTTGAATCTTTGTGTATTAATCTAATTTAGTAGACACAGTTCCTGCGTTTTCGTCAGGGTCTACAGTACAGTTTCGTGGCACGTGCCGATAGTCCTTTTATCTCTATAGTTTAGTTTTCCACTGTCTTTAGTGCGGACAGGGACTGCGATTGTTGTGAGGATGTGAGCCAAGTTGGTGACGCTTCGCTCTCAGCTTCACGCTCTGATGGCTTCGGTTTCACAGCTTGAGGCTGCAGTGGATGGGCACCACTGTTGTGGGCCGGTCATGGGGATCCAACGGACGTCCATCACGTCTGAGTCCTATTGGTCCTCACCGGTGGCCACCCCAGTTACCGCTCACATTGAGGTTGACTCCTCAGCTGTGGTCAAGTGGGAGGTCGCCCCGGGGCGTAGCAGGCGGCGAAAGACTTCCCAGGCGGCCTCATGTAAGGCCTCCCGGGTTTGTGTCACACACAGGTTCCAGGTACTGTCTGTAGCTGACACTGTCGCTGAGCCAGATGCTGTCACCTGTCCTCTTTCAGAGGCAGACTCTCAGGCTGCAAGATTCGGACAATCACAGAGGGTGGGATTATTGATAGTTGGAGCTCCAACGTTAGCCGCGTTATGGGGCCCCTTAGGGACATGGCTGCCAAGAAGGGAAAGAAAAGCAATGTGCACTCTGTGTGCATACCGGGTGGAGCCATTCCAGATGGGGAACGGTCCTTACGGATGCCATGAAGAGCACAGCGTGCAGCCAACTGCAGGTGGTTGCTCACATCGGTACCAATGATCTGTGTCATTTAGGATCACAAGAGATTCTCTCTGGTTTCGAGTGACTAACAGAAGTGGTGAAGGTTGCCAGTATTTCTTACACGATGAAAGACGAGCTGACAATTTGCACCATCGTCGACAGGACCGATTGCGGACCTCTGGTAGAGAACCAATTGATGGCTCAGACGGTTCTGCGAGCGTGTACTCAGGTGGCTACATGGGTAGCAAGGGCTGTGTGGTGTGAAGTTGGCGGTTTTTTAGGTTAAAGGGTCTCAGGAAAACACAAGAAGGGCTTCAGTCACAATGAGTGCAGGCCGAACACAGGAAGAACGTAGATGCACGAACCATCGGTATAACAGTAGTAAATTGTCGTAGCTGTGTTGGGAAAGTACCAGAGCTCCAAGTGCTAATAGAGAGAACTGATACTCAAACCGCTATAGGCACTGAGAGCTGGCTAAAGCCGGAGATAAGCTCAGCCGAAATTTTTGCGAAGAACCTAACGGTGTTCCGAAAGGATGGGCTAAACACGGTTTGTTGCTGTCAATAGTTTATCTTGTCGCAAAATCGTAGTTGCTGCCAGTTATTATGGGCAGAGGTCATTGTTGGTAACCGGAATAAAATAATAATTGGACCCTTTAACCGACTTCCCAATTCAGATGATAGAGATGCTGAAAGGTTCAAAGAAAACTTGAATTTGATTCAAACACACACCCGACTCATACGGTTATATTGGGTGGTGACTAATTTACCATCTATATGTTGGCGAAAACACATGTTTAATTCAGGAATTTACGCGTAAAACATCATTGGAAATTGCGCTGAACACATTCTCTGAATATTATGTAAGGTTGTTGCTTTAATTTGTTCTGATAGCGGTGCTGATAGACAATCAAAGCGGTTTAAAAGCTGTGAGCTATCTGAGGAAGTTAACCTTGCATTACTGCGCAACTGTTTCACCAGATATCCAGTCTAGCTTACCAAATACCCAACCAGACTAACATTAATTATAATCTTTTGGTACTCATCTTATGATAACCGGTGATATATATATAAAAAGACAATTTAAATAAAAAGAAATAAATCAGTTTATATTTGGACATTTATTTTAACATTGATCATTGTTCCGTTAAAATTTCAGCATATCAAACTTGATTCATAACTTAACTGGTGCCTTATTTAGGATTGTGAAAATGTGAGTTTTTAATCTTATGGAACACATCAAATAGGGAGCCAAGATTGGGAGACTACATACAACACTGCATTCATAAAATAACACACGAAGAACGTTGAAACATATATAAGAGGAAATTAACCACAACCAACCGATTCAATTGTCACCCAAAGAAGTTACGTTCGTAGCGCAATCCTGTCCGTCATGAAATTAGCACACACTGATATACTAAATTGATACTAACTCTCTGTAAAATCTTCCCAAAAATAATAG
Organism: Schistocerca americana; assembly: GCF_021461395.2. Classification (NCBI taxonomy): domain Eukaryota; kingdom Metazoa; phylum Arthropoda; class Insecta; order Orthoptera; family Acrididae; genus Schistocerca; species Schistocerca americana. Next base: position 225,836,711 of record NC_060120.1, on the reverse strand, counting down.
CTGAGAGCTACTTTGATGCTTACACCAGATGCTTCACGTGGTCAACTTGGTTTACTCAAAGAGTGTAACTCCACAATAATTTTGATAATTAAAATAAATTACATCGAAACGCAATTTACAAAAGAAAAACCTCGAACTGGTTACTATCGTCTTACTATTAACGTGATGGGTCAAACAATTGTATAAGCACATGGTACTGGTCTCACAAAGTACACCCCATGTGGGCTGAACACAAAGAGAAGTTGCTACATTGAAAAATATTGTCAAGACGAGACGTTATAGTCTCACCCACATTCGCATTTAAGATTGATGATCTTAGAGTTACTGATCACTCACAAAGTAGTGACAAAGCAACTACTGGAAGATATTCTGAACTTCTCACTCGAAATACACTGCGGTGCAATTTAAGATAACATTTGATATTTTAGAGCTAAACCTGAAATAAAGGTGATTAAATTTTCAGTTAGGCTGAACATAAGAAATCCATTTTCCTACGGACTTAGCAGACATGCGCTTAGCCAGAGATCTTACCTCTTCAGACGCTCTCCGCGGACAGACTGACCTGGACTCTTACCAAGGGTGCTTCCGTATACAAAACGGAAGTGACCAGAGAGGCAGCTTCCTATACCAACATGACAAGGGACGGGCAGGACCATACTAAGAATAGAAACCTCTTTGCTTTTAGAAAGCGTAGCTACCTGTTCCGACGTTGGTCCTACTGTTCTCTAGCAGACACGCTTGTCTGCTACCATCCAGCATGCAACTAGAAATACATTTGCTCATTCATCCTCTCGCACAGAAGGGAAGGGAGATGACAGTATCTTATCATATACAGTATATAAAAGAAAGCGGATGTAGGTTCCATATGAGACTGTGTGACATGAATTACATATAAACTGTGTTTTAAAGTGTAGTAGTGTTACAGATCGTTCTTGTTTGTGTGTAAAAGTAACACGTTTCACTGCTCAGTCTCCTCCCAAGTAGTCAGAAGCACCACAGTAAATTTAGAAGAGGAATTTATGCCGTAAATGACAACAGATTTAAGAAATTAACATGACAGGAATCCAACAGAGACCATTTATAACCCCAACGCTCCGGGAAAAGACTGTGCAAAGAATTTTATGGCCATGCTAGGACATTCCCAAGCAGGCTTCTCACACCCAACTTAAACCAAAATGTAAAGAAAAGGCAAAAGGTCACCAGCTATTTGCTAAACACAATAATTTCAACAGATCTTTAGAATTTACTAATCTCAAAGAGAAAAGGAAAACAATCTGTGACACCTATTTAAAAGATAGTGTGGACCTAATTCGGTCAGCAAGTAAAAACAATGGTCCCTGTGTCATTAATATGAAAACAATTTCTGGTTGTTACTCTTATGGAGTTCACCAGTATTTGCTCATTGCAAGATCCAGCTGATCACAGGAAAATTTATGACTGTTTATTAACAAGCAAAATTTATGAAAACAGCAAAGGTGCCACAGTAATTTATAAAAAACATTAAAATACATCAGTATTATAAAGCAGAACATTACAATGCACAATCCGCAAAAGCAAAAAAATGATAAGAGAAAAAAACATGTTTTACAAAGTGGTTATGCCAAAAAAATTCTATATCTTATAAAACTAATAATTTGTAGAACTAAAATAACTTTGTGGCACTAATTTAATCACTCTAATATATTTCAGTTAGTTAGCAAACAATGGTCACTGTGTCATTATACTGAAACTACAATTAATTATGTGATTGTTACCCTTATGGGGTTCCTCACTATAAATATGCCCCATGCAAAGGCTAATCGATCACAGTCCAATGAGAATGAATAGCTATCTGACTGATAAACGAAGCAATGCCACAGGAATGAATTAACGAAACAAAATATCACAAATCTAATACATCACACAAGAACAAACATTGATCAATAAAACAGCTCTGAAAGTACAATAGTCAACGTCTAAAAAAAACAACACCAATAAATAAAACACCTGCAAAATACAAGAGTCAAAGTCTAAAAACAAAACAATAAATAGAACACCTGCAAAATACAAGAGTCAGTCTAATAAACACCAATAAATTAAACCCCTGCAAAACACACGAGTCAAAGTTTCTCTGACAGAAACACACGTATATGCATTGGACTAAGAACTGTATAATCACTGTTCACTGACACACTCAGTAGTTCCACTGTTCCGAGGCACAATATAAGGGGAGGGGGGGGCGGGTTCGTCGCCGCAGCTGTCAGTAGGGATTTTTGTCCATCTGTTGCGTGCAATCCCGTCGTCTCTGCCCTCTCATGAAGTTTCTCTTGGTGGCCCACGTCACGTACATCTCGATTTGGTTCCATGTTTGTGTTGTCAAATTCGTGCGGTATCCTCGTTTGACACGCCAGGTTGATATTCCTGGGCAAGGATGACACTTAATGGCTCTTCTTTGTGCCACCCTTAGCTACCAGAGAATATCGAACTATGATTTACTGTCGCTTGACAGTGGGTATCCGTCAGGAAATGTTGATACGCATCGTTGAAGTCTGCCAATTTCTCTGGACAGTACGTGTCAAAAGGCTCCACGCCCCTTGTGTTGTTAAATTCTTGAGTTATCCTCAATTGGCTCGCCAGTTTGATATTCCTGGGCAAGGATGACACTTGGTGGCTCTTCTTTGTGCCACCCTTAGCGACCAGACAACATCGAACCATGATTTACTGTCCCTTGACAGTGGGCATCCGTCAGGAAATGTTGATAGGCGTCGTTGAAGTCTGCCAATTTCTCTGGACAGTACCTGTCAAAAGCCTCCACGCCCCTTTATCCCCTGTCTTCTGTCGTTTCGCTGCGGCCGTCTTGTCACGGTCAGTGCTTGTGGTGTGTTGCCAGCAGATGGATTTCAGCGCAGTGGGCCGCTCGGCCATCTCAGGTCATCGCCTCCACGAAGGGTCGCACTGGTGCGGCCGGCCATTAGCTCTGGGCACAAGGGAAAGTGTTTGTCCCGTACCCTTCTTTAGTTATGACCGCGCTCCCGAAGTGGCCCGGTTGACAGTGTGTCCTGCTGCGAAACCCGCCTGTTTACAACTAATCCTCCTCCTCGTTGCTCCCGCTGTCTCATGAGAGTTGAGCCGGTTCGCTTTCACGTTCTCAACTACATTCACAGAAATTGTTTATCATAGTTATGTGATTACACAGTGTCATACATAATACCACTTAGTATTGTCTTTCACAATTTTTAAGAACAAAAGCGAGACTTAATTTTTTTAAATAAAAAAGTTAGATGAATCGACAATATAAAAATAAAAGTTAAATAACTTGACAATATAAAAAGTAAAAGTGAAATGATTTGACAGTATTAAAATAAAAATTAAATGAACTGACAATATAATATCTAAATCCACATCACTAATGTGGTTCACTTGCGTTTTAATAAATCAAATGCTACTTATTAATTCACTAAAATGAATAGGATTATGCCTTGTGTAAGTGTAGGTCAGGACAGCATAGGGTTCAAATATTATTTACACACACACATGCACCCCTGTTGACTATTCTACAAACTAACTACCCATAAACATGAATTACTCAAAATTCTACTTCAATCCACTAGTTAATAAAACAGGCTACTTCAATGCTACTTAAACACCGTGTTTATACCACTACAACATTGTTCTAATTCGTCCTCTTCTTGATGCTCGCGGCATATGTCTTGTCACATGATAAATATGGAGAAACTTTCCTTAAACATACATAGTAAAAAGAACAACGGTTATTTGCACGCCAAAACTTTTATACTAGTTGACACACCTGATAAGAGACTCGCTACTATACATTTATCATACTCATATGTTCATACATAAAACAGTAAGACAATTTCGTCTAAGATTACGTTATCACATAAATTAATCACACAGATGACTCTGAGAAGGGTAAAAATATTTTCATTATACAGGTTATACTACATTTTCTTACCCATTTCGTTCCTTCTTTAACTTACCTTTCGCTTCCAAATCAGTTATTTCGCCTGTGGTAGTCATTCTGGATTCATTTCTCATGAATGGCAAAATTGTGGTCACCTCTATTCTGTAAAACAGTTTCATCTTAACATCCTATTGAACTTACAACTGACAAAAAAGATCCGAATCCTCCTGCAGTTTAAATGACAAATGTTTTGCTTCCTCCTTATTACATTAAACCAAGCTTTCCTTCGGTCCCGTAATCAAAATTATTTAATCTTCCTCTACCTTCAAGAGGGAAATTTCTTCAGTTCAACTCATATAGGCTGCAGTGCATCCCGCACCAGCGAAAACAGTAAGCTGTAATGCTCACAGCATCAGCAAAACACATAAACGTCACTTTTCTAGGACAAGTATTAAGGCAGAATAATTTTTCAGGCTCTGGCTCAACATCAATCAAGACTACAAAACGGATCCATATTTGTGTTCCATTCTCCATTTGCTGAAAAACTGCTCGTCGTTTGACTACCACAATAATATTTCAGGGCCACGTAAATTACACAAACCACAATTCTTCTTTCACCTTGAAGGGAATCAATATACTGACGAAATCCACAGACAGCACTTTACCTACTCAGCAATAAAGAACAAAAAAAAAAGATATATCATCAATATTAACATATTAGTGCATATTGGGAAGCGATTGGTTAAACAATCGTATTATCGCATCCTGTTTTCAGGATTCCAAACTTGCTCATTCCTTTCTCAGAGTTCACCTATTGTAAAATATTCATACAGCACGCATACTACAGTAAGAGATCCTCATTTATACTGACAGATATAGAATAGTAATAGATAGATAGTAGCACTGAAAGCATAAAATCAGAAACAAGGCTACTAACAGCTGGGGACCTGGGTTTGCCAGACCCATAATACCCACAGATCGGATATTCCCCTCAGTTTGCATTAATTCAACACAGATCTTGCATCTTTCAGGAGCGACTCTTTTCAATTTACACCAAAAAACCACAAACAGCATTTCACTCGTTCACAAAGAAACCTTTTATCTTCACATTTGAACCAACCTAAATCCTAATTGCACAAGGAAAGAAAAAAAACTAAAAACATCCCGTCAATCAATCACATAGAAACATCTTTATCATTATTTTTACCAACATATTATTGAAAATGCATATGTCACAAATGTAAAGTAATCAATTCATTCTCCTCTATACACCCCATGTACTCATTTGCCATGACACTCATTTGTTCCGATTCGGCGCCTTCTGCGCTGATCATTTGTCATTGCCAGTTTTGTTCATTGCCATTTGCTGGATTATGTCTTGGGTTAGCCGGCGGAATTTCAACATCATGTGGTGCTCCGCCTACAATCCTATTCCCACCGTGTTCATCGTACTATCGATTCTGGTTGGCGTACCTGTTGCGTTCACGATCTTGTCCACGTCCTCGATCATTTCCGTTGTTCCACCTGTGTTCGCGACTGTTACCCCAGTTTCTACACGGCCGGTCCCGATTATTGTTCCGTTCGCGTCGCGACGACCAATCACGCCGTTGATTAGTACTACGGCCACGACTGCGATCGCGCTGCTGTGCCCTGTAATAACTTTGTGCCTGATTAGGCGGGCATTCTGCTGTATTATATTCCAACTCTTGGAGAAGTGTCTTAAACGTTTCCACGTCCTCTTTGCATCGTCCCACAAGAATTACGTGGCGCAAGTGCATCGGCAATTTGGTGATGCATACCCTAATTAGTTCCGCAGGCCCGTATGAGTCGTATAGAAATTGATTTGCCTGCAGCATGTTGTCGAATAGGCGTGCTAGGCTGCCGAAACCAGACTGGTTCAAATTTGGCAGCATATCTTGTGCCGCTTCCGACCAATAGGCCGAGAGAAAGGCTTGTCGAAACTCCCGAGTGGAGTTGCAGTGACGCGCTGCCGACCTCATGCGAATCGCCGGTTCGCCTTCCAAATAGCCACACATATATTCTATCTTATGTGAACTTGCCCAGTCGGGGGAAGACAGAACTCAAATTGCTCGTGGATGTATTCCTTTTTGCATTTTCGAAATATCTCAAACTTTCTCACAGTAAGGATATGTTTGAAATCAAATCCCCGCATTTCCTCCCGGCGAGGCCCTTGAATGTTTCTATTTTTCTCATGTCTGCCCCTCAAAATACATTCGTCCCTGTCGTCAAAATCTCCCTCGTGGCCGGAGTCCCTCTCTGCACTGTGCGTACAGCTATTTTTAGTGCTATTGGCGAGTTCAGAATCACACCCAATGCGGCTTTCCAGATGCGCCACGCGTTCTTGTAATTCGCCTGTTACAGCTTTGTGCCGCCTGTTCACTTCGAACTGTCCCTTCTGAAATCTAAGAAGCGAACGCACTTCTTCGGTCTCTGCGGCCACTACCGGTGTAGTATTGTTCTCACTTTCCGTCACCTTCATCGTGCCTACGATGTCCGCTAATGCCGCAATCTTATCATGTATTTGTCTGTTGCCCTCCGGCCCAGTCTGCTTCAATTGTTCTACTTGCTGAACGACTGCGTGAATCGCTTGACAGTTGTCCGCTACTGTGTTGCTAACGGACGCGGGACAATGCGTTTCCGCCTCCTGGACCCTCAAGAGTACCTGTTGGTGTTCCCTTTGGCATTCTTCTCTCAGTGCTTGGAAATTCCTAAGTAGCTGTTCTTCGCTCTCTTTCGATTCCGCATCGCGACGCCGCTTGCCCTGTTCTAGGGCTTGAAGACGGTCATCAATTTGTTCAAATGTACGGCCTAATTTTTTCATAATATCACTTTTTATTTCACTTGACAGATTGTTTATTCTTTGTGAGATATCATCGGACACTCTCTGCATCGACTTGTCGACTTTATTTGTCTGCTGGATTAGTTTTTCGTCTATTTGTTCGCCTAACTCGCGGATCGATTTTTTAGATTTCTGCGTTATTTGTTCGCCTAGCTCACGGATCGATTTTTCACATTTCTCTGTCATTTGTTCGCCTAGCTCTCGTATCCATTTTTTAGATTTCTGCGTCATTTGTTCGCCTAGCTCTCGAATCGATTTTTCAGATTTCTCTGTCATTTGTTCGCCTAGCTCTCGAATCGATTTTTCAGATTTCTGCGTCATTTGCTGGCCTAGCTCTCGGATCGATTTTTCAGATGATTCTTTTTGTTCTCGGAACGATTTTTCTGATTTCTCTGCGTTTTATTTATTTATTTATTTTTTTTTTTTTTTTGTTGCAATAAGGCTTTCATGAGTTCTGCCAAATCAATGTGGTTAGTAGGAGGCTCTGCTGTGAGCCCGTTCGTCCTGTTTTGCATTTAGTCTGAAGTATTCCCCATTGCATTTTCGGAACCGCCCGACGCGTTAATATTCGAAATCAAATTATCCCCTTGGTCCATGTTGCTTAAGTTGTTGGACCGCCTACTTTTAGCTTGGTTACGTGTCTGCATTAGTTCAATTTATACCCGGTACGCAACACACTAATCACAATAAATGTATACCCCAAAAATTACGACAGTTACACGAAAGGTACCCAGCCTAGTACGCACTTCTTCACACGCAAAACAAATTGTTATCTTTGATCGAAGCAGTGCAATTTACAAGCGAGAAAAAAAAACACACACATATAAAACACACAAATATAGAAAAAGAAAACAAACAACACAATGCCGCTCAACAACGCCGTGAATCATTTGAAAGTCTGCTCAGAAACAACGCAGAAGTTGTTTGAGCGCTGCAGGGAAAAAAATTAAGATTATACAATGCTCGTAATCTAACGTTTCAGAGATTCCAGAGTCTAGCGGAATCACAGAACAGGGTCGCCATGTGTAAGGTTGTTGCTTTAATTTCTTCTAATAGCGGTGCCTATAGACAATCAAAGCGGTTTAAAGGCTGTGAACAATCTGAGGAAGTTAACCTTGCATTACTGCGCAACTGTTTCACTAGGTATCCAGTCTAGCTTACCAAATTCCCAACCAGACTAACATTAATTATAATCTTTTAGTACCCATCTTACGTTAACTGGTGATATATATATATATATATATATATATATATATATATATATATATATATATATATATATATATAAGACAATTTAAATAAAAGGAAATAAATCAGTTTATATTTGGACATTTATTTTAACATTGATCATTGTTCCGTTAAAATTTCAGCATATCAAACTTGATTCATAACTTAACTGGTGTCTTATTTAGGATTGTGAAAATGTGAGTTTGTAATCTTACGGAACACGTCAAATAGGGAGCCAAAATTGGAAGACTACATACAACATTGCATTCATAAAATAACACACGAAGAATGTTGAAACATATGCAAGAGGAAATTAACCACAACCAACCAATTCAATTGTCACCCAAAGAAGATACGTTCATAGTGCAATCCCGTCCGTCATGAAATTACCACACACTGGTATACTAAATTCATACTAACTTTCTGTAAAATCTTCCCGAAAAGAATAGCTGAGGGCTACTTTGATGCTTACACCAGATGCTTCACGTGGTCAACTTGATTTACACAATAATTTTGATAATTAAAATAAATTACATCGAAACGCAATTTACAAAAGAAAAACCTCGAACTGGTTACTATCGTCTTACTATTAACGTGATACGTGATGGGTCAAACAATTGTATAAGCACATGGTACTGGTCTCACAAAGTACACCCCACGTGGGCTGAACACAAAGAAAAGTTGCTATATTGAAAAATATTGTCAAGACGAGACGTTATAATCTCACCCACATTCGCATTTAAGATTGATGATCTTAGAGTTACTGATCAACACGTGGTTCCACTTTACTCACAAAGTAGTGAGAAAGCAACTACTGGAAGATATTCTGAACTTCTCACTCGTAATACACTGCGTTGCAATTTAAGATAACATTTGATATTTTAGAGCTAAACCTGAAATAAAGGTGATAAATTTTCATTTAGGCTGAACTTAAGAAATCCATTTTCCTACGGACTTAGCAGACATGCGCTTAGCCGGAGATCTTACCTCTTCAGACGCTCGCCGCGGACAGACTGACCTGGGCTCCTACCAAGGGTGCTTCCGTATACAAAACGGAAGTGACCAGAGAGGCAGCTTCCTATACCAACAAGACAAGGGACGGACAGGACCATACTAAGGATAGAAACCTCTTTGCTTTTAGAAAGCGTAGCTACCTGTTCCGACGTTGGTCCTACTGTTCTCTAGCAGACAGGCTTGTCTGCTACCATCCAGCATGCAACTAGAAATACATTTGCTCATTCATCCTCTCACACAGAAGGGAAGGGGGATGACAATATCTTATCATATACAGTATATAAAAGAAAGCGGATGTAGGTTCCGTATGAGACTGTGTGACATGAATTACATATAAACTGTGTTTTAAAGTGTAGTAGTGTGACAGATCGTTCTTGTTTATGTGTAAAAGTAACATGTTTCACTGCTCAGTCTCCTCCCAGATAGTCAGAAACACCACAGTAAATTTAGAAGAGGAATTTATGCCGTAAATGACAACAGAGTTAAGAAATTAACATGACAGGAATCCAACAGAGACCTTTCAATTATTTCAAGCAGTTAGTTCATGAGTCCACGTGAATATTGAACTATTGTGTCTCACTGTTGAGAGGTACAAAACTCGTGGGCGTTTTCAACTCGTTACTAAATGCAAATAAGTAGGAGACCGAGTTGATAGGAGCTGAAGGAGCCCAGGTTGCAATAATATTCGGTACGGCACACTGTTAGAGAGAAGGATTATTATTCAAGAAACACATAGTACAATGAAATTACTTATCTTCAGTAGTTTGTAGGATGGCAGCTGTGGCTCTGAACTGACAATCTCGTAACATGGAATACCATGAACTAATACACCATATGCTCAGGGACTAAGCCTGATGGGCTCTCCTCAAAGAATCAATACAAACATTACAGAACTGGCTGAGGGCTGATTATGAAAGTGCGTCTGCCTAGGTTGAAACCTTGCTAAGAAGTGAACGAGGCACACACCAGTTCCGTCGAGCTGCACAGCCCGCTAGAGTGCGCTGTGCTCGGCAGACGGCGGGCGGCCAATCTTGTGTCGGCGCGGCATTGTAGTAGTGAAATGGGCCTTCACGGTTTGTTAGTACCACCCATGGGTGAATGACGGAAGGTGTGGACCAAAGGGATTTGAGGCACTTCACTGTATTTTTTTACAACACACTTCTTTATTAACATTGGTAATACTTTTAAAAGGAAACAACACAACATGCCTTGTAAATCGCCTAACTGCATAAGCGAACTACTAAAAATAATCGTTAATATGTTTAGGAACACAAACTTCAGCTCACAAATAGCACTCAGTTGTTTACTAATTAATTAAATGTCTGTTCAAAGCAATTTCCCCACATAATCAACAACTTGAAACCAGAATTCAATACACAGCCATGCTATTAAATGTGTGCATAAGTTAATGGCCATACATAGTAACCATTGAACAACAATTCATTTCACTTAAAAAAACAACCACCTAAACATGTTTACAGAATTACGGGAAAGAAATGCATATACACCTCTTTAGCAAATGAACCACTTTCAGCCTGAGCCACCAACAACGTTAAGTCATTCTCATTACCCACACAGAGCCACTCCGAGGTACTGGAAGCAAAACCTGTCTTCCGCGTGTACACCAAAGGCACGGTTTCCCAGACTGCAAGCCGTAAGAAACCAGACAACACGCTCCCGCCTCCAAGTAAAGGAAGGCGTCGAGCTAGTAAACAACGTCCGCTACGGTGGGTGGGCGCGACTACGTAACTGCTAGCCACAGTGGGTCGGTTCCTCCCGCAGCCTCTGCGGAGACCACTGACGAAATTAATGAAATTAGCACCACCTGTGACACAAAGGGCAAGCAACTCACCAACGTAATAAGGACATAAATTATTTGCATATACAACGTGTCCAAAACAGCTGTCTATCAACTACTTCCAGCACCTCAGAGGACACTACTTAACACACTCAATTCAGTCATCTAAACGCACCGCACAATCTGCGCAAAACCACAAACTTCTTGTATGAGCGCACTACGCTTGAAATAAGGAGTATTAATCCAACATACAACTTCTAAATCTCCGGGTGACTGGCCTGGACTCGTGAAATGGATCTACCAACAGATCATCATGGCCAATAAACCGGCTCCGCTCTCCACCTGCAAGGCACAAATAGGATATGTTCTGCAACACACCGATTAAAATATCTAAAACAGTGTTCGGTACAAGATTAACACTCAATGTCACAGGGAAACATTAATCAGAAACAGACATCGGTTCGTTACAATTGTTGTTGTTGTTGTTGTGGTCTTCAGTCCTGAGACTGATTTGATGCAGCTCTCCATGCTAATCTATCCTGTGCAAGCTCCCTCATCTCCCAGTACCTACTGCAACCTACCTCCTTCTGAATCTGCTTAGTGTCTTCATCTCTTGGTCTCCCTCTACGATTTTTACCCTCCACGCTGCCCTCCAATGCTAAATTTATGATCCCTTAATGCCTCAGGACATGTCCTACCAACCGATCCCTTCTTCTAGTCAAGTTGTGCCACAAACTTCTCTTCTCCCCAGTCCTATTCAATACCTCCTCATTAGTTATGTGATCTACCCACCTAATCTTCAACATTCTTCTGTAGCACCACATTTCGAAAGCTTCTATTCTCTTCTTGTCCAAAGTATTTATTGTCCATGTTTCACTTCCATACATGGCTATACTCCATACAAATACTTTCAGATACGACTTCCTGACACTTAAATCTATAGTCGATGTTAACAAATTTATCTTCTTGAGAAACGCTTTCCTTGCCATTGCCAGTCTACATTTTATATCCTCTACTTCGACCATCATCAGTTATTTTGCTCCCCAAATAGCAAAACTCCTTTACTACTTTAAGTGTCTCATTTCCTAATTTAATTCCCTCAGCATCACCCGACTTAATTCGACTACATTCCATTATCCTTGTTTTGCTTTTGTTGATGTTCATCTTATATCCTCCTTTCAAGACACTGTCCATTCCATTCAACTGCTCTTCCAAGTCCTTTGCTGTCTCTGACAGAATTACAATGTCATCGGCGAACCTCAAAGTTTTTATTTCTTCTCCCTGGGTTTTAATACCTACTTCAAATTTTTCTTTTGTTTCCTTTACTGCTTGCTCAATATAGAGATTGAATAACATCGGGGAGAGGCTACAACCCTGTCTCACTCCCTTTCCAACCACTACTTCCCTTTCATGGCCCTCGACTCTTATAACTGCCATCTGGTTTCTGTACAAATTGTAAATAGCCTTTCGCTCCCTGTATTTTACCCCTGCCACCTTTAGAATTTGAAAGAGAATATTCCAGTCAACATTGTCAAAAGCTTTCTCTAAGTCTACAAATGCTAGAAACGTAGGTTTGCCTTTCCTTAATCTTTCTTCCAAGATAAGTCGTAAGGTCAGTATTGCCTCACGTGTTCCAACATTTCTATGGAATCCAAACTGATCTTCCCCGAGGTCGGCTTCTACCAGTTTTTCCATTCATCTGTAAATAATTCGTGTTAGTATTTTGCAGCTGTCACTTATTAAACTGATAGTTCGGTCATTTTCACGTCTGTCAACACCTGCTTTCTTTGGGATTGGAATTATTATATTCTTCTTGAAGTCTGAGGGTATTTCGCCTGTCTCGTACATCCTGTTCACCAGATGGTAGAGTTTTGTCAGGACTGGCTCTCCCAAGGTCGTCGATAGTTCTAATGGAATGCTGTCTAATCCCGGGGCCTTGTTTCGACTCAGGTCTTTCAGTGCTCTGTCAAACTCTTTACGCAGTATCATATGTCCCATTTCATCTTCATCTACATCCTCTTCCATTTCCATAATATTGTCCTCAAGTACATCGCCCTTGTATAGACCCGCTATATACTCCTTCCACCTTTCTGCTTTCCCTTCTTTGCTTAGAACTGGGTTTCCATCTGAACTCTTGATATTCATACAAGTGGCTTTCTTTTCTGCAAAGGTCTCATTAATTTTCCTGTAGGCTGTATCTATCCCTCCCCTAGTGAGATAAGCCTCCACATCCTTACATTTGTCCTCTAGCCACCCCTGCTTAGCCATTTTGCACTTCCTGTCGATCTCATTTTTGAGACGTTTGTATTCCTTTTTGCCTGCTTCGTTTACTGCACTTTTATATTTTCTCCCTTCATCAGTTAAATGCAATATTTCTTCTGTTACCCAAGCATTTCTACTAGCCCTCGTCTTCTTACCTACTTGATCCTCTGCTGCCTTCACTACTTCGTCCCTCAGAGCTACCCATTCGTCTTATACTGTATTTCTTTCCCCCATTCCTGTCAATTGTTCCCTTATGCTCTCCCCAAAACTCTGTACAACCTCCGGTTTAGTCAGTTTATCCAGGTCCCATCTCCTTAAATTAGCACCTTTTTGTAGTTTCTTCAGCTTTAATCTACAGTTCATAACCAATAGATTGTGGTCAGAGTCCACATTTGCCCCTGGAAATGTCCTACAATTTAAAACCTGGTTCCTAAATCTCTGTCTTACCATTATATAATCTATCTGATACCTTTTAGTATCTCCAGGATTCTTCCATGTTACAACCTTCTTTTATGACTCTTGAACCAAGTGTTAGCTATGATTAAGTTATGCTCTGTGGAAAATTCTAACAGACGGCTTCCTCTTTCATTTCTTAGCCCCAATCCATATTCATCTACTATGTTTCCTTCTCTCCCTTTTCCTACTGACGAATTACAGTCACCCATGACTATTAAATTTTCGTCTCCCTTCACTACCTGAATAATTTCTTTTATTTCATCATACATTTCTTCAATTTCTTCGTCATCTGCAGAGCTAGTTGGCATATAAACTTGTACCACTGTAGTTGGCATGGGCTTCGTGTCCAACTTGGCCACTATAATACGTTCATTAATAGTAAGGCTCTTTATCATTTTCCTGTTCAGAGGGGCGTAAAACAATAACACTTAAGCAGAGAAGTATGATGGCAGCAACGGCGGCTGAGGTGCATGTGCAGGTGGGGCGCGCCGGCCACGCGCCGAGAGTGACGGTGCACGCGCAGAGAGCGCGCCAGGGGAGCGCGCCAGCCGCAGCAGTTGCACAGCTCCGAGGGGGACCGCATGATGTCAGGATCTGCTGACAAAGAGAGGGCGGCAGAAACCAGCAGGCGGCACAACTGTAGCTGGTTCCTGTGCTGCTTGACCAAGACAGTTGGACCACAAACAAGATACAGAGTGCGGCCGAGCGAGCGAACGATGCACTCCTGCGTCCAACGGCACCTGCCCGTAAAAACTCTGTAGAAGACCATAGCGTGTGGCATGAAGCCGGAAGGTGGCAAAGAAGCGAAAGCGAGTGGCAAAGGAGGCCGCAGTAACTGCAAAAGCGACCTGTGGGCGCGACCGTGAAGCAATTCAGCCGGGGTGTGACTACCACGGGGCTGGGAGCGGTAGGACGACGAAAAGGTCCAATGAGCGCGCTCACGAGAATGCGTAGCGCACAACTTAGTCTTCAGCGACTTGAACGTTCGGACGAACCGTTCAGCCTCGCCGTTCGACTGCGGGTGGAACGGGGCAGTAGTCAGATGACGAATGCCATTGGCAGCACAAAATGTTTAAAATTCCTTGGAGACAAACTGGGGGCCGTTGTCGCAGACAAGCACTTCCGGTAGACCCTCCAGACAGAAAATCGACGTCAACGTCCGAATGGTACTCGCCGAGGTACTGGAAACACTCGGGACAACAAAGGGGAAATTGCTGTAAGTATCAATAACAATCAACCAGCGGGCGTCCCAGAAGGGACCCGCGAAATCAACATGGAGACGCTGCCAAGGCGGAGTCGGCCACGCAAAGAACTGTTGGCGGGGAGCAGATTGATGCTGCGCGCAAGACTGACAAGTAGCGAGCAAATCTTCAATGTCGCGACCAATACCAATCCAGGTGCAATGACGTCGAGCGGGCTGTTTTGTCCTCACAATACCCCTGTGACCAACATGGAGATGGCGGAGAATTTCCGACCGCAAAGAACGAGGCACCACGACACGGGATTGATCATTTTCCGTTCGGAATAATAGAACACCGTGGTGAACTCAAACTATGGAGTTGTGCAAAATAACGCCGAATCAGCGGAGTCAGGAATTTGTGAAGCAGACGGCGGCCATTGCGACGGATGTACTGCAAAACTAGGCGTAGAGAAGCGTCGGCGGCCGTCGCGGAACCAATACAACGGAAGCCGACCGGTAAACCATCGGCAAACTCCACGTCTTGCGACTCAACGTAGAGACACCACACGTCTGAGGAGTCAAAGGCATCGTCCGGACCAATAGGAAGACGAGACAACGCGTCAGCATTCCCATGTTGAGCCGTAGGCCGGTACAAAATCTGATAATTATAGTCGGACAGAAACACTGCCCAACGTTGCAACTTCTGCGCAGCACGGGCTGGAACGGGTTTGGACGGGTGGAACAACGACGTCAAAGGCTTGTGGTCGGTAACCAGATAGAACTTCCGACCGTACAAAAAATCGTGGAACTTGGCGACTTCATAGACAATAGCTAGAGCTTCCTTTTCTATCTGAGAGTAGTTATGTTGCGCCGAATTGAGCAATTTGGAGGCAAATGCGATCGGTCGATCGACCAAATGTACGCGGTGCGAGAGAACCGCGCCGATGCCGTCCGAAGACGCATCGACAGCCAAAACCACAGGCCGGGAGGGATCAAAAGGAACCAAACATCGATCACTGAGCAACACAGATTTGAGCTGGCGGAAAGCAGCGTCACAATCCGGAGACCACACAAAAGGCACATTCTTACGCCGGAGGCGATGCAAAGGCGCTGCTATCTGAGCGGCGTTAACAATGAAGCGAGTATAATAAGTAATTTTTCCCAACAGTTTGGAGTTCCTTCAAGTTCGTAGGCGCCGGCAAGTCGCTGATCGCAAGGAGATGAGACGGTGAGGGGTGGATACCCTGTCCATTAATCACATGGCCTAAGTATTCTATCTCAGTCCGAAAAAACTTGCACTTGGTCTTGTTACATTTGAGACCAGCCTGTGAAAGGACACTAACCAAAGTTTTCAAGTTCTGCAAATGTTTTTCAGGGGTGCGACCCGATACTACAATATCGTCTAGATAATTAGGGCACCCTGGAACCGTAGCACACAATTGCTGCAAATATGACAAATAGCTGGCGCCGAAGCACAACCGAAAGGAAGTTGGCGAAACTTGAACAGTCCCAAGTGACTGTTTATGTCAAAGTAGCGCTGCTACAAGTCGTCGAGCGGAATCTGGAAGCACGCGTCTCTCAAATCAATCTTAGAAAAATAGTTTCCTGCAGGCGACTTATCAAATATGTCCTCAGGGCGCGGCAAAGGAAAAGTAGCAACAACAGTCTGGCGATTCACTGTGGACTTAAAATCTGCACAAATGCAGAGTCGACCATTAGGTTTCTTAACAGACACTATCGGTGACGTCCAGGGTGAGGCAGACATGGGTTCTAGGACCCCAACGTCTTTCAAATGCATGAGTTCCGCAGCTACTGCGTCGCGTTGCGCATGCGGTACCGGGCGAGCGCGCCGGTACACAGGTATAGAGCATTGTCTCTAACTACAACATGCGCAGCGAAATTAGAAGCGCAGCCCAAGCCGTCGGAGAAAAGTTCACTAAACGACGCACAAAGGGAGTCAACACTGTCATTATGGTCACTAGCTGAGACGCACAGGACATTGTCTTGCACAGAGAGGCAGTTTGTAGGACTGCAGCTGCGGCTGTGAACTGACAATCTCGTAACATGGAATACCAAGAACTCGTACAACATTCTCAGGGACTAAGCCCGATGGGCCCTCCTCAGAGAATCAATGCAAACATTACAGAACTGGCTGAGGGCTGATTATGAAGGTGCATCTGCCTAGGTTGAAATCTAGCTAACAAGTAAACGAGGCACGCTCCAGTTTCTTAGAGCTGCACAGCCCGCTAGAGTGCCCTGTGCTTGACAGACGAAGGGTGCCAACCTTGTGTTGGCGCGGCGTTGTAGTAGTACCTGTGGCAATGATACTACATAACCATTTGTGAAAACACAGTTGACTCTTAGCAACTAATAATTCTGAGTTAATAACGATCATCGAAACGGATACAGGGATTAGTGAACACAGGGTTGTCGTAGCGAGATTGAATGTTGTAACCCCCAAATCCTCCAAAAATAAACGAAAAATATACCTATTCCAAAAAGCAGATAAAAATTCGTTTGACGCCCTCCTGAGAGACAATCTCCACTCCTTCCAAATTAATTATATAAGTGTTGACCAGATGTGGCTTGCATTCAAGGAAATAGTATCGGTAGCAATTGAGAGATGTATACAAAATAAAATAAGAAACGACGGAGCTGATTCTCCTTCTTGGTACACAAAACAGGTCAAAACACTGTTGTAGAAACAACGAAACAAACATGCCAAATTTAAGCAGGCGCATAAAAAAGATGTTCAAATGTGTGTGAAAGCTTATTGGACTTAACTGCTAAGGTCATCACTCCCTAAGCTTACACACTACTTAACCTAAATCACCCTAAGGACAAATACACACGCCCATGCCCGAGGGAGGACTCGAACTTCCGCCGGGACCAGCCGCACAGTCCATGACTGCAGCGCCCAAAACCGCTCGGCTAACCCCGCGCGGCCCAGGCGCAAAATCCCCAAGATTGGCGATCTTTTATAGAAGCTCGAAATTTAGCGTGAACTTCAATGCGAGAGGCTTATAACAGTTTCCACGACGAAACTTTGTCTCGAAACTTGGCAGAAAATCCAAAGAGATTCTGGTCGTATGTGAAGTATTTTAGTGGCAAGAAAAAATCAATGCCTTCTCTGAGCTATAGCAATGGAGATACTATCGAAGACAGTGCTCCCAAAGCAGAGTTACTAAACACAGCCTTTCGAAGTTCCTTCACAAAAGAAGACGAAGTAAATATTCCAGAATTCGAATCGAGAACAGCTGCTAACGTGACTAACGTAGAAGTAAATATCCTCACAGTAGTGAAGCAACTTAAATCACTTAATAAAAGCGAGTCTTCTAGTCAAGACTGTATACCAATTAGGTTCCTTTTAGAGTATGCTGATGCATTAGTTCCGTACTTGACAATCATATTCAACCGTTCGCTCGACGTACCCAAAGACTGGAAAGTTGCACAAGTCACACCAATATTCAAGAAAGGTAGTAGGAGTAATCCACTTAATTACAGGCCCATATCATTAACGTCGATATGCAGCAGGATTGTGGAACATATATTGTGTTCGAACATTATGAATTACCTCGAAGAAAACGGTCAATAGACACACAGTCAACATGGGTTTAGAAAACATCGTTCATGTGAAACACAACTAGCTCTTTAGTTGCATGAAGTGTTGAGTGCTATTGACAAGGGATTTCAGATCTATTCCGTATTTCTGGTTTTCCGGAATTCTTTTGACACTGTACCACACAAGCGGCTCGTAGTGAAATTGCTTGCTTATGGAATATCGTCTCTGTTATGTGCCTGGATTTGTGACTTCCTGTCAGAGAGCTCACAGTTCGTAGTAATTGGCGGGAAGTCATCGAGTAACACAGAAGTGATTTCTGGCATTCCCCATGGTAGTGTTATAGGCCCTTTGCTGTTTATTATCTATATAAACGATTTGGGAGTCAATCTGAGCAGCCGTCTTAGATTGTCTGCAGATCACGCTGTCGTTTATCGACAGTCAAATAGATCTCAGCACTATGGGACTTAACATCTGAGGTCATCAGTCCCCTAGAACTTACAACTACTTAAACCTAACTAACCTAAGGACATCACACACATCCATACCCGAGGCAGGATTCGAACCTGCGACCGTAGCGCTCGGGCGGTTGCAGACTGAAGCGCCTAGAATCGGTTGGCCACTCCGGCTGGCTATCGACAGTCACCAGAAGATCAAAACTAATTGCAAAACGATTTAGAAAAGATATCTGAATGGTGCGAAAATTGGCAGTTGACCATGAATAACGAAAAGAGTGAGGTCATCCACATGAGTGCTAAAAAGAATTCGTTTAACTTCTGTTTTTAATGTGTCAACTAGGTGGCTGGCTCACCCAAGTTTTTTGTTAGTGGTCAACCAGTCGCATTTCCTTTTGCTGTTCTTTTAGCTCCTCTGTGTTTTGTTTTCCCTCTGTCTTAATTTCTTGTTTAGCGATCTTGCTTCCTCTTTGGTTTTAGCGCATGAGTGCCTGTGCGATAGAGTAATTGTGTGGTCATTTCGTGTGCATGCGTGTTCGACAGTTTTCGTTCTTATCCACATTCCTTTATTTTAATCATTGTTAGGGCCCTGATAACCTCGCCGTTGGGCGGCCATAGGATCCGCAAACCACACACACACATTGTTACACGACAAATCAGTCAAATCTAAAGGCCGTAAATTCAACTAAATACCTAGGAATTACAAATACGAACAACTTAAATTGGTAGGAACACATAGAAAATATTGTGGGGAAGGCTAACCAAAGACTGCGTTTTATTGGCAGGGCACTTAGAAACTGTAACAGATATACTAAGGAGATTGCCTGCATTACGCTTGTCCGTCCTCTTTTAGAATACTGCTGCACGGTGTGGGAACCTTACCAGTTAGGACTGACGTAGTACATCAAAAAAGTTCAAAGAAGTGCAGTACGTTTTGTATTATCGCGAAATATGGGAGAGAGTTTCACAGAAATGATACAGGATTTGTGCTGGACATCATTAAAAGAAAGGCGTTTTTCGCTGCGAAGAAATCTTTTCACGAAATTCCAATCACCAACTCTCTCCTCCGAATGCGAAAACAGTTTGTTGAAACCGAACTACATGGGGAGAATCGATCACCACTACAAAATAAGGGAAATATGAGCTCGTACGGAAGATATAAGTGTTCGTTCTTTCCGCGCTCTATACGAGATTGGAATAATAGAGAATTGTGAAGGTGGTGCGATGAACCCTCTGCCAGGCTCTTAAATGTGATTTGCAGAGTGTCCATGTAGATGTAGATGTAGATCATTCATATCGATATTCGTTGACAGATGACATTGTATGTAGGATAGTTCACATCATTTTTGTTGAGTTTGAACAACCAATTATTTTTAGAAACAACCATTTTATATGTTGATAAGACCGAAGTTCTCTGCTGATAATTGGTAAGTGGAACCGTAATTAGTCACATATGATTATCTGTGTTTCACGTAGGTAACTCGGAACTACAAAGACATAGGCTCTCAGAAATAAAGGAAGATAAGTAAACATGATTTATGAAATACTGATACCCGTACATCGAAATAAATCAACAAACAGCCACTGAGAAAGCATGATTTACCAGTGTTACAAAATGTTAGAAGGTCAAAAGGTGCAGCGTGTTAGTTACACCTCTTCACCATCAACTGTACTCCAGAGTTGCGCAGGTGTAGGCTCGTTATACCTTCCAATTGCGAATGAAACAGTTTCTCGCAGTCGTTCTTGTTGTCGGACGAAAATGTTATGTGATAGACTGAGGCCTACATGAAAAGGTTGTCGATACTTAACGCTGGGCAGCTCTACTATTACTTACGGGTACTGTGAAGCGTGAGATCTGAAAGTGATCCAGTCTTCAAACTTACTTTATTTCCAGACGGTACATTTCTGGACATAAGCCTTTACTAAACCCTCTCTACAATTCATAGAAGCCCAAAACTGTGAAACGCCCTATGCAATCTTCGGCAACGGGGTCAAGTCTGACACCATTAGTGGAGGGTGAACCTGTGACAACGTCAGAAAAATCGTTCAACAACCGTCCGCCGAAGACGCCAAAAGAAAAATCAAAAAGTCAACGGTTTATATGTCAATCGCCAACAAGTGATACCATTCTAAACACTCGCTGCCATGCATTTGACACCTGTACGTAATGCAGAAATGACCGCTTTATGTCAATGGAGGAGGTCCCGTCAGTATAAAAGGAGATTGGGAGTATAGTGTTGTCAGTAGAGAATCAGTAAAAGCAGAATGGGCCGGTCAATAGATGTCACGTCAGTAAAAAACCCATCAGGGATACTTCAACCCTTCCAAAGCAGAACAAGTCTAGTATCGGTATTGTGATTGAAAAGTGCGTTGTGACCAGGCGAAACTGCTTTCGTTCAGCCAAAACTGTGAATTTTTTGATTTCTCTTTTTTCACTTTACTGATAAATAAACTTTGACACTTTTTTTTACTATAGGAGTACTGGATAACTTACAATGGCCAGCATCCTACTCGATATTGCTGACTGCTGTAGATGAGATCTCAAACTGGGGCAGAGCTCTTGCTAGCTCTACACTATATTGACCTCAGCATGAGGGCGCTGCTGTGCTGAGAGCGGAGGTGTGGTCTTCAGGAGCACCTCCCATATGTCGTTGCGGATTGTAGTCAGTTCTCGATAATGTCTCTCGTGCCGATTAGCGTTGTCAACTTTGGTGTGTCAATTCTGTTTCTGTATGATACCACAAAGTGGAAACGCGAAGGAACGACCACAGCTAAATCGAGACCAGTCAGACCTCATGTACTGACAGACACCATCGAGCATTGCGGACAATGGTTTAAAAAATTCACTAACTGTCAGCAGAAGGAATCACTCATGAGTTCAAAATTGTTACCAGCAGTCCATAAACTCAATGACTGTGCTTAGGGAGTTAAAAATAGTGGGGTACAAAAGTCTACAGTTTGTAAGCCAAACTTCTGTAGTCAACACTAAGCAACATTTGAGGTAAACAGTGACTGGACTGTGGATGACTGAAAAAGAATGATTTGGATTGATTAATCACGCTATAGCCTATGGTAATCACGAAAGAGTTAGCGTTTGGGGAATGTCTGGACAACGTTACTGGCAGTCACTTGTAGTGCCAGCGGTGATGCCCCAAAAAGGTGGTGTTGGAGGAGGAGATTAGTGTTTAACGTCCCATCTACAACGAGGTCATTGGAGGCTGATCACAAGCTCAGATTCTGGGATGATGGAGGTGGGAATCAGTCCTGCCCTTTCAGTGGAACCGTTCCGTCATTTGTCGTAGCAATTTAGGGAAATCACGGAGAAAGCTAGGTTTGAACAACTGTCCTCCCGAAAGCGGCTCCGTTCTGCTATTCAATGCACTACCTCTCTCGTTAGGAAGGTAGTGTTACTGTATCGGATGTTTCTGTATGGGTAGCGTTTGGTACTCTTACTGCGCTTAAAAAAACGCTAAATGACCAAGGATATGAATATATTTTGCAGCATTATGGATTGAGTACAGTAGAGGTAATTGTTTGTATCAACATGACAAAGCACTCTGTCACAAAGCAGCATTTGAGAGACATTGGTTTGGGGACCACAACATTCCTGAAATGTACTGGCCTATCCAAAGACCTGACCCAATGGAACATCTTTGGGGGCAGTTAGAACGTCGACTTCGCTCCGGAACCCAGCATCCGACGTCAGTAGTTTCTCTGGTGTCGGCTGTTGAGGAAGAATGGACAGCCATTCCTTCATATATATTCAGACACTGCGTTGAAAGTGTCCCCAACAGATTTCGAGCTATATATGATAGCCTAAAGATGGACACGCCTTATATTAGTGTCTACTATTGTATGTCTGCCGATTTTTCATCACATAGTATAACTAGATAAAAATGTATAATTGAGCCATGTGGCTCACCAACGATGTATCGATTCAGCTATCTCTCCGTTGCGCGCTTTGGTGGGTCTGCAGCGCCATCTGCGGTCTTTTTCGCGCAGGAAGAAGGTGCTCGGAGCTGGCAAGGGTAGTTGGAAATGGATAGCAATGAAGAGCAGGACTCTCTACCTTCCAGGTGCATCCTGGTGTTTACGTGTTTACGCTGCGAAGAGAAGGCTGCAGCGCGAGCAGCGCTTCATTATTTTCTTCAGTGGGCCAAGAGCCTGTGTTTTCAGCGGGGTGGCTAGAGTGATTTGTTGGAAGGAGATAGTGTAGATTCCCTCAGGATTGCTGGAAGCTGTTTCTGTTAACTTGGTGCGTTTAAGAATACTGTGTTGAGTTGAGAGTTGCAACCGACTGAGTTTTATTCAGAATAACACAGAGCTGCTTTTTTTCCAGAAGTGTTCTGACGATGGAATTGTCAGCTGTTAGTACGTCTACTTGGTGCCTTCTTCACCATTCCTGTTGCACCTAAATTGATTGTATGTTTCGTTGACAGTGCCTTGTACGTAACCTTAATTGAACTTACACTTACATTGTGCCGTAAGACCGAGGTTGAAATGCCAGTCAATTTCTTTAAAAGACCCAGTGACAGTTAATTGTCGTAAATATCTAGCTGGCCTGTGCCCGTGTGGAGTATTTACGAGTGATTAATTGGATCATACCATGCAAGGACAAATTACATTGACTTATGCAGTATCTTTAAATGAAGCGTCATAGTATTTCTTCTGTTATTTAATATCATCCTAATGAGTTACTCGTACTTGGCGCCAAGTTTATTTCGACGAGGACTGGTTGCATCAGACCGTTAGTTGGCCAGCTGTTGCATGGTTAGGTGGACCGCTCTGTTTGCATTTAACGAGGACCGGTCGTGGGCGTTGTCGTAGCTTTTCCCACTTCTCACACTCACGTGTAAATCTTACTGGCCGCGCAAACTATGTTGCGCTTCCTTGTCACGTGCCCGCCTTCACTGACGCTTGTGGACAATCTATTCCTGGGCTTGTTGACTTCTGCTCTGTATCTTGAAACAGCTCTTCTGATAACCTGTTCTTACAAGGGACTGAATCTGTGTAATTTGCTATGGTATCCTGGTCATCATTGGTCATTCATCAACAACCTTAGATGTTGTAAGTGTACCTTTACATCTGTCTGGTCTTTCCAACCGTGGGGACAGTGATGGCACTTCGTTGTGCTGTTGATGTAGTTGGCTGATCCTCCTGGGGGTGATAGATGGTGGTCGTCTATTCAGTCGCTTCGTTATTCTAATGCCGTTTTGCATAACTGGCTGACTTGCTAGGATTAATTTCCTGGAGTTACGATTTTAATATCTTTTAAAATTTTTGAATGAATACCCAAAATTTTCTATGATTAATTATTGCTGTTTACAATTAGAAGTTGTTCTTCTTACTGTTAGTGATGTATGGGTGTAATATTTTTTCACTGTCTAGGTTTCGTTCTTTCTTTTTTTTTTAGAATTGAAATTTTCATTGTAGTGTTAATTCGCAGTCAACGGCACAGACGAACAGTGGAGGCGTTGCCGCAGTATCGTGCAAAGCCCGCAGCTCTCGGGCAAGTAATGAAATTTCGCTGGTGTCGCGCTCAACAGGCGAACAACGGCTAGCGCCCCCGCTGGAGTGGGTGGCGCTGCGACCGGCGCCACAGACTTGCGCCATTTATCTCGATCACCTGCGCCCGGCGCGATACCCGCCAACTTGGCCGCGCCTGTTGCTGCGACTAATGAAACTGCCGCTGCCTCCGCGACGGAACCTTCTAATTTTCTGACTCCTCGCTGCGCCGCAGCAGTTTGTATCGGCTCGGTCTTGCGTCTGCAACTTGAGACAATAAATCATGTGCGCCGCTCCAAACTTTTGTGCGGGCTGTTCCTCCCGTCCTTAGCCGCACGGTAATTATCATCCGCGCGAGGTTAGCTTCTGAACGAAACGATGTGGCGAGCACTATGCTACATCGCTTGCTAAAATTTTTGGCAGTGTTTTGAGGAATGGGGTCAATGTCTTCAATCTGATGCAAGAGGACAGTCCACAACAGTACAACGGCCAGTAAAATGGAAACCAGACAGATGGAAAAAAAGGAAGCTCTTGATAGTCTCCTCGTGTTTGCTGCTGCATCCTAAAACGAACAGGATTCGATATTTCGGCGATCCATCTGACCGCCATCTTCAGAGGGCGTTGCTGCTGCTGAGTCCTGCTGAAAACTGATGACTGGTTCAACACTCCTCTTGCTTATGAAATGAACCACTTTCAGCTGTAAATGACCAGTTTCGTGATTTAAAATCGCATCTTCAGTTGTACATCTAGAAGATAGGAAACGTACAGTCGATATTATGATTGTAAAAAAACATCCTTTGATAAACTATGCTCTGTGACAAGCAATATGACACACTGACTCCTCAGTTAAACATTTGAGCGCCGATACGAGAAGAAAGGGGACTCAATCCTCTCAAAATAAAATACTGTTACCCCCAACGAGCAGGGCGTCATAGTTCAGATTGACCAGTTGAAAAACCGGCATGTTAATAGCGCGTTTACCTACAATGAAAGACAAAAATTAGAAAAGATAAAAGCCCCAGCTATCAAAAATTAAGGCTATGGTTAAGAGAACTCACTTCATACCAGTAGCCTCGCCTCCCCATCATTATGTTCAAAAATGTTGCCCTTTAATGAAAAAAACGTAAATGTCCGCAAATGACGACGAAGTTTCGCCAACTCTTCATCCAGTTTTGCCCAAACGAGGTACATCGGATGAAATTTGAGGATAGTCTTGTATTGGTGGTGTTTCCGGTTTTTGGAACAGTATAATCGAAATTAGGTTGGCAGACAGTTTGATTAATAGAGGCAATAGTTTCCCTCTTAGCAGGACGTGGAACCCAGCATCAAAACATAACGTTCATCTGTGTGGCCTGTCCGAGTGTTTGAAAACAGTCTTTGAATGCAATATGTCGTTGCCATCGCTGTTCTACTAAGGGCGGCGCCACCAGCCCAGTCTTGGAGGGCACAACTGTGGTGGCGGTGCATGCGTCGTGTACGGCACGGAAGTCTATGTAGGACGACGATTTGCAGCCTTGGCATCAGTTTTCATTGGCACTCAGCAGCAGCAGCTCCTGAAGATGTCAGACAGATGTATCGCATCATGTTGATTTTAGGATCTGGAAGCAAACTCGAGGAAACGATCAAGAATTATTGCGCCAGTAGAGCCATCAAAGTCACAGTAGATAAACTGTTCATTATTTCAAAAGTAATCTCCTAACCGTTAATACATTTATCTAGCTGTGAGACAGCTGGACGGGCCCAAGTAGTGCCAAGATTGTTTCGATTACTTTGCAAAAATTTCGTTGGAAAGCACTTACACATCCTCCATAAGGTCCCGATCTCTGCCCTCATTGCCGGCCGATGTGACCGAGCGATTCTAGGCGCTTCAGTTTGGAACCGCGAAACCACTACGGTCGCAGGCTCAAATCCTGCCTCGGGCATGGATGTGTCTAATGTCCTTAGGTTAGTTGGGTTTAAGTAGTTCTAAGTTCTAGGGGACTAATGACCTCAGAAGTTAAGTCCCATAGTGCTCAGAGCCATTTGAATCATTCTCCCCTCATTTCCATATTTTTTAAGAAAGACGTTCGTGGTCGTTGATTTGCTTCAGACGAGGAGGTGCACACTGTTGTAGCGTAACAAGACAGCCACGCCACTCGGAAGTAACCGAAAGGCACGCGTTAACTCACGCAGGCTAGAGATAGGTCTGAAATAGGATACGTAATGAATGCTAGAAAGAAAAGTACGTAGCTGCTGGAATACTTAACTTTAATCCATCATTGTGGTACATCGCTCTTGACTATACAAGTGAGACTCTTTAGATACAAGCTATGTAAGGCTAATGGCGCCTTGCTAGGTCGTAGCCATTGACTTAGCTGAAGGCTATTCTAACTATCTGCAAATGAGCGAGGCTTCGTCAGTGTGCATCGCTAGCTACGTCGTCCGTACAACTGGGGCGAGTGCTAGTCAGTCTCTCGAGACCTGCCGTGTGGTGGCGCTCGGTCTGCGATCACTGCCAGTGGCGACACGCGGGTCCGACATGTACTAATGGACCGCGGCCGATTTAAAGCTACCACCTAGCAAGTGTGGTGTCTGGCGGTGACACCACACACACCTCTGTAGTCTCATGGTTCCATAGGAAACCGTCAACACTTTTCTATGACGGCACTGACCGTCTTGTCTCACAGAGCGATGAGTGTATTAAGAGATATGACGATTACTTTTCAGATAATAAACAGTTCATTTATTTTATCGGTGTGCCTGTCCCTTATAAATAATCCGCAAGCTACTTTGGCGAATATCAGGAGAGAGGGTTGTATCTAGAGGACAGTATAAATATGAACAGACTTCTTTGGTTGGTACTGTAGTCTACTTACAGAGACCACCATAAACAGGTTACGGAATTTAAATTTTTTATCGTTGTTAGACAGGACGTTGCGTTTTGAGGAGCATTTGGCGTTCTACAATTTTAACTGCTGTCAGCCGCGCGGGGTGGCCGTGCGGTTTAGGACGCCTTGTCGCGGATTTAGCGGCCCCTCCCGCCAGAGGTTTGAGTCCTCCCTCGGGCATGGGTGTGCTCGTTGTTCTTAGCATAAGTTACTTTGAGTGGTTTGTAAGTCTAGGGATCGATGACGTCAGCAGTTTGCTTCCTTAGGGCTCAAATGGCTCTGAGCACTACGGGACTTAACATCTGAGGTCATCAGTCCCCTATAACTTAGAACTACTTAAACCTAACTAACCTAAGGACATCACACACATCCATGCCCGTGGCAGGATTCGAACCTGCGACCGTAGCGGTCGCGCGGTTCCAGACTGAAGCGCCTTTAACCGCGTGCCCACACTGGTCGGTTGCTTCCTTAAGGATTGACACACACACGCATATCACTGTCGCGTCCCACTGACGAGTAATGAGAAGGAGTAGGAAGTCCTGCACTAACGCGCGTCATGGAACTTACCGTCAGGGTACGTCGAGAACAACTACTGCTACTGGTCCGCCTGCTCTTCACTTGCTTGGCTAAAAAGTAGGTTGTTGGGTGGGCTGAGTACGGAATCTCTGGGATCCGAGGACGATATCATAAAGCGGGAAATGTGATTACTATTACTGGAAGCTCCCCCTGGCACATTCCCCCTGCACAAGTCTGTCTACAAAGTGCCTTCATTCGGTTATAAGACTTCCTATTCTTCCCTAAGTCTCGTGGTGCAGAGGCGAGCGTGCCGGCCTAAGTGTCGACTACATCGAATTATTCTAAGTCCAGCCTCTCTCACACAGTGACACTCGCTATCCTCTTCCCGACAACTATGCAACAAAAGACCTTTCAAGTATGGTGGGTAGCCCTTTTATAGGCATCTAGGCACGCGGTCCCATCCTTCTGGAGGTTTCCATCATTATGTGTACGGGTGGGGCTGATCACGCCTGAGCGTGTGATACCCGCATAGCGTATGCGCATGATATTTCCACACTGACTGTGTTCAAAGGTCACTTTTCCTGGCTCACTCCGAGCCTTGTGATGCTACAGAGTCCGCCCTTGTTGGCAGAACAAAAAGTAAATAGTGGCTGCGTCCGGTCACGTACGCTCCTCTGCTGCTCTGGCTAAGAATTTATGTTCTGCTACACTGCTGAATTTAGCTTGTTTTTTCTGCTATTCGCTACACTTCCGTTCCCCCGGGGAAAACTTTCTAAGCTCGGACCTCCGAGGTTGCAAAATTTTCTTTCTCTAATATCGGGTGCCGGTGAAACTTGCCAGCCTTTATTTTCAATTATTTATCCACATGATTATATGATAGCGGAACAAACACTGGTAGCAGTTACTTCTGTAAAATATCTGGGAGTATGCGTGCGGAATGATTTGAAGTGGAATGATCATATAAAATTAATTGTTGGTAAGGCGGGTACCAGGTTGAGATTCATTGGGAGAGTCCTTAGAAAATGTAGTCCATCAACAAAGGAGGTGGCTTACAAAACACTCGTTCGACCTATACTTGAGTATTGCTCATCAGTGTGGGATCCGTACCAGATCGGGTTGACGGAGGAGATAGAGAAGATCCAAAGAAGAGCGGCGCGTTTCGTCACAGGGTTATTTGGTAACCGTGATAGCGTTACGGAGATGTTTAGCAAACTCAAGTGGCAGACTCTGCAAGAGAGGCGCTCTGCATCGCGGTGTAGCTTGCTGTCCAGGTTTCGAGAGGGTGCGTTTCTGGATGAGGTATCGAATATATTGCTTCCCCCTACTTATACCTCCCGAGGAGATCACGAATGTAAAATTAGAGAGATTCGATCGTGCACGGAGGCTTTCAGACAGTCGTTCTTCCCGCGAACCATACGCGACTGGAGCAGAAAAGGGAGGTAATGACAGTGGCACGTAAAGTGCCCTCCGCCACATACCGTTGGGTGGCTTGCGGAGTATATATGTAGATGTAGATGTACAGAATTCCAAACATACACGTACATTGGCATGTCTATCTAAACTCTTACTTGCATGACATCACATACGTAAGGATCAAAATTTATATACACAGATATTTGGGTCGTTTTGACAGATTCATACAAAGTACATAATTTGACATAGGTTATTTTTCCACGTTTTGCATTTATACAGACGCTTGTCACATAATTTTTCAATATTTCACAAGAAGTATATATTATTACCTCGTTTTTACATACAACATTACAGTTTTACACAGTATATGTCAGTACTCAAGGCTTCATGCAACATTACTGTTTTACACAGTATATTTTAACGCTAAAAATTTCACAAATAGTTACATTTTTACGCACTATATTTTCATGCTAAAGATTTCAGAAAATATTATATTTATACACAGTATATCCTCTCCCTTCCTAATTTATCTTTTGTCAATCCTAGGTACTAATGACTCCACAATAGGTATATGTGATTCGCTATTTTTAGTGAGACGTGGTGTCTGACTTTGCTCTCTCCACTGCACTCTGTCGGAGAGAGGCGTACGCTGCATATATTTTAACGCATACTCCCCTACGTCCTCATCCTCTCTGTGTTGTTCAGAATGTAGGGAAGGAGTGCATCGTACATTTTCTATATAACGGCTATCAGCTACCACTGTATTTGTCACACACACTTTGGTACAACAACTTCCTCCCGCTTCACACTGTTTTCTACCACACCTTCTACAACACTTACAATAGTTACATGAACAACTTGTTACAATCAGTATGCATATTATTACTGACCCCGAGTATCCCCCCCCCCCCCCCCCATGGGATACATACTCTGTGACCATCCTCAGAAGGTCGTTGATTGCTGGTAATTTATTTCATCTTGTAGTTCATCTATTTTATGGTCTGCTATCTTTAGGTCATCTAAATGTATTACGATTTGCTCTAAAGGTAACACTTTAGGTATTTGGGTACTCCTTGCATCTCATCATCTATTATACAAAAATCTATGTCTATATTTAACTTAGGTACTATGTCCCTCTTATTGACATTAGTACGGTCCGCCTGTAGCATGATTTGCGCACCATACTCTTTACACCGGCTTGTAAAGCTTAGCTTCCTACTGCCTCTTATAATAAGGTCTTAGGGGGTAGTTAATTACACAATATGGTTAAGCTCTCGTCCTTCGGTGCGACATACCACTATTCATTGTCTTGTATCTGTGTCCAGATACTGTCGTTTAAGGTATTACATTTTAGATTGCAATCTTTTGGAATTTCTCGTATTGGTTGTTGCATACGAGCATCACATTGCTCGTGGTAATAATTGGACATTAGAACAAATCTTTGTTTGCAAATCTGATGTCTCAGCGTGACTGTTTTACAGTGTAATTGGTGCATACTGTTGTTTCGCATCATCGATAATTAGATAGTTTTTCTCAGGCACTATTTAAGCGAATAATTTCTTTGCCTTATCATACTCAGCGGGTAATGGCCATATTCTATACAATGCATATACACTCCTGGAAATTGAAATAAGAACACCGTGAATTCATTGTCCCAGGAAGGGGAAACTTTATTGACACATTCCTGGGGTCAGATACATCACATGATCACACTGACAGAACCACAGGCACATAGACACAGGCAACAGAGCATGCACAATGTCGGCACTAGTACAGTGTATATCCACCTTTCGCAGCAATGCAGGCTGCTATTCTCCCATGGAGACGATCGTAGAGATGCTGGATGTAGTCCTGTGGAACGGCTTGCCATGCCATTTCCACCTGGCGCCTCAGTTGGACCAGCGTTCGTGCTGGACGTGCAGACAGCGTGAGACGACGCTTCATCCAGTCCCAAACATGCTCAATGGGGGACAGATCCGGAGATCTTGCTGGCCAGGGTAGTTGACTTACACCTTCTAGAGCACGTTGGGTGGCACGGGATACATGCGGACGTGCATTGTCCTTTTGGAACAGCAAGTTCCCTTGCCGGTCTAGGAATGGTAGAACGATGGGTTCGATGACGGTTTGGATGTACCGTGCACTATTCAGTGTCCCCTCGACGATCACCAGTGGTGTACGGCCAGTGTAGGAGATCGCTCCCCACACCATGATGCCGGGTGTTGGCCCTGTGTGCCTCGGTCGTATGCAGTCCTGATTGTGGCGCTCACCTGCACGGCGCCAAACACGCATACGACCATCATTGGCACCAAGGCAGAAGCGACTCTCATCGCTGAAGACGACACGTCTCCATTCGTCCCTCCATTCACGCCTGTCGCGACACCACTGGAGGCGGGCTGCACGATGTTGGGGCGTGAGCGGAAGACGGCCTAACGGTGTGCGGGACCGTAGCCCAGCTTCATGGAGACGGTTGTGAATGGTCCTCGCCGATACCCCAGGAGCAACAGTGTCCCTAATTTGCTGGGAAGTGGCGGTGCGCTCCCCTACGGCACTGCGTAGGATCCTACGGTCTTGGCGTGCATCCGTGCGTCGCTGCGGTCCGGTCCCAGGTCGACGGGCACGTGCACCTTCCGCCGACCACTGGCGACAACATCGATGTACTGTGGAGACCTCACGCCCCACGTGTTGAGCAATTCGGCGGTACGTCCACCCGGCCTCCCGCATGCCCACTATACGCCCTCTCTCAAAGTCCGTCAACTGCACATACGGTTCACGTTCACGCTGTCGCGGCATGCTACCAGTGTTAAAGACTGCGATGGAGCTCCGTATGCCACGGCAAACTGGCTGACACTGACGGCAGCGGTGCACAAATGCTGCGCAGCTAGCGCCATTCGACGGCCAACACCGCGGTTCCTGGTGTGTCCGCTGTTCCGTGCGTGTGATCATTGCTTGTACAGCCCTCTCGCAGTGTCCGGAGCAAGTATGGTGGGTCTGACACACCGGTGTCAATGTGTTCTTTTTTCCATTTCCAGGAGTGTATTTAACTGCCCACACTATGGCAAGCAACTTCCGTTCTACCGTACTACAATTCAACTCTGCCTTGTTGAGCGTACGTGATGTATAAACGATTGGCAAGTCCTTTCCCATTGAACCTTAGCTCAGGTACGCGCCCAGTGCATACTCGCTCGCGTCTATAATTACAATAAATTCTTTAGTGAAATCCGGTACTGTAGAAATGGTAGACTAACTAACTTCTCCTTAGTTGTTAAAATGCTGCTTCCTGCGCCACACCCCAAACATATGGAACTCGTTTCTTCAACAGCAATTTTACTAAAATTGGTCACGAATCGTAGGCCATACCTGACCATTCCTGGGTGCGCCTTCAACTCGGTGGTTGTCCTTGGTTGGGGAAGCTTCTCTATCGCCTCTACTTTGGCAGAATCGGGTTTCAGACCCTCCGCCGTTAATACGTGCCCTAGAAACATGACATCTGTACGGAGAAACTCACATTTGTCAACTGGCAACTTCAGGCGAGCTTTTCGCAAACGGTCAAACACTTCTTCAAGTCAGGCATTGTGCTCCTCCAGTGATGTACCCACTACTACAAAGCCGTCTAGGTATATGAATACTTTATTGCCTTGTGTGCCCGTCATTAGTCGCTGAAAGGTGGACGGAGCCATCTTCAGCACCATCGCCATCTTATTGTACTGGAAGGGGCCAGTAGGTGTACGTAACGCCATCTTTCCCCGATCCTTTTCGTCTATTAGTACTTGACATTAACCTTTAGCGAGGTCTAGTGTAGAGAAATACTTTGCTTTCCCTAAGCTATCGAGTATTTCATCGATTCTAGGCAACTTGTAAACCATATTCAATGATATATAGTTTAATTTCCGATAATCGGCAATTACTGGCCATTTTTGTTTTCCACTTGTATCGGTCTTCCTTGGCAGTAATATGAGGGGCACATTCGTAGGCCTAGTACTCGGAGAAATTATGCCGTCAGCTAACATTCCCTCTATGTCTGTCTGCAGCGTTTCTTGCTATGCTTGGGGAATTCGATAAGGCCTCTGATTTATGATCTCGCCTTCCGCCTCAGGTATCAACGGAATTTGATACTTTAATACAGTAGTGTGCATGAGTAATTCTCCCAGTAACTGAAACACGTCACTGTATACTAAACATAGCTCTTCTATTGCTACTCGCTCTTCCCGATTTAAGTGTGAGATACACATATTTTCTTTCAGTAAGCTCTGTCAGGTTTTCCTTCCTTCTTTCTTCTCCGGCGGTATACGTCGGATTTTATAATTGCCTGGGCGTAGGACCCTTTCTGCTAACACCTCCGGTGCAGGAAACTGAACCTCTTGTTCGGTGGTATTCATTACACTTGTAATGCACATTCTGTTTCTGACAATCACTATGGCTTCCGGCATATAGACCCCTGGTCTAATTTCTTGTTTCGGGATTACCGCTTCGGTCCCTAGTCCTCACGTCACAAAAACCTTTTGAAATTTTTCTTCTCTTGTCCCGATTTTTATTTCCCGAAAGTCTTGTGGCGCTTGAAATTTTGTCACCCTCACTTGTATTGACTGTACTCTGCTTTTTCGGTCCTCTAGTTTGACATTCGATACTTTCGCGCTTATTTCTTCCGGGTTTTCTACTAGCTTTTTGGGACGCTTTGGGCGGCAGTCTGTTGGGTAGTTGAGCCACGTACTTACCCTCGCCTGTGCCCTCATTATCAACTCGGGAGAGGCTGTTATCTTCTGCCTGCAGAGCAGCTCTTGTCTCTGGGCGTCTTTGCCGGCGCTTGACCATACTTTGCCATCTCTGCATAGCTCACTTTCTCTGCCACTTCTTCTCTGCCACTTTGTACGGCGAGTTTACCGGCAGTTACCTCTTCGTATGGTTCTCGTAATTCAACCGATTCTCACCCTGCACTCTCATTTATCAATGGCCATAATCCAATACTACTTTATTCATTTTCAGGAACTCTCGTCCCAACAACCTGTCAAATGGAAAATCGATACGATGATTTACGGCTTCGAATTGCATAACCCAGACGGTTCCTATCTCAGACCTCAAACATACTGCCACAGAACCTTCTGTCCTAATTTCTTCATTCACAATACAGTACTCCTTATCATAAACGCCTTTCTAGGATCCAATTTCACGCGTTCCCTTAGAGCAGGGCCGCACAAACACGGAGAACCGCATGCGTGCAAAGCGAGGTGCAGCGAGTGCCTGCACAGTGCATCGGTTCAACTCGGCATACTTCGCCTCAACTCGGCTTGCTAGGTGAGGCGACGCTGTGCGCTGCCGAATGCACTGCCAGACGGCTTAGTCAACAATGGAATACGTAAGCGCAAGACAATTACCGGAACAATGGAACCATCTGCTCCAAAAAAGGGAAAATTGCCGAAAGTCAATTTAAACCGGAATGGGAACTTTCCTACTTTTTTGTGCGTTGTGACGATAAAGCCAAATGTCTAATCTGCGGTACACTAATTACATGTGTCAGAAAATCGTCTATTGAAAGGCACTACAGCAAATTGCATTCAGAAAAGTATAGTGATATAGCAGGGGATGCCAGAGAGGAAGAATTACGGAAGTTGCAAACTCTGTATCTACAAACGAGGTTTGTTGCAAGTTCTTTAGCGCGTATATTTTGGTTAAAGGTCATGGGAAACGAAATAACATTTGTTTAGATTCCCTAGTTTTCATTTTTGCATAAATTATTTCTAACATATCTTTTTTTCTCTACTTTAGGGTGAAGAAGATGAGGTGTGTTGCGAAAGGACTCTCAGAGCTAGTTACAAAGTTGCTCTACGTTTAGCAAGAGCTGGGAGGCCATTTATGGACGGGCCATTAATAAAAAACATTATGTTGGACGTAGCAGAGACAATGAATCCCACATTAGCTCCCGTGTACAGCAGAATACCACTTTCTAGAATGACAATACATCGGAGAATCAACGACATTGCTGAGAATTTGCATGAACAACTGGCAGCCAAAACTGAAAGCTTCCTAGCGTACTCCATCGCACTTGATGAGTCCACAGATATTAACGACACGGCTCAGTTAGCAATATTTTTGCGTGGCGTGGACGACGACCTACATGTAACGGAAGAGCTCCTGGATATGATTTCGTTGAAGGACACTGTTACAGGGGCGGATATTTTAGCAGCTGTTGAAATGGTAGCTGAAGGAATAGGACTCCCTTGGGAAAAGCTGTTTTCCGTAGCCACAGACAGGGCACCAGCAATGTGCGGTAAAGCAAAAGGGTTTACTGACCTACCGCGGAAAAAACTTAACATGCCGAATTTACCTTCCGTTCATTGTTTTGCACACCAAGAGGCTCTTTGTGCAAAAGTTATCGGTCTTCAAGATGTGATGAAGGTAGTGGTGCGTATCGTGAACTACATTCGTTCTCATGGACTCACTCATCGTCAATTCAAAGAATTTTTGATTTCCTTTGAAGAGGAGTATCCAGATATTCCCTACCACGCTGAGGTGCGCTGGCTGAGCAAAGGGAAAGTGATTTCCCGAATTTTTCGACTACGCCACACTGTGGCTCAGTTTTTGGAGAGCAAAGGACGTCCGGAGCCACTTTTTCATGATCCTGAATCGGTAGCTGACTTAGGATTTTTAGCAGACATTATGGCTCTCTTAAATGATTTAAGTCTGAAACTCCAAAAAGAAAACAATCTCATCAACGATATGATCAGCAAAATAAACGCTTTCCAGTATAAACTGAAGCTCCTCAAAAACAACCTTTCAGAGAAAAATACGCAACACTTTCCTGAACTAGATAGACGAGATATAAATTGTACCTTTATTAAAACAGCCTGATTTTTATAACCGCTCTAGCCAAAACGGTATTATGTTTTTGTTTGACAGCATCTGTGCAGGAAGGAGCGCGCTTTGAAAAATACGTCGAGGTGCTACAATCCCTTGAAAATGCGTTTAACGACCGATTCCAGGCAATGTGCCGGTATATGACATACATCTAAATAAAGGAAATTGCGTTACATATGCAAGTGTACCATTATAATATAACCAATAGTACACATTACATGTTTATTAAAATCTATCGCATTTTAGTACTTCGAAACAACTGCTTACATTACTTTCATTTATTAACATCGGCTTTGTTATTGTTTCAGGAAATTACCTACCTGCAGCCAATTCTCGATGTTTTTGTGAAACCTTTTTCGATGGATATTGAAAGTGCGCCTTCAGATTTA
The DNA here is from genome assembly GCF_021461395.2 of Schistocerca americana. Taxonomy (NCBI): domain Eukaryota; kingdom Metazoa; phylum Arthropoda; class Insecta; order Orthoptera; family Acrididae; genus Schistocerca; species Schistocerca americana. The sequence goes on along the minus strand of NC_060120.1, from coordinate 225,800,460 downwards.
CATTTCCAACTAATTGATTTGCAAAGCGATGTTCACCGAAAGGATGTGTTTTACAATACATAGGGTTTGCTCCAATTCTACCAGAATTTGCCGAAGGAAGAATTTCCCAAGTTACACAGAGAAGCAGCGAAGATTATTTCTATGTTTGGTACCACTTGTGTATGTGAAAGGTTTTTTTCTGTTTTGTCTTGTACAAAAACTAGATTGCATGCGAGTATTTCTAACTGTAATTTAAAAAATTCTCTCAGAATTGCTGTCAGCCAATCTCTTGTTCCAGATCTTAGTAGCATAATTGCAAATAAAATAAAGAGCACATAGGAAGATACATTTGTGTTGAAACCAAATTTAAAATTGTTACCATTACAGTTATTATATAAATCTCCTTTGTACCGGTACACCAAACTAAGCTCTCCACCTAGTGTACATTAGTATTTCGCAATGACGAAGACAACAGGGTAAAAGCTTTGAGACAGGTCGAGAAAGGCGGCGCGAGCGACACAAGCTGAGGAAGTGAGAGGCAGCGCTGTCGCGCATAGCCGAGGAGTGGGGGGTCTGCACCGCCGTCAACATAGCGCAGCCGTCTTCTGCACTCTGCACTGTGCGATGCACCGGTGCATGCACCTTGTGCGGCCCTGACTTACAGCCTTGGCCTTTATAAGGTTAATATGTGCACAACTATCTATTAATAGTTTTGTACCATTTGTACCAGCACCCTTTACATCCTTACCCTGGACCCATATACAGGGTGAGTCACTAACTATTGCCACCTAGAATATTTCTGGAAGTATGATAGTAGCTGAAAAATTTGTCAGACAAATGTTGCATGGAACAATGGGGGCCATAATATGACTTTTTTTTTTTCTGGGTGGGGTCATGTTAGAGATATGAAGGTCAACTTTATTTTTTTAAATGGGTTGCTATAGCTTGGTACTTATTTTCTGTTAGCGGCTACCGAGACGAATCCAATGATGTATAACAGTAAGATCATTGAAGGTCAACGAAGGTCGAAAAGGTAGCATGAACGTCCATTTACAGAAGGTTTTCGAAGTGATGACCATTGGACCAGTGCAGTGCTGCAATCTGCTTATCATGGAGTGAGTGGTATTCCTTATCACTTAGGCACTTGTTGAAGCACATGCTCTTACAATTCTCTTTCGTATATCGTGCAAATAGTAAATATTCGCCAAATACGGCGTATCCATCTAACGTGCCATTGACATGTAAACACCATTCGACGGTTTCGCAATACAAAACTAATAGGAACGGTAAGACTGGTATCATCAAATCAAGCGAATGTGGATGGTCTATTCCTTCGAAGAACAAGTCGATATGCTTCTTATTTACCGAGAATGCCAACGAAATTCTGTGAGAGCTAGAGTCTTTTACGCTGAAAGATATCCTCAACGTACTCACCCTATAAGTCGTACATTTAAATATGTGTATGATAAATTGAGAACAACTGGATCCTTAACGCATCGGAAACGTATCCGGCAAAGGAAAGTTACTGACAAGGAAACTGGTACTCGTGCCACCGTGGTCCGAGATCCTTGTGTTAGTTCGCGTCAAATCGCAAGGGAATCTGGCTTGAGCCGGAGTAGTGTTGTTCGTGCTCTGCATCGCCATAAATATCATCCTTACCATATCAGTCTCCACCAAGAATTAATTGATATCGATTTTACGTGTGGTATTGAATTCTGCCTATGGGCTCAACTTCAGACTCAGAGGGTTGACACATTTATTAATTTGGTTTTATTTACTAATGAGGCTACATTCACGAATCATGTAAATCTTAACTTGCATAATATGCATTGTTGTGTAACTGAAAATCCATGTTGTCTGCGGCAAGTTGCACACCAAAAACCGTGGACGGTGAATGTATGGTGTGGGATTCTGGAGGACAGAATAATAGGCCCCTATTTCATCGAAGGGAATATTAATGGTGGGAAGTACACCGTATTCCTGCAAGAAACATTAGGCCTGTTATTGGAAAAAATATCTTTAGGAACAAGGAACAGAATGTGATATCAACACTATGGGTGTCCGGCACGTTTTTCGCTGATGGCTAGAAATGAGTTGCAGAGACAATTCCCAAATCGTTGTATTGGACCCGAAGGAGATGTGTTGTGGCCGGCTCGTTCGCCAGGCTTGACGCCTCTGGATTTTTTCTTGTGGGGATTCGTAAGAGACATTGTTTATAAAGACGTTTCAACTACGCCTGAAGATATGCGAGAGAGAATTGTTAGAGCATTTGTTTCGATAAGTGCCGCTTGATAAGGAATACCACTCAGTCCATAATAAGAAGATTGCAGCACTGCATTGATACCAGTGGTAATCACTTCTGTAAAGGGACGTTCATGCCCCTTTGTGACCTCCGTTGACCTTCAAAGACCTTTCTGTTACATATCATTAGATTTGTCTCGATAGCGGCTATCAGAAAAAAAGTACCAAACTACAGCATCCCATTTAAAAAATTAAAAAATAAAAAAGTTGTGAAAGACGTGCATCTACCTTGCACTTCTTTCACTTATTTACGATTTACGATATTGTAGTCATATTATTATCATTACTAATATGGCGATAGCATGCCTATTATTCAGCTGATTTTTCAGTATCGACAGAATAATGAAACTGGAGAGAGGATTGGAGCAAGGTACTTTTATTTTATTTTCATATTCAGTAGTCTCCATCAGCTAGCCATGCTGACGGTATGTCATCTTAGGCACTGTATAACACTTAAATCGCTTCATAATGGCACTTTGAAGCTGAAATCATGATTGTGTAAGTGTAAATGTAACACAGTAAATAAACAACAGCCTAATGGAGGTTTTTTTCTTTTTTGGTCATCAGTCTCCTGACTGGTTTGATGCGGCCCGCCACGAATTCCTTTCCTGTGCTAACCTCTTCATCTCAGAGTAGCACTTGCAATCCTCAATTATTTGCTTGACGTATTCCAATCTCTGTCTTCCTCTACAGTTTTTGCCCTCTACAGCTCCCTCTAGTATCATGGAAGTCATTCCCTCATGTCTTAGCAGATGTCCTATCATCCTATCCCTTCTCCTTATCAGTGTTTTCCACATATTCCTTTCCTCTCCGATTTTGCGTAGAACCTCCTCATTCCTTACCATATCAGTCCACCTAATTTTCAACATTCGTCTATAGCACCACATCTCAAATGCTTCGATTTTCTTCCGTTCCGGTTCTCCCACAGTCCATGTTTCACTACCATACAATGCTGTACTCCAGACGTACATCCTCAGAAATTTCTTCCCCAATTAAGGGGGGTATTTGATATTAGTAGACTTCTCTTGGCCAGAAATGCCTTTTTTGCCATAGCGAGTCTGCTTTTGATATCCTCCTTGCCCCGTCCGTCATTGGTTATTTTACTGCCTAGGTAGCAGAATTCCTTAACTTCGTTGACTTCGTGACCATCAATCCTGATGTTAAGTTTCTCGCTGTTCTCATTTCTACTACTTCTCATTACCTTCGTCTTTCTCCGATTTCCTCTCAAACCATACTGTGTACTCATTAGACTGCTCATTCCGTTCAGCAGATCATTTAATTCTTCTTCACTTTCACTCAGGATAACAATGTCATCAGCGAATCGTATCATTGATATCCTTTCACCTTGTATTTTAATTCCACTCCTGAACCTTTCTTTTATTTCCATCATTGCTTCCTCGATGTACAGATTGAAGAGTAGGGGCGAAAGGCTACAGCCTTGTCTTACTCCCTTCTTAATACGAGCACTTTGTTTTGATCGTCCACTCTTATGATTCCCTCTTGGTTGTTGTACATATTGTATATGACCCGTCTCTCCCTATAGCTTACCCCTACTTTTTTCAGAATCTCGAACAACTTGCACCATTTTTTATTGTCGAACGCTTTTTCCAGGTCGACAAATCCTATGAAAGTGTCTTGATTTTTCTTTAGGCTTGCTTCCATTATTAGCCATAACGTCAGAATTGCCTCTCTCGTCCCTCTACTTTTCATAAAGCCAAACTGATCTTCACCTAGCGCATTCTCAATTTTCTTTTCCATTCCTCTGTATATTAATCTTGCAAGCAGCTTCGATGCATGAGCTGTTAAGCTGATTGTGCAATAATTCTCGCACTTGTCAGCTCTTGCCGTCTTCGGAATTGTGTGGATGATGCTTTTCCGAAAGTCAGATGGTATATCGCCAGACTCATATATTCTACACACCAACGTGAATAGTCGTTTTGTTGCCACTTCCCCCAATGATTTTAGAAATTCTGATGGAATGTTATCTATCCCTTCTGCCTTATTTTACCGTAAGTCCTCCAAAGCTCTTTTAAATTCCGATTCTAATACTGGATCCCCTATCTCTTGTAAATCGACTCCTGTTTCTTCTTCTATCACATCAGACAAATCTTCACCCTCATAGACGCCTTCAGTGTATTCTTTCCACCTATCTGCTCTCTCCTCTGCATTTAACAGTGGAATTCCCGTTGCACTCTTAATGTTACCACCGTTGCTTTTAATGTCACCAAAGGTTGTTTTGACTTTCCTATATGCTGAGTCTGTCCTTCCGACAATCATATCTTTTTCGATGTATTCACATTTTTCCTGCAGCCATTTCGTCTTAGCTTCCCTGCACTTCCTATTTATTTCATTCCTCAGCGACTTGTATTTCTGTATTCCTGATTTTCCCGGAACATGTTTGTACTTCCTCCTTTCATCAATCAACTGAAGTATTTCTTCTGTTACCCATGGTTTCTTCGCAGCTACCTTCTTTGTACCTATGTTTTCCTTCCCAACTTTTGTGATGGCCCTTTTTAGAGATGTCCATTGCTCTTCAACTGTACTGCCTACTGCGCTATTCCCTATTGCTGTATCTATAGCGTTAGAGAACTTCAAAAGTATCTCGTCATTCCTTAGTACTTCCGTATCACACTTCTTTGCGTATTGATTCTTCCCGACTAATGTTTTGAACTTCAGCCTACTCTTCATCACTACTATATTGTGATCTGAGTCTATATCTGCTCCTGGGTACGCCTTACAATCCAGTATCTGATTTCGGAATCTCTGTCTGACCATGATGTAATCTAATTGAAATCTTCCCGTATCTCCCGGCCTTTTCCAAGTATACCTCCTCCTCTTGTGATTCTTGAACAGGGTATTCGCTATTACTAGCTGAAACTTGTTACAGAACTCAATTAGTCTTTCTCCTCTTTCATTCCTAGTCCCAAGCCATTATTCTCCTGTAACCTTTTCTTCTACTCCTTCCCCTACAACTGCATTCCAGTCGCCCATGATTATTAGATTTTCGTCCCCCTTTACATACTGCATTACCCTTTCAATATCCTCATACACTTTCTCTATCTGTTCATCTTCAGCCTGCGACGTCGGCATGTATACCTGAACTATCGTTGTCGGTGTTGGTCTGCTGTCGATTCTGATTAGAACAACCCGGTCACTGAACTGTTCACAGTAACACACCCTCTGCCCTATCTTCCTATTCATAACGAATCCTACACCTGTTATACCATTTTCTGCTGCTGTTGATATTACCCGATACTCCTCTGACCAGATATCCTTGTCTTCCTTCCATTTCACTTCACTGACCCCTACTATATCTAGATTGAGCCTTTGCATTTCCCTTTCCAGATTTTCTAGTTTCCCTACCACGTTCAAGCTTCTGACATTCCACGCCCCGACTCGTAGAACGTTATCCTTTCGTAGATTATTCGATCTTTTTCTCATGGTAACCTCCCCCTTGGCAGTCCCCTCCCGGAGATCCGAATGGGGGACTATTCCGGAATCTTTTGCCAATGGAGACATCATCATGACACTTCTTCAATCACAGGCCACATGTCCTGTGGATAATGGAGGTACTGACTTTAAAGGCAGACCACTGAGTTGACTACCAGCGCAGCCTGACGTAGTCACATCTCCGTGGCCGTACAAGGCCGACACAAAGCAGGGTGTTACACACGGGTCGCTGAGGCAGCCATTCTGCGCCAAGCCGTTTCGCAGACAGTGAAGTGGTGTCGTCATCATTGCGGGACCCGGTGACGCAGACCGAGAGGATCGGAGGCACTGTGGCTGGAAATAATAAATCACTTGGGAAAGTCAGACGAGTTTTAATACCGAGAATCCTGACTGCCCATCCTCGTCCAACAATCCATCTACATTTGGTGCAAGAATAGCGAGCGTCGTTTGAACATTACGACGTTTGAGCCCATTGCCTGCATTACAGTCACAAAATGTGGCGAGTGATGACCAATTTTTCTTTTTGAGTGTTGGACATTTTCTTTCTTTTTTTTGTTTGTGTTTTGAGTATGGCTCCTGGTAGGCCATTTTAGATGTTTTTCGTAGACATATTTTTTTTGGCGGAATAAGGTTTAGTGTGTCTGTGCAGTAAGATGTTTTTTTTCGTGGCATTTGATTACTTTTGTATTGGTTTATGTTGATACCGAGTATAATGATATGGAGCTGTAGGAAGTCAGGTTATCCTTGTACTTAAATGTTTTGTTTCAGGACTAACTAACGAAAGCAACACAGTGGCAGAGTCAGGGACCCAAGGTGTGTCGGAACCAGAAGCAGTACGGATTTTGTTGTAAAAGGTAGCAAAACTGACAGCAGACAATACGCAGTTGAGAAGTGAATTAACATCTAGAAATGAGCGGGAAACCGCATCTGAGCAGTCGTTGTTGCCTGGGGTGCCACAGCAGGAGACTGATCCAGCTGTCGCAAGTTTCATTATTCCGTTTCCTGGCAGGGCATCTGAGGATGTGCGTTCGTTTGTGGAGGACTTGGAAACTTCAGCTGTGATAAATGGTTGGTCTTATGAACAGTTGTTACATGTAGCCAAGATTAGATTAACAGGTGAATCGATGACATATGTAAGGTGTTATGAGGCCCTAAGGAAGGCAGGACAGTTTGAGCAGTTGAAGGAGGGGCTTTTACAGAGGTACAAGAAACAGAACAGCGCTCGGTACTTAAGGGAGAGGTTGAGTACAATGATGAAGAGGCAGGGGGAGATGGTAGAGAAATTTGCGGACAGGATAAAAGAAATTAACGAGTATACTTACGAGTTGGGTCAGTCCGATGAAGCAAATGGTGTTCTGTTGCAGGAGGCCGAGTAAGGGGCACTGGATGTATTTATGAAGGGGGTACCGGCGCATATGTCGCGGAAAGTGCGTGAAGGGACTCAGAAAGATTTGTATTCGGCCATTCAGCTGGTAATTCAATGTGAGGAAATAGACGTGCCAACGGGGGTACATGATAGACAAGCAGTGTTTACAGTGGGTATAAAATCTTATAAGTGTGGTTGTACGGGACTTGTGAAGAGACAATGTATCCAGTCACCGAGGATTAGAGGAAGGGGTGGCAATCAGCAGCGTGGAGGATGGAGAAGTGGAGTTAGTATCGATTGACAGTTGTTAAACGGCAGAGTGCTCCCAAGACACATCTAAGGGAGCTCCCGTTTAATTTCATGCTACAAATACGTATGCAGAGGTGGAATGTTCAGTGGTAGGATCCATAGGAACCAAGACGTTTAAGATTTTGTTGCACACAGGGGCGCAAGTGTCTGTGACTACTGCGAGTTTAATGGGATGAAGGAAGTTAGACCCACAACGCTATAGGTTGCGTGGAGTGGGGGATAAGGAGGTCATACCTTTGGGGTCAGTGACAGTTGGCTTTCGCATAGGGAAAGTCCGATTTGATGCATGCATGGAGGTAGTACCACTGGTAAGCGAGGGCTACGACACGATCCTAGGGGTAGATTTCTTGCATCAACATCATGTCAAAATTGACCTTGGACAACGAACTGTGGAACTTCGTGGAATGTTGTTTCAGTTAGGGGAAACTGTTGTCGATGCAGAGCTGTCGCGAGGGTCGTTCAACATAATGAACAAACCAATTAAACCTCGTACATGAGCATTAAGGCTTAATTCGCATGAGTGTGTGTCTAGTGGCATCAGGAAGTCACTTTGGGCAAGTGTAGAGACAAATCTACCTGTAGGTACGGTATGTGTTATTCATCCATTGGAGGATAATGAATTTTAGGATCCATTAGGTTGTTTGGTGAAATGTAATATTGTATGTGTACAAGAGGGAAAAGATGGGCGAGTAGTCCCTGTGAACGTGGATAATTTTAGCGCTGTATACACGAATTTGAGAACAGGAGTTTTAGTAGCGAATTTGGATGTACCAGATGACGAAGAATGGTGTTCGAGAGGGAGGCGTAGCGATCAACCACTAACTGCTGATAGAACTGCATTGCGTAACAACGTTAAGCATTTGAAAGGAGGAGAAAAAGAGCATGTGGAAGAATTGTTGTGGGAATTTAAGGATTTGTTTTTTCCACGAGGGCCGTTACCAGCAACCCCATTAGTTCAACATAGGATACCGACAGGGAACGAAGCATCTGTTTACCGTAAACCATACAGAATACCGAGATATTTGCAGCCGATTGTGGAGAATTTCATTGATCAATAGCTTGCGGACGGTATTACTGCTTTCCCTACTGTTCAAATGTGTGTGAAATCCTATGGGACGTAACTGCTAAGGTTATCAGTCCCTAAGCTTACACACTACTTAACTAAATTATCCTAAGGACAAACACACACATCGATGCCTGAGGGAGGACTCGAACCTCCGCTTTCTTTACTCCTGGAGGCCATTACCAGTTCATCAGAATGCCATTCGGTTTGAAAACGCTCCAGCAACGTTTCAGAGGTTTCTTGACAGTGTGTTCAGGGGTTTGAAACCACAGAAGTGTCTTGTCTATTTGGATGACATTAGTGTGTTTTCAAGTAGTATGGAGCAGCATAGGCAGTTGTTAAGGAAAGTCTTTATGAGGTTAAAAGTAGCTCGTTTAACATTGAGCCTGGAGAAGTGTCATTTTGCATTGGAAGATGTGAAATATTTAGGTCTTATCATCAGTAAGGACGGAGTACGAGCAGATCCGAGGTTGGTACATGCTGTAAGGGATTTTCAAGAGCCGAAAACAGTTAAGGAAGTGCAATCATTCGCCGGAATTTGCAATTTCTATCGAAAGTTCGTGAAGGGTTTTGCAGATTTGCCGGCCGTTGTGACCGAGCGGTTCTAGGCGCTACAGTCTGGAACTGCGCTACTGCTACAGTCGCAGGTTCGAATCCTGCCTCGGGCATGGATGTGTGTGATGTCCTTAGGTTATTTAGGTTTAAGTAGTTCTAAGTTGTAGGGGTCTGATGACCTCAGATGTTAAGTCCCATAGTACTCAGTGCCATTTGAACTTTTTTTATTTTTTTTTATTTTTTATTTATTTATTTATTTATTTATTGGCACAGCCATTGACGCGATTGTTACGGAAGGGTGTGAAATTTGAGTGGACAGAAGAGGGTCAGAAAACGTTTGACAATCTGAAAGAAGTTTTAACATCAAATCCGGTTCTTGTGTTTCCTGATTTTGAAAAGGAATTTGTTTTAGCAAGTGATGCATCGATTCAAGCATTAGGGTGTGTTCTTAGCCAGGAAATTGATGGGAAAGAAAATCCTGTAGCCTATGCGTCTAGGCAGTTGAATGCAGCAGAGAGGAATTACTCAACAACATAATTAAATGTTATTTATATGGGAGAAGATTTCGGATAGTGACAGATCATGTTGCGTTGAAGCGGTTGTTGAGGTTGAAGGATCCGTCCACTAGACTCGCTAGGGGGGCTGTGAGGCTTAGTGAATTCGACTACGAGGTGGTGCACAAGCCTGGGAAGAAGCATAGAGACGCCAATGCACTGAGTAGAAGGGTGGTAAAAGTCATAGTCGTGACTTAGCAGTATGGCGAGAATAATAGGACGCTGACAATGATTGCAAAGTGTATTGGACACACCCATAATTTAATATGTACAACGATCTTCTGTGTAGGGAAACGAAGTTAGGGCCAAGGCTAGTAGTGCCAGTGAAACTGAGAGATGAGGCCTTAAAGGATGCACATGATCACATGTTACCAGGACATGGCAGGTGTAGAGTGATGAATAGGATAGTGGCGGAGAGGTACTGGTGGAGAGGTAGGAAAGTTTATGTGGATCAGTATGTCAAGAATTTTATACCATGTGCGCACACAGCAGATTTGAGTCGGAAACAGATACAGCTACAACGATTGCTGGAAGCGACATGTCCAGTTTCTATGTTGGGAATTGATGTCCTAGGACCTTTCAGTCGAGCACCATCAGGGAACATGTCCATTCTGGCAATACTAGACCATTTTTCGAGGTATGAGGAGTTGGTGACTATTCCAAATCAACAGGCAGCAATGGTCGCGCAAGCATTAGTAAATAACTGGATCTTGAAGTTTGGTGTATTGGAGACAATAATTACTGACCAAGAAACCAACTTCATGTCGGATTTACTGAAGGAACTGTGTAAATTGTTGAATGTAAAGAAGTTGAAGATGAGCACATTGCATCCACCGATGAACAGAAGGACAAAATCGGTAAGCAGAACAATGGGGAAGATGCTGAGTTTTTATGTGGATTCTCATCACCATCAGTGGGACAAGTATTTGAAGCATATTGTATGTGCATACAATGCAAAAGTCCATACCAATACCGGTTTGTCTCTGTTTGAGGTAGTGTACAGGCGAAAAATGTCGTCACCATTTGATTTAGTGAAGCTACAGAAAGGAAGGACTGGTGAATCTGTACGTCAATTTGCGAGGACAATTTGGGATGTTTGGAAATGGGTACAAAAGGCGAATACGAAGGCTTTGGAAAGGCAGGAAGACGCAGTGAAGCAGAAAGGAAGTTTACCGCAGTAGAGACTAGGGCAATGGGCAATGCTATCCAGCCCCTATACGCCAAAAGGGAAAAGGCCCATACCAAGTAGTTGAAACCACATCCCCCATTAATGTTAAGCTTCAGCTGCCAACTAGAATAACGATAGTACACACTGGGTGGTTGCGGATATTTAGGGGTTGTCCCAATGTGATTCCAGGCATGTCACAGGAAGAGAAGAGGAAGAAAGAGATAGTGAAGAGAGGTGTTCAGCACAGAGAAAGTACGATTTGCAATCCAGAAAGTAGTGGAGTATTTGTAGTTCTTTTTTCTTGTTGGGTATCATTAGGTTTCCGTAGATTAATTAGGCATTGTATTTTCATATGTTGTATGTGTTTTCGAGCATTGTGAGCCTGCTGGGGGCAACAGTCTTTTTGAAGAGGGAGGAAGGGTGATGGTGATCACTGTCCTGAGGTCACTGAAAAGGGGAGCGTTGAGTAATTTGGTAGGAGTAAAAAACTGAGGAGATATTGCTGATCTCAGCAGTTAACAGCCGGTACACCGAGATGACAAGGGAGGAATTGTGGAGCTGCCATAGATGGAAGGTAATGGTATGTTCAGCCAGAATGATAAGCACCAATCCAGACACGTGCACAGTGCAGTTATTTTTAGCCAAGAAGGAAGAAATAGACTGCCTAAGGGACATTATGGAGCCAAAATTGAGCTTGCAATGGGTCGGGATGCTTTGGATCTTCTCCACCTACGAAAAACTAATAGTAGTAACAAGTTGTTTCGAGGAGGACGTATTTGCCGAAGCTAAATGTATAGAGCCCGACGGGATCGGAATTTTAATCAATGGAAGTGCATTTAACATAATAGGTCCAACCTTCCATCTGTCAGCGTCAATTTCAGGAGTCACGCAATTGAATGTTACACAGTCACAGCAGTACTGGTCATAAGCAACTTTAGAGTTTTTGCCGAGGCAGAATCTGACCTTGTTAAATCGAACTCTGTAGTCAGGTCTGTTGAGATCCGTAAACCAGTCATTTCAGAGCAAGAGGAGTGCACATCAGCCAAGCAGCTTGTGCAGCATGTCACTCAAAGGCAACGACAAGTAACGATCATTTTGAGCACCTCTGTGACAAGTGCCATCGCAGCCTTAACTTTGTTGGGTGTTGTTTTTATTCTAATCAAGCAGAGAACCAGTTCCAAGAGGGGTCCGACGGTAGTCCAAATCCCAATGGATTGGATACTGAGGGCGTAAAACCGGTGGGCAAGGGGTTGATCCAGCATTAATTGGAGTGATCATCCAGTGAAGAATTTTTTCGTTTTGTCTCATGTCATGTGTTTTAAGAGGACTAGACCACATCTAAGTTTTCTAATAGTACGTGCCAAGCCGGCCGCGGTGGTCTAGCGGTTCTAGGCGCTCAGTCCGGCACCGCGCGACTGCTACGGTCGCAGGTGCCTCGGGCTTGGATGTGTGTGATGTCCTTAGGTTAGTTAGGTTTAAGTAGTTCTAAGTTCTAGGGGACTGATGACCACAGATGTTAAGTCCCATAGTGCTCAGAGCCAGTACGTGCCAACCCAAACAAGTTTAAGAGTAGTTAGAGGTCGAGCCGGGGACCACATCTTTCCGAAGGGGGAATATTGTAGCGGCACCACCGTTTAAGATGTGAAAAGGTTAGCTTTGATCCAATATTTCAGAGCGCACAACTTATATCCAGGCACAGTCCTGTTGACAGTAAGTTAAGCTACTAGAGGTTGCGAAGTAGAATGGAGGCCACAGGGCTGTAGACCCGCAGGCTTTTTGCAGATGATGCTGTAGTGTATCGAGAGGTTGTGACAATGGAAAATTGTACTGAAATGCAGGAGGATCTGCAGCGAATTGACGCATGGTGCAGGGAATGGCAATTGAATCTCAATGTAGACAAGTGTAATGTGCTGCGAATACATAGAAAGATAGATCCCCTATCATTTAGCTACAAAATAGCAGGTCAGCAACTGGAAGCAGTTAATACCATAAATTATCTGGGAGTACGCATTAGGAGTGATTTAAAATGGAATGATCATATAAAGTTGATCGTCGGTAAAGCTGATGCCAGACTGAGATTCATTGGAAGAATCCTAAGGAAATGAAATCCGAAAACAATGGAAGTAGGTTACAGTACGCTTGTTCACCCACTGCTTGAATACTGCTCAGCAGTGTGGGATCTGTACCAGATAGGGTTGATAGAAGAGATAGAGAAGATCCAATGGAGAGCAGCGCGCTTCGTTACAGGATCATTTAGTAATCGCGAAAGCGTTATGGAGATGATAGATAAACTCCAGTGGAAGACTCTGCAGGAGAGACGCTCAGTAGCTTGGTATGGGCTTTTGTTAAAGTTTCGAGAACATACCTTCACCGAAGAGTCAAGCAATATATTGCTCCCACCTACGTATATCTCGCGAAGAGACCATGAGGATAAAATCAGAGAGATTAGAGCCAACACAGAGGCATACCTTTCCACGAACAATACGAGACTGGAATAGAAGGGAGAACCGATAGAGGTACTCAAGGTACCCTCCGCCACACACCGTCAGGTGGCTTGCGGAGTATGGATGTAGATGTAGATGTAGATGAAAAGAGTAAACACAGCGGTTTCAATGGTGAAAGTTACAGGCAGAAGGGTGTTATGAGTACATGACTCGGAGTGGTGCGCTAGCAAAACAGAGGTGCAAAGCCACTTATAAATAAGTGCTGGTTCACTAGTGAGGGATTCAAGTGTGACAGCTCTCCTGGACAGCGGGGCGTGTCACACCACTGACTACAGGCAACAGCAGATGGGGCGACAGCGTTCCAGTCAACGGCAGGTCTCTGGTTCGACCCTCTGAGACCAACAAGGGGTCCGCAGACAGCCAGAGGCATGCCACGCCACGGCTCACTACTGCAGGCAGTCTTGTTATCTCCCAACTCATGCTGGAGGCATCCCAAGGCGAGGGCCACAGATTCGGATGCTGGACTGTGGGCGCTTGTTATCGCCATGATCTTAGCCACGCCGGCGAGGAAGCACGCCGCAGGCCTCCTTGCAGTGGGCAGCACTGAGGCAGCAGGGATGGAGACCCTGAGTCGACTGCCAGTGCAGCCTAACGTCATCACAACTCCGCAGCTGTACAAGTCTGACACACAGCAGGGTGTTGCTCAGGTCTCTGAGGCAGCCATTCTGTGCCAAGCCATTTCACAGACAGCAAAGTGGTGTCCTCAGCACTGCGGTACCCAGTGACACAGACCGAGAGGATCGGGGGCACTGTGGCTGGAAATAATAAATCACTTGGGAAAGTCAGGCAATTTTTAGTAAGGTGGATCCTGACAGCCTATCCTTGTCCATCATTCCTCTACAGTGCTGAGATCATATGTGTAATGGGAGGATATTTTTTTTAATTCATCGGTGTTCTGACTAGTTTGATGTGCCCCAACATGAATTTCCTACTTGCAACCTACTTCTTCAATTTTTGTTGGATTTATCCAATCTCTGTCTTCCTCTACAGTTTTTACCCTCTACAGCTCCCTCTAGCACCATGGAAGTTGTAACCAGATGTCCTAACAGATGTCCTGTCATCCTTCTTCTTGTCAGTGTTTTTCATATATTCCTTCCCTCGCCATTTCTGTGTAGAGCCTCCTCATTTCGCACCTTATCCATGCACCTAATTTTCAACATTCTTCTGCAGCACCTCATCTCAAATGCTTCTTTCCACAGACTGTATATCACATTGCTTAAAATGTTGTGCTCCAAATGTACATGCTCAGAAACTTCTCCCTCAAATTAAGACCTATGGTTGATACTAGTAGATTTCTTTTGTCCATAACTGCCCTTTTTGCCAGTTGCTACTCTGGGTTTTATATCTTCATTGTTCCATCTGTAAAGGGTTATTTTGCTGCCTAGAGTGCACAACAGCGTAATTTCACCCACTTCATGACCATCAATTATGATATTGAATTTCATGCTGTTCTCATTTCAGCTACTTCTCATCACTTTCGTTTTTGTACTATTAGCTCTCACTCCATATTCTGTACTCATTACATTGTTCATTCCATTCAGCAGATCCTGTAAGTCTTCTTCACTTTCACTAAGGATAGCTACATCATCAGCGAATCTTATCACTGATATCGTTTCACCTTGAATTTTAATCTCACTCTTGAATGTTTCTTTTGTTTCCTCCAATGCTTCTTCGAGGTATAAACTGAACAGTAGGGGCGGAAGACTGCTTCGTTCTTGGTCTTCCAGTCGTATTGTTCTCTATTGGTTCCTCTACGTAGTGTGTATTACTCGTCTTTTTCTATAGCTTCCTATTTTTCTCGGGATTTCGAACATGTTGCTCCATTTTACAACGTAGAACGCTTTTTCCAGTTAGACAAATCCTATGAGGTGTCTTCATTTTTCTTCAGCCTTGCTTCCATAATCAAGCGCAATGATAGAATTGCCTCTCTGGTGCCTTCACCTTTCCTGAAGCCTAACTGAAGGTCATCTAACAGATCCTCAGTTTTCTTTTTCATTCATCTCTGTATTTTTCTTGTCAGCAACTTCGATGTGTTAGCTGTTAAGCTAATTGTGCGATAATTTTCCCACTTGCCGGCTCTTAGAATCCTGGTAATTGTGTGGATGATGTTTTTCTAAACGGTTGATGGTATATCACCAGTCTCATACGTTAGTACACAAGTGTTAATAGTCGTTTAGTGGCTACTTCGTCAATAATTTTATAAATTTCGATGGAATGTTATCTGATACTAATACTGGATCCCCTATCTCTTCCCTCTCTACTCCTGTTTCGTCTTCCATTACATCATCAGATAAGCCATCCCCTCATGGTGGCCGTCAATGTACTCTTTCCACCTATTCGCTCACTCCTCTGCGTTTAACAGTGGAATTGCCATCTCATAGCTACAGCGTATTCCACTTCTGACTGTGGGGCGGCGGGTGGAAATAGTTGAATACTATGTTTTGTATTTATACTGTTGTTTGCCGTTCTCAACACTGGCGCTCTAACTACAATATTGGCAACCAGAAAGTGATTAGCAAAACGTGAAGCCTGTAATTAGAATTCCTAGTGCCCACTTCATCTGAGAAATACAGTACATTTATAGCTACAGCTTATAGCTCTGAGGAATTAGGAGATTGTCTGGGATTCATAATCAAGAACGATTCTCTCTAAAATGTTCACTATATTCTGAAAGTCACAGACCAAAAAGAATCCACACAATCCAAGTACCAGAGCAGTTCAGAGTCTAACGCGCTGATGCAGCTGTAACTGTTCTAACTAAATGTTTAAGTGAATGCTCGCCATAATTTGATGATAATGTTCATCAAACGCCACGCTAAATAATGGTAGAATGTCTGTCCCACGGCGGCACGTGAAAATACGACATACGCAAACTGAAGATAGATCATTAAAGTCATCCCAGAATTAACACTTCACTCGAAAACGATTTCATGGTTACGCGTATCCTGAGTAACTTATTACGGCATCCGAGGCTGTTTATGGCAATGATACCGACGCGACGCGACTCCCGGCACAGGTGGTGCGCTAATCAGCCTTTTTTTTCTCGCGCAGCGTTCTTACATATAAAGCCGCGGTGCCGATGGCTAAGGGAACGCCTGATCAAATCCGCTCTCCCGACAAGCTGCTGGGCTAGTAATGCACCACTTTAAGTTATTGAATAAATCATTACTTCCTTTGCTGATGGCCGATGAAGCTCTCAATTTAAATGTGCAATCAGCACACTGGTAAGTAATCATAATAAAAGTCTGGCGTGGCTAAGTCAAATATTTTGGGCGAGAGAATTAATTTAATTACACTACATGCAGTAGACGAGCTCTGAACTTGCCCTTTGGAGATACGCTATCGCTATAGTTTTATAGTTGTTCTGTTGAAACTTCTCACATCTTTATGATTATAGCGGATCTCCCTTCTACTTAAATTTAAACATCCTAGCCTTATTTATTCTCCTACTTAATCTATCTTGCTTCCTTAATTTTTAAGACAAAAACCAGAAAATCATGAATTTCAACTAAAATTTTACTTTGTGACATCCAGAATACTTTTTCTACTAAATTATTATGAAAAAAGAATCTAAATATAAATTTTTAAGTTTCTAGCTCTTTTCTGTTGCGCCAATGATTTTTACAGAAAAACGTCCAAATTTCGAAAATGGTTAAAGTTATTGAACTGATATCCAACATATATTGATTTTGCATTACTCCTGACATGCTAGAAACGTTTCAGGTTATTTACTTTATTTTAAAGTATTGCGCAACATTTATGACGTCAGAGCTAGTTACAGCGGACTAGCTGCACACAGTGGAAAGACTGATGTGAATTTTATAAGGCATGAGTAGGCTGCTTCCCTACATAACGTACCTGTAACAACACTTCCGGTCCATAACAATTCTGTTATAGATTTCTTGGCAGACTGTCTGCCTGTGAACGCCGCGTACGACAGAGGTCCAGAAGTCTCCAGAACGGGTTACCTCGAATATGACAACGGCTGCTGCGGGGACGCTACGTTCATTCGTCTACTGTCGACAGTGTCAGCTGCCACTCGTCCCTCTAGATAGTATAAAATGCTGTGGAACTAGTGTTGAAAGATGCGCCACAAAAAGAGTCTGCTATCTGCATTTCTCACTCGACAGCAACGGAGGCAGACTCGTCGTTTTAATATAACTACAGTGTTGCACTAATATTCTAAAAGTGAGTATGACTCAAAATTAATGTATAGCGTGTGACCCAAGCAGAATACACCACCACGTTGTTTTAATGTCATTACTAATGCTTTGTGTCTCGTTTCTTTTCCATTTAGAAGTGATTCTTCATGTAATTTGTCAGATATTGGTATGTTTTCGGCAAGCCGCAGTGAGTAATTGTGAGTAATGAGTTTTACTGTCATTATTTGATTCCTTACGGTAAACGTACGATAAACTATGTGAATACTTTGCAATGAATGCTCTTTAGTAACGCAGGCAAACTGCACATTTTGAGTTCCATGTATGGGTTCATGGAGAACTCAACGCTGATCGAAAGTGATATTTAATGGCATGCAGTTCGATTTAAACCAACAAAATTGCCCATATTTTTGCTACCCAGAGTGGAAGAAGGCTGCTAATGCTGCTGTTATCAAACGCTTGCAGAGGCGCCTAATTACTGTTAAAAAGCTTTACCTGGGAGGAACTTTTTTATTCAGTCTGTTCAATTCATAATTATTTCACTGGAATATGGGCCCTACGTGACGAACAAAACGCAATTTCGTTTCGTTGACGGTGGACTCGAAGGTTCTCAGAGACGTTAGCAGACATGCGCGGCCGGCCGTTGTGGCCGAGAGGTTCTAGGCGCTTCAGTCCGGAACCGCGCTGCTGCTACGGTCGCAGGTTCGAATCCTGCCTCGGGCATGGATGTGTTTGCTGTCCTTAGGTTAGTTAGGTTTAAGTAGTTCTAGGTCTAAGGGCACTGATGACCTCAGATGTTAAGTCCCATAGTTCTCAGAGCCATCTGACCCAAATGATTCAAATGGCTCTTAGCATTATGGGACTTAACTTCTGAGGTCATCAGTCCCCTAGAACTTAGAACTACTTAAACCTAACTAACCTAAGGACATTAGACACATCCATGCCCGAGGAAGGATTCGAACCTGCGACCGTAGCGGTCGCGCGGTTCCAAACTGTAGCGCCTAGAACCTCTCGGCCACACTGGCCGGCCCATCTGAGCCATTTTTAGACATGCGCGACCATTAACACAACTGAGCCGACCTTGTGCGTAGATATAATGTGTTAAAAGTTTCTTCAGATTTTGTTAAATAATTTCTTCTAGCTATTTACAAGGACTGTGAGTGCACAGGTCTGCTCCGCGGTTAGAACCGAGAACTTGCAGCTCTCTTGCACCACATGACAGCTACAGAGCCACCGAGATAAGGAGACTCTCTGGGACACAGGTCTCAATATTCGTCGCTTAGCCTCATAATGCAAATTTAAAGGTAGGAAAAGGTATTCCTGGAGTTCAAAAATTACATTTTTTTTATCTCAGTGTCTTATCTGACATGAGTATTACGTAGCATATGCACAGTAACTTAAAAAATATGACCTAATAATATTAAAATGAAGTAAAACTTCTGTCTTAAAATAGATCAATAAGTCGGACTATGATAATGAACTACTCATTTGTGAGTAAAATGTAATGAGAGACAAGCTAATCTATGGAAATTGGTGTGCTTTTCTTTTATATTATCAGAAGATAGCAAGCTATAATGTGTTTTTATGTGTATTTTAAACTTTATTTTACGAGTTTTGAGTAGCAATATGCAATAAGTAACCTTGTACAGATTTTCAAATAAAAAATATTTCAATTTATCAGCAAACAAAGCATTATACTTCGAAATAGTTCTTTCTGCTTCAAATGACACAAAGAAACATATGTAAAATGAATATCATTTGAATCTAAATCGAAATGGTGAACAGACAACTTTTCACCTAGCAAAATCATTAAACTGTAACACAACCCTTTGAGTTTTCTAACCACCTTTTCAATTTTCTTTGACACTTACACTACTGGCCATTAAAATTGCTACACCACGAAGATGACGTACTACAGACGCGAAATTTAAGCGACAGGAAGAAGATGCTGTGATATGCAAATGATTAGCTTTTCAGCTCATTCACACAAGATCGGCGCCGGTGGCGACACCTACAACGTGCTGACATGAGGAAAGTTTCCAACCGATACACAAACAGCTGTTGACCGGCGTTGCCTGGTGAAACGTTGTTGTGATGCCTCGTGTAAGGAGGAGAAATGCGCACCACCACGTTTCAGACTTTGATAAAGGTCGGATTATAGC
This sequence comes from Schistocerca americana, assembly GCF_021461395.2. NCBI lineage: Eukaryota > Metazoa > Arthropoda > Insecta > Orthoptera > Acrididae > Schistocerca > Schistocerca americana. The sequence continues at coordinate 225,780,889 of NC_060120.1, read as the reverse complement.
CTATCGCGATTGCGGTTTATCGTATCGCGACATTGCTGCTCGCGTTGGTCGAGATCCAATGACTGTTAGCAGAGTATGGAATCGGTGGGTTCACGAGGGTAATACGAAACGCCGTGCTGGGTCCCAACGGTCTCGTATCACTAGCAGTCGAGATGACAGGCATCTTATCCGCATGGCTGTAACGGATCGTGCAGCCACGTCTCGATCCATGAGTCAACAGATGGGGACGTTTGCAAGACAACAACCATCTGTACGAACAGTTCGACGACGTTTGCACCAGCGTGGACTATCAGCTCGGAGACCATGTCGGCGGTTTCCCTTAACGCTGCATCACAGACAGGAGCGTCTGCGATGGTGTACTCAATGACGAACATGGGTGCACGAATGGCAAATCCTCATTTTTTCGGATGTATCCAGGTTCTGTTTACAGCATCATGATGGTCGCATCCGTGTTTGGCGACATCGCGGTGAACGCACATTGGAAGCGTGTACTTGTCATCGCCATACTGGCTTATCACCCGGCGTTATGGTATGGGGTGCCATTTGTTACGCGTCTCGGTCACCTCTTGATCGCATTGACGGCACTTTGAACAGTGGACGATACATTTCACATGTGTTATGACCCGTGGCTCTACCCTTCATTCGATCCCTGGGAAACCGTATATTTCAGCGGGATAATGCACGACCGCATGTTGCAGGTCCTGTAAAGGCCTTTCTGGATACAGAAAATTTTCGACTGCTGCCCTGGCCAGCACATTCTACAGATCTCTCACCAATTGAAAACGTCTGGTCAATGGTGGACGAGCAACTCGCTCGTCCCAATACACCAGCCACTACTCTTGATGAACTATGGTATCGCGTTGAAGCTGCATGGGCAGCTGTACACGCCATCCAAGCTCTGTTTGACTCAGTGCCCAGAGGCCAGAGTTGGTTGTTCTGGGTACTGATTTCTCATGATCTATGCACCCAAATTGAGTGAAAACGTAATCACATATCAGTTCTAGTATAATAAATTTGTCCAATGAATACCCGTTTATCATCTGCATTTCTTTTTGGTGTAGCAATTTTAATGGCCACTAGTGTACTTTCCACTTTATCACGAACAGCTTGTAGTTTATTTACATTTTTTTTTTACTTTTTTTGTATGCTTATAGTGTCAAATCTGATTTCTTCACACCTGATATGGCAGGAGGAATAAATTTAGAATTTGATTTTATGCAGGAAATTTGCCAGAAATTATATCATTAGGTATTATTTTTGGGCTAGTCTTATTGAAGCGGCTTCCTTGCTGTCGAATTAATCAATGATCCTTTTTACAACGCATAATTCCTGGCATAAATACAGGACCTCCCTGCCCCCCCCCCCCTCCTCTGACCTTGTCAAAATGGGAGATGGTGGTAAGGAAATGTCTGGAGTTAACAACTTGAATGCAGCAGCACGTGATGAGGCTTTCGAAAATACCTTTTGGACAAACACAACAAATTTATCAACATCGCTAAATTTTCTGCCAGTCTCTTCTACAATTCTGTGTAAGCCGTGAGCTAAAAGAGTCATATACACCATTTTACTGTATAATGCATTTAGACTGGACGACCAAGAATCAAGTACTCGGATTAGTTCCTACTGTTCAATTTATACGTCGAAAAAGCAAGGGTGGAAATTAAAAAAAGGATCAAGTGCGCAATTAAAATTCATGGTGAGTGGACATCAGCGATAATAGTCGCTGATGACATTGTTATCCTCAGTGAAATTACAGTCGCAGCTGAATGGAATGAAAGGAGAAAATAATGAGAAGTGGGAGAAATGGAAAGAGGGAGAAACTTAACATTAGGATTCGCAATCACCAACTAGATGAAGTTACGGAAGTCTGCTATCTACGTAGCAAATTAATCCATGACGAACGGAGCAAGGAGCACATAAATAACAGACTGGCACTGGCGAAAAGGGCACTCCTGGACCAGAGAGATCTACTAATATCAAACATTGGACTTGATTTGAGGAATAAATTTCTAAGAATGTACGTTTAGACTGATCAGATAAGGAATGAAGAGTTCGCCCCAAAACCAGTGAAGATTGGAGCATATGGAAAACACTGACAAGGAGAAGGGACATGATGACAGGACCACCGTTAAGACTTCAGGAAATAACCTTCATGCTACTACAGGAGGCTGTAGAGGGCAAAAACTGTAGAGTGTAGGGGAAGACAGAGGTTGGAATACAGTCGGAAAATAATTGAGGACATTGGGTGCACGTGCTACTCTGATATGAAGAGGTTGGCACAGGAGAGGAATCGCATCAAACCAATCAGGACGCTTCACTTTAGGCACTTCTTCTGAACTAGGCTGCACAAACTTCCCACTTCAACAAGACTGAATAACTCAGTGAGACAGAGGTCCCTATTGTGAATTCAAACGACACGGGGAAATATAGCGAATATTACGATTTACTTAGTACTAAAATATGCTCTGTCAGGGAGTAACGGCCGTATGCTCATGAAAGTGACGTAACAAATTACAATAATTCACTGAGCTCTTCATAACAAGAATTTGTATGTATTTTCGAAAAATATCAGTCTTACATAAAAAAACGTGTCCTATACTGATTAAGAATAATTTTAACGACAAAATGCTAAAAACAAACATTTTCGAGTAAGCAGTAGTTTTCTTTACCTGTTATCAATTTTCCTTTTCTATTGCAGCATGAGTGTGTGAGGAGGAGAAATCCATTGCCATAAACCAGCATCTCCGTCGATGGCAGATAAATTGCTACTGATATTCCCACTTTACGATTCGCTGAGGCAGGAGAGGCTAAAACCGGAAGCGGATTGTCCGCAACCAGTGGCTACAGCGGAAATATATGTCGTCCGCATTATTTGTGATGGACGCTGTTCTTGTGTGTTTCAAAACGATAAGCGCAGGCGACGAATTTCCGGCCTTATTTGCATTTCGTATTAGTGTCAGCTGTCAATGGGGATTAATTTACATGTGACAGCCGATTACATAAATTTCCCGTAATTTGACAATGCATATTAAAACAGCTGACACCATTGGGGGCCAGTCGTATACTGCGGCTGGGAACGAATTGTGAGCGCAAACGAAATGCGTCTCTCTGAGTAAACAGTATGTGTGATAAACACGCGGATCGCAAACAGCATAAAGGATCTGCGAAAAAAAAATTCCCTGCCAGAATTGTTTTTTAAATCTTCAAGCCATAAAAATTCTGATACATTCATATATTTTACACGTTCGTCACAGTTGTGCCCGTTAATTGCCGGTATAAAAACATGGCAGACAGGCAAGAGTAATTTAGTTGTGTTATCGACATCTTTCGTTACCCAAAATGGTTGGAAATTCTGTGGAGCTGTTACTCTGTACTTGCACATGAGTAATACGACTTTGTGCAACTGCTTTTTAATCACTAGACCTAATAGTTCATTTTACGGTCTAGGAATGGAAAGTACACTATTTTACACGTACATCACGCTACGAGTGCTGTCATTATTACTCTTAATTAACAGAAACGTAGCTAATAGACTCTGCGCAATCTTTCTCCTAATTAAATCTGTACTCATTACCGCTATTGTCTGTCAGTTTAGTGGCATAAGGCGAAATTGTGTTTAAAGAAGTACTGTTCTATGTTCCTCACTGACAAGGGAACATTCCCCTGTGTCAATAAATCATCTTCCTGGAACGTGGCGGGTGTGCAGAAGGCGCAAAATAATGAATTCCTTATATTTTTTTCTGAGGAATTTCACTGTTAAGGGGTAAAACACGCCCCGAAAGGTAATTTGGCAAAATAGCTTTGGCAGGAATATCTTCGAAACGATGATATATCGTTGTTGGAAGAACCTTGTGAGTAGATTTTTGGATCGAGTTTCGTTGAATGTTTCTGATGTTAATCTCTACCTGAGAAACAATATAGTTAAGCTGCAGTCACAAGTACATAATCAATTCTTTTCGCCAAGGCTTACCAATGTACTGAAATATGCTGATACAAATGAAGATATTTAGAGGATCACCTGCGACAATTCGAAGTCCTGCTGCATTTTGTTTTATAGTGTGTTCTCCGTCATGTGTATTATGTGAAGGAATTTCGTTTATTTTATGTGCATAGTATAAGACAACGAAATGTTTTAAGAATATTTACAGATTATCATTATTTTGATGATTTTGTATCATAATAATGAGTTACTTATTATTTTCAATTGACAAAATACTCACATACGAAATTTTAAACTGAAAACAAAAAACGAGTGTAAAACGTAAAACGACAACTTAAAACATAAAACAAATATGAGAAAAATAAATACCTAGCATAATAATGAATATTTAGATATTTGAATCAGGTATGTCGAAAATGCACTGGCGGCACATTGTACACAGCTTATTTTCTAAAAATGGTATTTCAGAAACGAGCTTTACTGCAAATAGATGATTGTAGCTTGAAAGCTTCTTTAATTTCTGTTGTAACAAAAGTTTTCAGTTTGCAAAATTTATTAATGGTGGGGGGGGGGGGGATATTTTGCAAAATTTCATATTATTCCAAATTTCGATTATACAGATTACAAAGAAGTTAATTATACATGCTGTTTTATGCGAAACATTTTTTGTGTATCATCGTTTTGAAGATGTTCCCTCCAAACCTAATAAGCAAAATTACCTTTCGGCTGCGTTTTCTCGATGAAAAGTGAAATTGGGCACAAACAAAAGGGTAGGTATTGTATTATTTTGTTTCATCAAGATTGTTTATTGACACTTCTCTTGAGAGTCGTTTACACAAAATAGTTCCTGTCCACTGACAGGTGCCAACATCGTTGATCAATAAAAAATCAAAAAACAGACCGTTTTTGATACGGGACCGGGAAACTATAACATAAATGACTAAATTAATTAGTAAAAATTGCACATATTGTGCCAGTCGTGACGAGTTTGTTAATCGATAGCGAGTATGGATACATTAGCTTTGGGAGTCGATTGGAGAGGCACTGAGGCGGCAGGTGGCATGGGCAGTTGGAAGGGGAGGGAGCATCTAGTGATAACAGTGAAGGACGTGTGCGCCGCGGTCCGAGCCGCAACGATGGACAGAAGGACAGCTCGTTATGTGAGAAGCCTGCACTGTTCGCTTGTTTGGAACAACTTGAGGAATTCTTTATCCACCGGTTCCTACGGCGAAGCGAAGCGAATGTAGCATGGACTTGAATGGTATGTAGACCTTTATTGAAAACTGTGATGAGAAAGACTCATAAGTATCCAAGTGACAGAGTAAGTTTTTGTGATTACCTGTTTGTCTGTTGGGTTTCGAGTGGTTGTATCTAAATGTAAGCCTCGCAGTCCCCTTAAGCTCTGCTAAGTAAGACAGATATACAATGTGTTTATGTTGCCAGTCATACAACAGAAGACTTTCGTAGTGGATATACATTTCGTCAGAACGGCCATATTGACGGCTGGTTTATATATGGTGTGCTTAAACACAAATTCGGGTGCTGGGACTGTTGAAACAAACTATATCGTCGATAGGAACGTATGCTGTTGGGGCTAAAGGGGCTTTCCTTACATGCAGTCAGATGGAGTGCAGTAAATGTCACTATTGCAGATGAACCCTCTTGTACTGCCAAATACTGGCACTTGATATGGACGTTCGGTCAGGAAAAGCGGGAATACCGCTGATTCGGCATTATGAGTGATACAGAAGGACAACCAGCAAAGTGACGAGTACTGGTCTTCATGGAAAGGCTGGAAATGTACTCAGCCGGAGACATTGCTCTTCAATTGTTCAAGTAACTCGTCGATTATAAATTAGATTAAGTAATTAACGCACTAAGAGTTGTTATATTATGTATGATTTGATGTGGTTTCTTAAGAGCTTAACGAATTTATGTTTTCAGTATTGTGAAATTAAGTTTTTTGGTAGTGTGGTGGGAAGCAGTATAAATTAAGACAGGGGGCCACTGAAGTATTATCTGTCATATGTATCTCTAGAAGGGACCAGTTGGTAGCATATGGACTGACTAGCTGTGTCAACTATCTGTGTCACACATTTCCATTGTGCAACTGAGCGAACGGTGTTGCTTCCTACTCTGTTTACAGGGTTACTGATGTAATCTAATGTAAGAATTTTATATTTTCCTTTTTTGTTCTGTAAGTGACCTGAGACATAAGTGTTAACCTGCTCCTTTGTACACTATAAGAAACTACTACAAGTGAATAACATTCTTTCACTAAATCTCAATTTAAAACAAATGTGGCTATGTTTCTGGATCTAGGGTGTGATTTTGAAGAGATTAAGAAATGTCACAATGCACTTATTTCTTTGGTTTTAATTGTACAATACCTCTAATTTGACCCCACAGTATTCGGCAATGAATCCAGAGCAAGCGTCAGTAAATTCAAACACTAGCGTTGATATTCCACCTACAACATATAAGCTTCAAAATCATTGCTAATTAACAGTTCAGTTAGACCTGGCACCGATATTTATATCATTACTAACTTGAACACTTACTACTAGCTTTACATTGAATAATAATACTGAGTGATGCTGTTCACCTGTTCCTGAACTGATTAAATCATTGGAATTCTTTTTTCACCCAAGTAACTGTAGAAAATATCTTACTAAATAACGCGTAATCTCTCTTCATGTCATAATAATTACAAAGATATTGGTAGCAACATTGCTTCTTCAAATGGAATTACAGTAATTTCTTTTGGTAGTATCTTATCATGTTTGTTAGCATTGTCAACGTTGGAGACAAGTAGTCTGTCGTAATTTTTGTGTTAAATGCTGGAACTCCTCGAAGTCAAGATCGCAAATAAATTTTTACTCTGATTGCTAATGAGCAAAGCATGAGTCATCTTCAGAACATAAAAATATTCCTCATCAACCGTAATTGCAATGACGGCCGAATACGTCGTTAAACTCTTTCTTAAAACTGAAAACATCCGTACAGAAAGTATAGGTAAAATAATTTTTTACAATTAATACCATTCAAGTAGAACGAAGGTCGTAAACCTAAGGCGTCATGTCGTTAAAGCTTAGTTATTGGCACAATTTAATCCGTGTTATCTCACAGCAGAATTCATCACGAGTACGTTATTACAACATGGTATCTGAGAATAACATTGCAATAGATGACCATTATAACGTTCAATAAACACAATATTTGAAATTTACATTGTGTAAATATGTCTTGCCAGTATTACAGTGAAATATAGACACAATACTGGTCACACATGTATACAAGATGTGCATTTCAAATGTGTTTCTTGATCGTTGTATGGTCATCCACTGCTATATTTATTCTCAAACATCGCGCTGTAATAACGTACCCATGATGATCTTTGCTAAGAGATAATACGGTTTAAATTGTGTCAGTTACTAAGTTTTAACAGCATAATGCCTAAGTTCTACTTGACTGGTATGAACGATGCAAAGCTATTTTACTGATATGTTCTGTATGGATGTTATTAATTCTAAAAAACAGTTAGCGACGTGATACGTCGTAATGGCAGCTACATTAATCAGTAATGTTTTCATGATCTCAAGATGGCTGGTGTGTAGCTGAACCCAGTAATCAAAATAAAAATTTATTTGGATGTTCACTTTGAGGATTATGAAGCCTTAAAATAAAAAAGCGAGTAATGTGTTAACATTTTGCAGTGTGCAGTTGCAGTTCTAGCGGTTATAGAGCTAAGAACTGACAAAAGTTATTTGTGCACTGTTATACAATTTTTAAAATTAATAGTTTTCAGCGGTTTTTCCTGCCGTTAGCGGCGAAATAACGATTTAATAAACTTTGGGAAGTGTTCGCTCGCTGGGCTTTTTAGAATTTGCTGTGCGTTGAAGTCCTTTTCAGCTGACGTTTCTTATTGTTTCTAGTGAATATTTCAGCAAAATTTTCATTCACTACTTTAACTTCGTTGAGTGTTCCAGTGACCGCTTGAATTTTTGATTTTAGGTAATAATTTTGTGAAGTTTTGTTGGTATTGGTATTAGTTGTGGTTCAGTAGTATTGGTAATTGCTTTCTTAGTAGAGAGAGAATTTCGAGACCATCATTGTTGGTTCTATAAATATTTCTATTGGTGTCACTGAACTTAGGTAACGCTAGACGTGTAATTTGTTTCAGTAACTATAAGATGAGTGAGAAATGTGGGCTCTGTCGTAGGTTTGTGAGTAGTGGGTTACGGTGTGGGAATTGTTCAAAGTATATTCGTTAGGGGGAATGCAATGGGGAAGCCAGTGGGCATTCTAGGGAAATCATCTCCTGGGAACGCATAATATATAGTAGAAATAAGTTGATAGAGGAGCAGAAGCGTAATATCTGTGCTCTTCAGGGGCACTTACAACACGCAAAGAAGGAACTAGATAGACTGAGGAGGGTGGAGGGTGCTGAGGAATGGGAACTGACAGTTGGCCAAAAGGCAGCTAGGAGGAGGAGATTGTAGTTGTTGTGGTCTTCAGTCCTGAGACTGGTTTGATGCAGCTCTCCATGCTGCTCTATCCTGTGCAAGCTTCTTCATCTCCCAGTACCTACTGCAACCTACATCCTTCCGTATCTGTTTGGTGTATTCATCTCTTGGTCTCCCTCTACGATTTTGACCCTCCACGCTGCCTTCCAATACCAAATTGGTGATCCCTTGATGCCTCAGAACATGTCCTACCAACCGATCCCTTCTTCTAGTCAAGTTGTGCCACAAACTCCTCTTCTCCCCAATCCTATTCAGTACTTCCTCATTAGTTACGTGATCTGCCCATCTAATCTTCAGCATTCTTCTGTAGCACCACATTTCAAAAGCTTCTATTCTCTTCTTTTCCAAACTATTTATCATCCATGTTTCACTTCCGTACATGGCTACACTCCATACAAATACTTTCAGAAACGACTTCCTGACACTTAAATCTATACTCGATGCCAACAAATTTCTCTTCTTCAGAAACGCTTGCCTTCCCATTCCCAGTCTACATTTTATATCCTCTCTACTTCGACCATCATCAATTATTTTGCTCCCCAAATAGCAAAACTCCTTTACTACTTTAAGTGTCTCATTTCCTAATCTAATTCCCTCAGCATCACTCGACTTAATTAGACTACATTCCGTTATCCTAGTTTTTGTTGATGTTAATCTTATACCCTCCTTTCAAGACACTGTCCATTCCGTTCAGCTGCTCTTCCAAGTCCTTTGCTGTCTCTGACAGAATTACAATGTTATCGGCGAACCTCAAAGTTTTTATTTCTTCTCCATGGATTTTAATATCTACTCCGAACTCTTCTTTTGTTTCCTTTACTACTTGCTCAATATACAGATTTAATAGCATCGGGGAGCGGCTACAACTCTGTCTCACTCCCTTCCCAACCACTGCTTCCCTTTCATGTCCCTCGACTCTTATAACTGCTATTTGGATTCTGTACAAATTGTAAATAGCTTTTCGCTCCCTGTATGTTACCCCCGCCACCTTCAGAATTTGAAAGAGAGTATTCCAGTCAGCATTGTCAAAAGCTTTCTCTAAGTCTACAAATGCTAGATACGTAGGTTTGCCTTTCCTTGATCTTTCTTCTAAGATAAGTCGTAGGGACAGTATTGCCTCACTTGTTCCAACATTTCTACGGAATCCAAACTGATCTTTCCCGAGGTCGGCTTCTACCAGTTTTTCCATTCGTCTGTAAAGAATTCACGTTGGTATTCTGCAGCTGTAACTGATTAAACTGACAGTTCCGGTATTTTCACATCTGTCAACACCTGCTTTCTTTGGTGTTGGAATTATTATATTCTTCTTGAAGTCTGAGGGGATTTCGCCTGTCTCATACATCTTGCTCACCAGATGGTAGAGTTTTGTCAGGACAGGCTAGTTCTAATGGAATGTTGTCTACTCCCGGGGCTTTGTTTCTACTCAGGTCTTTCAGTGCTGTGTCAAACTCTTCACGCAGTATCATACCTCCCATTTCATCTTCATCTACATCCTCTTCCATTTCCATAATATTGTCCTCAAGTACAATGCCCTTGTATATACTCCTTCCACCTTTCTGCCTTCCCTTCTTTGCTTAGAACTGGGTTTCCATCTGAGCTCTTGATATTCATACAAACCGTCCTCTTCTCTCCAAAGGTCTCTTTAATTTTCCTGTAGGCAGTATCTATCTTACCCCTAGTGAGATAAGCCTCCACATCCTTACATTTGTCCTCTAGCCATCTCTGCTTAGCCATTTTCCACTTCCTGTCGACATCATTTTTGAGACGTTTGTATTCCTTCTTGCCTGCTTCATTACTGCATTTTTATGTTTTCTCCTTTCATTAATTAAATTCAATATTTCTTCTGTTACCCAAGGATTTCTACGAGCCTACTTGATCGTCTGCTGCCTTCACTACTTCATCCCTCACAGCTACCCATTCTTCTTCTACTGTATTTCTTTCCCCCATTCTTGCCAATTGTTCCCTTGTGCTCTCCCTGAAACTCTGTACATCTTCTGGTTTAGTCAGTTTATCCAGGTCCCATCTTCTTAAATTAGCACCTTTTTGTAGTTTCTTCAGTTTTAATCTACAGTTCATAACCGACCGATTGTGGTCAGAGTCCACATCTGCCCCTGGAAATGTCTTACAATTTAAAACTTGGTTCCTAAATCTCTGTCTTATCATTATATAATCTATCTGAAACCTGTCAGTATCTCCAGGCTTCTTCCATGTATACAACCTTCTTTCATGATTCTTGAACCAAGTGTTAGCTATGATTAAGTTATGCTCTGTGCAAAATTCTACCAGGTGGCCTCCTCTTGCATTTCTTAGCCCCAATCCATATTCACCTACTACGTTTCCTTCTCTCCCTTTTTCCTACTGACGAATTCCAGTCACCCATGACTATTAAATTTTCGTCTCCCTTCACTATCTGAATAATTTCTTTTATTTCATCATACATTTCTTCAATTTCTTCATCATCTGCAGAGATTGTCGGCATATAAACTTGTAGTACTGTCGTTGGCGTGGGCTTCGTATCTATCTTGGCCACAATAATGTGTTCACAATGCTGTTTGTTGTAGCTTACCCGCACTCCTACTTTTTTATTCATTATTAAACCTACTCCTGCATTACCCCTATTTGATTTTGTGTTTATAATCCTGTATCCACCTGACCAAAAGTCTTGTTCCTCCTGCCACCGAACTTCACTAATTACCACTATATCTAACTTTAGCCTATCCATTTCCCTTTTTAAATTTTCTAACCTACCTGCCCGATTAAGGGATCTGACATTCCACGCTCTGATCCGTAGAACGCCAGTTTTCTTTCTCCTGATAACGACGTCCTCTTGAGTAGTCCCCGCCCGGAGATCCGAATGGGGGACTATTTTACCTACGGAATATTTTACCCAAGAGGACGCCATCATCATTTAACCATACAGTAAGGCTGCATGCCCTCGGGAAAAATTACGGCTGTAGTTTCCCCTTGCTTTCAGCCGTTCGCAGGAGGAGGTATTCAGACAGTTATACTTTGCGTGTGTGCCATAGATTTGACCAACTGTCAGAGCTGAGTGGAGACGAGCCCCTTGTAGCTATAGGTGTAGGGAACATGCAGTAGTCCTCAGCAGTTAGGAGGCCTAGGTAGTTCGCACGTTAGAGGTGTGGCCAGCAGCTGCAGCAAATGTTGGGAAGTTAGTACCAGGTCACCAACATTGTGAAGCCTAACGCAGGGTTGGCTCAGGTGACTGACAGCATAGGGGAGTTATGTAGGAATTTTACGAAGGAGTATCAGGTAGTGATAGTGGTTAGAGCAGGGAACAGTCTTGAAAGGGACGGGGAATGTGATGTAGTTGGTGGCCTGGTAAAGATAGCTTCTCAAACTGGTGGCACTAACGTGCATTTCGTGCAACTTTTTCAGCGTTATGATCGGCCTCATCTTAATTCCGCTGTTAGGCAAATTGACGTGGGGATGGAGAAGGCACTGATGAAAGAGTGCAGGGGTCACATTTCAGTGGTAGCAGTTGCGTCTATCAGTAGATAGGGTTTCAGTAGGCGTGGCCTGCACCTCAATAAGTATGGGAAGGGAGGCTGGCAAAGGTTATAGGTGACAGTGTAGTGGGTGGTGGTAGAATCACTCATGGAAAAATTCCTGTAGTAGTTGGTGTTAGAGCTGAATATTTTTTAGATTAAAGGTAGCTGATAGGTATATCTGCTTAAAGAAAGTCCCTCTAGCTAAGGAATTACCTTCAGACGACATCATTTTTCCAAGTAGAGAAGGAATCAGAATATTTCATCAAAATATAAGAGGTATGAGTAAACCCGTGGTCTAGGGACGCAGTCGCCTTTCGGAACGCTAGCGGCACGGACGTCTTGTTTACGACCTCGCAGCGCAGCTCTCTCGCGGAGTTGTTTACGTGACTCTGCCATTTTAGCGCGCTATATTTCCTTCGAAAGAGAATTGCTTATGCCCACAGATAGTCGACGCTGAAAATTAGATTTTCACCTGATTATGCCAGACCAAAAGCACTTGAAATCGAACAGTTTATCAGAGACGGAGTTGAGATTAATTGCAACTATCTTGTTGGCATCCACGTGTCAAAAGTGAGCAGTTTGGTATACGTGAAACTGGTTAACGAAGACATATGTGACAAAGTTCTAAGTGCAATTCGAAGTTGTCTTAAGTTCCGTCACTCTGATGGACACATCGGTGACGTAACTGTGGAACATGCGGGACTTGGGCTGCGGACGATGCGTGTATTTGAACTCCCTTTCGAGGTGCCTTCAGAGGTAGTGGTATCTGCATTCCGCCCATATGGAAAGGTGATTAGTCATACACCAGAAAAGTGGGTTCAGTTCATTACATACCCGGCTCTCAATGGAGTACGATAGATCCGCATAGAGCCAACCAAACATGTGCCGTCCTTCTTACATATTGGTGGCTGCCATGCAATTATAATTTATGATGACCAGCCGAAGACATGCTCGGGATGCGGCAAAGTAGGACACCTCCGTTCCAGCTGTCTGCAACGCAGAATCAAACAGTTACCACCTGGGGACCTGCCGACCACGACATCTCCGACGACGCTACCGCTGACGTTGTCGAAGTTCTCCATAATGAGCCCCGACCGCGATTACCATTGGCTCCTACTACTGACACATTGTCGTCTCCGGTAATGCCTCAGGCTGTTGCGGACGGAGCGACGCCCTTGCCTCCTCCTCCCGTCATGTGCAGTGGTGAGCAATCTCTAGTGCATGGGATGGCACTTGACTCCATGGTTGTGCCTACCGATGCTTTTGTGCCTGACCATACGGACACTGAAGATCACGTGCGCAAGCAACGGTCTCCGAAGAGACAACGGAAACGGTGGGTCGCCCCGTCTGACACCTGTAGGACGCAATCTCAAGAAGATGAGGATCGCAACTATCAAGATGTTTCCCCCATGGACGATTATGTGGTGGAAGCACCAGTCTGCTCGCTGTCGGAGGTACAACTATCTTCGCATGCACCAGGCGCTGTACCTATGGACGCTGAACAGCAGCTGAGCCAGCACCACTCTTCCACCGCCGACGTGACGCCTTCGGACTCCACAGGTACTCCACTGGACGCACACCATCCACGCACTTTCACGTGATCTGACGATGTAGGCGACGTAACACTCACCGCTGTGACAGCAGCAAATTTACTGGATGGGGATGTACAGCCTGCTGCTCTTTGTGCCTCCATGAGCGTCCCAGTAGTCCGAATTCCGCGACAAGTTTACAGAATTGCCTCCATCAATGCCAACACCATTGGCACTCCTTAACTACAATTGCTCCGTGAAATGTTGAGGGCGTCAGGAAGTTCGCCTGTCGACGTTTTCTAATGTCTATAGCTATGTTTCCTACCTCACGCCGTGTGCTGACGATGGCAGTGGGACAGCTATTCTTTTAAAGGAAGGCATTGAGGTAGACGTCATGATTTACCTACGGTCAGCTACTAGTCTAGCTGCGACTTTTCACGGTGTCCGAATCATTAATGGTTACGCTCCTTCGGGCACGCCCAAGGGACGGGAACGGTCGCGATTCTATTCAGAACAGGTCGCTCCTTTGTTTGTAGGCCGCTACGACCATATTATTCTTGGCGGCGACTTCAATTGTTTGTTATCCGAGAAGGACCAAAATCCCCATTTCACCACGTGCCAAGAACTCAAGCTGCTCGTGCATGAACTGAACCTCACCGATACTTGGAACCGCGTGCATGGTGAATGACCTGGATATACGTACGTCAACAGCCATACAGCAAGTCGTCTTGACCGTGTCTACGTTTCCCAAGGAATCGTAACTGCCACGCTTGACGCTGAGTTATGGCCTACCGCCTTCTCCGACCATATCGCCTACATTTGCACTGTTTCGCTCCAGAGGCAGGAGGTGTGACGCGGTCGAGGCCTGTGGAACCTGAATGCTGCCCCTCTCAATGATCCGGAATGAAGGCAGGTCGTAGAGACGATTGGAACAACTGTATGAGACGCCTTCCAGCGTATCGTTGGTGGCTCGACTGCACCAAGCCTACTTTACGTCGTTCTATGATGAATTACGGACGCGACAAAACGCTGTGGCAACGACATACCACGGAATACTATTTCAGAATTCTCCGGGAACTCTCAAACCACAAATCCTCTGTTCAACGACAGGACGTGCAAGATGTCAAGATTGTGTGCTAAGAGAACCCCCGTCCGTGCATCATATTATCCGAAAGAAGCAGCAGTGTCGGAGAAGGCTGGTCAACGCCCTCGACATGCCAGATGGTCATCGACTGATGTCAAAGAATGACATCGTAAACGCCTTTGTGGATCACTACAATCAGTTCTATGCAGAGAGGACCAGAACATGGCGGTAACGACTGATGTCCCCCGTTCCTTGACAGGTACCCTTGACGGGGCTGCTGCGGAGATTGTCACAGCGACAATTACGGCTGATGACTTCGCTGATGCTCTTCATAAGGGTGCGACGAACAAAGCCCCAGGTCCCGACGGGTTTCCGCTGGAGTTTTACCGCACGTTCCACGACATCATGGGCTCACGCTGGACTGCGATGTATGAAGAACTGATGGACCCTGACCTTCCGCTCCCACCTGAATTCGTAGAAGGCTTGCTTATCCTGGTCCCCAAGCCATCGGAGGGTCGCGGAGTTGGACATTATCGGCAGCTGAATATGTTAAATTGTGACATCAAGGTTTTTACCCTGATTCTTGCCGCTCGCCTTCGGCGCCTCATCCCACAAGTCATTTCTCTGGATCAGACGTGCTTTGGTGGTGACAATAACTTTCAGACGGCACTCAACGATTACCGTGACGTCATAGCCCTGGCCACGACCTGCCGCCGTCGCGGTGCTTTAGTGACAGTGGACTTCGACCACGCCTTTGATTGAGTCGTTACTTACTAGAAAACGTACTCCGACGGATGGCCTTCCCCCACAGGTCTATACACATCGTCTTGCGGCTCCTCCGAGCTCAGCGGCCGTTTGCTGGGCCCTATTAATGTCATGCAGTCGGTCCGTCAAGGATGTCTGCTGTCGATGCTCCTCGCCATCGCCCTTGAGCCACTGTTACACAGTTTGAGGAGCCGGCTGACAGGGATAACAATTAGGGGGCATACTTTCATCTGCCGCAACTATGCAGATGACCTGGTTAGGTTAGTGTTGTTTTAACGTCCCGTCGACAACGAGGTCATTAGAGACGGAGCGCAAGCTCGGGTTAGGGAAGGATGGGAAAGGAAATCGGCCGTGCCCTTTCAAAGGAACCATCCCGGCATTTGCCTGAAACGATTTAGGGAAATCACGGAAAACCTAAATCAGGTTGGCTGGAGACGGGATTGAACCGTCGTCCTCCCGAATGCGAGTCCAGTGTGCTAACCACTGCGCCACCCCGCTCGGTGCAGATGACCTGGTGTTCTTGGTTCTATCGGAGGATGAAGTGCGAGAGGCACTGGCATGGATCAACCAGTACGGGACTGCTGCGGGCAGCCGTTTGAACCTGACGAAATCTAGCGGTATGTTCGTCGGTAGAGGCCTTCCAGCAGAGAGTGTGGGTCCATTGCCACTAGTGGACAAGCTCAAGTGTTTGGAGATCACCTTCACGTGTGATATACGGCGCACGATCTCATTTAACTATAAACTCCTGCTTCAAGCTATCCGCACAAACGTTCGTGATAACCTCCTGAGAGCACTGGACATGTTACAACGGGTGGATTTTGTTAGCACTCATATAATCTCTGGACTACCTCATTTACCACAGATTTTACCGATGCCAAAGCCAATGGCACACAGACTTCAGACGGCGTTCTGCCACTTTGTAAGCACGGTTCTTATCTTCAAAGTCCGCTACAACACCCTGACACTTCCTCCTCGAGATGGCGGCCTCGGCCTTTCAACGTCCAAGCGAGAGCAGCTGCCCTTTATGCAAGTACGATGTTTAAATCGTGGACCCAACGCCGAACCGGATTATATGAAAGACTGATTGACGAACTGGCCCCTCCCTCTCGAGTGGCAACTGTTGCAGTAGCCCATATTTCTTCCTCTCTCGCCCATGTTAGGAACTTTTTCATCGAATACAGTTATGTCCTTGCGGACTTACCAAGTACCAGGAACACTACGGCACGTGATGTTTACCGCCTAATGATGAGAAATCATACTCGGAATGTTGTGGAAGGCCGATATCCTACGATTGCATCGCCTGTGGTTTGGCGTTCTGTGCACCATGTCCTCCTCGACACGAGCCCTAGTGCGACCTATTATCTGGTAGTTAATGGAAAATACGTGACACAACTTCGTCTACATGAGACAAAAATGACAGATTCGCCGCTGTGTCCTCGATGTCACACGCTTGATACGGACCAACATGGACTGATGTGTGGATCTGCTGCAGAGGTGTGGCAGCTGATTCAGAAGATGCCTGCCTTTTTTCTACGTACAGCTCCCCACGCCATTACACCGAAATCACTCCTGTTCCCAGATGATACTTATTTCCAACGTACGAAGATCAACCTGTGATATGGATAAAGGCCTCTCGATCTCTAATTTGTCCCATGAACGTGATAAAAGTGTTCTTGATTTTTGGACGTTCATGCAAGATCGCTTTACTTTTCTCCTGCACCACCCGCGATACCGTCCGTACTATGCCAACTTTTTGGGTAGTGCCTACTTCGATCCCACCTGAAGTTGGGGTGTCCCAGATATGAGAAGTTGGTTTCAGTGTGATTGTATAATACCAGGACTCGGACCGATGTACCGACAAAATGCAATATTCTTCGTGAAGACGTACCTGGAGAATGCCTGACTGCCTTGGTATCAGAGTGCCTCTACCCACAAGTTAGTGAGACGTGAATACCATTTTGTTTGTTCTGCAAGGAGGGCGTTTTTTTTTAATTTATTTAATTCCCTATATGTTTTGCTTGTTACTGATGGTATATACACATAATAATTTTTCGCCTGGAGGGTATTACACATGATATGAAAAAGGAAGGGGGGGGAGTAGCGTCTTTGATTCATAATTTTCGGTCCCACCGACGCTTAAATTTTGATTAATAATCAGCATTGGCGGACAAAGACTTCCGGTATAAGAAGTCACCCCTCATTCTGCCAACGGCCTTGTCAAAGAGGGCGGAGGAGTAGACAGTTTCAAGGCACTCTCCTGTCCTTGGGGTGGGAAACTGCCCATTAAGCTGGAAGAATCAGCAATGATCAACGGCATAAGGAGGCAATGGAAACCACTGCATTAAAGACACGTAACGTGTCTCCACAGAACATGTGGCCTGTAATTGAAGAAGCGTCATGATGATCTCTCCATTGGCAAAAGATTCCGGAATAGTCCCCCATTCGGATCTCCGGGAGGGGAGTGCCAAGGGGGGGTTACCATGAGAAAGAGATTGATTAATCAAAATAAGGATAACGTTCTACGAATCGGGGCGTAGATTGTCAGAAGCTTGAACGTGGTAGGGAAACTAGAAAATCTGAAAAGGGAAATGCAAAAGCTCAATCTAGATATAATAGGGGTCGGTAAAGTGAAGTGGAAGGAAGACAAGGATTTCTGGTCAGATGAGTATTGGGTATTATCAACAGCAGCAAAAAATGGTATAATGGGCGTAGGATTCGTTATGAATAGGCAGTTATGGCAGAGAGTGTGTTACTGTGAACAGTGCAGCGACAGTGTTGTTCTTATCAGAATCGACAGGAAAATAATACCGACAACGATAGTTCAGGTATACATGCTGACGACACAATCCGAAGATGAAGAGATAGAGAAAGTGTTTGAGGATACTGAAAGGATAATACAGTATGTGAAATACAATAAAATCTAATAGTCATAGGAGATTGGAATGCAGTTGTAGGGGAAGGAGTAGAAGAAAAGGTTACAGGAGAATATAAGATTGGGAAAAGGAATGAGAGAGGAGAAAGACTAACTGAGTTCTCTAACAAGTTTCAGCTTGTAACAGCGAATACTCTTTTCAAGAATCACAAGAGGAGGAAGTATACTTGGAAAAGACTGGGTGATGCGGGAAGATTTCAGTTAGATTACAACATGGTCAGACAGAGATTCCGAAAGCAGATACTGGATTGTAAGGCGTACCAGGGGCAGACATAGGTTCACATCACAATGTGGTAGTGATGAAGAGTAGGCTGAAGTTTAAGACATTAGTCAGGAAGAATCAATACACAAAGAAGTGGGATAGGGAAGTACTAAGGAATGACGAGCTACGGTTGAAGTTCTCTAAGGCTATAGATACAGCAATAAGGAATATTTGTTGTTGTTGTCTTCACTCCTGAGACTGGTTTGATGCCGCTCTCCATGCTACTCTATCCTGTGCAAGCTTCTTCATCTCCCAGTACCTACTGCAGCCTACATCCTTCTGTATTTGCTTAGTGTAGTCATCTCTTGGTCTCCCTCTACGATTTTTACCCTCCACGCTGCCCTCAGCACTAAATTGGTGATCCCTTGATGCCTCAGAACATCTCCTACAAACCGATCCCATCTTCTAGTCAAGTTTTGCCACAAACTCCTCTTCTCCCCAATTCTATTCAAAACCTCCTCATTAGTTATGTGATCTACCCACCTACTCTTCAGCATTCTTCTGTAGCACCACATTTCGATAGCTTCTATTCTCTTCTTTATTTATCGTCCATTTTTCACTTCCATACATGGCTATATTCCATACAAATACTTTCAGAAACGACTACCTGACACTTAAATCTATACTCGATGTTAATAAATTTCTCTCCTTCAGAAACGCTTTCCTTGCCATTGCCAGTCTACATTTTATATCCTCTCTACTTCGACCATCATCAGTTATTTTGATCCCCAAATAGCAAAACTCCTTTAGTACTTTAAGTGTCTCATTTCCTAATCTAATTCCCTTAGTTTTGTGGCGGTGTTCGTAGCGACAAGCAATTCGCTGAAGAAACGGCTTACGAAGTCACCGCCACACTTTTAATAGCGGGCCGACCGGTCCGCTGGAACAGTGAACAGGAAGATGAAAACCCAAACACTCTGATTAAATAAAAGTCGGTACTTATCTTTATTAACGAAGTACAGAACACAGTAGTGAACTCCGTGTCTACAGATATCTGTCTAGTTCGAGTCGGAGCGGCTAGGTCAGCGTCGGCTGACGACAAACAACAACTCTGCTGCGATGAACACACAACTGACTAGCAAGTACACAATTCGGTGGCGAGTACACAACTGAGCGGCGAATATACAACTGTCCTAGCGCTCGCGACTCCAGCGCTTAAGAATCCAGAAGCCAGCGGTGGCGCGCGCAGACTTGCGGCGATTTCCTGTCTCGCTGGCGCTGCTTATGCGGACGGCGTTCGGACTTTGATGCTGCCAACCTTTTGGCAGCGGGCTCGGGTGGCATTACTGGCTAGGATATAACACTCAGCATCACCCCACTTAACTCGACTACATTCCATTATCCTTGTTTTGCATTTGTTGATGTTCATCTTATACCCTCCTGTCAAGACTGTCCATTCCAATCAACTGCTCTTTCAAGTCTTTTGCTGTCTCTGACAGAATTACAATGTCATCGGCGAACCTCAAAGTTTTTATTTCTTCTCCATGGATTTTAATATCTACTCCGAACTCTTCTTTTGTTTCCTTTACTACTTGCTCAATATACAGATTTAATAGCATCGGGGAGAGGCTACAACTCCCTTCCCAACCACTGCTTCCCTTTCATGTCCCTCGACTCTTATAACTGCTATCTGGTTTCTGTACAAATTGTAAATATCCTTTCGCTCCCTGTATTTTACCCCCGCCACCTTCAGAATTTGAAAGAGGGTATTCCAGTCAACATTGTCAACATTGTCAACGTAGGTTTGCCTTTCCTTGATCTTTCTTCTAAGATAAGTCGTAGGGACAGTATTGCATCACGTGTTCCAACATTTCTACGGAATCCAAACTGATCTTCCCCGAGGTCGGCTTCTATCAGTTTTTTCATTCGTCTGTAAAGAATTCACGTTCGTATTTTGCAGCTGTGACTTATTAAACTGACAGTTCGGTAATTTTCATATCTGTCAACACCTGCTTTCTTTGGGGTTGGAATTATTATATTCTTCTTGAAGTCTGAAGGGATTTCGCCTGTCTCATACATCTTGCTCACCAGATGGTAGAGTTTTGTCAGGACTGGCTAGTTCTAATGGAATGTTGTCTACTCCCGGGGCCTTGTTTCGACTAAGGTCTTTCAGTGCTCTGTCAAACTATTCACGCAGTATCATATCTCCCATTTCATCTTCATCTAGCTCCTCTTCCATTTCCATAATATTGTCCTCAAGAACATCGCCTCTGTATAGACCCTCTATATACTCCTTCCACCTTTCTGCTTTCCCTTCTTTGCTTAGAACTGGGTTTTCATCAAAGCTCTTGATATTCATGGAAGTGGTTCTCTTTTCTCAAAGGTCTCTTTAATTTTCCTGTAGGCAGTATCTATCTTACCCCTTGTGAGATAAGCGTCTACATCCTTACACTGCATTTTTGTATTTTCTTCTTTCATCAATTAAATTCTGTATCTCTACTGTTACCTAAGGATTTCTACCAGCCCTCTACTAGATTGTGGTCAGAGTCCACATCTGCCCCTGCAAATGTCTTACAATTTAAAATCTGGTTCCTAAATCTCTGTCTTACTATTATATAATCTTTCTGAAACCTTCTAGTATCTCCAGGGTTCTTCCATGTATACAACCTTCATTCATGATTCTTGAACTAGGTGTTAGCTATGGTGGGTTTGTGCTCTGTGCAAAATTCTACCAGGCGGCTTCCTCTTGCATTTCTCAGCTCCAATCCATAATCGCCTACTACGTTTCCTTCTCGTCCTTTTCCTACTGTCGAATTCTAGTCACC
The DNA here is from genome assembly GCF_021461395.2 of Schistocerca americana. NCBI lineage: Eukaryota > Metazoa > Arthropoda > Insecta > Orthoptera > Acrididae > Schistocerca > Schistocerca americana. The sequence goes on along the minus strand of NC_060120.1, from coordinate 225,759,580 downwards.
TATGACTATTAAATTTTCGTCTCCCTTCACTATCTGAAAATTTCTTTTATGTCATCATGTATTTCATCAATTTCTTCATCATCTGCAGAGCTAGTTGGCATATAAACTCGTACTACTGTAGTAGGCGTGGGCTTCGTGTCTACCTTTGCCACAATAATGCGTTCACTATGCTGTTTGTAGTAGCTTACCCGCACTCCTATTTTTTTATTCATTATTACACCTACTCCTGCATTACCCCTATTTGATTTTGTACACTCCTGGAAATGGAAAAAAGAACACATTGACACCGGTGTGTCAGACCCACCATACTTGCTCCGGACACTGCGAGAGGGCTGTACAAGCAATGATCACACGCACGGCACAGCGAACACACCAGGAACCGCGGTGTTGGCCGTCGAATGGCGCTAGCTGCGCAGCATTTGTGCACCGCCGCCGTCAGTGTCAGCCAGTTTGCCGTGGCATACGGAGCTCCATCGCAGTCTTTAACACTGGTAGCATGCCGCGACAGCGTGGACGTGAACCGTATGTGCAGTTGACGGACTTTAGGCGAGGGCGTATAGTGGGCATGCGGGAGGCCGGGTAGACGTACCGCCGAATTGCTCAACACGTGGGGCGTGAGGTCTCCACAGTACATCGATGTTGTCGCCAGTGGTCGGCGGAAGGTGCACGTGCCCGTCGACCTGGGACCGGACCGCAGCGACGCACGGATGCACGCCAAGACCGTAGGATCCTACGCAGTGCCGTAGGGGACCGCACCGCCACTTCCCAGCAAATTAGGGACACTGTTGCTCCTGGGGTATCGGCGAGGACCATTCGCAACCGTCTCCATGAAGCTGGGCTACGGTCCCGCACACCGTTAGGCCGTCTTCCGCTCACGCCCCAATATCGTGCAGCCCGCCTCCAGTGGTGTCGCGACAGGCGTGAATGGAGGGACGAATGGAGACGTGTCGTCTTCAGCGATGAGAGTCGCTTCTGCCTTGGTGCCAATGATGGTCGTATGCGTGTTTGGCGCCGTGCAGGTGAGCGCCACAATCAGGACTGCATACGACCGAGGCACACAGGGCCAACACCCGGCATCATGGTGTGTGGAGCGATCTCCTACACTGGCCGTACACCACTGGTGATCGTCGAGGGGACACTGAATAGTGCACGGTACATCCAAACCGTCAGCGAACCCATCGTTCTACCATTCCTAGACCGGCAAGGGAACTTGCTGTTCCAACAGGACAATGCATGTCCGCATGTATCCCGTGCCACCCAACGTGCTCTAGCCAGCAAGATCTCCGGATCTGTCCCCCATTGAGCATGTTTGGGACTGGATGAAGCGTCGTCTCACGCGGTCTGCACGTCCAGCACGAACGCTGGTCCAACTGAGGCGCCAGGTGGAAATGGCATGGCAAGCCGTTCCACAGGACTACATCCAGCATCTCTACGATCGTCTCCATGGGAGAATAGCAGCCTGCATTGCTGCGAAAGGTGGATATACACTGTACAAGTGCCGACATTGTGCATGCTCTGTTGCCTGTGTCTATGTGCCTGTGGTTCTGTCAGTGTGATCATGTGATGTATCTGACCCCAGGAATGTGTCAATAAAGTTTCCCCTTCATGGGACAATGAATTCAAGGTGTTCTTATTTCAATTTCCAGGAGTGTATTTATAATCCTGTATCCACCTGACCAAAAGTCTTGTTCCTCCTGCAACCGAACACTAATTCCCACTATATCTAACTTTAACCTATCCATTTCCCTTTTTAAATTTTCTAACCTACCTGCCCGATTAATGGATCTGACATTCCACGCTCCGATCCGTAGAACGCCAGTTTTCTTTCTCCTGATAACGACGTCCTCTCGAGTAGTCCCAGCTCGGAGATCCGAATGGGGGACTATTTTACCTCCGTAATTTTTTACCCAAGAGGACGCCATCATCATTTAATCATACAGTAATGCTGCATGCCCTCGGGAAAAATTACGGCCGTAGTTTCCCCTTGCTTTCAGCCGTTCGTACTACCAGCACAGCAAGGCCGTTTTGGTTAGTGTTACAAGGCCAGGTCAGTTAATCACCCAGACTGATGTCCCTGCAACTACTGAAAAGGCTGCTGCCCCTTTTCAGGAACCACACGTTTGTCTGGCCTCTCAACAGATACCCCTCCGTTGTGGTTGCACCTACGGTACGGCTATCTGTATCGTTGAGGCACGCAAGCCTCCCCACCAACGGCAAGGTCCATGGTTCATGGGGAGGATAAGGAATAGCACAGTAGGCAATACAGTTGAAGAGGAGTGGACATCCCTAAAATGGGCCATCACAGAAGTTAGGAAGGAAAGCATAGGTACAAAGAAGGTAACTGCGAAGAAACCAACGATAACAGAAGAAATACTTCAATTGATCGATATAAGGAGAGAGTACAAAAATATTCCGGGAAACTCAGGAATACAGGAACACAAGTCGCTGAGGAAATAAATAAATAGGAAGTGCAAGGTAGCTAAGACGAAATGGCTGCAGGAAAAATGTAAAGACATCGAAAAAGAAATTATTGCCGAAAGGACAGACTCAGCATACAAGAAAGTCAAAACAACCTTCGGTAACAGTTAAAGCAATGGTGATAATATTAAGAGTTCAACAGTAATTTCACTGTTAAATGCAGAGGAAAGAGCGGATAGGTGGAAAGAATACGAGGTTTGTCTGGAAAATAAGTATAAAAGTTGAATAATGTCTTTATGTTACAAGTTGCAGTCACCGCCAGGTGGGACTACTGGTGTAGTCAATCCCATCAACGCTCAGTTCGAGTCAGAGCACTCTGCGTGAAGGTGGGAGTGTGCGGCAGCTTGTTGACAGTTACCCTTTTTCACCTGCCGTCGGCATAGAGCTCTCTCTGATTGAGGAACAGCGCATCTACATCAAGTTTCTTGCAAAGCTAGGCAAGAATGGCCGTGAGATTTTTGAGTGTTTGAAACAGGTTTACGAAGACAATTCTCCGAAGGAACCAACCGTGAACAAGTGGTTAATAAGGTTCCGGGATGGCCGAGAAGAAGTGAACAATGACCCTCGCCCAGGACGCCCGTCGACATCGAGTTCCGATGCAAATGTTGAACGAATTCGGGCTTGTGTTCTTAAAGAATGATTGCTGACGAGCTGTCAATTCGCAGAACAATCGTTCACGAAATCCTGACACAAAAACTTGAAATGAAGAAATTGTGTGCGAAAATCGTACCGAAGCTCTTGACGCCAGAACAGAAAGCAAAGAGGGTTGAGTGCTGTGAGGATTGGTCGGAAGCAGAGGAAAGAGGGGACTGTCTCAACCGAGTCATCTCTGGAGGCGAGTCCTCGTTTTACGAATTCGATGTGGAGCTCAAATCTCAAAGCAAGGAATGGAAACTAGCAGAAGAACCGAGAACAAAAAAGTCGCGAAAATCAAGGTCCAATGTGAAGACAATGTTGATTGTTTTCTTTGATTCTAGGGGCATTGTTCACAAGGAATTTGTCCTTCCCGGCCAGAGAGTGAACGGAAATTTTTACGTTGAAGTTCCGACACGTCTCAGAGCTCGTGTGGCCCGAGTTCGACCGGAGTTGGCAAAAGGGGGCAGTTGGATCCTTCATCACGACAATGCGCCCGCTCACACGTCGCTCGTTGTGCGCGAGCTTTTGGCCTGAAGCTCAATCACCGTGACAGACCACCCGCCTTATTCACCCGATTTAGCCCCGTGTGACTTCGTCATGTTCCCAAAATGCAAAATGGTGCTTCAGAGGCGGCACTTGGGAGATGTGGAAGCCATCAAGGCGGTAACGACACGGCAACTGAACCACATCACAACTGAAGACATTCAGCAATGTTATCAACAGTGGAAACGGCGTTGGCAGAAGTGTATCGCGTCTCAGGGCGAGTACATTGAAGGAGACCATATTGTAATACCTGAATAATTGTAAAATAAAGTTATTATTCATTTTTATACGTATTTTCCGGACAAGCCTCGTACATTCAAAGCCTCTATGAGGGGAAACTTTGACTGAGGCGATAGAAGAAGAAACAAGAGTCGATTTAGAAGAGATAGGGGATCCAGTAGTAGAATCAGAATTTAAGAGTTTTGGAGGACGGAAGATCAAATAAAGCAGAAGGGATAGATAACACTCCATCACAATTTCTAAAATAATTTGGGGAAGTGGCAACAACAGGACTATTCACGTTGGTGTGTAGAGTATATCCGTCTAGAGACATACCATCTGACTTTCGGAAAGGCATCATCCACACAATTCCGAAGACGGCAATAGCTGACAAGTGCGAGAATTACCGCACAATCAGCTTAACAGCTTGTGCATCCAAGTTGCTGACAAGAATAATATACAGAAGAATGGAAAAGAAAACTAAGGGTGCGTTGGATGACGATCAGTTTGGCTTTAGGAAAGGTAAAGCTACGAGAGAGGCAATTCTAACGTTGCAGTTAATAATGGAAGCGAAAGTAACGAAAAATAAAGACGCGTTTATGGGATTTGTCGGCCTGGAAAAAGCGTTCGACAATGTAAAATGGTGCAACATGTTCGAAATTCTGAGGAAAGTAGGGGTAAGCTATAGGGAGAGACGGCTCATATACAATATATACAACAGCCAAGAAGGAACAGTAAGACTAGACAACCAAGAACGAAGTGCTCGTATTAAAAAAGGTGTAAGAGAAGGACGTAGCCTTTCACCCTTAGTGTTCAATCTGTACATTGAGGAAGCAGTGATGGAAATAAAAGAAAGGTTCAGGAGTGGAATTAAAATTCAAGGTGAAAGGATATCTGTGATACGATTCGCAGGTGACATTGCTATCCTGAGTGAAAATGAAGAAGAATTACATGATACGCTGAACGGAATGAACAGTCTAAGGAGTACATAGTATGGACTGAGAGTAAATAGAAGAAAGATGAATTAATGAGAAGTAGTAGAAATGAGAACAGCGAGAAACTTAACATCAGAATTGATGGTCACGAAATAGATGAAGTTAAGGAACTCTGCTATCTACCTAGTAAAATAACCAATGACGGACGGAGCAAGGAGGATATCAAAAGCAGACTAGCAACGGCAAAAAGGGCATTCCTGACCAAGAGAAGTCTGTATCAGCCTTAATTTGATGAAGAAATTTCTGAGAATGTGCACCTGGTTCAAAACTGGCTCTAAGCATTATGGGACTTAACATCTGAGGTCATCAGTCCCGTAGAACTTAGAACTACTTAAAGCTAACTAACCTAAAGACATCACACACGTCCATTCCCGTGGTAGGATTCGAACCGGCGACCGTAGTGGTCACGCGGTTCCAGACTGTAGCGCCTAGAACCACACGGCCACTAGCGGCCGGCCGTACACCTGGAGTACAGCATTGTATTTTAGTGAAACATGGACTGTGGGGAAACCGGTACAGAAGAGAATCGAAGCATTTGAGATGTGGTGCTACAGACGAATATTACAAATTAGGTGGACTGGAAAGGTAACGAATTAGGAGGTTCTGCGCAGAATCTGAGAGGAAAGGAATATGTGAAAAACACTGATAACGAGAAGGGACAGGATGATAGGACATCTATTAAGACGTGAGGGGATGACTTCCATGGTACTAGAGGGAGCTGTAGAGGGCAAAAACTATAGAGGAAGACAGAGATGGGAATACATCCCGCAAATAATTGAGGACGCAGATTGCAAGTGCTACTCTGTGATAGGTTGGTACAGAAGAGGAATTCGTGGCGGGCCGCATCAAACCAGTCAGAAGACTGATGACCAGAAAGAAAATAAGAGGTGCTAGAGATAAAGTTAGTGAACTGCTAACAGATGTTGACTCTGAAATTATTGGTATATCGGAGCACCACTTAAATAATTTAACAGTTCAGAGGCTTCCTTTACCAGGATACAGATTAGCTGGCTGTTTTTCAAGGAGTTCCTTGCGGAGAGGGGAAGTGGCTTTGTATGTAAAGAACAGCATTCCATTTGACTCCATAGACGTATCAGGGCACTGCATTGAACAGATATTTGAATGTTGTGCAGGGGCAGTAGAATTTAGTGAAACTAAATTTCTATTTGTTGTTGTTCATAGGTCTCATAACTCTGACTTCAGAGCATTTCTGCTTGAGCTCGAGAGGGTTCTTGATTCACTTTATAGGAAGTAGCAGAAATGAGTTATATGTGGCGCTTCAATGTATATTTTGTATATGATGGCCGCGCGGTCTAAGGCACTGCAGTCATGGACTGCGCGGCTGGTCCCAGCGGAGGTTCGAGTCCTCCCTCGGGCATGGGTGTGTGTGTTTGTCCTTAGGATAATTTAGGTTAAGTAGTGTGTAAGCTTAGGGACTGATGACCTTAGCAGTTAAGTCCCATAAGATTTCATATACACACATTGTATATGATGGCGCAAGGAAAAGGATGTTGGTAGACCTCCTAAATTCATATGATCTAATGCAGACTGTTTTTTTTTTTTTTTCAACTAGGGTACAGGGGACAGTAGCACAGCCATAGATAATATTTTTATTCATTCTTCATTACTAGATGGGGTTTCTGTTAGTAAAAGGGTGAATGGCCTTTCATACGATAACTCACAAATTTTAACACTAAAAGGCTTTTGTACTCAAAGAAATGTCACATACGATTACAAACTATGTAGGAAAGTTAAGACAACATCAATAAAGAGTTGTTTTTTTTAATCTTGTCAAGGAACAAGAGTGGCAGGATGTTTATAGTGCCGATAACATGCCAAATGTAATGCTTTCCGTGACACATTTCTGATGCTTTTTGAGAGTTGCTTTCAATTAGATCGTTCTAAACGGGGTACTAGCAGTAAAAGACAGCCTGGTTGTCTGACTAGTGGGATAAGGATATCATGGAGGACAAAGGGGAAATTATATCAAAATGTTAGAAGTAGTCACAATCAAGCTACAGTAGCTCATTACAACTAGCATTGTAAGATGCTTTAAAATGTTGTTAGGAAGTCAAAGAGTAAGTAGTATGCAATTAGAATAGCTAATTCACAGGATAAAATAAAAACCATATGGTCAGTTGTGAAGGAAGTGTCTGGTCAGCAGCACAAGGCCGGCGATATAAAGTTAGTTCACAGTAAAATTATTTCTGTTACCAATAAATCAGATATATGTATAGTATTTAACAATCATTTTCTGAGCATTGCTGGTGAATTGAGTAAAAATTTAGTTTTACAGGGATACATATAACTGTATTGGCAAATGCCTTTCAAAGATGTCTGAAATACTCCTCTGTGATAGAGACTTGAGGGAGATTGAGTCAATAATTAAATCACTGAAAACTAAGGACTCTCATGGATATGATGGAGTGCCTAGCAGAATATTAAAGTTTTGTACTGAACATGTTAACCCTGTATTTAGCCATAATCGTAATTTTTCCTTTAGGAATGGTCAGTTTCCTGAAGTACTCAGTAGTAAAAATCCGCTTTATAAAATGGGAGAAAGCGATAATGTAGACAACTTTAGATCTATTTCTATGCCATCGATGTTTGCTAAAGTTATGGAAATGGCTGTGTATGTCAGGATAATTGTTAATTGTATATCACATAATTTGCTATCAAATGTACAGTTCGGCTTTAGAAGTGGTTCAACAACTGAAAATGCGATATTCTCTTTCCTCTGTGAGGTATTGGATGGATTAAACAAAAGATTTCGAACGCTAGGCATATTTTTTTTCAGTTAACTAAGGCGTTTGATTCTGTTGATCGCAAAAAGTTGCTCCAGAAGTTGGACCATTACGAAATATGAGGAGTAGCTTACAATTAGTTCACCTCTTACTTTAGCAACAAACAGCAAAAGGTCATTATTCACGATGTTAAAAATGGCTGTGATGTGGTCTGAGTGAGGTACAGTCAAGTGGGTGTGCCCCAGGGATCAGTGTTGGGGCCACTCCTGTTCCTTAGTTGAACAAATGATTTGCTCTCCAGCGTCACAGGTAACTGTAAAATATTTCTGTTTGCTGATAACGAAATCTTGGTAGTAAAGGATGTTGTGTGCAACATTAGCTCGTTTTCAAGTGGTGCAGTTCATGACATAAGTTCATGGCTTGTGGAAAATAAACGAACGTTACATCGCAGTAAGACGCACTTTTTACTATTTCTAACACACAATTCAACAAAACTCGACGTTTTAATTTCACAGAATGGGCATATGTTTAATGAAACTGAATAGTTCAAATTTCTAGGTGTTCAGATAGATAGTAAACTTGTGGAAAGCCCACATTCAGAATCTTGTTCAAAGACTTAATGCTCCCATTTTTACTATTCGAAAAGTATCTGAAGTGAGCGATAGTTCGACACGAAAAGTAGTCTACTTTCATTATTTTCATTCGCTTATGTCGTACGGTATTATATTTTGGAGTAACTCTGCCCATTCTAAAAGGATATTTTTGGCTCAGAAACGGGCGGTTCGGGCAAGAAGTGGTGTAAGTTCACAAACCTCTTGTCGACCCCCATTCACGAATTAGGGTATTTTGACATTGGACTCTCAATATATACACTCCTTACTGTCATTTCCTGTTAACAATATTAGCTTATCTCCAAGAATAAGCAGCTTCCACTCAGTTAATACTCGGTAGAAATCAAACCTGCATTTGAATCGGACTTCTTAAACTCTTGTGCAGTAAGATGTTCAGTATACTGTTGCATTCATTTTCGATAAGCCAACACTAGAATTCAAAAATCTTAGCAGTAATTCACGGGCTTTCAAATCGAAACTGAAGAGTTTCCTCATGAGTCACTCCTATTCTGTCGAGGAGTTCCTTAAAAAATTAAGCTGATTCTTGTTGTATTGTTGACTGCCTTTACTTAAACTTACGGGTTGACTTTTTTATTTTTATCTGTTGTTACTTTTATGTTGTACTTTCATGTACAGACACGTTCCATGACCTTGGAGATTTGCTCCTCAATTTGGTCCTACGGAACTTGACGTGTAAATAAATAAAAATAAAGGTAAGGTTGCTATCGATGGATTGATTCCATCGATTGACCAGCTCGAAGTCTCAGTGAATAATGACAATAGGCGCGTTCTGGTGGTCGCTAAGTGATCCCCATGTTGCCAAAGATTCGCTGTTTGTGTTCAGTTCTTCCACAAATACACAAAGCTACAATGAAAAAAGATAACGTTTGTACGATTTTCTTATAACTGAATAGCATTAATGACTGAAATGTCGTAGTGATATGTTAATAGTGATTAAATTTCTACAGTCATCTTTGGAAAGTACGAGTAGTTGACACAATTTTGTCATTCATGTTGTGAAGTTATGTACCGTGAGACTAAGTGGTGCTAAGCGATGAAGTGCGAGTTGCCTTGAAAGAACCACATAGATTTTTTTTTCTAATCTTGGGACTAAGTAGGTCACTACAAACAAAATTTAAGTAATGGTTTTTACTATACGTTTTCTAATAGTTTCCATGTGTTTTGATGACCAGTCAAATGTGTGCTTTTTCTTTATCTTCGAAGGTGAAATTTCTAGTTTTAGCCTCCTTGGTTTCGAATACATATTATTCTCTTTCAGATGCCAAAGAGCTCCCAAAAATATAAAATATGAAATCCATTGACATTTATTTAGTTGTGTGTGGTATTTATTAGCTATTACACGATAGATAGCCCACTTACAAAGTCAGCCCCCTTGATTTTTCCGATGACACAAATTTTTATTTTACAATTATTTCATTAGTAATGAATATTTATGACATCTGTCTCTAATATAGTGAAATCCAAAAGACAATGTTCAAATTTCACTGAAAAAATTGAATACCGGATCCAAATATTTAATTACACGTCTTCAGAATCCAATTAGTATCTTTGGAGAACTTACAATACTTAAAACTAGTCATGTGTCTGTTTTAAACATGAAACTTTTTGCTGTGTTACGCGGAAGTTCGTGTTATTATAGCAAGCTGTGGAGTCAGGCTGACTGGACGTTCCGGCATGATGCAGCTAAGAGAGTCCACTTATAAAAGTGGAACTGTGGAGAACTGATACTAAATGGACATTGTAGTGCTGAAGTGACACAATTGGAAGGCAAAGGACGTGACATGCGGTGTAAGGATATTTCACTAATTCGGTAACAATTCTACTCTTGTTTCTGTCAGAGCCACGTGCCAAAATTCGAGTCGATTTGAAAAGCAGAGATTTGAGGAATTATAAATATGAGTCACAAATTCGCCTCATGAGTTTAATGTCAGAATACACCGCTACATGGCAAAATTGCATCATCGACAGCAAAAAAAGCAAATCGCAAAAGGTGGTCATAAACACTTCCTTGAGGATAGACAGGTATAGATTTTTTTTTTGGCCCAGTTTTATTTGCTCAAAATTATACTTACTCCGTCTTTTAGATTCATAGACAGGTATAGATTTTTTTTTTTGCCCAGTTTTATTTGCTCAAAATTATACTTACTCCGTCTTTTAGATTCATTCACAAAGATTGCTATAAATCTTAAAATATGTGAAAATTACATGGGGCTCTGGCGCATCCGAGCGCTCGAATGGAACTGATCTAATGCTATAATACACACATTAAAAAAAAGTTCCACGTCACCTCGATTCAAAGAGTTCCGGAACCTGTACAGAAAACTGAAAGAGAGATCAACATAAACATCATTTCCGCCCTTTTTATTCCTCATGGTAAACGGACATTAGAGCGAGACCTTTAGAGGTTGTGGTCCAGATTGCTGTACACACCAATATCTCTAATACCCAGTAACACGTCCTCTTGCAATGATACATTCCTGTATTCGTCGTGGCATACTATCCACATGTTCATCAAGGCACTGTTGGCCCAGATTGTCCCGCTCCTCAGTAACAATTTTGCGTAGAGCCCTTCGAGGCACAAAGTAACATTGCTGACATGATCGAATCGCGGTATTGGCCGTCTAGGCATGGTTATCTGGTTGAAGGCATATGTGACACTCATCGGTGTAGAGAACGTGATGCCAATCCTGAGTGGTCCATTCGGCATGTTGTTGGGCCCATCTGTACCGCGCTGCATAGTGTCTGGTTGCAAAGATGGACCTCGCCATGGACGTCGGGAGTGAAGCTGCGCATCATGCAGCCTATAGCGCACAGTTTGAGTCGTAACACGACGAACTGTGGCTGCAAGAAAAGCATTATTCAAAATGGTGGCTCTGCTGTCAGGGTTCTCCGAGCCATAATCCGTAGGTAGCGGTCATCCACTGCAGTAGTAGCCCTTGGGCGGCCTGAACGAGGCATGCCATCGACAGCTCCGGTCTCTCTGTATCTCTTCCACGTCCGGACCACATCGCTTTGGTTCACGCCGAGACGCCTGGGCTCTTCCCTCGTTGAGAGCCCTTCCTGGCACAAAGTAACAATGCGGACGCCATCGAACCGCGGTATTGACCGTCTAGGCATGGTTGAACTACAGACTACACGAGCTGTGTACCTACTTCCTGGTGGATTGACTGGAACTGATCGGCTGTCGGACCGCCTCCGTCTAATATGCGCTGCTCATCCATGGTTGTTTACATCTTTGGGCGGGTTTAGTGACATCTATAAAGATTCGAAGGGACTGTGTCTGTGATACAATATTCATAGTCAACGTCTATCTTCAGGAGTTTTGGGAACCGGGGTGATGCAAAACTTTTTTTGATGCATGTAATAACGCTTTGGATTTCCAAAGACATCACAAGGAAACGGAAACGAGACTATTTATGTGAGTAAGTGCTGAACATAACATTTGAGGAAATGTCACCTCAGAACCTAGCGATACAATTTTATGTGTCTTTTGCAATCCCGTTGGTTAATTAGTTGGTGAAGCAACACACGGTACCAATGGAAGGTCTATGAGCGTAAAATGCAAACAACGTTATGGTTATGTGTTACAGAGGCATTCGCATTTCATGTGGATGTAACATGTGGATTATGAGCAAGAGTAGCCAAAACACATTTTCGTTCGCTCTGCTCATTGCAGGTTTGCTCCTTTGCCTCTGTGAACGATTTCAGTCCCTTTCCAATAAAATTGTTTTGAGCGTTAGCCGAGTTCTTATTGGTCACCGTATGACGGAATGCCTTTGTGCGTTGAATTCAGCGGTCTGCGTTCATTCTGCACTCTCCGCAAAGAAGTAGTATATCTGTTTCCCTTGGTTTCTGAAACATTTATTTTTTCAAACTAACCAGCACACGACACATGAATGACACAGAGTGAAACGTTCATTTTCTCTTCACCCTTCTCCACCGGTACTGCGACGGCACTCCACTGTGTTTCGTTATCCGACGTATTTCTTTGTCTGATTAAGAAATCACGAACCTCGCCATAGTTTCATGTTCATATCAGATACATTCTATTTTTTAAATGTTATAATTACTCCGAAAGAAGTAATTTGACTTCCATTACTTAAACGCCTTTGAGTCTTTTTTAAAACTGATACACTGGCAGCAGAAATTACTGTAGTCCTATTTAAAGAAGCGCAGTTGATATCAGTATCGCTGTAATCAACGTAGCTATGAAAAATTCGATACGACATTTTCACAATTCACCTACGTGATGAAACCGAATAATATTACCTTAAACGTTTCTGGAAAGTTTGAGACGAACGATTTAACTTTTTTTTCTTTACCTAATTTCGATCCCACAACCCCCAGAAGGGTGGGGGGAGGGCTGCCAGCAGCGTAATATGCCGCTCTGCAGCCTACAGAAGAGTTAAGGAAACAGAATGAGGAGATAACAATAAAAACAAGAGATAAAACGATGACGGCTTAAAATTGGAACATGGGGAAACGCTGCGAAGTGAAAATATAAAAACAAAGGGTCGGCGAGGCTGATTAAAACACTTAGTAATTAGACAGGCACAATTAAAAACGCGGCGACAGTCTGGTTTCTGATACCAAGAGTTAAGAAGCACATCTAGCTGTCTGTTCACAACACTTAAAAGGGGGACGCACAACACTCAACACTCACAGAAATACTGCACTCTAAAGTACAAAGGCATATGGGGGGAGGGAGAGGATCAGGAGAGGAGACGGCGGGCAAAGAAAGGGAGGAGAGGAAAAGCAAAAGGGGGGAGCCAATGGAGGGAGAGGACACAGAAAAAGAGGGGGCAGGATCTGGAGGGACTTATAGAATTTGGGGGGGGAGGGGGCAAATATCCAGGCAGGACTGGCATAACAGAGGATGGGACAGATTAAGGATTTTCCAATGTGGAGGATCGTAGAGGGGTTCAACACCCATGTCCAGCCAGAGAGGAGTTTAATGAGACAAAGGCAGTTTTGGGCTTTGGATTGAATAGAGCAGAGATGAGCAATCCAGGTGAGGTGACAGTCAATGGTGAGTCCAAGGTAGGTGAGGGTGGAGGAGAGGTGGACAGGACGAGCGCAGATATTTAGGGGAAAAATCAAGGAGCAAGGAGGAGTGAGTGGTACGACCTATGATGATTGCCTGGGCCTCGGAAGGATTGATTTTGAGGAGCCACTGGTTACACCATATGGCAAAAAGGTCAAGGTGAATCTGTAGAAGGCATTGGGACCATTGAAGGGTAGGAGTGAAGGCAAGGAAGGCGGTGTCATTGGCATACTGCAGGAGTTGGACTGGAGGGGGGAGGGGTAGAAGGTGCAGGAACCAGCATTATGGATGGTAACATAGGAGAGGCAGCAGGAGAGGAAGGAGGCAATAAGATGGACACAGTTGATAGGAAGGGGATAAGTCTTTTCAAGGTCTAGGGAGACAAAATGGTGCAGTGAAGGGAGTTAAGCGGGAGGGAGAGGAGATGAGTGAGACAGAGGAGTTGGTGGAGTTGGTCATCAGCAGAGGAGGAAGGTCGAAAGCTACATTGGGTGTTTGGGAGGACATGTTGTCGGTGGAGGTGGTGATGGATGCGCTGGGTAAGGATGGGTTCCAAGAGCTTGCTGAACACCGAGGTGAGACACATAGTGCAACAGCAAGAGGCTTGTTAGATTTGGAGAACATCAGGATATGGGAGGTTTTCCACAGGTTGAGGTTAGAAGCCAGTGACAAGGATTACATTGTAGAAGGCGGCAAGTACTGCAGGGAAAGAGGGAGGGCAGTGTTTGAGATGGCGGTAGGTAATGCAGTCGTGGCATTTAGTGCGGATTGTGAGGCTGATGTCCTGTGTAGTGATTGGAGTGTTAAGTCCTGATGGTGGTGGTGCCCCAAGTACTGGAAGCTAGGAGCCAGGGGAGGAGTGGATGTATCTGTATGTTTGATGACATTGGGGAAGAGGGATTAATCAAATTGGGGGATCATCTGGATGGGTAGGAGGCAAAGTGGCTGGCCTCACTGAGGTTTTCAGGAAAGGGGTGGTAATCAAGGAGGAGAGGGTACTGCAGCGTAGGTTGGTTCCCAGTAAGACAGTGGAAAGTAGAACAGTACTTGGAAGAGTTTATCGGGAGCATGGCATTGAGTTCTGTGCATGTCTGTCGCCAGGCACGGCGTTTCTTCATAGTAAGCATGTTGTGTTGTTGTAATTGCCGGTGGTGGGTGAGTGTGTCCTGGTCATGAGTGCAGAGGAAGGATCTGTAGAGGTGACAGGATTCACAAAGGAGATGAACAGCCTGTGGGGGCAGGACTGGGCAATGAGAGTGGAAGGCTTTATTAGGGATATGGGTGGCGGCAGCGTCAGAAAGGTTCCAGTGGAGGAAGGCAGCAGTTCGGGAGATCTCTTTGGGAGATTGGAGGGTAGGATCGTGGCGTTCGACCTGGGTTTGTGTGGAATCTAGTATACATCCCAGTCAGTGTGGGAGTAGTTGTGGACAAGTTTAGGAGAAATGTCAGGGCGAGGAATGGGGTGGAAATGGCGACCATCAGAGATAGTGAGGAGTACAGGGGCATGGTCACTGCCAATTAGTTCAAGGACATCCACAGTGACATGTCCAAGGAGGTCAGAAGAGACTAGGATCTCATCGGGAGTGGTGTTGGATTTTGGTCAGATGTGTTGGGGGAGGGGAACCAGGTCTCCATGGAGGGTGGTGATAAACTGATGCCACAGTTGGAGTTCTGCAGGGGAATGGCTGTGGATTTTGAGGTCTGCGACACTCACGTAGGGGAAAAAGGTATAGTCAATGTGGGCCAGGAAATCGTACAGGTGGAGGTACGAAGGTGGATGTAGATGGTGGCACATATGAGAGCAAGGGTGGGGAAGAAGAGGCTGAAAGTGAGATTCTCAGCAGGATTGCTGAGGAGCGGTTGAGGTCGAATGGGGAGGTGTTTGAGGTGGCCAATAGCAACCCCACCACGTGCCAGGGGGCTTGGACTATTGGTGAAGTGTAGGGTGTAAGGAGCTATGGAGACAGGGTTGAAGGAAGGTTTCATTTATGATGAAGGCGTCCATGCAGTGTCGATGGAGGGTATGGAGGAAGAGGAGTTTGTGGGTGGGCAGGGAGCAGATATTATGGTAAAGGATGTTGTAATGTTATCATGCCATGGGAAAGAGTTTTGGCAAGAGTGGTGAAGTGAGCCTGGTTGTGGACATAGGTGGCATAGGTGATGAGGTGGAAGACAGAATGGGCAGCAAAGGCGATTTGGGAAAGAATGTGGGGGGGTGGGGGGGCATCGGAATGGGTGGGTGTTTTGGAGGACTATGGTGTCCAAGTGGATAATGTCCTCTGCAGCAGGGGGAGGGTGGATGGGGTCATCAGTGGGGCAGACAGGGATAGTGAGCTCAGGGGTGACAGGAGGAGGTTTCACTTTACATTTCGAGGAGTAGGTATGATGGGGTTCATTACAGGTATTACAGGAGGGGAGAGAGGCAAGGTTGGAGCAGTTCTTCAAGAAGTGGGAAGATATGCAGTGGGGACAGGTAATGGGGCTCTTGCAGGTGGCAGTGACATGGTCGTTGTATATTAGGCAGCATTGGCATCAAGGAATTGAGGGTCAGGATTGGAGAGGACAAAGGTATGGGTAGAGGAGTTGTGGGGGGAGGGTCATATCCATGAGGGTGGGTGGGTCGCAGGGATCAGGGGTTTTCTTTGTGGAGATGGTGGCGGTGGGGTCAACATAGGGTGCTTAGCAGGTTTCTTGGACAGGGCAAGGTGGGGAGGGGCCTGGAGGATGGGTTGCAGAGGGAGGTGGCGGGGGCAGGTCCTCCCTGAGGGGTGGGTTATGCAGAGGGTGGGGGCATTGGTATCGCAGAGACTGTGGTGTGGCGGATGGAAATCCATGCTGGCTGGTAGCCTGCTGGATGTGCAGGATGTGCAGTAAGTGGTGGGAAGTCTGAAGATGGCGAAGAGGCGACAGTTAAGGGTGAGGGAGAGTTGAGGAAGTGACAGCCGAAAACGGGGCAGGAGTGGGGTGGACAGGGAGGGAAGGGAGGACAGGTGTGCAGTGAGGGGTGAAGATGGCGACAGTGACGATGGCGATGGCAGCGAAGGACGAGAAACGGCAGCGGCGGCGAAGGATGGAGGCGGCGGCAGCGAAGGATGGCGGCGGTGGCGGTGAGGGAGCCTTCAGCGAGAGGGAGCGGCAGCCCTTCCGGCTGGCGGTAAAGGCGGTCTGGCGGATCCCTCTGGGCAGCAGCTAGACGACGACGGCAAAAGAAGGTGGCCCAGGATACTCGGCCGGCGGCGGCGGCGGCGGCGGCGAGCCCTGGACGGTGGCTAAACGGCAGGCAGGTAGACGAACGTACGTACGTACGTACGACTATAACGGAGGGGGCCGACAGATGGACGGATGGCGAACGGCAGCGAGCACCGGGCGGACGGAAGACAGTGGCCGGCAGGCAGGCAGGCAGACGAAGCAGGCAGGCAGACAGACAGACAGACAACAGCAACAGGCATTTCGAAACCGTAGATTACACCCTGAAGGTAGCCCAGGCAGTACAATCTGTAGACTTTGAAGGATCCCAACGACTTAACCTTATTTTATTTATTGTTAATTTAAACACCTTGTACAAAGGTGGGCTGTCAGCAGCATACTACGCTGCTCTTCAGCCGCGAGTGGTACAATATATGACATAAAGGAGGTACAGATAATACAATAAAGATGGCGGGCAAAACCTGTAGCCACGGAAAACAATATACACGAAGCCGTTCACGCTGGACAAGAAAAAACACTAAAACCTGTTGACACGGCGCACAAAACACGGACGACTGCGACGGCACAGGTGAACGATGGTGGCGTGACAGCGAAGGAACACTAAACACAAACACGAAGGCACACAAACGAGACACTGATGGCGATGATCTCCGGCGCGCGAATGTCCACTGAGCGTGTACGAGTCCGGGGACTTGCTAAGAGAGGAGGAGGGGGGTGGGAGAGGGAGATGGGAGAGCAGAGATGCCAAGGGCAGGGGAGATAGGGGGGAAGAAGGAAGGGAGGAAGAGGGAGGGGAAGCCAGGCGGAAGAGGTGTAGAGGAAGGGGGGATGGGGGGAAAAGCCGAGAGAAGGGAGGGAGGGTGCCCAAAGGAAAAAGCATAGGAAGTGGGAGGGGAGGAGCAAAGTTGATAGGACGGGTAGATGGAGGGGAGGAGGGTATCATCAGGGAGGGGGAGCTGGCGGAAGCCACCTTGGGAGAGGGTAAGGAGGGTGGAGAGATTAAGACCGGGTGGGATGTGGGAATACAGGCGTGGCAGCGGGCAGGGTGGGAGAGGATGGGTGAGACAAGCGGGTGAGGAGGATCGAGTGTACAGAAGGTGTAGAGGATCTGTATTCATTCGAGGAAAAGGAGGAGGTGGGGGAACGGAATTAGGTCATACAGGATCTGCATGGGGGAGGGGATATGGATGCGATAGGCAAGGAGGAGAGCATGGCGTTCAAGGATCTGATGGGATTTGTGAAAGGTAAAGGGGCAGTGATCCAGGCCGGATGGGCATAACAGAGGATAGGGTGGATGAGGGATTTATAGGTGTAGAGTATGGTGGAGGGGTCCAGACCCCACGTATGACCAGAAAGGAGCTTGAGGAGACAGAGTCAGGAGCATGCCTTGGCTTGGATTGTCCGGAGATGAGGGGTCCAGGAGAGGCGACGGTCGAGGGTGACGCCAAGGTAGATGGTTAGATAGAAATCAAGGAGGTGGAAGGAAGGGGTGGTTTTGCCTACAATTATCGTCTGGGTTTTGGAAAGATTGACCTTAAGCAACCACTGGTTGCACCAAGCGGTGAACTGGTCAAGATGGGATTGGAGAAGGTGTTGGGAACGCTGCAGGGTGGGGGCAAGGGCAAGGAAGGCGGTGTCATCGGCAAACTGGAGAAGGTGGACGAGGGGTGACGGCGGCGGCATGTCCGCTGTATACAAAAGGTACAGAAGGGGGGAGAGGACGGAGCCTTGGGGCACACCGGCGGAGGGAAAAAAAGGTGTAGGAATCCGTGTTATGGATGGTGACGTAGGAAGGACGTTGGGAGAGAAAGGAGCCGATCAGATGGACGTAGTTAATGGGAAGGGCGAAGGTTTGGAGCCTGAAGAGGAGACCGGAATGCCAGACACAGTCATAGGCATGGTCGAGGTCCAGGGAGAGGAAGATAGTGGAGCGATGGGAATTAAGATGTTCGGAAAGGAGATGAGTGAGGTGAAGGAGAAGGTCATCGGAAGAGGACGGCCGAAAGCCACACTGGGTAACGGGAAGGAGGCAATGCTGGTGGATGCGGCGGGTGAGTATGGATTCCAGGACCTTGCTGAAGACCGAGGTAAGGCTGATGGGACGGTAAGAGGAGACGGCGGACAGCGGTTTGCTGGGTTTAAGGAAAATCAGTATACAGGAGGTTTTCCACAGGTTGGGGTAGTAGCCAGTGGACAGGACTACATTGTAGAGCCTGGCCAGGGTGGAGAGGAAAGAGACAGGAGCTTCACGAAGGTGACGGTAGGTGACATGATCATGACCAGGAGCGGTGTTGCGTTTCATGCGGAGTGTAGCAATGAGATCCTGTGTAGTGGTAGGGGCATTGAGTTCTGTGTGTGCCATGTTGTCCAAGTACTGGAAACCAGGTTGTGGGAGTAGGTGGTATACATTTTTAGGTGAAAGACGGAATGGGCGGCGAGGGATATCTGTTGGAGTGTGTGAGGGCGCTGGAAAGGGTGGACATTTTGCAGTACAATGGTGTGGAACCTGATGATGTCCTCAGCGGTGGGAGGGGGATGAAAGGAATTGCAAGGAGGAGTGGGGGCGTCCAAAGGGTGGACAGGGACGGTGAGTTCAGGAGTGGTCGGAGGGGGTCGGGCTTTACACTTTTGGGAGTAGGTGGAAGGAAGGAAGGAGGTTAGTGTTTAACATCCCGTCGACAACGAGGTCATTGGAGACGGAGCGCAAGTTTGGGTTAGGGAAGGATGGGGAAGGAAATCGGCCGTGCCCTTTCAAAGGAACCATCCCGGCATTTGCCTGAAACGATTTAGGGAAATCACGGAAAACCTAAATCAGGATGGCTGGAGACGGGATTGAACCGTCGTCCTTCCGAATGCGAGTCCAGTGTGCTAACCACTGCGCCACCTCGCTCGGTGGGAGTAGGTTGGATGCGGGAGATTGCAGGTATTACAGGAGGGAGGGGACTGAAGGTTAGGGCACTGCCAGAGGAAGTGCGCTTGCTTACAATGCAGGCAGGTGGGGGCCTCGCAGGC
The DNA here is from genome assembly GCF_021461395.2 of Schistocerca americana. Lineage (NCBI taxonomy): Eukaryota > Metazoa > Arthropoda > Insecta > Orthoptera > Acrididae > Schistocerca > Schistocerca americana. The sequence goes on along the minus strand of NC_060120.1, from coordinate 225,740,070 downwards.
CTCAGCTGTTGTGTGTGCGCATTGTAGTGCAGACACCTCTGGCAGTGGAGGGATTGAGGGGGGAACAGGAGGGGTCGATCTTGTAACGTTGGTTAAAGAGGAGGGCACCCTCCTTCAGGAGACGCTCTATGGAGGGGGCATGTTTGGAAAAAAACCGCATAAGGCGAGTGGGGCTGGCGGAGTGAATGCGGCGAACTGCATGCACCTCCAAGTAGGGATGCGCCTTGAGCTCCGCCAACACCTCCTCCTCCATGATCGTCGAACTAAGCTGAGTGATCACAGCGGTGAGTGTCGGTGGACCATGAAGGGGTTGGGGTTGGCAGGAGGGAGATGGGGAAGGGACAGGGGTGAAGGAGGCATTAGGGCCAAAGCGGATGACATGGATGCGGGAAAGGATATCGGTGTGATGGGTAGGGCTGGTGGAGGAGATGAGGACTGAGTCACAGCAAGGAGTGAGGAGGGAGATGGGGGCACCGGGAAAATGCTGGCGAATGAAGAAGGTGAGGTTCCAGGCCTCAAGAAGGGAGGGATCAGGACGGAAGGGGAGGTAGCGGTAGGAGGAGGGAGAGGAGGAGGAGGAGGGGGCAGGGACAGGCGGGGAGACACACATGGCATCCTGGACAAGGGAAGGGGAACGAGGCGGAGCCTTTTTAGGTGCAGCGGGGTGCAGGGGTGCCACTGGGGCGTTTGACGGCGGTGGAGGAGTTGCTCCCATCCCCGGTCTCGGTGCTGGAGTCGGTGCCGGAGATGGTGAGGGCGAAGGCGATGGCGATGGCGATGATGTAGACAACAAAGAGGGCGAAGGTGAAAGTGGAGCGTGGGATGTGGCCCTCCGGGACACCACCCTAGCGGGGGTCATGGAAACGGAAGAAGCAGAGGGAGGGAGTGGAGGGAAGGGATCAGAGGAGGCGCAGGAGGGAGGAGCTGGGGAAGGGGCGACAAAAAGTGAGGGAGATGGGAGAGTGTGGAAGGGGGGATGGACTGAGTGGGGGGGGGGGGTGCTTGGGCACACCACATGATAGTGGTGGCGGCAGCGGAGGGAGATGTGTAGATGATGGCAGTGGTGGTGGCTGTTGTAGTGGTGGTGGGGGTCGACATTGTGACAAGGAGAAAGACACAGAACAGGACAAAAGGACAGAGTCAAACGAGGGACAGGCAAGCGGACGAAAAACAGATGAAAAGGATGTAGAGTGACGAAGAAGACTGTGGCCGAAGCCCCACTCTGCTGCTGCTGGCGGGGGAGCGACCCGGCTGGCTGGCTGGTGGGGACGCCACTGCTGTTGCCGCTGCCGCCGCTGCCGCCGCTGCCGATGCTGCCGATGCTGCTGCTGATGCTGCTACTGATGCTGCTGCTGGCTGGGACCGCTGCTGCTGAGACCGCTGCCGGCTGGGACCGCTGCTGGCTGGGCCCACCGCTGGCTGGGACCGCCACTGGCTGGGACCGCTGCTGGCTGGGACCGCTGTTGGCTGGGACCGCTGCAGACTGCTAGGCTGGACCGCTGCTGGCTGCTGGCTGGACCGCTGCAGGCTGCTGGTTGGCTGGCTGGCACCTGCAAAACCTATCGCTTCGATTAGTGACTAGAATGTCACAATCGAAGGGCGGTATCCCTGCGAATTACCACTGGAGATGAACGACTTAACTGTATCACCGTTTACAAAACGCGACACATGCCACATGACCCGCCAGGACCACGCCTGATCGACGTATGCCTAGTTGAGTTAAGCTTGTTTGAACTTTTCATATTGAACAAATAAGATGGGCTTTCAACAAATAATGTAGCACATTTTTTTCTGGTTGAAAAAATGCAGAGTTTATTGTGGGACAGCATGGAGTTGTCCCGCTTCAGCCCCTATAATTTCATGAAGTACCGATAGGGGCGGCGCTATTCGCAGCCTCCAAAATCGCATCTATAGCGGAGGTGGGTTCCATGCAGAGAGCTGTCCTTGAGTTTCTTTCGGCGGAAAACCAGACCATCGCGGATAAGAGTAGGCGCTTGCAGAATGTGTACAGAGACGGTTAACAAAAGCGTGATGAAGCTTTGGGCAAAGTGTCTGTCATCATCACAAAAAGTCGGGCAGACCTTTCCGATCTCCCGAGTGCCAGCCGGCCGCACACAGCTGTACCTCCAGCAATGTTGGGCGTCAGTTTGTTCGTCGCCAGAAAAATGCAAACGAACTTCCCCTTCTCCATGATAAAGCAAACCTCAGACAAGTCTGCGTAACCGAGAGGAGCTCACAGAACTTGACTCTATAGCCCAGATCTCGCACTTTCTGACATCCATCTGTTTGGCCTCAAAAATGGTTCAAATGGCTCTGAGCGCTATGGGACTTAGCTTCTAAGGTCATCAGTCCCCTAGAACTTAGAACTACTTAAACCTAACTAACTTAAGGACATCACACACATCCATGCCCGAGGCCGGATTCGAACCTGCGACCGTAGCGGTCGCGCGATTCCAGACTGAAGCACCTAGAACCGCTTGGCCACTTCGGCCGGCGTTTGGCCTCAATGTAAGCTGCACTCCGCTGGAAGAGTACGTGGATGATGAGAAGGTTATGGATGCAGCAAAACACTGTCTTCGACGTTAACCAGCAGAGTGGTACCATGCGAGCATACAGCCTGCCCAGTAAGTAGCGTAAAGCCGTCGCATTGAACGGAGATTATGTTAAAAAATAGGGTTTTTTTGCCAGATAAAATTTGGAATAATGTGGTCTACTGGAGTCCTGTATAAAACCAACCTCATTTCAGAAAAAATGTATTCCATTACTTACTGAACGCCCCTCATGTTTCGTACATTTTCCCGTGTACATTAGGACGTAGCTGTTACATGTTGTTAACGTAATCTCTTTTCCTTATCAGTTCATGCTATGTCAACGTATTGCTGGAAGTCAAAAGAATAAATATCTCCCCCGAGGTCTGCATCTTAAACATTTATTCGCTTTTGTTAATTATAATAACGTCCCGTTCGTTCTCACATCTTCAGCTACAACCACCGTGTCCTGGAGCTTTGTCCAGTTTTAGCTATTTCAGTCACTGACACTAATAAATATATCGCTCATCCTTGTAATGGTGAGAGAATTAAACTGTTGCACCACTCCTGGATTTTCGTCTGTAAACGAACATTTGAAAACGGAGTTCAGAATTTATGATTTCAGTTTTTCTATTATACTCCATTGTTCTTTACTAACTTTGTCTTTAATATACGTGAGGTCTCTCCCTTTTATCTTTAGTAAAATATGTGAAACATATAAAAAGAGCGAAAATGTGGTATTTTTATTACGAAGAATTCATGTATGGCATTAAACACAACTAACTGTAAAGTGTTTTTATGCTTGCATATGTTTGACAGCACAACAGTTCATGCTGATCAGTTTTGTTTTATCCATTTCACTGACGCTCTAGAACCAAGTTGCTTTAGGTAGATGTTTCAAAGTATATTACTTTTTAAATTCGTTTTGCACAAGTTTCTAATATAATCTGTAAGAGGTAGATAGTTGTTATGTGAATTTAGACAAAACGTAGGACCCCAAAATCATCCAGAAGACAAAACGTTAGTCAAAATAGTGCTCTGGCTCAATATACGTTGGTAACTAATCGCGCATGTGCATAGTCATTACCGTCATGTTAATTCCGTCTATGTAGGAACACAAACTAGCACAACCGAGAACCTGTACCGGAAAAGGAATGTGAGACTATCTTACCGTTTTAGTGTCCTGCGTCACCCCGATGCAGCTGTGGCGAAACACGCATTTCCTCCAGAACTCAAACCATAAACGATGCAACATAAATGGTAAAAGTTGGCAGGTCGAAACAGCGTTACTGCCGAAAATGTTCTGCTTTTATGTTTCATGTATAAGTTCCGTAAACAGGAATGAGGCATGTCTTCTGTGATCAAGGGCAGGCGTGCCAATGGCTTTGGCCCATTGAACAGGAGGGCTATTTATGTAGTTCAACCTCCGATCAGTCCTGGACTAAAACCACAATGAAAATCCGGTGAAACTTTACGCAGATGTCTTGCGCAGCGTTTCTAGTATGCCCACCGATGGTGTCACGCGCACTTCCAGTAATGAGCGCACAGAGAGCAAGTAAAGACACCTAGAACAATAGTGTCTCCCACCAAGTGTGAAGTGCTTGCTGAGCAATTTCGCCTGATTTAATGCAGCTCGTATTACGTAACTGTCATGTGTTTCCTTCTTCATGACAGTTTTCGGTCGCACCCTGCAGGTGCGACGAAGACGATCCTGCAGTGTTTCCGATTGGAACTGTTTGATCGCCCACCATATTTGATTGCCCACCATACAGCCCGGACTTGGCTACCCATAATTTTCATCTCTTCGCTCACATGAACCGCCGGGTATGAGGACAGCATTTTGGCACTGAAAACCAGCGTAGGGAATTGGCGGAAATCGTACGTGGCTGCCTACTACGACGATGATACTGTAAACTTACGACCAATGTATAAGTCGGAGCGACGACTGTATAAAGAAGTAGCTGCAAGGTTTATTCAAATTTTGAAAATGAAACATTTTTATTTTCACTGTGATTTCCATTTCTCGACGGCTCGATTGAAAAAAAAAAACCAAGGAAAGAAAAACCTGTTCTCGTCAGATAATTGAAATCAATCAACGTCCCGTGTGGTCTGTGTTTGGACGGTTGACGGGTGTTCAATGTGTTGTTGGCTGTGAAGGAGAGGAAAGGTGGCGACGTAAAGTTCCTAACCACCAGTCTTTAAGCCAATGTCCTGGATTAAAATCCAAAGCTCTCCTCAGTGTCTCAAAAACTGAAAGACATTTAACACTATTGATGGCGATCTTAATTCGGGTGCTGTTCATCGTGGCAGGCCCATTGGTGCTATTCGGGAGGAATAGGCTGCATGCTGGCATTGCATTTTATCCTGTCTTACGTCATCATCAGGCAACATAAACATGACACCACAGTACACACACACACATTACAGTCACCTACACTTCACAGATATACGACAGGCTTGAAGTAATGCAATACACTTTTTTTTTCTTAAAGTAGGATAGTTTTATTCGGGATTCCAATACACTACACTATTCTCCACTCTTTTGACTACAAAACCATAATTTTTAACATAATCTCTGTTCATTGCGACGGCGTTACGCCTACTTACTGGGTGGGCTTGTATGTCCGCATGGTACAACTCTACTGGTTGACGTCCAAGGCCACGTCTTGCTGCCTCTCCATTATAAACGTACCGCTTCCCGCAGAGTGCGTCATTCATTGGGACAAACAAATAATGGATTGTCGGAAGGTGAGAGTTCCAGGGTGGATGAGGAATAAAAGTCCAATAAAGTCTTTTGTGCTCCTCTCTGTTGCGCAGACTTGTGCGAGGGTTTGGGTTGTCCCAGAGAAGTTCGCTTGCATTTTTCTGACGACTAACACACCGAAATCTTTTCTCCAAATTCCTGAGGGTAACACAATATACTTGAGACCTCATCGTTGGAGCATGAGTGTGGACATCAAACTGAATAAACCCTTCAGAGCCTCAGAAGACTGTCGCAATGACTTTACCGGCTGAGGGTGCGGCTTTGAACTTTTTCTTAAGAGCGCAGATGGCGTGGCACCTCTCCATGGATTGCGGTTTTGTTTCCAGTTCGAAGTCATGGACCCATGTTTCTTCTCCAGTGACGACGTTCGACAAAAAATTGTCACGATCAGCCTCGTAATGCGCAAACAGTTCGGCACTGAAGGTGCTTCGTTGCTCTTTATGGTCTTCTGTTAGGCGCCAAGGAACCCAGTGAACACACTCCTTTGAGCATCCCACTATTGGGCGAGTGTCTCAGCACTACCAGCACAGTCATCCAGTCCTGCAGTGAGGTGTTTGGCTGTGATCCATCGCTCACCTGGAATGAGAGGGTCAGCATGCTCCAGCATTGCAGAAGTCACAGCTGTGTGCGGCCTGCAAGTACACAGAAGATCGGACACGTGCGTGTGATCTTCTTGCGAGGATGACACATCTCGCCCAACGACTCAGCGTGCTTTCGTTCAGTACTAGTTCTCATTAGAATTCTGCAAGCGCCTGTGAATATCAACGATGCTCTGATTTTACGCCAAAAGAAACTCAATGCCGTTTTGAAGGCTACGTGTAGCGCCGCTACGTCAGAATTACATGAAACTATAGGGACTGAAGTCGGAATATTCCAGTATACCCAAAACAATTCCCCAATTTTTCAACCGAAATTGGCCGAGAAGGAGATGTGTTGCATTCCTTATTGAAGGCCCCTCGTATTTAAACACACAGCTCTCAGACTCCGGAAGGGAAGGTGGCAGTGTGGCCGAAGGATAGGAAAAACCTTTCCAATTAGACGTCTGAATATTGAAAGATGTTTTTAGAAAGCTTTGTGTACTCATCACTCTATTCGTTGGTTGAAGTGAATTAAGTGCTCTTCCGCTTACGTCACGTTCGTCAACTATAATGCTTGCTTCAACTAGTACACTTACAACATCAAATACTGTCAATGAACAAGAGTCACGCAAACCATAACTTGAGTGTCTTCACTCAATCATGGAGTAGGAATGTGACGTTACGTATGTTGGTCTGAGGGTTCCGTTCGTTTATTTTACGGGAGCTCAGTTTTTAATTCATTTTAGACATCCAGTGATAGGTACGCCACACATGGCATTCAGTGATTTCTTCCATTGCATGGAAGGCAACAACACAATGACAATGCCGTGACTGTCGAGGAGGGAACAGCCAAACTGAACACTTCTATAAACAAGGCCCCCACCAGGTCATCCATAGTTGGAAAAAATTTGTCGCACTGGGAGTGTATATGTAGAGGAGGACCAGCACCATCACCAACTTTACTTTTCTCAGTGTAATTTTTTCGACGTGATAATTAATACTTTATGACTATCCTTGTAAAAAACAGGGGAACGAGAGAGCAATACTAATACCACGTATTCGTGTAACACACTGTACGGTGGCTCGTTGATTGTAAATGTAAATGTTCGTCTATAGCCACTACGCTCAGTACAATTTTTGATCGTTACTTCCTCTCTAAGGAGAGGAGATCCACAGAGGAAATATCGGTGGGCGACAAATTCCAGAAAAGGCTTTGAGCAATTTAAATTTGCTTCGAGGAGAGTATACGAAGTTGGGAATTTTCTCTTTGAAGTTGTTGTAGCGTAATGCGGTCGCTAATTCTGTAGGCTGCTCAGGGATGCTATTTGACTATCTGCAGCAGAGAAGGACGGCAAGGGAGAAAGGGCATCAGTGATACCAGTGCAGCTGATGCCAGGCGTACTCCGACATTGAAGACGAAAAGGTAGTCCGAGACGAGACTTATGTCTGCACTCTCTTAGGCTGTACAGTGCAGGCTTCTTCAGTGTGCCCAGCCTTTCATTTTTCCGCGAGCCCAACTCTGGTAAAAAGCTGCCGTCGTTTTCTTAGAATTAAAAAAATTACGCTGGAAGAGTCAGGTTATTCCAAATATGAAAAACTGTTTCATTGTACAGCGTTGTCGTGCGCCTATAAAGTAATATTCTATTCAAATTTAAAAACCGTTGCAACTGAAAAATCTTGTCAACACTGTATTTAATAGGCTATGTATTACATTACTACTGTACTATACATCAATAATTAGTAAGTGGAATCAACTTAAGATGAAATATTATCAAAAACTAGTTATAACTTTTAAAAAATACGAAATAGAAGTTATTCGCAACTAACACAAACTGCCATTTTTAAGGCAGGAGAATTGCGAAGACATTAAAGAAACTCAGCTCATTTGTCAGTTTCGTGTGTTCCATGATAGGAGACCTTCTTCCGTTTCAAGGTACAAGATGGTGCGCTACTGACAAAGAATGACTTACCAGTCCACTAGTTAGTATCGAGTTTTAAAACTATATAGAATTTTCCTCGCCATAAAACTCTGCAACTGATGAAGACGATATATATGACATTTAAATGTGTAGAACACTTCATATTCACAAACGCTACGCAAAACGCGAACTTCATGTCTAAGAACAAAAACTGTAAAAATCGGGCCGGCCGCTGTGGCCATGCGGTTCTAGGCGCTTCAGTCCGGAACCGCGCGACCGCTACGGTCGCAGGTTCGAATCGTGCCTCGGGCATGGATGTGTGTGATGTCCTTAGGTTAGTTAGGTTCAAGTAGTTCTAAGTTCTAGGGGACTGATGACCTCAGATGTTAAGTCCCATAGTGCTCAGAGCCATTTGAACCATTTGTAAAAATCGGCGGAAACTGCTTACGGCGGTTTCTAGTGCGCATTCTTCCATGCGATTCGAAGATCAGTCACTAGTTTGAAATACCGATGGGTAAACATGTTTCTATAGACACTACCCTTCAGATACAATATTTTGCCTTACTGTCTGGAAACTAATTATAATAGCAGTGGTAGTAATAATGATAATAATAATAAGAAGAAAGATAGATCTTGACGAAAATCGAAGTGCCAATCAAACGAATTGGCCCAGTGCGAGTAGTACTCGCACGTTGTGGGTATCCGTACAAACTTAATTATGTACATATATAGTTCATCCGTCCTGTAACTCAACAGAAGCGATTTTTGCCTGTTATCGATAGCGACCGTATCAAAATCTCAAAAGAAGCGAGCATAGGTCTTCGGTTCATTTGTATAGAGAGAGAAGATTTAATAAAACACTTTTATTTACATACAAAAACATGACTACAACTTATATTTTTTTACTTACTGAAGCATGAGTACAGCTTACATTTTATTTTTGTATGCAGTAATGTTGGTCTATTATGACGGATGATGAACGCAATGTGTGTCCAAATGGCGAAAGATATTTTTATGTGATGTAATTAAAATTTTACAAGATTCAGATTTTTTACCTTACTTGTAGTGTGAGACCTTACTTCGTGACGAATTTCATGGTTCTGTGTCAACGGTAAGTACCCTCTAGGTTTTGATGTGTGAGTTTGCGAGTATCAAAATATGTGTCATAAATGGCCATATCTTTTGAGTGCATTGACATAGACGCTTAAATTTTTTACAGTTTCAAGGGGTCATAGAGTTTAGTAAGCGACATAAATTTGAACTTTATACGCCTAACTGTTAGAGAGAAAACGGCTCTTAACGCACGGATAGAAAAAGAAACAGAAGATAAAAAGATTACAAATAAAAAATATTTTTCTTTGATATATGAGTGCAAATTAACATTTTTTGGGGTTTCTCATTACTTTTGCTGTGATATTTTGCGTCTTGCTAAATTTCGTGATTCTAGGTCAACAGAAAGCATTTTACGGGTTTTCATGAGTGAGTTTTCGAGGATCAAAGTATGTGACATCAATGGCCGTATATATACAGTGAAGTGATTTAGCAGCTTAAAACTTCTACCCTTCAAACGGACAATAGGCCTTAATATGTGACATAAATGTGAACTTCATTTGTATCTTTCTGAGAGAAAGGGTTCTTAACAGTGGGATAGATGAACTGACAGATGGACGGATAAGAAAGCTATCCTATAAGATTTCCATTTTTGCAGATTGGGGCATGGAAGCCTATAATGAATTCACCAAACAAAATTTATGATCACATTTCTAGTGATTTAAAAAATTTAATTATAAAGCTGAAATCATCTCTGTTTCACAACTATTTCTCCACACAAGAGTTTACGAAAATGTAACAATAAGAGACAGCCACAGAGGAAAGCAAGGACGGCAGGTGGAGAGAGTGTAAGTGACGGGGAAGTGAGAGAGATTGAACATGATTAAGTGCGAAATATTATGTGTAAAAAAAAAATAAAAAATGAAACACATACCTTTAGGCTTTTTGAATAACAACATTTTCACCATCGAACGCATGTATTTGTTATACATCCCACAGTTAAAACTTCTACATAAAGGCATTATTAAGTGGTTTAAATAATAAGAGACAGACACAGAGGAGAGCAAGGACGGCGGGTGGAGAGAGTGTGTTGAAGTGATGGGGAAGTGAGAGAGATCGAACATGAATAAGTGCAGCAGGACATTCATCACCCAGTACAGAGAACATATCAGAGCATGGAAATATGGAAAAAGCCACTCAAATTTTGCAGAACATATAACAGAAGATAGTCACGAACCTATAACAAGAGAGAAGAATATTCTTGCTGTATATCTTCACCATTACAGCTTAGACATAGGTCCTACTGCACTTTCTGAGACCCATGGATATAAACGTACTGTTTTTTTTTTTTTTTTTAATTCAAAGTCAGGCCATTGCAGGTGAGCTATTTATAGAGATCATTGAGCACATAGTTGGCAGATGTTGCAATGTCACTGTCAGACGTTTTTTCAACTAAAAGAGATATATCTTCTGCAAAAAGTCTAAATTTTGTAGTAGCTTTTGTACTGTGGGAAGGTCATTAATAAAAATAAGAAAGAGCAAGAAACCCAGAACAGAACCTTGTGGCACTCCTGTACTTACTGTTCCCCAACCAGATGGGGCTATTGTGTCATCTCCATGTTTAAGCGATACCCACTGTTTTCTATCAGTTAGGTATGATCGTAGCCACATTCCCACTGGACCAATGAAGCCATAACAGGCAGCTTTTGAAAGGAAAATTTCATGGTTCACACAGTCCAAGGCCTCAGTTAAACCACAAAATATACCAACCGAAGCTCATCTATTGTTCAGTGATTCTAAAACATTATTGGTAAGTGCAAATATAGCATCATGAGTTGACAGGCATACTTGGAATCCGAACTGGCAATGGCTAAGACCCTGATGGATGTTCAGGTGGTCCACAATTCTCTTATGTATAAGTTTCTCAAGAACTTCATAGAAACTTGTTAAAAGGGAAATTGGGTGGTAGTTAGGAGCATCAATTTTATCCCCTTTATAGAATAGTGGTCTCACATCTGCATACATTATTCTGTCTGGGACGATTCCTTGTTGAAAGGATTCATTAAATATATGGCAAAGTATTACACAAGGCATTATGAGAATGTTTAAGTACCTTAGAGGAAATATTATCAATGCCAGATGAATTTTATGTTTGCATTTTAGTGGTGATCGTTTTCTCCTCACTCACGGTAACTGGGACTACATGCATTTCACTTATTTTTCACAATCCAGATTCTTTTAGGAGATCCATATGCTCATTGACCAAGCCCTTACAATCGGTTTTCTAGGAAGCTGTTAGAAAGTGCTCATTAAGGACACTTGCAACTGCATCAGTTTCTTTAACTAAGCTACCACAATCTCTTATTTCTATGTTAGAAACACTATCATCTTTTTTCCCTGTTCCCTTTTGATAGCACTCCAGATCGTTGTTATTTTATTGTTTGATTTATCTACTTCAGATTTAACATGTAATGTATCAGAGCACTTTATAACACTTTTCAGTGTTTTACAATATGATATATAATGTTCTTTTACAGCAGGCTCATCAGAACATCTTTGTGATGTATATAACTCTATTCTTCTTTCACATAAAATTTTTATCCCTCTTATAATCAGAGCTCCAGTTTGATAACCTGGGACTCATTTATACGGTATTTTTTTTTTTTTTTTTTGCAAAACACTGATCCAAAAAGGGACATGAATTCATTTGTGAATAGGTTGAAGTTAATATTAACATTTCTTTGATTATATACTGAGCTCCAGTCCATCTGGTTCTAGAGCTTATTGGAATTTTCTAATGTGTCCACACTGATTGTTCTGAAAGACCTAACAGATGGTTTACATTTAATGATCAAACATATGTTATTAAGAGTAAGCAACTGCCCATCATCATGGTCAGTCAGACTATTGGGAATTTGACTTAAAGTACTGTGACTACTACTAAACTTATCAATAAAGATGTTATCAATAAGGTTTACACTGGAATCGGTCATTTGGGTAGGAAATTCAATTACTGAAGTTAGATTAATGTTTTGTAACAAACATTATAGTTCTCTGCTGTTGGTTTTGTCTGTAAGGAAGTTCGCATTAAAGTTACCCAGAATGACTAAATGCTTAGCGTTTGAATATATTTTCAACAAAATTGATTCAAGCTCTTTTAAGAAAACACAAATTTTCCCTGCAGGAGCCCTATATATAGTCACCACTGTAACTGAACTATCATCAGCAAAAATTTCGGATCCACAGCCTTCAAAATGGAAATCTGCACAATACATACTTAAGTGATGTATGAGCTATACCCACTCTGACGTGTATTGCAGCACCATTTTTCTCTCCATTTGCTCTACAGTAACTATCAGCTATGACATAACCCTCCAACTGAAGCATCAGCGTGTTTAAATGTTCAAATGTGTGTGAATTCCTAAGGGACCAAACTATTGAGGTCATCGCTCCCTAGACTTACACAGTACTTAAACTAAATTATGCTAAGAACAACACACACACCCATGCCTGAGGGTGGACTCGAACTTCCGGCGACAGTATCAGCATGCAGACTTTACACAGTGCTCCATGAAACACAATAAATGGTCTTGGGTTAGGGACTAATTTTCATTTATGTTGAGATCCAAAAGCTGCACTTTATCTCTAAAGCTCCTGATATTTTGGTGGAATATACGTAATTTATCATTTATAACAGATTTCAAGTTACAGCGTTTGGGGCTCTCTCAATAGTTATGGTTTGGTACTCGATATACTGACAGGCTCCCTCTTGTTGGCTATATTTGAGTACACATTACTTATAAATTTACCAGAGTCTTGCCATGTTTCTTGTTTCACTGACCCCATAAAAAAATCGGCACTGTAAACATCAGCTCTTCCACCCCAGTCGCTTTTCACTAGTGATGGTGTTGGACAGGCTGCTAGTGATGAGTTGGTTACTGCTTTTGACTGGCTGGTGTTGTTTAATTCCACACTTTCGTGTTGCTTACTGTGCGAAAGAAATTCTGTTCATTGTAGTCTACGGTGAGAGGGTCCCTGGTTTTATTCACTTTTGCTACAAAGTTCCACTACCTGGTTCACTAACTGGTTAGCTAACATGATTAAACGTTTTACACAGCTTCTATAATTGGGAGCTGTAGCGCTCAACTGCTCTGTTCACACACGACCACTGAGGGAATCATGCCGCACTGGTACTTTTATTAAGGTGACATTTGTGTTGTAAAATTTAGGCGATAACTTACTGTAAGTTGCGAGTGCTGTCTTGCCCTCGATTTTGAAGACGTCGTGGGCGCCGCCTCTAATTACAATGTGATCGTCTTTTTTCAAACTATTTGTTTTTGTAGATTTTCGTCTACAGCACTTAATGTTGCTCCAGGTTTAACTTTTGAGAAAACAGAATATTCTTTATGTAGAGCATCATGAAGGGGAGCTGAAAGGCGTTTCCCGTGGCTGTCTGCGTACAGTAAGAACCTTTTTCTGCAGCCGTCCGTTATCATCTATTTGTTTCGACCCTTATCGTTAGATTCCTTGCGTTTACTTTCGCCACCACAGTGCTAAAAACTTACTCGGTGGCTCTAGTGATCTGTTTGTTAGTGGAATATTTGCTGACTTTAGCGTATGTTTTTTGGTTGGGGTCCGCCTTTAGCAAAACACAATTTTGTTTTTTGTCCCAGACATGTTTCACTGCAGTTGCAGCATCATAAGTGGGTTTCTTTATTATTATGGCTGTTAAACATAAGGAATGTTCTTTACTGTTTAACTACATGTAAATATTAGTTTATAAATCGTAATTACATTAAGTACATAAAATTAGGGCTGAGGCAAGAAACAAAATTGTGTTTACTAAAGGCGGACCCCACCCAAAAACATATGTTATTATTAAAGCAAATGCAGACAAAAAAGCTTAAACCTCAAGATAATTTGCTGACTCGTTTAGTATATCATTGCACATATAGCACTTCCATGTTTTTATACAGTTTCAAAGATGAGTCTATCTTTACACAACGAAAGTTGTGAAATTTAGACATGCACTGCACACATACAATGCCGCTTTTAGCGGTTTTCCCACATTTTTTACATACGACATCAGATTTGTTACCCCAAGACCTAGTAACGATAGTAACTAATAATAGTTCGTTGTTTCTTTTATCACATTCACTGTTTTGTTTCTTGAGATTGTCATATTTATATTTTAAAGCGTGAAACTCTTCTAACAGTAAGGCAATGATTTTGTATTTGCAGTCTCGCATGCGATTTCATTTTCGCAGTTTTGTGCCGCACTCTTTCTTCTTTCAGAAATTTTTCCGATACTAAAACACGCAATACACTCATCACCACGATATACATCACATTTGTTAAGTGTTAAGCACTTTTTGTTAATTCTATTGAATTTATTCTGGGAACTAACATACTCGCAATTTACACTTGATGCCATCTTGAAACACGAGAAGTAGTTGTTATTAATTATTTACAAAGTTAAAATGTTGTAATGGAGTGGGGAAATTGTAAAATGTTCGAGTACATACACCGAAGAGCCAAATAAACTGGTAAACCTGCCTAATACCGTGTAGGGCCCCCACGAGCACGCAGAAGTGCCGCGATACGACGTGGTTTGGACTCGACTAACGTCTGAAGTACTGCTCTAAGGAATTAACACCATTAATCCTGCAAGGCTGTCCATAAATCCGCAAGAGCACGACGGGGTGGAGATCGGTTCTGAAAATCACGTTGCAAACCATCCCAAATATGCTCACTAATGTTTATGCCTGGGAAGTTTGAGGGCCATCGGGTGTGTTTAAACACAGAAGAGTGTTCCTGGAGCCACTCTGTAGCAAGTATGGACGTGTGGGATGTCACATTGTCCTGCTGGAATTATCCAAGTCCCTCGGAATGCACAATGAACACGAATGGATGCAGCTGATCAGACAGGATGCTCACGTACGTGTCACCTGTCAGAGTCGTATCTAGACGTATCTAGACGTATCAGGGGTCCCATATCACTCCAACTGTACATTCCCCACGTCATTACACAGCCTCCACATGCTTCAACAGTCCTCTGCTGGCGTGCAGGATCCGTGGATTCATGAGGTTGCCTCCATACCCGTACACGTCCATCAGCTCGATACCATTTGAAACGAGACTCGTCCGATGAGGCAACATGTTTCCAGTCATGAACAGTCCAATGTCGGTGTTGGTGGGCCCAGGGGAGGCGTAAATCTTTGTGTCGTGCAGTCATCAAGAGTACACGAGTGGCCTTCGGATCTGAAAGCCCATATCGGTGATATTTCGTTGAATGGCACGCTGATACTTCTTGATGGCCCAGAATTGAAATCTGCAGCAATTTGCGGAAGGGTTGCACTTGTGTCACGTGAACGATTCTCTTCGGTCGTTGTTGGTCCCGTTGGTCCCTTTCCGGCCACATGGATGTCGGAGATTTTGTGTTTTACCGAATTCCACTCGTGAAATGGTCGTACGGGAAAATCCCCACATCATCGCTACCTCGGAGATTCTGAGTCCCATCGCTCGTGCGCCGACTATAACACCACGTTAAAACCCACTTAAATCTTGATAACCTGCCATTGTAGCAGCATTAAACGATCTTACAACTGCGTCAGACACTAGTTGTCTTATACAGGCGTTGCCAATCGCAGCGCCGTGTTCTGCCTGTTTACATATCTCTGTATTTGAATACGCATGCCTATATCAGTTTTTTGGGCGCTTCAGTGTAGTTAGTCATCGACGGCAGGGTGTAAACTGATACCTTACGTGAAAATATAAAACGAAGAGAAATGAAATAACATACGATAGAAACAGAAACTAGCAGTGCTCAAATTTACGTCGTAACCACCATCGTACTGCATAAAAGTAAGGAATTTATTCTTTCAAGAAGCAATGATTTCTTACGAATCACAGATTCAACGAGCATCAGCAAGAAGCAGGTACTGTGCGACTTTCCTTCTTCCTGACTTCTTAGCTGCACACAACCAGCGATGTAAGGCAGAAGAATGCACTTTCTCTGAACTTTTCTTTCGATTGTTTGGTGCAGCAGTAGAGGCGAAGGCCGGCTCAAGCAGCAAGATAATGTTTATTAATTTACAATTTCTGAATGTACAATTATTTATTCAGGTTAGGAATATAACGAGTTCTTACTTACTTTTCAACGAAGCAGCAGAAAACTGATATCGATTCAAATTGCTTCCCCAATTGCTAATATTGGGGAAATTTTCGTTTCTGACGGAAACCTGCTGAAACTGGTTCTCAAATCATTCACTGTTATTTACGTTCGGAACTGACCCTACGAGTTATCTCAGGAGACAGAATGGAAAAAAAGACGAATCCACATTGCTTTTATTTCATATGCTGATTTAATGAAAGCCTTTGACAGTATTGACTGATTCACACCCTTTGAAATTCTGAAGAAGTGTAGCGTATTCATCGCGCTATTCAATTTGTACATCGAGCAAGTGGTTAAGGAAACCAAAGAGACATTATGAAAACGAATTACAGTTGAGGGAGAAGACATAATAGATACGCCGATGATCTAGCACTGTCATAGACAGTAATAATTCAGAGATCAGTTGAGTGGCATGTACAGTGGAGATTTTTTATACACTACTGTTATGATCACTAGAAAAAAATTAAATCCAATTGAATTCAATACCTCTTTTGTTACCCAAGGATTTCTACCAGCCCTCGTCTATTTACCTACTTGATCCTCTGCTGCCTTCCCTGTTTCATCTCTCAAAGCTACCCATTCTTCTTCTACTGTATTCCTTTCATCTGTTCTTGTCAGTCGTTTCCTAACGCTCCCTCTGAAACTCTCTACAATCTCTAGTTCTTTCAATTTAACCAGGTATCTGCTTCAATTGCTACCTTTTTGCAGATTTTTCAGCTTTAATCCACAGTTCATAGCTCTTAATGGGGGCATTTTGACCCCATGTTTACTAGACTTTTTTGCTTCCAATGATTGTTCCTGGCATATCCCTGAATATTGATCATCCCTGCTGTGACACACTGTATACTGCTTTCTCAGAACAATTGTTGTAACTTGTCATATAATTTATTATTTAATGTGTCACATAATTTATTAAGCTAAATGATTTCATATTGAAATTTCATTGAAATAATTCCTCTCGTTTTGTTCCTAAATCAAACACTAACAATTTTCATGTTTGGAAACCAACCGAGACATTCTGTAGATGCATTACTTTAAAAATTTTTGATTGCACGAGAATTTCACACCCACACATATTTATCTCTGTACCTGACGATGGCGTAAAAGCAGAAAACCGGTCTGGAAAACATCAAATGCTGTAGAATGTTGTTTTTTTGCATTCATGATGTATAAATTATTCTACCAAGAAGCAAAGAAAAAGTTAATTAGTGAAATGCGATTACTCTCTGGCGCGATACTGGAGACAACGGGTACGTTATATACACTGAGATACTCCCGCTGAACAATTTCCAAATTTTTATAGGTAGATTTTTGTTTCAACCTGCGTATTGTAAAACATAACGGTCCTTTGACACTCCTTTGAGATACACCTGAAGATGCTGTCGGCAGTAACCATACGCAACTGACTCTTGAGGTTGCTGTTGCCGTTACGTGAGACGCTACGTCTATCCAAATCTCATCAGCGCTCAACACATTCCGCAACGTTAGACCCACCGTAGAACACCTGCTACCCGGTCCGAGAGAATACCTCGCCCGTCCTCGCTCCACTCGCCTGCCGGCTGCAGTCTGTTCAGTAGGAACGTGCGGTCACATATGTAATGGCAGCAAGCAGCGTGTTCTCCCCGCCAGAGGCCATCGCAGACGCGGGTCACGTCTGTGTCCCAGCAGTTCAGGCCGTTACTCGGGAAGAGAGCGACCGCGTCCTGCGAAGCAAAGTAATCTGTTAGCCCCCTCTGGCCGGGCTCGCCCATTACAAATCTAGTCCAGATACACTACTGGCCATTAAAATTGCTACACCACGAAGATGACGTGCTACAGGCGCGAAATTTAACTGACAGGAAGAAGATGCTGTGATATGCAAATGATTAGCTTTTCAGGGCATTCACACAAGGTTGGCGCCGGTGGTGACACCTACAACGTGCTGACATGAGAAAAGTTTCCAACCGATTTCTCATACACAAACAGCAGTTGACCGGCGTTGCCTGGTGAAACGTTGTTGTGATGCCTCGTGTAAGGAGGAGAAATGCGTACCATCACGTTTCCGACTTTGATAAAGGTCGGATTGTAGCCTATTACGATTGCGGTTTATCGCATCGCGACATCGCTGCTCGCTTTGGTCGAGATCCAATGGCTGTTAGCAGAATATGGAATCGGTGGGTTCAAGAGGGTAATACGGAACGCCGTGCTGGATCCCAACGGCCTCGTATCACTAACAGTCGAGATGACAGGCATCTTATCCGCATGGCTGTAACGGATCGTGCAGTCACATCTCGATCCCTGAGTCAACAGATGGGGACGTTTGTAAGACAACAACCATATGCACGAACAGTTCGACGACGTTTACAGCAGCATGGACTATCAGCTCGGAGACCATGGCTGCGGTTACCCTTGACGCTGCATCACAGACAGGAGCGCCTGCGATGGTGTACTCAACGACGAACCTGGGTGCACGAATGGCAAAACGTCATTTTTTCGGATGAATCCAGGTTCTGTTTACATCATCATGATGGTCGCATCCGTGTTTGGCGACATCGCGGTGAACGCACATTGGAAGCCTGTATTCGTCATCGCCATACTGGCGTATCACCCGGCGTGATGGTATGGGGTGCCATTGGTTACACGTCTCGGTCACCTCTTGTTCGCATTGATTGCACTTTGAACAGTGGACGTTACATTTCAGATGTGTTACGACCCGTGGCTCTACCCTTCATTCGATCCCTGCGAAACCCTACATTTCAGCAGGATAATGCACGAACGCATGTTGCAGGTCCTGTACGGGCCTTTCTGGATACAGAAAATGTTCGACTGCTGCCCTGGCTAGCACATTCTCCAGATCTCTCACCAATTGAAAACTTCTGGTCAATGATGGCCGAGCAACTGGCTCGTCACAATACGCCAGTCACTACTCGTGATGAACTGTGGTATCGTGTTGACGCTGCATGGGCAGCTTTACCTGTACACGCCATCCAAGCTCTGTTTGACTCAATGTCCAGGCGTATCAAGGCCGTTATTACGGCCAGAGGTGTTTGTTCTGGGTACTGATTTCTCAGGATCTATGCACCCAAATTGCGTGAAAATGTAATCTCATGTCAGTTCCAGTATAATATATTTGTCCAGTGAATACCCGTTTATCATCTGCATTTCTTCTTGGTGTAGCAATTGTAATGGTCAGTAGTGTAAATACACTACACACATTGTCAAACTCTTGAGCGAACAAAAGTGGCGGAATGACGCGTTCGACGTAACAACTCAGTGACAACTACTAAAACGTGATAAAAACTAATCTGACGAAGTGCGGTCGGTATCAAAGTTTGGATAATCCTCCGGATCCCTTAGCCGAGGTATAGGCACCAGAGAGGCAATAGAAAGCAACACAAGTTCCAAAAACAACGATCTTGTGGAACCCAGCTCTCTCCATTCGGCCAAGAGAGGTAAAAATAAATAGATACTGGTGCTCTGGTTGATGCCGTGTTCCTTGACTACCGCAAGGCTTTCGATACAGTTCCGCACTGCCGCCTAATGAACAAAATGCGAGCACACGGAGTGAGTATCAGACCAGCTGCATGGCTGGTTTCTAGCAAACACAAAACAGAACGTTGTTCCCAATGGAGAGAAATCTTCAGGCATAAAAGTAACTTTGTGGCTACCCAAAGAGAATTTGGGGTCTTGCCCACTCGCCTCGTATAGGGTGCCTAAGGGATGCTGCATTCTCGGATCGCTATACAACAATTCAATCAAATAACATTAGTAGTTTTATTTCTATAAAACAGATTGACAACATTTAGCTTTAATGTACAAAGGTGTCGCAAGTGATGTGCGACATGCAACATAAATTCGGGTCCTTGCTATACACAATGTTTCTCCAAGTTGACACACGTCACTGATAACGGTTCTCGTAGCACTCTCTGCCATACCGTGCTAATACTCCGCGAATACTTTCCACTAACGTCCGTGTACTGAGCCGATCTGAGATGCCGAGGCTGGCAGGAGCGGCGCTTATATTCACTTCGGCTCGAGGGCGCTCCTGTCGTGGTGCGGTCCTATTCCACGCACCATTGGCCGATGTCGTTTCACCGCCTTCTCTGGTGTTGCGTTCTTCGTCTTCGTTCCGCCACTTGTGGTTACACCAGAGCAGAGAATATCATACGACCCATACTTTTACAATTTTCGGAGTGATTGACCTGCCCCTGCCACTGGGTTTTCTGCAACCCGCAACGCCTTCAAATATCACAAGCAATATTTTATTATTCTCTCGTTCGCTACAGCCTATAGAAAAAACAAACAGGATCTGTTTGTAAGAAGTTTAATGTACTGTAGTTAAACTTTGTATTAGGATCCGTTTTCGCTGGAGGCCAGAATAATCGCATTATTCAAGAAACACATACAAAAGTGACCTTCAAATGCGTCTTTCTTGAATAAGCCGAAAACTGTGACCTCCATCAAAAATGTTTCCCAATGCAAAATTTAACTACATTAAATTTCCTAAAAAAAAGTTCCTTTCATTTTTATGTAGGACTAGTAGTTCGCTCATAGCAAGAAAAAGAATATAGAAATCATGCCTGTGGTTTTCTTAAGGCACTGGAGGTTGCATAAAGTCTATAGGTAAGATTCCCTAGTAGATAACGTCGGAAATTCCATAAGGTATTTTGATGATGATGCTATTGCATACAGAGAAGTCGAAACGCTAGAAAATTATAGCGAAATGCAAGAAGCCCTGCACGAGGATCGACACTTGGTGCAAAAAGATTGGCAATTGACCCTCAACATATACAAATTAACTCATTCCGCGTATAGGCACAAAGACCCACATTATTGTACGATTACACGATTTCAGAACAATAACTGGAAGCAGTCACATCCATAAAATATCATGGACAATGCGCACAGAGCTATTGGAAGTTGAACTGCAGGTAAAACAGATGCCAAATGGAGATCAGTGAGTGGAAGAACACCCAGGACATGTAATCCACCCACCAAGGAGGTAGTTAAAAAACAATAAAGCAATACTTCAATATTGCTCGTCAGTCTGGGGTCCATGCTAGACGGACGGATAGACGAAATAGAGAGCATCAAAAGAACAATAGCGCATTTCGTTACAGGTTCAATCTCAGCCAGCACTAGTGGCAGAAGCGTTCTGCTCCACGTTCGTGGACTGCTGATATGTTCCGACAACGCATGCTCCTACAGGAGTCAACTAATATATTGCTTCCTCCTACGTACATCTCGCAAACAGACAATGATGGTAAAATTAGAGAGATTCGAACTCACATGAAGTCTTATCAGCAATCGTTCTTCCTGTGAACTACATGCGACTGGAACAGGAAAAGGGCGAATGACAGCGGTACATAAGGTACCCTCCGCCACACACCGTAAGATTGCTTGCGGAATATAGATGTTGATCATGTTTCGCTTGATAATGGATGCAACATATTAAGAAAATTTAAAAATCCTCAAGAAACTACCGCTGGATTCGTGAATCTATAAAAAGCGTTAGACAACGTAAAGTGCTGCAAGATGTTCAAAATCGTCAGAAACAAATAGATGCTATTATTATTATTATAACAATAAGTATAGCAAATGAAATCACTATGCAGTGTTTGATATTTTATCATGTGCCGGAAGCTTCCCAGAAGTCTAAGCCTGCATAATGTGTCGGCGCGCAGTATTCGAACAGATCTCAGTAAAGTAATTATTGCAGTTCGAAGGTGTATATTTTGGTTTTCAAGTGCCCGTTAGGATCTTCTAAAGTAAACTCCGTCCTAAAAGGCCTTGGAAGGCCCAACGGTACCTACTGGCCGCCGTGTCATCCTTAGCCCACAGGCGGGATACGGATATGGAAGGGGCATGTGGTCAGCACACCGCTCTCCCCGCCGTATGTCACTTTACGAGTGCTCAATCAAGTTTGCCTCACAAGGGCTGAATGCACCCCGCTTGCCAACAGCGCTCGACAGACCGGATGGTCACCCTTCCAAGTTCTAGCCCAGCCCAGCGCTTAACTCTGGTGATCTGACGGGAACCGGTGCTACCACTACGGCAAGGCCGTTGGCGTTACGATCTCCTGGCACTGCTCAAAGCTTGTCGTAAAACAGTGGGACTCTTACATTCTGCGTGGTGTCTGTTTGTTCTACATCGTGTCTCCCTACCACTTTCGCGCAACGACGCTCTGAGCGTGTTTTTCAGGGAATTGACTAGTTTGAACCTGGGACCTGTTGCTAGTAAGGAGACGCCAGACCACACATGACATGTAGAATTCAGAAGAGTTCAGTGAGACTAGTGATGATATAATCAAATACTTAATGATTTCAGCGTCAGCTCCACTGCACTCCCTGTAAAAGAATCTTAATACTAACTAAATTTAGTGGAAGGGGTTCAAGGCTTTCCTATTTTTAGTTAGCTGGTAAAATAACGTCGAAAAAGCAGTTAAGTTTACCATTGGAAATTTTATTCTACTCACAAAACATTGTTTATAAATTGCGCTATTGATAAAAGGAAATGTTTTAATACAGGATGGTGAAAACCAACTGCGTTAAACAAAAAAGTGAACGAATATTCCCTGAATGGGTTTCCAAGTTCTACAATGGATCGAAGGATGACCTATGCCATACCACATCTATAATCTAGGTTTAAATTAAGTTTCACAAAAGAGAAAACTATCAAAATGGTCTACAGTGACCCTCAATTATCTTTAATTACTTATCTAACTTGTCGTAAATTACAGTGGCTGATGTGGCTTCTCAATAACTATATAACAGAAAAATCATCGCGTTTCAGATTTTTACTTCAAGTGGCAAATGTGAACATCGTGAGCTTTAATTGACGATCGACACTAGTATTACGCAAAAAGGGGGTGTAACAGATGAGACTTCTGCAGTTCTGAGTGAAGCTTTATGCGCTGTTATGCGGCATCGCATGCATTCATTACCTTGTCGGTGTTCGTCAGGGGGCGGCGGCCGGTGTAGCCCCGCTCACCTCGCCGTCTCGGAAGCAACTCCGAAGCAACTCTCTCCTAACTTCTCCTTACTACAATTTACCGAAGTTGGTTTAAAACAACTATCTGGCTGTCTTTTCATCTGACCAATCAGGGTCTCAATGTTAACCTTAAGATCCGCCTACAAAAATTCTGTCTATCCAATGAGAAACGTTATACTTTTCGTGGTGGGGCAATGATTTTAAAGTTTGCAACGTAACAGAGACGCGAAAAAGTCTCACGCTAAAACTTGCAGCTGGTGTAGTCCTTTTTAGTGTTATCGTAAGATCTATACTGTTCTTCTGGAGGGCTCTATCTTTTAACATGGGCTGGGGGGTGGTCCTGACATAACAGAGACGCGAAAAAGTCTCACGCTAAAACATGCAGCTGGGGGGGTGGCCCTTTTTGTGTTATCGTAAGATCTATACTGTTCTTCTGGAGGCTCTAGCTTTTAACATGGGCTGGGGGGTGGTCCTGACGTAACAAAGACGCGAAAAAGTCTCACGCTAAAACTTGTAGCTCGGGTGGTCCTAGTGGTTAGCTGGCCACGTGGGTGTCCAGTCCGTCCCTTATCGTAGGGCCTTCTAGCTTAACACGGTTCTGCTCTCAGCTTGTGTTCTCGTTTCTCCCCTCGGAAATGCGTCTGTCTCACGGTGGGAAGGTATGACATGCATTTAGGCATTCTTGTGTTAGTCTGTGGTATTCCATTTGCTCACTCGTTACTCGTATTACTTTGGTTAATTTAATGTCACGATTTATTCGGAGCTATGTGACATACTACTGGATTTGCTTATCATGTCAGGGTTTTCATGGAAGGTGTTGGATTTGGCTGACACCTTACAGGACCTCTATCACTGTCTTATGCTGTAGTCACTGCATCGCGATTACCAGTTCCACGTACTTGTTTTTCCACTTTTCTCTCGTCAATCTGCTATCACCTGGTACGGCGATGTCAGTGAACCGAACTTTCTTGTTTCCACAGTTTTGGTGTCAGGAGTACTGTGTTCTGGCATTAGGTCTGTCTGCTTTCGTAAAGACCAGAGTAATATTGCACGCTCGTTTTCGACGACTGTTTCCGACTTGCGGCCGCACCAGTTCGACCACAGTTGAGGGGTCAGCCTCAGTGCGAGCAGTAACTGGGTTGGCCACCGGTGAGGACCGATCGGAGGACTCGGACGTGCTGGACGTCCGTTGGATCCCAACGGCTGGCCCACATCAGTGGTGCCCATCCACTGCAGCCTCAAGCTGTGTAACCGAAGCTGCCGGCTAATTGTAAATCTGGCTTACCTTCCAGTGAATCACTCGTTCCGCAACATAATGCCTCTGCTTGTAATCAGTCCAGAAGGTCTTTTTGCAACATCTCAAGACGTGGTTAATTCAATCCTCCGCTTTTTTTTCTTTCAGATTCTGATCTTTCGTCGCCGGCCGCGGTGGTCTAGCAGTTCTAGGCGCTCAGTCCGGAACCGCTCGACTGCTACGGTCGCAGGTTCGAATCCTGCCTCTGGCATGGATGTGTGTGATGTCCTTAGGTTGGTTAGGTTTAAGTAGTTCTAAGTTCTAGGGGACTGATGACCACAGATGTTAAGTCCCATAGTGCTCAGAGCCATTTGAACCATTTTTGAACCATTTGACCTTTCGTCTTCTGCTGCTTTCTCTTTGATAGTATTAGTTGCCGTGGGTTCTTCCTGTAAAACAAAAATCTGTCCTTAATTTTCTTTCTTTAAGGTTGCCTTGGTCCGCGAAGAAAAGGTCTTTCCTTATATGTTTTGACTTCGATCTGATGTCAGAACTTCCTATTCGCTTTATCGCGAACGCTATCAGAGCGCAGATTTCCTGTACCGATTCTCTATTTTTTCAATTTAGAGAGACTTACTGTTGTTAACTTCAGTCAAAGCTGATCCCTGGCCATCTTTCACATAGTCTGCCGAACTAGCTGCCTAATTGTAAGAGTCGTCTACCGTCTCCTCTCCTGGGCAAGTACGGGCTACCAACGTCACAGCGAGGGTGAAATACATGGGTGAATTGTCATGAGACTTCTTTGTCTGTCCAGATTATCGAGCTCTATCTCAGTCCAGTTCAAATGCCCCCAGTGTTCCTGATGCCGGCTGTAGCGCAGGTTTTCATTAACTTGGTAGAATTGCTACCATTCAGTTAGCTTTTCAATTTTTTCCTGACCCATTGGATGTACTGTTTGCCGACCATGCTTTTCACATGCCCACGCTTGATGTTGTTCAACTATGAAATGCCTAGATATTCGTAGGCTCCTGGGTGGTAGCATCTGATGGTACGTCCATTTGGGGTTTCATTGCCTTCATTTTCTGGAATTTTGACTCTCTCCCTCTTATTCTTCACCTTATTATTATTATTATTATTACTGTCGTTAGCGGTAACAGAAATATTAATAGTTGTATAGCTACTACTAACGTTATTAATTCCTAGTCTGTACTGTTACTCACATTGCTTTTACATACATTCAAATAATTTTTCTTTCGAGTAATACCACTTTATTACTATTTATGGTACAAACATTACTGACATTTCTTAACAAATTACGATGTTAAAGAAGTACTGCATGTGTGAAACCCTGGTCCGGTATAAGATCAGATTAAATAAGTGCCCTATGAGGAATGGCGAGTAATGTGTAATACGCACAAGAATCAAGAAGGAAAAGCAAAGGATAAGGACTTGGATTAAAAATGTCGTAAGGAATTGATGCAGTCTTACTCTTCTACTGTTCAAGAAACAATGACGGGAATAAAAAATGCTTTCAGGAGTGTTATTAAAGCTCAAGGTCGAAAAAGTCAATGAAAAGTTTCGCTAATGACACTCTTATTCTCAGTAAGGGAGAATTGCAGGACATTTTGAATGGAATAAACAGTCCGGTGAGAAAATAACGTGTATTGAGAGTGAAACGAAGAAAGAGGAAAATAATGAAGAATATCGGAAATGAAATTAACGATAAACTAGAACTAAAACCTGGGCACTACGTTGTACAAGAAGTGAAGGAACTCGGCTACCTTAGAAGCAGAAGTATGGATGGTGGGAAAGCTAGAAAAGATAAAGGAAGCGTCTCAGATATCGTGTTACAGAAAAATTGAGTGACCAGATAAGAAGTGGTGAAGTTCTGTAGGGAACAGGTGAGGAATGGAATATACAATGTCTAATCAAAAGCATCCAGAGACTGTCAGTGGATATTAATTTGGAGTGTGTTGATCCTTTATCTTTATGATGGGTTGAAACTTGCTGGTGACAGTTTGAATGGGAAATGGAGAAATGGAGCCCACTGTTCCTCACGTGCCGAAACCAGAGCTGTTCCCTTGGGTTCAGGTCGGGACACTGGGCTGGTCAGTTCATTTAAGAAATTTATGTCGGCAAACCACTGCCTCACAGATGGTGGTTTATGACAAGGTGCATTGTCATGCTGATATCTCTAAACTGTTGTTCTACTGTACGCAGCATACAGTTCTGTATAGTGTGCTTTTATCCTTCTACATTTTTTGTTTTCTTAAGCGCAATAACGGGACCATACCTTAACCATGAAAAACACCCCATAGCATAACACCAGCTACTCAGTACTTCACTATTGGCATTACACATGATGACAGGTAGATTCTCCCGTCACCAAACAGTTTCATCAGATTGCCACAGGGAGCAGCGTGAGTCATCACTCAGAATCATTTGTTTCCAGTGGCATTGCTCTTTACATCACTTCAAGCACTGCTTAGCACTGACTAGAGAAATATGTAACTTGTGAAAAGCGCTTGACCATTGTACGCCTTTGTTTTTAAGTCGCTACGTGTAGTCTTTGTGCTAGCTGGCCTGCTCGTGACACTTTTAAAATAACATGTGATTCCATTGATTTGAAGCGATTTTTTACAACTACCTTCTTGACCTGTTCTCTACGATTTTTTCCATTTTTTATCGGTCACTCGAGATGTCCTCCGTGGGAGCTGGACAGTTAAAGGTCATGGAACAACGTGACATCGGGTACTGCCGGCCGCTGTGGTCGAGCGGTTCTAGGCGCTTCAGTCCGGAACCGCGCTGCTGCTACTGTCGCAAGTTCGAATCCTGCCTCTGGCATGGATGTGTGTGATGTACTTAGGTTAGTTAGGTTTAAGTAGTTCTAAGTCTAGAGGACTGATGACCTCAGAAGTTAAGTCCCACAGTACTTAGACCCATTTGAACCATTTTTGATCAGGTACTTAGAGCTCTGACTTCATTTGCTCTCATTAAACTGAGTGTAGGCTCTGATCTCGTTTATGTGCTTTTCTACTGAAACTGTCCGCATCAGTCAGCTGAGTGGTCAGCGCGGCGGAATGCCACGCCAAGGGGCCCGG
Source organism: Schistocerca americana (assembly GCF_021461395.2). Lineage (NCBI taxonomy): Eukaryota > Metazoa > Arthropoda > Insecta > Orthoptera > Acrididae > Schistocerca > Schistocerca americana. The sequence goes on along the minus strand of NC_060120.1, from coordinate 225,712,753 downwards.
GTTCGATTCTCGGTTGGGGCAGGAGATTTTCTCCGCTCAGGGACTGGGTGTTGTGTTGTCCTCATCATCATTTCATCCCTATCTCCGACGTGCAAGTCGTCCAATGCCCTCGGCGGCCGAACTTCCCCGAATGCGGGACTCCCGGCCCACAATGCCGTACGCTCATTTCCATTTCTACTGAAACTGTGAATGTGACCGCTCGGTTAGGAACGGTGCGCTTGGGAGAATTGCGTGTTCTCGGGCCAAAGAGTTCTAGGAAGGTGGCCGGTAGGTGACAATAGCGGGGTGCCGACAGAGGCTACCCCTGGGGAATGGTCTGCGGTACGCCTTTGTATCAGCCGCGATGTAGAGGCCAATGGCCGGGCAGAAGTTTACGGCGACTGGCTGACGCCTTGCAAAGTGGTTTTACGGCTGAATATTACGTACTGGTCACCGTCTCGACACCAGGCATGTGCACTGTGGCGGTGGCGTTCGCAGAAATTGATATCTAACACTGTGCAATGGCACCACACATAGACGCTGTTTTGCAAATCTCACGTGCGGTTTCTCTCACGTGTGTCCTATCGCATGTGGCAATAAGATGCTAGATGATTGGTGGACTGCAGATGGTCCATGCTGACGTGATAGGTCGGCCGGGGTGGCCAAGCGGTTAAAGGCGCTACAGTTTGGAACCGCGAGACCGCTATGGTCGCAGGTTCGAATCCTGCCTCGGGCATGGATGTGTGTGATGTCCTTAGGTTAGTTAGGTTTAAGTAGTTCTAAGTTCTAGGGGACTGATGACCTTAGAAGTTAAGTCCCATAGTGCTCAGAGCCATTGGACGTGATAGAGCACCGCTAAAATTTGACGGCAATGTTCTCCATTAAAACAGAACACTCCGCCCGAACGGCCAGTAAGGCCCAACGGTACTGACCGGCCGCCATATCACCCTCAGACCACAGGCGCCACTGGATGCGAATATGGAGGGGCATGTGGTCAGCATCCCGCTCTCCCGGCGGTATGTCCGTTTACGAGACCGCAGCCGCTACTTCTCAGTCACGTGGCTCCTCAGTTTGTTTCACTAGGGCTGGCTGCATTCCACTTGTCATCAGCGTTCGGCAGATCGGATGGTCACCCATCCAAGTTCTAGCCCAGCCAGATAGCGCTTAACCTCGGTTATCTGACGGGAATCGATGTTACCACTGCGGCAAAGCTGTTGACCAAGTTTCTGCATTGGATATGGATTTTTCATACAGCACGGAAATTACTGGCATATAATTCCACGCACAATCACGATTGGAACTGTTGGACCATGGAAGGGCCGAGGCGCACTAATTTTGCAGAGTTGGTAGGATGAGGAGAGAGATCGCAGAGGCTCATCTGGGCTTGCAGAGAGAAAGAGGTCATGGCGTCTCTTCAGGACCGACAGAATGAGTTTCATCCCGGAGTAGAGCACCAGAATTCTTGAGTAAATACTTAAGAATATTTCTTTTACCATTACTGTGTACTTTTGTACACTTCGTCAGTAGTAAGAACGTTTAGGCTTCTACAATAATACAGTATCTCAGGGTAAATTGCTAGCAATGTGAAAGCAAGTGCTCTGAATTCCGATTACAGTGTCGCCCATGTATTCCGATCCAGAACAGCCTTTGCTACCCTACTTTTGAACATGAGCATGTGTAAATTACTTTTGATATGTGTGTGGCGCAAGTTACTCTAAGCTGCATCTGACTGTAAATGAAATTGAATTCAAATAATGGCTGTCTACAGTATACAGAATGTCTTCTTCAACAAACACACTACCCAACTGACGCATATTGAAACTGTGCCCTGCTAGAAAATGCCTCTATTGAATTATGTAGAATTTTGCACATGAATACTAAACTTCAACAAAGAAAGTTCGTTTAGGTTCTATGATTGATTCTTACCTGCAACGAATACCTTACCTCTGCTCTGTCTCCTTAACTGCCTAAAGTGATTAGCAGAACTGCATACACCTGAAATAAATCACCGCTCCGCTAATTGCCTTAGCACTTATTTTAAGCTTCTTCTTCTTCTTCCGTCATGCATTAGGCTTTTCCTCAGCCTTCCTGATATCTGTATTTCTTTTGTAGTCTAGCTTAGTGTATTCTGCTATGTACCTGAGGAATTTCATTTCATTGGCTTGTAATCTTATTTTAACTTTCTTTTTCATTGCCCAAGATTCACTTCCATATAGTAGTGTTGGTACTGACATAACTTTATAAAATTTTAGACATGTTTCTGTTCTTACTTTAGGCTGGAGGGCTCTTCTGATAGTGCGATTTAAGTAGTTAAATTTCTCAATTTTGTCTTGTTGATCTAGGTCTCCCCTGTACGACAGCAAGGTTCCTAGAAATTTGAATCTATCTACTTGCTCTATAATCGTATTGTCTATAATTCTTTTTGTTCTTACTGTATTTTTTCCACAGAAAGCCATGGCTCTCTTTTTTTGTATTGATATTCACATATTATATATCTGGCATGTTTGGTATGCTTCATAGACAGCTCTCTGCAGTCCGTCTTCCTTATTCGAAATTAACACTTGGTCCTCTGTGACCGACAAAGTCATAATGTAATCTTTTTGGTTGAAGCTATACGTATAGTTCTTCAGTTTCATTCCCCATTGCCGTGTAATGTCGTCAGTACATATATTAAAAAGCAGTGGAGAGACGCTGCGACCTTGTAGCTCTCCTAAATTAATAACCTTTGTTGTATCTTCGTTATTCCCAATTATTTGGATTCTTATATTAGCACAGATCTTTTGAGCTACCTATACAATGTGTATTGGTACATATCTTTTTACTAAAATTTCCCACAGTAGCTGTCTATTTACTTTACCAACAGCCTTTACATAATCGACGAAAAGGGTGTGTATTTATTGAATTAATTATTTTTTCTCTAATTTGCTGTAGCATTAATATGTCGTCTGTACAGCTTCTCCACTTTCTGAATACATTTTGTTCTTCTGACAACAGGCACTCCATTATGGGTTTTAGTCTTTCGGTTATTATTCTGTCATAGATCACATATGCAGTATTTAATTTTGATATGCTTCTACAGTTTTTAAGTTTTGATCTGTCTCCTTTTTTAAATACTGGTTCTATTAGTGAAATCTTCCATTCTTTTGGTATTTCCTTTGTTATCCAGTAAAGATTCAAAAATCTGAGTACCCTTTTTTTTAAATGCTACTGAAGAATACTTTAGTAGTTCGCTGTTATGCGATCACTTCCCACTGCCTTTCGGTTCTTTGTATATCTGAGAGCATGTTCTAATTCTTGGAATTCAAGATGATCTGGATTTGTTTCAAGATCTTCATAATTTTATGTGTTCATTTCATCAGTCCGCATTTCCTTGTAATAATGCAGCCAGTGTTTGTTCTATATTACATTGATATCTGCCACATCCTTTTCGCTGTTATTCAAGTGTTGTACTATTTTATATGCAAGTGTTTGTCTCCCATGGACATCGTTTTAGATCCTGGAAACAAAGTTATCCCAACCGTCTCGATGGAGCTTTCAGCTTAGTTTTTTCACTTCTGCTGTCTGCTTCTTGTATGCTTCATTATTCTCCTGAGTTGGGTGTTGCAGATGTTTTTTATATAGTTTTCTCAATATTTCAACATCCTCCTCAATTTCTTTTCTCCAAATCATGTGGCCTTTTTTCTTCTTCCTGTATTTCGTTTTACCTAAAGCTTCTTTGGCTGCCGTTCTCAATATGTTCTTAATCTGTTCCCACTCAATTTCAATACTCTCTGATTCTGCAACTGTGCCCGTTATTGGGTCTAAGCGTCTTTGATAAAGATTCTTGATTGACTTCTGTTCTAGTAAGTAGATTTTATAACTTCCCTTGGTTGTTCGGGATTTTTTATGTGTTTTATGCCATTTCTGCTTTAGGGTAACTTTTGCTTGTAGCAGGAAGTGGTTTGTGTTAATGCCGTACTCTCTATACAACGCACATCCTGAAACAGAACGGCTGTTTTTTGGTTTGCTACGAAGTAGTCAATTATTTTTCTAAATCCTGTGGTGCACCAAGTGTATTTGTGTATGTCGTTGTGTTTAAAGAAAAATTTAATATTCTGAAGTTGTTGAAAGTTGCAAAATCTCTTAACATGGTTCCATTGCTGTTGACTGTATTCTCTCCAGCATAGCCAACTATATTATCTATTCTTTCCCTTCCTATTCTTGCATTGTAGTCTCCGCCAATTATAATATAGTCATTCTGATTTATCTTATCAAGTGTTTTCTGTTGATCTTCGTTGAACGTTTCGCTTTCCTTCGTTCTCCCTTCCTCTGGGCCTTACACTGCTATACAAGTTAGATATCCTCCAGAAATCATACATCTTATGCTGCATATCCGCTCGTTTATCAATGCATAGCTTATCAATCTGTTTGTCCATTTTTTATGTATTATTATGGCAACCCCAGTTTGTGCTCTTTTGATTTGTTCTACTCCACTGTATATCGTAGTATAATTTCCTATACCTTTAGTTCCTTTCATTTTCTTCTACTTTATGTAGTTCTCCTACCTTTGCCAATATCCCTCTGACGTTCCATGTCATTAAGTTTACATGTTCTGCTATACCAAATTCTTTAACCTTTTCCGTTTCGTCGTATGGTTTTCCGCCCGGCTTTCTCTATGTAGCTTGCCAGTAACTTTTTATTTCGCCTGGCCGCCTTATGGGGGCTGCGCAGTCTGCCCTAAGTTAAGTTGCTTTGTCAAATAATAATTTTGCCATCTTTACGACTAGCTGCCCACAAAATAGTGCAATGCACGGCAGAGTAGTAATGTTAGAATTTCCATTCTATCTGTTGGGACAAACTTAAAGAATTTGTTGCGATCAGTGAAAAAGTCGTTTAAACTGAAGTTTTGTTGTGAAATAAATGGATCACATTAAGTTGAAGACTATATTCTTTCTTGAGCATTATTGTGAACAATGGGAAATGATTCAAACAGTATTTTTAAGCTCCAAATTTACTCTTTACTTTTTCTACAGAATGCTTTTAACTAGAAGTTAAGGGTGACGAATAATAATTAAGATTCTGATCACATGACCGCAATTCACCCTGGATAGTTAACACAATTATTGTGGCATGATATGGAATCATTACACTACAATAATTACGCGGCTAGAGCTTGAAACAAATAAGAACTGTGTTTATGTTACCTTACTTTTGCAGATGTGTTGCCTCTCTAGGATATCATCTCAGAATCATCCTGCATCCTTAGTCACATAAGCACCACCTCAAACAAAATTCATTCTCTGTTTAGCACGACCGCCACCAAAGCTCTTCACTCACTAACCAAACACAGTCTGAGCCATTTAGCATTTCGCAGACTCCACACGTTTTTCAACATGGTCGATACCTCCTTCATTTCTCTGTTATGTTCTTATACAATCTGTAAGAAGATTTACAGGGAATGAAATGATAATTCACCCCGCTCATCTCATGTTATTTGGCAATAATAGTAAATGAGACGGAATTTTAGAGCTTTACACACATCAAAGAAAGTTTTGCATCACCTCGGTTCAGAGAGTTTCGGAACCTATACAAAAAATGGAATAGAGATCAACATAAACATCATTTACGCCATTTTTATTGCACATTAAAACCAAACATTGCATGTTGTACCAACATACAGCGAGACCTTCAGAGGTGTTGGTCAAGATTGCTGTACACACCGGTACCTCTAATACCCAGTAGCACGTCCTCTTGCATTGATGCAAGCCTGTAGACGTCGTGGCATACTATCCACAAGTTCATCAAGGCTCTGTTGGTCCAGATTCTCCCACTCCTCAATGGCGATTCTGCGTAGATCCCTCAGAGTGGTTGGTGGGTCACGTCGTCCATGAACAGCCCTTTTCAGTCTACCATGGCATGTTCGACAGGGATCATGTCTGAAGAACATGCTGCCCACTAGTCGAGCGATGTCGTTATCCTGAAGGAAATCATTCACAAGATGTGCACGATGGGGGCGCGAATTGTCGTCCATGAAGACGAATGCCTCGCCAATATGCTGCCGATATGGTCTCACTATCAGTCGGAGGATGGCATTCACGTATAGTACAGCCGTTACGGCGTCCTGTATGACCACCAGCGGCGTACGTCGGCCCCACATAATGCCACCCCCAAACAACAGGGAATCTCCACCTTGCTGCACTCGCTGGACAGTGTGTCTAAGGCGTTCAGCCTGACCGGGTTGCCTCCAAACACATCTCCGACGGTTGTCTGGTTGAAGGCACATGCGACACTCATCGGTGAAGAGAACGTGATGCCAATCTTGAGCGGTCCATTAGGCATGTTGTGCGTATCTGTACAGCGCTGCATGGTGTCGTGGTTGCAAAGATGGATCTGGCCATGGACGTTGGGAATGAAGTTGCGCATCATGCAGCCTAATGCTCATAGTTTGAGTCGTAACACGACGTCCTGTGGCTGCACGAAAAGCATTATTCAACATGGTGGCGTTGCTGTCAGGGTTCCTCCGAGCCATAATCCGTAGGTAGAAGTCGTCCACTGCAGTAATAGTCCTTGGGCGACCTGAGCGAGGCATGTCACCAACAGTTCCTGTCTCTCTCTGTATCTCCTCCATGTCAGAAAAACATCGCTTTGGTTCACTCTGAGACGCCTGGACACTTCCCTTGTTGTGAGCCCTTCCTGGTACAAAGTAACAATGCCGACGCGATCGAACTGCGGTATTGACCATCTAGGCATGGTGGAACTACAGACAACACGAGCCGTGTACCTCCTTCCTTGCGGAATGACTGGAACTAATCGGCTCTCGGACCCCCTCCGTCTCCTAGGAGCCGCTCATGCATGGTTGTTTACGTCTATCTGTGGGTTTAGTGACATCTCTGAACATTCAAAGAGACTGTGTCTGTGATAAAATATCCACAGTAAACGTCTATCTTCAGAAGATCAAAGAACCGGGGTGATGCAAAATTTTCTTTGATGTGTGTAATAGGTATATAATGAAAATAAGGCGGTGATGGATCCAAAGTTACTTGTATTTAAAAGTAACGCGTTTTTCCGTCGTTAGGCATCATCAGATTACGAAAAACTGCTTAATGAAGTACACTGCGCCGGCTGACAAAGTTCTTTGCCAATCACATTTACATAAAACCGTCTGGCTCAAAATCCGGTCGTCAGAATAACTAAAAGGAAATGCAGGTATCTTTGAATTGTTATAGCAGCAAGTAGAGAGTTATTAATTGTAGTGCCGCTCCCGGTTAGAGCGCTCAGCTGTTTGGAAATCAGGCTGATATGGTCCTACTCAAGTCTGGATTTATCGTTAAGTAGGAATGGGAGTGGGAGAGCTAGGCCAAGTTCCGGGGGATCGAGCAGTACGGGCTCCGACAGAGGTAGCAAAAGGCGCGCCTCAGAATAGGCAACTCTCTCAACCCAAAAGCGCACCTTAGGTACAGGGTACAAGATCACGGTTGGCTGCGGAACATCGGAAACCAATGTCGGCCCTGCAATGATCATAAATACAGATGTTTCTTGTCTTCCCAAACCTTCAGTCGCAAGAATGTATACAAAAGGATATACCAAAATTATGGTCACTACGCAATCAAACCAACAACCCGGGCACAATTCTCAATAATGGTAGGTTAATTCTCAGACCTGCTGCGACCAAACATAAGATTTAAACAGTACTTATGTACATAAAACTAGAAAAATATAATTAACCAAGCAACAAGCCCAGAATACTACAGCTGATGGCCGTAAGCTACCACGTAAACCTGCTGTAAGACTGTTAAATGCCCAGAATTCTTTTACCTTTTAAATATTAACAGACATAGATAAAGGACTACAACAAGATAACCGATGAAGCAAAAACTAGCTGGTGCTACTGACAACAGTAACACTTAGTCGCCAGACCTGCTGCGACCCAACATATACGTACATAAAAGGGGCTTAAACCGCAACATATATATATATATATATATATATATATATATATATATATATATATATTAAAAAATAAAACTATGTAATCAACCAACTCACAAGCACAGAGTACAACTGCTAGTGGCTGTAAAACATTTGGTCATAACAGTATTTTCAACTGTACGCTGACTGAACACTAAACGGCGCTCTGTCAAAGGCTCTTCTTGTGGCATGCCGTTAAACAAATTGTGACTCAACGGTGCACGTTAATAAGAACAGGAAATATCAGCGGCGCTCTCTCGAAAGGTAGTAATCTTACCAATTTATTAATAATCACAGAGCAACGACGTATTTGGTTATAACAGCAATTTCAACTGTACGCTCATTAAACATTCAACGGCGTTCTGTCGAAACGCTCTTCTTGTTGCTTGCCATTAAACAAATTCCCATTCAACAGTGCACGCTAACAACAGGAATATCAAAAATTGGTTCAAGTGGCTCTAAGCACTATGGGACTTGACATCTGAGGTCATCAGTCCTCTAGACTTAGAAACTACTTAAACCTAACAAACCTATGGACATCACACACATCCATGCCCGAGGCAGGATTCGAACCTGCGACCGTAGCAGCAGCGCGGTTCCGGACTGAAGGTCCTAGAACCGCTGGGCCACATAGGCCGGCTAGCAGGAATATCAATGGAACTTTGTGGAAAAGTAGTAATCTTGCCGACAGTATTTAATAGTCATAGAGCAACGACGTGTTTGGTAATAACAGTATTTTCAACTGTACGCTCATTCATGCAGATTCCCCTTCCTGGCTCACAACCTTGTCACTTGTCTTGCTACATATACTGGACTTACTTGTTTTAATTTAAGTAATTTTACATTTAAATTATCATAATTTAAACTTCCATGCAACTTATTTTTGATTTGTCTATGTAGTCTTCTAGCTTTTATGATATATTAATATTGTTTTTCTGTTTTTGTAATCTCATTTTTAATGTCACATAGAGGAATCTAGTTATGGTCAGTCTACAGGCACATACATAGCCTTCACATTCAGGAATTGCATGTGAGAGAATCAGACACTTATTTTCTTTATTCTAAGTATAATCATATTCCTTTTATTAATTATATTAACTTTGATATTCACTTATTTCTAAAAATTGATAACTTGTATGTTATCTCATGCTTTAATTTAATTTTTCCTGTATCTAAGATTGTTTATGCAAGTTATTTTAATATTCATTATGCTACCATGTTTCATGTAAAATTCTAATATCACTTATAATCTTACATAGATAAATCCAGCCCACTTCAAATTTTGGGCATATGTTTAAATTGTACTCTAAAATTGTAGCAGCGAGAACCCGGTTCTCTGTAGACACCCTATAGTTTGGAATTCTTATTCTTTGTTTTCTTTCGTGTATATTTCTTTTATATCTTATGTGTTTCATTTTATATTTAAATAATTATATTATTTTTTATCAATTAGTTTGCAGATAAACGTCACTCACTGTAATAATTAGCGTACTAACACACAGAGCAACAGCCAGGGCAGAAACATTAGAAAAGGTCCGCCTCCACGTGGCAGGGACGGTAACGGAATGGGGACTTGTCAAGCCGACATAACTTGCAAGTAGCCATTTCGGCTAAGTGACGAAACACTGCCTGGCTTGTTACTTGTTTTAAGTAGCACACGGCCCACCATAGTAACCCATGTTTAAATGAAAAAAAAAGAAATGTACGCTCATAGAACACTCAACGGCGCTCTGTCAAAAGGCTCCTCTTGTTGCTTGCCGTTAAACAAATTGCCATACAGTGGCGCACGTTAACAACTGCAGACTCACCGTACGATACAATCCCGCTCGCGAAACGTCCACGCGGATCACCTGCCAGCAAATTCCCGTACACTAGTGCGACCTCTCTCTCCGAAAGCCGCCAGCGATCGCACGCTAAGCACCGTGACTCCGTCTGGCGATGCGTCAGAGGAAGGAGAGCACGGCTCACAGGCCAGTATGACGTACGAATGGCTCTATACTGTATTCTGATTGCTGCTAAAACAGTTCAAAGGTTCCCACAGTTTCTTTTAGTTATTCTGCCTACCGGATTAACGATTTGAAGTGGAATGATCATATAAAATTAATTGTTGGTAAGGCGGGTACCAGGTTGAGATTCATTGGGAGAGTGCTTAGACAACGTAGTCCATCAACAAAGGAGGTGGCTTACAAAACACTCGTTCGACCTATACTTCAGTATTGCTCATTAGTGTGGGATCCGTACCAGATCGGTCTGACGGAGGAGATAGAGAAGATCCAAAGAAGAGCGGCGCGTTTCGTCACAGGGTGATTTGGTAACCGTGATAGCATTACGGAGATGTTTAATAAACTCAAGTGGCAGACTCTGCAAGAGAGGCGCTCTGCATCGCGGTGTAGCTTGCTGTCCAGGTTTCGAGAGGGTGCGTTTCTGGATGAGGTATCGAATATATTGCTTCCCCCTACTTATACCTCCCGAGGAGATCACGAATGTAAAATTAGAAAGATTAGAGCGCGCACGGAGGCTTCCAGACAGTCGTTCTTCCCGCGAACCATACGCGACTGGAACAGGAAAGGGAGGTAATGACAGTGGCACGTAAAGTGCCCTCCGCCACACACCGTTGGGTGGCTTGCGGAGTATAAATGTAGATGTAGATGTAGATTTTCATCTAGACGGTTTTATGTGTATATGGTTGAGAAAGAGCCTTGGTAGCCGATGCACTGAACTTCATTTGACAGTTTTACATGATCTGACGATGCCTAACTACGGCGAAATGCGTTATTCTTAAATAAAACTTTAACTTTGCAACCATAACTGTTTTTATTTTCACTATAACCGAGAAAATCGGTTGTTGTTGGTAGGGTTCTTGCACTTAACTTAGGATCCACGTAGGAACTAATAAATACACGAAACCCTCCGTTGCCAAATTTACTTTTATTGTAATTTTAATTAACGTGGAAGCCATAACAACACCAAACATGAGGCAAAATGTACGCATCTAAAAGCTACTTAAAGAAGGAATAAAATCACTTAAATCTGTTTCCACAAGAGTAGAATACAACGTCCCAAATCGGACCTCGCAAACACTTACATTTTACTGACATTAAATATAACAAGATAAATAATTATACATGTGACGAGAACAAATGAATAACACTATCAGTCTTTATAGATGAGAATACGACTATATCCACGAAGGTTCGCGCCGTAGCGAGGGAGATACTTAACTTCAACATATAAGGTGTTTACAGTAAGCCCTAATTCCACTCTAAAAACGTAGTAACGATATAAACGAGACAAATATACTGAAGGAGGATAGCCGAATGAGCCATAGTAAAAAGGGCCACATCAACCCCGTCAGGACGCGACCCCCGTGAACACGTCAGTTTCACCTACCTACAACATATACAGAGTCATTTGTAGCTTTTTAAAAACAATTAACATGAGAAGGCACAATACGTAACACACTAATGAAATATAAACGACTACTTCACAGAACTAGCTCCTCTTTAGACAAGGCAAACAGCAGAATATTAATTACACGTAAAATTCTTCTAATCTATAACAAACTAAGGTACCACGTAATAGAATATCAGCTTGAGCTCATAGAATACTCAGTTTGACTTGCCTGTTTATAGGTCTTACAACTCATTTTAACAGTATCAGCTTCAGCAAACCCGCGAATACAAAACTCGAAATATGACAGGAATAATGATTGTAGCCACTGACAATGCTAGGCTGCCACACAGAGGAGACAATAGTAATTTACAGCGGCACACAATCAACCTTACATCTCCAATTTAGTATAATCAGAATAAACAATTTTGTGTATAATAATTACTTACAGTACTATGACAACCTCTGAATAACACTTATCACCCAGGGTAGAAGCTGGTATGGAAAGGCACCTTTAGTAATACAGAGTTCGAGTGTATTCACTTATTGGAAGGGTTTCAATTTTACATCCCTTTCCACATAGCTCTCTGTTTACACACTTCTATAACTTTTGCAACTAAAGAAGGGCATATAAATGCACATATAACTGACACAGATTCAAGCAGAACAAAACAGTACCTTAGTATGGCGCAAATGGCTTCATTTGCTTGACACGTGGGATATCTTCACCATTCAGTAACTCCGAAATATATTCAACAACGCGTGAGAGCAAGAGGTCGCCGTGGTATCAACTATTTACTTCACAAAATTTCCTGCACAGACACAAGGCAGACGAAGCATTTTCACATGTAACAGCGGCGAGCATCACACATTTCCTCCGTCACGCCATAGACACATCTCAAATTCAATGGCCAGTCACAAGAACCTATACATACCCTCGCAGCAGAAAAGCCCAAAACACAACAGTGCACCACCGCGATAGCAAACCCGAGGTCCCATCAAGTCACTGCCGGGATCTCTTGCTGACCCTGCCCATAGCGTACAGGCGTCGTACCACAGGACTAACGGTAAACGTCAACAGGCCACCTCCGACCCTGCGAATATCCACTCCGCTGTCTCTTTTCTCTCCCCGTTGACCACCCGACCACCGGCCTGAATCGCGGAAGGCAAAGATGATGACCCTATAATCTATGGCAGCGATGCCATTCTGAGAACACTGGCTTCAGCCGCGCCACGGCTCAGTTCTATCAATCAGCCAGTCATGGACTGGAGTGAATACTTAATAATATAGTGCAAATGAAAGCACGCATTTGTTGTGGAGATGACCCATCTGCAATATTTCAAGCGTGCAACTTGCCTGTTAATGACGGACGATAAATTTAAACGCTCTCGCGATGCGTTGTCCAGCGTGGAATTGGGTTCCACTTTGCATATTCTAGCCGGTCCGCCCCAGCAACGAAGAGGGCTCCCGCTCCAGTATTTATAGAATAGCTGGGAACGCGGCCGTACATGGATTTTACTTATTCAGCTGCACGACACGGCGCGCGTTCCGTTCCGGAGCTGTTCCGGCCGCCTTCCTGGCCGGGCTACCGGCCCTCATAAAGGCGCACTACCTTATGTAAACTGTCGGCGGCGGCGGCGGAAGCGGCAAGGCGAGCCGGGCCGGGCCGACCCCACCACAGCGGAGGATACATAACTGCGGGGCTCCCCGCTGATGTGTGATGAAACTGCCGCGCAATCTGCAAGTTAAGCAGGACGCATGAGCCCGCGCACGCGCGTTTTATATTCCGCACCATCGCGAGCAGAACTTTTAACTTGGGCGCGGACGGTTCCCTGATGTTTACGACCGAGCGCTTAAGTTTACGATTTCGATATTTGGAAAAGCCGAGAGATACGTCATAGACTTGAATATTTATCAACAGCTTCCTGGCTCGCATTTCTGCAGCATTTTCTACTTAGAGGATTGCCTCTGACACCAGATAACTCGCCCTGGTGGGAAAAACTGCGGTATCGGTGGGGTCCGTACACTGCACTCTTTCGTGCCGTGCGCTTGTTTTGTTTTACTGGCGCCAGTCCGTATCGATAGCTCACGCGCATCCTTTGGTCCCCACGGGCTCGGGGTAGTGCCTAGCCCCGGAATAAACATACTACAACTGGAAAGATGACGTCGATTATGATCCGATGACAAAGTGAATGTACTGATGATGATGATCTCAACGTCATCCGGCGACACACAGCGTAGTGACATACCTACTAGACCCCCATTAGAGTCAAACCTTTAATAGGGAATGCTCATAGCCAGAAGACTCAGTGCAGGGCAGATGTGTGAAGCAAGTACGCAACCGTACGACGGCGACGTACTCGTGCTTCCTGCAACCAACTGAGCAAGCTTTGCAAAAACAGACATAATGTCTTATGGGATAACAGCAATCAGTGATTTTATAATGTTACTTAAAATCCGTCTCGATTGCAAATTTTTTATTCATATGACCGGTTTCGGTTCATTCAGAACCATCTTCAGATCTGATATTTCAGTTACAGGAGTAACCCGTCCAAATCCAGCAACTTTCACATACAGCATTGACTTTCTTCTTCTTTCTAGTAGTCAAAACAAATGGCATGCCTGGAACAAGAGTACCATAAGGCTGTTTAGCCAACAGTCCTGTAGTCTCTGCTATACTCCATGTTTTCCAAGCCAATATGTTACCATCCGGAAAAGCTTCAAGGCCACCATAATCTGCTTGGTTGCCCCATACAACAGCAAGTGTAAGCTATGTACTACCTCCAAATACAGCCTGAACATCACAAGTGAAGTTCAGATGGAGTCCACGAAAAACATTTGGACCTCCAATCAATTGCTGCTTATTAAACTGCCCAGCCAAGTCAATATCAATCGCCTTCAAACTGCGATACACAGGTACGCTGCGCCGCCAGCGACGTCGCCATTGCTGTGGCACGTTAACACAAGTGAACGTAGCAAGCCAACGCCCAGCAATGCCTTTGCGACGTGCATGGCGACGTCGCTGGCGGCGCAGCGTACCTATGTATCGCAGTTTGAAGGCTATTGATATTGACTTGGCTGGGCAGTTTAATAAATAGCAATTGATTGGAGGTCCAAATGTTTTTCGTGGACTCCATCTGAACTTCACTTGTGATGTTCAGGCTGTATTTGGAGGTAGTACATAGCTTACACTTGCTGTTGTATGGGGCAACCAAGTAGATTATGGTGGCGTTGAAGCTTTTCCAGATGCTAACATATTGGTTTGGAAAACATGCAGTATAGCAGAGACTATAGGACTGTTGGCTAAACAGCTTTATGGTACTCTTGTTCCAAGCATGCCATTTGTTTTGACTACTAGAAAGATGAAGAAACTCAATGCTGATGAGCACCTGTTTATATGGACCAAAGTCGGCAATGGCAACTGTAAAATAAATATCAACGGTGACTGTATGATTTATTGTTGTTGTTGTTGTGGTCTTCAGTCCTGAGACTGGTTTGATGCAGCTCCCCATGCTACTCTATCCTGTGCAAGCTTCTTCATCACCCAGTACCTACTGCAATCTACAGCCTTCTGAATCTGCTTAGTGTATTCATCTCTTGGTCTCCCTCTACGATTTTTACCCTCCACGCTGCCCTCCAATACTAAATTGGTGATCCCTTGATGCCTCAGAACGTGTCCTACCAACCGATCCCGTCTTCTGGTCAAGTTGTGCCACAAACTTCTCTTCTCCCCAATGCTGTTCAACACCTCCTCATTAGTTATGTGATCTACCCATCTAATCTTCAGCATTCTTCTGCAGCACCACATTTCGAATGCTTCTATTCTCTTCTTGTCCAAACTATTTATCGTCCATGTTTCACTTCCATACATGGCTACACTCCACACAAATACTTTCAGAAATGACTTCCTGACACTTAAATCTATACTCGATGTTAACAAATATCTCTTCTTCAGAAAAGCTTTCCTTGCCATTGCCAGTCTACATTTTATATCCTCTCTACTTCGAACATCATCAGTTATTTTGCTCCCCAAATAGCAAAACTCCTCTACTACTTTAAGTGTCTCATTTCCTAATCTAATTCCCTCAGCATCACCCGACTTAATTCGACTACATTCCATTATCCTCGTTTTGTTTTTGTTGATGTTCATCTTATATCCTTCTTTCAAGACACTGTCCATTCCGTTCAACTGCTCTTCCAAGTCCTTTGCTGTCTCTGACAGAATTGCAATGTCATCGGCGAACCTCGAAGTTTTTATATCTTCTCCATGGATTTTAATACCTACTCCGAATTTTTCTTTTGTTTCCTTTACTGCTTGCTCAATATACAGATTGAACAACATCGGGGAGAGGCTACAACCCTGTCTTACTCCCTTCCCAACCACTGCTTCCCTTTCAAGTCCCTCGACTCTATAACTGCCATCTGGTTTCTGTACAAATTGTAAATATCCTTTCGCTCCCTGTATTTTACCCCTGCCACCTTTAGAATTTGAAAGAGAGTATTCCAGTCAACATTGTCAAAAGCTTTCTCTAAGTCTACAAATGCTAGAAACGTAGGTTTGCCTTTCCTTACTCTTTCTTCTAAGATAAGTCGTAAGGTCAGTATTGCCTCACGTGTTCCAGTGTTTCTATGGAATCCAAACTGATCTTCCCCGAGGTTGGCTTCTACTAGTTTTTCCATTCGTCTGTAAAGAATTCGTGTTAGTATTTTGCAGCTGTGACTTATTAAACTGATAGTTCGGTAATTTTCACATCTGTCAACACCTGCTTTCTTTGGGATTGGAATTATTATATTCTTCTTGAAGTCTGAGGGTATTTTGCTCACCAGATGGTAGAGTTTTGTCAGGACTGGCGCTCCCAAGGCCGTCAGTAGTTGTCTACTCCAGGGGCCTTGTTTCGACTCAGGTCTTTCAGTGCTCTGTCAAACTCTTCACGCAGTATCGTATCTCCCATTTCATCTTCATCTACATCCTCTTCCATTTCCATAATATTGTCCTCAAGCACATCGCCCTTGTATAGACCCTCTATATACTCCTTCCACCTTTCTGCTTTCCCTTCTTTGCTTAGAACTGGGTTTCCTTCTGAGCTCTTGATATTCATACAAGTCGTTCTCTTATCTCCAAAGGTCTCTTTAATTTTCCTGTAGGTAGTATCTATCTTACCCCTAGTGAGATAAGCCTCTACAAACTTACATTTGTCCTCTAGCCATCCCTGCTTAGCCATTTTGCACTTCCTGTCGATCTCATTTTTGAGACGTTTGTATTCCTTTTTGCCTACTTTATTTACTGGATTTATATATTTTCTGCTTTCATCAATTAAATTCAATATTTCTTCTGTTACCCAAAGATTTCTACCAGCCCTCGTCTTTTTACCTACTTGATCCTCTGCTGCCTTCACTACTTCATCCCTCAAAGCTACCCATTCTTCTTCTACCGTATTTCTTTCCCCCATTCCTGTCAATTGCTCCCTTATGCTCTCCCTGAAACTCTGTACAACCTCTGGTTCTTTCGGTTTATCCAGGTCCCATCTCCTTAAATTCCCACCTTTTTGCAGTTTCTTCAGTTTTAATGTACAGGTCATAACCAATAGATTGTGGTCAGAGTTTATTTATTGATTTATTATAGACAATAAATTGATTTCTGTCCTTTCCTTATCGCCTTATCTCCCTCCATGTTTTTATTAAAAAAATGTATTCACTTTTTGTTTTGGTGGCTGTGCCGCTCTTGGTTGCACGCTAGGCGGGTGGCCTTCAGCGTGACTTAGCCGCTGGACGAGGCTGCCGGGCAACATGGCATGTGAAAGTTGCTGGATTTGGACAGGTTACTCCTGTAACTGAAATATCAGATCTGAAGATGGTTCTGAATGAACCGAAACCTGTCATATGAATAAAAAATTGCAATAAAGACGGATTTGAAGTAACAACTGAGCGAGTTTGAAAGGGGTCAGATTGTAGCCTTACGACTGACGGGATGGCTCTTTCGGAGAATTGCTGCACAAGATGGACGTGCGCATCATTCGTGCAACGATGCTGATAGGTTTGAGCATTCTCACGCCCATAGACAAGGTTCTAGACAGCCAAGCAGTAGTGACGCCCGCCCGGATCGCCATACTAGAAGGGTAGCAGTGCCAGAGCGTAGAGCTATCGCAGCACAGGTAACTGTTGCGAAGGGGTTACTAGCAGTGGGACTACGGGCACGCACACCTATAGCCCGTCTTCCACTCACGCCACAGCATCGACGTTCACGGCTCGACTGGTGCCGTCATATGATCATGGTCTTCAGGGACGAAAGCATATTACACCTGCACGCAAGCGATGGTCGTTCGTGCTTGCGACGTAGACTTGGTGAGCGCTGTCTCATCGAGTGCATTCTTTCATGAAACAATGGCCCCAGCCCCCAGGCCTTACGATCTGGTTTGCGAAAAGCTACAACTCTCGTTCACCTTTGGTGTTTCTGGACAGGACGCTAATCAGCGCTCTGTACGTGGACCAGTTATTTTGCCGTTCTTGCAAGAGAAAGGGTTTGTGATGTTCCAGCAGGATAATGCTCGCACACACACTGCCTGTACTCAGCGTTCTCCGCAAGACGTGCAGAAAATTCCCTGATCAGCACGATCACCGATCCTGTCTCCAGTCGAGCACGTGTGAGATATGATGGGACAAGAAGTCACTCGAACGACTCGTCATCCAATAACTCATACTGAACTACACTCATGCTCATAATTTAAGGATAATTGCAGAATGTGGTGCCACACAACGTGGCACTACACAAAACTGGCCCTAATAGCATAGGCACATAGGGAACACAAAGGACACAGATCTGTATAAGTCCACGGTATTGTTGATAAGTTGAGAAAACCGACCCGAAACACATGTGCTACAAAACGTCACTGTTCCCTGCCCATGTACCCCGACATCAATATGGGATATGATCACCATGCACACGTACGCAGGCTGCACCTCGGTTTGGCATACTCTGGATCAGGTGGTCGAGCAGTTGGTGGGGTATAGCGTCCCATTCTTGCACCAGTGCCTGTCGGAGCTCCTGAAGTGTCCCAGGGGTGTGAATATGTGCAGA
Organism: Schistocerca americana; assembly: GCF_021461395.2. Lineage (NCBI taxonomy): Eukaryota > Metazoa > Arthropoda > Insecta > Orthoptera > Acrididae > Schistocerca > Schistocerca americana. The sequence goes on along the minus strand of NC_060120.1, from coordinate 225,694,361 downwards.
GATACTTCGACCGAGAGCATCCCAGACGTGCTCTATGGCGTTTATGTCTGGAGAACACGCAGACCACTCCATTCGCCTGATATCTTCTGTTTCAAGGTATTCCTCCACAATGGCAGCTCGATGGGGCCGAGCGTTATCATCCATCAGGAGGAAGGTGGGACCAACTGCACCCCTAAAAAGGCGGACATACTGGTGCAAAATGACGTCCCGGTACACCTGACCCATTACAGTTTCTCTGTCAAAGAAATGCAGGGGTGTACGTGCACCAGTCATAATCCCACCCCACACCATCAAACCACGACCTCCATACAGGTCCCTTTCAAGAACATTAAGGGGCTGGTATCTGGTTCCTGGTTCACGCCAGATGAAAACCAGGCGATAATCACTGTTCAGACTATACCTGGACTCGTCCGTGAACGTAACCTGGGACCACTGTTCCAATGACGTGTACCGTGTTCTTGATACCAGACTTTACGGGCTCTCCTGTGACCAGGGGTCAGTGGCACGCACCTTGCCGGTCTCCGGGCGAATTAACCATGTCTGTTCAGTCGGCTGTAGACCGTGAGTCTGGAGACAACTGTTCCAGTGTCTGCGGTAAGGTCCCGAGCAAGGCTACCTGCAGTACTCCGTGGCCGTCTGCGGACACTAATGGTAAGATATCGGTCTTCTTGTGGTGTTGTACACTGTGGACGTCCCGTACTGTAGCGCCTGGACACGTTTCCTGTCTGCTGGAATCGTTGCCATAATCTTGAGATCACACTTTCTGGCACACGGAGGGCCCGTGCTACGACCTGCTGAGTTTGACCAGCCTCCAGTCGCCCTAGTATTGTACCCCTCATAACGTCATCAATAGGTGTCCTTTGAGCCATTTTCAACACACAGTCACCGTTAGCACGTCTGAGAACGTCTGCACACTTACTCGCTGCACCGTACTCTGACATGCACCAACACACCTGTGCGTGGACTGCTGCCATCGCCACCGTGCGACGACCGCAGGTCAAATGCACCGTATGTCATGCCCTGAGGTGATTTAAACCAGAAAAACGGCACACCAGATCGTTGTTTCACCATGTATTACCATTATCCATAATTTATGAGCATGAGTGTACTTGAACAGGTCTAGCTGGCGGGGCATAGCGTATCCCAGGACAGTATTCGCCAACTGTGTGCTCGATTGGATGCCAGAATCACCGCTTGCATAGCCGACTGCGGAGGCTACACCACGTTTGGTATTAATATGTGTGTTTCAGCATGAGTCGATATCTGGTACTTCAGAACTGCTTGTGGTATTGATCACTAATTGCAATTATTTCATGTACTTCACATGCAACAATAAATCTTGAGCGGATTGTGAACCTTTAAAGGTTTGCACTAATTTTTTTTCCGTCAGTGTGCTTATTAAACCACAGCACTTACAAATATGAAACTTGAAACACATCTTTGCGAATCTCTCCAATTTAGATTACAGATGCGCAGCATGTCCTCCGCCAGTGACACAAACAATATCACATTGATACTCGAATTCCTTCCATAATTGGATAAGCATTTCCGTCGTCACTGAAGCTATGACACTATGCATACTATTCTTCAACTTTTCTAGCTTCTGCGGTAGTGTCGAGCAATCGATGGGTCGTTGTAAATGAATAATTGCTGTTCTGAGCAAACTTCTCTTTCGGCTGGTTGCTGTTTATTGTTTACTGTTGTAAACCAATGACTTACGTTCTGGTATAAATGTACTCAATTAATTCTATATATACAGTACACTTGTGTTGCAGGCCTAAGCCAGTTGTTGTGACCAAGATTTTTACTCGCTCTAAAGAGGAGTCTGGCTGAGTCCAAAATTCCACTATTTCGTGTAATACTGTCCACCCAACGTAACTGATTTTGTATTGAAGCCATAATTAAGGTATCGGGGTATGTTACCTTTCTTTTAGTAGCGTTCGCTGCCCAATGCGTTTATTTTAACCATCCGCCTAGTGTGTTTGTTTGTTCATGAGCCTCCTGCAGCCATATGGGGGAAGCGTTAACTTCATGCTGTTTGAAACCTTTGCAACGCCGTTGACTGTTGGGCGTACCACTTCCCGTGTTTCAAAAGGAAAAAGACAAAGAAAACTTCCGTTAAGTAGATCTACTTAGAGCAGTTGTTTGGTTAAGTTAATTGCCGCCTTCCTTGTATATACCAGTTTCGCAGTACAGAGAGTTGCGCATGTCAAAATTACTTGTATGGTCACTTGATTAAAGTCCTTTTGGCAAAATTACGCATATGTTCTGTGATTACATGTTAAGCGAAGTCACCTTATTTTATTTTTCTTGCTAGTCTACTCAATAACATGTAAATATAGTCCCAAAGTGATCTAAAGGGGATACAGCACTAAGTGTTGTTTGATAAAGTGTTTAGTCTTCTCTCGCAGGCTAAGTAATAACATTTCGCCTTTGAATTTATTTAAGGTGTGGTGACCTATTTGTAATTGATCCGCTGTGTGGAGTGTGCTAAATGAAAGAATCACTCATTAACTTTCCTGCCAACGAGGATTTATTCTGATGTATGTTGTCTGCTTCAGCGAGAATTTCAGAGATTGTATGCCTTATCGCTGTTTTTCTATCATTTTGGATGGTTGTTACTGAATGAGAACATTTAAAGTAGCCCCAGGCCAAGAAACACTGTCTTAGTTTGTGTGAGTGTCCTGTAAACACTTGTCCTGTGCTGTTAAGAAAATTCAAATCACTTTTGAGATCATCATCATCATCATCATCATCTTGGACAGTTTCCAGCCTCTGGTCGGGTCTGTATGGAACATAGGCCTCTCCATCGTCTTCTGTCTTGCCACCATCTCTCCGTCTTCACCTTGGTCCAGTCTTCTCCTTTCTTCTGGACGCATTCCTCTACTCCTTTCAGCCATCTGTCTCTCGGTGTTCCTCTTGATCTCTTTCCTTCCCGTTTCATCTCATGTATCCTCCTGGGTAGCCTCTTCTCCTCCATTCTCTTAAAGTGTCCATACCATCTCAGCCCTGATTTCTCTATTTCCTCCTGTAATGGTTTCACCTTCATTAACACTCTGATCCTCTCATTTCTTAACCTATCTTTGTCACTCCAATACTATTTCGCAAAAATTTCATCTCACTAACTCGTACTTTGCTTTTCTCTCTTCCTTTCATAACCCAGGTTTCCGATGCATATGTCACGATCAGGACATAGTATGACCGGTATATAACTTTTTTACTGATTTGGGGTACATCCTTGCTCCATCCTTGCTTCCGAAATGCTTCTTCTTTTCTCCCCCACTCGTTTATTTCTCTGTCTTTTTTTCCATCTTCCCTTATCAGGCTTCCTAGCCACTTGAAGCACTCCCCACCAATTGTTATTCCAGTTGTTCCTCTCTCCTTCTTTCTTCTTGTGATAATCACTCACTCTTACTTATACTAAATTTCATCCCATATTCTTGAACTGTTCGTTCCCATACGTCCAACTGCTCTTGTAATTCCTCATCCTTATTCCCCCAAATCGTTAGATCATCTTCAAACACCATAGCTTTCATCTTCCTTTCACCAATTACTTGTGCTACTGTACTGATCATATAATCCATCACTATAATGAAGAGTAATGGTGAAAGTGCACTTCCCTGCCTCAAGCCGTTCTTCACTCCAAGCTGATCTCTCTCCTCACCCTTTCACACAGCTCACACTTCCATGGTATATTTCCCTTATCCTCCAAATAATATGTTTTGCTACTCCTCTGTTCCCCAGGGCTTTCCACACTTTGCTTCTACGTACACTATCATACGTTTTTTCAATGTCCAGGAAGGTCATTTACAGATCCATTCCATATTCATAGTGCTGTTCCTGCAGTTGTCTTACAGCAAAAATTAGATCCACCGTGGTCTGTGAAACTTTTTCATCCCTGTAATGTCCAGAGCTGCTCTGGACATCTTCTGACGTGCTCCCTCTTCAGCTGAGTCGTTTCTAATCTCAGTCAGCAACACTCAGCTGAAGAAAGAGCACGTCTGAAGACGTCCAGAGCAGCTCTGGACAAAACTGCAGGAATGGAAATGTTTCATGGACCACTACCACACGACCCGATTGATTTAGCAAGAGCTAAGCCATTCGGTGGTGAATGCCTTCTTTGTACAACGAAGAAATATATTTCCCGCAATTTTGTTTTCCACTGTGGGGAGACGTGGGACATACGGTATTATTCATACGTATCTTCGTGGTTGGAGACGTGGAATGAGCCCGCAGCTCGTGGTCGTGCGGTAGCGTTCTCGCTTCCCACGCCCGGGTTCCCGGGTTAGATTCCCGGCGGGGTCAGGGATTTTCTCTGCCTCGTGATGGCTGGGTGTTGTGTGGTGTCCTTAGGTTAGTTAGGTTTAAGTAGTTCTAAGTTCTAGGGGACTGATGACCATAGATGTTAAGTCCCATAGTGCTCAGAGCCATTTGAACCATTTTTGAACGTGGAATGAGCGATAACTACAAGACATGAAGAAAATAGCTGTAGTTCAGTGGACAGAACATCTCTTCATATTTGAACTCGTATTACAGATGAACAATACGTTGATCGTTAGTGTTGTGACAAATGTTAATACGTGCATGCAGTTCGTTGATACGATTTGTCTGGGAAGGTGATACGGCAGCGCTCTTTACAAATATGTTTACTGGGCCTAAGGGATGCGACAATACGGAGCAAAGGGTTAATGAAAGTTGAAGACACGACAACCTACAAGTGCAATCTGTAGTTGTAAGAAGTCGGCAAACCACTTGCAGGCTTCCCGTTTGCCACCGACACATTGATATCTGGTGGTTATAATTAAACCATGGTGTAGTGAGTGCTGCTGTGCGGGCTGCATACATCGGAGCGCGCTGAAACATCGCAGATCATTAATCTGTGCATTCGCGAAGTATGATGGGGATAGAAAATAATAGCTGCATTTTCTGAAACCAGGTGAAAATATACAGCTGTAAGCAGTCAGCATGTGTTATGAGTGCAGAAAAGGGGAGGACTGATCAAATACGGGACAACGGTTGTTCTGGCACGTTTATTAGGATGTTGTCACTAGTCACGCGTGTTCTATATGGTCTCCCGTCTCAGCAACACTCTACATCCGCAACACACCATGGTCGACAGCTGATCACAGCGTATCTGGTGTAATCAGAGCGATATGTCATCGTATGCTGCCCTTCAGATCAGGAAGTGACCAGATGCATCCGCGATAGACACGGGATTTCAGATATCTCCACAACCAGAGGTCACATGGATTTAGGTTGGAGGATCTAGAAGGCCCCTCATCTTGAAATTAGCTAGAGATGATGCGCTCATTACCGAAGGTAACTCGAAGCAAATCTTTCACCTGGAGAGCGACATTTTATATCGCCCCATCTCGCATGAAAACAGCGGTGTGGACACAACTGCGTTCTTGCAAAACTGTAATCACGTGTTGTACAAGGAGGTAGTTATAAAGTGCAGATGTCACTTTACACCTACCAGATCCCAGAGATAAGCAAAATAGTTTATTAAAAGTATTTAAATTGATAATACAAATACTTGGTTATTTTTTTACGTCAAATGTAAATAGGCAATGGTTTTAAATAAAGTATGTAAATACAAAACACAGAATACGTATTTTCAAAATACCTTTATTTCAAATAAAAGACCTCTAGTTCGTGAAAATTCACCACGCCGTATAGTTCACTGATTTTAACGCCACTAAGATGGTTCAAATGACTCTGAGCTCTATGGTACTTAACATCTGAGGTCATCAGCCCCAGAACTTAGAACTACTTAAACCTAACTAACCTAAGGACATCACACACATCCATGCCCGAGGCAGGATTCGAACCTACGAGCGTAGCGGTTGCGCGGTTCCAGACTGAAGCGCCTAGAACCGCTAGGCTACACCGGCCGGCACGCCACTAAGAGCTCAAATATTTCGCCTTTAATGTTCTCCTTATGTGGCCAAATTATTATACCATCATAGTAAAACGGTCGTTCAACAGGAGCAGGACTTGGTAAACAAATATTATATATCAGTTAAAAATTGTTTAGCGTTGGATATCTGTTCCAGAAATTCGAATTATTGTCATTATTTTCTACATATTGTAGTATTTCCAGAGCTATTGTAGGGTTTGCCCTATCACTGGCTACAAATGAATCAATCCTCAAAAAAGGCAAAATAAATTCAACTTTTTTTGTTAGAGTGTTTCGAATCCTTCGCATATTCTTCTTCTTGTTTCATCGTTCGCACTTCTGAAATAAAGAGTTTTTTTAACGTATTCTCTGCTGGCCTTCGGTACCAATTTCAATTTGAGAAAAGGATAAGATGTGAATGCTAAAATGTCATCCTTTGCTTTCGTTTCCTCTAGTTTATACACTCTCTCAAAAACGCCTATTAATACTTTCTTTAATATCTTCTATCAGCACACCACTGTACATAGCTTCACCCACTTGCAAGCTGCTTAGCATTCTTTATGGTTCAAATGGCTCTGAGCACTATGGGACTTAACAGCTATGGTCATCAGTCCCCTAGAACTTAGAACTACTTAAACCTAACTATCCTAAGGACATCACACACATCCATGCCCGAGGCAGGATTCGAACCTGCGACCGTAGCAGTCGCACGGTACCGGACTGCGCGCCTAGAACCGCGAGACCACCGCGGCCGGCCTAGCATTCTTTATATTCTCATGTGTTCTGACAGAAGACACCTATAGAACGTATCTTTGTCCCCACTAGAGTTATGACGCCATCAGCAACAGAGTATTATGTTTTGAACAGCTTATGTATTCATTAAGAAATTTTATTTCCATTTCTTTAAAAGCTGTTGAGCTGTGTTCCCTTCAAGTTTCAGTTGGAGTATCCTTGAGGGTATGACTAAATCTTGAATAGAATTACAGTGTGTTTGTTGGACTTGGATAGGTAAGGGATTTTAGTTGATACTAAATAGGTTTCAGAAGTGGTAGGAGATCTTGAACACAAATTTCAAAGTGCTTGACATTTTGACATGGCTGCAGTTTAAACTTTTTTATACGAATTAATTACAGATCTGGCCATATACATGTCTCTTGAAGCTATTAAATGTAACGTGTGTGGCCTTTCTCCCACCTTCATTCAATTCCTTTGGCGTTATGAGGTGATTTTGGTATGTTTCACATTAAACAAACAATAAGGGTGGTTTTCTTTTTTCATCAGTCTACTGACTGTTTTGATGCGGCCCGCCACGAATTCCTTTCCTGTGCTAACCTCTTAATCTCAGAGTAGCGCTTGCAACCTGCGTCCTCAATTATTTGTTGACGTATTCCAATATCTGTCTTCCTCTACAGTTTTTGTCCTCTACAGCTCCCTCTAGTACCATGGTAGTCATTCCCTCATGTCTTAGCAGATGTCCTATCATCCTGGCCCGTCTCCTTATCAGTGTTTTCCACATATTCCTTTCCTCTCCGATTCTGCGTAGAACCTCCTCATTCCTTACCTTATCAGTCCACCCAATTTTCAACATTCGTCTATAGCACCAAATCTCAAATGCTTCGATTCTCTTCTGTGACGGTTTTCCCACCGTCCATGTTTCACTACCATACAATGCAGTACTCCAGACGTACATCCTCAGAAATTTCTTCCTCAAATTAAGGCCGGTATTTGATATTAGTAGACTTCTCTTGGCCAGAAATACCTTTTTTTACCATAGCGAGTCTGCTTTTGAAGTACTCCTTGCTCCGTCCGTCATTGGTTATTTTACTGCCTAGGTAGCAGAATTCCTTAACTTCATTGACTTTGTGACCATCAATCCTGATGTTAAGTTTCTCGCTGTTCTCATTTCTACTACTTCTCATTACCTTCGTCTTTCTCCGATTTACTCTCAAACCATACTCTGTACTCATTAGACCGTTCATTCCGTTCAGCAGATCATTTAATTCTTCTTCACTTTCACTCAGGATAGCAATGTCATCAGCGAATCGTATCATTGATATCCTTTCACCTTGTATTTTAATTCCACTCCTGAACCTTTCTTTTATTTCCATCATTGCTTCCTCGAGGTACAGATTGAAGAATAGGGGCGAAAGGCTACAGCCTTGTCTTACACCCTTCTTAATACGAGCACTTCGTTCTTGATCGTCCACTCTTATTATTCCCTCTTGGTTGTAGTACATATTGTATATGACCTGTCTCTCCCTATAGCTTACCCCTACTTTTTTCAGAATCTCGAACAGCTTGCACCATTTTTTATTGTCGAACGCTTTTTCCAGGTCGACAAATCCTATGAAAGTGTCTTGATTTTTCTTGAGGCTTGCTTCCATTATTAGCCGTAACGTCAGAATTGCCTTTCTCGTCCCTTTGCTTTTCCTAAAGCCAAATTGATCGTCACCCAGCGCATTCTCAATTTTCTTTTCCATTCACCTGTATACTATTCTTGTAAGCAGTTTCGATGCATGAGCTGTTAAGCTGATTGTGCGATAATTCTCGCACTTGTCAGCTCTTGCCGTCTTCGGAATTGTGTGGATGATGCTTTTCCGAAAGTCAGATGGTATGTCGCCAGACTCATATATTCTACACACCAACGTGAATAGTCGTTTTGTTGCCACTTCCCCCAATGATTTTAGAAATTTTGATGGAATGTTATCTATCTCTTCTGCCTTATTTGACCGTAAGTCCTCCAAAGCTCTTTTAAATTCCGATTCTAATACTGGATCCCCTATCTCTTCTAAATCGACTCCTGTTTATTCTTCTATCACATCAGACAAATCTTCACCCTCATAGAGGCTTTCAATGTATTCTTTCCACCTATCTGCTCTCTCCTCTGCATTTAACAGTGGAATTCCCGTTGCATTCTTAATGTTACCACCGTTGCTTTTAATGTCACCAAAGGTTGTTTTGACTTTCCTGTATGCTGAGTCTGTTCTTCCGACATCATATCTTTTTCGATGTCTTCACATTTTTCCTGCAGCCATTTCGTCTTAGCTTCCCTGCACTTCCTATTTATTTCATTCCTCAGCGAATTGTATTTCTGTATTCCTGATTTTCCCGGATCATGTTTGTACCTCCTCCTTTCATAAATCAACTTAAGTATTTCTTGTGTTACCCATGGTTTCTTCGCAGCTACCTTCTTTGTACCTATGTTTTCCTTCCCAACTTCTGTGATGGCCCTTTTTAGGGATGTACATTCCTCTTTAACTGTACTGCCTACTGTGCTATTCCTTATTGCTGTATCTATAGCGTTAGAGAACTTCAAACGTATCTCGTCATTCCTTAGTACTTCCGTATCCCACTTCTTTGCGTATTGATTCTTCCTGACTAATGTCTTGAACTTCAGCCTACTCTTCATCACTACTATATTGTGATGAGTCTATATCTGCTCCTGGGTACGCCTTACAATCCAGTATCTGATTTCGGAATCTCTGTCTGACCATGATGTAATGTAATTGAAATCTTCCCGTATCTTCCGGCCTTTTCCAAGTATACCTCCTCCTCTTGTGATTCTTGAACAGGGTATTCGCTATTACTAGCTGAAACTCGTTACAGAACTCAATTAGTCTTTCTCCTCTTTCATTCCTTGTCCCAAGCCTATATTCTCCTGTAACCTTTTCTTCTACTCCTTCCCCTACAACTGCATTCCAGTCGCCCATGACTATCAGATTTTTGTTCCCCTTTACGTACTGCATTACCCTTTCAATACCCTCATACACTCTCTCTATTCTGTTCATCTTCAGCTTGCGACGTCGGCATGTGTACCTGAACTATCGTTGTCGGTGTTGGTCTGCTGTCGATTCTGATTAGAACAACCCGGTCACTGAACTGTTCACAGTAACACACTCTCTGCTCTCCCTTCCTATTCATAATGAATCCATTTTCTGCTGCTGTTGATATTACCCGATACTCATCTGACCAGAAATCCTTGTCTTCCTTCCACTTCACTTCTCTGACCCCTACTATATCTAGATTGAGCCTTTGCATTTCCCTTTTCAGATTTTCTAGTTTCCCTACCACGTTCAAGCTTCTGACATTCCACGCCCCGACTCATAGAACGTTATCTTTTCGTTGATTATTCAATCTTTTTCTCATGGTAACCTCCCCCTTGGCAGTCCCCTCCCGGAGATCCGAATGGGGGACTATTCCGGCATCTTTTGCCGATGGAGAGATCATCATGACACTTCTTCAATTACAGGCCACATGTCCTGTGGATACACGTTACGTGTCTTTATTGCAGTGGTTTCCATTGCCTTCTGCATCCTCATGCCGTTGATCATTGCTGATTCTTCCGCCTTTAGGGGCAATTTCCCACCCCTAGGACAAGAGAGTGCCCTGAACGTCTATTCGCTCCTCCGCCCTCTTTGACAAGGCCGTTGGCAGAATGAGGCTGACTTCTTATGCCGGAAGACTTCGGCCGCCAATGCTGATTATTTATCAAAATTTAGGCAGTGGCGGGGATCGAACCCGGTACCGAATTATGAATCAAAGACGCTACCCCTAGACCACGAGTCTAATCCTCGGATTAGGCATATTTACTTGAAAGGTATACCTTTGTCACTTATTGCACCATCTATATCCGTCGTGGAACGATTTTTCTTTAAGCAAATGTCTCATTAAATATATGATAACTACGAAGTATGAAATAAAAGATTCAAGACAAGTATTTTATGTCTTACAAATACAAAATATCTATACCTTAAATAAATCAAGTAAAATATAAAATAATTTTCAAAGGAAAGTATTTCAAATGCATAATGAAAATACGTATTTTACATTTTTATTTGCATTTCAAATACTTATGTTTTACATAGTTCACAAATCTGCCAGGTCCGTGATCTGTGATCTCCTCGAAGAAAAACGAACCGACAACGAAAGAACTTGTGTACCCACATCACACAAATATACAAGCTGAGGGCAGTGGATGTTCCTGCACAAAATGAGGCTGTTTAGAACGTCATATGCAACAGTTATCTGGACTCACGGCACCATGCAGAATAAGATATACGTCGACGGTCCAAAGAACATTCACCGGCCACATACATGAAGGGCAAAGTCACGACGCTGTAGCCGATCATTGGGCTTAATTTGGTGCATATTCTGAACCTTTTTAAGGACAGCAATGTAAAATGCGCTGCAAATCTTCCCGTAACACAGGTCGAGCACTGACTGCGAAGTATGGAAGAGGTGGTGCTAAGTAGATGGGGCGGTGGTGTGGTGGTTGGTTGTGGGCGGGGGGCGGGGGGGGAGGGTGGAGGTTTCTCACGGTTAGCGTGCGGTCCCCTTATTTCACTTAAGACAACAGCAAATGAGGAAGGAGGTGAACAAATTTTACAGCATGATGCACTACGTGCAGTAGAGGGACAGTTCGGGGACCATGACTTTTTTGTATCATCGTGACAGTCCGACGGGGACGTAAAGCTTGGCGTTACCCTTAGTGCTCTTCAAGAGGAGTGGGCTATGTACCGCCATCAGGTTTCACCCTTTCCCTCGTCTCATCAGCTCCAACATTAACGTGACACTATACTCCACACATACACATTGCAGTCACCTACACTTAACAGATACACATACCCACACGACGCTCATACTTCCCGGAAGAAAGGTGCATGCGGGCGCGAAGGATAGAAGAAAACCTTTCCAATTTGAAAGCTAAACTTGCCCTTCGGGATTTCCCAGCCACTCATGCCATACGACTTTACTTTTTTTTTTAATCATGACCATGAAGCCTGTCGTAAAGCAGTGTTTGTTAGACAATGGTTTGTTGACAGTAACATTTCTGAAATAGTCTCGCCTGGCCAGAGTCCTGACCTGATCTCAACGGAAAACCTTTGGGACGCGTTAGAACGTAGATTACTACTTTCTCTTATTTCCGATCGTGAAGAAGAATTGGCTGCCATTTCTCCATACACACACATTCAGACACCTGGCTGAAACTGTCGCAGCAGAGTTCAAGCCATCATAAAGGTGAAGGGTGTTCACTAATAGGCGTTCGAATACTTTTGGCAAATAGTTTATTTGTGGGAGCTCTTCTTCTGACGGTGAGGTAGTGAGCGTCCTATAATGGGGCAGATGTCTCGACATGCTACTGTATTATTTTATTGGAGAAGTTATGAAATATGCATGAATGCATGAACTGTTGAATTAGTACGAGGATAGATTGTTCATAAACGATTAAAGGTAATGTGATGTAACATAAAAGATTTTTACAGACTATTATTCGTTGTTAATACGTGTAGTCAAACGTCAGATTCTATCAGACTAAAACTTCCTGTGTTCATTTTTTAATGCGGCATGACAAAACACATTTGCTGTGCATGAAAATAAAATCTTCTAGAGCAGTTTTCTTAATGCGATAGTCATTGTTTTTCTACAAGTCACCAGGATACAATGAACGCTTGACTTCTATATCTGCATGCTTTTGAAAGTCGTTGAACATACGTACTTTCCACATTTCCTTCAGTACTACCCGATCTATTTCAACTCACTTGATAAAATATCACTTACTATCTGGAAAGAGCACTATGAGAATGAGAACCACCTACTTGCCACTGGGATGGGCTTTGGGATGAGAGTGAAAAGAGGGTGACTTAAAAGCGTAACTTAGGGACGTCTGGTGCAATTTCTACCAAATTTTGTATATGTTCGACTAATCATATTGCGTGGGTAATACATCCGTACCACCCATAGGAGTGACGCAGCGAAGAGATACAGTGATATTCGTTAATGACTTATTGGTGACTGTCCCTATGACGTTTTACCCTAGGGGCGGGTGCGGTGGGTAGGGCTGAAAGGACAGTGACGTATCAGAATATCTCTGTAACGCCTGAAACGGTTTTTCCCAAACTTTCCACACGTGTTACTTTCTATCGGCAGGAGAGATTGTGAAGGTAAGATACTCATAGTACGTTAAACGCTGTGGGTGGAGGTGAAAACGGTGACATAAACGGCGTAACCCAGGAAACCCTGCAACAATTTCAGCACAATTCGGTGTACATGTGACTCGTTATTTGTATAAAATTACTGTGGGAGTAGATGCCACTACCTCCCCTAGAGATGGAGATGAGGATGAGAAGTGACGACATCTAAAAATGTTCGAAAACGACCTGCTGCTGTTCCATTCCTGTACTTAATTGAGAGTGAACACTGTAAAAGAATGAATCAGTCACTTATTTGTGTTGAAATACTTACCCAACTACAAATTTAAAATACAGCTGTTCCATTTTCACACCTAAAAGAGGAACCAATATCAACGACGTCTTGCGTACTTATTCCCTTGAAAAATTATGTTTCTCTTTGGATACTGATGAAGCTGCGCGACGAAATTTGCTGCAGATACATATGAGATAATTATACAAATATGCCTGAAACGTGTCAAATGTATGTGACATTTATACATGTGTGAGAAGTATGTGATGTGTGGATATGTGGGTGAAGATGCAGAGAAAAGGCTACTTTTTTAATAAAGTATATTCTTTACCATCTGTTTCGGTTAATTTTCGATCTGTATCATTTATATTGTCACAGAAACACTTATTTTTCCAATAATAGTTCCTTGTACGTTTCCTCGAACGTTTAGTGAACGTGTAACATCAAGTCGCACGCACGAACTCAGAAATATTCTGCTAACCAGTCTTGCGCGTTTGAAAAGCGGGAATGAAACGTAGCGCATTGCTCAACGGCACGGACCACCAACAGAGCGCACCACAATTGACTGCGAATTTCTTTTTCTCTTTTGTTCATTTCCGTTCGCACTACCCGATGTCTTTGCCCTTGTTCCTTTGTTCCTCTCCCAACCGTACGAGCGCACAGACATTGTCGAAAATGTTGAATTCAGAGACGTGCAGATTAAATCTAAATTCACCCATACCTCAATCTACTTTTGTATGTACTTCCGGTTAAATGAGTATAAGCGACGCCATTCAGGGCGCCGAAGTACTTTCATTTCAATGCGTTTAGCTTTTGCACTTTGTTTTGGAGATTTCTTTCGGATATTTGCGTTACATTTCCTATAGTACTAACGGAATTTGTTCACAATCCTCAAATTCTCTGCAAGTCATCATAATCGAATCAAAGTTTAGTGACAAATACTTCCCGTTCTGTGCAAATTCAGCCGATGCCCACGTAATTCCAACATTACACTTAATTGATTCCACAGTGTCTGGTATGTAAGAAAGGCAGTAAGCCAAGGGTATACAATTTGTTGAAATTCAGTACTTTGAAATTAATTTCACGAAGATAGAGGTATTACAGTGCTAATATTAATGACGTTGTTGGCCCAAATGTAAGTCGCACCCTAATATAACCCTCGCCCTTAATTTTAACGGGGAGAGGAGTGAAAGATAAGCTCGGTGAAGAAACATTTATGTCACGTTAGCGATTTACAAAAAAACTGGTCATCTTTAATGAGAAGTTTTGTATTGTAATATCGATTAAACACATAAATAGACGTTCTATTCACAGACTTTACTGATGTCACTGTTAACTTCACCACTTGTATTTGTTCCACCACTGTCCCTATTTTGTCACTCTCTCCGAAAGTACGATTACGGTGGCCTCGTTACCGTGCAGAACATTGTACACACAACGCATGTTGATCCCCTTTCTGAGAATATAACTGATTATATTGTGCACATAGGAAAGAACCAAACTTCCAAGTGTCTCAGCTTTTGCGACTTCGTATTATTTCCTTAATGTAACGGCAATTTGCTGCTTATTCTCCGATGCTGATCAATGCCACACATTGCGTGGGTCCGAATTACACTTTTTGATGCTCTATGAAATGCATTCTTCGCATAATGGATAACACGAATTTGAAATCTGCGCCGTAACTGTGCAGAATTCAGATGTTTGTTAATGATTTTCTTTCAGCGTCACTAATCTTTGGTAAAGACCAAATTTTACTGTTTGGTTAGACAAACACACTGACTGTCATGTCGTGTAAAATAATGGAACTATGGGCACAATAATAATTCATATCTAAATGAAACATCAACAATGGAAGACTGCTACATTATTAGTTCATATACAACCATAAATTTCTCGTCACTTACGACATTGTTGCTCCGTTTGAAGATAAGGAACGGGCACTATAGTTTAAGTTTCTATGATACTAAAATATGCCAATATTTGTAGGATTGTGCATATGCACTGCATGCTAATTTTTCGTGGGCGACTTTGGGGGGGGGGGGGGGACGATGACTTTACCCTTCTATTCGGGCCAATACGATGTATTGTAAGCTAATACTTGGATTAATGAGTTTCTCAATTATAAAGTAGATTTTTCGACAGTTCTTTAAGTCAGGATTAAACTTAATTACATAATGAACAAAACATTTAAAATACCAGTGATTTGATGAACGGATGAGCACTCTTGTATCTATTAATGGTAACCACTGAACACTTTACACAGACTATGGTACTTTTCGAGAGAAGATAAATATTGGTAACGACAAAGGGTGATAGTAGATACGTGTTTCTTAAACATTTAAAAAATAACAAGTCTTTGGAAGAGCTTCCCCGATAAAGCAAGTCTTTAAAAAAGTCGTTATCCAATGTTCAAAACTATGAGCGCGCTGAGAGGTAAACCAAAGTCCTGTTGCAAATATCTGAAATTGCGTGTCATGTATTATATGTCCGAGTAAATGAAAAAATAATATTGCACTGTTGACCAATGACTTCAGTTAAAGAGGAAAAGAAAGGTTTTTTAATAGGGACTATAAATGAACTATTGCAGTGCTGTGTAGTACAGCTGCTGCTACAGCCGAAAAGTATACCAACGCACAAAACAATTGCTGTATTTTCACACATAAGCAAACTGAGAAAAATGTATCGGAAAAACACACTCGCAACAGCTGTCAACATTTAATATAGCGTCTTCTACTAATGAGAGCCAACTGCAACACAAACAAGAAACCTGATTAGCCACAGTCAGAGCTTCCAATGTCGGATCAAACATGCACTCTCTTCGAATTTGACGATAATTACTGTAGTCATTCGCCCACTACAATCATTTCGAAAATTGTGTGGAAAAGTATGTAAGAGAATTAAGACGAAAGACCGCCGTTATCGTCGTATAAAAAATGCTCCCTGAATTTTTAAATTGAAATACTTAATCTGGGTTTTGGCATTTGAAAACACTGCGATGGAGCTTAATACAGACGGTTTTAGTCATTTGTAAATGACATAATGCTTGAAATACACGGGAAATGGCTATTATGCAGCTATTATAGTAGTCTATATAACGTCTATGAGTGCCAGTTCGGTGACATAATTACTACAGTATAAAGTTTGATTTCTAGTATTTACTGAACAGAACGTATAGTATGCAGACAGAAATGAACTATGATAAGACTTGAATACTAACAGCAATACACGGGAATAAAAGACATTTAAACTGTTCAACAATTAATATTTTTCACTCCGCGTATTTAGAATGCATACCAGTGCCAAACTTCGCATGACTTGCGACTATGAGAGCAGTACTGGAGTGATGAGTTGATAGGGTAAATTCAAACTCTCTTATATTCACATCACGTGCGTTACCTCGAAGCTGTAGTTCGATGCTCAAGTGCTACAGTGAACTCGCCATAACGAGCAGCAGGCCCTTCGGAATGTGGGCTGATGACATCTTATTTGCTTTCTCACATTAGATAAATAACCAACAATTGGCCTCTTAACGTCGGTGCTGGGTTTTTATGCCGCATGCTGTGGCAGCAAACAGCACGGACAAAACTGGAGCACACATGTACTCCGTAGCACTGAAGATAGTATAGCAACGCTTCCCGTAAACCAACGCTGTATGACGTTACTGCCGAGCAAGTGAGAGTGTGGCAGGTTGTAGCAATTCTACAGTTCACATAGTGTGTCGCAGGTGGACACATAAACGCCAAGCACGTCGCTAAAGTCTAATTTGCACTCGCCTCAAATCTTCACATGATGTCCCTTGCCGCAGTAGCTACTGTTGTTGTTGTTGTTGTGGTCTTCAGTTCTGAGACTGGTTAGATGCAGCTCTCCATGCTAATCTATCCTGTGCAAGCTCCATCTCCCAGTACCTACTGCAACCTACATCCTTCTGAATCTGCTTAGTGTATTCATCTCGTGGTCTCACTCTACGATTTTTACCCCCCACGCTGCCCTCCAATGCTAAATTTGTGATCCCTTGATGCCTCAGGACATGTCCTACCAACCGATCCTTTCTTCTAGTCAAGTTGTGCCACAAACTTCTCTTCTCCCCAATCCTATTCAATACCTCCTCATTAGTTACGTGATCTACCCACCTAATCTTCAACATTCTTCTGTAGCACCACATTTCGAAAGCTTCTATTCTCTTCTTGTCCATACTATTTATCGTCCATGTTTCACTTCCATACATGGCTATACTCCATACAAAAACTTTCAGAAACGACTTCCTGACATTTAAATCTATACTCGATGTTAACAAGTTTCTCTTCTTCAGAAACGCTTTCCTTGCCATTGCCAGTCTACATTTTATATCCTCTCTACTTCGACCATCATAAGTTATTTTGCTCCCCAAGTAGCAAAACTCCTTTACTACTTTATGTGTCTCATTTCCCAATCTAATTCCCTCAGCATCACCCGACTTAATTCGACTACATTCCATTATCCTCGTTTTGCTTTTGTTGATGTTCATCTTATATCCTCTTTGCAAGACACTATCCATTCCGTTCAACTGCCCTTCCAAGTCCTTTGCCGTCTCCGACAGAATCACAATGTCAACGGCGAACCTTAAAGTTATTATTTATTCTCCCTGGATTTTAATACCTACTCCAAATTTTTCTTTTGTTTCCTTTACTGCTTGCTCAATATACAGATTGAATAACATCGGGGACAGGCTACAACCCTGTCTCACTCCCTTCCCTACCACTGCTTCCCTTTCATGCCCCTCGACTCTTATAACTGATATCTGGTTTCTGTACAAATTGTAAATAGCCTTTCGCTCCCTGTATTTTACCCCTGCCACATTAAGAATTTGAAAGAGAGTATTCCAGTCAACATTGTCAAAAGCTTTCTCTAAGTCTACAAACGCTAGAAATGTAGGTTTGCCTTTCCTCAATCTTTCTTCTAACATAAGTCGTAAGGTCAGTATTGCCTCACGTGTTCCAACATTTCTACGGAATCCAAACTGATCTTCCCCGAGGTCGGCTTCCACCAGTTTTTCCATTCGTCTGTAAATAATTCGCGTTAGTATTTTGCAGGCGTGACTTATTAAACTGATAGTTCGGTAATTTTCACATCTGTCAATACCTGCTTTCTTTGGGATTGGATTATTATATTCGTCTTGAAGTCTGAGGGTATATCGCCTGTCTCGTACATCTTACTCACCAGATGGTAGAGTTTTCTCAGGACTGGCTCTCCCAAGGCCGTCAGTAGTTCTAACGGAATGTTGTCTACTTCCGGGACCTTGTTTCGACTCAGGTCTTTCAGTGCTCTGTCAAACTCTTCACGCAGTATCATATCTCCCATTTCATCTTCATCTACATCCTCTTCATTTCCATAGTATTGTCCTCAAGTACATCGCCCTTGTATAGACCCTCTACATACTCCTTCCACCTTTCTGCTTTCCCCTCTTTGCTTAGAACTGGGTTTCCATCTGAGCTCTTGATATTCATACAAGTGGCTCTCTTTTCTCCAAAGGTCTCTTTAATTTTCCTGTAGGCAGTATCTATCTTACCCCTAGTGAGATAAACCTCTACATCCATACATTTGTCCTCTAGCCATGCCTGCTTAGCCATTTTGCACTTCCTGACGATCTCATTTTTGAGACGTTTGTATTCCTTTTTGCTTGCTTCATTTACTGCATTTTTATATTTTCTCCTTTCATCAATTAAATTCAATATTTCTTCTGTTACCCAAGGATTTCTACTAGCCCTCGTCTTTTTACCTACCTGATCCTCTGCTGCCTTCACTACTTTATCCCTCAGAGCTGCCCATTCGTCTTCTACTGTATTTCTTTTCCCCATTCCTGTCAATTGTTCCCTTATGCTGTCCCTGAAACTCTGTACAACCTCTGGTTTAGTCAGTTTATCCAGGTCCCATCTCCTTAAATTCCCACCTTTTTGCAATTTCTGCAGTTTTAATCTACAGTTCGTAACCTATAGATTGTGGTCAGAGTTACATCTGCCCCTGGAAATGTCCTACAATTTAAAACCTGGTTCCTAAATCTCTGTCTTACCATTATATAATCTATCTGATACCATTTAGTATCTCCAGGATTCTTCCATGTATACAATCTTCTTTTATGATTCTTGAACCAAGTGTTAGCTATGATTAAGTTATGCTCTGTGCAAAATTCTACCAGACGGCTTCCTCTTTCATTTCTTACCCCCAATCCATATTCAGCTACTATGTTTCCTTCTCTCCATTTTCCTATTGTCGAATTCCAGTCACCCATGACTATTAAATTTTCTCCTCCCTTCACTACCTGAATAATTTCTTTCATCTCATCATACATTTCATCAATTTCTTCATCATCTGCAGAGCTAGTTGGCATATAAACTTGTACTACTGTAGTAGGCATGGGCTTCGTGTCTATCGTGGCCATAATAATGCGTTCACTATGCTGTTGGTAGTAGCTTACCCGCACTCCTATGTTTTTATTCATTATTAAACCTACTCGTCCATTACCCCTATTTGATTTTGTATTTATAAGCCTGTATTCACCTGACCAGAAGTCTTGTTCTTACTGCCAGCGAACTTCACTAATTCCCACTATATCTTGCTTCAACCTATCCATTTCCCTTTTTAAATTTTCTAACCTTCCTGCCCGCTTAAGGGATCTGACATTCCACGCTCCGATCCGTAGAACGCCAGTTTTCTTTCTCCTGATAACGACGTCCTCTGGAGTAGTCCCCGCCCGGAGATCCGAATGGGGGACTATTTTACCTCCGGAATATTGTACCCAAGAGGACGCCATCATCATTTAACCATACAGTAAAGCTGCATGCCCTCGTGAAAAATTACGGCTGTAGTTTCCCCTTGCTGCAAGGCCGTTTTGGTTAGTGTTACAAGGCCAGATCAGTCAATCATCCAGACTGTTGCCCCTGCAACTACTAAAAAGGCTGCTGCCCCTCTTCAGGAACCACACGTTTGTCTGGCCTCTCAACAGATACCCCTCCGTTGTGGTTGCACCTACGGTACGTCTATCTGTATCGTTGAGGCACGCAAGCCTCCCCACCAACGGCAAGGTCCATGGTTCATGGGGGAGGCAGTAGCTACTGTGAATTCATATATTCGTTAATCACTCTTCTTAACCACTATGAAGTAACTGGCTAGGTGGCAGTTGGAAACGGTTCATAGGCGTTCCATCAGTACGTTAAGAATCATGAATTGGAATGATCGTGATGAACTTATAAGTTCACAGAAGTAAGTACAGTATATAACAGATTCTGTGGTTCACTTAAAACTTCCGGGCTGATAGGCCGCGGTCGAAGTATAAAACTCTTCCCTGACGTTTCGTCTCCGACTGGGGGGGGGGGGGGGGGGGGGGGACATCCTCGGAGGTACAGCGGCGAACTGCGAAGAGAACTGAGGAAACGCTGATTATATAGGCAGTACAGAGGGCGGCGCTGTCGATCACGTGGCGTCGGCTTTGAGATTGTCTCTGGTAATGCCAACATTCTCGATTGAAAGCAATCGATCGTCACGCTTGCGGTGCAACGCTGACATCCAAATTTTATCCAGTTTAGCACCTTCGTCTTACCTGTCAAAATTATTACGGTGTTTATCAATCTCGATAGCCTCTCTATACATGCGTGCATAATAGTGCGAGGTTTTTGATATGACGCTCGCCTCGCTGAATTTTATTTCATGATCACGTTCCGCTACGGCCGATTTATCCGTGTGACCCAGGCGGCAATTCCTCTTATGTTCAACAAGACGGGTGTTCACATTTCTCTTTGTGGTACCGATGTGAACCTGGCCACAACTGCAAGGAATTTTCTATACCCCGCTGTAGCCAAAGGGTGTCGTATATCTTTTGCCGATCTTAAATATTCTTTTATTTTCCTGGTGGGTCTGAAAATAGTTTTCACCCCGTTCTTGCTTAAAACTTTCCCTTTGCGATCTGTGACCTTACTAATGAACGGAAGAAAAACTTTACCCTTGGGCGACTGTTGTTCGTCGTTGCTCCTGAATCTCTGCCTAGAGCGAAGTGCTCGATCTATATCTTTGCTAGAATAGCCATTCTTCACGAAAGTTGACCGTAGATGTTCAACCTCATCTTTTAAAGAAACAGGTTCCAAATTTTGTACTCCCTGTCTACCAAGGTTTCCATTACACCTCTTTTTTGTCTAGGGTGGTGGTTTGAATCTTTATGTAGATAACGATCAGTATGTGTGGCCTTTCTGTACGCCTTATGGCCCAACGTTCCGTCCGAAATGATCGACAGCGGCGCCCTCTGTACTGCGTATATAATCAGCGTTTCCTCGAGTTCTCTTCGCGGTTCGCCGCTGTACCTCCGAGGATGTCTCCCGCAGTCGGAGACGAAACGTCAGGGAAGAGTTTTATACTTCGACCGCGGCCTACCAGCACGGAAGTTTTAAGTGAAACAATACCGGCCGTGAAAGCTTACATTGTATGACCACATTCTATGATTCCTGTTATATGCAATAGCCTGCACTAATTGTAAAAGGAATTCCACAGACGCCGTTTACTTCATGCCAGATTTTCAGGATAAGAATCCGTAGACGATGTGTAAAACTGTGACTTGCCATTTTGCCTCCTGCAGTTGCGAAGGTATCACGACAACCGTTGTCGCTTTACATCCGAAGTTATCTACCACAGTTGGAAATGAAGACGTCAGGGAGTAGTTTTAAGTATCGCCCACGAATCCAGTTCGAAAGTTTTAACTGAACTAATCTGCAGTGGCGGCTGATGGGTAAGGACACGAGAGCACGTGGACATCTTAACTGTTGACACATTTCGGATATTTTGGTTATTTTTCTTTGAACGGTGTTAAGTGTAATGTAGTTGCGGTAATCAGAAATACAAGACACTAAATCTACCGCGCAATGCTAAATTGCTGCTCCTCTTGACTCCGAGAAACTTCAGATCACGGTGGCGAGAACTCTTTTTGTTGTGTACATTTTAGGGATTTTGACGCATCCGCAACTGGCGTGACGTAATTGCCTTACAGGTCAAATATATACGGATTTGATGTATAACATGCACGGTTCACGGCGTGCTCAGCTAGCCCTTACCACTCAACTACAAGTTTATGTCGATGCCACCAGGTGCTAGTACACTGTAACAAACATTTATCGCCGTTCCCTTGGAATAAATCCCGCTAGACGGTAGCACACTCCTCAGATATGCCAATTCACTCACTATACAGTACAATTAGATCGGACATCAATATATGTTACACCGGCAAAAAAACCTACTTTGTGGGATTGTGAATGAGAGATAGTATATTAAGTTATGAATTTAATCATATAGTAACCCATAGGCGCTAAAAATTATAAGTACGTACATCATCCTCTGTTGCGAAACTGCAGCATTTATTCGATCTTTTGATATCTGTGGATTTTATGGTGGGTCAGGTTTATCTGTGCTGTAGGCCCACATAGTATAAATGAACATTCACGAAAAGCTGTCGCACTTGTTCCTTTGACATTCACTTAAGTGTGGGATCGACGATGGTGTGCTTTTGGCCCTCATGGTTCTCAAGGAATCATTTATATTCTAGCCAAGTGCTTACGTTGGTAGACAGTACTACTTTAATTTAATCATTTCCACAAACAGCAGTTTGCGTTTGCAGTTAGTTTTTAACTGTGCAGGAATTTGCTTTTGTGTATTGTATCAACATAAGATCTGTTGAGTCTGTTTTAAGTGCCAACAGAAAAGAAAATTACCAGGAAAGTTAGCCGCAAAGGAACTATGGCCTCACAGACCAAGTCTGTTGACTCAGGAAGTGACGAAATCAAATAAGCGTGACTACGAGCGAACAAAGAAGTGTATGATAAGAGTAAGTTGCTGTGTGGATTCAACGTAAGAATGTACGATTTTCAGCTCGCATTTAATTCGTTAACGAATACATGTCTCTGGGATCTTGTAAATTTGCCCGAAAAAATAAAAAACAATGAAAATTCCTACTTTCAAAAAAATGAGGAACAGAGAATAACGGAAGCTTAAACGTTATTTCGTTCTTCCCCTAAACTGTACTTGATTATGTGCAAAGCATAAAATTCCTCAAAAAAAATTCTTTCTTTTTCCAAACGAGTTATGTACATTATTATTACTATTATTATTATCAGTGTTATTATTTATAAATATGTGGCTAAGTAAAACTGTTATACAGCAGATGCTATTAATTTCACACACTCATATTTACTTGAGTCTAAAAATTTGTGAACACGCACAAGCTACTGATAATCTGTATTGTTCACAAAGGTACGTAACCACCTGAAACGTCGGCCCCTAAAGACCAACAGACTTGAGTGGTTTGTGTTTCTTCAGCTTAACAGGAGCACCTGTTCATACCTATCCAAGCAATTGGAAGCTAGTAAAAGGTCACACTTCCTTATGAAGTAATGAGACTACTCCGTTTCTGTGGCCTACACTACTGGGAGATAAGAAAACGTGTTGCTTACCTTAATCTCCATCATCATCATCATCACGCACGCGTTTGGGTTAGACATCTCTGTCATTTAAAGCTGATCGCACCATCGTCTTCCTGTTCGCCCTTTCTCCTTCTGCCCTTGGATCCGTAGCCATGCTTGCAGACTTTTCTTGTTATCTAGCTTTGGTCCGTACGCAGTATCAGGTCACGCCATTCTTTTCTGTACGGTTAGATCTTTCCTACTATTCCTAGAAAACGTAGCTCATATCTAATGTTATTGTTCCTTTTATGAACGTCTGACTTGTATCCTGCCAAAGGCTTTAGAAGTTAAAGTTAGTTTAATTAGTGTGTAAGCCAAGGGACCGACGACCTCAGAAGACTGATCCCAAATTTCAAAATGTTCTTATCCAGTTTTGAGTGTTAGGACATCTATATTCATATCGTCTAGCGCTAGCATGTAGCGAGATGCTTTCAGAACTCGGATAAAATGCTGCGGACCGCAGGGTGGATATATAGAAGGCTGTGAGAGAACAAATGCAACGGCACAAGTTTATAGGTAGCACAGTACGCCTGTTTCACTGAAATTAGATCAAATCACAGTCTTCTCCATTCCAATAATGTCTGAAGTATCTAATTGCCTTTTCTTATACATCATAGATATTGTTTTGAAACAGACACCTCAGTCATTCTGCTGGTCTGTAGATAATTTGTACATAGTGGGAAGTATATGCTCCAGAAAACTACATAGAATGTAGAAAACATTGGTGTATGGTATGTCAAAGCCATCTACAAATGTAATGCTGAAAACTTTTGTGCAATGTTTCATGTTTTTTTGTTGTCACTAGAATAAATGTGTTTTGGCATTGATTTGTTATATTTTTTCCATAGTTGCATTCCTAAGTAAATCATTGTAAAAATAAAGATTTAACTCTGAAAATCATAGGTAGACATGAAAATATGGATCTAGTCGTGTTCGTAGCACACATTTGTAACACTTAACCGATTTTCAAAATCGGTCAGTTAAAAATTTTTTCGGTGTTCGAAGTGTATATTTTATCATACTTTAAGAGAGATTTTGACTCTTTATTTATTAAATATATGTAAAACAAATTTTAACCATGAAAAGGCTAATCGTACCTAACATGTGTAAGGATCTTTGTACTTTCTTATCATAAGCACAAGAAGATACAACAGCCCAACTGTATGAATGTATCGACATGTTACAACTTGTTATTTTCGATTTTGATTTGAGGTGTAACGCGGAAATGTAATCAGCTTGACCTCATATTTTAAGGAGAAAAACGAAACCAGCAACTAGCAACTTATCGATCCTAGAAATCAATTCTGCACGAAAAATCTGGACTCTTATTCAGGTAGTACGTAGTTATGATTTTCTGAAAGAATAGCTTTTAAGTATTCGCCAACACCCGTTGTTTGTCATTCTCACCGCCCCACTGCAGCAGCGTAGCTCTCGAGCGTGAACTACTGAATAGCTCAGCGACATCAGCGTCCTAGTATTCCCGTGATGTTGAAGAGGAGGAAAGAGGAGGAGGCAGAGGGTGAAGTCTGCCTGACGTTCTTGAAATCGTGTTCGAGAACACATGTTATTTTAGGCGAAGAAGAGGTAAGTAATATGAGTGGATAATATGTTAACCTAGCGTATATGTAAGTTCAATGTTACTGCATCTGTTTACGTATCAATGTACAATACGGAAAAGAACCAAAGGAAACAAAGATGCTGGAAGAGCAAGAACGAAGTGCTCGCTTTAAAATGGGTGTAAGACCGGGTGCTGTCTTGTGCCCCTATTGTCCAATCTGTACATCAAAGAAGCAATGATGGAAATAAAAGAAAGTTCATATAGTTCTAACATTTTATTGTGTAAGGGCGAGCAACTTGAATTTCATAATTCTTTATTTAAATATCATTCACAGTTGCATGTAATTTATATTGGTCACTAGTTTCTAACGCAGCCGTTCATTTTCCAACGAGACTTGCACTGAAAGTGCTTATCAAGCAAAATTCCGCTGACGTACTTGAGTAATGTCACACAGCACACAGTCATACGACAGATATGCAGTGATCTTATTACATACGTGAAACATTCATCAGATGGAACAATGCACGTATTACACACCATGTGTTCAGGGCAGTTTCATCTGTTACATGTATCACATATAATAAGATCACTTTGTTGTATGGCTATGTGTTGTGTGGACGTTACACGAATATGTCTCTGGAATTTTGCTTCGATAAGCACTTTTAGTGCAAGTCTAGTTTGGAAATGAACGACTACGTTCGAAATAAGTCAACAGTTTAAATTACAAGCAACTGTGACAGAAATGTAAGTAGAGAATTAATAAAAGAAAGCTTCAAGAGTGGGATTTAAATTCATAGCGATAGGCTATCAATGACAAGATTCGCTGATGACATTGCTGTCCTCAGTGAAAGTGAAGAAGAATTACAGGATCGGTAGAATGGAATCGTCTAATGAACACAGAATATGGACTGAGATAAACCGAAAAAAGACAAAAGTAATGAGAACTAGCAGAAATAAGATAGCGGGAAACTTAACACCAAAATTGGTTTTCACGGAGAGGACGAAGTTAAAGAATTCTGCTACCTTGGAAGCGAAATAACCCATGCCTGAAGATGTGAAGCGGACGTAAAAAAATCAGACTGGCTCAGGCAAAAGGCATTCTAGCCAAGAGAAGTTTAAAGGTATTAAACATTGGCCTTAATTTGAGGAAGCAATTTCTAGGAATGTACATCTGGAGCACAGTATTGTATGGTAGTGAAGCATGGACTGTGGGAAAACCGGAACAGAACAGAATCGAAGCGTTTGAGACGCGGTGCTACAGAAGAATGTTGAAAATTAGGTCAAGTGGTACGGTAAGAAATGAGGAGACTCTTAGCAGAATCGGTGAAGAAAGGAACATAGTATTGGAAACACTGACAAAGAGGAGGGACAGGATGGCAGGAGGCGTCTTACGACATCATGAAATAACATCCGTGATACTTGAGCGAGCAGTGTAAAGGCTGTAGGGGAAGACAGAGACTGGAATACATCCAGCAAATAATTGAGGACATGGGTTGCAAGTGATACTCTGAGATGAAAAGGTTGGCACAGGAGAGGAATTCGTGGTGGGTGCGTCAAACCAGTCAGAAGACCGACGACTCAAAAAAAAAAAATTGAAATTAGTAAACCCAAACAACTGAAGAATTATTATGAAATGGAATCAATGATTTTCGGTTTCAAATTTAAGCATATTTAATAATGTCAACCTTCCAATACAAATAAAATAATGCACAACAGCAATGTTAATAAGTAAATAGCACTAACCTACTGCCTTAATGACATACTCATTCATTTCATTAAAAATATTTCTGAGTCGCATTTAAAGTGTTTAAAGCGAAAAGATGTCTGGCACCAGCTACAGGATAGAAACCGCGCACTTTGAACAGTGAACAAAGCACTATAGCTTGTTGATACACCGACGTTATGAATGTGACCACCCCTTAATCACTCTACTGTACAGTACTTCGCACTCGTACATTAGGCAGCTGCAGTGGAGCGCAGCGAGTGACAACTGACGTGAGCGAAATTTAAAAGCTCTTCATTCAGGTGTCCATAGTAAGAGAATTCTGAACGAAATTTCCGCGCGAAATCGTTTAGTGGTACTGATATCTTGCAAGTGTGCATTTTTCCTTCAGATATGTCAAGTTGGTGATGTTTCCTTGTAAAATGTTGGTTTTCCGCAAAAGGCCATACGTTTATATGGCAATATCACATGTGCCACTAGCCTGGAAGCGTAATATTACTTCTTAAGGAAGCCTGTTCCTGAAGCAGCTTGATTGCTCTAGTTAACGTACAGAGCTCATCAGTCATGAATATTAAAATATAAATTGCACTCTGCACATGCATCGATTTCCATTCCAACTCCTGTTAATAACGTGTCATTTATACCAGCAAAGAACATTGATTTTAGTATCATTATAAAACACGCAATACCTGTTGTTATATAACACCAACGAATTCCCTCTAGTTCTCTTTGTACAGGCAATTCTTATAAGCCATCATTACGCTGTCACAGCTAAGATCGTCTACAATGCAACATTTCCTACTTTCTTGGCTTTAAAATAGGAAAATGGCAAGAATTAACTTGCTAAACATTAGATGAACATGCAAAGTTACAAGAAAGAATAAAGCATAGTTCAGCTACACAGAAGCCCTTTTGTGACAGGTTCTGTGGATGTTGTTGTAGAACAAATGCCGCATATAATATGTTGGGTTCCTCCAGAAAATAATTTCGTAACTTATTAGCAAATGGAAATATGCAAAATACCCATCTTTCAGCATTTTCAGATCATATATGAAGATAGTAACTGTTCTGGAAAGAACAGATACCATTGATGACCGTGCAGCTTCTCTAGAACAAATGATAATTAATTGAAACCCTCAGCTGCCGACAGGTGTTGTTGACATACGTTGATGGGGACAGCTGAAAATGTGTGCCCCGACCGGGACTCGAACCCGGGATCTCCTGCCTGCATGGCAGACGCTCTATCCATCTGAGCCACCGAGGACACAGGTCAATAGAGTGAGTGCAGAGACTTATCCCTTGCACGCTTCCTGTGAGACCCTCATTCCCAACTATCCACAATCCACATACGTAATGTTTCTAATATATACTTTGCCCATGCACTCGTTACTCGCTCCCACTTAAGTTGACAATTCCCGTAAGTATCTATTAGGAACATTACGTATGTAGATTGTGGACAGTTAGGAATGTGGGTCTCACTGGAAGCGTGGAAGGGATAAGTCCCTGCAGTCGCGCTATTCATTTGTGTCCTCGGTGGCTCAGATGGATAGAGCGTCTGCCATATAAGGAGGAGATCCCGGGTTCGAGTCCCGGTCGGGGCACACATTTTCAGCTGTCCCCATCGAAGTACATCAACAACACCTGTCAGCAGCTGAGTGTTTCAATTAATTATCATTTACTCTAGAGAAGCTGCACGGTCATCAATGTTATCTGTTCTTTCGAGAACACTTACTGTCTTCATATATAGTTAAATGGCTACCAGGCCATTGATCTTCGTCTGTGCGAGTGCGCACAGGTTGCCCGAACTCTTACTGGAATCGTCAACATAAGTGGGCGCGAGTAACGAGTTGATGGGCAAAGTATCTATTAGGAACATTACGTATGTAGATTGTGGACAGTTGGGAATGTGGGTTTCACTGGAAGCGTGGAAGGGATAAGTCCCTGCAGTCGCGCTATTCATTTGTGTCCTCGGTGGCTCAGATGGATAGAGCGTCTGCCATGTAAGCAGAAGATCACGGGTTGGAGTCCCGATCGGGGCACACATTTTCAGCTCTCCCCATCAAGGTATGTCAACAACACCTATCGGCAGCTGAGGGTTTCAATTAGTTATCATTTATTTTCAGATCACACATATAGTAATCGTATAGTAGTCGTATCCAACTCAAGTACTTCAGTAATTCAATAGTGTGGTCTTGCATGTGAGGTAGTCCTCTACCTATGATTCCTGAAACTGAACACGATCTACTTTATATACTTCATTGTTTGAATAGTTCTTTTCTTATTTTACCGTTATCCAACGACAGTATTGAGTTCTCCATTAAAAACTGAAGTATATGCCTATGTTTTTCCTACTCTCAGCTTATCTTTGCTTTGCAAGTTGTGACGAAACTATTAAATCGAATTCCATCAATGTAACAACAGTTCTGACTAGGCTTAATGTTATCTTTAAGCACTTTCCGAAATCCATGTCAAGTGCCGGGATCGTTGCCGATTTCCCCCTCGTATACCTGGGACCTATGTGTAATACTTTCAAAGACAAGAAAACAAAGCACCGCGAAGGAATTATAAGAATGGGGAGGAAATAGGTAGACGTGATGACATATAGAGACAAACCAATGATTTCAATTTCACGAAAATTGGAAGATTGATTGGAGAGAAATTCACAAATTGGACAAGACAGTAAGGCATTGGTCCGACTCTGGCCCTTATGCTAGCAATTATTCGGCTTGGCATTGATTTATAGAGTTGTTGCAGACCCTACAGAGGGATATCGTGCCATATTCTGACTGGCGCCTTAGATCGTCAGAATCCCGAGCTGGCTGCAAAACCATGTCAATTACACCAAAAGCGTTCTCAAGTGGGGAGAGATCCAGCGACCTTGTTGGCCAAGGCATGGTTTTGGCCAATACGAAGACAAGAAACTCTCGCAGTGTGCGGGCGGTCATTATCTTAATGTAAGCCCAGGATGGCTTGCCATGAAAGGTAATAGAACGAGGCGTAGGATGTCGCTGACGTACCGCTGTGCTGTAAGGGTCCCGACACGGATGACCACCAAAGGGATCCTGCTATGAAGTGGCACCCTACATCGTCACTCCTGGTTGTCGGTCTGTGTGGCAGGCGACAGTCAGGTTGGTATCCCACCGCCACGTCGTCTTCTGCCTGGAATTTCACTGACTGGAGTAGAACTGCCTTGAGTAATGAATCCCACTTCGAGCTGAACCCCGATGACCAGTGAAGACATGCCTATAGACGCCTGAGACAGCGGTGAGATTCCGATCTAACTGTAGTCCGCCATACGGACAGACATACAGCAGTGACAGTCTGAGGTGTCCTTTCTTTTCGTATCAGTACCTCTTTGGTTGTCATCGGCGACACCCTTACAGCACAGCGGTACGTCGACGATATTTTATGCCCCATTTTTTTTGTCTTTTATGACAAGTCATCCGGCACACTGCGAGGGTCTGTACTACTTATCTTGGTGCTTGCCAAAACCTACCTTGGCCAGCAAGCCGCCGGAACACTCACCAATTGAGAACGCCTCGAGCGTTGTGAGCAGGGCCATTTTGACGATCTGTCATGCGAATTGGACAGTTCGTTATGATATCCCTCAGGAGTACATCCAACAGCTGTATCAATCAATGCCAAGCCGAATAACTTCTTGCAATAGGATCAGAGGAGAAATAATGCGTTATTGACTTGCCGAGTTTGTGAAACTCTTTCTCTTGAATCAGGCATTCATTTTTTCTGAAACTGTAATAACCTTATCAGTAAATGTAACATCGCATCCGCCGAATTTCGTCCCACTTCGATAATTTCTTGTTGGTGCACTTTTTTTTTTTTTTTTGGTCGTAGAGTGTAATTTGTAGAGATACGAAATGAAATAATTGCATGGGATATAAGTTTATCGCAGGTAAAAGAGATGTCGTATGGTTGTTAAGATACCGGGAACGTTTAGTTAGTCTACTATCAATAATGCTTACAAACAAGTCGCGGGACGCGTCATAGAACGTTACTTAAATGTATGGGAACAATCTATACCAAAAATAAAACTGTAAAACTGACGTGCCTCTCTGTGTTTCTGTTTGAACAGGCTAATCTCCAAGACTACTAAACGAATTTTCATATGGTTTTAGCAGGTAACTTAAGCGTAGTTAGGTGCAACGTGTAGGCTTTATTTCTTCAAGCCGCCCGCTGTGGCCGAGAGGTTCTAGGCGCTTCAGTCCGGAAACGCGTGACTGCTACGGTCGCAGGTTCGAATCCTGCCTCGGACATGGATGTGTGTGATGTCCTTAGGTTAGATAGGATTAAGTAGTTCTAAGTACTACGGGACTGATGACAGATGTTAAGTCCCATAGTGCTCAGAGCCCTTTGAACCATTTTTATTTCTTCAAAATCAGGTCACAGGAAGGAATACGTCGTGATTTAATGTTTTATCAATCCTTGCGTCTGTCCGTTTTTTTTTAACTAACACGCTAACCGCCAAAACTACGAGAAGAATTTTCGTATTATTTTCACATATGACTTGAGCATAGCTTGGGGCAATATACGCGTGTCATTTCATCAAAATCGTATCATGGTAGAAAGAGATATCGTAATGTAACACGACACAGGGAAACATGTTTACTCTTTGTAACTGCTGTTTACTCTTTGGCGTTTGAACTCTATCATATTTGCGAAAATGCCGTTATTGACATGTTCTTGGTAATACGATTCAACGCAATGAACAGAATGTTTATACAATCGTCAATGTATTTAATCCATACTCCCATACTAACAGTATTAAATGCGAAAGTAACAAACTTTCTACCTGTTACACTTTCACGGCTAAATTGCTGACCCGATTTCGATGAAATTTAGTTTGGAGATAGCTTGGAAGCTGAGGAAGAAAACAGGTAACTTAACGAGGGGGAAAAACCAGAAAAAACTATCGACCCCTAAGACTGTGAATCAGGGGATGGAACACCTTTTTTTACCTCAGTGAAAATGAACTATGTCAAAGATTATTAAGTTTTTTGCGTAATGTCCACTTTGTGTGACGTATAGTTACTTCAGTAGCACGACGCATGTGTGCGCGCTCCTACCCACGCACCCCTTTGCACACTACTCGGCAACGATGCTGCGCATTCCGTTGCGTCGTGCGTTGGGGC
Source organism: Schistocerca americana (assembly GCF_021461395.2). Taxonomy (NCBI): domain Eukaryota; kingdom Metazoa; phylum Arthropoda; class Insecta; order Orthoptera; family Acrididae; genus Schistocerca; species Schistocerca americana. Next base: position 225,662,362 of record NC_060120.1, on the reverse strand, counting down.
AGTGGAGCGGTGGGGAACTTATTGCAACAGGCAGACACTTGAGGGCAGCTGGCATTACTGTACATACAACAGCTTACTCACCATCACTCATCATAACAGAACTACTGATTTGCGAGATTAGCCGGAGGTAACAGCAAGCACCACACAACTGACAGGGGATACTGGAGGTATACAAGAAAGGTGAACACGAATGGCGACATATTTGTTGGACTCACGGCAGAGCACCACGGAAATGCTGAAAAACATTAACCAGCAGATGGCTGGAGATGGACATAAACGATCCCGTGGACGCATATTTTGAAATCTCCTTGAAGTGATGAACATAGGAATATCCTACAGCTACCTATGTATCACACCCGCAGTGTCCGCGAAGGGCAAGTTAGACCAATGACATCGTGCGCAGAGTCATTTAAGAAATCATTCTTCCCATGCTTCATACACAAATGAAACGGGGATAATTAGGAAACGTACCATCTGCCATATAATTCACAGTAATTTGAAGAGTACCGACGCAGGTATGCATGTAGAACCCACAACCACCACCAAACGTAGGAAATCGACTTATTTTGGACAGGTGTTGCGATGCGAGAAGTAGAGCTTCATGCAAGTACGGCCGTACCGTACTCGGACGTCACGGGAGGTGTGATGAGAACTCTGCAGGTAGCGCTCTGGTTTGCCAGCGCAGACGCCAAAGGCATGCCTTCGGTCTGCGGTCACTAGAATAGCAAGCAGTTTTGTGTGCAATTTCGAAGTAAAAACAGAATGCAGAAAGAGAAACGTCTCATTTCACACGCTGTACAATGATTTAAGGATACGGTGCTAATTTTTTATAGATTCGTGAAAATGTCGGTGCGTTCATTTGACGAATTAGCGGAGACCTCCCGAGATGAACTGACGAAAAAGAGCACTGTTTTAGGGAGAGTAATTTCGCCAGAAAAAAAGATTTTGTAACCTACCTAATTTGAAGCTAATTATTTGTTGTCTGCAAGTGATATTTACAGGTTTAGTTGTAAGTGGAAAGTACACGTGGCAGTGATTTTTTGCAGTTTTTTATTTGAAAAGTGCGTTATTATAAACTGAAATTTAATTTACTAATGTTTAAGATACAAAGTAGGATACCTGCCTCATTTGTTTACATATCTTGTGTTGGTGTTGTCTTCAGTGCTGAGACTGGTTTGATGCAGCTCTCCATGCTAATCTATCCTGTGCAAGCTTCTACATCTCCCAGTACTTACTGCAACCTACATCCTTCTGAATCTGCTTAGTGTATTCATCTTTTGGTCTCCCTCTACGATTTTTACCCTCCACGCTGCCCTCCAATGCTAAATTTGTGATCCCTTGATGCCTCAGAACATGTCCTACCAACCTGTCCCTTCTTGTAGTCAAGTTGTGCCACAAACTCCTCTTCTCCCCAATTCTATTCAATACCTCCTCGTTGGTTATGTGATCTACCCATCTAATCTTCAGCATTCTTCTGTAGCATCACATTTCTAAAGCTTCTATTCTCTTCTTGTCCAAACTACTTATCATCCATGTTTCACTACCATACATGGCTACACTCCATACAAATACTTTCAGAAACGACTTCCTGACACTTAAATCTATACTCGATATTAACAAATTTCTCTTCTTCAGAAACGCTTTCCTTGCCATTGCCAGTCTACATTTTATATCCTCTCTATTTCGACCATCATCAGTTATTTTGCTCCCCAAATAGCAAATCTCCTTTACTCCTTTAAGAGTCTCACTTCCTAATCTAATTCCCTCAGCATCACCCGACTTAATTCGACTATATTCCATTATCCTCGTTTTGCTTTTGTTGATATTCATCTTACATCCTCCTTTCCTGACACTGTCCATTCCGTTCAACTGCCCTTCCAAGTCTTTTGCTGTCTCTGACAGAATTACAATGTCATCGGCAAACCTCAACGTTTTTATTTCTTCTCCATGGACTTTAATACCTACTCCGAATTTTTCTTATGTTTCCTTTACTGCTTGCTCAATATACAGATTGAATAACATCGGGGACAGGCTACATCCCTGTCTCACTCCCTTCCCAACCACTGCTTCCCTTTCATGCCCCTCGACTCTTATAACTGCCATCTGGTTTCTGTACAAATTGTAAATAGCCTTTCGCTCCGTGTATTTTACCCCTGCCACCTTTAGAATTTGAAAAGAGTATTCCAGTCAGCATTGTCAAAAGCTTTCTCTAAGTCTACAAATTCTAGAAATGTAGGTTTACCTTTCCTTAATCTTTCTTCTAAGATAAGTTGTAGGGTCAGTATTGCCTCACGTGTTCCAACATTTCTGCGGAATCCAAACTGCTCTTCGCCCAGGTCGGCTTCTACCAGTTTTTCTATTCGTCTGTAAAGAATTCGCGTTAGTATTTTGCAGCTGTGAATTATTAAACTGATAGTTCGGTAATTTTCACATTTGTCAACACCTGCTTTCTTTGGGATTGGAATTATTATATTCTTCTTGAAGTCTGAGGGTATTTCGCCTGTCTCGTACATCTTGCTCACTAGATGGTAGAGTTTTGTCAGGACTGGCTCTCCCAAGGCCGTCAGTAGTTCCAATGGAATGTTGTCTACTCCCGGGGCTTTGTTTCGACTCAGGTCTTTCAGTGCTCAGTCAAACTCTTCACGCAGTATCGTATCTCCCATTTCATCTTCATCTATATCCTCTACATTTCCATAGTATTGTCCTCAAATACATCGCCCTTGTATAGACACTCTATATACTCCTTCCACCTTTTGCTTTCCCTTCTTTGCTTAGAACTGGGTTTCCATCTGAGCTCTTGATATTCATACAAGTGGCTCTCTTTTCTCCAAAGGTCTCTTTAATTTTCCTGTAGGCAGTATCTATCTTACCCCTAGTGAGATAAGCCTCTACATCCTTACGTTTGTCCTCTGGCCATGCCTGCTTAGCCATTTTGCACTTCCTCTCGATCTCGTTTTTGAGGCATTTGTATTCCCTTTTGCTTGCTTCATTTACTGCTGTTTTATATTTTCTCCTTTTATCAATTAAATTCAATATTTCTTCTGTTACCCAAGGATTTCTACTAGCCCTCGTCTTTTTACCTACCTGATCCTCTGCTGCCTTCACTACTTTATCCCTCAGAGCTACCCATTCGTCTTCTACTGTGTTTCTTTCCCCCATTCCTGTCAATTGTTCCCTGATGCTGTCCCTGAAACTCTGTACAACCTCTGGTTTAGTCAGTTTATCCAGGTCCCATCTCCTTAAATTCCCACCTTTTTGCAATTTCTGCAGTTTTAATCTACAGTTCATGACCAATAGATTGTGGTCAGAGTTACATCTGCCCCTGGAAATGTCCTACAATTTAAAACCTGGTTCCTAAATCTCTGTCTTACCATTATATAATCAATCTGATACCTTTTAGTATCTCCTGGGTTCTTCCATGTATACAACCTTCTTTTATGATTCTTGAACCAAGTGTTAGCTATGATTAAGTTATGCTCTGTGCAAAATTCTACCAGACGGCTTCCTCTTTCATTTCTTACCCCCAATCCATATTCAGCTACTATGTTTCCTTCTCTCCATTTTCCTATTGTCGAATTCCAGTCACCCATGACTATTAAATTTTCTCCTCCCTTCACTATCTGAATAATTTCTTTCATCTCATCATACATTTCATCAATTTCTTCATCATCTGCAGAGCTAGTTGGCATATAAACTTGTACTACTGTAGTAGGCATGGGCTTCGTGTCTATCGTGGCCATAATAATGCGTTCACTATGCTGTTGGTAGTAGCTTACCCGCACTCCTATGTTTTTATTCATTATTAAACCTACTCGTCCATTACCCCTATTTGATTTTGTATTTATAAGCCTGTATTCACCTGACCAGAAGTCTTGTTCTTACTGCCAGCGAACTTCACTAATTCCCACTATATCTTGCTTCAACCTATCCATTTCCCTTTTTAAATTTTCTAACCTTCCTGCCCGCTTAAGGGATCTGACATTCCACGCTCCGATCCGTAGAACGCCAGTTTTCTTTCTCCTGATAACGACGTCCTCTGGAGTAGTCCCCGCCCGGAGATCCGAATGGGGGACTATTTTACCTCCGGAATATTGTACCCAAGAGGACGCCATCATCATTTAACCATACAGTAAAGCTGCATGCCCTCGGGAAAAATTACGGCTGTAGTTTCCCCTTGCTTTCAGTCGTTCGCACTACCAGCACAGCAAGACCGTTTTGGTTAGTGTTGCAAGGCCATATCAGTCAATCATCCAGACTGTTGCCCCTGCAACTACTGAAAAGGCTGCTGCCCCTCTTCAGGAACCACACGCTTGTCTGGCCTCTCAACAGATACCCCTCCGTTGTGGTTGCACCTACGGTACGTCCATCTGTATCGTTGAGGCACGCAAGCCTCCCCACCAACGGCGAGGTCCATGATTCATGGGGGTGGTTACATATCTTAGTTCTTAAAATAACACTAGCGCCTCTGATCTGTCAGATGCACTAGCGTCACCTGGTATAGGAGGAAACTATAGCTGCGCTTTTTCGGTCTGGAAGTATTTATACCCCGACAGCAAAATGTACTTTGTCGGTGGTGTAAAGTTTTGTAAACACTCGTCGCTAGTTTTTATAAAGGCCTCGTCGCTACTTATGAGGAGGCCGACTTGCCACTGTTGTTACAGTAGGTCCAGTTTTTGAGTTCGAGAAAGTGCTTCTGGTGCAGTACACAGCTAAGACAATTTCTTCCTACCACTATGACACAGCTATGTCCCGGTGTCAGGTAACAAAATAGGAGAACGAAGGTTCTGCAACACTCCAACAAATTAGCGATAAAATCACACAAATCAGCTAAAAAGGCTTACTTATCTTTGCGACTTTTCTGCAACACTGCTTGTAATATAACACCAAAAAGGCCCTCAATGACTAAATGCAAATAATCGTAAGTAAACTTCACAGTCATAGCAGATGCAATTTACAGCAACTGCCTCTCCACTTCTAAGAATTCATTATACGACGTTCTCCGTCTGAGTCAGCCCTGGACGGTGATCTATAACCAGATGGGCGAGAGCTGCTTTTCTGTCTTCCGAGTAGTCTTCTGTCCGTTGCCGTCAAGTGATTGGCGGATTGTACTGGGGCGGTAATTGGCCAAAACGAAGTCAATATCGTCATCCTCAGCGCCACTCATGACGCTCGTGGAACTTGCGCAAGTGGCGAGTCTCTGGGGCACTGGCGCCAGTAGGCATCTTTGCGCCTGTGGTGCGTTTTCCCTACCTGTGTTCTGTTCGGACGACCCAGCATAAAATCCTGTGATTGGAATGGAGCATCAGGAATAGGCTGTCAGGAAATTGAAGATTTCCACAATCTCAAACGGATCCACAGGTTTCTTCAGGTACGACATGCTAATTACACGCCGTAGAGCTGTCACATTTTCGGGATGTTGACTGCTACGTTTCACCCGCTGGTCCAAATACTCCCATACATCTTTTGTGTGATTAGAAGGACCATTCGGGGTGCGAAGTGGTGTCTTCGTGATCGTCAAACCAGTTATGTACACGTGCAGCCCTGTGAATATAGCTGCTATCATCTTAGAAGACGGGAATGTCCACAGCACGCTCGCCGTCAAGAGTAGAATAAAGGGCAACACCTGGCCTCGATAACTTTGAAAATCGTGCTAGTTAATGTTCACGGTAAACTGAATGGTAATGATCAAGTCATCAAAAGAAATCACAAAACTACCATTTGTTGAACTGTACCCTTCTCTCCTGCGGGTTAATCGTCGATGCTTGCGACACTTTACATCATTTGAACTGAGATAAATCTGCGGCCCGTCGGACCGCATCTCACGGCTCTAGACAGCTGCTGGCCAGTATCTGCCTTGTTTCGCGCATCGAAGACGAGTAGTCTTACATGTCACTATGGGCAGTTTTCTTGTCAACGGTCGTGCCGAAATGAATGCACCGGTTCCCGTCAGAACACCGAAGTTAAAACACAGTTGGGCGTGGCCGTTACGAAGACGGGTGACCCTCCGAGTACACCGCGTGGTATTAACAATTGTAGGGCTTCTCAGAAAAACATAATTTGTCCCAAATAGCGTAAATTGAGTTAGTGCTGCGACCTCGTAGTGTGTATATGGATGCATCTGATGATAATATTGTGTCGGCTAAAAGAGCATTAGTCCCGCGGAAAACGATGGTTATAATAATAGGCGGTTCTGGAAAAACAGCGTATGTGGAACGTGATTCCAGGAAAAACAACACTAGTCACCGATAACTGCTGCTTTTGTATGTAAGAGCGGCGCATGGTGCTGCAGTACAGTGGAAGGCCCTGAAACTATTCTTGTCAACAGAGACGTCGTGTTTTCCGTAAAGACGTGCTGCCCTTCGAGGTTACATTGATTGTGAGAGGGTGTTTAATCATTTGAAATACGATTCTGAACATCCAGTTCTATTAAGTGATAGTGCCTCTGGGCAGAACAAAAACCATTTACTGGTGTACTACTTGTATTTCCTGCTGCATGCCTTGAAAATATTTCGTAGCATAACGTACTTATCTCCAATGCGGGGACACAGCTACCTCCCAAATGATCAAGACTTCGCCCTCATTGATAAAAAGAAAAGAAAACCGAATGCAGCAAAAACTCCTAATGGGTGGATGGAAGTAATATCAAGATCACAACAAAATCCACCACCATTCACTCTACAAGAAATGCAATACACCGATTTCATTGTTTTCAGAGCAAATTTGGCCCTATAGTTTCCGAATCGTGATAGACCTCCAGTGCAAATGACAACAGTGACAATGATCAAGTTAGAGCAGATACGACCAACTGTAAAACTCAGGGATACATATTCATGTCCATGGAGGACTAGCATCAGCCGCAATAGGGTTCAATTTTCACAGAAAATTCAACTAGCATACAGCGTAAGGTTACCACTGCCACCAGCCAAGATTGCGGACCTGCAAAACTTGATGCAATATTTGAGCAAACACGACAACATAGTATTTTATAACAAAGTCTTCCTGGCACCTGAAGACAACAGTGCCGAAGCTGACACTGACTGTGGTGGCAATAGCAATGAGTGTGATGAACGAGCGGCTGGCAGCAGCTGTTCTACGAATGAAAACTGTGTGTACTGCAGCTTCAGTTCACCGAAATGATATTAAAGACTCCTTGATTAAGAATGTGCGGTCTAATTGTGTCACAGATGGTTACATGTAGTAATCAATCTGAATGTCACATCATTTTTGTGTTTCTGGTACATTTTTATACATATGAATGCATCTCGGTAAAAAAAAAAAATTGTTTATGATAGCTGTATTTTTGAAGCGTAAACCCATATGTCCACTGTAGTTTCTGTTTTTCATGTGTGACATATAACTTGCTTATGTATATTATGTTTCTTACTGTGTAAATGTATCCCAACGGAATACCAAATTCCATATACATATATCGCTGCATTATGATGGTGGCCCCGGGAGTAGACAACATTCCATTAGAACTACTGACAGCCTCGGGAGAGTCAGTCCTGAGAAAACTCTACCATCTGGTGAGCAAGATGTATGAGACAGACTTCAAGAAGAATATAATAATTCGAATCCCAAAGAAAGCCGGTGTTGACAGATGTGAAAATTACCGAACTATCAGTTTAATAAGTCACGGCTACAAAATACTAACACGAATTCTTTACACATGAATGGAAAAACTGGTAGAAGCCGACCTCGGGGAAGATCAGTTTGGATTCCGTAGAAATATTGGTACACGTGAGGCAATACTGACCCTGCGTTCCTAGCAGTTGTAGACGTAGAGAAAGCTTTTGACAATGTTGACTGGAATACTCTTTTTCAAATTCTGAAGGTGGCAGGGGTAAAATGCAGGGAGCGAAAGGCTGTTTACAACTTGTACAGGAACCGGATGGCAGTTATAAGAGTCGAGGGGCATGAAAGGCAAGCAGTGGTTGGGAAGGGAGTGAGACAGGGTTGTAGCCTGTCCCCGATGTTATTCAATCTGTATATTGAGCAAGCAGTAAAGGAGACAAAATAAAAATTCGGAGAAGATATTAAAATCCATGGAGAAGAAAAAAAAGCACTTTGAGGTTCACCGATAACATTGTACTTCTGTCAGAGACAGCAAAGGACTTGGAAGAGCAATTGAACGGAATGGACAGTGTCTTGAAAGGAGGATATAAGATGAACATCAACAAAAGCAAAACGAGGATAATGGAATGTAGTCGAGCTAAGTCTGGTGATGCTGAGGGAATTAGATTAGGATACGAGACACTTAGGGTAGTAAAGGAATTTTGCTATTTGGGGAGCAAAATAACTGATGATGGTCGAAGTAGAGAGGATATAAAATGTGGACTGGCAATGGCAAGGAAACCGTTTCTGAAGAAGAGAAATCTGTTAATATCGAGTATAGATTTAAGTGTCAGGAAGTCGTTTCATGAAGTATGTGTATGGAGTGTAGCCATGTATGGAAGTGAAACACGGACGATAAATAGTTTGGACAAGAAGAGAATAGAAGCTTTCGAAATGTGGTGCTACAGAAGAATGCTGAAGATTAGATGGGTAGGTCACATAACTAATGAGGAGGTATTGAATAGAATTGGGGAGAAGAGGAGTTTGTGGCACAACTTGACTAGAAGAAGGGATCGTTTGGTAGGAGATGTTCTGATCCATCACGGGATCACCAATTTAGTATTGGAGGGCAGCGTGGAGGGTAAGGGAGACCAAGAGATGAATACACTAAACAGATTCAGAAGGATGTAGGTTGCAGTAGGTACTGGGAGATGAAGAAGCTTGCACAGGATAGAGTAGCATGGAGAGCTGCATCAAACCAGTCTCATGACTGAAGACCACAACAACAACAATGATGGTGGACAGTTCCGTCTCCTTTCCCTTCATTATTCCGTTTGCCTTTACAGCAGAGGGGACAGTCGGTGTTGTACTGTGAAATCCCTGATCATCAGTCTTTGAGCCAATATCATGGAGTACATTCCAAGCCTCTCCGCAGTGTTTGATGAAGTGAGGGCATGCTACACGTTGGTATCTGTACGTCCGTCGGATGGGTAAGTTTAGCTCGGCGGTGCTCTCGGAGACGAGTAGGCTATGTGCCGGCACCAGATTTTTACTGTCTCCTTTCTATCGTCATTCTTCAACAAGAGCATGACACTACACTCCTCTCTCTCTCTCTCTCTCTCTCTCTCTCTCAAACACACACACACATTACAATAATGTGTAATTAACAGATACATTTACCCACACTACGCTCACACTTCGCGAAAGGAAGGTACCTACATTCGCGTAAGATAGGAAAAATCTTTCCAATTAGGCAGCTGAACCAGCTTTTCGGGATTTCCCAGTCATTCGTGCCATACCGCTTTATTTACTTTACTTCAGCAATGGTCGTTTGCGAGGTGTGTTCCCGATTCCAAATGTTCACTGCATGCAGTTTTCGAATTGTTCTCTCGGAAACTGGTGGATGTGAAGCTGGGTTCACTGATAGTAGCGTTTCATGACCGACTGCCGTTAAAAATGTGTGACTGGCTCGTCTGCGGCTCTTGCCGCTTACAATATTTTTCTGACCACCTTACATCGCGTTAAAAGCCTGCGGGTATTCACCACTTCTTGAAAACAAGTTCGATACTCTGCATTCAAACAATAACAAATCTGCTAACTCCAATCACTGTTTGCTTACGAGTACGTTCAAAGGCGATATCTCCAACGACACCTTATTACGTCGATTCCGTACAACCGACTGGCATACAGATATAACTTAACGATCATGATATATGTAACAACTATGCAACCTCTATAGTGTTCCAAAGAGAACAGTCTCCTCTTTTAAGGGCGTGACTGATATTTTGTTCCTGAGACTAAGAAATAAGAAGGAAAATTTACGCATGGAGTGCTGTCCGTTGCACAAGTGTGAACGTGTAATGCGACGGTGGTCTTCAGTTTTGTATACTACCGCTACGGACGTTCCATTGTCAGCTTTTTTGCCAATTCATGCATATTTTACGTAGTTATTGCTGTTTCTGTCGTTTTTTATCGTTTTTTAAAACCATTTCGTTCTGTTCCGTTTATAGTAATTACCCGCATTGTCTACGCACGTTATTTCCTAAAATAGATAGAAAATACACAAATATTACTTTTCAGATACGCTCGCCAGTATTAATTTATTATGATTTCATGAATTCACAGTTGTGTAATTGACGGACACAGTAAATGATTCCGTGTTGTAGCCGCCATAGATAAAAATATAGCTGCATAAAGGGGACTACAATTGCTGATATTTTAGCGCGAGATAACATCTATTTTATGATTTATTTGAGCCGGTCTTTGATTTCGTTATATATCGGAACTGTTTCCTTGCGAAGCATGACTATAGGACCTGTTACGTATTGCATGAAAATAATTGAAGTAATCCACTGCTGCTAAATTACACTGTTACACACAAGTCACTGAAAACAATAAAAACTGGAAAATACTTAGGAATACCAAACCGGGGTGATCTAAACTGGTGTGCCCACATTAAGCAAACGATTGGAAAAACTGGTGAGAGGTTGAGAGTCATTAGCAGAATTTTAAGGAAATTTAATACACACTTGAAATAAGTGTTCTATTGACTCTCGAGTACTTACCATCAGTTTGGGACCCCTATCATACTTAGCTTTAAGAGCTTTTCCACTCTTCATCAGTTGCCCTGTATTCCAATTCGCCAGCTTTTACAATCATGGCCGTCTTCGATCCTCATCGATCAATCCCTAGAGTTTGTAAACGGGGGAAAAATCAGCCTATATACTGCATACACAAAAAGTAAAGAAAGGTAGGTTTACATGAATGAGTTCCAGTACAGCACTCGTGGCTGCCGCATCGCGGAAGCGAAGTGGGGCCGAGGCAGTTCCAGACAAGTTTTGTAGTCTGACGATAATTTATGGATTTGTAGTTTTAGCTTGACAATGTCCACTAAGGACAAACGGTAGTTACTGTTATTCTGAAGAAGGTTGGGTTATCCCGACTGAAACCTAGGTAAATTCTAGGTAAACGGTGCAACTGAGGCGGTTGATTATTAAAATAAAAATTAATATTGTTTGTTGTAAATAAAGTTTACATTACATTCTAATGTTCCAAAAATAAATAAATAAAACATGGTAGCGTCTATGCTTGGTAATCAAAACGTTCTCGGTCCCCGGTTCCAACCCCGCCGCAGCTTAAATTTTGAATGAAAATCATCAGCGCTGGCTGCCAAAGACTTCTGCCATAATAGGTCACCCTCATTCAGCCAAAGACCTTGTCAAAGAAGGCAGAGGAACGGAGAAAGGTCCAGGGTACTCTCTTGTCCTTGGGGAGGGAAACCGCCACAAAAAATGGTTCAAATGGCTCTGAGCACTATGAGACTCAACATCTGAGGTCATCAGTCCCCTAGAACTTAGAACTACTTGAACGTAACTAACCTAAGGACGTTACACACACCCATGGCCGAGGCAGGTTTCGAACCTGCGACCGTAGCGGTCGCGTGGTTCCGGACTGAAGCGCCTAGAACCGCTCGGCCACATCGGCCGGCGAAACCGGCCCCAGAGGCGAAATCATCACCAATGATAAAAGGTGATGATGCAGAGGGCAATGGAAACCACTTCACTAAAGATACATAATGGGTATCCACAGGACAGGTGGCCTGTAATTGAAAAGTATCATGATGATCTCTCTGCTGGCAAAAGATTCCGAAGTAGTTCCCCATTCGGATCTCCTGGCGGGGACTGCCCAGGGGGAGGTGATCATGAGAAAAAGATTGAATAACGAATGAAAGTCTAACGTGCTACGAAACGGGGCGTTGACTGTCAGAAGTTTGAACTTGGTAAGAAATCTAGAAAATCTGAAAAGGGAAACGCTAAGGATCAATCCAGATGCAGTGGGGGTCAGTGAAGTGACATCGAAAGAAGATGAGTCAAGGGTAATATCAACAGAGCAGAAAATGGTGTAACGAAAGTAGGATTCGTTATGAATAGGAAGGCAAAGCAGAGAGTCAGTGACTGCAAACAGTTCAGTGATAGCGTCATTTGATAGCGTCATTTTTATCAGAAACGACAGCAAACCATTACCGACAAACATAGTTCTTTATACAGGGTGAGTCACCTAACGTTACCGCTGGATATATTTCGTAAACCACATCAAATACTGACGAATCGATTCCACAGATCGAACGTGAGGAGAGAAGCTACTGTAATTGGTTAATAAAAACCATAAAAAAATGCACGGAAGTATGTTTTTTATCACAAACCTACGTTTTTTTAAATGGAACCTCGTTAGTTTTGTTAGCACATCTGAACATATAAACAAATACGTAATCAGTGCCGTTTGTTGCATTGTAAAAAAATGGGTTCAAATGGCTCTGAGCACTATGGGACTCAACTGCTGAGGTCATTAGTCCCCTAGAACTTAGAACTAGTTAAACCTAACTAACCTAAGGACATCACAAACATCCATGCCCGAGGCAGGATTCGAACCTGCTACCGTAGCGGTCTTGCGGTTCCAGACTGCAGCGCCTTTAACCGCACGGCCACTTCGGCCGGCTGCATTGTAAAATGTTAATTACATCCGGAGATATTGTAACCTAAAGTTGACGCTTGAGCACCACTCCTCCGCTGTTCGATCGTGTGTATCGCAGAACACCGAATTACGTAGGGATCCAAAGGGAACGGTGATGGACCTTAGGTACAGAAGAGACTGGAACAGCACATTACGTCCACATGCTAACACCTTTTTATTGGTCTTTTTCACTGACGCACATGTACATTACCATGAGGGGTGAGGTACACGTACACACGTGGTTTCGGTTTTCAATTACGGAGTGGAATAGAGTGTGTCCCGACATGTCAGGCCAATAGATGTTCAATGTGGTGGCCATCATTTGCTGCACACAATTGCAATCTCTGGCGTAATGAATGTCGTACACGCCGCAGTACATCTGGTGTAATGTCGCCGCAGGCTACCACAATACGTTGTTTCATATCCTCTGGGGTTGTAGGCACATCACGGTACACATTCTCCACAGAAAGAAGTCCAGAGGTGTAAGATCAGGAGATCGGGCTGGCCAATTTATGAGTCCTCCACGTCCTATGAAACGCCCGTCGAACGTGTACCTCACCCCTCATGGTAATGTACATGTGCGTCAGTGAAAGAGACCAATAAAAAGGTGTTAGCATGTGGACGTAATGTGCTGTTCCAGTCTCTTCTGTACCTAAGGTCCATCACCGTTCCCTTTGGATCCCTACGTAATTCGGTGCTCTCCGATACACACGATCGAACAGCGGAGGAGTGGTACTCAAGCGCCAGCTTTAGGTTACAATGTCTCCGGATGTAATTAACATTCTACAGTGAAACAAACCGCACTTAATACGTATTTGTTTATATGTTCATATGTGCTAACAAAACTAACGGGGTTCCATTTAAAAAAAACGTAGGTTTGTATTAAAAAACGTACTTCCGTGCATTTTTTATGGTTTTTATTAACCAATTACACTAGCCCCTCTCCTCACGTTCGGTCTGTGGAATCGATTCGTCAGTATTTGATGTGGTTTACGAAATATATCCAGCGGTAATGTTAGGTGACTCACCCTGTATATGCCGATGTTGAAAGCCGCAGGTGGAGGAATACAGAAAGTATACATGATGATATTGAACAGCTTACACCTTACATAAATGGAGATGAAAATCTAACAGTCATGATGGATTAGAATTCAGTTGTACGGGAAGGAACAGAAGTAAGGATTTCGCGAGAATATGGGCTTGGTACTAGGAATGAGAAAGGAGGAAGACTAATTGAGTTAGATAAGGCGAGATTTCGGTTAGATTACATCATGTGCAATCAGAGATTCGATTGTAAAGTCCACCGAGAAGCAGATACAGATTCAGATGAAGAGTAAGCTTAAGTTTAAGATACTAGTCAGGAAGAATCAACGCGCAAAGAAGTAGGACACCGAAGTACTAAAGAATTGAGACATACGTTTGAAGTTCTCTGGGGCTACAGATAATGCGTTAAAGAATAGCTCAGTAGACAGTTCTGTTGAAGAAGAATTAACTTTTCTATAAAGGGCAGTCGCGGAAGCTGGATAGAGAAACATAGGCACAAAGAATATATCTGCTAATAATTCGTAGGGAAGAAATAATACAGTTTATCGATGAAAGAAGGCCTCTTTGAGGAGGAAAATTTGACTCATGACGTGTTAGAAAAAAAAATCAGCAGTCCATATAGAAGACATAGGAGATCCAGTATTAGCATCAGAATATAAAGGACCTTTGGAAGACTTAAGATCGAATAAGGCAGTAGGGAATGATGACATTCAATTATAATTTCTAAAATCACTGTGGAAGTGGGAACAAAGCGACTATTCAAGTTTGTGTGTATAATGTATGAGTATGGCGATATACCATCTAACTTCAGAAAAACAATATACACACAATTCCGAAGCTTGCAAGAGCCGACAAGTGCGTGACTTATCGCACAGTCAGCTTAACAGCTCATGCATCCAAGTTGCTGACATGAATAATATTCAGAGAAATGGAAAAACAGATTGAGGATGAGTTATATGACCATCAGTTTAGCTTTAGGAAAGGTAAAGACAGCAGAGAGGCAATTCTGGCGCTGCTGTTAGGAATGGAAGTAAAACTAATGAAAAGGCAGCACACGTTCATAGGATTTGTCGGTCTACAAAAATCATTCTACAATATCAAGAGATGCTAGATGTGCGAAATTCTGAGGAAAATAGCGGTAAGCTATAGGGAAAGACGCGAAATATATAATATGAACATGAGCCAAGAGGAAACAGTAAGAGTGGAAGACCAAGAACGAAATGCTAGGATTAAAAAGAGTGTAAAACAGGGATGTAACCTTTCACCAATACTGTTCAACCTACACATCGAAGAAGCAATGACGGAAATAAAAGGAAAGTTCAAGAGTGGAATTAAGATTCAAATCAGTGATAAGTTTCGGGGATGACATTGCTATCTTCAGTGAAAGTGAAGAATAATTACAGAATCTCCTGAATGGAATGAACAGTCTAATCAGTATAGAACATGGAATGAGAGTCAATCGAAGAAAGTAATGAGAAGTAACAAATATGAGGACAGTGAGACACTTAAAAGCAGGATTGGTGATCGCAAAGTAGATTAAATTGACAAATTCTGTTACCTATGCAGTAAAATAACCTACGATGGACGAAGCAAGGAGGACATAAAAAGCAGAATGGCACTGGCGAAAAGGGCATTCCTGGCCAAGAGGAGTATACTAGTGTCAAACATAGGCCTTAATTTGAGGAAGAAATTTCTGAGAATGTACGTCTCGTGCAAAGCACTGGATGGTAGTGAAACATGGACTGTGGGAAAACAGGAAAATAAGAGAACTGAAGCATGTGAGATGCTGTGCTACAGAAATATGTTGAAAATTAGGTGGGCTGATAAAGTAACCAATGAGGAGGTTTTTCGCACATCTGGCGAGGAAAGTAATATATATGGAAAAGACTGACAAGAAAAGGACTGGACGGTAGGACGTCCGTTAAGACATCAGGGGATAACTTCCATAGTAGTAGAGGGAGCTGTAGAGGGTGACAACCGTAGAGGAAGACAGAGATTGGAATACATCCAGCAAATAAATGAAGACGTACGTTGTAAATGATATTCTGAGACGAAGAGGTCGGCAGAGACGGATCACACCGCACCAGTCAGTCGGAAGACTGACAAAAACTCTGAATTTATCAATCGTGGATGCATGAATCTCCACTAACGTCTGAAGTAGTGCTGGAGGGAATTGACACCATGAATCCTGCAGGGCTGTCCATAAATCTATAAGTACGAGGGGGTGGAGATCTCTTCTGAACAGTACGTTGCAAGACATCCCAGATATTCCCAATAATGTTGATGAGTTTGGTTGCCACCAGAAGTGTTTGAACTCAGATGAGTGTTCCTGGAGCCACCCTGTAGGAATTCCGGACGTGTGGGGTGTCACATTGTTCTGCTGAAATTGCCCAAGTCCGTCGGAATGCACAATGGATATGAATTGGTGCAGATCATCAGACACGATGCTTACGTACGTGACACCTGTCAGTGTCGTATCTAGACGTATCAGGGGTGCCATATCACTCCAACTGCACACGCCCGACACCATTACAGAGCCTCCACCAGCTTGAGCAGTCCTCTGCTGACATGCAGATTCCTTGGATTCATGAGATTGTCTCCATATCCGTACACGACCATCCGCTAGACACAATTTGAAACGAGCGTCGTCCAACCAGGGAACATGTCTCCATCCATCAACAGTCCAATGTCGGTGTTGACGGACCCAGGCGAGTAGTAAAGTTTTGTGTGGTGCAGCCATCAAGGGTACACGATGGGCCTTCGGCTCCGAAAGACCGTATCGACGATGTTTCGTTGAATGGTTCGCATGCTGACACTTGATGGCAAAGCACTGAAATCTGCAGTAATTTGCGGAAGGGTTGCACTCCTGTCAGATTCTCTTCAGTCGTAGTTGGTCCCGTTCTTGCTGAGTCTTTTTCCGGCATCAGCGATGTCGGAGATTTGATGTTTTATCGGATTCCTGATATTTACGGTACACTCGTGAAATGGTCCTACGGGAAAATCCCCACTTCATCGCTACCTCGGAGATGCTATGTCCCATCGCTCGTGCGCCAACTATAACACCACGTTCAAACTCACTTAAATTTTGATAACCTGCCGTTCTAGTAGCAGTAACCGACCTACGACTGCGCCAGACAGTTGTTGTCTTATATAGGCGTTGCCGAACGCAGCCTCGTATTGTGCCTGTTCACATATCTCTGTATTTCAATAAGCATGCCTATATCAGTTTCTTTGGTGCTTCAGTGTGTGTGACATGTAATGAAATTGCTACAAGGCAAGGACATTTGCCGGCCGAAGTGGCCGGTTCTAGGCGCTGCAGTCTGGAGCCGCGAGACCGCTACGGTCGCAGGTTCGAATCCTGCCTCGGGCATGGATATGTGTAATGTCCTTAGGTTAGTTAGGTTTAACTAGTTCTAAGTTCTAGGGGACTAATGACCTTAGAAGTTGAGTCCCATAGTGCTCAGAGCCATTTGAACCATTCAACCAAGGACATTTACGTAATTTAATGTTGTATATAAGGGTGAAAATGTCTTGAGCACCTTCTCCAAATCCACAAATCACTGAGTACTCATGGTAACTGCGTGCCCCGTGCGTAGACATCTGTGGTTGCATAGCTGCAGCAGTCTACGACGTACTTGTCGAGTCAGTGCCACGCAGTTTCCCTCCTACAAATGGGTGACAAGTGTCATGGGATACCTCCTTCGGCCCGGCGTAGTGCACCAAATCGACGTTACACACACAATTTTTATCTTTGTTTGGGAAAACATGAATGGCTGCAAATAAGCTACCATAGCCATTTCCAGTCAATGATTGATTCAGTTGGACCAGAGGACCCAGTCTATTCTATGTTAAGACAGCCCACACAATTATCGAGCCACCACCAGCTTGCACAGTGCCTTGTTGGTAACCTGTGTCCATGGCTGGACCACATTCATACCCTACCGTCATCTCTTATCAGCTGAAATCGGGACCCATCTGACGAGGCCATGGTTTGCCACTCGTCCAGGGTCCAACCGATATGGTCACGAGCCCACCAGACGCGCCACAGGCACGTCTCTTGCCACAGCCCGGATACGCCAAATCTAGTCTCATTGTCCTAGCGGATACGTTCATCAAACATTCATATGTGGTTAATTCACGCACTGTTGCTTGTATGTTGTCACTGACGACTCTGCGCACGCGCCGCTTCTCCCGGTAGTTAAATGGAGGCCGTCGGCCACTGCGTTCTCCATGGTAAGAGGTAATGCCTGAAATTTGGTATTCTCGGCACGTTCTTGACACTGTGGGTCTCAAAACACTGAATTCTTTAAAGATTTTCTAAATGGAATGTCCAATGCATCTAGCTCCAACTATCTTTCCCATTTCAAAATTCGTTAATTTCCGTCGTACGCCCACAATCACATCGAAAATGTTTTCACATGAATCACGTGAGTAGCGATGACAGCTCCGCCAACGCAATGCCCCTTTATATCTAGTGTACTCAGTACCACCGCCATCTGTATTTGTGCATATCTATATCCCATGACTTCTGTCGCCTCAGTGTAACAAATGAACAAATGAGGAGGTATTTTACAGAATCAGCTGGGAGAGGAACATGTGGAAAACATCGACAAGAGGAGACATCCTATGCTAGAAAATATATTAATACGTCCAGGCATAACTTATATGGCTACTATGAGATGATGAGGTTGACATAGGAAAGGAATTCGTGACGACCACCATCAAGTCAATCAGAAAACCGATCAACCAAAAAAATGGAGTATTAAAGATGTGGCCATCTTCGCCTGAGTTACGCCTTCCTTCAAATGATATCTACAATCACATGTACATACATACGCCACAAGCTACAGTATTGTGCGTGGCGGAGGGTACCTTTTACCGCTACTAGTCATTTCCTTTCGTGTTCCGCTGACAAATAGAGCGAAGGAAAATTCCTTTCATGTTCCGCTGGCAAATAGAGCGATGGAAAAAAGACTACCTAAACGCCTCCGTACGAGGCCTAGTTTCTCATACCTTATCTTCGTAGCCCTCACTCGAAATGTACGTTGGCGGCAGTAGAATCATTTTACAGTCAGCTACAAATGCTAGTTCTCTAAGTCTTCTCAATAGTGTTTCTCGAAAAGAACGTTGCCTTCCCTCCAGGGGTTTCCATTTGAGTTTCCAAAGCATCTCCGTAATACTTGTGTGTTGTTCCAACCACCGATAACAAATATAGCAGTCCGCCTCTGAACTGGTTCAATGTCTTCCTTTAATACGACCTAGAGCGGACCTCGAACACTCGAGCAGTACTCATCAACAAGACTCACTAGCGTCCTATCCGTGTGTGTGGTCTCCTTTACAGATGAACCACACTTTCCTTAAAATCTCCCAATAAACTGAAGGCGACTTTTCACCTCCCCTAACACAATCTTCACAAGTTCGTTCCATTTCATGTCGCTACTAATGATGTCTCCGAACGTCACGGTTTTGTTTTTCCTACTCAACACATTAACCTACATTTTTCTACTTTAACAGCTGGCTGCCGTCTACTACACCAAATAGGAATTTTTACTAAATCATCTTATATTCTCCTACAGTCACTCAGCGACGACACCTTCACATAACCCACACTGTTATAAGCAAACCGCCGTAGACTGCTACTGACCCTGTCCACCAAATCATTTATGTATATGGAGAGCAACAGGTGTGCTATCACACTTCCTTGGAGCATTCCTTACGATGTCCTTGTCTCTGAAGAACGTTCGCCATCGAGGAAAACATATTGGGTTCTATTACTTACGCCGTCATCCAGCAAGTCACATATGCGGGAACCTATTCCATACGCTCGTACCTATGTTAACGTGTGCAATGGGGCCCGTTGTCAAATGCTTTTCAGAAATCTAGAAAAATGGAATGATTCGTGGACAGAAACTTTCCAGTCTCAATGAAATTTATTATATTCGACCTCAAATGATCAGGAACTCTGCAGGAACCCCGTCTTAAGGATGTTCATCTACAATTTTCTGGGCCGTCCTTTTACCCTTCTTATACATGGGAGTCACTTGCGCTTTTTTTCCAGTCGCTTGGGACTTGGCGCTGGACGAGAGAATCACGATAAATGCAAGCTGACTAAGGAGACAGTTTCGTAGAGTACTCTCTGTAAAACGCAACTGGGTTTCCAGCCGGACCTGGCGACTTACCTGATTTCAACTTCTTCAGTTGTTTCTGTACAACAAGGATGCTTATTACTATGTAGTTTATAATGGAGTGTGTTCAACGATCGAACGAAGATACGTTTGTACGATTCTCCAGCATGAAAGATTTCTCAAACGTGAGAATTAAAACTTCGGTTTTGGTCCTGCTATCTGTATCTGGCACACCAGACTGGTCAATGAGTGACTAGATGGAAGCCTTAGTCCCGCTTAGCGATTTTACATACACTACAGGCCATTAAAGTTGCTACACCAAGAAGAAATGCAGATGACAAACGGGTATTCCTTGGACAAATATATTATACTAGAACTGACATGTGATTACATTTTCACGCAATTTGGGTGCATAGACCCAAAAAATCAGTACCCAGAACAACCACCTCTGGCCGTAATAACGGCCTTGATACGCCTAGGCATTGAGTCAAACAGAGCTTGGATGGCGCGTATAGGTACAGCTGCCCATGCAGCTTCGACACGATACCACAGCTCATCAAGAGCAGTGGTTGGCGTATTGTGACGAGCCAGCTGCTCGGCCACCATTGACCAGACGTTTTCAATTGGTGAGAGATCTGGAGAATGTGCTGGCCAGAGCAGCAGTCGAACATTTTCTGTATCCAGAAAGGCCCGTACAGGACCTGCAACATGCGGTCGTGCATTATCCTGCAGAAATGTTGGGTTTCACAGGGACCGAATGAGGAGTAGAGCCACGGGTCGTAACACATCTGAAATGTAACGTCCACTGTTCAAAGTGCCGTCAATACGAACAAGAGGTGACCGAGACGTGTAACCAATGGAACCCCATACCATCATGCCAGGTGATATGCCAGTATGGCGATGACGAATACACGCTTCCAATGTGCGTTCACCGCGATGTCGCTCAACACGGATGCGACCATCATGATGCTGTAAACAGAACCTAGATTCAGCCTAAAAAATGACGTTTTGCCATTCGTGCACCTAGGTTCGTCGTGGAGTACACCATCGCAGGCGCTCCTGTCTGTGATGCAGCGTCAAGGGTAACCGCAGCCATGGTCTCCGAGCTTATAGTCCATGCTGCTGCAGACGTCGTCGAACTGTTCGTGCATATGGTTGTTGTCTTGCTAACGTCCCCATCTGTTGACTCAAGGATCGAGACGTGGCTGCACGATCCGTTACAGCAATGCGGATAAGAATGCCTGTCACCTCGACTGCTAATGGTACGAGGCCGTTGGGATCCAGCACGGCGTTCCGTATTACCCTCTTGAACCCACCGATTCCATATTCTGCTAACAGTCATTGGATCTCGACCAAAGCGAGCAGCAATGTTGATAAATCGCAATCGCGATAGGCTTCAATCCGACCTTTATCAATGTCGGAAACGTGATGGTACGCATTTCTCCTCCTTACACGAGGCATCACAACAACGTTTCACCAGGCAACGCCGGTCAACTGCTGTTTGTGTATGAGAAACCGGTTGGAAACTTTCCCCATGTCAGCAAGTTGTAGGAGTCGCCACCGGCACCAACCTTGTGTGAATGCTCTCAAAAGCTAATCATTTGCATATCACAGCATCTTCTTCCTGTCGGTTAAATTTCGCGTCTGTAGCACGTCATCTTCGTGGTGTAGCAATTTTAATGGCCAGTAGTGTAGAACAAGAATTTTCTCGTGTTCTTGACCAGCTATTTTCCTAAGATGTGACGGTGGTAATTGTTGTGTGCTTTTTGCGTAGATCTTTCTACAGACGCACGAATCTCTACTAATCTTTGCCAGTCGCCATTTGCGCGTTCTCTTTTTAACCGAGAGCACAACAGCCCTAGCTTCGTCTACAGTTTCCGAACTTCATTGTTAAACCAAGGTGGGTTGGTTCCGTACTTAATCCAATTCCTAGGTAGTATCCGTGGTCTCCGCGTAGCATCTTGGATTAGTAATAAAAACAGTCTCGGTCCTGTGTTCGAAGCCTGCCACTGCGTAAAAGGTCACCCTCATTCTGCCAACGTCGTAGTCAAAGAGGGCAAGAGAAACGGACAGAGATTCAGGGCACTCTCTTCTCCTGAGAGTGGGAAACTGCCCCTAAGAAGTAGAATAATTAGCAATGATCAACGGCATGAGGATGCAGAAGGCAATGGAAACCACTGCGTTAAAGATACATAAGGTGTATCCGTAGGACATGTGGCTTGTAATGCCGGGGTAAGAAGTCACCCTCATTCTGCCAAGGTCCTTTTCAAAGAGGCCGGAGGAACGGACAGAAGTTCAGGGCACTTTCCTCTCCTGGGAGTGGGAAACTGCCCCTAAAAAGCAGAACAATCAGCAATGATCAACGGCATGAGGATGCAGAAGGCAATGAAAACCACTGCATTAAAGACACTTTACATGTATCCACAGGGCATGTGGCCTGTAATTGAAGAAGTGTCATGACGATCTCTCCGTTGGCAAAATATTTCGGAATAGTCCCCCATTAGGATATCCGGGAGGGGACTGCAAAGGGGGAGCTGACGCTGAGAAAAAGACTGAACAACCAACGAAAGACTAGCGTTCTACGAGTCGGGGAGTAGATTGTCAGAAGCTTGAAAGTGGTGGGGAAACTAGAAAATCTGAAAAGGGAAATGAAAAGGCTCACTCTAGATATAGTAGAGTTCAGTGAAGTGAAATGGAAAGAAGACAAGAATTTCTGGTCAGATGAGTGGTAATATCAACAGTAGCAGAAAATGGTATAACGGGAGTAGGATTCGTTATGAATAGGTAAGTATGATGGAGAGTGTGTTACTGTGAACAATTCGGTGACAAGGATTTTCTTATCAGAATCGACAGCAAACCAACACCGACAACCATAGTTCAGGTATCCGTGCCAACGTCGCAAGCAGAAGCTGAGGAGATAGAGAAAGTATATGATACTGAAAGGGTGATACAGTACGTAAAGGGAGTTGAAAACCTAATAGCTTTGGGGAGCTGGAAGGCAGTTATAGTGGAAGGAGTAGAAGAAAAGGTTACCGGAGAATGGGAGAGGAGAAAGACTAATTGAGTTCTGAAATACGTTTCGGCTAGTAACAGCGAATGCTCAACAATCACAAGAGGATGAGGTATACTTGGAAAAGGCCGGGTGATACGGGTATATTTCAGTTACATTACATCATGGTCAGACAGAGATTCCAAAATCAGATACTGGATTGTAAGGCGTACCCAGGAGCAGGTATAGAATCATACCAGAATGTAGTAGTGATGAAGACTAGGCTGAACTTTAAGGAAGAATCAATACGTAAAGAAGTGGGATACGGAAGTATTAAGGAATGATGAGATACGCTTGAAGTTCTCTAAGGCTATAGATACAGCAGTAAGGAATAACTCAATAGGAAGTACAGTTGAACAGGAAAGCACGTCTCTAGGAAGGGCCATCACAGATGCTGGAAGAAAAAACTTTGGTAACACAATAGTGGTAACATTAAGAGTGCAACGGGATTCCATTGTTAAATGCAGAGCAGAGAGCGGATAGGTGGAAAGAATACATTGAAAGCCTCTATGAGGGTGAAGATTTGTCTGATGTGATAGAAGAAGAAACAGGAGTCGATTTAGAAGAGATAGGGGATCAAGTATTAGAATCGGAATTTAAAAGAGCTTTGGAGGACTTACGGTCAAATAAGGCAGAAGGGATAGATAACAAACATTCCATCAGAATTTCTAAAATCATTGGGGGAAGTGGCAACAAAACGACTATTCACGTTGGTGTGTAGAATATATGAGTCTGGCGATATACCATCTGACTTTCGGAAAAGCATCATCCACACAGTTCCGAAGACGGCAAGAGCTCACAAGTGCGAGAATTATCGCACAATCAGCATAACAGCTCATGCATCGAAGCTGCTTACAAGAATAATATACAGAAGAATGGAAAAGAAAACTGAGGCTGTGCTAGCTGACGATCAGTTTGGCTTTGGGAAAGGTAAAGGCATCACAGAGGCAATTCTGACGTTGCGGTTGTTAATGGAACCTAGATTAAAGAAAAATCAAGACACGTTCATAGGATTCGTGAAACTCGAAAAAGCTTTTGACAATGTACAATGATGCAAGATGTTTGAAATTCTGAGAAAAATGGGCGTGAGCTATACGAAGAGGAGGGTAATATACAATATGTACAAGAACCAAGGGGGAATGATAAGACTGGACGGACAAGAAGGGAGTGCTCGGATTAAAAAGGGTGTAAGATAGGGATGTAGTCTTTCGCCCCTACTGTTCAATCTGTACATTGAAGAACCAATGATGATGATAAAAGAAAGGTTCAGAAATAGATTCAAAATTCACGGTAAAAGGGTATCAATGATATGATATGCTGATGACATTACCATCTTCAGTGAAAGTGAAGAAGAATTACAAAATCTGCTGAATGAATGAACAGTCTAACGCGTACAGAACATGGACTGAGAGTAAATCGAAGAAAGACAAAAGTATCCAGAATGAGATTTCCACTCTGCAGCGGAGTGTGCGCTGATATGAAACTTCCTGGCAGATTAAAACTGTGTCGGTCGGGCACACAGTTTTAATCTGCCAGGAAGTTTCAAGACAAAAGTAATGAGAAGCAGCAGAAATGAGAACAGCGAGAAACTTAATATCAGGATCGATGGGCACGAAGTAGGTGAAGGAGTTCTGCTACCTAGGCAGTAAAATAACCAATGACGGACGGAGCAAGGAGATCATCAAAGGCAGACTAGCAATTGCGAAAAGGGCATTCCATGGCCAAGAGAAGGCTACTAATATGGAATATCGGCCTTCATTTGAGGAAGAAATATCTGAGGATGTATGTCTGAAGTACAGCATTGTATGGTTGTGAAACATGAACTGTGGGAAAAACAGAACAAAAGAGAATCGAAGAATTTGAGATGTGTTGCTATAGACGAATGTTGAAAATTAGGTGGACTGATAAGATAAGGAATGAGGAGGTTCTGCCCAGAATCGGAGAGGAAAGGAATACGTGGAAAACACTGATAAGGAGAAGGGACAGGATGATAGGACATCTGTTTAGACATGAGGGAATGACTTCCATTGTACTAGAGGGGGTTGCAGAGGGCAAAAACTGTAGAGGAAGACATATATTGTAACACATAAAACAAATAATTGAGGACCTAGATTGTAAGTGCTACTCCGCGATAAAGAGATTGGCAAAGAAGAGGGATTCGTTGCGAATCACATTAAATCAGTCAGAATACTGATGACTAAAAAAAAATCACTTCGTAATCACATACTTTTCCAGACCACGATATACAATTTGTTTAGACTTCTCCCATAATTCCACTACGTCCATGTTACTGGAACTAAGTGATGTCAATTCAATGTTTAGGTGAGATACTACAGCCTGCTTTTCTGCTATTTCTACCAGAAACCCTCTCCCAGGGTCTGATTTTTTAACATCCATAGCCGTAGTGCCTTCGACGGCATCAATCGTCTTTATACTGATGCCACTCGCAAGGCCAAAGACATTTCCCATTTCCATTGCGTGTGGGTTGCCGAACTTGCTGCTCAGGACTGTTTTCGGGAAAAGTGTTCAAATGTATTTTGCAAGATTCCACTGAACCCACAACCGTCCCAGTTTATACTCGGTAGGTTAACGTCGTTTCCAATTAGTATTGAATGATTTGGGTATTTACACGCTAGTGACCGTAGCTTTCTTTGATTGACTCGAAAACTGTCACAGCGGAATCGGGTAGCCTGTAAAACAGCCAAGACCATTGATAAACTTTCGTCGAAGGCTACATTTATATATTTGTAACTTTTAAGACAATGAAGGCGGCTTTTTCATGATAAGCGTATTATATTCACAAATAAAATTAACTCATTCTTGAGGACTTTTTTTTCTGTCGTTACAACTACAAAAATGAGTGATGTTTTTTCACCAGACGCGTTTCGCTTTGTTGAAGCAGGAAGAACTGGTAGAACATATAACAGACGCGAAAATCCCTGGCACAGCAACATTGCTCTCCTTTGATGTAGAAAGTACGTAAAGTTATATCCCCGTTAATGAAACGACAAAAAAATTGAGGAAAACCTCGAAACACACAACAAGCTACCACATGAACACTCAAATGAAACAATACAATTATTACAGTTAATTACACAACAAATTATTTTCAATTCAATCAAGAATACTACATACAAGAAAAAGGTTTACCCATGGGTTACATTTTTATGAGTCACATAGAAAAATTAATGTTTGAAGACATAATAACAAAGAAAAGCTACCAGGTCATTTACTGGTACAGACACATGGATAACATTGTATGCATGGTAGATGAACTTAAAAACAGAATACAGCAACTACCCAAACACATAAAGTTCACATTAGATGAAGAACAAGAAAATTCATTCAGCTTTCTAGACATAATCATAAGAAAAGACAATAATAAACACACATTTGAGATACACAGAAAATCCACAACACGTGACATTACCTCAATGCAACCTAAAATCACCCACAGCACCACAAACAAGCAGCAATCAGGTACAATTTAAACAGCTTGAACAGAATCCCCCTAAACACTTCTGGTTACCAGAAAGAGCTTGCCATTATAAAACAAAAATAGCATTAAATGGACACAAAGAAAGAGTGATAGACAAACTAAACAAAAAAATAAAGAGACAAATAATGAAAAAAACTAACCAAACGACACCAACACATACAACTTGCACTACAACAAAAAATGGCATTCAATGACCTTTCCATGACAAATTCATGCATAAAATAGCTAACATATTCAATAAACAAGGCATAAACATTGCTTACCAAACAAGCAGTTCCATACAAAAGCATATCCCAAAACTGAAATCAAATCCAGACAGATAGCAACAATATAGTATCTGTCAACTCAGTTCCAGAGATTGTGAGAAGGTATACATTGGAAAGACTGGCAGGACATTCGACTGACAGGACGTTTTATACAAGAACACACCAGAGCATTTAAATACTGTGCAAGTCATTCAACATTTGCAGATCATCTAAAACAAGAAGACCATAGACCAAGCGATACTTAAAAAGATATGAATATCATAAGAATCAGTAAAGACAGACACCTCCTCCCTTTCCACGAAAATTTCCACATAGAAAAAGCATTAACACAGAATAAACAGTTGCTCGGTGACCAAATACATATTGGACACCAGACCATATATAAAATAATTGATGAAATAACATGAAAAAGAAAAGAGCCTTTTCCATCCTTCACACCCCCTACACCCCCCCCCCCCCCCACCCCCCACTCACAATTTCATTTGACTTCTCGCTCCTCACCTTCTCTTCTAACTCACACTCCCTCACAATGCTATACATTTGTGTCCACTCATCATGGTTTCTCCCTCCCTTACACAAAAAAGTCCCACCATCGCTATTCCTTCCCTACTCTTACATTGTACATAAATACACAGAAACATAATTAAATAGAATTTCATGCATACAACAATCTAATTAAAAAAAGTTGTAGGTCAAAGACAAAGTATTGGAAAGGTTATGTTGACAACATTACAAAACACAAACCACAACACATAATTAGAAGTACGAAAAACAAACAGAATACAGTGGTGTGCAGAAAAGTGTGTTGTGAAAAACAAAAGAAATGCATAGTGCTGTAGAACAATTGGAGCAAAATTATCGCTGTAAAACGCAAAAAAACGACGATGTGCTAGCAGACGGCGTTTCCCGATGTAAGCGAGAAATCAACCGAAAATCACCGTAAGTACAAATAAACTTACTCTTAACCAACTGTTTTTCAATCTAAAAGCTAATCAAAATGTAAATAACTTAATTACAAACAACTGATGACACTTCACTTCAATAAAGGGAAACGCATCTGGTGAAAAGAAGAACACGCATTTTTGTAGTTGCAACGACAGAACAAAATACCCTTAAGAATTATAAAGCAACTACGGACACTATGGCCATACAAATGAAAAATTATCTCAGTTTAATAGATCTGTAACAGTATTCGTAAAATAGTATTTGCTCGCACAGAATTTTTCTAATAACTAGTAGATGCATACGGTTTCTTTCCTATGCTCACAGAAAAAGAAGAGTCGGATGGTTCTTTCTATTATAGCTACTTACAATGACGAATGAACTACGAAAGCCTGGACAAGACTCTAGCGTCGAGTTCCGACAGGCACGCGCCTGGAGTATCCGCAACCTGTTGAGCACGTGTCTGCGGAGAGAGGCCGCCCGTCAACGGGATCACGCGTGTATCCCGCCCCTACTCTGCTGAAACACGCAATATCACGCCTCCAGCAATCTCCAGTGGCAGCCTAGTACAGCCCTTTCTTCCTGTTTCGACGCTTTGCACCACAAATACGCCATTCACCGACGCCTCAGCTGTTTCGAAGCAAAATCGTCTCCTGTAAGGCAGAGAGAAGGGGAAGATGGAAGAATTTGGTGCACCTAAGGGAAATACATTATTAATGATAGGACTATAGGTGTCGATCAAGTATTTGGCTGTAGGAGGAATGTAGACAGGTGTGGTAACAGTATGTTACTGCTTCACCTCCTTCCAAAAAAAGCTTTCTGGCACCCTGCTTTCAATGTGCCGGAAAAGCCTAAGTTTTTATAATTAAAACAATTGAAAATATAAAATGCATTAATGAATTAAATAATAAATTAATTGCAACAAAATTTAAATCAATTTTCAGTTTATAGCTCCAACATAACGTTCAAGAAATTACGATTCAGAGAAAAAGCATTTGAGAACCATTCAATCGCAAATTTGAAAAATCCACATGTCCTGCAGCTAATTTATGAGTTACGATGGAAACTACCTGCCACAGTTTTGACAGTTTCATAATTTACATAATACAAAATCGAACTGTGCATGCACCACTGTCGATACTTCAGTAAGCACTACACCGCACGTCGAGAAGTTCCAATACTGATTTTATTTCTGGTCTACAAGCGACATCAGTGCAAGAACTACGGTGGCAGGCTGAACTAACAACTGTAAACAACAGATGTGCATTCGGCTAGTCAGTTGTGACAGGGAGAGACAAGTAGTGGACGTGCGGCTGTAGTGTGTCAATGGTGTTGAGGCACAAATCGCAATGGAGCAGCACCAGTATACCAGGTGTACAAGACATTCTCCAGAATGTTTTAAAGAAGAGAAAACTGTATGCAAAGTTTGTCCCGTACGCCTTGACTACCTAACAAATAGAAAAGCGCTTGAACACCTGGTACGTCTTAATTGAAATGCAAAACACGGACAATTCTTTTCTGGGAAAAATCGTTGCGCGTGACAAGATTTTATGTTATCAGTAAACTGCAGGAGCATCCAAAGAAAGGTCCCAGGATTAGTATCGCATACTGAAGATTATAATGCACAGATAGTACTGGAACAGAAAGCTGGTTAAAACCAGACGTCAATGACAACGAAATCCTAAATTCAGCTTGGAATGTTCATCGTAAGGATAGGTTAGTTGTCAATGGTGGCAGCGTGTTTACTGCAGAAAAAAATTCGAGGTTGTCACGGATTCCGAATGTGAATTAATCTGGGTGAAATTGAGTATCAACGAACGGTCAAAAATGATGATCGGATGCTTCTATAGACCACCTGGGTCTGGATCTGTAGTTGAAGAACGCTTCAGTAATTTTTCTGATCACGCCATCGTAATGGGGGTGACTTCAACTTACCAGTTATAGATTGGGATTGTTATGTCATCAAAACTGGTGCAAGAGACAGGGATTCGTGTAGCATTGTTCTAGATGTCTTGTACAAAAATTACCTTGAGCAGACAGTTAGAGAACCAACTAAAGAGATCTCCTGGCAACAAACAGACATGAACTTATCGAATCAGATAACGTAGGGAGAGTTATCAGTGATCATAAGGCTGTGACAGCATATATGACGATGGGTCCTACAAGGAATGTTAAGAAAGGTAGGACGGGATACAAATTTCAGAACACCTGAGCAGTTAGCATCAAATATTCGATGTTGAGGACGAAGATGTGGAGGACAAATGGAAAAAATTCAAAGGCATCGTTCAATATGCCCTAGACAAGTATGTTCCGAGTAAATTTTTAATGGATGAGAAAGATCCACCATGGCTTAATAGCCATGTTA
Source organism: Schistocerca americana (assembly GCF_021461395.2). Taxonomy (NCBI): domain Eukaryota; kingdom Metazoa; phylum Arthropoda; class Insecta; order Orthoptera; family Acrididae; genus Schistocerca; species Schistocerca americana. The sequence goes on along the minus strand of NC_060120.1, from coordinate 225,632,508 downwards.
GAAAAGCGCTACGTAAACAAAGAGCACTTCGTCTCATATTCAAGAGAAGTAAAAACGTAGCTGACAAACAAAAGCTCAACGAAGCGAAAATGAGCGTAAGGAGAACAACGAGAGAAGCGTTCAATCATTTTGTAAGTAAGACGTTGTAGACCGAACTGAGTAAAAACCCTAAGAGATTTTTGTCGTATGTAAAATCAGTAAGTGGGACAAAATCATCTACTCATTCTCTCAGTGACCACACCGGGACAGAAACGGAAGATAACAGAGAGAAGGCCGAAATACTGAATTCGGTCTTCCGAAGTTGTTTCACCGCGGAATATCGTAACACTATCCCTCCTTTCAATCACCGTGCGAATGTCGAAGTGGCAGAGGTTGAGATAACCGATCTCGGAATCGAAAAGCAGCTGCAATCACTTAGTAGTGGAAAGGCATCAGGACCAGATGAGATACCTATGAGATTTTATAAAGATTATGAGAAAGAACTTGCTCACCTTCTAGCAGTAATTTATCGCAGATCGCTTGAGCAACGAAAGGTAGCTAACGACTGGAAAAAACGCAGGTCATTCCCGTTTTTAAGAAAGGCCGTAAGACAGATCCACGCAATTATAGACTTATATCGTTGAAGTCAATCTGTTGTAGAATTATGTAACATGTTTTACGCTCAAGAGTTATGACTTTTTGGAAAATGAACCCAACAGACTGGCAACCCTTCTAACAGTACTGGTACACTAGCGGCCTTATTTCAAAGGGGTTACATCAGCAGATGACAGAGTTTCAGTCATGCGCACTGGCTAGACAGAGCAGAGGCCGCCAGAAGTCGCTGATGCCGCAGAAGTGTTTACCTCTACGGGTCACGTGATCTCAGTTAGTTTCCTTACTTCATAAGAAGCACCCGTGGTCTACGGTTGGCACTGGATTCGCCGACAACTGGCTTTCCTTACCTGATCAGTTGAAGCTACTTTCTGGGATGAACTTCGTCTGTCTCCGGACCTTCCCGTCTTCCCTCGTACGAAGACTAATTCAACGGGATGGCTTCTTGGGCACTGTGTCCACTATGTAGTTGGACGTGACAACGATCCCGACCCCCATAATTTTAGCCAATATATGGTGAAGATATTGGAAGCGGCATAGGCTTACACATTATCGTGCTTTATTTTGCGAATTTGTTGTACTTTCCCTTCAATCACCAAGTAAGTGGTAGATCCTAGGTTCGATTCCAAGTTAAAAAATAAAAAAACAAAGATAGAGTAGTTATCAACGCTCCTGCCAAGTAAGGGGGAGAGCCCCGTTCAAATCGCAGTCCGGCATATATTAAAAGAAAAAAAGGGGGATACCGTCTTTGACTAACAATCAAAACGTCCTCGATCCAAGGTTCAAATTCCTCCATGCTTAAATCTTGAATTAAAATCATCAGCAATGGCTGTCGAAGAATCACACTCATTCTGCTAACGGCCTTGTCAAGGCGGAGCAAACAGAGGTTGAGGGCACCCTCTTGCCCTTTGGATGGGAAACTGCCCCTAAAGGCCGAAGAATCACCACTGATCAACAACATGGAGGGGATTACCAAGCGGGAGCTGCCCATGAGAAAAAGATCGAATAACCAAAAGAAGGGTAACATTATACTAGTCGGGGCGCCGAATGTCAGAGATTCAAAAGTGGTAGCGAAGCTAGAAAAATTTAAACGGGAAATGCTATGGCTCTATCTAAATATAGTGGGGTAAGTAAAGTAAAATGGAAAGAATGGATTTCTGGTCAAATGAGTATAGGGTACTATCAACAGCAGTAGGAAATGTTATAACAGGAGCGGGATTCGTTGTGAAAAGGAAGGTAGGGAAAAGAGCAGGTTACTGTGAACAGTTCAGTGATAGGTTTGTTCTCATCAGAATCGACAGCAAACGAACAGTACAACAATATAGGTACCGATGTCGCAAGCAGAAGATGAAGAGAGAGAGAAAAATCAAGACAAATTTATAGGATTCGTCGACCTAGAAAATGCGTTCGGAAATGTAAAGGGGACCAAGATGTTTGAAATTCTGCGAAAAACAGGGGTGCTCTACAGTGAAAGACGGGTAATACACAATGCAAGAACCAAGAGGGGACTATAAGACGGCAAGAGCAAGAATGAAGTCATTGGATTAAAAAGAGTGTAATACAGGGATGTCCTCTATCGTCTCTACTTTTGAATCTATACATCGAAGAAACAATGACTGAAGTAAAAGAAAAGTTCAAGAGTGGCATTAAAATTCAAGGTGAAATGTGAACATCAGGACTGATGATCACAAAGCCGATGACATTAAGGAACTCTGTTACCTAGGTAGCATAATAACCCATGGAGGTGGGAGCAATGAGGACACAAAAAGCAGAACAGCACTGCAAAAAGTCCTTCCTGGCGAAGGGAAGTCTGCTAGTGTCGAACATTGGCCGCAATTTGAGGAAGAAACTTCCGAGACTATACATACGGAGCATGGCTTGTATGGTAGTGATGGACTGTGGGAAAACCGGAAAAGAAGAGAAGCAAATCATTTGAAATGTGGTGCTACAGAAGAATGTTGACAATTAGGTGGACTGATAAGGAAAGGAATGAGGTTCTCGCAGAACAAGCGGGGAAATGAATACACGGGAAAGGGCCACAAGAAGAAGGGACACGCTGATAAGACATCTGTTAGGACATCACGAAACAACTGACATGGTACCAGAGGAAAATGTAGACAGCTGGTTGGTTGGTTGATTTTGGCGAGGGGACCAAACAACGACGTCATTGGTCCCATCGGATCAGGGAAGGATGGAGAAGGAAGTCGGCCGTGCCCTTTCAAAGGAACCATCCCGGCATTTGCCTGAAGCGATTTAGAGAAATCACGGAAAACCCAAACCAGGACGCGGGTTTTGAACTGTCGTCCTTCCGAATGCAAATCCAATGTGCTAACCTCTGCGCCACCTCATTCGGTGTTGTAGAGAGTAAAAACTGTGGAGGAAGACAGAGATTGTAATATATCTCTAACATTCTGCGTCGTATCTGTTTGTTCTATATCGTGTCTCCCTACCACTTTCGCGCAACGACGCTCTGAGCTTTTTTTTTTTTTAGGGAATTGACTAGTTTGAACCTGGGACCTGTTGCTGGTAAGGAGACGCCAGACCACACATGACATGTAGAGTTCAGAAGAGTTCAGTGAGACTAGCGATGATATAACCAAATACTTAATGATTTCAGCGTCGGCTCCACTGCACTCCCTGTAAAAGAATCTTAATACTAACTAAATTTAGTGGAAGGGGTTCAAGGCTTTCCTATTTTTAGTTAGCTGGTAGAATAACGTCGAAAAAGCGGTTAAGTTTACCATTGGAAATTTTATTCTACTCACAAAACATTGTTTATAAATTGCACTATTGATAAAAGGAAATGTTTTAATACAGGATGATAAAAACCAACTGCGTTCAATAAAAATGTGAACGAATATTCCCTGAATGGGTTTCCAAGTTCTACAATGGATCGAAGGATGACCTATGCCATATCACATCTATAATCTAGATTTACATTAAGTTTCACAAAAGAGAAAACAATCAAAATGGTCCACAGTGACCCTCAATTATCTTAAATACTTATCTAACTTGTCGTAAATTACAGTGGCTGATGTGGCTTCTCAATAATTCTATAACAGAAAAATCATCGCATTTCAGATTTTAACTTATGTAGCAAATGTGAATACCATGAGCTTCAATTGACGATTGACACTAGTATTACGTAAAATGGGGATGTAACAGATGAGACTTCTGCAGTTCTGAGTGATGCCTTATGCGCTCAGAAATGCAGCATCGCTTGCGTTCATTACCTTGTCGGTGTTCGTCAGGGGGCGACGGCCGGCGCAGCTCCATGCATCTCGCCGTCTCGGAAGCAACTCTTTTCTAACTTCTCGTTACTACAATTTACCAAAGTTGGTTTAAAAAAACTAACTGGCTGTGCTTTCATCTGACCAATCAGGGTCTCAATGTTAACCTTAAGCTCCGTCTACAAAAATTCTGTCTATCCAATGAGAAACGTTATACTTTTCGTGATGGGGCAATGTTTTTAACGTTTGCAACGTAACAGAGACGCGAAAAAGGCTAAAACTTGCAGCTGGTGTGGCCCTTTTAGTGTTATCGTAAGATCTATACTGTTCTTCTGGAGGGCTCTAGCTTTTAACATGGGCTGGGGGGTGGTCCTAGCGGTTACGTTTCGTGATGGGGCAATGTTTTTTAGGTTTGCAACGTAACAGAGACGCGAAAAAGTCTCACGCTAAAACTTGCGGCTGGTGTGGCCCTTTTAGTGTTATCGTAAGATCTATACTGTTCATCTGGAGGGCTCTAGCTTTTAACATGGGCTGGGGGGTGGTCCTGGTGGTTAGCTGCCACGTGAGTGTCCGTCCCTTATCGTAGGGCCTTCTAGCTTAACACGGTTCTGCTCGCGGCTTCTATTCTCGTTTCTCCCCTCGGAACTGCGTCTGTCTCACGGTGAGGAGGTATGACATGCATTTAGGCATTCTTGTGTTAGTCTGTGGTATTCCATTTGCTCACTCGTTACTCATATTACTTTGGTTAATTTAATGTCACGATTTATTCGGAGCTATGTGACATACTACTGGATTTGCTTATCACGTCAGGGTTTTCATGGAAGGTGTTGGATTTGCCTGACACCTTACATATCCAGCAGATACTTGAGGACATAGGCTGCAAGTGTTACTCTCAGATGAAGAGGTTGCCACAGGAGAGGAAATCATGGCGGGCTGCATCAAACCATTCAGAAGACTGATGACTCAAAAAAAGAAGTATTTTTACGGGATGCGGGTATGTAGAACGGTGAAAAGCGACTCTGAGGTACATTCCATCGATTTCTGGGCCAGACGGTGACTGAACCTGCAGTTTTTCAATCAGAGTCCCAAGCATGGCTAATTCAAAGGGTAATGCCCAGGAGAATGCTGTAACAGTATGACAAGTGGTGAATAGACAACTGTGATGCGAAGATTTGATGGCTTTTATTGAGTAGCAGCACAAACTAACCAAGAAAATACTTTGTGCGTAGAATCAAGATAGTGCAACAAATACTAACGACCTCAATAAACCCCACCATAGAGAAAATTAGTACAATGAAAATCATGACTAACATTGTAGTCGTCCTGGAAACCACTACGCAAAGTGTCACGGAAAAGATAATGAACAACAAAAAGGTGCAAGAGACACTGATTTGTGAACAGCCTAAGAAAAAGAGACCTTTTTCATACTGTACGACATCGCAGAGGACACAAATTCAAAGACACTAATAGAGAGAGTATATACTCAGAACTTTGCAGATGATCTGCCCAAAGAAAGCTTTGAAAGCGGCTTTATAGTAAAATTCAGGACATGATTAACGGGAAAAAAACTGTTTAATCAAAATGTTGAAGTGACCCCCAAGATTAGAATAGGTCTCAAAGCGACAAAACGTATATAGTGGATTTCGTTAAGTGAAAGACTACCTAGTAGTGAGATGATGCGCCCACTGCAAAGATCTTAGCCATCTGGCATAACACTGTAATAGACAAGTAGTAGCTTGTGGACACTGTGGGGAATAAAGCCATATCAGGAAAGACTGCCATAAAATCAAACAATGGGGAACCGTGATTTATTTTCAAAGAATATTCTTAAGAATTTATTTTATTTACTAGCGATTTATCAAGAACATTAACACATTTAATCGCACTATGTAAGCATGGAAGTAGTTACCAGGGAGTAACTGATGAAATCATAACCAAATTCTTTTTAACAAATGGGAATTTTATTCACTTTAAAAGTGCCTAAAGCATTTTTTAAAAGGAACAAATTTAAAATTATAATCAGAAAGTACCCTCTAAATATCAAAATTACAATTTATTTAGAGGCAGAAAGAACAAATTTTGACAGTATGAGCTTTCGGGCAGAGAACCTTGCCGCTCCCTCTTGACACGGCCGTAGCTACGACCGCTCACAACAGCCTCTGAAAGACTACACCGGTACAAATCTGCAACACACCAGATAACTTTAAACTAAGAGTTTTAACAATTTACACAAGCACACAAACTATGCACTCCCCGTAGGAGGGATGGAAATGGTGCAAAACACTAACAATTAAAGTGTTCACCTTGCCACCAAAGGTGCAACTTGATTTTAACTTCTAAGAAAAGTCTTACGGTGAAAGGGTGGCAACTTTATATACTAAAATGATCATTCAGATAAAAGCCCACCATAAATTCTACAAGGTTGGCCAAACAGAAGTTAAGATGCCTTACAGTACACAGATACCGCCTCTCAAGATCATAAGCAACAATATCAAAGTTTCCAAAGATCAAAAGATATTTCAGGTATTGGGCCGTTACACTCCAAGCAATAACTTCGTTAACACACCGAATCCGACAATCATGACGGAGGCAGCTACTAACGTACGGTAGATTGATACGGATATTAATGAAGAACCCAAACCGCAGGTTGCTCTAACCCGCCCCTACTCCACAATGGAAAAACGGACCATCCGATTTATAAACAACCACCTTCCCACGGGTGGGCAAACGGTGAAGAATGGTGGGACGACCCCAAAGCAAAACGGCTGGTGACCTCACCAAGGAAACAAGTAGAATTTAACAAGAGTAAATCAAACAACATATCACCAATCACTTAACTTCTAATAAACTGCGATTTCTCGAGAAGACCTGGCGCACCATCCCCAAATCGCTCTCCCGAACGGTCCGCTGCCAGCCGCTTCAACGGACGCAGGAAGGCGCGCCGATCTCCCATCTCACGGCGTCGCAGCTCGCACCGGCCAGACTGATGTCGTGGCTGACTCCTGTTGCTCTCGTGTCGACCGCGATGTCACTACCCCTCGCTATACGCCGCGGCCCACTGGACTCACGTGGCGACCTCACGTGCGCCGACGCTCAAGACAGACAAGTCATCTTGTGTCTCAGTGCGCGACCAACCAACCGATCGATCCAACCGCCAATGACCATTTCCTCAGCAAACCCGAGCAGACTGGCGGCCTAACGCGCAGACTCAGGTGCAGGAACTGAGCCCCGACCGGGCGACCACTCGCTGAGTTCTCTTACTGCCTAACAAATGCGGACGAGAGACAGACCCAGACTGACCGACTGGCGAGCTCTTAGCGCCCCTTAAATGCACGTGAACAGGCAACCTTTTCCCTTTCCCACCAGAGGGAGACACCAAAGCTGCGATTGCCACAGCGGCGCCACCGCCAGAAACGGAGGGCGACTGCTTCACACTACGCGCTGCGGCGCGCTCTTCAAAACAGCAATTTTTACCACGGCTCAAATGGGCCATGTGTGTGTGTAAAGATGGGTAAAAAGTGCGTGGGGAACAGAGATAAATGGCACACGTACCAAACCTTCGTAACAAGGCAGATTTTAAGAACGAGCTATGGTGATATGTCTCATGAAATTAGAAAACAATGAGGGTTCTACTGACACCATTACGTGCTGTCTAGTTAAAAACATAAATCACCATCGAGGAGAAAGAGCAATTCTGAAAGAGCGAGGAATTTCTGGCAGAAAGTGAGCGACTGATGATCGTGGAAGACAACTAGAAGAAATCAGGCATGGAACTCAACCTTCAGGCATTGAACACACGTCGCAATCTGCCAACATGTGAAGGGGGGAGGAGGGGGGGGGAGTAGGAGTACGTCAAACTCAGATGTCACTCTAGCGAATACGGAAGCGGGGCGCCCTGTGAAAGACCGGAAGATTGAGAGTGGAATGTCATCGAGTGATCACAATATAGAAGGTAATTGCAGTATACTACAGAAAACGTGCTCATAAAGTCCAGTTACATCATCAAGTTGGCTAAATGGGAAGATATGCCCAGTAAGTCCATCACTGGATGATGATGTGGACGTTAAAGCGCCATACATACTGAAATGGAAAATTCCTTCTAGAGGAGTTCCTTGCATCTGGACTGACGCGCTGCAAAAATTAAGATGCGAACAAGAAGAGCTAGGATGCTATGCCAGAGCGGTATGACACAAGAAGAAAGACTTCGAAGGCTGCAAAGGTACTGGTACGTTGTTTAACGTTGAAAGAAGAGTTATGGAAAACAAAAATGAAAGGATAGAAACAATTTGTGGAGGCTAACGTAGAAACCGATTCCTGGGGAATAACATAGAAAATATTCTGCGAGAAAATACGATCATCAAAAGTCTTGCTCGCCTCGAAAGAAACGATGGGACGATAACAGATAGTTGGCAACAGTCAGTTGCCCTGCTCCTGCTGATGGATACACTGATCCCTGACGACGAAGAAGGAAACGTGATGGATGACCAGCTTAGATTATGAATTATGTTACAGGAATGCTATAGAAACAATAAGCTTGTGTATCTTCCCTCACGGGAAGACATTAGGCAAATAATTCTCAGACTCAAAAAGAAAAAAAATCTCCAGGGCCGGATTGGGTCCCTGTCGATGTAATACAAGCCTTATCTTACCAAATAGATATGTACTTGGGTGAAATGAATAACGAGTGTCTCCTGCAAGGAAGGGTCCCTGCATCGAGGATGAATGCCGGGGTAGTGATTATCAGTTAATAGGAAGACGAGGATCCGATGGTACCGGTATCCTATAGACTACTTTATTTTATGAACATTCTTGGGAAGATATTTGAAAAACTACTATGAAGAAGATTACAAGATTCCAGGCTACTACGAGGGAAGAGTCCTCGCCAGTCCGATTTTAGGAGAGGCAAGTCAGCTGAAGACGCAATTAAGAAGGCTGACTCGCTAGCGACAGATACTGATTTTACGTATGCTCTAGCGATGATGATAGATATTACTCGTGCTTTCGATAATCTACAGTGGCCTTCTTTCTTTGGTCGCATTAGGGATCTGGAGTGTCCAGAGGTCCCCTACAACTCCCTAAGAGACTACTGCTGAGGGAGACATGTAGCTTCGATATGCCCAGGAAAGGAAATAACGAAGACCATAACAAAAGGCTGTCCTCAGAGGTCTATGTGTGGCCCAGAGTTTTGGGATATAGGATTGGAACCATTCTACAGTAGTTGCATGACAGCAGTAGCGTAAGCTGACTGCAAGCATTTGCACATGACGTGCTGTTAGTTGTAAGCGATAACTCCAGAAGAATCATAGAAGACAAACGTAACGCAGCGCCCCATCGGCTTTCAAGATGGTGTAGAAGTGTCAAATCGTCACTGGCACCTCACAGAACAACGTATCTCTTTCTGAAATGTAACCTAGCAAGAAATTCCTAACATTGAATAAAATGATCTAATTATTAAAAGAAGCTCAGCAACGACGTTTCCAGGAGTGTTCATGGACGAACTTCGTAAGTTTGCACATCATATAGAGGAGGCTGGCCAAAAACGTCTTAACGTGGTGATAAAAGGTACAGGCGGACGACTATTCGGGTTTGGCACAACTTTGAGATATAAAAATTCTTGATAGCATAATTCTTTATGAAGCGTTACGCGTTCCAAAATTCATCATCGGACTGAAGCTGTGGAACAGTTTCTTAGATTTATTTGAAGACACTATATGAAACAGATCTCGGGCGACCGAGCGAAGTGGCGCATTGGTTAGCACACTGGACTCGCATTCGGGAGGGCGACGGTTCAATCCCGCGTCCGGCCATCCTGATTTTTCCGTGATTTCCCTAAACGCTTCAGGCAAATTCCGGGATGATTCCTTTGAAAGGGCACGGCCGACTTCCTTCCCCATCCTTCCCTAATCCGATGAGATCGATGACCTCGCAGTTTGGGCTCCTAGCCCCACATCAACCCAACCCGTATCTCGGGCCTGACCCAATTGTTCTAAGATTGCTTAGAGTAGACATGAATACCTACTCTTCGTCAGCTACCTACGATGCAACCATAACAGTTTAGTGTTCGTTAGTTTTCTTCCGTCCTGTTAGGTGGTGCCATCATTTTCAGCAGCCTTTCTGACATTGCCATCTCGCCTCGTTTTTTCTGTAGATTAACTCCAAGCCAAGATACGGAGGCACTATTCTCAAGCGCCCCCCCCCCCCCCTCCCCATCACAACGTACCTGCTTTGCTGTGTAGCTCCGTTAATTACAGACGCTGCCTATCACATCGGCACTTTGTATTTCGCTAACATTAGTACTTCATACCATACATTTGAGTTATTTTACAATTTTATGCTTCCACGCCATGAGTAGCACGCTATGAGCGCAGTAAATATAACTTGTCGTCTTGAATGTAGTTACATTACATGAACACTACATTGTGGTTAACCTTACGAAAATTGAACGCTTGGATTTCGCTACCATTACAAAGCGCTTGTGTTTGTTTCGTGTAATTCCGCATTTACGTACTGTTACACTCGTTCACATTCTACTACGTATACCTACATCTCCAAACCGAATCCAATAATTCCGGAATAGTTTGACCACTGTTTCAGCAATGCGACTGCCTAGGCACTAATGATCGAAACTTTACATCCTGAACCACAATATGATAAGATGTGTTTTGGGTATCGTCACGCATATACATCAAGCTAGGCTGTTATACAGTCTAAAATTATACCATTACCCGTCTGAATATAAAGAAAGAAATAGAAATCGTAATATTAGCTTCCATTTTATTTCAGATTGCTGCCACCTAAATGATTCTGTTATGTCTTCTATTATATATTTGACTAATGCAATATTAAAAGAGTTGGTCATACTTTTGTATAATTTTAATTTGTGATGGATGTAAACTAAACAGCTGAACTCTAATTACGATGTATTACTGCACCATTCGGTGAAATATAAATATAAAATCTTTTTAATTGTAAATATGAGCTTACTTTTTACTGAGGTTGTCGCCACTAATCTAGGCTTACCGGAATGATTCTGTCATATGTCATTTACTATTTGTTAGACTATTGTAATATGACTACATTTGGTGATACTTTTGTAAACTTTGCCGCGCGGGGTAACCTAGCGGTCTAGGGCGCCTTGTCACGGTACGCGCGTCTCCCCCGTCCGCGGTTCGAGTCCTCCCTCGGGCATGGGTTTGTGTGTTGTCCTTAGTGTAAGATAGTTTACGTCAGATTAAGTAGTGTGTAAGCTTATGAACCGATGACCTCAGCAGTTTGGTCCCATGAGATCTTACCACAAATTTCCAAAATTTTGTAACATGTCATTTTGTGATGGTTGTAAATTTATTCCTTGACAACTTACATTTTTTGTCATCTATATCAGTTTTAAGTTTACGTTGTGCTAAACCACGTAATGACTCCAAACATGTCTTCTGTTATGAGTGCTGACTAACGACGAGCATTTCACGCTACGTGAATATTACTATCAATATACGAGTTTCTGCTCCATAAAAGTAGCATAATTGTATCATTGTCAAGTTGTTCTGAAATATATTTTATCGCAATGTATAGATTTTTGTAAAGTTACTCTTTGACTTCATTTTTACGGTCAACGTTTGCGCCACCTACGGACTTCGTTTACTTCCTACGTAGCTTAAACACCACAGTGTGGCTACATGAGATGAGATGTGTATTATATTGTCTACATGCTCACTTTCGTGAGCTTTTTACTAAAGTCTGATTTAAATGTCAGTACGATATTATTTGAAAATTCTGTGTATGGATTACTATGCTGCATACTTACGGAAGTTTGTACATACACTCCTGGAAATGGAAAAAAGAACACATTGACACCGGTGTGTCAGACCCACCATACTTGCTCCGGACACTGCGAGAGGGCTGTACAAGCAATGATCACACGCACGGCACAGCGGACACACCAGGAACCGCGGTGTTGGCCGTCGAATGGCGCTAGCTGCGCAGCATTTGTGCACCGCCGCCGTCAGTGTCAGCCAGTTTGCCGTGGCATACGGAGCTCCATCGCAGTCTTTAACACTGGTAGCATGCCGCGACAGCGTGGACGTGAACCGTATGTGCAGTTGACGGACTTTGAGCGAGGGCGTATAGTGGGCATGTGGGAGGCCGGGTGGACGTACCGCCGAATTGGTTCAAATGGCTCTGAGCACTATGGGACTCAACTGCTGTGGTCATAAGTCCCCCAGAACTTAGAACTACTTAAACCTAACTAACCTAAGGACAGCACACAACACCCAGCCATCACGAGGCAGAGAAAATCCCTGACCCCGCCGGGAATCGAACCCGGGAACCCGGGCGTGGGAAGCGAGAACGCTACCGCACAACCACGAGATGCGGGCAATGGTACCGCCGAATTGCTCAACACGTGGGGCGTGAGGTCTCCACAGTACATCGATGTTGTCGCCAGTGGTCGGCGGAAAGTGCACGTGCCCGTCGACCTGGGACCGGACCGCAGCGACGCACGGATGCACGCCAAGACCGTAGGATCCTACGCAGTGCCGTAGGGGACCGCACCGCCACTTCCCAGCAAATTAGGGACACTGTTGCTCCTGGGGCATCGGCGAGGACCATTCGCAACCGTCTCCATGAAGCTGGGCTACGGTCCCGCACACCGTTAGGCCGTCTTCCGCTCACGCCCCAACATCGTGCAGCCCGCCTCCAGTAGTGTCGTGACAGGCGTGAATGGAGGGACGAATGGAGACGTGTCGTCTTCAGCGATGAGAGTCGCTTCTGCCTTGGTGCCAATGATGGTCGTATGCGTGTTTGGCGCCGTGCAGGTGAGCGCCACAATCAGGACTGCATACGACCGAGGCACACAGGGCCAACACCCGGCATCATGGTGTGGGGAGCGATCTCCTACACTGGCCGTACACCACTGGTGATCGTCGAGGGGACACTGAATAGTGCACGGTACATCCAAACCGTCATCGAACCCATCTTTCTACCATTCCTAGACCGGCAAGGGAACTTGCTGTTCCAACAGGACAATGCACGTCCGCATGTATCCCGTGCCACCCAACGTGCTCTAGAAGGTGTAAGTCAACTACCCTGGCCAGCAAGATCTCCGGATCTGTCCCCCATTGAGCATGTTTGGGACTGGATGAAGCGTCGTCTCACGCGGTCTGCACGTCCAGCACGAACGCTGGTCCAACTGAGGCGCCAGGTGGAAATGGCATGGCAAGCCGTTCCACAGGACTACATCCAGCATCTCTACGATCGTCTCCATGGGAGAATAGCAGCCTGCATTGCTGCGAAAGGTGGATATACACTGTACTAGTGCCGACATTGTGCATGCTCTGTTGCCTGTGTCTATGTGCCTGTGGTTCTGTCAGTGTAATCATGTGATGTATCTGACCCCAGGAATGTGTCAATAAAGTTTCCCCTTCCTGGGACAATGAATTCACGGTGTTCTTATTTCAATTTCCAGGAGTGTATTTGTCATCGTTAATTTCTTAGTACACATTTTCCACAGCTTCAGTCTGATGAGAAATTTTGAAGCACGTAACATAAAGAATTGAACGATCAAGACGTTTCTATATTTGAAAGCAACTTCCCTTGAACACCATCACACCATACCACGAATCTATATTAGCATCAGTCGTAGGACATGGCGCTAGCGTTTGGACTCACAGATGGCAGCTTGTGAAGAGTTCAACGAGGAGTGGTACTAAGATTAAAGGGCGCCTACTGCACTGCCCCGAATTATGTATTTTCAGTATCTCTAGGAATACGCCCACTGGATTTGGAGATTAGGAAAAGGGGAGCACTTGGTTAAAGAAAGGCAAGCAAATGGAAGTACGAAGGATATTTTGAATTGAGGCCAGTACAAAAAAAATTAATTCAAGATCGTTTATTGTAGCTGTGGCAAAATGAACGGTACTCCTCAGGCAACGGAGAGCGGAGATACGAATTTCTTCCTAGCGTCAGAGTGAGACTAAAAATGAGACTGCTTCAACCATCGAGTGGACCGATACATTACTTGACTTGCTGTAACCTGTATGCTACATACCTGCACAAAATCAAAAGGCAAAGGATAGTTGCGCCTGCCGCAATGTGGGCATTCCAGGGCACACAGTGTGGGACGGTGCGCAATAAGAAGATGCAGTGGTCAGTGGTCGTCAGTCATTAAGGGCTCTGGATCCCAGAGCCATTGAAGAACGAGTCAACCTGGCGCATCTTTGACGATACTCCAGCCGTGGTTTAGAGGAAGGGCAAAGGAAGACTTCTCAAGGCACTCAACCGCACGGCAATATGCTGCCATCGCGGCTAGACGTGATATTCTACGGATGGAGACCAATGAATGACGTGGTTTTTCAAGAATCTACAGTGCGTTGGCGCTAGTGTAAAAGAAAAGGTAATTCTGAGACGTTGCAGTGGAACTTGGAATCACTTTCCACTGGTGAGTTGAAGGACCGAGCGAGTGATGGACGGACCGAGAGGAGGGGTGGTTTAGCTATGCGCTCGTAAAGTGGAAACGCCGCTGTTACTGCTCCAACCCCAAAGAATCCGGCAAACAATGGCTGTTGACTGGGGCAGTACGAGAGTGGATCCAGCAATGGAAAAAAAAACATAAACAGTTTAGATGCACAGCAAGAAATGAACATAAAAAGAACAGAATCAGTAGCTCTAAAGTAGTATTAATAGTTGGGTAATTGGTTAAGGGTTTTTAATTGTAGCTTTGTAGTGGTAGAGAATAATTGCAGTGGTAGCATTTTTTATATAATTATAATTTTTAAAATGTTTATAAGCACCAGAAACAAATAATTAACCCATACACGTATTTCTATGCATAAAATGTGACTGTATTATCTACGTCAGCTCTCTAGATAATAGGCTGTCTCACAGAGAACAAATAAATGAATAATAAATAAACAAATCAGAGTCCCGATCGGAACTTTCACTATGAACGACACCTTGTCGCATCAGCCACCGCTGACCTAGGAAGTCGCCATGTCTGCCTTCACCACCGCCATGACTTGGTCTCCGCTTCGGAGACGGCCAGGAACTTGGTGTCAGCCATCGATCTTCACTACGTTATCTTGTTCTGCTTCTGAGGAATATTAAACCTTGACTCTTTCTGCCCAGATTCAGGCTTGGGAAAATTCAGTACTACTCACAAAATTTTACAAACTATTGTAGTGATTAACGTTTCTTCAACAGAGGAATATTTTGGATTGCATACTTTTCAATAAACTGGTCCACGTTGTTCACTCGGGCCGTGTTCTCTTTGTGCCTCGACCAGTGCAAGAGTTAGCAGGTAGAATTTTGTACAAACAGCTGAAGAATATCCTGTTTTAAATGTACCTTGCACTTTCTAAAATTCTTCTTAGTTTCCATATCACTTTATTCTTCGAAAGTTATCTGAGAAACATAGAAATTGATAGCTATGTAAAAATATAAACACGCATCTCTTTTTTGCGGAGGGGGAGGGGGTGAGGAGGGGGAGAAGGAGTGCTCAGACTGCATGAAACCTCCTCGAATTCGCGCCTTTAAGGTGTATTCTCAAAATCAAGGTTTCTGTTACTAAACTTTCACCCATATCTCCATAACAATGCCAATTTCATAGCAGTTTCAGATGACTAGCTGTTCATATAACATAGTATCTGTCTAATTTTTTGCATTGTGCCATCTTACCCGAACATGATGGGGAAAGTGGCCCATTGTGAATGTCTAAGTGTCTGATTTATATAGTTATTTTGCAATTTGTTTTAGCTTGCTAAATGATTCAAATCAGGCTTAACGTAAAAATGAAACGTATCAGCTGTAGAAATATCTACAGTGTTGAGCCAATTCTATCAAAACCTGACAAATTCATTGCTTGTACAAACATATTTCACATTAATTGCGTGAACTGTCTCATCTGCTGCACTCTGAATAGCTCCAGTACCAGCAAACTTCTCCGCCTTTTTCAGATTCGTCACACTAGTTGTTTCTTATTATTATTCAAATCATCTACTTTGTCGTCAGACAAGCTCATCAGACCGACCTCTGATTCAAATTCAGGTGATGACAATTCGAGTGTTACGTTGTATATATTTGTTACGTTTTGCCTTAGCAGTATTTTCCTTCTTCTGCTTCATTTTCTGTTGTCTTCTGATTTTCGCTTTTTGTTTCAACTTCTGTTTCTATCCTTTAAATTTCAACACCAATTTGTATGACGTAGCCCTCAAAATTGTGGAATGTTGCTTTTCTCTGCTTGTGCTTCTACATTTGTTACTACATATGCAACCGTATAATTATAATAAAATATAAACATATAGTACTGCAAGGCCATGTGACTCAACTACCTATTGTTCACAATATGACATCAGCGTACATTGGTTACAAAAAATGGGTATCAGATACAATCTTTTAAGTTCTCAATCCCTGGATTTAGAAACGTATGAAGACTGTTCCTATTATACATGCATTTAATAATAAATTACACAGTTCTTCTTACCTCAAAATTCACAGCAGAAAAATTACAACTGACACATGTATCGCTTCGATGCACTAATTCGCCGACAAATGATGGCATCTTCATACGGTTGATTGCGTTATGTCACTAGAGTGCAGCACCCTTCAGGAGCTGACTGGGTTCGATAATGACAAACTACAGAGTCGTGTAATTTCTCCACCGCGTCGAATACCGCCACCCTCCCCTAACAGAGATTTCCTTTTGTTGCAAGATGTTCAAAGTCCTCAAATTAAATAGTGTCTTTTGTTGATGTCCCAATAACAACACATGGTTTAATTACTGAATAAAATACATTAGTTAAATCAAAATAGGAATATTTTTCTTTTAAACTCATGAGTGTACGTATGGAAAAAAGATCTGCCAAAACTTTATTGACAAAGGCTTAACGTTTTTTACAAAAGCTTCAATGACTTTTTCGTAATTTTGTGGGATGACGAACTCAGTTTTGTCCATCAACTCAGGGATCGTTCTCGGTTTGTTTGTGTGATGACGTGACTTCACGTAACCCCAAAGGAAGCAGTTACATGGCATCATGCGACAAGAATGGCCAAATCTGGTCTCCACGGCGTAAGACCATATGAGCCGGAAATTTCTCCTGCAAGAATGCGTGAGATGTGTGTGGTATGACAGCTCGCCCCATCTCACTGGATCCACTTGTTTTTGAGGACGACCCCTACCAACTGGAACCAAAGAAATTCATAATGTTGAGATAAAGTATGCCATTCTACATCACTGCATTTTCTGACGCATTATAGAAAAAGTATGGCCCAATCAATTCGCCACCCGAAAATCCGGTTCAAGAACGGATGTGGCTCTTTGTGCATGCATCGAATGTTGACGACATGCGTGAGGATTCTCGACGCCCGAAATTCGATTGATAGGCTTATTGACGTATTCATTCAGGTGTAAATACAGCGCAATGCTCAAGATGAAATATCTCGTAAAATTGTCATCCGTATATTGGTTTTCCATCTTCCAGTGAAAATATTCACGCCGTTGTAAATGGTCGATTGTACTTATGTATCAATGCTAACAGGTCCCTGAAAGTTTTCAGATGTAGGGAACTGACAGTAATGCAGAATACCACTGGAGAGGAAAGCAGTGTTCAAGACAGAGGAGGACGACGGTTAAGAGATTACAAAGTTCCAGAAACGGCCGTTACCAGCCTCACTTCCATGGCACATTACACTGGTCAGAAGCAACAAAATTATTTCTACACTCCAAAGCGTGAACCGTAAAATACAAATAAAAGGAGCTCATTCATTTCACCTTATCAGTGTGAAACTCTTCTACATTCCAAAACCTGTGCACGCTACGAACAGTTTAATTGAATATAGTAATATTTTTAACATTTTTTATGTAAACTGTGCAATATATCATGACAGGGGAAACCAGAGGTAAGTCAGATGATAACCAAGGATATTAGCCACAATATGCGCCCAACACAGCCTAGTACC
Organism: Schistocerca americana; assembly: GCF_021461395.2. Lineage (NCBI taxonomy): Eukaryota > Metazoa > Arthropoda > Insecta > Orthoptera > Acrididae > Schistocerca > Schistocerca americana. The sequence goes on along the minus strand of NC_060120.1, from coordinate 225,614,740 downwards.
ACTGACACCATGGTTGCAACATCATATTTAATTGAAGAATGTCACCTGAATCGGACTTGATGAAGTCGACTGGGAGTGAACGCAGATACTGACAATCGTGCTTGAGGTGTCTTTGTACAGCATTTACGACATGGCCTTACACGTGTAAAAATATACAGCACAGACGTAAGAAAATATGATTAGTTAGTTTGGAATATAGAACTTTTGGTATCCAAATATGGATGCTATTACAAAATAGAGCAACAGTGTAACATTAGAATAAGTAGAATTATTTATCGTCTTAGCACACATAAAATGTTGTGTCTGTTTTAGGTAGAAGTATCTACTGAATAAAGTATATACAGTACGTACACTATGTGATCAAAAGTATCGGGACACTCCCAAAAACATACGTTTTTCATATTAGGTTCATTGTGCTGCCACCTACTGCCAGGTACTCCATATCAGCGAACTTAGTAGTCATTAGACATCGTGAGAGAGCTGAATGGGGCGCTCCGCGGAACTCACGGACTTCGAACGTGGTCAGGTGATTGGGTGTCACTTGTGTTATACGTCTGTATGCGAGATTTACACACTCCCAAACATCCTTAGGTCCACTGTTTCCGATGTGGTAGTGAAGTGGAAACGTGAAGGGACACGTACAGCACAAAAGCGTACAGGCCGACCTCGTCTGTTGACTGACAGAGACCGCCGACAGTTGAAGAGGGTCGTAATGTGTAATAGGCATACATCTATCCAGATCATCACACAGGAATACCAAACAGCATCAGGATCCGCTGCAAGTACTATGACAGATGGGAGGGATCTGAGGAACCTTGGATTTCATGGTCGAGCGGCTGCTCATAAACCACACATCACGCCGGTAAATGCCAAACGACGCCTCGCTTGGTATAAGGAACGTAAACATTGAATGACTGAACAGTGGCAAAACTTTGCGTGGAGTGACGAATCACGGTACACAATGTGGCTATCCGATGGCAGGGTGTGGGTATGGCGAATGCCCGGTGAACGTAATCTGCCAGCGTGTGTAGTGTCAATAGTAATATTCGGAGGCGGTGGTGTTACGGCGTCGTCATGTTTTTCATGCAGGGGGCTTGCACCCCTTGTTGTTCTGAGTAGCACTATCACAGTGATGTTTTAAACACCTTCTTGCTTCCCACTGTTGAAGAGCAATTCTGGGATGACGATTGCATCTTTCAACACGATCGAGCGCCTGTTCATAATGCACGGCCTGTGGCGGAGTGGTTACACGACAATAACACCTCTATAACGGACTGGCCTGCACAGAGTCCTGACCTGAATCCTATAGAATACCTTTGGGGTGTCTTGGAACGCCGACTTCGTGCCAGGCCTCACCGACTGACATCGATACATCTCCTCAGTGCAGCATTCCGTGAAGAATGGGCTGACATTCCTCAAGTAACCTTCCAGCACCGCATTGAAAGTATGCCTGCGAGAGTGGAAGCTGTCATAGAGGCTAAGGTTGGGCCAACACCATATTGAATTTCAGCATTACCGTTGGAGGGCGCCACGAACTTATAAGTCATTTTGAGCCAGGTCTCCGAATACTTTTGATCAAATAGTGTAACTCCCTTCTGAAGACCATCTACGTTAGATACATTATTTGACTTGTAATTACTTTGTATGAAAGTCCTGATTAGGTACATTTACACTTTCAAGACATTTAAGTCCATTCCCTTTGCGAGCCGTGATCAGCATTCTAACTAGCACGACTTCGGCCCGGAAGTATACCATCTGACTCTCCAGTTGACTCTACATTCTGCTATAGTGGGGACTTGCGGCCTCCTAAACACTCGGCGGGCGGAAGGATACAGCAAAGCTCTAGTTCCGCCCTTGTGAGAGTCGCAGCAAAGTAGTGCCTCTTCGCTGTGCCCTCTGTACGCCAGACTGGAACTGTGGGGTCATCTCGTAGCATACGCCTGCAGCCCAGGCAACCAAGCTAACTCTGCTGTACCGCAAGAAGCCTCTTGTGCCCTGCGGATACAAAGTTGCTAGCAATCAGATATAACCACAATTTTATTGGCATAAGTAGCGTTTCCACACTTGCATCAGGCTGTATTGCCAAAGCAGCGAAAGAGGTTACAAATGACAAGCTTGCTACATCAACTACAAACCGTAATATTTAATCTGACTTGTAGTCAGCTTTCTTCATCATGTTCTTCTTCTTCTTCTACACTTGTAAATGTTCATTCCATTTATTTTTGTTTTCATGCAGCTTTCCTTTCACATTCAACTCCTTTAGAATATCTGCATTTCTTATTTTATCTATACTTTACAGCCCTTCACTGCTCACTGCTCTTATAATGCTCATTTCTATTCCGATATTTTGTTTTCCTTGTCTTTTGTTCAATATCCGCGATTCACTTGCATACAGTAGGGTTGGCAATGCGACTGTTTCATAAAATTTCACTCGTGTTTCTTTCCGTGCTTTATTGCTGTAATGTTCCATTAATTATTCACTGATGCTTCAAAATCTATGCAACTTATTCCGTATATATTCATCATGTTCATAGGATATGCTACTCCGAGACAGCTAAAATATTTTACCTGTTCTATATTTTCATCAACTACTATTTTAGTTCTCACTGAATGTTTTCCACAAACCTCTATTGACTTCGGTTTATTAGAAGATATTTTCATACAATAACTTGTGCTTGATTTATTTGGTTCATAATTTTTTTTTTTTTTTGTAAATCGTCTTCTCTGAAAAAAATCGGTTTAAAATCTTCAGCACAGAAAAGCGACTTAAGCTCTACCGAATTATTTAATTGACCCAGCGTATATACCAGTATTAAATTTGTAAACTTAATCATGACTATAAATATTGAACAGCGTATTTGATGAACTACATACTTGTCTCACCCTCTAATTTATTTGTATCAGTTCTGTACGCGTGCCTTCTGTATCTAGGATTACTGGTTTTTCTTTGTATGGTCTTTTGATAGCTGATATAAAGTGTAAAGGGTAACCTCTGTGCTTCATTATTCTCCATAACTTTTCTCTAAGCACATTATCAAATGATTCCTTAAAATGTATAAAAGCACTACGTCCATCTTTGTTGCATTATCTCTGCTATTCAATAAGCCGTCGTACAATAAAAAGGGCGTCACTCGTTGCTTACACCTTTCTAAATCCGATCTTTTCTTCCGCTAGGTATTGCTGAAATTATTTGCTGTATTGAGCACACAAAAGGACTTGTTTTTAGCTTTGTGTTTAAAATTGTAGCATAAAGTTTGTATGCCCTGCCAAGTAAACTTGTCCCTCTTTAGTTTCTATATAATTTTTTTCTTCTTTTTTTATACAGAAATATTATTTTCGCTTTCTTCCAATGTCCTGATACATCTGTTTAGTTTCAGTAGAAATTAAACAAATGTAACACTTTAAGGAGTGGTGAAAATCCTCTTGCGTTAATTCCATCTAATCCTTTTGCTATTTTATTTTTGTGGTTTTAAAACCTGTTACGAATACTTTTATTATTCTGTCATCCAGGCACTTTACGACTATTTCTGGATGATTTTCTTTCTTCCCTTCTATGTTGGCGTCATTCCATAGATTTTTATAGTATTTAATTCACTCATATTTCGTAATATTATTCAAACGAATTGAATCCTTTTCTGTTTTGTTTAATGTTTTTAAGCCTTATATGCTGCTGCTGATGGCAATGAATATCATGTTCTATATTACTAATGTATCTTTCCCAGGTTTGCTGATTGGCTTTCTTCACTATTCCTTTTGTGTGATTCTGTTTGTTTGTGGATTTGTTTACTTTCCAGGGTAATCTTTGAAAGATATTTTTTATATACTGTTAGTCCTTCTCGTACGGCTTCCGCAATTTTTTTGACCAAATTTTGAATCCAAACCTTCAGTTACATTTCTTTTTCTTCCGCAATGCCTGATTTGCACTTTGTTATTACTTTTTCAATATTTGTCCATATTTCTTCAATAGTGTCCCCAGCACTTAATTGTGTAGATAGAATTCGTACAATAAGCGTACGTAGCATAATTTAAATTTTAAGTGAATTGTGCACCACTTATATTAACGTTTATTTGAATTCTGTTTATCCCTCACCAAAATGATAAGTGGGCTGAGGCACTGAAAGGAATAGAGTAATGTCTAGAAATAGTTAAGAGCTACGCTCTGTGGTAACGGTATTACAGCAGCGAGCAATTTTTTAAGGTAGGTCCAGTGGTCGGCTGTGAGGCTTCAGGCCCATACATACAGTTGTGGTCTCTTCCAGTTGGCGAGTTGGAGAGAGCTTTTGGGGATAACAGAAGACCTCGCTTGCCGGCTGTCACATTAAAACTTTTCATAGAAGCATGAATCGCGATTGACAGTAATGAATAAGCGTAGCCTGTTCAGTATCATCACTGGCTTACATGTCTGTATGTCCCGCATAAGAATATACGTAAATTTAAACTTTCATGCTTCAGTGTTGTGAGGTGAAATAAATTACGACAAGCCGCTGTTGGGCTGTGGAATGATTTCATTGGAGACAAGTGAACATCTGTGCCGGATCGGGACTTGCACTCGGATTTAACGCTTTATGCGAGTTGTTTCCTTAACCACTTTTCTTTGAAAAGGAAAATATCAATTCCATTATATGTAAACAATTACTAGTTACAAACAATTGATACAGCTGAATTTAGTTACATTTTCATTAACGGTGCAACATACCGCTTCTCCTGTACGATCATTTTTTTCCGCCTGACCAAAATTCTCAGCTTGTTGCACACTATTTACGTAGCGCTCACTGTCCAAGCGGGAAATCCGGGTTCGAGTCGCCATTGAAGTCGTTTCAGTGCATAGTTACGACCGATATCAGAGTTTATTTCATTTCATTGTCTATATGTGAGGCTGTGGGCTCATGCCCAAAAAGAATACACACAACGTATCTAAAGTTCAGTGTGGGCTACATCACCGACTGAAACTTCCTGGCAGATTAAAACTTTGTGCCGGACCGAGACTCGAACTTGGGACCTTTGCCTTTCGCGGGCAAGTGTTCTACCATCTGAGCTACCCAAGCACGACTCACGACCCTTCCTCACACCTTCAATTTTGCCAGTTTTAATTTACCAGGAAGTTTCATACCAGCGCACACTCCGCTGCAGAGTGAAAATATGATTCTGGAAACATCCTACAGTCTGTGGCAAAGCCATGTCTCCGAAATCTCCTTTCTTTCAGGAGTGCTAGTTCTGCAAGGTTTGCAGGAGAGCTTCTGTAAAGTTTGGAAGGTAGGAGACGAGGTACTGGTGATACTGAAGCCGTGAGGACGGGTCGTCATTCGTGCTTGGGCAGTAGAGATGGGCAAACTCGTTAATCTTTGGAAAGTAGTTCACTGGTGATCGTTGTTTTTAGGAACCGTTGGTTTTTATTCCTTCATGGTTCATTTGTGCATTGTATACGGTTCGTACGAAAAACTGAAAATTAGTAGCAGAAGTGACTGAAGGATGGAAGGCGCCTAGAGGGGGCACTTGCCTCCCCCTTGGAGTACAGAGTTTTTAATCATTACAAAACTCACACACACTAGCAGAAGTAATTTTTGTGATTCTGCAAACCTCTCGTTTAGCCAACTATAGCGTTATGTGGCTGATCGCAGTGAAATAACTTACCGGCTCCGAGTACAGACTGCTCGCCAATTACGCACGATTTGTTGACCGCTAGGAGTAGAATAGATAAACACGCAATAATTAAGCAGTAAAGAAATAACATACAAGCTAATGCAAACAACAACTTCGATACAGTAGATGACGACTGGCGGATGACAGTAAGCAGCCTAGTACTCGGGCAGATTTTTCGTGCGCCACCCTGTAGCACTGAAATAATATTCTAGAAGTTATCATATTCCCTTTACAAAATATGAGACCAGACACTCGATTATGGAGCGCGGGCTTCATTCGGTTGTAAGTTGGTCTGCCTTCCATAACAACAGACATGCTGTTTTACCCTAGATCAAAAAAGACGGAAAATGGCCACTCGTGTGTGCCATGCCGACTTTCTTTGCAAGTGTAATAACAAAAAACTTGCCATTTTATGTCTTCTGCTGTTTATCGAAACAATGAAGTAAGCTGATATGCCCTTTTGTTATCTGAAAAGATGTATGTGTTAATACATCTGTGTACGAATACTGAAAGTATTATATTTAGATTTAATAAAAAAAACATGAAATCAGTCATAATGACCGTTCAAATTATACAAATAGACCGCTTGCTTTGTGGATGACACCTGTTATCCGCGCGAGTGACCATGTCACGAATTTTCGCGCAAATAACGGAGAGTTGAGACAGTGAAGAACAATTTGACGTTAATGGGCTACGACAGCAGACAACCAACGTAAGTGCCTTTTCTAATAGCACGACATCGCTTGCAGTGCCTCTTCTGGCTCGTGATATGTGGTTGGACCCTAGGCGACAGGAAAACCGTGACCTGATCATATGAGTTTCAGTTGGTAAGAGTTTAGGGGAGGGTTTAAGAGTTTAGGGGAGGGTTCGAGTGTGTTGCAGACTCCACGAAGCCAACAAGGCACTGTGCAAGCTGGTAGTGCCTCATAATGATGTGGGTTGTGTTGACAAAGAATTGACGGGGTCCTCTGGTCCAAATGAACCGGACATTGACTGGAAATGTTTATGTTCGGTTACTAGGAGCCTATTTGCAGCAGTTCATGGACTTCATGTTCCGAAAAAAGATGGAATTTTTATGGACGTCACTGCGCTAGGTCACCAGGCCACAGTTGTTCGCGATTGGTTTGAAGAACTTTCTTTCCAGTTAGAGAGAATATTTGGCCGCCCAGACCACCCGCCATGAATCGCATCGAACATTTATGGCACATAATCGAGAGATCAGTTCGTGCACAAAATCCTACACAGCAACACTTTTGCAATTATGGATGGCTACTGAGTCAGCATGGCTCAGTATTTCTGCTGGGACCTCCGACAACTTGTTGAGTCCATGCCACGTTGAGATGCTGCACTAAGCTGGGCAAAATGAGGTCCGACATGTTATTAGAAGGTATGCAATGACTTTTGTCACCTTAGTGTATGAATCATAGTATTTAATATTAAATTGTTCTTATGTAAAATTTGTTGATTAAGATTTACCCCCTTTTTCTCCTGTAAAGATAAAAAAGAGGAAGAGTCAAACGAAGTATATTTCTACAAACTGTATTGTATATGCGAAGAGTAAAAGGTTTTAAATACAATAAAACAATAGGAAATAGCACAGTGCCAACGCAGTGAAAAGCTCAAATTTTGACCGAAGATTATACACCAGCGAATCAAATGTTTCATGTTAGGCCTTCTTTGTATTTTTAATTATTACAAACGATGCATACTACGATGCTACCAGTAACCTGTGTCACAATTCTTCACCATCCATTTCCTTGATAACGTCCAAGGGACCGAAGTCAGGTAAATATACATGAAATAAAATGTTTGGTTCAGGTATCAATTCAGATCGATGCAGGAAAAAAATGCTTTGTATACAAACTTTAATGCGTTTGCGAACAGAAACACAGAAAAGATAATTGCGTAAAAGGTTAAAGTTATCGAGGTTTCCAACAAGTAAAAATGTGCAAAAATTCTATTATTTCCTGCATTGTTAATATCTGTTAATTTTGGTACCTATTACTCAGACCACTTTTACGCCCGTTAACAACAGGGATGAAAGGAAAAGCACAGTGATATAAGGCTTGTTAACATTTGTGGCGTGACTTCTCACCACAAAACACAGGCCGTTAGTGTGCTAAATTGGCAACGCTTCCAACTCAGTGTTGATTCCGTGATGTTTACGTAGCTCGCAGACGGAACTGTGCTTTTCTGGCAGGACAGAAAGCCGCAGGTGTGCTGGGTGGTGCTGAATAAGAGTCACGTCGCCACAGAAAATAAACTACGGACGTGGATCCACTTTATCATTGTCCGTCCCCCCAGAGTGCTGTTCTGAGAGCACCGGTAAAAGTTTGGGATCGATGAAGAAATATGTGCGTGACGTAAGCTGTGGGAGGTGTACTCTCTTCAGATACTGTGGAAAACCAGGAAGAAGGAAAGGTGCGCTACGTCTACGGTATTATTCTGTGGCCAGTTACTAAACGACAACCACAATACGACAGAGTGATTTACTACTCGCGGAAACTAAACAACGAATGTGTCGGGTGGAATATTACTTCCAGTTCAAAGTTCTCATTTCTGCAGGGCTGTGAAAATTACAGATACGGAAACACCCTAGTTCGGAGTTCGAACACGACTGAACGGCAACTGTACCTGAAGGGGTGCGGCTGTGTAGTGTTCCAGAGTGATGGGAAATAGGCTCCGTCTAACACAACAGAATGGTCGGACTAAATTTAAGTAGTGTAAATGACCATGGAATCAACTGGTGACATAATCTTGTTATTTTACACTAATGAACTTAAATGTGTTGGTCAAGAGCGCTTAATTCCACCTGTGATATTGTGGGATGATAAGAACGAATTTAATTTGACTGTCCAAACCAGAGCGGTGATCATATACTCATCTTGTACTTTTACCCAAGTATGAAAAATCAGGATCAAGAAAATAAAATAAACATCCATCCCTGACGCTAAATATAGTTCTCAGAAGTATATAAAACCAAAGTTGTTGAATAGCAAGCAAGCATGCAAGCAGAAATATACTCAGCAACCCACAATACATTAACGCGCCCAACCCATGCAGCTCCTGTGATATTGTAAACAATCCAACCCAAATGTGCACCATCTGTCCGATTTGAATGCAGCGCCTGGTGTGGTGTCGTCCAACCCTAATTTAGTACATTTGTGATATGTTCGCTCACACGTCGTATAATAAAGGTTTGCAAATCTGTCCACTTCACAATTTAAATACATTATACCGCTAGAAATCAGAATCTGCCTGACATGGAAAATTCAATGGATGAATGGGAGAATATGTGACTATTTTACATATTAACTGAAACATAGTAGGGAGGGATATGGAGCTAACACTGATTTATTTTTTAGTACTTATGCAGCAATTCGTGACAAACCTGTCAATTTAAGAGAATATTACATTTTAAAGAGAAAGCACCTAATACATAACTTTCTTTAAAAGAGACTGATCCTGCTTAGCAGTCTATTTCAAAAGTCTCAGCTTTGGCTGCATCTCACCTCGTTGCAGCATTCCGAGGTTGTGTGACGACGATGATGGGCGATGCAATTATCTGACGGTTCTGTGTTGAAAATGTCTCCAGATCAGTAATATATCTGTTCCAAATAATAATTCATCTCCCATCGTCAGGAGCTTGATGTCTTCGGACTGTAGTTCCAGAGTGTGCACAATTTGAAACACTTATTTATAGAGTATATTTATTCGCCTGTACGAAGTCTTATTCTGTGGCACCTGCCAAACAGTTTCTGGTGACTGGGCGACATGATACAGTTCAAGAGCTACTCACATCAAAGCACAGTCCTCACAATGTTCAAATCTGCTGTCGTGCACAGGCATCGTTTCACAGGCGAGCTAGAAATTTGCGGTCATTGCGTACATGAAAACTGTGTTAGTTTATCCCGGCATGAAAGCACAGCACACAATTCACAGTTCACTCAATAGTAATCCCTGTCTTACCGCAGTTGATACGTTAAATTAAATGTTCTAACAGTGTCCTTACACACGAAGGGCAACAATCAGCCTTGTCTTTACGTCAACAGCAAACATCTTTGTCATCATTAATTCAAATTATATTGAAACAAATATGGGCTTGAACTGACTTCCTAGCTAAAACAACATAGTTGTGCGTTAAGGGAAGACTATTAATGTTCGCGATATACAAGTGTTATCCGGAAGTTAATATTCCCTACTTTTGTTAAGTTAACGCATTTAGCTGGAAATACTTGCATGCGCAACGGGACTATGACATAAGGCCTTATTAAGAGAGAATTCAAAATTATTTGACGGCTGAAGACTACAAGCAGTACTTCAGAACAATTAACGGCTGAAGGCCTGAATCACACGTTAAAAATTGCAAAATAATTTTAAACAAGCTTTTTTTAAGAAAAATTGACTGTAACCCAAGCTACGCTGACGGCTCAAGACCTTATTAATAAGAATTGAAATTGTTTGTCTGCTGAAGGCCACAAGCAATAGGAACAATTTAAACAAAATATTATTTTTGAACAATTGACACAATCAGACCAAATAAAAAAAAAAGGGAGTGATCCACAGACAGTGCTCCAAAGATCGACCTGAGAAAAGTCCCTACAGCTGTGTAAGCGATGAGACAGGCAGCCAAGAGTTATGCTCACTTAACGGGTTGGCAATTCAAACTACGGACAGCTTAAACGCTGACCAACACACTCGCAAAATCCAACCAAGATGCGATAATCAGTACCATGATGGAATAACAGTTAGCATTGTCAAATGACAAGTGTTTAATTATACAAGTTGGCTCCACCAAAACCTTGTACGCAGACAGGGTTAAGACCAAACTGCCTATTCAAAATCTGACTAGATGCACATGGAACCGTAAAAGACAATTCCACAAAAACTCAAACAATGCTAAAACAGTCACTATACAGCAACAAGACGAATTGCACGTAGACATGAACGTTAAGAACACAGAAATGGTCGAAAGACCTGATACACGTCGTCCACTAAGACGACCGACAGAACGACCATCCATCGGACGTGGCCAATTAAGTCAAGCAAGGGAAACGTTGGAGTACAAAAACACCAACTGACAGCTTGGTGGCATGAGGTCAATTCGACGGACGGACACACATACACAAGTGAAAGTTGCACAACTCGAATACAACGATCCATTCAACTTAAACTCGCTGAATCCGGACCTCGATGTGGTCGCTCCAAAGATAGTACCACAGTACTCACTATCGATAAACGCCGCTGCTGCCACTCACTGACAGTTAAAGGGAGCAAACGTAGTGGCGCCAGTGAACGCAATAAGAAAACGAGAAGTCACAATCCGGATACACGACGCCAACCTGTCAACGGCACAAATGGGAGCCGGAGAACGGGTTCACATATGACGGCCGAACACGCCTCAAGTGTTATCAAAAGCGCTGTATCACTGGCTGAAAATGACGAGTCTTATTCCCTGTTATTCCCTGTCTCCTACCAATTTGGGAGTTACGGTCGGTGAGAACGTTTCTTAAAGAAAAAAGAAAAAAGACATAGTGCCAATCGAAACTGTCAGATGTGTCCGATGTGCGGGCCGAAGGTCATGAGCAAGTAGATGATACGTCACTGGTGTAGGCAATTTTCTGCAGACTGTCAATGTGTCAATCCCTCATCAGTGATGACCTTGTATTGCTGGTGCGGCATTGTATTATAAATAACAGTCGCTCCTCTGTAGGTGTCAGGTTGGTGTCAAAAAACCTAAGGCCGAAACACAAAACGAATCAAGAAACAGAGAAATTAAAAAAGTTAGTTGCCACTTGTGTCCAGATGGCATAGTGGTTAGCACATCTGCCTAGTTAGGGGGAGGCCCGCGTTCGAACCCCGGTCTGGCCAAATTTTCGACTTATCCCAATGATAAAAATCAATTCTCATTAGCAGCTAATGTCCTTAATTGCTTTGTGTCTTGATTCATAGTGGCAGCAGGTTCAACATGTCCGGCAGAGCAGAGAACAAAGATATAAAATGAATCGCTTAGAAGTAGCATTGATATTTCTGCAACGGTACCATGATGGCAGCGACGAGTTTCTCGACAGGCTCGTCGTAGACGCTGAGACATGGGTTGCTCACTTTAGCCCGGAAACTGAGCAACTATCGATGCATTGGCTTCGCAGTGAATATCCAGTCAAGACGAAGTTAAAATAGTGTCGGTGGGTACCGTGACACGAGAGGTGTTCTGGGGCAGAAAGGACGTTCTGCATATTGACCTCCTGCTCAGAGTCGAAACAGTGAACGCTCGCCGTTACTGCGAAACACTACGGAAATCGCGAAGGGCCACTCGAAACAAGAGGCGTGGAATACTTAGTGCGTGTATTGTGCTGATACATGACAATGATTGCCCACGTACTCCTCGGAGCAGACCAACTATTCTGGAGCTCGTCTGGAAGCTGTTTGATGATCCACCGTACTGTCCAGATCACGCCTACAGCTATTTCCATCTTTTCTTGCACCTCTAGGAACTGCTATTCTGGAGTCACCATTTATACAGTGTAAAAAAGCTGAAGACTACTGTCACACTATGACAGCATTTCCAGGTGGCGAATTTCTGCTACACGGGAATACTAAAGTTAACCCACATTGTGCTAAAGCCAGAAATAAGTCCAGCCGAAATTTTTCGAACGATCTAACAGTGTTCAGAAATGATAGATTAAATACAGTTGGTGGTGGAATATTTATTGCTGTCAGATGTAGTTTGCTTGGTACTGAAATTCAAGTAGATAGTTCCTGCGAATTAGTATGGGTAGGGGTTATACTTGACTGAACTATTAACTGGATCGCTTTACCGACCCCCCGACTCAGAAGATATAGTTGCTAAACAGTTCAAATAAAACTTGACTCTCATTTCAAATAGACAAATAAGTACCCAGCTCACACAGTTATAGTCGGTGGTGACTTCAACCTACCCTCGATATGCTGGAAAAATTATACATTTAAAGCCGTCGGCAGGCATAAAAAATCATCCAAAATTGTACAGAATGCGCTTTCTCAGAAAATTATTTTGAACAATTAGTTCATGAGCCCACTCGAAGCGTAAATGGTTGCGAAGGCATACTTGACCTCTTAGCAACAAATAATCCTGGACAAATAGTGAGTATCGTGACGAATACAGGGATTAGCGACCGCAAGGCAGTTGCTGCTAGGCTGTATACCGTAACACTTACAACCATCAAAAAGAATCGCAAAGTACATCTATTTAAAAAAAAAGCCGGTAAAAATGCTCTTAACGACGTTTTAAGAAACAGTCTTCACTCCTTCCAATCTGATCATGTAAGCATCGAAAAGTTGTGGAATGATTTCAGAGAGATAGTATCGACAGGAAATGAGAGATATATATACCACATAAATTAATAAGTGATAGTACTGATCCCCCATGGTACACAAAACGGGCCAGATCGTTGTTGCAGAAGCAGCGAAAAAGCATGCCGAATTTAAAAGAACGCAAAATCCCCAAGACTGGTAAAGTTTTACAGAAGTTCGAAATATAGCTCGTACTTCAATGCGAGTTGCTTTTAATAATTTCTATCACGAAACTCTGTATCGAAACCTGGCAGAAAACTCAAAGAGACTCTGCTTACACATAAAGCACACCAGTGGCAAGACGCAATCAATACCTTCACTGCACGATAACAATGGCGAAGTCACTGATGACAGTGCCAAAGCAGAGTTATTAAACACGGTTATCCGAAACTCCTTCACCAAAGAAGAAGAAGTAAATATTCCTGAATTCCAATCAATAACAACTGCCAAGATGAGAAACATGGAAGTACACTCCTGGAAATGGAAAAAAGAACACATTAACACCGGTGTGTCAGACCCACCATACTTGCTCCGGACACTGCGAGAGGGCTGTACAAGCAATGATCACACGCACGGCACAGCGGACACACCAGGAACCGCGGTGTTGGCCGTCGAATGGCGCTAGCTGCGCAGCATTTGTGCACCGCCGCCGTCAGTGTCAGCCAGTTTGCCGTGGCATACGGAGCTCCATCGCAGTCTTTAACACTGGTAGCATGCCGCGACAGCGTGGACGTGAACCGTATGTGCAGTTGACGGACTTTGAGCGAGGGTGTATAGTGGGCATGCGGGAGGCCGGGTGGACGTACCGCCGAATTGCTCAACACGTGGGGCGTGAGGTCTCCACAGTACATCGATGTTGTCGCCAGTGGTCGGCGGAAGGTGCACGTGCCCGTCGACCTGGGACCGGACCGCAGCGACGCACGGATGCACGCCAAGACCGTAGGATCCTACGCAGTGCCGTAGGGGACCGCACCGCCACTTCCCAGCAAATTAGGGACACTGTTGCTCCTGGGGTATCGGCGAGGACCATTCGCAACCGTCTCCATGAAGCTGGGCTACGGTGCCGCACACCGTTAGGCCGTCTCCCGCTCACGCCCCAACATCGTGCAGCCCGCCTCCAGTGGTGTCGCGACAGGCGTGAATGGAGGGACGAATGGAGACGTGTCGTCTTCAGCGATGAGAGTCGCTTCTGCCTTGGTGCCAATGATGGTCGTATGCGTGTTTGGCGCCGTGCAGGTGAGCGCCACAATCAGGACTGCATACGACCGAGGCACACAGGGCCAACACCCGGCATCATGGAGTGGGGAGCGATCTCCTACACTGGCCGTACATCACTGGTGATCGTCGAGGGGACACTGAATAGTGCACGGTACATCCAAACCGTCATCGAACCCATCGTTCTACCATTCCTAGACCGGCAAGGGAACTTGCTGTTCCAACAGGACAATGCACGTCCGCATGTATCCCGTGCCACCCAACGTGCTCTAGAAGGTGTACGTCAACTACCCAGGCCAGCAAGATCTCCGGATCTGTCCCCCATTGAGCATGTTTGGGACTGGATGAAGCGTCGTCTCACGCGGTCTGCACGTCCAGCACGAACGCTGGTCCAACTGAGGCGCCAGGTGGAAATGGCATGGCAAGCCGTTCCACAGGACTACATCCAGCATCTCTACGATCGTCTCCATGGGAGAATAGCAGCCTGCATTGCTGCGAAAGGTGGATATACACTGTACTAGTGCCGACATTGTGCATGCTCTGTTGCCTGTGTCTATGTGCCTGTGGTTCTGTCAGTGTGATCATGTGATGTATCTGATCCCAGGAATGTGTCAATAAAGTTTCCCCTTCCTGGGACAATGAATTCACGGTGTTCCTATTTCAATTTCCAGGAGTGTAGATATCCTCGGTGTCGCAAAGCAGCTTAAATCACTTAATAAAGGCAAGGCTTCTGGTCCAGATTGTATACCAGTCAGGTTCCTCTCTGAGTATGCTGATACAATAACTCCATATTCAGCAATTATATAGGGTTTTGGGACTAATGGTGGCCGGAGTGGCCGAGCGGTTCTAGGCGCTACAGTCTGGAACCGCGAGACCGCTACGGTCGCAGGTTCGAATCGTGCCTCGGGCATGGATGTGTGTGATGTCCTTAGGTTACTTAGGTTTAAGAAGTTCTAAGTTCTAGGGGACTGATGACGTCAGAAGTTAAGTCCCGTAGTGCTCAGAGCCATTTGAACCTTTTTTTTCGATTTATTGACACTTTATCAGCACGGATTCAGAAACTATCGTTCTTGCGAAACACAACTAGCTCTCTATGCTCATGAACAGGGAATATCAAATTGCTTCCATATTTTTAGATTTCCAGAAGGCTTTCGACACCGTTCCTCACAAGCGTCTTCTAACCAAACTGCGTGCCTGTGGAATATCGCCTCAGTTGTGCGACTGGATTCGTGATTTCCTGTCAGGAAGGTCACAGTTCGTAGTAATAGACGGAAAGTCATTGGGTAAAAATGAAGTAATATCCGACACTCCCCAAGGAAGTGTTAATGGCCCTATATTGTTTCTGATCTATATTAACGATATAGGAGACAATCTTAGTAGCCGTCTTAGATTGTTTGCAGATGATGCTGTCATTTACCGTCTTGTAAAGTAATCAGATGACCAAAACGAATTGCAAAATGATTGAGATACGATATCTGTGTGGTGCGAAAAGTGGAAATTGACACTCAATAAAGAAAAGTGTGAAGTTATTCGCATGAGTACTAAAGGAAATCGGCTAAATTACCATTACGCGATAAGTCACACAAATCTGAAGGCTGTAAATTCAACTAAATAGTTAGGGATTACAGTTACAAATAACCTAAATGGGAATGATCGTATAGATGTGAGTAGAGCAAAGCAAAGACTGCGATTCATTGGCAGAACACTTAGAAGATGTAACAGGTCTACTAAAGAGACTGCTTAGACCAAGCTTGTCCGCCCTATTCCTGAGTACTGCTGTGTGGTATGGGACCCGCATCAGGTGGGACTGACGGATGACATCGAAAATTACAAAGAAGGGCGGCACGTTTTGTATTATCGCGAAATAGGGGAGATAGTGCCACAGACATGATACATGAATTGGAGTGGCAATCATTAAAACTAATGCTTTTTTCGTTGGGACGGAATCTTCTCATGAAATTTCAATCACCAATTTTCTCCTCCGATTGCGAAAACATTCTGTTGGCACTCACCTACATAGGGAGAAATGATCATCAAGATAAAATAAGAGAAATCAGTGCTCTTACAGAAAAAAATTTAAGTGCTCGTTTTTCCCTCGCGCCGTTCAAGAGTGCAACGGTAGAGAGAGAGCTTGAAAGTGGCTCACTGAACCCTCTGCCAGGCACTTTACTGTGAGTGGCAGAGTAATCACGTAGATGTAGATGTACATGTATGAAAACTATCTCAACTCTAGCGATGTTTATGTCAAAAATTAGTTCCAAAATTGCTGTATTTGCTGCACATTAGGTTTTTTTAGTACTATTTTGCCATTTTCTTCTTTTTAAAGCACGGAAGCTTGATTTCAGCGGGAGCCGCGTATATTCAGGACCACAAAGGAAATGTTTTTATCTTTCTTAATTTTTTAGATTATCCCTGATTATTCGCGATGGTAATGTTAAAAAGATGTTGTGAATTGCTGGAATGGTTATAAATGATCAACCCTTTGCGCTAACCGGGGTTGCTGATTCTCAGTACACTTAGGCAGTGCCTTACTTAGAGGGAACGATTTGATATCGTTGATCGGCACAGGAATTACCACATAAATTTAGTCAAGGGAAAAACAGACGCCAGAGAAATTTATTGGAAAATCTCTCAGAGAGTGTCACCTGGGATGACCTAGAGTATGTCATTTCTGACTCACCTTCTGTATCAGAACGGTGATCCCTTGATGATTTTACAAACTGTCAGGGAGTAACAAAGATAAGGAAAAACTATGTAGTAAACATGGGCCCTAAAATACATACCTTAAGAGCCATGAGGACATCTGTAGAACAGATGTGTTTCACAGTACCAAACATGAACAAGGGCTCATAGTTCTCAAGGTCTGCACTTTGGTGCTCATTTTTAACGGAAATTTTTTCATGTTTTGGTGTGTACTACCTCTTTCCAAAATGTGGACGGGAAAGAGCTTGCAGTATTAGAGGTCCAGTGTTACAGGTATCAAGATGAGTTTTGCTTACGTCTTTAGACTCACTTATTTCCAGACCACTGGCCCTTACCTCAAGTTGACGCAGTTACCCTTCTCCGCCATCCCTGGAAGTTTGTAATATCAGCTTGGAAGCACTCTTTACATGCTCATCCAGAAGCTATGCACAAGGAGATTTACAAAATTTCCTTTCTTGATATGTATGTGGCAATATGGGCCGCTTGTCCGGATAGCTTAGCGCATTATCCAGGCGAGTAGCGGAGAGGTGGTTTGTTGCTGTGTATGGCCAGGCAAAATGAGTCAGGAGTAGAAATGTGCTATACTAAAAGTAGGGTTCGATCGTTTTGGTAGAGTACGTAAATGAGGTAGTAAATGGTACGATTACCTGTAGTATTGGTAGCATCGGTACTTAAAGAAACGTAAATGAATGTGTAAGAGCCGACGTCTTCCCTGTGTTTATTGTTTGTGTGTTTTGCACATAATTAGAACCGCATATCTACAGTGTTAGTCTGTTTTGTTTTCTGTAGCCTTGATAGTTAACCAAAATTAGTTGATCGCGTAACTTCGTACTCTTATGTAACCGACGCAAATACTTTAGATACAAGTAGGCCTATGGTTTGCATACGCACAAACATAATGACATCTATTTTATTATTATTATTATTGTTGTTGTTTGTACTCGACAGAAATTTGTTCATCATCGTCAAAGGCAAGACTTCCCGTTATTATTGACAAGTTCAAAAGATGTTTTACGAATAACAAAAACGTGTTTTACATAAGCTCTACGAAGTACTGAGGCGATGTTTGATATGTTTTTGTTTAGCTGTTTTTTAATTTTGCTTTTTTTGAGGAAATTGCTTTTTCTAGTGCTATGTGTTAAATCGATATTTTTTAATTTTTACCACAACATTCCTCTGTTTCACATTACAAACCAACGGTTTTCGAATAAAACATGAATTAAATATTGGCAATTACAATTTTGCTGTAAATACTGTTTATTTATAACAGACAGAGGGATAACAATGTAGAACAAAATGTTCTTTAGGATACAAAGCCTTTTATATATCGTCCCTCATCTTCTAGACGATTCAAGGGAATCTAGGAAGACGCTGATCGTATACGCAAACAAAGGGATCGAAATGAAGTAACGCCCTATAGGTATGCAACATACCTAATGTACAGGTAACACAGTTATTATCTTAACTGAACAAAACTACTAAGAAAGCTACGGCAGCCTACGTTACTTGTGGTAGTCTACAGTAACCTACGGCATTTTTACATCCCTATTCATGAGGGTTGGGCGGCGACCCAGCGTGAACGAGGCCGACAAAGACCAGCAGGTGTGTGGATAGATTAATGGAAATGCCGTGTGGCTAGGGTTTCCCGTCGGGTAGACCGCTCGCCTGGTGCAAGTCTTTCTAGTTGACGCGACTTCGGCGACTTGCGCGTTGATGGGGATGAAATTATGATGATAAAGACAACACAACATCCAGTCCCTGAGCGGAGAAAATCTCCGGCCCAGCCGGGAATCGAACCCGGGCCGTTAGGTATGACATTCCGTCGCGCTGACTACTCAGCTACCAGGGGCGGCACTGGGAAAATCCCAAGGCTAGCACACCTGGCGCGGAAAGTCCGGAATAAACGGCAAGATGGCCTACTGACTGAAAGTGGTATAATTAAATCATCTAAATTCATTAATGTAGCCAAACTGCCTTCACCTGAACAGGGCATATAAAGAGGTAACAGAAATCGGCGGAAGTTCTAAAATTCAAAAAGATTGTCACCCTATTTCTATGACGTCGTATTTAGAATTTATTTTAGGTTATAGGTTTATTTTTTTTTACAACAAAGTAGTAACCATTTGGAGACAGATTACTAATACATGTGACACACCAATGGGTAGGTGATGAATTCAGCTGCATAATCAGCAAGCATGGTTGTGTAATATGCAGGGTGTAATATGCAGGGAACCAAAACTGTTAAACAAATTATTTATAATATTTAACTCAGCAATGCAATTAGCTATACCATATTGACTACAAAGTAATAATTTATGTAAAGAGAATTTGTTAAGTTTTCTAAGAACTAAGACATGTGCTTCGGGTCATGTAGTGCCCCAAAACTGGATAGAATACCGACATATTCTGGACTACGTTCTGTAACTTTCTCTGAGAACGAATACAATTTCACAAATTGAAGGGATAAAATATAGATATTTAGATATGGATCAAGAAGTGTATACATGCAGAGTTGTGAAAATGTTTATCAAATATGTTTTATGAATTGCAGACGTAATGTCTGTAAATGAGTCCGCAGTCATATTGTGGCACTTTATTTGTAAAGCTCCATGTTGATCACACCTTTTTTTAAATATACAATCACTGTTATCGGTTTTGGCTACTGCCATCTTCAGATCATAAAATATGCTGTAGGTATCAACGTCAAAATATAGGTATATACACGCGGGTACACATACGTATCAGCGTAAAAGTATATTATTTCGAAAAAGCGGCAGAGCCAAAGTAGCAGGCTTGACTGTGGTGGTCATGGGACCAAGTTCTGATATAAGCCAGCAAACCGTGCCTTGTGGTCCTCGGTCGATAAGTTTGGTAAGACTTGAGTGGGCGGTCGTCGAGCTGCGTGTCTTAGTTGCTCTGTATAGCTGTGTTACGAATATAGCGCGATTTCTACAGGGCGGTCAGAAACAGTCTGAAATGCTTGCCAGGGTGATGCAGGGTAGGTTCTGCTGAGAAATTACTGTTAAGAAAAAAAAATTGATTCTTAGGGCCCTTTCTAAGTTAATTAGCTTTAAAGTTTGCCAGTCAGGCGCAAATTCTAGACTCCCATCAAATACAATAGTGTCAATTGTTCTCATAGCGTAGCTGATAACGCACGAGATTGCTCACCCCATGGCTAGGGTTCGATCCTTACTACAGTCCCACGTCGAATTTTTCTATCGCTCTACTGCTCCCGTTTTAGGAAATCAAACGAAGAACACCTCTGTCGATGCCGTCTCTGGAAGGCCGCTTGAATTTGCGCGCGAAACGGCCTGATTGGCTAACTTCAATGCTAATTACCTCGGAAACAGTGCAGCGTATCGAATTTTTTTTCTTAACGATTATTTCTCAGCACAAACTACCCTGCGACACCCTTACAAGCTTTTCAGACTTTTCCTGTTCACTCCGTACGTGGCCGCATTGAACGTTATGTTATTAGACTAGTGACAAGTAGAGCTGATGCCAGTGACTGAATGACCTTCACCCTCTAGAACGTTTTTGTGGAACTTTTAACTTTTGTAAACATTGAAAATTATTATTACATTTATATCCTACAAATTGTCAGATTAGTTAGCGTTCGGAACTTCCGTACTTGCTTTGTTCTGTTCTGTTAATTGCAGTAAATCCATGTATGGCCACGTTTTCATACTTGTTTCTTATTCCTTTACTTGTAATAAATTTCCAAGTTGTGTATATGGCTACATCAAAAAAATGGCTCTGAGCACTATGGGACTTAACATCTGTGGTCGTCAGTCCCCTAGAACTTAGAACTATTTAAACCTAACTAACCTAAGGACATCACACACATCCATGCCCGAGGCAGGATTCGAACCTGCGACCGTAGCGGTCACGCGGTTCCAGACTGAAGCGCCTAGAACCGCACGGCCACACCGGCCGGCGGCTACATCATTATCCTTCAGGATTCAGTACCTGATTTCATTTTTAGCAGTCTGACTGTGCATGTGTTTTGATAAACTTATGCTTATTCACATTAATATTTCATTAACTGTTATACTAAACCACATCAGCGATGTTATCTGGGCCAAAAGGCAGCAGTACACAGCTGACCCTTAAACATAGAGTGAAGGAAATAGCCGCACTTGGCAGCCATCATGCGATTCCTCGCCTCAATTCAAGACAAGTGTACCTAGTAAAAGTTGGTCCCACCAGTAGGTTTACTAAAAAATGGTATTTAAAGAACCTGGTTCTTGCAACGCTGTAGCTGCGTGCAGCGTGGCCATAGCCAGGTAGCATGAACCTGCGCTGTGCCGGAGCTGTCCCGTTAGCTCAGTCAAATAAGGTAATGCCGTGTAGTACGATATACAGGCGATAAAATATTTCTGAGTTTGTGACCGCATTGTCAATATGTTAAACTACCGACGTTCCGGTCACTGTTGCAAGCGACCTTCTTCAGGGTCACTTACAACAGTGACCGAAACTTGCAACTGTGACAATGGCCGCGTAAGCCTAGGTTTATGTGATGTACAGACTACGTTAAGTCCGAGTCGCAGCACGCCAAACTTTTTTTTTCAATTAGAGCGCCAAATTTTATTCAATTTTCACATCCACAGTGCGGTCTCTTGTGTATTTCTTTCTCTTACTGTTACCTTTACTTGCACGTTAAGACATAATATGAACTTCTTACAGACATAAACGACAACTTTATTTCGTCCATGATACAAATAAAGCCTACAGAAAATAATAAAGGAGACAGTAATACATCGTCTGTATCCAGTGGGGTACAAAAAATACAACAGGCAGGCTACACAAGGTTGCACATTATGCAACGTACAGTAATTTCATTCTGTATTTTTGACGCTCAGGTTTATCTTCACAGAGTCAGTACGTATTCTTACGAGCAACGTTCACTTTAAACAAGATGTTCAAAGCGACCACCTTGCATTTGCAAAGAGTTCGCCACTCGCTAGATCATAATTTGCTGGATCCTTCAGAACACACTTGCATCCACCATTGCCGAAGTGGTACGCACATCAGCTATTACGTCGTGCACGCAAGAGGGTGGCGAACAACCAAATTGTTCCTCTAAGTGTCTCCACGAATAAAAATGTAGTGTATTCACAATATATATAAATGACCTAGTAGATAGTGTCGGAAGTTCCAAGCGGCTTTTCGTGGATGATGCTGTAGTATACAGAGGAGCTGCAGCATTAGAAAATTGCAGCGAAATGCTGGAAGAACTGCAGCGGATAGGCACTTGGTGGAGTTGCAACTGACCCTTAACATAGACAAATGTAACGTATTGCGAATACATAGAAAGAAGGATCCTTTATTGTATGATTATATGATAGCAGAACAAACACTGGTAGCAGTTACTTCTGTAAAATATCTGGGAGTATACGTGCGGAACGAAAAAATTAATTGTTGGTAAGGCGGGTGCCAGGTTGAGATTCATTGGAAGAGTCCTTAGAAAATGTAGTCCATCAACAAAGGAGTTGGCTTACAAAACACTCGTTCGACCTATATTTGAGTATTGCTCATCAGTGTGGGATCCATACCAGGTCTGGTTGAGAGAGGAGATAGAGAACATTCAAAGAAGAGCGGCGCGTTTCGTCACAGGGTTATTTGGTAAGCGTGATAGCGTTACGGAGATGATTAGCAAACTCAAGTGGCAGACTCTTCAAGAGAGGCGCTCTGCATCGCGGTGTAGCTTGCCCTCTAGATTTCGAGAGGGTGCGTTTCTGGATGAGGCACCGAATATATTGCTTCCCCCTACTTATACCTCCCGAGGAGATCACGAATGTAAAATTAGAGAGATTCGAGCGCGCGCGGAGGTTTTCCGGCAGTCGTTCTTCCCGCGACTGGAAAAGGAAAGGGAGGTAATGACAGTGACATGTAAAGTGCCCTCCGCCACACACCGTTGGGTGGCTTGCGGAGTATAAATGTAGATGTAGATGTAGAAGGTCCGGGAATATGGAGAATATTGGACCTCCACAACCATTCCTTTTCCCTGGAAACGCTTCCTTTGAATAGTTACCCACATTCGTTCCAAACTGCGGAGGTGCACCATCATACTGAAATAATAGCTGTTGCCAAACGCCACCTGGGAGGTTTTCTAATGCGCCAGGCAAAGTATTGCAAAGAATCGTACGACAAAGGTGCGTATTCAACTTGACGGCCAGTATGTATGGGCCCCAAAATACTCCTCCCACGATTCCAACCCACAGGTTTATGCCAAACGTTGCCTGAAAGCTACGTACGTGGATGACATGTAGGTTGTGTTCCGACTAATAATGGCTGTTGTGGGTGTTGAAAATAGCTTCACGAGTGAAGCTAGATTCTTCATTCCATTTCACGCTATTTATAAAAAGTTATCTTCGGCTTGGTGCAAAGCCTTTGGCAACACAGTACTTGTCGAATGTGTTCTCCTGCCCCCTGGTGTTGAGCTGAAGTTTAATGATATGGATGCAGTTCTTGAAATAGTCTTTGAAATAGTATTTGGAACTGCCCTGCAATCTCACAGGTACTTTGCCGAGGCGGCTGTTGGACGGTTTCAAGAATCACATCCTCTGTTTTGTGAGAATGTCCAGTTCTTGTACGACCTCTGTCCGTCCGCCTAATCACCGGCCAGTTGATGCTGGGTTCCGTACTTTCACAGGGTTGGCGGCGTGCCTGCTTGTGAGTATTCGATAGAAGTCGTGTGCTGTCGGCGCTCTGTTGGCTAGGAGATCTGTCATAACGTAGCTATATTCAAGAAATGATTGGAAACTGCTCTTCACCATTAACGGCGCTGTTCGAGAAGCTGGTGCCAGTTCGCCTATCGTGAGTCCGACAGACACGTCTTTTGTCCATCCCATATTTTCAAAATCGCGCTGAGATGAAGGACCACCATACGATCGTGAACATTTACGAGCCCAGGCCTCCTCTATCAAAGAATAGGGTCAGGGTATCATATCGGATCTTGACGAGAAAACCGCCTGCATGGGTAGGGCGATCGTCTTCGGCATCGGAAGAATCTGCGCGTATTGGGGGATAAGTTACACTAAGTAGGTACTTTTGACGCCTTGCACTGAAAGGTGTGTTCCCGTATCGTAAATCCTGTCAAGCGATGGTGAAGACCGCTGAGAAGTGGTTCAAGGGCCAGTGCACTGGATAAGGGGCAACCTTTTCGTAGCGATCTGGTAATAGTAAGGGGTCCCTCCAACCGGCCATTAATAAGCACTATTGAGGTGGCTCCGTGAAGTAACCGCATCATCGTGGCCATGTATGGCTACGGAAACTTCATTTGCGTCAACACTATGAAAGGCTCGGTCGAAGTCTATGGATATTGGAGCTCCGCGTAGTCGACATGCTTTCGCCAGTACGATCGAATAACGGTATTTCCAGAGTGATGTTGCTACTGCTGCGTAGGGATGTCTGGTCAAGTGACACCACGTGATGCAGTATTCTCGTAAGCCGTGCCGTCATCATCGTGGTAAAAATCTTAAAATCACAGTTAATTAGTGTTAGTGGGCGGTAGTCCCCAAGTCGTGTACCGCCTCAACGTTTTGGCATTGGGATAATCAGTCCCTCTACAAAGGCAGGCGGAAATGGTTCGACGGAAGACATTAGTTCGCGGCAGATATCAGTCCAACAGGGAGCCATCAAGTATTGAGAGTTCCGACAGAACTCCAAGGGTACACCGTCCGGTCCCGGCGACTTATTGGGCGCCCCTTTACCTATAGCTTCTACCACTTCGTCCTCGTTAATTTCCTCTTGTAGTATGGCCTCCGCCTCTTGATCGAGCGTCCCAAGAACGTGCGAATAACGCCTTTTAGAGTCGTCCTGTGATGTTTTATTCAGTGTATAAATGGATATCATGGTCAACGAAGGCATTTGCTATGTCGTTTTGTGTAGTTATTTGTGCGCCATCCTCTGTGTCAATGGTATGTATTAGAGCTCTGCGGCGCCGCTTATGATCATTAACGACATGGTGCGTTGTACGACCACCTGCCGTTCAGAAGAGGGGGCCTGATTCGTACTTTCTCATAATATCGTGAAATAAAACTTTCAAGTCTGCCGTCTCCACAGTGAGTGTTGCAACCCAACGCAATCAGTGCACGCCGCATCACCGGTTTGGTACACTCCAACTACCAAAGTAAAGTCGAAGGGTATATCCGAGGACGGATGAGATACATACATCTTCCCTAGGCCGGGGCTTCGCCACACCTGCTTTCTTTGAAGGGCGATCGTGCAGATATATACCGAGTGGTCCGTAAAGGCCGCAGGCCACAGTTTGCATCATGCATGTCAGGTTGAAAGCGGGGCGTGACGTAGACGCGATCGATGCGGCTGGCGGAGATGCTAGTTACTTATGTATGATCGGTCTCCATGGATATGTTCCCACGAATCTACGAACTGAAGTTCATTTACCAATGTTCTCAATTCTGGACACGGGTTATAACGCGGGAACAGAACCATCGGCGCCAGCACACAACTGAAGTCGCCGTCGAGGGTGTAACAAGCGTGCCATCCAAGAAAAAGCGGGACTATTTCTTCCGCGAAGAAGCGTGATCGTTCTCTTCGTCTGTCCAAGCCCGAAGGCGCGTCGTTGTTAAGCCGCTCTCCAAGTACAGCCACACCCATTCCGTGTGCCGATGGTAGATGGAGACGTTCTCCGCTACTATACTTGCCATAAGATGTATCACTATGCCACTACCGGTTTCTGAAGTTGATGATATCAAGTCGTCGTAACCATAGAGGGACGAGAATTCGTCGCTGTATACTTACTGTAAAAGAGCGATATTCACATCTGCCGCATATCTTCCGTGATCGGGTATTAGTATTAATGGATGAAATTAGGAACGCCTGTTGAAGTCGTATGTGTCGTGGGACTCGCACATAAGGCACACGTTGTTCTTGTCGGAGCTCTCACCGTCGTTGGAGCGAATGAGTCAGCCATCGTAAGTTATAAAGTGGGCTCCCCGTGAGAGCCCACTTTATAACCCTCCCCGTGAGAGCCCACTTTATAACTCACTATAGCCGCTGTTGCAGGTGTCCGGATTTTCTCATCGTCATCGGCAGAATACTGACAAGAAGACTCCTGCGACTAGACCTTCTCAGCCTCTGCTGTTACGACTTCTCCACTGTGCCGAGCTCTGGGACTTCCTGTAACTGAAATTTAGCGGATTCTTTTTAGTGCTCACGTGGATGACTTCTCACTTTTCGTGATTTAGAGTCAATTGCACTTTTTACTCTGCAGGGTCACATTACTGCCAAGGATTATGTGACGGTTTCGGCTGCTCAGGTTCATCCCACGGTAGAAGCAGTCGTGGCTGCCGCATCGCAGTCGCGAAATGGGACCGAGGCAGTTTCAGATAAGTTTTTACAGTCTGAGGATAATTTACGGATTTGTAGTTTTAGCTTGACGATGACCACTATGGACAAACGGTAGTTACTATTATTCTGAAGGAGGTTGGGTTATCCTGACTAAAACCTAGGTAAATTCTAGGTAAACAGTGCAACCGAGGCTGTTGGTAATTAAAATTATTACTTCAGTATAGTGGAGATTCGGTGGAGCGAGTTATTGCAGAAGTTTAGATGTCTGATAATGTGGAAATAAGTTCCGATACTCTTTAAAGGCTTAGTGAAAGGCAGAAATCTTCCTGCAATAGACAGCAGTATTTTCTGCCCCACTGAGATGTTTGTCCGAAGTTACACCCAAGTTCTTCACTGCTTTTTGATAAGGGTGTTATAATAATTTCGAGAAGAACAGGAAGAAATTGTTCGTAGATTTCAGGGCTTATTAATTTCTGTTAAGGTACTAAAATTACTTAGGAGTTTTTCACATTTAGTACCAACTCTCGCTCCCATCTTACCACTGAAGACAGATGTGGACAATCGAAGCATTGATGTCGGCAGATCAGACACTTAGGTAAAACTGGAGATCGTCAGAACAGAAATAATATTTTTAGGAGGACAAAACTGACAAGATATCATCGATATACAAGGAAACTTCAACCATGTCCAGGACTAACCCCTGTGGCGTTCCTGAGAGAAAGTGCATCCAGGACAACTTATTTTTAACCACATACAACACGTTGCTGTCGGTTTCTCAGCTAACTTTCACTCCACTTCAGCGTCCTATCTGAAAATTTCAGCTGTCACCTGTTTTTGAGTAGTAGTTCAAAGCTGACAGTTATAAGAAAAACATTAACCGCCCTATAACACTCCCTTGGGGTACTCCCGAAATTGCCTCCACATTTGTAAATTTCGTCCTATTAAAAAAGATGCGATCAACTCTGTCGGGTCTGCAGCTCGTGGTCGTGCGGTAGCGTTCTCGCTTCCCGCGCCCGGGTTCCCGGGTTAGATTCCCGGCGGGGTCAGTGATTTTCTCTGCCTCGTGATGACTGGGTGTTGTGTGATGTCCATAGGTTAGTTAGGTTTAAGTAGTTCTAAGTTCTAGGGACTGATGACCATAGATGTTAAGTCCCATAGTGCTCAGAGCCATTTGATTTTTTGAACTCTGTCGGTTAGGATGACCTGAATGCAGTCACAAACCATGTCCAGTATTTGATAAGCTTCTGCGATTTCCTTCACTACACAGGGTGTGATTTTGCAAAATGCAGACAAATCGCTGGAAACGATTCCTAAGAGGACAAGAAAAAAAAATGGTCTGCTAGACATATGAGAACAATGAGAGAAGATTTAAGACTTTGAAAATGAAACTTTGTCAACCGATCTGAGTAAAAACACCAAAAGGTTTTGATCGTACGAAAAATCAGTAAGTGGTTCAAAATCGTCTACCGTACTGGCATATAAACGGAAGATGACAGAGATAAGGCCGAAATACTGAATTAGATTTTCCTAAATTGTTTCAGGGCTGTACCCGTAACATGGTCCTTCCTTTCAATCGTCGTACGAACGTAAAAATTGCAGATATTGAGATAATCGATGGCGGAACAGAAAAACAATTACAATCGCTTATTAGTGGATAGACGTCAGGACCAGATGAGATGCCTATAAGATTCCACAAAGATTATGCGGAAGAACCTGCTCCCCTTCTAGCAGTGATTTATCGTAGATCGTTTGAGCAACGAAAGGCACCTAGCGACTGGAAGAGAGCGCAGGTCATTTTCGTTTTTAAGAAGGGCCGTAGAACAGGTGCACACAATTTTAAACCTGTGACGTTGACGTCAATCTGTTATAGAATTATGGAACATCTTTTATGTACAAGAATTATGAAGTTCTTAGAGAAGGAAAATCTCCTCTATAAAAATCAACATGGATTCAGTAAACAGAGATCCTTCGAAAATCAGCTCGCTCTGTTACTCCATGAGATCCAAAATGCTGTAGACAATAGCGCTCAAGTTGATGCCGTAAACCTTGACTTCAGGAAGGCGTTTGACATCTTCCCGCACTGCCGTTTAGTGAAAAAAATACGAGTGTATCGAGTATCGGAGCAGATTTGCGACTGGATTAGACTTACTTGCAGATAGAACTCAACACGTCGCTCTTAACGGAACAAAATCGACAGATTGATAGATAATTTCCAGAGTACCCCAAGGAACTGTGATAGGACCGTTACTGTTTGCAATACATACAAATGATCTAGTACAGAACGTTGGATGCTGTCTAAGGCTGTTCGAAGACGATGCGGTTGCCCATAAGAAAGCAGCAAGGCCAGAACATAGTGACGATCTGCAGAATGACCTCCAGAGAATTGATGAATGATGCAGGCTCTGGCGATTGACCCCGAACGTAAATAAATGTAAAATCTATTACTGTATAGCCACACTATTGATGACAAACCGCAGGAAACAGTATCTGCCGTAAAATATCTAGGAGTAACTATCCGAAGCGTCCTTAAGTGGAATGACCATTTAAAACAAATAGTGGGAAAAAAAGATGTCAGACCCAGATTCATAGGAAGAATCTTAAGGAAATGTAACTTACCCACGAAGTAAGTGGCTTGTAAGGCGCTTGTGCGACCCATTCTTGAGCACTGTTCATCTGTCTGGGATCCCTACCAGGTAGAACTAACAGAAAAGGTAGAGAAGATCTAACGAAGAGAGGCATGTTTCGTCACGGGATCGTTCAGTCGATCGGAGATTGGAAGTTAGCAGGGTCGGTGGAGCAGTTTATTACTCTGAGATTTATTTCACCAATCATTATGAGTAAACCAAACGCTAGAATGTGGGCTTCATACTGTTATTAATGTATCGGTGCAGTGGTTAGTCACTTGAGGGCATTGGTGCTACATAGATTGTATTAAATCTAGCGCGCTGCGGGCCAACGTCCACCTAACGTTTGCTACGTATTGTAGGTACCACAGATCACGACCTTTATATTTCTCGAAGATGTTTGGCTCTCAAAGATAGTCCTGCTCTCCCGCACTCGATGTTACTCACTTTAAGCAATCTTGGGAAGTAACAATTCCACTAAGTAATATTCTACGGAAAAGAGTGTTGGAGCGAATAAGAACACGGACCTACCGTGATAAATGAAATATAATTCAGAGGCGCAATGTCCTCCAATAAAGCACATGTTACGACTGCAAGGGATTCCTATTATTGTTTGGCACCTGTAGTTAATCCGAGAGCACAGAAATGACAGAGTATCAGGCTAACGTCTTCCCTTACGTGCCTTATCGTGGGGCATCTCTCATTTATGTTCATACTTTAGCGTCACCATGAATCAGGCTCTATCCTTCAGAACAGTGCAACATACGTTACCCCCTTCTAGAACAGTCTGTCTTCTCTTTACGTACATAGAATTTAGATACCGGTTTCACTCAGAGTTAAACAATTAATTTTCCACTGCCACGAGGGACTTCTAGTGATGCAACTACAACAAACACTCGCTCGCCTGAACATTGCCACATTACACAATGAATTTAGGTTCGTTTAACTGCACTCGATTCTACGGCCATCTAGCGTACAGGAAAGCTTGAAGACTTATCGGAAATTCACACCAGCGTCCAGCATGCAAGAAATCGCTTACCCATGACGACGAGACCGCATCTTGACTGCGATACGCGGTTCTACCGTAGTTCTAATGTTCAACACAGTTGCAATGAGACTTCGTATCACACTATCAAAATCACTACCTCGCCTACGCTTTTACTGGCGTATTAAATTGCGAAATAACCTGTCGCTACTCAACTGCTGTTGCAAGCACTCGTAGCAGTGCCTGGAAAGCCTTTTGTACTGTAAAAGTACTTACTGATCGAACAAAGTTAGCGTTTCATCGGAGCGGTCAGATACGTGTCTGTCCGTCGTGAGGGACCCAGAGCGACTGTCTAGAGCGAAGGCGCCAATGCCAAAACTGGCGCTCCCCTCCACTTTGTTCGTATCCCTGTCCCAATGAGTAATCACGTCTTTACTCATTTTATAAACTAATGAAAGAAAATAGCATTTAAGAGAGGAGATCGTATTCTTAAGCCCTGTCCTCAGTTACATGTTTCAGATTACATTTAAAATATATTTTCCTGAACCTGAAGTATTAAAAACAAGTGGAACAATTTTCTCTAGACGCCGATATCTCTCAATATCACCATAGAAGTCCTACAGGGGAGGGGTTCCCCTCAGCATTCACAATTCCGCACGCTTTCTGATACCGTATCGGTATTACTACTCTGAAATTGTTCTAGAAGGTAATAGAAATCTATCATTTTCGCTCGCAACTGGCACTCCCATCTACATCCGCCTGCGTCAACCACTACGCCTTCTCGCTTCTATACCTGTCGTTCGACGTATGCGAGCCCAATACCTTCTGCATACTCTCATTTGCTTTGATTAATAACTATATGGATCGCGTGACTTACTTTAGTTTACATTTCGACGAAGCCCCTACGCCAGTATTATTATTAAAATTACTACTGAAGCCTTTAAGTAAAATTGCAAAATACAGTGGGCATATTCATACAGTACTACGTAACGTAGTTGCTACGTTACAAGATGCTCAACAAACTCCATTGGCAGGCGTTAAAAGAGAGGCGTTATGTATCACGGAGAGATTTTCTATTGAAACTTCGAGAGAGCACTTCCTTAGAAAGATCACAGGCATACTACTCCCCCCCCCCCCCCCATATAAGTCTCGCGTAATGACCATGGGGAGAAATTCTAGAAATTAGGGCCAATACAGAGGCTTACCGTCAATCATTCCCTCTCACGCGCTATTTACGAGTGGAACAGAGTTGGAAGACTCAGTAAGTAAGTAGTACAAAAAGCACCCTCCGCAACACACCATTAGGTGGCTTGCGGAGTATGGTGTAGCTGCAGATGGCAGAAAATGCGTTTTGAGGGAAGCACATCCACCTGAAGGTTGGAGATAAAAGATATTTTTCAGTGATCCCAAACTCAGGATCTCCCTTAGAATGCATTTCCGATCATATATCTATGTCCTCTCATGAATCGCTCCCTGCACTTTGTCCCTATTTAGCAAAATCACCCTGTATATGAGGTAGTGAGGGCATGCTTCAGATTTGTTCCGCGCAGCATCGATACATTAGTGTAACAACTGAACAACTATTTGACCAAATGTTGTAATTACCTTGCTAAGTAATTAGCACTACTACACACAAGACTTATCGGGATAACTGCTTGTGCAAAAAAGATTCTTTTGCTTTCTGATGATGAAAACATCTCGAATTTCCAACCAGGTGACGTGTTGAAAACTCAAGACGATTCGACGAGTGTCATATTCATGATCCTCTGACGAAGATTCAAGACATTGCTATTAAATAGAGGAACCCCATATAGAGGCTTATCCATCTGCACCTACTGATATGTTTTATGCAACCTGCAATGCCTTCAGAAATCACGTGCGAGATTCTCGTGTTCTCTCGCTCGCTATGTGCAAATTATTAGTCCAACGGAAAAAATAAACAGAATCTTTTTGTAGGAAATGTAATGTAGTTAAATACTGTTTGGCAAATATTTTCGCTGCAGGCCACTGGTTTCGAGTTATGCAAGAAAATCGCGTTTGGAGGTCATTTTTAAGTTTTTCTTGAATAATTCGCAAACTGCAGTACAAAATTTTACTACAGTAAATTTCTTACAAAATGGTCTAGTTCATTTTTTCTGTAGATGTCATAGTCTTGTGTAGAGAGCGAGAGAATAAGAAAACCCTGCTCGTGGGGTTTGCAGGTGTTGCGGGCTGCATAAAAACCACCGGTAGGGGCAGCTGAATCAGCCTGTACGTAGCAAGCGGCTGCCTGTTCTCTTTAAGTTGAAACAATAAATGAAGAAGTAATATTTATAACAAAGTAAGAACATGTGTTTGAAGTACACCGTGAGAAGTACATTACCGAGTAAGAATAAATTACAGCCAAAGTGCTACTTGCATGGTGTCTCAGTGCGTTTCGTGTCACGCTCTGTTATTCAGCCGTTACACTACTGGGAGAACACAGGTTCAGACGAAGCAGACATAAAATTCGTCCGTGGGAGGAGAATCCAGAGGGTAAGCCAACGGAACGCAATCATTCAGAGCTGATGACTGTTCTCTGTCCCTCCACTTGCCTGGAACTTCAGGGACGGATAATCCTGCTTGAAGGTGTGTGTTTCTGTTTTTCTGGCTGATGGACTCCTCAATGCTCCTTTTAGCCCTTCTCCACCGGCCGGAATGTGGTGCTGAGAGGGAAAGAATGTTCCCCTGGAGCGCATTGCCGGCATCGGTAAAAGTTTTGCGGCAGACGGTACGGTACAAACAGGGACCGAAGTTTAAGGGGAAACTTTCCCGCTCTCTTTCGCCGGTCAAACTGTTTTTCAAATCTGGGACCTGAATATTGTGTAGAAGGAAATAACCATGTGCAATTTATTTCTCACTAAAGCTTTACGTCCAGCTGGTATATTTTTCTTAATACAGCTTCTTTGCTTTTTATCTCCATATTAAAAGGTCTGTACGTTGTTTTTACCTGAAACATCGAATCCCTAATACGCAAATCCTTTTTTATGCTTAACTGCGAGCATAAAAAATGATGGCTCCATTTGGTATTCCATTTTCTAGAGCCCACTGTTTCACTCTCTATCTCCAGATGACAAAATGACAATATGTAAACTCAAATCGCAACAGTGAGCCACAAATAAAAAATGACAATCGATAAATAAATCCGTAGCAACAAGAATACCAACATGCAAAACAAGAACGCTACGGAATTATGCACCAACCTAATATCTTTTCGATTCATCATGTTCTTCTCTGAGTTTGTTTTAACGTAGACTTGGTGCAGGACGGCTTTATTCCTTACTCGATCTGATCTTCAACTGTCACCAGTAACACAGAATTTTAACGATTCTGTTTCTGTCTGCCCCATTATCCATGGTCCGCATCCATGCAGAACTGTACACAAAACATAGCTTCTCATGAATCACACCATGTATGTATCTGGTCACAAGTTTTGATTTTTTTTTCTTAAGTTATCATGTTTACTTTAAAGAAAGCCTTTTTGCCTTGCGAAGTTCTTGCTAATGTGTCTTTCTTGCAGTCTCCTTCTGTACACAGCCCGCTTCCGAGGTAGTAAACTTAATCCACTTAACGTGTTATTGTACACTGCCTAACAAAAAAAGGGAATCATAAATAGACATTATCTGATTTCAACGAAATGTCGTACACGTACACGCCACTGGCAAGTATGTAAATGATTAGAAGCTGCAATTGTCTGTGACAGATGGAATGACCACCAGAGTCCATTAGTGTTGTTCGTGTTTGGTGTTGTTACCAGGCTTGGTATGGTATATAAGGGGCGTGAACAGCTTCAGAAGTAATCTCTATGAAGTACACGATGACGTCGCGTACTCGTGTGAGAAAGCGTTATCACCACCTGACAGACTTTGAAATGGCCGTCGTTCTGTCTCTCAATTTATCCTGCTGATAGAATCGTCCAATATCCAGACTTTTGGGACATACAGATGAGACTGTGGTCCGATGTTGGACTGCGTGGCAAAGTGAGAGAAGGAATACCTGTCTTCATGGTTCTATTCAGCCACGCCTGACTGCTGTTTGTGCACCAAATCCATCGTAACCCCTTCACATCTGAGCATGTCATCCGAGAACAAGTAATGAATTCCCTGTAACATTCTTTGTCATCCCTCATCTATGGTCGGAGATTAACAGCAGCTAGATTAGGGAATTAGCGTTCCATGCGTAGGCTGCCGGATGAGTCTGTAGCAGTGACAAGACCGATAAGCATGGATTGTTGACGACAGGCGTCGCATTGCGTTCGAGATGACTCACGGTTAGGCACTACCCCGGAGATAAATGCCATTTTTCGAATGTTTTGAGATGCACAGTGGCGTTGCTACTATCTTTACAGTGTGGCATGTCATCGGGTATGATTTCAGGTCACGGCTGGTAGTGACTGAGGGAACTGATAACACAACATTACGTCACAGATACCATGCATCCTCATGTGTTATCTCTTGCATGACAATGTCGTCGAACAATTTTTCAATAGGACAGTGCTCGTCCGGACATGCCACGTTTCTCTATGAACTGTCTATCCGATGTTCGAGTGGCCAGCAACCTCCTTACATCTGAGCTCGATAGAACATGTGCTGATCAATAAATATTGTGGAATCAATCGACAGTTGAAGTTAACCTAACCACCAGAGGGCGAGTACAAAACCTTAAACCTGTACATGGCGTGTCTGAAAATCAGGTGTTCGGATGTGGTCTGTTGCTTTAAGCCCTTATCGAAGCATCGATTATTCATATGGCACACTAACGGACAATCATTAAATATTTTATAAAATCACATAAATAAGTAGAGCTGTAAAGAAAGGGGATGAGAAAGAAATGATCCCTCAGAACAATGATGGAGCCTAAGACAACAACGAATGTAACCCGAATGCATCGTGCAGTGCACCCAAATAAATCAAACTGAATAAAATTCCTAAAGTTCAATAAGTTCATTCAAGACTGTATACAGTAACCAATTTACAACGGCAACGTTCAGTCGCTGATGGCTATTCAGCGTCCATTGTCCAAACGTTTTCTAACTACTACATTGTTACATTGAGAACAGGAAGTCCCGAATAGGTGTATACCCGAAATATCACTGAAATGCATGCGGTTCACTGCCGGCGCAAATCTTATAGATATTACCAACTAGACGCCAAAATCAAGAGACCTTGAAATGTGCTCTGCTCTCGCCTATTTAAAACTTCTGACATGTGATCTACTACTGTTGTCAAGAAAGCATCTTGGAACCAGGTTATCATTCCAAGGAATACATATTTTACGATCTTTACATATTTCACGCACTTGCAATGTAATATATAGAGTGGTCAGAAGCAGTCTGATAAGTCTGTAAGGGTGTTGTAGGGTAGGTTGTGCTGAGAAATAATTGTTAAGAAAAAAATTCGATACGTTGCGCCGTTTCCGATTTAATTAGCATGTGCTATTTCAAGCGGCTCGCTAGAGCCGTTATAGCCAAGTGCGTACATTTTCGGTTTCCTAAAACCGAACAAGACAGCGATAGAAAAATTGTATATGGGGCGATAATAAGAATGGAAGCTGAGAAAAAGGATGAGCAGTCTCGTGCGCTATCACCTACGAGGGTAATTCGGGAAGTAAGGAACGATAGCTCACGAAATGGAAACCACAGTGAAAATGAAAACTGTTTTATTTGCAACAGTTAGCTACAACTTCCAGCTACTAGTCTCCATAGTCGCCGATCTGACTTAGAAGTTTGTCGTAGCGTTGTACCAACTTTCCAACACCCTCGTTATAGAAGGCAGCCGCCACTGCTTTCCGCCAATTCTCTACACTACCCTACAGCTCGTTGTCTGTGCCAAAGTGTTGTCTTCATAGTCAGCGGTTCATGAGAGCAGAGATGAAACTCAGAGGGTGACAATTACGGGCTGTATTGTGGGTGATCAAACATTTCCAATTGAAAACGATGCAGGAGCATCTTCAATTTTTATTGCCCCTGCAGAATTGCCCCTGAGAATTTTCTTGAAGAAGAAAACGCACGATAGATATCTAATGTTGGCTGCATAGCTTCAGGCGAAATTTCTTACCAGGCGGTCGTACTTGGCGGGAGATACTATTGTTCTAGGTATCTTCATATGCTCCTTGTGTACTCAAAACTAAAAAGAACGACGTAACGCGATCGACGGGCATACTAGAAGCACTGCCCAACACATCTGTGCAAAATTTCGTCGGACTTCCACTTTGGTTTCCGTTTCGCGACCGATCGTTCCTTACTTCCAGACTTACCCTCGTATGTTAAGAGAACAACAGACGCTAATTGCATATGATGGGCCTCTTAAAACTGCGAGTGCAAGTACCTGATTGGCTAACTTCAATACTAATTAACTCGGAAACTGTGCAACTTACCCAATTATTTCCTTCTTAGTTAGTTATTTCTCAACACAACCTAGCCTGTAACACCGTTACTAGCTATTCAACCTGTATTTTTTTAGAGAATTTGTAGACGGATATTACTTCATTATACTTTCAACATCTTTTTTTTGTACGTGGCAAAACGGAATGAAAAGAGCTAGCCAAATTCATGAACCTTTTCAGCTTGCCGTGCCATACTACGCTATTCAAACAAACCATCTGTCAAACATTAGAACAATAGGATAAAGCATTGATTCCGATGGTAATGTACACTATATTTGTGAAGACTTCTTTGCCACTATATTAATAAATTATTTATAACTGTATATCTGTCCTATATTAAGGTCAACATCTTCATTTTATAGCTGACTTCAAGACCTGCCCAATGGGGTGTTGTAAGCATGTGTAGCGTGTCTGTAGCCTTCGTTACTGTTGTTAGAAACAATTTTACACATAATTTATAGCGTGGGGTTTAGGTTGACTGGGGTTCGGGATGAGGTTTGTGCAGAGGTGGAGTTCTACATCTACATCTACATGACTACTCTGCAATTCACATTTAAGTGCTTGGCAGAGGGTTCATCGAACCACAATCATACTATATCTCTACCATTCCACTCCCGAACAGCGCGCGGGAAAAACGAACACCTAAACCTTTCTGTTCGAGCTCTGATTTCTCTTATTTTATTTTGATGATCATTCCTGCTTATGTAGGTTGGGCTCAACAAAATATTTTCGCATTCGGAAGAGAAAGTTGGTGACTGAAATTTCGTAAATAGATCTCACCGCGACGAAAAACGTCTTTGCTTTAATGACTTCCATCCCAATTCGCGTATCATATCTGCCCCACTCTGTCCCCAATTAAGTGATAATACAAAACGAGCTGCCCTTTTTTGCACCCTTTCGATGTCCTCCGTCAATCCCACCTGGTAAGGATCCCACACCACGCAGCAATATTCTAACAGAGGACGAACGAGTGTAGTGTAAGCTGTCTCTTTATTGGACTTGTTACATCTTCTAAGTGTCCTGCCAATGAAACGCAACCTTTGGCTCGCCTTCCATACAATATTATCTATGTGGTCTTTCCAACTGAAGTTGTTCGTAATTTTTACACCCAGGTACTTAGTTGAACTGACAGCCTTGAGAATTGTACTATTTATCGAGTAATCGAATTCCAACGGATTTCTTTTGGAACTCATGTGGATCACCTCACACTTTTCGTTATTTAGCGCCAACTGCCACCTGCCACACCATACAGCAATCTTTTCTAAATCGCTTTGCAACTGATACTGGTCTTCGGATGACCTTACTAGACGGTAAATTACAGCATCATCTGCGAACAACCTAAGAGAACTGCTCAGATTGTCACCCAGGTCATTTATATAGATCAGGAACAGCAGAGGTCCCAGGACGCTTCCCTGGGGAACACCTGATATCACTTCAGTTTTACTCGATGATTTGCCGTCTATTACTACGAACTGCGACCTTCCTGACAGGAAATCACGAATCCAGTCGCACAACTGAGACGATACCCCATAGGCCCGCAGCTTGATTAGAAGTCGCTTGTGAGGAACGGTGTCAAAAGCTTTCCGGAAATCTAGAAATTCGGAATCAACTTGAGATCCCCTGTCGATAGCGGCCATTACTTCGTGCGAATAAAGAGCTAGCTGCGTTGCACAAGAACGATGTTTTCTGAAACCATGCTGATTACGTATCAATATATCGTTCCCTTCGAGGTGATTCATAATGTTTGAATACAGTATATGCTCCAAAACCCTACTGCAAACCGACGTCAATAATATAGGTCTGTAGTTCGATGGATTACTCCTACTACCCTTCTTAAACACTGGTGCGACCTGCGCAATTTTCCAATCTGTAGGTACAGATCTTCCGGTGAGCGAGCGGTTGTATATGATTGCTAAGTAGGGAGCTATTGTATCAGCGTAATCTGAAAGGAACCTAATCGGTATACAATCTGGACCTGAAGACTTGCCCGTATCAAGCGATTTGAGTTGCTTCGCAACCCCTAAGGTATCTACTTCTAAGAAACTCATGGTGGCAGCTGTTCGTGTTTCAAATTCTGGAATATTCCATTCGTCTTCCCAGGTGAAGGAATTTCGGAAAACTGCGTTCAATAACTCCGCTTTAGCGGCACAGTCGTCGGTAACAGTACCATCGGCACTGCGCAGCGAAGGTATTGACTGCGTCTTGCCGCTTGTGTACTTTACATACGACCAGAATTTCTTCGGATTTTCTACCAAATTTCGAGACAATGTTTCGTTGTGAAACCTATTAAAGGCATCTCGCATTGAAGTCCGTGCCAAATTTCGCGCGTCTGTAAATTTTAGCCAATCTTCGGGATTTCGCGTTCTTCTGAACTTCGCATGCTTTTTCCGTTGCCTCTGCAACAGCGTTCGGACCTGTTTTGTGTACCACGGGGGATCAGTTCCATCTCTTACCAATTTATGAGGTATGAATCTCTCAATTGCTGTTGCTACTATATCTTTGAATTTCTGCCACATCTCGTCTACATTTGCATAGTCAGTTCGGAAGGAATGGAGATTGTCTCTTAGGAAGGCTTCTAGTGACACTTTATCCGCTTTTTTAAATAAAATTATTTTGCGTTTGTTTCCGGTGGATTTGGAAGAAACGGTATTGAACCTAGCTACAACGACCTTGTGATCACTAATCCCTGTATCAGTCATGATGCTCTCTATCAGCTCTGGATTGTTTGTGGCTAAGAGGTCAAGTGTGTTTTCGCAACCATTTACAATTCGCGTGGGTTCGTGGACTAACTGCTCGAAATAATTTTCGGAGAAAGCATTTAGGTCAATCTCGGAAGATGTTTTCTGCCTACCACCGGTTTTGAGCAAGTATTTTTGCCAACATATCGAGGGAAAGTTGAAGTCCCCATCAACTATAACCGTATGAGTGGGGTATTTATTTGTTACGAGATTCAAATTTTCTCTGAACTGTTCAGCAACTATATCATCGGAGTCTGGGGGTCGGTAGAAGGAGCCAATTATTAACTTAGTTCGGCTGTTAAGTATAGCCTCCACCCATACCAATTCGCACGGAGTATTCAATCTAAAAATTAATTTGCCGTAAAAAATTTCAAATAACAGAACAGAAATCACTTACAATAAAATATATATAATTCTTTGAAGCCTGAAAGAACGTCAGTAGGTCTAACACAATCAAGCTCACAATATCTCTCTGATAACAACAACGTCGAATAAATAACAAATTCAGTCTGGTCATAAGGTCAGTCACCATGTAACAATATACACTTCAAAATGTTTGGCACACTGCCACAGTCAGACATAACAACAAGAAAGTCACTTATTTCGGATCAGTAGAGTAGCCTCTAACAACACCTTGTTCTACATTTACTACCGGCCTAACCAAGCTGCCCACACTTACGTCTGAATAACTTTTTATACAATACATACGCTATGTGTTCAAAAGTATACGGACACCTGGCTGAAAATAACTTCGTGGCGTCCTCCATCGATAATGCTGGGATTCGGTATGGTGTTAGCGTACCCATAGCCTTGATGACAGCTTCCACTCTCGCAGACATTACGTTCGGTCAGGTGCTGGAAGATTTCTTGGGGAATGGCAGCCCATTCTTCACGGAGCGCTGCACTGAGGAGAGGTATCGATGTCGGTCGGTGTGGTCTGGCACGAAGTCGGCGTTCCAAAACATCTCAGAGGTGTTCTATAGGACTCTGTGCAGGCCATTCCATTACAAGGATGTTATTGTCGTGTAACCACTCCGCCACAGGCAGTGAATTATGAACAGGTGCTAGATCATGTTGAAAGATGCAATCGCCATCGGATCGCCACGTTGTGTACCGTGATTCGTCACTCCACACAACGCTTTTCCACTTTTCAACCGTCCAATGTTTACGCTCCTTATACCAAGCGAGGCGGCGTTTGGCATTTACCGGCGAGATGTGTGGCTTATGAGCAACCGCTCGTTATGAAATCCGAGTTTTCTCACCTCCCGCCTAACTGTCAGAGTACTTGTAATGGATCCTGATATAGTCTGGAATTCCTGTGTGAAGGTCTGAATAGACGTCTGCCCATTACACAATACCACCCTCTTCAGCTCTCGGCGGTCTCTGTTAGTCAACAGACGAGGTCGGCCTGTACGCTTTTGTGCTGTACGTGTCCGTCCACGTTTCCACTTCACTATCACATCGGAAACAGTGTACCTAGGGATGTTTAGGAGTGTGGAAATTTCGCCTTACAGACGTATGACACAAGTGACACCCAAATCATCTAACCGCATCCGAAGTCCGTGAGCTCCGCGGCGCTCCCCATTCTGGTTTCTCACGATGGCTGAAAATAACTGAGGTCGGTGATATGGTGTACCTGGCAGTAGGTAGCAGCACAATACACCTAATATGAAAGACGTATATTTTTTGATGTTGTACGGATACTTTTGATCACATAGTGTACATAACAAACCATTACAGGTGTGGCACTTCATTCACGTAAGATAATAACAAAACAAAATCTAAATGCAAAGGAATTAACCACAGATTCAAACACAAAAAATCTAAGACACAGTTAACTCTTAAAATCACTGATTAAACAGCTCATTCACGCTCGTGGCGAAAAAAGAAAGTCCAGATATGTTTAGATAACATTCTCTCGAGCTTTCAGTTGCGCTAAATAGTTTAAAATCCACGAGCTTTCGGACGGGTACTCCTCTGCCCTTCTCAAATGACTGTCTTTTGGGTCCGCTACCATCCTCATGTAGTCGTGCTGACTTCTGTTGCGTCACTGGTGCTCGCTCCAGCGCCATACAAGATAATGTTTCCGTTGCGCGCTGGCCGTGCCCGCTTCAAGCTCTCGATGTCCGGGTCCCAAGCCGTACTTAGCAGCAGGCCGCTATCTTTATTGAGGGTGTTGTCACAAATATTTATCTCTATTGCTTCTTTTATTACGATATCACAAAAACGATTAGTCCGTGTAATAACAGGCGTCTCTTCGAATGCAATAGTATGTTCGTTTTCTACAACGTGCTCTGCTACCACTGATTTCTCAGCCTACCGAAGGCAAAAGCGTCTTTCGTATTCTACACAGCGCTGTTCAGTAGTATGCACAGTCTGTCGACATTAAGACATAAGACACGGTATTTCATATACTTCTGGTTTTCTGGGGCCTACATCGTCTTTCACAGACCTCTTGAGTTGTCGAATTTTTGTTGGAGCCCTGAAGATCGAAATGATTTAATGCCTCTTCAGGAGCTGGCTAATCTTTCCTGTTACTGAGTCACAGAACGGCAAAAAGGCAAGTTTCTTCGAGTCCTCCTCGGGGGTCTTTCTACTTCCGCTTTTTGAGAAAGATGACTTGCGAAATCTGGCGGTTGTTGTGGTCATTTTCCTTGAATACTTTCCGTACAGGGCTCAGTTTCTTTGGCATGTTTTCAGCGGTTGTGACGGCTTCTGCTCGA
Organism: Schistocerca americana; assembly: GCF_021461395.2. NCBI lineage: Eukaryota > Metazoa > Arthropoda > Insecta > Orthoptera > Acrididae > Schistocerca > Schistocerca americana. The sequence continues at coordinate 225,573,063 of NC_060120.1, read as the reverse complement.
TGGACCAAGTTGCTCTGCGGCGGACGGTAACAGCTATTAACGGGCAGATATCGGTCCGTGTGGGTGGGTTTTCGGTGAACACTGTGGCTGAAACACCCGTTTGCTTTACGGCGGACGAGGTTGACGAAGAACGGCGAGGCACCATCTGTCTCTCTCTCTCTCTATCTTCATCGTGAAGTTTATGTTGTCGCGGATACTGTTGACGTGGTCCATGAATTCTCCCAGATTTTCACGTAGATGAGACCAGAAAATGAACGTGTCATCTACTTCTTTCTCACACAAAAAATACGATGACGTCAGAGCGTACTTAAATCCACAACATTGTCGTCAAATAGGTGGGAGAGCAGATCTATAGAATCCTTAATAGGAACGCGCGTGAATAATTAGACCATACTAATGCTGATCATAATATCCATGACGCAGGTATTTATCTGACGTAGGCATTTAATTCGACTGATGTCGGTCGTATTCTTGATATGACCAGATGTTTCACGAGTCTGTAAGCCGGCGGTCCAATGTTGCTCACGATGAACCGTAGATGTGTGTTCTTCTTGTGAACCTTTGGAAGGCCACACAATGTCGGTATTCGAGGCACCCGAGGGAGATTTTTAACGACATTCTCTTCCAGTAAAGACCTCTTGAGAAGCTTCGACGCTTTTCTCATTACTCTGAATGTTGAACCCCTTGATATATTTTTTAATGTGTCTCTTCCTCCAGCATCAACAAAACCTTCACATTAAACTCGGCTCGTTCCATAATAACGGCTGCATTGCGTTTATCAGCTGGCAAGACTAGGACGAGAGAATCTTTGTGGAATCCTATAAGACCATTATGCTCAACTCTTGTCATGTTCGGCCGGCCGGGGTGGCCAAGCGGCTCTAGGCGCTACAGTCTGGAACGTTCGAATCCTGCCTCGGGCATGGATGTGTGTGATGTCCTTAGGTTAGTTAGGTTTAAGTAGTTCTAGGGGACTGATGACCTCAGCTTTTAAGTTCCATAGTGCTCAGAGCCATTTAAACCAGCCGACAGAACTGCGCTGTTGATCTATGTGTAGACGTGCGTGGGGAGTCCGAACAGTGTATTCGGCCTTCCTCTTACAAGTTGCTGCGGCAGTACCATGGAGTGACTGATAACAGCAGTCATTCACACAGTGCTACTGCAAGTGAACTATAATATCTTGTTTTCTAGTGTTCTTTTAATTGTCTTTCTGGCTCCAGTTAGTTCTTGCGCCACCCAAGGCGTTGCTAATGTTGAAATTGTTGAAGTGTCATGCATCAGTTTCATGAAGTCAAGTTTAAATCACACACATCAAAAAAAGTTTTGCATCACCTTGGTACCGAGAGTTCCGGAACCTGTACAGAAAACTGGAATAGAGATCAACATAAACATCATTTCCGCCCTTTTTTATTGCTCATGAAAACTACACATTGCATGTTGTACCACCATACAGTGAGACCGTCAGAGGTGGTGGTCCAGATTGCTGTACACACCAGTACCTCTAATACCCAGTAGCACGTCATCTTGCATAGATGCATGCCTGTATTAGTTGTGGCACACTATCCACAAGTCCATCAAGGCACTGTTGGTCCAGGTTGTCCCACTCCTAAGCGGCGATTCGGCTTATATCCTAGGCATGTTCGATAGGGTTCATGTCTGGAGAACATTCTGGCCACTCTAGTCGAGCGATGTCGCTATCCTGAAGGAAGGCAATCACAAGATGTGCACGATGAGGGCGCAATTTGTCGTCTATGAAGACGAATGCCTCGCCAATATGCTGCCGATATGGTTGCACTATCGGTCGGGGGATGGCATTCACGTATCGTACAGCCGTTACGGCGCCTTCCATAACCACCAGCGGCGCACGTCGGTCCCACATAATGCCACCCCAAAACAGCGGGGAACATTCATCTTGCTGCACTCGCCGGCGATTGTCGGGTTGAAGGCACATGCGACACGTATCGGAGAACAGAGCATGGTGCCGACCCTGAGCGGTCCATTCGGCTTGTTGTTGGGTCCATCAGTACCGCTCTGCATGTTATCGTGGTTGCAAAGATGGACCTCGCCATGGACGTCGGGAGTGAAGTTATGCATCATGCAGACTATTGCCCACAGTTGGAGTAGTAACACGACGTGCTGTGGCTGCACGAAAAGCATTATTCAACACGGTGGCGTTGCTGTCAGAATTCCTCCGAGCCATAATCCATAGGTAGCGGTCATCCACTGCAGTAGTAGCCCTTGGGCGGCCTGAGAGAGGCATGTTATCGACAGTTCCTGTCTCTCTGTATCTCCTCCATGTACGAACAACATCGCTTTGGTTAACTCCGAGGCGCGTGGATACCTACCTTGTTGAGAGCCCTTCCTGGCACAAAGTAACAATGCGGACGCCATCGAACCGCGGTACTGACCGTTTAGGCATGGTTGAACTACAGACAACACGAGCCGTGTACCTCCTTCCTGGTGGAATGACTGGAACTGATCGACTGTCGGACACCCTCCGTCTAATAATGGCTGCTCATGTACGGTTGTTTACATCTTTGGGCGGATTTAGTGACATCTCTGAACAGTCAAAGGCACTGTGTCTGTGATACAATATCCACAGTCAACGTGTATCTTCAGGAGTTCTGGGAACCAGGGCAATGCAAAATTTTTTTGATATGCGTAGTTGCGTTTGTGAATTGTTACAGTTTTATTTTAAATTGTTTGCGTTTCTTAGTTGTTAACGTTTTATTTTAAACTAGCTGTTACCCACAGTTGTGCTCACACGTCATTACTTTTCTTCTGATAAATTATGATATAGATGTCAGCTGCCCTCATCTCTGCCGGTTCAGTTAAACACAGCTCATGAAGTGCGCCTTTCCCCATGTGCTCCAATTCACAACGGCGCGGTATTAACCTCGTGTGCGCTCGCAAATTATTAAAATGGAACAAAACGTGGGTATGGTAGTGTTGGCCAGAAGTCCCTTCATAGAGACTTTGATCGCCTGGTGCATTCCGGTGACATGGATGTTGATGACGAAATGATAATGAGAACAACACACAAACACGCCGCACCGAGCAGAGGAAATCACACCTGGCTGGGAACCAAACCCATAACCCTGTGAACACTAACTACACAACAACAAACTGTTGATACATTTCAGGAGTTTTGTTATCATGAGTGATGATGATAATACCAAAATAATATATGGAGTTTCTAAAATTATTAAATAAATAATTTGTATTTCGGTGCAGTGCAAACTTTATAATATTTGTATATGCAGTGGGGTCAGGTAACCCCCACGTGTTTGCCTGTTACCTCCGACTGTGCTCACATACGATAGTCAAATGCAGCCTCACTAAAAGTCTCCCACATCCTACCTGTACGTCTCTCTTGTTTGTCTTAATAGCATTTAGGTTGTGCTGTCGCGAGTCTTCCCTCTTCAGGCGTCTCAGATGCTATGAGAGACGTGCAATGCTCAGTAGCTGAAATCAACGAGCTTATTACTGGTATTAGTATGGAAATACGGATTAAACACGTCGAGGATTGTATAAGCATTGTATTCACTACAGTGAGTCGTCTTATGCACAAGGTATCAAACAATGCAAGCTTTTTCACATATATGGTTCAAGGAGTATATAGCTTTTTCAAAGCTACCTTTTCCATATTTCGCGTTATATTCTTCGTATCAACAGATATCTCGTACTATACTTTCTAAAGTAGACTATGTTCATTTTCTTCGTTCAAGCTACCTCCATACTTCATTTTTCTCGTTGTAAAAGACATTGTTATGCCTACTTTCACATTTGTAATATTACTATGGGTTATTTGGATTTTTAATTTTAGTCACGTAATGGTTCACCAAATGCGCTTGATCACAACCGAATCCAGCGTTATACACCCCCTCCTAAATAGTTGGCCTGTTAAAAAGCGGTAAATATTTTGGTTAATCCTAAAAGCCTTTCACGCAGTGATTACTTGCTGTTGTATTTATTCGTTTTATTGGTACAAACAGTATATCAGTTTGTTTTGTTACAGCGTTACTATTATAGTATGTTTTTACAGACCTGTAGTACATTGCATTATAGCGTCGTGCAATAGCACTGTTCTAATTTCTAATCTGGGGCAATAAGGAAAAGATTAACCTATATAACGAAAGAATAAGGGACCAGTTGCAAAAAAGAAATTTAATTTCTTGACCAGTTTCGGACACTTCTGAAGAAGAACACTAAGTGCTCAAAATAGGTAAAGAAATTACATTTCTTTTTTGCAAGTGGTTGCTTTTATTTCATTATATAGAAAGAGGGATTTACGATGTGCAGCTTTTTCAGATGTCTTTAAAAATTGCCTTGGTTAAATTCTAGTCCAACTACTAAATAAACCAGGCTTCTTGTTGTCTCCTCCCATTCTTGTTGCCGGACTGTATTTCGTCTCTAAATGGAAACTGTCTATAAACCCTAATTAAGATTTCACTACAACTTGTATATCCTGCCACATCACAGTTCTTCAGTTGTGTATTACCTTTTTTAAAATTATTTCGCAGGAGAGTAGAATACTGAACCACTCCCTGTCAACAACGATAATGAATACAAAATTCCCATCCATCAGCACTATCGAATAACCTGCAAATATGCAATAATGGAATAAAAATTTTTGAAATAAAAGTTTTTTTGTATAATTGGGTAAATGGAAGCGTAAAAAGGGAAGATACATCTTACAATCCGACATATTTCTTTGCATGTAACTGACAAAGCTTTTGCTGAAACGCAGAACATGAAACTTACATAAGATGGAATTTGCTCATCAGGAATCTAATGCTAGATATAGGGAAGTAATAGTAACTTTCATAGTGAAACCCAAAATGACACTATGAGATTCAAGCTGCGAGCTGCAAACTCAATTTTATGCTGGTATAATGTACTACAGTACGGATTATTAGACATAAAAATTGTTTAAGTCTAACTGTGGGCATATTGCATGGCAGTTTCAATGTAAGACTCCCAGAAACTTACAACGTATTGAGAAAAACATATTGTTGCTTGAAATTCGTACCGTTCAGTCCTGAAAACAACTGTTACGTGGAGCACAAATTGAATTACTAGTGTATTGAAAGAGGGCTTGAAACAAAATCAAAAATTTCGGAATAAAATTAGGTCATCAGTTGCAAAATTAGGAAATATCTTTCTTGTGACTATACTGCGTAACCACCCAAGAACGTAAAACAGACGTTCATTATTCTAAAACTGTATATTATGTCGGTCTTTAGTTCTCATAAAGAGACAGTTAAAACAATTACGAGGAGCAGTATTCATCAAGGCCCTATAAACACAATGATGCAGCTTGCATAGTGTAAAAAAGTGCTTTTGCATTCACGCTTCTTTCATGGACTGAACGGAAAGGATGGGAAGGAAATTATTATTTTACATCCATTGTCACTCCCTGAAAAATAGCACGAAGAACGCAGTTTAAAACGTAGATTGCAGTATAACCATCACACCGAGCTGACAAAAGTTATGCGATTCCTCTTAATATCGTGTCGGACCTCCTCTTGCTCGAGGTAGTGCAGAAACTCGACGTGACATGGACTCGATAAGTCGTTGGAAGTTCCGTGCAGAAATATTGAGCAATTCTGCCTCTTTTAGCGGAATATGTCCCATAAATGTTCGATGGGATTTATGTCGGATAATTTGGGTGGCCAAACTATTCGCTAAAATTGTCCAGAATGTTCTTCAAACCAATCGCGAACAACTGTGGTCTGGTGAAATGGCACATTGTCATCCATAAAAATCCCCTCGCTGAATGGCGTTAAATGGTCTACATGTAGCCGAACATAACGATTCCAGTCCATGATTAGTTCACTTACACCAGAGAACTCAGTCCGTTCCATGTAAACACAGCCCACGCCGTTATGGAGCCACCACAGCCTGCACAGTGCCTTGTTCACAGCCCGCGTCCATGGTTTCGCCGAGTCTGCGCCACACTCGAATCCTATCATGAGCTGTTACCAACTGTAATCGGAACTCGTTCGACCAGGCCACGGTTTTTCAGTAGCCTAGGATCTAGCAGATGAGTCCAGGAGAGACGCTACACACGATGTCGTGCGGTTAGCAAAGGCATTCGCGTCGGTCGTCTGCTGCCATAGCTCATTAAAGCCAAATTTCGTCGCACTGTCCTGACGGGTGAGTCTGTCATACGTACAACATTGATTCCTGTGGTTATTTCAGGCAGTGATGCTGGTCTGTTAGCACTAACTACTCTACGCTAACGCTGCTACTCTCGGTCGTTAAGTGAAGGCCTTCGGCCACTGCGCTGTCCGTGGTGAGAGGTGATGCCTGAAATTTGGTATTCTCGCCACACTTTTGACGCGGTGGATCTCGTTTGCCGAAATGGAATCTCTCATGCGCCTAGCTGCAATTACCATTCCGCATTCAAAGTCTGTTAATTCCCCTCGTGCAGTCATAAGCACAGCGGAAATTATTTCATGGGAATCACCAGTGTACAAATGGCAGCCCCGCCAATGCACTGCCCTTTACAACTTATGTACGCGATACTACAGCCATCTGTATATGCGCCTATCGCTATCCAATTACTTCTATCACCTCAACATTTACAAGTTTAATGTCTGCAAAAGCAAAATTACAAATATCCGTAGCTGAGCTGGCTAGGTCGCATAAAATGTCATACAGTAAGTGAAGTACGGCTTCATTGATCACAGAGAGTGCATGAAGCGGTTCGGAATTATTTCCGTCTTCAGGAATCAACCCAAGAGCAAAGATAGCATAATGACAAGTGCGTTACCAGTTGGATGCGTAACATGAGATGACAGGCTGTAGTCATTCTTCGTCGCTGTATGACTTTTTATGCGACCTAGCCGTCTTAACTACAGATCTAGGCACATTTACTAGAATGGTCGCTAGCTTCCTATGTGGCTTTTTGTCTCAGCTACATTATTAAATTGCAGAATAATCACTTTTAATACAGAAACTGAGTTGCCAACTAAGAAACTTTCCGAGTCTTTGTTCCAGTACTATTAGCATTAGCCAGAATCGATTAAATCCAAATGTTCAAACTTAAACTGATTCCGTTTCACCGAACAACACAAATGTGTGGCTTTTCACAGAAGCCTCTCTCCCTCCCTTAAACTCTTTACTGACTGGATACACTCACCAACTGTCTGTCCCCAGGCCCTTCGCTTAGGTCGTTAGCTCTCTGCTACAATTTGGAAATTTCCAGTAAGTTCCTACGGGACCAAACTGCTGAGGTCATCGGTCCCTAGGCTTACGCACTACTTAATCTAACTTAAACTAACTTACGCTAAGGACAACACGCACCCATGCCCAGGGAGGACTCGAACCTCCGACGGGGAGATCTCTGCTACAACTTCGGTACCACTACCATACTAGAATAAAGGCAAACATCACTTAATATTCTCAGTGCAAATTATTCAGTCTGACCTCACCTCGGTAGCTTCCGTGTCAGACTAGCTTGTCATTTACTCTGTTAGGGGCTGAAATTATTGTATTCCTATCCTAACCACCAGAGAAATATCCAGACTGAACACCGCGAATCAAACTCGAATCTTTTACGTCAGTAACCAGAGGCGCTAACCACTACACTGCATTGAAACGCTCGATTTTCAGAATATTCCACCGCGTGTGTTCTGTCCTGCAATGAACGAATCGTCGGAAACTCTGAAAACGAACTGCTAAATATTAAATAATTACTCAGAGCCGCAGCGAGCCAGAGGAAGCGATAATTGAAGTAGCGCTTATTCAATATAACGAGGGTATGAAACTAATGGCGAGCAAATTGGGAAACAGCGTTTCGCACTTCTCATTCCGTTGTTAAACTGCCCGGTGTTGGTCAATGGTAAACATTATGTTCCAGTTATAAGCATTACCCCTCTGAACTTTCTGTATGCATATACAGTCCCGGTAGCAGCAAGATATGAACTGCATTTGCAATTTAGTTGCAAAATACACACTTTCGTAATTTCCGCAAAATATAAAACAGGGTCGTTTTCTTCATATGTGTAAAACAAGAGAGCAAGATGTAAGTAAATAAATGTGTCTCAGGAGTAAAGATACGAAAATTACCTACTTCAAGAACAAGGGTAGATGTAAAATACATCTAGTTCTTTTCTCACGTGGAAGTCCAGACTTCTTTCTTCTATTCCTCAATATTCTGTAGGAGGGTTTTGTAGTCGTAAAATTAAAATATCCAGAACGCATTTCAGTTATAATTCACTCGAACAGTTCCGTCTGACTAAACAAGAAAGGTAACTAAGAACACGCACTGATCAGCGTTTGTTGGGAGCGGTGGTCAAACCTTAGTGGGCATGGCTGTATGGTCTTCAGACAAAATAAAATAATAATCATAATCATAATAATAATAATTAATTTTGGAGGCTCAAATACAAATCCTGGTGATTTTATGTTGCTTTCTGTACCAATCCAGAATGAACATGATAATGTAATGTAGTAACTATTAACTCAGTACAAACATCCACAGAACTCACAGTAGCAGAAAACTGTTTCCCTGCGATGGTTCCTTAATGGTGTCCACTGCACTTGTTCAAAAGGCCAGTACTAAGACAGAGATATGTTTACACAATAACAAATAACATTTGAGACGCCCTTCTAAACCCGCAGGACAGGACAGGTAGTTTAAATTGTGGAAAGGGGCCAAAATAAGCGGCTGTGAGTTACACTCGAACATACAACCTTTTATTTGATCAAACATTACAAGAGCCAAGAAAAATTAAAAAAAAAACACAGCTTCAGTTTTGAAACTTAATTAGCGGCTGAATGCACCGTACAATCTCATGCCTTAAGGGCAAGAGCACTTTAATTTAAAAACGGCTGAAAGACAATAACTTAAAGCTCAACCAAAATCAGAAATTTAAAAGGCAAAGCCTTATCTTAAAACAGTTCCTTAATTAGGCTCAAGGCCCTAAGATTCTGACACTAAGAGCAAACAACTTAAATTCAAAATCGGCTGAAGGCCCAACACTTAAGACTCAATAACATTAATTTCAAAAATGTCAAAGGCTTTACGTAAAATAGTTCTTAAATTACGCTATGGGCCCAAACCATCTGACGCCTTAAGGGCAAAACACCTGCACTTTTTTCCTGTCGCTTGGGACCTTGCGCTGGACGAGAGATTCTCGATAAACGCAAGCTAAGCAAGTGGCCAATATTGAAGAGTTCTCCCATAAAACCGAGCTGAATTCCGTTCGGACCTGGCGACTTATTGGTTTTCAACTCTGTCAGTTGCTTCTCTTCACCAGGAATGGCTGTTACTATATACTCTATATGGGTGTCTTTCTGATGGTCTGCTTGTTTGAACGATCCTCTTGCGGTAATGATTTCTTAGAAACGAGGTTTAAAACGTCGGCTTCCATTTCGATGTCTTCCATTCTCACGCTAGTCTGGTCAACGAGTGACTGGTAAAAAGCCTTGACAGACTTCACGTAGCACCAGAATTTTCTAGTGTTCTCAACATGATCGTTTGCTAAGTTATGACGGTAGTTGTTGTTGTTTACTTCGCTCGTAGATCTTTTTACAGACACACGAATTTCTACTAACTTTTGCATGTCGTCATTTGCATGTTCTTTTTAGAACTGAGACTGCAACATCTCTGCGTCTTGAGGAACTTCCAAATTTTTCTCTTAAATTGCGGTGGGTCTTGAATGTCCTTAATCGACTTACTCGGCAAATACTTCACCAAGGCACGATTCATTCATGTACGCGGCACGTAATTAGCCACGGTACGATTTACCATCAGTATGAACCAAATTAATTTTACTTTGATGTGGAGCCACAGTCGTATAAAACTTCTAGAAAAATAGAACCACCATTTGAATGTACAATAGTTTTTATTCCATAATATAGATTTTGGCTGCAGGGCATTTACATGTGTTACAAGTAAAAAAGTCGTTAGACTTGCTGTTGTTGTGGTTTCAGTCCAGAGACTGGTTTGATGCAGCTCGCCATGCTACCCTATCCTGTGCAAGCTTCTTCAACTCGAAGTACCTACTGCAACCTACATCCTTCTTAATCTGCTTAGTGTGTTCACCTCTTGGTCTCCCTCTACGATTTTTACCCTCCACGCCGCCCTTCAATAGTAAATTGGTGATCCATTGATGCCTCAGAACACGTCCTACCAACCGATCCCTTCTTCTAGTCAAGTTGTGCCACTAATTCCTCTTCTCCCCAATTCTCTTCAGTACCTCCTCGTTAGTTACATCATCTATCCATCTAATCTTCATTATTCTTCCATAGCATCACATTTCGAAAAACTCTATTCTCTTCTTGTCTAAACTATTCATCGTCCATGTTTCACTTCCATACATGGCTACACTCCATACAAATGTTTTCAGAAAAGACTTCCTGACACTTAAATCTATACATGATGCTAACAAATTTCTCTTCTTCAGAAACGCTTTCCTTGCCGTTGCCAGCGTACATGTTATCCTCTCTACTTCGACAATCATCAGTTATTTTGCTCCCCAAATAGCAAAATTCATCTACTACTTTAAGTGTCTCATTTCCTAATCCAACTTCCTCTGCATCACCAGATTTAATTAGACTACAATCCATTATCCTCGTTTTGCTTTCGTTTATGTCCATCTTGTATCCTCCTTTCAAGTCACTGTCCATTTCGTTCAACTGCTCTTCCAGGTCCTTTGCTGTCTCTGACAGAACTGCAATGTCATCGGCAAACCTCAAAGATTTTATTTCTTCACTATGGATTTTAACTCCTACTCTAAATTTCTCTTTTGTTTCCTTTATTGCTTGCTCAATATACAGATTGAATAACATCCGGAATAGGCTGCACACCTGTCGCACTCCCCAACCACTGCGTCTCTATCATGCCCCTCGACTCATAACTGCCCTCTGGTTTCTGTACCAATTGTAAATAGTCTTTCGTTCCCTGTATTTGACCACTGTCACATTCAGAATTTGAAAGAGAATATTCCAGTCAGCATTGTCAAAAACTTTCTCTATGTCTACAAATGCTAGGAACGTAGGTTTGCCTTTCCTTAATCTACACTCCTGGAAATTGAAATAAGAACACCGTGAATTCATTGTCCCAGGAAGGGGAAACTTTATTGACACATTCCTGGGGTCAGATACATCACATGATCACACTGACAGAACCACAGGCACATAGACACAGGCAACAGAGCATGCACAATGTCGGCACTAGTACAGTGTATATCCACCTTTCGCAGCAATGCAGGCTGCTATTCTCCCATGGAGACGATCGTAGAGATGCTGGATGTAGTCCTGTGGAACGGCTTGCCATGCCATTTCCACCTGGCGCCTCAGTTGGACCAGCGTTCGTGCTGGACGTGCAGACCGCGTGAGACGACGCTTCATCCAGTCCCAAACATGCTCAATGGGGGACAGATCCGGAGATCTTGCTGGCCAGGGTAGTTGACTTACACCTTCTAAAGCACGTTGGGTGGCACGGGATACATGCGGACGTGCATTGTCCTGTTGGAACAGCAAGTTCCCTTGCCGGTCTAGGAATGGTAGAACGATGGGTTCGATGACGGTTTGGATGTACCGTGCACTATTCAGTGTCCCCTCGACGATCACCAGTGGTGTACGGCCAGTGTAGGAGGTCGCTCCCCACACCATGATGCCGGGTGTTGGCCCTGTGTGCCTCGGTCGTATGCAGTCCTGATTGTGGCGCTCACCTGCACGGCGCCAAACACGCATACGACCATCATTGGCACCAAGGCAGAAGCGACTCTCATCGCTGAAGACGACACGTCTCCATTCGTCCCTCCATTCACGCCTGTCGCGACACCACTGGAGGCGGGCTGCACGATGTTGGGGCGTGAGCGTAAGACGGCCTAACTGTGTGCGGGACCGTAGCCCAGCTTCATGGAGACGGTTGCGAATGGTCCTCGCCGATACCCCAGGAGCAACAGTGTCCCTAATTTGCTGGGAAGTGGCGGTGCGGTACCCTACGGCACTGCGTAGGATCCTACGGTCTTGGCGTGCATCCGTGCGTCGCTGCGGTCCGGTCACAGGTCGACGGGCACGTGCACCTTCCGCCGACCACTGGCGACAACATCGATGTACTGTGGAGACCTCACGCCCCACGTGTTGAGCAATTCGGCGGTACGTCCACCCGGCCTCCCGCATGCCCACTATACGCCCTCGCTCAAAGTCCGTCAACTGCACATACGGTTCACGTCCACGCTGTCGCGGCATGCTACCAGTGTTAAAGACTGCGATGGAGCTCCGTATGCCACGGCAAACTGGCTGACACTGACGGCGGCGGTGCACAAATGCTGCGCAGCTAGCGCCATTCGACGGCCAACACCGCGGTTCCTGGTGTGTCCGCTGTGCCGTGCGTGTGATCATTGCTTGTACAGCCCTCTCGCAGTGTCCGGAGCAAGTGTGGTGGGTCTGACACACCGGTGTCAATGTGTTCTTTTTTCCATTTCCAGGAGTGTATGTTCTAAGATAAATCGTAGGGTCAGTATTGCCTCACGTGTTCCAACATTCCTATGGCATCCAAACTGAGCTTCCCCGAGGTCGGCTTCTACCAGTTCTTCCATTCGTCTGTAAGGAATTCGTGTTAGTATTTTGCAGCCGTGACTTATTAAACAAATAGTTCGGTATGAGATTTTCACTCTGCAGCGGAGTGTGCGCTGATATGAAACTTCCTGGCAGATTAAAACTGTGTGCCCGACCGAGACTCGACCTCGGGACCTTTGCCTTTCGCGTGCAAGTGCTCTACCAACTGAGCTACCTAAGCACGACTCAGGCCCGGTACTCACAGCTTTACTTCTGCCAGTATCTCGTCTCCTACCTTCCAAACTTTACAGAAGCTCTCCTGCGAACCTTGCAGAACTAGCACTCCTGAAAGAAAGGATATTGCGGAGACATGGCTTAGCCACAGCCTGGGGGGACGTTTCCAGAATGAGATTTTCACTCTGCAGCGGAGTTTGCGCTGATATGAAACTTCCTGGCAGATTAAAACTGTGTGCCCGACCGAGACTCGAACTCGGGACCTTTGCCTTTCGCGGGCAAGTGCTCTACCAACCGGGTGTGAGTCGTGCTTCGGTAGCTCAGTTGGTAGAGCACTTGCCCGCGAAAGGCAAAGGTCCCGAGTTCGAGTCTCGGCCGGGCACACAGTTTTAATCTGCCAGGAAGTTTCATATCAGCGCACACTCCGCTGCAGAGTAAAAATCTCATTCTGGAAACGTCCCCCCAGGCTGTGGCTAAGCCATGTCTCCGCAATATCCTTTCTTTCAGGAGTGCTAGTTCTGCAAGGTTCGCAGGAGAGCTTCTGTAAAGTTTGGAAGGTAGGAGACGAGATACAGGCAGAAGTAAAGCTGTGAGTACCGGGTGTGAGTCGTGCTCCGGTAGCTCAGTTGGTAGTGCACTTGCCCGCGAAAGGCAAAGGTCCCGGGTTCGAGTCTCGGTCGGGCACACAGTTTTAATCTGCCAGGAAGTTTCAAATAGTTCGCTAATTTTCACACCTATCAACACCTGATTTCTTAGGGCTTTGAATTATTATATTATTCTTGAAGTCTGAGCGTATTTGACCTGTCTCGTACATCTTGCTCACCAGATGGTAGAGTTTTCTCAGGAATGGGTCTCCCAAGGCTATCAGTGGTTCTAATGGAATGATATCTACTCCCAGTGCCTTGTTTCGACTCAGGTCTTTCAGTCCTCTGTCAAACTCGTCACGCAGTATCATATCTCCCATTTCATCTTCATCTATGTCATCTTCCATTTCGATAATACTGCCCTCCTGTACATCACGCTTGTATAGACCCTTTAAGTACTCCTTCCATCTTTCTGCTTTCCCTTCTTTGCTTAGCACTGGTTTTCCACCTGAGTTCTTGATATTCATACAAATGGTTCTCTTTTTTCCAAAGGTCTGTTTAATTTTCCTGTAGGCAGTATCTTACACCTAGTGATGTATGCCTCTACATCCTTACATTTTTCCTCTACCCACCCCTGCTTAGCCATTTTGCACTTCCTGCCGATCTCATTTTTGAGACGTTGGTATTCCTTTTTGCCTGCTTCATTTACTGCATTTTTGTATTTTCTCCTCTCATCAATTAAATTCAATATCTCTTCTGTTATCCAAGGATTTCTACTAGCTCTCGCCATTTTACCTAACTGATCATCTGCTGCCTTCACTGTTTCATATTTTAAAGCTACCAATTCTTCTTCTACTGTATTTCTTTCCCCCGTTTTTGTCAATCGTTCCCCAGTGCTCTCTCTGAAACTCTCCACATCTGATTCTTTCGGTTTATCCAGGTCTCATCTCCTTAAATTGCTACCTTTCTGTAGTTTCTTCAGTTTTAGTCTACAGTTCATAACCAATAAATTGCGGTCAGAGTCCACATATGCCCCTCGAAATGTCTTACAATTTAAAACCTGGTTCCTAAATCTCAGTCTTATCGTTATATAATCTGTCTGAAGCCTTCCATTGTCTCCAGGTTCCTTCCACGTATTTAACCTTCTTTCATGATTCTTAAACCAAGTGTTAGCTATGATTAAGTTATGCTCTGTCCAAAATTCTACCACGCGGCTTCCTCTTTCAGTCCTTACCCCCATTCCACATTCACCTACTACTTTTCCTTTCGCTCCCTTTTCCTACTATCGATTTCCAGTCCCCCATAACCATTAAATTTTCGTCTCTCCTCACTATCTGAATGATTTCTTTTATCTTATCATACATTTCTTCAAACTCGTTGTCATCTGCTGAGCTAGTTGGCGTATAACCTTGTACTATTATGGTAGACAGAGGCTTCGTGTCTATCTTGGCAACGATAATGTGTTCACTATGCTGTTCGTAGTAGCTTACCCGTGCTCCTATTTTTTTATTCATTATTAAACCTACTCCTGCACTACCCCTATTTGATTTTGTATTTATAACCCTATATTCACCTGACCAAAAGTCTTGATTCTCCTGCCACCGAACTGAACAGCACGTTACAAGGCATCCCAAATATGCTCAATAATATTCGCGTCTGGGGAGTTTGATGGCCAGCAGAAGTGTTTAAACTCAGAAGAGTGTTCCTGGAGCAATATGTAGCAATTCTGGACGTGTGGGGAGTCGCACTGTCCTGCTGGAATTGCCCAAGTCCGTCGGAATGCACAATGGACATGAATGGATGCAGGTGTTCAGATAGGATGCTTACATACGTGTGACGTGTCAGAGTCGTATCTAGACATATCAGGGGTCCCATGCCACTCCAACTGAATACGCCCCACACCATAACAGAGCCCCCCTAGCTTGAACATTCCCTTGCTGACAGGCAGGGTCCACAGATTAATGAGGATGTCTCCATACCCGTACACGTCCATCCGTTCGATACAATTTGAAACTCGAGTCGTACAACTGGGCAACATGTTTCCAGTCATCAACAGTCCAATACTGGTGTCGTGCTGTCATCAAGAGTACTCAAGTGGGCGTCCGGTTTCGAAAGACCGTATAGATAATGTTTAGTTGAATGGTTCACAGGCAGACATTTGTTGGCGGCCCAGCATTGAAATCTGCAGCAATTTGCAGAAGGATTGCACTTGAATCGTTGAAAGATTCTCTTCAGTCACCGTTGGTCCTGTTCATGCATGGTCTTTTTCCAGCCGCAACAATGTCGGAGATTTAATGTTTTACCGGTTTCCTGATATTCACGGTACACACGTAAAAAGATCGTATGGGAAAATCCCCACTTCATCACTACCTCAGAGATGCTGTGCCCATCACTAGTGCGCCAACTCTAACACCACATTCAAATTCGCTTAAATCTTGATAACCTGACATTGTAGTAGCAGCAACCGATCTATCTGCGCTTTTTTGCCCTTTATTGGGTTTCGATGCCCCCCCACCTCCCCCCCCCCCCCCCAACCCCGAGGAGGGCGGGCTGCTAGCAGCAGCTTAGTACGCCGCTCTTCAGCCTACAGAATATTTAAAAACAGAATAAGAAGAAAAACTAACAATAAAACTGGTCATAAAAATGGTGACTATTTAAACTATAAAATGACAGAAAGTTGTGGAAGTTAAAATATGAAAACAAAGGGTTGGTGGTGCTAATTAAGGCACACAGTAAGCAGACAGACAATTAAAAAAACGCGGCGACAGTCTGGTTTCTGTTCGCAAGAGATAAAAATCACACCCAGTGACAGTATGGTCTCTGTTCACAATACTTAAAAAGTCTCACAACACTTAACATGCACTAAAAACTGCACTAAAGAGTAGACACGAAAGTGACACACCACAGCTAAAAGAAGGGGGAGCCTATGGAGGGGGATGACACATAAAGAGGGAGGGGGCAGAGCAGGTGCGAGAGGGAGTGAGTAAGGCAGAGGAAGGGAATGGAAAAGGACTCATGGGAGAGAAGAGAGTGTAGGTGGGGAAAAACAGGATGGAACGGGAGGGAGAGGGAGCCTGAGAAAAGGACAGAGGTAGGGAGGGGTAGATGAGGATCAGAGTTGATAGGAGGGATAAATAAAGGGAGATATGGCATCATCAGGGAGGGGGAATTGACAGAAGCTACCTTGGGAAAGGAGATGAAGGGTGTAGAGGTGGAGGGTAGGTGTGACACAATGGTGAAGGTGCAGCAGCAGATGGGGTTGGAGAGGAGAGGAGTAACCAGAGGATGAGGGGGATCAAGTCTGTGGGAGGTGTAGAGGTCTCAGATATGTTCAAGGAAAAGGAGCAGATGGGGGAAAGGAATCAGGTCATAGAGGATCTGTGTAGCAAACAGAAGGCATATATGTAAGGCAATGTGGAGTGCATGGCACTTGAGGATCTGGAGGGACTTATGGAATTTGGGGGGGGGGGGGGGGGCAGAGAACCAGGCGGGACTGACATAGCAGAAGATGGGATGGATCAAGGATTTGCAGGTATGGAGGATGGTAGAGGGGTTCAACCCCCATGTCTGGCCAGAGAGGAGTTTAAGGAGATGGAGGCAGTTGTGGGCTTTCGATTGGATAGAGGGCAGATGAGGGGCCCAGATAAGGTGACGTCAATGGTGAGTCCAGGGTAGGTGAGGGTCGGGAAGAGGAGGACAGGATAGGTGCAGATGGTAAGGGAAAAATCAAGGAGCTGGAAAGAGGGAGTTGTACAACCTATGATGACTGCCTGGCTCTTGGAGGGATTGATTTTTAGGAGCCACTGATTACACCAAGTGGCTAGGAGCAAGGAGAGGAGCAGAGGTATTCATACATTCATTGACATCGGGAAAGAGGCAATAAACAAATGAGGGATCATCTGGAATGGAAGAGATATCAGATAGGTGGGAGGCAAAGTGATTGGCCTTACTGAGGTTGTCAGGAAAGGGAGAGTCATCAATGAAGAGATGGTATTGCAGGGCAGGGTGGTTCCCAGTAAGGCAATGGAAAGCAGACCAATACTTGGAAGAGTTTATGGGGAGTGTGTCGTTGAGTTGTGTGTATGTCTGTTGCCAGGCATGGTGTTTCTTCACAGTAAGCATGTTGCGGATGTGTCGTCGTAATTGCTGGTGGTGAGTGAGTGTGTCCCAGTCACGAGTGCGGAGGAAGGATCGGTAGAGGTGACAGGATTCATAAAGGAGAATGACGACCTGTGGGGGCAGGGCTGAGTGGTGAGGAAGGATGGCTTTGGTAGGGATATGAATGGCTATGGCATCAGTCAAGGTCTGGTGGAAGAAGGTAGCGATACTGGAGATGTCATCGTGAGATTGGAGGGTAGGGTGGTGGCGTGTGTATGGAGTCCTGGTAGGCATCCCAGTTGATATGGGAGTAATCGTGGACAAGTTTAGGAGGAGTGTCAGGTTGAGGAATATAGTGGGGATGGCGAACATCAGAGACAGTGAGGAGGACAGTAGTGTTGTTGCTGCCAATGAGGTCAAGGACTTTTGCACTGATGCGCCCAAGGTGGTTGGGAGTGGTGAGGATCATGTGAGGACTTTTGCGGTGATAAACTGATGCCAATGCTGGACATTGGCAGGAGCATGGCTGTGGGTATTGAGGTCTGCAGCAATCACATAGATGGAGAAAGTGCGGTCAGTGTGGGCCAGGAAATCGTATGGGATGGCGGTGTGAGGGCGGATGTAGATGGTGGCACATGTGATGGTAAGTGTGGGGATGATGAGGCTGAGGGTGAGGTGCTTGATGGGATTGTTTGGGAGAGTTTGGGCTGAACAGGGAGATGTTTAAGGTTGCCAATAACAACCCCACCACATGCTAGGGGCATGGGTTATCAGTGCAGTGGAGGGTGTAAGGGGCTGTGGAGCTGGAGATATAGGGTTGAAGGAAGTTTCATTTAGTAAGAAGGCATCCACATCATGTTGATTGAGGATATGGAGGAAGAAGTGTTTATGGGTGGACAGGGAGTGCATATATGGTAAAGGATACTGTAATGTTGTCATGCCATGGTAGGGGGGATTTAGACAAAGGTGGTGAGGAGGGTAAGATGAAGTGGGCCTAATTGTGGGAGTAGGTGGCATAGATGGTGAGGTAGAAGATGGGACAGGCAGCAAGGACAATTAGGGAAAGGGTGTGGGGGCATTGCAAAGGGTGGATATTTTGTAGGACAATGGTGATGAGGCAGATGATGTTCTCTGCAGCTGGAGGAGGGCAGAGTGAGTTGTTGGGGTGGATGGGATCATCTACTGGATGGACGAGGATGGTGAGCTGTGGGGTGATGGGAGAAGGTTTTGCTTTACATTTATATGAGTAGGTAGGATTGGATTCATTGCAGGTACTACAGGCAGGGGGAGAGACGAGGTTGGGGCATTTCTTCAGGAAGTGGGAATCTTTGCAGTGAGGGTAGGTAGGGGACTCCTACAATTGGCAGTGACATGTACATTATATTTAAGGCAGCACTGGCAGCGGTGGGATTGGGAGGGGTCAACTTTGTGGCATCTATTATAAATGAGGGCTCCCTCTGCAATGAGGCAGTCAATGGAAGAGGAGGATTCTGTGAATAGTCGCATGAGGTAAGTAGGCCTGGTATTATTAAAGATGCAGTGGGCTGAGCAGATTTCAAGGTTGGGATGGGAACTGAGTTCCACCAATATCTCAGACTCCTTGATCATTGGGCTAAGCTTCGTGATCACTGCATGTAGGTCAGCGGATGTCAGAGAGGTTAAGGCTTAAGGGAGAGGAGGGGGTTTGGTAAGGGTAAGAGCGGCTCATGGACCAAATTGGGCATGTGGTATTTCTGAGAGGAGATTAGTGTGGAAGGATGTATTAGGGGATTTGATGAGGACCGAGCCCTTGCGAGGAATGAGAAGGGAGAGATGGTACTGGGGAAGTATTTACACATGGCCAGGGTGAGGGTGCAGGCATCGAGGAACTGAGGGTCAGGATTGGAGAGGATGAAGGCGTGAGTCAAAGGAGCTGTAGGGGTGACAGATTGTGTCACATTCATGGGGATGGGTGGATCGCAGGGATAAGGGGTTTTCTTTGTGGATAAGGTGGGGGCAGGGTCAACATTAGGGTGTTTGGGAAGGGGGCTGGTGGATAGCTTGGAGGGGGAGGTGTTTGGGTGGGACAGGTCCTCTCTGAGGGCCAGGTGATGCAGGGGTGGGGGCGTGGGTGTGGCAGAGACCATATCGCAGCAGATTGAGATCCATGCTGTTTGGGGCCCGGTGTAGGTAATGCAGTGAGCTGTGGGAATTCTGAAAATTGCGATGGAGTGACAGTTAAGGGTGAAGGAGAGTCAGTGGAAGTGACAGCTGAAA
The DNA here is from genome assembly GCF_021461395.2 of Schistocerca americana. NCBI lineage: Eukaryota > Metazoa > Arthropoda > Insecta > Orthoptera > Acrididae > Schistocerca > Schistocerca americana. Next base: position 225,553,375 of record NC_060120.1, on the reverse strand, counting down.
ACAGCACAGGAGTGGGGTCGACAGGGAGGCAAGAGAGAATGGGGATGAGGTCTGTGGATGAGCTCCATATGATGGTGGTTGGAGCAGCTGACGGGGAGGTGAAAATAATGGAGTAGATAGGGTGTGCTATGGAGGTGGTGAGCAAGTGGGGGGTTAGATGATGACAGCAGGGACGGCCACAGTGCCGGTGACGGCAGCAGTGACGAGAAACGGCGGTGGCAGTGAAGACAGTGGCAGTGGTGAAGGACTACAGCGATGGTGGCAGCAGCAGCGACGATGAGGGAGCCCTCAGCGAGTGGGGGGGGGGGGGGGGCGGTGGCGACCTGACCTGGGTAGGGCAGCAGCCCCTCCAGCAGGCAGTGAAGGTGCTCCAGCGAATCGCTCCAGGCAGTGGTTGGGCGATGATGGCAACAAGGGTGGCCCGGTATCCTCATCCGGGGGCGGCAGCGACCGTGCCTAGCTCTAGGCGGCGGCGGCTGACGGATCAGCTGGCAGATGGACAGACTGACAGCTTGCTGGCTGGCAGCAGCAGTGATGGCCAGCATATGAATGGCAGGGGACTCTTCCAAATGTGCCAGTTCCATCCTGAGTGTAGTCTAGGCAGTGTAATCCTCTGACTTGGAAGCGAGGGGATCCAACCCTCGAGATATCTGACAACTGTGCCATACACTTTTTGTCTTATATAGGCGTCGCCGACGGCAACGCCGTATTCTGCCTGTTTATACACCTCTGTATTTGAATATGCATGCCTATACCAGTTTCTTTGGCACTTCATTGCATAAACCAATTTTTGTCCTGCGAGAACATTTGTGTAATAGGCTAATTTACTGGCAATTATCACGATTTATTCACTTGATACTTTGTGGAATAAAACAGATAACTAAATCACAGATTTAAACTTCGTTATGCTGTGTCTAAGCAGCCACTGACCTAAACATAAGTGTCATCTTTGACGATCGTTTCACTTACCTTTATTTCAATGGCTGCTTAGACACAGTGTGGTGAAGTTTAAAGCTATGATTTAGTCATCTGTTTTATTCCACAAACATATAAAGTAAGTAAGTCATGCTAATTGCCAGTAAATTAGCCTATTACACAAATGTTCTCACATTTACTTTTGGCAAAATTTGTGCATATAACTGAAGATACATATTTTGACGAGCATCTCGAGGATTAGAACTACTCACTTCAAAGTCGACGGATAACAGAGGTGGGGCTACCCTCAGGATGCAATCTACAGTTTTGATGCTCCTGTTGCTGTTGCTGTTGCTGTTGCTGTTGCTGTTGCTGACTGCTGGCCATTGTCGTCCGTCCGTCATCGCTGCCCACCTGCTGCTGTTGTTGTCCGTCCATCCACCTGCCTGCCAGCCGCCGTCACTGCCCAGCGCTTGCCGCCACCTGCTGTCCATCCAGCAACGTCCATCGTCGCCAACTGCCTGCCGTCTGTCCGCTGCCATACATCGTCGCTGCCGCCTGCTGGCAGTCCGTCTGTAGCCATCCATCCATCATGAGCCTTCCAACCTCCACTGTCATCTACACCTCTCCCTCCCCTTCTTCCAGTGTCACTTCCTGGAGTGCCGCCCCCGTCTCCATCCTTATACATCACCTCACCTCCCCACACTCACCCATTCCCCCACTCATCCCCTGCTGTGTACCTCTACATCTACATCCTTCCTCCAGCCTCCAAACCCACAACAGCTTCCACTCCAGCCTCCACCCTCATGTACACCTCCCTGCTGCCTCTACTGCCACCCCGCAGGTGGTCGGCTACCCCTCTCTCACCTCCCCCCCCTCCCATGACTTCATCATCTATGTCCCCTGCATGCAACCCATCACGGCAGGACACAATCGCCATCACTGAACCAGCTGCTTCTCCTAGCACCTCCACCACACCTATGTGATATACTGCCCGCCACCACCCCCTCCTCCCCATCCCTCTCCCTTCCTTCCAGCCTACAGTCTCCAAAAAAAACCAGAAGTGCGTCATTGCCGACTCTGCTCGCGCCACTTCCCACAAAAAGTCACCACCTCCTCCCCCCCCCCCCCCCTGTTGTCTCCATGAACACCACTCCTCATCCTGACATGCATACTCCAGACCCCACCCTCCACATCTTTGTCCTGTCAACCCCGGACCCTAAGTTCCTTGATGCCCGTACCCTCACCATGGAGATACGAAAGTATCTACCTGGTGCTCCCATCTCCCAGTTGATTCCCCGCAGGAACTCAGTCCTTGTCAAGCACCCTCCCCCTAATTACACACAGACCTCCTCTGTGAACTCCCATGCACTATGTTTGGCCCCCATGCACCCCTGACACCTTTCCTCTCCTCATCCTCTCCTTGTCATCCCGAGCCTCCCCCTCGCCCCCACCCCCACATGCACCACCATGATCACCAAGCTCAGCCTGCTGATAACAGCGGATGAGGTGTTGGTGGAACTGAACTCACACCCTGACCTGGAATCCTATCCCCAGTCCCATGCAGGTCTTTTCTGAGTCTGCCCCCTCCATTGACCACGTCCTCACCCAAGGTGCTCTGATTTTCCACTGCTGCCACCCTGCTGAATCCTCCAATTCCCCTCCCCAATGCTATTGGTGCCAGCGCTGCCTCATGTACAATGATCACCTGACCCCCAACTGCAAAAAACCCCCACCTGTCCCTATTGCAATGCCTTCCATTTCTTGACAACTGCCCCAACCTCATCACCCCTTCTAATGAAAAAGTTTCAGCTCCGATTCTATTAAAAACCTACGTAACACTGACCGTTAAATCATTTTCTTGAAACAAAAACACTTGAGTACTCCTATATGTTTTCCTTGCCCTAAGGGCTAGCAGAGAGGCAGGCGTACACTCCCCTCTCCCCTCTCCCTCCCCCCCCCCCTCCCGCGCTCGCCTTTCGGTCCTCGGGTACAGGCGCCCTTGACTGAGGAACTGAGGATATATTTAACTAACATTCCAATTACTCCCACAAGTGTTAAACTAAACCCCCTTCTGCCACCTGTGAGCTTACTGTCCACCCCAAAAATTACCTCTGTCCACCCACATGGCTGAAGACATCATCTGTTTCCTCACCATAGTCGTCCAAAACATTCATCCTTTTCAGCACTCCTACACCCTCCAACAGATCTCCCTCGCCGCCCACTCCATCTTCCACCTGAACACCTTCGCCACTTTCTCCCACAACCAAGCCCACTTCACCTTCACCCACCTTGACACCCTAGTTTAAGCCCCTTCCCTCTCCTGTCTTCACCCCCTTCTCTTCCCATCATGGCGCAGCATGAGTGTCACATACTATTCCAGAACATCCACTCCTTCTGCACCAACAAATACCTACCCATGAACCCTGTCCCACGACTGGGTCTACACCTTCCTCATGAACGAAACCTTTCTCCAGCCCCACCATACTATCTGCACCCCTCTCTATATCCTCCACTGCACGGATGCTCCTGGTCCTCGAGCACAGGGTGGAGTCACCATTGGCCACCTTAAGCATATCCCTGTCTGGCCACAACCCCTCATCAATGACCCCACTGTACACCTTCTCCTCAGCTTCTTCTTCCCCTCCCTCACCATTACCTGCGCCACCATCTATATCCACTCCACTGCTCCTCTTCCCTATGACTTCATCTCCCACATTGACCACTCCTTCTGCACCTATGTGATTGCCGCAAACATCAGCATCCATAGACACTCCCCTGCAGCCCTTAGGCAGTGGCATCAGTTCCTCCCCACGATCCAAGGTGACCTTGTTCCCCTTTCCCAGCACACCTGTCCAGAAAGTGACACCACCCCCAATTTCATCATTGCCACCACGAACCTCCTTGGGTATATCGCCGTCAACATCCTTGACCCCACAGGTAGTGGCCACCTCCCCATCCTTCTCACTATAACGTCAGCTCACAATCCCCCTCTGGCTTCCCGTCCTGCACCCCCTCCCAAGGTAGTCCATGACTACCATTGCACCAACTGGGATGCCTGCTGGGAATCCATCACCACTCAAGTTGAAAGCCACCCTCTTACCTATCACCATCCTGACGATGTCAGCCATGCCTTGTTCTTCCTTCAGAAGGTAATTAATGATGCCATGGAGTCGCATGTTCCTACTAAAACCATCCACCCCCACACAATCCCACTCTCCCTCAGGGGGCTTTCCTCCTCTGCCGCGAATCTCGCCGCTGCTATCTCTCCTTCCTGCACACTCATGACAGAGATACACTCCAACACCACCGGCAAATACAACGACACATACGGAACCTCATTATAGCATAGAAACACTCGGACTGGCACCAGGCCTGTACACGACTCAACGCCACCCTCCCTATAAACTCCTCCAAGTACTGCTCAGCCTACCATCGCCACACTGGTTCCCATTCCGCACGACATTACCCCCTTCTCCATAACGACCACCCCCTTTCCAACAACCTCAGTAAGGTCAACCACTTCGCTTCCCGCCCTCCCGTTTTCTTCTCCATTCCTGATGATCCCCACTTTGATTATTCCATTCTCCCCTCCATCATGGAATGCACTGATACCTCAGTCACTCCACTTGCTCCCAGTCTCCAGTACTTGGGGCAGTCGTCCCCGTCCAACATAAACACTCCCATTGAAGCACACGACATTAAACTTATCCTCCAGTTAAAGCACAATATGGTCACCAGTCACGACTGCCACCTCAGAGAATGCCCCTTCTCCTTCCTGTTTTTGCCAATTTATATATGTCCTCCCTACTGTCTTCTACCCTGACTTGTGGAAGACTTCCTGCATCCTCTTATTCCTCCCACCCAACACACCCACTTCCATTGCCTCCACCTTCATTAAGGTCTTCGAATCCATCCTCTCCATTGTATCCATCACCATCTCCATCGACACCACCTCCTCCCCCTTGCCCAGTGTGGCTTCTGACCCTCCTTCTCCAGGGAAGACCAACTCCTTAGCCTCATCCCCTTTCTCTCCCTCCAACTTAGCTCCTGTAGCTACACCATTTAAGTGTCCCTCGACCTCCAAAATGCCTACGACTGCATTTGACATCATAGTCTCCTATTTAAAATCAAACCCTACAACCTGCCTATTAATTTCGTCCATCTGGTCACTCCCTTCCTCCCACACCGTCCTTCCTATGTAACCCTCCAACTGTAGCTTTAATCCCATGCTGCTGTTCCACAGGGCTCCTTCCTCTCCCCTCTCCTCTATCTCCTGTGTGCTACTGATATGCCCAAGCCATCCCGACCTATTCACCACCTCCAATATGCTGATGACACCGCCTTCCTAGTTCTCTATCCTACCCTTCAACGGTCCCAGTGTACCCTCCCAAACCCACCTTGACCAGTTCATCACTTGGTGTAACCAGTGGTTCCTTCATATCAACCCATCCAAAACCCAGGCAATCATCATAGGCCACATCACCTAACCATTTATGGTCATCCCATCCAGCTCACCCCGACCCTGAGATACCTTGACTCAACTGTCAAGCAGAAAGCCTATTCCCACATCCACCTCCTGCAACTCCTGTCTGGCCAGCCATGGGGATTGCATCCTTCCACCATCCTCCACACCTACAAATTCCTCATCTGTTCTATCTTATGTTATGCCAGCATTGCCTGGATCTCCGCCCCCCCCCCACTGCTATAAGGCTCTCCATGTCCTAGAACGCCATGTGCTCTGCCTTGCTTTCTGTATCTACCTTCCTCCCCCCACTTGGCTCCTGTATGACCTCGCCCCTTCCTCAACCTTCTCCTTTTCCTCCAACATTTCTACATCCTTTACATACACTATCCGCAGACTTGATCCCTGCCAGCCCATGGTTTTCTCCTTCCTTTCCAGCCCCCGCCCATGCCACGCCTCTATCGTTGTATCCCTCCCTCTGTCCACCTCCACACCCTCCATTTCCTTCATCAGGCAATTTCCAGCATCTTCCCCTCCCAGAAGTTGAATTTCGCCACGACATCTACCATTCCTACCAACTGTAGCCTGGCCTTGCCCCCCCCCCCCCCACTCCCCATGGTTCCCTCTTCCTCTCCCCTCCTTCTCCCAGATTGGATTTTCCTCCTTCCACCCGTGAGTCCCTGTACCCCCTCCTCGACTGTTTTCCTCTTCTGTCTCTTTCCTCCCAAGCCCCCCTTCAGTGGTCCCCCCCATCTCATCCCTCTTTCTCTCCTCTCCTTTTCATCTCCTTTTCCCTTCTCCCTTGTCCCCCACTCCTGCTAGATCCTCCCTCATTTTTATTCATTTTCAAGTGTGCTGCATTAGTGTTGTGTTCAGTGCCATTATCCAGTGTCATCAAGTGATGTTGTTTTTGTTGTGTGCTCGACCTGTATATAGTCCATGATTGTTCCATGCCACACTGTCCGTCATGTGGCTGTTTTAATCGTTCTGCAACTTCTTATTCTCCAGCTATAATTTGCCTGGTGCCTTTTAATCCTTACAGTGTGTGTGTGTGTGTGTTTTTTTTGTATAGAATACTTTTTTAGATTTTAACTCCAGTCGCTGCTTTTTGTATGCTTTCTTTTCTTATGTTCCGCTTTTTTTCTAGGTTCCACCATGTTTTCTTCTTCATATGGTTTCACATCTCTTCCTGTCTACTTGTAATGTCTCTTGGCTGAAGAGAATCGCCTATGCTGCTGCCAGCCCACCCCTCATGGGGGACTACAAATACAATAAAGGGAAAAAATCATGATGTGCCTCTCCTCTCTTCTTCAGCCCCTGCCCGCTGCTGCACCTTCACCATTGTGTCCCACCTACCCTCCACATCTACACACTTCATCTCCTTTCCCACGGTGGCTTCCATCAACTCCTCCTCTCTGATGATGCTCTATCTCCCTCCATTTATCCCACCTATCAGCTCTGATCCTACTTCTATCCTTTTCCTGGGCTCTACCCCTCCCCCTTTGATCGTGTTCTTCCTCACCTACCCCCTCTTTAACTCCCCTGACTCATTTCGAATTCCCCTCCTCTGCTTTCCCCACCCCCTCTCGTGTCCACCCTGCCCCCCCTTTATGAGTCCTCTCCCTCCATCGGCCTCCCCTCATTTACTTTCTCCTCTCCTCCTCCCTTTCTTCCCCTCGTCTGTCTGGGTCCCCCCCTCCCCCGCCATCTACCTTAGGCTGTGGTTTGTCATCTTCCTGCTTTGTAGTACAGTTGTTTGCTATTCAAGTCTAATGGTTTTTTATGATTGTAACACTTGAAAAGGATCTAAGGCTGAAATCTAGATTGTGGAATTAAACCAGTTGTACAGCCAAATGGCGGTTATATCTTTCAAAAAGTTTGAAGTTTGTCAATAAATCCTCTACTGCATCGTATTGGAACTGCATAATTTCCAGTCATATTCTAAGTGGAGTGCTAACAAATGCTTATCTGCTCTTTTTAGCAAAAATAGTCTCCTAGCCTTCTTTGTGGGACTCGCATTCGGGAGGACGACGGTTCAATCCCGTCTCCAGCCATCCTGATTTAGGTTTGCCGTGATTTCCCTAAATCGTTTCAGGCAAATGCCGGGATGGTTCCTTTGAAAGGGCACGGCTGATTTTCTTCCCAATCCTTCCCTAACCCGAGCTTGCGCTCCGTCTCTAATGACCTCGTTGTCGACGGGACGTTAAACACAAACCACCACTACCACCTTCTTTGTGGACTTATTAAATTTAGTAACCATCGTCGCTATGATGATATCATGATCACTAATGCCTGTCTCTATACTGTCATCTCGATAAGGCCAGCTACAGGGTCAAACAGATTTCCATTGTGTGTGGGCTGTCGAATAGAATTATTCACAGTGGCTGATTGTTGTTTGCACCTCCACGGTCTCGCCACATCATTTTACTCAGAATAGCATTGTGAATGCTCCTTTTGCTGATCTAATTGCTCTGATCACTGTATTTTATTATCAGGATGACGTAACAACAGATGCCCCCGCCTGTAGGTTCCACGTATTGCGAGTATATAAAAATAAAGGCGACCCATTCAATCAGCGGCACAGCGACCTGGTGCGCCAGAAGCTAAGTCCACGGAAATCGAATATCGCTGTTGGGAGAAGAGGATGAGATTTCTTCTCTAATCCCCTAATGCCTCTCACGAACTCCGTTCCCAGTCTGGCTCTCCGCGAAAGTAACTGAGTGCGACCCGCATTAACGAAATTGACTGAAAGCGAGCCCCAGCAGCAGTATCCCTACTCCAAATATGCCTTGCCGTGACGGATGACATTGTAGATGTCACGCAAGGTCGCAAGAGACAAAGATCAAACAGTTCTCGTCCGATAGCCTCCCATGCTATTTTCCCAATCTCTCATTTTTCCTCTTTACGAGGCGTTCTACAAGAACGCTGACTGGTTACTGTCGAGTATTAAAGAAATAAATTGTTACATATTGCAGCTTATCATTATGAGGAAGCAGTATGTGTCTTTTCAAAATTGTAATTGGATGTTTATGCATCCCTACCGAAATCACGGATTGTCCATGGAAATTTGAAAATAACTACAGAATACGATTGCCTTTCCTTCCTTCCCCCCCCCCCCCCCCCCCCAACCCCCGACGACTTTGCTGAAGTTAAAATTCTTCTGTACTACCGTCAGGAAAATAATCATTTAAAATTTTCTAAGTACAATGATGATAATAGGAGCCTTAAAGACTATTTTGGTTGTTAAAATTAAGTAAGACCTTACATCAGGCTTCACTAAAAGTAAACACACTATGTACAATCGTCGGCAAATCTCTCTAGATAGTTCTTAGAGAGTTTGAAGTAATTATTCATCTCAAATCAAAGTAATAACATAGAACAAAGATTAAAAGTCAACCATAAAGGTCAGATTTACTCTCCGAAATGAAATTAAAACAGTTTATTGCACGCGGTAATACTTCAGAAGCAAGCAAGAAGTTTCAGTTTATTATTACTTTGCTACTACCTCTATTCGTTACTAAATTTGCGGTACATACCACTGAAGATATCGACAAAAGTATGTCGTTGTACGAGACATGGTTTAGGAGAAAACAGTAATTCGTTAGCAAAGTAACCAGACGTTCCATGCTGTTTCATACATGGCAGCTCCATTCTTTAAAGAATCATTGCGTTGGGGGAGGGGGGAGGGCGGGAAGCGAAGCTGTGGGTTCGTGAGTACTGGTTTCTTCCAAATACAGGGTGATTCAAAAAGAATACCACAACTTTAGGAATTTAAAACTCTGCAACGACAAAAGGCAGAGCTAAGCACTATCTGTCGGCGAATTAAGGGAGCTATAAAGTTGCATTTAGTTGTACATTTGTTCGCCATTTCAGCCAATAAAGTTTTTGGTCCCTTTTTCTTCGAAGGTGCTACTGTAACTGGACTACAGTATCTGGAGATGTTAGAGAATTGGCTGTTCCCTCAGCTCGAACAAGAAGCACAACAATTCATATTTCAGCAGGATGGAGCGTCACCACATTGGCACTTATCTGTCCGTAACTACCTGAACGTCAACTACCCGAGGCGATGGATCGGCCGCCAGGCAGCCCGTGACAGAGCACTTCATCGCTGGCCTCCAAGAAGCCCTGATCTTACCCCCTGCGATTTTTTCTTATGGGGGTATGTTAAGGATATGGTGTTTCGGCCACCTCTCCCAGCCACTATTGATGATTTGAAACAAGAAATAACAGCAGCTATCCAAACTGTTACGCCTGATATGCTACAGAGAGTGTGGAACGAGTTGGAGTATCGGGTTGATATTGCTCGTGTGTCTGGAGGGGGCCATATTGAACATCTCTGAACTTGTTTTTGAGTGAAAAAAAACCTTTTTAAATACTCTTTGTAATGATGTATAACAGAAGGTTATATTATGTTTCTTTCATTAAATACACATTTTTAAAGTTGTGGTATTCTTTTTGAATCACCCTGTACAACATCTACATCTATCATCTCCATCCAGCCACAGTATGGTACGTGGCAGAAGGGCACCCTGTAACACTACTCGTCATCCCCTTTCCTATTCTACTTGCAAATAGAGCGAGTGAAAAACAACTGTTCCTATGCTTCCGTAGGTGCCCTAATTTTTGCTATCTTATCTTCTCGGTCCTTGCGCGCCAGTGGCAGTAGAACCGTTCTGCAGTCAGCTTGAAATGGCTATTTTCTAAATTTTCTTAAAATTTCGCGAAAAGAGCGTCGTCTTCCCTCCAAGTGTTCCCATTTAAATTTCCGAAGCATCTCGGTGTTGTTCGAACCTATCGGTAACGGATCTGGCCACCTTTGAATTGCTTTGATGCCTTCCGTAGAGGCCGGCCGGTGTGACCGTGCGGTTCTAGGCGCTTCAGTCTGGAACCGCGTGACCGCTACGGTCGCAGGTTCGAATCCTGCCTCAGGCATGGGTGTGTGTGATGTCCTTGGGTTAGTTAAGTTTAAGTAGTTTTACGTTCTAGGGGACTGATGACCTCAGATGTTAAGTCCCATAGTGCACAGAGCCATTTCAACGATTTGAACCTTCCGTAGATCCGCCCAGGTGTAGATCCCAAATACTTGAGCAGTACTCAATAATGGGTCGTACTAGTGTACCACATGCGGTTTCCTTTACGGATGAACCACACTTTGCCAAAATTCTCTGAATAAACTGAAGTCGATCATTAGACTTCCCTGCCACAATCCTCACATGCAAGTTCCATTTCATATTGTAAGTAGGCTGTTTATGTTTTCTTATTGGCAACGTTACGTAGCGCTCTGTATGAAAATCACTGGCTGTGCTGTGTGCAGTCTGTGGCTAGTTTGCATTGTTGTCTGCCATTGTAGTGTTGGGCAGCGGCAGCTGGATGTGAACAGCGCGCAGCGTTGCGCAGTTGGAGGTGAGCCGCCAGCAGTGGTGGATGTGGGGAGAGAAATGGCGGAGTTTTGAAATTTGTAAGACTGGATGTCATGAACTGCTATGTATATTATGATTTTTCAACATTATTAAGGTAAATACATTGTTTGTTCTCTATTAAAATCTTTCATTTGCTAACTATGCCTATCAGTAGTTAGTGCCTTCCGTAGTTTGAATCTTTTATTTAGCTGGCAGTAGTGGCGCTCGCTGTATTGCAGTAGTTCGAGTAACGAAGATTTTTGTGAGGTAAGTGATTTGTGAAACGTATAGGTTAATGTTAGTCAGGGCCATTCTTTTGTAGGGATTTTTGAAAGTCAGATTGCGTTGCGCCAAAAATATTGTGTGTCAGTTTAAGCACAGTCTTGTATAATTGTTCAAAGGGGACGTTTCAATATCGCATTTCAACGCTATACCCAGGCGTTTAAACGACGTGACTGTGTCAAGCAATTTGTCGGCAAACATCCCTAGATAGTTTTTAGAGAGTTTAAAGTAATTATTCATTTCAAAGCAAAGTAATAGCACATAACAATGATTAAAATTCAATCATAAAGGTCAGATTTACTCTCCGAAACTGTAAGTGTGGCAAAAAGTCTTCCTCTATATTGACTAAGGCAGTCACCTGCCGTTCTACTCGCCACCAGGATGTCTGTGAACAAACACAAAAATGACTAAACGTGTTCAGACTTGAGCTGTTACGTTAAAGTAAGATCAGTCAGTAATCTTAACTACAGCCACAGTCTCCAAAAATCAGTCAGAAACTAGCTCGCGATGACATTTTTTTCGAAGTCCAGCAAACGACGCGCTCTGCACAATATTTCGAGACAGAGCTACTTGCGACTGTGGGCTCACCACACGTTACACGGAGCTGCACTAAAGATGTCTGCGGAATAGTCTGGTCGATAGTAGTTTTCTGTGTGAGCTGTGAGGACTCTGTTGAGTCCGAGGCCAGAGTGTCAATGAGAGGCGCCTGGTCAATTTAAAGACCTGGAAGTGGATTAACACAGTTGATAGGCGTTGGACGAAATAATATCGCAGGCTATTTAAGCAGAATGTATTTTTCGGTGATTATTACAAGTAACCGAAAGAACTGTCTCTGGTAATGACAAGTATGCAAGGTACAATTGTGATTTCAACCGTGTGTGGGTAAAAGCTAGAAATCGTGATGAGTAATGTTTCGTAACATATTCCGGAAGTATCGTGAAATTTGAACTCATTTGTTCTTATTCATTACTTGCCTAATTAGTAATGGCAGACGCTAAATGCTTGCAATAATGACTTTAACCGCGTTCGTAATGGTTACACCATGCGGACATTGTTAGAAGCAAATACGAAAAACAGATGTAAATTCTATAGTAGCTAAACATTGCGATTGCTGAAAATTAATTAAACTGTGATGACAGTTTGCCAGTAGAGAGCTTACAGCTAACGAGATGGATAAATGGAAATAAATATTTTGTGGCACCACGACCTGGTGGCAGTCTTTCAGTCTGAAGCCACTTTGGCGACTTGCGTGTCCTTAATACCAATGACAACTGCCTTTTTCCGGGAGGTCACCCAACCAAATACTAGCCGGGTCCAAAGTTGCTTAACTTCGGAGATCGGGCAGGAACAAGAGGTACCAACAGAGCAAGGCCATTAGCCGTTGAGGTGGCTAAACTATCTACAATCAGCAAAATTACCATCAGTCAGCACACCCTTGTCAGTCTGATGTTACTTCACCTCTGCAGTGCTCTAAAGTCACATCTATTTCTCTGATTAGGATCTTGGCCAGCAGCCTGCTAGACACAGTTATTAGTGTCAGTTATCCTCATAGCGTAGATGATAGCGCACGAGACTGCTCACCCTTTGGCTCTGGTTCTATCCTTATTACCGTCCCACGTCAAATTTTTATATCGTATATTGTACAATTTGAGAAAACCAAATGAAGAACACGTTTGGCAGCACTATCTCTGACAGGCTGCTTGAATTTGAACGTTCAACGACGTGACTAGCTAACTCCAATCCTAACTAAATCGGAAACGGCGCAAAGTATCGATTTTTTCCTGAACAATTTTTTCTCTGCACAACCTACTCTACAACACCCTTGCAAGCTTTTCACACTTTTTCTGACCATCCTGTATGGATGGTTTCGTCTAGTGTAGCTGCATGGAAGCCTATCATTATCACTAAATTTCAGCACCTGATATTTTTATTGTGTTCATTTCGATCACAAGACGCCTTGAGAAACATCATCAAACAATCATTGTGCTTGGAGTTTTGAATTTATAAATTCCAAGTTTTGCATAGCTTCATGTGATCTGTTCTATAGTTGGTTAAATGCCTGAAATGATCCTACAACTTTACTAGGATTTATGTTCAATAAGTCTCTGAATGCATTGATCCTTTTGCGAAAGAAAACGAGCGCCTTCGAACGGTTTCTCGCTGAATGGCTGATGCACTGTCGTAGCGGCATCGCTAAGGAGCAGTCTCACGGTTCTAAGTGCCAACAGCTCAAGGTTCCCTTATAAAATGTAAGCCTAATCCACTCACCTGAAATGAGTAAAAAAAGTATTTCACTGAATAAACGGAAGTACTGCTTTCTTATTTTCCACTACTTCGTACATACTTCGCGCCGTCTGTCAACGTGATCCCGTCATAAAAACATTAAGACTTCACCCATAAAAGAGAAAGCATGTTATTGCGGCGTACCAGTTTCTGTTTAAAATAAATGAGACGTAAACAGAATAATACATAAGGATGTGTTAACAGTAAGTTGGTTCTCAGCTCCCAAGGCCCGAGTCAGTAGAGTACCGAAAGCTTGCTTTGTCACGAGTGGTGTGGAAGCCCTTTGGGACAGTGCAATGCGACTTCAGTGCGAGCTAGACAATGCGATTGACTAGACGCTTTGTACTAGTGCTCTATTTAATAAATAATATTGTCGTGATACAGGTGCATCGTCTCTGTCGGTGGCTTACTACCGCTATAATATCCCACTTTCTACAATGCCAGTACATAAACCAGTTTCAGTTCAAGCGACTTTCATTTCTGTGTGCGACCTCTGTTTCTACGAAAACGTGAAACACAAGTTAAAGTACTTGTGCTGAGGCTTGGCTTGTTCCTCGCTCCCCCTCTCACTTCTCCCTGTGGCGATCTGCGTGGGGACTGGGTTCACTTCCTCCACTCACCACAACCTCTCTGGAATTCGGCAACTTAAAGTTAACACACTATACAAATACTTTTCTTGCCTTGGGAGCTCAGTAGTAAAGTGCCAGATTACAGTTCCAACAGTCTTGTATTTTCACTGGTCACTTACACTTCTCTCAGCTCTGGCAATGTTTGCTAATGTGGAAAATGACGACTTCGTCGTGGTTCAGCGTCCCTGTTAAGCTGTAGTTCCCCTTGTAATTGGTGGATGAGTCACTTCAAAGGTCGGAGGGATGCAACACCATCTCACCTCATACAGGACCATGCCTGGTAAAGCACTGTGATGTTCAAAACAACCTTTGGGGTGGGCATAGCTTTACGTTTTAGTACTTCTCTCCTAGTGTGAACACGTGATGACATTATGACACAATGATTATACGGATTGAAGTTACGACTTTTTCTTGTACTTTGATTATACAGGGTTGACAAGAATTAACTCCCTACTGAAACCTGTATATAACTTTAACAATTTTCACGAAATAATTTTTTTCTTTGCTACAGACTTCTGCAGATAATTCAACAGCACGTTTCCAATAACTTGGCGAACTCCCTCCTACAGTTCACCAAGAGTTCTGCGCGATAAACTTACTCTTTCGTCCACTCCCAGAGGAATAAATCGCAGGGCGTTAGGTCAGGACTCCTCGAAGGCCGTTCACCGTTCAAGGGAGTCACGATGTCCCAATCAGCGTCCTGGAAAATGGGTGTAGAGCCACGGGCAGACGGTATACGTGTGGGTAGGAGGGGCATCATCTTGCATAAACATTAGGTCACTGTAATTGTCCCAAGTGCATACAATACGTAAACATAATTTTCTAGCATCTCAAAGCACCATTCTGCATTCATTGTGTCCCGAATGATTTCTGTACCCACAACTTTCTATGATGTCAAGCAGCACCACACAGTAACGTTTCGGCGGTACTGACCTTGTTCAACAACCAAACGCGGATCCTCTGTTGCCCAATAACAAAAATTGTTTCGGTTAACAAATCCCTCAACAGAAAACACGATTTCATCAGACCATAGGTTTTTTTTTGGTGTCTTCTGACTGCTTTGATGAGGTCCGCCGTGAATTCCTCTCCTGTGCCGACCTCTTCATCTCAGAGTAGCACTTGTAAACTACGTCCTCAATTATTTGCTGGATCTGTTCCAATCTCCCTCTTCCTTTACACTTTTTACCCTCTTCAGCTCCCTCAAGCACCATGGACGTTATTCCCTGAACTTAGTACATGTCCTATCATCCTGTCCTTTTTATCCTTAGTGTTTTCTATATATTCATTTCCCCACCGATTTAATGGAGAACCTCCTCTTCCTTGCCTTGTCAGTCCACCTAATTTTCAACATACGCCTGTGGCACCACATCTCAAATGCTACAGATCTCTTCTTTTCAGGTTTTCACACAGCCCACGATTCACAGCCGTACAATGCTGTGCTCCAAACATACGTTCTCAGAAATTTCGTCCTCGAATTAAAGCCTATGTTCGAGACCAGCAGACTTTTCTTGACCAGAAATGCACTTTTTACCAGTGCTAGTCTACTTTTTATGTCTTGCTTGCTTGCTCCGTCCATCATCGGTTATTTTTCTGCCTAGTAAGCGGAATTCCTCAACTGTATCTATTTCGTGATCACCAATCATGTTGCTAAGTTTCTCGCTGTTCTCATTTCTGCTACAGCTCATTACATTCTTCTTTCTTCGGTTTACTCCCAACCCATATCCTGTACTCATTAGACTGTCCGTTCCGTTCAACTGCTCCTATATTTCTTCTCACTTTCATTAAAGAGGGAAATGTTATCAGCGAATCTTATCACTGATATCCTTTCACCTTCCACCTTTCACTGCCTATTCGAAGTCTAGATTGAATAGTAGGGGTGAAACGTTACATCCCCGTCTTACACTCTTTTTAATCCAAGCACATCGTTCCCAGTCTTCCATTCTTATTCTTCACTCTCGGTTCTTGTACATATTGTACATTACCCGTCTCTCCCTGTAGCTTACACCCATTTTTCACAGAATTTAAACATCTTGCATCATTTGACATTGTCGCGCACTTTCTCCAGGTCCCCAAACACTATGAACGTGTCTTTATTTTTCTTTAGTCTTGCTTCCATTATCAACCGCAACATCAGAATTGTCTCTCTGGTGCCTTTACCAGTCCTAAAGCCAAACTGATCACCATCAACAGATTCTCCACTTTCGTTTCATTCTTCTGTATATCATTCTTGTCAGAAACTAGGATGAGCTGCTAAACTGATTGTGCGACAGTTCTTGCATTTGTCGGCTGTTGCAATCTTAGGTATTGCGTGTATGATGTTTTTCCGAAACACAGATGGTATATCTCCAGACTCATACATTCTACACATCAATGTGAATAGTTTCTTGGTCGCAATTGCCACCAATGATTTTAGAAATTCTGGTGGAATGTTATCTATCCCTTGTGTATTATTCGATCTTAGGTTTTGTAATAAATTTCAGCTAGTAATACCAATTACTCTGTTGGTTAATCAGAAGAGCAGACGGTATACTTCGAAAAGACGTGGTGATATGGGAAGATTTGAATTAGATTACATCATGACCAGACAGAAACTCCGAAATCAGATACTAGATCGTAGGGCGTACCCAGGAACAGATATAGACTCAGATCACAATGGAGTAGTGATGAAGGGTTAGCTGAAGAAGAGGAGATTAGTCAGGAAGAATCAATATGCAAAGAAGTGGGACACAGAAGTACTAAGGAATGACAAGATACGCTAAAAGTTCTCCGAGGCTATATGTGTAGCAATAAGGAATAGCTCAATAGACAATACAGTTGAAGAGGAATGGACATCTCTAAAAAGGGCAATCACGGAAGTTGGAAAGAAACACATAGGTACAAAGAAGGTAACTGGGAAGAAGGAAGAAATCATGAGTAACAAAATAAATACTTCAGTTAATCAATGAAAGAAGGAAGAAAAAAATGTTCCAGGAAATTCAGGAATGCAGAAATACAAGTCGCTGAGGAATGAAATAAATAGAAAGTGCAAGGCAGTTAAGATGAAATGGTTGCATGAAAAATGTGAAGAAATCGAAAAAGAAATGGTTGTCGGAAGAACTGACTCAGCACATAGGACAGTCAAAACAACCTTCCGTAAAATTAAAAACAAGGGGTTAAAATAAAGAGTGCAACTAAAATTCCACTGTAGAATGCAGAGGAGAGAGCGGGTAGGTGGAAGGAATACGTTGAAGGCCTGTATGAGGGGAAAGATTTGTCTGTTGTGATTGAAGAAGGAAGAGGAGTCGATTTAGAAGAGATATGGGATCCAGTATTAGAATCAGAATTTAAAAGAGCTTTGGAGGACCTAAGACCAAATAATGCAGAAGGGGTGGATAACATTCCATCAGAATTTCTAAAATCATTGCGGGAAGTGGCAACAAAACGACTATTCACGCTGGCGTGTAGAATGTATGAGTCTGGTGACATACCTTCTTGACTTTCGGAAAAAATATCATCCACACAATTTCGAAGACTGCAAGAGCTTTAAGTGCGAGAAGTATCGCACAATCAGCTTAACAGTTCATGGATCCAAGTTTCTGACAAGAATAATATACAGAAGAATGGAAAAGAAAATTGAGGATGAGCTAGATGACAATCAGTTTGGCTTTAGGAAAAGTAAAGGCACGAGAGAGGCAGTTCTGACGTTGCGGTTGATAATAGAAGCAAGGCTAAAGAAAAATCAAGACACGTTCACAGGATTTGTCGATCTGGGAAAACTGTTCCACAATGTCAAATGATGCAAGATGTTCGGATTTCTGAGAAAAATAGGGGTAATCTACAGGGAGAGCCGGGTGATATACAATATGTACAAGAGCCAGGAGGGAATAATAGGAGTGGGCGACCAAGAACGAAGTGCCCGGATTAAAAGAGTGTAAAACAGGGATGTAGATTTTCGCCCTTACTATTCAATCTGTACATTGAAGAAGCAATGAGGGAAATAAAAGAAATATCCAGAAGTGGAATTAAAATTCGAGGTGAAAGGATATCAACGATACTATTCGCTGATGACTTTGCTGTTCTGAGTGAAAGTGAACAAGAATTACGTTATCTCCTGAATGGAATGAACCGTCTAAAGAGTGCAGAATATGAACTGAGAGTAAACCGAAGAAAGACGAAATTAATGAGAAGTAGCAGAAATAAGAACAGCGAGAAACTTAACATCACGATTGATGGTCAGGAAGTAGATGAAGTTCTGCTATCAAGGTAGCAAAATAACCAATGATGGGCGGAGCAAGGAGGACAACAAAAGCATATTAGCAATGGAAAGTAGGGCATTCATGGCCAAGAGAAGTCTACCAGTATGAAACACAGGCCTTAACTTGAGGAAGAAATTTCTGAGAATGTACGTTTGGAGCACAGCATTATGGTAGTGAAATATGGACTGTGGGAAAACCGGAACAGAAGAGAATCAAAGCATTTGAGATGTGGTGTTACAGACGAATGTTGAAAATTGGGTGATTGGTAAGTAAGGAATGCGGAGATTCTGCGCAGAGTAGAAGAGGAAAGGAATACGTGAAAGACACTGACAAGAAGAAGGGACAGGATGATAGGACATCTGTTAAGACATCAGGGAATGACTTCCATGGTACTGGAGGGAGCTTCAGAGCTCAAAAACCATAGAGGAAGACAGAGATTGGAATACATCCAGCAAATACTTGAGGACTGAGCTGAAGAGGTTGGCCGTGGAGAGGAATTCACGGGGGGCTGCTTCAAACCATTCAGAAGACTGACAACTCAAGAAGAAAGTCTTCCAAAGTTCTTTCAAATTCTGATTCTAATACTGGGTACCCTATCTCTTTCATATCGACTACTGATTCTTCTTCTGTCGCCTCATTAGACAAATCTGCCGCTTCACACGGGCCTTGAATGTGTCCTTTCCAACTAACTGCTCTCTCCTCTGGATTTAACAGTGGAATTTCCATTGCACTCTTAAAATTACCACCCTTGCTTTTAATTTCTCCGAAAGCTGTTTTGTGTTCTCTATGTGCTGAGTCAGTCCTTTCGACAATCATTTGGGTTACAATTTCTCAAATTTTTCCTGCAACCATTTCGCCTCAGCTTCCGTGCACTTTCTGTTAAATTCATACCTTTGTGACTTGTACTTCTGTATTTCTGAATTTCCTTGAACATTTTTCTACTCCCTTCTTTCATTGATTAGCTGACGTATTTATTTTGTTACTCATTTCTTCCTTCTTCCCAGCTACCTTCTTTGTACCTATGTTTTTCTTTCCAACTTCTGTGATTGCCCTTTTTAGAGGTGTCCATTCCTCTTCAACTGCCTACTGAGCTCTTCCTTATTGCTACATCTATAGCCTCGGAGAACTTCTAGCGTATTTTGTCATTCCTTAGTACTTCTGTGTCCCACTTCTTTGCGTATTGATTCTTCCTGACTAATCTCTTCAACTTCAGCTAACCCTTCATCACTACTCCATTGTGACCTGAGTCTGTTTCTGTTCCTGGGCACGCCCTACGATCCGGTATCTGATTTCGGAGTCTCTGTCTGACCATGATGTAATCTAATTCAAATCTTCCCATAGACCTCGGTCTTTTCCAAGTATACCTCTTCTTGTGATTATTGAATAGAATATTCGCTTTTAATAGCCGAAACTTATTGCAGAACTCAATTAGTCTTCCTCCTATCTCATTCCTAACATCAGGTCCATATTCTCCGGTTGCCGTTTCGTCTTCCCCAATGAATATTAGATTTTCATCTCCATTTGCGTACTGAAATACTCGTTCGATATCCTTACATACTTTATCTATCTCTTCATCTTCTGCCTGCGACCTCGACAGGTAGGCCTATAACTGAACTATCGTTGTCGGTGTTGTTTTGCTGTCTATTCTGCTGAGAACTATCCATCACTGAACTGTTAACAGTGACTCACTCTTTGCCCTACGGTCCGATTCATGAAGAATTCGTTGTACCATTTTCTGCTGCTGTTGATATTACTCTATACACATCTGATGCTAAATCCTTGTCATATTTCCCTTCCACTTCAATGGCCCCCACTATATCTAGACTGAGCCTTAGCATTCCCCTTTTCAGCTTTTCTAGCTTCTCCTCGCTCCGAGTCTTAGAACGTTACTGTTCCGTTGGTTATTCAGTCTTTTTCTGATTGTGACCTCCCCCTTGGCAGTCCCCTCTCAGAGGTCCGAAGAGGGCTGGTCGGGATCTTTTGCCAATAAAGAGATCATCATGAAACTTTTTCAGTTACAGGCCACGTGTCCTGCGAATACACATTATCTGCCTTTAATACAGTGGTTTCCACAGGATATTAGCGAAAATATCGGAACAGTCTTCATATCAAGCAACCAGCATCTCCCCGTATTCTAGCCGATGCTCGCAGTCTTCCGGCTATAATTTCTGGCAGTAGTGTGGTTTCCATGGAGGAAAATTCAACTGTCTCTTCAGAACAGTTGGTATTGTGTGGTGCGTTACACCACTTTCGCAAAATGAGTGTCTTTGTAATTTGTGAGGACTTCGAGTGAACATCTCATGAACCACTTGCACAGTTTCCTCCGTCCTGGGCGTTGAGGGTCGAGTGCCTCTCCCTGCATCTGATACAGAAACTGTTCCCATTAGATTCGAGTGGCAGTCCCTTACAGGCTTTGCATCTACCGTAGCACGAGGTTCTTCCACACTTCGTTACCGTCCCTGTACTCGATTGCTACACTTCGTACTGGAATACCGGCTAAGCCCGCTCACGCGAGGTTAAACGTTGCGCCATGGTCCGGCGCAACGTCATCCGCAAAGACATCAACGAGATATACTGTAATAAATTCTACGTTTGTAAGGAACAAAATGTTTCTTTTTATTTCATGAAAATTATTAGTTAATTAGTAAAAACACTATAAACAATTTTCAGTAGTGAATTAGTTCTTGCCCTCCGTATATTTTACAGTCCTCATTAATGACAAGCGTAATATTTTACGGGTAGAACAGAGTGATCAGCAATCGAAGAATAACCAAATCTTATTTACTGCAAGAAGTGAAAAAGAATACGGTGATGTATCTTTGCAAAATTATCCATACCTTCACAAGAAAACTGTAAGAGGATCGGACAAACCTGACTGCCAACTTCAGGAATAATGTCGTTCTTTCTTATTCTGGGAAAAATGGAAGGAAAGAAAGTCTGCTAACATTCCACATCTCCTTACGTAATTCACAGATATTGTTCCATTATACTATTATGCCAAGTCCTATACAGTGTGTCTCACTATTATTCGTGCGCTACAAGCTGCGATTTGGCGCTTTGGCTGATGTGAACGACCGTTACGGCATTTCCCGTTTACAGTCACTCCCATCAGCGACCGAGGCAAGTGGTAGCTTGGGGTTGGGTTGTTTGGGGGAAGAGACCAGATAGCGAGGTCATCGGTCTCATCGGTTTAGGGAAGGACGGGGAAGGAAGTTGACCGTGCCCTTTCAAAGGAACCATCCCGGCATTTGCCTGGAGCGATTTAGGGAAATCACGGAAAACCTAAATCAGGATCGCCGGACACGGGATTGAACCGTCGTCCTCCCGAATGTGAGTCCAGTGTGTTAACCACTGCACCACCTCGATCGGTAGCACCTTGCAGTGCGCGAACAATAATGTTGAGAATTTGGATCGGACAGAAAGCACGTCCGGATGGCCGAGGCTTTATGTTCATAAATTGTGCCACTCAAACGCCAAACCGACTAACTCCATTTTTTATATCTTTTCAACGTAAAAGAGGCGGTTAAGGCAACCGTTCTAGAGAAGTGAGACATCCGGCTTCGAGTCTCAGCCTACTGAATATAAATTAAGAAATTTAGTAGAGTTCACTGTCAGATGTAGTCTAGGAAAATTTTAATTGACTGATAAGGACGTTTAAAGGTTTTACACATGTAATCTGAAGAAATAGCAAATTCTCTGATAATAATTAACTTGGATGATTAATTCACACGTCAGTGTTAAATCATGCATTGGACTTTCAGTAAGGTATTAGGAACTGTCTAAACTCAATTAATAGTAATGTGCTATTTGAAGGACATCAAAGAGAGTTATTACAAAAAGTTTCGAATTAAGTTTACGCGAATTTGTGCCGAACGATCCATAGTTGAACCATTAACGACATTTAACTGGGCTAAGGGTTTGTAGAACGTAACTGCAAAAGCTACAGGTTTACTGCTGTCAGTTTAGTCTCTCAGTGACAAATACTGAAATCAAATTCGTATACGCACACACGATTCTTTAGATGGCGTGTAGTCTCTGGCTGCGTTTCGTACTTGCTTGGAACATTGATCCTTTACCTGTATTAACGGAGTTTGTACTGTGGAAGATAGTGGAGACAGCTATTTGAAAGCTTCTCTAATCTGGGAAGACTTGCCGGAAGAAATTATAAATGTTCATAAAAGAAAAAAATTGCAACCAGAGATTAACCACTGTTTGAATATCGATTCATTGAGATTTCGTTTGTTTCACAAAAATTGCAAACTTTTTACCCACAAACGGAATTCAGCATTCCACGTCAAAATATTCCTGGTTATACTTCTCGCTAGCGAAAATAGGTCTGCTACTGAAAAACAGGACTTAACAGAAGGAGAATTAATTGCAAAGAGATGAATGCGAGTTCGTTTTGTTCCTGATTAGACTACGATTGTGCACCTGCTGTGTGGCGACATACGGTCACGACATCACCTATATAAGAAATAAGACCTTATCCCTTAAAGAATTTCGGCGTAGGAAGGCTGCAGTTGACTGCAGGAGCAAGTCGGAACAGTGTACCCTGCATGCTGACGTGTGGCGCTCAGTAAGTTACAGCGGACGAAGTAGCTAATTATCTGCTGTATGCAAGTACAATAATCGTTTACATATTTGACTGCTGAATTGAAGAGGTAGACAGAAGAAAGTCCTATACATCTCACAAAAACTAATTTTGAGTCATTACATGGTAAAACTTAAAAACAGTAACACAAATACAGCAATAAAAAAATCTCTAAAGAAGACACAGCTTGCTAGCAGTATTTATGCATTGTCTAACAAAAAGGATGAAGCACCCACAACACATGGCCCGATGTCAATGTAAAGTCATATACGTACGCGCCATCGACCGGTATGCAAACGATTGGAATTACAATTCTCTGTGATATGCAGAACGGCCGCAAGAGTGCATTAGTATTGTTCATGTTTGACGTTGTTACAGGGAGTGTAGGGCACAAAAGTGGCGTGAAAGCCGTCAGATGTCAAATGGCCACTGCAAAATGGCTCTGAGCACTATGGGACTTAATATCTGAGGTCATCAGTCCCCTGGAACTTAGAACTACTTAAAGCTAACTAACCTAAGGATATCACACACATCCATGCCCGAGGCAGGATTCGAACCTGCGACCGCAGCGGTCGCGCGGTTCCAGACTGAAGCGCCTAGAACCGCTCGGCCACAACGTTCGGCACCACTGAAAAGGACACGAAAATGCCATACACTCTTATGAGACAGCTGTGCCAGCGTCTGACAGAATTTGAAAGGAGCCTCATTGTTTGTCTCCACATATCAGGCTGGTCGAATCGTGGAATATCCAGACTTGTGGGGCATTCGTATATGACGGTGATCCGATGGTGGACTGCATCGGAAACTAAAGGCAGGCGCACTCTTCGCCAAGAGTCCAGTTGACCACATCCGGTCACCACAAGAGAGCATCGCCGTTGGTTGGTTGGTTGATTTGGGGGAGAGGACCGAACAGCAAGGTCATCGGCCCCATCGGATTAAGGAAGGATGGGATAGGAAATCGGTGCCCTTTTCAAAGGAACCATCCCGGCATTTGCCTGAAGAGGATCGCCGTATTTTGCATCTCGCACATCATAGCCTCTTCACATCTTCTGACTCCCGAGAAAAAGTAATGGATCCCTGCACCATTCTGTCTCATCCTGCACCGTTGGTCGGAGACTAGGAATTTCCAGACCAGGTACTTACAGTCGCAAGCGTAGGCTGCCGTTAACATCACAACACAATTGGATGCTTACAATTAAATTTTCCCCGGGATATTTAAGTCTCATCTTTACCTACAATAATCTTCATCTACAATAACGATGGAAGCCTAAGAAATGAATTAAAATTTGTGCGGGACTCGAACCCGGGCATTCTCGCTTATTAATAAGTACTGACTATTACACCACCATAGCATTATGGACAACATTGCTGCACGAACTACTCAATTCTAATGCCCTCCACAACACAAACGTCAATTCATATCTTCAGCTTATTTTCCCCCTAAATTGGCGCTACTGCCAGGGTTCTCAGGCATTGGAATAGCACCCCAACGTTGGACGTGATGGGGAAGTCCTGTACCACAGGTGATTTAGTAAGCAAGAAGAGCCGGGTTCGAGTCTCGGCCGTGGCACAAATTTTAATTCATTTCTTCAGCTTCCATGATTATCGTGTACAATTGGATGCATTTGGAGTTCTGCCGTGACTAGGAAGGCTGGACTGCTGAACTGTGTTCAGCGAAGAATCGCGGTTCTGCAGTATCCCACATGGCCGTCGTCGGCGAGTGTGGAGGCTGCCTGGAGAGGAGAACCTTTCTTCCAGTGTTTTTGAGATGCACATCGTTGTTACTCCTGGAGTCATGATGTGGGAACCATGGTGTATGACTTTTTTTCGAGGGTGATAATGAGTGAGAGATCTCTAACAGTACGTAACTACATCACAGGAATGCTGTGTCCTCACGTATTACCTTTCATGCGACAGTATCGCGGTGAAAATTTCAACATGACAAGCTAGTCCACACCTATCACTTGTTTCTATGAACTGCCTGCGCTATACTGAGGTACTTCCGTGATCAGTAGGATTGCCAGATCTGTCAGCGATAGAACAAGTGCGGAACCAGATCGGCTGTCAATGCAGGCCGGCCGAAGTGGCCGTGCGGTTCTAGGCGCTGCAGTCTGGGACCGCGAGACCGCTACGGTCGCAGGTTCGAATCTTGCCTCGGGCATGGATGTGTGTGATGTCCTTAGGTTAGTTAGGTTTAACTAGTTCTAAGTTCTAGGGGACTAATGACCTTAGAAGTTGAGTCCCATAGTGCTCAGAGCCATTTGAACCATTTTTGTCAATGCCGCTCCCAGTATATAAAGGACCAGTTACAACAGTTGTGGGACAGCTTACCTCAGGAGAGGATACAGTGCCTTTATGACATTCTCTCCCACCGAATCGGTGCATTTGATCCAACGCAGGGTCGGCTCATACTGCCAAGTTCTCTGTGAATCTGACTCGATTTTTTAATCACTGAAATAACACCACACAGCCTCTCAACACGAGGAATTTAATTTCGTTTCCTCGTCTGGGTGCTTCAGTTTTTATGTTAGGGAATGTAAAAAACACAAGAGACAACGCGATCAGAATAAATCTTACCAAACTGAGGATCAGCACTTTCTTCCGCCCACTTTCTATGTCAGGGAGTGTACAAAATACAACAGGTAAAGTGATCATAATAATTCTTACTATGTGGAACTGGCAACAGACTTCGAAGAGGACTTCAGCGACACAACAGCGCCGCAAACAACTGTCCCGCCATGAGGAAGAGTTCCCAAATGTCTGACCCACCGAAACAAACGTAAGAAGACACTAACTCCGTCCGAACATACAAGCGTCACTGGATGCGGATATGGAGGGGCATGTGGTCGGCACACTGCTCTCCCGACCGTATGTCAGTTTACGAGACGAGAGGTGCTAACTCTCAGTCAAGTAGCTCCTCAGTTTGCCTCACAAGGGCTGAGTGCCCCCCGCTTGCCAACAGCGCTCGACAGACCGGATGATCACCCATCCAAGTGCTAGCCCAGCCCGACAGCGCTTAACTTCAGTGGGCTGACGGGAACCGCTGTTACCATTGCGGCAAGGCCATTGGCCCAAAAAGACACTGCATAAAGCAAAACTCCTTTCACTGTTTTTCCATTACTGTACAGTTTCGTATTTACCACCCTACCTTTCACTGTGAAAGTCTAGCATCGTGTCAAACATCCTACAGTTACACTGCTACAGAATCGATGAATTATTACCATTCTAACCCACATATGGTCATTCCGATGGGAAGCGACTGGACATCTGTTATTCGACATTAATACGGTAGGTGTCAACCCTTTGCCCTTATGAGGGCTTGAACTCTGCTGGGGACACTTTCAACGAGGTTTCTAAATATTTATGGAGGAATGGCAGCCCATTATCCCTGTAGAGCCGAAAGCAGAAAAGCTAGAGATTTTGGAAGCAGGAGTCCGGAGCTAAGTGGACGTACTATTTCATCCCAAAAGGTTTCCATTGGATTCAGGTCGGTATTCTGAGCAGAAGAGTCCAATTCAGCAATCTTATGGTCCACTGACCGTTGCCTTCCAGATGCTGGTTTACTACAGGGTGCATTGCCATGTTGATACAGTCATCGTCTCCGAAATGTTTCTCTGCTGTACGGAGTAGAGAATGCTGTAAAATTTATAAATATCCTTCCATATTTAGCGTTTTCTTAAGCGCAGTAAGGGTAATCACACCCAAAACACGATAAAATATGCCATACCGTAAAACTACCTCGTCTGTACTTCACTGTTGGCACTGCAAATGAGACACGTAACTTTCTCCACGCATTTTTCAAACGTAAATCGTTCTATAGAATGATCACAGGTTGTAGCCTGATTAATCACTCCTTCCCAACTACCCACTGTCCATTAGCGTCGCCCTTTACGTCACCACACGTGTCGCTTAACATTCACTACAGAAATGGTTCATTTCTGAGGACCTGTTCGATCATCATACCCCAGATACAACCTAAGCACATTCTTTCTGCTTGATGCACTGCACTGCACCGCACTACTGACAACACTTTGGTACTCACGGGGGTAATTCCTTCCGAAGAGTTCATGCGATTTTTTACATCCATCCTTAGTAATGCTCGATGGTCCCTGTCCGTCAAAACATGACGTCTGCCGCGCAGGATTAGCCGAGCGGTCTATGGCGCTGCAGTCATGGACTGTGCGGCTGGTCCCGGCGGAGGTTCGAGTCCTCCCTCGGGCATGGGTGTGTGTGTGTTTGATCTTAGGATACTTTAGGTTAAGTAGTGTGTAAGCTTAGGGACTGATGACCTTAGCAGTGAAGTCCCATAAGATTTCACACACATTTGAACATTTTTGAACATGACGTCTACGTCGTCTTGGTGTAGCTGTGGTTGTTCCTTCGCTTTTGCACCTGACAATCACATCACCAACAGTCGACTTGGGCAGCTTTAAAGGGGCAGTAATGTCTGTCACGGTCTGTTACTGGGATGACATCCAGTGACTAGTCCACGTTCGAAGTCACTGAGCTCTCTTGACCGACGCATTCTAATGTTACTGCTCATCTACTGACAATGCAATATTCTCCACCTCCATTTACGTTGACTGGTCCGCCTCTCATGACATCTAATGATCAATTCCGCAATACTTAGGATGTCCAGATCCCTTCCATAAGATAGTATAATTAAGGATATGTTCGGAAAAGCAAAACTGTTTCACTCAAGAAAAGTATAAAAGCCTATATACTTCTGAAATCTGATTTCGCAGGACAGAGCAGATCAGGTTATAGTTGAAGAAAGGGGCCAAAATCAGTTTCTGTCAGTTGCACAAAACATACAAACTTTATTTTCCTAAAACATTTAATCACACATGCCCTAAAAGCATTCAAAGGCCCGAACACAAGTTATTGAAAATGCATTAAGGAATACACACGGCTGATGGCCTTAGTTACAAAATTTTACATAAAACACACACTGGAGATAGAAGAAATGAGGGCTTAAGGCCTGGGTAACAAGAATTTCAGATAGAGAAGAAAATTTTAAAAGGTTTTAAACAAGTGACTGTTCAAATTTTAATTTAAGATGGCGGAAGGCCTTACCGAAAATAATATTTTACGTAAAGTTCGGCTGATGGCCACATACTGAACATAGAACAACTCATGGCTTAAGATCTGGATTATAACAAGGATTTCCAATGGGCAAAATCCATTTAAAAAAAATAGTTTAAGCAAGAATCTTCGAAGTTTGAATTTAAGACGGCTGAAAGCCTTATCTTAACATTAAAACAAACTAAATTAATAGACAGCTGAAGGCATCGCACGGCACTTGAGACTAAAAGAAAATCACAATCTAAAACAACTGAACAGTGGTGCTCAGAAGTGCTCCAAAGGTCGGTCTGAGGAGGTAACTCTAACATAAGTTTAGGTGAGACAGCAAGCTAAGCGTAATACTAAATAATCGGATGGCAACCCGACCCAGGGACGGCTGAAGGACCGACCAACAACCTAATCAATTGCCTTCTACCCTACCAACAGCACGACAACGGAAAAATCAGCGAGGACGAAGATACCAGAAGCACTACGTCTTGAAAATTGGCGTCTAAACACAGTCAAGACACAATCACCACTCAAAAATATGAGCAACACCAAAGGCTGTCGATCTACACACCGTGGCGGACAGCATCAACACGCTGTGGAAAAACACACTGCCGAAAAACTACACTAACGACCAGGGCAGGTAACTGGAATGTTAATGGCCACAAGGCAGAAGATCCGGCTTATGCACTTCACTAATAAGTATCAATCAATTCAATAGTTAAACACCATACAGGAAGACGGCTACAAAATTTCGCCGACTGCAACACACGATATGTTGCTGCTTGTGGGAATGGTCCAGAAAGCAACGACCAGCAATGAATGAAGAGATGTCACAGCAGTTGAGGTTTCATAACAGGTTAACTGATCACTCAACTTCAGTGTCCAGGTTCGGTAGGCGACGAACTTTGTAGTTCGCGCAGCTGGCGCCTCACAAACCCGACCGCGCGTGCACGCCGCCAGCGGCCCCGTCCACAGAGACTTCCTCGCTGCTCTGTCCCAACCGACCGACTGCCACAAACACCACACATGGAAACATCCTGGTCACACCAAAGATGGTATAGCAGTACTAGCATCGATAAGCGCTGCTGCTGCCACTGACAGAGGCAAGTTAGAAACTCGTTATGGCAGTAACTCAGAGAGAAATAAGACGCCACTCGATTGTGGCAAATGTCAAAGAACAAGGCATGAACGCGAGCCAGCCGCGGCTCAACTTCTGCGTAATAAATATTATTTTGCTGAAAGAAAAGGGTGTTTCAATTTATAAAGCGAATATACAGCAATGTTCTACCTCATCCAGCGCACTAAAATAGTATCATTCAGAGACTTTGTTGTTGCTCTTCATTGTGTTGCAGCCCAACTAATGTCTTAGTTGTTATTAGTAAAAACGGATACAAAAAAGATTGCTGTTATCCCTAATATTCTTTGTTTTCACAAACGAGGATCATATTTTTATCTGGATCATTATGTCGCTCCTAGAGGAGAATAATATATCTTGAAAGGCCTCTAAGAGGCATTTCATAATTTTTTACTAAAATTTATCTTCGTTTTCCACGTCTTTAGCACATACTTTAGGCGCATTTGGCAAACCTTGGCAAGAGTCAGGAGCTGAATGTGTCCTTACTACCCACAACTTCATACATTTTCTGAATTCATGTTTATTATGTACCTGTTTTACATGCATATTTGTCAATTTCTTAAGTATCTGTGTTTCCTCTACATCCAATGTCTTGATTATGATGTCTTAATATAGTACTCGTCTGCTTCTTTCCATTCCCTCCCCTCTCTAAACGACAGAGCGAGTGAATGTGTCTGTATATTGGGTTGTGATACCGTTTGACGTTGGGTAAACTTCTCGTCTGCTACAGTAGTAGCTTAGCCAATTCTTACATAGGCTTAGAGTGAGCCAAGAGGTCTGGTTTCTCCTCTTCAAAGCGCTGTTGTGCTTTAAATTGGCAGTGTGCGAAAAGGTTTTCTCTGACCACTTCCGCAAACTGTGTGGACATCGATTTTGTTAGGGCTCTCTTCACTCGTTCCTGGGAATCCGGCGAGTGAGGTTGCTCGAGGGGCCTCGTCTGCAGTAGCTGAGAACGGTTTCTGAGTTCATGTAAGTTTCGATCTAGCTCAAGTCTTAACCCAATCAAGCCTTAATCATGAAGAATATTTTATTCGGTATACGGAGTAGCAGAGTTTTGTAACAGTTCGATTTTATAGGTAGTTATTTTCTTCAGATGGAACTTAGAAACGTGTGATCGAGGAAAGGGCGACCGTCTAAAATGGGGTAGGTAAAACACAGTAAGGTAGTTGTAGAAACGATCGGTATTGTAGTTGTAAATTATCGTAGCTGTGTTGGGAAAGAACCAGATCTCCAGGCCCTAATAGAAAGCACAGAAGCTCAAATAGTTATTGGTACGGAAAGCTGGCTAAACCCGGAAATAAGTCAACTGAAATTTTTTCAAACGACCTAACAGTGTTCGGAAAGGATAGATTAAATACAGTTGGTGGTGGTGTATTTATGGCTGTCAGAAGTAGTTTACCCTCGATATGCTGAAAAAATTATACATTTAAAGCCGGCGGCAGGCATAAAACGTCATCCGAAATTGTACCGAATTCTTTCTCAGAAAATTATTTTGAACAACTAGTTCATGAGCCCACTTGAAGCGTAAATGGTTGCGAACGCATACTTGACCTCTTAGCAACAAATAATCCTGGACAAATAGGGAGTATCTTGACGAATACAGGGATTAGCGACCACAAGGCAGTAGCTGCTAGGTTGAATACTGTAACACCCACAACCATCAAAAAGAAACGCAAAGTACACCTATTATAAAAGCTGATACAAATGCTCTGAACGCCTTTTTAAGAGACTGTCTCCACTCCTTCCGACCTGATATTGTAAGCGTTGAAAAGATGTGGAATGATTTCAAAGAGATGATATAGACGGCAATTGACAGATGTATAACATATAAATTAATAAGCGATGGTACTGATCCCCCATGGTACACAAAACGGGTCCGATCGCTGTTGCAGAAGTAACGAAAAGAGCATGCCAACTTTAAAAGAATGCAAAATCCCCAAGGCTGGCAAAGTTTTGCTCAAGTCCGAAATATAGCGCGTACTTCAAGGAGAGAGGCTTTTAATAATTTCCACAACGAAACTCTGTCTCGAAATCTGGCAGATATACCCTCGATATGCTGAAAAAATTATACATTTAAAGCCGGCGGCAGGCATAAAACGTCATCCGAAATTGTACCGAATTCTTTCTCAGAAAATTATTTTGAACAACTAGTTCATGAGCCCACTTGAAGCGTAAATGGTTGCGAACGCATACTTGACCTCTTAGCAACAAATAATCCTGGACAAATAGGGAGTATCTTGAAGAATACAGGGATTAGCGACCACAAGGCAGTAGCTGCTAGGTTGAATACTGTAACACCCACAACCATCAAAAAGAAACGCAAAGTACACCTATTATAAAAGCTGATACAAATGCTCTGAACGCCTTTTTAAGAGACTGTCTCCACTCCTTCCGACCTGATATTGTAAGCGTTGAAAAGATGTGGAATGATTTCAAAGAGATGATATAGACGGCAATTGACAGATGTATAACATATAAATTAATAAGCGATGGTACTGATCCCCCATGGTACACAAAACGGGTCCGATCGCTGTTGCAGAAGCAACGAAAAGAGCATGCCAACTTTAAAAGAATGCAAAATCCCCAAGGCTGGCAAAGTTTTGCTCAAGTCCGAAATATAGCGCGTACTTCAAGGAGAGAGGCTTTTAATAATTTCCACAACGAAACTCTGTCTCGAAATCTGGCAGAAAACCCAAAGAGATACTGGTCATATATAAAGCACACCATTGGCAAGACACAATCAACACCTTCACTGCGCCATAACAACGGTGAAGTCACTGATGACAGTGCCATTAAAGCAGAGTTACTAAACACGGTTTTCCGAACCTCCTTCACCAAAGAAGACGAAGTAAATATTCGTGAATCCTAATCAAGAACAACTGCCACGATGAGAAACATAGCTGTAGCAATTCAGCTTAAATCACTTAATTAAGGCAATGCCTCCGGTCCAGATCGAATACCAGTCAGATTCCTTTCAGAGAATGCTGATACAATAGGTCCATATTTAGCAATTATATACAACCGCTCGCTCACAGAAAGATCCGTACCTAAAGACTGGAAAATTGCTCAAGTCACACCACCACGCAAAGAGGGAAATCAGCTGAATTACAGGCCCATGTCACTAACGTCGAGTTGCAGTAGGGTTTTGGAATATACACTCCTGGAAATTGAAATAAGAACACCGTGAATTCATTGTCCCAGGAAGGGGAAACTTTATTGACACATTCCTGGGGTCAGATACATCACATGATCACACTGACAGAACCACAGGCACATAGACACAGGCAACAGAGCATGCACAATGTCGGCACTAGTACAGTGTATATCCACCTTTCGCAGCAATGCAGGCTGCTATTCTCCCATGGAGACGATCGTAGAGATGCTGGATGTAGTCCTGTGGAACGGCTTGCCATGCCATTTCCACCTGGCGCCTCAGTTGGACCAGCGTTCGTGCTGGACGTGCAGACCGCGTGAGACGACGCTTCATCCAGTCCCAAACATGCTCAATGGGGGACAGATCCGGAGATCTTGCTGGCCAGGGTAGTTGACTTACACCTTCTAGAGCACGTTGGGTGGCACGGGATACATGCGGACGTGCATTGTCCTGTTGGAACAGCAAGTTCCCTTGCCGGTCTAGGAATGGTAGAACGCTGGGTTCGATGACGGTTTGGATGTACCGTGCACTATTCAGTGTCCCCTCGACGATCACCAGTGGTGTACGGCCAGTGTAGGAGATCGCTCCCCACACCATGATGCCGGGTGTTGGCCCTGTGTGCCTCGGTCGTATGCAGTCCTGATTGTGGCGCTCACCTGCACGGAGCCAAACACGCATACGACCATCATTGGCACCAAGGCAGAAGCGACTCTCATCGCTGAAGACGACACGTCTCCATTCGTCCCTCCATTCACGCCTGTCGCGACACCTCTGGAGGCGGGCTGCACGATGTTGGGGCGTGAGCGGAAGACGGCCTAACGGTGTGCGGGACCGTAGCCCAGCTTCATGGAGACGGTTGCGAATGGTCCTCGCCGATACCCCAGGAGCAACAGTGTCCCTAATTTGCTGGGAAGTGGCGGTGCGGTCCCCTACGGCACTGCGTAGGATCCTACGGTCTTGGCGTGCATCCGTGCGTCGCTGCGGTCCGGTCCCAGGTCGACGGGCACGTGCACCTTCCGCCGACCACTGGCGACAACATCGATGTACTGTACGCCCCACGTGTTGAGCAATTCGGCGGTACGTCCACCCGGCCTCCCGCATGCCCACTATACGCCCTCGCTCAAAGTCCGTCAACTGCACATACGGTTCACGTCCACGCTGTCGCGGCATGCTACCAGTGTTAAAGACTGCGATGGAGCTCCGTATGCCACGGCAAACTGGCTGACACTGACGGCGGCGGTGCACAAATGCTGCGCAGCTAGCGCCATTCGACGGCCAACACCGCGGTTCCTGGTGTGTCCACTGTGCCGTGAGTGTGATCATTGCTTGTACAGCCCTCTCGCAGTGTCCGGAGCAAGTATGGTGGGTCTGACACACCGGTGTCAATGTGTTCTTTTTTCCGTTTCCAGGAGTGTATATTTGTTCGAACATCATGAATTACCTCGAAGAAATCGATTTATTGAAACGTAGTCAGCACGGATTCACAAAATATCGTTCTTGTGAAACGTAACTAGCTCTTAATACTCATGAAGTAATGAGTGCTATCGACAGGGGATGTAAAATTGATTCCATATTTTTAGGTTTCCAGAAGGCTTTCGACACCGTTCCTCACATGCGTCTTCTGACCAAACTGCGTGCCTATGGAATATCGCCTCAGTTGTGCGACTGTATTCGTGATTTCCTATCACAAAGGTCACAGACTCTAGTAATAGACGGAAAGTCATCGAGTAAAACAGAAGTAATATCCGGCGTTCCCCAAGGAAGCGTTATAGGCTCTCTGTTAACGACGTAAGAGACAATCTGAGTAGCCCTCTTAGATTGTTTACAGATGATGCTGTCTTTTACCGTCTTTTAAAGCCATTAAATGACCAAAACGAATTGAAAAATGATTTAGATAAGATATCTGCATGGTGCGAAAATTGACAGCTGACCCTGAATAAAGAAAAGAAATCCTCTAAATTTCGATTACGCGGTAAGTCACACAAACCTGAAGACAGTAATTTCAACTAAATACTTACGGATTACAATTACAAATAACCTAAATTGGAACGATCACATAGATAATGTTATGAGTAGAGAAAACCAGAGACTGCAGTTCATTAGCAGAACAATTAGAAGGTGCAACAGGTCTACTAAAGCGAATGCTTACACCACGCTTGTCAGCCCAGTTCTGGAGTATTGCTGTGCGGTGTGGGATCCGCATCAGGTGGGACTGACGGATGACATCGAAAAAGTTCAAAGAAGGGCAGTTCGTTTTGTATTATTGCGAAATAGGGGGGATAGTGGCACAGACATGATAGCTGAATTGAAGTGGAAATCATTAAAACAAAGGCGTTTTTCGTTGCGACGGAATCTTCTCATGAAATTTCGATCACCAGTTTTCTACTCCGATTGTTTTAACACTCTGTTGGCACCCACCTGCATAGGCAGAAATGATCATCACTATAAAATAAGAGAAATCAGGGCTCGCACAGAAAAATTTAAGTGCTCGCTGTTCCCGCGCGCCGTTCTAGAGTGGAACGGTATAGAGACAGCTTGAAGATGCCAGAATGTGATTTTCACTCTGCAGCGGAGTGTGCGCTGATATGAAACTTCGTGGCAGATTAAAACTGTGTGCCGGACCGAGACTCGAACTTGGGACCTTTGCCTTCGCGGGCAATTGCTCTACCAACTGAGCTACCCAAGCACGATTCGCGGCCTCTCCTCACAGCTTTACTTCTACAGCGCGTGAGTCGCGTTTGCGTAGCTCTGTTGGTAGAGAACTTGCCCGCGAAGGCAAAGGTCCCGAGTTCGAGTCTCGGTCTGGCACACAGTTTTAATCTGCCTGGAAGTTTCATATCACTGGAAGTCCCTTGACTATTATTAGTGAGGCGGCACTTCAAAAGTGGGAGGAGGCAGGAGCTTGGCTCACCTTTCTGTTATGAGGAACAAATTTGAGGAGAGCTATTCACTAGAAGACTGTTGAAATCTAAATCTAGGCTCGTATCATTTTTAAATGTCAGGGAAGTGAGCTTGAATTTAATTTTTTAATATTACCTGTGATGAATGTGTAGGTCATTCTAGGAACCGACTTTATGCATGCCCATCAGGCCGTGATTGACCTGGCTGGAGAAATAATGCAATGGAAAGCCGAAGGAAGCCCTGTGAAATTAGTATGTGATGAGTGTGTTTTGCGCAACAAGTCGAAAGTGAGCTGCCTGAAGAATCATCCTCGCACTAGATCAAGACCCGAATTGGAGGCCCTCGTCAGCTGTTCGGTGAGTTGAGTCCTCAGTCTGACAAGTGCAGTAAAAATACAGTTTTCACTGATTTTGTGAACGGAAGTATTGCCAGAGGCTGACCGGATGACATTATTTCATACTTTAGGGATCACACGTGGGTATTTTCAGACGCACCTGGCGCAGTTGAAGGTCTTGTTTACCAGTTTACAGTGCGGCACATTTCACAACACAGTGATCTGGAAGTGGAGACACTTTGGTGGTGGCGATCAAGAGGACTGCACCACATATCAAAGGTGAAGCCATTCATCAAACGATATGGGCGCCGACTGATTACAGTAACGTGGGAATGATGCAACGACACTCATATTCTTCTCCATTGACTTTGTTCAGATGTGCTGTAAATAGAAATTTTTTGTGTTCCTTATTCACTTTTTTTCTGCGTTATATGATGTGTATGATGACATTCTGCTTCATTTCATGTGTGCTCTGAGTTATATACAGGTTTTCTTGAGTGAACTGGCTTTGTCATTCAGTGTATAGGAGAGGGTAGGTTTCAGTTACAGATCTATCATCACAAGCAGGTAGCGCGAACATCAGAAGGAGCCAAGGCAAAACATGGAGGCCTAAGAAGAAAAAGAGGAGTGATGTAGTTAGGTGGATGTGTAGTAATGACGCTTCTGATTTAGTCTGGCTATTTATTTGTTAATAGCATGGTCTCTAGTGGTATGTGTGAGGAGTATTGATGTTATGTTTCTGGTCTAATGTGTATCTGTGTATATTGAGATATTTAGCATAGTTAGTCTGGGTGTGGAAATAACATTAACACCAGTCCTGTGCTTCACATCCCGTATTTAGTGAGAAAGAATTTTATGCTTCAAAAACTCAGCTTCATTTTGGTTCAGTTGACTCCACCCACATTGGTAATGTCGGTCCACATTATATTACTACCGTGATTTTTTTTTCTTGTTCAAAGAGATTCTTTCCTTGTTCTTAAAGAATTAATTAAAATCTTTTATTGTAAAGCCCATCACGTAAAACTATCCCAGGCAATTCATTTTGTAACTATTATTAAGTACTAGTGTTAAAAACCAAGATTCAATTCAATCTGAAATACTCCAAATACTCTTAAGAGAGGTAATATGAGCTGTGTGAGTTTTTTTCGGACATATTATTATGCTGAAATATATTGTGAGCCCAGTTGGCACTGAGAAGCGAGGCATCTCAGCTTGGAACCAGCGCGCGGACGAGTAATTAGCAGCCGAGGTATACGGAGATTTCTGCGTTTTTCACCGTGCTTGCAGCACTTCGCAGGCTGCAAGCAGCAGTCGAAACACAAAGAGGGTGTCGCATTTTCTACCCCTTCTCCTCTGGCTAGAATGTGGCACTCCAGGGTCCTACACTCGTCTTCCCCACCAAGCGGGCGACTTTGATCGCAAGACCATAGCCGACACCCGGAGGCCGTGCCGACTGACCTACTAGACATTGGGGGCATCGACTCAAATGTTTCTGACAGGGCCACTGGTCGCATGTGTGACATTGGCGCTGATGTGCGGTAGGTTCCACGCTGCGGACAGTAGCTACGCACGACCCGGCTATCTGTGCCTTGTAGAAAGAAGATGCGTGGCTTGTCACCATTCGGGTCATGTGTTATGAAATTACCCTCGACGGCGTTATCAGAAGAAGAAGAACACTGGTGCACCACAGGGTTGCCACCCACGATAGGTATCGTTTTGTAGACTAGAGATCACACATCTGTGAGACGTCAGTGGAACATGTCAACACGCCTTCCCAGCTGCCGGCTATCAAGTCACAGTACCAACACCATCTCGGAAGTCGGAGCAAGGTTCCCTGCTTGCTATGGGGGGGCGCGAAGAATAGCTTATGTGTGCCAGCCTTGAGCAGGAACTTGCAGGTGGGTGTCAGTATGCCACGCTACAAAAGATCGTATGGTTACCTATCGAAGAAGAGTGCACACATTAGCCACTGCAAGGAGGATTACTGGGACGCCAGAGGTAGCTAGGCGGCGCCTCGTGAAGGGATAGCCGACATCTGGCGAAAGCCGTAACAATCCCCCTCCCCAACAACCGCATCCGAAGGTGCCTGCACGCTAGCGACAAGTTTGTCTAAAATGCGAGTGCTTCTCTCAGGAAACTGAATATTATTCATTTATTAGTTGTAAATTACTGCTCCATTTCATTTTCTGTTTTTTATATTAAACTCTAACGGTGCATGAATCAGCCAAATTTCTTTCTACTTGTACGATAATGTACCAAGGACATTCGTTCTCTTAGAATGATCGAAAGAAATAACTTTTGATACGTCACTCGAGACTTAGAATCTAGTTTATAATTACTTGTTTAGTTGATATAGTACCGCTTTTCATCCTCGTTTCCTGATACCTGTGAGATATTTCTTTTATGAAGATGTGCTGTAACAGTCATATCTCTTGCAGTTGGAGTGTTTGAAGGGAAAGTCTCTCGAAGACGACACCCCAAATTTAAAATTTCGTTCATAATTGTTTGTGTACTTGATGTGATATTGTTTTCTTCCCTTTGTTCATT
Source organism: Schistocerca americana (assembly GCF_021461395.2). NCBI lineage: Eukaryota > Metazoa > Arthropoda > Insecta > Orthoptera > Acrididae > Schistocerca > Schistocerca americana. The sequence continues at coordinate 225,515,432 of NC_060120.1, read as the reverse complement.
TATAACTTTGACGTATTCCTTTTATGGTAATGTTTTACTTTAACAGCTATACTTTTTCAAATGCAGAATGTTGAAAAGAAACGACGCTTTAAAGCGGAACGCCGAAGTTAATCGTATTACTTGTAGGTTGGATGTTCTATTACCTTCTTGTCTTACTTATTAATGTTTGTGGCGTACTCTTTTTTTATAATGTTTTATTTCATTTTCATTGAAATTGTTGTGGTGCTTTTGCTTTTGTGTTAATGTTTCTCAATACTGTGGTTTCTTATGGCCTCTATCTTTGCTTGATCTTGCATTGAGCTATATGTAAGAACCCCATAACAGTAACAGCGTCCTGTTCATTTTAATATACAGCACAGTAACCAGTTAGGTTTTGCTGACCCAAATGGGGACCAAGTTTATTATTTAAATCAGGTGCCACTGAATTAGCAAGTTTAGAATATACTTTGTTAATCGTCGGTAAAATGTTTGCCTGTAGTGCTGATTGCCCTGTACTCAGTTTTACATATTTTGCTCTAAATCTTTTTCACTTCAGTTTATTCATCGTTGTTAAATGACTGGCGTAGCTTTAGAAAGCCTGCTTGGTAGTATCCTAACTTGGCAAGAGTGTTACCTGTGCAGTGTTTCCCCAGAGCATGAGGCTGACGAAACATCTTTATACGATCCATTTCATAATGTTTCACTGAAAATTAACACCATTTACCATATCTTTAGCAACTCATACTTTTGGATCATTTGGTAAACTTCGCCAGGAGAAAGATTTAGCAGCTGGGGATGTCCTTATCAGCTACAACTTCATACATTTTCTGAATTCATATTTGTTCTGCATCTGTTTTACAATCACATATGTCGATTTGTTAAGTATCTGTGTTTCCTCCACCTTCCCTGCTCTACATTATAGTGTCTTAATGTACTCCTATCCTTTTCATTCCTCCCCTCTTTGAATGACGGAGTGATTGAATGCGTCTGTGTATTGCATTTTCATAGTGTTTGATGGCTGGTAAACTTCTCGTCTGCTACTGTGGCTGTTTAGCCAACTCTTATATAGGCTTAGAAGGAGGAAAGGTGGCTTGATTCTTCCTTTAGTTCTTAATAATCACGCGGAATACTTTATTGCGTATAGGGAGTGGTAGAGTTTCTGTAATAGTACGATTTTATGAGTTTTTACTTCGTTAAGCCGGAACTTAGGAATGTAGGAGCGAAGTGAACGAGCTACGCTTCGTCTCAGAATTTGATTTTCTCAGTGTGAATGTGCGTGTACTTGCGTTTCTTGCATTTTTAACGCTTCTGTCCCAGTAATTTCATATCTATTCTGAACTTTCCATCGGTTAGGATGTGAGCCTTTGTTTCTTGTACCCCACGTGTTAGTATATGCTTTGCAGAGCCTTCAACTCCCTGAATTACTTTGCTCCTGTAATTATTTCACGGTAATTTTCTTATGTGGCTAATCCTTTCACCGTAATAAAAGATTTTCAGAATTTTCATATTTTCTCTTGTCTGGCTTTATGCTCGAAACATGCAATTCAAATATGAGGAGGTCTTCACTTCATCGTTCTCCAGTTCCTCCTTTTATCGGTGGGCTTCAAAACAAAATCCCCTCAAATGCCTATAATTTCTCATGCATGTTTCTGTTCCTTTTGTAATTTTTCGTGATTTCGTTTCTCTGTGCGGGTGCTTTGAGTTATAGCACCACCGGATATACACTCCTGGCAATTGAAATAAGAACACCGTGAATTCATTGTCCCAGGAAGGGGAAACTTTATTGACACATTCTTGGGGTCAGATACATCACATGATCACACTGACAGAACCACAGGCACATAGACACAGGCAACAGAGCATGCACAATGTCGGCACTAGTACAGTGTATATCCACCTTTCGCAGCAATGCAGGCTGCTATTCTCCCATGGAGACGATCGTAGAGATGCTGGATGTAGTCCTGTGGAACGGCTTGCCATGCCATTTCCACCTGGCGCCTCAGTTGGACCAGCGTTCGTGCTGGACGTGCAGACCGCGTGAGACGACGCTTCATCCAGTCCCAAACATGCTCACTGGGGGACAGATCCGGAGATCTTGCTGGCCAGGGTAGTTGACTTACACCTTCTAGAGCACGTTGGGTGGCACGGGATACATGCGGATGTGCATTGTCCTGTTGGAACAGCAAGTTCCCTTGCCGGTCTAGGAATGGTAGAACGATGGGTTCGATGACGGTTTGGATGTACCATGCACTATTCAGTGTCCCCTCGACGATCACCAGTGGTGTACGGCCAGTGTAGGAGATCGCTCCCCACACCATGATGCCGGGTGTTGGCCCTGTGTGCCTCGGTCGTAAGCAGTCCTGATTGTGGCGCTCACCTGCACGGCGCCAAACACGCATACGACCATCATTGGCACCAAGGCAGAAGCGACTCTCATCGCTGAAGACGACACGTCTCCATTCGTCCCTCCATTCACGCCTGTCGCGACACCACTGGAGGCGGGCTGCACGATGTTGCGGCGTGAGCGGAAGACGGCCTAACGGTGTGCGGGACCGTAGCCCAGCTTCATGGAGACGGTTGCGAATGGTCCTCGCCGATACCCCAGGAGCAACAGTGTCCCTAATTTGCTGGGAAGTGGCGGTGCGGTCCCCTACGGCACTGCGTAGGATCCTACGGTCTTGGCGTGCATCCGTGCGTCGCTGCGGTCCGGTCCCAGGTCGACGGGCACGTGCACCTTCCGCCGACCACTGGCGACAACATCGATGTACTGTGGAGACCTCACGCCCCACGTGTTGAGCAATTCGGCGGTACGTCCACTCGGCCTCCCGCATGCCCACTATACGCCCTCGCCCAAAGTCCGTCAACTGCACATACGGTTCACGTCCACGCTGTCGCGGCATGCTACCAGTGTTAAAGACTGCGATGGAGCTCCGTATGCCACGGCAAACTGGCTGACACTGACGGCGGCGGTGCACAAATGCTGCGCAGCTAGCGCCATTCGACGGCCAACACCGCGGTTCCTGGTGTGTCCGCTGTGCCGTGCGTGTGATCATTGCTTGTACAGCCCTCTCGCAGTGTCCGGAGCAAGTATGGTGGGTCTGACACACCGGTGTCAATGTGTTCTTTTTTCCATTTCCAGGAGTGTATGTACTGTGTGCTTGAGGTTGTGATTATCTTAGCACCACAGTTTATTTCACGACTACCGTTTCTTGTTTGTGTCTTCATTTATTACTTCGGAAATGGGGAATGTCGTGGTTTGTTCTGCAAAATAATTTGTTCTGCCACGTTGTCCTTTTCGGGTCCATGGTAGGTTTATCCGTATTTCTGTGCATCATAGAGTCTCAATTTCTGATCTCAATAACATCTGATATACATGGTACATAAGTTGAAATACAAGTAACAGTATATACATGGAAATAAGTGTACAAATCATCCAGTAATAACTCATTTTACAAATTTGTCATGATACAGACGACATGTCATAAGAAAATGTTTGCTGTGGTAAATCAGTAATCTAGTTTAGTCAAATAAAGTGGCATATATAACACAGTTTTACAATAAGGTTCAAAGTATTACAAAGCCATAACATTTATCAATACAAATGTTTAAAAAACTATAAGGACAACTAAGAATTCCTGTCAATTCAAATGAAATAAGAAAAATATACATATTTCATGCAATGTGGTACAAAACTTTACAGAGCAGTTACAATTGTTTGTTCAAATGTTAAAAAGAATCAAATGAAGATGAGTGAATATTCTTGTGAGTTCAAATAAAGCAAGAAAGACGCACACATTTACAGTATGGCACAGAAATGCTTACAATCGTATGTTCAGGATTATTGAGAAAACCTTCGAGGACAATGTAATGCAATGAGAGAAGAAAATATCACAGTAAATTATCACATGCATCACTGTTTTATCACACACACACACACACACACACACACACACACACACACACACACACACACACACACACTTAACACAGTTGCACCAACATGGTAACACGAACACATTTCTGGGGCAGACTGAGGGAGTATAGTGCTTCACCTTTAGTTTCTCCAGTGACAACCAAGAGAGCTCCAAATAAGTATGTTATCTAGGGAGACTCAGGGAGGATGAAGTGTCTTGTCTCAACCTCCACTGATAACCCATAATTTCAAGAGTTACAATCATTGCGGTGGAATTGCCATAGTGAGCAGCATTTCCATTTGCCTATCTTTCATAAATTGGGACATGGTGTGAACTCAACTTAGTGCCACCGCAAATTGCATCAAGCCATCCAGCATAGTTCTTTACATTAAGCTTTGCATGTGTATGGTAACCAAGATCACCTCCCATACATGTCCAGAATACATGAAACAAATTTACAAAGGAATTAGATAACTAGTTACATACATTTTAGTGTCAAAATGAATTTTCCTGAAAAACATATTAATTCCCTGTACATGTACCTTATTTAAAACTCCTTATCTGATACACATACATAGAATTGATTATCTTATAACTTGGGCATCATAAAATTGCACATAAGGCTTGCCAGTAAAATTCTCATGTCAGTTTAAGCAATTGGTTAAAAAGCAAACAGTTAACATCAATTTGGTATCAAATGTCTATCTTGGTTACATATCACCATTTTTAAAGGAAACAAAAAGACTTGAATCCAGTCTTAATTTACATACATTTATCTATCTGGCCAGAATGGTAACTACCACATATCTCATATACAATAACATTAGGAATAAGTACGGTGATAATCAAAATGGCTAATTACTGTATACACACTCTTACAGAAGAACACCTTATTAGAATACAATTAATGTCAATCACGTGTCAGTCAACATCTTACATCAACATCTTACACTGTTGGAGGCAAAATTAAGGTGTAATATTTCCTTAGCATTTGTCAAATTCACTGGTATCATTACAGCTACGGAAGTTCCTGAAAATTCAAAGATCAGTTGTCAACCACAAAATAGCTCTGTTACCTGTTTAGTAAATGCCTCATAAAGACATACATACAGAGAACAGTTCTGAAAGAAAATTTTCATCTTAAATGTATTTTGGTTCTTGTTTCCACTGCTACACAGTCTACCTGTAAAGTTAATATTAAACTACATACAACACCATTACTGAGACAAAATTCCTCTCCCCCCCCCCCCAATTGGCTACCTGAAATAACCACAAAAACATCAGCATACATTATCAGTACTGAAATAACACCTTCTTCTTCTCTTTGTTGGCTTCCTTCATTGCTGCCTAACATAAGTAGCATTTACATTACTGCACAATATCAACATTTTATTTCATCACATTAATATAGCTACATCACAAGCATACTATTCCTTAGCTTTTGGTATCAGTATTTTTTACGTAAATGTTATACTATACCCTTTCTCTGCCATTCCTTACTCTGTGTCTAGTATTGCCAATATACATATTAATTTGAAGCTGACAGGTTATTTCTCAGTATTAAGACTAGTCAACAGCCGAGGATTGTTTGCTTCATTTAACTATTTACAAACATCACAGAATGGCATCTATACAGTAGACTTCTGAAACATTATTCGCAAATTACCGAAAGTTCATAGCAAATTATATTTATCAGCAATTAGAAAAATAATTTCTTATAGTGGAAGGTCAGCCAGTCTCCAAACTTCCTCACTATACTTACACTTGGATAGTAGGAGAGAGTTATCTACAATTATTATGTTAAAAGGACAGTAGTGGAATACACAGTGCAATAAGAGAAGAAAGGAGGTCCAGCACAAGGAGGCCCAGCTTCAGGAGGTATCAATTACAAGTTGATGTACCCATCAAAAAGAAGTGGATCCTCTGCCTACTTTAATCATTAAATATCTTGACATCAGATACATGATCAACACCTCTTGAGCAATGGTCCTCAATTTTTTCACTTTCACAGCATTTTTGTGAACAATGCAACATATGGGAAACTGTTCATTGTGTAGAAAAAAAGAACTCGTGGCTGAGTGATCATTCCCTTGTGGGAAAGGTGATGAGACTTCACCAAAATGTTTTTGCCTACTTACAACTGTTTGATATTTATGCGCCATTGCAAGTTCTTCCTATTTTCAGCAGCTCTCTTAATGTTGGCTAGGGCTAAATCAGTGACTTCGTGATGATGTAAGCATCTCTATTTGGGTAATTGTACAATTTCTCTGGCTCTGTCGGGTGGCTGCTTATTTTTTGACACTAGAAGAGGGGCGAAGATGCAGAATCATTCTGTAACTCATTCAACACATTCTGAAATAAATGAAGTCAGCAACTCCAAGGGCTGTGCTTGCAGTAACAACATAGCCTGCAAAGTTTCCCAAGCTCCTTCTTTAGGCATTGCCAAGGGACTTGTAGTGTTTAATAAAAAAAGAAAAATAAGAGAGAAGAAAAGAAAAAGGTTGAAAATGTGGGAAGAAATCGTAAGTGAAAATGGGTTTATTAAAATCGTTAATGACCTTGAAAAAGGGAAAGAATGAAAAGCAAATCGGACTACGTGTTAGAGAAAAGCTATCGGACTTCGTGATTCGGAAAAGCTATTGTTGGGTTGGTCCTTGTGGCGTTTTTGAGCAAAAGTTAAACCAATTTCCACTACAAAAATTATTGAAAAAGAACAGAGAATTACAAAATGTAACTGACAGGGCGAAATGGCGCAGATAAGATTTCATCATTTACCAGGTTAACATGTCTTCTTTCGTGCGCCGTCCAGGTCTTCAAAAATCTCCTTCAATTCTGCGTGAAAAGTCTGCTTCGAAATCTTGCAATAAGTTTCATTGTCCAGGAATTTGTAATGTATCCAAAACCGTCTTGATATTAAATGCAATTTATTTTAGTTGCTTCTCTCCATCCTCCGAATTTCATAACAACTTCCACAATGTCTACACATTAAAATCAGATCAAGACTAGCTAATAAGTTTTTTACGTCAGCATCAGATCGCGTCTGCATTAAGCTTCCGCTCTCGAGAGACAATTAAGAAACGAATAGAAAACAAAAAAAAGAGTTACAATTTTAGTAGTTTCTCTGTCGTCGAGCGCTCATACCGCTGCGACGGGATATTTTTTATCTGAGGGAACGAGTGTAGCGCGGCGAAATTCAAAGTCCCGCTACATCGCCCCCTCGACTGTCACGCTAAAACATTTAGCGTGGCAGGCTAGCAAACAATAAATGTCTATTATACATATTTTCATAGGAAGCGCCACGTGCATACTTAGGGGATTATCTTTGTCAATACTTACTTTCTAAATCTATATACTACATAAAATTGTTACAGTTTTGATCCTTTTTACACAATTAATATATATTTACATACAGTTTGTTTGAACAAGCTGCTCGCCAGCGCAGTTAATGTTCTGCGCTTCCAGCGTTGGCTTCCCAATGCATCTCTGGCAGCACATAGTCTTTGCGCATGCGCAATAGCATCACTGAATTTCGCGTGCGGCAATTTCAAAATCGCTATGTTATGACAATCTTGCACAGTATTCACTTTCACATAGTGTTCATTACAAGTTGTTATTCCAGCATAAATGGCGTGTTAAGTTCGGTGACACCATAAGATTGAGCGTGCGCGTGATCTGAAGCAACGTCCATGTCTTCTGTTACGACACAACACTCCAAGTCCTTCCGCGTTTTCATGACTATTGTTCCCGGGGCATATATGGTCGATGTAGTTTTTAGCCTCCACATCGCCTACGACAGGTGCTGAGTTTATTGTCTCCAAAGCATCTGAAGGCCGGCCAGGAACAACGGCGTCAATTTTCGCAAAGGTAGGTGTTTCACCACGTTGTTTACACTTGCCAACAAACGTTCATTGCAGTGTGAAAATCCCCATTATCGTCGAAGTAAATTGCAGTTTATATCGATTTACAAACAGTTATTTAGTTTATGCACCATAAGTTTCACAAATAACACAAAATTCGTCGTTTATACCGTTCACAGTTTAATACAGTTTGCAACACTTTTTTGCCATATTTACATTTTAACAAAGTTCACTTTGTGCAAGCATGTTTACATCGTTAATTCTGAAAGCTTACATTGCGTGGTCACATTTCAAAATATGTTGACAATATGCAAAGTTTTAATACATATACAAATACATATAAATTTACAAGAATCTGCATGTGAAATATTTACACTAGAAAATTATACTAAGTCCCATTGGCTTTCTTTTATTGGGGTATTAATTTTTTTTTATTATTCAGGTTTGGGCGTGTCAAGGGATTTCAGACTTAACATTTAAATCACAGGCTTTCCTTCATTTATTATTTATCTATTTCTTTTGATTCCATATCTTGGCTAGTGGTTGACCAGGCTTGTAATGCCATACTCAGTTTTCTTCACGTCTTTTTATTCATACCTGAGAGTTTACTGTCACACAATATATTCTTACATTCCATAAACAAACAATACTCAGCTGCAGGAGGTGGTAGGATAATGGAGAAAGAAAGAAAGATAGACTGGAAGAAACTATTCACTACCTATAAACTACCAAATCCTAAAGCTAATACATAAAAAGAGAACATTATACATTATAACGTTTGCATCACCTTCAAGGGTTGTGTGAAAGGAGGTGCTTACAATTTACCAAATCATGGGTAAATGTAAGTGTCCTTACGTCAAGTCTGTGTAGTGTAACCTCATTACATATTCTCTGTTTGTGTTCTGACTGTTCATATGACTAAGTGTATTATACCTTAACAAATCCTTGCATGAGTAAATCACATATCCGCTCAGTACTTCCTCGATATCTCCACTTCTTGTGGATACCGTCTATACAAATGGAAAATGTATCTCAGAGATTGTCTCTCTCATAATGTGTATTATATAATGACATATCAAATTTCCTCTCAAGAGTTCAACCATGAACTTTCTTCTACTTTAATGAAGGTTAAACATTATGTATGTTGTATATATATATATATATATATATATATATATATATATATATATAATTTCTTTCTATAAAACATAAATAAAGAACGTAGTCTTATAATTGACAGCAAAATGTCTCTTTCTCAGTGTCCGTTGCTCGACGTCGGCAGCACGGCTGGTCACTTCTCCTTTGCACTTACCTTGCATTACCTGAAAAGTCAAATGTTGTCTTCAAAGTAGATGTAATTTTGTCATCTGTTCACTAAGTGGAGGTGTTGTACGAGTCGCAAAAACGGCTTTAATAACTCTCCTATCTTTTGCTTCGTCAGAGTTTCATGTTGTGTGTAAATATAATACAGGCTAACATGGCACTAAATTTCACTTTCGTAAAAAAAAATTTTTTATACAAATTTATTCACATGAGGGCTGTGTAAAAACTACATTTCTTCCAATTTAAGTTCCTTAAAATATCATTCTCCTGTCTGAACACGAACTATAAATGTTTTCTTCCGCACAATGGCTTAACAAAACTTAACGAAAGGTTACTAAGTTACACTTCTGAAATAAATTAAAGCTTATGTGTTCACGAGTCACATTCTTATTACACTTCTTTCAACAGTTGTGATCATCATTATGTTCACTCTGCTTTTCTTGCATTCGTTCATTTTCAAGGGCACTGAAAATAGATTCACATTTAACGTCTCGTACTCACGTATTCTAACTCATCACAAATGTTTTCTTTGAAACTGAAATTCTTATGTAATCTTAAAGATATAGACTATTTACTCACTTCTCTATGTAGCACAATATTACCAAAACATTCTCACTCATACTTTACTCACATATTCATCATAATATGTACATCCTTATACATTAAACATATTCCTCATCAAACATTAATATATCACATACGTGGGGCCATTTGGTATTTTCATTCTCATAAAACTCCAATAATATTTTCCTCAAATAATCTGTCTCCATCAACTACTTCACAGTAACTTACCTTCTTATATTAACTTAAATATTAACTCATTCATACTGATAATTCATTCTTACATCCTCATTCATTCTGCTACATACCTATGTCATTACTGATCTCAATAGCTATTATCTCCTGTCATTAGAGTGCCTTGAAATAACTAACTAATTGTTCATTCACCTCATAATTTACAATTAACAACAAATGTAACCTGTGTAGATCTCATTCCTGTATGAATATCTTTTCTCATTCAGTAAGTGTACTCACCTGGGTTTACATTCTCTTCATAATTATGTGTACAAGTGTAACTGCAGTATATAATTTCCATAAATTAACGTTTGTGTTCTTAGGCTGTATAACTTAATGTTCGTGTATTCAATACAAATATTTATGACCTCGTTTTCACAGCAACTTGCTCATGTTCAACTTAGTTATCATTATATTATGTTGTTTTAGTGCACAAATGGTTTCAAATGTCTGTGGGGATGCAGCCCCCTCGGCTTGTGAGATAACGGGTATTCTAGGGAGTAACAACCTGGGTGAGGTATGCTTGCTATTCTGAAAGGACCTGAATATAATATCTGCCATTTTCTGTTCAGTTGTTTTAATTTTGTAGACTTGGGATGTGAACGCAAAAGAACAAGGTCATCAACCTGACAGGTTAGTTAATTCCTGTCCTGCTGTCATTTTGTCGTCGTACCTGAGGAAACAAACCGTCTCAGCCGTTGCGCTCTTACAACACCTCCCGACCGAAGCACGAGCGCTTAGTTAGGTCGTCGACTGTTTTCCGTCGTCTGCTGTGTTTGGCCGGGTTCATTGACCAGCTCCACTATGTTTACATTCCGGCCGCTTGGCGCCCACGCGTCAGCTGATGGCGCGCCGCAGTTGTTATTGCTACTTCGTGGCGGGGAGTGCATAACTGTACTGGGGAACGGCGGTGGATTCCGTGGAGGGTTATGATTTGTCATGCGTGAATTTTGTGTGTTCCACATATTCTGTCGGTGATTGTTGGGATTGTTATTGTTGTGGTGGTAATTATGTCTGTTATATGTCACGTTCCTGTCAAAGTGGCCCGGGTTGTTCCGGTTATTCTCACGTCTCCTATTGTTGTTGTTGTACTGTCTGTAATTTTCATTTTGCTTGTAGTTACCATTTTGATATGGGTGATAATTATTGTTGTTATTATTGTTCCACGAATTTCTGCGGTTGTTCCTACTGTCATACACGTTTCCATTTGAATGTGTTTCGCGAGCAGGCATCGTATTGTGTCCCGGCGCGGACGGATGGTTCCACCAACCACCGTCACTACGGTTCCTTTGGGGTGGGTGCTGATTTTGGTTAGTAATATGAGTAAAATTTGAATGGCATGAATCGCCTCTGTAAACTACGTCCATTTGATCTAAGAAGTTTAAAAAACTCTTAATGTCATTCTCCGGTACTCCTATTAATCTGTCTCGGTATGGAAAGGGTAAGTGGCTCTTTAAAGTGTCAATTATCGCCGGCAAGTCGGCTGGTTTGGACCAGTACAGTGTCTTGTCTAGGTACCTCTCAAAGTATTGTCTTAATGTCTCTTTTTTAGGGCCATAGGTCTCGGGGTTGCACACTTCTCTCCTTAGACTCTGTTGCTCATTCTCGGACCAGAATTCGTCCAAGAAGGCTTGTTCGAACTGTTCAAACGTAAGGCATCGCCGTTTCATAGCGGCACCCCACTTAGCTGCTCGTCCTCTCATGAGATTGGTGACGTATCTGATTTTATCGACTTCTGACCAACTACGTGGAAAAACACCGTCAAATGATCTAATAAACACAATAGGGTGGACTTTGTGCTTGTCCTCACTGGAAAATGTCTGGAAATGCCCATGTCTTACAAACGTGTCATCAGCCATGCCGACTGGCATAACTGTATTGACGTAGTCTGTGTCACTTGCTACTCTAGGTGTCGTATCGTAATATTGCTCGTTTGGTGGAAAAGAAGGCGGCACATTGTAATTTTGATTGGAAATAGGTGATTCCACAATAGGTGTTCTGTCTGGGTCATTAGCCATGGTTTTAGCTGTTTTGTCGTTCCCTGACGATGCGTTTGCACCAATCACCAAACGCGGCACAACATTGTCTCGTAATTTTGTCACTTCGTCTTCTATGTGTTTTGTCTCGTCTTTAACATGTGTCTTTGATTTTGAAAGTATATCCTGTGTAATTGTTTCAAGTTTTTTGTCCAGATAGTCGTCACACAATTTACATTCGTGTACAATTCTTTCGGCCATGTTGGTGTCGTTGTTTAGTGACGAGAGGTCCGCTCGATCTTCTAATTTTTCTATCTTTTCTTTGAGGTGGGTTTGTTCAAGAACTACCATTGTGAGCTGTTGGGTAATATTTCCCACTTCTTCAGTCAGCTTTTCTTGGGTGGAGCTAGCTGAAGTGTGGGCCTGAGCTAACTCTTCCACACGAGTGTCTACTTCCTGCTGCACATTAACTATTTGAGTTAGCTGATTCTCACATCGGGTGATATTGTTTTTTGTTTCATGTGTGAATGTAACCAAAGTTTCTTCCTGTTTAGTGACTCGATCGGACAATGTCTCAAATCGCTGGCTGAGCTGTTGAGTGGTGTTATTTAATTCTGTCATCTGTTTTGTCGTCCGTTCAAAATTTTCGGTCATAGTATGGTTTAATATGTCAATTTTCTGACTAACGTCTCGTTTCATGTCTGCAAATAACTCTAATAGTCGGTCCAGTTTGTCAGTTTCTTGTGTCCGATTTGTGTCACATTGCTGAATTTGTCTCATATTCGGTTCTGACATTGATGTTAACAATGGCGCTGACGGTCTAGTCTCGCGTCCATTCCACATTTAGTCATTTAAAGTCGCCATCTGTGTATTATCACAAATGTTGCGAGTTTGATGCAAAATCATTGCATTGATCTGTGAACTCGTCCATGGAGGGAAATGCGGACTTTCTTGTTGGTTGCACGATGAATCTAGTTCACTTAACTCATCTGCCGAAACTATCTCTACCTTACCACGTTCCAATGTAATAGGATGTATAATCGTAAGTCAAAAGGGAATAATATGAGTCTGATTAATGAAGATTTGTCTCAAATTTAGATTGAAATACTTTCTCGTCAATGTAAATGATTGCTCTATTGCAAACAATGGTTGAAAAAGATGCAGCAGGGCGGACAGAATTTTTCGTAACAAATGACTGTTTGGCGGTCAAAATCACGATCTTCATATGCAGCTACAACAATACTATAATTACCACAAACTACAATAGAGAGAGATAATTTTGGAAACATCTAGAAGAAAACTACAGGATGTGTGGAGAGGGAAAAATGGATTCTGCAGTTGGCTATTGAATGCTTGAATGAAACATAATCGTGTGACTCACCATTAAATTTTCTATCCTGCAGCGGCTGGTCAATCACTTCTGCGTAAATCGTATTCGTCAAAAGATGGATTTTCTTAATACATCTCCATCGGATAATCACCAAAAGGTCTCAAAATACGTTTTGCATCAATATATGCCCATTTAAAGAAAAACAGATTGAATTAGTGACAAAAATTCTTTACAATATTGTTGCATGATCATTTGCTTAGGTACAATAAAGTTGGTGTTTTAGTTACCCTTTAAAGTTCTGGATTTTTGGATATTCTCCATTGGGAAAAAATACCAATTAGTTTCAAATTTTCTCAAAAACGACACATCCGAAAATAGCGTCCTGTCACGATCGCCAGTTGTAGTGTTTAATAAAAAAAGAAAAGAGAGAAGAAAAGAAAAAGAAAAAAAGGTTGGAAATGTGGGAGGACATCGTAAGTGAAAATGGGTTTTTTAAAATCGTTAATGACCGTGAAAAAGAGAAATAATGAAAAGCAAATCGGACTACGTGTTAGAGAAAAGCTATCGGACTTCGTGATTCGGAAAAGCTATTGTTGGGTTGGTCCTTGTGGCGTTTTTGAGCAAAAGTTAAACCAATTTCCACTACAAAAATTATTGAAAAAGAACAGAGAATTACAAATGTAACTGACAGGGCGAAATGGCGCAGATAAGATTTCATCATTTACCAGGTTAACATGTCTTCTTTCGTGCGCCGTCCAGGTCTTCAAAAATCTCCTTCAATTCTGCGTGAAAAGTCTGCTTCGAAATCTTCCAATAAGTTTCATTGTCCAGGAATTTGTAATGTTTCCAAAACCGTCTTGATATTAAATGCAATTTATTTTAGTTGCTTCTCTCCATCCTCCGAATTTCATAACAACTTCCACAATGTCTACACATTAAAATCAGATCAAGACTAGATAATAAGTTTTTTACGTCAGCATCAGATCACGTCTGCATTAAGCTTCCGCTCTCGAGAGACAATTAAGAAACGAATAGAAAACAAAAAAAGAGTTACAATTTAAGTAGTTTCTCTGCCTTCGAGCGCTCATACCGCTGCGACGGGATATTTTTTATCTGAGGGAACGAGTGTAGCGCGGCGAAATTCAAAGTCCCGCTACAGACTGAAGATGCATGATGCAAGGAGATAATGAAAGGCTTAATTTTCCTACAGCATAATATACGCAACCAATGCTGGGATCGGAACTGACGTCCATTATCAGATATTACTTTGTCTATGTCATCAATTTCCTTCAAAAAGTGTTTAACAAATGCTGCAGATACAGGTTATGTATGTAGTGGCTCCATGTAGTTGGGTAATGACGCAAATTTCGACACAAGTCCTACTGCCACAAAACAGAAGAGTAACTGTTGTTTTTCTTGGGAAGGGGTCCAAATAAATCAACAACTAAGAGCTGTCTTCATTTAGTAGGGAATATGGGAAACAGTGGAGCAGAGAGGGATATAGTAGGAGGTTTTGGCTTTTGACATAGTTTACACTCTGAAACCACCACACTAATTCTTTTCTCCATATTGTGAAAATAATATGTGCCACATAACGTGTAAAAACATTTTCAGGCCCCAAAATTGGTGTAACTAAGGTGTATGTACCACACAAGTTTCTTTACTAAGTCATCAGAAATACATACTACCCAATATTCACTATTAGGACTGCTAAGTTTGAAAAGAATATTGTTTCACATCAGATAAAATTGTCTCACCGCTACACTGTCCCTGTCATTTCATTTCTCTTTGATTTCCCTCCATATAGGATCCTTATCTTGTTCCTTATCGATGTCAGCAAATGTTTTAGTGAAATGTAATTCTCAAATGCAACTTTTTGAATGTATAACATATTAAAGTTATTTTCCTGACAATCTTTTTCACGTGGTTTTACAACACCAAAAGGCGAGCGAGACAAAATGTCAGCTACTTTGTTTTATGTTAGCAGAATGTAAACTATGGTAAAATGGAACTTCTGCAAAGTTAAGGCCCAACACTTAAGACCATCATGATTTAACTTAGCAGTTATCAGAGATTGAAGGGCATGGTGATTAATATACACCTTCGTACATCTGCCACACAGGAAGTAGTGGAATTTATCAAAAGTCAAAATCGCAGCCAATGCCTTCATTTCGGTCACATAGTAATTACGTTCTAATTTAGATAAATGTGACTGGCAAGTGCAATAGGCCTTTGGGTTTGACACCGTATTCTTCAAATTCTTGAAAAACGTGCACACCAAGTCCAAATTTGGAGCTGCCAGTATAATTACAAATGTCATTTGTCAGATCTGGATGGTACAATATAGCTGCAGCAAGAAGTGCATCCTTATAACTTTGAAAGTCATCCTGAGCTACCTTGTCCCAGTGCCACTCAATATTCTTACCAGTCAACTCATACAACCTGGAAATAGTCAGGTTTTCCCAATTAATCAAGTGACAGTAGAAATTAATGTGCCCTAAAACCTTCTGTGTTGACGTTTAGTTGTAGGAGTAGGCATTTTTGCAGTAACTCCCAACTTCTTTGGAACAGGTTGAATTACTTCCTTAGATATGGTATGACTAAGAAATTTAATTTGAGATTTGCCAAATGGCGACTTTCCCAAATTAACTGTGATGCCAATCTCAGCAAACACTTGTAGCAGTCTATTAATATGACTCTTGTGTTCTAACTATGAATTTTCTGCAGTGAGGATATTCTCAGCATAGGTGGTAATTCTTTCCTTCAAGTGCTCAGGAAGAATAGAGTTTAATTCACAAACTAAGGCAGAAGATGAAATGTTAACTCCAAAGGGCAATTTACAAAATTGGTAAGAGGAACCAGGGCAAAGAAAAGCTGTATATTTCCTACAAGTAGGGTACCAGTTTGAGATCTAAAATAGATCATTGGTATAGATTTGTCTGGAATCTAACACCAAATGTATTGACCCATCTCTTTTATCAACAGTGTGGACTGTTCTAAGAACTCATGGCTGGTTCAGTGAGACTGTGAGCTAACGTGAACTGGATCTCAGTCTGTACTCTTTCCCTGCATACCAAGGTATAGCATAAGATGGAACAATAAACTTTGTATGTTCTTTGACTTTAAATTCACACAGAAAATTTATGGTGTTAGGTTTGTTGAAAACTTCACTAAGTGACTGCAAGATGTCGAATAACTATTGCCTATCAACTTCTGAAGATCCTCTACACTGTCTGCTTCATCATGTATAATTTCCTGTATACTTTATCATGAATAATTTCAGAGATATCAAAAGACTGTTCCACTTCCTGAGAAGTACTTGATTTATGACCAATAGCTTCAGTGGAAGGTTGTGAGTTTGAGAAGATTAAAATTTCAAACAGTTTATGTGTTCTTCCCATTTTCTAAACCAGTCTTCGAACTGCAAACATTTGACTTGCCATCGACTGCTGCTTCAGCCTGAGCAACATTAAAAGTTGGAGTGACCTTGTATACAGTCAAGAAATCGACACCCAATATCATTTTGCAGTAAGAAGTGGCACAGTTAATAGTTTGGCAGAGAACTGATAACATAGGCAAATGAAATACAAACGTGTTTGGTTTCTGACCTCTACAGTTTTATCAGTAATAACACCCTTAATTTTGGGTAGTTGCAATCGAAATGTTGGACAGACAGTTGACCCTTGACATATTCTGAAAAGCCACCTGACTGGTAACCGAAATATGACTACCTGAGTCTAATACTGCTGATAAAGAAACTTGTCCATCACATACTAATGATATGGGATGGATCAAGTGTTCTGATTGTCTATCTTCTCTTCCAAGAGGGTGTCTCTAATATCATCACATTGGGCAAAATTTATTAGTCTCTCCTATGAATCCATGTCACAAAACGCTTTTCGTAAGAAAGTGTCATGAAAATCCACTACCATGTGATTGGTTATGTCCCCTACTGGTTGTGGATATACATCTGTGACACACTTTCACTATCATCAACTGGCCAAGGTATGTAATTAGTTACTTTGTCAAAAACATTGACAAATTTAGTCCTTGGTCTTTAACAGTCTCTATATTTACAGGATTATGGTTTCGCCTAACATCTTTTTCTCCATTTGTTTACTAATTTGCTCAATGCGTTCACAATATATTATTTTTGTGGTATGAAGGGAGGAATTCTCTGTATTGACGAACAAGTTGTTTGCCACATATGCCATCAGTCGTCCCTGTGATGGCCTGTCGCGCCTTACATTATCACAAGGATTAGGTGGTCTAATCTCAACTACTTCAGCGCGTCTTTCAGTACTAACATTTCCACGATCACGCCTCTCCTGATTATTTCTTTGATAATAACTGTTACGATCACGCGAACTTTCAAGTGTTTGGTTGTAATGATAGTCATCTGAAATCAGTGTTCTCATTTTCTCGATTTGAATTAAAGTTTCGTCTTTTACGCCAATTACTGTTATTTCTTTCATTATTCTGATCTCTGTTGGAATCACCATTATTGCCATAACTTCTTGAGTTCCTAAAACTACGATCTCTGTTTCTGTCTCTGAAATTTCCGCTATTGTACGACTGATCTCTCGAATGGCAGTTGTTTGAATAATTATGATCACGGCTATTAGACAATTGATTATTCTGTTCATGATTGTTGTTCATTCGCAGAATACCCTTCATGTGATTATTTTCGTTTTGATTAGAATATTTGTCTGTATTTATTTCGCAAGTAAAATTCCTCACTGGCAACTTCCAGTTCTTGAAGTTAATTTTGAATAGCCTCAATGTCATTTTTGCTGGGTCCTGCCAAAGTAATGTGTCACAAGCGTGTCGGTAGTTTATTCAGACAAATTCTTATTAATCCAGAGGGACTGTACAGACTGGATAAAAACGATTCTTACGTAACATGTGCTGAAAATAGTCTGCTGGGCTGGAAAAGTCTGATTTTTCAAAATTCTTTAGCATAATAATACTGTTTTTGACTCTGTATTGTGTTGCTTGAGACCAGTGAGCTGACAAGAATGGATGATCAAATCCACCCTCCATTTGGTATTCCTGTGCGATTTCTCTCATTCTTGTGGCTGGTTCAAATTCTAAATAGCCACACATATATTCAAGTTTACGACCAATTGGCCATTAAGATGGGAGACAGTATTGGAATTGTTGTAGCCGTTCTCTGGGGTGCATGTCATCGAGAGAATTTCGAAAAACCTTAAACTTTCGAACAGTGAGGAAATATTTGTGATCAAATTAATCATTCTGGTGGGGGGACAAACTATTTTTCGCGATATCTTATCTGAGTAACGTACTGTGTCCGCGTATCGGTTCACCTGCATGGCACAATTCAGGGAGTTCGTCATGAGTATTAAAATGCGAAGTATGGCTATCGGCATGATCATGCCCGTGACTGATTTTCCGTTCAGTGCGCAATAATCGGTCTTCTAGCTTCCATAAATCAGACTTTGCTGTTGATTAATGGTCATCTGTCCCCGTTTTAAACTATGAAGAGAAAGATGTACTTCAGACTCTACAAAAGGAACAGATTTTGTTACATCAGAATTTTTGTCTGTATTGGTAGTCAGTTGGATCACGGTTACAGAGTTCGTCTGATGGTTTGGCAACATAATTTAAATATTCTAGGGTAACTGCTCATGTAGCCTTAACGGTACACATTGTATCTGAGTTTCAAACTAACCATCCTGCTGTTTTAACTGCAAGATTTCGGCCGTTTCAATGTGTTCAACTCTCGATTTTAGGTTGTTTATTACAGGGTTGTACTCCTCACGTGCATCTTACCTAATCTGTTTCATCTCATTCTTGGAGCGCTTAAACTCTTCTCTAACACTTTCTTTAATCTCTTCTTTAAAACTTTTATTGTCTTCCTAAACGCTCTTAAACTCTGATAATAGTATCTGCAAAAGATCATTGTCCTTGTGTTTGGCACCACTACCTGAAGCCAAAGAGACTGGCTCAGCATGATTAACCTGTGGCTTAACTCGTGTTCATAAGCGTGACGTTGATACCTGACAAATGTGTATAGCTTATTTCTGATATCGAAATACGTAAATCACCGTGCAAGACGACAGAACTATGTGACAGTTTATTTCTGAATGCAAATAAGTGGACTCACGCTACACGATGCTAAATCCAGACTAGCCGGTACGTCAAACTATTTCTCTGCGAGAAAGAAATCCATTTCAATGAAATTGACAAACGCAGTCTGAATCTAACTGCACAACAAAATAGTTCAGTTTACATTATTGGCCCTGAATATTGCTCATCTTTATCATTAGCCTTGCAAACTATCACTGCACAGGAACTGTTACTGTAGTTATATAGGAATTGAACATAGAAATTAACGCTTGAAAATTCCCAAGATAGCTTTTTACTGGAATATATTACTGGTATTATGCCTCTGAAATGATACTGGTATTATTTTCACAAATACGCTTTGTCAGTCACTCTGCCTTACAATGGACATAAACTTTGACGACAATTAAATTTATTGACCAAACTGTGCCCCCATAATGCTCGTCTGCTTATCAAATAGTTGCTATTAGGAATAAGGATGTGACTGTCAAAAACTGAATTTCCTTTGCTGTACTTGCGATGTGCAGTGCAAGATGGTATCTTACTAACTTTCATAAACTCTTCTCAGTACACAAGTCGTGATGTGCAAAGCGAGTGCACAAACAGTGTCATGAAAGTAAATTAAAATTTGGAACTAATCTTAACGACTGTTAAATGAGAAGAAATACTCCAAGTTTAACTGTGGTTCATTAAGCTATAAAATTCTCACAGCTAGACAAGTTAGAAAAATATTTGTTAGTAACTCTCCTGTGTACAGTTGCCTCCCTCGACGCTTGTTTCAACTATAAGACAAGACCATATGCTTCATTGCAAAATTTCTACAGCAGACTTCATCCATACGCAATGTTCTAACAATAAGAAGCTACACAGCTACAAATATAAAAAACTGGATTACGGTAAAAGTTGGCTTTTATCATACTTTCATAATTATAATCTCGTTTGCTGAATATCTTTCCTCAAAACACATTATTACAAAATCCTTTTAAATAATGCTGCCTCCACTACACAGCAGGTCAGTTTCCATTCTCCTTAAACCAAGTACATTGCCTGAATCTCCAACGCTGTCTGCCACTGCTACCCCTTCACTTACCCTCAAAATCGAAGTTAACCCGCTGACCAACATCGCTGATCTCAAATACAGTCTTACAAAGAATGTGATTTCATAGGTCAAATTTGCAAAGTAATTCACATTCAAGGGCAAAAGTTCCTGAAAATCGTCATGGAAAATGGGACAGCCGCCTTTTACGCTCTCAGTTCGAATAACTTTAAAATGTAGGTATAAGAGTGTGCGCATTTTTGACCAAAATTTTGAACACTTGGGCATAGGGGAAAAATAAGTTGGATCTCCAGAATTTTTGAGCTGCTGAGGCATGGCAGAGACAGTGCCAAAGGGAAAGAAAGGCAAAATGAGACCGTTTAAGTGAGAGAACAGCCAGTGGCAGTGAAACATACCGTAAATCAGTGGGAGAAATAGGAGTGTGTGTGTGTGTGTGTGTGTGTTTGGAGGGGGTGGGGGGGGTTGGCTGTGAGATAGAGATGCTGAGTATGAAGGCCTGACTACAGACTGGGTAAAAGAATTTATAATGTTCTGCGTTAATAAAGCGGGAATACCTTCGCATGCCAAAATTTTTGGTGTGAGACGTAGAATGAGGAGTGGTTTCCCCACATTTCTGTCAGTCTTTTAAAGAGAAACATTTTTCCGTGAATTCTGTTTTGTATAAGAATTAAATTTGTATTGAACATATGTCCCTCTATACACATTACCTTCGCAGTGTATACATTACGCTCACATATATAAAATCGTTCACACTCAGAAAATAAACATTATTGTTCTACATCGTGATTCATTCTTTCACACATTATATACTGTCAGTAATACACGCAGGCGAGATGGTAGATTCTTTCACACTAGATTCGCGTAAGGTGTTCGATCCTGTATAAACTGTCGACTGATAACTAGGGTATCATCTTACGGATTACCTTCACAGATGTGAGAATGGCTTGACGGATTTTTGTCCGATAGAATCCGGCATGTTATAATGGACGGCGGATGTTCAACTGAAACGAAAGTAACACTAGATGTGCCTCAAGGAATGTTTTCACTATAAAAAACTGATTTCTCAGGTGTGGTCAAAAGCACTATTGTATTTCAAACATTTTTTACGGCAGTAATTAACGGCCATGGATTATTCTGTGAAGTTCATGGTACACAGGCTGTGAATCATTAACTTTATACACTAACAGACTGTTCGCTAAACATGCCCTTACCTACAGGATAGTATCATCGCTGTATGGTAGTAAGGAAACGAAGAAAGACATAGTGGTTCCATTTGGTGTACTGAATGATAGCTCTCTTTATATACGACTATGTACATGACAGTGCTCTTAACCAAGAAAAACTCCAGAACAGTATTTGAGTCTAAGATCAGTGGTAATCTTAATGAAGCATATTTAAATAAACAGCGTTCGTAAAATGAAGCTGCGTGAAATGGCTTGAATACATGAAATCAGTAGATTAGAAAGAAGCGTGAATGTAGACATATTTGTGGTCAGCTTTTGGGAAGTGTAATGTGTATTGAGGAACATATATTCAATAAAAATTTAATTCTTATACAAGATAGAATTCACGGAAAAATGTCCCTATCGGAGCGCAAAAAAGGCAATGTTTCTCTTTAAAAGACTGACAGAAATGTGGGGAAACCACTCCTTATTCTACCTCTCACACCAAAAATTTTGGCATGCGAAGGTATTCCCGCTTTTTTAACTCAGAACGTTATAAATTATTTTACCCAGTCAGTCTTTGTAGTTAAGTCTTCATACTCAGTATCTCTATTTCACTGCTCACCCCCCCCCCCCTCTCCCCCCCCCCCCCCACACACACACTTATATACCAATGTCTCCTATTTTTCCCATTGATTTACAGTATATTTCACTGCCACTATCTGCTCTCTCACTTAAAAGGTCTCATTTTGCCATTTTTCCCCTCTGGCTTTGCCTCTGCCACGCCTCGGCAGCTAAAAAATTCTGGGGATCCAATTTATTCTTCCCCTATACGCACGTGTTTAAAATTTTGGTCAAAAATGCGCACTCTCCTATACCTACATTTTAAAGTTCTTCGAACTGGGAGCGTGAAAGGCGGCTATCGTTAAAAAGCGAATTATATTGCAGATCAATCTGTTACATCTGTACATGCACAGGGGAGCTTTCAACTGCAATGGCAGACGATCTCGACAACAGTTTGGAAACAGGCGTGAGACTGGCAGTGACCTCGAAACGTTTAGGAAACTGTTCTTGTAATTCTTTCAGGGGCGCAATGAGTTCTTCAAACCTCACGTTTTCCATGACGCCCGTGACTTAGGGTACTGGACTGTGTTTCTCAGCATGTGTTCCTTCTATATCGCCATTTTCTTTTTAAATGCACCCTCATCACAAGGAAGTTGTTACTCACATTCCAATGTGTTGCTGTGGGCAGTGTGCAGCAAGTCCACTCAAAGTGCGAGCTCTACAATGCTTTACGGATGTTCTAACTTTCGTTCCTGCACTTCTATTTCCATTTTAAATTCATCAACAGTGTTTTTTAAATCAAAAAGTCGTTCCAGGCATGTCTCTTAACTAACCAACATACTTTCCAATTTCTTCATGTGCTCCATGCCTGCAAATTTAGCAGAAAGCGCTCCTTGCAGAACAAAATTATGAACCCCGTCTGTACATCGTCGTAATTTTTTGCTCTTTCATTGTCACCTGAATCGTAAATTTCTTTCTGCATGGTACTATAATTCCATTTCATACCAAATTTGCTATACCCGTCACTTATGCGACTGCATAATGAGACGCCCTACTAAACCCGCAGGACAGGACTGGGAGTTCAAGTTGTGGAAAGGGGCCAAAATAAGAGGCTGTCCGTTACACTCGAACATACAACCTTTTATTTGATCAAACATTACAAGAGCCAAGAAATTTTTTTAAAAAAACACAGCTTTTGTTTTGGAACTTAATTAGCGGCTGAATGCGTCGTACGATCTCATGCCTTAAGGGCAAGACCACTTTAATTTGAAAACGGCTGAAAGCCAATAATTTAAAGCTCAACCAAAATCAGAAATTTAAAAGGCAAAGACTCATATTAAAACAGTTCCTTAATTAGGATGAAGGCCCAAAGAACCTGACACTTTAGGAGCAAACAACTTAAATTTAAAATCGGCAGAAGCCCAACACTTAAGAGTCAATAACATTAATTTTAAAAATGCCATAGTCTTTACGTAAAACCGTTCTTAAATTAGGCTGAAGGCCCAAACCATCTGACGCCTTAAGGGTAAAACAATCTTAATCTAAAAATCGGCTAGAAGCCACACAAGTACAAACAACAAGAACAAACAAGAAAAGGCAGTACACTCAAGGGCGCTCAGAAGTTTCTGAGGGTCGGCCTGGAATTCAAACACTAACGATCGCTTACGTGAGACAGGCAGTCGGCCCAACCATTGTCGATCTGACGACAACCCAACCGACAGACAGTCAGCGACCCCACCAACAAGATAATGTCCGCGTCACCCAATCAGCACACAACAGGGAGTTCAATGGAACAACGTAGGAGGTATTGGCACCCACAACCAATTATATATTGAGCTGTCAAACTACACACCGTGCTGGACAGCGAAAACACGATGAGGAAAATACACTGCCTGAATTAACGCCAACGGCCAGGGCAGGTAACTAGAACGTTAACGGCCACAAGGAAGAAGATTCCGCTGGTGCACTTCAATTCAAATAACCAAGTACAGTTAAACCCCGCTGGAGGGTGGCTAAAATTTGCGAACTTGAAAACACACGTTGTTGCTTGCTGTTAGATTAAGTCAAAACTCAACTTTCATGTCCAGTATCGGTGAGCCACGAACCTTGTAGCAATGGGAACAGCACCACACACTCCAACACAATATAGAGGCCACCAGCAGGCCTGGCCAAACTACGCGCCACGGAGATTTCCTCGCTGCTCCACGCCAACCGGCCAACTGCCCAGGCCTGGAAGCGGTGAAAGGACCAAATATACTTCGGCCGATAAGACGACTAACCGAACGACCAACCAATGGTCGTCCTGCTCTAATCTCCCTCCGTCAGACAATTCATGTGTGTCGCCAGCGGTCGGCGAGCCCTGGCTGTCGGCTCCTCACTGGCGCTCCATCCCCGTCTTCACTGCTGCTGCGCCCCGACTGCACTGCTGGTCCGTCCCGAACTGACTGTCAGATGCACGACGACCCACAAATAATATCGGTCGCTCCAGAGATGGTACGACAGTGCACTTATCAATACGCACTGCTGCTGCTGTTCACAGGCAAGTAAGGCAGGAAGTTAGTGACGCCAGTAAATGGAATAAGAAAACGAGGCGGCAGTACCGTAATATAAGATGACAAACAATAAATGGGATAAACGCGAGCCGTGCACAGCTCACATAATATACATTGAGAATTCCCATCACTCTATTCTGTGGTTCCCATTCAGTTTTAAAGGCTTGTGATGAATGATCGCTGGCTGCTTCTTTCTGTGCAAACGGCCACAGGACCTGTGGACGTACTTCATACCAAGAACAAGTACCGCTGGCACCACGATTCCGCCGAACTGAACAAAGTTGTGCCGACTGGGAAACGCCACACCACAATACTCAATGAAATGACACGCTGTTCCAGGTACTTCAGAGAAGTACAGAAAAGCCGAGGCAGGCTGGACCTTGGCTCGCAGAGGACCTACACACCCTAACCGCTTGTAGTTCGGCACACCATGCCTGGCCTTGACCTAGTGAGATCTATTCTAGAGTCATTTTCCAGCGTCTGTATTCCTGGTCAAACAGAGGTGGTAGCAAACATCAAAAGCAATCAGTGGAGCATTTCTAGAATCGTAATGGTTGAGTATAACTTAAAGAACTCAAATGGTGATATTTTCAAGAAAGTCGAGGCAAGTTTACTCTCCCACTAATCTGATGAGTGTATTTAGACAAGTGTTATTTGAGGTAAACTGAATCACAATTACGTTCTGACCGTCGTACATTGTACGTAAAGACCAAGAGACTGAGATAATAGATAGTAGGAGGCTCACTGAGACACAGAGACAAGCATCTTTCCATTGTTTCATATACGAATTGAAGCCAATCTCTCTTGGTTAGAATTTGGTAAAAACATTAATCAGGCAAAGGAACAAGAAGGCTACGCAAGTGGACATACGATAATCCCATAAGCTTCAGCCCATGAACTGATTTAGAGAGCATAATGATCGTTATGAGTTATCACTATGTCTGGAATCAGAGATGTCAAAACGCTTCTGTCTCAGTTTTAACCATATCTGTTGTGACAAGCTTTGAAAAACAAGATATTAATTCAAAACTAACCGTTATTCTGTCACCACCGTATATTTCGCGAATGGATCATGGCAGTAAGACAAGAGAGATTCCAATGTTTACATAAAGACATCCATTCAGCAAACAAATGAAACTGGACGCAAAGTAGATCATATTGGATGAAGTATTAGGGGGAACGGAAAGAAACGTCGTTTCCGCGCATGTCGATATTCGTTTGTCTTTTATGAGCTGATTGTGCACTTCAAAGTCGTGCCAAAGACACTTTAAAGTAAGAGTAAGTTGTGAACTCGTAAATAATTAAAACTTATTTTTTGCAATTTATGGTGAAATGTCCAGAAGAGGTATGCCAGAATAAACATGCTTTTTGAGTTTTGCAAGGGTAGTAACGTAACAGTTGCTACAAAACATGTTCCTGATGTTTATCTAAGTACATTAAATGTTCATTAATGCCAAAGGTGGATTTCTAAGTTCAAATCCAGAAATTTTGACCATTCCGTCTTGAATTGACCAGAAAGACCAACAACTTTAGAAAATAACATGCTTGGGGTCGAAGAGGCAGCAACTGTGTGTCAGACAATCGAGGTACTGTAAAACACTCTAAACCTACTATCCAAAAGCATGTTCAGCAGACTGGTAAAGACGAACAAAGCTAAGCGATCCACCACAAGCAAATTATTACTTCAGTGGAACGACAAATAAGCGTTTTCTGATTGCTTCATCACTGGAGATGACAAATGGGTCCCCTAGTATAATTCAGATGCAAAAAACAGTGGCTCTCTTCAAATAAATAATCACGAAGTACAGCAAAGTCGGGTTTACACCCTGAAAAGGCGCTTTTGTCTGTTTGATGGAGTATTCTGGGTGTGTCGTTCAGTTTGAAGAGCTGAAACCCGGACAGATTGTGAATGCAGACCTTTACCATGAACAATAGGATCGAGCAAATCAATCTTTAATTGCAAAGTTCCCAGAGACTGTCAACAAAAAGGCGTTATTCTGTAATATGATAATGCAAGACCGCACTTCACTAGACAAACCTTCGAAAAAGTTAATGAATTGGGGTGGGAGGTACTGCCTCACCCACTATATTCGCCAGATATTGCGCCATCGGATTTCTATTTATTCCGATCGCTACAACATTTTCTAAGTGGTAAGAAATTTGAAAAAGTGGATGATGTCCAAAATGCCTCTCTCCAGATATATTGCTCAAAACCAATTGATTTTTATCGATCTGGCATTGAAATTTGCGCACTAGATAGCAAAAGTTGTTGATAACGAGGGTGTTCATCGATTACAAATAAAGACTTGTTAACAATTTTTATGTTTGAACATAATTTAAGATACGATATTAGTTTCCCCTCGATTAATACCCTCCCCATTCACTGTACAGTGCCTTGCGGTGTATATAAACAGACAGCAAAAAAATCGCAACACCAAAAAATAATTAGAATGGAGTAGTGAAATTTCGGGAACAAATTTGTCTGAGTAACAAACGTAAGTTAATGTAAGCACGAGATAAGCTGTTGCAAATGCGAAATGCTGGTACATTAATAACCGGTGTAACCGCCAGAATGTTGAATGCAAGCATGCAAACGTGCATGCACTGTGATGTACAGGTGCCTAATGTCCCTTTGTTGGATGGAGTTCCATGCCTGTTGCACTTAGTTGGTCAGCACAGAGACGGTTAATGCTGTTTGTGGATGACGTGGGAGTTATCGTTGGTGATGTCCCATATGTGCTCGATTGGAAGCAGATCTGGTGATCGAACACGCTAAGGCAACGTAGCGACAAACTCTAGAATATGGTGTGGTAAGGCTCGTTTACGCTGGGGCAACATCTTGTTCTACATTATTTTAAATTTTAACATATTTAAATAATCAAAGCTTGACCACTTTTACGTTCTAAAGAAAGTAACAGTAATATCCATTAAATGATAAACGTTAAATTCTTTTACATAAAACCAATACAGTTTCCTTCCTAGCTTAGAATGCCACGGCCAGTAGCCTTGCACCAAATTGCTTTCTGATAAATAAATAAAGAACAAAAGTAACTATTATGCACTGAAATTAACAACAAATGTTCTACTACCTAATGATTCAATAAGGTTTCACGCTATCATCGTTCATTGTGTTTTGTATGGAGGAAATGATGATCTGATGCTTAACTGTAAATACTGATAATTCAAATTTCCTTTATCTTCTAAACAAATAAAGTTACAGAGTTGATATTTACAACGTTTGTCATTTTAATGATGCGCTTCTATATGAAATGTCGCTCCTTAAGATGAACTAAAGCGTTAAGATTTTAGCATTAAGGTCTTTGATACAAAACTTGTCAATTTCATTCTTGAGTTTCTCCCGGCGTATTTGATAATCAAAATATCCACGGGTGTGCTGCCGGTCTATAGTGTCCAACGGGCACAATATTTCGGCGATCATACATGTCGCCATCATCAGGTGAACTGGCGGACTGAGCTCCTGTGAACGTGCCGGCACGGAGATCCGTACGCTATGGCTGCTCAGAGGGAACTGGGTTCGGTCGCGGCGGCGGCTGATTTAAATACCCTCCGCCCGCGGCGCGCTCCCTCCGCCGTCCGCGCCCCGCGCCACGGTCGCGCGGTGGAACAGATTGCGACGGCGTCAGAGATGACGTCTGTGTGATGGCTCTGTCCGCCGTGGTCGTCACAACTATACGTTTGCTCGATTTACTCTTGATTAACCCAATCGCTGGTTCCCAAGTCTTGCTAAGATTATAGCCACAGTCATGGTTTATGAGGTCGTCATTGGTGCGAATTTCGATGGCCTCTCTAACAACGCTGTCCCAGTATCTCGACGTCTGTACCAGAATCCTCGTGCGGTCATACTCCATGGCGTGATTTTCCGACAAGCAATGTTCAGCGACCGCCGACTTGCTCGGATACATCAGTCGAGTGTGCCTCTGGTGTTCACGGCATCGATCCTCGACGGTACGCATCGTCTGACCAATATACGACTTGCCACATTGACACGGAATCTGGTACACGCCGGCCTTCCTCAAACCGAGGTCATCTTTTGGCGCTCCCCACCAGTGCACGAGTTTTATTTGGAGGACAAAACACAGTTCCGACCCGGTGTTTCTTCAGAATGCGGGCGATTTTCCCCGAGAGTGCGCCTGTGTATGGAATAAATGCAGTGCCTACCTCCTCCCTCGTGACTTCATCCATCTCAACAGGTTGTGCTGCAGTGGTTGGGCGGAGAGCACGTTGAATCTGCCACTCTGAGTACCCATTTTTTCGAAATACAATTCTCAGATGTTCCAATTCCTGGGGTAGACTCTCTGCGTCAGAGATAGTGCGCGCCCTATGTACTAGAGTTTTAAGTACCCCATTCCTCTGTGAAGGGTGGTGGCAGCTGTCTGCGTGCAAATACAGATCAGTGTGCGTTGTCTTCCGATACACCCCATGACCTAGGGTGCCGTCAGCCCTTCTCTTGACCAAGACGTCAAGGAAAGGTAATTTACCCTCCGTTTCAGTCTCCATAGTGAATTTGATGTTGGGGTGTATGGAGTTTAGATGTGTAAGGAAGTCAAGAAGTTTATCCATACCATGTGGCCAGATGACGAACGTGTCGTCCACGTAACGGAAAAAGCAAGTAGGTTTCCATACGGATGACGACAGGGCTTCCTCCTCGAAGTTCTCCATGTACAAATTCGCTACCACCGGTGAGAGTGGGCTACCCACCGCCGCGACCGAACCCAGTTCCCTCTGAGCAGCCATAGCGTACGGATCTCCGTGCCGGCACGTTCACAGGAGCTCAGTCCGTCAGTTCACCTGATGATGGCGACATGTATGATCGCCGAAATATTGTGCCCGTTGGACACTATAGACCGGCAGCACACCCGTGGATATTTTGATTGTCAATTTCAATTTAACAGTTAATCCTAAACTTGTTATGATCAATAATCAAGAATTATTGGGATCACCATGAAAAATTTATGGAGGATGGCAGATCAAACTTACTGTGGCTTGCTCTCTGCATTACTACGGAATTAAATACTTTTCATAAATGTTTCCATTTATGACCGATCTCAGGTCCGCCATATTTAACACTGCTACATCTCCTTGGCCACAAACGGCTTCTACTGCGCTTCCCTCTGATGTAGATTCTCGTCTGCCTCATTCGTACACTTCAGCACTTAGGCCTCAATAGACAATAGAGACGCCTTTGAGTTTCCCCATCTCGTGGTGAATCTGCGCTCTTTGTGGCACGTAGTCCTTGATGATAGGGTTCATTTTGCAATTGCTGTAGGCTGACTCTTTCGGCCATATATTTAAATGAGAGTGCAATGCTCGTTAACTCACACTCTGTTCCCTACATTATTTCTATAATTACTTTCTCGTACGTTCCACAGAGCCTCAGCTTGTATGTAGTCCTCTATGAAAGCTAAATACTTCATTCGACCACTCCATATTTTCGAATTTACCGCTGCTGCACAGAAAATGCACAAACGAACCCACTCAGCTCGGGATCTAGCTACTGCACATTGTGGCAGCTTGTGGCATGACGCACGGTGTTGTCCATGCCGCATGAATCCTGCGACAACGTGCATCATGAGCATGCGGCACTGTTGCGCGCCACAATGTTGCAAGATATTGCCCCAGCGTAAACGAGGTTTTATGACAGCGGTATGTGGGCAAATATACCCCACTGGAATGCTGTTCATGAATACCAGCACAACAGGTCGATTCATCAGACTGACGCACTAATTTTCAGTCAGGGTGCATGGGATAACCAAGAGAGTGTTCTAGTTGTCATATGAAATCCCAATCCCAAACCGTAACTCCACATGTAGGTCCAGTGTGCCTAGCACGCAGACAGGTTGGTTGCAGCCGTCAACGGCCACCTTCTAACCAACATGGCCACCACGACACCGGGGAGGAACCAGTTTTCATCAGAAAAAAAAAACAGACTTCGAACCTGCCCTCCAATGACCTCTTGCGTGACACCACTGAAGTTGCATATGGCGGTGGTTTGGGGTCAGTGGAAGGCACGCCACGGGACATCTGGCCCAGAGCTGTTCAAAAATGGTTCAAATGGCTCTGAGCACTATGGGACTTAACTTCTGAGGTCATCAGTCCCCTAGAATTTAGAACTACTTAAACCTAACTAACCTAAGGACATCACACACATCCATGCCTGAGGCAGGATTCGAACCTGCGACCGTAGCGGTCGCTCATTTCCAGACTGTAGCGCCTTGAACCGCTCGGCCACTCCGGCCGGCGGCCCGAAGCTCTCCTTGAAGTAATTTATATTTAGCAGTTCGCTGTGTAACAGTGGAGCCAGCTGCTGCTCAGACTGCTGCTGCAGATGCAATACGATGCATCAGAGCCATATGCCGAACACGTCCCTCTTGGTGGTGCCACATGGCTGTCAGCAGCCCGGTCTTCTTGTGATAGTACTTTCTCGAGACCAACGCTGCATCCTGATAGTGGTGCTACTACCACCACTCTAATGGGACTGGCATTAAATTTGAATAGACTTCATCTTTCGGGTGTAGGAACACTCCTACCTACTTTTTTTTATGCAGCACAAATCCTTCTTGGTGTTGTGATTTTTTTTCCCCTCAGTGTATATGTGTAGACAAGATTTTGGGCAATATGCTAGAGCGACTTGTCCCTATCGTATAGGAGACGACTAAGCTGACATCGAGTAAATTCAGATACTTCCTCGATCGGTTCAGTCTGTATTGTGGAGTCAGGGAGATGTCCAAGGAACTTAAATGTGAATCTTTGGAAGAAAGGTGACGCTGTCTGCGCTGCTGGCAGGGGCGGCTCCTGTGTAGGTTTGCAGGTTTGCGCTACCCCCAAGGAATAATTTTGTTCAAATGTGTTTGCCTTCTGAGCGTTGTATACTAGTGGAGAAGTAGCGCACCGTTTATCTCTTTTGAAATGCCCGGGCTCAAAACGCCGAACTCAGCGGAGTTGGACAGAATGTGCCAGCGGCGACAGCAGGTTGCACTGTGACTGCAAACGCGGACTTGGGCATCTCAGAGGGGGTGTGGGGGCAATGCTTGGCAACACTGTACTCGTATGCGGGCCTAGTGTGTATAAACACCTCACCCGGGCCACCCTACCAGCCGCAGGAAGAGGGCCTCGCTCTTCCGAAAGGAAAGGGAACTATCGGATCTTCGAACAAGCGGGATTCTCGCGCCATCTTACCAGTTCAGGTGTAGCTGCGAGAAAACTATTTCCTGTGCGTTGTGTTAATTATTTTAGCGTGTGCTACAGTGAATTTTGAGGCTCAAGTGACAAGTGAATAGGTGAAATAATGAATCAGGTAATTTCATTGCTCTCTGAACCCTTCAATTCACGGAAGTTTGAAGAAAAATTAGAAATCAAGAGGCTAGGTAGGCCGACTCCTGCTTTAACGATTTCGCAGACTGATAAAACGAAAAGTCCCCAATTCAATAGGAAATTTAACTCTGTATTGTACAACAAGCATGAATGGCTGTGTGGTTGTGACATGAAAAATGCCTTATTTTGTTTTCCTTGTTTATTATTTGGAGGCGATCTTTCATGGTCTAAACACGGAGTCTGTGACATTCAACACCTCCTTGACAAAATTAGAAAACACGAACTTTCTTCAGTCCATGTAAATAACGTTGCGAATATGGCAAGTCTAGGCAATGTAAATATAGCTACCCAGTTAGACAGTGGGTACAGAAGGTCCGTGGCATTGCACAACCTAAAAGTTACCGATAATAGGTATATATTGAATCTAATTATTAACTGTATTCGTTTCTGTGGCGCGTTGGGACTTGCCCTTAGAGGACATGATGAGACTGAATCTTCCAATCCTGGTGTTTTTTGTTCCTTGATTAATTTTAGTGCAGAATTAGACTCCGTGTCAAAATAGCATTTAGAGAAAGCTACAGTTTTCAAAGGAGCCTCAAGAATCATATAGAATGAACTCCTCCAGTGCATGCTTCAAGTCTGCCAAGAAGAAATTAGAAAGGAAACTAAGGGTGCTGAGTTTTTGGCCGTAATAGCTGACGAAACCAGTGACGTAGCCTGTGTTTTGCTGGTGGCTATAGAATATAGGCACATCATTAACGGAAAACCGATTGAAAGATTTTGGGACTTCATAGCACCAGAAAAGCATGATGTCCAGTCTTTGGCAGCGTCCATCATCAATGGTTCAAATGGCTCTGAGCACTATGGGACTCAACTGCTGTGGTCATAAGTCCCCTAGAACTTAGAACTACTTAAACCTAACCAACCTAAGGACATCACACACATCCAAGCCCGAGGCAGGATTCGAACCTGCGACCGTAGCGGTCGTGCGGTTCCAGACTGTAGCGCCTTTAACCGCTCGGCCACTCCGGCCGGCCGTCCATCATCGAACATATAAATAATCATTTGCGGAATTGTCCACGTAAGATAATAGCGCAAACATGATGGTGCAGCAGTCATGAGTGGTTCGTCACGTGGGGTGCAAGCTCTTGTTAAGGAAAAGTTTCCCAATCCTTATTTCATATATTGATTGTTATGCCCACCAGTTGAATCTCATTGTGCTTAAAGCCCCTTCCATTAATAAAAATATGCGAAATATTCTTCGCTAAACTTCAGGGACTTTGCAGCTTCTTTTCAGCATCTCCTCAAAGAACAGCAGTTCTCGACGAAATAATACGAAAACAACTGCCACGTTCAGTGCCTACTCGTTGGAATTTTCAGTCAATAAGCGTGAATACCGTTTTCGAATATAGAGAAGCTATTATGTGTAATGAGAACACGATCTGCAAGCCTGTGGCTTAGTAACAATTTTGAAGGATGAAAAGTTCATTTTTCTGGCTTTCATTTTTTTCATAAAATCATGATCCATGTGGATATTTTGTCTAACCAGCTACAAAAATGGTATAGTGACCCAACTTATGCACAAAAGCAGCTGACAGCTTTGGAGCGTGAAATTGCGAACGTTAGGGAAAGAGTGAGAAAAAATTCAACAGGTTTACACGAGTACCATAAAAGAGGGAGAACTGAAGATGACACAGCGGTGTGTAATCTACTGCGGGAGGCAAAAGAAGTGTGTGATGCCATCAGTTACGACGCAAAAGAAAGATTCAAGTTCACTGGACACCTAGTTGCAGCCTCTCTCTTTCTACGAGGGAAATTCGCTACGTACTCTTCCAGTTTTCCAGAAACTTCTTTCAGAGCTGCTATTGAATGCTACTGTTTTTTGGAAGCAAAGAAACTTCGAACAGAACTATCTGTTATTTATGGAAGAGAGGAGTTCAAAAGCATGTGTGGAGATTTGAGCTGGATTACATAACAGACAACAATGTCTGGGATACACTGTCTCAGAATCTGTGAAGCTCCTGAAAGCGATAATTACAATTACAATGACCACGTCAGAAGCCGAACGTTGTTTGTCTTCGCTGAAACGCATCAAAACCTTATTTCGGAATACTATGGACCAAGAAAGACTATCAGCTTTCGCGATGCTCTTTATTGAACGAGACCTCGTTTTGGGAATTACAGACTTCAATCAAAGAAGGAAAGAAGAATAGAGTTCCTGTAGAAGCGATCACTACCACATCTAAATTCAGAGATAAAATCGAATGGCGTTAACATCAGTCCTGCTGAAAAAGGTTAGTAAGGCATGCCTACCACTTTTTGAGTATATAGAGCTGCAGTTGATTTTAATTCCTTTTATTCTGCAAAAATAGTACTTTTTTCTGTGTACACCTTTTGGTTTTATTATGAGTAGATGCAGGAGTGACACGAGCGACCGCTTTGTTTATATCAGGCATTACAAAACATGAGCAGTGTACTGATTTTCTCTTCTTTGTTGATGTTTTCCTTCGTGAGCAAAGTGCACCACCATCTTCTTTGGTCATGAACCGCCTCTGGCTGCTCGTTAAATTTCCATGACCCGTATTTGAAGAAGACGGTAAACAAATCACATAGGGGAGCGAGGGGCTTGTTGTAACAGGGGTAAGTAGTAACAGGCTCTTTTCACTAGGATCTTAAACTGTATTAGCGTATTTCTTTGATTCGATTTGACCTATAAACCGCGCCGCATCATGTTGCCGTAGCCAGTGTCCCGCCGGCCGGCGCAGTGAGCGGGTGTGCACACGCTTCACTTTTGCCAGGTAACATAAAATTGTACTGTCGTAACATTTTGGTTTGCGTTATTATTATCGACTAATTGCAAACTTTCTATATCTTATTTTCATTCAAATTTATCTATCTCTGATAATGTGTAACAGTTTTTCAGAGTGCTAAATTGTTTAAATAGTTATCTTGATAAATGTTAAAAATCATACCATGGGGTTAGTTGTAACAAAACACCGGGGCTTGTTGTAACGTGTTACAGCATGCCCCACGTTATGGTGTAGAAACCTACTTTTTTTTCCTTTCTTCTAGAATGAGGGTGTATAAAAGAAAGTCAGTGCGGGCAACACAAAGCCAAGAAGTGTACGAGTTAGAGGCAGCTGAAGTTGTAGAAAAAAAATGCAGTATTCGGAAAGCTAGTCAGACGTTCGGATTATGTCACGTCTCTCTTTATAGATACAGAAAGAAAAAGAAGAATAATGAATGTTTAAGAGTTGGTTATGTTAAGCCTAGACAAGTATTTACTGCAGAAGAAGAGGGTAAGATGGCTTCCTACCTACTCAAGTGCGCCGAAATATATTTTGGGCTACTTCCTATAGAAAAACGGAACCTAGCTTACCAATGCCTGTGCAGCTTAATGCTAAAAACACTCCTCCTCCTTGGCATCAAAATAACATGGCTGGTACTGACTGGTTCCAAAATTTCATGCGCAGAAATCCACAGTTATCTTTAAGGACACCAGAAGCGACGTCTTTAAGTCGAGCGACGTCGTTCAATAAGACTAACGTTAATTCATTCTTTGCAATATATCAACGACTTCTCCAAAATAATCAGTTTAATGCTTCTCGAACATGGAACATTGATGAAACAGGGGTCACAACGATTCAAAAATCTAAGAAAATAGTAGCTGCTCGCGGCCAAAAGCAAATTGGAGCTATCACATCGGCAGAGAGGGGAACTCTTGTAACACTTGCTTGAGCCTCTAACGCTGCGGGTAATTTTATCCCACCGATGTTCGTTTTTCCCAGGCTCAAATATTCTGAAAAGATTATTCGTAGTGGACCTCCAGATTGCATTGGAGCTGGTAATTCCTCTGGATGGATGACCGAAAATAATTTATAATTTTTATGGATCATTTTATCAAACACTCCTAATCCACCAAGGAAGAGCCAGTTCTGTTGCTACTTGATAACCATAGCTCACACGTGAATTTTGGAGTTGTTGAAAAAGCCAAAGAAAAATAATGTCATCATGTTATCGTTTCCCCCGCACTGCTCTCACAATTTGCAACCTTTACACGTAGGAGTGTACGGCCCTTTTAAAAATTACATAAATAGGGCACAGACAGCTTAGATGCACAACAATACGGAGAAAACGATGACATCCCAGGTATTGTGAGAGAGTCGTTACTGCTTGCCTTAAACCCTGCTAATATTGTGAGTGGATTTAAAGTTTCTGGTGTGTGGACTTTGAATGCTGATGTTTTCCAAGGCTTCGACTTCGCGCCATCTTATGTTACTGATCGTCCAGACCCTACACAAGAGCCAGATGTCGTATATGTCACAGAAAATTTGTCATTGAATCTTGAAAACCCAGACCTATTAGATTCTGCCCCTGGATTGGATATCAGCACCACGGAAATTATAAGCCAAATCGAAACTGCGAACGAACCAACTCCGAGTTCCTCCAGTCTACAAAAACCTTTTTCGCCATCGAAGATTAGACCGCTACCAAAGGCGCCACCAAGAAAAACTAATACAAATAGCAGACGCAAAAGAAAATCTACAGTATTGACGGACACTCCTGAAATAGAAGCTTTGCAAAAGGAATATGAGGAAAAGATGAAGAAAAAACAGAAAAAGATGACAAAATTAAAGGAAAAGGTAAGGAAAGGTGAAGGGGAAAGGCAAAGGTAAATCAACAAAACATAAAACCGGGGTGGACAGAGCTAAAAAACAGATTTTATGTTCAGATTCAGAATCTGAATCAGAAGAGTGTATGTATGTGGTGACGTTTACACAGATTCGAATAAGGAAGATTGGATCGAGTGTTGCATTTGTAAGATGTGGGCACATGTAGGATGTGTTACAGGAGACACTATATCTTTTATTTGTATTAATTGTAGCTCAGATGAAGACTGAATTAAATTATAATGAAACCCACCAAATGTTGATTCGTATATAAGTGCAATACTTTGTTAGGTAGATATTAAAAAGAGATAATTACGAAGCATACCTTAGATATAAATAATTTAATTACTTACTGTGATTGAAAAGTGCCATGATGATTATAAGAAGTGTTTAACTAAATAAAACTGTTAATGACTTAATTTTTAGGCGTTGAGTACTTAAAAAGTGTATTTAAATTGATTTTTGATAAGAATTACATAATATCTACTTAAGAAAGATGTCAATTTTGTTAACAATAAACAAAGAATAAATGATTAGAGGTATTTTTTTTGCCGTTACTACTTGCCCCGGTAGACGTTACAACTTGGCCCAAGCACAAGGTAAGTTGTAACACCGCCCTTCTTCTAGCAAATGATTGATTGTAAAATAATGACCAATAGTTATGGTATTACTTTTACTTGGTTTGGTAGAGGAAGAGCTACAGCATCCATTCATCTTTATTTAATAGCAATTTCATCAATGGATCATTAGTTTTCATGAAAACTGTAACAAGCCCCTCGCTCCCCCATATCGGACAGGGGTCAAGAAAATATTGTAAAAGACACTATGACGATTATTGGGGCAAAGAGACATGCATTTCTCCTCGCTTTAAACGTAATGGAATAACAGACGGAAAGCGACAAATATCTCCATCACGCACTGCGTTATGTACGGAAAACAAATGTGTGGCTTAATATCAGCTAATTGCACTCATTGAATTTGTCGACGTGAAATTAAATAATGTGACGTACCGAGCGTTCATTTGCATATTTTTTGCTACAGATTAATTAGGCTACTTTGACCTTCACACCGAAGTGGAAAAAAAATTACTGTAGTTTCTTACTCTGGTGAACGCTGTACCTCTCACGATACAGCCGTAAGCATTACAATTAGAAATGGCTATATTCCAAAGTTACATACAGTCACTGGAATTTTAAACACATTTTCTTGTAAATAGTGGAAATAGCATATTTTAATATATTATTGGACTTATAATATAAACGGTTATATACACCCATATCGCACTTCCTGCAGCTTTACTATACCGTATCACGCCTTAAACGACGCGTTTCGGAGAGATCTTTAATTCAGCGCTTCATTTAAATTGCACACTTTCGTAATGAACAAGTACAAATACGAAATCCACCAAATTTAACACGTTCTACGACTACATCTACAAATTCCATTCGCTAACAGCGCGTCGGAAAAACGAACACGTAAATCTTCCCGTGCACAGCTCTGATTCCTCTTATTTTAATACAATATCATTTCACCCTACGAAGCGAGACTCAACAAAATATTTTCGCTCTCTGGGGAGAAAGCTGATCTATGCGATCATTCCACTTTAAGTTGTTCGTAATTGTAATTCCCAGGTATTTAGATGAAGTGACAGCCATTATATTTGTGTGATTTATCGTATAACCGAAATTTAATGGATTCCTTTTAGTACTCGTATGGATGCCTTCATGCTTTTCATTATTTAAGGTCAACTGTCACTTTTTGGACCATACAGAGATTTCATCTAAATTATTTTGCGAGTCGTTTTGATCTTCTGAAGACTATACTAGACAGTAAATGACAGCATCATCTCCAAACAGCCTAAGAGGTCTGCTCAGATTCTCTAGCCTTGTCCATCAGAATGTTTATTAGAGTGTCGTCTAAAAATCTGAAGTAAAGTGATCAAGAACTTTTCCAGACTTTTGGTAACAACGTTAACTACAATTTGTCTTTATACAGTAGCATAGAGTTAGGAGGCAATCTGAGCAGGCCTCTTAGGTTGTTTGGAGATCATGCAGATGATGCTGTCATTTACCGTGTAGTAAAGTCTTCAGAAGATCAAATGTGCGTAAATCTTATTTTGGGAAGCCTACACGCTCCCTCTTTCTCGCTCTCCCTCCCTCTCTCTCTCTCTCTCTCTGTCTCTCTCTCTCTCTCTGTCTCATATATATAATTCTGCGAGTCGATTTGATCTTCTGAAGATATATATACAATTTGCGATTAGACCCTGTTGTATCATGCAAAGCTTCTTGATTCTATTTCCTTTTCTTTCGCACCGCTCTCATTTTGTCTGCATGCGCTCTCTTCCTTTCCTCTGTCCATTTTGTTCCTGCTTTCTTCGGAGCTTCGTTCTCTGGCCTAATTTCCCATTTGCTAACTTTCTGCTTAAATATATTTCTCTCCAAAATGTCTGAATAATTTATCTGATCTTTTTGTAGGTCCTTTTTATCCTCTTGTATCAAGGGTATGGTTTTCAGTCCTTCTATGTATGTAAGAATTTTGTGCGTAAGTCTTATTTCGGGAAGCCTTGAGGCTCTCACCCGTTATAACGTCTCCAAATTTGGACATTGGAGAGTGTGTGATTTTTGTAACTCATTACTAAAGTGTCTGATATGTGCAATAATTATTTTTCGTCAGAGACATAGTCTGAACAATATACCGCCATCACTGACAACTGCAATATATATATATATATATATATATATATATATATATATATATATATATATATAAAGAGGTAGACCGATGACCATGGCATTCTGTCAAACGACGCGGATACGGCTAAAGTTCAAGTCGAACTGTTTAAAGAAATCGCTGAACAAACTGGTCTGCAAATATCATTTGAGAAAGCAGAAGTCTTGACTAACATTAAAAACGTCCCACCAAAACTTCGTACCAAATATGGGGTCATCGCCCGGGTAGACAAATTCAGGTACCTGAGTGAGATCATCGTGAAAAATGGACTGGACAAGGAAGCGCTTAGTGGAATGGATACGAAAACTAGAAACAGCTTACAAAACATCCTGCACGATCTACAACAAGAAATGCCTTTCCAAAAACACTAAGATAAGGCACTACGAAACAGTTCTGAAGCCAGTAGTTTAATATTCAGCCGAAACCTTATCCCTAATCGCCGATAAAAGACTCCTCGAAGAACCAGAGATAAAAGAGCGCAAAATCATTAGAAGACTCCCAGGATCCAAGTAAAAGAACGGCATCCATCAAAACAGATCCAACAAGGAAGTCCACAGTAAAATAGAAAAAAGACGGGCACGATTTTATGGCCCCCTCAAAAGAATGGACGGAAACGATTTACTTTAAATTTTTACACGATACCCCCATAAATGTTCCGACGAACACAGGCTACACTTTTTTAGATGTATGCTATAAACGTATATATACACTAAATCAATGCGCAAGATTGTTAACAAAACTCTCACAAAATATTTTACGAAATTACTCCAGTTTTTTACACTATACTCTAATAATTAATAAACTTTCGGACAGATGTAGGCTACATGTTTTTAAGACATATGGTACATAAATATCTACAACATAGGGGAGAAACTGTAACAGCAGCGAACTCAAAATTTTTCTGATCCCTTCACTTCAGTTTTTCGATGATGCTCTAATATACCTTTGGATAAACTTAGTCTACATATTCTTTAATATTTGTGGTACATAAAAGTATATATCATACATAAAGGGGAAACGTTGTTATTAAATATCTCTAAAAGTTCTTGTCCTATTTTTTGCTACTTTTACACTACACTCCAATAAACTTTCAGACAGACACAGGCTACATATTATTTAAATACATACAGCACGAAAATTTATATGTGCTACACAAATGGTACATAAATGTTAAGAGTTCGAATAATCACGCGTATGTAAGTTATTTTTCCAATTTCATCGTACAAAAGATCAGTAAATAGAACATGTCATGCAAGATTATTCTAAAATAGTTGAGAGGTGGCATGAGCCCCCTCTCATATTTCTATCTTACGATTTTCCTCTCTAATTGCATGCAGTGAAAAGTCGCTATTCCTTCACACGCAGACTTCCCACGCAGCGTCTCTCGTCACCCGGGTGGTCCGGTGACAGGCGGGCTCCGCTGATCTGGAAAGGGTTAAGCCGACGGGTGTGAGGAAGTCGAGTGAATGCTTTGCAGACGCCAACATTGTCAAAAGACACGCCCGGAGGGGTCTGAAGTAGCGGCTGGGCTAGAGGTTCCGTTACTTCGCAGAATCTTAGCGAAAACACTTTCTGGCGGGCTACCAGCAAGGCGTGGGAATGACTTATGTACCCAGGCAGTTGTGGCGGGAAAATTCCAGCGCTTTCTGAAAAATAGTAACTGTGATTGGCTTGCTCAGGGCATAACTCTGTGACGTAGCAAAATCAGCGCAGAAATTGGCGCCAAGAATCTCCATTGGTGGAATGGTAGTGCTCCGGCAATGGAGTGGAATTTTCCGCCAGTTTTCGAGTTGCTGATTGGAACGTTTAACCACGGCCACTGTCGTGGGGGCGGGAATGTTGTGTGTTCGGCCGGTACGGGTGCTCTAGGTAGTTGGCTCTCGCCTTTCGGTCGAGGACGTCGAAGCAACCAGCCATCGGCTCTGGTACGCCAGATCGTGTTCTGGCAGTTAAGAAGACAGTTTGGTAATGTATGTCCGCAGCACCGGCAGATAGGGATTTTCCTAGGTGATAATCAGAGCTCAGCAGAGCGCGCCTGTTCGTCTTTTTCTAACTTTGTTCTGTCTTGAGTAGCAGTAATTAATGTTGGGTTAGCTGTGTGTCCCTCTTAAGATCTGAGTGGCAAGGAATTGGCTCCACATACCACTTCGTCTTAATTCTCACAATCTAGTTTAGGAACAACTTCACCTTCACAGTGTTTGTTTGAGTATCCAATTTGAGCCAATTTGATGTATTATAAATGTTTCATGTGTTTTTGTTTATTATTTTGTGTTTAGTCTTAATAAATCATATTGTTATTTTGGAGAGAACTTTCATTCTGTTAATCGGTGGAGCAACCCATCATTTCTCACTACGTTAATGAAACCTTCCTTTATTTAACTTGTTTATCAAATTAAATTATTGCAGGTGCCAAACTCTTTTCTACTTCACTTGCAGGGTTGATTACAGTCAGTTCGCGTATATTTTTTAATCCTTGTGCAACAGCAAAAGTCGGAGTTAGAATAGGGAGGGCTTAGAGCATCATTTACATATGTAGATTCTAGAATTTAGTGTTAAATACACTGCTAGCCCCGGCACCTCGCATAAAATGGCGACCCTTAGCCTCGAATCTTTCCTGTGAA
Source organism: Schistocerca americana (assembly GCF_021461395.2). NCBI lineage: Eukaryota > Metazoa > Arthropoda > Insecta > Orthoptera > Acrididae > Schistocerca > Schistocerca americana. The sequence continues at coordinate 225,473,482 of NC_060120.1, read as the reverse complement.
TCGCTGATAAGCAAGTATTATTAGTAGTAGGGACACTCAGAATTTTTTTTGCTTAATTTTTTATTGATTAATACCCAAATTTTTTTTCTGGTAGTTCCGCGTTTAGTTTTAAGTAGCGGCGCATGATTACAGTTTTTGTTTTCAGTGTATATATTCTTTTGTTCATTGTTTTTGTGATACTTTGATGGTGTGTCCATATCACATCACACTTTATCGGGTTTGTGTGCGGTTTCTGTACCACAACAAATCGTGCGTATAATTACAGCGTTGGAGAGGCGTTGTTGAAATTTTATGTCTATGTGTAAAAATATATGGAGTAGATTAATTTTATTGTGCATTTTAGATAAATTTGTTTTTCAAGAATGATAACGAGAAGTAAGGCACGACTATTATCGAGCGAAGCTAAAACAAAAGAGGATAGCATAATGGATAAGGGGCAATTTACTGACGGGAATAGGTTCGGAGATGAGATGGGCACATTTTTAGCAGGACAGGACGCCAGGGTCATTGATGAGGAAGGGGATTTGGACGCGATCTCAGAGCAGCGTTGCGGCCGTGATTATGATAGTGAAGTAGAGGATGAAACAGAGACAGGCACACAGGTCGAGACGGTAGCAGAAGTTTATAATCAAACGAACGAGAGCAGACAGGGGCTAGCTCCGCCACGTCAGAGCTCTAGCGCCCAGGTGTCCAGAGTTACATCTCCCACGTTTGAAGAGGATCAAAAAGATGACGTAAACCCAATACTGAGCTTCCTACGATCAATGAAAGAAGAAGCTGACCTGACGAACAACGTAAGAAGGAAAAGGAAGAAGATGAGAAACAACGTAAGAAGGAGAAGGAAGAAGATGAGAAACAACGTAAGAAGGAGAAGGAAGAAGATGAGAAACAACGTAAGAAGGAGAAGGAAGAAGCTGACGAACAGCGTAAGAGGCAGAAGGAAGAAGAGGAGAAACAACGTAAGAAAGAGAAGGAAGAAGCTGACGAACAGCGTAAGAAGGACACTGAGGCAACAATTTCGCATATAGGGGAAATTCGTGGGGAATTACTAACAATAAAGAAAGAATGTGAAAAAGTAAAACAAATGTCAATGGCTGCACAAAAAGTAGCAGGCCTGGCCAAAACGGCAGCAATAGGGGCAATGAAAGTCGCAGGGCGCTTGCGACGTACAACACAATCCCACTCAAAATCCCTATCATTCTTAAAAACTCAAGGTAATATCGCGGTTGCGAACACCACGAAACGAGTGAAAGAAGTAGAGAGTCGGATAGCAAAACTAGAGCAAAACGGGCACACGAGCACTGCGCGTTCGGATACCAATGATGGAATCCACAGAATTGTGTCTCCGAGGAAAAGCCCGCCGTGCTCTAGCCCAATGACCGAGTGCGGAACTAACAATGCACACGCAGAAACAGCGAGTAATAGCTCCAATAATTATAGCCCACTTAGGAGAGTGAATTCTGAGTGCCACTTCCACTGTGACACAGAGGTAGCACATCACAGTTATCAGCAAGATAGAACAGGACACTCAGCAGACGTGCAAGTATCGGAAACGAGTGACAACACCAGTGCGAGGACCAGACAGGATTTTGATCACAATCACTTCCTGTCGATACTAAAATTCCAGGAGTTCAAAGAAAATGGAGGGTCGATGCATCCGAAGAGCTGGGTGATGCAGTTTGCAAATTCATTACCGGCATCATGGCAAAATTAGAATTCATGTGTGGACACATCGAAGGCCAAGCCGCGGAAAAGATGCGGGGTGTGGCAGTGACGTGTCGGACTTATCAGGAATTTGTTGGTGCATTCCTGCGGACCTACTGGTCAAAGGAAACGCAAGACAGGATTAAAGAGGAAATAATATTTTGTCCTGAACTGGAAGTATCCGGGCATAGGAGCGCAACCAAATTTCTTGATGATTTACTCAAGAAGAATCAATTTTTTGATAGTCCATATAGCAACGGAGAAATCATTAAATTTTGCTTTTCCAAATTGCCGGTTAGGTACCAACAGACACTTGTCGGGAAGTGTGGATCTGACATAGAAGCATTCAAGAGTCTATTGCGCGAACTCGAAGAAGTCTTTGATAAACAAGACGCAAAGGACAGGAAGAAGGGGCAAAGTAACAAATACCACGGACCAGGAAGGGAAGACGACAACAGATCGCATAATCGCACTGGTCAGTTAGGAAACCAGGGTTACGGAAGTCAAGGTTACGCTATTCAAGGTTATGGAAACCAAAGACACGGAAACCAGAACGTCAGGGAGCAGGGTCAATCTAGACAAGGAATCTGGGATAGGAGGAATAAAGAACGGCAAAGCGACCGTAATTGGAGAGAGCGAAACCAAGGACAACAGTGGAACCAGGAGATTGAAACTAGACCCGCAAATCCTAATGCACGTCAGAGGAGGGGGAGCTTAACAAGGGATTGACGCCAGACCAGTGCGAACACAGGCCGCCGGAATTTCGCACGTAATCTCGGACCTGGCCAACTACGGATGATACATTACGAAGATTTATCAGAAATCCTGCTCGAGGAACATAAAGCAACTCCTCGACAAGATCGGCAGCCTCTTATCACAGTAGCAATAGCTGAAAAGAGTATGAATGCGATAATAGATAGTGGAAGCTACATAACAGCAATATCTGAGGCAGCATACAAGAGGTGCTCTCAGGAGATGGACTGGCCTGTCCTATCGGTTAAGAAAACCAAAATAAAAGGGGCATTAGCGGGTAAATGTACGGAGGTCACGCAACAAACAAGACTGGAATTCTACTGCCAAGGACACAAAATAGAGTCTAACTTCTGGATCGTGCCAAATCTGGCGATCGACATGATAGTAGGAACGGACTTCCTAAATGAACATGAAGCGATACTTGATCTAGGACGAGGTGAAGTGGTTTTGAGGAAAGAGAATCCCGTCCACATTAAGTTCGACGACCAGCTGATCCCAGCTCAACTACCGTCTAACTGTGTACGGATAAACTATGCGTGTCTGAAAGACAGAAAGGAAGAACAGGTCGACGTTGCGGGTAGAGGAGAGGACACGGATGAGAATAAAGTCGGAATAATGGGAGAAATAAAGGAGAAAATAGGAGAAAAAGTGGAAGCAATAAAGAATATAAGGTGCGACCACCGCAAAGAACTTCATAAATTACTAGTAGAACATGCGGAGGTCTTCCTTCCCAAGACAGGATCAATAAAGAACTTCCAATATGAATTTCGTGTACGTCCGCACAACCAGTTTCGTGTGCCACCCTATCCAATCCCCTTGGCATATCGACAGAAAGTAGCAGCTGAAATTACGCGAATGCTGAGTGAAGGAATAATAGAACCTACGGCTTCAGCCTATAATAACCCGTTAAGAGTAGTCGAGAAGGCAGATGGTAGTATTCGTTTAGTCTTGGACTCGCGACAAATTAATACCATAATAGAACCGGAAACAGACAGACCGGAACTATTAAAGGAACTCTTACAAAACTTCCATGGAATATCAATCTTCTCATCAGTTGATCTAAAATCGAGTTTCTGGCAGATCGAGCTCCATCCAAATTGCAGACAGTACACAGCCTTTTTAGCATTTGGAAGATGTTACCGGTTTCGTCGTCTACCATTTGGTTTGAACGTTTCATCTGCCGCATTCATTCGGGGGCTGGACGGCATACTAAGCGATAATTTGAAACGTCGTGTCACCAGCTATGTGGACGATTTGCTGATCGCGGAGAAATCTTGGGGAGAGCACAATGCGGTTCTCGGTGAACTCCTTGCGACATTCAAGGAATACGGAGTGACTATCAATATCGAAAAATCGAATTTTGGGACGTCCTCTGTCAAATTCCTAGGAAATATCATCACGGGTGAGGGCATTGCGCCAAATCCCGAAAAGATCGAAGCGATTGAAAAGTTTCCCATTCCTACGACAAAGAAGCAGTTAAGGGGCTTCTTGGGGATCATAAATTTTTACAACCGCTTTATACATGTCAAAACTCAGAGCACTCCTAGGTTGCATCAACTTACAGGAAAGAAGATTCCTTGGGAATGGGATGAGGCGGCCGAATCCGAATGGAAAGCATTAAAATTCGCATTTTTACAAGCACCCATCCTATCACACCCTAATTTAGCAGAAGAGCTTTGCATAGTAACGGACAGTTCATGCTCAGGTCTGGGTGTCATGGTGTTCCAAGACTATGTACATGAAGGAAACAGGGTGTGGAAGACAATTGCGTTTGGTAGCAGAGTACTAGCCAAGAGTGAGAGGAATTACTCAGTAACCGAGTTAGAGGCGCTGGGTATTGTATGGGCGTTTGAAAAATTCAGATACCTTCTGTTTGGTCGCAAGACGAGGGTCTACACAGACCACAAGGCACTCGAGTTCTTGATGACTGCAAAGCTTAATCACAGGCGGCTCATTAGGTGGCCATCATATCTGCAGCAGTACAACTTTTCGATAGAATATATCCCCGGCAGTCGGAACATTATTGCAGACGCCTTATCACGGTCACCGATCGGATTTGAGCACAACATTGAAGAAGATCTGGAGGAAAATCACTACTGCCTTTTCTATATGCAGAAAGTGGCCTTTGAAAATTTTATTACCTGTAGTATGCAGGACATCAAGAAGGAGCAAGACAAGGACCCTGCCCTAGTGTTATTGAAACAGAAATGGATAGACAGAAGACACGCCACCATCAGGCAGTTCTACCTCTTGCGGAAAGGCATAATTTTCCACCGAAATTATGCAAATGACACTGAATGGGGGGTATGCATCCTTGAACACCTAATAAACAAGGTTATATGGCATACTCACCTCAGCTATGGACACTTCGGACCACGCAAGTGCAATCTCAAGCTAAGGACCATGTGTTACTTTCGAAACATGGAGCGTCGAATTCGGAGGGTACTGTCGGTGTGTAAAGACTGCCAAAAGGCTAAGCACACCACTGTGAGCATGCAGGCACCATTATACCCAATCGTACCGACCAAATTAAGACAATTAGCAGCAACAGATTTGATGGGACCTTTGCCAAGAACAAGAAGAGGATGTACTTACGTATTAGTGTTTGTTGAACTAACGTCCAAATACGTTACCTTTACGCCACTGAAGAGGGCGACAGGACGAACTGTATCACAAGCCCTAATCCGGGATTTCCTACCACAGGTTGGTCATGTGAGTAAAATTATTTCTGATAACGGGCCACAGTTTAAGTCAAAAACATGGAAGGAGACGTTGCGTGGATGTAAAATTGATCCCATTTTTATATCTTCACACCATCCGAGCTCGAATGCTGCAGCACGGGTTATTAAGGAACTCGGAAACTTGTGCCGGTTGTACTGTAACAAACAGCACACGACATGGGACGTTTTCCTTAAAGACTTCCAGGAGGTGATCAATGAGGCACCCCATGGGATAACAGAATTGGCACCCATTACAGTATTGAAAAACCGGATTCCTAAGGACTTGATAACCGAGGTCGTAAACTTCCCACCAAGGGCGCGAACGCAGCACCAAGCCATAGTGGATTTGGCTCTCAGGAGGATACGGGCTGCAGCAGAGGTCAAGAAGAGACGTGCCGACAGGGGAGCTCGTCTACGACACTTCCAAATTGGACAAAAGGTGCTCGTGAAGTCTTTCCGACTTTCGAACAAACAAAAAATGAAATGCCAAAAATTCTATTCTGTTTACAACGGCCCGTACTGTATAAGGAGAGCAGCTCACCACAATGCTTATGAATTGGAGACGCTGAAAGGAAAGAAGTCCATAGGACTCCACCACATCTCTCACATAAAGGAGTTCGTGGAATAGTAGTAGTGTAAGTGGTGTACATAGTAGAATGGGCAAATACATGAACCCTGCTATAGTAGTAGTGTAAGTGGTGTGCATAGTAGAATAGGCAAATATATGAACCTTTCTTCGGGGAACGATAATCGTTGCATTAATAGATTAAGATTGCTGAAGTATTAACACGCTGCGTTGTCTCGCATAAGAATTTACTGCTGCTATCCATTTTTTTTTTTTTTCTTCTTCTGTCGCGACTTCCAATGTCGGTGGAGTAGGAGACACTATCTTTCCATGATGCAATGTTTTAGTCCTTTCCTGTCTGGTGTCCATGTTGAGGGATAATGATGAGTGAGGAGATGTCGCACAAACGGGCGCATACAAGAACGTGCTCTTAGAAGCGTTCTGAGAAGTCGTGATACGCTCCATAGCGGCCACAACCAGTTCGTGAGACGTTCATACCAATGCTTGCAGGCACGCGTCAGTGCACTGCAAGATTGTGGTATATTGCGTGATTTCGAGGATGAACATGTGCAGTATAGTTTTTACAGTGATGCGCCAGCATCGTTGTCTTACAAGTCGGGGTGAACCTGTGAGCGTTTGACTCCAATGGTGCCCTAGGGCCTAGACGGTAGAAATGCGGGCATAAAGCCTACCATGCCAAAGTGCTGGTTGGGGATTTAGCGTGCTGCTTGTGACTGTCACAGATGAATAACCAAGGAATTATACTTGGAAATTCGTGATATACTGTGTAGCTGATGTGTGGTGGGCGACGGAATCCTCAACAGGAACCAGTCCTGGCTTGGTCATATTACATTGCCTCTGGAAAGGTGTGCTTTGATCACGAATACTGCATAACATAGAAAAAGAAGTTGCAACTATAAATTTATTGTCTTGTATAGCCATGGCCAACCCAGTCTCTGGAGTTTCAGTGAGGCGTAGTGAGAACTCGGAGGCCATGTCGTACGGCGCGCACATCACTGTCGTCAATAGCGGCGAGCAGCGAGACATCTCAGCGTAACAGGAATTATGTAAGAGTGTTGTATAAGGTAAAAAAAAAAAAAATAATAATAATAATAGAGAGAGTACCATATACTAGGATAAATTAAACTTTAGGATTTAACAATAACTAGATTAATATTGTGGGGGTTTTCTACCACAAGTGTTTGGCGCGCTCCTGTTGGGATGTTATTTTTCAGGTCATCAAATCACAGACCCAAGATGGAGGGACGACCGGCGAGCGAACGTAGAATAGTTGTTTGTTCTTTATAAGCTCAGTAAAACTTCGACCTGCATAATAACATAATTTATTCAATAGACATAGAATGTAGATCGTTGGCAAATGGTAGTTAATTCTTGAGCATGTCTACTGTCGATATATATAATTAATAGTAATATTAGTGTGGGCCCACACATTTAGCTGTTCATCCAGTGTAGCATCACACACCATGTACAGTAGTGAGACCGGTCTCTACACAAAGATCAAGATAAATTATTTCCATGTCTAAATTTGATACACAAAGATTTTGTTAAAATGATAGCCATAGATTAATAACTATAAAAGTAAAATAAGAGTGTCTGAAATGACAGACCATCAATGTGTCATTATGTAAATTTATTATAACATAGAAGGTCATGGGAAAAAGTTAGGCATAAGATTTTTGTCAGAACTGTGCAGATGACGGGTATCGTGGCAATGCAGAGGCCAGCCAGCGCAAAAACAAGAGGTCTTCGGCTACCTGCAAGAAGGCGAGCGTCCGGTCCTGCAAGCTGACAGTCACCGGGCCGTATACCTGCGGGATTAGGCGGGATCCTCGCCGGGGCACAAGCGAAAGTGAGGCTGGCCGTTGACACTGACACGCGACCCACACACGACAGCCTGCTAGCTCTCCGGACGCGGCAGCCGTTTGGAGGGATTCCCTGCGGCAGACCACGTTGTCGTGAGTACACGAAGAAGATCACATATCGTGTCAGAACCTGCGCCTCATGTGCCTCAGGACAGAAAGGGACGCTATATACTCACCTGTTTGGGTTTTTACAACTCACTAGCATTGGCCGATCTGCATACACAAAGCAGTATCGTGCCACACTAACAAATGAATGGTCTCATTTCTAACTTCTCCTCTCTATTAGAGAGCAGTTTTAGCAATCGTCGCTCCTAGTTCGATCCTGTAGGGATGACCTCACACACTTGTGGAGTCACTCCACGTGCCATCATCCCTCGTCGAACTGCAATATTGGGAAACGTAAAGTACTGTCCAGCGAGAGAAGAGACCTAGACTAGTGATGTATCCCAACAAGTAGACCTCAGAGACAATTAAACGACGTGAGGAGAGCCCATCACTGTGTCTTCCTACCGTACTGCTGTGATCATATGCGTAGGTCTTGGTGCAATTTCAACAGAGTACTGCAGATGCTCCAGCACATCCTATTGCCGTTGCAACAATGTAGCAACAACACCCGACGTTTAGCCCTATGTGATGTCAGTACTGTGGAATTTGTGAAGTGCTTCGAATATTTCTAACAATGTGATTTAGTGCCTCATTCTCAGCACATTCGTGAACTTTGTGCAATGTGCACGCACAACTTGATGCCCCATGAACCTTGTTTTTTTTCTTAAATTTCTTTCTCTTGTGTTGTTTTTGTAATGTATGTTATACCTTGTATGTGTTTGTGTTTTACACTGCAATTCTTATTACAAATTACTGTATTGTTCTCCACACCATGTTTTTTTGTATTTTGTATTTATTGTTGTGTGTATGCAAACAGTGTGCATGAAGTCCACATAAACTGAAGCAGATACCACCACTGTCATTGTGAATGGACCATCAGTTCAGGGAACATTTTGTAAAGGCAAATTGATGCCCCATGAACCTTGTTTTTTTTCTTAAATTTCTTTGTCTTGTGTTGTTTTTGTAATGTATGTTATACCTTGTATGTGTTTGTGTTTTACACTGCAATTCTTATTACAAATTACTGTATTGTTCTCCACACCATGTTTTTTTTGTATTTTGTATTTATTGTTGTGTGTATGCAAACAGTGTGCCTGAAGTCCACATAAACTGAAGCAGATACCACCACTGTCATTGTGAATGGACCATCAGTTCAGGGAACATTTTGTGAAGGTTATTCTTGCTGCAGGGAGACAGAATGAATCGGAGGTTGTAATTAGATTCTGAAAGCTCACAAAGAGATTGTTAACTTAAATAGTATCATGTGTGAGTGAGTTCAGTTTAGTTTAATGATTAAAATTGTTGTAATATCTTGGGCATTTAATTGTGGAGCACTCCAACTCTGATTGTAAAGAATAAATTGCTCCATATTTGGCTCATATGCCCAGGCCATATTTAGAGAGTGAATGTCTGTGTGAATCGGTGTTTGGAAGGGGCTCCCTGGGTATGGATGTGTGATGTGAGTGTTAGTGTTCCATATTAAGAAGGTGAAGTTGGCTACATCATAAATAATCCTCCCTCTATGAGCTGCATTTTTCAGTTGCAGTGATTTTCTTTATAGAGTGCAGCATGTGCAGCCAGTTTGCGAGATTGTTCTTGGGCGATTGACTCACTACCTTGTTCCTAAGTGAGCCAACCGCTCACCAATTACAATCTAAAATGGCGTAGGGGCTATGAGAGGTGGCATGAGCCCCCTCTCATATTTCTATCTTACGATTTTCCTCTCTAATTGCATGCAGTGAAAAGTCGCTATTCCTTCACACGCAGACTTCCCACGCAGCGTCTCTCGTCACCCGGGTGGTCCGGCGACAGGCGGGCTCCGCTGATCTGGAAAGGGTTAAGCCGACGGGTGTTAGGAAGTCGAGTGAATGCTTTGCAGACGCTGACATTGTCAAAAGACACGCCCGGAGGGGTCTGAAGTAGCGGCTGGGCTAGAGGTTCCGTTACTTCGCAGAATCTTAGCGAAAACACTTTCTGGCGGGCTACCAGCAAGGTGTGGGAATGACTTGTGTACCCAGGCAGTTGTGGCGGGAAAATTCCCGCGCTTTCTGCAAAATAGTAACTGTGATTGGCTTGCTCAGGGCATAGCTCCGTGATGTAGCAAAATCAGCGCAGAAATTGGCGCCAAGAATCTCCATTGGTGGAATGGTAGTGCTCTGGCAATGGAGTGGAATTTTCCGCCGGTTTTCGAGTTGCTGATTGGAACGTTTAACCACGGCCACTGTCGTGGGGGCGGGAATGTTGTGTGTTCGGCCGGTATGGGTGCTCTAGGTAGTTCGCTCTCGCCTTTCGGTCGAGGACGTCGAAGCAACCAGCCATCGCCTCCGGTACGCCAGATCATGTTCTGGCAGTTAAGAAGACAGTTTGGTAATGTATGTCCGCAGCACCGGCAGATAGGGATTTTCCTAGGTGATAATCAGAGCTCAGCAGAGCGCACCTGTTCGTCTTTTTCTAACTTTGTTCTGTCTTGAGTAGCAGTAATTAATGTTGGGTTAGCTGTGTGTCCCTCTTAAGATTTGAGTGGCAAGGAATTGGCTCCACATACCACTTCGTCTTAAACCTCACAATCTAGTTTAGGGGCAACTTCACCTTCACAGCGTTTGTTTGAGTATCCAATTTGAGCCAATTTGATGTATTATAAATGTTTTATGTGTTTTGTTTATTATGTTGTGTTTAGTCTGAATAAATCATATTGTTATTTTGGACAGAACTTTCATTCTGTTAATCGGTAGAGCAACCCATCATTTCTCACTATGTTAGTGAAACCTTCCTTTATTTAACTTATTTATCAAATTAAATTATTGCAGGTGCCAAACTCTTTTTTACTCCACTTGCAGGGCTGATTACAGTCAGTTCGCGTATATTTTTTAATCTTTGTGCAACAGCAAAAGTCAGAGTTAGAATAGGGGGGGCTTAGAGCATCATTTACATATGTAGATTCTAGAATTTAGTGTTAAATACACTGCTAGCCCCGGCACCTCGCGTAGTCTCCTTAATAAATCTATCATTACAGCTCGCTTTCCTTTATGTGTGTTCCTTTTGTGGTTTGTAGTTAAAATTCCAAATACCGGGTGATCAAAAAGTCAGTATAAATTTGAAAACTTAATAAACCACGGAATAATGTAGATAGAGAGGTAAAAATTGACACACATGCTTGGAATGACATGGGGTTTTATTAGAACCAAAATGCAGGATGGTGCTGCACCCCATATTGCTAGACGCGTGAAAGATCTCTTGTGCGCGTCGTTTGATGAGGATCGTGTGCTCAGCCGGCACTTTCGTCATGCTTGGCCTCCCAGGTCCCCAGACCTCAGTCCGTGCGATTATTTGGGGTTACCTGAAGTCGCAAGTGTATCGTGATCAACCGACATCTCTAGGGATGCTGAAAGACAACATCCAACGCCAATGCCTCACCATAACTCCAGACATGCTTTACAGTGCTGTTCACAACATTATTCCTCGACTAAAGCTATTGTTGAGGAATGATTGTGGACATATTGAGCATTTCCTGTAAAGAACATCATCTTTGCTTTGTCTTACTTTCTTACGCTAATTATTGCCATTCTGATCAGATGAAGCCCCGTCTGTCGGACATTTTTTGAAATTTTGTATTTTTTTTGTTCTAATAAAACTCCATGTCATTCCAAGAATGTGTGTCAATTTGTACCTCTCTATCTACATTATTCCGTGATTTATTCAGTTTTCAAATTTATACTGACTTTTTGATCACGCGGTATTTGGGCAACATTGGCTTCCTAAGTATCCTAGATGTGCCCCTGCCTCGTGTTGTCCACAATCGCTCACGGACATGACATGTATTATTTAACGAGATTTTGTACGGTGAAACTTAAAAAAAATTGTACTAAGTCATAATTCTAAACCCTAATGCCTGTGGGTAACCGTGACGTTAACCGCTGCCCTATGCTCGCTTGCTCCACGTACGGCTATCGTTACAGGTACAGGAATTACGCATAAAGCTTCAACACAGAATTTCTAGGAAACTAGGGGCGTCGTGTGAAAAGCTACCGGCCAGGAACTCAGGTTAGGTTCCTCTACAACATACCTAAGACACATCAAAAACCGTGAGTAACATCTCGGATGGTTCGCTTATAAGCCATTTCTCCGTAATATTCTTTCTTCCAAGATAGCTAGCCCTAAAAACTTCTGTGAAGTTTGGAATATGGGAGAAGAGGTACTTGACGATGTAAAGCTGTGAGGGCGAACCACGAGTCGGGTTTCTGGTAGCTCAGTACGAAGTCACAGGTCCCAAGTTCGAGTCGCTTTATGGTACACAGTTTTAACCTTAGGATCCTGTTTAGTCTGTCGCCTGTAGAGGGGGACAAACGTTTTATTACAGGAGGCATATTCAAATAAAAATGAACTACAATGTTTATGCAGAGACGAAGATACTTGAATCGGACAGACTAACGTGGAAAGCTGCATCAAAGCAGTATTTGGTTGCAAGACCACAACAGCAACAAACGTAAAACAAATGTGTATGGCTTAAGGAGGGTTTATTCCCCACTATTTACGATTACAGCTCCAGTGAGTTCATGACTGCAACAGTGATCTGCCCAGTTTCATCATGGTAACAAGTAAAACAAAGTAATGATACTCTGTCTGGTGCTTTAGAATGCAGTCACATCATATTACTTGAAAGAAATCCGAGATTAACCGCATTCGACCTCTTGCAATCAAAATCAAGCACAGGAGTTTTGGATGTTATCTGGACTCGATCACGAACTATCAGTTAAAGACAGCATATTTTAAGGTGTTTCATAGTGGCTCTTTGCTTCATACACCTCATAACTTTTGTTTTGTTCTTTTGATCGTTTGATCGGGACAGCAATGTGGAAATATCAACTTGCAGGTTCTACTTGCGTCACATATTCCCGTCAAATGGTGACGTGTAGTGAAATTACAGATGTGAGGTTCTTATATCTACAACGGAAAAAGTGAAACCTATATTCTGATTAATCCACCGTACTGGTACCCTAAGTACAATAAAATAGGTCAGCATGAATCTTGAAATAACAACACACATTAAAGGCTAACATGTTAGAAATTTTAAAAAATGACAAGCAGACAAATGAAAGAATATAATGTAATTTTCTGTAACGTTGCTTAATAATCACATGTGCAGTGGGCGGTGGGAATAGCTAATCCATAATAAAATAAAGTGCTTGTTTTGTGTAAGAAAAAGGACATCGTGAGAAATGAACTCTTTCAAAGAATTCACTAAACACATATTCTATTCTGATTTTCATAATTTAATATTGTTCTGTCAGATGTCACAGAAAACGGCGCAGTTTGCTTTTCTTTAAACCGTGACCTTCATGGATTTTTATGGTTCACACTGTATTTGAGGAATTCGCCCTTTGACTTTTCGCAAGCATTCAGTATATTGACAGTCAGTGGTTCGATCATTGTAGCTGACTCTACAATCCAAATGTTCATAAACAGAACAGAGTTCTAGGTTATTACTCTGGATTTAAACATGTCTCTCAGCAACAGCAATGTTTTATGCATGTGGAAAAATAGCAAGTGCTAGTAATGTTTACACTACACGCTAAACAGTAGGTCCACAATAGCTGGCCTAGGAAGCCCATTCTCACGGGATAACTCAGAAAAAGTAAAGAATATACCACCTTCAAATGGACCATTACCAACTAAAACAATGTGGTTCTCGAACCAACCTGTTGGTCTATGACCATTTTGTTTAACTGTCTATTACGAAGGTCCACGTACAAAAGCAGTTTTCCAATGTTTTCATCAGGTATCGGCTGGAATCAGTCGACTACGTTTTATTTTGAAACAGTACCTGCATAAGAAACAAGTTGCTTGGGAAATCAGAGGTCTCCTATGATTCCAGGGTATTTACTGTTTAACTTAGCTATTTTTCTGTTACACATATATTACGGTAATTCTGTATTACGACCTGAAACGAGACATTATGTTAAGAGACATTCGAGATTTGTGATATTAGTGACGATGAGATCGCTGTTGGTGTCCATGTGCAAACAGCTCCACTGTTTCAAACAATGCGTATGCTATGAATGGTCTTTTGCAGCGGGTAACCATGGTACAAATATTTACACCATAGGGCCTTTGAGTCAATTGATATCATTGGTCACAAATTCTGGAGTGGGTGGGAAGACACTAATCATTTTCACATCCGTACACTTCTACACTGGAAAGAGTGCGTTCAGGCATTGTATGCGGGTGTAACCTCACAAATTTCTATTAATTTCCTGAGTAATATATTGACAAATTGACTTTGAGAAAGGACTAATTATCATAGCCTAGTGTCTGGGAACCAGTACGTCGGAAACGGCAACGTTAGTTAATTAGTTAGTTAGTTATATGTTCCATAGATAATTTGAAGATTCCTTTATCGAAATGACGTGTGACGAGTCAGTTTCCAGGATATGTGTTGTATACATGATTAGTGCTAACATAAATGAACACGTTATTATTTTTAGTCAACTCATGCAATTACACTTTTTGGAATTTGCTACATGTTTTTAAGTAGAAACGCGTCAACAGAATAGGAGTTGTCCAGGATAAATTATTTTAAATTACATACAAAACTTGTTTCGCTACTTGTCAGACATTTTATCAGGGTCGTTGCTAGGTGTTTTGCCGCCCTAGGGGAGAGCTGAAAAATGATGTCCCCTCTTTTTTACTGCTGTCGGTCTCCCGGATATTCCTCCCCCTCCACCACCACCAACATCTATTAGCACAACAATGCGAATCACCTACTATAGTTTTAATAATTAAAGTAAGGTGACCATTTGTCCTCATTTTTTAGGTACAGTTCTCAGTTTTCATGCTTTGTCCTCTGTTCCTTTAAAACTGGTCGAGGACAAGTCCTAGGTTTCTTATTTTTTGTTCTGAATTTATGAAATTTCCCAAAATAATTGAAGTAGGAAGAATGTGCTGAACATTTTAAACTAGAGCTCAGTTGAATATACTAGTGCAACCAAATTTGGCAGCAGTTACTTATTTTATTTAATTGCAAGAAAATGTACTCATAAATGTGGAGATGGCTCTGAGCACTGTGGGACTTAACATCTGAGGTCGTGAGTCCCCTAGATTTAGAACTACTTAAACCTAACTAACCTAAGGACATCACACACATCCATGCCCGAGGCAGGATTCGAACCTGCGACCATAGCAGCAGCGCGGTTCCAAACTGAAGCGCCTAGAACCGCTCGGCCACAACGGCTGGCTACTCATAAATGTGTCGGAACTATTTTCTAGTACGCATTAATTTTCCCTTGAATTTAGAATTTATAATGTACTGAAAATTATGCTATTCTGATGGCAGACATGCAGAAGCATCAAACTAGTGCATCTGGATAATCATTTCGCTTCTGTTTTAACCGAAATATTTTTAGAACAGGGAATAAATCTCATCCTTTTCAGCACCCACTTTCTTGAGATTGAATAAGTAAATGACGCCTTCTTTGCATTTCTGTTATTAGCTGTTCCGGTGGCACAGCGGTCCAAGCGATTGGCTTCTGATCATTCGTCTGAAATGGGTCCGGTTTCGAATCCCCGTGAGCCATGAATGTTGTGTTTTATAAAGGCACTGGCTCTTTCAAATGGTTCAAATGGCTCTAAGCACTATGGGACTCAACTGCTGAGGTCATTAGTCCCCTAGAACTTAGAACTAGTTAAACCTAACTAACCTAAGGACATCACAAACATCCATGCCCGAGGCAGGATTCGAACCTGCGACCGTAGCGGTCTTGCGGTTCCAGACTGCAGCGCCTTTAACCGCACGGCCACTTCGGCCGGCTGACTGGCTCTTTCCCTTGCCTAGAATCAGTGGCAGTAAATTAGGAACAGGCGACTGCTTATAGCCAACTGAGTTGCTCACGGTGGTCATTAAACCTAAGTCAAAAAATTCTTACGTATCCTGACGTTCGTATTTTAATACAGGTAATACTTCAATTAAAATTTTAATATAAATTGCAATTTAATGATAAAATTATAAAATATACAGAACCCTTTTCTACGAAGTTATGTAGGCCCCTACCTAGCGAATTTTATTGAAACCCCACTTATCAGTCAACAAATTCGTAAAATTTTTGGATGACGTGATAAACTCATTTATAACTTCATCATGAAACACAACATCAATGTTTATAGTAATATTTGGGTCAATGTTCAAGACTACGAAAGCTTCTAAGAGTTCTTGTCCTTACGGTGCGCGAAGCCCAGTCTCTATACACTTTGAAGCATAAAATGTTCTTTCGTACGTTACATGTGCAAATATACATGTGCAATATACAAGATAGACACGACAGTATGCGCTAATACGTAAATTATATTAAGACAGCAGCTAACAAGCACAACGCACACAATATCGACAATTATAACCCTTCGATAAATAAGTTATGACACTTTCTTCGTGGTTGTTATTTGCGTGTGCGTGAAATTTTAAGAAAACGACAGCTAATTCGTTGGAGAAAAAACAATATATTTTTTCGCTCTTGCTGCGAGTCTCAGACACTCAGAGACAGACTTACAGACACCAACTCATTAAAATGTACAGGTATGGGCATGATGAAATGCACATACGCTTTACTCCTTTCAGATATGTTGACAGAGTAATACAAAACCTAGCTTGTGAATACTTCATCGATAATCGACAGAAAATAATAGCAGAACTAAAAACATCAGCAGAATCACTCAACGCAACTGACACTTGACAAATGGTCTGCAGAGATGGAAACAAAAGACGGACGGAGGAGGTCTGGTATCAAGTCGCAACATGATCGCAAACCAGGAATCAAGGTGATGTTTGTTGCCGTTTCGTACTCACAAGGTAAACTCCCCATCGCACCTTCCTCAGATTTAGTGGTAAGAGGGCCCAGCGGGCAGCCCGTCAAAATCTGAACACAGATCAAGCATGAAAACAGGAAGAAGGTGTGCTGGACTGTGAAAAAAAAGCAAAATAGGAACAGTGAACGGTCCAAGAACAAGAAGTGCAATATAGAGCAGCACTATACAGAAATGGCGTCGTGGTTACTCGGATACGATGCTGGACTGCCCAGCTAACGAGCTGTGTCCAAACCTCCCTCGAGCAAATTATTATTATTTTTTTTCGCTGTTCGCTTTGTTCAAATCTGAATCTGTGTCGTGGTGTAACGTCTGTTTGCAACAGCGAGGGACCTGAATGACAAGTGATTCTGCACAACTACTCTGTTAGCAGCCGAAAGGAAGTGGCTTTCGACTGGTAACCGCAAACGTTTGATGACAAGGCAACAAGTCAACCGAGTCCTCCACCGGAAAACACGTCTGGTGTGTCTTACACGCAATAGCGACAGTACGTGTCTCTTATGACAGCAGTCTCTTATCGACGCACCTAATTTGTACGACTGGTAAGTGAGTGAGATACGCCTCCTTGTCCGATATAGGTGTTCGTGTGCATTTGATCACTCCCAAAGAAATGATGAATACATAATAGTTTGTCACATAGGCTGCAACAAATGAACGCAACAGTTTCACAATCACACAGTTTCTCTGTGCTCTGCCACAACATAAGTTTTCAACGTTTTTGATATAGCGTTCCGTTTTGGAAGTCTTGACTCTTGAATTCTTTTGTTGCAACATAGTTCACACCTGTTTACTTTTTGTTTTCATTTCTGTGAGACATCTATGTGGTGTCTCACCTGCTCTCATTATTCATCACATTTACTTGCGACGGTAACGTATTTTTACCAATGGCTCATATTCTATACTCAATGTACAGTATGAAAGTTTGCAAGACTACAGAAGAAGAACAAACATTTCAATGACCGGACGGACTTTTCATAATGTTGTGAAAAAAAAAGAAGTAAATGGCAGGAGGGAGTTGTCGAACACAGCTCGCCCGCATGGCAATCCGACGTCATGACTACTTACCCACGACGTCGTTGCTGTTGCACTCTCCTCTTTATTACATTTCTTGTTCTTGCACCGTGCACTGTTTCTATTTTACTTTTGTCACAGTCCAGTTCACTTTCTTCGTGTTTTCATGCTTGATCTGAGTTCAGTTTTTGGCAGGCTGTCCACTGGGTCATCTTACCACTGCGGACATTCTAAAATAAAAAATTAATGTGATGGCCCTCAACTACGTTCTCTGAGAGTCAGAGTTGAAATATTAAAAGTTTTGGTTCAAATGGCTCTGAGCACTATGGGACTTAACATCTATGGTCAGCAGTCCCCTAGAACTTAGAACTACTTAAACCTAAGTAACCTAAGGACATCACACAACACCCAGTCATCACGAGGCAGAGAAAATCCCTGACCCCGCTGGGAATCGAACCCGGGAACCCGGGCGCGGGAAGCGAGAACGCTACCGCACGACCACGAGCTGCGGACTAAAAGTTTTGGCTGGTTTCGTTGTCTAGGAGCTGGGATACGTAGTTGCCGCATTACAAGCCATATACTGCTGAGTCTACAGTATTCAATATGAATATACACATAAATCGAATGGTCGAAGCTTCCTATCACTCGGTAATTGTGAATTTTGAATGTGACACATAAATTCATAAATGAAAGATTGCAATTAAATAAAATCTGCAGGTACTATTTTAATGACTTTGAATTATGAGTACGATAGAAGAAGTACATTTAAGAATGTCATTTATTTCTGCAAAACACTTACTGGTGTCGATGGTCCAGCAATTAAATAATATATAAGTTGAATAACAGGGAAACAAAAGATTCCTACTTCAAGTAATTAGTTATGAGCAGCAACATAGCTTACGAGATATTCACTTCTAAACGCATACTTCACTGCGGAAGCCACGGAAATCTCACAAGTGCGCAGGTCGGCACTACGAAATATTTCTCTCTCTCGCGACCACGCGTAAACTGCTCCACTCTGCAAGTCTTTCCCGTGGCTCCCCGTCGATGTTTTCCGTCCAGCACCTCCCTCTTCTGTCCAGCACCCCATGCTCCTCCCCCACTTCCATACAGTCTCTCCATTAATGAGTGCTGTGGTTGGCTAGAGCGCTCCCGCCATGTCTTCAAGCCAACGCACACTCACAAACACATTAAAACACATACTGGACTTACGTTCAAATAACTTGAAATTAAATAAATATTCCTATGGCTGGACCATAAAGACGCTCTAACACACATTATGAAATACACAAAAAAATCAAATAAACATATATCAAAGGAATAGAAACAAAAGGTAGGCCAGTAGCATAATTGTCTCTGTGCTTTCTAAAACACAGAAAATATTTGACCAATTTCTTCATGAATAGTATATATCGGATATAAACAAATATATAGATGAAGAAATATATTTATAAGCATGCTCTACCGTTTTTTCTTGTAACTATGGAGTACTTATGACCTGATGCGTTTGATAGTAATCAGCCACTTTGACCTCCAATTTCTCATGTACTATTCAAGTACATGCCTGTAATTTATACCAATTTAGGTTTACACTAATAGCCTTCTAAAGACACATCGATCGACATAATCGGATGAACCGTTTAGATTTTGAAAGTTCGTTGCTGGGTGTTACTTGTATAATTTATCATCAGATACTAAACTTTAAACTAATAAAAATATTGAAAATCTTATTACACCATCAGAATTTCCATGCAAATAATAGTAATGTACATGTTTCTTTTTGAGGTATCATGATTCCTTTGGCCACCATTAATTTCTATATGAACTGTGAAATGTCTGCCATTAAGGTTTCACAAAGTCCGCCATCTGTGGCACTCCCGGCCTATCTCCTTCATCGGCACAGCATCACCATGGAATTCCCAGCCACGTAGTCCCTGGACCGTTGTGCGGCATCACATAGTTGCTAATGAGCCGCAGCTTGCCGAGCGGCCCGAGCGCTGGCCGCAAACTCTGAACTTAGAATATTTTCAGGGCGCCACAACTCGCCCATTACCTGACACCACTAAATCTGACGGGGGTGCGATGGGGAGTTTCCCTTGTCAGTAGCGGCTGCTTTAGTTTTGAAGTAGGTGGAGGCAATGTAACTACTTTCGTCAAAGTAAGTAAAGACTTATTAATAACTGTTCTGTAGCTTTTGAAAACGATTTGGTGTTTCAGTTTTTCCTCTTTTTCATTTTTATGCTACTTCGCTCAATTTTTTCGCTGCTCGATTTGAAATTAATTCTTCTTCCGCCCTTTGCCGCCTCTAAAATTTGCTACCCTAGGTAGCCGCCTAGTCTTGCCTAATGGTAGAAATGGCCTGCATTTTATGTTGTTGGGCAAATATCAAAAAATTTTGTTGCTGCTTTTGAACTCCTTTCTGAGGCGCTGACAGTTTTAACAATGGGTAATAAAGGTCATTTTTCCGTCTAGTGTTGTAGGTATGGACATCAATGTTGTTCACAAATAGCGATGGTTTATGTATGATGTATTCCGTTGGCGAATTTATGAATTGTGAGGGCGCAGTAAAAATGCAAACTTCTTGAAGAGGTGCCTAGATGATGTCCGTGAGTGGACACCACATAATCTACATCTACATCTATACTCCGCGAGCCACCTTACGGTGTGTGGCGGAGGGTACTTATTGTACCACTATCTGATCCCCCCTTCCCTGTTCCATTCACGAATTGTGCGTGGGAAGAACGACTGCTTGTAAGTCTCCGTATTTGCTCTAATTTCTCGGATCTTTTCGTTGTGATCATTACGCGAGATATATGTGGGCGGTAGTAATATGTTGCCCATCTCTTCCCGGAATGTGCTCTCTCGTAATTTCGATAATAAACCTCTCCGTATTGCGTAACGCCTTTCTTGAAGTGTCCGCCACTGGAGCTTGTTCAGCATCTCCGTAACGCTCTCGCGCTGACTAAATGTCCCCATGACGAATCGCACTGCTTTTCGCTGGATCATGTCTATCTCTTCTATTAATCCAACCTGGTAAGGGTCCCATACTGATGAGCAATACTCAAGAATCGGACGAACAAGCGTTTTGTAAGCTACTTCTTTCGTCGATGAGTCACATTTTCTTAGAATTCTTCCTATGAATCTCAACCTGGCGCCTGCTTTTCCCACTATTTGTTTTATGTGATCATTCCACTTCAGATCGCTCCGGATAGTAACTCCTAAGTATTTTACGGTCGTTACCGCTTCCAATGATTTACCACCTATGGCATAATCGTACTGGAATGGATTTCTGCCCCTATGTATGCGCATTATATTACATTTATCTACGTTTAGGGAAAGCTGCCAGCTGTCGCACCATGCATTAATCCTCTGCAGGTCCTCCTGGAGTACGTACGAGTCTTCTGATGTTGCTACTTTCTTGTAGACAACCGTGTCATCTGCAAATAGCCTCACGGAGCTACCGATGTTGTCAACTAAGTCATTTATGTATATTGTAAACAATAAAGGTCCTATCACGCTTCCCTGCGGTACTCCCGAAATTACCTCTACATCTGCAGATTTTGAACCGTTAAGAATGACATGTTGTGTTCTTTCTTCTAGGAAATCCTGAATCCAATCACAAACCTGGTCTGATATTCCGTAAGCTCGTATTTTTTTCACTAAACGTAAGTGCGGAACCGTATCAAATGCCTTCCTGAAGTCCAGGAATACGGCATCAATCTGCTCGCCAGTGTCTACGGCACTGTGAATTTCTTGGGCAAATAGGGCGAGCTGAGTTTCACATGATCTCTGTTTGCGGAATCCATGTTGGTTATGATGAAGGAGATTTGTATTATCTAAGAACGTCATAATACGAGAACACAAAACATGTTCCATTATTCTACAACAGATTGACGTAAGCGAAATAGGCCTATAATTATTCGCATCTGATTTATGACCCTTCTTGAAAATGGGAACGACCTGCGCTTTCTTCCAGTCGCTAGGTACTTTACGTTCTTCCAACGATCTACGATAAATTGCTGATAGAAAGGGGGCAAGTTCTTTAGCATAATCACTGTAGAATCTTAAGGGTATCTCGTCTGGTCCGGATGCTTTTCCGCTACTAAGTGATAGCAGTTGTTTTTCAATTCCGATATCGTTTATTTCAATATTTTCCATTTTGGCGTCCGTGCGACGGCTGAAGTCAGGGACCGTGTTACGATTTTCCGCAGTGAAACAGTTTCGGAACACTGAATTCAGTATTTCTGCCTTTCTTCGGTCGTCCTCTGTTTCGGTGCCATCGTGGTCAACGAGTGACTGAATAGGGGATTTAGATCCGCTTACCGATTTTACATATGACCAAAACTTTTTAGGGTTCTTGTTTAGATTGTTTGCCAATGTTTTATGTTCGAATTCGTTGAATGCTTCTCTCATTGCTCTCTTTACGCTCTTTTTCGCTTCGTTCAGCTTTTCCTTATCAGCTATGATTCGACTACTCTTAAACCTATGATGAAGCTTTCTTTGTTTCCGTAGTACCTTTCGTACATGATTGTTATACCACGGTGGATCTTTCCCCTCGCTTTGGACCTTAGTCGGTACGAACTTATCTAAGGCGTACTGGACGATGTTTCTGAATTTTTTCCATTTTTGTTCCACATCCTCTTCCTCAGAAATGAACGTTTGATGGTGGTCACTCAGATATTCTGCGATTTGTGCCCTATCACTCTTGTTAAGCAAATATATTTTCCTTCCTTTCTTGGCATTTCTTATTACACTTGTAGTCATTGATGCAACCACTGACTTATGATCACTGATACCCTCTTCTACATTCACGGAGTCGAAAAGTTCCGGTCTATTTGTTGCTATGAGGTCTAAAACGTTAGCTTCACGAGTTGGTTCTCTAACTATCTGCTCGAAGTAATTCTCGGACAAGGCAGTCAGGATAATGTCACAAGAATCTCTGTCCCTGGCTCCAGTTCTGATTGTGTGACTATCCCATTCTATACCTGGTAGATTGAAGTCTCCCCCTATTACAATAGTATGATCACGAAACTTCTTCACGACGTTCTGCAGGTTCTCTCTGAGGCGCTCAACTACTACGGTTGCTGATGCAGGTGGTCTATAGAAGCATCCGACTATCATATCTGACCCACCTTTGATACTTAACTTAACCCAGATTATTTCACATTCGCATTCGCTAATAACTTCACTGGATATTATTGAATTCTTTACTGCTATAAATACTCCTCCACCATTGGCGTTTATCCTATCCTTGCGGTATATATTCCATTCTGTGTCTAGGATTTCGTTACTGTTCACTTCCGGTTTTAACCAACTTTCCGTTCCGTTCCTAATACTATATGCGCACTATTTCCTTCAATAAGAGATACTAATTCAGGAACCTTGCCCGTGGTCGAGCGGTTCAGTCTGGAACCAAGCAGCTGCTGCGTTCGCAGGTTCGAATCCTGCCTCGGTCATGGATGTGTGTGATGTCCTTAGGTTAGCTAGGTTTGAGTAGTTCTAAGTCTAGGGGACCTCATAAGCTAAGTCCCATAGTGCTTAGAGCCATTTGAACCATTCTAAGTGTTCACTTTGGTACACTCAGTGCTTTCTTCCTAAGTGATGAGTTACCACAGAAAATTATTCCGCAAGACATTATTGAGTGGAAATGTGCAAAATATGTCGGGAAATTGTTTCGTTTGTTTACAAGATTATCAATTACACGAAGAGCTAAAGTAGCTTAACTTAATTATTTGAGAAGATCAGTAACAGGCTTCTACCAGTTCGAGTTTTCATCAAAATGTACACCCAATAATTTGGAGTACTTCACCATATTTACTGATCCCTGTTTATGTGCAACATCAATTGTTGGTATGACCCAATTTGTTGTACAGAACTGAATGCAGTGTGTTTCTTCAAAATTTAAAAGCTAGTTGACAGTTCGCTTGAGAATCTAAGTAAAGTGGGTTAAAAAGGATGAAACCATGAGTAGAGTAAGACAGATGTGGCAGATCTGACGACAGCATACACTGCAGATGCAGGGAGGCACCGTCAGTACATGTGTCAGTTCATATTGCTCGATTTGTGCTCTTTCTGTACTGTTGGTGAAGTTACAGACAGAACAACAGCTTCAGCAGCAATACAGCCAGAGTTTGCGTATAACAATATCAGTATACACACAGCCACTAATGACGTCTTGCTAAATTGACGCTAAATAACCCTGGCAAAACAAATAATGCCTTTATTCAGTTGCATACAGTTGAGTCTAACCTATTTATCATCAGTGTAAAAGGAATAATCAGTTGGGTAATAAAGAGAAGTTTGAGGGGTGAGCATTGTACTGAAAGACCGAGGATTGAGTACAGGAAGCGGGGTCAAATGGATGGTAGTTGCAGAAGTTACACAGAGGTGAAGGCCAGGGTGGAGAATGCATCAAAACAGTCTTCACAGGGAAGACCACAACAACGACAAATTACCCTAGTAGATTTGAGCTGTGGTGCGGCAGTTCGCTTTATCTTCGCGCGAATATCCTCTTTGCCTCATACAGCGATAGTGGCCAACTATTTGGTTGTGACCATGATGGAGGGGAGCAGGAAGTGATCTCTATACAACCTGGATGTAGCAGTCTGGTCTCTGAGTATAGAACTGCAACACGTCTGCAGATTCATGTGCTTTGCATCGTCCGCCATGTTGTAGCTAGGCAAACAAATTTCCATTGGTCTGTACGCGACAGAGAATTGCCGACTGATTTATTGGTTTGAACATTATGTCAACATGTAATGTAACGGGCTGATGCGGGAGCGGAATCGAAAAGTATTTTCTTTTCGTGTTCTAGTGACATTTCCTAGCAGCCATGTTGTAGTTTATAAGGAAGCTAAATATGAGCATCTATGGCTAGTACTATCAGACAGCTGAAGTTCAACATCCAGATAGTACAGAGATCACTGGGAGCGGATGCTCAGTAGTCTCCCTTGTTGAGCGACTGCCAGAGAGAAAAACAAGGTTCCATGGCGTTCGTTGAGACGGAACGAGCTCTGGTGCGCTCTTAGTGGTAGTTATGCACTTGCTACAGACTTGAATGGCGAACAGATGGAGCACACCCGTACTGTCGTGTTATTTCGAAGGGCGTCGCAACGAGAGATTTCGCAGGCCTGCGGCATAGCGGACGGAAACTTCTGCTGCAAGCCTTGGGAGAAGCCATGTCTATTGTGATAACGGCAGTGTGTGGATCCTATTTAATTTTTCCCCTTGTTGGGGAGATTTACTTTGCTTAATGGTGGCGTTGTTAAATTTCCTTGGGAAACTGTTACTCTTACGGGGAATCCAACCAGCCTTAACGCACTCTCATTGTCTGCTGCCGTGAGATTTAAGAAAAAAATAAATAAATAAAGGATAGGGAAGAGAGTCCTGGAACGAGCGGAAGAGAGTACTGGAAAGAGCTGAGTGTGGTTATCCAGGCTGTGATAAAATTCGTTCTGATATTGCAAATCAATTTAAGTGTGCTGAGCGTGGGCAAGTTTAGTGACTTGAGATTGTCATAGTGGTTAAATAATTCCCTAATTGTGTGAGAAACCGGTCGGAGCTGTTGATACATTTAAATGGTTATTTTGAGTAGGTTCCTTAATCAACGCAATAGATGTTTAAGTCCATGTACTTAAATTTTGTTCGTTTGTAGAAATCTGAACAGGTTCATTTTAAATTATATGTGTGCACTTGTTCTGAGCTTGTGCTTTTATTTCTTTCTTGTGTTCCAGATAGCTTAATAATTGTGCTTGTAAATACTAGAGCTTGGTACTGTTGGCTGACGAGCGTTATGTATGTCAAGACTTAGTGGCCCCCTGGTTAACGTTACGTGTAATTACTCCGTCACCTAATGCCAGAAGCTACGCCCTCTGGTTCTGAGGGCGATGTGTAAGTGATATGACTTTAATTCTTCAAACAACGTGCTACCTTACTGATGTGTAAAATTTAATTATTTAAGTGGCTCAGAAAGTAATTCATTTAATAGAATGCTGTGTAAGCTTTTAACCGGTTTTTAATTTTATTAGTATCTTGCTGATTTACTTTGGTCACTACTAAATTTCGTCACTGTAAGAATTCTTTGGAGCTTCTACGCAGACAAGGCTCTGCGCCACGTGTCAGCTGCTCGCTATTTACGCCGGGCAATTGACGGCGATTGCGTGCTTCACGCCGCCATAAAGTGGGTGCGAGCGCAGCTTCGCAGGAAATGAAGGAAGCAAGCGCGGCGGCGTGCCGCGTCACTTTCGCCGCTGGCTTTTCTAGGCGTAGTTTAAGGAAGGGGGCAGGCCTCTCTGACGTAGCAAGTACGCAGACTGGTTGTCAAGAGACGTAGAAAGGCAATGTTCTGAAAATATACAGAAATGCGTTCGTAATTCGCATATGAACTGGAGTACGAAGTTCGATAAAAAATAGAAGAACATAAATTTCTCTAAAATATTGTAATATTTTCATCGGTATGTAGCTTGATAGAGCTTGGGATCACTTCCTATCAAACAAGGCATAAGGGATAGATAACGTTCCTGCATAAATTCTAAAATCATTGGGGAAAGTGGCAACTAAATGATTATTCAAGTTAGTTCGTAGAATCTATGAGACTGGGGACATACAATCGCACATTCTGAAGAAAACCGTCCCCACAATCCAGCCAGCTTACCACCGTCCCCACAATCCAGCCAGCTTACCAGATCATTCATCCAAGTTGCCGACAAGAATAATTTAGATAGAAATGGGAAAAAAATTGGGGATGTGTTAGGTGACGATCAGTTTGATTTAGGAAAGGTAAAGGCACCAGAGAGGCAATTCTGACGTTGCACTTGACAATGGAAGCAGGGCGTACGAAAAATAGAGTGTAACGAAAGAACTGGCTCTATAGTGCGTCTGTCATTCCTAAATCGAAACAAATCGTCATGTATCACGTTCTTAATTTTCTTTTACACCCTTCTGTTTATTACAGCGGGCTTTCAGTAAGGAGTGCAACGCATGTTTTCTGAAAGCAGGTTGGTTTTATTCAGGTTTCCTGTACATCATATTTTACTCCTTTCTTTTGGCTACAAATCTCTGCTTTTTAACATAACCTCCGTTCTCTGTGTGAAATCTTATGTGTGTGAAATCTTATGGGTCTTAACTGCTAAGGCATAAGCTTACACACTGCTTAACCTAAATTATCCTAAGGACAAACACACACACCCATGCCCGAGGGAGGACTCAAACCTCCACCGGGACCAGCGGCACAGTCCATGACTGCAGCGCCTTAGACCGCTGGGCTAATCCTGAGCGGCTCTGTGTGACGGCCCTACTACACCTTATTGGTAGGGCCTGCGTGACCGCATGCTACCACTCTAGTGGTTGACGTCGGAGCCAAAATGTTGCTGTATCAATAACGTCCCCACCATCCACGTACAGCTTCCCGCAGAGTGCATCCTTCATTAGGCCAGACAGATGGAAGGTGTGAGATCTGGGCTGTAGGATGGATGAGGAAGAACAGTCCAGTGAAGTTTTGTGAGCTCCTCTCGGGTGCGCAGGCTTGTGTGACGCCTTGTGTTATGGAGAACGAGAAGTCCGTTTGCATTTTTGTGATTACATACACGCTGAAGTCGTTTCTTCATTTTCCTGAGGGTATCATAATACGGTTCAGAGTTGATCGTGGCAACATGAGGGTGGGCATCGAACAGAATAACACCTCCAGACTCCCAGAGGACCGTCACCATAGCTTTACTGGCTGAGGAAGGAGCTTTGAATTTTCTCTTCAGAGGAGAAGTGGGGTGGCGCCACTCCGTGGATTGCAGTTTTGCTTCCCGTTCGAGGCGACGAACCCACATTTTATCGCCTGTGACGATGATCAACAAAAAATTGTTACAATCAGCCTCGCAATGCGCAAAAGAATCCTCACAGATGGTCCTTCGTTTCTCTTTATGCTCTTCTGTTAGGCAGCGAGGGATCCAACGGACGACGCCTATGAGTATCCCAACTGGTGGACGTGTGTGTCAACAGTGTTAACAGAGATGTCCAGTTGAGCAGCAACGAGTTTCATTGTGATCCGTCGATCACCTCGAATGAGTGTCTGCAAGTTCCAGTATTGCAAGAGTGACAGCTGTGTGCAGCTGCCCACCACGCAGGGGATCAGAGAGGTTTGCACGACTTTGTTGCGATCATGACAGACGCCTCAGGTTTCTGTAGACATTCTGCAAGCGCCTATGAATATCAACAGTGTTCATGTTATCTGCCAAAAGAAGCTAAATGACAACTCTCTGCTTGAAACTCACCTCCGCTATAGACGCCATTTTGAAGGCTACGTATAGCGCCGCCACCTATCGGAACTTCACGAAACTATAGGGACTGAAACGGGAGTAGTCCACGAAGTCCCACAACAAATACCGTGTTTTTCAACCGAAAGAGGCAGAGAAAAAAGAGTTGAGTTACTTCTTGAATGCCCCTTGTATTATAAGCAACTTGAATGCATCAACTGTTAAGCTGAGTGTGGGATTTTAAAAGTACTTCCACCTTATTTGTTCGAAAATCTTCCAAAACTCTGCGAAACCCTGACTCTCATATTCGACCCCTGTGTCTTCTACATTGACACCCATCTCTTCTTCGATCACGTCAGACAATTTTTCGCCGATATTGAGGTCATCAATTTAGTCTTTCCATCCATCCACTCTCTCATCTGCGTTTAATAGCGGAAGTTCTCTTGTATTTTTAATTCTGACAGCTTTGCTTTTAATTGCGCTGAAGCTTATTTTTATTTTTCTGTATGCTGAATCAGTCCATTTAATGTTCAATTCTTTTTCGATTTTTTCACATATTTCTTGCAGCCGCTTCACCTTGGCTTTCAAGCACATAGAATTTATTTCATTCCTATGTGAACTATATTGCAGTATTATCTCTGTGCAACTTCTGCGACTGCCCCTTTTAGAATTCTCCATTCCTCATCAGCTGAACCGTCCTCTCAGTTGATCCGTTCCTTTGCTATTCATTATTACAGTGTCTACGTCTTTAGCGAACTTCAAATGTATTTCTTCATTCCTCAATACTTCAGTACCGTAATTCATTTCGCATTTATGCTTCTGGATGATACTCTTAAAATTTAATCTACCGTTCATCAATTTCATCATCATTAAATTGTGCTCTGAACACGTACCTACTCCTGGGTACACCTTGTAATCTATTATCTGAATTCGGAATCTCTGTCTAATCATGCTAAAATCTAACTGGAATCTACCCGTGTCTCCAAGCCTTTTCTAACTTTACCTCACCCTATTGTGATTTATGTACAGTGTATTCCTTAATACTAGCTGAACCTCCTCTATTACTCCTACTACTGTGCCCATATTCTCCCATAATTCTTTCTTCTGATCCTTCCCCTGCTACGGCGCTCTAATTACCCGTACTGATTAGATTTACACCTTCCTTTACATACTTTATAACCCGTTCTATGCCCTTATGTACTTTCTCTATCTCTGTAGCCTCTCTGGAGTTCAGTAAAATGGAAAACAGATATTAGGTCGCA
The DNA here is from genome assembly GCF_021461395.2 of Schistocerca americana. NCBI lineage: Eukaryota > Metazoa > Arthropoda > Insecta > Orthoptera > Acrididae > Schistocerca > Schistocerca americana. The sequence continues at coordinate 225,444,385 of NC_060120.1, read as the reverse complement.
TACGTTTCTAGTGAAACAAGGTACAATTTCTCAAGAAACAGTGTGTTCCCGTTAAAATGTAATTAAGAGCCCGAAATCTTATTTGATGCGTGGTTTTGGTCTGCCAGGAAGCTCACCCTAAGACAAAAGAAAGTAAATACAATTAATCCACTGAATTATAGACCCATACCACTGATGTCGTTTTGCTGTTGCATTTCGCAACGTGTACAGTTCAAATGGCTCTGAGCACTATGGGACTTGACCCCGCCGGGAATCGAACCCGGGTACCCGGGCGTGGGAAGCGAGAACGCTAACGCACGACCACGAGCTGTGGACAACGTGTACAGTGTTCAAACAATATAAAATACCTCGAACAAAACGACCTATTGGCGTATAGACAGCACAGATTCAGAAAATATCGTTCTTCTGAAATACAGGTGTTTCTTTATTCATACGAGGTAATCAGTGCTATATACAGGCTTCTCAAGTTTGGCCACGGTGTTTGGTCACCTCCTCCAAATCAACCATTCGAGCTTCTCAATTTGATTCCATATTTACAGATTTCCGGAATGCTAATGACACCGTTCCTCACAATCGGCTTTTAATCAAATTGAGTGTCTGTGGAATACTGTCTCAGCTGTGTGGCTGGGTACATGATTTCCTATCAGAAAGGTGATATTTCTTAGTACTGGTGGTGCTATCTGAGACTCTATAAGGAAGTGTTACAGGCACTCTGTGTTCATAATCTACGAGGACTATTCGTAAAGTATGGTCCGATCGGCAGCGAGAGGGAAACCACAGTGAAAATCAAAAACGTTTTATTTGTAACAATTTGCTAGACCTTCCAGCTACTTCTTTACGTAGTCAGCGCTCCTACTTAGACAATTGTCGTAGCGTTGTAACAACTTCCTAATTTCCTTTTTATAGAATGCAGCCGCCTGTGCTTTCCTCCACTTCTCTACGCTGGTATGCAGTTCTTTCTCTGTGCCAGAATGTTTTCCTCATAGCTCATCTGAGCAGAGATGAACATCAGAGTGAGCCAAGTCCGGTCTGTACGGTGGATGATCAAGTACTTCCCATCGAAAACACTGCAGGGGCGTCCTCATTGCCCCTGCAGTGCGTGTCATGAAGAAGGAAATTCATGACAGGTGCGTTATGTGACGCTGCATGAAACCAGACGAAAGTTCTCAGTGGGCACCCATACTCAGCGAGAGACACTATTGTCCTAGGCATCTTTACGTGCTCACTGTGCGCTCACAAGGGAACCTCCCCATCGCACCCTCCTCAGATTTAGTTATAAGTTGGCACAGTGGATAGGCCTTGAAAAACTGAACACAGATCAATCGAGAAAACAGGAAGTTGTGTGGAACTAAAAAAAAAAATAAGCAAAATATACAGACTGAGTAGTCCATGCGCAAGATATATAACATCAAGGATAATCTGAGGTCACGAGCGTTACACTTTTTGCTGCACTGCCTATGCGGATGATCTGGTATTCCTTCTCCGCAATAATGACGATGTTCGTGCAGCACTGGCGTGGGTGGCGACCTACGGCGCGGCATCGGGGAGCCATCTCAATCTTCACAAATCATACGCCCTGTCTATAGGCAGAGGCCTACCCGACGAGAGCGTCGCACCGCTACGAATCAGTGACACAATCCACTGTCTTGGCATTGATTTCATATCTGACATGAAGCTTTCAACAGCCCTTAACTACAGGCGTTTATTGAATCAGATGAGAGCAGGAATAAGTGACCACCGTCTGAGACATCTAGACCTCCTGCAACGGACACGATATGCTAACGTCTATTTGGCGTCACGTATCCCCCATTTTGCACAGATACTCCCGATATCACCTACCCTGGCTCACCGCATGTTGGCGGTTTTGGGATCCTTTGTTAATACGGGCATGTTATTTAAGATTCGTTACGAGTCCCTAACCCTCCCAAGGAGCAGAGAGGGTTTAGGCCTTTGTCATGTTCAGAACAGAGCGAAGGCCCTGTTCGTCAGCTGTCACCTGCAACTGTGGCGACGAAGTCCAACGTGCCTCACAAGTTCTCTTACTGGAAGCCTTACGACCAATCTCACTCGCACCCCCTGTGATGACATCGGACATCCCAGCACCTTTCTTCAACATTAGCCAATTCTTCCTTGAATTAAGCTACATCCGCACCGCACTACTACCCACAAGCTTGATGATGACGAGGGCGATATATGCTGCCATGCAAATGAACAAGACGCCGAATGTGATTGAAAGCAAACACCCCACTACAAAGTGGCGCGCTGTGTGGCAGGCAGTGAATGCCAGCACCCTTGATACTGACGTGCAATCTGCATGGTACGTACCTGTTAATGGGAACAGTTGTGCCAGTCCCGCCTACATCCCATCCACCTCGCTGATTCACCCTTGCGTGCCACATGCCAAGTGATTGACACGGATGAACATCGTTTCGAGTGCGGGTCGGCAAAGGACGTTTGGTATTTGGTGCGTCAGATATTGGCTTTTCTCACACGCACGACTCCCGACAGGATAACTACCCGATCACTTATTTTCCCCGATAAGATTTATTTCCCAAGAGCAAAAACGAACTCTGTGACGTGGATCAGCGGCCACGCTGCTCATTACCTATTCGGTAATGGCGAAAAGACAGTACCCGATTTTTGGTATTACCTCAACTAACGACATTGTGCGATCGTCAAGAACCCTAAATACAGGCAATATTTTTCTAATTTTCTATGGAGCGCATTCCATAATCCGCCTCGCAGCTGGATTATCGATGACATGAGAAGATAACCGTAGCACCTCTTCCCAGTTCCTTCTTTTTTTTATGAGATTGAACAAACAACGGAAACAACACAGCAACGAGAAGACAGTCATCGAAAAATTCGCAGCGGGCTATAGTATGGAGCATCCTATGTCGTAACGGGACGACTTACTATTATTCTGTTTATGTAGCCGAAGAGGAACGGCCTTCCTTTTATCCATTTGTATAAAAATAAAATGACATAAAAATAAAAAAGGCAGAAAAACAAACCTTCCAAAATCCTTTTTTTCCTTTTTGTTAAAAAAGTGGCTGGGATATCTGGCTTTAAAAAAAAATGCCCATTTGTGTAAAAAAAAAAAAAAAAGCGCCATGGTTAGCGTGAGCAGCTGCGGAGCAAGAGGTCCTTGGTTCAAGTCTTCCCTCGAGTGAAAAGTTAACTTTTTTTTATTTTCGCCAAGTTATGATCCGTCCGTTCGTTCATTGACGTCTCTGTTCACTGTAATAAGTTTAGTGTCTGTGTTTTGCGACCGCACCGCAAAACCGTGTGATTAGTAGAAGAAAGGACGTGCCTCTCCAATGGGAACCGAAAACATATTGCCCACGAAATACATCTCACGTATTTAATGCACTCTCGTCCAAAGTAGCGAACAGTCAACTGCCAGCCAGGGAGCCTCGTTAGCAGGAATACTCTCTCTTCCGTGCGCTGTAGTCGACTGACGTCGCGTGTTTCGATCTTTGTTTAGGTGTAGCGTCCCCATACTACGGCGCAGTTACCTCACATCGGACGGACAGATAATAATTGTCTGAAAATCAAAAATTAAAATTTTTCACTCGAAGGAAGCTGCTCACGCTAACCACGGGACCACGGCGCTCCTGAGCTCAGATTATCCTTGTTGTTGCTTATGTTTCACATGGACTACTCACTTTGTATATTTTGCTTATTATTTTCATAGTTCCACACAACTTCTTCCTGTTTTCTCGATTGATCTGTGTTCAGTTTTTAAAGGCCTATCCACTGTGTCAACTTATAACTAAATCTGAGGGGGGTGCGATGGGGAGGTTCCCTTATCAGAACTGACGCGTCGACAGGCATACTGCACACACAGCCCACCACGTCTAATAAAAGCTTCGTCGGATTTTCACGTCGTTCAGATTTTGCGATCTATTGAACCTTACTTTCCGAATAGCCCTCGTACATAAACGATTTAGGATACTCTGACCAGCCCTCATAGACTGCTTGCTGATGAAGCTGTCATTTACCATCTAGCAAGGTATTCAAAAGATCGAAAAGAATTGAAAAATGATTTCGACAACATATTTGCATGGTGTGAAAAGTGGAAATTGATTCTAAACAAAGTGCGAAGTCCTCCAAATGATTACTAAAAAAAGGGGAAATAAAGGCTGCGTTTTATTTGCGGAACACGTAGAAGTTGCAACAAATCTACTGAAGAGACTGGCTGCACTTCGCTTGTCCTTTCTCTTCTGGAATACTGCTGCTTATTACGGGATCTTTACCAAATAGGGCTGACGGAGCACATCAGAAACGTTCAATGAAGGACAGCTCACTTTTTAGTATCGCGAAATAGGGAAGAGATCGTCACGGATACGTTAAGCGAGTTATAGTGGCAATTATTAGAACATAGACTTTTTCTTTTTGGTGAGATTTTTTCGCGAAACCTCGATTACAAGCTTTCTACTTCGAACACCTAAATTGGTAACTCTCACCTACGTAGGGAGAAAGACCATCGTAACAAAATAAGAGAAATTAGAGCTCGCGTGGAATAATTTGGTGTTAATTTTTCCCACGTTCTGTTCGAAAGTGAAACGTTCGAGAAATGGTCTTAAAATGGTTCTAAGAACCCTCTGCCAAACACTTAATAACGAATTGCACAGTAACCTTAAGCACGTAGACGTGGAATATGTTCCGCTTCTTCCATCCGTCTCTACCAAATATCAGCCGATGCAGAAATACGACGAGTTCCGTTTCTCTATTTATGAGCAATGGCATGTTAAATGTATATTAAAGTATTTTGAATTTGCTGTCGTATTTACGCGCAAAAACCGACGTTGGTCAGAATAAATACAAGTCAAGAGGTGATTGCGAAACACATCTGCCTTTGACCGTTGTTAGTAAACATAACTATCAGATTTTATCTTATCACAGCGAAGCAATGTATTTTTGGCTCGGAGGCACCTCTTGCAGGAGCAAGAACTACGCAGCGCTTTCGCGGAGAGCTAGATTTATCCCAAAAGCAAGCGTGTTCTTCACTGTCAGTGCCAATGTGAGATGACTTATGATCCAATAAAGCGAGATAATCATATAGTTAGCGCACACAATGATTCGAGTCACCGTCATGTGTACATAAACATGTGGCTGATCGTCTGCAAGTCTTTTCTTTTCTTGTTATTTCATCCATCTCGTCCAACACAAAAGGAAAATGGAAAGAGTCTTCAACCTGGTGTTATAAATCACATAGAAGCGACTTTAAAATAATTTAAACGTGTTGTAGGCATTACTGTATAGCGATAATGTCATATTGTAGCCGCGCTCAAGTCCAATTCCGAAAGCTGGGTCATCAATGAAATACAACAGCTGGCATAGACAGCACATTTATTACGAATACCAACATAACAGCCGGAACAGAACTTAACACCTGAACAGAGAAGTATGGCTATTTACACAAACATCGTACATTGCAGAATACTGTTATTTATACAAACATCTAATATTCCAGAGCCGGCCGGAGTGGCCGTGCGGTTCTAGGCGCTACAGTCTGGAACCGCGTAACCGCTACGGTCGCAGGTTCGAATCCTGCCTCGGGCATGGATGTGTGTGATGTCCTTAGGTTAGTTAGGTTTAAGTAGTTCTAAGTTCTAGGGGACTGGTGACCACAGCAGTTAAGTCCCTTAGTGCTCAGGGCCATTTGAACCAATATTCCAGAGCACACAAACATAAGATACACTTGTGTGAAAAACTTAAAGATGAAAGTAAATTTCCAATGACGTATCATTGCCAGGTAACATAGCTCGATGAAACTTGGATCATACAATGAAAGAACTGCTACAGTACACGACGGTAATGCATCTCACACGTGCTCGATGCGATTTAAATCACCGGAAGGAGTACAGTATTACAATAACGTTGGCCGATGGGTGTGCAGTGTTCGAAGATTTGGTCAGTCTGTCCTTCTGTTACCTTCTGTGCTATACTGTAACAGTTCTTTCTACGTACAGTATAAGTTTCTTCGAGCTGTGTTACATTTGTGAAACCAACTCGGATGTCAACTCTGTCCCAGTGCCAATATACAAGATATCAAGGGCTAGTTATAAAAGTTATGGGCCAACTCCCCTCAGAAAAGGATACAAAAGTTTTATGAACTCTTCCCAGACGAATCAGTGTGTGCACCCAGGTCAAAGAGGGTGCAATGTAATACTGATAAGTGGGCTCATACTGCTAGGTTCTTTGGAAATTTGATTCAATTTTGTATTTAGTCATTGAAATAACTTCGCTTAACCTCCCAACCCATGAATTTCATTCCATTTCCTCCTTTCCTTCCAGGTGCCTCACTTTCTTCATTTTATCTCGAAATCCCCTTCGGAGGATCTTTCCAGTGCCACAGAAAAAGCACATAACCCAATCTTGTTAAAAGAAAGTTGGTGTTATAATTAGGCAGCTACAAATGTTAAACATTACTCATGCCCATCATAAATTACATCACATTGACCACTATAACTTATGATTGCGAAAACCTCACCTTGATAGATTTACTTGATCTGGATGTACTTCGGGTGGTTGTCTGACAGCCGCTCCACCCTGGTAAAGTGATATACTGCACTGGTTTTGGCATTGTTGGTTATGTTTAGTTATGTAACTAACAGAAAGTAGGGATGGGTGAGACGTGGGGGTATGCTGGTTTGGGAATGAGGTGTGAAACGAGGCTGGGATTTGTGGCAGGGCGTACATGCCATTTGTTGTATGTAGAAGAGAAAGAGATCAGAATTTTTAGGGAGACACCAAAACAAGGTGTTCGAAACAGACTGAGAGGAGTGAATCCCTGCAACAGAGAAGAAGGATTCCCTGTTGGGTCTGGAAAATTTCACATTCAGGTAGAAGAGCAATTACAGATTTTTTTTTTTTTTTTTTTTTTTTTTTTTTTTTTTTTTTTTTTTTTTTTTTTTTTTTTTTTAAGGATAGGATGTGGAGAAAGGGCAGGTGTAGAACAGCATCGTACAGTGATTCTCCAGGGGGGTGGGGGGTGGTAGGGGTATTGGGTTTTGGGTTTGTGAGAAACGTAGGTGATCTGTAGGTAACAAATGCAGAAGGGGATTGGGGAGGGGTTAGTTTTATGTGCTGATTCAGGACTCACATGGGAGAAGGTTAGGTGGACAAAGAAAGGCATGGACATCAAATATTTGAAAAGAGTGACAGAATAGAATGATTGGATTGCGACTTGCTGCTGAAGATGGAGGATAGGTGTAACACCCACAGCCAGTCACTTAGTATTTTTAATCTAGTGGGCTTTATGTGATTAGCTAATTGGTTTCCATGTATGAAGAGATCAAGTCTCATTCAGTTCTGGACAAGAACACAGAAGAATCAGTCTCTACTCACACTTGATGTCATACAACAACGTTCTGCAATCTGACTGAAATCTCTTCGGCCAGTCTGGAGAACAGCAATGTACCTCTTAGCCAGTGCTTTCAATCCTGTGGGTCCTGGGATTGAAATGGCCATTTTCATCTCTTTAAGGCTTCTTACAAGCCTAAAATCTAATGTTATTGCATCCTATTTTTTATTTTTCCAAAGTAATATTATTTTATAGGGTAACTCTAAGTTGTGTGCATGACATCTTAATCTTGCAGATGAAAGCTACTAGGGTAATTATGGGTTCTTCATAAAAGGCACACTGTAAACCATTTTGCAAACAAAAAATCTTTATACATATACTGTGTTTCAATTTATACAAAGAAGAAGTTCGCGGAAGTAGAAGTTACCAGAAGTAAAATGCAGAGAAAGTATTCAGTGTTACACCACAGGAATCAATAGATGCATTTATACTCCATGCTACAGACTGTCAATATCACTTAACAGCTATGAACTCATGAGGTACAATTTATTAAATAAGCTTCCACAAACTACACAAGATTTACCAGAACAGGCATTCAAACAAACACTGCAAGACTGGTAAGAAACCACCCATTCTATGACATAACGGAATTTACCAACAGTAACATAAAACTGTGATGTTAATAACTAGCCTGCAACAGTGAACAGCAGCTAAAAAAAGACAATCAATAAATAAACCCATAGCAAATGGAATATCAGCATGTAAAACAAAAACACTACAAACTTATGCACCAACATATAATCACAACAACAAAATTAGCATACATTTGGCCCACATGGCATGCTCTTGAGCCAAAAAACATTCTTTGTATCAGCAATGAGTTGTTCTAAAGTGTTTCTACACCTTACACCCAGGAATGGTACTAACTTAAGAAAACTATTTTAAAGAGATCACAGTACTTTAATTCAATTTCTGAAGGGGATACCAAATATGCATCTTACACGAGAAGCCCTGAAGAAAGATAAACCAAAGTTTTTCTACGGTTTCAACAACTTACCATTGTGTCCAGAAATGAACACCTCACCTACTCTATCCAAAGTGGTACTCTGCCACCCATCCAATCTACAAAATATCTACCATCTGCAGAGCAACAGATGTTTGGAATGGTACCATCAAACACTCAAGACAGCACTTATGTGCCATGAGGACCAGTGGACAGAGTCTTTATCCTAGGTCCTATTTGTCTTTCATTCTGATTTCAAAGAAGACCTCCAATCTTCATTAGCAGAGATTTTACACAGGAAGCCACTCAAACTACTGGCAGAATTCATCCCTCCAGTATAACCACTGGCCACTACAGATGTACCAGCCCTAGTCCAGAGTGTGAATAAGAATATCGTCACCACAACCCCATTGCTCTCCAAAAATATCCATACACAATACTCTAGCAGACTGTGAATACATTATAAGATGATACACTGGGATCAGCACTGCAGCTACCATATCCTGGCCCGCATCCGGTACTGAAACAGGGAGTTAATACATTCAACATGCTATGGTCACCATCTCCATGCATTGCATAAACCCACCTGGATTTCCTGAGATCCACACAATACCGATGAAGCAAACGCTGCTCAGGCAAGGACAACACACAACAAGAGAGGGATGGTAATGGGCCACCTCATTTGTCACTTCCACAACTGATGCTTCCATTGCCTCAACCTGACGACTTTGACACTAGTCAGCAATCTTACTATGACCATATCTGACAACTTCACTCGAACCTGAGGACCTTAGCCAGTACCACCTGGACTAAAGACTGGGGAACAAGGGGTTGGCACCATCACTTCTTCATTGAGAAATGGACCAGTTATGTCCTGTTTCACAGCACAGCTGAAGTAATGTACTGTGTGAAAAACATGCGAGTAGCTGGTACCTTTGTCAGCCTCATCCCTCCAGTGCTAGGTGAAGGGGTCTCTGGGGGGGGGAGGGGGGGGGGGACTCACTATTGATGACATGAAATATCACATAATAAAACTCTTTGGAAGCGCCATGAGTTTAGCCCTCCTCCAGAGAGAAATATCTTTGGTACTCTAGCCATCCTCCATTCACTGTGAACAATTGTTCTGTACGCAGATGATCTTTATGTGTGCTCCGTTATTACAAATAAGATTAATTTTAACTTTACCCACTGTCTTCCAGCTTCAATCCATAAGCCACCCACATTGGAATTCGTACAACCTCAACAAAAACATTAGTACCAGGCAGTACCAGTCATTTTTGCCTGATCAGTTCAGTTTTCCCATTGTCATGAACTCAAAGTACAAATGAAAGAAAAAATTTGCTGCAGGCTGCTTTTCTTCCTCAAGAAATATTTCTTTTTTTATTTATACTCTACAGATTAGCGTGCTTTATTGCTAACATCTGAACATTATGATCTTAAAAATCACATATTACTGTATCAAAAGAGCTCTACGTGATTGGATATAAAAACAGTTTTCTAATGGTCGGTACAATATGTAATTCAACTTTAGGCTTACTGTGGAATACAGTTCAAAACTGTATGGGATTCTTGAGTACTATTAGATAGGAATTCCCTAGAAACAACATTTCTCAAGTTACTTCTTTGTAATTTTATTAATACACAAAGTTCTTGAAAAAACTAATGCCCAAATCAAACAATGGAAAATCCAGGATGGAATGTGACAATATTGTGAAAGGAAAGTTGCTACTCACCATATAGCAGAGACACTGAGCCGCGGATTTTTTAGTAAACTTTGTTAGCTGAACACACATCTGAGTTCACCACAAGAAAATTAAACAGTGTAGAAAGCTGATTAAAAACACTAAATATAAAACAAGCTGGCTTTAGGCTGTTTATGTATGTTGAAGTGGATTTACTGTACCATCTGAGATCTCACTCAGCTAATGATTCCCAATTTAGTTGATTTCAAGTGCAGCTATTTACCAATTCAAACACTGTCTGTGCTTATATTTCTTGTCATAGGATTTCTTGAGAAAGAGAAAAATTTACGTTAGCACTTTTGTTCATTCATGTTTGTCTCTTCTGTAGTTGTTTATGAAATACTTTGAGGAACTAAGGCATAGAGTAGTTTAGGCTACTTGGTTTCTGTATAGCTGATCCACAAATTCTTTTCCATCCTGACAACACAATATACGGAAATTAATTACGTGAGTTCTACCAAACTACTAGTGGAACACATAAGCTCATGTGTGATGGAAGTAAATTTAAGAAAATATTGAGTGTGTTCAGTTAAGGTTTGTCTCAGCGAATTCAGTTCAGTCTCTTTATTCACCCATTAACCATATACATAGTACGGATGCAGTCAGTTCACAGCCAGGACTAGCAAGAGTAAAATTTATTATTTTTAAGTTGTAAGTAAGTAAGCTGCTAGCTTACCTGGCAATACAATCTTCTTGCATCAGTAAATGTAAATAATTTTACTTTTTCATATTTGGGTACTCTTCAGCATTATAAAAGGTATATATTATTAAGAATTGTTTTAGCTCTACTTTGAATTTATGAAATTCTTTAATTTACTTTATTATAGTGGGCAATGCACTAAAAAGTATTTTGCGCTGATAATGTATACATTTTTGGTGATGGGCCTTTTTGTGAGTGTGTTTGTGAAAATCATTTCTGTTTCTTGTTTGTAGTTATGAACCTGATTGTTCAATACCGAAAATTCCGGATGATTTTTCAGATAGCACACATTTGGGTAGTGTAATTATTTTAAAATTTTTAAATATTTCCCTTCATTGCCCTCTTCAGGGAATTCCTTATATTATCCTCTCCAGGGAACTTCTTACATTACTCCAATAGCCCCTGTTTGAAAGTTTGTTCTGCCATACCTGTGTTCCTCAGATCACACCATATCTAAGCAAGCTGTTGATATAAGCATAAAAGTCACACATCAATGATTCAATGCTGCAACAGTCCTGAAGCATTCTTAGCACGTAACAGCATTTACTTAGTTTTTCATTCAAAATTTCTATATGCTTCTCCCATCTCAAGTGCTCATCCACCTACATGTCTAGAAATATGGTGTATGAAATGTGTGCAACAGCGTAGTTCCCTAACTCAGTTTTTGTGCTACTAACTGTTGTCTAATATTGCAAAAATTCATCCATACATATTTTTGTATTTATGACTAAAGCCTTATCCTTAAAGCTGTTTTCCTGCCTCATTTACTATCTTAAAGACATTCTATTGTAGATCATAATCAGTGCATCCTTTTATAAAAATGCTTGCATTGTTGGCGAACATCACTGTATGTGTGGACGGTTTGGTAAATCATTTATGTATACCAAGAACAAGGGCCTAACACGGAAACCTGGGACACTCCATAGCTAGTTTCGTTGCAATTTGCCTTCATGATTCTCCGTTGTCTATCAGATGAATAAGACTTGAACAATTTGAAGGCCAGTCCCTGGACCCTGTAACAACCTAGCTCCATAAGCAGTAAGTCATGGCTGATTAGATCAAATATTTAATCGAAGAATATCCCACAGCTTGATTCATTCATATACAAGACATTTTGGGCTATTTTCATGAACTGAGACTGCTGTTTCTGTTGGTCTGTTCTTTTCTAAACCCATTTTGAGCATTAGTCAATATTTTATTTTATTCATGAAGCTGTACATTACTCCTCACCTATCTTAGAGAAACCAGTCAATAATGGCACTAGTCTGCAATTATTTATTTCAGCTGCACTACCCTTTTCGAAGAATGGCTTTATTATGGATAAGTTTAGTTTTGACGGAAACATCCCTGTTCAGAAAGAAATATTAAATAATGTTAGATAGCTCAGTATCTAAACTGGTGGAACTAAATTTGATCACCGTGCCTGGAATTCTTTCAGTACCACTAGCTGTTTTGTTTTTTAATTTATTAATAATATTTCTCACTTCAGTTTCTGTTCCTGGGTGTCTTTTCACTAGTTGACATTTTTATGTTTTTAGTGTTTCAGTTGCACATACTTTAAATTAGGATTGTTACTATGACAACATAATATTTATTAAATGTATTGGCAATCTGTTGAGCATCTTCTGTCACTTTACTCTCTCGTCTGAAGTTATGGGTTTTAGTTTTACATTTCCGTATGCTGTTGTTTATAACCTGCCAAATCGATTTTGATGTATTGCTTTCCATGTTGAGACATGAATCATTCACGTTGTATCTTTCTTTTCATCGTGAACCGTTAACTTGCTTTGTCTAACGAATTTATTTCAATTCCTACTACTTCCGATTTTTTTTTTTTTGCCTGTATGAAAGTAGCTTAACGTCAGCTATATCTGCACAATCTGAACAGAGTGAAATTCGTTTTCGTTCAACAAACATCTGTTTTGTTCTAACGACTAAACCATTCAGATATCGAACAAAATGTTACCGAATGATGTGTGTGCTTTGCGTAGACGAGCGCGAACTTTCATGAGTCAGAATGAAATTTCACATTAGACATTCAAGGTTATGAAAACAGCGAAGAAGAAAGTGACCCTGCAAGCAGTTTAGCGTGCTTGCGTGTTTCGTAGGAGCGTTGTTGCAATCTTGAATGTTTACACCTGTTATCACGGCGGTAATGGTTTATGAAATTTATGTCCTGTGGTCATTTTTCGAATAGTTGTTCGCAGTTCATGTTTGCAAAAGCGTCTCCCACCTTTTTGCGTTCGTGGAGCAATGTTCAATAACATTGTACGGTTCTTGCCAACAGGAGTTGTTACAAATCTTACGGCAGCTTACTTTAAAGGTGAGTCAAATTCCTTAAAGCTAAGGTACCATAGTTGGTACGACTTGGTGCCGACTACTGTCGTGCTGACTGGCTTGAGGATACGACGATGATATTGATTGATTGCGACTAGTAGTTATTTGATTGAAGGAGTGCTTTCTGATACTGATTTTCTGCTATCAAGGATTATCTCGCAACGGATTACTTGTGTAAGCTAGATAATTTTCATTGCTCACCGGCTTAGTTTCGAAACAGGATATGTTTGCGTTGAAGAACGTTATTAAAATTGGACTACCTGCGTTAGGACTTTCACGTAATGTGCTTTTATATAAATTATAATTTGTATATAATTTCCGTTCCGCGCAGTGGTCTAAGTCTGTTTAGTAGTGACATTCTTCTGTTATGACAAAAAAATCAGTCTTCGTACAGATCTTTCATGCTCTGTAGTTGGAGGTGCTACTAGATATGAAGTGAATTAGGGGCCTACATCGTTCGATCGAGGTGGTAATGTTTAAAGTACACATTCGTAATTCGTACAGTTACTCGCTTTTGAATATTGACTTTCAATGCTAAAATACGTTCAGTTTGCAAGTAGTCATTTCATCAAAAAATGTAAGGGCAAAATTATCTTGGTATGAATTTACATATCAACAATATTAAATTTATAGACGATGAAATTTTTTTAATGGTCTGTCACAAGCAGATTAATTCAGCTTATTAAATGTGCGCCACAATTAAATGATGAACAACGATTAAATACAAGAATTATTTATAACTGGATGTAAACAGTTTTAATGTATGGAATACAGTCGACAGTAAATAATTTCGTTGAATGAAGTTACACGCTGTGCTGAGATCAATCTCAAGTTGCTTTTGCATCTGGTTCAACAGAAATAGTTAGGTAGACTGTTGATACAAGATTGCCCTACAGAAAACTGTGGGGTATCATTTTCTTGTGTATGACGGTCAAAACATGTAGACTATTTCTTCAGTAGTTGTACTGTCGAGTGAGACTGATGACCCAAAGCTTAGTTCCTTTAAACACATGATCATCATGTATTGGCGAGCAGTGAATTGCTGCATGGGGAGACCAAATTCTCAGAATTGTTTTTACTCATTTTAACTACATCACAATGGCTATAATTTGTTTCTATCCATACCAAATATATATCAAAATTGGTTGCCAACATATTGAATATCATATGAGCTGCTTATGATAAATTGGCCAGCTGTTTTCATTCATAATACATTAACAAAACAAGTTACATGGTTTGTTGGCTGAATTCTTGGTTTAATTAAATCTTATTCTAATATTATTGGTGTGGGATATTTGTAATTACATACATAACAGTAGGTACTGCTCTTCTACACTTTATTTTGCCTCTGAAAGTCTCACTTTATTATGTCCAATGCTTATATGAGTCTTGAATAGTTATTATATTATAAAAGTGAATAACGTTGTTTTCCTGGATTCCAAATAACTGGTAGAAGTGTAATAAGCACATTGTCTTCCCTTATTGATTCCATGTTAGGCTCTTATAGTAATTATTTCTGTAACGCTTTAGTCCCATACTCAGTATTGTGAAACACAAATTGTTGTCAAAGTGCACTAAGCCCAAAAGAACAGTAAGACTCTATGGAACTGAAAAATTGTTTTTGCAGTTGAGGAGTAGTAGCAGTTTTAATACTTAAGAATAATGTAAAAAAATATCTTAGACCCTTCACATTTTCCAATGAATGTGTCATATCAGGTAGTGTGAATTGTATGTACTTCCAGTATTAAAGATGTTCATATTTTTGCCCCAGGAAGATGGATTGGAAAGAGTAAAAAAAAGGTTTATGAGTAGCTGCTAGAAGTAATAACTCCCCCCCCCCCCCCCTCTCTCTCTCTCTCTCTCTCTCTCTCTCTCTCTCTCTCTCTCTCTCTCTCTCTCTCTCTCTCTCTCTCTCACACACACTCTAGAAAAGTTGTGGGATATTTTTATCACTGCGTATTAGCCTCTTTCTGTGCAAGACACTTAAGAACTTGGCAGTAGAAGTAATTTTTATTCTTGAGGTTCTGTTTAGGATTGCTGTCATTGTTTTCAGATTCTGAACAGTTGATAATAAGGTTCATGAATGAGTAAATGTGTGGTGAATACCTATAGAGATTTGTCCAGTACTTACTTTCAATGAGGTGCAACTCTCAGTAGTCTTTCATGAAGCACCTAAAGTATAAATAATGCTCCTAGCTGTAGCAAGCACACATTCCTTCTTCAGGAAGGATATGAGATTGGATTGTCAGAAGTTGGGCTAAAGTTACATATTGAACCTCCCCTGAAATCTTGGTTGTGGTGACAGATTCATCTGTAGTGTAGCCAAAGGTCTAGATTAGGTTGGAAGTTGACAATTTGGTTGTGAGTTGATGAAGCTAACTCATGAAAACAGAAAATCGGAGTATGATAGAAAATTGACCGTTAGTGAAGCTTACTGTTTACATGCACGCCATACTGAAAAATGCAAGGGTACTCTAATACATATTTTTACCAGAAGTTGGGTGGAGGAGAGAGAACTGGTCACTCAGAGTTGAAGGTGAGAGGAACCCATCATCAGATGTTCACAAGCTTAAACAGTTGATTACAGGTAACTGAAGGCTGTTCAGTGCATATGTATTCCCAAATGCACATTTTGTGATCAGGAATGCCTAATCTAACCATATTGTGACAACAAAATAATAATGTCACATAATAAAAATTGAGTATATGCAAAGTAAATTAAGTTTATTATTCATCACAAAACCTGTAGTTGTTTTGATATGAACATGAAACACATAATGTAGTCTGTGGCATATCATTTCCAGTTGAAGATGTTACCGGTAAGCACTCCACGAGCTTTAACATTAGATCTATGTTTTAAATGTTATGTTTTCCTCAAGTTCTGCTTTATTGTCAGACTGGTATCACGCCTGTTACAGGACTACAAAGCGAGGTGATGTTGGACCTACATTCAGGAGCACAGTAGCCTAGTTCAAATCGCCAAATGATGATGTAGATTCCCTCCCTCCCTCCCTCTTTCTTCTTCTAGTAAAGTTGTGCCATAAATTTTTCTCTCTTTGATTAAATAGCTCGTCATTTGGTAGTAAGTAGCTCAAAACCAGTAAATTATCAGCTGACACCTGTAACCTTAAATGTTTTATGCTTTAAAATCAGGTTACAATGTTTCTGCCTTACTACTATATAACCTAGGCCTAGCTGTTGCCTTTTGGTGCCTCCTGATTTCTCTCGCATTTACAACCACCTTCCTAAAGCAAATTTTAGCAATTACTAAATTATGCTCCATGCAAATGTGTATTACGTGGTTTCATCTGCCATTCCTTTCCCCCACTTCATAGTCTCTTAATATTCTTCCTACTCTCCCTTTTTCTACAGTTGAATTCCTGTTCTCCACAACAATTAAATTTCCATCATCTTTTATATCTTCGCATACTTGTTCAAATTTATCATCTGCAGAGCTAGTTATATAAAATCTGCTGTCACAATCGAGGAAAGCAAAAAGAAAGAGTCATAAGTTTCTGAAGTCAGTATCATTATGAACAAGCATCAGTTTTCTAAAAACAAACTTGTGATCATTACAATTTAGTTGAGGTCTGTTTGGATTGCAGAGAACCATTAAATTGTTCCTAATCCTTGATTGTGTTGGAAACTTATGTCACTGGATATATTCATATCCATTTTCCAATACATTTGGTATTGTAATACTACAAGAGTAGTCTGTGTCAGTGGCTTTTTTTCTGCAGTCAGTTTGTGACGTTTCCCTGCTTTATTCCTTCGATGAGTCCTCGGTGTCAATGTACTGTATTGATATACTGGCTGAAAAATTGGGGGGTGGGGGTGGAAGTTCAACACTGGCTACGGTAAATGATGTAATCAACAGTTGCACAATGGCGTTTCACAGTTCTTTACTTTCACTGTTAACAAACCCGATATTACACAATTATATGGCCAGCACAATTACCGTCTGAAAATTGGCCATGGGCTGACTGTCTCGGTACCAAAAATCGGTCCTTCATATACCCTCACTTCAATAGGCACTGATACTATACATTGTTCGATGTTTAAGTTACAGAAATTACAATTAAAACATAACTCATTCAATTAATTGAATACACCGCAAAAATCCTCCTTTTTAATATTTCCTTCTATCACAAATGTTAGGCGGAATTATTTGTTTACATAATGAAATCGACAGATATAGTTATACAAGCAATACTTTTGACAAAACTGGTAATTATTTTAAAATTAAGTAAGGGCTGGCTTTGCTAATATGTTTTTAATAAAGTCAAATAAATACTCTAAGAATTCTAGTAGTTCTTCCAAATGTTTATAATTATTAAAGAATTTATATTTGCTTATAAGTTGACAATAGAATCTAAGTCTTGAAACAATTACTGATTTCACCCTATGTTGTTGTTGTTGTGGTCTTCAGTCATGAGACTGGTTTGATGCAGCTCTCCATGCTACTCTATCCTGTGCAAGCTTCTTCATCTCCCAGTACCTACTGCAACCTACATCCTTCTGAATCTGCATAGTGTATTCATCTCTTGGTCTCCCCCTACGATTTTTACCCTCCATGCTGCCCTCCAATACTAAATTGGTGATCCCTTGATGCCTCAGAACATGTCCTACCAACCGATCCCTTCTTCTGGTCAAGTTGTGCCACAAACTTCTTTTCTCCCCAATCCTATTCAATACTTCCTCATTAGTTATGTGATCTACCCATCTAATCTTCAGCATTCTTCTGTAGCACCACATTTCGAAAGCTTCTATTCTCTTCTTGTCCAAACTATTTACCGTCCATGTTTCACTTCCATACATGGCTACACTCCATACAAATACTTTCAGAAATGACTTCCTGACACTTAAATCTATACTCGATGTTAACAAATTTCTCTTTTTCAGAAACGCTTTCCTTGCCATTGCCAGTCTACATTTTATATCCTCTCTACTTCGACCATCATCAGTTATTTTGCTCCCCAAATAGCAAAACTCCTTTACTACTTTAAGTGTCTCATTTCCTAACCTAATTCCCTCAGCATCATCTGACTTAATTCGACTACATTCCATTATCCTCGTTTTGCTTTTGTTGTTGTTCATCTTATATCCTCCCTTCAAGACACCATCCATTCCGTTCATCTGCTCTTCCAAGTCCTTTGCTGTCTCTGACAGAATTACAATGTCATCGGCGAACCTATAACACCCTATAACAAACGTATTAACTAGTGATGGTTGAAATGAATTAGGAAATTAATTACATAGACAAAACTAAGCACAAAATTAGACATGGTGCTATATTCCTTAAAATACTGAGGGCCAAACTCACTCACTCCTATGGAAATGCAGATTATACTCATGCATGTTAATGGTGATGAGGCAAAAATGGATTTAAGGAGGCGGATGGTAAAACGAAAGGAAGTGAAGAGATCCCGGCCTGCTTCGTCACAAGTTATTAAAAAACATAAAGCTGTCTTCAACCCAGAGTTTGGGTTAACCACCACAGTGCTTCACTAGTCGTGGTTGTTTTAGAGATGGTTTTATCTTGTCGTTCGCAGGCTAGTGAGTGTAAGTTTCTCTGCCAGCTACAGAGGGACCTACAGCTTTAGGTGGACTGTGAACTACGGTGCATCCAGATATTTTTCACTTACACAACTTATTTCCAAAGGTGAAAGAAGCAACAACAGACAGAAAAAATCATGGGACTGGCAGAGATTGAACTACAGACCTTTGAACCATATTGTGAAATTGAACAGTGTGCCATTACGTAGCAATTAATATTTTCTTTTTGAGAAGTCTTTTGTTAGCTTTTGCCTTCTGGAGTGAAACGCTCTGTTTATTTAGTTTCAATTACAGAAGTATTATTTTAATACAGCTGTTGAGAACTCTGTTCACTGCATATCTTCAGCAGATACTGTACCATCCATGTCACAAACTAGTGTTTGATTCGAGACCATGCTTTGACTACTGCTTCTGTTTGTATGTGGTGATGGCTGTATGGCAAAACATGCAATGTAACTAGAATCAAATGAAACCATGGTGGAAATTGGGATAAAATATGTAAACATGATTGCAGACTTATATATGCAATTTATTTTTATCATTGTCTGATAAAGTTTACTTCTACA
Source organism: Schistocerca americana (assembly GCF_021461395.2). Taxonomy (NCBI): domain Eukaryota; kingdom Metazoa; phylum Arthropoda; class Insecta; order Orthoptera; family Acrididae; genus Schistocerca; species Schistocerca americana. The sequence goes on along the minus strand of NC_060120.1, from coordinate 225,425,169 downwards.
AGGATTAATATCTACAAACAACTCCACAAATACAACTGGTTTTCCGTAATGTTGTGGTTCATCTTATCTCAATACTGTTTTCTGTGTCAAGTAAGTGATTTTATAGTGAATTGTGTAATGCCTACCGTAAGAAGATATAATCAAAGGTCCTCGCCAATAAATGTTCCAACTTTTTTATTTTAATTGACCTTCACAGCACAGCTCTCAACCACACCTACATGTCTACAGTATATTACCCAAAAATTCATTGGTAGCCTTGATACAGTTTACAAAATTAATGGACTTCAAACTGGTGAAAAGGTGGCACTTCTTCACACCTAAGGTACAAGAGAACAATATCTATGAAGACACTTCTCATCATACAGTTATTCTGTGCAGCTTATATAAAATCAAAATTTTCAGCTACTGGTAGGTCGGGTATATATGTGTAAGGAATGGTTTTTTAAACACCTACATTGATAAATCTCTCATGAACTGTGTTCTGTTAGAGAATGAAGGGGTTGGAACAAAGTCCTTACCCAGTCTTTATTCCGAGACCAAGAGCTTCCAGTAACAAGTAAAGCCTAGAGGCAGAATGAGCATTGTTTAAAGTATTTTGGGCAGTTAGCTCCACATCATTAGTGTTTCCCCAGTGGTACAATGATTCTACAGTAATCATCCACGAGCAGCAAAATCATCAAGGATGGATTGAAACTCAAATTTGCTTGTAAGTGTCTTAATTCACAGTAGATTTTCAGGAGCCTACCAGTTACTCTTCTATATACTAAATTTAAAATCTTTTCAAAAAAATCATTATACATTATTTTGCACTGACAAATAAAAGCAGTGATTGAGTCTCCTCCCTTGTCTCCAGTGATTGAGTTTCTAACAAACTTAAAGTTTTGTAAACAGAGTGGTCTGCAATCGGAAATTGGAATAGCTGGCAGCGAGTAGTTCTGGTCGGAGATTTACACCTGCAACACTATCCAGAGGTCTACTGAGTACATAGATAATTGTCTATATATTCAGAGGCTCAAGGACACATGAGAACTAAACTTTGAATGGCTGTGTGTCAGCCTGTGCTTAACCACAGGCTGCCATCTTTATTGAGGGTGTTGTCTCAAATTTTTATCTCAATTGCTTCTTTTATTACAGCAGCCCAGTAACAGGTGACTCATTGAATGCAATGTGATGCCTGTTTTCTAGAGCATTCCCTGTTACCGCTGATTTCTCAGGGTACCAACAATTAGAGCATTCTAGTGTTCTACACTGCGCTGTTCGATAGTGCACACAGTCTGTTTGACATAAAACTCTCCAGATGTACATGGTATTCTGAGACCTATGCCGTCTTTCACAGGTCTCACAAGTAGCCAGATTTTTGCTAGATCCCTAAAAACTGAAATGATTTTATGCCTATTTAGTAGCTGGCTAAATTTTCCTGTTCCTGAGCCACAGAATGGCAAAAACACAAGTTTCTTAGAGTCCTCCTCGGGTCCTTCTGCTTATGTGTTTTCGGAAAGATACCTTGCGAAATTTGGTGGCTCTTGTAGCCATTTTCCTTGAATACTTTCTGTAAATGGCTCAGTTCCTTTGGCAGGTTTCCACCTTCCTCTTGTTTCATCAAGGTCCTCAGAACAGAATGTTTGTTGATGTATGGTTATAGCTGTTAACATGCAGATATCAGTCCGTTTGGATGGGTTCGTGGTATCACTGTGGCTGAGACATTCATTTTCTTTATGGCTGATGAGGATGTCGAGGTACCATCTGTTTCTATCTCCATTGTGAACTTCATGTTGTCATGGATATTGTTGATGGACAAATTTAAAAGTACAACAGTTCAGCCCATCCGAGTGTGGTCTGAGTGCTCTGCAATGTACTTCCAAATCACTCTGTCATGCAATACTGAGATTTCTCTTTCTGAAGGTAGGTACTGGCCAGCCAATTATGTCTCCTTATAATCTTATAGATTTCCAAAGTCTTCTTTTGATATAGTTAGTTATAGACCTTGATAAAGATAACAGACTTGTGAATGATTATGTTTGGGTAATAGACATAAAGGCAGTAATGAGACTAATAGTAATAATAATTACATGTGGCGCGGTGGCAGGGTGCAAGTCTTTCAATTGGATGCCACCTTGGTGATTGCATGTCCCTAATCGACTTCATTCATCCAACTACGGAAAGGATATCCCCCGTTTAACATGGAATTCAAACCTGGTGACTCCTCTCATCATTGAGAGGTAAAGGTTAGATTAAAGGCATACTGAAAATTTCTGTTGTCCAGCCAGGATCCAATCCCAGTTTCCATTCAGTTTCCTCTCACCTGCTTTACAGCTAGACCATCAGGACCGTCTACCACTGGTGTATTTATATAATTAAATTGTCAGCAGGAAAGATAAAACTGTAGGGAGAGAAGATTTCTTGTGGCGGAAAAAAGTCAGTTAATAATATCCAAGTACTGCTGTTTGTGGATTTGAAGTGGGCGTGTGACAGTCTCGTCTGCATCAAGATAGCTGTGATGAAAACAGATGGTAACAGATAAATGTTATATGTCAAAGTAAATTCAGATGTTGTGGAAGATTCTGTAATTTAGGTTTACTACGTGTCTAAAAGACGAAAATGTGAATATGTTTTTGAAAGGTAACCAATTGAAAGAATCTGGATACCAGGAAAATCCAGTCCAGATTATCTTCAAAAATGTTTGCATTAGATGGTTCAGTCCAAGGTTTTACTATGTCTGTCAACCCATCCCTGTACATCTACGAGGGCGGTTCAGAAAGTAACCTCCGATTGGTTACAGTGCGGGTTGTGGGGGGAGCAGCGACGCCATCTGTGCGTTCACGCACTCAACAGGTCAGTCGGCATCAAGCCGTGGTCGAGTGAACGTCGTACCTGCGCTAGTTTAGTTTTTGTGGCAGTTTGAAATGTGTGCTGCAATAGAAAACCCCGCCAAATGTGAAGTGCGTGCTGTCATAAGGTTTTTTACAGCCAAAGGATATTCTGCAGCAGCTATTCATCATGAGCTTTGTGCCGTGTACGGACCAAGAGTTATGAGTGAAGGAGTTGTCCGTGAATGGGTACGTTTATTTAAAAGTGGACGAGAAAATGTTCATGATGAAGAGAGGAGTGGTAGACCATCATTGGTGACTGACGAACTCGTTCAGACAGTTGATGCAAAAGTTCGTGAAAATCGACGTTTCTCAATGTCGGAGTTGTCTACTGGTTTTCCACAGATTTCTAAGACTCTCTTGTACGAGATAGTGACAGCAAGATTGGGTTACCGTAAGTTCTGTGCACGATGGGTGCCCAAAATTCTTACCGACCACCACAAAACTCAAAGAATGGCCTCTGCATTAGACTTTCTGTCACGTTATGAGGACGAAGGAGAACCATTGTTAAACAGAATCGTGACCGGTGACGAAACCTGGATTAAGTACGTGAACCCTGAGACAAAAGAACAATCAAAGATGTGGGCACATTCAAATTCGCCTACCAAACCAAGAAAAGCCTCGCAAGATTTTTCTGCCAGAAAACTGATGGCAACGGTGTTTTGGGATGCCAAAGGGGTGTTGTTGGTTGAATTGATGGAACGTGGTACGACCATTAATCAAGACGTGTACTGTGAAATAATAAAAAAGTTACGACGGGCTATACAGAACAAACGCCGTGGTATGCTGACTTCCGGTATCGTTTTTTTGCACGATAACGCCCGTCCTCACTCTGCTCGCAGAACAACGGCCCTTCTTGAGTCCTTCAAGTGGGACGTTATCAACCATCCACCTTACAGCCCAGACCTGGCGCCAAGTGATTATCACCTCTTCATGCATTTGAAGAAATGGCTCAGGTCACAGCAGTTTGATGACGACGAAGAGCTCAAAGATGCGGTCACAGGCTGGCTCCAGGCACAAGCGGGTGATTTTTATGCAGAAGGAATTTCAAAGCTTGTGAAGAGATACGATAAGTGCCTCAATCGCTATGGAGACTATGTAGAAAAATAGTGCAAAGATGTAGTTGTAAGATGTATATATTAAAATATTTTTATTTAACTTGGTGTTTTTTTTTAAATCAACCGGAGGTTACTTTCTGAACGGCCCTCGTATATCTTACCGCTGCTTTTGTCCCCATCCCCAACAATGCTGCTGCCACCACTACCACTACCACTACCACTACCCCACACCTTCCACTCCCCAAAGTCTGTTTCACCTCTCTCTTTGCAGCAAGTACGATACCAGATAATGTTTTAATAATTTTATTTTGTGAGGCAACATATGTTGCAGTTTTTTTCCCTTTCTGCACAGTGTCAGATAGCCATTTTTTTCATTAGATCATGCAGACTTTTATTCCAAATGAGATCATCTTCCTTTGAAAATGCGTTGGTGGGAACAATTAATTTACGATGAGTATGCTTTGGGGGGGGGGGGGGGGGGGAATTAAAGGGAGGACGTTTATTGACTTACGTCTGCATGATCAGAAAGTTACTATTGAGTTTAAGATGGAAGAAGTTTTAAATTGGACACGTGGAAGAGTCTGGGCACATTAAGTTTCAAATTGACTTAGTTATCAGATGACTGTTTCATGATGTTGTCAGTTACCTAAACATCAACCCCTTCCCAGTTGCTCACATTTGTTTTGAGAGTACGTGCTTGACAAGCACACAATTCCAAAATCATTGTAGTTCTCTTTTGTTTCCTGTGTTGCCGTCCTTCTTTCTGACTACCTTTTTGTTCTGACTTCCATCTGTTTTCCCAGACTTACTTCCCTCACTCATGTTTGGTCCTCATTTCCAGGTTTGACCTCCACTCTTTCAAACTTTTAGAGTAGTGCATGGAAGGTCACCTAACAAGACACATGTTCCATGTGCTGTACAATCCTGTCCTAAGCACTTTTTACGTTATTGGATTGAATTAGGTGCCCAAAACCTAATGTAGTAGCCAGTCCACAGGGAGGGAGAGGGGATATTATGTTTCCTCACCCAGTCATAGCCCCCCTTACAATGCAGGGAATGCATTATTGGCACCAGAGCTGAAAACATTGCAAGCATGCATGCCAAGGAGTATGTTCCTTTTAACTATGGGGCATGGGGACTGTGTGCAATGGTTAACACATAAGACACCCACTGCACTATAGGGTGAGAAATGCCCTCAATACTTGATTTGTACCCGAGTTGGTGTTGAGCTCTTTTTTAGCAGAAAACTGAGCAAAAATTCAGGGAATTAATATCAATAAGCAAATTGCGTAGTGCCCCGGTCCTGACTAAAATGGTGACTTCTACTCAGTCATCGGCACTGCTCGTCTTTCAGAAGCTCAGTAATATAACTAGCTCTTTTTATTTTGACTTTCAAAGGCAGTGTATTGCCTGAAAAGATCAAAGTAAAGGTTTAAATATTTGTGTGTTGTTTTTATGGCTTCTGTGAAGACTGTGAACAGCTGCTGCATGAGAGCATTCCGTACAACCCACTGCCAATATGTATCAACTGCGGAGAGCAACATTCCTGTTGGTATTAGAACAGTCTCATTTTAAAGGAGGACAGAAGGAAAGATATAGGAGTACAAAACCCTTGACTGTTGTTCATGTTTGTAGCAGGGAAAAACTGAAGAAAAAAAAAATGAATGCCTAGATAAAGTTTGAATGACAGCAAACTTTGCAAGCATGATGAATTGGCCCTCATCTATAGAAAGGATTAACATATCCACATCTCTGCCAATGTTAGACACTGGTGGCCATCTGAATAATTTGGTTTGTTATGAGACAAGATCCCCCCATGAACCATGGACCTTGCCGTTGGTGGGGAGGCTTGCGTGCCTCAGCGATACAGATAGCCGTACCGTAGGTGCAACCACAACGGAGGGGTATCTGTTGAGAGGCCAGACAAACATGTGGTTCCTGAAGAGGGGCAGCAGCCTTTTCAGTAGTTGCAGGGGCAACAGTCTGGATGATTGACTGATCTGGCCTTGTAACATTAACCAAAACGGCCTTGCTGTGCTGGTACTGCGAACAGCTGAAAGCAAGGGGAAACTACAGCCGTAATTTTTCCCGAGGACATGCAGCTTTACTTTATGATTAAATGATGATGGCGTCCTCTTGGGTAAAATATTCTGGAGGTAAAATAGTCCCCCCCCCCCCTGAGCGGTTAAAGGCGCTACAGTCTGGAACCGCACGACCGCTACGGTCGCAGGTTCGAATCCTGCCTCGGGCATGGATGTGTGTGATGTCCTTAGGTTAGTTAGGTTTAAGTAGTTCTAAGTTCTAGGGGACTTATGACCACAGCAGTTGAGTCCCATAGTGCTCAGAGCCATTTTAAAATAGTCCCCCATTCGGATATCCGGGCGGGGACTACTCAAGAGGACGTCGTTAACAGGAGAAAGAAAACTGGTGTTCTACGGATCAGAGCGTGGAATGTCAGATCCCTTAATCGGGCAGGTAGGTTAGAAAATTTAAAAAGGGAAATGGATAGGTTAAAGTTAGATATAGTGGGAATTAGTGAAGTTCGGTGGCAGGAGGAACAAGACTTTTGGTCAGGTGATTACAGGGTTATAAATACAAAATCAAATAGGGGTAATGCAGGAGTAGGTTTGATAATGAATAAAAAAATAGGAGTGCGGGTTAGCTACTACAAACAGCATAGTGAACGCATTATTGTGGTCAAGATAGACACAAAGCCCATGCCTACTACAGTAGTACAAGTTTATATGCCAACTATCTCTGCAGATGATGAAGAAATTGATGAAATGTATGACGAGATAAAAGAAATTATTCAGGTAGTGAAGGGAGACGAAAATTTAATAGTCATGGGTGACTGGAATTCGTCAGTAGGAAAAGGGAGAGAAGGAAACATAGTAGGTGAATATGGATTGGGGGGAAGAAATGAAAGAGGAAGCCGCCTTGTAGAATTTTGCACAGAGCATAACTTAATCATAGCTAACACTTGGTTCAAGAATCATAAAAGAAGGTTGTATACCTGGAAGAATCCTGGAGATACTAAAAGGTATCAGATAGAATATATAATGGTAAGACAGAGATTTAGGAACCAGGTTTTAAATTGTAAGACATTTCCAGGGGCAGATATGGATTCTGACCACAATCTCTTGGTTATGAACTGCAGATTGAAACTGAAGAAACTGCAAAAAGGTGGGAATTTAAGGAGATGGGACCTGGATAAACTGAAAGAATGAGAGGTTGTAGAGAGTTACAGGGAGAGCATAAGGGAACAATTGACAGGAATGGGGGAAAGAAATACAGTAGAAGAAGAATGGGTAGCTCTGAGGGATGAAGTTGTGAAAGCAGCAGACGATCAAGTAGGTAAAAAGACGAGGGCTAATAGAAATCCTTGGGTAACAGAAGAAATATTGAATTTAATTGATGAAAGGAGAAAATATAAAAATGCAGTAAATGAAGCAGACAAAAAGGAATACAAACGTCTCAAAAATTAGACCGACAGGAAGTGCAAAATGGCTAAGCAGGGATGGCTAGAGGACAAATGTAAGGATGTAGAGGCTTGTCTCACTAGGGGTAAGATAGATACTGCCTACAGGAAAATTAAAGAGACCTTTGGAGAGAATAGAACCACTTGTATGAATATCAACAGCTCAGATGGCAACCCAGTTCTAAGCAAAGAAGGGAAGGCAGAAAGGTTGAAGGAGTATATAGAGGGTCTATATAAGGGCGATGCACTTGAGGACAATATTATGGAAATGGAAGAGGGTGTAGATGAAGATGAAATGGGAGATACGATACTGCGTGAAGAGTTTGACAGAGCACTGAAAGACCTGAGTCGAAACAAGGTCCCGGGAATAGACAACATTCCATTAGAACTACTGATGGCCTTGGGAGAGACAGTCCTGACGAAACTCTACCATCTGGTGAGCAAGATGTATGAGACAGGTGAAATACCCTCAGACTTCAAGAAGAATATAATAATTTCAATCCCAAAGAAAGCAGGTGTTGACAGATGTGAAAATTACCGAACTATCAGTTTAATAAGTCACAGCTGCAAAATACTAACGCGAATTCTTTACAGACGAATGGAAAAACTGGTAGAAGCGGACCTCGGGGAAGATCAGTTTGGATTCCGTAGAAATGTTGGAACATGTGAGGCAATACTAACCTTAGGACTTATCTTAGAAGAAAGATTAAGAAAAGGCAAACCTACGTTTCTAGCATTTGTAGACTTAGAGAAAGCTTTTGACAATGTTGACTGGAATACTCTTTTTCACATCCTAAAGGTGGCAGGGGTAAAATACAGGGAGCGAAAGGCTATTTACAATTTGTACAGAAACCAGATGGCAGTTATAAGAGTCGAGAGGCATGAAAGGGAAGCAGTGGTTGGGAAAGGAGTGAGACAGGGTTGTAGCCTCTCCCCGATGTTATTCAATCTATATTGAGCAAGCAGTAAAGGAAACAAAAGAAAAATTCGGAGTAGGTATTAAAATTCATGGAGAAGAAGTAAAAACTTTGAGGTTCGCCGATGACATTGTAATTCTGTCAGAGACAGCAAAGGACTTGGAAGAGCAGTTGAACGGAATGGACAGTGTCTTGAAAGGAGGATATAAGATGAACATCAACAAAAGCAAAACGAGGATAATGGAATGTAGTCAAATTAAATCGGGTGATGCTGAGGGAATTAGATTAGGAAATGACACTTAAAGTAGTAAAGGAGTTTTGCTATTTAGGGAGTTAAATAACTGATGATGGTCGAAGTAGAGAGGATATAAAATGTAGACTGGCAATGGCAAGGAAATCGTTTCTGAAGAAGAGAAATTTGTTAACATCGAGTATAGATTTAAGCGTCAGGAAGACGTTTCTGAAAGTATTTGTATGGAGTGTAGTCATGGACGATAAATAGTTTGGACAAGAAGAGAATAGAAGCTTTCGAAATGTGGTGCTACAGAAGAATGCTGAAGATAAGGTGGGTAGATCACATAACTAATGAGGAGGTATTGAATAGGATTGGGGAGAAGAGAAGTTTGTGGCACAACTTGACTAGAAGAAGGGATCGGTTGGTAGGACATGTTTTGAGGCATCAAGGGATCACAAATGTAGCATTGGAGGGCAGCGTGGAGGGTAAAAATCGTAGAGGGAGACCAAGAGATGAATACACTAAGCAGATTCAGAAGGATTTAGGTTGCAGTAGGTACTGGGAGATGAAGAAGCTTGCACAGGATAGAGTAGCATGGAGAGCTGCATCAAATCAGTCTCAGGACTGAAGACCACAACAACAACAATGAGACAAGATCACCTTCATTCTTGGGTAGAGCCCTGCAGGTAGAGTGGTCTGCATGCAGCTGTGGCGTGCAAGAGAGACAGTGAATAAACTTCCTACAGCTTGGCGGAAGTTGTCAAAGATGATCTCTTATTCCTCTCCTAATGATACAGCTGAATACGGATGTCGTGCGCTCACGTTCACTTGCACGTAGACTGCGAATCTGCAGTATGTGCATGTCTAATGTGCTACCCTTATCACCACACCTTGTGCTTCCTTCTTCTTTCTGGTCAGTGCAGTTCAATTGTCAGCTGTAATGACTCCTGTTGGATAATTTGCTTGAAGTAGTTAAGAGAGCCTACAGTGTAGCTGGACTGAAGTTTATTGTTAATTATAAACTGTGTTGACAGTAGTCAGTTGTCACATTCCTCATTATAAATCCTTTCATTGGTTCTGTCCAAAATAAATGTCATGACAATGCAAGCATTATTTCATCAGCTGCCCACAAATTTATAGTTCCATAATGAAATCAATGATTTTCAGTAACATTCCTTATTGAATTATCACTTTAATCTTCCTTATACATAATCATACTCAGTCGCTGTGGTAATACTAGGTGAATCTCAGGCAAACAGCAACCGAGCGATGTGGTACTATGGTTGGCACACCAGACTTGCATTTGAGAGGACTATGGTTCAAGCCCACATCTGGCCATCCAGACTTAAATTTTCTGTGCTTTCCGTAAATCGCTTCAGGTAAATGCCTGGATGGTTCCTTTGAAAGGAATCTCCAATGATTTCAATGTCGAATGTACATTAAACCCTGTCTTCCTTCCTTCCTTAACTGCATGACATGGCCACTTTGCTGTTGACTACACTCAGCAAGATTTTGTCCATGTTACGGTGAGTAAGACAGTTGTCAATCATGTGCTTCCATGTCATGTGCAAAGTGAGTGATGGGGAATGAGAACTGCTCACACCGGTTCACAATGCAGATGCAGTTTTTGCTGGACCTGCATCCGGCACCTCAGTTCCTCTCCTCCAGCCAGGAAAGAATACCTCCTTCTGTGATGATTCTTTTGATTGTCAGTGTGGGGCTTGTCCCTCTTCTCTGTTACGTCCTGGAGTCTGCTTTCGCCACTTGCTACGGCGGCTTTACTTCACACTACCTGCACCTTTCCCGGTGGCTGTGAACCTTCACCACCTTGGCTTCGTGAAGAGGCCTCGGTCTATCACCTTCAGTTTCATGACCTTCGCATGGAACATCGCGATATTACCTTTGTATTCACTGATGGCTCTCAGACTGACCGTGGGGTCGGGTGTGCCTTCGTCATTGGCACCTGTTGTCTTTTGATATCGGCTTCCGGCTCTCCAGTATTTACAGCCGAGCTCTTCGCCTTGTATCAGGCAACAGTGTACATCTGGCGACACGGCCTTCCAATTGTGTCCTCTGCTCAGACTCACTTAGTGCCCTTCAAAGCGTATGTGCACTGTACACTGCCCATCCCTTAGTGCAGCAGGTCCAGGAAATCTGTCACTTGCTCACTCTTGGTGGAGAAAGTGTCATGTTTCTGTGGGTTCCTGGTCATGTCAGTGTGCCAGGAAACGAGGATGCTGATGCTGCTGCCAAAGCTGCAGTCCTTTTACCTCAGCCTGCGAGTACCTGTATTCCCTCTGATGATCTCTGCGTTGCCCTCTGTCAGGAGTTGGTGTCCCTTTAGCATCACCAATGGTCCTCCCTTTACGGGAATAAGCTTTGGCTTATTAAGCCTCTCCTAGCACCTTGGATGACCTCCTCTCGGCCCTCCCGCTGCGAGGAGATTATTTTAACTCGGCTGCGTATTGGGCACTGCCTTTTTAGCCATTGTCATTTGCTAAGTGGCGTCACCCCACCAATTTGTACACATTGCGCCCGAATTTTAACTGTCTCCCACTTCCTGATGGAATGCCCTTTTTTAAACCATGTACGTTCCAGTATGGGTTTGCCACCTGATTTATCAGCTGTTTTAGCAAATGATGCGCGAGCTGTTGATCGCATTTTACTTTTTATCCACTGAAGCAATATGGTGGAGGCCATTTCATTTTTAGTTTTGGACCACCATTTCTGTATGGTGTTTCTTTTAGCCCTTTTTCCACTTGCCTGTTTTTAGCTGTCTCCTATTCTGTCTATTGGGGCAGACATATAGTCATTTAACTCCTCCCTGTGTCCATGTTCTATAGTTTTGACATGGACACGTATGACTTCAGTTGGTTTTTTGTGCCCTAAAGCAAAACAATTCATGTCAGTGTAGTTCCCACTCAACAGGTGGTACATGCAGAAGCTGAAAGGTGAGCGATCTTCTCACCTCCTTCCCACCACTCCTGGATACATCTGCAGCCGTCACCGACTGCAATAGTTATTTTCACCACCTATCAGAACTCTGACAGATGCTGTCATTTTACCCAGCAGTATATGTTGCCCTTCAGGAAACTTGGTTCTCAGAAACATATCCATTTGTTCTACATAATCTCTGTAACTATATCAAAAATAAGAGTTGACCCTAAAATACATCAGCTGTGTCACATTGGTACTTGTGGACCTGTACCTGACTGAGCATGCACAGTGATGGGCCCATAAGAAAGCTGATTGGCATGTGTTCAGTGCTGCCCTATCATCTGATGCTACTCCACAAGGAAATATTGACGTACTACAGGATATAACTACCAGAATATTAACAACAGCAAAATTAATGACCTCCCCTTTTCTTGGGAGCTACTCCTTGGAAACAAGTCTCATAGTGGACACTGGAAATTGCAAAGGCAAACAATGGATGAGGTGCTTAAACAACATGAATATCACCCTTAAGTGGAAAACCTTACTACCTTTCAAAGGCTCTCTTGTTACGACACACCATCGTGTAAACACCAGAAGGAATTTGGGGGAGACAAGTCACTACATGGGGAACCTTATCTCTTCGTAACATGTGATGGCTAAGGTGTGTTGTATCTACAGCCATCTAACAAGTATTCTTGGTATCTTTTCAGGTGGTACTTTTAATGCCAACACTACAGTTATTGCAGAACTCTTTGTAGCAAATTTTGTTCGAGCATCTGCATCCAGAAATCATCCCTGCACATTCTGTCTTTACAAAATAAGGGTTGTGGATAAGATCCAGTAATTTACTACGTGGTTGCTGGGACTACATAAAGCTTCTTACAGTGGATGGTAACTCCTCAGCACTCTGACTCCTGGCCATAAAACAACAATGGGACCTGTTAGAAGTCACAGTCAAATAGTACACCACCTATCTGTGACTTACTGATATGATGTTTCTGCAACCTTTAACCATATCTGGTGTCAGCATGAGTTCCAAACCAAGTGGAGGAAAAGCACAATTGTCTATCCTGAACAACACAGGTAAAAACTGGTATGAGATGAATGGCTTTAGACTTACCAGACTCAAGATTTTTCTATGTAAGTTGATCAAATGAATGGCGAACCAGTAACTACTCTAATTAATCTCTTGAGATGAGGCATACACTATGTGATGAAAAGTATATTGACACCTGGCTGAAAATGACTTAAAAGTTCGTGGCGCCCTCCATTGGTAATGCTGGAACTCAATATGGCATTGGCCCACCCTTAGCCTTGATGACATTTTGCGCTGTCGCAGGCATACGTTCAATCAGTTGCTGGAAGATTTCTTGGGGAATGGTATCCCATTCTTCACGGAGTGCTGCACTGAGGCAGGTATCGATGTTGGTCGGTGAGGCCTGGCACGAAGCCGGCGTTCCAAAACAGCCCAAAGGTGTTACATAAGATTCAGGTCAGGACTCTATACTGGCCAGTCCATTACAGGGATATTATTATCGTGTAACCACTGCGCCACAGGCCGCGCATTTTGTAAAGGTGCTAGATCATGTTGAAAGATGCAATCGCCATCCCCGAATTGCTCTTCAACAGTGAGAAGCAGAAGGTGCTAAAACATCAATGTAGGCCTGTGCTGTGACAGTGCCAAAAAAAAAAAAAAAAAGAGGTGCAAGCCCCCTCCATGAAAAACACGACCACACCATAACACCACTGCCTCCAAATTTTACTGTTGGCACTACACATACTGTTGGCACTACACACATTGGCAGATGACATTCACTGGGCATTCACCATACTTGCACCCTGCCATCGGATCACCACATTGTGTACTGTGATTCATTGCTCCACACATTGTTTTTCCACAGTTTAATCATCCAATGTTTATACTCCTTACACCAAGCAAGGCGTCGTTTAGCATTTACCGGTTTGATGTGTGGCTTGTGAGCAGCCGGTCTCTGTCAGCCAATTGAGGAGATCGGCCAGTACGCTTTTGTGCTGTACATGTCCCTTCATGTTTCCACTTCACTACCACATCGGAAACAGTGGACTTGAGGGTGTTTAGGAGTGTGGAAATCTTGCGTACAGACCTATGACACAAGTGACACCCAAGTACTTGACCATGTTCGAAGTCCGTGAGTTAAACGGAGCCCCCCATTCTTCTCTCTTATGTCTAATCACTACTGTGGTCACTGTTATGGAGTACCTGGCATTAGGTGGCAGCACAATGCACCTAATATGAAAAATATGTTTTTGGGGGTGTCCGGATACTTTTGATCACATAGTGTATTTTGTCCAACTCCTTATAAGTGTTTCGTGAGTCTGGTCCACAGCTGACCACTTAATTCATCTGGAGCTCACTGTAAGGATGACTTCTGCCACTTTCCAACACCTCATTGCTGTCTTTTTGACTTGGAAAGGTATATGACACCTGATAGCATTGCCACATCCTTACCACCTTGTATGAGAGAGCTTTCAGATGTCCTTTCCAGTTTTTATCCATGAGTTTCTTTAGCTTCAGTTATTTCATATTTGAGTCAGCCCATCTTACAGTGTGTGGAAAAATGGAATCCTACAGTCATCCATAGTGAGTGTGAACCTTTTTCTCATTGTAATGAACAAACTAGCAGAGGCTGTGGGGCCTGTTGTCACCATTCCTATATGTTGACATGTATTTACTACTTTTCTTCAGCCATTAGTGTTGCTGAGTGTCTGCTTTGGGTTGCTGCAAGGAATACATGGTCCTGGTTCCTCACCTATGGCATCCAGTTTCTGACAGGCAAGACGTGCTATGCACATCTGCTGACATAGAACTGCTCAACCACATCCTATATTTTCATATGAATGGCTCATACTGGAAGAGACATCTTGCATTTTAGGACCATTATTTGCTATGCTGTTGGCTTGGCTACCACATATTTGCCAGCTTAAAAAGAAGTGCCAGTTGAAACACTATGCACTCCACTGTGTGTCGTACGTCATGGGATGCGAACTGATCCACCCTCTTTTATGTTTACAAAGCCCTCATTCTGTCTTGACTGGATTATGGTGGTCATCTTTATGGATCAGTGGCCAAATTAGCATTACAGCTACTGTACCTAATGCACCATTCTTGGTTCTGAGTTGCAACTATCATCCCTCAAGCTGAGCCTCCTGGCAGATGCTTTGATTCCTCCTCAACTGCTCAGTTGCCACCAATGACTGCTGAACTGTGCAATACACATCCTCAGCTACCCTGAACACTCAACTCACCATATCCTTCACTTGGACAGGGTATTCACCCCATGCAAAGGCATTCAGAAATTGTGTCCCAGTAGCAGTTCATTTGGAGTGTAATCACTCTGACCACCACATTCTCTGACATCTATGTAGGTACCCCGCAAGCCACCACATTGTGCGGGGTGGAGGGTACTCTGTACAACTACTTTTTATTTTCTTTCCTGTTCTACTCACAAACAGAGCAAGGGAAAAAGACTGCAGTATGCCTCCGCATAAGCCCTGATTTCTCGTATCTTATCTTCATGGTCCTTTTGTGCAATGTATGTTGGCAGCAGTAGAATCGTTCTACTGTCAGCTTCATATGCCGGTTCTCTAAATTTTCTCAGTAGTGTTGCTTGAAAAGAATGGTGCCTTCCGTCCAGGGATTCCCATTTGAGTTCCCGAAGCATCTCCGTAACACATGTTGTTTGAACCTACAGGTAACAAATCTAGCAGGCCACTTTTGAATTGCTTAGATATCTTCCTTCAGTCTGACCTGGTACAAATCGCAAACACTCGAGCAGTACTCAAGAACAGGTTGCACCAGTGTCCTATATATGGTCTCCTGTACTGGTAAACTACTCTTTCCTAAAATTGCCTCAATAAACTGAAGTCGACCAATCGCCTTCCCTTCCACAGTTTTCAAATGCTCTTTCCACCTCATATTGCTTTGCAATGTTATGCCCAGATATTTAAATGACCTGCATGTATCAGGACACTAGTAATACTGTTTCTGAACATTACAGGTTTGATATTCCCACTCATCACTCTCTCTAGCTGCCTCCCCCCATGAACCATGTAGCTTGCCATTGTGGGGAGGCTTGTGTGCCTCAGCGATACAGATAACCGTACCATAGGTGTAACCACGACAGAGGGGTATCTGTTGAGAGGCCAGACAAACGTGTGGTTCCTGGAAAGGGGCAGCAGCCTTTTCAGTAGTTCAGGGGCAACAGTGTGGATGATTGACTGGTATGACCTTGTAACATTAACCAAAACGGCCTGGCTGTGCTGGTACTGTGAACGGCTGAAAGCAAGTGGAAACTACAGCCTTAATTTTTCCCAAGGACATGTAACTTTACTGTATGGTTGAATGGTGATGGTATCCTCCTGGGTAAAATATCCTGGAGGTAAAATAGTTCCCCATTTGGATCGCTGGGTGGTGACTACTAAGGATCGGAGTGTGGAATGTCAGATCCCGTAATCAGGCAGGTAGGTTAGAAAATTTAAAAAGGGAGATGGATAGGTTAAAGTTAATTATAGTGGAAATTAGTGAAGTTCGGTTGCAGGAGGAACAAGACTTCTGGTCAGGTGAATGAATACATACTTACTTACTGGCCACACAGACTGCAGCTGGTCCTTCGCCACACCCTCTCGAGCCTTCCACACTTTTCTGTCATCTCCATTTTCATCTCCCAGACCCAGTATCTGCATGTCTCCCATGGTATTGTCCTTCCATCTCATTCTTGGCTGTCCTAATGGTGTCTTTCCTTCAGCTTCTCCATCCATTACAGCCTTTATTACCCTGTTTTCCCCCTCTCCTCCTCCTTCTCACATGTCCATACCATCTTAGTCTCTTAATTTTCACACTTGCTACGACGTCAGGCAGTGTGTACAATTGAGTTCTCTGTTTTTCCTTATTCTCCACTGTTAGTTTTCTTTCACTGGTCCATATAATTTTCTCAGTACTTTGTTTTCAAAATTGATGAGTTTTTTCTCTGTTTTCTTTGTCACGGTCCATGTCTCATTTGCATAGCACACTATTGGCTTGATGATGGTGTGATATAGTTATATTTTTGCCTTCCTAGATAGTAACTTCGATCTTATGACGTTGTGCATAGCTCATAGACATTTCCCTCCAGCTTGAATTCTTGTTACTATGTCTTGTTCTATAAGGTTTTGCTGGTTGATGTTGACACTGAGGTATGTGAATGTGTCTGTCTTCTTTATTGTTAGATTTCCAATTTTTAGATGGTTTGGTCCTAAATCAGCTCTTTTTCCTGCTACCATGAGCTTTGTTTTACTTTCATTTATACTTAGACCTACTTTCTTAGCTTCTTCCATTAGCACAGTTTGCATTTTCTCCAGGTCTTCTATGTTCTTTCCTGTCAGCACAATATAATCCACAAAAGCCAGGACATTTATCTTTTTTCCTGTGGTGACTCCTGCACTTTCACATGTTACTCTTCTCAGGCTGTTGTTGAGAACCAAATTGAACAGGGTTGGTGATATAATATCTCTCTGTCTCTACTCTTTTTACTTCAAGTGCTTCTGAGACCCCTCCCTCCCCCGCCCCCGTACTTTCACTCTATACTGTGATTCCATCACACATATTTTAGTTAGCTTTATCAGCTTTTCAGGTATCCCATACTCTGCCATTATCCTCCACATTTCCTCTCTTACTATACTTTCATATGCTTTGTTGAAATCTATAAACAGGCAAAAGGTATCCTGATTGTGTTCCCAATTCTCATCTAATATTTGTCTTAGTGTGTATATTTGGTCAATTGTTGATTTACCTTTTCTGAACCCTGCTTGTGCTGTGTCTAATATTTCCTCAATGTGAATACAGGGTTATAAATACAAAATCAAATAGGGCTAATGCAGGAGTAGGTTTAATAATAAATAAAACAATGAGAGCGCAGGTAAGCTACTATGAACAGCTTAGTGAACGCATTATTGTAGCCAAGATAGACATGACGCCCAAGCCTACCACAGTAGTACAAGTTTATATGCTGACGAACTCCACAGATGACAAAGAGATAGAAGAATTGCAGGAGGAGATAAAAGAAATTATTCAGATAATGAAGGGAGACGAAACTTTAATAGTCATAAGTGACTGGAATTCAATGGTTGGAAAAGGAAGAGAAGGAAACGTAGTAGGTGAATATGGAATGGAGGTAAGGAATGAAAGAGAAAGCCGCCTGGTAGAATTTTGCACAGAGCATAACTTAATCACAGTGAACACTTGGTTCAAGAATCATGAAAAAACGTTGTATACGTGAGACAGACCTGGGGATGCTGGAAGGCTTCAGATATATTATATAATGGTAAGCAAAAGATTTAGGAACCTGGTTTTAAATTGTAAGACATTTCCAGGGTTATATGTGGACTCTGACCATGCTCTATTGGTTACAAACTGTAGATTAAAACTGAAGAAACTGAAAAAAGGTGGGAATTTAAGGAGATGGGACCTGTATAAACTGAAAGAACCAAAGGTTGTACAGTGTTTCAGGGAGAGCATTGGGGAACGATTGACAAGAACGGGGGAAAGAAATACAGTAAAAGAAGAATTGCTAGCTTTGAGAGATGAAGTATTAAAGGCAGCAGAGGATCAAGTTGGTAAAAAAAATGAGGGCTAGTAGATATCCTTGGGTAACAGAAGAGATATTTAATTCATGAAAGGAGAAAATGTAAAAATGCAGTTAATGAAGCAGGCAAAAAGGAATACAAACATCTCAAAAAGGAGATCAACAGGAAGTGCAAAATGGCTAAGCAGGGATGCTAGAGGACAAATATAATGATGTAGAGGCATATATCACTAGGGGTAAGATAGATACTGCCTAGAGGAAAATTAAACAGACCTTTGGCAGAAAGAGAACCTCTTGTATTAGTATCAAGAGCTCAGATGGAAAACCAGCTCTAAGCAAAGAAGGGAAAGCAGAAAGGTGGAAGGAGGATAAAGAGGGTCTATACAAGGGCGATGTAATTTAGGGCGATATTATGGAAATGGAAGAGGACATAGATGAAGATGAAATGAGAGATAAGATACTGCGTGAAGAATTTGACAGAGCACTGAAGGACCTAAGTCGAAACAAGGTCCCAACATTCCACTAGAACTACTGATAGCCTTGGGAGATCCCGCCCTTACAAAACTTTATCATCTGGTGAGCAAGATGTATGAGACAGGCGAAATACCCTCAGACTTCAAGAAGAATATAATAATTCCAATCCCAAGGAAAGGAGGTGTTGATAGGTGTGGGAATTACCAAACTATTAGTTTAATAAGTCACGGCTGCAAAATACTAACATGAATTCCTTACAGACGAATGGAAAAACTGGTAGAAGCCGACCTCAGAAAAGATCAGTTTGGATTCCATAGAAATGTTGGAACACA
Source organism: Schistocerca americana (assembly GCF_021461395.2). Classification (NCBI taxonomy): domain Eukaryota; kingdom Metazoa; phylum Arthropoda; class Insecta; order Orthoptera; family Acrididae; genus Schistocerca; species Schistocerca americana. Next base: position 225,406,272 of record NC_060120.1, on the reverse strand, counting down.
TGAGGCAATACTAATCCTACGATTTATCTTAGAGGATAGATTAAGGAAATGGAAATCAACATTCATAACATCTGTAGACTTAGAGAAATCTTTTGACAATATTGACTGGAAGATTCTCTTCAAATTCTGAAGGTGACAGTGGTCAAATACAGGGACTGAAAGGATATTTACAATTTGTACAGAAACCAGACGGTGGAGTTGAGGGGCATGAGAGGGATGCAGTGGTTGGGGAGTGAGACAGGGGTGTAGCCTATCCCCAATGTTATACAATCTGTATATTGAACGAGCAATAAAAGAAAAATTTGGAGTAGGAATTAAAATGCGTGGTGAAGAAATTAAAACTTTGAGGTTTGCCGAAGACATTGTAATTCTGTCAGAGACAGCAATGGGCCTGGAAGAGCAGTTGAACGGAATGGACAGTGTCTTGAAAGGAGGATACAAGATGGACATCAATGAAAGCAAAACGAAAATAATGGAATGTAACTGAATCAAATCAGTTGGTGCAGAGGGAATTAGATTAGAAAATGAGACACTTAAAGTAGTAGATGAGGTTTGCTATTTGGGGAACAAAATAACTGATGATGATCGTCGAACTAGAGAGCATATAAAATGTAGACGGTAATGGCAAGGAAAGCATTTCTGAAGAATAGAAATGTGTTGACATTGAGTATAGACTGAAGTGTCAGGAAGTCTTTTTCTGAAAGTATTTGTATGGAGTGTATGGACGATAAATAGTTTAGACAAGAAGAGAATAGAAGCTTTTAAAATGTGATGCTACAGAAGAGTACCGAAGATTAGATGGGTAGATCATGTAACTAATGAGGAGATGCTGAATAGAATAGGAGAGAAGAGGAATTTGTGGCACAACTAGACTAGAAGGGATCGGATGGTAGGACACATTCTGTGGCATCAAGGGATCACCAATTTAGTATTGGAGGGAAGTGTGGAAGTTAAAAATAATAGAGCAAGACCAAGAGATGAATACACTAAGCAGATTCAGATAGATGTAGGTTGCAGTAGGTACTGGGAGATGAAGAAGATGCACAGGATAGAGTAGCACGGAGAGCTGCATCAAACCAGTCTCTGGACTGCACAACAACAACAGCAACAGGGCTAGCTGCCATTCATCACACCAACTTAAGTCGTGATGTATCTTCCTGCAATCACTAATCTTCAACACCTTACTGTACACTACAGCATCAGCAACAAACAACTGCAGATTGCTGCCCACCCTGCCAAATCATTTCCGCATATCGATCAGATTATTTTCTAAGTTGGACTATCTTGTCAGAACACCTTCACAAAGCCTGCCTTGCCCACTCCCTCTCCCACTCTCCCTCCCTCCCCCACTCTCCCTCCCTCCCCCACTCTCTCTCCCTCCCTCCCCCACTCTCTCTCCCTCCCTCCCCCACTCTCTCTCCCCCTCCCTCCCACACTCACTCTCTCTCCTCGACCCTCACTCCCCCTCTCACTCTTTCCTTCTCCCTCCCTCCCTCCCTCCCTCCCTCCCCCACTCCCCCTCTCACTCTTTCCTTCTCCCTCCCTCCCTCCCCCACTCCCTCCCTCCCCCACTCCCTCCCTCCCCCACTCCCTCCCTCCCTCCCCCACTCCCTCCCTCCCTCCCCCACTCCCTCCCTCCCTCCCCCACTCCCTCCCTCCCTCCCCCACTCCCTCCCTCCCTCCACCACTCCCTCCCTCCCTCCACCACTCCCTCCCTCCCTCCACCACTCCCTCCCTCCCTCCCCCACTCCCTCCCTCCCTCCCCCACTCCCTCCCTCCCTCCCCCGCTCCCTCCCCCCCACTCCCTCCTCCACCCACTCACACCCCCTCTGTCCCTCCCTCCCCCACTCACACCCCCTCCCTCCCCCACTCACACCCCCTCCCTCCCCCACTCACACCCCCTCCCTCCCCCACTCACACCCCCTCCCTCCCCCACTCACACCCCCTCCCTCCCCCACTCACACCCCCTCCCTCCCCCACTCACACCCCCTCCCTCCCCCACTCACACCCCCTCCCTCCCCCACTCACACCCCCTCCCTCCCCCACTCACACCCCCTCCCTCCCCCACTCACACCCCCTCCCTCCCCCACTCACACCCCCTCCCTCCCCCACTCACACCCCCTCCCTCCCCCACTCACACCCCCTCCCTCCCCCACTCACACCCCCTCCCTCACTCTCTCCCTCCACCCTCCCTCTGTCCCCCACTCACTCTCTCTACCCTCCCTCTGTCCCCCACTCACTCTCTCTACCCTCCCTCTGTCCCCCACTCACTCTCTCTCCCCTCCCTCTGTCCCCCACTCACTCTCTCTCTCTCTCCCTCCCCCACTCACACTCTCTCTCCCTCCCCCACTCACACTCTCTCTCCCTCCCCCACTCACACTCTCTCTCCCTCCCCCACTCACACTCTCTCTCCCTCCCCCACTCACACTCTCTCTCCCTCCCTCCCCTACTCCGTCACCCCCTCTTACACACTCCTCTCACCTATCCCTCCCCATCTCTCCCCCACCCTCCCCCTACACCCCCACCCCTCGCCCTTTCCCCCCAATGCCACCCCTCACCCTCTCCCCCCACCCCTCACCCTCTCCCCCCACCCCTCACCCTCTCCCCCCACCACCATTCCCCCATCTCACCCTTCCCCCTCTCCCACCACCACCACTCCCCCGCCTCTCCCCTCACCCCTCCCCCTACAGCCCAGCCCCCTCCCCCAGCCCCACATTGCCACTGGATGCTCAAAGCAAGGAAAAATTCTTCCGAACTGATGAATTTCAGCACATTTCATTGGCAGAGTACAAATAAGTCAGAAACAACAAGGTGAGGCAGTCTTCTTGTGAGCAGGGCATTTCTCAAGTGGGTGATTGTCTCGGGTGGGGATGGGGTGGAAGAATGTTGAGATGTGATGAAATGAGATCCATAAAAGTCGGTCATTGTCGCTCACCATGAAATTATACAGGAATCTACTACTCGGTCTGTGCACCTGTTTATTTGTTTACAGTACCCTCAAGGTGGGGGCCGTGTCTTCAGCAAGACACCACATACTCCATTACTCCCAAATTGTGTCAGTATAAAGGTGCTTCTGTAGTCTCCCAGCTTATGTGATCACAATCCCACATCTGTGACGTGATAGTGTGAGATGTGTTTGCCTTGAACACAACCACAACCAGTACTTGTTAACTGTGGGTGGAGGCTGAATGGCCATGGCTCTGAACGATTTCAGTTTTTTGCTTTCATCACCAGATAGGAAGGTGTCCTACATGATAATAGGTGTATGGCTAAATTCAATTGCCAATGTGTGTATAAGGATGACAGAACTTCCATATCATCATGGTAACTTGTGCACTAGAAAATGTTGGTTGTTTCAAATATTTAAGGACTCAGATTATCATAATATGCTTGTAGTATCAAATATATTGGACAAGGATTGCCATTCCAAAAGCTGAAAGGCAGAAGAGAATTAGTGCCTAGACACCAAGTTTGAAGAACTGCTCTTTGTGGTTCTGAAATTGGGGCAGAGGGGGAGAGAGTGGGGGAGGAAGATGGAGAGGAGGGAGGGAGGAGGGCGGAGGAGGTAGAGAGTGGGGGAGGAAGGGGGTTCTGATGACCAGCGAAACTGTAGGCTAAACATCCAGGAAGTGGGTGATGTGATGCCAGAGAATAATGGAAAAAAGTAAAGTGATCAGAAAAGATTTCAAATAATACTGAAATTGAATTGAATTGAATTGATACTACCTGGGGTTTATAAGACGAAAGCTAACTGGGTAAGACACATCTTCAGCATGAAATGTCAGCTGCATGATGTAAGTGAATGGGAAGTGGAGGTGAATCCAGTCTGTATGCAGTAATATTCATTTAGTTACCAGATGATTTAAGTGATAGAAAACAGTATAGTGTACTGAAGCTAGTGAAATGTAGGGAGGAGTCAGTGATGATACCACTGACTCGACAAATAAATAGGCACTAGTTGATACTGAATAATAAACCATTACAAAAGGATAGGGAAAAAGACTCTTCTTAATGTATGTTTGTGAAATTGAAGTTATTGTTAGAAAACCTGTTGACAAGTTATATGACAAGTTTTCTTTTGTTTATATTATAGTTTTACGAAAAGTGAATTTCTTATCTATAAAAAATTATGTGAACAGTTTCAGCTTGGAAATCTGTAGGCTTCCGAGGCACTCATAGTATAACTCAATCAGAACTACTCCCAAACATGAAGGTCCAGGTTCTGTCTGCACTGCAGGACAATTACATGTACTTGGTAAGTCAAACAAGCTATATATTTGAAAATATCTCATTGTGAAAATCTCCTTGTTTATGATAGAGAAAACTACTCCCAGTCGAAACACACAAGATAGAATTTAATTAACAGAAAGAGAATACAAAAAATAGCAGCAAATGATGCAGCCAAAAGGAATACATTTTTTTTAAATATGGGAGTGACAGGAATTTATAATCGTCGTGCCTTTTTAATTATCACATTGCCTTTCCTCTTAATACCAAAAATACTTTTTATCTCCTGACTTGCAGTAGCTTCATTTTCTAAAGGTAGCCATAGTAAACCTTTGTAATTACTAAAAATCTGGATCTAGTAAACCATTTTATTTGCATTATTGCAATTCTCTCATAAATTACACTGCTCACCATGGAGTAGGGCTTCTTGCCAATATGAAAACGAACCTGACTGTGTCATTCAGTTTCTTTCATTGTTTTCTCATCTCTCTTCTACCTCATTAGAAGACAAGTGGTACTGGCAGCAGAGGTATAAGTGCTCAAGAGAGCTCCCGATGGATAGCAAAATATGCAAAGAAAATAAAATATAAATGTGGTGGTAAATCACAAAGTTGACTGAATTAATGTATCCCGGAGCCATGACAAAGTACAAACTGGCAAAGCAGGATTGACTAAAGGGGGATTGTAAAGCTGTGGGAGCACACACAACATTGGGGAAGATGGGTGCCACCTTTAGGAAAATTAGAGGACCGTTTTGAGGAAAACAGAAATATCTCTATGAACATAATGGTATTAGGTAGTGAACCAGTACCAGCCAAAGAAGGGAAGGTTGAAAGATGGAAGTAATATATAGCACATCCATATAAGGCAAACATTTCTCAAGATAATATTATGGAAAGAGAATGGGAAACAGATGAAAATGAGGTGAGAGGTACGACACTCTGAAAATAATTTGGCAGAGCACTGGAAGACATAGGTGAAAACAAGACTCATGAAGTAGGAGATGCTCCCTCTGAATTATTGAGATTGAATGGAGAGCCAGCCATGATAAAACTGTTCCATCTGATGCATGAGATGGAAGAGACTGGCAAAACACCCTCAGACACCAAGAAAATATAATAATTCCAGTTTCAAACAAAGCAGGTACTGATGGTTGTAAATATCACTGCACTATCAGTTTAAGTCATGGTTGCAAATTGCCTGACATGGATTATTTACGGAAAAAATGAGTGGCTGACCTCAGAAAAGGTCAGTTTGGGTTCTGGAGCAGTGTAGGAACAGGTGGGGCACTACTTGACCCTATGACTTATCATAGAAGATAGGTTAAAGAAAGACAAATTTGTCCAGAATGAGATTTTCACTCTGCAGCGGAGTATGTGCTGATATGAAACTTCATGGCAGATTAAAAGTGTGTGCTGGACCGAGACTCGAACTCGGGACCTTTGCCTTTTGCGGGCAAGTGCTCTACCATCTGAGCTACCAAAGCACGACTCACGCCCCGTCTTCAGCTTCACTTCTGCCAGTACCTCGTCTCCTGCCTTCCAAACTTTACAGAATCTTTCCTGCGAACCTTGCAGAACTAGCACTCCTCAAAGAAAGGATATTGCGGAGACATGGCTTAGCCGCAGCCTGGGGGATGTTTCCAGAATGAGATTTTCACTTTGCAGTGAAGTGAAGCTGTGGGTACGGGGCGTGAATCGTGCTTGGGTAGCTCAGATGGTAGAACACTTGCCCATGAAAGGCAAAGGCCCCGAGTTCGAGTCTCAGTCCGGCACACAGCTTTAATCTGCCAGGAAGTTTCAAGACAAATTCATGTTTATGGCAAGAGAAAGCTGTGGCCAATATTGGCTGGAATACATTCCTTGAAATTCTGAAGGTAGCCGGGGTGAAATACAGTGAATGAAATGTTGTTCACAGTAGGTACAGATCCCTGAATGTAGTGATAAAAGTGAAAGACATTGAAGGGAAGTGGTAATTGAGAAAGAAATAAGACAAAGTTATTGCCTATCCCTGAAGAGTTAGTCAGTGTGCTCCCTGAAGAGTTAGTCAGTGTGCACATTGAGCAAGCAGTAAAGGAAATAAAAGAGAAAGTTGGATAAGGAATTAAAGTCCAGGGAGAAGAAATAAATACTTTTAGCTTTGCCAGCAACATTTTGATTCTATCAGAGAGGGCTAAGGACTTGGAAGAGCAGTTTAACAGAATTGATAGTCTCTTGAAATGAAGTTATAAGATGAGCCTCAATTACAATAAAGAAAGTGCAATTGAATGTAGCTGAATTAAATCAGATGATCCTGAGGAGATTAGCATAGGAAATGTGACAAAAGTAGTAAATCAGTTTTGCTATTTTGGCAACACAGCTGACAGCAGCAGAGGTAGATAGGCTATAAAATTCAAACTGGCAATAACAAGAAAAACATTTCTGAAAATGAGAAGTTTGTTAAATTCAAACATAAATTTAAGTGTTAGAAAGTCATCTCTGCAGCTATTTGTGGGAAGCGTAGCCTTGTATGGAAGTGAAATTTATACAATAAGCAGTTCAAACAAGAAGAGAATTCAATCTTTTGAAATGTAGGGGAAAATTAGTTGCTTGGATCAGATAACTAGTTAGGAGGAACTGGATCCATTGTAACAATGCACGAACACAGTGTCAGAATTCCCACCATCCAACTTTTAGTCTGCTCCCACATGTATACTAAGACAATGAATGACATAGTATTAGTACAAACACACATAAACAAGGAGAACATTACATTAAGGCACAATCTAAAAGTGAAGTATAACTTTGACAGATAAACATTATAGTGGCTGAGCTCCCAGTGCACCGGCTTACATAAGACTGTTTTGCTGATTTGGGGTGGCCTCTTTAGGCTGGCCATGGAGGCACGCACTGTTTAATTATGCATACATACTGTCTAGGTTTATTAGACTCCTTCCCCCTTGGGGAAAAATATTCATTGTGGCGACGTCTATGTCATCATTGGAAGGGACGACTGCTGGTTCAGGTGTCATGTCATCATTGCAGGAGAATACATTCTGAAATGGCGCAGGTGTGGACAGGTGTAGCACCCACTCCCTTACAAGAAAATGTGAGGAAGTGCAGGGACAGTAGAGAAAACAAAGGTGGTAGCTGCGGTGACGAACTATGGAGGTGCAGGTGGCCCAGCACTAACTACTCTCCGTGGTGACAGCGGCACCCAGAATAAAGATGGCTCAGGAGCCGTAGGGAATGCGGACCACACCAGGGGGGCCAGCGCAGATGGTTGAGGTAGCTGCACCAGTGGTGGAGTCTCTGGCATGTGGTCGGTCATAGTGTCATGCCACGATGTCATTGGAGATGCACATGATGCAGAGGCAGCAGCCTCGGTAGTGATAGATGGCCACTTGTATCCACTGGCCAAACCTGCGGGCCCAGATGGCAGCAGCCTCGGTAGTGATAGATGGCCACTTGTATCCACTGGCCAAACCTGCGGGCCCAGATGGCAGAGCCTGGACAGAACCACTGTGAGGCGAATGCTTGTGCGTGGCTGAAAGTCTGCCAGAGCAGATGAAGCAGTGTATGGGGCTGATGCCCATGAATCATCTCCATTGGGCTACAGTCACCAATGGGAGGGAAGCTATATGAGCCCAAGGACCTGCTGAGGGCTTCCCCGGGAGAAGGTATTGTATTAAATTCTTTCATCTGAGTTTTGAAAGTACGGACCAGCCATTCCATCTCACCATTCGACTGAGGATGAAATGGAAGGGTCTTAACAAGGTGGGTGCCACTCTTTGTACAAAAATCTTCAAAATCCTGAGTCACAGGATGTGGACCGTTGTCCTTCACGTGTGTCATTGCAAGGAACAAATCTTTGCAAAGACCATCAGTAGCTGCCGTGGATGTCAATGGGCAATGAACCACATAAGGAAACACTGACAAAGTGTTAACTACTGCAAGCAAAAGGACTAATGAAGGGAGCCACAAAATCAGCATGAATATGCTCCCAGGTGCACTGGCGCACTGGCAATGGGGAAAGAGCGTCCTGTGCTGCCACTTGTTGAATGATGTACTCTGAGCAGGTTTCCCCCTGAGGGTCTGGGGTAAGAATAGGCCCCAGGTATTCCTGCCTGTCGTAAGAGGCAACTAAAAGGAGTCCCTCCCCCTCAAGGGGGTAGTTTGCGCCTGCGTCCAGAGACGGACGGTTCAACTACTTACATTTGTGGTCATTTTGGTTTTTCGCTTATTCTAGTTTCTTCCTTCCTTTGCTTGTTTCCTTTCTTTATCCTTCTCCCTCTCTCACTGTCTTCCTTCCTTTTTACCTTGCCTTCTTCTCCTTGCCTTCTTGTCCACCCTATAGTCTCCGTCTCGGCGTTTGAGACAGTCTGTCCTTTCTCTCCCTCTCTCCCTTTTTTTTTTCCTATTCTTCTTTCTTTCCTGTGCGTGCCTGAAGGCCGACCCACGCTTTCGCACGCGTAGCCGGTGACGGGCTAAAGCGTAATTCCCCGTCCTGGGTAGACAAGTAGGGCCCGTGTGTACCCCCTGGTAAAGGCCAGGCCCGGGCAGGGGTGATTGCCTGAGCTGACACCTTCCAACCATCCCGATTGGCCCCTCCATCTGTTGTTGGGAGGTGTGACCTGAGGTGTAAACATTCACATAAGGTGGGAGCGCCCTCTGAGAGGGTCCCCACAAGGAAGGAGTGCACCATCGGAGACGCTGGCAATTATGGGGGATTCATCTGCAATGGATTTCTCTTCTTCTTCTTCTCTCTCGACTTCTGCCCAAAAATGGAAACTTGACCAGCCACCAGTGACAAAAGTACTATCGCCTGCCCCAAAGTTTCTAGATCTGAGGACGGAAAGGATTTTTCATCTGTCAACCATTTTGTTATTCAGAAGGGCGTAGATGCCATAGCCAGACCTGTCAAGCCTAGTACCAGGATGCATAACGGTACTTTGTTGTTGGAAACTGAGAGCGCCTTTCAGGCACAAAAACTCCTTAGGGCCACACTCCTGTACACGTTCCCTGTCCAGGTGGAGGCTCACCGCACTTTGAATTCGTCGCGTGGTGTGGTATCTACCAGATCACTCGACGGATCGACTGATGAGGAGATTCAGTCTTTCCTCGCTGAGCAGGACGTGACGGCTGTCCATAGGGTCATGAAAAAGTTCGACAATGACCTTGTACTGACCTGGACAGTTTTCTTGACCTTTGATAGTGTTCAGCTGCCGTCGCACATGAAAGCAGGCTATGAGGTTATTTCTGTTCGCCCCTATGTCCTGACACCCTGTAACATTATGTGGTTGCCTTATCTTTTTAAATCATTCACTAATCGAGCAGTCACTCGACAACAGCTACAGTTAGCAAATAATGTTGCGAGAATGTAAAAGGTGAACGACCTGTGACGTAACTTGTTTATTGTCGAAGCGCCGTCAGAGATGCAGTGAGTTATTGACTTTGAAAACCGCGGCGTGAAAAATGGACAGAAGAAGAACACTTTTACACAATTTTTTTTGATGTACGAGATATATTCTCGATGAACACTTACTCATTCTTCTCTTGTCTCTTGTGTCGGACGCGCATGTCTTGCCGCCGTATTATTATCGTTAAAAATAATATTATTTTAGTGTAAAGTAAAAGTGCAATACTGCATAGCAGTAAATTTATTGTGCGACGTGTATGTGAAAACGTCAAAGGAATTATTTTCATTACGAGAAGAGAAGTGCCAGTCAAAACGGCATCCATGTTAAATCCTTCATTGCAGTGTAAGTTCATCTATTAATTGCCATAAATTCAGAGTTAAATGGAACTGGTGTATGGACTATTTATTTAATATAGAATCTATGTCTCACTCCTTCATGAAGTTACATAATTTTCGTTATGTTTCTGCCAAATAGAGAGTTCACAGTCATGAATTCTTTCGTCGAAATCGGACGGAAGTTGTATGTGGCGAAATATTTTCTCCGTGCCATATTCTACTGGTAAATGCATTATAAACTACGGTCCCTTAGGAAATTCATGTTGAGCTATCCAAAAATAATTATATTTTGAATAGGCATTTACTCTCCTCTGCAATGCAACTTCCGACTGATCAGACGATCCAACAAGAAACAGCCGCACACGGTCGGCGTTCGCAAATATATTTCCACCGCTGATTGTAGCTATATGTTACAGCACAAAAGTAAACATATTGTTACAATTAGCAACTACGAATGGGGACATTTATAACTGTATGTTTATGTATACACATTACGTAAACATATCGGTATAACCTACACGCGTTGCTACCAGTGTCAGCATTTTAAACACACCCGCCAATCTTGTTCTAATGCGGCTAAATGCGTCACTCGTGGCAGGGACGCCCATGAGGGTGACTGTCCATCTCTGTCTCTTCGTTGTGTGAACTGTCAGGGTGACCATGCAGCGTCCTCTTGGGACTGTCCCATCTACAAGGCTGAACACTGTATACAGGAAATTCGGGTCAAAGAGAAAATGTCCACCTCGGCTGCTCACAAGCTTTTTGCTAGTAGGGAGCCCACGCTGCTCCCAGCGGGGAAATACAGTACCATCCTCGCCTCTCCTCGGCCTACCAGGGAGGTATCGACGCAGACATGCGATCTGACCTCCGTTCGGCCAGTGCTGAGATCGCCCGGTCAACGTCTCCTCTTCCTCCCATCACCCCTAAGACACAAGCACCTTCATCAGCTTCTGCCAAGACTAAGACCCAGAAGTCAGATGCATGGGCCTTCAAGAAAGAACCGTCCCGTGAAGACTTCTTACGTACCCCGAACTCCCAGCCATCGACCAGTACTTCGACTAAATGACCTTGCAAGAAGGCTCATAGGAAGAAAAGTTCTTCTCCACCACGGTGCATTTCTTCTCCTGTAACACCCAGCAGTTGCTGCCCCAGGCCATCATCCGTTTCGCCTGGCCGCATCACTGGTAGCTGAACCTCTGGCCATTCACAGGCGGAGGAAGCTCCCCCTCCCAACCATCTTAACATGGTGGCCGATGAACCTATTGAAAAAATGGATGATGACTCTCCTCCTATTGATAGCGACAGCAGTGCTTGCTCGAAGCCAGGCCCTCAGTGGCCCTTGAGGTGACCCCTTCTTGCTTCTCCTTTTTGATTTTCTTCCCACAATGCCACTTCTTCATTGGAATATTCGCGGCATTCACTCCAACCGAGAGGACTTAAAGTTGCTGCTACGCTTGCACTGTCCGCTCGTAGTAGCTCTCCAGGAAATGAAGCTACGCCCATGCGATCGTATTGACTTGGCACACTATACCTCTGTGCGTTTTGACCTACCCCCTGTGGCAGGTATTCCGGCTCATGGAGGGGTTATGTTGCTGGTCCGGGATGATATCTACTACAATCCCATCACATTGCACACCGATCTGCAGGCAGTTGCTGTCTGCATTACTCTCCTCACTTTCACATTTTCCATTTGTACTGTTTACACTCCATCGTCATCTGCCGTTACTAGGGCAGACATGATGCAAATTATTGCTCAGCTACCTGCACCATTTTTGTTGTCTGCCCATCCCCTTTGGGGCTCTCCAGCATCCTGCCCGAGAGGCTCCCTGTTAGCAGACCTTTTCAACTACCTCAATCTTGTCTGCTTCAATACTGGCGCCCCTACTTTTCTTTCGGACACAACTCATACCTATTCCCATTTAGACCTCTCTATATGTACTACCCAACTTGCACGTTGGTTTGAGTGGTAAGTTCTTCCTGATATGTATTTGAGCGACCACTTCCCTTGTATTATCCATCTCCTGCATCATACCCCATCTCCATGCTCAACTTGTTGGAACATCTCCAAAGCAGACCGGGGGGTCTTCTCTTCCAGGGCGACATTTCAGGATCAAAACGTCGCAAGCTGCGATAGTCAGGTTGCACACCTCACGGAAGTCATTCTCGCTGCTGCTGAATATTCCATCCCTCATACTACCTCTTCTCCACGTCATGTACCGGTCCCCTGGTGGACCACAGCATGCAGAGACGCTATACGTGCTCGTCAACGTGCTTTACGCATCTTTAAACACCACCCTATGATGGCGATTTGTATTAAATATAAATGATTACATGCGCAGTGTCGTTGTGCTATTAAAGAAAGCAAGAAAGCCAGCTGGGCTGCTTTCACAAGCTCCTTCAACAGTTTTACTCCTTCTTCTGTTGTCTGGGGTAGCCTGCGCCGGCTATCTGGCACTAAGGTCCACTCACCAGTTTCTGGCTTGACGGTCACGAATGACGTCCTTGTGGCCCCTGAGGATGTCTCCAATGCCTTCAGTCGATTTTTCGCAGAGGTTTCGAGCTCCGCTCATTACCACTCTGCCATCCTCCCCCAAAAACAGGCAGAAGAGGCAAGGCCACCTAACTTCCGCTCCTCGAATCATGAAAGTTATAATGCCTCATTCACCATGCAGGAACTCGAAAGTGCACTTGCCCGGTCACGGTCCTCCACTCCGGGGCTCTGATTCTATTCATATTCAGATGCTGAAGAACCTTTCTCCTGCTGGTAAAGGTTTTCTTCTTCGTACTTATAATTGCATCTGGATTGAGGGTCATGTTCCCACATGCTGGTGCGAATCTATTGTTGTCCCGATTCCTAAGCCAGGGAAGGACAAGCACTTGCCTTCCAGTTACAGACCCATTTCCCTTACCAGCTGTGTCTGTAAGGTTATGTAACGAATGGTTAACTCTCGTTTGGTTTGGCTGCTCGAATCTCGATGCCTACTTACCAATGTACAATGTGGATTTCGTAGGCACCACTCTGCTGTTGACCATCTGGTTACCTTGTCTACCTTCATTATGAATAACTTCTTGTGGAAGCGCCAGACAGTGGCTGTGTTCTTTGATTTGGAGAAGGCTTACGACACATGTTGGAGGGCGGGCATTCTCCACACCATGCATACATTGGGGCCTTCATGGTCGCCTCCCTCTTTTTATTCGCGCATTTTTAATGGATCGGAAGTTCAGGGTATGTGTGGGCTCTGTTTTGTCCGACGCCTTTCGCCAGGAGAATGGGGTGCCACAGGGCTCAGTTTTGAGTGTCGCTCTCTTCGCCATAGCGATCAATCCAATAATGGATTGCCTCCCAGCTAATGTACAGGCTCCCTTTTCATAGACGATTTTACCATCTACTGCAGCGCTTAGCGTACATGTTTCCTGGAGCGCTGTCTTCAGCATTGTCTTGACTGTCTTTACTCCTGGAGTGTCGCCAATGGTGTGCGTATTTCTGCCGAAAAGACGGTCTGTATTAACTTCTGGCACTATAAAGAGTTTCTCCCACCATCCTTACATCTCGGTCCCGTTGCTCTCCCATTCGTGGAGACAACAAAATTTTTAGGTCTGACATTTGACAGGAAACTTAGCTGGTCTCCACATGTGTCATATTTGGCTGCCTGTTGTACCCGTTCCCTAAATGTCCTTTGTGTTCTCACCCGTACGTCGTGGGGAGCGGATCGAACCGTCCTACTTCACCTATATCGGTCGATTGTCCACTCAAAGCTGGATTATGGGAGCTTTGTATACTCCTCTGCACGGCCGTCCATCTTAACGCCGCCTCATCTCTGTACAACATTCGGGGTTACGTCTTGCGATCGGAGTGTTCTATACTAGTCCCGTCGAGAGTCTTCATGCTGAAGCCGGTGAATTGCGACTAACCTACTGGTGCGATATACTGCTTTGTCGGTATGCCTGTCGGCTATTATCAATGCCCGACCACCCGTCTTATCGTTCCTTTTTTGACAACTCTCTCGACCGTCAATACGGGTTGTATGTATCTGCCCTGCTACCACCTGGAGTTCGCTTTTGTCGCCTCCTTCAGCAACTTGATTTTCCACCCCCTGCAACCTTTCGAGTGGGCGAGAGCCAAACGCCACTTTGGTTCCAGGCTCAGGTTCGCGTTCAGCTTGACCTCAGATCGGTCCCAAAGGAGATTACCACAGCTTCGGTTTACTGCTCGCGGTTTGTTGAACTTCGTTTGAAGTTCATTAATACGATCTTCATTTACATAGATGGCTCTAAGACCAATGACGGTGTTGGGTGTTCTTTTAGTGTCGAGGCACGCAGTTTCAAATACCGGCTCCATGGCCATTGTTCAGTCTTCACAGCTAAGCTATTTGCCCTCTATCAGGCTGTTCTTTACATCCGCTGCCACTGACATTCTGCTTATGTCATCTGCTCTGATTCCCTGAGTGCCATCCAGAGCCTCAGTGATCCGTATCCGGTTCACCCTTTCGTCCGCAGCTGGCAGACGACGGTTCTCTGGTTACCTTTATGTGGGTTCCTGGCCATGTCGATATCCCTGGAAACGAAGCTGCAGATGCCGCGGCCAAGGTTGCGGTCCTCCAGCCTCGGACAACTTCTTGTTGTGTGCCTTCATCTGATGTTAGCAGGGTCATTTGTCAGCGCATTTTACCGCTGTGGCATGCCAATTGGTCTGCACTTACTGAAAACAAGTTTCGGGCCGTGAAACCTCTCCCCACAGCTTGGACGACCTCTTCACGCCCTTCTCAGTGGGAGGAGGTCGTTTTGGCCCGGTTACGGATTGGACACTTCCGGTTCAGCCACCACCATCTGCTGACGGCTGTGCTGGCGCCATTCTGCCCATGTGGGCAATTGCTGACGGTACGCCACATTTTAACGTCCTGTCGAAATTTTAATACACTGTGCATTGATTTTGGCCTGCCGTGTACTCTGGATGACATTTTAGCGGATGACCCAGGAGCAGCTTCTCGCGTTCTTCGTTTTATCCACTTGACAAACCTCTCTAAGGACATTTGATTATGCTGTTTTCTTTTAATCCCTTGCTTGTTACTGTGCCTTTTATAGTGTTGTCCTTTTCAGTTGCTGTTTTAACATTGTGCCTCACAGTGCATTCATAATTTAGTCTGGGCGCTAATGACCACTGTACCACTGTAGTTGGGCACTCTAAAACCACAAAAAAAATTCCAAGCAGGTTGATACAACACGAGAGATCTAATTGTCAATACCTCGGCCAGCAATTCTGTACAAGTAATAGCCCAGGGGTTCAGGTGGAGAAGGTGCATAACATCCCACTGCAATGCAGATAGGATCACAACCGTGGGGCCAACTCCTCAATAGGCACCAGAAATACACCAACCAGAATGTAGAGGTGGTGGCAGAGAGCATAATAATTATGCAAGGAATCTGATGTCCAGTCCGTTGTTTATCTAGTCAGCCATGGTGGACAAACTGAACGACCTGACAGCCACCAAATCATAGAATTTGGAAACCATCCACAATGTTTTGGGCTTCGACATCTGAATGGAAACTCAACAGTTCATCCTGATCAAATGCTGTACTGGGACCAGTTGGCAGCCGAGAAAGAGCATCCACATTAACCTGTTGCACCATGGTGCGGAAATGAATCTTGTAGTTATAGTGAGACAAAAAAAGAGCTCAGCATTTGCAGGTGGGGATGGGTCACTTTTTCTGGTTGAGATGCTCAAGGATGGAAAAGAGAAACCAGAGGTTTTTATCAGTAATCAAATTAAATTTAGAACTGTATATGAAAATATTAAATTTTTTAGTGTGTACACAATAGCAAGAGTTTCTTTTTCTATCTGAGTCGCACTGTTGCACCTGATTCAGGGTTTTAAAAGACTACACAGTAAGGTGTTTGGAACCATCCACATATTTGTGCACAAGAACAGCCAAAAGGCCATATTGGGAGGAGTCTGTGGCCAAAACGAGGATCTGGCCTGCTTGGAAGATGACAAAGCAAGATGCTTAGTGCTTCAACATGGTGAAAGCACAATCACGGGCATGCCACCAGTTGAAAAGAACTTCTTTATGTAAGAGAGCATTAAGGGGCCTAGCCATAGTGGCTGCATCAGGACGAAATTTATGGTAACATAAAATCTTTCTGAGAAAACCCTGCAACTCTTTGACATCGGTAGGACGCGGCAAAGCCGCAAAGGCATTGACATGCTGGCGCACAGGCTTTATGCCAGCCTGTGAGACTTCCAGACTGAGATAGACAATAGATGGCTGAAAAAAAATCATGATTTGTCCAAGTTATACTTTAACCTGGTAGCCTGCAGCACCATGAACAAGCCACAAATATTCTGCAAATGTTTGTCTATTGAGGAACTGGAGACCACAATATCATCCAGGCAACCCAGCACGGAGATCATGAGTTGCCCCAAAAGCTGTTGGAAAATAGCAGGGACACTAGCCACATGAACGGCAGGTGCTGGTATTAGTATAGCCCAAAGTGGGCATTCACTTTGAGAATCCATTTAGAATCATCATCCAGATGTAGTTGCAAGTAGGCTTCTGAGAACTCTATTTCGGGAAAAAATGCTGGTCCCTGGAAAGCTGTGGTAGGAGTTCATCCTGACAGGGTAAGGAGTAGGTATCAAAAATAGACAGTGAATTTACAGTCTTTTTAAAATCATCAAAAAGGTGAGGCTTGCCATTACGTTTTGCAACAGTTGCTAACGGAGTATACCTTTCACTAGAGGAGACAGGATTGGCAACACCCAAGCAGATGAGGTGATCGGGTTCTGATTTGACTTGTTCTCATAAAGCTATTGGGATTGGGCAGGCACGAAAAAAATGAGGGCATGCCAATAATTTCATTGTGATGTGAGCCTTAAAATTGGTCGCACACACTAAACCTTCCAAAAACAGTGATGAAAATTCCAAGCAGAGAGCATCCAGTTGTTGGCAAGGAACTTGATCAGATAAAAGATGCACTTTGTCAGAAATAGAGGATCTAAAATTTAGAAGGCATCTAACCCAAAAAAGTTTTCAGTGTTGACATCTTCCTCTACTAGACAAGTCAAAGGCCAAACTACACCTGTATACACAGTGTGAGTAGAAGACTGTTCCAGTATGGGTATTTGATGTTTATTGTAACTCACCAACTAACAAGAGAGAGGAGACAATGCTGGTGATCAAAGGTCCACATAGGTTTGAGAATTTAACGAAGTCACTCTCAAATCCATCAGGGGGATGTACTTTGGGTTCCTCTGTGTTTACTGGTTGCCCGGCCTGGCGAGTTGTGACATCACTGGGCAGCTACTACGCTGTGTTCACAGGACTCGCACGTTGTTGCTAGTGCTGTGTTCTTGCTTCCTTGAGTATAGTGCATGACCTGTGGCATATTCTGGTACAAAGTGGTATCTGTTGTAATCGTGCTAGTTATCCACGGTATTTTCCGAGTGAAATGAGCAAAAACACATTGTACTGTGCTGTTGCTAAATACAGCAACTCTGGGCGTAGAACCAAGGGCAATCTTTACTATTGGTTTTGAAAACACTTAGAACTCCAACATGAATGGTTGTGTCATTGTAAACTAGAGAACAGGATCAATATTAAAAATGCAAGGATATGTTCTGAACATGTTCATCCTCAGGATTGCAAACGGGACATGCAGAATGAGTTTTTCCATCTACCTACAAGAAATTTGATGAAGCCAAATGGAGTTCCATCCTACAAAATACGAAATTGACACAGAAATAAACCTGATCACCTGTCACTTATCGGAAGCTCACATGAATGTGAGTGGACATCCATGTCAAAACATTAGAATGGCTGCGTAGCTATTTTCATGTCACAAAACCCAAGCTGTGAGATACATCTTCCTCAAAGATTGTGAAGGAAACTTCATTGAAATGATAAACTACATTTTTGATGTGTTGAATTCAAGATACACCCAAGATCAGAAAGCACCTAATAGAAGTGATTATGGGTTCAGCCTCAGAAGCTAAGAGATTATGAACAGGTTTTTGGAGATTTTCTCAAATATGTGACGATGCGAAGGAAACAGTCTCCTCATTTCAAAAAGGATTTGCTATGTCAATAAATGTGCTTTTTATACTTTTCATAGATGTGAAAAGTGCTGTGGCAACCTACATCCTGACTGCCAGACTGAATCAAGATTCTCGAAAATTTATTTTCTAGAATTCATGGTCTTGGCTCATTTTATAATAACTCGATGCTCTTCAAGGTTCAAAATGAAATTCACTTACTAATTTTGACTGGTAATGCAACAAATATACCTTCATCCCATGGTGCTTGAATTGCAGAGGAAAAAGAGGAAACTTCTGCAGAAGAAACAGCAGGCGAATTCAAGAATTTTATTTCTTGTGAGTTGTTGAAGAAAGTAGCTGACTTGTCACATTACAATACGTCAGATGAAGGTTATTTCCATTGAGATTGTGATCTTAATGAGCTCCAGTGAAGACATTACTCACCAAGTCTTAAAATACTTGGTGGGATACATTGCGTTCAAGTGCAAAAGCATGAACAGTTCATTAGGAATTAAAACAGCAAAATGTCATGTCACTCAAATCTACCAGCCAAACATGAAAGGTGGGCTTACTTCTCCGTCTCATGAGTGGTTTGTTGCAATATTAGATTTCAGAATAATTTTTGCATCTTTTCATGGAGCAAATATTTTGCATTGCAAACGCGTGATGGAAACTTTCATCCAAATGAGATTTTTTTATTAAAGAGCCAAATGGTGTGGTCTCTAGCATATTATTGTGTAAATGTGTGTGAACTATAGCAGCTCATAAGGCTGTAAAGTATTCAGCGTAGCACGTCCTTAAGCCGTAAGTTTTGGTAACAATCATCTACAGCTAAGTTTGGATGTTAACAAGTGTTGTCATCAGTGCTTCTACTGCTTAACGTTTCCTTTTGAATATTTCAAAAACTACTTCTTTCAAATCATCTTGAATATCATCAATGAAATGCTAAAAATGGAATGAAGAGAGACATGAAAAATTGTTTTAAAATGCAAGATTCTCCATTAGTGAGAGCACGACTGCACCAGTGCTGGCTGCCAAGTAATGTAATACGCTACTGACTAATCAGAGTGCACTCGCCGGAGTGGCGTACCTTTCTAGGCTGTGTACCTTGGCACCCACATCTGCTTTCATTTTTAACATTTTGTCCATAAGATGTACTTCAGTACAAAGTTTGTTTGGGGCTACCATCACTTGGAAAATGCTGTCCACATCAGTGTTCATATCTAACGAAGGAGGTTGAAATTTGTCCACTGGCAGAATATGTCCCCCTTTATTTTACAATAATTGCACGTCGCCCAATGCTTTGTGCACATGGCCCACTCATGTTGAACAAAGCAATAAGGGCATGATGGAGGAGAGGCACAAGGCCACTGTTGTGAAGTGGACTGCTGTGGCTGTTTAGCAGAACACTGCCCACTGCACCGAAGAGACTGTGGTTGCATGGCTGCAACATCATCTTCCCCTTGCAATCTAACTGAGTAGCTGAGAAGGAGAAGCAATGGTGGCTACTTTCCACAAACTTCTATCTAATTTCCGGTTTTCCTAGATACTTCAAAAGACTGGACAATGTTCAAAACTGGGATTCGCATATTGTAAAGTGCATTCACAAACTTCTCTATCAGGGGCTAAGTGTTTTGTAACATCATGAACCATGGAATCAAAATATGAGTTTTGGTGAGCTTAAGTAACAAATTGGCAAACAGCTAAGCCCATGATGCTCCACTGCCCAAGCTCTGTATGGCTGTTGCACTAGAACTCAACATGAGCAGCAATAACATGAGTGTATTTACAATGCTAAGTAGAAAGCAGCTGACACATTTCATCGTGAGAGAGATTGGCAGCTTCCTGAAGAGGAACTAGCTGACACAAAAGGTGATAAACATGAAGAGAATCAAAGTCTGACACATGTTGGAGTTGGCAACATCAAAAGCTTGGAAATTTTGCCAAAGATATTTTTCATGTGTGTCCTAGTCTTCTGTGGGATCATCATACAGAGGAAACAAGGGGGGGGGATATGGCTGCATCAGTGGCTGTGAACCCTGGTGCATCAACGATGCTGCCAAATGGTTTTGCGTGATGGCGAGAGCCTGCTGCTGGTTTGTGAGAGCTCACTGCCGTTCACCGAAGTATTGAAGAATTTCTTCCATTGACAAATTGGCCACAGTGAACTGCAAATGAAACAGGTGGAGTGGAATACCACACTTGTTGTCAAAAATATTGTAACAATGCACAAACACAATATCAGAATTCCCACCAACCAACTTTTATTATGCTTCCACGTGAAGGAATATACCAAGACACTGAATGACACAGTAATTAGCACAAATACACATAGCCAAGGAGTACATCAGGGCACAGTCTAACAGTGAAATATGTACAGTGTGCGCCAAATAAAAGTGGCCCGGAGAACAGAGTGCCAGGGTACAAAGAAACACAGCACAGGAAAGGAAATACAATACTAACCTGATGATAGCAGATGTTGAAAGTGACCACTATTCAGATCTTGGCCTTGTTTGGGCGAAGGTGGACTACCGGAATTGCTGCAGTCTCATCTGAAATGTTCTGCTGCAGTTCTTGAAGGCTGAGGGTTGTTGCGATACATCTTGGACTTGAGGGCTCCCCACACAAAGTAATTGCACACTGACAGATCAGGTGATCTGGTGGCCAGCTGCGGCTACGACCATATGACCTCTACTAACAAAGATTGTGTGAATGTGCACCAAGGTTCGGCAGTTGTATGGGCAGTTGCTCCATCCTGTTGGAAGTAACTGTAGGTCTTTTTCTTCTCTGTTAATGTGTAAATTCATGTCCAAGCATGTCCACTCATCAGGGTCACTTTTATTTGTCCCACCCTGTATTTGTCAAGTAAACATTACAGTGACCAAGGACCCAGTATGCCGTCTTACATAAGGTTGTGTCGATGTGAGCAGTCTCTTTAGACCGGCCATGGAGGCATTCGCTGTTTAGTCATGTTACAACAGAATAGCATTGCAAAAAATGACATTTGTAGGACAACTTGACTAAAAGAAGGAATTGGTTTATAGGACATATCCTGAAGCATGAAGGAATTGTCCATTTGGTAGTGAAGGGAACTGTATGGGTTAACAGTTGACGAGGGGGACCAAGGCTTGAATACAGTAAGCAAGTTCAAATGTATATAGGTTGCAGTACCATGCCTGAATGAAGAGGCTTGCATTGGATAGACTAGCATGTAGAGCTGCACCAAACCAATTTTCAGACTCAAGACCACAAAAATCACAAACATTCTATTTTATGGATTGTAGTGTGAATATTTGTAGAAGAATGATTCTAAATACCAATAAATTGCAAGAACATTGCAGAAGGTTATATGTAAAAGACTTCAAATGACAGTTCAATCTAGTCTGTTTATTACATTTTCTTTGAAACTAGTATATCCATTCATACCATCCTTTAGGTCTGTGCTCTGGAAATAGTGTGCAGTTGTTATTCCATGTGTGTTGCAACAATACTACTGTTAATTAGTCTAGAAGTAAAGAGGTTTATACAAGGAAAAATTCAATAGAGATGGATGAATGAGCAAGTAATAAATGTTAAGTTAGGTCTGTGTTCTGTGTAGTAGTTCATTGTTACTTACATTGAACTTTTTACATTTTCTGTGAATTCATTTTATCATTTTTAATTTTTTTCTTTTCTTTTTATTTCAGATTGTGGATGAAGCAACAAAACAAGCAGCTGTTGTTGATCCTGTGGATCCTGACAAAGTACTGCAGGCTGTACAGCAGGAAGGAGTGAATTTAACAACTGTTCTTACAACTCATCATCACTGGTAAAGAAAATGATATTTCTTCATTACATTACAGGAACCTTGTTGTGTGTGAAAAATGACAACACCCAAATGTAATGGATCAAGGCTTGCAGCGGTGGGAAGGGAGAGGGTAGCATATCTGTTACCCAGACTTCTTGTGACATACCTAATTCTTATTGTATAGAAATTTTGTGGCTGAAAAATTAGTATTTGGCAAAGCCTCACACTTGGTAGCAAGAGCGTGCACATACTGTAGCAATGTGTGGACCTACAATGAATCTAAATAGAACACTTGACTTAAATTTGAAAGATGAGATTCACTTAATACTTGTAATGAAACTTATGGCACTTTTCTCATTGTTTTCTTCCGTATCTGTTACATTCATTTCTACACATCAGTCCTGATTAACACACTAACAAACACCAGTACTTGTCTGTTCACTGTTGCCATCCGTTTATGATGAAACACTCCCGTCTCTTCGTAGTTGGTAAACCTACATTAGGATGCACGTTTGCTACACAAACATGAATCTGATGTTACACCTGCTTTCATTTCTCGCTATCAGTCCTCCATTGTAATTGTTACAGACTTTCCCCATCATCTTGACCACTCCCTGAAAAACTGAAAACTTCCAGCTATCTTAAATACAAAATATACTGGGACATTTTATGCCACTGATGGCCCTGCCCCTTAGTCACATGAGTCATGAAAAGCTCATTTGCAAGATATATTCCATGAACCTACTGAGCATATCCTGTTCCATTCCTATCACAAGCATATCTTAACGTTATCAGAGGCAGGACCATCTGTAAAAACAGTCATGGCATATATGAACTCTGCTGCAACTTCTGCTTCTTTTTATGTTTTCAGTATGCCTATTTTTGACTATTCATGCTTCTGTTTCTGTTCTGTTCTTATTTCTAACATGGCGCACTGTCTTGGTTCTAATTTCTCAGATTTTAAAACGTTATCTGTTGCAAGCATTTCATTATTGCATTTCCTCTTCTCCAGTGCTGATGTGACTTCTTTAAATTAGGGTCATCAGTTGCTTTTCTACTTAGATACTGAATAATTTTAGTCGTTCCACTTTGCTGTTTCGCTTATTTTAGCTTAATATCTATGTGAGCATATAGATATTTATCATGAACAACATTTATTTGCTGTAATAATGGAAGCCTGTTAATCGTGATTGTTGTTACTTTTCATGTAGCTACTAGTAGGCATCTTTAGTTTTTAAATCTAGATATTGAGCTGATTTTTGCAAAGGAGTACAGTGGAACTTTGATTATACGTTCTCTGATTCTACATTTCTCATGATCATACACCATAAATTCATAGCCCCTATGAAAAACCCATAAAAGAATGCTAAATATTCTCTAATTTTACGTTCCTTTGTAGTAAGACTCTGCATTCTTGCTCAACGTCTTGCTTGACTTGCTTGTTTTCTTCCTTTTGACATTTGATGTGGATGAACAAGTTGAGTGGCACAAAAGACAGATGGTTTACACCAAGGGTGATGACGGAGTTAGGGGAATATTTTACGCCGTTGTGGAGAGGGGAGACAAGAGAAAAGAAATGCTGATTTAATCCATGATTAGCTTTGCCAACACAATTTGTAACATTTAGCTCCACTGCGCAATTATGATAAAACTACTGCTAGGTTGAGGCAGCAATGGAAAAATCGGACAGTCGATGTGAAGTGTTCCGGTCCGAGCTTACATGTGATGAAGGGGCCCAGCCACCTTGTCTTGTGCCACTTACCACTCAATCTCGTCTTTCTGCATGTATTTCTGATGTACTGTATTCAGTAACAATGTAAATTGTCAACGTTTTAAATTCAAACACTGATTCTCGAAAAACATCCTCATTCAGAACCAACGAAACGTTGACCATTTCCAGCTAACGAGTTCTTACTGGCTGGCGACTTGTTATGTCACCCAGCAGTCAGTGCCGCCACCACACCACACCACACGAACACATGTAAAAATGAGGTAATCGAACCATTTCCCAGTGCACTACTGCCACAAATTATACCTTAAACCACACAGTTTTGAGGATTCTTTGATTTAAGTTCACCTTGAAAATAGAAAAAAATTATAGCTTATGTAGTGAAAACTGTGAAATATGGTGAATACTGCCAGATTATCTCATCTTGGATGTTCGTTTTTCACCTGCAGTCAATAGCTGTATAGCATGGCGACGTCACGCTAATGCAGTGGCTTCTAGTGTATAGAGTGATAAACAGCAAGCTTATTTGGGATCAGTGTAATTAAAACTGATCAGCTTAATAATTCTGATTAATCCAATGCCAAAGGGTTAAGCTTGACAGGAAACTCTTTATTCAATGAAAACAGGAATCTAATTAATTGTGAACTAGATTGTCAATACAGAACCAAAAACATGGAACATAAAAAACTTAAGAATAAACATTGTGCATGGAGAATGCACAAGCATGGGTGCACAGAGGCATTCAGACAGTCACTCATCCCATTCTCCCTACATGAATGGAACAGGAAGAAACTCTAATAAATGGTACAATGGGACATATCCTCTGCCGTTGACCTCATGGTGATTTGCAGAGTATAGACACAGATGCAGTCATGGCATTACCAATGGTCTTTAGACTGTAGACTTTTGTGAGCACATGCAAATGACTCTGTGTGGAGTATTTGCATCTCAATTATTCATTTATATAGGAGTGTGTGTGCCACAATACAATATTTCAAAGCAAGGATGCAATGAAATGTATCCCATACGTGTCCTTATCATTAAATGTCAATTAATAACACAGCAACAACACGAGGCTTGGGTAAACAAGACTTGAGACAACAGTCGTACAATTAAGCCTTAGCATAAAGGATAACGATATGGTTGACATATTGAAAGGATGTAGGTTCACAACCCACAACGATTCTTCATCATAGTGTTAACACAGTCTGGGATTCATTATGAATATAATACTAGTATGTTCTCATTTAACATTTCCATCTGATTAGAGGAAAAATAAAAAAAAACTGTGCTGCTGGTGATGGTCAGGCAGACACAGACATAACCTTGACAGCAGCAATTCAGCTGTTACAATACATGACACTGCAGGTGCATACACTGTGCGACACTTCACTTCTCCGTACTAGCTTGTAACAGTTGTCATGTTGGATGCTATAGGTGTATTGCAAATGGAATGACCACAGCTTCCACTTAGGTTTCATTTATATATAGTTGTACGTCATACACTTTTCACTACTGTGCATTAATTTTACTTACGGTAGTTCTGCTTGCAGCCCTTAGACAGACTCCAGAATGTACAGTGCCCCTACTGACTGCAGCCAATGTAGGCTACTCCATTTGCTATGTGCAGCATTGTAGTGAACAGGACGTGTTTAGTGAATGGTTGCATGATGACTTGTTCATCTTTGTTGTAGTCCTCAATGTCTTTTAATGCTTTCTGATGGCAGACAAAGAAACATTGAAATCACATTAGGCTTAACTGTATTTCACATTCACTGGTATAAATATGTACCACATGTGAAGGAAAACTTGTGTGTATATACATGTTTTCACAAAACTTGCTGTGTTTGCTCTACAGCAAGCGACAAGTTCGAAGTAAAAGCAGTGCACATAGGCAATATTGTAGAATGCTCCGCTTCAACCACTCAGCACAATGAACAAGGAAAAGACCATAAGCACTGTGCTCACTGCTCACCTCACCAGAGTACATTGCACTGCTATTGGCTGCAGAAGTAACACCCCCCCCCCCCCCCTCCCGCGCCACACACACACACACACACACACACACACACACACACCTTTTCGGATGCCGTTTGTCTTTCATTGTACTTCACAGTTTTTGGTTTAATTCACCATGTTGCATCAATTTTTACTTTTTTCTGGGTGATCACTAAGGAAAGATCTCTCAAAAACACTTGTTTCAAAGTATAACTTGTAGTCGAAGCATATCAGAAAATATGCTCAATTAACTTATACCCAGACACCAATTTTAATTTTTGGACAGGGTTTACTTGCTAGTACACATGTGATTTTCTTAAGAACTGATGACATTCATTACTACAAATTATAGTCTAAACATTGTATTGTACATTTAATGTCCTTCACTTACATAGATTTTATATGATTTATTGGAGAGGATTACGATTTTTAATTATATATGCCATTTATATGTTTCTGCTTATATTTTGCTGGTTTTAGCATTTTTCTTAACATTTTTCTCAATTCTACGTTTTTCTCACTTCTGCATTTTATTAAGTCTGGACCACGTGAAAACATAGACTAAGGGTTTCAATTTCTATTAAAGTATGAAGTGCCTTTTTATTTTCTTATGCATTTTTGTATTCTCAATTTCTGCTTCATATTAAATGAGGACTTATTGGAGACATTTGCAACAGAGTAAAGGATCCCACTCTGAACGTTAAACAAGAAAAGCACATATCAAAGTTATATTTTCGTCTTGAATTGTGCTGATAAAATTTACAATCCAACTCTGATTCCTAGCATCTGTCCTGTGATGCAGGGTCTGCTGTTTTCATTATTCAATTACTTTAAGGGAGAGAAGTCTTGTGTACCCTCTGCATGTGAATAGTGTAAACTTAATTCTATGTGTTATCGTATTTTAAATATTTGTACATTTTATTTTATGAGATGGAAATTGGGAATGAGTCCTGCATTTGTCTAAATGAGTGAGTGTGAAAAACTACCTAAAAACCACATTCAGACTGGTTAGTGTACAAGACCAACAGTCTTTCACCTGCAGTGTGAATTTGATTGGGATATGGCTCCCTTTCTGATCTCACAAGGTAGCTACTGTGCATTAAGCTATAGGGGATGGATATCATGATGTGCAATGCAACTTGAAGGTAGCAAGGGCTCTGCTCTCCCTCTAAAAGATGTATAAACATGTAGTGACTTTGTAACCGGTGGAGACCGAGAGAGGAGGAAGCAAATATTTATCCTCTCTGCACAAAAAAGTGCAGGATGCGTTATAAAAAGGCTTGAACAGGTAAGAGCTAAATGTGTGTCAATGCTTCACCCAGGAAGAGGGTGGGGGGTGGGGAGGTGAAGCACCAAATACAGAACATTAGACTAATTTGCCTGTAATATATTGGGAGTTTGATCATCCACACAAAAAATACATATTTGAGCAATAATGATGGTTTTAAGAGTTTGATCCAAATGGCCTTCACCTGAACAACTTCTAATATTGTGAAGCAAAACCATGTTGACATGGATACTGCTGAAAGAAACATTGAGAAAAATGTGATATACATGTTTTTGAAATTGGTAATAGAAGTTGCCTGATGCAACAGTTCTGTTCTGTGGGCATTTGATGGATAGATTTTTGCTATAGATTTTAGACACTTTAAGTTTCTGCACATCTGGGATCCTTCCAACACATTCACTGCTACTGCTGTTAAAGTTTGACATACTGTTACGTTTTTTGTGCACAAAAAGCTTAATCATTCTGCGGTGTCCCAAAACAATGGATAAGAACCAGCAAATTGAACATACATAGCCAAAGCAACCCTTACAATTTTAAGCCATGTGGACAATTTAATCAAATGTTGCTTAATTTTAAATGTAATTGTATTTTTCACTGAATATTCTTCGGTGTTGTGTCCTCATAAATTTTGTCTGTTGGTGCATTTGATAATAGTAATAAAATATAAACATTTATTAGAAGCTGCCCAACTACTAATATTGATTAAGTGAGATGTGCAATTTTAATTCATTGAAGCTGAAGCTGCACTGAAGTACAGTTTCAATATCTTCTTTCGTTAAAAATCATGGTCAGTATGTTTCGGTGTCTGCCAAGAACGAGAACTACAGTTCTTTGGTAGTTACTTAAATGATGGACATTATACAATTTTTAATTATTTAATAATTTTTTGCACTTTGATACCTTAACAAACTATTACTTAGTTCAAGTGAAACATAAATGATTTTCTGTATGCCTAAGAGTTTTAAAAAAAGTTGATTTTCCAGTTCTTCAGTCACAGCTGTAATTTTTTACATGTTTACTGATTACAGGGATCATGCTGGAGGGAATGAAAACATTGCAAAGAAAGTGGCAGGACTGCAAGTTTTAGGAGGTGATGAGCGCGTGGGTGCACTCACCTGGAAGGTCAAGCATGGTGATGAGTTGAATGTGGGTAATCTCCATATTCGCTGTCTGGCTACTCCGTGCCATACTTCTGGACATATATGCTATGTAGTTGGTGCACATGAAGAGCCAGCACCTGCTGTATTTACCGGTGATACTCTTTTCATAGCTGGTTGTGGACGCTTTTTTGAAGGCACACCACAACAGATGTACCATGCCCTTGTGGAAGTACTAGGAACATTGCCTGATGACACAGTATGTGCTTTGTATGCATTTTCCTTACCATATTATCTCCTGAAAAACTGTTGTAATTTTTCTGATACATTAAAATAAGATTTTCGTCAGTACAGACAGCATCAATTTGCGATCAAACATGTGAATATCTGTACTTAAATGTTTTTAGGACTGTACTGTCAATTGCTGAAATATTTAGTGTGATGTTTCACAGTTTAATGGTGTGATTAGAGAGACTGTATATGTTTGGGCTTCTAGCTATACCGATAATTCTCTTTTGTTCAAAATTGTATTTTAAGCTCCAGAGAAGCCCAAAAATATACCCTCAGCATTTTGTGTCATATTGATTTTGATACTATTATAGTACAGATCTATAATTCAGATTTAATCTACAGGACCAAATAATGCATGTAAAAAGTGTATCATATGAAGGATGAGTAGTTGGTACTGGCTTAAAATGATACACAAAGTGAGCTGGAACAGTGCTTAGTTTGTACAAACACAATATCAGAATTTCCATCAACCAACTTTTATTCTGCATCCACATGAAGAGGTGCACCAACTGAATGTAGTAGGAATCCGTACTGTCACATTTAACCTTAAAATACATTAAAGCACAGTTTAACAGTTAAATATACAGTCATCATGTAAACATTAGTCTGCTTGACAGCCCAGTATGCTGGCTTATATAAGGCTGTTTTTCACACAGTGCAGCTCCTAGTGCGCTATCCGTGTCAATGTGAGAGGACCTTGTTAGGCCAGCCTTGGAGGTGTGCAACATTTGATTACACATGCCTGCTCTATAGAGTTACAACAGCGTAAGACCCAAAACTTGCATTTGATAGGAGCAGAGTTTGCTATCACAATTTTAGTTTTCTGTGATCTCTCTACATACATTAAAATGAATGCTGGGATGTTACTTTAAATCTTACAGTCAATTTTTCTCCATACAAATGTCCAATCTGAGCGTATGCTCAGTTTATAATGACCATTTTGTCATTACATCATTAAACCTGATTTCCGTTCTGTGTTTTATATCCAGGGCTGGTTCTGGTTTGAGAATGTTTTTCTACACAAGCAATGTATTTGCCACCTCCCCTCCCCAGACAGTAATTGGCATTCTTTTCAGTCTTCAGACTGGTTTAATGCAGCAGATCACAAATTTCATTCCAGTGCCAACCTCTTCATCTCAGATTAGAACTCACACCCATCATCCTTAATTATTTGTTTGATATAGTCCAGTCTCTGTCTTTTCCCATAGTGTTTACCATCTGCTGCTGCCTAGAGTACCATTAACTTTCATTGATGTCTTACATACCCTATTATTGTGTCTAGTTTTCTTTCTCTTGTTGCCAGTTCTGTGGAAAACCTCTTTGTCTTGCCAGTCAACCTATTTGTGACATCCTTCTGTGGTAACACAGGGATGCCCTCTTTTGAGTGTGCTAGTGTGCTTTTTATGTCCACCTGGCTTCATCCATTTTCTGTTCTTTTGCTTTCAGGGTATCAGAAGTCCTTCACTTCATTTGCTTTGCTGTCCCCAATTCTGCTATTAAGTTAATTACGAATCTCATTTCTGCTACACTGCATTATTTTAATTTTTCTTCAATTTAATATCTATCCATAGCATGTGCTCATTAAGCTTTTTGATTCGTTTTAATTGGTCCTGCAGTTCTTTTTCACTTTCCCTGAGCATAGCAATGTTACCAGCAAATCTTATCATTGTTACCATTTCAGCCAGAATTTTAATCACACCCCTGAACATTTCATTTATTTTCATCATTGCTCTTTTGATGTGTGAGCTATATAGAAAAAGGGGGGGGGGGGGGGGGGGGAGAGAGAGACTACATCCCTGTCTCACACACTTTTTTTAACAGAGCACTTCATTTCAGTATCCCATTCTGATTTTTTCTTTTTTGTTCTTGTACATAGTATATATTACCATCTTTCCCAGTAACTTACACCTATTCTCTTCAGAATTTTGAATGTGCTGTACAATTTTACATTCTCAAACATTTTATCCAATGAAGGTGAAAGAGTCTTGATATATGTTAAGTTCTGCTTCCATTATTGGTCGCAATCTCAGAACTGCGTCTTTGGTGCTTTTACATTATCTGAAGTCATCATATTACACATTTTAAATTTTCTTTTTTTCTTCTTCTGCAAACCTGTGTTATTTGTCTCAGAAATTTGGATATATCAGCTGTTAAGGTGATTGTGTGATATTTTGTTCACTTATCTGGTCTCGCTATATTTGGGATTGTATGAATATTTTTCTGGAAGTCTGTTAGACTCTACAAACCAACTTCAGTGGTCATTTGGTTGCCACTTCTCCCACTGGTTTTAGAAATTCCAAAGAAAATTTTGGAGTTGAGTGCCCCTTTGGTGCCCTTGTTAGCTTGGTGCCTCAAGAAGTTGCTTGTGATGCTTGGACCTTAAACTACCTCTGCTTACAAATGATGAGTCATAGTAATAACATCTTCTGGTATAGTCTGCATTGAGTTTAAACACTGTGTTCTTTATTGTAGACTCATTACAAAACATTAATGATATTCAGTAACAAGAAAAAGAGAACTGTTTAATTTTTCTCAACAGAAATTTGTGACAGGGAGCTGTTTTAGCAGAATTTTTTTTTTCGTGCTATTACTATTCATATCTTTATTTCTTTTCGAAAATATTCTCTGAAATGGGCAGTAATAATAATAATATGTAAGATGTTACGTTACAAGAGTAATCAGTTACACTGTTCTAACTAGGAACACAAGGAAACATGTGGCCATATAAGAGATACAATTTATTGAGTCACGGAGTGACATAACAAGCATGCAGTGAAGTTACTACACATCTGGAATACAAAAACAACTGATAGCATGGAGCCCTGTGCATGCCCTTATAAAGATGCAGTCCCCATCAGCTGTTGCTCGTGTGGTGCTGTGGGCATACACCGGATCGGGTGATGGCACTTGGTGATCAGGCTGCTCTGGCAGCTTCCCCGGTTAGCTGCTGATGTGCAGCTGTAGCGCCCAACTTACATCTGCTGTTGGTGTTAGGTGTAGTAGCCAGTGGATTATTACTCTTCATTCCTTGCGGGGTGTAAGGGGTCTGTAGCCCCTTACTATAAGTTTGCACTCGGCACAGGTCGATAGGGCAAACAATCGATAGTGTCGTGTTGCGAGAGCGAGTGTAGAGTTGAGTCAGTTCCCAGGTTGCGGGCCGAGCCGTGTGGAGGCCTGTTGCTGTAATGCAAGGATTTACCGACAAAGGGAGTGGCCATTGCCGCGGTTTAACCCCTTTGTGTTAGAATAATACGGGAAAGTGAAGAAGTATAATTACGAGTGTGATCAGTGATATTTCTGTGCCGATATTTGTGGTTCCGCGTCTACCGCGCCGGCATCATGGAATGTAACAACTCCGTAGCAGTCAAATCCGATTGCCAGTCCCATTACGTACACGGTCACAATAATTAATATTTATTTGGGCTGCTATTCAGATCCGGATCGGGTCGAGATAAATAAATCGGAGGTGTTACAGGGGGAAGGACCAGACATCACTGTACACAATGCTATGACTGAAGAGAAATTTGTGGCATCACTGGGGGAGGTAGCCGAAGGCACAAGAAGTTCCCAATCCTCTTGGACCAATGTATACAGACAAAAGTGAGGGTGATGACGGCATCCACCTGCAGATTCCAGGGCTACAGATTGACGGGATTGGTGATGGGGTGGGAGCCATCCAAATGTTGGAGTCCATGACAAGGGGCACTGGCACAGGCAGTGATGACAGGGGACTGGAGAGGAGAGGAGAGGAGAGGAGAGGAGAGGAGAGGAGAGGCTCTGGTGACGGTGACTTGTCTTCTGTCCCCAATGAAGGCAGCACCTGTTACGTGCACGGGAGGCACCAGCACCTGACACAGGAAGCAAACACACTGAGGAAGCCCCAACCGATGGGATAGGCAGGCACGACCTTCGGAATGGTGAGGGCTGACAAAGAACAATGTGTCAGCCTCATGGCCTGAGGAGGTGGCTGGCATATAACTGGTTCTTGTGGCTTACTTTGAGTCTATCTTTGGTGCGAACCAGAAAGATGTAGCAGCTGCCAGCTGTGGACAATGGCCAGGATCCAGTGAGGGTATTATCCAGATGCACTGGGCCAGATTAGTGTACCAAATGTGAATGTTAATGGAATGTGTGGTTCTAGGGGATGCCTACCCAGCAGCAAGAGGTTGAGCAGCATCTGCAGATGATGGCTGTGCAGATGGTCGGTTGGACTTTTGGTCCCAATTAGTGTTTTGTAAGAGCATAAAGAAATGTGAGAACCTCCTCAACCAGTAAGTCTTAGGTGTACTTGCACATCTGCGTCTTAATGTTAGAAAGAACTGTTCTGCCTCACCATTCGGCTGCAGATGGAAGGGAGGCACCATGACGAGGCAAATGCCATTATGTGTACAAAAGTCCTTGAAAGACTGTACCACAAACTGAGAACCATTATCCAAAACAAGGTTGCAAGGCAAGCTTTCTATGTAGAATATTTTTGATAGGGCATTGACAGTCGTGTCTGCTAGTGCAGAAGGACAGTGAATGCCGTGAAGAAGAGGAGGAGAAAAAAAACAAAAAAAAAAAAAAACATCAGTTCCAATAACCTGAAAGTATCTTAAAGATAGGAGCAGTGAAATCAATACAGACTCTTTCCCAAGGCTGTGTAGGGGTCAGCCACTATGAAAAAACAGTGCATGGTGCCACTTGCTGTTCCGAACACTTCGGGCAGGCCATGCCAAGGTGTTCACCTCCTCACCTCTCAATCGATGCCCAGCCAAAATACATGCCAGGCGCACAAATAGTTTTGTGCTAGAGCTCATGCTGATGTAATGAGCGTAGGACCTCCTGCTGCTGTGGTGCTGGACCCATGATGTAGGCAGAGAGCCCTTCCATCGACAGGAGAATAATGGCATTCAAAAGGGAGAGCCGAAGGCGCAGTGCATAAAAATTCCAAAGTGGGTCTGGTGCCCAGCCCGGCGGATGCTTGGGCTCCTCTTGTTGTATCATATGTATGACCTGCTGGAATGCTAGATACGCAGCCACAGCAGAGGCAACAAGGGAATTGGTGATTGAGAAGCTATCCATTGTGTGCCTCATCTTTGTCTCTAGTTGAAACAACACAGTTTTTCCTGGTCGAATGAGGGGTTAGGGTCCATGGGGAGACGGTACATAACA
Organism: Schistocerca americana; assembly: GCF_021461395.2. Classification (NCBI taxonomy): domain Eukaryota; kingdom Metazoa; phylum Arthropoda; class Insecta; order Orthoptera; family Acrididae; genus Schistocerca; species Schistocerca americana. The sequence continues at coordinate 225,372,935 of NC_060120.1, read as the reverse complement.
TCCATGGTCACATGTTGCAAAGTGGGATGAAAATGGACCTCATAATTGTATTGGGGCAAGAGCAGAGCCCAGTGCTGAAGATGATAAGTGGCTTTGTCGAGTAAGGATGCTTGTGGGCTAAACAGTGAAACTGAGGGCTTATGGTTGGTAATTGACTGAAATGTTGCACCTTATAAGAACACATGGAATTTTTTTAAGGCCTAGACAATAGCAAGTGCTTCTTTTTCCACCTGAGAATAGTGTTGCTGAGCTGACATGAGGGTTTTCTGGGCAAAGGCATAAGCTGTTGCTGTTCAGAGCCATCTGAATGATGATGGGCCAGGACTCCATATTTGGAAATGTCTATAGCCATGACCATATGCTTGCAGTGCTGAAGTGTTGCAAGACAAGGCACAAAGCATAGACTATCCTTAAGCTGCACAAAAGCATGCTCACAAGCTGCAAACCAAAGAAACAGAGCATGTTTTCGAAGCAACAAATGCAAGGGGGCAATCAATAATAGCCACTGTGGCAATAAACTTATGACCGTAAGCCATCATTCTTAGGAATACTCGAAGTTCCTGTAGATCAGACAGATGGGGCAAAGCTGTAATGGTAACATTTTGCTCCATGGGGCACAATCCCTGCTGGGAAATTTCATGGCCCAAATAAACAGTGGAAGGCTGGAAAAAGTGATTCTCAGCGAGATTACATTTGAGGCCTGTGGCCTGTAGTACAGTAAAGAAAGAACGGAGGTTACATGGGTGAACCTCAGAGGTAGTAGCTGTCATGTTAGTATCATCAAGGAAGTTCCTGTAATAAAGGACATTCGTTGTAACCTGGTCTAAAAGACACTGAAAAATAACAGACGCACTGGGGACTCCAAACATTAGTCATTGATACTAACAGAGGCCATTGCCTCTTGGGGAGGGGGGGGGGGGGGGGAGGGAGGTTGTCAGAGATGGAAATACTGAGGACAAGAAGCCCACCTCTTGGTGCCGGCTGCCCACTTGTGTTGTGTGAAACGAGGGGCATGAGGGAGGTGGTGATCACTGTCCCTGCTGCCGATGCTGAGTTTGTCTGTGTCGGCCTGGTTGACTTGCTTGTATCGTGGCTACCTCTCCATTCCTCCCCCATGCTAGGCTCTTGTGTACTGGGGCTGTACACTGTCAACAATGGCAGCATCATTCCAAGCCTGTAATTGGTGGCACTCGGTGTGGGAGAGCTCAAACAAATGGGCGTTATTCACGCCCTCTTCCAACATAGGGTCCTCAAGCTGAAGGCCGCATTGATGTACCTTTTAACCTGGTGCCAAATGAGTGATTGCATCTGTGACCATGGCATCTGCATAAACTCTTGAGAATTAGCTGTGATGAATCAACATTTACAACTTTGGCTGTGAAGCTTGGCCACCCAAGCAAGATAAGATTGCTGCGGCTGTTAGCAACATTTAGTAGAATTCAACATAAGCAGCTATCACATGCATACGCTTGCAGTGATAGGTGGTCAGCAAAGTACACAAATTTTCAAAAGAAAGTGAAGTTGGTTCCTAGAGAGCAGCTAACTGGTACAGCAAGTGATACATATAAGGTGGTATCCATGATAAGAAAATAACCTCACAAACTTCCTTGTCAACAAACTGGAATGTCACGAAATGTTGGTGAATCTGCTTCTCATAAGCATGCAAGTCTCCTGTGGAATCATCAGAGAGTGGGAATGGCAACAGGTGAACAACTGGTGGCTTAGTGTGGGTCAGCATAGCCAACAACTGTTCCAACACGCCCATATTTTTCTGCTGTTCTTGCAGAAGGGACTTGTCAAGCCTCCATGGAAGAGCTAAACAGCAGAAAAACCACATAATCTGAAACACACAAAATGTCATAAAAGAATCAGTGAGGTCATATTGTACCTCTTTATCCACATGGTTGTTTTAAAAGTAATATGAGTAAAATTAATGGCACCCAAGTAAAAAGTAACAACTGCTCATTGTAATAAGTGAGCTAGCATGTCAGTTCCTGACTAGTAAAGGAAGATTCTTTGAGCTCTCTTGTTGTACATTAGTGGCAAGATGATTTTTAATCATAACTGTAGTAAATAAACAAATTCTGATGATACCAGTCTGATTGGGTAAACAAAATTGAGAGTAAATGCACAACACAACGAAGAAAAAGCACATGTAAAGTGCAGTGTGACCTTTTTCTTACAAAAAGGAAAGGTAAGTCTTCTGTATTGTTGACTGATTTTTCTTTAATAGCTGAAACTGTTAGTTATGTTTGATCAAAAGGAAAATTTACTGTAGAAACTCATGAAATGATAATGAGGCAGAATGACTGGCAGTATTTTTGCTCAGGAGATGAAATTTCATTACTGCCAACAGAAATATTTAGAAGTGGAAAAAACATGGGTCTACCTTCAAGAACTACTAGCTCCTTCATCAAGGAGGAAAGAGTGGTAGGTTGGGGAAGGTTAAAAAGGTGTAACTGGTCACTCACACTGCAGGATTAGGGAACCCTCCCTGTCTGTGAGACTGAGAAAACAAAGAGCCTTATGTTAGAATGGTGTGGATAGTACTGCCTGGCAGCCTAGGTTCGACTTTGCTGACAGTAAAGTCCTTCAATAGCTAAATGTAATCTCTGGCATTTATGAATGTCCAGTTATTCTATTCCAGGAATAATTTTTTAAATTCGCACATGACAAAATAAATATATGGGATATTAAATGTATTATGTACTTGATTTCTAAACTGAGAGGTTTTAAACCCACTAGTGGCTCATGATTGTAAGAGTGGTAAATTGCCCAGAATTACATTTGTCGTCATGTGCTTATCTGCATAAAAATGAAAGGATTTCACTACTCCAATTTACAACTTTTATGTTCCAGAGGGTCTTTTGTGGCCATGAATATACAGTTGCCAACCTAAAATTTGCTGGACATGTTGAACCGGCCAACCAAGACATCAAAAGAAAAATGGAATGGGCACAGGGAAAACGCTCAAAGCAGGAACCAACTGTGCCATCAACTATTGGTAACTATTCATCTACTTACTTAGTTTCATGCAAATGGGAACAGTGTATTGGTGATGTGGTTTTTTTTTTTTTTTTTTTTTTTTTTTTTTTTTTTTTTTTTTTTTTAAGTAAAGCTATTATGGAGTTAATCTCCACATGCTACTTTCGTTTACAGATGAAAAAGAGAATGTGTGACTTCTGTAATTTTCTTTCTGTTTCCTTAGAGAGAAAAATTTCAGATTTCGCAGGAATATGATGATTAATGAATACACACACGATTTATTTATTCTTCATAAAGCTAAAGACTTTCACAAATAACATAGAGAGATTTTCTGTGCTTAGGTGCTAACTGATATTTCTTTCCTGCATACCTTTTTTTCTTTTTTGTGTAGAAAAGGTACAAAGAAGGGGACAACATTTTTGCTAATTTGTAAGTAACGTAAAGACTGTTGGTATGGGTCAATTTGGTGTAGCTTTGTTTTGTGTCTGGCCTATAAAGTGTCTAAGGTGTTGGAACCCCGAATGATTACCACAAAATTGGTAGCATGTTTCAAACATAGAAAACAAGGATTTAGTTGAGAATTAATTCTTTTATTTTAGTCATAGTATTTGTTGCAATGGTTGTGTGTGAGAAGTTAAAACTGTGTGCCAGACCAGGTTTCAAAGGTAGATGCTACCTTGCCCTGACAGGTAAGTTAGGAGTTGAGGAGAACACAGTGATCAGAAAATTGGCTTGGAATGAGTTAATATTTGTAATTTAGGTATAAATGAGACAATTCAGTGAACAGTGAAAGTGTTGTCTTCCCCAGCTCACAGTTAATAACAGAAACTGCAATAGCTTTCTAATGAATCCTTTCACAAGCTAAGCTACAGTAAAAAAAAAAAAAAGACATGAATGAATGTGGGAGGGAGGGGCAGCAAGTGCACAGGGTAGGAATGTGACATAAGAGCACTGTAACCATTGAGTTTGTGCAGCCCATGATAACATGGAGGAGTGGATTGGGAGGGTGCGATAGGACAGAGGAAGGAGGGTCTGATAGGTAGAAGGTGTGGGTGCAGTTGTTTAGTGGAAGATGGGGCAGGAGGATTATGAGAACAAAGGATGTGTTGAAAGGATAAGTCCCAAGGATAACATGACCATGTTGTCTTGCAATTTGATTTTCCACAGGGACAGATGTCTGTGGCAAAAGGTTGGAAGTGGCATAGGGATGAACCAGGATGCTGTGTAGGTTGAATTATCAGTGAAATATCACTTTAGGAAGGGTGGGAAGTATTGTGGGTAGGATGGCCCTCATTTCCATGCACAGTGATAGACGATCGAAGTCCTGGAGAAGGACATGGTTATGGTTCAGTAGCTCCAGTCGGGAATGATATTGGGTGTTGAGGAGAGCGCTCCTGTGCAGCTGGTAGTTGGGGGTGGTGTGAGTTTTGTGCAGTGGCCTCATAGACAGTATAAACACAAAATGTGGAACAGTTATGCACCTACCTAGTGTGATAATTGAATGACTGTCATATTGTATGTGCGAAGACTTTCATGGCTGTTGTCAATAATAGTAAAATGTGATTAGTGAAATGACTGAATTATCAAATACAAACATTTTATTGAATTGCATGAAGTGATTGATTTCAGAAGCATTCATTGCTACCATAAACTTTTCTTTGCATCAGTCTACAGTGGCTTTTGTATTTGGTTAAACAAGTATTTATATTTTTCTTGGTAATTACAGTATACCATATTTATCAACGAGACAGACACAGACAGACAGACAGACAGACAGAGAGAGAGAGAGAGAGAGAGAGAGAGAGAGAGAGAGAGAGAGAGAGTCCTTGAGAAATTGTTACTTTGAATGTACTCTGTCTGATAAAAATACTTTTTAAAGCATCCACCTAAAAGAGTTAATATTACAACTATTCTAATCTTATGCGACTTATTGATTACCTACATTTTGGTAACATGAGGAGAAATAAACACTTCACTTCCTTTTTTGTGTAGTATATAAGTAAGCAGTCTGTGTTACTACGGTTTTTAATCACCACCACCATTTCTTATCATTGTCATCATCATCATCATCGTCATCATCATCTGTAAGCCTGCTATCGTTTCTTCCTTCCTGGCCCCCCTCCTCTATCGTGTCATCTTGTGAACCATCCTTAGGATTGAATATGCAACACTTTCTGGATCCTTTCATTATAAATTCAGTTGATATTTTGTCTCAGGCAGTAAGGGCCCACGGCCCAAATGTGGATTGAGGTCATGTTCTCCTTGAAGAAACCACTTCGTGTAAATCTGTCCCAGGCAAGCCTTAAAAGGTCTGTTTATTTCATTACTTATTTGGAAGTTGAGAAGTTCTGCAACCAGGAATTATTACCAGGTCTGTGTTGTTCTTTGATATCAGATCCTTAACTTCCCGGCTGTGTTGCCCGAAATTATCCAGCACCAACATTTTCTGTGTGTTCAGCAAATAGCATGGTATTCCATTCCAAACAGACTTCATCCATCGTAACTTTGGTCATATGGCATCAATACCTTTTTTTGGCATTTGGAGATAGGCCCTGCAGGCAGTTTTTCTTTCAGTATGGTTTTCCAGCTGAGAGCCACATATGGTACGATCTTTCTTCCAATCTGCTAGCAGCCTTAGCATTACTGTTACACTGGCCTTTACATGGCCAGAAATTCTTGTAGGAACACTTATAACACCCTTCACATTAACAGTAACATTTAATAGCATATCAAAATAAACAGATTTCTTATTGGCATTGTCCATATGGCCTTGCAAATGGTCATGCCAATTTTCTTAGCCTGATGATATGATGCCGCTAGAAAATTCCTTTTCAACTCAGTGCTTTCATTCAAATAATTTCTTGAATAATTGGGAACCCCTAATTGTGTTTCTTGTGCCTGTGCTGAGATCCAGCTGCTTCAATTCATGATACGTTCCCTGGTTTGGTCCCGTGAAAGTTTGGCTTGTAGAACGAGTGCTCATTAATTTCCTCTTCATCTGACACCACCTATGAACATTTACTTCAGTGACATCAAATTTCCTTCCAGTTTTACAGTTTTTTATGGTCTCTGTTTCTTGAATAACCATTAACATACTATTAGCATCATATTGTGTGTGTGAACCACTTACAAATCATGAACTCATAGATCCACTTTTCTCACAGTCATAGTTGTGATTTCCATTTGTTATCGATTGCTACAATTTACAGTTCTTACAGTGCTGACAGTATAAGCAAACTAGGTGACAACAATACATTGTCCTTCCCGGCCCCCTGCAGATGGATCGGTTGGAAATGGTACCGCTTGGGATTAGCACTTTTGAGACGGAGCGAGAGCCTCATTGGGGCACTGCTCATAGCCAGTGTCTGAGTGAGTCTCAGGTGCCACCTCAAAAGTGTTAACACTGTTTACAACCACCTCCCAGGGGGCTCATCACACTTTTGTGAGTTTGTGCTTGGCTACCACCAGGCCCCAGCCTTTAACATACTATTAGCATCATATTGTGTGTGTGAACCACTTACAAATCATGAACTCATAGATCCACTTTTCTCATAGTCATAGTTGTGATTTCCATTTGTTATCGATTGCTACAATTTACAGTTCTTACAGTGCTGACAGTATAAGCAAACTAGGTGACAACAATACATTGTCCTTCCCGGCCCCCTGCAGATGGATCGGTTGGAAATGGTACCGCTTGGGATTAGCACTTTTGAGACGGAGCGAGAGCCTCATTGGGGCACTGCTCATAGCCAGTGTCTGAGTGAGTCTCACGTGCCACCTCAAAAGTGTTAACACTGTTTACAACCACCTCCCAGGGGGCTCATCACACTTTTGTGAGTTTGTGTTTGGCTACCACCAGGCCCCAGCCTTTGCAGCACCTCTTCCCTTTCCATGCTGCATGTCTCTCCTCCTCCTATGTCTGGTATATATCTGGCAATGTGTTCTGAAGTTTCAGTAGTCTGGCATCAGAACAGTCCCTCATCTGTTTCTTCTTCTTTCTTTATTTCTTCACTCTCCTTCTCCTACCTTTCCTCCACTCGGCATTTGAAGTTTCTCTTTGTTTCTTCTTCCTCCCTGTGCACTCCTAAAGACTGGCCCATGCATAATAGGTGACTGGGTAATGCATAATTCCCAGCCCCGGGTCGACAAGTAGGTTTCGCATGTACCCCCTGATACTAGCCACGCCTAGGAATGAGTGGTTACCTGAGCTGTTACCTTTCCAAAATGCCAGTTGGTGAGTTCAGAAGGTGTGACCTGAGATGTCAACTATCACCTAATGAGGCTGAGCCCCCTCTGAGAGAGAGGGGAGGGAGGAGACAGGTGGATACTTTAAAAAGTTTGTATTTTTATTAGTCACAGCACACCATCAGAGACGCTGGAAATCCTGGGGGTATTTTTGTGCAGTGAGTCAGTCACCATCTTAGTCTATGTCCACTACACGTAAACGGAATGAGGCTAAAGATTCAAAGACTCTCCCAGCCGCACTTTGGTTCCTCCTGGTATCATATACCAAAGGAGGACAGTCCTTTTCTATGGTTAATCTGTTTATTATTCAGAAAGGCGTTGATCCAGTTATAGGCCCTGTAAAATCCTGCTCTTGTTTACATAATGGGTCTTTGCTTCTGGAGACCAATTGTGGTTTTCAAGTGTAACAACTGCTTCGCTCCTCCACAGCTATCCTCTTCATGTTTAGGCCCATCAACTGCTGAATTCTTCGTGTGGTGTTATGTACATTTGACTGCTCGATGGTCTGGCAGAGGGAGAAATTACAAACGTAACTGTCTGATTGGGGTGTCACTGCAGTTCACTGGGTAATGAAAAAGGTTGCTGCTACCTTAGTGCCTAAACACACTCTTTTTCTCACATTTGATTAAGTAGCGTTTCCATCGAAGATTAAAGCGGGCTATGAAATCGTCATGGTCTAAACATATATCCCATACCCAAGGTGTTGCCACAAGTGTCAGCGTTACAACCACACTCGCATGTCCTTTCAAAACACAGCCAAAGGTGTTACTTGTGGTGGAGATGCTCTCGAGGAGATTGTCTGCCTTCTCCTACCTGCAGTGTCAGTTGTGATGGTGACCATGCTGCCTCATCCCGCAAATCTCCCATGTACCCTGATGAGTGGGCCATCCTGCAGTACCTTACCTTGTCACTCACAACTTGTCGGCTAGTTGAAAGCCCTACATTTTACCATCTGGTACTTACAGTACCATTCTCACCATACCTCGCTCCAGAAAGCACATTATGATGCAGGCTTGTGACGTCCAGCTCAGTACTACAGTTGTAAAATCACCCAGTAGCACAATAGGATCCCCGTCTCCTCCTACAGCTGTGCAGCAAGCCACTAAATCTTCGTCCCCAGCGGCAAAATCAACTGCTTCACAACCAGCAGGGCAGAAAAGACAAAAGGAATACTCCCACGAAGACTTTATGCTTTTTGTCCCCCTCCAGCCAAAAGACATCTGAGTCTTTATCTGACAACCGCAAAGCGTCTAGGAAATCACACAGGCAAATGGTCTTCTCCTTCCCCGACTCGGATATCCTCTTCAGTGGTATCGCCACTTGATACCCTCACCCGTTCAACCTCCATTTGGCTGGTGCGCACCACCTACCATTTTTCTGCCCTGTAATCTGCAAGCCAAACCAAGGAGATTGCCACTGCCTCTGTAGATCTTACGGAACAGGATCTCTGGGCCCTGTAGTAGTGAATCTTCGAAGCCTGGCACTCTGCAGCTGTCTAGATGATTACCCTTCATTTTTTCCCTAGTCCGCATTTCCTGTTATGAATCTTCTCCAATGAAATGTTTGTGGCATTAGATCCAACAAGCAGGAATCGCAGCTGCTCTTGGAATTCCAGTATCCGCTTTTTTCTGCTTCCAAGAAACAAAATTGCATCCTAGTGATCGCTTAGACATGTGGCATTTCCTTCCAGTCTGAATTGACCTTACCTCAGAGGATGGCATTCCATCTCATGGGGGGGTGGGGGGGGTGGGGGGTCATGCTATTCATCAAGAATGACATTCATAGCAAAACCGTCTCACTGAACACTCGACTGCAAGCTTTTGCAGTCCATGTTATCCTTCCTCACATCACTTTTTCTCATTGCAATGTCTCTATCCCTCTGTCCGTTGGTGTCACTAGGGCAGACTTCCTCCAGCTTATTGCTCAATCCCTCACCCCTTTTCTCCTGCTCGGTGACTTTAAAGTGCACCGTCCCCTTTGGGGCTCCTCTACAACCTGTCAGAGAGGAGGGCTCTTGACTGACCTTCTCAATCAACTCAGCCTTGTCTGTCTTGACACTGGAGCACCCACATTTGTTTCAGACTCCATGCACATCTATTCCCATCTGGACCGCTCATTCTCCACTGCCCACCTTGCCCGTTGTCTCAAGTGGTCCGTCATCTCAGATATATACTCAAGCGACCATTTCCCATGCACTATCAGTTTGCTGACTCCTACTCCACCTATGTATAAACCGACTTGGTGGCTTTTTAAGGCCAACTGGAGGTTTTACTCTTCCCTGGTGACCTTCTGCAAACATCATTTCCTCAGTTGTGATGACCAGATAGAGTACTTTATTTTTACTGCCGCAGAACATTCCGTATTTTGCAGTTCATCTGTACCTTGCTGTGTTCCGGTCCCCTGCCACATGCCACAATGCAGTTTGCACCCAGAGGTGTGCTGCTCTCTGCGATTTTAATGATCATCGTATAATGGTGAGCTATATTTGTTATAAACATTTGCGTACACAGTGTCATTGTATTCTTCATAATAGCAAAAAAGCTAACTGGATTTCATTTACTCATTCTTTTGACAGTCTCACTCCCTCTTCCACTGTGTGGTTTCCAGCCTGACAGTAGCAGATAATGTCATGAAATTTCAAGCTCCACCTACTATCAGTCCTCCTTTCTTCCTCAGAAACGAGTGGAGGAGGCTTGGGTGATACTCTTCTCCTCTCACAATTGTGAATGTTACAATGTCGCCTTTACTATTTATTTATTTATTTAATTGTGTCTGAGCTACATCTGTAATTAATTAATACGCTATATATACTAGATTACAAATACAAGTAAACGATAGTTATTCATTCATATATACATTCATGATCTTCACATATTGTAAGTCGTCATTATTGTCTAAAGCAAGGCTCATATCTCTCTCCAGTGTTCGGCACACTTCACTGCAGCGTCGTTGGCCAACCACAGGTCTTGGAAAGTGCATGGGGCCAGCAAAGATGGACAGGTCAGCAGGTGTGTCATGGTTTGTTTTCCTCCACATTGGCAGGGCTCTTCTTCGGTGTATCCCCACTTGATCAGGTTATCCTGTGATCTTCCCATTTGACATCTAAGTCTATTTAGGCTCTTCCAGACTCTCCATTCCAATTGTGATCCAGCAGGAAGCTTTTCTTTAATGTTCCAACTTTTCAGACTGCCTTTATCCAATTTCTGTTTCCACATTGATTCTCTAGTTGTAGACTGACTTTCGGTTAGTGGACGTTCAACTTTTATGAAGTCTTTCCTAGATTTAAGTCTTGCCTCCGCTGGCTGATGTGCGTACAGGGGATGTCTTCTATCTTCGCACTGCCTGCTTCGTTCGGCCATCGCCAACTTTTGCCGTCTGATCTGTGTGTGTGTGTGTGGGGGGGGGGGGGGGGGGGGGAGGGGGGGGGCGGGCTATTTCAGAACACATATAAAAGAGATCACGGTTTGTAGGCTTCAGGCATCCCGTGATTAATCGACAAGAGGCATTCGGTGCTGCGTCTAGCTTCTGAGCATGTGTCGATCTTCTCCAGACGGGGCATGCATATTCAGCTGGAGCAAAGCACAATGCCAGGGATGATGCATTTCAGGGTTCGCTCCCCAGTGTGAGTTAGTAAGTTTACGGATTATGCCGTTCTGTGTGTTGAATTTCGCTCTAGTTTTCTCTACGTGTTTCTTGTAAGACACTTGTTCGATCTAACGTGACTCCAAGATAAACTGGGTTTGGGCAGTGTTGAAGTTTAACTGAGTTCCATTCCAATTGTAATTCCCTGTTTGCTTCCTTGTTGTTTAGATGAAATAAACAAGTCTGCGTCTTTGCTGGATTAGGTCGAAGCTGGTTCCCGTTGTTATATTCAGTTAGTTCTTCTAAGGCATCTGTTAGGTTTCTCTCAATCTGTTTGATTAATCTAGATTGGCATGCAATGGCTACATCATCAGCATAGATAAAGCTTCTTGTCGTCGGTCCAACTGGTTGGTCATTTGTATACAGATTAAAAAGTAGGGGGGACAAAACACTACCTTGTGGGAGCCCGTTCTTCTGGTTCCTCCAGCGACTTCTTTGTTCTTGAAATTCCACATAGTATCTTCTGTTGGAGATCAGTGATCTCACAACTTTAGTAAGGTGGTAGTTTCCCGTCATTTTGAAAATTTTTCCCAGGAGGATTTTGTGGTTTATCGTGTCATAAGCTGCTGATAAGTCGACAAACACCACGCCAGTTTTTTCTCCCTTCTCAAAACCGTCCTCTATGTATTGTGTTAGGCAGAGGACCTGGCCAGTGCAAAATTTACCTGGTCTGAATCCTGCTTGTTGTGGAATGATTTGCCTTTCTAGTTGTGGTGCTATTTTATTCAAGATAAGATGTTCATATAGCTTGAAAGGGCAGCACAGCAGCGATATTGGATGATAGTTCTTAGCATCATCTCTTGGTTTACCTGGTTTTGGGATAGCTACTACCTTGGCCTTCAGCCATAGCTTAGGTATCGTCTTGTTTGACCAGCAGAGATTATAGAGTTCTAAAAGCCATTCCTTAGCTATGGGCCCTAGGTTCTGTATAAATTCATTAATGACGTCGTCGGGACCCGCGGCCTTCCTGGGTTTCAAGGAACTGATAGCAGCTTCCAGTTCTATTGACGTGAAGTATGGCTCAGGTGGTATTTCAGTCACTTGTGGCCTCTTATATGAGGTGGCAGTCTTACTGTTCCTGGTTGGTTTACCATTCAAAAGGAGCTGATGTGCGATTTGGTTAGCTGTTACGGAAACCTGATCCCTGGGGGCTGCCGGGTCGCTGGACAATCGCTTTATGAGGTTCCAAGCTCTTCTGCTACTGTGCTTCATGTCAAGACTCTCCAACGTATGTTTCCAGGACTCTTGTCTGTCTTTGCTTATAGTTTCAATTAGCTGATCCCCAAGTTTTATGGTTTCTTCACTGAAAGGGTCCATGCGGTACTGCTCCAGGTATTCGTTATATATTTGTTTCATGTCGTTGGAAACTCCAGGAATGTAGAGTGTTCTGCAGCCTCTAGGTATGCTGAGTCTTGCTGATCTTTTAACAGCTTGGATGAACTTTCCATAGTTTTCAGTGTTTGATGGTAAATTCACGATTTCCATGTCTAAGGTGTCCGCAAATTTTTTCATTGGCCCTTTTGAAGTTAAAATGTCTTTTAAAGGGTACTTTTTGTGGCAGTATTACTGGTCTAAACTTTAGCATGATTGGTCTGTGTTGGGTCTTTGGGATAGGATTGAGAACGAATTTGTTGCATGACCCGGACAAGGTTTTGAAAACAAATATGAGGTCTGGGTTATACCCTCTCTTCCATCTTGCACTGTTGAATGACGCAGGCTGTTTCTGATCATGGATGAGATTCAGCTCGTGTTCTTCTGCCCAGCTTTCCAGTAGTTCTCCATCCTCATTTGTGTCTTGATAGCCCAACACTCTATTGTGACAGTTAAAGTCTCCCATTATTAGCTGTGGGTGACAGACATGTTGGCTGAAAGCAAACCTTTCCCCTGGCGGTTTATATATTGATGACACCGTAATGCTTCCGATAGTAACAGAAATGATTTCCGTGTTGTTAACGGTGTAAACTTGAATGTTGGATACTTTGATTCCAGGCCGAATAAACAGAGCACTTCCATATTGGTCGTGAGGGCACTCCTTCCTTTACTATGAGGGAGCTAGATAGCTAGATCATGCTCTCACTTTATCCCGATCTTCCACCCCAGGGCTAGAAGATGCACATATTCAGATGTTGCGGCAAGCACTTTCTCTTTCATGCATACAATTGCATTTGGGCAGATTGCACATTACCCAGGGGCTGGCGTGAAGCCACTGTCATACCCATACCTAAGCACAGTAATGATTAGCACCTTCCTTCTAGCTACCACCTCATTTCTCTCACCAGCTGTGTTGCAAGGTGATGGAAAGTATGCTTCTTGGGACGGCTGGTATGGTGGCTCGAGTTATGTGATCAACTAACCATTGTGCAATGTGGATTTCGAGTGCACTGCTCTGCAGTTGACCAACTTGTCACTTTGTCAACCCATGTCACGAATAGTTTGCTGTGGAAATAGCAGACTGTGACCATGGTTTTTTGATTTGGAGAAAGCCTACAATACCTGCTGGAGGACTGGTACCCTCCATACTCTATACATGTTAGGCTTCTGAGGTTGCCTGCCTCATTTTCTGCAGGAGTTTTTAAAAGTCAGAGTTTTTATGGTAAGCGTCGGTTGGTCCTTGTCAGACACCTTTATCCAGGAGAATGGGCTGCCTCAAGACCCTGTCCTGAGTGCAATCCTTTTCGCTGTAGCCATATTATGGCCTGTCTCCTGCCAGGCATCTCCGGCTCCCTTTTTGTCAATGACTTTGTGATCTATTGCAGATCTCCATAGATTTGTCTCCTTGAGCAACATCTTCAGTGGTGTCTTAATCATCTTTACTCGTGGTACATCGACAGTGGCTTTTGCTTTTCCACTGACAAAACCGTTTGTATGAATTTCTGCCGACATAGTGGGTTTCTTCCATCATCTTTTCATCTTGGGCCTATTGCTGTTCCATTCCTGAAACTATTAAATTCCTGTGGCTTATGCTTGATAGAAAACTTCCTTGGTCCTCCCACGTCTTACATGCCCGCTTGCTCTACCCAATGTCCTGACCACCCTCCTCCATTTGTACTGATACCTTGTCCACTTAAAACTAGACTAAGGGTGTTTTGTTTGTTCATCTGCATGTCCGTCCATTTTACAGCCTCTTAATACAATCCACTATCATGGAATCCGTATGGCCTCTGGTGCCTTTTATATTAGCCTGGTTGAGAGCCTCTACGCAGAAGCTGCCAAACAGTCGCTTTCATACTGACTTCATGTTCTCCTCAGTGGATATGCGTGCCATTGCCTGCCACACCTGGCTACCCATCCCATGCCTCCTTTTTTGATGACTCATGTCACCGCCAGTATTGAACACGCTCTTCTTATCTGTTACCTCCTGGAGTTCACTTTTGGCTTCTGCTCCGGCACCTTAACTTCACAATACCTGCCATGTTCCTGATGGGTTTGAACCCTCACCGCCTCGGCTTCTTACGGCACTCCATTTTGGAGTTCGTTTGCTTCCTAAGGAAACTACTCCCGATTCGATCTATCACTGTACGTTTCTTGACCTTCACACGCAATGTAACAGTAGCACCTTTGTGTACACTGATGGCTCTAAGACAGACATTTTTGGTATCAGCTTCCAGGACGCTGCTCACTATCTACAGCAGAGCTCTTCATCCTCTATCAGGCACTCAGTACACCCGGTGACACACGGTTTTTAATTGTGTCATATGCTCTGATTATCTCAGTGCCCTTCGGAGACTGTATGTGCTGTATACAGTCTCTCCCTTAGTGCAACAGTTCCAAGTAAGCTTCCACTTGTTCGCTATTGAGGGAGCCACTGTGATGTTCATGTGGGTTCCTGGTCATGTCAGTCTGACAGGAAATGAGGATGCTGACACTGCTGTCAAGGCTGTAGTCCTTCTGTCTTAGCCCGCTATCTCTTCTATTTCTTCAGATGATATCAGTGTTGCCATCTGTTGGCAGGTGGTGTCACTTTGGCATCATCACTGGTCATGGGAACAAGCTCCATGTAATTAAACCCCTCCCTGCAGCTTGGCCTACCTCCTCTCAGCCCTCTTGCCACAAGCAGATCATTTTAGCTAGGTTGCATATTGGGCACTGTCTTTTTAGCCATCACCATTTGTTAAGCTTATTGTCACCATTTGTTGAGCTTATTGTCGTTGACCTTTGACAGTTCATCATTTCCTGACCAAATGCCCTTTTTTTAACCAGCTACGTTCTATCGTTTTAGGAAACGACATACGGTCTGTCAACAGTGCTTTCTTTTTATCCATCGTAGCAACATGGTGAAAGACATTTAATCTTTGGTTCGGGACCTCTACTGCCTCTACAACATATTTTGTGGACCTTCCTCCAAGAGGAAGTCCTGGTTCTTAGCTATCTTTCCTCGCACCAATTGGACTGAATGTGTAGTCGCTTTAACTTCTTTTTCATATTAGTGTTCTAATATGAGCACTTACGACCTCAGTTACTTTTGCACTGTCTCCCCATTCCCGCTAAAAAAAAGGTTGCCAATTTCAAAAATCAATAGTGCTGTAGATCAACAGCCAAATTAGTACCATTGTTAACACTAATGTTCCATTTGTAGTGACATGTTTAATTTTTCAATTGCAGAAACACATTCTGTTACTGAGTATTCGTTCAATTTTAAAGTCACTTCAGTTCCATCTAAAAGTGGATTTAGGTGAATTGCAGTTTAAACCGGATAGATCTGTCTGGATGCTGCATTGTCTGACAACACTGTAGCCTGATGTAGTTTCTGGAGGAAGTCTCAACTTCTATTAGAGCTGTTGTGTGCCTTCTACGCTTGTGGTCTAGCAGTAAACTGTGTGTCATCTGAATGCAACGTCTGTGTAGCGATTCCACAGCTGCAACATAATTCACTTTCTGACACACCAAACAGTAACTGTACTGTTTAGTAACATGAGCCAGAGCTCTGTGGGACCATTTATCTGCAAACCAGCAGCACTGCCTGCGACCGAACCGCCGAATCTTTCCATCAGTAAATGGGGTGTGTTCTCAACTGACTCGGTTGTTTTAACCCCTCCACTGACGGAATGACCCGCTTCCTACTTCCGTATGTATAAAGCCAATACGGACTTGTAGCTGTCATGCCTTTGCGCTTACTGCTACGTATTTTAACCGTAAATAGCTCAGCCCTAATGGTAAGAGGTAGTAGTGAATTCACGTTATTAATCTTTGGAGACAGCACAGCTGCCACAAGCTCAGCTCACTTTTACTCCACTCCTACCATCGCCATTGCACCACATTAACTAGGTGCTACATGGACCTTGCTAAATTCACTTGCTTATACATTTTTGACCGTTACTCGCCAGTATTTACCTAATGATTAGTACACTCCTAACCGGACTATTTCCCAAAGAGCTGTGATGATTGAACGGGTTCGATCCACGGCCTACAGTGCCCTACAGTTCACACGGTAACACTGCCTACCTGACCCACGTAACTTGGTAGTGAGCTTATGTATCCAATCACCACTGCTAGCAGCAGTGGATAATCCTATCAGCACGACGAGAGCAGCAGACTTACCGTCGAATCCTCCTGAAAATACTTATAACTACGGTCGCCAGCTCTGAAGGAGAAAAAGAATAAATCAATTTTTTGGCTCGTTTCAAAGTGAAACGGCTTGAGTTGAATTTAAACTTAATTCTGAATATTACTATTTCTGATCATTCTAGGTGATTCTACAAAGCAAATACTCTCTCAATTTCTGTGAGTTGGCTTGGTAATTACCACCAAGACAACTTATGCAACTGAGGTCAACAAAATTCTATCCTTCAACTTATTTAATGATTTTGGATATTACTCTTTGGACAATTGCTATAGAATTAGTTAAGTGACTTTACTTGAAAGGTTACTCAGAAAAATTTAAGTAACTATAAATAGGCGACTCATTCTGGTGTGACCATTGCTCTTTTCAACATTCTTATACGCTAAAGTATTCCACAACCAAAAGAATTGTAAATGAAAGAGACGATGGTGGCCTCAGTCTGATTTCACTACACTATATTTGAGGTTACTACACTTTACAATGAACAACATGCGTCGTAATTTTACTCATTACTATATTCTGTCCTCTGCACTTGCATAAAAGAAAACTGGTATTCTCCTTTTACATGTATACAAAGTTCGACTTAACAATTGCAAGCAGTCTTGCCTTGGGTAGACGTGTCGGTGCTGGTGGTGAGATGCATGTGGCTAACGCAGCTCTTCACGCCTCATGCCCTTAATGGCGGCTGGAACTACGAGCTGTAGCACTCGTATAAGCTACTGCACGTCCGCCATAAAATCTGGGCGCAGGAACTCTTACAATCAGCACCAGTGGCATAGAGACGGCTTCGACAACCATTTGTCGCGTTCCACTCCACAAACGGCGACGATATTCGCCTCTTCGCTGTTGCACAATCACTTTTGCGTGAGCACAGTTACGCACGTCCGGTCACGTCAACACTCCCCAGGCCATTTCTTGTTCAGTCCCTGTGTCTCCAGCTACCTCTAGCTATGCTCGTATTCACCAAGAGTGGGGGCGTTCCCCTACCACCTTTTCACCGAAATCATTTAGTATTTAAGAATATTTATATTTATTACCCTGGAGTTCATACCAGTCATAATAATTTACTACTAGCGCTTTATAACATTAAATCATACAGTAATAACTTATAATTACCAAGAAAAAGAATACATTTGACTCCGAGAGCTTAGTGCATTGTCTGAGAGGCAGCGCTAATTCCTAGTTTCGCCAATAGATGGCATCAGGGTGCACTCCCTGGCAGTCTCACACCAGCGCGCGGGCTCCAAATTACTGTCAGCCCACCATCATTTCAGTTCCGTTACATGCCCTCCCTCACCCTTTGTCAAAAGCATCAGCTACTGCTCATTGCTCTGGGCAGTATAAAATGTTCTACTGTTGTTGAGCATTGCTCCACAGAAAATCTACAGTTGGCATTTCATTCTTGATACCAACAGAGACAGATGACCTGTTTTAATATTATTGGTGTTGTACTACACAAATATGCAAGACATGAGTATGACTTAAAATTAATTATATAGCTTGCAATCCAATCAGAATACCTCACTAAATTCTTTAATGTTATTATTAATGCTTCTATCTCATTCCTTTTCGTTTTAGAAGTGATTCTTACTGCAATTTTTTCATTGCAAATTTGTAGTTCTTGTAAAGCCACTGTTAGTAACTGGTGTAGTGTATTTTATGTCATTGGTTTATTCCTTACAGTGACTATACAGTAGACATTATGAATACATTGCAGCATGCTCTGCTCTATAGCAACCCAGACATGCTGCACATTTTGAGGGTCATGTATGACTTCATGGTGGACTTAATACTGATTGAAAGTTATATTTAAAGTATTCAGTTGCATTCAAACCAACAAAATTTCCTATTTTGTTAAGCTACCTAATATAGCTAATGGCAGTGTCAGCAAATTTCTGTAGGAATGCCTAATTACTATTTCAGAGTTCTAACACAGAGTAACTATGTTAATCATAATCAGTATGCACACTTCTTAACTATTTCCTTGTTATATGAATCCTACGTGACAAACAAAACTCAAATTCATTTAATTGACAGTTGATTCAAAGGTCTTCAGAGACATTTGTATATTGATACAGCTTGGTTTTCATAAAGCAGACAGCTATAATCATCAATACAGCTTACCAAGTCGAGCTTTTGAGAAGACTTAATGTGTACCGCCTTTCTTCAGGAGTAGTTAAACAATTTGTTCTAGCAATTTGGAGCTCCTTCAAATAAAATGGAAATGAAGGACCTTGAGAGCACTTGTATACACCACAATTAGAACTGACAACTCTCAGCGCACTTACATCGCAAGACATCTGCAAAAGCACTGAACTAACAAGCCGCTGCTGGGAGCAGGTATCTTTCATTTCAATATTGGACACAGTGCCTTATAATGCAACATTGCAGATAAGAAAAGTTGTTACTCATGTGAAGTATGGCATCCCTGGAGTTCAAAAATTAAATTTTCTCTCTTGGTTTCCCATCTTATGTGAGAAGTATGCAGCATATGTCATCAAAATGGAAGAGGAATGTGAATTTAGTGAAGTAAAGTACACACACGAAAGTAAATGCACTATAATTCTGCCAAATATTTGCAACAATGTTGCCAATTCTTAGCTGTTCTAGGGGCAGATATGTAGTCAAATGCCTATCGTGTTCACTTATATGAACTGTGAGGGGAGGCACAAGCTCATTTGGTTTTTATGCAGTGTTATCTCCTGCTTCTCTCCAACATTGCCTTTCAGACTATCTGAATTTAAGGCATTCACTTAGATTTAATCTAGGATTCCTCTTTTATTAAGAAAGCTTTCCAACATTGACAGTATTTGAATTTTGCTGTCAGCCTGAAATCTTCCCTTAGATTAACACCACTGAGGACCGGAGCTGGCTGTGGACAGCAGTGAGGACATTGTGAGTTGTCCACGAAGTTCTTCATTTTGCTAGTGTGCTTGAGGCTTGGCAGTATTATGGCTGATGATATTGGGTGCCTTGCAATCTTTCACTCACTTTTGGGACTGGCGCTGAGTGATCCTGCTAAATTCCTGTAATATTCTCTTCCTTTACTGAATACAATACCCTGAATAGTCATCACATTTATGTGACATCAATGTTTTAAGTGTAATTTTTTTTACCCCGGGTGGTCATTCCGTGCTTACATTTCAATTAGCTTTGTATGTCATGTTGTGAAATGTCTGCATTAACTACCACGAGAGCAATGACAGAGTGCTAAACAATTTAGTGTCATGTTCATTCCATGGCACCATGCCCTCGTGATCTGAGGCAAGGGTAGTTGCCAGTTGATCTTGTTGGACTACAAATATGAAACATATCAGTTTTTTCTTTTTTACTCTGCTAATAGCTGGAATGGAATTTAGTAACAAAATGCTATAAAAATAAAAATAAAAAAAAAAAACACATTTGCCTTGTGCCAGCCTGTTATTACTTATTTTTAATTGTCAGCCTTCTTCTGTAATATTATAAATTTAATTTATTGTTAGTTTGTTAATATTACTATTATTATTGTGAATTGTTCACTCACAAGAGCTATCCAATCACTATGTGATACTGACGCACAAGACGAGCGTTTCTGGAGGAATAGAATGTAGGAAGTTTCTCCCCATAGAATATGCACATTTACCTTGGTGTATTGTTTTCAGGGCAATACGAAAAGCCCAATAAGAAAAGAGGTTCAACAGGAGGCTAGTGACGCAGGCAGAACTCTGCAACAATTTCTGTTCGTTCAATGCTGTGACAAAAGATAAATTCGCATCACAGTGTACTTCTCAGTGGTTGAATATTTAGCATGGACACTGCCACAGCTGCAGATAGCTGTAAATGTTTGACCATGACTGTAATTTACCATTGACTCAGCTGCTAGTTACAGTATTAAAACTGTAAGTGGCAGACTATTTTTGATGGGTTTGTTCTGCAGTTGTTTGAATGATTTATACAAATGGATAAATTAGGATTTCTTCTTGCTTTTGTTTATGTAGCTATGTAAACTAACATAGAAAGTCTAGATAATCAATTGCTTGTTTGACGTGTGACAAGATTTCGAATAGAAGCCTCTGGCAACCTCATTCCACTAACACGTGGGAGTAGGCATACTGGTCTGCTTTACGAATTCCAAGCAACAACAGAAAACAAAAGGCACTGGAAAGATTTGAAGGAACCATCAAAGATGTTAATTTGGATTCTTTACATCATTTAGCCTCCAAACAATATGGGAACATTACAAAAGCAATGAACAGGCTAGTTAGTATGCATCTTAAATCTAGATTTCAAGTTGAAAAACAAATGAAGACACAGAATTGCTCTCTGTCCAAAATCTATGGTTTAATTTCTGAAACTTCCTGGCAGATTAAAACCGTGTGCTGGACCGAGACTCAAGCTCGAGACTTTTGCCTTTTGTGGGCAAGTGCTCTACTGTCGGAGCTATCCAAGCACGACTCATGACCCGTCCTCACAGCTTTACTTCCGCCAGTATCTTGTCTCCTACCTTCCAAACTTCACAGAAGTTCTCCTGAGAAACTTACAGAACTAGTACTCCTGGATGAAAGGATATTGCGGAGACATGGCTTTTCAGGCGTGAAAGGCAAAGGTCCCGAGTCCGAGTCTCAGTCTGGTACACAGTTTTAATCTGCCAGGAAGTTTCATATTAGTGCACACTCAGCTGCAGAGTTAAAATTTCATTCTAGAGTTTAGTTTCTGTGTTACTGAACATAATTTTCGGTTTCTTCTCTTCTGAATATTGAAATTGCTGCATGGCATCAAACTGTTGTTTATCTATGTTTCTTCATGCTTCCATCCGCACCAACGTATTTCTGCATTCTCATGGTAGTGTGAAAATCTGTTTGTATGCGGCATTAGATTGCATTTAGACACATGAAATTAGAGAGACAAAGTTTTTGATACCTTACTCTTTCATGGCTTAAGGGGAAAGATTGATTTCCAACTACTTTTGGTCTAGTGAATTCATTTGCATTTTGGGGAAATTTTAGTTGTGATGGAAAGTTATATACCTCAATGTTTCACAAGCCGTATGCTGCATGAGTGAAAACTAAGATCTGTAGCTTCGCTATCCCTGTGCTGAAATTCTATAATACTGGTGTTAACATGCTGGAAGGCTTCAGAAATGAGGAATTCTAGATTAAATCTAAGTGAATGCCTTAAATACAGATAGCCTGAAAGGCAATGTTAGAAAGAATCAGGGGATAACACTGCATAAAAACCAAATGGACTTGTGCCTCCCCTCTGATAGACCATATAAGGTGAGCATGACAAGCATTTCACTACATATCTGCCTCTGGCACAGCTAAGAATTGGCAACATCACTACAAATATTTGGCAATCTTGTCAGAGTGCATTTATTTTGGTGTGTGGACCTGAATTATTCCACTAAATTCACTTGGCGTTCCTCTAGGAATGACATACTTCACATAAGTAACATCTTTCATTATCTGCAACATTGTGCTATTAGGCACTGCGACCAATATTGCAATGAGAGAGACCTGCTCCCAGCAGCATCTTGTTAGCTCAGTGGGTCCACATACATCTTGTGATGTATGTGCAGTGAAAGTTGTCAGTTCTAATTGTGGTGCATACCAATGCTCTCAAGGTCCTTGTTTTCTGCTTTATTTAATGGAGCTGAAAATTGCTAGAAGAAATTGCTTAATTACATTAGAAGAAAACCTTTACACATTAAGTCTTCTGACAATCTTGACTCGGTGAGCTGTACTAATGGATATAGTTGCCTGCTTTATGAAAACCAAGCTGTATCAATATAAAAATGTCTCTGAAGAGCTTCGAATCAACTGTCAAATATATGAATTTGAGTTTTGTTTGTCACATAGTATCCATATGACGGGGGAATAGTAGTGAAATATGCATACTGGTTATGATTAATGTAGTTCCTCCATGTTAAAACTCTGAAATAGTAACTAGACCCCTACAGAAATTTTCTGACACTGGCACTAACAACTTCCTTCTACTTTGGATAGCTTAAAAACTGGGTGATTTTGTTAGTTTAAATCTGTCTGAATACCTTAAATATAACTTTCAGTCAGCATTACCTTAGCCCTGAGTTAATACACGGACCTCAAAATGTGCAGCATGCCTAGTTTGCTATAGAACAGAGCACACCAGAATGTATTAGCACTGTCTATTGCATACATTTACCATAAGGAATCAACCAGTGACAGTAAAGCACACACTACACCAGTTACTAACAGTGGCTTGATGAACACACAAACTCGTGATGAAAAAATTGCATGAAGAATTGCTTCTAAAACAAAAAGGAATGACATAGAAGCTTGTTGGTATCAAGAATGAAATTCAAATTGTAGAAATTCTTTGTGGAGCAATGCTCAACTACATCTGCATCTACATGGATACTCTGCAAATCACTTTTAAGTGCCTGGCAGAGGGTTCATCGAACCACCTTTACAATAATTCTTTATTATTCCAGGCTCATACGGTGTGCGGAAAAAAATGAATATTTATATCTTTCTGAGCGAGCTCTGATTTCCGTTAGTTTATTATGGCAATTGCTTCTCCCTATGTAGCTTGCTGTCAACAAAATCTTTTCGTGTTCGGAGGAGAAAGTTGACAATTAAAATTTTGTGAGACTCCACCACAACGATAAATGCACTTGTTTTAATGGAGTCCATCCCAGATCCTGTATCATGTCCGTTACACTCTCTCACATATTTCGCAATAATACAAAATGTGCTGCCCTTCTTTGTACTTTCTTGATGTACTCTCAATTCTATCTGGTAGGCTTCCCACACCGCACAGCAGTATTCTAAAAGAGGACGGACAAGTGTCATGTAGACAGTCTCATTAGTAGATTTGTTACAGTTTCTAAGCGTCCTACCAATAAAACACAGTCTTTGGTTAGCTTTCCCCACAACATTTTCTGTGTGTTCCTATCAATTTAAGTTGTTCATAATTTTAATTCCTAGGCGTTTACCTAAATTTATGGCCTTGAGATTTGACTGATTTACTGTGTAACCGAAGTTTAATGGATTCCTTTTAGCAGTCATGTGGATGACATCACACTTCCCATTATTTAGGGTCAATTTTCAACTTTCACACCATACAGATATCTTTTGCAATTTGTTTTGATCTTCTGAAATCTTTACTACTCGAGAAACAACAGTGACATCTGCAAACAACCTAAAACAGCTGCTCCAATTGTCTCCTAAATTGTTTATATAAGTAAGGAGCATCAAAAGGCCTATAAAACTATCTTGGGGAATGCCAGAAATCACTTCGGTTTTATTCGATGACTCTCTGTCAGTTACTATGAACTGTGACCTCTCTGACTTAAAATCATGAATCCAGTCACATAACTGAGACAATATTCCATAAGTATGCAATTTCATTACAGGATGCTTGTGTAGTGCAGTGTCAAAAACCTTCTGGAAATCTAGAAATAAATCAGTTTGACATCCCTTGTCAATTGCACTCAACACTTCATGTGAGTAAAGACCTAGTTGTGTTTTACAAGAATGATGTTTTCTACATCTCTGTTGACAGTGTGTCAGTAAACCATTCATAAGTTTTGAACACAATATATGTTCCAAAATCCTGCCGCATATCACTGTTAATAATACGAGCCTGGTAAGTTAAGTGGATTACTCCTACTGCCTTTCTTGAACATTGGTGGTGACCTGTGCAACTTTCCAGTATTTGGGTGCAGATCTTCCGTTGAGCGAAAGGTTGTGTATGAATGCAAAGTATGGAGCAGTTGTATCGGCGCTTTCTGAAAGGAACATAACTGGTAGACAGTCTGGATCGGAAGACTTGCTTTTGTTAAGCGATTTAAGCTGTTTCACTACTATGAGGATATCTACTACATTACTTATGTTGGCAGCTGTTCTTCATTCAAATTCGGGAATATTTACTTCATCTTCTGTGGTGAAGAGATTTTGGAAGGCTGTGTTTGGTAACTCTGCTTTGGCAGCACTGTCATCGATAGTATTTCCATTGCTATCACACAGAGAAGGCATTGTCAATAAAGTATTTTATACTGCTCAGAGCAATGATCAGTAGGTGGTGCTTTTGACAGAAGCAAAGGGAGCACGGCACTGCCACTAGCAGAGTTCTGGTGCATGCGGTGTTCACAAGCAGACATTCTGCATGAAATCTGTCTCAAAAATTTTATTGGCAAGAACTGTTACCACTGGTGTGTCCAAAAATGAAATATGTTGTAGCTTCGCCACCATTACACTCGTGACTCCAGTATTCAGACAAAAGATGCTCTAAAAATTTAGGCAACAAGTGGTCTCGAGCATTAGACATAGCATTCAGATTCACATACAGTTACCCATTAGACCATGTGTGTAGATGCCGCACAACAGCTCTAACTGAAGACAACTTTCTCCAGAAACTGCTGCAGCCTACAGTGTTGGCAGATTGTGCACATAGGTGGGTTTAGAATACTATCAGTATGGATATGTTGCTTGTCCAATGTATTGATTGGTACTGACTTAGACTCTACAGCAGCTGGCTATCGTCCAGGTTCAATGCCAAAGAGTGTATATGACATACATTCCCATGGTGGCAGAAAGACAAAATGTGCTGCTTGTTCATCACTCCCCTCCTCGCATCTCACATTTGCCCTAATGCTCAGCCAAGCTCTCACCCATTCAAATTTTCCAAATCAAATCTGCATATGACCTCTTTTTCTGAAGCTTTGTCTGTGAATGTAAGACAACCCCTACGTTAACACTTGGGCAGGTGTGCCATTTCCTGTAACAGGAGCAGGCGCATGACATACTTACAAGTGTAATGAAGTTAAACGTATATGAGCAAAATCACAGTTTAATCCGAGTTCAATTAAACAATGACAAAATGAAATTAAATTATATGAGCTAAATCACTGTTTAATTAAACAAAAATAAAATGAAGTTTCATTATATCACTCTGTAGTCACATACAAGTGTTACCCCACAGTAGTGACCCACTTGAAGCATTAAACATCAAAGTTGCATCAGATCTCTGCTAACCACTTATTTGATTACTAATTATATTTTAGATAACTGTCTCATTGTGGGATTTTGCTGCTAGCTCAGAATTTGAGTAATTTTCTTACACAGATCGCGAATTTTTTCTCACCTAGCTTGCTGTTTATTTTATATTATTGCTGCCTACTTGGATGTATGACAACAAAACTTATCACTGTGTTAAGTAAAGCAATGATGAAGGAATTGGTACGACCTCACAATATTGTAAAACTGGGTGGTTGGTTGAAAATAAAAACTTTCTAGTCCTGTGGGTAAGGGAGAAATTAACCCCCTCATGTATCTTCATCCATGTGGAAGATATTGCCTTGTGAAATTGGATAAATCTTTTTTAAAATTCTTGCAGTTTTATTTAATTTGATGTAAAGTACTCATTTGTACTACTATTTGGTTCTAGTATAGCTGTCTTCTTTTAGCACTTGACACTTTTATTTGCCAAAAGTAATTCACTTTAGTTTGATTGTCATTTTTATTGCACTTTAGATGAGAGATCTCATTAAAGATGTGCAAAGAAAATGTGTCGGATTTTAGAACTTGTAATACAATTCAGTGTCTGGTTTACTACTTCCTCCAAGCCCACAATATATCTGTTCATGCTTTCTTTACTGGAGTGGTATGTTTTGCACATTTTCTTATTGTCTGGTCAGTTCAGTTCTGAAAGTTCAACAAGAAATGCAGAATTATCGGAAATTTTCAAATCAAGACAGAACCATCTCTTATCAATATCATCCTGTCAAATTACTCATCTATCTTTATAAACTTAAGTTAGCTCAGTCACACTTCTGTATCTAACCTGTAACTATATACCAAACTCTGATCAGTACATTCTGCTGTTTCATTGGACTAACTTATTCCTTTCATTGAAATCTGCAATTATCGTAATTTTCTTCTCTCTTGATAATTCTTGTATGAGACTTTGTAGTTAAAATAGGAATACTTGTGTTAATTTATTATCTGGCAGTCTACATATCAAACTTATTGGGATATTTTGTTCCTTTACTATTATCCTAACTTTGAAACATACCCACCTTATTCAGAAACTATACATTTTTACCTTACATGTTGAAGAATTTTTAGTAAGTATTATATGCAGGAGCCTCCAAGAAATCTGTTACTTGTACAAAGCTGCTGGATACAATAAATTTTCTAATTTATTAAAGATTATGATTTGGTATTCTGTACTCCTAATGCTAATTTAGGCACAGGGGCCATAACATTTCGTTGTTCCAAACGTGCAAAAATTTATTATCAACATTTTTTTCTGCTATGCTGATGAAACCCAATTACTAAATTAGTCAAAAATGTGCTTTTGCCTAAAGTTTAAAGATTCTGCTTCTTTAGGCAGCTTGTCATCTTTTCACACAAATCTAATTTCCTGTATTGTTCACAATTTTGCACAACAGGAAACACTGTGTTGAATTTTATAGTTCCTAATCTGGTCAAATGTTATAAATTTATTAAGATCTACAAATATTTCTACTACTCTATTACACTGTTCTGACATTGCAATTTATTTTGTTGTATTTCTCACATTGACCATTCAAAGCTGGTGAAAGTGAAATAGTTTGTGTTGACACTAACATAAAAACTGTATCTAAGTGTAAACATATTTTACATTAGGTATGTGTGTGCTTTCTTCCCCCCTGTAGGTGAAGAAAAGCGAATAAACCCATTTATGCGTGTACATGAGTCATCAGTACAGAAGCATGCCGGATTAAGTGAAGCAATTGCTACAATGGGAGCCATCAGAAAGGAGAAAGACTCTTTCAGAGCATAAAAATTTCAGAAGACTTATAAAAAGGTACTAAAAGGCAATGTTTAAATGTAAATTTTACATTGTAATACATTGGTTTTTATGTTCACATATTTTGCTGTATATAAAAATATTGTAAAAAAAAATTGCTGTGATGCTGATATTTTTAAAATACTGTGCTGTCAAGTTGTCATAAAACATCAGCAGTTAATAAACTGGTTCTGTCCATTTAACCAAACTAATTTGTGTGTGTTATGGCTTCAATTTCAATGAAGGAGTGCAGTGTGTGTGTGTGTGTGTGTGTGTGTGTGTGTGTGTGTGTGAGAGAGAGAGAGAGAGAGAGAGAGAGAGAGAGAGAGAGAGAGAGAGAGAAGGGGGGGGGGGGGGGGGTCCTCCAATAGTTTCTCATAAGAAGGAACCTGTAAGGTGCAAGGTGTGATCTTTACATGTGGCTGCCATGAGACTGGCTGTCCAACGCAAGCACTGTTTGCTTTTGGATGTGACTCATGATGGTCACAGCATTGCATAAGTGAGCAGTACACAGTGCTGCAATACGTATAGCCAGAAGAAATTTGAACGAGTGTCAATGAGCCACTCGGACAATGTAATGCATTGTCAGTCACACAACAAAAAAATCGACACACATATCCTATTCTGTGTTTTTAGTGACAATGTGGTTTGCTGCTAAATACAGTCTAAGAAAAAAGCTCATTGCATAAAATATTTCATAACCTGCATCATTCTTTTTAGTTATCACAGCTGCTAATGTTCACATTTAAACTATTGTACTGTTCCAGTTTGCATTACTGTGAACCTGTTGATGTTGGGAGGGTAAACAAGGACTTCATCCCAGGTATATCCTATCAGTGATGCTACAGAAGAAGTAATATGCTTCATCATGAATAAATAGCCTCTATTAAAGAAATAAATGATTATCACTATGACCCTAGTGTCATGGAGCACTTTTCAAATTTGTTGACCTTGTTGCTTGAGAACTTTCTTAAGTGTCAGTTTCTACATGCATAAACTGATATTATTTTATATCAAAAGTCATAACTTTGTGACATGTTATAACAACCTGCTCCATCATGACCCAAAAAGTAGTATGAAGATTTTTTCATCCTACTATTGGAGAGCCACAATGTGGCGTCGTCGTCTTGTTGTAAATTGTCATTAAATTCCAGTTTAGCACTGTTGCTATCCATCGCTTTACACACTACCACCTGCTACTGTGATCGCATCTTTGGGAGTACTCCCAGCAGCTGTGGAGTTGGGTCCATGTTGAGAGACAGCTGCCATCACAGCCACTTAGCAGCCACACATTCTGAAATACTCTTTTAAATCTAAATCATGGTTTTTTTATTTGTCAGCTATAGAGCAGAACAGGCCTTTGCATCATTGTCAGTAACAGAGTGCCATGTTGTAAAACAACTGTTCCTCGCTACCTTCCACTTTTCCATAACAAACTACAATGAAGACATTGGCATAAAATGTTTCTTCTAGAGCTCCTTGTAGTAACTGCTGGCTGATTCTTGTTGTTTCCAAAAATACTAGGACCAAATGCTAAAATCTGACTAATGGATTATGGTAATTATTCATTCCAGCATTTTATTGCACAGTAAGTAAATACATAGGCACTGAGGTATCATTCATTGCCACTATATTTGTTGTAAGAAGTCATTTTGAATTAAGAAATAATGTGTGTTGCCAAAAAAACATTTGTCCTTGCTTTTACTGTAATGGCAAACACTAAGTTTGCAGCAAAGCCATTGCTAATAATCACATACTGCTGGTAAGTTTATTGTGCAATAAAAATGTAAGTTTGCTAGTCTATATGATGACATAATCCTATTCACAGTTAGAACTGAGTAATTTTAAAAAGTGTTGCCAAACTTTCAGTATAAGGTACATTATTTACCTCAAGATGTACAGGGTTAGACTAAAATTACCACGTTTAATACTACTAAAGTAACCTGTTGCCTTTCAAAACAGCTTCTAAGTCATCTTGGAATGAATAAATTGAGATCCTACATGTTTTTCAAGGAAATCTTATTCCATTCTTCTTGCAAAATAGTGGCAAGTTCAGGTAACAACGATGGAGGTGGATAACGAGGTAACAACGATGGAGGTGGATAACGAACATCCAAAGTAGACAACAAAGGCTCAATAATATTGAGAGATCTGGTGACTGATTATCAGGACAGATGCGACAATTCGTCCTCGTGCTTATAAAACCAGTTCTAGATGACGCAAGTTGTGTGAATAGGGCCCTTGTCATCTTGGAACACAGTAGCACTGTTGGAGAACAAACCTTGTACAGTGGGACAGAACTGATCAGTGACAATGGTCACGTGATCCTTGTCATTAGTGCAACCTTGCAGAATACCGATGAGCCCTACGGAATACAATATGGCTGCCCAAATCATCACCTAAACCCACCATGTTTCACTCTTGGCCTATGAACTCTGCCAGAGGTGGGAAACGGCGTGAAACAAGGCACATCTGACCAAATGACTTTCTTCCACAGTCCAAGTTTTATTGCTTTGGCACCACATTTTCCAGTTGCAGGTATTTGAATCACTGAAGAGTGGATTGGAATGCCAGTTCACCCTGCAGTTCCCTAGTTATGGAGCTTCCTTCACATTATTTTAGTGCTGACAAGGTTTGCAAGTGTGACATCCAGTTCTGCAGCACCTTTTGTAGCTGTCATTCTCTTATTTTTTGCCACAATGCTCTTCAGGGACACCATCATGACCACGTAACTTACACTTGTGCACTGATTTAGCAGATTATATTTTCCCTCTTTCTTTGTATGGTGTCTCCCTGAAACACCAAACACTTCAGCTACTTTGGTTATGAAGCACTGACCATACAAGCACCAACAATTTTCCCATGTGCAAAGTCACTTTGTCCGTAAATAATTTCACTAACAACTACACAGAGCACTGTTCTGACCACAAATGACACTTGGACACTTGCATCTTATTGAAGGCTTGGCACAGGTGCCATTGGTGATCAGATACAGGGTGTCTCAAAAGAAACTTTCTTTTTGATGTGTCAGAGTAAAATAGAGATTGAAGTCCATTGACAAAATCTTTATTCAGGGTGTATACGACCCGGGACAACCGGGAGATCCGGGAAAAACCTGGGAATTTTTTCATCCGGGAGAAACCCGGGAATTTTTTTGAATTCTGGGAATTTTTCTTTTAGTTTTCAGTGAAATTTTTGTGATTTTGCCTGGTAAGAACCAATTCTCCAACAAATAATTTTATTGTACCCCGCTTCTGCAGAATAATACTGCAGCAACAAAACATGAATGAGAAAAAAAATAACGAAAATAAAACTTAAGTAGCACAGTAAATGCGCCATGTACAACAGCAAAACATAGTGCTCATACGAGGGTCTGCCAACAGCAAAGTGTGTCAAAGGCTTTAGGAAGACTATGCAATGCCTCCTAACAACAAATTGCCTTCGATGAGCGTGACATGACAGCTGTGTACATTAGACTCGTTTGAGTAGTTGCGGGCGGGCTCTTGTGCATGCGCAGTTGTGTCGCGTATGGGTAGTACCTTCTCCCGCTTCTGCCTACAGATGTGTGGCTGGGCGGCGCTATCTACTATTGTCCCGGTTCAGAAATATCGTAGATACGGGGCTGATGCATAGAGAAATCTGAGCTGTAGTGGGGAGGTGGGTAGTCTCCATGTGACCCGTGTTTACGTTTAGTGATTTTGCTGTTTCCTCTTCATTTATTGCCCTCACATTAAATGAAAACAAAACAGATTTCTGTGGTCGGGAGCTATCAAATGAATTAAAATACGTTCGCATAATTACGGAAGACTAAAATATGTTATTAGTTTCAGGTCTTATTTCCATCTTTCTGACAGTCAAGAATTAATAAACTTGCACAACAATGAACTTATTTTTGTCGGTTTGCTAAAGAGATTTGGCTTTTATTAATCTTTAGCGCTGAGGCAGTCAATTTATTTGAAACGAAGTGTTTCATTTCACACTGTTGGCTAGTTTAAACTATTCGCTGCATTTCAAGTGCACATTTTCCATCTCCTAGCTCGCATGGTATTATCCCATAATAAAGACTCAAACATGAGATAATACAGTACTGGTAATCAAGAAAATTTGCATCCGAATCTGGACATACGAATGTGTACATTCAGCCGAATTATGTATTTTAGTATGGTTCACGAAATTCCGATGCTCTTGAAGTATCCTCTGATGCCTTGTTTCTTTTGTAATATACTGCAGATCTTTTAATGTTTTACACGTACGAATGTAATAGCTTCCTGCGTCATCATAGCTGCCCAAGAGCAGTGGCGCCTGTTACATGGCGCTCTCTGGCAACTGCTGAAACGAATCAGTTTCTAACAGGTCACGGGAAAATATGGTGGTTTGAAAAGCGTTAATTTCAAAGTAAATTTCCTTTCAATTATATTAAAAAACTAAACACCCGCCTCGATTGCGTTGAAGGTTCTTAAATTTCCTTTTACATAAGATGAACAATGTGCGATAATGTACGATGAATTTCTTAAATCACAGAGCGTTTGACTCTCAATTAAAAATCAACTCTTTGCGTAAGACTATCTAGAAGAATTTCGAGCTCAGAAGATCGGACACTTACGTCGTTATTAAAAATTTTAGTAGTACACATTAGTGTGATATATCTCAAAGTGTAACACGTGCAAAAAGATCAACATTATATGTGGAAGCTTAGCTTCTCTTACAGCTTATTGATCTTAGAGACCACGATTATATGTGAAACCATTGTTTTTCTTGTAGCAACACTATATATATTAATTTAAACCATTAACTTTTCTTATTTGTGTGTTCGCGCTACTTAAGAGTGATCTTGCTATTGGCTGACTACATCACGTGTCCTACGCTGTCATCAGCTGGCGAGCTCACGTGACATGAGCTATGACTAGCTTACAAAAGCACGTCGCAATCTCGATTTCAATTCTTTGGAAAGTAACGTGCAGTGTTTGGTGGAATTCGAATTCATACCTTGGTAACACGAAAATATGCAGCGTACATGTTGCTGCACATCAAAGATCTTTGTAAAACGTGCCCCCCCCCCCCCCCCTTCCACGAGTTTCGTTTTCTAAAGTGCCGGGAATTTTTCATCGGCGTATAAAACCATAAACATTCAAATAACTGATAAGTTTTACAGTGCCAAGGAAAAGTAAACAGTAACTTAACATGGGAATAGTTTATTTTCACCCGGGAGAAAGTGTATTTTTAACCAGGAAATCCAGGAATTTTTTTTCCTTGTCCATGTATACACCCTGTTATTACTGAAATACACAGTTAAGGAATTTATTTCTTAAACATGTCATTTAAATGCAATCCAGTGTGCCTATTCACTCATTTAAACAATGAACAAAATTTTGCATGGCAACTTGGCATTCTGAAACTGGGATGGCTGCCGCTTCACTATTGTTATTTTCTTTAGTTTCCTCCAGAGAAGTCAGATTATTGGCATACTCTTCTGCTGTGACATATCCCCATAAGAAAAAAATCCATAGGGCTCAAATCTGAACAGCAGGGAGGCCAATTTAAGTCACCCTTCCTGGGATCAGTTTCCAAGAGGAATTTCATGAACCTGCAGTATAGATGTATTGGAAAAGAAAGCTCTTCAGATATAAACTTTCTTCTGAAACACTCTGAACAACAGTGCAACCTGTAAGCTTGGCTACTACCTGCACTTTTGTTCAAGCATGTATTTCTTGCCATGTTTCCATATTTTTGCCCAAACCCTGTACATCTGAAGAATTTTGCAAAGCATATGTTTCGCAATTCATTAAAGTGACAGACCTATGTGAGCAAAATAAAAGATTAATCAGATACAGCAAAGGGCCACTTTGCATGTTTATGAAATAACTTTATTGCGTCACCAATTCTCTTATGAAAGATATTAGAATGAATACAAGAAGAGTATTATATCCCTGTTAGTGAGTCACAACATATCATTGCATGGAATAAGATTCTTGTGAATAAGAAATAATATTAAAGTAGTTTGATGCTGTGACTCAAATTTATTTCCATGGCTCACATTGCAGTGGTGTACAAAATGTGTCATTAAATCATTTTGCTGCAGAATATTTCTATACTGATTAGCCACATTTTCATACATACTGAAGAACAACAGCTTTTTTCATGATCAATACTTAAGACCAGAAGGGCTAACCAGTTCTACAGGTTTCATTAGGCATTCTTACAAGGTTATACGTCCACTATAAGTAGCATCTGTAGTGTATTCACAAGGAGATGAATGCATTCTGATACTGGCCACCATATCAGCTGTCAACTGCTACATATTGCTTATTTACATACTTAAAAACTAAGAGAGCATATAACAAAAGCTTTCAGGACTTGTGGAATTGAAATGGTTAGTTTCATATTGAATGATGGTGCTTATTGCTACTAATTCCATACCAGTTCTCATAACCAATTTAAAATTAAAGAGGACCAGTAGTAAAACTTGGAGTGTAGCAATAAAAAGATTGATTACAATTCTGAACATTTATTAACATGTGATACTGACTTCTAAGTGCACAAAAATCGCTTTAAATTAGTCTCATTATATTTCTCATCCATTCATAATTCATTAACATTGTTGCTACTGTCTGATTCAGCAGTATCAATAATGGGAGTCCATTGGCTTCAGCATACCAGCCAAATAACTTAACCACTATGCTATGGTGGGATTTCAAAAATCAGTGTTTATTATTGCAGCTTTATTAATCCAGTGCAGTGGTCTTTAAGTGTCTTGGGTCCACAGCGAAACATAAATACTAGTGACTCCTTTTGCACATCACAACTAATTCAAAGTATAGTAATTTCTTTATTAATTATTGGAAACACATTTCAATGAACTTTGTCATCAGTTCTTCAAATCTTGAGAGAAGATTGGAAATTGCAACTTGCATCTCTTTCTCTACAGTCATTTGCAATCTGTATTTCGTGATGATGACTGCCAGTGCTAACAAAACCTACATCAAGTAAGTAGGATCTTGCAACAAGTATCAAAACCTGTAGGGTCTTGTTACCTACTTGTGGATACTCCTGCTTCAATGTGCCCCAAAACTCTAGCAGTAATGAGGAAATTAACTTAGATTTCAATTGGAATCTGAAAAAAATATCAATAAGTTGCTCTTGTTCTTCAAAAATAAGTGTTGATGAAAGTTCTGTACATAAATTTTAAATTTACCTCTTTTTAGCCAGTAGTTCCTAGTGATTTCCCAGGATTATCTTTGCAAAATTATAAACTCTGAGAGAGCTGAAGCCTGCTTATATGTCACTGTTCATGATGACAACTGGAACAAATCTTTATTTATATAGTTCTAGTACACTTTGTCATTCTCTGAGGACGAAGGTGTATCTGGTACTGCCCATGATGGGCTTCAATCACTCGTCAATAGATGTACTGATTTGGAACACAGAATAACATTCACTTCCCTGTGGCTACATATGCAAAATTCTGTATTAGATCGCTGAGATAGGCAGTGACCAGATACGAAACACAAGTGGGCCAAAGCCAACTAACTTCTGCTGATCCAGAACTGGTAACATCTTGTTCACCTCTTGGGAACAGCCACACACACAGCCAGCATGGGTAGGAAAAAAAAGAATTTCCTGCACAGTCATATAAACAGTTTTTAGTTTATTATTCTTTCCATGTCACATCCATGAATGGAGCAGGAAGCAGCTCTGTAATGTGACAGAATATCATACGGAATAGATATACCAGACCTACCAACAATCGAATTACTGCAGCAGGTCGCTATCTTGCAGCCATGTTTCATCTCGCAGCATGCTACACAGAACTCGTGCCCTTTACTGCTGTCTAAAAATATGTAGTAAAATGTCTTCTTTTTGTAAATTTACTTTACAAACACAGGTTCCACCATTGGTCAAGTGTACCGGAATGGGTGTCTGTGCCTTTAACCTGTAGCTGCCACCATCCATTCAAGAGGAACAAGCTTAAGTAAAAAGGTATCTACTGGAGTGACACATTATTTCAACTTCCCCAAGAAAGCTCTTCTTACACATATCTTTAATTGGCTTCACCGCCTCTAGATACATTGGCATGAAAATAAATACAGTGACAAACTGAGGTTGCAAGCCAATGTCACATTTCACTCCAGTGTTCAATTTACACAAGAAGACAAAGCACTCCTAACCTCCATCCAAAATAACAGATACCAACAAACAGTGTGTTTGATTCCACGTGTGGCTGTATATTTGTTAGTTTAGTTCATTTCATTTCACACATCATCTTCCACAGGAGTCTGGGTACGCTTTGCATACATCTGCATCTCGGCTGCATACTTCTCCTTTGACTTCTCGTACATATCGTAGTAAACCTGTAACACAGTGCCATGTACCAAGATATTATAACACTACTGGTATTACAGCTTACCTATGTACTTACCATAAAGAAATAATGCTTATTAAAAAAACTCCTAGCAGCAGTAAAGAGAAATTGACATAAGCAGCTGCAAGCTTGAAATAATTGTGTATTTCAGTTCCTGACCATTATACAAAATCATGTATTCTGTAGTAAAATGCACATGAAACACAGTTTATGATGTTGTCTCCACCAATGACAACTTTTATTTATTTATTTATTTTTTTTTGAAAAAATTAAACTTCAAAGAGCATGTTTTATGTTAAGGTTGTATCTATGACAGACACAAGGACACTAATACATAATTGTAACTAAACAACTGTTGCAAAATATCATGTATGTTTTAATGCTTATTCAGCATCCAAATACCTTTTTATCTTCAGCTGGAAGGGTGTTCCACCGACTAGCTAACTGCCTTGTAAGTTCTTGACGAGATGTTTCTGCTTCTCCTTTTTGTTCATGTCCTAAGCGTTCCATAACAATTGGCCGCTGTTCTTGACAAAACTGTAAGAAAGGGTTTGCTGGCCGTTTTGGAGCATTTGGATCAGCATGTTTAGTTCCTTTACGTTTTCCTGTTGAACTATTCCCAGATTTGCGACTTATCTTCTCGCTTGCTGCAGTTCCCTATAAGTATGGAAAATTTACTTATGTATCATGTGATACTGACATTACAATCAAGACAAATAATAAAGGGTTTTTACTGGTAACCTGGCCATGGTGGCAGCACCATTGTTTACACCCAAGAATCACAGAGGGGAGTGGGGGGCAGGGGGGGGGGGGGGGGGGGTAACAATAGCATACACTTCAGTATTCTTAAAATTGGACTGCTGTCACATGTATTTAAGTGCTGCACAATGGAGTTCCCATTTACTGCAAGACCAGAATATAGACTATTTCTCACATTAGCCGCTCATGACACTTCGCTGATTGTATCAGTAAAACTACCTTTCTTAGTGATATTCCTCAACAATGACTGTAGATTTGTCATCTACTGTTTTGTTTGAAGCCATATTGAATGAATTTATATTTTCAGTTTCTCTGTCTGTCACCATCATGGTATCTCTCCCGTAGCAGCAATAGAAATTGCACACTTTTTTTTTTCTCTCTCCATGATGCACAGCCCTCCAAGTCTTCTGTGTCATCACACTAAATCTAGTATCACAAAAACAGCAAATGCAAGTTGACTGTGTGATACAGAACATAGGTGGGCAACCAGTAGCCCAGGACTGGCTTCAATCTGGCCCACGGAAAAAATCTGGGTTTCACATGAAATGAGACCTTCCTCAAAAACAGGTGCTATCCATATCAATGTGCTACCCCATAAAAATTAAAGTCATGGACACTATAATTTTGACTTTATGCATTTGGAGCATTGCTGTCACGCTGTGACGAGGCAGCCCATGTGTATGTAAATCGGGCCCATGGGGTGCCAAAAGTTGCCCCACAAACACACGGCACAGGGGTAGTGTATTTGGCTAATAGCCTGAAAGTCCCGTGTTTGTTGAAACATGTGTAAGGGGCCTTTGATGGCAACTGAAAAGCAACTTGAATATGATACACAAGTCACTGAAGTATCATTACATTGAAAGGCTTGCAACAGAGAAGGTGACACACAACATTTATTAGCAGCAAAAACATCAGCTGTTATTTTTTCAGGTTAAGAATGAGATGCTTGACATATTAAAACCATGGATTATACTCTTTTGCAAGACTCCAGATCATTTGTATGGAATTTAGCATCAAATGGAATGATAGCATCAGTGGAATAAAGAGGAGGATGGTGCTCCCTTAAAATATGAAAAGTTCAGCTTTCCTTGTCTCTATGTATTTTTAAGTTTTTTCTGCCCCTTTCTGCATGACAGTCCAGAGATTTCCTGTTACAATCAGAGAGAACTGACAACAAAACAAAACTCTTCATTCACAACAATGAAATGTTGCCTAGCATTGTTGTTTGACAATTCTTGTCAGCCACTGCCAAGCTGCAACATTTGTTCTCGGTGAGGTGATCATGAAAAACAAATAAATCGATGGCTGCTTTAGTTCACTTTATTGTAGAAGAACTGTTCTCTCATCCGCAAATAATTATTCATTCATTCAGCCATTTACTAAAATCAAGCCCCATAAATGGAAAAGTCCTGGTTTGTGTGACAAAAGCTGTGAAGTTTGTGCAGGCAGTTTTCTTTATATTGCTCAACAAATTGCAGAAATCGCTACCTGATAATACATTTATCTACATAGTAAACTCAGGCCATGAAGGCCCAACAGTACCAACCAGCTGCCGTGTCATCCTCAGCCCTCAGGCATGACTGGATGTGGTTATGGAGGGGTATGTTGTTAGCACACTGCTCTCCCGGCCATATGTCAGTTTATGGGACCAGAGCTGCTACGTCTCAATCCAGATTGGAGCCACTACTTCTCAATCAAGTGGCTCCTCAGTTTGCCTCAAAAGGACACGATACTTGAATCCTGACACAGTTGGCATCGCGTACATTCTTCCATAATTTGCACACCATTGATTTACTTACCTTTAACTTGCCAACTTTTGCTGTCATCATCTCTGTCAGCACTATCAAACCTCTTTTGTTCTCATCACTAGTAAAATTAATTATTTGTTGCTTGAGGCTTTCCTGGTTCTTGGGCAAGATGTAAGACAACGTGAAATTTCCACAATGTTTAATCAGTGCAACTGATCACCATCTTCAGGTGCGACGTACACATTGCTGAGACTGTGACTGAAGCCTCCTATTTATG
This sequence comes from Schistocerca americana, assembly GCF_021461395.2. NCBI lineage: Eukaryota > Metazoa > Arthropoda > Insecta > Orthoptera > Acrididae > Schistocerca > Schistocerca americana. The sequence goes on along the minus strand of NC_060120.1, from coordinate 225,334,566 downwards.
CCACTCTGAGAAGAAAGTGCACAGGCATGAATGTATCAAATTTGGCGCGACTAGTAGTGCAGATACCCTGATTGGCAGTGAGAGTGACAGCTACACCATGTGATCAAAAGTATTCAGACACCTGGCTGAAAATGACTTAAAAGTTTGTGGCGCCCTCCATTGATAATGCTGGAATTCAATATGGTGTTGGCCCACCCTTAGCCTTGATGACAGCTTCCAATCTTGCAGGCATAAGCTCAATCAGGTGCTGGAAGATTTCTTGGGGAATAGCAGCCCACTGTTCACAGAGTGCTGCACTGAGGAGAGGTATCAATGTCAGTCGGTGAGGTCTGGCACGAAGTCGGTGTTCCAAAACATCCCAAAGGTGTTCTACAGGATTCAGGTCAGGACTACGTGCAGGCCAGTCCATTACAGAAACGCTATTGTCATGTAACCACTCCGCCACAGGTCGTGCATTATGAACAGGTGCTTGATCATGTTGAAAGGTGCAATCGCCATCCCCAAATTGCTCTTCAACAGTGGGAAGCAAGAAGGTGCTTAAAATATCAATGTAGGCCTGTGCTGTGATAGTGTCATGCAAAACAACAAGGGGTGCAAGCCTCCCTCCATGAAAAACATGACCACACCGTAAAACCACCCCCTCCGAATTTTACTGTTGGCACTACACAAGCTGGCAGACGACGTTCACCGAGCATTCGCCGTACCCACACCCTGCCGGATCACCACTTTGTGCACTGTGATTCAATGTCTTTCCAATGTTTACGCTCCGTACACCAAGCGAGGCATTGTTTCCCATTTACCAGCGTGATGTGTGGCTTATGAGCAGCCGATCGACCATGAAATCCAAATTTTCTCATCTCCCACCTAACTGTCATAGTACTTGCAGTGGATCCTGATGTAGTTTGGAATTCGTGTGTGATAGTCTGGATAGATGTCGCTATTACACATTACGACCCTCTGCAACTGTCAGCAGTCTGTCAGTCAACAGACGAGGTCGGCCTGTACGCTTTTGTGCTGTACATGGCCCTTCACATTTCCACTTCACTATCACATTGGAAACAGTGGACCTAGGGATGTTTAGGAGTGTGGACATCTTGTGTACAGATGTATGACACAAGTGTGACACCCAATTACCTGACCGCATTCAAAGTCCGTGAGTTCTGTGGAGTGCTCCATTCTGCTCTCTCACGATGTCTAATGACTACTGAGGTCAGTGACATGGAGCACCTGGCAGTAGGTGGTAGCACAATGCATCTAATATGCTAAATGTGTGTTTTTGGGGGTGTCTGGATACTTTTGATCACATAGTGTATGTCACCTGTCAGACAATGAACCAACAACTTCAACACATGCTCTGCATCTGTCAGTCACACTGTGTGTTGCTGCAATCCAGCAGCCTCTATTGGGATCCGCCTGCCAATATACTTATCCACATTGGCGTGTGCCCATCCTTGCCGCTATCATCTGAAAATCTATGTCGCCACCATGGCGTTACCCCTTGTACAACCAATAGTTCCTCTTTGTGATCTTAACATGGCCAGCACTGGATCCCACACTGTACTACGTCGGTGCTCTGTGTCCCTGTTCAGCACATTAGTAAGCTGTGAATTTCCAATGCTGCTTTAATAATGCTGTCCCTGTACAAAGAGGACAATGAGAGAATTTTGTCCTGTACTGAGACAATGCTTGACTGCTGCAGATTTCTCTGCTGATCCAGATGTGTGTGTCATCAATGTTGAATGCATCTGCCCTCCACAGTGTGACAAGTGTGTCCAATGTATGATGGCCCACAGCTGCAGGGAATCTTACAGACACAAGGCCTTCTTAAACCACTGTCATCTTTCACACAGCCCAAAAGAGCTCACAGCTTTGTTGGCAGACAAAAGATGCATTTAGCTTTGTTTTTCTAATAATCTTTGTATTTTCAAAGAAACACTGTCAACCTACAGTAAGATGACCATTCCTCTTTGTTCTTCACTTTATTCCAGTTTCTCATTTCATCTAGAATGTGCTGGGCGCAAGGCACAGTGCATTTTACTGTTCAGAATATCCATCCTCTAAAAATACAGTACAGAGATGGCATATCTCATCAGATACGCTGTCTGAATCTGATACGGCTCTTGCTCTGTAGACCAACATCCTAAGCAACCACTTCATTGTGCATCTTAGACAAAGTGAAGAACTGGAATAAAGTGAAGAACAAAGGGGAATGGTCATTTTCCAATATGTTGGTAAAGTTTCTTTGAAAATAGGAAGATTATTGGAGAAACATAAAGATAAATGTGTCTTTTGTCCGCCAACAAAGCTGTGAGCTCTTTTGGGCTGTGTGAAAGATGATCTTGCTGGCTAAACTATGAGGTCTTTTATGCTCATCGAATAACAACCTTGGTTTAAAATGTTCTGGTGACTGTCACTAGTCGTGTGACCAATGTATTTCATACTAATGCTGGGTTACCAATAGGTGCTAAGGATAACTTCAGTTGTTTTCTACCTGTCCAGTCTCCTGATGAAACACTTTTGGCCTAATTTCCTCCATTTTCAATGCACAAAGTGCCTCAAAAAAGAATTGGAGTTTGTGCAATCATTCATGAAACAAGCAATGATTCTTCTACATCTACATCTACATTTATACTCCACAAGCCACCCAATGGTGTGTGGCGGAGGGCACTTTACGTGCCACTGTCATTACCTCCCTTTCCTGTTCCAGTCGCGTATGGTTCGCGGGAAGAACGACTGTCTGAAAGCCTCCGTGCGCGCTCTAATCTCTCTAATTTTACATTCGTGAAACACTTTTGGCCTAATTTCCTCCATTTTCAATGCACAAAGTGCCTCAAAAAAGAATTGGAGTTTGTGCAATCATTCATGAAACAAGCAATGCACACAACCAATACATACTTGTGCAAAGTATTGCAGAAGGTCTGACATGCATAAAAAATTTGCTGCAAAAATTCAGGAGCCAACTTTCGGGTCACTTATCTAGCACGCTCTTTGTGAAATTGGAGATCATGCACAGTGTGGTGTGATCAACCATGACTATGGTTGCTTAAATGCCACATGGCACTTTCAATTTTATATCACAATGACTGCAGTGTTTTCAGAAGTTACAATGCATTGTGCCTCACAAGGAGTGTTGACCATGGACATCCAACCATTTGGGAACTTCTAACTTCATTTATAGACTGCTGTGACAAACATGCAACGCCATGTTGGATCTTTACAAACTACAGTACGTGTCACACTTACACTATGAGAAACCAAATAACAGAGTACTGTTGGTTGCCAAAGGGGTAGCTATCTTTGTGCTGCTTCAGACATCTCCATGACAGCTGTCAGGGAGTAAACAATCAGGACACCATTAGCAGCATGTTTACCACATTATCTCTTTTCTTATATGTTTATAGTTTCCATTTGACTCTTCCTCATATATAATTATGTTACATGTATGACATTTATGAAACTGAGCTGTGGTTAAAGCAAGATGTGGAGAGAGTGGGGGATAAACAGAGAATAGTAATGATATGAAATTTGATGCTAACAGAATCCATGAGGCATCGTATCATATGAAATCTTCTGAAAGCCATCTAACACATACATTCGAAACAATTTATGTGAGGGGCAATGTCTGTCATATTAGTCTACTCTCCACAAGTGTGTTATGTTGCATGTTAAGCTTCTTAGAATTTCTCCTGCCATTCTCCAAAATATTGCTCCAATAACGTATAAACCAACTTCTGATACATTTCTCTAGTTTGTATTTAAATGTTTGATATATTGGTTCTTAAAAGACTGGGTGATATTAATTATATCACTAAAGTAGTATGGTCTGATCCATTTACTGCTCTGAAAATATTGGAGAGAGTATATCATGGCCCATGACACCACTCAAGTTCTGGACAGAGAATTTTAACAGATATAAATGTAGATGTGATCCTTTATATATGACAGAAGGAAAATAAGTAAGATCCCTCAGGGAAGAGGCAGTAATTCAATTCTATCAAATAAAACATCCCTGCTTTCATGAAATATAATCCTCACGTGACTTCTCTGATTTTTATAGGTATATAGCTTTGGGAGACCTATTTTGGTTAATTAGTACCTCAGATTCTAACAAGCTTTTGATCTGTTCATTGTATCATGAATCTTTCATGCTAGTATATTCTGCCTCACATGAATTTCATTTTCCTTCACTAGTGAACAGTCCTCCCTTTAACTGATCTGTCTGTGGTCTTATTCATATTTTAATACTCTAATTTTACTCACAGTTGTATGAAAGTTATTACTAATGGCCCAAACCAAACTTACACAATGAAGAAAAAAGTTAATAGAACAAACAATGATTGAGATGCTAGACATACGAGGTTCCTATGTTACTACTTGCTATTAATCACTCAGTGCAAAATGTAAGAATGACTCCACTTCCAACCACTTTTTCAGCATAACTGTGATCCTCTAAGCTTCAGTCTTACAGGGATAATGTTTGAACTGCAATTTTATTCATATCATTAACCAATTTATTTCCTGTAATTTTTCTCGCACTCTTACTCATTACCTCTTCTGGTGATGTGACTAGGTTCTCTCCCACCCATTATCTTGGTTATTAGGGATAACAGAGGTACCTCTGATCAAAATATTAATTCTTTTATCTACTGATATTTTTACCGCAAAACTGCTTCAGTTGCAACTTATTTTTCTGAGGAACATATCCTTTGCGTGGCTTTCCTTTTGTAATTACATCCAGTTCTTGATGAGATTCTTTGCAATTTCACTTGTTTTCTTGTTCAAATCACGAGGTATCAACCTCGGCATTGACGAAGTTCACTCGAGTAATTGATTTATAAAAATAACATCAACAGGAAAAGTGCAAAAACTCTCAACTGCTGTTAAAATTCTAGGTTTTTGTTATAAAGAAATGCACATATGCTACTCTGCTATGTCATGGTGTTTACACTGAGCTGACCACACCTTGCTGAAGTCTAATTGTGCACTGAGATGACATAAATAAGTATAGGCAGTGTTTTACTAGATAAACTTCTGGGTAGAAACTGGAGTCAAATCCAGGATTTTAGCCCCCAGCCTCCTTCCCAAGATTTGCCTCTGGCAGAGCTTAAGGCTTTAACCATAAGCTTACTGACATACTGGACATGGCACACTGAAAGGGCAAAAGTTTTCTTTTACCCATGTTCACACTTATTTTTCAGTGCCTTTTCATTTTATCTGAATTGTTAACCATGTAATTCCATACAATAATATTAACAATAAACCCCAACACCATGGTAATAATAAAGCAAAGGTATAAAATGAACTATTTCATCATATTGCTTTTATTATTGAAATTACTGTTTTTAAAGGTATTTAGTGTACTCACCTGCCTCAACATTTCATTCAAACATCTTTTTGATAACATTTTATTGCTGCAGTTTACAAAAGATTTTTAAATCCAGAGAAATTATTTTTTCCATTAATCATACTTAGGGACATTGTTTCTTGTTACTGCCAATTTTTTGGAGAATGCTCTTTATTTTGTCTTAACTCGTTGTTTATCAGAGTTTTATTGAAAATCAAAGTATGGCAGTCAATTACATTACAATTGTTTCTATTACTGGAAAAAGGAAACATTTATATTACAATTATGAAGTTAAAGAACTCGCCAACCAAATACTGTCGAAAGGTTTCCGAAGTAAGTGTCACAATATGATGTTCTCTTCCAAGACTCTGTGTTGCTTCTCTGTCAACACTTTTCAATAATGTGAAAACAGTCTCTTGAAATCCATTTCGAACACAGAAGCCAAAACTGTCTACAGCACAAAACCAAAAATTTGAGAAGTCCATATTTTATGTTGGCTTAGAAAGTTACTTTTTCAGTAAATTTGAAAGGGATTTATATCCCTTCAGCACATCTACTCTGAAGGTACCCGGTATTCTAAATACACTAAACAGGCTCCCTGCTATGTCACCATTAACAAAGATCATCCTATGGTCGAAAAAAGAACCTAGGGGCTGTGAACAGAGCCTTGTTCCTTTTAAGATTTGGCAGTTTTGTTTCTCCAAAGCTTGCTAGATACATCATTGAAAATGCCTTTCCTTCAATAATGGACCCACCTTAAAACAGCCTGAGCTTGGAATAGAGGTACCAGTTTTTTCCACTGACAGTACATTTCCTGATACTTTTACACAACAAATCATAGCAACAATGAGGGTGTTTTGAAGGGATCTTCATTGTGGCACCTCAATTAAACTGCATATTTTTGTAGTATGCAGACAAATACAAAACTACAAAATACGTCACTTTCTGGAGCCACAAACATGAAAATGAAGATGGCACCTGCTGGGTCTGCTTCCACAACAGAATCACAGCACCGGACACCCTGAGATTACACAAATTTGTGTCTTGGAGTCAAAAAGAACACTCAACATGTTTACATAAAAGTTTTCTGGGTATGGTACCACATCATATTCTATAAAATTACTGCCGGAGAAAACCAACGCCTTGGCCACGGTTGCAGTGGCCTCCTTTTGGGTCTACTGGTGTGTTCAGTTACACATTGGTAGTGCTCGCGCCTCGTATTGCCAGTGCAGTCTGTTGGGCTCTGATTGCTGGCAGCCAAGATGGGGCAAGCCTGAGTCCATCCTCTCTATTCATGTTCTTAGGGTGTTTAAGTATTTCAATGGCCTCTCTGATTTTGCATTTCATCATCATCGGCTGCTTTGCCAACACACAGGCTTCACTGAAGAACCTGGTCGCAGGATCCACGACGTTCTAGGCTCCACTATGGACAGGGTGGATGCATTACACACTGCAGGTGTGTACAAGGTGGAAGGCGAATGTGGAGAGGCATACATAGGTGAGACTGGCAGGCCGATAGCAACACTAGTTTGGGAACATGAGCACTATATTCATCTAGGGCAACACAACAGATTTGCAGTGGCCGACCATCAACAAGACTGTGTGAAAGAAATAAAATTTAGCGAAGCCTGTGTGTCGGCCAAGCAGCCGATTATGACAAAACACAAAATCAGAGAGGCCATCGAAATACTTAAACACCCTAAGAACGTGAATAGAGAGGGTGGACTCAGGCTTGCCCCATCTTGGCTGCCAGCAATCGGAGCCCAATAGACACACTATCAACACGAGGCGTGAGCACTACTGGCGAGTAACTGCCGATGCGCAGCCGACGTCCAGCACTTAGTAAACAGGAACCAACTTCTCATTCGCTGGTTATCACAAATCGTGGTGCACAATACAAGAGCCAATAGCAAACAGAGGTTATGCTTTCCCTCAACCGCAGTAACCTATTAAAATTTCCCTCCACCACAGTAACCTATTAAAATAAAGTTCCTTCTCCTTCTTCCTTAAGTGACCAATGAAATGAACAATCTTTTTAAAATTATGATGTAATGGCTTGTGCAGTGAACAGTAATAACAAAATATAAGGGACAGCATAGCTAGATTGCACCAGTAGACCCAGAAGGAGGCCGCTGCAACCATTGCCGAAACATTTATTTTCTCCAGCAGTAGTTTTATACAATACGATGCGGTGCCATACTCAGAAAACTTTTATGTTAACTGAATCTCGCTGCAGAAGCCTATGCAATTATACTTACAATGTTTCTTTAAATGTTATTTTTACTGTCCTGTAAAATCAATTTTGCAGTGGCAGCATAGGTATCCACAAAGGGGAGAGGTGGTGGAGAGCCGGGGGTAAGGGGGTCATTTGCCCCCTCCCATAATCTGGTGTGCAGAATTTTAATTCATTACTGAATTCTCACTGGTTTCTCGAAATATCTCTCTTCAATTTTATTAAAATGCAGATTTCCCATTGGCGAGCATGAGAGAAAATACTGTGACTTCACCAATCGCACACAGATAGCGTTTGCCCATCTGCCACACTGTTCACAAGAAATTGTCATTTTCTCAGTGTAGCAGCACTGTTGACACCATACTGCAGTCAAGGCTGATATGAACTTCCACACACTACTGCCAAAATTGTGCCCGTGTTTTTTTTTTTCTCTATTGCTTCCTTGTACAGCCCTTATCGAGCTGCGGAAAAGGCTCGGTCCAAAAATGGATGCATTCAGTGTGTGTCACAAGCTATAAGGACACTTCTCTACTCCCACATAAGTGTGAATGTAAACCTGGCTGTATGACACTTTGCTAACATCTGTCCTCAACACCCCAAATGACACCCCTCTCTTAATGACAATGGTAGTTTACCTTTTTTTCCATTCAAAACCAAGATCTGTTACAGCCTGGTGGGATTACATCCAGTTTCAAACAGATAAGCAATTTTAGTAAACCCTGAAGAACATTATAGGTGTGCTCAAATGTGGATCCAAATCAAACAGTTGGAAAAAGAAAGTTATTCTCTACCTCATAAAAGAGAAAAAAGTATGGAATTTCAACCCCCAGTGGTTTGAGTCATGTCAAATTTTATGGAATGGAAGACAAAGAAACATGCTGCCATAAAGTCATGATTTTTCCACCCAGCTGCCATAGATGGACATCATTTCTAATTGGGGAGAAAAGGCCCATCTTGGTTCAGTCCTAGACTGTTAAGTAAGATGTATCAGCCAATAATTTGCTTGTGGTTTTGGGGACTTTGCTACATTCATTTATTTGAATGCTTCCCCTGAGTCATGAAAACAATCTGCAGCTTTCATAACATACACTGTTCACCTTAGATTATTAAGTCAACTTTACGAAAAGAGAAGGCATAAAAAACCCAATAAATCCATGAACACGATCCTATGTAAAGTTCTGTAAGCAAACAAAATAATATATATTTCATCACAGTATCTAACAAAATTTTCTGTGAGTCTGACTCTCATTTTCTATTTCAAAACTTTAATTTTCAGTGGCAACGTAATATTACTGGTACTGGCAATAGAGCAGGAATATATTTCCTAACTCGTTGGATATGCTTGATTTATTCATACCAGAATGTAAATAAAGATAATCAACTTAGGAAAGGTGACATTCATAATAATATAAAAGAAGTATTTTACATTACTAATATTGTAGGCCTAGCTTTTAGGTTTCAAAGTAATTTACCTTCAAAAATGTACTGAATAGACAAATATGAATTGTTAAAGGTACTATACATTTAGTATACTTCCTGTCAAATTTAGCTCTTGGTGCATGACAGATCTTTAAATTCATGGAAACTGTTACATTAAAAATAATTCAGCAGCTTCCCATGGTTTGCAGCCTAATCTGTGGTGTAGCCCAAGGTCTGATTGACTGATAGAAGAAAACCCAGCATGCAGACACCATGTTGATTTTTTCGGAGTCATCAGTCTTTATGATCGGTTTGAGGCAGCCTGCTAAAAATTATTTTCTTGTGCCAACTCTTCACCTCAGTGTAGCACTTACATGCTCTGTCCTCAATGGTCTGTTGACTGCATTCCAATCTCTGTCTTCCCCTACAGTTTCTACCCTCTACGGGTTCGTCTAGTACCATTGAAGTTATTCCCTGGTCTCTTAACACATGTCCTATCATTCTGTCCCTTCTTCTTGCCAGTGTTTTGTGCCAATTCTGCAGAGAAATTCCTCACACCTTACCTTAAGTCTACCTAATTCTCAACATCCTTCTGTAGCTTCAAATCTCAAATGCTTCAATTCTCTTCTATTTGGGTTTTCCCTGTCCATTATTTACTACCAGACAATGCTGTGCTCTAAACATAAATTCTCAGAAATTTCTTCATAAGATTAGGGCTGATGTTTGACAATTGCAAAATTCTCTTGCCCAGCAATGCCCTCTTTGCCTGTGCTAATATACTTTATATGTCGCCCTTCCTTTATCAGTTACCTGTTATTTTGCGACCAAGATAGCAGAAGTCCTTAACTCCATCTACTTCACAGTAACTAATGTTCATGTTACGTTTAGAGATCAACTCATTTTTCTGATATTCCTCCTCATCACCTTTGTCTTTCTTTGGTTTACTCTCAGACCCTATTCTGTACTCATTAGAGTGTTCATTCTGTTGAACACATCCTATAATTCTTCTTCACTTTCACTGAATATAGCAATACCATCACCAGCTCTTATCACTGATATCCTTTCACTATGAACTTTAAGCCCACTCTGAACCTTTCTTTTATTTCCGCCATTGCTTTCTCGATGTATATACTGAAGAGCAGGAGTGAAAGATCACATCCCTGTTTTACACCCTTTTTAATCTGAGCACTTCATTCTTGGTTTATTCCTGTTTTTCTCAGAACTTCGAACATCCTGTACTATTTTGCATTGGTGAATGCTTACAAAACATATGAACATGTCTCGATTTTCCTTAAGTCTTGTTACAATATCAGTCACAATCTGAGAACTGCCTCTTTTGTGCCCTTATCTTTCCTAAAGCTAATTATTCTTTCCAGCAGATAGGATGCTTGAGATGTAAAGCCGACTATGTGATAATTCTCACACTTGTCTGCCCTTGCTATCTTGGAAACTGTGTGACTGGTATTTTTATGAAAGTCCGATGATATGTCTACATCCTCACATTCTAAACAACAACCACTTCCCCCAATGACGTTAGAAATTCTGAAGGAATGTTATCTATCCTTTCTGCCTTATTGGACAGCAAGACTTCCAAAGCTCTAGTAAACTCTGACTCTAATACTGGATCCACTGTCTCACATATCGACTACTATTTCCTCCTCAATCATGTCATCAGACAAATCCTCCCCCTTATACTGGCCTTCAATGAACTCTTTCCACCTACCCACTCTCTCCTCTGTGATTAACTGTGCAATTCCTATTCCACTCTTAATGTTGATGCCCTTGCTTCTAATTTCACTGAAGGTTGTTTTTTGACTGCTCTATGTTGAATCATTTCTTCTGACAACCACTTCTGTTTTGATTTCTTCAAATTTTTCCTACAACCATTTTACCTAGGCTTTTCTGCAGTTCCTATTTATTTCATTCCTAAGTGACATATTTCTGTATTCTAAAGTGCGCATCATTTATGTTGGCGACCGAGTTTGGGTTCGTTCTGTGCATCTGACGTCACAAAACGACGTTGCCACATCTTGACTGCAGTGCAGAGCATGGGCGCGTGTCTTCAGTTTTAGAAACGTTCAGTCATAAATAAAGTAATAGAACAAAAGCAGTGTCTTGATAGCAGACATTCTTTTATAGAAAGTTTGGAAAAAACATTCTTTTATACCAATTGCTTCATATTCTATTAATTAATTAAACCAAACAAGCAATAAGACTCCTAATTCAGGCGATAGCAAGGAAAGGTGTTTGTATCACTCTCACGAACCGCTTTTTCGCAATAAAGAACAGCGGTAATTGTTTATTTCCTATTGTACTTTGACGAAGCGTGAGTAATTCATAGTCATACCAACAGTGTTTGTAAGTATTTTGCGTGATGTCATATATTCCTCATGGCGTTGTGTAGTCAGACGAGGTGCGTTAGCGTAATGGTGAAGGTGTTGGGCTGCTACGTGAAAGGTTATGAGTTCAAACCTTGTGCGGTGCTTAATATTTTCATTATTTAAAAACAATATCGAAGTGCCTTACTTCACGAATTATATTCGTTTGAATGCAATTTTTTGAAATTTCTAGTGCTTTGTCTCTTCATTAACCCTTTCGTTGCTGCAGACACGTGCTCCCCGCATTCCACGCTGTGCGCGATTTTGTCATCACTGCACTGCTCGCCTGTGCAGACACATGGTGTTCCCACTGCTTTGACACACTTTATCATTCGATTTCACAAAAACTATTTGCCCCAAAAATTTGATTTTTACACGTCTTCTTGACTGATACCTTCCCCCCATAAATGACTTAATTTTGTTTTGATGTTCAACGCAGTTATTATGCAGCATTAAATGTAGTAAACCATTGCACGAAATTTCGAGGAGTTTGCAGAGGTAGAAGTCCATAGCGTATACTTTCCGTATGGTCGATTTTAGTTGCCACAATGTTGAGAATGAAATGTGGACAAGATACCTAAATTTCATATAAAATTTACTGTATAACAATATCTCATTTAATTTAAGTACGACATAGGTGTCGTATGTAATATTGAGAAATATTCCGTCTTTCGCGACTGTAATAAAAGTATTATTTACACCGGACGCGTTTGGCTTTATTTTAAAGCACTTCAATCAAGGAAAGGTATGGCACATACACAATGGCACTCATGTTCTCTTTCTTGTTTTTGTTCCACAGTCGCAGTTTTACCAATGGTACTGAAATATATTCCTCTTCTGCAACTGTAATAAGGGACTTATTTAGACCAGACGCGTTTCTCTCTTTTGAAGCATCTTCAGTGGACAGTATTTGGTCTCCTCCATTGCCAAGTCACCTTTCGTAGTTTTGTGCTGCGGTAACACAATATTCAACGTTTGTGTTGGCAGATCAGTGTTTTAGCAAATAAATGATGTTTGTGTGTGCCACACACAAAAATTATATTTGACATAGCTCAGAGCACTTCACTGATAGATGGTATATTCAAGTTCTAATGTTTTTGTAAGTCCACAGTTTTGTTTAATGTATTTTGTCTACTTCCTTTTGATTGATTGAAGTGCTTTAAAATAAAGCCAAACGTGCTCAGTGTAAATAAAACTTTTGTTATAGTCGCGAAAGACGGAATATTTCTCAATATTACATAAAACACCTATGTGGTACTTAAATGAGCTATTGTTATACAGTAAATTTTATATGAAATTTAGGTATATTGTCCACATTTCATTCTCAACATTGTGGCAACTAAAATCGACCATACAGAAAGTATACTCTATGGACTTTTACCTCTGCAAACTCTTCAAAATTTCGTGCAATGGTTTACTATATTTAATGCTGCATAATAACTGCGTTGAACATCGAAACAAAATTAAGTCATTTATGGGGGGAAGGTATCAGTCAAGAAGATGTGTAAAAATCAAATTTTTGGGCCAAATAGTTTTTGTGGAATCGATTAATAAGAGTGTCAAAGCAGTCGGAACATGATGTGTCTGCACAGGCGAGCAGTGCAGTGACAAAATCGCGCACAGCGCGGAATGAAGGGTTAATGCGGCCGTGGTGGCTTTACTTCATGAACTGCGCGCTCCCCCCTACACGTAAGCTTGCGAACTATGCTATACTATGGCGCTGCTTCTATTGGCGTGTGCGTCGTGTGCAACTGGCAATGCAGCAATCTCCCGCGTCTGGGCGGGCACGCGCGAGCCGCCAAGATAAAAGAATTGAACTATAGTTTCACTGCACATTTTTGTATATCCACCTTCCTTCATTACTTGAAACATTTCTTCATAGTTACCTTCTTTGTATTTATGCTTGTCTGTCTTAACATGTAATTGCCATTTTTAGGGACGTCCATTCCTCTTCAGCTGAACTGCCTAATGTGGTATTCATTATCTAGTATCTTTACTCCCAGAGAACGTCAAACATATCTCGCCAAGCCTCAGTACTTCAGTATTTCACATCTTTCCATAATTATTCTTCTGGATGAACCTCTCCAGCTTCTGCCTTCTCTTTGATGTGTTGGCAAATGTGCCAACACCTTGTAGAGAGAGGAGGCCGAAATGCACGCTATCTAACGCAGACGGGCGTGAATTCTGGAACAGGATAAGTAGTGAATGGCTGCAAGAAAAGCATGCAGCTCCCCGAATACTTAACTTTTATATTCCTCATTGGTTTACAACGTTCTTGATGAGACATTTCATACGATAACTATCAAACTATGTAAGGCTAATGGCGCCTTGCTAGGTCGTAGCCATGGACTTAGCTGAAGGCTATTCTAACTGTCTCTCGGCAAATGAGAGAAAGCTTCGTCAGTGTAGTCGCTAGCAAAGTCGTCGTACAACTGGGGCGAGTGCTAGTCCGTATCTCGAGACCTGCCTTGTGGTGGCGCTCGGTCTGCGATCACACAGTGGCAACACGCGGGTCCGACGTGTACTAAATGGACCGCGGCCGATTTAAGCTACCACCTAGCAAGTGTGGTGTCTGGCGGTGACACCACACTCTTCATCAGTACTAAACTGTCATACGAATCATTTCCTATTTCAGATTCACTGTCTGATCATGATGTAATCCAATTGGAATCTTCCCGTACCTCGAACTCTTTTCCAAACATACCTCCTCCTTTCATGATTTTTGAACAGTGTATTCACTATTACCAGCTGAAATTCACTGTAAAATTCCGTTGGTCCTCTGTTATTTCTACTACCAAGCCCATAATTTCCTGTTTCTCTTTCTGCTGTTCCTTCTCCTACTACCACTTTCCAATCCCTCATGTTTGTTAGGTTATCATTTCCTTTTACAAAATGAATTACCCATTTCAGATCCTCATATACTGTCTCTATCTCTTCATCTTATGCTTAGGCCATTGCATGTGTGGCTGAACTATTATTGTTGGTGTTGATCTGCTTTCAATTTTGATAACAACCCTATCTCTGAAGTATTTGCAGTAATTCACTCTCTCTGCCCTACCTTCCTATTCATAACAATTCCTACTGCTGTTGATATGACCCTATTTTCGTCTGACCAGAAATCCATCTCTTCTTTCCATTTCATCCCACTATATCTAGTTTGACTCTCTGCATATTTTCTAGCTTCCCCACCACACTTAAGTTTCTGACATTTTGTGCTGACTCACAGAATGTTACCCTTCCATTGGTTATGCTCATGAGTACCACCCTCTTGGTAGTCCCCTGTAACAGACACAGATGGGGGGACTAATCTGTTATCTTTTGCCAAAGGAGAGATCATCACAGCACTTAATCAATTACAGGTCACATGTCACACCTGAACACATGGTGTGTCTTTAATGTAGTAGTTCCTGTGGCTGATTTACACATTGGCAAAGCCGAAGTACATATTTTATTTGATGGTTTTTGTATTTATACTTGCACACTACAAAAATGTGCAGTTTGTAATTGAAATACCATATTGAAGATCATTGTTTTTGGTACAATTTATTGTGGTAAAGGATAAGGAATGTGAAATCAGGGAATAAAATTGTTACTGGTTAATGTTACGCCTAGGTCAGCAGTTGCATATGGAGGAAAATAATGGTCATTATAATGTTATATACAAACCCAAGCCTCGAGAGAAAGGTCAAGATCCAATTTCGACATTGAATAATTAGTAATTACCAATATCAGTAAATTTTTGCATGGGAATAGGGAAAATATCAAATTTCGTTACACTTCTTAATTATCACTGATTTTGTGTTGATGTACATGAGGAAGTCTGATGTCCTTAATTATACCTTACACTAACGTAAATTAAAGATTTATTCTGAACTCTTCACAGGAATTCTTAAAAATAATGTGAAAACAATTACATTTTGTTACAATACAATTACTTTTGGCACTTATTATATTACTCCACTATCGTATCTTGGACAACTTTAGAGAGATTCCTCTAGCGGTCTATGGAATATGGTTCACATAAGTATTAGTCTGCTTATTACGCATTCAGTTCCAAAGTGTGAATCTTACAAATGATAATTAAAAAAAAGTTAGGTACATAATTCCCCTGGACATCATACAGACACCACTGCAAACATAATTTTGAGTGAGCACAAATTCAGTCTAATATTACAGTCCATTTACAAAACAAATCAGATCTCTGCTCAGTCATGTCAGAAAGAGAATAAAACTTATAATAATACATGTGTGTCAAAGTTCGCAATCATGATGGCTCATCATACTTTCATAAGTGTATTGTTATGGATAATAGGTTTGTAAGCTCATTGTCAATAAGAAAATATGTGCTATACCTTTGTTGAAGGTGTCCGCTCTATATTTTTGGACTGATGCTTCTCCGTTTTAACTGTTGCAGAAGAGCTTGGTTCATCTAATGAAAGTTGAAGGTATGCATTCCGCCAATTATCTCCATGCTGGTCAAGGCACTCCATCAAAAATCTGAAGAAAGAACTCTATATTCAGAAAATTAACCTTTAAAATCTTAGAACTGTGAATGGCCTTACTCTGTAAATAAATAAGTAGCTACAGAAAATAAATTTAATGCCTAATATTTTAGGTTTTTATTATACTCATCTATCATACACAATGTTATTGCTTAAAAAGGAAGAAGTACAAATAAAAGTCATTTATACATTACTAAGTCAGTGGTTAATTTTTGCACACAACTCGCAGAAGAATTTTTCCATTCTGTACTGTGACTTGCGTAAGTTCTCAAAACAAAAATTTCACTGTAGCAGTTTATCTTAGTCTTGCTGTAGTTATAAAGAATTTTACCTTTTCTGTTGTAAGATTCCTAACAGCAGATTTCTGCTTTAGAACTGCTATACACATGGTGAAGAAAAATTTTGTCACGAAATTTTAACCCTGGATAGCTGATTCCAGAAATCACGATTTACCCAAGGTGACCTGCACGGTCGGTGGTAGCATGCCAGCCTTTCATTCTGGAGGGGGGGGGGGGAGGGGGGGGGGGGCTGGGAGGGAATCCGCCAGGGTCCCAACACATCCATTCTACATCTACATCCCTACTCCGCAATCCACCATGCGGTGCATGGCGGAGGGTACCTCGTACCACAACTAGCATCTTCTCTCCCTGTTCCACAGCCAAACAGAACGAGGGGAAAAATGACTGCCTATATGCCTCTGTACGAGCCCTAATCTCTATTATCTTATCTTTGTGGTCTTTCCGCGAAATGTAAGTTGGCGGCAGTAAAATTGTACGGCAGGCAGCCTCAAATGCTGGTTCTCTAAATTTCCTCAATTGTGGTTAGTCAGTCAGTTGTTTGTTTTGTTGTTTTGGACAGCCAGTGCGCTTTTGACAGAACTCAGTGAGCCTTGAGCAGCCGCTGGTGAAGTATCAGTGCAGCAGCAGTGCAGTAGCGAGCTGTATATTTAGATTTCATATTTGTTTTGTAGTTTGATTCGTAATTTCTTTCCGAGTGTTTGTGGGCTTGCAAATTTAATTACATAAAATCCTTGCGTATTCTCGTATTTGAGAGGAGTAATATTGCTTATTGATAGCCGTAGAGTATAAATTTGCGGAGTCATTAGACATTAGCAGTAGGATGGATAGGGTGCGTGCATGCTGTGCGTGGGTGCAGGAGGAACTGGCCGCGGTTCGTGAGCAGCTGAGCGTGCTGTTGGCCATGGTCAGCCGCCTTCAGGCTGCTGCCTCGAGGTGCAGTGACGGGTGGAGGGTCTGGCACGTCGCTTGCTGCGTCCGCTGACTCAGTCGTCGAGGCACCTTCTAGTGTACCCGGCGCGTTGGGGCCACCCTCACCTCAGGGTGAGTGGCGGACTACAATGCATTCACGTCGCTCGAGGCGGAGGGCCAATGTGGGGGCTGGCTGGCTGACCTCGCCCATTCATCCTGTCAGTGGGCAGGTAGCCGCTCCTTCAGCAGAGCCCGAGCAGGCACACGGGGGCAAAGGCTTGCTGGTTATTGGGAGCTCCAACGTTAGCCGGGTGATGGAGCCCCTTAGGGAAATAGCGTACAGGGCTGGAAAGAAATCCAATGTGCACTCGGTTTGTCTGCCAGGGGGCCTCATCCAAGATTTGGAGGCGGCCTTACCTGCAGCTATCGTGCATACAGGGTGCAGTCGTCTGCAAGTAGTTGCTCACATCGGCACCAATGATGCCTGTCGCTTGGGTTCTGAGGCGATCCTCAGTTCGTACAGGCGGCTGGCGGATTTGGTGAAGACCGCTGGCCTCACACGCGGGGTGCAAGCAGAGCTCTCTATTTGCAGCATCGTTCCCAGAGTGGATCGGGGTCCTTTGGTTTGGAGCCGAGTGGAGGGTCTCAACCAGAGGCTTCGTCGACTCTGTGACGGTCTTGGCTGCAGATATCTAGACTTGCGCTATTGGGTGGGGAATTGTAGGACGCCCCTAGATAGGTCAGGGGTGCACTACACAAAGGAAGCTGCTACTCAGGTAGCAGAGTACTTGTGGCGTGCACATGGGGGTTTTTTAGGCTAGGCCGTAGTGCGAGGTGTCCTGATGAACACTCACCAGTCGGCGTGCAGGCAGGGAAATCAGGATGCGCTCAGTATAAAGACACTTCAGCTATCAAGATATTAGCAGTAAATTTTCAGAGTGTTCGGAATAAAGTTTCTGAACTTACTGCCCTCCAGGAAGCGTGTGGCGCGCAAATTATTCTCAGGACTGAGACCTGGCTGAACCCTGAGATAGGAAGTTCTGAAATATTCAGTGAGGGTTGGGACGTGTATCGGAAAGACAGATTAGACACCATAGTTCATTGCATTTGACAAAAATATTGTGTCTACTGAGGTCAAAGTAGTGTGTGATTGTGAAGTTATCTGGACACGTTTAACAGGGCTAGGGGAAATAAAGTTAATTGTGGGGTGTTATTACCAGCCACAAGGTTCAACCGTGACAGTTCTAGAATCATTCAAAGGGAGTCTACACTCTGTATCGCAGAAGTACCCGGATCATGCTATATTAGTCGGAGGCGACTTCAACATACCTAGTATAGACTGGGATGTCTATGGGTTCATTACAGGTGGTACAGACAAGCTGTCGTGTGAATTACTTTTGAATACATTATCCGAAAACTGTCTTGAGCAGCTAAATCGACAGCCAACGCGTAACGGAAATATTTTAGATCTGGTAGCCACACCTCATCGACGGTGTCAGTGTTGAGACAGGAATTAGTGATCAAGATGATGTCATTACGACTATGGTTACGAAAGTTAAAAAGTCGGTCAAAAAGGCTAGGAGGGTATTCTTACTAGAAAGAGCAGTTAAGCAATTGTTAGCATCCCACTTAGTAAATGAATCGACTCCATTTACTTCCAGTACGATGGACGTGGAAGAATTATGGGCACATTTTAAACACATTGTAAATCACGCATTGGACACGTATGTGCCGAAAAAGTGGGTTACAGACGGAAAAGACCCACCGTGGTTTAACAGCGCAATTCGGAGAATGCTCAGGAAGCAAAGGCAGTTGCACTCACAGTACAAGAAAGATCAGGAGAATGAGGACAGGCAAAAGTTAGTAGAGATACGCGCTGCTGTAAAAAGAGCGATGTGCGAAGCATTCAACCATTACCACCGTCATACCTTAGCAAAAGACCTTGCTGAGAACCCAAGGAAATTTTGGTCTTACGTAAAATCGGTAGGCGGGTCGAAGGCTTCCATCCACTCACTCACTGATCAGTCTGGCCTGGCAATGGAAGACAGCAAAACGAAAGCTGAAATTTTAAATTTAGCATTTGAGAAATCCTTCACGCAGGAGGATCGTACAAACATACCGCCGTTTGAGTCTCGTACAGATTCCCGTATGGAGGACATAGTGATAGACATCCCTGGGGTAGTGAAGCAGCTGAAAGGGTTGAAAATAAATAAATCGCCAGGTCTGGATGGGATTCCAATTCGGTTTTACAGAGAGTACTCTACTGCATTGGCTCCTTACTTAGCTTGCATTTACCGTGGATTTCTTGCCCAACATAAAGTCCCGAGCGACTGGAAAAAAGCGCAGGTGACGCCTGTATATAAGAAGTGTAGAAGGACGGATCCTCAAAATTACAGACCAATATCCTTAACATCGGTTTGTTGCAGGATTCTCGAACATATTCTCAGTTCGAATATAATGAATTTCCGTAAGACAGAGAAGTTGCTGTCCATGCATCAGCACCGCTTCAGAAAGCTTCGCTCCTGCGAAACGCAACTCGCCCTTTTATTCACATGATATCTTGCGAACCATGGATGAAGGGTATCAGACGGATGCCATATTCCTTGGCTTCCGGAAAGCGTTTGACTCGCTGCCCCACTGCAGACTCCTAACTAAGGTACGAGCATAAGGGATTGGTTCCCAAGTACGTGAGTGGCTCGAAGACTTCTTAAGTAATAGAACCCAGTATGCTGTCCTCGATGGTGAGTGTTCATCGGAGGTGAGGGTATCATCTGGAGTGCCCCAGGGAAGTGTGGTAGGTCCGCTGTTGTTTTCTATCTACATAAATGATCTTTTGGATAGGGTTGATAGCCTGTTTGCTGATGATGCTGTGGTGTACAGGAAGGTGTCGTCGTTGAGGAGGATACAAGATGACTTGGACAGGATTTGCGATTGGTGTAAAGGATGGCAGCTAACTCTAAATATAGATAAATGTAAATTAATGCAGATGAATAGGAAAAAGAATCCTGTAATGTTTGAATACCCCATTAGTAGTGTAGTGCTTGACACAGTCACGTCGATTAAATATTTGGGCATAACATTGCAGAGCAATATGAAGTGGGACAAGCATGTAATGCCAGTTGTGGGGAAGGCGGTTAGTCGTCTTCGGTTCATTGGTAGAATTTTGGGAAGATGTGGTTCATCTCTAAATGAGACAGCTTATAAAACACTAATACGACCTATTCTTGAGTACTGCTCGAGCATTTGGGATCCCTGTCAGGTCGGATTGAAGGAGGACATAGAAGCAATTCAGAGGCGAGCTGCTAGATTTGTTACTGGTAGGTTTGATCATCAAGCGAGTGTTACGGAAATGCTTCAGAAACTCGGGTGGGAGTCTCTAGAGGAAAGGAGGCGTTCTTTTCATGAATCGCTATTGAGGAAATTTAGAGAACCAGCATTTGAGGCTGACTGCAGTACAATTTTACTGACTGAGTAACCACAATTGTGGTTTCATGATACGACGTATTGGGAACAAACCCATCAAAGCTACCAGTTCGTATACAGAAAGTCTCTTACAAATTGTGTCGGCCCCGGAAAGGGCATTTTTTGTAGCTAGGATGTTGTTTACTTAAAGCAGGTGCTTGAACTGGCGACCCTCTGATGTGGCACAAGCTTGGTAATGTCTAACACTTTCAAAGATTCCTGGCATTGCCCTGATGTGACTGGTGGCATGTTGAATGCAACCCATTAATTCCTCTTCGTTCCTGGGTGGCTCGCATCCAGGTGGGTGGACTAGAACCTTGAAGAATCCCAACAAGAAAAAGTCCAGTGGTGTAAGGTCTGGTGATCGTGGGGGCCATGTCCTTCAAGCACCTCTGCCTATTACTTGGCCATCGAAGAGTTCATTTAAATATCCATGCAGAGCACAACTGTTATGTGCGGCACCCATCATGCTGCAACCACAGGACTACGCCGTATGTCGAGGGGAACACCTTCCAGCAAGCTGGGTAGTGTTTCTTGCAAAAAGTGAAGGTAATTTGCCCAGTAAGTCGAGGATGTTGATTGCCACCCACAACACCTGCCCAAATGTTGAGCAAAAATTGTTCCTGGTGTCCGTGGATGTACATGACGTGAGGATTTCCCCTTGCCTAGTAATGAACATTTCGATTGTTGTAAAGGCTATCCCGATGGAAGGTGCACTTGTTGGTAAACAACACAATGGTGGTAAAGTCGGGATCTCATGCAACACATCACAGAAACCACAGGATTTAGGTTTTGTACAGGGTGGAAACTAAATGCATCAGGTAGCCACTATTCATCAGAGGCTGCCCTGCATGTGGTATGCTCTCAAGATTTTTTTTTTTTCCTTTTTTAGTTGACTATCCATTCAGTCTAGATAATGACAGAAGACACTAAGTATTAGTGTAAGATCCAAAGAAATGCATACCACAGATGACACTACTGAAATCCCAGTGATCGATTTCTGAGGCATTCATAACAAAGATAAAGAGTTTGAAGCAATCCTAAACAGCAGTGGGACTCACATATTAAATACTGAAAGCTAACTGAAATCTGGCATCGATAGCAATGAAATTTTTGGGCTGGATCTAAGTATACATTGAAAGAACAAGTCAATGGGAAAGGATGGGGTGTATTTGTGGCAGCAGACAAGAAATTCAGATCCATCTAGATAAAAACGGAAGATGCAAGTGAGATCATTGGGGCATTATAAAATTGTTTCTCTCTATTAGACACCATTCTCGCCCCATGGATCAAACATAAAAGTTTAGAGAATCCCTCAACCCTCTAACACGAATGTTCCCTATCACACTGTCATTACTGGAAGAGACTAACCATCCCACAACAGTGTAAGACTGTTACAGTTTCATAAGTGGTCAGCATGACAAGATACTCAAAATAGTACTGACTACTTTTTCTGAAAATTACTTGGAACAAATAGTTAACAAGAATGGCAACAAACAGATTTCATCTCTCTGAAACTGGACCAGCCGGTGTGGCCAAGCGGTTCTAGGCACTTCAGTCTGGAACCGCGCGACTCCTACGGTTGCAGGTTCGAATCCTGCCTCGGGCATGGATGTGTGTGATGTCCTTAGGTTAGTTAGGTTTAAGTGGTTCTAAGTTCTAGGGGACTGATGACCTCAGATGTTAAGTCCCATAGTGCTCAGGGCCATTTGAACCATTTCAGCCATTTGAAACTAGAATCAATAACCTTTAGACAGCAGTAGCAACTATGATTACTAAAATACAAATGGTACCTAAAACCAATAGTAAGATTTAAATGTTCAACAATCCAGACAGAGAGGTGGCCAGATCTTATACAAAAAATCATCTCAAAGCATTTATCTCTGAGCAGGAGCATGTAGAGGAATTGTGTCTCAAGCTTAAAAGAGAATTTGACCAAGCACTTGATAGATGTGTACCTAGTAGAGTAGATCATGAAAGGAAGGACTCTTCATGGTGTACATTAACTATAAGGAAACTTGTAAACAAACAGTGAGTACCGCTTAACAGAAAAAGATGCTGTATGAAATATGTTTGGCTATTAAAAGGGCAGCAATGTGAGACACTTCCAATGACTATCATATCGCAATCTTTTCAAACCACCTCTCACAAAACCAAAAGAAATTCTGGTAGAGGCAGTCAATGGCATGACAGTGAAGTGTCCAGGCACCCCTGTCAGATCTACATAGAATAAGTGGTGAGTTAGCTTCCAGTTTAACCACAGCAGACCACAGACCAATCAGGAAAAAAAAAACTGTGCACCAGAGAGTGGAATAAAACACAGGTCACACCCGTTTACAAGAAGGTTAGCTGAAGTGATTCATTCTCATTTGGTCTCATTGCTGTCCATATGGCGTAGAATCTTAGAACAATTTCTAAGCTCAAACATAATGTATCTCAAACAGAGCGTCCTCCTCCATAATAAACAGCATGAATTCTCGAAACAAAGGTCATGCGAAACCCAAATCACACTTTCCTCACATGACATCCTGAAAGCCATAGATCAAAGCAATCAGGTATGAAAAAAGGGTGAAAATGTGGAGGCAAACCTTGACAAAGTTACAAAGTGGAGCAAAGATTGGCAGCTTGCTACTGAGATTCAGAAATGTTACTTGTGCATTTCATAAATTGCAGAAAAGTGCTATACTATGATTGTAGCATCAATGAGTCACTATTGGAATCAGTCAAATACATGAGTGTAACAATTTGTATGGACATGAAGCACAATAATCACATTGGCACAGTCATAGGTAAAGCAGATGACGGTCATCACTTCATTGAAAGGATACTGGGAAAAATCAATCAGTCTACTAAGGAAACTACTTACAAAAGACTTAAGGTGACATCTATGAATATTGTTTACGTGTGAGGAACCAACACTAAATAGGACTAATTGTGGGTATTAAAAGCATACACAGAATTGCAGCATGAATGGATCAGATATGCCTGATTCATGGGAGAGCCAAAAATGCTGAAAAGCCTGAATTGCAGAAACTTGAAGATACACATGAATTATTTAGCAAAATTCTACTTAGGCCTACTAAGTTTTAGGAGGAAGTACTACGCAAAGACTCTAGAAATATATTTCAGCTCCATACAAACTGCACCCCCCCCCCCCCCCCCCCCATGAACCATGGACCTTGCCGCTGGTGGGGAGGCTTGCGTGCCTCAGCGATACAGATAGCCGTACCGTAGGTGCAACCACAATGGAGGGGTATCTGTTGAGAGGCCAGACAAACATGTGGTTCCTGAAGAGGGGCAGCAGCCCTTTCAGTAGTTGCAAGGGCAACAGTCTGGATGATTGACTGATCTGGCCTTGTAACAATAACCAAAACGGCCTTGCTGTGCTGGTACTGCGAACGGCTGAAAGCAAACTACAGCCGTAATTTTTCCCGAGGGCATGCAGCTTTACTGTATGATTAAATGATGATGGCGTCCTCTTGGGTAAAATATTCCGGAGGTAAAACAGTCCCCCATTCTGATCTCCGGGCGGGGACTACTCAAGAGGATGTCGTTATCAGGAGAAAGAAAACTGGCGTTCTACGGATCGGAGCGTGGAATGTCAGATCCATTAATCAGGCAGGTAGGTTAGAAAATTTAAAAAGGGAAATGGATAGGTTGAAGTTAGATATAGTGGGAATTAGTGAAGTTCGGTGGCAGGAGGCACAAGACTTCTGGTCAGGTGACTACAGGGTTATAAACACAAAATCAAATAGGGGTAATGCAGGAGTAGGTTTAATAATGAATAGGAAAATAGGAATGCGGGTAAGCTACTACAAACAGCATAGTGAACGCATTATTGTGGCCAAGATAGATACGAAGCCCACGCCTACTACAGTGGTACAAGTTTATATGCCAACTAGCTCTGCAGATGACGAAGAAATTGAAGAAATGTATGATGAAATAAAAGAAATTATTCAGATTGTGAAGGGAGACGAAAATTTAATAGTCATGGGTGACTGGAATTCGAGTGTAGGAAATGGGAGAGAAGGAAACATAGTAGGTGAATATGGATTGAGGGACAGAAATGAAAGAGGAAGCCGCCTGGTCGAATTTTGCACAGAGCACAACATAATCATAACTAACACTTGGTTTAAGAATCATGAAAGAAGGTTGTATACATGGAAGAACCCTGGAGATACTAAAAGGTATCAGATAGATTATATAATGGTAAGACAGAGATTTAGGAACCACGTTTTAAATTGTAAGACATTTCCAGGGGCAGATGTGGACTCTGACCACAATCTATTGGTTATGACCTGTAGATTAAAACTGAAGAAACTGCAAAAAGGTGGGAATTTAAGGAGATGGGACCTGGATAAACTGAAAGAACCAGAGGTTGTACAGAGTATCAGGGAGAGCATAAGGGAACACCTGACAGGAATGGGGGAAAGAAATACAGTAGAAGAAGAATGGGTAGCTTTGAGGGATGAAGTAGCGAAGGCAGCAAAGGATCAAGTAGGTAAAAAGACGAGGGCTAGTAGAAATCCTTGGGTAACAGAAGAAATATTGAATTTAATTGATGAAAGGAGAAAATATAAAAATGCAGTAAATGAAGCAGGCAAAAAGGAATACAAACGTCTCAAAAATGAGATCGACAGGAAGTGCAAAATGGCTAAGCAGGGATGGCTAGAGGACAAATGTAAGGATGTAGAGGCCTATCTCACTAGGGGTAAGATAGATACTGCCTACAGGAAAATTAAAGAGACCTTTGGAGAAAAGAGAACAACTTGTATGAATATCAAGAGCTCAGATGGGAACCCAGTTCTAAGCAAAGAAGGGAAAGCAGAAAGGTGGAAGGAGTATATAAAGGGTCTATACAAGGGCAATGTACTTGAGGACAATATTATGGAAATGGTAGAGGATGTAGATGAAGATGAAATGGGAGATATGATACTGCGTGAAGAGTTTGACAGAGCACTGAAAGACCTGAGTCGAAACAAGGCCCCCGGAGTAGACAATATTCCATTGGAACTACTGACGGCCGTGGGAGAGCCAGTCCTGACAAAACTCTACCATCTGGTGAGCAAGATGTATGAAACAGGCGAAATACCCTCAGACTTCAAGAAGAATATAATAATTCCAATCCCAAAGAAAGCAGGTGTTGACAGATGTGAAAATTACCGAACTATCAGCTTAATAAGTCACAGCTGCAAAATACTAACACGAATTCTTTACAGACGAATGGAAAAACTAGTAGAAGCCGACCTCGGGGAAGATCAGTTTGGATTCCGTAGAAACACTGGAACACGTGAGGCAATACTCACCTTACGACTAATCTTAGAAGAAAGATTAAGGAAAGGCAAACCTACGTTTCTAGCATTTGTAGAATTAGAGAAAGCTTTTGACAATGTTGACTGGAATATTCTCTTTCAAATTCTAAAGGTGGCAGGGGTAAAATATAGGGAGCGAAATGCTATTTACAATTTGTACAGAAACCAGATGGCAGTTATAAGAGTCGAGGGGCATGAAAGGGAAGCAGTGGTTGGGAAGGGCGTAAGACAGGGTTGTAGCGTCTCCCCGATGTTGTTCACTCTGTATATTGAGCAAGCAGTAAAGGAAACAAAAGAAAAATTTGGAGTAGGTATTAAAATTCATGGAGAAGAAATAAAAACTTTGAGGTTCGCCGATGACATTGTAATTCTGTCAGAGACAACAAAGGACTTGGAAGAGCAGTTGAATGGAATGGACAGTGTCTTGAAAGGAGGATATAAGATGAACATCAACAAAAGCAAAACAAGGATAATGGAATGTAATCTAATTAAGTCGGGTGATGCTGAGGGAATTAGATTAGGAAATGAGACACTTAAAGTAGTAAAGGAGTTTTGCTATTTGGGGAGCAAAATAACTGATGATGGTCGAAGTAGAGAGGATATAAAATGTAGACTGCCAATGGCAAGGAAAGCGTTACTGAAGAAGAGAAATTTGTTAACACCGAGTATAGATTTAAGTGTCAGGAAGTCATTTCTGAAAGTATTTGTATGGAGTGTAGCCATTTATGGAAGTGAAACATGGACGATAAATAGTTTGGACAAGAAGAGAATAGAAGCTTTCGAAATGTGGTGCTACAGAAGAATGCTGAAGATTAGATGGGTAGATCACATAACTAATGAGGAAGTATTGAATAGGATTGGGGAGAAGAGAAGTTTGTGGCACAACTTGACCAGAAGAAGGGATCGGTTGGTAGGACATGTTCTGAGGCATCAAGGGATCACCAATTTAGTACTGGAGGGCAGCGTGGAGGGTAAAAATCGCAGAGGGAGACCAAGAGATGAATACACTAAGCAGATTCGGAAGGATGTAGGTTGCAGTAGGTACTGGGAGATGAAAAAGCTTGCACAGTATAGAGTAGCATGGAGAGCTGCATCAAACCAGTCTCAGGACTGAAGACCACAACAACAACAACAAACTGCACCCACTGGGACTGCAAACACAAGATTAGACATGTTATCGTGGTCACAAGCAATTAAACCATCATTCTTCCTTTGTTCCATATGTGATTGGAATGGGGAAAAAGCTCTTAACAAATGGTACAATACTATGCACCTTCTGCCATGAAATTTGCGGTGTATGTATACAGGAGGAGCAAAGGGGAAAATTGGGAAATACCGAAGCATCCGATCCCGCCCGTCTGCTTTGACCCATGACGTCACAAATATGGTGGATACGACAATAAACCACGATTCCAATATGGTGCATATAAAGTCGTTACGTACACATTATGAGGACAAAAATACATTGAAAAACAAACACACACACACATTCCACAAAAAGCCTAATGACACTAACGGGACAAGAGGGGGAAATAGGGGGTTTTTGGGTGGGGAAAAACTAAATACAAACAAATTTAGACACCCACCCCCTTACAAAAACACGCAAAACAACGAAAAAAACCAACATCACAAAACTCCCCAAATACCACTAAACACAATATCATCTGGAATCGGACACTTCCCTTGACCTATATACCTCAACAGCAGCTCCCGATCTAGAAATTTGGGATCGAACACTTCCCTTGACCTATATAGCTCAACAGCAGCTCCCGATCCCATAAATTAGGACCTAACACTTCCCTTGACCTGTTGTTGTTGTTGTTGTGGTCTTCAGTCCTGAGACTGGTTTGATGCAGCTCTCCATGCTACTCTATCCTGTGCAAGCTTTTTCATCTCCCAGTACCTACTGCAACCTACATCCTTCTGAATCTGCTTAGTGTATTCATCTCTTGGTCTCCCTCTACGATTTTTACCCTCCACGCTGCCCTCCAATACTAAATTGGTGATCCCTTGATGCCTCAGAACATGTCCTACCAACCGATCCCTTCTTCTGGTCAAGTTGTGCCACAAACTTCTCTTCTCCCCAATCCTATTCAATACTTCCTCATTAGTTATGTGATCTACCCATCTAATCTTCAGCATTCTTCTGTAGCACCACATTTCGAAAGCTTCTATTCTCTTCTTGTCCAAACTATTTATCGTCCATGTTTCACTTCCATACATGGCTACACTCCATACGAATACTTTCAGAAATGACTTCCTGACACTTAAATCAATACTGGATGTTAACAAATTGCTCTTCTTCAGAAACGCTTTCCTTGCCATTGCCAGCCTACATTTTATATCCTCTCTACTTTGACCATCATCAGTTATTTTGCTCCCCAAATAGCAAAACTCCTTTACTACTTTAAGTGCCTCATTTCCTAATTTAATTCCCTCAGCATCACCCGACTTAATTAGACTACATTCCATTATCCTTGTTTTGCTTTTGTTGATGTTCATCTTATATCCTCCTTTCAAGACACTGTCCATTCCATTCAACTGCTCTTCCAAGTCCTTTGCTGTCTCTGACAGAATTACAATGTCATCGGCAAACCTCAAAGTTTTTATTTCTTCTCCATGAATTTTAATACCTACTCCAAATTTTTCTTTTGTTTCCTTTACTGCTTTCTCAATATACAGATTGAACAGCATCGGGGAGAGGCTACAACCCTGTCTTACTCCCTTCCCAACCACTGCTTCCCTTTCATGTCCCTCGACTCTTATAACTGCCATCTGGTTTCTGTACAAATTGTAAATAGCCTTTCGCTCCCTGTATTTTACCCCTGCCACCTTTAGAATTTGAAAGAGAATATTCCAGTCAACATTGTCAAAAGCTTTCTCTAAGTCTACAAATGCTAGAAACGTAGGTTTGCCTTTCCTTAATCTTTCTTCTAAGATAAGTCGTAAGGTCAGTATTGCCTCACGTGTTCCAGTGTTTCTGCGGAATCCAAACTGATCTTCCCCGAGGTTGGCTTCTACTAGTTTTTCCATTCGTCTGTAAAGAATTCGTGTTAGTATTTTGCAGCTGTGACTTATTAAGCTGATAGTTCGGTAATTTTCACATCTGTCAACACCTGCTTTCTTTGGGATTGGAATTATTATATTCTTCTTGAAGTCTGAGGGTATTTCGCCTGTTTCATACATCTTGCTCACCAGATGGTAGAGTTTTGTCAGGACTGGCTCTCCCACGGCCGTCAGTAGTTCCAATGGAATATTGTCTACTCCGGGGGCCTTGTTTCGACTCAGGTCTTTCAGTGCTCTGTCAAACTCTTCACGCAGTATCATATCTCCCATTTCATCTTCATCTACATCCTCTTCCATTTCCATAATATTGTCCTCAAGTACATCGCCCTTGTATAGACCCTCTATATACTCCTTCCACCTTTCTGCTTTCCCTTTTTTGCTTAGAACTGGGTTCCCATCTGAGCTCTTGATATTCATACAAGTTGTTCTCTTTTCTCCAAAGGTCTCTTTAATTTTCCTGTAGGCAGTATCTATCTTACCCCTAGTGAGATAGGCCTCTACATCCTTACATTTGTCCTCTAGCCATCCCTGCTTAGCCATTTTGCACTTCCTGTCGATCTCATTTTTGAGACGTTTGTATTCCTTTTTGCCTGCTTCATTTACTGCATTTTTATATTTTCTCCTTTCATCAATTAAATTCAATATTTCTTCTGTTACCCAAGGATTTCTACTAGCCCTCGTCTTTTTACCTACTTGATCCTTTGCTGCCTTCGCTACTTCATCCCTCAAAGCTACCCATTCTTCTTCTACTGTATTTCTTTCCCCCATTCCTGTCAGGTGTTCCCTTATGCTCTCCCTGATACTCTGTACAACCTCTGGTTCTTTCAGTTTATCCAGGTCCCATCTCCTTAAATTCCCACCTTTTTGCAGTTTCTTCAGTTTTAATCTACAGGTCATAACCAATAGATTGTGGTCAGAGTCCACATCTGCCCCTGGAAATGTCTTACAATTTAAAACGTGGTTCCTAAATCTCTGTCTTACCATTATATAATCTATCTGATACCTTTTAGTATCTCCAGGGTTCTTCCATGTATACAACCTTCTTTCATGATTCTTAAACCAAGTGTTAGTTATGATTATGTTGTGCTCTGTGCAAAATTCGACCAGGCGGCTTCCTCTTTCATTTCTGTCCCTCAATCCATATTCACCTACTATGTTTCCTTCTCTCCCATTTCCTACACTCGAATTCCAGTCACCCATGACTATTAAATTTTCGTCTCCCTTCACAATCTGAATAATTTCTTTTATTTCATCATACATTTCTTCAATTTCTTCGTCATCTGCAGAGCTAGTTGGCATATAAACTTGTACCACTGTAGTAGGCGTGGGCTTCGTATCTATCTTGGCCACAATAATGCGTTCACTATGCTGTTTGTAGTAGCTTACCCGCATTCCTATTTTCCTATTCATTATTAAACCTACTCCTGCATTACCCCTATTTGATTTTGTATTTATAACCCTGTACTCACCTGACCAGAAGTCTTGTTCCTCCAGCCACCAAACTTCACTAATTCCCACTATATCTAACTTCAACCTATCCATTTCCCTTTTTAAATTTTCTAACCTACCTGCCCGATTAAGGGATCTGACATTCCACGCTCCGATCCGTAGAACGCCAGTTTTCTTTCTCCTGATAACGACATCCTCTTGAGTAGTCCCCGCCCGGAGATCCGAATGGGGGACTATTTTACCTCCGGAATATTTTACCCAAGAGGACGCCATCATCATGTAATCATACAGTAAAGCTGCATGCCCTCGGGAAAAATTACGGCTGTAGTTTCCCCTTGCTTTCAGCCGTTCGCAGTACCAGCACAGCAAGGCCGTTTTGGTTATTGTTACAAGGCCAGATCAGTCAATCATCCAGACCGTTGCCCTTGCAACTACTGAAAAGGCTGCTGCCCCTCTTCAGGAACCACACGTTTGTCTGGCCTCTCAACAGATACCCCTCCGTTGTGGTTGCACCTACGGTACGGCTATCTGTATCGCTGAGGCACGCAAGCCTCCCCACCAACGGCAAGGTCCATGGCTCATGGACCTATATAGCTCATAAACATCTCCCGATACAAATACCAACATTAGGGATTAAACACTTCCCTTGACCTGTTATCCTTACGACATCTCCACATACAGCCGTCCCTGATCCAAGACGCAGAAACTTTAAGTAAGCCTCATTTCTTCACGACATACTGAACACTTCACGACTTCATCGAAAAATCCGAATAGTTGAAGAAAATTTATTAGAGACAACGCACTGTCCCCCATCATAGCTGACAACCGAAAACTGTTGACCCTGTCAGTCATATCCATACCAACCAAAGACATAAAAGAAGCAATTTACCAAAATTCACACACTACGCCACATTCGCAAACTAAACCAAAAACATCACCTAACACACCACCAGAGAGCACCACTGATCGCATCAAAACGACACCTACAAATACGCTACTCTCACAAACTAAATTCCGCACTGTCGTAACGTCACACACCACAACAGCCTTACGTCATGGGTCAAAGCCGACGGGTGGGATAGGACGCTTAGGTCGACCCAAAAACTGTAGGGGATGATGGCCTCCAGTTTTCTGCTTGTTATATCACCAAATCTATGTAAGAGGAACCCATTTGACACCCTGACATTTTAATTATTTTCCCCCAGTATATTTCACATCTACAATATCAAAAATCTGATAAAAATCACAGAAAATGCTAACTGTGGAACTTTTCTTGTTAAGATCTACCAGAACTCTGTGCGACCATACATTACATTCGTTGTAGAGAAGACTTTATGGATGTGAAATGAAGCTGATGTTAATAGGTTATTAGCAGAGAAGTGGTCCAATAGTCTGTTGTAAACTACATTCTCAAAAAACTTTGAGCACATAAGAATGCTGGAGATGTGGCTATAACTTGCTTGTCTCTACATTCATAAACATATGCTACACCTTGACTCTCAAAAGACTACAAAGGAAAATAAGGGGATAAAGCTGCCAATATAAGATTTTGGAGTTTTGGCTGAGGCAACATCTTAACCAGAACAGCTATCATTTTTGAGTGACCTAGAGTTAAACTGATGTTACAAGGAGTATGCAATGACTGTCTACATAAATCTAATGGATCTGCTTGTAGCAGTGGGGCAAACAATAGGCCAGTCGAATGTCTCTCAGTCTCTCTCTCTTTTTTTTTTTTTTTTTTTTTTTTTTTTTTTTTTTTTTAAAGTTGAATGAAACTAGTCTCAACACTACATCAGCTATATGAATATTTTCACTCAATCTCCAGATATGACGGTTTTCACTCAATATGTGTCAACTAACTGATATGAATTTCTTATGGTTATTTCAGGGTTATATGAATGTTCTCATTCAGTCTCCAGGTTTGAATAATTTCACCAACATAGTTTTCAGCCTTTTTGGTTGCATATGAACCATGACTGCAGTTACCTACACTTTTAGAGACAAATAATGCGTCTCATTTCAAGGAGTACTGAATAGAAGACATATTTCTTAAAATGCGGTATTTTCAAAATTTATGTATTTATTCACTTAAATATAAATATTTTGTACTTCTGGCATTAGATCTGGATTTTTGGTAGATTTTAAAAGGTTAATAATTGATGCTACAGCACAGATTTATGTTTAAGTAAATGAACAATTACTTTTTTAATTTAACCTTACTGAAGCTCTGCCTCTCTCTACTCCTGCTGTTATGTAACTACCAACTATTCTTTTTGGTGAATGCTGTGGCACCATGAACAGGAAGCATATAAGACACATTATTTAAATTGTTCAGTGACTCAACACTTGCTTTTTAGGCATATACTGTCACTTGTCAGAAGCAGTTTTCTCACAAGAAATGTTTGTCATCATTCATCAATTTTCTTTAAATTACTTCAATAATGTAGTTTCAGAATATGAATAGCTTCCTTGCAGACATTGCGTATCACACTGAATTTACCTCAAGTATCATGTTTTTATCAGGCTATATTATTTCTTCCATTCCCATGCCAATGAGCATTTTGATCCACACACAAAGGTTATAGATTGTTTACAGTTATGGCCAGAGATAGGCTTAACTGTGAAATTGAGGTATCAATGTGCAAATGTGAATAATACTTCATAAATGTCAAATACTACACCCACTGCTTTTCAAAGGCTGTAAAATGTAAACAGGTTTCTCTGCATGGGTACGATTTGTACATACATAGTTAGTAACATAATTTTCTGCTCACTATATTCATCTTCAACACATATAAGTGACGGAATAAATGCTCAATGGCTAGATTCAAAACCTTTTCATTAATGGACATTCTGAAACCTTTCTCGTAAAACAGAATGCAAACAGCCACTAAAATCTGGAAATGTTCCTTTCATCTTCACATACCAGCAAGGGAGCTGTAATTGCTCAACTTTGTACTGCCAATGATACATCAGCTTAATTAGTTATGTATTAATTTCATTTGGGACAACATAATCCACAGCAAAATATTAACCAGTTGTTAATTGTGAAAAGACGAATTAGTCTATTCACTACATAGTTAAATGAATATGTGTAATAAGTTAAAACAAAACTTTGGCATACCCCATGATGTGATTTCACGTACTTAGACGGGGGGGGGGGGGGGGGGGCTACCTTCTGCGTGTATGCATACCTTGGTTGTACACCACTGCTTTATTTCAGCAAAATGCAGTATTACAGACTGGTTTCTCTCAGAAGAATAAATGGATAGTTCAGTTAACTAAAATACTAAAGAACGATTTTAGGTGAAAAACAATTACCGTACAAGGTTCAACTGACAGTAAGACTACAGCTGGTTTCACTTAAAAAGAACGACTGAATAATTCAGTCAATAAGCAGAACTACAATGGACTGTGACTGATTGTTACTGGTCCTGTAAATTACCATTCATACAGGTATGTACTCAAAACATAGGACATTTCATCTTGCTTACACCTAGACAATATACATATAACAGGCTACACAGAAATACCATACGACGGATTGCGCAGCATGTGCATAATGCTAAATGATTTACACCAGAATGAAAATTTGTCACAAACAGCAACACAACAGCTGCCAACTTCGTAAAGGCGCTTTTACTGGATAATCTAAGGAATATAATTTAGCCATATTAAATACATTCAAGAAACGAAAATACAAAAATGGGGTATCTTTGATTGTACTTCATCCTATACATGTCTGCAGAGTGGCTCTGTGGTACATTAGAACAACTTGTAGTATTCATAATTACATAGGCCTACATGCAAATGTAAAAGCTTTTTAAAAATGTGGCATTTTCAATTCGTTAAAAATACTCTGTATGCAGCTTCCATTGTAAATTTTGCCTTTCACTCGTATATAAAAAGATGTAATTTCAATCGGGCATGGTGTTTTATCAGAACATCTGAATGCTGTTTGCAACTATTCTCTGTAAATAAGTAGAATACATTTATGAAGATCTACGGATCTTTCTATCTTAGTTTTCGTCTCATACCCTTTTAAGTTCTCCTGGTTAATGATTTCTATACTAAACGTAGCATATCTATTAAGTCTCTGACATTAATACAGAAATATGAAATGTTGATATTTGTAAGTTGAACAAGTTTTGTTAATTTGAAAAGCCAGACTAATAAAAAACTACAATGGATTGCAAAATATGATTTCATATAGACTTAATATGAAATATATAAATTATCTACTTACTTCCTGTCCCTCCTGTACCTCCGCAGCATCCTCTTAACATGCTGAATTCTATGCACCAATCTTTCATTGTCCTGAAACGATTCAACATGCTCCTTTCAAAGTTAAATTAACTAATCACGTGCTTACACTCCAAGCATTATTGAAATATTAATGCTTACTTGCTGTAATACTTCACACCTTTCCAACAGAAGTTGATACTTCCTGCGATAGATATCTACTTCAGCATTTTCAACGTCGTCTTCTGAATCATCAGAAACTGCGTTTGACGGTGGCACAATCATATTTCACCACAGAATTCAGCAAAAGAACTCACTTGTTCACAAATACCACTATGGAACACACAAAACCAACTTTGTATTACTTGTTACAACTACGTGACAAACAGTAAACAAACAGTGTATAACTTTGGGTGAAAGATATTCCACTGTGAGTTAGCAACACAAATCGATAGAGGCCCGTCGACTGTGGTTTACATGGACATGTGTCATAAGTACACTTTGACATACGTAAGTATAGATGCCCACGTAAACACCTAAAATCGAAAGTCGCTGCAACTGGCGTACGTAGAAATGAAAGCAGAACCGGGTCTACTTACTTGCGCACGTTGGCTTCCCCCACTACTTTTTCGTCGTCTTCGCGAGATGACTCTTCTTGCCGAATGACATACAGTGTGTTTTCGTACATTCGAGAGTTGACATTAAGAAAATTTTATTTGGTTTCTGAGGTCAGAAATACAATTACAGTGACAAAAAGTGGCCGTTGCAGTTTTAGTTGTTGTGATCTTCAGAACAGACACTGGTTTCTATCCTGTGCAAGCTTCTTCATCTCCCAGTACCTACTGCCGCCTACATCCATCTGAATCCACTTAGTGTATTCATCTCTTGGTCTCACTCTATTATTTTTACCCTCCACGCTGCCCTCCAATACTAAATTGGTGATCCCTTGATGGCTCAGACCATGTCCTACTAACCGATCCCTTCTTCTAGTCAAGTTGTGCCACAAATTTCTCTTCTCCTTAAGTCTATTCAATACCTCCCCTTTAGTTATGTGATCAACCATCTAATCTTTAGCATTCTTCTGTTGCACCACGTTTCGAAAGCTTCTATTCTCTTTTTGTTCAAACTATTTATTGTCCACGTTTCACTTCCATGCATGACTAAAGAAACGCTTTCCTTGCCATTACCAGTCTATATTTTATATCCTCTCTACTTCGACCATCATCAGTTATTTTGCTCCACAAATAGCAAAACTCATCTACTACTTCAAGTGTCTCATTTCCTAGTCTAATTCCCCCAGCACCACCCAACTTAATTCGACTATATTCCATTATCCTCGTTTTGCTTTTGTTGATGTTCATCTTATATCCTCCTTTCAAGACAGTGTCCATTCCGTTCAACTACTCTTCCAGGTGCTTTGCTGTTCTTGCCGGAATTACAATGTCATTTCTTCTCCGTGGATTTTAATTCCTCCTCCGAGTTTTTCTTTTGTTTCCTTTACTGCTTGCTCAAAATACAGATTCGAATAACATCGGGGATAGGCAACAACCCTGTCTCACTCGCTTCTCAACCACTGCTTCCCTTTCATGCCCCTCGACTCTTATAACTGCCATCTGGTTTCTGTACAAATTGTAAATAGCCTTTCGCTCCCTGTATTCGACCCCTGCCACCTTCAGAATTTGAAAGAGAGTACCATTGTAGTACACTGTGCAATTTCTGAAATTCTACGAAAAACATACATGTTTGTGTATTATTCATCGTGGTACTTATAAAGACAGAAATATGAAGGAAGAAGCATGTAAATGAAATGAGGGAAAATGTACCACATATTGATGAAAATGGAATAAAAGCCAAAATCCGAAATTTACGAAATGCCTATAGGATAGAGAACAACGAAGTTAAGAATTCAGTGAGGAGTTGTTCTTCTGCTAGTGCATTACATTACATTAACACTTGTTCCATAGACTACGAACATGGCATTTTATAATGATGTGGAATATGTCAGTTAACATAAAGTTTCTTTATAAGATATAATTACTATTATTATAATTATCATTATACAATTACTACTTCAAATCTAAAAATTCATGTAATGAATAGAAGGGGTTGTTATTCAGAAAATCTTTTAATTAGTTTTTCAAAATGCTGATTGGATATCTCACAGACATTTAATTTCATTTGGTTAATGACTGAAGAGTTTTGTAGCAACCAAGTACCCACTTTCTGCGTCAAAGGCATATTTAACCCAGAATAGTGAAGATCATCCTTTCTTCTAGTGTTGTAGCTGTGTACTTTGCTATTATTTTTGAACTGGGATGGGTTATTAATAACAAATTTCGTAAGCGAATATATGTATTGTGAAGGTACTGTGAATACTTCTAGTTCCTTAAATAAGTGTCTGGAGGTGATCTTGAGTGAGCTCCATCTATTATTCCGACCTGCGCTTTTGTCCAATGAATACTTTTTCTCTTAATGATATATTACCCCAAAATATGTTGTCAGACGGAAGCAGAGAATGAAAATAGGCATAGTAGCCAAATTTACTGATGTGTTTATCATCAAAATTGCAGTAACGATAATAGCATAAGCAGCTGAACTGAAAGACATGTATAGATCTCTCAGGCACAGTGCCAGCAAAATGAGGCTTTTGATTAACCAAGAGAAAACAGAATATATGGAAATAGGTCGAGTAATAAACCCAAATCCTTACTTTAAAATTGACTAACATTCTAAATTCAGAAAAGTTCTTCAATTTAAATACCTTCGATCACGTTCCAACAGTAAAAATATCATAACAATCGATACAAACAATAGAATGGCCTCAGTGTTAAGATGTCTGCACTCACTAAGCATCCCACGCAAAAGTAAAGCTTTGTCAATGACCACAAAGATCAAGTATACAACACTATCATGTGCCCCATAGTACTTACAAAGAATGAAAGAGAAAAACTGATTGTTTTCGAAAGTAAAGTAATCAGAAAAATATGGGGACCTGTGTTGGAGAATGGCATATCGAGAATTCGAAAGAACAGTGAAATTTAGCTGCTACTGAAGCGACCCACTATCATCTTGAAATTAAAAAGTAGGAGCCTGCAATGGGCTGGACAGGAGGCTAGAATGGAAAACAACAGAATCACCAAAAAACATTTGAAGGAACTCTCCAGGCAACAAGACCATTGGGCCGACCTCTTACAAGATGGAAAGATGGCATAGAGAAGGACATCGTGCATTAGGAATTTCCACAGGGTGAAGAGAGACTGCAAGAGATAGAAGGCGGTGGAAGCAGATAGTTGATGCAGCATGCGGTCTACAGGGTCTGTGATCGCTGAGGAGAAGCAAGAAGGAAGCTGAACTCAAATGCTTCAGCAGATAATCAATGTGATTTTTCCTGTTGAATTTCACATCAGTGCACACACTTAGAAATTTTGAATATTCTGCCTACTCAACAGAATTCTGTTCAAAGTCCACATTTATCAATGGTGCTATGTCATTTACTGCACAGAACTATAAATACAGTTTTCTCAAAATTTAGTGAGATTCCATTTGCAGAGTGTGATGTGATAGTTTTCTGAAGGACGTTGTTCAGAGTATCCTCAGATAGTTCTTGCTTGTTTGGTGTAATTGCTATACTTATATCGTCAGCAAAAAAACTGTCTTTGGATCTTTATGAGCATTGAGTGGCAAGCCGTCAATATGTATTAATAACGATAAAGGACCCAAGACTGAACGCCATGGGACTCTGTTCTTCATACCTCCCCAGTTAAAGGACTCTGCTGATTTTTGCAGATTATCTGTATTGTTAATTTCAACCTTTTGCACTCTTCCAGTTAAATATGAATTAAATCATTTGTACACTGTCCCACACATACCACAATACTTGAGCTTATCTAGAAGAATTTCATGATTTACACAGTCAAAAGCCGTTAAAAGAGCACAAAATTTCCCGATGGGTGATCTTCGATTATTCAGACCATTTAATATTTGATCAGTGAAAGTATGTATAACATTTTCTGTTGAACGGCCTTTCTGAAAACCAAACTGACATTTTCTTAGACCTTCATTTTTACAAATATGTGAACCTACTGTTGAATACATTACTTTTTCAAGAATTTTACAGAAAGCTGTCAGAAGTGAGATTGGGTGGTAGTTGTTAGCAATAGGCCTATCACCCATTTTATCCAGTGGTTTAACAACAGCATGTTTCAGCCAATTCAGAAAAGTGACATATTTCAGTGAGCTACTATATATGTGGCTAAGAATCCTACTTATATTTTGGGAATGAGCTCTTATTACTCTGCAGGAAATACCATCAATTTCATACAAGCTTTTGCTTTTGAATGAATTCATTATTTAACTAATATCAATGGGAGAGTGGGTTGAACTGCAGTCTTTTCGAATTGCCTAGGTATTGCCTCTTACATACACAGCATTACATTTTCTAATGAACAGTTCAGTCCTGTTTTATTTACAACACACAATTCTTAAAATGTATCTACTTCTGCCTTTTTTCAACAAACTGTTCATTGAGTTTGATAGAAATAAAATCTTCCTTTCCTCTCAGTTGTTGTGTTTCCCTTTTAACAACTTCCCAAACTGTTTTTATTATCAGAAATACAAATCTCAGACATAATTCACATACTTCTGGACTTTTTAATAACTTTTCTTAATACAGTGTAGTAGTTTTTAAAATGTTTTACTGTTTATGGATCATTACTCCTTCGAACTCTAAGATACATATCCCGGGGTTTTTGAGATGGTTTCTTACAATTAAGCTTCACTCTTTTCTTAGGGAAATTGTTTTCAGATATGCTCACAAAGGTATCATGAAATAGGTTAAATTTTAAATTAGCAGCAGGTTCCCTGTACACCTCATCCCAGTCTAACTGCTGCAAGCTTTCCCCAAAATTTGTAACTGTTAAATCATTAATTGAACACATTACTCCAGAGGACTGTTTTGCATTGTTGTGTGGAGCTATGTAATATGTATTGTAACTAGCTGTGCATCAATATCAGAAAGACCGCTTTTAGCAGGAAAAGTTTTTATTTGATTAATTTTTTTTCTTGATCTATAAAAAACTATTTATCAGTGTACTTATTTCCTGTACTACCCTAGCACGAAAATCAGTGACTGATGTCAAATCGAAAGAGCCAAGTAAAACTTCAAGGTCTTTCTTTCTATCATACCCTTCCAAAATATCTACACTGAAATCCCCACAAACAATAATTTGCTTTCCTCTATCTGACAGACAGCACAATAAAAAATCCAAGTTTTTCAGAAATAGCTGAAAATTTCCCAATAGGGGACTGTATACAGCTGTTGTTGTGGTCTTCAGTCCAGGGACTGGTTTGATGCAGCTCTCCATGCTACTCTACCCTGTGCAAGCTTCTTCATCTCTGAGTAACTACTGCAACCTACATCCTTCTGGACCTGCTTGGTGTGTTCATCTATTGGTGTCCCTCTACGATTTTTACCATCCCCACTTTCCTCCAATACTAAATTGGTGATCTCCTGATGCCTCAGAATGTGTCCTCCCCACTTCCTCTAGTTAAGGGGACCACACCATATTTCAGGTCGCAAATAAATCGATTTTCAGTTTTCATCATATTTGATAGATGAAGGTTTTATTTAAGTAGTCTGAAAAGGATTTTGCTGAAATTTTTTTTTCGAGCATTTAAAGAGCATTTTCCTGCCACGTTTGTTTATGTGCCACACCCACTTTTCTGTTACACATTTTTCTGCATATGTTTCAGATTTTTATATACCCTACATTGCATGTTAGGGTTTTTTTTTTACCCCCGAGGGTGTTGGCTATCCTTGGAATGCAACAGTCGGTATTCTTTTGTTTCTGCTGTTTATAAACAACTAGCTTTCAAACACGTGCTTAGTTTTGTTCAAGTGTGATTGCGAGTAGTTGTTATACTTACATTTGCAGTGCTTGTTTTCGTGTGTTTTGTTGTGTTTATTGAATGTGACGAAACGTAAAGGCATTTTCAAGAAATGACAATTTAGAGGAAACAAGTTTAGATAGCTTTCTGTACAAGAGGTTATGTCACCTGGCAATGATGTTTCTAATTGTAATTCTTCAACAAGTGCATCATCAAAGAAGCTCTCACCATTTCAAGAGAGTTACTGTAAGTGACAAGGGGTGCAGTAACATTATTATAAATTTGAGAATATTATCAGATGTAATTTCTAAATTTGTACAATGTAGACAGTGTGGTGAGTCACAGAGTGTGAAAGTTTGTGAGAGTGCCAGTGGGGGGGAAAGGCCTAGCAATTGCTTTGGATTTAATTTGCGCTAAATGCTCAGCTGTGATTTCATATATGAGTTCTTCAAAACCAGATGCAAGTGGCCCTTATGAAATCAATACTAGATTAGTTTATGCCTTATGATCCATTGGCAAGGGCATGCCTGCAGGGAGAACATTTTGTTCAGTGACGAACTTACATCAACCACCAAATAAATTTGAGAAATTGACTGCAATATTAGAGAAATCTGTATGTGAGGTCAGTGAGGAAAGCTGAAACAGCTGCCAGGGAATCAGTGGAAGAAAATGATGGATGTTTGGATATTGCAGTTACACTTGATGGAAGTTGGCAGAAAAGAGGACATACTTATCTGAATGGAGTAGTGATTGCCATTAGTTTAGACACTGTTAAAGTGTTAGATGTGGAGATAATGCCTAAATATTGCAAATGTTGCAAAGTCAATTAACATAAAGAACAGAACTGCGTGGCTAATTTTAGAGGAACGAGTGGTGGTATGGAAGTTCATGGAGTACAACAAATATTTCATTGCTCCAGAGAAGCAAGAGGCATATGGTACACCAAATATTTGAGCGATGGTCACAGTAAGGCATACAACAACGTGGTGAACTCTAAGTCTTATAGAGATGCCATTATCAGCAAAATAGAATGTGTAGGCCATGTTCAAAAACGTTTGGAAACAAGGCTGTTGATATGAGAGGAAAAAAAAAATTAGAAGATGTAAAATTGTTGACCGGGCAGGGTCAATTAACTAAAACTGAAATAGAAAACTTGTAAGTATACTATGGGCAGCCAGTTAGAAGCAATAAAGAAAATCTGGAGGCTATGAAGAGAGATGTTTGGGCCATATTCTTCCATAAGTCCTCTACTGATGGTGAACTATGTCATGGATTGTGTCCATCAGGAGAAAATTCGTGGTGAAAATACAATACGCCTCAGGCAACTGGAGAATCTTATTCTCACCAGCATTCTCTTCCTGCTGCTGTTATTATACCAATTAAACCCATTTTCAGAGGTTTGGCTCTTCCTGACCTTCTAAGGAAATGTCTGCATATGCAGACACAGAAACCAAATGAATGTTTCAACAGCATAATTTGGAACCGCCTTCATGAAACTGTATTTGTAGGCATGCATACAATGAAACTAGGAGTTCATGATACTGTTATTACATTCAATTGTGGTAACAGTGGAAAGTGTTGGGTACTGAAAAAAGCTGGGAATTAATCCTGGTGAAAATATGATCACTGGGCTGCAACAATGCGATAAAATGAGGATAGCCAATGCAGACAGATCTGCATTTAATATAGCCAAGAAAGAAAGACAAACATCCAGGAATCTGAAAAAGAAGCTGGAAGACCTGCTAGAGGCCAAAGAAGGGCCATCATATGCATATGCAGCAGGACAGTTTTAATTAACTGTAAGTAACAAACTTCAAAAGTTCTTTTCTTTAAAGTCAATTTCCCACAAACTAAAATTTTCAGTACATATGCCCCATTATATCAGAAACTATCATAGATAAATGATAGAGACTTTGCATAACATAAAAAGCCACCTCCAGTACTACATTCATTAATAATCCCCCATTAGGAAGTTCATAAAAATATTTTCTGCAGAAAAAATTAATATTTTTTGTTAATAAATTTAAAAAAGTATTTCTTAAAAGCTATAAAATGGATAAAGTAGATTTTAGTACAGTTGACTCTATTAGCATCATGTAACATACAGTAAAAATATGAAGGTCCTGCATCAAATAGTTTTTTCACAAATGGGTCAGATACTTGCTTAAATTAACATGAGTTAGATAGGCAGGGCGTGATCCCCTTAAGTTGTGCCACAAACTGCTCTTCTCACCAGTACTTCCTCATTAGTTACTTGATCTACCCATCTAATCTTTAGCATTCTTCTGTAGCACCACATTTCGAAAGCTTCTATTTTCTTCCTGTCTAATCTACACATATTTATTGTCCATGTTTCACTTCCATACATGGCTACACTCCTTACAAATACTTTCAG
The DNA here is from genome assembly GCF_021461395.2 of Schistocerca americana. Classification (NCBI taxonomy): domain Eukaryota; kingdom Metazoa; phylum Arthropoda; class Insecta; order Orthoptera; family Acrididae; genus Schistocerca; species Schistocerca americana. Next base: position 225,291,670 of record NC_060120.1, on the reverse strand, counting down.
AAAAGACTCCTCGATGCTTAAATCTATAGTTGATGTTAAGAAATTTCTCTTCTTCAGAAACTCTTTCCTTGCCATAGCCAGTCCGCATTTTATATCCTTTCTACTTCAACCATCATATATATATATATATATATATATATATATATATATATATATATATATATATATGTTTGTATTAGAGCATCGAGGGGCAAGTGTATTTTTGTTTGCTTAATGTTTTTAGCACTGGTAACACTGGCGATATTGAAGCAAGTACATTATTTCTTAATGGAATCATATACCTTTTTGAGTGTGTTTGTGAGCTCTTGAGAAGACAATTACAGTGATACTGTGTATGTTAATGCTGACATTGAAACCTGTCATAACAAAAATTCTAGAAATGTGCTAACATGTGAGAACACAGTGGCCGCAAATGGCATTTGTAGTGGAAACACTGCCAAGCACAGGTCTCAAACAAGGCTGTGTGGTTTTATGCCATAAGGTAGGCCTGCACTACAAGAATGAAGCTTTATGTCCCTTTAAACCTACTTACAACCTAGATGCAGGTTCAGCTATGCATGCTGTATATGGATGCAGGTTCACCTATGCATGCTGCGAATGGAAATATGACATACACTAGAATCTAGTGTATCAAAAAGGGCTTAGGAAAAATATTTGAATTTTGTGCATCCTCGAATATTTACTGAGGTAAAACATAAAAATCAACTGTCATATCTTAAATATAAAGAGGTCTTGTATGCTAAAAAAAGCAAGTACTGTACTAAATATCTAAATGAGACAAGGAAAATTTGACCTCTCTTTTCCTCTACATGGCTGCATGCTTCTTAGTGGTAAAATACAAGTAGTGGACCAAAGAGAGAGAGAGCCCATTTTATTAGTGTGGGTTAACTACATCAGGGGCAGGTATGCACACAGGGGCAAATCTATTGTTCTCCTTTGATTGGCAAGTACTTAACCTATTGTTCTGCTAAAGGGTCCTTCCATTTGATTGACAGGCACTTAATCTATTGTTCACCCTGTCACCTCCCCTTCCCCACCTCACCTCTCAGGAAACTGCCCCCCTCGCTGCTACAGATACACTTTCAGGACTGAGTTATTGGAATAGCCTCTCTCACATTTATCAGTTTGATTGACTGCTTACTTAAACTGATCACTTAATTAACCTCTCCCCCTCTGGTAAACCCCCTCCCCTCCCACCCTCCCACCTGGAAATTGGCGGGAAAAAGACTCAGTTGATCGGTCATTTGGAAGGAATTCGATTGTAGTGTATGGAATATTGTTTACACAATTTAGACAATGTGTGGACTATTGTTTATTTAAACAATTTAGGGGATTCAAGGCAGTGTATAGAATATATGGAAATTGGTGGCAATCTGGTGGAGATGAAGGATCTTATAATAGGAAATTCAAGGGTATATTGTTTATTTATAAAAATTTAGTTTGTGGGGGTTGGATTTCTCTTGCTCATCATTCTCTGCTGTTTGGAAACTTGGAAACATGTAGATCTTGTAAGAAGTAGTTGCATGGGGCAAAGATGTTGCATAACCTAATGTTCGGCGCTGTACTCTGTGTGTCTTAACCTAATGTTCAGTCCTTTGTTGGCACTTAACGTATTGTCCTGTTAAGTGGTTTTCCATGTCACCCCACATTTACTTACACTATTGTACCGCCTTTGATATCAAATTAAGTAATTAATAATGTCCTCCCACCATTTTCTGGTAGATTTTTTCGAATTTCACATGCTTTTGAACGCCATTTCTGGTGCATTCTTCTTTGTCACACACCCCCTTAAACTATTGTACTACATTTTACATAAAAATTATGCAAATTAATCTAGCGTTCTGCACTTAACCTGCTGTTCTCCTCCATGTCACCCACTCACACGTACCTTTCCCTTAACTATTTTTAACGAGAAAAAAATATTTATTATGTAAAAATGAATGGATGAAAATGGGGAAGAAATGGCTTTAAACACTTTTGTTATTTACTCTTTCGGTACGAACTTTGTTGTAGAACCCCTTTTTATTACGTGTGGTAATAAAAATTCATTTAGATAGAATTAAGCATATTTAAAATTACGTGAACTTTAGCAACCCTCTCATGCTGATAAATTTAAACCAACTGATTAATAACATTTTTGACTTTGAAAATTATTTAAATTAAATTTTTTACGTATTTCGGCCTTGGCACATATTTTCTAGATGCAGTAGGTTTTTAAATATTTACTGAATTCTTTCCCGGCGTTAGCTATGGAACACAAGACTCTCTCTGTTAGCATAAAATGGTTAAATATTGCCAAGCCAACCTGAACGTTTAATTATCATTGACAAAACACACTTCACTATACGTTTAAGTTATTTGCTTTAGAAATTGAAAGAACGAACAGATTAACAACTTCAACGTTAGTTATCCGTCTATGAATGCACAAATGTAAAATCAGTAATAAATTCAGTCAGCCTCAGGATTGCTGTAAAGGAAAAATATTTCGTAATTCACTGCTAATTTTACCTGCTCCCGATTTACGGGTTTGGTTAATTTTATAGCGGAACAATTTTTTAAATGTGCCGCCGCTGCAAATCGTTCGGTCGCGACACAGCCCAGCAACACCAACGATAATAGCTAAAAATGCTGAGAATTCTTTAAAGAAATATTATAGATGACATGTGCAAGCTAATTTACATTAGTAATACACAGTTTTGATAAATTATAATGTATTTGGACCATAACCATAATTAAAATTACACACCTTTATAATTTCTCCTCTAATGGCGGCTAAAGATAGATACAGACAAAAGAAGTCTACTCATTCATATAATGCTACGTCACGGGTTCCTCTCTCTCTCTCAGCTCTCGAGGAAGATGACAAAGAATGCACATTATGTAGTGTTATTTATACTATTTCTGATTGTGAATGTCTCTTTGTAATCTTACAACATTATTTTCCTCTGTGGCTATATTTTACATTTTTTCATCGCAGATATTAACATATTTCGTAATTACATTATGAGTATAGAAATATTACAATCATAAATACATCGAGAATATTATTACAGAAAATATTACAGTAATAACCAACGTCCTTTATACAAAATTAAATAATATTTTTTTGTTAAACAATTACAGTATATACGAATTGCTTCATAGCGGCGTATATAGTACAATTAAATTTTAGTTTTTTAATAGTGTGTGTGCTGCCAGGGAACGTTACAATGCCCCCTGGCAGCATTTGGCAAAGAGTTTCTATACTTTGACACAATTGTGCCAGTAACGTTCTTTACAATTGTTTTTTTTTTTATGGAATGGCTCTTTTAATTAGTCCTAGGGTTATATATGTTCATGTTCATGGCTCCCCCAATTGGGCGAAGGCAGACAGGAAACCTGGGCAAAACTGTGCCGGAGCCCAGCCATTCCAGTTGGTTCATGATTAATCTTGTCTCTTTAACAGTAATTGTTTTGAAATGATTTAGCAGTTTGTCATCAACGGTTACATAATATCACAGTCACATACAGTTCAACGAAAGTTTGTTGTGTGAGTTTAACAACTCGTAATTATCATTTTGCGATATACTGCAAGGTCACTTGTCCTAGGATATATCACTTAGTTTTTTTGAAATTAATTAGTACAACGTCACTTTCATAATATTCTCACTACCTACGTGTTACAAATGCATCGCCTACACTTGTTAGTGTTCATTTTCTCTCGTCAATTTACGGGTATACATAATAAGTGTTCAATGTTTGTCAAAAATCGAGTTCATTGACATGTTATGCACCTTGTGTAAATGTTTTGGAATATGTCAATAATGCTGTAGTTAGTGAGCGGTGCGGAGTGATTGTTGAGCGGCGCTCGGCGCGGCGCGTCTGCTCCGTGTAGGTCACCGCCCCCGGTGTTGACAGCTACGGCGCGGAGAGGCGTGTGGCTGTCTGGTCTGCTACGGGTTTCTGCGGCCGCTGCATGGCTGAAGTAACCGGATGCGCGTTGTATATCAGCTCGCCCGTGTGACATCTTCTTGCAGTGCTCCAGCAAACATGCAACAAGTTTACAAACAGTGTACTATCCTTATGGGCATTTTTCCTGCTGTGGGAAAGAACGCACACAGTTATTGGCAGTTATTATTCAGTAGGCCTTCAGTAGTTGGTTTGCACAATGTTTCGTTGTCACAGTAACGCGTTTTATGGGCACACAATATTTTTTCACCATGCCATGACTTGTCATTAGTCACACGCAAGTTTTCACCTTAGAACAAAATGTATCTCTGTAGTCAATGCGCCTTCCTGGCGTCCCTTGACACAGAAAGAATTTTTTTTTTTTTTTTTTTGTACACACGCACAGTACAAGTTATAGTTTGACACTAGCTTGGTCCACCGTGTATTATCGCCTCACTGTTCATGTCGTGTTAGTTCCTTGTCCACTTGCACACATGGCAATGATACAGTTTCTTATTGCTTGTTCAAAACAACCTCGTGACGTATTGCTGCAGTTTTGACAGTCACTGTCTGTCTCTGCCACACAATACTGCACTTTTGTTTAAGTTTTTTCAATTACAATGTCCGTTGTGCAATTTTTTGTAACAGCACATTCGTAACTTCTTTGTTCGCTCTTTACCAAGGTGTATGATAATTGCGTACATGGTAACAAATATTAAAATTTCGTATTATTTTGCCCAAAAATCATCTATATTTATGTTCGAGTAGATTTTATTTGTGCATTCCAGCCGGATTCAGGCATATTGTTCAATAACTCCTTTGAAATTATGTCTCACTTTACTTGCAAGGTCCTACGTAACTACAGTGTAGTCTGTGTAGGCTAAAATTGACTTGGACTGTATCAGGCTAGCTCTTTTTACTGATTCGATCTGCACATGCTTCAATTGAAGGTTCTTTGTGCGTAACTTTGCGTTACTTAAATTTGCAGTAAGTTTGCCTCCCATGGTGCCCTCGGGTCACTACTGGGTGCTTTACTCTCTTTGATAATACTGGTTTGAAAATAAAGTTCTCAGGGTCTCATATTATTATTATTATTGTTATTCTGGGTTCGAACCTGTCAATCTGACAACTAGACAGAAATAAATATATATATATACATGTAATATAAAAGACTGTACCACGAAATATTTCAAGTTCGACACACATATAGAATATCATGCAGTACACAAACTAATCACTACTAAAATGTTCCTCCTGACTGATATCTGTCACAATTTAACACTACAAATAATTGCACTAATCAGATTATCTGTGCAGACATTTAGAGCATGTTTAAGCTAACACTAATTAAAAAGAAGACATAACACAAGTAATCATAAACAAAAGAGAAAGTCAATCATATTCTTATAACTAAATACTTCTACACTAGTACATTATCTCTGCAGATCACACATCATCAATGTTCATTCATTTCCAAAAGAATGGTGTACCTTTTTACACATAACACATAGGACTACTATAAGGGGCCAAAGACGGTTCTATTATTCCCCACTCGATCAGCTTCCTAATTTCTTTAGCTACTATTTCCTTCTTGGACCAAGGAATGGAGTATGAGGCTCGACAGCAGGTTTTGTGAGGCTTCACCTCGATATTGTATTGATATCCCCTAACAATTCCTGGTCGTTCTGAAAATACATCTGCATAGTCAGATAATAACTGTACCAAATCCTGCTGTTGCATTGAGTTCAAATTTTCGGAATGTGATACTTTGTTCACAAGTGCGTCCACATTTGCTTTTAATTGATCACCTTGTACGTCTGGATAATAGAGATTTTGTCCTAGAGAATGATTGTCTAAATGTAGTATCCACTGATTCCTACATTTTATGTTAATAGCATTACAATTAGGCACATGTATCTCTTCAGATCTGAGCATGGACAATTCTATCCTCCTACCCGTGTTCATCAAACTTAATTTTCCCCGAGAAAGGTCGATTACTGCATCCCTTTCTCTCAAAAAATCTACCCCCAAAATGCAGGCTACCTTTAAACCCTTTACTACCAGGAACGAGCACGCTATGGCTTCTCCCCCTATGTACATCTCTACCCGCACTTGGAGTTTAATTATTTGTCGCTGTGCTCTGATGGCTCCAGTGACTTTGCAATTGTTCACAGGAAAAGTCAGCATACGCTTTTCTTTCCCCAGTACTCTGAGTAAGTCCATACTCATGACACTGACAGTAGCACCTGTATCTACGATTGCTTGCACATCGATATTGTTAATTTTGATCTCTATTATCGCCTCTACTTTGTCTTTGTGCTCCTTTATGCACGTGGATGGTTCAGTTATTAATTCATGTCCCATCAATACCCCGTCATTATACCTGAGGATACAGATTTCCGATGTTTTGTTCCGTGTCGGGCTGCTCTCACTCCAAACCTCAACCGACGATGGAGAGCGTATCTCGGCTGAATCTAGTTTGTTGGATTATTACTGGTGGATGGGTGTGGCTGCTCTGTGTCGCTGACCTCCACTATGTGTAAGTTGTGTTGCGTCGGCCGCCACGGTTGCGCAATTGGCGCATTTTGTGGTGGCGGTCGGTTATTGTCATATCTTTCACTGTTTTGCCGGTCCGGACTGGGCCTCTGGTTCTGTGGCCAAGTTCGGTTTGCATCGTTATAGGTATTGGTGTTCCACGGCCCCCTGGCGTTTTTCCATCTACTATTGCTTGGTGAGTCTGTTTCATATCGATCATCGAACCTCCTTTTCCGGTCATTGTTCACCGGCGGACTATTGCCGTTCCGGTCTCTACCTCTATTCCTGTTTTGTACATAATCTTGTCTCCTATTGTTACCTCCGCCGTTTCCACTATTTGGTGGAGGCGTGTTACTTCGACCATTTCTGTAACCGTTTCCGTTACTTCTAGCCTGTTCAGAGGCTGCCTTAACATCCTCCTGAATCAGGTCAATTGAGTCCAGAACAGACAAGAAATGTTCCATGTCTTCTCCGGTACGTGTATAAGTTTTTCCTTTACGTGTATCGGCAAGTGTGATTTCAAAAGTCCGATCAAATCCCGGTATGAAGTCTGCTCGTCCCAGTAACGGGTCTTATTAATGTATTTCTCAAAATATTTTCGTAAATTGCCTAATCGTGGAGAATACGGCTCTGGATTATATACCTCTTTCCGTAATCTGTCCTGAACACATGTTGACCAATATTTGGCCAAGAATGCCTTTTCAAATTGCTCATATGTGTCGCAACTGTCAGCTGCTTCGGTTGCCCATAATGCAGCATCTCCTTGTATGTAAGACATAACGTACTGTATTTTCTGTGTATGACTCCAAACACTAGGCAAAATGTTTCTAAATCCCTTGATAAATACTACAGGGTGAACAGATTTCTTCTCCGTTGTAAAGATCTGAAACTGTCAGTTTTTAATCAGGCTTTCTTCAATCACTATTTTGGAGTGACATTTATTTGTTTCGCGAACATTGGTTGCCTGTTCTGTCTCGCAGTCGCAATTTTTCACTGCTGTATTTATATGTCTATCATTGTTGGACCTGGCTGATGTCACCCATGCCTGTGGGTCGCCGTGCAACAAGCTGTTTTCCAGCTCCGCGAGACGACGGTTGACATTCCGCTGCCACCGCGGATTGTCAGTGTGCACCGCCATTTTTAGGTCCTGCACTTCCGCACTCGAGCCCACGTCTTTGACCTCAATCTCGGCGTGCACCTTCTCGTCTATTGTTTGATTAAGGTCGGTGTCTTTTGCCTCTAACCAGTTCGTAGATTCCTTTTCAATTTTGTTCGCTTGTTCGGACATTTTCTGCTCTATTGCTTGACTTGTGTCAATTTCTAATTTTTCCATCCTGTTAGCCAGTACACTGATTTCATCTACGATACTGGCGTTAGCCACCTGGATATTATCTACTCTTTCGCTCAGTTCTTGCACCGCTTTGGGTATGGTTTCATAGTTTTGTCTCAAACTAACAATCTCACTTTGCATAGCTTCCAAAGATTGCATTAACTGCAAGTCTCTCTCATGCTGGCATCGATCACGCTCTGCTTGTTTAGCATCACGTTCCGTTTCTCGTTCTGCTTGCATACGTGCAAATTCAGCTACCAATCTCTGGTCACGCTCTGCTTGTTCATGCACAAACGTAGCTTGGAAATTGAGCATTCGCTCGAACATAACTCTTAATGATATCACTTCTGACACCTCACCACTCTCTGGTCAGTGTCTAGTTCTTGTGGGTGGCACAGTATTTCTACTTTCAACTGAATCACTGGCTGGCAGTGGCAACATTTCTTGCCCTTCTGCCCCCAGATTCTCACACTGTACTTCCTGAACTACGCCATTAACATTACTTTGTGCCCCAATTTCTAACTCGGTATCACTGGTTGCTAACTGTTGTTCATTATCCATGTTTATATTTTTCTGACTACGCAATCTAACCATAGTCAACAAAAGAAACAAAATCTGAACTAAATATCCTAACACTCAGGTTTCACTGACATAATCACACAAGAAATGGTCATTTGTTGAAACACACTTATTATATACTACGACGACTAACTACACAAATGTCCTGTTATTTTTTAAAAAAAACACTAACCATAAGCACACCACTAATGATCCGAGAACACCGCATTGAGGCTACTTTACTACCCACAGGACAACTACACTGTAGCTTTACCTTTTGGTGATCTATCTTGGGTGCAGCTGCCCCCTGGTATTGTGGTAGGTAATTATTTTTTGATATAATGATCTCTCTTCTTCAGCTTGCCTCTAGGTATATAGTGTTCTCATGCAAAAAATCATATACAGGTATTACCATACAATATTGGTTAGGCAATACATACAATACATGCAAAAATTATTAATTGTTCTCCAACAAAGTTCGACTACAATAATTCCCTAGTTATCTCATGGGTATTTTGTGGCCACTGCTTATTCGGGCCCCACATTGGGCGCCAGTTCAATGAGGAAAAAAAAAAAAAAAATTTATTATGTAAAAATGAATGGATGAAAATGGGGAAGAAATGGCTTTAAATATTTTTGTTATTTACTCTTTCGGTACGAACTTTGCTGTAGAACCCCTTTTTTTTACGTGTGGTAGTAAAAATTCATTTAGACAGAATTAAGCATATTTAAAATTACGTGAACTTTAGCAACCCTCTCATGCTGATAAATTTAAACTAACTGATTAATAACATTTATGACTTTGAAAATTATTTAAATAAATTTTTTTACGTATTTCGGTCTTGGCACATATTTTCTAGATGCAGATTTATTGAATTCTTTCCCGGCGTTAGCTATGGAACACAAGACTGTCTCTGTTAGCATAAAATAGTTAAATATTGCCAAACCGACCTGAACGTTTAATTATCATTGACAAAACACACTTCACTATACGTTTAAGTTATTTGCTTTAGAAATTGAAAGAACGAACAGATTAACAACTTCAACGTTAGTTATCCGCCTATGAATGCACAAATGTAAAATCAGTAATAAATTCAGTCAGCCTCAGGATCGCTGTAAAGGAAAAATATTTCGTAATTCACTGCTAATTTTACCTGCTCCCGATTTACGGGTTTGGTTAATTTTATAGCGGAACAATTTTTTAAATGTGCCGCCGCTGCAAATCGTTCGGTCGCGGCACAGCCCAGCAACACCAACGATAATCGCTAAAATGCTGAAAATTCTTTAAAGAAATATTATAGATGACATGGGCAAGCTAATTTACATTAGTAATACACAATTTTGATAAATTATAATATATTTGGACCATAACCATAATTAAAATTACACACCTTTATAATTTCTCCTCTAATGGCGGCTAAAGACAGATACAGACAAAAGAAGTCTACTCATTCATATAATGCTACGTCACAGGTTCCTCTCTCTCTCAGCTCTCGAGGAAGACGACAAAGAATGCACATTATGTAGTGCTATTTATACTATTTCTGATTGTGAATGTCTCTTTGTAATCTTACAACATTATTTTCCTCTGTGGCTATATTTTACATTTTTTCATCGCAGATATTAACATATTTCGTAATTACATTATGAGTATAGAAATATTACAATCATAAATACATCAAGAATATTATTACAGAAAATATTACAATAATAACCAACGTCCTTTATACAAAATTAAATAATATTTTTTTGTTAAACAGTTACAGTATATACGAATTGCTTCATAGTGGCGCATATAGTACAATTAAAATGGTTCTGAGCACTATGGGACTTAACTTCTGTGGTCATCAGTCCCTTAGAACTTAGAACTACTTAAACCTAACTAACCCGAGGACATCACACACATCCATGCCCGAGGCAGGACTCGAACCCGCGACCGTAGCAGCTGCGCGGTTCCGGACTGAGCGCCTTAATATAGTACAATTAAATTTTAGTTTATTAATAGTGTGTGTGCTGCCAGGGAACGTTACATATTGTACCACAAACACCACGTTGATATAAAAAATTTATGCAAATGAAGTAATTCGATATACTTCACATGTATGGGGTATTTTTTTTTAATTCGCCACACCCTATTGGTTGGTGAAATCGATGGAATATAGTTTAAACAAAATATCACTAATAAAAAACCACGTCCCACCACTCGACACCTGACGCCGACGCTGTCGACTCCACCAGAGCCCCCATGCGTCAGGATGCACCTGCGGTCCCAGTGAAGTGACAACACGGCCGTCAGCTGCCAAACTACGTATAGGTGTCAATTGGGGTTCCACAAGGATGAGGTGGCGGAATCTCTTTCATACATGACTCCTGAGAAATACCTGTTGAAACACGTGTTCACCTAGGCAACACAGCTGCGTGATGATGCATAGCTGCAGTGCGGGTCCAGCACCAAGACAGATGTTGCAATGCTTCCCAGAATAGCACAGGGTGCCTTATTCCTATCAATCCTAATGGGACAGCCCATCCATCACTGAATTTACCCGTAAAAAGATGAGACTTTCAGCAGCAAAAAACTATTTTGTACACACCATAATATTGCATTTGCAGTTAAAACCCCCAAAGGTGTCAACAAATCATGAAATACATACAAGACTCACAAGAATATTGGGAACCAGGAACATATTTACCAGTGTAACTACAATTAAATATTACGATGGGTGCTGCAGTCTGACACCGATCGATGTACAGGTAATGTCTCCTCTTGATGGCTGTGGTTCTGGAACGAATCTCAGTATCTATAGTGCACGTAATTTTCCACGTAAATATCTCTCTCATATCGTCATGGTTATCGATGTGCTGAACCTATAAGTCTCTCAAGATAGGACACATACTCATTTTGTCTGGTCATGCCACAACATAATCCACAGTAACATTACACTGCAATATACACACATTTTATACAAACAGTGCAGATATCTTTTATATCTGTACTGCGCCAGAAAAGTTATGGTATACCTACACTCAACACTGCCTATATGTCTCGATTCTCCTCAGTCCTAGGAAATTATCTCACAGAAGTCTTCGAATCAGCGCTTCTGGAAAGTGCTGCATCCTGCCAAGATTTTCTCAAACAAGTATTATGAAGGACAGGCATCCGGCACTATGTGATAAAGAATATCATACCCGTGGATGTAATGCGTGGAAGAACATCACCGACGCGGGTTGGTGTACTGTGATCAACATCACTATCGATAGAACAACATGGAAAATGCGAGGGTACGCTTAGGGGTTTCCGACGAGGGGACGTATTATTACAGCCATATTGCCCGTCCTGTTTGTACACTATAGCAGGTCCAGTTGAACACTTGCGTTGCTATATTGTTCAGCTGTTTATGAAAGGAATCTATCAGCACTTAGGTTCAGATATACTCCTCAGTGCGTTGAAATCACAATTCACCATGTCCAATCTATCCTTCCGTTACGACTAGACGTATGTAATTCTTTTATTTTTATGTGAATAGTAATTCGATTACTTCCCACAAAGGTATGTCAGAACATATGCCACTGCACCTTTACGTTCAAACAGCAGCATAACATTTATGTCTATCAAACATATGTGTATAAAAAATTATGATATTCAGACCCCCAATTCATGGTTCGCGTCAGCGCATTCCATGCACAGCTTCCACCACCCAGATCACACAATTTTTCCCTGACTAAGAAATCATTGTGAGCCATTGTGTAACTAGAAACTTATCCCGTCTGCAAAGACCTTTATGGGACAGCTCGAAAAAAATTAGAGGAAACTGTTATTTCCACTCGTGAATACCGATGTCGGTGATATAACAGATTCCAAATTATCCCTATAATTTACAAAGTCAACTAAAAAAATGGTTCAAATGGTTCCGAGCACTATGGGACTTAACTTCTGATGTCATCAGTCCCCTAGAACTTAGAACTACTTAAACCTAACTAACCTAAGGACATCACACACATCCATGCCCGAGGCAGGATTCGAACCTGCAACCGTAGCGATCGCGCGGTTCCAGACTGTAGCGCCTAGAACCATTTGGTCACCGCGGCCGGCCAAAGTCAACTAAGGTGTTTCTCGTGTCTACAGAACCAGCAAATATGTCTTCCACCTGTCTTTCACCTGTTAGATGCACGTACCACAGTCGATGTTCCCTCAACTAAATAAAGGCACCAAATGTGCAGAAGCAGTCAACAGAACAATTTACATCGGAAGGAATAACGGTCCAGTGCAAACACATGTCCACATTAAATCTTCTTAAATTTTCACGCGATGACGAAAGCTGTCCAACATAAACTAAGTATTAGTTAGCTATTCGGCTGTCTAAAGGACGAAACGGTTAAGTAAGCTATATTCCTACATCCCAACAGGCCTCTCCATTCAGACAGCTAATACCGTTAGCCGGAAACGTAAATCATTCACGCCACAGGTCACTGGCGCTGCACTCCAAGCATGCATAGACGGAATCTACCTAGGAAAAAAACTGGCCCCATATATATTTTATCCCTTTATTTACAATCAAATATTACGATCGCGGTCTCACTTGGACGACCTTCGACAATGAGCAAAGTATCAGAAATACACCCTGCTGACGGCTGTTACTCTGGAAATAGAAATATCTGTAACATTCTTATGATTTGACATACTTCTGCCTTTACTATCATAGTATTCCATGTCAAAACCATACCTTCCTTAACCCTAGAAACACCAAGGTATTTTAGGTTACACGGAGCACCAACCAAGGGCAAATTTTGCCCGTGTTACAATAAGTTGTTAATCTTGTAATTTGTTGTAATATGTATATATTTTATGTAATTCTGTTTCCATTGAGATATTAGTTTAACAGGAAATAGTGACAACATAACTGAAAGCTTAATTTTTTAACACTCATAGGGTGAATATAACAGCCAAGAATGGTCAAATCTTGGTCAATGAAAGTTTGTGTAAACAAGATAAGAAGGTTTGTAATTGAATACAAAGGCTCTCTAAGGTTTCTATTCACTCTTTGCTCTATTAACCGAATACAGCTTTGTCACTGAAAGAAAATTTCAAAAACAGAAATGAAAACACTTGCTAAAATACATGTTATTGTACATTGAAAACTCTCGGAAAACACTTTTCACTTGGAGAGAATATTTTCACTTACAGATGACATTTAGACATTTACCTCCTACACACAAAATGGTTGATTCTGAATGAGTCTTAGAAATATGACGCCCACAGCTTCCACATGTTAACTTGGTTTCTGTGATGTTGTCTCTTGCTTTCCGGTTACCTGCATTCTTCAAGCACAAGTAGCACCTTGCTTTCTTAGTAGGTTCTTTATTTGCAGCAATTTTGTTTACCTCCAATTTCTTTCCTGGGATCTCTCCCATCGCAAAAATAATAGGCAACTGGAGTCCTTTCAAATCAATGGCTCGCTCTTCTACGTATGGATTCAAAAGCTCATGGAGATACAGTTTTCTGGCGTTTGGTTTCCCTTCATTCCATTTAGGTGCATTTATCTTGAACAGTGTGTATGAGTTAACTGCAGCTATTTCAAGTAGTCTGTAGAACGTTGCAGTGGCCACCTTCTCGTACCCCTTTTTGCAGAGTATGTCCTAACCAGTTGAGCTACGGCATCCACTCCTCCCTTAGTAGAATTATAGTACAGGTTTATGTGTGTTTTCTTTTTTGGTGCATCAACTTCTACTCCTGCATTACGATGTTGTGTAGACAACATCAACAGATTTTTCTTTGGTTTTTCCTTTGTGGTGTAAGAGACCATTGTTACCGGCGGCTTCTTAGAAGATGGGTCTGTGAATGCTAATTTGGGGGACTATGGCTCTTTGCCTGCTGTCGTCTTAAGTTCCTGCGGTACTTGTTTCCTGTTTGATTTGAGTGTCCCAACCAATAGAAGTTTGTAGTCTTCATAGAGAATGTCCGCGAACTCCACAGATGTGCGGAAGCAGTCAGTTGTGACATTGTAGCCTGTATTCTGTATTGGCTCCACCAGTCTCTTCACAATCTCAAGAGGACCTCGTTCACTGGCAGGTCTACTGTCTTTTCCAGATTCACTTCCATTTTTAATATGTATCGTTCAGGTGCACTACAAAGCATTCTGACTAATATTCCATATTTTCCAGGTTTGTCTTTGAGGAAAACTTTGAAAGGACAACGATCTCTGAAAAGACACAACATTTCATCAATTGTATTGTCAGGTCCACTTCTGAAGTACTGTGGGAATATTCCATTCGATACTTCAAATACTTCACGCAGCGGCGCAAATTTGTCACGTACACGTCTTACTGACTTGGTGCCTTTATCATCAAAGCGAAGAAGTTTCAATAGCTGACATGCTCTTGTCTTACCCATAGCTCCTCTATAAATCGCTCTTCCCAATAAATTTGACCATAAATCAGATAAAGAAATATTGGTGTCCCAGTAAACTCCCATTAGAATTAAAATTACCATCAATACATATATTTTAGTATCGCTAACAGGGATACGTTTTCTCTTTCAGCTTCTTCCCTTTGTATGGTCAAGTATTTTCCGTACTAATTCAAAAGTGAAATTTTTTTAAAATGATTCACATATGCCTGTTACTTTCCCAGCACTGGTTATTCCTTGACGTTCACGGACTATGTTACCAAAATCCCTTTTACTATGTCTCGGAGCATCTGCAAGATACACTCTGCCAGAACTTGTAACATATTTGTTTGGAGCGTTACCTGCATGGTTTGTTTCTTCTTTATTGTCCTCCGCTTCTTCACTGGTATCCCTTTCTACTTCTGTATGATCTGACTCAAAATCACTTCAATCTGATAATTCGTCCTCAAGTAATAGTTCTACAAGAACCTCTGCGTCGTTCAAGCCTCTATAACTCATCTTACAAAATCTACTTTACAATAAAGGCGTCGCTCTATTGTGACAAACTGCTGATAGTAACAATGGAAAATCTAAAATCAACAATGAAAGTGAAACTCAGCAATTAGACGCTCAACAAACCACTGTAAAAATCATGTTCGAGGTTGCCAACTGAATAAAAGAAAGAAAAACGTACGGGCGAGTTTTGCCCAAGCTTGGTGGTTGTAGGGAAGATAATAAGAATTATGGTACCAACCCCAGGCAAAATGTGCCCTTGGGCGTAAAATTCCTATTTTGTACTTGCAATTATACAAATTTAACCATAGAAACGTACAGCATAGTGTATTATAAGGTAACAGAAAAATAGAAAAAGACCCAAAAACATAGAAGGATATTTGCCATGACATTTTTAAAAAATAAAAATGTACGGGCAGTTTTTGCCCGTGCTTGGTGTTTCTAGGGTTAAGACTGGACATAGTCATTTCCTTTGCATACTTCAGAACACAAACACATACTTCATAAGCCTGATGCTCATGGCGAACCTGTCACACATCCCCTCCTACTAAGTATAATACTTCGTCAATAACTGATTGCTGGCGATACGAAATAATACTGATCGAAAATCAACAATGGGTGGACATGTCTCATAAGTTTTATTGGGAGTGGTGCCACTGCGTCTTAGAAAGAGAGGCGCAATCGTCTTACAGACCGCCAAATGTTAAAAAACACAACCATATTACCATCACAAGCGGTCTTGGTACTACAGGTGAATACAGGTATCCATGTTGAAAGCTATATTGGCTTTATAATTCTATGTATGGCATTACCTCTAAATGAAATGGTTTTTTCCAGACAAATATAATGACACTGAATACAGACAGTGATCGCTGGAGTGTATAGTATCAGACCAACAGTGTGGTTACACGTCCCCGACAGTGCAACCTCATAATAAAATTAACGAATTTAGAAAGTGGTTCAGCTAAGGAGCATGGTATGAAATCGGGATTAGCAACTCCCTTCCACCGCTGCCGCTAGATATTTCACCAGTATTTGTAACGCATTCTGTCTCGATGCCACGTCAGAGATTCGGTGATATAGGCGATGGTTGATTGAGAAGCATCACAAACAGTAGATGGCATGCCGATTGAGGCCACAAAAAATGTATACTAGCTTTTCAGATCTCTAGTGCTAAACTATCTGCTAGAAATACTGTGTGTGATTTGGAATCAAGTCTCCCCATTCAAGCACATACCTGCATTGGATCCTATGGAGAAGTCCTTTAATGGTTACAGCCACTAGTGAATCATACTTCTGGCACTCTCATATCTCGATACGAGCCACATTTCTCGAACTTATCTGCTACAGTATAGTTCCAACGTCGTTGTAGGTAGTCCCCATGCATCCTACAACTGCTGCCACTTCTGCGGTTTTACGCATGTGATCATTCTAATTTAAGTCGGAACAAAGTCGGAGAAAGCTATATCTACCACTTTCTGCAACCCATGTAGAAACAGGCTAAGCTGAGTTACTGTGACAGGACTATGCTTTGACCGTTCGATGGAAACGGGAACTGGGAGAAGGGCGAGGATTTTCATACTACACTGTGGTGTGTCCCCAAACTACACAGAAGTACTACAGATCCCACAGGGCCCATTCACATCTATCACCCCAACATGATATTTTCATTATTCTGTACCATTGAACAGAGAAAAATTACGAACTATAATAGCTCCACTAACTTCATCTGACAGAGAACTCGATAAGATTTTTAGCTCATCTCTCTCCTCTCATATATCGAAAACAAATACCGCATGCGTGCCCGCATCGAGCACATGTGACGACCCTATTAAATGTACAGACATTGACCAACTGCACATACCAGTTTAAAGTTTCATCATCTGTATTGTAGGAGGATGATCGTATCCCGCAGACTATACTGTAAATTGCAAGAGACGCTCCCTGTGACCCTGTCTCGTTGTTTGAAGCATTTTTTTATTTTTTTATTTTTTTTTATTTTTTATTTTTTTTCTGCTATATATCGCTTTGTACACTGCTATACATTTTGTTTTTCCTCCACGACTTCGAGGCCTGTGTCAGGTTCAAACTGACATTAACACATTCTGATCCATTGCCTCTAGCAGAAAACTAGACGACGCACAGTGTAAATCATGTTATTACTTCTGCTACCATACACACTGGATGATTTTAAATAAAAGACAGTTACAACATAAGGAAACTGGAAGAGTCTGGCGGCGTTGTGTTTTGTTTCCAAACTGCAGTCTGAAGGTCATTGACGACCTTTACAATTAAACTCATCTGTGACAGTGACGGAACAGCTGATTGCTTTACATTCCGTTTCGACTGATTCCTCGTATTGCAATCATGTACGCGATCACTGTTTCGGTGCTAGCCATCCCCAGAAGGTGTTGTCCCTTCACCAAAACTCTTCCTCCAACTGAAACATGTGATGTTAGTCAATCATTATGTGCCCAAGAGCGTGCCAATGGGCGCATGGGATGGAAGAGGCACCGTTGATGAACTGTAATAATAAGCATCACAATTGGTAGCGCAAAAAATTTTAGCAATTTTATATTAATTTCAACACCAACCAGTTATGCGACAGCATATTTCCCAATTTCAGCATCATAGCTAAACCACCCCTTCTCTACTTTGCGAGTATCATTGCAAATGTAGATAGATGACTGTGCAGCATGTCCAGTTATTGTCGATTCTCGAACATACACTCCTGGAAATGGAAAAAAGAACACATTGACAACGGTGTGTCAGACCCACCATACTTGCTCCGGACACTGCGAGAGGGCTGTACAAGCAATGATCACACGCACGGCACAGCGGACACACCAGGAACCGCGCTGTTGGCCGTCGAATGGCGCTAGCTGCGCAGCATTTGTGCACCGCCGCCGTCAGTGTCAGCCAGTTTGCCGTGGCATACGGAGCTCCATCGCAGTCTTTAACACTGGTAGCATGCCGCGACAGCGTGGACGTGAACCGTATGTGCAGTTGACGGACTATGAGCAAGGGCGTATAGTGGGCATGCGGGAGGCCGGGTGGACGTACCGCCGAATTGCTCAACACGTGGGGCGTGAGGTCTCCACAGTACATCGATGTTGTCGCCAGTGGTCGGCGGAAGGTGCACGTGCCCGTCGACCTGGGACCGGACCGCAGCGACGCACGGATGCACGCCAAGACTGTAGGATCCTACGCAGTGCCGTAGGGGACCGCACCGCCACTTCCCAGCAAATTAGGGACACTGTTGCTCCTGGGGTATCGGCGAGGACCATTCGCAACCGTCTCCATGAAGCTGGGCTACGGTCCCGCACACCGTTAGGCCGTCTTCCGCTCACGCCCCAACATCGTGCAGCCCGCCTCCAGTGGTGTCGCGACAGGCGTGAATGGAGGGACGAATGGAGACGTGTCGTCTTCAGCGATGAGAGTCGCTTCTGCCTTGGTGCCAGTGATGGTCGTATGCGTGTTTGGCGCCGTGCAGGTGAGCACCACAATCAGGACTGCATACGACCGAGGCACACAGGGCCAACACCCGGCATCATGGTGTGGGGAGCGATCTCCTACACTGGCCGTATACCACTGGTGATCGTCGAGGGGACACTGAATAGTGCACGGTACATCCAAACCGTCATCGAACCCATCGTTCTACCATTCCTAGACCGGCAAGGGAACTTGCTGTTCCAACAGGACAATGCACGTCCGCATGTATCCCGTGCCACCCAACGTGCTCTAGAAGGTGTAAGTCAACTACCCTGGCCAGCAAGATCTCCGGATCTGTCCCCCATTGAGCATGTTTGGGACTGGATGAAGCGTCGTCTCACGCGGTCCGCACGTGCAGCACGAACGCTGGTCCAACTGAGGCGCCAGGTGGAAATGGCATGGCAAGCCGTTTCACAGGACTACATCCAGCATCTCTACGATCGTCTCCATGATAGAATAGCAGCCTGCATTGCTGCGAAAGGTGGATATACACTGTACTAGTGCCGACATTGTGCATGCTCTGTTGCCTGTGTCTATGTGCCTGTGGTTCTGTCAGTGTGATCATGTGATGTATCTGACCCCAGGAATGTGTCAATAAAGTTTCCCCTTCCTGGGACAATGAATTCACGGTGTTCTTATTTCAATTTCCAGGAGTGTATATATCATCAAAGTATACCAGACTGCGCTCTACATATTTCTGACACCTCGAGCTTAGTGCTTGATTTACGATCTATCTCTATACGGATGGGAGTCACAGAGCATTTTCGCCGTCTTAGGCTAAAATTAGATACTGAAAAACCTTCTCGCATGGTCTTTGACCAGTCCGCCTTGCAGAAACATTACCGATTTAATCTGCAACTGACCATAAGTAGACCACTACATTCCACGTCTTGTGAATGAATGGAGCCTGACGAGTCCTCACTCATCCAAGAGCACAAAATTTCTCCAGTCGCGCCCTTGTCGAGGAGGCTAGCATCCCTCATCGGTGTATAGTTGCAAGCTTGCTATTTTCTTTTGTAATAAGGACTTTAATAAAAATGGCGACGATAATGTTAATCAGAACACTGGGAGAAGTTGTGATCTAAATGACAATACAAATGGTTCAAATGGGTCTGAGCACTATGGGACTTAATATCAGCGGTCATCACTCCCCTAGAACTTAGAACTGCTTAAACCTAACTAACCTAAGGACATCACACACATCCATGGCCGAGGCAGGATTCGAATCTGCGACCGTAGCGGTTGCACGGTTCCAGACTGAAGCGCCTAGAACCGCTCGGCCACAAATGACAATAGATTCATTCATTCTTAACATCACAAGACAACAAAATGACTAAAGAAACGTCACACAAACATTTTTCATTTGACAAACGCTTTCACTAATATGGGATCTATGGTGGAGAAAGTGATCAGCTAGGGATCGACACATGACACTAACCAGAACACTAATCGCTCTATCCGACTTCATACACGCGAATCCAGGGTATGGCTTAAAAATACCCCACAATCAAGCATCTATACTCTACTATTCCAAAAAAGAAAATTATGGTTCGAAAGAAGAGGGTGCTGAGAAACACACATTGGAGTCCTACGCCATAGCAGCAAATACTTTACCCTTCTCTGGTCAGGGTGGCACACCACAATGCGTTCAGTGACTGAAGTCATGGATGGTAGCAATCTGTTATTAATAGCGTACGCCCGAAAAATGCAAGTAAGCGGTCTCGCACTCGGCTATTTCGGAATGCAGGTACTTCCCTGTGAGCCTCTCAAACCCTGGTGGATTCCAGTGTGCAGGTGGACCCGTTTGCTGGTCTGGCAAAGCAATTTGACTCCGTCCCACGACTATACATGACAGAATATGTCAAATGTTTAGATGGCCGACTCATGACAAATAAGTACACCCATGCATCACTCATTGTGTGAGTGATGCTAGAAGCAGTACGTCTGATGGTTCAGAAGGTACTAGCACAGGATTTAAGTGGCACACTAGCGAAGGACACAAATCTCACCATTTAGGTAGAGACCTGCAGTTCACTAGCGAAGCGCCAGTACAAGAGTGACCTCTTCTCTTTCTCTCTGCTTTCCTCGCCAGCTCACTCGCAAAGCCCATTTACATCTTAGACTATTCCCACTTTAGCACAAGCCAATCACGAGCTGGAGCGCTGCATTCGAAGATGGGAGACTGCTCCTTGCTCTGCATATACCTATTTGACCAATCAGACTTTAAAGTTAACTGGGAGAAAAGAAAGAAAGATTCAGATTTGTGGCCTCTTTCCCACGCATTTACGCCATGTCTTTTGCTAACAACATGAACCACAGCCCTCCATAAAAATTGTTATCTCCCCTGTTCTGTCCTTTTCGAAGTTTCCAAACAATGGCCATAAACTCGCTAAAAGCCTCATGCCTTCACAAATATGTTTTTGTAAGAGAGTTTGGACGTCTGGGCGCCAGTGATGTGTCCCACGGAAATTCGCAGAATGCTCACAGTCGTCTCATCGACTTCCTGCCTAACAAGGGCCCATCCTCTGCCTTATTGCCCGTCTTCAATGCTTTGGCCATTGTGGCGGTGTCTCCTTGGCGTTAGTCAGCCTACCTGGACGCGACCAGCGACCGACCGACGCCATCCAAACGTGTCTGCACAACGAGACCGCGGAACTCGGCAGTCCACAAATGTTTTCACCCAGGTTCCGCAGCAGAAACGCGCTTCCCTCGGCCCTCAGTCGCCGTACACTTTTACTGCAGTCATTTAGATCAGCACCCTATTCCTTTGAACGCAGGTAAAGCGTACTGCTATTCCTTCACTAGAGCACACGAGCAAGAGTGTTAACTACTGCTCACCATTTCATCATGATGTATGAAGTCAGATCGTAATAAAGAACATCTTCTGTAACAACATTAAGCGGCATGACACCGAATCAGAAGTGAGAGAGCCCTGCTATCTCTCACAACCTCTCCGTTCCTCTCAAATTATTCTTGGGGAGTGTCACACTGAAAGGTGGCTACACTGAGTCACAGCGCCAGAGATTGCGCCAAAGAGTATTTTTCCGCCGCCTCCACTGGGGCAGTAGGAGTTCAGAGGTTGCCGTGGGCAGTGCTTGTTGAGAGGATGTCGATAGCAGTACTAGTTGAGGGCATGCCGTGTGCAGTTGTTCTGTTGGACGAGATAGCACATGCTGTTCGATTGGGGTGTTGTAATGATCACAGTGTATTTTTCGTCAATACATACGAAGGTAACAAAAATTTTTTTATTTCAAATTTCCTAAACAACAATGCCTCTTGGTCACAGGTTCAGTCAAGAAAGCATCTGGCTTGTGTTCATGTATTAGACTGTAATTCTGGTTTCTATGTGCAATTATAGTATTTCTGATTTTTTAATTACTTCATTGTAAATGGTGTTTAAAATATCTTGTCGTATTGAGGAAGAACCGAGCCAGATACGTCTATGTTGAATCGCACTTCCACACACAGAACAGTTACATTTGTGCTTTGTTGTTTCGTAGCTTTTATAGTTGCTGGGGACTTAATTAATCAATTGTGTTGACGGAAATTTCCCTTCATTCTTTATTGTTATTCTATGCAGTCAGATTGCGTACTAATATTACTCAGGGCCAACCCGTTACGAGACTTCGTAAACGGACATACAGCTACTAAAAATATTTTCATTTATATAATTAACCCCCATGCACCGCTGCTTCGGATCGTCCCTTGGAATTCTTTTGATAGTAAAAATAGCAGACAGTAGTATTGTTGTAGTAATTTGTAGTTTAGTAATTTTAGTCTATATTGCACGTATAGATTTTGTAATTGAACATTTGTAGTTGTCTTGTCATTCTTCTTATGGTATTTTTGTGGAATTTAATTTTTGATGAGTCGTATACCGGTTTGACAATTTTGTGCAATTGTGAAAGTTTTAATTGTTCGTTAGGCGCGTTTGTCGGAAAGCATTTCGTGTGAATAGTATTGTTGGTGATAAAGTGTTACATTGTGTGTAATTTTCGTATAGTGACGAGTTTTGTATGTTTTGTAAATGATTACGCGATCGATGAAAAGGGCAAAAATGATGTATAGTCAGAATGACGAAACTGTTAACATGGCGAACTCGCCAACACAGGAGAACAGTATGGTGAATAATGAAGTAGAAAACAATTTAATAATCCGGGAAAATAGTCCGGAACCAGTTCAAAATTTTTCACAATCGGAAAATTTTCAGAATATGAGATTAACGACAGAAGATTCTGAAATAGTATCGAATTCAGATAGCTTTACAGCTATGACGAAGGAAGTTAGTTTTACGGGAAATGTTAGGGGCGAAAATAATTTTGAGCCAGTTAATATGGAGCAGTTGACGGGTGCAATATCAAATTTGGCATCACAAATAGGAACAATTAAAACAGGTATGGGAACAATGGAAACACGGTTACACTCACTGGGATCACACTTAGGATCTGAATTAAAAACAGTGGCAACACGGTTAGTAACTGATATGGGCACAATAGAAACACGGTTAGACTCACTGGAATCACAGTTAGGATCTGAATTAAAAACAGTGGCAACACGGTTAGAAACTGATATGGGAGCAATGGAAACACGGTTAGACTCACTGGGATCACAGTTAGGATCTGAATTAAAAACAGTGGCAACACGGTTAGAAACTGATACCGGAACGTTGGCAACACGGTTAGACTCATAAATAGGAACAATTAAAACAGAGATGGAAACAATGGAAACACAGTTAGACTCACGAATAGGGACATGTTTCAAAAACATGAAAGATGAATTAAAGAAAGATATTAGAGTATAGATTAATTTCAATAGAAATTAGACAAAAGGAACAGGATAGAAAACAGGAAGAAAGAGATCGCGTGATAGTACAAAAATTTTCAGAATTAAATTTACAACATGCACACGATAAGGAAGAAATATTTGAAAGAATCGAGGAATCCGTACCAAATGACAGAATCAACAATCTAACACAACAGTATGAATAGTTAACTACTAAATGTGTCAATACTGAAACCCGAGTGGCGACACTTATGGAAGACGTGAATAAACAGAAAGAACAAATAGGTGACTTATCAGAAAGAGTTGATGAGATTTCAGATAAATTGAGAAATCTTAGTTTAAATGGGGACAGAGGTTCAGATGATACAGCTCCATTGCTATTTGCAGAAACCGATGAGTACCAGAACATAAATAAACATGTTGAAAATCAGGGAAAATTTAATGAACGCGTTAAAAGGGAATTTGAGGCGTTACGAAAGCAAGTCAAACAAATTGAAAACGAAATCGTAGGAAAAGACAGTAGAAGAAATTTAGAATCACAGATAGCAGCGGGTTTTGAAGAAAATAAATTATTTCATTTGCGAGATGCAACATGACAGCGCCAGGCGCGCGAACTTGACAATAATCGACATTCGGACTGGGACAGACGCAGTTGGTCTTTGTCGCCACGAGGCGAAAACTTTGACTATAAACACTTTTTAACTGTTCGGAAATTTAAGATCTTTCGCAATTCTAAGAATGACATACATCCATGTTCATGGTTATATCAATTTATGTACGCACTTCCACCAAACTGGCCACTTAGTCACAAACTGGAATTTATGTGTGGATATTTAGAAAACGAACCGGCGACGCGCATGCGCGCACTTATTAGAATATTATTAGAAAATTGTAATAATTTAAATGATTTTCATCATGCATTTATATCGGGATATTGGTCCGAAAACACGCAAGACAGAGTCAAACATAGTCTTATTATGCAGCGTAATTTTAAACAGTCTGAGATCCGCACGCCGGCAGAACACTTTGAAGACATGATTCGAAAGAATCAATTCCTTTCCAACCCTTATAGCCCGACTGAATCAATTCGCATTTGTTTAACTAAGCTGCCACAATCGATAAGACAAATTGCTTTAGTCGGAACATGTAAAAACGACATTGAAACTTTTAAGACTTTGCTACAAGAACTTGAGTACGACAACGACGACGGAACTTCGTGTAATTTAATCAGTAACGGTTATCACAATAGATTTTCAGAGAGAAGGGATAATGATCGGAACAGACGTTATATGGGTAATTTTGAGAATGACAGACGAAACAGACAGGACAGTAGATATCAGCCATACGACAATAACAGACGTTCTAACAGAAATTACACAGACAATTATAATAACGGAAATTCCTACCGGAATGATCAATCATACGGAAACAGTAATCGGTATCATCAAGACAGAAATTATTCATACAATAATAGAAATTCTTACTACAGAAATAACCAGGGTAGTAGATCTAACAGTAGTTTCAGAAGTGACAGTCGAAATTACACAAGAAGTAGTCACGCAGATAGACAGGAAAATAGAAATTTTAATAACAGACACAACCAAGAATTTACATGTAACAGACAGGAGGGACCTAATTGGCATCCTCCGCGTGACAGAAATTCCGAGAGACAAGTGCAAATCGTAGAAATTGATCCGCGAAATGATCCGAATAATCAAAGACGTGACGCAAGCGATCGACAATGACTTGTAGCTTCGGCTTCTGGAAGCAATATAGACGGTTCAGAAAGTAATGACGCTACGACTTCACACTACGTACGCATGGAAGACATGAGAGACATTTTGCTAGACGAAAAGGAAAATAATGTAGACGCATTTTTACATCCTGTTATTGAAGTATGTGTGAGTAAGAATAAGTTCACTGCGGTTTTAGATTCTGGGAGTCCATTGAATGTTATTAGTGAATCAGTTTTTCGTATATGTGTAAGAACTGTTGCTTGTCCTGTGTTAGCTGTTTCTAAAACTACAATTCGAGGAGCTATTTCTGGAAAAAGTGTGGAAGTCAAACAACAGACCAACCTATATTTCATTTGTCAAGGATATGAATTTTCTGCTAATTTTATTATTGTTCCATTACTCAGTACACAAATTATATTAGGTATGGAGTTTCTTAACACACACAAGGCAATTTTAAACTTTAAATAAAGAAGGAAGTGTGAACTTGACTGTTGCCGGAATGCCGATATGTTTGAAATTTTACGAGTGTTTAACGAAATCTGAATCTGACACAAAATGTTTAAGGTTTCTTACTTCCGATGTTTTCGCTGAGTATTATGACGACAATATGTTTATTCATGACAACGACAATAGATACAGAGACGGGATGGATGATATAATTAATAAGAATTAATTAATGAAAAGGTTAACAAAGCTGAAGTGCCAGATGACGTTGCAAGAGAAGAACTGCACCAAATTTTGACTTCACATGCTACAGTATTTAGTCATCACACAGGAACTATACAAGGCTTACAATATTTATTTAAAGTAAAAGAGGAGAAACGTACGGTATTCCTTTGGCTTATAGAGACAAGGTTAAGAGTGAACTTCAATGCATGTTAGATCAAGGCATTATTGAGCCAGCAGTCAGTCCTTGTACCAGCCCATTACATGTCGTTCTTAAAAAGGATGGGTCAATTCGTTTGGTTCTGGATTCCAGACAGATAAATAATATCATCATTCCTGAAACTGACCGTCCACAAAATTTAGATGAACTTCTTCAACATTTCCATGGAATTAAAGTTTTATCCACAATCGATATGCGCGCAAGTTTTTGGCAAATAGAACTTCATCCTGATTGTAGAAAATACACTGCCGTTTTAGCCTTTGGTAACTGTTATCAATTCCGGAAATTACCGTTTGGACTTACTGTATCTTCAGCAACATTCATTCGTGGTTTAAACGAAATTTTACCTGTTTATCTTCATGACAATATTAATTTATATGTTGACGATATTCTTATTGCTAAACGTTCTTGGAGTGAGCATAACAGAATTTTGGATTCATTATTACGTATTTTTGCAAGAGCTGGGATTACAATGAACTTGGAAAAACCTGAATTTGGTCGATCTCAGGTGAAATTTCTTGGTCATATTATTTCTACGGAAGGTATTCTTCCTGATGCAGAGAAACTAGACGCTATTCGTAATTATGCTGTTCCTACCCCAATACGTGATGTTCGTAGTTTCCTTGGTGTCTGTAATTTTCTTAGACGCTTTGTTAGATTGGACAATTTGGCCACACCTCGTTTATGTGAACTATCTGGAAAGAATTCTAATTGGTGTTGGGATGATGATGCTCAATCAGAATTTGAACAACTTCGTGATGCTTTAGTTGCTGCTCCACTTCTTTCACATCCGGATTTATCTAAAGATTTTTGTTTGGCGACGGACTCATCATACAAAGGCCTAGGTGCACACTTATTTCAAGAGATAGAAGAAAATGGCGTTGTAGTACAGAAAACTATTGCATTTGGAAGTCGTGTTCTCTCTAAATCAGAAAAGAATTATTCGATTACGGAACTTGAAGCCTTGGCTGTTGTTTGGGCTTTCACAAAATTTCGCATATTTTTGTATGGCAGACATACTAAGGTTTACACCGATCATCGAGCTCTGAAATTTCTTATGTCAACAATATTAACACATGGAAGATTGTCACGATGGGCGCTGTATCTACAGGAATTTGATTTTAGTATTGTTTACATACTGGGTTCTTCAAATATTATTGCTGATGCTTTATCACGTGCACCTATGTGTTTAAAACAAAGTGCTGAGGAGGACTGCAAAGAAAACAATTATTGTTTGATGTATATTCAAGGTGTTGCGTTTGAAAATTTTATTTCGTCTTCGCTCCAGGACATCGCTAAGGAGCAAAATAAGGATCCAATCTGGAAGGACATTAAGGAGAAGTGGAGGAGAAAGGAAAGCGTAGCGATTAGACAGTATTATTTAGTTCGCAATGATATTCTTTTTAAACGAAAATTGGTCGACAACTCTGTTTGGTTAGTTTGCATTCCTGATGAGTGGGTTAATAAATTAATTTGGTATCTACATTTCAGTTATGCACACTTTGGTCCCAGAAAATGCTTTCATAAATTACGAGAAAATTGCTACTTCAGTAATATGGTAAAACGTATTCGATCTGTTCTTGCCAAATGCAAATTATGTCAAAAGGCTAAGCCACCAACTATTTCTCACAGAGCACCGTTGTTTCCTATCATTCCAGCGAAATTAAAGGAGATGGCTGCAGTCGATTTGTTCGGTCCAGTGGTTCGTTCTACTAATGGTTTTGCGTAAATTTTGGTAGCAGTGGAATTGACATCAGAATATGTGTGTTTTACACCTTTACGCAAAGCAACAGCTCGTTCAGTATCTAATGCTTTCATCAAACATTTTCTTAAAGAAGTGGGTCATGTTGATAACGTTATATCAGATAATGGATCACAGTTTCGTTCTAAAATTTGGCTTCATACTCTACGGCATCATAAGATTAAACCAATTTTCATTTCACTATTTCACCTTCAATCTAACGCTTCAGAGAGATGGATGAAGGAAATCAATAAACTGTGTCGACTTTATTGTCGTCAGAATCACAGAACGTGGGATCAGTATCTTCATATTTTTCAAACCATTCTGAATGAACTCCCTAATGATTCAACTTCTTTACCACCTATATTGATATTAAAAAATAAAGCACCGACAAATCGCATTTCTGAAATCGTTCCTTTTCCGCCTTCACGGAAACTGCGACATTCTGAGGTTGTCAAACTGGCTCTACAAAATATTGCATCTGCAGCTGCTAGAAGAGAGAAATCAGCTAAACGCCCTGGTCGTTTAAAAACCTTGTCAGTTGGTCAAAAGGTGTTAATTAAGTCTCACCGTTTGTCTCACAAAGGAAAATTTTTTCTGCTTTATAACGGTCCATATAGAGTTCGCAAAATTATTCATGATAACATTGTCGAAGTAGAAACTCTTAAAGCACGGCGCTCTAAGGGAATACATCACATATCGAACGTTAAAATTTTTGTGGAATGAGATATTTTTGAGAAATTAACAGTTATACGTAAACATGCAGAGAATACAAGGATACCGCGCCGTGTTCCAGCGGCAGCACATACTCAAAGCAACAGTCAAGTCTGTGCGCCGCACAAGGTAGTCGTTGACCGCGAACAATTACTTCCTACGTCACGCGTACCTACAGCAGATCGAGCGCTCAGTTCGAATGCACTGACAGCTGTAAACAAATACACAGTCTAATTTCTCTGATTAAATTCAGTATAAAGCTATAGTGACTTGATAAATTATGTTATTAACGTTCAGTTTTTTCAGGACACCATTGTATAAAATATTTAAGAACTTCAGGTAAATTCTGTGTGTGTCCGACGTTAAAAGGATTTGCTATCGAGAAAATTTCAGGAAGAATGTAATTTCGAAGAAGAAAGTAATAAACTAAAACGGTAACTATTAATTGAGTTTATTTTTCAGGTAACATATTTCCACTTAGGTATGTACTTTAGACGTAATTTGCTGCTCGCGATTACATGATTTATACTTTGTGTTAACTGATTTTGACAATGATTGATTAATGAACAGGGTTGTTAGTTATGTATATTATGCATCGCTTGGCTGCACTGCTTTTTCACTGATGTCACAGTTTTTTATTATGTGCCTGCTGTGCTTATTTATTTAAATTATAATTGTCACCTGATTAGTTGTGCTGATATGGTTATGTATGTAGGTTATACTTTGTGATTTATCTGCTTGCGCCTTCATGTTTACTTATTAAGGTTACATATGAACATTTATTTGCTTATGCTGATATGATGCTAATGACCTGTTTATTATGAAAGATATATATTTACTGCTTTGCCTATTAATTGCATATTTACACATTTCTGTTTTGTTGTCATAACTACTCTTTAATTTGGTATATAGAAATGCTGATATATGATGTACGAACATGGAGTTTAGGTCACACTATGGTATTAATTATAGATTGTTCGCTTGGCAGAGCCTCGTTATAGGGATTGTGCTACATCCACTTGTTAACATTCTGTTCTCTACTGGTATATTTACTCGCTATTGCATGTTTTGCTTACGCTCAGTGCCTTATATTTTAAGATAAGAAAATGAACTGCTAAAATTCTACGAACGACATTGGTACATGAAACTTTATTGAAGTCACATGAGCTGGAGGTTTTATGGAAGCTCTATAAATTTATGCTAATAAGAAGGAAGCTAACGACATGACATACCAACACTAGGTTTAGACCATTGACAGTTATTACACTTCATTCTTCGTGAGCAATTGAAATAGCAAGTGATATTTGACACAAGAAATACTCCACATGTTTGCTTCTGTTTTGCCATGATTCTTGAAGAGATGTACACACTGTGAAATATTACGATCATTCACACACCGTACTCGTACTTACTTACTGAAAGTTATTCAAACTAAAGGCTGTTAGAGGTCATGTATGCATTTCTTTTATTTAATGATGGACAAGGTAACCAAAATGTATTTTATAATTCATAATGAGTAGAAGATTTGGATCAGATGGATTACATTGAGGTTGCGTGTGGATATTGTGTCTTCGGATTGTATGGGATGATGAATTGAAGTTTGCACTAGGATTTTATCTGTACTTGTTCCAGGAGACTGACTAGAGGAAAGAGTTGTTATGGAAGTGAAATGATATTGGCGATAAGGTTTATATGTATCGACGTATTGAAGAGGTATTATTGAGGTACTGAGATTGTGTGAAGTTGATGATCATTGGAGTTTTGGTGGATAAGAGGTAAAGTAAGTGAGGAGCATATTTTTTTTTAGTTGGTTTATATGGAACAAGGAGGATGAAGATGGCAGACTAGAACACTCAAGTAGAAGGAAGATTGTCTAAACACACACTTTGTTAAATCAATCAGCAGTATATACTTTTTTTTGGAGAGAGGAAGTATTTGCATATCTTGGCACACTGACAGTTGTTCAGCAACTGTACATTTGATTTGGCTTGGCAAACATTGGTCTTGACATGATGACTATGATGTTAACTAACTATTATTGACTGTTATACACTGCTGCCTCTACTACTTGATACACATGTTGAACATCAAAGTTTTGACAGAATTGCATTTACACAGTTAACACTATTCAATTAGAAAGATGAGTGAGTGTGTTTTCCTTTCCTAATCCCAAATAATTGGTACCGACCTACTCCTAAATATTATTTTACTTGTTTGTTGTGGCTTGCACTAACACCTATAAATATTATAGGTTTACTGATATTTGTGTATTTGTTATAGTTAATATGACAATTATCTGATATCATTTGTGTATTTATTATAATTTGTATGTTTAGTGTAAGAGCATTGATAATAATTTTGTAAAAGCACTTGTGTGTGCATTCAAACTGTTGTTCGTGCTTACACGTATTAACATTGATGGGTGCCACTTGGAAATGTTTAATTTCTGCTGATAAACCCTGATGAACTGTCTGATTAGTGATAGTGAATATTATGGACTGCTACCTGCACTTGTTCAACATGATGGGTGCCACTTGGAAATGTTTAATTTCTGCTGATAAACTCTGATGAACTGTCTGATTAGTGATAGTGGACTCTTACCTGCACTTGTTCAACATGATGGGTGTCACTTGGAGATGTTTAATTTCTATTGATAAACTCTGATGAACTGTCTGATTAGTGATAGTGAATATTATGAACTGTTACCTGCACCTGCTCAACATTGCTGGGTGCCACTGATGGAACTGCTTCTACTGAAATGATGTCACTTGTTGGTGTCTGCACCTGTTCAACGTTGCTGGGTGCCATTGATGGAACTGCTTCTACTGAAATAATGTCACTTGTTGGTGTCTGCACCTGTTCAACATTGCTGGGTGCCACTGATGGAACTGCTGGTACTGAGATAATGTCACTTGTTGGTGTCTGCGCCTGCTCACCATTTCTGGGTGCCACTGTTGGAGCTGTTTAAATACTACTGATGAAATGTTATGAGACTGCTATTGGCACCTGTTGACCATTGCTGGGTGTTACTGTTGGAACTGTCAACTACTCTGAGGAGTGGTACTTGTTTATTTAACTATTGAAAAGATCTTATGTGAATATTTGTATAAACTGATGTTTTGTGTATTTACTGTTTATGAAATGTTATGAGACTCTTACCTACACCTATTCGTCATTGCTGGTGCCATTGATTGAACGATACTTGTGTGAACTATTATGTAAAATCACATGTATGCAAGCATTTGTATTCCTTACTGTATTTTATATATTAGGTTATTGAAGGGTCAGTGCAAAGCCAAAATTTATTTAGTTATGTGATATTTACTTATTAATATTATCTTTTATTTTTGTCTGTATTTTTTGGACGAATTTGGTGGTATTTTCACCACCAATGCTGGCAAAAATACCATCAAATTCTAGCCCGTGGAGGAGGGGCGTATGAAAGGTGGCTACACTGAGTCACAGCGCCAGAGATTGCGCCAAAGAGTATTTTTCCGCCGCCTCCACTGGGGCAGTAGGAGCTCAGAGGTTGCCGTGGGCAGTGCTTGTTGAGAGGATGTCGATAGCAGTACTAGTTGAGGGCATGCCGTGTGCAGTTGTTCTGTTGGACGAGATAGCACCTGCTGTTCGATTGGGGTGTTGTAATGATCACAGTGTATTTTTCGTCAATATATATGAAGGTAACAAAATTTTTTTTATTTCAAATTTTCTAAACAACAATGCCTCTTGGTCACAGGTTGAGCCAAGAAAGCATCTGGCTTGTGTTCATGTATTAGACTGTAATTCTGGTTTCTATGTGCAATTATAGTATTTCTGATTTTTTAATTACTTCATTGTAAATGGTGTTTAAAATATCTTGTCGTATTGAGGAAGAACCGAGCCAGATACGTCTATGTTGAATCGCACTTCCACACACAGAACAGTTACATTTGTGCTTTGTTGTTTCGTAGCTTTTATAGTTGCTGGGGACTTAATTAATCAATTGTGTTGACGGAAATTTCCCTTCATTCTTTATTGTTATTCTATGCAGTCAGATTGCGTACTAATATTACTCAGGGCCAACCAGTTACGAGACTTCGTAACCGGACATACAGCTACTAAAATTATTTTCATTTATATAATGAAGCCCCCATGCAACACTTAAAAAGGCTAGTGTGACACGGAACAGAATAAATTGTGACACTTTAGTTGGGTCACTATCAAAGAAATAAACATCCATCAGTCTTTGTTCACAATAAACCCCAGCACATTATAGCCTGTCTTTACCATATTCAAACAGGGGTCATTCATACACACTGTGGTGCATGCCTACAAAATTAAAGTGAGGAATAAAAATATGATAGGCATACCATCGGGTCATATTCTTGAAGACCCAGACTAAACGGTTACAGCATCATACAGACATTTATCTACTCATTCATCCTGAAATTTGGGCCAAAGAAGGTTATTCCCTAACCAGAATATAATACTGTTGTCTTGTGGATTCTCTGCCCCAAGGAAAATTACTACCCCTGCTCAATTATACACATGGGTTCAATCATTCCTTGACAATACATCGATCACAAACACTGTCACATTCACCCAATATAAAGGATTCCTAGTTTTCATTTTTCATGTGTTACATGTTCATCTTATTTCTCTAAAATGTGTCAGTCTGTTCCTTAAGCACAAAGATATAAGTGTCAACACAACAAAACAACATATGGTTGACACGAGACAAGCGAATCCTTACAAAAAAACGAAAAATAATACAGGAGTTCATTAAGAGAAAATAAACCTTGATAAGAAAACGTAAAAATACATGTAATATTGTAAAAATGAAAACAGCAAGGCACATATAAAAAATATACAAAGCATATGGAAAACAAACATACATAAAATAAATTAATGAAAAGAACAATTGACTCCCACAGCTCCCTTCTCAAAGGTCTTTAGGGAGTCCGATTTTTAAATTTACAATTGTCAACGACTAAACACTGCACTACACTTGCCATGTAACAGGTTAGATGTGGCAGCTATGTGGGATGAGTTTGCCAATATGGGTTACCCCTTTTCCTTGGCACATACAGTACAGGAAGCACCCTCAGTGTGGCAGGACCTTGACTGTCAGCAGCAGTAGCGTCTTGATTGCTGACCATCATGGATGATATGGTAGTCGGTAATGCATTGCCGCTGTCGAAGACGATTATGGGATGACCCAGGCAGCTTATGGAAACAGGTTTGAGGTGAATCACTTCCCACCATCTACGTCGATACATATCTCCAGACACATAAGTACCTCTATTCACTGCTATGTAGCGGGCCTCTGGGGCGTGCGCACGCTCTTCCATTCAGGGTTAGGTCCCTCAGGACCTTGGAGTCTGCAGTGGCGGCGAAAGTGCTCGCATCTCGGCAGGGGACCAGCCCTTTGTTTACAGCTCGTGGCACGATCTGCACCTGCCTCCATCCATTCACATAGCCCGATAATGTCATGTCGACCAGCTGCCCTGTGGTCGCTATGTCGGCCTCCGCCCCCCCCCCCCCTCCCCCCCAGAGAGAGCTGCGACCCCTCTGTCTCACAGGGCTGGCGGGTGACCTTGACCATTCTGTCTGCTTGGTGGCCCGTCTGTCCAGCTGCTACAGTTTCTCCGGTGTCGGTGACCTCTCCAACTGACTGCTACGTCGCCATCA
Source organism: Schistocerca americana (assembly GCF_021461395.2). Taxonomy (NCBI): domain Eukaryota; kingdom Metazoa; phylum Arthropoda; class Insecta; order Orthoptera; family Acrididae; genus Schistocerca; species Schistocerca americana. Next base: position 225,257,404 of record NC_060120.1, on the reverse strand, counting down.
ACTCAGCTGCCTATAGTCTGCATAACGCTTACATGGAGACTTAGTGCCGTGTTTTTACAAATATGTTGACAGCATAAATACAGTGAATTATAATGAAATTGTAAAGGGTTGTTTTGCATGATTACTCCAAGAATAAAAAATAAATAAAATGGATTACAAAGCTGTTTTATAAAAATATAATCTTATTCTATTCCATAGCAATAGTTTTAAATGATTACTTTTCTGTGTCTAAACCTTTACAATCTTAAGTAGTGGTGAGGTGTTGTACTGTATGATAGTGTACTGTTAATTTCCCACAACCTTTCATGCACTCAAAGTAATAAGCTGGCTTAGGCTACATATTCACTTCAGTCATTCTTATCCATGCAACCTAACTACTATAAAAGATATGCAAACTACTATATTTTCCCATCATATTTTTTTTCTTTATGGTGTCACTAACGCTGGTGTATGGCGTGAATCTTGATGAGTGCCGACGTCACCAGTCTGCTCGCTGTCCTATGTGCCAAAACAACCGCTGCGAAATTCTCTCTTTTTTTGTGCTGAAACTGACACAGATTTTCTCAGGTTGGTGTACAAATTTTCCACTCCAGCTCCTGAAACAAACATAAAAAAGGTGCAACATATTATTGACATTTGACTGTGAAGCTACATTTCTTCTGTTCTTCTCTTTCTTACAAATTGATGGTGTGCCTCGCTCATTCTGCAAAAACATAGCAAAGTGACTCGCACAGTCCATGCTCACGCCATGTAGTACAAACTATCGCCCAAGATCTACCACTCAAGTGTTCACGCACTACTCGCGAAAGCCCACAAGAATACCATCGCACAATAGTGCGAGAAACCACATGCGAAAACCAAAAGCGAATAACCACCGTGAACCACAATCGCATAAGACGCGATAGCTCATCTGTGTAACCACACTCGAATAAAATATCCCCTTCGCGAGAAACATCGCACAAAAGGCGACATCCATAGACAAAAAACACACTACAAATACATCGCACCACTGGCGATGACAATAATCAGGCCACAGCGAAGACACATTGCATTGGGCGGTGGTCACAAACCACGTCGAAACAAGCAAGAAAGTCAACACGCCTCTCGCATAGACAATACACGACCATCCTGGAACATACCTCCAAGGGTCTCACAAACTAATCTCAACGACACCCCTCTCACACACTATACTACGAATTATATACGGGATCGTACAAGGGCGTTTACTGCGATGCACACACACTAAACAGAAGAAATATGATTGTAGCCCAACTCTAAGATGTTACGAGAAGAATACCGCCAATACTCGTGCAATTGTTTCAGACTCGAAGGTATAAAATTCTATTGTTGTTGTGAAACCTGTCGTTTCGTGCAAATTGCAAAGCTGCTATGAGAACATATTAACTCGCGAGAAATAACTCCAATAAGCAACGAAGTTTCCGTTGTGAAATCAGCACATTTCCACTCCCAACAATTGTAATTTATTCAGCTCTGGTATGACCAACTGAACGTCTATAAACTTGCTACATGTTACGAAGAAATACTTGTACAGTGAAATTCTAACAATGCCAACTCTTACGACTAGCAGTAATGAGAGATGTTCCTATGCTAATACCATGGTGAATCACAAAAGGATCTAAAGAAATGGTTGTTATCTTTAAAATTATTATAACTAAACAAACTTATGCTACAATGCTTACGTTCAGTTGTCACGGACCATTAAACCATCTGTGGCTTGTTCAGAATAAGAAAGTGCCATTGTATGTCCCCCCTTCTACTTTCTTCTCTTCTTTTTCCTCCTGCTGTAACTGCTGCTATCGTGACCTCCAGCTTATTCAATGAAGCGTTACATGTGCGATATGTGTTGCACTCAGATCTCAGGAACTCCACCTCATACGCATTCTCGTGCGCGACACGGCGTATCCGAATCGGTCCATTATACACTTTGAAGAATTTCTGGCACTGTCTCTTCTGTTTGTTTGAGAGCCTAAACGATTTGACGAGAACCTTCTGTCCAACGCTAAATTCCCGAACCCGAGCCTTATTCGACTTTGATGTTAATGCAACGACTACTAAAATGTATCGCAAACCATGCCGAGTGACCGGGAGCGGTCCCATTAAGCCTGCAGCTGCCATGTGTCGCAGTTTGTTTGGAGCGATTGGATGGAGGGGTGCCTTCATTGACTGGCTGGCAGGTTTTGTCTTCTGACAGGTCTTGCATACTGATAGAACCTTCCTTATGCGTCTTTCTATTTGTTTAAAATGACTCAGGTCCTTCAGTTTAAGGAAGCATTTCCGTGTTCCGAAGTGACAATAACTTAAGTATGTGTACCAGATTAACTTATTAACTAAGTCGTCTGGTATACAAAGGTTCCATATCGTGCTGGTTGCGTTAACTTACAAGGTAGAACATTCGTAATTCGTCTTTCTGGCTGTTCTTCCAATGTTCTTTCAGCTGCTTCAGTTCCGGATCTTTATCTTGCTCTCTTCTTGTATCCCGTAATGACGCAGTCATGAAGTTCTCGAAAGCGACTCGCCGGAGATACAATAGACTAAAGTGACTATCGTCCGCATCTTCTCCCTTTGCATCTGGTCTCCCAATCGGCGAACGTGAAAGTGCGTCCGCAATTACATTTGTTTTGCCCGGGACGTGTCTGATGCTGAAGTCAAATTGCTGGAGGAATAAAACCCATCGTGTCAGCCTATCGTGTCCCAATCTTGCCGACAGCAAAAATTCCAACGTTCTGTAGTCTGTGAAGACGTGGGTCTTGTGTCCACGCAAGAAATATTTGAATTATTTTGAAAGCCCACACGGTCGCCAATGCCTCCAACTCAGTTACTGAGTAATTCCTTTCACACTTTGTAAGGACCTGGCTCCCAAATGCTAATGTCCAATCTTCCATAATTTGTTAGACTATTACTACACCATGACATGTTTTCGCTGCATTAGTCCACATGCAACAATCCACTGTTAAGTAAGGGTAAGCTAGGATAGGTGCCTCCACAAGGGCCTGTTTAAACGAATTGAATTCATTATCCGCTGCCTCGTCCCATATCCACGGTGTCTTCTTTCCTGTTGAGGCACAAAGTCTTGGTGCGACGTTCTCCTTCATTCTAATGAACTTCTTATAAAAATTTGCGACGCCCAGGAACCCTCTGAGGTCCTTCCAGGTCTGTCATCTCGGGAATTGAGCAATAGCTTCGAGTTTTTCTGGATTAGGTGCAATACCGTCTTCTGAAATCACGTGCCCAAGAAAATCCACCTTCCTCGTTCCGAAAAAAGATTTTCCAAATTAATTGTTGCCTTAGTGTTCCTAGTAGTTCGCCAAGGACCTCGTTGTGTTCGTCCCAAGTGGGCTTCGCGATGAGGATATCATCAACATAGGACTGTCGTCTGCTTCACGTCTGCTGTGCAGCGAGCTACGTTAATTTAAGTATTAATTGTATTTTTCTTTCTTGTCACTTCTTCTTCCGTGTGTTTTTGCTTTTAGGAAGCTTTAATTGTCGAGTGCTAGTAATAGTGTGCCATAGATTTCGTGTTTGTTTTGAATACTGTCAGAGAGAGTCCCTTTAGTCAGCCATAGTGCCAGTAGTGTCAGTGTCGTCGTAACTGCCGTCTGCTTCACGTCTGCTGTGCAGCGAGCTACGTTAATTTAAGTATTAACTGTATTTTTCATACTTGTCACCTCTTCTTCCGTGTGTTTTTGCTTTTAGGAAGCTTTAATTGTCGTGTGCTAGTAATAGTGTTCCATAGATTTCGTGTTTGTTTTGAATACAGTCAGAGAGAGTGCCTTTAGTCAGCCATAGTGCCAGTAGTGCTATTTTCATTGTTTTCTACAAGAAGTGTCTAGCAACCACAGTTTAGTCAACTATCAGCCGCCTTCAGTGAATTAGCAGTCTAGTTAAAAGTTGACTAACTCTCTACAGTAAATTGATTTCTTAGGATGGACAGGATGTGTGATTGCTGTGTACGGACGCAGGAGGAGCTGGCCACTGTTTGCGAACAGCTGAACGTGTTGATGGCCGCGGTCAGCCGTCTTCAGGCTGCTGCCTCGGAGTGTAGCGGCAGTGGGGAGTCTGGTGCGTCGCATGGTACACCCCAGGTGTTACGTGTTTCACCCACTGTCCCTGCTGTCGAGACATCTTCGCGGCTACCGGGCGCGCTTGGGCCACCCACTCCCCAAGGGGAGTGGCGGGTTCAGCGGCGTTCAAGGCGCACGAGGCGGAGGGTCAATGTGGAGGCTGGCCGTGTGGTATCGCCCGCTCTGCCTGTGAGTGGACATGTGGCCGCTCCTTCAGCAACGTCCGCGCAGGCACACGGGGGGGGGGGGGGGGGGGGGTTCATTAGTTATTGGGAGCTCCAACGTTAGGCGGGTGATGGAGCCCCTTAGGGAAATAGCGGAAAGGTCGGGGAAGAAGGCCAGTGTTCACTCTGTCTGCTTGCCGGGGGTCCCATCCGAGATGTGGAGGAGGCCCTGCCGGCGGCGATAGAGAACACTGGGTGCGTCCGACTGCAAATTGTTACTCATGTCGGCACCAATGACTCCTGCCGTCTGGATTCAGAGGTCATCCTCAGTTCGTACAGGCGGTTGGCGGAATTGGTGAAGGCGGAAAGCCTCGCTCGCGGGGTGGAATCTGAGCTAACTATTTGTAGTATCGTTCCCAGAACCGATCGCGGTCCTCTGGTTTGGAGCCGAGTAGAAGGCTTAAACCAGAGGCTCAGACGATTCTGCGGAGATCTGGGGTGCAAATTTCTCGACCTCCGCTATCGGGTGGAGAAATGTAGGGTCCCCCTGAATAGGTCAAGCGTGCACTACACGCCGGAAGCGGCTACAAGGGTAGCGGAGTACGTGTGGAGTGCACATGTGGGTTTTTTAGGTTAGAGAATTCCCTCCCTAGGCCCAACAAGACGCCTCCTGAGACGCGGCAAGGTAGGAGTAGGCAAAATGCAACAGGGAATAACAATATTAATGTAAACTGCAGGAGCGTCTATAGAAAGGTCCCAGAACTGCTCTCATTAATAAACGGTCACAATGCCCACATAGTACTAGGGACAGAAAGTTGGCTGAAACCAGACGTAAATAGTAATGAAATCTTAAACTCAGATTGAAATGTATACCGCAGAGACAGGCTGGACAGTGAAAGGGGAGGCGTGTTTATAGCTATAAGAAGTGCAATAGTATCGAAGGAAATTGACGGAGATCCGAAATGTGAAATAATTTGGGTGAAGGTCACAGTTAAACCAGGCTCAGACATGGTAATTGGATGTCTCTATAGGCCCCCTGACTCAGCAGCTGTTGTGGCTGAGCACCTGAAGGATAATTTGGAAAATATTTCGAGTAGGTTTCCCCACCATGTTATAGTTCTGGGTGGAGATTTTAATTTGCCGGATATAGACTGGGAGACTCAAACGTTCATAACGGGTGGCAGGGACAAAGAATCCAGTGAAATTTTTTTAAGTGCTTTATCTGAAAACTACCTTGAGCAGTTAAACAGAGAACCGACTCGTGGCGATAACATATTAGACCTTCTGGTGACAAACAGACCTGAACTATTTGAAACAGTTAACGCAGAACAGGGAATCAGCGATCATAAAGCGTTTACTGCAACGATGATTTCAGCCGTAAATAGAAATATCAAAAAAGGTAGGAAGTTTTTTCTGTTTAGCAAAAGTGACAAAAAGCAGATTACAGAGTACCTGACGGCTCAACACGAAATTTTGTCTCAAGTACAGATAGTGTTGAGAATCAGTGGACAAAGTTCAAAACCATCGTACAATATGCGTTAGATGAGTATGTGCCACGCAAGATTGTAAGAGATGGAAAAGAGCCACCGTGGTATAACAACCGAGTAAGAAAACCGCAGCGGAAGCAAAGGGAACTTCACAGCAAACATAAACATAGCCAAAGCCTTGCAGACAAACAAAATTACGCGAAGCGAAATGTAATGTGAGGAGGGCTATGCGAGAGGCGTTCAATGAATTTGAAACTAAAGTTCTATGTACTGACTTGGCAGAAAATCCTAAGAAATTTTGGTCTTATGTCAAAGCGGCAGGTGGATCAAAACAAAATGTCCAGACACTAAGGCCGAAATACTAAATGTCTGTTTCCAAAGCTGTTTCACAGAGGAAGACTGCACTGTAGTTCCTTCTCTAGATTGTCGCACAGATGACAAAATGGTAGATATCGAAATAGACGACAGAGGGATAGAGAAACAATTAAAATCGCTCAAAAGAGGAAAGGCCGCTGGACCTGATGGGATACCAGTTCGATTTTACACAGAGTACGCGAAGGAACTTGCCCCCCTTCTTGCAGCGGTGTACCCTAGGTCTCTTGAAGAGCGTAGCGTTCCAAAGGATTGGAAAAGGACGCAGGTCATCCCCGTTTTCAGGAAGGGACGTCGAACAGATGTGCAGAACTATAGACCTATATCTCTAACGTCATCAGTTGTAGAATTTTGGAACACGTATTATGTTCGAGTATAATGACTTTTCTGGAGACTATAAATCTACTCTGTAGGAATTAGCATGGGTTTCGAAATAGTTGATCGTCTGAAACCCAGCTCGCGCTATTCGTCCACGAGACTCAGAGGATCATAGACACGGGTTCCCAGGTAGATGCCGTGTTTCCTGACTTCCGCAAGGCGTTCGATACAGTTCCCCACAGTCGTTTAATGAACAAAGTAAAATCATACATGGACTATCAGACCAATTGTGTGATTGGATTGAAGAGTTCCTAGATAACAGAACGCAGCATGTCATTCTCAATGGAGAGAAGTCTTCCGAAGTAAGAATGATTTCAGGTGTGCCGCAGGGGAGTGTCGTAGGATCGTTGCTATTCACAATATACATAAATGACCTTGTGGATGACATCGGAAGTTCACTGAGGCTTTTTGCGGATGATGCTGTGGTATATCGAGAGGTTGTAACAATGGAAAATTGTACTGAAATGCAGGAGGATCTGCAGCGTATTGACGCATGGTGCAGGGAATGGCAATTGACTCTCAATGTAGATAAGTGTAATGTGCTGCGAATACATAGAAAGAAATATCCCTTATCAATTAGCTACAAAATAGCAGGTCAGCAACTGGAAGCAGTTAATTTCATAAATGATCTGGGAGTACGCATTAGGGGTGATTTAAAATGGAATGATCATATAAAGTTGATCGTTGGTAAAGCAGATGCCAAATTGAGATTCATTGGAAGAATCCTAAGGAAATGCAATCCGAAAACAAAGGAAGTAGGTTACAGTACGCTTGTTCGCCCACTGCTTGAATACTGCTCAGCAGTGTGGGATCCATACCAGATGCGGTTGATAGAAGAGATAGAGAAGATCCAACGGAGAGCAGCACGCTTCGTTACAGGATCATTTAGTAATCGCGAAAGCGTTACGGAGATGATAGATAAACTCCAGTGGAAGACTCTGCAGAAGAGACGCTCAGTAGCTCGGTACGGGCTTTTGTTGAAGTTTCGAGAACATACCTTCACCGAAGAGTCAAGCAGTATATTGCTCCCTCCTACGTATATCTTGTGAAGAGACCATGAGGATAAAATCAGAGAGATTAGAGCCCACAAAGAAGCATACCGACAATCCTTCTTTCCACGAACAATACGAGACTGGAATAGAAGGGAGAACCGATAGAGGTAATCAAGGTACCCTCCGCCACACACCGTCAGGGGCTTGCGGAGTATGGATGTAGATGTAGATGTAGATGTAGACATGATGTCATTCTTCAGACTTTCCGACAAAATTCCGTTCAGCCCCTTAATGAATGCTGCGGACGATATATTGAAACCAAAGGGCAATCGCCGGAACTGATAGTAGTGTCCTTCAACTAGGAACGCCACGTATTGACAACACAACAGGTGTAATTCAATTTGCCAGAAACTTTAACGGAGATCAATGGACGAAAACACTTTGACACCTTGAAATCTATGCAAGAGATCTAGCTTCTCTGGACGGTCTGTTTCCAGCAAGATTATCGTATTGATTTGCCTCGAATCAAGCACCAGGCATATTGACCCATCCTTCTTCTCAACTACCCACAATGGGTTATTGTACGTGGACACACCAGTTTCAATGATTCCTTCTTGCAGCATCCTCTGTACTTCTTTCCAGACCTTCTCTCAGTAAGTGATGGGAATGGGATAAGGTGGGACGAATAACTTCTGGTGTTCTTTAACACGGAATGCATAAATTATTGATGGTTCCTGTCTTAGGTAGGAACACTTCAATGTTGTTCAGTGGGACCGTGTGTAGTTCTGCCCTCTCCTCTTCAGTATTATTGTCAATAACACAAACCCTCTCTTTATCATCTGACAGATCTCGTCCTGGGTGTCCTCTTGGTCATAGTGGCAATCCCTTTCATCTCTCAACACTGATTTCGACCTTCGTAAACGAGAGTCTTCTGCATCTACGCGGTTTTAAGGCGCCTCACCGGGACTTGCGTACATATCGCCCGAGCAATGAATCGAAGCATGATTCTTTTATCCTTATTTAATGTCGCTGTACCACGTCCTAGATCCAGTATTGCATTGTACTCACTTAGAAAATCTGTTCCGATAATCAGCTCAATCGTCATTTTTGGCACGATTGGAAGTTTCCCACCAGCAGGTAACCTTGACGAAGTAGCTCTAGCCTAGTCTGCATGTTCACTTCTGCCTTCCCTACTATTGCTCCTTTTATTCTTAATCTCTTCACTGATAGTTCCGCCCAGTCTTGCAGTCCCTTACACTGTCTATAAACCTCTTCCGCGATGGCCGAAATCTCACTACCATTATCCAGGACTGCTCTAACTTCCTTTTCTCCTATGGTTACCGCAACAATTGGATGCACGTCATTTTGAGTGAACTCCGCTCTTTCTTCCAGCAACGTTTCTTCAATATCGTCGTACCTAATAACATTGATGAGGCTGGGTCCGAATTCAGTTGCAGACACGTTTTGTGCCTCTTCTGCATATTCAACTAGTCATTGACGTTGGTTGTCATTTCCTCGCGCCCTTCGGCCTGGGTTCGGTCCTCGAATCTCAATTTCCTCGACTTGACCTCCATTTCCGTTTCCTCCATATTTCATTCGCGCTCATCTTCTATTGTCATTGAAACCAGAGTCATGGTTTCGTCGTGGTCTGTAGCCTTCATTCCTCCTTCCATTCCAGCCTCTGTTACGTAGTACATAATTATTGTGGTTCCAATTCCAGTCTCCCCGTTGTTCAAATTCATTGCTCCCGAAATTTCTGGACCGTGATTGATTTCCTTAAGGCGTTCTATTCCGTACATTTCCGTTCTTATTATTGTAATGGTTATATTGTGGACGCAACGTAAGTTCTGTGACATATCTGTCAGACTTTCCTCTGTGTTCTCTGATATTCTCTGCTCGGAATGCGTACTCTAATTCGTAAAGAGTGTTACGGAAAGTGCTGAGCTCCACATTTCACCTGCCAGCTAATACTTGTTGATATGCTGACGGAAGTTTGGTGTAACAGTGACGTATGATTTCACCGGTAGAGCATAGTACGTCAAGATACTAGTTCCTGTCAATCATTGCATCAAGGAACTTGACTGGGCTTTTGTAGGCTGAACTCCCGAAATCATTCCCAAAAAATCATCTCGTACTTTATGCCCTCTTGCGTCTCCTTGGACCAGTAGATATGTAGGAAGCTGTCCTTGAACTCCTGGTAACTGCTACACGTCGCTGATATTCCGCGCATTTTCTCTGCAACTGACCCTTGCAAGTGTCCTCAAATAAAGTCTAATTTGTATTTTAAAGGCCAATTTGGGGGTAAAGAGAGGTCAAATTCTGATATACGATTAGGTGGATGAGTAAAATTACCCTCATCTCGGAAAATTTCGAATTTTCGGACTTGTAAGAAGTGTTGAAAATCAAATGGCGTTTCATCGACAACTTGTGTCCTACGGAAAATATCAGCCCTTTGGATGTCCTCGTTCGACGTTGCCTCATTTATGCTCCCTCCTCGGCTTTGAGAAAATGCGACGTTCATCTCATCATGTCCTCTGCTCGCTGCTAAAGGTATGCAGTTATCCGTCCCGTCCGAAATTGTTTCCGGTTCTGCTGCGTTCGCGCTTGGCCGCATTTATAATTATTTCCTCAGCGCCTCCTCCAATTCCTTCTCCATACGCGTGTTGATAGCTTCCTGTTGCGATTTGAACGAAAGGAGAGTCCGGACCTCTTCAGTCTCGCTCACTGGGGTTGCAGTTGTTACCTCTGAACCAGCCCCTAATTTGCGCAGCTCTGACTCTAATTTGTCCATGACCGCTTTCGCATGAAGATCCGTGGCTTCACGTATTTTCGTGTCGATGCGCTACTACATGTCATTTTGCCCCTTTTCCACCCTTTCGACCTTCTTGTTCAAATTGATCACGACTTCTCGTCATTGCTGTTCTGTGCGTATGCTCGGTTTCGCTGCTTCAACTGCTAGACGTCTTGCGAAACTTGATACTGTCTTGGCGCTCTTAGCATCATGTGCAATCTTTAAACCTTTCATCGCTTTGGTGTTTACTTTACGTAGGTTTTCCTGGAGTTTCGCCCATGACTTGTATTCCTCTCGCATCTGATTTACCTGAGCACCGTTACTTTTTACGTACGTCCTCGTCTCATTAATTTCCTCCTCTATTCCTTTTAATCCAGACTCCATTCCCTTTAGTCTATCTTCGGCGCTAGTGAGCCCACCTGGACGCGACAGGCGACCGACCGGCGCCATCCAAACGTGCCTGCACAGTGAGACCGCGGAACTCGGCAGTCCGGAAATGTTTCCACCCAGGTTCCGCAGAAACAACGCGCTTCCCTCGACCCTCAGTCGCCGTGCGCTTTCACTGCAGTTACTACAGTCGTTTAAATCGGCACCCTATTCCTTTGAACACAAGTAAAGCTTACCACTATTCCTTCCCCCATCCAAGAGCCTTAACTACTGCCCACTATTTCATCATACACAAACATACAGAAAACAGAGAAAACGCACTTCGAATGTGGAATATGTGGGTGGAGGCGACTGAATGTAATCGAGTACAGTGCTATACTAAGCCTCCCGATCAGAAAAATAGTGAATTTGCACTAGGAGTAGGCAGCTGTACTACATTTACAAGCAGTTGTAGAACACGGAACGACAGGTTATGTCATTATCGCGTGGGTAGAAGTGACATAAAAAATCGATAAATTGCGAAAAATGATTGAAAATACGTATAAATTGAGGGAAAATACGCTGAAATGCGGGGAAATTGAGGAAGAAATTGCGTGTCTTCTGGTTGGCGCAGAACAATTCTTGTAGATGGGGACAAGTATGCGACAGCATGAGGAATTCGAGAAATCGTCGACATGGAAGTGAAGGGAACCGGGACACAGTTACTTATTTTTCGTCGAGGCAGCATTCTACTATATGTCTATTGACGTAACAGTGATACACGGGAGTTGACTACTGTATTTGACGCTTTTAAGGGAAACAGAGAACAATTTGCCTCTAAACTTACCGAGTGATCAAAAAGTCAGTATAAATTTGAAAACCTAATAAACCACGGAATAATGTAGACAGAGAGGTAAAAATTGACACACATGCTTGGAATGACATGGGGTTTTATTAGAACAAAAAAAAAACATATTGCTAGACGCATGAAAGATCTCTTGCGCGCGTCATTTGGTGATGATCGTCTGCTCAGCCGCCACTTTCGTCATGCTTGGCCTCCCAGGTTCCCAGACCTCAGTCCTTGCGATTATTGGCTTTGGGGTTACCTGAAGTTGCAAGTGTATCGTGATCGACCGACATCTCTACGGATGCTGAAAGACAACATCCGACGCCAATGCCTCATCACAACTGCGGACATGCTTTACAGCGCTGTTCACAACATTATTCCTCGACTACAGCTATTGTTGAGGAATGATGGTGCACATATTGAGCATTTCCTGTAAAGAACCTCATCTTTGCTTTGTTTTACTTTGTTATGCTAATTATTGCTATTCTGATCAGATGAAGCGCCATCTGTCGGACATTTTTTGAACGTTTGTATCTTTTTGGTTCAAATAAAACCCATGTCATTCCAATCATGTGTGTCAATTTGTACCTCTCTATCTACATTACTCCGTGGTTTATTCAGTTTTCAAATTTATACTGACTTTTTGATCACCCGGTACATGCATCTGTGTTAAAGGTTAATAGAGAGTGGATGGGATGATCGATTGAGATGGAGCTGTAACGAGGTAGGATTTAATGGCAGACAGATGATGCGTTCTAGAGAGGGAGGGAGATATTGGCGCAGGCCATTTGACCATTTTTTCCGCTGTTCTGTCAGTATTTGTGATATTGCCTGCGTTTGAATCGTATACAACCACGTGTTCTGTATTTGACTTAGAGCACTGCCTACTTGTGATAGTTAACAGCAAATCTCTCCGTCATCAGAGGACTTCCCTCTCATGTGTGATGAAACGTGACCATCCTGTTTCGACACATTCCTCTAAACGAACGAAGAGTTATGCGATGTACTCCATTCCCTTGTCGCATCTTGGGTATAAAATCGAGACTTCCGTTTCATAACTAAGATGATTGTAAGTTAGCGATAGGTGTTTGTGAGACACTGTAATCCCCAGGTATACATCTGTTTGACAGATGTCCTGTTTACAGAGTTAGTTACGGCATGACGTGTAATTTCACGTGTCGGACGCCACTGCTATGCGTTTATCTGTGTCCTTGTAAGAGGTAGTCTCAGTTACTAACGATCATTTTACATACGACTGATGCGAGCATAGTATAATTTCTGAACCGTGATTGGATGTGAACAGTGGATGCTATACATCTCTGGAGAGCTACATTGTGCACATATCACACCAAACCACTGTTTTAAGGAAGTAGTTTTTTCGTGTTACAGTTTGTTACCGTAGTTTATCGTAGAGAAACCTGCAAGGAGGATCTATGTTACGCGCTGTAGATATATTAGTTACATTGGAATATTAACAGTGCTGCATTCCGCATGACTGATGGTTCGGGAACTCAAGCGATCTAACATTATAGCCTGTTTTAAGTGCAGAATCGTGTAGCCTTAGGAGTGCGTGTGTTTACGTTCTCTCTCACCAATACCCTCCTAGTACTGATTCCAGAACAATACTTTAAAATTGATAGCGTAGTTGATTTACGTAAAATGCCCTGTTCAAAAATGTGCTGAACAACATTCACATTGTATACTGATTTGGATGTTGAGGGTCTTCCATATCGACTTGCATCTTTCACACTATCATTAATTTCTTAGACAATTTTTTACTGTCTTAGGGTTAAGTATTGCATTCCTACCTCTCTCTTGCCTCAGCCATCTCTGAACTTGAACCACCAGTCGCAAGACTAACTACCTAGCACGATCTTCACTCTCTCTTCTGTTGTGAGTACACTAGCCATCCATTTTTTGCTTTCCACTCAATCAGCCTCTGAAATCATAAATGATAAACATCATAATAATCAACGTTATTATGCCAGAGATAAACAAAGAGAATCAGAATTAAAAATAGGTATTGACTTTATAACCATCCCTCATGAAACAAGTTTGTGGCGTCAACAAGAACTGCACAAGTTACAAAATAAACAGTGCATATAATGATTCTGATATAAGAAGTAAATATGATCTTCACAAAAATATTTAATAAATCTCACCATCAGCATGGTACAGAAAAGAGTACATTATTCAAGCATAAAATTACACAAAACGCCTCGATCATATTAAATCAGTCATTAGGGATATGATTAAATTAAAGAGAAAACAAATAAAACTTTATCTTTTGGAAAGGTCTTTCTATTCATTACAGGAATTTTTTGACAACAGGTAAATACTTCGTGAACCATGTTTAATTTTAAGCATTGCTACACCAACTTACTCTGTAGTACTATTATATCACTTATATGAATTATAATGTACGCCTTATGATTTGTTTTTATGACTATTATTACTACTATTTCCTGAGTTTTTACATGAACATTTGAGCCTCGCTTTTCTTATATATCTGTTTACACATTATTTATGTTGTAAGTCTCATGACTGTTTACGAGGAGGGTACCAAAGAAACTGTAATTATTTTTTAAGAGCTATGTATTGTCAAACTGTTTAGAAAACTACGTTATCCCCTTCAAAATATTGTCCATTACAACTAATACACTTTTCCCAACGGTGTTTCCACTCTTTGAAACAGTTTTTTGTAACCATCTTTAGAAATGGCTGACAGTTCCTCCCTCGCTTTTTTTCTTGACTTACTCAATGTTGTGAACTCGGTGTCCTCTCATGCTTCTTTTCATGCGTGGAATTAATAAAAAGCAACATGGAGACAGATCAGACGAGTAAGGTGCGTGGGACAGCGGAACCATGCCATTTTTAGCCAAAAACTGTCTAATAGCGATGGCTGTGTATGCAGAACCGTTGTCATGGTGGAAGGATCAGTTTCCTGCCTGCCACAAACCGGGTTTGTTGTGCAATCTTCTTAAAACTTCCAAATAAAAGATTTCATTGACGGTCTGACTTGGGGGAATAAACTCTCACTCTTCAGTTTTTCCCATAACGTCATCTTGGTAAGCTGTTTACTGCATTAAAACAGTTTCAGTAACATTTTTACCGAGTAGACAACAAATTTTCACAGCTGCATGTTGTTCACTTAAACTTTTCATCATAAAAACGAAACAAGATCAAAACAGCACTAACAAAAATAATCACTGCAGTTGAACAGGACAAGCCAGGTCGACAGCACGGGTGGTAAAGAACTGGCAATGAGGTGTGCTATAGACGCCTAGCGGCAGAAGAGCGTTCTTTTTGGTACCCCATTGTACATGTGGTTATTACTGTAATAATATGATGCACTCTACATCCTAGGATATACTCGAATCTACGGTATTTTTATCTCGTCTGCTTTCTGAGTGATTCCAATAAAGGTAGACATATGAAAACGGTTTAAGGTTTATCTTGTAGATAATAGTAACTATTACTTGTCTTTTGCAGTGCTATTCTATTATCTACAAGGTAAAAGGCATATAAGTAAAAATTGAGTTGTACCCAGCTCCTCTTTCAGGCACTACAGATAGAATCATTTCGTCAAACTGAGGTGGGACTAGTATGTGGATAACTTAAACAAAATTCTCAGTTCTGCTTGCTTTGCACTTAAAACTTTCTGTCGTTATCTTGACATGCAAAAAGTATTGGTAGCACACTTTCACTATCATCCCTTATCTAACTTAACTGACTGACTGGCTCCACAAAATACATACAAGATTTATACTGTCCTGTTTTCATTAAACTGTATATTTTGAAATAGCATGTTTTGTTTAATGTGTAGTCTAACCAAATGGACAACAAATGTGCTCATAACTAAGAATAAGGAAAATACACTGTTTAATTGATCCAAACTTAATGAAACAAGATTTTTAAGTTCTTTCGTTGTTACTATGTACAAGTTTTCACATGGCGAGCAGTTTGTCACTTCCGCTTTCTTTGTGCATTGTCTGTTGCTTCAGGTCGCCACGTTTAGAAGTGTGGTTTTAAACCATTAGAGTCATGATTATGTGATTTGATGTGATGTATTCCAAACTTTTCACAGAAATGTCAAAAAGAACATACGTCTTTCGTGATGAAATTAAAACTGAGTTTCCATTTCTGAAATTTGAACAGCAAAGCGAGAAATTATTTTGCACATTATGTAAAACTACTTTTTCAATCGACCATGGAGGTCAATCTGATACTGTGCAACACATTAAGGTGAAGAAACACAAGCTAGCCATTTAGCATAAAGCATCACATATTTTCTTGCAGTATGTGAGAACAGTGGCATTGTACTCGTAAATGGGTGGCTCACCATCTGATGAAAGAAGACCAATCCTCTAGGTCAATGGAGTACACTGCTGTGATCTTCCGGAAGCTTTCTGAGTAGAAATGTACCTGTTCCAGAACAAAATGTGAATCTGTTACAGCGAATGTGTTGTATCAACAAACACTGTATCAAATTTCTCTGGATTTGAAAGATGTGAAGTATATTTCAGTTATTGTGGACACTTATAATCAAAAAATTGTAAAAATGATGCCAGTGCTTGTTAGACTTTTATATCAAGTAAGGGGATTCAAGTAAAGACGACTGATTTCCAGAACATAACAGGTGAAGTGGCTGATGTTATAACAATTTTTATTGGGCAAATTCTTGATAAATTTCTTAATAAATTCCACCTGAGGGATAAAATTGTTGCATTCTTTAGTGACAAATGCAGGACAATCTCTCTAAGTGTAGGAAGAACGGGACAAAACAATTTTTTGCAAGATTTAAACCTTCACTGAAGAGCAATGTTCATGGTGTTGGTTGTACAGAATACAAAATGCATAGTGCAGTATATACCAATACTGATATTCTCCCACCAGATACAGAAACCATTTTAAACAGAACTTTCCAGTATTTCCACATTTACATAATTTATGTTGAAGAACTAAAAAGACTTGTGATTTTTCTGAAGTGGAATATAAACAGATACTCGGTAGTATTTCAAACAGAGGTCCATTCCTTAGAACTAACTGTTCACAGAATTACTGATATTTATGAAGGACTGAAATTTTATTTATTATCTCAATAAAAACGCCTCATCTTATAATCATTCCTTAGAGAGATTTGGTCACTGCTGTGGGTCTATTTTATTCAGAACTGGAGATGTTTTTACTGTTGATGAAAGCATCACCAAAAATAAAAACTATTAAGGCAGCAGACACATCAGCAGATGATGTCTTGGAGACGTTGGAAATACTGGTAAGGAAAATGAAGTCGAGGAAGCAGGAAAATTTTCAAACTAGAAAAATTTAGCCTTTGATAAATTCATTGCAAGAAGATGTACTGTTGAAACATTCTGACCTCTTGGACATTTCAGGTTTATTTTATGAAACATTAATTGAATATACTGAAAATTGGGCTTACCCCTTTGATGTGTTGAAACCATTTTATTGGGTTCAGCTCAAATATGATTTTCTGTGGAAGTCAGTTACATAGAGATTGAGGAAAATATTCTGAAAGAAGTACATGAAGGTGAACTTTTCGAGGAAGTGAAGCATGTCAAAAATGTATTTGAAATGAAAAGCAGTGAATTAAGAATTGTTAAGTGTGTTGGTGAAAAATGCCTCATCATTTTCGACTTCTTTGCATGCTAGGCTGTCTCCGCCATAAATTTAGTGCTCATTACTGCATTTGCGCTAGCTCTGTCTTGCACTAATGCTGCTGTAGACTGAGTGTTCTCTATCAGAAATGTTTTATAGACTGATGAAGAGACAGATTAAGAGTCGAAATTGTAAAGCAAATAATTATAACAAAGACTCATTCTTAGGATTTTGCATGTGATGGTTTTGATACTATTCCATTTGATATTATTAAACTCCTGAATGTCATACATTCTCCTGCAAAATATAAGTGAGGGAGCGAAGTAAGTAACCCAAGTAAGTAATAATAATTGTCTACCTTGATGAAAGGTCTCATTACATTAGAGTGAAATACAGTGTTTGCATGTGCAATAATTAAATATTTACTCAGTTAGTAAGGCTGGACAACTTTAGGTTTTTTAATGTTAGTTTCAACAAAAAGGTATTATGATCTACGTAGTTGTAGTATGAACCAAGTATTTCCACACATATATACATAGTATAAACAGAAGTTTCCACAACATGTAGATTCATTCAACTTCCAAAAATAAATATCAGTAAACAGCCAAAGAACATTGGAAGGTCAATAAAAAATTGTGGAAATACACGTGTCTTTGCATCATATTATCTTTCAAATACGCTGAAGAGTCAAAGAAACTGGTACACCTGCCTAATATCATGTAGGGACCCCGCAAACACGCAGAAGTGCCGCAACACTACGTGACATGGACTCGAATAATGTCTGAAGTAGTGCCGGAGGAATTGACATGATGAATTTACGGATTTTTGGACATAAATCCGTAAGAGTAAGAGGGGACTGACATCTCTTCTGAACAGTACAATGCAAGGCATCCCAGGTATGCTCAAGAATGTTAATATCTGAGGAGTCTGGTGGCCAGTGGAAGTGTTTCGATTCAGAAGAGTGTTCCTGGAGCCGCTCTGTAGCAATTCTGGTAATGTGGGCTCTTGCATTGTCCTGCTGGAATTGTCCACATCAGTCGGAGTGCACAATGGACATGAACGGATGCAGGTGACCAGACAGAATGCTTACGTTGATTTCACCTGTCAGAGTCGTATCTAGACGTATCAGGGCTCCATATCATTCCAACTCCACACACCTCACACCATTAGACAGCCTCCACCAGACTGAACAGTGCCCTGCTGACATGCAGGATCCATGGATTCATGAGTTTGTCTCCATACCCTTACATGTCCGTCCACTCGATACAATTTGAAAGGAGACTCGTCTGACCAGGTGACATGGTTCCATTCATCAACAGTCTAATGTCGGTGTTGACAGGCGTGGCTACACCAGTTTCTACGGTGCTTCAGTGTATAATGTGTATGAAATAACATGACTAATGTTGAAAAAAATGTAAATTAAAAAAAAAGATGAGACGTGTCGATCCAGCAATCCACCGATTATGGAGCTCGAGTGCTAACCACTTAACAGCCGTAATCTTGAACTCAGGGTTGCAATGGACCAGCACATCACAGACGTGTAAAACTTGTCTTGTGATTTTTTTGAGAATGACTAAGTAGTACACTTTACTACTGGCACTTTTTGTTGCCCTAATGGACTGTTAAAAGTGTACAAAGTGTGAAATAAATCCATGATCTGAACAATGTGGCCTTCCCTTGTCAGAAACAAACTAGTCTAGAATTTGTTGGCCACACCTATAATTTCCAGTTCGTGGGCTATGCTGGTTGCACATTGTCGTCTGTGGGAGTGGGGGGGGGGGGAGGGGAGGGGTGCAGAGCAGCGTTGGTAGGGAGGGTGACGGAGGGTCTCAGTTGCCTTCCACCCACCATCTCTGTCGCATTTGAATGTCATGTTCTACTTTGTTGTAGCTTAGTATTGGCTCCCATGCTTTACTGAGTTGGAAGTCCGTGTCCCTGTTGATTAAATTATCACTCACACGGATTTCAATTCCTTCTCCGAAAAAACCAGTTCCAAAATTTATCGGTGATCGGTGGTAACTTTCGTATGTTGCTAATTACTACACTCCTGGAAATGGAAAAAAGAACACATTGACACCGGTGTGTCAGACCCACCATACTTGCTCCGGACACTGCGAGAGGGCTGTACAAGCAATGATCACACGCACGGCACAGCGGACACACCAGGAACCGCGGTGTTGGCCGTCGAATGGCGCTAGCTGCGCAGCATTTGTGCACCGCCGCCGTCAGTGTCAGCCAGTTTGCCGTGGCATACGGAGCTCCATCGCAGTCTTTAACACTGGTAGCATGCCGCGACAGCGTGGACGTGAACCGTATGTGCAGTTGACGGACTTTGAGCGAGGGCATATTGTGGGCATGCGCGAGGACGGGTGGACGTACCGCCGAATTGCTCAACACGTGGGGCGTGAGGTCTCCACAGTACATCGATGTTGTCGCCAGTGGTCGGCGGAAGGTGCACGTGCCCGTCGACCTGGGACCGGACCGCAGCGACGCACGGATGCACGCCAAGACCGTAGGATCCTAAAGTGCCGTAGGGGATCGCACCGCCACTTCCCAGCAAATTAGGGACACTGTTGCTCCTGGGGTATCGGCGAGGACCATTCGCAACCGTCCCCATGAAGCTGGGCTACGGTCCCGCACATCGTTAGGCCGTCTTCCGCTCACGCCCCAACATCGTGCAGCCCGCCTCCAGTGGTGTCGCGACAGGCGTGAATAGAGGGACGAATGGAGACGTGTCGTCTTCAGCGATGAGAGTCGCTTCTGCCTTGGTGCCAATGATGGTCGTATGCGTGTCTGGCGCCGTGCAGGTGAGCGCCACAATCAGGACTGCATACGACCGAGGCACACAGGGCCAACACCCGGTATCATGGTGTGGGGAGCGATCTCCTACACTGGCCGTACACCACTGGTGATCGTCGAGGGGACACTGAATAGTGCACGGTACATCCAAACCGTCATCGAACCCATCGTTCTACCATTCCTAGACCGGCAAGGGAACTTGCTGTTCCAACAGGACAATGCACGTCCGCATGTATCCCGTGCCACCCAACGTGCTCTAGAAGGTGTAAGTCAACTACCCTGGCCAGCAAGATCTCTGGATCTGTCCCCCATTGAGCATGTTTGGGACTGGATGAAGCGTCGTCTCACGCGGTCTGCACGTCCAGCACGAACGCTGGTCCAACTGAGGCGCCAGGTGGAAATGGCATGGCAAGCTGTTCCACAGGACTACATCCAGCATCTCTACGATCGTCTCCATGGGAGAATAGCAGCCTGCATTGCTGCGAAAGGTGGATATACACTGTACTAGTGCCGACATTGTGCATGCTCTGTTGCCTGTGTCTATGTGCCTGTGGTTCTGTCAGTGTGATCATGTGATGTATCTGACCCCAGGAATGTGTCAATAAAGTTTCCCCTTCCTGGGACAATGAATTCACGGTGTTCTTATTTCAATTTCCAGGAGTGTATTATGCCTGTTTTCAAAGCAGTGTTCCACTGTCGAATATTTGTTGTGCTGCAGTAAACGGGTCAGTTTCTGCACATCAGTCTTCAGTTGTGCAGATCATTTCTCCAAAATACCTTTTTTTAGCATCCACACGGAAGTTGGCACACCCCCGCGTTTTTTGAGACCCACGTCGTCTTTCAATGTCCATACTAAAGCTCGTATTTTTGTAGTGGGTGTAAAAATGGCGTTACATGGTATTTTCGAAATAGTCTTCCAATTTTTGATGACAGATTGCTAGAAAAGGGTATGAAAGCGATCTTCTTATCGTCTTCTTCTGTGGTTTCATCCTCTGTGTCGTTATTGGGGCTCTTACACTGCACGGCCATCCAAATCTGCCAGTTGCTATATCCAATCTATGCCCCATCACAGTGGATGTGAATGTGATAGGGGACTGCGGGCAGAAGGCAACTGAGGCTGCCTCCCCCCCCCCCCCCCCAAACCCCGCAACATCGCAATCGCACGCCTCCGCAATCGCACGCCTCCGCATCATCAGGCACGGCGCTGGGCCAGCGAGGACTGAGCTCAGGACCTGCAGGTGTAAATACTACCAGCACGCAGCAGACAGTTCATTCCATCAACGTCACCTGATTATAGCAGAACGCAGAAATATCATGGACCTTCGGCTACTGGATGTGTAGTACACCCAAGAACTGTGGAAGCACTCTATACAATGGAAAAGTCCCAGATCACGTGATATTATTTGTACAGTCCTAAAGCACTGACTGCCCAACTACCAGCGCAGCGCCACAGGACAGCACCAAGAAGGCACTGACCTACGTGCCTATTAAAAGAGCGGTCAGCGCCACACTTCCAGGAAAACACGAGTTTAGTGCCCCCTGTCAATCCTGATTTAACCTGCTGCCCATCGCTGGTCGGTCCCAGTTTGGTTGCAGACTTCAACACCACCAGTACTGCATAATAGGAAGACGATAGTATTGGGGCAAGGGGGGCACCACCCCAAAGTATCGTTATTCAAGATGGCAGTGATGACCTCATCCAAGATGGCGGCGATGACGTCACCCTAGATGGCGGCCATGATGTGATTCAAGATGGCGGCTTTTAGCGGGAAGTTTGAATTTTGGTGGACAGATAGGTCAATTGAGCTACCTCCACGAACCTAACAAACCTCCTCTCCCCCCCACCCCCCCAGAAAAATGGCGGTAAGTTCAAATTCCAGTAGGATAATGCATTGCACCACAGTTATCTCTACTAAACTAAGAAAATCGCGGGAAGATAGGTCACTTGGACTAAATCCACTAACTTAAGTCACCCGACCACCACTTCCTCCTTGGGATTCGTGGGAAATGGTCTCAGTCTGCACTGGGCAGCTGGAGAGAGGAAGGAATGTAGTTTATTTATTTCGGAAGAATTTATTTAGGGATGGAGTATATTTATCACAGTGATACAGAACACGTGGTCTGACATGTCGCACAGCATACAGACCTGCAAATTACCCCTAACTACTCCTGAGTAACTCATGTATAATGCTCTACACATGCTCTTGCCACTTGTAAACTGCCAAAATAACGCATTGCACAGCCTACAGACATGCAAACCAATCGTAAATAATGCAATACATTTACGTCCAGAGAGCTAAACAACTCATACATTGTCAAAATAACAATCCATCTAAAAGACTCTGCAAACATGCTTGCTAAACATTAATTGTCAAAATCATGCACCAGTCTTTATTCAAACAATTAGAGACAGCATAACCATCCAGTGTGTCCACCAGGAGGTCCACACTCCAACTGACCTAGTACACAGTACCACCACCAGAGAGCACTGTCGTCCATTCTATGACGTAATCCAAGATGGCAGCCATGACGTCAGCTGATGATGCAAGTACCGTTATCCAGGATGATGGCAAACCATGTGTTCAGCATGAGGTCTGGACCTAGTACACAGTACCACCACCAGAGCGCACTGTCGTCCATCTCGTGACGTAATCCAAGATAGTGGGTGGCAGTGATGGGAAAAGGACTCTGCCTGTGCTGGACATAATTTTTTATTTTGGATGCAATGTCTCCACCACGATATCTCGAGTCCAACTGACCTAGTACACAGTACTGTCCACCAGAGGGTGCAGTCATCCCTCCTGTGATGTAATCCTAGATGATGGTCTGGAGGGGGAAAATGGCGCGGAAATGTCTCAGCCTGCACTGGGCTTCTGACATATAGCTGGTGCGAGTGTGGGCACACCATAATATTTTCGGGTGCTGTACAGATAAAATAGATAACTGCACTGTTTGTGTAAAATGTGTATATGTTGTATTGTAAAGTTACTGTGGCTTATGTTGTGTAAAATGTGTATATATTGCAGTGTAAACTTACTATGGTTTATGTTATGGCATGACTGGAGAAGGTGACTGTGTCCTGTCATGAGGGATGTATAGATTCAGCACATCGACAACCGAGAGGGTATGAGGGAGGTTTTTTACATGGAAAATTATATGCACTATAGATACTGAGATTAGTTCCAGAAGCAGAGTGGTCGAGAGGAGACATTACCTGTACATCGATCAGAGTCAGACTGTAGCAGCAATCGTAATATTTAATTGCATTTACACTTGTAGATATGTTTCTGGCTTCCAATATTCTTGTCAGTCTCGTATATGTTTGATGATCTGTACACAACTTCACGGGTTTAACTGTCAATCCAATTTAGCGGTATGTGCAAAATAATTTTACTGCTGAAAGTCCCGTCTGCAGAAAGAAAGAAAATGTGGATGGTGCTTCGATACTGGCTGCATCAGTAATTCGGCAGGTGAATTCGATAAGAGCCAATCGTAATGCTTGGTTTATTCACATCCTTTGTGCTGGGATATAGGAACCTCTACATAGCGGTGGGAACATTTGTGTGTGTTGAAAGCAGGAAGGGTAACACGTGATGGACAGGGTACCACATTAGAGCAGTGAGGAAGACTGCATCCGACGTTTTTCTCCGCTATTTTCGTAAACACGTTCTGTTAGGACAAGAGTTTCCATGTATACAAGGTCAGACATAAAAAAAGCGAGCGTTAACTATTTCTGGGACACTACACAATTTCCGTGAGGTCGACTCAGTTATTATTTTAGATAGCCATGAGGCTTCAGTATAACTTTGGGAATGTTGCTAGATGTGCATGCGATGGTATGTAGCTCTGCACTGTGTTGCGACACTCATGCTGAGCAGTTAAGTACAGTTAGATACAACTCTCATGTCATGCTAGGAACCATGCCCCCTGTGCTACTCTGTAATCAACGGTAAAGATACGTGCTGCCCGGAGGTGTCCCGCATATGGTAGCTGCTCGAGTGCGCCTTGGAATTCTGTGACGTAAGTAGAGCACTGATTGTATACCTGAAATAGAGACAACTTTCACCTGCATCCAGCGGCACCTTATGGCTGTGGCAGCAAGTGCGCCCCTGGAACGTCATCGCCCCCACCCAGTCGCATCAGCAACCTTGTCTACCTGAACATGTATTTGAGAGGGATTTCTCAGGTTTCAAGTATGAAAGGGATGTCGCCGCTTCATGCATGTGGACATCTGTGTGTAGTTTGACAGCTGATGGACACGTCACTTCGCTGGGGCTGCCTGTAGCCACCTGTGTGGTCTAGTGGACAGGGCGTGGTGGATGGTGTGTGTGCGTGTGGATTGTGTCTGTTGGATTATTTTGCAAGCAGATCTGTAGGCTGCGCTATGCATTATTTGAACAATTTACGAGTTGATTTTGTGTCTGCACATCAGTGTACTGCATTATTTAGGAGCAGTTTGCAGGTCAGTACTGAAATTATATCGGTAAATTAGGAGTTGTTTGCATGTCTGCAGAGCATTATTTAGGAGTAGTTACAGGTCTGTGGGCTGTATGGTGTGACATCAGCATGTGTTTTGTACTAGTGTGGTAAATATACTCCATCCCTAAGTAAAGTACACTCCTTCCTTACTCTATCCAGTAGCTCAGCGCAGGCTGAGACATTTTCGGGCCATTTTCCCCCTCCAGACCACCATCTGGGATGACTGCACCCTCTGGTGGGCAGTACTGTGTACTAGGACAGTGGGACTTGAGATGTTGTGGTGGAGACACTGCATGCAAAATAAAAAATTATGTCCAGCACAGGCAGAGTGCTTTTCCCACGATTTTCCCTCACCATCTTGGATTACGTCACAAGTCAGACGACAGCACTCTCTGGTGGTGGTACTGTGTACTAGGTCCAGACCTCGTGATGAACACACTGTTTGCCGCCATCTTGGATAACGGTACTTGTGTCATCAGCTGATATCATTGCTGCCATCTTGGATTACGTCAAAGAATGGATGACAGCGCCCTCTGGTGGTGGTACTGTGTACTAGGTCAGTTGGAGTGTGGACCTCCTGGTGGGCACACAGGATGGTGGTACTGTCTCTAATTGTTTAAATAAAGACTGGTGCATGATTTCGACAGTTGACAATTAGCAAGCACATTTGCAGAGTCTTTTAGATGGATTATTATGTTGAAAATTTACGACTTGTTTGGCTCTCTCGACGTATTGCATTATATACGAGTGGTTTGCATATCTGTAGTCTGTGCAATGCGTTATTTTGACAGTTTAGAATTAGCAAGCGCATGTGTAGAGCATTATACAAGAGTTTGCAGTTCTGTATGCTTTGTGGCTTGTCAGAGCGTGTGTTCTGTATCACTGTGATAAATATACTCCATTCCTAAATAAATTGTGCCAAAATAAATAAAGTACGCTCCTTCCTCTCTCCAGCAGCCCAGTGCAGGCTGAGTCCTTTTCCCACGAATCCCTAGAAGGAGGTGGCGGTCAAGTGAGTTAGGTTAGTGGAGGTAGTCCAGTGACCTATCTTCCTGCGATTTTCTTAGGTTAGTAGAAATAGCACAACTGACCTATCTTTACCGCCAAAATACAAACTTGGCGCCAGTTCCTAGGAAGAGGTGGTGGTGAGGTGACTTAGTTTAGTGGGGGTAGCCCAAGTGACCTATCATCCCGCGATTTTCTTAGGTTAGTAGAGATAACTGTGGTGTGATGCATTATCCTGCTGGAATTTGAACTTACTGCCATTTTTCAGGGAGAGATGTGGAGAGGGGTGTTAGGTTAGTGGATGTTGCCCAATTGACCAATCTTCCCGCCAAAATTCAAACTTCCTGCCAAAGGCCGTCATCTTGAATGACATGATCGCCGCCTTCTTGGATAACAGTACTTTGGGTTGGTGCCCCCTTGCCCCAATACTGACGATACGTGGCCTGTGTTCTGCAAGTAGTAATACTGGATAAAGTAATTGCATGTTGGAGGCACAGGAAGCAGTGGAAGCCACTTCATAATGAGAAGTTATGTGTCTTTTCCCTTTAGAAATAATGTTTCTTATAAATTACTACTTACTTACTTTACTTTACTTTACGCTATCAGGCCCAGAGGACCGTGCACTGTGACAAGGTTCCTCCTCCACTGGGTCCAGTTTTGTGCTTCCTTTCGCCAATCATTCTCTATTCCAATCTGTAGCAAGTCCTCAAGGATTCCATCCCTCCATCTCTTCTTCAGTGTTCCTAATGGGCGTCTTCCACAGGGAGTATAATCCGTAGCTTTCAAAGGCCATTGGCATTATACAGCTGACTGACATGTCTTGCCCTTGCAAGGCACTTGGTACTCATCAGTCCTACAGTGTTTGGTTTATTGTACTTATCCTCCATTCTCCAGTGATCTCATGTTGTACCAGACCAAAGATCTTCCTTAAGACTTTCCACTCAAAAACAAGAAGATTGTTAAATTCTTTTTTCCGGACACTCCAAGTTTCACAACCATACAGTACTACGAGTTGAATCATTGTTTTATATAGCTGGAGTCTGAAATTCCTCGAGAGAGCACGCGATACAAGAAGTTGACTGAGACCAAAGTATGATCGGTTGGCGACATGGATCCTCGCTTTGATTTCCGCTTCACATGTTGTGTCTTCTGTAAAGATTACCTCCAGATATTTAAATTCATGAACCCTTTTGTAGGATCGATCTCCTACTATCAAAGGCTGCAGTGGCTCTCTTGAATGAGCATGGGTCCTCCCCATCACCAGATATTTCGCCTTCCTATAAATTAGAAAGTTTAATGTACGGATCATTTTGAATTCTTGCCACTGGCCATCGCAAATTCTCTCCTTCCTTCACTGTGTCAGTGCTGACTAGCACAGTAGCCGACAGAACATTATTATTATTACATTGCTATTACTGGCTTAGTGTCCGCTGCTTCACTCGTGTAGATTGTATGGCCTAAAGAGACTTTTTTGTTTTAATTTAATCGAATTTTTATGCTGTTGACAAATTGCAACGTCTAAGCTTTCCACACTAATTAAGACCATACAACCATGGTATTTTCCGAATGTTCTTCTGATCAAAATGCAATTCTGGTAGTTAGAGTTCAAATATTTTTTTAAATCATGCCTTATGCAGTCTTGTGGTTAGCAACTTCGACTCCCTAACAAATATTTCTTTATATCCAATCGAGAAATGAAATGTTAGTTTTCATAACTTTAGGTTTAATTTGTTTAATGTAGCAAAACTTTTTTCTTAAAGCATTTAATCTACTATTTCACTCCCTTAGGGATCAGATCATGTATTTTTTTATTTCTAAATGTGAAGTCAAATGCCAAAAGTTATAAACGTAGCCTTAAAATCCTTTAGTAGTTCTTTAGTAATTATTTATTTTCAAAAAAGCTTTCACCCACTGTTTACCCCATTAGTGTCTGCACAATTTCGTAGCTCTGCCTCCAAAATTCCCTTAATAGCGACGTAATTTCCAAAAGCCATTCATCCTCTATATCACACTCTTATGAGTGGAATTTCAGTCAATCCCTTCTCAAACGGTGCCTACATTATAAGATGCACACCAACTCCAAAGTTCAACTTTCTATCTTTCTTGGTTTGGGCTAGGCGATAATGAGCCAGTGGATCGGTCTGACTCTATTTCACCCCTTGGGACTTAAATTTCCAAAAACAGTGAAACATGTATTTTTTCATCTCTAACTGAGAAGTCAAACACAAGTTCTCAAAGATTTAGCTTTGAAAATTATTTCACAATGAAATATTTTCATAAAACTTTACCCCCTGTTTCACCCCCACTGGTGTTGAATTTCCAAAAACAGTGGCATGTGAAACCAAATACAAATATTCATAGATTTAGCTCAAAAATGCTTATACAATTTCCATAAAAAGTTTCATGCTCTGTTTCACCCCCAAAGGGTTTGAATTCCCAAAAACAGTGAAACACATTTTTTTTTTATTTCTGGGAAGCCAAATTTAAGTTTTATAGATTTAGCTTTAAAAATGCTTTCATAATTTTTTTGTAAAAAATCTCGTTTCCTATTTTACTCCCTCAGGGACTCAATATTAAAAAATAATCAAACCCGAAATTTTTGATTTGTAACTGAGATGTCAAATACCAATGTTCATAGATGTAGCTTTATAAATACTTTAGTAGTTATTTAATAAAGATAATTTTCGAAACAAGCTTTCATCCGCTATGTCACCACCATACGGTTGAATTCCCGAAAATTCCGAAACACGTATTTCTTTACTTCTGACTGAGAAATCAGTTACCAATTGTTATAGACTTTGCCTCAAAATTACCTTAACAGTGACATTTTTCAAAAAATCCGTCACTCCCAATTTCACCTCCTTGAGGTTGGAACTTCGAGAAATCTTTTCTGAAATCACCCTTACAGTAAAAGTTCACACCTTCTCCAAATTTTAAGTCACTATCCTTAGCAGCTTGGGCTGGACACTAATGAGCCAATCAGTCACTCCGTTAGTCAGGACATTGCCTTTCATATATGGAGATGATTAATACCATTATAACTATTATTCTGCTGGTCATTCCATTCCTGACTGTTTCTTGTTTTGTAATAATCTGGATTCCTACACATTGTAATCGTTCGGTTCATCCCTTTGTCATTTACTCCTTTCTTTACTGAATTTATTGCCACTCCCATTAATTTCTAATCAGTTGGATGATCTCATGTCAGATTTATCCTTAGCTTTATTCAAATACTCTAGATGGTCTAGCATCTACATCTACATCTACATTGATACTCCGCAAGCCACCCAACGGTGTGTGGCGGAGGGCACTTTACGTGCCACTGTCATTACCTCCCTTTCCTGTTCCAGTCGCGTATGGTTCGCGGGAAGAACGACTGTCTGAAAGCCTCTGTGCGCGCTCTAATCTCTCTAATTTTACATTCGTGATCTCCTCGGGAGGTATAAGTAGGGGGAAGCAATATATTCGATACCTCATCCAGAAACGCACCCTCTCGAAACCTGGCGAGCAATCTACACCGCGATGCAGAGCGCCTCTCTTGCAGAGTCTGCCACTTGAGTTTATTAAACATCTCCGTAACGCTTTCACGGTTACCAAATAACCCTGTGACGAAGTGCGCCGCTCTTCTTTGGATCTTCTCTATCTCCTCCGTCAGACCGATCTGGTCCAATAGAGGCCTGTGAGCGCTTCTCACCCACCAAATCTTGCACCTTATTAGGTAAAGGTGTAATTAAAGCCTAATCAAATACATTTCACTGAGTGGCTCATCCACGTGCATTGCTTGGTTCAAATGATACTCAACAAAATTCCTGTCTTTGCCTTAGATATCCCGTTACTGATGACTCTAACTTCAATTTCCATTGAGCACTGTCATTTCACTACACAGCCTTGGCGAAACGTTCAACAGTGGAAAATCAATTCAAATTCAGTATGGCTCATAGCGAACCTTATGCTTTTATAATTATCCAGTTGATGAGTGAGTGCTACCTGAAATCACTTAAGAAAAATCACAGGGTGCACTGAACCCATCGATTTAAATTATGTGAAGTGATGTCTACCAGACTTCATCCCTGATTTTAATTCCTCCACAAAATGTCATTGACTACATTCTGATTTTTACCTCTGATCATGACTCACATTATAGTTGGATGACCTGTTGACCTTCGATGAATTCCTTCACTATGGTCATGACAACGATACTTTCTTTAGTGGAATGAGTTGAAGTTACATAACTTATGTTACTGGTATAAAATTCCTTGTTAGATTCACTTCTTTTACCTGAAAAATTAACTGATCGGAAAGAAGGTGCTAATGTAGGCAATGCACAATGATTCGTTGATATGCAGTACCCATCCAAGAATTTCTCATGTTCCATTTACCCGTGGTTAAAATTCTGTGACAGAATGCATTCGTATCTGAATACACCCGGGAATCCAGAGTCGCAGCTTCCTAAATGTGGTGAATGGTAAAGAGTTATTAACAAACTAGTGGACAAAGACAGATAAAGAATTAAACTGTCAGTGACCAACTACTGTGATCACCAATCTGCACATCTCATAATGCTTCAATAAAATTGAAAGATTTGAACTTTGCCAGTCTTGACCCAGTGGCTGAGTAAAATTACTGTCCTTCTTCACCTAAACAGTATGTTAACTTTTCACATCAACATGCTAATGAATTAACACAGTCTGGCAGAATGTACAATAAGAACTCTGCAGTTCTTTAAGCTAACTTTCCTGATACATGTTCCAGAGTTAACTGTTTACCTTATCGTAGATGATAAAACTAAGAGAAAAATCTTTCATCTATTTTGCCTTATCCTTGAACACTGTGCCAGTCTGTACCATTACTAGCAAAATATCAATGGTGCTTTAAATTAAGCATGTTCGTTAATAGTTTAACAACACATTTCTATTCTACAGTGTAAATAATTATTTACACAGTGCATAAATAACAAAATTCATATCCTATAACGTTAAATATTTATAGTATTGCTAAGCCTTTTGCGAAAAGGAACACAAAAAATTACAATATCGCTGGTTGTAGCACTTCTCAAACAAATACAGTTACCAGTAACCTTTGATTAGCATGAAATTATAATGAAATCCAGACCTTGAGCTGCTTACAGGTGTTGATAAATATCAACGGGGACGATTGAAAATGTGTACCCCAACCGGGATTCGAACCCGGGATCTCCTGCTTACATGGCAGACGCTCTATCTGTCTGAGCCACTGAGGACAGAGAGAATAGTGTGACAGCAGGAGCTTACCTCTGGCACACTACCTGTGAGATCCACATTCCCAACTTACTGTCCACAAACTACACTTGTAGTGCCCCTGCCCACCATACTCATTACTTGCGGCAGTCAGTCTACCGATTCCCGCAAGAGTTCGGGTAATGTAAGTGCATCCGCACTGAAGAAGATCAATGGCCGGTAATCCTTATCTATATGAAGATGGTATCTGCTCTTTTGGACAATGTTTTTCCGATGTGGCAGTCGAAATTAAAACATCATCTACATACACTTATTTTCTTAAGTAGTTCATCCCCTAATACTTATGACATAGTTCTGACAAATGCAAATACATTTATATTTAAACCAAAGGCTACCACCTTACATACATATGCCTTCCAATAAAAAACCAGTATATTTTCTAGATTCACATGCTAATGGCAGATTCCAATAACCGCACGTCACATCCATGGATGTAAAATAATTAGGTCCCTTAAATTTTTTCAGCAACTCATGGATGTTTTCTGGCCGATCACTTTCTGGTAAAACTACTTTATTTAAAGCCCTAGCGTTCAGCACTAATCTTACGGATGCATCTTTTTTAGTTACTATAATCAGCAGACTGTTATATACGCTCACAGCCTTTTCAACAATTCCCCATTTAATTTTATTCTGTATCAAATCTCTAACAGCTTCGCTGTGTTGTTCAGCGATAGGTATTTGTTTTATGAAAAAAGGAGTGTCATCTTTTACATTTAAGTAGCAACCATTTTCCATGACTAAGCCAGGTTGATCAAAGAAAACGTTTTTGTGATCTAGTAGCAGGTCTTTTAAATTGTCCCTTTGATGCTCCTCTAAGTCTGGTACCTCTTTTACTTTTTGTTCTATTTTTTTCTTGTACCACCTTCATTTCCTCAGGGTCCACCCCCAAATCATCCCCATACTCATTGCAGCCCTCTAAATCTTCCAGCCTTCTATAATACCTAATTGGTATACTGGCTACTTATTATTTGCTCAAATTATTTTTTCAAACAAATGGTACAACCACATCCTTCTCATTTATTTAAAAATTATTACATTTTCGTTAAAATTTAATCTCCCTTTGTACCTGTTAAAGAAATCTACGCCAATTAGCATTTTTATACAGGGTTATTACAAATGAATGAAGCGATTTCACAGCTCTACAATAACTTAATTATTTGAGATATTTTCACAATGCTTTGCACACACATACAAAAACTCAAAAAGTTTTTTTAGGCATTCACAAATGTTCGATATGTGCCCCTTTAGTGATTCGGCAGACATCAAGCCTATAATCAAGTTCCTCCCACACTCGGCGCAGCATGTCCCCATCAATGAGTTCGAAAGTATCATTGATGCGAGCTCGCAGTTCTGGCACGTTTCTTGGTAGAGGAGGTTTAAACACTGAATCTTTCACATAACCCCACAGAAAGAAATTGCATGGGGTTAAGTCGGGAGACCGTGGAGGCTATGACATGAATTGCTGATCATGATCTCCACCACGACCGATCCATCGGTTTTCCAATCTCCTGTTTAAGAAATGCCGAACATCATGATGGAAGTGCGGTGGAGCACCATCCTGTTGAAAGATGACGTCGGCGCTGTCGGTCTCCAGTTGTGGCATGAGCCAATTTCCGCGGGCTACGCGTGAAACTTGCCCGCAAGCGTTCAACCGTTTCTTCGCTCACTGCAGGCCGACCCGTTGATTTCCCCTTACAGAGGCATCCAGAAGCTTTAAACTGCGCATACCATCGCCGAATGGAGTTAGCAGTTGGTGGATCTTTGTTGAACTTCGTCCTGAAGTGTCGTTGCACTGTTATGACTGACTGATGTTAGTGCATTTCAAGCACGACATACGCTTTCTCGGCTGCTGTCGCCATTTTGTCTCACTGCGCTCTCGAGCGCTCTGGCGGCAGAAACCTGAAGTGCGGCTTCAGCCGTACAAAACTTTATGAGTTTTTCTGCGTATCTGTAGTGTGTCGTGACCATATGTCAATGAACGGAGCTACAGTGAATTTATGAAATCGCTTCAATCATTTGTAATAGCCCTGTACATAGAACAGAGATATAAGGAAGTTATGGAGTACTGGAACACCATTTATTTTTACTGGCAACAGAACTTCGTGTTTAACAGGTTTCTGACTTTTCCTATAGCTACAATTATCTGCACCCCCATTAGTGGCATTATTACAAGTTCATTTCTACTTGGCAACGATTCTTACTTTCTGCTAAACACTGTACTTCTTCGTTACACACTTATAGACTAATTACTGGCTGATAAATATAATGCTTTTCTCAAGACTTTTCTCGTGCTCTTTGAAAGTTGCTTTCCGTTAGAACGTTCAAAACAAGGTAGTAGCACAAACAGGCAGCCTGGATGGCTGACTAGAGGGATAAGAATATCTTGTAGAACAAAGTGGCAATTATATCAAAACGTTAGAAACAGGCAAAATCTAAATGCAGCAGCCCATTACAAACAGTACTGTAAGGTGCTTAAAAATGTTATTAGGAAGGAAAAAAATATGTGGTATGCAGATAGAATAGCTAAGTCTCAGGATAAAATTAAAACCATATGGTCAGTCGTAAAGGAAGTGGCTGGTCTGCAAAGACAGGTCGAGGATATGGAATCAGTGCGTAGTAGGAATGTCCGTGTTACTGATAAGTCGCGTATATGTACAGTATTTAATAATCACTTTCTGAATATAGCAGGTGAACTAAATAGAAACCTAGTCCCAACAGGGAATCACATAGCGCTCTTAGAAAAAAGTGTTCCGAGGCTGTTACCTGAAATGCTCCTCCATGATACTGACAAGAGGGAGACTGAGTTAATAATTAAATCACTGAAGACCAAGAACTCTCTTGGATATGACGGGGTATCTAGCAGAATACTGAAGTATTGTTCTACGTATTTTAGCCCAGTACTTCGCCATATCTGTAACTTTTCCTTTAGGAGTGGTCGGTTTCCTGACCAATTAAAGTACTCGGTAGTGAAGCCACTTTATAAAAAGGGAGACATTGATAATGTTGACAATTTTAGAACTATTTCTATGCCATCGGTGTTTGCTAAAGTTATCGAGAAGGTTGTATATACAAGGTTACTGGAGCATTTAAATTCACATAATTTGCTGTCAAATGTACAGTTTGGTTTTAGATATGGTTTAACAACTGAAAATGCTGTATTCTCTTTTCTCTGTGAGGTTTTGGACGGATTAAATAAAAGGTTGCGAACGCTAGGTGTTTTCTTTGATTTAACGAAGGCTTTTGACTGTGTTGACCACAAAATATTACTGCAGAAGTTGGACCATTTTGGAGTAAGGGGAGTAGCTTACAATTGGTTGGCCTCTTATTTTAAGAACTGAAAGCAGAAGGTAATTCTCCGCAATATTGAGAGTGGTAGTGATGTTCAGTCCCAATGGGTCACTGTTAAGTGGGACGTTCCCCAAGGGTCGGTACTGGGCCACTGCTGTTTCTTATTTATATAAATGACATGACTTCTAGTATTACAGGTGATTCAAAAATACTTATGTTTGTTGATGACACCAGCTTAGTAGTGAAGGATCTTGTGTGTAATATTGAAACAGTATCAAATAATGTAGTTTATGAAATAAGTTCGTGGCTTGTGGAAAATAATTTGATGCTAAATCACAGTAAGACTCACTTTTTACAGTTTCTAACTCACAATTCAACAAGAACCTATATTTTGATCAGACAGAATGGGCATATTATAAGCGAGACGGAACAGTTCAAGTTCCTAGGCGTTGGGATAGATAGTAAGCTGTTGTGGAAAGCCCACGTCCAGGATCTTGTTCAGAAACTAAATGCTGCTTTATTTACCATTAGAACAGTATCCGAAATAAGTGACAGTTCAACACGAAAAGTAACGGGCGCTAAAGACTACACTGTTGAGCACCCACAACACGATATCCATCCATCCATCCATCCACGAAAAGTAGTCTACTTCGCATATTTTCATACACTTATGTCGTATGGTTTTATTTTTTGGGGTAATTCTTCTGATTCAAAATGGGTATTTTTGGCTCAAAAACGGGCTGTTCGAGCTATATGTGGTGTAAGTTCGAAAACCTCTTGTCGACCCCTATTCAATAGTCTGGGAATTCTGACATTGCTCTCACAGTATGTATTTTCTTTAATGTCGCTTGTTGTTAGCAATATTAGCCTATTCCCAAGAGTTAGCAGCTTTCACTCAGTTAATACTAGGCAGAAATCAAATCTGCACGTGCAATGCACTTCCTTGACTCTTGTGCAGAAAGGAGTGCAGTATTCTGCTGCATCCACTTTCAATAAGCTACCACAAGAACTCAAAAATCTTAGCAGTAGCCCAAACTCTTTTAAGTCTAAACTGGAGAGTTCCCTCATGGCTCACTCCTTCTATTCTGTCGAGGAGCTCCTGGAAGAGCTAAAAAATTAAGCAAATTCCAGTGTTACATTGTTGATTTTCTTTATTTAAACTTAAGACTTATCGCCTGAATATGCTTTTTATATTTCATTTTATCTGTTTCTTCTATCGTGTTATAATTCCATGTATTCACTCGTTCCATGACCATGGAGACTTCTCCTTAATTTGGTCCCACGGAACAATAAATAAATAAATAAATAAATAAAATAAATAAACTCAACACCTTAATTTCATTGCTAGTGTCAGAACCCTCCTCCAACAAATCGTTCACAACCTCCCTTCTATCGTAACCTTCCCTGTTTCCAGAAATTACACAGTTTTTTGTAGAATTACCCTAATCACTTTTCTTCCCCATACTGACTATTTTGTCCACTAATGACAGCCGTAGAAAGTGAGACTGGAGTAGGGTATTTGGGTGGGGTTGGACGGAGCGAGGGTGGTGGGGTAGTTGAATGTGTGTGTGTGTGTTAGAATTGTTTTAATGGTAAACTGTGAGCTGACATGAATATTTTTCTTCTGTTATTGCTCTTTCGGTCACAGAGAAAATTTTCATTTTTATGGCCTTCTGCATGAGGTATTCTTCCTGTAGAGGAAGGGTGTCCAACCTGCAACCCGTGGGACGCATGTAGCCCACAGCAGATATCATTGAAGTCCAAGAAGTGAGTATCTATCAAGAGACTGGTAAAAAAATCGGTTTATGTGAAGTTATGATAAACTGAATATTTTCAGACTGAAATTACCACCACACGCTCCTGTTCTCACATTGGTCTATCTCATTCTTAAAATTGCTACCTGTGCTATACTTCAACCGCTAGAGTCTCGCTCTCATAACCGGTCTA
Source organism: Schistocerca americana (assembly GCF_021461395.2). Classification (NCBI taxonomy): domain Eukaryota; kingdom Metazoa; phylum Arthropoda; class Insecta; order Orthoptera; family Acrididae; genus Schistocerca; species Schistocerca americana. Next base: position 225,221,515 of record NC_060120.1, on the reverse strand, counting down.
TCCGTCGAATGCGCTGGTCTGTTAATTTACTCATACTTCAGTTTCAACTGCGAAACTAGAGATTTAGAGACGTACAATGAAATTAATTCATGGAAATGCAAGGAAATGCTGTGTCATTTCTGTAGAATTGTGATAAAGAACCTTTTTTTACAATGGTTCTAATCACTAAAAGTCGGTAAAAGCTAGAAATCTTCATGAGGATTACAATTATCACCAATTTTTGCCATCTGATACTACCACAATTCTGTTATAAGAGGTTTAATTTGATATCACACATTACCACAAATACGATCCACATTTGATCATTGATGTTTGTATAACGGGCATTAACGAACTCTTTTTACTTTCGTGTGTACTTCCTACCGTTTCAAATAATCGGAACAAAGTAAAACGTGTTAGTACTGCACGTGATGGCTGCTTGTCTTGCCCATCGTCGCTCCGCAGAGATCATCATGCTCATTCCTCTCACACCCCACCCACAGCAAAGAAAGTTCTTTGTAACACGGTTGTCTTTGATCTGTACTTGTCGGTAGATGGCGGACGTCGTCGTCTTGGAACAACTGCCAACCGGAACGAACTAACAGTAGCTAGCGGTGAATCATTGCCCTAATCTGAATATCTGTAGTGACGTTTACAGTCTGAATAAAGTGAGTGTACGCCGTAGTTTGTAACTAATTTCATTTTTATTTCTTATAAATGGTTGAAATGGCTCTGAGCACTATGGGACTTAACATCTGTGGTCATCAGTCCCCTAGAACTTAGAACTACTTAAACCTAACTAACCTAAGGACATCACACACATCCATACCCGAGGCAGGATTCGAACCTGCGACCGTAGCGGTCATGCGGTTCCAGACTGAAGCGCCTAGAACCTCACGGCCACACCAGCCGGCTTATTTCTCATAGTTCAATAATTATCACCCCATAAGTGTGTGTCGAAATGGCTTTAAGAGCAGAGTCAATCCTTCAAAAGCAGTTCACTAGTCTTTCTTCTGTTGATCCAGTAATGAATCGACGTGTGTAGCTTTATTTGCCGGTTGTGACAACCCCGAAAACACAAAGAGTGAGACGTCACCGAGTTACGGCACGGATTTGAGTTGTACTTCGGATAACGCATCGTAATCGATCTGTGTATCTGATGTAGAGTAACTTATCTCTGGCTTCAAGGTTCATATTTCAACTTTCACAAGCCATATGTCAGGCTGCATCTTACACCACCCGTGTCCTAGTACGGTATGTTGCGCGCTGTTGGATAAGTGTTAACTCGTATCTGACCCAGTTCAGCTTTTCACAGGGTATAAATTACCACGAGAAGTCACGCGAGTCAAATTCTTCGATCGGCTTCATGGTTAATCTATTCCTAATGTGTAACAGCACTCAATAAAAACCTGCGAGTCTGTTGCGAAACAGAACACAACCAAGCAGTCGAAATATGAAATTGTGACATATCTATTGGTCGAATATGAGCTCTACTGACAAATTTTGAAAGTTTTTCGTACACGTGATGTGGCTGAGAAGAGGGCGACTGCCTCCTCTTTCAGAACTGTAGGGCCATTATCTCAACACCTAGCCAGACTATGATAGCAAACGGTGCGAAACTCTACATTCACGCGCAGAAACACCTGTTTGTTACATAGAACTCCATTGTCTTATTTTTCCTTGGTCTCTTTTCCTTAAAGCATCTAATATAGCTTTATCTCCGATGAACTGTCTGTTGTACGAAGCCCAGGCCTCTGTGAAGTGACCAACAGGAATCTCTCATCATGCTGATATTCCAATAGTCCTGTTACCGTGTGTCTTCATCTAAATTTATACTCCGGAAGCCACCCAACGGTGTGTGGCGGAGGACACTTTACGTGCCACTGTCATTACCTCCCTTTCCTGTTCCAGTTGTGTATGGTTCGCGGGAAGAACTACTGCCGGAAAGCCTCCGTGCGCGCTCGAATCTCTCTAATTTTGCATTCGTGATCTTCTCGGGAGGTATAAGTAAGGGGAAGCAATATATTCGATACCTCATCCAGAAACGCACCCTCTCGAAACATGGACAGCAAGCTACACCGCGATGCAGAGCGCCTCTCTGGCAGAGTCTGCCACTTGAGTTTGCTAAACATCTCCGTAACGCTTTCACGGTCACCAAATAACCCTGTGACGAAACGCGCCTTTCTTCTCTGTCACCTCCGTCAACCCGACCTGGTACGGATCCCACACTGATGAGCAATATCAAATATAAGTCGAACGAGTGCTTCGTAAGCCACATCCTTTGCTGATGGACTACATTTTCTAAGGACTCTCCCAATGAATCTCAACCTGACACCCGCCTTACCAACAATCAATTTTATATGAGCATTCCACCTCAAATCGTTCCGCAAGCAAACTCCCAGATATTTTACAGAAGTAACTGCTACCAGTGTTTGTCCCGCTATCATATAATCATAAAATAAAGGATCCTTCTTTCTATGTATTCGCAATACATTACATTTGTCTATTTTAAGGGTCAGTTGCCACTCCCTGCACCAAGTGGCTATCCACTGTAGATCTTCCTGCATTTCGCTACAACTTTCTGATGCTGCAACTCCTCTGTATACTACAGTATCATCCGCGACAAGTCGCATGGAACTTCCGACACTATCTACTTGGTCATTTATATACACTCCAGGAAATTGAAATAAGAACACCGTGAATTCATTGTCCCAGGAAGGGGAAACTTTATTGACACATTCCTGGGGTCAGATACATCACATGATCACACTGACAGAACCACAGGCACATAGACACAGGCAACAGAGCATGCACAATGTCGGCACTAGTACAGTGTATATCCACCTTTTGCAGCAATGAAGGCTGCTATTCTCCCATGGAGACGATCGTAGAGATGCTGGATGTAGTCCTGTGGAACGGCTTGCCATGCCATTTCCACCTGGCGCCTCAGTTGGACCAGCGTTCGTGCTGGACGTGCAGACCGCGTGAGACGACGCTTCATTCAGTCCCAAACATGCTCAATGGGGGACAGATCCGGAGATCTTGCTGGCCAGGGTAGTTGACTTACACCTTCTAGAGCACGTTGGGTGGCACGGGATACATGCGGACGTGCATTGTCCTGTTGGAACAGCAAGTTCCCTTGCCGGTCTAGGAATGGTAGAACGATGGGTTCGATGACGGTTTGGATGTACCGTGCACTATTCAGTGTCCCCTCGACGATCACCAGTGGTGTACGGCCAGTGTAGGAGATCGCTCCCCACACCATGATGCCGGGTGTTGGCCCTGTGTGCCTCGGTCGTATGCAGTCCTGATTGCGGCGCTCACCTGCACGGCGCCAAACACGCATACGACCAACATTGGCACCAAGGCAGAAGCGACTCTCATTGCTGAAGACGACACGTCTCCATTCGTCCCTCCATTCACGCCTGTCGCGACACCACTGGAGGCGGGCTGCACGATATTGGGGCGTGAGCGGAAGACGGCCTAACGGTGTGCGGGACCGTAGCCCAGCTTCATGGAGACGGTTGCGAATGGTCCTCGCCGATACCCCAGGAGCAACAGTGTCCCTAATTTGCTGGGAAGTGGCGGTGCGGTCCCCTACGGCACTGCGTAGGATCCTACGGTCTTGGCGTGCATCCGTGCGTCGCTGCGGTCCGGTCCCAGGTCGACGGGCACGTGCACCTTCCGCCGACCACTGGCGACAACATCGATGTACTGTGGAGACCTCACGCCCCACGTGTTGAGCAATTCGGCGGTACGTCCACCCGGCCTCCCGCATGCCCACTATACGCCCTCGCTCAAAGTCCGTCAACTGCACATACGGTTCACGTCCACGCTGTCGCGGCATGCTACCAGTGTTAAAGACTGCGATGGAGCTCCGTATGCCACGGCATACTGGCTGACACTGACGGCGGCGGTGCACAAATGCTGCGCAGCTAGCACCATTCGACGGCCAACACCGCGGTTCCTGGTGTGTCCACTGTGCCGTGCGTGTGATCATTGCTTGTACAGCCCTCTCGCAGTGTCCGGAGCAAGTATGGTGGGTCTGACATACTGGTGTCAATGGGTCTGACATACTGGTGTCAATGTGTTCTTTTTTCCATTTCCAGGAGTGTATATTGTGAAAAGCAATGGTCCCATAACACTCCCCTGTGGCGCGCCAGAGGTTACTTTGTCTATAGACGTCTCTCCATTGAGAACAACATGCTGTGTTCTGTTTGCTAATAACTCTTCAGTCCAGGAACACAGCTGGTCTGATATTCCGTAGGCTCTTACTTTGTTTATCAGGCGACATTGCAGAACTGTATCGAACGCCTTCCGGAAGTCAAGGAAAATGGCATCTACCTGGGAGCCTGTATCTAATATTTTCTGGGTCTCATGAACAAATAAAGCGAGTTGGGTCTCACACGATCGCTGTTTCCGGAATCCATGTTGATTCCTACATAGTAGATTCTGGGTTTCCAAAAACGACATGATACTCGAGCAAAAAACATGTTCTAAAATTCTACAACAGATCGACGTCAGAGATATAGGTCTATAGTTTTGCGCATCTGCTCGACGACCCTTCTTGAAGACTGGGACTACCTGTGCTCTTTTCCAATCATTTGGAACCTTCCGTTCCTCTAGAGACTTGCGGTACACGGCTGTTAGAAGGGGGGCAAGTTCTTTCGCGTACTCTGTGTAGAATCGAATTGGTATCCCGTCAGGTCCAGTGGACTTTTCTCTGTTGAGTGATTCCAGTTGCTTTTCTATTCCTTGGACACTTATTTCGATGTCAGCCATTTTTTCGTTTGTGCGAGGGTTTAGAGAAGGAACTGCAGTGCGGTCTTCCTCTGCGAAACAGCTTTGGAAAAAGGTGTTTAGTATTTCAGCTTTACGCGTGTCATCCTCTGTTTCAATGCCATCATCATCCAGGAGTGTCTGGATATGCTATTTCGAGCCACTTACTGATTTAACGTAAGACCAGAACTTCCTAGGATATTCTGTCAAGTCGGTACATAGAATTTTGCTTTCGAATTCACTCAACGCTTCACTCATAGCCCTCCTTACGCTAACTTTGACATCGTTTAGCTTCTGTTTGTCTGAGAGGTTTTGGCTACGATTAAATTTACAGTGAGGCTCTCTTTGCTTTCACAGTAGTTTCCTAACTTTGTTGTTGAACCACGGTGGGTTTCTCCCGTCCCTCACAGTTTTACGTACCTGTCTAAAACGCATTTTACGATTGCCTTGAACTTTTTCGATAAACACTGAACATTGTCAGTGTCGGAACAGAAATTTTCGTTTTGATCTGTTAGGTAGTCTGAAATCTGCCTCCTATTACTCTTGCTAAACAGATAAACCTTCCTCCCTTTTTTTAAATTCCTATTTACTTCCATATTCAGGGATGCTGCAATGGCCTTATGATCTATCGCTGTGGTGTCTCTATGATAGTCTTCACCTTGGTTCGTAGTGACATCACCCAAAGTTTCATGAATAAAATAACTAGATGACTGTATTTCGAGAAGACTGCGGTTGTTTTCGTAATGTCTACGAAGAGAAACTGCAATTGACCACACTTTTTGATGAATGCTTTATTTCGTGGTAACTACTTTGAGCCTAAGACCATTGTCAGACGGCAACGAGGATTTGTTGTACAAATTTCATATTATTTTGGCCTCGAGGAAAGTTCTTCTTTAAGTAGGCGTATTACAGCATAGGAGTTTGTAATACATAAATAAAAGCCTTCCTATTATGATCTTTGAACAGTGTATTCCCTATTATCAGCCCAAATTTCTGGCTGAACACTTTTTTTCCCATCTTATTCCTCCTACCAAGCACATATTATCCCGTAACTCTGTTTCTTCGTCTACAGCAGATTTTAATTTATCCTTGATTATTAGAGTTTCGTCCTTATTTATGTACAGAATTGCACATTCAATATAATCATATACTTTCTTCATCTCATCCCGAACTATTTTCGCTGGCTTTGGTTTGCTGTCGGCTATGATGAGAATAATCCGATCACTGAACTGTTCGCAAGAAGCCACTCTCTGCCCGACCTTCCTATTCGTGAGGAACGTACTCCCGTTACACTTTTTCCTGCTGCTGTTGATATTAACATATGTTCGTTTGACCAGAAACCATTAACCTTCATTCAGTTTCACATAGTTGACGCAGCACTATACCAACGTGACGAAAGTCACGGGATAGCGATATTCACGTATACAAATGGCCACAGTATCTCATTCACAAGACATAAAAGACCAGTGCATTGGGTGCTGTCATTTCTACTCAGCTGATTCATGTGAAAAGGTTTCCTACCTTATTATGGCCGCTCGATGGGAATTAACAGGCATTGAACGCGGACTGGTGTTTGGAGCTAGACACATGGAGCATTCCATTTCGGAAATCGTTAGGAAATTCACCATTCCGTGATCCACAGCGACAAGAGTGTGCCGAGAATACCAAGCTTCAGGCATTACCTCTCAACTCAGTGGCTCATGGCCTTCACTTAACGAGCGTGAGGAGAGGCGTTTGCATGGAGTTGTCAGTGCTAACAGACAAGGAAAACTGCCTGACATAACGGCACAAATCAACGTAGGACGAACGACGAACGTGTCTGTAAGGACAGCGAGGTAAAATTTGACGTTAACGGCTTATAACAGCAGAAGATCAACACGAATGCCGTTGCTAACAGCGCAACACCGTTTGCAGCGCGTCACCTGGGCTTTTGATCATATCGGTTGTATCTTAGACGACAAGAAAACCGCGTCATAGTCAGATGAGGTACGATTTTAGTTGGTAAGAGATGATGGTAGAGTTAGAGTGTGGCGCAGCACGAAGCAATGGACCAAAGTTTTCGACAACTGTGCAAGCTGGTGGTGGCTGCATAATAGTATGGGCTGTATTCACATGGAATGGACCGGGTTCTCTGGTCCAACTGAACCGGTCATTGACTGGAAATAGTTACGTTAGACTACCTGGAGATGTTTTGCAGCCATTCATGGACTTCATGTTCCCAAACAACGATGGAAGTTTCATGGATGACAATGAACCATGTAATCAGCACACAATTCTTCAAAATGGCTCAGAGCACTATGCGACTTAACTGCTGAGGTCATCAGTCGCCTAGAACTGAGAACTAATTAAACCTAACTAACCTAAGGACATCACACACGTACATGCCCGAGGCAGGATTCGAACCTGCGACCGTAGCGGTCGCTCAGCTTCAATTGAGATGGGAAAAAAAATGTGTTCAGCCAGAAATTTGGGCTGATAATAGGGAATACACTGTTCAAAGATCATAATAGGAAGGCTTTTATTTATGTATTACAGACTCCTATGCTGTAATACGCCTACTTAAAGAAGAACTTTCCTCGAGGCCAAAATAATGTGAAATTTGTAGCGCCTAGAACCGCACGGCCACTCCGGCCGGCCACAATTCTTCGTGATTGGTTTGAAGAACATTCTGGACAGTTCGAATGACTGATTTGCCACACAGATCGCTCCATATAAATCCCATAGAACATTTATGAGACATAATCGAGAGGCCAGTTTGTGCACAACATCCTGCACCGGCAACTCTTTTGCAATTCTGAACGGTTACAGAGGCAGCATGGCTCCCAAGACGACAGTAGGGTGTATAACATAACTTTTGTCACATCATTGTTGAGCTCCTCTTTTCAGATTTTCTGGCTTCCCTACCACGTTCAGACTTCCGACATTCCACGCTTCGCCTCGTGGAATGTTACCTTTCCGTTGGATATTAAGTTCTTCCGCTGTGAAACTACTACTGGCCCTTAAACCAATTAGCCAATAATTACTGCTGGTAGGCGTACTGCTGCTTTTTGTTCATTCCTTAGGGTCAATTCCTTGTAGAACTAATACATGTGAAATATGAAATGTTTCTCTCCGTCCTACACTGGTGTAAAAATCGTGAAAAAATGTCCATTGTCCTTCCGATGTTCTTGAAAGGTATTTTTAGACAAACATGAGATCTAATTCCCTGGTTTAAGGTCTTCGGCAGCAGAAACAAGAGTCTCAGATTGTTATTTTTAAACATGTATGTCAAGCTGCTGATTTTGTTGCATCTCTATCCTTCACAAAAATCCTCTTACGGCTATTTATTTATGTCCATACGTTTAGATCACAAAACAATAAATGAAGCAAGCCTAGAACTTATCCACTAATGTTCATCGCATGCAAAATGGGTGCTAGGTCTAAATAGCATTTCTAAGGAAGTAAAGTAATCGCTCCATAGACGTAGCGGCGGCACCGCTGCGAACTCTTAAAAGGAGACCTTCTCTTTCTCACAGTACGGACTATTCATCACACGGGTTTAGAGCGGTTTTTCTGCGGATGAGATGCGAAAGTAGAGCGCTAGTAAGAGGAGCGTCACCCGCACGGAAGACGTGATAAAGAAGCAGTACGAATTTACGAACAAAAGGTGCAAGGTAATTTGCTCTCCCGGCTAGAAGAAATCCTGAATCGCGTTCGAGACCGCTACGACAAACCGTCGATTTGTAGCATTGTTCCTTCAGTGTGTTACCGACGTAAGTACTGAGGCCAGAAGCAAACAAAAAACAAGAGTGCCACCTGTTTCCTGGAGAAATTTTCCGCTATTGTTGGGTTGACACGACGCACATTCACTGATGGTGGCTTTAGCATTTACGTCTGATGCGGAATGTTCTGTCATCCGGGCAGCCCTCAAATCGTAGAGTGTTTTAGTTTTTACGTCGTCATATGAAAAACGCTGTAATCTTAAAAAGCGCAAAAGGGAAAACCTCCATTAAGATTTGGAGGTACAAAAATACGGAACAGTAATTATAGGTTGCAAAGAAAATACAGAGAAAATGTACTATGTATGAAGAAGAAAGCTGTCGAATAGTAATATGGATCCTAAAATGTTTAATTGATCAGCTATGTACATATTTATAGCACTGAAAAATTTATTTGAAGCTGTAATTAACCTTGTGGCCACTCTGTTGCTGGGTCGAAAAGCGGTGTTTGAGATACGATAATGATGCATCGTGTAACTGTACAACTGTTGAACTAGAGGAACATTTCATAGTATTTTTCAGCTGACGGGCGTAAGGAGGTATACACTGAGGTGTCAAAAGCCATGGGACAGCGATAAGGACATATACAGATGGCGGCAGAATCGCGTACACAAGGTGTAAAAGGACAGTGCATTGGCAAAGCTGTTATTTGTACTCAGATGATTCGTATGAATAGGTTTCCAACTGGATCACGGCCACAGGACTTTGAGCGCGGAATAATAGTTGGAGCTAAACGCATACGACATTCAGTTTTGCAAATCGTTAAGGAATTCAATATTCTGAGATCCACAATGTGAAGAGTGCGCAGAAAATACCAAATTCCAGGTTCTACCTCACCCCATAGACAAGCCAGTGACTAACGGACCTCATCTAACGATCGAGAGCAGCGGCGTTTGCGTAGAGATATCAGTGCTATCATACAAGCGACAATGCGTAAAACAACCGTAGAAATCAATGTGGGACGTCCAATGAACGTATCCGTCAGGACGGTGCGGTACGAGTGCCTTTGGTAACAGTACATATTCTGCAGGGTCTCTCCTGGGCTCCTGACCATATCGGTGGATCCTAGACGACTGGAAAACCGTGGCCTGGTCAGATGAGTCCCGATTTCAGTTGGTAAGAGCTGATGGTAGGCTTCCAGTGTGTGGCACAGAACCCCCGCTCCCCGAAGCCATGGACCCAAAATGTCAACAAGGCATTGTGCAAGCTAGTGGTGGCTCCATAATGGCATAGGCTGTGTTTACATAGAATAGAATGTGTCCTCTTGTCCAACCGAACAGATCATTGACTATAAATGGTTATGTTAGTATACTTGGAGACTATTTGCAACCATTCATGGATTTTCTGTTCCCAAACAACGATGAAATTTTTGGATTACAATGCGCCATGTCAGAATATTCTGGAAATTCGAAGGAATTAATAGTCAACCAGATAGCCGGACATGAATCCCATCGAAAATTTATGGGACATAATCGAGAGGTCAGTTTGTGCACAAAATCCTGCACTGCCAACCATTCGCAGTTATGGACGGCTGTAGAGGCAGCATGACTCAGTATGTCTCCAGGGACTTCCAGCGACTTGCTGAGACCATGCCACGTAGAGTTGTTGCACTAAGCCGGACAAAATGAGGACCGAAACGATATTAGGAGGTATCAAATGGCTTTTCTCACCTCAGTGTATATTCGAATGAAGCATTGAATTATGTTTTGTAATTGCCTGGCATCTTATTTCAGTCACAGAAAGCGTCGGGGAGCGATTTTGGTCCATGACCCCCTAAACGCTACGCACTACTAACAGTGATCTGTCGGAGCTGCGTTCACGGGGAAAAGGAGAAGGAGAAGTGCAAGGGACTCTCCTTGTTCTACACCGTCACTGACGCACTGAATAGAATTAGCATAATCTGACGTGGGTAATGACATAAGCAACCCTCACCCCATAGTGTTTCTTCTTCTTAGGTCTTCAAACATCAGACTGGTTAGCAGTACCTCGGAACCCATTTCTGTCTTCGGCCTTCCTCTTGAAAGCTGTGTAGGTGGTGGAGCCGGTGTCCTCCACAGCCTGGTTGATATATTTTGGTTTAATGTATTCTAGTCTCGATGTGACTTTTGCGTTCTTACCTTCTCAACAGATTGCCGACCCACGTGTTGCATACGTTCCAAGAGATAAAGCTTAGAGAAGCTACTGTTCAGAGCACCTCTTCATTTGATATCTTGTCTACTACTGTAAAACAGCACACTCCAAACAAAGATCTTGATGAGTTCTTTAGTAGGATGTTTGTCTATGCAGCTGTCAGGAAAACGATTTCTTCTTCTATTGAAAGCAGCTTTTGTCCGGTGGATTCCGCTTGCGACTGTCCTTCCTTGATATTCTGCCTGGTGTAATTTTATTCCCCGGGTGAGCAAAGGATTCTACGATTTCCAGTCGCTTATCGTTAAGTGAGCATTGGGCGACGGTGTATTGCCTACTCACCACTAAGATTTTTGTTTAAGCTTGATTGGTTTTAATGATATAAGAAGAGCTAAGGGTGGTTTGCATCTGAGCCAGCATCGCTTCTGATTATTCCGCACTGCTTTATCATCAGCAAACCTCAACCTACCTGTTTTCTTAACGTCAATTTTAATTCATGCTATAGCTCCTAGTTTCTCTCTAAATTCATCTCTTGCCCTTTGAATGTACCCCTCTGAACAAGACAGGACCCTGATTAATAGTAACTTCTTCTTGATGTTCTCCACCACATCATATCAAAGCCACTACTTCTCTATACACTCTCTGCGTTTCTCTTCTGCCCTTATACTTTATGCCACTCTCTCTCAGCATCTCAAAAAGCAGTCGCCAGTCTACCTTATCAAATGCTTTTTCTAAGCTGACGACGACATTATACAGGTGTTTCACAATTCAGCTTACAAACTTCTAGAGGTTGTAGAGTTGACTTAGTAGAGCAAGTTGTACATAGGAACCCAAGCCGGAAACGATTCGTTTCCATGTTACAAAGAAAACAAGAGCTACACAATCGCAGCTCACTACCCACATTCATGACCGGTACGACGACACGATGTAACGTGATGTCCTCTATTTCTATCTGCTATCTGCCTTGTTTTAATGCTTGCTGGTGATGCGTCAATTGACATTACGATGACTACACTGCTGGCCACCGTAAATGCAACACCAAGAAAGACAAGAGGTAGCACAACAAAATTTATTTTGTAGATAACATGTTGACCAAGTATCAAATGATTACGTTTACAGACGTCTGTGACATGTGGTTCCTGCCAGAATCACTAGCCAGAGTAGCCGCCATTGTTGGAGATCACCACTGCCACACGTCTCAGCATTGAGTCAAAGAGACGTTGGATGTGTTCCTGGGGTACAGCAGCCCAAGCAGCTTCCACACGTTGCCAAAGATCATCTGGTGTGGCAGCTGGGGATGTAATCTGGGTCACTCGTTGAGCAATCATGGGCCACATGTTTTCTATCGGCGAAAGATCCGGAGAGCGAGCCGGCCAGGGAAGCAATTCAATCTGGTTATTGACGAAGAACCTTTGGACAATGCGTGCCACGTGTGGTCGCCCATTATCCTGTTGAAATATGGCTGTGGCCGAGCCCTGAAGGTAAGGAAGGACAACTGGCTCCAGCACCTCGGATATGTAGCGCCGGCTATTTAAAGTACCAGCAATGCGTACTAGAGGCGTGCGAGAGTAATATCCAATACCACCCCATACCATAATACCCGGTGCAAGACCAGTGTGGCGGTGCATAATGCAGCTGTCCAGCATCCTCTCTCCACGGTGTCTCCACACTCGAATCCGACCATCGTGGTGCTGCAGACAGAAGCGTGCCTCGTTAGTAAAGACAACGTCATTCCATTCTGCCGTCCACATCCGTCTGTCATCACACCATTGGCGACGGAGACGTCTGTGGCTCTGTGTCAATGGTAGACGAAGCAATGGACGTCTTGCGGACAGACCACTCTGCTGTAAACGGCGTCGAATGGTACGCGCAGACACTGGATGATGCGTTACAGACGCAATGTGCTGTGCTATGGTTCGGGATGTCACTGAACGATCCGTCACTGCCATGCGCACAATTTGCCTATCAGCACGTGCAGTGGTGCACCGAGGTGAATGCGATCGACCACGTCGGTCCGTCGTACCCTCCTGCATCCAACGGTCACATATCCGCATTACAGTTGTTTGGTTTCGTCCAACACGACTAGCGATTTCTCTGTATGATAATCCACAATCTCGGTAAGCCACTATCCTTCCTCTGTCGAACTCAGATACTTGATCAAACGATGTTCGCTGTTGTCTACGAGGCATAACTGATCGTCTTGTGAAACAACCACAAGGTAAACACACGTGCCGAACGTACACTCGTCGAAATCGCCAAGCCTTAAATGGCGCTATGAGGTGGCGCCAAAGGCGCGCGTGATGTGCGTCTGCGCTGAAATTCTAATCAGTTGCATATCTCATCGCTGCAAACCCATGGTGTAAATTTCACTTGATTCGGATGCTTCCTTCAGGGTGTTGCATTTACGGTGGCCAGCAGTGTAGTTATGAAATAACAGAATGCCAGAGTACACATTCTCAGCGTACACCGATACACCGATATGTTGTTAATTCCCGGTGAAGCTTGCTGTAATGGAAAAGAAGCACAGTTTCTGCAGTATGAGTGTTGTCCAGACAGTGAAACGTCAACTCTCCCCATGTTTCCCAAAGTAGAACAACGGCTGCGGGAAAGTGGTAAGTTCACAAGCGCCAGAACAAACTGTGATGCTCCAAGAAGGCGGCGCACTGTCGTATTGGAAGAGGAAGTGCTTCATCAATTGAAGAAACCCATCGACGAGTACTCGAGCCATTGGCTGTGACGCGCATGTGTCTCATTCGTCTGTCTGGCATGTTCTGCATGAACAGCAACTCCACGCATATCACCTTCAGGAGGTACACGCCACGCTCATTTGAATTTTGTGCCATGGTCAATTCCTGTAATTCGGTTTTACACCGTTGTGTGGATTTTCCTCGGTTTCCAAGGAGAATTCGTTCACCTACGGAACGTACTTCAACACGGAATGTGTTTTGAACGCTCGTAGTAGCAACATTTGGGATAAAAAAAAACCCGCAGCCACGTGTAGACGAAGATTTCAGTACACCTTCGGCAGCAATGTATGGGCTGGTATCTGCGACGGTCTTTTGATTGGGCCTCACATCCTTCCTCCCCACCTAGTGGGCGCCAGGTACTTGATATTCCTGCTACAAGTGCTGCGGAGTTTTTGGCACATGTGCCGCTGGACATTCGGCACGAATTCTGGCTCCAGCTTGATGGCGTGGCAGTACAATTTCCGGTAGAGGTGGACCACTTTCTTGACCACCAAGTTCGCCATCGGATTTTAGCGCTTTGGACCTTTTTTTTTGTGGGGCCACTTGAAGAGTATTGTTTACGAGCCCCCTGTACAGTTGGAGGAAGTTCTGGATCACGGCTGCAGCAAAAACGATTAACTACCCACCACGCATGATGGACAGAGATTATGTGAACTTGCTGCAGCAAAAAAAGAAGAAGAGAGCTCGCACAGAAGAACTTAAGTGTTCGTTATCCCCCTATGTTCTTCGAGAGTGGAACAATAGAGAAATAACTTGAAGGTGGTTCGATGGAGTGCGGAGTAATCATATAGATGTAGATGTCCAGTGTCATAATTTCTTAAATTTTTCACCTTCTGATCTAGCGGGTATTCAAACAAGGTTGCAATAAGACTTAAGATGGAGAGATTAAGAGTTCCCTACTTATTTTCGAAAAGGAAACTTGTAGCTCGGTAAGACAAGAGATAAAAATATGACAGAGTATCTAGATCAACAACATTGGAACCAAGGGTGAATGCATCTTCCACTTAACAAAGTTGTCAGGTTCCTCACAGCTAGCGAGCCAGGGACTGCTTCCATTACACCCTTTCTTTGCCACAGTTATTGACGATACAGATAGCTAATTCGCAGTGTAAGACATGAGATTAGTTGTAGATTCTGTGCAGAAGGACCTTCCTGGAATGAAATCATTATTTCAATAGCCCAATATAACACTTTTAGTGGGAAGCGTTCAGATAATTTATTAGAAATTACAAAAAAATACCAAATGAATTTAGTAGGATGATTCTGAATCACTGCAGGAAGAAAATCGATATTCACATAGTTGCCAAAAATATTCTACAGTGTTTTCAGTTCTCCAGTAATACATTCACTCGGGCAGTGTGTTTCTTGAGGTGGCTAGCACCTCCTGTTTCAAGGATGCAGTAGCACTGGCTGCCACAGCATTGATTAGGAGCCGAAATATCTAAAGTACAGGTTATTCAATCTTTATATTGAGCAAGCAGTAAAGGAAACAAAAGGAAATTGTGGAGCAGGAATTACAATTCACGGAGAAGAAACAAAGACTTTGAGGTTGTCGACGACTCTGTAATTCTGTCAGGTAGAGCAAAGGACCTGGAAGAGTAGTAGAATGGAATGGACAGTGTCTTGAATCAACAAAAGCAAAACGAGGATAATGGAATGTAATCGAATTAAATCAGGTGATGCTGAGGGTATTAGATTAGGAAATGAGACACTTAAAGTAGTAAATGAGTTTTGCTATTTGGGGAGCAAAATAACTGATGATGGCCGAAGTAGAGAGGATATAAAATGTGGTCTGGCTATGGTAAGGAAAGCGTTTCTGAAGAAGAGTAAATTATTAACGTCGACTATAGATTTAAGTGTCAGGAAGTCTTTTCTGCGCGTATTTGTAAGGAGTGTAGCCATGTATGGCACTGAAACACGGACAATAAGCAAATAAGCAATTTAGACAAGAAGAGAATAGAAGCTTGCGAAATGTGGTGCTACAGAAGAATGCTGTAGATGAGAAGGGTAGGTCACGTAACTAGTTAGGAGGCACTGAATAGAATTGGGGGAAGAGGAATTTGTGGCACAACTTGACTAGAAGAAGGGATCGGTTGGTAGGACATGTTCTGAGGCATCAAGGGATCACCAATTTAGTACTGGAGGGAAGCGTAGAGGGTAAAAATCGTAGAGGGAGACCAAGAGATGAATACGCTAAGCAGATTAAGAAGTTTGTAGGTTGCAGTAGTTATTCGGAGATGAAGAGGCTTGCCCACAACAACAACAGGCCAATGAGTGTTATTTGCACTTGTTAACCATGATTTGGGTCTAAAGTAATTACGAATAATATCCAGTTGCACCAAATGCAACTCCAACATCATAAATAAATAGCAGGGGGAATTATTTGGGCAGTTGCCCACTTTAGTAGCTTCATAGCTGAATCAAATTTTAATCCTGCAGCGGAGTGTGCGCTGATATGAAATTTCCTGAAAGTTTAAAACTGTGTGCCGGATCGAGACTCGAATTCTGGACCTTTACCTTTCGCTTCCAAGTGTTCTAACGACTTTTCTGTGTAACTAAATTATTTTTCTTCAAATTCAACTAAAAACTTCAATTACCTCTGGAAACCAAAACATTGTTCTTTTTAAGGGTATGTTAGTATTTAATTCGTGATGGCCTTTTAGAAGAATGAAAATTATGTACTAACTCTATTTGAAATAAGGGAACTAACCTAGACCTCTAAATGAACTCGAAACGTTCCCTGAAATCTAATTGTTTGATGTCTTTCTTTTGAAACATTCTTGTTTTTGTAAAAAATGTGTAAAAGAGCCAAATTTTTTCCTTTTCCTGTTGGTTCTCACCCCCTTGTCCATTTCTTGGTGCAAGTACAGTCTGAATTCAGTTACAGAGTCACCTCCATTTTTGATGACGTAGTTTAATAGGAATATATGAACCACATGATTTTTCTCGTCCTTGAAGCCAGTTACGTTTTGAAATCCGTGTACAATATCTTCTTGGTGTTAATTTAAGCCGTTGCTGTCGTTAATAGCATGGCACGTTTAAATTTAATCCTCTTCCAATAGTCTAGGATTCGTGAACAGCCTACTGTTCGGTGCAGCGCTGTGTCAATAAAGCCACAATGTTCTCAGCATGTTCTCAGTAAGGCTTCCGTGGGCCTCAGTTGCGTTGCTGTGATGCTGTCGGAAGCAGATGTAAGCGGCCGAGCGCAGTATTGAACTTACAGTTCAATCCGAGAAGTTAGACCACACTATCTTCCAGTTCAGATCTTAGATTTTTATTTGGCTGACTGGTGTGTGTACTGTTTCCTGTAGTTTTTCCATAATATTTTTCGTAGCTAAATTCTTTTCATTAGGGAGTTTTTCTAGAATCCCTGTGGTGATTTTATGAGTACGAGTGATATATGCTGGTGTCCGACGTTGAGTTCTACTTATTATGGTAGTACCCCTTGCGGTCTTCAATAAATCGACTGACTTGCTGACCGTTTCAAGGATTTTATAAGAGCTATAACCATGAGAGCTGTGCAATTTTTCTCACAGTCTATTAAGCCGGATCCATCCTCTTTTGGCGGTTGTGTTATCTTGTCTCTGGCTACACGGAGGAGGAGTCCTTTCCAGATGAACGATCTTACTTGCTTCTTAATTTGAGCAATATATTTTCGCTCTATGGGTACTATTTGAGCTACACACCACAGTTTTGAAAGAGTCAGCATAGTGACATACTGTATCCTTTGAACAAGATTTAAATTTCGACTGCTTTTCGCTAGTAAGATGCCTCTTACTTCTTCCACCATTGATTTGGAATTATCCTCAACCAATTTGTTCGTGATCTTCTTCAGCTAAACGCCCAGCACCTTCATTTCGACACATTCCATGAAGGTACGTGGGGTGACCTGTGAAGTTTTGTCCAACAACAGGAGTCGGGTTTTACTGTAGTTTACTGTTGCTCCTGCTGCTTCCTTATAAGAATCCATTATTTCTGACATCTTGATAATTAATTGATGTTGCGTGATTACAACTGTTATATCCGCTCTGTAAGTGTTAACGGCGAACCTTTGCGCTCAAACATTTATTCTTGAGGTTTGGTTGGTGATGGAGCGGATCACTGATTCCAAGGAAATCATAAGTAATATCACTGATAACGGGCATCGCTGCCAGACTGACAAGGAGAGGCCGCCAATTGTGAAATTCAGATTGGATTCATACTGCACATAATAAAAGCTCATGGCCAGAGGTGTAATGTGGCAAAGCACCAATATGCACATCTAAGCAGTTGTCGAGAAAATCGAGTAGTAATTTTCTACATCGTTGTGGCGCAGCGGTAAGCGCTCGGGTTCGTAATCCGAAGGTCGCCGCATCGAATCTCGCGCCATGCAATTTTTTTTATTATTAGTTTTTTGTAATTCAAATATATATATATATATTTATTTATAGCAAACTTGCAGTCTTGGTGGGATCTGATGGTTGTTCTCCAAACAATCTCCGAAAATGGTCCTTAACGTGTTCCGTATTAGCGGTATCGCTCCCTTCGGAAGACGTTTGATTTCCGATGAGTTTCCTTTCGCACTGCTTCCGTTCTCTACTGAGATGGTAGATGCTCCATAGTTCCCCGGGAATGTATGCATTATCTTTGCAAATAATTCTTTTTCTTGTAGTTCTAGGATCTTCTTTAGAATTTCTTCAGTTCGTGAAATCGGTATTCTCCGTTATCCACATTTTCTTGTTCTCGAACAATTGTATAACAGAATTCGATATTTCCCGTTCTAGTGTCACTGGTCCTGTACGTTACGTTCCTGATCAGTTTACGAATTCCAGATATGACCAGTTTATCCCACCATTCAATAACGCTACGAAAGAAATTCTTCTGGCGAACCCATGTTCGATAAGATTCGCACAATTCTGTTTTTTCCCATTCAATGTTGAGCAGGTTGCAGTTTAACTGCCAGTATCCCTTTCCTATTACGTTAGGTCGGGGTAAACCATTCATTTGAACGACAACTGCATGGTGGTCTGTAAAGCTGACGGGGGTTATTTAAGAGTCCTGTGCATCTGTTCTGTTGTGGTGTGAAATCTGTCCAGTCTCGAGGCTGACAGTCGAGATGCGTACGTATAGTGGGATCACTTGATGGCTAGTCGGCCTATGACGTCTGTCAGCTTTAGTCCTTCAGTAGTGTTATGTAATGAGCCACAATCGGGGCTGGATCTTGCTGTATCTGCCGATGTTACAAAACAGCTAAATCCCCCCCCCCTCCAAGTATTATGTCACCTTTCGCGTGTTTCATAAAGCACAGGATAGATTCACTAAAAAACTTTTCTTTACTACACTCCTGGAAATTGAAATAAGAACACCGTGAATTCATTGTCCCAGGAAGGGGAAACTTTATTGACACATTCCTGGGGTCAGATACATCACATGATCACACTGACAGAACCACAGGCACATAGACACAGGCAACAGAGCATGCACAATGTCGGCACTAGTGCAGTGTATATCCACCTTTCGCAGCAATGCAGGCTGCTATTCTCCAATGGAGACGATCGTAGAGATGCTGGATGTAGTCCTGTGGAACGGCTTTCCATGCCATTTTCACCCGGCTCCTCAGCTGGACCAGCGTTCGTGCTGGACGTGCAGACCGCGTGAGACGACGCTTCATCCAGTCCCAAACATGCTCAATGGGGGACAGATCCGGAGATCTTGCTGGTCAGGGTAGTTGACTTACACCTTCTAGAGCACGTTGGGTGGCACGGGATACATGCGGACGTGCATTGTCCTGTTGGAACAACAAGTTCCCTTGCCGGTCTAGGAATGGTAGAACAATGGGTTCGATGACGGTTTGGATGTACCGTGCACTATTCAGTGTCCCCTCGACGATCACCAGTGGTGTACGGCCAGTGTAGGAGATCGCTCCCCACACCATGATGCCGGGTGTTGGCCCTGTGTGCCTCGGTCGTATGCAGTCCTGATTGTGGCGCTCACCTGCGCGGCGCCAAACACGCATACGACCATCATTGGCACCAAGGCAGAAGCGACTCTCATCGCTGAAGACGACACGTCTCCATTCGTCCCTCCATTCACGCCTGTCGCGACACCACTGGAGGCGGGCTGCACGATGTTCGGGCGTGAGCGGATGACGGCCTAACGGTGGGCGGGACCGTAGCCCAGCTTCATGGAGACGGTTGCGAATGGTCCTCGCCGATACCCCAGGAGCAACAGTGTTCCTAATTTGCTGGGAAGTGGCAGTGCGGTCCCCTACGGCACTGCGTAGGATCCTACGGTCTTGGTGTGCATCCGTGCGTCGCTGCGGTCCGGTCCCAGGTCGACGGGCACGTGCACCTTCCGCCGACCACTGGCGACAACATCGATGTACGTGGAGACCTCACGCCCCACGTGTTGAGCAATTCGGCGGTACGTCCACCCGGCCTCCCACATGCCCACTATACGCCCTCACTCAAAGTCCGTCAACTGCACATACGGTTCACGTCCACGCTGTCGCGGCATGCTACCAGTGTTAAAGACTGCGATGGAGCTCCGTATGCCACGGCAAACTGGCTGACACTGACGGCGGCGGTGTACAAATGCTGCGCAGCTAGCGCCATTCGACGGCCAACACCGCGGTTCCTGGTGTGTCCGCTGTGCCGTGCGTGTGATCATTGCTTGTACAGCCCTCTCGCAGTGTCTGGAGCAAGTATGGTGGGTCTGACACACCGGTGTCAATGTGTTCTTTTTTCCATTTCCAGGAGTGTATTTCCGTTATTCGGTCCTGATGAGACATAAAGGCTTAATATTGTTATTTCATTTAGTTTGAGTTTGATAACACGTCCATCCGGTTGCTTTTCTAAATTCTCTAGTTCCAGTCCCATTCTCGTTAAAATGCAGCGACCCTTACCGCTAGAGCCGACGTTGCTGTACACACTGTATTGCTGTTCCAGCTTCACCTCTTTACAAGCTGTTTCCTCAAGGAAGCCATTGTCTACGTCATCGGTTTTTAAGAAATTCCCCAGAATCCTCATTTTTTTCACTTATTACTCCGCAGATATTTGGTGTCAGTAGAGTAAGCACTCTCCCATAGTCCTCTCCTATTGTCTGTTTTCATGTCCCTTCATATTCCTCTATTTAATGTCTTACCTGGATTCATTTACAATAATGTCACTTTCCATTCCTACTTTCTGATCGTCTTAATATTCCCTTTTCGCGTCTTTCTTATTTTTTCGACGTGCTGCATTTAGATTTGGTTTGGCTTTCCCACTCAGTGCCTTCTTAACACCTCCAATGCTCCAGTCACAGCTGTTGTGGTTTCACTCAGCTGTTCTTATGTTGCTGCCTGGTGCGTTGTTTCCTGGATTGGTTGGTGTTTACTTCCCTGCTGTGGACGGCTCAAGGGGCTCCCCACGTGTGGTTGTCGGGACTGAAGAACATCTATGTCCGCCTGAGCTTCCATCTCAACCTCGGATGCACCCTGTATTGCTGCAAAATTAGCGAACCTCTATTTCCTTGGTATCTGTACCGATTTTTCTTCAGGGTCTTCTTCGGAACTCGTACTGCCCTTTTCTAATGGCAGTTACTCGTTGTTTTGATTTGGATGAGAACAAGGAGGTGTCCCATTTCCATGCCTGTTTCTTTTTCTTGCTGTTGAATTGAAATCTCATGGACTCTGTAGCAGTTTTCCTGCACAATAGTTGCAGACAGGTCTTTATCGATTTCATCCTATTAATCATTGTCTGATTTCTTGCGTACTTCATTTGCTGTTGGTCTCTTGTTGCAGGATGGAAATTCTTCTTCAACTGAACTAGGGGACTGATCAGTGGGTTCCATGTGAGTACTGGCAGTGTTGCCCGTTGCAGTTCTTGAAGGAGTTAGTCTTTGTGCCTCCAGTCTTGTCCACTGTTGCAGATTATTTCGTAGAATAAACACGCGTCGTGGGCAGTTTTCTCTAAGAAGTCCTGGTTCATTGCACACGTGACATGTGGGAGTTCTCCCAACATATACTATGTGTGCCTTGCAACCTCCTACAAGAATGGTGGAGGGGATATCGGACGTCTAGCCCCACTGTATCACTGATTCTTGTATCTAGTAGACCAATTTCCGGATTTGATGCTTTTTACATGTTCATAATTAGAAAGTACGTTTATCAAGTCCTTGTTGTCTAGTTCTGGGGGAAGATTTACCACCCGAACAGTTTCAGCTCGCTGACAGAATAATCATTTTCCTGGCTTCTCAATAATATCCTGCCTGATATAACAGATCTACACAATTTAGTAAAAACATAGTGGTTCTCATTATCCATTTGAACAAACTCAGCACTATCATCAGAGACACCGAAATTTTCATGTAGTCAGACATGAACTTCCAAAACCGTGTGTTGCAGGTATCTTGTATTCTTGTCAAAGGCGAACCTCAATGTATGTTTCCTGGTCGAATCCATGGACATTTATTACTGGTACGAAGCGGAACCTCCACTTCACAAACAATACACAAAGACGATGAACGAAAACTATTACTATTTACAAGTTCGGTGGCTGCAGAAGAAACGCAATACACACGTACCATGACACTTGTTTAGGTAACCAATCAGCTACAACACGGAGCGCCGCAGCGCACGTCCACATAGGCTGAGAACTCGACCGCGACTGCCGACTGAGCTACCTGCGCGCGACTCATGACCTGTCCTCACAGCTTTACTTCCGCCATTACCTCATCTCCCACCTTCCACACTTCACAGAAGCTCTCCTGAGAAACTTGGAAGGACTAGCACTCATGAAAGACAGGATATTGCAGAGACATGGCTTAGCCACAGCCTGGAGGATGCCTGCGGGTTGAAATTTTCACTCTGCACCGGAGTGTGCACTGATATGAAACTTCCTGTCAGAGTGAAACTGTGCCAGACCGAGACTCGAACTCGAGACTTTTGCCTTCCGCAGGCAAGTGCTCTGCCAGTGTTCTACCGAGTCTGGGTCCCAGTCCGGTACGCAGTTTTAATCTGCCAGGAAGTTTCAACTGTCATAGCTATTTATGTACGTCTGTCTTAGGTATACTGCAAATTAAAAAGCTCAGCTCATTCATCGAAAGTGATTAACGTATTTAATTTCACCAGACGCTATTAACATTCTGAGTAAATAACATTCTTTTTAATATTACACACTTAAAAAATTTCCCTTAAAATACTGCTACTGGTACAACCTCTGTCTAATATATTACAACAAAAATGAAAATACATTACACTGAATGCAAAACACCAATATTAAAAACAAGATTTCATAAACTGTGAATAACATAGATTCAGCTTATGATAACATGAAAGGAGAAGTATTTGTGAAGAGAAGGTGGAACAAGGAACACAAAACACTGACAGTAATGTCTAGAATATGTCATACTTAAAATGTTATTCAGTCTATAAAAACCAAATGAAAAGTACCATTAATTTGTAACGATTACAATATAACTTCTTGTGATGCGCTGCCAATACAAGCGAAAAGCACCATTTGAATGAGCTTTTCAATTTTTATGCAGCTTAAGGTTGAGAAAAACCAAAGTAATAAGTACAGGCTCACCTACGTGATTGTGGGACGAAATTTCTATGCAGCTTGTCGCAGATGACGAATTTTACTCGTGGTTTATTTCCTGGTCGTTTCACACTAACGAAACCTCTAGGCTGTCAGAATATTCATTTGAGAATTATAGAAGTTCGATTCTTAGAACAGAGTGCTACGTTAAATAACATGATACTTGCGGACGAATGTGACTTAAATGAAAACGCAAACCGTAATTTCATTTCACCTTGGAGACTATTGGAAAGGGTTCACAATGCTCCTAAGATAACCCCTGCGCACACAACTT
The DNA here is from genome assembly GCF_021461395.2 of Schistocerca americana. Classification (NCBI taxonomy): domain Eukaryota; kingdom Metazoa; phylum Arthropoda; class Insecta; order Orthoptera; family Acrididae; genus Schistocerca; species Schistocerca americana. Next base: position 225,198,294 of record NC_060120.1, on the reverse strand, counting down.
GTCTCATTGTCCTGTTGCTCATTGGCTCTTGCTTAACTAAAAATAACTGGAACGACAAACAGAGATGAAGACTAGAGGTCGGACTATTGATATCATTGTAGAATAACTTCAAAAAGTCGAAAAATTTGTAAGGTAACGGGTTTTGAAACGTCCCCTTTGAACAATTTATACATGACTGTGCTTAAACTGACATACAATATTTTTAGCGCAACGCAATCTGACTTTCAAAAATCCCTACAAAAGAATGGCCCTGACTAACATTAACCTATACCTTTCACAAATCACTTACCTCACAAAAATCTTGGTTACTCGAACTACTGCAATACAGCGAGTACCACTACTGCCAGCTAAATAAAAGATTCCAACTACGGAAGGCACTAACTACTGATAGGGATAGTTAGCAAATGAAAGATATTAATAGAGAACAAACAATGTATTTACCTTAATATCATCAAAAGTCATAACATATATAGGAGTTCATAACATCCATTCTTACAAATATCAAAACTCCGCCATTTCTCTCTCCACATCCACGACTGCTGGCGGCTCACCTCCAACTGCTCAACGCTACGCGCTGTTCACAGCCAGCTGCCTAACACTACAATGGCCAACAACAATGCAAACCAGCCGCTCAAATGGCTCTGAGCACTATGGGACTTAACTGATGTGGTCATCAGTCCCCTAGAACTTAGAACTACTTAAACCTAACTAACCTAAGGACATCACACACATCCATGCCCGAGGCAGGATTCGAACCTGCGACCGTAGCGGTCACGCGGTTCCAGACTGAAGCGCCTTTAACCGCACGGCCACACCGGCCGGCAACCAGCTGCAGACTGCACACAGCACAGCCAGTGATTTTCATACAGAGCACTACGTGACGTTACCAATAAAAGAATCTACACAGCCTACTTACATAGCCCCCATGCACCCCATAAAAAAATTTACAAATTGTTTTGGGCAGTGGCCAATAATGATTTGATAAAATTTTTCATAATTACGATAACAAAGAAATCAAATGCACACACTTATTGATACAATGTTGGTCAAAAGCTAAAATTTTCTCACAGTCCATAAAGACAGTCCTGATCATTCATCACAGTGAAATTGCAGTGGTTTTTTTTTTCGAAGTCCGAGCAGTAAAAGAGAATGCACACAGAAGTAATGGATTTCCATGCAGTCTTGAAGAAGTAGTGCTGTCCTTCCAACGGAAAGACAGTGCTGACTCTTGACATGCTGACAGGTAATGGGCCACAACAGAGCAAACCCACAGCAGAGTCATTCGACGTTTTGAAGAATATTGGTAAGTAGGTCATCACAGAGCAGACCCACTGTAGTCCTGGTAGAGATTACGGTATTGGTGGGCCACCAGAGGTGCAGACCCACTGCAGTCCTTGTAGAAATAATGGTACTGGTGAGTCAGCAAAGGGGTAGACCCACTGTAGTCCTTGTAGAAATAATGGTATTGGTGGATCATCAAAGGTGTAGACCCACTGTAGTCCTTGTAGAGATGGCCAGCAGCCATTTGCTGCGACTGTGCAGGTGCACAAACACCATCGAAGAGTCTTGCGGACAGTATAGCAAGTCCATAACCACCACTTGTGCCCTCACAAAGTTTTGGAATTGTCCTTAGAACCAGCAATGCTGTTATCCAGTCCCTTGCTGAATTATTAATACACGTGCAAACACTAACAGTCCCTACTTCTCACATATTGTCCATATACTATGACCAACAGACATGTGTACAGTGAAATGGAACTTACAAGTTAATAATATGATGAACTGGTGTCAATTAAAATTTTATAACATAAGAAAACAATAACAAAGGTACAAAATACATCATTAAAGAACATAACAATACAGATAACATTTGTAGTACAGGCTTTACAAAAGAATCGAACTAACATATACAACATTGTTACAGGAATTATGACATAAGTACATACATAATGATCAGAATAACTTTTGAAACATCACCTTCACATATGAGCACTAAAACAAAACAGAACAAATAATGTCTAAGCATATTTACAAGGTAAATAACATATTATTAATGCCAATTATATTTGAGGATAACAGTATTCCTCATCATAGTGAATGTAGCTTAGTATTAGAAGAAGAAAAAATTCTATGAAACTACACAGAGACAGGAAGAAAACAAATACACAAGGGTACACAAACACATAGTGGGATAACACAAAAGGAAAGGACAGGGTTTGTTTTCAGTGTAACATTTGGTACTGCAGTCCAACCCAAAACTTCATTCCATAGATCTTTTGTCTTCTTTCAACATTTGTTTCCACCAAAAAAATCCTATCCAAGCATGTTTTCTGTATTTATATGTTCACATATTTCTTACCTCATCATTTATTTCCAAGAAAATCCTACCTAAACCTGTTGTCCCTAAACCCTACTTTTTTGCTTCATATTCTCTTTCAAAATACTTTTTTGGATAAAACCATTTTCTTATAACTTCTCAATGCATTTCTTCCAATTCATCACAACTTGTTCTCATATATAGTCTACCCCCTCTTAAGCTAACTTAAATCTACTGAGCTCAGATGCTAAACTAAGGGACGAGGCAATGCAGCAGCATAAAACAATTAATACAAACAGCAATGAAAAAAAAATGGAAACTGTCAAAGCAAGCAGCAGTAAAATAAATTAGCAGAGCAATTGCAATATTACAACTAATATAAGGCACTGTGCAGCAAACAAGAAAAATAAATCCGTAGTAAAACTGGCTTAACAGCATAATACAAAGTCAAATTCAGTAACATTATGCCTGGCAAACAGCAGCAGCAAATGCAATAACTTATATCTAAACATGACAAAGCTCAATCAGAAAGAATATTACACTAAAAATGGCAATGTCTAATACCTATGTCACATCTTAATACTAGAGTGATGCATCACGATAAGTTACTGTAGCAGACAAGTTACCAAATCGTTTAAAAAATTATTTGCGCAATGGATAACGCAATCTGACTTTCAAAAATCCCTTGATTGTTCCTGTTTTGTGAGTAAAAACTGTGGAATGTTCTTGTAAAATCTCAAAAAGGTCCTGCCTATCAGTGTCATTACAATTCTCAATTGTTTGAATTTTATTCTGAATTAACTCATTAATTTCAAATATGCCGTCGATATCATCCCTGTCAGTACTTGCAGAGTGATTGTTAGTGTCTAGTTCCGTAGAAAATTCCGAACTGTTGTCCAACAGAAGGTAAAGCCGATTAATTTCTTCGTCATGGTTTGAGAGCCAATCTTCAAATTTCAAAGCTATTGACTTACCTTCCTTCTCTAAACTTACTTCAGCATCGTGAAAGTTTAAGATTGCTCTGTATTCATTCAAAAAGTCTACTCCCAATATAATTTCCGTCGACAATAATGGAACAATAAGAAAGATCATAGAGAAGCTGTGGCTTTGGCAAAAGAATTCTAAATTGGTTTGTTGGCGTACATCTACACTTTTTCCAAAGACTGCACCTTGTAATTTAATCTTACGTAACGGAAGTGTGGGGCAATCGTTCGATTTGTTGCATTTGCTAAAAGCTGTTTCACTAATTACTGAAATGGGACTGCCAGAGTCAAGTACTGCCGTAAATTTTACGTCATTGACAGTAATGTGAATCACAGGATATGCAATGTTGTTATGTTTTACGTCGTGTTCCTGGAGTAAGATGCCCCTAATGTCTTCCATTTTTACGTAATTACTAGCTACGGCAGCTGCGTCGTCAGTTTCATAAGTACGTTTTGTGGCTGCCAGCGGTGTGAGTCATTGCCTATTGTCTCTTTGTTGGCGCGCGTCGTTATTGGGATTTGGAGACCTAACTTCTACAAATTCACCGTGACGAGAGGGCCCTGCCCTGTTTAAATCCCGCCAGTTCTGATGCAAGTCAGGTCTGTCGTTACGATCACATCGTCTGTCGTCATATCGGTAGTTCCTGTAGTTTCTTTCTTGTCGGTTAAGTGGTGGAGAATTTCTCCCTGAATCGTAACTGCGCGCTGGACCGTTGCATCTGAAGTTATTCTGTCTCCCTTGATAATAATTATTTTGGTTCCCATATTGCCAGTTTCTCTGATTATCTCTGTGATAGTCATTACCGTGGAGAGGTGATCTTTCCCTGTAATTATTACAGCTCTGCCAACGGTTGTCATATGGGTGGTGTCTGTTTTGGTCACGATTTACGTTGTAAGAATAGGCTTGTCGTGTCCAGTTATTGCTTCTGTCGTCACGGAATTGTGACGGATGTGACCTGTAGTGATTGTTTTCCTGTTTTCGCATCCCGCGACTGTTAGTATCAATTTCTAATTCTTGTAAGAGTCCCTGAAAAGCTTCAATGTCGTCTTTGCAACGTCCTGCCAAAATAACATGTCGTAAATGTTCAGGTAATTTGATTAAGCAAATGCGGATGAGTTCTGAGGGGCTGTATGGGTTTGAAAGATACTGATTCTTATGCAACATGTCTTCAAAATATTTCATAAGACTGGAAAATTCAGATTGTTCGAAACGTTTCATCATTATGATGCTATGTTTTACTCGGTCTTGTGTAGCTTGAGACCAATACGCTGAGAGGAAGGCATGATAAAATTCTCCTTCACTGTGACAATCGTGAATGAGCGATCGCATTCTTACAGCTGGTTCATTCTCCAAGTAGCCACACATAAATTCTAACCTGTGTTCCAATGACCAGTTGGGAGGAAAACAATGAGAGAATTGATGGAGCCACGCTTGTGGATGAATGTCGTTGGCAGAATTCTTATGCGTTTTGAATTTACGTGTAGTAATGAACAGCTTATAGTCAAAATCATCGTGTCGGCGAGTAGCATATCGGTCATTGTTACGTCGTGTCGGCGGTTCCATCTCATAATCCAATGCACCTTGCCAATTTCTTTCATAATTTCCGAAGTGTCCTGTGTTATTATTTTGTGGTTGTTCCGTATTTCTATGTCCCTCTTCCCGTACTGGAGCGCGAGTGTCCTCTGAAATATGTAATTCTTGTATTACCTGCGTCAACTGATCTTGTACTTCCCGGATTTCTCTTTTGTAGTGTGTATTGATTTGATTTTGATTTTGTTTGAATTTTCTAATTTGTTCATACTCTTCTGTGTCAGTGAAAGCTACAGGTCTTGTGTCATTCAGATCATCATCTATCTTTGTAGATAAGTTAGTGACCTGATCCGAAAGTTCGGCTACTTTCTCCGATAGTGAACACATTTCCTCAGTGTGTTTTTCTGAAGCAAGTTTCAGAGTGTCCATTTGTGTTGAAATCGAATCTAGTGTGTCCTTCAAGATTTCCTGAGTTTTTGCAAGTTGCGTAACCAAATCGGTAGATGCAACTGAGTCAATTTTAGCCCACAAGGTCTCATGATTTTCATGAATAATGGTTTGCAGTTCTTTTATGGCTGCTTCGTGATTCTGTAATGCATTTTCATGCCGCGAAAAAATAGGTTGAAAATGCTCACAAATTTGTGTTTTTACGTCATTACAGACTTTTTGACATTTCGATTCAATGTTATGTAACTCAGTAGTTAAATCTTCACGTGTTTGTTCGAGTGTGGTGTCTAACTTTTTAAGATTTTCTTCCACTGTGTCTAACTTTTTGAGATTTTGTTCCACTGTGTCTAACTGTTGCTGTGTTTGTCTCTGGTAATGTTCCATTGTGTCTAACTTTTGAAGATTTTGTTCCATTGTGTCTAATTTTTGTAGCCTTTGTCCCATTTGTTGCATTAACTGTAATAACAATGCTCTGGTGTCTGAAACATGTTCCTCAGTGCTTTTCGGCAGTGAAGTTGCACCGGAAACGTTCACATTTTGACAAGCAGAAAATGTTTCTTGCCTCATTTGAGAAAACGGTGAGAACCCAAAACCTGAGTCTACAGTATTTGCATTATTATGTTCTGTCATTCCCGATTCCTGAGGCGAGCTGTTGCCGACCGATCGATCGATAATGCTTCCCTGTTCACTACCTGTTTCACTGTCTACACCATTATTTGACGCCCGCTCCATTTCCCTATGCACAGTTACCAAATTACTACTTTGAATGTCTGTTAATTCATTACACAGCGGTGCTGGTAAGCTACACTCGTCGTCACTATTATTTCTCAGTTTACTTTGGAGCCTAGTGTTACGTTTTTCACACGCCATTATTGTCACAATATTTCACACGATAACACAGAAAAGCACAATTTGAAGAGAACAAATAAGAGAACACATTAACATAGTACTGAAAATAATATCTAGTTAATTGCAGCTGCGAAATACTTGGTGCAAATCTACATGCAGGCCACAACTGTTTTACTGTACAACAATGAAAGACTGCAACTACAAAAGAGATTTTCTCTACAATTACGCGCTAGCAATAAACAAAAGCTACACTAATTACACAAACTACAAGAAAAAATCAGAAGATTCCAGTGAGGTATCCTCGGCTAAGGGTCGACATATGAAACGTCCCCTTTGAACAATTTATACATGACTGTGCTTAAACTGACATACAATATTTTTAGCGCAACACAATCTGACTTTCAAAAATCCCTACAAAAGAGTGGCCCTGACTAACATTAACCTATACCTTTCACAAATCACTTACCTCACAAAAATCTTGGTTACTCGAACTACTGCAATACAGCGAGCACCACTACTGCCAGCTAAATAAAAGATTCAAACTACGGAAGGCACTAACTACTGATAGGGATAGTTAGCAAATGAAAGATATTAATAGAGAACAAACAATGTATTCACCTTAATATCATCAAAAGTCATAATATATATAGGAGTTCATAACGTCCATTCTTACAAATATCAAAACTCCGCCATTTCTCTCTCCACATCCACTACTGCTGGCGGCTCACCTCCAACTGCTCAACGCTACGCGCTGTTCACAGCCAGCTGCCTAACACTACAATGGCCAACAACAATGCAAACCAGCCGCAGACTTCACACAGCACAGCCAGTGATTTTCATACAAAGCGCTACGTGGCGTTACCAATAAAAGAACCTACACAGCCTACTTACAGTTTTAGATGAGTTGAGGTTGATGGAAGACATAAAGACATCAAACATTTCGAGATCAAACCGAACTCATTACTTTCGTAAATATTCTTGTTTTGAAATCGTCGCTACACGAGGAATGCAGGTCATGCATTTGCCACTGAAGATCTCTTTGAGTTACTTTAGAGACCTACTCTGATAATTCAACGTTGTGATGGGGTGTGTCCGCTAGACATAACTTCCGTCATCGCTGTCCTGGTGCGATGCACCAAGCGTCTCACAATGAAACACCATTATGCCATTATGGAAAAAATTTACCAGTGATCCCGGATCAGCTCCCTTCGCTTTGAGACTAATTAAGCTGTTTAGGTAAGGCTCACAAGTCTCGTCATGGCTTGTGGGAAGAGGATAAACAAATCATCACTTCTAAACCACCATCATCACTCTAGTATTCAGATTACTTTCAAATAAGTTTCAGATTCGTACTTCTAAACGGAAGAAAAGTACTGCTTGTCTCTACATAGCCCCCATCTAGCATCGTGCAGTCTGATCGGAAAGCGCAGCAGAGTTATAGGATCTTCCAAATTACAGCGTTTGTTTCTCCTCTAATGACGTGTAAGTCGACGGGACTTTTAATCCTAATCTTCTGTTCATTTCTTTTTCCCTGGTATTTCCCATGAATGTATATGTCAGACGAGGATTAAATGGCTGCAGTTCATCACATTTGCCAATAATCGCGTAGACCGTAGTGGTAAACCCTAAAAACCTCATTAATTACAGTCCGTTGGCCTTCTTGAATCTGAATAATATTCAAGTCGAAACGATCCTTCTTAAAAAGGGAAAAATTTCTTATGACGTGATTACGTTGATGCACTTATCCCATTCACGATATAAATGTTTCCAGCTACCAACTCTCCCTTGAAACTTCCATTAAATCCAAAGAGAATGAAATGTCGCAAATGTTACACCTTTTTTCCATGAAACGTTCAATAAGTCGCTGCAAGGACAAATCTAGAACCTCAAATAAAAACTTACGGCAACTTACGTGAAACCACACCAAACTAATTTTGCATTAACGATTGTAGCAATTTACATTTTTCAGGAATATTTTGCCTGCAGTGATACTTTAGTATTCATCACAACATATGCTGCATGGACAATGGTCACAACGCTGTTGCATACGCAATTATATTAGACGGAATGCGGTTTACAAAGTAAAGGGATGAATGTGTCTCGTATTTCGGCCTTCCATTTACACTACACCACAATTGCCACTACACCACTAATATACACTGATCAGCCACTACTCACCGCGACGTTGGATGCCGCTTGGTGGTGTTACGGGCACGTGAGGTGGTAACAAAAGTATGTAAGTGGAGCAGACACGGACGGGGGCTATCCTAGCGAAGATACGAGCTGCAAATGGGGAAATCCATCGTGATAAGCGACTTTGACTAAGGACAGAGCCTCTGTACGAGTATCTCGAAAACGGTGAAGCTCGTCGAATGCTCACGTGCTACTGTCGTGAGCATCTACGGAAAGAGCTAGAAGGACAGTGAAACCACCACGAGTCGCTAAATGGTTGGACGTCCACGACTCTTCACAGAAGGTGGGGTTCAGAGGCTGGTCTGCTCTGTAAAGTAGGATAGATGGTGATCTGTGGCATCTCTGAGGAAAGAGCACAATGCTGGTGCACGCACAAATGTTTCGGAGCACACCGTTCATCGTACAGTGTCCAACATGGAGCTCGGCAGCAGACCACCCCTATGTGTTCGCATGTTGCCCCAACGACTTCGTCAGTTACGATTAAAGTGTGCACAGGACCATCGGGATTCGACCATCGATCAAACGTGTCGGCTCTTCGGGTGACTCACATTTTTGCTACACTAAGTCGATGGTGGTCTCCAGAAACGCCGTCATCGATATGAGTGGTGACTCTAAACGTGCAGCGCGCCACGGACGCAGGCTGCTAGGAGCAGTGTTATACTATGGGAGACATTATCCTGCGCTTGAAACGAAACTGTGGTAATAGTCGAAGACACGCTGACAGCTACGAACCACCTGCATCTCATCATGCTTGATGTCTTCCCCGACGACGATGTTACCTTTCAGCAATATAACTGCCCATGTCTCGGAACCAAAACCGTGGTACAGTGGTTTGAGGCGCATTATAGTGAACTCACATGGACGTCCCGGAGACCTAAGTCGCCTGGTGTAAATCCTATGGAACGTATCTGGGTCGCTCTCGGGGCTATCACCGGCTACGCGAATGAGCGGCTCGTTATTTACGCAAATTACATGACCTGTGCGTAGACTTCTAATGCCACACACCTCCAAAAATCTACCAATAAACTGTCAAGTTCCTGGAACAAAGAATCAGTGATGTATTTTGTTCCAAAGGCGAACAAACAAGCTATTAACGAAGTGGTCATAATGTTTTGGATCATCAGTTCATACAAAACACAGCGTACAAATGCAATGCAATAGTTCTTGTGGAAATTTCCGCATCCTACTACGTTGCTAGTATGACGAGATGGTCGTTATGTGATTTTGTTTCAGTGATTACAAATCAAGTCAAAAGTAGGCGCTAGGTAGCTGAGGCAACTGGTCGTTGGCGAAGTAGGAGAACAAGGAAATGATTGCTTTGTACAGGCTGTAATTCCCTCCGGGAAGTCAGGATTCTCATCCAGCGTGGAGCATCCTTGGTTACGACAAAATCATGAGCCACCCATATGAGTAGTTCTGTAATCTGTTGGAATGACTCGAGGCTTATATACTCAAGGTCTGGATTCCATTCACAGTTAATGCAATGATTTTAAATGAGCACGAACAGACCCTCTTCACCTCTGTGGTTCCAGATTCACATTAAACAAATGTCCCTTCACTACGGACCTGAGAAGAGTCAGTGTAGTTTGCATCACCACAGAGGCAGAAGTCGCGGCAGGTAGGATGCAATCAGTAAGCTTTCTTACATCAATTTTTTTTACTAATGAAACAGTGATTATGTATGGTTACACGGTTTGTTGGGCTAGGATTTGAACTCAATTCTCTGCTTTCGAGAGATTTCACCCCTTTTGGCCGCAGTTCCATCGTTTCGTTCTTTCCCTCCGATTCCAAACGCCCCAAGGTCTCCACGAAAGGCGCACATCTGGGTTGGAGTCCTGGTCCGGCATAAAAACTTGTATCATGTCATTTCAAGCCGTATGATGTGCGCATGAAACTACTGGTGTAAAATTAATACGATTTTTGCGGTCTTTTGTGCGTTGTTATAGGTAACGACATGTGCCCGTTTCTCTTCCCTGCACAGAAAACGTTTCATCACACGTTACTCCTAGCTACTGGTGAAAAAGCATTCTCTAGTTAATATTTCTTCGTGTGTAGTCAATAATGATATGTGCGGGATTCGAGTTCCAGTCACACACAACTTTTCGTCATGTTATTTCCATTTGAGGCCTGCAAACACCTTGCTCCTAGTGAAATAAATAGATACTCGAAGTCCATTCGTGGCTAGAGGACGATGGCAATAGGTGCCGGTTTCGAATCCCAGTAAGGCAAAACTTATCCGCCTAATCATTCCAGTTTCAGCCATTTCGCTACTGGTGAAAAAAATTCAATATGTAGCATTTGTTATGCTTAGTTGTTAGGTGCTGGGTTCGAATTCCCTTCCGACATAAACTTTACGTCATGTCATTTCACGTTTAGAAACACATTGTTTCTTGTGACTGAAACTGTAGTTAAGATCTTACGTGGTAATTTAACAGGGACAATAGTTGTTGGATGGGAGTTGTGTGTCCCAGCCCAGTAAAAAAAAAAGTCATATAATGTCAAGTTGAACTTACCTTTTGAAATGATATGGGTTGTAATAAATTTGAGTTTACAAAACCTAAAGTCTTTGGTTCATTATCATGGTATTATTTTGCATCTGAACAAATTGTCATACAGAGCTATGTTCTCTAGAGGTCTCTTGTAAGGAGCATTTTGTACAGTCAGCCGACTGTACAGAAAAGAAATTAAAGACTGCAAGTTATGTGGATTACATACAAATCAGATAGAAAGCAATTCCGGCTCTGCGTATACTTGTGAGCATGACAATACGTGGAGTGTATCTTACACTGGCATAAATGCTGAAGATACAGTCATCCGTGTGTTGCTGTAGGTGAAGAAATGGATGCGGTAATGGACAGTAATTCTTATATCTTTCCGTGATGAGGAAAGACTGACGTAACCGTATTTCACCCTTAATATATGACAGACATTAAAAAAAAGAACCATATGCATATAAACAGAAACCTCTACCTTTATTTCAAAGGTGCCTAGTTAACAATCCTATCAGGTGCTGGTTCTAATTGTCAAGTCACCCGTCCCATGCGACACCAGGAAGTGAACGGAAGACTCGTAAAATTCGTGGGGCTGCTCTGTGGAAAAGTTCTGAACTTGATGCTTGACGTCCACACTCGAGGGGAATCAATTGCGTCGCAGAACCTTCTTTGGCTCACCAAAAATGCCATTACAGTGAGACAGCTTAGGACTGTACGGAAGGTGACTGATGACCTCCCATTTGAGTATCTGCGACGACTCCTTGACGGTGGTTGCTGTAGGGGGCCTTGGAATATCACAGAGCAGAATGACCTCGCTAGTGAGCTGTCCTGGTCGTTTCCATTTAAACGCTTTGGTATGAATATTAAAGGCTTGTGAGTATCGCTGCACTTTCACCGTTCCCCCATGCTGCAGAAGTCGATAAAGGTATACATACCTCTTGATGACGAAGAGGTAAGCATAAGCTTTCTAACACTTGTGTCGTAGCCTTCGATTTTTTTGGGTGGCAAGGACTCTGCATGCTTCCTCCATAGATTTTATTGCTTTGACTCGGGTTCAAAGTGATGAAACGATGTCTACAGTGCATAGGCGTGATAGGAACTCATTCCTTACTTTGGCATAGCTCTGCGGATGTTGAAAAGAGAGTCGTGTCTCATTCGAACTGCTTGCTGTGATGACTGAAAACCGTGAGGAATCCATTGGGAGGACGCTTTGTGAAATTTCAATCTGTCGTTAATGATGACACGAACATTTTCGATAGTCAATCTGACCTCAGAGGCAATGGCTGCTACCTTAGTTCGCTGCAGGACAATGGCATCGGTAATGCAGTGTCGCGTTCCAGACCATGTATCACCGGTGGCATCGGTAATGCGTGGTAGCGTTCCGGACCATGTATCAGCGGTCAATGACACGCGCCCTTTCCTGAATAGCTTGTGGCGCGCCTTGCCCCTTGCGACGAACGTGCACTGCTCTCCATACACATGTGCCATTCTTCGTACAATTGTCATTCCCTGCACTCTTCCCGCAGTCAGGAGACGCTCTACACAGCTTTGCTCGTCTTCTGAAGCCTCCGCTGCACTATTTTCAACACGGCTGTGTGTGCTGGACGGCCTGCGCATGCGTGGACTCGCTCTGTCGTCGTGGTGCGCACCCGGGTTCCATTAGGGACGAGTGTCAGTCGCCAGCCCTCTCATAACGACCACATCTTCTTCCGCAGCTAATCACATTACTATCTTTTCAGTGGTTTTCATTTTACAGTATCCTGCTCGTTTCTTTTTGAATCCATGCCGTACTACCCACATGCATGAATGCCTCCACCATGTGTTTGAATATTACCCTCGTGACAATCGGGATGCATTAGCTTACAATGGAGTACTTGCACGACGTCATCGGTATGACCAAAGTAAGCCACAACTCAGGAGTTCCGATGCCTATTTTTTTGCAGTGGGGTCTTCCTGTGAGTTCAAGTGTGCCTCGTATGAGTAACAAAGATACTCCATTGCGAGTGAAAGAGTTATTTGCGTCCATGCACAGTTACAGTTGTAATCTCCCCCTTCCTAATAGGGCTACTGGATTGTGATGCAACTGACCGTGATCGCATATGCCTAATGAAATTTTATAGTGAGTAAGGCTATCGTTACCGAAGGAAAATAACGCCAGTTACTTGGAGGAAAGTGTACAATAGACTCTTCTGAAGGAAGAATCTGTTCCAAGCTTAAGCTTTAATTTTGAAATGGGTGGAGTATAGTGCAATAGCTCACGAGCCGCCCAGGGGGGAAAACGGTATCACGTAACATTTACTGCAAAAATCACTGATAACACCAAGAAAATACCGATTAGCTAAAAAGGGATAATTAAAAGGTCGCCAGCCCGCTAGGGCAATGAGTCTCCAGAAGCTTGAGGAAGATAATGGAAAAGAAGTTTAAGCAAATAATCACTGGCGTGGCAACAGAAGGTTGTCATACTTTTCCACAGTTGAACAGTTCACGGGAAAATAAATGAATCAGAAAGCACTGAATTTGCAGTTACTTAGTCTAGAATACTAAATATTGCAAGTAAAATTAAATGAAGTTACTGATTAAATAAATGACTGCCTTAACTTAAACTTTGTTACGTAAAAAATGACTTTCAGTAATCTCAGTGTAACGTAATGCAAAATTTAGAAAGAGGCAAGCAATTTGCTTTTGATTATTGAAAGATTGAATTGAATTTACTTTGAGCAAACAGCAATTGATTTTACTTTTAAGTAACAACAATAAAATACATACCAAACCAGTAGAAGTCACTCGCTAAGATAAATACAGAATAAATGAAATTGTGCACTCTTAATTTGTGCTGTATCTGTAGTTATTAGTTTTGCCAGTGAAATTTTACTTTACTTAAAGTAGCCTCTGTTACGCAATACAAGAATGAACAGTTACTAAGGCAGAAAATTTAGACTGAAACTGGTCACTAGCAAGCTGGCTGTGAACAGTTAATCGATTTTCATATCCTTACGACGCTCAGTGACTGCATGGAAAGGAAAAGGGACCCTGCATGGTAATAATGTCTGAGGACAATGGAAACACAGGTGCCCTAAAAGTTTTAACTATTGCAGGTTATTATTCAGGTTAGCCATACTTTGTGAAAGAAATGTTGTTAGGTAATGGCTACGTAAGTTTATAATTTTTCACTTAACAGTCTTACGGTGTTCTAGCTTTGCACTCGACGAAGAATATAGGCGACGACGACACTTGCATGGGCCTCGTGGCGACGAAGACCTACCGCGACTGTTCCAGTCCGAATGTCGATTATTGTCAAGTTCACGCGCCTGGCGCTCTCTTGTTGCATCCCGTAAATGAAACAAATTATTTTCTTCAAACCCTTCTGCTAAACTAACACTTGTCAATTTATCTGAGATCTCCTCAACTCTTTCCGATGAGTCACTTAATTGTTCTTTCTGTTTATTTAAGTGTCGCGACTCGGGTTTCAGTATTGACACATTTGGTAGTTAACTGTTCATATTGTTGTGTTAGGTTATTTATTCTGTCATTTGGTACGGATTCCTCGATTCTTTCAAGTATGTCTTCCTTACCGTGTGCACGTTGTAAATTTAACTCTGAAAATTTTTGTAATATCACGCGATCTTTTTCTTCCTGTTCTCTGTCCTGTTCCTCTTGTCTAATGTCTGTTGAAATTAAACTATTATTGTGAGCATTCAAAATCGGTTGTACTTCTTCTCTAATTTCTTTCTTTGATTCATCTTTCATGTTTTTGAAACATGTCCCTGTTCGTGAGCCTAACTCTGTTTCCATTGTTTCCATCTCGGTTTTACGTGTTCCTATTTGTGAGCATAACCGTGTTGCCATTGCTTTCATCTCAGTTATAATTGTTCCTAACTCTATTTTAATTTCAGATTGCAAAGTTCCCATCTGTGTTTTTAATTCAGATCCCAAATTTAATATAGCACCCATCAACTGCTCCATTTCTTCTGTTGTTGACCACGTAATCTGTGAATTTTCTGATTGAGAAAAATTTTGAAATGGTTCCGGACTATTTTCCCGACTTATTAAATTGTTTTCCACTTCATTATTCATCATACTGTTCTCCTGTATTGGCGAGTTCGCCATGTCAACAATTTCGTTATTCTGACTATTCATCATTTTTGCCTGTTTCATTGACCGCATAACTATTTACAAAACATAAAAAATTCGTCACTGTACGAAAATTACACACAATGACTCCTCATCTTCAACAATACCATTAACACGAAATATTTCCCTCAAACACGATTAACGAACAATTGAAATAATTGCACTAAATTGTCAAACGCGTATACAAGACAACAAAATTAAATTCTGAAATACCATTAGAAGAATGACAATTACCAAATCTACACATGCAAAATAGACTACAAATTACTACAACAATACTACTGTCTACTATTTTTACAATCAGAAGATTCCAAGGGACGATCCGAAGCAGCGGTCGCCACGTGCATGGGGGCTTAATTATTTAAAAAGAATGCAAATACTTTTAGTAGCTGACTGTCCGGCTACGAATCTCGTAAACGGTTGGCCCTGACTAGTATTTGTACGCAATCTGACTGCATAGAATAACAACAAAGAATGAAAGAAAATTTCCGTTAACACAATTAATTAATTAAGTTCCCAGCAACTATAAAACCTACGAAACCAAAACACAAGTGTAATTGTTCTGTGTGTGGGAGTGTGATTCAACGTACACATCTGGCACGGTTCTTCTTCAACAAGACAAGAAATTTTAAATACCAGTTATACTGAAGTAATTAAAAAAAATAGAAATACTATAATTGCGCAAGAAAACCAGAATTACACTCTAATACAAGAACACAAGCCAGATGCTTTGTTGACTGAACCTGTAATGACGCATTATTTAAGACATTGAGATAATAAAAAGAAAAGGAAAATTTTTTTCTTTTACCTTCATATATATTGACGAAAAGCACTCTGATCATTACAATATCTCCATTAGAACAACATCTGCTGTCTAGCCCATCAAACAACTGCATAAAACATGGAACAAGCACTCACTACTACAACATCTCCACAAGCACTCCCTACCAAGAACTCTTCACTACGACATCTCAGCAAGCACTGCCTACCACGAGTTCTCGACAAGCACTGCCCTCCGCTACTTCTCAATAATCACTGTTCACTACGACATCTCAGCAAGCACTGACTACTACGAGTTCTCAACAATCACAGCCAGTGGAGGCGGCGGAATAATACTCTTTGGCGCAATCTCTGGCGCTGTGGCTGAGTGTAGCCACCTTTCACACTCAAGTGCCGTTGTTGCTGCTGCTGCTGTTCGATGAGAACACAGAGTCGTCTCCAGATCCACGAATTATCGTGGGACAAGCAGTAATTGAAGTTACAGCTTCCTTCGCCTGTCCACTCCTGCAGTGCGCTCAATATTAGAGGGTTAACGAATCAGGCGAGTTTACAATGGCGCGAGCATAGGTGCAAACCGCGTCTGCGGGAGCGCCCAACAAACGACTTCCACACTCTTTCATTACTCAAACTACTCTGCTTCCTTTCTGCTCGCAATGCGGCAGGGAGTGTCCGTACTCAAAGATAAACAACGGCACAACTACTGCCATTTCGCCGTTGCTATCGATACATTTAAATGAAGTTCCCTTGGCTATTACCCAGCAATTTGCAAAATTTTCATTATATTTACAATCAATTACATACAGTCAGAAATAAATACACTATTACATCAATTACGCATTAAATACTGTTCCTGTAATAAAACTTACAAATCCAGAATCAGAAGTACAATACAACTTGTCAATGGATATTAAACGGCGAAAAATTTTGAATGGTGCATAAGGTATTTTTTCTGCGTTTTATCTGCATTAGACAAAAAAAGTGTTCAAATGTAGGTGAAATCTTATGGGACTTAACTGCAAAGGTCAGCAGTCCCTAAGCTTACACACTACTTAACCTAAATTATCCGAAGGACAAACACACACACACACACACACACACACACACGCCCGAGAGAGGACTCGAACCTCCGGCGGGTCAAGTTCTCAGCCTGTGTGGAAGTGCGCTGCGGCGCTCTGTGTTGCAGCTGACTGGTTATCTAAACAAGTATCACGGTACGTGTGTATTGCATTTCTTCTGCAGCCACCGAACTTGTAAACTGTAATAGTTTTCGTTCATCATCTTTGTGTATTGTTTGTGAAGCGGAGGTTCCGCTTCGTACCTGTAAATAATGTCCAGGGATTCGACCAGGAAACATACAGTGAGGTTCGCCTTTGACAAGAATACAAGATATGTGCAACACACGGCTTTGGAAGTTAACGTCTGGGTACATGAAAATTTCGGTGTTTCTGGTGATAATGCTGAATTTATTCAAATTGATAATGAGAACCGCTATGTTTTTATTAAACTGTGTAGTTCTGAATATCAGGCAGGATATTATTGAGAAGCCAGGGCAAATCTGAATTCCGTCATCATGATTATTCTGTCAATGCCTTTGATATAAGTAACGCGAACAGCGAGCTGAAACTGTTAGGGTGTTAAATCTTCCCCCAGAACTAGAGAACAAGGACTTGATAAACGTACTTTCTAATTATGAACATGTAAATAGCATCGAATCCGAAAAGTGGTCTAATAGATACAAGATTCAGTGATACAGTTGGACTAGAACTGTTCGAATATTTGTTACGTCCGATATCCCCTCCACCATTCTTGTAGGAGGTTGCAAGGCACACGTAGTATATGTTGGACGAACTCCCACATGTCACATGTGCAAAGAACCAGGACATCTGAGAGAAAACTGCCCAAGACGCGTTTTTATTCTACAAAATAATCTGCAACAGTGGACAAGACTGGAGGCACAAAGACTGATTCCTTCAAGAATTGCAACAAGGAACACCGCGAATACTCACATGGAATCCACTGATCAATACCCTAGTTCAGTTGAAGAGTAATACCCATCCTTGAACAAGAGACCAACGGCAAATGTAATACGTAAGAAATCAGACAATGATTAAAAGGATGAAACCGATAAAGACCAGTCTGCAGCTGTTGTGCAGGAAAACAGCTACAGAGTCCATGAGATTTCAGTTCAACAGCAAGAAAAAGAAACAGGCATGAAAAATGAAAATCCTCCTTGTTCTCATAAAAAAATAAAATAAAAATAAAAAAACGAGGAACTACCATTAGAAATGGGCAGTACGAGTTCCGAAGAAGACCCTGAAGAAAAATCGGTACAGATACCAAGGAAATAGAAGTTCGCTAATGTTGCAGCAATACAGGGTGCATCCGAGATTGGGATGGAAGCTCACTCGGACATAGATGTTCTTCAGTCCCGACAACCACACGTGGGGAGCCCCTTGAGCCGTCCACAGCAGGAAAGTAAACACCAGCCAATGCAGTAAACAACACACTAAGCAACAACATCAGAAGAGCTGAGTGAAACCACAACAGCTGTGACTGGAGCGTGTAAACAGGAAGTAAAGTAGAAGATTGTAGGGAAACAGCTTTCAGTATCACCACACGACCTCAAAAGCACACAGTTAAGGCAGCAGAGGGAAGTATTAGCAACCAGAAGACTAAAAAAGCTGAAGGTGTTAAGAAGGTACCGAGACTGAAAGCCAAACCAAATCTAAATGCAGCACGTCGAAAAAATAAGAAAGATGCGAAAAGGGAATACTAAGACGATCAGAAAGGAGGGATGGAAAGTGACATTATTGTAAATAAATCCAGGCAAGACATAAAATACAGGAATATGAAGGGACATGAAAACAGACAATAGGAGAGGACTATAGGAGAGTGCTTACTCTACTGACGCCAAATATCTGCGGAGTAACAAGTAAAAAAAAATGAGGATTCTGGGGAATTTCTTAAAAACCGATGACGTAGACAATGGCTTCCTTCAGGAAACAGCTTGTAAAGAGGTGAAGCTGGAACAGCAATACAGTGTGTACAGCAACGTCGCCTCTAGCCGTAAGGGTCGCTGCATTTGAACGTAGAATGGGAATGGAACTAGAGAATTTATAAAAGCAAACGGATGGACGTGTTATCAAAGCCAAAGTAAATGAAACAACAATATTAAGCCTTTATGTCTCATCAGGAACAAATAGTGGAACTAGTAAAGGAAACAAAAAGTTTGTGGCCATAGACGAAAATTAAGGAAACTTAGTAAAGAACAGTTTTTTAGTGAATCTATCCTGTGCTTTATGAAACACGCAAAGGATGACATGATACTGGGGGGGGGGGGGGGGGATTTTAACTGTGTTGTAAGATCGGCAGATACAGCAAGATCCAGCCCTGATTGTGGCTCATTACATAACACTACTGAAGGACTAAAGCTGACAGACGTCATAGGTCGACTAGCCATCAAGCGATCCCACTATACGTACGTATCTCCACTGTCAGCCTCGAGACTGGACAGATTTCACACCACAACAGGAACAGATGCACAGGACTCTTAAATAACCCCCGTCAGCTTTACAGACCACCATGCAGTTGTCGTTCAAATGAATGGTTTACCCCGACCTAACGTAATAGGAAAGGGATACTGGCAGTTAAACTGCAACCTGCTCAACATAGAATGGGCAAAAACAGAATTGTGCGAATCTTATCGAACATGGGTTCGCCAGATGCATTTCTTTCGTAGCGTTATTGAATGGTGGGATAAACTGGTCATCTCTGGAATTCGTAAACTGTTCAGGAACGTAACGTACAGGACCAGTGACACTAGAACGGGAAATATCGAATTCTGTTATACAATTGTTCGAGAACAAGAAAATGCGGATAACGGAGAATACCGATTTCACGAACTGAAGAAATTCTAACTACAAGAAAAAGAATCATTTGCAAAGATAATGCATACATTCCCGGGGAACTATGGAGCATCTACCATCTCAGTAGAGAACGGAAGCAGTGCGAAAGGAAACTCATCGAAACCTAACGTCTTCCGAAGGAAACGATACGTCTAATACGGAAGACGTTAAGGACTCGAACCTCCGCCGGGACCAGCCGCACAGTCCATGACTGCAGTGCCTGAGACCGCTCGGCTAATCCCGCGCGGCTGTATTTCACAGTCTGTGATGGTTTATGTAGTCAGGCACTTGGAGATTAAAATTCCTTTCTGGATTACCAGTCCCGAAAGGTATGCAGGAGAGCATGTAGGGTTTCAGATTGGATTGTAGGTCTCGCAAACGGTTTTTATCTGTCAGGAAGTTTGAAACCAGCGCACACTCCCATCAAGACTGAAAGACTAATTCGGGAGACAGTTACCTAAGCTTTGGCTAAGTCATTTCTCCATGACACTTTTTTCTTCCAGGGATGTTAATGATGCATTGTACGTATATAGAAGAGATTCTCTGAGATATAAAATTCTCTCAATATAACCTGGCCCATAGGTGGGCAGGCACAGTGGTAGAGAAGGCGGCAGCAGTATTGGTAATGGACCCCATTGTAAACGACCACATTGTGGTAGGGGAGAAGTAGATTGCTAGCTGAAAGCCTATGCACAAATGTACGGGTAGTTATAATTAATTTCCACATCAAAGACTAACATTTAGTAACAGCCTACCACGTTTGCGTTCCAGGTTATACACGTTTTTCAATGCGATGACCGCCTTTATCCACGACAGCCAGGAACAACAATGGAGATACCATTTCACAGTTGTCTGCAGCACTTGTAGAATAGTGGACCATGGAATGTTCGACTGTCGTGACATAGCTCGTGCACTGCTTGGAGATCGCACAGTGCAACAAGCATTCTCAGCCATGGCAACAGTTGCTTCTTCAGCAATCCATGGCACAATCGGCCGTCGGCCTCTCTCAGTATCAGTTAACAAATCGCCAGTTAATTCGAACTTTCGAATCATATTCTTCAGCCCCAGTGTGGAGAGAGGACATCTCCATATTCTTTTAATACGTTAATGATAGCGAAGAGCAGCAGCAGTATTGGTTAATTTCATTCATCATATTAGATGTTTTGGGAAATCCTGCAACTGTGTCATTCATGATTTAAATAATCAAAACTGCACTAGTTACTTATTTTTTGCTGTTTAGCACAACGCGTTTCCAGAATTTATTCTCATTTTCAAGCGACACTGTCTCTGTCAGGCTGAATGAATTTGCGTGTACAACGCCTGGCTGGCTAACGTCAATGCTAATTAACTCTCAAACGGAGCAACTGACATTCAAAGATTCTCAACAGAGTAGCGAAAAACAAAAGGTTGTATAAACAAAGACCCAGCCAACAACAAAACAATACAGACTGCACACTGCCAGAAGGAGTTCTCATAAAATTAAAAAGGGGCCAAAAGTGTAGCATAGCATACAACCTCTCTTACTACGATACTGGCAATGTAAAATAAAGAACATGTATCTCATGGAAACTGTGTCAGTCCCTTGAGAACGTGTTCTTTATCATTGTAAGGTGTCAAATACATCTTGCATTGAATTCCTTGATATGTCACACAACATAGTTACATGAAAATGATTTTATTGATAGACAAAGCGAATAAATGAACCGAAATTTCATGAATATAAACCACTAATACTCACACTAGTAATTGCACGCAAATAATTTCCCAGGCCCGAGCTACGAGATGCAGTTCTGAGTGAAGGAGAATTTTTACGACAGAATGCCCATCCCGTTTTTGGCTGAAACTTTCACAGCGGAACATCTAGTGGACACAATGAGATGACCTTTTGGAAAGCCTTTCTGCAGGAAAATTGCGGGAGATACCAGACAAACGTCCGAAGAAACGCAACTCAGAACACTGGTGACTCACCGTAGCCACCTGTGCTAAAACTCGCTTGAAAGAAAAAGCTGTTGATCTCAGTATTACGTAGCAGAAGTTAAACTCTGCCCTACAAAAAAATTGGTCCAAATGACTCTGAGCACTATGGGACTTAACATCTGAGGTCATCAGTCCCCTAGAACTTAGAACTACTTAAACCTAACTACTTAAACCCATCCATGCCAGAGGCAGAATTCGAATCTGTGATCGTAGCGGTCGGGCGGTTCCAGGCTCAAGCGCCTAGAACCGCTCGGCCACACAAGCCGGCGCCTTACAAAAGAAATGACACCTGTGATAGGATACAAAAACTCTAGTGGGTGGAGTTATAACGAGTAAAAACGCTCTGATTGTCTAGAAAGAAAACGCATGGCCACCAACTTTAATATAGGTAAATTGCAGACAGAGTAATTCGCTTCTTCTCTTGCAGCAAACCGTCGAATGTTTGAGCAAGGCAACTCGCACTGCACTGAGAGGACTGCGAGGGGCATTATGTGAACACTTGTTCACAGGCCTGTCTTAGCTCGTAAGGAGTTAAGCTGCAAAGTCTCCTAGTATGGAGAATCGCACTGAGCGCTAACAGTTAACGCTTTCGAGTGATTTGAGGGCAACGATGTATGTTCTATGCCAACCAAATAGTGTATACCATGCCAATTAACTTATCTAGGGAAAAACTAGGAGTCTTGGCTTCACCGACAACGTAGGAAATGTACCAGACTGGTGTTTAACAGTTGAGAGAGATTTAGAATAGATTCTCAGATTCACAGCTCGCACCGACAGCCGCCACTGCCGCCACTGACTAAAGGTAAACACATGCACTCACGCAATGCCAGCGAGTGATATTAACTTGAACTCAGAGCTGTGGTCGGCTCCGTCTCTCCAAATTTTAGAACATTCAACCATGACCTGTAGCTACGGTTGTCGGGCTCATTTGAAGGAGAAACGCGAGATATCCGATTTAATCAAAAGAATTGATCAGCCACTGTAGAGTGCTTTATACTCGTAAGTTATGGAATTGTTTTAACTGTGTGCTTCTTTATGATTGCTCTTTCCCGACACCCATTCAATTTTGGGTATTTTCATTGTGCATTTTAGCGTAATTGATATCTCTGGCCCCAATTGTATTTAATTTGTCTGTATTTTTATCGACCCCCAGACATGGTCATCAAACATCTTACCATTAAAAAACTTAAAATAGTTTGGAATTTTGCTTCACAGTTGTGAACACCCAATATCAATATATTTTACCATCCTGACGTAATTTTCCTAACATTTCTATGTCATGACTTCATACTTAGAGTAAAAATAAACCTTAATAACGAAAATTTAATATTTTCATTTTTTACTAACGTATAGTTATGCCTGAATCCGTAAACTAATTTCTGTTAGCAATAACGTTTCCTTTACGGGGTTCGTAGTGGAGCCGACATTAAGATCATTGTCTGATCACATCACTGTTCATACTGCTGCACTCTTCTGAACTCTGCGTGAGTGAGATGATACCTTCCTACCTTGCAGGCCATAGGTCCAACACCAAAATGGTTCAAATGGCTCTGAGCACTATGTGACTTAACATCTGAGGTCATCAGTCCCCTAGAACTTAGAACTACTTAAACCTAACTAACCTAAAGACATCACACACATCCAAGCCCGAGGCAGGATTCGAACCTGCGACCGTAGCGGTCGCGCGGTTCCAGACGGAAACGCCTAGAACCGCAAGGCCACCGCGGCCGGTGGTCCAACACCAAATTCCTAAAACACCTACAGAGCGTCCTTGCACAACTGTGGTAGGAAGATAGATCAGAACCAGTCTCACACATGTTAGAACGTTACTTAAAAATAAAGGTGTATTCTCCATCTTCCAGGTCTTTCCAGAGTAGTGAAGGCTTGGACAGTATGTATGGCCTTGTTTTTCCTCTCCTTTTTTATTCTCTTTATTGACTGACTAGAATTGTTAGTGGTTCGTGCAGGAGTAAGGACTCTCATGGACATAATGGAGTGTCTAGCAGAGTATTAAAGTACGTGCTGCTCATGTAAGCCCTGTTCTTAGTCATGTTTGTGATTCTTCCTTTAGGAATTGTCAGATTCCTGAACGATTAAAGTACTCAGTAGTAAAACCGCTTTATAAAATAGGAGAAAGGGATAATGCAGACAATTTTAGACCTATTTTTAAGCCATCAGTGTTTGCTAAAGTTATTGAAAAGGCTATGTATGTAAGGATAAGTGATCATTTTATATCACATAATTTGCTGTCAAATCTACAGTTCAGCTTTAGAAGTCGTTTAACAACTGAAAATGCTATTTTCTCTTTTTTCTGTGCGGTACTGAATCGATTAAACAAAAGGTTTCGAACACTAGGAATCTTTTTTTTTTTATTTAACTAAGGCGTTTGATTGTGTTGATCACAAAATATAGCTACAGAAGTTGAACCATTATGGAATAGGGGGAGTACCTCACAAGTGGTTCACCCCATACTTTAATTACTTTAATAATAGACAGCAATAGGACATTCTCCACAGTACAGAGAATGCCTATGATGTGGAGGCCGAGCGAGGCATGATAAATGGGGGGGGGGGGGGGGGTGCCCCAGAGATCAGTGCTAGGGCCACTCCCATTCCTTATTTATAAAAATGATATTCCCTCTAATATTACAGATGATTCTAATATATTTCTGTTTGCTGATGACACTAGCTTGGTAGTAAAGGATGTTGTGTACAATGTTGGCACTGTTTCAAATAGTACAGTTGAAGACATAAGTTCATGGCTTGTAGAAAGCAAACTAATGCTAAATGGCAGAGTCAGTTTTCACAGTTTCTAACACACAACTAAAAAAGCCTGACGTTTTAATTTCACAGACTGGTCACATGATTAGTGAACCTGAACACTTCAAATTTCTAGGTATTCAGATGCACAGTAAACTGTCGTGGATCTTCTTTGAAGACTCAATGCTGCCATTTTTACTATTAGAAAGGTATCTGAAGTAATTGATCGTTGGACACGGAAAGTAGTCTATTTTGTGTATTTTCATTCACTTATGATGTATGGTAATATATTTAGGATAACTATTCCCATTCTCAAAGGGTATTTTTCGCTCAGAAGTGGGCGGTTCGTGCAACAAATGCTATAAGTTCGTGAACCTCTTGTCGACCTCTCTTCATTAGTCTGAGTATTCTAACATTGGCTCCTCAATTAATACTAGACAGAAATCCAATCTGCATTTGATTTGCACTTCCTTGACTCTTGTGCAGAAAGGTGTAGGTACACTGCTGCATCCATTTTCAATAAGATACCAAAAGAATTAAAAAATGTTAGCAGTAATCCACGCCCTTTAAAATCTTAACTGAAGAGTTTCCTGATGGGTCAATCCTTCTATTCTGTCGAGGAGTTCCTTAAAAAATTAATCTCATTCCTGTGTTATATTGTTAATGCATTTACATAAACTTATGGCTTGTGGTTTTTCTGGATTCATAAATATTTTATGTTATCTGTTATTACTTTTCTGCAGTAATTTCATGTACTGACATGTACCATGACCTTGGAGATTTGCTTCTCAATTTGATCCTATGGAATCAGATGCACAAAATAAAAGTAAACTATGAAACACAGTTTTTCAAGAGATTTTTGCTTCCTCGTTTGCCTTCTCCGACAAAATTTTGATGACATTGCATGCAATCAGTCACGCTGTCGGATGGAATTCCATGCCCGTTGCGCTAGGTCATTCAGTACATAGATGGTTAACGCTGGTCATGGATGACCTTGGAGTCGTTGTCCGATGATGTCCCATACATGCTCAACTGGAGGCTGATCTGATAATTAAGCAGGCCAAGGCAACATGTAGACTGTGTTGAGCATGTTGGATTACAACAGCAGTAATTGGGCGAGCGTTATCCCGTTGTAAAACATCCCCTGGAATATTGTTCATGAAATTCAGCACAACAGGTCGAATCAGCTGACTGATGTAAAAATTTGCAGTCAGGGTATGTCATGTTTTTCGTGGAGGGGGCTTGCACCCCTTGTTGCTTTGCGTGGTGCTACCACAGCACGGGTATACATTGATGTTTTAAGCACCTCCTTGCTTCCCACTGTTGAAGAGTAATTCGGAGATGGCGATTGCATCTTTCAACATGATTGAGCACCTGTTCATAATGCACGGCGTGTGGCAGAGTGGTTACACGACAATAAAGTCCCTGTAATAGACAGGCCTGCACAGAGTCCTGACCTGAATCCTATAGAACACCTCTGAGATGTTTTGGAACGCCGACTTCGTGCCAGGCCTCACCGACCGTCATCGATACCTCTCCTCAGTGCAGCATTCTATGAAGAATGGGCTACCATATTCCCCAAGAAACTTTCCATCTCTGGATTGAACGTATGCCTGCGAGAGTGGAAACTGTCATCAAGGCTAAGGGTGGGCCAACACCATATTGAATTCCACCAATACCGATGGAGGGCGCCACGAATTTGTATGTCATTTTCAGCCAGGTGTCCAGATACTATTGATCACATAGTATTACTCCAGATGTATGTCCAGTGTATCTAGGAGGGAGACCAGTCGATTGCAGGCCCTTAACTAACCTCCTAACCAGCACATGGCCATCACTGACACAGAGGCAGAATCTACTTTCATCAAAAAACTCGACAGATCTCCACTCACTCTTCAATAAGATTTCACTTGACACCACTGAAGTCGCAAATGACAGTGATTTGGAATCAGTGGATTGCAAGATACAGGATGTCTGGCTCGGAGCTGTCCTTGAAGTAACTCATGTGTAACAGTTTATTGTGTCACAGTGGTGCCAACTGATGTTGAAACTGCTGCTGCATACACGTGCATTCCGCCAGAGCCATATGCCAAACACAATGGTCTTCTCTCTTGGTAGAGCCATGTGGCCATCTGGAGCCCGGTTTTCTTGTGACTGTACCTTCCTGTGACCAATGCTGCAAGAAACCATGTACAATAACTACATTCTCACCAAGTCTTTCTGCAGTATCATGGACGGAACATCTAGCTTCTTATAACCCTATTACACCACCTCATTCAAACTCTGTAAGATCTTGATAATATGTCTTAGTCCTTTCAAAGGCATTCTATTCTTCGTAGTAGGACACCTAGTAGTGGGACACTTCTGACATCAAATTGATATGTTAATTAAATCAAACAGATCAATTAAACCCCCCTACCCTTAGCCTATTGTTCTGCTAAGCAATTTTGACCCCTTGAGGGTTGATTTATGACTCCCTGGGCGTAATCAGTCCTGAGAAACCCTCATACCCCACCCCTCTGGGAAAAGGCGTACTGACGATGGGATACTTCTTATGTGAAACTGATATTCTGATTAATGAAACTGATCAATAAAACCACCCCTCTCCCTCACCATCCCCTTAACCAAACAATCTGCTAAGTGGTTTGTGACCCCTTGAGGGTTGGTTTACGACCCCTGGGAATGATCAGTTCTTCTGAGAAGTTCCTTACCCCTCTGTGAAAAGGGATGCCGATCCTGGGGCATTGCCTTCCCATTCCCACCCCCCTGTTGGTCGGAAATTCAAAATTTCGTGATAAATTCCTTTTTCCCAGAGGGGTTGAAGGTTTATCACAAGGACTGATTATCCCCAGGGGATCATAAATCAACCCTCAGTGGTCATAAACCACTTAATTCATCAATTCAACCAAATTAACATATCAATTTGATGTCAAAATGATCCCAGAACCATCTTTGCCCTACTACAATTCTTCACTGCAGTATAATGCTAACTCACTACGTCCAAACTCAGCAGTAACGAACACTCACGACTGTTACACCACATATTTAAAGGAAATCTTATTTACATCCTTGTAGTGGTGCTAAAAGCGGTACCCTTATATGACTGGCACGAAATTTTGATAGATGTCATCTTTCAGATGTGGAAACACATCTACGAACTTTCGTTTATCTTGCACAACTACTTCTTGGTGCTGGGATTCAGTATAGTTCTAAACCATCAGGACATTTCATCCTGAAATATTTCCATAAAATTGTCTTGGTTTGTAGACCAGTACAGGGTGGAGCTATTTTCGTGTGGGGAATGAACATTAATGCAAACGATCTAGTTGAAAGCACAGTCAGCACGAATCTTTCAGAGAACGATTAACGTTTAACTGCAGCTAAACTCAATGCATACTGTTTTTCACACAGGGCTCTTGTAAAAGCGAAATTTTAGCCTCAAGATGGTCATTCAGTGAGGACGGCCATTTTATATTATTTGTGCTCAGTAGTAGATGAAAGGCTTGTCTGGGAGTGTCATGTTAAAGATATTTTGCAGAAACTACGCTGAGGTAACAGAAAGACATAGGACAGTGATATGCATATATACAGATGGCGGTACTATCGCGATCACAAGGTATAAAACGGCAGTGCATTGACGGACCTGTCATTTGTACTCAGGTGACTCATATGAAAATTTTTACGACGTCATTATGACCGCACAACGAAAATTAATAGACTTTGAACGCGGAATGGTAGTTCGAACTAGACGCATGGGACATCCCGCTTGGGAAATCGTTAGGGAATTCAGTATTCTGAGATACAGAATGTTAAGTGTGCCGAGAATACTGAATTTCATGCATTACCTCTCACTATGGAGAAAACAGTGTCTGATGACCTTCACTTAACGACCGAGTGCAGCAGGGGTTGCATAGGGTTCTCACTGCTAACAGACAATCAATACTGCGTGAATTAAACGCAGAAATCAACGTGTAACAAACGACGAACGTATCCGTTAGGACAGTGTGGCGAAATTTGAGGTTAATGGGCTATGGCAGCATATTACCGATGCGAGTGCTTTTGCTAACAGTAGGAAATCGCCTGTAGGGCCTCTCCTTGGCATCTGATCATGTCACTTGGACCGAAGGTGATTAAGAAACCATTCCCTGGTCAGATGAGTCCCGATGTCAATTGATAGGAGCTGATGATAGCGTTTCAGTGTGCCCATACGGGCATTAAGTGGGCGAAGAAACTTCTTTGAAAAAAAAAACAAAAAAACTGATGTAATATTTCTGAATGAATGCCGTTGACAAAAACCTTCAAATAAAAGTTCTATTGCACGTTACAATACTGCTCACAGATTTGTTGAAAAAGTAATTTCTTCGAAATCTCCTCTTCCTTCCCCACTATTTTCTTTTCATTTCGATGTTTGACTAATAGCAAAACGTATACATTGTTAATACCAATTTCGGTCATACACGATGAAGTGATATCCCAATGCGCATTTCTCAGTAATCAAGAAATAGGAGTATCTGTACATTGCTGCACGCACTTCTGATATGTGTCTGCTTCAGTGATGTTGGGATGTTGAAAGTTCTTTTAATTTTATGAAATATAAATATAATCTCTTGTTTTATCGGTGTTTTCATTTTACGTTTGGTGTATCTCTTCCCTTTTGTTTTCCAGTTTAAATTTATCAGATTTAATTATGTTTACATGAAATTGTTTGTAGATTATTGCTGTAACATTATTATTGTAAATCTGTACAGTAATGAGCATATGCAGAATTGTTCGATGAAAAAAAAATGCTGATGCACTTTCATTTTGCTCACGAACAGATCATATAACTGCAATTTCACGACAGGAGTCATTTCTTGGAATATCACTTCATCATATATAATAGAGTTTTGTGCAATGATGCTATACGTTTTGCTATTAGTCAAATGCCTAAACGAAAAACAAAATAGTGGGGGGAGGTGATTTCGGAAAAAAAGATTTTTTCAGCAAATGTGGGTGACTGTTGTAACGTACATTAAAAACCATATAATTTTTATTTGAAGTTTTTTTTATTAATAGCTGTCACCGTTTCAATAGTTTTCATTCAGAAATAGTTCGAAGAATCCACTATGGATAAAATTCATTTATTAGTAAACTCAATTTTTTGACGCGAGTTTTTCACTTTAGCGATTATATGGGCAGATATGAAAAAGTATCTCTCTCTTATTTTGCTGTACACTGTAAGATATTCAAAGACGATTAAAATGGAAGTGTATTCCTTCGGTTGGTTTACTTGTAAGTTGAAAGATTTCCTTATGACACGCTCCTTTTATTCTGCACAACAGCGCCTCACACTAGATGAGAAATTTTCTCTGTAATATATTATATACTCGAATGCTTTCTCAAATATTGTTTTCGTCTTTCATTAATACTTTAGTTTCTTTTGTTTGCAGTTTACTTGTACCTGCATTTTGTAATCCTGAAAGGGTGCATGGTGGCGAAACTAGTCCCCTGATTTGACTGAACCCTGTATCTATTGTAAGTGGGCTGTTTTGGTTTTTTTATTGGTAACGCCACGTAGCGCTCTGTATGAAAATCGCTGGCTGTGCTGTGTGCAGTCTGTGGCTGGTTTGCATTGTTTTGGCTGTTGTAGTGTTGGGCAGTTGGCTGTTAACAGCACGAAGCGTTGCGCATTTGGAGGTGAGCCGCCAGGAGTGGTGGATGTGGGGAAGTGAGATGGCGGATTTTTGAGAGCAGATGATCTGGACGTGTGTCCATCAGAAACAGTACATTTGTAAGAATGGATGTCATGAACTGCTATATATATTATGACTTTTGAACGCTATTAAGGTAAATACATTGTTTGTTCTCTGTCAAAATCTTTCATTTGCTAACTATGCCTATCAGTAGTTAGTGCCTTCAGTAGTTTGAATCGTTATTTAACTTGCAGTAGTGGCACTGGCTGTATTGCAGTAGTTCGAGTAACAGAGTTCTGTAAGGTAAGTGATCTGTGAAAGGTATAGGTTAATGTTAATCAGGGCCATTCTTTTGTAGGGATTATTGAAAGTTAGATTACGTTGCACTAAAAAATATTGTGTGTAAGTTTAGTGTTGATCAGAATAGGTAAAGAGCGAAATGTCTGAGCACGTTCAGTTTTGCTCAGCTGTTGGAACATCAAATAATGTAAGAGATTTATCAGCACAGTAATTCAATAATTTTTCTACGGGGACGTTTCATATGGTGACCCTGCCAGGATACCTCACTGGAATCTTCTGATTTTTTCTTGTAATTTGTGTAATTAGTGTAGCTGTTGCTTACTGCTAGTGCATAATCATAGACAGAATTTCCTTTGTAGTTGTAGTTTTTCATTGTTGTACAGTAAAACAGTTGTGCCATACAAGTAGATTTGCACCAAGTATTTCGCAGCTGCGCTTGCAATTAACTAGATATTATTTTCAGTGCTATGTTAATGTGTTTTCTTATTTTGCTCTTCAAATTGTGCTTTTCTGTGTTATTGTGTGAAATACTGTGACAATAACGTAACACTAGGCTTCAAAGTCAACTGAGAAATAATAGTGACGACGAGCATAGCTCATCAGCACCACTGTGTAATGAATTAACAGGCAGTCAAAGTGGTAATTTGGTGATTGTAAATAGGGAAATGGAGCGGGCTGCAAATAATGGCGTAGACAGTGAAACAATTAGTGAACAGGGAAACATTATCGATCGATCAGTTGGCAACAGCTCGCCTCAGGAATCCGAAATGACAGGACACAATCTCGCAAATACTGTAGATTCAGGTTTTGGGTCCTCACCGTTTTCTCAAATAGGCAAGACACATTTTCTGCTTGTCAAAATGTGAATGTTGCCGGTGCAAATACACTGCCGAAAAGCACTGAGGAACATGTTTCAGACACCAGTGCATTGTTATTACAATTAATACAACAAATAGGGCAAACACAGCAAAAGCTTGAAAAGTTAGAAACAATGGAACAAAATCTTCGAAAGTTAGACACAATGGAACAAAATCTTCGAAAGTTAGACACAAGGAAACAAAATCTTCAAAAGTTAGATACAATGGAACAAAATCTTCAAAGGTTAGACACCACACTTGAGCAAACACGTGAAGATTTAACTACTGAGTTACATAAAATCGAATCTAAATGTCAAAAAGTCTGTAATGGCGTAGGAACACAAATTTGTGAGCATTTTCAACCTAGTTTTTCGCGTTATGGAAATGCATTACAGAATCACAAAGCAGCCATAAAGGACCTGAAAACTATTGTTCATGAAAATCACGACACTTTTCGAGCTAAAATTGACTCATTTGCATCTACTGATTCGGTTACGCAACTTGCAAAAACTCAGGAAAAATTAAAGGACACAGTAGATACGATTTCAACACAAATGGACACTCTGAAACTTGGTTCAGAAAAACACATGGAGGAAATCAGTTTACTACCGGAGAAAGTAGCTGAACTTTCGGATCAGGTCACTAACTTATCTACAAAGGTGGATGATTATCTGAATGACACAAGACCTGTATCCTTCACTGACACAGAAGAGTACGAACAAATTAGGAAATTCAAACAAAATCAGAATCAAATTAATACACAACACCAAAGAGAAATCTGGGAAGTACAAGATCAGTTGACACAGGTGATACAAGAATTACATATTTCAGAGGACACTCGCACTCCAATACGGGAAAAGGGACATAGAAATACGGAACAGCCACAAAATAATAACACAGGGCACTTTGGAAATTATGAAAGAAATAGGCAAGGTACACCGAATTTTGAGATGGAACCGCCGAAACGACGTACCAATGACCGACATGGGACTCGCTGACATGATGATTTTGACTGTAAGCTGTTTATTACTACACGTAAATTCAAAACATTTAAGAATTCCAGCAATGACATTCATCCACAAGCGTTGCTTCATCAATTCCCTCATTGTTTTCCTCCCAACTGGTCATTAGAGCACAGATTAGAATTTATGTGTGGCTACTTAGAGAATGAACCAGCTGTAAGAATTAGATCGGTCATTCACGATTGCCACAGCGAAGGAGAATTTTACCATGCCTTCCTCTCAGCATATTGGTCTCAAGCCGCAGAAGACCGAGTAAAACATAGCATCATAATGATGAAACATTTCGAACAATCTGAATTTTCCAGTCTTGTGAAATATTTTGAAGACATGTTGCACAAGAATCAGTACCTGTCAAACCCTTACAGCCCCTCAGAACTCATCCGCATTTGCTTACTCAAATTGCCTGAACATTTACGACATATTATTTTAGCAGGACGTTGCAAAGACGACATTGAAGCTTTTCAGGGACTGTTACAAGAACTGGAAATTGACACTGACAATCGCGGGACGCGAAAACAAGAGCACAACAATTACAGGTCACATCCGTCACAATTCCGCAATGACAGAAATAATAACTGGACACGACAATGCTCTTCTTACAACGTAAATCATGACCAAAACGGACACCACCTGTATAACAACTGTTGGCACAGTAGTAAGAATTACAGGGAAAGATCACCTCTCCGCGGTAATGACTATCACAGAGTCAATCAGAGAAACAGACAATATGGGAACCAAAACAATTATTATCAAGGGAGACAGAATAACTTCAGACACAATGGTCCTCCGCGCAGTTACGACCCAGGGAGAAGTTCTCCACCACGTGACCGACAAGAAATTAATTACAGAAATTACCGACATGACGACAGACGATATAATCATAACGACAGACCTGAATTTCATCGGAACTGGCGAGGTTCAAACAGGGCAGGGCTTCTCGTCAAGGTGAATTTGTAGAAGTTAGATTTCCAAATCCCAATAACGACGCGCGCCAACAAAGAGACAGACAATGACTCGCACCGCAGGCAGCCACCTGCGCCGGCTGGTTCAGAGAAAAATAACATTGACGCTAACCTTGAGAAAAATTTTAGCATTCCTTACCGACGTATACTACATGATAATTGTGTTGAAGTTGAAACTCTGTGTACTAGAGAAGGTAAAATATTGCATCACATTTCACATGTAAAACAGTTTATTGAGGGATAATCTGTTTTTTTACTTAGTCTTCGCTATAAAATTTTTCGTTTCACATTACTAGTACTCTATGTCACACTTAGAAACTGTTAACATGCAACTATGTTTTAAAATTAACTATCCAGTCTAGAACCTAGGGAACATATTTAGGCAGTAATTACAAATGCATTGTTATAGTGAATAGACGACACAGTGTTGTTATGTGTGTACATTCTTGCTTGTTAGTTGCACAATTACGTAATGACTAAAAGGCTTACATACTTAAAACATATACCAGTACTGCTAATGAGATTTTACTGCATCATTTTGGTTTACTTGAAAATACATTATGGATTTAAAGTGCTTTCTGAGAGATACCAGATGACACAGTGGTTAGTTTATTTGACAGCTACATGACAATATCACAATGCTACTAATGTGTGACACAATTTACATTGTTGCTTTTGCGGTGTATCTGTTTTATATCTGCACAGTTTTTCTGAATTCTTCTGGAAAGGAAAACATGTTTTAGTAGTAACTTTTGTGGTATAGCTACAATGAGACAGCCTTTCCTGTAGCACAACAATACGTTACAGTACAGTACTTTCTTCATCACGGCAGTAAGCATAATAACTATGATATCTATACGCAAAGCATTTCACTTTTGTTTATGATGAGGTGAGTACATTGACTTCAGCAGAACTTTGCTTACAGAGGACGATAACTACAACACTTCCACAGAATTATCTTACAGCAAGACGCACATTTAGCGCTACAGGACACGCATTTGAGTGATTAATTTTGTACTTAAAACATTTATTTTTAAAGATTTTTGAATTACAAAAAAAGTTTTCCGTGATACATTTCATTCCATTGCTGCAATCCGTAACACCTGAGGGTATAATTACATTAATCCTCAGGGGGGTACACACTTACTTTGTGTACCATGTGTTCGGAAAGCACAAGGAGCCCTAGCTAATATGGTATTTGCTTATACAACTTTACACATCGGTACCATATTTCTCTAACACATAAATTACACAGCTATCTGATCATTTAACTGAGAGAGACAAACATGTTTTTATTACTACGTCAGTGACAGATGTTTACGCAATTACACAGTTGGATAACTTCACACTTACGAAATTGTATTTTGTCCGTTATTTGTGAACTGTTCATATTTTTCGGAACCATTGTGATACTATGAGAGCTTTGAATGATGTATTTGGTATCGGTTAATGATTTTTATAGTACGTTTGAGGTAGATGACACTATTGAAATGAGCAGAGGATTTTTTTTAGGTTTTGACATTATTGCAGAAAGCTACAACGATTTAGAGAGTTGACTGAGGTGTTATGATGTTGTTATTACGATGACGATGTGCATTATGCTGTTGAGGTATGTTTATGATCAATAAGCTGATGCTATATGAGGAATTTGATTATGCTATGCATTTATTATGATGAAATTTTGAAGTCTCGACGAATATGTATGTAGGTAATAAGGTAAGGAATAATGAGTAGTGGTTAGGGACTCTGACTTGTGAAAAAAGATGTTGGAAACCAAGAATCGTACTTTAAGAATTATGAATTGTGTGTAAATGCGTGAATGAATCACAATGCCGACAAAAATTTTTTGGACACTGTTATATTTATAAGATTTTGTTTCTACAGATTTGTAATGCAAATATTTCGACCTGTGAAATCTTATTTGTACCAAACTGTCACTGTAGTGGAAACTGATGTAAATATTTCGGTAAGGAAGGTAGGTCAACTAGACGTAATGCACTGTAAGCACCCAGCTGCATGACAGTCGCCTGGAAAATAGCCATTAGTGTGTGCCTTTCAGAGGCACAGGTGGAGAAAAAAAAAGAGGCCATTATCCTCACTATTGACATTCCTTTGTAGAAAGCATCGCAAATATGACATGCTCATTACTTGGAAAGATACTTACATCTGCACACCTGATTATGACAAGTGTCTTCCTACGAGAGTTGAGAGAATTTCTACTAACTTATGAAATGCCACATGACTATTGAATGATATTTTTATGCTTTGCTTTGTACATATGCTCATTTCGTTTAATATCTAGTTTCTAGCTGCACTGCAGCATTCGTTAAAATAAAATTTTATGCCTACAGATCCAGTAAATAATAACATTATGATCTACTTAAAAAAAACGAAGGAGCACTAAAAGACATTTCCCTTAACAGGAATTGCATACATAATTTTCTTTTCAAGTAGTTGGTAATTTCTTTCGCAGAATAAATTGTCGTGCACCACTTAAATTACGTAGATATTAAGATGTGAATAGACATTTCCCTTATCTGCATTGTTGTCTTCAGTGTACAATTTTTTCTGCTTCAGCTTTGCCATGTTTAGGTATAAGTTATAGCATTTGCTGCTGCTGTTTGCCAGGCATAGTGCTATTGCATTTCACTTTGTATTACTCTGTTAAGCCAGTTTTACTATTGATTTAGTTTTCTTGTTGCTGCAAATTAGGTCATATTAGTTGTAATGTTGCATTTGCTTTGCTAATTTATATATATTGCTGCTTGCTTTGCCAATTTGAATTTTTTGTCATTGCTGTTTATGTTAGTTGTTTTGTGCTGCTGCATTTCCTCATCCCTTAGTTTAGCATCTGAGCTCAGTAGATTTAAGTTAGCTTAAGATGGGGTAGGCTATATAAGATAACGAGTTGCGATAATTGGATGAAATGCATTGAGAAGCTATAAGAAAATGGTTTGGCCAAAAAAGTATTTTGGAAGAGGATATGAACAAAAAAGTAGGGTTTAGGGATCGAGGTTGTAAGTAGGCTGTTTAGATTTTTTATTGGTAATGCCACCTCTGAATAAAAATCACTGGCTGTGCTGTGTGCAGTCTGTGTCTAGTTTGCATTGTTGTCTGCCATTGTAGTGTTGGGCAGCGGCAGCTGGATGTGAACAGCGCATAGCATTGCACAGTTGGAGGTGAGCCACCAGCAGTGGTGGATGTGGGGAGAGAGATGGCGGAGTTTTGAAATTTGTTATACTGGATATCATGAAGTGCTATATATATTATGACTATTAAGGTAAATACATTTTTTGTTCTCTATCAAAATCTTTCATTTGCTAACTATGCCTATCAGTAGTTAGTGCCTTCCGTAGTTTGAATCTTTCATTTAGCTGGCAGTAGTGGCGCTCGCTGTATTGCAGTAGCTTGAGTAACGAAGATTTTTGTGAGGTAAGTGATTTGTGAAAGGTACAGGTTAATGTTAGTAAGGGCCATTCTTTTGTAGGGATTTCTGAAAGTCAGATTGCATTGTGCTAAAAAGAAATATTGTGTGTCAGTTTAAGCACAGTCTTGTATAATTGTTCAAAGGGGACGTTTCATATGGCGACCCTGCCAGGATATCTCACTGGAATCTTCTGATTTTTTTCTTGTAGTTTGCATAATTAGTTTAGCTATTGTTTATTGCTAGCACGTAATTGTAGAGAGAATCTCCTTTGTAGTTGCAGTCTTTCATTGATGTACAGTAAAACAGTTGTGGCATGCATGTAGATTTGCACCAAGTATTTCGCAGCTGCGCTTGCAATTAACTACATATTATTTTCAGTGCTATGTTAATGTGTTCTCTTATTTTTGCTCTTCAAATTGTGCTTTTCTGTGTTATCATGTGAAATATTGTGACAATAATGGCGTGTGAAAAACGTAACACTAGGCTCCAAAGTAAACTGAGAAATAATAGTGACGATGAGTGTAGCTTGCCAGCACCACTGTGTAATGAATTAACAGACGTTCAAAGTAGTAATTTGGTAACTGTGCATAGGGAAATGGAGCGGGCTGCAAACAATGGTGTAGACAGTGAAACAGGTAGTGAACAGGGAAGCATTATCGATCGATCGCTCGGCAACTGCTCGCCTCAGGAATCCGAAATGACAGGACACAATTTTGCAAATACTTTAGATTCAGGTTTTGCGTCCTCACCGTTTTCTCAAATGAGTCAAGACACATTTTCCGCTTGTCAAAATGTGAATGTTGCCGGTGCAAATTCACTGCCGAAAAGCACTGAGGAACATGTTTCAGACACCAGTGCATTGTTATTACAATTAATGCAACAAATGGGACAAAACCTTGAAAAGTTAGACACAATGGAACAAAATCAGAGACAAACACAGCAACAGTTAGACACAATGGAACAAAATCAGAGACAAACACAGCAAAAGCTTCAAGAGTTAGACACAGTGGAACAAAATCTTAAAAAGTTAGACACAATGGAAGAAAATCTTAAAAAGTTAGACTCATTGGAACAAACTCTTGAACAAACACGTGAAGATTTAACTACTGAGTTACATAACATCGAATCGAAATGTCAAAAAGTCTGTAATGACGTAAAAACACAAATTTGTGAGCATTTTCAACCTATTTTTTCGCGGCATGAAAATGCATTACAGAATCACGAAGCAGCCATAAAAGAACTCAAACCATTGTTCATGAAAATCATGAGACCTTGTGGGCTAAAATTGGCTCAGTTGCATCTACCGATTCGGTTACGCAACTTGCAAAAACTCAGGAAAACTTGAAGGACACAGTAGATTCGATTTCAACACAAATGGACACTATGAAACTTGGTTCAGAAAAACACACTGAGGAAATGTGTTCACTATCGGAGAAAGTAGCCGAACTTTCGGATCACGTCACTAACTTATCCACAAAGGTAGATGATGATTTGAATGACACAAGACCTGTAGCCTTCACTGACACAGAAGAGTATGAACAAATTAGAAAATTAAAACAAAATCAAAATCAAATCAATACACAGCACAAAAGAGAAATCCGGGAAGTCAAGATCAGTTGGCACAAGTAATACAAAAATTTCATATTTCAGAGGACACTCGTGCTCCAACACGGGAAGAGGAACTTAGAAATACGGAAAAGCCACAAATTAATAACATAGGGCATTTCGGAAATTATGAAAGAAATTGGCAAGGTGCACCGAATTTTGAGATGGAACCGCCGACACGACGTAACAATGACCGATATGCTACTCCACGACATGATGATTTTGACTATAAGCTGTTCATTACTACACGTAAATTCAAAACATTTAAGAATTCTGGCAACGACATTCATCCACAAGCATGGCTCCATCAATTCTCTCATTGTTTTCCTCCCAACTGGTCGTTAGAGCACAGATTAGAATTTATGTGTGGCTACTTGGAGAATCAACCAGCTGTAAGAATGCGATCGGTCATTCACGATTGCCACAGTGAAGGAGAATTTTACCATGCCTTCCTCTCAGTATATTGGTCTCAAGCCACACAAGACCGAGTAAGACATGGCATCATAATGATGAAACACTTCGAAAAATCTGAATTCTCCAGTCTTGCGACATATTTTGAAGACATGTTGCATAAGAATCAGTATCTTTCAAACCCATACAGCCCCTCAGAACTCATCCGCATTTGCTTACTCAAATTGCCTGAACATTTACGACATATTATTTTAGCAGGACGTTGCAAAGACGACATTGAAGCTTTTCAGGGACTGTTACAAGAACTGGAAATTGACACTGACAATCGCGGAACGCGAAAACAGGAGCACAACAATTACAGGTCACATCTGTCACAATTCCGCGATGAAAGAAATAATAACTGGACACGACAAGGCTATTCTCACAACACATATCGTGATCAAAACAGACACCACCCGTATGACAATCGTTGGCACAGTAGTAATACTTACAGGGAAAGATCACCTCTCCGCGGTAATGACTATCACAGAGACAATCAGAGAAACAGACAACGGTCCAGCGCGCAGTTATGATTCAGGGAGAAATTGTCCACCACGTGACCGACAAGAAAGAAACTATGGAATCTACCGACATGACGACAGACGATATGATCGTAACGACAGACCTGAATTGCATCAGAACTGGCGGGATTCAAACAGAGCAGGGCCCTCTCGAGGAGGTGAAATTGTAGAAGTTAGGTCTCCAAATCCCAATAACGACGCGCGCCAACAAAGAGACAATAGGCAATGACTCATACCGCTGGCAGCCACGAAACGTACATATGAAACTGACGACGCAGCTGCCGTAGCTAGTAATTACGTAAAAATGGAAGACATTAGGGACATCTTACTCTGGGAATACGACATAAAACATAACAACATTGCATATCCAGTGATTCACATTACTGTAAATGACGTAAAATTTACGGCAGTACTTGACTCTGGCAGTCCCATTTCAGTAATTAGCGAAACAGCTTTTAGCAAATGCAACAAATCGAACGATTGCCCCACACTTCCGTTGCGTAAGATTAAATTACAAGGTGCAATCTTTGGAAAAAGTGTAGATGTACGCCAACAAACCAATTTAGAATTCTTTTGTCAAAGCCACAGCTTCTCTACGAACTTTCTCATTGTTCCATTATTGTCGACGGAAATTATATTGGGAGTAGACTTTTTGAATGAATCTTAAACTTTCACGATGCTGAAATAAGTTTAGAGAAAGAAGGTAAGTCAATAGCTTTGAAATTTGAAGATTGGCTCTCAAACCATGACGAGGAAATTAATCGGCTGTACCTTCTGTTAGACAACAGTTCGGAGTTTTCTACGGAACTAGACACTAACAATCACTCTGCAAGTACTGACGGGGATGATATCGACGGCATATTTGAAACTAAACAGTTAATTCAGAATAAAATTCAAACAATTGAGAATTGTAATGACACTGATAGGCAGGACCTTTTTGAGATTTTACAAGCATATTCCACATACTTACAAAACAGGAACAATCAAGGGATTTCAATACCAATTTCGTGTTAGTGAGCATACTAAATTTTGTGTTAGACCATACGTAATTCCAGCACATTATAGAGACTGTGTTAGAACAGAAATACAATCTATGCTTGACGAGGGCATTATTGAGCCTGCAGTAAGCTCATACAACAATCCATTACATGTTGTTGAGAAGAAAAATGGATCGATCAGGCTTGTCTTAGATTCGAGACAAATCAATACTATCATTATTCCTGAAACAGACAGGCCGCAAACGTTGGAAGAACTTCTTCAAAATTTTAATGGTGTAAAAGTGTTGTCTTCCATTGATCTCAGATCCAGCTTTTATCAGATCGAACTTCATCCAGAATGTAGAAAATACACAGCTTTCCTTTGTTTCGGCGTTTGTTATCAGCTTCGGAAACTTCCCTTTGGTTTGAACATTTCTTCAGCAGCATTCATTCGCGGGCTAAATTCCATATTACCTGAGTTCTTAAAACGTCACATCACCTTATATGTAGACGATATTCTAATAGCAGAAGCTTCATGGGAACTACATAATCGCATCCTCAGCAGTTTGTTACGTATTTTTGCAGAATCTGGAATTACAGTTAACTTGGAAAAGTCTGAATTCGGTAAGTCAAAGGTGAGGTTTTTGGGACATATTATTTCTTCTGAAGGCATTCAGCCGGATCCTGAAAAGTTAGAAGCAATCAGAGCCATTCCAGTTCCATCCACAAAAAAACAAGTCCGCAGTTTTCTAGGTCTCGTAAATTTTTACCGTCGTTTTCTGAATATGCAAATTCTTGTTACACCAAAACTTTGTTCGCTCACTGGAAAAAATACTATTTGGAACTGGGACGAACAAGCACAGTTGGAATTCAGTTCTTTGAAAGAATCGCTACTTAATGCGCCAATACTAGCTCATCCAGATCTGTCACAAGATTTCTGCCTTAGCACGGATTCTTCTAAAGTCGGTCTTGGTGCCCATTTATTTCAAGAAGCCACAGAAAATGACACCACTGTTCGGAAAACCATTGCTTTTGCTAGCCGAGTGCTAACAAAATCTGAAAAAAATTATTCCGTTACTGAATTAGAAGCTTTAGCTATCGTTTGGGCATTTAACAAATTCCGTTTCTTTCTTTCTGGTAAGCACGTAAAAGTATACAGTGATCATCGTGCATTACAATTTCTCATGTCTTCAAAATTAAATCATGGCAGGCTAAAACGTTGGGCATTGTTTCTCCAAGAATTCCGCTTCACAACAGTCTACATTCCCGGCAAGGAGAACATTGTTGCGGACGCACTGTCACGCGCACCGGCTGGGCTTGAGAAAAGTAACACAGAAGGCAACCTCGAGAAAAATTTCAGTATTCTTTACATTCAGAAAGTCGCCTTTGAAAACTTCATCACCACATCTTTAAAGGACATTGCTCATGAACAAGATAAAGATCCGATTTGGAAAGACATCAAGAACAAATGGCATGAAAAGACACACACTCAGATTCGGCATTATTAGCTGGTTAGAAACAACATACTGTTCAAACGCTGCACTGTTGATGACAAGCTATGGGTACTTTGCATTCCTGACGATTTTGTTAATAAGCTCATTTGGTACATTCATTTCAGCTATGCACATTTTGGCCCACGAAAATGTTATCATATTCTTCGAACGACTTGTTATTTTAACAATATGGAAAAGAGAATTCGAAGAGTCTTGTCTATTTGTAAACTTTGTCAAAAGGCGAAACCATCTACTATCTCCCATCGTGCTCCGCTGTTTCCTATCATTCCTTCTAAATTAAAAGAATTTGCTGCTGTTGATCTCTTGGGACCGCTTGACAGAACATCTAATGGATTTTCGTACGTTCTAGTCGCTGTTGAACTTACTTCAAAATTTGTTTCTTTCACTCCGTTACCTAAAGCCACTGGACGGTCTGTATCCAAAATTTCTTACGTGAAGTTGGACACGTTAGTAAAGTCATTTCAGATAACGGACCGCAATTGAGATCTGCTGTTTGGTCACGCATGCTTCGCAATCATAAAATCAAACCTGTTTTCATTTCATTGTACTCACCACATTGTAACCCCTCCGAACGGATTATGAAAGAAATCAATAAGCTTTGCAGACTTTATTGTCACAGAAAGCATCAGCATTGGGACAGATATTTACACTTATTTCAAAATGTGCTGAATGAAATGCCTCATGATTCCACTGCTTTACCACCTACTCTTGTACTGAAGAATGAAGAACCACCGAACAGAATCAGAGAGCTTGTACCTTTCCCGAATACACGTAAACTTCGACACAAAGACATAATTGATTTGGCTCTTAAAAATATAAAATCTGCAGCAGACAAAAGGAGAGAACTACACGGTAAAGCAAATGCAAAGAAATTGTATATTGGTCAGAAAGTTCTCGTTAAAGCTCATTCATTGTCACGTAAGAAGAAACACTTGAGTCACAAATTCTTTCTAGTTTACAATGGACCTTACAGAATCCGACGTATACCACATGATAATTGCGTTGAAATTGAAACTCTGCGTACTAGGAAGAGTAAAGGTTTACACCACATTTCACATGTAAAACCGTTTATTGAAAGATAATCTGCTGTTTCACTTTGTCTTTGTCACAAAATTTTTCACTTCACATTTCTAGTATTCTTTGTCAGACTTAGAATCTGTTAACATGCAACAATGTTTGAAGTTAAATATCCAGTCTAGAACCAAGAGAACTTATTTAAACAGAAATTACGAATGCATTGTTATAGTGAACAGACGACACAGTGTTGTTATTTGTACATTCTTGCTTGTTAGTTGCACGATTACGTAACGACTATCAGGCTTACATACATAGAACATGTATTGGTACTGCTAATGAGATTTTAGTGCAACACTTTGGTTTACTTGAAAATACATTATGGATTCAAGGTGCTTTCTGAGAGATACCAGATGACACAGTGGTTAGTTTATTTGACAGATACACGACTATATCACGACGCTACTAATGTGTGACACAATTTACCTTGTTGCTTTTGCGGTGTATCTGTTTTATATCTGCACAGTTTTTCTGAATTCTTCTGGAAAGTAAAACATATTTTAGTAGTAACTTTTGTGGTATAGCTACAAGGAGACAGCCTTTTCTGTAGTACAACAATACGTTACAGCACAGTACTTTCTTCATCACGGCAATAAGCGTAATAACTAAGATATCTATACTCAAAGCATTTCACTTTTGTTTATCATGAGGTAAGTACACTGACTTCTGCAGAACTTAGCTTTCGGAGGACGATAATTACGACACTTCCACAAAATTATCTTACAGCAAGACGCACATTTAGCGCTACAGGACACACATTTGAGTGATTAATTTTGTACTTAAAACATTTATTTTTAAAGATATTTGAAGTACAATGATACGAAGTTTTTCCGTGATACATTTCATTCCATTGCAATAATCTGTAACACCTGAGGGTATAATTACATTAATCCTCAGGGGGGTATACGCTTACTTTGTGTACCATGTGTTTGGCAAGCACAAGGAGCCCTAGCTAATATGGTATTTGCTTATACAACTTTACACTTCGGTACCATATTTCTCTAACACATAAATTACACAGCTATCTGATCATTTGACAGAGAAACAAACATTCTTTTTAATACGTCAGTGACACATGTTTACGCAATTACACAGTTGGATACCTTCACACTTATGAAATTGTATTTTGTCTGTACTTTGTGAAATGTTCATATTTTTTCGGAACCATTTTGATACTATGAGAGCTTTGAATGTCGTATTTCTTATGGGATCATGATTTTTAAAGTATGTTTGAGGTAGATGACACTATTGAAATGAGCAGAGAATTTTTTTTAGGTTTTGAAATTAGAAAGCTACGACGATTTTCAGATTTGACTGAGGTGTTATGATGTTATTTTTACGACGACGATGTGTATTA
The DNA here is from genome assembly GCF_021461395.2 of Schistocerca americana. Classification (NCBI taxonomy): domain Eukaryota; kingdom Metazoa; phylum Arthropoda; class Insecta; order Orthoptera; family Acrididae; genus Schistocerca; species Schistocerca americana. The sequence goes on along the minus strand of NC_060120.1, from coordinate 225,154,192 downwards.
TGCTGTTGAGGTATGTTTATGATCAATAATCTGATGCTATATGAGTTATTTGAGTATCCTATGTATCTGTTATCATGAAATATTGAAGAAGTGTCGACGAATAAGGTAAGGAATAATGAGTAGTGGTTAGGGACTCTGGTTTGTGAAAAAGGTTGTTGGAAACCGAGAATCGTACTTTAAGAGTTATGAAATGTGTGTAAATGCGTGAATGTATCACATTGCCGACGAAAACTTTTTGAACACTGTTATATTCATCGGATTTTGTTTCTACACATTTGCAACCCAAATTCTTGACCTGTGAAATATTTTTATATGAGACTGTCACTGTAGGTAAAACTGCTGTCGTAAATATTTCGGTAAGAAAGGTAAGTGACCGTGATGTAATTCGTTGTGAGATGCCAGGTGTGCCAGCCGCCTTGAGAAAAAGCCATTAGGTGGTAGAAAAAAAAAGGGAGACGATTATCCTCGCTATTGACATTCTTTTGTAGAAAGCATCGTAAATATGACACCCTCAAACTTGAAAACATGATTACACTGTGGAGCTCTTAATTTATGATATTTACTAAAATGCCTAATGAAATGATGAGAAACATTTTACATCCATTGTCTTTCTAGTTGAGAGATTGCTCATTTTGTTTAATATCTAGTTTCTAGCAGCACTGCAGCAATGGTTAAAATAAAATTTTATAGATGTACTAATGTAAATATTTTCTGTCTACAGATCGAGTAAATAATAATTTTTTTCAAACAAATGAGGGAGCACAAAAAGACATTTACCTTCACAGGAACTGCATTCATAATTTTCTTTTCAAGTACTTGGTAATTTCTTTTGTAGAAATAGTTGTGCTGCACCACTTTAATTACATAGACATTAAGATATGAATAGACATTTCCCTTATCTGCATTGTTGACTTTAGTGTACTATTTTTTCTGCTTGAGCTTTCTCATGTTTAGGTATAAGTTATAGCATTTACAGCTGCTGCTTGCCAGGCATAGTGTTACTGAATTTGACTTTGTATTACTCTACGAAGCCAGTTTTACTACTGATTTATTTTTCTTGTTTGCTGCAGATTGCCTTATATTCGTCGTAATATTGCAACTGATTTGCCTATGTCCATTTTTTTGTCATTGCTGTTTGTGTTAATTGTTTTGTACTGCTGCATTGCCTCGTCCCTTAGTTTAGCATCTGAGCTCAGTAGATTTAAGTTAGCTTAAGAGGGGGTAGACTATATAAGAAACTAACTATGATGAATTGGAAGAAATGCATTGAGAAGATATAAGAAAATGGTTTGGCCAAAAAAAAAAAGTAGTGTACTATTTTGAAAGAGGATGTGAACAGAATACAGAAAGCAGGCTTAGATAGTACTTTTGGGAATAATGATGAACAAAGGGAGATCTCCATGCAAAATACTGCAGTAAAAGAAACCCTGTCCTTTCCTTGTGTTATCCCACTATGTGTTTGTGTTCCCTTGTGTATTTGTGTTTTTCCTGTCTTTATGTGTTTAGCTGATGTTGTTATGTTGTAGAATTTTTCTAATACTGTGTTACTTACTTTGTAAAGATGTTAGACATTATTTATTCTGTTCTGTTTTAATGCTCATGTGTGAAGTTGATGTTTCAAAAGTTATTCTGATCTTTTATGTATTTACTTATGTCATAATTCCTGTAACACTGATGTATATGTTTATTTCTATTCTTTTGTAAAGCCCCTATTACTACAAATGTTATCTGTATTATTATGTTTTTAATGATGTGTTTTGTACCTTTGTTATTGTGTTCTTATGTTATAAAATTGTACTTGACACCAGTTCATCAAATTAAGTAACTTGTAAGTTCCATTTCACTGCACACGTTTCTGTTGGTCATAGTATATGGACAATATGTGAGAAGTAGGGACTGTTAGTGTTTGCACGTGTGTTGATAATTCAGCAAGGGACTGGATAACAGCATTGCTGATTCTAAGGACAATTCCAAACACTTTGTGAGTGCACAAGTGGTGGTTATGGACTTGCTATATTATCTGCAAGACTCTTCAATGGTGATTGTGTACCTGCACAGTCACAACAGATGGCTGCTGGCCATCTCTGCAAGGACTACAGTGGGTCTACACCTTTGATGATTCATCAGTACCATTATTTCTACAAGGACTGTAGTGGATCTGCACCATTGGTGGCCCACCTCTACCATACTCTCTACCAAGACTATAGTGGGTCTGCTCTGTGATGACCTACATACCAATATTCTTCAAAACTTCGAATGACTCTGCTGTGGGTTTGCTCTGTTGTGACCCATTACTTGTCTGCATGTCGAGAGTCAGCACTGTCTTTCCGTTGGAAAGGACAACAGTACTTCTTCAAGACTGCATGGAAATCCACTACTTCCGTGTGCATTTTCTTTTACTGCTCAGACTTTGAGAAAAACACTGCTATTTTACTGTGATGAACGATTAGGACTGTCTTTATGGACTGTGAGAAAGTTTAGCTTTTGACCAACATTGTATCAATAAGTGTGTGCATTTGATATCTTTGTTATTGTAATTATGAAAAATTTTATCAAATCATTATTGGCCACTGCCCAAAACAATTTGTAAAATTTTTTGTGGGGAGCATGGGGGCTATGTAAGTAGGCTGTTTAGGTTTTTTTATTGGTAACGCCACCTCTGTATAAAAATCACTGGCTGTGCTGTGTGCAGTCTGTCTAGTTTGCATTGTTGTCTGCCATTGTAGTGTTGGGCAGCGGCAGCTGGATGTGAACAGCGTGTAGCGTTGCGCAGTTGGAGGTGAGCTGCCAGCAGTGGTGGATGTGGGGAGAGAGATGGCGAAGTTTTGAAATTTGTTATACTGGATATCATGAAGTGCTATATATATTACGACTATTAAGGTAAATGCATTGTTTGTTCTCTATCAAAATCTTTCATTTGCTAACTATGCCTATCAGTAATTAGTGCCTTCCGTAGTTTGAATCTTTCATCTAGCTGGCAGTAGTGGCGCTCGCTGTATTGCAGTAGCTTGAGTAACGAAGACTTTTGTGAGGTAAGTGATTTGTGAAAGGTAGAGGTTAATGTTAGTAAGGGCCATTCTTTTGTAGGGATTTCTGAAAGTCAGACTGCGTTGCGCTAAAAAAAATATTGTGTGTCAGTTTAAGCACAGTCTTGTATAATTGTTCAAAGGGGACGTTTCAAGGTTTAGGTAGGATTTTTTTGGAAATAAATGATGAGGTAAGATAATGGAAAATAAATAATTAGGTAAGAAATATGTGAACATATAAATACAGAAAGCATGCTTGGATTGGATTTTTTTGGTGGAAACAAATGTTGAAATAAAGACGAAAGATCTATGGAATGAAGTTTTGGGTTGAACTGCAGTACCAAACGTTACACTGAAAACAAACCCTGCTCTTTCCTCTTGTGTTATTCTGCTATGTGTTTGTGTACCCTTGTGTATTTGTGTTTTTCTTGTCTTTATGTGTTTAGCTGATGAGAGTTATGTTGTAGAATTTTTCTAATACTATGTTATTTCCCTTGTAAAGATGTTTAGACATTATTTATCTGTTCTGTTTTGTTGCTCATGAGTGAAGTTGATGTTTCAAAAGTTATTCTGATCTTTTATGTATGTACTTATGTCATAATTCCTGTAACACTGATGTTTATGTTATTTCGATTCTTTTGTAAAGCCCGTATTACTACAAATGTTATCTGTATTGTTATGTTCTTTAATGATGTACGAGGGCTGTTCAGAAAGTAACCTCCAGTTGATTTTAAAAAACTACACCAAGTTAAATAAAAATATTTTAATATATACATCTTACAACTACATCTTTGCACTATTTTTCTACATAGTCTCCATAGCGATTGAGGCACTTATCGTATCTCTTCACAAGCTTTGAAATTCCTTCTGCATAAAAATCACCCGCTTGTGCCTGGAGCCAGCCTGTGACCACATCTTTGAGCTCTTCGTCGACATCAAACCGCTGTGACCTGAGCCATTTCTTCAAATGCATGAAGAGGTGATAATCACTTGGCGCCAGGTCTGGGCTGTAAGGTGGATGGTTGATAACGTCCCACTTGAAGGACTCAAGAAGGGCCGTTGTTCTGCGAGCAGAGTGAGGACGGGCGTTATCGTGCAAAAAAACGATACCGGAAGTCAGCATACCACGGCGTTTGTTCTGTATAGCCCGTCGTAACTTTTTTATTGTTTCACAGTACACGTCTTGATTAATGGTCGTACCACGTTCCATGAATTCAACCAACAACACCCCTTTGGCATCCCAAAACACCGTTGCCATCAGTTTTCTGGCAGAAAAATCTTGCGAGGCTTTTCTTGGTTTGGTAGGCGAATTTGAATGTGCCCACATCTTTGATTGTTCTTTTGTCTCAGAGTTCACATACTTAATCCAGGTTTCGTCACCGGTCACGATTCTGTTTAACAATGGTTCTCCTTCGTCCTCATAACGTGACAGAAAGTCTAATGCAGAGGCCATTCTTTGAGTTTTGTGGTGGTCAGTAAGAATTTTGGGCACCCATCGTGCACAGAACTTACGGTAACCCAATCTTGCTGTCACTATCTCGTACAAGAGAGTCTTAGAAATCTGTGGAAAACCAGTAGACAACTCCGACGTTGAGAAACGTCGATTTTCACGAAGTTTTGCATCAACTGTCTGAACGAGTTCGTCAGTCACCAATGATGGTCTACCACTCCTCTCTTCATCATGAACGTTTTCTCGTCCACTTTTAAATAAACGTACCCATTCACGGACAACTTCTTCACTCATAACTCTTGGTCCGTACACGGCACAAAGCTCACGATGAATAGCTGCTGCAGAATATCCTTTGGCTGTAAAAAACCTTATGACAGCAAGCACTTCACATTTGGCGGGGTTTTCTATTGCAGCACACATTTCAAACTGCCACAAAAACTAAACTAGCGCAGGTACGACGTTCACTCGACCACGGCTTGATGCCGACTGACCTGTTGAGTGCGTGAACGCACAGATGGCGTCGCTACTCCCCCCACACCCCGCACTGTGACCAATCGGAGGTTACTTTCTGAACCGCCCTCGTATTTTGTACCTTTGTTATTGTATTCTCATGTTATAAAATTGTAATTGACACCAGTTCATCAAATTAAGTAACTTGTAAGCATTCATTTCACTGCACACATTTCTGTTGGTCATAGTATATGCACAATATGTGAAAAAAAGAGGACTGTTAGTGTTTGGATGTGTGTTAACAATTCAGCAAGGGACTGATTAACAGCACTGCTGGTTCTAAGGACAATTCCAAAAACTTTGTGAGTGCACAAGTGGTGGTTTATGGACTTTCTATATTGTCTGCAAGACTCTTTGATGGTGATTGTGCACCTGCACTGTCACAACCGATGGCTGCTAGCCGTCTCTGCAAGGACTACAGTGGGTCTGCACGTTTGATGGTCCACCAACACCATTATCTCTACAAGGACTGCAGTGGGTCTGCCCCTCTGGTGGCCCACAAATACCGTAATCTCTGCCAGGACTACAGTGGGTCTGTTCTGCAATGACCTACCTATCAATATTCTTCAAAACTGTGACTGACTCTGCGGTGGGTTTGCTCTGTTGTGGACCATTACCTGTCTGCATGTCAAGAGTCAGCATTATCTTTCTGTTGGAAGGACAACACTACTTCTTCAAGACTACATGGAAATCCATTACTTCCGTGTGCATTTTCTTTACTGCTCAGACTTTGAGAAAAAAAACACTGGAATTTTACTGTGATGGATGATCAGGACTGTCTTTATGGACTGTGAGAAAATTTTAGCTTTTGACCAACATTGTATCAATAAGTGTGTGCATTTGATTTCTTTGTTATTGTAATTACGAAAATTTTTTTCAAATCTGTATTGGCCACTGCCCAAAACAATTTGTAAAATTTGCTGTGGGGAGCATGGGGGATATGTAAGTAGGCTGTTTTGGTTCTTTTATTGGTAACGCCACGTAGCGCTCTGTATGAAAGTCGCTGGCTGTGCTGTGTGCAGTCTGTGGCTGGTTTGAATTGTTTTGGCTGTTGTAGTGTTGGGCAGTTGGCTGTTAACAGCGCGTAGCGTTGCGCAGTTGGAGGTGAGCCGCCAGGAGTGGTGGATGTGGGGAAGTGAGATGGCGGATTTTTGAGAACGGATTATCTGGACGTGTGTCCATCAGAAACAGTACATTTGTAAGAATGGATGTCGTGAACTGCTATATATTATGACTTTTGAACACCATTAAGGTAAATACATTGTTTGTTCTCTATCAAAATCTTTCATTTGCTAACTATGCCTATCAGTAGTTAGTGCCTTCAGTAGTTTGAATCTTTATTTAGCTTGCAGTAGTGGCGCTCGCTGTATTGCAGTAGTTCGAGTAACGAAGATTTCTGTAAGGTAAGTGATCTGTGAAAGGTATAGGTTAATGTTAATCAGGGCCATTCTTTTGTAGGGATTATTGAAAGTCAGATTGCGTTGCGCTAAAAAATATTGTGTGTCAGTTTAGTGTTGATCAGAATAGGTAAAGAGCGAAATGTCTGAGCATGTTCAGTTTTGCTCAGCTGTTTGAACATCAAATAATGTAAGAGATTTATCAGCACAGTGATTCAATAATTTTTCTAAGGGGACGTTTCACTATCTCTGTGTTGTGAAGAGGTACACACCACCCCCAGGAACTGTCAGTCTCTGAATAATGCGCAAGAATGTCTGAATGCGAAAGAATCTGTTTGGCCCTGTCTTCCATGACCATTCATCGGATGATCCTTGTATATAATTTGCAATACACTGAATAATTCCACCCAAACACGTGGTTGAGTGTAGGGTTCTAACTTGGCTCTATTATTACAGAAATGATAGCGGAATTTAGTAACACAACGAAATTATCGATTTAAATCATAAATGGATTCATTCTCCAAATATTATAATATGTGGCTACCCAAATACATGACAGGTAGAACAAGTTTCCATGAGTAATTAGCAAAGCTGAAGCGGGGCCCTTTGAAATGATTGAAGTTTCCTTTCGTCTCCTGTGTGCGGGCTGATTATCCTAACAGATTAGTAACTCGCTAAATTGTGGTACAGTGATCGAATAACGGAACTCGTCTACAGAGTCCCACATGTAAATTAGGTCTGCTGTGACTATTGTGTGGCCATCAAAATAATTGACTGTGTTCCTACTCTGCCAGAGATGCCAAATACTTAACCAAACGCTCTGCTCGATTCGTGTGGAGTCAGCTATCAGTGAATGGCTGCACTGCAGGCTGCAATTAAGACTGCTGACCATCCTGACGAGGTGCGGCCGTGGATGATGTTCCGATAAGTCGCGAGATCTCACGTGAGTCATGCTGACCCGTGGTCTGAATCAGCACTTGCAAAAGCTGACTGGGTTGCTGATACAGTGAGTACCCATAACTAGACCTGTCTCCAGTCCCTGCTTCACGTCTTCTTTTTCTGGCGGTCCGGAATAGAGTTTATGACGAAGCAAGATGGGGTAATTTCAATTCCCCTATTGTTCTGCCATCTGCCTCCTTAAATTCGTTTCGTTACTTTAGACTAATTACTGTAAACATATGTGAGCATAATCCGATTTTTCATGAAAGAGGAAGGTTGGCCCTCAGTTTTAAAGAATGCTAAATCAGACGTAATTTTGTGCTTAGTTTTATGTATGTAATTGACTTTCTAATTTATTTTGACTATTACTGGTCAGTATCTTTCATTAGAGGGCGAAATCAGTAATTGTTTCGTAACTTAAATTCTATTGTTGGCGTATAAACAAACATTAATTTTGTAATAATTGTAAACATTTGGAAGACAAAGTATTAGTAATCTTAAAGTATCTATTTAGCTCTATTCAAAAACATGTTAGCATAACCAGCCCTTCATTAATTCCAAAGTAATTAAGAGTTTTGTCAAAAGTACTGTTTGTGAAACTTTATTTGTTAATTTCGTGATTTAAACAAATAATTCGGCCTAAGCCCTCGTAGTAGAAGAAACTGCTAAAAAGAACCAATTTTTCGATGTAGTCAGTTAATTTAATGAGTGAAGTTTTAATTGTAATTTTAACTTAGAACAATGTGTAATTTCTGTACCGATTATTGTAATGATATATAAGGGCTTGATTTTTGATCACGAGAAAATCTGTCCATGGCTGAGTTTAAGACGAGTGACCTGTGCTGGTTAGAACAACAGCAATGCTTCAAATTAACTGTGGAATAAGTGCTAAACAATTAGGCCGTGTGTAAAAACAATGACAGTGTCTGCTCGATACGTACGTGATTATTCTTCAAGAACCGTGGACTTTGTGGTTATGTTTTTACTGCTTGCAGATGTTCAACAGTGAACTATTATAGCAGTATGTGGAGTTTCGCCTGCAAACTATTAATGAGGCTTATCGCAGGTTAAACAATAGTGTACTGGCCATATAACTGTGTACTACTGGGAGGTTGTGAACAGTGAAATTAAAGTACTATGAAACACAACTTTGCACCTGTCGGCTGCATAATTTGCAGTAGTTAGTGTCGGAATCCACAACCCATTTTTTCAGCCAGTGTAGCAACGCAGTACGTCGAAACTGAGGACAATCAACGACAAACGAAATAATTAAAAGCAAGTGGAACAGCCACAAGTTCCAGGAGAAATTTCGTTTTCTTCTCTATATCGGAAAAAACTAAGATGCGCCGAACCCCCAAAAGTCGCATGGCTACCAACAGCAACCACTCGCTGCTTTTGGCGCCAATCAAAAGAGTACGAATTACCGCAAACAGCCAATCCAAAACACCACGAAAAATTACATTCCAATTGAGAGCGTTGCACGAAACACTAGGGGTACCTTGTTTCGTAGTAAGTGTCATCTACTGGCCGCCAATCAGCTCTCCCTTTTAAAGTGCATGCGGGAAGACCGCGGCGTGGGAAATGCAACCGACAGCATAATACTGTCCCTACTTGAAGCACCGGCTTTGCTGTCACCCCGCCGTCACCGAGCCACAATTCTACCTCACTGGCCATTAAAACTGCTACGCCACGAAGATGACGTGCTACAGACGTGAAGTTTAACCGACAGGAAGAAGATGCTGTGCTATGCAAATGATTAGCTTTTCAGAGCATTCACACAAGGTTGGCGCCGGAGGCGACACCTACAACGTGCTGACATGAGGCAAGTTTCCAACCGATTTCTCATACTCAAACAGCAGTTGACCGGTGTTGCCTGGTGAAACGTTGTTGTGATGCCTCGCGTAAGGAGGCGAAAAGCGTACCATCACGTTTCCGACTTTGATAAAGGTCGGATTGTAGCCTATCGCGATTGCGGTTTATCGTATCGCGACATTGCTGCTCGCGTTGGTCGAGATCCAATGACTGTTAGCAGAATATGGAATCGGTGGGTTCAGGAGGGTAATTCGGAACGCCGTGCTGGATCCCAACGGCCTCGTATCACTAGCAGTCGAGATGACAGGCATCTTATCCGCATGGCTGCAACGGATTGTGCAGCCACGTCCCGATCCCTGAGTCAACAGATGGGGACGTTTGCAAGACAACAACCATCTGCACGAACAGTTCGACGACGTTTGCAGCAGCATGGACTATCAGCTCTCAGACCATGGCTCCAGTTACCCATGACTTTGCATCACAGACAGGAGCGCCTGCGATGGTGTACTCAACGACGAACCCGGGTGCACGAATGGCAAAACGTCATTTTTTCGGATGAATCCAGGTTCTCTTTACAGCATCGTGATGGTCGCATCCGTGTTTGGCGACATCGCGGTTAACGCACATTGGAAACATATATTCGTCATCGCTATATTGGCGTATCACCCGGTGTGATGGTATGGGGTGCCATTTGTTACACGTCTCGGTCACCTCTTCTTCGTATTGACGGCACTTTGAACAATGGACGTTACATTTCAAATGTGTTACGACCCGTGGCGGTACCCTTCATTCGATCCCTGCGATACCCTACATTTCAGCAGGATAATGCACGACCGCATGTTGCAGGTCCTGTACGGGCCTTTCTGGATACAGCAAATGTTCGATTGCTGCCCTGGCCAGCACATTCTCCAGATCTCTCACCAACTGAAAACGTCTGGTCAATGGTTCAATGGTGGCCAAGCAACTGGATCGTCGCAATACGCTAGTCACTACTCTTGATGAACTGTGGTATCGTGTTGAAGCTGCGTGGACAGCTGTTACCTGTACACGCCATCCAAGCTCTGTTTGACTCAATGCTCAGGCGTCTGAAGGCCGTTATTACGGCCAGAGGTGGTTGTTTTGGGCACTGATTTCTCAGGATCTATGCACCCAAATTGCGTGAAAATGTGATCACATGTCAGTTCTAGTATAATATATTTGTCTGATGAATACCCGCTTATCATCTGCATTTCTTCTTGGTGTAGCAATTTTAATGGCCAGTAGTGTAAGAACGCAACGATTCAAAGCCTGACCGCCCTGGGCCAGGCGCCAATTTGGCAGATTCTACACAATCCTCATTCCCTTCCCTCCGGCTGAGAGAAACGCGAGATACGTAAATCGAAGGTGGACCGGGGGGGGGGGAGGGAATGAGAGAAAGGAAAGGGATTACTAATGTCAGCTGCATCGAGACATTACGCGGGATCAGCAGCGACGATTGAAAATGTGTACCAGACTGGAATTCGAACTCGACATCTCGTGCTTATTAAGCAGGTGCCTTAATCACTGCGCCATCTGGAACAAAATGTACCGCAACTGCACGCTCTATTTCGGCACGCTTCAAGGCCGACCCGCATTCCCTGTAATTTCCTCCATGGCCGCTACTCTGAGATACCCACAGGAGGTCGGACGTACCTGTGCGTCCGCACTGAAAAAGGTGCATCGCATGCCCATTTACGGCAGTCCGAAAGAACTGACATCACGCATTCCTATAAGAAAGACGAGGGTGCCTTTGAAAGAGACCGCCCCTGACCACCGCTATTGTCACCTGAGCCGAACCTTCCTAGAGCTCCACACAACTTTCCTGTCCCACGCGCCTCTCCTACACAGAATGTCCACCAATAGATCTCGGAAAAAAATTAAATGGAGTAAGATCGATCATTTGATTTAATTAGTGCAAAGAGTAATTAAAGCTCTTGATATCCGATCACCTTCCTGTCGTCATCCCCCGAGAGGGTAATTAAAGAAAACAAATGAGAGGACAAAGCAAAAAGGATATGACGTCTCTGAAACTAGTACTAATTCATTCCACGACCAAGGAACTTGGTGTCGTGGGAAAATTTCCCACAAGGGAGCAATTAGGGAAAATGAAAGAGACAGGGCAAGCCAAAGGGGTTTGAAGTCTCTCAGACTGGGTGCTAACTCATGCAACGACCGCGTAACTTGGTGTCTCGGTGGCTTGGGAAACTCTTCACGGAAATGAGGGTACTTATGTTGAACCACTGGTCATCAGACTTCAAACGTGTTCTGCTCATCTGAAACGCCACCAAGCGAGACGGGGGTTCGACTGCGTTATCATCCGTATCTACACCTACATCAACATCTACATCTACACAGCTACTCTGCAGTTCAGACTTACGTGCCTGGCAGAGGGTTCATCAAACCAGAAAGTTCATCAAACGACTTTCACACTATTTCTCTGCTGTTTCACTCTTTCCATGTGAGCTTCGATTTCACTTTTTATCTTACTACGATCATTTCGTTGGTGGGTAGAAACAAACTATTTTTGCGCTCGCAAGAAAAAGTAGGTGACTGAAATTTGGTGCAAAACTTTATTTTTTACCATGGTCATTTCTCGATATGTAATAGGCTTAAAAAATATTTTCGTATTCGCAGGAGAAATCTGGTGATTTGAAATTTGCTGAAAAGATCTCGCCGCAACAAAAACCGCCTTGTTTTAATGATTGCATCCCAACTAGTGCACATATACAAGGCATTCATTTCACTGTTTGTCGATAATACAAAACGAGCTGCCTTTCTTTGAAGTTTTTAAGTCCTCCGTCAATCCTATTTCGTAAGGCAGCACTCTATCAGAGAACGAGCAAGCGTCTTTAGTGAATTTGTTGCTTCTTCTAGTGTTCTCCCAGTAAAACGAAGACTTTGGTTCAGCTTCCGCACAACATTATCAATGTGATCATTCCAGTTTAAATTCTTCGTATTTTAAACCCTAGGTATTTAGCTGAATTGATAGCGTTTAGAATATCATGTTTTAACCTGTAACCGTCATTTAACGAATTCATTTAACACTCATGTAGATGAGCTCATACTCTTCATTATTTAGGGTGAATTGCCACTTTACGCACCATACAATATCTTGTCGAAATCATTTCGCAATCGATTTTGATCTTCTGGTGACTTTAACCGCTAAATGACAGCATCAGCTGCAAACAATCCATGAGGGTTCGTCAGATTGTCTCCCAAATAATGTATGCAGCTTACTAAAAGCGCCGGCTGGAGTGGCCGAGCGGTTCTAGGCGCTACAGTCTGGAACCGCGCGACCGCTACGGTCGCAGGTTCGAATCCTGCCTCTGGCATGGATGTGTGTGCTGTCCTTAGGTTAGTTAGGTTTAACTAGTTGTAAGTTCTAGGGGACTGATGACCTCAGAAGTTAAGTCCCATAGCGCTCAGAGCCATTTGAACATTTACTAAAAGCAAAGGGCCTTCGACACATCCTTGGCCAAGGCCAGATTTCACTGCTATTTTGCTCGATGTCTTTCCGTTAGTTGCTACGAAATATGTTTTTCTGATAGGAAATCATGAATCTCGTCACTCACTGAGACGATACTCCATAGGTACGCAATTTTATTAGGAGCCGACGTGAACCAGAATGGCTCTCCAGTACTTCTGATGTCTTGTGATCGCCGCCACGATCAGTGGGAACGAAGCATTACGTGTTGCTAAGGTAGGTCTCTTCAATAGGTCGTGAGTGTTTAAGTGTTCTCACGCTTGGTTCCGTCTGTGAAACCAAGCAAACGTCCTCACAACCTACATCTGGCAGTAGTTACCGAGAAAAGGTAAATGTTACTAACATTAAATAAAAGTTCTCCCACCATGCACCAGCAGAAACGAAAACAGGCGATTCCCACGTGCCACAGACACCTAAGGTCATTACTGGATGGGTACGCTGAACTCTCGTATCAAGCTGCAAGACAAGAAGTTTCGGACTTCAGCTGCTGTTTGAAAGCTACAATTACGCCATTACGGCCATCATTTACACGCCCTCTGAATAATTCATAGTGCGTGTTACACGGCTGAAGGTTCCTTAATAGTTGCCGGCGTTCCCAGAATTCCTAGCATGCGGCTAAATTTGGCTGCCAGAAATTACTTGCAGCACGTCGCGGATGAGCGGTCATTTAATCAAAACGGAATTTTGTTTTGACGGCGTGAAACGCGCCCCTCTTAAAGGATTTTTGACACAGTTTCTTGTGAGCTGATTGCACCAGCAGCTTTAATAGATCGTCCGAATAAAATTCCGTGTTTTTCCTTGGGCGACTTTATTGATGAATAGGAAATAAAGTTTATGAACATAAAAACTTTTGACAATGATGCGACATTTTGTTATTTAGCGGAAGACAAGAACATCAGTGCACGGTTTTTGCACAATACGATTTGATGTCAAGCTTTGAAGATTGGGTTTACGCATTTGTAAAGAGGTTTTCTTGCTTAGTTCACCTTCTAACAGCAGTTCGTCGTAGCTTGTCCAATGACTGGAAAATATCAATAACCAACCTGCCCTAAATAGTTCACTGTTTCTTCAAAATTTTTGGGTAGCTAGGACGGCGAGCACACTGATGGCAAGATCACACAACGATATAATAGCTGTAAATAAAAATGCTCACCGTAATTTCAGAATATGGATGTATGGATCAACTGCGGCCCCAGAAAACAGAGATTGCTTGAGACAAATGATGGGAACGGACTTTTATGTAACAAAACCGCCACTGGAGCTCCCACAGGATTCTTCGAGAAAACTCAGAATGCTGAGCACGAATAAAAGTCCAAAGGTCACGTCGGAAGAAGTTTCCCACCGGGCAACATTCACTGGCCAAACTGTTGTATCCTGCCTACTCGTCAAATATGGGGTGCCCACGAAACTTGCTTTCTCGGATCGCTAGACAACAATTCAAGCAAATCGTATTAATGAATATTGTTACAAAGGAAAGTGACTGCAATACTTAACTTTGTGCTAAACAGATATGTCGCAAGCAAAGGGCGACAGACAAAAACGAGTTTCTTCAGTATATATAAGTCGTTGGTGTTGAAGTGTGTAATCTTGAGGCTGCTGTAGAAGTGGGCCGTGACCGGCATTCACCTTTCTTCTAGTGAGGAGGGCTCTTCTGTCTTCCTCGGTGTCGTACAGTATGAGCTGTGAAGCAATTCCTGTGGACAAAGCTTAACAATTAAGTTTAGGGTTTACATACATTTAAGAGTGGCTTCTTTGAGAAAAATTTATTGGTGCCATGGTTGACTCTTCTCTGCTGGTTGGTTGTTTTTCTTTCTTTTTTTTTTTTAATGCGTCGGTATATATACACATTCACTCGTCCATTCACCCTCATCGTTAAAAGTGATCTCGTCCATTCATACACAGGCTCACCACCGTTAGTGGTGACATTCTTCTGGGATTGTGTTTGTGTATATTTGTATGGGGGAATATTATTTACAATATTTACATTTGGTTTTGGGGTTAGTTGGATTCAGGGAGGGGTGTTGTCTTCTTTCTTCGACTATCTCCGCAGCAGTTCCGGCCATCTCGTGTTCTCGTTGAGGTGTTCTCGGTGACCGAGGGCGGCTGTGAAGGAGTTCTCTGCTACTTCTGTCCTCTCGTAGAAGTTCTGCGCTGCTTGTCGGTATCTCTCGCGGAGGCGGGGGACCCCGGCCAGCTCGTGCAGTTCTTCTGTTGGGAAGTCCCACGGTAGGTGCAGGGCCCTTTTCAGCGTCCTGTTCTGAACTCGCTGCAGGCTGCCTATGTGCTGTTCTGCTGTGTTACCTCACACCAGTGCGGTGTACTGTAGGAGTGACCGCACCAGTGTGAGGTATAGCTTGATGCCCAGCTCCTGCGAGAGTGCGGAGTCGGGGCTGAGAATTGGGTAGAGCATCCCGAGTCTGCCCATTATCCTGTTTTTAATGTTGATTACGTGGTCCTTCCACGCAAGGCGTCTGTCGAGGGTGACTCCTAGGTAGAGTGCAGTCCTGCTCCAGGGGACTGCGGTGTCAGGTACCTCTATTGGTGGTAGGTCCATCGGGAACTTTCTTCTGCAAATGGCGACAGCTTGCGTCTTCGTTCCGTTGAACGCTAGGCGCCATTTCTTCTCCCAGTCGTGGCTCCTTGTAAGTCTGGGTCTGAGGATTCTGGCGCTCCTTCCGCGTGCGTAGAGCGCTGTATCATCCGCGTACAGCGCTGTATGGACGTTGCGTGATATTGGGATGTCGTTGGTGTATAGTGTGTACAACACTGGGCCCAGTACGCTGTCTTGTGGTACCCCAGCCAGGATGTTTCTCCTAGAAGATTCTCCGTTCTGCACTTTTACGTGGAATTTTCTGTCTTCATGGTATGATTTCAGTAGTGTCAAATGTGACACCGGCACTCCTCCGTCCAGTAGTTTTAAGAGTAGGCCGTCATGCCAAGCTGAATAAAATGCTCTGGATACGTCCAGAAACACTGCACCAAAGAATTCTTTAAGTTCCATGGCTTCCAGAGCTTCCTCCGTGACTCTTAGTAACTGCTGTGTTTTTGAGTGCCCATCTCGGAAGCCGAATTGTGCGTTGGGTAGTAGCTGTTCCGCGTTCACGTGTTGTAGTAGTCTTGCTAGGTAGAGGCGTTCAAAGACTTTTGAGACTGCCGGTAGCAGGCTTATAGGCCTATAACTTGACGGTTGGGTGGGATCATTTCCCGGTTTGGGGACAGGGACGACTATGGTGTGTTTCCAGGTTCGGGGGAATATCTTCGTTTACAGTATGGTATTGAAGGACTTCACGAGGATTGCGGCTGCTTCGTCTGGCATTTGTTATAACATATAGTTGGTGATCAGGTCTATTCCACCCGCTTTTCGTGGGTTTAGGTGTTTCAACTGTATCTTGACTTCTTCGGTGGTGATTTCTTGTATCTGGTCTTCCTCTTCTTGTGAGTTCAGGAACTGGGGGAGGCGGTTGTTCACCATTGTGATGTGTTCCGGGTTGCTGGGGTCTTCTATTGGCGAAAAGTTCTGTGCAAATACGTCCGCAAGCGCGCCCGTTTTGGCGTGTTTACCCACGAGTTCCACGTGTGGTTCTTCACATTGTAGTCGCCTCCTGCGAAGATGTTTCCTGGGATTGATAGGAGGGCTTCTATGTCGGCTGGGTCGAGCGCTCCGTTCCGGCAGGGTTGTCTGTAGACGGCGATGAAGTTTATTCTTCCTAGCGTCGTGTCGACGGTCACTCCGTTTGCCTCTAGCATGTTGAGTCGCGGGAGTTTGATGGGGTGGTGCCGAAGTGATCTCCTTATGTAGATGGCCGTTCCTCCCCTGTGTGTTGGTCGGTCCGTCCGGTGGCATTCGTAATCAGGTACTCTGACACCGGGCTTCAGAAATGTCTCGCATATGACGCAGACATCGATGGCTTCGTCATATATAAACTGACGTAATTTGCCTGCTTGGTGTGCCAGCCCGTTTGGGTTCCACAGCTCACTCTTAGTCCTTGTTTTGGTCTATCTGCCATCTTGGTTTCTTGGGGCGGCTGTCGTGTTGGCCATGTACGCGCCTAGCTTCTCTACCACGTTCTTGAGCGTGACGATGGATTCCCCATGGCCGCCATGAGGGATGCGATGTCTGCAGTTGCCGGTGTCTGTGGGGCGGCTTCTTCTCTGGTGGTTGTTGTGTTGTTGGTTTGCCTTGCTTCTGTGTGGCAGGAGTTGTCTGCTGTGGCTTCCTGCTGCTGGCGATGATTGTGTTGTTGTGATTCTGTTGTGTTGTGTGATTCTGTTGTGTTGTGTGATTCTGTTGTGTTGTGTGATTCTGTTGTGTTGTGTGATTCTGTTGTGTTGTGTGATTCTGTTGTGTTGTGTGATTCTGTTGTGTTGGTTGGTTTTCTTGTGTTGATTCTGTTCTTGGCCTCTTCTGTAGGTGGCAGCGGGGCAGTGGTCGCGGTACTTGTTTGGTTTTCTGTGTTTCTACTTGGTTTCTTGGCGCTGCTGCTTCTGGGTTTCTGCTGGGCTAGCGGGCCGCTGCGCTCGTGCCAGGGGTGTTCCTTGGCTGGCGGCGGCGCTTCGCTGCGTCGGCGTAGATCGCTCCCGGTTTTTTGTGGGCGGCCTCCTGTCTGATCTGGGCGTCTAGTAGCGTCCGGCAACCGCCGTAGCTGGCTGGGTGTGCTTCTCCACAGTTGTAGCATTTAGGCGGTTCTTCTCTGGGTACTGGACATTCACTGGGCATCCTTTAGAGGGGTCGCTCAGCGTGCTGTTGGCTGACGTCTTCTCACAGCCATCTCTTCCCTGTCCTTCCCGACTGGCGTGCCGGTGCTTGACTTTATGACGGAACATTCCTCCCTTCCCCCCCCCCCCCTCCCCGCCGCCCTAAAACGACAGACCGTCGTCGTATAAGGAGCTCGACAAAGAGAGGGGAGACAGGATCGTGGACGCTGCGCTGGACCGGAAGCTGTGGTTGCAGGGGCCGTCAGGCTTCCGGTCTTACCCCGCCATTTGTCCTTCACTCTGGCGGAAAGGCCCCCGGAAAACGACCAGAAGGGTACGCTCCACCTCCTGAGGCCCGTAGCAAGATGTAGATGTGAGGAGGATGGAGGAGGTGGAGCAGTGTCCGGCGGAGGTGGCTGTGAAGCAGTTCGCCAGCAATGGTCCATAGCGTGGATGCTTGATTCCTGGTGTGTGCGATGCGAAGTTTGGCCATCTGTTGCTTGAATGTTCTGACGAAACGTTCCGCTTTGCCGTTGGACTGTGGATGGAACGGTGCACTTGTTATATGTTGTATGCCAATGCGTTCGCAGAATATTTCATGTTCATTTGACATGATCTGAAGGCCATTGTCCGACACTATGACTTCAGGCAAACCTACGAGGCAAAACAGAGAACAACACCCGAATTGTGCTACATGACGATATCGAGTTCATTGGCACAGCAAAAGGAAACTTGCTATATGAGTCTACCACACTCAACCAAAGAGTGTTCCAAAAACGTCACGCAAAGCTGTGCACACGTTGCCATGGTGATCGCGGCTTAGGCCAAGCAGAGAATTTTTGTGGCGGAGAGGACTGATTTTCCGCACATGCGTGAACTCTGACGTCATCTGTTCTATTTTGGTGTCCATACCCTGCCCAATACAGTGTCGACGCGCTAACTAAATGGCTCTGAGCACTATGGGACTTAACTTCTGAGGTCATTAGCCCCCTAGAACTTAGAACTACTTAAACCTAACTAACCTAAGGACATCACACACATCCATGCCCGAGGCAGGATTCGAACCTGCGACCTTAGTGGTCGCGCGGCTCCAGACTGTAGCGCCTACAACCGCTCGGCCAACCAGGCCGGCGGCAACACGTTGTACTGAACTTGAAACCCAAACAAATCAAATGAATCAGTGGCAAATATGTTATCAAAATCGCATATGCAAGCGATACATGGCAGGCAAAGTATATTTTCCGAGAACGGGAATGTCTTATCGATTATAAACCGCCAGGTGCGTGCTACTCGTAGTTTTAGACAGGTGTGGGGGCCTAACAGTTCGTATGTGTTACGATTCAGCAATGTAACAGAGGCACCCGTGTCATTCTACGTTTTCCAGGAATATACAAATGAACGAAACGTTTGTTGGACTGGCGTAGCACTGAAGAAACTGTTTGTTTTCTAGTTTTGCTAATACCCGCAGCGTACTTTGAATACATTAAATTGATAGCGTGGGCCTTGTTACTAGATTTCTGTGAGTGGGCAGAATTCTTATGTTTGTTCTATTGCAAACATACGGATCGTACGTGACCTTTCTTGCCACAAGCGTAACACTGTGTTTGTCTGGACGTGCAGTCGTGGCGTTTGTGCCGTGAATAGCACCGAGAACATAGCTCAATCCTGTTGGCCTGTTTAGAGAGGTGTTTACGCGGCTCGGCGCTCGCGGGCTGTCGCTATTTAATGGACTGGTCGCGAGCAAGGGGCGACTCGACCCGACAAATTTGTGGCTACTCAAATTTATCGGCAGACACGGCACCTGAATTGTACTGATCTAGTATTTGCATTACGTGCTATAATGATGGATCTGACTTCTTAAAAACCTGTTCTCTAAGTCAGACATCAGTTACATTGTACACGATAACGTCACGCCACATAACATCTGAATATAAAGCACCACAAGCACATTTGAACTTTCATTTCTTCGTGATACCCTGCAAATCTGTTACCCGCCAGCGATAAGTTTGTTCTGACCGTTTCTTGCAATTAAAGAATCCTAGGTGCTATCACATTCACTTGTTGGTCATAATAGTTAGTTAGCGAATCTACAACCTGTTCATAGGAAAGTTCACTCGGAGTAGCGTTAGGGAATAATTCTCAATAAGGCGAAACATCACTTCCTAATGTTGACAAAAAATAATGGAGTTTCACGGTACCTGGTACGTTGTGAGCAGCTACATGGGCTTCAGACTGTTGCAAACACTCGAGCCGTTCCTCTCGTTGTTCATTAAACTGGCGAAAAGGCGGTTTGGCACTCGGAGCTACAGTAGGTGTAGTTTGTGCTGCGTTAGTAGTTTGTTTCACCAGGAGCTGCTGTACCGCGTTAAGCAGCGATGCAGTTTGTTGCGTCTGAAATTGAAACATATGTGTTACTGCGTTGCATCTATCGCTTGCAGCTGAGGCGTCTGAGTATGGGGTGGGAGAGGTGGGTTGCTCATGTCGGAAGAGACACATGCAATAAACAGACAATTGAAGCAATAAAAATAAGCACACAAGCAAAGAAAATTTCTGCAACGCTCACCTGAAAACACTGATTAGCAAAACCACTATAAGAGATACTATTAAAGCATGTAAAGACACCCATGCAAGGAAAAGACAATGTAGAATTTAGACGCCAGCAAAACACAACAGCCCACGAAAAACCGAAAACCCGAGGCAGCTAGGTGCAAGGTTCTTCTGAATACTCGTCGCCAATGTTGTATCCTGCCTCCTTGTCAAATATGGGGTGCCTAGGAAACCTGATTTCTCGGATCGCTAGACAACCATTCAAGCAAATCGTATTAATGAATTTTATTACAAAGGGAAATGACTACAATACTTAACTTTGTGTTAGATGTGTCGCAAGCAAAGGGCGACAGACAGAAGAAACAATGTTCCTCAGTATGTACAGTTCCTAAGTCGCTGGTCTTGAAATGCCTAATCTTGATGCTGCTGTAGAAGTGGGCCGCGGCCAGTCGAGAGCAGCGCTTATGTTCGCGTAGAGGCCGCTGCTGTCGCGTTATAGTCCTAGAGAGTGGTCGCTGAACGTACAGGTGGCTGACGTCTTCTTCATAGCCCTCTCTGCTCTATCGATTCAGACTGGTGTGCCGGCGCTTAACACCACCAACTGGCACTTGAAACTACCGTTTCAAACCTAGCTGCTGCCCAAGCGTACCGTCGGCTTGCCAAGTACGGGTGGGATTGGGGAAATTAAATACCCAGGGGGGACCAGACACTATCATAAAGCCTATCAGCATCTGATATAGTATCCAGTGACTGTTGGTCAGCGTTTGTTCATGTAGTTGGTGTGGCTGTTAGACATACAGCTTCATCTTAACAGTTCAGTGGAGATCACCCAAAAACATTCTTCAACTTGAAGCAACCACTGCAGAACAACAGGACAGAATTCCACTACCACAGGCCTCAGTCAATAGATTGGATTCCCGTTCTGGTAATAGGATTCTCGAGGACCAGACAAGTCATGTAGAGAAGGATCGAAGCTTCTCAATACCCTTTCGAACAAAACAAAAATTTTTCATAAGTACTCTGATGGTAAACACTTTACTGAAACCAAGGAAACTAAAACACCTAACGAATACGCTTGACAGATTCAGTGTCAAAATTATGGCATTGCAAGGAACCGGTTTACAGATGAAAATCACTCCGTTTCTGAGAATTACAGGTTCTATAAAGGAAAATCTGCAGCGCATATCAACACAGGACCGAAACGATTTGGAACAGGTTTTTCAGTACACAAGTCCATCACAGATTCAGTCACTGATTTTACGTCGCTTTCAGAAAGACTACCAGCACCGTCAATAAACTCAGGAAACAGGGCGTACACACTGATTAACTTCCACACAGCAATAAATGATTACAACAATAAAGACCCACAGGTGTTAGAAGACTTCTGGCCACTTCTGGAGGAAATCACGAACAAAATTCCTATACAACACATCAAGATTCTACTAGGTGACTTCACTGCGCAGTTAGGAAAAGGAAAGAAACACAGGAGAATCATAGAACTGTACGCCACTCATAACAGGACCAATAAAAATGGTGAACACCTTAGAAGATTCTGCCAAAATTTTAATTTCAAAATTATGTCGACACAATTCAAGAAACCCACACAAAAACTATAGACATGGAAATACCCCAGTAAAATACTCTTAGAATTACAGGTTGACCTAATGCTATCTCCAGGAGGAACACCCAAGAAATCTTCAATGTAAAGAATCAGGCAGTGGCAGGTGATCGGAAGTGGTAAGTTAGGCCTTGCCTCCTCACTTTTCTGTAGTAGTAATACTAGTAGTAGTAGCAGTAGCAGTAGCAGCAACTATAATTCTATATTCCGACATAACTGTCGTAAAGGAGTGTGACTATAAGTTAAATGTTTATTTGACACTACAGTAGTGAAGCCATAGGCAGAGCAAATAATTTTTTAAAGAAAAAATTATGTACTGTGACTATGACTTCACTATTGTAGTGTCAAATAACCATTTGGCGGCAATAATTATTTCTTACAGTAAATCTTTATGAACTTTTGTCAGCGAGAGCGAAGATATTAGCTTAAAAATTTTTTTTTTTTTTTTTTTTTTTTTGGGTCATCAGTCTTCTGACTGATTTGATGCAACCCTCCACGAATTCCTGTTTTTGCCTCTTCAGTTCCCTCTAGTACAATGAAACTCATTTCCTGATGTCTTAATAGTTGCCTATCATCCTGTCCTTTTTCCACATATTCCTTTCCTCGCCGATTCTGCTCAAAAACTTCTCATTCTTTACCTTACCAATCCACCTAATTTTCAACATTCGTCTGCAGCACCACAGCTCAAATGCTTCGATTCTCTTCCGTTCCGGTTTTCCCACAGTCCATGTTTCACTACCATACAATTCTGTGCTCCAGACGTACATTCTCAGAAATTACTTCCTTAAATTAAGGCCTATGTGTGACACTAGTACACGTTTCTTGGCCAGGAATGCCCTTTTTGCCAGTGCTAGTCTGTCTTTGATGTCCTCCTTGCTCTGTCCGTCGTTGGTCATTTTGCTGGTTAGGCAGCAGAATTCCTTAACTTCATCTATTTCGTGACCATCAAACCTGATGTTAAGTTTCCCGCTGTTCTCATTTCTTCTACATCTCATTACTTTCGTCTTTCTTCGATTTACTCTCAATCCATATTCTGTACTCAAATGGTTCTGAGCACTATGGGACTTAACATCCGAGTCCCCTAGAACTTAGAACTACTTAAACCCAACTAACCTAAGGACATCACACACATCCATGCCCGAGGATTCGAACCTGCGACCGTAGCGGTCGCGCGGTTCCAGACTGAAGCGCGTAGAACCGCTCAGCCACACGGGCCGGCTGTTCTGTACTCATGAGACTGTTCATTCCGTTCAGCAAATCACGCAATTCTTCTTCACTTTCACTCAGGATAGCAATGTCATCAGCGAATCGCATCATTGATATTCTTTCACCAAGAATTTTAATTCCACCCCTGGAACTTTCTTTTATTTCCGTCATTGCTTCTTTGATACACAGATTGAACAGTAGGGGCGAAAGACTGCATCTCTGTCTTACACCCTTTCTAATCCGAGCACTTCTTTCTTGGTCGTCCACTCTTGGCTCTTGTACGTATTGTATATTACCCGTCTCTCCCTACAGCTTATCCTGTTTTCCTCTGAATTTCGAACGTCTTCTACCATTTTACACTGTGGAACGCTTTTTCCAGGTCGACAAATCCTATGAACGTATCTTCATTTTTCTTTAGTCTTGCTTCCGTTAACAACCCTAACGTCAGAATTACGTCTCTGATGCCTTTATCTTTCCTAAAGCCAAACTGGTCGTTACCTAGCACATCCTCAAGTTTCTTTTCCATTCTTCTGTGTGTTATTATTCTCATCAACTTAGATGCATGAGCTATTAAGCTGATTATGCCATAATTCTCGCACTTGTCAGCTCTTCCAGTCTTTGGAATTGTGTGGATGATATTTTTCCGAAAGTCAGATGGTACGTCGTCAGATTCACACATTCTAGCTTGAGTTATTTCTTCTAAACCGGCAAAACTATAGAGTAAGTCAAAGTGGGAAAGCTTAGCCCTAACCTTACGCAGTTGAAGGCGCGAAACATGAGGTGAGAAGGCCAGACACATGCCAGGCCGCCTGAAAATTCTCGGTTGCCATGGTAACCTGAACGACGAGGGACAGAAGAGGGGTTCCTCTATAGGTTTCTCTTACGTTAATTGTCCTGTGTGCAGTGAATATGGATCAGGACCAACCATGTGGTGGTGGTGGTGGTTAGTGTTTAACGTTCCGTCAACAACGAGGTCATTAGAGACGGAGCGCAAGCTCGGGTTAGGGAAGGATTGGGAAGGAAATCGGCCATGCCCTTTCAAAGGAACCCTCCCGGCATTTGCCTGAAACGATTTAGGGAAATCAAGGAAAACCTAAATCAGGATGGCCGGATACGGGATTGAACCGTCGTCCTCCCGAATGCGAACCAACCATGTGCAAGGACGAATGTAGCACTTTCGAGTGAGGACATCATTTCTTCCTTACAGGAGCTTGCGTTTTCAGAGAGTTGTGAAATTTTGAAGAAAGGACGTCAAACAACGGCACTACACCTTCTTCAGAAAGATTCCAAAGTTCACAGTATGAGCAGCATAAGTAATTATATGCTAGCCATACAAAATGAAAACTATTATGCACACCATGTTTGTCTTAAGCACAAGAAGAACCGTATGATCAGCTGGGGGTTTCGGATGCCTAAAGAATCTGTCATTACAGAGGTTTAGCATGGTATGGTTGTTATAAAGATTGTCTAAGTAGTTTTCTTATAAAGAATTGTGCATGCAAGTGTTTAGTATTTCATGGTCTCTGAAAGAACGTCTCAAACTGATGAAAATCAGTAAGAACAATGAAGTGAAATTTAACAGAGACACTATGAAAATTCTAATTCACGTCACACGTCTTTTGTGTAAGCAGGAACTAGCTTTCAGAGATTTTGACGAGACAGGAGATTCCCTGAATCCCAGAAATATGAGTTATTTTTAAACTTGTAGAAGATCTGAAAGCAAAGCGGAAGAAAATGGTCTACTTCCAGGGATTTTCAAACACTATGCAGAACGAACTGACTGAATGTGTAAATGAGATTTGTGAATACATACGTTAATGTTTGGATAGGACCTCATTTTAACTCTGCGTCGTATACGATGCAGCAAACGTTTCAGACAGGTCATAATGTTCTAGTGAGCTAAGAGTAGTGGACTCGTTTTTATATCGTTTCTTTCTAAATCCGTTTTTACTTCGTTGACCTAGTTTGTTGTGGACTTCTCACTCCACAAATATTTGAAAATCTTATTAGTTAATCTACTGCCTTGCATTAGAAATAAATGTAAAAAAAATTAGTCTTCTTTTTCTCTTTACATTTGAAATATTTTCTAAGTTTTGGAATATTTCAGCATTACTTCCAACCTTCTGCTGTTTTTCGTGGTCCTAATATTTTCCTTATAATTTGCCTTTCTAGTACTTCTAATTTATTTAAATTATAGTTTAATGCCACGCATTCGCTTGCCTGTAGACATTCTGGCGGCTTAACTACCGTGTTGTAATACCTTCTTTTTGCATTTTTGGATAGGCACCTTTTACTGCAGAAGCCTTTGGTGGTACCATATGCTCTGCCCATTTTACGCAATCTTTCCTCTATAGCAGCTTTATTCAAAGCATTTTCTTGGGTTATCTCCCCTAGATGTTTGAATTGCATTACCCTCTCTATCTTGCCAATATCTGTTTTCAGCAATATTGGAGCATCCTTAACGTTTGTCACAAATTTTCTTTTTCTGTAGAAATTCTTAATCCAGTTCTGCTGGTTCTTTCTTCCAGGAGATTTATTTGTGTTATAGCAGATGCCAAATTTTCGAAAAGTATAGCAAATTCATATCTAAACGCAAGAAGGTTTATTTCGATCTTTTTGCTTCCTCTTTCTAACCTTATAGGCGAGATGTTGAGTTCAGTAAGTTTTTCTTTCCGAATTCTCACTTTTCCTCTAACACACCATTAAAAAGAAGAGTGGATAGACCGTCACGTTGTCGTACACCTGTTTTTATTTAGAAAATCTGTGAAATCTCTACCATAAATTCTACATTACAGACTGTGTCTGTAAGTGTTTTACGGATTAGGTTTGCCAGTTTACAGTTTACGCCAAATTCTGGAATTATTTTGTGTATAGTTTCTCCGTCAACAGAATCAAAAGCATTTCTGAAATCCACAAACATGACTAGAATAGCCTTTGAATTAAGTTATCTGTGGCGAATTACTGACTTGAGATTAAATATTTGTTCTGAGCATGACAGTCCTTTCCTAAGACCACCTTATATTCACCTAAATGATTGTCTACTGTTGTTGCTATTCTGCTTTATAAAATCTTGGAAAATACTTTATATGCTGCTGGCAGCAAAGAGATTCCCTTGTAGCTGTTAACATCCTGTTTATTACCTTGTATTATTATTAACAGTAGCAGTATTCATCGTCTTAGTAATAGTAGTAGTAGTAGCAGTGGTGGTCGTTAGGAACGCTAAGTGTGCGCACATTGAAAGGAAAGGAATCGGGATTTTCCACTACGTTTCCTGGCCTCCCCGGAATTTAGGTCCATGATCCGCCACTAGAACCAGGAGATGCTTCTACGAGTCAGTCGACCACCTATCCCAAATCAAAGTAAAATATCAGCCCAACAGCAAACGGACGTGGACTTAGAGTTTTCGGTCTGATATCAAATACCTGGAACTCGACAAGACGAAATCCAAAGGGTGGATACCACAAATGGTTCTGAACTCTTATGTTCGATACTTCCACCCTCCGTCGTACGGCGCAAATCTAACTGCTAATCCAATTCTGCCCCTATACAATTCAACATATCAGCTTTTGCGATGCGATGTCGCAAGTCTTCCCGGTTCTGTGGTAGATGTGGAACATAAACGTTATTATTCATGTAATCGCACAAAGAAAGATCGCAAGGCAGCGTCCAGCGACCGTCATGGCGACTCGGTTAGCGCCAGGTCGGTGGCAGCAATACGGCCTATCCAAAGAACTGACAGTATCTCATGCAGGTAATGTGGTAATGTGAAGGGGCGCCAAAATGTTGAAAAACGAAATTCCCGTTATCATTTTCAAATTGTGGTATGAGTCACATCTGCAGCATGTTGAGATAGGTGGTACCATTGACACACTGATCTCAGCAAAGAAGACACGTCCGTAAATTGTCTTGTTGGGCATGCCACAGTACAAGTTAATTTTCTCGGAATACTGGACGTGTTCGACGGTTGCATGTGTATTTTCTGTCCCGGATATGTGTGTGTTGTATCGGTCGACGTTTCCCGAAAGATGGAAAGCGGCTTTGTCACTGAAGAATAGTTTGCTTGTGAAGTCGTCTTTTCCATGATGGTGTCCGCAGTTCGTGGTCTTGTGGCCAGCGTTGCTGCCTCTGGATCATGGGGTTGCGGGTTGGAATCCCGGCCGGGTCGTGTATTTTCACCGCCCGGGGACTGGGTGTCTCTGTTGTCCTCATCACTTCGTCATCATTCGGGAAAGTGGTGAGACCGGACAATGACAAGATTGGAAATGTACGGGCGCTGATAGCCACGCAGCTGAGCTCCCAAAAAACGAAATATCATCATTATCATTGATGGTTCTGCACATCAATGTAGAGCTGCAGATGGCAGTCACCGCTTACGGCTTGCAAGAGCTGAAATTTGTATGGCTTCACTCTTAATAGCTTATGAAGGATTTGCCACACTGATGGCTGAGGTAAGTTAGTTCGACAGGTAGACTGTGTGAGACTTGGCAGCACCACGTCATTCAAGTAGTCCCCTCACTCTTCTGACACGCTTAGTCAGCTCGAACGTTGCGCACCACACAAACAACCACCCTTCTCGAATTTCCTGAACCACTTCATTATGCTTTTCAATATCAATAAACTTCACCAACAGCCGTACGCTTTAAGATATTTCATTTTATTCCGAAAGCTACCAGTTTCGGCAATTCATTTTGCCATCTTCAGGCTCCTTATGCTTTTATCCAAATAAACGAACTTATCGTACAGCGTCATAAAACAATGGATATCGTGAATTCCAATCGTTATACAAATGCTTCATACGAAGACGTGACAGCAGAGTTGCTGAATCATTTGTATAACGATTGGAATTCACGATACCCAATGTTTTATGACCGCTATACGGTAAGTTCGTTTAATTGGATAAAAGCGTAAGGGGCCTGAAGATGGCAATATGAATTGCTGAAACTGATTGTTTTCAGAATAAAATAAAATAGAGTATACTGCTGCTGGTGAAGTTTACTGACATTGAAAAGTGCTTATCAGCCGATGTCCTACGACCGTGATGGACCAACAGAGACTTTATTATTCTGTTGGAACCGGTGGTGTCTTGTTAAACTTATCTCGGCAAGCTCTTACACACTCACTAGTAATTGGCAACGGGAGTATCCTAATACAAAAAATGCTTTCCCTGCCTAGTTCGTCGCCATTTTCAGCAACAAGGGTCGGTGGCGCACCTGTCGGCGGTTTTACAAAATAATTTGCCAGCACCCCATTCAAGAAAAAAATTATGAGCGTTTGTCTTTCACGTACTGCATCAGTTATTACGTTATGTTTAAAGTGTGTGAGAGTAAGTATGTGTGTGGGCTCTCTCGAATAGCGTCAGTGCATGTTACCGTTCTACCCCCGCCGTAACCATCACTACTTTGTTTTTTGGAATAAGATAACAGTCACGGAAAGACAGCCGGACAGTTTACGACTCTATACTAAATTTTATGTGTTGCGTGTTTGCTGAGAATTCTACGCTTGTGGGTACTGTAGGTAAACGAGCTCTGGTAAACTTATTACAGTTCATTTTATTACCCACTTGAGGTTAAAAGAAATTCGCACACTATACTGCTCTGTGTACCACCTGCCTATCCGACTTACAACAAGAATTGAAAGGAAAACGACGCACGTTCAAGCTTGGAGATCACTATTGTGCTAACAATAGTAACTGCATGTAAGTGGCACAATAAAAAGTGTCTGATGGGACCATCGTTCGGTTTGTCACATATCGGATTTGTCCAGAACACTTCATGTTGGCTTCCTTGCTTTTTCACTTCTGCAATCACCAGCGACCTAGCAATTGTAGTGTCAAACTTGCGTGGTGAAGCTAAACGGTTGCAGTTCCTGTTGGTAGCGTCGAGCACCGATTACGTCAGCATTTCCCCTCACACGCCTCCGCCCACCTCAACGACCAGTCTTGTCATGTAGATTCTTGTTGATAATTTTCAGCAACTGTTCTTGAAGAAAGACCACGAGAAGAAATAGCATACCAGGCGCTTTAAAAATTGTATTTTAAGGCAACTGGTATGCTGTTTCTTCATATCGGAAATCTTGTTATTCCACTCACTCCCCCCCACCCCCCTCCAATTGCAGTCGGAGTTCTTCTTTTGTGCCACATATAACTGCTTCATACAGTCAAAGAAAAAGATTGGAAGTGATGGAAGCTCAAAAAGTAGTAAGACTTCTTCACACAATGAAAGTAAAATTATGTTCTACCACAGTTTCAAAGGAACTACTTCTCGTGTTTTCCTAAAATTGTTAAAAAAATAACATAAAATAAATATTATGGCACTCGGTATTGACGTTTAGATATCGCTGATATACACTGTAGAGCCAATGAGTCTTGTGCACCTGCCTAATATCACGTACGGTCCCCGCAAGCACGCAGAAGTGCCAGAACACGACGTGGCACGGACTCGACTGATGTCTCAAGTAGTGATGGAGGGAATTGACACCATGAATCTTACAGGGCTGTCAATAAATGCGTAAAAGTATGAGGGGGTCGAGATCTCTTCAGAATAGCATGTTGTAACGCATCACAGATATGCTCGATAACGATCATGTCTAAGGAGTTTGGTGGCCAGCGGAAGTGTCTCTGTAGCAATTCTGGACGTGTGGGGTGTCGCATTGTCCTGCTGGAATTGCCCACGTCCGTCAGGATTGCACGATGGACGTGAATGGATGCAGATGATCAGACAGGACGCTTGCGTACGTGTCGCCTGCCAGAGTCTTATCTAGATGTTATCAGGTGTCCCATATCACTCCAACTGCACACGCCCCACACCATTACAGAGCCTTCACCAGCTTGAACAGTCCGCTGCTCACAAGCAGGGTCCATCGATTCATGAGGTTTCCTCCAGACCCGCACACGTCCATCCGCTCGGTACAAATTAAAACGAGACTCGTCGCACCAGGCAACATGTTTCCAGTCATCAACAGCCAAATGGCGGTGTTGACGGGCCCAGGCGAGGCGTAAAGCTTTGTGTCGTGCGGTCATCGAGGGTACAAGAGTGGGGCTTCGGCTTCGGAAGCACATATTGATGATGGTTCGCACGCTGACACTTGTTGATGGCCGAATTGAAATCTGCAACAGTCTTCGGAAGGGCTGCACTTCTGTCACGTTAAACGATTCTCTTCAGTTGTCGTTGGTCCCGTTCTTGTAGGATCTTTTTCCGACCGCAGCATTGTCGGATATTTGATGTTTTACCGGATTCCTGATATTCACAGTACACTCGCGAAATGGTTGTACAGGAAAATCCGCACTTCATCACTACCTCGGAGACGCTGTGTCCCAAAGCTCGTGCGCCAATTATAACACCACGTTCAAACTCACTGAAATCTTGATAACCTGTCATTGTAGGAGCAGTAACCAATCTAACAACTACGCCAGACACTTGTCTTATATAGGGGTTGCCGATCGCAGCGCCGTATTCTGCCTGTTTACATATCTCTGTATTTGAATACCCATGCCTATACCAGTTTCTTTGGCTTTCAGCGTATTTCGATGTTTCTAGGAAATAACATCGATGTTTTATCAAAAGCGCTACTGTGTACGAGGGTCACCGAACAAAAAATTAGTCCCTCTAGAGAAATCATTACAAGCATCACTTAATATCGTGTAATTCCGCCCCTGGGCTTGATAACCGTATGGAAGTGAGTCCACAACGTTGTGTAGGTAATTCGCGTCTAGGTTAAGGCACTCACTGAGGATTTGATCGCGCAGTTCCACCAAACTGCCGGTAAACTAATGTCGGCGTGTAATATTCTTCCTTCTGTTGTTGTGTTATTTACTGTCCTGATATGTAGAACCAGATATAATACCTGCGTATATTTTGTATTCTCTGAATTGGTTTACAAAACATACTGCCATGCAAAGCCAACTGTAATATTCTTATACTATACTGTTAATAATAAGCAATGTAACAAACAGAAATACAGTTACCTATCCGGACAGCAAAACCACAAAGACAAGTGTAATAACCGTGTGTGTTAACCTAAGGAATAAGCATCAGACTTTAACTCGTTTCTTCAAACAAGTCATTAGTTCAGAGGTATGGGAAATAACAATAGTTAGACTACTATTCTGCATCGATAACAATATGTATATGGTTGGTGGTACATTATAATTCGCCAGTCTAAGTAGGCATACGTAATGAAGCTGAGTAGGACAGCAGAAAAGATTGCAACTCCCTACTTACCTAACAGACTTGACTTTAGATTTAGATAAAAGATGGTTCAGCAATACAAGGAAAGTTTAGCTGCTCTGAACAAAACTACAGTACCCAATTGCCTAAGCAAACAGACTGATTTCATGAAAGCAAAAGTACATTTGGACAGGGGGGTTTCTACATCAACATAATTGGAACTCACCATTTCATTGATTCAGTATAAACAGTTTAACGTTACTATTTATCACCATTAATCATCAACTTAGTATTTCCTTTCATTAATACGTAATGTGAAAGCAGCAAACAATTTATCTAATGTAGTCTCTGAATCTGGCATAACCTTACGTAACCATTTTAACACAGAAAATAATAGCAATGTTAATTATGAAATTCTCATTTATTCTTTCCATCAGTTATTTCACTGATTAATCACTGATTTGCCAACAATATATTAAAGATTTCACAGTCTTGGCTGAATACAGGTCACTCGGAATTTTCATTTACCAGGTTAGTATCCTGCTTGGTTTATGAGCGGGATAAATTACCAGGTGGACGCAATTGTTAATTTGGATGATGGTTATTATTCTTAAAATACATTTCAACTTCCAGGCACACACTATAATACATAGCTAAAATGTCATACCCTGTAAGCTGTGATCAGCGACAGTGGCGTTGGTGGCAACAGCTGCATTAATATCAGAACGGCCAAGAGCAGTTATCCATGTCGGACTTATTTCCTCTTCATAGCGATGATCCACCTTATAATCAATAGCCCGTTTTTTTCCCCATACCAGGCCGTGATAAACTGCAGTTTCCAACCGAGGCAAGATGCACCAATATTGCGCACTCCACACTATGCTGGCGCTGTACGTGCTGCCTCTAAGATCACTGACCACCGACTGACTTTGTTCGCGCCCGTCAAAGCGCGCCAAACGTTTCCGCTTCCACCTTTTTCTATGCTTACACAGCGTTCCGTTCCTAAGGGAACTACTCCACCTTTTATACTACATATATCTCATGAAGCCGTAAGTGAGTGCCAGTAACTATTAAATACATAATTTCATTACAGCACCTTTTTACATTTAATAATTATAACAAATAGATATCTTTACAATATTTAAAAGTAAGTATTACACCCTTTTCCTTAATATGTACATTCATTTCAATCTTATCAAAGAGTTTCAGTATCGATTTCGCTTCAAAAAAGATGTCTCTACTTCTGCTTTAACAGTTTCAATAAAATATTTACAAACTTTTTAGAAAAAATATGAACAATAATTTCACAGGCGTGGGGGTGTGTTGAGAAAAGGAGATATGTATCCTTCCAACCCGATGAACTTTGTTGTTGTCGTCTTCATGAACCCGCGTGAGCAATGGCCTCTTGCGGGATGACCGACTCCAAATGTTGATTGTACGCAGCTCCTGTCGCAGTGTTCTCTCGCTGGCGGGTTGGGATGGACCTTCGTTCACGCCTGCACCAATTCCTGTCGGGTTTGGTAATAATTTTGATTGACAAGCAGTGAAACGCGTCTCTAGCCTCTTTTTCCGACCATAATTCTGACGACGTGTATCGTGGCCACGTGTGTTACACCAATGCTTGTAGATATGTTGAACAGTCCATCACGAAAAATGAATATATCCTACGACTTCATACACCGTATTGCCATGTGCACGGCCAAAAACTGTTGCTTCTTTTTGGCACTCTGAAACGTCCTTACATTTACCGATGTTTACATAAAATGGCCGCTTGAAATATAGATGTCTCGCTGATCGCTACTGCCTTATGCTCGTGTAGAGGCAGTGCGAGTGGAGTTACGTACGTGATTCGACCTTTGCGCCATTTGTAAAGTGTTAACGATTCATTGTGTATGTGCACTGGGGCGATTAATTTTTTGTTCAGTGAGTTCACTTAACCACACTGTTCGACGATTATGACACACGTCAAATATGATACAATACACACTGGCACATAGGCAGTCAGTGAACAAGTTCTGAGACTGAGCAAGATATACAAAGGTCATGGTACACAGCGGGCTCTAGCTGGCGTCGCACTGTGATATTAGTGGCATACGCACACTCCCTTATAGAACAGTCTCTTTCACATCGTTTACAACACTGGATGCACTCGCTAGCACGACGTTGTTCACATTCACACTTACTTTCTGTAGCTGTCTCGTATCCCGACATATCTGTGTTTCGTTTCTCAATACTAACAGCTAAGGGCAGAAGACTGGCATATTTTCAGGATATACAGGGCAAAGAAAAATTCACGCACTCGGACTTCACAGCGCGATTCCTCACACACACTGGCAGTGTCCCTCACAAAATTTCGTCCTGCACATATTTCGGGCAGTAAATGGACGCTAAAGACTGGTAATCTGGCAACAATGTAATCATGTGTACGGTGACTACCTATACAGCAGTGCTGTGTAGTGGATAGATGTTTTGCGTTTGCTTGCAGAAGGTCGAGGGCTCGATTCTGGGTTGAGGTATATTTGTTTTTATTTGCTAACAGTAGCCTGCGAGGTACGGTATCTGGCGTCTTAATCGTCAAGCAGTGATTATAGTGGCCGGCCGTGGTGGCCAAGCGGTTAAAGGCGCTACAGTCTGGCACCGCGCGGCCGCTACGGTCGCAGGTTCGAATCCTGCCTCGGGCATGGATGTATGTGATGTCCTTAGGTTAGTTAGGTTTAAGTAGTTCTAAGTTCTAGGGGACTGATGACCTTAGAAGTTAAGTCCCATAGTGCTCAGAGCCATTTGAACCATTTTTGATTATAGTGAGTCTTATACAAAACGTACTCAATTACGTACTATGAACACAGAAATTGAAATACAATCGTTTTCACTGATCATCTTTTAGAGAAGCCTTTTGCACGTCGTGAACGCGAATTGTTTCGTGCCACTGCATCTACTAGATTCCAAATCTGTTTTTTGTGTGCCCTCCCCCAATGGTCACATCAAAATGAGCAAATAACGTTTGCTACCCTTACTGGTGATATAAGGCCCTAACGGATTGTACTGGACTTGAACATGGCAAGAATAATAATTATTATTAATCGATGGGGCAATTGGTAGAGGGTACACAGTAAACAAGTTTAGAATCTAGTAGCTGCAGGATGCGAAACAATTCGCGTCCACGACATGCAAAAGGTTACTTTCAAAGCTGTCCAATGAAAGCCATAGTATTTCCATTTCTGTGTTCGTAATGCGTAACTGCAAATGTTTTTTTGTAGAGAACCCTCTGTAATCGCTGTATGACGATTAAGACACCAGACACCGTACTACGCAGACTACTTTTGACAAATAAAAATAAATAATCTACGACCGAGAATCGAGTCCTCGACTTCATGCATGCTAACCCTAAACGCTATCCACTGCACCAACTGCACAGCACAACTATTATATCCTGACAGAGATAGTTACCGCGTATGTGATGACAGTGTTGCCAGATTGCCAATCATTAACGTCGGTTTACTGCCCGAAATATGCGCAGGACGAAATTTTGTGACAGACATTTTTGTATTGCCAGAATATGAGGAATTGCGCTGCGGAGTCCGAATGCGCGAATTTTCTTCACCCTGTATACTACAATTACAGCAATTTTTATCGGGTAATCCTACAGTCTCGCCGTCCATCTTTGACAGAAATGACTGCACAACATCTTGGAGTGGTACATGTGGGACCGCTTTCGTGTTTAGCTTTCGTATGCTACGAAAAGGATTGCCGGAAATCAAGCCACATCAAGCGATAACTACATCACACACCATCAGCTGGCCTGGAAATACCCGAGACCAATACTTTAGCTGCAGTTTGTAGTAGGAACATCAAAGGCGACCAAAGAGAGTTACTCAGTACATTCAAAGCCAACGAATACAAAAGCAAGAAAAAAGGCGAGAGAAAAAAGTCTTTCCCCCGTAATGTCCAGTCTCTACATCGAAGAAGCAATAATGGAAATAAAATAAAGGTTCAAGATGGGATTAAAATTCAGGGTGAAGGGTTATCAGTAAGATGCTCTTATGACATTGCTATCCTCAGCGAAGATGAAGAAGATTACAGGACCTGTTCAATGGAATAGACATGTAACACTATAATCAATATTGTTAAAAATTTGTACTGATTAATTCTGCATAATGTCAAGTGTATATTCTTTACTATATAATTTCTTTGAGAAGTGTAAAGGTAGGACGACATGTTTACTCTTTGCACGTTAAGTTATTTGTATTATTTGGAGGGAAGTGGTATTTGATTATGTATATTTGTGTTGACTTCTTAATATGTTTGAATAATGAGATTTTTTAAAATATGTTTGCTGACAACTATATAATAGCTAGTTCATACATAGGGACTTTGTATTGTATAAAGTAGTTCCCCTCGCAACGAAAGTGAGTTGGTGTCCTAGGAAAAGGTGATTGTGGCGCTCAGTCTGGGCGGCAAGTGAGAGATCAGAGTAGCTGGTCGGTAGCAAGTAACTGACGAGTAAACAGTGCAGGTGCCGAGTGAGGCTTATAGTATTGTAATTGGAATGGAATGGCCTCTGATTTAATACGCGGCTGTGAAATGGTGCTCTCGATTTGGGAAAAGCTCTAAAAATGATATTAACAACACCAGGAAGAGGTAAACAGAGCTAATTACTGCCAATGGAACGATCACCTAGCCGCCACATGCTCGCCACAACGATTGTGGAACCACTTCGTCACACATACGAAAGGTCAGAATTGTATTACTGTATGAACCAGTAATGTTGCGTTTAGTTCTGTGAAAATATAATACTAATATTCAAAATGTGTTTGAACAATGTGTCCACTCTATGCACTTATCCAAGTAGGATCCTCTCCTTTAAGTGATGGAATCCGAGAGTGTCCTTTGCATAAAAAGCATTAACAGTTTTACAGTGCATTTTATTGATATGTGGCGAAGTTATGCCAGTACTCTTAATGTGCAAGGTAAAATTTAGTTGGTTTTTTTTCATACATATAAAAGCCCCCCATGAACCATGGACCTTGCCGTTGGTGGGGAGGCTTGCGTGCCACAGCGATACTGATGGCCGTACCGTAGGTGCAACCACAACGGAGGGGTATCTGTTGAGAGGCCAGACAAACGTGTGGTTCCTGAAGAGGGGCAGCAGCCTTTTCAGTAGTTGCAGGGGCAACAGTCTGGATGATTGACTGATCTGGCCTTGTAACAATAACCAAAACGGCCTTGCTGTGCTGGTGCTGCGAACGGCTAAAAGCAAGGGGAAACTACAGCCGTAATTTTTCCTGAGGGCATGCAGCTTTACTGTATGGTTAAATGATGATGGCGTCCTCTTGGGTAAAATATTCCGGAGGTAAAATAGTCCCCCTTTCGGATCTCCGGGCGGGGACTACTCAAGAGGGCGTCATTATCAGGAAAAAGAAAACTGGCGTTATACGGATCGGAGAGTGGAATGTCAGATCCCTTAATCGGGCAGGTAGGTTAGAAAATTTCAAAAGGGAAATGGTTAAAGTTAGATATAGTGGGAATTAGTGAAGTTCGACGGCAGGAGGAACAAGACTTTTGGTCAGGTGAATACAGGGTTATAAATACAAAATCAAATAGGGGTAATGCAGGAGTAGGTTTAATAATGAATAAAAAAATAGGAGTGCGGGTAAGCTACTACATACAGCATAGTGAACGCATTATTGTGGCCAAGATAGACCCGAAGCCCACACCTAGCACAGTAGTACAAGTTTATATGCCAACTAGCTCTGCAGATGACGAAGAAATTGATGAAATGTATGATGAGATAAACGAAATTATTCAGGTAGTGAAGGGAGACGAAAATTTAATAGTGATGGGTGACTGGAATTCGAGAGTAGGAAAAGGGAGCGAAGGAAACATAGTAGGTGAATATGGATTGGGGCTAAGAAATGAAAGAGGAAGCCGTCTGGTAGAATTTTGCACAGAGCATAACTTGAACATAGCTAACACTTGGTTCAAGAATCATGAAAGAAGGTTGTATACATGGAAGAATCCTGGAGATACTAGAAGGTATCAGATAGTATATATAATGGTAAGACAGAGATTTAGGAACCAGGTTTTAAATTGTATGACATTTCCAGGGGCAGATGGGAACTCTGACCACAATCTATTGGTTATGAACTGTAGATTAAAACTTAAGAAACTGCAAAAAGGTGGGAATTTAAGGAGATGGGACCTGGATAAACTGACTAAACCAGAGGTTGTACAGAGTTTCAGGGAGAGCGTAAGGGAACAATTGACAGGAATGGGGGAAAGAAGTACAGTAGAAAAAGAACGGGTAGCTCTGAGGGATGAAGTATTGATGGCAGCAGAGGATGAACTGGGTAAAAAGACGAGGGCTAGTAGAAATCCTTGAGTAACAGAAGAAATATTGAATTTAATTGATGAAAGGAGAAAATATAAAAATGCAGTAAATGAAGCAGGCAAAAAGGAATACAAACGTCTCAAAAATGAGATCGATAGGGAATGAAACATGGCTAAGCAGGGATGGCTAGAGGACAAATGTAAGGATGTAGAGGCTTATCTCACTAGGGGTAAGATAGATACTGCCTACAGGAAAATTAAAGAGACCTTTGGAGAAAAGAGAACGACTTGTATGAATATCAAGAGCTCAGATGGAAACCCAGTTCTAAGCAAAGAAGGGAAAGCAGAAAGGTGGAAGGAGTATCTAGAGGGACTATACAAGGGCGATGTACTTGAGGGCAATGTTATAGAAAGGGAAGAGGATGTGAAGATGAAATGGGAGATACGATACTGCGTGAAGAGTTTGACAGAGCACTGACCGATCTGAGTCGAAACAAGGCCCTGGGAGTAGACAACATTCCATTAGAACTACTGACGGCCTTGGGAGAGCCAGTCTTGACAAAACTCTACCATCTGGTGAGCAAGATGTATGAGACAGGCGAAATACCCTCAGACTTCAAGAAGAATATAATAATTCCAATCCCAAAGGAAGCAGGTGTTGACAGATGTGAAAATTACCGAACTATCAGTTTATTAAGTCACAGCCGCAAAATACTAACACGAATTCCTTATAGACGAATGGAAAGACTAGTAGAAGCCGACCTTGGGGAAGATCAGTTAGGATTCCGTACAAATATTGGAACACGTGAGGAAATACTGACCTTACGGCTTATCTTAGAAGAGAAATTAAGGAAAGACAAACCTACGTTTCTAGCATTTGTAGACTTAGAGAAAGCGTTCGACAATGTTGACCCGAATACTCTCTTTCAAATTCTGAAGGTGGCAGGGGTAAAATACAGGAAGCGTAAGGCTATTTACAATTTGTACAGAAACCAGATGGCAGTTATAAGAGTCGAGGGGCATGAAAGAGAAGCAGTGGTTGGGAAGGGAGTGAGACGGGTTTGTAGCCTCTCCCCGATGTTATTCAATCTGTATATTGAGCAAGCAGTAAAGGAAACAAAAGAAAAATTCGGAGTAGGTATTAAAATCCACGGAGAAGAAATAAAAAGTTTGAGGTTCGCCGATGCCATTGTAATTCTATCAGAGACAGCAAAGGACTTGGAAGAGCAGTTGAACGGAATAGACAGTGTCTTGAAAGGAAGATGTAAGATGAACATCAACAAAATCAAAACGAGGGTAATGGAATGTAGTCGAATTAAGTCGGGTGATGCTGAGGAAATTAGATTAGGAAATGAGGCACTTAAAGTAGTAAAGGAGTTTTGCTATTTGGGGAGCAAAATAACTGATGATGGTCGAAGTTGTTAACATCAAGTATAGATTTAAGTGTCAGGAAGTCGTTTCTGAAAGTATTTGTATGGAGAGTAGCCATGTATGGAAGCGAAACATGGACGATAAATAGTTTGGACAAGAAGAGGGTAGAAGCTCTCGAAATGTGGTGCTACAGAAGAATGCTGAAGATTAGATAGGTAGATCACATAACTAATGATGAAGTATTGAATAGGATTCGGGAGAAGAGTTTGTGGCACAACTTGACAAACAGAAGCGACCGGTTAGTAGGACATGTTCTGAGGCATCAAGGGTAACAAATTTAGCATTGGAGGGCCACGTGGAGGATAAAAATCGTAGAGGGAGACCAAGAGATGAATACACTAAGCAGATTCAGAAAGTTGTAGGTTGCAGTAGGTACTGGGAGACGAAGACGCTTGCACAGGATAGGCTAGCATGGAGAGCTGCATCAAACCAGTCTCAGGACTGAAGACCACAACAACAACAACATATAAAAGAGACTATTTATGTTTGAGTATTTCGAAACTTAACTAGAAATTGATCTTGAATATCAGTTTAGGAAAGAGTATTACTTAGAAAACAAAAGAGTTCTAATGTTTGTTGCTTTAAAGTTGTTTTCAAAACTACTCGCTTCACAAGAGGTATCACAGCACTTTGTCTTGAGCGTGTTTGAAGTAAAATTTTACTAGAGATTGTATCTGATTTGTAGAGGTTACTGTCTGGGTAAAGAGTGTTAAATTATTACAAACTTAATAATCTCAGATGAAAGAGTAACCCAATTCTACCTTAATGCTACATAATTTTGGAAGTGTGTATAGTGTTGTTGCTGCAATGAAAGGGATAGTTTGTGGGATCATATTTCTATTCAATCATAACAAAAATGATAAATAAGATTAGTAGGTTCCTAGATAATGAATCTTGAAGTGATTACTGAGAAGCAAAGGTAGAAGGTTTGTACGCTGTGTCCCCTTATTGCTTTTGTATAGTAAATGTGTGTATTAATTGTACTTGACTATTATCATGTACTATCTGGTCTTGTGTAGGTTGTGAAGAGAAAGTTTAGACTATATTAGTTAATGGCAAAAGTATTTATTAAAGTAAACAAGAAAGGGCTCATTTGCAAATCATGTGACTGCTTATCTGCTAAAGTGACTACTGCTACTAACCACTGTGTAATTTGTCCATTTTTGGGTGTGTTCATTGCACTTCACAGAACAGTATTTAATGAAAGTTCGTTTTGAATTGGTAAAAATAGGTTCTTTATAAATAATGTTTGTACATTATTATGCCTAATTAGGCTGGCGACCGTATAACTATTTCAATTAACAGTAATCAGTTACCGTTACTTTTTGCAAAATTATTTTCTTTCTGTTAACTACCTACAGCTATTCTTACGAAATTAAGGTTCGATACCAATTTTCCGTTTGGCAAACTCGGTCTTACTTCTACAACTCCTCTCAGAGGGTAACATCCACTGCAAGTCTAGGCCATATTTGGTAAATTTACTACCGCGCTAGTGTTATACGTGGCTGCCTTGTGACAGAAATAATCCCTGTCGTCACTAGGTTAAACTGCATGCCGGTATAACAAGTCGAGCAGTAGTGTTATAGAGAGTCTTATGAGTACAGAAAATGGATTGAGAGTAAACCGATTAAAGACAACAGAAATGAGAAGCAATTGAAATGAGAATAGGGAGAAACTTAACATCAGAAGCGTTGGTCACGAAGCAGATGAAGTTAATGAATTTTGATACCCTGGAAGCGAAAGCAAAATAACCCATGAAGGACGAAACAAGGAGCACATGAAAAGCAGACTAGCAGAGATAAAGAGGGAACTTCTAGACAAGATAAATCTTCTCGTATCAAACGGTGGCCTTAATTTGAGGAAGAAATTTCTGAGAATGTCCGTTTGGAGCACAGCATTGTATGGTAGTAAATCATGAACAGTGGGAAAACAGGAACGGAAGAGAATCGAAGCTTTGAGATGTGGTTCTACAGCAGAATGTGGACTGACAAGATAAGGAATAAAAAAAGAGGAACGTACGGAAAATACAAGCAAGAAGAGGGGACAGGGCGATGGGACATGCGTTAAGCCTTCAGGGAATAACCTTCATGGTACTAGAGGGAACCGTAGAGGATAAAAATCGTAGGCGTATACAGAAATTAGAATACGTATAGCAAATAACTGAGAATGTTATGATGAAAGTGCTGCTCTGAAATGGATGGCGCAGGAGCGGAATTCAAAGTCGTCACCGAACGAGTACGCAGTGTGTTTCACTGGAAAAAGCATGCAGTCGATGCTCCCATGGTCCATTAAAGATGACACGAAAACTCAACACTGAAGCCAGGTACGACAGTTATCGTTAGTGCTGTGCCATCAACATATGGGAAACGGAAAGGCCCGCGTAGTTTAGAACCATTTTTTAATGAGCCATCCATATCAGGGAACTTTAAATTTTTCATTAAAGGTTGTGTAAATTTATGTTTATCGATTATTTGTCTAACATTTGTAGAGTAAGAGTTTGATATCAATGTTGCCCTATGTCAATGTTAATGAGTGCTGTAACATGAATTTCATAAATTAATAATATATCAGATAGTTTAAAAGCAGTTCGTTAAAGAAATATTTAACCTAAAAGCATTGTCCACATCCTGGATCCAAGTAATTTTTATTTAAATGAGTGTCTTACTCAGTGATGTGTAAAATATTTTACTTGTTGTCTGGAGCACTGCAGTAAGCTCTCAGTAACTGTAGTTAGAAATTTGCAACTGGCGCACAGAGAGCAGCAAGCACCGCATTTGCAAGCAATTACATTACGAAGTAAGGAATTTTCATTTCAGGATCAGTTTGGTACGAAAATTATTAACGCACAGGAACCATTTCATGAACAGCATTATTAGGCAGATTTTAACACACAGGGATCACTTTGTTTATTTAAAGAGACTGGTAGTAATGTTCAGGATTTAATCAGTTTGCACATTTTTTTAGAAAGATCATAAAACAGAGACAAACTGTGTTGTATTCTGGTAAGCAGATGTATTTGGTTTCTCTCACAGTTGGAAATGCACGAAGTCACCTAAAGCTAAACTACAACGAAATTACAACCAACCAACCAAGCCAGTACGAGTTCAAAAGCAAATAAAACGAGTTACAGTGCCAGTAAGAGTTCAAAAACAAATCAAACGAGTTACAGTTTCCAAGGGACGCTTACACTGTGTACCAGTATTAGCTCTAATTTATTGAATTTTGTCGTTGTGGTCACTTCGTGAGACGAATGTGAGGGGAAGTAATATGTTGTCAGTCTTTTCCAGTAATGTCCTCTCTCAAAACTTCAACAGTAAATCACTCCGTGATGCACAACACCTCTCTTGTAGCATCTGCCACTAGGGGTGTGTTGTGCATCT
Source organism: Schistocerca americana (assembly GCF_021461395.2). Lineage (NCBI taxonomy): Eukaryota > Metazoa > Arthropoda > Insecta > Orthoptera > Acrididae > Schistocerca > Schistocerca americana. Next base: position 225,112,187 of record NC_060120.1, on the reverse strand, counting down.
CTGTAAATCTCTCGCGTCGACTAAACGAGCCAGAGACGAAACGCGTTGCTCTTCGTTTGCCCTGTGACACATGCAGTTGTATTGCTATAAGATGCCATCACCATCGAACAAGACATCAAGACTGAAAGGATACAGGTGGAAAGCAATCATATTTACGCAGTTCACATTTGTAACGGTGCCTTTGATTACCACCGCAGCACGGGAGCCCAGGTGAATGTCCGTTCGCCCAGATGACGGCGTATCTGGACATGACTGTCGACCTGGTATAATGACAAACGTATTTCATGTGACCAAGCGATAAATTTCCACTTATCCACGCACCGATGTCAACGATTTCATGCCCACTAAAGCCATAATTAAGATTTCGTGGGGTGAACATGGGAGCAAGTAGGGGTTCACCTGCTGCGGATCCCAATGTTGAAAGTGTGCACTGAATGGTGTGCTCCGTTACACTTGAGCCTGCACCAGTATCTTACTCCGTCGTCACATCTGAAGCTGGTCGCTGCCTGTCCTACTTTCCAAACCGGGTCTACATTCTTTTTTTGTAATAAACTTTTATTGTCATATTTTGAACTGATACAATTAATTCAACATTTCGAATTGGAAATGATTTGACAGTTGATACAGTTCATTGTGGCTCGGTGTTACTGCGAGGGCGACTGCATGTAGACGGATTCCTCATTCATACGGCCTTTGCAGCGTCTTGACGTTGGATGACGTCGGGTTTGTTGTTAAACAGTTTCTTAACTGGTCTGACTACCGACGTTCACCAGAGTATTTTTAAAGACTGTGTCAAATACAGTGATTTAAAAATGTATACAAATTCCTTCATATTTTGGTATTTTTCTCGTTTTCTCATTCTGGACATTCAAGCGCTTTCCATAGACGCTCAGAACAATTGCACGGGAAAAGGCGATTGGCTTTGTCATTTTTGAGATGTTCATTCCCAGCCGCCTGGCCACAACAATCTGCCCATTGTAGAAGTCGCTTAAGTTTTGATTTTCCCCATATGAATTCCTTATCGTCGCTAGAACAATTCGCCATTCGTCTCTGAATCGCTTATACATGGTGTAACAGAAACGTACGGCACAAATTGCAGGACACATTCCTCCCACGTAGACGAAGAAATTATGTTATATGAAAATGGATCTGGAAACTCTTTGTTTCCACGTTACAACAAATTTTCTCAAACACACACGAACAGAATGTTAGAATCATGGGGGATATGCACGCTTGATGACGTCTGATTACGTTGTGCACCGCCAGTCGTCAACAAAGGTTATCTGTTGATGTTTGGGCCGTAATTGTTGGTAGTTGTTTAGTAGGATCTACTTTCTTTCAGCTAGGGTCAAAGGATGAAGTTAGAATAATTTCATAGAGAATATTCTACCTGATCTGTTAGCAGATGTGCCTTGCATTTTCTCATTTTGGTATTAATGTCCGACGGCTTCTAAACAACAGATTCGGTTGCTGACGGATAGGTAGAGATGGACCAATTGCCTGGCCTCCACGCTCTCCGGACATAAACCTAATGGACTTTTATTTTTGGTGGCATTTGAGAACTATGGAACCTCAGTACAAGATGTTGAGTATCTCTGTGTCCGTATTATGCGGAATCATACGCAGTACTCCAGGAATACATCAGTGCATCCGAGATTCAGTACTACGGCAGTTGGTGCATGTATCAATGCCCACAGAGGGCATATTGAACATCTCCTGTGAGAAAGAGTTGCATGTGGTATGCTGCTCTGTCCTGTTCGTGTGTGTTTCCCATGATTAATGAGTCTGAGAAAAATATATTTGTAACAGTTTGCTACAACTTCCAGCTACTTCTCTCCATAGTCGCCGCTCCGACTTGGACATTTGTCGCAGCGTTGCACCAACTTTCCGATACCCTCGTCACAGAAGACAGCCGCCTGTGCTTTCCGCCAATTCTCTACGCTGGTGTACAACTCGTTGTCTGTGTCAAAATGTTGTCTTCAAAGTCAGCGGTTCATGTGTGCTGAGATGAAACTCAGTGGAGAGCCACTTACGGGTTTTATTGTCGGTGATCGAACGCTTCCCATCTAAAACGGTGCAGGAGCGTCTTCATAGTTATCTTACGTGAGCTGCATGGTACGTGAAATCTCATATAGAGCCCTCTTATTTGGCGGGAGACACTATTTTCTAGGCATATTTACGTGCTCATTGTGCTCTCAGAAGTGAAAAAGTTACGTGGCGCAATCTATGTGCACACTAGAGATACTGCCCAACACATCTGTGCAAAGCTTCATCGGATTTTCACAGCGGTTTCCAAATCACGCGCGATCGGACCTTGCTTTTCGAACAGCCCTCGTATATCACTTGGCCTGTCCTACTGTTCTATGACCGACCAGTGGTATTTTAGACTCGATAAAAGTTTGGAAAGGTAATTTCTGTTATAACATCAGCAGAACGCAAAGTACCGGGTGGGTCACACATCAACTGTCACTATCAAACTTTAGACTTTGTTTTGCCTTGTGTATTGGTAGTAGACTGCGAACTTCGTTAGTGCGTAGTCAGCTGACACTAACATTTTGGGTTTATGTTGTTTGATTGTTATCAGGGAGACAATGAACAGAAAGTTAACTACAGAACAGAACCCCTTTGTTTTGCAAACCTGATGGAAACGTGAACGTAATGTCAGTGACGTTTGAGGTCTATTTGATGAAGCTTTTCCAAATATCCAACCTCCATTTCGACAAGGTATTTGCAAATTAAATTTAAGTCCTGAATAGAATGAGTCGGTAGCGGAGTTTTCCTATTGAGGTAGGACATCGTCTGTTACTATATAGACGAGAATTTTAATGTTGTCCCGCAATGTTTTGTGAAATCACCACCTCAGTCCCAAGGAACAGCGTCCAAGGAATACGAAGGATTCAGATAGAGCTGAAATTGGAACCATATAGGATTATTTTACGTCAGGGCTTAAATGAAGATAAGCCGGACAGAGGTATGAAATTCTGCGAGTTGTGCACAAACCGACAAGAAACCGATTCCAAGTTCTGCAAAAGCATTCTTTGGAGCAAAGAAGAGATTTTTAATGTGAATGGCAGAGTGAACAGACACAGTTGAGTCTACTGGGATTCTAGGAATCCCTATCTGGCGATAGCGACCGAGTTAATCTCTCTTGGTGTGAGTGTTTGGGCACGGATTTTCAGCGATGGGCTCACAGGGACTCATTTTTTTAGCGGCAGTTTCAATTCTGTAAATTAGCTAGATATGCATTAAGAAGCGATGTTACAACTTGAAAATTGAACATGTACAGCCGGTTAAGGAAAAGTTGATATGGCAACAAGATGGAGAACGCTGGATTATGAAGTTACTGTGAGAGAATTTCTAAATGAAAACTTTCATAAATGAACTGGCAGACTATTGAACTGCCTCCACGATCACGACCATTTGAAGGAACTAATCCAATCAGAATTTGAAAACGTACAGTTGTGGGAGATTAGGGACAAAATTTGTAAATTCGTGTAAATATGCAGTGTTTGCATAGGAACCACTTTCAGCAACCTTGGAAGTTCCAATGAACTCATATAGCACTGTACTGATACTAAACTAATATTTTCATTTGTTCAGGATTGTTGCACCGAACACATTTTTGACAAGTGAGTTGTGGCCCGTCGTGCATTGATACACCCACGACCAGATGTTCAAATGGCTCTATGTACTATGGGACTTAACATCTGAGGCCATCAGTCCCTTAGACTTACAACCACTTAAACCTAACTAACCTAAGGACATCACACACATCCATGCCCGTGGCAGGATTCCAACCTGCGACCGTAGCAGCAGCGCGGTTCCGGACTGAAGTTCTAACATTCTGCGTGGTGTCTGTTTGTTCTATATCGTGTCTCCCTACCACTTCCGCGCAACGACGCTCTGAGCGTGTTTTTTAGGGGACTAGTCTGAACCTGGGACCTGTTGCTGGTAAGGAGACGTCAGACCACACATGACATGTAGAGTTCAGAAGAGTTCAGTGAGACTAGCGATGATATAACCAAATACTTAATGATTTCAGCGTCAGTTCCACTGCACTCCCTGTAAAAGAAACTTAATACTAACTAAATTTAGTGGAAGGGGTTCAAGGCTTTCCTATTTTTAGTTAGCTGGTAAAATAACGTCGAAAAAGCAGTTAAGTTTACCATTGGAAATTTTATTCTACTCACAAAACGTTGTTTATTAATTGCACTATTGATAAAAGGAAATGTTTTAATACAGGATGGTAAAAACCAACTGCGTTCAACAAAAATGTGAACGAATATTCCCTGAGTGGGTTTCCAAGTTCTACAATGGATCGAAGGATGACCTTTGCCATATCACATCTATAATCTAGGTTTAAATTAAGTTTCACAAAAGAGAAAACTATCAAAATGGTCTACAGTGACCCTCAATTATCTTTAATTACTTATCTAACTTGTCGTAAATTACAGTGGCTGATGTGGCTTCTCAGTAACTATATAACAGAAAAATCATCGCGTTTCAGATTTTTACTTCAAGTGGCAAATGTGAACACCATGAGCTTTAATTGACTATCGACACTAGTATTACGCAAAAAGGGGATGTAAGAGATGAGACTTCTGCAGTTCTGAGTGAAGCTTTATGCGCTGTTATGCGGCATCGCGTGCGTTCATTACCTTGTCGGTGTTCGTCAGGGGGCGGCGGACAGCACAGCTCCGCTCACCTCGCCATCTCGGAAGCAACTCTCTCCTAACTTCTCCTTACTACAATTTACCGAAGTGGTTTAAAAAAACTATCTGGCTGTGTTATCATCTGACCAATCAGGGTCTCAATGTTAACCTTAAGCTCTGCCTACAAAAATTCTGTCTATCCAATGAGAAACGTTATACTTTTCGTGGTGGGGCAATGTTTTTAAAGTTTGCAACGTAACAGAGACGCGAAAAAGCCTCACGCTAAAACTTGCAGCTGGTGTGGTCCTTTTAGTGTTATCGTAAGATCTATATTGTTCTTCTGGAGGGCTTTAGCTTTTAACACGGGCTGGGGGGGTGGTCCTGACGTAACAGAGACGCGAAAAAGTCTCACGCTAAAACTTGCGGTTAGGGTGGCCCTTTTTGTGTTATCGTAAGATCTATACTGTTCCTGGAGGGCTCTAGCTTTTAACATGGGCTGGGGGGTGGTCCTAGCGGTTGGCTGGCAACGTGGGTGTCCGTCCCTTTTCGTAGGGCCTTCAGCTTAACACGGTTCTGCTCTCGGCTTCTCGTTTCTCCCCTCGGAACTGCGTCTGTCTCACGGTGGGAAGGTATGACATGCATTTAGGCATTCTTGTGTTAGTCTGTGGTATTCCATTTGTTCACTCGTTACTCGTACTACTTTGGTTAATTTAATGTCACGGTTTATTCGGAGCTATGTGACATACTACTGGATTTGTTTATCATGTCAGGGTTTTCATGGAAGGTGTTGGATTTGTCTGACACCTTACAAAGTGCCTAGAACCGCTTGGCCACAGCGGCCGGCCACACCCACGACTAGAGAACAAGAGCCAACGCTCTCGCGATGAGCCCTGCAACCCGTCTGAAAAATCGGTTGCTTTTATCTACATATACATCTACATGACTAACACTGACTTGCCTGACAGACGTTCATGAACGACCTTTAAGCTACTTCTCTACCGTTCCACTCTCCAACAGTGCGGGGGAAAAGCCTCCGTGACAGATTTGATTTCTATCATTTTGTTACGATAATCATGTCTTCCTGTATAGCTGGGTGTCAAAGAAATTTTTCGCTTTTGGACGAGAAAGCTGAAGACTGAAATTTAGGTATTTAGCTGAATCGACAGCCGTCAGATTTGTGTGTTTTATCGAGTAACCGAAATTTAACTGATTCCTTTCAGTTAGCATGTGAATGACGCCAGACTTTTCATTATTTAGAGTCAGTTGCCATTTTTCGCACGCTACAGATGTCTAAATCGTTTTGCAATCAGGAAGCGTTGATCTAGCAGTTTGGTCCCTTCCCCTCCCCCCACCCCCCACCCCCACCCCCACCCCCACCCCCAACCAACCATTTTGCAATGACGGAATTGCAATAGACCCAGAATCATTTAATGAAATTAGCATCAACAGCATTACTCTCCATATAGGACAAAATATTTCATTCAAAAAGTGCGAAATTTTTTATTTCGTCTCAAATATGGCTGAACATTCCAGGAAATAAAGGCGCGCCACGAAGGAGCTATGCAAACTTGTCATTAACTGATACTCTTACAGGTATCGACGAAAAATGCAAAATTGTAAATTTTGGCGGCCAATGGATGAACGTGTGACGCTGCAGCACAATTTCACCGCTCAGCTGGCAAGTGTGATAAACAGGGGACTGTCGATACCAGGGCATAAAGTCTTCCGCGAATTACATTCCGTGTACTCAGTTGGACAGTAGACAGTAGCTATACCTCGCAGGCAGGCGCGTGAAGAATGTACGGAGGTGCCTACGTATGAGAAGGGACGTATAGTTTGGCTCGAAGAATCCCGTTGGAGTAATCAGCGAATTGCTCGATATATGAATAGGAGCGATGCTACGAGGATAATCCCAAAAGTAAGGTCTCCTATCTTTTTATAAGTACATAGGCCTGTTTATTTCTACAATGGTTTACATCGGTTTACAGCTTGATCATTTAGCTATGTTTCGTCATAATCAGTATTTCTGTCGATGCATTTTTGTAGACGCTGTGGTAGTTTTTGTATGCCCATGTCATGCCAGGGGGCCGCCATGCTGTTCAGAAAGTTATGAACCTCTTATTCACCTCGCAGTCGGAGCTGAATTTCTGGGACCACAATTAACGCTGACAGGTACTGTGAGACTCTGAAAAAAACTCAAACGGGCAATTCAGAACCGGAGAAGAGGAGCATTGAGCAAGGGCGTACACAATCTCCATGACAACGCTCGCCCACACATCGCTCGGCAAACCGTTGCTCTCCCACAACAGTTTCAGTGAAACATAATCACCCACCCACCCTATAGTCCTGACTTGGCGCCCAGTGACTATCACCTGTTCCCTAAGTTAAAATAACATTTGGCCGGAAAGCGATTCAGCTCCGACGACGAGGTGAAAAAGAGGTTCATAACTTTCTGAACAGCATGGCGGCGAGCTGGTATGACATGGGCATACAAAAACTGCCACAGCGTCTACAAAATTGCATCGACAGAAGTGGTGATTATGTCGAAAAACAACTAAATGTTCAAGCTGTAAACTGATGTAAACCATTGTATAAATAAACCGGTCTATGTACTAATAAAAAAATAGATCTTGCTTTTGGGATTACCCTCGTACTATTCGACGGTGTTGGCATTAACGGGAGAACCACAGCCGAACACGATGCCAAGAAGGAAACGGTCGACCTAGGGAGACGACAGAACGCGAGGATCGAGAAATCGTCAGAGAGGCACGCAGAACACCGGATTCGTCATTATCATCCATTCGACATACAACTGGTGCTTGAGTGACCACAAGGACTAAACCCCACAAAAAGGGGGCTGAACTCACGGTGCCCATTGCCTCTTTACAAGCTCTTTTACAGTGATGTCGAGCACATTCGCCCTCGAATCTCACTGACTGCAGTAGAATTGTCAGTGCTTTGCCTTCAGTGCTTTGTCCTCCCGCCTTGAACTGAGCCCCTATGACCATCGAAGACTTGTCTAGAGACGCCCCAAACAGCGGTGTGATACCAACCATTGTCACCCGCTATATGGCCCGACAGCCAGGAATGATGGTCTGGAGTGCCATTTAATTTCATAGCAGGATTTTTTTATTTGTCATCCGCGGTACCCTGACAGCACAGCGGTACGGAAAAATGGAAATTTGTGGTAAGGTCTCATGGGACCAAACTGCTGAGGTCATCGGCCCCTAAGCCTACACACTACTTAAACTAACTTACGCTATAGACAACACACGCCCATGGAGGGAAGACTCGAACCTCCGACGTGGGAAGCCTCACGGACCGTGACAATACGCCCTAGACCGCGCGGCTACCCCACCCGGCCACAGCGGTACGTCGTTACATTGTGCGAACCGTTTTGTTGCCCTTCAAGCCGTCCTGGGTTTACATTTCAGCAAGACAATGCCCCTCGCACACGGTGATAGTTCCTGCTGCTTTTTGTGCTCACCGAACCATACCTTGCCACCGAGATCGTCGGATACTTCCCCATTTCCGCATGTTTAGAGCACTATAGGCAGGCCAGCCAGCTCGGCATTTTGACGATCTAACGCGTTTGGCACGATATCGGTCAGGAGGACATCCAACAACTCTAGCAAAGAATGCAAAGCCGAACATGTGCTTGCATGAGGGCCAGAGGTGGACCAGCGCGTTATTGACTTGCTCAATTTGTGAAGATCTTTCTTTTGAATAATCATCCAGTTTGTCTGAAATTGTAATATTTTATTTGTCTGAACATGTATATCACATCCAGAGAATTTCTCCCCATTCGAATAATTCCTTCGTGATGCGTCTCTTTTCTTCCTTACAGAGTATTTTCTTTAACAGCCATCGCTGCTAGAAATGGCGAATGCCGCCTCTTGCCTTTGCAGCCGTGACTGTTAGAATGTCACGTGTGAAGAGCCTGAATCAGGTTCCGTAGATGTGTGTGTCTTTTTTTCGGAATCCACGTTGGTCGCCGTGGTGTCGGCAGAGTTGGGCGGCCGGCGCAGTCGTTTGATGGTATCTGACCGAGGGCGGTCGCCGCGGGCGCGACCCTGCGGTAATCGCCGCCGGCGTCAGAGGTCTGGAGCCGCCTAATTGTCGCATTACCATGCTAACGACCTCTCGGTTCTGGTTGGCTGCCTGGTGGCTGCCTGAAACGTTGCCGCCGTCGCTGCTGCTGCATAAACCTCGCTGGTGCTGCACTTCGGCCTGTCGGCTTCCATCGCGACAGCAGGGCAAAAATATTCAGGATCGGGAATTGTCAGTGTCAAGCTCTACTGCTGTCATCGTCATCATCGTCGTGGATTTTATAATTTTCCTGGCTAACTAAATATGCCGAGACGTTTCAGGTTTTCTGCCAGCGAACGTTAATTACAATCCACAATATTTCGGCTGGGCACCATTCAGTCATCTTGTGAGCCATCGAAGACTGTTGGCAGACGGTCTTCGGTGGTTCACTTGAAAGTGACTGGCAGGTGCCCAGTCGAAATATCGCAGACTGTACACATATCAACAGAAGTGTTGTATCATCCCGATATGTCATGTATTGCTATTGTGACTGTTCCTGTACCGTTGGCTAGATCACCTCTGACAATGTTTGTAAACATGCACACAGTTACCATGAGCTCTGCCTACGTGTAAAACGCCGCCGACGCACTCCGATGGACTGCACCATTTGAGTTGAACATAAAACACCAGTAGGAACGTGTTAGAGATGTCTGTGGAAAAGTAAAGGGAACGTGAACACCCATCACGGCACGAAGCAGAATAGCGTCCAATAATCCGATCGACATCATCACGGTACGAGCAGAAAGCTTGTCAACCAGAAAAGTTGCTCGATGTATGCACTGGCGTCAAAGTGATGTGGCGCGGATACGGAATCAGTTCCAATTGACAGGTAGCGTTGAGGACTTAACACCCTACAGGCCGTCCACGTTCGACAGGTGCGCAGGATGATTGATATCTGCCACTTTTGAGTAGAAAGGAACTGTGGGTTCAGTGCTCCAGCTTCAACGTTCCTAGAGTCTAAGTGATGTCATGATTATATCAGACTGTTAGGAGGGTATTGCATCACGCGAATCTCGTATCCCGACGACCATGGTGAGCACGCACCACAACACCGTGGGCTCCGTTGCAAACTGGCAATAAACCATGCAGAACCGACACCCAAGCATTGGCGTCTGGCGTTATTTACGGATGGATCAATTTGTACTCTGACATCCGCAAATAATGAATTTCGAGACAACCCAGTAACATCAAATGCCTTCAACACGGCGTGTCCCACATGTTGATGGTGGAGTAGTGATAGTGTAGGGTGACATTAAAGGGGCCAGTGTACACTTCTCGTGGTTGTTGAGGGCAGTCTCACTGCTATATGGTAGAGGGACGAGATTCAGCAATCAATAGTGGAACCGTATAGACAAAATTTTGGTAACAGTTTCATTTGACGTGTTCATCGTGCTGTTGAAGCGAATACGTTCCTGCAGCATGCTAGAGAAGTAAAGTCGCATGGTATGAATGGCTGGTAGATCCCGATTGGCAGGTTCAGTCGCAAAGTTAGTTAGTTACATGTTCCATAGATTATTTGAATGACCATTTTTTCATCGAAATGATGACAAGCGATAACACTGATGAAAATTTTATAATTTTAGTAATAAGTAAAAAATTTAATAGTGAGTAATAAAGGTCATTTTTTCGTCTAGTGTTGTAGATATGGACATCAGTGTTCCTCTCAAATTGAAATGAATTATTTATGAGAAATTTCATTAGCAAATATACAGTATGTATTGTTACAGCGCAGTTAAAATGCCATGTACCTACATGGCGTTCGTTGCTGAAAATCATATATTACTATTGTTTCTCGATTTTGTGCACTCAATACTTTGTTTCTAAGTGATGAATTATCCCAGAAAGTTATTCCATAAGAAATTGTTCAGTAGAAATATGCAAGATATGTCAGGAAACTGAATGGTTTGTTTCCAAGATCAGCAATTATACTAAGAGCAAAATTAGTGAACTTAATTGTTTGAGGTCAGTAATATGCTTGTTCCAGTTAGGGTTTTCGACAATATGTACACTTTGGAGGATCCTACCCTATTTACTGACTCCGGGTCAAGTGCTACATCAATTGTTAGTATAACTAAGTTTGTTGTACGGAAATGAATATTGTGTGTTATTTTTCCAAATATAGGGAGAGTCCATTTCTGAGAACCACTTCATAATTCTTCAGAAATTATCTTCTGCCACCTCGTCTGTTACTTTCTCTCTAATGGCATTTTTTATACCACTAGTATCATCTGCAATAAGTACCAATTCTACTAATTGAATGTTAAGTGAAAGGTCATTCACATATATAAGGAACAGTAGTGGACCTAAAATTGAGCCCTGTGGGACTACCTTTATTTCTCTCCAGGAACTAAAATTTTCTGTCCTTCCGACATTGTTTGAATTATTTAGCACAACCTTTCGCATTCTATTTGTCATGTATCATTCAAATTAGATGTGTGTAAAGCCATTAACTCCATAAAACCTGGGTTTGTGTAAGAGAGTAACATGATTTACATAATCAAACGCCTTGCCACCAAAAATCACAAAAAATACCAACTGGCGATATGTTATTGCTTAAGGCCTATACTATGTGATCAGTGAATGCATAAGTAGCATTCTCAGTCGAATAACCCTTCTGGAATCCAAATTGTGATATGCTTAGTAAATTATTTACGTTTAAGTATGTGACTACGCTTGAGTACATTACTTTTTCGAATATTTTGCAAAACGATATCACTAAGGAAATTGGACGATTATTATTTAAGTCCATCTTGTTACCTTTCTTGTGAAATTGTTTAACAGTTGCGTATTTTAACTTGTCTGGAAAAATTCCCCCGACAGTGATGTGTTAATTATATCACTAAGGACATTACTTATTAATTTGGAACCACTTTTCAGAATTCTGCATGAAATACCATCGACACCAAATGAGCTTTCGTTGTTTTTATAATTCTACTAATTTCAGTGGAGGATGCTGGTGCTACTTCTAGCTGCTTTAAAGTTTTGTGGAATGACGTTTTTTATACATTCTCTCGCCTCTTCAACTGAACCATTTAATACTATATTTGCTTCTACAGTGGAAAGTGATTACTGAAAGTCTTGAAACTTGTGAATTATCAGCGACTACATTGTCATTTAGTTTAATTGTCATGGTATCTTGTACACGTACTTACTGTCCTGTCTCCCATTTGACAATATCCCATATAGTGCATTATTTGTTTCTGTCAAGGGATGCATACTTCTGGACTTTCGTTAAAATGCTACAGCATTTTTGTAGTAGGCAAGTAAAGTCATATCTTGACTTGCTGTGGCTTTCATATAAATTTTCCTCTTCCTCTTACATGAGACTATAATTCGTTTGCTTATCTATAGCTTATTTCATTTAATGTATCTCCTGGATAATTTTTTAGGAAATAAACTTTCAAATATTGATACAAATTTACTATGGAATAAATTTAATTTGACATTAGTATCTCTTTCTGTATGCACTCTACTCCATACCACTTCTTTAACCCACTCTTAAAACATTGTATCCTGTTCCCATTAATAAGCCTCAGTGCTTTGATTGAACCTGCAGCAGAGTTGTAAGGAGCCATATTGTTTATTTCCATTAATTGTGCATCATAATCAGACAGTCAATTAGCAACTCGGTACACATTAATTGTTTCACCCTGAGCACTGTCTGTAAAAACGTTGTTTATCAGTGTTCTACTATCTTGGTGCACACGAGATGGAAAACAGACTACTGAAATTAGACTGAAACGTCCAAATAATAGTTCTAGATAACTTTTCGTGTCCGTATCTTTTAAGTAACCTACACTGAAATCTCCACAAAATGCTGTTTCTTCTAGTCTGACAGGTAGCTCAATAATACATCTACATTTCTCATAAATAGCTGGAACTTTGCTAGAAGGGATCTTTAGATTGTTACAATTATCAGAGAAGTATTCTGCCGTAACAACTCACAAGCACATCCTGCCACATTCTGAACAACGAACTATTTGTTTCGCTTTTTGACTTTGTGTCCAAATTGTACGTCTGTTGCAAGGCCTCCTTTTTCTGTGTTAGTTCTACACGAAAATGATGTAAGTCTATAATTCCTGACGTTGAACTTCTACCTCCCTATGATTACGTGGTGTTCAGAAAGGCACAGAACATCTATCACTTCAGAATTTTCTACGTCTTCTAGGCACACAAAGAAGCTCGTCTATTTTGTTTTTCAACCCCCTACTTTTCTGATGAAACAAACTGATACTATTTTTCTGCAAATTTTACAGCTGTTATGGTCCTATTCTGCTCTAATTTATTTCAATACTATCTGCCTGTAACCTGCGTGTGGCCCCCTCATTCTTTCTGGAAGACGCTCACCTAATCTTTCCTTCCTCATCCTGTTCCCGGGGCAGGTCATGATTAGTGTATCCCCATCACCACAATGGGAAAGGTTTTTCATACCCTCCACGCCTGCAGCCACCTTTCATATGCACGTGAGCTCCCGAGGCCCACCGCACGGCGTCCATGGAGACGAGGCGCACGCCAGAGCTCAAGTTAAGTCTTGGTGTTGACTTTTGTACTTATGTACCGCATTTTTAAAATGTGACTACACCTGTTCAAGCTGTTTTAGTTTTATTTATAGACCATGCCCTCTTAGACTTATTATATATTCAGGTACATCTTCTGAAGTAGCCTCAATTACTTGAGCCGAAACATAGGTAAAGATTGGTTTCATTACCGCAATCGAGGCTGATAGTTTCTTACATATTAGATTATCACGATTGCTGACAGTGCTGCAATGTTGAAAATTAAAAAAAAAAACTGTTTCAGTCACATTTTTTTCGAGTTTTATTAAATTACACATTGTCGTTCGGACCCCGTGGATCAATCTTCAGGTGAAAATTGTCTAATACATAATTTACATTTGCTCTTGAGTGAGGAGAAATGCATTTTCCTGTAATGAGGAATTTAGAAGTTAAGTTTCGTAATTTCGCGAACTGAATGCAATTCACGAAATTATGAAACCTAACATTTAACTTTCTCATAACAGGAAGATGTATTTCCCCTCACTCAAGAGCAAATTTAAATTACGTGCGAAGGCATATCAGAAAGTCTTTGCCCCTATTTTTTATTAGCCGAAAAAAGGCACATACAGGTAATGACAAATATACATCCTTGTCTACGTACGTTACACTATTTTTCCATGTAGTCCCCACACTGGTTCACACCTTTGTCATATCGCAGAATTAAATTTGAGATGCCCCTGCAGTAGAATTCGTCCGGCTGACTATGGAACCACCGTCGGACTGTTGTCTTAGTTGCATCGTTACTTGTGAATTGCTGTCATGCCAGGAACTTCTTCAGTGGTCCGAAAACGTGAAAATCGCTAGGGGCGAAGCATGGACTGTATGGTGGGTGGTCCACAATCTCCCAATGAAATGCCCAGAGGTTTTCGGCAGTTCTGCTGACTAGTTGGTCAACCAAAGATAACACTAAACACACAGTCAAGGATCTTATTCACTACTCCTTCTAGGTCTGTTCGAAAAATTCTGAAACTCTATCCACAAAATTTTTCTACGCTTATCATTTACTTATTCTGAGTGCTCTCCTTCTAAATATTCTCCTTCAAAATTAATACACCGCTCCCAACGCCGTTTCCACTTCCGCAGTCTTGGTCGAGTCTCTTGCTGGATCACGTGAAGCGCCGTCTTCGAATTTTATTTTATCTCGTCTATGATGGCAAACATTCTTCCTTTCGACGGGGTTTTCAACTCCGGAAGTAAAGGAAAGTCTATAGGGGCCAGGTCTGGAGAATACGGAGGATGAGACAGCACAGTGATTTCATTTCTTGTGCAATAGTCACGCACCAACAGGGATGAACGAGCGGATGTGTTATCGTGATGCAAGAGTCATGAACTGTGTCGCCTCTTTTCAGGCATGTTCCCTTCTCACATTTTGTGGCAGGTATCGCGACAAGCCCGATAGTACCATCGAATAACATTTTGTTCCTGTGGCACGAATTTCGTTGACGATCCTGACATGACCGTCGTCAATAGAAGTCGAAGGGTGTCCTGATCGAGGGTAATCTTTAAATAAGTTCCGTCCGGCCATTTTAAACCGTGTGGACCATTCGTAACACGGAGTACAGCTTACGCAGCCATCCTCGCAGGCTTCCTGCATCACTTGGAGTGTCTCTGTAAAGGTTTTCTTGAGTTACACTAAAAATTTAATACAGTCGCGTTGCTCCTCTAACTCTACAATTTTGATATTCGCAAACTGGGTGACGCAACGTTCTACTCAAAACGATAACAGACATACAACAATGAAACTTGCTGCAGTCACACATTAAACACAGGAGTGTGCAGGGATGCCAACCGCATTTCGATCCAACACACTATGAGCGCGGAATACGAATGTTGCGGAATTTTTTGAAAGGACATTGTACAATGCGCTCATTCATCTTTGTCCCAGCACAGTAAAGGTGAATTATTTGCAGTAGCAGAAAACAGTTCCACTCCAGTCGACACCCTCACGTTATCATAGTGGCCATGCTTGGCAGTATAGTGGTGTCAGTGGTAGCCTGGTCAGAGGCAACGTGATATTAATTCAGCTCCAAGCAGACAGTTCGTCTTCCACAGACCACTGCTGGAAGCAGGGGCACACAACCGATACAGTGTACCCAACATGTGCAATAATCTGTCGATGCATCGATCCACCTTCCCACAGGCCCACAATGGCTTCAGCTGTTCTACAGAAGTATCTACTCATCTGTGGGACCTGGTTGTACCCTACAGTCACTGTTCACGTCTAAACTCAGCTAAGTCATGGCGTAGGACGCCAAGACAAGCATTCTGACCGCCATGTGATAGCCGATAACTGTAGCAAATCAATCACAAACACTACAATCCTTCAGTATGCTCATATTATACCCTGGTGCCACTGAAAACAGACAACAGCCTTGCCGTAGTGGTAACACCGGTAACATCGAAGTTAAGCGCTGTGGGCTTGGGTAGCACTTGGATGGACCAGCCACCGGGGGTCTACCGAGAGCTACACCTACGTCTACATATCTACATATATACTCCGCTTACTCCGCTAGCCACCAAGCGGTGTGTGGCGGAGGGCACAATTCGCGCCAAAGTCATTTCCCCCCCCCCCCCCCCCCCCCTCTGTTCCACTCGCTGATCGCTCGAGGGAAAAACGACTGTCTGGACGCCTCAGTACGAGCTCTAATTTCTCTTATCTTTGAATGGTGATCATTGCGCTATTTGAAAGTTGGTGGTGATACTATATGCTCTACATCCTCGGCGAAGATTGGATTTCGGAATTTAGTGAGCAGCCCCTTCCGTTTCGCGCGTCGTCTATCTGCAAGTGTGCCTCACTTCAAACTTTCTATGAGATTTGTAACGCTCTCGCGATGGCTAAATGTACCAGTCACGAATCTTATCACTCTTCTTTGGACCTTCTCGATCTCTTGAATCAGACCCAACTGGTAAGGGTCCCATACAGCCGAACAATACTCTAAGACTGGACTAACTAACGTATTGTAAGCTATTTCCTGTGTTGAAGGACTGCATCGCTTCAGGATTCTACCAATAAAACGCAATCTAGAGATCGCCTTGCCCGTTACTTGTGTAATCTGATCATTCCATTTGAAATCATTTAGAATAGTCACACCCAGATACTTGACGGATGTTACCGCTTCCTACGACTGGGCATTTATTTTGTACTCTTACATCAATGGGGATTTTCCTCTTGTTATACGCAGCAGGTTACACTTACTAATATTGAGAGATAACTGCCAGTCATTACACCACGCATTTATTTTCTGCAAATCCTCATTGATTTGTTCACAACTTTTGTGTGATACTACCTTCCTGTAGACTACAGCATCACCGGCAAACAGTCTAACGCCGCGGTCAATACCATCAACCAGATCGTTTATGCTTGCTGTTGGCAAGAGGGACGCACTCAGCCTTTGTGAGGCCAGTCGAGGAGCTACTTGATTAAGAAGTAGGGGCACCGGTCACGAAAACTGACAACAGCCGGGAGAGTGGTCTGCTGACCACGTGCCCCTCCATCTCAGCATCCGGTAACGCTTAAGGGCTGAGGATGACACGGCGACCTGTAGTGCCGTTGGGCCTTCAAGGCCTGTTCTGACAGTTATGTTGTTATTGTTGCCACTGATTACAATCCTTGAGGATGAGGCATTTTTTCCAGTAGTGGATATTAAACAGAATCTAAATGTGAGGAACTAAAAATTTTTACAGATTTCGCAGAATATACTACATTATGTCTGAAAAAAGTAGAAAATGGTGGAAAATGATTAATGCATTCTACATCTACATCTACATCCATACTCCGCAAGCCACCTGACGGTATGTGGCGGAGGATACCTTGGGTACCTCTATCGTTTCTCCCTTCTATTCCAATCTCGTATTGTTCGTGGAAAGAAAGATTGTCGTTATGCCTCTGTGTGGGCTCTAATCTCTCTGATTTTATCCTCATGGTCTCTTTTAGAGATATACGTAGGATGGAGCAATATACTGCTTGACTCCTCGGTGAAGGTATGTTCTCGAAACTTAAACAAAAGCCCGTACCGAGCTACTGAGCGTCTCTCTTGCAGAGCCTTCCACTGGAGTTTATCTATCATCTCCGTAACGCTTTCGCGATTACTAAATGATCCTGTAACGAAACGCGCTGCTCTCCGTTGGATCTTCTGTATCTTTTCTATAATCCTTATCTGGTACGGATCTCACACCAGTGAGCAGAATTCAAGCAGTGGGCGAACAAGTTACTGGAACCTATTTCCTTTGTTTTCCGACTGCATTTCCTTAGGATTCTTGCAATGAATCTCAGTCTGGCATCTGCTTTACCGGCGATTAATTTGATATGGTCATTCTATTTTAAACCACTCCTAATGCCTACTCCCAGATAATTTATGGAATTAACTGCTTCCAGTTGCTGACCTGCTATATTGTAGCTAAATGATAAAGGATCTTTCTTTCTATGTATTCGCCGCACATTACACTTGTCTATTGTGATTCAATTGCCATTCCCTGCACCATGCGTCAATTCGTTGCAGATCCTCCTGCATTTCAGTACAATTTTCCATTGTTACAACCTCTCGATATACTACAGCATCATCCGCAAAAAGCCTCAGTGAACTTCCGATGTTATCCACAAGGTCAAATATATATGAATAGCAACGGTCCCACGACACTCCCGTGCGGACTTCTCTCCATAGTGTTCATTCTGTAATGTAATTCTGAAATAGGCCACTAAGACTGAAACACCGATCAGGAAACATCTCCTGTTCCTATGTACACTACCCTCTAGGTACAATACCCACCCTTTAAATCGTCAGCAGTCCCCAAAAGTGGGGATATTTAACGTGCCGCTTGAGGCTTGCAAGAGACGGATCATGACGCTCCTGTAACTCGGAACATCTGGTAGCATTGCAGCGAAACCACGCGTGACTACAGCAGGCGGCCATAGAGCTGCATGCTTCAGAGCGCGCTGGGAATGTCCCCACGAGGGTTTTCAGCCTTAATTCGCCGTGGCTGCGCACAGGTCATTCGCACTCTCGCGGGGTCCGCCAAGGAAAGTCCTTTGCAGGCCAGTTGGTCGTCCTCGCGCCTCGCGGTAGACGGTCGGACTGACGGATGGATGGGGTCTTTGCCGGCAGCGGCTTCCGGAGAGGCCGTCAAGGTCGGCCGCCGCCTCCCACGCAACGAGATGCCGCCGCCGATACCCGCGTGGCGCACCACGCCACGGGTCGCCGCCTCCGTCTGGTCGTGCGAGGAGGCGGCGGGGCGGCGGGGGCGGTTGCCGGCCAGTGGCGGTGAACGGCCCCAGATGCAATTTACGACCGATCGTTAAAAGCTGACAGCCGTAACGGGCTCAGTAATTCAATAGTTGTCCGCTTCACGTCGCTAAAGGGACACCTGCGAACGTCCATAAAGCGCGCCTCATTGCTCTCGCCGGCGAAACCCCGTACCTTCGCGGAATGAACTGCGCAGTTGCTGTTATGGTAGTAATATTCAAACATACGAAGGCCTAAGGACTGTAGCGCAGACGATCAGTCTGAAATCTCAAGTACTTCTTGCAGACATGAACATTTGAGTTGTGTAATGCCCCAAGCAATCTTCATTGTTAAAACCTGAGGTATTCTTGCGGGCCTATTGGTAAAGGAGGACCGTTGGCAAAAGAGATGTTACAACGAGGTTTCCTGCTTAATTACACGAAACTGACGTGACAAACGCCATAGGATACCGATGTGCACGTATGCAGACGTGGGTAGTATCGCGTACACGAAGTACCAAAGGGCAGCGCATTGGCGGAACTGTCACTTGTTCTCAGGTGATTCACGTGGGAAGGTTTCCGACGTGGTGACGGTCGCACTACGGGAATTAACAGACTTTAAACGCAGAATGATAGTTGGAGCTAGATACATGGGATATTCTATTTGGAAAATCGTTAGCAAATTCAATATTTCGCTGTCCACAGTGTCGAGAGCGTGCCGTCAATACCAAATTGCGGGTATTACTTCTTCCCATGGGCAACGCAGTGGCCGAGGGTCTTCACTTAACGACCGAGAGCAGCGACATCCGCGTAGAGTTGTCAGTGCTAACAGACAAACAACACAAATAACGGCAAAAATCATTGTGGGATGCACGACGAACGTATTCGTAAGGACAGTAAGACGAAATTTGGCGTTACTGGGTCATGGCTGCAGACGACCGACGCGAGTACCTTTCCTACCAGCATAACTTTGCTTCTATAGCGCCTCTCCTGGCTCGTGGCTATATTGGTTGGACACTATATGACTGGGTAACCGTTGCCTTGTCGGATGATTCCCGATTTCAGTTTGCAAGAGCTGATGAAGTAACGAGGCACTGTGCCAGCTGGTGGTGGCTTCATAATGATGTGGGCTCCGTTTATATGGCATGGACTGGGTCCTCTGATCCAACTGAACCGATAATTGACTAGAAATGGCTATTTTAGGCTACTTGTAGACTATTTGCAGTCGTTGTTCCCAAACAACGATGATATTTTTATCGATGACAATGCGCCATGTCACAACTCTTCGCCATTGGTTTGAAGAACATTCTGGACATTTGAGCGAATGATGTGGCAACCCAGATCGCCCGACATAAATCCTGTAGAACATTTATGGGACGTAATAGAGATGCACAAACTCTTGCATCGGCAACATGGACGACTGTAGAGGCAACACTGTTTCTGCAGGGACTTTTGACGACTGGTTGAGTCCATGCCGCGTCGAGTTGCTGCACCACAGCCATTAGAGATCGGACACGATATTAGGAAGGACTTTGGTCACCACAGTGCTTACTCAAGGAGTATGCGTTTGGAAGTGATTAAGGTCGTAGTATAACCTTACCACCACTATTGTAATTTAGTATGCTTTTACCTAAATGACAGAAAAACCTGTCTCTATGTTCCCACGTACAGCCCTCTTACTAAATTTAGTTTAGTTTCCAAATAAAGTACACTATGGGAGAATATTCCTGTTAATAGGAAATGCTAATCAATAGAGTTACCGTTTTTAAAGGATTTGACCGTGTGTTATGTCTAATGAATAAGTAAATCAGACTATTTAATTCCTTTCCTAAGATCTTACCGAACGGTTGGAAAGAAACGCAATATGAATAGTGTTATATTGAAGCTAGGACAACTCAGTTCCAAGTTCACTTAGTGGTTTAAAATATGTACTAACTGGCGCCAGCCTATCGAGGGAATGAAACAGTGAAGTATTGGAGATGCACAAGTATGGATTTTGCCTACTTTCTTGCTACTGTTTAAGTAGCTTCTTCAAATAAATATTACTCGACGTAAACAATATTGGTGCAGACACTGGAATTATTTGACTACTACATCCTTACACATTATGTTTTTAAAAGAGAAAAAAACCCAGTAGATATCTTCAAGGAAGCTAAAAAATACTTTCGACAGGGGAGACCTTTAGAAAAGCAGTTTCCATAGCGAACAAACTTAAAAGTAAAATTCTTAGATACTAAAACACACACTTTTTATACTGAACATTTCACTTCAAGAAAACCTCTTTCTTACTGGAATTACTTTCAAAAGTTATTACTATTTGAACTAACTCAGTATAGTCATTTAACAGATTCTAGTAACTTTGCTTCACTCTGACAGAATTTTAAGTAAGCAAAATTTTACTATAACAAGTTAAGAAAACTATCTCATTACTTACACAAAAACAATCTAAATGGTGCCTCTTTATATTAACTTGGCACTTCATAAGCCTGTGAAACAGGATACTCGGATCAATCAAACACCAGGAAGGAACCCTATGTAGATGTATGATCAGGATGAAATAACAGGGTGAACTAGTTTCTTTAAAGTTCAAGAATGATTATTCACGGTTTAATGGTTCACGCTGCACAAAGTAGAATACAAAAAAAAAAAATTAAAAAAAAATTATCTGGTGGCTGTAGGCTTGAGAGTGGCGAGAAATTATAGCGCCTACACTTCCACAGTACAGCCTGCAAGTTTCTTGATGTATGGGTTCAATTTCTCTTCTTGGCGTGGTCAGTGTTACGTGCAGTTGTCCAACAACTCGCAGTTTTGCCGTAAGCCGTTTGCAATCTTTATTCGAGGCATTTTTGTGCAGATTTTCAGGCAAAGCTTCTCCTGCTCCAGAAGGGTGATGCCTCAATCACGGCTACCTACAGACTTGTGTGACTTACTTCGCGCGCTTGATCTAGGTAGCGTGCCAATTCGCCCTTGCCACCTTTTCCACTCTCCAGAGCCACTTTCGTTTCAAACAAAAGCACACTGGCTTTTAAATAATACTTATTTTTTACATAGTACCTAAGCCTAACCATTTCTTACAATTATCAAATTTACATCAACATGAACAGTTAATACACACAAATATTTTTAAATACAAAATGTCATCAGAACATAGTTTAACGTAATAACCAATTTACATACATTACTCACAGAAAATGCAAAGAACTTCAACCTCCAGTATAGTACACTTTACTTTACATATACGGAAAATATAGTACCAATAAATGAAAATTATAAAGCAAAAAATTATAAAAAAATTTGATGAACCATAAAAAATAGTGTTATAATAGTAAGTAAGGTGCGATCAAAAAGCTTCCGTCCGAAGGTGTTGCTGCAGCGTAGCGCGACTCTGATGTGGGTGTATAAGCACCGGTATATAGGCAAAGATTAGTGTGACACTAGTCTCTTTCCGGTGTGCTCGAGGTAAACGGGCAAACGTGAACTGAGACGACGTTATTACGAAATGCTCGCAGGACAGCTTCCGTGAAATTTGGAAGGTAGGAGACGAGGTACTGAAGGAATTGGAGCTGTGGGGACGGGTCGGGATCGTGCTTGGGTAGCTCAGATAGTAGAGCACTTCCCCTCGAAAGGCAAAGGTCCCGAGTTCGAGTCTCGGTCCGACACACAGGTTTAATCTGCCAGGAAATTTCCAATACTTTTCTCGCTGGTATAATTATAATGATTCACTGAGCATCAATTCACGGTGATAGGGACACATACAGCCGCTATTTGTCTGTCCAACACTTGCCGCTGCGCGGTCACGGCAACCACTCGCCATGCACACAACGACAACAATATCACTGACTCGGCGTTCTCGGCCCTCGATAGTCGATCATTAATCTATTCAAGACACTTGTCAGGGAATGATATCTCTGAGTAAGATATCGCGGATCACTTACAGATGTTTTTCTAGTGTAGACCCACCTCCGTAGCTAACGAGCGCCTGAGCAGTACTGCTCGACTTGGAGGCGGCCGATGCTGGTGGTGAAAGAAGTTTTCGTCACAAGTATTTGGGCTTAAAAGGCATAAGAGGTGATGGCCTGCAGCTTCTAATCACCAGTTTAGTGCCTTAGAGCCTTATGTTAAATTCCACACTAACCAGCAGTGTCCGATGCAGTGAGCAACTTTCCAAAACAATGAATAAGAATAATTACTTATCTAATTACTGCCAGTATTTTCAAAGGTTTTGGATAAGATTGTGTACTAGGGACTTTATAAACACTTACTACAGAAAAAATACTCGATAGAAAACAATATCGATTTCTGAAAGTACTGTTAAGTGAATGGGCTGTATTTGCCTTCACAGATGAGGTACTATTGTCAACTAATTAGAAATTACTACCACTGGGAATATTTTGTGGCTTGGGTAAGGCCCCTGAATGTCCAAACCACGATATCCTACTGCAAAATTAAGATGCATGTTTATGATTTTTGTTTTATGTGGGCGACAGAAATCAATTCGTGTTAGATTCATGTTAATCACATTATACTAGGCACTCAGAAACTGAAGGAATCAGACATGGTGTACCACAAGGTTCGATATTGCGTCCTCTGTTGCTTGTCAGATGTTGTTGTTGTTGTGGTCTTCAGTTCTGAGACTGGTTTGATGCAGCTCTCCATGCTACTCTATCCTGTGCAAGGATATTCATTTCCCAGTACCTACTGCAGCCTACATCTTTCTGAATCTGCTTAGTATATTCATCTCTTGGTCTCCCTCTACGATTTTTACCCTCCACGCTGCCCTCCA
Source organism: Schistocerca americana (assembly GCF_021461395.2). Classification (NCBI taxonomy): domain Eukaryota; kingdom Metazoa; phylum Arthropoda; class Insecta; order Orthoptera; family Acrididae; genus Schistocerca; species Schistocerca americana. Next base: position 225,088,889 of record NC_060120.1, on the reverse strand, counting down.
ATATTAAATTGGTGATCCCTCGATGTCTCAGAACATGTTCTACCAACCGATCCCTTCTTCTAGTCAAGTTGTGCCACAAGCTCCTCTTCTCCCCAATTCTATTCAATACCTCCTCATTATTTATGTGATCTACCCATCTAATCTTCAGCATTCTTCTGTAGCCTCACATTTCGAAATCTTCTATTCTCTTCTTGTCCAAACTATTTATCGTCCACGTTTCACTTCCATACATGGCTAGACTCCATACAAATTCTTTCAGAAACGACTTCCTGACACATAAATCTATACTCGATGTTAACAAATTTTTCTTCTTCAGAAGCGCTTTCCTTGCCATTGCCAGTCTACATTTTATATCCTCTCTACTTCGACCATCATCAGTTATTTTGCTCACCAAATATCAAAACTCCTTTACTACTTTAAGTGTCTCATTTCCTAACCTAATTCCCTCAGCATCACCGGACTTAATTCGACTACATTCCACTATCCTCGTTTTGCTTTTGTTGATGTTCATCTTATATTCTCCTTTCAAGACACTGTCCATTCCGTTCAACTGCTCTTCCAAGTCCTTTGCTGTCTCTGACAGAATTACAATGTCACCCGCGAATCTCAAAGTTTTTATTTCTTCTCCATGGATTTTATTACCTACTCCGAACTTTTCTTTTGTTTCCTTTATTGCTTGCTTAATATACAGATTGAATAACATCGGGGATAGGCTACAACCCTGTCTCACTCCCTTCCCAACCACTGCTTCCCTTTCATACCCCTCGACTCGTATGATTGCCATATGGTTTCTGTACAAATTGTAAATAGCCTTTCGCTCCCTGTATTTTACCCCTGCCACCTTCAGATTTTGAAAGAGAGTATTCCAATCAAAACTGTCAAAAGCGTTCTCTAAGTCTACAAATGCTAGAAACGTAGGTTTGCCTTTCCTTAATCGTTTTTCTAAGATAAGTCGTAGGGTCAGTATTGCCTCACGTGTTCCAACATTTCTACGGAATCCAAACTGACCTTCCCCGAGGTCGGCTTCTATCAGTTTTTCCATTCGTCTGTAAAGAACTCGTGTTAGAATTTTGCAGCTGTGACTTATTAAACTGATAGTTCGGTAATTTTCACATCTGTCAACACCTGCTTTCTTTGGGATTGGAATTATTATATTCTTCTTGAAATCTGTGGGTATTTCACCTGTCTCATACATCTTGCTCACCAGATGGTAGAGTTTTGTCAGGACTGGCTCTCCCAAGGCTGTCAGTAGTTCTAATGGAATGTTGTCTACTCGGGGGGCCTTGTTTCGACCCAGGTCTTTCAGTGCTCTGTCAAACTCTTCACGCAGTATCATATCTCCCATTTCATCTTCATCTACATCCTCTTCCATTTCCATAATATTGTCCTCGAGTACATAGCCTTGGATAGACCCTCTATATACTCCTTCCACCTTTCTGCTTTCCCTTCTTTGCTTCAAATGGTTCAAATGGCTCTGAGCACTATGGGACTTACTATCTGTGGTCATCAGTCCCCTAGAACTTAGAACTACTTAAATCTAACTAACCTAAGGACATCACACACATCCATGCCCGAGGCAGGATTCCAACCTGCGACCGTAGAGGTCACGCGGTTCCAGACTGAAACGCCTAGAACCGCACGGCCACACCGGCCGGCTCTTTGCTTAGAACTGGGTTTCCATCAAAGCTCTTGATATTCATGCAATTGGTTCACCTTTCTCCAAAGGTCTCTTTAATTTTCCTGTAGGCAGTATTATCTTACCCCTAGTGAGATAAGCCTCTACATCCTTTAATTTTCCTGTAGGTAGTATCTATCTTACCCCTAGTGAGATAAGCCTCTACATCCTTGTAGAGGCTTGTCAGATACGTGAATGATTTTACACTTCCAGTTTCAGTAGATGTAAATTTTGTCCTTTTTGCTTATGATACAAACACGGGAATAAGTAATAGTATGCCCCCTTACTAATAACGGAACTAATGAAATATTCGGAGATATGAACAGATGTTCCCAAGCAAACGGATTACCATTGAATTTTGACAACACACGTTCCATACAGTTCTGTGTTTCTTATACAACTCTAGAAAAATATGTTTCTCAAAGAATGAAATATAAGAAGTAGAAAGCGTTAAATTTTTGGGCTTATAGATAAATAACAACCTTTGTTGGAAAACCCATTGGTTAGAATTAACGAATCGACTACGTACAGCTGTGTTTTCAGATTATGGAAGCGTGTTACGGGACTAAGATCTGGTGTTAAGTGTTGACTAGAGCATACTGCAGAGACTTCTTGAACGAACTGATTTTTTACAATTACTTCATTTTATATATATATATATATATATATATATATATATATATATATATATATATATATATATATATCGTCAATGTCTTTCGTCATTAGCAGTACGTCCCTTTTCTCAAAAACAGTGGAATGTAGCACTAGGACAAAATAGAACATGTGCAAAGACTTCAAGGAGTTCACATTATTCTAGAACTGTATCAGATACACAAGTCCAAATGTATTCAGCAACCTACCAGAGCAAATTAAATGTCAAGCATGTAATACAGTGGAGTTTGAGACTGAATTAAAGCATTTTCTGTTGGGTAACTCCTTCGACTCGATTAGAGAGTATCTTCACGGAAGCTCTTGCGTTTAAAGTTTTTGCTTATAACGTTTAGTTATAATTAGAACTGACACTGTAATACCGTAATGTAAGATCATTTCATTGTACTGCATTTAGATTTAGTAGGCCTTACATCTTTTACCGCCTTCTAGACTCCAGATGCCACCCTTCGTGGGATCCATAGCGTACGACAAATATAATGTGATGAGCGCAATTGACACTGTTAACATGGCGATACGCCTACTTCCATTCGTGCATAACAATACAAGCACGTCACGACACTGTAAAAGCACTCACCAGCCACAAACACGCCGCAGATACACACCCTACACTTCATGGGTAACAGATCGGAAGAAGGCAATGGCAAATCACTTCCATGGCATTGCAGTATTCCGACACCTGCTCCCAAAACTGTGTATGGTACCAACTTAGTCTTACCCCAGTAAAGCACTTATGTTGTAGTGAAGGAAAATAGAAAGTGATTTATCTGTAAGCGAGTTTTCACTGTTATGAGCAGTGTCTTTCACGCCTTTTTTTCAATTTAATGTTCATTCTTTTCCCTGCATCCCTCTTATGTCCACAGCATACTCACCTATCTCTTCATACTCGTACTTTCGGCAGTCTTCTCTTCCTTCTCTGATAAACAACGGTTTCTTTTTCTGGCATCCAATATATTCAACATGTGTAACCAACATTCTATTTGCTATAACTGTATTCTGTAGCCACATAATTTTTATTTCGGAATTAGCTATGCTCTGCCGGAACTCACTATTTTTTTGAGTAAAAAAGAACAGCTTTTGCTTTCTTTTGTTTAATTGTTTCAGTTTTCATTATACACAGAGGTAACTTAATTAATAACAGTTTAAGTGCTGGGAGTGGCGTTGGTTAATTAACAAAGAAATATTTTTGTGATCCTAAGAGATAAGAAGAGACCGACATGTCGACCTAATGGAATGGGTGATATTGGGAGAAAAACACAGAAGCAACCTCGATGGGTAAGGAATGTAAATGTCCGGAGGTCTTTGTCCAGTTCTTTTTTTCTCCTAGCTGCTTTGATGCGGCCTGCCACGAATTTCTCTCCTGTGCCATCACAGAGTAGCCCTTGCACCAAACTTGCACAACTATTTGCAGATTGTATCCCGATCACTTTTTTTTTTACTTTTCAGTCTTTTGACTAGTTTGATGCGGCACGCCACGAAATCCTCTCCTGCGCCAACCTCTTTATCTCAGAGTAGCACTTGCAATACGTCCTAGTTATTTGCTGGATGTATTCCAATCTCCGTCTTCCTCTACAGTTTTTGCCTTCTACAGTTCCCTCTGCTACCATGGAAGTTATTCCTTGATGCCTTAACAATGTCCTATCATCCTGTCCCTTCTCCTTATCAGTGGTTTCCACATATCCCTTTCCTCTCCGATTCAGCGCTGAACCTCATTCCTCACTTTATCAATTCACCTAATTTTCAATATTCATCCGCAGCACCACATCCCAAATGCTCCGATTCTCTTGTGTTCTTATTTTCTTACAGTCCGTGTTTCACTACCATACAATGCTGTGCTCCAAACGTACATTCTCAGAAATTTCTTCCTTAAATTAATGCTTATATTTGATACTAGTAAACTTTTCTTGGCCAGGATTGTCCTTTTTGTCATTGCTAGTCTGTCTTTGATGTCCTCCTTGCACTATACGTCGTTAGTTATTTTACTGCCTAGGTAGTAGAGCTCCTTAACTTCATCTACTTCGTGATCATCGCTGTTCTCATTTTGCTACTTCTCACTACTTTCGTGTTTCTTCGACTTACTCTCAATCCATATTCTGCACTCATTAGACTGTTCATTCCGTTCAGCAAATCACGTAATTCTCCTCCACTTTCACTCAGGATAGCAATATCATCAGCGAATAATATCACTGATGTCCTTCTACCTTTAATTTTAATTCTACTCCTGAATCTTTAATTTATTTCCATCATTTCCTCTTCGATGTACAGATTAAACAGCAGGGGGGGGGGGGGGGGGGGGGGAAGACTACATCCCTGTCTTACATTCTTTTTAATCGGAGCACTTCGTTCTTGGTCGTCCACTATTATTATTCCCTCTTGTGCATATTGTATATCACCCATCTGTCCCTGTATCTTACCCCTATTTTTCTCAGAATTTCGATCATCTTGCACCATTTTACATTGTCAAAGGCTCTTTCCAGGTCGACAGATCCTATGAATGTGTCTTGATTTTTCATCAATCTTGCCTCCATTATCATTTGCAAAGTTAGTAGAAGTGCGTCTCTTGTGTGTTTACCTTTCTTAAGGGCCAACTGATACTCATCTAACAGATCCTCAATTTTCTTTTCCATCCTTCTGTATATCATTCTTGCTAGAAACTTTGATGTATGAACAGCTAAGTTAATTGTGCGATAATTCTCGTACTTGCCAGCTCTTGAAAATCTTCGGAATCGTATGGATGATATTTTTCTGAAAGTCTGATGGTACATCGCCAGACTCATACGTTCTATACACCAATATGATTGGTCGTTTTGTTGCCACTTCTCCGTTGAATTTAGAAATACTGATGGAATGTTGTCTATACCTTCCGCCTTATGTGATTTTAAGTCCCTAAAGCTATCTTAAATTCAGATTCTAAAACTGGCCATCTAAATCATCTAAATAGACTCCTGTTTCTTCTATCACACCAGACAAATCTTCCCCCCCTCCCCCCCAAAAAAAGCCTTCAATGTACTCCCGCTCTCTGCTCTGCATTTAAAAGTGGAATTCCCATTGCACTGTTAATGTTACCACCCTTGCTTTTAATCTCACTGAAGGTGATTTCCGACAGTCACTTCTTTTTCGATTTCTTCATATTTTTCATGGAGCCATTTCATCTTAGCTGCCCTGCACTTGCTATATTTTATTTCATTCCTCAGCGAATTATATTTCTGTATTCGTAAATTTCCCTGAACATTTTCGTACTTCCTTCTTTCATCTATCAACTGTAGTATTTCTTGTTACCCATGGTGTCTTCGCCGTTACCTACTTTGTACCTATGTGTTTCTTTCAAACTTCTGTGATTACCCTTTTTAGGGGTGTCCATTCCTCTTCAGCTGTACTACCCACTGCACTATTCCTTGCTTCTGTGTCTACAGCCTTGCAGAACTCCAAGCGTATCTCGTCATTGCTTAGTACTTCCGTGTCCCACTTCCTTGCTTATTGCTTCTTCCTGATTAATCTCTTGAACTGCAGCCTACCCTTCATCACTACTATATTGTGATTTGAGTCTATGTCTTCTCTTGGGTACACCTTAAAATCCAGTATCTGATTTCGGAATCTTTGTCTTGCCATGGTGTAATCTAACTGAAATTTTTCCTTATCACCCATCCCTTTTCCAAGTATACCTCCTCATCTTGTGGTTCTTGAACAGAGTGTTTGCTATTACTAGCTGAAATTTCTTAAATAACTCAATTGGTTTTCTCCTCTCTTATTGCTTGTTCTAAGCCCATATTCTCCAATAACCTTTCCATCTACTCCTTCCCCTACAACTGCATTCCAGTCCCACATGACTATCACACTTTCATCTACATTTACGTACTGTATTACCCTTGAAATAACCTCATATATTTTCTTTACCTCTTCATCTTCAGCTTACGACGTCTGCATGTATACTTGAACTATCGTTGTCGGTGTTGGTTTGCTGTCGATTTTGATAAGAACAACTCTATCACTGAACAGTAAAACGCTCTCTGCCCTACCTTCCTATTCATGACGAATCCTACTCCCGTCATACCATTTTCTGCTGCTATTGATGTTACTCTATACTCATCTGACCAGAAATCCTTGCCTTCTTTCCCTTTAACTTCACTGCCCCAACTATATCTACATTGAGCATTTGCATTTCCCTTTTCAGATTTTTCAGTTTCCCTACCACATTCAAATTTCTGACATTCCACGCGCCGACTCGTAGAACGTTATCCTTTCGTTGCTAATTCAATCTTTTTCTCATGGTCACCTCCCCTTTGGCAGTCCCCTCCCGGAGATCGGAATGCGGGTCTATTCCGGAATCTTTTGCCAATGGAGAGATCATTATGACACTATTTCAATTGCATACCACATGTCCTCTGGATAGACGTTATGTGTCTTTAATGCAGTGGTTTCCATTACCTTCTGCATCCTCATGCGTTGATGACTGCTGATTTTTCACACCAAGGACAAGAGAGTACCCTGAACCTCTATCCGCTCCTCCGCCCTCTTTGAGAAGGCCATTAGCAGAATGAGGGTGACTTCTTACGCCGGAAGTCCTCGGCCTCCGATCCCTATCTTCCACTAATGTTTTTACCCTCTACAATTCCTTCTTGGCTCATGCGCTATCGTCTTGTACTTGTCAATGTTATCCAAATGTTCCTCTTTCTTCAGAGGACCTTGAAAATTTCTTATTTTCAACACTCTTCTGTAGCGGCGCATCTCAAACGCTTCGATTCTCTTTCTTTCCTTTTTTTACCAATGTCCGTAATCCACTTTCATATAATGTTGTTGTTGTTGTTGTTGTCTTCAGTCCAGAGGCTGGTTTGATGCAGCTCTCCATGCTACTCTATCCTGTGCAAGCTCCTTCATCTCCCAGTACCTACTGAAACCTACATCCTTCTGAATCTGTTTAGTGTATTCATCTCTTGGTCTTCCTCTACGATTTTAACCCTCCACACTGATCTCCAATACTAAAATGGTGATCCCTTGATGCCTCAGAACATGTCCTACCAACCGATCCCATCTTCTAGTCAAGTTGCACCGCAAATTTCTTTTCTTCCCAATTCTATTCAATACCTCATTAGTTATGTGATCTACCCATCTAGTTCTTCAGCATAGTTCTGTAGCACCACATTTCGAAAGCTTCTGTTCTCTTCTTGTCCGAACTATTTATTGTCCATGTTTTACTTCCATACATGGTCACACTCCATACAAATACTTTCAGAAGCGACTTCCTGACACTTAAATCTATACTCGATGTTAACAAATTTTTCTTCTTCAGAAACGCTTTCCTTGCCATTGCCAGTCTACATTTTATATCCTCTCTACTTCGACCATCATCAGTTATTTTGCTCCCCAAATAGCAAAATTCTTTTGCTACTTTAAGCATCACATTTGCTAATCTAATTCCCTCAGCATCACCCGATTTAATTCGACTACATTCCATTATCCTCGTTTTGCTTTTGTTGATGTTCATCTTATATCCTCCTTTCAAGAAACTGTCCATTCCCTTCAGATGCTCTTCCAGGTCCTTTGCTGTCTCTGACAGAATTACAATGTCATCAAGGAACCTCTAAGTTTTTATTTCTTCTCCATGAATTTTAATCCCTACTCCGAATTTTTCTTTTGTTTCCTTCATTGATTGCTCAATATACAGATTGAATAACATCGGGGAGAGGCTACAACCCTGTCTCACTCCCTTCCCAACCGCTGCTTCCCTTTCATGCCCCTCGACTCTTATAACTGCCGTCTGGTTTCTGCACAAATTGTAAATAGCCTTTCGATCGCTGCATTTTACCCCTGCCACCTGCAGAATTTGAAAGAGAGTATTCCAGTTAACACTGTCAAAAGCTTTCTATAAGTCTACAAATGCTAGAAACGTAGGTTGCCTTTCCTTAATCTATTTTCTAAGATAAGTCGTAGGGTCAGCATTGCCTCACGTGTTCCATCATTTCTACGGAATCGAAACTGATCTTCCCCGAGGTCAGCTTCTACCAGTTTTTCCATTCGCCTGTGAAGAACTCGTGTTAGTATCTTGCAGCCGTGGATTATTAAACTGATAGTTCGGTAATGTTCACATCTGTCAAAACCTGCTTTCTTTGGGATTGGAATTATTGTATTGTTCTTTAAGTCTGAGGGTATTTCGCCTGTCTCACACACCATTCTCACCAGAAGGTAAAGTTTTATCAGGGTTGGCTCTCCCGCCTCACGTGTTCCATCATTTCTACGGAATCGAAACTGATCTTCCCCGAGGTCAGCTTCTACCAGTTTTTCCATTCGCCTGTGAAGAACTCGTGTTAGTATCTTGCAGCCGTGGATTATTAAACTGATAGTTCGGTAATGTTCACATCTGTCAAAACCTGCTTTCTTTGGGATTGGAATTATTATATTGTTCTTTAAGTCTGAGGGTATTTCGCCTGTCTCACACACCATTCTCACCAGAAGGTAAAGTTTTATCAGGGTTGGCTCTCCCAAGGCTATCAGTAGTTCTAATGGAATGTTGTCTACTCCCGGGGCCTTGTTTAGATTTAGGTCTTTCAGCGCTCTGTCAAACTCGGCAAGCAGTATCATATCTCCAATTTCATTTTCATCTACATCCTCTTTCATTTCCATAATATTGTCCTCAAGAACATCGACCTTGTATAGACCCTCTATATACTCCTTCCACCTTTATGCTTTCTCTTCTTTGCTTCAAATGGTTCAAATGGCTCTGAGCACTATGGGACTTAACATCTGTGGTCATCAGCCCCCTAGAACTTAGAACTACTTAAACCTAACTAACCTAAGGGCATCACACACCGGTCGGCTCTTTGCTTAGAACTGGGTTTCCATCTGAGGTCTTGATATTCGTGCAAGTGGTTCTCCTTTCTCCAAAGGTCTCTTTAATTTTCCTGTAGGCATCTATCTTACCCCAAGTGATATACGCCTCTACATCCTTACATTTGTCCTCTAGTCATCCCTGCTTAGCCATTTTGCACTTCCTGTCGATCTCATTTTTGAGACGTTTGTATTCGTTTTTGCCTGCTTCATTTACTGGATTTTTATATTTTCTCCTTTCATCAATTAAATTCAATATCTCCTCTGTTACCCAAGGATTTCTATTAGCCCTCGTCTTTTTATCTACTTGATCCTCTGCTGCATTCACTATTTCATCTCTCAAAGATACCCACTCTTTTTGTACTGTATTTCTTTCCCCTATTCTTGTCAATCGTTCCCTAATGCTCTACCTGAAACTCTCTACAACCTCTGGTTTAGTCAGTTTATCCAGGTCCCATCTCCTTAAATTCCCAACTTTTTGGAATTTCTTCAGTTTTAATCTACAGCTCACAGAGTCCACATCTGCCCCTGGAAATGTCTTACAATTTAAAACCTGGTTCTGAAATCTCTGTCTTACCATTATATAATCTATCTGAAACCTTCCAGTATCTGCAGGCATCTTTCATGTATAGAATCTTTATTCATTATTCTTGAATCAAGTGTTAGTTATGATCAAGTTATGTTCAGTGCAAAATTCTACCAGAAGGTTTCCTCTTTCATTCCTTACCCCCAATCCATATTAACCTAGTACATTTCCTTCTCTTCCTTTTCCTACTGTCGAATTCCAGTCACCCACGACTATTAAATTTTCGTCTCCCTTCACTATCTGAATAATTTCTTTTATCTCATCATACATTTCATCAATCTCTTCGTCATGTGCGGAGCTAGTTGACATATAAACTTGTACTACTTGTGTAGACGTGGGCTTCGTATCTATCTTGGCCACAATAAAGCGTTCACTGTGCTGTTTGTAGTAGCTTACCCGCACTCCTATTTTTTTTGTTAATTATTAAACCTACTCCTGCATTACCCCTATTGGATTTTTGATTTATAACCCTGTATTCGCCAGACCAGAAGTATTGTTCCTCCTGCCACCGAACTTCACTAATTCCCACTATATCTACCTTGAACCTATCCATTTCCCTTTTTAAATTTTCTAACCTACCTGCCCGATTAAGGGATCTGACATTCCACGCTCCGACCCGTAGAACGCCAGTTTTGTTTCTCCTGATAACGACGTCCTCCTGAGTAGTCCCCGCCCGGAGATCCGAATGGGGGACTATTTTGCCTTCGGAATATTTTACCCAAGAGGACGCCATCATCATTTGACCATACAGTATAGCTGCGTGCCCTCGGGAAAAATTACGGCTGCAGTTTCCCCTTGTTTTCAGCCGTTCGCAGTACCAGCGCAGCAAGGCCGTTTTGGTTACTGTTACGACACCAGATCATCCAATCATCCACACTGTTGCCCCTGCAACTATTGAAAAGGCTGCTGCCCATCTTCAGGAACAACACGTTTGTCTGGCCTCTCAACAGATACCCCTCCGTTGTGGTTGCACCTACGGTACGGCTATCTGTATCGCTGAGGCACGCAAGCCTCCCCACCAACAGCAAGGTCCGAGGTTCATGGAGGGGGGGTGGGGGGAGTTTCATATAATATTGTTCTCTAAACGTTTATTCTCAGAAATTTCTGCCTTAAACAAGAGGCCGATGTTTGTCACTACTAGATTTCTTTTGACCAGAAATGGCCTCTCTCCCTGTATTAATGACTATTGTATGTCCTCCTTGCTTCATTAGCTATGTGTTTGTCCAGTAGTGGGTATCAAATGAGAGATGGAGATGAACAGTTCAGCAGATACAGTTCTATGTTTGTAAATTTTAATCGACTACAAATCGATGTTCAATCTTATACTAGGTTGTTTGCTTTAATTTGCTATTTCTGCTTCATTTAAACCTCCATTTGTTACCGTTACTCCTACTTGTTTACAATGAGGTGTTAAAGATCGTGAGATGCCTCCTAATATCCTGTCGAACATCTTTTTATCCTGCGTAGAACAGTAACATGGCATAACATGGACTCAATAAGTCATTGGAATTCCCTGCAAAAATACTGAGCCATACTTTCTCTATAGCCGTCCGTAGCTGTGAAAGTGTTCTTGGTGCAGTATTTTGTGCGTAAACTGACATCTCGGTTATGTCTCATAAATATTCGATAGGATTCATGTTGACGATCTGTGTTGCGAAATCATTCGCTCAATGACCAGAATGTTCTTCGAATCAATCGTGAAACATTGTGACCCGATGACATGGAGCATTGTCTTCCATAAAAATATCACCATCTTTTGGGAACATGAAGTCCATGGATGGCTCCAAACTGTGTCCAAGTAACCGAGCATAACCATTTGCAGTCAATGACCGGTCGAGCTTGATCAGAGGACCTAGTCCATGTAATGAAAACGGGGCCCACACCATTGTGAAGCCACCACCAGCGGGTACGGTGCCTTGCTGACAACATGAGTCCATGGCTTCGGCGGGTCTGCGCCGCGCTCGAACCCTACCATCGCTCTTAGAAACTGAAATCGGGAATCATCTGGCAAGGCAACGGTTTTCCAGTCGTAGATGGTCCAACCAACATGGTCACGACCCCAAAAGCGGCGCTAGAGGCAAAGTTCTGCTGTTAGAAGGTACTCGCTTCGGTCATATGCTGCCGTAGCCCATTAACGTCAAATTTCACAGCACTGTCCTGAAGGATACATTCGTCGTACGCCCCACACTGATTTCTGTGGTTACTTCGTCCAGTGTTGCTTATCTGTCAGCACTGACAAATTACACAAACGCCGGTGCTCTCTGTCGTTAAATGAAGCCTGTCGGTTACTGCTTTGTCCATGGTGAGTCTGAGTACCCGAAATTTTTGCAGTCTCAGCACACTCTTCACACACTGGGATCTGAATATTGAATTTCCTATCGATTTCCAAAATGGAACATTCCATGTGTCCAGCTACTACTACCATTCCGAGCTCAACGTCTGTTAATTCCCGTCGTGGGGCCATAATCATATCGGACAACTGTTCACATGAACCATATCAGTACAAATGGCAGCTGTACCAACGTAATGCCCTTTTACACCGTGTGTACACGATAATATCGCCATTTGTATATGTGCATATCATTATCCCGTGGCTTTTGTCACCTCACTGTGTGTTCAGTTGAATTTTTTTGCATCATTCCAGTATCACATGAATTATTAGCTAATAAGGTTTACTCAGCTGCAAAAAGCAAAGTGTGAAGGAATCTAACATCTATATCCAATCCTAGTCTTGAACACAACTTTTGCTAGTTTTTAATATGGCTGTGATATTTTAAAACCAGTCGTATGGTACCTTAGTGGGTATATAGTACGGGTGAGCTTATTTTCTTTTTTGAATATCTCAACTACGTGAGTCTAGGAACTCATAAATTGAAGGACTCGGTAAGAGGGGTCCAGTTTTGCTCCTTTGTTGTTTCTGATATACATAAATAAATATGATCGTCCCTTGCATCGTCAGAAAATGCAAATTTCGTCCCTTTTGCGGGCAATTTAAGTAAACGAACAAAAAAATCAACCCTGTCCTTTTATTTAATAGGCAGTTAATGAAAAATCTGTGAACATCAAAATGCGGTTCAAGACAAATTGTTTATCATGAAAATTTCACTAGACTCAGTGCACACATATATAACATTTGTCACTCCTCTTGTTGACTGAGGCGCTTAATGACGAGAATGACTTTTACCTTTTCTCATGGCTTCTTTACTTCCTTTAGGCTAAAAATCTAAATCTGTGTAGCTACAATGCTGTTCTATGTATACAGGATGAACCAGGATTTCACTGACAAACTTTCAAAGGTTGTTCAGATATGCCTTCCGATCATTGTGGTATAAGGGAGCCACATACAACTCAGTCCTATGACGATAACGATATGTATATCACTCAAAGTCCTTTACCAGAACGTCGTTGTTTTCGTATACTCGGTTACCCACCCTACAGGATTTTTTTCATTTGACCGTGAACGTGCTCCTAGTGGATTACACTAAGGTCACAAAACTCATGAGATATCGATATGTACATATGCAGATGGCGATAGTATCACGTACACAAGGTACAAAAAGGCAGTGCATTGGCGGAGCTGCCATTTGTACTCAGGTTATACATGTTAAAAACGTTTCCGATGTGATTACGGACGCCAGACGGGAATTAATAGACTCTGAAGGCGGAAAGGTAAAATACTTGCAGCTAGATGCGTGCGACATTCCATTTGGGACATGGTTAGGAAATTCAGTATTCCAAGATCCACAGTGTCAGTATCTGAGAATACTAAATTTCAGATACTACCTCTCACCAAGGACAACACAGTGGCCGACGGCCTTCACTTAACGACCGAGAGCAGCAGAGACAAGCAACACTGCATGAAATAATCGCAGCAATCGATATGGGACGTACGACGAACGTATCCGTTAGGACAGTGAGGCGAAATTTGGCGTTAGTGGGCTGTGGCAGCAGACGACCGACGCGGGTGCCTTTGCTAACAGCACGACATCGCCTGCAGCTCCTCTCCTGGGCTCGTGATCTTAGCGGTTGGGCCCTGTGTGATGAGGAACCATAGCCTGGTCATAAGAGTCCTGATTTCAGTTGGTAAGAACTGATGGTAGCGTTTGAGTGAGGAGGAGGCCCCATGAAGCCATGAACCCAAGTTGTCAACAAGGGACTGTGGAAGCTGACTCCATAACAGTGTGGGCTAGGTTTGCATGGAATAGACTAGGTCCTCTGATCCAATTAATTTTTTTTTTTTGTCATCAGTCTACTGACTGGGCGGCCCGCCACGAATTTCTTTCCTGTGAAAACCTCTTCATCTCAGAGTAGCACTTGCAACCTACGTCCTCAATTATTTGCTTGACGTATTCCAATCTCTGTCTTCCTCTACAGTTTTTGCCCTCTACAGCTCCCTCTAGTACCATGGAAGTCATTCCCTCATGTCTTAGCAGATGTCCTATCATCCTGTCCCTTCTCCTTATCAGTGGTTTTCCACATATTCCTTTCCTCTCCGATTCTGCGTAGAACCTCCTCATTCCTTCATTCCTTACCTTATCAGTCCACCTAATTTTCAACATTCGTCTATAGCACCACATCTCAAATGCTTCGATTCTCTTCTGTTCCGGTTTTCCCACAGTCCATGTTTCACTACCATACAATGCTGTACTCCAGACGTACATCCTCAGAAATTTCTTCCTCAAATTAAGGCCGGTATTTGATATTAGTAGACTTCTCTTGACCAGAAATGCCTTTTTGCCATAGCGAGTCTGCTTTTGATGTCCTCCTTGCTCCGTCCGTCATTGGTTATTTTACTGCCTGGGTAGCAGAATTCCTTAACTTCATTGACTTCGTGACCATCAATCCTGATGTTAAGTTTCTCGCTGTTCTCATTACCTTCGTCTTTCTCCGATTTACTCTCAAACCATACGGTGTAATCATTAGACTGTTCATTCCGTTCAGCAGATTATTTAATTCTTCTTCTAATAATTTCCGGGTATGCAGCCGGATCCCGTCGACATTCTGCCACGAATGTCATCAGCGAATCGTATCATTGATATCCTTTCACCTTGTATTTTAATTCCACTCCTGAACCTCTCTTTTATTTCCATCATTGCTTCCTCGATGTACAGATTGAAGAGTAGTGGCGAAAGGCTACAGCCTTGTCTTACACCCTTCATAATACGAGAACTTCGTTCTTGATCGTCCACTCTTTATTATTCCCTCTTGGTTGTTGTACATATTGTATATGACCCGTCTCTCCCTAAAGCTTACCCCTACTTTTTTCATAATCTCGAACAGCTTGCACCATTTTATATTGTCGAACGCTTTTTCCAGGTCGACAAATCCTATGAAAGTGTCTTGATTTTTCTTTAGCCTTGCTTCCATTATTAGCCGTAACGTCAGAATTGCCTCTCTCGTCCCTTTACTTTTCCTAAAGCCAAACTGATCGTCACCTAGCGCATTCTCAATTTTCTTTTCCATTCTTCTGTATATTATTCTTGTAAGCAGCTTCGATGCATGAGCTGTTAAGCTGATTGTGCGATAATTCTCGCACTTGTCAGCTCTTTCCGTCTTCGGAATTGTGTGGCTGATGCTTTTCCGAAAGTCAGATGGTAAATCGCCAGACTCATATATTCTACACACCAACGTGAATAGTCGTTTTGTTGCCACTTCCCCCAATGTTTTTAGAAATTCTGATGGAATGTTATCTATCCCTTCTGCCTTATTCGACCGTAAGTCCTCCAAAGCTCATTTAAATTCCGATTCTAATACTGGATCCCCTATCTCTTCTAAATCGACTCCTGTTTCTTCTTCGATTAAAATGGTAACTGACTGGAAGTGGTTATATTCGGTCAGAAGTAGGCGATTTGCAGTCATTCATGGACTTCATGTTCTCAAATGACAAATACATTTTTACAGATGACGGTGCGCCATGTCACTGGGCCACAGCTGTTTGCGATTTGTTTGAAGAACATTCTGGACAATTCGAGCGAATGATTTGGTCGCCCAGATCACCCGACCTGAATCCTATCAAACATTTATGGGGTGTAATCGATAGGTCAGTTCGTGCACAAAATCCTGCACAGACAACACTTTTGCAATTATGGACGGCTATAGCGGCAGCATGGTTCAATATTTCTGCGGGTGACTTCCATGTTTCGTCGAGATGCTGCACCACGTCGAGCAAAAGGAGGTCCGGCACGATATTAGGAGGAATTTTGTCACATCAGTGTTAAGCAATGAGACTAAAATTTCTGAATGTATGTACTCGTAGCAATTTATCTGAAGAATACCAGACAATAGCGTGGTTCAAACCAAGTTTCTCTGAACAAAAAGAAATACTAAATTGTGCAAGAATATTAAGGAATGTGCTTACTAGCTCAAACAGAGCACTTAATTACAGCACAGCTGGTAATGATTTTAACATTACAGGATGAAATATACACATTGATTCCCTTTAAGTTTTGTTGGCAGAATAAGAACGGAAGCTGTGAGTGCAGACTTTCTCGGCGAATTTCATATATGAAGTCTTCACGGGTTGTCAGCCGAGTAGCGTCGCCGTCTCGTAGCAACGTTTTGATGGAATGTGTCTCCATCATCTTCGGGCGTAAATGATGGAGACGCATTCCATCGAAACGTTGCTACGAGACGACGACGCTACTCGGCTGACAACCCGTGAAGACTTCATATTAGAACGGAAGCTGCTTAGGAAATACTAGAAAACTCAATTGCGTTAAGCATAAATCATTAACAACATCCTGAATGTGTCACACTAACGTGCACAAGGTAGTAAGTTATGCTAACTAAATTTTCTTTAACCAACTGAGACTGCTAACGAGCAACAAAGGTAGTAGCATATGGGGACGCTGCATCTAATACAGTGTCTTAATGTACCTATGCACAAAAAAGTAGCTTACATATTTAATAGGCAGTGACAAAATATTCTCAGTGATAAATGACTGACTGGTAAGGGACACAATAACTAGCATATGAGATCCCAGGTTCTGTTATAGCCAGCTACGTTGAGCTTTCATTGTAAGAAATAATTATTTACATCTTAGCACAGGAACTAGGTAGACTTTCTATCAAATAACCGTGAGCAAAGCAGTTAATTTATGGGGACCCTAAACCATCTTTTGCGAATACTTTACGATGTAGCAGTGTAGAAAATATTTAGTAATAAAATTCACTGTTTACAAATCTGTCTGATCTTCAGATAAAATTGTAGAACTTTAAACTGTCATAGGGTATTATCTCCTTTTTTAGCACTTTCCACATTCAGCTTTATGAATCAACAAGTTAACTTTTTATATTGCTTCTTTGAGAATTATTAAATAAAGCCATTTAATGAAGTGAATGATGTGAGATCTTTTACTAATGCATGGAGCATTATAAACAAACACAGTATCTCTGGTTAAGTTACTGACTCCACTTGAAAATCAATACAGTGAATAAAAATTTTAAGTAGCTGTCTGAATAAGTATTTGCACTTTAGTGAAATCTCCGATCACATAAAGTAAATGTGCTGGAAGCCTTTCTCGGGTAATATAAGTCAGGGGAATGAAGTAGGCCTGACACACTAATCTCTCTTCAATTTCTCCAGGCGTATTTTATGATGAAATAAATCTCATCATAATCTCTCTTTCACACACATACTAAGGAAACTTCACAAAGCACTAGTCCATGCTGACTTTATGATAGTGAAAACATTATTTTGCCCACAGGTAAACGAAGTATTGAGCAGCTGTGGCGGTGATGCTGACCATGGTTGTGCAATCGTGGCTCTTCGTGTAATATGCTCTGTAGATCTGTTCTTGGAGTCGGAATAGTAATCCAGAGCATGTAATTACATACCACGTTGCTAAAGATTCACGTCAGTGACGCCCGAGGCCCGTTTGGAATAATTTATGAGCACTTTAGCCTCGCTTGTTACTGCAGGTACTTCTTCCTCTGAGGCTGGCCACAGGCTGGCCGTTGTTTTTCTTCTGCAAATTGCGCTCTCTCGAAGCACCTTTCCAGATTTTTAACCGCGCCCGTACCTCCAAGGCACCGAGATATTTCCCTCCTTCTTTCACCTGTCGATAACAGTTTTAACGCACTAAGTATGAACTAACAAAATTCCACAAAATATAATTCTCACATTTACATATAAACTGTTTGCGTCAAATACATCACAGAAAATATATAAAATATTTAAGGAAACAGTAATATTTCGAAAAAATGATAAAAGTTTCATCATGGTACAGTATGCGATGGGTGTTCAATAAGTAACGCAACACATTTTTTTTTCTTGGCCAGTTTCGGTTGAAAAAGGCGGAATTTGTTATGCCACATCATGGAAACTTTTCGCTTCAGCTCCCATATTTTCATGAAGTTCGGTAGGTGGTAACGCTATACGTAGCCTCCAAAATGGCGTGCGTAACGGGGTTGTGCTCCACGCAGAGAGCTGTAATTGAGTTTCCTTCGGCGGAAAACCAGAGCGTTGAAGATATTTATAGGCTCTTGGAGAATGTCAGCGCAGACCAGGAAGTGGACAAAAGCACGTTGAGTCGTTGGTCGAGGCGTCTATCACCACCGCAACAAAGTCTAGCAAACCTTACCGATCTCCCGCGTGCTGGTGGCTATGTTGTTGTTGTTGTGGTCTTCAGTCCTGAGACTGGTTTGATGCAGCTCTACATGCTACTCTATCCTGTGCAAGCTTTTTCATCTCCCAGTACCTACTGCAACCTACATCCTTCTGAATCTGCTTAGTGTATTCATCTCTTGGTCTCCCTCTACGATTTTTACCCTCCACGCTGCCCTCCAATACTAAATTGGTGATCCCTTGATGCCACAGAACATGTCCTGCCAACCGATCCCTTCTTCTGGTCAAGTTGTGCCACAAACGTCTCTTCTCCCCAATCCTATTCAATACTTCCTCATTAGTTATGTGAACTACCCATCTAATCTTCAGCATTCTTCTGTAGCACCACATTTCGAAAGCTTCTATTCTCTTCTTGTCCAAACTATTTATCATCCATGTTTCACTTCCATACATGGCTACACTCCATACAAATACTTTCAGAAATGACTTCCTGACACTTAAATCTATACTCGATGTTAACAAATTTCTCTTCTTCAGAAATGCTGCCGGTGGCTATAGTTTCAGGAAACCGAAGAAACGACTTCAGCATTTTCTTCGCCACAAAAAGCACATAAACTTCTACTTCTTCATGACAATGTATGCTTCACACAAGTCTGCGCACCAGAGAGGAGCTCACTAAACTTCATTGGACTGTTCTTCTCATCCACGCTACAACCCTGACCCTTCCCACTTACATCTGTCCAACCCAATGAAGGATGCTCTCCGCGGAAGCATTACATGGATGATGGGGAGGTCATTGTTGCAGCAAGGTGTTGTGTCAGACGTCGACCAGTGGAGTAGTACCATACAGGCATACATGCTCTCCCAGTATGGTGGCATAAGGCCGTCTCATTGAGAGAAGATTGTACTGAAAAACGATGTTTTGTAGCCAAACGTGTTGAGAGTAATATGGTGTATGGAAATCCTAAATAAAATCAACCTGCTTTCAGAAAAAAATGTATTGCATTGCTTATTGAACGCCCCTTGTAGATATACGATATAGGTGTTACATGGCCACGGAATATTTCAGTCTGTTTTTAACCTAGCATTTCACCGTCAATGACGGCGGTTCGAAGACATCTATTCATTCACTTGGAGACCATACTGGCTCCGAAAGGGAAGATAACAGAGAGAAGGCCAAAATACTGATTCTGGTCCTCCTTTCATTTGTCGTAGAAACGTCGAAATGGCAGATATTGAGATAACCAATTGCGAAATCGAAAAGTAACTACAGTCGCTTGGTAGTCGAAAGGCATCAGGACCAGATGAGACACCTGTAAGATTTTACAAAGATTATGCGAAAGAACTTGCTCCCCTTCTAGCAGTAACTAAGGATACCAAACGATTGGATAAAAGTGCTGGTCATTCCCGTTTTCAAGAGGGGCCGCAGGACAGATGCGCACCATTATAGACGTCATAGCTACTGATAGCTTTGGGAGGACCTGCCATGACAAAACTTGCAAGATGTGTGAGGCAGGCGTAATACCCTCGGACTTCAGAAGAATACTGTAAATTATTCCAATTCCAAAAGAAAGCTGGTGCAGACAGGTGTGAATACTACCGAACTATCAGTTTAATAAATCATGGTTGCAAAATACTAACACGATTTCTTTACAGAGGAATAGAAAAACTGGTAGAGGCCGACATCGAAATCTGGCAGAAAACCCAAACAGATTCTGGTCGTATGTAAAGTATACCAGTGGCAAGACGTAATCAGTACCTCCACTGAGCGTTAACAATGGTCGTTTTATTGGCGACAGCAGCACTAAAACGGAGTTAGTAAACACTTTTCCAAAATTCCTTCATAAAAGAATGGAATCAAAAACAACGGCCAAAGTGAGTAATTTAGAAGCAGATATCCTCGGAACGGCGAAGCAGCTTAAAACATTTAAGAAAGGCAAGGCTTCCGGTCCAGATTGTATACCAGTGAGGTTACTTTCAGAGAATGCTGATGCAATAGCTCCATACTTAGCAGTCACATACAACCGTTCACTCGTAGAAAGATCCGTACCCGAAGACTGGAATGTTGGGCAGTTCGCACCAACACCCAACAAAGGAAATAGGAGTTATCCGCTGAAGTACAGACCCATGCCACTAACGTCGATTTGCAATAGGATTTTGGAACACAGACCTACACTGTGTTCGACCATTACAACCCACCTCGAAGGAAACGATTTATTGACAAATAGCCAACACTGATTCAGAAGATACAGTTGTTTAACACAACTAGTCTTTATTCTCACAAAGTTTACGAGTGCTATCGACAGGGGACGTCAAACTGATCCCATATTTTTAGATTCCCAGAAGGCTTTTGATACCGTCTTTCACAAGCGACTTCTTAAATTACGTGCCTATGGCGTATCATCTCATTTGTGTGACTGGATTCGTAATTTCCTGTCAGAAAGCTCGTCGTTTGTAATAACTGAGTGAAAGTCATGCAGAAAAACAGAATTAACATAGGTCGTTCTCCAAGTAAGTGTTATAGGCGTTCTGTTGTTCCTGATCTACATACACGGTTTAGGAGACATTCTGAGCAGTCCTCTTACACTGTCTGCAGATTGTTGTTGTGGTCTTCAGTCCTGAGACTGGTTTGATGCAGCTCTCCATGCTACTCTATCCCGTGCAAGCTTCTTCATCTCCCAGTACGTACTGCAGCCTACATCCCCATGAATCTGCTTAATGTATTCATCTCTTGGTGTCCCTCTACGATTTTTACCCTCCACGCTGCCCTCCAATACTAAATTGGTGATCCCTTGATGCCTCAGAACATGTCCTACCAACCGATCCCTTCTTCTAGTCAAGTTGTGCCACAAACTTCTCTTCTCCTCAATCCTATTCAGTATCTCCTCATTAGTTATGTGATCTACCCATCTAATCTTCAGCATTCTTCTGTAGCACCACATTTCGAAAGCTTCTATTCTCTTCTTGTCCAAACTATTTATCTTCTACGTTTCACTTCCATACATGCATGGCTACACTCCATACAAATACTTTCAGAAATGACTTCCTAACACTTAAATCAATACTCGATGTTAACAAATAGCAAAACTCCTTTACTACTTTAAGTGTCTCGTTTCCTAATCTAATTCCCTCAGCATCACCCGACTTAATTCGACTACATTCCATTATCACGTTTTGCTTTTGTTGATGTTCATCTTATACCCTCCTTTCAAGACACTGTCCATTCCGTTCAACTGCTCTTCCAAGTCCTTTGCTGTCTCTGACAGAATTACAGTGTCATCGGTGAACCTTAAAGTTTTTATTTCTTCTCCATGGATTTTAATACCTACCCCAAACTTTCCTTTTGTTTCCTTTATTGCTTGCTCAATATGAGAAAATGCAGATTATACTGTAATTTACCGTCTTGTAAAGCCATCAGATATCAAAACGAACTGAAAAATGATTTAGACAAGATATATGTATGGTGCAAAAGAGTGGCAATTGACTCTAGACGATGAAACGTATGAAGTCATCCGCATGAGAACTAAGAAGAATCCTCTGACTTTCAGTTACGCGATAAAGCACACAAATCTAAAAGCTGTAAGCTCAAGCAAATACTTATGGATTACAACCGTGAAGAACTTAAACTGGAACGACCACATAGGTAATGTTGTGGGGAAAGGAAACCAAAGATATTGATTTATAGGCAGAACACATAGAAAATGTAACAGGTCTACTAAAAAGAGACTGCTTGCAGTAACCTTGTCAGCCCTCTTCTGAAGTACTGCTGTGCGATTTGGGATCCGCATCATGTAGAATTGGCGGAGGAGATCGAAAAAGTTCAAAGAAGGGCAGCTCGCTTTGTATTATCGTGAAATAGTGGAGAGGGTGCCACAGATATGATGCCCGAATTGGGGTGGCAGTCATTAAAACAATGGCGTTTCTCGCTGCGGCAGGATTTTCTCATCAAACTTCAATCATCAACTTTCTCCTCAGAGTGTGAAAATATTTTATTGGTGGCCGCCTACACAGGGAGAAACGATCGTCATAATAAAGGAAGAGAAATCAGAGCTCACACGGAAAGAGTTAAGCGTTCGTTTTTCCCGCGCGCTGTTTGAGAATGAAACGGTAGAGAAGTGCCCTACAGGTAGTTGATAAACCCTTTTCCCAGGCACGGAATTGTAAATTACGGAGTAATCAAGTAGATGTAGATACAGATGTATATTAGTTTGAATTCCGGAGAAATGTAAGAACACGTGAGGCAATACTGGCCCCACGACTTGTCTTAGAAGGTAAGTTGAGAAAAGCATTTTTATACTTCGAGAATTTGACAGTGTTGACTGGAATACTCTATTTTTAAATCTGAAGGTATCAGGGGTAAAACAGCGAGAGTGAAAGGCTATTTACGGCTTGTACAAAAACCAGACGGTAGTTATAAGAGTCGAGGGACGTGAAAGGGAAACTGGTTGAGGACGGACCTGACAGGGTTGTAGCCTATCCTCGATGTTATTCAATCTGTACACTGAGCAAGCAGTAAAGGAGACAAAAGAAAAATTTCCAGTAGGAATTAAAGTTCAGGAAGAAAAAAAAAGCTAAGGAAGTTTTCCGAAGTCACTGTAATTGTGTCGATCACAGCAAAGTATTTGCAAGAGCAGTTGGACGGAATGGACAGTGTCTTGAAAGGATGTAAGATGAACATCAACAAAAGCAAAGATAATGGAATGTATTCGCATTAAATCAGATGATGCTGAGAGAATTAGATTAGCAAACGAGGCACGCGAAGTAACAGATGAGCTTTGTTATTTGGGCAACAAACTAACTGAGATGGGGGAAATAGAGAGGGTGTATAATGTAGGCTGGAAATGTCAAGAAAAACGTTTCTGAGGAGGAGAAATTTGTTAACATTGAATATCGATTTAAGTCTTAGGAAGTCTTTTGTGAAAGTATGTCTTGTAGCCATGTATGGAAGTGTAGCACAAACGAAAACAGTTTGGACAAGAAGTGAATAGAAGCTTTTGAAATGTTGTGCTACAGAAGAATGCTGAAGATGGGAAGATCACGTAAATAATCTGGAAGTACTGAACAGAGTTGGGGGGAAAAGAAATTTGTAGCACAGGCTGACTAGAAGAAGGGATCAGTTGATGGGAAATATTCTGAGACGAAGACGAAGAGGCTTGCACAGGATAGAGTAGCATGGAGAAACAAACATCTTTGACGTCAACCTGTTACAGATTTATGGAACATGGTTTATGCTCAAGAATTATTACGTTTCTGGAGAACGAAAAATCTTCGCTATAAAACTCAACATGGATTCTGCAAACAAAGATCTTACGAAATTCATCTCACTCCTCCATGAGAACCACAGTACTTAGACAAAAGCGCTAAGGTTGATGTCGTGTTCTTTGACTTTTGAAAGGTATTTGACACCGTTCCGCTCTGGTATTTAGTAAAAAACATACAAGCTTATCGAGTATCGAACCAGATTTGCGACAGGATTCGAGACTTCCTTGCAGACAGAACTCAACACGTCGCTCTTAACGGAACAAAATCGACAGATTTAAAAGTAATTTCCGAAGTACCCCAAGGAAGTGTGATAGGATCGTTACTGTTCCCGATCTACATAAATGATCTAGCAAAAAGTGCTGGATATCTTTAAGACTGTTCGCAGATGAAGCAAAGTAGCAACGCAGAAGACAGATCGATTTGCAGAACGTCTTGCAGAGGACTGATGAATGGTGCAGGCTCTGGCAGTTGACCCTGAACGTAAACAAATGTAACATATTGCGCATACATAGAGAAGAAAGCCTCTACTGTACAACTACACTTTTGATGAGACACTGCTGGAAACATTTTCTACCGTAAAATGTCTAGAAATAACAATGGAGAGCGACCTTAAGTGGAATGACCACATAAAACAATACTAAGAAAAGCAGGTGCCAGTCTAAGACCCAGAGTAAGACTCTAAAGGAACCGCAATTCATCCACAAAGGAAGTGCCTTATAACACGCTTGCTCGGCCGATTCTTATGCATTGTTCATTAATATGGGGGTAGGGCTGATAGAAGAGATAAAGGAGATGCAACGAAGAGCGACGCTTTCGTCATGTGATCATAGAACGTTACCGAGATTCGCAACAAACTCCTATGGCAGACGTTACAAGAGAGGCGTTATGCATGACGGAGAGGTTTACTATTGAAATTTCGAGAGACCACTTTTCGGGAAGAGTCGGACAACATATTACTTCCTCCGACATACGTCTCGCGAATAATTCTTCCAGTGGTCCGTTCGCGAGTGGAACAGGGTAAGGGGGATCAGTTAGCAGTACCATTAGATGGCTTGCGGACTGTGATGTAGATGTAGATGTGAAGGTTTGACGGGAACGACTTCGGCTTTCACATTAAACTGAACTGTGCGTCCCTTCTCCCAGTAACATTACTAGTGTAGGTTACGGACACTCAGATCACCGACATGGTATCTAATTTAAAGACTGCCAACGGGACAGAATTCTACTAGTTGCAAAAAGAGTCTATACCAACAATGAAATACAACAAGCAGTGTTCAGTGTTTGCAACTATCGGCAGATCACAACCTTAATTTGGAATTTACCGAAAAGTCTTGGTTCAAGTACATCAGCACTACAGGTTACTTACACTACTAGTTACTTACAGAATTATTTTTTCGGAAAATCACATTACAGGCAGAAAAAATATTCATATAATACAGAAGAGATTTGTAAAATTATACACTCCTGGAAATTGAAATAAGAACACCGTGAATTCATTGTCCCAGGAAGGGGAAACTTTATTGACACATTCCTGGGGTCAGATACATCACATGATCACACTGACAGACCCACAGGCACATAGACACAGGCAACAGAGCATGCACAATGTCGGCACTAGTACAGTGTATATCCACCTTTCGCAGCAATGCAGGCTGCTATTCTCCCATGGAGACGATCGTAGAGATGATGGATGTAGTCCTGTGGAACGGCTTGCCATGCCATTTCCACCTGGCGCCTCAGTTGGACCAGCGTTCGTGCTGCACGTGCGGACCGCGTGAGACGACGCTTCATCCAGTCCCAAACATGCTCAATGGGGGACAGATCCGGAGATCTTGCTGGCCAGGGTAGTTGACTTACACCTTCTAGAGCACGTTGGGTGGCACGGGATACATGCGGACGTGCATTGTCCTGTTGGAACAGCAAGTTCCCTTGCCGGTCTAGGAATGGTAGAACGATGGGTTCGATGACGGTTTGGATGTACCGTGCACTATTCAGTGTCCCCTCGACGATCACCAGTGGTATACGGCCAGTGTAGGAGATCGCTCCCCACACCATGATGCCGGGTGTTGGCCCTGTGTGCCTCGGTCGTATGCAGTCCTGATTGTGGCGCTCACCTGCACGGCGCCAAACACGCATACGACCATCATTGGCACCAAGGCAGAAGCGACTCTCATCGCTGAAGACGACACGTCTCCATTCGTCCCTCCATTCACGCCTGTCGCGACACCACTGGAGGCGGGCTGCACGATGTTGGGGCGTGAGCGGAAGACGGCCTAACGGTGTGCGGGACCGTAGCCCAGCTTCATGGAGACGGTTGCGAATGGTCCTCGCCGATACCCCAGGAGCAACAGTGTCCCTAATTTGCTGGGAAGTGGCGGTGCGGTCCCCTACGGCACTGCGTAGGATCCTATGGTCTTGGCGTGCATCCGTGCGTCGCTGCGGTCCGGTCCCAGGTCGACGGGCACGTGCACCTTCCGCCGACCACTGGCGACAACATCGATGTACTGTGGAGACCTCACGCCCCACGTGTTGAGCAATTCGGCGGTACGTCCACCCGGCCTCCCGCATGCCCACTATACGCCCTCGCTCAAAGTCCGTCAACTGCACATACGGTTCACGTCCACGCTGTCGCGGCATGCTACCAGTGTTAAAGACTGCGATGGAGCTCCGTATGCCACGGCAAACTGGCTGACACTGACGGCGGCGGTGCACAAATGCTGCGCAGCTAGCGCCATTCGACGGCCAACACCGCGGTTCCTGGTGTGTCCGCTGTGCCGTGCGTGTGATTATTGCTTGTACAGTCCTCTCGCAGTGTCCGGAGCAAGTATGGTGGGTCTGACACACCGGTGTCAATGTGTTCTTTTTTCCATTTCCGGGAGTGTATGTGGTCCTAATTCTAGAATATCCTTTGTAGAACTCTTAAAGTGATATGACTTGCTGAAAATTACTTCAGTAATCAAACATTCCTTAATCGTAGAAAGATGTCACTAATATTTCTCTTTTCTCAGATAATATCCCAGAGCCAGAATTTAATACCTGGGCTAAAGACAACTTCTACAGAAACTTCAAGGATTTCACATGAGCAAAGAAAGCAGTATATTAAACAAGCTGTCAGCTAATACAAAATGGCTAGCGGGTAACGTAGTAGAGTTCACGAGTGAATCAAAGAACTTCTGTTTCGCCACTCCTTCTATTCCAGTAACAGTATTTTCGCGGATCCTCTTAAACTTAATGGCTTAGGCTGTAACGCAATAAACGATAGCACCCTAATACTATAATCCTTCATACATCGAAACGCAATTAATTTAAATAGTTTAAGGTAGTTTTACATGCAGCGTGGTATTGCCATCATAGTTACTGCTGGCACTCAAAACCCTCTCAGAACTAGTAATTACTATCGTTGTACCACGTTACATCTAAACTGAAAAATCTTGTGTATTTAACAATGGATTTTTCAGCTTGTTTGTATTTTCCTGTGTCTAGTGGCATAATGCTTCTAAGAACATGATAGTGGTATGACACCTTCCCAAAACACGTTGAGTTTTTAAATTAAATAAATCACTTGTTTGGACAACTCATGTGCTATAAGATCCGTTAAGAGGAGATCTGTGAGGGTATTTGGTTCCATCAGTGATTACGATCGCTGTCCGAGCGACTGCTACGGTCGCAGGTTCGAATCCTGCCTCGGGCATGGATGTGTGTGATGTCCTTAGGTCAGTTAGGTTTAAGTAGTTCTAAGTTATAGGGGACTGATGACCACAGTCGTTAAGTCCCATAGTGCTCAGAGCCATTTGAACCATTTTTGAACGATCGCTGTATCATGTTACTTGTAAAACGAATAGCCTTATTTGTTTGACAATGCATTTTTGTTGCTTGCATATTTGTGACTATGCCTAATTGCGTAACACTTTTAAGAACTTGACAATGGTATCATGTCTTCCACAACAGTGTTGTGTTTTTTAAATTAAATAAATCACACGTTTGTAACATTTGTGCAACTGGTGCGTCGTAATCTCAGTACTGATATCGTGATAAAGATTTACTATGACTTCTAACTGACAAAATGCACAAGTTTATCAGTATTTATGTAGACTGAACGAAATTATATTTTTAGGCCTCGCTTCCCATCATTTACTTCACTATTAGACGCCATTTTATTGCTACCATGACGAATTTACTCTTGACTGTAAACTATACATTTCTATAATTTTTATTTGAATAATATGACAGTTCTGTTCCATCTTTGATTGTTGGCGACGTGCCCTTTTAGTGCTAGTGTCTTATCGAAGCTTACGTGACTGATGTTTATGGAACGGACTACTACGGCGGCAGACACAGAGGCAAGGTACACTACTATCTTAGAAAGCAAACAAAGCGAGACACCGTTCATGTTATTGCATACGTAAGGACAATGTTTCTAATGGTTTAATAACTCCGAGACATAAGCCAAGTGTCTGATCCTATCGTATGACATGTTAATGAGCGTAACAGCTTCATTAATGTTATACCCTGTATACATAGAGGCAATGAAGAAAACACCGGCTGACTATGACTGTTACTCACCTTCAGCGGCTTGATTGTTGCTTTGCTGTCAAAGTGACACGAGAAACTTCACTACTATCATGCGGTACATCCACAATGTAAAGTCATTATGGAAAATTAGTAATTGTAAATAAGCTCTCACCCCCAGAATCACATTAGAATTTTTTATTTTATTTGTTTTAATTGAACGATGTGTTTTGAATAATAATACCACATGATCATGAAACATGACACAACATTAACTGAGAAATGAATAAGTAAACAGCGTCGTCAGTGGGTGTTCTGAAACACAGTACATCATTAGTTTAGCTCATACTACTTGTAAATTTAAAGTTCAACGTCCCGATTTTCACATACAAGTAAATGGTAATTTTGCATTTCATGACTCTCGGCCGGCCGGAGTGGCCGTGCGGTTCTAGGCGCTACAGTCTGGAACCGAGCGACCGCTACGGTCGCAGGTTCGAATCCTGCCTCGGGCATGGATGTGTGTGATGTCCTTAGGTTAGTTAGGTTTAATTAGTTCTAAGTTATAGGGGACTGATGACCTCAGAAGTTAAGTCCCATAATGCTCAGAGCCATTTGAACCATTTGAACTATGACTCTCTTTCAGTTTTCTCTCTTGTAGTCACAGCTCGAAAGTCGCACTATTGCTTCACTTCTGGGCATTTCCGATTCTCTTGCGTCGAGTTTGTTATCTTCCTTACGTATCACACTTTATTCTGCACGTACTCTATTATCTAAGTACTAATGATCAGGGCAGCAATATACATATATAACACGAGAACTTGAAACAAATACCCACTCAGAAAAGATAACTGTCTGTATATTATATAAGATTTACCAATAGTTTACAAAATTCTGAAGTGTAAAACTTTTAGCTGTTCTTGCTCTTTCGAATGCTATTTGTAGAAAGAAATTCTTTTGATTTTGATGTTCTGTCTCATTCATGTGACATGTGGATGGCTGCGGTTTGTAGAAAAATATTTTTTGTCGATGAAATCAAATATCAACCAACGTGCCGTCGTATTGTTCATACAAAAATGAAGATATTTATATGTAGATGGAAAACAATGTACACTGATAAGGCAAAACATTATGACCACGTGCTTGATGGATTGTTTGTCCGCCTTTGGAATGAAAGACATCACTAATTCTGCCTATCAGGGATCCGACAGTTTGTTGGCACGTTTGTGGAGGTGTGTGGCATTAGATGTCTACGCACAGGTCGTGTGATTCACGTAAATAATGGACCGCTGATCTGCGTAGGCGGTGATGGTGTCCGATAACAGCCCAGATAGGTTCCATAGAATTTAAATCAGGCAAATTTGGTCGCCGAGACGAGACGTCAACACGAGCTCTCTTTAATGCTCCTGAAACCACTGTATCACGGTTCTGACTCTGAGACACGGACAATTATACTGCTGAAAGATGAGATCGCCTTCGGGGGAGACGTCAAGCATGAAGAGATACAGGTGGCTGTGGCTGTCAGCGTGTCTTCGACTGCTACCACCGAGCGCTGGAGAATATCTCCCATAGCATAACACCGCTCCCACCAGCCTACGTGAGAAGCGCACTGCACGTTTCGAGCCGCCGTACACCTCGATGACGGCGTTTGTGGAGACGACCATCGATCTAGTATAACAAAAATGAGATTCACCTGAAGACTCGACACATGGTCTGCGTCGATGTTCAAAATGTAAGGTGAACGGTGTGCTTCGAAACACTTGTGCGTGCACCAGCATTGTGCTCTTTCGGCAGAGATGCCACAGATCACTATCTATCCTACTTTACAGAGACGATAAGCCTCCGAACCCCATGTTCTGTGAAGAGTCGTGGACGTCAAACCATTTAGCGCCTAATAGTAGTTTCACTGACATTCTTTCTCTTTCCGTATATGCTCCCGACAATGGCACATAAACATTCGTCCAGCTTGGCCGTTTTCGCGACACTCGTTCATGGGCTCTACGTAATAATAATCTGCCCTTTGTCAAAGTCTCTTATCTCAATGGATTTCACCACTTGCTGCCCATATCTTCGCAAGGGTGATCCCCAACCTGTGCCTGCTCCGCTTACATACTTTTGTTACCGCGTCAGGTGCCCGTAACGCCACCAGGTGGCAGCCAACATAGCAAAAATATTAGATACAGGCTGCCAGGTAGATGCTATTTTTCTTGACTTCCGGAAGGCGTTCGATACAGTTCCGCACTGTCGCCTGATAAACAAAGTAAGAGCCTACGGAATATCAGACCAGCTGTGTGGCTGGATTGAAGAGTTTTTAGCAAACAGAACACAGCATGTTGTTATCAATGGAGAGACGTCTACAGAAGTTAAAGTAACCTCTGGCGTGCCACAGGGGAGTGTTATGGGACCATTGCTTTTCACAATATATATAAATGACCTAGTAGATAGTGTCGGAAGTTCCATGCGGCTTTTCGCGGATGATGCTGTAGTATACAGAGAAGTTGCAGCATTAGAAAATTGTAGCGAAATGCAGGAAGATCTGCAGCGGATAGGCACTTGGTGCAGGGAGTTGCAACTGACCCTTAACATAGACAAATGTAATGTATTGCGAATGCATAGAAAGAAGGATCCTTTATTGTATGATTATATGATAGCGGAACAAACACTGGTAGCAGTTACTTCTGTAAAATATCTGGGAGTATGCGTGCGGAACGATTTGAAGTGGAATGATCATATAAAATTAATTGTTGGTAAGGCGGGTACCAGGTTGAGATTCATTGGGAGAGTCCTTAGAAAATGTAGTCATTCAACAAAGGAGGTGCTTACAAAACACTCGTTCGACCTAGAGTACTGCTCATCAGTGTGGGATCCGTACCAGATCGGGTTGACGGAGGAGATAGAGAAGATCCAAAGAAGAGCGGCGCGTTTCGTCACAGGGTTATTTGGTAACCGTGATAGCGTTACGGAGATGTTTAACAAACTCAAGTGGCAGACTCTGCAAGAGAGGCGCTCTGCATCGCGGTGTAGCTTGCTCGCCAGGTTTCGAGAGGGTGCGTTTCTGGATGAGGTATCGAATATATTGCTTCCACCTACTTAAACCTCCCGAGGAGATCACGAATGTAAAATTAGAGAGATTCGAGCGCGCACGGAGGCTTTCAGACAGTCGTTCTTCCCGCGAACCATACGCGACTGGAACAGGAAAGGGAGGTAATGACAGTGGCACGTAAAGTGCCCTCCGCCACACACCGTTGGGTGGCTTGCGGAGTATAAATGTAGATGTAGATGTAGAAGGGGAAGTGGTCATATTGTTTTGGCTTATCAGTTTATGTGGAGCGCTACGATCTAAACCTCTGTGGATTTTTTTTTTTTTACCAAGTCACACAGTTGTTCGTCTCCTAGCAATAAATTACGGAGCTAAAGATAGTAACTTAATTAATCACGGTTAAAGTAACAAACGAACTTAACAAAAAAAAGATGTTTTTTTTCAGGTGCATCTGTTTAACAGTACTGAGGCAAGAAAGACCGAGTGTGTGTAGTGCTGCGTTTTTCTTGTGTCTTTGTCTCGTGTCCGCCCAGATCGGCACGGTTATTAATGGGTTTGGCATGGTTAGCTTAAGGAGTGGTCGGATACCGTTTTTATCGCCACCCATTTACACCCCGCGGTCCGCTTGCTTAGCTGAGTGGTTACGTGCTTGCCTACCACGCAGCGGGCCGAGATTCGATTCCCAGCCTGCTTGGAGACTTTCTCCGCTCGTAGACTGGGTGTTGTGTTGTCATCATCATTTCACCCTCATCACCGGCACGCGAGTAGCTCAATGTGGCGTCAGCTGAAATAAGACTCGCACTCGGCGGCAGAACTTCCCCGGATGGGGCCTCCCGGACAGAAATGCTATACGCTGATTTAATTTCTTACACCCCCGCGACGGAACATGTGTACCTCAACTATCTGCGTGCAGTATTATTCACGTGAAAGCGAGCGAAAGGTGTCTAAGTGTCTGCGAATCATGTAGCTGAGGGGTGACTTAGGTTCCACCCTGGTATTCAGCTACTGGGATGTAGGAATCGACCTGAAGACCACAAAGTATTCCGGCGTAACGTCAAGCGCCGGCACGACGATCAAGAACAGGAGAGAGGGAGGGCTGTGAGCCGACGCCAGCCAATAGTACGCTGACCGACCCCTTTCTAGGACGACGCCGAGACAGGAGCGGCCAATACACGAAGAGAATATAGGCACCGCGCCGCCTAGCTGCGGCCCGAGTTGAAGATGAGCCATTCCACGAACGCTGCAGCAGTGATTTATGAACTGTATTGTTTTGCTTGTATTGGAATTGTATATACCGAAGGACATTGATTATTTGCATGTCGCCATTTGCTTGCGACACAGCTTCATGAATACCCGAAGTCAAGTATTGTCATTTATCTTACTGTAATAAACTTCATTAATACGTTTTGCTTGAATTATTGTCTAGTGTTTCCTAGGCACTCTATATTAGATGAGTGGGCAGAACACAAAAAAAGAAAGATTAGGTTTAACGTCCCGTCGAGATGGAGCCAAAGTTCGGAATGTGTAAAGGATGGGGAAGGAAATCGGTCGTGCCCTTTCAAAGAAACCATCCCGGTATTTTGTTGGGCGATTTATGGAAATCACGGAAAAACTTAAATCTGGTTGGCCGGACGCGCTCTCGAATGCGAGTCCGATGTGGTAACCACCGATCTGCCCAGCTCGGTCTTAAGACCACATCCCAGCTGGTCGGCACTCCGACCTTTGACGTTAATCCGCCAGGTTGGATCCGAGCTGGGGGCCGGTGCACATACCCGTAACGGAAGCAGCTCTTTAACACATACGGCTATTCGGTCGATGTAAGACGTATTTACATTGTCGACTGCCATAATATTAATACATGGACACGAAAACTGAAGTACCGATTTTTAACATAAAATATGCAAGGGCCCAGTGAAACCTGCGTAATTTGAAAGGTATGTGGGACACCTGCCCAAGGATACTTCAACTCAATAAAGACAAGGCAATAATTACCAATCAAACCCAAACTCTGGATTGTAATTTCTAAAATATTTTATTTAACAGTTGCATGGCAACAGCAAACTGCTGTTGCCCCAGAATAGTATACAGGGTGGTCCATTGATCGTGACTGGGCCAAATATCTCACGAAATAAGCGTCAAACGAAAAAACTACAAAGAACGAAATTTTCTAGCTTCAAGGGGGAAACCAGATGGCGCTATGGTTGGCCCCCTAGATGGCGCTGCCATAGGTCAAACTGATATCAACTGCGTTTTTTAAAAATAGGAACCCCCATTTTTATTACATATTTGTGTAGTACGTAAAGAAATATGAATGTTTTAGTTGGACCACTTTTTTCGCTTTGTGATAGATGGCGCTGTAATAGTCACAAACATATGGCTCACAATTTTAGACGAACAGTTGGTAACAGGTAGGTTTTTTAAATTAAAATACAAAACGTAGGTACGTTTCAACATTTTATTCCTAAATGAAACCTTCCTCCAACCCCACCACACCGTCTACACTTCGCCCTACCTCCTCCACCGCTCCGACAATCCCCTCCCAATTGCGCGTGGCGGAGTTGCCATTGGGCACCATCGCCAGATCCCCGTTCGGCTCCAACCTCTCCTTCCCGACCCCACCGAACACCTGATCCTTGGTCTCTTCTTCCCTGGCCTTACCGTTACCTGCGCCACCATCTATGTCCGCCCTAACGCCCCTATTCCCTTCGACTTCCTCTCCCACATAGACCGTACCTTCTCCTCCTACGTGATCGCCGCCGACCTCAACATCCATAGTCGTTCCGCCGCCCAGTTACGGCGGTGGCATCGGTTCCTCTCCTCCCTTCAAGGCGACCTCATTCCCATCCCCCAGCACACCCGTCCCGAATCAAACTTCACTCCTGATGTTATCCTCTCCTCCCCCAACCTCCTTGGCCGCATCACGATGGATGTCCTGGAGCCTATTGGTAGCGACCATCTCCCTGTCCTCCTCACCGTTTCAGACGGTCGTCGCCCTCACCCCGACCCTCGTACTGACCCTCCCCCCAAGTATGTCCACGACTATTCCCGCGCCGACTGGAATGCCTACCGGGATACCCTTTCCACCCAGGTCGATAGCCACCCTCTCACCTACCACCACCCAGACAATGTCACTCAAGCCGCCTCCTTTCTCCAGCAGACCTTGTCTGAGGCCGTGGAGGCCCACGTCCCTACTGTCGCCATCCACCCCCACCGTCCTACCTTACCCCCACAGGCCGTTCTCCTCCTCGGTGAATCCCGTCGTCTCTACCGTGCCTTCCTCCGCACGCGTGACCCGGACACACTACGACGCCACCGGCAACTCCAGCGACACGTTCGTAATTTGCTGGCGGCTAAGAAACGCCGGGACTGGCGGCAGACATGCACCCGTTTAAATGCTACCCTACCAATCAACTCGTCCAAGTTCTGGTCGGCCTTCCGTCGCCTTACCGGAACTAAACCCTCCCCCTATTATCCTCTTCTCCATGATGATCACCCTTTCCCTGACTCCCTTAGTAAGGCCAATCACTTTGCCTCCTACCTCTCCGATGTATTTTCCATCCCCGATGATCCCCAATTCGATTACTCCCTCTTCCCGGATATCCGCGATCGAACTGACACCTCTTCCCATCCCCTCGCTCCTGGTTTCCAGTACTTGGACAACATTGCACACACGGAACTCAATGCCCCTATCACTACACAGGATCTCATTGCTACACTCCGCACAAAACGCAACACTGCTCCTGGTCACGATCGTGTCACCTACCGTCACCTTCGTGAAGCTCCTGTCTATTTCCTCTCCACCCTGGCCAGGCTCTACAATGTAGTCCTGTCCACCGGTTACTACCCCGACCTGTGGAAAACCTCCCGTATCCTCATGTTCCTTAAACCCGGCCAACCACCGTCTGCCGTCTCCTCCTACCACCCCATCAGCCTTACCTCGGTCTTCAGCAAGGTCCTGGAATCTCTCCTCACCCGCCGCATCCACCAGCATCTCCGCCAGCACCGCCTCCTTCCCGTTACCCAGTGTGGCTTTCGGCCGTCCTTCTCTTCCGACGACTTCTCCTTCACCTCACTCATCTCCTTTCCGAACAGCTTAATTCCCGTCGCTCCGCAATCTTCCTCTCCCTGGACCTCGAACGTGCCTATGACCGCGTATGGCATTCCGGTCTCCTCTTCAAGCTCCAAACCTTTGCCCTTCCCATTAACTACATCCGTCTGATCGGCTCCTTTCTCTCCCGCCGTCCTTCCTATGTCACCATCCATAACGCAGATTCCTACACCTTTTTCCCCTCTGCCGGTGTGCCCCAAGGCTCCGTCCTCTCCCCCCTTCTGTACCTTTTGTATATGGCGGACATGCCGCCGCCGCCAGCCCCCGTCCACCTTCTCCAGTTTGCCGATGATACCGCCTTCCTTGCCCTTGCCCCCACCCTGCAGCGCTCCCAACACCTTCTCCAATCCCATCTTGACCGGTTCACCGCTTGGTGCAACCAGTGGTTGCTCAAGGTCAATCCCTCCAAAACCCAGGCGATCATTGTAGGCAAAACCACCCCTTCCTTCCGCCTCCTTGATTTCTACATCACCATCTATGGCCGTCCTATCGCCCTCACTCCCACCCTTAAGTACCTTGGCGTCACCCTCGACCGTCGCCTCTCCTGGACTCCCCATCTCCAGACAATCCAAGCCAAGGCACGTTCCCGCCTCCATCTCCTCAAGCTCCTTTCCGGCCGTACGTGGGGTCTGGATCCCTCCACCATCCTCCACACCTATAAATCCCTCATCCGCCCTATCCTTTCTTATGCCCATCTGGCTTGGATCTCCGCCCCCCCTCCCTTTTATAAATCCCTCCAAATCCTTGAACGCCATGCTCCCCGCCTCGCCTATCGCATCCGTCTCCCCTCCCCCACGCGGATCCTGTATGATCTCATCCCCTTCCCCCACATCCTCCTTTTCCTTGAAAGGATACGGATCCTGTACACCTCCCGTAAACTTGATCCTCCTCACCCGCTCGTCTCCCCGATCCTCTCCCACCCCCGCCCGCTGCCGTGCCTGTATTCCCACGTCCCGCCCGGTCTTCATCTGTCCACCCTCCTTACCCTCTCCCAAGGTGGCTTCCGCCAGCTCCCTCTCCCTGATGATGTCCTCGTCCCCTCCATCTACCCCTCCTATCAACTTTGACCCTGCCCCGCCCCCCACTTCCCGTGTCCTTTCCTTTCAGCACCCTCCCTCCCTTCTCTTCTCTTCCCTTCTTTTTCCGTCTCCCCGTCCCCTCCCTTCCCCCTCTTCCCCTGGGCTTCCTCTCCCCCTTCCTCCCTCCCCCTATCTCCCCTGCCCGTGGCATCTCTGCTCTCCCCTCTCGCTCTCCCACTCCCCTTCCTCCTCCTCCTCTCTTGGCAGGTCCCCGGACTCACACATGCATAGTGAACATTTGCGCGCCGGCGATCGTCGCCTTCTGTGTCTCGTGTGTGTGACGTCGTATAGTGTTCTTGGTGTCCGCCATCCCACTCCTACGTTCACTTGTGCCGTCGGACTCATCAGTGTTTTGTGCGCCGTGCCAACGTGTTTTCAGTGTTGTTATCGTCACATGTGAACGGCTCCGTGTTTGTTGTGTCTCTGTGACCTCTCTCTTTTGCCCGTCACTTTGTTCATTGTCATTCACCATTTTTTATACTCTTGTAAAACGCTATGGCTGAAGAGCGGCGTAGTGTGCCGCTGCCAGCCTACCTGAGTTGTACAGGTTTTAAAATAACAATAAAGTAAAAAAAAAAAACAACATTTTATTTCGGTTGTTCCAATGTGATACATGTACCTTTGTGAACTTAAAATTTCTGAGAACGCATGTTGTTACAGCATGATTACTTGTAAATACGACATTAATGCAATAAATGCTCAAAATGAAGTCCGTCAACCTCAATGCATTTGGCAATACATGTAACGACATTCCTCTCAAAAGCGAGTAGTTCGCCTTCCGTAATGTTCGCACATGCATTGACAGCGCGCAGACTCATGTTGTCAGGCGTTGTCGGTGTATCACGATAGCAAATATCCTTCAACTTTCTCCACAGAAAGAAATCCGGGGACGTCAGAGCCGGTGAACGTGCGGGACATAGTGCTTCGACGACCAATCCACCTGTCATGAAATATGCTATTCAATATGGCTTCAACCGCTCGCGAGCTACGTGCCGGACATCCATCACGTCGGAAGTACATCGCCATTCTGTCATGCAGTGAAACATCTTGTAGTAACATCGGTAGAGTATTATGTAGGAAATCAGCATACATTGCACCATTTAGATTGCAATCGATATAATGGGGCCAATTATCGTTCCTCTCATAATGCCGCACCATACATTAACCCGCCAAGGTCGCTGATGTTCCACTTGTCGCAGGCATCGTGGATTTTCCGTTGCCCAATAGTGCATATTATGCCAGTTTCCGTTACCGCTGTTTGTGAATGACGCTTCGTCGCTAAATAGAACGCGTGCAAAAAATCTGTCATCGTCCCGTAATTTCTCTTGTGCCCAGTGGCAGAACTGCACACGACGTTCAAAGTCGTCGCCATGCCATTCCTGGTGCATAGAAATATGGTACAGGTGCAATCGATGTTGATGTAGCACTCTCAACACTGACGTTTTTGAGATTCCCGATTCTCGCGCAACTTGTCTGCAACTGATGTGCGGATTAGCCGCGACAGCAGCTACAACACCTACTTGGGCATCATCATTTGTTGCAGGTCGTGGTTGACGTTTCACATGTGGCTGTACACTTCGTGTTTCCTTAAATAACGTAACCATCCGGCGAACGGTCCGGACACTTGGATGATGTCGTCCAGGATACCGAGCAGCATACATAGCACACGCCCGTTGGGAGTTTTGATCACAATAGCCATACATCAACATGATATCGACCTTTTCCACAATTGGTAAACGGTCCATTTTAACACGGGTAATGTATCACGAAGCAAATACCGTCCACACTGGCGGAATGTTACGTGATACCATGTACTTATACGTTCGTGACTGTTACAGCGCCATCTATCACAAAGCGAAAAAAGTGGTCCAACTAAAACATTCATATTTCTTTACATACTACACAAATATGTAATTAAAATGGGGGTTCCTATTAAAAAAAAAAAACGCATTTGATATCCGTTTGATCTATGGCAGCGCAATCTACCGGGCCAACCATAGCGCCACCTTGTTTCCCCCTTCAACCTAGACAAGTTTCGTTCTTTGTAGTTTTTTCGTTTGATGCTTATT
The DNA here is from genome assembly GCF_021461395.2 of Schistocerca americana. Classification (NCBI taxonomy): domain Eukaryota; kingdom Metazoa; phylum Arthropoda; class Insecta; order Orthoptera; family Acrididae; genus Schistocerca; species Schistocerca americana. Next base: position 225,050,504 of record NC_060120.1, on the reverse strand, counting down.
TCGTGAGATATTTGGCCTGGTCTTTATCAGTGGACCACCCTGTATATAATTGTCCTAGACTCTGAACATTACTAAAGAGACAAAATGTCTACAGGAGTCAAAACCAACCCCAGATAATAAATAATTTTATAACCCTCTTTATGTAACTCTTAGGAACCTTACAAACAATAAATGGTTTACTGAGAAAACATCCACAGAAGCAGAACACCTTTTAAGATATAACACCAGAATCAACTCACATTTTCTTTTTCTGCGTAAGATATTAAAAACCCAGTACAATGAAAGGCATCTTGCAGGTATTACAGCCGGCCATGGTGGTCTAGCGGTTCTAGGCGCGCAGTCCGGAACCGCGCGACTGCTACGGTCGCAGGTTCGAATCCTGCCTCGGGCATGGATGTGTGTGATGTCCTTAGGTTAGTTAGGTTTAAGCAGTTCTAAGTTCTAGGGGACTGATGACCATGGATGTTAAGCCCCATAGTGCTCAGAGCCATTTGAACCATTTTTTTGCAGGTATTACAAAATTTCAGCGACAAGTAGGGGCACACCAGAGGTGCGCATAAACTACAACTCAGATCGAGCGTGAATGAAAGCTGAAAGGAACGGTGAAGAAGGAAAGGCGGACGCTTCGGCGTCACTAGGAACAAATAACAAAATACTCAAATTAAATTCGATGAAGAACTGGAGTCTAGTGATAAACACAGAGACCGCGCTATCGGCTACGATTCAAACTGGCCGCCACCAAGGACTTGTGCCCCAGTTAACCGACCAGCTACAATGGACGACGCGCGCTGCTGATTATACCACTGAAACAACCACATACAACCACACAGCAACTGGGCAGTGTCCAGAGTAATACAATCCTTAACACATCAGAAAAATTTTCAGAAGAGGAATACGGCCATTCACATTCAGAATTAACCACTTTAAATATGTGCATGTGTCCGCTACTTTGTTATTAATAATATATGCAGACAAGCTTAGTACTGCCAGAGCAGGAAGTGATAATATACTCAATTATATAAGAAGCTAGTCATAGTGCTAAATCAACCACTCATAACTTAACTCATAACATAACCCCAAAGCCGATAATTATATTATGTATATTCAGTGGAACTGGAAATGAGCGTTTGGCGTCATTGTCAGGGAGGCCCCTTACGAGGCAGGTCCGGCCGCCTTGTGCAGGTCTTATTACATTCGACGCCACATTGGGCGACCTGCGCGCCGGATGGGGATGAAATGATGATGACAGCACAACATCCAGTCCCTGAGTGGAGAAAATCCCTTACCCAACCAGGAATCGAACCCAGGCCTGTAAGACAGCAATCCGTCACGCTGACTACTCAGCTATCAGCGCAGACATATACATTCAATAAACACATACTCAACAATTACAATACAACTGGACTCTAGCACACAATAAATTTTGCATCATTAAGTCCCTGCTTGTTTACCTCTGTACACATAACCTAAATACCGGGAGACAGCCAGAACATCGAACCTGTGGTTATTTGTGAGTGCACCGACACGCACTTACATATACACTCCATGCCCGTACCTCAAGTGCGTCCAAAACAGGCAAACCTCTTTCACACAGATAACCACTGTTTATTAAGTTGCGCACCAGTGGTCAATACGAAACGGATAATATGGGCGTTCAGACACTTGGAGAGCCGTTACCAGCAAACAGCACGAAATCTAGTGTACAAATGTACAGCAGGACTTTAAGAACCTGAATAATTCCCACAGATTGTTTCTGTAGCGTATTCGGTTGCAGGCTGATACATTAGAAAGGCATTTTCACAAGTTCATATCGTTTAGCAGTACAGACGGGACCATCGCACTCTCACTAGACGCACTACACACTTGCTGACCGCACGCACGCACCGCGGCCCCACTGCCCACGTGACAGAAATAGGCAGAGCATGAGCAAAGAGCGACCGCCGACAACCAGACTGCGCACAGGAGCGCCAACCAACCGACCAAAACCAGACGTCTCCCCATTTTTTTCTTTACTGTTATTTTCACACCTGATTCAGGTAGGCCAGCAGCGGCTTACTACGCCACTCTTCGGCCACAGATATGGCTAACGATACAAAAGGATGTAACGCCGGAAATGCATATCCTCCTATTTCCATCTATTGTACTATTATTTTTTTTTTCCTTGTTTTGTTACCTCAAGATATGACATTTCTGTCTCTTTATATATTGTAATTGTTTTACTGTTTGTATATATATATTTATGCACTTATGTCGATGTATAATTGGTTTGTTTCGTAAATATTATTTGTATTTTTACGCTGGGTCTTGCCTAGGGAAAACTGCTATCGAACGATTACATCGATGGGTCGTGTGAAGAATCAAAGTGTGTAGGATCTTTGGTAGTGTTAACTCTGCCGCGTGGAGCGCGGGCAGAGCAAGTAGGAGTCTGGCTGGAGTAGCGAGTGGAGCAGGTGTGTTGTGTGACGCTCCCGCGAGTTGCCGCGCTTTCGGGGTTTGGCAGCATGTAATTGCGCTCGACTCGCGATGATAGTTTCTGACATGGTGTCGCGGACGGGAAGCATTAGCTGGCGCACATCAAGAGCCCGTTTCGCCTGGTGACCGTGTCGAGAAGAAGGCGCGCCAACATCCAGCTTCTGCAACAGCGACGGCCGACAATGAGTGACTGTCGCCACCTCCTCGATCGACGGCTTCAAACCTTCAATCAACCAACAAGGAAGACTAAAAGCACGTAAAGTTTCAGAACTGTATGGCAGACCTCAGCTTTTCAAATTGTTCCATTTGCCTCGCAAAATTACAGCAACTTAGCATGAACCTTTGTTGCTCATTGTCCCAATTGCATTGCCAAGCAGGGTCCCTTCCTTTTCCGAAATGAACCCGAGTGTCGTTGAAATTCAAACGCCAGCATTAAAATAATATAATTAGGTTTCACTGCTTTAATTTCAAAGTTCAGTAGCTGGCTACAATATTTAGGTTACACGAGCACAAATTTAGAGTGCGAGTTTTGTTAGCTTATTTTAGCTTACCTGTGACTGCAGCTCAGCTTGGTACGTACTAAATTTTACTATTGTTAATAGTTCAGAATCATTTAATTCAAGTTCAAAGTTAAATCTCTTGTTTCTAAATTGCGTAGAGTCAAGTTGCTTTTGAAATGATTGTTGAGGTAGTCCAAGACTAACCGTATTTTACTGGATTTCGATGTGCTTCAGAAAGAAAGCTCACTATTAACTTCAGTCACTAAATTAACTTTCGATTTTCCGGTTTTATTAATTCTTTTGCTAAATTAAGTCAGAGTGTAGCGAAATTTATTACTTCTGACAAACTTTCAGTTTTCACACTACACGTGTCAACCTTCAGTTGCCACGCTTCTAGTGTTAATTATATGTGTAATAACCTTTCTTTTTCAGTTACTATAGTAATTGTCCTTAGGACTGGCGACCGTGATTTCCCCCAAATCTCAAATATCTAATTACCGCTAGTTAATTGTTAACGTAACGGCCGCACATTTACTTTCTTTATTAACTTTACCCCTTTTCAAAATTAATTTCCACCAGTTTCATTTGCATTTGTCCTTTCAATTAGATGTAACCCTTTCCTCCCTCTTTACCGATAGATTAACTTCGGTGACGATTGCTTTTCCCAAATTTCCATTAGGTACACGCGGTTTAATTTCTCACTGTCATTAAGGTCGGTAAGTGAGGGGGGAGGTTACACGTGGCGACCTGGTGACAGCACAATCTTCAGTTTTGAGGTTGTTCTGGACTCGAATTTTGTATGGTGCAAATCTCGTAACAAAGTACTGGTTACGTACAGGCCGTTACGTCAGCGAGAATAAGTTGTGGGAGTAATCCTAATTATATTTGAGATTTGGCAGTTATATTGAAAATTATTAAAATGAGTGAAGGCAACAATTGCCAAAATTTGGTAGACTTGGTTACGGAACAATCGGTCGAACAGTGGGAAACGCGCGCCGCGGTACCCATTGTTCAGGGGCAGGCGGCTAGCATGAAAGACGCGACCGCCGAAACGCAACAAAGAGCAGAAATGGAATTCCAAAGTTTAGAAAATGTTTCGGAATCAGAAGTGAAAATCAAATCTGAATCCCTTGATGACGAATACGGGGGGACAATTAAAGAGGAAGCCGCTACGGAAGTAAAACCGGTAGTTTCCGGGAATTTAACTGATTTATTGAATGTTTTGATTAACGAAATCAAGAGTCAATCGGCCAAGCAAGAAGATCAGGCTGCCAAACAAGAAGCTCAGGCTGCCAAGCAAGAAGCTCAGTCTGAAAAATTTGAACGGATGCTAGACAATCAGAACAAAGCTATTAACGTTGTTATCAACAATGTTGGAGCTGTTAACACAAAAGTTGATAAAATCAAAGAAGATATTGTTGTAATTAATACCGAAATCGGTAATCTTAAACAGGAAATGATAGGCGTTCAGGCGGAAATTGCGAGCATAAATACTCGTTTTGATTCCGAAATTAGCAGAATCGAGAAAAGTGTAGGAGACGCAGTTGCTCCGATCATCGAGAATAAGGTGACGGAACAAATTCAATTAGTGAGAAAAGAGGATCATCAGAAGGTGGAAACTTTAAAGGCTTTAGTATCCGAAGTAGATACCAAAGTGACGAAGCAGGCTAATACCTGCGAAGAGAAAAAGAGGGAAGTGGAAACGCTTGCGACAACCACTTGCCAAGTGATTACGAGGGTGTCGGAATTAGAAAGGAAACTTGACGAAAAACAGAGCTATGTGCCAATCTGTGCACATAGTTCGGAGTTGTTGACGAAAGAGGAGCGGTTCGACCCCTTGAAAAAAGGCGGTATACACCCGACGGATTTCATTAAAAATTGTGAAAGAGTTTTACCCAGATCATGGACTAATGAGAGAAAAATTAATGCGGTTATTGATGTGTTGGCTGGTGATGCCAAGCGTTGGGGCTTAAACCTCAACATTACGAACCTGACTTTTGACGAGTTTAAAAATTTGTTTCTGGCTGAATACTGGTCAGAGCAGAAACAGCAAGGTGTCTGGCGCGAATTTGTCGTATCGAGGCCTTTCGATACGAATTCGCGCGTTTCGATGAAGGAGTTTTGTGAGGGCTGGATCCGCAAGTTGGCATATTTGCGTGATCGCCGCACGGAATCCGAAATAGTCTGGGAACTCTACAAGAAGCTTCCAGATGATACAAAACGCTACGTAGGAAGCAATTACAGGACAATCAATGATTTCCTGGAAAGAGTTGAGGACGAGGACAATTGGCGCAATAATCGCGACAGTGGTGGAGGCCATGGTAACAACAACAGGAACCACAACAACGATAACTATGGGAATAATGCATACCGCAGTCTTGGCAGCAATAACAATAATGGTTCGGGCCGTAATGACAATCGGTACAATGCAAATAATAACAGGAATGACGGAAACCAGTATCATACTAGCGTGATACGGGCTTCGCAGAATAGTAATAACGCCAGAGGGTGTGATCAGCCGCCTCAGCAGCATCAGGGGAGCGTATCTGCTGGGACGAGACAGGGAAACCATTAGCCGCGCCGGTGAGGGGCCGACCGGGCGTGGAGAAATTTTGGCGGCCCAATAACAGTAGAAAACCGAGGTGTCGTCGTTATGAAAATTCCGTATGGAATAATCAACGGCGGGAGAGTGTGCCAGTATTAGGAGAAAGGAGTGCGCCCATAAGTAGTAGATCAGCTGTAGACACGGCAGTAGAAAATACATTCACTGTCAGTGAGAACAATTTAAGTAGTGTTCCGGAAATCGACTATAAAGTGGCAGCTGTAATACCCACAGCGGAACTGGAGATTGAGTTTAAGAATGATTCGCAAGTGTTGAAAGAAGATCAGATGTCGGATAAAACGTCCGTCATCGAGCGAGGGGATGCAGAGAGGGATGAGGACTGGTTAAGGCAGTTCGGTCGCTTATACGACGAACTAAGAGATTATAGGGGCCTGTACGGGAGAAGTGTTTATGGGGAGCGCGGGCAGGATTTGCCGCGTCTCGTCCCGCAGGAAGATAGTGATTGTGAAGTGATGGAAAGTTCTGGCCCTAACCGGCAGACTTTACTAGAAATAGTTGATGTTAAGGGGGAGCACGAGCAAGATGCGTCGTGTTTCGTCCCGCAGGAGTTGAATGTTGAAGTAGTAACGGAAAGTTCTGGCCCTAACCGGCAGACTTTACCGAAAGTTGTAGTGGTAGAAGTAGCCGACCCATCCGACGCGAACATCCAGTTTAAACATTGCGAGAGTATTAAGGAGAAAGATTACGAAAATTTTAGTGATAGCCGGACACGATTGGTAGAAAAGCACGTAGATTACAGCGTGTATGAGGTTAGAGCTGACATTATACGGTCAGAAGATAACAGTGTGGGTTGCGCAGATCTAGAGGAAGTAATTGCAGATACTACTGGGCACATGTCTCCAGGTAGATTGGCAGATGAGATCAATCTGATTAAAGAGGAATCAACGAAAGTGACAATTAGTGAATTGATAGCAAAGCAACACTCACTAGTTGACGAGTTACAGGAAAAGGTTTCGGTATTGGAGGCGGCGCTACAGACTAAGCCTCAGGACAAACGTGTTGAAATTAAAACTGTATGTGAACAGAGGCTGAAAAAGCCGCCAGATAAACTGGATTTAGGATCAAAGCCGGATGGTTTTTTCTGGAATGACCTGGATATAGACGAGGATTTACTGTGGGAAAATAAAGAAACAGTCGAGGACAAGTGTAGACAGATAGTAGTGTCTGTTAATATGCACGACCTACAACTAAACGTGTTGATTGACACCGGTGCAGAATTGAGTGCTGTATCTGGGAAAATATTTGAGTTACTGAAAGACAGACCTGGCATCGTAGTTATGCCAGTAACAGGAGTGAAAATTATCGGTGCTACTGGGAAGGCCAGTAAACCGGTCACAAAACAGATTTTTGTCAACTTCGAGATATGTGGGGCACGATTTGAACAAGAGTTTGTCGTCGTGCCAGACTTAACTACGGAAGTAATTATCGGGTTAGATTGGCTATTAAAGTACCGTGCAGTGATTAACTGCGAAAGCAAAACTTTGACATGTACGTCCCAAGATAAAACAATAGTAGTTAGTTTTGACGAGGCAGAAGACGGTGTGCATAGGCAATACCAGCCTATACACATTGTTAACTGGCCGAATGGTATTGACGTAGGTATGAATTTGAACTACTGTAATGTGAGGAATCTCGGCATTGACAATAGTGTAGAAAGTGAATTGGAAAGTATTGTAGACGGTGTGTCAAACGTAACACACGAACAAAGACGAGGCCTGTATGAAGTAATAATGAGGAATAAGAGTGTGTTTTCAGACAAACCGGGTCTTGTGGAAGGATATAAATGCAAGTTGCATGTAATTCCGCACGAACCATTCTTCGTGAGACCGTATGCTATACCGCTGTCCAAAAAGGAAGCAGTGCAACGGGAGATAGATAAGATGATCGAATGGGGAGTGATTGAAAGAAGTACAAGTCCATACAATAACGGTTTGGTCATTGTAGCAAAACGGGATGGTAGTGTGCGTATTGTGATTGACGCACGCACGTTGAATAGGGTCGTTCAACGTGAAACAGACAGACCAGAGAGTATGGAGGAGATTTTGCAACGTTTTCATGACGTTAAGTTCATGACTAGCCTCGATCTGACAGCTAGTTACTGGCAAATAGAACTCGAAGAAGAATCTAGGCCATACACCGCCTTCTTGTTTGCGGGCAGGTGTTATCAGTATAGAGTACTGCCGTTTGGACTTAATATATCTGTGTCCGTATTCATCAGGGCCCTAGATAAAGTGCTAGGACCGGCTTTGAGTTCAAGATTAACTGTATATGTTGACGACCTATTGTTGGCCAATGCCACTTGGCATGACCATTGTGACCTGTTAGATGAAGTTTTTAGAGCATTGCGCCGTGGCGGAATGACTCTAAAGCTAAAGAAATGCGAATTTGTGAAGCAGGAACTGAAATTTTTAGGGCATGTAATTACCACTGCTGGTATTACGAAAGACCCAGAGAAACTAGAGGCAATAAGGAATTGTCCTCCACCCAAGTCTAGGAAACAGTTAAAAAGTTTTCTAGGGCTCACAGGATTTTACCGTAAATTTGTAAAAGGACAAGTGTTTAATGATGAAAATTTGAATAACCTCTTACGCAAAAATGTTCCGTTTGTGTGGACTGACGGGTGTCAGACCGCTTTCGAGAGATTAAAAGACGAGTTGTTAAGATCTAACATACTATTCCATCCTGATTTATCGCTACCCTTCCATCTGGGAACGGATTCGTCGAATTACGGGGTGGGGGTAGAACTGTTCCAAGAAGTTGGTAAAGGAGAGGATAAGGAACACCGGACGATAGCGTTCGCGAGTCGAACTTTATCAAAAAGTGAGCGAAACTACACGATTTCTGAGAAAGAGTGTCTCGCTATCGTGTGGGGATTCAAGAAGTTCAAGGGTTACCTATGGGACCGTAAGGTGATTATTCATACGGACCATAAGGCACTCACTTATCTGAAGGATTGTAAACTACTTCACGAAAGACTAACTAGGTGGTCGCTGTATTTACAGCAATTTAACTATGACATCTGTTACGTAAAAGGGACCGACAATTGCGTAGCGGATGCGCTGTCGCGGTTGCCCGAGTCTAATCAAGGTCTATTGAAAGATGAGGCAGATGGAGTGGTCAAATTGTACTATTTTAAAGAAGTTGAGGGACGTAAATTAATAATGAACATTTGTAAGAATCTACGTCGTCATCAGAACGAGGATGGTTGTTTAAATATGGTGAAAACCCGATATGATGAAAAGAGTCCAGAAGGAGAGAAATTAAGGAAGTATTACAAGATATACGATCATATCTTGTACATACGTAAGGGTGAAGATAGTAATATTTGGCGGGTATGCTGGCCCACCAAATTCGTCACGGAAATAATAGACTACTACCATTTGGCGTATGGTCACTGTGGACCGAAGAAATGTACGGAAAAGCTGTGTGAAGTAGTGCATTTTAACAACATGTTAAAACGCGTTACTGACAGAGTGAAAACTTGCGATTTATGTCAGAAGGTGAAGGTTACCAACTGTACGAGTCGTGGTCCTATGCAAAGTATAAGGCCTAACGACACCTTTGAATTACTGTGCGTGGACTTGTACGGACCTTTGCCCAAGTCATCAGGAAACTTTGCCTACATTTTAGTAGTGCTAGAAGCTTTTTCCAAGTTCATCAAGCTATACCCGATTAGGAAAGCTACAGCCAAAGCGGTCTATAGCAAGCTTGTGAACGATTATTTTGTTCATATTGGTAAGCCCAAGGCGATTCTATCAGACAGTGGGGCACAATTTACTTCTAAGTTGTGGAATGAAGGCATGGAAAGTAATGGGGTCGAGGTGATCCATATTTCAGCTTATTGTCCGGCTGGGAATCCCGCTGAGAGGTATATGCGCGAGCTAGGCCGACTGTGCCGTACCTATTGCCATCACAACCATAGGGCATGGGGAAAATATGTAGCAGTATTTGAGAGAATTATGAACACCTTGAAACATGAAACTACGGGATTTTCTCCAGAGGAAATCCTGTTGGATGACAGAAGTAAAAGTTTAGTGGAAGAGATAATCAAATTCCCCCCACGGATTGACATTAGTATTGGTGTGAAAAAAGATCGTTTGCGAGAAGTAATGAAGCTTAAAGCCGATGCTCGCATACGTCGTCATGACGCTAAAGCGCGTTTTGCTAAGTTTGCGATCGGAGACTTAGTACTTGTAAAAGCTCATGAGAAATCGAGCGAGATAGACAATGAAATCTCTAAATTTAAGTTTGTTTATAATGGACCATATAAAGTCATTGGTATACCTCACACAAATGCTTATTGCTTAGAGTATCCAAGCTCTGGAAAGCTATTAGGTATACGAAATATAGTAGATTTGAAATTGTACCAACCTAGGATCGATTAATACCACACAATGGGTAATTTGTACAATATGTAAATATAGAGCGTAAGATTTAAGGTTTGCTAGATTGCCATGCTTTTGACTGACCAAGGTCATTAAAGAAGTTGTAATTAATAAGTAATTAATTTTGATTAATCAATTTAATTTTAATCAATTTAATCATGATCTAATCAACTGAAAAATCCAAGCTGCTAGTTTAAGTTTTCAGCTGAGTCACAGTAGATTAAGCAATGTAAATATGGTTTTGTAACTAGCTGTAAGATTCCATGAATATGTGTTTTACTAGTCATTGCCGATGTACTTAGACGCTGTTTTAAGTTTCAGGCTTGTACATGTGTGATGATGGACAGTGTTGAGTTATCCACTGTGATAGTGTTTATGGACTCCTTGAGATTACTCGGGAGTGAGTTTTTCCGAAAGAATTCAGTGAAACGGACGTTCTGGAAACGCCGTCACAAGGGCGAGTGAGATCAAGCGTGCCGCACACGCGGGCGCAACAATACTGGCGAGGCGAGCCGCTGTCGGCTCTTGTGCCGCTGTTGGCTCTTGGGCCGCTGTCGGCATTCTTTGTACTTGCGAGTGCGGAAGGCGGAATTGTTTTTCTTCCTGGACAGCTGAAAGAATTCTACTGTCAATATTTATGTTTTTTTCGATCTGATGTGTGTTATTTTCTTGTTTAGCGTTTAATGGACTCCCATGACGAGAATATTAATTATGAAAGGGTTATGTAAAAATGTGTATTCTATGTAATTAATTATTAATTTGCGTATTTTCATCTACCTGTTTTTATGACCATGTACTCTGATTAATTTTGTAAATAGTATTCCATTTCTTGATACTGTTGGGAATTTTGACAATTTTAGAATAGCTAAACCATTTTCTATGTTTTCTATGAATTTTAATATGTTGTCAACCTGTTTTATTTTGTGCAAGATGACAGAGTGGAATAAGATTAGGAGTGTCTCCACTCAATTATTATGGTCTAAAAATTGATTTATGGTTAATTAGACGAATGCTAAATTTTGTTGATGTTTTGAGCATATGCATTTCCGCTGTTTCTTTTTTGGGACATTTTCTGAGTCTGTTTACGTTACACGAACATCCTCAGACAATGTGGGGCACGTGTAACGCCGGAAATGCATATCCTCCTATTTCCATCTATTGTACTATTATTTTTTTCCCCTTGTTTTGTTACCTCAAGATATGACATTTCTGTCTCTTTATATATTGTAATTGTTTTACTGTTTGTATATATATATTTATGCACTTATGTCGATGTATAATTGGTTTGTTTCGTAAATATTATTTGTATTTTTACGCTGGGTCTTGCCTAGGGAAAACTGCTATCGAACGATTACATCGATGGGTCGTGTGAAGAATCAAAGTGTGTAGGATCTTTGGTAGTGTTAACTCTGCCGCGTGGAGCGCGGGCAGAGCAAGTAGGAGTCTGGCTGGAGTAGCGAGTGGAGCAGGTGTGTTGTGTGACGCTCCCGCGAGTTGCCGCGCTTTCGGGGTTTGGCAGCATGTAATTGCGCTCGACTCGCGATGATAGTTTCTGACATGGTGTCGCGGACGGGAAGCATTAGCTGGCGCACATCAAGAGCCCGTTTCGCCTGGTGACCGTGTCGAGAAGAAGGCGCGCCAACATCCAGCTTCTGCAACAGCGACGGCCGACAATGAGTGACTGTCGCCACCTCCTCGATCGACGGCTTCAAACCTTCAATCAACCAACAAGGAAGACTAAAAGCACGTAAAGTTTCAGAACTGTATGGCAGACCTCAGCTTTTCAAATTGTTCCATTTGCCTCGCAAAATTACAGCAACTTAGCATGAACCTTTGTTGCTCATTGTCCCAATTGCATTGCCAAGCAGGGTCCCTTCCTTTTCCGAAATGAACCCGAGTGTCGTTGAAATTCAAACGCCAGCATTAAAATAATATAATTAGGTTTCACTGCTTTAATTTCAAAGTTCAGTAGCTGGCTACAATATTTAGGTTACACGAGCACAAATTTAGAGTGCGAGTTTTGTTAGCTTATTTTAGCTTACCTGTGACTGCAGCTCAGCTTGGTACGTACTAAATTTTACTATTGTTAATAGTTCAGAATCATTTAATTCAAGTTCAAAGTTAAATCTCTTGTTTCTAAATTGCGTAGAGTCAAGTTGCTTTTGAAATGATTGTTGAGGTAGTCCAAGACTAACCGTATTTTACTGGATTTCGATGTGCTTCAGAAAGAAAGCTCACTATTAACTTCAGTCACTAAATTAACTTTCGATTTTCCGGTTTTATTAATTCTTTTGCTAAATTAAGTCAGAGTGTAGCGAAATTTATTACTTCTGACAAACTTTCAGTTTTCACACTACACGTGTCAACCTTCAGTTGCCACGCTTCTAGTGTTAATTATATGTGTAATAACCTTTCTTTTTCAGTTACTATAGTAATTGTCCTTAGGACTGGCGACCGTGATTTCCCCCAAATCTCAAATATCTAATTACCGCTAGTTAATTGTTAACGTAACGGCCGCACATTTACTTTCTTTATTAACTTTACCCCTTTTCAAAATTAATTTCCACCAGTTTCATTTGCATTTGTCCTTTCAATTAGATGTAACCCTTTCCTCCCTCTTTACCGATAGATTAACTTCGGTGACGATTGCTTTTCCCAAATTTCCATTAGGTACACGCGGTTTAATTTCTCACTGTCATTAAGGTCGATAAGTGAGGGGGGAGGTTACAAGGAGACTATTGCAGAACAGAAATGGTGGATTTACAAACGTAGACATACAAAATTAAAACACACGGAGCCGTTCACGGGCGCAGTGTCCAAAATAAAAACGTTCAGAAACGTGGACACACACAGAGAAGAGAGAGATGACACACGCGAACTATGGAGCACAAACGATGAAACACTGGAACACTGGAACACGAACACGATGGCACACACAAACACTAGGCGATGATCTCCGGCGCGCGAAAGTTCGCTATACGTGTACGAGTCTGGGGACCTGCCAAAAAGGGGAAAAGGTGGGGGAGGAGGGAGAGGGGAGGGTGTAGATGCCAGTGGCAGAGGAGATGGGAGGGGGAGGAAAGAAGGTACGGGGGGGGGTAGGGGAGGCCCAGGGGAGAGGAGGGAGGGAGGAAGGGAGGAGGGAGAGAAGGGTGCGAGGGTGCCCTTGGGAAAAAGACACAGGGGGTGGATAGGGATTTACGAAGTTGGTAGGAGGGGTAGATGGAGGGGAGGAGGGCATCATCAGGGAGGGGGAGTTGGTGGAAGCTACCTTGGGCGAGGGTATGGAGAGAGGAGTGATGGAGAGCAGGTGGGACGTGGGAATACATGTGCGGCAGTGGACGGGGGTGGGAGAGGATGGGAGAGACAAGCGGGTGAAGGGGATCAAGTTTCCGGGAGGTGTAGAGGTTCTGTATCCGTACGAGGAAAAGGACTAGGTGCGGGAACGGGATGAGGTCATATAGGATCCGCGTGGAGGGATGGGAGGCGGATGCGATAGGCGAGGCGGAGTGCATGGCGTTCTAGGATTTGAAGGGATTTGTAGAAGGTAGGAGGGGCGGAGAGCCAGGCGGGATGAGCGTAGCAGAGGGCCCTCTCCCCACAGCGTCGTGCGCTTAAATAGCCGAAAAGCGACCAATGAGGAAAACCGCGGCCAAGCGATACAGAGTCGATTGAAGAGATCTTAAATGAATACAGAGACGCGACTGGCGCAAACGGCGCCACGTATCAGATGTGCACAAAGCAAAAAACATGTGTGTTCGTAGCCGCTAAGAGTGGTAAAAGGAAGTAGAAGCTTTCGTAATCATTACTCTAATGATACCTTTCCTGTCACGCATTAAAATCTCCGATACAGGAACATCGAAAATTGAAGCGCTGTCAACGTCTGCCCTGCGTGCAGATCAGGTGCTATGGCAGAAATTGCACAAGAAGGTAACAACATTGCATGAAATCGCATTCTAGGAAAATTCGTGTTTACATGAATACACATGTGTAACACACACATACCAGGTAGCTACAGTGCGACAACGGCTTGGTTGCTGATATTGCCAGTAGTGGAAAACAAAGCATCGCAGTAACGAAGGTCGTGGGCGAAACAGCCGGTACAAAACGTTGTTTATTGGAGTCGTTTTTCGCTTAGTTTTGTTTAAGAGTAAAGGGAATAACTTTTGGTTCATTTGCCCCAGTTAGCACAAAAAGTGAAGTAAGTTCCCAATTTCAGAGACTTTATCTTCTATTACATTTTTGGCTATGCCTCGAAGACGAACACTGCCGGGTCGGACTGAAAGATGAGGAGCTAGAGAAATACCATTTCTGTGTTGACATTGTAATAGGAATAACGTGGGCACTGATAATGATAACTCTATTGCTGTTTTGAAATATAGTGCTCAGCGGCTAAGAACTGAGATTTTTCGTACAGATAAGTTCCAACTTATTGTATTCAAAAATTTGAGTTTCGTTAATTTATTCTCACAGTTGGTCGAATTTCGGCCATAGGCGATACTAGTTAAAATTAAAACTCCAGGAGGGATAGAAAATAACGAATTGTTTCACCGTGCACATACAGTATAGTGGGAAAGATATACACACATCAAAAAGTTTTGCATCACCTCGGTTCCGAGAGTTCCAGAAGCTCAACAGAAAATTGGGATAGAGATCAACATAAACATCATTTCTGCCCTTCTTATTGCTCATGAAAACCACACATTTCACGTTGTACGTCCATACAGCTAGACCATCGGAGGTGCTGTACACACCGGTACCTCTAATACGTAGTAGCAGGTCCTCTTGCATTGATGCATGCCTGTATTCATCGTGCTACACTATCCACTAGTTCATCAAGGCACTGTTGTTCCAGGTTGTCCGACTCCTCAACGGCAATTCGGCGTAGATCCCGCAGAGTGGTTGGTGGGTCACGTCGTCCATAAACAGCCTTTGTGTATCTATCATAGGCATGTTTGATAGGGTTCATGTCGTTATCCTGAAGGATGGGGGCGTGAATTGTCGTCCATGAAGACGAATGCCTCGCCAATATGCTGGCGATATGGTTGCACTATCGGTCGGAGAATGGCATTCACTTATCGTACAGCCATTATGGCGCCTTCCATGACCACCAGCGGCGTACGTCGGCCCCACATAATGCCACCACAAAACATCAGAGAACCTCCACCTTGTTGCATTCGCTGGACAATGTGTCTAAGCCGTTCAGCCTGACTGGGTTGCCTCCAAACAAGTCTCCGACGATTGCGACACTCATCAGTGAAGAGAATGTGATGATTTTTTTGCACCCATCTGTACCGCGCTGCATGGTGTCGTGGTTGCAAAGATGGACCTCGGCATGGAAGCCGGAAGTGAAGCTGCGCATCATGCAGCCTATAGCGCACAGTTTGAGTCGCAACAGGACGTCCTGTGGTTGCACGAAAAGCATTATTAAACATGGTGGCGTTGCTGTCAGGGTCCCTCCGAGCCATAATCCATAGGCAGCGGTCATCCACTGCAGTAGTAGACCTTGAGTAGCCCGAGCGAGGCATGTCATTGACAGTTTCTGTCTCTCTGTATCTCCTCCATGTCCGAACAACATTGCTTTGGTTCTCTCCGAGACGCCTGGACACTGTCCTTGTTGAGAGCCCTTCCTGGCACAAAGTAACAATACGGACGCGATCTAACCGCGGTATTGACCGTCGAGGCATGGTTGAACAACAGACAACGTCTATCTGCAGAAGTTCTGGGAATCGGGGTGTGATGTGGAGGTGCCAATGTTCTAGTTTGTAACCAAGTTTTACGAGATGATTTAATTGAAAGTACATTACTCTTGTAAGGCTTTTATTCCGTTGAGACCGGGTTGAGTTGTTGTTGCGAGCCAGACATAATCCGTTCTATGAACTGATTTATTACTTACTTGCATGCAGCTTTGTAAATTTGCGGAACGTGCTGGCACACAAACGCTTCGCTTAAGCTACCGTCATCACGCAAGAAATTTGGCCATGCAAGTGTACAGCACCAATGACGTGCATGTATTCCGTGAGCTGACAAGGGTTTCCGTACATCAAAAACAGATGTTCTCCTGCAAACGTTGGTATTACTCTTACTGTAACCGCGTCTATCGGTACACCGTAGCTTACAGATGCATTTCCCTTTTTAAGGCTCGAACGGGTCTTCAGTCCAAAGACTGATTGGCTGCAGCTCTCCAAGCTACTCTATCCTGTGCTAGCCTCTTCACCCCAGACTAACTGCTGCAACCTACATCCTTTTGAATCTGCTTGATCTCCCTCTACGACTTTTGCCCCTCCACGCCTCCCTCCGGCACTAAGTTAGTGATACCTTGATGTCTCAGGATGTGTCCTACCAAATGATCCATTCTTCTGCTCAGATTATACCACAAATTTCTTTTCATTCCAATTCCATTCCGTGCCTCCTCACTAGTTACGTGCCGGTCGCTGTGGGCGAGCGGTTCTAGGCGCTTCAGTACGGAACCGCGCTGCTGCTACGGTCGCAGGTTCGAATCCAGCCTCGGGCATGGATGTGTGTAGTGCCTTAGGTTAGTTAGGTTTAAGTAGTTCTAAGTCTAGGGGAGTGATGACCTCAGATGTTAAGTCTCATAGTGCTTAGAGCCATTTGAACCACCGTGTTCTATCCATTTAATCCTCGTCATTCTTCTGTAGCACCATATTTCAAAAGCTCCTGTTCTCTTATTGTCTAAACTGTTTCTCGTCGATGTTTCATTTCCACACATGGCTACACTTCACATAAATATTTATAGAAAAGACTTCCTGATATTTAAATCTGTGTATGAAGTCAACAAATTCCTGTTCTTCAGAAAAGCTTTTCTTGCCACTGCCAGTCTATACTTTTTATCCTCTCTGCTTCGACCATCATCCCTATTATAGGTACAAATGAAAAGGACGAGCAGAGGCCAATCAAACAAGCAATTGATCATAATAAACATAGATCTGGTAACCAATGGTTTTCCCAATAAGACGTACAAACAAGTGCAGACGTACCAACCCTACCACACAGTGTTTAAGACCGCTTTTATACCGTAACTATGCTGCTGACACATTGCTGACGGTTACCTGAATATGCCACTTTCATTGGTTTGAAGCGAAGAGTAACCCTGTAGCAACCAATCACAGCTCAAGTTACTGTTCAAACCTGTGATACACAGCTTAAATACTGCCTCATACTCCAGTTACGTGTTCACACAGTGAACCGAAGCCGCAGTCTGTACGTGTAGCATTTAGAGCGGTTCTCACGACTCCACATAAAATTTTTCAAGTGAAGAAATGACTGATATCCACTTCGGCGTAGATCCCGCAGAGTGGTTGGTGGGTCACGTCGTCCATAAACAGCCTTTGTGTATCTATCATAGGCATGTTGATCCTGCAAACGTTGGTA
This sequence comes from Schistocerca americana, assembly GCF_021461395.2. Lineage (NCBI taxonomy): Eukaryota > Metazoa > Arthropoda > Insecta > Orthoptera > Acrididae > Schistocerca > Schistocerca americana. Next base: position 225,033,132 of record NC_060120.1, on the reverse strand, counting down.
TTACTCTTACTGTAGCCGCGTCTATCGGTACACCGTAGCTTACAGATGCATTTCCCTTTTTAAGGCTCGAACGGGTCTTCAGTCCAAAGACTGATTGGCTGCAACTCTCCAAGCTAATCTATCCTGTGCTAGCCTCTTCATCTCCGACTAACTGGGGAAGCGGCACGAGTGTATCACGAAGGATATCCTCAGAGAAGACAGCCAGACCTCAAAGTGTTCTCTAGCTCCCATCAGAGCCTGCGCAACGCCGCGTCATTTAAACCCAATATGCACATGCAGGCAGACCAACAGCAGTGTTGACGACACGAATAGAGGAGAGTGAATTACAAGTTGACACAATGCCGGGCACAAGTACCAGAAAGATCGCCGCTGCAGAACGCGTTTCGCACTGCACCATTTGGTGGCTATCACATGACGGATAGTTCTATCATTACAAATTTTCAGCCCGGGTTGCCTTCTGCCAATGGAACCTTGCATAATGTGGGAATGGACCGCAGTGCCGTGGCTCGTTTTGTTTCATCTATTTCCAGATGGATACTCCACAAATCACTCTTAAGTGCCTGGCAGGTAGGTTCATCGGACCACCTTCACAATAATTCCCTATTATTCCAATATCGAAGAGCGCGAGGAAAAAAACGAACACCTACATATTTCCGTGCGAGCTCTGATTTCGCGTATTTTATTACGATGATCGTTTCTTCCTATGTAGTTCGGCGTCAACAAATATTTTCGCATTCGGAGGAGAAAGCTGGTAATTTAAATTTCTTGAGAAGATGCCGGTCGCAACGAAAAACGCCTTTGTTTTAATGACGTTCACCCCAAATCCTGTATCATATCCGTGACACTCTCTCCCCTATTTCTCAATAACACAAAACATGCTGCTCTTCTTTGAACTTTCTCGATGTACTTCGTTAATCCTATCTGGTAAGGATCTCACACCGCGTATCAGTACTCCAAAACAGGATGGACAAACTTGGTGTAGGCAGTGTCTTTAGTAGATTTGTTGCATCTTCAAAGCGTGCTGCCAATAAAACGCAGTCTTTGGATCGCCTTCCCCACAACATTTTCTAAGTGTTCTTTCCAATTTAAGTTTTTCGTAATTCTAATTCCTAGGTATTTAGTTGAATTTACGGCCTTTAGATTTGACAGATTTATCGTACAGCTGAAGTTTAACGGATTCCTTTTAGCACTCATGTGGAAGACCTCACCCTTTTCATCATTTAAGGTCAATTTCCAATTTTCGCACCATACGGATATCTTTTGTAGAACATTCTGCAATTTGTTTTGATCTTCTGATGACTTTACTAAAAGACAGCATCATCTGCAAATAATCTAAGACGGCTGCTGATTTTGTCTCCTAAATCGTTTATATAGATAATAAACAGCAGAGGGCCAATTACACTACCTTGGAGAACGCCAGAAATCACTTCTGTTTTACTCGAAGACTTTCCGTCAGTTAAAACGAACTGTGATCTCTCTGACAGTAAATCACAAATCCAGTCGAATAACTGAGATGATATTCCTTAAGCACGCAATGTGATTACAAGCTGATTGTGAGGTGTAGTGTCAAAAGCCTTCTGGAAATCTTGAAATACGGAATCAATTTGAAATCCCCTGCCAACAGCACTCAACACTTCGTGTGAGTAAAGACTCACTTGTGTTTCACATGAACGATGTTTTCCAAATCCGTATTGACTGTGCGACAATAGACCGTCCTCTTCGAGGTAATTAATGATCTTCTAACACAGTATATGTTCCAAAATCCTGTTGCATATCGACGTCAATGATATGGGCCTGTAATTTAGTGGATTACTCCTAGTGCCTTTCTTGAATATATTTGTGACGTGTGCAACTTTCCAGTCTATGGGTACGGATCTTTCGTCGAGCGAGCGGTTGTATATGATTGTTAAGTATGGAGCTACTGCATCAGCTTACTGTGAAAGGAACCTAATTGGTATACAGTCTGGACCGGAAGATTTGCTTTTATTAAGTGATTGAAGTTGCTCCACTACTCCCAGGATACCAGCATCTAAGCTACTATTGTTGGCAGTTGTTCTTGATTTAAAGATGAAGTATGATTTACTCGAGACGGTAGTAGGCACATTCACGGCACACACGTTTGGGCTTACGAGACCCTACATGATACCATTGAGACAGCACATCAGCAGAGATTCTCCGTTAACGTATGTACAGGTGTCTATGGTGATCGGTAGACAGGGCCACAATTCCTACCTGGTCGTGTGTACTTTCATTTCCTGGAACACAACGTAATCGACTCTTTGTATGTTTCTTATATTTAAAGGAAGATTACGTGGTACATGCATGATGTGGCGGTTCGGGAACGAGTAGCACGATTCTTTGGCTACAAGTGTGTCGGTCTTTGTTCGCCAAAACGATGGCCTCCCAGGCCTCGCCGATGGAATTTTTTTTGTATTGGCCTATTTAAAAGCTTTGGTGAACCCCAGTGGTGTTGATACTGGCGACGAACCCAGATAACACGGTGTGGATGGCTGTCAGTTCATTCAGAACACACCTGAGATATGTGAACGTGTACTGGCATCGATGAGGAGTCGTGTTGAAGCCTTCCATCATATGAATGGTGCCCATGAGGTACAAATGTTGCAGTGAGTTTGTCCTCAAGTGCATTTTTGAGCTTGGATTGTCGGAGGCACTGTTATAAGGTGTTTCAGTAGGGGAACGGCGGGTATTGTGGGCCATTTAAGGAAAAATGTAAATTACAAAAATGGTTCAAATGGCTCTGAGCACTATGGGACTTAACATCTTAGGTCATCAGTCCCCTAGAACTTAGAACTACTTAAACCTAACTAACCTAAGGACATCACACACATCCATGCCCGAGGCAGGATTCGAACCTACGGCCGTAGCAGTTCCGCGGTTCCGGACTGTAGCGCATATAACCGCAAGGCCAACGCGGCCGGCTTGTAAATTACAAAATATATTTGTAGCTTAACTCAGTTATGAGCGAAAAATCGTATTTTCAACTTCTTTCCTCTAAGTAATCAAAAATATCTTTAGCAAAATATTAAGGGAACGTAACACAAAATGTAATTAGAATTAACATTGCATTTTTGGCATTTTAAAAATTGGCGGGTAGTATGGGCCACACCAATATGATTGTGTTTATAAATTAAAAATATTGCTTTGAGTAAAAGTTTATATTTTCATACTATGCACAATCTATAATACCCACCAGGGTAGCCGAGCACGCTAACGCGCTGCTTCCTGGACTCGGGTAGGCGCGCCGGCCCCGGATCGAATCCGCGCGGCTGATTAACGACGAGGGCCGGTATGCCGGCCAGCCTGGATGTGGTTTTTAGGCGGTTTTCCACATCCCGCTAGGTGAATACCAGGCTAGTCCCCACGTTCCGCCTCAGTTACACGCGTGGCAGACATTTGTAACACGTTCACACTATTTCACGATTTGCACTGGACGCAGACAGATGGCATACTCTAACCGTCCTGGGGGATACGGGATGGCGGCAGGAAGGGCATCCGGCCATCACTAACACTACACTGCCAAATGCGTTGTAACCACACCGACCCTGCGATCGCTGTGGGACTATGGCGTAAGCGAAAGAAAAAAAGACTATATACAATTTGTAATATATTATAGCTCATTTAACCTGTGATTTATTTTGGTTACAGAGATACTGCCTACAGGAAAATTAAAGAGACCTTTGGAGAAAAGAGAACCACTTGTATGAATATCAAGGGCTCAGATGCAAACCCAGTGCTAAGCAAAGAAGGGAAAGCAGAAAGGTGGAAGGAGTATATAGAGGGACTATACAAGGGCGATGTTCTTGAGGACAATATTATGGAAATGGAAGAGGATGTAGATGAAGATGAAATGGGATATGATACTGCGCGAAGAATTTGATAGAGCACTGAAAGACCTAAGTTGAAACAAGGCCCCGGGAGTAGACAACATTCCATTAGAACTACTGATAGCCTTGGGAGAGCCAGTCCTGACAAAACTCTACCATCTGGTGAGCAAAATGTATGACACAGGCGAAATACCCTCAGACTTCAAGAAGAATATAATAATTCCAATCCCGAAGAAAGCCGACGTGAAAATTACTGAACTATCAGCTTAATAAGTCACGGCTGCAAAATACTAACGCGAATTCTTTACAGGCGAATGGAAAAACTGGTAGAAGCCGACCTCGGGGAAGATCAGTTGGGATTCCGTAGAAATATGGGAACACGTGAGGCAATACTGACCATACGACTTATCTTAGAAGCTAGATTGAGAAAAGGCATACCTACGTTTCTAGCATTTGTAGACTTGGAGAAAGCTTTTGACAATGTTGACTGGAATAATCTCTTTCAAATTCTGAAGGCGGCAGGGGTAAAATACAGGGATCGAAAGGCTATTTACAATTTGTACAGAAACCAGATGGCAGTTATAAGAGTCGAGGGACATGAAAGGGAAGCAGTGGTTGGGAAGGGAGTGAGACAGAGTTCTAGTCTCTCCCCGATGTTATTCAATCTGTATATTGAGCAAGCAGTGAAGGAAACAAAAGAAAAATTCAGAGTAGGTATTAAAATCCATGGAGAAGAAACAAAAACTTTGAGGTTCGCCGATGACATTGGAATTCTGTCAGAGACAACAAACGACTTGGAAGATCAGTTGAACGGAATGGATAGTGTCTTGAAAGGAGGATATAAGATGAACATCAATAAAAGCAAAACGAGGATAATGGAATGTAGTCGAAATAAGTCGGGCGATGCTGAGGGAATTAGATTAGGAAATGAGACACTTAAAGTAGTAAAGGAGTTTTGCTATTTGGGGAGCAAGGTAACTGATGATGGTCGAAGTAGAGAGGATATAAAATGTAGACTGGCAATTGCAAGAAAAGCGTTTCTGAAGAAGAGGAATTTGTTAACATCGAGTATAGATTTAAATGTCAGGAAGTCGTTTCTGAAAGTATTTGTTTGGAGTGTACCCATGTAGGAAGTGAAACATGGACGATAAATAGTTTGGACAAGAAGAGAATAGATGCCTTTGAAATGTGGTACTACAGAAGAATGCTGACGATTAGATGGGTAGATCACGTAGCTAATGAGGAAGTATTGAATAGGATTGGGGAGAAGAGTGGTTTGTGGCACTACTTGACAAGAAGAAGGGATCGGTTGGTAGGACATGTTCTGAGGCATCAAGGGATCACCAATTTAGTATTGGAGGGTAGCGTGGAGGGTAAAAATCGTAGAGGGAGACCAAGAGATGAATACACTAAACAGATTCAGAAGGATGTAGGCTGCAGTACGTATTGGGAGATGAAGAAGCTTGCATAGGATAGAGTAGCATGGAGAGCTGCATCAGACCAGTCTCAGGACTGAAGACCACAACAACAACAACAACAACAACAGAGATCACGAAAATAAAAACGTAAGTCGTCAATGTCCGCACAGACCTCATGTGCCCAGCTTTCACACTTGTTGCACTGGATCCAGTTTTCCTCATAGCTTTCCCCACACACAATACGTTTTACACCTACAACGTCTTGAGAAGTGCTTGGTGTAGAACTGTCATTACGAAAAATATTGATTTGTTCATTTTTCTTCTTCTTATTGATCATCCTTTGTTTTTGTTTTGAAGATTTCATTTGTCACTTTTTCTGTTGTGCTTTTTCCTTTTGCTCTTCTGAATCTTTCTTGTCTGTCGGCATATTTTTTATTGGAGGTGGTGTCAATATTTCGCTTCTCTCTGCCTTTCTTTTCCAATACGTCAACCTCTTTTCGCTGCAGATGGGCAAAGGTGACATCTCTTTTAAAACACTTGCAAAATCAGAACGTTCACTTGAGTGTAGTGCATTGCAGGAAGTGGTGGTTTCTCCAGAAGTGATTGTAGACTCTGCCTAGGAAGCAAGCTGAGGGGTTTTCCCTTAAATATTGGTAAAGTACCCTAAAAAAAAGGAAACTGGTTCTGTGGCCCATACCACCCGAATGTCGCATGGCCCATACTACCCGACTCACACAGATATGAAAACATGGTAATAATCGAAACACTGTTAGAGCAAACGAAATGCAGTTGTCACTTTCTTATATTAATAGAGTAAACTAAATAACAGCTCTATTTCATAAGTATATTCTTACCTGTAATGACGCAGCGTGATGTTAAAAAGTATTCGAGGCAAAAACTTCAAGGATCACAAACAATAACCACTCACAGACGATACGACACTGGCAATAGAACTAACTCTCTCCACACTGGCGCTGGCGGCAAAGACTACGCTGTGTTTCGTGCTGCTACCTAGTAATGAATAGCTGAAATACCAACTGGCCCATACTATCCGCTGTTCCCCTATTCATTCGTAATAGGTCGTAGCGGGGTAAATATTGGTTTCCAGACCTATGTTTATTAGGACCAGTACCGTCTTCGTCGAAATGCGACCAGTTGTGTTTATAAAGTAACGAAATTCAATTTTTTCATATGATTAATAGGAATTTATTCGCCTGTAGATTCTTAGTTCCTAACTGAACACTACGAGGAAAAGACTAAGAGTGAAGAGGAGACGTGTCAGAATTAAATACACAGATCAGGGAAATAATTACTTTATTTTACAATTTAACTATAGAAAACTATATTTTCCGTAAATATTCTTTCACGTTAAATGACCTTTTCGCTATGTTCAGAAATATAAGCTTTCAAACCATCGAAAGAGCGAATTCTGCTTGATACATCTTTCTAAAAAACAAAAAAATCATCATTATTTCAAGCCCATATTATTCCTAGTACTTTGTCTATGTACAAATTGTGTCTCTCAATCACTTCATCTTTCAGTCAGACCCAACAGGGTTCTTCTTCGATGCATTGCCTAAAACAAATACAGTTTCCGTATAATAAGGGAAGTTGTGGCTATTCAAAAAGAAGAAACTGAAAATTAGGAACTTACTTCAATTTTGTTGTGACAGTGGCAAATGAACACAAAGTTAGTTCCATTTACTCTAAGACAAAAGTAAACTGTGCTGCCTAGAAGGCTTTTTTACTTCGACGTTTTGTTTTCCACTGGAGAACATCAACGATCTAGCATTTGTGGCATTGAAGCTACTCGGCATGCGTGTGTTACTGCAAATGAACAACATCCAACGTTTAAACATGAACGTACCTAGAATGTGATTTCGCGAAATTGTGTACTTTCGCTTGTCATTTTTACTATAGCACCTGTACAGTCTGGAACCGCGCGACCGCTACAGTCGCAACTTCGAATCCTGCCTCGGGCATGGATGTGTGTGATGTCCTTAGGTTAGTTAGGTTTAAGTAGTTCTAAATTCTAGGAGACTGATGACCTCAGCTGTTAAGTCCCATAGTGCTTAGAGCCATTTGAACCATTTTGAAACATAGCACCTGATCCGTACACTGGACAGAAGTTGTTAGCAGCGTGAGACACAGAGATAAACTTTTGTGTGAATATCTACTTCCTTGTACCCTTCTGAAGGCTGGTGGGTACACGCAAGATTTTTTTTGTGCGCGTGTATAGCGAAGTACCTTTCGAATTATGTAAGTTTCACTGGACTTCTTGTATCAAATGACTACAGTAGAATATCTGATATGAAAATATCCACTCTCATGATAATTTGAATACGAGATGGGCATTTTTTTGCAGTCAACTAATTCAAAATCACGATGAATTTAAAGAAGTGAAATTAAGTTTATCAACCTCCAAAATTATTTAAGTACTGTTATGAATGTGTCTTCATCGGTATTTTGTCGTTTATGGCTGAAAGCTTGTTTTGGTGAGAGACTGCAAGGTCCTCACATAAATAAGTTCTTCACAGATATAAATGTTCAATCGAATGCATGATTCTTTGCAGATTATTGTCAACTGGTGCTGAATATTCTATCCTTTACGGAAGACCATCTCAAAGGGATACTAACAACTTCTTGCAAAATCATTTTATAAATATGTACAAGGAAGCAATTTCATCTTCCGAGTGTTCAAATTCAGATGACCAACAGCAACAGGAACAAAAACCAATACTAGAACAAGTAGAAGAATCTAAAGCAATTAAAAGGGAAATGAGTGCAGAAGAAGCATCTGAAGGAAATAAGAAGAAAAAATTTAACACTAGTGAAACAGGTGAAGCCAGTTTAGGTAATGCTTTTGACATTATCATGAGTTTATGTAAAATATTATTATGCAAAGGTAGTCAAGAATGGATAAATACGTTGCTTAGCTTAGGCCGGTATTACCGGTCTTACATTATCATACTTTTTGACAAAGGAATATGATCAAATATCCATCAAATATCTGACAAAGATCTCTGAAGTGGCGTTTGAAAGGTTTATTAAACTGTCGTCATATTTTTCGTCAGATTTCAAGATGGCGGACAACAACTTACTATGCGCTGCAGTTGCTAGTACCACAATTACATTGTGCGTGTATTTGGAAGAAAAGCTGCGGGAAAAAAGGAAACATACTTGGATGAACTCATACGTATTAGGTCGAGATAATAAAAGCATTCGGTAACATTTGTTACCAGAGCTGCAAGAGGAGGACGTCAAGTACAAATTACTTACGAATGGATGAGCGTGTATTTCAGTACTTGCTCAGCAAAGTACCTTCTAATATTACAAAACAGAATACTCTCTTGAGAAATGCTGTATGTGCAGAAGACAGGCAAACTGTGGCTCTGTGTTTTCTTGATACAGTAGAGAGCTACTCTAGTTTACACCACAGTGCTCGAATATCACATTGCACATTAACCAAAATAATTCCAGAAACATGTGAAGCGATTAATAAAGCACTGAAGAGGAAATATGCGACGGCAAATAAATGTTTCATACACTATATAGGCAATAAGAACTACTTTCATTTTTGAATATTTTAATTAATGGAATTAGTGTTCCAACAACTACAAAATTAATAAAGAGTATGAAACAGATGAAGCGCTTTTCAACTTGTGGCATCCAGAGTTCAAAAATAGACAAAGTAGAATGGAAAGCTAAGAAGGAATTTTTTTATTTAATAGTGTGACCACATCGTCTATTCCGGCTTGCTGAAAAGCTGCCTGGATGTTTCCAGATGTAGAGATGTAGAAGTGGATGGCTGTAGCAGTGAGTGTTGACATAAAGTCGAGTGCAGCATATTCCACCTGCCCATCAACACACAATTAATAGTTCACCCACCCACCCTAGTCGGAGCAAAAGAGCCGAAGGAACACACCAACTTTGAGACCACAAAGACTGGCTATAGAGACATCAAATAGCTGTAGCGGCGTCAGCGCTGTAGGTGGTGGTTACATTTCACATTGCAGTCAACAGAAGGCGAACGACTATTATGATCAAATCTACGGCGAAGCTCTAGATTTGTTCATATTTATTTGACGACAGGCGAGATTTGACAAAGTTCCTTATTACACCATCAAATTTCTTTGACATAAATATTTGACAAAACAACTTTGACAAAGAAATAGTGTAATACCAGTCATAACAACAAACTTAAACAAAAGTGTGAGATACACAAACCTCAAAATCCTCAGTATAATATCGGACAAGGAGACCCTTACCGACGTAACAAAGAAGTGTTTCAATACTGTTGCAGTCCCACAAGGGAGGCGGATTGGCCACATCATGTGTGCATCAAAAACCAAGATCAAACTCGGCGAAGAAACATTACATATTACGTACGAAAAATTATCCAAAGGAATAAAAGGCGAGAATTCTTCTTCCCCTTTGTCGACAAGGCCGGAACGGAAAATGAACACACCCACATCATCCATGATTGCGACAGACACCACGAATCACGCAGATGTGGATACAAGCACTACATTTATAATCGAATTAGGCTGCTTGAATTCATCAAAGTCTCCCGTGCCAATAACTGTACCAGAAAACAAAATCTTTTCAAGTATTTCAGTGAGAAACCAGATTGGATCTACCTCTTCATCATTCCAAGAACCACAAAAGCCGTATTATATCATTTTACAAGTATTCTAAACGCAGAAAATGAACAATTTAGCTCTCAATCAATGGTACAAAGCGAAGAAACGAGAAATTAAACTTTTTCTGGATCTGGACAAACCGTATTCATCAACTCAACCACTATACAGTTTTATTGAGATTAATCAACGGTATTTGGAGAAAGTACAAAATACCCCATGAATGATAATAGAAAAAAGATTCTCATTTCGAGATTTAATTAATATTTTTGAAAATAATATTACTTGTCCTTTAAATAAAACAAAAAATACCAGATACTGGAGATCAGAAGAGTATCTTTTCACTACAAGTGATAAATGGTTTGAAAATGCTCTGGAGTACATTCAAATACATTTAGCATCTCTTACAATTAAAGATATTTATATCTACCTGCAAAAAGATCAAAATGTGTGTTATGAAGCTTACTGTTGTGATTTTGGTGCACATTTCCACAGCAGTGGACAGCTGTTAAAGGTTGATTCTTTGCTGTTTTCAGTCAGTCCTGTGGCTGAAAACGTACGCAGTCAACTCCAGTGGACACTCTCTACTGGTACAGTGCCCTGCGTGTATTTTCAGCTTGAGGACGGATTAAAAATGCCAAAGAAGCGACCTTTAACGGCTGTCTACTGCAGCGGGGAACTGCAGCAGAGGGTTATTGATGATCTATGATGCAATCTTCGATGTTCACATATTAATATTATGATCATTTCTTTGTTTCGTTGTCCTCTACTCGTCCCCTTCGTTCATTCGTGTAACACGCAAACGCTTTATATACGTGTACATTACGTGGCTTCATTTAGGGGAACTCGCCATTTTCGGTCATTCTTTGCGAATGAGTCGGGGCATTGAAAGGAATCGAGGAGAATCTGGTGACAATTATAAGGTTCTAGTTGGCCCCTCAAGTCTGACGAGATGGTTCAATTGAGAGAACATCTTTCTTTCAAGGCAGTTACTCTGTCCAGCCTGAGTTAAGTTGTTGTTTCGGCCTAAACATTTCCCGTCTCTGACATGATTTATCGCTTACCCGCAGACAGCTTTGTAGGTGTACAGTAGTTGCTGGCAGCACAAACACAGCGCTAATTAAACTTCCTTCGTCACGCTAGAAATTCGTGCTTGCTGATGCACAGCGACAATGATGCGCTTGCCTGTCCGTATTCCGTGATCCGGTATGGGCCTCCACGCGTCTGAAACAGCTGTTCTGCTGCCCGGACGCCGCAATTAACGTCAAGATCAGTAGTATCAACGCTGGCGAGCAGGGCAGCGTGGCTCTGCATTAGCAGCGTGACTGTGGTGATTTGTCTTCGCGAAGCGCTGCAATTTATTTTTAATTACCGCTCGCGCCGCGCTCTAGCCTGGATTCTAGTGGCGTGGTGGTTGTCTCGCGCCGGTGCCCGCCGACCGCTAATGAAAGTCGGTCACTTCTGAGTCCCTCTCTCTCTCCACCTCTCCTCCTGTACGAGAAAAGTGCGCCGCGTGACATATAGTCCTCGCGAACTACTTTCTTTGATGAAACTTCCTGGCAGATTAATACTTGAAAGTCTCCTCGGATATTCTGCAGGATCCCAAAATCAACTTGATTCAGTATTTCGGCGATCCATCTGTCCTTCATCTTCAGGAGAACGCTGCTGCTGTTGCTGACACCTCCATACCGTACGCGATGCATGCGCTGCTCGTCACCATTGCTGCCGTCCAAGATTGAGCAGGTGACCCTGGCCTTAGTATAACACCGGCGGCAATTTAACACCGGCGGCAACTTTAAGACTATTTTCAAAAACTCGGTCTGGCCGCAACGATGAACGTTATGCTTTGATGAGGGATAGTACAGGGTTCCGCATCCTGCTAAGAAAAAAAATGGTTCAAATGGCTCTGACCACTATGGGACTCAACTTCTGAGGTCATTAGTCCCCTAGAACTTAGAACTAGTTAAACCTAACTAACCTAAGGACATCACACACATCCATGCCCGAGGCAGGATTCGAACCTGCGACCGTAGCGGTCTCGCGGTTCCAGACTGCAGCGCCTAGAACTGCAAGGCCACTTCGGCTGGCCTCCTGCTAAGAGGAAAGCCATTGTCTGTATTGATCAAATTGTCTGGCAACATGAATTCAGTTGCCTCTTACAAACACTGTTCCAGAAACTGGAAGTGTCACAGTCTCGTCGTATTTCGTCCCGTGTCCCTCGTTTCAGCAATGTTCTGCTACCGGATTTTTCCGGCTTTTGCCAGCCTCGTATCAAGGTGATGTTCCATGCATCTGTGCTGAACTGTGCCAATCGAAAGGGCGATTTAAATATTGCCATACTGACGCGAAATTTTATATATGCTAGGCTTCCTAAGCTCCAAATCATCTTTCACAAAGCCGAGAAGCGCCCTAATCTTGGAATCTAAAAATGGCTGTGAGCACTATTGGACTTAACATTGGAGGTCATCAGTCCCCTAGAACTTAGGACTACTTAAACCTAACTAACCTTAGGACATCACACACGTCCATTCCCGAGGCAGGATTCGAATCTGCGACCGTAGCGGACGCGCGGTTCCAGACTGAAGCGCCTAGAACCGCTCGGCCACACCGGCCGGCTCTTGGAATCCCTATTGATCTATTATGGACGGGGACATCAGCTGGTTAAATAACTGTCAATATTAATGAAATTCTGCAACAGTCGTGTAACTAAAATGTTATTTTATTTTATTTGGACGACAAACAGTTTCGGCATTCCACTATACCATCTTAGGCCCCATATACATCTCTCGAAATGAACGATAATGCCATACAGTGCCAAATATCCCTGGATTTCCTGAATTCAAACCGTTTCACAAGTGCTTCACTCGAAGTACCGCAACACGACGTGGCGTGGACTCGACTAACGTCTGAAGTAATACTGGAAGGACATGATACCACGAATCCTGCGGGACTGTCCACAAAACCGTAAGCGAACGTGGGAGGTGGGATCCCTTCTGAACAGCACGTTTCAAGGCATCCCAGATTTGCTCAATAATGTCCACGTCTCTGGAGTTTGGTGGCCGGCGGAAGTGTTTAAACTCAGAAGAGTGTTCCTGTAGCCATTCTGTAGCAATTCAGCACGTGTGGGGTGTCGTATTGCCCTGCTGGAATTGTCCAAGACCGTCGGAATGCACAATGGACATGCATGGATGCAGGTAATGAGACAGGATACTTACGTACGTGTCTCCCGTCAGAGTGGCATCTAGATGTATCAGTGGTCCCATATCACTCCAACTGCACACGCCGCACACCATTACAGAGCCCCCACCAGTTTGAACAGTCCACTGCTTACATGCAGTGTCCATGGATTCATTAGGTTGTCTCCATAACCCTACACGTCCATCCGCTCGATACAATTTGAAACGAGGCTTGTCCGACGAGGCAACATGTTTCCAGTCATCAACAGTCCAATGTCGGCGCTGACGGGCCCAGGCGAGGCGTAAAGCTTTGTGTCATGCAGTCATCAAGGGTACAGGAGTGGGTCTTCAGCTCCAAAAGCCCATATCGATGATGTTTCGTTGAACGGTTCGCACACTGACACTTTTTGATGGCCCCGCACTGAAATCTGCGAAATGTGCAGCTATTTGAGGAAGGGTTGCACATCTGTGACATTGAACAATTTTCTTCAGTCGTCGTTGGTCCCGTTCTTGCAGGATCATTTTCCGGCCGCAGCACTGTCAGTGATTTGATGTTTTACCGGACTCCTGATATTCACAGTGCACTCGTGGAATGGTCATAGGGGAAATTCCCCACTTCATCGCTACCTCGGAGATGCTGTGTCTCATTGCTCGTGCGCCGACTTTAACACCACATTCAAACTCACTTAAATCTTGGTAATCTGCCATTGTAGCAGCAGTAACCGATCTAACAACTACGCCAGACTCTTGTTGTCTTATATAGGCATTGCCGATCGCACCACCGTATCCTGCCTGTTTACATACCTCTGTATTTGAATACGAATGCCTATGCCAGTTTCTTTGGCGCTTCAGTGTAGATGCTGAGCCATGCGGAGACCGTGACTTCGCTGCTGGCAGTCAGATGTGCTGCATGTATACTTGCTGCTGCCCGTTGTGTTACTATAGGAGCCTACTTCTCATTACCTAGCCAGTTGCGGAAGTACCGGATGAAACGACCCCTTTGAACAATTATACAAGACTGTGCTTAAACTGACATACAATATTTTTAGCGCAACGCAATCTGACTTTCAAAAATCCCTGCAAAAGAATGGCCCTGAGTAACATTAAACTAATCCTTTCAGAAATCACTTACCTCACAAAAATCTTCGTTACTCGAACTACTGCAATACAGCGAGCGCCACTACTGCCAGCTAAATAAAAGATTCAAACTACGGAAGGCACTAACTACTGATAGGCATAGATAGCAAATGAAAGATTTTAATAGAGACCAAACAATGTATTTACCTTAATAGTCATAATATATATAGCAGTTCATGAAAAATTTCAAAACTCCGCCATCTCTCTCCGCACATCCACCACTGCTGGCGGCTCACCTCCAACTGCGCAACGCTACGTGCTGTTCACATCCAGCTGCCCAACACTACAATGGCGAGTATTACAACAATGCAAAGCAGCCACAGACTGCACACAGCACAGCCAGTGATTTTCATACAGAGGTGGCGTTACCAATAAAAAAACCTAAACAGCCTACTTACATAGCCCCCATGCTCCCCACAAAAAATTTTACAAATTGGTTTGGGCAGTGGCCAATACAAATTTGAAAAAAATTTTTCATAATTACAATAACAAAGAAATCAAATGCACACACTTATTGATACAATGTTGGTCAAAAGCTAAAATTTTCTCACAGTCCATAAAGATAGTCCTGATAATTCATCATAATAGTAATTACAGTTTTTTTCACAAAGTCTCATTAGTAAAAGAAATTGCAAACAGAAGTAGTGGATTTCCATGCAGTCTTGAAGAAGTAGTGTTGTCCTTCCAAAGGAAAGACAGTGCTGACTCTTGACATGCATACAGGTAATGGGCCACAACAGAGCAAACCCACAGCAGAGTCAGTCGAAATTTTGAAGAGTATTGGTAGGTACGTCATCACAGAGCAGACCCACTGTAGTCCTGGTAGAGATTACGGTATTGGTGGGCCACCAGAGGTGCAGACCCACTGCAGTCCTTGTAGAAATAATGGTATTGATGGATCATCAAAGATGTAGACCCACTGTAGTCCTTGTAGAGATAATGGTACTGGTGGGTCATCAAAGATGCAGACCCACTGTAGTCCCTGTAGAGATAGCCAGCAGCCATCTGTTGTGACTGTGCAGGTGCACAATCACCATTGAAGAGTCTTGCGGATAATATAGCAAGTCCATAACCACCACTTGTGCACTCACAAAGTTTTTGGAATTGTCCTTAGAACCAGCAATGCTGTTATCCAGTCCCTTGCTGAATTATTAACACACGTACAAACACTAACAGTCCCTACTTCTCACATATTGTCCATACACTATGACCAACAGAAACGTGTGCAGTGAAATGTAACTTACAATTTAATAATGTGATGAATGGTGACAATTACAATTTTATAACACAAGAATACAATTACAAAGATACAGAAAACATCATTAAAAACATAATAATACAGATAACATTTGTAGTAATACAGGCTTTACAAAAGAATCGAAATAACATATACATCAGTGTTACAGGAATTATGACATGAGTACATACATAAAAGATCAGAATAACTTTCGAAACATCAACTTCACACATGAGCATTGAAACAAAACAGATAAATAATGTCTAAACATCTTTACAAAGTAAATAACATATTATTAATGCAAATTGTATTTGAGGATAACAGTATTCCTCATCATAGTGAATGTAGCTGAGTATTAGAAAAATTCTACAACCTAAATCGTATCAGATAAACACATAAAGACAGGATGAACACAAATACCCAAGGGTACACAAACATATAGCAGAATAATACAAAAGGAAAGGACAGGGTTTGTTGTACTGCAGTATTTTGCAAACAAAACTTTCTTTACTTCTTGGAGATCTCCATTCATTCATCATTATTCCCAAAAAGTCCTATCTATACCTGCTTTCTGTATTCTATTCATATTTCTTTCAATATAATTATTTCTCAGTGTACAATACTCATTTTGGCCCAAATCTTTTTCATATAACTTCGCAATGCATTCTTTACCTATCTCCATAGTCAGTTTCTTATATAGTCTACCCCTCTTAAGCTAACTTAAATCTACTGAGCTCAGATGCTAAACTAAGGGACGAGGCAATGCAGCAGCACAAAACAATTAACGCAAACAGCAATGAAAAACATGCAGATTTGTGAAGCAAGCAGCATTATAGAAATTAGCAAAGCAATTGCAATATTACAACTAATATAAGGCAATGTGCAGCAAACAAGAAAAATAAATCGGTAGTAAAACTGGCTTAAAAGAATAATGTATAGTGAAATTTAGTAGCACTATGCCTGGCAAACAATAGCAGAAAATGGAATACCTTATACCTAAACATGACATATCTCAAGCAGAAAAAATAGAACACTAAAGACAACAACACAGATAAGGGAAATGTCTGTTCACATCTTAATATCTATGTCACTAAAGTGGTGCACCACAAGAAGTTATTCTACCAAAAGTTACCAATTACTTGAAAAGAAAATTATGAATGCAGTTCCTGTGAAGGTAAATGTCATTTTGTGCTGCCTCATTTTTTTGAAAAAATTATTATTTACTCGATCTGTAGACAGAAAATATTTATATTAGAACATCTATAAAATTTTATTTTAACCAATGCTGCAGTGCAGCTAGAAACTAGATATCAAATGAAATAAGCAACTATGTACAAAGTAAAGCATAAGAACATAATTCAGTAGTCATCAGGCATTTCATAAGTTAGTTGAAAATCTCTCAACTAGAGAGACTGTAGTCATAATCAGGTGTATAGACATAAAAATATTTCTCGTCATTTCATTAGGCAATTTAGTAAATATCATAAATTAAGAACTCTACAGTGTAATCATGTTTTCAAGTTTGAGGGTGTCGTATTTACGATGCTTTCTACAAAGGAATGTCGATAGCGAGGATAATGGCCTCCTCCTTTTTTTTTTCTACCACCTAATGGCTTTTTCTCAAGGCAGCTGGCCCACCTGGCCCCTCACAATGAATTACGTCACGGTCACTTACCTTTCTTACCGAAATATTTACGACAGCAGTTTTCGCTACAGTGACAGTCTCATATAAAAAATTCACAGGTCGAAAATTTGCGTTACAAATGTGTAGAAACAAAATCCTGTAAATATAACAGCGTCCAAAAAATTTTCATCGGCATTGTAATACATTCACGCATTTACATACATATCATAACTCTTAAAGTACGATTCTTGGTTTCCAACAACCTTTTTCACAAACGAGAGTCCCTAACCACTACTCATTATTCCTTACCTTATTACACGTATACATATTCGTCGACACTTCTTCAATATTTCATCACAAAATACAATTTCGTAAGTGTGAAGTTACCCAACTGTGTAATTACGTAAACATCTGTCACTGACGTAGTAAAAAAAATGTTTGTCTCTCTCAGTTAAATGATCAGATAGCTGTGTAATTCTGTGCTAGAGAAATATGGTACCGATGTGTAAAGTTGTATAAGCAAATACCATATTAGCTACGGCTCCTTGTGCTTGCCAAACACATGGTACACAAAGTAAGCGTCTACCCCCATGAGGATAAATGTAATTATACCCTCAGGTGTTACAGATTACAGCAATGAAATGAAATGTATCACTGAAAACTTTCTTTGTAATTCAAAAACCTTTAAAAATAAATGTTTTAAGTATAAAATTAATCACTCAAATACATGTACTGTAGCGCTAAACTGTGCGTAAGATAATCTCTGTGGAAGTGTCGTAGTTGTCGTCCTCCAAAAGTTAAGTTCTGCAGAAGCCAATGTACTTACCTCATGATAAACAAAAGTGAAATGCTTTGCGTATAGATATCTTAGTTATTACGCTTATTGCCATGATGAAGAAAGTACTGTGCTGTAACGTATTGTTGTGCTACGGAAAAGGCAGTTTCATTGTTGCTATACCACAAAAGTTACTACTAAAACATGTTTTACTTTCCAGAAGAATTCAGAAAAACTGTGCAGATATAAAACAGATACACCGCAAAAGCAACAAGGTAAATTGTGTCACACATTAGTAGCGTCGTGATATAGTCATGTAGCTGTCAAATAAGCTAACCACTGTGTCACCTGGTATCTCTCAGAAAGCACCTTGAATCCATAACGTATTTGCAAGAAAACCAAAATGTTGCATTAAAATCTCATTAGCAGTACTGGTAAATGTTCTAAGTATGTGAGCCTTATAGTCGTTACGTAAACGTGCAACTAACAAGCAAGAATGTACACACACAATAACACTGTGTCATCTGTTCACAATAACAATGCATTCGTAATTTCTGTTTAAATAAGTTCTCTTGGTTCTTGATTGGATATTTAACTTCAAACATTGTTGCATGGTAACAGTTTCTAAGTCTGACAATGCATACTAGAAATGTGAAGTGAAGAGTTTTATGGCAAAGACAAAGTTAAAAAGCAGATTATCTTTCAAGAAACGGTTTTACATGTGAAATGTGGTGTAAACCTTTACTCTTCCTAGTACGCAGAGTTTCAACTTGAACGCAATTATCATACGGTATACGTCAGTAAAGAATACTGGAATTTTTTTCTCAAGGTTAGCGTCTATGTTATTTTTCGCTGAGCCAGCCGGCGCACGCGGCTACCTGCGGTGCGAGTCATTGTCTGTTCCTTTGTTGGCGCGCATCGTTATTGGGATTAGGAGACCTAACTTCTACAAATTCACCTTGACGAGAAGGTCCTGCCCTGTTTGAAGCTCGCCAGTTCTGATGGAATTCAGGTCTGTCGTTTTGTCGGTAGTTTACACAGTTTCTTTCTTGTCGGTCACGTGGTGGAGAATTTCTCCCTGAATCGTAACTGCGCGCTGAACTGTTGCGTCTGAAATTATTCTGTCTCCCTTGATAATAATAGTTCTATATACCATATTGTCTGTTTCTATGGTTATCTCTGTCGTATTCATTACTACGGAAATGCGATCTTTCTCTGTAACTGTTATTCTGCTAGCGGTTGTCATAAGGGTGGTGTCTGTTTTGGTCACGATTTGTGTTGTAAGAATAGACTTGTCGTGTCCAGTTATTGTTTCTGTCGTCACGGAATTGTGACGGATGTGACCTGTAGTGATTGTTTTCCTGTTTTCGCACCCCGCGACTGTCTGTGTCAATTTCTAATTCTTGTAAGAGTCCCTGAAAAGCTTCAATGTCGTCTTTGCAACGTCCTGCCAAAATAATATTTCTTAAATGTTCAGGAAATTTCATTAAGCAAATGCGGATGAGTTCTGAGGGGCTGTATGGGTTTGACAGGTACTGATTCTTGTGCAACATGTCTTCAAAATATTTCACAAGACTGGAAAATTCAGATTGTTCGAAATGTTTCATCATTATGATGCCATGTTTTACTCGGTATTGTGTGGCTCGAGACCAATATGCTGAGAGGAAGGCATGGTAAAATTCTCCTTCACTGTGGCAATCGTGAATGACCGATCGCATTCTTACAGCTGGTTCATTCTCTAAGTAGCCACACATAAATTCTAATCTGTGTTCTAACGACCAGTTGGGAGGAAAAAAATGAGAGAATTGATGGAGCCATGCTTGTGGATGAATGTCGTTGCCAGAATTTTTAAATGTTTTGAATTTACGTGTAGTAATGAACAGCTTATAGTCAAAATCATCGTGTCGGCGAGTAGCATATCGGTCATTGTTACGTCGTGTCGGCGGTTCCATCTCAAAATTCGGTGCACCTTGCCAATTTCTTTCATAACTTCCGAAATGTGCTGTGTTATTATTTTGTGGCTGTTCCGTATTTCTATGTCCCTCTTCCTGTACTGGAGCGCGAGTGTCCTCTGAAATATGTAATTTTTGTATTACCTGTGTCAGCTGATCTTGTACTTCCCGGATTTCTCTTTGGTGTTGCGTATTAATTTGATTCAGATTTTGTTTCAGTTTCCTAATTTGTTCGCACTCTTCTGTGTCATTTAAGACTACCGGTTTTGTGTCATTCAGATTATCATCTACCTTCGTAGATAAATTAGTGAATTGATCCGAAAGTTCGGCTACTTTCTCCGATAGTGTACTTATTTCCTCAGTGTGTTTTTCTGAACCAAGTTTCAGAGTATCTACTGTGTCCTTTAAGTTTTCCTGAGTTTTTGCAAGTTGCGTAACCGAATCGGTAGATGCAACTGAGTCAAATTCAGCTTGCAAGGTCTCATGATTTTCACGAACAATAGTTTGCAGTTCTTTTATGGCTGCTTCGTGATTCTGTAATGCATTTTCATGCCGCGAAAAAATAGGTTGAAAATGCTCACAAATTTGTGTTTTTACGTCATTACAAACTTTTTGACATTTCGATTCGATGTTATGTAGCTCAGTAGTTAAATCTTCACGCGTTTGTTCAAGAGTTTGTTCCAATGAGTCTAACTTTTGAAGCTGTTGCTGTGTTTGTCTCTGGTGTTGTTCCATTGCGTCTAACTTTTGAAGATTTTGTTCCATTGTGTTTAACTGTTGCTGTGTTTGTCTCTGGTGTTGTTCCATTGTGTCTAACTTTTGAAGCTTTTGTCCCATTTGTCTCTGATTTTGTTCCATTTGCTGCATTAATTGCAATAATAATGTATTAGTGTCTGGAATCTGTTTCTCTATGCTTTCTGGCAGTGCATTCTCACCGGCAACATTCACATTTTGACAAGCAGAAAATGTGTCTTGACTCATTTGAGAAAACGGTGAGTACCCAAAACCTAAGTCTACAGTATTTGCAATATTGTGTTCTGTCATTTCGGATTCCTGAGGCTAGCTGTTGCCGACCGATCGATCGATAATGCTTCCCTGTTCACTAATTGTTTCACTGTCTACACCATTGTTTGCAGCCCGCTGCATTTCCCTATGCACAATTACCAAATTACTACTTTGAACATCAGTTAATTCATTACTCGGTGGCGCTAACACACTGCTTTCGTTTTCACTGTCATTTCTCAGTTTACTTTGGAGCCTAGTATTACGTTTTTCACACGCCATTATTGTCACAATACTTCACACGATAACACAGAAAAGCACAATTTGAAGAGCAAAAATAAGAGAACACATTAACATAGTACTGAAAATAATATCTCGTTAATTGCAAGCGCAGCAGCGAAATACTTGGTGCAAATTAACATGCATGCCACAACAACAATGAAAGACTGCAACTACAAAGGAGATTTTCTCTACAATTACGCGCTAGCAATAAACAATAGCTACACTAATTACACAAACTACAAGAAAAAAATCAGAAGATTCCGGTGAGGTATCCTCGGCTAAGGGTCGCCATATGAAACGACCCCTTTGAACAATTATACAAGACTGTGCTTAAACTGACATACAATATTTTTAGCGCAACGCAACCTGACTTTCAAAAATCCCTGCAAAAGAATGGCCCTGAGTAACATTAAACTATACCTTTCAGAAATCACTTACCTCATAAAAATCTTCGTTACTCGAACTACTGCAATACAGCGAGCGCCACTACTGCCAGCTAAATAAAAGATTCAAACTACGGAAGGCACTAACTACTGATAGGCATAGATAGCAAATGAAAGATTTTAATAGAGACCAAACAATGTATTTACCTTAATAGTCATAATATATATAGCAGTTCATGAAAAATTTCAAAACTCCGCCATCTCTCTCCGCACATCCACCACTGCTGGCGGCTCACCTCCAACTGCGCAACGCTACGTGCTGTTCACATCCAGCTGCCCAACACTACAATGGCGAGTATTACAACAATGCAAAGCAGCCACAGACTGCACACAGCACAGCCAGTGATTTTCATACAGAGGTGGCGTTACCAATAAAAAAACCTAAACAGCCTACTTACACGGATAGCGCCATGGCATTTAGTAATCCTGTCTATCGCTAAAATAGAGTGTTCTGTTGCAGAACACTATTTTATTTCTAGCCTACAGCTGCAGAATTATGTATATAGCTGCCCACACGACCCTCAGTTCGTTATGACGGCTTGCCTGTGGCTGATGCTGCAATAGTGGGAATAAAGTGATAGTTAGGATGCAGGTGTTAGGGTAGGAGAGGGGTGCCAGATGGCAACGAAAGAGTGATTTCGAGCCTTAATTTGGGATAGGATTGAGAGGGTAGGTTATTATAGGAAGGAAGATTACATCTCGAGGGTGGGTTCAAGGTCTAGTGGGAGAAGGCGACTGAAATTACGTTGATAAATGATTCTGAGGGGTTAGAGATGGAGGGATGGTGAGACCAGTAGATGGAGACGCAGCAGCATTCCAGGACTTTCAAGGATGGATAGTTTCGAATTCTTGTAGGTTGATATTGAAGCCTGACCCACTGAGGCTGCACTTAATAATAAACTTTGAGTCGGAACAGATAATCTATAAATGTTAGCAGGATGAATGCCGCAATCCATACATGGCTGTTACCATATCCAAACAGGCATATGGTAACAGGCATGTGTGGTAACAGGCATGTAAAGGTTCGAAACTAGTCGCCTAATAAATAACTGCAACTGTTGGCAGGGCCATTAATAAACGGTTTAAGGAATTTAAATGAAGTTGCTATTACTTGTCAACGAAATGTTGAACCTGAAGAAGTATGTGTTATTACTGTTGGTAGAGATGTGGAAATTTGATTAACTGGCGGATGGTTATGGGCTGGGAAGGGTAGTGGAATATGAAAGGCACGCCTGAGTGCATGGCGCTCTAGGAGATGGAGGGAATGGCAAAATTTAGGAAAAAAATTCGTGTCCTGTTAAAAGAGTAACCGAAGCATTCGATGTAGTTGGTCGAAGAAAATTACAGATCATTCTTGAATAAAGGTTGATGGCGTTAAATTTGATAGAAGTAAAGCCAAAATAGCCGTTGCCATAATGAGTTCTTCTTCTCCCTTTTCTTCTTGTGCACTCGATGGATTAGGCAGTGATTCCTGTTCCGGCTTCCAAATAATCTCGCCATCACTTCCTTGGTCTTCCCGGATATCTTCTTCCTTTAGGCGTATAATACATCATTATGCTTGGGCTCTCTCCTTCGGCGGCGTTCCGTCAAAAGTTCTCTCCAATTATTTCTATAGTTTAAAGTTTTTTCTTTCAAAAAATTTGAGCCGTGTTGGCTCTTTCTATGCTTTTACATCCCCCCTACTGGCACGATCTGTCACTGTCTAATCACTCAGTGATGCTTCGGTGGCCTGTTAGTTGAGTCTGTGGTTGTAGTTCCTTGTAGCAGTTTGTTGACCACATCTGGAGACAGTCGGTCGCAGTCAGGGCGAGAGAGAGTTAGGAAGCACGTGTGACGTAGGTGGGCTGTTCATGATTGCACGATTGTCTAAGCGGCCCGTCATCGCTGGAGCTGTGCTGATTCGCAATACTTGGGCCTAATATAGTCGGAGCCGCTTTACCCTGCAATAAGGAGGCATAGTTGCTGACTTATGTGTTGGACTGCTGTCATTTTCTGGTTGCCGTCTGTTCTGCTCTTTGGGGGTAAGGTACTCGTTACTTAACTGACGCACGTGCTCCCGTGTTAAAGTTGCTGCCGCTGCGCTGGATTGCCTGTGGTTCTCCATCACTCTGTTTGAAGAGCTGAATTTACCCTTTTGATGCCTCTGTTTGAAATTATTTGCGTGCAATATTTGTGTGCTTTAAATTTCTTTAAAATTACAACTTGTTCAGTGCCTGCTTGTTTGTCAGGCGCACCCGAAATAGTTGTCATTTGTTCTAGGCCGCCAAGTGTGTTAGTGACCACTGAGGTCGAGGCTGAGTCTTATTTGTATTGCAAGTTGTTGCTACCCTGACTGATGTAGCGACTACAAAATTGCATACAGCTGTGGTAAGCAAATGCTAGCGGACCAATGAATCTTGGCTCATTTGGTTAATTGATTTCCATAGCTCTTCCCCCTTCCAGGAAAATTAATATTAATTTTTTCAAAAAATTACTATTGCAGTTGATTATCAGCTCTCAAGATTTGCCTATTACCTTTTAACCACTTAAGTTAATGTGTGTGAGGGCCGCGTGATTTTCTGGTTACTATCTTAACTTGTTATATTCTATTGCAAGATTAACTGGTTAATCCTTTTAGTAATTCTTATTGTAAAATTCTTGTTGTTCCACATGAGGTTTGATTGGGACTTGGGGCCACGCTCACAGTGAGCTTCTTGTCTTGGTCTGAGCATTTTCATATGTCGTGTGATTATTACGAATGAATTCTATGTTTGCTTGTTTTCTCTCGGGATTCCGAGCTGTTCGTAGCATTTGGAGGCGCTGCTCCGGGGTGTTATTTGTTATCGGCCGGTCTACCGGGCGTAGTCTGTCCAGGTCGGCTGTGTACGTGCGCGCTGGCGGCGCGCCGCTTTCCGTCTCACCGTAGCCTCTGAGACGTTGCGGCCTCCTGGTTTGTTACAGGATCTCTGATAAGTTGACTTCCTATCGCGTAGCAATCGGGCCTTAGTGTTCTCTGTAGTGCCCGTTATTCCGAACCATTTTATTCAGACCTGGCGTGCCGTACCTGCCCCTTTCATGGTTTCTCGGTCTGAAGTTTGGGTTTTAACGTAATATTTTTAATATGCTCAACTGCTAAATGATATTTATTATTTTTCCACGTCAGTATCTTAAAAGTGTCCAAGAGCCCTCCCTGACTGAATAAATATATTTCAGAATTATGTGAATCAACTTTGGCCAGTGTTACAAGAAATTAATTATTGGTTTATTTATATTGAACCTATTTGTCTTATGTTTACTGTAAATCTGAATTGAAGAGTTTTCATTTTTAATATATGTTTGAAAAATGCTCTATATTTGTAGTGGTAAGATGGAATAGGAGAATTCAGAAGAAAGGTGTTTTTTTGCCAGGCAGCTTAATTATATGATTTATCTGTGCAATAAAATATTGTTGGACTTTTGTGAAGTAAAAATGACTTATAACAAATGGCCTGCACCTTTCCACGCCCATTTAGTTGTTCCTTTATCCTTGGTGTCCAATGACATTTCAGAAATCGTTACTAGTTCCTCCCTTATATTTTTCGTTAGCAATTTTATCCAAAATGTTACATCCTTTTACTGTTCTTAAGCATCTCATTCCGGTAAACTGTATCTTTTTTCTAGAATGAGATTTTCACTCTGCAGTGGAGTGTGCGCTGATATGAAACTTTTATGGCAGATTAAAACTGTGTGCCAGACCGAGACTCGAACTCGGGACCTTTGCCTGTCGTGGGCAAGTGCTCTACCATTTTTCTTTTTCCTTAGTCAATGACTATACTTGGTCGGTTCCACAACGACAGCACCGCCGTTCATCTTTGAACACCCGGCGCATCCCAAGCATTCCTAGGAAATTTGCATGCCAGTCCTTGTACTGTCGTAGCTGTAACAGTTTTGTATGGCCGTCTTGCAAGTATTGCTAGTAATCCAGTACGTTCAGACGTGTGTCTCTTTATATGCAATGAATCGTCACACCAGTGATACACGAAAAATACGTTTCTTCTGGCAAAAATACTATGTTGGAAGATACTGATATATAGCTTGCTAGAGTCCAGACAGCCAATGCCTCGCCGCACACCAGCCTATATATATAGTGTGCCCATTGAACTCTATTATCTTCCTTGCTGGAGTCCAGAAAGCCAATGCCTCGCCGCACACCAGCCGGTGGTCTTCGTTATCCAGCATGCCACACTGCTGACACATGGCTGAATCCACCAAATGTATTGCATACTTTTTGTCATTCGTCGGGTATTTCCGGTTCACTACAATGTACCATGTTGACCTGACTGTTGTAACTAGGTGCGGATGGTGTACAGTGCTCCACACCACTTGCCAATTAATGGCTGGGTGTTTCCGTTCCACCCTGTTCCGAGCGATCTGTCGAAGAAGCAGATGGTGCACGTCCTTCGATGTCGACTGTCGGGACGTCGGGAAACGCGCTCGAACGTAACTGTGTTCAACGATGAACGTGCGCACATACGTTAACGGGGACGATATATGGCAGGGGAAGGATGCGATGTTGGTATTAGTTCTTCGATGATCTCCCTGTAAGCGTGTGATTCTTGTTGCGCCACCGTTTTAGCATAGTATTAATATACATGGCACGTGCCTTCTCTTGCTCGTTCACTAAACCAGCGCCCCCTTCTCGCGCTGGGAGGTAAGCGTGTTGTACTGTAACCTAAAGAGCTGTCCCAGGCACACATAGTAGACAAAAGCCGCCTGAATACTCACAGCCATCGTGCGCGTCAAGGGAAGAAGGTGTGTCAGGTGGTACATCATGGGAGCGAGATAAAAGTTGACGAGTGACACGTGCTGCAGTATATCCATCGACCGAAGGGCGTTTAGTCGTACTGACGTGCGGACGCTGAGCAACAGCAATCGGTAGTTGACCACAGACGTTCCTGCCGTCTCTTTATGAAAGGTGATACCCAAACATCGGAGGGTTTGCACCACAGGTAAGGGTCCTTCCGTTCCTGGTTCTAGTCCACGACCCACACGGATGAATTGTGAATTTCGGAAGTTGACCTCCTGCCAGCTGCCATCCCATAAGTCTGTAGCCAGTTCAATGCTGACCGAGTCTCCCCCTCATTCCGGACGAGGAACACAATGTCATCCGTGTATGTTCTACATTTGAACGATAGATGCCGCAGGGAGATCCCGGTAAGTCGACGGTGAAGGTCTGCGAGGCACGGTTCCAACGCGATCGCGTATAGGAGGATCGACAAGGGGCAACCCTGCCTGACTGATCTTAAGGTCCAATGTCACAAATTTCCAGCCAACCGGTCGAAAACAGAATTTAAAATTCTTTAACTACTTTTCAACGCCAACTACGGGCGCGTTCTTCAGAAGAAAAAAATGGTTCAAATGGCTCTGAGCACTATGCGACCTAACTTCTGAGGTCATCAGTCGCCTAGAACTTAGGACTAATTAAACCTAACTAACCTACGGACATCACGCACATCCATGCCCGAGGCAGGATTCGAACCTGCGATCGTAGCGGTCGCTCGGCTCCAGACTGTAGAGCCTAGAACCGCTCGGCCACTCCGGCCGGCTCTTCAGAAGAAACTGTTACCTTACCTAACGGTATCACAGGTAAATTAATAGCAGGCAGGCATTAGAACAAACACTTATTTTTTACAAATTAAATTACATAAAAATACTCACGTGTGGTTAAAAGGAAATTTGAGCCACATCGGTCTAGTCAAAACATTAAAACCATAATTAAAACATTTTCCACAGGTATAGTCAAAATTTTAAAACAATATATAAATATGCCACTAAGATGACTACAGTGATATGGGAAACGAGTGAGTAACAGCGACTGCGCGAGCAGGCCGTAGCAAACGACGACGTGAACATGATACAGCTCGCGCCATCAAGTAGCAGATTTTACAAAGGTTTAACAACATCTATACGAAATTCATATAATAGTGCTTCCAGAATGAGATTTTCACTCTGCAGTGGAGTGTGCGCTGATATGAAACTTCCTGGCAGATTAAAACTGTGTGCCGGACTGAGAATCGAACTGGGATCTTTGCCTTTCGCGGGCAAGTGCTCTTCCAACTGAGCTACCCAAGCACGACTCACGCCCCGTCCTCACAGCCTTACTTCTGCCAGTATCTCGTCTCCTACCTTCCAAGCTTTACAGAACTATTATATTAACAGGATGTAAGTCATAAAAGCAAGGGAGAGGAAAACAGTATTTAAGGGCCTAACAGGGAAGCGGATAACCAACATTAGCTATCAGACATCTTTAAGTAACGGTTTTAAGTCATTGAAAAATTTTTTATTACGCGACTGCAGTTGGTCATATAATATGAGTTCATCATTCAGAGAAAGATGTTTGAAGATCTGTAACTCTTCCAAAATGTTTAGTCTAAAACCTTTTCTTTCACAGTGCAAAATTCCGATGTCATGAATTTCCATAGGATTCTGGCCTGTGATCAACAGGTGGATGGAAAAGGTTGAGTTGTAAATGCTAGAACCATTTTTCCCTAAAAGATGTTCCTTGTATCTAGCAGAGAAAGCACGACCTGTTTGGGCTATGTAATAGGATTTATACGTGTCACAACTTAGTTTATAGATTCCTGAGTTCTGGAGGGAAGACAGTTCTGATTTTAAATTATATATAAGGTTGCTAAGCAAGGTATTGTTAGTAGGAAAGGCTACGTTACAGTTATATTTGTTCTTGAGTAATCGCTGAATGCTGTAAGATACTGGCCCTATATAGGGAATGGAAAAATATTTTTTCTTTTCATCAACTTTATTACTAAAAGGAGTATTGAGAGTAATAATTCTGGCTTTGGTCTTATTTCTGAAGATTTTATCTACTATACTCGGCTTATAATCGTTATCAACTGCAATGGTTTTTAACAGATTTTCCGCGGTCAGTGGTATGGAAACAGCTCTGGTTGAGTGAATAAAGGCTTTCTTATGGTATTCAGGATGCGCTGAAGAGGCTGGTACAATCTGTTCCGTGTATGTTTCTTTGCGAAAAATGTTAGTCACTGTTACTCACTCGAGTTCTGTTCCCCTTGGTGGCATATTTATATATTGTTTTAAAATTTTGACTACACCTGTTACGTATTCAGGTGGAAAATGTTTTAATTGTGGTTTTAATGTTTTGACTAGAGCGATGTCTCTCAAATTTCCTTTTAACCACATGTAAGGTAACAGTTTCTTCTGAAGGAGGCGCCCCTAGTTGGCGTAGAGAACTATTCAAAGAATTTTAAATTCTATTTGCAACCGGTTGGCTGGAAATTTGTGACATTGTAATTAATTACGTTTGCTGATCACAGCCATGTTCAAAACATTAAGATTTTTACCTGCCCAAGTATCCAAGGCTGTATCCAAATATAAAGATGTAAGGAAAAAGATCATCAACACAGGTATGGCAATTGAATTTAATGAATGTTGTGTAGAGCAAGGGCTTGTTCCAACTATGTTAAAGCTTTTCTAAATGTCAAAATGTTGAAAAAAGAACCAAAAACGTTTAAATGTCTTGTACAAAAAATCATTTCAGACGAAATCAGAATGTTGTACAATAAGAAAGATAGTTTGAACGAAGAAGCATATTATTTGTGTCTTGAAGTCACAAAGTTGCTTCGTTTACAGTACAACTTTTAAGTTGATGATTTTTGTAATCACATATCTGGCAGCTAAGAAAATTATAAGCAGATTATTTCTAACAGAGACAAAAAGAAACTCAGCAACTTTGTGGTCTTTTGCCTATAAACAATTCTCAAGATATTCGCAGTTTTCAAAAGAGTGATCGTAAATTTTACAACAGAATTGTAAACAAAACTGATATAAATTTTACAAATGAGGAACTTTCCTTACTAGAAAAAGGTACCAAGTACAACATCTCACCTAATGTATTTGACCATAATGTTGTAGAAAATATGACAGTAGACCTTAAAAGTGGCCTCGGTTGCTCAAAAATAGAGAACGCTTGTCAAACTAGAGTAGCCCATAATGTATGTAACATCGTCAGTCGTAGTTTGTCTGACGCTAAGGATACCAATAGCCGTGACAAAAAAAATTGTAATGCTATTAATAAAAACTTAATGAAAATGTTGCTCTTGTAACGAAGTCAGATAAAGGAAATTCCATGATTATGGCTAGCAATCATGAGTATGTGAGTAAGACTTAGCAGTTCTTTGAGGAGAACAGTATATCTGAGCTGCAAGACGATCCCACCTCAACGTTGCAAAAAGAAATTAGGTCCGTTATCAATGATGTAAAATTTTTGCTGAAAAAATTCAAAAAGATAAAAAAAAAGAAATGCAAAAGAAAAACAATCAGTCAATATCTGGTACTGACCGTCTGTTTAAAATCTTCAATGAACTGCACGAAAAATTTACGTTCACATGTGAGCGCGAAAATGAACATCATCAGTTAAACTACTAGGATCTAACATTAACGATTACTTAACGATAGAATATCCTTTAACATTTTTCGCAAAGAAACATACACGGAACAGATTGTACCAGCCTCTTCAACGCATCCTGAATACCACAAAAAAGCCTTTTTTCACTCGGCCATCCATAGAGCTGTTTCCACACCACTGTCCGCCGAAAATCTTGACTGACATAAATCTGTTAAAAACCATTACAGTTAATAAGGAATATAAGCCGAGTATAGTAGATAAAATCTTCAGAAATAAGACCAAAGACAGAATTTCTACTCTCAGCACTCCTTATAGTAATAAAGTTGATGAAAAGAAAAAATATTTTTCCATTCCGTATATAGGGCAGTATCTCACAGCATTCAGCGATTACTCAGGAACAAATATAACTGCAACGTAGCCTTTTCTACTAACAACAGCTTGCATAACAACTTTATACATAATTTAAAATCAGAACGGTCTATCCTCCAGAACTCAGGAATCTATAAAATCAGTTGCGATACATGTAAAGCCTATTACATAGGCCAAACAGGTCGTGTTTTCTATGCTGGATACAAGGAACATCTTTTAGGGAAAAACGGTTCTAACACTCATAACTCAACCTTTGCCGACCACTTGTTGATCACAGGCCAAAAACCTATGGAAATTCATGACATCGGAATTTTACACTGTGAAAGAAAAGGTTTTGGACTAAACATTTTGGAAGAATTACAGATCTTCAAACATCTTTCTCTGAATGGTGGACTCATATTAAATGAACAACTGCAGTCGCGTAATAAAAATTTTTTCAGTGGCTTAAAGCCGTTACTTAAAGATGTCTGATAGCTAATGTTGGTTATCCGTTTCCCTGTTAGGTCCTTAAATACTGCTTTTCTCTCACTTGCTTTTAACCGGCCGCTTTGGCCGAGCGGTTCTAGGAGCTTCAGTCTGGAACCACTCTGCTGCTACGGTCGCAGGTTCGAATCCTGCCTAGGGGATTGATGTGTGTGATGTCCTTAGGTTAGCTAGGTTGAAGTAGTTCTAAGTCTGGGGGACTGATGACCTCAGATGTTAAATCCCATAGTGCTCAGAGCCATTTGAGCCATGCTTTTATGATTTAAATCCTGTTAATTTGTCAATCACTATTATATTAATTTGGTATAGACGTTGTTAAACCTTTGTAAATTCTGCTAGTAGATGACGCGAGCTGTATCATGTTCACGTCATTTGCTACGGCCCGCTCGCACAGTCGCTGTTACTCACTCATGTCCTAGATCACTGTAGTGCCCTTGGTGGCATATTTATATATTGTTTTAAAATTTTGACTATACCTGTTATGTATTCAGGTGGAAAATGTTTTAATCGTGGTTTTAATATTTTGACCAGAACTATGTCGCTGAAATTTTCTTTTAACCACACATGAGTATGTTTATGTAATTTAATTTGTAAAAATTAAGTGTTTGTTCTAATGCCTGCCTGCTATTAATTTACCTTCTTGTGATATTGTTAGGTAAGGTAACAGTTTCCTCGGAAGAAGGCGTCCCTAGTTGCCATTGAAAACTCGTTAAAGAATTTTAAATTCTATTTGTAACCGGTTGGCTGGAAATTTCTGACAGTGTAATTAATTACGGTTGTTGATCACCGCCATGTTCAAAAAATTATGATCGTAAGATCTTAAAATACTTTGTTCTCCCTCAGTTGATCACCATCGCCGATCTGGCGCCGTGCAACAGCCGCGTCACTGCAGTGCTCAACAATGGCGAGACACCCATCCTGTTCATCACCGCCCCGAGGTACACGTGATCCACTCGATCAAAGGCATGATCTAAATCTACAGCAACCAGTGCCCCCCGGAGGCGGCATGCAGCCGCGAGGGCGACGACGTCTCGATAGTCTCAGAGGGCGTCTGGGTGTTACTGATGCCACCAAGACAAGTCTGATCGGCATGTATTCGATCCGCCATCGACGTTTTCATACGGCTGCCCAGTATGCGCATAAAGATCTTGCAATCACTATTAGGGAACTTCAAGGGGCGATAATCATAAGGTCATTTGCCAGCACGTGGCTTTGGTATTGGAATCATGAGCCCTTCCGTGAATTTTATGGGAACCGGTACTTCTTGCCACAGAAGCTCATTAAACATGCATAACCACATCGGTGTCATGATGGTCTCAAAGGCACCGTAAAATTCTAACGGGAATCCGTCTGGACCTGGAGACTTGTTAGAGGCACCTCGTGTAATCGCTTCCTCCAGCTCTTCACACGTAATTTCAGATAACACGTCCGCTTTCCCGTTCACACGCGTCGCGTCTGGGACCTCTTCCCCAGCTCCCTCTAGCCCTCCCCGTCACTCGCATAGAGTCTGCTAAAATTGTCCGTGAACGCCGGTGCTACAGTCTGGAACCGAGCGACCGCTACGGTCGCAGGTTCGAATCCTGCCTCGGGCATGGATGTGTCTGATGTCCTTAGGTCAGGTAGGTTCTATTAGTTCTAAGTTCTAGGCGACTGATGACCTCAGAAGTTAAGTCGCATAGTGCTCAGAGCCATTTGAACCATTTGAACCTTATCGTCGCAAGTTGTACCAGATTCGCCTTGACTCGATGGACGGCCGTCTGGCGTTCTGATGTAGGTGGTTGAGCGAAAAATTCCCGGAGGGCCGTGAAGTAAAAGCCAGTGGTCGTGCGCTGCCATCGAGAAACCTCCTTCCCATAACCTATTAACGTCCTCCGTAAAGCTGGCTTCGTACACTCGATCCACCACTGTAGGACAGAACCGTAAGAATTATGTCGACGGAGGCAGCCATGCCACGCGTCCTCCACGCATTCTGCATCACGCAGGTAGGAGTCGTTCATCTCCCAATTACCCCTCCGTCTCCATACCTCTTGTGTAGCAAGGTTAACTGTACAAATACACTCCTGGAAACTGAAATAAGAAC
Organism: Schistocerca americana; assembly: GCF_021461395.2. Classification (NCBI taxonomy): domain Eukaryota; kingdom Metazoa; phylum Arthropoda; class Insecta; order Orthoptera; family Acrididae; genus Schistocerca; species Schistocerca americana. The sequence continues at coordinate 225,000,268 of NC_060120.1, read as the reverse complement.
ACCGTGAATTCATTGTCCCAGGAAGGGGAAACTTTATTGACACATTCCTGGGGTCAGATACATCACATGATCACACTGACAGAACCACAGGCACATAGACACAGGCAACAGAGCATGCACAATGTCGGCACTAGTACAGTGTATATCCACCTTTCGCAGCAATGCAGGCTGCTATTCTCCCATGGAGACGATCGTAGAGATGCTGGATGTAGTCCTGTGGAACGGCTTGCCATGCCATTTCCACCTGGCGCCTCAGTTGGACCAGCGTTCGTGCTGGACGTGCAGACCGCGTGAGACGACGCTTCATCCAGTCCCAAACATGCTCAATGGGGGACAGATCCGGAGATCTTGCTGGCCAGGGTAGTTGACTTACACCTTCTAGAGCACGTTGGGTGGCACGGGATACATGCGGACGTGCATTGTCCTGTTGGAACAGCAAGTTCCCTTGCCGGTCTAGGAATGGTAGAACGATGGGTTCGATGACGGTTTGGATGTACCGTGCACTATTCAGTGTCCCCTCGACGATCACCAGTGGTGTACGGCCAGTGTAGGAGATCGCTCCCCACACCATGATGCCGGGTGTTGGCCCTGTGTGCCTCGGTCGTATGCAGTCCTGATTGTGGCGCTCACCTGCACGGCGCCAAACACGCATACGACCATCATTGGCACCAAGGCAGAAGCGACTCTCATCGCTGAAGACGACACGTCTCCATTCGTCCCTCCATTCACGCCTGTCGCGACACCACTGGAGGCGGGCTGCACGAGGTTGGGGCGTGAGCGGAAGACGGCCTAACGGTGTGCGGGACCGTAGCCCAGCTTCATGGAGACGGTTGCGAATGGTCCTCGCCGATACCCCAGGAGCAACAGTGTCCCTAATTTGCTGGGAAGTGGCGGTGCGGTCCCCTACGGCACTGCGTAGGATCCTACGGTCTTGGCGTGCATCCGTGCATCGCTGCGGTCCGGTCCCAGGTCGACGGGCACGTGCACCTTCCGCCGACCACTGGCGACAACATCGATGTACTGTGGAGACCTCACGCCCCACGTGTTGAGCAATTCGGCGGTACGTCCACCCGGCCTCCCGCATGCCCACTATACGCCCTCGCTCAAAGTCCGTCAACTGCACATACGGTTCACGTCCACGCTGTCGCGGCATGCTACCAGTGTTAAAGACTGCGATGGAGCTCCGTATGCCACGGCAAACTGGCTGACACTGACGGCGGCGGTGCACAAATGCTGCGCAGCTAGCGCCATTCGACGGCCAACACCGCGGTTCCTGGTGTGTCCGCTGTGCCGTGCGTGTGATCATTGCTTGTACAGCCCTCTCGCAGTGTCCGGAGCAAGTATGGTGGGTCTGACACACCGGTGTCAATGTGTTCTTTTTTCCATTTCCAGGAGTGTATATGCCTCATGATCTGTAAACGGGGTCGGCCAGAGTTCTGCCTCCACCATCGACATCGCTAACGCCCTTGAAACGTAGATCTGATCCAAACGGCTCGCGGAGTGGCTCGTAAAAAATGTATATCCTGGTTGGTTGCAACTCTTCAGGTCCCATGTATCGACTAATTCCATACGGTTGACCAACTTCCGAAGTTCTTGACTAGGAGTATAGTTAGTACATTGGTCGTCTCTGTCGAGCACAGAATGAAAACCCCCCTGACTATGTAATCATCGTATCGTCCCCGTAACAAAGGTGTAACCTCATGGGCGTAAAAATCTGCTCTGTCCCTTCTCTTATCCGAGCCTGACGATGCGTATGTATTGATCAGACGTATTCCAGCTATGGCCACGGCCGTGCCAAGGGCAGAAGGTACATACTATACTTCGTCTGCACGTATCCCTTCCTTCTATTGTATCGCACTGCCAACGCCTCTCTCGTCACATGAGGAACAGTAGATATCGTAACCGTAAAAGTCCGAGGGGGGAAGCATCCGAACTTCCTGTAATAGCACTATGTCTACATCTGCAGCCTCTATCATGCCGCTGAGCATCTTGATTTTTACCGGCGTCTCACTGCTTTTGACGTTAACAGACCCTATCCGATAAGCTTGTTGCATGGCTGTCAACGTAGATAGGCACCTTACGGTCGCTAGTTCTTCCGTACACAGGCCGCTTTCTTTATAGCGTCCCCCGGCGTCCCCTCATATGGTCTGCCGGTATTCCGTGCACTCTTTCGGTGTTACACCGGGAAAGTGCGTGGGAGCAGTTCCCGACAGGAGTGGGTCTTCTGACCAGTCCCCTAGCATCCCACCGTTGTCGTGCGTTGTAGGCGCCGTCGCCTCCTCGCTAGTCTGTTGCCGTCGATCGCACTCCTCCGATGTTTCTGGAGCATCGTCATCGGAGGGTCGTGTCGCCGTCCCGCTGGCCACCCTTGCATCCACGCTAGGCAGTTCTTCTGTATCCAAGGTCGTCTGCTCTGTACCCGAAAACGCCTCAGCATCGCCTGCTGGATCTGGTTGGTCGTTCTCCACCACGAGGCGGCGCTTCTTCCGGCGTTTTGGTGATCTGTTTTCGTTGCCGAGCCTCGGAATCAGAGGTCGGCATGGCCTCTGGATGTTCGTGGGCACCGGAGAGAGGGCCTCCCGCGACTGCTGCAAGCGGTACAGCGCAATGTCATTCTTCCGTGGCTTGTCACTATCTGCCTCTATCTGTACGTTCCGGTACGTTTCTGTCGCGCTGTCTTATCTTCAGAAAATACCATCGTCTTAGGCGTAAAAATTTGGCGCAGTAAAAACGACCGTTAATTTTATACATTCTGTCATCTAATAGTCTATACAGGGTTTCTCGCCTCTAAGAGTCTTGTCCTCAGCTCGTGGTCTCGCGGTCGCGTTCTAGTTTCCCGAGCACGGGGTCGCGGGCTCGATTCCCGGCAGGGTCAGGGATTTTCACCTGCCTCGAGATGACTGGGTGTTTGTGTTGTCCTCATCATTCATGAAAGTGGGGAGATTGGGCTGCCAAAGGTTAGGAATTTGTAAGGGCGCTGATAACCGCGCAGTTGAGAGCCCCACAAACCAATCATCATCATCATCATCATTTAAGTGTCTTCAGGCGCATTTTCTCTGGTGTTTCTTCAGATATTCGCAATTTAGTTTTGCGATGTGTAGCTGAAGTCAGCCCAAACTGGTCATCACGTATTCAAGCGAAGTCCGGTGTTCACGGAAAGCGTCGGTTTGTTTCCCGTTACAAAAGAAATTATTTCTGAAGCGGAATTCCGTGCGCCCATTCGATAGAGCAGACTCAAATTAGTCTAGTACGATATTCGTTTTATCTATAAGTATTAACAGGGTCCATAAAACTCTAACAATATTCAGTACTCCAGCAGCGTCAGCACTGTCCTGGCTCGTTCCTGATTGCCACCGCCAACCTTGCTGCGCCGCTGAGTCACTGCTGTTTATTCTTCGTGTTTTACTGTACCTGTTAATATGCGTAGGTGAAACAAGTGCAGGACTAGACTAATTTTGGAGCACTCTATCTAACATTAAAATTCATTTTGTTTGTAACGGGAGAAAACCGACGCTTTGTGCTGACACTGGGTTTCGCATGAAGACGTGATGAATAGAATTTGTTTGAGCTGACTCCAACTGGATATCGCAAAAACGAAACTGCCGATATCACCCGAAACAACAGAGAGGATGTACCTGACGACTGTTAGGAGATTTACATTTTACAACCTTTCCATAAAAGAGGAGATAAGCTACAGTCCTGCCTTACACCTTGGTTCGTATGTATTTTTTAATATTCTTTTTACTATTCTTCATTTCTTCTTATGCTGTTTCTAATCCCTCGAAGGTAATGAGGTCTACATATTATTAAATAGGCTCATCGCTTTTTTCTTGTTTTTCCATGGAGTTATTAGACGACAAATATTTATAATGGTGTACCCCTTACTCTTCTTCTACTAAATTTGTATTTCCTACACCCCTCCTTCACTATCTAGATACTTAAGCTCTTCATTGACCGTTATTTCTCTGCTACGTAAGTCATCTTCAGCGTTGCTTATACCTTTGTCCCAAGACTTTTGGTGAACTTAACTTACAATATTTTTCGCTTCATTTCGTTTTTCCTATATACCTCTCTTGCTTCATCCATTTATTGTTATAACACTTGTAGATGAGCTTATTGCGTTTGCAATATCTTAGTTCCATATCCTTAATCTTTTTTCTTCCGGTACTCTGATTTTTTATGTAACACTTCGTTACCTTATAGAGTCGATAATGTTATCTCATTCCTAATTAAAATCTTGACTAATTTCTTATTTTGTAGAAAAGCAGACAATCTTCTTTGATATGAAGTTTTTACACTCTCTTCTTATAATAGATGCGCTTTAAACACTTCTCCTTTCTCTCTTTCATGGCTTTTCATTTCCTTCAACCTTGTTAGAAAATGTATTTTGATATTAGCAGATAGTGATGTTTTCATATATCACTTCCCCGATACACGCTTACATTTTTTACTTGCGATGACTAGTTTTTATCCCTATTGGCACAGTCAATTATCGATCTACGTTCCCTTGGGCACAAAGTAAACTTATGAGATCTTAGCTAAATAATGTATTTGTTATCCTTAATTTTTAAATTGCTGCAAACTGTCTAAGCTTCTCTCCATTAAAGCCCAAAGCACCTTTCCCAAATGTACCTATAACATCTTTAACCAGAACGCATATTTTACCCACTCGGGCACTCAAAGACATTCTGAATATCTTAAAGAATGAAATACATTCAAAAATACAGCAAGTTTGAAGTAAATCGAAAATACTTATAAGCTTGATATAGATGAAGTGTTTCGGCAATCTATGCAAAAAATTCGTACATGCAACTTACACAACATGATGCGAAGAACTGTTGTTGCAGACAATCAGGTAATTATAGGTAATGGTGAGCAATCCTTACAGCCTCTCAGGAATTCTACCAGAGAGCAAAAGTTCACAATCTTAGTACCTCAACTAGCGAAACTAAACTCTTGACTATTAATGAGTGAAACACACTCAATGCCAATGAATAAATGAAATGGTTACTCCTTAGTATGCGCCCTGTTACAGAACAGATCCACATTGGAACTAAAGTGTACAGCTTTAGTTAAATCAACTGCACTTCACGATCAAATAACAAAAAGTCCAAAGAGAATATATGACGCAATACCGTAAACCTTTCGTATTTTTAACGAAGTATTGGAAGAGATTAAGCAGTTAAGGGAATTTTCCCTGTTACTGAAGATTTGTTTAACTACTGTCTTACAACGTCGGACTTGAAATAGAACGATGGGTATTATGACCAGATAGATGGGGACCCGTTTAAGCGCAGTGTTTGACACATTCCTTGATGAAAAATTTCTGGAATAGGCTTTGGGATCTTCCACCAAAAACCCGACTATATGATCCGATTGCGCTGTACAGGTATAGAAGAGAGCGGCCTTTCTCACGAAGATCTGAGTCAAGCTAACACGAAGATGCTCGCCATAGACGAAATAGTAGAAACCCACACACATGCATCGTGACTTATTGGAGATTCAAATCACCATCTGGGGCAAAAGAGTAGAATTATAAAAACGTATTCAACGGACTGAGTGTGAAATATCTCTGGACCTACATATAGCTACGTCTTCATCCTATGGATTGATAGTGTGTCTTACCATGACACTTCGAACAGTTTCGGAACTCTGCCTAAAATATTGGTTCGTTATCAGATGATGATGTAAAAACCTTCCCTTACCGAAGATAGGATAAGGAAGAAACATCCTTACAGAAGCAAAGTTAGAACCTGTTGCAACCCGGTCGCCCACAAATTGGTCGAACTTCTTTACCCTACAACGTTAGCAGTTACTTACACAATAAATTAGTTAACTGAATCGCATAAACAGTTCGTAGCAACTCATTTTCCACTGGCAGAATTATCCAGAATATGCTTTAAATGGTGCAAGAATGATGTTGAGATATCAAGGAAGGTTGAGTGAGGACGACGCTGAGTAGGGGGAGATGGAGGAGAAGAGAGGAAGTTTGGGGTGCTCCATCTGTAACATTAGTGCTCAGCACACTGAAACTAGTTTTGGAACTTTTAGTTGGTAATCAAATGGTTCAAATGGCTCTGAGCACAATGGGACTTAACTTCTGAGGTCATCAGTCCCCTAGAACTTAGAACTACTTAAACCTAACTAACCTAAGGACATCACACACATCCATGCCCGAGGCAGGATTCGAACCTGCGATCGTAGCGGTCGCGCGGTTCCAGACTGTAGCGCCTAGAACCGCTCGGCTACTCCGGCCGGCAGTCGGTAATCAGTTGTGCGCTATCGCTTCCATGTAATGTTCCTCCTCCAGTTATGGCATAATTAATTTCAACAATAAAATCAACTAGATAATGAATTTACTTGAAAACCAGCATAATGAAATAGATAAACGAATTCATCTACATCTACATGATTACTCTGCAATTCACATTTAAGTGCTTGGCAGAGGGTTCATCGAACCACATCATACTATCTCCCTACCATTCCATTCCCGAACAGCGCGCGGGAAAAACAAACACCTAAACCTTTCTGTTCGAGCTCTGATTTCTCTTATTTTATTTTAATGATCATTCCTACCCTTGTAGGTTGGGCTCAAAAAAATATTTTCGATTCGGAAGAGAAAGTTGGTGACTGAAATTTCGTAAATAGATCTCGCCGCGACGAAAAACGTCTTTGCTTTAATGACTTCCACCCCAACTCGCGTATCATATCTGCCACACTCTCTCCCCTATTACGTGATAATACAAAACGAGCTGCCCTTTCTTGCACCCTTTCGATGTCCTCCGTCAATCCCACCTGGTAAGGATCCCACACCGCGCAGCAATATTCTAACAGAGGACGAGCGAGTGTAGCGTAAGCTGTCTCTTTAGTGGACTTGTTGCATTTTCTAAGTGTCCTGCCAATGAAACGCAACCTTTGGCCCGCCTTCCCCACAAAATTATCTATGTGGTCTTTCCAACTGAAGTTGTTCGTAATTTTTATACCCAGGTACTTAGTTGAATTGACAGCCTTGAGAATTGTACTATTTATCGAGTAATTATTACTGCTCTGATGAATTCGAAGAGACAGAAGTCGATATAGAAGAGATAGGGGAACCAGTACTAGCATCATGATTTAGAAGAGCTTTGGAAGACTTAAAATCAAGTAAGTCAGAAGGAATAAATGACATTCCATCGGAATTGGTAAAACCATTGGAGCAAGTGGCATCAAAACGACCATTCATGTTCATGTGTAGGATACGCGAGTGGCCTTATGCCATCAAACTTTCGGAAAAATATCACCCACACAATTCCCAAGTTTGCAAGAGGCGATAAATACTGGAATTATCGCACAAACAGCTTAACAGTTCATGCAGCCCAGTTGAAGAAGAATGAAAAAAAAAAAAAAAATTAGCAGCTGTTAGAGGACGACCAGTTTGGCCTTAGGAAAGTAAAAGTCGCTAGAGAGGCAGTTCTGATTTTATGTTTGATTATGGAAGCAAGCCTGAAGAAACATTAAGACACGTTCACAGAATTTGTCATCTGGAAAAAGCGTTCGACAATGTAAAATGTTGCAAGGATGTTCGAAATCCTGAGAAAAGCGGGGGTTAGCTGTAGGAGGAGACGGGTAATATACAAGGTAGGAGATGAGGTACTCGCGGAATTAAAGCTGTGAGGACGGGGCGTGAGGCGTGCTTGGGTAGCTCAGTCGGCAGAACACTTGCCCGCGAAAGGCAAAGGTCCCGAGTTCGAGTCTCGGTCCGGCACACAGTTTTAATCTGCCAGGAAGTTTAATATACAATATGTAAAAGAACCAAGACGGAACAATAAGAGTGGAAGGCCAAGAACGACGAGCTTGGATTGAAAAGTGTGTAAGATATGGATGAAGTCCTTCGCCCCTGCTGTTCAGTCTGTACCTCGAAGAAGCAATGACCGAAATAAAAGGAAGGTTCAAGCACGCAATTAAATCTACTGGTAAAAGGATATCAATGATACGATTTGCCGGTGACATTGCTATCCTGGGTGAAAGTGAAGAAGAATTACAGGATCTGTTGAATGGAGTGAACAGTCTAATGGATACAGAATATGATTGAGAGTAAATCGAAGAAAGAAAAATAACAAGAAGTAGCAGAAATAAGGACAGCGAGGAACTTAACATCGGGATGGGAAATCACAAAGTACTATATTATACAGGTCCGTCTTGATCACAAGAACTTACACTTCACTATTACCGGTTTCGGCAACAGCCATCATCAGATCTGTTACAAACAAAAACAGCAGCCATGCATACCAACCATACATACCGTAAAATATTCTGACGTAGGTATCTACGTCAAATTATAATTTAGGTACATATACACATCAAAAAAAGTTTTGCATCACCCCAGTTGCCAGAACTCCTGAAGACAGACGTTGTCTGTGGATTTTGTATCAAAGACACAGTCCCTTTATCTGTTCAGATATGTCACTAAACCCACTCAAAGATGTAAACAGCCATGCATGAGCAGCGCCTATTAGACGGAGCGGGTCCGACAGCCGATCAGTTCCAGTCATTCCACCAGGAAGGAGGTACACGGCTCGTGTTGACTGTAGTTCAACCATTCCTAGAAGAGCAATATGGCGGTTAGATCGCGTCCGCATTGCTACTTTGTGCCAGGAAGAGCTCTCAACAAGGAAAGTGTCCAGGCGTCTCGGAGTGAACCAAAGCGATGTTGTTCGGAGATGGAGGAGATACAGAGAGACAGGAACTGTCGATGACATGCCTCGCTCAGGCCACCCAAGGGCTACTACTGCAGTGGATGACCGCTACCTACGGATTATAGCTCGGAGGAACCATGACAGCAACGCCACTATGTTGAATAAGGCTTTTCTTGCAGCCACAGCATATCGTGTTACGACTCAAACTGTGCGCGACAGGCTGTACGATGAGCAACTTCACTCCCGACGTCCATGGCGAGGTCCATCTTTGCAACCACGACACCATGCAGCGCAGTGCAGATGGGCCCAATAACATCCCGAATGGACCGCTCAGGATTGGCATCACGTTCTCTTCACCGATGAGTGTCGCATATGCCTATAACCAGACAACCGTCGGAGACGTGTTTGGAGGCAACCCGGTCAGGCTGAACGCCTTAGACACAGTGTCCAGCGAATGCAGCAAAGTGGAGGTTCCCTGATGTGGGGTCACTCTTCACCGCTGGTGGTCATGGAAGGCGCCATAATGGTTGTACGATAAGTGAATGTCATTCTCCGACCAACAGTGCAACCATATTGCCAGCATATTGGCGAAGCATTCGTTTTCATGGACGACAATTCGCGCCCCAATCGTGCACACCTTGTGAATTACTTCTTTCGGGATAGCGACATCGCTCGACTAGAGTGGCCAGCATGTTCTTCAGACATGAACCCTATCAAACATGCCTGGGATAGATTGAAAAGGGCTGTTTATGGACGCGTGACCCACCAACTACTCTGAGGGATCTACGCCGTATCGCCCTTGAGGAGTGGAACAATCAGGACCAACAGTGCCTTAATGAACTTGTGGGTAGTATGCCACAACGAATACAGGCATGCATCAATGCAAGAGGACTTGCTAGTGGGTATTCGAGGTACCTGTGTGTACAGCAATCTGGACCACCACCTCGGAAGGTCTCGATGTATGGTGGTACAACATGCAATGTGTGCTTCTTATGAGCAATAAAAAGGGTGGAAATGATGTTTATGTTGATCTCTATTCCAGTTTTCTGTACAGGTTCCGGAACTCTCGGAACTGAGGTAATGTAAAACTTCCTTTGATGTGTGTAGCAAGTGCTGATGATGATCTGGATGCGTCTGTGTTTATACAAACAATTGAGGCCAGCAGAGGGCACTATAGCTGGGGTGCATAAGTAACCAGTATCACAAAATTAATCATTGAAATAGTATGCAGTCCTTAACTAAAATAGCTTCACATGGAAAAGTGAGCGTCTGAGAATAAAACGTTTACTAATGTAAAATATGTGGAATTAGATCCATTCTTAAAATTCACATGTTGTTGTTGTTGTTGTTGTTGTCGTCTTCAGTCCTGAGACTGGTTTGATGCAGCTCTCCATGCTACTCTATCCTGTGCAAGCTTCTTCATCTCCCAGTACCTACTGCAACCTACATCCTTCTGAATCTGCTTAGTGTATTCATCTCTTGGTCTCCCTCTACGATTTTTACCCTCCACGTTGCCCTCAAATACTAAACTGGTGGTCCCTCGATGTCTCAGAACATGTCCTACCAACCGATCCCTTCTTCTAGTCAAGTTGTGCCACAAACTTCTCTTCTCCCCAATCCTATTCAATACCTCCTCATTAGTTACGTGATCTACCCACCTTATCTTCAGCATTCTTCTGTAGCACCACATTTCGAAAGCTTCTATTCTCTTCTTGTCCAAACTGGTTATCGTCCATGTTTCACTTCCATACATGGCTACACTCCATACAAATACTTTCAGAAACGACTACCTGACACTTAAATCTATACTCGATGTTAACAAATTTCTCTTCTTCAGAAACGATTTCCTTGCCATTGCCAGTCTACATTTTATATCCTCTCTACTTCGACCATCATCAGTTATTTTAATCCCTAAATAGCAAAACTCCTTTACTACTTTAAGTGTCTCATTTCCTAATCTAATTCCCTCAGCATCACCCGATTTAATTTGACTACATTCCATTATCCTCGTTTTGCTTTTGTTGATGTTCATCTTATATCCTCCTTTCAAGACACTGTCCATTCCTTTCAACTGCTCTTCCAAGTGCTTTGCTGTCTCTGACAGAATTACAATGTCATCGGCGAACCTTAAAGTTTTTACTTCTTCTCCATGAATTTTAACACCTACTCCGGATTTTTCTTTTGTTTCCTTTACTGCTTGCTCAACATACAGATTGAATAACATTGGGGAGAGGCTACAACCCTGTCTCACTCCTTTCCCAACCACTGCTTCCCTTTCATGCCCCTCGACTCTTATAACTGCCATCTGGTTTCTGTACAAATTGTAAATAGCCTTTCGCTCCCTGTATTATACCCTTGCCACCTTCAGAATTTGAAAGAGAGTATTCCAGTTAACATTGTCAAAAGCTTTCTCTAAGTCTACAAATGCTAGAAACGTAGGTTTGCCTTTTCTTAATCTTTCTTCTATGATAAGTCGTAAGGTTAGTATTGCCTCACGTGTTCCAACATTTCTACGGAATCCAAACTGATCTTCCCCGAGGTCCGCTTCTACCAGTTTTTCCATTCGTCTGTAAAGAATTCGCGTTAGTATTTTGCAGCTGTGACTTATTAAGCTGATAGTTCGGTAATTTTCACATCTGTCAACACCTGCTTTCTTTGGGATTGGAATTATTATATTCTTCTAGAAGTCTGACGGTATTTCGCCTGTCTCGTACATCTTGCTCACCAGATGGTAGAGTTTTGTCATGACTGGCTCTCCCAAGGCCATCAGTAGTTCTAATGGAATGTTGTCTACTCCCGGGGCCTTGTTTCGACTCAGGTCTTTCAGTGCTCTGTCAAACTCTCTTTCAGTGCTCTGTCAAACTCTTCACGAAATTCACATAAGAAATGCAAATAATAATAATAGAAAGTTTCTAGCCTGGCAAAATAAAATACATAATTGTATAAAAGTCACTATAAAAACGTTAATAATAAAATAACTTCTATAATTCTAGATCTTCCAGCATGAGAAAACAATTAATCCATAACGGTAAGCGTAAGATAATTAACGAAACAGTTACCATCAGTTAAATAGTCAATAGTCGATAATACATTCGGTGTGGGATCTCACTGGTGCCACCTCATAGCTCTCTGCATGAAATTCTTGTTTTTTTTGAATGGTCTCTTCATGAAATTCTTGTTTTTTTGAAGGGTCTCTGCATGAGTCTCTTCATGATTTTGCCATACGACACAGCTTCATTCGTTTGCCTCTGGCACCTCAATTGTTGGTGCAAACGGTCTGTCACCCTAGACGTAAACAAGAAAAGGGAAAAGACTGAGCAGGTGACTGTGTTTGTGGTGGCCACACTATACTATACATATTTCGATTAACATTTCATTAGGTTATTGGTACTTGTCGGAGCCCCACACCCGTGTTTGATACACTTAAGTGCCATATTTCAATGTATCTATTCTTTCCTCTTCTTGTCCGATCAGCTGTGCAGCGATTTCAGTGTGTAGATCCGTGGGAGTGTAGTAGTCTGCCACTGTGTCAGAACAGCAAACTGTAGGAAACACGTACCAGGTAGCAAAGAGGTTTCTGTTTGCTTTCCACGAACCTCTTGTATAGGTTGTCACCACAGTAGGCGTTCCTCTGGCCACTTCCGTAGGTACGGAGAGCGGTTTTGGTTGGAGGGCGGATGCTCGTGGAGAGTTTCGTGGGACGCGAGACGGGTGAGACCTACTGGCGGTAAGTGTGCCTTTTCGATGAGAAGTTAATGTTGTTGTGGTGTCACCGCCAGACACCACACTTGCTAGGTGGTAGCTTAAATCGGCCGCGGTCCATTTAGTACATGTCGGACCCGCGTGTCGCCACTGTGTGATCGCAGACCTAGCGCCACCACAAGGCAGGTCTCGAGATACGAACAAGCACTCGCCCCAGTTGTACGAGGAGATTGCTAGCGACCATACGGACGAAGCCTTCCTCTCATTTGCCGAGAGCCAGTTAGAATAGCCTTCTGCTAAGTCCATGGCTACGACCTAGCAAGGCGCCATTAGCCTTACCTACTTTGAGAGTTATAGTATAAATGTCTCAAGAAGAATGCTGTAGTCATCAAATAATAAAGTTAAGTATAAAGCAGCTACGTACTTTTCTTGCTACCATTCAATAGTTATCCTGTTCCAGAATTGACGCCCGTCGGCGTGAGTGTGTACGCGTGCCTTTCTATCGGCTACCCGTCACTGTGGACTGGCTGCCTTGTCAGTCCACTTCAGTTGTGTTTTATGTAAGTTTTTCAAAGCTAGTCAAAGTAAATGACTCCTCTCATCGTTCATAGTTTATTATTGTGTGACAAATTTTACTTGCTAATTCGCTAGTGTTTGAAACACGTATGCAGCGATGGCGAGCCATGACAATCTCTGACCAGAGAGTAGTAGCGCGTGCGAGATGATTCATTTGTATGTAGGGAGTCGGCAGTTGTTGTTGCGAGCAGCAGTCTGTCGGCAGTAGTAGTCTTGTACAGTTGCGGGTAGAGTAGCGAGTGGGACGCAGTCCGCGGGCATCGACATGGGTCCCTGGTCAAGATGCTGAATGAGGTACATTGTTAAACAAGGTAATGAAGCTGCATTGCGCACATCAGATAATGTAATGTATATTTATTGTAATTAATTTTCAAGAAGCGCCCCAATAATAATTTTGTTTTCAAAGCATTTTTAACAAAAGAGCTATTTAATTGAAAAAATATTTCCCTTGTTTTTCCTCAAACAAAAGTTTCAGTTAAATTCAAAGAATATGTGCGATACATTTCCTCCAAGCTATGGCGAAAAATAAGAGCAGATGCAGTTTTAGTGAGGTAAGAAATTAATTCTGATTTTTTTGCACAGGGCCAAAGATCGACTTTTCGGTCTAATTGAGTTTTCATTGTCACTGAAATTTCATTATCATTGAATTATCTTTCATTTTTGTGGGGATCTGAATTTTGGAACATTTTTATGTCTTGCATTTTTGTAGGGAGCTTACACTTGGGTCAGATTGCGATTCTTACATTTAATTGTCATTATCAATAGATTTCATTGCGGGAAGGTTACACTTGGCTCCCATTTATTATTTTTTATTTAAATATTTCTGTGGGGACGATATTGCTTCTTGGCTCCATTTTTATTTAACTTTGCTATACTTAATTTTCGGTGGGGAGGTTACATGTTAAATGCGTTAAAATGCAGGGACGGTGTAGGCTATTATTCAGTTGAACTGTTAATCAAACACGTGGAGGCGTGTTGAGTTTATTGTGACGCATTTCATTTTTTTTAGTATCCCTTTCGCGAGAGCATGTATATTGCCTATGATTTCCGTGATTTTATGACTAAATTTTGTGCAATTTGTGTCACTTGATAACTTTCTTTGTGCACGCTTTTGTTTGTGAGGACCATGTTGTCGTGATCTAAACAGGAAGTCTTCAGTGCCAAGGCCACAGTGATCTTCTCCTGTAGAATATTTGAATTAATGGTGATTCTTACTTATGCTTCATTTTTACCGCAATTCACTTTACTAGAAATTTTATTCATTTATCCCGCATGTTAAAATCAAGGGAACCGTTCCTCTTGCTACCCACGTGTGCTGCGATGAAGGTTTTTAGTTCTATTCCTTCCTGTTAGTGTCTCAAGTGCGTGTGGATGTGTGTTCGTGATTAAAGCATCCTTTGATCATTCCTCCTCCATAGATCATAGATCTTGCAGGACACTCCGAACTAAAGTTCTGATAGATTTCAGGCAACAGCAACCATCATATTACTCACTATACACATTCATGTGTGCAATTAAATTTACCGATCTAATAAATGTTCTTTTGCCAGAATTTTTGTATGCGCTCTCATATGCTTCATCCAGCTCTGATGTACAGCACATCCTATGGTATTCCCGTCTAGCGCGAGCAACACTGTCAACGTTTTCTTAAAAGGCCTTCACAGCCACAGCACGTTCAGGCCTGCTCCAGAGCTGCATCTCGGCAAATGGCTCTCCTGCCTGGAACATGTGACATATATTCATTGTTGACAATAATATCATTCAGCTCTTAGAGACCAGTTAAAACAGTCCGTATTTCTACACACCCTATCTAAAACTGAGTGAAGTAGTGACAGGAAGTATTTATAAGTGGTCTGATGTAGGGAAGCACGGACCAGAGAAGGAAATTTCGCTCCTCGTGTAAGGTATCTAACTTGTCGATCTGACAGTGAAAGCGAGAAGCAGCTGCTTCTACGAGAAGAGGAACGGCGGCAAGTAAGTCACTGGCACGAGCGATGCTGACACCGACCCTGCGGCCAAGATGGTTCTGCTGCAGTCGCCGCCTCCGTCCGGTTCTCACCGACTGCAGGAGCCTGCCTGCCGACAACAGGTGTGTGTGAACCGCCGTTTTACGACGGAGCCGCCTGAGTGTATCGGTAGTATCTCCAACTACTTGCCGCCTTTGTTGCTCTTCCCTGCATGCGAGGCTTCAAGGTGCATACCGGAGTTTGTGCAGTGGCCGCAAGACACCGTTTTACGCTGAATCACGACAGACTGACCCAGCACGTGAAAACTTGCGCGCCATTCGTTGATTTGGTTTAGTGTACTGTAGTTATCTGTATGTTGCATGGGTCATATTTGCAATTTGTAATGTGGGGCGAATGAGTTTTACATTTATAGTACTCTTTCGGTGAAAAGCCAACGGCCTGGCCACAGTCGAAACACCAGTTCCCATCAGATCACCGATGTTAAGCGCTGTGGTACTTGGCTAGCATCTGGATGGATGGCCGTTTGGGTCTACTGAGCGGTGTTGGCAAGCGGATTGCACTCAGCCCTTGTGAGGCAAACTGAGCAGCTACTTGCCTAAAAAGAAGCGGCTCCGGTCACGAAAGCTGACAATGGCCAGGAGATCGGTATGCCGACCAAACGCCCTCGCGCACCTCACCCAGTGACGCCTTTCGGCTGACGATGACACGGCTGCCGGTTGGTATCGTTGGGCCTTCCGAGTTTCGGTGAAAACGGGGCAACATGGTATTATACAGGTGTATTACAGTGTAAGGTGTCAGGCAAATCCAACACCTTCCATGAAAACCTTGACATGATAAGCAAATCCAGTAGCATGTCACATAGCTCCGAATAAATCGTGACATTAAATTAACCAAAGTAATACGAGTAAAGAGTGAGCAAATGGAATACCACAGACTAACACAAGAATGCCAAAATGCATGTCATACCTTCCCACTGTGAGACAGACGCAGTTCCGAGGGGAGAAACGAGAACAGAAGCCGAGAGCAGAACCGTGTTAAGTTAGAAGGCCCTACGATAAGGGACGAACACTCACGTCGCCAGCTAACCGCTAGGACCACACCACCCGCAAGATTTTAGCGTGAGACTTTTCCGCGTCTCTGTTACGTCAGGACCACCCCCCCAGCCCATGTTAAAAGCTAGAGCCCTCCAGAAGAACAGTATAGATCTTACGATAACCCAAAAAGGGCCACCCCAGCTGCATGTTTTAGCGTGAGACTTTTTCGCGTCTGTTACATCAGGACCACCCCCCAGCCCATGTTAAAAGATAGAGCCCTCCAGAAGAACAGTATAGATCTTACGATAACGCTAAAAGGACCACACCAGCTGCAAGTTTTAGCGTGAGACTTTTTCGCGTCTCTGTTACTTTGCAAACTTTAAAAAAATTGCCCCACCACGAAAAGTATAACGTTTCTCATTGGATAGACAGAATTTTTGTAGGTGGAGCTAAAGGTTAACATTGAGACCCTGATTGGTCAGACGAAAACAAAGCCAGATAGTTTTTTTTTAAACCAACTTCGGTAAATTGTAGTAAGGAGAAATTAGGAGAGAGTTGCTTCCGAGATGGCGAGGTGAGCGGAGCTGTGCTGCCCGCCGCCCCCAGACGAACACCGACAAGGTAATGAACGCACCCGATGCCGCATAACAGCGCATAAAGCTTCACTCAGAAGTGCAGAAGTCTCATCTGTTACACCCCCTTTTTTGCGTAATACTAGTGTCGATCGTCAATTAAAGCTCATGGTGTTCACATTTGCCACTTGAAGTAAAAATCTGAAACGCGATGATTTTTCTGTTCTATAGTTATTGAGAAGCCACATCAGCCACTGTAATTTACAACAAGTTGGATAAGTAATTAAAGATAATTGAGGGTCACTGTAGACCATTCTCATAGTTTCCTCTTTTGTGAAACTTAATTTAAACCTAGATTATAGATGTGATATGGCATAGGTCATCCTTCGATCCATTGTAGAACTTGGAAACCCATTCAGGGAATATTCGTTCACATTATTTTTGAATGCAGTTGGTTTTTACCATCCTGTATTAAAACATTTCCTTTTATCAATAGTGCAATTTATAAACAATGTTTTGTGAGTAGAATAAAATTTCCAATGGCAAACTTAAGTGCTTTTTCGATGTTATTTTACCAGGTAACTAAAAATAGGAAAACCTTGAACTCCTTCCACTAAATTTAGTTAGTATTAAGATTCTTTTACAGGGAGTGCAGTGGAGCTGACGCTGAAATCATTAAGTATTTGGTTATATCATCGCTAGTCTCACTGAACTCTTCTGAATTCTACATGTCATGTGTGGTCTGGCGTCTCCTTACCAGCAACAGGTCCCAGGTTCAAACTAGTCAACTCCCTAAAAAACATGCTCAGAGCGTCGTTGCACGAAAGTGGTAGGGAGACACGATATAGAACAAACAGAAACCACGCAGAATGTTAGAACAGTAATGAGAAATAACAGAAATCAGAATAGCGAGAAACTTAACATCAAAATTAGGGGACACTAAGTGTCCGGACCGTTCGCCGGATGGCTACGTTATTTAAGGAAACAGGAAGTGTTCAGCCACATGTGAAACGTCATCCACGACATGCAACAAATGATGATGCCCAAGTAGATGTTTCAGATGCAGACGCGGCTAATCCGCACATCAGTAGGAGACAAATTGCGCGAGAGTCGGGAATCTCAAAAACGTCGGTGTTCAGAATGCTACATCAACATCGATTGCACCCGTACCATATTTGTATGCACCAGGAATGGCATGGCGACGACTTTGAACGTCGTGTACAGTTCTGCCACTGGGCACAAGAGAAATTACGGGACGATGACACTAAGTAAAGGAATTCTGGTAGCTTGGGAGCAAAATAGCCAATGACGAAGAAGAAAGGAGGCCGTGAAAAGCAGACTAGCACGGGCAGAGAGGGATTCCTAGCCAAGAGAAGTCTACTGGTGTCGAATATAGACCTTAACTTGAGAAGCAAATTTCTCAGAATTTACGTCTGAGCACAGCATTGTATGGTAGTGAAACATGGACTGTCATAAAGCCGGAGCAGAAGAAAATCTAAGCGTCTGAAGTGTGGCGCCACAGAAGAACGTTGAAAATCACGTGGACTGACAAGCTAAGGAATAAGAAGTCCCTCCGCGGAATCAGCGGAGAAAGGGACAGAAGGAAAACACTGACAAGAAGAAGGGACAGGGTGATAGGAGATGTGTTAAGGCACAGGAATAAATCTGCATGGTTCTAGAGGGAACTATAGAGGGTAAAAACTGTAGGGGAAGGTGTACATTGCAAATGCCACGTGAGATGAAGAGGAAGGCGCAGGAGAGGAATTCGTACCGAGCCACATCTAACCTGTCAGAAGACTGGTCCATTAATAGTGACCGGGCCAAATATCTCACGAAATAAGCGTCAAACGAAAAAACTACAAACAACGAAATTCGTTTAAATTGAAGGGGAAACCAGATGGCGCTATTGTTCGCCCACCAGACGGCGCTGCCATAGATCAAACGGATATCAAATGCGTTTTTTAAAAATAGGAACCCCCATTTCTTATTACATATTCGTGTAGTACGTAAAGAAATATGAATGTTTTAGTTGGACCTTTTTTTTCGCTTTGTGATAGATGGCGCTGTAATAGTCAAAAACGTGTAAGTACGTGGTATCACGTAACATACCGCCAGTGCGGACGGTATTTGCTTCGTGATACATTACCCGTGTTAAAATGGACCGTTTACCAATTGCGGAAAAGGTCGATATCGTGTTGATGTATGGCTATTGTGATCAAAATGCACAACGGGCGTGTGCTATGTATGCTGCTCGGCATTCTGGACGACATCATCCAAGTGTCCGGACCGTTCGCCGGATGGCTACCTTAAGGAAACAGGAAGTGTTCAGCCACATGTGAAACGTCATCCACGACATGCAACAAATGATGATGCCCAAGTAGATGTTTTAGCTGCAGACGCGGCTAATCCGCACATCAGTAGCAGACAAATTGCGCGAGAATCGGGAATCTCAAAAACGTCGGTGTTCAGAATGCTACATCAACATCGATTACACCCGTACCATATTTCTATGCACCAGGAATGGCATGGCGACGACTTTGAACGTCGTGTACAGTTCTGCCACTGGGCAGAAGAGAAATTACGGGACGATGACAGATTTTTTGCACGCGTTCTATTTAGCGACGAAGCGTCATTCACCAATAGCGGTAACGGAAACTGGCATAATATGCACTATTGGGCAACTGAAAATCCACGATGCCTGCGACAAGTGGAACATCAGCGACCTTGGCGGGTTAATGTATGGTGCGGCATTATGAGAGGAAGGATAATTGGCCCCATTTTATCGATGGCAATCTAAATGGTGCAATGTATGCTGATTTCCTACATAATGCTCTACCGATGTTACTACAAGATGTTTCACTGCATGACAGAATGGCGATGTACTTCCGACGTAATGGATGTCCGGCACGTAGCTCGCGAGCGGTTGAAGCCATATTGAATAGCATATTTCATGACAGGTGGATTGGTCGTCGAAGCACCATGGCCCGCACGTTCACCGGATCTGACGTCCCCGGATTTCTTTCTGTGGGGAAAGTTGAAGGATATTTGCTATCGTGACACACCGACAACGCCTGACAACATGAGTCAGCGCATTGTCAAAGCATGTGCGAACATTACGGAAGGCGAACTACTCGCTGTTGAGAGGAATGTCGTTACACGTATTTCCAAAGTCATTGAGGTTGACGGACATAATTTTGAGCATATATTGCATTAATGTGGTATTTTCAAGTAATCACGCTGTAACAGCATGCATTCACAGAAATGATAAGTCACAAAGGTATATGTATCACATTGAAACAACCGAAATAAAATGTTCAAACGTACCTACGTTCTGTGTTTTAATTTTAAAAAACTATCTGTTACCAACTGTTCGTCTAAAATTGTGAGCCATATGTTTGTGACTATTACAGCATCATCTATCACAAAGCGAAAAAAGTGGTCCAACTAAAACATTCATATTTCTTTACGTACTACACGAATATGTAATAAAAATCGGGGTTCCTTTTTTAAAAAAACGCAGTTGATACCCATTTGACCTGTGGCAGCGCCATCTAGCGGGCCAACCATAGCGCCATCTGGTTTCCCCCTTCAAGCTAGACAAGTTTCCGTCTTTGTAGTTTTTTCTTTTGACGCTTATTTCGCGAGATATTTGGCACGGTCACAATTAGTGGATCACCATGTATAGTAGTCTATATAGTAGTATATGGGTGAGATGCAGAGTGCGGCGGCGCGGTTTCTTTCGTCCATTACCTGCACCTACCTGTGAACTCGTTGCATCAGATCGCCGATAGGAAAGCCGAGCAGGAACCTACCGTACTGCAACTCGCACCAGGCTGCATACAACGTAACCATTCCAAGAATCGGGAAAAGGTCTTAATTTTGAATGAAAGGTGAAAATACTGGTAAAACTTCGGTATATTCTGAACCTTGATAATGCAAACGTTCAGTGCGTCCTAATCTTAATACAGTCATGCACAAAACCTTTCATTCACATTAGCAAGTTTATGGTAACGTATTTCCCTAAATCTGAACGACTACTAAGCACAGATTGTTCTTAAATGAAAATTCTCGCCATACTATTAAGTTTATCGGCGTCTAATGCGTCACAGATCTGCTCAATATGCCACGAGGAATTACTGTCTTTTCTGATATACAAAATTACTTAGAAAATCCGTACTTTCTAAAAAAAAAGTCCCTGCAATAAATATACCTTCACTTTAAAACACTTTTGAAACATGTAGCACAACTAAAACCGGCGAATTATAACTTCCTTCGGGGCTCATACTATACACGGCCGCACCATTGAAAGGCCGGGCTCCGACTTCCTTGCCCTGCTGTAAGTATTTTATATCTCCAAGAGAAAAGACGTGCGAAGAATACCCTGTTCTGACAGGTCATTTTTCTTTAAGTCCAATAGAAAATAATTATTCTCCCGCGTTAGTCCGCGCTTATCATGACTAACCAATCAACAAATAACACACTGTCGAACTGTACTTTTTTCCGAAATAAATATTTAACATTCTGATATTTTGTTTATATTTCACTTTATTAAATTATTTTCCTTTGCACTCGAATCGGCTTTCTTTTTATCGTAAACTTACTTAACATATTATGCTACAAAATCCCCCTTCGTCTGCATTCATACTGTCTTAAAACTTTCTCACACTACTTCACACAGCGCTCATCAGTAGAACAATGATCTACACATTCACGCACCATTCACACTACAAAACTGTACAAACATAAATAAACAAAAAAACCTTCAAGAAATAAACAGAACAAGTCACAAAAACATTCTCTTGACCTGTTCCTTGAATGTCTCAGAGCACTACTGGACTCTGGTGGTCAGAATTCTCAACTAAATTATAGTTGTTTCTGTTTAGTCCTGTCCGATACTGTCCTCTAACAGGTGAAAATTAGAACTACATACTCGGCTGAACCCGCTTCAGACCATCTGTCACTGTGCACGGGTAAGTCATTCTCCCGATACACAGACGCTAGACAGGAGCGATATAAGGCCTCAAGAGTACTGTGTTTCTTGTTCTCCAGGAGTCATTCGATAGAGATCAGCACTGTCGTTCAGTGAACAAAATACGAGCTTAGCGACATTGGACCAGATTTGTGACTGGATACAGGACTTCCTTGCCGACGGAAGTGAACACGTCGTTCTTAACGGAAGAGAAGGTGTGAGGGTAATCCTGAGAGTACCCAAACTGTTACAGAACCGCTACTATTTACAGTTTTTGTTAGTGACCTCGTGAGTAACGTTATACGTTGCGCGAAGTCATTCGCGGGCGAAGCTATTGTTTATAGGACTGTTGCAACGCTTAAAGGAGGGATACCTGCAAAGGGTCGGTGCTGTGTCTGACGGTTAACCCTGACCGCTAATAAATGAGTCGTATTGTGCGTAAATAGGTGACGCCATCCACTACTGTCAAGTTATTCTATTGGCGACGTATCTCCGGAAACTGTAACTAATGTAAAATACCTAGCGGTAATCACACAGTGCTGCATAATGTGGAATGGCCACATAAAACAGACTGGATAATCGGATACCAGACAGAGATTCTTTGGGAGAGTCTTAAGGAAATGTAATTCATCCACGACAGTAGTGGCTCATAAACTCAAGTTAGAACGATTCTTGAGTATTGTTTACTAGTCTGGGACCCTTACCATGTTGGGTTAATAGAAAAAGTACAACGACCATCGGCGCGTTTCGTCACCGATTCGTTTACTCGGCAGCATAGCTTTACTGAGATTCTCAGCAGACGCCAGTGACAGAGGCTATAACAGAGATGTTGTGTATCATACAGAGCTTTGCTGTTGAAATTTCGGGAGCAAGAGGAGTCCGGCAACATACTACTTTCGCCCACACAAGTCCTATGAAATCATCTTATTTACTTACTCCTTGGCTTCCTGGGCAATCTCTGCCACTCTTCCCTGTTGGTTGCTTTGTTCCATCTTCTAACCCCATTCTTTTCAAGTACTCCTCCACGTTGTCTAGCCATCTGGTCCTTGGTCTGCCCCTTATACTGCGTGCACCTCGTTTCCTTTGAAAAACTTCTTGACTGTGCTGTTCTATACCACTCTTTCTAGATGTCCCAAACGACGTAGTCTCTTACTCTTCATTTATGTCACCATATTTGGTTTGTTATACAGCTCTCTGATCTTCTTATTATTCCTGATTCGCCGAAACCATTATCACTCACTGCCTGTAGATTTTCCTTTCCCATCTCTGCAACAACTCATCATTTTGCTTCGTTGTCCAAATCTCCGAACCATACATCACGATGCACAGTCAGCTTCAGATTCCTACTAAAGGCCTCTTGCTTTAAATATTTTAATCAGTGCAAAGTAACTTCTCTTATGGTCATAGGTTGTGTTCCAAGAATGAACAGCATAGAGACGGAAGTGATGACTCTTTCTGCAGGACCTGACTATCATTTTACAGGACAATGCTGAAGCAGGTACAGTGAAAGCTGTTACTGATTTGTTTGACTGATGGGGCTGCTACGTGCTATACCACCTACTGCACTCACCTGTCTTAGGCCCTCGTGAGTTCAAGTCGATTTCAAAACTCGAGGAAACACTTCACGGCATTCGCTTCAGAACTGCTACAAATTCGTAGCGCAATAGACCGAGCCGCTCGAACTATCAACACAACTGCCACTGCTACGAGTATCCTACGACTTCCACATCGCTGGCAACGGGTTATGCACAACGCTGGTGACTACTTTGAAGGTCAGTAAATCATTGAAACACGTAACTATTTTGTACGAGCTGTAAATAAATAGTTGCCACTATTAAAATTCCAACCCTCGTATATCCTCTCTACCTCTGCCATCATTGGTTATTTTACATTCTATATAGCGAAACTCGTCTACTTCCTTCTGTGTCACTTTTCCTAATTTAATTGCCTCTGCATTACCTGATTTTATTCTACTATATACTACATAAATAACTTGTTTTACTTTTGATGATGTTCATCTAATAACCTCTTGTCAAGAAGCTACTCATTGTGTTTACCTGATCATCCAAGTCCTTTGGTGTCTCTAAAAGAATTAGTATCATCGTCAGGTCTTAAAGTTATTATTTCTTCTTCCTGAACTTTAATTCTTTCCCAATTCCTTGTTGGTTTCCTTTACTGCTTGCTCTCTGTGCTCATTGGACAACATGAAAGATAAGTAGCAAACTTATCTCACTTCCTTCTGTACTACTGCATTCTTTTCATGTCCTTTGACTCTTGTAACTGTAGTCTGATTAGTGTAAAAGCTGCACATAGCCTTTCGCCCCTGCATCCCATATGTTCTACCTTTAAAATTCAAAGGTGTATTTCAGACGCTTTTGTCAAAAGCTTTCTCTAAATCTGTAAGCAGTATACACGTACATTTGTCCGTTTCTAAGATAAGACGTAGAAAAAAATGGAAGATTAAAATGGGTCCTCTACTTTACAGTGTTCTTCAGTTTAGAGATGTAATTGTAGGTGTACGTCCGAAGTCAGTGTGTCATGTACAGTAAGACTATTACATGATGGTTAAGTGGAAAGCTAAGACAATTCACAATATTTTCGTCCCGTACCTGACAACTGATATATACGTCGACTGCGCCATATTAAGCACATAGATTTGTAAGGAATATATTTTAAACCACACCTGAATAAAAAAATAACGTAATGAACGAAGTATCATGAGGCTGTCTAATATAGTTGTTTTCTTTGCGTTTCTTTTATTCTATGGGTATTTTTCTTTGCGAAGCCTGGACACACAAGCCGGTGTCATTGCACTTGGTCGTGCAGCTGCATTTCTCTCGGTGGTTCCTCGTTCCCGCAAAACCAAACAGCAACGGGATGACATTTTGCGACACTGCCTGAAATCCGACTCGCACGTTTTGAATACAAGCCATGACTGGAATTCTGATCGTGTACCTCTCTTACACGTTTTGCAACGGAGCTCTCTACGTCAATTCATGTGGCAAAAATCCAGCAGTCTCTGTCAACGTTTGTGTGGCAGTAGGCAGTGTTAATTATTCTACTAAATAAAAGTGCATTAGTTGACAGGAAATTAACTGAAAAATAATACGATCACAAATTGAAAATGAGCCTGTTTCTTTTGTAGAGAGAGTAAGTGGAGTCTAGTTCGTATCTCATCTGCGGAAATACGGACTGTGTGAGGGAAGGAGAACACAAGCAAATTAGCAGAAAAAACTGAAATTCGATAAAAGTAATGAAGAACACGCGGAAAGAAATTAAATTCTTGGAATGTACTTTCTGGCTCTGATAGAATTCACAGAAATTGCGAAGAAAATTGCAGCGTTTTCTGACTGGAAGGCACAGTTTCGCTTAGTACGCAGTTGCTGCATTAAGTAATCTGTCAACTAGTACACCGAAAAATAATATTTTGAAAACAGTAAATACGATAATTTAAACTTACAAGAAAACAAATAATAACTAAGTCGTTGCTTATCACAGTTTATACAAATAAAAAAGGGTTTATTCGCATTTATTCAAACACAGACTGCTTGAAATGGGTCTAAGAGGTAGACATTTGCTGGCCTTTGTGCCCGAGCGGTTCTAGGCGCTTCAGTCCGGAACCGCGCTGCTGGTACGGTCGCAGGTTCGAATCCTGCCTCGGGCATGGATGTGTTGATGTCCTTAGGTTAGCTAGGTTTAAGTAGTTCTAAGTTATAGGGGACTGATGACCTCAGATGTTAAACCCCATAGTGCTCAGAGCCATTTGAACCATTTGAAGGTAGACATTTGTCCCAAACAAAACAATTTAGACAAAGTTCCTGTTGAATGGAAAGGTCTAATGAGTACACACTATCGATTGAGAGTAAACCGATGACAGACGAAAGTGATGGTGACGGGGGGCGGGGGGGGGGGGGGGGGCGGGGGGGGGGGGGGGGGTAACTGAAATGATATTAGCGATGAACTTAACATCAAAGGCGGGGACAACGAAGTAGACGAAATGAAGGAATTCCGTTTCCTCGAAAGCAGAAAGGCACAACATGGACGAAGCAAGGAGGACATATAGAGCAGACTTCCACAGCTATAGAGGGTATTCCTGGACAAAAGGAATCTGTTTCGACGGGCTTTTAAGATAGAATGCAACAGCCGGCCAGTGTGGCCACGCGGTTAAAGGCGCTTCAGTCTGGAACCGCGCGACCGCTACGGTCGCAGGTTCGAATCCTGCCTCAGGCATGGATGTGTGTGATGTCCTTAGGTTAGTTAGGTTTAAGTAGTTCTAAGTTCTAGGGGACTGATGATCTCAGATGTTAAGTCCCATAGTGCTCAGAGCCATTTGAACCATTTTTTTTTTTTGGAATGCAACACATCTTTTTTCTGAAAGCAGGTTGGTTTTATTCAGGATTCCATAACACCATATTATTCCCCATTCATTTGGAGACAAAACCCTAGCCACGCGAAGTGGCCGCGCGGTTAGAGGCGCCATGTCACGGATTGCGCGGCCCTTCCCGCGGGAGATTAGAGTCCTCCCTCGGGTGTGCGTGTATGTGTGTTGTTCTTAGCGTATGCTAGTTTAAGTGGTGTGTAAGTCTAGGGACGATGACCTCAGCAGTTTGGTCCCTTAGGAATACATATATCTTTGAACAAAACTCTATTTTTCAACATAATCTCCGTTCAATGTGACAGATTTACGCCAACTTACTGGGAGCGCATGTATGCTCACACAGTATAGTTTTATTCGTCGACGTCGGAGCCTACACCTTGCTGCATCAATGACCTCCCCATCATGCACGTACTGTTTTCCGTGTAGTGCATCCTTCATTGGGCCAAAAGCACGTAAGTCGGAAGGTGCGAGATCCGGGCTGTAGGGTGGACGCGGAAGAACAGTCTAATGAAGCTCTGCGAGCTCCTCTCTGGTGCGCAGACTTGTATGAGGTCCTGCAACGTCATCGAGAAGGATAAGTTCGTTTGCGTTTTTCTGGAAACGAACATTCTGAAATCGTTTATCAATTTCGTGAGGTTAGCACAGTACACTTCAGACTTGATCGCTGCGCCATGATGGAGGATATTACACAGAATATCTCCTTCAGAGAACCAGAAGGCTGTCGCCATGACTGGCTGAGCGTGCGACTTCGCACTTTTCCTTCGGAGCAGAGATGGCGTGGTGCCACTCCATGGATTGCCGTTTTGTTTCCTATTCGAATTGACGAACTAGTGTTTCATAGTCCGTGATGATGTTCGATGAAAAATTGACACGTTCAGCCTCGTAGCACCTCCGGACATAGAGTTCTCCGTTGTTCTTTGCGATCTTTTGTTAGGCGGCCAGAAACCCATCGGGCACGCGCTAGCTGGTGGACGAGAGTGTCAGCACAACAGACAAAGGCGTCCAGTTGTTTAGCCAGGTGTTTGTTTATGATTCTTCGATCACCTTGTATTCGAGTATTCGCATGTTCCAGTACTCCAGGAGTGACAACTACGTGTGGCCGGCGGCAAGCGGGGTTTGCACGACCTCGTTGTGATGATGACAGGCGCCTCGTCCAACAACTCACCGTGGTTTTGTTAGCTGCCAGGTCTCTGTAACCATTCTGCAAGGGCCTATGAATATCTTCGATCCTCTTAGTTTCCGCAAAAAGAAACTCATGACACTTCGGGAGATGGTGTGTCCCTAGCCTATTCCAGTTATCTCACCGGGTAAAAGGTATCTACAGTTTAACGTGGAACCCGAATCTTGTGTTGTTCTTGGCGGCTACTCACATTGTTCAGACGTGAACTCTAGGTTAAAACGAAGACTCAAAATCCGTGGTCCTACTGAGATTCGAGTCTGCGATCCCCTGATTTGCAAGCATATCCTTTACCGTTTTTCTTTTGTTTTCTATCGCTTTTTTTCCAATGCTGTAACTAAACCACTGCACTAACTGTTTTCTTGTTTTCTGTTTATAAGTTTTTGCGTAATTTTAATGGTTCAAATGGTTCAAATGGCTCTGAGCACTATGGGACTTAACATCTATGGTCATCAGTCCCCTAGAACTTACAACTACTTAAACCTAACTAACCTAAGGACAGCACACAACACCCAGCCATCACGAGGCAGAGAAAATCCCAGACCCCGCCGGGAATCGAACCCGGGAACCCGGACGTGGGAAGCGAGAACGCTACCGCACGACCACGAGATGCGGGCGTAATTTTAATGATTTTATTTTTATGAAACCGAAATGCATGTACCGGCAGGAAAGAACGGACACAGCCAGCTTCGGACCGAGTGGAGACAAAACGGGCAGAGGAAGAGGTCGAATCTCAAGGAATGGTGACGAAGCCCTCCCCCCCCCCCCCCCCCCCCCACTCCCCTTCCACGCCACCCACCAAATGGTTCTTTGGAGCCTTACAACTTGCTACTTACTGCTCAAAAATGAATAAAACAAAATAAGAGTTTATCCTACATGCAACAGTCACTTTTACGTTTAAAAAGATTTCCTTTCCAGCTGTCCTGCAACAATTTTTTTCTGTATTTTCTTATGAAAGAAAATAAAAACTAGACCAACAGTGCCACAAAAACGAAATAAACAGTATAAACATACACCTACACCTGAAATGGGGCCATGGTGAAAATAGCACAAGAACCAGTCAACTCAACCGATGCGTTGACGACGAAATACAAGGTTCAACATATTGGCGAATATGATGCGATTCTGTGGCAGGCGCAAACACTTCCAATACGTGGAGGCCAAATGCTGTAGAAAGGCGAATGGATTCCTGTCATCCCCTCAATATGGTATTAATGAACATAGTGGCCTATCAACCATTTAATTGTACTTGACTTTGTCCCGTATAGTAGAACTCTACACACAATAAGATATCAGCCGAAAAGGCAATCTCAGCGGGTCGAGTTAGAAACGCTTATTGTCTTCTAAGCCAGTGCCAGTTCGCTACGTGACCGTGACAGGTAAGTCATGCCAATCCATGACACTAATACGAAGGCCTATACGAAATAGGCCCTCGTTGGTGTATAACAGGTTGTGTACCCCTTGACACCACGAGGACACCACCTTCATTGGTACAATAGGAAGGCTAACATGTAACTACACCGTCTTCCAAGAAGTTTACGGCGGTGCCCATTCCCAGTTGGATCACGAGGCCCGACATTTATGTAGATCGGTTATGTATGACAGTGATTCTCAAACTTAGGTAATTACCCTGAGAGGATAAAATAAAATTTTGTGGGGTAAGGAATAAAAGTATTTTATTGTGTTTCGGTCACGAAAGTGAATTAGTTTTAAAAGATCATTATTGTTTTCTGTGTTTCGTAAGACTAACAATGATTAATCAATAATTATAATTCTTTTCATGTACCTGCACTGACATGTGACAGAATGTGGTGGAGGTTACAACTTGTGAAACGAATGTATTAACATCTTCTTCACACAGTCCACACAGTAAATACATAATTTGTACTGTGTATCATTTATCTACGACGGTAAAAATGAGACGTATACATCACACATTCTTAAATATCTCAAGAAATTTCCCACAATTGACCTGAATTCGCTTCATTACTCGCTTCACAACAATAAATCAGCTAACTGACAGTTCATCTCGACAGTAAATATTTAACGGCTACCATGCAACGGTTCTAGGGCCTACACTGTTGTTGTTGTGGTCTTCAGACCGTGATCAATTGATGTCTCAGAATGTGTCCTACCAACCGATCCCTTCTTTTGGTCAGGTTGTACCACAAAGTTCTTTTCGTCCGAATTCTATTCAGTACCTTCTCATTAGTTACGTGATTTACCCATTTAATCTTCAGCATTCTTCTGTAGCACCATATTTCAAATGCTTCTACTCTCTTCTTGTCCAAAATATTTATCGTCCATGTTTCACTCCCATACATAGCGAAACTCAATACAAATACTTTCAGAAAGGACTTCCTGATACTTAAATCTATACTCGACGTTAGCAAATTTCTGTTTGTTAGAAAAGCTTTCCTTCCCATTGACAGTCAACATTTTATACACTTCCTACCTCGGCCATTTTCACTTAGTTTACTACCTAAATAGCAAAACTCATCTACTACTTTAAGTGCTTCATTTCCTAATCTAATTCCCTCAGAATCAAATGGCTCTGAGCACTATGGGACTCAACTGCTGAGGTCATTAGTCCCCTAGAACTTAGAACTAGTTAAACCTAACTAACCTAAGGACAGCACAAACATCCATGCCCGAGGCAGGATTCGAACCTGCGACCGTAGCGGTCTTGCGGTTCCAGACTGCAGCGCCTTTAACCGTCCCTCAGAATCACCTGATTTAATTCGACTCCATTCCACTATCCTCGTTTTGGTTTTCTTGATGCTCATCTTATATCCTCCGTTCAATTGCTCTTCCAGATCATTTGCTGTCTCTGACAGAATTACAGTGTCGTCGGCGAACCTCAAAGTTTTTATTTTCTTTCCTTTAATTCCGACTCTAAATTTTTCTTTTGTTTCCTTTACTGCTTGCTCGATCAACAGATTGAATAATATCGGGGATAGGCTATAACCCTGTCTCACTCCTTTCTCAACCATTGCTTCCCGCTCCTGCCCATCGATTCTTATAGCTGTCATCTGGTTTCTGCACAAATTATAAATAGCCCTTTGTTCCCTGTATTTTGCTCTTGCCACCTTCAGCGTTTGATAGAGAGTATTCCAGTCAACAGTGTCAAAAGCTTTCTCTAAGTCTGCAAATGCTATAAATGTAGGTTTAGCTTTCCTTAAACTATCTTCTATGAAAATTCGTAGGGTCATCATTGCCTCGCGTGTTCCTACATTTCTCCGGAATACGAACTGATATTCCCCGAGGTCGGCTTCTACGAGTGTTTCCATTCTTCTGTAAATGATTTGTGACAATATTTTGCAGCCGTGACTTATTAAATCGATAGTTCAGTAATTTTCACACTTCTCAGCATCTGCTTGCTTTGGAGCTGGGATTATTATATCCTTCTTGATGTCTGAGGGTATTTCGCTTCTCTTGTACATCTAGCTCACCAGATGGAAGGGTTTTGCAATGGGTGGCTCTCCCAAGGCTATCAGTAGCTGTAAAGGAATGTTGTCTACTCCCGGGGTCTTTTTTCGACTCAGGTCTTTCAGTGCTTTATCAAATTCTTCTCGCAGTATGATATCTCATCTTTCTCTACATCCTCTCCCATTTCCATAATATTGCTCTCAAGTGCATCTCCCTTGAATAGACCCTCTATAAACTCCTCTCATCCCTCTGCTTTCCCTTCTTTGCTTAGGACTGGTTTACCGTCTGAGGTCTTGATATTCTTGATGTTCTCTTTTCTTCAAAGGTCTCTTTAATTTTCCTCTAGTGATCTATGCTTCTGCATCCTTATAGTTGGCCTCAAGCCATTCCTGCTTAGCTATTTTTCGCTTCATGCCAGTCTCATTTTTAGAGGTTTGTTTTCCCTTTCACCTGCTTCATTTACTGCATTTTTATATTTTCTTCTTCCATCCATTACATTCAATATCTCTTCTATTACCCAAGGATATCTACTAGCCCTTGTCTTTCTATCTACTTGATCCTCTGCTGCATTCACTGTTTTATCTCCCAAAGCTAACTAGATTTCTTCTGTATTCCTTTCCTCTGTTCCTGTTAATGGTTCCCGAATGCTCCCACTGAAACCCTTTACCACCTCTGATTCTTTCAGTTTATCCAGGTCCCATCTCCTTCAATTCCTGCCTTTATGGAGTTTCTTCAGTTTTAATCTGGAGGTCATAACCAATAAATTGTGGTCAGAGTCCACATCTGCCCCAGGAAATGTCCTATAATTTAAAATCTGGTTCCTGAATCTCTGTCTAACCATTATATAATCAATCTGAAACCTTCGGGTGTCTTCAGGTCTCTTCCACGTATACCCAAGTGGTAACTATGATTACTTATGCTCTGTGCAAAATTTTACCAAGCGGCTTCCTCTTTCATTCTCTTCCCCCAGTCCATACTGACATACTTCTTTTTCATCTCTTCCTTTTCCTACTAACGAATTTCAGTCCCCTCTGACTATTAAATCTTCGGCTCCCTTAACTATCTGAATAATTTCTTTTATCTCATCATACATTTCCTCGATCTCCTCCTCATTTGCGGAGCTGGTTGGCATATAAACTTGTACTATTGTGGTAGGCGTGGGCTTCTTGTCTATCTTGGCTGCGGCAACGCGTTCACTATGCTATTTGTAGTAGCTTTACCGCGCTCCTACTTTTTTTACTCGTTATTAAACGTACTCCTGCACTACCCCTAACTGATTTTGTATTTATAACCCTGTATTCATCTGACCAGAAGTCCTATTCCTCGTGCTATCGAACTTCACTAATTCCGACTATATCTAACTTTAACCTATCCATTTCCGTTTTTAAATTTTCTAACCTACCTGCCCGATTAAGAGATCTGACATTCCACGCTCCGATCCGTAGAACGCCAGTTTTGTTTCTCCTGATGACGGTGTCCTTCTGAGTAGTCCCCGCTCGGGGACTACTTCGCGCGGGGGCTCCAGACTGTTGCCCCTGTAACTACTGAAATGCTGCTGCCCCTCTTCGGGAACGACACGTTTGTCTGGCCCCTCATCAGATGCCCCTCTGTTCTGGTGTCACCTACTGTACCGCTGTCTGTAACGCCGAGCGCACGCAAGCCTCTTCTCACCATCGGCAATGTCCATGGTTCATGGGGGTGGGGGGAGGAGGCATACGTTGCATCATTACTATTATTATTATTATTAGTAGTAGTAGCATTGTTCAGAGACAAAGGATTGGCACCATGAGCTCTTTCAGTTGTTTTCACTTCAGAAGTAAGGAAACCAGCAATCAAGTGATTAGCAAACACTATGTATAGTGCCCGCATTTTAACTTGGTTAATTTTAAATGGGGGTGCGGGGTGTCATTGAAGCAGCTGTCGCTAAGAACAGGAGTGGTGCAGAGGAAGTGTAACAAGTGCCAACCCTCTGTGTCCTTTCTGAGGAGGGGGAGGTATCACTTGCGATGCACGCAGAACTGCACCATCATTCTACGAAAAAAGGTTGTTAAGAAGTAAGCAGTATAAAAAATAAGTTCCGTAGCAATTCTGTTATTGCCTCACAAATTGGCGGTTTAGTAAAATGGGTACAAGAACTAAATATTATTTATCTCTCGTCATATAAGTTTTCGAAGAAAATGCTTTTTATATCTAAAGTTTAGTTAATGGCTAATGATGATCACTTACGGGAGAGTGTACTATGTGAATAACAATAAAACACACTCTGCACTATAACAGAATCTTTTTACAGATGTTGTCTAACAAATCCTCAAATATACCCTACAGGATGATATCCAGTAAGCCAATTTTCAGGTTTCTTCCGTTCTCGATGTTTCGGTCCCATGCTGTAGTATTAATTTTGGATGATATCTTCCCGTGTACATAGAACGCTTTCCCTAGACGTTAGTCAGTTTTTAGGCAATTTATCCCCGTTCATATTAGCGCGCCACTCGTTATTTTTTTTCACGATTTCTCTACGGCTGGCTCATTCAGCAGCAAACGTCTTTTAGATGTACTCAATTTTATTATGACAACACACCTCTGTGGTTTGACTCTTAATGTGGACCATCTGCATTGTGAAAGTATAACCATTGTGAATACTTGTCTGTAGTTAGTTGAACACCAACACTTTCTATGGTTCAGTATTTTTGTCATTTTAAGAAATTTCACTCAGCAATTTGTATCCATAGCGGACAAAACTGAAGCTGCGCCTACACTGACATGGAGCCGGTAATTGCGAACACAGCACCTTCATACAGCTATGCGTTTTTTGGAAACGCTTCATCACTCTTTCTAATTGTTATAATTTTATGATAATTTGAATAGTTATTGAATGCTGAGTGTTTTTCATTGTTATTCACAATGTCTCTGAGCTGTGGTTGCCCTCCCCAGAAAGTTGTTTGTATGGCGTACCAGCTAACACCTGACTGCTCTCAAGGGTAATGGTCTCAGAAAGGCTGGGAACCACTATTCTACAGATTGTAATAATTGAGTTTGAGAGTATCAAACTTTGTGACACAAGTGGCCACATCTTTTGATTGCAATTGGCTTAGAAATCTAGATTTTTCACGCTGCCGAACAGTCGGACAGACAGACAAGAAAGTGATACTATAAAGGTCCCGTTTTTACCAATAAGGTACGGATCCATAAAAATGACGTCTTTACCTGCGTTAGGCAGACGTATTAAGCTACGTTATTGTTGCACTGTGAATAAAAGTCTAGTAAGCCTGGAAAGAAATATTAAATATTGCCTTGATATAACTGTCCCTTGCTCCGTCCTTCATTAGTTATTATGCTGCCTAGGTAGTAGAATTCCTTAACTTCATCTACTTCGTGACCATCAGTACTGATATTAAGTTTTTCGCTTTCCTCATTTCTGATACTTCTCATTACTTTCGACTTTCTTCGATTTACTCTCAATCCGTATTCTGTACTCATTAGTTTATTCATTCCATTCAGCATACCACGTAATTCTTCTTCACTTTCAGTCAGGATAGCAATGCCATCAGCGAATCGTGTCATTGTTATCCTTTCACCTTGGATTTTAATCCCACTCCTTAACCTTTCTTTTATTTCCATCACTGCTTCTTCAATATTCAGCTTGAACAGTGGGGTGAAAGGCTACACCCCTATCTTACACCCTTGTTGATCCGAGCACTTCGTTTTTGGTCGCTCAGTCTGATTATTCCCTCAGGGCTCTTGTATATATTGTACATTATCCGTCTCTTCCTATAGCTTACCCATATTTTTCTCAGAATTTCGAATATCTTGTACTATTTTTGTCGAGTGCTCTTTCCAGCTCGAAAAATCCTATGAACATGTCTTGATTTTTCTTTAGTCGTGCTTCCATTATCAACCGCAACGTCAAAATTACCTCTCTGGTGCTTTTAACTTTCCTAATCCAAACTGTTCATCATCTAACACATCCTCAGTTTTATAACCAATGACGGACGGAGCAAGGAAGACATCAAAAGCAGACAAGCATTGGCCAAGAGAAGTCTAATAGTATCGAACATGGGTCTTAATTTGAGGAAGAAATTTCTGAGAGTGTGCGTTTGGAGCACAGCATTGCATGTTAGTGAAACATGGACTGTGGGAAAACCGGAATAGAAGAGTATCGACGCATTTGAAATGTGGTGCTATAGACGAATATTGAACATTAGATGGACTGATAAGGTAGGGGATGAGAAGGTTCTGCGCAGAATCGGAGAGGAAAGGAGTATGTGGAAAACACTGACAAGGAAAAGGGGCAGGATGACAGGTCATCTGTTAAGACTTCCATGGTACTAGAGGGAGCTATAGAGGGCAAAAACTGTAAAGGAAGAAGGATTGGGATATATCCAGCAATTAATTGAGAAAGCAGGTTGCAAGCGCTACTCTGAGATGAAGAGTTGGTTAGTTGGTTGTCGGAAAGGGACCAAACAGCGAGGTCATCGGTCCCATCGGATTAGGGAAGGATGGGGAAGAAAGTCGGCCGTGCCCTTTCAAAGGAACCATCCCGTCATTTGCCTGAAGAGATTTAGGTAAATCACGGAAAACCTAAATAAGGATGGCCGGACGCGGGTATGAACCGTCGTCCTCCCGAATGCGAGTCCAGTGTGCTAACCACTGCGCCACCTCTCTCGGTGAGATGAAGAGGTGGTCACAGGAGAGGAATTCGCCGCATCAAATCAGTCAGAAGATTGATGACCAAAAAAACTATATCTCATAAATGTAAAGCAGATGCCAAGAGTGAACATCTGATATTTTAGATTTTCGTAAGATCACCAAATTGCCAGAGCTAACGTTCTTAAAGCTAACTTTTCTTTCTGTGTGAAACAAATGCTCCACCTCTCTTGGAACCC
Source organism: Schistocerca americana (assembly GCF_021461395.2). Taxonomy (NCBI): domain Eukaryota; kingdom Metazoa; phylum Arthropoda; class Insecta; order Orthoptera; family Acrididae; genus Schistocerca; species Schistocerca americana. Next base: position 224,964,906 of record NC_060120.1, on the reverse strand, counting down.
ACTCTGTGTTATTAGTTAAATTCGTATATACTGTCTGAATGACGACGCTCTGCCACACTGTAAGCGACTGGATGGATTAATTGGCTAAAAAACGTCGGTGAAGAAATTCCAGTACGTTCTTATATACTAACCGGCACGTTACATCAACGAAGTTCAAGGTATATTTGGTTGTCTTGTAGGGTAAGACGTGATCGTGCATATTTTTCGCGAGAATTCCGTTCGACAGCCGCGTTTTTTTTTTCTCCAAAGAAACATATGTACCTCTTTTTCAGCACTCAAATGGAACGTAATTTAAGTGAAATGATGGTAAAATTATGTACGAAAAGGAATGAGTAGGAGTTAATGTTCTTTCTTTTGCATGCCGCAAACAATGTCAGTAGAGAGGCAGAGAAAGAGAGAGAAAGAGAGAAAAAACGATATCTAACAAAGGAGGCGAGGATGGTACTGCCAGGTGTTGGGTGTAATGAAAACATGAACTGCCTATGAGAGTGATACCTGTAAGTGAAAAAACTTAAACAACACCAGCGGCAGTGGTGTAATTATAATCAGTGAGCTCCACTACTGAGTTCATTGATTCGAATTAATAATAGACGATCTTTATCTAAGTAATTATATCGGTATAATTATTTTTGTATGGTTTAATAGGTTTTTTATTCTTCGTTAATAGAGAGACGCTAGCTAGCGTAAGGGCACTGAATGATTCTGGAATAAAATATGATCTTAAAAAAGGAAGATGATGCAGAAAGGCTGTTTAAAATTTTAGCGATGGAAACTATTTCTAATTTTCTAGATGCTGGAATACGGTGTAAGTTACAATTAACACTTCTATCTTTTCAGTATCCAGATTGCAGCCTGCTACTTTTCTTTCTTTCACATCGGACCACCCTGAATATATTGTTAACGGACGCAGATTACGACTTCTTTCAGGTAGTTGCGCAGGTCGATGTCTTAATCTCCAAGTGAATAAAAACCAGAAGCCATTTCACGAGAGTAACTTACATTGTGGCACTTGGCGTCTGGTTTTCTTGTTGAGACAACAGAAGTGAGAGTGTGCTAACTGGACGATTTCGGCGAGACAGACATATGCACGCTCTCCTTTGGCCTCCTAGCGCGTATCATGGGAGATGCAACTACATTAAAAAAAGAAAGTTGGTATTCATATTTTATCTCCGGACTGCAGCCTGTCATTCTATAAAGCTGCCAATACAATTAAAAAATAAAAAGAGTCTTTCCAGTGAAATCTTGGCCTTACTTCAGCGAATATTACATAACTAAACAGAAAACTTGCCTTTACATTCGGAGAGAAGTATTTGTGTAACTTGAAGATCTACTTTTTAAAATATGTACCGTATATAATACTTCATTCGTCTCACAAAGTCAGGTACACACGTTTTTTGTGATCTATGTCCTTTGTTGTGTAGTCTGGCCAACTCCTTAATTTTTATCATTGTGTGATTTGATGATTTCTTTCCAATTCTGTTCATTTTGATTGGTTGTACGATACAAATATTTGAAATTGGCTTCATAGCAAAGCTGCACAGTAACGAAATAAAAGTGAAGGGATATTTTAACACATCCAGTGTCGGCCTCCGCGGCAGAAACTTATCAGTCACACAATTTGTGATGGCTGTGCACACTATTGCAATTAGAATAATAAAAATTGCACACATTCTATAAGCCTGCTTAGTTGATATCACACTGCAATGTATTTTATGTAGCTTTGCATTTGTGAGATGGTATTGCAGTTGTATTTATATGTAATATCTTTCCACAAAGAAACGGTCGTATCACAGTCTAACGAATACACTGCTTTGAAAGTTGTTACCGTCTGACAGTTCGAACGACACTATCGGCCCCAGCGGTGAGTAGGCAACCGGAAGATTGACGTTTCTTTTTCATTATTTTTCTACTTAATTAACGAAATAGTTATCGTGTTTAAGCGATTGAATGATTAACGTTTCTTTATAATAATTTTGCTGCTTAATTAACGAAATAGTTATTACATTTTTGCATTCCAAGCATTAGTAAATTTCCAGGAGGCATGAGCTATCGTGAAATATGTAAAAATGGGCGAATCTCACTGATTCAGTGACATAAACTACACCTTATTTATGATGAAATGCTGTGGAATATGTCTATAAGTGATACTTATTCCACGGAATGCAAGACAACATAAACACATACTTCATGAATGAAAAGCATATGTTTCGGTTGTTGCCTGTACTTATTTTGATAGACGCTTTCCTTGACTTTTAACAGTTTTGTATGGATTGTAATGATTCACACATTTTTACGCCACACCCAAGTTTCCAATGTACGATACTTTCGTAAATACACTACGTGATCAAAAGTATCCGGAAACCTGGCTGAAAACGACTTAAAAGTTCGTGGCGCCCTCCATCGGTAATGCTGGAATTCAGTATGGTGGTGTTCTACCCTTAGCCTTGATGACAGCTTCCACTCTCGCAAACATACGTTCAATCAGGTGCTGGAAGGTTTCTTGGGGACTGGCAGCCCATTCATCACGGAGTGCTGCACTGAGGACAGGTATCGATGTCGGTCGGTGAGGCCTGGCTCGAAGTCGGCGTTCCAAAACACCCCAAAGGTGTTCTATAGGAGTCAGGTCAGGACTCCATTACAGGGATGTTATTGTCGTGTAACCACTCCACCACACGCCGTGCATTATGAACAGGTGCTCGATCGTGTTGACAGATGCATACACCTCCCCGAATTGCTCTTCAACAGTGGGCAAGCAAGAAGTTGCTTAAAACATGAATGTAGGCCTGTGCCGTGATAGTGTCACGCAAAACAACGTGTGCAAGCCCCCTGCATGAAAAACACGGCCACACCGTAACACCACCGCCTCCGAATTTTACTGTTGGCACTACACACGCCGGCATATGACGTTCACCGGGCGTTCGCCATACCCACACGCTACCATCGGATCGCTACATCTTGTACAGTAATTCGTCACTCCACACAACGTTTTTCCAATGTACAATCGTCCAATGTTTACGCTTCTTACACCGAGCGAGGCGTTGTTTGGCATTTACCGGCGTGATGTGTGGCTAAGGAGCAACCGCTCAACCATGAAATCCAAGTTTTCTCACCTCCCGCCTAAGTGTCATAGTACTTGCAGTGGATCCTGATGCAGTTTGGAAGTCCTGTGTGATGGTCTGGATAGATGTGTGCCAATTACACATTACGACCCTCCTGTACGCTGTTGTGCTGTACGTGTCCCTTTACGTTTCCATTTCACTATCACATCGGAAACAGTGCACCTAGGGATGTTTAAGAGTGGAAATCTCACGTACAGACATATGACACAAGTGACATCCAATCACCTGACCACGTTCGAAATCTATAAGTTCCACGCAGCGCCCCGTTCAGCTCTCTCACGATGTCTAATGACTACTGAGGTCGCTGATATGGAGTACCCGGCAGTAGGTGGCAGCACAGTCCACCTAATATGAAAAACGTATGTTTTCTGGGGTTTCCAGATACTTTTGATCACATAGTGTATAATTACTTTTTCTTGGAAAGTGAATGTGTTCGCAGTTGTGGATATGGACAACCACAAGCTACATTACGGTATTACACCAATTAAAATTTGACCCGGACAGTGACTCGACCCCGAATTTTCCTCTTACCGCGAGAGGTCGCCTTACTATTTGGCTATCCAAACACGACTCGTTGCCCGACCCAAACTTTAATATGTTGTCAACCATGTGTCTAAATCCATCATATATAAACCCATACAGGTGAGACATTTTACTTGAAAGTCGCTTGCCCGGTCTCGTCGGATAGATATGATACTGCACTGCCTGTGTGATGCAGAAATACGATGCACAGTTGCGTCGGACTGTGCATGCATGTACTGCAGTAACGTATTTATCTGCCAACACCAGGCAACCAATTTTCAAGTAAAATATCTCCTCTGTACGGGAACATACATAATGGATGTACGACTACAGGCTATAGGCACATGATTGACAACATACGGAAGTTTGGGTCTGTCCGTGGGTCGTGCTCGGATAGCCAAATGGTAAGTCAACCTCTCGCGATAAGCGAGAAATCCAGGTTCGAGTCACGTTCCGGCACAAATTTCGTTGTCTTCATTGCATTATACAGCTGACAACTGTAGATATTCGCAAGTGTGAATACATTTAATGTATTTCATATAGGGCTGTAGTCGCCATAGTGCCTGCGTCGTATTTCTGAATAACACAGGCTCTGCAGTATTGTATAATTGCGAAATTGGTTTCTTCTGTGTTGGAAAGAAATTTTACTGAATTTAACATCACGCCTGTGAGGTTTTTCTGTGTGGTTTTCCGTTCAGATACAGTTGAGAAGGCTTACATGGTATATTAAATAGTGTGCGTATTACATTCCATACACGTTTCCTACGTTCAAAATTCACTGATCTGACTGGAAGTGTAGAAATTTCAAGTTGTTGACTAGATATACGACGTCTTTTTGCGAAAGTCGGGTTTTCTGCTGTTTGGCAGTCATTTTTGGTTCTTAAAAAGAAAACACTTTCTTCAGTAAGGCCTGTAGGTAACAAGAGAATTGTGAATGAACTGCCCTGTGATGTATCGTTTCGCACCTCCCTTGGTCATTAGGAAACCTAAATAAAGGCAAATGAAGGGTATACGGGAATAACGACCGAAGTCCTGTTTGGACGAGAGTGAGAAACTTAAGTTTTAAACTTTGACGACTGTTATCAGTCAACTGTAAAGAATTTGTAGACTTTTCCTATAGATTGTTGTCTACTTTATATGTTATATCATGGCACAATAAACACTTAAATAGCGCAGCACGACAATTAAAAAAGTATCAATAAAAATCCTGGTGTTTTAAAAGGAATCATTTAAACTTATTCTGGAGAAGTTACTTGGGTCCTCAGCCGTGAATCGATCTTTGTTGTTTTAAAGAGAAAACTGTGTATTGGTTTGAGGAATAAAGTTGTGTGTTCTTGTATAACTAACTGTAACTGACCTTGGCCCCTTTTCGCAACCTGATCGCTCTGTCCTGCGAAACCAGATTTCAACTGGTAGCAGAGAGTGGTTACATTTGTGCCACTCCCATTTCAGTTACTGTTAGATCGAATTTTATTTCTGTTAGTGTTGCACAATATTGCTTTGGTTGTTAATTGTTTCAGGTGGCGTATTAAATGGCGGTCAGGCAGTGTCCGGGATCAGCCTGTTGAGGAGGGACCACTTTGTTTATGAGCTGGTCATATTATCTTGACATAATAATAGGTCTATTTACAATAATACAGTACTCGACATAAAAGTTATCTGGGTGTGGTACCGCGTCGTAATGTATAAAACTACTGCTGCTGGAGAAAAACCAACGTTTCGGCCACGGTTGCAGCGGCCTTCTTCTGGGTCTACTGGTGCATTATAGCTGTGCAGTGTCCCTTATATTTTGTACTACAGAGAAAAAATTTAATACAACAGTACACAGAACTAATTCTGCAAGGTAAAAATTATCAACAAAGCCCTTAAAATACCTGAAACGAATTTAAAAGCTTAGAAATTATTGTTAGAAGTTTGTTATAATGAACTAGTTTTTTCTGATGTATCAAACTTAAACGCAGGGTAGTGACTAACAGTCCGAAACGTTTGTAAGGCTGTTGCAGGGTAGATTGTGCTCAGACACAATTATTAAGAAAAATATCTATACGTAGCTCCGTTTCCATGTTAATTGGCATTGAAATTAGCCAATTAGGCCGTTGCGCGCGGAAATTCAAGCGGCCTAACAGATACATGTACAATTAGTGGTAGTTGTTCCCATAGCGTAGAGCGTAGATGAACGTGCATGGATGTTCACGAGACTGCTCAGCTTTTGGCTCGGATTCGATCCTTACCACCCTCCCATGTCCAGTTTTTGTGTTGCTCCCTATTTGGTTTTACTAAACCAATCGAAGAACACGTCCGGCGACACAGTTTCTGGCGGGTCGCTTGAATTTGCGCTTGCAACGACCTAATTGGCTAACTTGAATGTTGATTAACTCGGAAATTACACCGAATCGAATTTATTTCTTAGCAGTTATTTCCCAGCACAGCTTACCCTGCAACGATCTTACAAGCTTTACAGACTGTCTCTGACCACCCTGCATATGATACACAAGTTGTTATTTAAGAAGGCAAAACAGCAACATTAATTAATGCCGGAGTGTAAATAGGTAACAAATTGTAAGTCCAGATTTACAATGTCCGTAATATTACGGAACGTAATCTCACGTACCTTCGTCATGAGTTTCGTCAATTGATAATGAGTTGAGGTATCGTTGAGCTTCTAGGCCACAAAACTGCTCCAAAATTTGCAACTCGTCATGCTTTGATTTAGGGATGCCAAGAAGATGCAGGTGACTTTTTGGAGATAGGGGCTTTTCCTTTAATTCTTGAAGTTCAGGGGCATCAGCGATCATGTAGGTTTCTTATGGACCAAAGTACGACCGACGCATGTAGGCGAGTTTATCATTCCACGTCACGAGGAACTGTGACATATTTCTTTGAGCAAAAGACGTTTCTTCTTGCAACTTTCACTCACGAATTGTCGCACTGAAGAAAAGTCTTGCATACGGTCCATTACAACAAAATAAAGGGCCGACCGGTGTGGCCGAGCGGTTCTAGGCGCTTCAGTCTGGAACCGCTCGACCGCTACGATCGCAGGTTCGAATCCTTCCTCGGGCATGGATACTTGTGATGTCCTTAGGTTAGTAAGGTTTAATTAGTTTTAAATTCTATAGGACTCATGACCTCAGATGTTAAGTCCCATAGTGCTCTGAGCCATTTGAACCATTTGAGCCAAAGTGAAGTGTTATTGAATTTTCAGTTACTTGACGACAGTCATTTGGCGTTTGACATATTGTACTTGTACTCGTATTTATAGGCCCAGATTTTTGTCTCGTTCAAGACACGAGTGGCTCTTAATTGGAAAAGTTGTATGATCATAAGTCTACAATATGTACTTCCCTGCAGCAGCATAATGTACAGGGTGATTATAATTAAAGTTAAACTTTCAAACCGCTGTAGAAATAAAACTACTGGTCAGAATGACGTCAAATTGCAACGGAATATTATCGGAGAAGGGGAGAAAACGTATGGCAGAAGAAAAATAAATAGTTACAAAATGTAGGCATTGACTATCTATCTATATCCGGATCCCGCTCCAGCTACTGCCGGGTCTGGGTGCTGACGAGTCCTCTCCATTTGGCTCGGTCCTCCCACCACTTTTCTTCCTCCACTTGCTGCCAGGTCACACCTCCCCTTTCCACAGATATTCTCACTCCCATTTTCCACCGTGTTCTTGGGCGCCTCTAGGTCTTTTCCCATCCATCTTTAGTTCTTCCATGATTTTGGGGAGTCTCTGCCCATGCATCCTCTTAACATGCCCGTACCACCTTAATCTCTTTTTTTTCAATTTCTTCTCTCATACTTTCTTGTTTAAGATCCTTTCTAATCTCTACATTCCTTACTCTGTCCATTCTTGTTTTTCTCTTAACTGCTCTGAGAAATTTCATTTCCCTTGCTTGCAGTCTGCTCCAGTCACTTTCTGTCATTGTCCACGTTTCTCCACCATAGGTGACAATAGGGAAGTAATAATTCTTATGCATATGGAGTTTTGATTTTTCTGAAACTTCCTTATTCCAAATCAGGTGCTTTATTGTTTGGTAGAAATTGCCTCCTTTCTGTAAACTCCTATTAATTTCGTTAGTTATTCTTCCATCCCTAGATATTTCACTCCCTAAATAAGTGAAACTTTCTACCACTTTGAGGGGTTCTCCATTCAAGGTAATATTTCCGTTGATCCCTTTCTCTCTTCCAAATACCATTACTTCACTCTTATCTTTATTTATTTTTAATCCATATCTTTCATTATTTACTTCCACGCATCAAGTTGTAACTGTACATCTACCTCTTTATCACCCCATATTACCATATCATTTTTTTTTCTTGCACTATATCTTTAACTCCCCTATTCATTCCCTCCATCACAATATTAAAAAGTGCAGGGGACAGAATACTTCCTTGCTTAAGTCCTTATCTTATTTCGAAGTATTCAGAATTCCCCAATGGTGTTCTAATTCTACAATTGTGTCCTTTGTACATTGTCTTTATTACATTAATGTATCCATGCACTGTAAGCATGATAATTGAATACTGGTAAACCACAAATGACGTCGAATCAAATCTTTTCCTCCCTCTACCAGGTTGTGCACCAAAAGAACCCGTCTTTTCGAATTTCCGAATCATTTTCTCCAGACCCACGGCAGTCATCGGACCAACGCCTTTTTTCGAACAGTTCAGTGCCTGGAACTTCTGCAGAGAACGTGTGCACAGTCATCTTTCTTGTAATATAGCTTTACGAGCAGAGCTCGATCCTGTTTTGAGGCAGTCATGGCGAACGTCGCAGACGCGACAGGAGGAAAAGCCGTGTACCCAGCGTGTTTATACACCTTCAATGGGTCGTGCGCATGGAGGTAAGAATAGAGGGAGACGCCGTGACGTCACAGCTGTGAAGCTATGTGAAGCCGAGGGTAGCCATCTCAATCCGACCAAAACATTGCTGCTGTAAGCTTGTGTGCATAGGCTTGTCGCTCGCTTTTGGAAGGATTTTGCGCTATTTTGGTGACTTGTGTGGAGTTCGGATGTACGAATCGTTCTGATTGTGATGCGAAATCGAAGGGAATAACATTTCATGTGTAAGTTGTCTCGTTAAGTGTGATTTTACAACTTCATTGTGAACGAACTTGTGCTACATCGGTACTTGTACTATAGCGTGTTTTTCTCCTGTATAATTTTAGATTTCCTAAAAATGAAAGTCGGAAAGCTCTGTGGGAGAATGCCGTGAGGAGGAAGAATTGGCGTGCGTCTAAATGGAGCACTATATGTTCTCAGCATTTCCGAGAAGAGGACATAGACCGAACTTCCCTTTCAACAGTAAGGCTCCGAGAAAATGCTGTACCATCAGTTTTCCCTACACACCCAAAACATTTGCAAAAGGTATGTTAATTCAAAGAATTAAATTCTTAGTTTTCAAGTTCACGTTTCAGTATAATACGTACGTATCGTCGATAATCCAAGTGTTGAGTAACTCACTTTGTCTTCATCATGTACCAAATTAAAAGCTAACACTACATTAACTGAGGTAAAGTATAGGCCTAAACAGGACACTGTGTAGATTTGCCATTCTATGTACCGTATTTCAGTAAATATTGGTCGTAATGAACAGTGTTTCCTAGTAGTGTAACGAAACTGAAATGTCCCAGTACGTGTTACAAACAAGATGTATTTATGGGGCTTTGGAGGGAGGGTATAGCTAACTTAGTTTTCAGTTTCTATTATTTAGTTTGTGATACACGTTTATTACTGAATTAACAAAATTGTATCGTTTACATCGAAGGCTAGCTATTCGTAATATTACATTAAAAACTATTTTTAATCAGAAGAAACGCGGAATTTCGCCTTCACGAGATTTTATTTTAAACAAAAACTTTGAAACAACCAATCTGATGACGTTACATGCGTATATGGTGCAATTAGCGACTGTAATACACGCAGCGCTATAGCACACTGGCAATGTTTTGGTCAGAGTGTCATGGCAGCGAGCCACGCCCCCATGGCTTCAAAACGTAGTACGGCTGGGATACGTAGCGCCATCTCCCCCTATTCTTACCTCCATGGTCGAGCGCATGACAAGTGTTTCCATTTACGTATTCTGACACATACAGCGCAATCTATTGATCAATTTTCTCACTATTTTTCTTCTTCTGTCATACGTTTTCCTCGTTCTCCGATAATATTCCGTTGCAATTTGACGTCATTCTGACCGGTGGTGTTATTTTTACAGCGTTTTGAAAGTTTAATTATAATCAGCCTGTATATTAAATGAGTAAAATAAAAGCTGCCACCGGTAGTAAACCTCATTCATTGACAAATTGGGATGTGGGGTAATACTCTAATAATTCATAATAAGTGAAGTCCTGTTTTCAGCCGGCCGAAGTGGCCGTGCGGTTAAAGGCGCTGCAGTCGTAGGTTCGAATCCTGCCTCGGGCGTGGATGTTTGTGATGTCCTTAGGTTAGTTAGGTTTAACTAGTTCTAAGTTCTAGGGGACTAATGACCTCAGCAGTTGAGTCCCATAGTGCTCAGAGCCATTTGAACCATTTTTGAAGCCCTATTTTCGATTTTTCTGCAATTCCACCGTTCAGTCCGTTTTATTTCATAATTAGCGTTTTCTCTAATTAATCAGCCCTTTAGGGAAATCTAATCATGACTGCTAGCTATATGTGAATCAACTTGAGTAACATCGGTTTGCAATTTGTCGCATATACAGGAGGCACATTCCTTAGTAGCAAAACTTATGTTATATTTTGTAACAAAAATTGAACGACTTTGTTCACAGCATGCTGGGTTGTCCGGGAATTTGATTAAGTACATTTGGTGCAGCTTCTTCAAATGAATAGAGAGGTTTTTACTATTATGTCAATTATAATGGATAGTACGCCCTTTGAGCGATTGTGTAAGTTCATGAAATTTGGCTGTTTCACGCTTACGTTTGTGTGGCCTTTTAAATATTTACCTCTGTTATGGACTTATCTTTTCTCTGTAGTCACTAACGATCGTTTCAAAGTTATGAAACATCGGTTTGTAATGCCACTGACTGACAGAAATGCTGCTTCACAAACTGCTACTTCACCTGTCTTTCCATCCCTCAACACCCTAACTTTATAACTGTAGGAATCCATTGTTGGTCTTCACAGTAATTAGGCCACACAGATGTGCATTTTGTTTATCGTAAGAAGCTATTTCGTTAAACTCTTCAATCAATGATAGTTGAATTTGCAAATCATTTCAAGCGTGAACACTTACAGTCATCGCTGCTATTGTGACACATATCTCGGATGCGTTCTTAAGCATCTCAAACTCGCCCGTGAACCTTCCTCTTCTTTGAACTGGTTCCAGGTGTTGCAGCGCTCATAATTAAAACCTGTCTTCCATTAATTTTTATACTTTATTGTTGTATCGTAGGATTTGGGTGGAGTGGGATTCAGGATGGAAGTTACACAGATGTGGGCTCAATTTTACAAGCAATATATTAAACATAACATATTCACAAAAGTTGGGAAGAAAACCATAGGTACAAGGAAGAAAACTGTAGGTACAAGGGAGACAACTGCTAAGAAACCATCGATAGCAGATGAAATACTTCAGATGATTGACGAAAGAAGGAAGTGAAAAAATGTTCAGGGAAATTCAGGAATACAGAAAGATAAGTCACTTAGGGACGAAATAAGTAGGAAGTGCAAGGAAGCTTAGACAAAATGGCTGCATGAAAACTGTGAGGACATCGAAAAAGAAATTTACGAGCTTGCTGAATGCTGCAGGTGAAACATAGGTCCGCAGCTTGTCTTGCAATTGCAGTAAATGGTTGTAGATCCGTCATAAGTTGCAATGAGAGGTATCTTTTTTTATTTCTTGACGTCACTAGTTTCGGAGGCCTGTGTATATTTTCAAACCTTCCTTCACAGAAAATTATAATTGACACGACAATTTTATATACGTGAGGCACATATTTGCAATACAATTATAGTACACTAATATACGTTTAAGGCACACAAACTGATCATGGTTTAGTTTTACAAGTTGCCTTGCTAGTTACTTACCGTATCGTTAGCGTGACATAAACAGGCGATAGCCTACGTAAAACAACTGTCCCTACGGTGATCAAAGCGGCACTATTGCCGACTCAAAAACAGTAAAATACACCACACAGGACGAACACTAGAGAACTGATGCGCAGAGACGCCATTGGTTACCAGATAAAACTCTAAAGGCAGCTTACAGCGCCGCGCGTCGGAGATAAAATGGTTACTGACTAAATAATACATTTTTTCTTTCATTGACTTAATACAGCTTTTAAATATCCTACAATGCCAGGAATTCTTTTGTTGCGACCACTCATTGGCCACCAGCGGGGCTAATTACACCAAACTGCTATGCCTTATGTCATGACATGACGTCACCTGCAGAAGAAGTATATTAGCGTACTATAAGTGTATTCCAAATACGTACCTCATTTGTATAAAATTGTCATGTCAACTGCAATTTTCTTTGTTGGATGGTTCGAAAGTGGACACAAGTATCCGAAACAGGCCAGTATCAAGAAATAAAAAGAAACTTATGATTGCATCTTATGACGGAGATACAACCATTAATTTCAACAAAAAAAATGATTGTCGGAACAACGGGTTCAGCATGTAGCACAATCAAAATAACTAACGTTGCTTTTAATTTAACAAGCAACGGTTGTAACAGTAAGAGTTCATTGGGAATTCCACTGTTAAATGCAGAGAGAGAGAGAGCGAATAGGTGGAATTAGTACAGTCCAGGCCTCTACGTTGGGGATGACGAGCCTGATGACGTGACAGAAGAAGAAATAGGAGCCGACAGGGAAAAGATACGGGATCCAGTAGTAGAATCACATTTTAAAAGAGCTTTGGAAGACTTAAGTTCAAATAAGGCAGAAGGAGCAGATAACGTCACACCGGAATTTCGAAAATGATTAGGGGGATTGGCATCAACACGACTATTCACGTTGGTGCGTGGAATGAATGAGTCTGGCAACATGCCATCTCACTTTCGGAAAAACATTATCCACACTGTTCCGAAGATTGCAAGAGCTGACAAGTGCAAGAATTATCGCACCGTCAGCTTAACAGCTCATGCATCCAAGTTGCTGACAAGAATAATGTACAGAAGAGTGGAAAAGAAAATTGTGGGTCTGTTAGATGAGGATTAGTTTGGTTTTAGGGAAGGTAAAGGCACCAGAGAGGCATTTCAAAAATATGGTTCAAATGACTAAGCTCTATGGGACTTAACATCTGAGGTCATCAGTCCCCTAGACTTAGAACTACTTAAACCTAACTAACCTGAGGACATCACACACATCCATGTCCGAGGCAGGATTCGAACCTGCGGCTGTAGCAGCAGTGCGGTTCCGCACTGATGTGCCTAGAACCACTCGGCCACAGCGGTCGGCTAGAGAGCCATTTCTGACGTTGTAGTTGATAATGGAAGCAAGACTGAAGAAAAATCAAGTCACATTCATAGGATTTGTGGAACTGGAAAATTTAGAATATAAAATGGGAAGATACAAAATGTACAAGAGCCAAGAGTGTAAGAGTGGTCGACCTAGAATGAAGTGCTCGATTAAAAAGGGTGTAAGACAGGGATGTAGTATTTCGCCCCTACTGTTCAATCTGTACATCGAAGAAGCGATGATGGAAATAAAAGAAATTTTAAGGAGTGTAATTAAAATTCAAGGTAAAGGATGTCAATGATACGACTCCCTGATGACATTGCTATCCTGAGTGGAAGTGAAGAAGAATTACATGATGTACTGAATGGAATGTACAGTCTGATGAGTAGGGAACATGGATTGAGAGTAAATCGAAAGAAGACTGAAGTAATGAGAAGTACAGAAATGAGAACAGCGAGAAACGTAACATCGGGATTGATGGTCACGAAGTAGATGAAGTTAAGGAATTCTGCTCTTTAGGCAGTAAAATAATGAATGACGGACGGAGCAAGGAGGACGTCAAAAGCAGGCTAGCATTGGCAAAAAGGACATTCCCGGTCAAGAGTGCTCTGCTGGTTTCAATCACATGTTTTAACGTGAGGAACAAATTTCTGAGAATGTACGTTTGCAGGACAGCACTGTGTGGTAGTGGGACATGGACCGGGGCAAAACCAGAACACAACAGAATCGAAGCATTTGAGATGTGGTGCTACAGAAGAATGTTGAAAATTACGTGGACTAATAAGGTAAGGATCGAGGAGGTTCTCCGCAGAATTGGCGAGGAAAGCAACGTATGGAAAACACTGACAAGAAGTAGGCACAGGACGATAGAACATCTATTAAAGCATCCACGGTACTACAGGGAGCTGCAGAGGGTGAAAACTTGGGAGTAGGAGAGACATTTGAATGCATACAATAAATAGTTGAGGACCAAGGGTGGAGTTACTACTCCGAAACGAAAAAGCTGGCGCAGGAGGGCAATTTTTGGCTGGCCAGATCAAACCAGTCAAGGAGACCGATAACTCAAAGTAAAAAAAGACATTCTTCTTGACAAAAAAAGAATGATAACAGAACAGAAATTAATTTACAGCCCATTACAGTACTTGAATGTCGGGCTCAGCAAAGTAAGAACTACCTAAAATACCTTTATGGCAATGAAAACAGAATTCAAATCGACTTTTCCCCAGCAGATAGATTCGGACCAATAACAATTTACAACAATAGCTTACAATATCTAGTCTCTAGCCACACGAAAAAAAGATAGTAAAATTAACTTTTGTAATCAACTGCAGGACAACAACTAGAAATCTTTCTGAATGAATTAAGGCTACTTACATTAGCACTGAATATAGATCTATGGGCATCTCATAAGAAAGGATTCGCTAAAGCATAGTGACTATCAACCATCTACAGAACTACATAGGCAAACTTTTCAGTATAATGTTCTGTAGAATATGACATACGTAATAACAATAGTTTCTTGTGGCTCACTGGCCTGCTGTAGGTCTACGTCGGCTACTTGCGTGTCCTTGAAACCAACGCCACACAGTTTTCCCTGAGACGATCATCTATCCATGCGTTAGCCAGGCACAACATTCCTTAAAGTCTTAGATCGGGCGGAAACAGTGGTACCAACAGGGTGAGACTGTTGGGTTATGCCGTACAAAACAGATTACTTTTTCAGTGTAAAATAACTAGATGATTTTTCGTTACAATGACAGAAACAAAATCAGTAACACTCACAACGCAGTAATACAAGGTCATCTACTCTACAACGACATATATAAAAAAATCATTCAGCCCCACATTGTACGAATAACAAAATCAATATCGTTCTCGCTTAGAGAGTCACCACACAACAATCATAACAGCCGCACTGTACCCAAGGCCCGTCTGCAACTAATTTTACTGATCATCTGATACACTTAACTGCACAGCCTGTACACGTCATCACTCGACTGATTGTAATACTGCTCTCGTCACTAAAGCACTCATTTAGGAGCTCCTCTTGCAATCTGCAAGCCCCTTTCTGAGTCACCAATGGAATCGCCGTCCTCTCGCCCGGGAAAAAGACACCAACCGTCCCACGGGGATTTTTGAGTCCATAAATACTCTTGGATGTCCTTTTACACTCGCAACAAACTGTGCAGTATAGTTCTCTACAGCTTAATGCTAACTGACACCCTACCATGATCCATGAAAAATCAGACTAATGAAGGTTGGGGTAAAGAGGTACCACTCAAGTCCGCTAAAATTTAAAAAGAAAACGTATCTTAGAAGCTATTAGAGATAGAGCATCCTGGTTTGTTGTAAAAGCTTTTGCAGCTCTCAAGGCTTTTTTGTGTTATGCGAGAATTTCAATGTTTGCTCCACTCATCAATCGTAGAACATCAAGATGGTATTCGAGTTCTGCCAGGGTACAGGTCAGCAATGCAGCATGTGAGTTGACTTCCACCTATATCAAAACACATTTCATAATGTTTTCACCAGAATGAAGATTGAATCTCATTGGTACCGGGAGCAGCACAATAGAGGATCTAGACCAATTGAATTTTGTTTAAAATTTGCTCTGCACATTGTGGTTTGGTAATCGCTCTGTGCTGTGTGATTGATTTCAAACACTCAGACTTCTTCTCCAAATGACTGCATATTCTGTGCATACAGCATGTAAAAATGAACATTGCAAGTTGGTGACGAAATCACGCCAATGGCGGATCGGTGCCACTTCGAAGTGTTGCGCCTTTTCTGCTAGAAATGCTGATAAATGGAAATCGTAATACAATAAATATCCATATAAACATATGATCTGGTGGATTAATAAGCAATAGACACATAAATAACTCAGAATAAGATTGTATGTTACGAAGTCATTCACAGCTCTTCTCCTAGTTACTCTCAAGAAGATTTGAATATACAAAATCGTTGGCATTAATATTGATTCAAATACTGATACACGCATATGGAAAATATTTTTTTACAAAGCGCTTGAGAGCTGGCACGCGACTTTCTTACTTAAATAACACTGTCAGTCGGATTAACGTTCATATTTTAGGTCATGATCTCGGTGTTCCCCAGTACTACTACAGTTGCTGTATGTGGTTAATGACATTTTACATGAGGAAACTGCAGGCAGAATGTTTGCACAACTGCATGTGTAACCTGTAGAGAACTTGTACCTGAGGCCCCACAGTGGAGGCGATGGAGAACAGGGAGAGAGATGAATTGGGAGCCACAAATGGTGAGCGCAGCGTCCTGTCTGTGTGAGTGATTCTGGAAAGCAGCGCTCAGATGACTGAAGCCCTCTCCTCCTTCTGCTTAGGGATGGGCAGAAGGGCACCGGTTCTCAAAACATTTTTCCTGGAGGTGGCAGTCTGTCGCAAAGGCAGCCAGTTTGCGGAAAGTAGGTGGAGGAAGCTTTGACTTTGTGGAGATGTTGAGAGGGTCATAAAACTCCGTGAAGTCTTACATTAGAGGCAAGACTCTAACCCTCCTGACGCCAGGAAGTCGACAGCTTCTTTTAGTGAGTGGCAAAAACATATATTTTATGGGCACAACTATCTGGCAAGCTTAACAGCCTTTTTTGAGAAAGTGGAAATGGTCAGCCTGGAAAGATTAGACCTCTCCATGAATGAGGGATTGTGATCCCATCTAGGTAGATGTTCGTGCCAAAACATTGCCATGCTTACGTGTGAGCGACGCCTCCCTACTCTGAAAAGTTATTTTTTCAGACAAGAGAGATCTGGAATCACTGATTCGCTCCTCTCAGGATATGCAAAGTGGAGGCTCCCCCCCCCCCCCCCCCCCCCGCGTGGGAACCCCAGGCCAACAGAACTGTCACGAGGGGAAATTCAATGAGTAGAAAAATTGGTTTAGGCAATGTGAGGGCGGTTTCGTGTTTGCTAATTCGGTTTCCGTACCGAGGCTTGGTGGAAACTGGTTGCGATTCTTTGCCTTCTTCGTCTTCTAATCCTCCCATGGAGGAGCACTAAATGTCTTTTCCGTAGTGGGTGAGACTTGTGGTCTGTATCATGTGGTGACTAACAGCCAGTGGCAATTTCCAGTTGTACCGACCGTATAACTGCAAAACATGAAGGACATATCGTGCGTCACGAGGGTGTACTTATTCGTCCTGAGTCGGCCGTCTGACGTTTGACATCAGCATACACTGTCGTCCCTGTGAGTCAAATTGGTTTGGCCAGACCAGGGTACAGGTGCACCTCACACTGAAATCTTTTGGGATTTCAGGGCTCTGATAGGAAAATTTCCCTTGCAAATTTTCGTGGACGCTTCTGAACATTACAGCCGCCGCAGCGCACTGCCCCTCTCCCATAGCGCGTCGTTTTCTGCTGCCGCCTGAATCGAGGTGAAAGGATAAAATACTGCTGCACCAGAGTAGGGTTTTTAAATGATATTCACAGCAACATGTCCTCAGATGAACCGTAATTTGTAGTATACTTGATCGCAACTGATTCCATTTAAATAGAGTTGGGCCTCATAGTGGGTTCATGTACACAAAATCAGATTGCGTTGGAAAAGGAATTAATTCAGGGGGGAATTTATATAGCCTCCTCCCCAACGTATGCTCTGCCAATGAGACACCATTCCTTTTCTGGTTTGTGTTTGTCATTTTGGTGTAAGATTTATCAGCTAGTTGTAGTTACCAAAAGGATTAATAAAACCAGTTTCTTTGGCTCTTCAGTGTATGAGCGACACAGTGTTGAGCGTTGTTTCCAAACACTTGTCAGGTTGCGCACGCGACGCAATATTGTCTGCAAGACTGTTAGAGAAGTGACATCTGACATGGACTATAACGTCAGATGCGACTGGTGTGACCTCACCAGGCTGTGCCAGGTTGGCTCGTTTCTTCTCCTCGGAACGCTTGCGGTGCACACAAACAGTGCTGTCTTCCTGGATTTCACCCCAATGTCCGCTAGCATATAGGGACAATGTTGAGGCTGCGTGATTCATGAAACATCTGTATGTAGACATAAGTCTTTTGAAAAGATGCACTTCTGATGTGCATCTAAAATTAAAATACACAGAGAAATACATACTGAACCCACAATTTTTTTATGTCCCCTGTTTTTGCCCAAGTAACTTTCATACTACATATTCCCTTCGAGTTATTGTTTCTTGGCTATTTTACGAAACTTTAGTGTCAATACATTTCATAGAAAATTCCTGCTTTGAAAGAAAAAATAAATAAACTTATTATGGGTCCAACAACCCCCCCCCCCCCCCCCCCCTTAGGCTTCCATGCTATAGAAAATTTCCCTTAGTAGGATTTCATATTTCTCATCTCTACAACAATGCAAGTTAGATTCTTGTTGTTTGGTATTCTTGATATTCACAACAATCGGTTTACTTTCAGAAGATGTGATTGTTGATGTCAGTCAGCTGTTATTTATCTTGTAAACTTGCAGTGAGTTAGTGCAGTTCCCTACTGTTCGCACCCAGACTTAGAAATGACTAAAAGAATACGTGACTCGTCTTTAGAAACAGTTCTGAATGAAATTTCAGATGAAGATTCTGACTCAGGGAGTGAAAGTGAATATGAGGATGGTGTTATGGAGTATAATTCAGATCGGGAAAGTGATGTGGATGTTAGAGAAGATGAAGATAGCGCAGCTTCAGGCAGTGACCATCAGGATGTTATTGTGGCCAAGTCTGGAAGAAGGTACGTAACCACACAGTCTAGAATTCCTCGGAGGTCTGTTACTAATATAGTAAGAGAGCAGGCAGGAGTAACTCCAGCTGGTGTTTGCCATTCACCTGGAGAAGCCTTGAAGTTACTTTTTACACCTGACATCATGGATGTTATAGTAAAACATTCAAATGAAGGAGCAGTTAGGCGAAATGTTACTTTTACTAATGAGAAAGAATTGTATGCCTTTATAGGAATCCTGATACTTATGGAGGAAAATAAGGACAATTCTGTCAGTGTACACGATCTTTGGTCAGACCTAATGGGTCGGCCAGTTTACAAGGGTATCACGGCAAGAGAACGTTACAAGGTTTGATGACAAATGAAGCACCCGCCAGCTAAGAAGGGAAGCAGACAAGTTCACAGCAATCCCTGATGTTTTCAACAAAGTGAATGATAGGTTTCCACTACTGTATAAACCAGTGGTCCACCTCACCATTTATGAGATGCTCAGCTTGTTTAGAGGACGCTGCCCCTTCAAAGGATTTATGAAGGATAAACCGGGCAAGTATGGCATCCTTATACGCATGATGTCCGATGCAGTTGACAGATACGTCTTGAATATGGAACCCTATGTGGGTAATGTTCAGAATTTGTCTAAAGAAGAACGGGGTTCAGCAGCTGTCGTCAAACGTGTGGCAGCACCTCTGAAAAATACTGGTCGAAACATTACCACAGACCGATACTACACATCGGTGGATTTGGCGGAAGAATTATACCAAGACTACAAAGTTACTACAGTAGGAACTCTCCAGTCAAACAGGAAGCATATTCCAGACATAATGAAGAACACTTCAAATCGAGTGCTACATTCAACAGGTAGGTCTCCAGTAACTTTGGTGTCCTACATAGCAAAAACGAAACCAAGTAAAAACTTACTGATGTCAACAATGCACCAAGATAAAGGCACTGTTGGAGGAGAGAAGAATAAAACCGAGATAAATGCATATTATAATTCCACTAAAGGTGGAATTGATACCATTGATCAAATGGCACGTATGTACACCTGCAAGAGGGGAACAAAGAGATGGCCTCTATCTGTAGTTTACTCTCTCATCGACATTTGTGCTATCAATGCAACCACCATATTCATCCAGCAACATCCAAGATGGAATGAAAAGAAACACAACAAACGGAAACTTTATCTTCTGCAAGCTGGGATGGAACTAGTGAAATTGCAGGTAGAAGAAAGAAGTGCCAAAGCAAGAGGGTTATCTAACCAAATTGTTCAATCACTAGAGACTATTCTACAAAAGAAAATCAAAGAAATGACAACAGAAGCATGTCAGCCCCCTGCAGGGAAAGGTCGGTGCCATATTTGCGTAAGAGAAGCTAAAACAAAGAAGCAGAAGTACAACAATCTAAGTAAACCAAAACAGTATTGTGGACAATGTCACAAACATGTGTGTAACACACATTCAGAAAAAATTGTGAAATGTGTCTCTTGCCGTGAAGTTGAGGACTCAGAGTAGTCTATTGTATATGAAAACATCTGTATTTTGTATTGTAATATGTCAATTTTTTATTGACTCAACCCAATATTTATAACAATTAACAACGTTTATAAGCCGATGCATTAGTTAAAATACATAAACCATTTTGAAAGTTGTAATTTTTCGTCAGTAAACATATCTGATACCTATGGGCTCGCCAAGCCCCCCCCCCCCTCCCCCCCTTAGGCATCCAAGTTAGAAAAAAAAGGGCTTGGGCTTGGGTGTCCTAGGATTAACAGATAAATACTTTTCAGAGTCATTGCTTTGCAATGGGTAATAACATAGGGTTGTAACATTCAGCTATCCGTTTTTCATTGCATTTTGTCAAGTGGAAAGACTTGGACATTGTTCAGTGTGGGAATAATACAAATTCAGACAAAGCTGAAAGTTCGTCCTCTGTTTGGACAATACATTGTTCGTTCAGAAATGTTGAGTTTACTCGAATTTGAACGTGTTCATAAGTTTTGTTTTCTTGCATGTGTATTAATGTGCACATTTTAAATGCATAGACGCCTGGCGACAATTACATTTTACTGTTGGCGCACCGCGAATTATTCCACGTGACGCCGTTCGAGGCGGCAAACGGTGTTTACGTGATTTGGAACGTTCTCAGCTAGGACTGCTGTTGGAGACGCATGTTGAGTTCCTGTGCCTGGGAGTCCACCGCCATCCTTTCTGTTGCACACCCTCTTGAAAGAAGCGGCCTCTGTTTACTTTTCCCAATGTTTGTTTAGCACCCCACCAGGGATCAGGATTACACACGATGCACTAATTCTCCAAGCCAGCAAGCGATTGGTCACTGTTTATCAGATACACAGCACTCGTCTGTTTATTGTTATAACGGAACTCCAAATGCCATCGTACATAATTCCTTATTTAATGAGGACCTGTATATTTATAGATTTTCTGTCCAAGTCATTTTATCTACTGACATCCTTCTAATTACCAGTCATACGTTTTTACAAAGTTCTTTTTTACACATTTTCAGTTTTCTGAAACATGCTTTATGGCTATGGTTCAAATGGCTCTGAGCACTATGGGACTCAACTGCTGAGGTCATTAGTCCCCTAGAACTTAGAACTAGTTAAACCTAACTAACCTAAGGACATCACAAACATCCATGCCCGAGGCAGGATTCGAACCTGCGACCGTGGCGGTCTTGCGGTTCCAGACTGCAGCGCCTTTAACCGCACGGCCACTTCGGCCGGCAAAACATGCTTTAGAAGCTAGGCTTAGGAAACATACACTGATCAGCAAAAACATTATGACCAGTGCCCACCGCGACGTTGGATGCCGCTTTGTGGCGCTACGGGTACGTGACGCTGTAATAAAAGTATGTAAGCGGAGCAGAGACGGGTGGGGGACCACCCGAACGAAGAGATGTGCTGCAAATGGGGAAATCCATTGTGATAAGCTGTTTCGACAAAGGGCAGGTTATTATTACGTAGAGCCTGTGAACGAGTATCTATAAACGGCGAAGCTGGTCTAATGTTCACGTGCTACTATCGTGAGCATCTACGGAAAAGGACAGATGGACAATGAAACTACCTCTAGGTGCTAAACGGATAGACATCCGCGACTCTTCACAGAACGTGGGATTCGGAGGCTTGCCTGTTCTGTAAAGCAGGAAGATGGTGATCTGTGGCATCTCCGCCGAAAGAGCACAATGCTGGTGCACGCACAAGTGGTTAGGAGCACACCGTTCATCGTACGCTGTCGAACATGGAGCTCGGCAGCAGACCACCCCTATGTGTTGGAATGTTGACCCAACGATATTATCAATTACGATTACAGTGGGCACGGGACCATCGGGATTCGACCGTCGATCAATGGGAACGTGTCGGCTCTTCGGGTGAACCACATTTTTGCAACACTAAGTCGAAGATCGTCTCCACAAACGCCGTCATCGAGGTGAACGGCAGCTCGAAACGTGCAGCTCGCCACGGACGCAGGCTGCTGGGAGCAGTATTATGCTGTGGGAGACATTTTCCAGCGCTTGCATGGGAGCTGTGTCAGTAATCGAAGACATCCTGACAGCTGCAAACTACGTGTATCCCTTCATGCTTGATGTCTTCCCCGATGGCGATCTCATCTTTCAGCAATATAATTGTCCACGTCTCGGAGGCAGAACAGTGCTCCACAAACCTATCAACAAACTGTCGGATTCCTCATACGCAGAATTAGTGATGTATTTCGTTCAAAGATGAACAAAAAACCTATTAAGCGTGTGGTCGTAATGTTTCAGCTGAACAGTGTATATCATGAAGTTAACATTTCATTTAATTACATACACGTAAGTCAGGTTAGAGAAAGGTCACTAGAGCACATCGCTATCTACAGAATGTCAGCGCAAAATAGCAAAGTACCTACTATTAAAATGGATTAATTTACAAAGCAAAGAAATGCTCACAGAAGGAGCAGATGAAAGAACCTCTGATTTCAAGTCTCATGCCTACAGTGCACTACCATTCATGTTGCTTAACCGAGTTTCGTGGAAGTGTACAATTGGTGTTGACTACGTGAATAGCCCGGTGCATTAAGTTAATGTATGCCACTGTTTTGCATTTAGAGGGTGCATTGCACAGAATTCTGTATAAATGTTTTCCTTTATTGACGAGACGTTATTCTCTGGTATTTTCTATTTTCTCAGTTTTTTATAAGTTCATTACCACCTTTTCCTTTCTTCACAAAATACTTGTCATAGTATTAAAGTGCATTAAGCATACGAAGTATTCGGCTACATGTAATTCTGTGATTCACCTTTGTACGCAGAGAAAACAAACTTATACCTACAGAGGCGAAAATACTTGACATTATAACATAGAAAAACATAGAAAAAGTGCATTGGTGCTACCCCACATTTTCTAGTTGATGGATGTGTATATATGCAAACAGGTAAATACAATTCCAGCTAGTATAGATCTTGTATCACTAATATGGATGTGGTGTTGCAAATTTAATGTTCATTCTAAAACGAGGTCTCGGAACGTCATATTTCACGAGTTTTAGTTCATTCGGCGCTTAGTATGACGAATTTCCTAATACCTGGTACTTACCTGTCATATTGTTTATTGACTGGTCTTGTGTACATTGAAACTTTCCCAAATCTATGTGTGGCTATAAACATTGAATCTTATTGGTTCTAGGATTCGTGAGCAAATAACGACCTGGGAGTGGTATGTATGTGATGACATATCGTCCATCATGAAGTAGTGGCCACTTGCTGTTTTTCCGTTTGAGCTGAGAAGATTTGCGGTGGGTTCGTAGTAAAAAATAATTTCGAACTTCATAACGTTGTGCCTTTGTGAGCTTCTTTTATACGGTGATTTTATAAGATGTTCCTGACGAGTGAGTGGAATTTTTACCTTTTCTTTGTAGGAGTCTGCTTTCGCAAATTTCGGAAGAAAGTCTACCCACTCGTTGCTTTCTCTGACGTCCAACATTAAGTCTGTAGGAGTGAATTATGTGTGATAAACAGGAAGATGTTTCACTACCTGCTCAAACAAATCAATACACTGCACACAAAGGGTGTGTTGATTTTAGGTATAAGTGCATACGAACCTGTTTAACTTACGAAACACCCGTTCGCGGGGATTTCCTAGCGTGATGTTAAAATTATTTGTATGCCATTATGTTGCAAAAATTGTTTTCATTTAAAGCCAGTGAAATAAGATACATTGTCTGTGAGCAGTGACTTGGATTTTCCTACTGTGGGATCATTTGTGATTCCTTTTATTATTACTGCAGCGGTAGCAGACTTCGCAGCATATAACACTTCCTGGCAGATTAAAGCGGGCCGTAGTGGCAGTGTGGTTCTAGGCGCTACAGTCGAACTGAGCGACCGCTACGGTCGCAGGTTCGAATCCTGCCTCGGGCATGGATGTGTGTGATGTCCTTAGGTTAGTTAGGTTTAATTAGTTCTGAGTTCTAGGCGACTGATGACCTCAGAAGTTAAGTCGCATAGTGCTCAGAGCCATTTGAACCATTTTTGCAGATTAAAACTGTGTGCCGCACCGAGACTCGAACTCGGGACCTTTGGCTTTCGCGGCAAACTTTACAGAAGCTCTCCTGCGAACCTTGCAGAACTAACACTCCTGAAAGAAAGGATATTGCGGAGACATGGCTTAGCCACAGCCTGGGGGATGTTTCCAGAATGAAATTTTCACTCTGCAGCGGAGTGTGCGCTGATATGGAACTTCCTGGCAGATTAAAACTGTGTGCTGGACCGAGACATCCAACACATGCCGGACATCGTGTTTTGAGACAGGGTCGTCCCAGTAATTCGTCAGTATTACAAAATAACGTGTTACGCTGCGTTGACATTGATTGAACAATTCTGGCCCAAATTTTTTTCGGGAAAGCTCATTGAGGCTGTTCCTGGTCGATACATCTAGTCGCTGAATCATTTCGTTTGCCTATACTGCGGCTTCATCCCTCATGTATCCTATCACATAATTAATCTCTTGTCGCAGATTGTACGTGAATAGAGTTTTCATACGTACGTACAACTGTGGTGAGAAGTGTGTCTCACCTTCCCGTGCTTATTTTAATTTCTTTTATAAATTGAACGATTCTGAGGACAAATTTTGTGCCAAACCGGCAGATTTGTGTCAAAGGTTTCTTTAGCTCTATTTTTGCAACCTCACTATGTGTGAAGTATTCGCTCACCGACTGTTGCATCCTTTTCAGTTCATTCAGAATAATTACTACTATTTATTCAGTCATTAAACTGTAACTTTAGACTATTTTCCTGCTCTGTGGTGAAATGCTCTACTTAAGTCTGAAGTGTACGTACCGTTTCATTGAGTGTAGTGTTTTCTGTAGCAAGATTATCTACGAGGGTTGTCCAGAAAGTAAGTTCCCATCGGTCGCAAAATGGACACCACAGTGAAAACCCGATGAAGCTTTGCACAGATGTGTTGGGTAGTGTCTCTAGTATGACCGTCGATCGCATCAAGACGCTCTTTTCAGTTGTGAGCGCACTGTGAGCGAGAGTAGGAGGGCCCGCTGAGAGGCTTCGCCTTAATGAATGCAGCCCACCGAACACAACTGCCATGCACTTCCTTCTTCATGGCAATTCTCTGCCGCACTCTGCAGGGGCAGTGAAGACGCTCCTGCGGCGTTTTCGATGTGAAGTGTTCGATCACTCACAACACAGCCCTAATTGGCTCATCCTAAGTATCATCTCTGTTCACATGAAACGCTGGATACGAATACAACACTTGGGCGCAGGCTACGTGCTATAGACCAGCGTAGACCATTATCGGAAAGCACAGGCGGCTGCCTTCTATGACGATGGCGTTCGAAATTTGGTATAACGCTCCGACAAATGTCGGAGTCGGAGTGTCGACTATATAGAGAGGTATCTGGAAAGTATAGCTAACTCTTGCAAATAAAATCTTCCTATATTCTTATACAAATTTTCACAAATATTTGATAATTTTATTACGTTGTTGGTTAACATGTCTTGCTGTTGTATCAAGTTTTTATTTCCGTCTGTGTCGCAAATTAGCTACACTCGATAAAATTTCTTAAATTTGGACTGTGATATTTTGTGTTTTCTCATCAAACTTTATGGTCATTTGAGTTGATACCATCATGGTAATTTCACTCTTGATTTTATCTTTGAATGTGATCGCGTCAGTTTTTATTTCACTATTGAATGTGATCATGCCATCTTTTGTACTCAAAGCGGGTATTTCACCTTCAGTAGCCGGAGTGGACATATGAACTTTTAAATTTCATTTTTGAATTTAATCTTTAAGAATAGTCATTTTAGAATCAGGAGTGGATATTTTAGTTCAGGTTTTCGTTTACTTTATGCTGAAACAGTAGTACTTTGAGCTGTCACTCGACTATGAAAGAAGCCAAACAATTAGTACAACGAAAACAATGCCAAATACATATAACAGGCATTATTTAATAATTGTGAGCGCGCGGTCGCCAGTGTGAGTTGGCTGCTACCTCGTTAACTCAAATACGGGCCGGCCGCGGTGGTCTAGCGGTTGTGGCGCTGCAGGCCGGAACCGCGGGACTGCTACAGTCGCAGGTTCGAATCCTGCCTCCGGCATGGGTGTGTGTGATGTCCTTAGGTTAGTTAGGTTTAAGTAGTTCTAAGTTCTAGGGGACTTATGACCTAAAATGTTGAGTCCCATAGTGCTCAGAGCCATTTGAACCATTCAAATACGAATGTTTCAAAATGTTTTTACCAGAATGAAGATTGTAATCCGAGATCGGTATCGGGAACGGCACAACAGAGGATGTGGACTGACTGAATTAAAAAAAAAAAAAAATCGCTGCTCATTTCGATTTGGCAATCATTCAGTGTTGTATGATTCATTTGAAAAACTTGCAGGTGTTCTCCGAATGAATGCAGGTTAAGCGCACACAATGCGTAAAAATGAGCGCTGTAAATTAGTAATGGAACCACGCCAATGGCGGATCGCTGCCATATCGAAGTGTTGCGTCTTTCCTGCTAGAAATACTGGAAAATAGAACACATAATACAGTAAAGATTCATATAAACATGGGATCTGGTGGATTAATAAGTAATAAACACATAAATAAGTCAAAATAAGCTCATATATTATGAAATCATTCACAGCTACAGCGCACGATGTTTACGTTGCGACAGCTGAAAGCAGAAAGACAAGTGCGAAGAGACTGGCTTTTCCTAGCTGCTCTCTAAAAAATTTAATAGCTGCGCCTTGGTTTGTTACTCAAGTGTTTAGATGCAAAATCGCTGACTTACATAGATACGAATCGGTAATTGTAAAAACAACACATGTCTACTTTTTGGCAAAAATTACATATATGCAGAGAAGCCTTCAGGATACTTAGATGCAGCATCTCTGCAAAAGTCACACTTGTCCTACACATATTAGTGCTTTTACAGGCATACAGTTTTTCGTGTTCTTTGCAGTAACAACATGAGTCCAGGACTTATGTTATTATTGCAAGAAATGGCAGATGGCAGCACCAAACGAACATACTCGGATCTTGTTTCATGTAGTGAATAGAATGCATGCCAGATGGCAGCACATCTGACGCCAGTGATCTTGTTATCTGTGTGCATTGTTGTAGCAGCTGCGTATACATCGTCGTTTAGTTTTTTTTATGGAACACGTTTCTTTGGATTATCTATGCACAATGTCGAAGAAGAGAGGTGCGCAGCCGGAACTATATAAAAGAAATGGCATAAAAGCTGCCAGAACGAAGGGAATTGGTTACGTGGATCACAGTGGAAGAGAAATTAATGCTGTAAAAATGGGACCTGACTGTGGATAAGTTCAAAGGCTATGTGAATTAATCTCTTGTCTGTGTATTTTTTACTTCTTAGAGGTTCCCATCTGTTTTAAGTTTTATGGTACGTAAATATCATATGGATAATTTACTCTATCAATAGAAAATAATTGATTTTACGTAAATATTTTTTTTGCAATCCTTTTACATTTCCTGACATTGGTATACGTGTATTAATATGTTTCAGATGTAAGAAACTGTGTTTCAAGAGGATCTCTGAACATGAACAGATAGATATATTCACTAAATTTCACGATTTTGAGAGTGAGAACACACAAGATGGTTACCTTGCAGGGCTAATGGAAAAAGACGACGTGGTACGCAGAAGACCCCGGAAAAGTGATGGCCAGCCTAAGCCAAGAGCACTAAATTATCGATATCACGTGGTAACTGGAGATGCTGGGCGGGCCGAAGTGTGCAAAAAGGCATTTTATAGCCTTTTTGGCATTACAAATGAACGTGTGCGACGAATTTGTAACTGTGTGAAAAATAATGTTCGCCCATGTGACAATAGAGGATGTACTGCTTCAACCAATGCAACACCACAGGAAGTCCTATCGATAATTCAGGAGCATATTAAAACATTCCCTACGAAAATCTCACATTATTCAAGCAAAGAAATGTATTACTTAAATCCTGAATTATCTGTAAAAAGTTTGTACGAACTGTTCATGAAGTTATATAGTCATACCAGAGTATCATATGGAATTTATTTAAGGGCTTTCAATGAGCGTTTTAACTTACGCTTTGGGCGGCCGCAAATCGATACTTGCTGCTCTTGTGAGTCGCTTTCAGTGAAGATTAAGAGTCCATCATTGAACGATACTGCAAAGTGTGTGGCTGTAG
The DNA here is from genome assembly GCF_021461395.2 of Schistocerca americana. Taxonomy (NCBI): domain Eukaryota; kingdom Metazoa; phylum Arthropoda; class Insecta; order Orthoptera; family Acrididae; genus Schistocerca; species Schistocerca americana. The sequence goes on along the minus strand of NC_060120.1, from coordinate 224,936,471 downwards.
CGGAACTCATGGTACATAAAAGAAGAAGCAAAAAATTCTATTTAAAGATGGATGCTGTTAAGGAGAAGTGCGCAGAAAATGAGCATGTGGTACCATTGTGTTTCGATTATATGCAAAATCTGCAGTTGCCTACGCTCCCAGTACAGGAAGCTTTTTATTTGCGGCAAATTAACGTTAATGCATTCTGTATTACAGACCTAAAGAGCAACAAATCCAAGGTATATTTGTACCACGAAGGTATTGCCCACGAAGGACCTAACGAAGTATGCTCGTTTTTGGTTGATTACATCAACACAGAGATACCTGACAGTGTTACTGACTTACACCTATTCTCGGATGAGTGCCCTGCGCAAAATAAGAACAACACAGTGGTTAGGGTAATGAACTGCCTTGTAAGTTCTGGCAGATTCAAAGATGTGTTCCAGCATTTTCCTGTGCGAGGCCATTCATTTTTACCATGTGATCGTACATTTGCTTCCATAAAGCGGATGATACGAAGAAAAGACAGAATATATTCTTTGTATGCATATTTTCAATGTATGGTGACATCATCCAAAAAACAAAAGTGCTTGTTACCACGGAAGAGATTTTGGCTTACAAAAAATGGTGGCCCAGTTATGGGACGAATGTGGACAAAAGCAGTAAAGTGAAATTCACAGTGTCCTCATTTATGAGCTTCCATCACGGTGAAATGTTTCCAGGTAAAGTTGACTGTTTCTATCATATTGATGGTCTCGTAAAGGACGCTTTTCATTGCGACATTCATTACAGACAGAACCAAAGTTGCCTGCAGAAATTGCATATAATAACAAAGTTGCAATCAATGTCAAACAATTGAAAGATGTGGGACAATTAATGCAATATATTCCTGATGAGCACAAAGCCTTTTATCTGGAATTGACTGAGTGACCTTCTGTGGACACTCCTGAAGCTGATTCATAATAAATTTTTGGTGTAAAATAACCTGTACAGTGTAGTGTTAATCCTTCATTGTCCTGTTAGGTGAAATAAGAAATTTCATTCCTAATGTCACGATTTACATCGTCATATCTTTAGTCTTTCCATACAGTGTGTGCATACATTAACAATATTTTTCAATTTCTCTGTAAAACAATATTAGAAAATGTACAAGTAATATTGTATATTAAATTTATACAATAATGTAATTTTTGATACCATAAACAAATGTTGATGTTAAAGTGTCAGTCCAAAATGTTCATCCTGCAATAACAACATAAATCCATATAATTAAAAAAATCGTTCTTGCAAAGTTATTACATTTAAAGTACTTTGTTTTATTGTTAAAGCTTACCTAACATACACAGTCAACATTAAAATTAATGGATTTATCCTACTGTCCATTAGTTAGCCTGTATACAGTTTTTTGCTTCTCCTGAAAAATTTACTTTTTTGGACTTATGTTGTTTTTACAATTACTGATTCTTTTATTACAAATATTGATACACATATACGGAAAAGATATTTTTTGAAAAAGGGTATTACAAGCACCAACTGTTCTGATTGCTTCATTGATTCGAGCACGAAGAGTAGCAACATCACGGTCTGGTGTTGCGTAGACGATATCCTTGACGTAGCCGCACAAAAAGGAGTCTAATGATGCGACATCGGGAGAGCGTAGGACGCATGTGAAGGAACATCAACCTTTCTGGAAATTTTATCCTTCACCAAGTTCCGCACACTCAAACTCGTGTGTGTGAGAACTCCACGTTGCCGCAGCTCTTTGAGCTGTAACTGGCACTGTTCGAGCATATCCAGGCAAACAGTTCCCATTGCGGTTTTTTTTTAGTATAAAACTGGGCATATCACCAAACACTGAGTTTCGGGCTCCCACAGATGTTTTCACGTGTGTTGTACCGATTTTCGGAGCCCCACATCCTAATGTTATGGTGATTCATATGTCTAGAAATATGGAACGTTGCTTCATCTGAAAACAGGCACTATTTTGGGGTAGTCATTGTCAGAATCTACAGAGACCAGTTTGGATAACATGAAAGTTTACTATCATTGGGGTGCAGTGCTTGGACCATTTGCACTTCGTACGCAAAAATGTGTAAACATTTATGTAAACCTTTGTGGACAGTTATATTCCTACTATTCACGTGATGCAGGGCTAATTGACTTTTGGGGGAGGCGGTGCTATGGAGTTTGCAATCTGTGAACACGTGCTGAAGACACACATAGGGACGTCCGCTTCGAGGAAGGTCCTTGCCACTGCCTGTCTGTTTATAGTTTTTAAAGCAGCATATTATCCTTGTTTTTTGCCGGTGCTGCCTCCCATACTAGCGTCGACCAACCTGCAATCTTCCATATTTGTTGTCCCCTGCGCAGAAAACAGCACATAGGACGTGAATCCGCTGTCTTGAGGCTGTAATAAACTCTTAGCAAGGAACTGCTACTTTAGAAATAATAAAATTTCCAATTAGTTTGTTTGTACGGGATGCCACTCGTTTTTATTAGTAGAACACGATAAACTGCACAGTACACTGCACAGTACAGTAGTTTAGAGTCAGAAATAATAGCCTCTCTTCAACAAAGTAATGAACTGCGTATTTCCGTAATTACTACCACACCGTTCTCTGCTACATGTCCAAATAACCAGAAATTGCTAATAAAGTATTAACTGATATGTCTATCCTTCGAGTCAACCGAATCAGTTCTCTTATATTTACAAACTAGACGTGGAAAATTAAGTCTTAACTGATACCGCGGAGAACAACACGACCGTTCTTCGAGACTGCCGAACCAGCACAGTCGAACCATTTCGCCCGCCATCCAAGTTAGGCTCGATCCGAAGATCACCGAAGTGCTTCGATTGCCTTTTCGTTTAGCAGTTGTTTATTATTCTGCTGGTTATTAATACTTGTGATATGATGGAATTATAGCACGCTACTGAGAGATGCTTTAATTTGAAATGCAAGTAAAGACGCTATTAAGGTTGTCTAAAATTAATAACAGAAGATTATCATTTTGTCGTGCAACTTCCGAACGCAGCAGCCAGTCGCGGAGAAAGATCACAATTTAGGCGGTCTTTCTCATGATACTCGTACCGAACAAACCATCTGTCATCGGTACCTCACACCACATTTCGCATCTTGCCACAGCTGCCTTCTCAATTGCTCTAAGAAGAGGTTCTAGTACTTGAATATGATGGCTGTAAAGCCGGCAGTATTACACTTTCGTGTACTCGCGTCGGTGATTCTGCAATACGGTTGTCATAGGTTTGGATTCGTCTACGTCTACATCTACACGATTAATCTGTAATTCATAATTAAGTGCCTGGCGGAGGGTCCATCGAACCACCTTCAAGCTATTTCTCTACCGTTCCACTCTCGAACAGCGGGGAAAGCGAACACACAATTTTTTCCGTGCGAGCTCTCATTTCTCTTGTTTTAATCTGATGAAAATATTCTCACACTCTGAAGTCAAAGTTGGTGATATAAAGTTCATGAGAAGATCCGGCTGAAATGAAAATTGCCTTTGCTGTAATGATTGCCATCCCACTTCGCGTATCATGTCCGTGGCACTCACTTCCGTATTTCGCGATAACACAAAACGAGATGCACTTCTTTGAACTTTTTTGATGTCCTCCGCCAATCTTGTCTGATTCGGATCCCACACTGCACAGCAGTACTTCAGAATACGGCGGACAAGCGTAGTGTAGGCAGTTTCTTTAGTAGATCCGTTGCATTTTCTGTGTTCTGGCAACAAATCCTAGTCTTTGGTTTGCTATACCCACAACATTATCTACGTGATCGTTCCTATTTAAGTTATTCCTAATTGTAATCCTAAAGTACTTAATTGAAATTACAGCCTTTAGGTTTGTGTGTTTTATCCTTATCCTGTGACCGAAATTTAGCAGATTCCTTTTTGTACTCATGAGGGTGACTCCATAGCCACTTTTCGCACCATACACATATCTTGTCCAAATCCTTTTGCAATTTTTTTTTGATCATCTGATGGCTTTATAAGACGGTAAATGACAGTGTCAGGTGCAAATAAGCTAGGAGGGCTGCTCAAATTGTTTCCTATGCCGTTTATGTAGAGCAGGCACAGCAGGTGGCCTATAACACTTCCTTGGAGAACGCCAGATATTACCGCTGTTTAACTTTATGACTTTCTCACAGTTACTACGAACTGTGACCTTTCTGTCCAAATATATCACGAATCCTGTCACACAGGTGATGTGATACTCCATAGGCAAGCAATTTGATTACAAGTCGCTTGTGAGGAAAGGTGTCAAAAAATTTCTGGAAATCTAAACGTATGGAATCCATTTGACATTCCATGTCGATAGCACAAAATGGTTCAAATGGCTCTGAGCACTATGGGACTTAACTTCTGAGGTCATCAGTCTCCTAAAACTTAGAACTACTTAAACCTAACTAACCTAAGGACATCACACATCCATGCCCGAGGCAGGATTCGAATCTGCGACCGTAGCGGTCGCCAGGTTCCAGACTGTAGCGCCTAGAACCGCTCGGCCACACCGGCCGGATCGATAGCACACATTACTTCATGAGAATAAAGACTAGTTGTGTTTACAAGAACGATATTTTATGAATCCGTTTTGATTGTTCGTCAATGAATCATTTTATTCTAGATGACCCGTGAGGTTCGAGCACAGTATATGCTGCAAAATCCTACAGCAAATAGGCAGCCATATGGATAGATAATTCAGCGGATTACTCCTATTTTCTTACTTGGGTACTGGTGTGACTTGGCAGCTTTCCAGTCTTCTGGTACCGATATTTCGACGAGCGGACAGTTGTATATGATTGTTAAGTATGGAGCAATTGTATCAGCGTACTCTGAAAGGAATCTGACTGCTATACACCCTGATCCGGAAGCCTTGACTTTACTGAATGATTTAAGCTGCTTCGCTACACTGAGAATATATAAGTTACTCATATTGGCAGTTGTTATTGATTCGAATTCAGAAATGTTTATTATGTATACCATGCACCTTCTCCTGAACTGCAGACATTTTAATGCACTCCAACTCGAATGGCAAGGCAAAAAACTTTGTGATTACGATTTGCAACAAACGACGATTCTCTATTTCTGATAGTTTCAAATAGGGCCGTTGAGAAGTTGGAGGATTTCGAAGTATATTGGCATTGTTTCTTCTTCCTTTATATCGATACAGAAATGGCAATATCGAGTGCCGATATTTTCATTTTATATCGTATTTTTTTCGCAGTTTTCGGCAAATATTTGAAATGGTCCTTTTGGAACTGTAGCAAAATGTAATTTTACTTTCACTGTGTGAAAGAGTCTTACTACTTTTTGAGCTTTCATCACGTCCAGTCTTTCTCTTTGACTGTGTGAAGAAAGTATACGTGGTACAAAGAAGTAGTCCGACGCCACTGGGGGTTGGCGGTGTGAATGGAATAACAAGATTGCCAATGTGAAGAAATAGCACAACAGCTGCATTAAAAAACAATTTTTAACGCAACTAGCGTGCTATTTCTTCATGTCGGCATTCTTCAGAATCAGTTGCTGAAAATGATGAATAAAAACCTAAATGACAAGATTGGTGGGCAGAGACGTGGGAAGTGAAATGCTGACACAATCGGCGCTCGGCGCTATTAACAGAATCTGCAAGGTTTAGCTTCACCACGCAGTTTTGACACTACAACTGCTAGGTCGCTAGCGTTTGCAGAAACGAAAAAAATGGGGAAGTTGACGTGAAGTGTTCAGGAAAAATCCTATACGTTAAGAAACCGAACGACGGACACATCGGACACCTTTTATTGTGCCACTTACATGCAGCTACCGGTGTTAGCGAAGTTGTGGACATGCATCGTTTTCCTTTCAAGTCTTGCTCCAAGGGGGATAAGTAGGCTGCTAGCTTGTTGATGCACAGAATATCTAATAATAAATCAATACTTAAAAATACAGCTCTAAAACCGGCAGCATATTTACAACGTGAAGCCGGATTTTCATAGGCCAGTACGTCGATATTTTTCCGTCGATATATCGGTACTTCTTGCCATAAATAGTGGCCCGACTATATTTTAAAAAAAAATATTTATGTACCGGATTCCAGATATTTTTAAAAATACCAACAATCCTTTTTCCAAGTTACGATGTTTTGAAGTGATCGCGGAACATTATGGAAGCTCCGTATTTACATTCGCTAGACTTTCTTGTATGTATGTATGTATTGAACTGGGGGCCAACCTAGGGTTACTGTGCGGTTCGGTCCTCAGTGGACCCCCCCCCCCCTCCCACCCCCCGGGAACGTCTCCTTCCACAGACGAGTGTAACTCCAATGTTTGTGTGGAGGAAGAGTAATTATGGTGTACGCGTACGTGGAGACAGTGTCTGCGCAGCAATCGCCGAAACAGTGTAACCGAGGCAGAATAAGGGGAACCAGCCTGCATTCGCCGAAGCAGATGGAAAACCGCCTTAAAAACCATCCACAGGTTGGCCGGCACACCGGACCACGACACTAATCCGCCGGGCGGATTCGTGCCGGGGACCAGCACGCCTTCCCGCTCGGGAAACAGTGCGTTAGACCGCGTTGCTAGCCGGGCGGGGGTAACATCAGTTCTCGAGCTTTTGATCAGTTCGTAAATGAAAGAAATGTTGAATTAAAAGTGATTAAAGCGCTACTAGCCTCTTCCTAAGGGTAGAAAACGGCCTCGATTCCTGGCCCAGCGAAGGAAAGGGAAGACTGACCCGTACTAAGGAGATGGCCACCGGCTAATTAGCCCCTGGTTGCTTTCGCGGAACAGCCGACTGCTCGCCGGCGGCGTCTTGCTCTGTTTAAGATGCAGCGACCCACATGGGGCGACCTCGTGAACAATGGGAACCGCGCAGCGCAATCTGCACTATCGCCGACCGCGCATGCGCTGTACTCGCGCACCGTTCTATTGTGCTCGCGCTATTTAGAAGCGACTCCGCATTAAACCGTACCATCGCTCCCCGTTCCTTCACTTCCAGCGTCATCACACCGCAGCAATTTGCGGATGACCTTTCGTGGATGACCCTCCAAATCATGAATCTGCTTTGTGGTTTTGAAGTTTATTTTTTATTCCACTTCACTCAATGCTATTAGTCGGTTTGTACAGAGCGGATCAAACCTGGGGTTGCCGAGATGGCCGCCGCCAAGGGCGGAGGCAGAGATGGGAAATAAAAAGAAAGGGGGAACTGTGCAAGAATTAACGGGGAAAGTGAGTTCCGCTACCCATTGGCCGGCTGCGATGGCCGAGCGGTTCTAGGCGCTTCAGTGCGGAACTACGCGGCTGCCACTGTCGCAGGTTCGAATCCTGCCTTGAGCATGGATGTGTGTGTGATGTCCCTAGCTTAGTTAGGTTTAAGTAGTTCTAAGTCTAGGGACTGATGACCTAAGGTGTTAAGTCCCATAGTGCTTAGAGCCATTTGAACTATTTTCCCCCACCCCTTGTGTTCCTACGTTCAGTGTGGTGTCACCGCCAGATACCACACTTGCTAGGTGGTAGCCTTTAAATCGTACGCGGTACGTTAGTATACGTCGGACCCGCGTGTCGCCACTATCAGTGATTGCAGACCGAGGGCCGCCACATGGCAGGTCTAGAGAGACTTCCTAGCACTCGCCCCAGTAGTACAACCGACTTTGCTAGCGATGGTTCACTGACAAAATATGCTCTCATTTGCCGAGACGATAGTTAGCATAGCCTTCAGCTACGTCATTTGCTATGACCTAGGAAGGCGCCATGTTCAGTTACTATCGATATTGTGAATAATGTACAGTCAAGAGCGACGTTCACCAGTTATGGATTAAAGTTAAGTATTCCACCAGCTACGTCCGTTTTTCTAAATTCTAATTTCCTTGTCCTGTTCCAGACCTCACGCCAGCCTGCGTGAGCTAAAACGCGTGCCTTTCGGCTTCCTCTAATAACACGGTGTTGGCTCTCCTGCCAACCCACAACATTGGCGACGAGACAACACTGCGTTCTTAAGTATACTGCCCTGATTTACTTGTGTAATGGCTTCGCCACCATCTCCAGATGTACTGTCCGAATTTTATCGCTTACAGAATTAGCAGACGCAGGCCCTACTGGATGCCCTTGGACAGCTCGTCCAGGGTCAACGTGCAATGCAAAACGATGCGGCAGCCGCCGCTCCACCGCTAACACAGCCACAAAACGCTGTTGCACCACATTTTCGTCCTTTTGATGCTGCACTTGAAAGCTGGACGGAGTGGTCACGCCAATTTGGATTCCATCTCGCCGCCTATAGAATTCAAGCTAATGAGCGGCAGCCTTTTTTGTTGTCCTCCGTGTGATAGTCAAATTATTTCCCCGACGCGACATAGCAACTCTGTCCTACGACGAAATTTTGTCTGCTTTAGATGCATATTTCAAAGAATCAGTCAATGTAGTTGCCAAACGGTATACCTTCTTTCGTACAAAACGTACGGCAGGTCAGACTAATCGGGAGTGGGTTGCAACCTTGCAAGGCCTTACTAGGGATTGTGCTGTTGAGTGTCGATGTGGACTCCCTTATTCAGATACTATGGTATGTGATGCAATTGCACAGAACGTTTCTGATGTTCGTGTACGGGATCAGATTTTGAAACTAGTCAATCCCTCCCCTCAACAAGTGATGGACATATTGGATCGGCAGAACACACTTGACTTTGCTCAGGAATCTTTTGAAACTTCGCCACCCGTGTGTCAGGTTAACCGGCCCGTCGGGTGAGCTGCATGGAACAGTAAACAGTCCTCACGCCCGGCCGCGCCGCTGCTGCCAGGCTCTCAGCCACGTGTACCGCGCCGGCAAGCAAATGCAGTGCTAAAATCATGCCCGCGGTGTGCTACTAGACATTCGCGTGAGAATTGCCCGTCACGCCAAGCTACTTGCTTTTACTGTAATAAAAAAGGACATGTTCAATGTGTTTGCCAGAAAAAGCTCAGATCGGAAGCTCAAAACCATTCTGGGCCCTTTGCTTCACGCCGGAATCGGAATCGAACCAAGGATACTCAGGCTCGCGACACTTCGCCCATGGAAATTCATATAGTTCATGCCACTCCGCCCAGTGCCACTATCTCTAACAGTGACTGTGTTCGTCCCACAAATAGTGTGCGTCGACATCACAGGAAATCCCGTCAAGTCGCAAGTGATTTTGTACCAGAGTCAGTTCACATTGCACGAGACAGTCGCTCTTGTCGTCAGCAGGACAATAATGGCAAAGTGATACCATTCCAGCTCGATACCGGGGCTGCAGTTTCACTGATCAATCAAGACACTTACAAACTGCTGGGCACACCTCCGTTGCGTGCTGCAACTGTTAAGTTAACTACCTATTCAGGTCACAAGATCCCTGTGTTAGGACAGTGCAGCCTTCTTGCAACATACAAAGGACAAACAAAACTTGTGTCATTTTACGTCCTTCTTTCTTCTTCTGCAGTGAACTTGTTTGGTTTCGATTTATGTCAGTTGTTTAACTTGTCTATAGTAAATCAGGTCCTATCAGTGAACCAGACTGTGCCTTCCGACAGTGTTGCTTGTCATGTGAAGAATTTGCAGACATTTTTGCACCGGGCCTCGGTTGCGCTAAGAACTATACAGCACATTTGGAACTGCAAGTAAACGCGCAACCGAAATTTTTCAGAGCGCGCAATGTTCCCCACGCATTGCGGGATGAGATCGCAAAAACATTACACGATTTGGAATCCCAAGGTGTAATTGAACGTGTGCAGGCTTCTCTCTGGGCATCACCCTTAGTAATTCTGCCAAAACCTTCGAGAAAATTGAGACTTTGTGTGGACTTCAAGGCAACAGTGAATCCACAACTAGTGACTGCAACTTTTCCTTTACCCCGCCCGGAAGATCTTTTTGACAAACTATGCCCGGATAAATATTTTTCGAAGTTGGACCTAGCAGATGCGTACTTGCAAATACCGGTGGACGAAGAATCCCAGCGAGTTTTGGTGGTTCACACGCATCTTGGTTTGTATCGATTCAAATGACTGCCATTCGGGTGTGCATCCGCCCCTGCATTGTTTCAGCAATATCTACAAACTGTTTGTGCGTCGGTCCCTACTGCAGCAAACTATCTGGACGATATTGTGATCTCCGGAAAGACGGAAGAAGAACATTTAGCCAATCGCAGAACATTATTTCAGGTCTTGTGACAAAATGGTCTTCCCTTGCGGAAGGACAAATGTGTGTTTTTTGCTCGTGACTTACCCTACCTGGGACATGTACTCAATGCCCAAGGCATACATCCCAGTCCTGAGCACCTCCGTGCCATACAAGACTTGCCTTCGCCGCAGAATTTGAGTGTGCTGGGAAAAATTAACTATTATCATCGCTATGTTCCACAGGCCTCTTCCATTTCAGCTCCGCTTCATCGCTTACGCCGTAAAGGTGTTCCGTTCGTCTGGACGACGGAACGCGAACGCACCTTTCGCCAGTTGAAATCTGCGTTGCTTTCCAATACTTGCCTTACGCCATTCGATCCCCAGAAGCCCCTTTTGTTGATGGTGGATGCATCGGATTTCGGGATCGGTGCGGTGCTTGCGCACAAAGACGGATCGCACGATCGCCCTATTGCCTTTGCGTCCAAATTGCTCTCGTCTGCGCAACGAAATTATTCACAGATCGAGAAAGAAGCATTGGCTCTCGTATTTGGTGTTACAAAGTTTCATGATTTCTTGTATGGTCGTCACTTTACCATCATCACAGACCACAAACCTTTGAAATCGCTTTTTCATCCGACTAAGCCTGTACCTCCACGTACAGCGCAGAAATTCATTCGCTGGTCTATTTTCCTCTCGCAGTACCGCTACGATATCTTGTATCGTCCACTGTTAAGCACGGAAACGCCGATGCGTTGTCCCGTTTGCCTGTTGCTGAGGATAGAGCATTCGATTCCTCTGAACTTGCTTGCATTTTCATTGATTCGGAAACCGATGACGTGGTCGAATCGTTTCCGATCGATTTTCGTCGTGTAGCTACAGCCACGGCTGCCGACCCTGTCCTTGCTACCGTTCTGCGTTTTGTTGCTACGCAATGGCCCTTGTCAAAGTTGCTCACCAGGAGGGACTTTTTGTACGACGTGGTGTTTTGCTGTTGCGTTCTGATAATGATCAGTCCAGGGTCGTGGTCCTACGTTCGTTACAGTCCTCTGTCTTACAGCTTCTCCAACAAGGACATTGGGGTATAGTGAGAACGAAACAACTTGCTCGTCAGCACTTTACTTGGTTCGGAATCGATGCCGCGATTACGAATATGTGCTCTTCTTGCATGGTGTGTGCCGAACAACAATCAGCACCACTGCGGAAATTGTTTGCATGGCGAAAAGCCGCTTCCCCTTGGCAACGCTTACACATCGATTTTGCTGGTCCATTCTGGAATGCTCGATGGTTGGTTGTGGTAGATTCATTCAGTAATTTTCCTTTTGTGGTCCGGATGTCTTCCACGACGTCATCTGCCACCATCCAAGCGTTATCTGCTATCTTTTGCATCGAAGGTCCTCTACAGACTATTGTTTCCGACAATGGCCCACAATTCATGTCCGCAGAATTTCAGACATTCTGCAAGGCCAATGGTATTCAACATCTGACGTCCGCGCCGTTTTCGCCACAGTCAAACGGTGCCGCTGAACGTTTGGTCAGGACTTCCAAGTCACAGATGTTGAAGTTGAAAGAGTCGCATTCTCGGGAGGACACGTTATTGCTCTTTTTGTCCTCGTATCGCTCTCAGCTCCGAGATGGTCGCTCGCCGGCTGAGTTGCTCCACGGTCGCCCTCATCGTACCCTGATGTCTTTGCTACATCCGCCGCATCAGGTTCCTATGTAGCGGCAGACACCTGCTTTTGCCCCAGGCGACGTTGTCTACTACCGCCACTATTCAGGTTCACGGCGTTGGCTCGCAGGGAGCATTCTTAGCAGCCTCGGCCGCGCTATGTATCTGGTTTTGGGGGCCTCTGGTGAGGTGCGTCGGCATCTCACTCAGCTGCGCCTCTGTCGTCGCACGGGATCTGCCGCTCCCCGTCTGCTTTCAGCGACGGTGCCTTCCGGTCAGCGCCCTGGGGACCCATCTACTGGCTCGCCTCAGCTCCAGGTGTTACCGACGCTGCCTTCCATTTTGCCCCATGGCGACGCGCCGCCGCCACGGCCGCCGCCGCCTGTGCTCCCGCCGGCGACGCCCGCAGTGGACGCGTCGCTGCAACCGCCGGGTGCCTCCCTGGGTCACGCGCCGCCGATCGCTTCCCGTGACCAGTTGTCCTCCGACATGGACCTCTTGCCCGCTTAGGACCATATGTCGTCTTCGCCCGTCGGGTGCCCCGGCCCGATGGAGGTCGACCCTTCAGCCCCTCCTGTCTCTCTGCGGGTGCATACACCGCATGTTGGCGTGCACCCTGGAGCAGGTTTTCAGGCGTCTCCTAGCTCCCCGCGGTCCGAATGGCAGGGTGCGGGTGGCACAGCCTCGCCTGTTGTTAGGCTCCCCACCTCGTCGCATACGTCAACATGGGGTCCTCCCCACGGCGGGCGGAAGGCTTATGCCACAACCGTGCGCCGATTTGCGGGGGAGGAATGTGGTGTCACCGCCAGACACCACACTCGCTAGGTGGTAGCCTTTAAATCGGCCGCGGTCCGTTAGTATACGTCGGACCCGCGTGTCGCCACTATCAGTGATTGCAGACCGAGGGCCGCCACACGGCAGGTCTAGAGAGACTTCCTAGCTCTCGCCCCAGTAGTACAACCGACTTTGCTAGCGATGGTTCACTGACAAATTACGCTCTCATTTGCCGAGACGATAGTTAGCATAGCCTTCAGCTACGTCATTTGCTACGACCTAGCAAGGCGCCATGTTTAGTTACTATTGATATTGTGAATAATGTACAGTCAAGAGCGACGTTCACCAGTTATGGATTAAAGTTAAGTATTCCACCAGCTACGTCCGTTTTTCTAAATTCTAATTTCCTTGTCCTGTTCCAGACCTCACTGAAGTGACAAGAGTCGTGGTACAGTGATTGCACATATACAGATGGCGATAATATAGTGTACACAAGGTATAAAAGGGCAGTGCATTGGCGGAGCTTTCATTTTTACTCAGGTGATTCGTGTGAAAAGGTTCCCGACGTGATTATGCTCGCACAATGGGAATTAAGAGAGTTTGAACGTGGGATGATGGTTGGAACTAGACGCATGGAACGTTCCGTTTCGGGAATCGGCAGGGAATTCAATATTCCCAGATCTAAAGTGTCAAGAGCGTACCGAGAATACCAAATTTCAGGCGATATCTCTCGCAGCCTTCACTTTACGAGCTAGAGCAGCGGTGTTTTCGTGGAGTTGTCGGTGCTAACAGGCAAGCAACACTGCGTGAAGTAACAGCAAAATCGATGTGGGACTTACGATGAACGTATCCCTTGGGGCACTGCGGCGAAGTTTGTTGGTAATGGACTATGGCAGCAGACGACCCTTTGCTAAAAGCTCGACATTTCCTGCAGTGCCTTTCCTGGGCACTTGGCCATATCGATATAACTCTGGTCGACTGGAAACACATGTTCTGGTAAGAAGAGTGCCGATTTCACTTGGTAAGAGCTAATGGTAGGGTTCCAATGTGGTGCAGACCACATGACGCCATTTTCACAAGTTATCAAGAAGGGACTGTGCAAGCCGGTGGCGGTTCCATAATGGAGCGCGCTAGGTTACATACAGTGGGCTAGGTCTTCTGGCCCAAATGAACCGATCATTAAATGGAAATGGTTGTGTTCGGTCACATGGCGACCATTTTCAGCCACTCGTGAACATCATGGTCACGAGCAACTATGTCACGTCACCGGTTTGAAGAACTTTATCGACAGTTCGAGCAAATTATTTTTCCACCGAGGTCGCCCTACATGAATCCCATCAAAGATTTATGGAACGTAATCGACAGGTCCGTTCATTCACAACATCCTGCACAGACAACACTTCCACAATTATGGTTGGCCATAGAGGCAGCAGCTTCGGCCGCTGTGGCCGAGCGGTTCTAGGCGCTTCAGTCCGGAACCGCACTGCTGCTACGGTCGCAGGTTCGAACCCTGCCTCGGGCATCGATGTGTGTGAGGTCCTTAGGTAACTTAGGTTTAAGTAGTTCTAAGTCTAGGGGACTGATGACCTCAGATGTTAAGTCCCATAGTGCTTAGAGCCATTTGCACCATTTTGAACCATAGAGGCAGCATGGCTACATATTTCTGCAGGTGTCTTCCAACGACTGGTTGAGGTCATGTCACGTCAAGTCGTTGGAAGTTTTTACGGGCCACCCTTTTCTGCTGTAACAGTTCTAGAGTCATTCAGCTAAAGTCTACGGTCAGTACTGCGTAAATATCCAGATCATGCAATACTGGTTGGAGGCGAGTACAAACTGGGATGTCTATGGGTTCATTGCGGGAGGTACAGGCGGACAGTCATGCTAAATACTTTTGAACACTCTTTCTGAAAATTGCCTAGAGCAACTATCTCGGCAGCCCACACGCAATGGAAATATTAAAAACCTTGTAGCTACAAATAGGCCGGACCTTATCGTCAAAGTCAGTATAGAAACGGGGGTTGGCTATAATGATGTCATTATAGCAGTTATGGTTATGAAAGTTAATAAATCAATCAGGAAGGTTAGAAGAATGTTTCTGCTGGACAGAGCAGATATGGAGTCATTAACGTTTCACTTAGACAATAAATTAGCATCACTTAGTCCCAGTAAGATAGATGTAAAGGAATTATGCGCAAAGTTTAAGCAGATAGTGAATCGTGATCTGGAGAGTTATATGCCTCATAAGCGGATAAAGGATGGAAAAGACCCACCATAATTTAATAACGAAATTCGGAGGATGCTGAGGAAGCAGAGGCTGCTGCTCTCCCTGTACAAAAGGGAACCCACAAATGACAAAAAGCGAACGTTAGTAGAGATTCGTGCGTCTGTGGAAAGATCTATGGGCGAAGCATGAAACAACTATTACCATCACACCTAAATAAAAGATCTGAAAGAGAACCCGAGAAAATTGTGGTCGTATGTAAAATCGCTACGCCGTCTCGGCGTATCCATTCAGTCCCTTGTTGAACAGTCTGGTATGGAAGTTGAAGACAGCAAAACGAAAACCAAAGTTTTAAATTTCATGTTCAAGAAATCGTTCACACAGGAGAATCGTACAAACATCTCGTCATTTGACCATCTGACAGACTCCAGTATGGACGACATGGTAATAAGAATACCAGGCGTAGAGAAACAATTGAACGATTTGAAAGCAAATAAAACACCAAGTCCAGATGGAATCCTAGTTCGATTTTACAAAGAGCACTCTACGGCAGCGGCCCCTTACCTAGCTTGCGCTTACCGTGAATCTCCCGCCCTGCGCAACGTCCCAGGCGACTGGGAAAAAAAGCAGGTGACACATGTATGTAAGAAAGGTAAAGGAACGGACCCGCAAAATTATAGACCAACATCTCTAACTTATGTTTGCTGCAGAATCCTTGACCATATTGTCAGATCGAATATAATAAACTTTCTTGAGACTGATAAGCTCATGTGGACGAATCAGCATGGTTTTAGAAAGCACCGCTCAAGCGAAACTCAGCTTGACCTTTTCTCACATGATATACTGAGAACTGTGCATGAAGGGCAACAGGGAGACTCAAGATATTTGGATTTCATATGCTTGTGACATACTGATTATGCAAAACACTGAGGATAATCTTCAAAGAGCCTTTATTTATTGAATACGATTCGGCCTCAAATCTGTAACCATTGCATTCCAGGGCAAACACCGGATAAGGAATTTTTGGAAATTTCTGATTAGATCTTATTGGACCAAACTGCTGAGGTCATCGGTCCCTAAGCTTACACACTACTTACACACTACTTAATCTAAGTTAGTTTAAAACTTACACTAAGAACGACACACACACACACACACACCGATGGCCGAGGGAGGACTCGAACTTCCGACGGTGGGAACCGCGCGGACCGTGACAAGACGCCTGGGACCGCGCGGATACCCCGCGCGGCCCCGATAAGAGCAGCGATTATTTTGGATAACTGAATTTTAGAATAGGTTTAACATTTCATTTATTTAGGCTTGATATCTCGTATAATTAAGATGGAGCCATATATAATAAATTGGGGAGATACCGGACAACGTGCGGAACAATTCAAAAAAATTGTTCAAATGGCTCTGAGCACTATGGGACTTAAAATCTGAGGTCATCAGTCCCCTAGAACTTGGAACTACTTAAACCTAACTAACCTAAGGACATCATACACATCCATGCCCTAGGCAGGATTCGAACCTGCGACAGTAGCAGTCGCGCGGTTCTGGACTGAAGCGCCTAGAACCGCTCGGCCACCGCGGCAGGCGCGGAACAGTTCGAAGAACAATGAAAACTGCACAGACTGAAACACAGCTGAAGCTGTAAAAGATGATGGCAGTGCCAGTTATTCTATGTGTCAGTGAAACTTGGACATTAATACAATAGGACCACAGCAATACAAAAGCCAAAGAAATGAAATTTCTTAGGACACTACTATGACACACACCCCTTGATAAAATAAGAAACCAGGATAGACGGAATCAATTACAAATATTTGCAGTACCGGAAAAAAATGAATGGATATAGAATCAGCTGTGAAAAGCATGTAGAAAGAATGGATTGGATTAAATTAGATGTACATTTCGTTTCAGTAAATCCATCATGAGGAGATCCCCCACGATGTAGAACATGTCAGAAAAATAAGAATACACAAAAAATATGAAATGGATGTTTCAATCCAGGCGTGGTAAGCTGCCAAGCCACCCTCAACAATTTATTTCACATCAACAATTTCACTGAAGGCAAGCGTTGATAACAGGAGCAAACTCGATTATAAAATTAAACACACGTACTGTAATTTCTGAACTGTTTAAAATCACTAACAAGTAAATCATACTTCCACTTAGAAGAAACTCTGTGCCACAGCACTCAGTCAGTTCGAAACTAGCAATTCACAGAATTCCAATACGAAGAGTACAATTACAGTCCACAACTGAATTACAATTCAATGAATTACAATACAAAAGCAGTAGAACAATAGCCAACGAAGGAAGCTAAACACTCATCCTGCAAAATTTCCTACAGAAGATGGTACACAAGAATTATTTACGTTCGCCAGAAGTCTCAACAGGCCTTCCCACCAGATTTAGATAGATAAAACAAAAAAAATCTTAAAACAATTAAATATAATTTAAGCAAAGCACCTTTTGTAGAAATCAGCGTCATAAGTCAGTTTATGATATCAGTCTTTCAACAACTTCATTGACTACATGGGCTCTTTGACCGAGTCGCACACATTTAAACCGGGCATTCGCTCATATACTGAAGCACCAAAAAAAATTGGTGTAGGCATGCGTATTCAAATACAGAGATATGTAAACAGGCAGAATACGGCACTGCGGTCGGCAACGCCTACGTAAGACAACAAGAGTCTAGCGCAGTTCTTGGATTTGTTACTGCTGCTACAATGGCAGGTTACCAAGATTTGAGTGAGTTTGAACGTGGTGTTATAGTCGGCGCACGAGCGACGGGACACAGCATCTCCGAGGTAGCAATGAAATGGGCATTTTACCGTACGACCGTTTCACGAGTGTACCGTGAATATCAGGAATCCGGTAAAAAAATCAGATCTCCGACATCGCTACGGCCGCAAAAAGATCCAGCAAGAACGGGACCAACGATGACTGAAGAGAATCGTCCAACGTGACAGTAAGTAAACCTTCCGCAAATTGCTGCAAATTTCAATACTAGGGCATCATCAAGTGTCAGCGTGCGAACCATTCAACGAACCATAATCGAGGTGGGCTTTCGGAGCCGAAAGCCCGTTCGTGCACCCTGCACGACTCAAAATTTTATGCCTCGCCTGGGCCCTTCAACACCGACTTTCCATGACTGGAAACATGTTGCCTGGTAGGACGAGTGTCGTTTCAAATTGTACCGAGCGGATGGACGTGTATGGATATGGAGACAACCTCATGAATCCATGGACCCTGCATCCCTGAATGTCAGCAGGGGACTGTTCGATCTGGTGGAGGCTCTGTGATGGTGTGGCGCATGTGCAGTTGGAGCGATATGGGACCCGTGATATGTCTAGATACGACTCAGGTGACACGTACGTAAGCATCGTGTCTGATCACCTGCATCTATTCCTGTCCATTGTGCATTCCGACGGGTTTGTCTAATTCCAGCAAGACAATGCGACACCCCACACATCCAGAATTGCTACAGAGTGGCTCCAGGAACACTCTTCTGAGTTTAAACACTTCAGTTGGCGACCAAACTACCCAGACATGAACATTATTGAGCATATCTGGGATGCCTTGCAACGTGCAGTTCAGAAGAGATCCCCACCCCGCCGTACTCTTACGGATTTATGGACAGCCCTGCAGGATTCTTGGTGCCAGTTCCCTCCAGCACTACTTCAGGCATTAGTCAAGTCCATGTCAGGTCGTTTTGCGGCACTTATGCGTGCTCGCGGGTGACCTGCACTATGTTAGCCAGTTTCTTTGGCTCTTCAGTGTAGTTGGGGAACCACACCTATGGAATTGTCCATCCCCGGTAGCTAAGTGGTCAGCGCGACAGAACGTCAATCCTAAGGGCTCGCGTTCGATTCCCGGCGGAGATTTTCTCCGCTCAGGGACTGGGTGTTGTGTTGTCCTAATCATCATCATTTCATCCCCATCGACGCGCAAGTCGCCGAAGTGGCGTCAAATCGAAAGACTTGCACCCGGCGAACGGTCTACCCAACGGGAGGCCCTAGTCACACGACATTACCTAGGGAATTTCCTCTCACCTTGTGTCGTCAAGTAAATTCAACTGCTGTGGCCACCCATGGCCACAAGAGAAACCGCTGTCACAGTCAATGGCTACTGCAGCCGGTTCAAAACAAGATGAGGTTTGGGGCGAGATCTCACCCAGGCGTGAAATATTTACAGATTATATTAAAAAACAGAAGTGCACAAGTTATTGTTGGAACTACTTTGGAATCTTAAGTAAAAGGAACATATAAATTTAACACTCTGTACCACAATAGTTGGCACTTCATTTATAAACATCAAATACACTACCAGTTATCATTGACACATAACTGAAGCGACGGCGGATCTCGCACAAGTTCTATAAAGACTTATCGGCGAAGGTAGTATGTTTACTCTCTTTGCTATAGCTAAACTACTTTAAGATGAAACAGGTGGAAGCTCACCATTAACTTCTGTTATGTGATGATTGTGACTGCTGTGGGATGGCAGGTAATTAATCCATTGGCCTATACTTCGTTATTAAGCTTGTGAAAAGACAGTTAAATTATCTGTGCTTGCTTTGCACCTAGCTTCGAAGTTTACAAGACCCTGAAAAAAATTGTGCGGTCAGCCGGAAAGCGATGGAGAACATACTGATCACAATTTCCAGCCTGCTAGTCCACATTATTCTTTGTGCTAACTGAAATGAAATGTTTCTCCTTGCTTTTTACTCAGCGGGATCAGGAACTGCGACTATAAATAAAGGTTTTGAGTTTTAAGAGACTGATGTATTCTATAAGAGTTCACACGCACGAAATATGGTTCAAATGGCTCTGAGCACTATGGGACCAACTTCTTAGGTCATCAGTCCTGTAGAACTTAGAACTAATTATACCTAACTAACCTAGGCACATCACACACATTCATGCCCGAGGCAGGATTCGAACCTGCGACCGTAGCGGTCTCGCGGTTCCAGACTGTAGCGCCTAGAACCGTTCGGCCAATCCGGCCGGCCGCACGAAATATAATTCTTAGTATTCTATCTAATATGTACCTATCGGAAACAGCACTATTAATAGTCCAGAGGTGACCTCTACAGGAAGTTCCAAGTAAAATGATCTGTCGCCCTGACTTCTAACCATCAAAAGTTAATTTCTCGCCTTAAAAGTGGAAAAATAATCTCTCGAGTTGCCATGCGGTTTTGTCGACATTGCCAGTGACATGCAAACACTTACTTCCGTGAAATCTGAGCGAGTTCACTTTCTACTTCTACGGAAAACGATTTCAAGTCTGACCGACGTCATCTGAGGCACAGCGCACATAGGCGTTTGACTGACGCGGGCAGATCGATATGTCTGTGCTTAGTGAATCTTTCCAGGTGCCTCTCTTGCTGTATCTATACATAGGCGTAGCGGACCGCCAGACTGCCATCAACCGCGGTAGGCACAGGTAGCAATATCTAAATACTCCTTTCTCGAACACCTTTTAAGTAATAGTTCTGTCGTTTAACAATTTACAATCCTATTAGTTTTTGTATAAATATAGTTAAGTTTGCTTTAGTGACTGAAAAAGTTTTAGCTTGACTGCATTTAAATTTTGCCGGCTAGAACTTTTAGAACGTAACCACCAGTAAAGCATGACCTCTGAACTGCCTCTAAGATCCCTGTTATTTACAATAGTCTTGAAACTTGGTGCAGCCGTATTATTACGTGTATGTAACCGCGTGCTGTAAGTAGAACTTCTATTACAAATACAAATGATAATGGCTGGCTGGTTCAAATGGCTCTGAGCACTATGGGACTCAACTGCTGTGGTCATAAGTCCCCTAGAACTTAGAACTACTTAAACCTAACTAACCTAAGGACATCACACACATCTATGCCCGAGGCAGGATTTGCTGAAGCGGCTAGAACCGCTCCGCCACACCGGCCGGCTACAGATGATACTTAATGTATTATGAATAATGACGTTTTCATACGAAATTTGGTTTTTAGTAAATAACGTGAAAACTAATAGAGATGGCTTATTGGTGTCACGTATATAAGGTTTTAAATGTAACTAAGGTTACGTACTAATTTTCGTCTTCCTGAGTCTAATATTTAGGGCCTTCAATTATTCGTAAAACCTCCGATTTCGACCAAAATATTGAACTGATCAAGTTGAGACTTTTAAGTTTTAATTGTTACATATATATACATGTTCTGACTAATTCTTAGCTTTGTAGTCTTATTATTCAGCGCCACTTATTTTTTTCTTAAGATCGTATATTTTGCCTAATGTATTCATTTCACCAGTCTGAGACTGAAGAATACCCTGACCATGTTTGGAAAAGTTATTTTAAATTTTACTTTCACTCTTATCTTGTGGTGCAATCCTTTCTCTGTTCAGCACAGGCGCTGGTAGTGGTGAACTGGGGTAAGCCCCGGTACACTTGGTCGCCTCTGTACCTTTTACAATGATACAGCGCTTGTTTCGCCTCACTGCCACAATGAACTCACAGCGCGTACACTTCGGTAGACTACTTTCGTGGCAGGGTCGGAAGCTGGATCTGCCATATGGAAGTGTTCCAGGCCAGCATTGGGAACGCTACGACAGAAATGAAGGCTTTTTGGCTACCAATCATATGGTCAGCATAGAACTGAAAAGTTCACTGCCTTTCCAAGTTGGCAGTCCTGACTGTGTACGAGCTATGTTCACGTTCTCGACACTGCCGGGAGGCTCCAAAGCTCCGCACCGTACTGCACTTGTGCACGTCTTAAAAGATGTACATGCGGAACTCGCGACACGCGAAGGAAACTCCAGACACCACAAATCAAGGTACTGACGCCAGCTTACAGTACATCGATACGAACTCATCTTAATACGAGGCATGTGCAGAAAGTAAGTGTCCTGTGACCATAACGGTCTGTGTGTTTTTTGTTGTTTGTTTTTGAGGGTTAGGAACTCTGAGTGGTAGAGGGGCATTCCCCGATCAGAACGAGCATCACAGGAACACCGCAGTACGTGAACACACTTTGCAGTGGCCATTACTGAGAGGGATGACTGTAAGAAATCATACCAAGTGTGAGCCACGTGCTGTAAACGATTTCCCACTCACCGAAATTTTGTCGGGAATCAAAACGGTTTACTGCGAAATTGTTATGAACAGAACGAGTGTGTTTAAGTTGTAAAGGGAGTTTAGTGGACGCAGAACAAATGTTCATGACGAACAGATGAGTCGAAGACATTTCATTTTGAGTGAGCTGGTGCAAAAATTCGAGGAAACTGTTGGTGAAGACCGGCGATTCACAGCAGATGAAATTTCTGTGATGTTTCCACAACTCTCCAAAGCTCTCTTTTACGATACACCCACACTGGGATACCGGAAACTGTGCTCAAGATGGGTTTCAGAACAGCTGAGAACAGCACAAAAAAATGAGGTCAGTAGCACTCGCGAATTGCTTGAGCGACTTGAATTGAGCCGGCCGGTGTGGCCGAGCGGTTCTGGGCGCTTCAGTCCGGAAGCGCGACCGCTACGGTCGCAGGTTCGAATCCTGCCTCGGGCATGGAGGTGTGTGTTGTCCTTAGGTTAGTTAGGTTTAGGTAGTTCTAAGTTCTAGGGGACTGATGACCTCAGATGTTATGTCCCACAGTTCTCACAGCCATTTGAACCGTTTGACTTGAATTGGAAGGTAAGCATTTTTTGAGTTCTAGTGCGACTGGAGATGAAACGTGAGTGGCTCTTTACGCGCCTGAGGTAAAAAGACAGTCGTCACACCAAATCCCCATCTGCCAAAAATTTAAAAACCACAATTTCGGGCAAAAAGCATGCCATCAGTATTTTGGTTCGGAGAAGGCATCATTTTGATCGAATTTATATCTCACAGGACCATCAATGCACAACGATATTATGAGACCCTTATAACAACTCGAAAGGGGCATTGAAAACTTAAGGAGTGGAATACTGTGTGGTTGTTGCACGAGAAGCCCCGTTCTCATACTGACTTAGTCACCTAGAAGCTCTTGGACTTGTGTGGTTGGGATGATCTGAACAAACCCCAGTATTCTCCTAACTTGGAACCTTCAGATTATCAACTTTTCACGGCCCTGAATTCACGCACGAGTGGAATTAAATTATCAGTCATCGAGCAGGTGCAGAAAGAGGTTCTGAAGTGGGGGAGGGAGTTGGCGGGAGAATTCTTCCACGAGGACATAAAGAAGCTTGTGCCACCAGTCACCATATGAGTGGGATGGCGACATGTGGAAAATTGGTCGACAAGTGAATCAACAACTTCCAGTAATTTTTTCGTGCACAGATTTTCTAAAAAAATACAAAAATCTAGCAAACTTAATTTTTGAAAATGCCTCTAGTTTACAAAGAAAAAATGTGCTAATGTATCTCTTACAGATCCCAGATGTGGAATAATGCAGATGGATGTGGAATAACGCAAAAAAAATCCTTAAACATAGTTTCATTTAAAAGGCAATAAATAATTTGTTTGTTGAACATCCAGTCTCAGATCACAAAAACTTTATTAATCAAGCAATTAATTTCGGTCATAGCTGACTGAAATTAATTAATACAATTAATTAATAAAATTATTATGTTTCATGACTAGATTTATAACAAAACAATTCCTCGTTTGTTGCTAATATCTCACTCCTCGGTAATAAATAACTTGCCACAATACATGTTCAGTACATTGAGATGCAGATGATAATTCCCAGGCTATTGTAGCTATGCATCATCATACAGAAAAATCATTTAACAAAACTTATTTACAGTTATCACGATAGTGCACTGAATTTCTACAGAAGTCAGATTGTACTAACACTCGAATTACATGATTTTTTAGGAACATAAACACATCAGTTGGTTCCAGCAAGAAATTATCAGTAGAGTAGAAATGATTGGCCACAATATATTCTCTGGGCTCCTATTAAGATGGACTTTATTAGTAGTCAAAAGTTTATATGCCTGCTGGTAAGTTATTGAAAATGTGTGTTCCTGCATAAAGGTCTTATTTCTGAACCAAAGTAAGTGGAGATTATTCTTATTTCTAGCAGCGACACCATCAACTTATTTATTGGTTTGAAAAAGAAATGTATTCTAATGACAAATTTCGCTAAGGGATAAATATATTGGGAAGCAAAACTGAATATCACTAGTTCCCTAAACAGGCTTTTGGATCCGAAAAACTTTAGCTTGGCTTAATGAGTTATCCCAAAAAATTAATCCCATACGACATTATGTAATGAAACTAAGCATAGTATGGCAATGTTTAATTTTTATATCACCCATGTCTGACAACATTTGCATTGCAAATTTTAATGCGTTTAGAAGCTTCAGCAGTTCTGTGGTGTGTTCCTCCCAGTTTTACTATGGTCGTCCATAACATCACGGAGATAAAAAAGGATTGTGTGAAGGTAGGTTTGACACTGGAATTACAATTAATTAAAGATTAATAAATTTATTGAGATAACTTACAGTATCGGTATATGTGTCATTTGTTAGAAGACAACCTCAAATTTGATTCATGTGGAGAATGTGAGTCATTCAGCCACCAGGGGCGCCATCATAGTGTATAGTTAAAATGACTACTTTCACTGGTGCGGAACATAATCGCTGTGTCTTTTGGTTTTAGGAAATGAACACTGCAACAATTGTTCCGCGTGAATTTCGCACCGAATACACTAAAGAACCGCCAGACGGGCCTACAATTTACTCATGACACAAGAACTTTCTTGAGAGCGGTGATCACCAGTTTCCCGCATGTTGATGATTAGATACTGGTCGGACATTTGCCGCATCACAAATGGTAGTCAAATCGAACCAAAACGACACTTGACGCTTTTATATGATGTGTGAGCTTATTTGCTACAAAATGACACATCTACCGGTTCTGTAACTTATTTCAATAAATTAATATGCCATTCCAAAGCTGTAAATTCCTTTATGATTCACCCTGTAGTACGTTAAGTATAGGCCTACGTAAAATTTCAAAAACAATAATATAATAAATATAAGCTGGAGCAGTTAGTATTAGTACATTTAGCCTGCTCATGGAAATAGGTTAGTTGGTGTCACTCAGCCAGTACGAATAAACCAGACTATAATTTGGTACAACTCATAAACGAATAGAGCGTTGTTTGAGAAATGAAATAACTACAATTTGGTACAACTCATTTGATGAGTAAAATATTGTTTGAGAAGTGAAATCAGGAAATAATCTTTTGTGTTTAATATGAAAACGCAACCAAATTATGTGATTATTGCACATGCAAATCTGAGGAAAGGAAGAAGTGGTAGATTATATTTCGACAACAAACATGTTTCATTTCAAGCAACAATCAGGTCTATGTATTATATCTGAGCCTCTCATTCTCGCATGAAGATACATATCGTGCGGAAAAAAAATTTCTTTCAGAATAAAGACACACGTAATATTTTGAGTCAAAAGGGTAATGGGAAAATACAGAACGTTAAAAATTTGTAAAACGAATATTTATTTAATTTATGCACTTGTGCACTATCAGCCGATTTCTATGAGTGAACATCAAAAAGTGCTCCCTGAAATACCCATTAAAGTGAAGAATAACATTGCTGTGTATGACAAATCTCATGAGTGGAGATTACTCCTAACCATTGTAATGAGATGGCGTCATGAGGCTGTAATGGATCGCTGGAGCGTAGGTTTCTATAAGAATTCAAATTTAAAAAAATATTTTCCACTTATTTAGACGAATCTGTTTTACTATATTTATGCTAGATTCCTTTGCCAATTCTGGACTGAGTTTGTCGTTTCAGGAAGTACTGAGTAATGGCCGCTCGCCAAAAATCAACTGATAGTTTATAAGTGAATGACGAAATAAAGAGATATTCATTTAAAAGAAAAACTGAAGCAGTCAAAACCCAGAACTGAAATACAGAAATGCCTGCACGAGGGAAGACTAAGGAAATTCTTGAGAGTATTTAATAAAACGTATGGAATATCGAAACAGCCCGAAGATTATCTGCGCGGGATTAGCCGCGCGGTCTGGGGCGCTGCAGTCATGGACTGTGCGGCTGATCCCGGCGGAGGTTCGAGTCCTCCCTCGGGCATGGGTGTGTGTGTTTGTCCTTAGGATAATTTAGGTTAGGTAGTGTGTAAGCTTAGGGACTGATGACTTTAGCAGTTAAGTCCCATAAGATTTCATACACATTTGAACTTTTTTTTAAGCTTACCTGCTTACAGTAACGAATTCCTTAACCATGGGCCAAGATAGAAGAAAACGAAGGCACCACAGAACCATCAGCCTCATTTCTCACACTGGCAGTATAATGTCAAGAATCGTGAACACGGCACTGGAAAAAAGGAAAGTAAGAAAACCTGGCTGAGGAGCAATTTGGAATTGAAAGAGATGCAAGGGCAAAGGCTGTAAGGGATTCTTATGCGTCCCAGAAAGGAAATTTATGAAGAAGGAATGACGTCATGTATGTGTTCTACAGACTCCCAGAAAGCTTTTGACGATGGAAATGGACAAGAATTAGACTCTATCGGCAGATGAGTTACAAATTTATTATATCTTAAACAAGCGGCTTCTACTAGACAGACTGGATTGTTTACTTATGTACAAAGGGATAAAAATGATGCCTGAGTTTCACAGACGGTAAGATTCTTCTGCTCAGAGATGGGAAAGAAAACACAGTCCGGAAAGGCCTTTTAGGCCCAACGGTAGCGACCGGCCGCCATGTCGGTACTCAGCTCGAAGGCGTCGCGGACCCGGATACGAAAGGGCATGTGGTCAGCAACCGTTCTCCTGGCCGTTGTCAGTTTTCGTGACCTGTATCGCTACTTCTCAATGAAGTAGCTCCTCAATTGGCCTCACAAGAGCTGAGTGCACCCCGCTTGTCAACAGGACTCGGCAGACTCAGACGGTGTCCCATCCTAGTGTTACCCAAGCCCGACAGCGATTAACTTCGGTGGTCTGACGGGAGCTGGTGTTACTATGGCGGCAAGGCCATTGACCCAGAGGTGTTGAAGAGTCCAAAAAATAGTAGAGGATTAAGGGAAATCATGACCGCTTATTATATACGAACTATTGTTTATAGATGCCCAGGCATGTTATCCCCTTTGTTCCATCACCACTGGGTACTTTTAATCTGTTCTGAAAAATGCCAGTCTCTTTTAAATAATACTTATTCTAATGAGACAAAGGCTTTGCAGCAGTGGTAACACCTGTTCCCTCGGATCACCGAATTTAGGATACCACTCGGATGGGCGAACGAATACATCCGCTGAGCGCTGTTGAGAAGTGGGGTGCACTCAGCCCTTGTGAGGCCAATTGAGGAGCTACTTGACTGAGAAGTAGCGGCTCCGGTCACGAAAACTGACAACGACTGGGAGAGCAGTTTGCTGACCGTATGTCCCTCCGTATCCCCATTCAGTGACGTCTGCAGGTCGACCACTACCGTTGGGCCTTTCGAGGCCTGTAAGGTAGGAAGAAGAGTTTTATTTTAATGAAATTAAAGCTAAAATTAGTTCATGTCTGTTGTGGTTATTACTTTATTGTCTATTTTGTTTCGTTCTGTATTACGTTCGTTACGCTGTTATACACCGGAAGCTTGTCATCTGCAACTAAATAATGCTATTATTAGTTTGATTGGCGAGTTAACACTTCACCTTATCTATAAACGTAATTCTTTTGGCACCGAAAAAGTTTTGCGACCTCATGGGTCCTTGGTTTTAGCCCAATTACTCTTAAGCTTTGAATAAAAATCATCACCAATGGTCGCCGAAGACTCGAGCTATAAGGAGTTGCCCTCGTTCTACCAATGGTCTAGTCAAAGAGGGCGGAGGAGTGGACAGTACTCCTTGTCAACCTCTTGCTCTTAATAGGCCGAAAAGTCGGTAATGGTCAACGGCATTAGGACGCAGGAGCTGACGGAAACCAAAGACACCTGATGTGTATCATCTTGTGGACAAGTGTACATTTGAACCTCATTCAGTTTCTCATGAAAAGAGAAGTCTTTTGAGAGGGGCGTTCACACATGTGATGCACAGATTTATTTTCGCGATAATTCAGCAGAATGCTTCACTGCAAATCCTGATATGTGTGTTTCCTCGCTCTGCTTACCTTTTAACCAGCCACCGAATGCTTTTAAAATTTTTCCTTCTAAGGAAACTGCTTTGTTGTCTTGTTACTTAAATAGTAGGGGCTATTAGCCACCCCTTCCAAGGCCTCCCCTATCTCGTCTAATTTATTTTTGGTTAAAATACTAGGTTCTCTAGGCCACGCTTCCCGCGCCCGGGTTCGATTCCCGGCGGGGTCAGGGATTTTCTCTGCCTCGTTATGACTGGGTGTTGTGTGATGTCCTTAGGTTAGTTACGTTTAAATAGTTCTAAGTTCTAGGGGACTGATGACCATGGAAGTTAAGTCCCATAGTGCTCAGAGCCATTTCAACCATTTTTTGATCTCTAGGCCATCGTTTGTGTAACACAGGTCCAGTCTCTTGAAATTTCTTCACTAATCTGCGTATCGTCGAATCATTGGGAACATTAACATCGGGCCATTTTCGTATGAATTCATGCCAAAATTCCACGCACGATTCTGTTTTGGCATAGTTCAACACAAGAAACACCCGTGTACACCATACCGAATGGAAACTCGACAGGAAACTCAAAACAATACACCCGAACCCTCAGTCACACAGTATAGAAGACTCTTACACGGTGTTTCTATCTGCGGACCCGGCCCAGCGATACACGGGCAGGGAAAGCCCCAGATTCGGCCCATTTGCAATAATAACGTTTAGCAACACTATCTGAAGCTACTGAACTTGACAAAGAAACTCAAAACATCAGCACACTCCGTCGCACAGCGTGAGCACTGGTGTCCGGGAACTACGCTTAGCGACTACCTGCAGTCGCAGCGGCAACAGCTGCCAAACACACCACGCGATCCGTGGATCCCTCCCGGGCGTCTTTCGTGATACACACGGTACTTGTCCATTTCCTTCCTGCCGTTTTGCGAAAACCTTGCATATCTTTCACTGTTTGGGATCTTTGGTATGGCTATTTCTTGCGCTTTTTGAATTACGTCTGTTAGGGCACACAAACTAGCAGACATAATTCAAAAAGCGCAAGAAATAGCCATACCAAAGATCACAAATAGCAAACATCGGAAAACACCATGACACATGACAAGGAAACGAAAACTCTTTCAAAAGATCTGGATACAAAGGGACAATTCAATGAGACTTGCTGCAAATGGGGAAGCCAAAGACCTTTTCAAAAGGATCCTGCTACAAACCGGGAAACAACTCTGGGAAAATTATGTGACCACACACACACACAACAAAACATCTGGGGGAAACAATACAAGATAATGACAGACAAAATCAAGATCCCATGGTACTAGGCACGCTACGGCAGGATGACGGTACGATGACAACGGGTTGGATTAACACAGTGCAACATCTGCTGAACAAACCCCTCCCGGAGGATGTCATCGACACAGACACACAGGAACAGACTGTATTAAGGAGTGTACTACACACACCGTATAATACGAATAATGTCACGTGTCCCTTTGGGCAAGAAGAAGTTGCGGTAGCAATAAGAGAGTTAAAAAACAAGAAAGCACCTGGACTGGACAGGATCCATGCATAAGTACTAAAGAGGGTACACCACAGATCACCCCATACTTAACAGAATTACTAAATGACGCCTTACGGCTAGGCCGAGTACCGACAATCTGGAGACCCTCAAATGCAGTAATCATACGAAAATCAGCAGACATAGATCTTTCAGGTCCAAAATCCTACAGACCCCTATGTCTACTAAGCATCAGGGCAAAAATCCAATAGCGACTGCTGTGTGACCGCCTGCAGGCACACAGAGCTCTACTGGGACTAAGCCCACACCAATTTTGATTTAGAAAAGGTGAAAGCACTGATGACGCAATTAACAGAGCTCTTGAAATTGCACAAAATACAGACAACACATACTCATTGGCAATTATGATTGACATCTCAAGGGTATTTGATATCCTGTGGTGGCCAGCACTGTTTCTGAGGTTACGTCAAATGGAAGTACCCGCAGACCTATATAATAGTCTGCTAGACTATTGCAGGGATAGAGTAGTGGAATGGCGTTCGGGCAACCGGAAGGTAATTAGGAAAATTACCAAGGGTTGCCCCCTCGGTTCGATCTGTGGGCTCATCTTCTGGAACATACCTATTTCACCCCTCTTCCGACTGCTGGATGGGGACGATAGGACAGATGGAGTTGTCGCATATGCAGATGACCTACTTGGGGTCACAGCAAATACAAGAGCCCAGCTAGAAGAAAAGGCGAGAGGTACACTGAGCACAATAACCCGGTGGCGCGACACAAACAAGCTCAAGATAGCGGGAAGCAAAGCAACATACGCATTATTGAAGGGTCAGCTAAGATGAAACCTATCAATAAAAATCGGAGACAGTAACATAAGAAGATCCAAAGTCACCCGCTACTTGAACGTACTCATAGATGAAAAATTGAACTTTCATAAACACATCAGAACCACAACGGACAAGGCAGAAAAAATACTACACAAACTGGCAAGGATGAATTCAGGACAATACAGACTCTCCCTGTCAGGCACACGAACCTACCACTGCACACTCTTCGAATCAATACTGAATTTTGCGGCCAGTACATGGGCGCACAGGCCCAACCTCTTCACAAACAGAACAGTGGGCAGACGAAGACAGAGAACCGTTCTATCGAGACTATCCGGGGCTTTTGGCACGACATCGGTCGAAACACTGTCTGTTGTGCTCGGAATCTTCCCGATAGATTTTGCAATCAGATATCGGTTCGCTTTGTACTGGTTAAAGGTGGATAGACTAGGTTAGTAAAATAACTGGTTCGCCGCTGAATAACAAGCGGGACCTCAGAAAATGGGAAACTGACATATGGCAGGAAGAATCGGGCATGAGTGATAAGGGATGGAGAGTACACACATTTCTTCCGGACATAACGAAAAGGTTAAGAATGAAGCCTGCCACCCCTAGTCACGGTATGGTTTATTTATTGACTGGGCACGCACTTTATCCCACGCTTTTGAAACGCCTGAGTCTCAGAGACACATCCAGATGTACACGCGGCGGTGTGGGAACCCCCGAACACACAATCCTGTTCTGCGGGAAATACAGACACCATAGGAACACACTTGGGATACAACACATACAAACTGAACGCCACATATACGAGGCCATTAGAACACCAGAACTATGGGACCAACTGAACGCACTTACAGAAAAAATATCACACAAACGCCACAAAGATTACAGATGTGAGAGGTAGAATAGACGACAAACCTATGTGCAGCACCTAGACAGACACCACAGTATGGAGATGAGGACTAAGAACAAACGACTCGACATATATATCCCAAGTCTAGAAATGATATCCTAAACCCAGTACAATTATTGCCAACAAAATGGACATTACTGGAATAAGTCCAAACCTTTGAATAGATATAGACAGTGTCGGCGCACCGTCGCATTTGCCATAGGCAAACGTGGCACTTTAAACCTGTAAATATTGTAATTAATTTAGTAATAGCCGTAGTCTAGCATAGATCTTCCTGGTATAAGCGAAGAATAAAAGGGTATTGGAGCCTATGAATCAACGACTTGACTCTTAATTTCAAGGCTTTCACCCACAGCACGCAATGGTGGAGGGACTTAGAACTTTTTCCTTTCCTGTCTTTTGTTCTTCATTCCTAACTATTCATTTTGTATTTCTCTTCCGAATTTCAAAGCATTTAAAAAAAATGTGTTAAATTGTTTTGGGTCAGTTGCCAAAGAACGAAAACTAAATAAAAACAAAAGAAAAGAAAGATGAAAAGAAAAATAATTAACAGATAAACAAACAAAGTGAGATCAAAATAAGACCCGCCTCCACGTGGCAGAACACGGGCAACGGTGTGACCGGATGCGGGTACCGATGTGGAATTCACAATCCGCATCAGGGCCGTACACCGGTCGCAGCGGCTAAGAGGTCTATAAAGACCCACCGTAAGCAGTTAGGTGGTGGGTCGTAAAATAAGGACGGCAAGTGGAAAAAAATTACTTTCTGTTAGGGAACCATATATACACGAAAAATATTTTATCGTTACTATCTTACATCACATGATAACCATGCATTTAACGTACACGTAGTGCCACTAACAACATTTTTTCAACTATACGCGTATCCGCTATGTAATATGAGCAGTAAGACTGTTTATCACAGCAACTATGCATGCCTGTAAAACATTTGTTGCTTTTATACATTAAACGTATGTCATAGTAGTAATTAATTGTTCGACAGTAGCTACTCTTTTCGAATAGTTACTCTCTGGCATATTCACAATTTCTGCAAGCTGCAGAGAACCAGATGTACGAGACATGATTTTATACATAATTATTTCTGTACTAAGTAC
Source organism: Schistocerca americana (assembly GCF_021461395.2). Lineage (NCBI taxonomy): Eukaryota > Metazoa > Arthropoda > Insecta > Orthoptera > Acrididae > Schistocerca > Schistocerca americana. Next base: position 224,904,274 of record NC_060120.1, on the reverse strand, counting down.
TAATTTATGTACTTCTTTATAGTGTAAAGTGTCATAATTTTTTTTTAAAAAAAAGGACAGAAAATTTGTAACTATAATACTGTAATAATTTTGCAAGCTCTTTTACGAGACGAACTACCATTACCAAGTTTTCTACTAACGACAGGAGGGCTACAATCTTCGAGTCCATAAACGAGCTTATGTTTCACATTGCCACCATCTGTTAGTTGGTCATAAACGACTCCATTACCAACATTTAATTTCCTTCTGTGAAGGCTATTTTGCTGTCATTAACTGTCCAGGAACAGCTTTTGAGGATATTTATGATAATGCCAGAGACTGCAGCATCTCGTGAACGCAGTTTCAGCTGTGGCAAATTGCTCACTCGTCACTTATAGGGTGCCTCAAGCATGCTGCGTTCTCGGAATGCTATACAACGATTCAAACAAATAACGTTAGTAGTTTTATTTGTAGAAAGCAATTGACAGTACTTAACTTTGGAGTCACATCGTCGTCGCAAGTAATATGCAAACAGTAATAGTCATTGCTACAGGCGAAGTCCAGACAAGTCACTGTTAAGGATCACAACTAGTTGTTCTTGTAGCGCGCTCCGCAAATACGTTCCGCTAATGTCAGTACTCAGAGGCGATCTGAGTTGCCGAGGCTAGAAGGAGCGGCGCTCATGTTCTCTTCTTCCAGGTGTCGCTCTTGGCGCGGCGCAGTCTAATTCGGCGCACCACTGGCCGACGTTTCCTCACCGCCTTCTCCGGTCTTGCGTTCCGCATCTTCGTTCCGGAGCTTGTGGTTACGCCAGAACATCAGCAGATTAAAGATGACGAAAAGAATGTAGACCATTAAATTCAGTAATACTGTCAACAGGGTATACGACTCACCTGTTAACTTGGTTTGTTTGGCTAATTCCTTCCGTTATAAACTCTAGGTTTATGAAGACAGTGTGCGCGATTTTTTCTCAGGTCGAATGGCTCAAATCGTATAAAATTTTCAAAAAATACCGAGTGAAATCTGGGTTCGCAGGACCGAGCAGATCAGGTTATCGTTGTGGAGGGGGCCATAATCAGTTACTGTTACTTGCATAAAACACACAAACTTTTATTTTGCTAAGATCCACTTAATTACACATTGCCTTAAAATGATAAAATTAAAACAATACGGCTGAAGGCCTAGTTAAGAAAACTTGCGACACCTCCTGGGCTGAAGGCCCAAAACCACACCAAAAACAAGAACGGCTGAAGGCCTAAACACAAGTTATAAAAGTTGCTTTAAAGAATACACGCAGCTGAAGGCCTTATTAAAAAAGAATATTTTACGTAAATACTCGGCTGAAGGCTACACACAAGACACTGAACAACTCAGGGCTTAGGGCCTGGATAACAAGAATTTCAGATAGAGCAAATTTTAAAAAAAAATAGTTTTAAACAAATAAATTTTCAAAATTTTAATTTAAGTCACCTGAAGGCCTTAACATTAAAACAAACTAAATTAATAGAGGCTGGATGCCTCACACAGTATATCAGACTAAAATGAAAATCACAATCTAAAACCAACAGAACAGTGGTGCTCAGAAGTGTTCCATGGGTCGGTCTACACGTCATACTGGACAGCATCAACATGGCGAGGAAAAACACACTGCCAGAAAACTATGCTAACTATGCAAACTATGCTAACGATTGGAGCAGGTAACTGGGGCGTTAACCGCCACAAGGCAGAAAATACCGCTGGTCCACTTCACTGATAAATAACAACCAATTTAATAGTTAAAGACCACACAGGAAGACGGCTGCAAAATTTCGCCAACACACCATACGTTGCTGCTAGCCGGAACGGCCCAGGAAGCAACAACCGACAATGAACGAAGAGATGTCACAGCAGTTTAGGTTTCATAACAGGTTAACTGATCACTCAACTTCAGCGTCCAAGTTCGCTGGGCTCTCACAGCTAGCGCCTCACAAGCCGACCGCGCGTGCATGCCACCAGTGGTGCCGGCCTGACCCCGTGCCACGGTGACTTCCTCGCTGCTCTGTCACAACCGACCGACTACCTCGAGCACGCAGACAGCATTAAAATAACTGCTCAGGCAAAACCACACAAGCTACACATGGTTGGGTGAAAACACTTCCACAAACAACTTGAACAATACTAGAATTGTCACTGTGGAACAACAAGGAGGAATCACAAGTCGACACACACAGAGAACCAGAAGCGGTTGAAGATCTAATACACGTCGTCTGATAAGATGACCGACCGAACAACAAAGCAAGGTCGTCCCCACTCAAGTTATGTGTGTCGGCAAAGGTAGGGCAAGTCATGGCTGCCTGGACCTCACTGCTGCCCCGTCCCGACTGAACTCACGACACACTACGACCCGGAAATACTAGCAGTCGCTCCAAAGATAGTACGACAGTGCTCTTATCGATAAGCGCTGCTGCTGCCACTCACGGGCAGGCAAGCCAGCAACTTAGTGACGCCAGTGAATAGAATAAGATACGGAACGGCGGTACCGCAAAGACAAGATGTCAAGCAATAAACGGCACGAGCTCGAACCGCACACGGCTCACCTAGATTTGCTGTTTTACCAATCATCAGAATAATTCGCCTATGTTTACTTAGATTTGTTATGACGTGTACACCAGCTTCCATCAGGGATAGAAGTGTTCCCGTTTAGTTTCGAGTGAGACGATGTTGAGTCATGATGACCTTTTTCGTGTAGGGTGCTACCTTGCAGCAGTTATATTGATGCTGCCATTTTCCTATTTTATTTGTTGGAAATGAGAAACTTGTCTTTCGTTTTCTAGACCTCAGACACGACGGACCCATTCTTGGACGTCCTCAGAAATTTGAGGACATCTTTCAGCGTATAAGTCGCTAGCTCTCACTGAATTTCGTAGGGATTCTCCGTAAATGAGAAGCATATCGACTTGTTCTTCGAAGGAATACAGCATTCACATTCGCTTGATTCGATGATACTTACCGTTCCTATTAGTGCCGTATTGCGAAACCGTCCAATGGTGTTTACATGTCAATGGCACGTTAGATGGATACGCCGTATTGGTCAGAGCGTATGCTTCGATAAGTGCCGAAGTGATAAGGAAGATAGCAGCACTGCATTGATGCCAATGGTCGTTACTTCGGATACCTTCTGTAAATGGACGTTCATGCCACTTTTTGACCTCCGTTGACTTTCAAAAACCTTACTGTTACATACCATTGGATTCGTCTCGACAGCCACTATCAGAAAATAAATACCAAACTATAGCATCCCATTAAAAAAAAAAAAAAACAAAGTTGACCTTCATATCTCTGAAGCGACGCCACCTAGCAACAAAAAACCAACGTCATATCATGGCCACCGTTGCCCCATGCAACATTTGTCCCACAAACTTTTCAGCTACTATCACATTTTCGGAGTTATTCTAGGTGGCAATAGTTAGTGACTCATCCTGTATATCTTAATAAATCCTTATAACGCTGAGTCGGTCCGTGATCGATTTTCTAAGAACTCTGGCCGCACTACCCTGCCGCCTCGCTAGGAGGCTACTCCGCGAAATATAGGGCCCGGATAAGGGTCCGTGCCCTATGTGACGCCGACAGAGTAGTGTCTGCTCCACCGAGGCTGTTGTTGTTGTAGTTTGGGGGAGGGGGGGAGGGGGGGAGGGGCGTGTTGTGCGGTGGCTCATTCACAGTCGCATGCAAGATGTCCTTCCTTGTCCGTCGTAGTGCTCTCAGTAGTAGAGCAACGGTGTTAGCCTTAGTGAATGGTTGCCGGATACGGTCTGTTCATAGAGGTGCTGCACCTTGGTGACCAGAAACTTGAGACGAAGTTATCACCCACTTCTCATGTTAGTCGTCTGTTGTGAATGCTTCCCGAGAAATGTTTGCTGATAGAAAACAAAGCTACACTTCAGTGCATGGCGAGCGTCACGTTTGGATGCAGACAGTCCTTTCCACTGGCCTTAGGGCAAGAGGCATTTGTGTCCTGAACGTTCGTGTGTGTGTGTGTGTGTGTGTACGGACTTTCAAGTTCCTGTATTTAACTGGGCCTGATGCTTTTGTTGGTTTAAGAATTGGTTGTTTTAAGAACAGAAGTTAAACAGTTTAAATTTTATTATGTGTTTCTTTGCACAGCACCTTTTGAATGTTCTTACTGTGTGCGCCCTCTTATTTTAGAGCCGTAAGCTTTCCGTAATTCTTCTGTATTTAAATGGTTTTGATTTTGAAGTGAATTACAAAAGATTACGGCTAGCTTGCAAAGTGTTGTGGCTCTCTGTCAGCTGGTTATATTGAGCCAAAATTGAGTTTATGTAAGTCACAAGCATTAAAATTAAAGCTTAAATTCTGTCAAAAATTTTTCTTGGTTCTCCAGCCCGCAATCCTGTTAATGAATATTAAGTTTCATTACTGGTTCTTAAACTCATCTGATTTATTTTGGTTTTTACCCCAAGATTGGTTACATAAGCTTCTAACAGGTTTCGTTTAATTAAGTTGAATGATTATTTGCCAGGTTGTGTTTTGTTATTCTTTAATGTATGTACGTTTTACATTCTGCCTGTAGCCGACTTGGTTAAAGTATTCTGTGAAGAGAGTGGTCAACAGCGTCGTGGGGGCTCTTTGTTTTCGTCCCAACGTCACTGTTATTTGAAAATTTTGAAATTGTTATTTGATGTTAATTTACTGTTGAACAAAACTATGAAATTTATGTGTATTTCTCTGAGTCCCGGTCTACACAGCATAAATAGTTGAGTTCATAAAACAAATATTGCCTTCCACATTATTTATGTATTGACCAAATTCTGCGTATTTAAGTGCCGCAGAAAAATTTATAGATGCGTCTGTAGTGTGTCTGACTACAGTCATTCCTGGCCAGGTGACGCTGCTATCGCTTGGACGGGTCTATATCGCTAGTAGCTAAGTGGTCATAATGCTCTGGCTGATCACTGTATGTTTTAAATTTATAGAGTTCTTTTATGTTTCTCATCTCCTTTGGCAGTTTATTATTTATCTTAATTCCTTGGTAAAACAAAGGTATGGGTATTTGCTCTATTCATTGTATATAAATACAAGCAATCGCTGTGTCCTATTTGATGATTATGTATGGGGCTATTTGCTACATATTTCTCAATGCGATTTTTTTTTGCATCACTGCAGTTGGAAGTATGTATTCACTTGGAACTGTCAGCACACGCTATTTTTTGGAATAGCTCAATGCAGAGGGTCCTTTCGTAACTCTTGCTCATTACTCTGATGTCTCGTTTTTGGAGTTCGAACACATTTTCCACATTCTGGGCATTTGCAAAAAAATGGTTCAAATGACTCTGAGCACTATGGGACTTAACATCTTAGGTCATCAGTCCCCTAGAACTTAGAACTACTTAAACCTAACTAACCTAAGGACATCACGCACATCCATGCCCGAGGCAGGATTCGAACCTGCGACCGTAGCAGTCCCGCGGCTCCGGACTGCAGCGCCTAGAACCGCACAGCCACCGCGGCCGGCTGGGCATTTGCACATCAGAATGCGTTGCTATAACTGATGAGAGAATGTATGTGTACAAAGTATTTCTTTTGTATGTCTGAGTTATTACACACTGTGGATTATGTTCGCAAGGCATAGCATGCTGTGCTAATTTATTCCAAATACCCTGATATGTTCATCCCATTACATTGTTGATCAACATACCTAGAAATCTGCACATTCTAGGGTTTCATTATGTATTTCAAGTTTTGTTATATTAGATTTTTTATATATGTAGAATTTCATGTTACTGGTCTTTTTTTACATAAAGAGTTACTTTATTGCTATTGGAGCAGTAGCGGACCGACATAAGGGTCTTTTCCACTGCTATTTCTAACATTTCTGGTCTCCTATCCGTATTTATTGTGTTGCATCATCAATATTATTCTATTTCTTTGCCCTGTTTCTATCAATCGTTGTCCAAATTTCCTTCTGAAACTCTCAATGACGTCCGGTTCTCTCAATTTCTCCGGGTCCCATCTCCTCAGTATCCTACTATATTTCTGAAATTCCTTCACTTTCAACCTGCTGTTTGAAACCATACTCTTCCTATTTAACACGATAAAAACTTCTGTTCATATATGCAAAATGATAACTGCTCATAAACACCATGTCTTTTTCTAGAGAATATTTTGCTATTTCAGCTCTTATAACTTTTTATGGACAAGAGTGTTGGATCAAATCAATAATTAGTGGAACAAATTACTCGTCTTTTGTAGGTCTTCATTGAAACGTGGGTCTCGTTGTGCTAGGGGGCATGAAGGGTTTTGTTTGTAGGAGTCAACCCTGTTTTTTGTTATGAATTTACCGTTTAATTTAGTTTCTTTTTTTGTCATTTATTTGAAATATGGTAAAACGACACACTCATGACACAGAAAAAGATATCACATTTTCACACCAAGACACGCCTCAAACAAAGCCTATGTGCATGTACAAAGAGGTCACATTCCTCCCGCGGCTTTGGTGAACCATAGATCTACGAATCACTTGAGAAACATATATACTACTAACTACGCTCTGATACTAATTGAACAGAAATGTCATCTATGACAAATCAGGATTAATATCGCCAGTGGACTCGCATTCGGGGGTATGTATTATGTATGAATGCCAGGATATCCTGGGTACTTCCATATCAAATCAAATATTATGTTAACATTCGGTATGTACACAGTGAACACTTCGGCAAAATTGTAGATTTTTATGATTATAAAACTGTGAATCAAAATAGTTATAAAAGATATTTTAAATTGGAAAATATTCCACACAAAAAAGATGGTTTACATTTGAAAACATTGTATTTATGTGCCAAAGGCAATTGTGTCTCGTGAAGTTAACTGTGTTTTCGTAATAACATCATGGATAGTTATCTATGAATAATCAATTACAGGTTAACAAAACACAAATTAAATATGGAGATTTGTTATTAACGGTTTGACTGAAATGTAGGTAAATTATATTGTTTACAGATAAAAACGTCAACAAAATTACGTTTGTATTTATTTTTAAAGTGAAAGTAGTAGAGTGATTATCTTTTATAGAATCTATGTTTACACACTGCAACCCAACAATAATCATTCTCATGTTGTTGTTGTTGTGGTCTTCAGTCCTGAGACTGGTTTGATGCAGCTCTCCATGCTACTCTACCCTGTGCAAGCTTCTTCATCTCCCAGTACCTACTGCAACCTACATCCTTCTGAATCTGCTTAGTGTATTCATCTCTTGGTCTCCCTCTACGAATTTTATCCTCCACGCTGCCCTCCAATGCTAAATTTGTGATCCCTTGATGCCTCAAAACATGTCCTACCAACCGATCCCTTCTTCTAGTCAAGTTGTGCCACAAACTTCTCTTCTCCCCAATCCTATTCAATACCTCCTCATTAGTTACGTGATCTACCCATCTTATCTTCAGCATTCTTCTGTAGCACCACATTTCGAAAGCCTCTATTCTCTTCTTGTCCAAACTAGTTATCGTCCATGTTTCACTTCCATACATGGCTACACTTCATACAAATACTTTCAGAAACGACTTCCTGACACTTAAATCTATACTCGATGTTAACAAATTTCTCTTCTTGAGAAACGCTTTCCTTGCCATTGCCAGTCTACATTCTATATCCTCTCTACTTCGACCATCATCAGTTATTTTAGTCCCTAAATAGCGAAACTCCTTTACTACTTTAAGTGTCTCATTTCCTAATCTAATTTCCTCAGCATCACCCGACTTAATTTGACTACATTCCATTATCCTCGTTATGCTTTTGTTGATGTTCATCTTATATCCTCCTTTCAAGACACTGTCCATTCCATTCAACTGCTCTTCCAAGTCCTTTGCTGTCTCTGACAGAATTACAATGTCATCGGTGAACCTCAAAGTTTTTACTTCTTCTCCATGAATTTTAATACCTACTCCGAATTTTTCTTTTGTTTCCTTTACTGCTTGCTCAATATACAGATTGAATAACATCGGGGATAGGCTACAACCCTGTCTCACTCCTTTCCCAACCACTGCTTCCCTTTCATGCCCCACGACTCTTATAACTGCCATCTGGTTTCTGTACAAATTGTAAATAGCCTTTCGCTCCCTGTATTTTACCCCTGCCACATTCAGAATTTGAAAGAGAGTATTCCTGTTAACATTGTCAAAAGCTTTCTCTAAGTCTACAAATGCTAGAAACGTAGGTTTGCCTTTTCTTAATCTTTCTTCTAAGATAAGACGTAAGGTCAGTATTGCCTCACGTGTTCCAACATTTCTACGGAATCCAAACTGATCTTCCCCGAGGTCGGCTTCTACCAGTTTTTCCATTAGTCTGTAAAGAATTCGCGTTAGTATTTTGCAGCTGTGACTTATTAAACTGATAGTTCGGTAATTTTCACATCTGTCAACACCTGCTTTCTTTGGGATTGGAATTATTATATTCTTCTTGAAGTCTGAGGGTATTTCGCCTGTCTCATACATCGTGCTCGCCAGATGGTAGAGTTTTGTCATGACTAGCTCTCCCGAGGCCATCAGTAGTTCTAATGGAATGTTGTCTACTCCCGGGGCCTTGTTTCGACTCAGGTCCTTCAGTGCTCTGTCAAACTCTTCACGCAGTATCTTATCTCCCATTTCATCTTCATCTACAGCCTCTTCCATTTCCATAATATTGTCCTCAAGTACATCGCCCTTGTATAAACGCTCTATATACTCCTTCCACCTTTCTGCCTTCCCTTCTTTGCTTAGAACTGGGTTGCCATCTGAGCTCTTGATATTCATACAAGTGGTTCTCTTCTCTCCAAAGGTCTCTTTAATTTTCCTGTAGGCAGTATCTATCTTACCCCTAGTGAGACAAGCCTCTACATCCTTACATTTGTCCTCTAGCCATCCCTGCTTAGCCATTTTCACTTCCTGTCGATCTCATTTTTGAGACGTTTGTATTCTTTTTTGCCTGCTTCATTTACTGCATTTTTATATTTTCTCCTTTCATCAATTAAATTCGATATTTCTTCTGTTACCCAAGGATTTCTATTAGCCCTCGTCTTTTTACCTACTTGATCGTCTGCTGCCTTCACTACTTCATCCCTCAGAGCTACCCATTCTTCTTCAACTGTATTTTTTTCCCCATTCCTGTCAATTGTTCCCTTATGCTCTCCCTGAAACTCTCTACAACCTCTGGTTCTTTCAGTTTATCCAGGTCCCATCTCCTTAAATTCCCACCTTTTTGCAGTTTCTTCAGTTTCAACCTGCAGTTCATAACCAATAGATTGTGGTCAGAATCCACATCTGCCCCAGGAAATGTCTTACAATTTAAAACCTGGTTCCTAAATCTCTGTCTTACCATTATATAATCTATCTGATTAGTATCTCCAGGATTCTTCGATGTATACAACCTTCTTTTATGAATCTTGAACCAAGTGTTAGCTATGATTAAGTTATGCTCTGTGCAAAATTCTAGAAGCCGGCTTCCTCTTTCATTCCTTCCCCCCAATCCATATTCACCTACTATGTTTCCTTCTCTCCCTTTTCCTACTGACGAATTACAGTCACCCATGACTATTAAATTTTCGTCTCCCTTCACTACCTGAATAATTTCTTTTATCTCGTCATACATTTCATCTATTTCTTCATCATCTGCAGAGCTGGTTGGCATATAAACTTGTACTACTGTAGTAGGCATGGGCTTTGTGTCTATCTTGGCCACAATAATGCGTTCACTATGCTGTTTGTAGTAGCTAACCCGCACTCCTATTTTTTTATTCATTATTAAACCTACTGCTGCGTTACCCCTATTTGATTTTGTATTTATAACCCTGTGTTCACCTGACGAAAAGTCTTGTTCCTCCTGCCACCGAACTTCACTAATTCCCACTATATCTAACTTTAACCTATCCATTTCCCTTTTTAAATTTTCTAACCTACCTGCCCGATTAAGGGATCTGACATTCCACGCTCCGATCCGTAGAACGCCAGTTTTCTTTCTCCTGATAACGACGTCCTCCTGAGTAGTCCCCGCCCGGAGATCCGAATGGGGGACTATTTTATCTCCGGAATATTTTACCCAAGAGGACGCCATCATCATTTAATCATACAGTAAAGCTGCATGTCCTCGGGAAAACTTACGGCTGTAGTTTCCCCTTGCTTTCAGCCGTTCGCATACCAGCACAGCAAGGCCGTTTTGGTTAATGTTACAAGGCCAGATCAGTCGATCATCCAGACTGTTGCTCCTGCAACTACTGAAAAGGCTGCTGCCCCTCTTCAGGAACCACATGTTTGTCTGGCCTCTCAACAGATACCCCTCCGTTGTGGTTGCACCTACGGTACGGCCATCTATATCGCTGAGGCACGCAAGCCTCCCCACCAACGGCAAGGTCCATGGTTCATGGGGGGGGGAATCATTCTCATAATACCTGATAAACAAATACGGAATATGTAAAACCCGAAAATACTTCCAGATAATGGCGAAATATTCATAAACATCGTGTATTGCATCTTTCGAGCCCGAAATACTATCAAGATCTTCAGAGGAAAGTGCGGTCTTCAAAGATTCATTTTATTAGAAAAGCCTAAATCCTGTTCTATTACAGACCATAACCAATAAATTATTGCCACAGTCCACATCCGCCCATTTGCAGTTTAAAGTCTGGTTTTGAAATCTCTGTCTTACCACTATGTAATCAATCCGAAATCTTCTAGTGCCCCCAAGTCTCGTCCACATCCTTCTTTTTGATTTTTAAACCAACTATTAGCGATGATTAAATTACGCCCTGTACTAAATTCTTTTAGGTGACTTCCTCTTCCATTCCTTTCCCTATTTTGCGGTTTAACATGTGGCTTTGATATATCTGTCTTAAATATTATGTAATCAACGTGAAAACTTCCAATGACCACAGATCTCCTCAACCTTTTTCTGATTTTAAACCAACTATTAGCAATAATTAAATTACGCCCTGTGCAAAATTATGTTACACGACTTCCTCTCCCATTACTTTCCCTCAGCACACTCTAAAGTGATCTATATTCTTGTTAATTTTAATACCTGCCACATTATCATGACTCCAATTTAGTACTATCATTGTTCTCTACACAGGATATAGGGTGTTATGATCAGTCACTGAATCCGTGAAATTAAATTCATATGTCATTTTTATTATTTACCCAGAAATGTTATAACCATTTCTTTTACTCGCTAATCAAGCGACCTCACAACTCCAATTAACAAAGCAAAGACGAATAAATTCTATCTTTGAGCCATGCGTGGCTCGTGTTCCCGCCACCATCTATTTTACATCCTGTTTTTAACGTACTTCCACCCCACTACGTTAATTTAAATTACTACTGTCACAGAGATGCTGCTTTGCCTGACCGTGACCGGCGCTAGCAGCGCGTATCGATATATCCCCTTTCGTAGTATCTTTGCTCGGCTACTATTACTTCCCGGTCGTTGTCTGTCGTAAGTCACCTACCACCACCTTCGTGAACCTCTTGTCTCTTTCCTCTCCACCCTGGCCAGGCTCTACAATGTAGTCCTGTCCACCGGCTACTACCCCGACCTGTGGAAAACCTCCCGTATCCTAACCCCGTAAACCGCCGTCCGCCATCTCCTCCTACCGTCCCATCAGCCTTACCTCGGTCTTCAGCAAGGTCCTGGAATCTATCCTCACCCGACACATCCACCAGCATCTCCGCCAGCACCGCCTCCTTCCCGTTACCCAGTGTGGCTTTCGACCGTCCTGCTCTTCCGATGACCTTCTCCTCCGCCTCACTCATCTCCTCTCCGAACAGCTAAATTCCCGTCGCTCCGCCGTCTTCCTCTCCCTGGACCTCGAACGTGCCTATGACCTCGTATGGCATTCCGGTCTCCTCTTCAAGCTCCAAACCTTCGCCCTTCCCATTAACTACGTCCGTCTGATCGGCTCCTTTCTCTCCCACCGTCCTTCCTACGTCACCATCCATAACACGGATTCCTACACCTTTTTTCCCTCCGCCGGTGTGCCCCAAGGCTCCGTCCTCTCCCCCCTTCTGTACCTTTTGTATACGGCGGACATGCCACCGCCGTCACCCCCCGTCCACCTTCTCCAGTTTGCCGATGACACCACCTTCCTTGCCCTCGCCCCCACCCTGCAGCGTTCCCAACATCTTCTCCAATCCCATCTTGACCGGTTCACCGCTTGGTGCAACCAGTGGTTGCTCAAGGTCAATCCCTCCAAAACCCAGACGATCATTGTAGGCAAAACCACCCCTTCCTTCCGCCTCCTTGATTTCTATCTCACCATCTATGGCCATCCTATCGCCATCACCCCCACCCTTAAGTACCTTGGCGACACCCTCGACCGTCGCCTCTCCTGGACCCCCCATCTCTGGACAATCCAAGCAAAGGCACGCTCCCGACTCCATCTCCTCAAGCTCCTTTCCAGCCGTACGTGGGGTCTGGACCCCTCCACCATACTCCACACCTATAAATCCCTCATCCACTCTATCCTCTGTTACGCCCATCCTGCCTGGATCTCCGCCCCCCCCCCTACCTTTTACAAATCCCTTCAGATCCTTCAACGACATGCTCTCCGCCTCGCCTATCACATCCGTCTCCTCTCCCCCACGCGGATCCTGTACAACCTCATTCCGTTCCCCCACCTCCTCCTTTACCTTGAACGGATACGGATCCAGTACACCTCCCGAAAACTCGATCCTCCTCACCTGTTTGTCTCCCCCATCCTCTCCCATCCCTGCCTGCTGCCGCGCCTGTATTCCCACGTCCCACCCGGTCTCCATCTCTCCAGCCTCCTTACCCTCTCCCAAGGTGGCTTCCGCCAGCTCCCTCTCCCTGATGATGCCCTCCTCCCCTCCATCTACCCCTCCCACCAACTTTGATCCTCCCTCCCTCTTCCTGTGTTTGCTCCTTTGGGCACCCTCCCTCCCTTTTCTCCCCCTTCCCTCCCTCCTCAATTTGTCCCCACTCCTCCCCCGGGCTTCCCCTCCCCTGTCCCTCTACTCCTCCTCCCATCTCCTCAGCCATTGGAATCTTTGTTCTCCCCTTCCCCCCCCCCCTCACCATTCTTCCCCTCTTGGCGGGTCCTCAGACTCGCACACGCTACGTGGACATTCGTGCGCCGGAGATCATCGCCATCAGTGTCTTGTGTGGGCCGTCATGTTTAGTGTTCAGTGGTCATCGTCGCACTCCATCGTTCACCTGTGCCATCGGCATCTTCAGTGTCTGTGCATCGTGTCAACAGTTTGTAGTGTGGATTATCGTCGAGTGTGAACGGCTCCGTGCTTGTCATTATGTGTCTACTGTTTTATTACCCAGCGTTATGTAACTTATGTGTATTCCTTCTGTTGTTTCTTTGTCTATTCTATGGCTGAAGAGCAGCGTAACCTGCTGCTGACAGCCTGCCTGTTTGTACGGGTTTAAAAATAACAATAAAGAAAAAAACTGTCGTAAGGGAGTTGGGGTCGGGAGTTCGGGTCTGCCAGTCGGTTGAAACGCGTCTGGAGCGCAGTCCGAACCCGCCAAGTGGGGAGTTGTAGTGCGGCACTAGTGCAGTCGGGTTGGAGCAGCAGTGAGGCATGTGTCGACATGGCTCCCCCGACAATTGCCGCCACGCATCACTTGGTCTTGGTGGATCGTTGGTCAGTCGTCCTACCGGACGACTCGGTTTTGGCTCGCCAATCGTTCATGAGTCTGCTGTGTGTGTGTGTGTGTTGATCGACTCCCGATTTGTCTTCGTGTGTGCTTAGTTACTGTTGGGTACCGTTCAGGTCTTCGTGCAGGTGTTTGTCAGGTTGTGTGTGTTGTTGGCGTTATTTCCACTGACGACTATTTTAGATGTTGTCGGCATGCTGAGAGGAGTCGGTCGGTTGCTGCGGACCAGGGAGGATAGCTCCACGCAGTGCAGTCGACTGGGTCCGCTGGCAGTCCCTGCTCAGTGTCGGAGCGTGTATGGAGCTGTCCGAGCTTCGTGGTTCACCGACCCAGGACGTCAAAGTTGAGTAGTGGTTTCAATCATCCAAGCCACGTCCATTCACGTTGTGTGGTTCGTTTCGGTGGTTCGCTGTTGGGGAGGTTTTCCTGTGAGCAGCACAGAGTGTTTGTATTGCTGAAATTTAGCTGCCATGCAGTGCAATTAACTATATTGGTTGACTACAATTAAAGTGCACCAGCGGAATTTTCTGCCTTGTGGCCGTTAGTGATCCGGTTACCTGCCCTGGCCAGTAATGTAATTTCAGGCAGTGTTCTTTCCTCACCTGTTGTCGCTGTCCGACACGGTGTGTAGTTTTGACAGCTTAATACATATACATATTTGATTGTGGACAATCACGCCCATAACGTTTTGTGTTTGAAGCCTCATGTACCCAATTGGCGGCAAGCAAGTCGTTTGTCGGTCGGTCTGTGGCTGTCCCTTGGTTGGGTTCTAAAGGATCAAATCTAGTTGGGCTCACCACCTGTCTGACCTAAGCGAACGAGGGCAGACCGACCCCCTGGAGGCTTCTGAGTGCTGTTGTCTTTACTGTCTTTCTCACCGGTGTTTAATTGTCTGTTTATAATACATCATAGCAAATGATAAAAAAAATTCTTGGTTTTACTGTGTTTTATGTAAGTAAGTTTGAATTCTGGCAAGTGGATATTTGCTGAAAGGTTATTGGCGTTGTGTTGTCTTTTCTTTTAGTCCAGTTTCACCTACTTAAAACATAAGGCTTATGGTTATATTTTTTTTTAATTTTGGAAAACTAACTGTAGGCCTTCAGCCTTGGAACCTTATTCTTAAAATTACCTTTCAAGCTTAAACATTGGGCCATCTGCCTTTGAAAGGTTATCGTAAATTATTTCAAAATCTTGAAAATCATACTGTGGGCTTTCAGCAGTTTGTATTTTATCTTGTTTATGTTTGTCTAGCCACCCTTTTGCCTTGATGCTTTCCGCCTATTTGCCACATACGTATACATATCTTCATTATTTTATTTGCAATTTTAACTGCATGTTTTTACCACTTGAGATTTATCTTGTTGCTTTTAAGATTTCTTGTTTGGAGGACTTCAGCATTGAAAGAATTGCTTTTGAAACTCGTAGTTGTTAAGGTTCGGCTATGTGCCGTTTTGGTGTAAGGATGGTATTAAATTATAATAAATTACAATTTTGAAGTGAAACTGCCCCCCACCTGATCTTTCCCTTTCCACAATCGTAATCTTCTGTATTGCACAGCAGGTTCAGCGGGCCTCTCAATCTTATTTAGCACTGAAGTGCCCATATTATCAGAAATATATTCATCTCTTCTCGCACTGAAGGTGCTTATACCACCAGAAATCTGGTCTCGTTTTTAATACCGTGCACTGGGAAAGGGGAGGGATGTACATTGTTGCCTCTGTAGTCCGTCTGCTTGTACAGTGATTGAAATTCGCACTCCATGTTGTTACTTGGACCGAATCGTTATGAATTAATGAACCACGCTTGGTTCCTCAATGGTCACTGTCTCAATTACTCCTCAGCACCATTCCCTAAGTCAAAATTATAACAAAGATTCTTGGCGGGAAAAGGGGGGCAACAAAGTAGACACAAACATCTCTCGTATACACAACAAAAACAATTTCTTTAAAAATAAAACATCCTAAAAAATATGGCACACGCAAATTAACACTTTACGACACACGCAAGCATCCTCATCTTAACTACTCTAAAGAAAGAACTGGTAGCGTGCTGGCGGTGCAATTCGACACCACGTGGGTGTTTGACACCAACGGCTAATTTCTTTATGTACTCATCCCACTGTTCATTCATCTGTACAGTTATTCACAACCACAACCTATTGTTTACCAATTAATTACGACGTGGAGCCTTGTCTATGTTGCTGCTTGCAAATGGGGGTTAGTCATGAATCACGAGATCCGTGCACAAAATGTATGAATTTGATAAAAAATTACGTCACACGCTTAGGGCCTTAAGTAACTCACACAAAACACGCATAACCTTGCAGGTTTCACACGGAATCATCGTCTTAACTTCTTATCAGCAGTTACGACCATGTGTTAAGCTAATTAGGTGGGGTGAGGCTCCACATTACTTCAGCAAGACCAGAAAGAAATTTAAAATTGCAAAACGCTACTGCTAAAAGCGGAACTAAATGATTTTTGATACTTTCGCTACTCTTGTGTGATGAAGGCACTGATTGCATTACTACAAATGGATAACGTGACCCCCCATGCTCACCTCAGGAAAAGAAACGCTAACTGAAAATTTTAATTTTTACAGGCAAAATTTCTCAAAAAAATAAAAAAAAAGAATGGTGGTGACGGCATGCTAACTACTTCCATCCTGACAAACAGCGGATTAATAACAATACAATAAATTATACCTCATCCCACAAAGAATTTGGCGGCAAAGACGGAGATCGCCCTCCGCTCAGTCCAACAGCTTCCCCCCCCTCCCCCCTCCCCACCACCACCACCCAGAGTGACCCATGTCATGGCCACCCTCACCGGCCGTTCTCCTCCACCCTGGAGGGGAGGGGAACCTGACTTGCCGCTTCTAGCAGACGAACTCTTAATACAAACTCAAAGTTAATTAACCCAAGGCAACATAGAGGGAGTAAGGATAGGAAATGCATTTATCTAATTATGAATTAAATAAACAGGTAGTAAATTTCTTCACCTGAGTTATAACATTTATTAAAATTGGAAAAATGATGAAGATACCTCAAAACATCTATAGCATTCAATATAATGTGAGGGAACAAGCTAATTACAATCTACATCTACATCTACATCTATACTCCGCGAGCCACCTTACGGTGTGTGGCGGAGGGTACTTATTGTACCACTATCTGATCCCCCCTTCCCTGTTCCATTCACGAATTGTGCGTGGGAAGAACGACTGCTTGTAAGTCTCCGTATTTGCTCTAATTTCTCGGATCTTTTCGTTGTGATCATTACGCGAGATATATGTGGGCGGTAGTAATATGTTGCCCATCTCTTCCCGGAATGTGCTCTCTCGTAATTTCGATAATAAACCTCTCCGTATTGCGTAACGCCTTTCTTGAAGTGTCCGCCACTGGAGCTTGTTCAGCATCTCCGTAACGCTCTCGCGCTGACTAAATGTCCCCATGACGAATCGCGCTGCTTTTCGCTGGATCATGTCTATCTCTTCTATTAATCCAACCTGGTAAGGGTCCCATACTGATGAGCAATACTCAAGAATCGGACGAACAAGCGTTTTGTAAGCTACTTCTTTCGTCGATGAGTCACATTTTCTTAGAATTCTTCCTATGAATCTCAACCTGGCGCCTGCTTTTCCCACTATTTGTTTTATGTGATCATTCCACTTCAGATCGCTCCGGATAGTAACTCCTAAGTATTTTACGGTCGTTACCGCTTCCAATGATTTACCACCTATGGCATAATCGTACTGGAATGGATTTCTGCCCCTATGTATGCGCATTATATTACATTTATCTACGTTTAGGGAAAGCTGCCAGCTGTCGCATCATGCATTAATCCTCTGCAGGTCCTCCTGGAGTACGTACGAGTCTTCTGATGTTGCTACTTTCTTGTAGACAACCGTGTCATCTGCAAATAGCCTCACGGAGCTACCGATGTTGTCAACTAAGTCATTTATGTATATTGTAAACAATAAAGGTCCTATCACGCTTCCCTGCGGTACTCCCGAAATTACCTCTACATCTGCAGATTTTGAACCGTTAAGAATGACATGTTGTGTTCTTTCTTCTAGGAAATCCTGAATCCAATCACAAACCTGGTCCGATATTCCGTAAGCTCGTATTTTTTTCACTAAACGTAAGTGCGGAACCGTATCAAATGCCTTCCTGAAGTCCAGGAATACGGCATCAATCTGCTCGCCAGTGTCTACGGCACTGTGAATTTCTTGGGCAAATAGGGCGAGCTGAGTTTCACATGATCTCTGTTTGCGGAATCCATGTTGGTTATGATGAAGGAGATTTGTATTATCTAAGAACGTCATAATACGAGAACACAAAACATGTTCCATTATTCTACAACAGATTGACGTAAGCGAAATAGGCCTATAATTATTCGCATCTGATTTATGACCCTTCTTGAAAATGGGATCGACCTGCGCTTTCTTCCAGTCGCTAGGTACTTTACGTTCTTCCAGCGATCTACGATAAATTGCTGATAGAAAGGGGGCAAGTTCTTTAGCATAATCACTGTAGAATCTTAAGGGTATCTCGTCTGGTCCGGATGCTTTTCCGCTACTAAGTGATAGCAGTTGTTTTTCAATTCCGATATCGTTTATTTCAATATTTTCCATTTTGTAGTCCGTGCGACGGCTGAAGTCAGGGACCGTGTTACGATTTTCCGCAGTGAAACAGTTTCGGAACACTGAATTCAGTATTTCTGCTTTTCTGTCAACGAGTGACTGAATAGGGGATTTAGATCCGCTTACCGATTTTACATATGACCAAAACTTTTTAGGGTTCTTGTTTAGATTGTTTGCCAATGTTTTATGTTCGAATTCGTTGAATGCTTCTCTCATTGCTCTCTTTACGCTCTTTTTCGCTTCGTTCAGCTTTTCCTTATCAGCTATGATTCGACTACTCTTAAACCTATGATGAAGCTTTCTTTGTTTCCGTAGTACCTTTCGTACATGATTCTTATACCACGGTGGATCTTTCCCCTCGCTTTGGACCTTAGTCGGTACGAACTTATCTAAGGCGTACTGGACGATGTTTCTGAATTTTTTCCATTTTTGTTCCACATCCTCTTCCTCAGAAATGAACGTTTGATGGTGGTCACTCAGATATTCTGCGATTTGTGCCCTATCACTCTTGTTAAGCAAATATATTTTCCTTCCTTTCTTGGCATTTCTTATTACACTTGTAGTCATTGATGCAACCACTGACTTATGATCACTGATACCCTCTTCTACATTCACGGAGTCGAAAAGTTCCGGTCTATTTGTTGCTATGAGGTCTAAAACGTTAGCTTCACGAGTTGGTTCTCTAACTATCTGCTCGAAGTAATTCTCGGACAAGGCAGTCAGGATAATGTCACAAGAGTCTCTGTCCCTGGCTCCAGTTCTGATTGTGTGACTATCCCATTCTATACCTGGTAGATTGAAGTCTCCCCCTATTACAATAGTATGATCACGAAACTTCTTCACGACGTTCTGCAGGTTCTCTCTGAGGCGCTCAACTACTACGGTTGCTGATGCAGGTGGTCTATAGAAGCATCCGACTATCATATCTGATCCACCTTTGATACTTAACTTAACCCAGATTATTTCACATTCGCATTCGCTAATAACTTCACTGGATATTATTGAATTCTTTACTGCTATAAATACTCCTCCACCATTGGCGTTTATCCTATCCTTGCGGTATATATTCCATTCTGTGTCTAGGATTTCGTTACTGTTCACTTCCGGTTTTAACCAACTTTCCGTTCCTAATACTATGAGATGGAACAAGCTGTTCCCTCTCAAACTTTCGTTTAAGTCGCACAACTCCTTCTTGGTGTTGCGATTTTTTTCCGTCAGTGTATTTTACCTTATCGGGCTACCCTGGAGCTGTGTTTAATTTTAGTAGAGAAGAGTCAAAAGAACTGCATGAGGCAGGAAAGCGCTATTTTTCCGAACTTATTTATTTTGCTGTTACTAAATCGCTGGCCACTAATGTTTCAACACCAGGAAGTACATCAAATAATTAAATTGCAATCATTGTAAGATGTTGCATAATAGGAAGAGAACATTATTGAAGTTGTTTACGTTTTTGGGGTATACCAGGTGCAAACTTAAGCACACAGAGCGGTCACCTCTTGTAGCAACAATGGCTGTAACCCGACTAGGCAATGAGTCGAGGTAAGTTTGGATAGAAGAAACAGATACTTCATTCCCTGCTGGTTCAACTCTGTGCCAGACTTCATCAATCATTGCGGGTGGTGAGTGTTGGCGTATTGGTCTCTCGGCAACCCTTGATCAGGTGTCTTCAGTACGTGACAGATCTATTGAGCGTTCTGGCCAGGGCAATAGTCGAATACCCTATGTATCGATATATCAATATAGCATGAGGAACGTGCGGTCTTGCGTTATCTTGTTGAAACGTCCTGGAGACCTCGATGATGGGGTGTAGCCACTTAACACAGAAATTTAAAGCCTGTTGTCCAACTTAAGGGCTATGCGAATTAGAAATAAAATTTCTGAGTAGCTAATGGCACTCCATACCATAACACCAGATACTGAGCCCGTATGAGGATGACGAATGAAATCTAGCATCATTCGTTCTCCTTGGAACCTCGACACCTACATACGGTCGTCTTTATGCTGAACACAGGGCTGGGATTCGCCTGTTGTACAGTTCGTGTAAATACATTACTGCTGCAAACATGTACGTTTCTTTAGTCATGGGTTGTGACATGACTGACAATTCAACATCATCCAGCGAAAAATATCTCTTTCCTCTCGGGCGCTAGTTGCATGGCATTATGGCCCTCCTGAGCCCATTGATTCCATATTCATATTTGATAGACCACGACTCTACCGCTGTCCGGCACATGCTAGTCGACAGTTTCTTCTTTTTATAAGAGTCACAACACGATCTTCTCACAAAATAAATAAATAAATAAAAAATATTCAAAGGTGAATTATTAATGAGGAAAATGTTGCGCAGTGGTTTGTTATACATAGAATGTAAGTCACTCTTATCTAGTTCACGTACTTCACTGGAATCCTGATCAATTACATGCCCACGCTTTTAATACGCTTACTAGCAATTTATTTGTGGCATACCGGCTTCTTAGTGTTTCAATGTTAATGAGCATCCCTGTATTAACAAATGGAAAATTCTTATTGTATATCTTGCACTGGAGCAAGTAAGCCATCACAGCCAACAATGACTTCAGTCCAGTGTCCCCTTTCTGATAAACTCTCATACGGTGTCATTACAGTCACGGAACGCATCTGTCGTTAGATATGTCCCAAATGTGCTTACTGTTCCATTACAATGTGTTTTAATTACGTAATTGAAACTCGACGTAACCAAATCGATGACGATTAGGAACGTATTACAACACAGCAACTTATATTTCGTACACAAACTCTATATGTATGGCATGTGTTACCACACACATTTTGATCAAAAGTAACCAGACACCTATCAGTGTACATTAATGTGGACTGCGTCCGCTCTTCGCTTTCATCACTGCTTTAACTCTGCTGGTGACACTTTCAATACGGTGCCTGCATGTCCTGGACGAATGGCAGCACATACTTCCTCATGAGGCGAAACTAGAGATGGCAGTGATGGTAGACGCTGGGATCGTGAGCGAAGTCACCATATAACTCTTGGGAAAGGTGCCAGAGTCCATCTTAAAAATTGTTTGCAGTTAATTGGTGAAAAATTGGACGAAGAAGCAACTGAGCTCTGTCGCCATGTGATGACGTCGACGTACTTTTTTTTAGCGATAAATACTTCGAACAAACTGACGGAGTGGCTACGGGGAGACCATTACCTACCATATTCGTCAATTTGTTTATGGAAGATTTTGAAGACACGGCACTGAATACGCTGTTCTTAAAATCAACTTGTTTTTAGAGACACTTCGACGATACGTTTACGTTATGGCCATATGGAAGGCATGCTCTGGAACTTTTCCTGGGTCATTTTAACCGTCTCCATCCCAATATTAAGTTCACTATGAGAATTGAAAATGATGTAAAACTTCCGTTTTTAGGTGTCTTGATCTTTTGCAGGGATAATGGGATATTAGGACACATTATTTATAGTAAACCCACGCCTAAGGACCTGTATCTTCATGCATCAAGTTGTCATGAAACGTATCAACGCAAATGGATCCTACGTACGTTAGTAAAAAGATTTAATGCCATGTCAGATGCACATAGGTTGACACAAGAACTGTTTCATCTAGAAGCAGTGTTCAAGCAGAAAGCTTACACCGACAATCAGATACGTCATGCTCTACAGATTGCCTTGTTGTGAACCAATAGAAGATACAAGCAAATCTGTTGTGTTCCTACCTCCCAAAGGGACCACATCTTCAAAGATAGGAAGAATTCTAAAGTGATCTGTTGTTAAAAGTGTACTCCTCTCGCCAGCTAAAACTAGAGCGCTGCTGGGTTCGGTGAAGTATGATTTGGTTTTGAGGAAGCCCGGTTTCTACAAAATTCCATGCCATAGCGGGAAAGCCTATATCGATGAGTGGAGCAGTATCGCCGTACGCATTTACTTCAGCCAGATAAATCTGCGGTTGCGGAACACTGCCTTACTGGAAAACGTAAAATGTTGTACGATGAGACACAAGTGGTTTGCACTATGTCGCTTTATTGGGACTGCGCAGTGAAAGAAGCCATTGAAATCCGGCTATCTGCCAATATTATAAACGGAGATAAGGGGTATCCTTTAAGTAAGAGTTGGAATCCTGTTTTGTTTGACATTAAAAACAACGGTCTTCGTTTCGGTCATCAAAAGGTGTCAACAGGTTTTGATATCGAATTATCGTTTCTGCGAATTTTCACCACCGGTGGGCTCTCTTGCTTTGAGCTAGAGATCAGTTACGTTCGCGCACGTGTGGTGGACATCCAGGCAGTGTGTAAAGGAGCAGCCGCTGTTGTTTGATTTCAATTCCGGCGAGTTAGTGCGACGGCGTACTTACCTGAATATGGCGGCCAGCTGGACCGCCGAAATATTGTGCCAAGATGACGTTATGTTTCGGCTGGAGACCCGATATGAATATCATCAAATGTTTTACTTGGTGCCAAATAATACCTTACACATGACTCTTGTATATCGGGCAGTCATAATTGTCCGTTCTGTTACACGACTTGTGATTTTCTAGTCTTTGGATTAAACTTCAAGCATCGATCGTACACTATTACAGAGTGTTACAGATATATGACCTTGACGGACGGTTTCTCGTTTTTGTAACCCTAGAAGAGTATACCAATGTCACACTGACTCTGGAGTTTTTTGCTTATGTGCACGTGCCACTGCATAGTCACAGCCAACTACCACCAATGTCAGTTCAGCATTGAGTGAGACATGGTAGAGGACGGACGTTCGAAGTTTTGAGACACTGTTGTTTACTTAATTTCATCGAGATCTTGTTTCAAGAGTCGCTATGACCCCGGAGTACACATTGTGTAACTATTCGTCGCCGAGTTTGAGGTACATTTACGTGAAAATAGCGTGTAGGAATGACATTTTACTAACGGAAGATGTTGAACAGGAATCATTCTTCGAAGAACTCAATCGTGAAAATGAAGTAAGTGACTTTGGTAATGAAAGTGATTCTGAGGCTCATGCTCCTGCAGCATTTATGTACAATGGAGAAACTGATCAGTCATCGAATTTGAGACAGCGGTGAAGAAAGTACAGTCATCCACGGTAAGAATGGTCATTGTTGTAACACACCTGTCCCTAAATGAAGAGCCCTGCTAGTTGCCTATAAAATTGTAGTCCATAGTCCAAGAGTGTGGAAATAATGAATGAATCTATTTATGAATAATTGAGAACATCTCAAAATACTTGTGTAATATGTGCATTTTATTAAATGAATAGCATTTTATTAAATGAATAGCATCTTCGTCCAGATAAATTGCAAATAAAGTCCATAGATCTGTACCACTTTGAAGTGTCATAATTGAAAGGCTTCCAAATCACTTTTTACTTAGTCTCGAATTTTGGATGTATTAATATAGGGTGACAATTATTGAACCATGTGAAATGAAAAAGTTGTAACTTCTGAACAGTTTGCGTTAGGACGTTCAAACTGCACGGTTGGCCGTGGGCCACGATGGGGTACGGTTTAGCGACGAAGCCCACTTTCATTTAGATGGGTTCGTCAGCAAGCAAAATTTGCCCATTTGAGGATTTAGGATACGCATTTCACTATCGATAAGACTCTTCACTCTCAATGGGTGACTGTGTGGTGTGAAATGTCCAGTCACCAAATAATCGGTGCGTTATTTCTACATGACACGGTGGCTACCGAAAGGTTCTTGAAGGTTTTGGAGGCTGATTTCATCCGCATTATCCAAAGTGACCCTGATTTGGGCAAGATGTGGACCATCCAAGATGGAGCTCGACCCATTGCAGCAGCATAGTGTTTGATGCCCTGGAGGAGCACTTTCGGGACCGCATTCTGGCTCTGGGGTACCCAGAAGCCACTGGCATGGGCCGCGGTTGTTTACCGTATTCTCCGGATTTCAACACATGCGACTCCTTTTTGTGGGGCTATATTAAAGACAAGGTGTACAGAAATAACCCCAAATCCATTGTTGAACTGAAAACAGCCATTCAGATCATCGACAGCATCCATGTTCCGACACTTTAGTGGTTAAGCAGACTTTTGCTATTCGTCTGTGCCACATCATCGCCAATGATGCCAAGTGTATCGAACGTATCATAAATCCAAATATCTGTAGTGACGTTAGTATGCTGAATAAAGAGTGTGCACTTTGTAGTTTGTAAGTAATTTACGTTTTTTTCCGTTATGGTTCAATAACTGTCACGCTGTACAAATATTGATTGAAAAAGTACACGACAGAGCTGAAATAAAATGCGTTTAGCAATGGGATTCCAATTTCATTGTAAAATATTCTATATTCAGACAGTTTCTCTAGCAAATAATTGTGGGTAACTGTGACCCTGGTGTACAGTTCGTGTGACAGTTTCAGAGGAGTACACTACACAGTTAAAATCGTTTTACTTGGTTTTAGCGATTCCAGCTCGTCAACCTCCCTTATGAGAGGCTGTGTTTTTGTAACCGTAATCTTTCATCCGGGTACTGGACCATCGGAGCTTTCCAGGCTAGTGTAACTGAGCAAGCCTTACCATCTCTTCACGACTACCTAAATCCACATGACCCTGCTTACCGCACTTACTGCTCGGCTTCTCTACAATTTTCACCCTCCAAACTTTGCTCCATTACCAAATGGACGATCCCTTGATACCTCACGATGTGTCCTATCAACTGATCCCTTCTTTTAGTAGAACTGTGCCAACTATTTCTCTTCTCCTCCATTCGATTCAATTGTTCTTTATTAGTTATGCTACCTATTCATCTAATATTCAGAATCATACTATAATACTACATTTCAAAAACTTCTGTTCTTGTCTGAACCATTTACTGTCCATGTTTCGCTTTGATTTTATGTCTTTAACATACACTGCGGGACACTTAACATGTTGTCAAGCTCAATGAACGGTTTTTGATGTTGCTGATCAACAGTGGTACAATATTTTTTAAAGGAACACACAGCCATTTGACTTTTAACGTTTATTTACGAACGACCCAGGTTTCGGTCTTCTATGCCATTTTCAAGAATTTTATATTTTTTTTTTTTTACTTACTACGATTGCAATTTAGAGTATTGCTCACCTTCAGCCAGAAACGCAAATATGCACACAAGCATAAATACAGATTCTAGCGCAAACATCAAGAAAGTACGAAAGGTATCGCGTCACAGAGTACACGAATAAACACAAAACCTGATAAAAACCACAACACTAACATGTTTCGCACGTTCGCATGGTCCCGCTTGATAGTTCGATAAGAAATTCAGAAGTAAAGCGTGACAGCTGAAAGCGGATGCAACCACGTTCAGTATAAGAGGCAGTCAAAAGAAACCGAGAGGGACGGAAAAAAGTACGTCAACTATTTATTATTTAAAAAGAATCGTTGTAACTGATAATACATTTATCACACTGCTAGACAAGATGGTCAACGCTTCCATGGAAAAACGTTTGCGGTTACCTGCGGGACCCAGGCGTGCACTTCTTCGTCCGAAGCAAATTGACGGCCACGAGTGTCCTTCTTTGGAGCTCCAAAAATATGGAAATGGCGTGTGGAGGGACTGAGACCGCAGTGTACTCGAAACAGTCTTGGCAACATGTGGGCACTGAACGTTTTATCACAGTGGTACAGCGTGAAAAGTATTTAAACCGACAAACTCTGGGAGGTTGTAGGGGACATCAAAACAAATATTTTTACCTAATGTCAGTTTTTCCTCTGAGGATTTTTTAAACCGGTGGAGGCCGTATTACGCTCTTTAGTTGTTAGAGGCCGTATTACGATCTTCAGTTGTTAGAGGGCGTATTACGCTCTTCAGTTGTAGGCATCTGCTGTCCACCAGTGTAGTAATGCATTGTCTCTGTTTACTAATGTAGCGATACACGTGGAGTGAGTACACTGATATGGTTGGTGTGTACTACGTAGCGCACCACAACGGACGAGCTGCACAGCGGGTTTATCAACAACAGTATCCTAATCGCCGTATCCCGCATCATACGACCTTTGCTGCTGTGTACCAACGTCTGCGTGAGATCCGGGTCATTTACAGATTACCTGGACAGGGACGCCGTCGCACTGTAAGAACGCTGCAATTTGAGGAAGCTGTCTTGCAGCATGTGGAGCGGGAACATTCAATCAGCACTAGTGAAATTGCACGTAACGTGGGGACGAATCAGACGAATGTAAGAACAGTCCTTCGAGAGCAATTGTTACGTTATTCACTTACAGCGTGTCCACAACCTTGAACCAGTTGATTATCCACCCAGAGCACTGTTTTCGCAGTGGTACCTGGAACAGTGTGAAATGCATCTTATATTTCCATCCTCTGTGTTGTTTACCGATGAAGCAACGTTCGGGCGTGATGGAGTCTTCAACATGCACAATTCGCATGTTTGGCGTGAGGCTAACCCACATGCCGCAGTTACTAGCGCTCATCAAGTGCGGTTCTTCGTTAATGTGTGGGGCGGTGTTGTTGGGGACTGTTTAATTGGGCCGTATCTGCTACCTAGTTGTTCTCTCTTGGTCATAAAAAAATGGAAAAGAGTTTGTTGGTTTAATTAATTTGCCACCAGAGAAATCTTCCTCTACCGGTTTAAATACTCCTCATAGGAAAAAATGACTTAAGGGAAAAATATTTGTTTTGATGTCTCCTACAACCTCCCAGAGTTTGTCGGTTTAAATACTTTCACCCTGTATAAATGTATTGACGGTTATAACGATTACCTTTGAAATAATAAGTAGTTTATTTTTCTTTCATCTGTACTCATATGACTGCCCCTTAAAATTACATGAAGGCTGTGGAGTGATCCCACATAAATTATTCCCATGTATATTTCGTAGTAAACTTCGTTAATTCAGTCGCAGTAAGTAATGTAATCATGTAGATTCTCCCTCTCCCTCTCTCTCTCTCTCTCTCTCTCTCTCTCTGCTTCTGGACTTCTTCTGCCAATCCAGGATTACGCCTTACGACCTGTTCCGGCCTCACCATCTCTTCCTCTCCTTCTTCCAATGGGATTGCAGTCCATCGCTTGTCGCAATCTTCCCAATCCTACTTTCGTTAGATTACTTTATCAGTTTATGGCTGAACTCTCAGTTTCTTCTTATTTCTTCATTTCATATTTTGTATTCTCCTGTGCTGCGTTTCGATGATTTTCATTTCCGATGTTTCGAGCTGTCTTAGGTCTTTTAATATCAATTTCTAAGTTTCTGCCGAATATAGCAGAGGGCAACATCATACTTTGTAAAATTTCACTTGGGTTTCTCTTCTCGTTTAACTCTTTAGTACTCCTCATCATGCCACATATGTGTTGATAAGTATTAATTTTCTTATTTATGTCTTTTTCATCTTCAGAAGTTATGTCACATCCTAGATCGGATGATGCTCTTAGTCCGTGTGGCGTATTATCTTAAACAGGCCATTGTTTTTGTGTTTGTTGTTCACATCTTTTAAATGTGGTGCTAAAGAAGGATGCTGAAGATTAGACGGGTAGATCACATAACTAATGAGGAAGTATTGAATAGGATTGGGGAGAAGAGGAGTTTGTGGCACAACTTGACAAGAAGAAGTGATCGATTGGTAGGACATGTTCTGAGGCATCAAGGATCACCAATTCAGTATTGGAGGGCAGAGTGGAGGGTAAAAATCGTAGAGGGAGGCCAAGAGATGAATACACTAAACAGATTCAGAAGGATGTAGGCTGCAGTACGTATTGGGAGATGAAGAAGCTTCCACAGGATAGAGTAGCATGGAGAGGTGCATCAAACCAGTCTCAGGACTGAAGACCACAACAACAACAACAACAACGTTCACATCTTGAGGTTATGATTTAGGCTTATACCATTTAATTTGTATATCGCTATTTGTAACGTGTCTTCACTGTCCCATATCATTACCTAGTCGTCGACAGAAAGCAACGTATTTAGAAACTTATCTCTCCGGATTCTTACATATGAGGTATTCTTCCTTCATTCATTCCCTGACCAGGTCGTAGGTGTGGATATTGAAAAGTAGTGGGGACACACTTCAACTTTGCCTGGTTTATTTCTGTTGCTGGGGTCAAAGCTGTATGCAAGTATCCATTTTTAGATTGATGTTTTTATGTAACGCTTCGCATGCTTTCAGCAGGTGCCTGAGTAAATCTATTTTCTCCATTATTGACCAGAACCTTTTTTTAAAAATGGGGTTTAATGCTTTTTAATAGTCGATAAATGTAATAATAAGATTTCCCTGATATAACATATTACGACCAAGTACATGAACACATTATCAGAGACTCACTGAGGATCCAAACCGCAGATATCTGCTTGATAGCCCACGACGGCATTAGGGGTGGGGCGCGGAGGAGGGGGGGATGGGTGCCCCTGAATGTGTGCAACCCATTCAAAACGCCCTGATACCCCTGTTGCCCCACTACTTACATCAACATCTTATAAAAGAGTCACTGAGAATCCAAGCTGCAGACATCCGTTTGAGGACAAACAGAATACAGCAAGTGTCCCATATCGCCACCGTTCATGTGAAGGCAAGCTGCAGCTAGTCTCCTCATCGATCTATGTACACGTTCAAAAATCCCAAGCGTATTTCGAACGCACAGGTGACCATCCACAAAGTGACCCCGGAGTTCACTGACACTATCAACAGGGCCAGAAAACACAGAAGTTTTTAAATATCCCCCAACCAAAAAACTCCAACAGCTGAAAGTCAGGAGTTCAGGCAGTAGGGATGGCGGTTATCGCTGAAACAACTGGTTCTCCTTTATATCGTTTTCTCCATGCCAGCTTAACCTGACTGTTACAAACGCTCAAATTAACCGGTTTCTGAAATTATCGGTTTTCTTTTTTTCTATTATTTAGAGTAATAAACATAGAAATCGAACAATGAAAATTTTTGACTCTCTCAGTTTCAGGATACATGGTGATACGTCGCGCGGCTGGCGCCAGCACCCATTTCTTGTAGTGTCATCTTTGCCATTGATTTCGTTTTGGCCGGCCGCGAGTCAGTTGTTGATCGCGGGTTCGGCTACTTAAGTCCGCAGCGTCGAGCAGGACTCACTGTGTGGTCTGTCGGTTTCGGTTACAACGGGGTCGGGAGGTTGGCCCTTACTTGGTGCGCATGCTCATTGAGCGTGGTATTACTGGAGTGCTGCTGCCAGAGACGGCGGAAAGGTTTGGGTTGCGGCACGAGGCGTGGTGTTTGGCTTTTCTCTCCACGCAGTGCATGTTGAGAAGAAGAGCTTACCGGAGCATTAATCATTCGCCTGGGCATATGGTGTGTGCTCGATTTAAACAGATGCAATTGTGTGCTTATATATATTCGTTAATGGTTAACTAATGTTGTCTTCAGTGACGAGTCTGATACGTCAAAGTTACGTCACACATGACGTGACAAGGGGGCTTGGGCTTTCCGTCTTAGCTTCCTACCACTTGATGACGGATCTGCAGCGATAAGTAAGGAAACCCGATGAGCTGCTCAGTATTGAGTGATGGTACATCTAAAATTGTCGTAACCTTGGTGATTAAGTATCACAATTTGCACCTTAATTAACGAGTAACGAAATACTATAGTAAAACTACATCAGATTCCATGAAAGTTTAGTTCTGGTGGGTTCTTGCCCGTTTAAAGTAGTTCCTATTGCGTTTGAGGTAACAATCTTGTTTTTGCATGTATTGCAGTGTTTAAACGAATTATTAAGGATTGAGTTAAAAAAAATTGTCAAGCCTTCCTGTTTTAATGTTATGTTTTATTCTTTTATGTGATTTGAATGCGCAATCGTAAGTGTGCTGTTGTAGTAGCGGAGCGCTGTGTATTTCCTCCAGAACGTTGGGTCGTGGCACCGGGGCTTAACAACTTGGACCTTGCCAGTGGAACTGTGATTCGTTAGACCGGGCTTCATGTTCCTGGCCTTCTGTCTCGATCTCGTTCTTGAGTATTGCTGTTCACTTTGTTCCTGGCTAGTTAAGCTTCGTAGCTCGTTCCTCCACCGCCTTGGCGGATGCACCTTTCGTTCGAAATATGAATTGAGGAGCGCCGGAACAAAAACCGATAAATCTGCATTTGCTGTTAGTACAGAAAGTAACAAATAGTGATACCTAAATGGCTCCACAAGCTATAAAAAGAAGAAACACACCATAAAACGCTTGATGTTGCGTTGTGCTGAAAATTATTTTGTGGCATCATGTATTATTACTCCCGTATCTCCTCCCTACAACTCAAACACGCGAATACAGCAAAAGTGGATATATCGGGTTTTGTTCCGGCGCTCCTCAATTTAAACTTGTAAAACTAGGTACTCTGTAATTAGTGTCCGATCAGATTGCTGGTGGCTCCGCCTTATTAATTATGTATTCCCTTATCAGCCATTTGCACTACATTTGTACCTTGTGTGCTGATTGTGAAGTTTGAGCTGGCCGGTGTGGCCAAGCGGTTCTAGGCGCTTCAGTCTGTAACCCCACGACCGCTGCGGTCGCAAGTTCGAATCCTGCCTCGGGCATGGATGTGTGATGTCCTTAGGTTAGTCAGGTTTAAGTAGTTCTTAGTTCTAGGCGACTGGTGACCTCAGATGTTAAGTCCCATAGTGCTCAGAGCCATTTGAACCATCTTTTTGTGTGTTCTCAGGGAATGTTTAGATGCTGAGGAGCTGTTTTTTTATTAAATATTTGTTATTTAATTAGTGCCTATTTCTACTGGCATCAACTGGATTATTCCTAAGTCAGAAATTCGCGTGTCCGGTATCTTCATTGACGAGCATTCAAGTTTTAGAATTTGCCTTATTGTTACTTCTGTGCATTATGTTATGCCTTAATCTTACACCTTGGTATGAATTTATATTGCAAAAGAGAAATCATTGCACAGGATAGTCTTGCGGGTTCAGAGTTTGGCAAGTTTTGAATGTATTAAGTATTTTTTTATGCATTTGTTATGTAGATTTCAACAGGGGTTTAAGGAACATTTTTATTTTGCTTGTTAAATTGATCGATTTTATTGTATTTAAATTGTGTAAGCAAATAAACATTGTTTAACACAAGCTGTGTATCTTTGATAATTATGGCCCTGCTATTTCCTGTCGTGTTATTGGACGCAAATAGCACGTTCCACAGAGAATCAAAATATCAAATTAAGTAGGCAAATAAAGGAAAACGTGGTCCGTCCATAGTTAGATGCTTTTGTGGAAAGTGGCAAATGGTTGAATACTACAAAAAATCACGAGTACTCTCCTACTGATTCTAATGTTTTGAAACTCTGCTCAAAAATCATATTCTAATCGGGGATCATAACGCTATTTAGGCATTGCAAATAGTCAGTAGAAATTACCGAAAACTAAGGTTGAAGAACTCTGCATTTCCTGTTAATTAGTCCATTTTCAAGGGCTACAAGCTACTTTCTGTTTTTATTGTATACTACGGATTGCTGTTAAATTTTCGATTTATTACTGTTATCATATCTTCCTTCCTCTTTTATTCTTTCATAGAAATCGCAGACAAATCTTTAATCTTTTAAAGCAAGTGAAAACTTGTACTTCATTGCTACGTCACTTTGAAAAATATTCCCGGACTTCGGTTGCTACCGTTCAGCGATAAAACAGAAGTCCGGCAACGAAAGCGAGGAAGCACCGTAAGATTAGGTGGAGGCATGTCTTGTAGACTGCACGTACAAGCGTACTTTAAGCCACGACACGGGGCAAGTGGGACATTATATTGTACCTATCTCATTTTCTATAAAAGCGCTATATTACGAATCAGTGCCATTTTTTCTAATAAAAATTACTCCTTTTTAAGAAAGATTTATTTAAAAACGGAAAGTTTTAGTACGTCTGCTATGGCTAATTGGTATTTCGTTTCTTTACCCGGTTAGTAGTAAAAAATAAAAAAAACGACTTGTTATGTCTGACACCAAACAAATATCGAATAATATGGCTGTTCTGCACTAAAATACCGGTATCGGTTGTAACCGATCGGTTTTCCCGATCCCTAGATATTGGTGAGCTACGACCGGTAAACTCGTCAAAACGCTGTTTACCAGGATTTGGGTATCCGGAACGACTGGCGGTGTTCCGAAATAAACTTAGCTTTAGACATCAAAAGTGTTGAAACATTGGCAAGGATGCAATTGCGCGTACGTCGTGTTGAGGAAGCCATTGGTTTCCGGAGCTATGTTTGTTAGGATTATTTACTTGTTTCATTGTCTTCTACCCACTCTCTTCGTATTTACTTTCAATAGGCAAAAATTCTGAATGTTAAGTTACTGATATAAGTGCAAAATGCGGTGGAGGAATGAAATAAATGTTACATAAATCAAACTTAAGTTTTGTAACCTCCCCACCGCAATTTTTAAAGAAAATAAAGCAATACTTAATAGAAATGGGAGCCAAGTGTAACCTCCCTACAATAATTTTAAAAGAAAAAGGACGATACTAATTAGGAATGCTGATGGACATGGCTCTAAGCGTAACCTGCCCACAATGAAATGTACTGACAATGGCAACAAAAAATGTGAAATTCGCAATCTGACTCAAATATAAATCCTTCAAAAAAATTAAAGTCCATTCAGTGACAAAAAAATTCAATTAAACCGAAATATCGGTCTTTGGCCCTGTGTAAAACAATCAGAATTAAAGTCTTACCTCAGAATAAATGGATGTCACATATCTGCTCTTGTTGTTGCGCACCGCTTCGAGGAACTGCATTGCAAATAATAATATTCTCTTTTTTTGTGATTTTAGTGGAGTTTTTCTTCAAAAGAAGTGGAATGAAATGGGAAGTGCAACGAAATCTTGAGTTCAATAAAAAATTAAATTTTTGAGAAAATGCTTTTGAAATAAAAAAATTATTATTGGGAGACTTGTTGGAGAATAATTACAATAGATAAAATTTTTCATTATCTAATGATTATATTAATTAACAGTATACCTTATTCCTCATCTTGACCAGTGTTGCCGACCGCCTACATCACACAACCGCACTGGGCTGCTACTACTGACCGACCGCTCTGCATGACGACTACAGACTGAGTACTGCTCTCAACTAGACAGAGCTACAGACTCGCAACGACTACTACTGACAGACTCGCAACGACTGACACTGAGAACCGCTCGCAACACTCGCGCGGTCAAGCGCATACTCTCTGGTCACAGATGCTACAATGCCTCGCCATCGCTGCTATGTTACATACGTGTTTCATAACCCTCCACTGGGGGGGCAAAAATTTGGCAGCGATGGTGAGTCATTTGGACTTGCCAAGCGCGGCAAAATTTTTCTTTAATTAACAAAATTCTACAACTTACAGAATATTTAAATGTTGTGCACACGCACTAAGTACAAAATATATCAGACAAAGACAAAATGTGAGTACAAAACATAGTAGCAAATCAGAAAAGTATATACAAATTATTTGACAGATAAAGTGCACAGGCACTGAAAAAATTCTTTAGCATATTCAGAACAAATAAACAGACTGGCAAAAAATATTATGTTGACAAGTGACATAAGTGTACTCGCATTGGAGTTCAGCGAATCGAAAAATGTATAACCTATGAACATAAATGATGTTACCAAAATTTTTCTTTATGTGACAAGAATCAGGATAGGAAAGGGAAGGATTGCATCATGGTTGTAGCACTTTAGATTGCACACAGCTGCTCTGAAAGTCCATATCTTTCCACAGAAGTACAACACCAAGTGACACAACTTGAAGATCTTTTCCCATCAGAATTTATCAGTGTAGCAAAGACACTGAACTGTCGTAGTAATGTTCCATGTTTTCATTTTGGCAGTACATTAGGTACACCAAACAGTGGGACCATAATAACGTCTTCATTGCTCACGGTGGTGGACAGCATGTCGTGTCAACACCACACTCTTACAAGGCACACCAACGTAGAATTAGTGCAAAACCAAAGATAGTGCTCCATGATCACTGGGATAAACAGGACAAATGGACATTGCAGTAATTCAGGGTAGTCAGCTTATGAGGAGAAGGACATTATGTCACATAATATTGACAATTACAGACTTAATTAGTAGTTTGTGGCATTCATAGCCCAGTTATTGAACATTTCTGTACCAAGTATGTAGTATTACAGAAAAATGTTCATTAATTGTTGTACATAGAATCAGTAGCCTTCTTTTCCTGGTTACAAAGCATTATGAAATAATCGCATTCTTTTCAGTTACAGAGTATAATCAAGAATCATTAACCTTCTCCTAATTACAGTTAATTAATCATTTGTCATTCCAATAATCATTAGCCTTTTCCTAATTACAGTTAATTAATCATTTGTCGTTAATTAATCATTTGTCTAATTACAGTTAATTAATCATTTGTCTAATTACAGTTAATTAATCATTTGTCGTTAATTAATCATTTGTCTAATTACAGTTAATTAATTGATCATTTGTCATTTCAATATAGTAAGAATTATTAGCCTTAATTAATTACAAAGCATTATTAAACAGTACCATAGTTAATTAATTATGTGTCATTCCAATCTATTAAGAATCATTAGTCTTTTCCTAATTACAAAGCATTATGAAACAGTCACATTCATTTCCAACAACCAAGTATGGCATCGTTAATTAATCATTTGAAATTCCAATATAGTAAGAATTATTAGCCTTCTCCTAATTACAAAGCATTATTAAACAGTCACATTCATTTCAAATTACAAAGTATCAACATTGGAAACAAGAGCTAATCAATGGCATAATTAATAACAATTCGTGGAGTGACATTAATTATTGGCACTCAGTGGCCAGCAAGTATTGAATAGAATCATCATTCAGTATTATTCAGATTATTACGAAGTCATTATTAAAAATCAGTTAATTACAGTCAAATCATTAGTAATCACAACCATTATAAGTGGTATCATTACAATAAACAGTGGCAGTTATTAGCTAGTGACAAAGCATCATTTTGAATATAGTCTCATTAAGAGGTCATTACTCAAGTGACATGCTATTCAGAGTTGATCAGTATTATTCAGAATTATCATAAACTAGTGACATTATGTGGGACTGGTAATACATTTTTTTGGTAGCAATGCATTGCGTTGGGATCGACAATTAATTGCTGAGGCATAATACTTTTTGCTTTTGACCTATTGCTGCAAATGAGGATAGGTAACGTCATTCGTCATGAGTCAGCTGTAGCAAGATTATGTAACAAGGCAGTACATGTGATCACATTTATAAATGATAAACACAAATGGGTAAAAAATAAAAATGCAAGTACTAGAACAGGTATAATAACTAACAGGTTTAGTAAGTATCATGAAAAGCTTCTCCTGGAAAAAAAAATACAAAAACGGATTATTGACCTGAAAGAAGAAACGCACACTATGCTGAAAAGTAGTGAACTTCGAATTAACAGGCAGTGAAGTGTGTATAAAAATGTGTTCCATAGCTGTCCTTTCCAAAACTTTCAGTCATCCTACTATGCAATGTAACACCTGCTGTCAAAGCAAACTGCAACAAATACTTAAATAACTACGTAGCATAAATACATTACTTCAACATTATCCTCATCTGTAAAAAAAAACTTCATTATCCATATCATCATAACTTCACCATTATCATCACCTGTAAAGAAAAACTTCATTATTCATAATACCATATCCTTCATCATTATTCATCAGTATTCATTATCATCTGCAAAAAATCACTTCATTACTCATTATACAATTATTCCTTATCTCTAGCATATTTCATCACTAAAACTAAGATGTGTAGTTCTCTCTGACAGCCTGCATCAATCACCTTGTATTCTGAAAGAAAAAATTAGTTAAGACTGCTATTCTGTGATGAGTATAGTATATTCTTGTTAATGTTTGTTAATCCTGATCCATTTACTCTTCCTCATAAAGTTATTGCATCTCCTTTCGTTTATTCCGTAGGTGAAATTCCCATTTCTGTTGAATTTATTTCTTACACGCACCATTTCTTTCTGAAATTGATGACAGAGATTAATGTCTTGCATTTAAATCATATACCCACTAAATAATGACTGGTTTATGGTGACATAATTAGCCATACAGCATAACATGACAGAAAACGTAATATGTCAAAAACATTGACAGTGTTCAAAAACAAAAATATATATACAGAATAATACAATGCAGCAGCAAAAAAAAATGTGAAACAGTCACGATGTTGAGATGTCATAAGGCAAAAAAAAAATGTCAAAGTCGACTGGTGTGTGTTATATCTTAACTATTTCATAGTGCATACAAACAAAACTGGAGTACAATCATACACACAAAAAAGTGGAAAATGTGCACGGTCTGATGTGTAACGACAAGAAAAGCGACCTGCTAACCTTACCTTGCCGGGCACTTGCCAAGAAAAAATACGATAATCATCAGTAATTAGTCACGTGAAATAATTGCATTAGTAAATGGCATCATAGTGTGTTGAATCATACAGTGGTTTCACTCAATAAACGGTTTAATGTTTGATATATGGTGATTGCCTTTCGATTTTCTAGTTCTCAAAGTTTCGACATGTACAACATTGGGGTGAGGGATGCTGCGAATCCGATATGGACCTGCGTATAGAAGTTCAAATTTACTGCACTTACCTTTTAATTTGCTGGATAAATAGTGTGTACGTACTAGTATCTTCTGTCCAACGTGAAAGTCGCGGCGTGTACAAACCTGTTTTTGCTGTCTTCTCCGGCGCTCTGCGGCACGTTTGATGTTCTTCAGCGCAATGTCAATTATTTCGTGGTGTCGTAGGCGACGACTTTTGGGAAATTCTATTAATTCTTTAATTTTGTTCGGTGGTTCAACGTTTTTCAGTATAACAGTCGGAGATAGCATAGTGGATTCATTTGGAATGGAATTAATTACATCTTGGAATGAGAGTATGTGTGTATCCCAATCAATATGTCTTTTGTGGCAGTATATTCGGCACAGTTTACCAATTTCTTTCATTAATCTTTCACAGGGGTTCGAAGAAGCGTGGTACTTGGATATATAAATCGGAGAAATGTTTCTAGCTCGTAACATGCGTGTCCATACACTACTACGAAATTGTGATCCATTGTCGGAAATTACTTTCATTACATGCCCTACATGAGATAGAAAATGTTTTATAAATGCATTTGAAACAGTTTTAGCAGTAGCTTTACGTAACGGAGTGAAAGTAACAAATTTTGAAGTGAGCTCAACAGCGACAAAAATGTAGCAAAAACCTCTGTTAGTTCTCGGAATCGGACCAAAAATATCTACTGCGGCCATATGTCTTAATTTAACAGGTATAATGGGATATAAAGGAGGAATATGTGAAGTGGTGTCTGATTTAGCTTTCTGGCAAATTTTACAAGACGCTAAAACTCGTCGTATACGTTTCTCCATGTTAGAAAAATAACAGTTCTGTCTCAGTATAAGAAAACATTTTCGTGCTCCGTAATGTGCGTAACTTAAATGAGTATACCAAATTAATTTGTTGACCAGTTCGTCAGGAATGCATAATAACCAATTGTTGCTGTCAGGATGAGAGCGGCGAAACAGAACGTCATTGCGTACAGTGTAATGGTTTCTAATCGTAACATTTTTTCTATCTTGCCAAAGGTGTTTAATTTCTTTCCACACATTGTCTTTATTTTGCTCCTTTGCTATGTCCTGTAATGACGATGAAATAAAGTTTTCAAATGCAACTTGCTGAATGTACATGACACTGAAATTTGTTTTGCAGAAGTTGGTTGCTACGTCTTGCTGATTGTTGCCGAGGGAACGCGATAGTGCGTCTGCTATAACATTTTGTGTGCCGGGAATGTGAACAATTGTAAAATTAAATTCCTGTAAATAAAGTTTCCATCTACTTAACCTGTCGTGAGTAAATTTAGCCGAGAGTAAAAATTGTATGGCTCTATGGTCTGTGTAAACGGTGGTGTGTCTGCCATAAAGAAAATGCCTAAATCTCGTGAAAGCCCATACAACACATAATGTTTCAAGTTCTGTAACAGAATAATTTCGCTCAGCAGGTGACAAAATGCGGCTTGCAAATGCGATGTTTTTAATTACTGTAGAACCATCTTCTTCAATTTCCTGGAAAATATGTACGCCTAAGGCGGTATTGGAACTGTCAGTGGCAATGGAAAAATTTCTACTAAGATCTGGGTGCGATAAAAGTGGTGCATTCAACAGAGCATTTTTCAAATAGCATTCTCGTGAGCAAAATTCTGCGTGTCAAAAGTAATGTTTGCGTTACTGTAATATGCAATCTGTGCTGTATCTGGTTAAAATTTATCGTACGTGTTATTATTTACGGGAGAATGTTGTGGCATATCCACTATACGAACTGTTCTGTTAACTCTTACTGACGTATTACGCTACGGATGACACCTATTGTCTGTTTCATTCATGATTATTTGTTGTTGCTGATGTTGTTGCTGCTCATAAGATTGACTGTTATTAAATGTACGCTGAAAATTGTGCTCATCATTTTTTTTTTACGTCTGTCATGATAGTAATTTCTATACGGCGCATTGCGATACGAGTTGAAATAGTGTGTTGTCTGTACGTAGTTATTTCTTTGCTGCCATGCGTCACTATTTGTTGGAGCTGGGACTATACGTGCACGCGGCGAAACATTAAAGTTTGGTTGACCTTGCAGACTGCATTGTTGGTTAGGTATGCTAAGCGGCTCACTTTCATGCTATTGTGGTGAAAAACATCTATTGTTACAAAAATGTGGTTGCGACTGCCGAAAATTTTGTACATACTGATAATTACGATTTTATCTGTTAATAAAGTTACGGCGGTAGTTGTCATTACGGGAGTGCCTGCTGAAAATTGTCACATTCGGTAAAAGATTTGTCATATCCGGTTTTCTTTAGTCACGTTTCTTAATTATAGGTAGAGCAATAGTTAAAGAGCAGTTTTGATAGATATAAAGGATAGTAGAAGAGAAGGCAGTAGTGCAGAAAACTAAAGATGAAATAGCACTACTACAGCTCGGGGCCCTATGCTCGCTACGGCACATATTCATTAAAGCGTAATGAATCCCCTGAGGTCATTTACGCACTGCAAATAAATTTTAGCTTTTGTGTTACAGGCAATAGCGGTAAAATTTCAAAGGCAAATTGTTGTATCCGTGCTAATTCAAATTTCTTCATTACAGGCAATGCTGTTGTAAATACAAAAATAAATTGTCGCATCTGGTTCAAAGCTAGCTTTTGCATTACAGGCAATAGCGGCGAATGTACAAAGATAAATTGTCGTATACAGTGCAAATCGTGTACCTGTACGCTGTCATTATTAAATTCCTTACATTTTCTTACAAATGCAAATTGCTCGAAATCTACGTTCTCGTCACTCAGTTTGATAACACGTTCAGGTTTGTGTGTGAACCTGTTCGTCTGTGTCATTTCGGATTTCAAGTTGCGTAGCTTTTCAGATTTTAAGTCGCGTAGCTTTTCGGATTTTAAGTCGCGTAGTCTCTGTAAATTGTTCACATTATACACGCTGCGTGACTCTGACACATGTTCATAAAGTGGCGTCTGTTGTGGTATGTTATTAACTGAAATGTTTTTCATCTCTGTTACTTCTTGTTGTAAATTTGATAACTTCCTACGTAACGTGTTGTTAGATGAATCGATCTCATTAACTGTCTGCTGTAAATTTTGAAATTCAGGTGTTTGGATAAATGAAACCGGTGCAGCATCGTCTGATTTATTGTCATTAGTATTTTCGATAACATCAATACGACTGGCCAATTCATCACATTTTTCAGTCAGTATTTTAACCTGATCATCGGTTTTAGAATCAGACGCATTAATCTGTTTTTGCAACTTGCGCGTAGTTTCGCTCAGTTTTTTAACATCAGCTTTGATGACATCGCAATCCTGTGTTAGATCTAGTTGTTCGAATCTATCTGTCACTGTTTGAATATTTACTGTGTGTGTATCTGTTTTTGCTTTAAGATCAGAAATTTCATCCTGTAATTCCGCGTTCAATTGTTCTATGGTATTAATTTTGTCGGACACTGTAGTAATATTATTGTCTACATACGTCTTCGCTTTCGCGAATATTTTACGTTTGTCCTCCTGTCTCTGTGCAGTGATTGTTTCCATGACTTGTCGTTTTACTTTGTTTTGATCTTGAATAAATCTGCGGAAACGCGTATTACTGTTCTGTATGTGCTGACTAAAGCGCTCGTTAATCTGAGTGTTCTGCTGTTCGAATTTCGCGTCTATCTTTGCGTCCATAGTGCGCGAAAGTTCTACCGTCATTGCTTTAAGCTCGTCCCGTAATTGTGCAGCTTTTTCAGAGCATTGCTTAGCGACTCCGCTAATTTCGTCTCTGAGTGTTTCTGTTGCGACTGTCTGCATTTCCCTTAATTCTTGTGCAACGGTCTTAATTTCTTCGCTATTTTTTTGAGAACAAGCCTCAATTTCCACGCGCAACTGTTCCTTAGTGTCATGGCACTGCGCGGCAACGTCTCTAATTTGCTCACTAAGCTGTCTGTTCTGTTCCCTAAGTTGTTTAAAATCTTCACTCTGTTGTCTGAAATTGTTGTCTGTTTTCTCACTCTGTTGTTTGATATCTGCACTAAGTTGTTGTTTGAGATCTTTACTACTGTTGTCTTGGTTTTCCATCATTTGGTTAATTCGTTGCAGCAATAGTGTCATAATTTGATCCGAACCAAAATTAGCATTTCTATTCTCAGTACTGTTTAATGATATCCCTGCAGTTGCCGCACTTTGTGTGACCATTTGGTCATTTTGCAACTTACAAAAAGGATTATCAGTCCGATGTACACTGTCACTCACTATTTCGGAATTAA
Organism: Schistocerca americana; assembly: GCF_021461395.2. Taxonomy (NCBI): domain Eukaryota; kingdom Metazoa; phylum Arthropoda; class Insecta; order Orthoptera; family Acrididae; genus Schistocerca; species Schistocerca americana. Next base: position 224,863,229 of record NC_060120.1, on the reverse strand, counting down.
ATAAATCCGTCTTACTTTGTGTATCCTGTTCATTTTCATTAGACAAATTCGTCTGTTCGTCACTTAAATTTTCCAAATCGGGTGTGTTAAGCTCGGCAGCGCTCATTACCATAGAGCATTCTGCGTCATCAATTGTCGTCAAGTTAACAGACGAGACAATTGAGTTCGTTTGTTCATCATTAAGGTGAAAGTCATCTTTAGTGGTTGGAATGCACTGATTGTTAGTGAACGCAGGATTGTCATCATTACGTTGCGTATCACAATTACTATCGGTCACGTTGTTTAAGTCGGTAATTTCATTCACAATACTTCGCGATACACTATTCACAGTCTTTCGCGGCATTTTTACAATAGTCAAAATTTTTCACAAAACAAATGAGCACAATGCAAAAGCAACACACAAATACAACAAAGCAACAAATTGCCGTTGACCTGTAGAGAGAAAGTCACAAGATTAATAAAAGCGTAGCGCCAAATCCTAATTATACTTAAGCAAATAAGAGCAGATATCTGACTGTTGCTCAAAAGACTCTCAACGAAATACGATCCTGGACTGGGTGTCGCCAAGTGTAACCTCCCCACCGCAATTTTTAAAGAAAATAAAGCAATACTTAATAGAAATGGGAGCCAAGTGTAACCTCCCTACAATAATTTTAAAAGAAAAAGGACGATACTAATTAGGAATGCTGATGGACATGGCTCTAAGCGTAACCTGCCCACAATGAAATGTACTGACAATGGCAACAAAAAATGTGAAATTCGCAATCTGACTCAAATATAAATCCTTCAAAAAAATTAAAGTCCATTCAGTGACAAAAAAATTCAATTAAACCGAAATATCGGTCTTTGGCCCTGTGTAAAACAATCAGAATTAAAGTCTTACCTCAGAATAAATGGATGTCACATATCTGCTCTTGTTGTTGCGCACCGCTTCGAGGAACTGCATTGCAAATAATAATATTCTCTTTTTTTGTGATTTTAGTGGAGTTTTTCTTCAAAAGAAGTGGAATGAAATGGGAAGTGCAACGAAATCTTGAGTTCAATAAAAAATTAAATTTTTGAGAAAATGCTTTTGAAATAAAAAAATTATTATTGGGAGACTTGTTGGAGAATAATTACAATAGATAAAATTTTTCATTATCTAATGATTATATTAATTAACAGTATACCTTATTCCTCATCTTGACCAGTGTTGCCGACCGCCTACATCACACAACCGCACTGGGCTGCTACTACTGACCGACCGCTCTGCATGACGACTACAGACTGAGTACTGCTCTCAACTAGACAGAGCTACAGACTCGCAACGACTACTACTGACAGACTCGCAACGACTGACACTGAGAACCGCTCGCAACACTCGCGCGGTCAAGCGCATACTCTCTGGTCACAGATGCTACAATGCCTCGCCATCGCTGCTATGTTACATACGTGTTTCAGTTTATATTAGACTAGCAACCCGTCCCGGCTTCTCACGGGTAGCACTAAGTAACTGCGGCCTGACGAAATGTCTGAAACAGCGGTAGTAAATTTATAAACAGACCTTCCAAAAATTTAGAGATTGGACCTTGCTTAGGATGTTGTACAACCCGCGCGTCACATGGGCTCGAATGCCGGTTATATTGTCAAAACGTTGAGCCTTCATGTCAATTTCTGCACTTTATCGTTTTTTAAAGGTTTTTTAAGGACAATGACAAGTCTTGTCACCTGTGGCTATTTTTCCCAGAACAGAATTGTTTCTGGTTCAAATGGCTCTGAGCACTATGGGACTCAACTTCTGAGGTCATTAGTCCCCTAGAACTTAGAACTAGTTAAACCTAAGGACATCACAAACATCCATGCCCGAGGCAGGATTCGAACCTGCGACCGTAGCGGTCCTGCGGTTCCAGACTGCAGCGCCTTTAACCGCACGGCCACTTCGGCCGGCAGAATTGTTTCTGATTTGCATTGCAATGAAATTGCGGCAGGTGTTTACGCGCCGTTTTTTTGTTCGAGTTTCAAGATGTGTGGCACGGAATTTGGACACATATGTTGTTTCCCCAAGAACATTATGGAAAATGTCTCGAACAATGATTTAGAGATTTTGTTCCATTGAGATCTGTGACCCAACAACGTTGACACATTACGGTTTCACGTCTACTACTTAACACTGCCTGCTCACAACTGACTATTCGAATGGACATCCGTTGTTTACGGTTGTTAGTTCAAGCCGCGACCTTAGTTACTGAGCTGACGCCTCTTGTACGCCAAGAGTAAAACCAGCATCTGAACTTTCTGGACGAACGGTGCGCGTAAACCTTCGTCGTGAATTAGAATGTCTATTACTCAAAATTGTATCAAAGTCCCTACAGTAGTTCCTGAAATTAGCTTTCAGATGCAGATAAAAAAACACAGGGGGGAGGGAGAATTTAAGCCATCACAGTTGACATCTACGTTATGTGACCAAAAGTATCCGGACACCCAAAAAACATACGTTTCTCATATTAGGTTCACTGTGCTGCAACCTACTGCTAGGTGCTCCATATCAGCGACCTCAGTAGTCATTAGACATCGTGGGAGGGCAGAATGGGGCGCTACACAGGAATCACGGACCTCTAACGTGGTCAGGTGATTGGGTGTCACTTGCGTAAACGTCTGTACGCGAGATTTCCACACTCCTAAACATCCCTAGGTCTGCTGTTTCCGATGAAACGTGAATGGGCACGTACAGCACAAAAGCATACATGCCGACCACCTCTGTTGACTGACAGAGTCCGCCGACGGTTGAAGAAGGTCGTAATGTGTAATAGACTGCCATCTATCCATAACATCACAAAGGAGTTCCAAACTGCTTCAGGATTGAAGAGGATCGTAATATGTAACAGACAGACATCTATCCATACCATCACATATTAATTCCAAACTGCATCAGTATTCAATGAAAGTTCTATGACAGTTAGGCGGGAGGTGAGAAAACTTGGATGTCATGGTCGAGCGGCTCCTCATAAGCCACACATCACGCCGGTAAATGCCAAACGACGCCTCGCTTGGTGTAAGGAGCGTAAACACTGGACGATTGAACAGTGGTAAAACGTTCTGTGAAGTGACGAATCACGGTACACAATGTGGCGATCTGATGGCGGGGTGTGGGTATGGCGAATGCCCGGTGAACGTCATCTGCCAGCGTGTGTGGTGCCAACAGTAAAATTCGGAGGCGGTGGTATTATGGTGCGGTCTTGTTTTTCATAGAGGGGGCTTGCACCATTTGTTGTTTTGGGTGGCACTATGACAGCACAGGCCTACATTGATGTTTTAAGCACTTTCTTGCTTTCCACTGTTCAAAAGCAATTTGGGAATGGCGACTGCATCTTTCAACATGATCGAGCACCTGTTCATAATGCACGGCGTGTGGTAGACTGGTTTCACTACAATAACAGCCCTTTAATGGACTGGCCTGCACAGTCCTATAGAACGCCTTTGGGATTTTTGGAACTCCGACTTCTTGCCAGGCCTCACCAACCGACATCGATACTTCTCCACAGTGCAGCACTCCGTAAAGAATGGGCTGGCATTCCCCAAGAAACCTTCCAGCTCCTGATTCAACGTATGCCTGCGAGAGTGGAAGCTGTCAAGAAGGCTAAGGGTGGGCCAACACCATAGTGAATTCTAGCGTTACCAATGGGGGCCACGAACTTGTAAGTCATTTTCAGCCAGGTTTCCTGATACTTTTGATCACATAGTGTAAGTCTGTATCCCTTAAGACGTGGCTGTAACGCCGCGAAACTAGTTGGATCAGTAATAGAGATTTGTCATAAAGCTGAAGTGGTCTTATTCATCCATCACAGTTCGTTTCAGAAATGTTACTGCCCGCAAAGCATTGCCTCACAGATGCCCAAACAGGGAACTAATAAAATAACACATGATTATAACATACAACATGTTGTGCTGATGACCCATCTTATACTAATCGCTTAACGACACAATGGCGACTCCGCTTAGAGTTTTCTGGGGCATCAGACAACATGTTGTATGATTTAATTCTGTGTTACTTTGTTTGTGACACGCTAATGATCCCTGACACGTTTTATTTGACGTAGCATAACTATATGGCCTCCAGTATTTTAAGATTCATGTACGACTAATGTTACAAGATTCGATGATGACAGCGTACATCTTTCGAAAACGGACATAGTGATGAAAAAAATTCTAGCGACCTTGGCTAACTTTCTAACATCCCCACTTTATTTGATTGTACACACATCAAAAAGAGTTTTGTATCACCTCGGTTCCGAGAGTTCCGGAAACTGTCCAAAAAATTGGAATAGAGATAAACATAAACATCATTTCCTCCCTTTTAATTGCTCATGAAAACCACACATTGCATGTCGTACCTCCATACAGTGAGACCTTCAGAGGTGGTGGTCCAGATTGCTGTTCACACCGGTACCTCTAATACCCAGTAGCACGTCCTCTTGCACTGATGCATGCCTGTATTCGTCGTGGTATACTATCTACAAGTTCATCAAGGCACTGTTGGCCCAGTTTGTCCCACTCCTCAACGCCGAGTCGGCGTAGATGCCTCAGAGTGGTTGGTGGGTCACGTCGTCCATAAACAGCCGTTTTCAATCTATTTCAGGCATGTTTGATAGGGTTCATGTCTGGAGAACATGCTGGCCACTCTAGATGAGCGATGTCGGTATCCTGAAGGCAGTCATTCACAAGATGCGCACGATGAGGGCGCGAATTGTCGTCCATGAATACGAATACCTCGCCAATATGCTGCCGATATGGTTCCACTATCGGTCTGAGTAGGGCATTCACGTATCGTACAGTCGTTACAGCGCCTTTCATGACCACCATCGGCGTAAGTCGGCCCTACATAAAGCAAGCCCAAAACAGCAGGGAACCTCCACCTTTCTGCACTCGCTGGATAGTTTGTCTCAGGCGTTCAGCGTTCTCCGACGATTGTCTGGTTGAAGGCATATGCGACGCTCATCTGTGAAGAGAACGTGATGTCAATCCTGATTGACCTATTCGCCATGTTGTTGAGCCCATCTGTACCGCACTGAATTGTGTCTTGGTTGCAAAGATGGACCTCCCAATGGACGTCGGGAGTGTAGTTGCGCACCATGCAGCCAATTGAGCTCAGTTTGAGTCTTAACACGACGTCCTGTGGTTGCACGAAAAGCATTATTAAACTTGGTGTCGTTGCTGTCAGGGTTCCTCCGAGCCATAATCCGTAGATAGCGGTCATCCACTGCAGTAGTATACCTTGGGCGGCCTGAGCGAGGCACGTCATCGACAGTTCCTGTCCCTCTGTATTTCCTCAATGTCCGAACAACATGGCTTTGGTTCACTTCGAGACGCCTGGGGACTTCCCTTGTTGAGAGCCCTTCCCAGCACAAAGTAACAATGCGGACGCGATCGAACCGCGGGACTGACCATCAGACATGTTTGAACTATAGACAACTACAGCCGTGTAGTTCCTTCCTGGTGGAAAGACTGGAACTTGCCGGCCGGTGTGGCCGAGCGGTTCTAGGCGCTTCAGTCTGGAACAGCGCGACTGCTACGGTTTCTAATCCTGCCTCGGGCATGGATGTGTGTGATGTCCTTAGGTTAGTTAGGTTTAAGTAGTTCGAAGTTCTAGGGGACAGATTACCTCAGCTGTTAAGTCCAATAGTGCTCAGAGCCATTTGAACCATTTTGACTGAAACTTGAGCGGCTGTCGGACCCCCTCCGTCTAATAGGCGCTGTTCATGTATGGTTGTTTACATCTTTGGGTGGGTTTAGTGACATCTCTGAACAGTCAGAGGGACTGTGCCTATCGTACAATATCCACAGTCAACGTCTATCTTCACGAGTTCTGGGAACTGGGGTGATGCAAATCTTTTTTTGATGTGTGTATATGAAATTTAGCCCAACTTTACATCCCACTCTGTAAAAAAACTACGTATTACGAAAATTATGTACTCGTAAATTGTTATCCAACTTAAACTCGTATCAAATTAAAATTTAAATCAGTCTTGATCGCAATCTTGTTAAAATATTTTTTTATATAAGTGACCGGTTTCGACTCTATGAAAGAGTCATCTTCAGACTCCGGAGGGGTGGATGGACACTGCTGGATGAGGTCCGTCGACCCTCGACGCTCGTGTCAAATATTTTAACAAGATTGCGATCAAGACTGTTTTAAATTTTAATTTTCTACCTTTACGTTCGCTGAAAATCTTTTCAAAAATTTCAAAAATATTAAACTCGTATGCTAACCATTGGGTAAACAGAGCCTAATTTGAAGTGTACTCTTATTGGTCTCAACACAACTTGTCGTTATATTACACGTACAATTGAAGTAAAACAATTATCTGGCCCTATTCAAAATTTCCACTTACTTCGACAACACTGTTGCAGATTTCTCGATAGGATAGGCAAACAGCAAGCAGGCTGCGTCTAAACTAGATTTCTGTTTTTAAATAAATATCCAAACTGTTGAATACTACGCGGTACAAAAATCAAAACGACATGCCCACTTTACAACTTGATTCTTCAAGAATGTTGTAAAATGACCGTCACAAGACGTAGATTCAGACTGTTCCTCTCACACCTTCCAGCTTTAGGTTTTGGACCTCTTATGAAGATCTGTCAGGTCAATATCGAAATATTAAGTAAATAGAAAGTCGAAATTTTGTAAGATTTTCATTCCTAAACTAATTCTCTCATTGTTGACTGCTTTAACTCGTCTACACAGGTGCGGGGTGTAACGGGACGGTGGGTGCAGAGGGGTAGGATTGACGGAGGTAGCTGGGCTGGTAGGAAGAGGGGGGTGGGCAGTGGGACGAAAGAGCGGAGGGGGGGGGGGGAGGTTTGGATTGGCTAAAGGAAAAGAGTGAAAGAAAGAGAGCTTCGTGTACTTCTAGAAAAGGGGCGAAGGGGAAATTAGTTTGAGGTAGTGTCAGCTATTGTACTCGCACGAATTTAGGGACGTCGGGGGCGGGGGCGGGGGCGCGGGAGGAGGAGGAGGGGCCAGAGATCCTGGAGAAAGCGGCGGCTGCTGCGTGAGGGCGCGACGCGCGCTGGACCGTGAAGCGGAGCCGCCGGCCGCCTGCCCCGGCTCCAGCTCCAGCTCCACTCCAGCCACACATGGCCGCCGTTCCGTCCCCGTTACATCGCCCGCCTCCGACAGTGCAGGCCTCTTCTCTTTTTCTACAAAGTGCCATGTATTTCCATGGTCAACGGTCACGTTTTCGCCGATAATTTGATCGGTGTCCGATTTCTTGTGTGTGTCGGGACGTATCCATTACTTGTTACAACAGGTCTTTGAGAAAGCAAATCCGTTAGCGGTAGCGCCGTTGAAACCATTTCACCTCTTTAATAATACTTGCACGCCCACAGATTTTTTTGTCCTTCACAAAGGACATCATTTGTGACGAGTTCCCGCGTTCACATCCGCCAGAGGTCGCTCTCTCTGTTAATGTTGCAAAACTTACAAAACATACACATTCATGTGAATCCTCTTCTTCCTACAGACACACACACACACACACACACACACACACACACACATATATATATATATATATATATATATATATATATATATATATATATATATATATATCTGTGTGTGTGTGTGTGTGTGTGTTTGTGTGGTGTATGGTGCAAGGATAATTTTCTCTGTGACTTACAAAATAATAAGTGAGTGGAATATTTATTTAGACAGGTAAATGATAAGAAGCCTTACTCTCTCTGCGAAGTTATAGTGATTTAGTTGTTTGCCAGACAGTTAGAGTAACGATTTTAAGTTTTTAAGCAGAAATCTTTTTCTGGCATGCAGCTAACGTATTTAAACAAACTGTCCACAACTGTTTCAGTCTGGGAGACAGAAACGTTTAAAGTTGACGTAACGCTCTGGAAAACAGCTAAGTAAACTATGCTCATAATTCAGCAATGAAATGTTTCCTACGATTATATGTATACTGCACCGACTGCTTGTTAGCCATACGAACAGTAGTACTTCATCATAGTTCGTAAATTATCACCAGTGGTAGCACATCACCTGAGTTCGCTGCCATTGTCATGTCTGTTGCACCTCTAGGAAAATATCCGAGCCGAAACTAGTTGTGTAAATAACACAGGCAAAAACTAATTCTAGAACCAAAGTGGAAAACGTCGTCTTCATGCAGTATGCAAAATAGTATGACAGGAGCTAGAAGTGCGTAAGATTTAGAATGTAGTAATTAAATTCCGAAACACACAATCCAGTCATGTACATGGGTGAAGAACACACGACTCCCAAACTAGTACTGCCTTATAAGCCATCAGATAGACGAGATATAAGAAGACTTGCAAATAATTATGAACTACATACAATGATGTTACTACCAAGCACAGAACACGAAGTCAGTAAAACTGTACAGCACCTAGAAAAAAAAAGTTAGCAAGCTTATATGAACTAATAGTGAGCGTGCTGAAATAATATATACAGTGTATACTAGTCTCCTTAACAAACATAATAAATGAATCACAGATATAACAGAAATTTCCACAGCATTTAAAACAGGCAAGAGCTGTGTTTCCGCTGGAGGAAGGTAATACAGAACACATAGGAAATTACCATTCCATTCCCTGCTGTCAGCATTATACGGAATGAAAGACAGGTTACTGAATTATTTGAATAAAAGCAACCTTCTAAGTGAAACTAAGTTTGGTTTCCGAAGTGGTAAACTACAGGATCAGCCGTAGTAGAATTTAAAAGAAAGTGGTACTTGATACTCACGCATTCAAGATGTGTTTGTCTCAGATATTTTTAGATCTTTCTAAGGCTTTTGATAATGTTGAGCTTAAGATTGTACTCACTACGCTAGGTTCAGTAGTAAGAGGAGACATAGTTAATGACTGGTTCTGATCACGCCTAACTGATAGGGTACAAGGAGCAGAAATAACAAGTATCTAAAATAAGTCTAAACTTTTTATGAAACTCTTATCAGAAAGAAAATACCGTACATTACTATAGGTGTCCTTCAGGGTAGCATATTTGGATCATTATTGTTCCTCATATACGTCAGTGACTTTCCCAATAGTGTTAGTCACGGGTAAAAATTCCCGTTGCTAATGTCAGCATTATTACATACATTGAGAAAGCAAGAGGACTGCAGAGAAAGCACATAAAAACCTGAGAGAAGTTTAAAATTGGTCAATATGCAATAAAGTGACTTATAAAGAAACTAAATGCCACGAATTTCAGTTTGAAGACGGAATATGACAGTTTTAAATTACATGTAGATGGCACCTATACATACCGCATCAAGAACACAAAATTTTACGAATGAATATTTGTTCTCAGTTAAAGAGGTGTGAACACACAAAAATGATTGGAAACAGAATGTCATCTGAATGTAATGCCGTTAGAGTTCTCTCATGAATGTATAACAGCCAATGTCTTTTAGTTGTATACTGTTCACACGAACATTCAGTTCTTAGCTATGACATTCGTTTCTTCAGAACAAATGAAGCAAACAGGAAAACAGTTTTCAAACTGCAGAAAAGATCACTAAGAAAAATACCCATAAATAGTAGTCGAACTCATTGTAAACATCTGTACGAAAGTATGAGATTTTAACTACACCTTATGACTACATTTATCAATCAGTTGCGCACAAAAAGATCTGTCTTTGATTATGAAAAAATAGCTATACTGAACATTAAATTTACCAATAAGATTAAACATAAAATTCAAAACATTTTCGACCAGAGAATAAGACTGTACAAAAACTGAACAACGAGATTAAAAAGGTTACTAAAGCAAAGTTATTTAAATGGCAGTTAAGATGTATCTGTTAAACAGATCATTCTATGCAGTGAAGGATGACTTGGATAACAAAAGTAGAAATTTGCTACGAAATATAACATCATTTCACATAACACTATATTTACCTTATTTTATTTTCTGGAAAACCTTACTCCCAAAGCTATGCAATGTCTAATACTAACACCTTATCCTCTTTTTGAGCTGAACATTTCATTCGTTTCATTCGTTACAGAGAGACGCTAACTCACTATGTCAGGATACCAAACACAAAAATGAAAACGAAAAATCGACGCTACGGTCCTGACGTCAGCTGACAGTGTGGAAGTTATGAAATACTGTGTGTACAGTGCGGTAGTGTGAGCAGTTACCGGGGGTGCGCAATGAATGAAAGGTGTAGCCATAGCTTTTTACATTATTAAATAAGTTATTTGTAAAACTCTATTGTACACTAGGGATAACACGAATGAGATAGGCTGTTTTAAAAAGACTGGTCTTATATTCGAGGAAGTGGAGGCTCGAATCTTCAGCCATCTTGATTTAGGTTTTCGGTGGTTTCCCTAAATAACTTCAGGCAAATGTTGGGATGATTCCTACTACAAGGCCACGGCCGACTACATGTCCCATCCGTATCAAACTACTCTCGTAAATATGTTAATTTGGTTGTTCTTAAATGTAATATCATAAAATATCCAATAACCTTGTAAGAAAGTGATCTAAGGATGAATGAACTACTGCTACTTAGTTGACAGGCAGGAAAAATCGTGAAGACAAAACTTCAAGCCATATCCATGAGGCGCAGAACCGGAGTAAGAGGTGCCTCATTTGGGGCGTAACGTCAAGGAATGAACCACAGTCTGGTGAACTCCTTCGATCAGTATAGGGACAGACGTCGGATACTTTAGAATCGGCATCTCAATCTACGTCGGCATCAGACGTCTTTGTACAGCCATTTCTGACAGCTGCGCCCCTTGAATTAGCCGCGTGACTGAGTGGATCGACCACTTAACGTGACACGCATAACCATTTAGTTCGTGATTGAGAGTAAACGGCGATTCCAGGGTATATTAAACGTAAAGACAAGCCATGTGGGTTAATATAAGAGTAACCGTTCTGCTTTGCGAGGCATCTTCGTTTTTTCTAATTTTTTTTTTCATTTCATCTGGTCTTGCTGTCTATCGAAGTATTGTGTGTAAATACACGTAGTATCTGCTTCAGGTCGGGCTGTAGCTGTGGAGGTCATTACGCGCAAAAACTTGTTCTTTGGTATCTGAAACAGCTTGCATTTTAATGCAATAGTAATGCTCCGCATGCTGATCTCTGGCATTGTAGAGCTACCACGATATAGTTTCTAACGTAGCACTCAATGACCAAAAAAAAGGATTGAATGACACTTCACTTCCAATAGCTGTGAGCCTGAGTCCTTTGACAGTGGAAACTGAAGAATAGAATTTGTAATTTTGAAGATTGCTGTGATAAGTACAATGACATGCAGGTAATTAACGAGAAGTGAAAACTATGAAGCAAAAGCTTGTATCAAAAACGTATGTAAGACAATATTGGAGTTGAGATTTCCTGGAAGAATGGACAGCTCCGTAGACAAAACCCTTGCACCCGGGAAGCAAAGGTGATGAGTTTGAGTCCCGGTCCGACACACACTTCTAATCTGCCAGGAAGTTTCAAATCAGCGCACAATCCACTGCAGAGTGAAAATTCAATTTGGCAAGTGTTAGAGCTAATTGCAAAAATATTTATTGCTATCAGACTGAAGAATTAATAAATAAAGTTAATGAAACGTTCACGACCGAATTATAGTTCTTAGATGATTGGTTGTCAATAGGTTGTAAATGTGGGATAAAAGAAATGAAGAAGAGGATTGATGAATTTGTTCTGGAAGGCTATACAGAGAAGAATAGGGGAGACAGATAAACAATTCCAGTAAATCGGAATTTAGTGGTTACATGGACTTAACCGGCTTTAGAAATGCATATGGCACCAGGGAGCTATGGGTGAAGTTACAAATCAGAACAATGAGTATGCATTTCCACAATATGTATGAAACCGTACTTATAAAGCTGGGACAGCGAGTTAATGATTCATCTAATATTAGTGTGTATATACGTCGCTGCTACAGCTACCTACAATGCAAAAATACAGAAAGCTGTAGAAAAACACAGCATGTGTTAAAATTTGTTGTAATATGTCTATTTCTGTGATGATGTTATTAGATGTGTTAATATTTTTAAAGAAAAATGGTATTTTGAAGAACTGTGGTCAGAGAAACAGTTGTTGGGCAACAGTATCTGTGACTGCGATAGCAGCTCTGTGGAGTCGTAGAAACTTTGACAGTCAGTAGTGGAAAGCTGTGGTGTGCAGCGGGCGCGGTTTTGTTGAGTGTGCAGTGTAATACATGGACGCACTTTTGTAAGTATGTGAGTTGCAGATTTATTACGAGGATGAATGATGAGTCATAACAATGATTATATAGCATATGGACATAAAAAAGGTTTTGGCATAAAGATCAAGGTATTATTTGACGAGGTAAAAAGTTTCTTTCTTTTATAAAATTATACTGTTGGTACATTTCACCCTTAAAATGTCACCCTTAAATGTGTGAGAGAGAGGAAAAATTTTAATTACCAGTGAGGTTGAGTGCAAATAAACTGTTCAGTTTTTGTAGTTCTGTGTATAACTGGACAATGGTAATAGTGAATTATTATTCATACTATTGGAGCAACTTAATAGTTTGGGCCTTCACCATTCACAAGTACGATGACAAGTGAAAATTAGAATATTTCAGTCACAATTGACAAAAGTTTACAAAATAACTAAGCTGCTCCATTTGATGACATACTCAGATTTGATATCCTCGGGGGTTGTGGCTTCATAAAATCCCAGCGTTCGACTTGCTGAAGTACTAATTTTTAAATAAAACGCAGAGTACATAACTTTTCTTGTTTTGTATTATGACAGATTTGGATGTGCATCCATGATGTTTACATTTATTGTGTGGCAGCCTCCGAAAGAGTCTCACACAAACAGATTCCGAAAGACAATAATGCAAGGATCGAATACATAGTTAAATGTAAGATTTACAAAATAACAATTAAAAGACATTAGATGATTTTCGTTACTTACATCAAAAAATGGACCACTTGTTATCCTACATGTTCTGATATTGAATTTTCTTAATTTCATGTACAATTTCAATGGCTTTTACAGTACAACAATTTAAATTGAATTTTACTTAATTATAAACAAATTACTTTGAATAAAATATTATTAAGGGTATTGTGGATAGCTCTTAAGTAGGGCTATCTTATTAATAATCATAATGAATAAACACTGTAGCTTTTCAGAAATGGGGAAGAAATAAATCTTCAAGAAATGTGGTGCAATATGGCTGCACAGTTTATATCACGAAATTTCAAAGTTGGATTATTAACAAACGGCTAATTTCCCTTAATTGTAACATAAATCTAGTAACATATTAATGTGAAATTTAATCTGAGATAGTGAACTCATTTATACTAAATTTTTAAAGGGAAGTTTGCTACTGGAACTGGGTATGGAGGTAACAGTATAAAGTATTGACAGTTAAAAATTCGAGCTAAACTGACCTCTTCAGAGAATGTTGACATGAGGAAGGAATTTCAGGTAGGGACGGGAAGGTAGTCCCATTTCACCCTCGTCACAGTCGAGTTTTAGATAATTATTCTATTGATTGATCTTGTGAGTTAATTTAATGTGCCAAGGAAGTTATTAGATTAAATGAACTGTCATATTAGACTCCATAGGTTTTTTATTAGTTCCTTCTTAACTGAAATTTCAGAACTTAAAGGTTGAGTCATGTGTTTAATTGGCATTCTGTGTCAAGATAATGAACCCAATTCCCTGGATCAACTGTAGCTAGTTTTTAGCGGTTATTTTTAGCTGTTTCGGAGTCTTCCCATGTTGATGTTACTGCCAGTACTTCTTTTTGCAGGTGAGATTCATAATACCTGACTGTTTCGTTTCCTTTGCGCGATGTGGGTTCTGTCAGTTTCTTTATTTTGCCAGGACCATATGTCAGTGCAGGTTACATTCTTATGAAGGTGGGCATTACAGTTTGGTTTTGTTTATACAGTTACGTTTATTTTTCAAACATTTCGCATTGACCAAGTCTACTGAGCATGAATTATTGGTTTGCTTATTTATTTGCTTATGAATAAGTTCGGTTTTCGCACACAAAGGATTCTTTTCAGTTTCATGTAAGTGATGTAAAGTCGTTAGAGCCGGAGTGCATTATGAACAGTTGCTCGATCGTGTTGAAAGATGTAATCGCCATCCCCGAATTGCTCTTCAACAGTGGGAAGCAAAAAGGTGCTTAAAACATCAGTGTAGACGTATGCTGTGATAGTGCCACTCAAACCAAGAAGGGGTGCAAGCGCCCTCCATGAAAAACACGATCACACCAAACACTACCGCCTCCGAATTTTACTGTTGGCACTACACACGCTGGCAGACGACGTGTATAAGGAAACAAATGTGAATACTAAATTCTCTAAATTCTTCACATTGTTTAAATTGAACTTCAAAAAGGCATTTCCAAAAGTATGCATGCCTGTATCAACATTTCTCAAAAACAGATGGATAACAGCAGGTATTAAGACGTCCTCCCAAACCCTTGAAACACCTTAGTTCCATGAAAAAGAGTCGCTATGATCCAGAATTCTTAAATTTCTATCACAGATACAAAAAGATCTATAGGAAGGTGCTGAGTGCTGCAAAAAAGTCATTTAATGACAAAATAATATATAATGCAGAGAATAAATTACAAAGCAGAGTGGGATATTATAGAAAAGGAAACGAGGAGAGGAAAACAGTCACAGAATAACATGCTGCTAAGGGAGGGGGATAAGGTAAAAATTGATCCACAACACTTAGCAAACTGTGTAAATGAGCATTTTTCAAGTATTGCAGAGAAGTTACAGCAAAAATTCCCCAAAACAAATATAACACCTGTAAATAATGTTGCACTAAATACAATGATGTTACTTCCAACCACAGAGAATGAAGCCAATAAAACTGTTCAAAAACTAAAAAATATAAAAAAGTCGGTAGGCTTAGGTGAACTACAAATGTGTGTACTGAAACAATGCATAGGGATTATACAAGGCCCCTTAATAAATATAATAAATGAATCCTTCACATCAGGGACATTTCCAGAGCAATTAAAACATACAAGAGTTGTACCTTTGCTTAAGAAAGATAATGCAGAAGACATAGAAAATTACTGGCCCATTTCCCTGCTGTCAGCATTCTCAAAAATAATAGAAGCAGTTGTGAAAGGCAGGTTAATGAATTACCTGAATAAGTTCAAATGGCTCTGGGCACTATGGGACTTAACATCTGTGATCATCAGTCCCTAGAACTTATAACTGCTTAAACCAAACTAACCTAAGGACATCACACACATCCATGCCCGAGGCAGGATTCGAACCTGCGACCGTAGCAGTCGCGCGGTTCCCGACTGCGCGCCTAGAGCCGCTAGACCACCGACCTGAATAAGTACTCCGTCTGCAGGCCACAAGGCCCATCGGGACCATCCGACCGGGGTATCATCCTCAGTTGATGATGCGGATAGGAGGGGCGTGTGGTCAGCACACCGCTCTCCCGGTCGTTTTCTTTGACGGGAGTCGCTACTATTCGGTCGCGTAGCTCCTCAATTGGCATCACGAGGCTGAGTGCACCCCGGAAAATGGCAACAGCGCATGGAGACTGGATGGTCACCCATCCAAGTGCCGACCACGCCCGACAGCGCTTAACTTCGGTGATCTCACGGGAACCGGTGTATCCACTGCGGCAAGGCCGTTGCCAATTACCTGAATAAATACAATGTTTTAAGTGAATCACAGTTTGGTTTCCGAAGTGGCAAAAATATGGAGTCAGCCAGAGTAGAATTCACAAAAGTTCTACTTGATGCTCTTGATGAAGATGAGTGTGTCACAGGCATATTTTTCGATTTTTCTTAGGCATTTGATACAGTCGACCACAAGATTCTATTAAATAAATTAGAAGCATTAGGAATAACAGGGGTAACTAATGCCTGGTTCGATCATGCCTAGCAGACAGGGCACAAAGAGTAGAGATAACACACACTTCAAATAGATCTAAACATTTAGTAAAACACTTATCAGAACCAAAATACATTAATATAAGTGTTCTGCGAGGTAGCATATTAGGACCAATACTGCTCCTGATATACATCAATGACTTTCCCAGTAGTGTTACTCATGGTGAAAAAATCCTCTTCGCTGATGACAGCAATATTATAGTCATTGAGAAAACAAGTGAACTCCTTGCCGAGAAACTAAATGAAACTCTCAAGGAAGTTTATGAATAAAGTGGCATTGAACATAAAGAAAACTAATGCCTTGATTTCCAGTTTGAAGAGGAAAAATGTTAATGCTTAATTAAATGTAGATGGCACCTCTATAGACTGTCTAACAAATGCAGAATTTCTAGGAATGAATATTGATTCTCAATTGAAGTGGTGTGAACACACAAAGGTACTTGCAAACAGAATGTCATCAGCATGTTATGCCCTTAGAATCCTATCATCAGTGCGTAACATGCAGTGTCTTTTAGTTACATATTACTCATATGTACACTCAGTTCTTAGCTGTGGCATTCTTTTTTGCGGAACAAATGCACAAAATATGGACATAATTTTCAAACTCCAGAAAATAGCCATAAGAATCCAGAATGAGATTTTCACTCTGCAGCGGAGTGTGCGCTGATATGAAACTTCCTGGCAGATTAAAACTGTGTGCCGGACCGAGACTCGAACTCGGGACCTTTGCCCTTCGCGGGCAAGTGCTCTACCATCTAGCTACCCAAGCACGACTCACGCCCCGACCTCACAGCTTTACTTCTGCCATAAGAATAATAACCAAAAATACTAGTCAAACTCATTGTAAAGATGTCTTCAAAACACTGGGAATTTTAACTGCTCCATGTGAATAAATGTACCAGTCAGTTATACACATCAAAAATAACATTGGTAATTACTGCACAAACAGCTCTATCCATGACTATGCAACAAGAGATAGACTCAACTTACATTTACCAAGAAAAAATAAACATAAAACTCAAAACACCATTATCTACCAAGGAATAAAACTGTACAATAAATTATCGAAAGAGAATAAAGAAATTGCAAAAGTACACTTGTTTAAAAAGCTAAAAAGTACCTGTTATGTAATAAATTTTGTACATTGAAGGATCACTTAGATAAAACAGAGTAAGTTCAGATGGTTCAAATGGCTCTGAGCACTATGGGACTTAACAGCTGAGGTCATCAGTCCCCTAGAACTTAGAACTACTTAAACCTAACTAACCTAAGGACATCACACACATCCATTCCCGAGGCAGGATTCGAACCTTCGACCGTAGAGGTCGCGCGGTTCCAGGCTGAAGCGCCTAGAACCGCTCAGCAATTCCGGCCGGCAAAACAGAGTAGGGGTTTGATAAAAAAAACGTTGTACAAATAAATAATAATAATAATAATGATTATAAAACATCCCACATTCCATATAACACCTTCACTTTATTTTTTTGCTTCTTTTTTTCTTTCTAGAAATACTTATACCCAAGCTATGGGTAGCACAATACTGACACCCCTTCCTCTTTCTGAGCTCAAGATCTCACTCATTATGGAGGGATGTTGACTCAGTTTTTCAGGGTAGCAAATGGGAAGTTGCGGTACATAAAATGGCACAGAGAGCACCAGTGTGTGTATGTGTGTGTGTGTGTGTGTGTGTGTGTGTGTGCGTCTGTGCGTGTGTGCGCGTGTGTGTAGTGAGTGAAGTGTTATGAAAAAATGTGTGTGTGTGTGTGTGTGTGTGTGTGTGTGTGTGTGTGTGTGTGTGTGTACAGTGACTGATCGTGAGATATGAGTGAACAGAGTGGCATTACATTACTTTAATAAATTATTTGTCAAAAAAGTATTGTATACCAGGAGTAAATCTAATGATTATGTCTAACTAGAAATCTGTAAATATATGTGTATACAAATTAGCTTATTTTAAATTGGTCTAAAGTTGTAAATACTTTAACATGTCCTATATCCTTGTAAAAAGAGATCTACGGATGAATAAAGCTACTACTTCTACTACTACTACTACTACTACTACTACCCTTAAAAAAAAGCGAGACCGAAACTCTTAAACAGAAAAGCACGCTCAAAATTTAATAAATACACGTCAAGGAAAACACAGAAGAAGATAAACACTTAACTTACCGCTCTGTATATGTATTGTAACCTCCGCATTATGTGTTTCCAAATGAAACTTAGCCCTACTTTACCTCCCACTCTATAAAAAAAACTATGTACTACCAAAAGTATGTACCCACAAACTGTTATCCAACTTGAATCTGTATTCTAACCTTTGACCAAACAGAAAATAATCTGAATTGAACTGTAATTGGTCTGAATACAACTTGTCCTTATATTAAATGCGCAACTGAAGTAAGACAATCATCTGGCCCTAATCAAAATTTCCACTTACCTCTCGTCTTGACAACATTGTTGCAGATTTATCGTAAGCAAAACAGCAAGCAGGCAGCGGCTAAGCTAGATTTCTGTTTCTAAATACATATTCAGAACGTTGTAACAACTTGGTGCAATGTAGTAATGCTTAATAATGAACCTTCTTCAAACTGTAGGGTGGGGAGAGAAACTATTTCTATGAAATGATATTACAATAATGACAACGATTTTAGAATAAAGTATGTATTCAGAAAGACAGAGTAAAGCTTCACTTGATATCCACACATAACACTGGTCTGAACAATACTATGCTTTACAAAGTGAACGCTGATGTGAAAAGGGTACAGTCACTCAGCAAATTAACTAGCTGACAATCACTGTGCTAACAAATTAGCTGCGCAGTACTACAGTCTTACCTCAGGTTTCTTCTCTTCAAAAATAGTAACATTCTTCAAAATTTATACTCTTTTCGCCTACCAATATATAGATCATATTTGTCCTTGATGTCCTTTACAACAAATCTTTCTTCATCTAACAGATGTATTCACAAGTCAAAACAGCAATACTGAATACATCCATCACCTACCACAGGTCAAGCAAAAATGTATGTAATTGAGCAGAGGCGAAGACTGTGCCACAACAAGACCAAAGATTGTTTAACAGTAACATAACTTGCCCTCTCTTTGAAGTGCCCATCGATAACTTACTAATATCGAAAATGACATTCCCACCTTACAGTACTCACCCGAGAGCTGGAGGAAATGTTGTAGCACTTTTGCATCCTTATTAGGGAGAAGTAGAAACTCCGAGGAAAGCAATGAAGACGTCCTAGATAGTTTTAACGTTAAAGGCATTTGTCTTACCGATCAGTCGGTTACAACTGTGCATACCCCCCCACTCCCCGGATCTTGCTACTGAAACGGCAAATGATCTCGAAAACAGATGTGAGACTGGCAGAGTCCTCAAAATCTGGGGTAATCCTTGTCATTCTTCCATGGTAACAATGAAGTCTTCAAATTTTGTGTCTCCCCTAGTGCCAGTGAGCTAAGGGAACTGGACTGTGTTTATCAGAATGTTTCTCTTCTGCGACGCGATTGTCCTCGGAGATGCATCGCCATCAAATCAGAAAGAAGTCGTTTCTCAAACTGAACTGTCTTAATAAGAGCAGTGTGCAGACAGTCTGCAACCCATTCCGCATATTTCAATCTTCGTTCCTGCAGCCCTTCTCCTTCATAAATTCAATAAATCGTAAATTCATTTCAGCCATGCCTCTTGACTTGACCAAGGTACTTTGCAGTAAAATATAAAGTCTCCATTCTCTTCTTTCAGGTCTATCGAAAACTGTTGCTAACGACAGTGGAATAATGTGTACGACGTCATAAATTTTACTATTCGTACCACCAGTTTCTTCGTGTGCCCCATGACTGCAAATTTTACACAAAGTGCTTCTTGATGTACAGAACAATGAATCCCGTCTGTGGTCGTTGTAATTTTTTGCTCTTTCATTGTCAACTAAATCTTTAAATTCTTTCTGCATGATGCTGTAATGTCGTTTCAGAGCCAACATGCAGTGCCCGTAGCTTTTGCGACTGCGTAATATATATTTTGAGGTTTCTCATCCCTCTCTTCTGTCCAAACTGTTCGTTTTTAAAGGCTTACGACGACAGATTGTTAGACTGACTCTTTTTTTGCAAATAGATACCGGATCTGTGGACGTCTTTCAGACAATGAACAAATAGCTGACGCCACGATTGTGCCGAACTGAAGAGACCTGTGTCTACCGAAAAATACGAGACCGGAATAGTCAATACAACATCGCGCTGTCCGGGTAATTTCAAGAAGGACCGAGCAAAGACAGACAGACGCGTCCCGCACCATCCTCGTGCACGCGTGAAGTTTGGCACGCTGTGGCCGGTCCTAGCTATATTGGTACGATGTACCCTCCCCCATGCGCTGAACAATGTTTTGTGGACTAAAGATGTAGAGGATTGTAGTGAAGAATACGGCATATGAGAACCATTCCGGTCTTCACTTGAAGTAACTCGGAGTAAGCAAGTACTATTATAACTGCCACAGGGATATGAATGTCGCAAAACCAGCAGACACATATCGCAAATAGCAGGTGGCTCTGGCTACCAGTGAAATGTTAGCTACTGAAAGTGGAGCCTCAACGCTTGTTTTTTGAGCTGTTGTACGGACATCCGTGGACAGATTACAGTGCCATTTGTGACTCAGCGTAGCCCTAAAATAACCTTGTGGCCCTTTCATTTTGCGAAAACAAACATCGTCTCTTTATTCCCGCTCTAACATTACCTGCCGTTGTAAAGCTTAAACAGCGTCATTATTTTCCCTTAAACTAGTAACACCTTTTAATGCCGTCGCTCACGTCGTATTCACATTCTACACACCTGTTTGGTAGCCACCCGCACTGCAGTACCAGCTACTTGAAACAACTTTGTTTTTATTTTGCTGCGCGTTAAACATTAATTTTCCACGTCCGGCGTTGCAGCAATAGAGCGTCCGTACAGGTTCCGTTGCTTTTCACGAACGGGTTATAAGGCTGCTAAATTCTATGATTTTCTCTCCACGCATCCGCTGCTGCTTCTGCTACCTCAAATGCCTCAACTCCGTCTAGAAACGGCGTTTGCCGTATGATGCAAAACATGTCGAGGTAGCACGTAAATGGATCACAAGAAGCCGTATATATTCGCTTCATTGAGTAACAGTGAACACTGAAAGCCCCGCTTGGTACGAAAACAATTAATGAACTTCAATTTTCTTGTAACATTCCCATTTTAGTAACGTCTGTACTGTCGCAATATGATAACTTACTTATAGCTCATAATTTGCTAGAACAACAGTCGTAGCATTGACTAGGTGGCTGAAATAATATTTGTGAAGCTGTATTGTAAGAAAACTATGTTGTATCATGAGTCTTTATCTCAATAACAGAAACATTTTGTGCAGTCATAAAAACGTGTAATGTAGTTATGAGAAAAACTTTGTGATCTGTCACATGACAGATATGAAGATAGGGAAGTTGGTGACAGATCACAAAGTATATATATATATATATATATATATATATATATATATATATATATGGAGGGATAGAAAGAGAGAGAGAAGTAATTAATTCATGTGTACCGATCAACCAAGAGAATAAACCAAATCTAGAAAGAGTAAATAAGTATTAGTGAAGTGGTAGAAAATGCGATCCGTAAAATTTCACAGAATCATGTGAAAGTTCTGATGGGGAATCTTAATGCGCATTTATGGAGAGCGACAAACTGGTAGCTTCCCTGCACACAGATAGAGCAATAAAAATGTAAAGAGAAATTTCAACTTCAAAATTATTCAAACCCATTTTAAGAAAAGACCGCAAAAAGAATGAACATTGTAATGAATCGACGAGGATGTAGGCCAATTCCAAACTGATCATATAGCAATCTCGTGTTAATAAGCAGGAAATACACGTAGGAGGTAACACTTCCATAGACCACTACCTAACCCGAGAGGAACCAAATTGAAAGCCCCAAAAAGTCTGCGAAATGGTCAGTCATTCCTAAATTTGATGCTACTTAAACACCACTAATGTTATTAGCGGACAAACTTAACAAAACGTGAGCACAAAATTGGGAACAACTCAGACACAATTTCATGGGAAGTGCTCAAAACCAGATTCATTTACGAAGGAGAAAAATATGCCATTGGAGGAATGATGATTGTGAATTCCATAAGTGGTGTAGGTGGTAAAGACCCATACCATCTATGGGCTCTAACTACTTGTGCAGCTTTCATATTTCTACGTATAAAACGTAGAATTACTAGACACTACACGACAATCCTTGAAATTACGAAATCGAAGTACAATGTACTTTATAAGGTACCACTGTTCATGTTGAACATCTTAAGAGTGGAAAAATTACTGTCAAGAAACACATACCTCAAGACTAAATATGGGACGATGTGCCTACCGTTTCATGCACTATCAAAATCACCACACTTGCCTTCAAAAATCTTCACACTCAGTTAGTCCTAATACACTGAAGAGCTAAAGAAACTGGTACAACTGCCTGATATCATGTAGGACTCCCGCGAGCATGCAAAAGTTCCTCAACACGACGTGGCATGGACTCGACTAATGTCTGAAGTAGTGCTGGAGGAAACTGACACCATGAATCTTCAAGGCTGTCCAAAAATCCGTAAGAGTACGAGGGCGTAAGGTCTCTTCTGAACAGTACGTTGCAAGGCATTCCAGGCATGCTCAATAATGTTAGTGTCTGGGGAGTTTGGTGGCCAGTGGAAGTGTTTAAACTCAGAACAGTGTTCGTGGAGCCACTCTGTAGCAATTCTGGATGTGCTGGGTGTCACATTGTCCTACTGGAATTCCGGAGTCCATTGTAATGCATATTGGACATGAATGGATGCAGGTTATCAGTGAGGATGCTTACCTACGTGTCACCTGTCAGAGACATATCTAAATCATATGAAGACCTATCAGGGGTCCCATATCCCTCCAACTGCAAACGCCCCACACCATTATAGAGCCCTCACCAGCTTGAAAAGTCCCATGTTGACACCCAAGGTCCATGGATTCAGAGGTTGTCTCCATACCCGTACACGTCCATCCGCTCGATACAATTTGAAACGAGACTCGCCCGACCAAGCAGCGCGTTGCTAGTAGTCAACAGTCCAATATCGGTGCTGACGGGCCCAGGCGAGGCGTAAAGCTTTGTGTCGTGCAGTCATCAAGGGTACGTGAATGGGCCTTCTGCTCCGAAACCCCATATCGATGATGTTTTGAATGATTCACACGCTGATACTTGTTGACGGCCCAACAATCAAATCTGCAGCAATTTGCGGAAGGTCTGTACTTCTGTCGCTTTGAACTTTTCTTTTCAGTCGCCCTTTGTCCCGTTGTTGCATGCTCTTCTCCCGGCCGCAGCGATGTCGGAGATTTGATGTTTTGCCGTTTCTGATAGTCACGGTTCACTCGTGAAATATTCGTACGGGAAAATCAAATCTTGATAACCTGCCATTGTGGTAACAGAAACCGATCTAACAACTGTGCCAATCCCTTGTTGTCTTATACAGGGTGTTACAAAAAGGTACGGCCAAACTTTCAGGAAACATTCCTCACACACACAAAAAAAAGATGTTATGTGGACATGTGTCCGGAAACGCTTAATTTCCATGTTAGAGCTCATTTTAGTTTCGTCAGTATGTACCGTACGTCCTCGATTCACCGCCAGTTGGCCCAATTGAAGGAAGATAATGTTGACTTCGGTGCTTGTGTTGACATGCGACTCATTGCTCTACAGTACTAGCATCAAGCACATCAGTACGTAGCATCAACAGGTTAGTGTTCATCACGAACGTGGTTTTGCAGTCAGAGCAATGTTTACAAATGCGGAGTTGGCAGATGCCCATTTACTGTATGCATTAGCACGGCGCAATAGCCGTGGCGCGGTACGTTTGTATCGAGACAGATTTCCAGAACGAAGGTCCCGACATGACGGCGTTCGAGGCAATTGATCGGCGTCTTAGGGAGCACGGAACATTCCAGCCTATGACTCGCGACTGGGAAAGACCCTCTTGACTTTCATTTATGGGGGCATTTGAAAGCTCTTGTCTACGCAACCCCGGTACCAAATGTAGAAACTCTTCGTGCTCGTATTGTGGACGGCTGTGATACAATACGCAATTCTCCGGGGCTGCATCAGCGCATCAGGGATTCCATGCGACGGAGGGTAGATGCATGTATCCTCGCTAACGGAGGACATTTTGAACATTTCCTGTAACAAAGTGTTCGAAGTCACGCTGGTACGTTCTGTTGCTGTGTGTTTCCATTCCATGATTAATGTTACTTGAAAAGAAGTAATAAAATGAGCTCTAACATGGAAAGTAAGCGTTTCCGGACACATGTCCACATAACATATTTTCTTTCTTTGTGTGTGAGGTATGTTTCCTGAAAGTTTGGCCGTACCTTTTTGTAACACCCTGTATAGGCGTTGCCGACTGCAGCGTCGTCTTCTGCCTGTTTACATACCTCTGTATTAGAATACGCGTGCCTATACCAATTTCTTTGGCGGTTCAGTGAACCATAGTAGTAGTTCTTCTACGCCCATTCTCGCACTCTCTGTTGCTGTGATGCAATATTCTCTACTGCCCTTGGAAGATCAAGCACATGAGAAAGAATCGTAGAGGGTAGCACAATAAATAACTTCACAGTCGATTTACCATCCAGAATAACTAAAAAAAAAAATTAATTTCCAGCCAATAGGCCTTGAAGGACCTGCGGTACCGATCGGCTGCCATATCATCCTCAGCCCATAGAATAAGGAGGAGCATGTGGTTGGCATACCGTTCTCCCGGAGCTGCTACTTCTCAATCAAGTTGTTCCTCAGCTTGCCTCACAAAGACTGAGTGCACCCCGCTTGCCAATAGCGCTCAGCAGACCGTATGGTCGCTCAACCAAGTGCTATCCTAGCCCAACAACGCTTAACTTCGGTGATATGACTGGAACTGGTGGTAGCACTGCGGCAAGACCGTTGGCAATATCAAGATTAACGCTCGGCGTAACTGTATACGAATGCGTTAGGGCATTGATGTTAGCTGATCTTGACGCAGCTCTCTTGGTACCTCTGATTTCCAAGGTTCCTTTCAGACGCATTTTCTCTTCAAGTCCCGATTTGGTGGAGTTGAAAAGAAATTCCTTATGGATGGCAGAATAAGTTTGTGTGCCTCACTTACAACTTTTCGTTCCTATTTCAGAGTTTCCTGTGCATAGTCAGGTTTTTCCCTTTGTTTGAAATTTCGTTATCTCACGTCTTCGAATTCTGTATCACTGTCTGAAGTTATGCAGTCGTCCACTGCTCCCCTTGGAATCACTGTAATCTATGAAGCGAGCAGTTAGATGTGCATAACACAGTGGGTCACCATCATGCACGTCCTGTAAATTGTGTCGGGCGTCCTTGAAATGTGCTTCGTTTTTGTAACAAGTGCGCCTTGTCCTCCCATGAATGTCCATATTTTTCTTATGCACTTCACGGTCATGTTGCTGCGGACTTATTCGACATTTATTCATGACAGTTTCTTTACTAGGCTGCGGATGATCTTCCACATCCGTAATTACGTTTATCACCCTGTCCTTGGACAACGACTGTCCTTTAGTAAATTTCACTAGAGACGGGATTTGTGGCTCCCTGTCCGACAAGCGTGATGGACTACATGGCTCGACACCTATTTCAGTATCACTTTCACTTGTTAAGCACATATCGTGTAAATGCACATGGTCCGCACAGTCGAGCGTATACGACACGACACATTCCATTTACTCATCTTGCAGAAACGCTAATATTTCATCTGCTACTTCTCTCTCATTCTGCGATATTCCTTTGGGTCCCTTCTGACGAAATATCAACTTCGACAACTTTCGCTGTAGCTATAATAAAAGTCAGCTTTGTTTATCGTTGCCTTTGCTCTGCTTTGTATCAACACCACTACCACTGTAACACTTTTTTGAGTTACTCGTTGACTAAGCAGTTCAACTACACTGCCTCGAGATGACTGGGTGTTTGTGTTGTCCTCATCATTTCATTATCATTCGTGAAAGTGGCGAGACTGGACTGAGCAAAGGTTGAGAGTTCGTACGGGCGTGATAACTGCGAAGTTGAGCTCCCCACAAACCAAAACATCATCACCATCATATTCTACTACACTCCGTAGCCTCATGCTGTGCTCAACATTGGATACCTCCAGTCCCGCCCCTTGCAATCATTAGCAGCCAATATTGTCAATGGATCTAGGCAACATGTGCGGCGTCGAATACCGTAAACATCATTGGTCCTCTGCGACCTTGTACTCAAGGAGTTTGTTGCCAAGGTGTACTTGTTCGTATGGTTGTGTGAAACACACGTTTTATCGAAGTATACTACTGGACTGTTGTCCACAGCATGAAATACGTGCATTGTGCACAAAAGCTTTCTTCTTGCTGCTGCAATTTCTCTGTACTCCACTAAACATTTTCGTCCATCAGTACATTTTCTGAATCAAAAACCAAGTGGGCGAAGAAGACGGTGGACAGAGGTCTCTGAGCTAGAATAATTAATTTGTTTATTTGGGGATTTCTCTGTATTTTTCTAGCCGTCGGATACTCTCCTCTGTCGTAGTAGTCAAATACAGTAAGTTATAAGCACAAACTTTTTGAATTATGTAGCTTTCCGTTTTGATTATATCCCTTTGTTTGGAGAATCAAAAGACACCACATCTGAAGATTATGCCGATTTTACTGCACTGTCAACAAAAAACACAGTCGATTTGCAAATACGACAGGCTTTTGCTGTGAATTTATGTATTTTCGTAAAATTTATATTGTTCCTGGCTGCGTCACTGTCGACCAGATCCGTAAACTAATTTGGAATATGTTCAATAGGACAATTTTTGTTTGTTTTCGGATGTCTTGCCGCCCTTAATACACATCAGTCATTGTACGCCCTTGCTCCTCTCACGCTCACTATGAAACACACGGCAGTGCGCCTTTCTACGGACGACTGAAACATACGTGAATACACGGTATCGCAGGAACGCCGTACATACTGTATAGCTGAAGGTGACCTCCATCGCTGCTGTATTGAGAATGTGGCAACAATACTGTGAAGCGGACGAATCAAACGGCTTCGCGCCTGACGAGTCGCACAGAGGGTATGACCTTGAGCTATTTGGTTACGGTCACTGTAGTGTAGTTAAAGAGAGAAGGAAATACCATGATGATAGGCAAATTCCGATTCACCGAGTTCAGCTTAGGAAGAGCTGACTCGGTCGAAATCTAGGGCTTTCCGCTTCGCTTTTCAAGAATGCGAGCGAAGAGTTCTTAACTGTAGCCAGCAGCGGTCTCCCATCAAAGAATACATTCCGTCTACAAGGTTTTCTCGTTGGCATAGAAACCAAGTTTTACGGCGTGTTTTTACTGAGATGGTGTACAGCAGGTATTCGCTGCATGGTCGATGGTTCAGCGCAGGTGTAAACTAGGGTGACCAAACGTCCCGGAAAACCGGGACTGTCCCAGTTTTCATCCCGGTGTCCCGAAAATTTGTTTCGGGACGCTCAAAAGCCCCGGAATTCAGTTTTTAAATACATTTCGTGAAACTTTCTCAAATTTTTGGGATTTCGCTATATTAAAGGAAATACAACACAAGAAATTAATATATTTTAGCTTGTTTGTCTAAAACCTCCATTGTCCCATACTAGTAATCACAGTGTCAGTATTTATCCACTCAGGCAATAATTTGCTTTGAGCGGTACTTTGACCAACAAGTAGTAAGTTGTATTATTGTAACAGAGCTATGAAACCGCCCGATTGTCGCGCCACTTACTGACACATTCTTTGTCAGAACAGTGTAGTAGTTGATGTTTTGTCAGATAAACTGCAATAGTTTTTTCTCATATTAGTGGTATTATTGCCGCAGTATTGTGAAACGCAATGCCGAAACGTGCCTGCAAGTTCGGTGACTGTTATTCCAAGGAATGGAATTTCATTAAGAAAGGTGGTTTTGATTACGAAGCAGAGTGTTCCGTATGTAACTGTTTTATTAGTATAAGTCATGGTGGACGTTCCGACGTAGTTGATCACATCAGGTCAAAGAAACACATTAACAGATACAGTGCACCGAGCTGCAGCAACACTCTACAAAATTATTTTGTGAAACATCATTCAAGTGAAGAGACGAAAGTACGAGCAGCCGAGCTTACACTAGCCTACCACACGATAAAACATCACCAAACTTATAGATCTAGTGATTGTACTAATAAGCTTAACAGCATTATGTTTGATGATTCTTCCATTGCAAAAAAAGTTTAGTTCAGCAAGAACCAAAGTTTCAACCTTAGTGAAAGGAGTTATTGCTCCCCAGAGTGTAAAGGAAAGCCTTGAATACTTCAAAAAGTCTCCTTTCTACGGGATATCCACTGATGCCAGCAATCATAAGACCACTAAAATATTTCCGTTTGTTGTTCAGTTTTTCGATATTAATCAGGGAATTCAGACCAAACTTTTGAAGGTGAGTCCCCTACCTAATGAAACATCTGACGAAATTTCAAGATTTTGTATGAATACTATCGAAATGTTTGATCTGGAGAAAAATAAATGTGTGGCATTTTGTGGAGACAATACCAACACAAACTTAGGTGGTTTAAAAAGACAAGGAAAATGCAACGTATTTGCCAAATTAAAGGCAACATAGCATGAAAACGTTGAAGGCATAGGGTGCCCTGCGCATGTTTTACACAATAGCGTGCAGACATCTGCTGACAGTTTAAGCTGTGATGTTGAAACCATCGTCATGAAGAGGCTTAAGCAGTTCTGTGATTATGTGGGAACTGAATATATGAATGTAATGTGTCACTCGAAAACTCGCTCGTTATCACTGTTTCCAGCAGTTAAAAGAGTAATCCGCCTGTTTGAACCGTTAAAAGATTTTTTCCTAAATGAAGACAAAGCCCCCAAAATATTGGTTCAGTTTTTCATTAACCCTTTAAGTGAAGCCTACTTATGGTTCATTCACAGTCAGCTTAGCACTTCGCAGCATGGGATAAAGGAAATTGAGGGAAGCACGAAAAGTGTAATAGAGGTAAATGATGTACTGAAAAATACTCTGGAAACTGTTACTAAGAGGAGAGAACAGCAGTTCATTTCTTTTAATGTTAAATCTGTCCTTAAAAGAGCAGAAGTATCAGAAGCAGCGGAAAGGAGTTTTAGAGAAGAAGTTAACAAGTTTTATGAAACTTGTCTAGAATATCTCAGCAAGTGGAGCGCCTCATATTTACCCCCATCGCCGGTGTTTGATTGGATGTTACTGAAGAGAGTGCCAAAATAGGAAAGTGTTGAAGAGACAGTTTCTTATTTGAAGATTAAAGAGATTGAAATCGATGATTCCATTCTCTTTGATCAGTTCGGCATACTGACAAATTTTGTTGAAAGTCAACACAAGTGGAATGATGAAAAAAAAATAACACCATTGGAATGTCATGAGAAGTGAGTGAGTTTTTTTAAAGGCTGTGACTGTCTTCAGCATTAGCTAAGTTGATAATAATTGCAAGGTATTTATTTGCAATCCCAGCCCATAATGCCAATGTGGAAAGAATATTTTCGTCCATGAATATCCAGTGGACTGATGAAGAAAACAGAATGGAGGTGGGCTCTCTTGAAGCAATCCTGCAGAGCCTGTACAACTACAAAATGGATTTTGCCGAGTTTTATCACTGTGTCTCAAAGAACAAAGACACGATCAAGAAGGCTGGAGGCAGTGAAAAATACCCTTTTCTCCAAGGACACTCAATTCATCCACAGGCGCTCAGTAATATTAAAGCTCATGTTAATATTAACTGATTAAAAGTTGAATGGCTGCAAAATTTTGTAAAATCGTAATACATTTCTTTATTACTGTATACGTTTATTAAATGTCATTAATTATACAGATAATCTAGATTATATCAATCTTTTGTATCCTCGTATTAGTTATAATAATCGGGTTAACAAAATATATCAACAAAACATTAATATTTAAAATTAAGAAACCTGGGTACATGTGGAATGAGGTGTTCATTGGCACCCTGGTGAATGTGTCACGGTTTTCACCGAAAATAATTTGGTCACCCTAGTGTAAATACTTTACTTCGTTTCATGTTCATTCTTGTTTTTGTGTTCGTTGGGAGATATGAACAGTAGGGCGTCTTTGTTTAAACAGCGCCCTATATTTTTTATAGTTAATCCCACTCCTTCAGACCTGTTCAAAATCGAATCACGAAACACGTATTTAAGTAAACACAGCATTCAACTTTATACGGAACAGAAACATGGATCTATAATACTATTTTGCTCTACTGTAATCTACTGTAGGTACAAAAAGCGGTAGCACAAGGTGCTCCACATGCGCAGTGATAGACTGCTCCAAGCAGTCAATGAAAGAATTCATCAGTGTTGCCTGCTGAAGTGAATTACAAGCAACTATGATAAGTTCCAAAAAGTTTTTGGTAGTTGTTGGAATATCGCGATACGAAACGTCTGATATGGATCCCCAAAGAAACGAGTCCACAAGAGTTAAGTCAGGAGAATGAGCAGGCTAACCCGCAATTACTTATCCTGCAGGATAATTTCAACGTGCATGAAAACAATTACGTGCTGGACAACTGTCGTGTTGGTACCACAAAACCATCTTGGTTCTTACGTCCATACCTGCAAATGTCAGTCAACTCGGTACCAAAAACTGTATATCGACAACGTTGTATGTCGACGAAGTATCAACCAAAACTCCGATATAGTTTGTGCTATGCGCTGTTGTACATGAGAATGAGCTTAAACGGTAATTAGTGAAAACACATGACCTACAGAACACAGGGAAAGTGTAACTGTTAGCGTTTGTCGTGTAGAGAACCTCTGGGGAAGTCGGTAAAGCATTCTACCGACTTCCCCAAGGGAGCTCTAAGCGACAGACCCTCACAGTTATGCTTTCCGTGTTTAAGCAGGTTCTCATGGACAACAGCACATAGCACAAACTATATCGGAGTTTTGGTTGATACTTTGTCGATACACACTATGTCATCAAAAGTATCCGGACACCTGGCTGAAAATGACTTACAAGTTCGTGACACCCTCTATCGGTAATTATGGAATTCAGTATGGTGTTGGCCCACCCTTAGCCTTCATGACAACCTCCTCTCTCGCAGGCATATGTTCTATCAGGTGCTGGAAGGTTTCTTGGGGAATGCCATCCCATTCTTCACGGAGTGCTGCACTGAGCAGAGGTATCGACGTTGGACGGTGAAGCCTGACACGAAGTCGACATTCCAAGAAATCCCAAAGGTGCTCTATAGGATTCAGGTCAGCACTCCGTTCAGGCCAGTCAATTACAGGGATGTTATTGTCGCGTAACCACTCCGCCACAGGCCGTGCATTATGAATAGGTGCTTGATCGTATTGAAAGATGCAATCGTCATCCCCGAATTGCTCTTCAAGAAGGTACTTAAAATATCAATGTAAGCCTCTGCTGTGACAGTGCCACGCAAAACAACAAGGGGTGCAAGCCCCCTCCGCGACAAACACCACCACACCATAACACAACCGCCTCCGAATTTTACTGTTGGCACTACATACGCTGGAAGACGACGTTCACCGGGCATTCGCGATACCCACAGGCAGCCATCGGATTGCTAAGTTGTGCACTGTGATCCGTCGCTCCACACAATGTTTGTTCCCTGTTCAATCGTCCAATGTTTATGCCCCTTACACCTAGCGAGGCGTCGTTTGGCATGGTTCAAATGGCTCTGAGCACTATGGGACTTAACATCTATGGTCATCAGTCCCCTAGAACTTAGAACCACTTAGAACTTAGAACCACTTAAACCTAACTAACCTAAGGACATCACACAACACCCAGTCATCACGAGGCAGAGAATCGTTTGGCATGGCTTATGGCTTATGAGCAGCGGCTCGACCATGAAATCCGAGTTTTCTCACCTCTCGCCTGTCATAGTACTTGCGGTGGATCCTGGTGCAGCTTTGAATTCCTGTGTGATGGTCTGGCTAGAAGTCTGTCTATTACACATGACGACCCTCTTCAACTGTCGGCGGTCTCTGTCAGTCAACACATGAGGTCAGCCTGTACGCTTTTGTGGTGTATGTCTCCCTTCACTTTACCACCTCACTAACACATCGGAAACAGTGGACCTAGGGATGTTTAGGTGTGTGGACGTATGACACATGTGATTCCCAATAACCTTACCACGTTCGAAGTCCGTGAGTTCCCCGGAGCGCCCCAATCTGCTCTCCACGATGTCTAATGACTACTGAAGTCGCTGATATGGGGGACCTGGCAGTAGGTGGCAGCAAAATGCACCTATTATGAAAAACGGATGTTTTTGGCGGTGTCCGGATACTTTTGACCAAATAGTGTACAACATTTGGTACCGATGTGAGTGTCTGACATCTGGGTGTATGGGTGTTAGCGGCGCGTCATCCAGAACATGAGGAAGAATTCCTGTGAGGAAGCTGGCGTTTGTGTTACCAGTGTTGGAATAACGGCCAATAATTGTATTACTAATCAACGCTGAAGTTCCACATGTCAACCCATAGTGGATTTTCGCTGACCCAACAATGCTTGTTCTCTGAATACTTGTACTGTTTTTGAGAAGATACGTTCGTCTGTGAAAAGAATATCGGAAGAAGTTGTGGTTGGCGAGTATTTGCTGCCGTGCCCACTGACAGAACTGTACACGATGCTGAAAATCATCCCGACGAAGTCCTTCGCGGAAGTGTACGTGATAAGAATGGAACTTGTAACCTCCTCCTTTCTAATCGGCCTACTGGATTGCGATATAAGTGACCGAGATCGCATATGCATAATGAAATTTTACAGTGAGTAGGGCTATCGTTACCGTGGGAAAAATAACACCGTTGCATGAGGGCTTAATTATTTTATGAATGCAAATACTTTTAAATTTTTAGTCGCTGACTGTCCGGTTACGCAGTCTCGTAAACGGTTGGCCCTGACTAGTATTAGTACGCAATCTGACTGCATAGAATAACAACCAAGAATGAAAGAAAACTTCCGTTAACACAATTAATTAATTAAGTCCCCAGCAACTATGAAAGCTACGAAACAACAAAACACAAGTGTAGCTGTTCTGTGTGTGGAAGTGTGATTCAACGTACACATCTGGCACGGTTCTTCCTCAATAAGACCAGATATTTTAAACATCATTTATACTGAAGTAATAAAAAAAAGCCAGAAATACTACAATTGCACATAGAAACCAGAAATACAGTCTAAAACAAGAACACGAGCCAGATGCTTTGTTGACTGAACCTGTAAGCAATAGGCATTATTGTTCAAGACATTGAAATAATACCAAAAAAAAGGAATTTTTTTTACCTTCATATATATTGACGAAAAGCACATTACAGCATCCCTAATCCAACAACATTTGGTGTCTAGCCCATCAAAACAGTACTACAAGTTCTGAACAAGCACTCTCCATGGGAACTTCTCAACAACGACTCACCACTGCTACATCTCAACAAGCACTCTCCACCACGAATTCTCGACAAGAACTCCCTACTACGACTTCTCGACAAGAACTGCCAGTGGAGGCGACTGAATAATACTTTTAGGCGCACTCTCTGCCGCTGTGGCTCAGTGTAGCCACCTTTCATATGCCCCTCCTCCACGGGCCAGAATTTGATGGTATTTTTGCCAGCATTGGTGGTGAAAATACCACCAAATTCGTCCAAAAGAAACACAGACAAAAATAAAAGATAATATTAATAAGTAAATATCACTTCACTAAATAAATTTTGGCTTTGCACTGACCATTCCATGACCTAATATATAAAATCAGTAAGGAATACAAATGCTTTCATACATGTGATTTTACATAATAGTTTACACAAGTACCATTCAATCAATGGCACCAGCAATGCCAAATAGGTGTAGGTAAGAGTCTCATAACATTTCACAAACAGTAAATACACAAAAAATCAGTTTATACAAATATTCACATAAAATGCTTTCCATAGTTCAATAAACAATTAGTTGACAGTTCCAGCAGTAGCACCCAGCAATGGTCAACAGGTGCAAACACCAACGAGTGACATTATTTCAGTAGAAACAGTTCCACCAGTGGCACCCAGCAATGTTGAGCAGGTGCAGAAACCAACAAGTGACTTTATCTCAGTAGAAGCAGTCCATCAGTAGCACCCAGTAATGTTGAACAGGTGCAGACACCAACAAGTGACATCATTTGAGCAGAAGCAGTCCATCAGTGGCACCCAGTAATGTTGAACAGGTGCAGACACCAACAAGTGACATCATTTCAGTAGAAGCAGTCCCTTAGTGGCACCCAGTAATGTTGAGCAGGTGCAGACAGCAACAAGTGACATCATTTTAGTAGAAACAGTTCCATCAGTGGCACCCAGCAATGTTGAGCAGGTGCAGACAGCAACAAGCGACATCATTTCAAAAGAAGCAGTTCCATCAGTGGCACCCAATAATGTTGACAGGTGCAGACAGCAACAAGTGACATCTCATCACTGGTTGAGCAGTTCCAACAGTGGCACCCAGCAATGTTGAATAGGTGCAAGCATGAACAACAGTTTGAAGGCACACACAATTGCTTTTACAAAATTATTCTCAATGTTCTTACACTAAACATACAAATTATAACAAACACACAAATGATATCAGATAATTGTCATATTAAATATTACAAATACACAAATATCAGTAAACCTATAATATTTATGTGTGTCAGTGCAAGCCACAACAAACAAGTAAAGTAATATTTAGGAGATAGGTCGGTACCAATTATCTGGGATTAGGAAAGGAAAACGGTCAAAACACACTCACTCATCCTTCATCCACATTAAGTACTACTGTGTAATTGAATAGTGTTAACTGTGTAAATGCAATTCTGTCCAAAATTTTATGTTCAACTTGTGTATCAAGTAGTAGTGGCAGCAATGTATAACAGTCAATAATAGTTAGTCAACGCCGTAGTCATCATGTCAAGACCAATGTTTGCCAAGCCAAATCAAAATGTACGGTTGCTGAACAACTGTCAGTGTGCCAAGATATGCAAATACTTCCTCTCTCCAAAAAAAAAGTATATACTGCTTATTGATTTAACAAAGTGTGTGTGTAGACAATCTTCCTTCTACTTGAGTGTTCTAGTCTGCCATCTTCATCCTCCTTGTTCCATATAAACCAACAAAAAATATGCTCCTCACTTACTTTACCTCTTATCCACCAAAACTCCAATAATCATTATCATCACATAATCTTAATACTTCAATAATACCTCTTACGTCGATACATATAAACATCATCAATATCATTTACCTTACCTCTTGTCCACCAAAACTCCAATAATCATCAACTTCACACAATCTCAATACCTCAATAATACCTCTTCAATACGTCGACACATATAAACCCTATCACTAATATCATTTCACTTCCATAACAACTCTTTCCTCTAGTCAGTCCCCTCGAACAAGTACAGATAGAATCCTAGTGCAAACCTCAATTCATCATCCCATGCAATCTGAAGACACAATGTCCACACACAACCTCTGTGTAATCCATCTGACCCATATCTTCTACTCATTATGAATCATAAAATACATTTTGGTTACCGTGTCCATCATTAAATAAAAGAAATGCATACATGACCTCTAACAGCCTTTAGTTTGAATAACTCTCAGTAAGTAAGTACGAGTACGGAGTGTGTATAATCACAATTTTTCGCAGTGTGTACACCACTTCAAGAATCATGGCAAAACAGAAGC
Source organism: Schistocerca americana (assembly GCF_021461395.2). Lineage (NCBI taxonomy): Eukaryota > Metazoa > Arthropoda > Insecta > Orthoptera > Acrididae > Schistocerca > Schistocerca americana. The sequence goes on along the minus strand of NC_060120.1, from coordinate 224,827,571 downwards.
AAACATGTGGAGTATTTCTTGTGTCAACTGTCACTTGTTATTTCAATTGCTCACGAAGAATGCAGTGTAATAACTGTCAATGGTCTAAACCTAGTGTTGGTATGTCATGTCGTTAGCTTCCTTCCTATTAGCATAAATTTATACAGCTTCCATAAAACCTCCAGCTCATGTGACTTCTATGAAGTTTCTTGTACTAATGTCGTTCGTCGAATTATAGCAGTTCATTTTCTTATCTTAAAGTGTAAGGCACTAAGTGTAAGCAAAACACGCAATAACGAGTAAATATACCAGTAGTGAACAGAATGTCAACAAATGGATGTAGCACAATCCCTACAACGAGGCTCTGCCATGTGAACAATCTATAATTAATACCATAGTGTGACCTAAACTCCATGTTCGTACACAGTATATAAGCATTTCTATATACCAAATTAAAGAGTAGTTATGACAACAAACAGAAATGTATAAATATGCAATCCATACGCAAAGCAGCAAATATGTATCTTACATAATACACAGGTCATTATAATCAAATTAGCATAAGCAAATAAATGTTCATATGTAATCTTAATAAGTAAACATGAAGGCGCAAGCAGATAAATCACAAAGTATAACTTACATACATAACCACAGTCAGCACAATTAATCAGGTGACAATTATAATTTAAATAAATAAGCACAGCAGGCACATAATTTAAAAAAAATGTGACATCAGTGAAAAAGCATAGTAGCCATGCAGTGTATAATATACACAAATAACAACCCTGTTCATTACTCAATCATTGTCAAAATCAGTTAATGTACGCAAGCACGTCGCTTCACAATTAAATTCATAGAACATGAAATTTAGCACAAAGTATGAATCACGTAACCGGGAGCAGCAAATTACGTCTGAAGTACGTACCTAAGTGGAAATACGTTACCTGAAAAATAAACTCAATTAATAGTTACCTTTTTAGTTTATTAGTTTCTTCTTCGAAATTACATTCTTCCTGAAAATTTCTCGATAACAAGTCCTGTTAACGTCGGACACACACAGAATTTGGTTCAAATGGCTCTGAGCACTATGGGACTTAACAGCTATGGTCATCAGTCCCCTAGAACTTAGAACTACTTAAACCTAACTAACCTAAGGACAGCACACAACACCCAGCCATCACGAGGCAGAGAAAATCCCTGACCCCGCCGGGAATCGAACCCGGGAACCCGGGCGTGGGAAGCGAGAACGCTACCGCACGACCACGAGATGCGGGCACACAGAATTTACCTGAAGTTCTTAAATATTTTATACAACCGTATCCTGAAAAATACTGAACGTTAATAGCATAATTTATCAAGTCACTATAGCTTTATGCTGAATTTATTCGGAGAAATTAGATTGTGTATTTGTTTACGGCTGTCAGTGCATTCGCACTGAGCGCTCGATCAGCTGTAGGTACGCGTGACGTAGGACGTAATTGTTTGCGGTCAACGACTGCCTTGTGCGGCGCGCAGACTTGACTGTTGCTTTGAGTCTGTGCCGCCGCCGGAACACAGTGCGGTATCCTTGTATTCTCTGCATGTTTACATATAACTGTTGGTTTCTCGAAAGTATGTCATTCCACAAAAATTTTAACGTTCGATATGCGATGTATTCCCTTAGAGCGCCGAGATTTAAGAGTTTCTACTTCGACAGTGTTATCATGAATAATTTTGCGAACCCTATATGGACCGTTATAAAGCAGAAAAAATTTGCGACACAAGCCCTTTCCTTTGTGAGACAAACGATGAGACTTAATTAACACCTTTTGACCAACTGACAAAGTTTTTAAACGACCAGGACGTTTAGCTGATTTCTCTCTTCGAGCAGCCGCAGATGCAATATTCTGTAGAGCCAGATTCACAACTTCAGAATGCCGCAGTTTCCGTATAGGCGGAAAAGGAACGATTTCAGAAATGCGATTTGTCGGTGCTTTATTTTTTAATATCAATATAGGCGGTAAAGAAGTTGAATCGTTAGGGAGTTTATTCAGAATGTTTTGAAAAATATGAAGATACTGATCCCAAGTTCTGTGATTCTGATGACAATAAAGTCGACACAATTTATTGATTACCTTCATCCATCTCTCTGAAGCGTTAGATTGAGGGTGAAAAAGTGAAATGAAAATTGGTTTAATCTTACGACGCCGCAGAGAACGAAGCCAAATTTTAGAGCGAAACTGTGATCCATTATCTGATAACCTTATCAACATGACCCACTTCTTTAAGAAAATGTTTGATGAAAGCATTAGATACTGAACGACCTGTTGCTTTGCGTAAAGGTGTAAAACACACATATTTTGATGTCAATTCCACTGCTACCAAAATGTACGCAAAACCATTAGTAGAACAAACCACTGGACCGAACAAATCGACTGCAGCCATCTCCTTTAATTTCGCTGGAATGATTGGAAACAATGGTGCTCTGTGAGAAATAGTTGGCGGCTTAGCCTTTTGACATAATTTGCATTTGGCAAGAACAGATCGGCAATAGTTTTCTGCACTACAACGCCGTTATCTTCTATCTCTTGAAATAAGTGTGCACCTAGGCCTTTGTATGATGAGTCCGACGCCAAACAAAAATCTTTAGATAAATCCGGATGTGAAAGAAGTGGAGCAGCAACTAAAGCATCACGAAGTTGTTCAAATTCTGATTGAGCTTCCTAATCCCAACACCAATTAGAATTCTGTCCAGATAGTTCACATAAACAAGGTGTGGCCAAATCGTCCAATCTAACAAAGCGTCTAAGAAAATTACAGACGCCAAGGAAACTATGAACATCACCTTTTGTGGTAGGAACAGTGTAATTACGAATAGCTTCTAGTTTCTCTGGATCAGGAAGAATACCTTCTGTAGAAATAATATGACCAAGAAATTTCACCTGAGAACGACCAAATTCAGATTTTTCCAAGTTCACTGTAATGCCAACTCTTGCAAAAATACGTAATAATGAATCCAAAATTTTGTTGTGCTCACTCCAAGAACGTTTAGCAATAAGAATATCGTCAACATATGACGTAATATTGTCACGAAGATAAACAGGTAAAATTTCGTTTAAACTACGAATGAATGCTGCTGAAGATACAGTAAGTCCAAAAGGTAATTTCCGAAACTGGTAACAGTTACCAAAGGCTAAAACGGCAGTGCATTTTCTACAATCAGGGTGGAGTTCTATTTACCAAAAACTTGCGCGCATATCAATCGTGGATAAAACTTTAATTCCATGGAAATGTTGAAGAAGTTCATCTAAATTTTTTGGACGGTCAGTTTCAGGAATGATGATATTATTTATCTGTCTGGAATCCAGAACCAAACGAATTGACCCATCCTTTTTAAGAACGACGTGTAATGGGCTGGTATAAGGACTGACTGCTGGCTCAATAATGCCTTGATCTAACATGTATTGAAGTTCACTCTTAACCTTGTCTCTGTACACCAAAAAATTAGCGTACGTTTTCCCCCGAAATGGTGTGTGTTCTTTTACTTTAAATAAATATTGTAAGCCTTGTATAGTTCCTGTGTGATGACTAAATACTGTAGCATGTGAAGTCAAAATGTGGTGCAGCTCTTCTCTTGCAACGTCATCTGGCACTTCAGCTTTCTTAACCTTTTCATTAATTAATTCTTCGCTTCGGTAATTCATCAAGCCAAGCTAAAGTTTTCCGGGCACAAAAACGTGCAGTAAGAATTATATGTGGTGTGAACTCAAGAACATCCTGCAGAAGCCTGTTTAGGGAACTAGGGATACTAACTACAGCTTCCCAATATATTTATTCCTTAATGAAATTTGTCATTAAAAATATATCACTTTTTCAAACCAACAGCTCAATTCATGGAATCAATACTAGAAATAAGAATAATCTTCACAAGGATTTAAAGTCACTTAGTCTTGTACAAAAAGGTGTGCATTATTCAGGAACACACATTTTCAATAACTTGCCAGCAGCCATAAAAAGCTTAACAACCAATGAAATTCAGTTTAAGAGAAGCCTAAAGGATTTATTGGTGGCCAACTCCTTCTACTCCATTGATGAATTTCTGAGGAAAACCAACTGATTTGTATATAAGTACAACATAACTTCTGCACAATTTCAGTGCAGTAATGTGTTCACTGAAAATTTGTGTGTGTGTGTGTGTGTGTGTAAGTATAATCTAACTTCTGCACCATTTCAGTGCAGTAATGTGTTCATTGTAAATAAGTATTACAGTAGTTGTATTACATGTTTCTTACCTTATAAATAAATAAAAAACTTTTTTATTTTAAATTCAGTGCAATAGTATTTGTAAAATGACTCTTAGTGTTCATTAAAAAATGACGATCATTCCACTTGGGACCTGTGGAATGGTACATTAGCTTATTTGTTTTAGTTTAAATATTTGTCATGTATTGTTGTTTTTCTGACATGTTCCACATCCTGGAGGACCTCCTCACTACGGATCAATTGGAATGAAAGTAAATCTAATCTAATCTAATCTAATCTATTAATTATATCATCCATCGCGTCTCTGTATCTATTGTCATTGTCATGAATAAACACACTGTCGTCATAATGCTCAGCGAAAAAATCAGAAGTAAGAAACCTTAAACATTTTGTATCTGATTCAGATCTTGTTAAACACTCGAAAAATTTCAAACATTTCGGCATTCCGGCAACAGTCAAATTTACACTTCCTTCTTTAAAGTTCAAAATTGCCTTATGTGTGTTAAGAAACTCCATACCTAATATAATTTGTGTACTGAGTAATGGAACAATAATAAAATTAGCAGAAAATTCGTATCCTTGACAAATGAAATTTAAGTTGGTCTGTTGTTTGACTTCCACACTTTTTCCGGAAATAGCGCCTCGAATTGTAGTTTTAGAAACAGGTAACACAGGACAAGCAATAGTTCTTACACATATACGAAAAACTGATTCACTAATAACATTCAATGGGCTCCCAGAATCTAAAACCGCAGTGAACTTATTCTTACCCACACACACCTCAATAACAGCATGTAAAAATGCGTCTACATTATTTTCCTTTTCGCCTAGTAAAATGTCTCTCATGTCTTCCAGGTGTACGTAGTGTAAAGTCGTAGTGTCATTACTTTCTGAACCGTCTATATTGCTGCCAGAAGCCGAAGCTACAAGTCATTGTCGATTGCTTGCGTCACGTCTTTGATTATTCGCGTCATTTCGCGGATCAATTTCTACGATTTGCACTTGTCTCTGTGAAGTTCTGTCACGTGGAGGATGCCAATTAGGTCCTTCCTGTCTGTTAGATGTAAATTCTTGGTTGTGTCTGTTATTAAAATTTCTATTTTCCTGTCTGTCTGCATGACTACTTCTTGTGTAATTTCGACTGTCACTTCTGAAATTATTGTTGTATCTACTACCCTGGTTATTTCTGTAGTAAGAATTTCTATTACTGTATGAATAATTTCTGTCTTGATGATACCGATTACTGTTTCCGTATGATTGATCATTCCGGCAGGAGTTTCCGTTATTATAACTGTCTGTGTAATTTCTGTTACACCGTCTGTTATTGTCATAAGGCTGATATCTATTGTCCAGTCTGTTTCGTCTGTCATTCTCAAAATTACCCATATAACGTCCGTTCCGATCACTATCCCTTTTCTCTGAAAATCTATTGTAATTACTGTTACTGAAAAAATTACAAGAAGTCCCGTCGTCGTTGTCATACTCAAGTTCTTGTAGCAAAGTCTTAAAAGTCTCAATGTCGTCTTTACATCTTCCAGCTAAAGCAATTTGTCTTATGGATTGTGGCAGCTTAGTTAAACAAATGCGAATTAATTCAGTCGGGCTATAAGGGCTGGAAAGGAACTGATTCTTTCGAATCATGTCTTCAAAGTATTCTGCTGGCGTGCGGAACTCAGACTGTTTAAAATTACGCTGCATAATAAGACTATGTTTGACTCTGTCTTGCGTGTTTTCGGACCAATATGCCGATAGAAATGCATGATAAAAATCATTTAAATTATTACAATCTCTAATAAGTCGTGCATCCGCGTCGCCGGTTCGTTTTCTAAATATCCACACATAAATTCCAGTTTGTGACTTAGTGGCCAATTTGGTGGAAGTGCGTACATAAATTGATCTAACCATGAACATGGATGTATGTCATTCTTAGAATTGCGAAGGATCTTAAATTTCCGAACAGTTAAGAAGTGTTTATAGTCAAAGTTTTCTCCTCGTGGCGACAAAGACCTACCGCGTCTGTCCCAGTCCGAATGTCGATTATTGTCAAGTTCGCGCGCCTGGCGCTCTCTTGTTGCATCCCGTAAATGAAATAAATCATTTTCTTCAAACCCCTCTGCTGTCTGTGATTCTAAATTTCTTCTGCTGTCTTTTCCTACGATCTCGCCTTTAATTTGTTTGACTTGCTTTTGTAATGCCTCAAATTCCCTTTTAACGCGTTCATTAAATTTTCCTTGATTTTCAACATGTTTATTAATGTTCTGGTACTCTTCGGTTTCTGCAAATGGTAATGGAGCTGTATCATCCGAATCTCTGTCCCCATTTAAACTAAGACTTGTAAATTTATCTGAAATCTCCTCAACTCTTTCCGATAAGTCACCTAATTGTTCTTTCTGTTTATTTACGTCTTCCGTAAGTGTTGCGACTCGGGTTTCAGTATTGACACATTTAGTAGGTAACTGTTCATACTGTTGCGTTAGGTTATTTATTCTGTCAATTGGTACTGATTCCTCGATTCTTTCAAGTATTTCTTCCTTATCGTGTGCACGTTGTAAATTTAACTCTGAAAATTTTTGTACTATCGCGCGATCTCTTTCTTCCTGTTCTCCATCCTGTTCCTTTTGTCTGATTTCTGTTGAAATTAATCTATTATTGTGAGAATTCCAAATCGGTTGTACTTCTTCTCTGATTTCTTTCTTTAATTCATCTTTCATGTTTTTGAAACATGTCCCTATTCGTGAATCTAATTGTGTTTCCATTGTTTCCATCTCTGTTTTAATTGTTCCTATTTGTGAGTCTAACCGTGTTGCCAAAGTTCCCATCTCTCTTTTTAATTCAGATCCTAACTGTGTTTCCATTGTTCCCATATCAACTTTAATTGTTCCTATCTCTGCTTTAATTGTTCCTATTTGTGATCCCACTGTTTTTAATTCAGATCTTAACTGTGATTCCATTGTTTTTAATTCAGATCCCAACTGTGATCCCAGATTTAATATTGCACCCATCAACTGCTCCACATTGACTGGTTCGAAATTCCTTTCGCTCCTAACATTTCCCGCAAAACCAGCTTCCCTCGTCATAGCTGTAAAGCTATCTGTGTTCGATACTATTCCAGAATCTTCTGTCGCTAATCTCGTATTCTGAAAATGTTTTGATTGTGAAAAATTTTGGGCTGGTTCTGGACTATTTTCCCTGCTTATTAAATTGTTTTCTGCTTCATTATTCATGATACTGTTTTCCTCTGTTGGCGAGTTCGCCATGTTAACAATTTCGTCATTCTCACTATCCATCATTTTTGCCTTTTTCATCGATCGCGTAATCATTTACAAAACATACAAAACTCGCCACTATATGAAAAATAAACACAATATGACACTTTATCTCCAACAATACCATTCACACGAAATACTTCCCGACAAACACGATTAACGAACAATTGAAATCTTCATAATTGCACAAAATAGTCAAACGGGTATACAAGACATAAAAAATTAAATTCTGCAAAAATACCATTAGAAGAATGACAATTACCAAATCTACACATGCAATATAGACTACAATTACTAAACTTCAAATTACTTCAACAATACTACTGTCTGCTATTTTTACAATCAGAATAATTCCAAGGGACGATCCGAAGCAGCGGTCGCCACGTGCATGAGGGCTTAATTATTTTATGAATGCAAATACTTTTAAATTTTTAGTCGCTGACTGTCCGGTTACGCAGACTCGTAAACGGTTGGCCCTGACTAGTATTAGTACGCAATCTGACTGCATAGAATAACAACCAAGAATGAAAGAAAACTTCCGTTAACACAATTAATTAATTAAGTCCCCAGCAACTATGAAAGCTACGAAACAACAAAACACAAGTGTAGCTGTTCTGCGTGTGGAAGTGTGATTCAACGTACACATCTGGCACGGTTCTTCCTCAATAAGACCAGATATTTTAAACATCATTTATACTGAAGTAATAAAAAAAACCAGAAATACTATAATTGCACATAGAAACCAGAAATACAGTCTAAAACAAGAACACGAGCCAGATGCTTTGTTGACTGAACCTGTAAGCAATAGGCATTATTGTTCAAGACATTGAAATAATACAAAAAAAAGGAATTTTTTTAACCTTGATATATATTGACGAAAAGCACATTACAGCATCCCTAATCCAACAACATCTGGTGTCTAGCCCATCAAAACAATACTACAAGTTCTGAACAAGCACTCTCCATGGGAACTTCTCAACAACGACTCACCACTGCTACATCTCAACAAGCACTCTCCACCACGAATTCTCGACAGGAACTGCCTACTACGACTTCTCGACAAGAACTGCCAGTGGAGGCGGCTGAATAATACTCTTTGGCGCACTCTCTGGCGCTGTGGCTCAGTGTAGCCACCTTTCACCGTTAGTTGATGGAAAGTGTACAACAGACACTTCTGAAGGAATAATCTATTCTAAACTTAAGCTAAATACTGATGGTAATTTTGAAATAGGCGGAATATAACGCAGTCGCTCACGAACCCCAGAGGGAGAAAAAGGGTGCCACGTAATATTTACTCAAAAATCACTGATAAAATAAAACACTGATCAATTAAAAAAAGGGATAATCAAACGGTCGCCAGACCGCTAGGGTTGTAGAACCTTGGTTTTCGTACACTTTTATCTGAGCGTGGGGCATAGCTGTGTAATGGTGACACGGAGAAATTGTCTTAGCGGTGTACTGCACCAGAAGCCGTTTCGTGAAACAGCAGTGGCAACTGTTGTACACTTTCCATCAACTAACGGTGAAAGGTGGCTACACTGAGCCACAGCGCCAGAGAGTGCGCCAAAGAGTATTATTCAGCCGCCTCCACTGGCAGTTCTTGTCGAGACGTCGTAGTAGGCAGTTCTTGTCGAGAATTCGTGGTGGAGAGTGCTTGTTGAGAGGTAGCAGTGGTGAGTCGTTGTTGAGAAGTTCCCATGGAGACTGGGACACTCAGATGTTTAGGACGGGTGGTAGGGACAGAGCATCGAGTGACATTATACTGAGTGCACTATCCGAAAATTACCTCGAGCAATTAAACAGAGAACCGACTCATGGAGATAACATCTTGGACCTACTGATAACAAACAGACCCGAACTTTTCGACTCTGTATGTACAGAACAGGGAATCAGTGATCATAAGGCCGTTGCAGCATCCCTGAATATGGAAGTTAGTAGGAATATAAAAAAAGGGAAGAAGGTTTATCTGTTTAGCAAGAGTAATAGAAGGCAGATTTCAGACTACCTAACAGATCAAAACGAAAATTTCTGTTCCGACACTGACAATTTTGAGTGTTTATGGAAAAAGTTCAAGGCAATCCTAAAATGTGTTTTAGACAGGTACGTGCCGAGTGAAACTGTGAGGGACGGGAAAAACCCACCGTGGTACAACAACAAAGTTAGGAAACTACTGCGAAAGCAAAGAGAGCTTCACTCCAAGTTTAAACGCAGCCAAAACCTCTCAGACAAACAGAAGCTAAACGATGTCAAAGTTAGCGTAAGGAGGGCTATGCGTGAAGCGTTCAGTGAATTCGAAAGTAAAATTCTATGTACCGACTTGACAGAAAATCCTAGGAAGTTCTGGTCTTACGTTAAATCAGTAAGTGGCTCGAAACAGCATATCCAGACACTCCGGGATGATGATGGCATTGAAACAGAGGATGACATGCGTAAAGCTGAAATACTAAACACCTTTTTCCAAAGCTGTTTCACAGAGGAAGACCGCACTGCAGTTCCTTCTCTAAATCCTCGCACAAACGAAAAAATGGCTGACATCGAAATAAGTGTGCAAGGAATAGAAAAGCAACTGGAATCACTCAATAGAGGAAAGTCCACTGGACCTGATGGGATACCAATTCGATTCTACACAGAGTACGCGAAAGAACTTGCCCCCCTTCTAACAGCCGTGTACCGCAAGTCTCTAGAGGAACGGAGGGTTCCAAATGATTGGAAAAGAGCACAGGTAGTCCCAGTCTTCAAGAAGGGTCATCGAGCAGATGCGCAAAACTATAGACCTATATCTCTGACGTCGATCTGTTGTAGAATTTTAGAACATGTTTTTTGCTCGAGTATCATGTCGTTTTTGGAAACCCAGAATCTACTATGTAGGAATCAACATGGATTCCGGAAACGGCGATCGTGTGAGACCCAACTCGCTTTATTTGTTCATGAGACCCAGAAAATATTAGATACAGGCTCCCAGGTAGATGCTATTTTTCTTGACTTCCGGAAGGCGTTCGATACAGTTCCGCACTGTCGCCTGATAAACAAAGTAAGAGCCTACGGAATATCAGACCAGCTGTGTGGCTGGATTGAAGAGTTTTTAGCAAACAGAACACAGCATGTTGTTATCAATGGAGAGACGTCTACAGACGTTAAAGTAACCTCTGGCGTGCCACAGGGGAGTGTTATGGGACCATTGCGGATAGGCACTTGGTGCAGGGAGTGGCAACTGTCCCTTAACATAGACAAATGTAATGTATTGCGAATACATAGAAAGAAGGATCCTTTATTGTATGATTATATGATAGCGGAACAAACACTGGTAGCAGTTACTTCTGTAAAATATCTGGGAGTATGCGTGCGGAACAATTTGAAGTGGAATGATCATATAAAATTAATTGTTGGTAAGGCGGGTACCTGGTTGAGATTCATTGGGAGAGTGCTTAGAAAATGTAGTCCATCAACAAAGGAGGTGGCTTACAAAACACTCGTTCGACCTATACTTGAGTATTGCTCATCAGTGTGGGATCCGTACCAGATCGGTTTGACGGAGGAGATAGAAAAGATCCAAAGAAGAGCGGCGCGTTTCGTCACAGGGTTATTTGGTAACCGTGATAGCGTTATGGAGATGTTTAATAAACTCAAGTGGCAGACTCTGCAAGAGAGGCGCTCTGCATCGCGGTGTAGATTGCTCGCCAGGTTTCGAGAGGGTGCGTTTCTGGATGAGGTATCGAATATATTGCTTCGCCCTACTTATAACTCCCGAGGAGATCACGAATGTAAAATTAGAGAGATTAGAGCGCGCACGGAGGCTTTCAGACAGTCGTTCTTCCCGCGAACCATACGCGACTGGAACAGGAAAGGGAGGTAATGACAGTGGCACGTAAAGTGCCCTCCGCCACACACCGTTGGGTGTCTTGCGGAGTATAAATGTAAATGTAAATGTAAATGTAAACTAGGTTTCCACAACAGTAGCGACGAGGCCTTTACGGAACTGGCGACGAGGTTTACGAAACTGGCGACGAGGGTTTACAAAACTGCCAACAAGGGTTTGCAAAACATAAGTCTTAATTTGAGGAATAAATTTCTAAGAATGTGGGTTTGGAGTCAGCGTGGTGTGATAGTGAGACATGGAGCGTGAGAAAAGCGGAACAGAAGAGAATCGAAACCTTTGACATGTGATGCTACAGAAGCATATTGAAAATTAGGCAGACTGATAGGGAAGGGGGGGTTCACCGCAGAATCGGCGGAGAAAGGAATATATGGAAAACACCGACAAGAAGACGGAGCAGGATTATAGGAGATGTATTTAGGCATAAGGGGATAACCCCCACGGCGATAGAGGGAGCTTCAGAAGATAAAAACTGTTTGGAAGGCAGAGATTGGAACAGATCCAGCAAATATTTGAGGACGCAGGGAGCAAGTGTTGCTCTGTGATGAAAAGACTGGCGCAGGAGAGGAATTCATGGCGGCCGCATCAGACCATCAACAGATGTTACTTAGAAGGTTTCCCGAAGCATATGATTCCAGTGTAGCATTGTGTGGCTACGAAACCTGACTTTTCCAGTGTATCATTGTGTGGCTACGAAACCTGACTTTTGGGGACTGAAGGAAACGAACAGACAATTCTTTTGAGACGTGGTGTTATAGGGCCATATTGAAAATCAAAAGGCTTGATAAGCCGTTTAAAACATGGGGGAGGAGTTATTGGCCATCTTATGAGACGTGAGGGCGTCCTAAAAACAATACTAGAGGATATATCAATGCTAAAATCTCTAGAGGGAGACCACGTCTGAAATACAGAGAGCAAATCAGAAAATATGTCGGCTGCTGCTCCTACACAGAAATGAAGAGCAAGGCAAAAAATACGTGAATCTTGGACGTATCCTAACAACCAGACTGTTGCCAATCCTTGGTTTGGGCACTAAAATAGGAGGAGGAGGGGGGGTTTTAAACCATGTGAAGAATGCAAGCTAGATAATATCCTTGTGCACTGTGCCGCAGACTGTCACAAACTGAAAATACATCTTAATCTACAATACATATCTGGGATTATAATTACAAACAACTTAAACTGGAAGGAGCATATTGTGTAGAGGTCGAACCCAAAGCCGACTTTTATTAGCAAAACATTTAGGAGATGCAATGGATATATGAAAGAAACTCTGGAGTTTTGCTACGCGGTATGGTTCCTTAACAAATAGGATGGAAAGATGGCATTGAAAATGTTCAAAGAAAGGAAGCTCTTTTTGTATTATTGCGATGTAGGGGAGAGAGCGTCGCGGATATGATATGTGAGTCTGGGATGACAGACAGTAACATATAAGCCGTCTTTTGTTACATGAGACCTTCCCACTAAATTTCAGCTACCAGCCTTGTCCTTCGAATTCGAAAATACGCTGTTGATGCCCACCTACAATGGAAGAATTTATCATTGCGATAAAATAAGAGAAATCAGAGTTCGCATGGAAACATTTAACCCTGCTGTTCTGCTTACTTTTACTACACAAATGTACTTCAAAATACTTCTTCTAACATACATTTTTCCTACAGTTGTTTACATTGTTATATTCCTCTATGTCGTTGAAGATAACACTTACTATACACAGAACATTATTTCAGAAAGTTTCTTATTTTGTTATTCACATAGGATAAATTTTGAAAGAACAGACAGTTTCAATAAGGCATTCTACTTAGAAAGCATTACATTATTTTTCTTCATTTTTTTGTTTTCCTGAATTTTCTTTTCTTACTTTTTTGTTACTTTACTGATTGCAATTTGGACACAAGCAATCACATGAATTTTAACAAATCATAAATGTGAAACAGCGGTTTTCAATAGAGGCTTTTGTTTTTCAATGCATTAACAATTATTTTCTAATTTTTGTTCTTGCTCATAGCAGTTCAGACGCAATCAGGTTACATGTGTTTTGCAAAAATATTTATTACGTTTTTCAATCTATATGTTTGTTTTTTTGTCATTGGGTGTTCAACAGAACTTAGAGAGTGCACATGTATTAGGTTTTCTTGTTGTTGCTTATTCTGACGCAACTGCCATACTATCGGTGTTCTGTATGTTCCTGATCACTCTCAGAGAATCTTCTATCCTTGGGGAATGTGTCCTATTACCAGTAACATCAAAGTCCACAATACATAGTTATGCAACATGAGGAGAAACATCAAGATTAGTGTGAAAAACTATTTTGGGCCATCTATTGGTTTTTCGTGTGCATGTACGTGTACCTGTTAGCTGATAAAATGTGTCCACAGCCCTCTTCGTTGCATTATAATCCAAAATGATATCGGATTCTTATAAGCACTATCACTGATTCCAACATCACGATGGAGTGTGGTCATTAGTAAAACATTCTTACTTCTCTTCTGAATATAACTGTTCATAGGAGTATCTTTTGTGAAGCAAAATGAAGAACTATTAGTTATTGGCAATGCCTTGTGGAAGCTTTGGCTGATTTTTCCGTACTGATCCCAACATTTTTCATTTCCTTTTAAAAGCAACTATTGCAAATGGCAAGACTTAGAAAACTTGTCAAATGAGGTACTGTGACTTCACAACTCAAAAGTGTGATCGGCAACAACTCTCATTCCCTGATTTTTTTCTGATTCTTCTCCACTCTCCTTTCCTGCATAAATATGGGGTTTCAGTACCTACGAAGGTTTGCTGTCACTCAGGGTCCATATTTTTAACTTTGCCGGTTAAATTGAGATATGGTGTTTGAATGGGCAACAACTTTCAAATGCTACTAAAGGCTCGTCGCCAGAAACATTTTCTCGTATATTATGGAGCCTAGGAATGAATCCTACCAACTTATCCCAAATGATATGAATTGATGCAAGTTAGTCAGTACGTCGCCTTTCATATGTAACGGATTTTTTACGAAATTGTGGGATACGCGATATCTTAGGTGGTTGCTCGAAATATGTTCCACCCAGTATCTTTCAAATGGTTCAAATGGCTCTAAGCACTGAGGTCATCAGTCCCCTAGACTTAGAACTACAGAACCTAACCTAAGGACATTACACACATCCATGCCCGCGGCAGGATTCGAACCTGCAACCGTAGCAGCCGCCATGTTCCGGACTGAAGCGCCTAGAACCGCTCGGCCACAGCGGCTGGCCCCAGTATCCTTAACCGACGAACTTTTTGTAGATTCCCTATGCAATCGTTGTATACCTGCAAGGGAATAAGAGTCCTAAGGACGCGTGGAAAACAGAATTATCAATGTTTGACCATTGTCGCCCATAAACTCGTTGTTTCTCAATATTTGACATCTTTATTATTCTATAAATACCTAACGCTGTTAGCTTGAGAGTGATCATGAATTCATTGTAAAGAAGGCTTCGGATATGAAGTTCAAGGTACAAGCGTACTCTTGAGGGTACTCGAAGCTAATAGACAACTACAGTGTCCGGTGGGTGCAACTGCCGTGCTATACTCCAGTTTTTAGAAAGAAAAGACTGTATACTATTTTGTACATGTTGTACACTATCATCACTGCAATCGAAACACTTGCTTTCAGATGCATTACTGACATGCTCTTCAAACTCGTAAACTGTTACTTCCTCTGTCGAGTAATTTACTAATTCTTCCAGACCAACATCAGTCAATGGTCTAATTGCCATTGTGGGAAAATTCAAATCGAGCAGAAACAATTAAAGTGGCAAAGAGGCCTAAGTGAGAAGTACTAAACAGTTTCTTGAGAAAAGCAAGAAACAAGGCCATTATTGCAGAGGATTACATTAACGCCGAGCCATTATGACCCGAACATTATGTATGTCACTGTTACGGTTTATGACCAAATTACTTTAAATATTTTAGAACGTTTTTATAAAAGTATTGCCCAAGCATTGTTTGAAAAAGTCGTCGAATTTCATAAAGTTGTCTTGGTACTTAATGAATGAGCAAGGAGATATGTAACCTTTCGGGTCCTATAGTTCGGAACAGAACAGCAGGGTGAAGTGTTCCTTTTTCCCGCGTTCTGTACGAAAGTGGAACGGTAGAAAAATAATCTGAGGGTGATTCGATGGACCATCTGCCAAGTACTTAAGTGTGAATAGAAGAATAGTCATGTATGTGTAGATGTACGGGGTGAAAGTTATTGAAATATATGGATAAACGTAAATTAGTTACAGACTACGGCGTGCGCACATTTTATTCAACATGTAAACATCGGTACAGATACTCCGATTTAGGTTATGACATGTTGGAATGCCGCGCGGGATTAGCCGAGCGGTCGCAGGCGCAGCAGTCATAGACTGCGCGACTGGTCCCGGCGGAGGTTCGAGTCCTCCCTCGGGCATGTGTGTGTGTGTTTATCCTTAGGATAATTTAGGTTAAGTAGTGTGTAAGCTTAGGGACTGATGACCTTAGCAGTTAAGTCCCATATGATTTCACACACATCCGAACATTTTGAACATGTTGGATAAGCCTGTCATCATTGGCGATGAAGTGGCGCAGACGAATAGCGAAGTTCTGCACGACCCACTGAAGCGTCGGAACATCGGTGCTGTCGATGACCTCCTGAATGGCTGGTTTCAGACCAGCAATGGTTTTGGGGTTATTGCTGTACACCATGTCTTTACTATAGTCCCACAAAAAGGAACCGCATGTGTTCAGATCCGGAGAATATGGCAGCCAATTGTGGCCCATGACAGTGGCCTCTGGGTACCCCGCAGCCAGAATGCGGTCCCCTTAGTGCTCCTCCAGGACATCAAACACTCTCCTGCTACGATGGGGTCAATCTACGTCTTGCATGAACCGCATATTGTCGAAACCAGGGACGCTTTGGATAATGGGGATGAAATCTTCTTCCAAAATATTCACGAACCGTTCGGTCCCTTGTCATCAAGGAATGTCGCACCGATTATTCCGTGACTGGACATTACACACCACACAGACACCCGGTGAGGATGAAGAGACTTCTCGATCGCGAAATGCGGTTTCTCAGTCACCTAAATGCGGTAATTTTGCTTGCTGACAGACCCATCCAAATGAAAGTGAGCTTCGTCGCTAAACCAAACCATACTAATTCCCAACCGTGAATTTTGAACGTCCTAATGCAAACCGTTCACATGTTATGACGATTTTATTTCGTATAGTTCAATAATTGGCACCCTGTACATACATACTCCGCACGCCAACATACGGTGCATGTCAGAGAGTACTTAGTATCACTACTAGTCGCTTGCTTTTCTGTTCCACTACAAATGGATCGAGAGAAAACCGACTTTGTATATGTTCCCGTAAGACCCCTGAATTCTCTTATCTTATCCTCCCGATCCTTACGATAAATATCCGTTGACGGCAGTAGACCCTTTTTTCACTCAGCCGCAAATGCCACTTCTCTACACTTTCTTAATAGTGTTTTGAGAAAAGAACGCCTTCCCTCCATGGATTCCCATCAGAGTTCACGGAGCTTCTCTGTGACACTCGTGTGTTGATCGAACCAACAGGTAAGAAATCTAACAGCGCGCCTCTGAATTGCTTCTTTGTCTTTCTTTAATCCAACCTGGTGTCGATCATAACAGTCGAGCAGTGCTGAAGAATTGGTCGCACTAGTGCTCTATACGCCATCTCCTTTATAGACTACCTACAACTTTCTTAAAATTCTCCCAGTAAACTGAAGCTCCCGTTCCATTTCATATCGCTTTGCAGCGTAACTTCTTGTTGTTTAATTGACGTACCTGTATTCTGCTGTACGCCACTAATTCTGTTTTTCGGAATTATGAGTTTATTTTCCTAGTCATTCGCATTAACCTACATTTTTCTACTTTTGGAGCAAGCTAACATTCATCGCACCAGCTAGAAATTAGTTCAAAGTCATTATGTATCCTCATACAGTCATTCAGTGACGACACTTTGCCGTATTACAGCGTCGTCAGCAAACAGTTGCATGTTGCTGCTCATCCTACATGTCCAGACACTTACATATATCTCCTGACGATACCCATGTCTTCGATGAAATTCGCCATCCATATGCTCGGACTTTCGTTAATAGTCTCCAGTGCGATACTCTGGCAAGCATTTTCTCGAAATCTAGTAACGTGAAATTTGCCTGTTGCCCTTCATCCAAGGTTTGCAGGATATCGGATAAGAAAAGGTGGTGGTAAGTTCCTATGGGACCAAACTGCTGATGCCATCGGTCCCAAGGCTTACACACTACTTAAACTAACATACGCTAAGGACAACACACACACACACACACACACCCATGCCCGAAGGAGGACTCGAACCTCCGAAGGGGATAAGAAAAGGGCAGCCCGATTTTTGGACGATCGGTGCTTTCTAAATCCATGCTGATTTTTGGGCAGAAGCTTTCCCGTCTCAAGGAAATTTATTATATTCGAGCTTAGAATTTTCTCAAGGATTAGCAAACCGGTATGAAGGCTGTTAATAAATTACAGGAAGACGGGTCATAGAAATAATGTGAGTCGTGATATATCAGTCAGTACTCAGACACTCGTCCGAGTGGTCAGAATAGAAATGATCATTTGCATTCTCCTCATGGGAAGACCCCTACCGGCTTCCAAACACGCCCTTCGCGCCGTCCTTATTGAAACGGCTCCCACCGTAGCCAGGGAGATGAGTATCAGCTTAATTGCTTCACACAAGTTGCACCGGATGCTGAATGCAATTAAGATCGCTTCGTTACAGACTTTGCCACGAAATAGCTGCTCTGCACGCTTCTGTAGTGAAATACACCGAAGTAATCTAGAATGTAAACCAGTATCAGAAAAGTAGGTGAGATCTCGCTGTGCATATTGTGTATTCGGAGGGACCGTACGACAGCTACGAATCGAGCTATTAACAGTGAGGAAGTAAGTCGCTTGGCCAGATATGCTTCTAGTTGGGCTCTGGTGACAGCGGTCGCTGCGATGTAGCAATATCACCGCTGTCGTAATTAAGATACAACAGACTCACATCTGTGGGAATAGAAGCACTCTATGTTAACAGTCAAATTTTTGTAACTTTTATTCTATATTTCTGTGTTTTGATTTCTTGTACCCAACATCTAGTCCAGTCTCTGTCATCCCCGATAGTTTTCACCCTCCACAAGTCCCTCAAGTTCTACAGAAATTATTCCTTGATGTCTTAACACGTTTCCTAGCAGCCTGTCCCTTCTTCTTGTCAATGTTTTCCAAATGTTCTTCCCTAGACGAGCCTGCGGAGAAAAAATCTCATTTCTTATCTTACCAGTCCAACTAATATGAAACATCTTTCTAAACCACCACATCTCAAATACATCGATTCTCTTCGTTTCCGTGCACTTCTATAGAATGTTGCGCTCCTTTATACATTCTCAGAAATGTCAAATCAAGGCCGATATTTGGTACTAATAAACTTATTTTGGACATTCTGCTGGTCATTAACATTCAGCTACAAGACGGTGACATACAGTAAGCATCGGATTCCGGACAGTGTGTAACACAGTATTTAATACATTAAAGATTATCATTTCAGCATGATCGCTATAGAAGGTTGAGTCATCAGTCTTCTGACTGGTTTGATGCTGCCCACCATGAATTCCTCTCTTGTGCTAACATTTTCATCTCAGACTAGCATCTGAAACCTACGTCCTCAATTATTTGCGGGATATATTACAATCTCTGTCTTCCTTTGCATTTTTTACTCTCACCTTACCACACGTAATATAGTGTAGTGGACGGCGGGGTGTGTCACACCACCGGCTACACACAGCAGAAAATGGGGCGCCAGCGTTCCAGTCCACGACGGGTCGTTGGTTCAACCCCCTTGAGGCCGAAGCGGGGTCCGTAGCAAGCCAGCCAGCAGTGGGTCACTCCACGGCTCGCTACCGCGGACAGTCGTCATGGATTCCAACTCATTCTGGAGGCATCCCGACGTGAGGGCTGCAGATCCGGACGCCGGATCACGGGTGCTTGTCATCGTCGCTTGCTAAGCCACGCTGGCGAGGGAACATGGTGCGGACCATCTTGCAATTGTCAGCGGGCTGCTCTGCAGCTCCTCGGAGCAGATTGGAGGCAATGAGGATAGGGACAGCTGAGATGGCAGCCGGCTGCGTCCTGACAACGCTGCAACTCCGGTGGTGAACAAGGCTGACTCGACACAGCATTGCATTGCATGGGCCGCTGGGGTGCTTCCTCAGCATTGTGCGGCCCTGTGACGCAGACCAAGAGAAACGAGAGCACTGTAGTTGGAAACAATAAATCACTTGGAAAGTTCTCACCGAGTTTTAGTACGGTGCCTTCTACCTCCGCCCACTACATTTGGTGTCACCAGCCACTACAATATTGTAGGAGCAGGAAACCTGCTGACATTCAACACAGCTTCCAGTCATCTCGGAAGGGACAAACACAGGTCCTGTAAGGTTTTCAAGGGATTATTATACCATTTACCATTCTTGCTGCAAAGTAGTGGCAAGTACAGGTAGCGATGAAGGGGCTGAATAGCAATCACACTCCCTTCTCTCCTAAGTAGACCTCAAAAAGTCCAGCAATATACAGATCTGGCGTTTCTGCTGGCCACGGGGGATGCGACAGTTCTTTCTGGATATTACAAAATCGGTCTTGGACGATGTGAGCGGTGTGAACATTGGGGAAGAAACGTTGTACCATGAGATGGACTTGATCAGCCACATAATCTACATCTACATCCATACTCCGCAAACCACCTGACTGTGTGTGGCGGAGGGTACTTTGAGTACCTCTATCGGTTCTATTCCAGTCTCGTATTGCTCGTGGAAAGAAAGATTGTCGGTATGCCTCTGTGTGGGCTCTAATCTCTCTGAATTTATCTTCATGGTCTCTTCGCGAGACATACGTAGGAGGGAGCAATATACTGCTTGACTCCTCGGTGAAGGTATATTCTCGAAACTTCAACAATCCTTGGCAGTAACGCGATCTTGCAAATGGCCCATGGAGCACCACCCAAATCGTTACAGAGCACGACCAGCTATCATTCTTAGGAAGTAAACAGGCCAGAAGGTATGAAATAACACTCATCCGATCACACTACTTTCTTACAAATTCTCCACAGGCCATGTTTTATGGCTTTGGAACCATACGCATCACTGATGAGTGACTTTGAAATCCTTGCTCGCCCTGCGATTCCCTGTTTATGGCGCTCACTTCTTGTTGTTTTGCTGCTGACAGGGTTGGTGAGTGTGACATTTAGTTCTGCAGCGACTTTTGCAATTGTCGTTGCCTTATTTATCGTCACATTCCTCTTCAATGGTCGTCTTTCGCAGCCATTCGACACACATTTTCGTCCGCTTTGTGACTTAGAGGATGATGTTTTCCACTTTCCCTGTATTCGGTATAGATCGTCGATACGATGACTCTTGAAACACTAAATACTTCAGGATCTCAAATCATACACCTTTCAGTCGTCTAATTTCCAATTTGTTATTTTATCTGGCTACAACTTTCGGCTATTTACTACGCCATCTTCAGGCTCCCGCCCGACGTGTGGGAAGATTCCAACCTCGGTTCCGGTCAAAATAGGGGCCAGCATTCAAATACTGGTATCTGTAGATTTCTGTTTGATACAACGATCACTTCAAACATCATCTGCCCAAAGTTGGAACGGAGCCGAGATTGGAATCTTCCTACACGTCGGTCAGGGGTCCTGAAGATGGCGTAGTAAATCGCCGTAACTGGTAGCCAAATAAAATAGCAGTTTGGAAATTATATGGCTGAAAGATGTTTGATCTGACATCCTGTACCGAGCAGCCGAGTACCGCAACCATACCTGAAAAAATGGACATACAGAGACCAAATACTTCGGCTAATTCGGCAGTTCAGAGGCAGGCTGCTAGATTTGTTACTGATGTGTTCTAATAAGATGCAAATGTTATGGAAATTCTTCAGTATCTCAAATGGGAATCACCAGAGGGGAGACGATGTTCTTTTCGAGAAGCACTGTTGAGAAAATTTGTTGTTGTTGTTGTGGTCTTCAGTCCTCAGACTGGTTTGATGCAGCTCTCCATGCTACTCTATACTTTGCAAGCTTCTTCATCTCCCAGTACCTACTGCAGAATACATCCTTATGAATCTCCTTAGTGTATTCATCTCTTGGTCTCCCTCTACGATTTTTACCCTCCACGCTGCCCTCCAATGCTAAATTTGTGATCCCTTGATGCCTCAGAACATGTCCTACCAACCGGTCCCTTCTTCTTGTCAAGTTGTGCCACACGCTCCTCTTCTCCCCAATTCTATTCAATACCTCGTCATTAGTTATGTGATCTACCCATCTAATCTTCAGCATTCTTCTGTAGCACCACATTTCGAAAGCTTCTATTCTCTTCTTGTCCAAACTATTTATCGTCCATGACTACACTCCATACGAATACTTTCAGAAACGTCTTCCTGACGCTTGAATCTATACTCGATGTTAAATTTCTCTTCTTCAGAAACGCTTTCCTTGCCATTGCCAGTCTACATTTTACATCCTCTCTACTTCGACCATCATCAGTTATTTTACTACCCAAATAGCAAAGCTCCTTTACTACTTTAAGTGTCTCATTTCCTAATCTAATTCCCTCAGCATCACCCGACTTAATTCGACTACATTCCATTATCCACGTTTTGCTTTTGTTGATGTTCATCTTCGTATATCCCCCTTTCAAGACACTGTTCATTCCATTCTACTGCTCTTCCAAGTCCTTTGCTGTCTCTGACAGAATCACAATGTCATCGGCGAACCTCAAAGTTTTTATTTCTTCTCCATGGATTTTAATACCTACTCCGAATTTTTCTTTTGTTTCCTTTAAGGCTTGCTCAATATACAGATTGAATAACATCGGGGAGAGGCTACAACCATGTCCCACTCCCTTCCCAACCACTGCTTCCCTTTCATGCCCCTCGACTCTTATAACTGCCATCTGGTTTCTGTACAAATAGTAAATATCCTTTCGCTCCCTGTATTTTACCCCTGCCACCTTCAGAATTTGAAAGAGAGTATTCCAGTTAACATTGTCAAAAGCTTTCTCTAAGTCTACAAAAGCTAGAAACGTAGATTTGACTTTCCTTAATCTAAGTCGTAAGGTCAGTATTGCCTCACGTGAGAAAATTTAGAGAACCGATATTTCAAGGTAACTGCAGAACGCTCCTACTGCCGCCAACGTACATTTCCTGTAAGGGTCACAAAGATAACGTAAGAGACATTAGGGCTCGTACGGAGACATATACAGAGTCGGTTTTCGGCTCGCTCTTTTGCGAGCGGAACAGAAAAGGAAATGACTGGCATCAATACAGCGTATCATTAGCTACGTATCCTACATGAGAAAAAAGAATCCCGAAGCACCCAACCTCAATAGTTTACCAAAGATACATAAAAATAACTGTCCAAATCACGCCCACAATCAATTTCAAAAGTGCAATATCTTACCACCTGCCTAGACACTTACCTACAATACTTCAAAAAGTATACACTTTCACATACAACAGAAATCTAAAAAATACCAGTGATCTAATAGAAAAGATAAAAGATACAAACATGCTATTAACAGAAACCCTGGTATCTTTTGACATCACATCCATGTACACAAATGTGTCAGTAGAAGACACAATTAACACTGTTGAAAAACAGCTGCGCCATCAATGGGACATAACAAGTGCACACATAGATGAAATAGAAGCCACACTAAAGATTATAACATAGGCTCACCCATCAGCAGTCTACTTGCAAACGTATTTCTAAACCACATTGAAAACAAAATATTCAGTGAAATCATACATCCAGAACAGTACAAGATTATATAATGGTACCAATATGTGGATGACGTCATTTGCTTGATTGATGAAACAGACACCTGAATAAAACAATTACACAGTGACATAAATACAGTTCAACCAAAAATAAAACTCACCATTGAGACAGAAGAGGAAACGAAACTTAATTTCTTAGACTTCACTATTCACAGAATCAACAACAACAAAAATTCAGAAATTTTCAGGAAACCTATAGCCACAAGTACAACCATCCATATCAACTCCAACCACCCCCAAGCACACAAACAAAATTTCAGATACATGCTACATAGAAGCAGCAAACTCCACTGGACAAACTCAACTGCACAGGAACTAAACACAGTACACCAGATAGCCAGAAAGAATGGGTACAACACACAAATGACAAAGAAACTGAACAATAAAATTAAAAAACAAAAAACCATGAACAAATCACCAGCCACAACAGGGAACCAAGAACACAAACTCCAGACAAACACAGGGAACTGGGAACACGCTACAAAGAGTATGGCATGGCACATACTAACATACAGTAATAAAAAAGGCCACAGTATGGGAAACATACTGAAGAAACAAGGGCTTAAGTATCATATTGTACAAATAACACAGTACAGAAAAATCTAAGCACTAAGAACACCTCCGCAGACAAATTCTCCAAACCTGGAAGATATCAGTTAACCAGTAGCTCATGCCAGTCGGTCTACATAGGCCAAACATGCAGTAATTTTAAAGCGAGATTCTCTGAACACCATAGAGCCTAAGAAGTGATAGTACGCACTGCACTTTTGCAGATCGTCTAACTTAAGAAAACCACGATCCAAAAAGCATGGAGACTGATCTTAAGATCCTCAGAGAAAGCAACAGTCTGTATCAAAAACTTACAATAGAGGAGAACTACCACATACAAAAAGCAAAAATACAAGGAAAGATAGTCCTGAATGAATATACAACACTGTGCTACAAAACACTGTTTGGAGCACGCAATCTCCCCACATAACACGTTACAATCAATCAGTCTCAAATATCGATAAACTTCTGTTTTCTTCCCTCTCTTATTTCCCACTCACTCACACACTCTCTCTCTCTCTCTCTCTCTCTCTCTCTCTCTCTCTCACACACACACACACACACACACACACACACACACACACACACACATATATATATATATATATATATATATATATATATATATATATATATATATATATATTACTGCCCTCCCCCAGCAGCCACACCACACTAGTTCTGACGAAACGTTCAAAATTAGCGCAACAACAAACACAAGACCAACGGTGAACAAGTCAGCTGCGACAATAACATTACACACCACACAGTCAAAAGTGTCGGCTCTGATCATGTTTCACCATATTTTGTGAGCGTACCTGTGAGGTGAATTAGTGAGCGAAAATTTTGTGAAAATCTGTGTGGAAACACTGCGCTGAGTAGTAGTTGATCGGGACGTCAACCAGAGACACGTAACAGGACGAAAAATGTAAGTACAGAAACACACATAACCTCTACCCGAAACAGTTCTTCACTATAAAGGATGGAAAAGGGCACAAAATTCGATGTATAACAATGCAGTTCATTTAACGATGTAATTGTAAGGTGAGCGTCCAGGCTAAACAAAGCGAAATGCACATATTGTAATTCTTAGGCCTACAATAGATAATTTATTATAAATTTGATGTTGTACTTTACAGAAATAAAAAATGGGCCCACAGAAGACGACGCACAGGTTTCGAAACATGTCTGCGTAAATACAGAACTAAAAAATAAATTAACTGCGTTTGCGTAAGGCTGATTTTCAAAAAAAATCTAATTTTTAAATCGCAGACACGGAAAACTTTAAGAGGAGCTTCAAACGTTAGTAAAATGAGCAACGTACGGTGGTTCTGCAGAGTATGAATATGGATGTAGATGTAGATTTTATGTTTTCATTTGGTGTATAGGACGCATGGATTTTTATGTTTCTCGTGTTAACATTCAGGCTAAAGTGGTTCTTTGCAAATATTTTTTGTTCGTTGTGTAAGAAGATTGTAATTTCGTAAATGTATAGGAAGGGAGCTGTCAAGTTTCCGAAATAAAGGATGAGAAAATTCTTTTTGTTGTGCAGTACAGATGCATCCGAGAATTTTCTTCTGTATCTTCAGTAGCCAGGATACGCTACTTGAACTTCCCCAACCATACGATACCTAATGACATATTTTAAATAGTATTGAGTTGTGGCGTCATTGAATCAGTAGACTGTTCTGTCTGTCGCTCACAGGTAGTACACCTTGCCTAGTACACGTCCACCGAAGCGCTCGGGGGCCACAGCATCAAGTTACAACTGAAGATGGGCTTGTAAGAGCCAGAAACAGATCGCGTGATAATAAAACTGAAGCGGTATTTTCAACCTCTAGTATCTGCTGTAAATTTTGTTACAGGGTAGATAGTACGATCCTGGATAAACTACTTTTATTTAACATCATACATCTTTAACTTAAGGCCTTTTACACAACAATACACAAAGGCGAGCGGTTTTTATGTCTAGACAGTGTCTATAGACAATCGAGCGCTTTTGTATACAAACAACTGAAAGACATTTTTCGCCTATAGACACGCTTTTGCAACAAAATCGCAGGACTTCTTCCCGTTTGAAATAGGAGACATGTGACCATTCTTAGACAATGTTGCGCAACATTCCGTAACGTGGACGAGTTGGTAGACATAGGCTCCAGTTATTCTCTTTGCGCCGTGGAAAAAGCTTCGTCCTTTTTTATATTATTTTTGTTTGTCTTAACATGAAATATCACTTATCAAGACGGGGTCAACGGAGAAAGGGTTGCAGCCCACAGTAGATATTAACGTGGCAACATTTTTGTGGGAAATTTGTGCTTCCCAATATAAAATTACAACAATAAAGTTGGTTATTGAAGAGCTGGACAAAATGTATTCAGTATCAGTGAGTGATACTGAAAAAAAAATACTTTCCTACTTTCAAAGCTGAAAGTAAATTACAGCTGAAACGAGGCGCCCCTGCAAACAGCTCACATTTCCAACAATGTCTCCTATTATTATCACAGCACGAGCATCGATCAGCAATGACATATTTAACAAATCTCGAGGAAGAAGGCAATCAAGGTGTGCACTAGACAAAGTACCTAGACTGTCTATATCCATTATCTACCCACACGTGTCTATAGGCAGTCCCCCAACGATGTCTATAGACAATCGCATGATTTTGTACGCATATATGTAATTACTTTTACAGTGACGCAACAGTCATGTAATTACAGCTACCATGAACTTAAGCAACGAAAATGATCATGTTTTCCACCTTTTTTTAAAGTTAAATCAACATAGTACATATTCGAACTTCTTTATTTTCAAGGAAATGTATTGTGCTTCTCTTTTAAATAAAACTAAATACAAAATTCGTGCTTATTCACTACGTTTCCACCTGATGCGATCATCTAATGAATCTATTGTCGTTCTCGCACCCCTGTTAGGACCTTTGAGTGCTTCGGCAGTATTCGACCAATAATATTTCTTTTCCTTGTGCCTTGTGCCTTGGCTCTCTTGGATATCAGAAGCAGATATAATATACGAGGATTGGAACTTTAATAGTGACAACCATTACAACTTATACAAAACAAATACATGTTTTAAACTTTTGTGTCCTTCAAAGTAGTCGCCAGGATTGCGTATAAGTGTATAACTAGTGATGTGGAAGTCTTAGGATACCGTTATCAGTGCCATTTGTGTTTGTAGTTTCGAGTGAAGTGGGCTATTGCTCGACAGATCTCTGTGACAGTTCTGAAGCGAATGCCATGAAGTTATTTCTTCATCGTAGGAATTAAATGGAAGTCACAAGATCTGCAACATGATGGGCGGGTCCTGCAGAAAGTGTAGCGCTTTCTTTCTCTAAGCCGGCCACAGGCTGTCTTCCAAAAATGAATAGGTGAGAGGAGGAAGTGGAATGAGCCGCTCATCATTTTGCAGGACATTGCTCGGTTGCGTATGGTGCAAGTGGTGACTGATGTATTCGATCCATGGGACTGGGAAGTTTTGTACCTCCCACCACACTTCTCGGATATAAAGCTTTGTGATTTCAGTTTTATTCCTAAGATGAAGCAGGTGCTTTATGGTATTCGCTTCAGAACCGTCACAGAGATTCGTCGGTCAATACATTGCTTGACTCGAAATATCAACGCATCTGGCACCTCTAAGGAGACCCTACATCATGGCGGCGAGCTATATAAACTACTTTGGAGTACAGTAGCACTTTGAAACACATATCTGTTTTCTAAAAGTTGTAAATAAGTAGTTGCCACTATACACTCGTACACACTGAGTTGACGAAGTCATGGGATAGCGATATGCACATATATAGATGGCGGCAGTATCGCGCCCACATGGTATAAAGGGGCAGTGCATTGACGGAACTGTTATTTGTATTCAGGTGATTCACGTCAAATTATTTCCAGCGTGATTATGGCCGCACGACGCGAACTAATAAACTTCGAACGCGGAATGGTAGTTGGCGCTAGACGCCTTGGGGTATTCCATTTCGGAAATTGTTAGGGAATTCAATATTCCGAGATACACAGTGTTAATAGTGTACCAAGATGCCAAATTTCAGCATTACCTCTTACCATTGACAACGCAGTGGCCGACAGCCTTCAGTTAACGATCGAGAGCACCTGCGTTTGGATACAGTTGTTAGTGCTAACAGACAAGCAACACTGCGTTAAATAACCGCAGAAGTCAATGTGGGACGTAGACGAACGTACCTGCCACGACAGTGCGGCAAAATGTGATGTTAATAGGCTATGACAGACAGACGACCGGCGGGTATGCCTTTGGTAACAGCACGACGTCGCCTGCAGCACACCTACTGGGCTCGTGAGCATGCCGATTGGACCCTAGATGGCGGGAAAACCATGACCTGGTCGGATGAGTCCCGATTTCAGTTGATAAGAGCTATTGGTAGGGCTCTAATGTGGTGTAGACCGTACGCAACCATGGATCCAAGTTGTCAACAAGGCACTGTGGAAGCTGGTGGTGGCTCCTTAATGGTGTGGACTGTATCTGCTTGGAATGGATTGGATTGTCTGGTCCAACTGAACAGATTTTTGAGTGGAACGGTTGTGTTCGGCTACTTGAAGACCATTCGCAGCCATTTATGGACTTCATGTTCCCAAACAACAATCTCATGTCACCATGTCACAATTGTTCGAGACTGGTTTGAAGAGCATCGTGAACAATAGCATCGTGAACAATACTAGCAAATGATTTGGCCACCAGATCGTCCTACATGAATCTCATTGGACATTTATTGGACACAGCTGGGAGGCAGTTCGCGCACATCATCCTGCCCTGGCAACCCTTTCGCAATTATGGGTGGCTGTAGAGGCAGCATGGATCAGTGTTTTTGCAGGTGACTTCCAACGACTTGCTGAGTCCACGCCACGTCGAGTTGCAGCGCTAGGCTGTGAAAAAGGAAGTCCAAGACGATATCGGGATGTACAAGGCGTATTCGGAACATAAGGTCTGATTAGGCGCTAAATGTAAACCACTGCGAAAATCCAATGGAACTTTGCACAGATGTATTGGGCAGTGCCTTTTGTGTGCCTATCGATCACTTCACGTCGCTCTTTTCAGTTCAGAGCTCCAAGTGAAGAAAGGCCGAAAACAACAGTGTCTCCCACCAAATATGTGGATCTGTTGAGAGATTTCGTTTAGAGCTATGCAGCCCACATATCATAAATGTCAAGCGTTTTTTTTTTTTTTTTTTCTCTTCAAGACAGTTTTCAGCGGATTCTGCGGGAGCAATAAATACCTCCTGCAGCGTTGTCGACGGGAAGTGCTTGATCACCCACAATACTTCCCTTAATTCGCTCCTTGTGTTTCCAGAATGAGATTTTCACTCTGGAGCGGAGTGTGCGCTGATATGAAACTTTCTGGCAGGTTAAAACTGTGTGCCGGACCGAGACTCGGACTCGGGACCTTTGCCTTTCGCGGGCAAGTGCTCTACCAACTGTGCTACCCAAGCACGACTCACGCCCCGTCCTCACAGCTTTACACTCGCCAGTACCTCGTCTACTACTTTCCAAACTTCACAGAAGCTCTCCTGCGAACCTGCGAACCTTCGCAGGAGAGCTTCTGTGAAGTTTGGAAAGTAGTAGACGAGGTACTGGCGAGTGTAAAGCTTTGAGGACGGGGCGTGAGTCATGCTTGGGTAGCACAGTTGGTAGAGCACTTGCCCGCGAAAGGCAAAGGTCCAGAGTTAGAGTCTCGGTTCGGCACACAGTTTTAATCTGCCAGGAAGTTTCACTCCCTCTGTTGTTCTTCTCTGCTCACATGAACCACTGGCTACGAAGACAACATTTTGGCACTAACAGTGAAGTGCAGACAAGCGTAAAGAATTAGTGGAAAGCACAGGTGGTTGCTTTCTATGACGAGGGTACTGGGAAGTTTGTACAACGCCACATCAAATGTCTGAGTCGGAGCGGTGACTATTGAGCGAGGTAGCTGGAAGGTGTGGCTAACTGTTCCGAATAAACGATTTTTGATTTTCACTTTAGTTTCCATTTCACGACCGATCGGACCTTGCTTTCCGAACAGCCCTCGTATTCCATGACTTTTGTCGCTCAGAGTTTGATCTATCAGCCGCATTATATTCTATTCAGTCCAATATGTCGCTTACGTAACTCAGATCAACAATAAAAGTAGAAAAGATAGCAGGCGAAAGCTATGTGCATTGCTAGTGCCGAAGAGAAGTGTAGGGGATCTTCCTTCGATGTTTCGCTAAAAGACCGACAACCAGCAAAACACAGGTGAACACTGGCGAATGTGAGAAGATCACGGTCGAATGCAGTTCACTCGCGCACGCTTACCTATTCTCGATCGCTGATGTTCGTTCGCTCCGGTGTGAACCAGGCGTTAGTAAATCGTCCATTAGAAGCAGTAGTGGCTGACTGAAGTTTTATTTTTCCTTCCATCCTAATAATTCCACCGGAGCGCTTTCAAGCCATCACGAACAGAATGATCGTATTTACTTTCCTATCATCCCGGTGATTCAGCGCGGTGGGCCATTTGATGCACGCCGGGATATCGCTCGTGTTAATTGGAGCGGGCCGCGAGATCTCTCGTGGTGCACACGAGAAGATGAATCTGGCGGTGCCGGCCTTGATCCAGCGGCGGGCAAGTGGAGCGCCGGAAGATAACACATCTGGCTCGCCGCCCGCACGGCGCAACGCCGCGCGTCCGCTCTGCGACGGAAGCCGTGCGGCGCGGGCGGAACCTCGGGTCCGGTCGTTCTCACGCTGCGGGCCGCGAAGTGGGCCGCGGGCGACCGCGCGCGCGCGCGCGCGCGCGCGCTCTGCAGACGCACTATCGAACCAGTGTTCGGCGCCTGTCATTAGCGCTGGCCGTAATGACAGGAAAGCGCTGCCCCAGGAGCATAATTAGCGGCCTCTGGCTCTCACGGGGCAATTATCACTCGATTCCACAGCAGGGAGCTCCAGCGGAGTTGTGCAATAGGCGACTGGAATTAGTCCGGGACGTCCGGCACCAGTCTCACAAGCAAACATCGACGTGGCCTCATATTTCGAAGAGGAGAAAAAAACACTCTTGCAAGATATCAGCCCCTGAAATCGACCTTGGCCGGCTGGAGTGGCCAAGCGGTTCTAGGCGCTACAGTCTGGAACCGCGTGACCGCTACGGTCGCAGGTTCGAATCCTGCCTCGGGCATGGATGTGTGTGATGTCCTTAGGTTAATTAGGTTTAAGTGGTTCTAAGTTCTAGGGGACTGATGACCTCAGCAGTTAAGTACCATAGTGCTCAGAGCCATTTTTGAAATCGATCCGACTCGAAAGTTTAGGCCATAATTGAGATAATATGCAGTTATGACCTTCTGAAATTAGAGCTTCTAAACTTATGCGCGCACCATTTGTTTGTCACTCGTTACGCACTTAGGCGCTTAATGGTTCAAATGGCTCTGAGCACTATGGGACTCAACTGCTGAGGTCATTAGTCCCCTAGAACTTAGAACTAGTTAAACCTAACTAACCTAAGGACATCACAAACATCCATGCCCGAGGCAGGATTCGAACCTGCGACCGTAGCGGTCTTGCGGTTCCAGACTGCAGCGCCTTTAACCGCACGGCCACTTCGGCCGGCAGGCGCTTAATGCCGAGCCAAAAGTACTATACAATGGAGTGAGTATGAGGTTCGTGAATTACTGTTTTGACATCGGTAACATTCTTTGTGCATAGTGCCAAATTACACGATTTATAACCTGTAGCCGACTGGAGTGGCTGTGCGGTTCTAGGCACTACAGTTTGGAGCCGAGCGACCGCTACGGTCGCAGGTTCGAATCCTGGCTCGGGCATGGATGTGTGTGATGTCCTTAGGTTAGTTAGGTTTAATTAGTTCTAAGTTCTAGGCGACTGATGACCTCAGAAGTTAAGTCGCATAGTGCTCAGAACCATATACCCTGCACTTGGAGCCAAAGATCTATTCTGTCCTTTCCAAAAACGGGTTGCCCTGCCGTCATACCAATACCGTTCCACACAGTAATTTGCATTGTGCTCCGACTAATCACTTTAGTAGTGATTATTTTTATTACCAATCCGACTTTTTTTTTAAAAAAAAAGTAGTTAGCGACCTTTCGCCATAAAGTATTTTTTCTTCTTTTAAATGCAGGCAGATTTCAAAACAGGAGTTTAAACTATGTAATCCATACAGCAGCAGATTATGTTCGCCAATGAAATTAGACAATATTCACTGAATCATATTGACTAGGACCGATGGATACAGCTATGACCTTTTAACATTAATAGTAATGTTTATGTATCACCTTTATGATTTTTATATCTAGAGAGTTGAGACACTGTATATTACTATTTACCATGTAGGTTGCACCTGATGCGACTTTAGGCCGCGCAACGGGCTGTGTATCAATAAAACAAGAAACTTACCAGCTTTCAACTGAATACTACTTAACATCAAAGATCTCTTTGCACATTTTTGCGTAGCGATTCACAAATACGGTATAAATGAATGAAACTGATGAGTTATTAAATAAATAGCGTAAAGCTATTTAATTACTAACATCGCTGTTGTGCGTTTTATTTTTTGGATTTTAAAGCGAGTACCTTTAAAGTGAAATACATTCACAGGAGATGTGCTATTCTCCAACGCGACTGGTACGATTACATCGGATTAGCTGAGAGGTATAAGGCGCTGCAGTCGTGGACTGTGCGGCTGGTCCCGGCGGAAGTTCGAGTCCTCCCTCAGGCATGGGTGTGTTTGTTTGTCCTTAGGATAATTTAGGTTAAGTAGTGTGTAAGCTTAGGGATTTATGACCTTAGCAGTTAAGTCCCATAAGATTTCACACACATCTGAACATTTTTGAACGATTACATCGTAAATAGAAAATAATGAATTTCATTTCATAATGACTCTTCAGTTGCTTATGATCATCCGTTTTTATTTTTGATACACAGCTGCATAACACCAAAACGAGAATATTATCAAAATAATATTGTAGGTATATGCGCGTGAGATTAATGTACTACATTCTCATATTACATACTGTTTTTCGTGTAGAATAACTTGTTCAGAAATAATATATCATAACACCTTGAGAAAACGTGTCCAGGCGAATAAGAGGCTCTGGTTGTAATTCCGTTTTACAGTACGTCATGCTCGGGCTTTAAGTGGCTGCAGTGGGACAGAGCGACTCACAAACGAACGGTGCGAAGGGTAAGTTTAAAGCCATAACGGCGTACAATTAAAATTATGGCCCAGACTCTCACCGGGGTTGCTGTTGCTGGGGCTGATATGTTGTAAGCGTGCTTTTGAGGTCAAGTTGGTGCTGTTTCCTCCTGAGACCGGAATTTGGTAGTGAGTCTTCTCCACACATCGCTGTTCGCCGGGAACATTAACCCAGCAGCATCTCACATCGCCAGTTGTGCGGATTATCTGCGGTGGTGTGAAACGAAAAACGTTACTCTCTGCACAGGCTGAAGGCAGTAACGGTGGTTCGTTAGGGACAAACATGTGGCTGTCCGAAAAGAGAACAGAGGTATGGAATGCCTACTTTGATCGCTGAATATCTTAGTAAGGCACCTCCGTTCTCCACACTAACGCGTACGGTTAGGTGGTTTACTTTGCGTTAAAGCACTGCGGACAGAAATTCGCTATTCTTAGTCGGAGATATTCAGGATTCTCATTTCCGATACTAGTTTTAAGACCAAAGAAAATCTACCGACAGAACGATCGGACTTGAGGAAGGAGATCACCAGAGAAACTACTTTCAAAAATAAGTATCACACGAAGCGGCTGTGATGATTTATATCTCTTTGATCCCAGATAGCTTTGCGTCCAAGAGTATCAGAAATAAGGCCTTGTTTAAAACCGTCACTTGAAGTTCTAACTCATGAGATTTTCTCATAATGTCACAAAAATCTCTACTGTCTACACATGGTGGCTACTGACAATATGCAATGAGGCTAAGAAAGAGATTACTTGCAAGACACGAATGTGACCCATCTTGGAATATGGCTCAAGAGTGTGGGATCCTGCCAAGAAGGAATATCGTCAGATATTGAACTGTTCTATTCTTCCAGAATGAGATTTTCATTCTGCAGCGGAGTGTGCGCTGATATGAAACTTCCTGGCAGATTAAAACTGTGTGCCCGACCGAGACTCGAACTCGGGAGCTTTGCCTTTCGCGGGCAAGTGCTCTACCATCTGAGCTACCGAAGCACGACTCACCTCCGGTACTCACAGCTGTACTTCTGCCAGTACCTCGTCTCCTACCTTCCAAACTTTACAGAAGCTCTCCTGCGAACCTGTTCGCAGGAGAGCTTCTGTAAAGTTTGGAAGGTAGGAGACGAGGTACTGGCAGAAGTACAGCTGTGAGTACCGGAGGTGAGTCGTGCTTCGGTAGCTCAGATGGTAGAGCACTTGCCCGCGAAAGGCAAAGGTCCCGAGTTCGAGTCTCGGTCGGGCACACAGTTTTAATCTGCCAGGAAGTGTTCTATTCTTGTTTGACCCACAGGAGAGTATTAAGGAAATGCTGAAAAACCTGAACTAGCTAACACTGAAGCGCCAAACAAACTGGTATAGGCATGCATATTCAAATACAGAGACATGTAAACAGGCTCAATACGGCGCTGCAGTCGGCAGTTGTTAGATCGGTTGCTGCTGCTACAGTGTCAGGTTATCAAGATTTAAGTGAGTGTGAACGTGGTGTTATAGTTGGCGCACGAGCAATGGGAGACAGTAGCTCCGAGGTAGTGATGAAGTGGGGATTTTCCCGTACTATTATTTCATCAAATCTCCACCTCACTGACGCCAGAAAAATATCCTGCGAGAACGAGACTAACGACGACTGAAGAGAATCGTTCAACGTGACAGAAGTGCAACGCTTCCGCAAATTGCTGCAGATTTCAGTGGTGGCCTGTCAACAAGTATCAGCATGCCAACCATTCAACGAAACATAATCGATATGGTCTTTCGGAGCCGAAGGCAGACTCGTGTACCCTTCATTAGTGCACGACACAAAGCTTTACGCCCCTCCTGGACCCGTCAACAGCGACAATGGACTGTTGATGACTGTAAACATGTTGCCTGGTCGGACGAGTCTCGTTTCAAATTGTATCAGGAGGATGGACGTGCACGGGTATAGCGACAATCTCATGAATCTATGGACCCCGCATCTCAGCAGATCGAGGTTCTGTAATGATATGGGGCGTGTGCAGTTGGAGTCATAAGGGACCCCTGATACGACTCTTACAGGAGACACATACGAAAGCATCCTGTCTGATCACTTGCATCCATTCATGTCCGACGGACTTGGGCAACTCCAGCAGGACAATGCGACACCCCACACGTCCACAATTGCTGTAGATTGGCTCCAGGAACACTCTTCTGAGTTTAAACACTTCAGCTGGCCACGCCGGCCGGTGTGGCCGTGCGGTTCTAGGCGCTTCAGTCTGGAATCGGGTTACTGCTACGGTCGCAGGTTCGAATCCTGCCTCGGGCATGGATGTGTGTGATGTCCTTAGGTTAGTTAGGTTTAAGTAGTTCCAAGTTCTAGGCGACTGATGACCTCAGAAGTTAAGTCGCTAAGTGCTCAGAGCCATTTGAACCATCAGCTGGCCACCACAATCCCCAGACATAAACATTATTGAGCGTATCTGCTGGGATCCTTTGCAACATGCTATTAGAAGAGATCTCCATCGACTCGTAATCTGACGGATTTATGGACAGCCCTGCAGGATTCATGGTGTCAGTTCCCTGCAGCACTACTTCAGACATTAGTCGAGTCCAAGACGTGTCCTGTTGTGGCACTCCTGCGTGCTCACACGGGCTGTACACGATATTAGGCAGGTATACCGGTTTCTTTGGCTCTTTAGTGTAGAATCCAACTATCTTGCAAAAAGAGTGCTTCCTAAGTTTCAAGAACCATTGTTAATTAAGCAGTCGAGGAATGCACCATAATACCCACGTATATTTCTTGTGGGGGTCGTAAAGACAAGATTAAACTAATTAAAACTTACAGAGGTTCATTTAAGCAATCATTTTTCCGCGTTCCATATGCGAAACGAAAGGAAATATAAAGGATTTTTCTCTGTCACTAGGCAACGTAATGTACTTTCAATGTTTTAGTACATGTGTAATGAAGATTGTAAATGTTTATACATCTTTAAACCCTTTTTATATATTTTGTGTTCAGGGGCAAATGAGTCTTAATATTTTGTATGAGCAGGTTGCAATATTCCATGCGACGTTAATTGTATACTCTTAAGAGGTAAGGAAGCACTATGGTCCAGGAGAAAAAGTTGCAGAGTTACAAATTTTGTTAACGAGGAAGTGAAAAATAAGAGGAGTTGGTCGGTGAATTTTATGACTCGGTAACGTGAAGATGGACAGGCGGAGACGTGTCGTTTAGTCAGTGAAACACTGGTACTTGGGGGAAGGAGAGATGGCTTTTCTGGTAGTCAGTCAGAAAATTGTGTGCAGATGATAGAATTATGGTTATGAACGGGCTCAAGCAATTTGGATACGCAAAACGGACTGCAAACGTTTCCAGAAAACTGTCATAACAGCATTATTACTGTATCTAGGAAATACAGGCCGGCCGGGCTGGGCGAGCGGTTCTAAGCGCTACAGTCTGGAACCGCGCGACCGCTACGGTCGCAGGTTTGAATCCTGTCTCAGGCATGGATGTGTGTGATGTCCTTAGATTAGTTAGGTTTAAGTAGTTCTGAGTTCTAGGGTTCAAAAATAGTTCAAATGGCTCTGAGCACTATGGGACTTAACATCTGTGGTCATCAGTCCCCTAGAACTTAAAACTACTTAAACCTAACTAACCTAAGGACATCACACACATCCATGCCCGAGGCAGGATTCGAACCTGCGACCGTAGCAGTCGCGCGGTTCCGGACTGAGCGCCTAGAACCGCTAGACCACCGCGGCCGGCAGTTCTAGGGGACTGATGACCTCTGAAGTTAAGTCCCATAGTGCTCAGAGCCATATGAACCATGTAGGAATTACAGTTACGATTACAGTTACGAACAACTTAAATTGGAAAGATCACATTTCATAACGTAGTGGGGAAGGCAAACGAAAGACTATTGTATTGGCAGACACTTAGAAGATGCAACAGGTCTACTAAAGATACTGCTTCCGTTACGCTTGTTCGTCCTCTACTAGAATTTTTCTGTGCGGTATGGGATCTTACCAGACAGGTTTGACAGAGATCAAAAAAGTCCAAAGAAGGGTCGATCAAGGAAGTTGATTTTGGTGGTTGTTGTTTACAGTTGTAAACATGAAATTAGAATTTAATGTGGTTTTTTTTTTGTCTGAACGTGAATTTTCAACTCTGAGAATACTGTTTCAGTGTTATAAGAACTCAAAGCTAACGTTAGGACCAGCATTCGTGTGAATTTAACGTGTTTAACAATTTCTATTTGAGACATAATTTACGTAATCAATACTTGAATTGCATCGCAACCAAACAGATTTGACATTATATAAACTGCATTTTATGTATTCTGCCCTCAATGCTTCTCACTTAGATATAAATTATCGAAAAGTAGTAATTTTTAAAAGCGCTTAAATTTTTATGATAACTTTTTCATCATTTTTTAATGAGCCACTTTTGTATTCCTTAAAAGTTTGGCTGACTTAAGCGCTTTTTACACAAGATGTAATCATTGGTGAAGTGAATCAAGTATTAGTCACAACTAAATTGCTTCTCAAGATACTATCTTCAGATATGTAGCCAGTCACAAACATGGCTGTGATAGCTAAGCTCAGGAGCCCTCTAGTTTATCAGAAGAGAGGGAATATATTATAAAATTCTAGAAGTAAACAGATCACGGACAGTATTCTGACGAGCGGATTTTATTTCCATGGTTGACCGTTCAAAAGAGTATTTTAGTATCCGGTACACAGTCTAATTCGTTACAACTGACTCCCTACACCTGAGTCTACCTAGGTGTACATTCCCTAAATGCATTCTTCTCAGCCGTAGTCTGGTTCCGATACACTCCAGTGCTCCTTTGGCTCCGGCCTCTAAGTTACACACACTCGCGTATCACCGTGCCGTAACCGGCCATCCGTGCATCGCTTGCTGCTCCTTACCGCGTTCGAGCCGCGCCCACCGATCGCAGCCATCGCTTCCTGCGATCGTCTTTACGGACCTAATGGCGATAAGGGCCACCCGCCAGACACGGCTGACTAGTCGCTGTCGGCGCTATCGTGAGTGTGTTATACGAGCGGCCGGGCAGTGCTCGCGGTCCTGGGTGCGCTACTCGGCGCGCGCCACTTGCCAAGTAGGACTAACCGAGTCGGTGCCGCGCCGTGAGGTGTCTGTCGTGCGCGCGGAGCATTAGCCGGCCGCGCCAGACACGGGGGAACCGGCACCTCGGCCGGGCTGCTCACAGAAACCAGTCTCGCGACCCGGGGTCACCGTGCCGGCCACACGCGGCGCCAGTCCTCGTCCGCAGCGTGGCGCGAAAGTACCGAAACCGAGAGGCAGATTCTGCCACTCCGATGTTCGCCTCACCATACACAATCATTCGATTACACCCTCTTCCTAACCATCCTGATTTAATAATCACGTCTTGTGAGGCGAAGTGGACGGCCGTATTTACATGAATTTAGTAAGACCCTCAGTGATAGTCTAGAGACGGATCGCACACAACTGGAAAAGACTTCCTATTTATTAAAAAATAAAAAAAGGCCAGGTGCAATAACACTCGCGCACTGAGGGTTCCATACAAAGTTAATTATGTATACCGATAGTTGATCCATTCCGAAAATCGAGAATCTCGGCCATTTAATTGATATTGTCGAGTTATCAGTTCCTGGAATTACAAGATGTTCGAGAATGTTTAATTTCAGTAATATGACATAAAATCATGCTGGAGACAGGCAACCATTATAATACACTGAAGCACCAAAGAAATTGGAGAGGTATGCGTACTCAAATTCTGAGATATCATAAGGGTTGGATTCCCTCAACTTCCAAATCGTAGGATTACGCCGCCTGGACTCCTCTCAGGGTGCAACTGACGTTTTTGGCAGAGGCGGCCGACGCCGCCGTCCGTTCGCCCATCCGCCCGTCGGTCAGTCGTCGCCCGGTGCTCGCCGCCGCCGCCACCTCTCGGTGCTCCCCACCGCCGCGCCGCCGGCACCACCGCCTGGTGCTTGCCACGGCTGCAGCCACCCGGTGGTCGCCGTCGCCGCCACCACCACCGCCCGGCGCTCATCAAAGTCTCCGACCCGTGCTCGCCACCGCTGCCGCTGCACCCACTACCGCTCGATCCTTGCCGCCGCTGCCGCCGCCCCTCCCCCTGGTGCTCGCCGCCACCGCCTCCACCACCACCGCCTGGTGCTCGCTGCCACCGCCGCCACCGCCACAGCCTCGTGCTCGCCACCACGGCGCGGTGGTGGCCGCCGCCGTCGCCTGGTGCTCGTCAGCGCCACCACCCGGTGCTTGCTGCAACCATCATCGCCTGGTGCTCGCCCCCACCACCGCTCGGTGCTCCCTGCTGCCGCCGCCCAACGCTCGCTGCCGCCACTGCCCGGTGCTCGCTGCTGCCGCCACCTCCCGGTGATCGCTGCCACCATTACCTGGTGCTCGCCACCAGAGCGCCCCACTTCCATTCATAGTGCTGCCACCTCACAAGAGGGACTTGCCTCCCATCACCTCCCAATCCAACCAGTCCCTCACCCCTCCTCCCAGGCCACACCTGCAAAAAAACCTGCCAAGCGCCCAAGTGGCGACCTCACCTCCACCCTCTTCTCAAAGAAAGCGCTGCCCACCCCTCTTCCTTCTGATCCCCCCATCGACACCTCCCCTCCTGCGCATCCCCAGACCCCACCCTGTATGCTTTCATCCTTGCCAACCCCAATCATAAATTCCTTGAAGCTCACACCCTCACCCTCGAAATCCATAAGTACATCCCCAATGCCTCCATTACCCAACTTATCCCCCACAGAGACTCTGTGCTTATCAAATCATCCTCACCCTCTTTCCACACTGATCTCCTCCGACAACTTCCCTGCATCACCCTTGGCCTCCAAGCATCCCTCACCCCTTTCCTTACATCCTCCTCTCCTCGGCAGCCCCAAACTCCTCGTTTTCCGCCAACCCTCACTGCCATTATCACAAAACTCAGCCCCGTGGTCATGGAGGCGGAGGTGTTGGTGGGACTGAATGCCCACTCTGGGAATCTTCTCGGCCCTCTGTGTTTGCAACAACTCAAGCCCTACCTTCCTAATGCATGTCTTTACCAAGTCTGTCTCCTCCACAGATCACCTCCTCACACACTGCTGACCCACCCCATTCCCCTCCTCAATCCTACTGCTTCCAATGCTGTCTCCTCTACAACAACCACCTGACCCAAAACTGCAAGAACCCTCCCACCTGCCCCCATTGTAAAGCCTCCCACTGCCTTAAACAGTGTCCTAACCTCACCTCTCCTCCTCACTGCAACACCTGCAATGAAACCTACCCTACCTACTCCCCAAAATGCAAAGCCAAACCCCCTCCCACCATCCCTTATCTCTTACTGTCCCCATTCGCCCATAGACCAGCCAATCCTCCCCAACAGTTACCTCTGCCCTCCTCCTACAGCTGAAGACATCATCCAGTTCCTGACCATCGTCCTGCAGAATATGCCAATATCCCCACACCCTACAGCATATCTCCCTTGCTGCACACTCCATCTTCCATTAGAATACCTACACCATCGACTCCCACAACCATGCCCACTTTACCTTCACTCGCCTCAACACCCTCGTTTAAGCCCTTCTCTCTGCCCCCTGCTCCCTTTCCCCCAACCCCTTCTGCTGGCACATAAACGGTATCATCTTCTCTACTGAAACATTCGCTTCCTCCCTGCCAAAATGGCTCTGAGCACTGTGGGACTTAACATCTGAGGTCATCACTCCCCTAGAACTTAGAACTACTTAAACCTAACTAACCTAAGGACATCCCAACATCAATTCCCGAGGCAGGATTCGAACCAGAGACCATAGCAGTCGCACGATTCCAGACTGAAGCACCTAGAACTGCTCGGCCACACCGGCTGGCTCCCTGCCAACAAATACCTCCTCTTGCATTTTCTGTCCCAGCACCAGGTCGACTACATCCATAGTGAAACCTTCCTCCAATCTCACCATGTTGTCTGCAACTGTCTATGTCTCCTTCACTGCACCAAAAACCCCTACCCCTTGCTTGAGGTGGGGTTGCTATTGGCCACCACAAGCACCTCTCTGTTTGGCCACAACTACTACTCAATAATGACCTGATGGAACAACTTCTCCTCAGCATCTTTTTTTCCTCCCTCACAATCACCTGTGCTACTATCTATATCCATCCTGCAGCTCCTCTCCCCTATGACTTCAGTTCCCACATTGACAGTACCATCTCCCCCTATGTGATTATCGCCAATGTCAACATCCACAGCCATGACCCTGCCACCCTTTGGCACTGGGATCAGCTCCTTTCCACCCTCCATGATGACCTTGTTCCTCTCCCACACCCATCCTGAAAGTAACTCCACCCCAGATGTCATCCACACTTCCCCCAACTTTCTTGGTCATACCGCTGCACACATCCTCGATCCCACCTTCCAATGCTTCTCACCATCTCCTCCACCCATGGCTCCCCTCCATCCACGACTACCACCGTGCTGACTGGGATGCCTCCTGGGAATCCATTGCCTCACAGGTCGAAAGCCACCCTCTTACCTTTCAATATCCCACTGACATCACCGATGCCTCTTGCTTCCTCCAGAAGATGCTGTACCTTGTCCAGTTCACCCCC
Source organism: Schistocerca americana (assembly GCF_021461395.2). Taxonomy (NCBI): domain Eukaryota; kingdom Metazoa; phylum Arthropoda; class Insecta; order Orthoptera; family Acrididae; genus Schistocerca; species Schistocerca americana. The sequence goes on along the minus strand of NC_060120.1, from coordinate 224,786,009 downwards.
CCCCCCCCCCCCCCGTGCAACCAGTGGTTCCTTCACATCAACCATTCCAAGACCAAGACAACCATCATAGGTCATACCATCTGCTCCTTTCGGCTCCACAATTCTTACCTCACCATATATGGTCGTCCTATCCACATCATTCCTACCCTGACACACATTAGCCTCACACTCGACTGTCACATCACCTGGACTCCCCATCTGCTTATGATCCAACAAACAGCCCACAATATACATCATGATGCACATATTTTTTAACAGCTTGTCTGATGATGGGTCGTGCTCGAAACACGTAATAAAGAGTTTGTATTCAATACATCATTTCTGTGAAACACCCCAGTCAGCACTGTATACGTTTTTTGCAACCCCCACTACTCGTTTTTGGTTGCTTCCTATTGGTTGCCACTATCATCTCATCCCTACCATGCTATTCTGTCCTACTCATGTGCATTACATTAGTGTTCATTGCAAAGTTTGGACAAATCGACAAATATTAATAAAGAAAGTTTCATTTTCAACTGTCCCTGAATAGTCAGAAAAATGACATCAAACATAATACACAGGGTGATTCAGCTGCCCCTACATTTGGATTTTATGCAACCTGCAATAACTTCAAACATCAATTTTTTGGGGGGGTCATCAGTCTTCTGATTGGTATGATGCAGCCCGCCACGAACTGCTCTCATGTGCCAACCCCTTCAAATGGCTCTCAGCACTATGGGACTCAACTTCTGAGGTCATTAGTCCCCTAGAACTTAGAACTAGTTAAACCTAACGAACCTAAGGACATCACACACATCCATGCCCGAGGCAGGATTCGAACCTGCGACCGTAGCGGTCTCGCGGTTCCAGACTGCAGCGCCTAGAACCGCACGGCCACTTCGGCCGGCCCAACCCCTTCATCTCAGAGTAGGACTTGCAACCTGTAACCTCCCCCTTCCTATTCGGCCTATTGGATCGCATACGCCTAATACTGTGAATAAGGCTATATCGTTAGCGAAGGGAAACAACACTGGTTAATTGGAGGAAAGCATACAACAGACTCTTCTGAAGGAGGAAGCTATTCTATGTTTAAGCTAAATTTAGATGACAGTTTCGATATGGGTGAAATTTAGTGCAATCGCTCACGAACCGCACCGGTGGGGAAGGGGGGAGGGGGGGGGGGGGGAAGCAACCACATAATTATTACTAAAAATTCACTGATAACACAAAGAAAACACTGATTAGCTGAAAAAAGGCTAATTACACGGTCGCCAGCCCGCTAGGGCAATGAATCTCAAGAATCTTGAGAAACGTAATGGCAAAGAAATTTAAGCAAATAATTACTGGCAATGCAACAGAAAGAAGGTTGTCACGCTTTTTCACAGCACAACTGTTCACGAGAAAATAAACAGATCAGAAAACACTGAGTTCCCAGTTAATTATTTTGAAAGTAACGTTAAATGAAATTACGGGTTAAATAAATGACTGGCTTAACTTAAACTTTGTTATGTAAAAAAAAAAAAAAAAAAAACTTTCAGCAACCCCAGTATTACGTAATGCAAAATTTAGAAAAAGGCAAGTAATTTGCTTTTGATTATTGAAAGATTGAACTGAATTTACTTTAAGCAAACGAGCAGTTCGTTTTACTTTTAAAATAACAACAATAAAATATATACCAAGGCAGCAGAAGTCACTCACTAAGCTAACTGCAAAAGAAATGAAATTGCGCAGCCTTAATTTGTGCTGTATCTTTAGTTATTAGTTTTTCCAGTGAAATTTTACTTTACTTTAAGTAGCCTGTGCTATGCAATGCAAGAATGAACAGTTACTGTGCCAGAAAATTTAGACTGAAACTGGCAGAAAATAGTTAATTTTTGATATTCTTACGACACTCGGTGATTGCATGGAAAGGAAAGGGACCCTGCTTGGTAATAAATCCTCAGGACAAGGACAACACAAGTGCCCTACATGTTTTAACTATTCCAAGTTATTATTAAAATTACTCATACTTTTTGAAAGAAATGTTGCTGGGTAAAGCCTCTGCATTACTATATTTGTCAGTTAACAGCCTCACGATGTTGTAGCTGTGCGGACGACGAAGAAAGTAGCCGACGACAATGCTGAGCTGCCGTTGTTGTTGTTGTTGTTGTTTTTGTTGCTGCTGCTGCTCGGTGCGAAGAGCCCCTACTCGTCTCCAGAGCCACGGCTAACCATGGGACAGGTAACAGCTGGAATTGCAGCTGCCTCCGCCTGTCCACTCCTATCGTGCCCTAAATACTCGCAGGTTGACAAATCAGGCGAGCATAGCTGCACACCGCATCGACGGGAGCGCCTAACAAACACTTCCGCACTCTTTCATAACTCAAGCTGCTCTGCTTCCTCTCTGCACGCAGTGCGACACAGACTCTACGTATTCAAAGATAAACAATGGCACAGCTACTACATTTTGTCGTTGCTATCGATACATTTCAATAAAGTTCCCTTGACTATTACTCAGCAATTTGCAATATTTTCATTATAATTACTATCAGTTATATACAGTCAAAAATAAATACACTGGTACATCGCTTACGTATTAAATGTAGTTTCTGTAATACAGCTTCAGAATCAAAAGTACAGTGCAAGTTATCATCACACTTTAAATGGCGAAATTTTTGGATGATGCAGAAGGTATTTTATTTGCATTTTCGGCGTTACAAACCTACGTCCTCAATTATTTGGTGGATGTGCTACAATCTCTGTCTTCCTCTACAGTTTTTTCCCTCTACAGCTCCCTCTAGTACCATGGAAGTCATTCCCTCTTGTTTTAACTGATGTCCTATCATCCTGTCCCTTCTCCTTATCAGTGTTTTCCACATATTTCTTTCCACTCCGATTCTGAGCACGACCTCCTCATTCCTTGCTTCAGCAATCCACCTAATTTTCAGCATTCGTCTGTAGCACCACACCTCAAATGCTGCGATTCTCTTCTGTTCCGGTTTCCCCACAGTCCATGTGTCACTACTATACATGGTGAACACTAACTATTGCCACCAATAATAGCTCCGAAAGTATAATAAGAGCTGGAAAGTTTGTGGGACAGAAGTTGCATGGGACAACGGGGGCCATAATATGACGTTAGTTCTGTGTTGCTAGGTGTGGTCGCGTCAGAGATACGAAGCTCAACTTTTTTTTCAAAGGTGGTATGAACGTCTATTTACAAGAAGTATTCGAAGTGATGGCCATTGGTATCAATGCAGTGGTGCAATCTTCTTATCATGGATTGATTGGTATTCCTTATCACATCGGCACTTATCGAAGTACATGCTCTGACACTTCTCTCTCGCGTATCTTCAGGTGCAGTTGGAATGTCTTTATAAACAATGTCTTTTACGAATCCCCGTAAGAAAAAAATCCAGAGGCGTCAAGTCTGGCGAACGATCCGGCCACGACACATCTCCATCGCGTCCAATCCAACGATTTGGGAATTGTCTCTGCAACTCATTTCTAGCCATCAGCGAAAAATGTGCCGGATACCCATCGTGTTGATACCACATTCTGTTCCTTGTTCCTAAAGGTATTTCTTCCAATAACATACGTAATGTTTCTTGCAGGAATGCGGTATATTCCTACCATTAAGATTCCCTTCGATGAAATAGGGGCCTATAATTCTGTCCTCCAGAATCCCACAGCATACATTCACCGACCACGGTGTTTGGTGTGCAACTTGCCGCAGCCAACATGGATTTTCAGTTGCCCAGTAACGCATTTTATGCAAACTAACATTTCCATTGTTCGTGAATGTAGCCTCTTCAGTAAATAAAATCAAATTAATAAATAGGTCATCCCTCTGAATCTGAAGTTGAGCCCATCGGCAGAATTCAACGCGACGTATACAATCCGTACCAGTTAATTCTCGGTGCAGACTGATATGGTGCAAGGTACCCCCTACTGCTTCAGTTTCACACTATGCGCAACGGATTCATTTACAGGACCTTTGCATAAATGCCCAAACTTGAAAGCTATGTCAATTCTGCTTGGCACAACGATTGACATTCATACATTTAATAAAATTATTAAATAAAATTTCTTTTTCTTAATGATAATAAAACAAAATAATGAAAGCTTTGTCTATTCTTATAGAAAGAATGTTCCAACTCAAATTTGATTTTTTTTAGAACAAATTGGTTTATTCATTAAGTATTTCAGATTATTATAAGAACAAAAAAACTCAGTTCTTTAAATAATTATTAAGGTGGCTGATCTTTACACAGCATGAAATTTGCATCAGATTCCACGATTTAATTTACAAGGATCTGACTTTCCTACCAACAATATAAAATTTAACGCATCTGACTTTGTATCTTTATTTATCGTTAACACATGACTTTTTACTAAAACCATGGTCTCCTACGGACTGCTATCTCTTATTACCACAAGTGCCCACTTTTGGATATGAAGAAAAGGGAATACCACAACTGTATCCATTAATCAACATGCACTCACAATTACTGCACCAACATATGCACAGGAGAAACGTAAGAATCGAGCCGTTAGCAGTTCCGATATTCACCATACACTAACTATCTCTACTCAAATTTATTCTACCGATAAGCAAAATTATTGCATATAACTTCCGTGCCTACTTGATCATTCACTTTAATAGCCACTATTGTACTGCTGCGTACTACCGACACAAATTCACCCATTGAAACATGAAAACCCTTCCAGACGAAGCGGCTGCAGGAAAAATGTGAAGACATCGAAAAAGTAATGATTGTCAGAAGGACAGATTCAGCATACAGGAAAGTCAAGACATCCTCCGGTGACATCAAAAGCAAGGGTGATAACATTAAGAGTGCAACGGGAATTCCACTGTTAAATGCAGAGGAGAGAGCGGATAGGTGGAAAGAATACATTGAGAGCCTCTAAGAATGGGGAAGATTTGTCTGATGTGATAGAAGAAGAAAGAGGAGTCGATTTAGAATAGATGGAGGATCCATATTAGAATCAGAATTTAAACGAGCTTTTGAGGACTTACGATGGAATAAAGCAGAAGGGATAGATAACATTCCATCAGAATTTCTAAAATCATTGGGGGAAGTGGCAACAAAATGACTCTTCAAGTTGGTGTGCAGAATGTATGAGTCTGGCAACATACCATCTGACTTTCGGAAAAGCATCATCCACACAATTCCGAACACGGCAAGAGCTGACAGTTGTGAAAATTACCGCACAATCAGCTTAACATCTCATGCAACCAAGTTGCTTACAAGAATAATATACAGAAGAATGGGAAGGAAAATTGAGGATGCGCTAGATGACGATCAGTTTGGCTTTAGGAAAGGTAAAGGCACCAGAGAGGCAACTAGAGTGGACGACCATGAACGAAGTGCTCATATTAGAACGGGTGTAAGACAAGGATGTAGCCTTTCGCCCCTACTGTTCAATCTGTACGTAGACGAAGCAATGATAGAAATAAAAGAAAGGTTCAGAGAATAAACTAAAATTCAAGGTGAAAGGATGTCAATGCTACGATTCGTTGATGAGATTGCTATCCTGAGTGAAAGTGAATAAGAATGATATGATCTGCTGAATGTAATCAACAGTTTAATGAGCACAGAGTATGGATTGAGAGTAAAGTAATGAGAAGTAGTAGAATTGAGAACAGCAAGAAGCTTAACATCAGGATTGATGGTCACGAAGTAGATGATGTTAAGGAATTCTGCTACCCAGGCAGTATAATAACCAATGACGGAAGTTAAGGAATTCTGCTACCTAGGCAGTAAAATAACAAATGACGGACGGAGCAAGGAGGACATCAAAAGCAGAATAGCAATGGAAAAAAGGGTATTCCTGACCAAGAGAAGTCCACTAATATCAAATACAGTCCTTGAGGAAGAAATTTCTGAAACATGGACTGTGGGAAAAGCGGAGCAGAAGAGAATCGAAACATTTGAGATGTGGTGCTACAGACGAATGCTGAAAACTGGGTGGGCTGATAAGGTAAGGAATGAGGAGGCTGTGCTCAGAATCGAGAGGAAAGGAATATGTGGAAAACACCGACAAGGTGAAGGGACGGGATGATAGGACATCTGTTAAGACATGAGAGAATGACTTCCATGGTACTAGAGGGAGCTGTAGAGGGCAAAAACTGTAGAGGAAGACAGAGTTTTGAATACATCCAGCAAATAATTTAGAACGTAGGTTTCAAGTGTTACTCTGAGATGAAGAGGTTGGCACAGGAGAGGAATTCGTGGCGGGCGTCATCAAACCAGTCAGAAGACTGATGATCCAAAAATAAACTGGCAAGTGGCTCAAGATTGGTGAGAGTTCTTGTGGTAGGGCGTTCCATTCATCTATCAGCGCGGTTGGTGCATGTGGACATGCTGCTATACGTCTCCCCATAGCATGACATATGCTTGGTGTGATTTAAGCTGGGTGAATGGTCACGTCAATCCATTCGCATGAATCCGTGACCAGTGAGTTTACTGCATTGAATGAATTGCAGGTCAGTAGGTCTATGCAACACTACGCCTCCCCACACCATGATACCCGGACCACCAAAGCTATCATGTTAGACAATGTTCCTGAATGGATTACGTGTACCCAACTCTGACTACATGAGGGCACATCCAGAGTCACTACTCAGACTGAACCTGCCCTCTTCCTGGAAGAGCACGTAACCCCACTCCTTGTTGGCCCAGTCCCTAAGCATCTGACTATTCCAAGTAAGGCCTCCAATGTGTGGGCGCCAACAGAACATACACTCGACTAACTGACACTTCACTCACTTAGCGTTAGCTTCTTTCGATAATAGTTTTTGCCTACCGTAGACCTGTGTGAGGCACAAAATGTGTTTAACATTGCGTAAGGGATCAAGAACCCCTTACACCACGACCGGTATACATTAAACACGGTGGCACGTCAACAGTTTACAAATTTTGCTGTTTGGGAAATGCTTCGACCCTTGGCCCAGAAATTCTTGATCTTAGATAAATCGTGGCGTTTCCGCTTTATCATCTGGACAGCACTGTTTTACGCGTTCCCTGGACACGCTTTATACAGGATGCTCAAAAAGAATTAGAACACCTTGAGAGGTGGTAGTACTCATCGAAACAAGAAAAATAAATCCAATAAGCTTGGGCCCGAAAATGCATATTTTCTTAGATAATTCATATAAACATGGTCCAGAAATGTACGAGGTGCGGCTAGAAAAAAACCGGACTGATGCTGGAAAAAACATTTATTTACAATTATTTACAATTTCATGTTATCTCCTTCAATGTACTCTCCTCCTCTGTCTCTACACCGCTCCATACGAATTTTCCACTGTTCATAGCAATGCTGCAGATCATTTTCGGTAAGTCCATACATTACTTCCGTCGCTTTTTCTTTTACTGCTTCAACAGTCTCAAATCTAGTTCCTTTCAAAGCTGACTTGACTTTAGGGAAAAGAAAAAAGTCACAGGGGGCCAAATCAGGTGAGTAGGGTGGATGATCTAAGATGGGAATGTTGTGTTTTGCCAAAAACGTCTTCACTGACAACGCACTGTGAGCTGGGGCATTGTCTTGGTGAAGGATCCATGACTTTTTTCTCGACAAATCGTTCCGTTTTCTCCGTACTCGCTCACGTAGGGTAGCCAGGACGCTAATGTAGTAATGCTGATTCACTGTTTGTCCCTTTGGTACCCAATCAATGTGCACAATCCCTTTGATGTAAAAAAAAAAAAACAATCATCATTGCCTTGAATTTCGATTTTGACATTCGTGCTTTTTTTCGTCTTGGCGAAACAGGAGTTTTCCAATGCATCGATTGGCGTTTAGTTTCGGGATCGTAAGTAAAAAACCACGATTCATCGCAAGTAATAACATTTTGTAAGAAGGTGGGATCACTTTCAATGTTTTCCAGGATGTCAGAACAAATCATTCTTCGGCGTTCCTTCTGTTCAATTGCGAGACACTTTGGAACCATTTTTGAACACACTTTGTTCATGTTGAAACTTTCATGAAGAATCTGCCTAACACTTTCCTTGTCAACTCCTGTTAACTCAGACACTGCTCTGATTGTTAAACGGCGATCTTGTCGAACAAGTTTACCGATTTTTTCAATGTTTGCATCAGTTTTTGCTGACAATGGTCTGCCAGTGCGAGTGTCATCACTGGTGTCTTCGCGGCCATCTTTAAATCGTTTAAACCACTCAAACACTTGTGTTCGCGATAAACAATCATCGCCGTACACTTGTTGTAACATTACAAACGTTTCACTTGCAGATTTTCCTAGTTTGAAACAAAATTTGATGTTAACACGCTGTTCTTTCTGTACACTCAACATTTTCCGACGCACAGACAAAACGTCAACTACTTAAAACAGACGCCACGGGCAGACTGAGTGCAGGAGGCAGATGAAACTCGAGCAGTAGGCGGAGCGAGAGTCACGTGACAGGCCACGCGACTTTCAGCCTTATTGCATTCGTTTTATTGTTTCACCAGTACTAGTCCGGTTTTTTTCTAGCCACACCTCGTATACTTCCTGAGATAGATATGTGTTTATAGAAGGGGCTGCGCAACGCTTGTTTGCGGATATTAGCGCAGTCGCTACACTGGCGCCACGACAAAAGTGTCGCCAGAATACTATGATGTCTTACTCACAGTTCCCTATTTACCATTTGATAATTGCGGTCAGGTATGTGGTTCGACTCGTGTTGAAGCCTACAATACTGCAGTACGGTACTGTCAGTACAGTACTGTGCAACCCTGGGTGTGTATCACAGTGTTTTATCTTTTCCAAACGCGGATTCTGTAGTGTTGGCAGAAGAACCAACACCGTGTTACTAGAGGAGGCCGAAATGCACTCGTTTTAGCTCACGCAGGCTGGCGTGAGGAGGGAAGAACTATACTGACGTGAGGTCTGGAACATGACAAGGAATTAGAATTCAGAAAGCGGACGTAATTAGTTTTATACTTAACTTTAATCCTTTAATGATGAAAGTCGCTCTTGACGGTACATGAGTCACAATATTATCTGTTCAGAAGACATAGTAACTGGCGCCTTGCTAGTTCGTAGCAAATGACGTAGCTGAAGGCTATGCTAAACTGTCGTCTCTGCAAATGAGAGCGTCTGTAGACAGTGTACCATCGCTAGCAACGTCGGCTGTACAACTGAGCGAGTGCTAGGGAGTCTCTCTAGACTAGACCTGCCGTGTGGCGGCGCTCGGTCTGCACTCAGTGATAGTGGCGACACGCGGGTCCGACGTATACTAACGGACCGCGGCCGATTTAAAGGCTACCACCTAGCAAGTGTGGTGTCTGGCGATGATACCACAGATTCACTTATGTGTTTACTGTTATTGCGCTGTTTGTACGTACAAACGGTGTAGTATATTTACATTTTCTCTCTTCCGCCACTTGCTAGCCGTGAAATCCTACTACCCGACAAGTGAAATGGCAGATGTGATATCTGGCATAGTGGTCTGATCATTTAATATTAAAACACTACGACCAAGGTGTGGACGGGGCCAAGGAATTGACATATCAGACGTGATTTAACACATAAATAATTTATTCATAACATACAATACATAACACCAACTACTTAAATCCTGCTTCGATGCTTACAATTGCCCAAAATGTGAGGGCCACCACTTTCGAATTGGAAAGGCTTTAATTTAAGAAACTAAAACGCCTATTATAATTTTTAAAAATAATAATAACACAACACATAAGTAAGCGCTAAGTGAACGCACTCTTAAATCTTAAATTATTAATCACAAAGCGTGGGTTTACCACATTTAAATTCTATTGCAATATAAAACGCAAATACATGAATTCACAACACAGCATGGCTTCAGAATTTCTACCTGGGCAACCTATGGTCCTAAAACTTTCGTATTACATTCCAGCCAATCACATTAATAACTTATAAACACGGTTGGTAAAATATAAACGTCTGCACTATAATCAATTTTAATAATCCACACTCACTCAAAAAACAACATCAGAAGTTCGATACGGAGCATGTAGGCCTGTTATACAATCTTTCTGACCAAAATACGCACGAGGGCCACCATAACAGAAGTGCGCTAGTTGCTTTTAGGATAGGTGCTCCCATTAGCTTAATCACTGAGCAGATATTAGTTAATGCAAATAGAAGGTATTTCTAAAGTTCTTGTTTTCTTCCTCCCTTTTAACAAGGGGGTTTTAGTAAGGTGGAAATTACACTTCGAGGAGACGCAATAGCATTCTAGCGGGCACGCCTTCACGAGGACGCCATGCCACTACACACGTACTGAACTAGCCGCGTATCCGCTGTTCAAGCCAAACATTAACAACACAGTTCCATATTCCTGACACCCAAATAGTCGGGATCAAAACAAAACCAACAAACCCAAGAGCGCAAGATCCAGTATAGCTTCAGAACAGATTTTACTTGATGCGGTTGCCTTCACAAATACAGGTATCGAAATGAAAACAAGAACGTGTAACAACATTCCCTGATCAGCACAATGTTCTTCTTTAGGTCCCGGTAGCGCTAGACAACGCTAACATGCCAATGTTAACAAACCTCTAAGGCAACACCCTCCAACTGACAAGCCGAAATCAATGTGACCCCCTATCAGCTCCGTGACAGGACTCGAACCCCCAAGTACTGTCAGTGCAACTCACTTAGAATAAATACAGCGCAAATAGAATGGCGGACACATATACCCAGGGATTAACAGAACACTAGACTGAACTAGAATTAACTTTAATAAAACAGCACTAGATATTGGGAGACAAGGAACTAACTCCCCACCCGAAATTCTGCAACCACAGGGCGAGAGGATGAACTACCAAAACACAGAAGTGCAAACGTACACAAATAACTACCAAAATACACCACTACACCGGTTAGCAACGATGCGTGGAGGAATCTGCACTGTCAGAATTGCACCAGTGAACAGAACAGAGGATGGCCACAGCGGTGGCCACAAGGCGGGAAAGACAACTGGATGAACTCAATCCCAAAGGACGATCAACTTGAAACATTCACACTTAACTTCTTTTCTCCATTCCCTCGGCACACTTCGTCGTTTGTCCGGGACTGCTGTGCACAGTTCTGAGCCGTCCCCAGTCGTCCCGGCAGACACCGACCCAGCCGAACTGCTCTCGGACTCAAACCCTCGCCGAATGGCGGCTCCACCGCCCCATGATGGTTACTGATGTTTGCCTTCGTCGACGCAGGCGATGATTAGACTGCCATCCGCCTCCAGCGGACAACCAGTGAAGAGCGGACAGAGAGGCCCAATCAGGCCGGCGTTCCTCCACGGGTAGAAGTGCGGGTTCGATAACAACAACCGTACGCGGAAGGCAGGACGTCGACGTCACCAGAGCAGACACGAAGGCCACTGCGCGACAACCTCCTCCAGCGTGACCGCCCTCGCCTACAAATAGTACAGGCTAAAGAGTCTGCTGCAGTAAACACGTGAGTCGGTCGTGTTACCAACTTGCGGTTTCTAAGTACACCAACTCGCAATCGATAGCGGGTACACTACGGGCGGGAGTTCAAAAGAAAGAGCTTGATAAAAGACCAACCCTGAACAACCGCGGAAAAATGAAATAGAAGCGAAACAATAAAAGACAGCAACGAGATGCTAGAGCCCGATCGCGCCCATACACTGTCGATTACCAAAAATATTGGCTCCACACGACGCTCAGGAAACGAGCCGTGGAAAGATGTAAGTACACAAGGCTCAATATCCTACTATGATTCAGCAAAATTGACGTAGCCTGCGACCTACCGATCGAGATGGTGCAGTGGTTACCACACTGGACCCGCTTTCGAGAGGACGATGGTTCAAACCTGCGTCCGGCCAACCTCATTTAGGTTTTCCGTGATTTCCCCAAATCGGTCCGGAATGCCGGGATGGTTCCATTGAAAGGAAACGGCCGATTTCCTTCACCAACCTTTCTTCATCCAACGGGATCGATGACCTCGCTGTTTGGTCCCCTCCCCCAAATCAACCAGCCAACCAGCGAACCCGTTCTCTCTACGCTGAAAAATATCCCAGGACAGAGTTCCCTCTGATAAGCCGTTCGGCAGACTTTTCCACCATCTAAGGGTCACACGTAACCTTGCATCTCGGAAAACCAACAGTAGAAGGCCGCTCACAGGCCGCTCACACCTGAAATAGAGGAGCATGCGATACTTTCGGTGGAAGAAACCTCTGGGACCAGTATGCGACGATTACCAGCAGAAGAAGGAGTGTCTACCTTATCTGTGGGCTACTTCATGAACAATTCACAACACCATCTCTTATGAGCCCTATCTCATCGGTAAATAAAACCTTGGATGCGAACAGTGGGTCTGCGGTGCACTTCCTCAACAGCTATCGACAGAACCGCCGTCTCCGGTGCGTCATGTCACCTACAGCGCATTCACGCCCTAAGGCCACATGATCATCATGGCAGAGGGCGGTTCAGTCGACAGCTGTTCCAGTAGTGTGCTGTCGATCCACTGTTCACATCCAAGATTTTATTTAACGATGAGGCTGGGTTAACAAGAGATGGTGTTGCGAATTTCCATAACCAGCATGTGAGGGTAGATGTAAATCCCCAAGCTATTCAGGAAAGAGGACATCAACACCGACTGTCAATCAACGTTTGGGCAAGCGTACTTGGTGATAGATTAATAGGGCCAAACGTGCTACCATAAACGTTAACTGGAGCGCATTATCTGGACATTCTCATTAATGTATTGCCTACCTTGCTGGAGACTGTTCCGTTGTAGCAACGAATACAAATGTGGTCCATACATGGTGAAACACCAGCACACTTTCGTCACAATGTGCGCGAACAGCTGACGCAGACTTTTCAGGGCCGCTGGATTGGTCTGTGAGGGAAAAGGGGGGGATTGCACTCCGTGGCCTGCTCGTTTCCCAGACCTCAGTCCCCTAAACTTTTTGTTACAGGGACACTTGAAGGAATTGGTCTACGTCACGACAATCAACGATGTGCGGACATCAGGTACAACAACAACCGGGTATACTTCAAAGAGTGCATCATTCCTTACGCCGGAGGGAAGGGGGGGGGGGGTGAGAATGCATTGTCATAAAATCACGCCACGCTGCTGAACACCTCCTGCAAACATGTGTTTATCGCAGAAAGCATGCATTTCCGGATCCATGTTTGTTGGAGTTATATTTCTTCTTTCGATAAGTACTTCTACCTCATCCCCGCAAGGATGAGGAATTCGACAGATGTTTCTGAACACGCTGTGTACCCTCCACCGCTAGTGATGCCAGCTGCTGTCTGTGAGTGGTTGTCGCACGTTGACGTCTAACATAGGCGTTGGTCAAGTTAATGTGTCTGGACGATGTAATACAATTTCACATATGCTGGGTGTTAAAGGAAATGAGAAAAAAAAAAGTGAAATCTATCTTAGAATCATTTCAATTATTTATCTTCTAATATGAGCTGCAGTTGAAAAAACAAGTAAGTTTATTGAACAAATAGCTTTGAAATATTATCCAGATCGCCAATACGATATAAAGAAAACTAACTATGAGGAAATATGTGCGGCCGCCCGCTGAGGCCGAGCGGTTCTAGGCGCTTCAGTCTGGAACGGCGCTGCTGCTACGGTCGCAGGTTCGAATCCTGCCTGGGGCATGGATGTGTGTGATGTCCTTAGGTTGGTTAGGTTTAAGTAGTTCTAAGTCTAGGGGACTGATGACCTCAGATGCTAAGTCCCATAGTGCTTAGAGCCATTTGAACCATATGAAATATGTTCTCTGGTTGGTTTCTTTTATACTGCTGGTTTATTCAAATGAAACAAGACTGAACCTTGACGATCTATGGTCAACTGGAATTTTCGGAATGACACTGTCCCTGTTTCATTTTCGTTTTCTTCGTCAGCGTTTACTATTTGATGATAACGAAGCTAGAACTCAATGAAAAGAACTCAAAAAACTGTCTCGTAGAAGGGTACTACTTCAAAGATTTTGTGTCTGTCGGAGATATTACTCTCTGTCCGTATATGACGTTAAACGAACAGCTGTCAGGTTCCGTGGTGTTTACATAATAAACGGAATCGAAATATTCACTTCTGTAGATTACACTGTGCAACATTGAAAATGTAAATCGAATGAAAATAGCCAATTCCTATCAGTTCTAATGTGCTGATAGCGAATATCACAAAGACAATTCAAAATTAGCTCTAGTTTTCATTTTACACTGCTTTATTACGGTGAGATAATTATATACAGATTTTTATATTAAGTTTAAAGTCAAATTTTTTATAATGGTTTGTCAAAGTTATAATAAATAGTAACAATGGATTATATTATTGTCCCTTGTCTTACTTGTGTGCAATATTTTGGTCATAAACATCTTTTTGTCTCCCTCCTCTTCAAGTTCAGTGACTTTGTTAATGCATGTAATAATTTTTGCACATTTGTTTCCAGATTAACTACCAGTTGTTCAAGTTGACTGCTACTGAAGTGAACAAAAACGACACGAGTTTGTGTTAACAGTGCTGACACATTTTGCTCTGTGTGTGGAGAAGTGACATTTGCTGCACAAAACAGCAAATAACTCCATTGATTAAAAAAGCTTACAGTTTGTTATTTTGGGTGATCAGAATAAACCCTGGGCTCCACATATGATCTGCAACATTTGTGGCAGCATCCTCAGGAACTTGATGCATGGTGAAGGACGTTCAATGTCCTTTGCAGTGCTCATGATCTGGCGTGAGCCGACTAACCATGTCAGTGACTGCTACTTTTGTGTGGTTCCTCCTATGAAGAAGGGAATATCTAAGAAGAAGAGGAAGCGTACAGTGATCTACCCTAACATTCCATCTGCCACACTTGCAGTTCTGCATGGGGAACGATTGCCAATACCTGAACCACCGACAGAGTACGAGATTACTTCTAATGGGGATTCTGAATGTCCTGACCCGTGTATGTCACAAGATCAAGAGTTTCTTCCAAATATATCATCAGCTGATGATCCACAAAAACTCTCAAAATGTGTTACGTGATCTCGTTAGAGATTTGGAGCTCTCTGCACCTAAGGCTGAGATTTTAGCATCAAGATTGCAGCAGCGCAATTTTCTGGAAAACAATGTAAATGTTTCATTCTACCACAGAAGAGAGCAACAATTCACTTCACAGTACTTCTAAAATGGCACTGAAATTTATCAATGCATAACACATAACATAATTCAAGTAATTATACACTTAAAATTTGTTATGCTGAATCTTGGAAGATGAATGCATATTTAGTTATTGAGTTATTTGTACAATAGTGTAGATAACGTTTCAAAAAAAAAAACTAGAGCTGAGTATTTATGAAGATGATGATTATGTATCATTTTAAACTGAAATAAACATAACTAATTCAAAATAATGCACTTTACACACTTTCACTTCAAATTTGTTGTTCAGTGTTATCACACATTTTACACGGCAATTCTTGAAATATAAGTGAACGAACAACCCGAAGCCGCTTTCAGTGTGAGCATCTCTCCAACTGGTGTAGTCAAAAGAATGGTTGCTGTAATTTCTGTTACAGGGAGGAATACAGAGGGATCCAGGAAAACGTAGACACTCTTTGATAGTTAATATCTATGTGACTAAATGACATATCATTCAATTTTGTGCGGTTGCGTAGTACATTATTTTCTCAACAGATCTTGGCGCGCGTTTTTCAGCAGGTGACAGTGCAGCAATGAATGAAGTAAGATTGTCTTTTGAGCAACGCAAGGCCGTATTGAAGTGGTAATGGAAATACGAGAACATGATGGACGTGCAACGGCATTGGTGTAATCTGTACAGAACTCAGTCGCCAACACGTTCAACAGTTTATCGAATTCGAAATAAATTTGAAACCGACGGTACTGTTCAGGATGTGCATAGGGAATGGTGCGGCCGATCAGAAACATTAACAAGTCCATCTTCCGGCGCTGCTGCGTTTCGACGTTTTGCTAGATTACCTCAAAAATCTGTCCGCTCTGCGTGCATGGTAAAGCGGGATACGTCGATCAAACGGACGACGAATTCTGAAGGCTTCAAAGTGGGAAGTGTACATTCCAAGATCGCTGCTCGCTGTGAACGAGGACGACCCGAATCGAAGGACGGAGTTTTGAGAGTAGTCTGAAGGCATGCTTCGCGAGGATGAATTATTTGCGGGATGGTTCTGACAAGCTGCAATTTAAACTGAACGGGACTGTAAACCGCCACAGCTGCGTGTGCATACCTACTGGGCTCTTGAAAATCTCCACGCTCACGTGGACAAACATGTTAATCTACTGGGTGTTAATGGTCGTGTGGTCTCCCATCGCGCTGTTTCATTGGCCCATTCTTCTTCGAAGGTACGTTACTGTTGAGGTGTATATTCATCTGGTGCAAACATCGATTTTACCTGTCATCAGAGAGGTGTTAGGAAATGAAAGATTTTATCTACAACTAGATGGCGCTCCGCCTCACTACGACAGAGGAATCAGAGCCTACATGGATCAAAAGCTACCTGGACGATGGATAGGTCGAAGAGGAGCTGTTGAGTATCCACCACGGTCTCCGGTCTTACTTACACCTCTCTACTTCTACCTATGGGAGACCTTGAAAAGAGAAGTTTATCAGCAAAAGCCAGCTACACTGAACGGACTACGAGAAACCATCGAGGTGTCCTGTGCGGTTATCACACCGGCAACATTGACAGCCGTTGTTCGATCAATATGGACATAGTTTGGCTGCTAATGGGGATCACTTTGAACATGTAAAATAACCTCTCCACCCCCTCCCGCAGGAGAATTGTAACGGTATGTCATTTTGTTCCATTAATATTGACTATCAAAGTGTGTCTACATTTTTCTGGATCCCTCTGTATAACCATAGGTAATTGGTATTCCAGTGCTGCGGTCTCCACTCATCTTTCATGGCAACATAAACTGGCGGTTGTTGCAACACAGGAGAGAAACAAAGCACAGATTCCGAAAGAGTTTGTTGAAACGAAGACGGAACAAGTAGCTCCTTAGTCTTTTATATACTTGTCTGTTCTTTCGGACATGTCACCATATCCATATAAGTATATAGTTCTGGCGATACCGGCCACGACCTTCTTCTTCTGTGCGGATGCACGCATATTCCCCGAACTCTTACGGGACTTGGTAAGAATGTCTTCCACGAGTAATGAGTGTGTTGGGGTGGGACACAACGAATGTAGCGTGTGGACATACAAGGTGAGAATGTGGGTCTCGCAGGGGGGCGTGCGGCGTGCGCCAGATAGTCCGTGCAGTCACACTGTCCTCGGTGCCCTCGGTGGGTCAGATGGATAGAGCGTCTGCCATATAAGCTAGAAATCCCGAGTTCGAGTCCCGGTCGGAGCACACATTTTCACTTGTCCCCGTTGATATATATCAACGCCAGTCAGCAGCTGAAGGTATTAAATTCACTCTAATTTCTTATTTATTTGTCTCCAAAGGCAACGCCACGCTAGCTTCCTATGCCCCAAAAAATGTTAAGTTTGTGGTTACTATCAACGATGCATCATGAGAAACAGATGAAGGTATAGCGGAGAAAATTATGAAAATTACATGCGACTGAAGGAGGAGTCTATGAAGTTGAACACGTACATTAAGACTATGATGTATCGAGAAATTCAGGACGCTGGGCATTAACTGTGTTATTTTCAACAATGAATATCGCTGCAATTAGTGCACATATAAAGTGAAGAAAATGCGTAAGGAAATTTCAGAGGTTAGAAAGTAATATCTAACGTAAATCAGAGTCATCAAGTAGACTGACAAGAGATACTCATCTGAGACCGAAAAGGGAATCTAACACGAATTCTAATAAAACTACCCGTAGAAGAACATCACTGAACTGGAGCATGATGTCAGGGGTACTACACGGTCCACTTCCCCGCTTCGCAGACGCAATTTGCTACCCTGTGCCAGTCGAGAGCTGCACATTGTAGCGTGCAACAATGCGGTGTCTAACGTAGTTATATTGGTGCGTGAGAAACAGCGTGCTGCAACTTGGTTTCTGAAAGTACGAATTTGAAGAGTTCATCCATTCATGGAACACCCTCTGTTTCAGCACAACAGTGCCGTATCGCACACGAGCGCTGCTGCATCTGCAACAGTCCAGTGCCGTAATTTCGCTGTCATCGATCATCCTCCGTACAGTCTCAACTTGGTCCCATCCGATTTTCATCTGTTTCCAAAACTTAAAGAACACCTTCGAGCACTTCGTTTCGATAGTGATGAAGTGGTGCAAACAGAGGTGAGGTTGTGGCTCCATCAACAAAGTCAAGCATTCTACAGTGACGGTGTCAACAAATTGATCTTTCTTTCTTTCTTTCTTTTGCTGGTGCCTTGTCCCGCAGTTTCGCAGGGTCGGCACGGTTAGGAACGGATTTGGCAAGGTTAGTTTTATGGGGTGGCCGGATGCCCTTCCTGTCACCACCCCAAACCCCCCGGGACGGAATTAGTGTACCCCAGCTGTAGGCATCCAGTGTAATCCATGGCATAGTGCGAACGAGTTCAGATGTCTGCGAGTCGTGTAAATGAGGGGGGACGTGGGGACCAGCCCGGTATTCACTTCGCGGGATGAGGAAAACCGCCTAAAAACCACACACAGGCTGGCCGACACACCGGCCGACGTCGGTAATCCGCCGGGCGGATTCGCTCCGGGGCCGGCGCGCCTACCCGAGTCCGGGAAACAGCTCATTAGAGCTCTCGGCTAACCTGGCGGGTTTGCCAACAAAATGAACTCTCGTCGTAGAAATATGATCGTCGCTAGCATGACCATGTTGGGAAATAAATAGGTAGACACGAAGAATAAAGATGTATAATAATAATGTTTGTCTTATAAACGTAGGCTTCCACGGGCAATGTCACAGTAAATAAAAATTCTTTCTGGGTTTATGTCTACATCGTCAATATGTAAAACTACCGACGTTTCGGTTACTGTTGCAAGTGACCTCTTCAGGGTCTTTTTGTTTACATACACAGAATTGAAAACTGTTAAGTCGGATATGAGGCGTGCAGGATAACAGAGCTGGTAGGAGGTTTCTAGAAACATCTACATATTCAAATTGGAAAAAAAAAGAAAGTGAAGGTAAAACGCTAGAAAATTACTGTACCAGCGAAGGAAGCACAGAGAATCACTAAACGCATCTCTAGAAGCTTTCTAATAGTCTTTTACTGGCATGTGAGTGTAGACAGAAAGAGAGAGATTCGCCCTTGTCGCTGTATCCTTATAACAGCATCGTCTACCACTTCCGTGTCTTGAAATAATCATTTTCTTTCAGCGTAATTTCATACGGCGGCTAGAACGTGTTCTAACAGTACAGTACTCTTGTGGTTGCGACTGTGTGTGGTTTTACGACAGCGTGCCATTTCTCGTGAGGCTACCTAGTAGCTCGTAAACTGCACGAGACACGCTATACATTGTGCGAGGGAGCGGGGAGGGGCCAAGGCGGGAAGGGAGGAGGAGCCGTGTCCGTACACGGGATTCCGCTACCTGGTGGCGACGAGCGAAAGGGAACTTCATCAACGTACACAGACGTCGGGACCATCATAGTGAAGACTGCAGAGTCGACGCCACGGCTCTTTGATAACCGTCAGAATACATCGCTCTAGAACTGGCGGCTGGTTATAACTAAAGTGCGTCTACTCACGGAGCTCCAGTGTGGACTTAGATTTGCTATTGCTTTAATGCCAAACCGATTTACGTTGGGAAGAAATTATTTCCATTTTTGGCTACTAGATGCAAGTCTGACGCTGTGCAGCATCTCGTCGACGTATCTGGCGCCCATATTGGCCAAATTGTGTAAGCAGTAGTTAATAATAAAATCAACATAATGCCTTTCTCCGTTTTTTGATCTATTCTTCTCACGATCCGTCCCAAATCCATTACATATGGTAACATTTCTATACGTATTTCTTGCATTCACAGAGCCTTATTTGCACTGGTGTCCAAAATTGGAACTAATTTTTTTCCATTGTAAATCGTTTCCTCATTAACAGGTTAGAATGTCTACCAAGTAACGCTGCCGTATGATAATTACAGCCCACACTCGACCTCTATGAGGAGCTGCACTTTAATTATGCCCACCCAGTATTTGTTAACTCTTCTAGGGACGTACACTCTCGGAACTTTAACAACAAAACGTACTGTAATGCACAACGCCTCTCTTGCAGCATCTGCCACTAGAGTTGATTGATCATCTCTGTGACGATTTCGTGCTTCCTAAATGAACCTGTAAAGAAACGTGCTGCTCTTCTTTGGAACTTTCCTTTTTTTCTCCATTAGTCCTATCTGGGACGGATCCGATATTTACTGGCGATAAATATTGGTCGAACGAGTGTTCTGTAAGCTATTTTCATTGTGATGAACTTCGTGTCCTAAGGATTCGTCCAATGAACCTCAGCCTAGTATTCGCTTTACTCGCGATTAACTTTATGTAGTCGTTCCACTTCAAATCACTCCGTACGCATACTCCTCAATCTTTTTATGGAAGTAACTGCTTCCAGAGACTGTTCTGAAATTGTATAGTCTTACAATAAAGGATCCTTCTGTCCATGTATTCGCTATATGTTACATTTCTTTATGCTGAGGGCCAACTGCTACGCACTGCACCAAGCGCCGATTCTCTGCAGGGCTTCCTGCACTTCGCTGCAATTTTCTAGGTCCTGACTTCTCTATGTGGAACAGCATCATACGCGAAAACCATCATGAAACCTCCGATGTTGTCTAATAACATTCCCTTTGTGCACGCCCGAACTACTTCTATATCTGAAGACCTCTCTCCATTCAGAATGACATACTGTTCTGTCTGCTAGACACTCTTCAATCCAGTCACACATTTGGCCTGATATTCCGAACGGTCGTACTTTGTTCAGTAGATGACAGTGCACAATTGCATCGAATGTCTTCCCGAAGTCAAGGAACATGGAATCTACCGGGGCGCCTGTATCTACTGCTTCCTGGGTCTCGTAGACGAACAGAGTGAGCTATGTTTCACATGATGGTTGTTTTCGGAACCTACTGTATGTTGCTTCCTACAGAGGAGATTTTTGGCCTCCAGAAACGTTATAATACGCGAATATAAAACATGTTCCAACATTCCACAACTGACCGACGTCAGAAACACATTTCTATTGTTTTATGTGTCTGTTCTACGACCCGTCTTGAAAACGGGAACGATCTGCGCTTTTTTCCAATCATCGCGAACACTTTGCGCCTCCAAAGACCTACGATACATTGCTGCTAGAATAAGGCCAAATTAAAATGGTTCAAATGGCTCTGAGCACTATGGGACTTAACATCTGAGGTCATCAGTCCCCTAGAACTCAGAACTACTTAAACGTAACTAACCTAAGGACATCACACACATCCATGCCCGAGGCAGGATTCGAACCTGCGACCGTAGTGGCCGCGCGGTTCCAGACTGAAGCGCCTAGAACCGCTCGGCCATTGCTGCCGGCAAGGCCAAGTTCGTTCGCATACTCTACGTATGATAGTGTTGGTATGTGGTCAGGTCCAGTGGCCTCCCCTGTCTTCAGTGATTTCAGTTACTTCTGTATCCCATGGTCACTTATATCGATATCGGCCATTTATTATATCGTGCGACGGTTTACAGAAGGCGCTACAACGTGACCTCCCTCTGTGAAACAGTTTTGTAAAAAGAGATTTTGACCTTTCCGGTGTCATCCTCCGTTTCCATGCCATTATCGTCACAGTGTGTTGACAGCTAGCTACGTTCTGTTTATTAATTTAACGTAAGACCAAAACTTCTCTGGATTTTCTGCCGAGTCAGTAGACAGCATTTTACTTTAGAATTCGTTGAATGCTTCATGCATTGGTCTCCGTACACTGATTTTGGGTTCGTTTAGTTGTTGTTTGTCTGTGGGATTTGGACTGCATTTAAATTTGCAATAAAGCTCCTTTTGTTTTCGTAGCAATTTTCTATCATGGCTGTCGAACCATGCCGGGTCTTTTCCATCCCTCACAACTTTGCTGGGCACATAGGTCTAAAGCGTTTTGTACAATGCTCTTGATTTTATCCATTGCTACTCAGTGTTGTTAGTGCTGTAGATGCTGACCGCTCAGGTAATCTGAAATCTGCTTCTTGTCGCCCTTGCTAAGCAGAAAGATCTTCCTGCCTTTGTTTCTGTTCCTTTTTATAGCTGTTTCCAGATGCTGTAACAACCTTGTGACAATTGATTCCCTGTCCTATACTAAATGAGTAGAAATTTTCGGATCTGTTTGTCACCAGCATGTCTAAGATGATGTGTTAGCGTCTTGGTTCTCTGATTAAATGCTCTACAAAAGTTGCAGTTAAAACACTTCGAACAATTTCCATTGATTTTCTGTCGCTACCACCCGTCATAATCACTTGAGTCTCTCAGTTTATAGCTGTTAAAGTTTAAATATCCAGCTAAAACTATAACAAGACGAGGAAATTTTCGCGAAATATTTTCTAGGCCTACTTTCAACTGTTTTCCACTACAACTGCTGAGGCAGAGGATCTGTAAGCGCATCAGATAACCGCGTTTGATCTAACTTTAACAATCGACTTCACTCAAACTATTTCGCATTCGGAATCTGCACTAATCTCACTAGATATTATTGTATTTTTTATTGCTATAAGAAGTTCTCTACCACTAGCGTTCAGCCTATCTTTGCGGTACACATTTCAAACTGAGTTTATAATTTCGTTGTTACTGGCATCCGGTTTCAGCATGACTTCTGTCCCTAGTTCTTTGTGGGCACTGTTACCGTTTATAAGTGAGATTAGTTCCGGGACCTCTCCATAGATGATCCTGCAGTTAGCTAGTATTGTAATAACACTTTCTTTCTCCTATCTCCTATGACGAGTGCTACAAGGTCTGAACTCAGAAGGCAACTTATCACGACTGAGAAAACCACATACACGCGCCACGTATACTCCGCTACCCTAGCAGCCGATTCTTGCATGTAGTTCACGTCTGACCTATTAAGGGGAACTCCACAGTTCTCCATCCTCCAAATCCTTCAGCTCGTGCACTGTCCGTTGATTGCCGCATCTGTTTATCGTTTCCCCACGTTTGTCTTCTACCACCTCATCAAATTCTCACCTCTCCTCACCCACATAGAACACCTCCGCATATCATATTATATCCACAAACTACTTGCAATAACCTCATTGTTTCCTGTCTGATCACAAATCCTGATATACTACCGTGCCTTTACAAATAAGTCCCACCGTCCCTACAACTACATACCCTCCACATCCTACCCGACCACTGCTTCAACTGACTTTCTCTCCCAGACAATGGAATCCTTCCCCATATTTATCCTTCCTACCGACTATAATTCCTCATCTATCCCACGCCAAGCCAGGGCTCCCCTCTTGCATGCTCTCTTTATTTCTCTCATTCTCTTCCCCTCTTCATGCGACAGCTCTACCAACGCACCAGACCCCTCGCTTTCCGTCTCCCCACTATCGAACCTAAAACCTATCTTCATTACCTTAGATGTCACCTAAGGGGCAGTATATTCATAGTCACACCTTTCTTCCATACAGAACACACAGTGTCTTCTCTTGCATAACCATTTTTCCCCAGTGTAAGTCATTAAGCTGTTTACTTAACTACAGTGCTCCCTTTCTAATGAACGTCGTCGTCTTTTTAACCGTGTTTTAACTATCGATTTTTCTTTTTATCTTTACCTGCTCGCCTTTCTGATTTTACTAAAAAGAAGGAAAAAGAAAACGAAGAATATGAAAATCATATTTTTATGTAAATATCATTTTGCAATCATTTTATAGTTTTTTTTAAAACCACTTTAAATTTGAGTTCTTAAATTTTGTTGCTTAGCTTACCAGGGGAGAGGTTTACTTCGACACACAGCTAGGCAATTTCAAGCTTTGTAGCCCTCCAAATCTCCCGAACTAAATCCATGTGACTTCTGGTTGGGGGATATCTGAAAAATCATATCAGGGGTGTATCCGGATTCTTCCTGATCTGAGGAACAGCATGCAAAGACAGCACTCTGATTACATTGGAAATGCTACGAGCAACTGTCGATCGTGCCATGTTGTGGATGCAATACGCTGCTGAATCGGGAGACCATACTGAAAAACACTGTAACTTGTGACCATATCAGCCGGCCGAGGTGGCCGAGCAGCTCTAGGCGCTTCAATCTGGGACCACGCGGCTGCTACGGTTGCAGGTTCGAATCCTGCCTGGGGCATGGATGTGTGTGATGTCCTTAGGTTAGTTAGGTTTAAGTAGCTCTAAGTCTAGGGGACTGATGACCTCAGATGTTAAGTCCCATAATGCTAAGAGCCATTTGAACCATTTTTCGACCATACCCTAATAAACGTGCCAGAACCACTGTTATCATGTGTTTGATCGTTCCTGTTCTTTTACTGCACCCACACTACGTTCTGACTGCTTACAGCGGCAAACTTTCGTCTGACGGCAGAAGGTGGAAATATTTTTTTTTTTTTTTCAGCTTGCTAGCGCGCCACCGACGATATTTCAGCGTCCTGCGATGTATACAGTCCGCACTGCAGCGCTCGCAACACCGTCAGTTTAGTCAGAACTACTAACTATAATTCTGTTTGCCCTCCACAAGTATGCTCAAAATAACTCGGGCTTGAACTGTTCACACGGACTGCTGATCTGCATAAAAATTCAAGAAAATTTAAAAATCACTGTAGAAATGTAAGCGTTGTTACACGCGAGGACTCAACCTGAATTTAGTCCAATAAATTTGGCGTCTCGAGAATGCCCACAATCTTATATGCCATTTAATAACACGTAACAGAGTTGCTCACCATTTTCTCTGTACGCCTGTGTTCGGTTGTAAGTTAATCCCGACAGCACAACATCCGCAAATAAGGGAGGAGAAGTAAGAAACGTGCCGACGCCGAAGACACAAACCCGCGACCATGAAAGCGGAGGGAAGCAGTGATTCTTCAGCTGTCGTATGCACACCGTTTCGTTTGTACGCCCATCCCTGGCTGCAAGTAAATACTGGCACTACGACATCCACAACCAAGGCAGCCAAACTGAGAAACGCGCTGACTTCGAAGACACAAAGCTACGACCATACAAGGCGAGGGAAGCAACAGTTCTTCAACTGTGGCATGTTCACTGTTTTTACAGCATCCGATAACATGGTGAATCAGACCTCCGTTCTAGGTGAACGGCCCCCGTTTCTAAACCGAAAGCCACACACACGTTGAGACCAGTTAGAAGAATGCATGTTAAGTGAGTTAGGATTCTCGCAAGACGCCCACCAACATGTTGCTTGTAAACGTCACACAAAGAAGTTTTATGAGCAGCATGAATCAATTTTAAATGCGCACGGCTCACTGACAAAGGATGGGTGAGTTGATAAGAAGGATGCAATGTAGCGTACGTAGTTAACTGGAAGTACGTACTGTAGATCTGGAGTTTGAGAAACAGACCAGAATGTCATACGTGATCATCCGTATTCTCCAGGTCGAGAAATACAAAAAATAGCGGAGTTTTGGTGGTCAAGGTGGTGGAGTAGGAGATGAGTGAGTTCCAGCAGCTGGTCATCAGACAAGAAGACAGAACATTAACAGCAAGGAGGTGATGTTGGTCCATGTTTTGTTGTATATGTCAGGAGATGATGGGTTCAAAGACCTGACTAAAGGCTAAGTTCGGGGTTAATGGGGCAGTAAGAGGAAGTATCAGGAGAGGGTATGTGCAGCTCGAGGAAAAGTAGAATTTTTGAGGTCTTCCACAGTTCAGGATAGCAAGCGGTGTAGAGGATTGTGTTATTAAGGGCTGCAAGGGTGACTATAAAGGAGAGGGGGCATTCTTTTAGGTGTCGATAAGTAATATAGTGGCGACAGGGGGAAGTGTTGTTTTATGATGTGTGCTGTGATTGCTGTATTTAATTTTGATGTTACTTGTTGACCAGGTACGGGAAGCTGGGAGCCATGGGTTGTTGTTGTTGTGGTCTTCAATCCTGAGACTGGTTTGATGCAGCTCTCCATGCTACTCTATCCTGTGCAAGCTTCTTCATCTCCCAGTACCTACTGCAACCTACATCCTTCTGAATCTGCTTGGTGTATTCATCTCTTGGTCTCCCTCTACGATTTTTACCCTCCACGCTGCCCTCCATTGCTAAATTTGTGATCCCTTGATGCCTCAAAACATGTCCTACCAACCGATCCCTTCTTCTAGTCAAGTTGTGCCACAAACTTCTCTTCTCCTCAATCCTATTCAATACCTCCTCATTAGTTACGTGATCTACCCACCTTATCTTCAGCTTTCTTCTGTAGCACCACATTTGGAAAGCTTCTATTCTCTTTTTGTCCAAACTGGTTATCGTCCATGTTTCACTTCCATACATGGCTACACTCCATACAAATACTTTCAAAAACGACTTCCTGACACTTAAATCTATACTCGATGTTAACAAATTTCTCTTCTTCACAAACGATTTCCTTGCCATTGCCAGTCTACATTTTATATCCTCTCTACTTCGACCATCAACAGTTATTTTACTCCCTAAATAGAAAAACTCCTTTACTACTTTAAGTGTCTCATTTCCTAATCTAATTCCCTCAGCATACCCGACTTAATTCGACTACATTCCATTATCCTCGTTTTGCTTTTGTTGATGTTCATCTTATATCCTCCTTTCAAGACACTGTCCATTCCGTTCAACTGCTCTTCCAAGTCCTTTGCTGTCTCTGACATAATTACAATGTCATCGGCGAACCTCAAAGTTTTTACTTCTTCTCCATGAATTTTAATACCTACTCCGAATTTTTCTTTTGTTTTCTTTACTGCTTGCTCAATATACAGATTGAATAACATCGGGGAGAGGCTACAACCCTGTCTCACTTCTTTCCCAACCACTGCTTCCCTTTCATGCCCCTCGACTCTTATAACTGCCATCTGGTTTCTGTACGAATTGTAAATAGCCTTTCGCTCCCTGTATTTGACCCCTGCCACCTTCAGAATTTGAAAGAGAGTATTCCAGTTAACGTTGTCAAAAGCTTTCTCTAAGTCTACAAATGCTAGAAACGTAGGTTTGCCTTTTCTTAATCTTTCTTCAAAGATAAGTCGTAAGGTTAGTATTGCCTCACGTGTTCCAACATTTCTACGGAATCCAAACTGAGAGGCCAGAGGCCCGCGGCAGAACTCAACAATAAACGACTTCTATGTACTCCGACCCATTCCCCTCCTGTTCACCACGCGAGATCGGCCGCATACGTGGCAGTCGGAGTCTAAAAGCTTTGAATCAGTAATGCGCTACCGTAAGTATCGAGTACAGCACAGAGACAGTGGTATTTGAGTATTCATCGATTATAGTATACCAAATGTAGTGGTCGGCGGCCAGAATCGATCTTGTGGACTTGTCACATCGTGTCCGCAGCTCGTGATCTACTGGATAGCGTTGTTGCCTGTTGTTCACGTGGAACCGGGTTCGATTCCCCGCCGGGTCGGAGATTTTCTACGCTCGGGGACTGGATGTTTGTATTGTTCGCATCGTTTCATCATCCTTCGTGAAAGTGGTGACGCTGGACTGTATGAAGTCTAGGAATTTGCACGGGAGCTGATAATCGCGCAGTTGAGGCCCCCGCAAACCAAATATCATCATCATTATCACGTTGGCATGCCACCGGGAGCAGGCTGGCTGTGCACGTGATCGATGTAAGCGCCGATGGGGCCGAGGCGTGAGGAGAAGGAAATGATGGAGTCAGTTGGTGGACAGCGAATATCGGGGAAGCCTTCTCCAAAGTTGATGCACCGAGGAGTCGAGTCTCAGACTGACCGCTGTGTGGATACAAGGAAGCCAGTACTGGAGCAGATAGTGTCTTTTCCCGCACCAGAGCACAGCAATTCCAGAGGATACCCAGACGTTACAAGAGGTGCACTAGCTTTAATGACTGACAGCGACATTTTCCTCGGTTGTGGTGATGCAAAGTTTTGAGCAATGAAGAGCGCAGGCTATACGTTCAATGTATTGCACATGGAAGGTCGGTGGATGTAGAGCGGCGCGTGGAGGTTATTCTCTGTTGACACGCTGGGTGCGCAGTTGTGTTGTCCAAGCGAAAGCCTTAGTGATTTAGTTCAGTTTATGCTCTGAGCGTGATAGGTTTGCATTTGCAGTACAGAAATTATTATTATTATTATTATTATTAATACTATGCTATCAGCAGCCTTGATTGTGTATGTGCCATTGTACAGCACTGTACAGAAAATTATCTTCTCATTATCACTCTGAGAACATGATTGATTAATGAATGTGCCATTGTACAGAAAATTGTAACTGATACGATCATATCGATACTTACGGCAGCGCATTGCTAATTCAAAGCTTTTAGACTCCGACTGCCAGGTATCCGGCCGATCTCGCGTGGTGAACAGGCGGGGAATGGGTCGGAGTACATAGAAGTCGTTTATTGTTGAGTTCTGCCGCGGGCCTCTGGCGTCTCGGAGGTCAGGTGCACGGTCGCTGGGCCCACATTCTGACGCCGTACAGAAGATTTTTGGCATCTGCCGGCGGCTAGTGGGAGTTACTTGTGGATCAGCAGGTTGCTGTGTTGCTAGTTAATAGATAGTCGGCTCATTCCACAGGCCTGTATCGATACTCTGCAAATTACATTTAAGTTCCTGACAGAGGGGTATATATATATTTATGCCCGACGTGAATTGTTAGCTGGAATTAGAGCCTTTCCTGAGGCGAGATTGATCACTGGGTGAGAAAAGGGGCCTGTGCCCGTGTGGTAACGCAAGGTTAATAATAGTTGCTAAAAGGGCTTTGACCCGTGATTAATTGCAAATCTTATCTATCTCTTGTGTACTTCTTCTGTAATTTGACTGTAAAAATAATTTCTTTAAGAAGGGGCAGTGCCCGAGGTCTAAGGTAGTCATTTTGTCAAGTAATTCAAAATTTAATATGATTTACTAATTTTGGCCCGTGATTAAGTGTACCTCTTGTGTATTTTGACTGTAGAAATCATTTCTTAAGAAGGGACAGTGCTTGAGGTCTAAGTCAGCTCCGTTGAATAATCCAGTATTAAATAATATTCCTCAAAGGGCTGTTTTAATGTAAATCTGACTTTTTCTCTGGTGTACTTACTACGTATTTGAATGTACAATGTATTTTCTTAGAAGGGGCAGAGCCTGATGTCTACGTCAAGATTGAAATTGCAATTATCGTGTCGTCTAAGATAGGTGTCCTTTGAGTAGCTCAAGTTTTAATAATATTTGCTAAAGGGGCTAAGGCCCGCGACTATGTTTATCTCTTATCAAAACTATCCCCATCAGTACCAAACTATGACTGTGTAAAGGAAATGGTTTGTTAAATAAATATTATATCACGGTGCCCAGAGATTATCCACTAAAGAAGCCTTGAGTTCAAGTATGAGCTGCTACAAAAGCTGCTTCCAGTTTCCTGTCCCTGTGCTGGAGGTCTGAGTTATTACGAAATTTGTATATGTGTTATTGCAATGAGTTAATAGTAGACGTAGTTTTTGTGAGCAATTGGTGACGGGCGTCGTAGAGCTAGATTTATTTTAGTGCTAATAAGTGAGTCCTAATGATTTGCTTGTTGTAAGCGGTTATATGTGGACTCAACTTTCATTTACCATTTTTACCTCTGTGGACAAGGGCATGGGACAGTGTGAAACAAGATTCATCCGACCAAATGACTAATTTCCGTTGCTCCATGGTATACGTTTTATGGCTTCGGCACAACGTTTCATTGATGTGTGGTTTTGGAATTCACACAGACTGTGCGGCAACCGACACGCCCCTGCGAGCAATTTATTGGTTCTACAGCAAGACGGAGCCACACTGTCACACAAAAAAGTTAAGCACCTAAGAGAGGAACAGGAAACGAAACGTAACTTTAATTATTGAGAGGGTATGTGATATTATTGCAGTGATTGCATAATCGAGGCAAATTGACAAATAATATGGCAGTATGAGCGCACTTATCAGTATTACTCCTCTGACCTGCATGCATCCACTATTTCGGTATGGAAGGGTGTCATAAAGCCACTGACGGAGACTGCCCCACAACTGTTGCAACTGGTCCTTCAAATAGCCTGTCTGACAGCACTCGCAAGTCTACGGAAACGCTGCTGTTCTCGATCGTTAAGTGAAAGCTATCGGTCACTGCGTTGTCCATGGTTAGAGGTAATGCCTGAAAATTGGTGTTCCCGGCACACTGTTGACACTGTGGATCTCAGAATGTTCAATTCCCTAACGATAGCCGAAATGGAATGTCTCGTGCGTCTACCTGCAACTATCATTCCACGTTCAAGGTCTGTTAATTCCCTTCGTACGGTCGTAATCACGTCGGACATCTTTTCACATGAATCACCTAAGTACAAATGGCAGTTCCACCAGTGGACTGTCCTTTTGTACCTTTTGTACTCGAATCTACCGCCCTATGTATATGTGCATATAGCTATCCCATGGCTTTTGTCACCTCAGTGTACCTTCATTAGAATCTGCAGTCATATATTTTTCTCGAAATCCGGTAACTTTTCTGAGTGCAATTACTGTGAAAGGAAACTTCTTTTCTTTTGACAGTCAGTAAAATACCAAGCGAACTGTTTGCAAGGTAACTGTGGGGCTCAGTCGTTTTGCAGTTTAAAGTAACTGAAAGTTAAGAGTATTATTATCATTCTTGACTTATACGAAAATAATTGAGATTAAACCAAAGATATAATTTGGCCTCAGTTTTCTTACAGCGTTGCCGCTAAAGACAGAGTTCCATTAAATAATTTTCTTTTGATTGTCGGACTCAGAATAATTTCTCGAAATCACAGGCGGTAATTTTATACAGACACGCTATTTATCGCTGAATACAAAGCGATGCAGTTCATCAGCAGGGCATGCTTCCCGTTCACGGCACCACTCCATTCGCAGCCGTTTGTGCTGCGCCGTTAACAGCAGCCTGCGCTTGGGACGATAACTCTCTACTCTAGTTGCTGATGGCCTATTTTCAGTGGTGCGGGACGACACAGAATATTGCAGAGAATCCATTACCAGTTCTCGGAAGGCACGCGCAGACGTGAAGGGATTACGATGTGCCAGCTGCACAACACGGCGATGTTTCCTTGAGCTGGTCAGACGTGTTCGACTGACACTTGACGACGTATATGTCTGCGCTCCCGTTCCCATGCAGTCCGACATAGGGTCACTGCCACATCCGAATGCCAAGCCAGTCTGAATATTGCACCATTCGACCAAACGTCCAAATGGGGACCCACAGTGAGACGTCTTTGAAAATTCTGTCAGGTGTCATTTACTCTGTCTTACCTGAGAACGCAGCATCTCTATGTCCTTCACAGTGATTAATCAAGTCTGATGCTGTTCACGCCCTTTATACACCGATCAGCCAGAGCCGGCCGGGTTGGCAGAGCGGTTCTAGGCGTTACAGTCTGGAACCGCGCGACCGCTACGGTCGCAGGTTTGAATCCTGCCTCGGGCATGGATGTGTGTGGTGTCCTTAGGTTGGTTAGGTTTAAGAAGTTCTAGGGGACTAATGACCTTAGCAGTTAAGTCCCATAGTGCTCAGAGACATTTTTGAACCGATCAGCCAGAACATTACGACCACCTACCCAATGGCCAGTGTTCCCATCTTTGCCACGGATAACAACGGCGACGGGTCCTGGCATGGAAGCAGTTAGGCCTTGGTAGGACGCAGGAGGGAGTTTGCACACCTATCTGAACGCACGAGTCATGTAATTCCCGTAAATTCCGGGGAGAGGGGTGATGAAATATGGTGCCACGTTCAATCACATCCCAAATGTGTTCGATCGGATTTAGATCTGGCAAGTTGGGAGGCCAGCACATCAACTGGAACTCGCCACTGTATTCCTCGAACCACTCCATTACACTCTTGTCCTTGTGACACGGCGTATTATCTTGCTGAAAAATGCCACAGCCCTCGGGGAAAATGATCGTCATGAAGGGGTGTACGTGGTCTGCTACCTGTGTACGCTACTCCTTCTCCGTCATGGTGCTTTGCACGACCTCCACTGGACCCATGGATGCCCACGTGACTGTTCTCCACAGCATAATGGAGCCGCCGTCAGCTTGTCTCTGTCCAGCAGTACAGGTGCCAGGTGCTGTTCCCCTGGAAGACGACGGATTAATATCGCCCCATCGGTATGATGACGAAGCAGTCGGGATTCACCAGACAATGCAACGCTCTGCCACTGTGCTAGCGTCCAGTGCCAATGGTCATGTGTCCATATCAGACGTAGTTTCCGATGTCGTGGTGTTAATACAGGGCTATTACAAATGATTGAAGCGATTTCATAAATTCACTGTAGCTCCATTCATTGACATATGGTCACGACACACTACAGATACGAAGAAAAACTCATAAAGTTTTGTTCGGCTGAAGCCGCACTTCAGGTTTCTGCCGCCAGAGCGCTCGAGAGCGCAGTGAGACAAAATGGCGACAGGAGCCGAGAAAGCGTATGTCGTGCTTGAAATGCACTCACATCAGTCAGTCATATCAGTGCAACGACACTTCAGGACGAAGTTCAACAAAGATCCACCAACTGCTAACTCCATTCGGCGATGGTATGCGCAGTTTAAAGCTTCTGGATGCTTCTGTAAGAGGAAATCAACGGTTCGGCCTGCAGTGAGCGAAGAAACGGTTGGACGCTTGCGGGCAAGTTTCACGCGTAGCCTGCGGAAGTCGACGAATAAAGCAAGCAGGGAGCTAAACGTACCACAGCCGACGGTTTGGAAAATCTTACGGAAAAGGCTAAAGCAGAAGCCTTACCGTTTACAATTGCTACAAGCCCTGACACCCGATGACAAAGTCAAACGCTTTCAATTTTCGGCGCGGTTGCAACAGCTCATGGAAGAGGATGCGTTCAGTGCGAAACTTGTTTTCAGTGATGAAGCAAGATTTTTTCTTAATGGTGAAGTGAACAGACACAATGTGTGAATCTGGGCGGTAGAGAATCCTCACGCATTCGTGCAGCATATTTGCAATTCACCAAAAGTTAACGTGTTTTGTGCAATCTCGCGATTTAAAGTTTACGGCCCCCTTTTCTTCTGCGAAAAAAACGTTACAGGACACGTGTATCTGGACATGCTGGAAAATTGGCTCATGCCACAACTGGAGACCGACAGCGCCGACTTCATCTTTCAACAGGATGGTGCTCCACCGCACTTCCATCATGATGTTCGGAATTTCTTAAACAGGAGATTGGAAAACCGATGGATCGGTCGTGGTGGAGATCATGATCAGCAATTCGTGTCATGGCCTCCACGCTCTCCCGACTTAACCCCATGCGATTTCTTTCTGTGGGGTTATGTGAAAGATTCAGTGTTTAAACCTCCTCTAAAAAGAAACGTGCCAGAACTGCGAGCTCGCATCAACGATGCTATCGAACTCATTGATGGGGACATGCTGCGCCGAGTGTGTGAGGAACTTGATTATCGGCTTGATGTCTGCCGAATCACTAAAGGGGCACATATCGAACATTTGTGAATGCCTAAAAAAACTTTTTGAGTTTTTGTATGTGTGTGCAAAGCATTGTGAAAATATATCAAATAATAAAGTTATTGTAGAGCTGTGAAATCGCTTCAATCATTTGTAATAACCCTGTGTTGTCACATGCATAGGTCGTCGACTGCGGAGGCACATCGTTACGAGAGTTTGGTGAACTGTGTGTTTAGACACACTTGACTGTGCCCGATATTAAAGTCTGGTGTTAGTTCCGCCACGGTTCGTCGTCTGTCGTATTTTAGCAGTCTGCCCAGCCTACGAGGCCCGCTATCTGTAATGAGGGGTGGTCGCCCAATCCCACGATGTCTGGACCTGCTTTCGCCTTGGTGTGGCCACGCATTGAAAGTGCTCACCACAGCAGTCCTCGAACACCCGTCAAGTCGTGCAGTTTCCGAAACGCTCGTGCCGAGCCTCCGGCTCATCACAATCTGCCCCCGGTCAAGCTCAGATAAACCGCTCGCTTTCCCCATTCTACACACGGACAGCATACTCACTGACTGCAGGCACCATGCACGTGTCTGACTAGCAGCCATTCCTCGCCAGGTGACGTGCTATCTCCTGAAATGGTTTATATCGATAGTAGGACGGTGGTCATCATGTTCTGGCTGGTGTATACCATGCCAAGCTTGGTAACAACACTAAACACGAACAACACTCATGCACTCTGGTGGTCGTTCTATCGTTCACAGAGAACTGCAGTAATCATTTATATAACCGTCGATGTAGGGTAGGTGTACGGAGTTACACTAACGTCCGACCACTTCTTCTGGGTGCTTCACTGTTTTTGCCAAACAGAGTATTTAAATTTAAAAACCGTATTCTGTAATCTATTTCAGTACATTGTTTGGCTAAGTTTTAGTCATAGGGCCGCAGTGGTAACACCGGTTCCCGTCAGATCACCGGAATTAAGCGCTGTCGGGCGGGGCTAGCACTCGAATGGGTGACCATACGGTCTGCTAAGAGCTGTTGGCAAGCGGGGGTGCACTCAGTCCTTGTGAGGTAAACTGACGAGCTACTTGACAGAGAAGCAGCGGCTCCGGTCTCGTAAAACGACATACGGCCAGGAGAACGGTGTGCTGACCACATACCCCTCCATATCCGCATCCAGTGACGGCTGTGGGCTGAGGATGACAAGGCGGCCGGTCGGAACCGTTGGGCGTTCATGGTCTGTTCAGACGGAGTTAAGTTTAGTTCTAGTGATAGTGCACGTTTTATACGTATCGGACAGTTTATACGTATCGGACACGCGTAATCATAAGAAAAATAAAATTTTTATAATCACAACAGCACTTTAAAGCAAAATGCATTTATTACACAGATTCAACAGTGAAGCATATTTCATGAATACTTGCTGTCAAATTTAGATGTACCCCACACGGACTTATAGGAGGATGGACAAAAATGCAGGAACATCACAAATAGAACACATTACCATTACGGCATAGGAAAACTGTTGCGATACAAAATAGTTTCCAGTCATCTCGTAAATCATACACCCTGTATGATTTTCGAGGGAATCTTAACCAATACATCCTGCAAAATAGGGGCAAGCTCAGGTAATGATGATGAAGGTAGATAGTGATCAGGCAGACTTCTTTCCAAAGTGGACCACTTATGCTCAATAATATCGGGTGACTGTTGTGGCCAGAGGAGTCGCAACAGTTCATAGCTGTGGACGCAAAACCAGTCCTATACGATGTGAAGTCATCTTGGAACGCAGCATCAACATTGGGGAACATACATTGCAAGCAGGATCAACATTGAGGAACATATATTGTACTGTGAAATGGACCGGATCATCCGAAATGGTCACACAATCTTTGGCAGTAATGCGACATTCCAGAGTGATCATGATCCAATGGAATATCACGATATGGCTTCCAAATCACCACCGAACCCCCACCCTGCTTCACTCTTGGCAGCAAGCAGTTGGCATTGTAGGCTTGGGACGGGGTATGCAAGACGTAAAGTTAGCCAAAAATTGGAAACCGTGTCAAACAAGACTCGTCCGACCAAACGAATTTTTTCCATTGCTCCAATGTCCAGGCTATATGGATTCGGCTCCAGGTTTTCCTGTTACGGGCATTTATATCACTGATGTGTAGTTTTGGAATTTGAGCTCCCCCATCAATTCAATGTTTATGAAGCTCCCTTCGCTTCGTGTTGGCCGCGCGGCCTAGGGTGCCTTGTCACGGCCCACAAGGTTCCCCCCCCCCCCCCCCCCCGTCGGAGGTTCGAGTCCTCCCTCGGGCATGGGTGTGTGTGTTGTCCTTAGCGTAAGTTAGTTTATGTTAGATTAAGTAGTGAGTAAGCTTAGGGACCGATGACCACAGCAGTGACCCCACGGGCACGCAGAAGTGTCGCAACACGACGTGGCATTTACCTGACTAATGTCTGAAGCAGAGTTGGAGGGAATTGACACCATGAGTTCTGCAGGGCTGTCCATAAACGCGAGGGAGTGGAGATCTCTTCTGAGCAACACGTTGCAACTTATCCCAGATACGTTCAATAATGTTCATGTCTGGGGAGTTTAGTGGCCAGCTTGTGAAGAGTTTAAACTCAGAGGAGTGTTCCTTGAGCCACTCTATAGCAATTATAGACGTGTGAGGTATCGCATTGTCCTGCTGGAATTGCCCAAGCCCGTCGGAATGCACAATGGACATGAATGGTGCAGGTGATCAGATAGGATGCTTACTTAAGTGTCAACTGTCAGCGTAGTACGTAGACGTAGCAGGGGTCCGATATCACTCCTACATGCCCCACACCATTACGGATCCTCCACCAGCTTGAACAGTCCCCTGCTAACATGAAGGGTCCGTGGATTCGTGAGGTTGTCTCCATAACCGTACACGTCCATCAGCTCCATACAATTTGAAACGAGACTCGTCCGACCAGACAACTTGTTTCCAGTTATCAACAGTCCTACGTCAGTGCTGGCGGTCCAAGGCGAGGCTTAAAGCATTGTGTCGTGCAATCATCAGGGGTACACGAGTGGGCCCTCAGTTCCGAAAGCCCATATCGGTGATGCTTCGTTGAATGGTTCACACGCTGACACTTGATGACCCAGCACTGAAATCTGCAACAATCTGCGGAAAGGTTGCACTCCTGTCACGCTGAAGATTCCCTTCAGTTGTCATTGTTCCCGTTCCTGAAGAATCTTTTTCCGGCCACAGCGATGTCGGAGATTTGACGCTTCACCGGATTCATGATATTTGCGGTACTCTCCTGAAATGGTCGTACGGTAAAATCCCCACTTCATCCCTACCTCGGGGACGCTGTGCCCCATCGCTCGTGCACCGACTATAATACCACGTTGAAACTTACTTAAATCTTGATAACCCGCCATTGTAGCAGTAGTAACCGATACAACAACTGCGCCGAACACTTTTTGTCTTATGTAGACGTTACCGACCGCAGCGCCGTATTCTGCCTCTTTACATACAGGGTGTTTCAAAAACGACCGGTATATTTGAAACGGCAATAAAAACTAAACGAGCAGCGATAGAAATACACCGTTTGTTGCAATATGCTTGGGACAACAGTACATTTTCAGGCAGACAAACTTTCAAAATTACAGTAGTTACAATTTCCAACAACAGATGGCGCTGCGGTCTGGGAAACTCTATAGTACGATATTTTCCACATATCCACCATGCGTAGCAATAATATGACGTAGTCTCTGAATGAAATTACCCGAAACCTTTAACAACGTGTCTGGCGGAATGGCTTCACATGCAGATGAGATGTACTGCTTCAGCTGTTCAATTGTTTCTGGATTCTGGCGGTACACCTGGTCTTTCAAGTGTCCCCACAGAAAGAAGTCACAGGGGTTCATGTCTGGCGAATAGGGAGGCCAATCCACGCCGCCTCCTGTATGTTTCGGATAGCCCAAAGCAATCACACGATCATCGAAATATTCATTCAGGAAATTAAAGACGTCGGCCGTTCGATGTGGCCGGGCATCATCTTGCATAAACCACGAGGTGTTCGCAGTGTCGTCTAAGGCAGTTTGTACCGCCACAAATTCACGAAGAATGTCCAGATAGCGTGATGCAGTAATCGTTTCGGATCTGAAAAGTGGGCCAATGATTCCTTTGGAAGAAATGGCGGCCCAGACCAGTACTTTTTGAGGATGCAGGGACGATGGGACTGCAACATGGGGCTTTTCGGTTCCCCATATGCGCCAGTTCTGTTTATTGACTAAGCCGTCCAGGTAGAAATAAGCTTCGTCAGTAAACCAAATGCTGCCCACATGCATATCGCCGTCATCAATCCTGTGCACTCTATCGTTAGCGAATGTCTCTCGTGCAGCAATGGTAGCGGCGCTGAGGGGTTGCCGCGTTTGAATTTTGTATGGATAGAGGTGTAAACTCTGGCGCATGAGACGATACGTGGACGTTGGCGTCATTTGGACCGCAGCTGCAACACGGCGAACGGAAACCCGAGGCCGCTGTTGGATCACCTGCTGCACTAGCTGTGCGTTGCCCTCTGTGGGTGCCGTACACGGTCGCCCTACCTTTCCAGCACATTCATCCGTCACGTTCCCAGTCCGTTGAAATTTTTCAAACAGATCCTTTATTGTATCGCTTTTCGGTCCTTTGGGTACATTAAACCTCCGTTGAAAACTTCGTCTTGTTGCAACAACACTGTGTTCTAGGCGGTGGAATTCCAACACCAGAAAAATCCTCTGTTCTAAGGAATAAACCATGTTGCCTACAGCACACTTGCACGTTGTGAACAGCACACGCTTACAGCAGAAAGACGACGTACAGAATGGCGCACCCACAGACTGCGTTGTCTTCTATATCTTTCACATCACTTGCAGCGCCATCTGTTGTTGAAAATTGTAACTACTGTAATTTCGAAAGTTTGTCCGCCTGAAAATGTACTGTTGTCCCAAGCATATTGCAACAAACGGTGTACTTCTATCGCTGCTCGTTTAGGTTTTATTGCCGTTTCAAATATACCGGTCATTTTTGAAACACCCTGTATCTCTGTAATGCATGCCTATACCAGTTTCTTTGGCGCTTCAGTGCGTAACTGATATTCAGCCGCAGTTTCCACATGCTCCGTCGTGGAACCCGTATTAGCAGTGTTTCGACACCAGAGATGGAAAACTCAGTGACGATGAACATTTATGTCAGGCTGGAGGGGAACCCAGTTAATGTAACGGTTAAGGCGACTACTCACAGCGTAACAGTAACGCTTTAACAGAACAAGCGGCAGAAATTCATATTAAACTCACCGTCACTGATCTCAAAACAGTCTTGGTAAAATTCTATTACTGTTACTTGTGCGAAAGTACGATCTACACCAAACGTTGCCTGAATTCTCTCTTGAAAAAAAAAAAAAAAAAAAAAAAAAATCTGTTGCCCACTGCAGCATGTTACAGAAGTGTGGTATAGACGGACTGTCAGAACGCGAAATCTATGTCGTCCTGGACGACATGACGCCTCGTGGCGCAGCGAGCAAACTGTCAGCAGTTTTCCTTTTTGCTGTTCCCGTGTCAGGATGTCCATGACGACTAGCCCCACTTGCAACAGTGTTGTTGCGCCGTTCCTAACTCGCGGAACAGACACTGTCGGCAGCCGTCCGTGCGGAACAGAAGCCGCGAAAACCTGTCAGCACACGAGGATCCCTCCCCGAAGAGGGAGCACGAGCGCAGCTGATGATGGATTGGGGGGGGGGGGGGGGGGGCAGAGACCTGTCGAAGTAACGTGGCACCGTTCATTAGATGCGCTTAACGAAATCCACGTAAGTGCGTATTATTTCACTGATTTTGGAAATCGGGCGAAATGCTCTCAAACTTCAAGAAGACTATAATAGTTACATTTCAAAAGGACGCAGGACCCATCAGGTGTAAGTGTGACAGAATCAGCAGTATAAGAGGCCAGGGTTGTAAAATATTGACACGAATTATATTACCGAAGATTGGAAAGGCTGGTAGAGAGAAAGATTAATTAGTCACGGAAACATACAGGAAAACGCTAAGCGATAATTAATTGAAACCCTCAGCTGCCGACAGGTGTTGTTTATATACCTCGATCGGGACAGCTGAAAATGTGTGCTCCGACCGGGAGTCGAACCAGGGATCTCCTACTTACATGGTAGACGCTCTATCCATCTGAGCCACGGAGGACACAGATGAATAACGCGACTGCACGGTCTTATCCCTTGTACGCTTCCCGCGAGACCCACATTCCTAACTGTCCACAATCTACGTACGTAATGTACCTAATAGATATTTCCCATCTACTCATTACTCGCACACACTAAGGTGACGATACCATCTGTGTCCTCGGTGGCTCAGATGGACAGAGCGTCTGCTATGCAAGCAGGCGATCCCGGATTCGAGTCCCGGTCGGGACACACATTTTCAGCTGCCCCCATCGAGGTATATCAACACCACCTGTCGGCAGCTGAGGGTTTCAATTAATTATCATTTAGTCTAGAAAAGCTGCACGGTCATCAATGGTATCTGTCCTCTTGAGAACAGTTACCACCTTCATATATATAAAAGCTAAGCAATGCTGACCGAACGTTTTATCTCAAAAGATAGGCTGAAAAAAGGAACACATACGTTTGTGGCATT
This sequence comes from Schistocerca americana, assembly GCF_021461395.2. NCBI lineage: Eukaryota > Metazoa > Arthropoda > Insecta > Orthoptera > Acrididae > Schistocerca > Schistocerca americana. The sequence continues at coordinate 224,745,947 of NC_060120.1, read as the reverse complement.
TGTACATTTAGAGAAAGCTATAGGATACACTCCTTGAAATCCTGAAGATGACAGGAATAAAGTACAGGTAGCGAAAAGTTATCTACGACTTGTACAGAAATCAGACTGCAGTTACAAGAGTCGAAAGACATGAAAAGGAAGCAGCAGCTGAAAATGAAGTGAGAAGGGTTATAGTCTGTCTTTGATGTTACTGAGCAACGAAGAAAGCACACCAAGGAGGACTTTGGAAAGAGATTTATAGTTCAGGGAGAATAAATAAAAATATTTCGGTTTTACGATGACAGAGTAATTCTGTCAGAGATGTCGTAGGCCCTCGAAGTTGAGTTGAACAAAAATCATTGTTGCATTGAAAAGAGTTCAGAAGACGAATATCAACAAAAGTAAAATAGAGGTAACTGAATGTCGTCAAATTAAATCAGTTGATGCTGATGGAAATAACGAGATGAAGAATAAGACATATGTAGTTTAGTAACTGAATCGGGAAATGGTTGACGACGACAGAAGTGGATGTAATGATGACTGTTAGCAATAAGAAAAGAGATTCTGAAAAATGGAAATTTCTTAACACTGACTATAACTTTAAGTGTTATGAAACCGCTGCTGAAAGTGTAAAAGTGTCTAAGAGTGTAGCCTTGTGATCGGATAGGAGGGCGGGGGGGGGGGGGGGAGGGGGGGGGGGGAGGGGGGGGCGGTCGACTAATCAAAATAAACAGAAACTAAATAGGTGCAAACTGAACAAAGGCTACAACAAATAATACATAGATTTGAAGACCGTTAAATGAGAGTACTCGGAATCAGTGAGACTAGGCTAAAAGGCGAAGGTACTACTATCCTCAATTCCAGGCACCTCTAGTTTCAGAACAACTCGAATGTAAATTCGCATTTTGAAGTCGTAACCCTGCTAATTCACAACAGGAGAAAACACCTTATCACGAAGACCATGGGACTGGCACCGTACCTCACTCTCATTTCCATATGTCTTAACTTTTTATATCGGCAGTAATAATACTGTACATTTACGTTTCTTGTCAAGTCTTGCGTTTTTGTATCGCTCTTATGGAAACAGATCTTTCCGTTTCCCAATGCTTTTTTCTACATGATTTGTTACTTGTATTGTGACACCTCCTTGGTCCATTACATTCCCCTTCTTTTCCTTCCATCGCCCCCACCCCCTATCCCTCCCGCCAGCCCTTTCTGCTATGAACACTTTGCACACAATTGTTCCTGTTCTACGAATAGTTTGTATCTGATCACGAAATTCAGTTTACATTCACTTTATTTCCATTTCTATACGTCTTAACTTTTTATACTAGCTTTAACAAACTGTACCTTTATGTTTCCTGGAAAGGTTTGCGGCTTTGTACCGTGGTACATTTATTTGTCTATTCTGTTTCTATGCGTAACAGTTTTTGTATGGACACTCACCGTAGCTCTAGTGTTCCTTTGATCTGCTAGTTTTTATTACAAGCTGTCTCAGCAAATATGGCGTTGTTAATTCGTTTTGTTATTTGCTTTGTAATTTTGTATTATTTTGTTATTATAGCTTTCATTATATCCATTGTCAACTGCGACGGTGTAAGGTGTGAATGTTGCCCCAATTCTGCCACTGGCTTAGTTTATTGGTTTGTTATGTTCTCATTGTGGCGGTAGGGAGATATGTCTGGAGCGATAAGCTGCTGGTATCGAAGTAAAGACAGCCTAAGGCTAACAATATATTTATTAACAATTTCAGAATGAAAAAGAAATTCTTTCTAGAGGTCCACAAATTAAAAATCACAAATTTTTTATCCAATTTAGAAAAGACAGGTAAAATATATTTCAGTTTAACTTTACCGTGCGTGTATACTTCACCAAATTTTTTAGTGCGTTGTTTGAAACAGAAAAATTTAAATGGTCGTGCCGCATAACAATAATTAACGGCTGGCCAAATTTAGACACAATGATCAAATAACGCAATCCAAAAAACAATAATTACCACAGAAAGTTTACAATAAAAAAGAACGGCCCCTTTGTGGGGCTCAAGAGCGGCTAACACAATTCCGAAATGTTTTTAATCTAAAACATGAGGCAACAAGTCTCAATATAGCCGACACACAGTACAATAACAGTTATCTCAAGATGGTGACAGCTTAAACAGTAATCAGTAAGAGTCCCATATTTGACGCCAGCACCGGAACGCGTAACAAGAATTTCAGTAAGCCAACCTTTAAAGTAGTTACCTGACCAGCAGAGGCCTCTAGATAACAAAATTGTTGGTCGTGTTTCCATTCACTAGGGTATTTATAAGAGACTTCTCTTGACGATACGCGTAAAGCGCCTTTCGAACGGCCACACAAGCCGGGACTTCAGAAACGAGGAAATGCTCAAAGAATTTATACAGGCGTCAAGTGCAGTATCATCAATGGCCGCACAGCGTTTCACAGTCAGGAATCAGACGGCGTTCAGGTCACGGCCGATAGGCGACGGCACCACCTTAGATTGAGGATACAGGGTACTTTTCCGGCTCAATATAATGTAAAAATCAAAACCTATTTCTTTCAGGCACTGTTTATAATGCACATGTTTTACAGATTTTTTTGTTGACATCAGGTATGCAGCACACTTTCTAAACAAATTAGAAGTATTCTGAATATTCTTGAACCAGCTTAGGGTTATTAAAAAGAATTACAAAGAAACTGATGCAATTTTCTTTTTCAAATCGCTTCCTCAAATTGAAGTACCATTTAAACCAAAGTTATACATCTCAAGGAGACCAAAGTTTTACCAGATATACATGACATGATGGCTGAGGTACCGTACTAGATCTATTTAATTCCACCTATTATGTATATTACAAGGATGACAAAAATGTCACATCTTACATTTTAATTTTTATAATTTTTTTCGTAGTAAAAATGTTATTTTTTCTATAATTTAGTAGATTCTGCAATAAAGCTTAGGTCTACTACATATGTATGGACTATTGCAAGTTACAGAAAAAAATTAGAGCAATGATTTATAAACTTTAGGAAATATTTGTACCTGAATTCTTGAAAATACAAATCGCGGAAAACTTTGAATGAAGATATACATTCCTGAAGCATAGTCTTCATCCTGCAGCATTTCTGCATCTTCGAGCTTTCTCTTGGCATTCCTTTCAGCACTTCTTGCTTCTTTGGTAACTTGAAGAGCGAATCTTTCGGCTTCATGCACCCTTTGCATGTCACAAGCAAGCAATTGATCTTCCGTATCAGAGCCACATTTTATGCCTAAATTTCTCAGGACTTCCAGCCTTCCTAACACTCCACCATTGAAACATATCACTGCATCTAGTACACCAACCTTTACTGTATTTAGTCCGACAAAACATTATTAGGTAGTTTATTCCATATGCAGTGGTTGAAACATTCATTTCTATTTCGAGTGTCCTCATGAAAACATTTACTAAGCAAAACAGGGTCACTTATGTCTCTAAAAATTGGTTTTATTTCATTCATAACAGGCTCAGGAAGAGAATTTGACCACTTTCTTTTGCTTTTTGGTAACCACACCAAGAATCTGCTCCTTTAGGGCAAAGTCCGTGAACAGGGGATCATCTGTGGACAACTTATGAAAGTAGGTGGCCCATACTGCTTTTCTCATTGCTGTAACATCATTCAGAGGTGCAGTTCGTCTAATGGCCTGTCCATAATAAGTCTGAAGGAGGTCTATTTCAGTTTCTGTCAGTCTGCCTTGGGCAGACAGAGATTTTCCATCAGATAGCAATTTTCATTTCATTTCTCTTCGTAGCTTCCTCATTGTAGCACCCATCCTCTTTTACACATGTCCACAACACTCCAGTTTTGTTCCCAAGGTATCACCGTAAACATTGAATTCATTTATTTTATTGAAAGCTCTAGAATCCCCATCACCTAGGTACTTCGTATATCTAACGTTATCAATGGTCACCGACCTCTGAAATATTTTTAGAGCTCTATCTGGTGAGCAAGATGTATGAAACAGGCGAAATACCCTCAGACTTCAAGAAGAATATAATAATTCCAATCCCAAAGAAAGCAGGTGTTGACAGAAGTGAGAATTACCGAACAATCAGTTTAATAAGCCACAGCTGCAAAATACTAACACAAATTCTTTACAGACGAATGGAAAAACTAGTAGAAGCCGACCTCGGGGAAGATCAGTTTGAATTCCGTAGAAATACTGGAACACGTGAGGCAATACTGACCTTACGACTTATCTTAGAAGAAAGATTAAGGAAAGGCAAACCTACGTTTGTAGCATTTGTAGACTTAGAGAAAGCTTTTGACAATGTTGACTGGAATACTCTCTTTCAAATTCTAAAGGTGGCAGGGGTAAAATACAGGGAGCGGAAGGCTATTTACAATTTGTACAGAAACCAGATGGCAGTTATAAGAGTCGAGGGACATGAAAGGGAAGCAGTGGTTGGGAAGGGAGTAAGACAGGGTTGTAGCCTCTCCCCGATGTTATTCAATCTGTATATTGAGCAAGCAGTAAAGGAAACAGAAGAAAAATTCGGAGTAGGTATTAAAATCCATGGAGAAGAAATAAAAACTTTGAGGTTCGCCGATGACATTGTAATTCTGTCAGAGACAGCAAAGGACTTGGAAGAGTAGTTGAACGGAATGGATGGTGTCTTGAAGGGAGGGTATAAGATGAACATCAACAAAGGCAAAACGAGGATAATGGAATGTAGTCGAATTAAGTCGGGTGATGTTGAGGGTATTAGATTAGGAAATGAGACACTTAAAGTAGTAAAGGAGTTTTGCTATTTGGGGAGCAAAATAACTGATGATGGTCGAAGTAGAGAGGATATAAAATGTAGACTGGCAATAGCAAGGAAAGCGTTTCTGAAGAAGAGAAATTTGCATCGAGTATAGTTTTAAGTGTGAGGAAGTCATTTCTGAAAGTATTTGTATGGAGTGTAGCCATGTATGGAAGTGAAACATGGACGGTAAATAGTTTGGACAAGAAGAGAATAGAAGCTTTCGAAATGTGGTGCTACAGAAGAATGCTGAAGATTAGATGGTTAGATCACATAACTAATGAGGAGGTACTGAATAGGATTGGGGAGGAGTTTGTGGCACAACTTGACCAGAAGAAGGGATCGGTTGGTAGGACATGTTCTGAGGCATCAAGGGATCACCAATTTAGTATTGGAGGGCAGCGTGGAGGGTAAAAATCGTAGGGGGAGACCAAGAGATGAATACACTAAGCAGATTCAGAAGGATGTAGGTTGCAGTAGGTACTGGGAGATGAAGAAGCTTGCACAGGATAGAATAGCATGGAGAGGTGCATCAAACCAGTCTCAGGACTGAAGACCACAACAACAACAACAACATCACACTCCATACCTCCACTTTTACCATCATAATTCTTAGAATACTGATGTTCAATATGTCCTTCAGTGTTACTATAGCAGGTGTGGCAGTACTTAGATAAGCACAACTTTTCCGTTCTTCAGAGAAATAGCACTTACAACACCGTCCAAGGAACCATGTCCTCGACATTGCTATGTTCCATCAAGTGCAACAGCAATGTCCCTGGTTCCACTAATATTTACAGTTTGCCCTATTGCACGTTTTCAAAAATGGTTCAAATTGCTCTGAGCACTATGGGACTTACCATCTGAGGTCATCAGTCCCCTAGAACTTAGAGCTACTTAAGCCTAACTAACTTAAGGACATCACACACATCCATGCCTGAGGCAGGATTCGAACCTACGACCGTAGCAGTTACGCGGTTCCGGACTGAAGCACCTAGAACTAGAACCTCTCGGCCACCGTGGCCGGCCTACTGCACGTTTCATAGATGCTTTAGACACAACCGCCAAGGAACCTGAAAGTATTTTTATGTACTTGCTGAACCTACTGGGAGGGGGAGGAAGCCCATCAAACCACAAAACGTTTGAGCAAGCTTTTTTCCTTTTCGAATTGCTTGCATTGCATCCACTAAGTTCAAATTCACATCATATGAATTATGCACAATCTTCGAAGTAATTTTCTAGTTAGATTTATTGCAGGATCTACACAGAACAACTAATTTTGGCGCTAAACCCTTCCTGCTGCTTTGTCGTTCAGTTATTTCCAGACAGCCCACACCATCACATCGTTTATATTTCGCCACTCCCTTTATCAAAGAAAATAAGATGCCCACATCAACAACAACAAATCTACTACAAACAGCGTCATTGTTAACAGAAAAATTTGAATCACCAGGAGGCGTGCCATGTTGGAGTTCCTTCCCTGAAGAACTGATACATAGGTTACTTCCAACAGTGTGGCTTGCTTTGTTTGTGAACTGGTTACCATCGAATTTTCTTTTATTGAATTTCTTGATGCGTGGCATAGTTCGTATTAATTGCACACTAAAGGATATGTACTTCCACGAATATAATATGTAGCACTTGGGTAACAAACATTCTGTAACACGTGAACAAACTGCTTCAGCGAAACAAAAGTAAATAACAGCAATGATAATCATTTACAGACACTAGAAACCTGCACTGTCCGAAATCAGGCTGCAGTCTCTCGAAGTGTTTGGACTCACCGCATATAGCTACAGACATTACAGACTTGAGGTGACAGTGATCAGTGATGTAAGTTTGTTATAGGGACTCAGTGTGTAGTTCGATCTGACAGTGTTATATTCAGATCTTGTGTGAACTTCAGCTGAGAGATGACACTTTTTCCACTCACGCCCTCAGTCTTCGTTCTTCCGTACTTCCCGGATACAACACCAATACCTAGCAGTAAGACGGCGCGTAATACAACAGCAGTAAGACGGCGCATACAACAATCACACTAAGAACGCAAACCAAGAACTATAGATCAACGCACAAGTACAGAAATTTTAAGGGGCACTAACAGCAATCTGATAAAAGAATTCTACAACGTTCCAAAGCAATAACAAACAAACGTCCACACGCTTAACACTGCGTCTTTAAAGTACCGAAAAATAAGTACTAGCTTAAGGTAAGCACTCGAACGGCTAACCAATATCCAGGCAGAGTGACATACTAGTCCCTATACAGCAAGCCGTGTTCCGAAACTGAGTAATCACAAGAGTACTGCAAAGTTAGCTCTCTCGGCAACTTGAAGAGAGAACAAAATATGAGTTCTTCCTAGTGTGATTGCTTGATGGTTAGAGTCATTCAGTGCCAAGTGCTTCACCTTCTCCACTAACAAGTGTTCAGGCCACAACAAAACTCCGGCCATAATATCGTCATCACACATACAGCTGAAGAGACGGAAACATACACAAAATCAAGTTACACAACAGTAAACACAACCTACAACATAAATTTGGTAAAAGCAAATATTAAGTAGAAAAACCCGTAGTCTCGAGCGGCCAGCTAATACCCAACAGGATGAGCAATATACACTGAAGAGCCAAAGTAACTGGTACACCTGCCTAATATCGTATAGGGCCCCCGCGAGCATGTAGAAGTGCCGCAACACGGCGTAGCATGGACCTGACTAATGTCTGAAGCAGTGCTGGAGGGAACTGACACCATGAATCCTGCAGGGCTGTCCATAAATCCGTAAAAGTACGAGGGGGTGGAGATGTCTTCTAAACAGCACGTTGCAAAGCATCCCAGATATGCTTAAATAATGTTCACGCCTAGGGAGTTTGGTGGCCAGCGGAAGTGTTAAAACTAAGAAGAGTGTTCCTGGAGCCTCTCTGTAGCAACTCTGGACGTGTGGGGTGTCGCATTATCCTGTTGGAATTGCCCTCGGAATGCACAATGGACATGAACGGATGCAGGTTATCAGAGTCCTATCTAGACGTATCAGCGTTCCCATATCACTCCAGCTACACACTCCCCACACCACTACAGAGCCTCCACCAGCTTGATCAGTCCACTGCTGTCATGCATGGTCCATGGATTCATGAGGTTGTCTTCATACCTGTACACATCCACCAGCTCGATACAACTTGAAACGAGACTCGTCCGACCAGACAACAAGTTTCCAGACATCAACAGCCCAGGCGAGGCGTAAAGCTTCGGGTCGTGCAGTCATCAAGGGTACACAAGTGAGTCTTCGGCTCCGAAAGCCCATATTGATGATGTTTCGTTGAACGGTTCGCACGCAGACACTTGTTGATGACCCAGCATTGAAATCTGCAGCAATTTGCGGAAGGGTTATGCTTCTGTCACGTTGAACGATTCTCTTAAGTCGTCGTTGGTCCCGTTCTTGGTGGATAAGTTTCTGGACGCAGCGATGTTGGAGATTTTGTGTTTTACCGGATTCCTGAGTTTCATGGTACACTCGTGAAGTAGTCGTACTGAAAAATCCCCACTTCATCGCTGCTTAGGAAATACTGTGTCCTATCGCTCGTGCACCGACTGTAACACCACGTTCAAACCCACAGAAATCTTGATAACCAGCCATTGTAGCAGCAGTAACCCCCAACAACTGCACCAGACGCTTGTTGTCTTATATAGGCGTTGCCGACCGCAGCGGCGTATTCTTCCAGTTTACATATCTCTGTATTTGAATAGGCATGCCTATACCAGTTTCTTTGGTGCTTCAGTGTAATTTCAAACAGGAAATACCCAGTCCCCTGTGGCTGTCTTTACTCAACACAGGTTATCAAAACTCTACAGCCATTACTGCGTGTCGGTCGCGCCATTTAAACAGAAGACTCTAACCAAACACAGACAACAGATTTTGCCAATCATACAATAAAGCAACTGTAAAACATATACATAAAGCCAGGTAATAAACAAGAAAAGGACACGCGCACGGTTACTAACTGTTGAACTCCTAACAGTCAGCAGAACAAAGGAGTTACACTGTAACATGACTTGCCAAACTACTTACTAAAGTCATATGACTGACAACTAAATAAAATACTAGATTATATTAGATGTACTTTCATTAGAATTGATCCGTAGTGAGGATGTCCTCCAGGATGACAAATATTTACAACTATAACAAATAAGCTAATGTACCTTCACAAGTCCTAAGTGGAATGATCGTCTTTTTTTATGAACACTGTATGAAAGGATCATTCTACAAGACTCATTTACTAAGATCACATTAATGGACTGAATTTAAAATTTAAAAAAAACATGTTTTTTTATTTATAAGGTAATAAACATTTAATACAACTACTACAATACTTATTTACAAAGAACACACTACTGCACTGAAAAGGTGCAGAAGTTAAAATGTACTTTATATCAGTTGGTTCTACTGAGAAATTCCTTAATGGAGTGGAAGGAGTTGGCCACCAATTAATCCTTTAGGCTTTACTTAAACTGAATTTAATTTGTAGTTAAACTTTTTATGGCTGCTGACAAGTTACTGAAAATGTGTCTTCCTGAATAATGCACACCTTTTTGTACAAGAGTAAATGACTTTAATCCTTGTGAAGATTATTCTTATTTCTAGTGTCGATTCCATGAACTGAACTGTTGGTTTAAAAAGGGATATATTTTAATGACAAATTTTATCAAGGAATGAATATAAAGGGAAGCAGTGGTTAGTATCCCTAGTTCCCTAAACAGGTCTCTGCAGGATGTTCTTGAGATCATACTATATATGACTCTTATTGCACGTTTTTCTGCCCCAAAAACTTCAGCTTGGCTTGATGAATTACCCCAAAAAATAATCCCATATGACATTGGGGAGTGAAAATAAGCATAGTATGCCAGCTTTTTCATTTTTATATCCACTATGTCTGACAAAATTCGCACTGCAGATAGAGATCTGTTTAGAAGCTTCAGCAGCTTTGTGGTGTGGTCGTCCCAGTTGAATTTATTATCAAGCTGTAATCCCTAGAAATTAACACTTGAGCTGTGGAAGGGGAACATGGGGGAAACAAATGGTAGCACCAAATTTTTCTTTCAACAGGGTGGCTTTATTGGAGTGAACAGTTACACTCATTCTCAATCTTTCAAAATCATCTTTAGTTCTTTAAGGCAAGCGGCTGCGATTAATCAAAAGAACAAACACTTTTAATACAGTAGCAAAGGGCAAGCTGGGAAGACAATGAAATTTAAATAAGAACTCTCCACAAATATGTCTTCACAGGTAAGATTAAATTTATGATTGTTAATTTCTTTTTAAATCTTTCAATAAATATCCCTTAATGCCTTTAGTAAAACAATAAGTGATAGACCTAACGAGAAAGTGCAATCCACCCCAACATTTCCATAGATAACACACACAATTTGCACAATTTAACCCCAAGGATTTGCCAAGATAAAATTTCTACAAAACGTAAAAGATAAATCATTACACTAAAATGCTGCATCAGTTATCAACATAAAAATTCACAAGGAGCCCAAGGCTGGATTTTAACATTTCTGACATCGCAGCAGTAGGCAAGATAAAATTAGCTCAGTTAACAAAATCAATTACACCAAAACTCAAATACAAGTTAAAATTTAACACACATGGTGACAACCGCCAGCTTACAATAGTTCAAAACATTATTCAATCTCATAGGTGCGCAGGTGTAATTACCAAGAGGAGTGTGCGAACCAACTTGAAGCAACTATAACATGGCATAGACCAAATTACAGATTCGGCAGTCTATGCAGAGAAGTCGGCAAGAAACGGTAAACAAGTCAGAAAACGATCACCGTCGCCCACATACACACTCGCGCACGGGCACAGAGGAGCCAACCTTAAGCGAGGGAGATAGGACAGGCAGGGTGAAAAAAAAAAAAAAATTCGTCACGGGGCCCACCGAACCCCTGGACGGGAACTACCAACATTCACTCACCTTAAACTTTACGTACGACGCCCGGGCGAGGAAACGAGAAATCGTACGGGAACAGGACAGCAATAACCCCAGACAAACACACAGAATCCCATCAATTCCAAAACATAATTTAATCAATTATCCGCCAAAACCCCGGAACTTGGCACAAGCGAAATTACAGGCCACAGGATCCAAAGGCACTCTGCAGAAGAGTAAGGAGGGAAAAGGTTAAACAAAGTTCTGCAACGGCACAATAGAACGCCAAGAAAAACACACTAAGTAAGGTACACCACCCCACAGAATGACGAGAAACACGAACACTGGGGTTTGCGAACGTTTCCGACGCAATCATAACAACGAAGATAATCTTCTTAGCCATAGCACGCTGAAACACACAAACAGCACCAAAGTTCCGAGAACGGAAAAGCACTCCCCTGTAAACTATATCCGGGAGCAGCATAGCCACAAGCTCCTGGGAAGGCGCGGTTCAGGGAAGTCGCCGCGAGAAAGATGATCCAGCACGTGTATCGTCGCCCAGACCTCAGCAAGGCGCAGTCAGACAGGGCAGGAAAGCTGGCAATCAGGTGACGACTCCAACCACCGACCCGGGGAGCAGCAAGTAACATCAGCCCCGGCCAGCGACAGAGCGGAGGGACCCACCGTCCGACGCAAAAGGCAATCCTCGCGCCTCTCGCGCCCAAATTTGACTGCCCGCACACACGCCACCGGGCAGAGACGGCACCACCCGCCGCCAGGAGGCGCCCCGCAACGGAGAAAGAAACACCACTCGGAGGTCCAACGAGAGAGTCGATCGGGAATACCGCCGCCGCGGCACAACACTGTCCACTTCTTCTATCTGCTTGTCCTCATTTGTTAGGCATACACTTGTGGGACACCCCTTGAAGTTCTGAACTGCATATAGTGTGTTTTTTCAACGTTTAGTGACAAAGAATTGGGCCTGGCGGGGTCAAGGATTTTCTCTGCCTCGTGATGACTGGGTGTTGTGTGATGTCCTTAGGTTAGTTAAGTTTAAGTAGTTCTAAGTTCTAGGGGATTGATGACCTCAGATGACTCAGATGACTGATGACCATAGATGTTAAGTCCCATAATGCTCAGAGCCATTTGAACCATTTTTGAAAGAATTGGCTAGGAACCAATGATTAACGTCCACAAATATTTTACTAGCCAATCTTTCTAAGACTACACTTGATGTGCTATTTATAGCAATGTTTGTACCATCGGCAAACAAAACAAACTTGGCACCTGGTAATGTTACTGATGAAAGGTCATTGATATAGGCAAGAAAAAGTAAGGGCCCTAAGATGGAATCTTGTGGGACCCCACATGTAATTAGTTCCCAGTTGAATGAGGCCTAATAGCTTAATCCATGTCTCTTTCCTAATAACAGCCTTTGTTTGCTGCCAGAGATATAAGACCTGAACCATTTTGCAGCATTTCCTGTTACACCATAATATTGTAATTAAATTGAAATGATATTGCGATTTACACAGTCAGATGCCTCTCACAGATCACAAAATATACCAGTTGGCTGCAATTTTTTGTCTAATGAATTAAGCACATTTTCACTGTAAGTGCAGATAGCTTTCTCAATATCAGAACCCTTAGAAATCCGAACTGCGACTTTGACAGTATGTTATTTGTGATAAGATGGTTATAAGGTCGATTGTACATTACCTTTTCTAAAACGTTTGAGAATGCTGACAAAAGTGAAATTGGACGGAAATTTGACGCTATTTCTTTATCTCCCCTCTCAAACAGTGGCTTAATTTCAGCATATTTCAATTATTCAGGAAATATCCGCTGATAAACGACTGGTTACACAAATAGCTTAATATGTTACTTAACTCAGAATCACATTCTTTAATTAATTTTTTGATATTTCATCATACCCACTAGATGTTTTTATTTTAAAGAATTTATGATGGACATAACTTCTGCTGGGCTAGTGAGGGTCAAGTTCACTGGCGCAAGATACAGTAAAATAACGTGCAAAACCAGTAAGTACGTGAAAACAAGTACACAGTCACTCGCTGCTCAACTCTGAACTCTCAGAGGTACATAGGAGTTACCCAAAACGCCCTATGGCTAGCGACACAATTTAATCAAGGTACACAGTGCGGACAAACAAGAATAAGCTTCAAGAGAATTACTCATTAAACAGAAATGTGGCACTGACCAGCTAGTAATAAAAGTACATTCAGGCCATATAGAGTCAGCAAAAATTCAAGAAATGACCAAGATTTAATTCTTCCTAACCACACAACAAAATAGAAAAGTTCTCACCGAAAATGAAGCAGTTAGTCCGCTGGCAAAATAATAAATCCAACTCTTCCTGATAAATCCGGTACACGTAGCCACACGGCATAACTGCTTCGCTGCCCACCAGCACCTGCTTCCAACGGTTGCCGACGGTGACAATACTCATCCTTCTGTAGTATAGTGGCACCTTGTCCTCCGATATCGGGCCCGTACAGGCGTCCTCATGGCGTTAACACTTCGCTCACAAGGGAGCAACCGCTTTACCCAAGCGCGCTCACGTCTTAAATACACTTCATATAAATTGAGGATAAAAGGGGAAGAATATAAAGAAAAAGGGAGGAACTAACGCTACCAGCTGCATCGTGACTTTATGTGGAATCAGCGGCAACGAATGAAAATCTTGTGCCGGACCGGGACTCGAACCCAGGACCTCCCACTTACTAGGCAGTTGCGTTAACCACTGCATCACCCGGACGCAGCAGTTAGCGGAAATGCGCGAACTACCTTGGCACTTTCCCCAGCCGAGTCGCAAGCCCACCAAGCGCCACCTATCCGCTGTTCCCATCTATGTTCTCAATGCTTGCTAATTCTAGGTCCCCACTGTAGGTCGAATGTAAATACGATCTGCTGTCCAAACGAACAGACACCATGCAGTCATATAATTGATAAAAGACCGAGATCCATCGGTGACGCTGGACCTCAACCTACCACATGTAATATAAAAAAAGGGGGGGGGGGGGTTGGTAACGTTGATGTGGACGCAGACGGGATATCCACGTTGTTTTGCACTCTCAGCGCTCTGTGGTGGCGGTTGTCGAATTTATTTGGTACGCAAACCATACGGTGCGTTCAGAAAAATGTATGCAGATAGAAGTTCTACGTTAGGTCTATTAAAACGAAGATTTCTTGTTTTGACTGTATGATAGTCATGTTGTCCTCTCTGTGGTATACATAAATAAAAAATTTACGTTTACTCAGTAAGGACATCAGCTTATAAAAGTTCAACAAACCAAACAAACTCACTTCTGACAGAGAGCGCAGTTATACTGACATAACATCAAATATTACAGAAATTATTTCCATTAATTTCATATGAAACTCCCATAAACTTTTAGAAAATGCGAGGGTGAAATAATAATTCGATATAGTGGGACACGAACCCTCATCGGATTGCTTGCCAAACGGTGCCTCAGCTAACTACGCTATGCTCAATGACAACTGGGACTGATCTCTTTTTCTTGAATTTAGTGTCCGGAGTGTCGTTGACATTGAATTATATAAGAAATCATAAGAACGAACCGTTTTCATAAATCTTAAATGGATCATCGCCTTAAGACGGCTCATTGCACACGAACTATAACGCAAAATAACTAATATGAAAATTCTTTAACAACCAAAATGACGACCCGGCCTCCGCGGCCGAGCGGTTCTAGGCGCTTCAGTCCGGAACCGAGCGACTACTGCGATCGCAGGTTCGAATCCTGCCTCGGGCATGGATGTGTGTGATGTTCTTAGGTTAGTTAGGTTTAAGTAGTTCTAAGTTCTAGGGGATTGATGACCTCAGATGTTAAGTCCCATAGTGCTCAGAGCCATTTGAACCATTTTGAACAAATATGACGTTTAACGTGGTTTTTATTACAACTGTGGCGTCTCTGGTGCAGTGTGCCCTGTCTTTGGCACCTTCCTTCTTTGGACTTGTAGTTGTATGAACTTCCGGGGCGCGGATGTGCAACAGCCATTCTTTGTTATATGTACGAGTGACCCATAAATATACATTCAATAATAAGTGTGTTATCTATCAACTAATCTTCCGTGATAACCACGCAACAAATCGAACCAACAACGATTGATAGTCGAGATATTCTACATGCTTAGAAATAGCATATTTTCAGAGGGTGTAGCGTATAACAAAAACACATCGAATATGGGCTTCTGTTGAACACGACAAATACAATATGGCGGCTTGCTTTCTGTTTGTAGCGTAGGGAGCGTTCTTGCTTCCTATTGGTTCTACTTTACGTGGCATGTTGCAGAAATATGGCAGAACGTATTTTGTGTTTCACGTGACGAAATGGCTTCTCAACGAGAAATAGCAGGAAATGACGCCACAAAACTCGTAGAGCGCTACGTCAACGTTAGCTAATTCTTCCCACGTAGCGACGGCATAAGCCATGAGCAACCGTGGACCCGGAGTCTGGGTTACAGCAGACGTTTGCGGAGAGAAAGGGCGTGGCTGATACGTGCGGAGCGGCATGCACGCAAGACACGCGAGTTTCCTGGGGCGGAGCAGCAAGGGTTGGAGCCATCGGTCGAGAAGGAGGGAGCCGTTGCCTTCGTAGCCGGCGAAGTGCAGCGACGCCCGGACGAAGGAAGGTGTAGGCCTGGGATTGGTGGCCGCCTCAACCTTTGCAGCGTGAGTTTAACGACTTTCTGCTGATCCATAACGGGTGAGCATCAGCTTGGTTTTCTGGTTCCTACGAAGACAGTGTACTTACGGCCTATTTAGCTGCACACACAAGACAGACTAATTCAAGTGCCGTCTTGAGGATTGTGCTTCGAAAACTCTGAGCAAAAGCTGCACCGTAGACCTCGCTGTTATTGATTTGCCTAAGCAAAGTAAGAACTCTGCTCGAAGTCATTGCAGTCGCCAGTTATCTCGGCATTTTTTTTAAAGAGCTTTGTTATGTGATTGGATTACCAGTGATGTGTAATTTACTGTGGTTTTCTCTGTTACAGAGGTTAATTTTCGTGTGTGTGTGTGTCTGTATCGTAAGGTGTCCTGACACAGGACGTGGTTCACCGCCGTATTTTCCTGTGCATGTGACTTCAGTCTCGTACGCCGCCTCCGAGCAGGGGGTTCAAATGGCTCTGAGCACTATGGGACTTAAACATCTGAGGTTATCAGTCCCCTAGAACTTAGAACTACTTAAACCTAACTAACCTAAGGAAATTACTCGCATCCATGACCGAGGCAGGATTCGAACCTGCGACAATAGCAACAGCTCGGTTCCAGACTGAAACGCCTAGAACCGCTCGACCACCTCGGCCGGCGAGCAAGGAGCTTCCTTCCGTTTTCATTAGCTGGTTCAAATGGCTCTGAGCACTACGGGGCTTAACATCTGTGGTCATCAGTCCCCTAGAACTTAGAACTAATTAAAGCTAACTAACCTAAGGACATCACACACATCCATGCGCGAGGCAGGATTCGAACCTGCGACCGTAGCAGTCGCGTTTTCATTAGAGGTTGTTAAAGTAACGTAGTAGCGGCAAACCCTGTATTTGAGCAAAGGTGTTTGGGTCTGGCCAGATCATGAAGATTACAACGCTGCATTTTGTGCAGCGACCAGGGTAAACAGTCAGTTTTTTGAATTGAGTAAGTTTGTCA
Source organism: Schistocerca americana (assembly GCF_021461395.2). Lineage (NCBI taxonomy): Eukaryota > Metazoa > Arthropoda > Insecta > Orthoptera > Acrididae > Schistocerca > Schistocerca americana. The sequence goes on along the minus strand of NC_060120.1, from coordinate 224,729,566 downwards.
GTTATTGAAATTATAAAGTTTTTTAAGACATAGTGCTCTAAGCACTATGGGACTTAGCATATGAGGTCATCAGTCCCCTAGAACTTAGAACTAATTAAACCTAACTAACCTAAGGACATCACACACATCCATGCTCGAGGCAGGATTCGAACCTCGCAGCAGCGCGGTTTCAGACTGAAGCGCTTAGAACCGCTCGGCCACAGTGGCCGGTCATTTGTTTTAAAGGTTTGGTCAAATTAAGTCTTGGTTTACGTTGTTCAGGTACCAATGAACGCAAGTATTCTCTGTGACAGCTAATAAATGATTTTAACTGCAAGTCTTAAAGAAAAGTCCCAGTGGCTTGTCACCCAAGGATTCCTATATACAAGCCATCTTCCTTAACCACACTTCGTGCATAGCACTATCAACCGACGTATTTTTTTTCTGTTACCCATTCTTTCTTCGCAGGTACCTTCCTTGTACCTATGTTGTTCCTTTCCAACATCTGTGAATGTCCATTTCAGAGATGTCCATTTCTCTTCAACAGAACTTCCAGCTGAGCTATACATAATAGCAGCCTCATAATAACAGCCTCAGAGAACTTCAGTCATATGCGTTTATTCCATATTACTTCCTTGTCCCAGTTCTTTGCCCCTAGATTCTTACTGATTAGTCTCTTAAGCTTCAGCCTACTCTTCATCATTACAAAATTGTGATCTGAGTCTATATATGCTCCTGGGTACTCCTTACAATCCAGTATCTAATTTCGGAATCTCTGCCTGACGTTGACGTAATTTATTTGAAATCTTCGCATCTCTCCCGGCCTTTTCCAAGTATACCTCCTCCTCTTGTGATTCTTGAACAGAGTATCCGCTGTTACTAGCTGAAATCTATTGCAGAACTCAATTAGTATTTCTCTACTCTCATTCCTACTAGTGTGCCTGTATTCTCCCGTTACCCTTTCTTCTACTCCTTTCTCTACAACCTTATTCCAATCCCCCATGATTATTAGTTTTCATCTCCATTAACGTACTGGATTATCCGTTAAGTATCCTCGTGTACTTTCTCTATGTCTTCATCTTTGGCTTGCGACGTTGGCATGTGTACCTGAACTATTATTGTTGTCGATTCTGATGACAACAAACCTGTCGCTGAACTCTTCACGATAACTCATTTTCTGTCCTACTTCCTTATTCATAAGTAATCCCACTACCGTTAAGGCGTCAACAAGCGCTTTTATGGACAACGAAATCCGAGGCGAAGGTTCTCAAGCACACAAAGCAGGCAAATACAGCAACTACTCGATTTGCAGACAGTTCCTCGTCGAAATCTAAAACGTCCACAGAGAGCACAAATTAAATCTGTGAGGAAAATGAATCACGATCAGCACGCGGATCCCCAAAAACAACAGAAACACGAGGGCGTAGAACTGAGTCTATCCGGGCCGCTAGGACGGAAAATTAAAAAAAATACATATAAAGCACTTAAACACAAAAATTAGGAAAATTAAAATTGTTATTTTGAAATACCACATACGCCTTCTGAAACTGATACCTTCTCGAAATTAAACATTTCTTTGGTCATCACGATGTTGATCCACAAAAAGGTACCTAACAGACGCGGTCAGTAGAAAGATCTGAATGAATTATTGTCAAAATGACGGTCAGAAATGCAGAAGGGGGATATCGTTTCGCGAATCTTGAGCTACACTTAACACCCACAAAAATTTTGCCCAGCGTCGTTCCTGTATAAGGTCGAAGCAAAACATGGGCAGCGTCTGTGGTCACGTCCTCCATCAAAGGCAGCAGGAACACGCATGAAGTCCAACTCCACGCCCGTCACCGCACCGACAAGTTAGGGTTACAAATCCTCAGTAAGCGACGGCTCGTACAGACACGACGGGCAACCACCACTGCTGCGAGGCGCAAGCCTCGATACCGCCATATAGTATGTAGAGGATGATTATAATTGAAGTTAATCTTTCAAAACACTGTAGAAATAACACCACTGGTGACGCCAAATTGCAACGGAATATTATCGGAGAAGGAGGAAAACGTATGGCAGAAGAAATAAATAGTGTGAAAATTGATTAATAGATGGCGCTGTACGAGACAGAATACGTAAAAGAAAACACCTGTTACTCGTACGACCCATTGAAGTTGGTATAAACACGCCGGGTGCACGGCTTTTCCTCCTTCCTCGTCTGTGACGTTCGCCATGACTGCCTCAATGCAGGATCGCGCTCTGCTTGTAAGGCTGTATTACAAGAATGATGACTGAAAGGCGTTGTCCGATGACTGCCATGGGTCTGGAGAAAAGATTCGGAAATTCGAAAAGACGCTTTCTTTTGGTGTTCGACCTGATGGAGGGAGGAAATGAATTGATTCGACGTCAATGGAAGCAGTGGCCACAACAATGCGGGAGACGAGTGATGATGTGCAAACGTGTAGTGCACGGAGAATTGCCCGAACGTTGGACATACCCGTGAGCACGGTGCATAAAATCCTACGAAACATCTTTCTTTGCTATCCATTCAAAGCTACCCATGTGCACGAGTTGCTTCCTGTTGACCTGCTAGCAAGAGAGACCTTTGCTGTTGAATCTTGTTGCTCGCATGGAAGTGGACAATGATTGGCCATGGAAGATTTTGTGGACAGACGAAGCCCACTTCCATCTGACGGGATATGTCGATACACAGAATTGTCGAATATGGGCAACGAAAAATTCACACGCAAATCAAGCAGTACCACTGTACCCTGAAAAGGTCACTGTGTGTTGCGAGTTTATGGCATCATTTACCGTAGGACCATAATTTTTCGAAGAGACAGGTGTTTTTGGTGCTGTTACCTGTAAAGTTACTGGTAAGCGCTATGACTGTCTCTTGCGCGACCACGTCATTCCAGCTCTCCAACAGCGTGGATGTGTTGATGGGATCAAAATTTATGCAAGATGGCGCACCTCCGCACACTGCAAATCCAGTTAAGCAGTTGCTGAAGCACCATTTCGGAAATGCTAGAATTATCAGCCGCCATTTCACTGCAACCTGGCCGTCCCGATCACCTTCCAAGATGCTACTCCAGGCGGGCGTAAAATGAATGTGCCCAACGGAAATACTGAACGCGAAAATGAAAATTTGGCCCTGTTTGACTACCCCCTGAAGCAGATCTTAGGATCTCTTAATGGTGATTATCTTCTCCTTCTTACACTTTAACATATAAATTATAACATAAACATAAATGAATGATTAAGGGAATTAGTAACTACCAAATGATAAATGCTGTTTCCGCTTATACATTTATTGTAGATTAAAACCCCTTTATATTACAAATGTTTATATATCAATGTCCAATGGACATAAAGGGATACAAATGAATTTTCTAACTAATACGATTGATCAATTGCCCAAATCTGCCTCTTTTATGGCGACGCGATCGAATATAAATAACGCGAGACGACTGACATCATCTAAGGACCAAACACTAGAAGACACTACTTTCAAAGATGATCTACGGTGGTGTGCAACCTCAGTAGAAATAAGATTTACGTGGTCACAGCTGTTTACTTTTATAGGCCTAATAAGCCGAAGCAATTGGCAATATCACCGTATGTACTGCGTCCGGTGGGTCGAAGGGATGGTTCTCGTACACGTCTGCCACGATGGAAGAACTCCAGGCCCAAAATATATTTAAAAAACTCATTCAAACACTAGGACAGCACAAGACGGTCCTCTGACTAGTATAATCTAATACTGTCTTCTCCACTCTGTGTTCTACACACGAGAAACGCGAACTCCCAGCCACAAGGACGGAGTTCAAATAACGTCTCAACACGAGTGTAGGCAGAAGAAGTGCTCTCAATCACTGGACGCTGCGTGCTCAACGACGACTCCCAACCCGGAGGCAAAGTCCAGAATCGTATAAGTTCGCAACAGTACAGTGCCTAACCATTCTAACTATAAAATCTCCTGAGAGCAAAGACAGCAAGTCCGTCTGTACCAACAAAACCTCAACTGAGTGACCGTTCAACATGGGCGCTCAAAACGGAAGACCTCTTCTCTCCACCGTTGGCTTCCCAGCAAAACTCGGCTCCCCTACCTCGTAACTTAAGAAGATGAATCATATTCTCGAAACCACGGGATATTCTCCCTCTCTACAGATTCTTCCGAACGCCGACCAACCATATTTAGTCTTTTGTCGTCCAGTGCGGGAAATTTGCGAGGAAATGCCTATACTCATACAATGGTATGCTTCTCAGAGAAAAATTCCACGGAAATAACCCAGCCTGCGTGATTTCCGAAGGTGACGCTTCCTCGTTCCTCTCTGCTGCGTCCAAGATTTTCCTAGTTTCCGAAGTATTATCTCGTTATCCTTCCGGCCCCGGTACAACACTGGCCGGCCGCCGCTGTATTGTGCTTCAGCGCTCAGGTGCCCCGACCGTCCTCCTTCTTGTCTACTTCCTGTGTTAAGCAGGACCAACACACCTGTGCGGGCTTTTCCACCAGGGCTTAAGTTACTCCTGCCGTTTCATTTTCACTGGCTCAAATGGCTCTGAGCACTATGGGACTTAACATCTGTGGTCATCAGTCCCCTAGAACTTAGAACTACTTAAACCTAACTAACCTAAGGACATCACACACATCCATGCCTGAGGCAGGATTCGAACCTGCGACCGTAGCAGTCTCGCGGTTCCGGACTGAGCGCCGAGAACCGCTAGAAAACCGCGGCCGGCATTTTTTTCACTGGCGTTCCAACCTCTACTAGTACAGGCAATCATTCATTACGCCGTTTTGCACTTCATCAGCTTTCATGCAATAAACGTTAACACCTGTTTACAAGGTGTACGTACAATGTCAGTCTTCTTTAAATATTCATATATACGATGTACAACCTATCAAATGATATCTAATTCCGTTTGAAAATCACGGCAAAGTATGTAGCTGTGTACTTGCAAGGTGCGAAATTACAGCCACCTTACAACCTGATCTTAATCGGCGCGACTCTTGGCAGTGGGCTATTTGAAAGATGTTGTGTTCAGTGTTCCGATTGCAAACTTAGGCTGCATTGAAGGCACGTATTGCGCAACACATTCTGAACGTGACCCCGGAAACACTTCGACCAGTTGTGGAGCATGCCGTTTCTCGATTTCAACTTGTTGCAGGAAACGGTGGACAGCATATTGAACATGTTTTGCGCCAGTCACACGGAAATTAATAATCCGATTTGATTTTTATTGTTGCTTTTTATGCAGTTTTGGCCTCAGGGCAATTAAAAAGCGATGTGATTCATGCTTTTTATGCGGTTTTTGTCCTCAATACAATTAAAAACCGATTTTTCCCATCCGATGTGATATGACCATGCTGTGGTGGATAGGCTTACGTAACTAACATTATCATACGTGTACACCCATGCACACTGAGTAGTACAGTTTGTTTAGCGTCAAACGTACACCTTCGGCATTGTTGTATGATTCATTTGTCATTTGCAGTCGACCACTATTAAATTATGATGCTTACAGCGCCAACTATTGCTACATTTTGTAAATATTTATTTTTCTTCTGTCATACGTTTTCCCCCTCCCCCGATAATATTCCGCTGCAATCTGAAGTCATTCTGTACAGTGGTGTTATTTCCACAGTGGTTAGAAAGTTGAACTTTAATTATAATCACCCCTATATATCTGTTGAGTGAAGATAGCCCATTGCGCATGTTCTCAACATAAAACAGTCTAGGTACATGATTTTTTGGACGACGCTGCTTGTCTACAATTTGCGGTAATAGTAAAACTCGAATATTACACGTATTGGTCTTATTTTGTAAAAGTTCCTGCATGTTAGAGTTTTAGTGACAGCTTTGTCGCAGTATCGTCGTTACTACGGATGTAAAAAGAAATATGTGACGGTAGGACCAGTTACTTTCCATAGTTATATAAAAAATTCATAATTGTAAATGACTTATCGTTATGAGGCGCGTTATATGTTGAAAAATGTCGGGACACTACTATAAAGTCTTGTAGATATAATTTCTACGATTTTACGCCAATGTGTTTACGACACAGAAAAATGGCTCTGAGCACTATGGGACTTAACATCTGTGGGCATCAGACCCCTAAAACTTAGAACTACTTAAACCTAACTAACCTAAGGACATCACACACATCCATGCCCGAGGCAGGATTCGAACCTGCGACCGTAGCGGTCGCGCGGTTCCAGACTGTAGCGCCTAGAACCCCCTCGGCCACTCCGGCTGGCAACAATTTCATAGTTCCAACAGTGTTACTGTAAAGTAAATAACTATAACATAAAATCGAAAACGCGGGTAATTGTTACTGAATACGTAAAAAAAAATATTGTTGGACATCACTTCTTATCCCGTTATCGAAAAAAAACGCAATTAAAGTGGAATGTGAACTATGACACTGTGGTGAAAATGGCTCAGTTCCGTTGCTCTTCACTTCTTTAAGCCTACTTCACTTCCTAGTATCAAATCGTTAAATTGTCTGTAAAACGCATATACAAAGTTTCACGGTACTTCTGGAGGGGATCTGTGTGGAGCAGCGAAGTAATAACACTCAACACACGCTAAGCGCTGTTGTTGTTGTTGTGGTCTTCAGTCCTGAGACTGGTTTGATGCAGCTCTCCATGCTACTTTATCCTGTGCAAGTTTCTTCATCTCCCAGTACCTACTGCAACCTACATCCTTCTGAATCTGCTTAGTGTATTCATCTCTTGGTCTCCCTCTACGATTTTTACCCTCCTCGCTGCCCTCCAATTCTAAATTGGTGATCCCTTGATGCCTCAGAACATGTCCTACCAACCGATCCCTTCTTCTGGTCAAGTTGTGCCACAAACTTCTCTTCCCCCCCAATCCTATTCAATACTTCGTCATTAGTTATGTGATCTATCCATCTAATCTTCAGCATTCTTCTGTAGCACCACATATCGAAAGCTTCTATTCTCTTCTTGTCCAAACTATTTATCGTCGATGTTTCACTTGCATACATGGCTACACTCCATACAAATACTTTCAGAAATGACTTCCTGACACTTAAATCTATACTCGATGTTAACAAATTTCTCTTCTTCAGAAACGCTTTCCTTGCCATTGCCAGTCTACATTTTATATCCTCTATACTTCGACCATCATCAGTTACTTTGCTCCCCAAATAGCAAAACTCCTTTACTACTTTAAGTGTCTCATTTCCTAATCTAATTCCCTCAGCATCACCCGACTTAATTCAACTACATTCCATTATCCTCATTTTGCTTTTGTTTATGTTCCTCTTATATCCTCCCTTCAAGACACGGCTATTCCGTTCAACTGCTCTTCCAAATCCTTTGCAGTCTCTGACAGAATTACTATGTCATCGGCGAACCTCAAAGTTTTTATTTCTTCTCCATGGATTTTAATACCTGCTCCGAATTTTTCTTTTGTTTCCTTCACTGCTTGCTCAATATACAGATTGAATAACATCGGGGAGATACTACAACCCTGTCTCACTCCCTTCCCAACCTCTGCTACAATTTCATGTTCCTCGACTCTTATAACTGCCATCTGCTTTCTGTACAAATTGTAAATAGCCTTTCGCTCCCTGTATTTTACCCCTGCCAGCTTCAGAATGTGAAAGAGATTATTCCACTCAATATTGTCAAAAGCTTTCTCTAAGTCTACAAATGCTAGAATAGTAGGTTTGCCATTTCTTAATCTAGCTTCTAAAATAAGTCGTATGGTCAGTATTGCCTCACGTGTTCCCATATTTCTACGGAATTCAAACTGATCTTCCCCGAGGTCGGCTTCTACTAGTTTTTCCATTCGTCTGTAAAGTATTCGCGTTAGTATTTTGCAGCTGTGACTTATTAAACTGATATTTCTGCTAATTTTCACATGTGTCAACACCTGCTTTCTTTGGGATTGGAATTCTTCTTGAAGTCTGAGGGTATTTCGCCTGTTTCATACATCTTGCTCACCAGATGGTAGAGTTTTGTCAGGACTGGCTCTCCCAAGGCCGTCAGTAGTTCCAATGGAATGTTGTCTACTCCGGGGGCCTTGCTTCGACTCAGGTCTTTCAGTGCTCTGTCAAATTCTTCACGCAGTATCGTATCTCCCATTTCATCTTCATTTACATCCTCTTCCATTTCCATAATATTGTCCTCAAGTACATCGCCCTTATATAGACCCTGTATATACTCCTTCCACCCTTCTGCTTTCCCTTCTTTGCTTAGAACTGGGTACCCATCTGAGCTCTTGATGTTCATACAAGTGGCTCTCTTTTCTCCAAAGGTCTCTTTAATTTTCCTGTAGGCAGTATCTATATTACCCCTAGTGAGATAAGCCTCTACATCCTTACATTTGTCCTCTAGCCATCCCTGTTTAGCCATTTTGCACTTCCTGTCGATCTCATTTTTGATATTTTCTTCTTTCATAAATTAAATTCAGTTCAAATGGCTCTGAGCACTATGGGACTCAACTGCTGAGGTCATTAGTCCCCTAGAACTTAGAACTAGTTAAACCTAACTAACCTAAGGACATCACAAACATCCATGCCCGAGGCAGGATTCGAACCTACGACCGTAGCGAATTAAATTCAGTATTTCTTCTGTTACCCAAGGATCTCTACTAGCCCGCGTCTTTTTACCTACTTGATCCTCTGCTGCCTTCACTACTTCATCCCGCAGAGCTACCCATTCTTCTCCTACTGTATTTCTTTCCCCCATTCCTGTCAAGTGTTCCCTTATGCTCTCCCTGAAACTCTGTACAACCTCTGGTTTAGTCAGTTTATCCAGGTCCCATCTCCTTAAATTCCCACCTTTTTGCAGTTTCTTCAATTTTAATCTACAGTTCATAACATTGTGGTCACAGTCCACATCTGCCCCTGGAAATGTCTAACAATTTAAAACCTAGCTCCTAAATCTCTGTCTTACCATTATATAATCTATCTGATACTTTCTATTATCTCCAGGATTCTTCCATGTATACAACCTTCTTTTATGATTCTTGAACCAAGTGTTAGCTATGATTAAGTTGTGCTCTGTGCAAAATTCTACCAGGCGGCTTCCTCTTTCATTTCTCTCCCCCAATTCATATTCACCCGCTATGTTTCCTTCTCTCCCTTTTCCTGCTCTCGAATTCCAATCACCCATGACTACCTGAATAATTTCTTTTATCTCATCATACATTTCATCAATTTCTTCATCATCGGCAGAGCTAGTTGGCATATAAACTTGTACTACTGTAGTAGGCATGGGCTTCGTGTCTATCTTGGCCACAATAACGCGTTCACTATGCTGTTGGTAGTAGCTTACCCGCACTCCTATTTTTTAATTCATTATTAAACCTACTCCTGCATTACCCCTATTTGATTTTGTGTTTATAACTCTGTAGTCACCTCACCAGAAGTCTTGTTCCTCCTGCCACCGAACTTCACTAATTCCCACTATATCTAACTTTAACCTATCCATTTCCCTTTTTAAATTTTTTAACCTACCTGCCCGATTAAGGGATCTGACATTCCACGCTCCGATCCGTAGAACGCCAGTTTTCTTTCTCCTGTTAACGACATCCTCTTGAGTAGTCCCCGCGCGGAGATCCGAATGGGGGACTATTTTACCTCCGGAATATTTTACCCAAGAGGACGCCATCATCATTTCATCACACAATAAAGTTGCATGCCCCCGGGAAAAATTACGGCCGTAGTTTCCAGCGCTATACGGGTTAAAATGCGCCATCCCAAAAGCACGTGGCTTGAGCTGCAGGAGATGTTGCGGATAGAATTCTCGTTTTGAGCATCCGAATGCTCTCTCCATAGATATTTATACTCTATGACTGTTACAAAGAAAGTACCACGCGAAGTTCCATCAAAACAGGCGAATTCCAGCAGCTCCGGTGTGAACTGCGTGTGCGTGTAAAACTCTTCCCGAACAGCCCAGGCGCCACCCCTATGGACTCCTAGAAAACCGCAACTAAACAATACTAGGCAAAGAGTTTCCGCAAACACAGGAATCGATATAACACTCCACCCGGCTCGAATGCTGATCTCGAGAGCTGTCGCAAACCTTACAATGCTTTCATTAGTACCCAGCGGCTTCGACGTAACAAAGCAAAATCAAATGGCTCTGAGCACTATGGGACTTAACATCTGAGGTCATCAGTCCCCTAGATCTTAAAACTACTGAAACCTAACTAACCTAAGAACATCACACACATCCATGCCCGAGGCAGGATTCGCACCTGCGACCGTAGCGGTCGGGCTGTTCCCGACTGAAACCGATAATAGTGGCTAACGGGCAAAAATTCTAACAATCAAGGAAGTAAGGAGCCACTAGGATCGGGCGAGGAAACGGGGCCAAGTGCTGGTAGAAGTAACACACCTTACTTCTAATGCATTTATTAAACTAGCTAAAATACAATATACAATCTGCCAAGATAATTAATATAGGGAGAATCAGACCTTAAGAAACTAGTTCATCAACAATTTAACATTGTACCACGCAACATAGTACTGCGTATGCCTTAAGGGCTGCAATCGCAAAGAAAGCCTAAAGGGCCAATTTAGGAAGAATACATATAACGTGTTCAGCCTGAAGGGCTGTGCAACTTCCAAGTAAGGGACCTGAAGGGCCAACAAATTTACGAGATAAGATAATCTTAAAAATATCAACTGGAAAATAACAAGTGCTTATTAACAACTCGACTTTAAGGGCTAAGTAATAAATGAAATTAGTCAAACAAATTCTGCAATAAATATGTAATGGCCAAGAATTTATCAGTAAGCCGGTCTTAAGGGCCCCAGTACACTAACAAGGGAGGTTAAGTATTAAAACCGGATTTCAAAGCCTTAAGGGCTGTAGAACTTCCAAAATGGGGGGAGGGGGAGGGCTGAAGGGCCAGTTCATCAAGGTACTTAATAAACAGCTCAGCCTAGAACCACACGGCCACCGCCGTCGGCGTCACAAAACAATGCCTCAAGGAATTACATAACTGCACTTGAAGTAAGGCCCAAGATGTAGGCAGCGTATTGAAAGCGGGGCAATTAGTGGTGTATTTACGCTTTTGCAACGCTTTCCTTACGCTCCAAGGAGTCGATGTTACAGCCTGGTGCTTCAAGAAATTGCGCAACTGCTTGTGGAGTACAGCTCTACATGTAGCCAGCGTATTAAAAGCAGAGCAAATAAAGCTATGTATGAGACGATACAATGTAGTGCTTCTGTCACCAGTGTTCCATGAGGTGTTTAAATCAATTTTTTAGTCACATATACGTGACTGAACCAGTTCAAGGAGTGAAAATATAAATATGAGGTTGGTGCATAAATTCATACCGTTTCTCCATAATAGACACAACAGATACCCATAACAGAGACTTCAGTCATCAATAATACATTCCTGGCCAGCCGGGGTGGCCGACCGGTTCTAGGCACTACAGTCTGGAACCGCGTGACTGCTACGGTCGCAGGTTCGAATCCTGCCTCTGGCATGAATGTTTGTGATCTACATCTACATCTACATCTATACTCCGCGAGCCACCTTACGGTGTGTGGCGGAGGGTACTTATTGTACCACTATCTGATCCCCCCTTCCCTGTTCCATTCACGAATTGTGCGTGGGAAGAACGACTGCTTGTAAGTCTCCGTATTTGCTCTAATTTCTCGGATCTTTTCGTTGTGATCATTACGAGAGATATATGTGGGCGGTAGTAATATGTTGCCCATCTCTTCCCGGAATGTGCTCTCTCGTAATTTCGATAATAAACCTCTCCGTATTGCGTAACGCCTTTCTTGAAGTGTCCGCCACTGGAGCTTGTTCAGCATCTCCGTAACGCTCTCGCGCTGACTAAATGTCCCCATGACGAATCGCGCTGCTTTTCGCTGGATCATGTCTATCTCTTCTATTAATCCAACCTGGTAAGGGTCCCATACTGATGAGCAATACTCAAGAATCGGACGAACAAGCGTTTTGTAAGCTACTTCTTTCGTCGATGAGTCACATTTTCTTAGAATTCTTCCTATGAATCTCAACCTGGTGCCTGCTTTTCCCATTATTTGTTTTATGTGATCATTCCACTTCAGATCGCTCCGGATAGTAACTCCTAAGTATTTTACGGTCGTTACCGCTTCCAATGATTTACCACCTATGGCATAATCGTACTGGAATGGATTTCTGCCCCTATGTATGCGCATTATATTACATTTATCTACGTTTAGGGAAAGCTGCCAGCTGTCGCACCATGCATTAATCCTCTGCAGGTCCTCCTGGAGTACGTACGAGTCTTCTGATGTTGCTACTTTCTTGTAGACAACCGTGTCATCTGCAAATAGCCTCACGGAGCTACCGATGTTGTCAACTAAGTCATTTATGTATATTGTAAACAATAAAGGTCCTATCACGCTTCCCTGCGGTACTCCCGAAATTACCTCTACATCTGCAGATTTTGAACCGTTAAGAATGACATGTTGTGTTCTTTCTTCTAGGAAATCCTGAATCCAATCACAAACCTGGTCCGATATTCCGTAAGCTTGTATTTTTTTCACTAAACGTAAGTGCGGAACCGTATCAAATGCCTTCCTGAAGTCCAGGAATACGGCATCTATCTGCTCGCCAGTGTCTACGACACTGTGAATTTCTTGGACAAATAGGGCGAGCTGAGTTTCACATGATCTCTGTTTGTGGAATCCATGTTGGTTATGATGAAGGAGATTTGTATTATCTAAGAACGTCATAATACGAGAACACAAAACATGTTCCATTATTCTACAACAGATTGACGTAAGCGAAATAGGCCTATAATTATTCGCATCTGATTTATGACCCTTCTTGAAAATGGGAACGACCTGCGCTTTCTTCCAGTCGCTAGGTACTTTACGTTCTTCCAGCGATCTACGATAAATTGCTGATAGAAAGGGGGCAAGTTCTTTAGCATAATCACTGTAGAATCTTAGGGGTATCTCGTCTGGTCCGGATGCTTTTCCGCTACTAAGTGATAGCAGTTGTTTTTCAATTCCGATATCGTTTATTTCAATATTTTCCATTTTGGCGTCCGTGCGACGGCTGAAGTCAGGGACCGTGTTACGATTTTCCGCAGTGAAACAGTTTCGGAACACTGAATTCAGTATTTCTGCCTTTCTTCGGTCGTCCTCTGTTTCGGTGCCATCGTGGTCAACGAGTGACTGAATAGGGGATTTAGATCCGCTTACCGATTTTACATATGACCAAAACTTTTTAGGGTTCTTGTTTAGATTGTTTGCCAATGTTTTATGTTCGAATTCGTTGAATGCTTCTCTCATTGCTCTCTTTACGCTCTTTTTCGCTTCGTTCAGCTTTTCCTTATCAGCTATGATTCGACTACTCTTAAACCTATGATGAAGCTTTCTTTGTTTCCGTAGTACCTTTCGTACATGATTGTTATTCCACGGTGGATCTTTCCCCTCGCTTTGGACCTTAGTCGGTACGAACTTATCTAAGGCGTACTGGACGATGTTTCTGAATTTTTTCCATTTTTGTTCCACATCCTCTTCCTCAGAAATGAACGTTTGATGGTGGTCACTCAGATATTCTGCGATTTGTGCCCTATCACTCTTGTTAAGCAAATATATTTTCCTTCCTTTCTTGGCATTTCTTATTACACTTGTAGTCATTGATGCAACCACTGACTTATGATCACTGATACCCTCTTCTACATTCACGGAGTCGAAAAGTTCCGGTCTATTTGTTGCTATGAGGTCTAAAACGTTAGCTTCACGAGTTGGTTCTCTAACTATCTGCTCGAAGTAATTCTCGGACAAGGCAGTCAGGATAATGTCACAAGAGTCTCTGTCCCTGGCTCCAGTTCTGATTGTGTGACTATCCCATTCTATACCTGGTAGATTGAAGTCTCCCCCTATTACAATAGTATGATCACGAAACTTCTTCACGACGTTCTGCAGGTTCTCTCTGAGGCGCTCAACTACTACGGTTGCTGATGCAGGTGGTCTATAGAAGCATCCGACTATCATATCTGACCCACCTTTGATACTTAACTTAACCCAGATTATTTCACATTCGCATTCGCTAATAACTTCACTGGATATTATTGAATTCTTTACTGCTATAAATACTCCTCCACCATTGGCGTTTATCCTATCCTTGCGGTATATATTCCATTCTGTGTCTAGGATTTCGTTACTGTTCACTTCCGGTTTTAACCAACTTTCCGTTCCTAATACTATATGCGCACTATTTCCTTCAATAAGAGATACTAATTCAGGAACCTTGCCCTGGATACTCCTGCAGTTTACCAATATTACGTTAACTTTTCCTGTTTTTGGTCTCTGAGGACGGACGTTCTTTATCAACGATGATAATGTCCTCTCTGGTAAGCCGTCAGGTACTTTATCGTTTCGCCTAAGGGGGGGTCCCTCTAACCTAAAAAACCCCCGTGTGCACGCCACACGTACTCTGCTACCCTAGTAGCTGCTTCCGGTGTGTAGTGCACGCCTGACCTGTCTAGGGGGGCCCTACAGTTCTCCACCCAATAACGGAGGTCGATGAATTTGCAACCATTATAGTCGCAGAGTCGTCTGAGCCTCTGGTTTAGACCCTCCACACGGCTCCAAACCAGAGGACCGCGATCGGCTCTGGGCACTATGCTGCAGATATTAAGCTCAGCTTGCACTCCGCGTGCGATGCTGGTTGTCTTCACCAAATCAGCCAGCCGCCGGAAGGAACCAAGGATGGCCTCAGAACCCAAGCGGCAGGCGTCATTCGTTCCGACATGTGCTACTATCTGCAGCCGGTCACACCCAGTGCGTTCAATAGCTGCCGGAAGGGCCTCCTCCACATTACGGACGAGACCCCCCGGCAAGCACACCGAGTGCACACTGGCATTCTTCCCCGACCTACCCGCTATTTTCCTGAGGGGCTCCATAACCCGCCTAACGTTGGAGCTCCCTATAACTAATAGGCCCGCCCTCTGTGACTGTCGGGACCTTGCCGGAGAATCGGCCACTGGCCCAACAGGCGAGGCATCCTGTGGTGGCTCGGAAACGATGTCATCACCACTAGGAAGCACCCCGTACCTGTTGGAAAGGGGTAAGGCAGCTGCCACGCGGCCAGATCCCACCTTCGCCTTTCGGCCAGGCACGCGCGAGCCCACCACTGTCCGCCATTCACCCTGGAGTGATGGCTGACCGGTAAGATGCTCACTGCCGGAAGACGCAGCGACATCAGGGGTTCCATGTGATTCCAAGGCCACCGAAGTAGGCATAGGTCTCACCACAGTTGCCCCAACGCCACTACGAGCCGACGCCTGCGCCTCGAGCTCGATGAGCCTAACAGACAAAGCCTCCACCTGCCGCCGAAGAGTGGCCAATTCTCCTTGCGTCCGCTCACAACAACCACAGTCCCTACCCATGACTATGTTTACCCTACTCTATACGGTGACAAATTCCCAAGATAATCTTCTGATGAGCTACTCTGATAATCAAGAAACACTCACTGAAATACGAGACGCGAAAACTACGCTAGGTTTTCCCAGAAAAACTATTTAAAAGCTAAGCGCAGCAAATAAGTACAAAAACGCTTTATACAAACAGTACTCGCTGCTGCTGGTGCTCTCGCTCTGGCTGTCACAAGACAACTGCTGATTCAGGTGACTAGTGGCTAACGGCCGCGAAACAAACAAAAGACGGTTTTAGGGCGCTTTCTGTTCTAAACGATCAAGAAAACACTAAGAAATCTAAACGAAAACTACGTAAAGTTTTATCAAGGACTGTTAGTTACTATGCAGAGCAGATAAACACAAATAGAATCCCTTCCTTAGTGGAAGGTCGTAAACAAAATGCAAAATAAACGCTTTATACAAACAGTACTCGCTGCTGCTGGTGCTCTCGCTCTGGCTGTCACAAGACAACTGATGTTCTTAGGTTAGTTAGGTTTAAGTAGTTCAAAGTCCTAGGGGACTGATGACCTCGAAAGTTAAGTCCCATAGCGCTCAGAGCCATTTGAGCCATTTTGAACACATTCTCCTTCATTATTTACAACAGTCTGCCAGCGCTTTGGTAACTTTTCGATTCCACAACTGTAGAAATCACATGGTTTTGAGGCGAAGAACTCATCAGGCCATGTTCAGAGATCATTTTCATCCGGTAACGAAGAATCTTGACGGTCGCTCGATAGTGTGGAGAAGGTGAAAATCTGAGGATTAAAGACTGGACGAAGAAGGTGGTTGCGGAACGACTTCCCTATTTAATTCCTGTTACTGTTTTGTGTCAATCCAGCAGAATGCTGGCAGTAGTCATCGTGGAGTAGCGTCATTTCACGCAGTCTTCCTGTCCGTTGTTTATGGACTGCGTCAGCTGTTGACCGTAAATGATAACATCTCGGGAAAGAAATTAGTAGTACACCATTCAGACACTTTTCCTCCAAATTCAGAACTTTATCTTTCGTGTGAGCACTCTAAATGTAGTGTGGAACGCAAACACGTACTAAAATACTTATATTTGGTAAGATATAGAGTGGAACAGCTATATACACTTACATAAGTGCCACTGTCAAGCGTTTCGTCTTGCTTTGGTCTTTATGCCTTCTCAGGACAAGGTAGAAAGTGTTGCAGTGAGAACAGTACACTATTCTATTTTGTGCAATTATATTTGTCATATCTGCGATGATTTTGTTGTTGTTTGGTGTATCAGTGTGATCAGTTTGCAATTATAAATTAGTTCTGTCCTAAACGGGAAGTCGATGTGGTCGAGCGGTTCTAGGCGCTTCAGCCTGGAACCGCGCGACCGCTACGGTCGCCGGTTCGAATCCTGCCTCGGGCATGGATGTGTGTGATGTCCTTAAGTTAGTTAGGTATAAGTAGTTTTAAGTTCTAGCGGACTAATGACCTCAGATGTTAAGTCCCATAGTGCTCAGAGCCATTTGAACCGTTTAAAGGAGAAGTAAGTCGTGTACATTATTCGCAAGACAGTCACAGACCTTATTCATATCCGTATAATATAGATAAATATAAGGAAACACAGGCCCTAATGAACATAAGTGCAGATTGATTGGTGTACTGAACAATATTACTTCAATATTTACGTCATTTGCAGATTAATAATTATAAAAATGTTCAAATGTGTGTGAAATCTTATGGGACTTAACTGCTAAGGTATCAGTCCCTAAGCTTATACACTACTTAACCTAAATTATCCTAAGTACAAACACACATACCCATGCCCGAGGGAGGACTCGAACCTCGGCCGGGACCAGCCGTCATAATTATAGACGCCTGTTTTTAGGTTGCGTACTACCTCCAAGTGCATATGGCAAGAGCAAATCATTAATGCGTGCTTGTTTTCCCCTGAGCAGTAGGTCAGGTGTTAAAGTGTGAAGGCGCCATGACACGGATTGCGCGGCCCCTCCCGCCGGAGGTTCGAGTCCTCCCTTGGGCATGGGTGTGTGCATTGTTGTTAGTTTAACTTAGTTTAAGTAGTGTGGAATTCTAGGGACCGATTACCTCAGCAGTTTGGTCTCGTGGGAATTCACACGCATTTGAACATTTTAAAGTTTGAGCGCGTGGGCGCAAAACGGGCAGTCTGTAATGACAGGTATCGTCCACTTAGTGGTACAGTTACGACTATGCAGAAAACTTCAGGTCGTAAAGTTTCTGATGTGCTTACGAGAAGACAGTCCGACGCACACGCACGCACACACACGCACGCACACACACACACACACACACACACACACACACACACAAACCGACGCACTGATGAGTGTACATGTTAACTACGTCCGAACAAGGCCCAACGGTACCAGCGTATCTGCGTGTCATTTTCAGCCGATAGGTGTCACTGGATGTGGACGAGGAGGGGCATGTGGTCAGCACTATGCTCTCCCAGTCTTCGTCAGTTTTCATGAGCGTTACTTCTCAGTCCAGTAGCCTATCAATTTGCATCATAGGGGCTGGGTGCCCCCTGCTTGCGGACAGCCCTTCGTACACACAGACAGTCACCCAACCAATTGCTAGCCAAGCCAGACAGAGCTTGACTTCGGTGATCTGACGGGAACCAGCGTTACCACTGCGGCAAGGCCATTAGCGTACACGTTAAGGCACCGCATATAAAAATATCTGTATTTATACCCGCTACGCTCTATATATATGCGTTTCCCAAGACCACTACGGTCGCAGGTTCGAATCCTGTTTCGGGCATGGATGTGTGTGATGTCCTTAGGTTAGTTTGGTTTAAGTAGTTCTAAGTTCAAGGGGACTGATGACCTCAGGAGTAAAGTCCCATAGTGCTCAGAACCATTTGAACCATTTGAACCATCTCCCAAGACAGTGCTGTGTACAACAAATATTATAAACAATAATAGCTACATAGTAGTTGCTGGGGCGAGGTGATTGGGCAACAAGTAACGCACGTTGCATTCGCTCTTGCGCTCTGAGTGAGGGTACGCAATGGGCTGCGCAATTAGAATGGAAGCAATGGAGAGCATTGCGATGTGTCTTCTGACCACAAACCGAGTTTAACGACGAGCTTAGAAAATGCAGTGTGGCGCCGGCAGCGGAGCTAACAGACAGTGAGATTCATTAAGCCTCTCCCCTGCCTCTCCAGGGTACCGCCCCTCCAGCACAACACTTCCTGCTTTTGATGTCGCCGCACGGAAAAAACCTCAGCGAACAGTAATTCTTGAGTGCTGAAAGCACCTGTTACCTATTCCTGACTGGAAAGATAGGAAAAGAGATCCTATGAACATGTGTCCGGAAATGCATCGCTGCCACGGTAGAGGGCGCTGACGAATGGCAGTTCCTCTGACAACGTGCCGCGTATTCCTTGTGTGTTTCAGGCTGTGTGATTCACGCAGCGAACTGGAAGCAGCAGAACAGTCCGGTATTCATGTCGGGAACAAGCCGAGGTGGGGTTTATGTACTGCCAAGCAAATGGAAACTGTCGAGAGGCAGCACTGGTATACGAAAACAAGTACCCTCGCAAATACCAAACACATCACACATTTCAAGACTTTTCTGGGCACTTGTGCGATCACGGTTCCTTTCAGACAGTCGAAAATGCACGAAGGCGGCAGACTATGCTTACACCAGATTTGGAGGACTGGGTTCTACAGGATATGGAGACGAACCCTAGTACAATCTCCGGGAAAGTGGCCCATCAACATTATGTATACCACAGTATGATTATGATTATCCTGCATGACAACCGCTACTATAAGGATATCTTGTAATCCCATGGACGCCACTGTGAATATATGTTGTGATGTAGATGCGATGCAGCTCTGTACTGTGTTCCAGGCCGATTTGTTGTCGTTGCACTCACGCTACTCATTTCCCAACACCTGTTTATAGGATCTTTTTTTCCTCTATTTCCATTCAGGAATCTGTCACTGCATATTGTCGTTTTTATTTACGTTCACCCTGTATTTTGTTCCTGTGCCATCCTTGCCTTAATCCTACGTGGGTGGAGTGGATCGCTGCACTGCACTAAAATAAAGATACACTGCTGGACATTTAAACATTGGCATTAATGTACTACGTTTTTCATTATACAAATTTTTATCATTTCAGCGGAATGGCACAGCACAGGTATGAGCAACGGCATCTACACTGAAGGGCCACGGAAACTGGCACACCTGCCTGACATCTTGTAGGGTTCCACGTGCACGCAGAAGTGCCGCAACAACACATGGCATGGACTCGGTTAATGTCTGAAGAAGTGCTGGAGGGAACTGAAACCATGAATCCTACAGGGCCACCCATTAGTCCGTAACAGTACGAGGGGGTAGAGATCACTTCTGGACAGCACGTTGCAAGGCATCTCACACATGCTCAATAATTTTCATGTCTGGGAAGTTTGGTGGCCAGCGGAAGCGTTTAAAATAAGAAGAGCTTTCGTGGAACCACTCCGTTGCAATTCTGAACGTGTGGGGTGTCGCATTGTCTTGCTGGGATTTCCGAAGTCCGTCGGAATGATCAACGGACGTGAATGGATGCAAGGTGATCCGACAGGATGCTTACACACTTGGTATCTGTCAGAGTCGTATCTAGACTATCACTACAACTGCACACGCCCCACATTACAGAGCCTCCACCAACTTGAACAGTCCCCTGCTGACATCCAGGGATCATAGATTCATGAGGTTGATTCCATAACTGTACACGTCCATCCTCTCGATACAGTTTGAAACGAGACTCGTCCGACCAGTCAACATGTTTCCAGTCATCAACAGTCCAATTTCAGTGTTGAAGGGCCCAAGTGAGGCATAAACCTTTGCGTCGTGCAGTCAGCAAGGGTACACGAGCCGGCCTTCGGATGCGAAAGCCCATATCGATGATGTTTCGTTGAATAAATCGAACTCTCACACATGTTCGTTCAAATGGCTCTAAGCACAATGGGACTTAACATCTGAGGTTATCAGTCTCCTAGACTTAGAACTAAGTAAACCTAACTAACCTAAGGACGTCCCACACATCCATGCCCGGGGGAGGATTCGAACTCGCGACCGTAGCAGCCGCGTGGTTCCGGATTGAAGCGCCTAGAACCGCTAGGTCACAGCGGCCGGCCCTGACACATGTTGATGGCCCAGCATTGAAATCTACAGCAATCATCGGAAGGGTTGCACTTCTGTCACGTTTAACGATTCTTTTAAGTCGTCATTGGTCCCTTTCTTGCAAGATCTTTTCCCGGCAGCAGCAATGTTGGAGATTTGATGTTTTACCGGATTCCTGATTTTCACTGTACACTCGTGAAATGGCCGTGCTGGAAAATACCCACTTCGTTGTTACCTCACTGTGTCCCATCGCTCGCGTGCTGGCTATAACGCCACGTTCAAACTCACTTAAATCCTTACAACCTGTCACTGTAGCAACAGAAACCGATCTAACAACTGCGCCAGACACTTGTCTTAATTTACGTTGCCGACCGCAGCTCCGTATTCTGCCTGTTTACATACACTATGTGATCAAAAGTATCCGGACACCCCCAACAACATACGTTTTTCATATTAGGTGCATCGTGCTGCCACCTGCTGCCAGGTACTACATATCAGTGACCTCAGTAGTCATTAGACATCGCGAGAGAGCAGACTGGGGCGCTCCGCGGAACTCACGGACTTCGAACCTGGTCAGGTGACTGGGTGTCCCTTGTGTCCTACGTCTCTATGCGAGATTTCCACATTTCTTAACACCCAAAGGTCCACTGTTTCCGATGAGATAGTGAAATGGAAACTTGGAGGGACATGTGCAGCACAAAAGCGTACAGGCAGACCTCGTCTGAAGACTGACAGATACCACCGACAGTTGAAGAGGGTCGCATTGTGTATTGACAGACATTCATTCAAACCATCACACAGGAATTCCAGACTGCATCAAGATCTACTGCAAGAACTATGACAGTTAGGCGGGAGGTGAGAAAACTTGGATTTCATGGTCGAGCGGCTGCTCATAAGCCACACATTACACCAGTAAATGCCAAACGACGCCTCGCTTGGTGTAAGGCACGTAAAATTGAACGATTGAACTGTGGAAAAACGATGTGTGGAGTGACGAATCACGGTACACAATGTGGCGATCCGATGCAGGGTGTGGGTATGGCGAATTATCGGCCAGCTTGTGTAGTGCCAACAGTAAAATTTGGAGGAGGTTGTGTTATGGTGTGGTCGTGTTTTTCTTGGAGGGGGCTTGTACCCCTTGCTGTTTTGGGTGGCACTATCACAGAACAGGCCTAATTGATTTTTTAAGCACCTTATTGCTTCCCACTGTTAAAGAGCAATTCGGAGTTGGCGATTACATCTTTCAACAAGATCGAGCTCCTGTTCATAATTCACGGACTGTGGCGGAGTGGTTACACGATAATAACATCCCGGTAGTGGACTGGCCGGCACAGAGCCCTGACCTGAATCCTATAGAACACCTTTCGGATGTTTTCGAATGCCGACTTCGTGCCAGACCTTACCGACCGACATCGATACCTCTCCTCGGTGCAGCACTCCGTGAAGAATGGGATGCCATTCCCGCAGGCCGGAGTGGCCGTGCAGTTCTAGGCGCTTCAGTCTGGAACTGCGCGACCACTACGGTCGCAGGTTCGAATCCTGCTTCGGGTATGGATGTGTGTGATGTCTTTAGGTTAGTTAGGTTTAAGTAGTTCTAAGTTCTAGCGGACTGATGACCTCAGATATTAAGTCTCATAGTGCTCAGAACCGTTTAATGCCATTCCCCAAGAAACCTTCCAGCACCTGACTGAACGTATGCCTACGAGCCTGCGAGAGTGGAAGCTGTCATCAAGGCTAAGGGTGGGCCAATACCATACGGAATTCCAGCATTATTGATGGAGGGCGCCACGAACTGATAAGTCATTTTCAGCCAGGTATCCGGGTACTTTTGATCACGTAGCGTATCTCAATATTTGAATATGCATGCCTGTACCAGTTTCTTTGGCGCTTCAGTGTAAATCTATACTTCTATATAAAGACAAGCCCTTATTTGAAGTTATTAACGTATTACAAAAAATCTCGAAACGCTGTTGACCAATTTATTTAAATTTTTACAAACATGTAAAAGTGAACTGTAGGAGGGACACAGATTGCATAATTTTAAACGTACATCGTAAATAAATATGTATGTTCTATATAAAAGGGAAAGGTTTCTAACAAAAATCTCGGAAAGTTCTTGATAGATGTATTACAATTTTCATCACGATACTCTAGTAAACGTTCGGACGGACATAGGCTACATATTTTCCATATTTGTGGTATGTAAGTATATAAAGATAATCTATATAAAAAGACAAGTCGTCGTTTGAAGCTGTTAACAAATACCTTCGTACGTTCCTGACCGATATAATTCAAATTTTTACATGCTACTCTAATAAACATTCGAACGACATACCCTACACATTGTAAGTAGGCTGTTCAGGTTTATATGTTGGTGGCGCCATGTAGCGCTCTGTATTAAAATCGCTGACTGCGCTGTGTGCAGTCTGTGGCTGGTTGGACTTATTGTTGGATTATTCGCTAGTGTAGTGTTGGGCAGTTGGATGCGAACAGCGCGTAGCGTTGAGCAGTTGGAGGTGAGCCGCCAGCAGTGGTGGATGTGGGGAGAGAGATGCCAGAGTTTGGAGAAGTTAATATGAGCGGACGATCTGGACGTGTGGCCGTCAGAAAAAGGAAATTTGTCAAAATAGATGTTAAGAATTTATATATATGTTAAGATTTTTGAACTTTATTCAGGTAAATACATTTTTGTTCCCTATCAAAATCCTTAATTTGCTAACTGTATGCTTATCAGTAGTCAGTGCCTTCAGTAGTTGGAATCTTTTATTTAGGTGGCAGTATAGGCGCTCGCTATATTGCAGTAGTTCGAGTAACGAAGATTTTTGTGAGGTAAGTGATTCGTGAAGGGTGTTGGTTATCGTTAGTCAGGACTATTCTTTTGTAGCGATTATTAAAAGTCAGATTGCGTTGCGCTAAAATATTGTATGTCAGTTTGGAAATGATCAGAATAAGTAAAGAGAAAACTGTCTGAGTACGTTCGGTTTTACTCAGCTGTTTCTGTATCAAATAACGTAGACGTTTACCAGCACAGTCATTCTTTACATTCAAAGGAGAAGTTTCAATATTTTTAACACACACACACACACACGCACACACACACACACACACACACACACACACACACACACACATATATATATATATATATATAGGGTGTCCCAGCTATCTTGTCCACCCAAAATATCTCTGGAACAATAACAGCTATTGGAAAACGACTTTCACCGGTATCAATGCAGGGCTGGGGCCCATGAATGTACATATTTGGAAACATTCTAAAACGAAATCATATGTGTTTTTAACACAAACTTATGTTTTTTTAAATGGACCTCCCATATTTTTTCTTCAGTAATACATAGCATGACAGAGCACATACACAATGGCGTTGATTGCATCGCAATATTCCCATTACATTCCGAGATATTGAGACGCGAAGTTGACGCTTGAAACACCCGACTTGCGCTGCTAGCGCACGTCCTGAGGCTCAGGCGTGAACTCCATGCTGCCCGTAATCGCGATGTGATTGACAAGTAAGTGTCCCTCTTGATAAGTATGGAGGTGTGATTACACATGTCAATCGCGATGGTGTACCTACACCAGCTCCCCAACCCCCCCCCCCCCCAACCTCCCAATGACCCCCTCCCCTCTCCTTACATCCTAACCACACTGGTGTCAATGTAATATACTACCACAGAATAAGACATGTACCATATCTCTAAATGTTAAAGCCCTCCAATGCTAACATAAATCAGTACTTTATACATATTAATTCTAGCTGGAACAAACATAAGCTGCCTTTACCAATATCCCAGATCACTCTAATGTTAGAATAAAAATAAGTCAACAGTTAAAGAATTTTTGTTCATGATTTTTAAAATATTAAATGTGCAGCCATTCAAACAGCTTTAATCTATTACAATCACTTTAACTCTTATACATATACCTTTAGCTAAAATAAACAGAATCTGCTCTTGATAATACTCCAGATCACGTTAACGTAACAACAAAAATAAGCCAACAGTTCATCTGAAGATTTGTTATTAATTTAAATATACAGGTCCTAGTCATACAGACAGCTGCACCTCACTGCAGATACAATAACTCTGTATTATTGATTCCTTGGGATTCATGTTAGTGCCAAACATGATAATTGCTATAAAAAAAACTGCCTGTAACATACAAATAGAAATAACATAACAGATCACCTGAAATTTATTCTTGTAGTAATTTATTATTATTTTCTCTAGTGCTCTCTTGTTATCACCATTCTGATGAAAAAACTTGCCCTTATATCGACTTTAACACATGTAATGAACAACAAATTACATCTCTGTACAAAGTAGGCTTATGCCATATCTCTCTGTCAAGATCTTTGTTATAAGCAACAGTTGTAAAGCGCATGCTGGATGCTGGTAAAGTGTCACTGTTAAAGTGTGAACTAATATAGTTCGTGTGAAAGTGTTCTGGACATCAAAATGGAGGCAGACAGATACTACCAGTAATGATGTAACTTCCTGGATTCTCCCGAAATCATCTGAAGATGAACCTGAAAGGGTTCGAAAACCGGTTAATGTAATAAAGCATTATTAATGAAAAAAGTGACTGGTTGCAGTTGTGTATAATTTATTTACATTAATATACAGTCACGGTTCTAAAATATCCGTAATGGATAAGCATAATTACGTTTATGGCATAGCGCCTTATGATTAGAATACTACTACCGACTCTGAGTCGTTCGACACTTTGCAATCCTAAGCGTCTGCAGATTAAAGCTATGCGAAATACTGTTATTGAAACCACTATCCACACAGGTCCAGCAACAGGAGAGGTTCCTCATACCCCACATATCAATTTTATTTACCCATCATTTTTAGCGACTTCGGTTCCTAATCATGGTTTCGACGGTATTAGTAATAGAAAAAGCTCAAAGTCAGATTGAGAAGTGGGAGAGGGCATTGACAGAGAGGGGAGGGGAGGAAGTGGATATAGAGAGGGGGAAGGAGAAAATGGACAGATAGAGCGGGGACGGGGAGGTGGAGAAAGGTAGGGGAAAGGAGTAGATGGACAGAGAGAGAAGGAAGAGGTTGTGAACAGGGAAAGGGGGAGGAGGAGGAGATAGACAAAAAGAAGTTGGAGAAGAAGATGGACGAAGAGAAGGGAGAGAAGGGGATATTTACGAATTGTGAAGCGTTGCCGGGTCCACTAGTTCTGTATTTAACGAAAGATTACACAGCGGGTTCCTCATTCAGAAATAGCGTGTTAATATTAGTCGTTTGTGGAAAGATCATATTATGCGCCGAGTAAGTAGACAAAGCCGCTATCAGCACGTTTGGGAATTCAATACCAGCAGCATTGTGCCTTATTGAGACTGTGGTTTATCATTCCGAGATATTGTTCGCGTTGGTCCGGATCCCATGACTGTCAAGAGAATATGTAGTCAGCGGGTTCAGGAGGGCCTTATGTTCCAGCATAAAGATATCAATGGCGACACGCGTCTAGCGCCTGAGAGGACAGACATACCGCTCGTTTAGGCGTGCAGGATGGTGCAGCCATTTCGCATAACTTCAGTCAGTAAATGGGTTTCGCAGTACCATGACAAGTAACCACAGGCGCAGAGCGACGACTTAATCGAACCCTGGACCCCGTGATCCATAGGCAGCAACGCTAGCCACTAGACCACGAGCTTCGGACGGTAGCAGGAGGAGGTACGCCGACCCACACTGGACAGGGAAGCGGCAACAAGTCATTACTTTGGAAGACTCCTGGTTCCGCGCACCGCGTCACAATGGACGCCTCTGTGAGTGGATGCTCCAAGGAGAACAAACCTTTGCCAGATTGTATGAACCATCATCGTATGTCCCCAACACCTGCGGTACCATCGTCTACACAGCTCTGGTACAGATAGTTGTATTTTAGACAGCAGCCGCTACATTTCTGACGTGTTGTGGCCTGTGACGGTATCATACCTTCGAGATCACGTTGTCATTATCTTTCAGCAAGATAACGCAAGACCGCAGGTTATCCGTGCTATCCTGACCAGCAGGGTGTCCAACTGCAGCCCTGCCTTGCACGGTGTCTACATCTCTCACTCATTTAAAATATCTGGTCACTGGTTACCTATAGACTGAAACGCAAACTCTAGCCATTTGCCACGGTTGATGAACTCTGCTGAAGACTTGAAGGAGCATGGAGTAATGTACCCATAACTGTCATCCAAATTCACTTGCCCAGCCAGCACAGAGCAATTTTGTTGCCAGAGATGATAGCTATGTGTTACCTGTACACCCCAAAACTAGCTACAAAACTGATCTTGTCTTCTTCCGAGCGTACTGTGTATGCACGACATATAAAATTTCATTGTTTTGCTCCTGTATGGTGTTGCAATTTGACTTTCTAGCAGTATATATTTCATGTAATGTATTCCCAAGACTAGAGGCATAATGCACACATCAAAAAAAGTTTTGCATCACCTCGGTTCCGAGAGTTCTGGAACCTGAAAATAGGAATAGAGATCAAGATAGACATCATTTCCGCCATTTTTTTGCACCACCATACAGCGATACATTCAGAGGTGATGGTCCAGATTGGTGTACTCACTGGTACCTCCAATACCCAGTAGCACGACCTCTTGCATTGATGTATGCCTGTATTCGTCATGGCATACTATCCACAAGTTCATCAAGGCATTGTTGGTCCAGATTGTCCCACTCCTCAACGGCAATTTGGCGTAGATCCCTCAGAGTGGTTGATGGGTCACGTCGTCCATAAATAGCCCTTTTCAATCTATCCCAGGCATGTTCGATAGGATTCATGTTTGGAGAACATGCTGGGCACTCTAGTCGAGCGATGTCGTTATCCTGAAGGAAGTCATTCACAAGAAGTGCACGATGGGGGCGCGAATTGTCGTCCATGAAGACGAATGTCTCGCCAATATGCTGCCGATATGGTTGCACTATCGGTCGGAAGATGGCATTCACGTATCGCACAACTGTTACGGCGCCTTCCATGACCACCAGAGGCGTACTCGGCCCAACATAATGCCACCCCAAAACGGCAGGGAACCTCCACTTTGCTGCACTCGCTGGACACTGTGTCTAAGGCGTTCAGTCTGACGAGGTTGCCTCCTAAGACGTCTCAAACGATTGTCTGGTTGAAAGCATATGTGACACTCATCGGTGAAGAGAACGTAATGCCAATCCTGAGCGGTCCATTCGGCATGTTGTTGGGCCTATCTGTACCTCGCTGCATGGTGTCCTGGATGCAAAGATGGACCTCGCCATGAACGTCGGGAGTGAAGCTGCGCATCATGCTGCCTATTGGGCACTGTTTGAGTCGCAACACGACCTCCTGTGGCCGCACGTAAAGCATTGTTCAACGTGGTGGCGTTGATATCAGGGTTCCTCTAAGCCATAATCCGTAGGTGGCGGTCATGCACTGCAGTCGTAGCCGTTGGGCGGCCTGAGCGAGACATGTCATCGACAGTTCCTGTCTCTCTGTATCTCTTCCATGTCCGAACATTGCTTGGGTTCACTCCTAGACGCCTGGACACTTCCCTTGTTGAGAGCCCTTCCTGGCACAAAATAACAATGCGGGCGCGATCGAACCGCGATATTGACCGTCTAGGCATGGTTGAACTACAAACAACACGAGCCGTGTACCTCCTTCCTGGTGGAATGACTGGAACTGATCGGCTGTCGGACCCGCTCCTTCTTATAGGCTCTGCTCTTACATGGTTGTTTACATTTTTGGGTGGATTTAGTGACATCTCTGGTCAAAGGGACTGTGTCTGTGATACAATATCCACAGTCAACCTCTATCTTCAGGAGCTCTGGGAACCGGGGTGAGGCAGAACTTTTTTGATGTGTGTAAATACTCACTGGCAAAGCACTGGCAAATACTCAATGTACACTTTACACCGTGCTATTCACATTCGTTCATGAAACTTGCATGGATATGACATAAATAAAGAAATACAAAAAAATTTGGTTAGGGAATTTGGAGCATTAAAAGTCGGAAACTCGGCATCACACGCGCTAATTTGCAAACACGGAAACCTGGTGGCCGGGCCACGTGCTGTGTCAGTCTGCAGCAATAAAATGTTAACCAAAAAGACATAAAGTTCACAAAAGTGAACTGAAGCCCCTGTTTTGCTCCTTTATGAATCGAGTGACGTGAAGCAGAAGAGTCTTTAAACAATAGAAGCGACGATGCAGATGTAGTTGTTGGTGCATCTCTAGGGTTGTGCGGCCGTGGTGGAAGGAACTTTTCGGTTCCTGACGTTTCGAACAGAGCTGCACTGAACGTCTTCGGAGCTGCTCCTGACGACTGAAGGCAAGACATCATCGCCAGGAGCAGCTCCGAAGATGTCCAGCGCAGCTCTGGACGAAACGTCAAGAAACGAAAAGTTTCTTCGACCACAGCGGTACAACCCGACAACTAAGACTCCGGTCGTGAAAACCTTCATTATATGATGCAGATGTATGTCTCCCTCTTGTACAGTGTGGCCTGTATCACTCTTAAGTTAACACCCATGTAATGTCTCTCTCGATTTAACAAATTTTAGAAATATGTTACTGAATGAACATTAACTGGTCATGTGACTGATTGGAAGCAATTACCTTTCTGGACGATACCATCGACTCCATATCACTCTATGGCTGCATGGTTGGCCCCCGGATACGATTAAAATGATCCCCCATCGTTACCTGTTTAGAGTTTACGGCGAAAGCGACTTTCAGAGATAATTTTTAAATATTTTGTGGTTGTGGGCTCATCAACCGTGTATGCAATTATATAAAATGTAATAATCAGCTAACTGGCTGCGCAAATTTTTTTTTAAAAAACGCATTAACCAGAATTCAATAGTTCTAAGACTGTTATCATCAGAATGGTAAAAGTTACATGAAATCACATATCAACTTTAACGAGAGCACTGTTGCTGATATTTTAAAGCTGTTATGTGATTTCATGCAACTTTTACCATTCTGATGAAGATAGAATTATCGAAACCTTGTCAATGTGTTTTTTTAATTGTGTGCAACCGGTTGGCTGATTATTACACTTTATATAATGTCAGAGAATACCCAACCATCTCCCCAAAGAACTCTGAGAAGAAGAAACTCATCATGGTGCAGTTAGTGAGTGGTGGCATGACGCGACCGATGACGAAAGAAAGGGAAGACAAAATAGATTCGTTTCAGAATGTCAGTGAAACGTGCCGTCCAGATGCTAGTAAAGATCAAAGTGGGGGCCCTTAAGCTGTCCCTTTGTTTATAAGTAACTATGCTCACATTTCAGAAACACTTTGCATCACATAAATGCTGAACTACAACTCCACTTAAGATTATTTAGCCCTCAATCCTTTAAAACAATTTACGCTAGAAATATTCTTATTAAGCTTTGAAAATAAATTCAAGTTCAAGTTAAGTTTCAAATAGGATCAAATTTAAGTGCCTCATAACACCACTTGTGAAGCAAGTGATTCCAACTAACCACATTTATTTTCATTAGCACTATAACTTTGGCACATTCAAATTAAAGCAGTTCATTGCAGATTAAAACTTTTCATCAGTTAAATATTATGTCCCTCTCTTTTTATCTATGAAAGAAATGATTTATCTAGCAACTTTTAAATGCTTTAAAACTGAACTTAGGCACATTTAAATGGAAACAAATTAACATTTCTTCATAATTAGCATACTCCGTTTTTAGCACTATTAGGATAGGACCCTACTTGGTATCATGAAGAGGGCAGCTCAAAGTTTAAACAAGTATTTAGCAACACTGATTATTATTGCAAAAGCACACACAAGCACACTGATTCATACTGACATACATATCTGTTTTCCAAAGTTGTTGAAGCAGTTGCGCAATATTGGTGGCAAGCACGTGGTGGCTATCAGGTCTAACTTTTATTACTTACTGGTGAATTTCCTAAAATATACAACTTACACAATTAAACAGTGCGATATGTTTAACACGAAAATATAAAATCAGATGATATTTCTTGTATTTGATGATATTTCTTGTATATCTGTCCTAATTTTTTCGGAAGAAATTGAAATAATTTGTAAATTATGCGATTAAAAAGTGCATTTTTTTTAACAAAAAAACACAGAAATTTTATATTTTCTTGCTGTTAGTTCATTTAAGTAGAACGTTTCTATTTTAACTAGAAAGATAAAGTAGGTCTAGTTTTTTCTTTTACTGAATGGTTTTAAAGATCTCCGTAACTACGTTAAACAGAAAAGATTTTTTCCTTTTTACTACACCACATGGCAAAAAAAGTGAAACAGCCAGAAGACGTGATCGGAGATCACAGTAACTTCATACCCATAGGCACCATCAGCGCATATGTAAATGATAAATGATTAGAGCGGCAGTTCTCTGTAATAGGTAGAACGGTCCCCAGAGTTCATTGGCGTTGTTGGCCGTCTCTACGCCTAGTCGGGCATGTAAGGGCGTGAACAGCGTGAGATGTTGAGTGATGTGTGCTGCGGCGGCGCCGAACGTTGCGTTTCCATTCACCTCGTGGTGCATCTCTTCTCACACGCATGCCTCCTTGGAGTTACTGAGATGCAGTTCTCAGCTGGAAAAATGCTGTAGAAAAAACAGCTGTACACCTTGTAACCACAAACCGCACTAAAAATTGTTTTGTCGGTAGAAGAAATAGTTAAAGAAAGAATTTATGTGCGTGAAATTTCACTCTATTACGGCAAGGTTGCATACACCAGTGACTACCAAGCGTTACTCTAAGCTGTACACAGTCTGAAAAGTCCACACGCACACACCATTCACAGCCGTAACCAGTTTATGGTAATAATTAATTATCCTGTACCGACAATTTACGAATATATTGTTTCTTTTAGAATAGATTGCTCAAATGTTACTGTAATCGTTCTCACATAACAAAATGTTCTCGTTCGCGAGTAAACAAAACGCCACGCTGAATTTAGTTATTTAAAGTGTTATCAAACGTTTCTGAATTTCACAACGTGCGTTAAATCGAACTCTCTTCCAGACTTCACGGGCACTTCTCAAACATTTTGGTACCAAAATATCACAATATTAATAGTTTTCATCGGAGCAAATATCAGTAAATGTCATCCCTATGAGGTCCAAGTCCCGACTCTACTCATCTCTCTACACAAAAGAAGTTTCTGTTTCCCAAAATACTAGCGAATATGCTAATTTCTGATTGGCAAAGAAACATCACAGCCAATCGGAAAGCAGCATCAAAACCACTCAATACCGCGCATATATACAGAACCAATAAAAATTTATCACTGAATCAGAACAGTAAATTGACATAAAAAATTCTGAAAAACCACAAACATAAAATTAATTTTCTTCTAATAAAACTACTTTACCGAAATCATTAACTCATTTCCCAAGTACCATAAATTGACGAAATAGTTTATAACAAATTCCTCGGTACGAATCAGTAACACACACACATCATTCTCGAACATTCCTCACGGGACGAGTTACTTCAATGAGTAGTACAAAATTTGTAAGTATTTCACATTCACATCTTCATTCATTCTCACAACTAAGCACAATTATAGTAGTAATTAACAAACAATTAGAAAATAAAACAAATTGTACTGCAAATAAAAAGTACATCAAAATTGACTGCAGCTCAATCAGTATCCGTCAGTTACCGACCTCTATCAGGTTCCATAGAAACTACAGAATCCGCCAGAAAATTATATACACTCTTTGTCGGGCTCTATCGAGATATCGCATTCTTGTTCGATTTGAGTTATGATTGTGTTGTAGTATGGAAAATAGGAAATTTGTGGTAAGGACTATGGGACCAAATTGCTGAGGTCATCGGTCCTTAGGCTTACACACTAATTAATCTAACTTTACCTAACGTACGCTAAGGACAACGGACACACCCATACCCAAGGGAGGACTCGAACCTCCGACGAGGAGGAGCCGCGCGAACCGTGACAAGACACCTAGACCGCGCACCTACCCCGTGCGGCTGTTGTAGTTTGGTCTTTGGCTCAACAGATGTTAGTACTTTCATCTCAGTATTGGGAAAACAAGATGGCTGGAGCACGCTTGACATTCTAGCAGCGAAAATGTACATTATTTGATCAGAAGTATCAGGACACCTCGCGAAAATGACTTACAAGTTCGTGACGCCCTCCATCGGTAATGCTCGAATTCATTATGGTGTTGGCCCACCCTTAGCCTTGATGACAGCTTCCACTCTCGCAGGCATACGTTCAGTCAGGTGCTGGAAGGTTTCTTGGGGAACGGCAGCCCATTCTTCACGGAGTGCTGCACTGAGGAGAGGTATCGATGTCGGTCGGTGAGGCGTGGTACGAAGTCGGCGTTCCAAAACATCCCAAAGGTGTTCTGTAGGCTTCAGGTCATGACTCTGTGCCGGCCAGTCCACTAAAGGGATGTTATTGTCGTGAAACCACTCCGCCATAGGCCGTGCTCGATCGTGTTGAAAAATGTAATCGCCATCTCCGAATTGTTCTTCAACAGTGTGAAGTAAGAAGGTGCTTAAAACATCAATGTAGGTGTGTTCTGTGATAGTGTCACGCAAAACAACAAGGGATGCAAGCCCTCTCCATGAGAAACACAACCAGACCATAACACCACTCTTCCGAATTTTACTGTTGGCACTACACTTGCTGGCAGATGACGTTCACTGGACATTCGCCATCGGATCGCCACATTGTGTACCGTGATTCGTCATTCCACACAACGTTTTTCCACTGTTCAATCGTCCAACGTTTATGCTCCTTACACCAAGCGAGGCGTTGTTTGGCATTTACCGTCGGGATGTGTGGCTTATGAGCAGCCGCTCGACCATGAAATCCAAGTTTTCTCACCTCTCGCCTAACTGTCACAGTACTTGCAGTGGATCCTGATGCAGTTTGGAATTCCTGTGTGATGGTCTGGATAGATGTCTGCGTATTACACATTATGACCCTCTTCAAATGTCGGCGGTCTCTCTCAGTCAACAGACGAGGACGGCCTGTAGGCTTTTGTGCTTCACTTTCACATCGGAAACACTGGACCTAAAGATGTTTAGGAGTGTGGAACTGTCGCGTACAGACATATGACACAAGTGACACCTGACCACGTTCGAAGTCCGTGAGTTCCGCAGAGCATTTTCCCACGCCCGGGTTCCCGGGTTCGATTCCCGGCGGGGTCAGGGATTTTCTCTGCCTCGTGATGGCTGGGTGTTGTGTGCTGTCCTTAGGTTAGTTAGGTTTAAGTAGTTCTAAGTTCTAGGGGACTTATGACCACAGCAGTTGAGTCCCATAGTGCTCAGAGCCATTTGAACCGCAGAGCATCCCATCCTGCCCTCTCACGATGTGTAATGACTACTGAGGTGGCTGCTATGGAGTACCTGGCAGTAGGTGGCGGCACAATGCACCTAATGTGAAAAACGTATGTTTTTGGGGGTGTGCGGATACTTTTGATCACATAGTGTGGTGTGTGTGTGTGCGTGTGAAATCTTATGGGACTGAACTGCTAAGGTCATCAGTCCCTAAGCTTACACACTACTTAATCTAAATTATTCTAAGGACAAACACACACACCCATGCCTGAGGGAGGACTCGAACCTCCGCCAGGACCAGCCGCACAGTCCGTCATGACTGCAGCGCCTGAGACCGCTCGGATAATCCCGCGCGGCGTGTATTATGAAGCGGTTTTTCAACTTTGATAATGTCGCTAAAGTGCAACTCAGTGAAGGCGGGAGTTTGAAACAGAATCGCCACCCCACCTAACAATTAAACGCACCATTGACAAGTTTGAAATGCATGGAACGATTTGTGATGTTCACAAAGGAAGATCAGGAAGACGGCGTACAGCTTCAAGTCCTGCTTCGTCGGCTCTCGTGTTGGAGACGTTTGTTAATTCTGCTACGCAATGTGCAGGTGAAGTGCGGGTTAGCAGTAAAAGTGTACTATGAAGTCTGAAAGCTGAAAAGTGGAAAGTTTGCATTTCACGAGTACTGCACGCGATTAATGATGACGATCCTGATCGCCGAATGCAATTTTGCGAATGGTATTAGCAGATGGTTACTGATGACGAACAATTTGTGAAGAAGGTAGTGTGAAGTGACGAGGCACAATTTAAACTTAATGGAACCGTGAAAAGGGCATATCAGTGTGTACTGGGCACCGAAAAATCCACATGTTTGTGCGGATAAAGCGGTCAATCTACCAGGGGTTCACGTGTGGTGTGGACTTTCATCTAGGGGCTTAGTAGGACCCTTTTCCTTTGGCGCTACTGTCAGTGCAGAAGTGTACCTGAAAATGTTACGCACATCAATTTTGGCAGGTACATGTGCGCTTTATAGTGCTGGTGAAGAGGTCTTCTACCAACAGGACGGGGTGCCTCCACACTACCACCTAGCCGTACGAGTTTTCCTGGATGACAATTTTCCGGGGCATTGGATTGGACGAAGAGGACCCATTAAGTACTCTCCACGGTCGCCAGATCTAATACCTATGGACTTCTATTTGTGGGGAACTCTGAAAGGTAACGCGTATCGACTTAAGCCAATCACGCTGGAGGAACTTCGCCAGGAGATTACAACGACATGTGCATCGATCTCCACTGTAACATTGACTGTCGTAGTTGCGGCGACCGCTAGGCGTTCTGTTATGTGTACAGCCGCCCCCGCTGAACATTTTGAACATTTAAAGTAACCAAGCTAAACTGAAGGTTGTACAACATGTGTGATCAATTATTAAATGTAAAATAAATAAACAATACTTTTCGTTTCTTAAAGTGTGTTTATATTTTTATGGCGGACTCTGTATATACGCACCGCCATCTGACCCCGAAGTTTCCTGCCCGTGACTCATGTTCCCCGCCTGTTCACTGCTATTGCAATCTCAATAGGCACGATGTAAGGCGCTACGCCTCAGTGTGAAGCACAGGGAGGTGCCACGTAGGCGTGTTATGTAGCGTTATCAGCAGCTGACTGAAACTGAAAGAGGTCTCAATGTGAGCCTCGTGTTTGGCTGGCTGCTCGAATCGTGCAATATCCGTTTTGTGAGGCATTCCGATGTGACGGTGGCCCGATGTTGGAGTGCGTGGTAACCTGAGGGTAGGCACACTAGACGTCAAAGCTCCAGTCCACCATGCGTGAGGACAGCCGTATTGTGCAGCATGTAACATCCGAACACCTTCACATTTGCGCCTCCCATACGAGTACGGTAGTCCGTGCATCATTCGTTGATGTCCACCACGATTCATCGGAGACTAGTGACGCCAGATTCTACCCATGAGCCGAGACGAAGGAGAAGCACGAGGAGGAGGAGATTAGTGTTTAGCGTGCCATCGACAACGTTGTCTTTAGAGACGGAGCACAAGCTCGGATTAGAGAAGGACGGGGTGGAAATGAGCGGTGCCCTTGCAATGGAACCATCCCGGCATTTGCCTGAAGCGATTTAGGGAATTCACCGGAAACATAAAGCAGGAACGCCGGACGCGGGATTGAACCGTCGTCCTCCCGACAGCGAGTCCAGTGTGCAGAGAGCAATTAACGTAATTAATTGTAACCATGATGGCTAAGTTTCGCAACCGTGACTGTCTGGAATAACTATTTGCATTTTTCTTCTGCCAGTCACATTTATTTATTTTATGTTTAATTTAATACATTGTAAGGAGTTTCGAGCATGTTTCGATCATAATGAAGCGTTTATGCAAGCATAAAAAGCAAAATTTCTTTACCTAAATTAACGTAGAACTGATTTGTTCACTTGCTCTGGTGCTGTAGTGGCTATTGGCGTGTTGGGGAGGAGGGGAGGGCAGTTGGTGGCCAGAAATTGATGTCCAGTTTTGTCATCTGTCTAATGTACTCCCTGCAACGTTGTGTGTCGTCCCACACCATTAGTCGGAGACTAAGGACGTCAGATTCCATCTACGAACCGTTTCCGCCTCGTCTCCAAGAGTTGAAGGTTCAACCAAGTAGGACCAGGTAAAGATGAAAAAAATGTAGAAATCCGGCTGATGTGCATGAAACAGGATAAAAGAGCCCAATTCCTGCTCTGTACAAAAGATGAGTAGCAAGTCGTATGCTGCCCACAACAGCTCACTCCCACTGAACGTCCAATACTAGGACTACATGAGCTCCTCTACGACCCAAAATGACAAAGCAGATATCCGGCCAGACATCGACAGCAGACGTGACAGGAAGAAGAATTATTAGCACACCTTGTACAAGAATTTCGGTGCAGTGCACTACAGAACTGACTGTTTCTGGCGGTGCCACAAGAAATAAAGATCATTCGCAAGACGAACAACAACGCACCCGACCAAGACTTTACTGAAAACATAGAACAGAAACATTCGTCAGATAAACCTACAGTGCCCTGGTCTAGCATAATCAATAACTGTATTTCACTTGCTAACTTTCCTGAGGCGCGAAAAGTAGCAAAAGTCGTTTCCATTAATAAACTTGGGAGAGGCCACTCAGAAATGGGCAGTTACCGTCCGATGAGGTTACTGCCCACGATGGCGAAGATACAGGAACGTGTCCTTAACGGGATCAAGAATAGCACAACATCATGCCATTAGAGCAGTTTCGTTTTCAAGTAACACTGTCAACAGAACTACAGCTGCTCCGGATAACGGAATTTATACGAACGAACTTTAACTGATCTATTTCGACAACTAGAGTCTTTATTGACAAAGAAATGCTTGTGGTAAAGTAATTCATCCTAAGCTCTTAGAGCTTAGAGCTTAGTGTTTGATACTCCTATTGAAGCCTGCTATGTTCAACTTTTGAGTAGCTACCTGCATGACAGACGGTTTTTCGTATAGATACGAGGCAAGAAATCTGAAATGAAACGTCCTACTGCGGAAATTTCGCAGGGCTGCGTCCTGTCTCCGCTGCTTTTTAATATTTGTATAAATGACTTGTCATTGAACAACACGATTAGACAAGCCTATACGCTAATTATACAGAGGACGCAATATACTACAAATGATCCGTCGTATGCGGAGACAGTTGGAGTTATTAGAAACCTGGGCGCTGCAGCATAAGATGATCAACCATATGAAGACGGTAGCAGTACTGTTACCAAGAACCGACCGTTACTGGATACGAAATTAATATATGAAGAAAGGACCTCTCCGATAGTAAAAACTAAGAGAAGACAACGCTCAAAATGATAAGATCATTAATACCCTTATTCCTTAGCAAGGATTTAAATACCTCCACGAAACTCAGACTCCTTAAGGCGACAATACAATCCACCTTACTTCATAGGAGTATGGGGGACGATATGCCCTTCTAATGTCAAAAACTTTCAAACTCTCCAAAATAAGTGTTTAAAGTGGAACTTCGGCCTTCGATGGTTGAGCAAGCACCAGAGAGATCCACCAAATGTTAAACAAAAATGTATCTCTGTGAAAATATACAAAACCATGTTACTATTTTTGAGGATTTTCAATCTACAACATGTTGTCAGACAACTGGAGCTTATAGGTACAGGACGACCCACGCCGTGGCATCGTTACCCAGTCACGTAACAACTTATCGCCAGCTGGGAGATATACCAACATAGCGCCACAGTAAAGTGTAATTTTTACCACTTCCTACCCAGGTAGGATAACAGAGGCAGCCTGCAAAAATAAATGAAGTTGTTGGTCCTTCTGCGAACTTAACTTTCGAATTCCACACAAAATGATTTATCAGCTAAAAAGGCTTTAATTCATTATGGTCTGCAGCATTAAGACTTTGCTTCGGAAAGCCAGAGACACTTGTTGCAGATGATCTGCTCTCCTGAATCAATTTCATGAAGTGATTCCGGAGTCTTTCCTCTTTATTTAAAAAAAATGTATTAGTTTCAAACGTTTTTAAAGTGTTTTATCCAAACTGTGTGTACTTTTTCGTTTCAAATTTGAAGAATAAAATTGCAGATACGACACCTAGGATAAATATAGAACGCGAAGAGAAGGTAGGTATGATCCAAGACGAGGAGGCTGAATGCAGCTTTGTGCTGGTCAATGTTTGTCACCACGTGGCTGATTATGCACTTCACTGGCTACAAAATTACTTCAGCTTGTCTCGGCGTAACACGTGTTGCCTGTGAGACTATGTCAAGAAGCTGAACAGTTTTGGTCTTGTATTGTATTGGATCGCATTAGCGGGATGCCTGGCTCGTTTATTTGTGCGAAATTGACGCAAACATTTCCTGCATCGTTCGCAGAGTTTCTTCGAGGCCGGACGCTGTCCTAGGACGACTTCTGCTGTAATTGGGGTTGTTGATGCTCTTGGAACGGAAATTCTTGATTACCATCGCACCGAATGTGGAATGACGTTTCCTCAAACCCGTTACTGAATCACCTAGTGCCCTACTTCACAACGCAAAATTTCACCGATACAAAAAAAAAAAAAAAAAACAGGATTTCCATTTTCTAAGAATCATATTACGTACATGTTGCTTCCTGACAAACTTTTAGGAGCAATAGATCACACACGTTGGAGCATTTATTTTATTTATTTATTTATTTTTGTCAGTGGTCACATCGTTTTTATACTCGTAGTTTATGGGTTAGATAGTCATGTGCGTCCCATCAAGCGTTACCTGACTTCGACATCTACCTTTGCTCACACATCAGCACAGAATTTTTCCATGGTTCCATGCCGCTGGAGCCAGAGAGTTATGACCACAGCAAGCGTTACTGCTCCTGGCTTTCTGAAAGTATGGTATACAGAAACTGATAGTAAACTGTTGCATTTAGACGTTTTCCCAGAGCAGTGGTTGCCAAACAGTGGGTAATTAACCCTGGATGTTAAAGTGAATTTTTCTGTGTGGTAAAAACAAAAAAGT
The DNA here is from genome assembly GCF_021461395.2 of Schistocerca americana. NCBI lineage: Eukaryota > Metazoa > Arthropoda > Insecta > Orthoptera > Acrididae > Schistocerca > Schistocerca americana. The sequence goes on along the minus strand of NC_060120.1, from coordinate 224,690,247 downwards.
GTTCGATTACCATTTGGTAACGATTATTATGTAGTCCGTAATAATTAATGTCTCTCAGTAGAATTTCATAGAATCTAACATATTTCTGGCCATTGGAACTGCAACACCGTGTAGTATAGGTAAGATTCACCAAATGTCATATTGTCAAGAGGTGAAGTTTCGATATGCGAATAATCAGCATTTCAACGCAGCTGCACAAAGCAGGTAAAGGAAGTAAAGAAGATTTACGTTTGACGTACCGTAGGCCGTAAGGTCATTAGAGATGGGCGAAGTAGGTAGGAGTAACGCCATCTCCGTTCTGAATATAAAGGAAGATAACGCAGTGAGTGCACTGAAGTGACAGACGTCATGGAGTATTTAAACCGACAAACTCTGGGAGGCTGTAGGGGACATCAAAACAAATATTTTCTCCTAATGTCATTTTTTCCTATGAGGATTATTTAAGCCGGTGGAGGCCTATTAAGCTCTTCAGTTGTTAGAGGGCGTATTATGCTCTTCATTTGTAGGCAACTGCTGTCCACCAGTGTAGTTGTGCATTGTCTCTGTTTACTAATGAAGCGATACACCTGGAGTGAGTACACTGATATGGTTGGTGCGTACTACGTAGCGCACCACAACGGACGAGCTGCACAGCGGGTTTATCAACAACAATATCCTAATCGCCGTATTCCGCATCATACGACCTTTGCTGCTGTGTACCAACGTCTGCGTGAGATCCGGGTCATTTACAGATTACCTGGACAGGGACGCCGTCGCACTGTAAGAACGCTGCAATTTGAGGAAGCTGTCTTGCAGCATGTGGAGCGGGAACATTCAATCAGCACTAGTGAAATTGCACGTAACGTGGGGACGAATCAGACGAATGTAGGAACAGTCCTTCGAGAGCAATTGTTACGTTCATTTCACTTACAGCGTGTCCACAACCTTGAACCAGTTGATTATCCATCCAGAGCACAGTTTTCGCAGTGATACCTGGAACAGTGTGAAATGCATCCTATATTTCCATCCTCTGTGTTGTTTACCGATGAAGCAACGTTCGGGCATGATGGAGTCTTCAACATGCACAATTCGCATGTTTGGAGTGAGGATAACCGTCATTCCACAGTTACTAGCGCTCATCAAGTGCGGTTCTTCGTTAATGTGTGGGTCGGTGTTGTTGGGGACTGTTTAATTTGGTCGTATCTTCTACCTAGGTCATTAAATGGCAGGCACTATTACAATTTTCTCGCCACAGTATTGCCAGAATTGCTGGAAGACGTCCCGCTCCCTTCAAGTCAACGCATGTGGTTCCAACATGACGGGGCGCCGGCACATTTCAGTCGTCATGTGCGTCGATTCCTGGACCGACGCTTCCCAGAAACGTGGATTGGCAGAGGTGGTCCTGTACCATGGCCTGCTCGATCCCAAGATATTCCCCTCTGGACTTTTTTGTGTGGGGAGAGATGCGCAACCTTGATTACGCAATTCCTGTTGCATCAGAAGAGGATCTCGTTGCCCGGAAAGTAGCAGCAGCAGGAACAATCCAGGATACTCCTGGGGATTTTGCCCGTGTCAGACAGAAGATGACCCGACGGTGTCACCTTTGTTTACGTGTCAATGGAGGCATTTTTGAAAATCTACTGTAATTGAAATTGGGTTGTGTTAATGAGTTGTCTCTTGGTCATAAAAAAATGGAAAAGTGTTTGTTGGTTTCTAAAATGAAATTTTCACTCTACAGCGGAGTGCGCACTGATTAAAACTGTGTGCCGGACCGAGACTCGAACTCGGGACCTTTGCCTTTCGCGGGCAAGTACTCTACCAACTTTTTTTAAAACCTCATTTTGTTTGCTTTTGTTCGTTGCATATGCTCGGCGCGGACGTCGTAAGACATCCGTTTAAGTTCGTTGTTGATCTATTAGCTCAGTTTTTTTTAAACAGAGGGCTGCTAACCCTCTGACCGAACACGCTGAGCTACCGTGCCGGCGTAATCAACTGAGCTACCCAAGCACGACTCACGCCCCGTCCTCACAGCTTTACTTCTGCCAGTACCTCGTCTCCTACCTTCCAAACTTTACAGAAGCTCTCCTGCAAACCTTGCAGAACTAGCACTCCTAAAAGAAAGGATATTGCGGAGACATGGCTTAGCCACAGCCTGGGGCATGTTTCTAGAATGAAATTTTCACTCTACAGCGGAGTGTGCGCTGATATGAAACTTCCTGCCAGATTAAAACCGTGTGCCGGACCGAGATTCGAACTTAATTAATTTGCCACCAGAGAAATCTTCCTCTACCGGTTTAAATACTCCTCATAGGAAAACATGACATTAAGAAAAAATATTTGTTTTGATGTCCACTACAACCTCCCAGAGTTTGTCGGTGTAAATACTTTTCACCTTGCAGTGCCATACGTCCTTTTGTGTGGCGTAGTGCAGCAACTCCACGTGGCAAGGACTCCACAAGTCGTTGGAAGCCCCCTGCAGAAATACTAAGCCACGCTGCCTCCGCAGCCGCCTATAACTACGAAAGTGATGGCGGTGAAGGATTCTGTGCACGAACGGACCTGCCGGGTGATCTGGGTAGCCAAACAATTTGTACAAACTGTCCAGAACGATCTTAACCAAATCGCGAACAATTGTGATCTGCTGAGATGGCGCACTGACATCCATACAAATTCCATCGTTGTTTGGGAACATGAAGTCAGTGAGTGGCTGAAAATGGTCTCCAAGTACCCAAGCATAACCATTTCCAGGCAACGATCGGTTCAGTTGGACCAGAGGACCCAGTCCATTCCATGTAAATGCAGTCCACACCGTTATGGAGCCGCCACCACACTTGCACAGGGAACTGTGGACAACCTGCGTCGATGGCTTCGTGGGGTCAGGGCCACATTCGAACCCTAACATCAGCTCATACCAACTCAAATCGGAACTCACTCACCAGCACACGGTTTCCAGTCGTCCAAATGGTCCCAGGAGAGAAGATGCAAGCGATGTCGTGCTTTTAGCGAAGGCACTCGCGTCGGTCGTCTGCTCCAACAGCCCATTAACGCCAAATTTCGCCGCACCGTCCTAAAGGATACGTTCGTCGTACGTCCCACATTGATTTCTGCTGTTATTTCAACAGTGTTGCTTGTGTGCTACCACTGACAACTGTACTCAAACGCCGCTATATTTTGTCGTTAAGCGAAGACTGTAGGATACAGCGTTGCCCGTGGTGAGGGGTAATGCCTGAAATTTGGTACTCCCTGCACACTCTTGGCGCTGTGGATCTCGTGATATTAAATTCCTTAACGATTTCCGAAATGGAATGTCCGGTGCGTCTAGAAGAACTACAATTCCGCGTTCAAAGTCTCTTAATACCCGTCGTGCGGCTATAATCACGTCGGAGACGCTTTCACACTATTATTCACCTGAGTAAAAATGACAGTTCTGCCAATGCACAGCTCTTTTATACCTTGCGAACGAGATACTACCACCGTCTGTATAGGTGCGTAACGCTATCCCCGACTTTTATCACCTCAATGTACGATTAACAAGGAAACATTTCTAAATTTCAAGACTTTTAAACATAGTTCACAATAAAATGGTTCAAATGGCTCTGAGCACTATGGGACTTAACATCTGTGGTCATCAGTCCCCTAGAACTTAGAACTACTTAAACCTAACCAACCCAAGGACATCACACACATCCATGCCCGAGGCAGGATTCGAACCTGCGACCGTAGCAGTCGCTCGGTTCCGGACTGAGCGCCTAGAACCGCTAGACCACCGCGGCCGGCAGTTCACAGTAAGTTGGACGTTACTGCCTGTACCGCAATATCATTTAAACAAGTGCAATAGCAATTTAAATTCATGAACTCACTCGGGAATGATACAATTTAGAGTGGGCACAGTCGTTGACCGACTATGTTAGAATCCCTTGTGGCCCAACACACGATAACTGTATACTATTTAATGACCGCAAGATTCATATAAAAGGTGAAAATCTTAATAGTCACTGTTGCTTCAACGCATACAACTCCGCTGGCCGTCTAAAAATCCCTCACCGAGCGAGGTGGCGCAGTGGTTAGCACACTGGACTCGCATTCGGGAGGACGACGGTTCAATCCCGTCTCCGGCCATCCAGATTTAGGTTTTCCGTGATTTCCCTAAATCGTTTCAGGCAAATGCCGGGATGGTTCCTTTGAAAGGGCACGGCCGATTTCCTTCCCAATCCTTCCCTAACCCGAGCTTGCGCTCCGTCTCTAATGACCTCGTTGTCGACGAGACGTTAAACACTAACCAACGTAAAACACCCACCTGCCCCAACAGGCTCACGGTTCCAGCTACCCGCGCGCAGCTTTCGCGCCGTAGAGGCGCGCTCGGGCAGAGATGGTCACACAACGGCAAAACTGACAACCGAGAGATCGAAGCGAGCCGCACAGCTTAGCCCATACTTGCCACCCGATACCATTGCGACTCTTTGCTCGGCCGGGTTAGAGCTGCTGCTGTTGTTTGCCAGACCTGGCAGCTGTGTGCAGTGAGTTTCACACCCTTCCTATTCTCAAATTATCTACGAATTTAATCGTGTATTCTTCCTACTATGCTGTACATGCACACTCGGCGAGTGTGCCCGAGCGGTTCTAGGCGCTTCAGTCTGGAACCGTGCGACCGCTACGATCGCAGGTTCGAATCCTGCCTCGGGCATGGATGTATGTGATGTCCTTAGGTTAGTTAGGTTTAAGTAGTTCTAAGTTCTAGGGGACTGATGACCTCAGGTGTTAAGTCCCATAGTGCTCAGAGCCATTTGAATCATTTTTACATGTACAGCAACTAAAATTTAATTACTTATGTCCCCCCTCCCCTTCCTCTTAGTGCAATTTTAATGGCCAGCAGTTATTTCCATTATGTTCACAACTACATCTACTAGAGCAGTTTAATCGATGATCAATTTGTATTTTTCCTTATCTCACCTGGTAATTCCCAACATGCACCTCCCTAATGATCACTGAACAACATTCAGATTTTGAATTATCTCCGTTACACTCCACGTCTTATTGTTATTAGTAAAAACTGCTAAATTTTTGTAAATTTTTATTTTCAGACATATTGGAAACTTCGTTTTGAAAGCCAGTGTAGTGTACTAAAAGTCCACCACGATAATTTTACACTTATTTTTATTTCTTTCTCTGTAAATGCGAGTCATTACAAGTGATTTATATTAACAGCCATCTTCCTGATTTTTTTTTTTTAATCGATAGGTATACATCTGGAGTCTAAGAAAGGGAAGGTCTCAGGCACGGCCAACCGATTCGGCTCAGATTTGGCAGGTCGCTTGTGTACAACCTAAAACGAAGGACTCTAAGATGTTTTGGCTCAACACCCTCCAGTTTTTGAGAAAAATCACTCCTAAATGTTATGTTGAGTAATCGACTCAGAATTGGCGGGATCGATAGATAATTGTAAATAGAGCTTTTTTCATCGTCAGGTACGGGGTCCACAAATACTTTTCCAGAAATCGAGGAAAGAAACTTTCACAACTGCTGCTTATGTACCTACATGGTAAACGCATTCCGCCGAGAGCGCCGACAGCGCAACGACCAGGCTGGGATGAACCCGGGTTAGAAGCTCGAGGAAACCCAGCAGATGTTATTCTTCTCCTTTCTATTTTTCCATATAGCAATTGCTAGGGATAGCAGGGTTAATAAGGTAAATAAATCAATAAGGAATGGTAAAAAGGTAGTCAAATAAATTTCTCAAACCTCTTGGGATAGTAAACAACTAAAATGTTACTGCTGGTCACTTTACAATAGTTCTTCCAGTCACTGTTACGTGTCCTCATCTATCTTCGAACAACTAGATGGATGGTACTTGCCATATACACATTAGAATTAAGTATACTCGCGGCACCAAGAACATCTAATGAATGATCTTTCTACAGCTACACTGTTCGTTCCGAAGAGTCGGTGGAAAACAAACTTTGTTTACGTTTAAAAATATATCTTTTTAGGGAATTAAATTTGATGCGTACCGCGCGTATGATACCATTGCAGGAAATTCTGTGTTGAAAATTGGTTATGGATTATGGTGTGAATAGTCAATGCATCCGTGCTGTTTTGCAATTCCCGCTGGGTTCCCAGGAGCACACTGCAATTCTGAACCTTCGAAATATAGTTTTTAGCCTGGCGGTAGAAATAAACATTACAGGGCTGGCACTCAGGTGTGCAGTTTGGCAGTATTACTTTTACCATGCACGTCGGTTGACCCACGTCATCTATAAACATGGTGTCATACATAAGAGTATTTGTTTGTCCACCCCAGGAATCCATTATTAGACAAAACTTGGTATCAGCAACGTGTGGTTTAAAAACATTCTCAAGAAATGTTCTGTAAATCGCATTTGTCAATTTCCCGGATTTGGAGCAAGTAATGTAAACAGTTTTCAACTAGTCGGTTAAGCGATTGACCTCTTCTATAACCAAAGGACCAAAAGCAACATTAGTTTCTTGTAAACCCAATAAAATCTTAGGCAACACTTTTCCAGAGGTTGTGTTGGCATATTGCGCTGTGTACGAATGTGTCACTTTTTTTTACTACCAACTGCGACAAGTGTTCGTTTTCTCCCTCATGCGATAACGTGCGTCGAATGTTCACCCCATACTCGCATCCTGTTTGATCGGTGTTGATCACGTGATCACTATGAAAGTTGGTCATAAGTGGCGCCGTTTGCGCGTTGAAAAGAGCCGCCACTTTTTGAATATCTTCTATATTTTCTACCTCCTTGATGGAGACGTATTTAGGGATGTGCTGTCGACGAATTTTATATTCCGATTTGAAATTCCTTGCCCAAGATAATGATGGAGCAGACGTAAAATCCATGATGGTCGTATACTGAAGCGCTGCATATGCAGCCCACTCCTGGAGTATTCTCGTTGTTACATTCGGTTCCTGAAGAGGGGCAGCAGCCTTTTCAGTAGTTGCAAGGGCAACAGTCTGGATGATTGACTGATCTGGCCTTGTAACACTAACCAAAACGGCCTTGCTGTGCTGGTACTGCGAAGGGAGACGAAAATTTAATAGTCATGGGTGACTGGAATTAGAGAGTAGGAAAAGGGAGAGAAGGAAACATAGTAGGTGAATATGGACTGGGGGTAAGAAATGAAAGAGGAAGCCGTCTGGTAGAATTTTGCACAGAGAATAACTTAATCATAACTAACACTTGGTTCAAGAATCATAAAAGAAGGTTGTATACATGGAAGAATACTGGAGATACTAAAAGGTATCGGATAGATTATATAATGGTAAGACAGAGTTTTAGGAACCAGGTTTTAAATTGTAAGACATTTCCAGGGGCAGATGTAGACTCTGACCACAATGTTATGAACCGTAGATTAAAACTGAAGAAACTGCAAAAAGGTGGGAATTTAAGGAGATGGGACCTGGATAAACTGACTAAACCAGAGGATGTACAGAGTTTCAGGGAGAGCATAAGGGAACAATTGACAGGGATGGGGGAAAGAAATACAGTGGGAGAAGAATGGGTAGCTTTGAGGAATGAAATAGTGAAGGCAGCAGAGGATCAAGTAGGTAAAAAGACGAGGGCTAGCAGAAATCCTTGGGTAACAGAAGAAATATTGAATTTAATTGATGAAAGGAGAAAATATAAAAATGCAGTAAATGAAGCAGGCAAAAAGGAATACAAACGTCTCAAAAATGAGGTCGACAGGAAGTGCAAAATGGCTAATCAGGGATGGCTAGAGGACAAATGTAAGGATCTAGAGGCTTATCTCACTAGGGATAAGATAGATACTGCCTACAGGAAAATTAAAGAGACCTTTGGAGAAAAGAGAACCACTTGTATGAATATCAAGAGCTCAGATGGAAACCCAGTTCAAAGTAAAGAAGGGTAAGCAGAAAGGTGGAAGGAATATATACAGGGTTTATACAAGGGCGTTGTACTTGAGGACAATATTACGGAAATGGAAGAGGATGTAGATGAAGATGAAATGGGAGATGCGATACTACGTGAAGAGTCTGACAGAGCACTGAAAGACCTGAGTCAAAACAAGGCCCCCGGGGTAGACAACATTCCATTAGAACTACTGACAGCCTTGGGTGAGCCAGTCCTGACAAAACTCTACCATCTGGTGAGCAAGATGTATGAGACAGGCGAAATACCCTCTGACTTCAAGAAGAATATAATAATTCCAATCCCAAAGAAAGCAGGTGTTGACAGATGCGAAAATTACTGAACTATCAGTTTAATAAGCCACGGCTGCAAAATACTAACACGAATTCTTTAGAGACGAATTGAAAAACTGGTAGAAGCCGACCTCGGGGAAGATCAGTTTGGGTCCCGAGGAATGTTGGAACACGTGAGGCAATACTCACCTTACGACTTATCTTAGAAGAAAGATTAAGGAAAGGCAAACCTACGTTTCTAGCTTTTGTAGACTTAGAGAAAGCTTTTGACAATGTTAAGTGGAATACTCTCTCTCAAATTCTGAAGGTGGCAGGAGTAAAATACAGGGAGCGAAAGGATATTTACAATTTGTACAGAAACCAGATGGCAGTTATAAGAGTCGAGGGGCATGAAAGGGAAGCAGTGGTTGGGAAGGCAGTGGGACATGGTTGTAGCCTCTCCCCGATGTGATTCAATCTGTATATTGAGCAAGCCTTAAAGGAAACAAAAGAAAAATTCGGAGTAGGTATTAAAATCCATGGAGAAGAAATAAAAACTCTGAGGTTCGCCAATGACATTGTAATTCTGTCAGAGACAGCAAAGGACTTGGAAGAGCAGTAGAACGGAATGGACAGTGTCTTGAAAGGAGGATGTACGATGATGAACATCAACAAAAGCAAAACGTGGATAATGGGATGTAGTCGAATTAAGTCGGGTATGCTGAGGGAATTAGATTAGGAAATGAGACACTTAAAGTAGTAAAGGAGATTTGCTATTTGGGGAGTAAAATAACTGATGATGGTCGAAGTAGAGAGGATATAAAATGTAGACTGGCAATGGCAAGGAAAGCGTTTCTGAAGAAGAGAAATTTGTTAACATCGAGTATAGATTTAAGCGTCAGGAGGACGTTTCTGAAAGTATTCGTATGGAGTGTAGTCATGGACGATAAATAGTTTGGACAAGAAGAGAATAGAAGCTTTCGAAATGTGGTGCTACAGAAGAATGTTGAAGATTAGATGGGTAGATCACGTAACTAATGAGGAGGTATTGAATAGAACTGGGGAAAAGAGGAGTTTGTGGCACAACTTGACAAAAAGAAGGGACCGGTTGGTAGGACATGTTCTGAGGCATCAAGCGATCACAAATTTAGCACTGGAGGGCAGCGAGGAGGGTAAAAATCGTAGAGGGAGACCAAGAGATGAATAAACTAAGCAGATTCAGAAGGATGTAGGTTTCAGTAAGTACTGGGAGATGTAGAAGCTTGCACAGTATAGAGTAGCATGGAGAGCAGCGTCGAACCCGTCTCAGGACTGAAGACCACAACAACAACATTCTCATTACGATGACGAGATTCGACAAATCGGTCGTATGTCCACTTATTTATCGCCTGGTATTTGTCGTATCTTGTCCTTCCTTTAGCGATATCTTTTTCCCACAATTTTAGGTCCTTCTTCCTTTTCTGGGCTGTTCTTACTCCATTCTTTTGCAATGTTTGTGGGTTCCAATTTGGATGATTCCTGGCTAACAATACCGCTTTTACTTTTACTTCAAGGGGTACAGACAGTTCAATCGTTTAGTAACTGGTTCGTAATACTCATCGGGAAGAGACTGCCGGCGACATGGGCATTTCCAAAGTGTTAAGACCACTTTGCGATTCATTTGTAGTGATATCTTCCACTGAATCACCTTCTGCATGGTATAGTTCTGCAGTATCAACAAAAGTCATTTCCTTTGTCAGGTCCAAAACTCGGTCGACGGTAACCGCTCCTATCAATCTGGAACGCCAGGAAACAGAACTGCCTGCTTTCAGTAGTGTGTTGATAATAAATCTGTCTTGAAACACTTTTAAAAACCGAAATACAGGGTTGGTAACTTCCCGCTTGCCGTCGTCTGTGACAGGCTCCCAACTATAGATTTCAGCGCTGGTCGAAGAGTGTACAATCTCCATTATTTAGATTATGCAATTTAGTTACTACGGCATAAACAGAAAAGCTAATTACTAAAAACTACATACAGTACAAGTCATATGTTATTCTTTCACAAAACATTTTTTTTTTTTCGGAGGATTAACGATAAAAAATCATTACATGTATCCTCGAGGTTCGCGGCAGCCTAATGACGGAAAACGACTTTTTCCGATTGACTTCTATAAGTTTCGTGTTCGACACCCTCACTCTTCGAGGTTCACAACTACGGTATGACGAACACGCAACCGGGACAACATAACTCTCCCCGTGTGTAAGCTACTCTTTCCTAAAATTCTCCAAATAAACCGAAGTCGACCATCTGCTCCCTCCCCCCCCCCCCCCCCTCCAGCCCTTCCTTCCATTGTTTCACAAGTTCGTTCCACCTCGTATCACTTTGCGACGTTACGCCCAGATATTTAAACAACTGGACTATGACAAGCAGGACACTAGTAATACTGTATCCGAACATTACAGGTTTGTACTTCCTACTCATCCGCATTATGTTACATTTTTCCACATCTAGGGCTAGCTGCATTTCATCACACCAACTGGAAATTTTGTTTAAGTCGTATTGTATCTTCCCACAGTCACACAACTTCGTCACCTAACTGTACACCACGGCATCATCAGCAAACAAACGCTGACTGTTGCCCACCCTGTCCGCTAAAACATATGCATATATAGAGAACGTATATAGAGAATACAGAGAACGATAGTGGTCCCACCACACTTCCCTGGGCCACTCCTGACGATACCCTTCTCTCTCATGAACACTCGCCGTCAAGGACAACATATTGGATTCTATTATTTAAGAAGTCTTCCAGCCCCTCACATATCTGTGAACTTATTCCATATGTTCGTACCTTCGTTAACAGCCTGCAATGGGGCATCGTATCAAATACTTTCCGGAAATCTACAGATATAGAATCTGCCTGTTGCCCTTCATCCATAGTTCTCGGTACATGATGTGAGAAAAGAGGAAGCTGAGTTTCACACGAGCGATGCTTTCTAAAACCATGCTGATTCGTGGACATAAGCTCCTTGGCCTCAATATTCAAAATGAGAACATGTTCAAGGACTCTGTAGCAAACCGAAGTTAGGGATATCGTGCGTCATTTTGCAGATCCGTTCTTTTACCTTTCTTATATACTGGAGTCACCTGCGCTCTTTTTCAGTCGCTTGGGACTTTGTGCTGAGCGAGAGACTCACGAAAAATGCAAGCTAGGTAACGAGGCATCGCCGTGGAGTACTCTTTGTAAAATCGAGCTGGGGTTGCATCCGGACCTGGTGATTTATTTGTTTTCAAATCTTTAAGCTGTTTGCCTATGCCAGTACGCTTATTTCTACGTCGTCCGTACAGAAGTCTGTCCGATGGTCAAATGACGGTATTTTTGTACTGCTCTCCTGTATGAACGATTTCTTCAAGGTGAAATTTAAAACTTTGGATTTCGTTTTGCTGTCTTCAACAGCCACACCAGACTGGTCAACAAGTAACTGAATGGACGCCTTAGACCCGCTTAGCTATTTTACATACGACCAGAATTTTCTCGGGTTCTCTGCCCGATCTTTTGCTAAGGTGTGACGCTGGTAGTTCGCCCATAGATCTTTTCACATACGCGCAAATCACTCCTACCCTTCGCTTATCGTCGTTTGTGCATCCTCTTTTGAACCTAGAATGCAGCAGCCTCTGCTCCTTCAGTATCTTACGAATTTCGTTATTAAATCACGGAGGGTCTTTCCCACCCTTTATCCATTGTCTAAGTGAGATGTTAATAACTGTTTATCTTTTCTGTCTAGAAGAAACACTCTCCTAGCCTTCTTAACTAATTTATTAACTTCCGTAATCATAGTTGCTACATGATCACTTCATGATCACTAATCCTCGTTTCTATACTGACACTTTAGATTAGGTTCTGCCTATTTTTAGCTGCAAGGTCTAGGATTTTTCCATTGCGTGTGGGCTGCAGAACTAGCTGCTCAAGAAAATTTTCAGAAAACGTGTTCATAAGTATTTCGCATGACTATCTACACCCCCGCAATGAATCCACAGATATCCCAGTCTGTACTCGGCAGCTTAAAGTCGCCTCCAACTTGTGTTGCTTGATCTGGGTATTTACGCGCCATTGGCAACAGACTTCCTTTGAACGACTCTAGGACTACCTCGGCGTAATCAGTTGGCCGGTAAAAAGTTCAACAATTAATTTGTTATACGCGACCAGACGACTTCGCTGTCACACTCAACTTCGACTTCAGTCGAGACAATATTTTTGTCAACTGCAATGAAAAGTCCTCCTCCTATGGCCTCTAATCTCCCTTTCTGACTCGCGAAATACCTCAGGACTTTCCACTTCGGGTTTCAGTTTACTAAGAATACTTCGACAGTTTACTGTTAAAATTGTGACAGTCAAAGTGTCTTCATTCTGAATGCCGTTTGACTTCCCTTGCTGCAAATCAAATGGCGAGTGTTCATCAGAGAATATCAAACTACCACCTAGCCTAAAAAATCGTCATAAGCAACACAGAAGATTTTCGCTTCAGTATATATACCAGCTGATCAAAAGTACCCGGGCATGCCTATACCAAGCGGAACTGGCGGAAATGGCCACTAGATGTCACTTGAGGTGCACCCTCTACCCCCACACCCCTCCCCCCACCCCAAGTATGAAAGGAAATGGGGAGTATTGGGCTGCCAGTAGGAGAAGCAGCGGAATGGGTCGGTCGGGAGAGATCAGTGACTTATAATGTAGACAGTCATTGTATGTTACATGAACAAGAAATCCTTGATGACACAACGACATGGTCAGTTGCGATTCCAGTGGGCATGGGATCACCAAAACCGTTGATCAATGGAAACATGTCGCCTGATTGTATGAATCACGTTTCTCGTTACGGCATTAGAAAACTGCCCAAGTCGAATGTCAGTGATATAATGGTGCAGAGGAAACGTGAAATAACAAATGCAGCTAAACCAAAACCAGGCAGACCTCATGTACCGTCGAGGATTGTAGACAATGAGCGAAAGAAATAGCATAAAGTCAAAGGAACGGATCTGTCGTGAATCCCAAAGTGCTACCAGCAGACTATTTAACATAATGACTCTGCTTAGGGAGTTAAAAATATTGCGGTACAGTGGTCGACCAGGTATGCATAAGCCACATATTTCTGTAGTCAATACTAAGTGACACTTGAAGTGAAACGCACCGTTGTACAGTGGCAGTCAGATGGAATGGTTTGGGTTTGGCGAATGGCAGGAGGACATTCCCTGCCATCACGTGTAGTGTCGAAAGTGATGCACGGAGGATAAAGGCGCTGCAGTCTGGAACCGCAAGACCGCTACGGTCGCAGGTTCGAATCCTGCCTCGGGCATGGATGTTTGTGATGTCCTTAGGTTAGTTAGGTTTAACTAGTTCTAAGTTCTAGGGGACTAAATGACCTCAGCAGTTGAGTCCCATAGTGCTCAGAGCCATTTGAACATTTTTGATGCACGGAGGAGACAATGTTACGATATTACGGGGATATTTTTCGTGGTTAGGGTATGATACCTTTATTGCGCTTACAGAAAGTTACGATATTATGGGGATATTTTTCGTGGTTAGGCTGTGATACCCTCATTGTGCTTACAGAAAGCAGGTGGATATAAACATATTTTACAGGATTACATACTGCATACAGTAGAGGAACAATTCGGAGATGACTGAAAATGACAATGCGTCAGTAGTGTGATAAAGCGGGTTCCGATGCACTTTTAATATCAAATTGATAAATGCTAAACAATTAAAGTGATCAATTAAACCACCACTCTCCCACCCTTTAACCTAAGTGGTTTATAACCCACAACCACTTAGCAGAACAATAACTTAAGGAGAGGGGTGGTTTAATTGATGTTTAATTAATAAGCATATCCCACTACTTGAATCCTGCCAGAAAGCAGCATCTGTAAGGCAGTGATTTGAGGACAATAACATTCCTGAATATGACTGCGCTACCCAGAGCCCCAACGTTGAAACTACCCTTTGGGATGAGTTAAAACGTCGACTTCACTCTAGACCGCAGCCTCCAGTATCCCTACCTACTCTGGTTTCTGCTCTAGAGAAAGAATGGACTGCCATTTGACCACAGACATCCAGAGACTGATAGAAAGTGTCGCCAGCAGAGTTGAAGCCGTCATAAAGGTGAAAGGTGGAAACACCTCATAACAATGTCCACTAATGGGAGTCCAAATAATTATGAACAGATAGTGTGCGTGCGAAAGATGTCGACTTCGATAAAAATATTAACAATGTTACAAAACGCCCACATTCCTAACGTCAGCAACTGATCCATATAATATTCAGTCCGCAACTCACATTCCTGTTCATCGCTGCAGGACTTTGTGCTAATACTAGCCAGTTCCTGTTTCTTTTACGTATGGAGACATTGAAAAATAAAAAAATTAACAAAATGTCCTGTAAAGGGTCCCTTTCATACATAGTTTTTATCCATGAAATAACTGATTACGAAATCTGATAACAGTTACATAAATATACTCAAGAGTAAGAGATGCTTCTCTAAGTTTCGTAACCCGATTACACTATGTGATCAAAAGTATCCGGAAACCCCCCCCCCAAAACATATGTTTTTCATATTAGGTGCATTGTGCTGCCACCTACTGCCAGGTACTCCATATCACCGACCTCGGTATTCATTAGACATCGTGAGAGAGCAGAATGGGACGCTCTGCAGAACTCGTGAACTCCGAACGTGGTCAAGTGATTAGGTGTCACTTGTGTCATCCGTCTGTACGCGAGATTTCCACTCTCCTAAACATCCCTAGGTCCACTGTTTCCGATGTTATAGTCAAACAGAGACGTGAAGGTACATGTACAGCACATAAGCGTACAGGCCGACCACGTCTGTTGACAGAGACGCGGGAAGTGAGAAAACTTCCATTTCATGGTCGAGCGGCTGCTCATAAGCCACACATCACGTCGGTAAATGCCAAACGAGCTTCGCTTGGTGTAAGAAGCGTAAACATTGAACGACTGAACAGTGAAAAACCATTGTATGGAGGGACGAATCACGGTACACAATGTGGGAATCAGATGACAGGGTGTGGGTATGGCGAATGGCCGGTGTACGTTATATACCAGCGCGTGTAGTGCCAACAGTAAAATATGGAGGCGGTAGTGTTGTGGTTGTGTTTTTCCTGGAGGGGGTTTGCACCCCTTGTTGTTTTGCGTGGCACTACGACAGCGCAGGCCTACATTGATGTTTTAAGCACCTTCTTGCTCCCACTGTTGAAGAGCAGTTCAACACGATCGAGTACCTGTTCATAATGCACGGCCTGTGGCGGAATGATTGTACGACAATAATATCCCTGTAACGGACTGGTCTGCACAGAGTCCTGATCTGAATCCTATAGAACACATTTGGGATGTTTTGGAAAGCCGACTTCGTGCCAGGCCTCACCGACCGACATCGATACCTCTCTTCAGTGCAGCCCACTGTGCAGAATGGGCTGCCATTCCCCAAGAAACCTTCCAGCACCTGATTGAACGTATGCCTGCGAGAGTGGAAGCTGTCATCAAGGCTAAGGGTAGGCCAACACCATACTGAATTCCAGCATTACTAACGGAGGGCGCCACGAAATTGTAAGTCATTTTCAGCCAGGTGTCCGGATACATTTGATCACATAGTGTAGGTGAATATATAGTAGACCTTCCTTGACCAGGTGCAATGAGGGTGTCAGCCTCAGTCTGATAGTAACGCCTGTCCACTCAATAACGTGAAATATAACAACCACATCGAACATAGCCTGGAAAACAGCAGGTAGTCTCGGATTATCGGCAGCACTACTTACCTACCGAGCCGTAAAGACATCCAGTGAACTGGAAATGGCTTCTGCTGCTTTCAGTTCGCCTTTGCATTGATTAATACTTTTGTTGAAGGCAGACTTCACAATAAGGTTCGTGCTCAAATAAAACACCGTTTCCAAAATGTGAATCTAAAAGCAGTCTTATAGTCCAAATTTAGCATGGGTTTCATAAGTGACTGTGGAAGGAAAATAAATCGTAGATATTTAATTAAATTTCTGATTATTGAGCCTGAATTCAAAAGCAATAACAAATGGAAGATTACACTTGTCCTGTGATGGACCACCTGATATTCAGGGCCACGTATTATGATAAATTGAACAAAGAAAAATTCCACGTACTTTAGTGAATTTCGAACACGTTGAAATTAGCGGAAATGTTATGTAGCCAGTTCTTCTACCATATGGACCTGTTTCAGAGGATGATTCTCAGCCTTCAATGTCCGGACAATCGCAGAGGGTGGGCTTATTGGTAGTTGGGAGCTTCAATGTTAGGCGCGTAATTGGGAGCTTCAATGTTAGGCGCGTAATGGGGCTCCTTAGGGATATGGCGGCTAAGGAAGGGAAGAAATCCAGTGTGCACTCCGTGTGCATTCCGGGTGGAGTCATTCCTGATGTGGAAAGGGTCCTTCCGGATGCCATGAAGAGCACAGGGTGCAGCCAGCTGCAGGTGGTGGCACATGTCGGCACTAATGACGTGTGTCGCTTTGGATCTGAGGAAATTCTCTCTGGATTCCAGTGCCATATGATTTGGTGAAGGCTGCCGGTCTTGCTTACGAGATGAAGGCAGAGCTCACCATCTGGAGCATCGTTGACAGAACCGACTGCAGACCTTTGGTGCAGAGCCGGGTGGAGGGTCTGAATCAGAGGCTCAGACGGTTTTGTGATCGTGTTGGCTGCAGATTCCTTGACTTGCGCCATAGGGTGGTGGGGTTTCGGGTTCCGCTGAATAGGTCAGGAGTTCACTACACTCAGCTGGCGGCTACACGGGTAGCGGAGGCTGTGTGGCGTGGACTGGGCGGTTTTTTAGGTTAGAAGGCCTCGGGAAAGTACGGGATGGGCTGCAATCTCAAAGGGTGCATGGCAAATACAGGACGTGTTTGGATCAAGGAACAGTCGGAATTGTAGTTGCAAATTGTTGTAGTTGTGCTGGGAAAGTCTCTGAGCTTCAAGCGCTAATAGAAAGCACAGAAGCTGAAATCGTTATAGGTACAGAAAGCTGGCTAAAGCCTGAAATAAGTTCTGCAGAAATTTTTACGAAGTCTCAGACGGTGTTCAGGAAAGATAGATTAGGCAGAATTGGTGGTGGAGTGTTTGTGTCTGTCAGTAGTGGTTTATCTTGTAGTGAAGTCGAAGTAGATACTCCGTGCGAATTGGTCTGGGTGGAGGTTATACTTAACAGCCGAACTAAGTTAATAATTGGCTCCTTCTACCGACCCCCAGACTCCGATGATATAGTTGCTGAACACTTCAACCTTCCCTCGATATGTTGGCAAAAATACTTGTTCAAAACCGGTGGTAGGCAGAAAACATCTTCCGAGATTGTCCTAAATGCTTCCTCCGAAAATTATCTCGAGCAGTTAGTCCACGAACTCACGCGAATTGTAAATGGTTGCGAAAACACACTTGACCTCTTAGCCACAAACAATCCAGAGCTAATAGAGAGCACTATGACTGATACAGGGATTAGTGATCACAAGGTCGTTGTAGCTAGGCTCAATACCGTTTCTTCCAAATCCACCAGAAACAAACGCAAAATAATTTTATTTAAAAAAGCGGCCTAAATGTCACCAGAAGCCTTCCTAATAGACAATCTCCATTCCTTCCGAACTGACTATGCAAATGTAGACGAGATGTGGCTCAAATTCAAAGATATAGTAGCAACAGCAATTGAGAGATTCATACCTCATAAATTGGTAAGAGATGGAACTGATCCCCCATGGTACACAAAACAAGTCCGAACGCTGTTGCAGAGGCAACGGAAAAAGCGTGTGAAGTTCAGAAGAACGCGAAATCCCGAAGATTGGCTAAAATTTACAGACGCGCGAAATTTGGCACGGACTTCAATGCGAAATGCCTTTAATAGATTCCACAACGGAACATTGTCTCGAAATTTGGTAGAAAATCCGAAGAAATTCTGGTCGTATGTAAAGTACACAAGACGTAGTCAATACCTTCGCTGCGCAGTGCCGATGGTACTGTTACCGACAACTGTGCCGCTAAAGCGGAGTTACTGAACGCAGTTTTCAGAAATTTCTTCACCAGGGAAGACGAATGGAATATTCCAGAATTTGAAACACGAACAGCTGCTAGCATGAGTTTCTTAGAAGTAGATACCTTAGGGGTTGCGAAGGAACTCAAATCGCTTGATACGGGCAAGTCTTCAGGTCCAGATTGTATACCGATTAGGTTCCTTTCAGATTACGCTGATACAATAGATCCCTACTTAGCAATCATATACAACCGCTCGCTCACCGATAGATCTGTACCTACAGATTGGAAAATTGCGCGGATCGAACCGGTGTTTAAGAAGGGTAGTAGGAGTAATCCATCGAACTACAGACCGATATCATTGACGTCGGTCTGCAGTAGGGTTTTGGAGCATATACTGTATTCAAACATTATGAATCACCTCGAAGGGAACGATCTATTGATACGTAATCAGCATGGTTTCAGAAAACATCGTTCTTGTGCAATGCAGCTAGCTCTTTATTCGCACGAAGTAATGGCCGCTATCGACAGGGGATCTCAAGTTGATTCCGTATTTCTAGATTTCCGGAAAGCTTTTGACACCGTTCCTCACAAGCGACTTCTAATTAAGCTGCGGGCCTATGGGGTATCGTCTCAATTGTGCGACTGGATTCGTGATTTCCTGTCAGGAAGGTCGCAGTTCGTAGTAATAGACGGCAAATCATCGAGTAAAACTGAAGTGATATCAAGTGTTCCCCAGGGAAGCGTACTGGCACCTCTGCTGTCCCTGATCTATATAAATGACCTGGGTGACAATCTGAGCAGTTCTCTTAGGTTGTTCGCAGATGATGCTGTAATTTACCGTCTAGTAACGTCATCCGAAGACCAGTATCAGTTGCAAAGCGATTTAGAAAAGATTGCTGTATGGTGTGGCAGGTGGCAGTTGACGCTAAATAACGATAAGTATGAGGTGATCCATATGAGTTCCAAAAGAAATCCGTTGGAATTCGATTACTCGATAAATGGTACAATTCTCAAGGCTGTCAATTCAGCTAAGTGCCTGGATGTAAAAATTACGAACAACTTCAGTTGGAAAGACCACATGGATAATATTGTGGGGAAGGCGAGCCAAAGGTTACGTTTCATTGGCAGGACACTTAGAAGATGCAACAAGTCCAATAAAGAGACAGCTTACACTGTTAGAATATTGCTGCGCGGTGTGGGATCCTTACCAGGTGGGATTGACGGAGGACATCGAAAGGGTGCAAAGAAGGGCAGCTCGTTTTGTATTATCACGAAATAGGGGAGAGAGTGTGGCAGATATGATACGCGAGTTGGGATGAAAGTCATTAAGGCAAAGACTTTTTTCGTCGCGGCGAGATCTATTTACAAAATTTCAGTCACCAACCTTCTCTTCCGAATGCGAAAATATTTTGTTGAGCCCAACCTACATAGATAGGAATGATCATCAAAATAAAATAAGAGAAATCAGAGCTCGAACAGAAAGGTTTAGGTATTCGTTTTTCCCGCGCGCTGTTCGGGAGTGGAATGGTAGAGCACTAGTATGATTGTGGATCAATGAACCCTCTGCCAAGCACTTAAATGTGAATTGCAGAGTAATCATGTAGATGTAGATGTAGACGGGTCAACGAGTGAAATACAGATACTGTACCACAAGCGAGAACCACGACCTACCTCCTGCGTACTTCAAAATCACAGACCCTTGATCAAACTATAATGACGGGCGCCATATTGTTTTCTGGGTTGAAAATTTAATTTAAAGTTCGGAGTATGATCTATCATAGTCCCTAAACAGATCCTTTGTATATCTTTTGATATTCTGAAAAAAAATCCGAAGTTTGTGAGTTTTTTGCTCATTTAAATGAGAACCTGGCCTTAAGGAAACTTATCATGGATTACACTGCACGAAAGTACTGCCTAAGACCTAAGTCTTTCTACATAGCCATACAGTCACCCAGCGACTTCACGTCTATAAGAGATCATTAAGGATTCATTCTCCTTATCATAGATTTTTGCGATTTCTTGTAACACTAATTAAGTAATCAAAGTAAATTTTTTGTTCATTATTTATTGATTCTTGCATAATATTTTATGATTTTATAAGAAGTTCAGTCATAATCAAGCCCCCACCTGAGAAGTTAAAACTGTTGTGTCTAAATTGAGGTCTATCCGTGACGAAATTCCTGCAGCCTGCAAATATCATCTGAAATTTAAAAAAATTGCTTAATTTAAGGGATATAACGACGGGAGTAATACTACAGTCTTTTTTTAAACTTCACAAAATAATAAAATAGCGGACTTTCGGAACAAAGATGTATTTTGCCTGTGTGGACTTTTGAATAAATAAAAATAAAAATTTAGTCAGTTACTTTCACTTCACTTGTTGGCACTTACTAATGTGCACGCAGTCCATTCCGTCAGCTTGAAATACACTGTTTCTCAAGCTGACGGAATGGATTGCGGGGACACTAATAAAGATATCTTTCCAAAATGTAGTTGGTTTGCTCCTCTGGCATGTCCTCAAGGAATAACAGACTGTTTTTTACTTTTATTTATTCATCTGTTATTGCAGAGTTGGTTAAGTTTCCGGAAAGCAGAAGGAGTAAATTTGGCTTACTTTCCTGCTCTTCCCTGACATAGCTTCACAAATAAATATAACTTATATAACTTTGTAGGACATGGTTCTGAGAAAGACACAACAGTCTTTTAGCTACGCCACCCACATACATACAGAGTTTTGATTTAAAAAGGCCACGAATTTTCGATCATCACCATGTGCTAAAAAACCAACAAATGAAATAAATATTACAATAGCATAATGCTCACGCTTAAATTTATTAATACGCTTTGTTTATACCTTCCTCTGAACAAATGACATGTCAATAGCCGAAGGTAGGTTGTAGTCACTCTATATGGTCATTCAGTATTTTTGGGCAACCGTTCTTCTGTGTTTCTGAGCCACATAAAAATTTTCTGTTTATATCTCTTTCTACTTTACTGAATTTCATTTATAGCTCGAAAAAATGTATCTGTACTTATTTACTCATTTTCACTTCGCTCATTGCCACAAAGATAGCAAGAATATTACAATTGTTGAATTTTCTGAAAACATCTATTTGAGTACTTAGGCAACATTTCACTCCAGCGCTTCTATTACTTAAATCATACAGTACTTTGACTTTCACTTTAAAATTAGTTCACAACATCTATTTTCAAACACTTTTTCAAAGATGAAAATTAGTGATTTTACATACTGTCTAAAGTATTTCAAATTTTTTTATAATAAGTTTACTCGGAATAATCAAATACCAAAAAAGGACCCTATATAGGTAACAGGTTGAACCCCGTTTTACGCTTAGCAAAATAATTATCAAAAAAAACAATTTACAATTACTGGTTCACGCTTCCACAATTCTAACAACACAGCTCGTAACCTATTGGCTGCAGACGAGGATGTGGCGGATAGTAATGGCGGCTGCAATACCAATGGTAAGGCAAACAAGTTTCTTGAATTATCTACATCTGTGTCTACTTGGATACTCTGCTAATCACATTTAAGTGCCTGGCGGAGGGTTCATCGAACCACCTACTCAATTCTCTATTATTTCAATCTCTTATAGCGCACGGAAAGAACGAACATCTATATCTTTCCGAGGGAGCTCTGATTTTCCTTAGCATGGTGATCGTTTCTCCCTATGTAGGTCGGCCTTAACAAAATACTTTCGCATTCGGTGGAGAATGTTGGTGATTGGAATTTCGTTCAAAAATGGTTCAAATGGCTCTGAGCACTATGGGACTCAACATCTTAGGTCATGAGTCCCCTAGAACTTAGAACTACTTAAACCTAACTAACCTAAGGACATCACACACACCCATACCCGAGGCAGGATTCGAACCTGCGACCGTAGCAGCCTCGCGGTTCCGAACTGCAGCGCCAGAACCGCACGATCAACGCGGCCGGCTTGGAATTTCGTGAGAAGGTTCCTCCGCAACGAAAAACGCCTTTGTGTCAATGATGATAATTCCAAATCCTGTATCATTTCAGTGTGACATTCTTTCCCCCATTTCGCGATAATGCAAAACGTGCTGCCCTTCTTTGAAATTTTTCAATGTACTCCGTCAATTATACATGGTAAGGATCCCACACCGCGCAGCAGTATTCTTAAAAAGGGACGGGCAAGAGTAGTGGAGGCCGTATCTTTATTATATCTGTTACATTTTCTTAGAGTCGTGCCAATAAAACGCAGTCTTTCCTTAGCCTTCCCCACAACATTTTCTGTGTGTTCCTTTCAATTTAAGTTGTTCGTAATTGTAATTCCTAGGTATTTAGTTGAATTTACAGCCTTTAAATGTGACTGATTTATCGTGTAACCGAAGTTTAACGAATTCCTTTTAGCACTCATGTGAATAACCTCACACTTTTCGTTTTTTTAGAGTCAATTGTCAATTTTTGCACCATACAGATATCTTTTCTAAATCGTTTTGCAATTTCTTTTGGTATTCTGATGACCTTACTAGTTGATAAACAACAGCGTCATCTTCGAACAACCTAAGACGGCTGCTCAGACTGTCTCCCAAATCGTTTACATAGACAAGGAACAGCAAAGGGCCTATAACACTACTCTGGGGAACACCAGAAATCACTTCTGTTTTACTCTATGACTTCCCGACATTTGTTACGACCTGTGACCTCTCTGACAGTAAATCACGATACCAGTCACATAACTGAGACGATATTCCATAAGCACACAATTTCACTACAAGACGCTTGTGTGGTACAGTGACAAAAGCCTTCCGGAAATCCATAAATACAGAATCCATTTGAAATCCCGTATGAACAGCACTCAACACTCCGTGCAAGTAAAGAGCTAGTTGTGTCACACAAGATCGATCTTTTCTAAATTCGTGTTGACTGTGCGTCAAAAGATCGTTTTCTTCGTGGTAATTCGTAATGTTCGAACATAATATATGTTCCAAAATCCTGCTGCATATCGAAGTTAATAACAAGGGCCTGTTATTTACTGGATTACACCTACTACTTTTCTTGAATATTGGCGTCACCTGTGCAGCTTTCCAGTCTTTCGGTAAAGATCCTTCGTCGTGCGAACGGTTGTATATGATTGTTAAGTATGGAGCTATTGCAACAGCATAGTCTGAAAGGAACCTAATTGGTATACAGTCAGGACCAGAAGACTACCATTTATTAAGCGATTTAAATTGTTTCACTACTCCGAGGACATCTAATTCTATGATACTCATGTTGGCAGCTGTTCTTGATTCGAATTCTGGAATATTTACTTTTCCTTCTTTGATGAAGCAATTGCGGAAGGCTGTGCTTAGTAATTCTGTTTCGGCAGCACCGTCTTTGTTAGTATTTCCATTGCTATCGCGCAGAGAACGCATTGATTGTCTCTTGCCGCTAGCTATTTGCATTTTCTGCCAGGTTTCGAGACAAAGTTTCGTTGTGGAAACTATTAATTATAAGCGTCTCGCATTGAAGTCCGCGCTAAATTTCGAGCTTCTGTATAAATATCGCCAATCTTCGAGATTTTGCGTTTAAATTTGGCATGTGTGTTTCGTTGTTTCTGCAAAGTGTTCAGGCCCGTTTTGTGTACCATCGGGGACCAGCTCCGTCGTTTGTTAATTTATTTGTTACAAATCTCTCAAGTGCTGCCGATACTATTTCTTTGACTTCAAGCCAAATCTCGTCTACATTTACAATGTTAATTTGGAAGGAGTGGAGACTGTCTCTCAGGCGTTAAGTGAATTTTTATCTGCTTTTCTGAATAGGTATATTTTTAGTTTATTTTTGGAGGGTTTGGGGGTTACAGTATTCAGTCTTGCTACGACAGCGTTGTGTTCACTAATCTCTGTATGCGTTTTGATGCTCGTTATTAGCTCAGGATTATTTGTTGCTAAGAGGTCAACTGTGTTTTCACAAACGTTTACTATTCGTGTGTGCTCATGAAATAACTGCTCGAAATAATTTTTAGAGAATGCATTTGGCACAATTTCGAATGATGTTTAATGCGTACCTCCGAAATTGAGCATATATTTTCCCCAACATATCGAGGGTACATTATAGTCACCACCAACTACTTGTATAATTGCGTGAGTCGGGGACGTGTTTGAAATCAAACTCAAGTTTTCTCTTAACCTTTCAGCAATTGTACATCTGAATTGGGAGGTCGCTAAATGGATCCAATTATTAATATATTCCGATTGCCAAGAATGACCTCTGCCCATAGTAACTCACAGGAACTGTAAGTAGGCTGTTTAGGTTTTTTTATTGGTAACGCCACGTAGCGCTCTGTATGAAAATCACTGGCTCTGCTGTGCGCAGTCTGTGGCTGGTTTGCATTGTTGTTTACTATTGTAGTGCTGGGCAGCTGGATGGTAACAGCGCGTAGCGTTGCGCAGTTGGAGGTGAGCCGCATTGGTGGATGTGTTGAGAGAGATGGCGGAGTTTTGAGAGCGGATGATCTGGACGTGTGTCCATCAGAGACAGTAAATTTGTAAGACTGGATGTCATGAACCGATATATATACTATGACTTTTGAACACTGTTAAGGTAAATACATTGTTTGTTCTTTATCAAAATCTTTCATTTGCTAACTATGCCTATCAGTAGTTAGTGACTTCAGTAGTTCGAATCTTTTATTTAGCTGGTAGTATTGGCGCTCGCTGTATTGCAGTAGTTTGAGTAACGAAGATTTTTGTGAGGTAAGTGATTCATGAAAGGTATAGGTTATTGTTAGTCAGGGCCATTCTTTTGTAGGGATTATTAAAAGTCAGATTGCGTTGCCCTAAAAATATTGTGTGTCAGTTTAGTGTTGGTCAGAATAAGTAAAGAGAGTAATGTCTGAGTACGTCCAGTTTTGCTCAGCTGTTTGCAAAGCAAATAACGTAAGAGGTTTATCAGCACAGTAATTCATTAATTTTTCTACGGGGATGTTACATAGAACTATCTACTTCAATTTCGCAGCGAGATGAACTACTTCTAACAGCAACAAACACTCACCGCCATCTGTGTTTAGCCTGTCCTTTGGGAACACCGTTAGGTTCTTCACAAAAAATTCCGCTGAAATTATCTCCGGACTTTAGCCAGCTTTCAGTGCCTATAAGGATTTGAGCATCATTGCCTTCTATTAGCGTTTGGAGGTCTGGTACCTTCCCAACACAGCTAAGACAGTTTACAACTGTTATACCGATGGTTCCTGTACCTACGTTCTTCTGTGTCGGGTCTGCACCCTTTGTGTCTGAAGCCCGTTTTGTGTTTTCACAAGACCTCTAACCTAAAAAAACAGCCCAGTCCACGCCACACAGCCCCTGTTACGAGTGTAGCCACCTTCTGCATGTGGTGGTCAACTGACATATTCAGCGGGACAAGAAATCCAACCACCCTATGGCGCAAGTCGAGGAAGCTGCAGCCTATATGGTCGCAGAAACGTCTGAGCCTCTGATTCAGAGCATCTACTCGGCTCTGTACCAGAGGTCTGCAATCGGTCCTGTTGACTATGCTGCAAATGGTGAGCTCTGCTTTCATCTCGCAAGCAGGATTGGCAGTCTTTACCACTTCTGTTAGCCTATCGAAATCAGAGCTAATTTCTTCCGATCCAAAGTGACACACATCATTGGTACCAACGTGAGCCACCACCTGCAGCTGGCTGCACCTGTACTCTGCTGCCTACAGGCTGTGTCTTTTCGTTCTCGCTCGCTCTACAGGTAGTGCGCCGAAAACCCAAGCCACCATTTACGCTTCCCACAGTAGCTTCCGTACAGTACAAAATCACATCACCCTTTATATAATACATATCATAAACATTGTCACTAAGCGTGCATCATTTTATACGAACGACATCTTGCACGAGTATATAAAATGGCATAGATGAACATTTTCATTTCATTAATCCATGAGAAAATATTATTTACTAAATTACTCATTTCACGTATTTCTTTACGTAAGTTACAAATATACATTATCAAAGCACTCTAACAGCGCACATATCACACTTTTCGCATAGTTTTTGCTTATCACATATTACAACGAACTTTAAATGCAAAAAGTGTTATAATTCAGATGACTGGTTGGATAATAGTGTTATAAGCGATGGGTAGTATAGCTATAATCAATATGGCTGACTCAAAAGGAATTCACATTTTAGAGGAAAATATCCTCTAGATTAAGAGAATTGTTTGTTTTTTTGATTTCAGATAAAATTCGCTGAGTGCAGGCATTCCGTCATGGACGCGCCTCATTTTGGACAGAGCAACTTTAACTCCTCGGATGGGGGCTTAATAATGATTGAATTTCTTATAAGTAAACGTTGTCCAGGAATCAGTAAATAATGTGCAAGAAGATTTACGTTGATTGCTTCATTAGTTTTTCCTAAAACATCGTAAAAATCGCTTATATTATAGGCTGACTGAGGAGAATGGTTCCTTAAAGACAGAGTACTAGCTGAGGTTTGGTAAGAATGGTGAAGGAAACCGATTTATCCTTTTGAAGAAGTTATCCCGACATTCAACTTTATCGATTCAGGGTATCCCGGTCACTATAAATCTGGATGCCCGGAATGCGCTTTGAACCCTGCTTCTCTGAAATACGAATCCAGTGCATTACTCACTGATCTACCTTATACGGCATCCACAGTAGAGGACTGCTCCATCAGCGAGCAATATGAGAGTACTATTGGTCTTATCAGGTAAGTCGTTGTCTATACTGGGCAAATCAGCAGTGTTCACCTCCAGTGGCCACTGAGTACAGGATAAGTGGAAAATCTCTCTTCGTCTACTTCACTAAGGACATATGGACGTCAGTAATTTGTATTTTATTGCTCCTGTGACAGTTCACCTCAAGGTGCTTAATTTTTTCTTCAGTTGGAGGTTGTGATTAAACTTCCAGTTTCACATTCCATCGGGGACGAGACCAATAGAAATAAAGGCCTTTAGATTGATGAAAGCAATTAATCTGGAGGAAATCTAAGGGTGGCATTAAAAGTTAGATCCTGCATCTATCCAGAGGCTAAGATGCTCATCCAGCTATAAGCAAGACGTGAAACAAACTTTAGCATTTTACTGCACATAGTGCGATGCCAGAGGGGGGAAAATAGGATGTACTTTCATCCACAACTTCAGGTTTAGAAATTATCTGATGAACGGTGCCTGTCTGTTCAGTGGAAGTTTTCGGGCTAAGAGAACAACTGAGGAATGACAGCCTGACCTGGAGCCTATAGTGCAATTTGTGACACGTTAGTTGGACGTTACTTTTGTTCCATATGTCGAACAAGTCTGACTGCTCACTTGCTGTCTGCCATCTTTCAGCATTTGAAGGACTAGTGATATTTCTTTCAAGGTGATGGTTAAAACGGTCTTATGATACGGTACATGATGAAATAAAATCAAAGAAAAAAATGTTAGTTTAACTTGCGACGTAAAGGCACACAAGTGGGCTGCTACAATTGTGATGAGTAAGTTAGCACACCCTTATCATCGATGTAGGTCCCTAATAAGAAAGATCCATTAGTTGCTAGAACTTTTATATTGATGTGTTTCGTGCATCACCCATGATCAGGACATCTGTTAAAAAACATCACAATTGTTATGCACATATATATTATAGATTGCATATGAAGAGCCAATATACTTAGACTCATAGAACAAAACTAAACTTGCCAGAGAAAAACTTAATCCAGTGTATCGTGTTAAGTAGTACCTGCTGTGATGATGGCCCCCAACCAACAGCGTTCCGCTGTTACAAAATTAGCTATCATAAGGCGGCATGGATGTAGAAGTACCGAGACGGTGCATTAAATGTCGATAGACAATTACCAACAGAATTCACTATAGAAACAAATGTGAAAACATAAAGTAACAATAAACGACGCCAAAGGTTTTTAAGGAAAACTAAGAATCACAATCAGAAATGTGCAAAGATAACATTCAGACAATAGTACATCATTAATACATGTGACGCAAGTGAGGGATGTTGGGAGTGGGAGGAAGGGGGAACAGGGAGACATGGTGAGGGAGGGGGGATACGAAATAATCTCAGCCTATGCAAATGAGAGCCAGCAATCTCTAACACTGGTAAACTTACGATTCAAATACGGAAGAGATGTCTACTGTAAGTCTATTAGGAACTGCACAGCCACAAATAGAAAATGCAGGTGTAATTTGTTAAAAGAAGTATGTTATTAAATTATTCCAGTCCTACCTACGTGAGTTCGATCTATATTCCATATAGTTTTATGTACATTCTAGGTGTACTTCAGAATACGAAGGGTCACGGGCGAATATGCACCAGAGTGAGAAGAGGAAAGAGGGAAGGAGGGAGGGGGAGGGGAGGGCAAAGGGCATAGGGAAAAATGTATATCGACTTACAGTGCCACTGCACTAAGAAAGTCACAGTACATAAAAGATTTTAGAATTTACAAAGACCAAAGAAATAATGAAGAACAGTAGTAGTATTTAACAGACCTTGTGATAAATCTTATGTTCCATCAGTTTGTGAACATAGGAAATGACATGTGTTTGCTATTACCAGGAAGTAGCATTAAAAATACAATAATATTTTCCACATCTAATAAGAGACCACCTCCTCGACCAATTAAACCCAACTGGCTCCAGTTAGGCGATAATCCAAACAATTTTTCTCGTGCAACGATTAACTGTGGAATATGCAACACAGGGGAGAGAAAAAGAGGAGGAGGTTGTAGTATTTGACTGTGTGCGAATGATGAGAAAGGCAAGCCGGTACTGTCAAGGGAAGTAGTAAATGGAACAGTGAATAAATGTGTGTGGTAGGTGCTGGGAGAGGGGTGTGGAGGTGTACAAGACCACGAGAGATTGTGGCACAACATTACGCCAAAACTGGGGTCCACACGACCCAACGCATGACGCATTGTTACAAATTATATAGACGTGTACCATCCAAATTAATAGCAACTGCGCATTCAACTGGGATTATGCATAGACAGCTGACATACATATTAACTTTTTCTTTTTAGTCATCAGCATTCTGATTGGTACGTTGCGGCCCACCAGGAATTCCTCTCCTGTCCCAACTTCTCCATCTCTAGCACTTGCACCCAACATCCTCAATTATTTGTTGGCTGTATTCCAGTCTCTGTCTTCCCCTACAGTCTTTACCTCTGCAGCTCCCTCAAGTACCATGGAAGGCATTCCTTGGTGGCCTGGAACGGGTTCTGTCACCTTCTCCCTTCTTCTTGTCCGTGTCTTCCACATGCTACTTTCTTCGCCGATTATTCGGAGAATCTCCTCATTCCTTACCTTATCAGATCATCTAATTGTAAAAATCCTTCTCTAGCACCTCGTTTCAGGCACTTCCGTTGTCTTCCTTCCCGGTTTTGGAACAGTCCATGATGCACTACCACATAATGCTCTTCTCCAAATGTACGTTCTCAGAAATTTCTTCTTCATATTAAGACCGATGTTTGATGCTAAGATTCTATTTGCCAAGAAAGCCCTCTTTGCTTGTAATTTTTTTATGTCCTCCTACCTTCGTCCGTCGTGTGTTATTTTACATGCAAGGCTGGAGAATTCCTCAGCTTAGACAATTTTGTGATTACCAATTCTGATGTTACATTTGCCTCTAATCTAGTTTCTGCTACTCCTCATTACATTTGTCCTTCTTGGTTTCTGTACTCATTAAACCAATCCATTCAAGAGGTGCTGCAGTTCGTAAGTTTCACCGAAGATGGAAATGTCTTCTTCAGATCTTATCCTTGATATCCTTCCACCTTGAATTTTAATCCCATTTTGTACCTTTCTTTTATTTCCGCCACAGCTCCATCGGCGTATGGCATGAACACTAGGAGCAAAAGAGTACACTCCTGTCTCATATTCTTCTTACTCCAAGCACTTCGTTCTTGGCCTTTGATTCCTACTTTTCCCTCTTGGTTCGTGTACATACTGTACAATATTCATCTTTACCTATAGCTTACTCCAATTTGTCTCAGGATTTCGAACTTTTCGTTCCGTTTTACATTGTCTACTGCTTCTTCCAGCTCGATAGATCCTACGCACGTGTCTTGATTTTTCTTTAGTTTTGCTCCCTTTATTAGTCGCAAGGTCATAACGGCTTCTCTGAAGCCTTATCTTACACCATTGTACTCGTGTGAAAAATGTATTGTGTTTTGACCGATATTCAATTAATGTGCGATGGCTGAAGGGCGTTAATAAGTTCTAACAGCAAACGGCCTTCTGTCGTAGTTGACCTTTGTTGGTGATAAGGATGTGCTCTGATACTGAAATAAAAAAAAAAAGAAAGAAACTGGTCAGAGAGTTCCTGGTCGGTTCAAATAAGTGAGCTACACCTGGCTGAACCCGTACGAGTTGGACTAATGTTGAAGGTGTACGCACAAACATTATTATTCTGGTTTCCGCAAGGTAAAGTGAGCAAAAGCTCTCATCCACCCGAAGGTTTGTTTGGACACCACAATGCCATTGTCTTACTAGAGATGGTACACCTTTGCCTTTCTTCAATTACTTAACTGATTTACCGAGACAATTGTAGGGGGATGTACTGTTTAACGTAGAGTCCGACCGGCCATATGACTTGGCGTTTTCCACGTACCCAAAATACACACATCAAATAGAGTTTTGCATCATCCCAGTTCCCACAACTAACGAAGATAGACGTTCACTGTGGATATTGTATCACAGACATAGTCCCTTTGACTGTTCGGATATGTCAGTGAACTCGCTCAAAGATGTAAACAACCATGCATGAGCTGCGCCTGTTAGACGGAGGGAGTCCGACAGCCGATGAGTTCCAGTCATTTCACACGGCCCGTGTTTCTGTAATTCAACCATGCATGGACCGTCAAAACCGCAGTTCTATCGCGTCCGCATCATTACTTTGTGCCAGGAAGGGCTCTCAACGAGAGAAGTGTCCAGGCGTCAGGGAGTAAACCAAAGCGATGTTGTTCGGACATGGAGGAGATACAGAGAGACAGGAATTGTCGATAACATGCCTCGCTCAGACCGCCCAAGGGCTACTACTGCGGTGGATGACTGCTATCTACGGATTATGGCTTGGACGAACGCTGACAGCAACACCACCTTGTTGAAAAAATGGCTCTGAGCACTATGGGACTTAACATCTTTGGTCATCAGTCCCCTAGAACTTCTTAAACCTAACTAACCTAAGGACAGCACACAACACCCAGCCATCACGAGGCAGAGAAAATCCCTGACCCCGCCGGGAATCGAACCCGGGAACCCGGGCGTGGGAAGCGTGAACGCTACCGCACGACCACGAGATGCGGGCCCACCTTGTTGAATAATGCTTTTCGTGCAGCCACAAGACGTCGTGTTACGATTCACAACGTGCGCAATAGGCCGCATGACGGGCAACTTCACTCCCGACGTACACGGCGACGTGCATCTTTGCAACCACAACACCATGCATCGCAGTACAGATGGGCCCAACAACATGCCGAATGGACCGCTCAGAATTGGCATCACGTTCTCTTCACCGATGAGTATCGCATATGCCTTTAACCAAACAATCGTCGGAGACATGTTTGGAGGCAACCTCATCAGGCCTTAGACACACTGTCCAGCGAGTGCAGCAAGGTGCAAGTTCTCTGCTGTTTTGGGGTCGCATTACGTGGGGCCGACGTACGCCACTGATGGTCATGGAAGGCGCCATTACGGCTGTACGATACGTGAATGCCATCCTCCGACCGACAGTGCAACCAATGTCTTCCTGCTGATAGCTGGCCGGGGTGTCCGAGAGGTTCTAGGCGCTTCAGTCTGGAACCGCGCGATCGCTACGATCGCAGGTTCGTATCCTGCCTCGGCATGGATGTGTGTGATGTCCTTAGGTTAATTAGGTTCAAGTAGTTCTAAGTTCTAGGGAACTGACGACCTCAGATGTTAACTCCCATAGTGCTCAGAGCCATTTGAACCATTTTCTTCCTGCAGATAACGACATGGCTCGGCTAGAGTGGCCAGCATGTTCTCCAGATATGAACCCTATCAAACATGCCTGGGATGGATTGAAAAGGGCTGTTTATGGACGACGTGTCCCACCAACCACTCTGAGGAATCTACGCCAAATTGCCGTTGAGGAGTGGGTCAATCTGGACCAACAATGCCTTGATGAACTTGTGGATAGTATGCCACGACGAATACAGGCATGCATCAATGCAAGAGGACGTGCTACTGGGTATCAGAGTTTCCGGTATATACAGCAGTCTGGACCACCACCTCTGAAGGTCTCGCTGTATGGTGGGACAACATGCAGTGTGTGGTTTTCATGAGCAATAAAATGGGCGGAAATGAGGTTTATGTTGATCTCTATTCCAATTTTCTGTACAGGTTCCGGAACTCTCTGAACCGAGGTGATGCAAAACTTTTTTTGATGTATATATTTCCGGAGGTTAGAGATATTATAAGTAGAGCGCGGATTTTAGGTAAAAACCTATTTGGTTCCTGAATTCCTATTTGCATAAAAATTTGTGCTTATGCGTTTCATGACTACTTACACGTAATAGCGTTAATTGTATAGGACCTAAAAAAGCCTATTTCGACGTTAGTGCCTATTTTTGTCTGTTTCGGCTTTAATATCTTAAAAAGTGCCTATTTCATCATATAAGACAGTAGCTCCAAGTTTTTCCACACTATACGACACATGGAAAAAAATATTTTCTGCCCAGCGTGCAGCAAGGTGCATAGTTGATATGCGCTCATGCTTCGTATTTGGCCAACACTTCGGTCTTTTTTTATTTTTTTATATCGCTATGCCTGTTAATACCAAATACTCTTTATAGGTATTTTATTATTCATATGTAAAAAATAGATCACGGATCTTTAGGTTAAAACCTATTTTTTTCCTAAGCTCCAATTTGCATATAAGTTGGTACTTATGCGTTTCATGAGTAACTAAACTGAATACCGTTAGTTCTATAGGACCTAAAATTGCGTATTTCGACGTTGACGCCTAATTTTGCCTATTTCGGCATCAAAATCCTAAAAAGTACCTATTTCGTTGATCTGGCATAGTGTTTTCAAAGATTAGAAAAAGGAAGTAAACTTAGGGCTTTATGTCTCGTCGAAGGCGAAGGTCGTTAGAGAATGCTTACAATTTCTTTGCTTGCCTTACTACCAACAACACTCGGCACGGTTGAATGGTCATCCATCCAAGCACGCGCCGAGAGCGACAGTGTTTAATTTCGGTGAGCGAATGGGAACCGGTCAAAGATTTGAGGTACACATTAGAATCGAACGTGTGAGTACTAAATGTTTTATTTGAAAATATTTCGTTCGTAGGATTCTGGCCAGCTGTGTATTTTCGCAAAGAAACGGTATCATAGGCCTTAAGCTGAGCACGGATTAAAACATCACAATGTTAATCGTAGACGCCCTCTATAGCTAAATTACTGCCCTTCGCGCATTTTCTCGCTGCTGTCTACAGGCAGTCCTATCAAACTACTCTGTTTCGAGAATGGTATTATAAGTGAATTTTCCGGTTCGAAAAATAATTTGCCAGCAGTGAGATGTTTTCATCTGAAGCACCGGTAGATTCCATTCGCTTGTTCAGAAGGGGCGGCCATGTGTCAGGTGCCATATGTCCAGCAACGAGTACGGTACTTCCCCTACCACTCCCATGCACCGCAGTAAAAGGGAAGAAAAACAGGTCATCTTTCACTTTTTCCCAGCGAAAACAAATCAGTACATTGTGTAGCGACCGACGTGCTAAGTGTTACTGACGTTCTAAGTGCAAAATAAATTCTAATTTCTGTGTGAGAATACTACGCCATGCCGAAAACAGCTAGTTCAAAGTCTACTCATATAAGGCGGTGGCTGCAAGATTTTCCGCATTATACAACAGATGGGAAAATTATTTTCTGCCAAGCATGCAACAAGGAGGTTAGTTGATGTTTTTCTTAGACTTCTTATTTTCTTGTCACTTAGGATTCTTTTTTATCGCTATCCTTTAGTAATACGAAATACTCTTTATATGCGATTCTAAACTGCATTTCTCTTTTCTCTCGTTTTAGGTTTCGAGTGTTAAGAAATCTCACTTAACTCAGCATGCAGATGGAATCTCACATAAAGCTAATGTTGAACGAAAGTCAAAATTGAAGCAAACTCTTTTAACCAAAAATCTGGTGAATCCTCCGAAAAAAAAAAGAAGTTCAGCAGTGATTTGTGTCATGCACTTGTGGCAGCAAACATCCCCTTTCGGAAACTAGAAAACCCTATTTTCAGAGGTTTTCTTGAGAAGTACTGCCATTAGTCTATTCCTGCAGAGTCAACTTTACGTAAGAATTATGTGGATTCAGCTTACATTGCTGCATTGCACAGAATCCGGGAAGATGTTGGAGAATCATGTATGTGGATTTCTGTGGATGAAACTATTGACAGTCTTGGCCGTTACATTGCAAACCTGATTATTGGCAAGCTAGATCCAGATGCTCCATCCAGGGCTCATTTGATTTACTCAAAACAGCTTGCAAAAACTAACCAACAAACAATAGCACAGTCTGTGAACAATGGGCTTAAGGTGCTATACCCAAACGGAAAGGATGAGAATAAGGTGCTTCTGGCCGTCACTGATGCTGCTGCATATATGATAGCAGCGTTTCAACTATTAAAAGTATTCTACCCATTGAAGCTGCACGTAACTTGTGTAGTGCATGGGATCAACCGCATAGCAGAGCAAGTAAGGCTACAATTTCCTAAAGTAAATAAAGTAATATCTATGGTGGCGAAAATTTTTGTTAAGGCACCATCAAGAATACAGGCATTCAAAGAACAGCTTCCAGATGTCCCATAGCCGCCAGAGCCTGTTGTCACTCGCTGGGACACGTGGCTGATAGCAGCAGAATACTATAGTACGCATCTCTCAGCTGTCCAGAAGGTGGTTGAAAATATACCGGAGGATGCTGCATCTGCATCTGTAACTGCAGCAATGGAGTTACTCAAAGATACTTCTTTAAAACGGGACTTATCTTACATTAGGGCCCACTACACATTTATGGCAAGAATAATTTCACAATTAGAAGGTTCAGAGAGACCTATCTACGACAATATTTCTTTGCTTGAAGAAATCAAAATGAAAATTAATGAAGAGCCAGGTGAAGTAGGGGAAAAAGTAGGGGCAAAAATGCAAACGGTTTTGTAGAACACTGGCCTGAAGGAGTTGTGTGCAGCTGCCGACTGGAAAATCCAGCACTCCTGACTGCAGCATTCCTGTCCAACATGTGCCGAAAATGAAGTACGCCCCTGTCACATCTGTTGATGTAGAACGTTGTTTTTCAGCGTATAAATTGATTCTGACTGACAAGCGCCACTGTTTTTCACTATAAAACCTAGAAAAGATTTTGGTTATTTATTGTGAAGCCAACTATGGTCAGAATATGTGAAACTACGAATGTATTAATTAAACCATTGCCACATCTTTTTTTTACGGAGATCTTTATCTTGCAGTAACTCAAAAATATTTGGACTTATGTTCAACATTAATGTTTCCAGAATGAGATTTTCACTCTGCAGCGGAGTGTGCGCTGATATGAACCTTCCTGGCAGATTAAAACTGTGTGCCCGACCGAGACTCGAACTCGGGACCTTAATGTTGTAGATTGCTGTGCTCTGTAACTGTGTAAATATTCATTCTCCTTCTTTTAATGACTAATAAGATGTTCATACTGTCAACACTGTGTATTTTAATTTATTTTTATTTTCTCTGCATCATTTTTATTAGAGCCTAAAAAATGGTTCAAATGGCTCTGAGCACTATGGGACTTAACACCTATGGTCATCAGTCCCCTAGAACTTAGAACTACTTAAACCTAACTAACCTAAGGACAGCACACAACACCCAGGCATCACGAGGCAGAGAAAATGCCTAACCCCCCCGGGAATCGAACCCGGGAACTCGGGCGTGGGAAGCGAGAACGCTACCGCACGACCACGAGCTGCAGACTATTAGAGCCTATTTTAGGTTTTATATAGCCTAAATGAACTACTGAAGGAGCCTATTTTAGGTACCTAAAACACATTTTTTTTACGACGTAAAAATCCGTGATCTAGTTATAAGTCCCAGAAAACATCCTCGAACCGACTGGCTATCGAATATCCGACCTTTAGATTTGTAATCCTTTACCCACGGAGCCGTCGAGCAACATCAGGTCTTCGTATCACACGCTAACTGATTGAAGAATGATAGTTTAATATCGAGTGTCACAACAGTTAGCACGCTGTCTGTTTTAAGCCGAAAACGTTATTCTAATAACAACACCATCAACAATTATTAATGTTATTATTATATCTCCTGAGCTGATATGCGGCACTCGCTTCTTACGCGAGTGGAATAGCATAATTAATATTTAAGAACTCTCTGTCATGTACTGTAATTGGTTTGAACAGAACAAGCTTGGCCAAACAACGCATTTATCCAGAGTATCTCTACGTAGTGAGGCCAGACTTTTCGATAGCCCCTTTATAAGCTGACTGTCTTCACCAGCCTGGTTACTTAGTTCCGGACCAGTATTTCATTTGCTACCGTTTTGTCTACCTTGATACGCTAACCTACCTATGGCTTTTTAGGTCAGGTGCAAGGAGTAACGCACCAGATGGCACGAGCACGCCGCAGGTGCAAGTCCACCGTGGGAAAGACGCCGCTAGACCAACAGGTACAAAGAGTACCGCATACCTGTTCATCTCGGATACCAGATTTGCCTGCCCACAGTCAATACACATTACCCTCCAAGTCTCTTCGCATCTCTTGACGATCACCGACTTCTCATTCGCCCACTAAAACTGACTGTGAGAATTTGCTACTGCATCTCTTTCTGTTGCTGCGTCATCTGTAAAGAAGACTGAAGATACCGACGAAAGCCTGTTAGATTGAGTTACAAATGAGAGGCAGAAGTATTCTCATGTTTACTGACTGGCTGTTGAAGGATTCCGCTTACGTTGAGGATGACACGGTTACATTTTCTACTCTTGAAATCCCCCTCCCCCTTCCCCCCATTGCCATCATGTGATTTTATATGTCACATGCTACTATGATGTTATATTCAACAGTTTCTTTTCTAGTGTGCCCGCAGCATGCATGAAGTCGAAGAACGAAATATTTAATTTTTGCCACAGTTTGACTTGTTTACTCGTAGTGACCACAACGTTACAAGACGAGCTCGTTTCGGGGATTTGTCATCATCAGGAGTATCTGTGCAGATGGTATTACAGATATAATATTGTTCCTTAAGTCTGTGTCAGTTTCTATATCCATGTATGACACATTATGTTTACGTCTTAGCTGTTATAACAGAGAGACAACTGATTCTTACACTCCAAGATGCAATATGGATCGCGCCATATCAGTTAAGAAGTTAGCATAATGTGCCACACGCAGACACAGAAACTAACATAGTCATGAGGAACAATGTCATACCTATCATAACATCTGCACAGATACGCTCACTGGTTGCAAAACGC
The DNA here is from genome assembly GCF_021461395.2 of Schistocerca americana. Taxonomy (NCBI): domain Eukaryota; kingdom Metazoa; phylum Arthropoda; class Insecta; order Orthoptera; family Acrididae; genus Schistocerca; species Schistocerca americana. The sequence continues at coordinate 224,652,607 of NC_060120.1, read as the reverse complement.
CGAAAAGAGTTCGTCATGTAGCCTCGTAATCACTACGAATAAGTAAATCAGCAGTGTAGCAGAAACCTATACCAAAAATAAAATATGTCTTTATACAGAGTAGAAAACCAGAAACGAAATGTTCAGATTAAATAGGATGTAAGACAGGGATGTTGTCTTTCGCCTCTACTGTTCAATCTATACATCGAAAAAGTAATGATGGAAATAAAAGAAAGATTCAACAGTGGAATTAAAATTCAAGGTGAAAGGATATGAATGATAAGATTCGCTGATGACATTGCTGTCCTCAGTGAAAGTGAGGAAGAATAACAGGAACTGTCAAATGGAATGAATAGTCTAATGAGTACAGAATATGAGTTGAGAGCAAATCGAAGAAAGAAGAAAGTAGTGAAAAGTAGTAGAAATTAGAACAGCGAAAAACTTAACATCAGGAGTGGTGGTAACGAAATAGATGAAGTTAAGAAGTTCTGCTACCTACACACCAAAGTAACCTATGAGTGGACGGAACAAGAAGGACATAAACAGCAGACCAGCGCTGGCGAAAAGGGCATTTCTGGCCGAGAGAAGTATACTAGTATCAAACATAGGTCTTAATTTGAGGAAGTTCGAGCACAGCACTGTACGGTAGTGAAACACAGACTGTGAGGAAATCTGAAAAGAAGAGACTCGAAGCATTTGAGATGTGGTGCCACAGAAGAATGTTGAAAATTAGCTGGACTGATGAGGTAAGGAATGAGGAGGTTCTCCAGAGAATCAGAGAGGAAAGGAATATCTGGAGAACACTGACGAGAAGAAGGGATAGGATGGTAGGACATCTGTTAAGATATCACGGAATAGCTTCCATGGTACTAGATGGAGCTGTAGAGGGTAAAAACTGTAGAAGAAAACGGTGATTGGAATACATCCAGCAAATAACTGAGGACGTAGATTGCAAATGCTAGTCTGAGATGAAGAGGTTAGCACAAGAGAGGAATTCGTCGTGGGCCAAGGCTACTTGGAATCCTTGGTCCACCCCGATTCGCTATTTATGGTGCTAAGAAACCTCTCTAAGCAACTCTTCAATAAACAGCAACAAAGGTCTGATAACAATCACGTCCTGCATTTCGAAACGCGTTATGATACAGCCATGCAAACTAGCACCCATTAGCACTCACGTGACCATACATAAAAATAAGCCGTAATTAGTTGGAACACTTACCAGGTACGAAACTTCCTGGCAGATTAAAACTGTGTGCCGGACCGAGACTCGAACTCGGGACCTTTGCCTTTCGCAGGCAAGTGCTCAACCAACTGAACTACCCAAGCAGTTCTGCAAGGTTCGCAGGAGAGCTTCTGTAAAGTTTTGAAGGTAGGAGACGGGGTTCTTGCAGAAGTAAAGCTTTGAGGACGGGGCGACAGTTGTGTTAGGGTAGCTCAGTTGTCTGAGCATTTGCCCATAAAAGGCAAAGGTCCCAAGTTCGAGTCTCAGTCCGGCACACAGTTTTAATCTGCCAGGAAGTTTCATATCAGCGCACACTCCGCTGCAAAGTGAAAATCTCATTCTGGACTTACCAGGTAGTTCACTGCTACCACACACGAGAAACAGTCGTCAGATTAATCTAAAAAATACACTAACAATGCAAGTGGCTGGTCTGTACCAGTAGGTCACACCCCCACTTTAAAAAATTAGCTATTGGGAGTCGAACCAAGTACGTCCGGTTCGACTGTCATCCTTTTACCAACGTAGGTCACGGAAATTGCAAGGAAAAACATTACCGGACGACCTCACACGACCTTAGACTAAGGGAAGTCTGGTCGGAGGGTGTAGCGAAAGCGCGAATCGGAAAACGAGCTCTCGTTGACCGAATGTGGATGGCAGGATACGAGCGGTAATGACGTGTGGAAACGCATTTAGGCAGGGAGGAAACAATCAGCACGGGTTATCTCTCCTCGGCTCTCCTCCCCCTCCGGCCCGGTGGCGCGGTGTGCTCCAGATGCACCGGACCAGCCGCTCCCCTCTACCCCGCTGCGGCGGCGACTGCTGTGCCGGGAAAATAAAAACGGCTGCGCCTGCGGCAGCGCGTGTACTCCTCGGCGGTCGGCGCCACCTAGCGGACTGCAGCTCCTCCTCCTTCCCACAGAAGACGCGGACACTGCGGGTAGCAGCCGACGCGGCAGCGCGCGCAGAAGCACACGACCGCAGCACGACGTCACCTCGCCAGCGGCAGCCGGGCACCCGGGGACGAAACATGAGGTGAGACGATAATACCGTGCTGGTGGGCTTAACACTCCTTCCCTCAAGCACAGAGCTCTGAACTAGTGCAGCTGGTTCGCCCACCTCGCAACTGTCACTGAAAGCGAACATGTATTATGTACAACGAAACGTTTCAAAACCAAACTTGTCTTCAGGCCCCTATTCTCAGTATAGTAAATCTGTTCAAAAAACGGGATTTTTTTTTATTTTTGCGATACTTTTAGTCAATGTATACAAGAAGGGAGACATGTTGCAGATGATTCATTTTTAATATGTCGCACAACGTTTCAATCCCAAACTGATCTTAAGGTGTCCATTCTCAGTTTACGATCCCTGTTCAAGCCAAAGTCGAGTTTTCATTTTTATAATATCTCTATTCAGTATACAGATGTAGAATTATTGCTACGCAGGTTTCTGTTTTAACGTTTCGTACAATGTTTCAAACCCAAGTACATCTTCAGGTGCTCATTCTCAGTATGCAACATCTGTTCAAAAAATACCTGAATTTTTACCTCTTTAATATTTGTATTCGACATATAAACGAAATATACGCAACAAATGTTTTTTTCTCCGTGTATCACGTGGCGTTTCAAAGCCCAATTCATATTTAGGCGCTCCTTCTCAATATACCAGGTGTGTAAAAAAATTAATTTTTATTTTATTAATATTCCTATTCAACGTGTAGATAAAGACTTATGTGATACACAGTTTCATTTCTGATGTGTCATACGGCGTTCCAAATCCAAGCTCGTCTTCAGACGCCCATTCACAATATACGAAATCCGTTCCAAAAGTATTCGAATGTTTTAATGTTTCTGTTTAACGTGTAGATGAAGAATTATAGGCTACACTCGTTTAAATTTTGATGAGTCATGAGACATTTCTATTCCAAGTTCATCCTCAGGTGCCCATTTTCAGCACATGATGTCCGTTCAAAAACACCCAGATTTTAAGTGTTCGTTGGGTACATACAATTTTCAGACATTTAGCCCTCTATTCTGGTTGTGATTGGCTTCACAGTCAACAATTGTGGTTTAATTGATCATTTTTTCCCATTCTTGTTGTTGTTAGCTGAATAAAATTGTCTTTTTACTGTTCTTCCGATTGCAATATTGAACAGGTTCAGCTATTAAGCTATTTTCGAATGCGAAACTAAAAATTCGTTTCTCGTGAACATAGTATTAAAATAAATAACCTCAACCTTTTCGGCTATGTGGCCGTCTCATCTCCTGATTATATATTCCAAATGCTTTGGGGCATCTGAAAAATGGTAAATTCCTGAAGAAAAGTTTTAATGGTAGCTCTCTGCAGTGTATTCTTATGAAGTTTCTTGATTTAATAAGACTTGTGGACCATCCTTAAATTCATCTTCCTGAATAAGTTTCTACGCCCACATGTTACAGTTTCACAAGTAACACGTCGGACAGACGTAAGAGGACCGCTACAACTATATGTAAGGAAACGCCATTTGGCTTGTGTATAGTTTTTCATATGTATCAAGAGTAAGTTTCACTTACATCTATACATTCGAAACATCACAGAATTATAGTGGTCCGATGCTACTGCTTCAACGTTTCCAAACCATATGCAAGGAAACGCGATTTGGCTTGTGTACAGTTTTTCATATGTATCAAGAATAAGTTTTACTTACAACTATACATTCGATACATCACAAAATTATAGTGGTCAGATGCTACTGCTTCAACGTTTCCAACGTTTTCGTGGCACACCTGAACATCTGAATCTTACTGCGTTAAAAACGAACAAACATTAACAACTGTAGTAATATAAAAAGATATAACAAAGCACTGATTATGGAATTGATCGGTACCAGCGCAACGAAATTGTGAAATCCACAAAAGCAATTAGATCTGGTCGAAATGCGTGTTATTTTTCCTCGTTCCCCGCGTTAGAAGGTAACTATCAGGTAGTTAAACCTGGAAAGTAGGGTTTTGTAGCGAAAGTCAGAACAATAGTAGCTCTCTGCGAACTATGCTACTAGTCAACATCCTGATAGTTGAAACTGGTACCTGACTGCTTGCCTTTCCGGGACATTTATTCTGTGAGAGCTGTTCTGGGACGGCTCACAACTCTCCCTTTAGAACTTCAGTTTCCAGAAACCCTCAGGCCTTATTTACTGAAAAGCTCGTCAAACCTGCTGCACTCCGCCTCCGTGGATGATCCGTTATCGCGGCCGACTGGTATCGATATTCGATACCGCCTAGAATTTTATCTGTCGGCTGAACTGGAACGCGGACCATTCGGCCAGGTGAGGACAACAGCAGGGCTATCCGTAGGAGACTAGCGACGCCGATTCCGAAAAGTCACTGTTTATTATTTTTTCTGTTTCATTACGACTTGGGACGATGTTCCCCTCAAGCAATACGACAAGTGCGGTGTTTGGATCCGCAGCTTTCAATTCACTTACAACACGCTTGTGATCCGCAGTAATGGCACATGTAAGGCCCACACTAATGCCGGCGTAAAGGCTTGAGCAACAGACTTCCGCTTTACGAGCAGTCCCGGAGGACACGAAACGTCAAGAGCGTACTTACTATCTGGACTGACGGTGGAGGGGGGGGGGGGGGGGGGAAGGTAACGGGCGGAGATGGGCGCCTCATTATTTTCATGGAAAGAGAAGAGATGGAGGAAACAAAGCACAGTTTATTATGAAATAAAAGTCATAACAAACAATCGTGTTTGTTAATCACCAAACACACTAATGCTACCACTTATTAACCCTATTTTCTATACTGAGAGAGCGCAGTCAGAGAGATCTGTACAAGTTATTTTGCTGTCCGGCAGCTGATGTTCAGGTAGGTGCGAATACAGATGCATAGACCTTATGTATTCACATCTTAGTGGATTTTGACGTTGGCTGGTAACACAACCAAAGGCGTCGCGAAGTGAAGGAACAAAGTTACTAGAAGCTATTAGAACGTAGAGCCACCGGAATTTTCAGTTTCCAGGAAAGGTGGAATAGCTTTAGATTTCACGAGAAACGGCTCTTGATACACTTGTTATTAGTTACTATCCACTGCATGCTCTCCCTTTCTTCCGACTCATACAGATGATACGTCTGGAGGGACGGAATACCGAACGTTTACGTAGATCATGATTCGTTTTATTCCTGTTTTGGAAAGGAAGGACTGAGTGGCAGGCAGAAGGCCTGCCCTGGCCTTTGCTGGGTACGCTCTTGAGAAACCGCCTTAAGTATGCGACGAAGCAGAGCATAGTCTATCGTTACGTCAGCATGCTGTAAGACGACAACACAACGGAGACGAGAAGTTTCCTGGATGATTATTGCAGAAAAGCGCATGCGACAGTTTACTGAATCACGCGTGTGTGTTATTTTAGTTTACTGAAGCATGACGTGTCTGTTATTTTAGTGAAGTGTCTTTACTAGTACTAAAAACTTCAAAGAGATCTATTTATACATGAAAAATAACTCGCAAAATAAAAATACAACTATTATGAAAAATCCGGCGTGAAAGAAGCAGATTTCATTATCAGCGCATTTCCCTTTATTTTACTTAGAACCATGTGTTGTTCTTCTTGTTGCTGGCAGCCTTATCCGTACAGACTGGGACTCGAACAAAAACGCACACTAAGTAAAATAACCCAATGATGATGGCGTAACATCGCCGAAACATGTATGGGCGAAGAGAAACTAACAAGGAACTATGTTTCACACAACAAACAACAACCAAATCGTGTCTATTGTTATAAATCTTCTAAAGATGAGTAAAGAACCACAGGTGAAGAGAGCCTATGTTGTAAGTTTAATCGAGTATAATATGGCGTTAGGTTGATAAATGCCCAGTCAAAAAATGGGAGAGGGCTTCTGGCGGTGGAAAGAAAGGTACCCAGGAGCTGCTAGTAGCGTGCCAAAGCCTCAAGGAGAACAGCAAATAAACAAGGAAATTAAATTTGACTGTTTGCACGAAGTTTATAGACGCACAAATCGATCGCAACAGAAAGCTTTCTACGAGCACGCAGAGACGTTTCATGAGTAGCTACATCTCTTCAGGAAGCGCCAACTGGTCTCAGGCGGGCGGCATCCCGCCGTGAGAACTGCTCTTCTGCAGACGCGGCCTGTTCTCGATGCGCCGCGGCACCTCGCGGGCCCATCGCCATTCTGCGCGAGAGGGACGCCCTAGCGGCCCGCCCCACGTGCCAACACGGCCGCAGACGCCACGTTCACGCTTCCGTCTGTCTCCGTCTCACACTGCTGACCGCTAGCCCAGCAGCAAAACTCATCTAGTAAACAGTCCCTCGAGGCCAGACCGGCAGGTATTGTCCCAAGCGAGGCGAAACCGGTCTTTAAAAAGCCGCGCTGAGCTTTTAGTGGGCGCCGCTGAAAGTAAACAGTGCAGTCTCCACGTGTTAACACGGCTTTGAGCTCAAGCGCTTATGCGCGTGCTTGGTTTGAAGGGAGCGAAAAAAAGCAATGTGTGTAGACTTTGCCCATTAAATACGGACGTGCAGTATTTGTTCAGAACCGGAAAGGACGGCTTTTGCTTTCGTCGTACGTTGCGGAGTCCGCACTAAGGATTCGTTAACATCGAGACAAATGAGACGAGCGCCGGATCTTCCAAGGTCAGTAGACATGATCAGCCTAGTACCTACCACGCCATGGTTAAATCACACACTCCAATTAAATTACATCGGACAAACAGCACCAAAGATTTGTTTCTCCCTAAAGTAAAAAACTGTAATCGTATAGCGTTGCTAGGCAAAACTCCTTGAGGCGCTATGTAACTTTTAAATTAACACACTCTCTTTTGTGATAATTGTTTCTTAAGACTACTTTCGTACTCTGCGTGAAGCAAAAAGCTAACAAAACTAAATTCCGCGATCAGGTCGAAGCAATTGCGTGATACCGACCGACCACAATGTGATCCTCTGTGTAGTGGTGTCATTCGGATGTGGTATGGATAGACATTGGGCTAAAACACCTCTGTCCCAGCCGTTGTTGGTAGCTTCTCATTGGCATCACGAGTCTCCTCTTTGGCATCACGTGTCTCCCACCAAAGCAAATCCCTGACAGTACCGAACTCAGCACTACATGAATTGAATCCGGGACCTCAGCATGGCAGCCAGACGCTCTGATCACTTAGCTACGGTAGTAGACTAAGCTCTGACCAGCAGCCTATTCGTGTGGTTTCTTAACTTCTCTATTTCCAAAACACCTCTTTCAGTGTTCGTTGCTTGGCCGTGCGTTAAAGTCTCCATTCACATTAAAGGTTCAGAAATTACTATAGATGGGAGATTACATCGTATTTCTATTTCTGCTTTGCTGAAAGTGAACTCTTCACTACACGAATTGCAACAGTGAATCCCCATTTGTGAATAAGGAACAGTAAATCTTGAGGAAAAAGCGGCTAATTTCTGGGCATCACAATTAACTTATCCGTAGTCTTGTTGACAAGTAAAATACTTTCTAGCAGTTTCATTGCGAACTCCTCCCACTTCCTCCAACACTTCCACCCTTATTTTTACTCTTCTGAGGTGCTAGGTTGCTCCGTGTTTCGGGGGCTACACTTGTAATGAGAAAGCCAGCGCTTTTCATATGTCAGGAATTTCTCCTCTGGCAAAGCTTCTCAGTAAAACTATGTTCTGCTTAATAAGCTGGGTGAGGTAGATTACTGGTCGATGAAATGTTCCAAGCCACAGCACGAGAAAGTCTCCTACTCTGGTCTTAGTGTTCGTGGATGTTTCACTTTTATAAAAGGAAACAGCATCATTTTGATTATTACACTGAGGCCGTAAATATCTTGGTACCGTCCAAGTTGTGCGGCATTGCTGCTTACGTGAGTGGAAAGCTACAAGCGTTATAACTTGAAAGTGTGCGTGGTTCTCGCGATTTCCAGACAGATATCCGCCGGCATTCTGTGATGAAACCACCACTCCGGCAGAGACGCTTATGATTTGCGGTTCGCAGTTATATCTGCGGTAGCGAGTCATGAGCGCACGTGCTAGCAAACTGCTGCCTGTGGAGATTATCTGTTGCCAGTAAATTAGCCATCTCCATCGAGTCCTTACTTTGAGCTGGAATGTGACGTTTCACGATTCAGAAGTAAATGTATTTGGTCGCGGCGATACATCTCGCTGCTACCTTCAGAGCAGTCTTAAGTTCGCTTAAGGCAACATGGATAAACTGGTCAATATAACAAGGTATATATGCGCTGTATACATAATGTTTGAGAAGGAACAATAAACATTTTAGGGAGTGGTAGCAGCCGGCCGCGGTGGTCTAGCGGTTCTAGGCGCTCAGTCCGGAACCGCTCGACTGCTACGGTCGCAGGTTCGAATCCTGCCTCGGGCATGAATGTGTGTGATGTCCTTAGGTTAGTTAGGTTTAAGTAGTTCTAAGTTCTAGGGGACTGATGACCACAGGTGTTGAGTCCCATAGTGCTCAGAGCCATTTGAACCATTTTCTGGAGTGGTAGCATTAACTAATTCAACAAAAACATTCCATATAACGTCCCCAATTTTGTTTCAGATCTATAGCTGTTAGAATGTAAGCCAGATAAATACTAGCAGAAGTTCTTAAGGAAATATAAATGACTAAGTTCAAAGCAGACTTTCTCGAGTTCCTCCTCCGGCTTTAATGATCTTTCTAATTCCGATGCCAACAGCACATGTACCTGTTCAAGGTCATCTTGGCTTCCTTTTATGAGGGCATTGCTATTCATACCATAAGGATCACTTCGTTTGTTGTGTATATTTTCTTCTTTTTAGACTCCGCCGTTCAACCATCCGCATAGGCAAAATTCGAAAAGCGTAGGGTCAGAGGACCTTGGTGGCCAAAAAACGTGACCATCTCTGTCAGCATATCTCACAGAAGGTTTAGATGATGCGTCACCTAACTACCATTATGTGAAGGGGCGCCGTCATGCTATAAGAGCATATTCATCCTTATAACCAAAGGAACCTCTTCCGATAATGCTGGAAGCTCATTTCCAAGAAAGGCCGCTGTAAGGCAAATCGATAACACAAATTGCTCGATCAACTCACTCTCATTCAAACCACGCCACGTATTTATGGAGAAGTGTTCTGTAAAATAAATGAAATGTATTCGCAGTTGCATGTCCAAACGAACATTGCATTGTAATTCGGAATAACACAGGCACTGCAATATTTATCCGCCGACACCGGCCAAGCGGCTGTCAAGTAAAATGTCTCCCCTTTACGGGAATACACGTAATAGATGTACGAGGACAGGTTGTAGAGACGTGGTTGACGACGGAAGAAAGTTTGAATCTATCCGTGAGACGAGCTCAGATAGCCTAATGGTTAGGCGACCGCTTGCGAAAAGCGGGAAATCCGAGTTGGAGTCCCGGTCCGGTACGAATTTTCACTGATGGTTGTTCATACACGCAACTGGGAATACATTTCTTGTATTTAGTAACGGACGTAGTCATCGCAGCGCCGGTTCCTTTGGACATGCATGACACAGATACTGCGAGATCATATTCTGCGTAACGTCGGAGGTGGAACTTACGAAAATCAAGTTTGAACTTAATCATTTGCTTTCCTTTAGCCTTCTATCAGAAATCGTTCGGGTCACATTCTAGCAAGTGTATATGTGTAAGCAATAAATACTGGATACATGTTATTTGGAACGTTTCACATGAATTAGTCTGTACTACCATCACCTAAAATATTTACTGTTTCTCGTCAAGCATTGTGAATAGTGAGTCCGATATTGTATTGCTATCTTTGTTGATCTGAACAGCCAGTGAATGAAAGATTACTGCAAGCAGGTGGGAATCGTAAATTTTGGATAGTACTGTCTTATTTCTCCAGCATCTTTGTCATTAGCAATTCATAAGTTGCCGACAATGCAGAAAAAAAAGACTGTTGATTGATATTCACAGCTGATTATCCAGCTGTTGAACATATATAGTAATGCAATAAATAGTGTCATTACAGGCCTTTATAATCAGAGTTTTCCACTTCTTAAATATTTGAACACGACTGCCTAGAGAACCATACTCGATTTTCAGATGTTTTCTAAATTTTTGTACACTGCCTGTGAGGGGATCAGTAACTGACACATTTCACTCAATTAGTTACACTACTGCTGTGACTCAGACGAATGTACGAAGTTTTGGTCGTCAGAGGCTCATGTCAGAAATAACATTTGAGTCAGTGACAATTACGACCGAAACCGGTAACCTCTATTAATGTTTTGAATAACTGTGGTTTTATCAGTAATAGATTCGTCTCCATTACGACACGAAGGTCGTTCTTTCCCAAAAGTGTCAGAGGAAGTACATATTCGTGACAGCAACAGCGATGCCAACCGCAGGAAACTAACCCGACTTTTTAAACTGACACACCACGATATGACTATTGTTATTTATTTAATTACGACCCATGTTTCGGTTTTTTATGCCATTTTTAAGTGACTGAGTTTATGTCATTAACATATATTGCAGGACATCAAGCTGAAAATTGGCCATAAATTAAGGGGAAAAAAAGAAAAATCAGTCACTTGAAATGGCATAAAAGGCCGAAACTTGCGTTGTAATTAAATAAACAACAATACAGTCAAATGGCGTTTATTCATTTAAAAATTATTGTATGACGGTTACTCAGCACCATCAAAAACTGTTTATTAACTGAAATTTTTTTCAATGCTGTTGTTTTTTAACACATTCTTGTACGATAAAAGAACATGCCTTACTTTGTGATTTTCCAAGCTGATAAGGATGGGCTGCGGGAGAATTAATTAGTTCAATTCAGATTTCAATCCGGAGAAATGTTAAGGTCGCACTAATTACGATGTGAGGAAACAGTTACTGAAACGAGGGCAAGCAATCGATATAATTACTTTACTACGCTATCACTTGCTCAGCACGCGTTTATACAGGGTTAACACAGACAGCAGTGCGGCCCCGGTAGCTGAGTGGTCAGCGCGACAGGATATCAATCCTAAGGGCCGGGGTTAGATTACCGGCTGGTTTATAGATTTTCGCCCCTCAGGGACTGGGTGTTGTGTTGACCTAATTATTATCATTTCATCCCCACCGACGCGCAAGTCGCCGAAGTGGCGTCCAATCGAAAGACTTACACACGGCGAACGACCTACCCGACCGGAGGCCCTAGTCACACGACATTTACATTTAACACAGACAGCAGAATATGGGAGCTTGACTCTCTGAAGATTATGTTCCTAACATTAGTGGTTGTATAGTAAATCATATCCCAACACAGTGTGGCCTTCGGAATGGCTTTGCTGTAGTCTTGCGGCTTGCTTCTGAGCTGACAGATATTCAGAATGGTTCCGTCATGACGAAGTAGGGCCTTATTTGTTCATGATATTGTAAAATTAGGTTGCTACATAGCTCTGCCGTGCCTCAGCATTGAATAAAGCGTTGATGCTAGTTTCTGGCGGTTGAATCCACGAGAATTCAAAAGATTGTTGTGCCGGAGTCATGACTGCGTATCATAGTCTCATGAGTCATTTCACAGATCAGGAAACCACTAACATGCAAGTGCAGATCAACAACTCCCTCACCGACAAAAGTGCGCACTTTGACCTTATAACGGGATCTTGTGTGTCGCGATGTCCTGGAACGCATGGGACAGAGCTCTGGTGTTCGTTCACGAAATCGTGTGAATATCAAAGAGGGGTCAATGACTGTTACACCTTTCCTACCTCAAAGAAGCTACGGGGCAAACCTATGATACAGCGATGTAGGGCAGCATCGGAAACTCCGGGTCAAGAGAGGCGAGGGCGGCGGCGTCGGCGAACGGTACCCCCGCTGCGGGTACCCGTGGCCGGGTCTCGGGAGCGCGCCTCATTGTGAGACCTCTGAATTACCCCATTGTCGGGGTAATTGCGGGCAAGTACTGCCTCTCGCACGACCACCCGGCTGCCGTTACACTAGCTGCGCTGTGGGAAAACAGCAGGCGGGCTGAGAAGGTTACGCATGCCTATCGTACTGTGCCCTTGTCAGACACTTCTGTCTGCGGCTACACAACACTTCCTCGCACTCTTGTAATTAATTTACCACTTTACAGACAACATACGACACTATCATACAATGAAGGCTTTCAGGACCGGGCATCTTAGCTGCGGTGAATCTTTCGGTTTGTGTGGTCGTGATGCGTGCTATATTTTCGTTCATGGAGTATCGTCCAGAGTTGCGTCGGGCATATTCAAAGGTGCTCCTGCTTCCACTGAGTGTTTCCGACTGACCGTTCGAGCATTGTAGAGCGACATAAGGAGAAAAAGAGACGAGGTCGAGTTTATAACTGATCGACACACATAATCCTTGTTCAAAATAAAACTCAACTAACGAACTGTCGTCCGTCATAGATAAAACATACCTATCGATTCTTTAGAGGTGCTGTCCGCAGCTCGTGGTCGTGCGGTAGCGTTCTCGCTTCCCGCGCCCTGGTTCCCGGGTTCGATTCCCGGCGGGGTTAGGGATTTTCTCTGCCTCGTGATGACTGGGTGTTGTGTGATGTCCTTAGGTTAGTTAGGTTTAAGTAGTTCTCTAGGGGACTGATGACCATAGATGTTAAGTCCCATAGTGCTCAGAGCCATTTGAACCATTTTTTGTAGAGGTGCTGCCCATATATCACGAATTTTAATGGCTTCTTAATTTCTGTTAAAATTATCCCTATGTTAGTATGTTTCGACGACTTCTCTATATGATTCTTGACAATTGTTCTTCACTGTAGACGAAATTTTTTTTCGTAAAGTTTCACTTCATGTTTTTCTGACTGAAGACCAGACTCTGATGGGACAGCTTTTTCCACTTTCCCTAGTAGGCAAGGTCTTTTGTGTTCCTTCAGTCTTATATTCAGCCTTCTCTTGGTAGCTCCATTGCCGACTTTACCACATGTGCGCGGAACTTTGTGTGTCCAGCATGCCGACACAGATAGGCGTTTATAACTTTACAGATCTGAAGGCTTGACATATTTTGTTTGTTGATCGTCAAGACTCAGAAGCACCTCTGAAGATGTCCAACGCAGACCTGGACGAAACATCACGAATGAAGAAGTTTCATGCACGGTGATCGTACAACCCAGAAGACTAGCCAGTATCTAACACCGCGTTCTCCATTGCAGAACTATGGCAAGAACAGAAAAATATTTGCAGTTGACGATTCATAGACACAATGGGAAATTCATACATTAAACACTGTACTCCACCACACGGAAATACAAATATTTACAGAAATTTCTGCTTAGATTTTGCATTCTTTTTGATAAATGCTGTCGGATGAATTCTGCACTATCTAGTAGTAATATGTGGATGTGTTACAGAGCGAAGTAGTGCAGTGATTAAATGTAGGATGCAAATTTCCAAATTCCCATATGGACATTGTTTTCGTTGCGATTTTTCTAACTCGCTTATGGTGTACAGCAGAATATTTGCTGATACAAGGACATGGTTGATTTTCTTCACCATCTTCGACCAGCCTCCCATCTTCGGAGAAACGTAATCCAACGCCAGCTTCATCCCTAGTATGTCAGCCAGTGTATTATAATTAGTAACATAATACTAAATAGTTGAGACTTCCTCGCGGATTGAAACTGTAGGGTGCACTGATATTTGATTCGGAAATCCACATGGTATGCAGTAGAACTTGTGTGAAGTTTCGAAGGTAGGAGAAGAGCTAGTGGCTTAAGTGAAGCTGTGAGAGTGAGTCGCGTGTTGCGTTTGGATAGCCCTGTCGCTAGAGCACTTGCCTTCGAAAAGAAAAGGTCCCGGTTTCCAGTTCCGGTCCGGCACAATGTTTTAATCTGCCAGAAAATCAGCGCGCACTCCACTGCACGCTGAAAGTTGACTATTAAATTAGTTATTAGGAATAATCAGTCTTTGATTTACCTCTCGTTAAGGTGTCCTGTTTACACAAAATCTGTTTTCGAGGTCACATTTTGTCAACTGTGGTTCGCAAATAAAAGTCAAAACGAAACAGGAGATCTGACACTGCCGTTTATAAATAGATATCTAATTTCATTAGCGTATTGTATAACTTTTCAGTCTAGTTTCCAAACTCATTTATTTATTTAACTTGTCTCTTCGCATGTTATCCATTTAATGCTGATTCTGTCTCTAAAGAGATTATTTTACGCGTTGATGTGCTAGCTGTTGCTTATGGAAATACACGGAATAATAGGTTATGAAAATTCTAGTGGGGCAGTTCTGGCTACATCTTTGTCTGTGTTGTGTATGAACAACACTAAAAGACGAGATGTGCAGATACACTAACGTACTATGCTGGGTCCAACTGGCAGAATAGTACAGGAAACACGTGGATTTAGGAATTCCTACTCTTACCACGCTATGTAAAGATTACACAGCCGTCTTTCGTATTTCGGGCACCCCTATATCACATGACTGATACGGATTGGTGTGGATGCTAATTTCTGCGTGACCACTTCCGCCTCGGGTTGGTACGACCACAGCGGCCCGTGTAGGTCATCCATCCAGACAGCCATCCGGAGAGACAAGGCCTGCCTGTGTCACGAGCTTGGCCGGCTCAGGAGGAGAAGCGGCAGGGTGACCGCGTTCCAGACGCGCCGTTTAATCAGGCCTGACCAGAGTGTTTGCCGTGCCGGCCGGGTCCACACAGTCCATTACAGGAAGTGGGCCACCACCGGCTGCCGCCTGCCGGACAGAGGAGAGACCCACGGCGGAGGAGTCTTGCAGTGCTGTAGCTCTCTGCTGTGTGGATCCACCTGCCATCCCCGAGATGCCCTATCTTCACTTTCGGTAATGAATAATTTTCGTTGCACGACGCAAGCAAACAGAAACCAGCATCCAGAGCAGTGATTCCCAATCTTTCTGGGACAGTTATCCCTGAATGTAATTAGATACTAGCTACTAATCCCCCCCCCCTTCCCAAGTCCTCTCCCACCACCACCATCACCATTAGCACCTAAGTAATCTCGGCAATGAAAAAGAACTTTCTATGAACACTTTCATTTTTAAAATGACGAAAGACAATGATGTTTAATTTTTATAGGTGTTTTGTTGTACCACGGACTAAAGAGTAAATAAGACAGTTGGTACAGCTTTTTTCTAACAGTCTTTCGTGTAGAATGAGGAAGCAATTTTTAGTGCTCTGGCTCTGAGCACTATGGGACTTAACTTCTAAGGTCATCAGCCCCCTAGAACTTAGAACTACTTAAACCTAACTAACCTAAGGACATCACACACATCCATGCCCGAGGCAGGATTCGAACCTGCGACCGTAGCGGTCACGCGGTTCCAGACTGTAGCGCCTTTAACCGATTGGCCACACCGGCCGGCAATTTTTAGTGCACTCCGAGTGTTATCTGAAAGTACTTCTCGGGAAAGAATGCTAAGCATCCGCATTTAGGGTCGATACATGTTACAAAACATGCTTGTCGTGCACAACTCCCTTCTCTAACGATACTTGCTTCATCCATAGCTTGCACACCCATTAAAAATCAGCCAAATTAAAAGATGTGCACTGTAATTAGGCCTACTGTTTGCAAATCACTTGATTGCTGGACTTCTGACTTCTGAACTGGCAGAAATTGGAAGATTACAGGCTCCCATTGCTCTGTGTCTGACCACTACTACTACTACTACTACTACTACTATTAATAGTAATAATAATAATAATAATAATAATAATAAGTATAGTGTAGGTGCAGTAGCCAATACTTAGTTATATTGCGAAGTGAATAATGGAACTATTTCTGGTCTATAGTGAGAACTACCTACAGCTCGGAGAACGCATTTTTAGGAGATACTGACGCATATTTGATGTATATGTCTCAGTTTTACTATCATAGATACGGCGTACAAAGTATGCGTCTAATGGTTGGACTATGTGAGGAAGACGTTCATACAATCGTTTCACAAGCTGTAACCTCCCCAGGTTTTGTGTCATGCTTTAGTGCTACTACCTGAAAAGAAAATTAACATTTTATGTTATCATTATTACAGCCTTACGAAATAGTGGTAGTGATCTTTGAAAGTAATTCAGTTTCGTGACCGGAACACAATTCAATCCTTTTGTTTTTACTCCTCAGGAAATTACATCTTACTCGTCATGGGGTGATTACTGGAAGGTTGGGAACCACTGATGTAGAGCAACTTTAGTAACGTGTTTCACTCTCACCAGCAGATCCATCTCAAGCAGTTTCCGGATGGACATTACGAAGGAAACTGCACGCGATGGACCTTTGGTGGCAGGTATCTAGGAGCGGTATGTAAAGCCGCGACTCTTCAGTGAGCCAAAAAACTCAAAAAAATGGACAGGAGCTGACTGGAGGCGTGTAGTGTGGTCGCTCGAGTCGTGTTTTGTCTCTTTTTAAATCAGTAATCAGTAAGGTGTGGGATGTGCAGTTCAGGCCAGGTGGGGTTTTGTGACTTTTGGGGAAAAGTGAGAGGGTGTTTTTGTACCGAGACATCGCAACATTCAATCTGTTTCCGCGAACATGAACGAGGTTGTTTATTTGAATATTCTCGGTGGTCGAGTGTTGTTCTTTCTTCTACGTCTTCATGATGAGTATGCTGTAGATACTCCCTTCTTCCAAAATGATAAGAGCCCTGTTCATGCCGCTGCAAGCACACGTTCGTGGTTTGAGGAACACTTAAAAACTCTATCGCACCTCGAATGTCCAGCTAAATGACGCAATTTTAATCCTTAGGAAATACCTGCAACTAGTTCGAACAGTCAGTGAAGCGTAGCAACCAAAGACCCACAACCGGGTGACTCTTCGATCAGTGGCTTCAGTTTGACATGCTGTACCTGAAGTAACCTTCGTGAAATGCGGCCATTATCAAGTGCAGGAGTTCTGTTACACAGTACTAGCGTAATGTCTCTTGGGAATGTGTAATATTTTATACGATGTGCTTATTAAACGACCTAATTTATTTCTATGAAGAGCGGCTCTTTGTGGTAGACCTGATCACTTATATAGCCTATTAACATCGTGTTGACGCCATACGACCTGCGGAAAACATACACCATGTTTCCTCGTACGAAGGCCTCATTCCCATGCTATCAAGGGACGACCAGGATTCAGTTGAGTACTTAGAGGTGAGCTTTATTCATTGACCACCTTGATATTGTACAATGTTTGGTGCTTCTAGTGTGTGTTATAGTTAACGTCCTTGTCTCTCTTGGCAAATGACAGGATTCACGCAAAATAATAAAAAATGGAGACAGTCCAAATCCGATTCTTCTTTCGGCCATCAACCCTTCGTTTGGTTCGATGTTGTTATTCAGTACTTCCGTTTGTCAGTAATTATTATGTTTAGCATAATTGCCGCATCCGACAACTCAACTATCAGCCTCAAGCCATATGTAATATTGATCCTGATATTCTTCCTAGCCAGTCCCTCTTCAACAATAGTTGAAGCAATCAGTCTCTTCGATCTATTACATTCTTTAGTAGGCAACTCTTCTCCTTCACCTGTAGCAGACCAACTTGAATTCTTACTTGAACAGTCAGTCTAAGCTTCGACAGTCACCTATAATACCGTATGTCACATGCATCTAACCTCTTCGTTTCTGTCCTCCCAAATGGCAGTGTTTCTCACCCATGCAGAACTATGCTCGAAACAAAGCTTTCCTGGTCTCAAGATCATTAGTGGATGTCAACAACTGCTGCCTTTTTTCCCATAAAAAGTTCGTTCAGCTTGTGTCGTCGTTGCTGCAGTGTGTTTCTTGCTTCATCCTTTCTTATATAGCCTACTTCTGAAACAACAGAATTCACTGATGTCTTAAGAGTATCTTGTCCAAGTTTAACATGTAGCCACATGCTGCTGCCGTCGTTACAAGACTGTTCTTTGTTCTTGGTATAAACTGTAGCCATCAGCATCCAAAGGCTCTATTTTAATAAGCATTCATTTTAACTCCTGTTCGTTTTCTGTAAACACTCCTGTGTCATCAATGAACCATGTCGTCACGATTTTCTGTCCGCTGCGAACATCTCTTACATCGATGTATTCCGTTACTTCCTTCGTTGCCTCTTCAATATACAAGTGCTGATGACTTCAAAATAGATGACTAGAACATCGTTGAAAGATTTTTTTTTTTGAGTCGTCAGTCTTCTGACTGGTTTGATGTGGCCCGCCACGAATTCCTCTCCTGTGCCAACCTCTTCATCTTGGACTTGCAACCTACGTCCTCAGTTATTTGCTGGATGTATTCCAGTCTCTGTCTTCCTCTACAGTTTTTTCCCCTCTACATCTCCGTCTAGTACCAGGGAAGTCATTCCCTGATGTCTTAACAGATATCCTATCATCCTGTCCCTTCTCCTTGTTTTACATATTCCTTAGATTCTGTGCAGAACGTCCTCATTCCTTACCTTACCAGTCCACTTAATTTTCAGCATTTGTCTGTAGCACCACATCTCAAACGCTTCGATTCTCTTCTATTTTGGTTTTCCCACAGTCCATGTGTCACTACCATACAATGCTCTGCTCTAAACGTACATTCTCAGAAATTTCTTCCTCACGTTACGCCTATGTTTGATACTATTGGACTTCTCTTGGCCAGGAATGCCTTTTTTTATAGTGCTAGTCTGCTTGTGATGTCCTCCTTGCTCCGTCCGTCATTGGTTATTTTGCTGTCTAGGTTGCAGAGTTCCTTAACTTCACCTACTTCGTGACCATCAGTCCTGATGCTAAGTTTCTCATTGTTCTCATTTCTGCTACTTCTCATTACTTTCGTCTTTCTTCAATTTACTCTCAGTACATACACTGTACTCATTAGATTGTTCATTCCATTCAGCAGATCATGTAATTCTCCTTCATTTTTACTCGGGATAGCAATGCCATCAACGAATCGTATCACTGATATCCTGTCACCTTGAATTTTAATTCCACTCCTGAACCTTTCTATTATTTTCATCATTGCTCCTTCGATGTACAGATTGAATAAAGGGGGGGGGGGGAAGATTACATCCCCGTCTTACACCTTTTTTTAATACGAGCACTTCGTTCTTTGTCGTCCACTCTTATTATTCCCTCTTGGCTCTTGTACATATTGTATTTACCCGTATCTCCCTATAGCTTACCCCTATTTTTCTCAGAACTTCGAACATCTTACACCATTTTACATTGTCGAACGCTTTTTTCAGGCCGGCAAATCCTGTAAATGTGTCTTGATTTTTCTTTAGTCGTGCTTCCATTATCAACCGCATCGTCAGAATTACCTCTCTGGTGCCTCTACCTTTCCTAAAGCCAAACTGATCGTCATTTAACACATCCTTAATTTTCAAGCTACTGAGAAAAATAGGAGCAACTCTGTTGAGGGAGGAATTTTCAAATACCTTCGTACTGTTCTCGTGGGAATTGCGGCCACTGTATCTGGGTGGAACCAAGTCGCACAGCCACCGTACGTAATAATTCTTCGTATACTTCATCTGTGCATGTTACGGACACCAACTGATATATAATACAATAAAAAGTATCCTACACGTCTGATAGTGAGTTTTGCATAGAATGTAGACGAAGGATGATGACTTGTCAGACACGAAAATGTGACACGTCCGCACCAGGTTCACGACTGTTGTTACGGTACTTCGACTTGCCTTGTTGTGTCTGTTTAGGAACTTTGTACATCCACTGAGAAAATCTTAGACTTGTTCCCCAGTCCCCCTAAATCATATGAGATACAAAATACGCAAATAATTATTTACGACAACACAAAGAACACAAGGCACATGATTTCGGGGCTGATTGTGAGTGTGTTTCTGTGTTGCGTCCCTGCCCCTTCCACCCTAAAAATAACTAATGACTCCAGTTTAGTTTAAAATGATCTTACCGGTGCAGTAATAAATCCTTAAAGTACTACACAGGAATGCCCTCCACATCTAGAGCTTTCAGGGAAGGAATAACAAGCAGAAAAAGAGGAAGCAGCTACTTTTAGTTATTTGCATAATAAAACTCCAGTCAGTTCAGGGCTATAATCAATCCTCACAACTGGTTACAGAAGCTACGCCCCATCGTCAGGAGGTACATTTTGTTCCTAACGTGCCAGCAGGGCACTTGAAAACCGGTTGCTATAATTAAACACAATGCAAAACAGAGTTATAATGGAGTTCACATGATTTATTTGACAGTCATACCTCCGCTCAAACCAACATTTGCTCGTTTTTAATAAGCTACTTCATTTCATATTAGCAATTGTTAGCTCTAAAATGCGGAGAACCAGCAGTAGGCTGTCTTTGAAGCAATATAAATAGAATATTCACAGTGTCAAATCGTACAATCTTTGTACCTAACCTGGAAGAAATAGTACAGTCTGCTTCACAAACAACTACGTTGTTTCAGTAGTAGTGCATACACAAACCCGAAACTCACAAATACAACTCTGATTTTTGGAGGATTTTGCCATCGTTTCCTTAGACTGCACCAGAGCTTCAGATCCTTGTATGACCCCACCCCTATCTTGGTCTTCCCTTAGTCCAGTCCAGTTTTTGATAGTTACAAGTACCACTGTATTAAGCCGCTGTCGATGGCCGAAACAGCTTTCCCGCGAATTTTTATTAATACGATCCGTTTGCACGTGTTGTCTCTGACGCTTCTTGGTACCTCAGTTGTTTCCGTCAAATGAAATACTTGCCTCAGAACGGGCAAGAGAAATCCATGGGTTGTTTCTCTGGATGTTCTCAAAAATTGCACTGCATCTGTATCCGAAAACGCTTACTAAAAGATAGTTTTATGGTAGAGTACAGCATTTGGAGTGCTTATCAAGTCAGTCTAGGATCCGTACCAGAGGAGTGATAGAGGCAATAGAGAAGATCCAAAGAAGAGTTGCACGCTTCGTTACAGCTAGATTTAGTAAGCGCGAAAGCGTCACAGTGCTCAGGTCACCACAATAGAGAGAGAGGTATGCTGCATCTCGGTGTAGGTTAGCGTTAAAATTCCGGCAGTGTACAAAGCTAGGACAGTCAGGTAATATATTGCCTTCTCCTTCGTATGTCGAGCGAAAAGACTATTAAGGTAAAATTAGAGAGATTCATGCTAGCGTGGAGACTTCTCAACAATCGTTCTTCCCGAGGACCATTCGTGACTGGAACAGGAAAATGGGTTTGTAGGGGCGGTAGTAACAGAGGTACCGAAAGTACACTTCGCCATACACTACACGAGTCCACAAACGCAGGCGTAGACATGACGGCAGACATCGAAGCAATTCTGTGACACGCTGATAAGATCATAACATACTGGCGTAGTCCAAACAAAATTATGACAGTGATGCTTCGAGAACTTGAACGATAATCCAGAATGAGATTTTCACTCTGCAGCGGAGTGTGCGCTGATATGAAACTTCCTGGCAGATTAAAACTGTGTGCCGGAGCGAGAGTCGAACTCGGGACCTTCGCCTTTCGCGGACAAGTGCGCTACCAACTGAGCTACCCAAGCACGACTCACGCCCCGTCCTCACAGCTTTACTTCTGCCATTACCTCGTCTCCTACCTTCCAAACTTTACAGAAGCTCTCCTGCGAACCTTGCAGAACTGCTTGGGTAGCTCAGTTGGTAGAGCACTTGCCCGCGAAAGGCAACTAAGACTGCAGGCAAACGGCAGGCTGGCACCTTCAATATAAGTGCTGTTTGTTTTTTCAGCTGAAAGTATCTTTGTAACGAACTCGTTATCGATACGATGTAGAAAGCCAACTGGTTGAGGCAATGACAAGTAATTGTAATTTGTACCGTTCTTGACTTTTACGTAAATTCTCGATGCCCTTTCCTCGAAACGCTGAATGAGGACGGAACCACATTACGGAGCTGGTTACTGGGCTCGGCGCTGAATCGCAGTGGTCCATTAGAGCGGACCTCGTGCCTCTTGAGCTCTGACGGCCGCTGGCTGTGGTGCGTCGCCGACAGACCCGAGCCCAGTGTCACATGAGTCACGGCTGGTCTCTGCGGCTCTCCCGCCCCCTCCGCGCCTGCGGGCTGTAATCACGGCCCCCAGACGCTGTCATTAGCCCCGATGCCAGACGCGAGGAGCGCAACCTCACTTCAGCGTGGACACAGTGGGGCTCGCGTCTTCCCAGCTACCACACAACCACGAGGGCGCGAGCTACCGTCGGCACGAACCAAGTGCTCTCTCGCCAAACTGGTCCGTGTCGCCGCATTCCATCCACGTATGTCATCTGGGCCAGCGGGCCGCATGAATATGCATCGAAAAGCTACTTAGTTGCCTCATCGAACACTATAAACGGCATCATCCATTTCTTTGACTTATAACACCTCCCTTACTAAATGCTGATTCGTAAATTTTGCCCTTTTGCAGCCTCAAGTGAATTTGATTGTTTCCTTCAAGCAGTCGGACTGTTAATTTCGTTTACAAACTCTGGACTCTAACTGGATTCGAATCTTGGTTCATTAAAAAACAGGGGCGGTATGTAACCGGATAAACAAAAACTTAACCGAATAAACAAAAACGGTCACTAGTCCAAATAGGACAAATAAATTCAGAGAAATTGCCAATGTAGGTCACTGCTGATGATTTCGATGTATACAACTACAATGGCTAAAAATGGATGAAGTACCAGTCTTAACGATGGAATTAGGGGGGAGGGGGAGCAACATGTATATCTAAACAGATACTCTGCTAGCCACGGCACGGTGCGAGGGGGAGCTTACCCTGCGTCACTACTTGTCATCCCTCCCCCCCCCCCCCACCTCCTCCTGTTCCACTCGCAAATAAAGCGAGGAAAAAACGACTGCCTGTACGCCTCCGCATGAGGCATGAGCTCTAATTTCTAGTATCTTACCTTCGTAGTTCTTACGCGCGATGCATGTTGCCGGCAGTAAAATCTTACGGCAATCAGCTACAAGTGCCGGTTCTCTAAATTTCCACAGTAGTGTTTCTCGGAAAGAACGTAGCCTTCCTTCAGGGATTCCCATTTGAGTTACCGAAGCATCTCCGTAACACTTACATGTTGTTCGAACCTGCCGGTAACAAGTCTAGCCCCCCGCCTCTGAATTGCATCAGTGTCTTCCTTCAGTTCAATCTGGTGCGGATTCCAAACACTCGAGCAGTACTAAACAATAGGTCGCGCCAGAGTCCTATGTGTGGTATCCTTTACAAGTGAACCACTCTTTTCTAAAATTCTCCCAATAAACCGAAGTTTCCCATTTGCCTTCCCAGTCACAGTTTTCACATGCTCGTTCCACCTCACATCACTTTGCAAGGTTATTCTTATATACTTAAGCGACTTGACTGTGTCCAGCAGGATTCTAATAATACTGTATCCGAACATCACAGGTTTGTTTCTCCTGCCCATCCGCATTAACTTACATTTTATCACATTTAGAGCAAGTTGCCATTCAACTCACCAACAGGAAATTACGCCTAAGACATCTTGTGTCTTCCTACAGTCACTCAACTTCGACCCCTTACCGTACACCACGGCAGCATCAGCAAACAACCGCATAACGCTGTACACCCTGTCCGTCACATCATTTATGTATATAGAGACAAGCAGCGGCCCTATTACACTTCACTCCGCAGCTCGTGGTCGTGCGGTAGCGTTCTCGCTTCCCGCGCCCGGGTTCCCGGGTTCGATTCCCGGCGGGGTTAGGGATTTTCTCTGCCTCGTGATGACTGGGTGTTGTATGATGTCCTTAGGTTAGTTAGGTTTAAGTAGTTCTAAGTTCTAGGGGACTGATGACCATAGATGTTAAGTCCAATAGTGCTCAGAGCCATTTGAACCATTTTTTTGCGCCCTATCACACTTCCCTGCGGGACCCCTGACGATACCCGTGTCTCTGATGAGCACTCGCCGTCACAACAAGTTAGCACAGTTAGTCACTCACTGCTCCTATATAGTTCTCTACTGTGAATCATGAACAAAGTCATAAAATTTTCCACTCTCTATCTCTTACTACCCGGCTTAATAAATTAAATACGACTCTGATGAAAATTAGTCAACCACTGATCAAAGCAATTTGTAGAATACGGAGGACCCTAGGACTGCAATATCATTCAACGACACTCTTAGTAGGACTTTTCATCCACTTCAGTTATTAATGTTAGTAAAAACCCAAATAATTAATGTCACCATCATAGATACCTAGAAATTTTCAGGATCAGGAATAGAACCCTAACAGAGACTGCGTGACTTAATTCAGTGAAGTTCTCGCTCTAAACGACCACTGTGTTTTACAAATGTATTGATATACTGCAATGAAGCGACTGATTCATGCCCTGGTGCAAGTCTGAATAACCTGTACACTGCCTAGAGGTGTCTAAGTGATGCTCTTCTGCGGCAATGGTGCTGGAGTTTGTTAAAAAAAGCGTAGCTCTTCACGTGAATTACTATCTTAAATTTCTTCTCTTATCAGATCATTTCACGTTAAGCCACTTTGCACTATGTTGATAGTACTTCCACCTGAAATCTTTGTATAACCACTTGGGAATAATTGTGCCCCACTGTCCACTCCAAAATCTTCACACTTCGCCGATCGCGGTGGCCCAGCGGTTCTAGGCGCTTCAGTCTGGAACCGCACGACTGCTGCGGTCGCAGGTTCGAATCCTCCCTCGGGCATGGATGTGTGTGATGGCTTTAGGTTAGTTAGGTTTAAGTAGTTCTAAGTTCTAGGGGACTTATGACCTCAGATGTTAAGCCCCATAGTACTCAGAGCCATTTGAACCATTTTGTTCACACTTCGGCAGGTAGTTACTCGCTCTTGGCCCACTACTCCCGCGCCCTCAAGTCTGTTCTTTTGTAGCGCTAACACTTCCCTTACATACAGAGAACTCAAGTTTTCCTTCCTAACCATGACAATTTTATCGATTCACTGTGCGTGAATCAGTCAAACGACAAATTTTGTAGATGAATTATAAAGGAAATGTAGTTCTTAATTACATTCAATGAAGGGAATATATACATTTGAGGAAAGACAATAATAATATATCAATATTCAGTTATATTGTGCAAAGGTGTTATTGTTACACCATCAGTGACACATATATTGGTGTTACATACTGTTTTGGGAAGGTTGTGGAGAAAGGCAAAGTACGAGGGTGGTTTGAAAAGTTCCCGGAATCACAACGAGGGGCCAGCGCTAGCGCAACGAGTTGTTCACGTGATATTCATTGGACTGTTGCCTGTAAACAGGTGCCACGTCAGTGCTCTTGGAAGAGAGCTGTGGTGGTGACGTGGCTCTGTTGTTGTTGTTCCTGCGTAGTGATTTGCGAAGATGGGAAAAATCGAGATTCGAGCAGTGGTTAAGTACTTCGTAAAGAAAGGTACGAAAGCGAAGGACATTCACGTCGACTTCCAGAATATACTAGAAAACTCTGCTCCTTCATATTCAACTATTGCCAAGTGGACAAATGAATTCAAATTTGGTAGGGAGAGCTTAGATGATGACCCGTGCAATGGTCGGCCAAGGTGTGTCACTACTCCTGAAATCATTGCAAAAGTGTACAAAATGGTCACGAAGGATCGCCGATTGAAAGTGCGTGAAATTTCTCACGCTTGCCATATGTCCTCTGAAAGGGTTTATCACATTTTAACCAAAGAATTAGAAATAAAAAAATTACCTGCAAGATGGGTGCCGCGACTCTTGACGCGCGCCCGCACACATGTGCCGTCGCCATGGCAAAATTGCACGAACCAAGGTATGAATTATTGCCACACCCGCCTTATTCACCTGATATGGCTCCGTCAGACTTCAGTAGGACCAACTGATTTGTGTGTGTGTGTGTGTGTGTGTGTGTGTGTGTGTGTGTGTGTGTGTGTGTGTGTGTGTGTGTGTGTATAAAGTACAATATAACTTTTGTACCATTTCAGTGCAGTAATGTTTTCATTCTAAATAAGTATTGTAGTAGTTCTATTATATATTTATTACCTTATAAATAATGAAAACAATTTTTTTTGAATTTTAAATTCAGTGCATTAATGCCATCTTAGTAAATGAGTGTTGTAAAATGATCCTTTCATATAGTGTTAAAAAATGACGATCATTCCACTTGGGACCTGTGGAAGGTAAATTAGCTTATTTGTCATGTATGATTGTTTTTCTGACATGACTTACTTCCTGGAGGACCTCCTCACTACGGATCAATTGGAATGAAAGTAATTCTAATCTAATCCTAATCCATCTCTTCCCAAAACTGAAAATATTTCTTGGTGGACGAAGATTCACTTCAAACGAAGAAATGATAGCCGGAGTTGACAAATATTTTGCAGGCCTGTAGGAAACTCGTTTTCGAGATGGGATCAAGGCACTGGAACATCGTTGGTCCAAGTGCATTAATGCGAGGATGCAGGAGCTTAATATTTTCCAACTGAGCTAGTTTTAGTCTATAGCGATCTGATGAACTGAAGCACAATGGCTCAAATTTAACCCATTTTTCCCCTTCGACGAAGTGCGCACTTTGATTAGAATTTTGTTATAGCTGATCAAATGTAGTAAAATGCACAGATGACCCTTGTAACAATAATTTTAAAATCTGTTGCACAGACAAGATTAACATAAAAAGGATAAGAACAGAACAGTTAACTGACGGTGGCAGATCAGATGTTACGTACCGCGTAGAGACGACATTGAAGAGAGTTATTTAGTGATTAGGAAATCGCAGGGTACGTAACTGTTTTTCCGCTAAGGGGCTCCGCTTTATGTTCGATGCTGAGGTAGCGTTACTCGCAAATGACATGACTTCAAACAACTTTTGACAATGGAGCGTGTACGCCTTGTTAACAGCAAAGGACGTTTCCGCTTGGCTGGCGTTTCATTCAGCTTCACAGCCGGCCTCCTTCATGCCAGAGGGAAACCTGTGATTACACATTCTGAGGGTTTTTTTTTTCAGCGTTAAGTGAGTGTGCTCCCATGTTATTCAGGTACACGTGCAACGTCGTCACAGCCGAGAGGAAAGAGTGTCTGAAGGAAGTGAATGTTCGTGGAATTTTTTTTTCTTCAGTGTAACGTGCCACCCAGTGACTTGCGTTTCTTTTCACAGAGGATAGAGAACGAATGAACAAGAACGGATATTATTGTTCTCTGTTTTACAGAATATGTCAAAATGATTACCAGAGTACAAAGAGAAATTAAAACAAGTAGAAGGATTTAGATGTTCTGTAAACTAGATAACGAGATAGTAGTGAAATATCTCAAGAAGGGACTTGAAACATTTAGCTCTTGGCAAGAGCATACGGAGGAAATGTGGCTGAAATTTTGGAAGAATAATCGGCCGAGCTCTGGATGAGTATGTACGTAGTAGAACAGCTGATGATCGGGTGGGATCCTCCATAGTATACAGTCTCTATAAAGAAACTTCCAAGGACCGTTACCAGGCAACTAATCTAAGAATATACTCCAACCTTATCCAACCGAGTACAACAGAGAGCAACCTTAAAATATGGTGCGGCTGGGAAGTACCCTCTGCCATGCACTTCACAGTGATTTGTGGAGTATGCATGCAGATACAGAAGCAATCGAAATCCCTTGATGCGAGTTAATACATCATTATGGACCTTTACTTCTTATGGTACTTCTCTCCGGATTCGTTATTTAAATGCAAAGGTCTTCCAAGGTGTTTCGTGAATTGCATAGCGTGAGGTACTGGGTCCATGGAAAACTATCGGCTTGACATTCAGCGTAGTGACTATATTTCTAAATCGGAAACACAATTTAAAAATGATGTAACTAGGGACAGACAAATACATACACATATATTATTTTTTATCTATTATTCTTTTACTTTTCTTTCTTGGTTGGTTCGCATTTCAGTTAATAGTTTGTAGCTTGTATGGAAGGTGGCTAAAGGACGATGAAACCACGACTAGGCGACACCGTGTTGGACATGCATGCCTCGTCGGATCGTGTGGAAGTCGCAGGATTGCCCATCGTGTAAAGCAGTATTGGCTGCGGTCTGTGGTAGATCCGACGGCAGAGTTTTAATTGTCGAGTGCTAGTAATAGTGTTCCATAGATTTCGTGTTTGTTTTGAATACAGTCAGAGAGAGTCCCTTTAGTCAGCCATAGTGCCAGTAGTGCTAGTGTTTGTTTTCAATACAGTCCAGAGACAGGTAGTGCTATTTTCATTGTTTTCTACAAGAAGTGGCTAGCAACCGCAGTTTAGTCAACAATCAGCCGCCTTTAGTGAATTAGCAGTCTAGTTAAAAGTTGATTAACTCTCTACAGTAAATTGATTTCTTAGGATGGATAGGATGTATGACTGCTGTGTACGGACGCAGGAGGAGCTGGCCACTGTTCGCGAACAGCTGAACGTGTTGATGGCCGCGGTCAGCCGTCTTCAGGCTGCTGCCTCGGAGTGTAGCGGCAGTGGGGAGTCTGGTGCGTCGTATGGTACCCCCAGGTGCTACATGCTTCACCTAATGTCCCTGCTGTCGAGACATCTTCGCGGGTACCGGGGGCGGTCGGGCCACCCTCTCCGAAAGGGGAGTGGCGGGTTCAGCGGCGTTCGCGGCGCACGAGGCGGAGGGTAAATGTAAAGGCTGGCCGTGTGGCATCGCCCGCTCTGCCTGTGAGTGGACATGTGGCCGCTCCTTCAGCAAGGTCCTAGCAGGCACACGGGGGGAGGGGTTTATTAGTTATTGGGAGCTCCAACGTTAGGCGGGTGATGGAGCCCCTTAGGGAAATAGCGGAAAGGTCGGGGAAGAAGGCCAGTGTTCACTCTGTCTGCTTGCTGGGGGGTCTCATCCGAGATGTAGAGGAGGCCCTGCCGGTGGCGATAGAGAGCACTGGGTGCACCCGACTGCAAATTGTTGCTCATGTCGGCACCAATGACTCCTGCCGTCTGGGTTCAGAGGTCATCCTCAGTTAGTACAGACGGTTGGCGGAATTGGTGAAAGCGGAAAGCCTCGCTCGCGGGGTGGAATCAGAGCTAACTATTTGTAGTATCGTTCCCAGAACCGATCGCGGTCCTCTGGTTTGGAGCCGAGTGGAAGGCTTAAACCAGAGGCTCAGACGATTCTGCGGACATCTGGGCTGCAAATTTCTCGTCCTCCGCTATCGGGTGGAGAAATGTAGGGTCCTCTGAATAGGTCAGGCGTGCACTACACGCCGGAAGCGGCTACAAGGGTAGCGGAGTACGTGTGGAGTGCACATGGGGGTTTTTTAGGTTAGAGAATTCCCTCGCTAGGCCCGACAAGAAGCCTCCTGAGACGCGGCAAGGCAGGAGTAGGCAAAATGCAACAGGGAATAACAATATTAATGTGCTAATAGTAAACTGCAGGAGCGTCTATAGAAAGGTCCCAGAACTGCTCTCATCAATAAACGGTCACAACGCCCATATAGTACTAGGGACAGAAAGTTGGCTGAAACCAGACGTAAACAGTAACGAAATCCCAAACTCAGATTGGAATGTATACCGCAGAGACAGGTTGCACAGTGAAGGGGGAGGCGTGTTTATAGCGATAAGAAGTGCAATAGTATCGAAGGAAATTGACGGAGATCCGAAATGTGAAATAATTTGGGTGAAGGTCACGGTTAAAGCAGGCTCAGACATGGTAATTTGATGTCTTTATAGGCCCCCTGGCTCATCAGCTGTTGTGGCTGAGCACCTGAAGGATAATTTGGAAAATATTTCGAGTAGATTTCCCCACCATGTTATAGTTCTGGGTGGAGATTTTAATTTGCCGGATATAGACTGGGAGACTCAAACGTTCATAACGGGTGGCAGGGACAAAGAATCCAGTGAAATTTTTTTAAGTGCTTTATCTGAAAACTACCTTGAGCAGTTAAACAGAGAACCGACTCGTGGCGATAACATATTAGACCTTCTGGTGACAAACAGACCCGAAATATTTGAAACAGTTAACGCAGAACAGGGAATCGGCGATCATAAAGCGGTTACTGCATCGATGATTTCAGCCGTAAATAGAAATATTAAAAAAGGTAGGAAGATTTTTCTGTTTAGCAAAAGTGACAAAAAGCAGATTACAGAGTACCTGACGGCTCAACACAAAAGTTTTGTCTCAAGTACAGATAGTGTTGAGGATCAGTGGACAAAGTTCAAAACCATCGTACAATATGCGTTAGATGAGTATGTGCCAAGCAAGATCGTAAGAGATGGAAAAGAGCCACCGTGGTACAACAACCGAGTTAAAAAACTGCTGCGGAAGCAAAAGGAACTTCACAGCAAACATAAACATAGCCAAAGCCTTGCAGACACACAAAAATTACGCGAAGCGAAATGTAGTGTGAGGAGGGCTATGCGAGAGGCGTTCAATGAGTTCGAAAGTAAAGTTCTATGTACTGACTTGGCAGAAAATCCTAAGAAATTTTGGTCTTATGTCAAAGCGGTAGGTGGATCAAAACAAAATGTCCAGACACTCTGTGACCAAAATGGTACTGAAACAGAGGATGACAGACTAAAGGCCGAAATACTAGATGTGTTTTTCCAAAGCTGTTTCACAGAGGAAGACTGCACTGTAGTTCCTTCTCTAGATTGTCGCACAGATGACAAAATGGTAGATATCGAAATAGACGACAGAGGGATAGAAAAATAATTAAAATCACTCAAAAGAGGAAAGGCCGCTGGACCTGATGGGATACCAGTTCGATTTTACACAGAGTACGCGAAGGAACTTGCCCCCCTTCTTGCAGCGGTGTACCGTAGGTCTCTAGAAGAGCGTAGCGTTCCAAAGGATTGGAAAAGTGCACAGGTCATCCCCGATTTCAAGAAGGGACGTCGAACAGATGGCCAGACCTATAGACCCATATCTCTAACGGCTATCAGTTGTAGAATTTTGGAACACGTATTATGTTCAAGTATAATGACTTTTCTGGAGACTAGAAATCTACTCCCTAGGAATCAGCATGGGTTTCGAAAAAGACGATCGTGTGAAACCCAGCTCGCGCTATTAGTCCACGAGACTCAGAGGGCCGTAGGCACTGGTTCCCAGGTAGATGCCTTGTTTCTTGACTTCCGCAAGGCGTTCGATACAGTTCCCCACAGTCGTTTAATGAACGAAGTAAGAGCATATGGACTATCAGACCAATTGTGTGATTGGATTGAAGAGTTCCTAGGTAACAGAACGCAGCATGTCATTCTCAATGGAGAGAAGTCTTCCGAAGTAAGAGTGATTTCAGGTGTGCCGCAGGGGAGTGTCATAGGACCGTTTCTATTCACAATATACATAAAATTGTACTGAATTGCAGGACGATCTGCAGCGAACTGACGCATGGTGCAGGGAATGGCAATTCAATCTCAATGTAGACAAGTGTAATGTGCTGCGAGTACATAGAAAGATAGATCCCTTATCATTTACCTACAAAATAGCAGGTCAGCAACTGGAAGCAGTTAGTTCCATAAATTACCTGGGAGTACGCATTAGGAGTGATTTAAAATGGAATGATCATATCAAGTTGATCGTCGGTAAAGCAGATGCCAGACTGAGATTCATTGGAAGAATCCTAAGGAAATGCAATCCGAAAACAAAGGAAGTAGGTTATAGTACGCTTGTTCACCCACTGCTTGAATACTGCTCAGCAGTGTGGGATCCGTACCAGATAAGGTTGATAGAAGAGATAGAGAAGATCCAACGGAGAGCAGCGCGCTTCGTTACAGGATCATTTAGTAATCGCGAAAGCGTTACGGAGATGATAGATAAACTCCAGTGGAAGACTCTGCAGGAGAGACGCTCAGTAGCTTGGTACTGGCTTTTGTTAAAGTTTCGAGAACATACCTTCACCGAAGAGTCAAGCAGTATATTGCTCCCTCCTACGTATATCTCGCGAAGAGACCATGAGGATAAAATCAGAGAGATTAGAGCCGACACAGAAGCATACCGACAATCCTTCTTTCCACGAACAATACGAGACTGGAATAGAAGGGAGAACCGATAGAGGTACTCAGAGTACCGTCCGCCACACACCGTCAGGTGGCTTGCGGAATATGGATGTAGATGCAGATATAGAGTACGATGTTGATGCAGAAACAAGTGTTTCGGTGCACACCGTTTTGTGCACATTGCTAAAGATGGGGTTCCTCAACCGCGACCCCAGGTGTTCCCATGTTGAATCAACAACTTCGTCGTATGGGAATGCAGACTTTCTCGGCAAATTTCGATGATGAAGTCTGCTCGGTTTATCAGCCGAGTCAAGGTGTCATTCTGGGACAATATTTCGACAAGTTTCTTCGCCTGAAGCTGTCTAGTAGGCGACGTGTCGAAATGTTACCGCAGAACTACGCCTTCACTCGACTTGATAATCCGAGAAGATTTCATTAACGACTTCGTCAGTTATGACTGCAGTGGCTTCGTGGTCATCTGGATTGTGTCGTGGATCGATGGTGTCGCCTGGTCAGAGGAATCGCGTTACCTGTTACACCAGGTCGATGGTCGGGTCCGAATGCGCCGTCACCCAGCCGAGTGGCTGTTGAAACAATCAGCACGCTACTGACACAGAACTCCTGGGGACAGAACTGTATAGTACTCTGAAGCACCATCACAGCTGTCGGATACGTAAACATTACTGCGGATCACCTGCATTCCTCCACGCCTGACGCCTTCAGTGCCTTATTGCTGTCGTGGTTTAAGAAACATGATAGTTCAAAAATGGCTCTGAGCACTATGGGACTTAACAGCTGTCGTCATCAGTCCCCCAGAACTTAGAACTACTTAAACCTAACTAACCTAAGGACATCACACACATCCATGCCCGAGGCAGGATTCGAACCTGCGACCGTAGCAGTCGCGCGGTTCCGGACTGCGCGCCTAGAACCGCGAGGCCACCGCGGCCGGCAAACATGATAGTGAACTGACGTTTTGGCCACCAAATCCGCATGATACGAGCCCGATGAAACAGACCCGGTACGTCATCGGACGCCAGCTCCGCACGCACAAACTGGAATTGCGTGGTCCGTGCATAGATGTCTGGTGCCACATAGCTCCAGAAATCTACCAAGAAGAAGTCGCAGAAACGCCTCTATGTAGCTCAACACTCTATTAAGCAGGTAGTCATAATTTTTATGTGTTCAGATTCATTGTATTGTGTCGTTATTAAACTACACTGAAGCACCAAAGAAACTGGTATAGGCATGCGTATTCAAATACAGAGAGATGTAAACAGCCAGAATACGGCGCAGTGGTCGGCAACGCCTATACAAGACAACTAGTGTCTGACGCAGTTGTTACATAGGGTTACTGCTGCTACAATGGCAGATTATCAAGATTTAAACGACTCTGGACGTGGTATTATAGTCGGCGCACGAGCGATGTGACACATCATCTCCGAGGCACCGCTGAAGTAGGCATTTTTCCGTACGACCATTTCACGAGTGCACCGTGAATATCAGGAATCCGGTAAATCATCAAATCTCAGACATCGCTGCGGCCAGAAAAAGATTCTGCAGGAACGGACCACCCACAACTGAAGAGAACCGTTCAACGTGACAGAAGTGCAACCATTCAACGAAATATCATCGATAAGGGCTTTTGGAGCCGAAGGCCCACTCGTGTACGGTTGATGACTGCACGACACTAAACTTTACGCCTCGCCTGGGCTCGTCAACACCAACATTGGACTTTTGATGACTGAAAACATGTTGCCTGGTCGGATGAGTCTCGTTTCAGATTGTATCGAAGCGAATGGACGTGTACAGGTATGGAGACAACGTCATAAATCCATGGACCCTGCGTGTCAGCGGGTGGTGAAGGCTTTGTAATGGTTGGGACGCCTGCAGTTGGAGTGATATTGGACCTCTGATACGTCTAGATACAACTGTGACAGGTGACACATACGTAAGCATCCATTCATGTCCATAGTGCATTCCGATGGACATGGGCAATTCCAGCAGTCCATACCACGTCGTTGCAGCACTTCCGCGTGCTCGCGGGGGCCCTTTACGATATTAGGCAGGGGTACCAGTTTCTTTGGTTCTTCAGGGTATTATTTTATATGAATAATTCACGCACCGCTTTTGATACGAAACATTGGGTTGGTGCATTAGTTTGTTGCCTTTTTCCATAAGTTTAATAAACACAATATAAACTCCCAACAGAGAGACTTTAGTCATCAGTAATATATTCTCTTTCACTATATAACGGTCTGCCAACGATGGGGTAACTTTTAGATTCGGTGACTGTAGAAATCACATGGTTTTTAGGCGAAGAATTCGTAAGCCATGTTCGGTGTGCATTTTTATCAATAGAGAGCGCAAAAGGTGAAAATCTGAGGCCACAAGATAAGGTAAATAAGGTGGGTGCGGAATGTCTTTGCAGCCCAATGCCAGTATACCATTTTTTGTCAGTGTGGCAGGTTGCGCACCGGCGCTATTGTGGAGTAGCATCACTTCATGCAGTCTTCCCGGTCGTTTTTCTTGGACTGGATCTGCAAGACGTCTCAGTTCTTTACAGTAAATGGCAGCAGTGATGGTTGCACCCCGGGGGAAGCACTTCGTGGTACACCATACCGTCGCTGTTCCACCACATGACCGAGCGAGGTGACGCAGTGGTTAGCGCACTGGCCTCCCGTTCGGGAAGGCGTCGGTTCAAACCCCGGTCCGGTCATTCTGATTTTGGTTTCAGTGATTTCCCTAAATCACTTCAGGAAAATGCCGAGATGGTTCCTTTGTAAGGGCACGGCCGATTTCCTCCCCCATCCTTCCCTAACCCGAGCTTATACTCGGTCTTTAATGGCCTCGTTAACGACGGGACATTAAACAGTAATCTCCTCCTCCACCAGATGCAAAACACTATCTTTTGTGGATGTGCGCTGGTCTTTGTACGCGGACTTGCTGCTTTGTATTGGCTTAACCATTCCTTTCTTTTCATTTAGCATAAAGACACCATTTCTCGTTACCAGTGGCGATTCAAGACAGAAAAGGTCAGGTTTGTTTACGAGCCGATTGATGATGAGCAAGTAGATATGCACATATTGCTACCTGCTGATTTTTGTGATTTTGGCTTGCAGCATAAGGTACTCATGCACCCGACTTTTTGAACATTCTCCGTTATGTAAACGTCACACATGGCGAAATGATCACAGTTCATCATTTTTGCCAGTTCCCGAGTACGCTGATGTGGTTCATTGTGGTATACGGGATTTGAGCTGCGAAGACATTCTACACCCACCATATTTACCTTGTCTTGTGGCCTCAGATTTTCACCTTTTGCGTTCTCTATCAAACAACGATCTTCATCAAGTTATTCCTGAAAGTGGAGCGTCACTAACGTCTGAACCATTCTCCTTAAAACGAGAAAAAAAAAACATTTTCTAGCCGTGCTCTGTCCAGTGGCATTATCCCCAAACTCGGCTCAAATGTTTCTGGCTGCCTCCGCTGCTGTCACCCCCCTATTGAACTCAAACAGAAGAACATGTCGGAAATGTTCCGACTTCTCCACTTTGCACTCTTTTTTTCTAGCGTCCACAGCTCCACTCAGCAGCTCCAAATTATGTGACAGTATGTAAACTCGAACAGCAACAGTGAACTACAACTAAGAGATGACAATGCAACCGGAATACCGACATGCAAAACAAATAGCTACGAACTTGTGCACTAGCATAATACATACAGAAACAACCTGTTCGGTCTTTTAAGGAAGTGAGGGAACTGGAGATGATCCTCGAAACTGCGGACACCCTGATTGATGATCCGACTGGCTGGGCAGGCATCTGCGCGGCCGCTGCGCTGCGGTGGGTTGCTTAACGGTGTCCGTGGCGGGTAATCGCCGCCTGCGGATTGGACACGACCACGTCTGCCGTCACAACCTGCTGAGCCGCTGCGA
Organism: Schistocerca americana; assembly: GCF_021461395.2. NCBI lineage: Eukaryota > Metazoa > Arthropoda > Insecta > Orthoptera > Acrididae > Schistocerca > Schistocerca americana. Next base: position 224,616,708 of record NC_060120.1, on the reverse strand, counting down.
GCCGCCGTTTCGCAAAGACGCCTCTCAGACACCTGTTGTCGCACCGCGCTTCCTACCCGCCGACACAACCGCGTGAGAGGCGTAGAAAGTTGACACTAGACACTACCGCGACGGAGAGTTCCTTGTGTGTAGGCTTTCGCAGCTAAGTCAACTAAAATGAAATCTAAAGCTAAAAATCTAGGTCGTTAGGACGTGTCGTGTTAACTGAATAGTTTTTACAAATGAAATGGCACAATTTCAGAGACTTTACCTGTCTCATAAGGATATGAATTTATGTAGATTGAAGCGGCGAGTGAAAATTTGTACTAACGCTGCGAATCGAACCCGAATCTCCAGTTAACTAGGCAGGTGCGTTAGCCATTAAGCCTTGGCACAAATTTTCACATGCCACTTCAGTCTGTATGCGTAAAATCATATACAGGGTGGTCCATTGATAGTGACCGGGCCAAATATCTCACGAAATAAGCATCAAACTAAAAAACTACAAAGAACGAAACTCGTCTAGCTTGAAGGGGGAAACCAGATGACGGTATGGTTGGCCCGCTAGATGACGCTGCCATAGGTCAAACGGATATCAACTGCGTTTTTTTTAAAATAGGAACCCCCATTTTTATTACATGTTCGTGTACTACGCAAAGAAATATGAATGTTTTAGTTGGAACACTTTTTCGCTTTGTGATAGATGACGCTGTAATAGTCGCAAATGTGTAAGTACGTGGTATCACGCAACATTCCGGCAGTGCGAACGGTATTTGCTTCGTGATACATTACCCGTGTTAAAATGGACAGTTTACTAACTGCGGAAAAGGTCGATGTCGTGTTTATGTATGGCTATTGTGATCAAAATGTCCAACGGGTGTGTGCTATGTATGCTGTTCTGTATCCTGGTCGACATCATCCAAGTGTCCGGACCGTTCGCCGGATAGTTACATTATTTAAGGAAACAAAGTGTTCAGCCACGTGTGAAACGTCAACCACGACTTGCAACAAATGATAATGTCCAAGTAGATGTCTCAGCTGCTGTCGCGGCTGATCCGCACATCAGTAGCAGACAAATCGCGCGAGAACCGGGAATCTAAAAAGCGTCGAAGTTGAGAATGCTACATCAACATCGATTGCAAACGTATGCACCAAGAATTGCATGGCGACGACTTTGAACGCCGTGTGCAGTTCTGCCGCTGGGCACAAGAGAAATTACGGGACGATGACAATTTTTTTGCACGCGTGCTATTTAGCGACGAAGCGTCATTCACCAACAGCGGTAACGTAAACCGGCATAATATGCAGTATTGGACAACGGAAATTCCACGATGGCTGCGACAAGTGGAACATCAGCGACCTCGGCGGGTTAATGTATGGTGCGGCATTATGGGAGAAAGGATAATTGGCCCCCATTTTATCGATGGCAATCTAGATGGTGCAATGTATGCCGATTTCCTACGTAATGCTCTACCGATGTTACTACAAGATGTTTCACTGCATGACAGAATGGCGATGTACTTCCAACATGATGGGTGTCCGGCACATAGTTCGCGTGCGGTTGAAGCGGTTTTGAATAGCATATTTCACGACAGGTGGATTGGTCGCCGAAGCATGGCCCGCACGTCACCGGGTCTGACGTCCCCAGATTTCTTTCTGTGGTGAAAGTTGAAGAATATTTGCTATCGTGATCCACCGACAACGCCTGACAACATGCGTCAGCGCATTTTCATTGCATGTGCGAACATTACGGAAGGCGAACTACTCGCTGTTGAGAGGAATCTCGTTACATGTATTGCCAAATGCATTGAGGTTGACGGACATCATTTTGAGCATTTATTGCATAATGTGGTACTTACAGGTAATCACGTTGTAACAGCATGCGTTTTCAGAAATGATAAGTTGACAAAGGTACATGTATCACATTGGAACAACCATATTAAAATGGTCAAACGTATCTACGTTCTGTATTTTAATTTAAAAAACCTACCTGTTACCAACTGTTCGTCTAAAATTGTGAGCCATATGTTTGTGACTATAACAGCGCCATCTATCACAAAGCGAAAAAAGTGGTACAACTAAAACATTCTTATTTCTTGACGTAGTACACGAATATTAAAAAAACGCATTTGATATCCGTTTGACCTACGGAAGCGCCATCTAGCGGGCCAACCATAGAGCCATCTGGTTTCCCCCTTGAAGCTAGACAAGTTTCGTTCTTTGTAGTTTTTTCGTTTGACGCTTATTTCTTGCGATATTTGGATCGGTCACGATCGATGGACCACCCTGTATATAATGAAATAATAAGCAACCACTTGCATAAAATAAGCGTAATTTATTCGTCATTTTGAATTGTAGCTCTTGTATATTTCGTGTTTGCAGTTAAAACAGTTGGGTGTAAGTTCCGCCGGTTGCGAAAAACATCGTTTTTTTTCAAAGTTCCCAAACTTTATTCAGCGCCTTTGTGCCATCGTCAGAGGGTTCTGTTTTATTTAATTTTCACATTCGGTTTACATGGTTTTGCATGGCCACTTGCGTATTATTACGTACTAGTAGCTTGTCGTGTTTATGTGTGGCAAGCCCTTTTTTCTCAGCATCCTGAAGAGGTGTTGTGAAACACACTCAAATACAACACATATTTTCAGAAATTTGGTTGTAAAAAGCACTTTACACTTCACCAAAATACCTCATGAGAATGCTGTGAAAAAAGGGCTTGCCACACAAAAACATGACAAGCTAACAGTACGAAATAATACGCAAGTCTTCATGCAAACGACGCAAACAGAATTTTAAGATTAAATAAATGAAACCCACTTAGAGGATGGCACAGAGGTGCTGATACATGTTTGGGAACTTTGAAAAAATCGGCGTTTTGCATAACTGGCGGACCTCACATCCAACAAAGAAATTTAATTTCTTTACCATTTTCGAGCGCATAGTGTCCTTCTTCAGAAGGCTCTCCGTATAGCATTATCTGCGAGCCTAATAATGCGATAGCCACTAAGTGCCCGAAAACGGTAAGGAGATAAAATTTCTTTTATGCAACTGGTTGCTTATTATTTCATTACATACGACTACGGCTGCTGAATATGTATAAAATACTATAAAATCATATTTATATGAGACCAGTAAAATTCCTGGAATTGTGTCGTTTCATTTGTATAAGTACCTGCACCTATGTTTCGGGCTGGATTCCCTATTTACGTTTCTATACTGAGATGTTGTTCCAGAAGTTGGAGAGTCTCGTCAGTTCTGTTCGTGTGTAAGGGGGAATTTAAAGTAGACTGGGGACGGCAGTGAGAATTTTGGTCCAGTTCAGTTGTGTGAACCACTGTGCCAAGGTGGCGTAGTGGCTAAGACACCTGCTTAGTCAGCAGGAGACCTGGGTTCGATTCCCGGCCTTGCTACAGATTTTCACTCGCTACTTCGGTCTATATACATAAAATGAATATCTTTCAGCTGGCCACAAAGTAGATATCAACAGAGGGGCCGAAAGGCCAATTGTGTAGCAAGTGAAGACGAACGTGACACGCCCTAGAAGATTTTATTCGTATCTTCAGCGACAATGACGACGGCAGCCGGCAGTCTCCCGTAAAATGAAATCTGTCGGATGTGAACATCGCATCATAAAGTGGCAGGAAATTTCTTGAGACTAGTAAACCCTGAAGAAGGCATCATTGTTGACGTCAATCATGAGTGAAACTGTCTCCGACGTTTTCAAGTCGACACTGATGCCTTCTTCAGGGGTTACTAGTCTCGACGAATTTTCTGCCAGTTATGGCGCCTCATTTCCTGGTGAAACTCGTGTGCTTTTCCTGGGCTGTTGTCTACAGCAGTTTCGGGTTCGGCGAGAAAGACACTTCATCCTGGAACTCATCTGTCGGCCTTTCCCTTGCTCGTATAAATTTCTATTTTTGACGCATTATTCATATCCAACAGATTTCATTTTATGGGAGGCTGCCGGCTCCCGAGGTCGTTGTCGCTGAAGATGACTGGATTCGTGGTTTACTGCCAGTGGGGTCACAGTTCGTAGAAACTTACAGAAAGTCAACGAGTTTAACAGAAGCGATTTCTGTCATTCCCCAAGGTAGTGTTATCGGCCCTCTACTGTTCTTTACTTATATAAACAGTTTAGGAGACAATTTGAGCGGCCGGCCGCGGTGGTCCCGCGGTTCTAGGCGCGCAGTCCGGAACCGTGCGACTGCTACGGTCGCAGGTTCGAATCCTGCCTCGGGCATGGATGTGTGTGATGTCCTTAGGTTAGTTAGGTTTAAGTAGTTCTAAGTTCTAGGGGACTGATAACCACAGCAGTTGAGTCCCATAGTGCTCCGAGCCAGACAATTTGAGCAGCCGTTTATTTATTTATTTATTTATTTATTTTTTTTTTTTTTTTTTTTTTGCAGATTATGCTGTAATTTATCATATAGTAAAGTCATCAAAACTTCAACACTAGTTGCAAAACGATTTAGAAAAGATATCTGTAAGGTGTGAAAATTGGGAATTGACCATAAATAATGAAAAGTGTGAAGTCGTACACGTGAATGCACAAAGCATTCCTTTAAACTTCGGTTACACGATAAATCAATCAAATCTAAAGACCTTAAAATCAACTAAATTCCTTACAATTACAATCAGGAACAACGTAAATTGGAAAGAACACATAGAAAATGTTGTGGGGAAGGCGAACCAAGGACTGCGTTTTATTGGCAGAAGACTTGTAAGTTGCAGCAGATGTACTGAAGAAACTGCCTGCACTAAATTTGTGCGACCTCTTTTGGAGTACTGCTGCGCGGTCAGGGATCCTTACCAGATATGATTAGCGGAGTACATCGAGAAGGGTCAAAGATGAGAAGCGCTTTTTGTATTATCGAAAAATAGGAGATAGAATGTCACGGACATGATACAGGATCATCGAGAAACAGGGGAGAGAGTGTCACGGACATGGTACATGTTATGGGATGGACGTCATTAAAACAAAGGCCTTTCTCGTTTCGGCGGAATCTTCTCACGATATTTCAATCTGCAACATTCTCCTCCGGATGCAAAAATATTTTGTTGACGCCGACCTACATAGGGAAGAACGATCATCATAATAAAATAATGGAAATCAGAGCTCTCACGGAAAGATACAGGTGTTCGTTTTTTCCGCGCGTTGTTCGAGAGTGGAATAACAGAGAATTACTGTGAAGGTGGTTCGATGCACCCTCTGCCAGGCATTTCGGTGTGATTTTGTGGAGTATCCATGCAGCTGTGGATGTAGATGCAGAAGATAAAAATGTTCTAAGTTGTTGGGCCGCATCATGTTCCTCCTCACTCCCTACACAATCGACGTATCGACCCCTCTGCTGGTTGTCTTCTTCATCGTCAGCTAAAAGCTATGCCTTTATCAGCCGTGGCGTTGGGCTCTTCCACTGCCGCTTTGTGACAGGGTCGCACTCGTACATCCATGTTTCGTCATCCATAATGATCCTCGACATGTAGCACGGATCATGCACGGCATGCTGATTGAGTTCTTGGCACCATTCGACGCGATGTTTCTTCTGCTCCTGGGTCATCAGCTGGGGCACGAACTTGGCAGCAACACACCGCATGTCGAAACCACTCGCGAGGATTGCTTGCAACGTTCCGTGCGACATACGGACAATGGCAGCAGAACTGTAGGCCGTTCTCCGTCGATCCTCATGCGCTGGTTGTCGAATAGTTTGACATTTTATGTTTTTCTCGCAGTAGTTCGTCCTGATATCTCGTCGTCTTCCAGTGTTCTTTCTCTTTTGAAGCGCGCGCGCCACTCAAAAACACCTCGCACGACTCATTGCAACTTCGTCGTCCACTTGTCGAATCAAGTCGAATGCGTCTCTGAGGCACATTTTTCCTGTTTCGCACAGAATTTCACGTTAGCTCGTTGTTTAACTTGCTGTCCGCAGACGTGATAACGAACGTTGTCAGAATAGCACAAGCTACACAGCTCCCTGTGCGCTACAGTGGTCAAACCAATCCGCTGGTTGACGGCTATATTTATAGTATTACGTTGTATATACTGCTATACTTTGAACTTTCCATCGCACAATTATTGATGTAGGGTATCAAAGATTATCTCTTCCTACGTGGATTGTGCTACGAAAAAACAAATACCCAAACCAGCTTTTTTTTTAAATTTTTTTTTTTATACTCACAGACGTGACAGTGAATGGAGCTAACAAGGAACTCCAATCTAAAACAGCCTAAAATTATCAACGACATGAAATGTATTCGCAGTTGCGAATGAGAACCACCTCCAGCTGTATATTTAAATGACGACAGTGAAAATAAGGGGCCGACCGGGACTCGAATCCGGATTTCCAGCTTTACGCGAGCCGTCGCCTTAACCGTTTTGGCCATCCGAGCACGACTCACGGCCAGATGTAGTATTCCTAAAATTATCAACATCTCACTGATTGTGGAGGGATGTTGATTTAGTTTTTGAGGCAAGCAAATGGAAAACTGCGGGACAAAAAATGAACATCATCGTCCTTGTGCTGATGTCAGCTGATAGTGTGTTTATAGATTTTGTAATGTGTGTGGTAACTGGTGTTGAGAAATAATGAATGAACAGCTTGGCGCTAGCTTCTTAAAATCAAATAAATACATTCAAGCTATGGGTTTTATCATTATACGTGATTTTAGCTAGTAAAATATTTTGTTGACATCGACCTACATACGGAGTAACGATCACCACGATAAAATAAGGGAAATTAGAGCTCGTACGGAAAGATATAGGTGTTCATTCTTTCCGCGCGCTATACGAGATTCGAAAAATAGAGAATTGTGTAGGTGATTCGATGCCAGGCACTTAAATGTGATTTGCAGAGTATCTTTGTAGATGTAGATATAGAACATGCTATAAATGGAATTATTTGCAACGTTCGAAGTCTACACTCAAAAGTACTAGATTAAAAGGAGTGATTCATCTACAGCATGCAAACGGCCAGTGTCCAATGTTTCTCATCACAGTGAAACCCTGGTGGTGCTGTATTTAGACAATATGGTACTGTACTGCATTTGCACAAGTGAATAGTCAGTTATCACTCTCAGTAACAGGCTCAAGGCCATACCGAAGACATAGTGAGACCCGACCCCGCCAGTGTGCGCAGGGACAAGAGAGGGGGAGGGGCAAAAACAAACAAAAGAAAAAGACCGTTTAAGAAATAACTGCGAGGGGATCGTGAACTCTACTACTCACATGTCTTGGTGTTTCCCCTTCTTCCCTCCCCCCACCCCCAACTATAAACGCATGCTGTTATCACAATGTCATATCTGCAGTGTCATTCAGTTGAAGCAGCTTTTATAATGAAACAGCTGCTACTGATTGTCGCCTGTCGCTGACATGGTTGATGTGGGGACACAGCGCTTCGTTCACGAAGTTGCCACCTGCACAGTTCGCTTAATGTTCAGCAATGGACTTCTTGCTGCTAACTTGCTCTGACAAACATTTACAGGCCCTTTTCCCATAACTCAATGTCCGAGCAAACATTTCTTTCATCAAATGTTATTTTAACTCTCAGAATGCATTAAAACATAGCACTACTATTATTCTTGATAATACCTACGATCAGGGAATCCTCAGAAAGGTAAAAATATAAAGTAAGTTGATAAAAAACTACAGCTATCGAAGGAAAATACCACTGTTTTATCCTGTGGTCGATACGTTACGATGGTCAGTTTCTCTGCTATAGTTTCTGGTTAGTGAAGGACCTTTTGTTTCTCTTCTTCTTCTTCTTCTTCTTCTTCTTCTTCTCCATGTCCTGCATGAATTTCTGTTTTCCAAGTAACATCGGATTGCTGGTGACTATCTTCAGGCACATTGTGTAACCACGGTCTGCTTTCATTATCCACGTACGTAAGTAGTTCCCTGACTTCCTTTTCTTTTTCTGGCTTCACTGGATTAAGCAACCGGTTGATAGTCTCAGGTTTTCCAATACTCCATTACTGTATTTTGTTTCTAAAGTCAGAATGATTCATTTGGAGCTTTGTATGTTAGTGAGCGTAATACTGGACCATCTGCCATGTATTTCAGGACAAAATACTTCTGAATTTTAAACATGTGTCCCTTGGCGATAGGTTTCTTGAATGTGACCTGCACATAAGCACTCGCTACATTAACCTGAATGAGGGTACTGCGCGCAGACGAATCAAGGCAACGCTATCGTGACGTCTAGGATTGAGATAAAAACAAAACCTTGGTGGAATATTCCGCTGATTGTGAAGGGCACATAGACTTGGGGACTCTTCCTCCGGAAAATGCCTCTTTACTCACTACAGTATACATTTCATTTGTTATATACAATATTTTCACCAATATACGAGTGCTATTCGAAAAGTAAGGTCAGACAGGTCGCGATATGGAAACGACAGTGAAAATCCGATGAAAATTTGCAAGGATGTGTTGGGCGGTGTCTCTTGTATTCCTGCTGATCGCATCATGTCGCCAAATTTCAGTTCTGAGAACGCAGTGAGCACGTTAAGATGCCTAGACCAGTTGTGTATCCCGCTAAATATGGGTGCCCGCTGCGAGGTTTCGCCTGATTTCATGCAACACCACATACGTACCTTTCATGCATCTCCTTCGTAAATTTAGACAACATAGCCTATGGAGAGCAGCGATTGGATACTACATTTAAGTTAAAATTAGCAGTCGAGGTAGCAATAATATTTATTTGTCGGTTTAGGCTCATGTAAAAGCCATCTTCAGAATTTTTGGCCCCCTATGGCTGGTGCTGGCGGCTCCTCGTGAGACCACGATCGTACACTTCCTTCTTCATGCCAAATCTCAGCCGCATACTGCACAGGCTATGTAGAGCCCCTGTAGCACTTACGATGGAAAGTGTTTGATCACCCACCATACAGCCCGGACTTGCCTCCTTTTGATGTTCATCTCTGCTCACATGAACAGCTGGCTATGAAGGCAATATTTTCTCACAGACAGGGAACTACAGACCAGCGAAGAGAAGTGGGAGAAGTGGCGGAAAGCACAGGCGGCTACATTCTGTGACGTGAGTACTGGAAAGTTGTTAGAACGCTACGACAAATGTCCAAGTCGGAGCGGCGACTATGAAGGGAAGTAGCTGGAAGGTTTAACAAACTGTTGCAAACAAAACATTTATGATTTTCATTGCGGTTTCCATTTCACGACCGATCGGATCTTCCTTTCCTAGTAAGTCTCGTAGTTCATGTAGGTAATCTTTTACAGTACTTTTAATTAAACTTACAAACCTATATACGAGTGGTTAACAGTACCTAGAAAAAAAACTGAAAAAACTTGGTTTGACGGGTGAGCGTGGGAGGAAGGGTGGGGAGGGCTCTAATGGCTCTGAGCACTATGCGACTTAACTTCTGAGGTCATCAGTCGCCTAGAACTTAGAACTAATGAAACCTAACTAACCTAAGGACATCACACACATCCATGCCCGAGGCAGGATTCGAACCTGCGACCGGAGCGGTCGCTCGGCTCCAGACTGTAGCGCCTAGAACCGCACGGCCACTCCGGCTGGCTGAGAGTGGGGAGGGAGCTGCTAGCTTTGGCAGTTTTCCAGGGGCGTAGGATCACCTCGGTACGACTCTGAACAGGTCGTAATTTTCTGCTAAACTATCAGAACATATTGACTGCTCTCAAGAGAGAATACTCTGTAAGTAGTTCCTAATTGGACGCAACTGTGTGTAAGCACAGAGGTAATTAGTTTGCAACTCCCCAACATGCTTTACGAGCTCATGCATATGTGACCCTGAACTGCTGCTGCACCTGCCGCAGCTAACGAGGTCGGTGTCTCGGTCAGTGCTAAGGCCATCTCTCGGTGTCTGGAGCAACTAAACAGTCTCCGTACAGTAGAAGGTAGAAAGCTTCGTACAGTCTCCCGAAGGGCCACCTGGTCCCGAGTCTGAACGACTGGGTAATGTGGCTGGTCGTATGCAGAAAGTCAACAGAATGGAAAGCCACGCCGGTGACTCAAGTGTCTGATCAGTGACTGTGAAGCTCCGCTGAACGTGTGAATCATAGCCAAGAACTTAGGAAGGCATTAAATAACAGGTCGCAACACCATTACGGCGCTACTAATGAATAATGCTAATCTTAGAGCCTCTGTCACTACGGTCATAGGTAGCTGCAGTATCGAATGAAGCATTGCAACATGAAGTGTACCTATCGTTGGTATTCTTAGCGTTACAGTGGTGGTATTTATGGTGACGCTCATTCGAAAGCAGGAAACAGCTCCTTCATGTCACGACGCCCAGACCGATGGAGGCAGCTTAGTGGTTATCACACCGATCTCACGTTCTGGAGGAGCACAGTTCGAATACGTCTCTGTTGATTCAGTTATAGATTTCAAAATTGACAATTATGGCGAAAATCTAATGTGGGTTTACTTACTTTCACAAACCTAGTGTTTGTGTCAAATTCATTTGAATGGGAAAACCAGTCTTTTCGTGTCACTATGTAGAATGTGACGGAGGTGGCATAGTGGTGTGCAGACTGAAACATATTCGGAAGGACAGGGTTTAGTCACATTTCTATCTGTCCAAACAATGTACTTTTTCGGGTAGCCCCTAAACCAATTTAAATGAATGTCGGGATGGTTCCTTCTAAAATGCCACCTCAAATCTCCTGTCACATCCATATTACTAAATGGCTAAACCGGTTGTCCTTGTCTACTCAAGCGGTTCCAATAGCAGTAAGCTGTCTAACGCCTTCTAGAGGCAACAAAAATTTGATGTTCAGTGTTTCATATAATTATTGATCGAATTTAAAAATTTAAAATGCTGTCATAAGATTTAATACATGATGTTAGAAAGTATTTTTAATACATGAAGTTAGAAACAGTGTAAATGCTTTGGGGCAGTGTACCTAAAGGCGCACATTACTCAAGATATATTCAACCAAAATTAGAGAATGAGGCCACTTTTCGAAAGTTTTTGTCGCTGACTCCTTCCACAAAATAACGAATCTACGTCTTCGCTCTTCGTGAAGAAAAATTCATCATCTGGAATGATGTTTTAATTTACTACTTCTTTACCACTATACTAGCAATATAATTTACGGGCAGTATCTAAATATACCACTGAATATACCTGCAAAATTATATCATTGTTGAACATATTGTTCAGGGCATATGACGTCATAAACATTGTGTTCGTGAAAAACTATCTTTCGTGAAAACAAAGCACAAATTACCCAGACTGTACTGTTCCACTGAACGGTAGAAACAGCATTTAGCGATCCACAACAAACTTTAAACGTAATTACAAACCATAGTCACTTTTGATTCTTAGTTTTTCATTAGTCTACGAGTGAATAATCCGAAACTAAGACAGCCAATATAATTAGGGTTTTGTGTTTCCAACCATAAAGGTTTTAAGCATTTAACGTCAAATGTTTAACACATAAACTTATTTGTGACATAATGAGAGTTTTGGAGCCGTTTTGTACACACGAACTCGGTTCTTTAAAGTATCGGGGTGGAAGACATATATTATTAAATCACGTTTACGTCAGTTTTAGCCTTGTAGTTTGTCTAAGCTGTTAGACGATTACGTATAATTATGCTATATTTGTAAATATAAAATTATATGTCGCCTTTTTTGTTTGTCGTTCGAAGTGCATTTAGTGCATAACTGATCTATATACGTATTTCAAACCACACGTTTAAAGACGATGACTTTGAAACCCACCAGCAATATGGAATAAAAATATCTGCAATCAGCACTTTCGCACATATCATGGAATGCCTGCAGGAGTATAGTCGGCCGCTGATTCAAGTCCTAATGTGACTCCCGAGTCTGAACCGCGATGTCAAAGTCATTCGATTTTTTATTTTTAGCTGTTTGATAAACCTTTCGTACTATAGAGCGCTTGAAATGTGCGTTTTCGTCAGGAATAATATTTGATAATTATTTCATGGTGTCGATATGTTCTGTCCAGTGACCGAAATGTGCCCACAGTAATCGCTTCTCACTAAGGATGAGGAAAAGATTTCTTTTTCAAATAGAGTTTTGAACTAAGTGCCTACACTTAGTGCTACTGCTTGTGTGATTACACTTACTCGCTGTAGGGGCACTCTGAGTAGGAAAACATTAAATTTTTTCACGCCGTGTATTTTACGCAGATCGTGTAATCATCGCCCTTCCCATTGACACTATCTCTCCATACGGCCTCTCATTAGGAGCTGCTTATACCATTACAGGAGGACACGCACTGCTGTGCGTTAAAGATTCTCGTTAATGGTGGGCGTGTGAGATACGCATCGGGGTTACGAGGAATTGGGGCGGTTTACTTTGTGCCTGTAATGAGAGCGTATACTCGCGTAGCGCGCTGCAGCAGCGGACGGCTGGTTCGCTAAACAATTATTTCCGCCACGCGAAGCGTTACAGAGCTCGTTTGCGAAGTCGCTACACGTAATACATCACAGGAGCTCCGAGCTGGAGCAGAAGTGTGGCGGTTAAAGTTAATGAGAGCACGGTAGCGTCAGTACTGAAACACTTGCAAAAGATATGTACGCTGCATATTATCCTAATTTCTCTTAATAAACATAGTCTAACAGACTATATCCTGTCAGAAAAGCATTGCTGCCTTAGGCCGAAATCCTCTTGGGCAGAAAATGTGCTTGTTAGCGAGCAAGAAATTGAAAGGAGGAGAAACTTTCAACTGGAAACTCGTCTTTTATTTGTAGAGGCTGAGAAAATAATCTGTGAATTTAGTATTGGACGTACTGCTGTGGTCTGCGACATGACCAATATTGTTTACTTTACATGGATTATCACACCATTTATCAGTTTTTTATTGACTTATCGTCCGTTTCTCGCATTTTATTTCCCAGGCGTTCAGGTATTTCCAGAATTCCTCTTATCCCTCTTCATTCCATTACTAACATCACTGTCACTTCTTTTTTCCATCTCGGTGGAAGGTACAGGGATATCAACTGACAGATTCTTTCCTTTTCCGCTCAGTTGTATTTCTTGGTCTTTGGTTTACTCACTATCAGTTTTAAAGGTACATAACTACATATTTAGATGTCTTGATAGGACGCACGATACAGCCGAGATCCACTAATTTGTGAGGGCATATAGCTTAACGTGAACACCTGTTGTCACAGTAATTAGTTCTTTTTTTCACAGTGGAACATAAATGCATTTTTGCTGCTTTTAGAGGTATTGTGTTTGTTTCATTAAATTTTTGTATGTGGGGAAGGCGCAATTATTTTGAGTTTAGAGGTTTTCTAGCTTTTAAAATTTGTTTTCTAGCTTTTAAAATTTACTAAAAGGGGAAACAAGTATGCCAAACATTAATTACACCCCACAAACGGTCTAACTCCAGTTGCAAAACTTTTCAGAATTGTACCTTGCATATCTCGTGTATAGTATCACAAGCTGCTGATGATGGTTCAAGAATAAAATTTAATTGTTTTTTCAGTTACTCGGAATGGCAGGCATCACTTAAAACTACAACTGATTCTTACTGCTAACGAACATATAACATACATTCAAAGGGGTTGAAAATGAAAGACGTGGCCGCTCCAGAGCTGAAGTGAGTTGATTTAGCGACACGTTTCGATAGCATGGTCATCATACGGTCAGCCTCACTGAGTTGTACTGGATAACTACGGCGGAGCATATGCCATAATGACACATGATGACAGTAGTAGGTAACTTGTATCCTCACTCTCACCAGATGAAAATACACTCCGAAACAAAAAAAGTGAAGGACGCACCACGACGGAATCATACGAATGGGTCAGAAATTCGGTAAATGTGACGTGTATGTACAACCATACTTAAACCTAACTAACCCAAGGGCATCACACACATCCATGCCCGAGGCAGGATTCGAACCTGCGACCGTAGCGGTGGCGCGATTCCAGACTGTAGCGTCTAGAACCACTCGGCCACTCCGGCCGGCCTGTCTCAGAAAGTTGGATGACTCATAGAAGAGAAAGAGCTTCACAAATTGAGCAAGAAAGTAACGTCCACCTCTGGCCTTTATGCAAGCAGTTATTCGGCTTGACACTGATTGCTTCAGTTGTTTGATGTCCTCCGGGGAATATCGTGCCAAATGCTGTTCAACTGGCGCGTTAGGTCGTCAAAATTCCGAGCTGGCTGGAGGGCCCTTCCCTTAATGCTCCAGACGTTCTCAAATGGGGAGACACCCGGTCACCTTGCTGACCAAGATATGATTTTGCAAGCACTTAGAAAAGCAACAGAAAATCTCGCTGTGTGCGGGCGGTCATTATCTTGCTGGATTGTAGGCCCATGATGGCTTGCCACGAAGCGCAATAAAAATGGGCGTAGAATATCATCAACTTACCATAGTGCTGTAAGGGTGCCGCAGACGACAACCAAAAAGGTCCTGCAATGGAATGAAACGGCACCCCAGACTACCACTCCTTGCTGTCCGGTCATACCGCGGGCGGCAGTTAGGTCGGAATCCCACTGCTGTCCAGAGCGTATATAGACACGTCTTAGCTGGTCATCGGGGCTCACTTCGATGCGGGATTTATCACTGAATACAACTGATCTCCAGTCAATGAGATTCCAAACCAAATGCGCCCGACACCGCAGCAAACAGCCTTGGTGTGCAGACGTCAGTGGTGTTCGGCGCAAGAGGGGTCTTGAGCTGAGCCCCCTTTCTGTGAGCCGCTTAGCGATGGTTCTTGTGGTCACTGAAGCACCAACTGCACATTGGATAGATGTTAACGATGAATCCGGGACTCTGAGTGCCTCTCTGACGATTGCTCAGTCCTGTGCTCTGTCTTCTCTCCAGGTGTCGAGCCACGGTTCACTCATTCTTGACAGCATCGACGAATAGCGGCATCACTCCTATTCAGGTGACAAGCGATTCGCAGATTACTCTAATCGACTTCTTTGAGTCCAACAACACGTCCTCTTCCAAATGCTGACGTCTGCGTATATTTTTGACATGCCTGTGTGCGAGGCATATTTACTGTCCTACTGATAATACGGAATGAAATTCTCAAAGACGTTATGCCCTGGTATTGCCGTGTTTCCTGGTTATTATCCTCGCCATCTGCACGGTAAATTGTGCTGCAGCGTCACACATTCATCCTTAGCTGCCAAAATTTACAATTTTGCGTTTTCCGTCGTTTGAATGTCAATTTGTGACCGATTTGCATGACTACTTCAGTGGTGCGTCTTTGAGTGTATTGTGCTAAGGGGTACATTCACCTGGCACCATGACTACGTCGACTAAATGAATATCTGAATCAGTTCACGCTTCTTGTCTTATTTGACGATGATAGTGTCTTTCAATAGATTAACTGTCCTTGTCACTAAGGCAGTGGTTTGAGGAGCATGACAGCGAATTCGCGTTGATGTCTTGTCTTTGCGCAATGTGACCCCGATGAAACATATCTGGAGCGCTATCGGGCGCCATGTCGACGCCCAAAAACTAATGTCCCGAAACTTACGGGAACTGCGTAAACTGCGTCTAGACATCTGGTGCTACATACCTCTGGAATCCCACCAAGGGCTTTCGATAACATGCCACTCAGAATCGATATCGTATTGCGTTACACAGATGGAATAACAGGATGCTAAGTCGATGGTCACAATGTTTTGCCGTATCATTGCCTGTTGGCTGGCTCCATTTCAAGACATTGTTTAGGCAATCCGCACAACACGCCACGAAGCAGTAACATGCCAGAGCGTCAGCTTGACTGGAGACGCAGATAGATATAAAATTAGCCTGGGAACAGTTACATGGACACCAAAGATTTGAATGCCTGTAGTTAATGGCCACATTTAGTTTACTCGTGAGGGATACTGTGGCAAGTTATAACCCCCCGCCCCCACTTCAGATCAAACCCAGCAATACGAGATGCCATTCACCAATGGGAATCTTATTACTTTTGCGGAGAGGCAGTCGTTACCGGCGTGTACTCCAAGGCAATCTGGTAGATTCCATTTCCGTCCTTTCCGTTCGGCAGCAATCACTGCGCTGATCGCACAGTGTTTGCGCTGGCAATAACCTGTTGTCACGAGCGACGTGCCTGGCTGTAATGACAGCACAGGACATGAGTGCTGTGTGTGTTGGGTGCTCCGGTGGCGACCTGATCCCGAGAGCGACCACGCAGGGGTCAGTATGCCGCGCCGGGTCGCCTCCTCCAGCGTCCGGTACTGCTGGAGAGGGCTTTCTACAGGACTCGCTGGACTTCCAGCGGTCGGCGGTCAGGGGGCAGCGAAAGGAGAGCCGAGCCCAGCTGGTCAGCTTCGCAGTCCGCTCGCCGGTCTTTTGAATAATCGGCTGCGCCGAGATCATGCCGGGAGATAACCAGTGCGGTTCGCAGTATTGCCCCTGCTTCGATCGAGAGTGCGTTGAACTGGCTCGTTGGATGGCAGAGCGCCAGTGAACTGCGCAGAATGCGAAGCCGCCGTGAATAGCTTAGAAATGTCGTATGAATGTCTTACACAGACATTGTAGTCGAAGGAAGGAAGAAAGGAAGATTGGGTTTAACGTCCCGTCGACATCGAGGTCATTAGAGACGGAGCACAAACTCGGATGGTGTTAAGGACGTGGAAGGAAATCGGCCATGCACTCTCAAAGAAACCATCCCGGCATCTGCCTAGAGCGATTTAGGGAAATCACGAAAAGCGTAAATTTGGATTGCCGGACGCGGGTTTGAATCGTCGTTCTCCCGAATACGAGTCCAGTGTGCTAACCACTCCACCATTGTTTCGATATGGTATTACAAAGTTACTCGTTCCTGAACTCAACATTCTGAACTACTAACATACTTACTCTATGCAGTGATTCGCCCAGATACTAAAGAATATGTGGTGGGCAATTTACACTGTGAACACAACTGACATCACCTCAGACACCTTCATCACTTAATTTTTTCCTCCATGCTAATTCGGATTAGTTTCTTTTATGGCGATCCTTGTCGTTTGTAACGTTCTTCGCAATATTACCCATTATGTTTTACCTCCCAAACACAAACGCTCCGTCTTGTCCAGATTTATTATAAAACCCCAGTTGCTATACTGCTCTTAAGGTTTTTTCAAAATGTATTCCTTATTCCCTTCATCTTGGGAAAATATTATCCTGTCTTTCGCAAATAAAAGGGAGAGAATAGTATCGTCACAAATCGTTGATCTGATGTCGGAGCGTTTCCTCTACCAGCCATTCAGTGTCTGCTCATATAAATGTTAAGAAGAATATATGACACTCCACAACGTTGTTTTAGACTCTTGTCAACAAAATTCTTGGGTAGCCTTGTGTCGCAGTTTAGTCATTACTTTTGTGTTCTTGTGTAAATTTTTGACCGGAAAGACATGAACGTCCTTCCATAAAACCACTTCGTTCTTTACTAAAAGCCGACATGTGTTTATTTTCTCACTCAAAATACTGGAGATAAGCTTAGCTGTTGCTGGGATAACATTTATTCTTCTATAACTTATGCGTACCCTCTTGTCACTTTTTTTATGTATCAAGGAGATACACGACAAATTTCACTCCGCAAGTGGATCTTCTCCCGCCTCTTTTTTCCCTAGAAGTTTCTTCGGATATCTTATCACTAAAGATCCTCCACAGTTCAGAAGTTCCATTAGTATATTTCCTCGCCCTGGGGCTTTATTTACTTTGATTTAGATGGCTCTGCTTTCACATCCTCCTCCCTTATTTCTATGTTGTTTTCTTCTAACATCTTCTCCTTCTTCTTTTTCGTAGTATAAATTATTTTCCTGAAATAAGTGGTGCCGGCCGCTGTGGCCGAGCTGTTCTAGGCGCTTTAGTCCGGAACCACGCTGCTGCTACGGTCGCAGGTTCGAATCGTGCCTCGGGCATGGATGTGTGTGATGTCCTTAGGTTAGTTAGATCTAAGTAGTTCTAAGTCTAGGGGACTGATAACCTCAGATGTTAAGTCCCATAGTGCTTAGAGCCATTTGAACCATTTTTGAAATAAGTAGTGAATAATGTCCTAGCCATTCACGAGGAAGAGTTTATTTTATAATGTTCTTAAAACTTAGGATTTGGTGTACATTAACACAGAGGAACGAGAAATGAAATCCTGCAGATGTTAGAAATATTTGGGAACAATGATAGGTAACTCCGATGCATGTGATAAGGACATTAGTTTCAGAACAGCGCTGGGGAAGCGAGCTACTAAATCTCAATATGAAATAATAATATTCAGGAGGACACTAAGAACAGAACATTTCACGTGGGGTGGAGAACGTCTATATGGAGTTGAGATGTGGCCTCAAACAAGGAAATTTAGGGAGAAAATTCAGTGAAAATGGGCTATATGAGAAGACGTCTGCAGTTAACTAGGCAAGATAGGGCACGAAATAAGGAAGTGTTAGAGGTGAATAGAGATAATTTGCTCCATGACTAAAACGTCGGAGAACAGGACGCTTCAGTGGAAAGAGCACGTACATGGGATGCGTAACCATAGGTGTTCAAGGAAGATTTCAGGCTGAGAGCCGCCCGGTAGAAGAATGAGAGGAAGGCCAGCGCTAAGATGGGAAAAATAGATTCAGAAGAAATGGAAGACATCCAAGACAGGATGAATGGAAGGTCGAAAACGGCCAACCCGTAGTTGAAAAAGCCGAAGGTGAACAGAAGAACACGTTTTCGTTCAGGATGTAATTCTGTCCGTGAAACCTGCCTCGGTTACGTTTTTCTAGAGACAAATCCATTTTACATCCTGGCTGTAATAAAATGACATTTATACCACGATCAGCTGATTTCCACTGTTCGTCATACTTATAGATTTGCACCGTCATCCTTTACGATTTTACGGCAGTAGTATGATATTAAAGTGTTAACGACAATGGAATGTTATTTTCGTTCGTGTTTACTACGACAGAGATTACAGATTAAAAGGACAGACGTCTCACGCCAGGTAGGCCAACTCACGATACTTAACGCTTATCGAACAGGAAAATTACATTTCACTTCATTGGTTTTCGCGCCACGTAGCCACCAATATCTACACACATACTTCGATGAGCTGATAGTTCAACAATCCCGTTATATTTTGTGAATAAAACCGTCTAGATCGCTTATTAAAATTTATTTATTTGTTACGACGTTGCGTCTACTGCCACCATCAGACAACAAAAAGCAAGATCTTACGAAAGTCAGTTCTTTGTCAGTACTAAAAACTATACCTAATTCCCCCATATGACGCAAAATGAAATAGAAATAAGAGTAACCTGCGTTCGGAAGACACGAACGTTTCTAGTAACAGATGGAGCTATTTATTTTTTGCTAAACTGTCATCCAGTTTACAGTGGCGGCCACGGTCCATGAGCGTGGCACCTCCGGCTGCTCTTCGCTCTATTGGAGGCGAAATAGCCTGTGACGGAACGGCAGTGGCCGTGCCTCACCGATCTCGCGTGCAGGCAACCTCGACGGCGAGGGCTATAAAATGAAGTTATCCGGCGGCAGCGCCGAAGCATTGACCCGCGTCAGTTGGAGGGTCACTAATTAAGCCCCCCTTCCTGGTGACGTCACCATTCGATGCTCCGTCAAGGACAGCAAGAGGCTGGATCAAAGATGTTGCCTGTGGACGGCGGTGGTTCCCAGTCCTGTTCAGAGACTGGTTGGGTGCACAGTGTTGCTGGCATTGTGAAATCCTTTTGTGAAATCCTTTCGTGAATTTACTGTGGGCCTCTGATCATCTCTGTAGGCGTTGGTCATGTAAAAAGACATGTATGAAGGCAAAGTAAAACAGCCCTTAAACAGAAGGTTGGATTGAGAAGCCACCGTGCTTTGCTAAGCTTGGTTCTATTGGAAATTGACCCTACCTTGCCCCTACGTTCGAACTACAGGATTTTCCAAAAATGTGGGAACGTGTGACATATACGCTTGAACATAAATGCAGATGCAAGGCAAGCCTGCAGGTTGCGTTGTTGTACTTATCCATGAACGACACCTGTGCAATGTCGTCAACACATTGCAAGTACCAGTTATGGTCGGAACAGTTTCCTTTGTAGCTGTGAGTGCATTGTGTCGGAGCTAAGTACACAAGGCAGTCGAAGTATTTGGTATTTGAAGAGCCACCTCATCGAAGATTTATGCCGCATACAAGGAAAGCGGGAAAACATCATCCGCTGAGTCACAGGCGGTCACTGAATAGAATTGTGACGAAAGACAAAAGGACTACAGCTGCAAAAGTCTCTGCAGAAGTGAATCTCGTACTCGTGAACCCTGTCAACAACAAAACAACATGAAATTGCAGAGCGTGCTGGAATTCAAAAACGACTCCTCAGTGATGCAAATGCCCGTGAAGGGAAAACGTGGTGCCGAAGCCATTAAACCTGGACTATGGAGCAGTGGAAGAAAGTCATATGGTCGACTGAGTCTTGTTTCACACTGTTTCCAACTTCTGGCCAAGTATACGTCTCAAGGGTGAAATATGGCGGCGGTTCGGTGATGAACTGGGCAGCAATAGCGTGATATTCCAAGAGCGCCATAGTAACTCTGCAAGGTCGCTTTTTAAAGGTTATGTGACCATTTTTGCTGATCAGGTCCATCTCATGGTACAATTTCTTTCTTCATACGTAATGATGTGTTCCAACACGACACGGCCCTCGTTCACACAGGTCTCATCGTCCGGGACTGGTTTTGTGAGCACAGGTGTGAATTGTCGCACTTTCCCCGTCACCACAGCCTCCAAATCGCCGTTACCTAAACTTGTCACTGTTTTGCAGTAAGAATGGTGTATGATTTCCTACATTTGACCATTCCGGGACGACTAAAACCTATTTTGATTGGTTCAATTGGCTCTGAGCACTATGGGACTTAATATCATCAGTCCCCCAGAACTTAGAACTACTTAAACCTAACTAAGGACATCACACACATGCATGCCCGAGGCAGGATTCGAACCTGCGACCGTAGCGGTCGCGCGGTTCCAGACTGAAGCGCCTAGAACCGCTCGGCCACAACGGCCGGCACCTATTTTGCATACCAATGATTTTCCTAGACATTATTAGGCATATAGTTTTCGATACTTTGCCCATCCCCTGTGCTACTCGTTTCTGAATGCACCTCAGGTAATGCCTGTGGCGTTAGGCAAATTCGCGGTTTATTCGAAGACGTACCAGTTGTCATTATTCACGCGCATCATCTCGGTTGGTCAGAAAAGAGAGAAAATGGTGTTGATAACCATATACACTTGGCTGCGAACCCTATACGAGCTTCCACAAAGCAGATGCAGATGAGGTAAGCTTGCTCACGGCTATTGAGCCATGAATGGATTAGAATTCGCTTTGCCAGGACAAGAAGTTACACATGATTACGTTCTTGGTGTTTTTTACATTTTGTGCTAGAATGTGACTGATATTATGAGGCTTACGATGTCCTACAGCAACGTGCTCTTGTGAGAACTAGCACTCTCGAACCTAGCTGCTGAGAACTACGTCTTCATATACAGATAATAGGTAGGTCGGCAAAAAGAGAATATGAATCTTCAGTTATTTAGAAATCACTTAGTAATCATTCTATAACGAGTGCTGACTGTCTTAAGAGGTCGTACAATTACGGTAGTATAGGAAACTAGTGGTGGGAAGAACAATTAATGTGACTGGTTGCAGTAATCTGTATTTCCAAATCATGTTAATAACGCTCACGCCAGTGCTCAACTTAAACTGTTCGTATTTAAAGCTTTAAAGCTGAAGGTAAAAGTACATAGCTGCTAATTGAACAAAAAAGTGTTAAGTGTGCTATGCTGACGGTTCGTACTTGATGATGGCCTGTGCGACTGAAACTGTCAGTAGATAATTTTTTTGTCTATTCAGCAGGTTATCTTTGCAAACGTAACGTTCTTAAAATATTTAAAAGCTATGCTACTCACGACACTTTATATTTTCCACTGTGAGCGTCTGGAACAAAGCAATTAAAAAATAAGTGGATCTGTTAGGCAAACAAATAGCTTCAAAAAATAAAGAAAAAATTTAACGAAACAAAACTTTCGGATCGTCTGAGGTGATTAGTTACGGGATTAGACTCCTACTTTCGGAGACAGAGATTTATTTTTTATTTAACGTATCCAGGACATGGAATTATTACAGCGTGTGGAGTATTAACAACACACACACACACACACACACACACACACACACACAGAGAGAGAGAGAGAGAGAGAGAGAGAGAGAGAGAGAGAGAGAGAATTTAGTAAATTTGGGGTAAGGCCTTAAGGGACCAAACTGCTGAGGTCATCGGTCCCTAAGCTTACACACTATTTAATCTAACTTAAACTAACTTATGCTAAGGACGACACACACACCCATGATAGAGGGAGAACTCGAACCTCCGACGGGGGGAAGAGAGAGAGAGAGAGAGAGAGAGAGAGAGAGAGAGAGAGAGAGAGAGAGATTAAGCGTATACAAAGGATGCAGAGGAAATTCAGTAGAATGTAAGCAGACGGTAATACCAAGAGGAATGCAGTGATTAACATCCACTGCAAGAATTTATAAAAATTTATATACAGACAGCAAGATAATTTTCTCCATATTTTCTGGAGAGTCCAGCATTCAACGGATTTGGAAGCTGTTACGTTAGCTGCAAGATCACTGGTATCTATCTGGCAGGTTCCTACGCAATAGCGATTTTTTTTTAATCCTGTGGGTCAGTACGCTGGTAGGTTTCATCATCACTGATGAAGCCCCATTTCATCAGGCTGACTACATCGTGACACCGCAGTTCTCTGTCGATAAGAACTTCGTGGTCGTCGGTCCCCTCTTTACTGCAGCATGTTTACACGTTGTGCATTACAAATGTTGTATTTCTTGATTGTTGTAATGGTCTTCAACTGAAACATTATTCTCATATGCCACAGTGTAATAACGTACACGTCATGATCGCTGCTGCAATACAAATCCTGGTTAAGACGTCAGTTACTAAGTTTTAACGGCATAACGCCTTAGTTTTATGACCTTTGTTCTATTTGATTGTTATGTATCGAGGTAACCATTTGTAAGAAAGACATGGCAGCTACATTAATCAAGAATCTTTTTATGATCTAAAGATGGTTTGTGTGTATACGAAACTAGTAACGAAAATAAAAATTTATTTTCGATCCTAACTTCGAGGATTTTCAACCCTTAATATAATAATTACGAGAGATCGTTTTTCTCCAACGTTGACAGTGTCAACAAACATGATTTTATTTTGTTGTGTGGTTCGCTCTGCACTCTGTTCGATCATTTGTATCCGAGATATCTTAAACTATGGAGAGCCGATAAACAACTAGCTGTCATTAACTGCAAGAAAGCCAAGTCCCTAACATACGACTGGCTACAGTACCATGAGATATGTAGCACACTCAGCCGCATGTGAACAACTTATTCAGTGCCAATAAACCACTGGCAAACGCCCCACTTCGGTAATGTCAAATAGCGGTACCCCGCTCGTAGGCGGAATGCCGACGTCATCGGTCGTGGCCGTTGACAAAAGACTGCCTGTTTATCTCGCTCGCTGCGGCTTCCGCTATCGAGCTCAGACATCTGGCGCGTTCTCTCACTATGGTCTCCCTGCAGAGAGCTGCTCCACATCCAACTTCCCAGCTGACCTCTGATCCCACGTGCTATTTCGCACAATTCTGCATCGTGCTTATTCATCTCCTACAGTCCGTGCCCTGAGCTTTTCCTGATCACAGAGATTGGAAGACAGGTACTCAGTGACTTGTGGTTTTGCTGTGATTAAAAAGCCTCTGCTCTCCTTTTATACCTTGAGGGTTACGTCTCATCTAAGATATGGATTGCCGGCCGGGGTGGCCGAGCGGTTCTAGGCGCTTCAGTCTGGAACCGCGCGACCGCTACGGTCGTAGGTTCGAATCCTGCCTTGGGAATGGATGTGTGTGATGTCCTTAGGTTAGTTAGGTTTAAGTAGTTCTAAGTTCTAGGGGACTGATGACCTCAGATGTTAAGTCCCAAGTGCTCAGACCTATTTGAACCATTTTAAGATATGGACTGCTTATTTACTACAAAGGACGTAGAAATAGGAACAAAGTCGCTTCATATTTCGGAGAATCGGGTGGAGCTCATAGACGAATAATCCCTCAATCGATCTTAAAAAAAAACCAAACACCTTGCACGCTTTATTTGTCTTTTTAGCATCTGCATTAGTAAAGAGCAAATTCCTAAAAAGTTAACGATCCTTTAAAATCATATTCAGAACACAGTGGAAGTAAATGAGAAAGTTCTCAAAACGTGAACACCTTGTGGCATTATTTTTCAGTTTAATGTCGATATCGAGTTCATTACAGTCAGAGCTCGATTTCACATTGCGTAAATGTTATGAACGTGCTCGGTTGTAGTTTTCAGTAATCGGTTCTGACCCTGCGTAAATGTTATGAACGTACTCGGTTGTAGTTTTCAGTAATCGGTTCTGACCCCAAGTGTTGTACAGGTAAACTACGCATGTCTTCGACAACGATGATAATTAAGTTTTTGTCTTTGTTCTCCGCCAACATGAATCAATGTTTTAACCACTGGGAATTTTTGTTCTGTGATTTTATTGGCTGTTTGACTCCCTTTATTAAAGAGTCGTTTTAGGAACAGCCTAGAAAGTGCACTTGCACTTTGTAATCAGTTTCTTCATAAAAGCGAATCGCCATGAAGCATAAATTTACAGAAATTCATACGAATGCCATTGATGCAACATTCGTAATTTATTTTTTATTTTCTCCGGTTTTTTTTTTTTTTTTTCATTACTGCAGTGTTATGATTGTGACTGTCTGTCACAGTGGTGCTGAATAAAATTTGCCTTCGCTGACAAGATTTTTATTATTGCACAGTGCATTTTAGACCTTGCTAGTTCATCAGTCTTCTGAAAGGTTTATTGCGGCCCGCCACGAATTCCTCTCCTGTGCCTACCTCTTCATCTCAGAGAAGTACATGCAGCGCAGGTCCTACATTATTTGCAGTTTTTGCCCTCTACAGTCTCTCTAGTACCATGTAAGTCACTCCCTCATGTCTTAACAGATGTCCTATCATCCTGTCCCTTCTTCTTGGCAGTGTTTTCCGTATATTCCATTCCTCGCCGATTCTTCGGAGAACCTCCTCATTCCTTACCTTATCAGTCCAGCTCATTTTCAACCTCATTCTGTAGCACCACATCTGAAATGCTTCGGTTCTCTTCCGTTCCGGTTTTCCCACGGTCCATGTTTCACTATCTTACAGTGCTGTGCTCCAAACATACAATGTCATAAATTTCTTCCACAAATTAAGGCCTATGTTTGATACTAGTAGACTCCTCTTGGCCAGTAATGCCTTTTTTGCCAGCGCTAGTCTGTTTTTGATGTCCTCCTTGCTCCGTCCGTCATTGGTTA
This sequence comes from Schistocerca americana, assembly GCF_021461395.2. NCBI lineage: Eukaryota > Metazoa > Arthropoda > Insecta > Orthoptera > Acrididae > Schistocerca > Schistocerca americana. The sequence continues at coordinate 224,591,410 of NC_060120.1, read as the reverse complement.
TTGTGCTGCCTATGAAGCAGAATTCCTTAACTTCATCTACTTCGTGATCACCAATCCTGATGTAAGTTTCTCACTAGTCGCATTTCTGCTGTTTCTCATTACTTCCGTCTTCCTTCGATTTGCTGTCAGTCCATATTTTGTGCTCATTATACTGTTCGTTCCATTCAGCAGATCCTGTAATTAACTTTCACTGAGAATGAAGGTTCAAATGGCTCTGAGCACTATGGGACTTAACATCTGAGGTCATCAGTCCCCCTAGAACTTAGAACTACTTAAACCTAACTAACCTAAGAACATCACACATATCCATGCCCGAGGCAGGATTCGAACCTGCGACCGTAGCGGTCACGCGGTTCTAGACTGATGCGCCTTTAACCGCACGGCCACACCGGCCGGCATAGATGTTACAGGTAGGTAAAGATCTCTCACTCTGGTTGTCCTACATGGTGTCAGGCCTTCAAGCACTGAACTTAACGACGTAATATCTTGAGCTGTATGAAGTTTCTGCGGAGTATTTGGCTCTAGAACCTCCCTGATGTAGTGGTTGCTGATAAGATTGCCCTCTGTGCGTAGGAGTCGATATTACATGACGGGTGCTGTAACACCTGAAACCATCCCTTACAGTCTACCATCGCTTAAAGTCTTTATCTGGCTAGATGTGCAGTGTTCCAGAACCATGTAGGCATCACTGCTGCACAGCTGGAACAAACGGTACTTGGCAGGAAACGCTAGCTACATTTTGCCGCTGAGCAACGGCGCTCGCTAGCCCACAACAGCTTGAGGCGTTTGCGGTTTCTGGGAAACGACATATGTGTTACTACTCGAACCTGCTCGCAGCGGACGACGCAGAAACGTTGTCATATACTGCTGAATACCCCGTTGTTCAGACGTGTAACCAGTGTGGAGACTTTGCTGTGCAGTCCGTTACGGTCATGATGACGGGATGGTGGTTATAGACTAATGCGTGTCCGCAGCTCGTGCTCGTGCGGTAGCGTTCTCGCTTCCCACGCCCGGGTTCCCGGGTTCGATTCCCTGCGGGGTCAGGGATTTTCTCTGCCTCGTGATGACTGGGTGTTGTGTGATGTCCTTAGGATAGTTAGGTTTAAGTAGTTCTAAGTTCTAGGGGACTGATGACCATAGATGTTAAGTCCCATAGTGCTCAGAGCCATTTGAACCATTTGACTAATGCGCCCCTCAGTAGTCTGGTCTCTCAGTAATCCGGCCCACATTCGGCTCTAGTCGGTCAAGCAGAAATGACGAGCGTAACAATGTAAAACAGTCAGAATGAGAGATCCTTACTTTCCTGTAACATTTATAATTTGTTTATTGCACCATATCTGATCCTTTACAAAGCACGTTTCAGAAAAATATAGTTTGAACAAGCGTTACTATTGTCATTGTATTTTAGATCTTCAAACACGTTTACATCTACAGCTACATCACACTCTGAAGACCACTGTGAAGTGTATGAACAGAGTGATTTGCACTGTGCCACGTATCAATGTACGGAGCGCGGAAATAATAAGTTCTGAAATGTGTCTTTGCTCTCCATAATTAGCCTGATCTTGTCCTCACGGCAGCTTGTCTGCGCACAATATTTCCTGTTAGTCCTGTTTCGAATGGGTCCCACACGCTTCAGTATCTTTACAGAACGGGACGCACGAGTGTTTTGTAAGCAATCTCCTTTGCAGACTGGCTGCATTTCCCTAATATTCTACCAGTGTATCGAAGACTGCCACCAGTTTTACCTATCATTCAACACTTGAAATCGTTCCATTTCACATCTCCACAAACTGTTACATACATTTATTTGCAAGAGTTTACCGATACCAATAGTGATTCATTGATATTGTATTTATAGAATACTACGTTTTCCTCACATTTCTGTTCTGTTATTAAAACTAGACTAGGTATTTGTGCAGCAATTTTCATATAGTACCTCGTATAGACAGCGTCAACATTTGAAAAGAGTCTAATGTTACCATTATTACTGTCTGCCAAATTCTTTATGTACAACGCGAACAGAGGTGACACAACGAACTTGGGACTAGTCTGAAGTTACGCCTATACATCTTTCGATGACTGCAATACATCACTGAATTATCGTGCGCAACAATGTTGTTAGTTAATTACAATGTTAAACAATGCTATACTTTCCAGGAAGAGGAGAAATTGGTGAAGAATACGTTTCTCTAAGAGGCTAAACGAGGAAAGTTGTGAGATAGATCAAATTTTTAGATGAAGAAATAATCAAAATTGTCCAGAAAAGTAATGATGAATGTTGTGAAGGAGGGACACAAGAAGAGTGAGCATGAAAATTTCTCATACTGCTTGTACTGAAGCTGCAGACGTTTTTGTAGAGAAGAGGAGAAATTGGTGAAGAGTATGTTTCTCTAAGTGGCTGAATGAGGAAAACAGTGAGATAGATAAAATTTTAACAGATGAAGAAATAGTCAAAACGTCCTGAAGAGCAACGATGAAAGTTGTGAAGGGGGGGGGGACATAAGAGGAGGGAGCGTAAAGGTTTCTCACACTGCTGTGAGTAGGCAAGTCACTTTAATTTTACCATTTCATGCTTAGATGTACTTGAACCTACTCCTAATTTTAATTTTCAGTTTTGTTTGCTGATTCCGTATTCATTTTATTTCTGTCACTTTGATCAGTTCTACGTACGTGTTCTACAAACCGCAGAATACAGACACTATACACTAGCGCCTTGAGTTCTCAGGCTCACGCTCTTTGACTGTTTACGTCTTTGTCATTCTGTTGCCTTTGTGATCCATCTACCACTTCTGATTTTGACTTTAGTGTTTATAGCTGATCTTGTTCTTACTATCATGTTAGCTGTGAGCTGTTCTTATTTCAGCTTTTTCGTATGTGCTCACTTGGTGTGTGCAACAACTAGTAAATGTATACCGCCACATGTTTTTCGTTTTACAAATTCTCTCTCTCCCAGACAAAGAGATCCTACCTCCCCCACTGATATTTATCCCTCCTACCCCACTTCACATCACAATCTTTTGTCCCTCTCCATGCAGCCCTACTCCTTTCCTCTTAATACCACTACGCTCCTCTGCAACCTCTGTCTTTCCCACCTTCATCGAACTGTTATTCCCGCCCCCCCTCCAACATCTGCCTTAATTTCCGTAGTTTCCCACCTAACAAAACCTGTATTTTCTACCCACACTCTTAAACTTCCGTGTAACATATCCCCTCCTCCTCCAGACTGCAGTGCTTTTTCTTTAAAATTTCAACTTTCTGCGACATAGTTATAAAATGTATATATTTTCGTGTTTTAGCTGCTCGTTCTTTGACTTCTTAATTTTAAAAAGAAAACAGTCTTCATGTTTTTTTTATGTAGCTTCAAACATATTCGCCGGCGGGAGTGGTCGAGCGGTTAAAGGCGCTACAGTCTGGAACCGCACGACCGCTACGGTCGCAGGTTCGAATCCTGCATCGGGCATGGATGTGTGTGATGTCCTTAGGTTAGTTATGTTTAAGTAGTTCTAAGTTCTAGGGGACTTATGACCACAGCAGTTGAGTCCCATAGTGCTCAGAGCCATTTTTTTCAAACATATTCATCCTGTTTATTGTTTTTAAAACCATGTGTACCGTTTTCCTTTAATCACGTTACCTGTCATCTTCGTTACAGTTTTAAAATTGTCGTGGCTGAAGCGCGGAATATTGTACCGCTAATAGCCTACCCTTCGCCCAATAAGGGCGAGGGTGATGAAATAACAAAAAGGAAAAAAGCTTGGTTTTACACTGCATGTCATAATTTTATGTTGTTGAGTGGGTGTTAAGTTTTAAACGTCCGTTAATTTTTTTAACCATAGTGTATTTTATTTGGTGATGATTGTTTTCAGAATGCTCGACAATGATAATGTGTCGAAATTGCAATTGCAAGAAAACAACATTTTAACGGGCTAAGTCGCGGCGACTGCATTCAAAAATACTATAATTTTATTTAACTGTGAGACCGATTCGATGACACACACTCACACATTCAGTCATGCATACACACTGGGTTGACAAAAGTCATTGAATACCTCCTAATATGTCGGACCTCCTTTATGCCCGGCGTATTGCTGCAACTCGACGTACAATGGACTCAAAAAGATGTTGGGAGATCCCTGTAGAAGAAATGAACCATACCGCCTCTACAGCCGTCCACAATTGCGAAAGTGCTGACGGCGCGCGATTTTGTGCACTAGCTAACCTCTTGATTACAGCCCATAAATCCCCGATGGGATTCATGTCGGGCGACCTGGGTGCCCAAATCATTCGCCACAATTGTCCAGAATGTTCTACAAACCAGTCGCGAACAACTATGGCCCGGTGACGTGGCACATTGTCATCCATAAAAGATCCATCATTGTTAGGAACCATGAAGTCCACGAAATGCTGCAGATGGTCTTCAAGCAGCGTAACATAACCGTTTCCTGTCAATGATCGGGTCAGTTGGACGAGAGAATCCAGTCCATTCCATGTAAACACAGCCGGCACAATCACGGAGCCACCACCAGCGTGCACAGTACCTTGTGGGGTCTGGGGTTTGCGCCACACTCGAACCCTTCCATCAGCTCTTAACAAATGAAATCGGCCCTCATCTGACAGGACCACAGTTTTCTAGTTCTCCAGAGTCCAGTCGGTATGGTCAGGAGCTCAGGAGAGGCGCTGCAGGCGAAGTCGTGCTGTTAGCAAAGGCACTCACGTCGTTTGTCTGCTGCCAGGGCCCATTACCGCCACATTTCGCCGCAGTATCCTAACGGATACGACCGTCGTTCGTCCCGCACCGATTTCTAAGGTTATTGCATGCTGTGTTACTTGTCTGTCAGCACTGAGAAGTCTACGCAGACACAGCTGCCCTCGATCGTTCAGCAAGTGCCATCGGCCACTACGTTGTCCGTGGTGAGGGGTAAGGCCTGAAATTTGATACTCTCGACACAGTCTTTACACTGTGGATCCCAGAATATTGAATTCCCTAATGATTTCCAAAACTGAACGTCCCATGCGTCTAGGTACAACTGCCATTCCGCGTTCAAAGCTGGTTAGTTCCCATCGTGCTGCCGCAATCACATCGGAAACATTTTCACGTGAATCAACTGAATACAAATAACAGCTCTGTCAATGTACTCCTCTTTTACGCCTTGTATAAGCTATACTACAACCATTTGTACTTGTGCATATCGGTACCCCATGACTTTTATCATCTCAGTGTATTTTCTTTTTGTTAATATACTCGTAGTTATTTGAAATCATAATTTTAACTGTCGTAAAGATGAACTTCTGTGTATTGAGGTAATTCGTTTCGCACAGCATATAATACATAAAATGGCATCCAACCATGGGTGCACTATGTAACTGTTTACTAGAGCCCACCCACCCTAAGCGGTGCGCGAAGAAAATGGAATCTAGGTCTCCCATTCTCTAGCTAATGCCGCTCGGCCGTTCTTGCGGATACGAGGCTCCGTAATTCCTCTCGTAAGTCGGACTAGAGGAACAGAGGAATAAAAGTCGCTGACGAATAATATAAATAGGAAGTGCAGGGAAATAAGACGAAATGGCTGCAGGAAAAATGTGAAGAAATTGAAAAAGAAATGACTGTCGGAAAGACGGACTCAGCATATAGGAAAGTCAAAACAACCTTTGGTGACGTTAAAAAAGCAAGGGTGATAACATTAAGTGAGCAAAACGCAGAGGGAAGAGCGGATAGTTGGAAAGAATACATTAAAAGCCTCTATGAGGGTAAGATTCGTCTGATGTGATAAAGGAAGTAACAGGAGTCGTTTTAGAAGAGATAGGGATCCAGAATTAGAATTAGAATTTAAAAGAGCTTTGGAGGACCTAAGATCAAAGAAGGCAGATGGTATAGATAACATTCCATCAGAATTTTTTAAATCATTGGGGGAAGTGGCAACAAACGACTATTCACGTTGGTGTGTAGAATGTATGAGTCTGGCGACATACCATCTGACTTTCTGAAAAGCATCATCCACACAATTCCGAAGACGGGAAGAGCTGACAAGTGCAGGATTTACCGCACAGTCAGCTAACAGCATCGAAGTTACTGACAAGAATAATATACAGAAGAATGGAAAAGAAAACTGAGGATGTGTTAGATGACGTTCAGTTTGGCTTTAGGAAAGGTAAAGGCACCAGGAAGGCAATTCTGACGTGGCGGTTAGTACTGGAAGCAAGTCTAAAGAAAAATGAACTCACTTTCATAGGATCTGTTGACCTGGAAAAAACGTTCGACAATGTAAAATGGTGCAAGATGTTCGAAATTCTGAGAAAAGTAGGGGTAAGCTACAGGGAGATACTGGTCATATACAATACGTACCACAACCAAGAGGGAATAATAATAAGAGTAGACGACCAAGAACGAAGTGCTCGTATTAAAAAGGGTGTAAGACGAGGATGCAGCCTTTCGCCTTTACTTTTGAATCTGTACATCGAGGAAGCAATGATGGAAATAAAAGAGAGGTTCAGAAGTGAATTAAAATTCAAGGACTAGCAGGAATACCACGACGATATTCAGACTATGCAGATGCATATACATCATGAAATGTAGTGTCAAGAATTGGGTCTACAATTTCTATTGTAGGAATCATTATATTCATTGTAATTATATGAGAAAGAATGGTTACAAACCGAGCAATCATATTTAGCGCTAATATAAGAAGATCAACATACGATTCGCTGATGACATTTCTCTCCTGATTTAAAGTGAAGAAGAATTACTTGATGCCCGCATCTCGTGGTCGTGCGGTAGCGTTCTCGCTTCCCACGCCCGGGTTCCCGGGTTCGATTCCCGGCGGGGTCCGGGATTTTCTCTGCCTCGTGATGGCTGGGTGTTGTGTGCTGTCCTTAGGTTAGTTAGGTTTAAGTAGTTCTAAGTTCTAGGGGACTGATGACCATAGCTGTTAAGTCCCATAGTGCTCAGAGCCATTTGAATTACTTGATCTGCTCAACAGAATGAACAGTCTAATGAGTAAAGAGTTAGACTGAGAGTAAATCGAAGAAAGACGAAGGTAATGAGCAGTAGTAGAAATGAGAACAGCGAGAAGCTTAACATCAGGAATGATGGTCACGAAGCAGATGAAGTTTAGGAATTCTGCTACCTAGGCAGTAAAATAACTAATGACGGACGGAGCAAGGAGTACATCAAACGCAGACTATCAGTGGAAGAAAGGGCATTCCTGGCCAAAAGAAGTCTACTAATATCAAATATCGGCCTTAATTTGAGGAAGAAATTTCTGAGAATGTATATCCGGAGTATAACATTGGGTGGTAGTGAAACATGGACTGTGGGAAAACAGGAACTGAAGAGAATCGAAGCGTTTGAGATGTGGTGCAGCAGACGAATGTTGAAAATTAGGTGCACTGATAAGGAATGAGAAGGTTCTACGCAGATTTGGAGAGGAAAGGAATCAGTGGAAAACACTGATAAGAGGGGCAGGATGATAGGACATCTGTTAAGACACGAGGGAATGACTTCCATGGTACTAGAGGGAGCTGTAGAGGGCAGAAACTGTAGAGGAAGACAGAGAGTGGAGTACATCCAGCAAATAATTGAGGACGTAGGTTGAAAGTGCTACTCTGACATGAAAACTGATGACAAAAAAAAAAAAAATAAGTCGGACAACCATTCGGGATAGGCTGCCGCTGTGACGGTTATAGCCTCGGCGTCCGCGAAAGTCGGCTGCCGAGAAGGAAACTCGGGTGCGTCTCACCGAGGCATGTGGCACGCGTCTTCAAACCGGGTCTTCCGTACGCACCGAGACGCCGTCAGCTGGCGCCGAGAAAGCAGGCGAGAGGCGGCTGAGCGTCGCCGCGCAAGGGGACCGACATTCGCTGGCTGGCGATCGTGGTCGGAGCCGGCGGCGGACCGCGCGAGTTAAAGCCATTCCTGCACGCGCTCCGCCGTCACACGCACACTCTCGCACACGTAGGTAGCCGTGCGTGGCGGTCAGCCACCTACCTCGCCCTCCATTGTTACGCCAAGCTGCATTCTGCGATATCTTTCTCGCGATGAAGTGCATACGTTTTCGGAAAACAAATCTAGATTCTTTAACATACCACGGCCATCCGGAAGTAAATCGTTTCCTATGTATATGTATATGTATATGTATATATATATATATATATATATATATATATATATATATATATATATATATGTATATGTATATATATGGTGGTCCATTGATAGTGACCGGCCCAAATATCTCACGAAATAAGCGTGAAACGAAAAAACTACAAAGAACGAAACTTATATAGCTTTAAGGGGGAAACCAGGTGGAGCTATGATTGGCCCTCTAGATGGCGCCGCCATAGGTCAAACGGATATCAACTGCGTTTTTTCTTTTTTTAATAGGAGCCCCCATTTTTATTACATAGAAACATGTATGTTTTAGTTGGACCACTTTTTTCGCTTTGTGATAGATGGCGCTGTAATAGTCACAAACGCTTAAGTACGTGGTATCACGTAACATTCCGTCAGTGCAGACGGTATTTGCTTCGTGATACATTACCCGTGTTAAAATGGACCGTTTACTAACTGCGGAAAAGGTCGACATCGTGTTGATGTATGGCTATTGTGATCAAAATGCCCAACGGGCGTGTGCTATGTATGCTGCTCGGTATCCTGGACGACATCATCCAAGCGTCCGGACCGTTCGCCTGATAGTTACGTTATTTAAGGAAACGGGACGTGTTCAGCCACATGTGAAGCGTCAATCACGACCTGCAGCAAATGATGATGCCCAAGTAGGTGTTTTAGCTGCTGCTGCGGCTAATCCGCACATCAGTAGCAGACAAATTGCGCGAGAATCGGGGATCTCAAAAACGTCGGTGTTGAGAATGCTACATCAACATCGGTTGCACCCGTACCATATTTCTATGCACCATGAATTGCATGGCGACGACTTTGAACGTCGTGTACAGTTCTGCCACTGGGCACAAGAGAAATTACGGGACGATGACAGATTTTTTGCACGCGCTCTATTTAGCGACGAAGCGTCATTCACCAACAGCGGTAACGTAAACCGGCATAATATGCACTATTGGGCAACGGAAAATCCACGATGGCTGCGACAAGTGGAACATCAGCTACCTTGGCGGGTTAATGTATGGTGCAGCATTATGGGAGGAAGGATAATTGGACCCCATTTTATCAATGGCAGTCTAAATGGTGCAATTTATGCTTATTCGTACGTAATGTTCTACCGATGTGTCTACAAGATATTGCACTGGATGACAGAATGGCGATGTACTTCCGACATGATGGATGTTCGGCACATAGTTCGCGTGCGGTTGAAGCGGATTTGAATAGCATATTTCATGACAGGTGGATTGGATTGGTCGTCGAAGCACCATACAATGGCTCGCACGTTCACCGGATCTGACGTCCCCGGGTTTCTTTCTGTGTGGAAAGTTGAAGGATATTTGCTATCATGATCCACCGACAACGTCTGACAACGTGTGTCAGCGCATTGTCAATGCATGTGCGAACATTACGGAAGGCGAACTACCCGCTGTTGAGAGGAATGTCGTTACACGTATTGCCAAATGCATTGAGGTTGACGGACATCATTTTGAGCATTTGTTGCATCAATGTGGTATTTATAGGTAATCACGCTGTAACAGCATGCTTTCTCAGAAATGATAAGTTCACAAAGGTACATGTATCACATTGGAACAACCTAAATAAAATGTTCAAACGTACCTACGTTCTGTATTTCAATTTAAAAAACCTACCTGTTACCAACTGATCGTCTAAAATTGTGAGCTATATGTTTGTGAATATTACAGTGTCATCTATCACAAAGCGAAAAAACTGGTCCAACTAAAACTTTCATATTTCTTTATGTACTACACGAATATGTAATAAAAATGGGGGTTCCTAGTTTTAAAAAAAAACGCAATTGATATCCGTTTGACCTATGGCAGCGCCATCTAGTAGGCCAACCATAGCGCCATCTGGTTTCCCCCTTCAAGCTAGACAAGTTTCGTTCTTTGTTGTTTTTTCGTTTGACGCTTATTTCGTGAGATATTTGTCCCAGTCACAATCAACGGACCACCCTATATATATATATATATATATATATATATATATATATATATATATATATATATATATATGGAGGAGTTGTGCGACACCGCCGAAAATAGGTGGGCGTTATTCTACATCTGAAAGACGATATCTGTTCGTATTTTGCCTCAGATCTCATCTACATCTACATGGGAGTTCTGCAAATCATACTTAATTGCCTGGCAGAGGGTTCATCGATGCATCTTCGCAATAATTCTGTTTTATTCCAATTCCGAACGGCGCGCGGAAAAAATGAACAACCATATCTTTCCGAGCGAGCTCTGATTTCCATTTTATTATGATGATCGTTTCTCCCTATGTAGGTCGGCGTCAACAAAATATTTTCGCATTCGGAGGAGAAAGTTGGTGACTGAAATTTCGTGAGGTATTCCGCAGCAACGAAAAGCGCCTTTGTTTTAGTGGCGTCCACCCCAAATTCTGTATCGCATCAGTGCACTGTCTTCCCAATTTCGCGATGATAAAAAGCGTGCTGCTCTTCTTTGAACTGTCTCGATCTTCTTCGTTAATCCGATCTGGTAAGGATTCCAGACCGCGCAGCAGTACTACAAAAAATTGGTTCAAATGGCTCTGAGCACTGTGGGACTTAACATCTGAGGTCATCAGTCTCCTAGACTTAGAACTACTTAAACCTATTAACCTAAGGACTTCACACACATCCATGCCCGAGGCAGAATTCGAACCTGGGACCGTAGCAGCAGCGCTTCCGGACTGACGCGCCTAGAACCGCTCGATTCTGGCAGTACTCTAAAAGAGGATGGACAATAATAGTGTAGGCAGTCTCTTTAGTTGCTGTGTTATATTATCTAAGTGTTCTTCCAATGGAATGCAGTCTTTGTTTTGCCTTATCCACAACTTCTTCTATGTGTTCTCTCCAGTTTAAGTTATTCGTAATTTTAATTCCTAGGTATTTCGTTAATTTTACGGCCATTAGATTTGATTGATTTATCGTGTAACCGAAGCTTACGCATTCCTTCCAGCACTCACGTGGATGACCTCACACTTTTCACCTTTGCTAAATCGTTTTGCAATTTGTTTTGATCTTCTGATGAGTTTAATAGACGACAAACAACCTAATACGGCTTCTGAGATTGTCTCCTAAGTATATAAGGAACAGCAGAGGACCTATAACACTACCTTGGGTAATGCCATAAATCACTTCTGGTTTACTCGACGATTTTGCGTCAGTTACTATGAACTGTGACAGGAAATTACGAACCCAGCTACATAACTGAGGTGATATTAAATGAGCACGCAATTTCACTATAAGCCGCTCGTGTTATACTGTCCCAGGAGCCTTACGTAAATCTAAAAATACGGAATCAATTTGGAATCCCTTTCCAATAGCTTTCAAAACTTAGTGTGAGTAAAGAGTTAGTTGTGTTTCACAAGAACGACGTTTCTAAATCTGTGTTGACTATGAGTCAATAGACCGTTCTCTTCGAGGCAATTCATAATGTTCGAACACAAAATATGTTCCAAAATCCTTCTGATATGGGCTTGTAATTCAGTGGATTACTGCTACTACCTTTCTTGAATATTTGTGTGACCTGTGCAACTTTCCAGTCGTTGGGTACGGATAAGAGTGGCACTAGTAGTTGGTTGCCTTTTATATTGGTAATCTGATGCCACGAATGTCATAACGGCGACGAAAATGATGTTATGAAAAACTCAATGACGCGATGTGTAGCTGTGCGGTCTAGGCGTCCTGTCACGATACGCGCGGTTCTCCCCGCCGGAGATTCGAGTCCTCCCTCTGGCACGGCTGTATGTGTTGTCCTAGTTTAAGTTAGATTAAGCCTAGGGACCGATGACCTCAGCAGTTTGGTCCCATAGGAACTTACCACAAATTTCCGAAAACTCACTGACTTTGAACGAGGTTGATTAATATGGCTATGTAAAACTGGATGTTCCATCTGTGATACTGCAGAAAGACTTGGCAAGAATGTAGCCACTCTACATGATTGCTTCCAGCGGTGGTCACGAGACTGTACGGTCGCAAGAGGACCGAGCTCCAGACGGCAACGTAGCAGTACCGAGAGCAAGACCATCGTGAGTGGCATATGGTTCAGGTACATCGTCCTGCATCTGCAGCACCAATTTGGGCAGCAGTTGGCAACTCAGCGACACAACGAACTTTTATAAATCGGTTACTTCAAGGGCAGCTTCAAGCTACACGCCGCTTTCCTTGACCCCAAACCACCGCCATTTGCGACTCCAGTAGTGTCAAGCGAGAGATCACTGGGTGGGGGTTTCTGATGTGTTTTCTGATGAAAGCTGATCCTCTCTCGGTTCCACTGATGGCCGTGTGTTGGTTAGAAGGAGGCCACCTGAGGGCCGGCAACCAACGTGCCTGCGTGCTAGACACGCTGCACGTACACACGGAGTTTGGTCTCTGGGGTGCGATTTCTTCTGACAGCAGAATCACTCTCGTGGTTATTTCACCCAAGCGGATGCAAATTAGTGCGTCAGTCTGGTGTTCCGACCTTTTGTGCAGTCATTCATGAACAGCAATCCAAGGGAGTTGTCCAACAGGATAACACTCGCCGATATACCGCTGCTATAACCCAACATGCTCTACAGAATGTCGACAATTTTCCTTGGCCTGCTCGATCAATAGTTCTGTCTTCAATCTAGCACATGTGGAACATCATGAGATGATAACTCCAGCGTCATTCACAAACACCATTAACCGTCACTATATTGGGTGACCACGTACAACAGACATGAAACTCCATTCCACAAACTCACATACGGCTCCTGTACAGCACAATGCATGCACGTTTGCATGTTTGCTTTCACTATTCTGGCATTTACACTGGTTATTAATGAACCAGCGTTTCACATTTGCAATGTCTTACCTCGTGCTAACATTAGCCTGTGGTTTTGGGATATTAATCATTTAAATACTTTAGCTAGACTAATATATTCCCGAAATTTCATTACTCTACATTAATTACTTTTTGGTGTTGCGATTTTTTCCCTCAGTTTATGAATACGCATGCACAAACAACAATGTCGATGATGTACTTTGAAGTATGTACCTTGCACTACTTTTCTACGTAGTTTTCTGTCATTTCAAAACTGCTACAATAAAAGGTGCCGTACTAAAAGATTAAATTTATAACAAATAGAAAAGTGCATCAAATTCGGTGAAACAGAGACACCAAAAATAAATATTTTTGACAAACCATACAGTTGAATAGAACGGAAAACTTTGCAATAGGTGTACGATTTAGTAAAAGGAAAACCGCACATGGTTAACTAAAAATATCCACAACAAGAAATGCATCTCTAGAAATACAAAAAACTGTATTACTACGCCACAGAGTTAAGACCAGAACGTTTATATTAAAGTGAATGCTTAACAGTGAACTATAAAGCCCAGATTATTTACGTTTAATGAATGCTTAACAGTGAACTATAATAAGGCAGGAAAGAGATAAATGAAAGATTCCAGAAAATAATGGGTACAATACAAATCGAAGATGGCTAGAAAATGAGAAGTAATGAGGAGATCTGTCTAAATATACAACAAGTATCAGAGGTAGTGGAAAATCGAAGGCTATTCTTCTTTCGATACCTCTAGCAAATTCATGAGAGAAAGCCGACGAAACTAATGTTGCTATATTTATTTTTCTCCATATTAACTAAATAAATTGATCTCGGGCAACATGCGTAAACTTTTTCTTATTTTGAGGGTTCAGATACGTTTTGGCACTTTCTGCATTGTACGTATACGTCCTACATCAACCTCGCTACTCTTCACACCATTGCGAAATGCATAGAAAATGGTATTTCCCATTTCCTTCCTTAAAGCTGGTTCTTGATTCTTCACGGGATAGTTCGCGTCTATCTTCGTGCTTGTACTAATTAATTTTATTTCGCGTCTCCATGACGCTTTCTCGTGGATCAAAGAACTTGTGACTATTCGTGCTGCCATTATTTGTATACGTTCACTATCACCTGTTAGTCCAGTTTTGGTACGAGTCCTAACCACTTAGCAGTATTCTAGGATGGATTGCATTAGTGTTTTGTAAGCAATATTATAGCATTCTACCAGTGAACCGAAGTTTGTCACATGCTTAAAAAAACTGGCAATTAAACTTATATTGACGGAGAAAAATTTACATTGAGAAATTATTTTTAACATATTGATGACCAATGTGGAGCTGCGCATTTTCTCTTTGATTCTATTTTTAGAAACCTTCAGATAATTTCGCAACGTTCTGTTAATGCAAATTTCTCTACATTTTAAATCTCTGTTGCATAAAATAATAGTTGACATACGCGACGATAAAAATTCAGGTCGGACGAATGTGCGGGCCTTGAAATTGGAGCTTCTCAACTATCCATTTGTCATGGTAGACATCGCCGATTGTACATCCAAAAATGAGAATACCATGTTTGTGATATCCCAAAAAGGCCTATAACATTTGTCATTGCTTGAAGCATACTCGTATTCTTTAGTCCTGTAAGAGCTCTTCACCGGCAATAACAGAAAGATGTTTTTTCAACAATGATATAAAAGCTTATAAATTTTCCGACGTATGTTTCCTTACTTTTGTTTTTATTTTGTTGTGAGTGCCCCGTACCCTTAATTAGCCCATGAATTTTCAGTTCACTCTATAGGGTACTCGGGCTTTCTTACGGCGTACGTGGGAGTCTATTTCTTGCTATTGTTTCTGTTAAGAATTATCATTAACACAGAGGGGAGCAGGGAGTCTGTGAGCAGAGTGTATGGAGAGCCTGTCAGCTGCAAGTCGTTCTTTTTTCACAGGGACAAATACTATTTTTTGTTAACAGCGTAGGAAAGTATGTGTTCCTTTCCAAAAAAAACCGCCTGCTTCATAATTATCTTGCACAAAACACGCTGGTGCTCCAGACACACGTAGAGCAACCCTCTACGTAAACAACAACGATGAGATCCCTCTACGCAAAATTTCGATGAATGTAAACAACTGATTAACCCATGTGGTTCATATGACGTAGAACGTATTGTAAAACGAATATATTTTGTTGCATGTCAACCTCAGAAACAGTGCACCTCGCTTTGGTGTGGCATTGGCGGAACTAGCGACGTCTGGGGCGATGAGCGCGATTCAGTGCAAAAACAGAAAATTGCTTATGATGCTTTGCCATTTGCTGGGAGTCGCTGTCTGCTCGGGAAAGTGTGTCGAAACCGAGTGCTGCCTGCGCGGGAAATTCAGTGTGAAATTACATCGAAGTTGCACTCTCGGCAACATCTGACTTCTGGGAACAGAATCAAAAAGTTCTCATACCAAGTTTCTTTCTCCGTGGCTACATGATACAAACTCAATGAACCGCTTGTGTAATAATGGTCCTTCATGTTGTACGTAAGCTAAGATTGAAAGCACGCCCTGCTTATTATTTTTTTCTCAGCTTAATGATATAAGCTGTGTGAAGTGAAATTTTACTCACTGAGGCTTACGGAGACCTTCAGATTCTAAAGGATCTAACATTTATACCGCTATCGAGTTTAATGATTCAGTGGCCACCTGGCATTAGATTAAAATCGTTGTATAGTCAGTGACAGATTAGAACCATGTCATAGACGAATTTCTGCATAGTTCTCCACTATCGGAGTCATCAGAACATACATTACAGGGTCATAACAAAGGTTGTGCCAGCTACCCATTCTACAGGTAAAATCTCTATTAAAACTCTCTCAAGATCTTTCGACCAGGCCTACAAATTGCTTGATGTAAGCGGCGGCGTAGACCTTGGATAACACAATTGAAATAACACTACTCGATAAAGCCGTGGCGGTAAGTTCACAGTCTTGTTAGATACACATCTGTAACCCATGAGAACCATCACATTCTACTCAACCTACACTGACCTAGAACGAAGATAGTATGGCAGAACTGGTGAAAAGTTACCAATAGTTTCTTAGGTAAGTCATCCACTTGGTAATGATGACTTATTTCGGTCACAGATGCTGTTTGCTTTTCCAGTAGGGTAAACAACTCTCGCATGCCCTACAACATTGTCGCTTCCTACAAAGCCAAACATTCATGTTATGGAATAGTTATAAACAAACTATAGTACCGCGTCCAGACATCCTGATTTAGGTTTCCCGTGACTTCCCCAAATCGCTTCAGGCAAATGCCGGGATAGTTCCTTTGAAAGGGCACGGCCGAATCCCTTATTCCTTTCCCACCTCTCCCTAACTTTAATCCATAATTGGTGAACATCGGTCTGACGGTACATGCATCACAAGATAAATAGCAATTGATAATGGCGCCTTGCTAGGTCGTAGCAAATGACGTAGCTGAAGGCTATGCTAACTATCGTCTCGGAAAATGAGAGCGTAATTTGTCAGTGAACCATCGCTAGCAAAGTCGGCTGTCCAACAGGGCCGAGTGCTTGGAAGTCTCTTTAGACCTTCCGTGTGGCGGCGCTCGGTCTGCAATCACTGATAGTGGCGACACGCGGGTCCGACGTATACTAACGGACCGCGGCCGATTTAAAGGCTACCACCTAGTAAGTGTGGTGTCTGGCGGTGACACCACAGTTTCAAACAAAGAATTCTTATATGACTCCGGCGGTCATGCGACACCCCGTAAAATATGGTACGTTTCTATTCATATACACAAATAACTTGTTTCATTGTATCTCAGCTGCCGGATATAGTTACGATAGAATGAGCTGTGTTCAAATTGCCATTTTGTCACATTGTTTTAGGATCCCCGATCTGTCTCTAGGTCACTTGAGAAGAAATGCTAAAATTGTTCCTCCAAGAACGCCGCGGTAGTTGTGACTTCATTCGCTCTGCAGCTAAAGTACTTCTCCGTTTTTACTGACAGCGACATGTGGAAATCTGACCTTCCTCTACATCCAATATACTGTAGCTCTTGCAGCGCCGCTCGTCCAGAGTTATTCAAAGCATGGTGGTGAAATGAATTCTCATCATCCCTACGTTCTCAGCAAGGGACATGGTGTTCTAATGACCAGATTATGGCTCATTGTCCTGGGATGAATACTAAACGTCCTCACTCCCATTGGTTGTGAACCGTCCATCGAATGGAACGTAGTAGAATTCTATAGTATGTCTTATGTGGGTACCAGATTTAACTCTCTCTCTCTCTCTCTCTCTCTCTATTTATCTCTATTTTGCAGTTAAGGAATGTGGTAGTGTACAGATTTTTAATACCAATGCTGTATTAAATGTCAAGCCCCTCTGCAGTGTCTCTAGGAGTGTTGCCATGAAACAGTGATCCGTTCACTACGTGATGGCACTGGGTTTCACCTCTACCATCAGGTTCTTCTCCTTCTTCGTCTACAAGTCTTTTTCTCTTCCTGTCCTTGAATACTTGCTATTAAATTGAGCTCGATACTGAACTTTGAGATTCCAATTTGGTCCAGAAGCTAAGTCATTTCAGTGTTTTAGTACTTACTAACACTAATACCTTTATAGTATCTTTAATCTACCCAGACGCCCACCATTAAATGAAATAACAGCATCACTAATCCCTCATTGAGAAGTATTTATCCGAGTCGATATGAAGTTGTTGAACGACTTGTTCTGATCATTGGTGCAACCCTGAAGATCTTTTTTGAGATCAAGTTTACTCTGGTTTCTATATATTTGTCTCATTGCTTCCGTAATTGGTGCCGGTAATAAGTAACTGCAATACCTTGAGCATTACTATACTTGCACCATGACCTGAGGACTGTGTAGTCGGAGAATTATCATCAGTCAATGATCGGTGCAAATATGTTGTTCATGCAACTTTCCCGGTTTTCTGCAAATTATATTATTTCTTATTGATATACCATAGTACTACTGAATTTTATCTGATAAGCGGCCTCTAAGATTTTTTATCTTCTGAAAAACTTCTTTTACATTCAGCTTCAATTTCCTTCGATGGCTGTCGATTGCGTTTTTGAACATGACCGACACAATTGTGGTTTATTATTTTCCTGTTCACATTTCTGTTTTTGGAAATGTGAAGTTTTGAATATGAACACAAGCTAGACCCTGAGTGCACATATAATTCTGACAAATTAGAAAAGAACATTTAAGTAGCATTTCTTAACAAATTGTACATCATTGAAGCAGACAATTCCAAATTATGCTACAGGTTTAAAAACAGAAAGCGTAATTTGTTTACCAGTTTGCGACATTCAGTCTCCAGTGGTCTTTACAATTAGGCAGCTTATCAATCCCTGTGGGAAGGTGTCTCCTAAGCTAACAGCGCCACATGAGTTTACCTCTTTTTATCTCTGAACGGGCCAAAATAAAATAAAGAAATAGTCGGTCATTTTCCTTTGATTGGCCCGGAACGCTTTGTTGACTACCTTGACCTATCCAGCGCTCAATCGTGGCACCATTAACAAGCGCTGCTGCAGCAACGAGATGCGATTGAGATGTTACCTTCAGGTCGCGCATATCGCGGCCTGTAAATTGAATGGCCGGCTCGCATGCAGCAGCTCTATTGTGCCGTAACAACCCGCTACAGTGGCGGCGGGCGGGCTAATGCGAGCCGCTTAAAGAGGCTGATGGAGGCGCGCCGTCCCTATTACAGAGAGCTCTGCTCGGGGATTGCATCGCATGGCCGCAGGCGGCAGCTCCGTGGCCACTTCAAGGACTGGTCCGGTGCGTCTGACAGCCAAACTCGACTCAGGTGCGTCAAGCTAGACAGGCGTGTTCGACAAACAGATGCAAGACGCGGCACGTCTTCCTGGGCTCTCAACATCAATGGATACCCTTACCGAGGCTGCGGGTGTCAGTGAACTGATCCAGCCGGACAACCCTCAATTCATAAAAATCGTGCAGGGTGACAATTATTGAACTATATGAAAAAAACGTAAATTATTTGCAAACTACTGCGTGCATATACTTTATTCAACATGTAAATGTCACTACAGATATTCGGGTTTAGATTATGACATGTTCGATATCCCTGGCGTCATTGGCGATGACGGGGCGCAGACGAATAGCGCTGACCTGCTAAAGTGTCGGATCGTCGATGCTGTCGGTGACCTCCTGACTGGTTGTTTTCAGCTCAGCAGTGGTTTTTGGCGTTACAGCTGTACACCTTGTCTTTAATATAGTCCCACATCGAGGCCCATGCCAGTAGCCTCTGGTGCCCCAGAGGCAGAATGCGTTCCCCAAAGTGCTCCTCCAGGACGTCAAACACTGTCCTGCTTCGATGGAGCCGAGCTCCGTCTTGCACAAACCATATCTTGTCGAAATCAGGGTCGCTTTGGATAATGGGGATTAAATCATCTAAAACCTTCGCGTACCGTTCGGTAATCACCGCACCATCAATGAATATCGTACCGATTATTCCGTGACTCGACACTGCACACCAAACTCATCCGTTGAGAATGAAGAGACTTCTCGATCGCGAGATGCGGGTTCTCAGTCCCCGAAGGCGCCAGTTCTGCTTATTGACTAACCCATCCAAATCAAAGTGGAGTTCGTCGCTAAACCAAACCATACTAATTCCCATCATGCCCCGCAGCCAACCGTGCAGTTTTGTCGTCCTAAACGCAAATCGTTCAGAAGTTCTGACGATTTTAATTCATATAGTTCAATGATTGTCATCCTGAGTGCATTAAGTTACAATCTTATCAACTGCTCGAGATTTATTTATGGTCTGCATCTGCATTGCCGGTTCCCGTCAGATCACCGAAGTTAAGCGCTGTCGGACTTAGCTAGCACTTGCGTGGGTGACCGTCTGGTCTGCCGAGCGCTGATGGCAAGCGGTGTGCACTCCTGTGACGCAAATTGCAGAACTACTTGTTTGAGAAGCAGCGACACCGGTCTCGTAAATTGACAGCGGCGAGGAGAGTGGTGTGCTGATCACATGTTCCTTCATATCCGCGTCCTGTGACGCCTGTAGTCTGAGGATGACGCGGTGGTCGGTCAGTACCGTTGGGCCTTTCTAGGCCTGTTCGGACTGAGTTTAGTATATGTTCTAGTAGTAACAGTAGTAGTTTCACTCCTCCTGTAACTGTATCGGTTTACGAGTAAAATCTTCTCGGTTTTTAAGCCGCATCATTTCGAATAAAACGCTGGCAGCATCTATATAGGTCAAAAAATTCGCACAGTTTTGGAACGTTGTACTGATGTGGAGAATACAACTAGTGGCGTATTCCGATTTCCCACAAACTTCGCGCGGTGGAAGAGACACCAAAATAAGCGGTCGCGTCTTATCCATAGTTACTCTACCGTTTCTGAGAACACCTCCGACAAAGTTTTCGACTACTTTACTGTAGATGTCTCTCAGCGGTCGATAAGTTTAGCCCAACTGGTGGCACAGTGGCTAGCGTCACAACTTCTCACTTTTTGCGTCCCGTGTTCGAGCCCGATTATTGTTTTCATTTATTTTATTTTATTCTTTCATTTATCTACGAAGGTCCGTTGAAGGTAACTACACGGATGGTTCTTATCAAGTTACGGGATACAAGGCTTTGTATCAACTGTAAATTACGTCTGGGTTTCACAATAAATGTCGTAAGTTTATTGTGTAATACATGTCTGAACGGTATTTTCACGGGTTACAATGTTTTGAAATTCTCATACTCTCATTTCATTATGATATAAATTCTAAATTCTTATATTTTATTTTTATCTTAATTCTTTAGGAAGACCTAGTGCAATCCCTTGGATGATACCGATGATAGAAAGGTTCGAGCCATAGAAATTCCTAACAACACGACCATCGCACGAAAGCAGATTTGCCACAGCTACATTTTTTCGTATGAGTCTCGCTCGAGAAAGAACCGTCGTCAACATTGTTAAAGACTTCAAGCGTTGGCAATAATTTCGCACCAAACCACGCATAACGGATTACCTTTCCGAAAACTGGCGCCTGCAACTGATTACGAATCGAGATACACTACAGGAATTTCCCCGAAAACAGTTTCAAATAATTTTTCCATTCATTTATCGTGTTTATCTCATTCATTCACCAAACATACAATTAGTAGTTGAATGTGAACTACGTCACTTGAGCAAACACTCGAAACATTTCGTGAAGTAATCTTCTACTGACAAGAAAATGAAAATAAAATAAAAGTAATAATCGGGTTTCGAACACGAGACGCAAAAGTGGGGAGCCGTACCGCTAGCCACTTTCTGTCACAGATTCTGTTGCTGCATGGACTCACTATACAGGCACTAAATAGACCCGAAAACTTTGACCATCGTTTCCTCGGAAACGATCAAATATTTACGATTAAGCCGTGAGACGTGCTCTGTTATTCTGAACTCTCCTCCACTGAAAGACGTTTCTGGGAAACAGAGTTATGGCACTTGCCATGTTCTCCTCATGAGCACAACAACGGGAGATTGATAACTCGTCCTGACAGTTGCTTTTTTTTTTTTTTTTTTTTTTTTACTCTTAACGACTATGGCGAAGATAGCCACCGAAAGCTCGTGTGTTTTATTCGAAACGACGCCACTTGAAAACCAAGAAGATTTTATTCAGGCATGCTACCTCGAACGAATTCGATGCCACAAGTATCGGTTTATCTTTTTGCACTTTTTATTTCCTTACTAACGTTTTCCCAATACTTATATTTAATTCGGTGGCAAAATTGCATTGAAAACACACTTATAAGCATTTAAATATACATCATAATCCATAGAAGTTTACAAAATATCATATTTTCTGCTAAATAAAACTGTAATATTATGTGACGTTAATTAGTTTACTGTTGGATCCAAAATATGTTTCCTCTAACTCACAGCTAACTACAACGTGCTATAGCAGTTATTAACTTGATTGATAACTTTTGTGCTTCAGAAAAACAACTACCCAGGTAGTTTCGCCTGTGAGTTTGCTACTAAATAAATATGTTTCTTTCTTTCCTACATAATAGAAGGCCTCTTTAAACTGTTATGTTGGTTCTTGTTACTCTCAAATGACTCTGTTTATTTTGTTGACTTTTGTTGTGAATGTTTTTCGATGGCTAAAGTCATACGCAGAGAAGTCTCTCCTGCCTCCTGACGTATGAATAAGGCGAGTGATGCTGAAGTTTCTGCCTACGATGGTTTTGTTGAGATGGCGTGGTGCCTTTCTTGAGTTTATGAAAATACATACAGAACACTAAAATGACTATTAACGCTCTTCACAGAATGACTCAAACAACTTCTCTGAAAAACGAGAAATTATGTAATGGACCATTATCAAGTGATTCTAAAAGAAGAATCCACAAGCTTTGCGCAAGAATCGTTACTAACACTATACTTTGTACGTGACTACTCTGCGGTATAGGATGTGTTGATTGTACGTGATTAGTTAAAACAATGTGCAGAACTAAGATCCGTACAAAAATACTAACTGCTTGTGAGTAGTGCCGAAATATTTAAAATAGGTTGTTACATAGGTAGGAAGATTGCCGTGGTCGGTACAAAACCGTCCAACGCAGAGGTTTGCGATTTGCAGCTTACATTCTAAGACAAAATTAAAAAATAAAACAAAAAGGGCAGCGACGCAGCACGAAGGAATTATCGGAGTGGAACGGAAATCGTTAAATGTGATGTACATGTACAGACGAACAAATGAGTATAATTTCAGAAAGATTGCATGATTAATTCAAGAGTAAGAGCTTTACAAACAAACCACGTCAATAACGTGTACCTGTGGTCCTTATGTGAGCAGTTATTCGGCTTGGCAATGATAGAAAGAGCTGTTGAATGTGCTCCTGGGAGATATCGTGCCAGTCTCTGTCCAATTATCGCGTTAAATCGTCAAAATCCCGAGCTAGTTGGATGTGTCTGTCCACAATGCTTCTAACATACTCAAGTGGGAAGAGATCCGGGGACCCTTCTGACCAAAGTAGATTTGGTAAACACAAATACAAGCAGTAAAAACTCTCACCGTGTGAGGGCGGGAGTTAACTTGCCGAAATGTAATCCTTGGATTGTTTGCAATGAAGGACAACAAAACGGGGCGTAGAATATCGTCGTCGTACCGCCGCGCCGTGCTGTAAGGGAGTCGTGAGTGACAGCAAATTGGTCCTGCTATGTAATTAAGTGGCACCCCGGACCATGGTTGTCGGGCAGTATGACATGCGACAGTCAGGTTGGTATCCACCTCTTTCCGGGGCGTCTCCAAACACATCTCCGCTGGACATCGGGGCTCAGTTCGAAGCGGGGCTCATCACTGAAAACAATTCTACTGCAGTCAATGAGATTCCAGATCGAGGACGTGTCTGCAGACGCCACGGACAGAGGTAGGATACCAGACTGACTGTCGCACGCCATACGGCCCGACAACCAAGATTGATGACCTGGGGTGACACTTCATTACATAGCAAGACCCCGTTGGTTGTCATTCGCCGCATTCTTACAGCACAGCGGAACGTCGACGAAATTTTACTTCCCGTTTTGTTGCCTTACATGGCAAGCCATCCTGGGCTTACATTTCAGCAAAATAGTGCCCATCCCACATGGTAAGAGTTTCGACTGCTTGTCTTCGCGCCTGCCAAACCCTATCTTGGCCAACAAGGTCGCCGGACCTCTCCCAAACTGAGAATTTTTGGGCATGGGCAGGACCCTCTGGTCACCTCGGTATTTTGACGATCTAACACACCTGGGAAGCAAAATCACAAGGAATGGTAGAAGCCGGAAAAAAACTGCGAACAGAATACAAAAGGCCAAAATTGCATTTAATCAGAGAAGGAACTTACTCACCAGCAACAACATAAGTCTGAAAATAAGGAACCGTATCATGAAAGGTTTCGTTTGGAGTGTGGCCCTATACGGATGTGAAACTTGTACAATTGGAAGAGAGAGGACGGCTAGAGGCCCTGAAGATGTGGTGCTATAGAAGGATGATAACAAATGAAGAGGTGCTTAGAAGAGCACAGGAAAACAGATCTCTGTGGAGGCACATCCAGACAAAAAGAGACAAACTTGTAGGGCACATCCTACGACACAACAGCATCATTGGAACAATAGCAGAAGGAGCTATTGACGGAAGGAATCGCCGGGGGCGACCAAGGATATCATACATGCAACATCATGAATGACATTGGATGTAACACATACTTGGGAATGAAGAGGATAGCAGACAGAACGGCGCCCTGCTGCCTACCAACCTTAGGGTTGAACACTAAATGAAGAACACACCAGTTGGACGGAATATGACACGATATCCCTCAGGAGGACGTCCAACAACTCTTGCAATCAATGCCAAGCCGAATAACTGCTTGCTTAAGGGTCAGAGATGGACCAACGATATATTGCCTTCTTCAGTTTGTGAAGCGCTGTCTCTTGAATAAATCGTCCAATTTGTTTGCCACTGAAATCATTTATTTGTCTGTACATGTGCATCATATCTAACGATTTCCATTCCATTGGGAAAATTCCTTCGTGGTGTTTCTTTTTTTTCCTTTTTGTGTTAGAGTGTCATATGAAATCGAATGTCATACATAAGTGAACAGTACTAAATATGCAACGAAATTCTAAAATAGTGCTTTAAACTGCACTAAAATCTCGTTGGAAAACGGTAAAAACCCGTTTTCAGTGCGTAACCTGCGCATATTCTTCAGCAGCTTATGTCGCTCTAGCAGCGATCATACTGTTAACATGAAGCTCGGAGCACTAAACAGCATATACAGTGTGTCCCAGGAGTTATGGTGAATATTCAGAGATATGACAGGAACGATCGTTCGAAATAAGTAATTCTCTTAAACATGAAGCTATGAGCATTTCTTCGTTCGCGCTATCTCTGATACTGAACAAACACTCATAGCTCATAAAGTATGCATTTCGGAGATAATGTTTATTAGACAATTTTTTCTTGGTTTGGTCTATACTGCCTTCTCCGACAATGTGGAAATCAAAGAGCTTGCAATAGAAGAGACATGTTTCACAGTTTTGAAGATGAGGAAGTGCTCATAACTTTAAAGGTATACACTTTAGAGCCCATGTTTACTAGACTCTTGACTTTCAAAAGACGATATCCTTGAATGGTGGACATTCCCTGGGACACCCTGCGTGAGCATACTTGCTCCTGTCTATCGTTCATGGAAAGCAAGAGTACACAGTGCAAAATAATTACTGGGTCGCTTTTTTGATACGTCATTTTCCCCCACTGCAACACAGAAGTTTTTTAATCTGGCTAAAAGGCGCCTATAACCTTCCTCCGCAACAGTTCAGAACCTCGGGCCTCTTTTTTTTTTTTTTGCGTGTGTCGACACGTTACCGTTTGAAGTGTCGCCGAGTCCGACGGTGATGTCGCAGACTTTTACACAATTACGGAGGGCGGTTGTGGGCTCCTTCGAGTCAAATTTCGTATTTCTACGTCGCAGTTGGGCAAAATGTCAGAGTTTCAAAAAGGTGACCTTTAATTCTTTTGCGCACTGTTTGTGGAACAGTTATCAGGCTCCTTACAGTGACTTCCGTAGCGCTGGTGTGATGCAGGAGCGGCATGAAAAAAAAGGAAATACAGACTAAAGTTTAAATTTAAAATGAAAATTCTGGTGTTAATAATAACATGTCGCTAGAAATTTTCCTGTGTAAGGGGTGTACTTTGGACAAATTTTGTTTACACTTAACGAAGGCTACGAAAACATCTTTTGGCACGAATGTTTCCTCGCTTCACTGCCTAGCGGTTTGGCTAATGGGCCATGTTGGTAAACACGCCGTAGGTAATGTCGGCCTTCACGGGCTGTATCGTAAGTACATTACGCAAGCCAGGGAAGAAGTCGTGAGCGTGGCAGATTTTTAATGGGTGACTTCCGATAATAACTGCACGTCCTTCGCCGGGAAGATGTGCTGCAGTCTTTGCGGGATTTATCGCCTGTTGAGAACGCCTGCCCTCGACATTCTAGAGCGCTGACCTGCATTTTAAGCAACTTCTCGAGATAGTCTATCTCCGAAAAGTAGGTCACGGCTAAGTAAAAGCCATAAAAACCTAAACTGAGTTCTAAGCCTTATAAGTAGATGTAATTATAGCCTTTCTTCTAAAGCATCTCCTTATGTCTAGCAGTATCTTTTACTTCCAAGCGATTAAAGTTCTTATGCACTACAAAAAATTGAGTAAAGTACCACTTTTCTGTAAATTGCAGGCACTTAAAGCAATGAAGACCCTCCATTTCCGATACTGACCGCGATTCATAGTTTTTATGGCTATTTATACCCTTTAAAGGTCGTCACCGGCAGAATCAACAGAATGAGGCTACAAGAGAATTCCTCCTTTCTTCATGCATTGTTTATTGGTCATTAACAGAGACGTCATCAGCAATACGACAATGTATTCTCATCCAATGGTCGGAGTACTAAATTTCCATTGTGGCCTGTGCTCCGTCACTCCTTAATTATCAATCGCATGTGAGGGATGAAGAGAAAGAGTGAATCAGATGTGAAGCGGACACATTTCGATGCAGCAGCTTTATCTTGATACTAAGTTAACTAGCGAAGTATGAGGGATATAGATTTAAACATCCCGTCATCGTCGGTATCCTGAGCGGCATTAGCATTGGAGGAGAGAACGCGGAAAGAAAATGGCTGGGATCGTTTAGGGAAACGACAGAAAACGAAAATTTCGGTTCCCGTATCAGTACTCGAATTCCGCTCAGGCTGAATTCTGCTACGACTAATGCCGAGATGCTTCTCTTCCTGCTCTAAAGATCTCTAACCTACCCCACGGTGAACACTGTGTTTTAAGGAAATGATGAATCGAGTTAAATTCTCTGAATATTTTGGCTTATTCGACGATGAAAAAAATAGAATGAAAGTTCATTCACTGAAAATTCAATGGGAAAAGCACAAGCGCGATCATCCGGGTGCGGTTTTATTTCAGTTTAATTGCCCTCTGATTCATTGCAGTACATTTTATGTTCGAGAAACGGTAATGAATAAAAGCTTGTTCTTATTTTGTTTTTAGTTCATGGAAATGGTAGAAAAATGTTACTCAACTCGTATATTATGTCATGAACTGTAATGACCATTTAAATTTACAACATTTGTGATACAAAGACATAGTTCATGCTGCTTCATTTTTTGTGAAAGTGGTTGAAACATTCCTTTCCCTTTGCAGAGCAGAGGTATTGGTGGCATTTCATGCACTTTGTTTTAACTCTGCTATTGCAGTGCTCATAACATGTTCGTGTTGACAATGTATCACTTTAGGCCAGTGGACATACTTATCATACCGCTTTTCGAGGCCTGATTTCTGATTTGGTGTCTGTATTTTTGCCTTTTCTAAGGTACCTAACTCATATTCTAATAGTACCCCACACTCTTCTGCTCCCCTGCCTCAGCCAGGGACATACTAATTTTAAGAAGAACTATAAATGCTCTTGTTGACAGTGTAGATTCCGCAACAGCAGCAAACACTGGCAAAACGGCATTGAGGTCTGAATCCGCTAACATAGAAAGAATCTGATCGTTTCTTGGAACTAACTCGAAGAATCGTGTTAGTAGAAATTTAACTGAAATTACTATATACAGACAGAAGATTACTAATAATTGTCGATAGTACAACATTATATACTCTTTTCCTACCAGCCATACCCAGCAGACCGCCGAAATAATCGAATTTAACGTATTTGCGAGCTACTAACCTGACGACAGCGTAGTGCCTTCTTCTCAACGGAACGCAGTTACAAGTGTCGCCGTTCTTTTCACCGAGTGACAGCGTATGAAAGTGAAATACGTAGGGCAGAATGTGAACAATCGCGGCGGGTGGGTTGGAAGCAAGACAAGAAACTCAGTCCGGCAGAAGAAAATAAAAGCCAAACACGCACGACCGTGTGATATTGGGCGAAAGGAGGATACATCTATTACCCTTTTTTCCTTCTTTTTAAACAAATTTCTTAAACACCTCGGAAGATGTTCTCCGTAGTTGAGAACGGAACGTCAGGGAGAAGAAGTTCTACAGATCGACCACGGCAACTTAGCCCGGAAGTGTTTATTGATGAAGACGCCGGCCGTGAAAGCCTACATGGAATGACTGTACCACATTATTACGTAATACGCTAAAAATGGTTAAAACCGAGGACGGAAAAGCTTCCGTTTTATCACATCATACTCAAGTGTGCGGTTGAGATTTTCAATGACCAAAATATTGTATAAACCACCCTTCTGCCCGTGGCTTCACTCAAGTGTACGTTCCACCCGTATATTGAACACATCTGCTCCTCCCTCTCTCTGTGTCCACCGTTCCTCCCTCTGTCTGTAAACCTCATCCTCCCTCCTCTGTCTGTCTCCTCCTCCCGACTCTCTCTTCATCTCCTCATCCACCTCTCTCTGTCCGTTTCTTCCAGTCCATATCTTCCTCTTTCCATCTCTGCCTCTCTCCCATCCCCCTTCCTTTTCACTTACCCAATAGCCACATGTATCTCCCCCTCATCTCCTCTCTCTGTCCAATTCCTCCCCCCCCCCCTCACTCTGTTCATTTCCACCTCTATCCACCTCAATCCGTCGCAAGTCATGCTCATCGATACATGTAGCCTCTGTAATACAGTTCAATAAAGTAGGCTGATACTACTCCCGCAACACACCTGTGATGTGAGGCAGACTACATATCAGAGGTTTGGGAACCAGTGCACCTCTGAGTTACATGTCACCATGCCAAGCAGGTCGATACAACAGGCTGATATCATTTAAACATAACACACCTGTCACGTTGGACAGCTGCATATTGCGGCCCGGAAAACCATTTCCTTTTCTGACATGTAGGCTGCCCTGAAAAGCAGATTGATTTGACAGACTGACTATTCTTCCCACACACCATTCTTGTCATGCATGTAGGTCGAAGGTGTAGCTAAGTGTTGAGAATAAAACAGTTATGATTTTCACCCTGGCTTCCATTTTGCGCCCGATCGTTCCTTACTTTCCGAACAGACGTCGTACACACAACAAAAAAACTTTCGCATCACCTCGGTTCCGCGAGTTACAGAACCTGTACAGAAAATTGCAATAGAGGTTAACGTAAACATTATTTCTGCAATTTTTATTGCTCATGAAAACCACACAATGCATGTTGTACCACCATACAGCGAGACCTCCAGAGGTGGTGGTGTGGTGGTCAGATTACTGTACCTCTAATACCCAGTAGCACGTCCTCTTGCATTGAGGCATGCCTCTTTTCCTCGTGGCATACTGTCCACAAGTTCACCAAGGCCCTGTTGGTCCAGATTGTCCCACACCACACCTCGTGGTGGTTGGTGGGTCACGTCGTCCATAAACAGCTCTTCTCAGTCTATCCCAGGCACGTTCGATAGCCGGCCGAAGTGGCCGAGCGGTTCTAGGCGTTACAGTCTGGAACCGCACGACCGCTACGGTCGCAGGTTCAAATCCTGCCTCGGGCTTGGTTGTGTGTGGTGTCCTTAGGTTAGTTAGGTTTAAGTAGTTCTAAGTTCTAGGGGACTGATGATCTCAGCAGTTAAGTCCCATAGTGCTCAGAGCCATTTGAACCATGTTCGGTAGGGTTCATGTCTGGAAAACATGCAGGCCACTCTGGTCGAGCGATGTCGTTATCGGCCGGCCGAAGTGGCCGTGCGGTTAAAGGCGCTGCAGTCTGGAACCGCAAGACCGCTACGGTCGCAGGTTCGAATCCTGCCTCGGGCACGGATGTTTGTGATGTACTTAGGTTAGTTAGGTTTAACTAGTTCTAAGTTCTAGGGGACTAATGACCTCGGCAGTTGAGTCCCATAGTGCTCAGAGCCATTTGAACTATTTTTTTGATGTCGTTATCCTGAAGGAAGTCATTCACAAGATGTGCATGTTGGGGGCGCGAATTGAGGTCCATGGAGACGAATACCTGGCCAATATGCTGCCGATATGGTTGTACTATCGGTCAGAGGATGCCATTCACGTGTCGTGCAGCCGTTACGGCGCCTTCTATGACCACCGGTGGTGTACGTCGGCCCCACGTAATGCCACCCCAAAACAGCAGTGAACCTCCACCTTGGTGCACTCGCTGGGTAGTGTGTCTAAGGCGTTCAGCCTGACCGGGTTGCCTCCAAACACGTCTCCGACGATTGTCTTGTTGAAGCCATGTGCGACACTCATCGGTGAAGAGAACGTGATGTCAATCCTAAGCGGTCCATTTGGCATGTTGTTGGGCTCATCTATGCCGCGCTGCATGGTGTTGTCGTTGGAAAGATGGACCTCGCCATGGACGTCGGGAGTGAAGTTGCGCATCGTGCAACCTATTGTGCACAGTTTGAGTCGTAACATGACGTCCTGTGGCTGCACGAAAAGCATTATTCAACATGGTGGTGTTGGTGTCAGGGTTCCTCCGAGCCATAATCCGTAGGTAGCGGTCACCCACTGCAGCAGTAGCCCTTGAGCAGTCTAAACGAGGCATGTCATCGACAGTTCCTGTATCTCTGTATCTCCTCCATGTCCGAACAACATCACTTTGGTTCACTCCGAGACGCCTGGACGCTTCGCTTGTTGAGAGGCCTTCCTAGCACAACGTAACAATGCGGACACGATCGAACCGCAGCATTGACCGTCTAGGCGTGGTTGAACTATAGACAACACGAGCGGTGGAATGACTGGAACTGTTCGGCTGTCGGACCCCCTCCGTCTAATAGGCGCTGCACATGCATGGTTGTTTACATCTTTGGGTGCGTTTAGTGACATCTCGGAACAGTCAAAGGGACTGTGTCTGTGATACAATATCCACAGTCGATGTTTATATCCAGGAGTTCTGGGAACCAGGGTGCTGCAAAACTTTTTTTTGATGTGTGTATTTTAGTTTTTGTCCAATGTTTACAACCATGGTGGAACTATGTTTTCAACCACTGACTTTACTGTTATCATTGGCGACACGGGAGGACATGAGCCCTTGGAGACAGTGGCATCGCAACCGAGTCGGTAGCATGTGTCGGGAAGGGAACGGCGGTTTTCCCGGCGGAAGCTAGCAGAGCGTGTCGGCGCGCGCGACGCCGGCCAGCCCCGTGTTGTCAGGCGTGGGACGCGGGCTGGTTGTGGCCGCTGTGGTTGCGGTTGCCAAGCTACAGCATCGCGCCGCATGCTGAGTGCGACCGCCGGTGCCCTCTCGTCGCCTGGAGACGACGGCGGTGCCAGGCGCTGCCCCGTCACTCTCACGTGTGTCCTCTGGAGCCGTCAGCAGGTAGCGGAGGCGTCCTACGCGACATCGCGCTGGCACTGCACACTGCAGTCGTCTGGTGCGGAAGGTTCGACAGAGCGTGGACTCCGACCACTTTTGATCTTCATCCACAGACAGCATACACTCAGATGCCGAAAGTCGTGGACAGCGATGTGAACTTATACAGATGGCGGTGGTAGAGTGTACACAAGGTATAAAAGGGCAGTGCATTGGCGCAGCTTCATTTGCACTCTGGTGACTCACGTGAATAGG
Source organism: Schistocerca americana (assembly GCF_021461395.2). Taxonomy (NCBI): domain Eukaryota; kingdom Metazoa; phylum Arthropoda; class Insecta; order Orthoptera; family Acrididae; genus Schistocerca; species Schistocerca americana. The sequence continues at coordinate 224,559,970 of NC_060120.1, read as the reverse complement.
TTTCCGACGTGATTATGGCCGCACAACAGGAATCAACTGACTTTGAATGCGTAATAATGGTTGGAGCTAGAGGCATGGGACATTCAGTGTCGGAAATAGTTAGGGAATTCAATATTCTGAGGTCCACAGTGCCAAGAATGTGCCGTGAATACTAAATTTAGACCTTACTTCTCACCATGGACGCAGTGGCTGACAGCCTTCACTTAACGACAGAAAGCATCGCCGTTTGTGTAGAGTTGTTAGGGCTAAGAGACAAGCCACACGGCGTGAAATAACCTCACAGATAAAGTGCGACGTACAACGAACTTACCCTTAGGGACAGTGCGGCATAATTTGGCGTTAATGGGCAGAGACCAATGCGAATGCCTGTCCTGGACTAGCGACCATATCGGTTGGATCCTGGACTGGATAACCGTGTACTAGTCAGATGAGTCAGCTGGTAAGGGCTTAGAGAATGGTACAAGTGTGGCGCAGGCGACACGAAGCCATGGACCCAACAAGGCACTGTGCAAGATGGTCGTGGCTCCATGATCGTGTGGGCTGTCTTTACCTGTACGGACTGGGACCCCTGGTTCAGCTGAACCGATCATTGACTGGAAATGGCTATGTTCGGCTACTTGGAGATAATTTTCTGCCATTCATATAATTCATGTTTTATGGATGACGGTGAGCCATGTCTCGCGCCACAGTTGTCCGCGACTGGTTTGAAGAAAATTCTAGACAATTCGAGCTCATGATTTGGCCACCTACTTCGCACAACATGAATTCCATCGGACATCTATGGGACATAATCGAGACGTCAGTTCGTGCACAAAATCCGGTGGCTGCAACACTTTCGTAATAATGGACGACTGTAAAGACACGATGGCTCAATGTTTGTGGAGGGGACTTCCAACGGTTTATTGAGTCCATGTGACGTCGAGATGCTGGAATATGCCGGGCAAAAGGAATTATTAGAAGGTATGCCAAGACCTTTGTTAGCTCAGTGTATCTGGCCAAAGTGTTAGACACTCATTACTGATCCATACAGTGGGAATATCTATGGATTGAACATGCACGTTAGCAGAACGAAATTTCTGTTGCCAACTAACGCCAAGAGTTATGTGACTATGCTGCGTCTTAAGATTTATCCGTAAGCGCTCTGCAGATTTATAATGTCATTATACGTCTAATACAGGCAGATATTCTCCACAGTATCTAGGATTTTGTAAATGGGCTTCATGGGCGTCTTAATAATTGGCACTTGATGTCTGTAATGAACTCGACTTAAATCTTTTAAGGGAAAGAAGCCAGACCTCACAGCTCAGGTGTCGCCAATTATATTACGAACGGCGTTCAATAAGTAATGCAACAATTTTTTTTTATCGGACAGTTTCGGTTGAAAAAAGAAAGTGGAATTTGTTGTGTGACATCTTGGAATATTCCCGTTTCAGCCCCTATATTTCATCAAGTTCCGATCGCAGATGTACATAACCTGTTGCAGAATGTCTACGGATACCTGGTAGTGAACAAAAGCACGGCGAGCCGTTGGGCGAGGTTAATGTCAACATCGGAACAAAGTCGGGCAAACGTCCAGCGTGCCGGCCAGCCGCATACAGCTGTGACTCCTGCTTGACCGATATAGAATTCTGAGCAGTCCTTACACGATATTCTGTATATGTCTGGGTTGGCAAAAATCGGGATTTCGGTTCCTCGAGATCGAATTTTCGTTTTTATTTTGTTATTTGATCCGAAAGCTAATCAATCTAGCACTCGAACCCCAAGCAATATAAACTGAGCTTGCAATACTGCAATATATAGCCCAAAAAAATAATTTCATCCAGAATATAGTTCACAAGTTGCACGAAAAACACACGAAACATAAAACCTAAACCATTCACAATGACATAACAATGAAAATAAAACTAAACGAAAAGCAAATTACGTACCGAAGATAGAGTTGGAAAAAATATCGAATAAAATAAACCAAATTTCAAAAAAAGAACCATAAAACTAATCTTTGCCAACGCAGGCAAATAAAAAATTTCGTGTAACGACTGCGTTAAATTCTATATCGGTGAAACAAGAAGAAATTTTAACATTAGATTCAAAGAAAACACAAGAAATTGCGACAGCAGTCAATCAAGTTCTTACCAGCATCTCGAAAACCAAAACCACAAAGCAGAACATACCGAAAATATACTGCAAGTTCTACATAGAATACCATCGGGACATACCATAGACATCTTGGAACAGTTATAAATATCTACACAAACAAAAATTATCCGAACGATATCGTAAATGAACAAATCGATCTCAAACACAAAAATTATCTACAACATTTTATTGACATTTTGGTAAACGAAAACGGATGAAGATAGCCATAGAGACAAATGATAACAAAATTATAATACCAATGAAACGCAGCTAACATCACTGACTATAAAGACTGGACTGTAAACATAAACCATTAACGAGAATAAACTGTGATTCCAGCTATCAGAGGTATATCGCAAAAATATTCTATACAAACAAGATTTACCCGAAAATAGTGACTTAAAAACAAATAGTCAACAGTTGCCGGCCGAAGTGGCCGAGCGGTTCTAGGCGCTACAGTCTGAAACCGCGCGACCGCTAGGGTCGCAGGTTCGAATCTTACCTCGCACATGGATGTGTCTGATGTCCTTAGGTTAGTTAGGTTTAAGTAGTTCTAAGTTCTAGGAGACTGATGGCCTCAGAAGTTAAGTCCCATAGTGCTCAGAGCCATTTTGAAGTTGACAGTTTACTCACTGATACAATATGGGCATCTATTCCAACTAGATGTACCGTGCAAGTATGTACGCAAACTGAACTTTCCGTATAAACGTGAAGTACACACACCAAATATAATATCTACAGGTTCGTTTGAGAATGGGTCTATAGCTGAAACAAGCATGTAGTAAAGAAGAAGGTGGTGGTAAACTTCTATGGGACCAAACTGCTGCGGTCATCGGTCCCTAGACTTAACACACTACTATATCTAGCTTAAACTAACTTACGCTATGGACAACACACACACACACACACCCATGCCCGAGGGAGGACTCGAGCCTCCGACGGTGGGAAAGAAGAAGGTATACTAATTAAACCACTAGCAACTTACCCGGAATTATTCATTACAAAATGTCGTATTACGACCTATTCTGTGCTGCAGATCCGACTGAAAAGAAGATACTGATTTGCTACTTAAGTTTATCTATCCATTAGCACTCCCGTTACTTTTCTGCAAATGCTTTTAACACTTTCATTCTTCCACCACGCTGTTAATGTTACTAACAATATAGTTACATGAAGAACTCTCCCATTACTTGTATAAAAATATCCTTATTTGCTCCAGTAACTGGTACCAGTACAGACTCGTGATTTACCGTCCACCTGTGTCTGCGTTGGTAACTCCACTTGCCGAAGCAGAAGAGGTGACCCCTCGCTGCTGGCAGTAAGGTGTGCATTTGCATGTGCCGGCGATCTGTCCGGGCTTCACGGCGCCTGAATCACGATTGGCAGCATCGATACGTATTCAACGGGCGACTCGAGAACTCCATTACTGCCCAGCAGACGTACCTTCTGGCAGGCTCCACTTCCGTGTACTTATTGCTTGCATCTGTACAACGTTCTATCATCGTGCTTTCCTCGCCTTCATTCCAAACAGCCACACGCATTCCCATGTCATCGCAAATTTATCGTTGTAGGTACTATTATTAGAAACACTGCACCTGTTCGCTGGCCAACATCCATTTCGCAGGCGTAACACCTTCACGCTGGCGAGCTACACGTTTCTCATTTATATATTGGCCGAGAGAGCAACTGTATCTCTTAACGATACCATCAGTTCACACGATGATATTGAAAGCATCTTCTCCGTCTTCCTGTGGAGAAAAGCTTATTCTACGAACCATCCCCAAGCTTCTACTAAAATTTTTAGTAAGTAACAGATGTATCCTCGTAAATGTGTTGACGTGGTGTTCAGACTGAAGACTGTTTTGATGCAGCTCTCCATGCTACTCTATCCTGTGCAAGCCTCTTCATCTCCCAACAGCTACTGCGACCCAAATCCATGTGAACTTGCTTACTGTAAACATCTCGTGGTCTGCCTCTATAATTTTTGTCCCCGGCCCAGTACTATATTGGTGATCCCTTGATATCTCAGAATGTGTCCTACCAACCGATACCTTCTTTTACTCAAGTTGTGTCACAGACTTCTTTTTCCCCTGTTATATTCAGTAGCTCTTCGTTAGTTACTTGATCTACCCATCTAATCTTCATATGCCTTCTGTATCACTCCTTTTCAAAATCTTCTGTTCTCTTTTTCGCTGCACTGCTTATTACCCATGTTTTACTATCATACATGGCTACACTCCATATAAATACCTTCTGAAAAGACTACCTAACACATTTCCTAACACTTAAGTTTGTATTCGATGTTAACGTTGTTCATAAATGCTTTTCTTACCATTGCCATTCTACATTTTATATCCTCTCTAATTCAGCTGTCATCAGTTGTTTAATTGCCCAAATAGTAAAACTCATCTAATACTTATAGTGTCTCGTTTTCTAATCTAAATTCCTCAGCATCGCCGCCTGATTCAATTCCTTGTTCATCTTATACCCTCCTTCCAAAACATTGTCCATTCCGTTCAAATCCACTTCCATCTACTTTTCTGTCTCTGATAGAATTATAGTACCATTGGCAAACCGGAAAGTTTTTATTTCTTCTTTCTGACCTTTGATTTCCTTTCCAAATTCCCCTAGCTTTCATTAACAGCCTGCTAAATGTACGGATTGAATAACTTTCGGGATAGGCTACAACCCTTACTCACTCCTTTCCCAACCACTGCTTCCCCTTCATGTCCTTCTCTTATAACTGTAGTATGGTTTCCAAACAAGTTTCACTCCATGTACTTTACCCCTACTACCTTCCAGTCAATATTGGCTAAAGCTCTCTCTAAATCTACAAATGCTGTTAACGTAGGTTTGCCTGTCCTCAAGCTGTCTTGTAAGCTAAGTGGTAGAGTCAGTATTGCCTCGTGTGCCAGCGTTTCTCCTGAATCCAAACTGATCTTCCCCGACATCGTCTTCTACCAGCTCCTCATTCTTTCGTAAATAATTCGTGCCAGTATTTTGCAACCACGACTTATTAAACTTATAGTTTGCTAACATTCACTTCTGTCAGTACCCACTTTTTTTGGAACTGGAATTACTATACAATCTTCTTGAAATCTGAGGGTATGTCCCCTGTCTCATATATCTTGCGCACCATGTGGGAAACAGTTGCGATGGCTGTCTCTCCCAAGGGAGTTCTGAGGTAATGTCGTCTTATCAAAGGGGCCTTGTTTCGGATTAGGCGTACAATGTATAATTCTTCCCGCAGTACTATATCTCCCATCTTAATCAAATCTGAATCCACATGATCCCTTGTGCGCAACGATCGTTAAATGTAGACAATGAGGAAAAGAAGAGCAATCGATGGCGAAATCCGTCGTTTTATTACAGCAGATCTAGATTTCAACCATTACATAATCATTTTCAGTGGATACAGGGTGAACATAAATAAGAGCAAGAAACTGCATGGATGGACTCCTGACAGTAAATGGAGGGAAAAATATCCTACGCATATGTCTTTGGAAATGGATCGATGCCACGGTAGACGGCACTCACGAATGACAGTTCCTCTGATCACGTGCGTGTCTTACGTATATGTTACAGATGTCAGGGTAGCAGCGGTTATCATGCTGGGTAGGCATAATCGTATTTTGGCCAAGGGCCACTTGCCTTGAGCTTGTAATAGGTTTCGTCTCAATATACTGTAGAATCTGATTCTCCAAATCAGGTGTAAGCACAGTCCGCCGCCTCCCTGCTGGTTCGTCTGTCTGAAAGGACCCATGATTACACAAATGTCCAAGAAGGGCTTGAAAAGTTACGTGATGTGTTTGGTGTATGTGGGGGTACTTTCTTGTCACAACCGTACTGCCTCTCGACAGTTTCCATCTGCTTGGCTGTACACAAACACGATCTCGGGTTGTTTCCGACATGAATACCGGACCATTCTGCTGCTTCCTGTACGCTGCGTCTATCACATAGACGACAACACACAAGGAACACACTGCATGTGGTCAGAAGAACTGTCATTCGTCAGCGCCATCTACCGTGGAAACGGTCCATTTCCAGAGACATGCTCATAGGACCTGTTTTCTTCCATTCGAGCCAGGAATCCGTTCCTTCAGTTTGTCAGTTTTATTAATGTTCACCGTATATAACAACAGGTGACATTAGTCCAAAGTGTCACCTAATAAACAATATTGGCTACTGTAGAGCATACAGGAGTCTAACATGATCGCACCTGATGTTGTATGCACTAAAGATGACTATTTATTGGTTGAAATTTAGATTTGTTGTAATAAAACGGCGAATTTCGCATTCGATTCGGTGTTCTCTTCTCCATTGTCTCTCATGTTATCGTCATCTACACCAGTAAATTTGTACATTGTGCTACTGCTTTCCTTGATATCTCGGTAGAAAAAGCTACACTAGAATAATGCTCCATGTTATGATGGTTCAAAATGGTTCAAATGGCTCTGAGCACTATGGGACTTAACTGCTGTGGTCATCAGTCCCCTAGAACTTAGAACTACTTAAACCTAACTAACCTAAGGACATCACACACATCCACGCCCGAGGCAGGATTCGAACCTGCGACCGTAGCGGTCACGCGGTTCCAAACTGCAGCGCCTAGAACCTCACGGCCACTCCGGCCGGCTTGTTATGATGGAATTACACTGATGACACTCAAAATAGCCAACCTCTTCAGGTTACGTTTATCGCTAATTTCCTGCGCAGAGAACAAGCTCAAGTGTTTGGGAGAGGACACAAGTAGTTCCTATTCGTATGGCGGGTAATAATTCCATGTGAATCAATGACCTAATGCGTTTAAATTGAACGCAACTTCGGTGACCTGAGTGTCCCTAACCTACCCCAGTCCTCCTATCGGGGATAGCACACTTACAGTTTGACGTGGAATCCGAAGCATCGGTCGTTCCGGACGAATCTTCAAATTATTAAGAGGTGAAGACTAGGTTAAAGGCAGGCTGAATTATTCCGTAGACCGATCGGGCTTCGATGCCTTGACCTTTCGGGTTGCAGGCCTGCGTTTTACCTCCAGACCACCAGGCCGGACTGTACCTGCAGTGTTTCAGAAGATACCGCGAAAACTACAATACGTACAGAAAGTAGACTCGTATCAGTAGATCTCTCCGAATCACATTAAAAGTATTCAGTATGAGCACCATCTTTGACGAGCCAAACGTCAATACGTCATTGAATTCGTTGCCAAGAACTGCCTGTGAAGACGTGGCAGCAACCCGCTTTGGACATGGGTTTTTTGGTTTGTCTATGCAGGCGTGTACTAACTCAACTTCAAAATACGGACGGGACGATTTATACGCTGACGGAAAAAATTATCACAGCACCAACAATGAGTTGTGTGACATAAACGGAAGTTAGTAGGCGTGTTTCTACATCTGAAAGATGACGTCTATTCAAACTTCACGCCAGTCGCATGAGAGTGGCGCTAATACCGCCTCTATAAGGTTGCAAATCAGCTTTGCTTTAAATACACGCTGCAACGGCCGTGAGCGTTAATTATGTGTCAGATTGGACATAGTGAGTTGATGTTAGTGAAGATTGGCTTTAAGACGACAAAGACGCCATTATCAACGGCGCCATAGTTTGACCGAGATCGTGTAATACGTCTACGAGAAACTGGGTGTTCCTTCTGTGACATTGCAGAAAGACTTGGCAGGAATGTAGCCACTGTACACGACTGCAGGCAGCGATGGACACGGGAAAATACTGTCGCAAGAAGACCGGTCTCCGGATGGCTACGTGTCACAAGCAAGAGGGAAGACCGTCGTGTTCAGCATATAGAAATGGTACACCGTATTGCGTCAGCAGTTTGAATTCCAGCAGTTGGCACCAAAGTGACACGACGAATGGTTATAAATCGGTTACTTCAAGAGCGGCTCTGACCCAGATGGCCTGTAGCGTGCATTCCACTGACGCCAAACCACCTCCGTTTGCGCCTTCGGTGACGTCATGGAGTGCTCCTTGGAGAGCGAGGTGGAAGGTTGTATTTTCTGATGCCTCGGTGCCAGTGATAGCCTTTTGCCGTTCGAAGGAGGCCTGGCGAGCGCCTGGAACCAACTTATCTGCTTGCTAGACACATCGGACCTTTTTTTTCTTTTTGAGTCATCAGTCTTCTGACAGCGTCCTGCTACGAATTCCTCACCTGTGACAGCCTCTTAATATCAAGGTAGCACTTGCAGCCTACATTCTCAATTATTTGCTGGATGAATTCCAATCTCTGTCTTCCTCTACAGTTTTTGCCTTCTAGAGCTCCCTCTAGTACCATGGAAGTCATTTCCTGATCTCCTAGCAGATGTCCCATAATCCTGTCCGTTCTCCTTGTCAGTGTTTTTTATTTATTCCTTTCCGATTCTGTGCAGAACCACCTCATTTCTTACTTTATCAATCCACCTAATTTTCAACATCCATCTGCAGCACCCCATATCAAATGCTCGATTCTCTTCTGTTGCAGTTTCCCCACAGTCCACTGGACCTACACCTTGGAGTATGATTTCGTACGACAACAATAGTACTCTCGCAGTTATCTCACGCACACTGACTGCAAATTTGTACGTCAGCCTGGTGATTCGAACTTTCGTGCTGCTATTAACAGCATTCCAGGGGGTATTTTCCAAAAGGATAACGCTCACCCATACACCGCTGTTGTAGCGCAACATCCTCTACAGAATCTCGACACGTTTCGTTGAACTGTTCGATCACCAGATCCGTTTTCAATGGAGCACATTTAGGACACCATCGGACGACTATTCTAGCGTCATCCACAAACAGCCTGATCGTCTCTGTATCGACCGACGAAGTGCAACGGGCATGGAACTCAAACTGACATCCGGGACCTGTACAGTACAAAGCATGCTTGCATTCAGCATTCTGGTTGTTCAAATTGTTCAAATGGCTCTGATCACTATGGGACTTAACTTCTGAGGTCATCAGTCCCCTAGAACTTAGAACTACTTAAACCTAAGTAACCTAAGGACATCACACACATCCATGCCCGAGGCAGGATTCGAACTTGCGACCGTAGCGGTCGCGCGGTTCCAGACTTTAGCGCCTAGAACCGCTCGGCCACCCGGCCGGCGCTGGTTGTTACACTGGTTATTAATGTACTATCATTTCGCATTTGTAGTGGCTAATTTCGCACTTACCTTAACCTATGGTCTTTAAACGTTAATCACTAGATAATTTCGGGGTTGCGACTTCTTTCCCCGTGTGTGTAGACACAGTTCAAAAAGATGACTGGTAACGCATGTGGTTCTTTATGAGTGGAACTCGGCCGTTGATTGAGTGTTAAATTTTCTTTGGGAGTAGCGTCAGGTAACACCGGTTGTATAGCAGGGACTCTCCTCCGCTAGGCGCCGTCACGTTTTCCCCGGTGCGTGGCGGCAGAGCCTCCGTGACTGTCGGTCGGCGCTGGCAACAGTCCAGGCGGCGCCTCGCAGAACAGGCGGGCAGCCGGCCACCCGCGCCACGGTCCCGTTAATGAGCTGGCTGGCCTGTCCCCCACACTGGCGCGCCTCCACCGTGGAGTCGTGGGAACTGGCGGTGAGGTGACCGCCCCCACTGCCACACCCACACCTCCAGCCGCCGGAAGAGCAAGCGTCTGCTCTCCCAGAGATGCTAAGGCGTGTGTAGGCGGCCCGTCTGTATGGCGAAGTCCAGGAGCAACACGGACCGACAGAAGCTTCCTGTCAGGGTCGCCACTTCCTTTCTCGATCATCAGGCGGCCAGTGTGTCACGGCAGTAGGGCACCGCAATGATTATCCGTGAGATTCTCGTCTAGCTTTTGCTGTTCCCACTGTACATTACTCCCCAGCACGTCGTCACAGGTAGTTACACTACTAGGTCACATGCTTCCTTCTAGCAGGATGAGCATCAAGTCTTTTTTACTTGATAGAGAGGAAATACAAGGTGTACTACAAATACATCTGCAAGCATTTGGCCGGCCGAAGTGGCCGTGCGGTTAAAGGCGCTGCAGTCTGGAACCGCAAGACCGCTACGGTCGCAGGTTCGAATCCTGCCTCGGGCATGGATGTTTGTGATGTCCTTAGGTTAGTTAGGTTTAACTAGTTCTAAGTTCTAGGGGACTAATGACCTCAGCAGTTGAGTCCCATAGTGCTCAGAGCCATTTGAACCATTTGCCATTGCAAGCATTTGGAGCAGGTTCCTCACTCCAAAACGAGGGCAACGCTCCATGTAAACATATGTTCACAAAGCTTAGGTCTTTTTTTAAAATAATGATAGAACATTTTACAAAGTTCTTGAGACAGCAACTCACAAATTTTGAAATTGTACTCAGCTGGCTTCTGCACAAGCATGCATTCATTGTGACACAGACTGTCACACTCTTTCAAACACCTTTCCAAGGTGTTCCAACTGGTTTTGAGAGTTTCCGTGATATGGAGATCAATCTTCTCTGCGTCAGTACTGTCTGCTACAGAAATCAGTCGTTTGAGGTGGCCTACAGGAATATTAATCCAAAGAGTTTAGTGTAACTCGCAGTATGTGAGAGAATTATGATGGACGTCATCATGCATAAATATCATGCTTCCACTTAATCGCAGGGTCACGTGGTTGAGTATGTAAGAAAGAATGTTCTGAACAATATTGTTGTATCTGGCTCCTGCAATACGCTCTGGGAAAAATATGAATCTACCAGACAGACATGTACAATTCCAGCCCGCACCTCAATGTTAACAGCCACCTGTGTATTTCATTTCTGTTTCCGTGTGCCCTCAAAATTTGAAGTGTTTTAAGCTTTGAATTGTACCACAAGGGTTTGCATCCACCCACAAACAATGATACTCAATTAGCTAAGAGAAAGTGTTTTAATGTTGATTTGGAACTTCAGTCGATTTTAGCACGTATCCATTAACAAACATTAAACGCAAACATATAACTATACGTCTGTCATTGTTTTGATTTGGGGATCTGACCCCAAAGTACGAAAAATTATTTCTGATGAGGCAGGCACATTGTGTTGTTTCAACGTTTTCTGCTGCTCATTGGGATTTAAACTGGTCTGTTCACATCTTCTATGCTGGCATCGTCATCTCCTTCGTGCTGACAGTTGCGGCACTCCCCAGATTGCAGTGATCGCAGCGGCATTTTTTTTCATCGCACATCAACGTCACAGGGACATTGCACACGATTGGCGCTTATCTCTTTAACTAGTACAGAAAAACGGGAGCGAAGGTAATTTGTCCACTGTTGCCATTTTTGCTTTGGTCCTCAATCCTGACTCACCAATTGCCATCCACTGCCCCTCCGTACGGAGTGATAATACTTATAATAGCAGCACCCAACGTCAATGAGAATCATTCATTTACCAATATTCATCTCTCACTATAAATTTTACTCCTATGGTGCTGTGGTCAGTGGCGTGTCAGCTGTCCCTGCTGGCCTTAGCATGTATTCCACTAAACCACTTCTAGTGAGAATTTTCCATTGTCTCAAGGAGGTGTGTTCACCCGTTTCCGACTTTTATGAGTATACGAGTACGCCGACAAAAACTGGTCGTAAATAGCAATGATTCTCCAACAGCCAATGTGGAAAATGGAACTGGGTATCTTAAAAACTTTTGTTGGGTGTGTATGTGTGTACTGGTTATAGTGTTGCCAACTACCGTTTTCCGATCGTCTTTTGTTTGCGTTGTATGCAGCTTTATGCTGATCTGTTTATTAGGTGTGTGTGATTGTGTATTGTGGGGGAGGATGCTCTTGGCAAATATTTAATGTGGTTACGTTCCGCATATTGCAGTTTGTTATTGTTTTAGTGACTGAAATGATCAGTCAGTTGTTATTTGTATTAATTTGGTCTCTTGTTACTTTCTTGTTCATTACAAGGCATCTTTCTGGACAAACATTTTCATTTAATGTTAGGAGTTCTGTTGCAGTAGTTCATTCTAATAATTTTCATTTTCAGTCCCTTGCTGGATGGTTCACGCTCATGCTTTGTTAGGTGCTGAAAAAAAGGTAGAAATTGGCTCTGAGCACTATGGGACTTAACATCTATGGTCATCAGTCCCCTAGAACTTAGTCATCACGAGGCAGAGAAAAGGTAGAAATTCTGCCCATCATCTAGCGGTACAATGATTTGCAATCTTGTCATTGTCGCTGGTATATACCAGCTCCACAGTATTTTCTGGTTTGCTGTAGGTGCGGTAAATACTGCTGGAATATGTTTCTTGTTCTATTTGTTACGTGTAATGCTGTTTTTTTTTCAGTGTATTTGCTATCCTCTGTGTTGATTTGTGAATTTATGTTTTATATCCTAATGTGATACACCTTTTGTCGGAGAAATGTTTCCAACCCTTCTACAATTCATTAATTAGGCCTTTCCTTGCTTTAGGTGCCGCATAATCTTACTTACCACACAACAGAATCATCTCATTGCTTCTAATGTACATCCTCCGATTTTGACTTTTAGTAAGTATGTATTCTTACTTCTCCTGCCCTGCATTGCTTTCTTCGTTGTTTTCTTCATCCGTAGTCCAAATTCAATGGCTTGTGCGTCATTACTCAACAGCAATGAATTATTGTAAAACTTTTATAGTTTTGCCTATAAATATTTTTCCGATTGTTGTTGTCGATGGCTCAAAGTCTTGTCTAGGGGTACATTCTTGCAGCTGAAATTTTGATTTTATAGACGCTTGATGACTAAATAACCGATGAATATTTGCCTGGATGACTAAATAACCGATGAATATTTGCCTGATTTTATCATTGAATTTTATTCTTTGTCACAACTTTCAACATGACACCGTTTTTACATTTTCCACATTAAAAAAAGAAAAAAAACCCTAATAATAACATTGTTGGAGACAAACTTAGAAAACGTCTACTTCCATCAGAGGCATGCCCACCACTACTTACATTCTGCTGTACTCACATTATTCCAAAGAGTTTACAAAGCAAAAGAGTTTACAAACTTTCTTAACCAAAGACAAATCTTCGCTTAAGTATATCATTAATTTGTAAATCAATCTAGAAATAAATTTAATAATTTAATATTGTACAATCAATAGTATGAATTTTAAGTCTGACACAAATTTTGTCAATTTCAATTATCTTTAAAAGAAGAGTAATTTTAACTATTAGTACATATCGATTGTAATAGATTAATTTCTTTTTATACATTTTAGCCTGAAACATAATACATCGGATATAAAGTCACATGAATTCTTTTAGTGAAACAGCTGAGACAATTTTAATCTATGCAAGAATCGATGGTACACATGGTATCGGTTATTTCTACAAAAAAAGGGTAATGTTAGAGGCGCGTGACTCATTATAGCGTTAAACCCTGACCTTCCTTCCTTCCAGCCATTAAGTGCAAATCGAAGTGCAGTGGCAGTCTTATTTCATAACGGGATTTCCATTTGAGAAAAATTCAAGCATGAAACTCGCAGCTGTTTTCGTTACGACCTCCACTGCTGGTCACCAAGTTCAATGTTCCGCCAAACAAAACGATTCAGGTCACCTGATACACGACTCGTGCGTCGTTACGCTGAGCGCGTGGCCCGGAGATTGGAAAACGGTGCGGAGGAGTCCTCAGGCTGCCTCGCCGCCGCCAGAAGAAGGACACCGCGTTTCCTGGGTAATCATTTTGTCGCACGCATCCAGCGGTTCACGGCGAAGCGTTCAGAATCTCGGACGATCCAGCAGCGCTAAAGCGTCCTAAATGACGGACGATAGCGCAACAGGAAAGACGACTCTCGCGCGCTGAACGTTCGGTAGAGGATCCAGTTGCGAAAACCAGTTGGCGACCGTGGCATTCAGACCGAGAACTGGGACTTCACCGAGGCAGCACCCGCTTGCGCAGTATCTAGAAAACTCTGGCGTGAGTGTCTACAGGTTTTGTATGGATCGATGATACTCGAAATGTGTAAAAACGAACGTTCTACAATGAAGATTCAAACAAACTGGTACACCTATGAAATATCGTATAGGGCCACCGCGAGCACGCTGAAGTGCCGCAACACGACGTGGCATGGACTCGTCTGATGTCTGAAGTAGTGCTGGAGAGAACTGACACCATGGATCCTGCAGGGTTGTCCATAAATCTGTAAGAGTGCGGGAGGGAGGGGGGGGGGGGGGCGGGCGGGCTGGAGATCCCTTCTGAACAGTACATCGTGAGGCATCCCAGGTATGCTCAAAAATGTTCATGTCTAGGGAGTTTGGTGGCCAGCGGAAGTGTTTAAACACAGAAGAGTGTTCCTGCAGCCACTCGTAGCAATTCTGCCGTGTGGCGTGTCGCATTGTCCTGTGGGAATTCCCGAAGTCCGTCGGAATGCACAATGAACGTGAATGGATGCAGGTGATCGGGCAGGATGCTTACGCACGTGTCACCTGTCAGAGTCGTATCTAGATGTATCAGGGGTCCCAATCACCCCAGCTTCACACGCCACACACCATTGCAGAGCCTCCACCAGCTTGAACAGTCCCCTGCTGATATGCAGGGTCCATGGATTCATGACGTTGTCTCCATATCCGTACACGTCCATCCGCTCGCTAAAATTTTAAACGAGACTTATCCGACCAGGCAACATGTTTCCAGTCATCAACAATCCAATGTCGGCGTTGATGGGCCCACGAGAGGCGTAAAGCATTGTGTCGCGCAATCATCAAGGGTACACGAGTGGGCCTTCGGCTCCGAAAGCCCATATCGATGATGTTCCATTGAATGGTTCGCACGCTGACACTTGTTGATGGCCCAGCATTGAAACCTGCATTAATTAGCGGAAGGGTTGCACTTCTGTCACGTTGAATGATTCTCCTCAGTTGGTCCCGTTCTTGCAGGATCCTTTTGCGGCAGCAGCGAGGTCGGAGATTTAATGTTTTACCGGATTCCTGATATTCACAGTACACTCGTGAAATGGTCGAACAGGAAAATAGTCACTTCACCGCTACCTCGGAGATGCTGTGTCCCATCGCTCGTGCGCCGACTATAACGCCACGTTGAAAGTCACTTAATCTTTATTACGTGCCATTGTAGCAGCAGTAACCGATCTAACAACTGCGCCAGACAATTGTTGTCTTATATAGGCGTTGCCGACCGCAGCGCCGTGTTGTGCCTATTTACATATCTTTGTATTTGAATACGCATGCCTATACCAGTTTCTTTGCCGCTTCAGTGTATGTAGATAAGAAAGCATACGGAAGAGCGCAGAAAATGTTCTACGCTCACTGCGATTTCGACACTCTATTCATTCTGCCCATATTTTCCGATTAAATTTAGCCAATAAACTAGCGTCTCTAAAACTTAATTCTGCTGCAAATTATGATGAATAGCGCGTATGCAATGGCATTTTTTTTCAACATTCACGACAAATTTCAGTGTTCTTAGAAATACCGAAATACTACAACTGCAATGTTTTCTTGGACTACTCGTAACTACTCTGAGCATCATCGCAATAATAATGAAAACTGCAGTTTAGAATTTTCTATTTTTGCTACAGGTGAGGTTGTCGTGAAATATTAGTAAAATATTAAAGTTTGGCAATTACATAAACTTCGTGATAAAATAAAGATGTTCGGCATGTTTTGCGACCGTGCTCTTATTTTTAAGTTGTTGAAGTATTAAACATTTTCGAAGAACTTAGTGTATTTTACCTGAAGGTGAGAGTTTTTTATTGAAACGCATCGTATATGCTGTGATATTATTACGGATTTTATGTGGTAGAACCGAATTTTAATAGTTCCATAATAAGGATAACTTAGAAAAATATACATGGAAACTGAGATAAATTAAATAAATCAAATAAATAACATAAACGTAAACGGTTCCAGTAAAACAATACTTGTTAGTGCTTACAAGATGTTTCAAATTAACAATACGTATAAGACAGTCATGCAACGAGAGAAGAGTTGTACGCTAATGAGATCTTTGGCGTACAGCGATGGAGGAATGGGGATGATTCTGTGTCACAGTCTTCAAATATAATACGAAAATCCTAATCTACTTTGCTCTTCCAGTTCGAGTATTATCTAACACTTTTATCCTTTCCGAGGACGTCAAAGTAGTCCAGACGCTTCTTGCTTCACTTGATGTTCTTGATCCTTCCTCGCTGTTCGATGGTCTGTAATTTGATTTTTCTCTCTTTATAGAATTGAAATTTTATACTTCTTGTGTTGTAGTAACGTATTTCCCCAAGACTCCTCGTACAAAATCCTCCGAATTTCCCGTTATAATACTTATCAGTATCATGATGACTATTTAAAAACACAAGCAAGAGTCTGGGATCGCTAATATCACAGTTCTTGTTGTACCTGAGTGCTGGAACCTTGACCGAATATTTCATGTCCTATGTCAGTAACGAAGCTTGTGAAGTATGCGTCAGTGTACACTGCTACGGCTATCTGGGTCTGCTCTTGGTAGATAAGTAACGTGGTTTGTGTAGGTGACAGCCTGCATTGATCTTTTTGACAATTACGAGTCTAATCGGTTACGTCGTATTTAAGAAAAAGTTCAGTTTATAAACCTCACAGCCATACAATTTTCTCCCGGTGTTCCGAGAGCTAGAAGTAGCGGCTTTATTTCGTATCAGTCTAACGATTTGGCATAGCTGTCGCAGGTAATGGTACCAAAATTTCAATTTTGGTCCACGATTCGCATTAATTCGTCAGTCGCGTCGTTACGAGGCCGGATGTTTTAGCAGAAAATTCGCGCAATGTTCGTGATTCCTCCTCCGACCCGTTGTGAGTAATTATACAAATGGAAATCTGTTTTCCTCTCACAAGGAAATGAGCTGCGTTTCTTTTTCCAGCTAACACTTTCGTGCTTTCACACTTGGAAAGAATCGATTTTCGCTCCGAAAGACTTCAGCATGACGGGGTGTCATCTTGAGTCATGACGGCGTAACCGCCACCTACAACTTCCGATTTTGGTCGGAGCTGAGTCGAGGGTAGCAAATGTATGTAGCAGGCTTTGAAATGATCACAATTGTGTGAAATGCGGTGGTGTTTGGGTGAGATGGGAAGGGGCGGGGGGGCGGGCTGGAGGAGAGTTACAGAGTTACACTCATGCTCATAGAGACTTACTCAGATCAGTCCGATGCAATTCTGGTGCGATCTCGGTCTGTGTGTTGTCTTGCTGAAGATATAGTTTGCTTGCAGAGTGTTCTAGGAGCACAGAGGAATGGACCTGATCGGACGAAGAAACAGAAGGAAAATTAGGGTTTGACATCCTATCCACGACGACTTCTTTAGTGACAGAGAATAGGTTCGGACTGATGAAGGACAGGAAAGGAAATTGGCGGTTTCCTTAAAGAAACCACGCCAACATTTGCCTGAAACAGTTTAGGAACCATATGGGAAACTTAAATACGTATATATAGAAGGTGTGGCGAAGTAGGCCCACCGCCAAGAGTGTAGGTACGGAGGGAACGCAAAAGTGACAGCAGAGAAAAATAAAATAAATAAAGACGGCTTAAGAAATAACGGGAAGAGATACGTGAGTTGTCTTACCCCTCTTGTGTCTATGTTCTGTATACAAGAAGAAACCCATCCCTCGGACCACGATTATAAATGCATGCTGTGTCATTTCGTCCAAGTATCATCGTAAAGAAACTCTTATCTCTAACGTGATTTATGTGACAAGCGTGAACTTATTTCACGGCCTTGCCTCAGTGGTAACACTGATCCCCATCAGATCGACGAAGTTAAGCGCTGTGGGGGTGGGCTATCGTTTGGATGGGTGACCATCTGGTCTGCCGAGCGCTATTGGCAAGCGGGATGCAATCAGCCGTTCTCAAGAAACTTAGGAACTACATGACCGCGAAGTAGCCCGACTTGAACCCATCGAATAGTGTAATAAAGTTTTAATCTCTATGTTCAAGAGGAATGCATGTTACTGTCATAATGTATTTTGGTATAGGGTCTGTGTGAGGTTGACTTTCCTTTTAATCACACTATACATGATGAAGTATCTGCGTTAACAGAATAGAAATGCGGAAAACACGAGTCCGAAAACAATTTATCGGACTCACCAAAACGAAACAATAACACAATATCCAAAAGAACAACCGAATTGATCCCAGCTGCGGATCGACACAATTACAAAATAGCAAATAATAATAATAATAAAAGACCCTTCTCTTCACGGGGAGCGAGCACAAACAGTTCTACAACGTCAAGAGGTTCGTCGACTATACCAAGAGCTCGGCCAGCTAGAAGAGGCGTCTGGCCGGGGCGACAGTTCTGTATTCTTCCGAACGGTGCGACAAACTGCCTTTTGCCGACAGTGCGCCGCCTTATAAAGCCAGTTGGCAGATGTATCTGCCGGAAATATTTGCGATAACGTGCCTGGCGTAGCAAATTAGTTCCTAAGCTAGCTGCGACCTCTGGTGAAGCTGTTCTGCAGGCTCCGCAAACGGGTAGCAGTCAATGGTGGTCGTTGGTGGAGACCTGGTGGTGTGTTGTGCTGTGACCGCCGATAAGTGTTTTGACAACACAGACGACGTAGGTTTTCCTGGTGAATATACACACTGTGGATCAGGCATCCCATGATGGTTGGATGTAAAGTGGGATGCCGATGCAGTAGGCGCTACAGTGTCCGAAGTGTGTGGCCACAGCACATGACATTTTGCGATGCATCATTTTGTGAACAGATGCTATCCTTTTCAGTAGATGCAAGGGCAACAGTCTGGATGATTGACTGACCTGACCTTGCAACATTAACCAAAACGGCCTTGCTATGCTGGTACTGCGAACGGCTGAAAGCAAGGGAAAACTACGGCCGTAATTTTTCCCGAGGGCATGCAGCTTTACTGTATGGATAAATGATGATGGCATCCTCTTGGGTAAAATATTCCAGAGGTAAAATAGTCCCCCATTCGGATCTCCGGGCGGGGACGACTCAGGAGGACGTCGTTATCAGGAAAAAAGAAAACTGGCGTTCTACGGATCGGAGCGTGGAATGTCAGATCCCTTAACCGGGCAGGTAGATTAGAAAATTTAAAAAGGGAAATGGATAGGTTAAAGTTAGATATAGTGGGAATTAGTGAAGTTGGGTGGCCAGGAGGAACAAGACTTTTGGTCAGGTGAATACAGGGTTATAAACACACAATCAAATAGGGGTAATGCAGGAGTAGGTTTAATAATGAATAAAAAAAATAGGAGTGCGGGTAAGCTACTACAAACAGCATAGTGAATGCATTATTGTGGCCAAGATAGACACGAAGTCCACGCCTACTACAGTAGTAAAAGTTTATATGCCAACTAGCTCTGCAGATGATGAAGAAATTGATGAAATGTATGAGGAGATAAAAGAAATTATTCAGGTAGCGAAGGGAGACGAAAATTTAATAGTCATGGGTGACTGGAATTCGAGAGTAGGAAAAGGGAGAGAAGGAAACATAGTAAGTGAATATGGATTGGGGCTAAGAAATGAAAGAGGAAGCCGCCTGGTAGAGTTTTGCACAGAGCATAACTTAATCATAGCTAACACTTGGTTCAAGAATAATGAAAGAAGGTTGTATACATGGAAGAATCTTGGAGATACTAGAAGGTATCAGATAGATTATATAATGGTAAGACAGAGATTTAGGAACCAGGTTTTAAATTGTACGGCATTTCCAGGGGCAGATGTGGACTCTGACCACAATCTATTGGTTACGAACTGTAGATTAAAACTGAAGAAACTGCAAAAAGGTGGGAAATTAAGGAGATAGGACCTGGATAAACTGACAGAACCAGAGGTTGTACAGAGTTTCAGGGAGAGCATAGGGGAACAATTGACAGAAATGGTGGAAAGAAATACAGTAGACGAAGAATGGGTAGCTCTGAGGGATGAAGTAGTGAAGGCAGCAGAGGATCAGGTAGGTAAAAAGACGAGGGCTAGTAGAAATCCTTGGGTAACAGAAGAAATATTGAACTTAATTGACGAAAGGAGAAAATACAAAAATGCAGTAAATGAAGCAGGCAAAAAGGAATACAGACGTCTCAAAAATGAGATCGACAGGAAGTGCAAAATGGCTAAGCCGGGATGGCTAGAGGACTAATGTAAGGATGTAGAGGCTTATCTCATTAGGGGTAAGACAGATACTGCTTACAGGAAAATTAAAGAGACCTTTGGAGAAAAGAGAACAACTTGTATGAATATAAAGAACTCAGATGGAAACCCAGTTCTAAGCAAAGAAGGGAAAGCAGAAAGATAGGAGTATATAGAGGGTCTATATAAGGGCGATGTACCTGAGGACAATATTATGGAAATGGAAAAGGATGTAGATGAAGATGAAATGGGTGCTATGATGCTGTGTGAAGAGTTTGACAGAGCACTGAAAGACCTAAGTCAAAACAAGGCCCCGGGAGTAGACAACATTCCATTAGAACTACTGACAGCCTTGGGAGAGCCAGCCCTGCCAAAACTCTACCATCTGGTGAGCAAGATGTATGAGACAGGTGAAATACCCTCAGACTTCAAGAAGAATATAATAATTCCAATCCCAAAGAAAGCAGGTGTTGACAGATGTGAAAATTACCGAACTATCAGTTTAATAAGTCACAGCTGCAAAATACTAACGCGAATTCTTTACAGACGAATGGAAAAACTGGTAGAAGCCGACCTCAGGGAAGATCAGTTTGGATTCCGCGTAAATATTGGAACACGTGAGGCAATACTGACCTTACGACTTATCTTAGAAGAAAGATTAAGGAAAGGCAAACCTACGTTTCTAGCATTTGTAGACTTAGAGAAAGCTTTTGACAATGTTGACTGGAATACTCTCTTTCAAATTGTAAAGGTGGCAGGGGTAAAATACAGGGAGCGAAAGGCTATTTACAATTTGTACATAAACCAGATGGCAGTTATAAGAGTCGAGGGGCATGAAAGGGAAGCAGTGGTTGGGAAGGGAGTGAGACAGGGTTGTAGCCTCTCCTCGATGTTATTCAATCTGTATATTGAGCAAGCAATAAAGGAAACAAAAGAAAAATTCGGAGTAGGTATTAAAATCCATGGAGAAGAAATAAAAACTTTGAGGTTCGCCGATGACATTGTAATTCTATCAGAGATAGCAAAGGACTTGGAAGAGCAGTTGAACGGAATGGACAGTGTCTTGAAAGGAGGATATAAGATGAACATCAACAAAAGCAAAACGAGGATAATGGAATGTAGTCGAATTAAGTCGGGTGATGCTGAGGGAATTAGATTAGGAAATGAGACACTTAAAGTAGTAAAAGTTTTGCTATTTGTGGAGCAAAATAACTGATAATGGTCGAAGTAGAGAGGATATAAAATGTAGACTGGCAATGGGAAGGAAAGCGTTTCTGAAGAAGAGAAATTTGTTAGCATCAAGTATAGATTTAAGTGTCAGGAAGTCGTTTCTGAAAGTATTTGTATGGAGTGTAGCCATGTATGGGAGTGAAACGTGGACGATAAATAGTTCGGACAAGAAGAGAGTAGAAGCTTTCGAAATGTGGTGCTACAGAAGAATGCTGAAGATTAGATGGGTAGATCACGTAACTAATGATGAAGTATTGAATTGAATTGGGGAGAACAGGAGTATGTGGCACAACTTGACAAGAAGAAGGGACCGGTTAGTAGGACATGTTCTGAGGCATCAAGGGATCACAAATTTAGCATTGGAGGGCAGCGTGGAGGGTAAAAATCGTAGAGGGAGACCAAGAGATCAATACACTAAGCAGATTCAGAAGGATGTAGGTTGCAGTAAGTACTAGGAGATGAAGAAGCTTGCACAGGATAGGGTAGCATGGAGAGCTGCATCAAACCAGTCTCAGGACTGAAGACGACAACAACAACAACAACAACATCGCACTAATGTAAGGCGTTCACTTGGAACCAAAGATTATAATGTACCTGTTAGTAAATTGATACTATATTTTTATCCCTGACATGGCATTGTCTTTGACTGTATCCTTGACTGGTCTAGTTACATCTGTCATTGTGTTACTATCTGCCGATTTGGACTTGCTTCTTAACGAAAAGTATCGTACACGGTTATTATTGTGAAAAAACTTTTACGTAATATGTTGGACTTAAAAGAGCAAATTACTTTTGTTCAAGTTACGTTTTAAGGGTAGTTCAAGCGCCCTACCCTGACAATGTAAAATTTAGTGACTTAGCTTACCTGTATTTCAGGAACCACTGTAGCCATTGACATGAGAATTTTACAGGACATTAAACTGTATGATCTGAGTCTACTGAAGTACAATAATTGCATTTCAGGCACTTTAGGAAATACAATTTTTTAATTACACAATTAAAATTTTGTGTACCTTATCCTAAATAATTTTAATTATACGTAACATAATGCTCTCAGGATATGTATGTTATTACTCCCTGAAAATTTGAGTACTCTACTCGAAGCGGTTTCTGAGATTTAGGGAAAAACGCAAAAGAAAATGTAAAGTTTCAGGAATGGCTTCTGAAGTTTCAAAAAAATGTAACTCAAGTAATATATGCTTAAGTTTTTATTTTTAGTCACTCAGATGCACCCTGCACCATACTGTATATCAACCTCCTGATCTTTTTCCAAATTTTTTCTTCTCTGGAGTCCTTAGTGGCCAACTGTGGTGCATACTCTGCTTTATCAACGCGAACCTTGTGCATCCGTTCAAGTTCTCTGATGCAGTTTGCTCCAGGATTAATTCCCATATGCTGTAGCACTTTCACCCTACCAATGTTGCCGTTATTAAAAGCAATAACACATCACTGACCACCCCACTTTAGTGTCTTCATTCTAACAAAAACATTTTTTGGTAAGCGAGTCCATACAGAATTACTTGAATGACTCATTAGGATTTTGAGTCTCACCATGCAGACACTTCTTCAATAATTCAGGATTTCCCAGGTCTCTGTAAATAGGTATTATGATATCCATGACTGCTCCTGGGATGGAATGTTTATGGCTGTATGAACTATTTGAGTACTGGGCATTGCGGTAATTGCTCCATGAATCA
Organism: Schistocerca americana; assembly: GCF_021461395.2. Classification (NCBI taxonomy): domain Eukaryota; kingdom Metazoa; phylum Arthropoda; class Insecta; order Orthoptera; family Acrididae; genus Schistocerca; species Schistocerca americana. The sequence continues at coordinate 224,536,901 of NC_060120.1, read as the reverse complement.
GGTCCAGGACGGCAAAGGTGGTGTACTGGTTTTTCATCAGTCGACAGTCTGTGGAAGAAGGTAGCCCATACGACCCGCTTCATTGTCAACAAATCCTCGGTATTACGAGCCATCCCATAATACTGCTGTAGTTCATCAATTATTTTGTCTGCCTCTTATGGTTTTACCATCAGAAAGTTTCTTGTCTTTCAAACTTTCCTCAACCTGGTGCCCACCCTCTTCTGGACATGACTTTTATAATACAGCAATCCACAGCCTTGTATATAAAAAAATTACCGATTTTACTAGATCTTGAAGTAATGCATGTAAAAATTTTAGCATTTTCAACAGGTGTAGATTATATTTGCCAAAATAAAATAAAATCGGAAAATTCCAAATTTTATTAGATGAAAACCCGGAAATGTGAAAAAAAATTTCCGTTCTAATTCCCCTAAACATTCCTGCCGTTTATGCCACTCATATTTCCCTGTAAGCTGTGTAATCTCTAATGGTGATTTACGTATCTTAGGCTAAGCTGTATAAAGGTCGTTGATCGAAGCTAGTAGCGAATTGCGCAAAATAAATGGCAGCTGATGGTTTCACCATGAATTTTAACAAATATGTTGCTTTCTGCTACGCATATCTCGCTAAAGGAGCACGAAGATAAAATTAGAGGGATTCCAGCCCACATGGAGGCTTACCTTCAATCGTTCTTCCCGCAACTATTCTCGACTGAAACAGGAAAAGAGGGACCTGACAGTGACACACAACGTACCCTCCGGCACACATCGCAAGGTGGCTTGAGAAATGTAGAAGTAGATGCAGAAGATAATTGTAGGAAGGTAGTTTTACGTGGTGAAAGGTGCTGCGGTGCAGCTGTCTCAGTTCCGGCAGAGACTGCTTTGTTTACCATCGGCGTGCATCACTACCAACGTTTCTCCTAACTACAGTCCAGGCGATCTTTTTCCATGCTTTGAACATCCTTTGCTGGAATACTCAGTTAACCACATCGACAAGAGTGCTCTCCCCATAACAACAGCGCGTTTGTGACTTATTTACGCCTTACTAAGCCGCAGAACTGGGTCGTGAGTCGTGCCCAGATAAATCAGTCAGTGTGACAATATCCTGCGAAAAGTAACGTCTTTTTTTCTAGCCCCGTTCAAACAGTTTTATCCCCCAGGAAAGTTCACTATACCGCACACTCCGCTGCTGAGTGGAAGACTGATAATGTTCTGGATTTGCCTCAAGTCCTAGCTGAGCCATTGTTCAGGTCTGCCAGTTCATTCCCCCTACATGCTGTTAATGGCGGCAGTCGCGCAACCTGCTTTCACAGGAAAGCGCCCAAGTGGCGACGCGGACTGGCACCCCGCAAACTCCTGCAGTCTGAGTGCAAAAACTGGAAACTGGAGGATGTAGCCGGAGGAAAAAGGGAGGCCGGCCGAGGGAGCGTGACAGATAGAATCACGTCTGGTCGCGGTGGTGGTCGGCAATCCGTGATACGAGGGTGTCTGCCTCTGCTGTCGCTTCTTGTCCACACGAGATCCGCCTCGCCCGTTATCTGCTGCAGCGGGCGCCGCACTGGGCGTTCCCGCAGTGGTGATTCTCGCCACGCTACAGGGAAAAATACTGAGTTTTTGCATTGCATCTGAATGAAATTGTGCTCATGTGCAATTCCCTAGTACAGGGCTTCCCACCCTGTGGTCTGCGGACCCCCTAGGGGTCCGCCGGCTCTTTCTAGGGGGTCTGCGGCCACCTTTCACCAAATCGTGTAAAATAATGAGTAAAATTATTGAATAAAAATGTGAAAATCAAATTCATCACTTTTTTTTTCGTGTGAAAAACCTGTGTACCTTTACTTCAGGTCGTAACCCCAAGCGGCCTTTGCGGTTCCTAAGTGAGAACGTATACACGGTTTATTGCCGGAGAATGCGGCTTCTCTGATCGACTGTTTAGCAACAATACGGGGATCGTTTGTGCGCTGGTTCACGGCGCTAGATGCGCTGAAACCTTTTACGCATGCGCGGAGCGAGCTTTATCGACCAATCACAGCGTTCGCTGGCACGTATGCGGCCCCAGGCATCATTAAATGCTAAAATTACCTTGTCAGTGCACTACCTGTTTCATAAGTCGCTTTTTGACCAGTTTATTACTTCTAACATGGATCGGTGGCTGAAGTCAGGATCATTGAAGAAGGCAGCAGTTTCTCCATCGCCTTCACAACAAGGGAAGTTTCCAGTTGAAACGAATGAGGAGGGAGGACGACCAAAGGAAGCCTTTACATACATTTGAACATTTTTCTTCGGATTTCACGAAAAACCACACACACACACACACACACACACACACACACACACACACACACACACACACGACTTACGAAATATGCATGCTCCTTACACAACAGTAGCCAAATAGTGGACGTGAACAGACCATAAGCGCTTCGGGCGAACAGTTTGGACGTGACGTTGATTGCTCTTGGAGGAAGAAAGCTCCATCGTGTGAAATTTCAATTACCAAGTAATTTTAATCAGGCTATAGTGTGTTGAACAAAGGGAGTAAATCCACTAGTAAGTGTCTGGATACAGTGGGAATTCAAACTGGATCGTTACTTTCAAGTTGTTTTCATTCATCTCTAAACCAAAGACTACTGATACTTCGGGGGGCAGGGGGGGTCATTGGGAACATGGCACCTGCATTAAGAAGCTTTCGGTTCCCGTGGGTTTAGCTCTGACTGACTATGGGTCCGCCATGGATTTTCGACTGAAGAAGGGGTCCTCCAGCCGAAAAGGATGGGAAGCCCTGCTCTAGTAGAAAAAAAGATGGATTTCGGAAGGAACGATCGAATGAAAGCTAGATTGCTTTTCCCATTTACAGAACACAGGATCCATCGTAGCTCAGGTGGCAGAGTGTGGGTGGACCCACATTTTGCCAAGATGGTTTCGACTACGCTGCAGTAAGTTCGCTGGGCAGCCCTTACACAGTCTGTGTACAGTCCTGATCTCTCGCCATGCGATATACACATTTTGAAGCCCTGAAGAAAGTCATTCGCGGGCGTCGATTTGCTTCGGACGAAGCATATTCCCATTTCTGAATCCCAGAAGAAAGTCGTTCGTGACCGTCTATTTGCTTCGGGCGAACTGTTGCACGCCTGGGTTCAATCATGTTCCCGTTGGCAACCGAACACTTTTTTCCATGAAGGCGAAGACCATCTTTACTCACCGTGGGCGCGATACGACCTGGTAGCTCCTCTTCCGTTTCAATTCTGTTGTCGATGCACAAAAATCTGCTATAAACATGACATTTTAGCCACCGTAAGCTGTACTTTAAATTATTTCTAATGTGCGACAGATTTTGTTCAAAGATTATTATACAGCACGTGTCACACAAACGTCCTGAATACAGAAAAAATTCAGGTGACAAGGATGTTTCAAAATTACTGTACACATGCAAGAAAGACTTACAGCTTTCGTCTCCAGCAAGAGTTACGTGTATCCGCTATGAAACACAATGTTCAAAATATAATGTTTATGCATGATGTTTACTTAAACAGAGATAGATGTATGAATTGTCAGTTGTAGGGAAACATCAAATTAACACACCAAATAATATGAAAGGAATTATGGACAACCATTAGTGTAAAAACATCCTAACCTGTAAATGCTGTTGGTTAGTTCCAGTCAATTGGTCACTGTTTTTGTTTTTTGGTTCAGTTTATCGCTCAGTGTTGAGCTCTTATTTACAGTTGTTTTACAGTTGTTCAAACCTTTACTTCACTATGCAAGGCGACTACTGCTCTCGAAACTTATACTCCGGTAGCCGTACAGTACTCTTACATCCTGATTAAAAAAAAAAATGGTTCGAATGGCTCGGAGCACTGTGGGACTTAACTGCTAACTAACCTAAGGATATCTCACACATCCATGCCCTTGGCTGGATTCGAACCTGCGACCGTAGCGGTCGCGCGGTTCCAGACTGTAGCGTCTAGAACCGCTCGGCCACTCCGGCCTGCACACCCTGATTTAATGCCATATAATAATAAATTCATAATACAGTAATAAATTTTCAAAAATAATCTGATTTCCAGAATAAGAAACGAATAGGCAAGGTAGCTCACATTTACAGTGAATCACGAAATTAATAAGTGGCAGGTATAGATTATCATCAATTACTGTGAAAGACATTCGTAAGATCCCATCAAAATTACAAGGAGTTGAAATCATCAAGTTGGAGCTGAATACTGTGCAATGGGATCGTGGCCCTTGTTTGAAATCAGAGTACTTTAACATGAAAATGACTAACTGCCGATTATACCTTTCCAAATAATTTGAGTAATGATGCGAATCGAAAGATTGAATTTGTATGAACTATTATGAAATGCAGACGTATCAGTGGTATGCTCTGTGCAAGTTGTTTTGTAGATTCAAGAACACGTACACTATAGAAAAATCTGTCAGAGTAATTCTACCTTCAGGGATCAGCGTCAAATCTTACTCTTACACATGAAATTGTTACGTCCAAAGAGCGGGATATGTATCACTTTTAATGTGGCAAAATTGTGTATCAACTTAGTTATTTCGTTATCTCCACTGCTCTGCCGAAAGAGCATAATACTTATGCAGGAGCAAGTGTTTCGAGGCACGCCATTCACTGTCCCTTGTAGAACATTGAGTTCCACAGGAGACGACTCCTATGTGTTCAAACGTTGACCCAGCGACACTGTCAATTAATGGAAACGTGTCGGCTCTTGTGAATCACATTTTTGCTACACTGTGTCGATGGTCGTCTCCACAAACGCCGTCATCGAGGTGGACGGCGACTCGATACGTGCACCGTGCCACGGACACAGGCTGGTAGAAGCAGTATAATGCTGTGGGACACATTCTCCTGCACTTGCATGGGACCAGAGATAGTAATCGAAGACACGCTGACCATTTGCGTCCCTTCATGCTTAATGTCTTACCCGACGGCGATGTCACCTTTCAGCAATATAATTGTCCCTGTCTGGGAGCCAGTACTGGGCTACAGTGGTTTGAGGAGCATTATAGTGAACTCGAGTTGATGTCTCGGTGACTGAATTTGCCTGCTGTAAATCCTGTGGAGCGGTCCGTTTTTTATGTGAATTACGTGACCTGTGCTTAGACACCTAATGCCACATACCTTCGCAAACCTACCAATAAACTGTCCAACAAACTGTCGGTGAAAAGTCCTATTTTTTGGGGTTGACAAGTATACAAGTCGGAGGATTTTACAGTCTGACTTGTGATGAAGCAAAATCTTTTGCAGTACCACATGAAAACGGCCCAACGGCCGAAATTGCAATTGTGAAGTAAGTAATTTCTATAGTCATCCGTGAGTACCATGCCCTTTCAAAAATTGTACGTGACTGTGAACCCCGGCCATTAGAAGTGAATCAACTGGAACCATCTCACCCAACTCCGAATTGCTGCTGCCGTCTCTGAATTGCCACAATTCATCACCAGATTCGATGAAACTGAAGTGTTTGAAACTTACTCGCAATTATGGTCCAGACTAACCGCGAGCTCTGTGATTGGCTGAACGAAAGCGGAATTCACTGTAGGCAAACTCGATATCCTTCAGCGTCTCAGAAAGACACAACCCAAATAGTCTACACTGGCTATCGATACAGGTTATGGAATGTCTCTGCGAAAGTTTGAAAAGATGAGCCCGTACGTTGAAGGAGAAAAACTATAGCAAAATTGAAAGTGTCGTTTACCTCGTAACTTTCAACTATCACTGTTTTTAACCGTTACACACGTAATTTATTTATTTTATCTCAAAAACGCAAGGATTTTTTGCCTTTACCAAGTTCTGATGAAATAAATAAGATGCCTCTGATTGAGTTAAGAACAGCGATAGAGGCGAAAATAGGAGCTTCAGAACTTCTAAAACAAGATCGCACCATTAGAAGCCAAAACCGCACAAAATAACTAACATTTTGTGAGACACGATAATAAACAAAATGTCTTAAATTCACCTTGTTATATGGAATTGGTTGACATCACCCTTTGTATTATAGATTTATTGGGTTGGTGCATAAGTTCGTAGCGTTTTTCCATGAGTTTATTAAACACAACAGAGACTTTAATCATCAATAATATATTGGCTTTAGTCATCAATAATATATTCTACTTCACTATTTACAGTACTCTGCCAATGCTGCGTTTAACTTTTCGATTCCGCGTCTGTAGAAATCAGGTGGTTTTTAAGGCGAAGAACTCATTCGCCATGTTCGGAGCACATTTTCATCCGCAACGGAAGTTCCTTGAAGGTTTTTCGATAGAGACCGGAGAAGGTGAAAATCTGAGGGCGTAGGACCAGGTAAATAAGGTAGATGCGGTATGATTTCCCGAACGAACTCCTGTATACTGTTTTTCTTTTTTCTTTTTTGTCAGTCCAGCAGAATGCGGGCGGCGGTAGCATAACTTCACGCAGTTTTCCTGGTAGTTAATCTTGGACTGCGTCTACGTCTCAGTTGTTGACAATAAATGTCAGCAGCTATGGTTACACCTCGGAGAAAGCAATTCTTAGTACACCACTCAGTCGCTGTTCCACCAGATGCATAACATTATCTTTTGTGGACGAGCACAAGTCTTTGTACAAAGAGTTCCTGCTTTGTTTTTTCTCAACCACTCCATTCTTTTCGTTATGTTAGCATAAAGTCACCATTTCCGTCACCAGTAACGATAAAGGATAGGAATGGCGGTGTTGTTCATGAGCCAATTGATGAGGAGCAAGCAGAGGTGCACATATAGTCACCCGCTGATTTTTGTGTCTTTGGCTCAGAGCGCGCAGTGTCCATACACTCAATGTTTTAACCTCCCCTTTGCATGGAAATTTCGGACGTTGGTGGAATGATTATAGTTCATCACATTTGCCAGTTCTCGAGTACAATGATTTGTGTCATTGTGGGTTCATGCATTTAAAAGATCTTCATCAAACCCCGAAAGTCTTCCTAAACGTGGAGAGTTGCTAATGTCAAAACCATCCATCGTAAAACGAAAAAAGCATTTTCTGGTCGTGCTCTGTCCAGTGGTATTATCTCCATATACGTCGTAAATGTTTCTCGCTGGCTACGCTACTGACACCAGTCTACTGACCTTAAACAGAAGAATATGTTGAAAATGTTCAAGAATTTACTATGTTGTTTTCCTCCTTGCAACCAATTTAGAAAACTGACCTTAAACAGAAGAATATGTTAAAATGTTCAAGAATTTACTATGTTGTTTTCCTCCTTGCAACCAATTTAGAAAATATGCGTATCGGAAAAGTCGTATTTATGTTTTATCGGCCTATAATTAGGATACTACTACGCAATAGCAATCGTCTCAAACTTTGTGACCGATTTCTTCACTTGGCGCTCCATTTTCTAGCGTCCACATCTCCGCTCACTATGTCCAAGTGACAAAATGACAAAATGTAAACTCAAACAACAGCACTGAACTATAAATGACAATCGATAAATAAATCCATAGCAACCGGAATACGAACGAGCGAAACAAAAGCGTACGAACTGATGCACCAACGTAATATGAAATAATTTTTATTGCTTTAGTCACATTTTTCCAATATTTATTAGCACGGTGCGTTTCAACAGTATGCTGCCATCACCTTCAACGCATCTGATGATGGCAGCCTGCAGCCGAATGTGCTGTGCTAATGGATGTTAGTAAAAAGTAACCGAAACAGCAAAAATTATTTCATAAACAAAATTCCACTGAAGATAACATAGGAAGTGCTGAAACATATGTGGGTAAAGCAGAAATTACTTCTATCTTCCATGGAGCATAATTTCTAATTTTTATTTGCAAGCACGGGCATTGAGAAGAGCTCTATCACCCAGCAGATGATTAGGATACCTTATCTCGAATTATACGTTTCATCTGCTACATCCGACTCGAGACTTTCTGTGACCATCGTGGAAACACCCTGCTTATCTTCTTCATTCGCTTTTTTCTAGCTCAGGGAATAAACCAAAAGCCGGCCGTTGTGGCTGAGCGGTTCTAGGCGCTTCAGTCCGGAACTGCGCTGCTGCTACGGTCGCACGTTCGAATCCTGCCTCGGGCATGGATGCGTGTGATGTCCTTAGGTTAGTTAGGTTTAAGCAGTTCTAAGTTCTAGGGGACTGATGACCTCAGATGTTAAGTCCCATAGTGCTCAGAGCCATTTGAACCAATAAACCAAACTTACTGTACCTAATTTTAACATACACTTATACCATGTGCTTTCACAACATCACTTGAGTTCCGTTTCTGCATGTTACTAGTAGTTCGCACTATATGCTTACAAAAAGTGTTCATCGCAGCGTCAGCACGGCTTCGTGAAATAAAGACAATATCTGGTATTTTTAACAATTTTGGATGAGAATGCGTTTAGGGCCTGCTGTAATACGCTAATAGATCCTACATTATCGAATAAGTGATTGTTTATTTCATCACAACAATATAGTTATGTATTGTTTTCGATAGTACACTGGGACTACATTTTACTACTAATTGTGTTTTCTCATTCCAGTGACACTGTTTTCATAGCTTTTAGGTGTTTGATATTGTATTTCCGGATATTGCAGGTATTTTAATTATTGTCTGACATAAATAGTATTCACTTTAAGCATGTCCTAAATTTTTTATGAATCATTCCAAATTTTTAATATCTGTATTCCACTCTTATTTAGCCCAGGAAAAACGCTTTGAACAACAATATAAACTTTTCATTCATAAAATCTAAGCCCAGGTTTGAGAAGGATATTGGAAGTTCCGTGGGAGCTGCACTATCTAACGGAGTGAAGAAGAGCTAGGGAGTGACTGACCAGTGCAGTGCAGCAGGAAGGCGGCAGTTGGGGCTGCAGCGAATGCTGCTGGACCAGCTGTTGTAACCTGCCTGGGCAGGGTGCTGCGTGCCATTGGCCTTGACCGCCCTCGCTGGCGGCAGTGGCGCCGGCGCCATTGCTGCCCTGGTCGCTGATTGGTCGCGCCTCGGAGGACGCCGAAGTGTTGCTCTGGTCAGCGAGAGGCGGCCGGCACAGCAATGCGGAGCACTCGAATTTGCACAAGCTGCGACATTGTCGCGAATAAACCAGTGATCTAGGAGCTGTAGAATAAATTTCTTTATTTCCTTCTATGATCGTAAACTTGTTACGTCCTCAGAGTACCCGTTTCGGTCAGCAATGACCATCTTTAGATACGCAGCAAATGGTAAAAAAAAGAAATACAACTAGTGGATTTCCAACAGCTTAAAACGATAAAATAGGCCGTACTGATAAATATTACGAACATACATGTGAAAATTATGCCGTTTCAATGTGATTAATACCGGATTTATTATAATAACTGTGATAAATGCTATATCGGTCAAACCGGCCGCTCTTTTAACGTAAGGTTTAAAGAGGGTAACAAAACTGCTTTGGGATTGCGTTTATCAGAAACTGGTCATTCTATAGAAAACAAAAAAATGGTCAAATGTGTGTGAAATCTTATGGGACTTAACTGCTAAGGTCATCAGTCCCTAAGTTTACACACTACTTAATTTATCCTAAGGACAAACACACACACCCATGCCCGATGGAGGACTCGAACCTCCGCCGGGACCAGCCGCACAGTCCATGACTGCAGCGCCTTCGACCACTCGGCTAATCAAATGGTTCAAATGGCTCTGAGCACTATGGGACTTAACTGCTGTGGTCATCAGTCCTCTACAACTTAGAACTACTTAAAACTAACTAACCTAAGGACATCACACACATCCATGCCCTAGGCAGGATTTGAACCTGCGACCGTAGCGGTCGCGCGGTTCCTGACTGTAGCGCCTAGAACCGCTCGGCCACTCCGACCGGCGCTTGGCTAATCCCGAGCAGCTATAGGAAGCACTGAGAATAATATGTAGGGCGCAAAAAGGCCGCGCTCTCAAATTGTCAGAAAAGCTTGAAGCTTATATAAAAAAAATAAAAAATAAAAGAACAAGAGCCACCAAAAGTTCTCAATGGGCAGTTCTGTTTTACACCCAATGGTCTGTCGCGAGATGCCGTGATAGCAGTTTCGTCAACAATTGACAATTGATTGTGAAATTATATCACACAATACACACTAACCAGTACCTGTCACAGCTGGCGCCGATTCCAGCCACTAACAAAAGATGGAAAGAAACTACACACACTGAATATTAATATCTTTGGGGCGAGTAAAACGTATGCACATGTAGCCAAGATCATACCGGAATCGTACCGTCACTCCAGTACATTGCTATTTGTTTACATTGTGCGCTAACACCGAAACTTAAGTACTACATTACTTGTGCTGTTTTCTATTCGACATTGCCAGTTCTAGAAGGACTGAAATGTCCCTGATGAATCTTTTCCTCAGGTGACATTTAATGACTAGTCCACGTTCGAAATCACTGAGCTGCCCTGATCGACGTATTCTCATTCTCCTGTTACTGTTTCTCTACTGACAATGCTCCCCGTCTCCTTTTATACTGGCGTGTCCGCATTTCGTGACACTTAATGGCTGATTCTACACTACATGGGGATGTCCCAGTACTTTCTACATTTACGTCATACTCCACTAGCCACCTAATGGTGTGTTTCGGAGGGTACTTTCGGTACCACTATCTCATCCCTCCAGCCCTGTTCCACTCGCGAATAGTGCGTGGGAAGAATGATTGTCGGTAAGCCTCTGTATTGGCTCTAATTTCTCGAATTTTCTCCTCTTCGTCAATACGCGAGATGTATGTGGGGGGAAGTAATATGTTCTTTGACTCCTCCTGAAAAGCGCTGGCCTTGTTTTTTCAGAAGTAAATCTATCCGTGATGCACAACGTCTCTGTTGTAACGTCTGCCAGTAGAGTTTGTTTAGCATATCCGTAACGCTCTCTCGCCAACCAAACGATCCCGTGACGAAACGCGCCCCTCTTCGTTGGATCTTCTCTATCTTCTCTATCTGCATCTACATCTATATGGTTACTGTGCAATTCACACTTAAGTGCCTGGCAGAGGGTTCATCGAACCATTTTCATACTACTTCTCTACCATTCCACCCTCGAATGGCGCGTGGGAAAAAGGAACAACTAAATCTTTCCGTTCGAACTCTGATTTCTCTTATTTTATTATGATGATCATTTCTCCCTGCGTAAGTAGGTGTCACAAAATATTTTCGCATTCGGGAGAGAAAGTTGGTGATTAAAATTTCGTAAATAGATCTCGCCGCAGAGAAAACCGCCTTTGTTTCGGTGACTGCCACCCCAACTCGCGTATCATATTAGTGACACTCTCACCCCTATTGCGCGATAACACGAAACGAGCTGCACTTCTTTGCACTTTTTCGATGTCCTCCGTCGATCCTACCTGGTAAGGATCCCACACCGCGCAGCAATATCCCAGCAGAGGACGGACAAGTGCAATGTAGGCTGTCTCAAAAATGGTTCAAATGGCTCTGAGCACTATGGGACTCAACTGCTGAGGTCATCAGTCGCCTAGAACTTAGAACTAATTAAACCTAACTAACCTAAGGACATCACACACATCCATGCCCATGGCAGGATTCGAACCTGCGACCGTAGCGGTCACGCGGTTCCAGACTGAAGCGTCTAGAACAGCACGGCCACACCGGCCGGCTAGGCTGTCTCTTTAGTCGGTTTGTCGCATCTTCTAAGTGTTCTGCCAACAAAGCGCAGTCTTTGTTTCACCTTCCCCACAATATTATCTATGTGATCTTTCTAGTTTATGTTGCTCCTAATTGTAATTCCTAGGCATTTAGTCGAATTTACAGCCCTTAGATTTGTACAATTTATCGTATACGCAAAATTTATCGGATTTCTTTTAGTACCTACGTGGATGACCTCGCACTTTTCTTTGTTTAGTGCCAATTGCCACTTTTCGCACAATATAGGAATTCTCTATAGATCATTTTGTAATGATAGGGCTCCCAGATAGATGAACAATACTCAAGAATCAGGCGAACAAGCGCCTTATAAGCCACTTCGTTTTGATCAAATTGTACGTTTCTTGCCCCATGAGTGTGGAACCATGTGCCTTTAGCACTATTCGATAACACTTGGAAAGAGGAGTTTGCAGAGATGACACTAGTTATGGTAAGCAGTGAAATGTTTTGCAGAAAGAGTAGTTTAAGAATATAGATGTGAAGAACTAGTGTGATCGATGCTGTGATTACGATAGCATTACTGTAGCTGGACGTCCCAAGCTTGTTGTACATCCTGCAGTACGGCTGCGTACGGTAGACGTCCACCTTGTAGGCAGCATAAAACCAAAATTTTCTACTCAATTCAATGACTGCGATTAGCGCCGCTATCGGCTAGGATTAGCCTTAATAACACTCCTTAGGCACGCGAGTAGCGGGAATGACCCGAGGGTGATTCGCCAGCGTCCATCCTGACCAATTACGGAGAAAGCAGCAGGAACTTGTTTTGGCAGCGGAGGTAAGCGCTTGACGAACAGCGCGCCCGTATAATGCGTCGTCATTACGGCCGACGACGCGCCGACAAAATCCAAAAATACGCGCAGGTGAACGCGTGCGACTGTGTCGGCCAATCCTTCAGCTCGCGGCTGGATGAAGCGGCGAAGTAACTGTAAAAAGTGCCGGTGTCCCTCTACAGGTGGCGACCGTTCCAAATCCGTGTTCCAGGCACTTCTCCAGCAGTCGTGACAACCGGAGACATCCGGGAGGTGTCCAGCAACACACGCCACTGCAATTACTGCAGCGCGTCCAGGCGCCTACTGCAGACACAGTCTCGTATCTAATCTACAGACGTGCTCCGTAATAAGAGTAATTGCGAGAGAGAGAGAGAAGCACAACTGACGACGGTTCCATTCTAACAGATACTGACCTAACTGTGACGCCGAAATGGGCAATTATAAAAGCGCTGCGAGACGAATTAAACCGATGCTAACCGACTTTCCCGTACCAGATAGGTCGGAAAGAAGTGGACCACAGGATTGCTTAATTAGTTAGAGAGTACCATTTCAAGTAGATTAGCACCCCTAATTTAAACATAATCTAGAAATGGGAACCTATCTCCCAGACCGTGCGTTGGGATGGTTTTATGACAAGGTGAGGTTTAGCTACTAAACATTCGGTATACAAAAGTGGTCAACAAGCTACTTAGAGAAGTGAGCCGTGTTGCAGCTCACGTTGGTGCCCTTGGTAGGTTGCCATCGTGTAATGGGGGTGATGGCTTCTCGTTTTTTTCTTGTGTTTGCTGGCGCCACTACGTTTGCTAGCATTGTCTGTCTGCGAGTGGTAGCAGCAGCTGTTATCGATACCTAGTACCGTGGATGCTATCTTTGGAAGGATGTCAATTTTTTTGTGGGTGTGACTGTGTTGCGGAGTTGGGTTGGGACGGAGCAGCAGCGGGGTCCAGCAGTGCGACGACATGCTGGGACCGCTGGCGGTAACGCAGGCACTGCCGGATCGGGGGGCTGTAGTTGCGAGGGCCACAACCTCGTTGTCCACCTGACCCAGAACGTTTAAGTTGAGTGAACATTAACCCAGTAGTGAAACCTCCAGTGCCGCGCGGGATTAGCTGAGCGGTCTGAGGCGCTGCAGTCATGGACAGTGCGGCTAGTCCCGACGGAGGTTCGGGTCCTCCCTCGGGCATGGGTGTGTGTGTTTGCCCTTAGGATAATTTAGGTTAGCTTAGGGACTGATGACCTTAGCAGTTAAGTCCCATAAGATTTCACACGCATTTTGTAACCTCCAGTATTTTGAGATCACGCCATTTCTTCGTGCGTTGCTGCTCGCAGGGTCGCTGAGACCAAGAGCAACGAGTGGAGTGTTTGATGTTGGCGAAATTAGTTAGCCATCCTCCGCTTCTTATTATTAATCATTGAATTCCATGCGTTTATTGGTGAAGTTCAACCAGCGGTATTTTTGTGCCTAGTGGCCGCTAACGCCCCAATTACCAGTGCTCGAGGTTAGCTTATTTTCGCGGCAGTGTACCTTTTCTCGCCTTGCCACTGTTGTCCGGTAAGGCGTGTAGTTAGACAACCTCCTGTAGTTCGGATATGTTGTTTCTGTTGGACTGCTTTGGTCGTAGTCGTTCCTTCTGCTTCCGGATGTTCTAAACGCCGGATTCTGAAGATGCAGTACTGTTCGCCGGTTCCGCCTAGCCTGGCTTATTGCATCGTTGTATTGGTTATCAGACGTTAGGTAGATTTTGCAAGAGTGCTGGTCTGTGTTTAAACTGTCACTAGTTTGAGTTGCCATCCGGTTAAGTGAATACAACTCTTGACTGCCTGTCTCATCGGTTACGAAGTTGAGCGACTTTCCTAGGCTGATCCTTGGAGCACTGTCTGAGGCCCACTTCTCTCTTGGTTGATCAGATTGTGATGATTGTTTTTTTTAAATATTTTAATTTTGATTTATTACTGTTGGGGCTTTCAGCTGACAAGTAATCTGAATTTCTGGTCGATAAGGCCTTCAGCCATGAATGCAGTTTGTCTTAAGAATTTTTTTTTTGATTTAGACATTGTGTCTTAACAGTCAAATTTGATAATTGTTCCTTATTGTGAACCTTATTTGCAATTGGTTCCAAATAAAGTGTACGTGATTAAAAAAAAATACTGAGCAACCAACGGTAACTGAGTAAAGCCCTGTCCACACCGAATCCTACCTTTCCCTAAGTACCATGTTTCAAGAAGGTCTGTAACAGAAAGCACAAATGCTGGAGAAATGGTGACGTGCAGACATACACAGCAGGGTTTGCCGAAGATATGCAGAGACCAGGTAGTTTGACTACGCTCCCCGGGGACGAGTTGACCATGTCCGGAAGTCATCCCTTTTAAGAAGTCGGCTGCGCATCTTTTCCGACACCGCCGATACAGCGTGATTCCGTGATAATGTTTCAAACTTTTAGTGGTGATACAGAAAGATAAATGTATCACTTTGAAGTAAGAGTCCTTGGTTCGGAAACGATCGAATCGAAAGTTCTAAGCGACAGTGGAATACATGTATCGTTGCTGTTGTTGATAAAATTGTAGGATGGACAACTTTCACAGGTGGTAGTGTGGAACAAAACGAGAAAAAAAGTCTATTAAACATTGGCTCTTAAATGTATACCTTAAGAGCTATGAGCACTGTTCAGTCTTGAAACTGTGAAATACATCTCTTCTACTGAATAAAAGCCCACAGTTCTTCCGATGGTAAGGATTTTAGAGTCGATAGTCACTGGAAATTTTTTTACTGTCTTGTTCCATAGTACCACCTCTCAACGTATGGAAAACAGGGAGCTTGCAGCAAAAGACATGTGTTTCACAGTATCGAAGATGAACAAATGCCTATAGCTCTTAAGGTATGCTTTGAGAGCCCATGTGTAGTAGACTTTTCATTTCTTGTTTTTTCGCCTACCCCACAATCTTAGAAAGAACAGCACCGGTACGCGGATTTCACTGTCAGCAGCAACAGAATATTTTCGCTTGTAACTTTCGGCCCGTTCGTTTCGGACCAGGGTACCTTATGTCAAAGTGATACAGTTACCGTCCCCCATCACTCCTGAAATTTTGTAACATCATCACGGTCACCCTCATAAGGATCCGCCTCCGGTAGCTGAGTGGTCAGCACGACGGAATGTCAGTCCTAAGAGCCTGGGTTCTATTCCCGGCTGGGTCGGAGATTTTCTCCGCTCAGAGACTGGGTGTTGTGTTGTCCTAACCATCATCATTTCATTCCCATCGATGCGCAAGTCGCCGAAGTGGCGTCAACTCGAAAGACTTGCACCCGGCGAACGGTCTACCCGACGGGAGGCCCTACTCACACGACACAAACACACACACCCTCATAATGTTAGTCCTTCCATATATTGAAGCCACCAACACAGCGTCAGTTACAATATTTTCATTCGGAAAATGATAACTGTTTACTGCTGTTTTATTAAATTAAGTAATTTCTCCTTCTTCTGAATGCCTTTATGTGTTTCTTCGTTATGAATTCCGTGCTATACAGGATGTCCCGAACAGGAATGATCAATATCCAGGATATGACAGGAATGCTCATTTGAAGCGGAAAGCTTCATATAGACATGTGCCCTATTCCGAACTGTTTCCGAACCAGAATACACTTAATGTAAGGGAATGTAGGGTAAAGTGGCCAGGGCGGGAAAAATGGCCACAGCATATTTTTTGTGCTGAACAGTAGAGATGGGGAGCTCGTGAATGAGTCGTTCAAATGAACGCTTCACTCCAGTGAAGTGTGAACTAACCACTCAATTTCAATGAACTGGTACTTCAAACTCTCCACAGATAGCACACTCCACACTTTTTTTCTAGTTCGTTCACTCACTCTCTTCCCCTCTCCCTCTCCCACTACATTGGCGCTGCGTTACTCATTCTCCCTTCACTTCAGCCCTCCCTCTACTGCCTGTCGACGAATCGCGCGGTGAAATACACTGACAACAACAGTTGCACTTTGCTTTCCCATCACCTAAATCAGCGAAGAAACCCCAAATTTCACTACTTCTACGCGATCGCGAGTTGCTAGCCATTGTATAAGCGTAAACAGACATAAAAATTGCTTTCCGAATAGAATAAAGAGGGATTTTACCTGAAATCGTACCAATGACTACAGGTGACAGTTTACGTTTTGAATGTAGACGGTTATTATTCTCAACAAAAATAAAATCTACAGGAAAACTTCTGAATAATTACTTAACGTAGGTATATAGACTTTGTGACAGTGGTAAACATACTCATTCTATTTTGGATTAAATTTTAAAAGGAACGTAAAATTGGACTGAATTTCGTTAGTAGCCCTAGTTTTCAGTCCATAAATACAACAAATAAGATTTCACTTGGCAGATGAAGACTCTTTTTGGCGCTTCATGAGAAAATGTCGAGCAAGGTTAAACGTAATACCTTCTTTATATGTGACAGGCTTCTCTATTTATCTTTCCTTTGTCCTCTTCGACCATGCTGTATTTACGCTAACTCAGACGCTGTAAGACGCAAAACGTTGCGTGGACGTTACTTCATAGTTCGGCCATCTGTTGGTAAAATTATGAAGTATTACGAAGCTTTATTGTACGAGCGAGGCGAAGCGAGCGTAGCCGCGGCTGAGCGGCGAACTGCACAACTTCGCCAGGCTTCCGTACTTCATGAATGAACTACTTCATTTGAACACTTCACGGCAAAGAGTGAAATGAATGAAGTACTTCACGGGAATGAACGAGTTCGACCCATCTCTACTGAACAGTGCTGCCGCCTGCCGAGAAGTGGTGAGACTAATTCTAATAAGCACCACAGTTGTTGCCTGTGAGTTTGGCAGACGAAGCTTCTTCGGGCATTTTCATTTTTGTTTGTACAAAATTTTCTGATTTTCAGTCGACTGATGTAAGTAATTTATATTGTTCTTGTTACTTATCTCACTTGTACGTCGAGAACGACTTATTTACCCTACCAGCATTGAAACAACGTCTTTTGTCCTCCATAATAGTGCCTTGTTGTTTTTATCGTTTTGATAGTTTCTTCTGTGAACCGCTAATGTGGACATGGTGTTCCATCGGGAAAAGTGGCCACGCTACTCGTCGGGATAAGTGGTCAAGGTTTTTACCCAGTAAGAATTACTCGTGGTTACTTCCATAGATCACGCTTATTACTACAGATCAGACTGACTTCTAACCCTTTTATAAATAAAGGCCTCATCCAACATTCTATCCTTTTCTAAAGATTTTGAACTAATTAATTAATTAATACGTCTTTGTTCAGTTATATTTGGCGCAATACAAAACTCCGTTTGAAAATAGTCTGCTCCAGGTGCTTCGTATTCTGTCAGATGATAGGCAGCAAGATGACTAAAAATATATCTGGAAATCAGAACAGAATGCTGTTGCGATGGCAATGGCCACTTAACCCTCGTGGATAGGGAAAAAAGGTAACTATGTAAGCCTTTAGCCTATGTAGCTCTCACACGTTATTTTCTTTTTAACTGACAAATATTTGATATGCTACCTTATTATACGTAGATTCAGAATGTGTAAATGGATGTGTAAATGCTAACATTCTATCAGTAACCAAGGTTTGCTAAAAATCCAATTTCCCTTAGAGTGGTCACTTGGCCACTTGGTCCCACCTTCCTCTAAATTGTTATTTATTTTCTGTACTAATCAGTACATTGTCAGGTTAACACATGTACGCATTTGTGGCACTGTCGCAAGTGTGAAGAATGTGAACATATTGTGTGTGAAACGGCTACTCATGTAATGTTCGCTGTACACGTTTTCGTGGGGCTTTGATACGTGCAGAAAGTCATCTTTTGGTAACGGTAGGACTAAGCTGCACCACTTCAACAATTTGTTGTTGTTCCTTCACAGGCTGTTGACCTTCATGTTCCGAAGAAAAATGGGAACTTGGAATAATACCTGTTTCACGCAATGTGATGAAAATTCTGGTTAACGCTCTACGATCAGGAATTCGACGTGTCCGGAAACGCCAATAGCAGTTTTCCACAGCACGGGGAGCACTACCGTCGCAGGAGCCGTAAATATACTCTGCATCTAAATATTCTTCATCAGGGTAGATGTGTGGCGTTTTATCCAGCGCATGTACAAACACAGTTAACCAGTGCTGCTCTCTGACACACTCTCAAATCCCTCGCACTACTTCACTCACAACACACCATGGGTAACTGCGCTTTCAGTGGACTAATTTAATGGCAAAAAGACGTTGAGAGGAAAGAGCCTGAAAGCAAAGAGGTATTTTGGACTGCTATAAAACATCAAAGACGTTAGTTGGGTAAGACGCGCGTGCAGCCAGATTAAAAGCAAATGCAGATTAAATGTGTTCTATTTCGGAAACCATTCGGAATAGGGCGTATGAAGTTTTTTGCTTCAAATGAGCTTTCCTGTCATATCTCTGAATATTGACCATTCATCCTGGAACACCCTGTCATACTGAATTTTTGTTAAGGAAAAAAAAAAAAAAAAAGAAAGAAAGAATTTTTCTCCTTCGTTGAACCAATCTTTTATCGTTATCCCATTGTCGACAAGTAATTTGATTATGAGGCTGCCCACTACTGAAAAGACAGAAGTTGAAATGTTCCAAGCCACTTCGTCAGTCCTTAAAACCGGTCACAAAGGCTGTGTCGCCCCCCAACCTTAGTTCGAAAATGGTTCAAATGGCTCTGACCACTATGGTAATTAACATCTGAGGTCATTAGTCCCTTAGACTTAGAACTGCTTGAACCTAACTAACCTAAGGACATCACACACATCCATGCCCAAGGCAGGATTCGAACTTACGACCGTAGCAACAGCGCGGTCCCGGACTGAAGCGCCTAGTAAAACTCGGCCACAGCGGCCAGCGCCAACCTTAGTACTAGTGTCTGTTTCCATTGCATTTTTAATGCACGTCCGAAAGCTTCTTGCACTTTCTTTGTTCTTTCTTTGATGTTCATCGTGCAAATAAAATATTACTCTGAGGTTCTCATTTCGAAATGGTTGTGTAACTACAACTCCCGAGACAGTTGTAAGCACAGTAGACAGCGGTAATGCAGACACACCACTGAATTTCGCCGTGTAGTTAAGCCCAGCTATTCGTCCACTTGCGGAGTAATTGCAGTTCATCGATCCTGTGCTAGACCATGATAATATAAGTCTTGTGCTAGACCGTGATAGTATAATTACGCTCTCTCAAAGAAGCAGTGCAAGAGCAACCGAGATATTACCGGTCAAATGGCAGTTTTGAACAGTTGGTACTTCTTTCGTGTACGGAGTAGCGTTGTGGGGCATTTATAGTGACTGCTAGTATTTCTTCTTTCAATTGTCTTTCGCACATTGTAATTAAGCCCGGGACACGAATGCTGTTAGAAATATGTTTTCTCTTTGGTTCATCATTACATCATTATTCACATAAAACTGTTTTGATCTGAATTTATGTGTAAAAAGAAGTTCATAAGTTACACACACACACACACACACATACACACACACACAAAAGCGAGCGAGCGCGCACACACTCACGACGCATTATGTCAGAGGCATAAATGAGAATAAGCAGTATTGTTTATACTCATATTAGTTCAGAATAGGTACAGGCAGCTGATGGACCCCGGTAAAAAAAAATTAGAAATTTGTGGTAAGGCCCCGGCGGGGTCAGGGATTTTCTCTACCTCGTGATGGCTGGGTGTTGTGTGCTGTCCTTAGGTTAGTTAGGTTTAAGTAGTTCTAAGTTCTAGGGGACTTATGACCACAGCAGTTGAGTCCCATAGTGCTCAGAGCCATTTGAACCATTTTTTTTGTGGTAAGGTCTTATGGTACAAAACTGCTGAGGTCATCGGTCCCTAAGCTTACACAGTGTTTAATCTAACTTAAACGAACTTACGCTAAGGACGAGACACACATCCATGCCCGAGGGAGGACTCGAACAGGGGGGGGGGGGGGGGAGGCGGGGGGGAAGCAACGCGGACCGTGACAAGACGCCTGAGACCGCGTGGCGTGTGAAGATCCAGATGTAGTTTGGACTGTGTACATTCTTTTATCGGTGCGTACTGAGGCTGAAAACGACGCCACTTACGAATATCAGAAGCGTTAAAGGTATCGGAACATGGTTTTCGACCAGTGATTGTAGGAGAAACATAAAGAAATAAGCAAGAATAATACTATCATATATATATATATATATATATATATATATATATATATATATACTCCTGGAAATTGAAATAAGAACACAGTGAATTCATTGTCCCAGGAAGGGGAAACTTTATTGACACATTCCTGGGGTCAGATACATCACATGATCACACTGACAGAACCACAGGTACATAGACACAGGCAACAGAGCATGCACAATGTCGGCACTAGTACAGTGTATATCCACCTTTCGCAGCAATGCAGGCTGCTATTCTCCCATGGAGACGATCGTAGAGATGCTGGATGTAGTCCTGTGGAACGGCTTGCCATGCCATTTCCACCTGGCACCTCAGTTGGACCAGCGTTCGTGCTGGACGTGCAGACCGCGTGAGACGACGCTTCATCCAGTCTCAAACATGCTCAATGGGGGACAGATCCGGAGATCTTGCTGGCCAGGGTAGTTGACTTACACCTTCTAGAGCACGTTGGGTGGCACGGGATACATGCGGACGTGCATTGTCCTGTTGGAACAGCAAGTTCCCTTGCAGGTCTAGGAATGGTAGAACTATGGGTTCGATGACGGTTTGGATGTACCGTGCACTATTCAGTGTCCCCTCGACGATCACCAGTGGTGCTGCACGATGTTGGGGCGTGAGCGGAAGACGGTCTAACGGTGTGCGGGACCGTAGCCCAGCTTCATGGAGACGGTTGCGAATGGTCCTCGCTGATATCCCAGGAGCAACAGTGTCCCTAATTTGCTGGGAAGTGGCGGTGCGGTCCCCTACGGCACTGCGTAGGATCCTACGGTCTTGGCGTGCATCCATGCGTCGCTGCAGTCCGGTCCCAGGCCGACGGGCACGTGCACCTTCCGCCGATCACTGGCGACAACATCGATGTACTGTGGAGACCTCACGCCCGACGTGTTCAGCAATTCGGCGGTACGTCCACCCGGCCTCCCGCATGCCCACTATACGCCCTCGCTCAAAGTCCGTCAACTGCACATATGGTTCACGTCCACGCTGTCGCGGCATGCTACCAGTGTTAAAGACTGCGATGGAGCTCCGTATGCCACGGCAAACTGGCTGACACTGACGGCGGCGGTGCACAAATGCTGCGCAGCTAGCGCCATTCGACGGCCAACACCGCGGTTCCTGGTCTGTCCGCTGTGCCGTGCGTGTGATCATTGCTTGTACAGCCCTCTCGCAGTGTCCGGAGCAAGTATGGTGGGTCTGACACACCGGTGTCAATGTGTTCTTTTTTCCATTTCCAGGAGTGTATATATATACGCTATAAAGGTATATAAATACCGAGTCTTCCGTGGCAAGTGTCATTCCGATTAAAATACTTGTGGATGTACTGTTGCGTCATCTTATAAAGTACTTAAAATGCTTAAGATAGTAAAATATTTTTTGTATTGTAGATATTTTATTACCTGACGCAGCAGAACGTCCCCCGTAAAATGACAAAAATAGTAAAACATTTTTAGCATTTCGAGTATTTTATAAGCTGAAACGGTGGCACATCCAGTATGAGACAGTAAACCTAGTTCGTCAAGGATATCGGAAAATATTTTCATAATCATTTACATAAATATAATTCGATATGTACTATTCCATTTGTGTTACCAACAAAGTTTTATAGTACTTTTCGTGCTGCTCACGGTGCTGCTATCATTGCAACAAAATATTTCACTACGTACAAGAGGTTCAAATGGTTCAAATGGCTCTGAGCACTATGGGACTTAACTTCTGAGGTCATCAGTCCCCTAGAACTTAGAACTACTTAAACCTAACTAACCTAAGGACATCACACACATCCATGCCCGAGGCAGGATTCGAACCTGCGACAGTAGCGTCGCACGGTTCCAGACTGTAGCGCCTAGAACCGCTCGGCCACTCCGGCCGGCCGTACAAGAGGAATTGCTATGTATTTGTTATCTCTGTTGCTTCATTATGGCTTTTTTTTGTTTGTTACGGGTAGTTTAACTGGAAATGACACAGCCGAAGTCCTTCCTTTCCTGACTTGTGATTCATCTGCAATGAAATCGTCACCGCTAGAACATTAAATCCTTATCTTCCTTTCATGTTTATCTTACTACGCTTGCTAAGCATAGTCCTCATGCATTATTGCCAGCACAGTAAATAAAATTTTCACTTGCTCTAAAATGTATTGTGGTATTTCTGGACAAATCAACTCCGACTAGCTACACGTCTGCCCTGATACTGCTTGCAGGCCGAGACAGAAAGCGTCGTGAGAGACTCGGTACTTTGTTAAGCTGACATCTTGAATGGCTTCTCCACAACAATTTCACTGCTGACGAGACGCTATGATAGAGTTCATTACACGAGAGCTTTTTCTGCTGGTGCACTTTCGTGTCGGAAGACGTCCACTTTTCCACTAAGCCCGTTTAGGTGACGCCTCGGCCGGAGACGGCCACGAATTCGCGACGCTCCACTTTCTTTGAGAGACGCTCAGAGGAGTGGTGGACATGCCCTGGGCGGAATGGCAGGGAAGATTTTGAACGGATAGTTACGTTCGAGACAAAAATGGTATTGGCGGGCAATTTCGTCACCTAGCGCAGGTAGTGATTACCAACAACTCCATTAACGGTTTAACACGCCATAAAATAACATCGGCCTGTCCGGACCGGCCATCGAGCGGCCGGAGAAGGGAATTTGATCCGGTCTATTAATTCTGCAGTGCGCAGGCGCAAGAAAGGGAGACCGCGCGTGCCGTGACGGGGCAAATTCCAGTGCGCATGCGCCGTCCATCCCCGTTAGCACGGCGTCTGCGGCGGCAGTTTTTTGTGCCGTCTGCGGTTCGCGGCCAGACTAGCGCTGGACTCAGGAAGCGGCGTGGAGTCGCTGTACCATACCGGACTGCTGCTGCGAAGAATGACGACCTCCGCCAGAACACTTTGGAGAACCAGAGCACAGTATTCGAATGTTTTGTGTACAGCAGTAATTGCCGTGACACTCCCTCGAAGTTTTTCCGAAGCAACTTTGACATCTCACCATTTCGTTACATTCAGTGGTGACTCAGCGAGTGAGGTGGGGCACACCGGATTTGCATCCAGGAGGACTGCAGCTCAAAGCCCTGACAGGCCATCCAGATTCAGGTTTTCCAAGATTTACCGCGCGGTTAGAGGCGCCATGTCACGGATTGCTCCGCCTCTCCGCCGGAGGTTCAAGCCCTCCCTCGGGCATGGGCGTGTGTGTTGTTCTTAGCATAAGTCAGCTTAAGTAGTATATAAGTCTAGGGACCGATGACCTCAGCAGTTTGGTCCCTTAGGAATTCACACACAGTACTGGCTGGTTGCTGTTTTATTCTCTGCAAGAATTAACATGTATTACGTGGGACTGCTTTTCATCAATTTTATACACCGAAGAGCCAAAGACACTGGTACATATGTCTAATGTGTCGGGCCCCCGCGAGAATGCAGAAGTGCCGCAACGCGACGTGACATGGCCTCGATTAACGTCTGAGGTAGTGCTGGAGGGAATTGACACCATGATTCCTGCAGGGCTGTCCATAAATCCGTAAGAGTACGAGCGGGTGGAGATCTTTTCTGAACAGCACGTTGCTAGGCATCCCAGATATGCTCAATAATGTTCATATCTGGGGAGTTTGTACGGCAGGCGGAGGTGTTTAAAATCAGAATAGTGTTTCTGGAGCCACGGTGTAGCAATTCTGGACGTGTGTGTGTCGCATGGTCCTACTGAAATTGGCCAAGTCCGTCGGAATGCACAATGGACACGAATGGATGTAGGTGATCAGACAGGATACTTAGGTACGTGTCACTTGTCAGAGTCGTATCTAGTCGTATTTGGGATCCCATACCACTACAGCAGCACACGGCTCACACCATTACAGAGCCTCCACCAGCTTGGAAAGTCCCCTGCTGACATGCAGAGTCCATTGATTCATGAGGTTGTCTCCATATCCGTACATGCCCATGCGCTCGATACAATTTAAAACGAGACTCGTCTGTCCAGGCAACATGTATCCAGTCATCAAAATTCCAATGTCGGTGTTGACGAGCCCAGGCGAAGGGTAAAGTTTTGTGTCGCCTTCGGCTCCGAAAGCCCTTATCGATGATGTTCCGTTGAATCGTTGCACTTCTGCCACGTTGAACGATTCTCTTCAGTCGTGGGTGGTCTTATTCTTGCAGAATCTCTTTCTGGCCGCAGCGATGTCTGAGATTTGATGTTTTTTCCGGATTCTTGATATTCACGCAACACTCGTGAAATGGTCGTACGGAAAAATCCCCATTTCATCGCTACCTCGGAGATGCTGTGTCCTGTCGTTCGTGCGCCGACATAAGAAGACCACGTTCAAACTTACTTAAATCTTGATAACCTAACATTGTAGCAGCAGTAACCGATCTAACAACTACGCCAGATACTTGTCTTATGCACGCGTTGCCGACAGCGGCGCCGTATTCTGCCTGTTTATATATCTCTTTATTAGGATACGCTTACCTATACCAGTTTCTTTGGCTCAAATGGCTCTGAGAACTATGGGACTTAACTTCTGAGGTCATCAGTCACCTAGAACTTAGAACTAATTAAATCTAACTGACCTAAGGACATTACATACATCCATGTCCGAGGCAGGATTCGAACCTGCGACCGTAGCGGTCGCTCGGTTCCAGACTGAAGCGCCTAGAACCGGACGGCCACTCCGGCCGGCGTTTCTTTGGCGCTTCAGTGTATTTGTCCCCCATATACTTGTGGCTCGACAGCTTGGTTGGCTGGCTCTGAGCACTATGGGACTCAACGGCTGAGGTCATCAGTCCCCTAGAACTTAGAACTAGTTAAACCTAACTAACCTAAGGACATCACAAACATCCATGCCCGAGGCAGGATTCGAACCTGCGACCGTAGCGGTCTTGCGGTTCCAGACTGCAGCGCCTTTAACCGCACGGCCACTTCGGCCGGCCCGACAGCTTGGTGGCCTGTCCTCTTGCACACCAGCTACCGCTTAATAGTGATGTAATAGCTGAAACTGGCCAATAAGTAACCAATAATTGCAGTCGATGGCGGAAAAGGGGTCATTTCAATATTTTTGTACGACTGTGGTATCTGCCCGAAGGAAAGTACTGTCATCAGTTTCAAAATGAGCAACTTACGAGTATTTTAGCCTCGTCAGCACCGCAGATACTCACATTCCATGTTTTTTCCCCTCTGTGAAACCGAAGCCCTCCGAGCGCAAAGCGTGTGTCTTCCTGTCGACACGGCAAGGCAACAAGAAACCGGAGCCCCGGGGCCAGCTCCCGAGACTAGCGTGTGGATGTCGCCACAGCACGCATGTTTTGTCTACACCTAGGAACCGTCGTCGTTCCCACGGCCTCATTTCGCTGCCGGAGGTTTCGCCAATTTCGGCAAAAACCGCGGGTCCTGTTCGTAGCCCGGTTCCCAAGGTCTCGACGGCGCTACTGTCCTTCCGGTCTGCTTCTGGCTAACAATAGGCCTACTCCTGGAAGACTGAGCAATATGATACAATAGCACAGACTGAGAGAAGCACGTAAGAATAGGTGAAACAGTGCATCTCTAAAGACAGACCTCGAAAGAAGAAAGTAGCACGGAATGCATCTCGAGCAGCTTTGCACAAAGTACATACCTCTTGCTCAATTAATTATGTCTTTTTCTATCAAAAATCCCTCTGTTTCCCACAATAGAAGACCCACATAAATAAGTTCCACCGCAAAACTACATATGACGCCCGGAGTACTACGAGAAACAGGATTTATGCTGCTACGTTCTCGAAATTTAATGGACCAACCATCTTTTTATTTCGATCAGTATTATTGTTATTATTATTATTTACAATGTCATAATTATCATTAGTTAAATGAACTCTGATAAATTTTTTGTGTATGTAAAATCCATTTGTAGTGTAAGAGAACGCTTCAAGGTGTTTTTTATTTTATTTATTTATTTTAAATTTTGGAATATGGTTTAGTGCGAAAGTGGAGGAATATTAAATGGGAGTTCATAAAAATTTCCTACGGATATCCAATCAGCGTTGTTGCAAGAGTGGATATCTCAGCAGTAAGTCGAGAAGTATCTGCAACCTTATCGCCATTTCTACGGAGTGTACCAAACACAGTTTAGCAACCTGAAAACGCGGCCGCTATCACAGGCCACGCTCCACACGCATAACGACAGTTGGTCAATAGATTCATAACATCAAAGACATCTAGTGGTGGAGCTTGCCTTAGTGACAATCACTAACATAGTTCAAAAGGTACTAAATACATGATATATTTGTATTGTCATAGACACTACTTACATATGTAATCAAAATCTATGGTTAGCACTCTAAATTATGATGTAATCAAAGTCTATGGTTAGCATTCTGAATTATGATGTAAGGCATTATTTATTTATTTGTGCACTTATTTTATTTGACAAGATTTCATCTAACGAGACCTCCATACAGAATGCATGATATTGCATAATAATAATATTTACTGAAATGCATACGGATATGACATTAACGTCAGTCTTACGAACATTGCGCTAAGCAGTTTTTTCACAACACAATGTTTCTGTTCAATGGGAGTAATGACATACTAACGAAAATGCATAGCAGCTGTGCAGAATAAATTAATTTGGAAAGATAGAATGGTCCTTTGAAAAGTGGGAAATAATGGGTTGAAGTTATCAGAGGCAGAAGAAGAAAATAGAAACAGAGAGAGATGAATGCTGAGATAGTACTGATAATGTGTCTTGTTAGACACAAATAATACAGTTGGCGTAAGACGTGAGAGAAGTTACGGCGATACAAGAGACAAAGGCGTGTTTTGGAGCAGAGACAGGTCACTGGTTCGTTTGGCCCAAAGTCGTATCGCGAAAAATGAGAGGGAGATGAAGTGAAGTTTAGCGCTTTGCGTAGGAGCAGTGAAAATGGTGTTCGCCCCCGGTAGCTGAGTGGTCAGCGCGACAGACTGTCAATTCTACGTTGTGTTGTCCTAATCATCATCATTTCATCCCCATCGACGCGCAAGTCGCCAAAGTGGCGTCAAATCGAAAGACTTGCACCCGGCGAACGGTCTACCCGACGGGAGGCCCTCGTCACACGACATTTATTTATTTTAGTGAAGATGGTGGACGCATCCGCTCTATCAGCGCAATTATTGTATGATGGTAGGCATTTGACATCACAGGAACGGTATTGAGGAAACCAATTACTAGGAAACTGAATAAGGGAACAGTTAGTATGAAAATCGCATCACCTATTTAGTCGTATCTACCGTAACTGAGAACAATTACCCAATATTACCCATTTGTCTAATGCAAACGTTCATGGATAGATAGAATTGCCTTTTGCTTTCGCTGTTTCGGTCATGTAGAACTACATCAAAATGTAGATGAAAATATATTTCTCTTTAGTTCAAATGGCTCTGAGCATTATGGGACTTAAATTTCTGAGGTCATCAGTCTCCTAGAACTTAGAACTACTTAATCCTAACTAACCTAAGGACATCACACACGTCCATGCCCGCGGGAGGATTCGAACCTGCAACCGTAGCGGTCGCGCTGTTCCAGACTGTAGCGCCTAGAACCGCTCGGTCACTCCGGCCGGCCCTGTTTAGTTGCACGTAGGCAAGAGAAGGAGGTTCCATGCATTTTGTGACAGTTTATTTTATTGTTTCCGGTTTAAATTCTCACCCAAGATTATGCCGAGATTTTTTACTGTTTCTGTAACAGTAACTGGATGCCGTCAATGAGGGCATGACATTTAAGAAATACATTCAGCCCAATCTTTCGACTCTATAATGACAAGGCCATCATGGTATATGACAGTAGACACCTGAACTGCAGAGAATCCGAACACGTGCGCACTGCAATTTGTACGGTATCAGTGTCATCGTTCGTATAGCACGACTCAGATTCAGTAAGCATTGCTGTTATTATGTAATTCGCAGCAGCTGTAGTATTTTCTCTCCTCAGTGTGAAATCTTTGACCGTTGACACACTCAGCAGCGCTTGCATCTGGAGGGCATTTGAGGTTAAGCGGAGCTTTTTTGATGTGTTCCCATTGCACGGATCCGTTAACAATTACTGCCGTCGAATCGCAGTGGCTTTTCTTACTCGAGGTCGGGAAGAAGCGCGTGAACAAGTAGGTTGGAGGCTGTTTTGCAAGAAAGAGGGAGCGCCCGCCACCGAAAGACTGACTGACGCCGTTGTTGCGGCGGCACGATTGAGGCTAAGGACGTACGCTTCTTCCGACCCAATGCGAGCAGAACAGCGCTCAGTTATTCGGCACCTGTAGCCGTGATCCACAAATCTGACGGAAAAAAATGGCTCTGAGCACTATGGGACTCAACTGCTGTGGTCATAAGTCCCCTAGAACTTAGAACTATTTAAACCTAACTAACCTAAGGACAGCACACAACACCCAGCCATCACGAGGCAGAGAAAATCCCTGACCCCGCCGGGAATCGAACCCGGGAACCCGGGCGTGGGAAGCGAGAACGCTACCGCACGACCACGAGATGCGGGCTCTGACGGAAAACTACAGTGCCCAACGCAAAGAACTGTTAAAGAAAAAGGCCACTGGCTCCGACTCACTGAAGAAAATATTGCATCACCATACATTGATGATGCAAAAAAACATTATGGACACCTGCTTAAGAGCGTGTTGGTCCACCTTTGGGGAGCAACACAGAGGCGATTCTGCGTGACAAGGATTCGAAAAGTTCTCGGTAGGTTTCCGAAGATAAATGGCCCCAGATGTCTGCGCACAGACGACGTATACTGGTAAGCCAAAACTTTATGACCATTGCCCACCACGAAGTTGGATCCGCCTGGCGGAGTTGCTGACACTTGACGCAGTAATAAAAGAATGTAAGCGAAGTAGACGCGGACGGGGAATCATCCTAGCGAAGGTATGGGTGCAAATGTGGTGACCCATCGAGATGAATGACTTTGTCAAAGGGCAAATTATTACAACGCAGGGCCTGTGAAATACTCTCTCGAAACCGTCGAAGCTGGTCGAATGTTCACGTGCTCCTGTCGCGAGCATCTACGGAAAGAGGTAGAAGGACAGTGAAATTACCACTAGCCGCCAAATGCTTTCCTGTCCACAACTCTTCACAGAACGTGGGGTTCGGAGGCTTGTCTGCTCTGTGAAGTAGGGTAGATGGTGATCTGTGGCATCTCTGCCGAAAGAACACAATGCTGGTGTACGCACTAGTATTTCAGGGCACACAGTTCATCGTACATTGTTGAACATGGAGCTCCGCAACACTCACCCGTAAGTGTTCGAAACACTTGTTGACTCAACGACATCGTCACTTAGGACTGCAGTGGGCACGGGACCATCGGGATTCGACCGTCGATCGGTGGAAACGTGTCGACTCTTCGAAGGCACTCTGACAGTTGCGAACCACCTACATCCCTTCGCCGGCTAGAGTGGCCGAGCGGTTCTAGGCGCTTCAGTCTGGAACCGCGCGACTGCTATGGTCGCAGGTTCGAATCCTGCCTCGGGCATGGATGTGTGTGATGTCCTTAGGCTGGTTAGGTTTAAATAGTTCTAAGTTCTAGGCGACTGATGACCTCAGATGTTAAGTCCCATAGTGCTCAGAGCCATTTGAACCACACATCCCTTCATGCTTGAAGTCTTCCCCAACGGCGATGTCGTCTTTAGACAGTATAATTGTGCGTGTAAAATTTTGTGTTTGTGAGGATCCACTGCCTCCAGATGCTTAACAAACGTAACCATGGTGATTTTTAATTAATCGTGCGGTTAGCTTGTCATTGTCAAGCACTTGACAATGACAAGTAGTCGAAATTAACTAATCGCTCGATTAAATAAAAATCATGTTACACCCTACTACGAACCATGTTTACGTTTATTAATTGGGCGTGTCTCGGAGACGGAACCGTGCTACAGCGGTTTGAGGAGTATTGTAGTGAACTCACGTTGATAACTCTGCGATCAAATTCGCCTGTTGTAAATCCTATGCAACCCATCTGGGTCACTATCGGGCACCATCACCGCGTACGCAAATCAGCAGCAAATTATTTACGCGAATTACATGACCTGTGCACGTACCTCCTCATTAGCCGAGCGGTTTAGGGCGCTGCAGTCATGGACTGTGCGGCTGGTCCCGGCGGAGGTTCGAGTCCTCCCTCGGGCATTGGTGTGTGTATGTTTGTCCTTAGGATACTTTAGGTTAAGTAGTGTGTAAGCTTAGGGGCTGATGACCTTAGCTGTTAAGTCCCATAAGATTTCACACACATTTGAACATTTTTCGTACCTCCTCAAACTGACCAACAGACTGTCGGTTTTCTGACAAACAAAATCAGTGATGTATTTCGTTCCAAAGACGGACAAACAAATGATTAGGCAGGTGGTCATAATGTTTTGGCTCATCAAAGTAAGTTACGGGATGATGGTTTCTGGGCGTACTAATTGTGTCCCATCTGGTACTGATCAGGCGAATTTGCTGCCCAAGACATCAACATTAGTTTACTATTATGCTCATCAAATCACTGTGGAACCATTCTGGACTTGAGACACGGGCAGTTGTCTTGTTGAAACATGGCATCACCGTCGGGGAAAATAACAAGCACGAAAGGATCTGAGATGGTACGCACTCCACGTCGTGGTGCTTCGGTTACTGCTGCAGGACCCTCCGAAGCCCAAGTGAATATCCCCCAAAGTTAATAGTGCCCCCACTGACTTGCGTCCATGGCGCTGTTTGTGAGTTCTAAAATTTCCGAAAATTTGGAAAATCTCGGAGGATTTACCGCAGTGGTGACACAAATTCCCGATATATAGCCGAAGTTAAGCCCTGTCCCCTTTAGGTGGGTGACTTTCCAGGTCTGCCGAGCGCTGTCGTTTTGGCAAGCACGCTTCACTCAGTCCTTATGAGGCCAACTGAGGAGCTACTTGAATGACAAGTAGCGGGTCCGATCACGAAAACCGACAACGGCCGGGAGAGCGCTATGCTGAACACATGCCTCTCTGTATCCGCATCCAGCGACGCCTATCGGCTATGCGGTCGCTCAATACCTTTGGACCTTCCGAGGCCTTTTCGGATGGACTTAAGTTTTTAATTTTATTTGCTTCAGCAGATCCCGCTCGATTGACTGTCCCTTTCCTTCTGCGCCGTCGCTGTCTCTCGTTAACGATTGGAGGCTATTGTCTACCCTCCTTTGTTCCTTTTAGTTTGTTGTCAAAAAAGTCTGGGGTTTCTTTTTCTGCCAACAGCTATGGCTGGGCGCTAAATTCCAAAACAAAGGACAATATTGTCCAAAAAACTGCAAGGAATCGATTAGCAGCCTAACTGGAAAAAGATTTGCACTTCTTCTCTAACATGCAAAAGTGTTGTCCCAGAAATTTTTCATTTTAGTGTACATGCAGGTCAGTGCATGTGGAGAATAGTGTGGTATTTCTGTTGTTGATGGTTCAACGTAGAACCGACATCAGGCGCCAGCAAATACTGGTCTCCGCTCAAATGGGCACAAAGGGAGGCGACTATTTAACATCCTCGTCAGTCGGAAAAAGGTCACATATCGACATTCCGTGAAGCTTTACGGATAAGTTTGGGATTTATTACAAAATTTTGTAATCCCACAGTGTCTGATAGTTTAGCATGTACTACACACGCCACCCAGCAGCCAGATACGTATCTTCGTAGCGGGTTTGCCGGCACTATGTTAACACTTCGCTGGCAGCATGGTGCTGTAGAGTAACCTTGTCGAATCATGTTCCTACCAACATGCATGGGTGACGCGTGGATTTTATTAACCGTTTGCGTTTTATCATCTGTGGTCATTTTGTCGATTGTGTGCATTTTTTTTCAACTGGATTTCTGTCAAGACACGTATACTTGAAGACTGCGTTTTATGCTTTGACTTCATGTAATGTAACACTGCAGTTTTATGACAAGTTCTAGAAGATCTGATGATGGTAGCATAAGACTACTGAAACCGATCATCTTGGAACAATGAAGTGTCTATACTACGATAGCGGCGTACGAAGTGTGTTCATTTTCAACCATACCAATCGCCCCACAGCACCGCATGTCGTCCGGAAAATATTTCCGGCACCTTAAGATAGGCAACCCAACTTTACAGCCATCCACACGTGGGATGAATGATGTAATCTTGGTTGTCTAGCTTAAGGCGCAGGAATTATTTTCCAGACTAGTTTTACATTGCCCACCATAAATACAGGGTGTCCTGGAGGAATGGTCAGTATTCAGGGATATGACAGGAACGCTCATTTGAAGCGAGAAACGTCTTTTGGACCTACGCTCCAGGTATCCGTGATAGAACACATTTAATGTACATTTATTTTTTGGGTAAATGGCGCGCACTTGTGTGTTTTACCCACCAAACTTCTTTGACGTTTTATTCTAGGCCAACCTACCTCGTTGCTTTCAACTTTGTTGGGGATACCTTTCTGCCATTAAACTAGCACGTTGAACACGCACTTATCCACGGTGTGCTGTGAGTAAAGCAACGGAAGTATTAAGAGCGTATCAAACAGAAGAATCGGTTAAGTGTTTGTCCATGCGCTAGCTAAAGTGCCGCACGTTTACACTAATGAGGAACATGCAGACATAGTTTATGTTTACGCCTGTAGTAGTGCTCTTGCTGCTGTCTAAGAATAATCAGAGTTATCAGTACATTGTGTGGAACAGGTATTCTTCCAAGTTTCATTTTTCTTCTGAACATATTGTTCAACAACTTGCGCAGAAGCAACAAGACATTGTTGAAATGTAATGCAACTTTTACGGTATTGGATAGAGGTGAATGTCTTAAAATTACGTTTTTGTCAGTTGAAACTTTGTGAAACTCATATTACAATGAATAAGCATTTTAAGAACTTCTCAACGAAACATATGTATACATGTAAACCTGACAATGAACTGAATAACACAATAAATAAATAAATGTACATTAACAGTGTTTTACCGAACTAGGGCATATGTCCATAAGAAGTTTTTTGCTTCAGAGGATCGTACCTGTCATATCCCTGATTACTGATCATTCTTCCTGGGACTCCCTGTATACCAAAAATAATAACAGCTTTGTGACCCTCTTTCAGAGTGCTCCGAAAATATACATCTATCCATTTCGTCCCATTAAGAACTCCTCGTCGAGATCTATGTGTTAGGAAGTCCTGGATCTGATCAGATATCCTGTAAGCCCGTATTTTGTTCACTAAAACGACGGTGTGGAAATGTATATAATGCCTTCTGGAAGTCAAGTAACACAGCATCAACGTGACTGTAACCAAACTGCAATATCTATGGGCTAATATATTGCGATGAGTGCTTGTTCACCTTTCTCCATGACTTTAACCATTAACTGACTGAAAGTACTGATCATTTAGGGAAACGGATGATGACGGAATCGGTTGAGAACAATGATTGTTAAGAGATCACGAACTGTATGTTTTATTACGGATACTCAAAATTATGGACACTTTAAATTACACATAGCTAAGCCACGTTCCACATGCCGCCACATGTTACCGATCTCGTTCATACTAAAACTTACACGGTAACCGACCGCACAGCGAATAACCATTTTAAGAACTCGTTAGCAAAACTGCCTAACAGCGCCGGCTAATTCACTGCTTCGACTCAATTCCCAGACTACTCCGCTGCTAACTATTACACTCGTTCTCGTGTCAAACAACAACAGTTACCGTCCTCTGAAAAGTATTGTCTGCTGTCAAATATTATTTCGTATTTCTAACTCGGCTAAACAAGAGAGAGCTATAATACACAGCCTATGACGCGGCGGATCGGTAACTTCGCCGTTTAAATTAATAGATGATGTCAAACATCTTGCCGTATGATGGTACCGTATCCTCAAAAGCTCTTCGGTACCAAAATCTTAATAATGCAAATTTCTGTCCACACGCAGGGACAAGTGATACGCCACTAGCTACTCTGCCATTGGATGTATCGAGACTCGGTAACGGGCGCATATCTCTCCCGATCAACGAGGCGGTTTCAGCACAAACGAAAAACCACGAATACGTGCTCGGAGTTGGCTTCGTTATCTTATTAGCGTCTGTGAAGCATTCGCACGTTCCACAGCGCAGACAGAAGCCGATAACCCGAGGCGAGAGATTGTGTTGCGGACATCAAAGCGGCTGCACTTGGCTCGCGCAGTATGAAAGCGCAACGGTAGACGGGCTGGAGAAACGACCGCGGTGCCCTTCACCTTGATGAGAGGTGCGGATAAACGTGCCGACACGGCGACCTGACCGGCGGCAAGGCCGTTCGGGGAGAGGGGGAGAGAGGGAGAGGAAGAGAGAGAGAGAGAGAGAGAGAGAGAGAGAGAGAGAGCGGCCTTGCAAGGCCTGCAGCCCACGGCACGCCCCGCTGCCCGCCCGGAACGTCCGCTGCGCGATACTCGGAAGACCACGCAGCACGGAGCTCCGGGAGCAATGGAGCTACTGGAAGCGGCACACCTGCAGCCTCAACGCTCCGATGTTGAACGCACAGAATTCTGGAATAGATAGCAAAATCTTAAAGACTGGGAAAGAACAATGATACGCTCAATTATGCAACATTGCTATCCTGTTCGGAAGCGAGAAGGAGTTGCAGGACCTGTTGAATGAATCACGGTATGAGAAATTATGGCAGAATACAGAATCGTCAGCCTGGTCAAAACGTGTCTGGAGACATACTGTGGCTCACTGTTGAGACTAAAACTGGACTGAAGCAAGGTGAGGCGTTATCTTCACATATCTTCAACCTCGTCCTGTACGAAGTAATACGAAAAACTAAACAAGCAACAAATTGCAACATCACAGATGACCAACCAAGTCTACTGGCCTACACAAATGTAGTTTTAGTAGTAAATAACAGTGGAGAAACTGAAACTAAATGAAATCGCCATAGAAATAGGTTTAAAAATTAATGAACAAAAGACAGAGTACATCGTCAAAGAAAGGGAAATTATGACTTTAGAACAATGTTATGACCTCCATACACACAGTTTAACGGCTATAAGTGCAGATATTTCTATTGGTGAGTGAGGAAAGTGTACTGAACAACATTACATCAGTATTTACATCATTTGCAGAATAATAGCTATAATGACTGCAAGTTTTATGCGTTTAGATTGGTTAGTATCTGCCAGTACATGCGGCAACAGCAAGCAATTAATTCCTCTGGACTGCAGGTCAGGTGTTGAGGTGCGACACGTGGACACAAAACAGTTAATCTCTACCGACAGCTATAGTCAACTTAATGGTGTAGTTACGACCGTACAGAAAATATAGAGTTGTAAAATATGTGATGCGTCTGCGAGAAGACTGTTAGACATAGGTAAAGAACAACAAACAGACTGATGTGTGTGCGTCCTAGGAAACCATATATATCTAAATATCTGAATATATACCCCCCGTTGCACCCTGCATAAGGAGTAGCCAATAGAAAAATGAAACAGATGGGAAAATGCAAGTAAACTGTTTATTATTTCAGAAGTAATTGACATAGCTATTGGTACATTTATCCTACGATAGGAACAAAACGATGAATGCCTTCATTGAAAAATATTTCTTGTTGTCTGCGGAACCATGGTGTACCCAGGTATGCACCTATTTGTCTGAAGCAAATCGACCATCACGAATGTCTTTCTTCAGGGCCACCTCACACTTGCCAAGATTGTTCCGACTACACTGCGAAAGTTTTGCTGGTAAGCCCTTATACATCCTCCATACAGTCTGTATCTCCACCCATGCACTTTTCCAAATATTTGGAGCTCTGAATAAAGACATTCATGGTTCCAGACGAAGAGGTGCACGCCTGGATACAATCACCGTTCCATTCGCAAACATTTTTCCATGAAGGCACTGATTGTCTTGTCTCATAGTGGGATAAATGTATTAACAGCTATGGTGATTGCTTTTGAAGTAATAAACAGTTTACTTACTTTCTTCCATGTGTCTCATTTTCATTTGATTGCCTGTTACAGTAAACTACACTTTCAGGAACACCCCCAACTTCAGATACATCGGCGTAAATGTTAATGACTGTAATAGAATAGAAGACGGATACCAAATTAGACAAAGTTTACTTTTCACTCCAAAATCTTCTATTATACAAACATCTGACCAGGAAAACCAGGCTGAAACTCTACATCGTCACCACCAGTACAGTACTAGTGCACGTAGCGGAAACATGAAGTGTTTACAAAAAAGAGAAGAGCACCAACCAGCATTCTTCAAAAATAAAGTGTACAGGAATATCTGTGGACCAAATTTGTTGGGTTGGGTTGTTTTGGTGTCTCATCGGATTAGGGAAGGACGGGGAAGGAAGTCGGCCGTGCCCTTTCAAAGGAACCATCCCGGCATTTGCCTGGAGCGATTTAGGGAAATCACGGAAAACCTAAATCAGGGTGGCCGGACCCGAGATTGAACCGTCGTCCTCCCGAATAGTCCGTCAGATATTTGACAGGAAGATTTAAGGCTCAACACGCTATGGAAGGTGAATAATTAGTTGGGAAGATTAGAGTTATGGTCCCGTCGACAGTGGGGTCATTAGCGACGGACACAATCTCAGACAGAGAAGGAAATCGACTCTGTCATTTTCAAAGAAACCACCCCGGCATTTGCCTGCCTGGAGCAATTTAGGGAAATCACAGAATACGTAAGTCCGGATAATCGTACAGATATTTGAACCGTTTTCCTCCCGAATGTGAGTCCAGTGTACTAACCACTGCGCCACCTTGGTGTGGCAATATTACGTGAACTCAGACTGCTCAGAGATGGGTATCGCTGGATGGAGGAAGCGGCGCAAGGCAGGAAGAACTGGAGGCAGATATAGTGATGTGGGATCGTCACATCCCAAAGAAGACAACGGAGCGAGTGTGACAGCTGAGTGGAATCAATAGTTCTCTGGATTGAGAGATAAGACTTAAGTATAGAGGCGCAGCAGAAATGAGATTAGCGACAATTTGCCATCATTAATTGGGACAATATAGTAAAGGATGTGCAGGAATCCTTCTACTTCCCCTCCCGCCGCCCAAGAAACCTTAGAGCTACTAGGGTCAAGCATAGACATTGATTTGAGGAACACAAACAGAAGAAGAGAGGATGTACATCTGAAGCACAGCACTGTACGGAAGTGAATCATAAACTGTGAGAAAACCAGAAATGAAGAGAATCGAAGCGTTTGTGAAGTATTTCTACAGAACTATATCAAAAATTTGATAGTCTTATAAGAAATCAGGAGATTTTCTGCAGAACCGGCAAGGAAAAGAACATGTGTAAAACACTGACAAGAAGGGATGGGATGATAGAACATGTCAAGATATCAAAGGATAACTACCAGCGTATTTGAGAGAGATGTATAGGGTAAAAACTGTAGAGGAAGACAGAGATTGGAATATATCCAACAAATAAATGAGATCATTTCACACAGGTAGCTGAAGGGGTTGGTACAGGATAGGAGTTTATGGCGGGCCGTAGAAAACCTGTTAGAAGATTGAGGACTCAAAAAAAAAAAAAAAAAAAAAAAAAAAAAAAAAAAAAAAAAAAAAAAAAAATCAACTTCTGCATAGCACCAAGTCTTGATGACTGGCATTTAAATCACTATCTAGGAACAAGAATTATCAAGCACAGTGATGTACTCTGACCTTAGTTTGGAGGGTTTGGCGAAAGGGGGGGAGGGGAGGATCATGACTGTTCTGATTGCTCTTGATTGCTCTGATGCACTCCGTCGCGACTTCCTCTCCTGTGTGGACCACTTGATTTTTGATTAGCACTTCGATTCTCTACTTCTCTGGTTTCGCCACAGTCATGCAATACAGTGCTCCAGACCTACAGTCTCACAGATTTCTTCCTCATATTAATGCCCACGGTTGACACCACTAAAATCTTTCTGCCGAGAAAAGTTCTCTTTGCACGCGCTAATCTGAATGAGAACATGCATGCGAGAGACCAGGTGCTACATAAGCCTGCGAAGTGCACTGAGATCCATTTCCAAGTTGTCATTCTTTTATAAACTTATAGTTTTTGATTGCTATGAGCACTAGAATGAACGGACAGCAGGGCAGAAAAACGAGCAGAAAATTTCATACTGACCATTGAAGCAGCCAGATATAGTAAATATGCGGAGATGAAATGATTGGCGTCAAATACAAGAAGTATATGGACGGTATAAAACCAGTAGAAAGACTTTAAAAGAGCTGAAACTTTTATTACTTAACGAGCACACTCTACAGTTTAAAAAATTCAGAATATGAGTTCACAGTATATAATACGCTTTTCCTTAGTTACAGAAATGCAATTCTGCATTAAAGCTCTGTGAAAACAATGTTATCTTTCTTTTCATTAAATCTACCATTGACAATATATCTCTGGCACTATTCCAGTACCTGTTTCACTTGATCTCAACTTTGCTGTAGTTTTTCAGTATGCCACCTCTTCATGGAAATCTGGCTCCAGTCGTCTGCCGAATAACTGGTCGACCGACACTGTTCTTAATGCCAACGATGTCTGTTAATTACGTAAACTCTGGCGAAATGGCCGTTAAGTACCAATCTAGCTCCAAATTATTGCAAAGAACCAGTTCTTAGCGAAATTTGCCGTGTTTTCCATGCTTCGCGTGATTGCTGCCATAATTGCATTGAAAGGGCAGACGCTCTCTGTTGGATCGCAAACTTTCGTTTTGCGCCGTCAATTTTTTTCCACTGGTTATATGAAATTCTCAATTTTTCAGCATACTGTGTGCCGATCTCCTTGTCTCCACGTGCTTATTACAGCCCAGTACCTCAATTAACGGAGGCATTTGCAGCAATCTTCGTCTTGTGTTAGGACATTCCTCTCTGCTTAACATGCCTCTAGCAGTCTGGCTAGCCCTAAATACTACTCACTCGCCTACTGTACTTCGGTATTCCGCCGTGACTCTGAAGATTTTTATGAAGCACCATGTATATAACGAATGTAGTCACTCCACATATGGCTCTTAAAATATTTATTGCTATTTCAGTATCGACATTTTTTCATTTTCAAGCACACTGAAAGTAAACTCTGTCACCTAAAGAAATGCGCGTGCATTAAAAAGAATCTAACAGAACCGAAAACTGAAAACATACGCACACGGTGTTCTAAAGCACACTTTACAACTTCATGACATGCTCGAACATAGCTCCCAGCAGTCTGGATGCAAACATATTTTGGTGGTAAAAGTATACCAACGTCCAATGCTTCTGCACACCATACAAGCACGAACCATGTGCCGTGCCAAGCACAACAAAACATTTTCTGTGAAAAAATGTCTCTCACAATGTCTTTCCCCTGAGAGATAACTTACTGAATGGGAATTAACAATAAATTCAAATAAATGTTTCAAGACGATGGCGATAGCTGCACATATCAGGTTCTACGACCAAACTAGGACGTTCAGTGATTAGCAGACTGTATTCGTATTCCGTAAGACCGTGGTTCAAAAAGGCTTTTGAACTGATGGATCATGCATCGCCATACTGGTCCTCCACTCGGTATTATGGTTTGAGGAGGTATTAGATTCCACTCCCGCACCCCCTCCCTTCCCCTCACCACCCCTAGTACGCATTGCCGTTACACTAACCAGACAGCGTTACATCTCTGAAGTAATGGAGCCTGTTGTCCTCCCGACGGCCACAGTACAACAGGATAATGCGTGACCACAAGTGGCACGCACTGTTCCAGACTTCTTCTTCGCCCA
The DNA here is from genome assembly GCF_021461395.2 of Schistocerca americana. Classification (NCBI taxonomy): domain Eukaryota; kingdom Metazoa; phylum Arthropoda; class Insecta; order Orthoptera; family Acrididae; genus Schistocerca; species Schistocerca americana. The sequence goes on along the minus strand of NC_060120.1, from coordinate 224,496,638 downwards.
TCTGATTGCTTAGCTGCCTTGGCCTCCCTTTTCTCCCAATCTCTCGCCTATCGAAAACTGGGTGATGACAGTGGGACGAATGGCCCGGAATACCCAACCCGCTGCCGCACCAGATTTACTTCGGCAGTATGTGGATGCATCGTGGGCTGCTGTGCTCCAAGGAAGTGCTGTACCCTGTAACGTACCCTGTCTGTTATGTTATTGTTGTTTTGTGTTATTGTAGTTGTAGAGACATGAAATTATTGTAGCTGTTTGCTTAGTCAGCCGTACTTCGGAATTTTTGACACTAAATGGAGCCCGAAACTTGCGTAATAAATACGTCGCGTGAAGTGCGATTTGCGGCATAAACAAAAATTAATTGCGGAGATGTAATCCACTGAATATTACCAGAAAAGCTTTATAACAATGCGCACGACTGACTAGACACATTCAGAGCGTACGTACATTCGCGTGCGAGTGGTTGCGATCTGATGAGAAAGATCTATCTTAATTTTTTTTTAATAATTACGTCGTAACACACTAGGAGATTGCGAACGTACAATCAGGGTAGAGGCACGTACGTTCTATCATTCCCCGTGGCCTGGGTAAAAGAATTGCAATTATTTAAATTTAAGAATATTTCTTTTTCTATCGGACTGCTATTTTTATACGAAAAGAAAGATTGCAGGTTCTGAATGTCTCGGCAAAAACACATCGGAATTAATCTTAGCGGCCACCAAAGGAAAGTAGTGAGCATAATCACATACCTCTATTGTTGAGCAACACCGTCGCGAAGATCGTCGCTCCATCTAAAATTCGCCTTCTCGAATTAACAGAATAATTTGTACTCCATTGGTATGGGATTTAGGCTTGATCTTGACAGAAATTATAAAACACATTTTTTATCATTTAACACCTACATTTAATACACACATAGACATGAAATTATACAGTACATCTTTACGCCGGCACATCATAACAAAAAGTAGTTAATACAAGAAGTAATAAAAGAATCTCGAAATTAGTCCTTTGTCTATCAAGGATAAAACAGTTTTTCAGAGTATTCCTCTGGTATGACAGTCGAACAAATTTTCTTATTGTATCTTTGAGATTAAATTACAACACTTTTAAGTTCCTTTTCAACCCCAACAGCGGATCCAGAGCCTTTTTGGTTCAATGCCGAGGCGTGTAGCTGTGGTTATTGCCAGCAATGGCGGCAACACTCGATACTGATTTCATCATCTCCCTCACTTCACATGAGGCAGTAATTTCGATCACGTGATCTTTGTACACCGTGTTACCTCCCAAACCAATCTGGCTGTGATACCTCCGGTCCTTCTTGGTGTTGCATTATGCATGACCAGCAGTGTAATTTCGTGCGGACGTTAAAAGTGGGCCAAAATCACACTATCCATCACCATATTAACCATACCTTTCTTATTATTGTTCAGGTCCTCCACGAGTTACGCGTCGCTCTACGCTGCAAGGGCACTGCTCCTGATTCTACTTTCGACGGCGGCGAGGGCTGCGCCAGCGGCGCTGCAACAGCCGGAGGCGGCTGCGGAGGCGGCTGCGGAGACGCGGCAGTCGGTGGAGGAGGAGGCGGCGCCGTGGGCGGACCGCCTCGCGCAGCTGGCGGGCCTGGCGCAGGTGGCGGCCGAGTGGCCGGGGGCGGCAGGGGCGGCGGGGGCGGGGGCGGCGGACCAGCAGCGGTGGCGCGTCGTGCCGTGGCCAGTGGGCGTGCCGCTGCCGCCGGGGGCCGAGGTGGTGGGCCAGTGGCCGCCCCCGGGCCAGGCCCCCGCCGACGAGGGCAGCGCGCAGTGGCTGGCCGACGGCGACGCCGAAGACCCCCAGAGACGCAACGACAAGGCGCTCGCCTACTTCCAGCTCTTCCAGCCCTACCTGGGCTACGGCGAGGACGAAATAGAAGGTACGCTTTTGCAAACCCTCGTCGCGTTTTGTAAACGCCTCGTCGCTACGGCTGTGGAGGCCGAGTTGCCACTGTTATTACGGTAGGCCAAGTTTGTGAGTTCGTGAAACGGCTTCTGGGGAAGTACATCTACATCTACATTTATACTCCGCAAGCCACCCAGCGGTGTGTGGCGGAGGGCACTTTACGTGCCACTGCCATTACCTCCCTTTCCTGTTCCAGTCGCGTATGGTTCGCGGGAAGAACGACTGCCGGAAAGCCTCCGTGGGCGCTCGAATCTCGTGATCTCCTCGGGAGGTATAAGTAGGGGGAAGCAATATATTCGATACCTCATTCATAAACGCACCCTCTCGAAACCTGGACAACAACCTACACCGCGATGCACAGCGCCTCTCTTGCAGAGTCTGCCACTTGAGTTTGCTAAACGCGCTATCACGCTTACCAAATAACCCTGTGACGAAACGCGCCGCTCTTCTTTGGATCTTCTCTATCTCCTCTGTCAACCCGACCTGGTACGGATCCCACACTGATGAGCAATACTCAAGTATAGGTCGAACGAGTGTTTCGTAAGCCACCTCCTTTGTTGATGGACTACATTTTCTAAGGACTCTCCCAATGAATCTCAACCTGGCAACCGCCTTACCAACAATTAATTTTATATGATCATTCCACTTCAAATCGTTCCGCACGCATACTCCCAGATATTTTACAGAAGTAACTGCTGCCAGTGTTTGTTGCGCTATCATATAATCATACAATAGAGGATCCTTCTTTCTATGTATTCGCAATACATTACATTTGTCTATGTTAAGGGTCAGTTGCCACTCCTTGCACCAAGTGCTTATCCGCTACAGATCTTTTTGCATTTCGCTGCAATTTTCTAATGCTGCAACTTCTCGTATACTACAGCATCATCCGCGAAAAACCGCATGGAACGTCCGACACTACCTACTAGGTCAAGTACATCGCTAAGGCAATTAGATAATAACTGTAGAATGGTGCAAAGTACCAAATTTATGAAATGAAGTTATTACAAACAGTCTGTAGTGCAAAGTTTTAACTATTTATTCCTCAAATTTTTCCATGTTACAAATGAGAGTATCTTGTCGTATATTAGTGGTGGTTTCATGACAATTGGAGCTGTTTGGGCTGAAGGCAATTCAAACAGAAACGCTTATGAAAGTTGCTAAGTGCCATCGATTTTTTGTTCTTAGTCGTTCTCCACAGATCCGTATATAGTATTCTTTATGCTCATTCTTTTCCATGTAAGGTATCATAGCCTTTAAATCTTTCTTCTTTTCATCTGTAATTGAGTGGATTGAGGAAATAGTTTCGAAGTTAGCAGATTGAATGTTTCATGCATGTTTCCCTTTTTTGAGCACATTCACCTGTCGGATCCTTTCCACGTCAGTGTAACATTCTCCTATTGCTCTTATTGCTGCATCTGTTGAATCATATGAAAGGCTTATTTCAATAGTGGTACAAGTCCATTACCTCCACTTTTCTGTCTATAATGTTTCTGAAATTAATGTTCCAAACAAACAGAAAGAAAGGTTCATCTCTAGCAAGAAACCATATGTCTGAATATTTCTGGTATCTCAACTGCAGATTTTTCAGCGCTAATTTAACTGTAGGGCTCTGTGTCTCAAAATGAACAAAAATGGAATTGTACCGCTACTGAAATAAGCCCTTCATATGTGATGCTGACATCCTTTGCAATGTTCAGCTTTTTTGTAGAGAGTTTCTCGTCTGCTACACCTTGAATATTAAAAAAATCAGAAGTGTTCACAGACAATACTTTGAAAGGTCTAACAACCTTTGCTTCCTCGACCATTTTGATTAGGTCGCTGGGTACAAATGCCTTTTTTATTTTGGGCCTCCTTCCTCCCCTATAGCCCTACGTTTTCCTCTGCCATCCTCTAGTGTCGACGCAGCACGTAAAGCAAGGTGCTGTTAGTAGCAAGACTTATTGCCAGAAACCGAAAATAAAAGCGGAGGCATACTCTGCTATGCCTCAGGGGGCGACGACACACTACTCAGAAATACACCTCTCTCTGAGTTTAGTAACTAAAAAGCAAGAAATAAATAAAGACAGAAATGAAGGCAAATTAAAAACGGGGACGGCAGCACACACAAATGAAAACGAAACTGGCGAGATAATCCCATTGTCCATAGAATTAACGAAGTAATAATCCTCTAAGATGGATTACGTGTTTTCTAATTTTCCAATAATTTATCATACAAGGTTCACACAATTCCCATGTTACCAATTGCCATATTATCAGTAGCATAGAAACGTCTACGCTAGTGATGCCCAGAAGGCCAATGTCAAATCTTGGGTATAGGCAAGTCAAGGGTAGTTTGAAAGTCCGAGTGACAAAGATCCAGGGGTAAACTCAGGCAATTCCTGGACGGGGTGCCTTAGTCAACCCGGAACACCTTTTGATAACCATGAACCATTGCAACTTTCAGAAATCTTGCAAAAGTAATGGTATATTTCCGGTCAGATTCCGCCAGGCGATGCTGGCTCCACAGGTAGTCCATGAAAGAGACAGCATCGGTGAGGGAAAGGTCATAGATCGTGAAAATGGTGTGGCCCAAGAGCCACACCATTGCGTTACGTCGTGGTCGAGGGTTGGTCTGAATATCAGGGGTAAGGAACCAGTCGATTGACACATTGTCTGGTGTCGTCCCACCGATCAGCGCTAATAGCACACGTGCAAGGTCCCACACTTCTCTGAGGTGAGGGCATAAGAGACGATGCTCTCTGGTGTCTACGTCACCACACCGGCCGCAAGCAGCCGAGGGCCGTAGGCAGATGGCCGCCAGGCGATGATTAGTGGGGATTAAATTGTTTACGACACGATACCATAGCGCTGAAACTTCCGTGGGAAGGGCTGGGTTGTTGATATTAGCCCAAGCTTGGTGCCAGATGACTGACGGTCGTCTGTCCTCTAATTTATGTGGTGTGGGCTGGCCTCGAAGGGCCTGGTAAAGGCGCTTCGACGTGCGTGCCTTGTCAGTGGCCACTGTTAGGACGTAACTTTGATTGAGGTAATAGTCCTTGACTGTCGTCATCCGGAACGGAATATGTGTCAAACATACTGCTGCACGCGCCGATCGTGGGCGATAACGGTCGAAAAGAACCGCTGTTGTCCCACCTGGGTCAGTTTCACGCAAGGTGGCGATACGGTGAATCAGGAGGGCCGCACATTTGCGGGTAAAGTCAATGAGTCGAAGGCCACCATCGACCTTTGGCAGTGTACAAGTCTGTGCATCAACTTTGAACAGTGCATGCCGCCACAAGAGCCAATATACTGTTTTTGAGATGGCTCTGCCGGTTTGTTTCGGTAGCGTAAGGAGTTGTGCTACATACCATGCCCGTGATATGATGTAAGTATTAATCAGTTGGATTCGTTGATGGAGGTCGAGTCGTCGATCAGCGTGACTCACACAAAGTCCTCTGATGCGCGTGAGAATTCGCCTCTACGTGAGTGTTAACATGCGCTGCGGACAGGCAGTCACCTCAAGGCCCAAGATACGTTGTTCCCCCACAACTCGGTACCATGGGCGTTCGATGGTCAACGATCGTGGTCCTAGCGGGATCAGCACCGTTTTGTTGGAATTTAACATGGCACCGGATGCTCGTTCATAAACGTTGAGAACTCGGCGAACTGAATCGATGTCCCTGGCGTTTGCGACGAACACACCGACATCATCCGCATATGCCGCACTGCGGAAGGTGACGCCTGGGAGAGCGACACCATCGACCATCCGTCCGATGTCACCGACTTCCTTCTCTCTATCAAGGCAAACTCAGAGTCGCAGGGGAGGAAGCTGTGCCCACTAACAACAAACCGTTGTTCTGTTCGTGTGAACAACCCATTTGCCACCAGAAAAAGAAATATCATCATTCAATTCTTGTTTTGTGCAGCACAGTTGTCACTCCAAACAATAAGGTTTTTCTTCGTTATTATCCCGGTGTTTAACACTTTCAGGATGCATGACGCTATTCCATTTCCACCCCTACCAGCGATACTCTCATCCCACGTGCACAGGTAAGACTGAAGCGTGTCACAGACACTGCCATGTTGTAACAAGACACCTTGGTGTGTGTTAGCTTGGATACAAACATAGCCTGCTGCGTATCAATCGATATGCACACACAACTGAATGGCACATTGCACCATTCTTATAAAATCAGCCGGTAACTTAGCACCATTGCCATCTAGTGGTGGCAAATGTACCCACTTGCAATTCTCGGTGGACACAGAACTTTTCATACGTAATCCTCCTCGATGTCCTGCGCGTTTCAAACCACTCATCACCGAGCGGGGTAGCCTCGAGGTCTACGGCGCCTTGTCACGGTCCGTGCGGCTCCCCCCGTCGGAGGTTCGAGTCCTCCCTTGGGCATGGGTGTGTGTGTTGTCCATAGCGTAACTTAGATTAAGTTAGATTAATTAGTATGGAGGCTTAGGGACCGATGACCTCAGAGGTTTGGTCCTATGAGACCTTACCACAAATTTCAAAATTTCAAACCACTTAGCACATTTTTCATGAATTTGGCACTTAGCACCTTTCTACAGTTAAGTATCCAATTTCTCTCTGCCACTATTACACAGCTATGCCCCAGTGTCACGTAGCATGTTAGGAGAACGAAGGGTCTACAACATTCCAAAAAATTAGTAACTAAGCCACACAAATGAGTTAAAAAGGTTTCCTTATCTTTGTGGCTTGTCGAATAATAAAGTCTGCAACACTGCATGTAATATAACACAAAAAGTCGCTCAGTGGCTAAGTGTAAATAATCGTAGGTAAACTTCACAGTACACAGCAAATGCAGTTTACAACAATTGTGTGTTCACTTCTGAGAGTTCACTAAACGACGTTCCCTGTCTTAGTCAGCCCTGGACAATGATCTATAACCAAGTGGGTGAGACCTACCGAGTATGCTTCTGTCCATTGTTTTCCGGTCATTGGCGGACTGTACTCGGCCAGCAATTGGCCGAGGTGAAGACGATATCTTCGTACTCAGCGCCGCCCGTGGCGCTGGTGGAACTCGTGCAGGTGGCGAGTCTGTACGGCACTGGCTCCAGCCCGCATCTTTGCGCCTGTGGTGCATTTGCCCTGGCTGTGCCTTGTTCGGATGACACAGCATAACCGACTGCAGCAGGGTCTCTAGAATATCTCGCGCGACATGTCTATCACTGGAGGCTCAGGTCAAATATTTGCTTATTTATTAAATAACTACCCCCTGCATTATTGACCGCGGTTAAACAGTAATTTATGAGGAAATATTAATACCGAAACTCACTACCCACGCGCATGCTCCATCACAAAAGATATCCCATGGAGGCAGCGGGCGCGAGCCACTTGCCACCCACCAAACCGCGCAACAAGAAAACAAAAAGACACCAGATTTTGAGACGATGGGAGAAGCTGACAGAATAAGTGTCGCTCACAACTCCCTCTTTTATTCAGGAAAGACATTTTTACACTACCGAGTAGCGAATTACAAAATGTGGCAGGCAAGGGAGTCAATACACTCCTGCAAATTGAAATAAGAACACCGTGAATTCATTGTCCCAGGAAGGGGAAACTTTATTGACACATTCCTGGGGTCAGATACATCACATGCTCACAATGACAGAACCACAGGCACATAGACTCAGGCAACAGAGCATGCACAATGTCGGCACTAGTACAGTGTATATCCACCTTTCGCAGCAATGCAGGCTGCTATTCTCCCATGGAGACGATCGTAGAGATGCTGGATGTAGTCCTGTGGAACGGCTTGCCATGCCATTTCCACCTGGCGCCTCAGTTGGACCAGCGTTCGTGCTGGACGTGCAGACCGCGTGAGACGACGCTTCATCCAGTCTCAAACATGCTCAATGGGGGACAGATCCGGAGATCTTGCTGGCCAGGGTAGTTGACTTACACCTTCTAGAGCACGTTGGGTGGCACGGGATACATACGGACGTGCATTGTCCTGTTGGAACAGCAAGTTCCCTTGCCGGTCTAGGAATGGTAGAACGATGGGTTCGATGACGGTTTGGATGTACCGTGCACTATTCAGTGTCCCCTCAACGATCACCAGTGGTGTACGGCCAGTGTAGGAGATCGCTCCCCACACCATGATGCCGGGTGTTGGCCCTGTGTGCCTCGGTCGTATGCAGTCCTGATTGTGGCGCTCACCTGCACGGCGCCAAACACGCATACGACCATCATTGGCACCAAGGCAGAAGCGACTCTCATCGCTGAAGACGACACGTCTCCATTCGTCCCTCCATTCACGCCTGTCGCGACACCACTGGAGGCGGGCTGCACGATGTTGGGGCGTGAGCGGAAGACGGCCTAACGGTGTGCGGGACCGTAGCCCAGCTTCATGGAGACGGTTGCGAATGGTCCTCGCCGATACCCCAGGAGCAACAGTGTCCCTAATTTGCTGGGAAGTGGCGGTGCGGTCCCCTACGGCACTGCGTAGGATCCTACGGTCTTGGCGTGCATCCGTGCGTCGCTGCGGTCCGGTCCCAGGTCGACGGGCACGTGCACCTTCCGCCGACCACTGGCGACAACATCGATGTACTGTGGATACCTCACGCCCCACGTGTTGAGCAATTCGGCGGTACGTCCACCCGGCCTCCCGCATGCCCACTATACGCCCTCGCTCAAAGTCCGTCAACTGCACATACGGTTCACGTCCACGCTGTCGCGGCATGCTACCAGTGTTAAAGACTGCGATGGAGCTCCGTATGCCACGGCAAACTGGCTGACACTGACGGCGGCGGTGCACAAATGCTGCGCAGCTAGCGCCATTCGACGGCCAACACCGCGGTTCCTGGTATGTCCGCTGTGCCGTGCGTGTGATCATTGCTTGTACAGCCCTCTCGCAGTGTCCGGAGCAAGTATGGTGGGTCTGACACACCGGTGTCAATGTGTTCTTTTTTCCATTTCCAGGAGTGTAGTTTCACGACTGTTTGCGACATGCCTTGAACGGAAAAGTTTATAATTGTGTTAGTGTGTATGGAGGGCCGGAAATCTGCTGTAATAAGTCTCTGTAAACAACGTTCCGAGATTTAAAAGTCTTAAATGCGGCTGCGATTCAACATACTTCTTGTTCTCTGGATATATGTAGATATTTCTGGTTCTCGATGCACATGGGCAGCCAACTTGGATTTGTCCCTGTGGAAAACATTGCGTGCCCAGGTATTTGTCACTTTTAGCGTTTCTCCTTGACAGTTAATTATATTCCCGATAATATCACAATCTAATACACTTCCAAACATTCTACATGTTGCAAAATATTATCATGTGCATATGTTACGTTATTACGGAGTTTATGGACGATTTTGTACTGCACAAATGGCTCTGAGCACTATGGGACTTAACATATGAGGTCATCAGTCCCCTAGGACTTAGAACTACTTAAACCTAGGACATCACACACATCCATTCCCGAGGCAGGATTCGAACCTGCGACCGTAGCGGTCGCGCGGTTCCAGACTGTAGCGCCTAGAACCGCTCGGCTACCACGGCCGACTATACTGTACAAATATTTCTGCTATTTTAGTTTTATGTATGTACTTATTTAACTTGTCAAAACAAGTAAAAACTAATCTCTGGGTTCAATCTACGGCATTCATTTGATAGTTGACTTCCACTTATGACATTTTAGCCACGTTACCCATCCCAAGGGAACAATAGTCTCTTTGACCATCCCATGGGAACAGTGCTTTTTTCGGAAATAAATGTAGCCTATGTGTTAATTCAGGGTATAGGCTATCTCCGTTCCAAAGTTCATCCAAATCCGCCCAGCCCTTTCATCGTGAAGGAGTAACAAACATACTAACTTCACGAAGAAATAAAAAAAAGTAATTTCTAGTTCAGTGCAGTGATAATTTTATAATATTTGTGTGTGCCTGATACCAGCGGATACACTCGCATATCTTAACCAAATCCAGCCTCGCTAAAAGCGTAAACTTAACTAGACTCGCTAAAAGCGTAAAATTTAAGTAGGCTCGCTGATGGTGCTGCTGGTGCAGGCTATCTTAAACTTTCGGCTGGATACCATTGTAGTGGTTAGGATCTGGGAAGTTGAATTGTATTGTGATTGTAAGACACAGTTCGATCATTATGTATTTGTAGGTGCATACGTACAGTATTTATTAGTCGTGAATGGTTCAAATGGTTCAAATGGCTCTGAGCACTATGGGACTTAACATCTATGGTCATCAGTCCCCTAGAACTTAGAACTACTTAAACCTAACTAACCTAAGGACAGCACACAACACCCAGCCATCACGAGGGAGAGAAAATCCCTGACCCCGCCGGGAATCGAACCCGGGAACCCGGGCGTGGGAAGCGAGAACGCTACCGCACGACCACGAGATGCGGGCAGTCGTGAATGTACTGCCTATACATTGTAGTATACGTGAATAAATGTGGTGAAGAGCTGTACAACTTTTAATCGCGCGAATGAATTCTGGAAATGAACAAGTATTATCTTTCACATCTACGTGTACATGTTTACGTGATTTATATTATGGACTTTCAGTCTCATCGCTTACATTTTCGGCAGGAATGCAGTACACAGGAATGCAGTACCTGCTATGTTTGACAGTACTGATGGATATGAGGCGCCGTAATAAATGCAATTCACTTCCAAAGTTTGGAGCACTAACAACGACATGCTACAATTTGAAATCATGCCAGCGTAATGAACAGCACTTGGTTGTGAACAAACAGTTATCGCAAATTTCTTGTAATACGTAAAAAAGAAATCAGTAAACAGCGACTGATTGCCGTTTGTTCGTAAATTAATTGCTGTCTTGTAGTTACATACTTAAATAAGACAGAAGATCACTTACGAGACTGTGGTGCTTAAATAACACTGTCGTAGTGGGTCTTCAAGCGCCTCAGAAGCTATAAAACACGCCTGACGCTCAGCGGCTAAAATTCAACGGGCTTGTATAGCAGCACGGATTAAACTTTTTGAGCACTACATAATCACTGTATTCATTTCGTTGAATCGTATTACTGTGTGTAGGACACATTAAACAATAGAACCATTTTCACTAATACGATACGGTTCAAAAATGAAAGAGCAAATAGCTTTTTCTAAGAGCATATTGTTCCACATTTCGCGTTATATTCTTCAAACCAGTAAATTTCTTGTACTTCAAACTTCCAAAAACCAGCCTATTTGTTAATTATGAGTATAAAAGTTCTTCAAAATCGGTCCAGCCATTCAGCGTGGAGAAGTATCAAACATACATACACAAAAGCTTTTGCATTTTTTATTATTATTATTACACACTTTTGCCTCCAGGATAGTGGTTAACTCGAATGTTAGACAACTATTCATTTCTTTCTGGCTTTCTTCTTCTTTTTCTCTTCCCGAGACTTGTTCATTCTTTGGCTGTATTCCTGTTTCCTTTCCTCTGTCCATATTTTACCTGCTTTCTTCCTTTCTTTTACTTCAAATTTCGTGTTCATAATTTTGTTTCTAAATTTATCTCTTTCATTTATAATTTCAGTACTGATCTCTGTTTCTTTTTAGGTCTTCTTCTATTTCTTGAAACAGTTTTTTTATTGAACTGTTTACCACATCAAAAATCCTCTTTATGAGTTCGTTGTTGTTCATTCTATGTATGTATCCATAGAATGTTAGTCGGTGTTTTTTGATCATGTCTGTGAGCCTGTACGTGCGTTCATATAATTCTTTTGTTGGTCTGTTCATCCATATACCATCTGCGTGTACTGCTCCAAAAAATTTTCTGAGCATTTTAGGTTCTATTTTTTTCTGACTCTGTGATGCCTGATGCTCCGATTGTGGCCGTTTCTGTTGCGTTGTGTCCTTCTGGTAGTACAACTGGACTACAGTGCCTGAGTTTGTCCTGTCTTGAAATATTTCTTTTATTGTAGTGCGTCCATGCCAGTTTGTACGCTTCCTGAAGTTTTTCTTTTCTTTCTGTGTTGGATGCCTTGTTTGATCCTCCTATTTGTATATATTCCCCAAGATATTTCGATTTTTTCACCCTATTAACCTTCCCGTATTTTGTGTACAAAGCATGGTTCTATTTGTCCTTTCTTTCCATGTGTTCTGTTTTCCCATACGATATCCGTAGACCTGATTTTTGGCAGTGACTTTATGTATACATTATAATATACATGGGATTTTCATCTCAACCCACCATCCCCCTAAGGACAGCAGGTTGGCAACTGTTGCTCTACAGGCATTATTTTTTTAGTAAAGCAATTGAAACATCCAAGTATGTACACCGTGCTTCAGAATCATTACATCAAAAGCCTAGGGGGCGATAGAGCATGTAAAGGAACAACATTTGGTAGAGACAAAATGTTCGCCACCACCTCCCCGCGATGCTAGGTGTCTTTTACTATCGATTACGCCGCTAAGCGGCGGCAGGGCATAGGCGTTCTGTGGAGTGCGTATGCAATGTCTATTGTTTATTATCCAACCATCTGCTTCGAGTGAAAGGTGGTAAATTACGCAAAATTAAAGTTCTTGAGCCTCTCGGAGTGGCCGCGTGGTTTGAGGGGCCATGAAACGGACTGCGCTGCCCCTCACGACGGAGGTTCGAGTCATCCCTCGGGCATTGGTGTGTGTGTGTGTGTTGTTCTTAGTATAAGTTAGTTTAAGTAGTGTGTAAGTCTAGGGACCGATGACATAAGCAGTTTGGTCCCTTAGGAATTTACACACATTTGAACAAAGTTCTTGATTCGTTACTAAAATATCTTTCTCCGTTTATAAATACTAATTCTTAATGCTTTCGTGTTGAAATCCACTCTAGGAACTTACTGGGGTAGGTCATATGCAGATGCAGTACACTTGGTTAGTAGAGCCAGTTAGTTCAGACCTTAACGAAATATTTTCCGGGACAGTTTTTAAGTAATCAAGAGATGTCTGACGTGATACTGATGCGCAAAGACCTAAGATCGATAGAAACACGTGATGTGTATCCACAGGCCATGTGACTTGTAGTTGAAAAAGTGACTTTGGCAAAAGATTACGGATTGGTTACCCTCTGAGATCTCCGGGAGAGGACCGTCAAGTGAGAAATAACCATCAGCAAAATACTGAATGATCAACGGGAGAGTAACAGTCTACGAGTCGGAGACTGGACGTCAGAAGTCTGATTGTGGCGCGGAAAATAGAAAATCTGAAACTGGAGATGCAAAGGCTCATTTTTCCGAATACAGCAAGAGTAGAGGAGCGCGAGAACTGCCGCACCGTCAGGTTAACAGTTTATGCATCCGAGCTGCTCACGAGAATAATATAGAGAAGAACAGAATGGACAATTTGGGATATCTTAGATGTCTGTCACTTTGGATTTAGAAAAGGTAACGGCATCAGAGAGGCAGTCCTGTGTTGCGCTTTATAATGGAGGCAAAGCTCAAGAGAATCAAGACAATCTCATAGGATTTGTCGATCTAGAAAATCGTTCGGCTACGTAAAACGGTCAAAGGTGTCTGAAATATTCGAACAAGGAAGATATAAGCTATAGCGAAAAACGAGTAATATGCAATATGCACAATAACCCAGGGGGGTCTATAGGAATGGAAGACCAACGGAAGATGTGCTCGGTTTAAGGAGGACACTAGCAGATATAGTGTCTCCCCGCCCCCCCTCTCCACCCCACACACACACCACCCACATACTCATAGTGTTCTAATTGCTTTAGAGCAAAGAAGTAATGACGGAAATTTAAATAAGCTTCAGGAGGGGGATTAAAATTCAAGGTGAAAGGGTGTCAACGAAAAGATTCGCTGATGATTTTGTTATCTTCAGTGAAAGCAAGAATAATTACAGGACCTGTTGAACGAAATGAATAGTGTAATCGGCACAGGATATTTACTGTGCATAACTAAGAAATATGAAAGTAATTAAGACTAGCAGAAATGAGGCTACCAATGAACTTAACATCAAAGCTGAGAGGCAGCTAATAGACAACATGAAGAAATTCTGTTACCTTTGGAACAAAATAAATAAATGCGGACGATGGGCTTTAGTCCTACCCTTCACAACCCGCCCACTTTCTTATTGGTCTTTTACTCCTGTTTTCCCTCGTGGTTCGTCTGCATATTGTACGAGGACGTGCTGGAAAGTAATGCTCCCGAATTTTTTTATCGGAAAAATTCTCCCAAGAAGTGACTTGTTTGTTGATACCGCCATTGTAGAAGGTTTTACTTTGTTGACGGAACCACAACCTCACCTCTGCTTGCACCGTTTCGTCACTAACAAAGTGAAGTCCTCGAAGTTGTTCTGTAGGTTTTAGTTCAAATGGTTCGAATGGCTCTGAGCACTATGGGACTTAACGTCTGAGGTCATCAGTCGCCTAGGACTTAGAACTACTTAAAACAAACTACCTAAGGACACCACACACATCCATGCCCGAGGCAGGATTCGAACCTGCGACCGTAGCGGTCGTGCGGTTCCCGACTGAAGCACCTAGAACCGGCGGGCACCTCGGCCGGCAATCACACGGACGCCTTCAGTTAATTGCAGAGTAGCAAAACGACATCTGTTAATGGAAAGTCACAGAGGACTATGCCGAGTAGCAGCAAATCAGGAATGTATTCATTATTTCGATTTTTTAACATTTCGGTGTAATGAGCCACAAATATAAATCGTAAGAATGGACTGTGTACATATTAGTTCATCCCAGTGTCTAATACCACACGTGAAGTCATTTTAACTGGACGAGTAACCCGTATGTGTGTATAGCAAAGTAAACATTTAGGCATCAAATTTCATGCTGATGCGAATCAAGAGGCAAATGAAAATGACTCCAGAGTGTTGTAACGCCAATTATAACACAGTGAAATATGTGACAAGTGCGCCTTATTGCGTTTTGAGCGACTACTAAATGAGCCACCTTCTTATGACTTTTATATTGGAAGTCAGTGACCGTGAGAACGTTCGCTGTGTTGGAATTTAGTTTGGCCCACCTCTTGATGCTGACGAGATTTCACATATAAAGCAAAACAGTATACTTATTGCAACGTCCTGGCAATATTTTCTTTGACTAATAGGTAACAGGTAACACATATTTCATTTCTTTAATCGTTTTCACTTTAACTCTGTGCTTTGTACATACGAATGGCTTTCTGTACCAAAGTGGCGTGTGCGCAGAACTAGTCATTTCAACCAACGGTAAGAGTACCAGCATCAAATGAGAAATAGTCATAAACAAAATATATGACTTTCTGAATTCTCGAAGCATACATATTGATGCCGATTTAATGAGAAAAAAACAAACAACAGGAATACTTGTTGGAATCGCCTACTTACGACTAGACCCTCTCAACGTTGCAATAGAATTACCGCCTTGTCCCTCGGGGACAAGAAATGAATGACTAGGCTTAACTCCCCCATGTTTATTCAATGAGGTCTAAATGCGTAATATTCTGATGTAAAAATGTAACCGTAAAAGGAAAGTAATCACAGCCCGAAAAATGTTTAGCAGGAAAAACGTCTCGTTCTGACTTCTGACATGCAATATCTCGTACACTCTCTTCGAAGTAGCCATGAATACTAATGACATTTTCGTACTGCAGTCTGTACTCCAATAATCGTAACGAACTGTCTATACCTAAGGGAGAGTAACGATAAAAATTACAATTTCTAACGAAAATATCGTTGTCTAAGAGAGTAACGAACTTTCCAAGAAAGTGCTTCTGACAGTGGAAAGTCGCTCTGCTCATTATTGCTCTTGGGGAGCGTCACGCTAAAAAATATGTGAGAAGTAGTTCGTGTTGTAATGCCTCAAGAGATGGCTTGGTCGGTACGATACTAACAGCGAAACACAAAAACCAGTGTTATGATTCGCAGTTTACACCCGAAAGCTTGTATCTTAATTAGTAACAAATTGAAAAAGACATTTCTGAGGGTAAACTTTTGGAGCACAGCATTGTATGGAGGTGAAACACGGACTGTGGGAAAACCGGAACAAAAGAGAATCGAAGTATTTGTGATGTGGTGCTACAGAAGAATATTGAAAATTAGGTGGACTGGTAAGGTAAGTAATGAGGAGGTTCTCCGTAGAACCGGGAAGGAAAGGTATATATGGAAAACAGTGACAAGAAGGAGGGACAGGATGATAGGCTATCTGTTAAGACATCGGGAATAACATCCATGGTACTAGAGGGAGCTGTGGAAGGTAAAAACTGCAGAGGAAGACAGAGATTGGAATACATCTAGCAAATAATTGGGAGGACCTAGGTTGCAAGTGCTAGAGCTACTCTGAGATGGAAAGGTTTGCACACGAGAGGAATTGGTGGCGGACCACGTCAAACCAGTCAGAAGACCGGTGACTGGTCTGTCAGAAAAATACAAAAATATCGGAAAAATTTGACTGATGAGCGTAGAAAGGTCCATTCTGAGAGAATGAAAGTATTATGGGTACAGAGAAAGGCCAAAACGTTGTTGTCTGAGACGTATTTTAGAGGTTTCCATGTATTGTAAAACAAATATTGAAAACGGAAGTCCGCTCTCAGATGGATCCCAGTTATTATTACACTAATAACAATAAGGTGGAATGTGAAATTTCACTCTGCATCAATGTGTGCGCTGTGGATAAACTTCCTATCAGATCAAAACTGGCCTCATGACCGGGTGCTATTCTCCAAAACGTTGGAACCTGAGGCACAGTGGTTGGAACACGGGATTCTCAGTCAGAAGTGAGATTCAAACCCCCATACGGCCATCCATATTTAAGTTTCTTGCACTTTCTCAACACTACTTGAAACGAATTCGCGAGTATCCTTTGAAAAGAACAAAGCCGATTTCCTCCCTCGTCCAACACAAGCTTGTGCCCAGTCTTAAGTGACTTCTGCCTCGAAGAGACGTTATACCGTAATCACCATTCCTATTTCAACTCTTAATGGAAATAAGGCCTTTTTCGTCGCGGTGGAGACATTTGTAATAGATAAAACTCTTCATAAAATGGTTTATTGTCCAGAAAAATTATATGATAGTTTGCAATGGGATTTTTGGCTTCGGCCGTCACCGACCATCTTGACATCATAATACCAAGCAGCATTTCATTCACTGGTACAGTACATTTAGAAAGCCACTTTGTGAATCATGTGCAAGAGAGGCGTTGTGCATTACAGTGTGATTTGCTGTTAAAGTTCCGAGAGCATACGTTCTTAGAAGAGTCAACCATTATACTGATTCCTCCTACGTACATCTCGCAAAAGACCCTGGAGGTAAAATTAGTGAGATTTGTGCTCACACAAAAGCTTGACAACAATCGTTCCTGCCGCTAATCAGTTGTGACTGGAACAGGAAAATTTCAGCTCTGCTACTACCTCCCTCCACTGTCCACTCTTCACAGAGGCCCTCCTGTATTCCTTTCAGACGATGCATATCTCAATGGAATGACTTATCTACAACCTAGGACTCGTTTCCACCATAATGAATCCTACACTCTGGACAGGATGTGGAGCAAGAAGGGGTGAGGAGGATTGTGAATGAGCTGTTGCGAAACTTCCTGATAGTTGAAGTCGAGTAGGAGCGTCGCGAGGCGTGCCTCAGTTCCGTTTCACAATTTTATTTTCAAACTTCACGACATGAAATTTGTTTTCTGGAAGCTATCTACATAGTGCCATACTTACACTGAGCCATCGAATAGCGATATGCACACGTATAGACAGCGGTAGTACCGCGTACACAAGATATCAAAGGGCAGTCATTGGCGGGCTACCATGTGTACACAGGTGATTCAAGTGAAATGATTTACTACGTGATTATGGCCGCACGACGGGTATTACCAGGCTTTGAAAGTGGACTGATAGTTGGAGCTAAAAACATGGGACATACCATTACTGAAATCGTTAGGGAATTCAGTATTTGGAGATCCACAGTGTCAAGAGTGTGCCCTGAATACCAAATTTCAGACGTTGCCTGTCACCACGGACAACACAGTGGCGGACGCCTTCACTTAACGACCGAGAGCAGCGGCGTTTCCGTGGAGTCGTCAGTGCTAACAGACACGCAACACTGCGTGAAATAACCGTAGAAATCAGTGTGGGACGTACGAACAACGTATCCTTTAGAACAGTGTGGCGAAATTTGGCGTTAATGGGCTATAGCAGCAGACGGCGGACGCGAGTGCCTGTGCTAACAGCACATCGGCTGAAGCGCCTCTCCTGGGCTCATGACCACTTCGGTTGGACCCTAGAGACTGGAAAACATTGGCCTGGTCAGTTCTTTAGACGTAATGGTAGGGTTCGAATGTGGCGTAGATCCTACGATTCCATGGACCCAAGTTGTCAACAAGGCACTGTGCAAGCCGGTAGTTACTCCGTAATGGTGTGGGCTGTGTTTACATGGAATGGACTGGGTCCTCTAGTCCAACTGAACCGATCACTGACTGAAAACGGTTATTTTCGACTACTTGGAGACCATTTGAAGCCATTCAGCGATGGATTTTTTATGGATGATAATGCCCCATGTCACTGGGCCAAAACTGTTCGCGACTGGTTTGAAGAACTTTTTGGACAATTCGAGCGAATGACTTGACCACCCAGATCGTCCGACATGAATCCCATCGGACATTTATGGGACATAATCGAGAGGTCAGTTCGTGCACCAACTCCTGCACCGGCAACACTTTCCCAATTATGGACGGGTGTAGAGGGTGCAGGGGGGACTTCTAACGGCTTGTTGAGTCCATGCCACGTCGAGTTTGTGCACTTCTTCTTCTGTAGTGGTCAATCCAAGGATTGGTTTGCAACAGCTACAATGGCAGCTTGTCTCCATTCTGTGCGTCTTTCAGCTTTTCTGTTCATTTCTTTATAGGTGTTACATCCCACATCTTTCACGATTTGATCCATGTACCTCAGTCGTGGTCTTCCTCTTGGTCTTTTTCCCTCGACATATCCCTCTATGATTGTGTTCAGGACTCCTTTATGTCTTAATAGATGGCTTGTAAATTGCACTCTTCTTTTAACAATGAAACTTCAGAAGCTTCTCTTCTCACCTGCTCTTTCCAGAACCACTTCGTTTGTGACCTTGTCGATACATTTTATTTTGAGCATGCGTCTATAGCACCACATTTCAAAAGAATTTAGCTTCTGGTCTTCCTCTGTCCCGAGAGTCCATGTTTCACACCCATAGCATGCCACACTCCACACATATGATTTCAAAAATCTTTTCCTGATTTGAAGGCTGATGCTCTTAGATGTTAATGTTTTTCTTCTTGTTAAAAGCAGCCTTTGCTTGAGCTATTCTACTTCTCACTTCTGCCTTGCTCCTTCCATCCCTGGTAATGTTACTGCCCAGATAAGTAAATTTATCAACTTGTTCAAGCAGTTCATTGCCTACATGAACTTGGACTTTCACTTGATCTTCTTTGTCGCATGCTTTGACTTCATGTAACGTAATGTGGCACTTTTATAACAAGTTCTATAGGGTACGTGAAATTTTGTATAATTGATGAAATTAACTATAATAACCCCCCACCCCTCTCCTTCATTATCTTCATGTTCATATCAGATGATGGCAGCATAAGACTATTGACATCGGTCATCTTGGAACAATAAAAGTTTCTATACTGCAATCGCGGCGTACGAAGTGTGTTCTTTGTGCACTACGCTGAGGAAAAGGAGATCGGACACTTTTGTCACCTCATTGTAGTACAACAATGAGCTTCGCCTTCAAACCTACTACTCTTGATAGAAGCAAAACAGCCGTTTCTCTGTTACTCAGAAGAGTTCCATAAACAGCGATACAAGGCAAATTGTTTCACTTGTGTTTCTGGAAAAGGTATGGCAAACATCAGTTGAAATGGCTAGCACTGTCTCTCCAAGCATTCAAAAATATACTTAAACATCACAGTCTTATTGGACCAGTATAAATTGAACAGTTTAAAACTAAGAGTAACAATTTGCATTCTGGGCAGCTCTAAAAAACGTAAATGTATCGGCCTGATAACCTGCAATATTCAAGATCCAAACCGTAACGAAGTTTACATCACAATTTGAACTTATATTTTTATATTTCCTTCCTAAGAAAGGAGCTTAATACTCTCTTAACAGCCAGATGACTATCTCGAAGCTTAAGTGCGAAAGCGTTTTGGAATTTTTGTGCGTGGACGATAAAATTACCTAATTTGTACTTATTCCCAGCAATTTTTATGCCAATTCCAGTTTAATTTCCTGTTTTCTGCCTGCTGTTCCTTTCTCTTCATTTTCTGCTGTTTCATTCGTTTGATGGTGCGTGTCAAAATGTGGCTGCCTTCTTTACAGTGTGTGGCAGATTTCTCATTTCCTGCATAAGACGCGACAGAGCTCCGTTCTGCTTTCTTCAAGGCTCGTGGAGAATCTAATGAACTGTCCTCTAGAATAAGTTAGCTTACATATTAAAATTTCCACAAAAATCTTCAAATTTTCGTCACAGGTTTTTCAGTTGAAGTATCTAAACGAGAAAATGTTACTCAAATTACTTAGGTTTTGTAACAGTTCCGTCATCTTCACAAATGTGACTGTAATTTCTCACAAACTCGTGAGAGTTCAGGCGCTTCCATGTTTACGGTCACTAGACAAAGAAAAGGTTCTCCCTCCGATGATACTGAGTATAAATCCTCGTAGTGGAAACGTTAGTTATATGAGAAACTGCCTCTCGTTGTATCCATCCTGAGTTGATTATGTTGTGATAATCTACCTGATCCTTGCTTTATTGAGTATAAAGTTTATTTCAGGGGCAGAGAATGAAACGTACTACGTTAATGCCTCCATAAAGTGCTACAGCATCTACTAAGTACGTAAGGTACATATGTTATACTGTGGAGTGACTGGTATGGTTGGAAATGTAGAACACAGTTCGTTGGCCGCGATCGCAGTATAGAAACTTTTATTGTTCCAAGATGACCGGTTTCAGCAGTTTTATGTTCCCATCGCCTGCTCTACTAAGGGGAAAACATGAAGATAATGAGGGGAAGGAGCATAAAAGGCTTTGAATTCATGTAACGTAATGTGGCACTTTTATAACAAGGTCTATAAGGTACGTGAAATTTTGTATTTTGTATAATGGATGAAATTAACTGTAATAACCCCCCACCCCTCCCCTTCATTATCTCCATGTTCATATCAGATGATGGCAGCATAAGACTATTGACATCGGTCATCTTGGAACAATAAAAGTTTCTATACTGCAATCGCGGCGTACGAAGTGTGTTCTTCATATCCAGCGTAAAGTATATTATTGAATACCATCTCGTCCAATGTTGACACTGTTAAAATGTTAACTTATTCGGTTGCTAAAATGGAATTACCCTTCAGACTTTCTCATACACAATGTATTTGGTTCTTCGGCATGTGGTTATCTTTCAAGCAATTAATTTTTCTAATTATAAGTGTGTACGACAACTTTTAGGATTGATTGCAGCGACCACGATAATGGAGAACTGACTTCTAAGGAATGTGTACCTATATTCTGCAAACCATTGTAAAGCGCATGCCACTGGGTAAGTTCTATTGTACCAGTTATTAGGGCTTTTTCACGTTCCAGTCACTCATGGAATGCGGGAAGAATGACAGTTAAAATGCCTCTGTGCGCGCTGTGTTTAGACTAATCTTGTGTTCGCAATCCCTGGCGAGCTTCTCAGCGACGCGATAGTAGCACCTGAAGATGGTGGGCAGTTGTCTCGCTGAAATATTGTGCGGTTTTTACAATATTATCCGGCGTAATTCCCGGGAACCTCTCAAGCAGATGCAGCGGCGGGAAAGTCTCAAACAGCACAATTTTTGCTGTCTTCTGACCACTTCAGACCAGTTTTTTCACTCTCCTCCGTTGGAATCCTTCCATATTCAATACTTTTTCCCTAAACGCTTGTTTGTCAGTTGCTTTTTCAGTTTTTATGTTATTTTTTTTCTAAATCCTTTTTTATGTCGTGGATCTAACTTTCTGCTGTCTTTTTGTCTACAACTATTTGAAGGTGCTCTTGATTAATCTGTATCTTACATTCGGTGCATGTCCGAAAAATACCAGTCTGCTATTTCTCATCACTTTTCATATGTTTTCTACGTTTCGATAAATTTCACCAATACTTCGTAATTTCCAGACTTAGTAGTTTTTCGGAGGGTTAATGTTTTCGCATTGACTCGCTTTTCTAATTCATTTAATTATAGTTTAATTCTAGACTTCGCTTTGCGATAGACATTCTTGCTTCACTACTGTACTTTTATACCTTATTTTTGCATTTTTGGACAGGCATTTTTTATTGCAAAGTTCTTTAGCAGTACCAGACGCACTTCCCATTTTATAGAACCTTCCCTCTATAGCTGTTTTTTCTAGATCATTTTCTCGGATTATCTCACTAAGACATTTAAATTTTTTAACTTTCTCTCTTTGACCAACGTCTGTTTACAGAAATTTCGGCGCAATTGGAACCCATCTGATACCAGAAATATTTTGGCTTCCAAAATCCTCCCATACATACGGTATAATCGTTAAAGTATCACACATTTTAGCATTTTAGCAACATGGAATGGATTTTAGTTTTGTTTACATCACATTTTTCAAAAATGTTCAAATGTGTGTGAATTCCTAAGGGACCAAACTGCTATGTCATCGGTCCCTAGGCTTACACGCTATTTAAACTAACTTATGCTAAGAACAACACACGCACCCATGCCCGAGGGTCACATTTTTCATTGGAACGTTTTCCTGCCAGTGGTAAATGAAGGGGTCGCAAATGAGGAATCGCGAAAAGCACGATTTAGGAATAAAAAGAACTAACTAATGCAATTTCTAAAGAATGGTTTAAAGTTCGTAGTAAGCAATAAAATCAAACTTCACATGCCTTAAACTATTTGCTTACGAAGTTTGTCAACATTTTATGAATTGTTTCTTTAAGTATGTTATTTACTGTACGTCATAAGGCTTTTGGCTCTTGGAGGGTAATACTATATTTTTCACGTTAGGTCAGTGTTCTGCTTCCCCGCTGCTCACTTCTGACCAGTCAGTGTTCCTTGCCATCATATTTCATGGCAGTGTGAACCTTAAATTTAGATCCGTTGACTGACCTGAAAATGCTGTTACTAAGAAGTACTTGGAGACAAAAGTCCCTTGTAAAGCTCAGGAGAGGAATATCAGGTTGACTGAGCGTTCTGTAGAGGCAGTTTTCAAATTTTCTTTGAAGTCCGCAAACTTTGGACTGTAAGCGAAATATCAAGGGATCTTACTTCTAACACTGTGCTCATTTTTACGTCATTTCTTCTTCTTGTTTGATAGAGCATAAGTTTAATATTTCAGTTTTGCTTCATTTTCAATCATGAAACTGCTTTCTTCTTTGGTGTCCCCGCCAAGTATGGGTGCCCAGTGCAAGGTTTCACCTGATTTCAATTCACCTTCCTTTTCTTTCTTGTCTAGGCTTATACCACTCCTAGTTCTTGAAGGACATACTGCCTTTACTTGTCTAGTCTTTGCTTTGCTGATATTGGGCTGCTGTGTCATTTCATGTATGCTAGCAAGACTTTCGCCACTCACTTGAAAGCTGTGTACATTTTCTAAGTTGTTTTACGTATTCCAGGCGCTTTACCTGACATTTCTAGTTCAGTTTTATTAGAGGTAGACAGCACTAAAAAATTAACTATACCATTGGAGTAGTCTCCTTGGAAAATGTTCAGGATTTCCTTCTGCTTCATGATCTGACATATCAGACTCAACATCAGTTGCATATCAGAGGAGGAAAGTGATAACATCCACAGTGTTTTTATCATTCTCACCATCACTTGTCCAATGCGTCGGTATTTTTTTATATGTCCATCCTTTTGACTGGAGCTCTTGGGAACAACGGTCGTTCACTATTGTAAGAAAATGAAACGCCTACCACCGTTCTTATTTATGATCTTCTGTATTGTGTAGCTACCAGTTTCGGCGCTTTGATGTGCTACCTTCAGGCTGTAGTTGACGCTGAAGGGGTTATCACGATCCATACGATCGCTTCATCAGTGGCCAACGTAACTGGATTACGCAGGCTGTCTATAACAGTGAAGTCAGCACTCCTGTTATGTCAGTTGGCAGTTGATGGTTGGAGTGCTGACATCACTGTTACAGATAGCCTGCGTAATCCAGTTGGCCACTGATACAGCGTATATATGGATCGTGATAACACCTCAAGCATCAACTATGACCTGAAAATGGCACATTCAAGCGCCGAAACTGGTAGCTACAGAATAAAGAAGATCATAAGGAGGGCTGTAGGTGTTTCATTTTCGTACAATAATTTCATTGTCTGGTAAGACTCTAGAAAGAATAACTATTGCTCAGTTGAAACTTTCATGGCAGATTAAAACTGTGTGCCGGACCGAGACTCGAACTCAGGACCTTTGTCTTTCGCGGAAAAGTGCTCTACCATCTTTCTTTTTCTACAATGTCCAAATTTTGACAAATAGTGGTTAATTAGAAATTAATTAAGTAAGGAAATGAATAAAATTCAAAATGTTCAAATGAAGACGACATGACGACATCGGTGATAGTACAAATACAAAAGAAACATACTCCTCTAGCAATGAAATGAAATTCAAGTCGGAGGCGACACCTGATCACCACCCGACGGTCGATAGAGCAATAGAGGCATCTATCGACGCGTTCTCCAGACGTTTGCGTAAGGCTGGGTCGTCTTCTCGAAGATAACTAAGGGTCCGTTAAGTGTGGTCGATGTCTGTCTCAGCTTACTTCGTCTATCTCACCTGTCACCCGTCACACCCCATCTGGCCGGCGGGTCGGTAAATGTCCGCCGCAGATAATTAGCGAAGTCTTGCCTACATTTCTTACGCTGCTGCAGCTTCGCGTGTCCATCCAGGAGAAAATGCCAAAAATCCATTTTGTCCTTTTCCGAGTCATTGTTGACGTAGCCCACAACCATTTCCCGTACCCATGTCAC
The DNA here is from genome assembly GCF_021461395.2 of Schistocerca americana. Taxonomy (NCBI): domain Eukaryota; kingdom Metazoa; phylum Arthropoda; class Insecta; order Orthoptera; family Acrididae; genus Schistocerca; species Schistocerca americana. The sequence continues at coordinate 224,471,813 of NC_060120.1, read as the reverse complement.
TGCATTTGTTTTATGGACCGGAAAATAAGATTCTTGGGAGAAAAGGAGTGAGTCCGATGAAACTGTGTGAGGGGCGGTGCGAAACAGGAACGCCAGTATCTGCCGTGCCACGTGCCACACCGGAGCCGAATCACTACATGGTAAACGGCGTTCATCAGCGTTCACTGTTGCACAGCTTAAACATAATGGAGTGTCTGCCAAATGAATATGGCTAAATGGCTCTGAGCACTATGGGACTTAACATCTATGGTCATCAGTCCCCTAGAACTTAGAACTACTTAAACCTAACTAACCTAAGGACACCACACAACACCCAGCCATCACGAGGCAGAGAAAATCCCTGACCCCGCCGGGAATCGAACCCGGGAACCCGGGCGTGGGAAGCGAGAACGCTACCGCACGACCACGAGATGCGGGCTCGCGTCGTCGGTAGTTGTGTTGTTGGGAAGGCTTCTCTGACATAGCTAAGCTCCAAAAAGAAAGACTTGAAATGTGACATCTTCGGTGAAATACGACCCACATTGAGTGGGGGCACCATTGAAGTGGGCGCCAGTGCATCGGCCAACGCGCCCAAGATACTACGAAATTGACCGGAAATTGACCGCGCCACTGTCGAAAAAACGTACTGACGAATAACGCCCGTGCCATATCATATACGTTCACCAGGCCAAGTCCACCCTTTCCAGGTGGTAGAGTAAGCGTTGTGTATTGGATCTTAAACAGGTGTCCCACTCTCACGTAAGTTCCGAAAGTTGCTTGAATCCGCGTTGCCATTGTGCGCGTTAAAGGCAGGACATGCGCTACGTGAGTGAGTCCCGGTGCTAGATACACGTTAACACCATCTGAGCTACCCAAGAACGACTCACGACCCGTCCTCGCAGCTTTAATTCCGCCAGTACCTCGTCTCCTACCTTCCAAACTTCACAGAAGGTCTCCTGCAGACCTTGCTGAACGAGCATTTCTGGAAGGAAGGATTCTGTGGAGACATGGCTTAGCCACAGCCTGGGGGACGTTTCAAGAATGAGCTTTCATGGGAGTCTCGGTCCGGCACACAGTTTTAATCTGCCTCTGAAAGTTCCATATCAGCGCACACTCCGCTGCAGAGTGAAAATTTCATTCTGCATATTGCTCAGTTACTATAATCCAACCTTCTTATAATGAGACTGTTATATACCATTGGCTGGAAAACCTGCCAGCCATAATCAACAATAAAGTAAAGCATAACAATGGAAATGAATTATTATAAACTTACATATATCTTAAAATATAATGTTTAAGTATTACATTACAGTATTTTTGATTTACTTGTATGTGATATGTGGCATACATTATGAAGCTAAGAGATGTAAACTCTGGGTTTGAACATTATTGCAGACAAATCTCACAACAGAAATGGCTTGTTGTTTGTTGAGTTCAAAAAAAATGGTTCAAATGGGTTCGAGCACTATGGGACTCAACTGCTTAGGTCATTAGTCCCCTAGAACTTAGAACTAGTTAAACCTAACTAACCTAAGGCCATCACACACATCCATGCCCGAGGCAGGATTCGAACCTGCGACCGTAGCGGTCTCGCGGTTCCAGACTGCAGCGCCAGAACCGCGCGGCCACTTCGGCCGGCTTTTGTTGAGTTCAGTGACAACATGCGCAGAGGGCATATCTGTTCTACATTCTCACAGTTGTTTGTATTCAGCTGTCATCTAGAGGGATAAACACGAACCAGCTGTACCTGGGAGGAAAACCTACCACTGGTATAAAATGGGCTAATGTCTGTTAAAAGTTTGTTTCTCCCTTCAGAAATTCTTAAGCCATTCCTACCGGCTATTTCTTCTAAAAGAGTCAGCAGACGTGAAATTTCCAGCAAGTGTAGTAAAGTCATCTACAAATGCGAGACAATTTATTTTGATATTTTTGTTTCCTCTTGTTAACATTGTTGATGAACTCTTATGATTTCATATGATTTCATTCTTATTAAATCTTATTAAATGTGGTGCTACAGAAGAATGCTGAAGATAAGGTGGGTAGATCACGTAACTAATGAGGAGGTATTGAATAGGATTGGGGAGAAGAGAAGTTTGTGGCACAACTTGACTAGAAGAAGGGATCGGTTGGTAGGACATGTTTTGAGGCATCAAGGGATCACAAATTTAGCATTGGAGGGCAGCGTGGAGGGTAAAAATCGTAGAGGGAGACCAAGAGATCAATACACTAAGCAGATTCAGAAAGATGTAGGTTGCAGTAGGTACTGGGAGATGAAGATGCTTGCACAGGATAGAGTAGCATGGAGAGCTGCATCAAACCAGTCTCAGGACTGAAGACCACAACAACAACAACAACAACAAATCTGTGCAATGATAACAAAAAGAGTGAGTGCCAGAAATATGGTATAGTAATGAGTACACATAATGTGGCCGCTGTTGGAGGTGGGTGTCGACAGCGCCGTGTGACGTCAATCGCACTGTGTCCGCAGGAGACCCCGACTCCGGGCTGGAGGCGTTCTCGCGCGCCGGCGGCCTGCGGCTGCCCGTGGGCGGCGCCTCGACGCGCCGCAAGCCGTTCCCCGCCGACTCGCCCGTCTACTACATCCGCATGCCCGCCGCGCCCTACGTCTTCGTGCCGGGCCTGGGCTACGTCAGCCAACCGCCCCCGCCGCCGCCGCCGCCCCCGCGACGCGCCGCCACTTACAACCCCTTCATCAACGTGCCCGTCGAGTTCGTCTCCAACGGCAAGCCGACCGGCGTCTACCGCTGGCAAGGTCGTCCGGCTTCCACGACCACGACCCCCAAGCCGGCGCTGCAGCAGTCGGCCGTCAACACCCTCGACAAAGGGCCTTACGTCTTCAACGGCAAGCCGTCGCGCGTGCACGTGCTCCGCGACCAGTACAATGTGCTGTACGCCGACGCTCTGCAGAACTTCTACCCCTAGGCTCCCTAGCTCTCGAGCCGAGACGTTCCGTAGTGCTGCTCTATGAATGGACAGTGTGCATGGAGAGCTAGCTTTGACTTGAATGAGAGGAATCTGAGCATGAGAAGATCAAGCTTGATCGTTTCGTAAACATATCGAACTGCATCTTTACCTTGTCTTATCTCGACGTGTATTGGAGTAGCACGGAAAACAAGACATCAGTTCTTCCCCAAAACTGTTCCCCATTTTTTAAAGTTATAGAAACACAACCTCACTAAAAAAAAAAAAAAGAAAACAGCACAGGCCTACTTTTCATACGCAAAACAGAATTATCAACAAAAATGTGGATTCGTTGTCTGCCATCCAAAATCTCTGGAAAAACGAAAAAAAGCGACCTAAACACACAAGCTACTGCCCACAACGCCACTGAAAAAAAAAAATATAATCTCAACACAGTTCCAGGAAAAATCCTTATTTCACTATATTCTAGCATCATGCCGCCTTACAGCCACAACACACACACACATATATATATATATATATATTTCCAAATCAGCCTCCGTATTCTCCGTATTAAAAATTTTCGCCTGCTTGTTTCCTTCATACACTGTTCAGGACATCTCACAAGACTGGACTTCGTTTCCTGTCATTGTCAACTTCGTGTTATCAGGATTTTGTTTTCTTTCAGTGGCTAGTTTAGCTATTCCTTTGTTGTCTTATCAAGCACAATATCACTTCCGTCTTCCACGTGTCTTCAGTGCTCAAAGTTATGTGTCTAGCTGTTAGATCAAAGCCTAGTAGCTAAGTTTATTTAATATTTATATCAGTAACTTATGAATATGAAGTCTGCATTGCAATAGTTGTTTAATGTGTGAACTGAATGAATTCAATTAAAATTTTGTTTTTGTAATATTCGCTCTTCAAATGTTTATTTACATTCCTGCTTCATACGATAATACGTGGGCTATTCGGAAATTAAGGTTCGATAGGTCGCGAAATGGAAACGACACAATGTATCGGACAGTGTCTCTACTATGCCTGCAGATTGCGTCACATCGCTCATTACAGTTTTGAGCACACAGTGAGTGGGTAAACATGCCTTGAACAATGGTGTCCCCGCCAAGTATGGGTGCCCAGTGCAAGGTTTCACCTGATTTCATGCAACCCCACATAACGTACCAGTCATGCATTTCCTTCTTCATGAAATTCCTGGCCGCACACTGCAGGGGCAGTGAGCACACTACTGCAGCGTTTTCGATGGGAAGTGTTTGATCGCCCACCATTCAGCTCGGAATTGGCTCCCTCAGATGTTCATATCTGCCTACATGAACAGCTGTCTATGAAGACAATATTTTGGCACAGGCAACGACCTGCAGACAGCTTAGAGTAGTTGTGGAAAGCACGGGCGCCTGCTGCCTATGACAAGGGTATTAAAAAGTTGGAGCAACGCTACGACAAATTTCTAAGTCGGAGACACGACTATGTAGAGAAATAGCTGGAGGACGTAGCAAACTGTTGCAAATAAAACATTTTTTTTATTTTCACGACCGATCGGACCTTACTTTCCGAATAGCCTTCGTACTTCGCAGAAAAACCTTCCCTGAAATATTCCTCAGATGTTCTTAAGAACCGACATTTCACTGGAAATTAAACCACCACCAAAAAGTGTTTTGTGCATATTGTTATCACGTCTATTATGGTGCAATAGACCCAATTTCTCATAGTATAACCTACACTACTTTTAACGTGCACTGCATGACGCACAGATGGTTCAATGGTTCAAATGGCTCTGAGCACTATGGGACTCAACTGCTGAGGTCATTAGTCCCCTAGAACTTAGAACTAGTTAAACCTAACTAACCTAAGGACATCACAAACATCCATGCCCGAGGCAGGATTCGAACCTGCAACCGTAGCGGTCTTGCGGTTCCAGACTGCAGCGCCTTTAACCGCACGGCCACTTCGGCCGGCTGCGCACAGATGGTATGCAGGTTTTAACACAGCTGTACTGTTCTGTAAACAAATATTTTAAGTTATGAGCAACGTTGTGGGAATATATCGAACGATTTTAAGAAATCAAAAGTCATAATATTAATGTAGATACGTCACCTACGTCTCACTTGACTCGCGAAATTTGCAGTGAGACAGGTTTCGTACAATCGTTCTTTGAGGACTAGTCGCAGGGAATTTTATCGAAAAATGTTCCTAACGTTCTTTGAGGCCCCAAACTATATCCAGTGGATGACAAACGGTGCATGCTGTGCAGTGGTCAGTGGTTTGAAGTACCTGTCGTGTTATTATGAGATTCAACGTCACACTGTCAATATAGATTACGCTCATCTTGTAACTTCATCTCTCGCTGGTTTTATGGAATCTGCACGTATTCAGTTAGCCTACATAATTTATCATCTACAACACAATCCTTATGCGATGTGTCACAAGCAGGGTTCACATCGGCCTAATCCAGTGATGTTCTTCGCGAATTAAGAAAAAGCTGTAGACAATAAGTCATTTCTTATTAATTCTGTCGTGTTGACACCTAATGAAAGCAGAAACTGTTTCTTAATGAGAGTCTCGTTACTTTCTGTGTAAGGTAGCAGATAAATATTATTTGTAGATTTTGCTTACCGTCAGTAAAAGGAGGTTGAAACACTACCGATTAATAGGACGTCAATTACTATTAATCTAAATAGCAGCCTAGCTTTGATTTTGATGTGAATCTGGCCTAATAGATAAATGTTAATCAGATGTAGCTGCTTCGGAAGACATTTATAATTAGGATACGGCTGCTCAACAATGTTCACTCAATGATAAAGTTTTGCAATAACCAGTGCCAAAATGTTGTACGTTGTTTGACCTGTATGAGGCAGACACTGCTTACGATTAATCTCATGACAGGTCAGAATTTTTAGTATTATGTCACATCTTTATTGCAGTTCAAGATATGACCAGTGCAGTTGACGCTAGCTCGAAAATACGGTACACTGAAAAATCTTTGTAAAACACTTGTAGGGAATATCGTAGTCAGCAATCGGTAATGTTTTGCTGAGGATCAACCCACGGCAGTGGGGATTCACTCAGCCGGTACGATATGAGTTCAAGCCTCTGCCTGGACTCGACCGACTCCAAATTCGAACTCCTCCCTGACTCGTCTGACACTTCATTCACTTAGTGCTAGTTTTGAAATTTGAATTGTGCAGTGAGCGCTTGTGATTTATTTTTGACTTAACGTAGACAAAAACGTCAGATGATGTCGAAATGCTTCCGCCCGATCTCGACGGACTCCAAATTCGAACTCTTCCCAGACTCGACCGACATTTCATTCACTTACACTAGCAGCGCTTGACAGTCGATTTTGCCTATCATCGACCTGTGTGAGGCAAAAATGTATTTACTGTTGGGTAAGTGACCATGGGATACCGAAGTACTAAAGAATGACGAGATACTCTTGAAGTTCAAAAATGGTTCAAATGGCTCTGAGCACTATGCGACTTAACTTCAGAGGTCATCAGTCGCCTAGAACTCAGAACTAATTAAACCTAACTAACCTAAAGACATCACACACATCCATGCCCGAGGCAGGATTCGAACCTGCGACCGTAGCGGTAGCTCGGTTCCAGACTGTAGCGCCTAGAACCGCACGGCCACTCCGGCCGGCCTTGAAGTATTCTAAGGCTATGGATACAGCAATAACGAATAGCTCAGTAGGGAGTACAGTAGAAGAGGAATGGACATCCCTAAAAAGGGCGGTAACTGAAGCTGGGAAGGAAAATATAGGTGCAAAAAAAGGTAACTGCGAAGAAACCATGGTTAACAGAAGAAATACTTCAATTGATCGATGAAGGGAGGATGTACAAAAATTATGAGACTGAGGAATACAGAAATACAAGTCACTGAGAAATGAAGTGAATAGGAAGTGCAGCGAAGCTAAGATGAAATGGCTGCATGAAAAATGTGAAGAAATCGAAAAAGAAATGATTGTTTGAAGGGCGTACAGGAAAGTCAAAACAACCTTCAGTGGCATTAAAGGCAAGGGTGATAATATTAAGAGTACAACGGGAATTCCAGTGTTAAATGCAGACGAGAGAGCGGATAGGTGAAAAGAATACATTGAAAGCCTCTATGAGGGGGAAGATTTGTCTGATGTGATAGAAAAAAAAAGCAGGAGTCGATTTAGAAGAGAGAGGGGACCCGGTATTAGAATTTAAACGAGCTTTATAGGACTTAAGATCAAATAAGGCAGATGGGATAGATACCATTCCACCAGAATTTATAAAATCGTTGGGGGAAGTGGCAACAAAACGACTATTCCTGTTGGTGTGTAGAATGTATGAGTCTGGCGACATACCATCTGACTTTCGGAAAAACGTCATCCACACAATTCCGAAGACGGCAACAGCAGACAAGTGCGAGAATTATCGCACAATCAGCGTAATAGCGTATGCATCCAAGTTGCTGACAAGAATAATTTACAGAAGAATGGAAAAGAAAATTGAGAATGCGCTAGATGACGATCAGTTTTGCTTTAGGAAAGGAAAAGGCACGAGACAGGCAATTCTGACGTTGCGGTTAACAACGGATGAACGACTAAAGAAAAATCAAGACACATTCATAGGATTCGTCGACCTGGAAAAGAAGTTCGACAATGTTAGGCCTAAATGGTGCAAGATGTTCGAAATTCTGAGAAAAATATGTGCAAGCTATAGGGAGAGACGGCAACGGCGTCGTCGCAGTGGATACACCGGTTCCCGTCAGATCACCGAAGTTAAGTGCTGTCAGGCTTGGCCGGCACTATGGGTAACCATCTGGGCCGCCATGCGCTGTTGCTTTTTTTGGGATGCACTCAGCCCCGTGATGCCAATTGAAGAGCTACTCGACATAATAGTAGCGGCTACGGTCAAAGAAAACCATCATAACGACTGAGAGAGCGCTGTGCTAACCACACACCCTTCCTATCCACATCCTCAGCTGAGGATGACATGGCAGCTGGATGGTCCCGATGGGCCACTTGTGGCCTGAAGACGAAGTGCTTTTACAGGGAGAGATGGGTCATATATAAGAAGTACAACAGCCAAGAGGGAATAATAAGAGTGGACGACCAAGATCGAAGTGCTCGTATTAAAAAGGGTGTAAAACAGGGATGTAGTCTTTCGCCCCTACTGTTCAATCTGTACATAGAGGAAGCAATGATGGAAATGAAAGAAAGGTTCGGGAGTGGAATTAAAATTCAAGGTGAAAGGATATCAATGACACGATTCGCTGATGACATTGCTATCCTGAGTGAAAGTGAAGAAGAATTACATGGTCTGCTGAATGGAGTGAACAATCTAATGAGTACAGAGTATGGATTGAGAGTAAATCGAAGAAGGACGAAGGTAATGAGAAGAAGTAGCAATGAGGACAGCGAGAAACTTAATATCGGGTTCGATGGTTACGAAGAAGATGAAGTTAAATAGTTCTGCTACCTAGGCAGTAAAATAATGAGGGATGGACGGAGCAAGGAGGCCATCAGAAGCAGACTAGCAATGGCAAAAAGGGGATTCCTGGCCAATAGAAGTCTACTAATATCAAATATTGCCCTTAATTTCAGGAAGAAGTTTCTGAGATTGTACATCTGGAGCATGTACTGTAGAAAAACCGGAACAGAAGAGAATCGAAGCGTTTGAGAGGTGGTGCTACACATGAATGTTGAAAATTAGGTGAACTGATAGGGTAAGGAATGAGGAGGTTCTGTGCAGAAACGGAGAGGAAAGGACTATGTGGAAAACACTGATAAGGAGAAGGGACAGGGTGATAGGACATCTGTTAAGACATGAGGGAATGACTTCCGTGGTACTAGAGGAAGCTGTAGAAGGCAAAAACTGTAGAGGAAGACAGAAATTGGAATACATCCAGCAAATAATAGAGGACGTAGGCTGCAAGTGCTACTCTGAGATGAAGAGGTTAGCACAGGAGAGGAATTCGTGGCGGGCCGCATAAAACTAGTCAGTAGACTGATGGAAAAAAAAAAAAAAAAAGATCGTAGGCCCCTCACCAGGTCTGAGAAGTTGTTCGAGATGAAAAAGTTTTTTGTTTTTCGGGGGGGGGGGGGGGGGGGGGGTCGGCCCGTGCGAAGCTCGCAACACAAATGTATTTTGGACTTTTGCCTTTCGTACTGACAAAGGAAACTCCCCATCGCACCCTCTCAGATTTAGTGGTATGATGGTCCAGTGGACAGCCCGCCAAAATCAGAACACAGATCAAGCATAAAAACAGTAAGGTGTACTGAACTGAGAAGAAAAAGCGAAATAGAAACAGTCATCGGTCCAAGGACATGAATTGCAAGAGCAACGGGGTAGTGGTTTAGTGGTCACGGTGTTGGCGAGCCGCGTTCAAATTTCCCTCGTGCCAAATTTATTTATTTATATTTTGCCTGTTAGCTGTATTCTAGTTTATGACTGTGTCGTGGTGTAACGTCTGTTTGCAGCAGCAGTTGTAAGGTAGGGGCCTATAATGACAGTTGAACCTGCACAATTACTCCATCAGGAGGCGGAAGGAAGTGGCTTTCGAACGGGAACCGCAAACGTTTGATGACAAGCTGCAATTTGAATGAAAATGCTGACACGACACAGCCATTTGGATGTACTTTTAATAACTTTTCTTATGTCTTTACCACTCTTATTTTTCCAACAACCTTACGCGTTTCTACTTTCTGTCATTTTCAAGGCTGTATTTTGTAGCCTTTGAAAATGACGGAAAGTCGAAATGCGTAAGGCTGTTGGAAAAATAAAAGTGTGGTCAAGACATGAGAAAAGTTATTTGATGACAAGGCGACAAGTCAGCCGAATCCTCTACCGAAAAACACGTCTGATGTGTCACACCGGCAGTAGTGACAGTACGTGTACCACATGATAGAAATCTCTTATCGATGCACCTAAATTGTACGTCTGGTAAGTGAGTGAGATACGCCTCCTTGCCCTACTTAGGTGTTCGTACGAATGTAAATGTGATCACTCCCAAGGAAATTATGAAAACATAATAGTTTGTCGCAAAAGCTGCAGCAAATGAACGCAACAGTTTCGCAATCACAGTTTCTCTGTGCTCTGTCAAAACGTATGTTTTGAACGTTTTTGAAGTTCCGTTCCGTTTTGGAAGTTTTGACTCTTGAATTCCTTTGTTGTAACATAGTTCACGCCCGTTTAATTGTTGTTTTCATTTCTGTGAGACGTCTATGTGGTATCTCGCCTGCTCTCACTATTCATTACATTTACTTGCGACGGTTACGTATTCTTTCCGTTCATAAACTATAACCAACGTATAGTATGATAACTGCCAAGACTGAAGAGAGAGAAACAATCCAATGATCGGATGGGCAATTCATAAATAAATAAATGGCGCGACGGAGTATTGAACACGGCTCGTCCGGTTTACACTCCAACACCGTGACCACTTAACCACGAGACCGCGGCTGTTCAACTTCTCTGGATATTGCATTTGTCGAGCTTGGAGCCGTCACTGTTTTATTTTTGCTTTTTTTCACAGTTCAGTACACCTTCTTCCTGTTTTCATGCTGATCTGTGTTCAGTTTATGACGGGCTCTCCGCTGGACCATCTTACCGCTAAATCTGACGGGGGTGCGATGGGTAGCTTTCCTTGTGAGGAATAAATCTCCACTGTGATATTCAAACCCTCCTCCTCCTTCTTCTGCTCCTACAGCCAGCAGCGGAACAGGAACAGCGGTACCACTCACTGCAAAGCGAATACGCTAGCAGACAATCACAACACTACATTCAGTACGTAGTGTATACTACGGTCGCTCCCATCATCCGCCGGCTCGACTGTCAGCTTGTACTGGGCGAAGAGAACTACAGTATCGTTGCATTACTAAGGCTGATAATGTCTACAGAGAAAACGTTAACGGTATTACGACTTCTACCCTAACGGAACTTAGAAATTCAGCGATCTAGATGTATTAGACAAGTAGTACATGTACACAGATGTATGCGAATGGTTTCACGGCTGGAGTAGGTAGCTGGCCGTTCAAACGGTTCAAATGGCTCTGAGCACTATGGGACTTAACATCTGTGGTCATCAGTCCCCTAGAACTTAGAACTACTTAAACCTGACTAACCTAAGGACATCACACACATCCATGCCCGAGGCAGGATTCGAACCTGCGACCGTAGCTGTCGCGCGGTTCCAAACTGTAGCACCTAGAACCGCTCGGCCACACCGGCCGGCAGCTGGCCGTAGCAAGTAAGTATAGGTAAATACACAAGTATCTTCCATAAAATAATTCTGTACTGTTGTGTTAGATTTTGTAATGTAACAAACATTTAGGTCACTATTGTAAGTTAGTTTCATCGCATCTGATTACGGGTGCTGAAAAGAGTGATCTAGAGACACCAGGACCAACCGCCAGCATTTATGGGGGTTCTTTTATCAGCGTCCTACGATAAACGATAGCCATTATGTAACATGCTGCAGTCTCATTTAGATCAAATTTGTTAAAAAGCTAATCCATGGCAAACAGCAGAGTGACATTCTTTACGTTTGCTGAAGTCTGAAATAGTTGATTTTTCTCATTTTGGGAGAACTGAAGGGCGATCTGTCAAAAACCATTCAGAAGACAAGATCGCATAAAACATTCTTTTTCATTTAAGACAAACGGTTTCAATAAACTATGCTGTCATCTTCAGGTCTTAAAATCTTCTGTTGTAAGACATGTTCATTTTACACTGACCTCACGCATAAGATGTGAAACGGATAATAATAGCTAAAGTTATTAAAAACATAAAGCACAACAGGCTGTGCGACAGTCTATGTCCATATACATATTGCTCACAGTTGCTTGTTGCATTATACAAATACGGTGCACAATAGCACAACTGCTTACAAATGCTGGGCATATTATATACAGTGCAAATCCACTTTAAATGGTGTATAGTTGTATCTTATACGCCATTTAAAGTGCATTCGCACTGTTTAGAATATGTCCAGCATATGTAACCAGTTGTGATATTGTGTACCGTGTTTGTATGATGCAACAAACAACTGTGAGCAATATATATATGGACATAGCCTGTTACAAAAGGCACTTTATGTTTTTAAACATTTTAGCGATGAAAAACGCTTTATAATGTTCCATTTTTATCCACTTGACGTCTTGTTGTGCATGAGGTAAGCGTAAAATGAACATGTTTTACAAGAAAAGATTTTAAGACCTGAAGATGACAGCGTAGTCTGTTGAAACCGTTTGTCTTAAATAAAAAGAATGTTTTATGCGATCTCGGCTGTTGAACAGTTTTTAACTCTTAAATAGTTAGTAATTAGTTCCATACAGTTCAAAATACCATTCTAACGATGTCAACTGAGGTAGTTTTGGTTCAACTACCACTTTCTTTCTGGCCCGGTTGTGCAGAATACGTTTCACTTGGAGGCAATGAAGTCAAAAAACTAAAATAAAACACACATCCGCTGACATACATATTGTATTTTATAGATCAACAGCTGAAGCTGTTACATATCACCGTTGTTTTCCAGAGAAAATGGTACAAAACGCAAACGCATACACATTAATTGAGTGTCCTACCTTTTTCAGGAGTCATAATTCCATCGGCTGAGTGTCAGCCAGAGAGGCTGTTGCTCACTCTACCATTGTCTGACACACATAAAATGGTTATCATAATTATCCTAATACAGTCTGAAGGAATACTAAAGTGAAACTGAGACACATTACTGTGTCAAGTCACCATATTTGCAGAGACTTCGAACAGAACTAATATTTCAGTCATTCTGTATGGAGCTAACAGTCATGAGCTTTTTATGTAATAGAAGAAAGAAGCAATCTTTTCAAGTAAGACGAAGTTTTCCTGTTTATTCATTTAGTTTGCTCAGTATACGACAAGTCTCTCTCTTTTTTCTGACATAAAAAAAACAGTAAAGTTTTGAATTTTGACTTGTCCAAGGAATGAGTATAATTTGTTTTTTAGCTTAGTGTAAAGAAAAATGACTGTGTTGAAGTGCGTTATGTGTTCTTTATAGTTTGAATTTGTAAATGCAATATGTTTGTCACTTGAACTCTCTTCCTGCCTCTATCACCCCTGTTCAAGAGCGTTAGAAAAATTGTCGTACATTTGGATGTCAGGGGTAAGGAGAAAGGGGGCTATGGCTCTTTATTGATTGTAATATTTTTTGTTGGAAAATCGCAGGGTTTTGCCTTTATAACCGGTAGTGGTTAAGACGGGTCAGTTGTGAAACTACGGCGAAGCGTTTGCGGTCGCACTTGACGAGGCAGCCTGACAAAACGTCCTGGCCATTAGGTCGGCCATTGCCCGCAGCCGGGGAGATGAAAGCTCTTAGCCATCACCAAGGCGCTCAATGGCGGTCCTCTCAACTACGTCGATCACCTCTCGCATCTCCCTTTTGAAAGAAACTGAACTGTCTGCACACTTATCCTCCAAAACCCTTACGCTCCCACTGAACGATTTCTTTTCACCATCGCCGATTTATTATGCAGTTTGCTTTCTTACAAGACAAGCACGCCCCCAACAGGTCAACAGTTTTGCTCGTCTTTCACGCGACTGTAGTATATACTTATACAGGATGATTCCGTGATGATGTTACAAACTTTCAGGAATGACAGAGGAGGGTAACTGTATTTGAGCTGGTAGGCCCTAGTCCGGGAATGACAGTGTCGAAAAGTATAAGCGAAAATCTGCACAAGTTCCGCCTTTGCCTCGCGCAGCACTCAAACTAAGGGCCGTAACATCTGAACCCTGATCATGAGGTACAGAATTCCCGCTGAACAGTCTCCTATGCCCTCAAACACACTGAGGCGACAATATCATGGGATATCACCTAATATCGTGTCGGACCTCCTTTTGCCTGAAGTATGGCAGAAACTCGATGTGGCATGGAATAGTCCCCTGCAGAAATATTCAGCCATGCTGCCTCTATAGCAGACCGTAATTGCGAAAATGTTGCCGGTGCTGGATTTTGGGCACTAACTGACCTCTCGATTATGTCCCATGAATTTTCTATGGCATTCGTATTAGGCTATCTGGAAGCCCAGATCATTCGCTCGAACTGTCTAGAATGTACCGACATAGCGCGTTGTCATCCATTAAAATTCCATCGTAGTTTCAGAGCATGAAGTCCATGAATGGCTGCAGATAGTCTCCCCGAGTATCCTGTCATAAACATTCCCAGTTAATGATAGGTTCAGTTGGACCCAGCCCATTCATGTAAACACAGCCCACACCATTATGGAGCTCTCATCAGTTTGCACAGCGCCTTGTTGAAAACTTGGGTCCACGGCTTCGTCGGCACTTCCGCTTTTACCAACCGAAACCGGGGCTCATCTGACCAGGCCACTGTTCTCCAGTAGTCTATGGATCAACCGATATGGTTACGAGCGCAGGAGAGGCGCTGTAGGGGAAGCGCTGTTAGCAAAGGCAGTCTGTCGTCTGCTGCTATAGCCCATTAACGCCACATTTCGCCGCACTTTCCTAACGGATATATTCGTCGTACGACCCACATTGATTTCACACGGTGTTGCTTGTCTCTTAGCAAAGACAATTCTACACAAACATCGCTGCTCGCGGTCGTTAAGTGAGGGGTAATGACTGAAATACGGTATTCTCGGTACACTCTTGACACCGTGGATCTTAGTGTATTGAATTTCCTATCGATTTCTGAAACTGAATGTCCCATGCGATTAGCTCCATCTGCCATTTCGCGTTCAAAAACTGTTAGTTCCAATGGTGCGGCCATAAACCCTTTTCTCATGAATCACCTAACAAGGAAACCTCCCCATCGCACCCCCCTCAGATTTAGTTATAAGTTGGCACAGTGGATAGGCCTTGAAAAACTGAACACAGATCAATCGAGAAAACAGGAAGAAGTTGCGTGGAAGTACGAAAAAATAAACAAAATATACAAACTGAGTGGTCCATGTGTAACATATGCAACATCTAGGCTAACGTAAGCCCAGGACCGCCGTGGTCCCGTGGTTAGCGTGAGCAGCTGCGGAGCGAAAGCTCCTTGGTTCAAGACTTCCCTCCAGTGAAAAGTTTAATTTTTTATTTTCAGTTTATGTGACAAACTCTTATGTTTTCATCACTTTTTGGGAGCGATTATCACATCCACAAGAAAACCGAAATCGGGCAAGGTAAAAGAATCTTTTTACCCATTCGCCAAGTGTACAAGTTAGGTGGGTCGACAACATATTCCTGTCATGTGACGCACATGCCGTCACCTCTGTCGTATAGAATATATCAGACGCGTTTTCCTGTGGAGGAATCGGTTGACCTATGACCTTGCGATCAAATGTTTTCGGTTCCCATTGGAGCGGCACCTCCTTTCGTCTACTAATCGCACGGTTTACCGGTGCGGTCGCAAAACACAGACACTAAACTTATTACAGTGAACAGAGACGTCAATGAACGAACGGACAGATCATAACTTTGCGAAAATAAAGAAATTAAACTTTTCACTGGCGGGAAGATTTGAACCAAGGACTTCACGCTCGGCAGCTTCTCACGCTAACCACGGGACCACGGCACTCCTGAGCTCACGTTAGCCTATATATTGCCTATCTGACACATGGACTACTCAGTTATTTTTACGTAGTTCCACACAACTTCTTCCTGTTTTCTCGATTGATCTGTGTTCAGTTTTTCAAGGCCTATCCAGTGTGCCAACTTATATCTAAATCTGAGGGGGGTGCGATGGGGAGGTTCCCTTGTAAGTACAAATGACAGCTCCGCCAATGCATTGCCCTTTTATAACTTGTGTACGCGATTCTACCGCCATCTGTATATGTGCGTATCACTGTCCCACAACTTTTGTCACCTCAGCGTACGTTCCTCTGTTGATGGATTAGTGGCAGAACACGTAATTTGATGTCAGAGAGACGTAATATCCTGAGCGTATGGTACAGTGATAATGGATTCCGTTTACCTACACAAGTTTCACAAGTTGCTATATTAATAGCGGTTTTTCAAAATGGCGTTCCTCAGCGTCTACAATGACGTGGCGTCGTTGTTGCACAAAGTATTGTCATATCCACTCTAATATTCCAGGACTCGTTTGTACAGTGTCACACACAGCCAGAATTCTTGCCAAGAGATCCTTTCCAATATCGACGGGCGTCTCGTGCACAAGATGATGGAAACTCAAGGCATTTTCCTGAATAATTTGAAATATGCCAATGTTAAACCCCTCCGTAAGGAGTATGATAGAACAGTTATCAATACCTACTGACCTGTGTCACTACTGAAATCATTTTCCAAAATTTTTGAGAAAGTGATGTATTCTAGGATAGTATGCCATCTGAGCAACAGTGATATTCTCAGTAAATCACAGTTTGGACTTCAGAAGAGCTACTCAACTGAGAACGCCATTTACATGTCTGGTCACCAAATTTTACAAGCACTAAATAACAAAATAACACTGGTTGGTATTTCATGTGACCTATAAAAACATTTCATTGTGTGTATCACAATAGTTTCCTAGATAAAATGAGATTTTATGGATCTGACATAACCAATGGGTGTCATGTGGAACCAAAAGAATGCAGGAAGTTGTACTTAGTAATTAAACTGGTCGAAAGTCATTTATGGGGCTCCACAAGACTCTGTCTCGGATCTGCTATTGTTTCTCATATCTGTAAAGAACCTTCCATCTAATATGTGTGGGAACAACGACCAACAATAGATATATTGTACAATTGAGCATTATAGATCAGAGAGAAACTAACAGTGCATGTGTTTTTTATATTTGTTGTCCAGCTATGTGTCCAGTTAGTCTGCGATTATCATGTTTCTCTTTGTCCCTCATATTTATTCTAATAAAGTGGTATAATTTCATTCAGACACCTGTGAACATTATTCTGCATAACCGTTTACACAGAGTTTCCCACACTGGTGATTTAACAATGCATAAGTAATGAGCAATGCAGCGCTCTCACCAAACAACAGATCATTCAAATAAAGGTTACTGTGTCCTCTAGCTCAATAAAGTGATGTTTCTAGTGAATTACAATATGTGATGAATGATAGAAGGCAGATAATGTGTGATGTGAAAAGTGAGAGTGATTGTGGTTCTCCTCTTGTAAGGGTGTACAACCACTTGGAACAGTTCCACCAATTTTGTGTGGCACAGTTATTTGATCTTACTGATTTCACTTGTGAAACTGATCAAGCTACTTGCCCATTTCAGATTTTCATGTCCATTTTCACCACCAAGACAATGCTCCATATGCATTCCACATGCGTAAGCTGGACAATCGATTAGTAATACTGAAGAAAGTTGCACAGAACACAAACAGGCACACTGACCTCCAGCAACCCCCAAAATCAGCAATTGATGAACACAGCCTTGAAACCAACCAATGCAATTCAAGAACACAAAAATTCCGCAAAACTCATATCATTTTGGGACTGTGTACAATGAGCCAATTGAAATCTCGCTAAATCAGAACCTCATCAACAAGGACAATGGATTTCAGTTTAGTCAAGCATGGGCTCTCGCACTGAAATTCTCCAGATGCAGCAGAAATGGATCACCAAGCATGGCACAGGTGATGCGCAGATTGAGGATCACCACTAGAATCGTGAGCATGACCTACCCACACCATCGCACTGGGCTCTAAGCAGACAAGCTTGTTTCTTTCCCCTATATGGAACCAGCTGGCAGGATTATTTGAGTGTCATCCTTGTTTTTCTCCTGTAACAGGTATGATCATTGGGATACCGTATGCTGACCCCCTTGGACTCACGTTTCCAACTACAGTTGACAGAAGGTACGCTGGTGTTGGTGCCATTCTCATTTTAGATAAAATGCTTACAAATGGTCTACATCTTTCTTGTACCCTAATGCTAGTCACGACCTGCAATAGGTGTCAAGACTTGTAGCAAGATGCAAAAAATCCACATTTTAAGTAGTTATGCCAAACTGGTTTGACTGCATTTTCCGATAACAGTAGTAGATTGTATGTTCTCAAAAAACAAAAAAAAACAACAAAAAAAAACAAAAAAAAGTATTTTCTTGTTGACTCAGGTTCTGAAATAAGCACCTCCAGAAAACAGCAGCTCAAATACATACCTCAGATTCTCTTCTACAGCTCTAGGTAGCAAATGATGCCCCAATAACAGTGTATGGCACTACCAATTGCATCTCACTTGCATGGACTTTCCCTTGTCTAACATCACTGATCCATTGTTAGGCACAGACTTTGCACATCCCTTGATTTGATGAATGACAAACTTTACCAAAGCAGTGGGGAAAACCAGTGCCAGACGTTGTTGGTAGACCATCTGTGCCTACACTTCTGAACTCAATGTGTGACGTTCGCCTGCTTTATTTCCTCATTGACTGTCCTCGGTGTCGATGTACTGCATTGCTATACTGGCTGAAAAATAGGAGGGTGGTAGTTTAACACTGACTACTTTAAATGATATACAGTTATATGGCCAGTCCACTAATGGTTAACTTAATTAATAGCTTGCAAGCAAACATCAACAAAATGCTACAATAGTTTACTATTGAACATCTACAAGCAGTAAAAACCTAACCACAGATTTCTTGCAGAATAATACGATATGTATTGAACAGACATTGTCATTGTTACAACACATGGCCTATTTGTCTTATACTTATTTCAGAGTTTAGGTGATGCATTGTTGTTGACCTAACTAGCATGGATTCCTGGTCTGAAACTCGGCCATGGACTCACTGCCCTGGGACCAAAAATTGAGCCCTTATATTTCATCACAATAATAGGCACTGAAACTAAACATTATTCAATGTTTAATTTACAGAAATCACAATTAAAATTTAACTCATTAAATCAAATGAATACTTTGAAAACTTCCCTCTTTTTAACAGTTTCTTCTACTACAAGGGTTAGGCTGAATTCTTTGTTTAAATCATGAAATTGACAGATATGGGTATGCAAACGATACTTTTGACAAAACTGCTAATTTTTTCTGGAATTAATTAATGGCTGGCTTTGCCACATGTTTTTGAATAGAGCCAAATAAATACTTAAAGAATACCAGTGTTTTGTCTTCCAAATATTTATAATTAGTACAGAATTTATATTTGTTTGTAAGTTAACAATAGAATTTAAGTTACAAAACAATTACTGATTTCACCCTAAAACCAAAGATTCTAACTAGGAATACTCAAAATAAAATAGGAAACCAATTACATACTTAAAAATAAGCACAAAATTAGATCTGGTGTTATATTCTTTAAAACTGACAGCCAACCTTTCTCTTTTATGAAATAGCAGATCACACTCATGAATGTTAACAGTAATTAGTCAAAAATGAAAAAAATGAAGATGGAAAAACAAGAGGGGAAGTAAAAATATCCTAGCTTGCTTTGTCACATCACCCCCTCATTGGATTGACCAGATCATCATTATCATCATCATCTTGGACAGTTTCCGGCCTCTGGCCAGGTCTGTATGGAACAGAGGCCTCTCCACTGCCTTCTGTCTTGCCACCATCTCTCCATCTTCACCTTGGTCCAGTCTTCTCCTTTCTTCTGGATGCATTCCTCTGTTCCTTTCAGCCATCTGTCTCTCGGTCTTCCTCTTGGTCTCTTTCCTTCCAGTTTCATCTCGTGTATCCTCCTGGGTATCCTCTTCTGCTCCATTCTCTTAATGTGTCCATACCTTCTCAGTCTTGATTTCTCTATCTCCTCCTGTAATGGTTCTACCTTCATTAACTCTCTGATCCTCTCATTTTTTAACCTGTCTATCTTTGTCACTCCAATAATGGTTCTCAAGAATTTCTTCTCACTAGCTTGTACTTTGCTTTTCTCTCTTCCTTTCATAACCCAGGTTTCTGATGGATTTGCAGGATCGGGACATAGTATGACCAGTATATAACCTTTTTACTGAT
This sequence comes from Schistocerca americana, assembly GCF_021461395.2. Classification (NCBI taxonomy): domain Eukaryota; kingdom Metazoa; phylum Arthropoda; class Insecta; order Orthoptera; family Acrididae; genus Schistocerca; species Schistocerca americana. Next base: position 224,452,017 of record NC_060120.1, on the reverse strand, counting down.
TTGGGGTACATCCTTGCTCCATATTAGGCTTCTGACACTTTACTGAAATGCTTCTGCTTTTCTCCACCGCTCGTTTATTTCTCTGTATCAAGAGGGACCAATGACCTCAGCAGTTTGATCCCATAGAACGTACCACCTGTATCAGGCTTCCTAGGTACTTGAAACTCTCCACTCTCCTCAATTGTTCCCCGCCAATTGTTATTCCAGTTGTTCCTCTCTCCTTCTTTCTTCTTGTGATAATCATGTCACTCTTACTTACACTAAATTTCATCCCATATTCTTGTACTGTTCATTCCCATATGTCCAACTGCTCTTGTACTTTCTCCTCATTATTCCCCCAAATCATCAGTTCATCTGCAAATGCCATAGCTTTCATCTTCCTTTCACCAATTGCTTGTGCTACTGCACTCATTATATCATTGATCACTACAATAAAGAGTAATGGTGTAACTGCACTTCCCTGCCTCAAGCCATTCTTCTGCTCAGTCCAAGCTGATCTCTCTCCTCCCACTATCACACAGCTCACACTTCCGTGGTACATTTCCCTTATCCTCTGAGTTATCTGTTTTGCTATTCCTCTTTCCTCCACGGCTTTCCACACTTTGCTTCTACATACACTATCATACCCTTTTTCAGTGTCCAGGAAGGTCATTAGTAGATCTATTTCATATTCATAGTGCTGTCCCTGCAGTTGTCTTACAGCAAAAATTAGATCCACCATGGATCTTCCTGTTCTGAAGCCATGTTGCACTTCTCTCATTCATCCTTCTAATTTTGCCTGAATTTGTGCATTCCGAATTTTCTCAAAAATTGACCAGATAGATATTGCAAATAGCTAATTGGGCACTTCAATGACTACAAGTGACCCCAGAAAGTGGGTTAAAAATCTACACACAAAAAAATACTACATAATAAATCTTATCAAAACTGTTTTTTCAGATTTATACTTATATGAACTGGCCATATGAAAATCCTCATACAAAATATTTACGGACAGTGTATTGTACAATGGCACAAAATATCCACAAGTTATACTTTTAATAGAATTTAGGCATCTTCATCATAAATGATGTCCTTCTTAGGTACTCAGATATTACATTCTAAGATACATACCACTTTGTACAACTCCTGTCTTGCTTACAAAATAAATCCTCATGGGTCGTAAAAAGTTAAATTACACTGCACATTGCAGTTCACTTTTTAGACAGATAAATTCACTTGCTTGATGTTTATTGTTTTTCACAAGCACTTTCACTCTTTTGATGAGCTTTTACACATTGTCTCACCAAGCTGTCCATGCCTTCTTTATTACTTTATTACTAGATCTGTGTCATTTAACAGTCATGACTGGACAGACTGCATCAGGATTAATTACATATATACATTTAAAATAATATTCACAAAATTAAGACATTTATACTTAATAGAAACAATATTTGTTTGTCCATTCACTTTGGTCACTATTAAAGAATTCACCAATGGAGTACAATGGCGTTCTTTCAGGTCCTGTGCTACCCTCCTTCTGAATGTTCCTAGCCACAGGGTTTGCACTTCTTGAGGCAGTGAGTTGAAGATCTTTAGGGCAACAACTGGAAAGCTGTCTTGCGTTCCCGTCAGTTGACACCTGGGTATTTCGATGCTCCTCTTGTTACGGGTATTGTGATTGTGTATATCTTGCCTCATGCTGAACACTCCTTGGTTTTCTTCCGTGCTGATGAGACATAAAAACACATACTGGCTGATGACTGTCATAATTCCTAACTGCTTGAATATAGGCCTGCAGTGCTCCTGTCTTTTGCTTGATGTGATTATTCTGAGAGCTTTTTTCTGTAGAATTAGCACGTCCTTACAACCTGCAGAATGTCCCCATAACAGTAGGCCATAATTGATGTGGCTATGGAATAGTGCATAATATACTGTTATGAGATATTGGTCACTCAATACACCTTTTAACCTCCTCAGAAAGTATATTACATGGGAGAGCTTGGAGCACACATACAGTGTGTGTTTGTTCATTGTTAGTTTCCTGTCTATCCATATTTTCATGGCATTCGATGTTGTTAAGGGTGCACATCAGATGTTGTGTTTTTTCTTCATTCATTTTCATTTTATTTTTGATGAACCATTCTTTATGTTTTGGAAGAGTACATAAGTTTCTTGGAGTGACTCTGCAGCATTTCTTCCTTTGGCAAAAAGGGTGGTGTCATCAGCAAACTGTAATATATTGTTGTTATAACCCATATCATTGACATAAATAAGGAACAGGAGAGGCCCTATGACAAACCCTTGGGGTACTCCATATTCCAGCTTTTGTTCTTGTGATGTTGGTCCATGAATTGATACCACTTGTCTCTGGTTTTCCAGATAAGACTGAAAAGTTGCCAGAACAACACCTCCGACACCATAACACTTCAATTTATTGTGGAATATCTTATGAGAAATGCAGTCAAATGCCTTGCTAAGGTCACAGAGTATCAGTGCCACACTTTCTCTGTCTTCGAATCCTTGCCTTATTTTTCTGGTTAAGTCCAGTGCTGCCATAAACATTGACTTTCCCTTGCAAAAACCATGCTGTGTGTCCTGGAAGAGCTTATTTACTTCAAAATAATTCTGTAACTGGATTTTTATTACAGACTCCATAACTTTAGCTAGAACAGGAATGATAGAAATTGGTCTGTAGCTGGACACTTCACACAGGTCACCTTTTTTGTAGATTGGTACTGTCTGTGCTAGTTTAAGAAATTTTGGGAAGACATCAGAGGATAAGCATTTGTTAATTGCTATAGATAATGGTTGAGCAAGCTCTAGAATAATTTTCTTTAGCATTGTGCAAGACATACCATAGATATCTTTGCTCTCTGAGTTCTTGTATGACTTAACTATTTTTATGATACCCTTAGGGTGCACTTCCTTCCAGTCTTCAAAAGTGCTACTGGTTATGTTTCTCATGTGACTTGTGGGGACCAAGCCTGAGTCAGGTATTTCATTAATAGTATCTTTCACTATCCTAAAAAAGTACTGATTGAAGGCGTCAGGGCTACTGGAATTTGAGGCTGAGGTGGGCTTTTTTCTGCACTCGTTTACCAGATTCCAAGCTGCTTTGCATGGATGGTGAGCCTCTTTAATGAACCTGTCATTGTATCTCTTTCTTGCCTCCTCCACTTGCTTTCTGTAAATTCGTTTGGCTCTTACAAAATTACAATGAAGCAGGTCTCTAGATGGGAGGTCTCTAGCTGCTTTCATACGGTCCCTGAAAATTAGCACAATGCATTTTAATTTGTTTAGCTCAGGGGTACACCACATCTTCCCTGTAGTTGGTTTGTCCCTTCCTTTAGCTTTGCCTGTAGGATACTTCTTGTGGATTTCTGGAAATAAATCATCAAATTTAGCTTTTAATGATTGGAACAGACATTCGAATGAGGCACTGGCCCCCATTCCTGCAATTTTTTGCTGCCAGTTTACAGTTGACAGGGCTATTTTAAGGTCATTTAGTCTTTCTTCTTTTATGATCCTTTTACTAAATGTGTAGCTGGAGTGCCAACAAGTCCAAGTTGCAGTTAATTAGGAAATGCACTGCTATCAGCTCCCTTAGATGTGGTTCTCATCCAGCACAGTACATGAAAAAATTAGACAAAGTACCCTACTTTAGTACACTCACTTTTACTTCTAAATATAAGGAAAAAATGTTTAAGACTAATGGCAAATAATGGCCATTATTTCATAAATAAATACATTACGTAGTTCTCATAACATCACAATAATTAGTACTAAAATTGACTATAGTATGAAAGGTGTGGACTGATAAAATTTTAAAATCAAGTGCTCATTACACTACAAAGCATTACTCTAAGTTATAATTCTGTCTGAAAGTGGTTAAACTTGAAAGACTTTTGTTTCTTTCCCATTTGTAAAATATCACCTTACTATATAAAATATGAATATCACCTTTAGTAAAAACTCAAGATGTGCAATAGCATAGATTTACTAATAATTATGTTATGAAAAAAATTTAGTCATTATCACATAACTTAATTACTACTCAAATCAAAATTAAGGGAATGGAAGTTGTACCAAATCATTGCCTCACTTCTCTACTCAACCCTGAGCACTACTCTCATTCGACCAGAAAATTAAATCCTCACAGAATCACAAAATGTAACCAAATAGTTGACCTGTCAGAAATATTCACATCACTCTAGCACTGCAGTTATCAGTTAGTCAGCAAACTTATTGTTCTTCATCCCAGTATTACCACTTTCAGCTCATAATTCCTCGGAACACAAACAGAAGTTTTCAGATAACCTTTAGATCCAATGATGCAGCATTACATGACTTCTACCTCACTAAAATATTGCTCTTTCTGTTAAGCTCTTATTTCTAGCTGCAGTCACATGAATTGCACAATATACGCAGTACCCAATGTTGCTTAGTTCAAAATTTAGATCCTCAATACAGTTGCATCACATTTGTTTGTATACAGTTACCTTTTTCATTAATCATGTCTGTCAGCTCCATAAAATATTACCTTTCTTACCTCAGTAGCTAGTGGAGTCCATTCTCAAAAAAAAAAAAAAAAAAAAAAAAAAAAAAATCCCATACTGCAGAGACAGGTTTCCTAACCATTAAGGCCCTAACATTATTCATTGTTTTATTATTTCATTATTGTTACATTGTTTAATAAATAAACACCTGCTCTGTTTATCTAATGCAAAAATTGATTCTACTGAAAAACACTCCACAGTAGCAGATCCTTATGCTTAGGCGAGCTGAGCTCTCATTACCGATCAGACAAAATTATCACTTAGAAAAACTATTATTTCATTCTATTCCATAAAATTGCTTAAGATTCTAGCCTGAAGGGTGATATACATACAAATCTTGCTTATTGTTTCCTAACACATTACTCCAGGCAACTTTGTTTAAAGTTCTATTTCCTTAATGTTAGAAGAGGCTGTACCATGACACTTCTATGGAGAGATAGTTATCTCAATATACTGACTGCACTGAACACAAACACTTCTATTATACCACAATCAATATTAAGACCTAGCATCAAAGATAGTTTTTACTGCATATTGCTCTGCTGCTGCACCAAATTCTACTAATTTTACACATGAGCTGATTACTTCAGATGTTAATTATAGTTTTTAGATAACATGCACCTTCTCCTCCACACATACTGACACCTTTCATTTTCTGTTTACCTTACCTCAATGTTTGGCATAAATTCTTTAACCATGGTACCAATTTACTTTTTTCCAACTTCTTATGATTCCATTACTTATAACTAACACAACAATAAATATATAGATAACACTAGAGAAACCTTTTCTAAAATATTCCTATACTAAAGTATACTACTGTACAAAATAACATGAAAGTCAAAGTACAATGTTTCTGATTCACTTATAAACTACAGATAGGATAGGAGAAGAGTTTGACTGTCTCAGGAAACATGAAAAATGAGACAGACAGCTGGGGTAAGCATTCCCACCACAGAATGAATCCAACACAGAATGTTCAATCCCTTACTTGCCTGTAGGTCTTACTTTTGGTTCAATGTACATTATAGCAACTTCCTCCTCTCCTTTTAAGGGATAAACATCTCACTAGAATTAAAATGTACACTTGTCTTACTACTACCATTTCATTACCCTTACCTGTGATTACAGCACGTTTATATACACATGGTTCTTTATTACTACCTGCTCTAGTGTGAGCCAAAACTGGAGCATTGTCTAGTTTAAATCATTTGATCCAAGATTAAAATAATCACCTTCATTTCTTTTACTTGAATTTCTCCTACCATTTCCATGCCAATTCTGGCTACCCTCCGCCCAACCATTCCTTGAATTTCTGCTGTAATTATTCCTGTTCATCCTATTTACCTGAAATTCTCCCCCTGATTGATTTTTGTCATCAAAATTTCTCCTACGATCTTCCACTGAGGGTTTCACCCTCTCCACTTTATCTACATAATTCAAGAAATCAGTAACATTACCCCTAGGGGCAGGTAGGCAGGTACAAGCAATTCTCAAACTTTCTGAGGCAACTTGGTTTCTAAACCCATAATTATTGATTCATTACATAGCTCTTTGCCCAAATATTTCACTTTGTTTAAATAAAGCTGACAGAAACCTTTCACAGTACCCTTCCTAGAGTCAAATCTCTCTCCTCCCCAAAATTCGCTCAAAATTCCCTGCTGCTTCTCTTTGGACCAAAACTCATCTAAAAATGCTTTCTCAAAGCTTTACCATGAAGTACAGCTATCAGCTACCTGAGCTGCCCAACCATTAGCATCCCCTTTCAAAAAGCCTCTCACAAATGATATTTTCTCTTTGTCATTCCATGTTTCAGGCAAATCATTAAATTCCTGAATGAAATCCAATGGCTACACTTCTCCATATAGTTCAAAATTATTAAATTTCTTACAATTAACAAATGAAGGACTGTTTGGGACACTACATACTCTATGCTTTAGATTTTATACCTCTTCCACTTTTTTCTCCATTTCAGCCAATTTTGATTCTACATTTTTATTTACTTTTACCAGTTTTTCCTCTACCACTACTGCACACTTGATTTCTAAATCATTTTTAATCTAATTGATTGTTGCATCACTGTACTGTAAACTGCTCTTGAGTTCAGTGTTCAAAGTTCATGAGTTTTACTTTATTATGCCCACATGCAATATTACTCACCCACACGAGCACCATATGTGACATTCACCTGCTGGCTGAAAAATGGGGGATGGATGTTCAACACTAACTACTTTAAATGATGTAGCCAACAGGCACACAAGTGCGCTTCACAGTTCTTTACTTTCACTGTTCACAACCCCACCCTCCCAATAATACACAGTTATATGGCCAGCCCACTATAGTTTAACTTTGATGAGCCTCATTAATGGGTTGCAAGCAAACATCAACATACTGCTACAGTAGTTTACAGTAAAAATCTAGCCACACAGTTCTTGCAGAATAATGCAGTAGGTATCTACATCTACATATATATTCCACTAGCCACCAAGCAGTGTGTGGTGGTGGGCACAATTCGCACCAAAGTCATATTTCACCCCGCCTTTTCCATTCGCGGTACGCACAAGGGAAAAACGACTGTCTGAACACTTCAGTATGAGCTCTTATTTCCCTTATCTTTGAATGACGATCATTACACGATTTGAAAGTTGGTGGTAATAATATATGCTCTACATCCTTGGTGAAGGTTTGATTTTGGAATTTAGTGAGCAGCCCCTTCTGTTTAGCACGTCGTCTATCTGCAAGTGTGTCCCACTTCAAACTTTCTATGAGGAGTTGAACAGGCACTGTCATTGTTACAACACATGGCCTGTTTGTCTTACACTTATTTCACATTTAAGTTGACGCATTGTTGCTGACCTAACCAGCATGGCTTTCTGGTCTGAAACTCGGCCGTGGACTGACTGTCTCAGGACCAAATATCAGGCCCTTATATCACCACAATAATAGGCACTGAAACTAAACATTATTCAATGTTTAATTTACAGAAACTACAATTAAAACCTAACTCATTAAATTAACTGAATACATTGAAAACTTCCTTCTGTTTAACAGTTTCTTCTACTACAAGGGTTAGGCTGAATTATTTGTTTAAATCATGAAATTAACAGATATAGGTATGCAAACAATACTTTTGACAAAACTGCTAATTACTCTGGAATTAATTAATGGCTGGCTTTGCCAACATGTTTTCGAATAGAGCCAAATAAATACTTAAAGAATGCCAGTGTTTTGTCTTCCAAATATTTATAATTAGTACAGAATTTATATTTGTTTGTAAGTTAACAATAGAATCCAAGTTACAAAGCAATTGCTGATTTCACCCTAAAACAAGAGATAATAACTAGGACTAGTCAAAATAAAATAGAAAATCAATTATATACATAAACCTAAGCACAAAATTAGATCTGGTGTTATATTCTTTAAAACTAAGGGTCAACCTTTCTCTTTTATGAAAATGCAGGTTATACTCATGTATGTTAACAGTAATTAGTCAAAAATTAAAAAAAGAATGAATTTTAAGGAAGTAGATGCCAAAACAAAAGGGAAGTAAAAATATCGCAGCTTGCTTCATCACAAACGGATCCCTACACTCCATCAACCAAAGAGCTGTTGCACACATGCTATTCTCTAAAGATATAGCTGGTTATGATGGAACAAATGTATGCTGATGTGAAGATGGAACATTGAAATTTAGCGGATGAAAACCTGTACTATACAAAACTTTATAGACAAGAGCAGTGATTTGGAAGCTGTCACAGTTGTGGCACTTTTGCAGGATATGGAACAAACTATAGAATACAATGAGTGATTTTTGTGACTCTTCCAGGGAGGATAAAGAATTTATTTACCTGGATGAGAGATTAACTGATACAGTGCTGGGCTTGGGTGCTATGAGCACTGGGGACATTGAGGATGTGAAACAGATATGCAGGGGTGCAGTTTGAAACATTCACAAATATAGTGACCAGTTGGAATCTTCAGCAACAGTCACAGAGAAAATTAATCCTTGTGGTCTCCTTTCTCATCCCAACCAAGGTCTCAAGGGCTTTGAGAGGTAACTACGGACCAAATACAGGTTAATCATGGCAATGTTAGTGGAACACCCCTCCCCCCCCCCCCCCCCCCAGTACCATCAGTGCCCTGTCTTGTGCTCTCCTGTAACATGTGGCATTAGGTACAATACTGTCCATGGAATCAGTACTGCCCCAGGATCTCCTGTCTTTCATAGAGCTTGACATGCGGTACCTTCCATGTAACACATCACGTAAGCACCAATTAAGGATTTGTTACGTTCAGGTATTGTGTAAGCATCAAACAGTATTTGAGATTCCCTCAGCCAACTGGTACCTAAAAAGGCTGCATATTCAGAGTATTCAGGATTACTGTGCACTGAACTCTCGAATGATACCTTAAAGATATTTGATTCTGTGTATTCCAGACTTTGACCAGTCATTATCTGGCACTTAGGTATTGAGTGTTTTTGATTCTGTAAAGACTTCCTTACAGATTCTGAGGGCACCATACACAAAACTGCCACCTTTTGGACTATGTGAATTTCTGCACATGCTATTTGGGTTAAACAAAGCAACCCAAATTTTATAGCATTTTATTGATAGAGTCCTCAGTAAACGTCCTTTATCCATCCATATTTGTATGACATCATGATTTTCAGTAATGCCTGACTTATCAGGAATGGAGAAGGTGATCTTTATGAAATTCATTAAAGTTTAAAGCATCTTTTTATAAAAATCTTATAATGCCTGATTTTACATAAGACAATTAAAATAAGATGAAGAGCTGGTTTCAGTTGTAAGCTGAAATGCATAAGAATAGGGATGGACAAAACAAATCTATCAATACCTCTTTCAGTCATGGTTTACAGTACCCACATCACCTATTGCATTCATTCACAGTGAGCAACATTTGGCTTTGTATTCAAACGTATGTGATACAGTGAAACACTTGTACCCTTGAGAAGTTGTAGTTTAACTATTTTGTGGTTAAACTACTAAAATATTCACAAAGAAACCAATTCCAAAATGTTTCATCATTGTCAGAACATATACAATCTCCAAAACATAGATTTCAGTCACCTTTCTAAGTAAAAACTATTAGCTCAGTAAATAGTACTTGATATAAAATTGCTGAAAACATGTTACCAATCCTTAATTTATGGGAGATGTCACTGTATTTCATATTTTTATGGTTGTCATTGTTATAATTAAATTTATATAATTGCACATGCATTTAAAACTGAATATGCCACTTGAAAGTCTCTCAGGCATGCAGCCGGACTGACTGGTAATTGTAGAATGGATTTTCAATGACATAACATATCATCATCAAGTTACTCCTGCTGACTGATCTCCTGGACCAGTGGGTGCGATATATATACCATTCATCTTCCCTCACATCTACAGACCATGTGATGTGCTGGCCGCAAGGTGGGGATAGCTCACTCTCGGGAATCAAGTGGCAGTCCACAATCCACACACCGCCTTTGCCATGCTTGGTGTTCCATTTCCACTGTATTTGGAGAATTTTCAGTGGCAGAGGCCATAATTGACTTGTTGTCCTTGCTCATTAGGTTCTGATGTAGCTGGATTTCAATAGGCTCATTATATATATATGGTCCCAATACTATGATGAGTTTTGCTAAATTTTTGTATTTTGTTTTGTTGCTGGTCTCAAGGTAGTGTTCATCAATAGCTGATTTTGTGGACTGCTGGATGTCATGTGTGCTGTTTGTGTTCCATGCACCTTTCTTCAGTTGTACTAATTCTTTCTCCAACTTATGCATTTCTGCACTCACATGGTATGTAATATACTCCAGATATCTAGAACCCCAGGCTGTCTTTTACTGTTGCTAAAAGGGATTTGGTCTTTACCAGCAAGCAGTACACAAATTTGATATGTTGTTGTCATAAAATTCTACTGATTTTTCCAGATTTGTTGCCTACACATGGAATGTAGGCTATCTTTTTTGGCATATCTTCATCAGGTGTTTCATGTGGTGTGGTCTTTGGTTTGAAGGCATATTGAATTTGACAGCTGCTATAACCACTGTTCTGGAACCTGTTCCCAAGGTGAACCAGTTTCAGTTTTAGGCTTTATATGTTAGAGATCAAATGAGCTCTGTGGTTCAGCGTGTTTATCACTCCTTCCCTTTGCGACAGTTGGTGACAGCTGGAGGTGAGAACGTATTGGTCCATGTGGGTTTTCTGATAGATGCCAAGTCCCAGTGTTCTATGTGGTTTTCTCCATACCAGAACATCCAAGAATGGCAGCTGACAATTTTATTCCACCTCCATAGTGAACTGAATTTGGTTGCAGATAGAGTTCAGGTGTTACAAGAAAAGTTGAATCTCATCTTTTCCGTGAGGCCAAATGATGAACGTATCATCAACATATATGTAAAAGACTGTCAGTTGTCTTCAAAGTCTTCCATGCATATTTTGGCCACCTCTGGACTACCCATAGGCATATCATCAGTCAGTTCATAGTAACGGCAATTGAAAAGAAAACATGTGGATATGAGCACGAAATTGAAAAATATGGTGAATGAGGGCACAAATTTCTTTTCAATAAGTTCCAGCAGCACCTTGAATGAAACTCTGGTGAAAAGTGACACAGTATCAAAACTGACCATGAGGTCTGAGCTGGCCAACCTTAGTTTCCATAGATTATTCACAAACTGGGCCAAGTTCTCAATGTGGTGTTCACATTTGTCAATCAGTGGACACAAAATTAATGCCAAGTGTTCCACAATCTGGTACTTTGGCACTCCTCTTGTACTCATTATTGGTCCATAGGTGTAACACTTTGTGTACCTTTGGAAACCTGTAGAGCCTAGGTTGTGCTGCAGCATGTGGTCAAAGTTTCTTCACTGTCTCTTCTGTTAAAGTGTTTTGGAGAAGTTCAATCAAATTATGTTTCTTCTAAGCCATGTTATCTAGGACCGAGCCCCAGCAACCCACAAAATCAAGAGTTACTGAACACTGCTGTGAAACAATGACAAAATGAAATACAAACACAAAATATCTGTAAAACACATCCCGCTAATTGGACTGTGTATACAAGAACTCTATCAGAATCTGGCTACATGAGAACGTCATCAACAATGTCTATGGATTTCAACTTAGTCAAGTGTGGACTCCAGCACTGAAAAGTCTCTAAATGCAGCAGAAACAGAACACTAACCACAGTGGAGGCAGAAGCAGTGCATTAGTATTTGTAAAATGATTCTTTCATATAGTGTTCATTAAAAAATGACGATCATTCCACTTGGGACCTGTGGAATGGTACATTAGCTTATTTGTTTGAGTTGTAAATATTTGTCACGTATTGTTGTTTTTCTGACATGTTCTACATCCTGGAGGCCCTCCTCACTATGGATCAATTGGAATGGAAGTAAATCTAATCTAATCACCACTCGATTCCTGAGTGCGTGCTACCCCTACCACTGCAGCCAGCACACTGTGTAGTCCATGCATGGGGTCAGTGGAGGGGGGAGATGACCGGTATATATATTGCACCCACTGGTCCAGGTTGTCAGTCAGCAGGAGTAATCTCATGGCAATGGCAATTACGCTATCGAAAATTCCTTCTGCAATGATCAATCAGTCTGACTGCATGCCAAAGAGACTTTCAAGCAACGGAATCATAAAGTTAATGGATTCATAAAATTATTATCTTGGGTCACGTCATTGTTTATTCCACTACTAAATTAATTAAATTAACAAATTTTTAAGATTATTTTAGTCTTGATCACAGCATATGTTTATTTTGGTTGGCAATCGGTTTTGGTTGCCAATTAAAAAAAAAAAAGAAATATATAAATAAAAATAAATAACTAAATAAAAATGTCTGTTATGATCAGTACTGTTTTACTAAAAATTTTTAAGTAATTTATACTGAACACTATTAGCTATCCATTGAAAAAATGCTTTCTAAAATTTTAAATTAATAAAAGTATAATTGTAATAAGTCAAAAAACCAGTATGTAACAGTGTTATGAAACATGTTAATTGTTAGTGTATAGTTATACCATGGCGGCTGTGCTGGTGGGAAGAGTGCAGTGTAGACAATGAGAGTTTGATGTCTGTTGAAGCAGAATCATGCTCTCTCTTGTACGTAGTTGTAAAACAGTTTCAGAAAATACAAGAACACTTTCAAATAAAATTAGTGTCAAGCCTGATTTTAAAAATGCATAGAGATCTTGCAGAGGCATGGAGAATCTATGGACATCATTATTATCTGCAGCAAGAAGACTGAAGTACATTCCCTCTCACATGAGATGAGTCCGACTCACAACGTTAAGTGTGCTAATTATGGTCATGTTTTAAAGTAATGACAATATTCAGATCATTCACATATTAAATGCAGGCTGAATACAAACTGGATGTATCAGTAACAGTCATCACGCAGTGACGTGCATCTGTGTAGGAAGCAACATGAATAAGAAATTTGGTGTGACTTCTGAAATTTGGTGCTATCGGTATCAACAAAACTTAGTGATGCCATACAATACACTGTGCCACATTTGCACTCTGAATCATTGCAAATCTGTATGTTGACACATTTTGCTTATTTTCAGTTAATTAGATTAGATTAGATTAGATTTACTTTCATTCCAATTGATCCGTAGTGAGGAGGTCCTCTAGGATGTGGAACATGTCAGAAAAACAACAATACATGACAAATATTTACAACTAAAACAAATAAGTTAATGTACCATTCCATGATCGTCATTTTTTAATGAACATTGTATGAAAGTCATTTTACAAATACTAATGCACTGAATTTAAAATAAAAAAGTTTTTTATTTATTTATAAGGTAATAAACATGTAATACAACTACTATAATACTTATTTACAATGAACACATTACTGCACTGAAATGGTGCAGAAGTTAGATTGCACTTACAGACGCACACACACACACACACACACACACACACACACACACACACACACACACACAGATTTACAATGAACACATTACTGCAGTAAAACAAACTGATTTGTGTATATATATATATATATATACACAAATCAGTTTGTTTTACTGAGAAATTCATCAATGGAGTAGAAGGAGTTGTCCACCAATAAATCCTTTAGGCTTCTCTTAAACTGAATTTCATTGGTTGTTAAGCTTTTTATGGCTGCTGGCAAGCTATTGAAAATGTGTGTTCCTGAATAATGCACACCTTTTTGTACAACACTAAGTGACTTTAAATCCTTGTGAAGATTATTCTTATTTCTAGTATTGATTCCATGAATTGAGCTGTTGGTTTGAAAAAGTGATATATTTTTAATGACAAATTTCATTAAGGAATAAATATATTGAGAAGCAGTAGTTAGTATCCCTAGTTCCCTAAACAGGCTTCTGCAGGATGTTCTTGAGTTCACACCACATATAACTTTTACTGCACATTTTTGTGCCTGGAAAACTTTAGCTTGGCTTGATGAATTACCCCAAAAGATAATCCCATATGACATTATGGAATGAAAGTAAGAATAGTATGCCAGCTTTTTCATTTTTATATCCCCCATGTCTGACAAAATTCGCATTGCAAACAGAGATTTGTTAAGACGCTTCAGCAGTTCTGTGGTGTGCTTCTCCCAGTTGAATTTATTATCAAGCTGTAATCCCAAGAATTTAACACTGTCCACTTCTTCTATCTTCTTGTCATTGTATGTTAGACATATACTCCTGGGACACCCCTTACAAGTTCTGAACTGCGTGTAGTGTTTTTTTTTTTTTTCAAAGTTTAGTGACAAAGAATTGGCTAGGAACCAGTGATTAATGTCCACAAATATTTTATTAGCTGATCTTTCTAAGACTACACTTGATTTGCTATTTATTGCAATGTTTGTATCATCGGCAAACAAAACGAACTTGGCATCTGGTAATGTTACTGATAGAAGATCATTGATATACACAAGAAAAAGTAAGGGCCCTAAAATGGAACCTTGTGGGACCCCACATGTAATTAGTTCCCAGTTGGATGATGCCTGATAGCTTGATACATGTCTCTTTCCTAATAACACCCTTTGTTACCTACCAGAGATATAAGATTTGAACCATTTTGCAGCATTTCCTGTTACACTATAATACTCTAATTTACTTAAAAGGATATTGTGATTTACACAGTCAAATGCCTTTGACAGATCACAAAATATACCAGTTGCCTGCAATTTTTTGTCTAATGAATTAAGCACATTTTCACTGTAAGTGTAGATAGCCTTCTCAATATCAGAACCTTTTAGAAATCCAAACTGTGACTTTGACAGTATGTTATTTGAGATAAGATGGTTATAAAACCAACTGTACATTACTTTTTCGAAAATTTTTGAGAATGCTGGCAACAGTGAAATTGGACGGAAATTTGATGCTATTTCTTTATCTCCCTTCTTAAACAGTGGCTTAACTTCAGCATATTTCAGCCATTCAGGAAATATTCCACTGATAAATGACTGGTTACACAGATAGCTTAATATGTTACTTAACTCATAATCACATTCTTTAATTAACTTTGTCGATATTTCATCATACCCACTAGATGTTTTGATTTTAAAGATTTTATGATGGACATTATTTCTGTTGGGGTAGTGAGGGTCAAATTCATATTATTGTATTGTATTGTATTTTTATTGATCCAGGCAATCATAGTATTGTACAGCTGTACATATGATATTGGATAGGTCAAGAGAGCTATTTACAAGTAATTTTTACAAATTGATTTTTACATTATTTTGAAGCAAGGAAATTATCTATCTTAAACAAAACAGTTCATACAAATCATAGAAATGTAAGGTTGTACATACAATATTGGATAGGTCAAGGGAACATATTTGCAGGTAATATTTAATAAATTGATTTTACATTATTTTGCAATGAGGAAGTTAGCTATCTTTAACAAAACAGTAAATACAAATGTTGTATGGTAAAATACAAACAGCCAATACAAATGTAATAGTAAAGTAGTCCAGTGTATTTCATAGACATGCACAGTATATAATTTTCAGACCTAATTGAACATTTATCATATTTTTTACGTTTTTAACCCATTTCAAAAAAATGATCAACTGCATAAAAGCAATGGTCCAAGAGATATTTTTTAACTTATGTGTGAAGGCTCTTAGGTTCTGTGTTGCTTTGATTTCATTGGGTAAATTATTATACATTTGTATCCCAACATTTAAAACACTTTTTTGGTAGCAGGTAGTTCTGGACTGAATCATATGTAGGTCAGATTGCTGCCTTGTTGCATAGTTATGAATATCTCCATTGAATTTTAGTGTGCAGTCATTGTTTAACAGGTATGACTTGACAAATGAGATGATATTATAAATGTAAGCAGAGGGCAGTGTCATAATGCCATTTATTTTGAAATGTTGTCTGCATGATTCGTTATGTCTTAGATTACATATTATGCGTATTGCCTTTTTTTGCATTTTGAAAATATATCTACCTCCAGGTGAGTTCCCCCAAAATATGATTCCATACTGTAATGTAGAATGGAAGTAAGCATAATATACATGTATGAGAACAGATTTTGTGACTGATTTTTTGAGTATCCTTAAAATGTAACACACAGTTGAGAGCTTTTTTGAGATATAATTTGTGTGAGTCTCCCACTTAAGATTTTCTGCAAGCCATATGCCAAGAAACTTGACATAGTCCACACACATAATGGAAGTTGCTTGAAATTTCTGGTCTGAGGTATTCCATAGCAGCATCTACCGAACCTGACAGCCCCATCCTTTTGGTAACAGTTATAAAATGTTTATTAAAACGTTCTGCAACACTATACACATCTGTCACCAATGTATCATTTACTCTTAATGCTATTTGTTCCTCTTCATGTCTGGTTCTACCGGTCTCCTCCTTCACTATATCCCATATTGTCTTTATTTTGTTATCTGATATGACTATCTTTCCCTTGTAATATATTTGCTTTGACATCCATATTACAGTCTTTAATATTTTGCAGTATTTCTTGTAATGTGCTATAGCATCAGCTTCCCATAGGTGAGAGTATTAAAATCCCAATGGTAAAGTGCTGAATCATTCACAACAAAGTGCCAGAGTTTGAAGTGCTCATAAAAATCAATGAAGCTCACGTAACACTAGGTACAAGAAGCTGTTTAAAACCTGAAACTGATAGCAGTGAGATTTTGGGGGAAAATTTAAATGTATACTGAAAGGATAGGCAAATGGGAAATGGAGGTGGTGTATTTGTCACAGTAGACAAGAAACTCATATTCATAAAGGTAGAAATTGAAGTTGCGTGTGAGATTGTTCGGGAAAGACTCAGTATCAGGGCTGGGCATAAAATGATAATTGGATCCTTCTGTCACCCAACAGACTCATCTCTTGATGTAACCAAAAACTTTAGAGAAAATCTCAGTTCACTTGTTTGTAAGCTCCCCAATTATACTGTAATCATTAGTGGGGACTTTAATCATCCAGCAGTGAAATGGATAAATTACAGTTTTGTTAGGGGTGAGTGTGATAAGACATCCTGTGAAACTTTACTAAATGCCTTCTCTGAAAACTACCTAGAACAGACAGTTAGGAACCCCACACATGATGGAAATATATACAGATCTAATGGCAACAAATAGACCTGACATCTTTGAGGATGTCTACATCGAAACTGGCATCAGTGACCATGATGCAGTTGTGGCAGCAGTGATCTATCCCATGCATGATTAGATTAGATTAGATTAGATTTACTTTTATTCCAATTGATCCGTAGTGAGGAGGTCCTCTAGGATGTGGAACATGTCAGAAAAACAACAATACATGACAAATATTTAAACTAAAACAAATAAGCTAATGTACCATTCCACAGGTCCCAAGTGGAATGATCGTCATTTTTTAATGAACACTAAGAGTCATTTTACAAATACTATTGCACTGAATTTAAAATAAAAAAGTTTTTTATTTATTTATAAGGTAAGAAACATGTAATACAACTACTGTAATACTTATTTACAATGAACACATTACTGCACTGAAATGGTGCAGAAGTTAGATTATACTTACACACACACACACACACACACACACACACACACACACACACACACACACACACACACACACACAAATTTTCAGTGAACACATTACTGCACTGAAATCGTGCAGAAGATATGTTGTACTTATATACAAATCAGTTGGTTTTCCTCAGAAATTCATCAATGGAGTAGAAGGAGTTGGCCACCAATAAATCCTTTAGGCTTCTCTTAAACTGAATTTCATTGGTTGTTAAGCTTTTTATGGCTGCTGGCAAGTTATTGAAAATGTGTGTTCCTGAATAATGCACACCTTTTTGTACAAGACTAAGTGACTTTAAATCCTTGTGAAGATTATTCTTATTTCTAGTATTGATTCCATGAATTGAGCTATTGGTTTGAAAAAGTGATATATTTTTAATGACAAATTTCATTAAGGAATAAATATATTGGGAAGCTGTAGTTAGTATCCCTAGTTCCCTAAACAGGCTTCTGCAGGATGTTCTTGAGTTCACACCACATATAATTCTTACTGCACGTTTTTGTGCCCGGAAAACTTTAGCTTGGCTTGATGAATTACCCCAGAAAATAATCCCATATGACATTATGGAATGAAAGTAAGCATAGTATGCCAGCTTTTTCATTTTTATATCCCCTATGTCTGACAAAATTCGCATTGCAAACAGAGATTTGTTAAGACGCTTCAGCAGTTCTGTGGTGTGCTCCTCCCAGTTGAATTTATTATCAAGCTGTAATCCCAAGAATTTAACACCGTCCACTTCTTCTATCTTCTTGTCATCATATGTTAGACATATACTCTTGGGACACCCCTTACAAGTTCTGAACTGCATGTAGTGTGTTTTTTCAAAGTTTAGTGACAAAGAATTGGCTAGGAACCAGTGATTAATGTCTACAAATATTTTATTGGCTGATCTTTCTAAGACTACACTTGATTTGCTATTTATTGCAATGTTTGTATCATCAGCAAACAAAACAAACTTGGCATCTGGTAATGTTACTGATGAAAGGTCATTGATATACACAAGAAAAAGTAAGGGCCCCAAAATGGAACCTTGTGGGACCCCACATGTAATTAGTTCCCAGTTGGATGATGCCTGATAGCTTGATACATGTCTCTTTCCTAATAACACCCTTTGTTTCCTGCCAGAGATATAAGATTTGAACCATTTTGCAGCATTTCCTGTTACACTATAATATTCTAGTTTACTTAAAAGGATATTGTGATTTACACAGTCAAATGCCTTTGACAGATCACAAAATATACCAGTTGCCTGCAATTTTTTGTCTAATGAATTAAGTACATTTTCACTGTAAGTGTAGATAGCCTTCTCAATATCAGAACCTTTTAGAAATCCAAACTGTGACTTTGACAGTATGTTATTTGAGATAAGATGGTTATAAAGACGACTGTACATTACTTTTTCGAAAATTTTTGAGAATGCTGGCAACAGTGAAATTGGACGGAAATTTGATGCTATTTCTTTATCTCCCTTCTTAAACAGTGGCTTAACTTCAGCATATTTCAGCCATTCGGGAAATATTCCACTGATAAACGACTGGTTACACAGATAGCTTAATATGTTACTTAGCTCAGAATCACATTCTTTAATTAACTTTGTTGATATTTCATCATACCCACTAGATGTTTTTGATTTTAAAGATTTTATGATGGACATTATTTCTGTTGGGGTAGTGAGGGTCAAATTCATATTATGGAAGTTACTTGAAATGTCTGGTCTAAGGTAATCCATAGCAGCATCTACCGAACCTGACAACCCCATCTTTTCAGTAACAGTTATAAAATGTTTGTTAAAAAGTTCTGCAACACTATACACATCTGTCACCAATGCATCATTTACTCTTAATGCTATTTGTTCCTCTTCATGTCTGGTTCTACCGGTCTCCTCCTTCACTATATCCCATATTGTCTTTATTTTGTTATCTGATATGACTATCTTTTCCTTGTAATATATTTGCTTTGACATCCGTATTACAGTCTTTAATATTTTGCAGTATTTCTTATAATGTGCTATAGCATCAACATTGGAAATGTTTCGGATTGACAGATACAGTTTTCTTTTTGTTTTACAAGATACCCCTATTCCTCGAGTAATCCATGGCTTCTTTGTAGACTTTGCTCTAACCTTGGTAAGTTTTGGGGGAAAGCAGTGTTCAAATAAGGTAAGCACTTTATTAGCAAAAATGTTATATTTTTCATTCATGCCATGAGCACTGTAAACATCAGTCCAGTGAATGTCTCTGAGGAGTGTCCTAAAATAATCAATTTTTGGCTTACTGATTACCCTCTTGAGCTCAGATTTAACAGATTTTATATCTTGTTCAGTATTAACATTTAACAGAAGGAACTGCATGTCATGGTCTGAGAGGCCATTGACTATTGGTTTTGTAATATAATTTTGTTCATTTGACTTTTCTATAAAGATATTATCAATGGCTGTTTGTGAGCAAGTGGTTATCCTAGTGGGGAACTTTACTGTGGGAATTAAGTTGAATGATAGTGTTACTAACTCAAATAGGTTCTTATTGGGAGAGTCTTTAAGGAAATCTACATTGAAATCACCAGCAACCACTATTTCTTTGTTTTTGGTTGTTAAATGGGCCAGTACAGCTTCAAGGTGGTTTACAAACAGATTAAAGTTACCTGCAGGTGCTCGATATACACTTAATATTATGAAAGATTTTTTGTGAAAATCTAATTCTGTTGCACATGCTTCCATATGCTGTTCTAGGCAAAATTTATGAATGTCTATGTTCTTAAATTTATGACAGTTCCTGATGAATGTGGCAACTCCTCCTTTCTCCATTTCTGATCTACAATAGTGAGATGCTAACCTAAACCCTGTAACACTTAAAAGTTCTATACCAGTGGTCACATGATGTTCAGAGAGGCAGATTATGTCAGCTGGGTTTGAAGACTCTAATTCATCTATGCAGATAGTTAATTCATTAATTTTATTTCTCAGTCCTCGAATATTTTGATGCAATAAAGATAGCTGACATTTCACATTGACTGACTTAAAATTGGATGGAGTTAAAATATCTGCTGACAGTTGAAAATTCTTAACCAATGGCTGTTTATGTTGATGTAATAAGTTGGAATTATGTTTTTTGATTTCTTTCTCAAACTGAAGGTTTGTCTCAGTTCTAACCTCTCTTAAAATTTGTTTTCTTTCTGTCCTCCCTACCCTAAAAAAGGGTCTTTTCTGAATCCTATAACCACTGGTATTTTACCACTCATGACAGTGCCTCCCCCCTTTAACTTTCCTGCTATTTCCCCAGCCAATTTACCCTTCCCCTTCCTGTTGAGGTGAAGGCCATGCCTAGTATAATCCCACCTACTGACAGAATCAACATGAACCACACCAATGTGTGACCCCGCACCCGACATGAGCAGCCGTTCCAGCTCCAAATTAACTCTCTTGACAGAAGAGTTCAAATGAGGTCGGTCATGGCGCCCAAGAACAGATACAAACTCAACACTGGTATGCCTCGATGCTGATGCAATCTTCGCCAGGTCACACTCTATGCTGTACCCAGGATCTCTGTCAATACTGTTACCTGCCCCACCCACTATAACCACGGTGTCTTCCTTAGTGAAATCTTTGCAAAGTGATCCTAAATCCTCTGTCACCTGCCCCAGACCAGCACTAGGTTTAAAAAAATTGGTGACCTGGTATTCTGATCCTAGTTCATCCTGCAAGAGTTGGCCAACACCTCTTCCATGGGAACTACCTAACAACAACACTTTTTTTCTCTTTACTGATTTCCCTACATTCTTACTTTTCAATTTGCTGCTGAAAGTTTGTTGTGCCCTGTCTACACCTGTAACTGCTTGAGGCTCACCAGCTTCTAACTGAAGCAACAGGTCAAATCTATTTTCCACATTCACCATAAAGCTGTCAGACAAAGTTCTAGGCCTGTTCCTCCTGTTGCCTGTTGCCACTTCCCACCTCTCTTTACCCTTCTCCCTCCTTAACCTGTCAAGATCTCCCCTGGCCTTGTCTAACTCAGCCTGAAGGGCAGCAATTTTCCCCTCCTGTTCCAGTATCTTCCTATCTCTACTACAAATCCTACAAAACCACTGATGAGTCTCATTTACTTCCCCTATTCCCACGCCACTACAGTCACCCACATGGAAAAAACTACAGCACCCATCACACCAAAGCCCCGACCTAACAATTCTACGGCAAGTCAAGCACTTTTCACTCATGATAAACGTAATAATTTATTAAGAATAAGTCAGTTAAATTACAGATAAACACGAAAATATGGTTACACAAATTTGGCCTATACGCAACTGTGTGTAAACAAAAACAAAAGTGCAAAGTTTCTGAAACAACAAGTTAAACTTTACGCTACTTTCCGGAAATGCTAGTTAAATAATGAAGAGGTACGCTAAGTTAAATTGCTGGAGAGAGCAAGCAACAACTAAACGAAATTCTATAGATTTGCTGCAGCAGAACGTAAACAGAAAATACGACTGTACGGTCTTTTCGCGTTTTCTGCTATATTACGTAATGAGAAATGAAACCTTTAATGGTACACTTAAACGGCACACTAATACACTTATTTACCACGTAATCAGTACTAATCTATGTGTTTTATAATCTAAAATAACTTATCTTTACGAGAACACCAAACCTCGCGCTAGTCGCTTGGCTGCAGGGCTGCAGGGGAAATGATCAACTATTATTTCACACTTGAGCCAGAGTTCCTTTACATGCTCCTGCCCTGTGCTGAAATTTTCAAGTTTCCCATTGAGATATGACACTAGTGATTTTTTACCTGGTTTACTGAACATATATATCTTTCTGCTCATTTTAGGTGTCGTTTGTATTTTGGTACAAAGAACAACTAAAACAAGCAGAAAGATATATATGTTGTTCAGTAAAGCAGATAAAAAATAACTTGTACAAGTACTTTGGTACAAAGGACAACTAAAACAAGCAGAAAGATGTATATGTTCAGTAAACCAGGTAAAAAATTACTGTTGTCATATCTCAATGCGGAACTTGAAAATTTCAGCACAGAGCAGGAGCATGTAGAGGAACTCTGGCTCAAGTTTAAAATAATGGTTGACCATGCACTGGATAGATATGTATCCAGTGGAACAGTTCCTAATGGGAGGGATCCTCCATGGTATACACTCACTGTAAAGGAACTTCTAAAGACACAGAGATTACTGCATAATAGGTGTAAAACAAAGCATAGGGCTATAGATAGAGAAATTGTGAATGAAATGCATTTGGGTGTCAAGAGAGCATTGCATGATGCCTTCAGTGACTACCATAGCAGAATATTGTCAAGTGATTTTTCATAGAACCCAAACAAATTCTGGTCATATGTAAAGGCTGTTACTGGTATCAAAGTTAGTGTACAGTCCCTATTGACGAGATAGGAACTGAAATTGAGGGTAGCAAAGAAAAAGCCGAAATGCTTAATTCCATTTTCAAATATTCCTTTACAGAGGAAAACACTGGAGAACTGTCCCAATTTCATCCTCATACCACTGAACAGATGAATGAAATAAGTACTAGAGTCAAAGGTGTTGAGAAACAGCTGAAATTGTTAAAATCCCAATGGAATCCCTGTTAGATTCTATACTGAACTTACAGCTGAGTTACCCTCTCTCCTAGCCAAAATCTGTCATAGATCCCTCTAACAAAAATCTGTGCCCAGTTCTTGGGAAAAGGCACAGGTCAAATCCATATACGAGAGGGGTAGTAGAACTGATCCATAAAAGTACTGTCCAGTATATTTGAGATCTATTTGATATAGAATCTTAGAACATATTCTCAGCTCTAATATAATGAGGTATCTTGAACAGAATGACCTTCTCAGTGCCAACCAACATGGATTTAGAAAATATCGATCATGTGAAACTCCACTTTTCTCACTTGGCGATCAGGTACATGCTGTATTTCTTGATTTCCGAAAAGCATTTGACTCAGTACCACACCTATGATTATTGTCAATAGTACTATCATATGGGGTATCAAGTGAAATTTGTGACTGGATTGAGAACTTTTTGGTAGGGAGGATGCAGCATGTTACCGTGGATGGAGAGTCATTATCAGATGTAAAAGAAACATCGGCTGTGTCCCAGGGAAGTGTGTTGGGATCCTTGCTGTTCATATTGTGTATTAATGACCTTCCACATAATATTAAGAGTAAAATGAGACATTTTGCAGATGATGCAGTTAGGTATAATGAAGCACCATCTGAAAGAAGCTGCATAAATATTTAGTCAGATCTTGATAAGATTTAAAAGTGGTGCAGAGATTGGCAGCTTGCTTTAAAATATTCAGAAATGTAATATTTTGCATTTCAAAAAATGAAAAAAGCTTAGTAGCCTATGACTATAATATCAGTGAGTCAGTGTTGGAATCAGCCAGCTCATACAAGTACATGGGTGTGACACTTTGTAGGGTTATGAAATGGAATGATCACATAGTTTCAGTCGTGGGTAAAGCATATGGTAGACTTCAGTTTATTGGTAGAATACTGGGGAAGTGTAATCAATCTACAAAGGAGACTGCTTGAAAATCACTCATGCGACTGGTTCTAGAATATTGCTGAAGTGTGTGGGACCTATACCAGATAGGGCTAACAGGGGATATTGAACATATACAGAGAAGGGCACCATGAATGGTCACAGGTTTGTTTAATCCTTGGGTGAGTGCCACAGAGATACTGAAGGAACTAAACTGGAAGACTTGATAATAGGTGTAAACTATGTCAAGAAAGTCTATTAACAAAGTTTCAAGAACCAGCTTGAAATGATTGCAGTAGGAATATACTACAATCCCCTACATATTGTTTACATGGAAATCATGAGGATAAGATTATATGGGACATACCATCTGCTGTGCACCTTATAGGATTTGCAGAGTATAGATGTAGAAGTAGATGTAGGTGGTTGCTAGGAATTAGTAACTCATATCTGTAAATATTTGTTTGAAAATGAGGAAGAAAAAACTTGTACGTGGTCAGCTTGTAATCATATTTACATATAAATCTATACTAATAACAAAAGCATAGAACCATCATGTCAGTCAGAACACTTTAATCTCCAAAACTACTAGATGAATTTTCATGGCAGTTTTCACAGGCAAAGAGAGTCTAACATGGGGCAACATGCCGACCTTATTTCATCAAAGTGGGATGCAGAGAAAATGATATTATAATTTAAAATTTTGGGCATCAATTCAGCTTAGTATTTAGGATGTTTACCTTAATGACATTATCATCAGGATGTAATGCACCAAAGAACCAACATATGGTGCTATTAGTTTGAAGAACATCAAAGAAACAATAGATGCTGCTGTCAGTTTTTTTACTTCAGTTATAGAAGATTTTTTGGAAGCTTACATGAGTGACAAAATTAAGCACCACAATCTTATATTTATGAGTATGAACATACATTGAATACAATACAAATAGTTTTTCTCATGAGAATATCAAGTTATGTTGGCAAATGCTACTGTTCTGTGTTCCTCCGCTGTGTCAGCTCCTATAATCAAAAAGTTTCAAACCCTAAAACTTAAGTCATTGCACATATAAAAAGATTAAAAAAGGGATGGAAGATATAATTACTTATTGTTCACTATTTCCCTTCTTAATTTTTGAAAAACTTTCGGTATGGATTTACTTATTTTGCTTTCGGTATTAAAAAATTAATGAAATTCATTTTCTTCTTTCAGTATGTTTTATTTCTGTTTGACTTCTTGACTGGGAAAAATGAACTTATTGACAGAGTGATCCTACAAGAGCTCTGGTTTTGCTGATTGAGGTTTGGATGCTAAAAAGTGATAGCATGCGAAGGCCCTTCCTTAACTTCTGTTGTGAAGCATTGTTCCACATTATTATGATTAATCATTCAGATGATCCCTGAAACATAAAACTAACTACCTAACCAACACAAACAAGACTGAAAACATTGCTAAGCTTTCATACAATGAGTTTCTTCAGAGGATTGCGCAACATATGTACTGTGCTACCTGAGCAGGTACTTCTGGAATGTTAAGGTGTCCATACAATTAGGTGTCTATGACA
Organism: Schistocerca americana; assembly: GCF_021461395.2. NCBI lineage: Eukaryota > Metazoa > Arthropoda > Insecta > Orthoptera > Acrididae > Schistocerca > Schistocerca americana. The sequence goes on along the minus strand of NC_060120.1, from coordinate 224,426,353 downwards.
CTGAAATGCAAAAACTTGTTTACAGTGTTTATTTTGGCTTATTATCATATGTTTAGATAATGCTGTGCATTGAAAAAGGATATACTAAGCTTAGGAAAGAATGATCTGCAGTATTATTACATAGATTCTGTGCACTGCTTTTTCCTACTGGCATTTTAGAGAAAGAATAAGCTATAATGTTGTACTTCCCTTTATTTATCTAATTTCTAGGTCAATCTACTGTAAACATAGTTTTTATACAATAGTTTTGGTGTTTGCCTTTACAGGATAAAGATTAATATGTTTTGTAAAAGTATTCAGAACTACAAAAATATGTTTGTGGATGTTGGCAGTGGTCCCTGTAAAATGATGACAATTAATTCCCTTGGAGCATTAGCAAGTTCTGAATGCTTTAAGCCATTAAATGTAACAGTAGTTACCTTTCCTCTTTGGCACATATCACATGCAGCTAAGCCTTTCTTACCTCTTCTACACAAGTTCTTGAAATTTACAGATATAATTTTTCTTATACCCTGATGACCATAACTCTCACATAGGTAATGAGTTAATGTTTCCACATGTCACTCAACATAATTTCCACTCTTGTTCATCCAAAGATTTCCTCCTGAATAACAGAACCTCATGTATTGTATGGTACTGTTTGACCTTGACATCACCATCTGAATTGTTAAAATGTTCAACTAATCTCAAATTTGATCTTCATGTTGTTCTCTCCTCATGTATTTACAAAAATGCCTAGTCAATTTTTCATTATTTCCTCCCTTAGATAAAATGAACTTATTTAACCCCCATTTACTACATAATAATCATCTATCATTTTTCCTACTGGCATTCTAGAGGGATCATCAGCTATAATGCTGTCTTTTCTCTTGATGTATCTAATTTCTAGGTCAAACTGCTGTACATATGAAACTTCCTGGCAGATTAAAAGTGTGTGCCCGACCGAGACTCGAACTCGGTCCCGAGTTCGAGTCTCGGTCGGGCACACAGTTTTAATCTGCCAGGAAGTTTCATATCAGCGCACACTCCGCTGCAGAGTGAAAATCTCATTCTGCTGTACATATAATGCCCATCTGGTCAATCTAGGATACTTCAGCCAAGTTGTCAAACACTCAAGGCCTTGTGATCTACTTAAAGTATTTTCTTGTGACTCAATAAACATCACTGAAATTTTTAGCGTCCAGAAACTAATGCTAAAGATACCAATTCAGAAATGTAATTTTTTTAATGAGAGTGTCAAGTTGTGCTGGCAAATGCTACTGTTCTGTGTTCTGCTGCTGTGTTAGTTCCTATAATCAAAAAACTTCAACCTCCAAACCATAAAAACTTAGATCACTGCTCATATAAAAAGGCAAAGAAAATTCTAGATGGTATAATAACTTACTGTTTATTATTTCCGTTCTTAATTTTTGAAAGGCTTCTTCACATTCAGACGTCAAATTCCCACAATTTTCCTTTCATGTAATATCCAAATAAACCAAACAAATAGGTGTTGGAAAATCTGCAATTGCATTTTATTTTCCTGGTACAGATTGTATCCCTTCCTTATTAATTATACAGCCTGAAAATGAAATACCATTCTTGAAAAATTCAGACTGACTTAATTTCAATTTCATGCTCCTTTTTTAAATCTTTAAGTACCTCATCCAAAACTGTAGAGTGTTCAAACCAATCTCAACTAACAAATGAGATATCCTCTACATAAACAGTAACTTGCACTCAAAGTCTTTCACTAGTCCAGGATTAGCTAAAAATCCTTTACAGTTTTGTACTAACACTTTTTCCAGATCATTATGTTGGTAGCTATTATTGTTGTTGCTGTTGTGGTCTTCAGTCCAGAGACTGGTTTGATGCAGCTCTCCATGCTACTCTATCCTGTGCAAGCGACTTCATTTCCCAGTACCTACTGCAACCTACATCCTTTTGAATCTGCTTATTGTATTCCTCTCTTGGTCTCCCTCTATGATTTTAACCCTCCACACTGCCCTCCAATACTAAATTGGTGATCCCTTGATGCCTCAGAACATGTCCTTCCAACCGATCCCTTCCTCTAGTCAAGTTGTGCCACAAATTTCTCTTCTCCCCAATTCTAATCAACACCTACTCTTAATTATGTGAGCTACCCATCTAATCTTCAGCATTCTTCTGTAGCACCACATTTCAAAAGCTTCTATTATCTTCTTGTCCAAACTATTTATCGTGCATGTTTCACTTATATACATGGCTACACTCCATACAAATACTTCCAGAAATGACTTCCTGACACTTAAATCTATACTCAATGTTAATTAATTTCTCTTCTTCAGAAACGCTTTCCTTGCCATTGGCAGCCCACATTTTATACCCTCTCTACTTCAACCATCATCTGTTATTTTGCTCCCCAAATAGCAATACTCATTTACTAATTTAAGTGTCTCACTCCCTAATCTAATTCCCTTAACATCACCTGACTTAATTCAACTATATTCCATTATCCTCATTTTGCTTTTGTTGATGTTCATCTTATATCCTCCTTTCAAAACACTGTCCACTCTGTTCATTTGCTCTTCCAAGTCCTTTCCAGTCTCTGGCAGAATTACATCATTGGTGAACCTCAAAGTTTTTATTTCTTCTCCATGGATTTTAATACCTACTCCATATTTTTCTTTTGTTTCCTTTACTGCTTGCTCCAAATGCAGGTTTAATAACAGTGGGGATAGGCTACAACCATGTCTTACTCTCTCCCCAATCATTGCTTCCTTTTCATGCCCCTCAACTCTTACAACTACCATCTGGTTTCTGTACAAATTGTAAATAGCCTTTTGCTCCCTGTTTTTTACCCCTGCCAGCTTCAGAATTTGAAAGAGAGTATGCCAGTCAAATTTTCAAAAGCTTTCTCTAAGTCTACAAATTCTAGAAATGTAGGTTTGCCTTTCCTTAATCTATCTTCTAAGATAAGTTATAGGGTCAGTATTACCTCATTTGTTCCTATATTTCTATGGAATCCAAACTGATCTTCCCCGTGGTCAGCTTCTACCAGTTTTTCCATTCATCTCTAAAGAATTCTTGTTAGTATTTTGCAGCTGTGGCTTATTAAACTGATAGTTCGGTAATTTTCACATCTGTCAACACTTGCTTTCTTTGGGATTGGAATTATTATATTCTTCTTGAAGTCTGAGGGTATTTCACCTGTCTCATACATCTTGCTCACCAGATGGTAGAGTTTTGGCAGGGCTGGCTCTCCCAAGGCTGTCAGTAGTTCTAATGGAATGTTGTCTACTCCTGGGGCCTTGTTTTGACTTAGGTCTTTCAGTGTTCTGTCAAACTCTTCACACAGTATCATAGCACCCATTTCATCTTCATCTACATCCTTTTCTATTTCCATAATATTGTCCTCAAGTACATCGCCCTTGTATAGCCCCTCTATATACTCCTTCCACCTTTCTGATTTCCCTTAATTTTCTTAGAACTGGGTTTCCATCTGAGCTCTTGATATTCATACAAGTGGTTCTCTTTTCTCTGAAGGTCTCTTTAATTTTCCTGTAGGCAGTATCTATCTTACCCCTAGTGAGATAAGCCTCTACATTCTTACATTTGTCCTCTAGCCATCCCTGCTTAGCCATTTTGCACTTCCTGTTGATCTCATTTTTGAGACGTTTGTTTTCCTTTTTGAATGCTTCATTTACTGCATTTTCATATTTTCGCCTTTCATCAATTAAATTCAATATTTCTTCTGTTACCCAAGGATTTCTTCTAGCCCTTGTCTTTTTTCCTGCTTGATCCTCTGCTGCCTTCACTATTTCATCCCTCAAAGCCAGCTGCTCTTCTTCTGCTGTACTTCTTTCCCCCATTCCTGTCAATCATCCCTTATGCTCTACTTGAAACTCTCTACAACCTCTGGTTCTGTCAGTTTATCCAGGTCCCATCTCCTTAAATTTCCACCTTCTTGCAGTTTCTTCAGTTGTAATCTACAGCTCATAACCAGTATTTGTGGTCAGAGCCCACATCTGCCCCTGGACATGTCTTACAATTTAAAACCTGGTTCCTAAATCTCTGTCTTACCATTATATAATCTGTCTGAAACCTTCCAGTATCTCCAGGCCTCTTCCATGTATACAACCTTCTTTCATGATTCTTGAACCAAGCGTTAGCTATGATTAAGTTATACTCTGTGCAAAATTCTACCAGGCGGCTTCCTCTTTCATTTCTTGCCCCCATTCCATATTCACCTACTACTTTTCCTTCTCTTCCTTTTCGTGCTATCGAATTCCAGTCACCCATGACTATTAAAATTTTCGTCTCCCTTCACTACCTGAATAATTTCTATTATCTCATCATACATTTCATCAATCTCTTCGTCATCTACAGAGCTAGTTGGCACATAAACTTGTACTACTGTGGTAGGTTTGGGCTTCATGTCTATCTTGGTCACAATAATGCATTCACTATGCTGTTTGTAGTAGCTTACCTGCACTCCTATTTTTATATTCATTATTAAACGTACTCCACCATTACCCCTATTTGATTTTGTATTTATAACCCTGCATTCACCTGACCAGAAGTCTTGTTCCTCCCGCCACTGATCTTCACCAGTTCCCACTATATCTAACTTTAACCTATCCATCTCCCTTTTTAAATTTTCTAACCTACCTGCCCGATTAAGGAATCTGACATTCTACACTCCAATCTGTAGAATGCCAGTTTTCTTTCTCCTGATAACAAGGTCCTCCTGAGTAGTCCCTGCCTGGAGATCCGAGTGGTTGACTATTTTACCTCCGGAATATTTTACACAAGAGGACGCCATTATCATTTAACCACACAGTAAAGCTGCATGCCCTTGTGAGAAATTATGGCTATAGTTTCCTCTTGCTTTCAGCAATTTGCAGTACCAGCACAGCAAGCCTGTTTTTGTTAGTGTTACAAGGCCAGATCAGTCAATCATCCAGACTGTTGGCCTTGCAACTACTGAAAAGGCTGCTAGCTGTTATAACCTGAATATTTTCAGTCTTCTCTTTTATTTCTAGTAGTACCCTGTCTTCTTCTGATTAGTCTGTGTCAGTTTCATTAGCTAAGTATCTCAAGGAAAAACCTAACTCATCGTGTATTTCTTTACTCATATTTTCTAGAAAACTCACCTCAAACAAATTTTCATTACACATGAAACTAAATTTTCCACCAGCAAAATCAATATTGGCATTCCATTTACACAAAAACTATGAACCTAAAATCACACATATGCTCAGGTCTTTATCACTAAAAATTTGCATTCAAATTGCTGACCTGCTAATTCAGCAATGGACAGTACTTCTTGTTTGATGCTTGTCTGTACTTTTTCAGTGGCAGCTATAGTCCTGATTTGTGAAATGTACATTTTTCCTAACCCTTCTTTGACTTTAACTGATTCAGAAAGTATCTGGGAAATCCTATTTAATTCACTCCTGCTGTCCAGTAAATATATGATAGGCTTTCCCTGAACATTGGCCAAAATTGTAAAATGCCATATCTCACTGTTACTTACCTACATGTCTTCTTCAGCAATAAATCCCCATTAATTCTTGCTCTAGAAAATCTCTGATGCTAGTCATCAAATTTACACTGAAGAGCCAAAGAAACTGGTACACCCACCTAATATCATGCAGGGCCCACGCAGAAGTGCCACAACATGATGTGGTATGGACTCGACCAATGTCTGCAGTAGTGCTGGAGGGAATTAACACCATGAATCTCGCAGGGTTGTCTATAAATCTGTAAGAGTACAGTGGGGTGGAGATCTCTTCTGAACAGAACATTGCAAGGCATCCAAGTGTACTCAATAATTTTCATGTCTGGAAGTTTTGTGGCCTGTGAAAGTGTTTAAACTCAGAAGAGTGTTCCTGGTGTCACTCTGTAGCAATGCTGGATGTGTGGGGTGTCAAATTGTCCTGCTGCAATTTCCCAAGTCTGTCGGAATTCACAATGGACACGAATGGATGCAGGTGATCAGACAACAAGCTTACGTATTTGCCACCTATCAGAGTCATATTTAGACATATTAGGGAACCCGTATCACTCAACTGCATACACTCTACACCATTACAGAGCCTCCACCAGTTTGAACAGTCCCCTGCTGACATACAGGGTCCATGCATTCATGAGGTTGTCGCCATACCCATACACTTCCATCTGCTCAATACAATTTGAAATGAGACTCATCTGACCAAACAACATGTTTCCAGTCATCAACAGTCCAGTGTCGGTGCTGAAGGACCCAGGTGAGGTGTAAAACATTGTGCTGTGCAGTCATCAGGGGTACACGAGTGGGCCTTCAGTTCTGAAAGCCCATATTGATGAAATTTCATTGAATGGTTCACACACTGACACTTGTTGATGGCCCAGCATTGAAATCTGCAGCAGTTTGTGGAAGGGTTGCACTCCTGTCACTCTGAACAATTCTCTTCAGTTGTCGTTGGTCCCATTCTTGCAGGATCTTTTTCCAGCCGGAGCAGTATCGGAGGTGGATGATTTACTGGACTCCTGATATTCACAGTACACTCATGAAATGATCATACTGGAAAATCCCCAGTTCATCACTACCTTGGTGATGCTGTGTCTCATCACTCATGTGCCAGCTATAACACCACATTCAAACTAACTTAAATCTTGATAATCCGCCATTGTATTAGCAGTAACAGATGTAACAACTGCACCAGACACTCGTTGTCTTATATAGACATTGCCGACTGCAGTGCCATATTCTGCCTATTTACATATCTCTGTATTTGAATACTCATGCCTATACCAGTTTCTTTGATGTTTCAGTGTATTTTCAGCTACAGTTAAATGACACACATAACATAACCCCCTTCCCTACCTGCTCCTTCTCCAGTTCCTGACTCTTCCTGATTATTTGTTTGTTCACTCATTTATTCTTTCTCTGCTTAACATACTCCCATCATTATCATAAATAAATTCAAATATCTTGTCTTCCTCTTCTTCTTCATTATTACCTACTCTGTCATCATCTTCACCACTATTTGAACTACTACCAGCACCATTGTCACTGTTCATCTTCAAATTCTTGTCTGATCAGCCATTTTCTATTTTCAGCACTTGACAGTGAAACAAGTCACTTAAACTGCTTTGTTTCCTCAATTGCTTGCACTTTTTCAAGCATCTTGAAACCCCTTGTGATAATATTTTGTGCACTGAACAGTTGAGGAATCTTCTATTTTATCACTGTTTGGTTATCTCTTCTTTTAATTCTATAGGATCCTTCCCACTGCAAACAGTTCTGTTTAATACTAGACATGATTTAAGTGTTTTACTCTCTTCATTATTTCTGACTACATTAGTATTGTTTAAAGCTGGTTTATTTTTATTTACAAGTAATTCTATTCTGTGTCTGGCCCAAGTACAAATCCCAACTGGAGGAAATTTCAGAAATCTCAGTTTCCCTGGTTTGGTCTATAATGGCTGCTCCCCAAACTTCGATCACTGGAATTCCTCCTGTCATTTCTATTTCCATTTAGACCATTTACCATCCAGTTATTCCTGTGGTTCCTCTCAGAACCCATCTTACTCACTCTCTTCACCTGGTAATCTCTCCTTGGTTAGTTTCTAGCTTCAAATTCTCCATGTTATCTTCAGCTATAGATTTAACAATTTGTACTTCCCCCACATAGTTCAAAAATAATTAATGATACTTCTGGTAACAGGTACAAGCAATTCTATAATTATCTGCCAAAGTTTTGCTTGCTAATCCCATTATTAAGGTTCACTACTCACTTCCTTATCTAAGTATGTAAGTTTGTTAATGCAATATTGACAAAAACCTTTAATAGTGCCCATTCTAGGATCATATCAGTCACCACCCCATAATTCATTCAAACTTCTCTGCTGTTCATCCTTAGACTAGTATTCCTGTAAAAAGAAAGGATCTCATATTAAATAACTTCTCACAAAAGAAATTTTCTCTTTATCACTCCAGTTTCCAGCTAAATCATTGAATTCTCTAAGAAAATCAAGGTGATGTAAATATCACATAGTTCAAAATTTTAAACTTTTTACAACTAACAAAATAAGCTCTATTTGACACCGTACAAACTCTGAACTATACTAACTTCATTTTCAGTTTCAACAAATTTAGATTCTACATTTTCATTCACCTCTTACTTTTTTTTCTTCAGTAGTTGACATGCATCTGTTAACCACTTCATTACCCAAAGTTTCAGTTTTATTATTTAGTTCTACATTATTCGCTGAATTTCAATCTCAAGCTAGTCCCTGTTTTCAGTACATAGTTTCTTCAGTCCTACATGGGATTTCTAATAGGAATTAAAAACAGCTCCCACTTTCTTTTCACAACACTGTACAATTTAATTTTTTTTAACTTCATCTTCTTTGTAAACAATTTTCATTTTTACATCAATTTTCTTACTCACTTTCCCTAACTTATTTTCAAAACAAATTGTTACAGATTCCATCTTTTGTCAAAATTTTTTAGTCATTGCTTAAATTCACTATTATTTTTGTTCATTTCTACCATTATCATGCCCGTGAATTGCCTTAATACTAACCTAATGTCATTTTCTCCATATTTTTTCTCTCCACCTTGGTTTCCTTCACCGAATTCTTTTTTACCCTTAATCTGTTCCACTACCTCTGAAAAGTCCTCCTCTCATTTCATATTACACTAGTCAGTGGGTAAAACTCTTGACATTTTTCACATTATCTGAATATTTGTCTCTTCATCAAAGAATGTAGATTCTTCTTACTTCATATTGTTATCATCATCAAGTTCTCTATTAATCACTAATTTTTTTCTTCACCAAATTCTAGTTCTTGCTCCCTATCTTCAAACTCCGTCTCACAAGATTTATTTATATTTTTTACTACTTATGCTCCTTGCTTGTCACGCATATTGGCAAAAATTTACAAGTGGAACTTTTAATTTACATTCTCTGTTTTTATGTTTTTCGTGATTCTATGCCATAAATTCATAACTTCTGTGAGAAACCTATAAGATCAAAGTTAAAAATTACCTGTCTTTACATTTCTTCCTAGTAAGGTTTACCCCAATTCTGCATTATTACTCAGTGTCTCACTTGACCTTATCCCGTTTTCTTCCTATTGACATATGATATGACCGAATGAGTTATAAATGGTGTAAAAACAGATGTCTTGCTCTCTGGGTGGTGATGAAATTAAGAGAATATTTTAGGCTGTTGTGCAAATGGGAGACATGAGGGAAGAAATGCTGATGTAATCCTTCATTAGCATTGCCAACCGAACTTCCAGTGTTTACCTTCACTGGGCAGTTATGATATAACTACTGCTAGGTTGTAGCAGCAATGGAAAAACAGTACAGTCAATGTGATGTGTTCCAGACTGAGCCAAAATGTGACAAAGTGTCCCAGCCACCACCTTTTCTTGTGCCACTTATAACTCATGTTTGTCTTTTCGCATGTATTTCCTATGAACTGTATTCAACAACAATATCAGTCATCAACCTTTTAAATTCATACATTGAGTCTCATAGAATTTGCTTGATCAGAATCAAGGAAATGTTGGCCGTTTCTGGCTAGTGAGTTCTTACTGGGTGGTCACTTCTTATGGCACCCAACAGCCAGCACAGCCACCACACCACACTAACACATTTCATAGTAAGTTTACAGACCTTAGCCTATGAAACTTTCAAAATTCATAAAGTACTGGATTATAAAGTATAAACAGACACAGAAACTATAAATAAAAGTTGGTGAGAGAGTTTCATTCTTCTCTTCCCAGAAAGCAATTTTACCAACACTCATAGTGTCAACTTGCATAACCAAATCGCAAATCCATGAACAAACAAGAAAGAAATTTTAAAATTTTATGGCATATAATAGACCTATTAGGAAAAAAATGGGTTTTGCTTCTAGCAATACTATAGGGTATGCAACTGAAAAGACTATCACTTTTGCTAATGATGTATAAGGGTTCTTTCATTTTATGTTCACCTTGAAAATAGCAAAAATCTCTAGCCTGTAGGGTGAAATAAACTGAAAACTGTGAAATACAGTGAAAACTGCTGGATTACAACATCTCAGATGTTTGTAACAACTCAGATGTTTGTTTTCTGCCTGCAGCCAATAACTGTATAACATGGTGACATCACGCTAATCCAGTGGCTTCTAGCATATAGAGCGGTAAACAGTAAACTTGGCAGCTTGTGCCAAAGTAAGGCTGATGTGACCAATGTATAGCAAATGAAGTGCCCATGGCTTCCACTTAGGTTTAATTTATATAGTAAAACCTCATAAACCCTTACTACCAGGCATTAATGTTACTTACAGTAGTTCTGCTCAGAGCCTGTCAACAGAATCTGAAACAAAACATGCCTCTACTGACTGTAGTGAAAATAGTATACTCCATTTGCTATGTGCGGTACCGCAATTAACAGGACATGTCTATTGAACAGTTGTGAGATGGACTGCTCATCTTTGTTACGGTCCTCAATGATGTTTAATGTGTCATGACGGCAAACAGATTCTTATAAATGTAATGGATTGTTGGGACAGAGAAACACTGAAATCATAGGAGGCTTAACTTTCATCCATATTCATTGGTGTAAATAAGTACTGCATGTAAAGGGAATCTTGTATATGTTTCTTTCATGAAAACTGCTGAGTTTACACTACAGCAAGTGACAAATTTGAAGTGCAAATGGGTCATGTTGGAAATACTACAGAACACTGAACTTCCACCACTCAGCACAATGAACAAGGATAAGTTCAAAAGCTATACAGTAGAGGTCACAGTGCTTGCATCACCAGACTGTACTGCACTGACATTGGCTACAGAAGGAAAATACAAACACACATGTTACATTCCAACACCTTTCACTGTACTTCAGAGTTTTAGGTTTCATTCACTATGTTCTTCAATTTTTACTTTTTCCTGGGTGAGCACAAAGAAAAGATCTCTCAAAAACACATTTTTTGTTGTATAATTTGTGGTCATAGCATGATGGGAAATAGCTCAATTACCTTCTACCCATATATCAGTTTCAGTTATTCGATGAGTTTTTGCCTGCTATTACACATCAGTGGTTTTTTAAGAACTAATGAAATTTGTTACCACATACTATTATATGAGATAAAATTGTGTTGTACATTTAATTTTCTTCACTTACATAAATTTTATACAATGTATTGGAGAGGATTACATTTTTAATCATACTTGTCAATTACATAATTTTTGCTCATATTTTGGGTGTTTTAACGTTTTCCTTGAGTCTACATTTTGCTCAGTTTTGCATTTTTTAAAGTCTGGGCATCACAAAAACATAAAATGGGAGCTTCACTTTTTTAAAAAAATCACTTTACTATATTTTTTTCAGGATCAGTTTATGCTGTCGACCGTAACTGCCTATTTTCTACTACTCCACTCCACATCTCCCATGTTAGCTCACCCGTTCTAACTGCTGTACTCCATTGACTGGCAGGGCAGACATGGATGGGGACTCACTCTAGCAAAGATGTGGGCTGCACATGAGAAAATCCATATAGATAAGCAACTTTGACAAACTATTATTATCCAGAGCCTATGAATGAGTATCTTGAAAGTGGAAAGCAGGTAGAATGTTAATGTGCTAGTGTCATGAGCATCGAAGCAAAGAGATAGAAGCACTGTGAAATTACCACTAGGTGCTAAATGGTTGGATGTCCACAACTCTTCACAGAACATGGGGTTCAAGGCTTGTATGCTCTGTAAGGTAGGAGCTAGGGTGATACATGGCATCTCTGCTGAAGGAGCACAATGCTGGCACACACACGTTTTGGAACCCACCATTGGTTGTACATTGTTGAACATGGAGCTTGGCAGCAGACTAACCCTACATGTTCACATGTTACCCCAAGGACAATGTAAACTATGATTGCCCTGAGCATGGAGCCATTTGGATTAAACTGTCAATCAATGGAAACATGTTGGCTCTTCTAGTGAATCACATTTTTGCTACATTTGGTCACTGGTCATCTTCACAAACATTGTCATTGGGGTAAACAGTGGCTGAAACATGCAGCTTGATGCAGATGTAAGCTGGTGGGATCAGTATTATGCTAAAGCAGACATTCACCTGTGCTTTTATGGGATCTGTGGCAGTAATTGAAGACACACTGACAGTTGCAGATTGCCTATATCCCATATTGCTTTTGTCTTTCCTGGCAGCAATGTCATCTTTTAGCAGTATAATTGTCCACTTCTCAGAGCCAGGACAGTGCTACAGTGGTTTGAGGAGCATTGTAGTGAACTCATTTTGAATCCTATGGAACCCATCTGGATCGCTATCAGGCACCATCACCGCATACACAAATCAGCAGCCCATTATTTATGCACGTTAGATGACCTGTGTATAGACATCTAATGCCACAATCCAACCAAAAAATTTTTGGATCCCTGATAGGCAGAATTAGTTATGTGTTTCATTCCAAAGAGGGACAAAGAAGATATTAAGCAGGCAGACATAAAGTGTTGGCTCATCAGTGTATGTCTCATGATCTAAATATCTTTACAGACAATGCCAAAATACTGGAAACAAACTCAGTGCTACTCAGCCATACCCAAATGTGAGATCTGAGAAGAGGACACACACCAGAAAAACAGTATACAATTAAGAAATTATATGAACAAAACACTCAGAACCTACCACTAGTATTTCAAAATGAAGTTCACTGCAGTGCAGCTATTCTCCACTTAATCCCTCCTGAAATATCAGTTTTAGCATAGAGAAGCTTGGTTTCAAACATCAGCAGTGCAGCACACAGAACACAGCAATGATATCAAAGAAGATGAAAACAAATGACATTCTGCAGGTTCCTGTCACAAACATTCTCACCACTATGCTGCCTCTCTTGGGATATGTAACAACTGCACCCTGGCTAGCGCTCAGCAGCCATTTCCCACCAGTCAGTTTTCTACACTTCCAGGGAAGTTTCCTGTTTGGAGGTTCACACTGACTCTCTTGCAGTCACTCTGGCCTTTCTTTCTGATGTCACCAGACAATGGGCATCACCACTCAGAACCAAGGATTACAAGTGGCTCACAACAATCAAAAATGTGTCGCAAAGCAGAACATGAACCAGTTGCACCTTTTTGCACTATTCAGATAACTTGTCTAAATTGTTGTGTGAATCATTTTGATCTTCTTGTGAGTTTACTATACAGGAAAAACATCATCATCTGCAAGTAATCAAAGAGGATTTCTGGAATTGTTTCCCAGACCATTTTTCTACATTAATAACAGCAAAGGTCTTGTCATACTTCCTTGGAGAAAACTAGATATAACTTTGGTTTCCCTAGATGACTTCCCATCAGTTACTGTGTACTGTGACCTTTCTGAAAGGAAATCATGAATTAAACTAGTTAAAGAGGCTGTTGTATCGTATCTTAAGAAGGAATTCTAAATATTTAGCCCTGGGCAGGAGCATGTAGAGGAACTGTGGCTCAAGTTTAGAAAAATCATAAAATAATCACTTGAAGAATTTGTTTCTAATGGAGTAGATCATACATCCCATGGTATAAAGTCTCTGTAAAGAAATTTTTAAAGAAGCAGTAACTACTGTACAATAGATTAAAATGGCTGCTAAAAGAGAAATCCTGAATGAAATGTATCTGGATCTCAAAAGAGCATTGCATGAAGCATTCAAGGTTTACCACAATTGAATCTTATCAAAAAATTCTTTCATAACACCTGAAAAAATTCTGGTTGTATTTTTAGCCTGTCCATGGCATTTAAGATAGCGTCCATACACTCTTGTACAAAATAAAAACTGAAAGTTTGGATAGCGAGGCAAAAGCAGAAATGTCAAACTCTGTTTTCAAATGTTCAATTACAGAAAAAGATTCGTGAGTATTACTCCAGTTAAATTATCACACTACAATGAAGATAAGTGATATAAATATTAGTGTAAATAGCACTGAACTGTAAAAGGCTCCAGGGCCTGATGGAAACCATCCACAATTTGCAGCTGAATTAGCTCCTCTTGTAACAATAATACACTATAGATCCCATGAGCAAAAAATTGTTTCCAGTGGTCAGAGTGGACCTCAGGTCACCCCATTGTTCAAGAAGAGTAGCAGAACTGTCGTACAAAACTATCATCCAAAATCACTGACATCCCCCTGTTGCAGGATAAAAACATTTTCAGAGCTCAAACATAATGAAGTTTGTTGAACAGAATAACCTCCTCAAAGTTTTATATTATTTATAATACTTTACTGATCCACTAATCATTACTTCATTCATCCATTAATCATTTGCATTACAACAGCTATAATAAATGTAATATGCCACAAGTCAACACAGTGATATTATGATAACAATATTATGAGAAGGAAAGTAGCTACTCCCCACATATCACAGATGCTGAGCCGCAGATAGGCATAACAAAAACACTTCCGCAATTAAAGCTTTTGGCCATTGGCCTTTGTCAACAATAGACACACATACGCAGACACACACACTCATGCAAATGCAACTCACACACACGAGTTGTGTGTGTAGCTTGTGTGTGTGTGGTGAGAAGACTTTTTATCTATCCAATTAAATAATTTTATCAATGATTGATTTCTTTCATTGTTATAGTGTGTTAACATATATTTTAGAATTTCTTCTTCTTCTTGTTTCCTATAAGCCAACTAAAGACCACAACATTCAACTGTTGTACTTGATGTAAGTTTTGATGAACATTTTCTCACCATATTGTCCCTTCCTCTCCTTTATCCAAAGTCTCATTGGGTACCACCGAGTTCCTGCAGACCTTTTAACACTCCCAACAACTATTGTGACTATGCCTTCCTCCTTTGATGGTATGCAAGAAGCTCACTGGTCAGTCTGTTAGGATGTATCCTGTAAACATGTCCATACAAGGCTAGATATCTCTTCCTACTCATGTCTGTGATTTTTTTCACTGTATTTACAGAGCTCCTGGGTTGGATGTATTTTATATTAGTTACCTTCCTTGATTGGTCCCCATATCTTCCTCTTTTTCTCCTGGATTTCAACTTTGTCTGTGAGACCCTTCCTGTTGAGTACTAGGCACAATAAAGAACTTACTGCTGCAGGGTGTATGACTTGTAGTGTTTCATTTTTATCTTATAGAACTGACACCTTCAGTTATGTCATAGGAGTTCTCAGGCAGTTGATATGTCAGTTCCAGGTTGCTAACTTTAGTTGACAATGCTGTTCTTGTAGAAAGATAGGATTCCTTCCATTCTCCCAGGTATTTCTCCCTGCTCCAGGTGCAATGTGCAAGGAGAATCACTGACATTTGTGATGTATTGTGTTTTTTCAAGTGACTCATTTAGTTCTACCTTTGCTGCTTGTTGTCTGAGAACACTGAGCTGATTCACTGAAGTTTCCATTGGTAGGGAGGAAACAGCATGTTACAGTGTATGTAGAGCCATTGACAGATGTAGAAGTGAATTCAAGCATGTTGCAGAGAACTGTGCTATGACCCTTTCTGTTCAGGGTGTATTTATGACTTGGCACACAATATAGTGACAAATACAGTGACCTCATGCATTTTGGATATCATGCAGTCTCATTCTTGTTCTTTAATTACACCCTCTCTAGAACCATGAGCAGCTCCTTCATTAATTGCATTTTATTCTTCTCCTCCAAGACCCTCTTAATCCGTTCTTTTCTTCTCTCCCATTCTTTTTCCAAGATCTCCAGTGTCCTCTTCTCCTGACTGCACCACTGGTGACTCTCAGTCCTTTCCCTGTATCCTTCTATGTCATTGATCTACAGCATATTAGTCAGTGTGTACCAGTTTTCCCTCTTTTCCTCTTTGATCCCTAATTCTGATCAGTCCATCTTGAGTTCAGCAACCCATTCAGTCCTGTCTTTCCTCTTGTCTGGCCTTTTGTTGCCCATAATAATCCTGTCCATATTCCTCCTGACTAAATGCTCCTCAAATCTTGCCCTTTTCAGTCTGACTGCTCCTAATGTTCTCCCCATGCTCTGGAAAAGTTGTCCCATATGTCTTCACACCCATCTTTCATGTCATCTTTTGGGGCCTAGTATTTTACTTAGTATTTTCTCTTCACTATGCAATTGTTCCATAACATGATTTCCTTGTGTTATCATCCCAGCTGTATATAGTACTGCATTCCTCACTGTTGCCTTGTAGTGCCTTACATTTGCATCTGTAGATATATTCCTTTTATTGTACATATCCCTGGTCACAAGGCTGACTACATTTACTCATGGGCCCTGTTGCCCTTTTCATTCCCCATATACATATTTAGTATTCTCATTTTATCTTTTACTACCCTCCACTACCTAATAAATTCATTTAGCACTATGCTGAACAAAATTAGTGACAGTCTGTATTACTATTTGGTTCTAGTCCAGATCTCAGACTCTTCTGAAATGCTCCTGTGAATCTTACAGGTTAAGGAGGGAGAAGGGTAAAGAGAGGTGGGAAGTGGCAACAGGCAACAGGAGGAACAGGCCTAGAACTTTGTCTGACAGCTTCATGGTGAATGTGGAAAATAGATTTGACCTGTTGCTTCAGTTAGAAGCTGGTGAGCCTCAAGCAGTTACAGGTGTAGACAGGGCACAACAAACTTTCAGCAGCAAATTGAAAAGTAAGAATGTAGGGAAATCAGTAAAGAGAAAGAAAGTGTTGTTGTTAGGTAGTTCCCATGGAAGAGGTGTTGGCCAACTCTTGCAGGATGAACTAGGATCAGAATACCAGGTCACCAATTTTTTTAAACCTAGTGCTGGTCTGGAGCAGGTGACAGAGGATTTAGGATCACTTTGCAAAGATTTCACTAAGGAAGACACCGTGGTTATAGTGGGTGGGGCAGGTAACAGTATTGACAGAGATCCTGGGTACAGCATAGAGTGTGACCTGGCGAAGATTGCATCAGCATCGAGGCATACCAGTGTTGAGTTTGTATCTGTTCTTGGGCGCCATGACCGACCTCATTTGAACTCTTCTGTCAAGAGAGTTAATTTGGAGCTGGAACGGCTGCTCATATCGGGTGCGGGGTCACACATTGGTGTGGTTCATGTTGATTCTGTCAGTAGGTGGGATTATACTAGGCATGGCCTTCACCTCAACAGGAAGGGGAAGGGTAAATTGGCTGGGGAAATAGCAGGAAAGTTAAAGGGGGGAGGCACTGTCATGAGTGGTAAAATACCAGTGGTTATAGGATTCAGAAAAGACCCTTTTTTAGGGTAGGGAGGACAGAAAGAAAACAAATTTTAAGAGAGGTTAGAACTGAGACAAACCTTCAGTTTGAGAAAGAAATCAAAAAACATAATTCCAGCTTATTACATCAACATAAACAGCCATTGGTTAAGAATTTTCAACTGTCAGCAGATATTTTAACTCCATCCAATTTTAAGTCAGTCAATGTGAAATGTCAGCTATCTTTATTGCATCAAAATATTCGAGGACTGAGAAATAAAATTAATGAATTAACTATCTGCATAGATGAATTAGAGTCTTCAAACCCAGCTGACATAATCTGCCTCTCTGAACATCATGTGACCACTGGTATAGAACTTTTAAGTGTTACAGGGTTTAGGTTAGCATCTCACTATTGTAGATCAGAAATGGAGAAAGGAGGAGTTGCCACATTCATCAGGAACTGTCATAAATTTAAGAACATAGACATTCATAAATTTTGCCTAGAACAGCATATGGAAGCATGTGCAACAGAATTAGATTTTCACAAAAAATCTTTCATAATATTAAGTGTATATCGAGCACCTGCAGGTAACTTTAATCTGTTTGTAAACCACCTTGAAGCTGTACTGGCCCATTTAACAACCAAAAACAAAGAAATAGTGGTTGCTGGTGATTTCAATGTAGATTTCCTTAAAGACTCTCCCAATAAGAACCTATTTGAGTTAGTAACACTATCATTCAACTTAATTCCCACAGTAAAGTTCCCCACTAGGATAACCACTTGCTCACAAACAGCCATTGATAATATCTTTATAGAAAAGTCAAATGAACAAAATTATATTACAAAACCAATAGTCAATGGCCTCTCAGACCATGACATGCAGTTCCTTCTGTTAAATGTTAATACTGAACAGGATATAAAATCTGTTAAATCTGAGCTCAAGAGGGTAATCAGTAAGCCAAAAATTGATTATTTTAGGACACTCCTCAGAGACATTCACTGGACTGATGTTTACAGTGCTCATGGCATGAATGAAAAATACAACATTTTTGCTAATAAAGTGCTTACCTTATTTGAACACTGCTTTCCCCCAAAACTTACCAAGGTTAGAGCAAAGTCTACAAAGAAGCCATGGATTACTCGAGGAATAGGGGTATCTTGTAAAACAAAAAGAAAACTGTATCTGTCAATCCGAAACATTTCCAATGTTGATGCTATAGCACATTATAAGAAATACTGCAAAATATTAAAGACTGTAATACGGATGTCAAAGCAAATATATTACAAGGAAAAGATAGTCATATCAGATAACAAAATAAAGACAATATGGGATATAGTGAAGGAGGAGACCGGTAGAACCAGACATGAAGAGGAACAAATAGCATTAAGAGTAAATGATGCATTGGTGACAGATGTGTATAGTGTTGCAGAACTTTTTAACAAACATTTTATAACTGTTACTGAAAAGATGGGGTTGTCAGGTTCGGTAGATGCTGCTATGGATTACCTTAGACCAGACATTTCAAGTAACTTCCATAATATGAATTTGACCCTCACTACCCCAACAGAAATAATGTCCATCATAAAATCTTTAAAATCAAAAACATCTAGTGGGTATGATGAAATATCAACAAAGTTAATTAAAGAATGTGATTCTGAGCTAAGTAACATATTAAGCTATCTGTGTAACCAGTCGTTTATCAGTGGAATATTTCCCGAATGGCTGAAATATGCTGAAGTTAAGCCACTGTTTAAGAAGGGAGATAAAGAAATAGCATCAAATTTCCGTCCAATTTCACTGTTGCCAGCATTCTCAAAAATTTTCGAAAAAGTAATGTACAGTCGTCTTTATAACCATCTTATCTCAAATAACATACTGTCAAAGTCACAGTTTGGATTTCTAAAAGATTCTGATATTGAGAAGGCTATCTACACTTACAGTGAAAATGTACTTAATTCATTAGACAAAAAATTGCAGGCAACTGGTATATTTTGTGATCTGTCAAAGGCATTTGACTGTGTAAATCACAATATCCTTTTAAGTAAACTAGAATATTATAGTGTAACAGGAAATGCTGCAAAATGGTTCAAATCTTATATCTCTGGCAGGAAACAAAGGGTGTTATTAGGAAAGAGACATGTATCAAGCTATCAGGCATCATCCAACTGGGAACTAATTACATGTGGAGTCCCACAAGGTTCCATTTTGGGGCCCTTACTTTTTCTTGTGTATATCAATGACCTTTCATCAGTAACATTACCAGATGCCAAGTTTGTTTTGTTTGCTGATGATACAAACATTGCAATAAATAGCAAATCAAGTGTAGTCTTAGAAAGATCAGCCAATAAAATATTTGTAGACATTAATCACTGGTTCCTAGCCAATTCTTTGTCACTAAACTTTGAAAAAACACACTACATGCAGTTCAGAACTTGTAAGGGGTGTCCCAAGAGTATATGTCTAACATATGATGACAAGAAGATAGAAGAAGTGGACGGTGTTAAATTCTTGGGATTACAGCTTGATAATAAATTCAACTGGGAGGAGCACACCACAGAACTGCTGAAGCGTCTTAACAAATCTCTGTTTGCAATGCGAATTTTGTTAGACATAGGGGATATAAAAATGAAAAAGCTGGCATACTATGCTTACTTTCATTCCATAATGTCATATGGGATTATTTTCTGGGGTAATTCATCAAGCCAAGCTAAAGTTTTCCGGGCACAAAAACGTGCAGTAAGAATTATATGTGGTGTGAACTCAAGAACATCCTGCAGAAGCCTGTTTAGGGAACTAGGGATACTAACTACAGCTTCCCAATATATTTATTCCTTAATGAAATTTGTCATTAAAAATATATCACTTTTTCAAACCAACAGCTCAATTCATGGAATCAATACTAGAAATAAGAATAATCTTCACAAGGATTTAAAGTCACTTAGTCTTGTACAAAAAGGTGTGCATTATTCAGGAACACACATTTTCAATAACTTGCCAGCAGCCATAAAAAGCTTAACAACCAATGAAATTCAGTTTAAGAGAAGCCTAAAGGATTTATTGGTGGCCAACTCCTTCTACTCCATTGATGAATTTGTGAGGAAAACCAACTGATTTGTATATAAGTACAACATAACTTCTGCACAATTTCAGTGCAGTAATGTGTTCACTGAAAATTTGTGTGTGTGTGTGTGTGTGTGTGTGTGTGTGTGTGTGTGTGTGTAAGTATAATCTAACTTCTGCACCATTTCAGTGCAGTAATGTGTTCATTGTAAATAAGTATTACAGTAGTTGTATTACATGTTTCTTACCTTATAAATAAATATAAAACTTTTTTATTTTAAATTCAGTGCAATAGTATTTGTAAAATGACTCTTAGTGTTCATTAAAAAATGACGATCATTCCACTTGGGACCTGTGGAATGGTACATTAGCTTATTTGTTTTAATTTAAATATTTGTCATGTAGTGTTGTTTTTCTGACATGTTCCACATCCTGGAGGACCTCCTCACTACGGATCAATTGGAATGAAAGTAAATCTAATCTAATCTAATTACCCTTGCCTTTGCAGGTACTAGAATTTCCATTCTCAGTTCTCATCTAGTGCTGTTCAGTCTTCTATTCTTCAGGACCTTTCCGAGAGTTTGTCAGAGGCATTCTTACGCCTGTGTAAAGTCCAAAGGAGATTACTGCCATCTTTTTTCTCTGTAAGGCCCTTGTTCTGTCAGTTTTGTCAGGCTGAATATTTGTTCTATACATCTTATTAGATTTCAGTTTTTAGTCTCCAAGTGTACTATCTATAAATGTTCTCATAGCCTCTTTGGGAGCAATTCTGGCAGCACTTTGTAGTTGTGTAGTGTCGAAATTCCTATGTAGCTGTTTGCATCCCTTTTGTCCTTCTTATTATGTATTGCTATATTGCTATGACTACTTTCTTCCATCCTTGTGATAACTTCTTCATTCTGGAAATGTGCCAGGTAACTGTGATCATGTTGTCTACTGTCACCTCCCTTCATTATCATCTCCATGTCTGTCCCATCCTCACCATTTGCCTTAGTATTCTTCAGCTTGCTGATGACCTGTACGACTTCATCCCCAGTTGGAAGCTTTGATTATGTCTTTTCTGTGTCCAGCATCATTTCTTGTTGTCGTTAGTTAGTTTTTAGTTCAACAGGTCATCAAAGTACTCTGTAAGCATCCTACAGTTTTCATTTGCACTAAGACTCAATTTCCCTTTTTTACTACAGTACTCTGGTGACATATCATGTTGCACTCATTTTGAATTTCCTGAGAAAGTCACTGATGTATTTCCTGAATTTGTCTTCTATCTCATCCATTTCCTGTTTCATCCTCTGCCTTCTGGTCCACCTTAGTGTTATTCTAGCCACTTCCTTCTTAAGGAAACCTCTCATTTCTTGAGTTCTTCTTATTACTCTGATTTCTCCAGGCTTTCCTACAGTCTGATATAGTATATTTACAGTTCTAGTTCACCACCAGTGCTTCTTTTTCTTTTCTTCTGATTCTACATGTTTGGCCTCTTCTGTTCCCATTTATTGTATATTTCATTCCCCTCTTTGTATTTGTGTTCATTGTGCCTTAATTTATCTTTGCCTATCTTGGTATTTTCACTTGCTCCATTTGTCTGTAGGTGTCTAACCCTGTTTGGAATCCAATGACACTTCATTTCTGTAAGATAGTGATCTGGCTTTATTCATGTGTTCTTCCTAACCTTCACATTTATGGTCTCTTTAGTGTTGTCCAACCGACTGCTACAAGGTCAATCTGGTATTCCCTTGGACTTGCCCACATCTTCTTCTTGCACATCTTGGCCCTAAAATGTACTGTCATCAGTATCATTTTGTGTTCTTGATACAGTTCAGTTAATCTTCCACATTTTTATTTGTCTTCTCATATCCTGAGTAAAGCCCTACTGTTCCCTTATCATGATTCTTCCTTTCAATCTATGCATTATAATCACCTACAAGAATCTTCATTTGTCTGTATTCTGTGCTTTTCAGTGTATTGTCTATTGTCTCCCAGAGACTGTCTACTTCTTTCAGGTCCTTCATGTTCTTGTCATTAGGTGGTGCACATCCATTTGTTATTCTATTCTTTTTGTTACCCAGTGACTGTTGATAACTTTTTTGGTCTATTCTTCACTTCAACTATGCCATCCTTATATCTTTTGTTGGTTGTGAACCCATACCAAAGCATTTAGGTATGAGCCTTTCTTTCGCTACTCTCAAACAATGGAAAATACAGAAAGGAGTGTAGCAATATCCTGAAAAGGGAAGTTGCTACATACCATATAGCAGAGACACTGAGTTGCAGAAAGGCTCAACAAAAAGACAGTCACAAACAAGCCTTCAGCCAACAAGGTCTTTGTCAAAAATACGCAAAACACACACACACACACACACACACACACACACACACACACACACACACACACATGACTGCAGTCTCTGGCAGCTGAAGCCGCACTGCAAGCAGCAGCAGTGCTTCATGGAAGAAGCAACAGGGTGGGGGTAAGGAGGAGGCTGGGGCAGGAAGGGGGAGGGATAGAAGTGTAGGGGTTGTGGATAGTGAAGTGGTGAAGTGCTGCTTGGGAGCATGCAGGGACAAGGTGGAGAGAGGGTAGGGCAGCTACGTGCAGTCGGGAGGTTAGACAGAGGGCAGGGAAGAGTTTGGAGGGAGGGGGGGGGGGGGGGGGAGGAGGGTAGCAGAAAGGAGAGAAGTAGAAAGACTGGGTGCATTGGTGGAATGAGGGCTGTGTATTATTGCTGGGATGGGAACAGGGAAGGGGCTGGATGGGTGAGGACAGAAGGCAGAAGGGTTATGGGAATGAGGATACATTGCAGGGAGAGTTCCCACTTGCGCAGATCAGAAAAGCTGGTGTTGTTGGGAAGGATTCATATGGCACACACTGTAAAGCAGTCATAGAAATGAAGGATGTCATGTTGGGCAGTATACTCAACAACAGGGAGGTCCAGTTGTTTCTTGGCAAAAGTTTGTCGGTGACCGTTCACGTGGACAGACAGCTTATTGATCATCATGCCCACATAGAATGAAGCACTGTGGTTACAGCTTAGCTTGCAGATCACATGACTGGTTTCACAGGTAGCCCTGCATTTAATGGGATAGCTGATGTTTGTAACCAGACTGCATTAGGTGGTGGTGGGGTGATGTATGGGACAGATCTTGCATCTAGGTCTATTACAGTGATATGAGCCATAAGGTAAGGGATTGGGAGCAGCAGTTGTGTAGGGATGGATGAGTATATTGTGTAAGTTTGTTGGATGGTGGTGTACCACTGTGGGGGGGGGGATTGGGAAGGATAGTGGGCAGGACACTTCTCATTTCAGGGCATGATGAGAGATAGTCGAAACCCTGATGGAGAAAGTAATTCAGTTGCTCCAGTCCTGGCTTTTATGAGTTATGAAGGTAATTCCCCTCTATGGCCAGATGGTGACACTTTGGAGGGTGGTGGGAGACTGGAAAGATAAGGAACAGGAGATTTGTTTTTGTGCGAGGTTGAGAGGGCAATTATGGTCTGTGAAGGCTCCACTGAGACCCTCAGTATATTTTGAGAGGGACTGCTCATCACTGCAGATAAGATGACCACTGGTGGGTAGGCTGTATGGCAGGCATTTCTTGGTATGGAATGGGTGGCATCTGTCAAAGTGGAGGTATTGCTGGTACGGCCATGGGCGTTAGGGATGTTAATGTAAAGGGAGTTGGCATCAATAGTGACAAGCAGGGCACTGTGTGGTAAAGGGACAGGAACTGTAGAGAGTCAATGGAGGAAATGTTTGGTAGCTTTTATACTGGAGGATAGGTTCTGGGTGATAGGTTGAAGGTGATGGTCTATGAGAGCAGAGATTCTCTCAGTGGGGGCACAGTAACCAGCCACAGTGGGGTGTCCTGGGTAGTTGGGTTTATGACTTTAGGAAGCATCTAGAAGATGGGAGTGCAGGGAGTGGTAGGTGCGAGCAGAGTGTTGGGCTCTGGGGAGTGGTTCTGGGACAGGCCTAAGGATTTGAGGAGATACTGGAGAGCCTGCTGGATTTCTGGAATGAGGTATTGTGGTAAGATTTGTAGGTGGATGTACCTGATAGCTTCCAGTGTCCTTCTGCCAGGTAGTCCTTATGAGATGTAACACTTGCCCTCCAGGAACTAGAACAACCTGCACAATACCGCCTCAAAAAACTCTCCACTCTGCTCACTCACTACTCCTGCTTTGGAGTACCAATGTTCACAACCTCTACAACAACCTCCAAATGTCCCCTATGTCCCCTCACAGCTGACATATCCTGTCTTGCGGACCTACTACTTTTACCCCACCCTCCAAAGCTCCCTCCCACCACCACACAGAATCCAGAACCTAAACAGAACTGAAACACAGTCATGAACCTTTCCTCCAGAAGCCTTAGGTCCACAGAAATATCAGTCCTTTCCAAAGGCCTCACCTTTTGCCCCACTCCCAAATTTAATCATGCATTGCTTGTTAAAGATCTCCTCTCCTTCTCCCAGTACCTACAGTGAAAACACTTTTCTGCCACAAACTGTAGCAATCAGACTCAACCAAAGACCAATGTTGAACACTGCCTGACTCAGTTCACTCCTCCATCCAACTGTGACCCATCCCCACTGCCCCCACTTTACACCCTGTTAACTTTCCAGAATTTCTTAACCTCAAACCTCTCTTCACCATCATCCCCAAATCTATCAACATGCAAACTAACTTTACATCTGCAGAAAGAACCACAGTCCACAATCTAAAAACTGATTTTGACCTCATAATCCTACCTGTAAACACTGTTGTTTTGAACTGCAATGATTATCTGCCAGAAGGACTCTGCCAGCTATCAGATACATCCATCTACAAACCTTGCCACAGTGACCCCATTTCAGAAATCGAGCCAGATCTCCAGTCTCTCCTCAAATCCTTAGACCCACACCAGAACCTCTCTCTAAACTCCCTCTCTCTGCCTATCCCTTCCACTCCCCACACTGCTACTGTCTACATCCTTCCTAAAGTCCATAAACCTAACCATCAAGGATACCCCATTGTAACCGGTTGCTGTGCCCCCACTGAGAGAGTTTCTGCTGTCTCAGACCAACACCTACAACCTATTACTTGGTGCCTACCCTCCTATATAAAAGATATCAATCACTTTCTACAACAGCTCTCCACAGTTCCTGTCCCTTTACCATATGGTGACCTGCCTGTGACTATTGATGTCACCTCCACTTACACTAACACCCCTAATGCCCATGGCCTTACCACGATTGCACACTACCTTTCCCAGTGCCTGACATATTTCAAACCAATAGCCTCCTTCCTAGTCACCATGACCAACTATATCCTCACCCACAATTACTTCTCTTTTGAAGGCATTACATACAAACAAATCTGAGGTATGGCTATGGGCTATGGGCACCTATCTGCAGGAATCATACCTAAAAACCCAGAATCCTAAACCCCTCACCTGATTCAGATTCATTGATGACATTTCTGTGATCTGGATTGAGGGTGAGGATACCCTATCCACATTCCTCCAGAACCTCAACAGCTTCTCCCCCATTTGCTTCACCTGGTCCTACTCAATCCAACAAGCCACCTCAAAGATGGCTATATCAGTACCTCTGTCCATATCATACCTACTGACTACCAGCAATACTTCCACTTCAATGGCTGCCACCCATTCCATACCAAGAACTGCCTTGCATACAGCCTACTCAGCAGTGGTCATTGCATATGTTTTGATGAGCAGTCCCTCTCAAAATATACCGAGGGTCTCATTGAACACTTCACAGACTGTAATTATCCTCCCAACCTCGTGCAAAAACAAATCTCCTGTCCCTTACCTTTCTAGTCTCCTACCCTCCCAAAGTGCTACCATCCAGCCATAGAGGAGCATGCCCCTCGTAACTCATACCAGCTAGAACCTGAGCAACTGAATTATCTTCTGGGCTGGGGTTTCGACTACCTCTCATCATGCCCTGAAATGATAAATGTCCTACCCACCATTATTCCTGACCCTCCCACAGCGGTACTTTCACCATCCACCAAATCTACACAATATAATCATCTTGTGGTGTTGCAGTTCTTCTTTTTATGTCTGTGTTTGCTATGAAATAGTAAGAGGCATTCAGCCTCATGCAAGACACTTTTTTTTCTGTTTTGTTTCACCCAGACATGTTTCAGCTCATTTTATGCTATCTTCAGTGGTTATTTTTTATTTTCTAACTCACATAAGACATTTATTTTGGTAGCTATTCTGCTACACAATCTACATGTTTTGAAAAATCAGAGAAAGTGCAGTGTCAACCAACCACAGGTCATGAAATCATCCTATTCGCCTTACCAACAACATATGAGAAAGCACCACAATATCAAAACCATGAGACATTGTAGATTGCGTAGCAGAATGTCCAATAGTACCATGTAAGTTAGAAAATTAAAATTAAACCTAAAGCAGAATTCCTCTTCCCACTACACAATATACTCGTCCATCCCTACATAACCGCTGCTCCCATCCCCTTACCTCTTGGCTCATATCCCTGTAATAGACCTAGATGCAGGCCTGAAACCACTGTGCTTCATTCTATGTGGGCATGTCAACCAATAAGTTGTCTGCTGCATGAATGGCCACTGCCAAACTGTGGTCAAGAAGCATCTGGACCACCCTGTTGCTGAGCATGCTGCCCAACACGACGTCTGTCATTTCAATGACTGCTTCACAGTGTGTGCCATATGGATCCTTCCCACCAACACCGGCTTTTCTGATCTACAGAGCTGGGAACTCTCCCTTCAATATGTCCTATGTTTCCGTACTCCTCCAGGCCTCAACCTTCCTTAGTCAGTGTCCTCACCCGTGCAGCGCTTCCTTGTTTCCATTCCAGCACTACACAGCCTCATCCCACCAATGCACCCAGTCTTTTTACTTCTTTTCTTTTCCACTTCCCTCACCTCCCTCCCACCTCTCCCCTTCTCGCTGTCTAACCTCCCGATTGCACCTAGCTGCCATAACCTCTCTCCACCTCGTTCCTGTGCAATCCTCAGCACCACTTCACTATCCTCCACCCCTAGCCTCCTATCCCTCCCCCTTCCTGCACCAGCCTCCTCCTTACCCCCACCCTGTTGCCACTGCCATCATGGACTACTGCTGCTGCTCTCAGTGTGGCTTCAGCTGCCAGAGACTGCAGTCATGTGTGTGTGCGTGTGTGTGTGTGTGTGTGTGTGTGTGTGTGTGTGTGTGTGTGTGTGTGTCTGTCATCTATTTGTGATAAAGACCTTGTTGGTTGAAAGCTTATTTGTGGCAGTCTTTTTGTTTGGCATATCTGCGACTCAGCATGGTGAGTAGCAATTTTCCTTTTCATAAATTTCTTTCTCTACTCTGAGTTCTAAGTACTGCTACATGCTGTGTGTATGTTTGGTTGCTTGGCAGACAGCTGAAACAAAATGTTCAAACGTGTGTGAAATCTTATGGGACTTAACTGCTAAGGTCATCAGATCCTAAGCTTACACGCTACTTAACCTAAATTATCCTAAGGACAAACACACACACCTATGCCCGAGGGAGGCCTTGAACCTCCGCCAGGACCAGCCGCACAGTCCATGACTGCAGCACCTTAGACCACTTGGCAAATACCGCATGGCAACAGCTGAAACACTTTACTTATTTTTCATTTGGCATAAACACTTGGACACAGGGTATTTAAATTAGAAAAATAAGCTGTAAAAAGAGCCAATAGGAAGGAACAATGAAGGTGAACTGTTAAATCAGCTGTTAAATGAACATTAAAATCAGCAATAAAGAAGAACATTGAAATGAACAATAAAATAAGCAATAAAAGAATATTGAAATAAGCAATAAATTTGAATTGACAATAATTTGAGGAATATGAGAACAAGCATAATCCTCAAATGTTATTGCCTAAGTCATCAAGCAGGAAAACTGTGGCATCATTCACTAAATGTATATCTGTTTTTGCTCCTGTTAATGCCCTGATATTGCAGTCACAATATGTTTCATTGTCCAGTGCAGACCATGTCAGTCACACTGAAGGCTTTAGAATTTGCTCCATTTTTACATAAGATCATTGCAAAGTCCACATGAGTTGAGAATCCTGTTAGGAGTTTTCAGTTGTTGGAGGGGAAGTTTGAACCCAGTAGGCCCTTGTGTGGCATTGTAAATGGCTCAATGAGTTGCCAAATTATAGTGCTCCAATCTGTCCAATACTTCACATTGATGCTGAAGTCTGTGTCTGGTCCACTAAGGCTAATGTGGGTTTCCTGGACCTCAAGCTTCTCAGTGGTACATGATGAATGTCCTTATGCACTGTCAATACTGGGTCACTTTGTGCTTCAATTGATGGACCAAGAAGCCCTTTTGGTGGAGTGGAGGTGTTTTATAGAGTGGAGGTGGGGCAATGTTACTTAGCACAGGTAACCTTTGCAGGGTGTGCTTTTCATGCACCCATTGATGATACACATCTTGTTGTGAAGTTTGGCCTCTATTGTCCTTACATGGTTGTTATTCAACCACACAAAGGAGCAGCACTCCACAAAAGTGCATACAATTCCTAGGGCAGAACTGCCACGCAATTTGTGTAGGGTATTGTTGTGTGTGTTGAGTTTAGCTGCCACCTGCTTCTAAATTTTTTCTTAAGGACAGAGTATGATCCAGTGAGACATCAATCTTCTTAGGAAACTGAATGTGGGTGAACAATTTATTGTTGAAGTATACTTTTGAAGATTTTGTGGCTTTTGTGTTATTCAGACAAAAACATGTTGTTTCCACTTCACTTGTGCTGACAGTAGGTCTCCAAACAGAGTAGAACTTTCCAATGACTTTCAGATCTTGGGAAAGGAAACTGCCAGCATCTTCCATCTGCTTGGTTTGGAAAGTTTTTATTGAGTCATTGGCATAATAAAATTTCTTTCCTTTCATTTCTGGAATGACTGATATGTAAAGTTTAAAAAGTAGAAGCTCCAGCACCAGTCCTTGAAGGAGGCTGCTCTTTATTTTTTGGACACTACTGATATTATCACCCATTATTCTCTGAATGGTTCTGTCACACAGTGTGTTACTGACAAGACATAAGAGTTTCTGTCAAGGGATATTGTGGTACAATTTGTAATTACAGTAGACCACTTTCCATATGGTGTCATATGCAGTGGTGAGATCCACAGACAACTGTCATCTTGAGTCCTTGTTGGAGCCCTGGTTCATCTTTGATGATTACAGTAAGTACATAATCTTCATTGCTTCTGTTGTGACAAAACCAACTTGCTCCATTCATAGGTATTTTTGCACTATTGGTTCAGCCCAGTTTAGAATGAGCCTCTCCAAAGCTTATAGGTGATGCTTAGGAGGTAAATTGGGTGCCAACTTCCTGGTTTGTTCCTTGGTTTACCTGATATCTGAATTTAGAAAAGATATTATTTTAGCTTTTGAAACTCAGATGGTTCATTATCAGGCAGCATAATATGTTAAAATAACTGGCTCTCCATTCTCTAGTCTATTGGACACTATGTGTTTGGAATTGAGAGAGAACACCATCAAATCCTGGGACTTCCTGTTTTCATATTATGGAGGTTGAAACTTACTTCATCAACTGTGATATAGTGGGAGAGGTTAAATGAAGCTTTTTCTGACTGATGGAATGCATTGAGGTGGTGCTTGATGAAGGTGGTATGTTCCTTGTCTCTAGTAGGAACTCTTGACAAGGATATAGTTCATGAGGCAACCTGGTTTGGACAGATGACTGGAATTTGTCATTTGGATGCATTGGCATCTCTAAGTTTCTTTTGGAGGTAATGCATCAGTAGTTTCATCCCTTTACCTTCTTCAGGCTGCATCAAAGTTCTGTAGGAGCCCATCAGCAATTTCAATATAATTCTCCTGCAAACATCTCTGGTATAATTCCTCTATCTCTTCATTCTGTCCTCGAGAGTATTTCTCACAATGGGTCTGCAGAATATATCATTTTGCAGCTGCTATTGTTTGCAAGTGTGCAATAGTTACACCTACTCATAGGGATCCACCACAGAGTTTGGTTAATGATATTAGAAAGTTTTTGCCAATTTTCTTTTTGCTGGTTCCATCTGGGTCTTGGGAAGAGAAATGATAAGAGGGATATTCATTCCAATTTCCTGAACAATGAGGTCATGATGTGTGGGAAACTGTCCTTAGCTTTCCCATATGTGGGGGTAAGATGTGAGTGTGAATTCTTTGTTGTAAAGCTCAGGTCAGGGTTCATTTATGTATTGTGTGTTGTGGATTTGAATGTTCTTTTATCTTCTCCATGAAAGACCAGGTAGAGATGCTTTTCTTTGGCCAAGATTGATAACTTGCCCCCAAATTCATCAGCTGTGTGATATTTCCATTCAGAGTGGTGACTGTTGAAATCTCTAGTGTGTACTGTAGGTTGGGGATGAGTATCTGTAATGTTCTACATCTTGCTGTTTGCCGGGGCTTGTATATGTTTAGCACAGTTATTTCACTAATTTTGGTGACTGCTTGTTGGAAACAATCTGCTGAAAGTGTGATTAGGGAGGCAGTTTTGATATTGCTCCTTATATAGGTTGTGAATCCATAATGTTGCTGGTACCCAGCTCCCAGTAGATCAGACCCAAGGATCCGCCCCTGAATGTGTGTTGCTCTTCACTTTTGATGTGCCTTTCTGGATGAATAGCTATGTTGACTTGATTTTCAATTTAAAAATTTGAAGGGAACTTCCTCTTAGAAGCATTAATTCCCATTATGTTCAGTTGGCATATCTGGGTAGTGCTGCCCAGCTCTCTTGTCAATACAGGCTCAGAAGTCTGATGCTTCATTCTCTTTGTAATTGTATTAATTATCCTGAGTATTTGAAAATGAGAAAATTCACAAGTGGTCACAAGTTGACTTCTGGCTCTAGGTTTTTGTTTTGAAGTAACTATTCTTTAGTAGCAACCAGGGGACATGCGGCTTAAGGAATGCTCTGGATCCGAGCAGTCATTGTCCCTTGAGACATGGAATTCCAAATCTCCAGTTCAGAAGACAGGTGGTGCTGCTGATTCTGACAGTCCATGGCACAGGAAAACTGAAATCTGGATCATCCTTTTCACTATTCCAGACATCACTGAATGACATAAGTCAAGATAGAATAGATCAATTGATTAAAAATAGAGAAATGATCAGTGTCATGTACATAGGTGTGTCATGTCAAGATCCAGCTAATCTGCATAGCTTTCAGACTGATTTGTAAACATTTCTTGCACACATTAGCCAGCTAATAGATAAATTATGCATGAAAATAAAATGTAAATAGTTCTGACCACCACTGGATTAATGTAAGTACATATTTTTTTAGCACATTATGTGGAGTTACAAATATACATATCAATAGAAGGCTTGTTTATTAATCTTAAAATAAATACTTAAAGTAGTGAATATGACATACATATATAACATATATTAAAGTTAATTGATACTTTCCAAAAAATTTCACATATTTGTAAAATTGCATACAAACATTCTGCTTTAATTTTTAGCTTCATGATATTCTTTTAACACTGCATGGACAAATTTTAACCAAGTGACACATTAATGTACCGTACCTTAGAAAAATGTACAGAATGCATCCTGCATTTACAGGCTCCTTGTCAGATTTCCTTCAACCTCAAAGGGAACTCATACTGGGGACAAGAGGGAAGGGGGAGCTGTGGCTTCCTCTAGTCCTCAGGGAAACCAAAATATACAGTGTTGTCAGGTGTTTTTCTTCCAAGAAAATATTTAAAAAGCATTAAAATGCAGGTTTTTAACCTGGTTAAAACTGGAACATTTTAATGGTTATTTAAAAGTCACCATTCATCTTCTAAAATATTAAAAATACTCCATATCCCCAGGTCTAGCCCCCCCTCCCCCTCCACCACAAACTACCAAATGGGCACACTTGCTTCAATGTGACAATCATTTTACTTCTTGTGTTATAATCATAGATATCTCTGTTTAACAATGCAGCACAATTAATTTTTACATTAAATAATGGTTTTGTATGTGAATAGTGATTCAATATATTTAGTTCCCCAGATGTATTTCTGGAGGAGTTTGTTGGAGGTAATTTTTTTATAAATCTTATAGCTCTCTTTTGTGCCTCCAGCAATCTTTGTATGCATAAAGTTCCAGCATTTCCCCAGACCAAGATACCACGTGGCAGTTGTGACTGAACTACCCCATAGTGCATTGTTGGTAGGGCTTATGTGGTTAGTGTCTTCATCATTTTTCCTGCTAGAATTATGTTTGAGCTCATTTTATGACAGATGTTATTTATATGATTCACCCATGAGAAGTCTGCAGCTTATGGCCTAGTAATTAACATTTCTCCCAAGATGTATTCCAGGTCAGGACAGAAATTTTTTTCACTCAAGGACTGAGTGTGTTGTCCTCATCATTTCATCTCATCTTCTTCAATATACAAATTACTGAAGGGGTATCAACAGGAAGACTTGTACCAGGTGATCAAACAGTCCTAGATGGAGTTCTCAGCCAATAACATTGCAATGATCATTTCATTTCAGATCCCATGAGAAGAACCTGCCCACCACTACATTGAGAAATTTATAACTTTCTGTTCTATTAGATCTGAGTCTCCAAACTTGATGGTAATCTTGTTCAAGTTATGTGTTTTGTTTGTATGTATTCATAAAAATGTGGTTTTATTAGGATTTCTAAAAAGATTATTCCACAGAGGTAATTGTTTGCAGTTTTAATATTTAGAGCCACTTTCTTTTGTAAACTGTCTGTTTAAACACTACTGATGACAAATGAAGTGTCATCTACACACATGACAGTACTGTATTGAACTGGGGAGCTAGAAATGATGGAGAGGCTTCGTCCCCGCTATAGCCTCAGTGGTACACAACCCCACAACAGGCTACAGCAGTCCACTCACCTCTCCACCGCCCCACACCAAACCCAGGGTTATTGTGTGGTTTGGCCCCCCGTGCCCCCCCCCCCCCCCCCCCCCCCGCAATGTCCCACACCAGACGAGTGTAACCCCTATGTTTGTGTGGTAGAGTAATGATGGTGTACGTGCATGTGGAGAAAGTGTTTGTGCAGAAATTGCCAACATAGTGTAACTGAGGCAGAATAAGGGAACCAGCCCGTATTTGCCAAGGCAGGTGGAAAACTACCTAAAAACCATCCACAGACTGGCCGGCACACCAGACCTCGGCACAAATCTGCCAGGCGGATTTGTGTCAGGGACTGGCCCGCCTTTCCCACCTGGAAATCTGTGTGTCAGACCGCATGGCTAACAGGATGGGCTTCACATGATGGTACTTCCACATACTCTTTTGGGCATATCATTTATGTATAAAATGAAAAGTGATTGGCCAAGCATTGATCCTTGAGGCACACCAACAAATTCAAAATTCAAATAGACATATCTTTATTTGTGCACACTGTTTTAAGACCTCAATTGCTTTCCTCCTGTACTGTAACACTGAAACGCTTTGAATAACTCTTCACAATGACAAGCTTTTGAAAGTCCAAGAAATGTACCACAAGCTTTGTTCTGATAACGCAGTGCCTTAGTTACAAATGCTAAAAATTCAATTATTATTATTTTGGTGGATTTACACTTCCTAGGACCATGCTGTACATCATTCAAAATATTGTCTCACCCAATAAAATATACTGTACTCCTTCTATTATTTTAGATAAGAAGTGTGTGATAGTTATTTCTCTGTAATTTACTGGATATTCCTTGCTGTCTTCTTTGTATAAATAGATCGTGTTACTCTTTTCTCAGAAATGTAGGAAAGAGCGTAAGTGATGAGTCTTGGGCAGAACTGCTGTCCCAAGCAAATGCCAGTGGTGCATATGATTCCTTCTCTTGAATGTTCATCGGGTATTTTGAGATGTGCTTCCAAAGAATAAGATTCCACAGTAATACAAAAGGCAAGTTCCAGGATCAGATCAGGCATTAAAAATTCTTGTTGAAATCTGAAAAGTCTAATTTTTAAAATGAAAACATTCATAATCCAAATTTGAGACAACAGAATAACATGGGTATTTATTGAGAATTAATTGCTAAGGCACAACTTGTGACTAATGACAGATTAAGAAGACAATCTGATAACAATCCAGAAGCAATTTAGGGGATTGTGAAGACTGAAACAAGGTAGAGAGGTGAAGAACAGGATATAATTCTCAAAACTGCAGAAAAATATTAATCGTGAAAAGAAAATTTACCGAATTATATAAACAACTATTTCATTACTGTGAAAACTTCATTAAACTTGAAATTAACAAATCAAGATAAAGTAGAATCTTCAAAGCCTGTCTGTAGTATGAGGGTAGATCCAACAAATGAAAATGAAGTGTTAAAAGTGATAAGACTTGAAACCTAAAATGTCTTCAAGAGTTGATCAGGTGTCAGTCTCTGTCACAATTAATATCACTCTGCGGATTGCAAGGCCCTTGGCAAATTTAGTCAGCTCATCATTTAGGAAAGAAGAGTTTTCTAAAAGGTTGAAAAAGAAAAACAATGTTAAAAATGGCAAGTATAAGGTAAAAAACTATCAGTCAGTATCAGTCTTTCTGGTATTCTCCAAAACATAGAAAAGCTGGTGAAACACCAAATTTAGAAATATCTAAATCTGATGGAATTTCATTTTCTTGGAGACATAAGAGTCTGAACTTTACCTTCAAAAAAGACCGAAGCTGAAGCAATGTATTAAAATCTGTGACACAGCCAGGATTTGAATCCATCTCTCCCACTTCACGTATGATAACAACTACACCACTGCAGGACTTTGGTTCCCAGTGCTGCACAGACTACCCTACCCCAGTGCCGTCCCTAACGCAAACTTCAGTTCACAGCTTCAGGCCATTTTCCCCCTCTTAAATCATTACTGTTATGGCTCTCCCGAAATTGTAATAGCACTGCAGTTTTGTATGTAATGGGGAAATACTGCCTGTACCTCAGGTGTAGGTGATCTACTGAGCTGATGGAATTACAGTATCCTTTAGACACATGAGTCTCAACTTTGCCTTTGATAAGGATAGCTGTGGCACAAATTTTAATTTACTGCTTCAGCTTCTACCTTAATCAAAGATGAAGCTGAGACTCATATGTGTTCAGGAAAATGTAGTTCCATCAGATAAATAGATCACCGTTGCCTGGGGTATAGGCAGATTTACCCGTACCTAAAAAGATGCTGTGGCGTGGCAGCCGGAAGGGCCTTCGGCCACCCCAAAACATTAACCATGCCAAATCCATAGTTAACCCTGCTGACCCTGTGCACAATGCGGGATAAAGGCAGTAGCAAAAGATAGAAAGAAAGAAAGAAAGAAAGAAAAAGATGGTGTGCCATTCTAATGTGAGATAGCCTTAGAAATAGTAACAATTTATGAAGGAGAAGATGGGTTGAAGATATGAACTGGAATTTGTTTTATAGAGGATGCTGGACTAGATGAATCTGTGCAGTTGTGGTAGCCACAATGCTACAGAAGTGCAGTCGTTAGCACATTGACCTAGTGACTAGGAGACCTGGGTTCATGTCCAGCTGCAGCAAAAATTTTTATTCATTGCTTTAACTTCTATCCTTATTGAAGGGGAAGTTGAGACTCATATGCCTCCAGAAAATTGCAGTTCCATCAGACCAACACCTCACCTATGCCTGAGGTAAAGGCCAGATTTCCCCGTTATGTACAAAGGTGGGGTGCTATTCCAATGCGAGAGCGTCTTAACAGTAGGGACGATTTAAGAAAGGGTAATGGGCTGAAGGTGTGAATCAAAGTTTGTGTTAGGGAGACTAGGAGAGTTTGTGCAGGCGCAATAGCCACAGTGCTGTGGTGATGTAGTGGTTACCAAATCTACCAAAAAAGCAGAAGACCCAGATTCAAGTCTTGGCCAAGTCACAAATTTTCATTAATTGATTCAGCTTCTATCCTTCTCAAAAATCTCTAAATGACCATTAGTTACTAAACAGCAATGAGCAAGTTTCATGCAGGTAAAAATATGGAAACGGCAGTAGTTTAACGTGTTACACTGAGCAAAGATACTGTCAGTCATGGTGACCTTTCAGAAAAGAAAGCATTAGATATACAAAGGTCTTTGAATTACATCTGTTCAACCGAACACAGCTTGTAAGACTTATGTCACCTAACTCCAGTCACAAAATCAGTTTAACTTCAGATGAAAAAAAAAAAAAAATCTGGAAATAGAAGTACTGTAAGACAGTATTCTAAGTCTCGTATTATTTCTTATCATATACCATATACACATCTCTGATAGTGCAGCCAATGTCATTCCATCCATTCACAGGTGATACTTGTGTGATACATCTACATTTATAATCCGCAAGCCACCCAACAGTGTGTGGCGGAGGGCACTTTACGTGCCACTGTCATTACCTCCCTTTCCTGTTCCAGTCGCGTATGGTTCGCGGGAAGAACGACTGTCTGAAAGCCTCCGTGCACGCTCTAATCTCTCTAATTTTACATTCGTGATCTCCTTGGGAGGTATAAGTAGGAGGAAGCAATATATTTGATACCTCATCCAGAAATGCACCCTCTCAAAACCTGGTGAGCAAGCTACACCGCAATGCAGAGCGCCTCTCTTGCAGAGTCTGCCACTTGAGTTTGTTAAACATCTCCGTAATGCTATCACGGTTACCAAATAAACCTGTGACGAAACGCGCCGCTCTTCTTTGGATCTTCTCTATCTCCTCTGTCAACCCGATCTGGTACGGATCCCACACTGATGAGTAATACTCAAGTATAGGTCGAACGAGTGTTTTGTAAGCTACCTCCTTTGTTGACGGACTACATTTTCTAAGGACTCTCCCAATGAATCTCAGCCTGATACCCGCCTTACCAACGATTAATTTTATATGATCATTCCACTTCAAATCGTTCTGCACGCATACTCCCAGATATTTTACAGAAGTAACTGCTACCAGTGTTTGTTCCGCTACATAACAAGTGCACCAAATCAATGGCTGCAGGCAACTGCTGACAAAATCCTCAAGTATGTCCATTCTTCATTTAATGCAAACAGACTTACATTAAATGCAATTTGGCAAAATAAGTCACAGTTTAAATGTAGATCTGCTGTTGTGACAAAGCCATAGATAGAGCAACATCTACAAAATTGCTGGGGATCCATGTTGATGAAAATTTTAATGGCCATATAATAAAACTTGGACAGAAGCTCAGTTCAGTATGTTTTTCACTCAGAAGGTACCAAGTTACCATAACGGCACACTTTGGCTGTTTTCACTTTCTTGCAATATTTCCACAAATAGCGGAAAAAAAGCAAAGGCTTGTGAGCCATATTAGTGTTAAACTTTACAACAGACTGCCAGACTACATGAGAAGTTTCTTCCTCAAATTAAGGCCTCTGTCTAATATATTAGATGTCTCTTGGCCAGGAACGCCTTTCTTGCCAGAGCTAGTTTACTTTTTACATCCTCCTTGCTCCATCCATTATGGATCACCAGTTCTGATGCTAAGTTTCTTGGTATTCTCATTTCTGATACTTCTCATTACTTACATCTTCTTTTGATTTACTCTCAGCTCATATTCTTTACTCATTTGACTGTTCATTCCATTCTACAGATTCTGTAAATTTCTTCTCTTTCACTCAGGATAGCAATAACATCAGAAAACCTTACCATTGTGTGGGATTTCTGTTGGGTTGTAGTCCAAAGAAACACACTCACTTCTGTAAGAATTGGCATATTTCATACAGATCTCTACATTACAACAAATTATAGAGCCAAATGAACAAGCAAGATGGTGTGGGACATTCGGTTACAGAGTCAAAGAATTTGCAATGGCAGAGATATGTTGTTCGTACTTGTCGATGCTACACAGCCTCCCCCCCCACCCCCCCAATTATGGAGCACAGTTTGAGTGCAGTGGAAAGGGGGCGTGTCCAAAGGTGAAGGCAGTGGTGAGGGAAATGGCAGTAATGTGATGGGGATGTCCTTCTCCAGATGTTGTTGCCGCAGGGACCATGCTGGGAGGTTGACTTTGAACTCCTGTAGGTGCTGTGGGCAGATGAGGTGTCGGCCCACTCATGAGGATGGAGCGGTGTGGGGAAGGACTGTGTCCCTTGTGGGATTGGCCGGCAGCATTCAAACTGCAACCCTCCCTAGGGAGGTTACTGTAGCTCGGAGGAGCATGTGGTCAACCCTGTGCGGGAGTGGGCAGGAGCCAGTGATGGACTGATGAACCAGGTCACCGGTCGGGTGGGGTGAGTTGTCTTGCAGCAGGATGAAGATGTGGTTGTTGTTGATGAGGATGGTGACATCTCACACATGTTAGGGTGGGACGTCAGTTTCCAATACCTTGAGGGGGGTGGCGGGAGGAGGTAGAGAGAGAGGGCAAGAACCTGAGGCATGATGTTGGTGGTGATGCAGATGCATGTTTGGATGAGGGCTGTGGTGGCAGCTTTGTGGGGTCATAGCTTGAACGCGAGTCCTCAGTGCTCAGAGGCTACATAACATCATCGGGCGTGAAAGAGACTGGGTTGAGGTGTGCAGGTTTCACACAGTGGAGAGAAAGAGTGAGTGGCAAACACTTAACCTGGATGCCCATCATCTTAGTGGTGCAGTTTATGACCTCGTACAGGCCTGAATATGGTGGAGCAAGAGGGGCCCGGACAGTGTCGTTGCGGAGAAAAATGAACTTGCATGAAAGGAGATTGGAGGGCACGTAGGAATGGGGAGGACTGTGGCTAGATTGGGGGGGGGGGGGGGGTGGAGGGGGGTCAGGGAAATGTTTGCTGTCTTGAAAGTGCGATGGCACCATTCTACCAGTCTGTTTCCTTGGTGTTTGTAGACAGTCATGTGTCATTTGTTGATACCACACAGCTGGCAGAGTTGGGCGATGAGTACTGATTCAAACTGTCAGCTCTGGTTGGTGATGACAATAGCAGGGCGGCTGAAGTGGGAAATCCAGGAAGAAACAAAAGCCTTAGCCACAGTTTTAGAGGTTATGTTGGTGAGAGCTATGGCCTCCACCCAACAAGATAAACAACCAATGCAAGAAAGAACATAACGGAAGCCCCCAGAGGGAGGAAGGGAGCCAGTGAGGTCCAGGTGTATGTGGCGAAAGCGGCCAGATGGAATGTCGAATTTTTGGAGATGTGGAACAGTGTGCCTGGTGACTTTGTTGCACAGGCAAGTGATGCAGTTCTGGGCCCAGGTCTGACAATCGTGCTTCATGTCTCACCACATGAATTATTTGGACATGGGGCATGTTGATGACTTAATTCTGGGTTATGCTAGAGAATGTAGTGCGTCAAACACGGAAGGTGGATGGGGAGAGGGGTGTGGATGAGGGGTTGGAGGGTGCTGGTGGAGGAGTTGCACCAGACTTCCTCTCGGATGCTGGTGAATTTTGCTTTGGTGAAAGACAGCAAAGTGGAGGTGCTGTTAAGAAGTTATTCTGAATCCTCATCCTGGTGCTGTAAGGACACAAAGTCAGAAAGGTCGACGACCATTGAGATAGTGTTAATACGGGAAAGAAGTTCTGCAACAATGTTGTCGGCGCCTTTGATATGGCGGACATCACTACAGAACTGAGAGATGAAATCGAAATGCCAAAAGCAATGGGGAGGAGGGTGGAGAGGGGGGTTGCGTATGGCATCTGCTACTGGTTTATGGTTGGTCAGGATATGAAAAGGTCAACCCTCAACGTCAGGGCAGAAGTGTTTCACTGCCTCATAAACTTCTAAAAGTTCATCGTTGAAGGCTGAGTATTTTTGTTGGGCACGTGAAAGTTTTGTCAAAAAGAAGTGATGTGGCGTGACGACGTCATTACGGCGTTGTTGTAGGACCGTCCCTGCCACAGAGTCGCTGGCATCTGTGGTGACGAAGAGTTCAGCACCCAAGATTGGGTGAGTGAGGGTGATGGCTCATGTGAGAGAATCTTTCCAGTCTTGGAAGGCTGTGCGCATTGGTTCTGTCCGCGGAATGGCTCACATCCCTGAAGTTTGCTTTCCAGCAAGGTCGTTACTTAGAGTGACCTAAGTGTCAGCTGCTGCACGGAAATGATGACGATAGTAGTTCATCTTTCCCAGGAACCAACAGAGATCTTAGTATGTGGTAGGGAGAGGCATGGATAAGATTGATTGCACCTTCGATTCAGAGGGTTGTATACTGGCGGCCAAGACTGTGTACCCCAAGAATTGGACAGATTGTTGGGCAGTTGCAGTTTGTCAGTGTTGATCTCAATTCTGTTTGGTGAGAGAGTGTCCTTTACTACCGTAATGTGACGTTCGTGATCTTGTGAGGATTTGCTGAAGATCAGGATATCGTCGAGATATACGAAACAGAAGCTGAACTGGAGCAAGAGAGCGTCAATAAAGTGTAGCCACGTCAGGGCGTGTTTTTTAACTTGAATGGTATGAAATGGTACTCGTACAACCCTGTGGGGGTGATAACCACCATTTTCGGAATGTCTTCAGGTGCGACTGGGATTTGGTGATAAGCGCGTTTGCAATCGAATACGCTGAAAATTGTAGCACCCACAAAAAGGTGAGTGATGTCGGAAATGTTCAGTATAGGATAAGTGTCCATCACAGTTCTAGCGTTCAAGCGTCTGTAATCGCCACACATACGAAAGGAGCCATCCTGTGTAGGGGTGAGGTGTAAGGGTGACGACTAGTTATTATAGGTGGGCTGTAAAATTCCCGCCTCAAGAAGTTCCTATATTTGCTGGCGAGCCGAGTGTAACTTGAGTGGGTTAAGGCAGTGAGCCTTGTAGCAAATAGGTATGCCCTCAGACAGTGGAAACTGAATGTTCGATGACTGCGCATGGGTGGGGTGTGGTGTCGGTTGATTTATTAGGGGCGCGTGGTTTGAAAGCAGAGTAGTTGTCTGCTCGAGAGGTGAATGGCAGCGAAAAAGCCCAGTTTGTCATGAGGCGCACGAGAGTCAGTTTGTGAAACAGGTGAGAGAGACATTAAGCAGAACACACTTGATGGGAGCAGGGGAGGCGGGAGTAACACTGTGTGGTTGAGACTGGAGTCATACGAGATGGGTGTGGTGTTGCTAACCTGTGTGTTGTTGTCGGCGGAGCTGTCAGGTGTGGTGGATGAAGGCTTGGGTGTCGGCACTGCTGAGTGGTGTGAATTGATGCAGGCAGTAATCACGGCAAGGTCATCCTCTGCACATGCAATGTGATATTTCAAAACGGCGTTCTCTCAGTGGAGGGTGCATGTCTTTGATTTTCCGGCAGGACATGATTCATGGTTGCACAAGTCCTGCTCACAAGAGGCATGCACTGGTGCACTAAAGAGTTAACAGCGTTTACATTCAGAGTAGGTGGCGGAGCATGGTCACACAGGATGTTAGAATTAGAGGTGTGGTGAAAGAGAGAACTCGAACAACGTTTGGAGACAGGTGGTTGTGTGATAAGAAGCCGATTCCTAGGTTCGGTTCTGCGATGTCCGCCATGTGGAAGACCCAGGGAAGGGAGAGGCCATTAGAGAGGTGGAGTTGAAGCTCGACAGAGCTGTAGGTCTGTAGGCATGGCTCGCAGGAAAGTGTGTGTGTGTGTGAGGGAGCATGTGACCATCAATTTAGGTATGATTGAAATGTCAGCACCTTAAAGAATAGTCTTTGATGTAAAGGTGGCCATTCAACTGGATGGAGGCATGGATGGAATGTAGCATGGGTTGGCATTGAATGAATGATTGGCTTTTTGGATGCTTACATGGAGCAGCACTTTTTTGCGTCATCACTGAATACGGTGTGGTATCAACAGTGAGACTATGTTGGGAGAGAAGGTGGCTTATTGTCCTCTGTGTTCAGGTTGGTACACCAGGGTGATCAGCGCAGGCATGACATACAGTGACTCGGTGAGCAGAGAATCTGCATGCTGGGTACCAGGTGGTGCAGCAGTCTGGGGGGCGGAGCACAGCCTGCCCCTGCCTGTGGCTGGGTGAGCTACCGGTGCAGGAGTAGCAACATGCTGTGTGAGCTCCTGCTGGTGGCACTGGTGTGTGAGCAAATAGACCTGGTAAGCCATCCTTAGATGCTAAGTAGTAGGTTCCAGGGTGTGGGGGAGGAGATTAACCTGGAGATCTGTAAGTAGTTTTGATAGCCACAATGACCACAGGGTTTCATCTGGCATCATCTGCTCACTGAGCAGGAGGCATAGTTGGTACCAAAGCTGGGATGAGGTGCAGTCGTCGAGATATTCCTCATACAGTACATGCAGAATAACCTCCTATGGGGAACGTGAGAGGCGCTTGATGATAATATGTTTTGCGAAATTGTACTTTGAAATTAGCTGTGGCATCAGAAGTAGGTCACAGAGGAGGTCCGTCTGACCGTGCAGTCGAGTCTTGAGGCACAGGAATTTTGAACTGTCATCAGAGACACTATACAGTTTGAACAAGTTCTCTACCAGTGCAAATTGCATTGCTGGGTTGTCCTCAGATAGCGGGGGCAAGGTCAGTAAGCAACCTGGTGGTGGTGATGAAGGTGCAACTAGTTCTGTGTCTGGGTCCTTCGTATCACTTGTATGACATGGATGCTGGACCG
Source organism: Schistocerca americana (assembly GCF_021461395.2). Taxonomy (NCBI): domain Eukaryota; kingdom Metazoa; phylum Arthropoda; class Insecta; order Orthoptera; family Acrididae; genus Schistocerca; species Schistocerca americana. The sequence continues at coordinate 224,383,646 of NC_060120.1, read as the reverse complement.
GTGTGGTCAACGTAGATGGCACTGTGTGGGGTGTGAGTGAAAAATCTGTTGGAGTGGATGAGAACAGCACTGAAGCACTAGGAAATGATGCTGTAGAACTGTCCAATGCAATGTTTGTGGTGCGGAAGTCCAACACGGAAGGCATGATGGGTGCCATTTGAAAACTGAATAGCTAAACAGCTGCAGCCGAAATTCCCTGCAAGTTTGCTTGCAGTGGTAGGGGACAGTGGAAGAGTGGACATGCATGAAGCAGCACAGTAAAATGTTTCGATCGGACTATCGATATGGCAAGCTGTGGCATGTTCGAAGGGGCAGAAACCACTGTTAGTATCATTATGTGGCACATTGTTCACATCAGGCGGGGGCCCGTAAAGTGCACTGATGGGCTAAACGGACACTGGGGGCGGAAACTGGCCTGGAAATGTTCATGATGTACACTGGATGTTGACCACTTTGTAAACTGATGAAGCGGTAAAGCACTCGGGTGTCACAGAAGGGAGCACGATTGGTACATGTGGTCTGCCCTAACAAAGGCAAGGTTACACACAGCACTTTTGTAATGGTCACCCAGGCAGCCAGCGTCTGATACGTAGTTTCTGCACAAAATGTGGAAGCCACGTCAGCATGATGAAATGCAGGAAATTTGCTCTCCTCATTATCATTTTCCAAATGCACATGTCGATACACACTTACTGGAGTGGCAAAACCTGGGTCTGCAGTCACATGTTGCACTGTAGCATGGCTAAAGTGTTGAGGCAATGAAACTGCAGGAAATATGTTGTAGAATCCAGTTGGTGGTGAAGTGATGAAATGTCCCGTTGTAGGTGCAGGAGCTTCGATATCCACATGCTGCATGGTAGGATACATGGCCAAGTGGAACGAATGAAGGCATAAACAAAGCCGGTGCATAGACATGAAAACACTTGCACTACAAGGAAATGGTGCACAAATTCTTACTCGGGGTCACCACTATGGGATTTCTATTGGGGTGTAGCTGAAAGAAACACACTCATTTCTGTAAGAATTGATATATTTCATTCAGATGTCCACATCACAACAAATCATACAGGCAACTGAACAGGCAAGATGGCGTGGGCCATTTGGTTACAGAGTCATAGAACTTGCGATGGCGGAGATATGTCATTCATACTTGGCGATGCCACAATTCATAGCTTTTCACCTTGAATTTTAATCCAACACATGGATCTTGCTTTGAAGGTTTTATTAGATTTAGCCAGCATAAGACCAAATATTTATTAGTACTGTGATAGTTATGCTACAGAATAATTTTATAAAAGTTGCTTCATTTCTTTGTATTTTTATTGTCCCACATCCCTGAAAGTTCTTCTGCACATGATGAATGAATGCACAAACAGATAGACACAGGGATCAGACTATTATTGATATGCTAAAATGAATACTTTTTATGAGGTAGAGAAACTGTTAATAATAGTAAAGCAAGGAAATTAAATGGTGACTAGTTTCTTTCTTGGTGATAAATAAATAAATTTCCTTTGTAGTCCCTTATCTTCAGAAAGTTAAATAAAATCAAACAATGGAAAATCCAGGATGGAATATAACAATATTATGAAAAGGACAGTTGCTACTCACCATATAGCAGAGCTGCTGAATCGCAGATAAGAACAACAAAGAGACTGTAAGGTACATTATGCAGTACAATTGGAAATAATCTCATGCAGAATTTGACTGGTTCTCTAGGGTTCAGTGTGGAGCTGTATATTGTGGTGTATAGATCCTCAACACCTCTCATAAGGTAACAAATGATAAATTAAGAATTTATAAATTCACAGCAAAATTAGCCAGTCTTTCTGCAGATCATTACATTACCTTGATGCAAGGATTAAAGATTAATTTTAGGTACAAAACAAGTTGAACATCATTGTAAACATTCTCCTGTTCACATAACCATCAATAACTGTTGTTTTATGACTAATCTTAATGTAATCATGATTTCATAAAAGTGTCTTACTCTTTGTTTTTAGAATGGTGAATGCTATCATGATAATAAAAATGCTGTATCACCCACCATCAGTTACAGTTAACACTCAATAATAAAAAAAATCATATTAGTGATTTTAAGTATTTTCCACTTTACTCGTTCATTTGCTGGTTGTCTTCTTTCATAGGTGCCTGTTTCATTCCTTCCATATTGCCCAGTATATTTTCATTCATTCTGGTGTTTTCCATCTTTCCTCATCTGTAAATCCATGTTGGAATATCAACAATATTGTGAAAAGGATAGATTGCACTTGTTATATTTGCTAGTGGAGTTGACAATGGTATCTTACTTTAAGTCACCTTCCTATGTTCTTTGCTATGATATCTTCTGTGTCAGGGACTTTTTTCTGTGCACAAGCATGTACCAAGTGAAGTAAAGTGTGCGGTTTTTATATACATGTATTACTGAATAATCCAGTTCATTACCTAACAATTTGCAACAAGAAATTAAAGAAGAACTTGATCTTTTTGTGTATAAATTTTCACTGAAATGCTGTATGTAGGGAAAGTTATCCAAATTAATTGTCAGCTGCAACATGTCAGACACTGACAGTGAACATGAGGACAAGGAAGCAGCAAAGAAGATTCAAGTTTCTGTGGATAATTCCAGTGCCATCACAATGCCTGAGTTCATGAAACAAGTACAGTGGGATGTGTCTATATCTATTATGAAAAATAAGTTCATTGTGCACAAGATTCCAGACAGCCTGCAAATGAACTATGTATTGAGCCTCATTGGATTTGAGTATCCAGCTCTCATCACAGACCTAGCATATCCTCAGAAGTCAGAGGACAAGACTTTCAGTGAAATAATGATACTACTGAAGGACATATAGAGCTTCCACCTTCAGTAATTCAGGACTACTACAATTTCCACACAAGAAACCAACCTCCAGAAGAATCTTTTCCACAGTGCACATCTCAGTTGAAATCTTTGACACAACACTGTGAGTTTAAAGATAACTGCAAGAACTGCTAAGAGACAGATTAGTGTGTGGTTTAAGAAGTGAAACAATTTTAGTTGACTACAGGTGCACAAGCCACTTGGATGACATATCCCAGAACAGTGCAAATATTCTCCAAGAGATAAGTTGTGCAAAATCAATAGAAAAATTATTCAGTATGATAACACACATATGAAGGGCTCTGTATATCTCATTAATGTTGTTGTTGAAGTTGACAGGGGAAGCTATTAATTGTCTCTACATGTTGTTAAGTTATCAGCCAGCTCCACTGTACTGGGGAGAAACTGACTATGATCCATTCCACTTAACTGGGACAATATTGTCAAAATACAAGTGAAACAATTAGAAGTTTTCCTCCAGAAATAGATTCTATAGAAAAACTTGTGAAGGCATATCTGAGTTTTCCACAGAGAAGTCAGGGACCTTAAAATGTGCCAAAGATACCCTAGTGCCAAAAGAGTGGGCTCAACCCATTGCCATTTGTGCTTCTTGTAGAAAATAAAATGCAGAATATGGCTGTGGAAAAAATCCTTGTTAAATTGTCAGATAAGAAGTTGGCCAAAGCCAGTTGGTGTACCTATCATTCAACAGATCAAATGCCAAACACCCAAAGTAAGAATGTGTTGGGATTTTAAGGTAACTGTGAACCCAAACCTTGTCATACCTCAATATCCCTTACCAGATGTAGATGAGATTTTTGGTGAGCTAGGAGGAGGTGAGAAATTCCCCAAACTTAACTTGTCTTTCCTCAGTATCCCCAATCAAATGCAGATGAGATTTGTGCAAAGATAGAAGAAGTTTAGAATTTCCCTGAACTTAAATAGTGCCTGTTTACAGTCAGAAATAGATGAGCCTTCTCAAGATCTGCAAACCATTGTTACTTGCCAGAGATTGTATAAGTTCACTAAACTTATTTTGGAATTGCTTCTGTCCCGGCTATATGGTAAACAAAAATGGATAACATATTGATGTTGGCCTTAAGAAAACATATTGCTATCTTGATGATACTATCATCACAGTCTTCTTCCTGCCAGAGCATTTGCTCGATTTAGTTGTGCAAATGGAAAGGTATAAGAATACAAGACTAACTGTGAATATTGAGAAAAGTATTTTTTTCAAAATACAGTGGAGTATTGTGATCACAATATTGATAAAAAAAATTGATTGAACACTAATGATGGAAAAGTAGAAGCTGCACGGAAAGACCGCAAGCCAACAAACCAACCCCAGATATTGTAACTTTGTGATATGGTGAACTATTATCGAAAATTTACATCAAACTTATCTAGAATTCAAACAAAGAACCCCTTGAGTGCAAGGTTGCAAGTTTAATCTTTAGTAAGAGTCATTTGTGAGTACTGTGTTAACAGTTATGACAGGAAATATATTAGCTCACCATGTGCATCAGGAGAGTGACAGAAAATGAATGTCTGGTAAGTGCAGAGGTCAACCTCCTGTGGGATGTATGTATTACACTTCACAAAATGGACATCAGCAAAATTCAAGAGATGCTCAAAACAAAAACCAATAACTTGCACCATGAACACAGAATGAAAATTGGCATGCTACAGTGATCAAATGGGTTTGTACCATCAAGATCAAAGGTGAACTCCTTGGGAATTACAAACTGTACAGGATGTTCAGATGGGTATCCATCTTTGAAGAATGCATATAGAGTCATATTGGTGTAATGGGGTGATGAGAACTGATGAAGTGTGATAGGATGCAGCCGAATGTGAAACAGCCTGTCATGGAGCTTATCATGAAACTGGCTATCCTTTAAGGGGTAGCTGGAGACAGTGTGGTAATATGTTTTATAGGCATGGAAAAAACAAAGATCCAAAGACTGAATTTGTGCAATGGTTTCAGGAGATACGAACTGTGATGCGACACACTTTTCAGGACAGATAGTTTGCTCTGAAGGAGTATGATTGTTATACACATACCAGGAATCAAGCAAAACCTAGCTATTTTGAACAGCTACTAGCAAAACAGAGTGCCCATGCCATATTATGTACATTTTCCCACTTTTATTTTCTGTAATGAGAATATTCGCCAACGCCTTTGCAAGATCACGCATGTGAGATGTGAGAAAGAATTACAGGGGGCAGAGTTGCTCCAACTTCTGGTACCATGATAAATAATTTTCCAGCCAGTCTATCATCCAAATAAAGAGTCAGCATAATTCTATATGAATATGTTAAGGCATTGATGTTAGTTGATGTTGATACAACTCTGTTGGTGCCTCTAATTTCCAGGATTCCTTTCATTGGCATTTCTTCTTCTAATGCTGAGTCATCAGTGCTCAAAACAACTTCCTTGCTGAATGACGGGATAAGTTTTGTTATCTTGTCTACAAAATTTTGAGCTCATTCTGCAGTTTGCTGTGCATCTGATGCTTTGTTTGAAATTTCGTTATCTTATGTCTCCCAGTAATGTAGCACTGTTTGAAGCTATGCTACCACCCACTCCTTCCTTGAAATCACTCTAATCTATGTCATGTGCAACCTGATATACATTTCATAGTAGATCACTATCATGCAAATCCTGTAAATTGTATCAAGCATCCTCGAAACGCGCAAACAACGGTTTTTGAAATAAGTGTGCCTTGTCCTCCCTTGAATATCCACAGTTTTTCTTAAGCACTACATGGTTATATTGTTGCAGACTTATCCAAAATTGCTTCATAATTGTTTTTTTACTGTGCTGCAGATGATCTTTCATGTACATAAATATGTTTAGTATGTGCTCCTTGCACAATGATCGTCCTTTTCTACATTTCACTGGAAACAGGATTTGATGCTCCCTGTCTGACAAGGATGGTGAGCTACAAAGCTTAACACTTTTTACGATATTACTTTCACTTGTTAAGCATGTATTGCCGTCATTGTGCTCCTCATGTACATTGTACGCACAGCCAAACATATGTGACACTACATATTCCACTGTCTCATCTGGCAAAAACGCTAATATTTAATCTGCTACTTCTTTGTCACTCTGTGAAATTCGTTGAGTTCCTTTCTTATCAAATGTCAACATCGGCAATTGTTGTTGTAGATATAATGCCATGTTTGCTTTGTGTATTGCTACTGTTTCTCTGCTTTGTGTCAACATCACTAATATTGTGGCACTGTTGTGAGTTACTTGATGCTAAGCACATCAACTATGCTCCATAGCCTCATACTGTACTCACTATTGCATAACTCCAGTCCTAATACCTGTTGCCATTAGTAGCCAATATTGTGTTTGCATGGTAAACAATATTTGGGCCACTAAATGCCATTAACATCATCACGCTTTTGTGACTTCAGACTCAAGGAGTTTGTTGTAAGTCCTCCGTATTCATGTGCCAATGAAGCAAAGTTTGAATGAAATGCAACTAAAGGTATGTTACTATCACACAAAGTTTGTTGTCATTGTGACCCATGATTTCCACTAGTCTTAGCTTGTGATGCTGCTGAATCAGGAATGGGAGGATGTCTCCCTCATGTATTTCCTGATGGAACTGAAAGACCTCCAAGTTGCTAGTTCCATCTGAAGCAAAGCAGAACAGAGTTACCTAAGAGGGTGTCACTTTACTGTGATAACAGATCATAAACTACTCATCTGTAATTTCAGTCCCAAAGCTTCACTGTGATTTGTGATAGCAGATGGCAAATATGGGCTGAGTTTTTATCACAGTACGTTTATGACATTAAATACTGCAAATCCGATGAAAGTCTTATGCTGACTGTTTATCAAGATTGCCATTACTTGGGCAGATTGAACCTCATGATTGTGCTGTATATGTAAATTTCCACATGCTTGGTAGTGCCCCTGCTAGAGCTAAGGAAATTTTCAGAGACAGTCAATGATCTGTTCAGTTGAACTGTGTCAAAAATAGCTATTGGCCAAATAATGTGCCAGACATTCCTAAAGAGTATTCAAAGCATTGCAGTGAGTATTACATTGGTCAGAACTGTCTTGTTAGAGGGGGGAGAGTTGTAATCCCAAGTAGTCTAAGACCTTGGGTGTTAAAAGAAATACACACAGGCTATTTGGGAATGACAAAAATGAAGTCTGTAGCTCAAAGCTTCATATGGTGGCCTGAATCGAATAAAGAAATAGAACAAATAGCAGCCATTTGCTGTGGATGTTTGAGAGTAAGTAGAGCTCCAACCAAGGCCCCTTACCACCCTTGGGAATGGCCTAGAGAGTGATGGAAAAGGCTTCATATTGATTTTGCAGAGTTTTGTCGGACCACCTATCTAATCATAATGGGTGCGCATAGCAAATGGCTAAAAGCAGTCGAGATGTCCTCTACCAACACTTCTGCTCTAGTGGATGCATTACACTTTTTGTTTACTTAGTTTGACCTGCCTAAAGTGGTGGGCCCCAAAGACTTTGTATCATTTTGTGTAAAAAAACAGAATTAGGCATTTAACCATTGCATCTTACCAACCCAACTAAATTAGCCAAGCTGAGTGATATGCCCACAGTCTTAAGCTTGCGCTGAAAACCAGTATGTTTGATGAAATTTGAAACCTTAATACACTGTATACATGGTTACTTGCATATCAGAATGCAGAACATGCATTTACAGGCCAAAGCCCACACATGCTTATGTTTGGGAAGTATCTAAGGACTCATTTAAGCCACCAAAGATCGGACCCAAGTTAATACTTGAGAAAAGTTGTACATTCAGTGTTGGAGATTTTGTGTGCATGAGAAATGGTAGTCATTCTGATGCATGAGAAAAGGGTGTAATTTTGAAAAGAAAGGAAATGTTACATAAACTATAAAAGATCTTAGCGGTAATATTCATAGGAAACATGTGACCTAACTCTTGCTATCCATTTCGAGTGTTAAGAGTGCTATTTCTGAAACTAATGCAATGCCAGTAACTTATGACAATGTAGCTGACTTCTGTTCTGATTCTGAAACCTATATTCCTGAGAGTGAACTTCTGTTGTAGGCACCTACAGCCACGCAGAATAATGAACTTTCTGTGACACCAGTGGCTCAGCAAGAAGTCCAGGACATTCCAGTGTTGTGCCTTACCTCCTGGATTATTTAACAACCAGAGAGATTTAATCTTAAGTTGCCTTCCTATGTTCTTTGCTATGATACTATCTCCTGTGTCATAGTTTTTGTGGTGCATGGAAGCTTCTAGTAAGTGAAATAAAATGTGTGGTTTTTATATCTGTGTACTGCTGAACAATCCAGTCCAAAAAACCTGAAACTACTCAATGAAAATGACATGTTGAGCTGCAGACAGGCATAATGAAAAGACTGTTACACATTGAGCTTTTGGGAAAAGCCTTCTTCAGAATGGAAACACAGACACATTCACAGAAGCAACCACAATCTCAAGTGCTCCGGCATGATAGTGGTCATGGGTGAATGAGGTGTACTTGCTTCTGTGTGTGTGTGTGTGTGTGTGTGTGTGTGTGTGTGTGTGTGTGTGTGTGTGAGTGTTTCCTTTCTGTAGAAGACTTCTCTCTGTTGTCATTTGTTTATTTTTGTTTTAAATTTTATTTTCTTGTTTTTCAGTTTCTTGAGATTTTCTACTTTGTTTTGCAGATTATCCAGGGTTATTTGTAGTTCTTACATATCCTCTCTAACTTCCTTTATCCATCCTACTTGTTGTTCCAGATTCCAGGGTTTCTCTATAATTCTTGTTAATCTTGTTTCTGGTGTGGTCATGATGTGGCGAAAGATAGAAATCTTCTTCTTATGAATAGGATATAATAGACACCAGCTCCCGGTACAACTCTTAATTCAGTACTATCCTCCATTGTCTTTCTTTATGATTTTTTTTATTTGTATGAGTTCTAGCTATTGTTCTTCCTGCTTTTAGGATTATGTCGATTCATCCCTGTATCTAGATCTACATGATTACTCTGCAATTAGCAGTTATGTAGCTGGTGGATGGTTCATCAAAACACCTTTAAGCTAATTCTCTACCATTCCACTCCCAAAGAGCACATGGGAAAAACAAACACTTAAATCTTTCTATGCTCTGATTTCTCTTACTTTATTATGCTGATCATTTCTCCTTATGTAGGTGAATACCAACAAAACATTTTCACATTTGAAAAGAAAGTTGGTGACTAAAATTTCATGAGAAGGTTCTGATGCAGCTAAAAACATCTTTGTTTTAATGAATGCTGCCCCAATTTGTGTATCATTTCCATTGCACTCCTCCATTATTTCACAATAAAACAAAATGAAATACCCTTCTTTGGACTTTTTTGATATCCTCCATTAGCTCTATGTGATGTAGCAATACTTTAGAATGTGGTGGACAAGTGTAGTGTAAGCAATCTCTTTAGTACCGTACACCTATTACATTTCCTGAGTGTTCTGCCAATAAATCACAGTCTTTGATTTGCTTTCCCCATGCCATTATCTATGAGATCATTCTAATTTAAGATAATTGTAATTGTAATCTGTAAGTATTTACTTGTGTTAACAGCATTTGGATTTTTGTTATTTATTGTGAAACTGAAATTTAGCGGATTTCTTTTAGTACTCATGTAGATGACTTCAAATTTTCCATTATTTAAAGTCAATTGCTACTTTTTCACCACAAAGATATTTTGTCTAAATCATTTTGCAATTTATTTTCATCATCTGAAGTTTTTACAAGCTGGTAAATGACAACATCATCTGCAAAAAATCTAAGAGAGCTGCTCGTATTGTCTCCTATATTGTTTATGTGGAGCAAGAACAACAGAATGTAGAACAGGAACATAGATAAGTATTACTTCTGTTTTACTCAATGAATTTCCGTTAGTTATTATGAACTGTGACTTTTCTTAGAGAAAATCACGAATTCAGTCACACAACTGAGATGATACTTTGTAGGCACACAATTTAATTAGAGAGCATTTGTGAGGAATGGTGTCAAAAGCCTGCTGGATATACAAAAATGTGGAATCAATTTGATGTCCCCTATCCATAGCACTCATTACTTCATGAAAATAAAGAGCTGGTTGCATTTTGTAAGAAAGATATTTTCTAGATCCACGTTGTCTAGGTATTTGTCAATAAATCATTTTCTTTGAGGTGATTCATAATGTTTGAGCATTGTGTAAGCTCCAAAATCCTGTTGCAAATTGACATTGGTGATTTGGGTCTGTAATTCAGTGTATTACTACTGTTTCCTTTCTTGGGTATTGGTGTGACTTTGCAACTTTCCAGTCTTTGGGTATGGATGTTTCTAGGAGCGAGTGGTTGTATATGATTGCCAAGTATGGAGCAATTGTATCGGCATACTCTGAAAGATACCTGACTGATGTACAATCTGGCTTGGAGGCCTTGCCTTTCTCAAGTGCTTTAAGCCTCTTCACTTTACTGAGGATATCTAATACTGTCTGCTTCTTTGAATATATGTGTTTTGCATTTATTTATGGTGGGTTTGGCTGTTGTAGTATTCATTGTAGCAACAGCAACCTTGTTGTCATTAATCCCTGTACCTGTCATGATGCTTCATGATTGGTCAGCATTATTCTTTGCTAAGAGGTCACGTATGTTTTCACAACGATTTACACCTCAAGTGGGCTCCTGAAGTAGACTTCAGATGACACTGATGCCTACCACTTACTTTAAACATGAATTTTCACCAACATATCGAGGGTAGATTGAAGTGACTGCCAACTATAATTGTATGAGTGAGGTACCAATTTGAAATGACAACCAAGTTTGTTTGAACTGTATCATCTGAGTTGGGATAGGTGGTTGAGGGTGGGGGTTGGTAAAAGAAACTAACTATTAATTTTTTTCCATCTGTCAAGTATAACCTCTACCAATGCTAACACATTGGAACCATGTACTTCAATTTCACTACAATGTAAACTACTTTTGACAGCAATAAACACTCCACCACCAACTGCAATCAACCTACACTTTCTGAAGTTGGTTAAGTCCTATGTAAAAATTTCAGATGTACTTGTGTTTGGATTTAGCCAGCTTTCCATACATATAATGATTTGAGATTCACTGCTTTCTATCAGCACTTGGAGCTCTTTAAAACTGAAGGCTTTTCTGCACTTTCTTGAGACCCTCTAACCTAAGAAACTGCCCATGTTGCCACTTCCCATATATAGTGGACCCCTGACCTATTTATCGAACCTGGAACCCACCTCTCTAACTTACAAGTCAAGGTATCTGCAATCTAAACAGTTGCAGAAACGTCTGAGCCTCTGATTCAGACCCTCCACTTACTTGTGTACCAAGGGACCACAATTGGATCTGTCAACGATGTACATGATTGCGTGATACTTCATACAGTGAACAGTTTTTAAAAACAGTTGTTAAAACTATTAAAATGAAACTGAATGAAATGTCCAAAGGTTCACAGAATTTGTATCAGTTCAGGTCACTTATAAACCCACACTGTCTGCTTCTTTGAATAGATGTGTTTTGCATTTATTTATGGTGGGTTTGGCTGTTGTAGTATTCATTGTAGCAACAGCAACCTTGTTGTCATTAATCCCTGTATCTGTCATGATGCTTCATGATTGGTCAGCATTATTCTTTGCTAAGAGGTCACGTATGTTTTCACAACCATTTACACTTCAAGTGGGCTCCTGAAGTAGACTTCAGATGACACTGATGCCTACCACTTACTTTAAACATGAATTTTCACCAACATATCGAGGGTAGATTGAAGTGACTGCCAACTATAATTGTATGAGTGAGGTACCAATTTGAAATGACAACCAAGTTTGTTTGAACTGTATCATCTGAGTTGGGATAGGTGGTTGAGGGTGGGGGTTGGTAAAAGAAACTAACTATTAATTTTTTTCCATCTGTCAAGTATAACCTCTACCAATGCTAACACATTGGAACCATGTACTTCAATTTCACTACAATGTAAACTACTTTTGACAGCAATAAACACTCCACCACCAACTGCAATCAACCTACACTTTCTGAAGTTGGTTAAGTCCTATGTAAAAATTTCAGATGTACTTGTGTTTGGATTTAGCCAGCTTTCCATACATATAATGATTTGAGATTCACTGCTTTCTATCAGCACTTGGAGCTCTTTAAAACTGAAGGCTTTTCTGCACTTTCTTGAGACCCTCTAACCTAAGAAACTGCCCATGTTGCCACTTCCCATATATAGTGGACCCCTGACCTATTTATCGAACCTGGAACCCACCTCTCTAACTTACAAGTCAAGGTATCTGCAATCTAAACAGTTGCAGAAACGTCTGAGCCTCTGATTCAGATCCTCCACTTACTTGTGTACCAAGGGACCACAATTGGATCTGTCAACGATGTACATGATTGCGTGATACTTCATACAGTGAACAGTTTTTAAAAACAGTTGTTAAAACTATTAAAATGAAACTGAATGAAATGTCCAAAGGTTCACAGAATTTGTATCAGTTCAGGTCACTTATAAACCCACACAACTGGTTTCACAACTTTTGAGTTGCATCTTCTGGCATAAAAATAAGTCCTATGTCATAGGTTAGTGAATGCCACAGTGTAGCAATTTACCTGGCTAGGTAAATATTTCAGCATTTCTCAATTGATAAACAACCATTGTCAGATGATAAAAAGATCAGTTTCAATTACAAAAGTCTAATCTGTGTTAAGTCCCAAACTGTAAACATTCTGACTAAAATATGCTCTTGTCGACATAAATCAAGCAAGAAAATGCCCCTCATAGATGTTGCTCAGGAAAGCACTAGGCCCTGTAGTGACAAAAGCCAATATGCTCATTTGTAATTTGCCACCAACATAGCAGCTGATGACATAAGCTATGAGCATCTCGTGAATTGTCAAAGTATGTGCTGTGGCTGCCATCTGGGTACTGAGGTAGTGACAAGCTAACAAGTTTTTCTTTTACTTTTTGCAGGGATGTAAAGTAAATGTGTGACATGCTATAATAGCTGTGCAGGAAACAATGCTTCATTTTAAAAAAAAATCATAAATTCCAACAAAAGAGCAGGAAACAAGATACCAAAGTTAGAAGCCTTTAATCAGCAATGGAGGCACCTGCAATAATATGCATGGAGATCATCAAACATTTGAAGAGCCTATTTCAATAGTGGTACAAGTCCATTTTTGATCATTTTGACATAGAGAGGCCTAAAGTTAAATGAGCACTGAAAAATCTGCAGTTGAGATACCAGAAATATTCAAGCATATGGCTTCTTGCTAAAGATGAACCTTTCTTTCTGTTTGTTTGGATCTTTAATTTCAGAAGCATTACAGGCTGAAAAATGGAGGTAGTGGACTTGTGCCACTATTGGAATAAGCCCTTCATTTATAGGTTAAAAAAAATATATTTTGTTCCAAAATGTGACGATATTTTTGACATTGCCCATGCCAATTATTTGAATAGCAGTTGAAATAGTTGAGAGGGGGTCCAGGGTTCATGCATGGGATTGATAAACTGGGGGGACAATCTGAGATACCAGAGGCAGATGAGAAGAGGTGAGAGCAATATGAATGTGAGGTTCAACAATGCCATAAGTCATTTGCTTATGAGTTTATAACACATATTGTATATATAGATTCATTATATATATATATATATATATATATATAAATCCATCACTCGTTTAGTGCTGATATTTTTTCTTCTTATTTTGCTTGTTTTACTGGCAGACCTGTCATCTCCATTTTTAGACCAATTTACTGAACTGATAACATCAAGTTTAAGTAGTGTTGAATTAGAGTTACTTTATTTCGAGGGAAGCTCCAGGAATATTGACTGACACTGTTCCAAAAATTCCATTACCACAAGTAAAAAGTAGGAGTCAAACAGTAGTGATTTTCAAGCTTGCTGCTGCCTTTGAGAAATGTAGGATCAATGGTAGGAAAGCTACATCCTGACAGCTGCTACAGCAGCAGTCGGTCAAGATATTTTGAAGTCAAGGATAGTTCCACTCACAAGTTCAGAGAGAAACTCGCTGAACAAAAAGACTATTGAGACCGGGAAGCGATTTAAGAAAAAGAAACTTTGGGCTGCTATCGTCGATTGGAATGGTAAATTATGGCCAAGATTAACATGTAACAATACAACAGAAAGTTCGTTTGCTTAGTGGTACTAAGAGACTTCTTGGATTGCCTATATTACCATCCGCGAATGCAAAAGATCAGGCTGCGGCTGTGTAGTAAATTCTCACGGAGTGGGTCCCTAGTTCTGCGTCAAAGCATTAGTTTTTGACGCAGTAGCATCAAATAGCAAATGTTTAGAAGTGTGTGGGTTATGATTAAAACCATTTTGGAAAACAATTCTTGTATTTGCCTTGCAGGCACCTCCCACTGTCTGCACCCTAGACATCCGAATCCTCTAAACAGTGATTCTCAGGAAGATATCTCTTCAGTTCCAGTCCTAGGTGACATTCCAGTGCTTCAGGGTCTTTCAACTCACATGTGATAATGGACTATCACGTCTATTTCTCAATATCACGGTACCTGTTCGTCCATTTTTTACACTAAGCGCAACTGCTAGGCGCTCATCTAATTCATATCACGTTAACGTGAGGCTGCCCTCTGTCTACGACGAATTCCACAGGATTTCATTTTTTATCTTTGACACAATCGCTTTTTTATGACACAGTCAGAACCAGTTTCGGCCTGCAGTTGTCATTTTCAGATGCTGTGGGCGGCATTTGGTGAACAACAGTTCACATGTTGTCGACGCATGAGCACTAGTTCACCAAATACCGCTCTCAGCATCTGAAAATGGCCATTGTAGGCCGGAACCGGTTATGACTCTCTCATAAAAAAGGCGAATGTGTCAAAAATAAAACATTATAATAAGTCAGTCATCGCCTCCTCTAATGTCACAGGGTCTAGAATTTTCCGCCTTCATACACTTACTGCTCACTCTCGACGGTCCTTGCAGCTGTTGCATTCAGTCGTCACAACCTGTTAGACCAGGCATGTGAATATGCGCAGATGCGCAGCACAAAGTGCATCCGGCTGGCCACTCCTGATCGGAGAGAGGATGTATGTGAAAATATTATCTACTTTTCCAAACAAATTCAACACTTGGTTGGCGTGTATGACTCAATCTGTAATGACAAATTTTGCAGTTGCAGAACACTGCATTTTTACATTTAGGAAGACGAACTTTTGGCAATTCTCTGTACTGAAAGCCAGCCTCTGGTATATCGCACAATGCTGAAATCTTCTTGACTTCTGTTCTCTCATGTTTCTACTCACAACAGTTGAAAGAATTGGGTGTTAACAACAGTCCAGTCAACCAGATTAATGTTTCCCATTCTTTCCCTAAATAGCATCTTTTTTAATCTATTCTAATGCCAGGATGGTTCCTTTGAAAGGGCATGGCCGACTTCCTTCCCCATCCTTCGCTAATCTGATGGGACCGATGACCTCCCCTGAATCAACCAACATATCGTTTTCATAATTCTCGGTAAAATGAATATGGTTTCAGTAACACCGTCTTCTGCAAGGCATCAAGTGTTTTTCTATTGTTGTCATGCCAAGATATATTCCTACATGTGTGAGGATGATTCAGATAACCTTAAAAGTGCAATCAGATTACCAGAAGTTGAACTATTGATTTGGGAGTTGGCAGGAGTTATCCTTGTGCTTTGAGAAATGACCACCAGATGGCAGCTTGTTGTTGTGTCAGTGTAAAGATGACAGGCCCATTGTCGACTCGTTCCGCATTTGAGCTGCTACTGTGCTACGTTCTTGGAGTAGTGAAGCTGTTAAACCGGTGATGAAAGCACAGTATGATGATTCGCAGTGTCCCTGCAGCAGGTGTGCGAGTGGTTCAGTAAGTATAAAAAAAAGTCGCAACTTCTGTGGAAGATAATACGCGCCCGGGCCAGGCACGAAAAAATTGTCGCGGTGAAAAAGCTTGCGAAAGAAAATGGCGTATTACTGTAAACAAGACAGTCACCATTTCAGACATTAGCGTTAGACCAACACACAGTAATGTCAATGATGTGCTGCGATTCAGTAGAGTCTCCGCAAGATGGTTACCACGTCAGTCGTCTGCTGAAATGAGAGATCAGCGGGTCGTTTCCAGGTGGAAGGCAATGCATTTCTGAACAGAATTGTAACAGGAGACGAAACCTGTGTACATCAGCACCAACCTGAAACGAAACTATCGAGTAAGGAATGGCGCCAAAACCATAAAAATCTTCCTTCACCCTTCAGAACAGGTAATTTTGGAACGTTACATGGAAAGGGGATTAACAATGACCAGTAATTAAAACTCAGATGTTCCACAAATCACTTTCACCCTGCAGTCAGGAATAAATGGTGACGGCTTTTGACTGCAGTTGTTTTGCTGCAAGACGACATTTATTTAATTTCATTTCATCTATTGCTTGTTGAAAGATGTGCTGCTTTTTTTAAAAAAAGCAGGTCATACTTTTAACAAATTTGCATTTTACAAGACATTGTTCCGTACTTATAACATTTTTTTTCTTGAGCAGTGAAACAAGAGTAACAATAATGATTTGGTACTGGAATAAAATGAACATAAATTGAGGAAAAGTAAACAGAGACAATTTAAAATTTTAAGAAGAAGCTAATAGATGACAGGAGGGGTTTTTAATGGACGAAAGTGTCCGACTCCTAGGTGTTCCGGGTGGGAGGGCATCGGATCAACTTTGAGCCAATCCCAGATGGCGCAGCCATTTGCTTTTACCTAAGTATAAATGATATTAATATGTTGTTTATAATTTTTCATTAAATACGAGGTATGTCCATAAGGTAATTTCCGTTTGGTTATGTAAAACAGACGTGTACAGACACAGAAAAAATATATATTGCACATAAATCTACAACTGTTAAACCACTTTTCTACATAGCTTCCGAAATTTTGTAGGCACTTGTCATAGCGTGACACTAGTTTTTGTATGCCTTTGTCATAGAAGGTAGCCGCATGTGTATTCAACCATGTGGTAACATGTTCTTTCAGCCCGTCATTATCGTTGAAGTGTTGACCACCAATGATAGATTTTAGGGTTAAGAAGAGAAGAATGTCGCTAGGAGCGAGATCTGGGCTGTACAGAGGATGAACAAACGCGTCCCAGTGAAATTCACATAAGAGTTGTTTGGACATATTTGCCGCGTGAGTTGAGGCATTACCGTGAAAAAAAAAAGAAAAAAGAACACCATCTTTTGACAGTAATGCTCGGCGCTTGTTCTGTATTGCGCGGCGCAATTTCTTAATGATCTCGCAGTAACCACGTGCTTTGATTGTTTGGCCTCATGGTAAGAAATCATCAGCAAAATGCCTTTTCTGTCCCAAAGAAAAACCGTTGCACATGACTTTTCGAGGTGTCAAAACTTGCTTAGGTTAATCTTCGTTGGGGACGAAGTGTGCCTCCATTCCATTGAATGCCGTTTTGTTTCAGGGGTGTCGTACGATACCCAGGTTTCATCCCCTGCGACTATCCGAGAAAGAAAACCATCGCCTTTTTCATTGTAGCGTGTCAAAAACTGAAGTGCACTGCCGATCCGTTGTTTTTATGTTGTTCAGTAAGAATTTTTGGTACCTATCGGGGGCAAAGTTTTCGAAATTTCAGTTTTTCAGTAACAATTTCATGAATTAGTGATCGTGAGGTTTGCGGAACTTCCGTAGCAAGAGCACTAAGTGTAAACTTACAGTCGTGCTTAATCTTCAACTGTGTAAACCAGTTCATCAGTAACCACAGACCGGCGTCCACTTCGTTCTTTATCGAGCAGTTGATCACGTCCTTCATTGAGCAGTCTGAGCCATCTCTTAACCATTGAGCCACTCATTACATTTTGTTGGTAAACCTCACAGATTTGCCGATGAATTTCCTTTGGTTTAACTTTCTTTGCACTTAGAAAACGAATCACAGATCTAATTTCACATGCGGCGGCATTTTCAATTACGACTGACATTATAACATTATAAAGAAGTACTAGAAAGTACACGTTGGCAGCAGCGATCTGAAAATGGCGTATATGTCTTCTCCTTGAGTCAGAGTAACTGCCGCGCATGCTCGGAACCTGCTATCGTAAAGCTGCCGTGGACAGAAATAGAAACGGAACTAAATTTTTGGACGACTCTCATATAATAAATTAGTATACATTTCTCATGTTAATTTTACTGTTGATTACTGGCAATGTCATGGCTTTTTCTGTGGGAGGGGATCCTCAGAAGTTTGTCGAGCCTCGCCGCCCCCAGGAAGTTTCATCTCAGTGTATTTCTGTAGTGTATGCCGTTACTAAGTTAAACTTGGCAATTATTTACGTGTTACTTATCTATAATTACAAACCTTATACGCTTTATACATTTTTATACATTTTCTATCGTTGGATAATATTCAGTATATACTTTTTTATTGTTCTTCTCATTTTCTAATATTATTCTATGAATCCATATTGTCTTGTTCTGAGTTTGTTGAGGCATCTAAGTCGGTGGATGTGTTGTTGTCAGAATTGTTCCATGTGTTGTGTTGTCATGTGGGGTGCTTAATTTTGTTGGTGATGGTGTTTAGTTCTAACCAGTCATTTGGCTGTCTTGTCCTTGTCATATTGTAAGTAGACTGTTTAGGTTTTTATGTTGGTAACGCCACGTAGCGCTCTGCATGAAAATCACTGACTGTGCTGTGTGCAGTCTGTGGCTGGTTTGCATTGTTGGAATATTGTAGTTTTGCGCTGTTGGGTGTGAACAGCGCATAGCGTTGCGCAGTTGGAGGTGAGCCGCCAGCAGTGGTGGATGTGGGGAGAGAAATGGCGGAGTTTTGAGAGCGGATGATCTGGACGTGTGTCCATCAGAGACAGTAAATTTGTAAGACTGGATGTCATGAACTGCTATATAGATTATGACTTTTGAACACTATTAAGGTAAATACATTGTTTGTTCTCTATCAAAATCTTTCATTTGCTAACTATGCCTATCAGTAGTTAGTCCCTTCAGTAGCTAGAATCTTTTATTCAGCTGGCAGTATTGGCGCTCGCTGTATTGCAGTAGTTCGAGTAACGATTTTTCTGAGGTAAGTGATTCATGAAAGGTATAGGTTATTGTTAGTCAGGGTCATTCTTTTGTAGGGATTATTAAAAGTCAGATTGTGTTGCACTAAAAACATTGTGTGTCAGTTTAGTGTTGATCAGAATAGGTAAAGAGTGAAATGTCTGAGTACGTTCAGTTCTGCTCAGCTGTTTGAAAATCAAATAATGTAAGAGGTTTATCAGCACAGTAATTCATTAATTTTTCTAAGGGGACATTTCAGTATGTTATTGTCGTGCTGTTGCGGTCGTATGTGTCTAGACATGTCACAATATAATGTGATGTGTTCTGCTGTGCCAATTTCTCCACATGTGCATATGTCTGTATCACCTAGTCCAACACGTCCAAGTGGGTACAGTCCATGACCTGTAATAAAGTGGATCTATATATTTCATGCTCATTCGTTCTCCGATGTTCATAAAGAATGTGTGTACTATGCGTCCTTTTTCTGTTGCGTCCCATTCAGTATGTCAAGTATCATATCACCATTCATTACGTTGCTTCTCGTCAGTTAGTCCTGTCATTCCTTTTTCATCCAGTATGCTGCAGTTCTGGAACGTAGTGTAATGTCTATTGGGCACACACCCCGAAGACACATAATGCCTCTATAGATGATGTTCCAAACGCTCCTGACATTCTTAAAAGGATGCTTCTCTGTCTGCGTCGTTCAGTGATTTTGTGTAATGTGAGGCAGAGGCGATGGGCGCATGTGCTGGCTGCAAAGCTCAGAATGGACTCAAAGAAGGCGATATGGTAGGTTCGTTTCATCTGTAGTGGTAGTCTAAACTGTGCAGTGCTGAGACTGGTTAGTTTATGCATCAGTTTCGTTGTCGCTTTGTCAGTCGTGAGTTTTGTGTGGTCGGTGAAAGAAAGTTTTCCGCTAACACACTGTCATATGACAGCGCTCGTCCCCATATTGTGCGATCAGGAGCAACAACAACACAGGATATGAAATTTTGACACCTGCCTTACTCACCAGACCTCATTATAAGTGACTCTCATATATTTGGATGGCTCAAAGGAAAGGGAAACAACTATTTCAGAACTGATAAAGTTATGAAAACCGGTGTGCATGAGGGACCCCACTCACAACAAAAAGATTTCTTCTTTGATTCCGTTTACTGAATAGGCATATGCACTTACCTTTACCAAGTCTTTCTCATTGTCAACTATTTTTAAGAAAAAAATATTTGTGTTATTAGACTTCTTGCTGAATTTATTAAGTATTAAACTAATTTTCTTATTATTATTCAAAAATTACTTTTACTGTTGTCATTAGTGAAGAATTATACTTTCTGACCTTCATGTACTTTATTGCAGTTCCTATTTTTACCATCATAATGATTTAATTTTGTTTGAAGATTTCAGTGTGAAGTAATGATTTGGTACACTTTTATTTTCCTTCATCTAACGTGCTTATGCTTATTTTTTACATGTCAATTCTATTATGGGAATGTTTGGAAGGGTTTCAAATTTCATACAACAATTTCAGAGTAGTCTCGTAACTGTAATGCTGATTATTTATTTAAAAATCTTCAAATGTGTGTGCTGCTAAGGTCATCAGTCCCTAAGCTTACGCACTACTTAACCGAAATTATCCTAAGGACACACACACCCATGCCCGAGGGAGGACTCGAACCTCCGCCGGGACCAGCCGCACAGTCTATGACTGCAGCGCCTTAGACCGCTCGGCTAATCCCACGCGGCATTATTTATTTACTTCAACCAGTTTCTGATCCTTTAAATAATACGTTACAGGATAAAACATGTACCTGTTAGCGTTTTTTGGCTTTCTATTTGTGGGGCCACAAAGTTCTCAACAATTTCTTCTCAACAGGAATCAAACAGGGCATACAGTGATCTTATTTAATAGTTTTGTGAACGAAACACTCGAGATCACGTTTTTATTGAACTGTAATAAGCGGTTTCGATGGAATTTGGCCATGTCCAAATCCATACAATAGGAGGACGGTTGCTAGCAGTGACGTTAGCTGGTAGCAATGGTAGTAGAAAACCTTCAATTTCATTTTACATCTGTGGATGGCCCATTTGGTAATTACCGTTGAATAAAGGAAATTATGAAATAGACTTTATTTCAGAACCACGAGTAGTGAAACAATTGTATCTTGTGTGATTTTTCAGTTTCTTCTGGCATATTAGTTGCTCAGGCAGTCCTTGGGTGTACTGCCGGTTCATAGTGTCCAGCAGGCACAATATTTTGGGAGTCAGACGTGTCGCTATCGTCAGATGCGCTAGTGACTGGCCTCCTGGGGACATTTATTTATTTATTTATTTATTTATTTTTTTGCACTTTTCATTCTATTCCCTGAGCTGGAACAGCGGGCTGTTTGAGGAAATGCTAACTATCCTATTCAACCATAGTATTCAACAACTATATATTTTACAACATGTTATTAAATGTTCTTGTAAACAAGTGTAAGTAATCATATAGTACAATTTCAAGCCAGTATATTAGATATTTTGGTTGTTATACATGAGATGTGCGGTTTTACATACTTTTTGGATATGCATTAAGGGGCGTAGAGGAAAGTTTTAAAACTAAAAGATAAAAAAATGAAAATAAAACTGTAAGGGTGATATTGGAAACAATAAGTAGAAACCGAGTAATTGTTTGTAGGTACAAGCTGTTTCGTGGTCAAAATTTAAAAATAAATTTGAAAATATTAAAATAACGGAATTTAAAAACAGGAAAATGATGATATCTTTTCCTGTAAATCAGGCATTGGCAATCTTTGGTGACGCTCAGACCTGTTTTATATACTTTCTTAAGCTCACGCACTGCCTTGTCACGTGATGCAACAGCAATGCTCGTAGCACACAAAGCCAGTACTATAGCGTCGTTCACGTTAATGGTT
Source organism: Schistocerca americana (assembly GCF_021461395.2). NCBI lineage: Eukaryota > Metazoa > Arthropoda > Insecta > Orthoptera > Acrididae > Schistocerca > Schistocerca americana. Next base: position 224,361,810 of record NC_060120.1, on the reverse strand, counting down.
ATGAGGTAATGGATCGATATGAATGGTTCCCCTTTCTTGATGCACCACAGCAGCAAATTATGCCTTGAAACATGCATATTTGAGTGTGCATTTAATTTATTTTCACCCAATTTTCTGATGTTTACTTTTATTTAACTATCAAATTTCTTCCACGTGCTGGACTGAAACCAGTCACAGGCTGAGTCCATCTTCTCATGTCCACTTCTACTAAGGCTTGTAGTTTTTAACCTACCTGTCTGTAATTTGTCTCTCTTGTTGTACTTATCATGAACGAAAATAAATTCTGTTTTTTTGCGCTATTTATAATTGTAATTTCCCAATGTCATAATTAATCATGTAAAATATGTACAATACCTGGTTAGATGTAAGAGAGGGTCTGAGAGCCTCAATATCATCAGTTTAAATAAAGAATAAATAATCCGTATGGAGATGAATATTGAGGCTGTTATGATGTCGACGAACGAGTCGTCGCCAATGTTGACTGGTGGCCAATGCTAAATAGAAACACATAAATCACAGCAGGTTTGTCAGTAACATCGATAAGGCGCTGGCTGCGTGGTCTGGATCTGCAACGACTAAAATAATTAGAAGTCGTTGATAAAAAATAATATATATTGTACTTAACTGGCTGTACAGGGTTCTTCTTGGCTGCATACATATAATTATAAACAGACAACTATTGAGGCCTCACTTAGTCCATACGTTACTAAGCGCCTCGTTAGAGGTTGCTTCCTATCAGCTGAAGGCTGTGCTACTTTACTACTTGGCGTCCCGAGCAAGAGTGGACGAGAGCTCGCTAGAAACTTGATACAAGCCGCGGAGCGGCGCTGATCGCGTCTCTCGGGTCCTGCGTACCAATACGCACTGCGGTCGATAACTGCAGCCCCTAACAAGTTTCATATCGAACGTTGATACCACAGATGCGTAACAACTTTCTTTGTACTAACGATATTCTTTTCCTTTTCTATCAGTTTTCATATTATAATCTGCAGTTGTAATTTTTTTGTTGTTGTTCGACATGTCCAATAAAAATCAATGCATTCACGTCCTAGCTTCTTTACTCTCAAAACAAATTTTACAGGTTTGCTCTAAATACGTCTGCCTGCATTTGAGGCTACGTAACATTTTCATTACTTCTTTTATATGTTTTCCTTGTTATTTTAGGATACACTTGTGGAAAATATTGCTTAATAATGCAGTCTGATAGCTTCTGTATCACTGCTGGTATTTTACTTTCTTCCATTAACGTGTACAAATTTTGCACTTGTTAGAGTCATGATGTCAGGGCTACATTTGCCTGGAATGATTGCGCAATGTTACAGTCATCTCTGCACTGGTAGATCAGCTTCTTGTACGCTCAGGCAAACACGGTCAGTGACATGATTTTTTTCACTTACGCAAAAGAAGTTGATATTTATTTTATTATTGAATGACAACTAAAACTCTTGCATTTTAATGTGCATTCGTTAGGTGAGTCGTAAACGAGTCGATTCCCTTGTTAACACTGTTAATTTTCGAGATGTGTAGATACCATTCTCAAAGATCTATTAAAAGGAGAAACTTGAAAAGGACATTGTCTGCATACATTTCTTCAACCTGATGGCTGGACATCATTTTTCCAAAGCAGTTGTAAAAAAAGATTTTTAAAAATCGCCTTTGAAGATTAAAAGAGTTCCAAATGTTATTAAGTGCAGCTTATTAACATTGTAGCCACTACCTAGAAAAAAGTGGATTGTGTGAAAGTCTTGCAATTGTAAAGTCTCTTGTTCAAATTTCGTTAGTGGTGAAATTTTTTTGCTTTTATTTAAATTCTATATTTATAAGCTAATTCACCCTAGCCGAGCCTCAGGTACAGGGCGGGTCGCAGGTGGCGGATAGCGAACGATTCATCAGATATGGTGGACAGCTGCGAATAAGGGGAAACCCAAATAAGCAGTCCCGGACCGAGGCGGCAGCATCACGAGGGTGTGGGAGGGTGACTTTTGGCAAGGGTCACACTCATTCAAAACCCACAGAACCCGAAGACGTTGCTGTGTCATGGCGAGTAAGTGCCGCCATTACAATAAGCACTGTCAACACCCAAATCCAGGACGCGTCTGAAGTGGGAACCATCGGCATCCTGGTCAGCGTCTGTTCACACAATGTGCGGCTGGTCATAATGCGCCAGGAACTAACAATCCCTGGTTCTAAACACCCAGTGGAAACACTGGACCAACTTGATTACAAGCAAGTATCACTCGTGCAAGTAATAACAACATTATCCCAGGTGGTAACCAATCCACCCATCAACAGATGGCAACCAGGAATTCGGATTCTGGGGAACCTGGACTTACACGATTACATCAGAGAAAGTCGGAGTTCTCTGGCAAACTTCCACTTAAAACACCTACATACATTGGAACCTTTAACATAAATACATTAATCCAACCAGGAAAACTTCTAAACCTTACAAAAGAACTTGAAAAGCAAAAGATAGTAATACTAGCTTTACAGGAGACACGTTTTACAGATGAAGAAACATCAGATTATGGCAACTATCGCATCTTTAAGAGCAAGACGGATAAACGAATCGGAAGAGGAGCCCCCCATCTCGGGATGGCGTTTATCATACACAAGAGCGTGCTCAGCTCCATCAAGGAAGTTACTCCCGTAAATAATAGGATAATGACGATGCGCTTACAATGTACCAACAAAACATACACAATGGTTAATGTTCATGCTCCCACAAACGGAGACAACAAGAAAAACCCCATAGAAACAGAAAAGTTCTGGGAAAATTTGGAGAATATAATGGCCAAGATTCCAAAAGATGATACAAAAGTTCTACTCGGCGATTTTAATGCCCAAATTGGTAGAGAGAAAATCCACCAAAAAACCGTAGGCAAATATCCTGCACATAAATTTACCAATAAAAATGGTACAAGGCTCGTCGAACTATGTAAGCAGAATAACCTGAAGATAATGTCAACATCTCTAAGAAAATGTCCAAGAAAACAAAAGACATGGAGATCTCCTATACAACAAATTGGCGAGTTTCAAATAGATCATTTGGCGATTTCATACCCAGTACAAAAAGAAATTTACGACGTCCAAGTACGCAGAGGAGCAAACATTGATTCAGACCATTACCTAACTAGAATTAAAATCAAGTTTACAGCACGAAGAAGTCATCAGAAGAAAACAGAAATACAGAAATATGACACCAAGAAGATTAAAGAATCTAAAGTAAAAGAAGAATGGGAGAAGGAAAAGTCAAACACATGGGAAGAATTTCATTCTAAAATCACGCGAATAGCTAAGGAAACTATTCCCTTGAAAAAGATATTCAAACACCCTTGGTGGGATTCAGACTGTGAAAATGCATTGGAAAGGAGAAAAAAGGCATTTCAAGAATATAACAGTAAAAAATCACAAGAAAGTCTACATTTATTTAACGAGGTTAGAAAACAGGTTTCAAAATCTATTAGGCAAGCAAAAAGGAAGTACACAAAGGCACAACTGGATGCCATAGAAGAAAATTTCCAAAACTATAATACAAGAGACTTCTACAGAACTTTCGCAGATAAAATACGAGGATATATCCCTCAAAATTTATGTTTCAGAAAACCAGATGGTAAATTAGCCCTAAAAAACCAGGAAAACTGTCAAGTATTGGCTCAATATTTTTCTAACCTACTAAATTGCCGAGAACCTAGTTTAAGGTTTCCCAAAGAAATCTGTGCCAACGCTCAACCGGATTCATTACCACCAACACAGGAAGAAATCAAATGTCACATTAAAAACTTAAAAAATAATAGAACATCTGGCGAAGATGGCATTGTTGCAGAGCTATTAAAAAACCTAGGACCAAAGACGTTGCAAGAGCTCACAAAAATAATAACAAAAATATGGGAAACAGAAAAATTACCAGAGGATTGGAAATGTGCCCTTATTCACCCGTTACATAAAAAAGGAGACAGAACAAATGTCAATAACTACAGGGGAATCTCACTTTTACAAGTCACCTACAAAATTCTCTCAACATGCCTGCTGAAAAGAACACAAGAGCAGCTGGAACGCCAAATTGGTGATTATCAAGCAGGCTTCCGCCCCGGTCGCTCATGCATAGAACAAATATTTAATTTAAAGACAATATTAAAACACAAAGCAATTAGAAATGCCCCCATAATTTGTACATTTGTAGATTTTAAGAAAGCCTATGACTCAATTGACCGGCAATCTTTGTTTAACATTTTAGAGGAACTTGGACTTGACTCCAAAACACTAAGGCTTATCAAAGAATCACTGACAGACACTGTATCTAAAGTTAAATTCAGGGGAGAAATCTCTGAACCTTTTCTCATAAAAACTGGAGTACGTCAAGGTGACGGGCTATCTCCACTTCTGTTTAATATAGTCCTGGATAAAGTCATTAAGGAATGGGAAAAAGAATTAAAAAATCAATCCTACTGGAAACCAATCCATCTTGGTAGAACCAAAGACAACGTGGAGATATCTTGTTTAGCATTCGCGGACGACTTGGCCATACTTGCAGATGATGAAGAAATCGCCACCAAACAAATAGAGATCCTTAAGGAATGCGCGGATAAAGTAGGTTTACAAATTTCGTTTCAAAAGACAGAATTTTTCTGTACGAAATTCCATATACACAGTTTGAACACAAAATATGGAAAAATAAATAGAGTAAAACATTTTAAATACCTAGGTGAAATTTTGGAGCCAACCGGAGGAGAGAAAGTTGCACAGAAGATCAGACAACAGAAAATGAAGAGAGCATATGGTATGACACATGAAATATACAATAAAAAATGCATCTCCTCGAACACAAAAATCAGACACTACTGCGCAGTAATTAAGCCAGCAGCACTATATGCTAGTGAAACGCTCACACTCCATACAAAATGTGATTTAGAAAAAATACTAAAAGAAGAACGCAAAATTATGAGAAAGATTTTAGGTCCAAAATTAACAGAAGAAGGATACCGGATACAATCAAGAAGAACCACAGAAACTATATCAAACCTGGCAGCAGACATAAGAAGGCGAAGATTAAAATTTTATGGACATGTCACTAGACTTCCCCCCACACGACTCACCAACAGAATTCTCACTTACATAGAAAAAGTCAAATCAACAACACCATGGATTAGCCAAGTAAAATTAGATTTACAAAAAGCAAATATTGAACTTAAAGATGTCAAAGATGGAAAAACTTTTAGAAATAAGGTGGAAAAGTGGATTGTATTGTCGGAGAAGGAAGCACTAAAGAGACCAGGAACAAAATGGACAGAAGAAAGAAAAAGAAAACATGGAGAACGAATGAAAGTAGTATGGAAGAAACGACGTCAGAAAGCTTTGCGTGATCCTTCTGGGTCCATTCGCGATAAGTAAGTAAGTATAAGCTAATTCAAATGTTAGTTAACAAGTGCTGAAACATAAGTTTTTAATAAAAATAACATCCTTATATTTTTATTTTCTTGTTTTATTAAGCTAATTTAAAATTGGATATAGATATTTTAAACATTTTATTTAAATAAAAAAGTTATGTACATCAGCAATATTGTTCAGTCTCCAGATTAAAAAAGAGTATTTTATGTTTGGTTTTCGTATCTAATTTTAATATAGTGTAAAGGATGCATTTTCATGCAGTTAGTAATTAAAAACAGAAAGATGTCATTTTTAATAAAAGTATCATTCAAAATTCCTTAATATTTATATTTGATAACAAATATCGAATTGAAATAAAATAAGAAGAATTTAGTAACAGTATCATTTAAACATGATTACAAGGCTTTTAAGCTACATGCTCAACTACTGGCCACAATATTAAACATTTTGAAATATTTTGTATTTAACAGGGCTTAGTTTTTACTCTTAGTCTTCAACGGTGATTTTTTTCGAGTTTTTTTGTGAATTGATGACTGGGCACCGACCTTCAAGTTGTATAGATGTGTAGGAAGATGAAGAGGACAGAGGAGCCAATAAGGTCTCCTTGTCAGACACAGATAGCAACTGACGTTTGCTTAAATATCAGCGTTATAATTGCAAAGTTGTCTAGGGAAATTGACAGAAAATTGGAAGTTCTTCTGATATACTGTGTTAGAAAAAATGTTATTTATAGGAGATACAGTCGCATTACGAGAAAATGGTTTTATTTGCCTCTAATCCACAAATTTTAATCACAACATCTACAATTATTATTTTTCTGCCTCACATTCAGCATCATATGAATCACAAACATCTTCAGTCCTTTTTCCCTTGCTGTAGTTCACATTTTGATTTTGTGTTTGCTGTTAATTGTACTTATGTCCGTCTTACGAAAATCTGAAAAATCGAAATTTTGTAGCATACAATGTGTATCCTGGAACCACTGCTTGTCAGTACTTCACTTTTTCTTGACACACTATCATTAAAACATAAAACAGCTTTAAATACTATCTTTGAAGTTTCATAGTCCACAAACACAATTTTTTAGATTCTGTTCCAAACTACACAGTTCAAACTTTCGCTGAGATTCTAGACTTTCGAATGTAAGCACATCTTTATAAGTTAATAACTAGCCAGTACCTTAAACTACCACTGGTAAAGAGTGTTTATGCTCAAAATTTCTGCCTGAAGCTCTTCCTTGTTTGAGCCTGATTTTAGGACCACTGGGGTGAATGATGCGTTATTTATAGCTTGTCTTTTTTATTAGACACATATACAACTGTTTTTCTTCTACAGTAGTTAAAATATTTGTTCGTCTTTGCTCTGAATCCTTGCCTTAGGAGGAAACTTCCCAACTCTTTGCACCTTCTGTTATTGTCTGTCTTGAGTGCACGATAATTAAAAAGAATTACACCAGACACGTTTCGCTTTTATTTACAAAGCATCTTCTGTGAAATTCTGTAAATTGGATACATACGTTTATACATTTATTTTTTGATTCTTTTGGGTTAAAAACAGCGTTTTCATTATGCAGTTAGTCTGTAAGCTACTTACGGTGTTTCTTTACATAGCCTGCACCTTCCCCTCTTGCTAGCAGTGGTTGATGCCGACAGGCTTCATTTCACATCTGTAGTGTTTGGTATTTTGCGTTATTTCTTGCGTTGCACTATTTATAATTGACTGCCTTAACTGTTTTTCATTCATCACTGCTATAGTGTTTACGCCTATTCGTTTGTTTTCGATCACGTTGTGAGTGTTGCTAACCTATGAAACGATTGTGTGTGTGTGTGTGTGTGTGTGTGTGTGAGAGAGAGAGAGAGAGAGAGAGAGAGAGAGAGAGAGAATTAGTGAAACTGTGTTGTATGTAGATGGAGACGTGAGAGGGGTGGCTTTTTTCCCAAGGGGACAGGGGGAAGGGGAGGGGGGAGAACGACGACAGGGATTGCCTGGACAGTCATTATGGGATAGATCTGGGAGAAAATGGTAGTGGTAAATGGAATGTGGAAGATGGACACACAAACTAACGTATCTCTGCATCTTATTTACAGAAATGATGTGAACCCCACAGTAGTTCACATGTGCAAAGAAACAAACGAAACATACCTTCAGATCGTAATGAGAAACTCAGTGGAGTTATCAGCTACGGAACATTCTGGAAAACCACTGAATTCTTACATCTCGTAGAGCAAATACCAAGTAATGTACTCGAAAACGTATAGTGACACTAAATTTGGGGTAGTGTTACGTGCAGTGTGTTGGAAATATGTAAGCAGCTCATAAAATAATCTTCATATTTGTATGTAACAAATTTCGTATCAGATAACTACAGCGTGTGTTAAAAAAGAACTTTCGATTTTTTGAGCCGATTTCAGGCACGTCTCCCCGTAAGAATGGTTTCTGGTACTGCATGTGTATGTTTCCATGACATTTTTAAATTTTCTGATTTTTTTACTTGCCTCTAAAGAATTCTGGTAGAGACAGTCCAGTCTGTGTATCGCAGATCTGTAATTGGTTGACTGTTTTACATGTAGTTTGAATAATAAAATTTATTTGACAGTGCACTGAGGGTCTTTAATGTACAGTTTCTTCACTTTTTGTGTTAGAGCTGCTACAGAAATGTAAATCAATACTGGAAAAAAGCGTTATCCACGATTCTTATTTATATAAGAAAGGCTTATTTTCTGTCTGTCGATCGCTGATTGTTTCAAAATGACTGGTTTCAGGCCATGTTGCTCGTCTCCAGATGATATGTTGCAGTTACAGTGTAACCTGCCCTGACTGAACTATTAGTTCACTATGACACATAATTTAGTATACGACGTGTACCTTATTTCTTATGATATTTCAGACGAAGTATATAGCCAGTGCCACGGCCATAGAGTCGAGCAGACGTGCCAGCAGTGTCAGCAGTTTCTGTTTATATTTAGGATTTAGTTAGTTTTTTTTTCAAACGTTTCTTTTAAGAGACGAATTGCATCTGTGTTTCGTACTATGTTGACTAGTTTATACTACCTTATTCTAGTTTTACGCATAAATTTTAGTGCATCTGCATTGTGTGCGCCGACTTTGGAGTGTGGTAAAAACCAGAAGTAATGTATCAGCAGGACTTAGATTTCACCCAGCGGCTTCTTCGGTTTCTGTTTTATTACTTGTGGTACAAATGAAAAATTGATCAAAGATGAATAGGGGCTGTGCCTGTTGTGTGTGGATGTCGGAGGGGGGGGGGGGGGGGGGGGGGGAGTGGCCACTGTCCATAAGGAGCCGGAAGGTGTCTTGGGCCACCGTCGAGAGGCTTGAGAACGATGGCCTGGGCTGTGGTTGCGTTAGAGCACCTCAGACGAATGCTTTGGCCCCTCTTGAGCCTATAGCGTCGTCTCAGATTCCAAATGCAGCATCTACAGTCTGCACGTCCTCGCAGATCGACACTTACCTGCCAGTGAATGGTGTACAGTGGTGGGGTCGCGAATATCTCAGTGGAATGCGAGAGTCAGTAGTAGTCACACAGCTCTCCCTTTGTGTTTTTAAAACAGGTTTGATATATTGCCCACTGTTCAAAGTAGCCTTTAAAACAGGTTTGTGGTATTGCGCACTGCTCAGAGTACATCTGAGCCATTCTGGGATGCCTCGTCTGTAGGGATGAGGCTGATCTTCCCTGAAGGTCTGAACAAATCCAGAGGGCGGGACTGTTTGTCACAGGAGGCTCCAATATGTAGCAGGTAGATCAGGAAAGAAGGCCAGTGTAAACTAAGTTTGCTTGCCAGGGATCACGTCCGAGATCTGAAGGAGGCTCTGCAGCAGTTACTGAGTATACAGGATGCACTGAGCTGCAAATTGTGGCTGATGCTGGCACGAATGACGCCCAATGCCTGGGTTCAAAGGTCACCCTCGGTTCCTAAAGCCGCCTGACTGCTTTAGTAATAACAGCTGGTCTCACTTTCAAGGTGGAAGGAGAGCCAGCATCTGGCAGCGTCGTTCCCAGAAACGATCTTGGTCCTCTTGTTTGGAGGTGACTGGCAGTCTTGTACAAAGGTTCAGACGATTCGATCAAGAATCAGATTTCTCAACCTTAGTTATGGGGTAGAAAACTGTAGGACCTCCCCCTGCCCCTTAACTGGTCCGGTGAGTACTACACTACTAAAGTAGCAGAATATTCGTGGGGTGATGTTTTTTTTTTTTGGGGGGGGGGGGGGGGGGTAGAAAATGTCTTAACTGGTCCGATACGATAAATTCAGCTTTCTAACTGGGAAGAATACTATACCATTAAAGAAATGACATTCCTGGTGGCAGATTGGAGAAAGAAAATGTTACTGTAGCATTAGTTAACTGAAGCATCGTCTATGGAGAGGTACCAGACCTAGTCTCGCATGTAAACATCAGTAGTGCCCACTTGGTACTAAGGAAAGAAACCTGGCTAAAACATGATGTTAATAGCAATTAAATCATAAATTCCGATTAAAATATTTATAGCAAAAATAAGTTGAACACTGGTGGTGGAGGCGTGTAATAATAGTAAAAACATTGTATCTAGTATGGTTGAGATTCCGAATGCGAAATAATTTGGGTGAAGATAAGTGTTAAAGCTGGATCATACACGGTCATAGGACGCTTTTACAGATACCTGTCTCAGAAGCAGTAGTGGCGGAACGTTTGAGGAGAAACTTACAGAATATTACGCGTGAATTTACTTGTCTTTTTGAAGTATTAGTTGGAGATACCAGCTATTTACTGATGAATCAAGTGATTAAGGGGGTTAACTGGGACAGTTAACATGCGTTATTAGAAAATTACCTTGAGCAGTTAATCAGATAACCGACACGTGAGGTGACGTCTTAAACTTCTTGGTGGCAAACAGATCAGAACTTTTAGCCTAGAACAGGGAATCAGTTATCGTATGGCCGTTACAGCGTCACTGTATACGGCTGTAAGTAGGAATATAAAGTGGGGTAGGAAGACATTTCTCCTTAGCAAGATCAACAAGAAACAGGTTTCAGATTACCTGGCCATTCAACATGAAACTTTCCTCTCCAGCACCGACAGTATTGAGCATCAGTGGACAAAGAGAGTCCTGTACAATATTCTTGACACAGTTATGTGTCGAACACAGCCATGAGGGATGGGAAGAGTTGACGTGGTCCGACAACCGTGTTAGAAAGCTGTTGTGAAAGTAGAGAGAGCTTCGCTGCAAATTTAAACGTAGCCGAAGCCTCACAGGCAAATAAAAATTGAACTAAACAGAATTTAGCGTAAGGAGGGCCATACGTGGAGGGTTCAACGAATTTGAAAGTGAAATTCTGTCTACCGTCTTGAGAGAAAATCCTAAGAAGTTTTTGTGTTATTGTAAATCAGAAGCGGAATCCAAACGAAAGATGACACGGAGCAGACCGAAATACCAAACGCCTTTTTAGAAAACCTTTTCATTGTAGTTCCGTAGGTAAATGGTTGTACGAACGTCAGAATGACAGATATCGAAATAAGTGACCACGTGACGGAAAAGAAAATGAAATCTCTCAGCAGAGGAACGACCACTGAACCAGAAGGGATGCCAACACGATTCTACACTGAGTATGCGAAAGAACTTGCCCCGCTTCTAACAGTAATGTGCTGTATGTCGCTGGAGGATGGAAGCGTTCCCTAATGGATAGGAGTGTTTCACTACTTTGGAACAGGTTTTAACCCAGAGAATTACGGTGTTTCAGTAAACCGAAAATATCCTCTGTAGGAATCAACATGGGTTCCATACACAGCGATCGTATGAAACACGGCTCGCTCTTTTAGTCTACAAGGCCCAGAAAGCAAGTAGGTACAGGCACCCAGGCTGATGCCGCATTCCTAAACTTGCAGAAGGCGTTCCATACAGTTCAACACTGCTGCCTAGTGAACAAAATACGAGCGTACGTAATACGAGTGTCAAACCAATTGGGTGATCAGGATAAGCGTTTGCCGGCCGGTGTGGCCGAGCGGTTCTAGGCGCTTCAGTCTGGAACCGCGAGACCGCTGCGGTCGCAGGTTCGAATCCTGCCTCGAGCAAGGATGTGTGTGATGCCCTTAGGTTAGTTAGGTTAAAGTAGTTCTAAGTTATGGGTGACTGATGACCTCAGATGTTAAGTCCCATAGTGCTCAGAGCCATTTTGATAAGCGTTTCTAGCAAACAAAACATAAACTGTCATTCCCAACGGAGAGAAAACTTCGTATGTAGAAGTAACTTACGGCGTACACCAAGAGAGAATTACAGGACAAATATATTTCACAATATTCAGTGCCAACAAAATTAAAGAACCACTTTGCCGAAACTTCGTAACTGTCGCCCATTGCGACGCATAAATTTGAATTTCAGCTCAAAGTTGCTTAAAACCTTCCTCTGCAATGGGGAAAAAGCGCATTGCTCTGCGACTTCAACCTTCGGCTCAGCGACGCTTCAATCAACAACTTGTCGACACATGCGAAAAGAAAGCCACACCTCAGAAGTTCATGTGAGCTGTAAGGTGCGTTAATGATGTCACATTGGCACCAAATTTCAGCACAGTTCTGCTCACCGCCACCAATGGGAAGATTGTCACATCCCCTCTTACCCACATTTCACCTCTTCTTTTGATGACTCTGCGATACCAGACAAATCACGCGGTTTTCTAATGGACGGCCGACGAAAACATTTCAGACACACCGCCGCTCAGAATCGACAAGAAAAGGCCTCAGGGGATGACACAAAGAGCGTCAATGGAACCTCCTCTTCCCTCTGGGTATTTATACCCTCAAATTTCGCGATCGCAGTACGATGAGTAACAAGTTTCATTCTTGACAAATGTGGCCCCTGTTGCTACCCCCTGGGAGTTGCGACCCTATTCCATGGACACTGTGGACCTGCAGCCTCACTGAATGTGACCCCCCTTTGTAATTAGCGTGTCGGTAACTTTAGCAGTGTCATACAGAGAGGAACCAACATGGACTGTTAAAAACCATTCGATGAAATTTGAATGCAATCCGATGCATTAAAGTTTTTCCGTGCTTTTTCATCCCTTCTTCGCGTCCTCTTTTAAGACCAGTTCAGCAACGCTTTCGGTGCCACCCTTGCATCTTTTTTGAGCTCGTTGAAAATGTACCTGACAGTAATTTCGACGCAAATTGGGTTTCGTGGCTGCTCTAGCGCCTGAAGCTAGACAAACTCCACCTAAGTGTGTCAAAGGGGTTGCCCGACTCTCAGGCGCAAGGCAGCCGCTAAGCTGACAGGTTACACTTTCAACGTGCTCAAGAAAGGAGGCTCCGACGGAGTTATCGAACGGGATGACCTTAGAGGAACACTTAGCCATTGTACTTACGCGTGACTCAGTGTCGGACCGTCTCATCATTACGCCAAAAGAGGACGCGAAAAAGGAGGGATGAAAAAGCATAAAACACTTTACTGCTTCGGGTCACGTTGAAATTTCATCGAGCTATTTCGGTCTGTAGTGGTTCAATGTTGCATGGGGCAGCAAAAATTGCTATCACGCTACACTCCAAAGGGGTGAGATCACGTTTAATGGGGCTGCTGCCCCGCAATATCCATGGAGTATGTTTAAAACACCCGGGGGGGGGGGGGGGGGGGCAGCAGCTGTGGCCAAATTCGCCAAGTACGTCATCGTGTTGCTCATCACACTGCGAACTGTCGTTTTCGAGCGGGAAATGTGTGGGTATCATTGCCCCAAAGGAAAGGGTAGTTTCATTGATGCCTTTATGCCACTCCATAAAGCCTTTCCATGTCGATTATGCACCATTATACCTTTCAGCCAAATTTCAAACTTATGCGTCGCAATGGGAGACAGTTATGGGGTTTCGAAAAAGTGATCCTTTAATTCTTTTGCACAGTGTATCTATAAATGAGCTGCGCAGACCTGCAGACGATCGACGTTGATACGCTGTTGACTCTCAAAATGAACAAATGAAACGTAGATCCATTATTGAAGGATCACAGGACAAACACTGGGTCAGTCACATATATAAATTGTCTAGGAATTTGCGTATGTAACGATTCAAAGTGGGCGAGTGCAAAGGAAAGTTAATCGCAGGTAAGGCAGATGACAGAATCAGATTCGCTGGAAGAATCCCCAGGAAATATAGTCTACCCAGAAACGAGGTAGTTTACAAAACATACGTTCGACCAATAATTGAATGTCGCTCTTCAATAGGGAATCCGTAACAGATAGAGGAAAGAGAGATCATCCAAAGAACACCAGCACATTTCGCTACAGGTGCATGTAGTAAGCGCGAAAGCTTCATGGAACTGATCAGATAACACTAGTGTGGTGTGGTTTAACGGTAAAATTCCTAGAGCATACGCCCCTATAAGAGCCAACAAATATATTACTTCCTCCTACGTATATCTTGTGGCAAGACCACGAAGGTAAAACTAGAGACGTTCGAGCTCACATGAAGGCTTACCAGCAATCGTTCTTATCGTGACCCATTGCCCACTAAAACATGAAAATGGGGAAGTGACACAGGTACACAAATCAACCTCCGCCACACACCGTAAAGTGGCTTGTCGAATATATGGATGTAGATGTAGAGAACAATTGCTGAAATTTATTCGGGTTTTTAATGCCATGTACCGCTGATGTATTGTAGTGAAGACGTCTATTTATTAAGTAAGAAACTTGCTTATTACTGCATAAATCATTGCATTAAATAAATGATAAATAATTCCTCTTTTATGTACATTAAAACTGACATGGTAGCCATGCTGAAATTGAAATAAGCTCTGCTTTTATGAGAAAACGTGAAGTTGTATCCTTTCTGTGAGGTTTAGCACAGGGTATTATCAACTCATAGAGACCTTGTTAAATCCTGCATGTGTGTGCCACATTCTACAGTCCTGCTTGGAGGTGCTGTGATGAATGAATGGGCCAAAGCTGCCGTGCTGGAAGAAGTTAGTTACAATGTGTGCAGTTTCTGGTGGATTGAACTATCTGGCCAAAACTGTTTTTCCACTGCTAATATGAGCAGGTGTGCCCTCATAACATCTTCTCAGTGACATTGGTTGTATTGTTACAATGCCACTGTTGCTATCAACAAGATCCACTTACAAGTATAATTCCCAGAAATATTCACAAAGAGCCAATCTTATATCAAAATATTATTTCAATATTTAGTTTGTTGGTAATAATAATAATGATAATAATGTCCATCTTTTATATCCCTTAAGTATTATCATTACATAAATTCCGTTTGCCTTTTTTTTGCTGTAAGTAAGTTCAGTTTAAAGTATTTCCTGTTTTGAGTGTACCTCAAATAGTCTTTTAATTTGATTTTTTATACATAACTTCTAAGTGTTTCAGAATATTCCTCCCAATTGTACATTATTTTACATACTCACTATTTTCAATAGAATGTCTATTGTTGTGCAGATGATCGTATTTTCTGGTTTTCATGATTTTTTCAACAGATACATATGCTGCAATTTGTTTACTCAACTGTATGACAGGTACAAAGTGATTACTTTCACTGCATTAGTCATTGTCACTAACTTTTTCATTTATTTTTATCTATCAGTAAATCCAATCTACCTTCATTCATACTACATAATCTCATTTCAGTGCTGATAAAATTTGTATTGTTAGCATTTGCCTCTTTCAGTTATGTCTTTTTATGGTGCATTAATATACTCTTACTCTACTAACACTAAAGTCATTTGAATTGGTTCAAAATGTAGAATTTAAACATTTATTTGTCACTCATTCTTTTAATAAGTTCAAAATTTTTCTTCACATAACTGTACATATAACATGCCATATTATCTCCAACAGTAGTTCAGTTAAATTGCATTTATACATTTCAGTTAGATGTAGAATTATATAGTTTAATTCATTACACTGCTAAGTAATAAAATATCATGCAACAACAAACACAATATTCAATAATTAAGTGATATAACGTTAATAATTACATGAAACAGAAAAAAAACATTGTGTGTGGATGTGTTTGGAGTGAATGAGTGAGTGAGGAGGGAGGGGGAGAGTGGGAGGGGGAGAGAGGGAGGGATGGAGGGATAGAGGGAGGGAGAGGGAGAGGGAGAGAGAGAGAGAGAGAGAGAGAGAGAGAGAGAGAGAGAGAGAGAGAATGTACATACACATACAAGGCTCAGGACATCGATTGAACTACATGTCAGGAATTAATTTGGCATTATTGCAATTTAGTAGAACTGTCACTAAGGAATCTGAATGAAAGAAACAACACGTGTGCAGTATTTCCAAGAGGAATATAGTGAACTAATAACCACAAGTCCACAAATATTTACGAAAAACAGAATCAGTGTGTGTTGCACTTACATAATGAAGAAAAAAAGTGCTTGCTGTTAGAAAGAAATGTTACATATTACATTGTAACTATTTGTGGGGAATTACAGATATGTTATAAATGATAACTGACGTACTATGTATATAGTGGAATGATTTGTAGTTGCAGTGTGCTTGTCACAGAAAAGTGAGAAATGAGTAGACATGAGAAAGAAACTTTAAAGTGAACAAACAATCTTTCTGTTTCATGTAGCCAGTAGTGTTATTAATGTCATGATCTAACTGAAACAGCATATTTAAATTGTTTGCATATAATTTTCAATAATGCACTGTATCATAATATTAAAATATATTACTTTAATAAGTACTTCATCTACAGTCTGTTAGACCATTAACTACTAAACACATTGTTTAAAAAAGAACTTGTATGTTTGCCCCGATACTCATACTGCTTCCTTGCATACAAATTCCTCAAATACACATTAAAACATATTTAGCTCAAGAATGTCCATCGAAAATTTTTGAAAACTTACAATACATTCAATTTACTCTTATAACTATACCATCATTGACATATGTCATTTTGTTTTACTTCATGTAGCTCACGTCATAGAACTGTTTGATATATTTTAATAGCACTTTTTGATGTACTATTCAAGTCCAAGAAATGGCCCACTGAATTGATAAAATGGTTTGATCCAATTATTATTAGTCACTGACATGTCCATACATAAGCATGTTAGAAAATAAAAGCTCTTGTATCTAGCCAGAGACAGCCACATAGTGGTTAAAGACTTAAATGAGTGATCAATCATGTGTGATTTTTTGTACACACCACACAACTTCTTTAAGTAATATTGCATAAATCTGATAATGGATAATAAAATTTTATAAAAATGATGATACACAGTTTTACTTTATAATAAAGCTGTGCTACCACATACAATTTCATAAAATATAGTTTTTTCATAATTTACTTCTGTCATTGCAAAAAATGAACTTCCTAATTTTTTAAATTCTGTGTTGTGCTTCACAGTCAGTCTTCCAATGCAGTCTTTTGCCACAAAAATTGGACATAATATTTAAAAGTTCAAAACCTATATAATTTCAGGCAAATTTCAATATTTGTGTTGTACATCTTTCAGTTAAGTATGTAAAATGAACTCTTTTCTATTTAACTAACATTAAAGTCCCAGAATGCTCATTATCTATGCAGAACTCTGTAATTTTTCTGAAAAATCATTTCTTTCTGAAGTGACAATGACCTCTGTTGTTTCTATTTTATATTTCCGTTAAGAGATTTCTCGGTGTTAAAAGTGGCCTGTTACTACAATGTATATCAGTAGATGAAATACATGTTGCTCCAACACATTATTTTATGAAAGTAATCGTTATAAGCACTTTTTAGTGAACACTGCACAAAGATTATTAATTTCCTGTGATGTTGTAATAAGTATTTTGCATTTGTCTGTATCTTCGAAATGTTCATATACATTTGCTGTTGAAAATTCAGAGAACTAACGATGATTCTTTGCAGATGTGACTATACATAGTCCACAAGCAGGCTGATTATGTGAAGCAAGGCAAACGTAAGACCAGTGGCTCAGCTTATAAAATGCGTTTTATCAAAGCCAGTAGTCCAGAGATGAATAATATCCCCCTCCACCAAATCCATCACCACGTAACATCCCACAAGCTCTGGACCATGAGCCATTGGTCATTCTTACTTAGGGAGTGTCAGTCAGAGATGACTATGTATAGGAACTAGAAAACTTGGAAGATGTTCGGTTTTTATGAAATTGTTACCACAAAACATACGTTTATCACTGAAACTTACATATTTTTCACTTATGTAACTGTTATTTCATTTAACATAATTACAACAAAATAAATTGCTTTGCACCATTCTCTTGTAGCACAAGGAAATAGCATCTTGTTAAAATAGTCTTTTAGACTGAAATCCCAAACAGGTGGAAAAACAGCTCACCATAAACAAGAACTACAAAAAATGTATGTAGAATTTCTAATGCCCATTCTGACAAGCTATCATCATCTGGAAGAGATTATTTATCTGTTACTTCTTCACATGTTAACAGATTTAAATATATATGTACACAATATAACTCGAATGATAAAATTATATCTTGTCCTCACAATTTAACACAGAAGTACATGAAGTTCATTTCATGCTTGTAGGTACGGTAACCTACAAACTTTCACTGGTCGTCTGTTCATCCAGACTTCATCACAATGTTGCCACAAAATCACTGGTAGTTAGTATGTTAGTAACTTACTGTGTTACGAAAAATTACACTTAACAAAACAGATGCTATTCTGTGAATCAAGTTGGTCGCTCCGTTCATTTCGGAAACGATTGTATAATAGATGTATAATACACCTCGATCATAAGTGTGGAAACTATTATACATGGAACACATTAGAACACGTGACTGTGACATTACAAATTTCAAAGCATCAGTTTGTGATACGAAGCAGATTTCTTGGCTTTGGCAATAACATACAATGATTGAGGTTTTCCATTTCCTGGAAAGTATTTGTGGAAGACTGCTTTCTTGCGTGACATTTTGGGTGCATAGAAACTGAAAGATGGCTTCTTGTGATGGTGGTAGTGATGGCCGTGATGGTCATTGGGGTGCTTGTGCGGCGATACGTAGAAAACCTGCAGACAAACAATTTAAAAAATGAGCCTCGAACTTGGATGATAATTTACAAAACTGCTAAAGTAGTTAATAGTTTTTAGTAAACACACACACACACACACACACACACACACACACACACACACACACACACATACAAACACACACACACAAACGCGCGCACACGCATGCACATGCACACACGTTACAGGGCCAAAAGACACCAGACATACAGCGTTTCCTGCATTGTTCACGATGTTCAGCATTAGCTTGTTTTAAATATATTTCACATCAGTTGCTTCAAAAAACTCTTAATTCCCTACATTTAAGTTTTTCTAGGAGAATTTCCCATCTAGTTCCCAATTATTCTGACTCTGTGAGAGGGCAATACAGAAACTGTCATAGACTTTTATTTTTTCGTTGTCTGATAAGCATATACAGTCCTTCCTTTATCACATCACTGCAACAGAAATTCTCGTTACTATCACCGCAAAACGCTTAATGTGCATTACATCTTACTTTATCCTTTGTAAATAATTTTCTGTAGTATATAAGGGACTCGGAAACGATTCTCAGAAGACTAAAGCTAACATTTATAGACAACTAATAATGTACTTCGCAAACAGTAACAACTTTTCTCCTTGATTTGCAACTCATCCAGTATCCTGTAACAAACGATTACGCTCCTTTACCACCACATCTTTTCCATTAATTAAATACCCCCACCTAAAAAAGTCTACCAGTATTTTTCTTTCCTGGAACTCACTGGTGCCATCATATTCTCTCCCTTGTATCTTTGTCAGGTTAAATTACTGTTTTCTACAGTACCAGTAACTATTTTAACTATTTTTGTCTTAAATTTAATACTAATCTTTATATACATATATATATATATATATATATATATATATATATATATATATATATATATATCCCTTTTAGTTTATGTTCCCATGAATTTTCAAATCGTCTGTGTTATTACAAATATCACAACTTTTCCTCGGAGGTATAATTATTGTGCTTGAAATGACTGGTGGTATACAACAACGTGCGATATTCCACTGTCTCTGTTATGGTTCTGCCAGTTCACTATATTTATTTAATTTCAACATCTACCTTAGTATATGTTATTGTTTTGAATTGTGATATCAGTAATTCACGAATTGTATTTAAATTTATGAGGAACACATGTCAGACGATTCGAAAATGTGCTGTCTATTAATACTGTTAGATGCCACTCGATTTACTGTTGGTCATTTTCCATCGTACTTTGAAGCTTACAATTTTCTTATGGCTGGCTGTTCAGCGAAATCCAGCAGTGTTCTTAATCCATTGGTTTTTGAAACCGGATCGCTCGTGATCTTGAATTCTGTTCGTATCAGACTTTTACAGCCAGTTGTGTCCTGTACCATCTGCAGAATATTGCAGACATACCGACAGTTACTGCTGAAAACCTCCTGGTCTCTTTTGACATACTTCAGGTAATTTTTGTTGCAGTCATTTGCTGTTGTATTATCAGCAGTACAAATACCTCAGTATTTTGCAATAACTACTCGGAAGTCTGTGTTGCTTTTTCTTGGTGGACTTCCTCAGGATGTGGCCATTGCATAGGTTTGGCCATCTTTAGATTAATTCTCTGTCTGTCACTAAAACGTGTTTGTGATTGAGATACAGTGAAGCTGAACTTTTTTATTAAGTGATGTAACTGTGTTGAATTTTATTTCAAGGAAAAAAAAACTCTCAGTCTGATTATTTAACTTTGATTTTGATTGTTGAGATCCACAAGATCTCTTTCATTCATAAACCCCAGTCACAATGCTCCTTCAATTGATAGAGTTCGATATTTCTTAAGAGATTTTTCGTAACCGGTAAGCAGTTGTATTGCAGTTGCGAAGTGTAAGTAATTACACAAGTTGACTATACTATATGAATAACCTAATACTGGCACAGTGTACATATTAATGACTCTGACCACACTGTTCGTTTTCAGGTTGGTCATCTGGGTCTTCCAAAAACGCTGTTTGAACATCTCAGTCATTAGTCCTTCATCCGAGTTTGTCTAGCCTAGTAAATTCCGAAATACTTGAGTGTCACCTGCCAGCATCGTCATAACGGATTTATCGTTTTAGAGCTTGCACAGAAACACCTGCAACTCTCTTTCAGCAATACTGAGCCTGTACATTTTGAGGCCCAACTCCATCTTGATGCCTGCAGAAAAAATTTAAACGACGTTTAACAAACTGTCTAGCTACTGATATTCTGCCGCATGCAAGTTGATATCATTCTAAGCTAGGTGGCTCGGAGTGTATACTTTTCCACTGCCAGTTTTTTTGCATTGTTCTTCTTCTTCTTATTATTATTATTCACGTTTGGACCTTACCTGACCACGTGATGTATCATAGGGCATCTTCAGAGTTTTGCTTTAGCTATCCTTTGAACCCACATTACTTTCATTCTCTCAGAATGGGCCCTTTAAAAGCTAGTCAGAAGAAATTATTCAGGTGTTCTTGTATTTTCTGTTCGGCCAGCTGTCGAATCATGAATGTTCTCATTAACTTTTTCTGTGTTTGATATATCAAGTTCTGATATTCCTACTTCCTCCATGTCGTATTTCATTGCACACTTTCATTTTATAGCTTCAGTTTTACGTTTGCTGAGACTTTCGTAGGTCTAACAATCTGTCTAATTCCAGTTTTTTAATAGGCCCAAGGAATTTTAGTTTTCGTTTATCTCATATGCGAATAAGTGTTAGTGTACTTAGTCTGTATAGTCCTCCATTAGTATAATTTGGACCTAAAATTTTCCCAATAGCTCTTCGTTCTCTCTTTCGGATTTCTTCAACGTATCTCTTTCCGTTAGAAATGATTGTTTCAGCCCCATAAAGATACTCTAGTTTGATTACTGTGTTGTTGTGTCACAGTTGTGTGTATTTTGCGATGCGTTTTTCGTTATAAATATCCTTTGTAAGTTTGAAAGCTGTTTTTATTTTGTAGCAATGAATTTCATAATTTGTATGATATACGCCAGTCTCCTGAGTGGTTTCCGAGCGAGGTGGGGTTAGCACTCTGGTCTCGCATTATGGAGGACGACGGTTCAGACCCGCGTCCGGCCATCCTGCTTTAGGTTTTCCGTGATTTCCCTATATCGCTTCAGGAAAACATTGGGATGGTTCCTTTGAAATGGCACGACCTATTTCCTTCCTCACCCTTCCCTAATTTGAGCTTGTGCTCTGTCTCTAATGACCTCGTTTTTCTCTAATGGTATTTGGAGTCCTATTCTTTCTGCTGTTTCCTTAAGAGTTTGTGCTGTTTGAGTGTCCTGACACAGAAGCGCCAGGTCGTTCCCAAAAGCCAGGCAGTATATTCAAATGGTTCAAATGGCTCTGAGCACTATGGGACTTAACAGCTGTGGTCATCAGTCCCCTAGAACTTAGAACTAATTAAACCTAACTAACCTAACGACATCACACACATCCATGCCCGAGGCAGGATTCGAACCTGCGACCGTAGCAGTCGCGCGGTTCCGGACTGCGCGCCTAGGACCGCGAGACCACCGCGGCCGGCAGGCAGTATATTCCAAATCAATTTTTCCAAATTTAAGTTTTAAGCTTCAGCTTTAGTTTTAGTCATTATTGGATTAATTTTCTAAAACATATCTAAGACACGTCGAATCTGCTGTTACCTGGGATTTTTTCTCCACAATTGTGATATCTGGTGTAATGTGTATCAGCATTCGATCTGTCTGAAGTCAGAAGTCCCAAGTAATCTGGTATTTTCGTTTTCCACAACTTCTTCTGGCTTGGGGTCGCACCAGTTCTTCGCTGGTTCAGTTGCTAATTTTGGCGCAAGTTCCAGTGGATAATTCGTGCCATGTCACCGTGCCTCTGCTTGTAACATGTCTGAGCAATATTTTTGCAACAGCACAAGACTCGATCAATTGTTTCACCAGTTCCTTATAGAGTCTGCATTTTGGATCTTTCGCTGATTTCTCATAAATCTGACAAGGGTTTTACACATACAACACATCGCAGCTTCTTAAGGAATGGTAATTATTTTGACGTGATGCATAGCAATAAAACGATATTAACAGAATCTAAAAGAATTGATACAAGATTTGGATAAATTCAATGGTATTTGCAATAACAGTACAGACTTAGAACAAATAGTACTAATAATACTAGCGACCTACTGCAATAACTACTGCTGATAGTATCGAGAGCAACAGTAAAAGTAGAAGTTACAAAATATGTTTATGTATGTGCAAAAGTGAGATTTTACGGCATAGTGAGTTCTCAGAGAAAGAAAATCAGACTGCTCCAGCTGAGGGCTCTTGAGAGTGTAGAAGGTTGGTGTGAAAGTTGAATAGTTTGCTACAATGAGGTAAATGGTGCGTACAGAACGAAGGACAGTATTATTTTCTTTTTTAAATAACTGTGCCGTAAGTTTTCTTTTGAAGCTGGAGGTGTTATTTGTTTCTCATAATGCGGGAGATCATTCCGAGTCGGGTTGCTGCTACATAAAAATACTTCGACGGTGGCTGGAGTGCGATGGAAGGATATTACTCTGACAAGATCGAGTGTTTCTGCTATGTTATTTTGAGAAGAATATTAAGGTCGAGGAGAGAGCAGACGGACTGTACCCGTTGGTAAGACGGCGAAGAAGACTGACTCCGTCTGCACATAGCTAGGATAGCTAGGGATTGTTGTTGTTGTCGTTGTGTTGTCGTCTTCAGTCGGAGGACTTATTTGACGCAGCTCTCCACTCTAGTCTATCGTGTGCAAGCCTCGTCATCTCTGAATAAGACATAGAACAAACTTATTGTCGTCATACCTTGTGTGATGAGTTTCTTCTTGCATAAGAGTAGGGTCCGTTCCCTTACCAAACCCTACGTTGCGTATTACGATATGTTGAACTTTCTGTCACGTATCTTACAAAACATTCTGGTTACCTAACATACTTTGTTCCTGATCGATGCCCGTTAATCGGTACCCGATAACCGTGGTCCAGCAGTATGTGAAGGACCTTGTATCCTCTTGCGTAATTGCAGTGCTGGAAAGAGAACTCACGTCGTCTGCCAATGCTGCCACGAAACTCTTAAAGTTTCCTATAATAACTGTTATATTTAAGAAAACGCTTGTACAAGCAAATCAGTTCGTTGATATTCTATAAATGGATCGATAGACCGTTCACATACTCAGATCTCCGCTCTACATCACAGAGGGTTTTTAATTCGAGTACTCTTTCATAATTTACACAACAGCCATTCAATTGATTCTCTTCCTCTTTAGACTTTTGTCTTTACAACGCCCTTTACTCTGAGACTAGCAAAGCACAGCCGAGCCACCAATCCAAAACACAGTTTGCAGATAAGGACGCCGTACTACCACTATGTCTTCTGAATATCGTGGATGTGATTCTCTGTATCTCCACTGGTGCACCTCTCGGACGAAAATGTGAGAACTGGGGAAGGTGTCCCAACTTAATTATTAGATAAATAGCATGATTGTATCACACGAACTTCTAGTCGGAAGTGTCCTATCAACCGACATCTCTGTTGGTCAAGTCGTGCCATTAATTTATTTTCTCCCAGCTCGATTCATTCAGAAAGGACGTCGTAACACTTAAACTTGTATTTGATGTCAACTAACGCTTTTATAGCCATTGCCATTACCGGTCTGCATTTTATACCCTATCTGATTCGAGCATCACCAATTATTTTGCCATGCAGATAGCAGAAGTCATCTGCTGCTTTCAGTGTCTTATTTCCTAATCCCGTCAACATCGCCTGATTTAATTCGACTACATTCCATTGCTCTTCTTTGCTAATGTTCACCTTATAATCTCTTTTCAAGACACGATCCATTCCGTTCAACTGCTCTTCCAAGTCTTTTGCCGTCTGTGAGAGAATTACAATGTCATCTGCAAATCAAAGTTTTTCTTCTTCCCGAAATTTAATTGCCTTTAGAAACTCCTCCTCGCTTAATGTATAGATTGAATAACATCGAGGATAGGCTACAGCCCTGTCGCACTCGCTTCTCAATCACTGCTTCCCCTTTCATGCCCTTCGAGTCTTATAACTGCAGTCTGGTTTCTACACACGTTTAAATAACGCTTATTTCAACCTACTGCCTTCAAATTAACAGACCCAGCCAACACAGTCAGAAGCTTTCGCTAAATTTACAAAGGCTATAAACACAGGTTGAGCTTTCTTCCGGCTATCTTCTAAGATGTAGAGCCAGCACTGCCTCGCGTGATACCACACTTCTCCGGAATCCAAACTGACTTTCCTCAAGGTCGGTTCCTAGCAGATTTTCCACTCTTCTGGAAACAACTCTTGTCAGTATTTTGTAATCACAAGTTGTTAAACTGATGGTTGGGCTATATTCACGGTTTCTTTGCAGTTGGAATTATTACGTTCTTCCTTTACGTATGAGGGTATTTTCCCTTAGGCATACTGCACAATATGTGGGCAAGTTTTGTCACGGTTGGCTCTTCCAAGTTTCTCAGTAATTCCCGAACCGGACGGTGTTCGATCGCGTCTACACCCAGCGTTTTGAGCGGTTGGAAAAGGACACTGTAAGATAAATAATCGTAGTTTTAACTCTGGTAAACAAATGTCTAGCCACATTACAAGGTAGGATAACTACGATGTGTGATGAAATAACCAATATTACTCCAGGTGACAAATCCACACTCATCAAAGGAGTGCAGACAATGGTTTGATTCTGGAATGCCTGCACCATTACGCAAGGAACGTTTGGGAGCCCATGAAAACCTTTGTATTCTGAAGAGGGAATTTAAGAGGAAGTATTTCCAACCATAAATACTCACTGCCTCTGCAAAGTTCGTAATAAACAAGTGATAAAATTTTTGAACAGCAACAACACCCTATAGCAGCCATCCAAGGAAGAAGGTACGCTGATGAACTCACAATGTATAGTGAAAACTATCGAATTCTTAAAGGTAAATCGGCAGTTATACTTTCCAACTTAAATCCCAGAATTTTAGGAACAGGCTTTGGAATTCACAAAAGTATAATCCGCAATGTTATTGATTTTGAGTCCTTCAGTGATAGAATGTTCTCACAATCAAATGTAAGAATAGGTGTTACTTAATATTCAGCTGCATTGCAGCAAGAAATGAAGATAACAATAAGAAATAAGAAAAAGTAAAAATCTTCTGGGAAGATATAAAAAACAAGTTGTCGAAAGTTCAGAAGAACAGAATGATAATAGTCATGACTGTCGACGTCAATGTCCAACTGGAAAGAAAATCATTTCGAAAGGTTACTGGAAATTATTTGCCTCACAAGAAAACTAGAACAAATGGCTCAAGGTTAGTAGACATATGCAGCTCATTCGAAGTTAAAATAATGACAGCAACTTCAAAAAACGACTACTAGATTACTAGCCAACTGAGGCCCATATCAGATGTATCTCAAAACATAAAATCAAGACACAAACCAGTACGGACGAATAAGAGAATTAATATCATAACTTTGAAGCAAAAGGAATGTGATATTCAAAAGATGGCGTAGGAAGTGCGTAATGACGCCAATAACTTTACAGGAACGATTAAACAGCTTGCATTTGAAATAGTTCCAGAGAACAAGCAAAGTCTCAGTTCGAATACAATAAATTTCCTTGAAACGGGAAAGCTATCGACCACGAATCAGCACTGTTTCAGAAAGCATCGAGTGTGCAAAACTCAGCTTTCCCTTTTGTAACATGACATATTGCGAACTATGGATGGAGGGCAATAGGCAGATTCCATATTTCTAGATTTCCGGAAAGCGTTTGACACGTTACCCCACTAAACACTGTTAACGAAGGTACGAGCGTACGGGGTAAGTCCTAAATATGTGAGTGACTCGAAGTAATAGAACCAAGTTCGTTTCCTCGACGGCGAGTGACCATCAGAGACAACGGTAACATCAGGAGTGCTCCAGGGAAGTGTGACAGGACCGCTGTTATTTTTTGTATACATAAATGATCTGACGGGCTGGGTGGGCAGCAATCTGCGCTGTTTGCTGCTGATGCTACGGTGTATAGGAAGGTGTCGTCATTGACTGATTGTATGAAGATACAAGATGACTTAGATAAAATTTCAAGTTGGTGTGATGAAGGGCAACTAGCCCTAACTGTACAAAAATATGAGTTAAAGCAGATGAGTGAGAAAAACAAAGTAATGTTCAAGTACAGCATTAATAAAATGCTGCTTGACAGAGTCATTTCATTTAAATATCAGGGGTTATCATTGGAAAGCGATACGAAATGTAACGAGCATGTCAGAACTTCAGTGGGGAGGGCGAATGGTCGACTTCGGTTTATTGGGAGACTTTGGGAAAGTGTGGTTTATCTCTAAAGGAGACCGCATACAGGACACTAGTGCGACCTGTTCCTGAGAACTGCTGGAGCGTTTGGGATCAGCACCAGGTCGGATTGAAATAAGACATCGAGGCAATCCAGAGGTGGGCTGCTAGATTTGTCACCGGTAGGTTCGAACAACTCGAAAGAATTACGAAGATGCTTCGAGAACTCAGGTGTGAATCACTGGAGGGAAGACGACATTCTTTTCGCGGAACAGTTTTGAGAAAAAAATGGAGAACCGGCATTTGAAGATGACAGCAGAATACTTCTGCTGCCGCCAACGTACATTTCGCGTAAAGACCACGAAGATAAGAGAATTAGGAGTTTTGCGGAGGCATGTAGATAGTTGTTTTTCCCTCGCTACGTTTGCGAGTGGCACAGAAAAGGAAATGACTAGTAGTGATACAGCGTACCTTCTGCCAGGCACCATAGGTGGCTACCGGAGTATATATGTATTTGTTGATGTAATTGTAAAAAAAAAGCGGTAGAGAGAGAGGGAGAGAGAGAGAGAGAGAGAGAGAGAGAGAGAGAAGAAAAACAGAAATGGTAGAGTAACAAGACTTAAGCAGAACTTAGACAAAAAAAGAAGTTAGGAACTATTGGTGTAACGGAGAAACAAGCAGTAAATGGAAAGTCTGTCAGTTTGAAAAGAAGGAAGCAGATGAAATTATTAGGGCACA
This sequence comes from Schistocerca americana, assembly GCF_021461395.2. Taxonomy (NCBI): domain Eukaryota; kingdom Metazoa; phylum Arthropoda; class Insecta; order Orthoptera; family Acrididae; genus Schistocerca; species Schistocerca americana. The sequence continues at coordinate 224,334,410 of NC_060120.1, read as the reverse complement.
TAAGAGATGCTTTAGAAAGAAGAAAACAAACTACAGAAGAACATTTAAAAATATTACCCAAGAGACTAAAGAAAAACATTCAAGAACTGCATGTCTGGGTATGATAGATACTGCTTACAGGAAAATTAAAGACACCTTCGGAGAACAGAGAACCACTTGTATGAATATCAAGAGCTCAAATGGAAAACCAGTTCTAAGAAAAGAAGGGAAAGCAGAAAGGTGGAAGGAGTATATAGAGGGTCTATACAAGGTCGATGTACTTGAGGGCAATATTATGGAAACAGAAGAGGAAGTAGATGAAGATGAAATGGGAGATATGATACTGCAGGAAGAATTTGACAGAGCACTGAAAGACCTAAGTCGAAACAAGGCCGCGGGAGCAGGCGACATTTCATCAGAACTAGAGATAGCCTCGGGAGAGCCATCCCTGACAAAACTCTACCATCTGGTGAGCAAGATGTATGAGACAGAGGAAATACCTTTAGAATTCAAGAAGAATATAGTAACTCCAATCCCAAAGAAAGCAGGTGTTGACAGGTGTGAAATTATCGAACTATCAGTTTAATAAGTCACGGTTGCAAAATACTAACCGAATTCTTTACAGACGAACGGAAAAAAATTGGTAGAAGCCGACCTCGGGGAACGTCAGTTTGGAATCTGTATAAATGTTGGAACACGCGAAGCAATACTAACCCTACGACTTATCATAGAAAATAGGTTAAGGAAAGGCAAACCTACGTTCCTAGCATTTGTAGACTTAGAGAAAGCTTTTGATAATTTTGACTGGAATACTCTCTTTCACATTCTGAAGGTGGCAGGGGTAAAATACAGGGCGCGGAAGGCTATTTACAACCTGTACAGAAATCAGATGGCAGTAATAAGAGTCTAGGGGAATGAAAGGGAAGCAGTGGTTGTGAAGAGAGTGAGACAGGGTTGTAGCCTATCGCCAATGTTATTCAAACTGTATATTGAGCAAGCAGTAAAGGAAACAAAAGAACAATTTGGTGTAGGAATTAAAATTCACGGAGAAGAAATAAAAACTTTAAGGTTTGCCGATGACATTGTAATTCTGTCAGATACAGTAAAGGACCTGGAAGAGCAGTTGAACGGAATGGACTGTATCTTGAAAGGAGGCTATAAGATGATTATCAACAAAAGCAAAACGAGGATAAAGGAATGTAGAAGAATTAAATCAGGTGATGCTGAGGGAATTAGATTAGGAAATGAGGTACTTAAAGTAGTAAATCAGTTTTGCTATTTGGAGAGCAAATTAACTGATGATGATCATCGAAGTAGAGACGATATAAAATATTTCTGAAGAAGAGAAATTTGTTGACATTGAGTATAGATTTAAATGTCAAAAACTCCTTTCTGAAAGTACTTGTATGGAATGTAGCCATGTATGGAAGTGAAACATGGACAATAAATAGTTTAGACAAGAAGAGAATAGAAGCCTTCGAAATGTGCTGCTGCAGAAGAATGCTGAAGATCAAATGGGTAGCTCACGTAACTAATGAGGAGGTACTGAATCGAACTGGGGGGAAGAGGAATTTGTGGCACAACTTGACTAGAGGAAGGGATCGGTTGGCAGAACATGTTCTGAAGCATCAAGGGATCACCAATTTAGTAATAGAGGGCAGCTTGGACAGTAAAAATCGTAGTGGGAGACCAAGAGATGAATACACCAAGCAGATTGCAGTAGTTACTAGGGGATGAGGAAGCTTGCACAGGATGGAGTAGCATGGCGAGCTGCATCAAACCAGTCTCAGGACTGAAGACTACAACAACAACAACATGTCTGGGTAGATTCAGGTATCGCAAAGCTTCAGGGTAGAAAATGGAAAACTCGCACGTAACAAAGAAGAAAGCAATAACCTAATGGCAGCGTACTTGAAAAGGTATTGAACTGTGATAACCCGACAAAAGAACTAAATTCTATTGGAATGTTCCACATGGAAAATCAAAACTACGAAGTATCGATTCAGTAAAACTTACATCAAACAATTAAAACAAAACAAAGCCAGAGGTGAAGATAGTATTGCATCAGAGAAACTAGAAGCTAATGAAGATATAGGTGTCACAATTAAAAAAGAAAAACTATAGAAGGTCTGGGTCATTGAAACCGTTCCAGAAAATTGGAACGATACGCTAGTTCACCCTCTTCATAAAAATGGGGATAAAACAGAAATCAATAATTACAAAGGCATTTAATTACTACCCGTAAAACAGAAAATATTATCAAAGGCTTGTCTGGATGTATTACATTTTCAGTTTTATATACAAGTTGAAAAATATCAAGCTGGATTTAAGAGTCGCAGGTCTTGTCCAAAGCAAATTCTAAACCTTAATCAAACTGGTAAATAAAAATATCAAATAAGAAGATAGTGTTACTGTTTGTTAGTTTTAATAAGTATTGTGATCCGATAGACAGAGACTGCCGCCTCGAAACCGTGAAGGAATTTGCAATAGACAGGAAGCTCTTGAAATAACTAAACAAAGTCTCACAAACATAATATCTATAGTTCAATTGTTTGCAACAACTTCTAGTACCGAATTCTGTCAGGAGTCACACGAGAAGACAGTTTGTCGCCAGTGTTATTCAGTCGTGAGCTGGCAAAAGTTGTAAGAGAGTGGAAAATACTAACAGCAAAAAGTTAATTACTACATAAAGCTGGGTAGCTCGAAAGAAAAAATAAATTATTTGACATTTGCAGACGATATCGTAATAGTATACGGAACTGAGTTTTGAGATCTAAGAAGAAAACGTATTCATATAGTGCCCTAAAATAACAGATGAGATCAGGAGAAGAAGTGTTACACTCTATGGACGTCTAGAAAGAATGACAAAAATTAACGAAGTAATTCCACACATTCTTGCAAAACAGGAAAACGGACAAGGCAGATGTGTGCGGAGACAATACAAAAAAGAACTTTCAAGGAAACAACCTTAAGTTGATATCATATTTTAAGGAGAAAGTAGCACACTTGCAAGATATGAGTCCCAGCAATCTATCCCACGGGGAAATTTGGGCCATAATTGTGACGGTATGCTGTCATTACCTTCTGAAAGAACAGCATCTGAATTAAGGCTCAAATTTTGGAGTAGGATAGATTTCTTTGGCTGATATCTCGCAATTGTGCTATTTTCTCCTAAGATTGTGAGACCAAGCTGGTGATGTTTCCTTGTTAGACGAAACGCAGGTTGGACAGGAGACTTAAGACGACATACACCATTCAGCCTAGAAGTCAAGAAATCCAAAATTCCCCAGAAAAATAAACGGTAAAAGAACTGGAGTGAAATGGCCAGCTGAGATGAGCAGAGCTCGTTCTTTCAGAATGAAAGAATTTTAGAGAAGGATGAAGGAAAAGAGAAATAGTTATGTTGAGGTCCTCTTTAGTTGGCCTGAGAAGCAATAGAAAAAGAATATGGAGGCTATTATGGACGTTATTAAAAAAAAATTTAAAAAAACATCGAAATCACGGTTTGTGTGGAGAGTACCTTAATTACAATTTTCCGTCTATACATCATCATCATCATCATCATCATCATCATCAGATAAATCTTTAAAAAATCCGCGAAGTACCGGAAACACACTGAAGTGCCAAAGAAACCGGTATAGGCATGCATATTCAAATACGTAGATATGTAATCAAGACTTATGTGAGTTTGAACGTGATGTTATAGTCAGCGCACGAGCGATGGGACATAGCATCTCTGAGCTAGCGATGAAGTGGGGATTTTTCTGCACGACCATTTCACGAGAGTACCGTGAATACCAGGAACCCGGTAAAAACCAAATCTTCGACATCGCTGCGTCCCGGAAAAGACCCTGCAATAACGAGACCAACGGCGACTGAAGACAATTGTTCAATGTGACAGAACTGCAACCCTTCCGCAAATTGCTGCAGATTTCAATGCTGGACCATCAACAAATGTCAGCGTGCGAACCATTCGACGAAACATCATCGACATGGGCTTTCGGAGCCAGGGGCCAACTTTTGTACCCTTGATGATTGCACGACACAAAGCTTTACGCCTCGCCTGGGCCCGTCAACACCGACATTGGATTGTTGATAACTGAAAACATGTCGCCTGGTCGGACGAGTCTCGTTTCAAATTCTAACAAGCGCATGGACGTGTAGGGTATGGGGACAACCTCATGAATCCATGGACGCTGAATGTCAGCAGGTTACTGTTCAACCTGGTGGAATATCTGTAATGGTGTGGGGTGTGTGCAGTTGGGGTGACACGTGACCCCTGATACGTCTACATACGACTCTGATGGCGGACACGTACGTAAGCATCCTGTCTGATCACCTGCATCCATTCATGTCCATTATGCATTCCGACTGACTTGGACAATTCTAGCAGGACAATGCGACACCCCCACATGTCCAGAATTGCCTCAGAGTGGCTTCAGGAACACTCTTCTGAGTTTAAACACTTCCGCTGGCCACCGAACTCCTTAAACACGAACATTATTGGTCATATCTGGGATGCCTTGTAGCGTGCCACTCAGAAGATATCTCCACCCCTGGTACTCTTACGGATTTATGGACACCCCTGCAGGATTCACTGTGTCAGTTCCCTCCAGCACTACTTCAGACATTAGTCGAGTCCATGCCACGTCGTGCTGTGGCACTTCTGCATGCTCGCTGGGGCCCTACACGATATTAGGCATGTCTACCAGTTTCTTTGGCTCTCCACTAAATGACATAGTGCATGATAGTAGTTACTGCCCACTAAAAACAAATATATTAAAGCACAGTGTGAAAACATACCAAGGTTTGGATGAACACATTATACGTAAGTATGGAGTCACATATCTTATCCACAAGACAACGGAAAACCGTTGCGCTGTTCAGGATGACAACCACGTCACCAGGTGGCGATACTAGTGAGCATTAATACTTAAGACTTAAGTACAGTTATTATAACGCCATGAAAATGACGAAGATACGACCTGGACGTCATGTTTAATTATAAAAGAAATATACGTCATTTCAAAAACCATGACATGATGTACACTACTGGCCATTAAAATTGCTACACCACGAAGATGACGTGCTACAGACGCCAAAGTTAACCGACAGGAAGAAGATGCTGTGATATGCAAATGAATAGCTTTTCAGAGCATTCACACAAGGTTGGCGCCGGTGGCGACACCTACAACGTGCTGACATGAGGAAAGTTTCCAACCGATCTCTGATACACAAACAGCAGTTGACCGGCGTTGCCTGGTGAAACCCCAGATCACGTAAGAAACAGATTGCCCAATCGCTTGGTCTAGCAGGCAACCCTTGTCAGGGAAAGCCACCAGGCGGCAACAGCGTCACACCCTTACTTGTGGCAGCAACCACTAGATGGCACTCCGTTCTGTGAAATATGTGGCAACATCGTCCGAACGCATGCAGCTTTCCACCATTTGGCGTCTGTGAAGTACAGCTGTTTCTGACATACCGGTAGTGGTGGATCGAGTCGTCGTGCCGAGGGCCTGCGAGTATATCAACTGTGGAAGGAGTAGACGGACAAATCCTGATCTAAAAATGTTCAGATTTCCCGTCAAAGATAAAGAAAGGTTACGGGAGTGGATTTTAAATTCAGGTAAATCAATAGTTACGAGTAAGAATTAATAAAGAGCCCTAAGCATTCGATCCTATCTAAATTTTGTCGATCTTATATTCTGATATAACGTGGCAGCCCTTCCTGTACAAGAATCATATCATACAATTTTTAAATGAAATCTTTGCTGCGATTTGGACTTTTTTAAACTGTTTATACACTTCACTATTGTAATTTTGGCTGTAGTGGGATTTTTGTGTGCAATGTGAAAACTGAAACCAATATAAGTTATGGATAACAAACAAAGCATAGTGTGGTAACATTTGGTAAACAATTTAAGAAGCACTACCTTACAAGACCTTTCCCTTGGTACTTGAAAATGGCTCTAGAGCTGAAATCGCAACAATGAAATAAATGAATAATAGCCGTCATCTAACTGCTAGGTCACCGGTCCCTCTAAATCCTGGTATATACTAGAGCGAACGAAGTGAACAATGTTCACTGCCATTCGTTTATACTTGTGAACAAGCGTTTATACTGGAATGAAGGGAGGAGAATAGAAGAGAACGAGCATAACATGCAAACTATAGACGCTGCCTATTTTAATTTTTTTTAATCTGTGCGCTAATAATCCTCTCAGAGCTTTCACTTGAAAACAACACTACTTATAGTAACAGGTCTGCGCGAGTGCGGATATCCCCAGTAATAACTGTGTCTGTTGCGAATATTTGCGGGTTATCTTTAAACTGTACAAAGTAAATTTTTAACATAATTATGGTTTGCCGTCTGTGGCTCTTCAAAGTTGACACCTCCAAAATATGCTCCAAAAACACGCTTTCACTTGTATATTACCGCGTTTGCAGCCCCCTTTCTATAACAATCCAAAATTCATCGTTTTGTGCCACTCTTATATCATTTACGATAAGTTACATGCAACGTAAAAGAATTTTAATTTGAAATGACTGTCACTGAAATATGTCCAGCATTAATTCGCATCATAACGGAGTGAGGATTTTGAAAACTTTCTAGTGTTAACCTGCACGTGGATATCTTTTTTACCACCATAATCCGTATGAGAAGAGCTGTATAGCAAAGAGGAAATAGACGACATGGAAGGCGAGTGAAAAACCTATGTGACTGCAATACAGTCTGCATTTAAACAGTAACTCGCCAGAAATGTTTGTGTGTTACTTTTCATTTATTTCATTTCGCATATGATTGTGAGAAATAAACTTGGTTTGTAGAATTACAGGAGCTAATCTACATTCTTAGATTGAAAACTCGGGAAAAACCACAACCGATGATTAGCTACAGTCAGCAGTGTGACGAATGCATTTCGCGCGCAGCGCTCTAGCCGAACGCAAATCAGTGTCACTCACGTCACCGAAGATACAGCGTTGCCAATTCCGCAACGTGGACAGGTCAGTTAGCGTTGTAGCGTCGCCTGCGACATCTGTTGACCGACGGGAAAACTATTTTTTCGGTTGCCTGTTCTGTCGTAACGACGGTCAGTCTGTTTCTTACGTGATCTGGGGTGAAACGTTGTTGTAATGCCTCGTGTAAGGAGGAGAAATGCTTACCATCACGTTTCCGACTTTGATAAAGGTCAGATTATAGCCTACCGTGATTGCGGTTTATCGTATCGCGACATTGCTGCTCGCGTTGGTCGAGATCCAATGACTGTTAGCAGAATAGGGAATCGGTGGGTTCAGGAAGGTAATACGGAACGCCGTGCTGGATCCCAACGGCATCGTATCACTAGCATGACAGGCATCTTATCCGCTTGGCTGTAACGAATCGTGCAGCCACGTCTCGATCCCTGAGTCAACAGATGGGGACGTTTGCAAGACAACAACCATCTGCACGAACAGTTCGACGACGTTCGCAGCAGGATGGAGTATCAGCTCGGAGACCATGGCTGCGGTTACCATTGACGCTGAATCACAGACAGGAGCGCCTGCGATGGTGTACTCAACGACGAACCTGGGCGCACGAATGTGCAAAACGTCATTTTTTCGGATGAATCCAGGTTCTGTTTACAGCATCATGATGGTCGCATCCGTGTTTGGCGACATCGCGGTTAGTGCACAATGGAAGTGTGTATTCGTCATCGCCATACTGGCGTATCACCCGGCGTGATGGTATGGAGTGCCATTGGTTACACGTCTCGGTCACCTCTTGTTCGCATTGACGGCACTTTGAACAGTGGACGTTATACACTCCTGGAAATGGAAAAAAGAACACATTGACACCGGTGTGTCAGACCCACCATACTTGCTCCGGACACTGCGAGAGGGCTGTACAAGCAATGATCACACGCACGGCACAGCGGACACACCAGGAACCGCGGTGTTGGCCGTCGAATGGCGCTAGCTGCGCAGCATTTGTGCACCGCCGCCGTCAGTGTCAGCCAGTTTGCCGTGGCATACGGAGCTCCATCGCAGTCTTTAACACTGGTAGCATGCCGCAACAGCGTGGACGTGAACCGTATGTGCAGTTGACGGACTTTGAGCGAGGGCGTATAGTGGGCATGCGGGAGGCCGGGTGGACGTACCGCCGAATTGCTCAACACGTGGGGTGTGAGGTCTCCACAGTACATCGATGTTGTCGCCAGTGGTCGGCGGAAGGTGCACGTGCCCGTCGACCTGGGACCGGACCGCAGCAACGCACGGATGCACACCAAGACCGTAGGATCCTACGCAGTGCCGTAGGGGACCGCACCGCCACTTCCCAGCAAATTAGGGACACTGTTGCTCCTGGGGTATCGGCGAGGACCATTCGCAACCGTCTCCATGAAGCTGGGCTACGCCTCCAGTAGTGTCGCGACAGGCGTGAATGGAGGGACGAATGGAGACGTGTCGTCTTCAGCGATGAGAGTCGCTTCTGCCTTGGTGCCAATGATGGTCGTATGCGTGTTTGGCGCTGTGCAGGTGAGCGCCACAATCAGGACTGCATACGACTGAGGCACACAGGGCCAACACCCGGCATCATGGTGTGGGGAGCGATCTCCTACACTGGCCGTACACCACTGGTGATCGTCGAGGGGACACTGAATAGTGCACGGTACATCCAAACCGTCATCGAACCCATCGTTCTACCATTCCTAGACCGGCAAGGGAACTTGCTGTTCCAACAGGACAATGCACGTCCGCATGTATGCCGTGCCACCCAACGTGCTCTAGAAGGTGTAAGTCAACTACCCTGGCCAGCAAGATCTCCGGATCTGTCCCCCATTGAGCATGTTTGGGACTGGATGAAGTGTCGTCTCACGCGATCTGCACGTCCAGCACGAACGCTGGTCCAACTGAGGCGCCAGGTGGAAATGGCATGGCAAGCCGTTCCACAGGACTACATCCAGCATCTCAACGATCGTCTCCATGGGAGAATAGCAGCCTGCATTGCCGCGAAAGGTGGATATACACTGTACTAGTGCCGACATTGTGCATGCTCTGTTGCCTGTGTCTATGTGCCTGTGGTTCTGTCAGTGTGATCATGTGATGTATCTGACCCCAGGAATGTGTCAATAAAGTTTCCCCTTCCTGGGACAATGAATTCACGGTGTTCTTATTTCAATTTCCAGGAGTGTATTTCAGATGTGTTACGACCCGTGGCCCTACCCTTCATTCGATCCCTGCGAAACCTTACATTCCAGCAGGATAATGCACGACCGCATGTTTTAGGTCCTGCGCGGGCCTTTCTAGATACAGAAAATGTTCGACTGCTACACCAAGAAGAAATGCAGATGATAAACGAGTATTCATTGGACAAATATATTATACTAGACCTGACATGTGATTACATTTTCACGCAATTTGGGTGCATAGATCCTGAGAAATCAGTACCCTGAACAACCACCTCAGGCCGTAATAACGGCCTTGATACGCCGGGCATTGTGTCAAACAGAGCTTGGATGGCGTGCACAGGTACAGCCGCCCATGCAGCTTCAACACGATACCACAGTTCATCAAGAGTACTGACTGGCGTATTGTGACGAGCCAGTTGCTCGGACACCACTGACCAGAAGTTTTCATTTGTTGAGAGATCTGGAGAATGTGCTGGCCAGGGCAGCAGTCCAACATTTTCTGTATCCAGAAAGGCCTGTACAGGACCTGCAACATGAGGTCGTGCATTATCCTACTGTAGGGTTTATCAGGGATCGAATGAACGGTGGAGCCACGGGTCGTAATACATCTGAAATGTAACGTCCACTGTTCAAAGTGCCATCAATCCGAACAAGAGGTGACCGAGACGTGTAACCCCATACCATCCCGCCGGGTGATACGCCAGTATGGTGATGACGACTACACGCTTCCAATGTGCGTTCACCGCGATGTCAGCAAACACGGATGCGACCATCATGATGCTGTAAACAGAACCTGGATTCATCCGAAAAAATGACGTTTTGCCATTCGTGCACCCACGTTCGTCGTTGAGTACACCATCGCAGGCGCTCCTGTCTGTGATGCAGCGTCAAGGGTAACCGCAGCCATGGGCTCCGAGCTGATAGTCCATCCTGCTGCAAACGTCATCGAACTGTTCGTGCAGACGGTTGTTGTCTTGCAAACGTCCCCGTTTGTTGACTCAGGGATCGAGACGCGGCTGCACGATCCGTTACAGCCATGCGGATAAGATGCCTGTCATCTCGACTGCTAGTGATACGAGGCCGTTGGGATCCAGCACGGCGTACCCTCCTGAACCCACCGATTCCATATTCTGCAACAAGTCATTGGATCTCGACCAACGCGAGCAGCAATGTCGCGATACGATAAACCGCAATCGCGATAGGCTACAATCCGACGTTTGTCAAAGTCGGAAACGTGATGGTACGCATGTCTCCTCCTTATACGAGGCATCACAACAACGTTTCACCAGGCAACGCCGATCAACTGCTGTTTGTGTATGAGAAATCGGTTGGAAACTTTTCTGATGTCAGCACGTTGTAGGTGTCGCCACCGACGCCAACCTTGTGTGAATGCTCTGAGAAGCTAATCATTTGCATATCACAGCATCTTCTTCTGGTCGGTTAAATTTCGCGCCTGTAGCACGTCATTTTCGTGGTGTAGCAATTTTAATGGCCAGTAGTATATTTCTGTAGCATTCATAATAGCAGTGCTTCAACCATCAAATGACGTAAAAATTGGTGCGTACCTCTTACGTGACTTCACGTCACATCTGTTAGAAAAAGAGTAAATAAAAAAGTGCTACCGACCTCGCTGTCATCGGACGCCTGCAGCCTGGAGGGGGCGGTGCGCGCGCGCGACTTCTTGGCGGCGATGAGGTGCCTGGCGGGCAGGTTCCAGTGGTAGACGGCGGACGGCTTGCCGTTGGCGGCGAAGCTGACGGGCGGCCGCACCTTGGTCACGTCGTTGGGGTGCGGCTGCTGCAGGCCGTAGAAGTGCGAGTCGGGCGGCAGCTTCACCACGAAGACGTGCGAGTCGCCGGGGGCGGCGAGGCGGCGCGACTCGGCCGCCAGCCGCTTGCGGTGGTGGCCGCTGCGCCGGCGCGACAGCCCCAGCGAGCGCAGCAGCAGGTGGTTGTCCGAGCGGCCGCCGCCCTCCACCACCTTGCCGCCCGACAGCCGGCGCAGCTTCAGCGGGGCGCTGGGGGCGGCGGCGGGGGCGGCGACTGCCGAGGAGGTCGCATTACCCGCGGGCGCCGCCATCGCAGACAGGCACGCCAGCGTCGACAGAAGCAGCAGCGGCGTCGCTACCATCCTGTCGAGAGACCAGACACTGTGCTTAGAGAACGTCTCGTCATTATCAGTGTGTAGGTTCTCGATGGATTAGTGGGAAGATGAAAAAAGAAGTACAAGCATCAGATGAAAAACAAGCGGATAAATAATATCGACTAAAAATTCAGCTTGAATAACTGGAACGCGACTTTGCAAAATACCACTAGTCAGGAGGTCATCATACATGAGAGTGACAAGGTATTACGCTGTGAACAAGAAAATAACAACCAACAGTATTATTGTAGTCCATATAGGATTTCTTTTAATTGGCACTTGTATTACTGTCCATGTTTAACACCCCTTGTACTTGTCGCATCAAATATTGTTCATATTTTACTTTGTTCATTTATTTAATACAAACTGTTACACAGCCACTGTTTTGATTATATTGTTAATGTCAAAATGCAGTACCACCACACTTTCAAAGATCGCATTTACTGTCGGTTCCTTCAAACGCTTCCATTTTCCTGCATTTATTTATTTCTGTTTATCTTACTGATATTGCACAAGTTCCTTAAGTATTCTGTAGTTACATTGATAATAGTCTCTTCTTTTAATTGGTTTGGTTATCACTCTCCATGTTTCATACCTCCTGAAGTAGCCTTGTATAGTACTAATTTTATTTTATTTCATTAGTTTTGTTTATTAATAGAAACTGTTATGTAGGCATGCTATTCCTATTTTGTGTTAAAGGTTTTCCTGTCTCCTCCATTGTTATTTATGTACTGTTCAATTTTTATTTTTTCATTGCATTGCCACCACACTGTCAAAGATGTTACTGTATGTTTGTACTTAAGTCTAGACGTGTTACTTCTCCTCCAATGTTGTTTGCAAAGATTGTAACTTCTTTGCTGATAATACTTACTAAATGTCTGAAGATGGCCTTGTAAGCCGAAAACCGGTTAACAGTAAAAGTAATATTGTAGAACAAAAACAAACTGGTGCTTTTCATTTATTAACAACCAAGAGATTTATATCTATATTTACGTACAAGCTTAAGCCACCGTATGGTGTGTGGCGGAGAGTTGCATGTACCACTACTACTCATTTCCTCTCCTGTTCCACTCGCATAGAGAGCGGCGGAAAAACGAGTATCTATATGCCTCCATACGATCTCTACTATCTCTTATCTTTGTGGTCCTTACACGAAAGGTACGTTGGCGGCAGTAGAATTCTTGTGTAGTCAGCTTCAAAAACCAGTTCTCCAAATTTTCTCGATAGTTTTCTTTGATAGGAGCAAAGCAAACCTCCACCTTCTGGCCCAGACGGGCCAATTGGGACCGACCGACCGCCGTGTCATCCTCTGCCAGTGGAGGGATTTGGATGCGGTACGGAAGGGCATGGCATTAGCACACCGCTCTGCCGATCGTTCTCGAGTATCTCGACCTTGGCTACGTTACTACTTGGTCAAGTGGCTCCTCAGTTGGGCACACGGGGCTGAGAACACCCCATTTCAGTCCTCGCACCTAGGAAAAATCTCTGGAAGTACAGGAAATCGAACCTGCCTCCTCCATACAGCAGCCAGACACGCTGATCACTGTGCTACGGAAGCGGGACGCAACCATCTTAAGACTGCTCTCTCTTCAGTTAGCCTACGCATCGCTATGTGCAACGAGCCATTAAATTAACGCCAAAGAGTATCTATTCGTGTGCGACAGGGTAAAATACACTAACGGAAAAAGAAATCACAACATCAAGAAGAAGTTGAGCGACATAAAGGAAAGTTGGTAAGCGTGTTTCTTCATTTCAAAGATGATGTCTATTCAAATTTCGAACCAGTCGCATAAGACTGGCGCTAGTAGCGCCACTATGGGAATACAAATCAGGATTGTTTTAAATACAGGCTGTATCGGTTTTCAGAGTTAGTTACCTTTCAGTTTGGGCATGGTGAGTTGATTGTACTTAAGAATGCCTTTATAGGCGACAAAGATGCCATTATCAACGTCTAACTTAGTTTGAATGAGATCTTACAATAGGGCTACGAGGAACTGGAGGTTCCTTCTACGATACTGCACAAAGACTTGGCAGGAATGCAGCTTGTATACGTGAGTGCTGGCAGCGGTGGTTGCAGGAATGTCACTGGAAGACTGGGTTCCGTAGGGCCACGTGCCACTACCGAAAGATCATCGTGTTTGGAGTATGATTCTGGCGCATCGTGCTGCGCCTGCAGCAGCAATTTGAGCAGCAGCTGGCACCACAGTAATACGACGAACTGTTATTAATCAGTTAGATCAACGACAGCTCCAACCCAGACGCCCAACAGCGTCCGTTCCACTGATCCCAAGCCACCGCCATTTGCAATCTCAGTGGTGTCAAGCGTGAGCTCACTGGGGGGGGGGGGGGGGGGGGGGAGGAGGGCAAGGTGGAGGTCAAGGTGGAGTTCTGGTTCTGCTTCGGTGCCAGTGTTGCCCCTGTGGTGGTTAGAAGGAGGCGAGTTGACGGGTTGCTACTAACCTGTCTGTGTGCTACACACTGGACCTACAGCTGGGAATTATGGTCTGCAGTGCGACTTCGTACAACAGGAGCACTCTCGTGGATATCACGTGCACCTTGACTGAAGAATGGTACGTCAGTCTGGTGATTCGATCCGTTGTGCTGGCATTCACGAACAGCATTCCAGGGGGTGTTTTCCAACAGGGTAACGCTCACCCACATACCGCTGTTGTAACCCAACATGCTCTACAGATTGTCGAGAGGTTGCTTTGGCCTGCCCGATCACCAGGTGTGTTTCCAATCGAGCACATATGTGATTTCGTCGGACGACAACTTCAACGTCATCCATAAACAGCAATAACCGTCCCTGTATTGAGCGACCAAGTGCAACAAGCATGGATCTCTGTCGCAGAAACTGATATGTGGCACCTGTACAACACAATGCATGCGCGTACGTTTGCTAGCTTGCATTTAACATTCTGGCTGTTACACTGGTTATTACCGTACCAGCATTTCACTTTTGCAATGACTTATCTCGCGCTTGGATTAGGCTGTGCTCCTGCAACATTAATCACGTAAGTATGTTACCTAGACAAATGTATTCCCTAAATTTTATTACTCTACATTAATTATTTTCTCGTGTTGCGAATTTTTCCCGTTGGCATATTATAAAATATAGCTAGCATTAATAGGATCTCGTCTCACGTAACAACCTCTGAAGATTTGTTAAAATCCCGGCTATACAGCCTACCCAGACACAAGAATAAATAAAATTAACTGCTTCAAAAGATGAACAGAGAATCATAAACACATGGCAGACTTCCGTGTGTACTTAACAACAGAGCATCACTTGTTAAAGTACATTACAAACTAAAAAGAAAATCACGCCAACTTTTTAATCAGACGAACGTTTACTACTATTGTTTACTTAAATGATAATTATTTAAGATAGAAAAGTTTAATGCCTGCACAGATGGACCAGTTCCACGTAAAGGATTCTACGGTCATCAAAGAATGTTATATCTGACAATGGTCTCTTAGGGTCATGGAACTTGGATTTTATTTTGCTATGGCAAAACACTCCAGGATTAACAAGAAGAACTATAAACTCTTTAATACTTTCATTTCGTATCACCTGTAGACATACAGATCGAGGGAGACAAAAATAGGTCAAAATCAGTTCAGTTATAAGGATCATGGGTGGATAACGCGAAAGAGTGCTTGGGATGGAAGAAAAATTGGTGCTGTTCGAGATCTTTGTGGAAGCGCTGGGCTGGGATTAATTCAAAAATCATGGTCAGTACGAAAGCTAGGCTGATGGAGGTTCACAAGGAGATCTGCTGTGTTTAAGGAATGGGCGTATTTTGGAGACCTTCCACGTCTTCGTACAGAGTGGTATCGTAAAATTTGACAGGTAGTAATAGCATGGGGAAGGGCATTTCTTTAACGTGGTCCTGGTAAGTAGGGATGCTATGTCGCTTCTTGTGAAGATTACAGTTTTAATATTTTGTGCTGCGATACTTGTGGGCCTCCGTAGCTGAGCGTTAAACCATGTGAAGGACCCAGTTTCAACTTCAGGCACTTCCAGGAATTTTTTGTTTCTTCGTGAGAGGATTAGAACGGGATGTTTGACAAGTTAAGTGAATGGGAAGTAGCGGCTCCAAGGTCTGGAAAACTGACAACTGTTGGGAGAGCGGTGTGCTGCACTTGGGGCCCTCTTTACTGCTTCCAAATGACTTTAATTTGACAGAGGATGAAACGGTAGTCGGTCACCGTCGCTTGATCCTCTGGCCTTATACCCGAAGTTACATTACTTTGTCTGCGTCGCCATAATGTGGAAGCCTCTCTGGAATGTTTATCGCTTATGGCTGGTGCACCATTCGTCACTACTTCTGGGTTTGAGTGCACTATGGACCATTATTTCTGGATTACAAATCTCGAAACAGTTGGTACAGTTTTGTTTTGGAACAACAGCCAGTTAGGAGATTGCGGAAACTTGCAGAAAGGATCTCGGTGTTTTGGTCTGCGCCCACTGTTTCGATACGAAGCAGCCTGATAGCCACGGATTGGCTGTAACTTCACCTTAGCCTCCACCTGCACCGGCACCTGTCGGCGGCGGCAGAGGCGGCGCGGTCAGCGATGCGAGACTTCGGTAATGAGAACTGCCATCGTAAACGCCTCCGCGGCTCCACCACAGGAAATTTACGTCGCCTGCGGTCTGGCCACACCTTCCCAGCATCGCGCGTGTCAGCGGCGGTGATCGTAAAAACACTCATCCCAGCGCTCTCTCTCGCCGGCTGACCGCTGAGGCACCAGATGAGCTCAGAGATAGAGGAACGCCGTGCAGTGCTGCTGCTCTTATAAACCTTTCTCAGGTGTGGACTAGTGACTTATCTGATCTGGATGATTGAAACTACATTACAGACTTACAGATTGTTGATGGACTTGGAGTATGTAATGCTAAACTATTTAAATAGTTGAGTTGATTGAGCACCGAGTTAATAATTAGTGCGATGAAATTCTTTTCGCCAGCTGTACGCTCCATGGGTTTGCGCCAAGTCAGGGATTGTGAAGCCAGATAACGCCTTGCAAAAAATGTTCTTCGAAATCTGCCCTACGAGCTCAAACTTTCCAAGCCATTGATGTGTCGCCTGGACGACTATAGTCTCGTATTCGGGCGACCCAGATTTAGGTTCTCTGTGGCTTCCCTGAATCGAGTGGGGTGACTGCAGGAGGGTTACTTTGACGGGGACAGAGCTAGCATCTTTTTTTTGTTTTTTGTTGTTGAGTCATCAGTCTTCTGTCTGGTTTGGTGCGGCCCGCCACGAATTCCTCTCCTGTGATAACTGCTCCATCTCAGAGTAGCACTTGCAACCTACGTCCTCTATGATTTGCTGGATGTATTCCAATCTCTGTCTTCCTCTGCAGGTTTTGCCTTCTACAGCTCCCTCTAGTACTATGGAAGTCATTCTCTCACGTCTTAACAGATGTTCTATCACCCTGTCCCTTCTCCTTTTCGGTGTTTTCCACATAGTCCTTACCTCTCCGGTTCTGCACAGAACCTCCTCATTCCTTACCTTACCAGTCCGCCAAATTTCGGACATTCGTCTATAGCACGACATCTCAAATAATTCAATTCTCTTCAGATTTTCCCGCAGTCCATGTTTCTCGTCCATACAATGCTCCAAAAGTACATTCTCAGAAGTTTCTTCCCCAAATTAGGGCCTTTGTTTGATACTAGTAGATTTCTCTTGGCCAGGAATGCCCTTTTTACCATTGCTAGTCTGCTTTTCATGTCCTCATGGGTCCGTCAATCATTGGTTATTTTGCTGCCCAGGTAGTAGAATTCCTTAACTTCATCTACTTGGTGACTATCAGTCTTGATGTTAAGTTTCTCGCTGTTCTCATTTCTGCTACTTCTAATTAATTTCGTCTTTCTTCGTTTTACTCTCAATCCATATTCTGTATTCATTAGACTGTTCATTCCATTCAGCAAATCACGCAATTCTTCTTCACTTTCAGTCAGAATAGCAATGTCATCAGCGAATCGTTTCTTTGATATCATTTCACCTTTAATTTTAATTCTACTCCTGACCCTTTCTTTTATTCCCATCATCACAGATCGAACAGTAGGGGTGATAGACTACATCCCTGTCTTACACCCTTTTTAATTCGAAGCACTTCGTTCTTGGTCGTCCACTCTTATTATTCCCTCTTGGCTCTTGTACGTATTAAGTATTACCCGTACGTCCCTACAGCTCGCCCCTACTTTCTCAGAATTTCGAACATCTTGCACCATTTAACACAGTCGACCGCTTTTTCCGAGTCGACAAATCCTATGAACGTGTCTTGATTTTTCTTTACTCTTGCTTCCATTATCAACCGCAACGTCACAATTGCCTCTCTGCTGCCTTTACCTTTCCTAAATCCAAACTGATCATCAACTAATACCATATTCAATCTGCCCATTGAAGCTAAGTTTGATTCCTGGTCAGGCGCACAGTCTGATATATTATACACTCAGTGGAAAAAAGTAATGGGAGGGCACTGAATATGATATTAGTCATTGGTTGCTCAAGCCTAAACGGTCGATTTGTCTCAATCCGGCCCCCGGTTCCTGAAGTTCCATGTTTAAATCGGCGGCGATCTCACAGTGGACCATTGATCGCACCATCTTACAGTGCATGGCGGAGGGTACTCTGTGTACCACCTTCACTTCAATCCCTTTCCTAAGCCTCCGTGTGAACTCGGATCTCAAATTTTAATTACATGGTCTTTTCCCGAGATAAATGTAGGGGGAAGTAGTATGTTGATTCTTTTCTTAGGAACGTAGGACTTAGAAAACTAAATCACGCCTGATGCAGAACGCCTCTCTCGCAGTATCTGTCGTTGGAATGGGCTGAGCATTTCCATGGCGCTTTCGCGTTTGCTAAACGAATCAGTAACGAACAGTTCTGCTCTTCTGTGTATCATCTCTGTTTCCTCTGTCAATCCTATTGGCACGAATCCCAGACTGATGAGCAGTTTTAAAGTAGGACTATTGATGGAACGAGGGCTTTTTAAGCCACATCCTTTGTGGATGGACTTTACTTCCTGATGATTCTTCCAATTAATCTTGGCCATATGCCTTATCTGCAAAAAGTTTCATAGGATGGTTCCGCTTTGAATCCCTCCGTACGCTTATTGCTATATGTTCTGTGGACGTGACGGCTACGAGCGACTTTTCTCCAATCGTGTAACCATACAATAATAGATCAGTTTCCCAATTTATGCGGAATACATTATACAGCGTGTCCCAGGAGGAATGGTCAATATTAAGGTATGACAGGTACAATTATTCGAAGCAAAAAAGTCTAGTAAACATTGGCTCTAAAATGCGTGCCTTAAAAACTATGGGCACTTCTTCACCTTCGATACTGTGACACAAATCCCTTCTACTGTAAGCTCTTTGCCGTCAATATTTTGTCAGGAGCTAGTACGGACTAAAATAAGAAAAGATTGAATAGTAAACATGGGCTCTAAAATGCATACCTTACGAGCTATGAACATTTGTTCAGTAGAAGAGATGTGTTTTACAGTAGGGAACTAGTGCTCGTTGCTCATGAGGTATGCGCTTTAGACCCCAAGTTTAATAGAGTTTTTATTGTTTTTACTTCACAGTACCACCTCTCAAAACCCAGAAAGTGAAGCGCCTGGAGTAGACTTGTTTCAAAGTACCGAAAATGAAGAAGTGCCCACGTTTACTACCCCTCTTTGCTTGGAATAATCGATCCTGTGTATGAATGGATCAGCGCCGCTCATCGATAATATTATATATTCCTGCCTACAGTTGCTCTCTTCCAATAATACAGTTCGGTAGATTTGGTACTATACATAAATTACGAAGTAAATGTGTAATAAGTTTATTGGTAGTATCGTTAGCATTGATATGGAAAGAAATGGAACTGACTGAATGAGACCGAAACGGGGTGGGGAGCGACGACTTCTGTTTGTTTTTTTGTTTGTTTCTTTCGTCCACAATTAAAACAGCACACCGATCAGTGTCAGTCCATTGTGTATTTTATATCCTGAATTGTGCTGTTTCTCTGCATTAACGAGGGCAATACTCTTGAAGAAAACTGGTCACGGTGTCGTAGCAATGAAAATCACTTGGTATCGGGACGCATTTCGGTTGTGTCTGCCAGACATGGTATGAGTCCCTGATGAAACTTATGATGTGGCGTTCGAGAGGCTAGACTGCTCATCTAGTGGACCCGCTTACACCGTAGACACCGACGTTTTATTAGTTGTTTCGGAAGTGGTCCTCGAAAATTTTCCTGATCTTTGTAAACGTTCCTGAGCCACTGTTTGATCGACGGTGGTCACAACCTATACTTCTGAGGATTACCGTTGTAGACGAGTAGCCACTGCATTATGATATACGTTTCGTTCTACAGTGCTCGTACGTGGCTTCTGTCTTGGTTTAGATGGTCCTAGTGTTGTACAATCCCCACACTCACACATTCAAACGATGAAGATGATGTTTGGTTTGTGGGGCTCTCAACTGCGCGGACATAAGCGCCCGTATAAATTCCCAATCTGTACACAGTCCAATCTAGACAGTTTCACGAATGATGATGAAATGATGAGGACAACACAATCACCCAGTCACCTCGAGGCAGGTGAAAATCCCTGACGCCACCAGTATTCGAACCCGGGACCTCGTGATTTGGAAGTGAGAACGCGACCGCCAGACCACGAGCCGCGGAAGGCAATCTTCGAAATGCTATGGCGCATGTACCTTGACTCATGTTATTATACCACTTTGAAGTCGGTTACCTCGCGGCTTCATGGAATGCTTACTGCACACCTGTCTGTTCTAATGATTCAAATGGCTCTAAGCACTATGGGACTTAACATTGAGGTCATCAGTGCCCTAGACTTAGAACTACTTAAACCTAACTAACCTAAGGACATCACACACATCCATGCCCGAGGCAGGATTCGAACCTGCGACCGTAGCAGCAGCGCGGTTCCGGACTAAAGCGCCTAGAACCGCTCGGACACAGCGGCCGGCCACACACCTGTCTGTAACCGACCGCTCCTATATCGTGCCGTACTCTGCATCTAGCTGCAACATTCGTCCGTCATACACGGAATATCTACAGAGGTACAAGCGTTACAAACCTCCCGTGTCTTTTGGCTGCTCGTTTTATATAAATTCAGACTCAAATAGTGCTCCACCTTGAATACCTTGACCGAGCGCTGTCAGATACTGCGCTGTTTCCTTACCTGAGGCGTATTCTGCTTAAAATTCCATCCTCACATGAGCTTACTTTCAATACAGAAAAAGAAAAACATTCGTACAGGTGAGGAATGCCCTACTGCCTGTGTCTAAAGTTGCTGGAACTCTTCAGGTGGTGATCGCAATACAGCATGCCCAGAGGACGTGCCAGTCCAGCTTATCGTCACCTTTCGCACTTTGAGAACAATCAAACCATTGGCATGAGGTACACTGGGGCATCTTACCTACGGATCACTTTGATAGCTGTCCAATGTCTGCGGAACGACTAGTGACGACATGGACAACCGTGTTGGCTTGGGTCTTTCCAGAAGGACTACACCGCGAGGGGATAGTAGGCATCTTCGACTGACTATCACGAGTAGACGCATGGCAAGAAATAAAATCCAGGCACAGGCTACGGCCAGAAGGTCACCAAGAATTGTCGGCAACTGATCACTCGTAGTTGGGCTGATATCTCAAGTTTCCGTCCGCCGTTTGCCGACTGACACTTTACAATAGATAGTGTAGACTTGCATCGTGTGTTTGTCTCATCACTCTTTTTACTAGATTGACATGGCTCGCCATGAGTTCCTCTCCTGTACCAACCTCTTCATCGCAGAGTAGGTCTTAGCTTGTCCACCCAGAACTACATATCAGAGTACTCTGATACCTGGCTCTGAGCAGACAAGACGGGTTGCTGACGCAACTACTTTCTGAAGATGAACCTGAATGATCGAAACATGTTATCTAATAAAAAATGTGCAACTGAGATGGAACAATAAATGAGAATTATCTTAGATTTCACTTAAATCCCATCATCAGACTTCATCCAGGAGCCGACAGTAATCGAACTCACAAGCACAGTACCTGTCAAAGCCCCAAAACTGGAAAGGTCAAAAGACTGTGTGACCACAATCAGCCTCAGCCCAAACAAGTTACCTGATTACCGGTTTCGACATATTATCAAGTCATAATCAGAAGATAAGTTTGAAAAGAAAGCAAAAAGGTGTTAGTAAAATACAAGGCAATTAAATTACAACTTCTACACAGAATAATAGGTACATGGATATTTTGTGGCAGCCTCGGCGCCGCTCACTGCACACCAGACAGCCGGGAACTTCGGTTAATTGCTTATTCTTATCAGAGGCAAATAATGATAAACAATTGCATTACAGAATGTTTCTTAACGCCAAAACTTATGAAATACACCAAACAGTACTTGTTTTGTAATTGTAACCAAACAGTGTCTGCCGAGAATTTTGCTAAGTCAAGGGCATTAAGTGTAGTTACCGTCAAGTCTGCCGATATGCACTTCAAAGGCCACTTACGGAAGTTCATGAAGTGAGCTGGCCGGCCGGTGTGGCCGAGCGGTTCTAGGCGCTTCAGTCTGGAACCGCGCGATCGCTGCGGTCGCAGGTACGAATCCTGCCTCGGGAATGGATGTGTGTGATGTCCTTAGGTTAGTTAGGTTTAAGTAGTTCTAAGTTCTAGGGAACTGATGACCTCAGATGTTAAGTCCCATAGTTCTCAGAGCCATTTGATTTGAAGTGAGCTGTGCTTTGACCTTCGCCGCATTTGCAGAGCCTAGTTTGGCTCGTGAAGTCTCACTTTAACATGTCCGGGATCTGCCAACACCAGAACGAAGTCTACTTAACGATATCCAGGTATACCAGTGTCGGGAAAGGGGGGAAAGGGAGGGAGATGTTCGATTAGTAGTATCCAACCAGCAAGTAGCATGATTGGATCTGTACTGAACAGGTCAAGCATACTCCATGGTAGACAAACAAAGTGCCAGAGCATTACTTTTCGACGTTCTGGTTGGTCCAAGTCAGTTTCCGAAGGATGTTGTTTCTAGCTGACGTCTTCTGTTTGTTGATTGCGCAGTGCTTTTTGTAACTGAGGTTGCGATCCATTGCTACACCCAATACTCAGGCAGGCCTACTGAGCAGTAGTCTAACTGAACGTCCTCATAAGCTACTTGCAATTTCTTCGAAGCTAGCTCGTCCTTCAAATGGAAGGCACATACCTGGGTGTTCCATGATTTACGCTCGAATTTTCACATTGTTTCTAAGCTCTGCTGAAAGGTTGATAGCAAGCAGTAGTCGCTGCTGTTGATCATTGTCCGGTACTGAAACGCACGGAAGTGCCCCAAGAAAGACCCCCTGCCAAAATTCCCATTTTAATCAAATGGGAAACCTTATGATCCCATTGTGCTCAGCGATCGTTAAATATAGGCAATGGAGTAAAGAACAGCAATCGATGCCGAAATCTGTCCTTTTATTACAGCGGATCTAGATTTCAATTGTTACATAGCTATCTTCAATGCGTATAATAACAGGTGACAGTCAAAAGTGTCACGTAATAAACGACAGATTGCGCGATCCATTGCTGTTTCTTTCTCCGCTGTCAATGTTCTATCTTTTTCAAAGACATTAACAACTACAGCTCAGGAAAAATGCCACAATGTTAATAAAACAGGCTTATTCATGATTTTCAATTATGTTTTGTGATTGAAGTATATCACTCTTGAAAGTACAGACTCTCATTAAGCTACTGCCATTAATTTAGGCAGTGGGCAAACATAATTTTTAGAAATTCACGTAGATATGACGTACCTTACGTATATTGTTGCAACGGACACACTTGATCCTTTGAGTTTCATTAATTAAAAAGCTACACTGTATAAATATAATTACGCTCTGCTGCTGTAATTTTCCGAACTTTGGAGAAATATTTATAACTAAGAAGTGTAATTAAAATAAAGTTGGTCACAAACCTGGAAAAGGATAAAAAATAGTTCTCTCACCCTATGTCTTCTCCAACGAGCGACTAACAAAAGACGCTACATAGCCTAGACATTGTTATATATATATATATATATATATAAGCTTCGTGGTTCGACACAAGCTGTTAGTGGATAGTTAACAAGGTTTCCATTGTCAGTATGATGGATCTGGCAGATGAGAACCCTTGCGTGTCTAATAGCAGACGCAGGAAATGAGCTCACACCTAGCGGAAAGCAGCGGTTGTTCTTGAGGCCGTGACCAAGCTTTGTGAAGACAAAAGGCCGACACTCCAGGATGTTCCTTGCAAGGACACGCTGTTCTCGTTTCCCAAACCGCTAGGTTCAAGCAGAAATCCATTACCAAAGGCGCAATACCTGTGATGCTCATGGACTGTCCGGGTAGATTCAGGGAGGCAACAGTTTGTGTACGTGATCAGTTTGGGATAAAACTATGCACTCTAACAGTTCCATAGCCCCTGCATTGTGGATGAACGCTGATGGTGCAGACTAAGCCGATGTCAACATTATATATAAGCTCACCATACAAAATATTAGTCAGATTAGATTAGATTAGATTAATTATTCATTCCATAGACACATAAAAAAGGGAATTCTCCTGGGTGTGGAATATGTCAAATAAACACATTACAAAAATGTAATTAGAAAAACTTGAGTTTCATTAATTTTAATGATCCTCAATCAATAAACAGTAAAATTATATACATGAATTAAATTTAAACTTCTAATATTTACAGGTTTAATACTTACATCTGCTTTCATTAAATCCATCATTCAGACATTTTCTAGTTTCTTGGCTATTACAACCAAGTAATGTCAAAAATTAAAGTAAATTATTCATTTCAATGATCCTCAGCTTAAGAACAGTCAGATTGTGTACAAGATTCAAAATTAAACTTCCACTATTTAAAGGATTAAGACTTACATCTGCTTTCCATACATCCATCATTCACACTGTAGGTAGTTGCTTGGCTGTTACAACCGAGTACTGTCAAAAATTAAATTATAATAAATTTTCATTAAAATGGTCTACTGCACTTGTTGAGAAACTCATGGATGGAATAGAAGGAGTTGTCCACCAAAAATTATTTTAAATTATGTTTAAATTGTGCCTTGTCTGAAACTAAACTCTTAATGGTTGCTGGTAACTTATTGAAAATATGCGTTGCTGAATACTGGACTCCTTTCAAAGCAAGAGTAAATGATTTTAAATATTTATGTATATTGTTCTTATTCCTAGTATTGATACTGTGTACTAAGCAGTTAGTTGGAAAAAGAGATGTATTATTTGCAACAAACTTCATTAAGGAATAAACATAATGAGAAGCTGTGGTTAATACGCCCAATTCCTTGAATAGGTTTCGACATGATGTTCTTGGATTTACACTACTCAATACTCTTATTACAAGCTTCTGCACCCTAAAACTTTTTTCTCTGTTTGTGGAGTTACCCCAAAATATGATACCATATGACATAATGGAGTGAAAATAAGCAAAATATGTCAGTTTTTTTATATTTATATCTCCTATGTCTGACATCATTCGCATTGCAAACACAGACTTGTTTAGGCGCTTTAGCAGTTCGTTAGTATGTTGCTCGCAACTTAATTTATTATCAAGTTGTAATCCCCAGAATTTTACACTCTCAACTTCTCCTATTTCCATGTCATCATATTTTACACACACAGCAGAAGGAGATCTCTTGGAAGTTCTGAACTGCATACAGTGGTTCTTTTCAAAGTTTAATGACAGTGAATTGGCTACAAACCACTTATTAATGTCAGTAAAAATTTTATTAACTGCCCTTTCTAAATTTATATTTGATTTACTGTTTATTTCAATATTTGTATCATCTGCAAATAAGACAAACTTGGCATCTGGTAATGTAACAGATGACAGGTCATTAATATACACAAGAAACGGTAGTGGACCTAGTATGGAACCTTGGGGAACACCACATGTAATTTCTTCCCAGTCAGATGATGTCTTATTGCCTACTGCTGAAGTGTTACGTAATGATACCCTTTGTTTTCTATTAGTAAGATATGACTGAAACCACTTAGCAGCACTACCAGTGACGCCATAATATCTTAATTTACTTAAAAGAATGCTGTGATTCACACAGTCAAACGCCTTTGACAGGTTACAGAATATGCTAGTTGCCTCTGATTTGTTGTCCAATGAATTAAGGACATTTTTGCTGTAAGTGTAAATTGCTTTCTCAATATTAGGACCCTTAAGAAACCCAAACTGTGACTCTGACAGTATGCTATTTTCACTAAGGTGCTCAAGTAGATGCTTGAACATAACCTTTTCAAAGATTTTTGAAAAAGCTGACAAAAGTGAGATTGGTCCGTAGTTTGACGGCATTTCTTTGTCCCCTTTCTTGTGGAGAGGTATAACTTCAGCATATTTAAGCCAGTCCGGGAATGTTCCTGTGACAAGTGATTGATTGCACAAATAACTTAAGATATGACTAAGCTCACATGCACACTCTTTTATTAACTTTGTTGATATGTTATCGTAACCACTAGAATGCTTTGATTTCAAGGACTTTATGATGTATTCTATTTCTTTGGGTGAAGTAAGTGTCAATTCCATTTTACTGAGATTGCTTGTGTGCACTGGTCTCAGATTTTCCATTGCATTATTTACTAAACCTGACAACCCAATGCTATCAGTAGCAGAGACAAAATACTTGTTTAAATGGTTTGCAACACAACATGCCTTTGTTACCAGGGTTTCATTTATTTTTAGAGCTATTTGTTCCTCCTCATTTCTGGTCCTACCTGTCTCTGACTTGACTATATCCGATATTGTTTTTATTTTATTGCTGGATGTATTTTTCTTCTTCTCATAATGCAGGTGTTTAGATTTCTGGATAACCTTCTTCAATATTTTGCAGTAATTTTTATAATGAGCTGTAATGCTAGTATCAAAGGTGTCCCTACGTATCAGATAGAATTTCCTTTTTGTCTCACATGATATCTTTATCCCTTGTGTGATCCATGGTTTCTTATTAGACTTCTGCTTAATTTGAGTTACCTTCAGGGGAAAACAATTTTCAGATGAGATGCTAACTCTATTAATGAATGTTTTGTATTTTCCATTTGTGTCTTGGATGCTGTAAACATTCATCCAATTAATTTCTTTGAGCAATCTCCTAAATTTCTCAGTACCTTAAATGAGCAGACTGGTCGCTTTGGACCGCTGTACATGATGTGAAACTGGCACCAGACGGTCATGTGACTCCTCAACACTGACGTAAGTCATGACAGTGAAGCGGTGTGAATGTTCCATTCGGTTGTACCAGAACAGCGCAGACGGTTCGAAGCGGAGATGTGACAGAATGGAGGAAAATTGGACGAGCCAATGACCACACCGTGAACAAAGTTATTTGATTGTTGGTAGACTGTATCAATACGAACTGCCCACCTACAAGAAATAGTATACCACTCGCAGCAGTATAGCATGGTGAAAGAACAGTACTCGCAACAACAAAAAAATCCTCGTTTTTAGTTGGCTCTATTTGCGAGTGGTACAGGAAAGGAAACAACAAGGTACCCTTCGCCACGCACCATACGGTGGCTTGCAACGTATGTCTGTAGCTACGGATATAGATCCTGACCGACGGGAACAGGAGAGGGGGAACACACCTTGTCAATGATAATCGGTTTCAAACTCAACATGAATTCCTGCCGTCAGTGAACGCCGGTGCATCTCCGAGTTTCCGAGCGAACGTTACGAAGGGAAGTGCATGCAGTTGACATTCGGAGTGTGATACCTCGAGCCGGCCGGAGTGGCCGCGCGGTTAAAGGCGCTACAGTCTGGAACCGCACGACCGCTACGGTCGCAGGTTCGAATCCTGCCTCGGGCATGGATGTGTGTGATGTCCTTAGGTTAGTTAGGTTTAAGTAGTTCTAAGTTCTAGGGGACTTATGACCACAGCAGTTGAGTCCCATAGCGCTCAGAGCTATTTTCTGATACCTCGCTAAAGACTATTTCTCACAGCGGCGCATAAAGCTATGCGTCGTCAGTGGACCAAACACCACTAGATGCGTGTTGACCAACGAGTCACGATTTTACACCATTCCAGATGATACAACGATTCGAATGCACCTATGGTCCAATGAGGCATTTAACCCACAGTGCGTAGAGAGTATAGTTCATGCCGGGTGTGGTTCTGTGATGTATCGGGGATGATTTGGATCCACTCAGCCAGGTTACTGTGAGCATAAAACAGGCTGTTCGTTTCAACATTCTTCGTAAGCAAGTGATATTCTTTCTTTTACATCTTCGCAGTAAGTACGCTGCGAACACTCCCGTCTTCCAAGATGACAACAGCAGTGTTCCCGGTCCGACAACTACGGGTACCTCATCGACCCTCGACTGACCCGCTAAATGATCCGATATTAATCCTACAGAAAGTGTCTGGGACTATCTGCAACGGCGAGAGGCAACGTAGCAATCAACCGCTGTACATCATGTAGTAATTACCACCACTTTAATATGAAACTGATTGGATATTCATGAAATAGTGCTATATATGGTCATGTATATCGTGTAGTACACCAATGTATCATCCTCCGTCCATTGTTTCCCGCCCCTTTGCCTCCCCTTCTTCCAACTCCATTCCCCCTCCCCCCCCCCCCCCCCCCCCCTGTCCCACTTCCATACCTTTCAATAGTTCTTCTATTAAACTACTCCGCTGTAAACACCACCTAGTTGTCCGCCCCTGGTAGCTGCGTGATCAGCACGACTGATTGTCATACCTAACGGCCCGGGTTCGATTCCCGGCTGGGCCGGAGGTTTTCTCCGCTCAGGGACTAGGTGCTGTGTTGTCCTTATCACGTTCATTTCATCTCCATCGACATGCAAGACACCGAAGTGACGTCAGCTCGAAAGACTTGCACCAGGCGTGGTCTACCCGACGGGAGGCCCTAGCCCCACGGCATTTCCATTAGCACCTAGTTACAATCCTAGGTACATATTGTTTAAGTAATGACACTACTGAATCTGTGACTGTATGTCTGAAATTAGCAGAGTTATGTAAGTTAATGTAGTCTCAATAAACTACCTCTAAATACAACCATATATCTCATAACCTTTCATCAATATTTAGCAATTGTTTAAAACTTTATAGTTCCTAATATTTTTTGATAGATTTGTTATTTGTAAAATGAATATATAGTTATGTCACTTTAAAATACATGTAAAACCTATTATTGTACACTTCAGATCTTCACATGCTGTATTGGCAAGACTACATTAATATGACATTAATGAATATTCACGTAATGCAGGAATTTATGGTTAGGTACATAATATAGCATATTGATGTATTCCTCCATGTCTAACCCCATCTGCTCCCTCTCCGCCTGCCAACCCCCCCCCCCCCCCCCGCCCCCGCCATCTAACCCATACCACCATTACACACCACTCCAATCTCCAGTGCCCCACCCAACACCTGCGCCTATCCTTCTACCGTCGTTTATCTATCGCTCCTTTCTCCCCTATAACCCCAACCCCTACCAGCCCTCCAAATCACTTACCTAACATTCCACCACCTTTTGGCTATCCCTCTGCCTACTACAAGTTCTACTCGCTGCTTTGTTCATTCTCTCTCTACTGTACAGTACGGTTTTTTGGCAGTGTATTATGGGAACAGTCGTGAATTGGAAAAGTAAGGTTAGTGTCATTGATCGTGTTCTGGATCGAGGTTTTTGGGTTTTGTTGTGTTGCCTGCTTTTCGGGTGGGTCTCCCGCAATTGCGAATACGTCTGCTTTCTTTTATACAAGTCACAAGGAATCGGGTGATTGCGATTTCATAATATTACATCCTTGCGATTATGTTTTGGGATTGTGTCTAGAAAAGGTTATATTTAGACTCTGAGAAGGGAGTAGTGCAGTGTAAGGAACTTCCTCGCAGATTGTGCTGGACCCGGACTCCACCCTGGGACGTTTGCCTTTCATGAGCGAAAGCTCTACCAACTGAGCTACCCGAGCACGACTCATGACCCGTCTTCACAGCTGTACTTCCACCAGTATCTCATCTCCTAACTTCCAAACTTCATAGTCCCGCAAAATTTCACAGGAGAATTTCTGTGAAGTTTGCAAGGCAGGAGGTGAGGTATTACCGGAAGTACAGCTGTGAGGACGGATCGAGAGTCGTTCTTGGAAGCCCGTTGGTAGAGCACTTGCCCGCGAAAGACAGATGTACCAGGTTCGAGTCCCGGTGCGGCAAATAGTTTTAATTTGCCAGTAAATTTCATGACAGCGCACACTTCGCCGCTGAGTAAAAATTCATTCTGTTACATGGTATATCTGTAGGAGGCTGTATGAGCATGTAGTATAAGGCTATGTCAAGCACTTTGCCTAAGACCCGTTACCCTGTCCTGGTGTTTTTTCAGTCCAAAGGTTATGCACTTCACACGGTGGTGCCGCTTTGTAACGATCTCTGCGGTTGTTTTGACAAATGGTATCGTCAGTTATTGTATCGAAATGATGAACGGAGATCACAGTAATGTATTGGCTGTCAAATATGCATTAGTTTGTTAATGTTTATTCGCTGTGCACAATGTCAGCCAGCCTTATTATGTGTTTTTCATATGAACACTATCCTGCAATACGACTACTAGTGCGTAAGACCAGATATATGTTGAAACTTCCAGATATAAGTTGTTTCGACTAGGACAAATGATTTAAGTACGTCGGACATTTTATGACATACAAATAATGTTCTTAAATTATGAAATGGCATTTTATTCCTCAGATATTATAGTGCGCTGTATGATCTGCACTTTTTATTTATTTTCAGTTCAATTTTTTATAAGATAATGCCTATGAAGTTGAAATCACGATTGTGTGAATTAAGTGAATAGCAGTTTACAGTCAAATCGTGGAAATTTCTTTCAAAACTTATCTCATGACTGTGGTTCCCCACGAAGGAAAAATCATTAAATTTTGTTATAATTATCGAGCACTGGGACAAAACAAAACTCCATAGGAGATAGCAACGAGTTGATTTACGTATGAATTAAAGAAAAACAATGTAATAGTGTTTTGTGTAAAGTTGAAAGTAATATCAGTTTTTCTTTTTAAGCTCATAAATTAATAACTGCTATAACATCCAGCGGATTAATCTCTTTTCGTAGCATCTTCCTTACAAACACTATTAGTAACGGGGTGGGGATTTTATTTCAACGGAAGTTTTAGTGATTTTTCAGATTCCAAGTTTTAATGCTTTTTTGTACGTGTAAGGAACAGTGATTTAACTAGTACTTACGGGCACGTAGAAATGTTTTCGAGTTGTCACGTTACTTACTTAACGCACTATGCAACAAAATGAATACAGAGAAAATATCATTATAAGTGACAAAATTTTAAATTGTACGTAAAGTTACCATATCTGATGTACATAATGTCAAAGTAGTCGTAAGTTTTACAAACAAAAACATCCGCTGGTTATGAAACAATTACCTTTAGGACAAGATTCGTATATTATTCCTGTTACAGCCTTGGAAAAGTCTTGGTGCTTTATACCACTAAGAGTCGTTTTAAGCCTGTATTTTCTTATTTACGTAACCTTTAGCGTTCTGTCCACTGCCCCTAACGGTATAAACATAGACACCAAAGTGCCGTTGCAGAAGGAAGCGTAGAAACCAGTTTCTTCCCAAGAATCCTCTTAACGTATTTAAAGCTGCTAAGAGCAGTTTATTAGCGAGTGAAGAGACGGGAAAGCAGGAACGAACGAACAAACAGCATTCGTTTATTTGTTTCCTGTTAAGTACATGTGTTAACCTCTTCATATGCTAGTCTACAACACATTGCCTCTTTTTCCACTTACTGTCTCTTTTTTGTCAGAGTAATTTTACGTATTTCGACTTATGTTAATATTCCTTGTCCGCAAGGTATCACGAAATTAGAATCTCAGATGGATGTTAATCGTGTAAAGAAAGAATGTATACAGCCTTAATTTATAGCTGGTTATATTTTCGCCTAATCTTTTCGAGTTCCTAAATTACATACATTAGAGACTTTTCTTAATGTATCAAATTTTTTCTGCACATACTTGTTTGGTAAATTAAGCATCAATATGAAGTAGGCCTCTTTCTGGAACTGTTTCGGGTCTTTGCTTCATATATTCAATTTGTCGATAATCATCTGCCTAGAATATGGCAAAACTTGTAGCCGGTGCTACTGGACGAAATCGTATTTGTCGTGAAGGCGAGAAGGTCTACTTCAGCAAGTACTCCAATATGACTGCCTAGAAACCGAGACTTCCTTTTTTTTTTTTTTTTTTTTTTTTGAGACTGTAGATAATTTGTTTTGATGTTTAGAACGATGCTTAAAGAAATGCATCAAGAGTATAACAGTGTACTGTCCGCTTAGACCTCAACAGAGCAAAGATACAAGATAGTAAACTCGATCACTTACAGATTTATCACGGTGATTTGAACACTATAAATTTGGCTCTTATTTTTCTTCTTACAGCTAATAAAATGCTACTGGGCACATAATCACTGAGACTGGACCGTGGATCAATGGAAACGTGTCGTCCGGTAAAACGAATTACGTTTCTTGTTACACTAGGTCGATGGTTGGGTCCCGATACGCTGTCATCAAGGTGAACGGCTGTTCGAAAAGGGCACCGTGCCACCGACCCAGGCCGGTGAGGGCATGTCCATGGGAGCTGTGGTTGTAATCGAAACCTCCGTGACAGCTGTGGACTTCGCGAACATCATTGCCGATCAAATGGCTCAAATGGCTCTGAGCACTGTGGGACTTAACATCTGAAGTCATCAGTAGCCTAGAACTTAGAGCTACTTAAACCTAACTAACTTGAGGACATCAGACACATCCATGCCCGAGACAGGATTCGAACCTGCAGCCGTAGCGTTTGCGCGGCTCCAGACTGAAGTGCCTAGAACCGCTCGGCCACACCGGCCGGCCATTGGGGATCACCTGCTCTTTCACCTACTTAACGTCTTCCTCCACGGCGATGGTATCTTCCAGCAGGACAACTATCAGTGTCACAAGGCCATAATATTGCAGCCAGCCGAAGTGGCCGTGCGGTTAAAGGCGCTGCAGTCTGGAACCGCAAGACCGCTACGGTCGCAGGTTTGAATCCTGCCTCGGGCATGGATGTTTGTGATGTCCTTAGGTTAGTTAGGTTTAACTAGTTCTAAGTTCTAGGGGACTAATGACCTCAGCAGTTGAGTCCCATAGTGCTCAGAGCCATTTGAACCATAATATTGCTGCTGTGGTTTTAGGAGCATAGTGAACCCACGCTGATGTTATCCCAACAAATTCGCCTGCTCTGAAAGCGGCAGAATACATCTTGGAACGTCGGACACCACCTCCGCATGCAGACCCCACCCATCCGTAATTTACAGGAATTGACCTGTGCGTAGACATCTGCTGCCATATACCTCCGGAAACCTACCAATGACTTATCGAATCCATGTCACGCAGAATCGCAGCTATATTGTGATCGAAAAGTAAACCAGCACACTGTTATTCAGGCGGAGTAATGTTTTGTCTCATTACTGTAGTTAGGAGTAACGTAAAGAAAAGTCCACACGTAAGTGTTACGCGAAAAATCGTACATGCGAGTTGTTGGAAAAAGGTGAATTTCTTGTAGCGAAGGACTGGTGGATTAATTTGTAGATGCTTATTTGTGTAATGATGCGAAAGCAGGTGGTCTTAGTGCGGAAAATGATAGATTGCTACCAAATGTTCCGGAGAGGGGCCGCGCAATCCGTGACATGGCGCCCAAGACCGCGCGGCCATTCCGCGAGGCGATTGCTACCACTTGTGCAGTGAAAACTTACTTTACCGTTCTTTTACATATAAAAGGTGTAGGGCATCACACTTACTATCGAATGGTACGCCAGGACAGGAGATGCACGCGAGATGCACGGAACTTGATGAATTCATTGCGGTTATATTTGTTTATTATACGCCCATGTAACCATCATACATTTTAACAGCATATACTCTCCACGTGGCTCTAACTACTGACTCAAAACGTTTACTTCACATTAAAAACTCTTTGTAAAATTTCCTTATGACCGTTACACGTTCGTGTCATTTTGCGCCTTTTTGCACAGCATCGTGAGACGTCACGTGACACATGAACTTTTACAAGATTTTTCAAATGATAATTTATCCAGACTGTTTCATCACCTGTTCATCTCGTATTATCGTTTATGACTTTATAAGAGGGTGACGCTTCAAAACATTGTGTAATACGAACTATGACATATTTTTCCAGCAGAGGTGGTAGATTTGCAAGAAACTCCTGCTCTCGATACTACAATGCCTGTGTTAAATGTTCCTTCGGATGTGAATGCATGTCCAAAGGAACACAGCATCGTACTTATGAACAACACAGACACTGCAATATCTTATTTACCCACCGACACCTGGCAAGCGACTTTCAATTAAAATGTTTCCCCTGTATAGGGAACGTCATATGGAAGTTTGGTGCACGGATAGCCTAATTGTAAGGCTATTGTTCGCGAAAAGCGGAAAATCCAGGTTGGAGTCCCAGTCCGGAGCAGATCTGCATTGTCGTCATTTCACTATACAACAGATGGTAGTCCATATACATTTCGCGCATTCCTGTACTCATCTTAAATACATTTAAAAGAAATACTTCACGAAGGCAGTTCATTCGCCTACAAGGTGTGATTAGCTTAATGAGGCTTGTAGACCATTTGCCTACTAGGTGTGCTTAACTTAATGAGGCTTGTAGATGAAAATTTATTCCTGTCCTCCACCTGAGAACGGGACAAGAGAGAAAGTCCCTGGTAATACTAAGAAGTGTCTTCCGCTAGCCACTGTACAATGACCTGCGGGGAGTATGTGTGGGTGTAATGTGAAACAGTTACAAACCTTCCAGAAACAACTCTCTCCATCGATACAACAGATGAAACAAAGGAACAATAGCTCGTTTTCTTGCATTTTATAACAGTAAGTGGGAACTTGAAACGTGTTTCAATTAAGAAAGTCCCGTATTATCTCCAGTTAATTTCATTAGTGAAACCTTACGCAATAAGTGGTAAGCTATCATCACCCCGTGGGCGTTACTTGCAGCGCACCATGCGCATTCTTAACGAATCTACCTTCCAGAGAAATTCTGAAAAAGAAAACTAATAAGTTCTAATTTTAACAAAATATTTGCAAGCGCCTAATTATACTGGGCGTTCCAGAAGTGACGGCCAATATTCAGGGATGTGACAGGAATGATCATTCGGAGCAAAAACGTAAAGTAAACGTGGGCTGTAAAACGCATACCTTAAGAGCAATGAGCACTTGTTCATCTTCGCTACTTTGAAACACAACACTTCTAATGAACAAGTGCTCATACCTTTTAAGGTATGTATTTTAGAGCACAAGTTTACTGCACATTTTTTGCTTCTTTTGGTCCATATTAGCATTGCCCAAAATATGGAAAGCAACGAGCCTGCAGTAGAAGAGATTCGTTTCCAAGTATCGAAGATCAAGTATTGCCTACAGTTCTTAAGGTATGCGTTTTAGAGCCCATGTTTACTTGACGTTTTTGTTTCGAATGATCGTTCCTGTCATATCCCTGAATATTGACCATCACTTCTGCACACCATGTAGACAAGGTACTCATTGATCTATAGGTATAATACATTAAAACTCGGAATGGAACTTGAGTTCAAGAACAATTTTCAATACGTTGGCTTGGGTATAGTTCAGTTAGAGCAACGAAGCCATCCTCAATGCGGATTTGCACCCTCACTCTAGAAAACACTATGGAAAGGACTGTAATTTAAGCACAGACTTCCTCCCGGCTCCTGCTATCACGAAGTACGCTGCCATCGTCTACTCACTGGCCGGATAAAATCTCACTCGATATTAGGATGGAAACACCACACTTCTTGTGCAAATAGACATTTTCGCACCGTGTCGATGACGTAAAATCTTCTCAGATCTGACTATACCTGAAAATGGAAGGATAAACGTTCCGGACAACCTGAGAACTGACGCTATTATTAAGTCGAGAAGACTGTGTGATATTTGACCTCTTTCTTGCCAGTGAGCTAGTGGAGATGATTTGCCAGTGCCTTCATCTGACCTGTCAATGAAGTGTTTTACGCAATGATGACATTTTCAATGGAGGTGGATAAGTGAAAATGCATCGATTTGAGGTAGAGGCTGTTTGTTCATGCAGTACATGTAGCATATGCTATGGGTCCCACATCAACATGGGCCCAATCCCCATTGCCCATTTATCGTGGGATAGCAGTTTTGAACTGAAAATAATACAGAGTGCTTCTTAAGTACGTCTGGAGTTTCAGAAGTTGACTTTGCAAAAAGTATAGGACGTAGAGGAAATAGACACATATCATATCCCAGCAAGTTTTAAACTCATATTACAGTTGCTCAATATGGGCACAATTTGTGACGGATTGAACGTCAATACGATAATCAAACTTTTGCCATACACCTCCCAACACGCCGTGATCGATATCAGCTACCGAATTAATCCTTCCTTGCAATTCTTCCACATTAAGTGGCAGTAACGACAAGAATACACTACATTTGACATCACCCCATAAGAATAAATCACATGGTGCTATGTCAGGGAGTCATCGAGGAAGGATAGAGTCATGACGTGAAGTGCAGGAGGACGGCATAGGTTATCTTCAGTCAGAAAGATTCCCAATAATTAGTAAAGAAATGTATTTATTAAACCATCATCATATTCTGGGTCCTTTTTCCCACTGCAACGGGACGGAAGTAGTGTACCCAGCTGTCTGCGTCTAGTGCGAACGTTTTCAAATGTCTGCGAGCTGCGAAACTGAGGCGGGACATGGGGACCAGCCTGGTATTCACCTAGGAGATGTGGAAAACCGCCTAAAACCACATCCAGGCTGGCCGGCACACCGGTCCTCGTGGTTAATTCGCCGGGCGGATTCGATCCGGGGCCAGCGCGCATACCCGAGTCCAGGAAGCAGCGCATTAGTGCTCTCGGCTAACCTGGCGGGTAATGACATTTATTAAATATGAAGAAATATTAAACTTTACAAGTCCCCTAAAATACTGAAGTCTAGAGTTGGCCTATGATGCCTACGGAGCCAAAGTCTCGGACCGACGGTCGAACACTGCAGATTGTAGACTCGGCGGTAACTGGAGACTGTACAGGACTTGGAACACTGAAGAGAACTGTCCGCCGTGGCTCAGAGCTCCGGTATTTAAATAGGCATCGACCAATCGCTATGCACACACGGGATGCCCATGAGTAATTCTATCGTTTATAGTCGCCGAACCTTGACAATGATTTTTTTTTTCTAATGGAAAATAATTTTCTGTTGCATTCGAAAGAAGCTTGTAAAAAGACATCGACATAACATGTATGGGACTTAATCAAATAGTACCAACACAATAGCGTCGCAAACCACCGCCATCAGGAGTCAGGAGAAGAGGTTCCACAAGCGACTGCCCTATTATGCCAAAGTAAGGAACCACTTAACTCAGGTGCAATTCGTGTGTTTATTACCACGGCGGTCATACCAGTTACTCAAAATGGCGACCTCGAGAACCGCTACACGTTATAAAGTGATTCTCGAGAAACAATACTGCACGTTGAACATCTGGATTTAACGGCTGCACAGCCCCATGTTATAAGGCATTTCATATCTTTGAGAGTCGTCAGTGTTTCCTAACACATCTCTTGTTTCAATTTACGCCACAGATAACAGTACAGATGCGTAAAGTTTTATGAGTATGCAGACCATTTGCCGTTTCCTGAACGACAATTCCAAATGTTTTCTTAGCATGTTCCGAATGGGAGGGACATCCTTTTTGTTGATACCACAGTGATTGCCGTATGACCAGTGGGATGGCTTCCAATAACTGCGGCAGCAGCACATCTTAGGAACTCTAGATATTTGAGTATATTTAGATTCCCACCAATAAAACAGGGACCAATGATGTGTATCTTGTAAAGCACTCACCAAACATCGATAGACCAAGAGCGTGGTTTTTATCGACTTCTTTGAGTCAGCGTGTTTTTCAAGTTGACGATTAATGCATGTTGCACAACGGTCTTACCGCAGTGGTAACACCGGTTCCCGTCAGATCACTGAAGTTAAGCGCTGTCGGGCTGAGCTAGCTCTTGAATGGGTGGCCATCCGGTCTTCCGAGCGCTGTTGGCAAGTGGGGTGCACTCAGCCCTTGTGAGGTAAACTGAGGAACTACTTGATTGTGAAGTGGCGGCTCCGGTCTCGTAAACTGACATACGGCCGGCAGAGCGGTTTGTTGACCACAAGCCCCTCCATATCCGCATCCAGTGACGCCTGTGAGCTGAGGATAACTCGGCGGCCGGTCGGTACCGTTGGGTCTTCCAAGGCCTGTTCGGACGGAGTTAAGTTAAAGATTAGTGCATGTTGCGAAGATTCACTTGAGTATGGTTTGTGAACGATGCGTCTTCCGTAAACAGAATTTTGCATACATCTGCCATGTCAATTTGCACTTTTCGTAGCTAACTTTCGTAGATCTGTAATCAATTTTGAAAGTCATTGCCATGAAGCTGTAGATTCAGCAATACGTGAAGCGAATGAAATGTGATGGAGTGTACTGTTCCAGAATACTCGTTTGGTTGTTCCCTCTCGTATTTGCGAGATCCTTCTTAGTGACACTTGTATTGTGTGTTACTGCTGCTAAAATGTGTGTTTAATTTCTTTCAACAGTTGCTCTTCTTTCCCACTACGTATTTTAACCTCCACGCGTCCAGGATCTATAACTTTTTTTGTAATTACTAAAAATCTGACAAAACAGATCTATCGCGTTTTCAGATTTTTTTTTTAAATGTATGCAACCAGTTTCGGTCCTTTCTTGAGGCCACCTTCAGGCTTTTGACCGCCATTATGGCTGCTGGTAGCGGCAGACAGGGCGAGATTCTTAACAGTAAGGTTGCCATAACGGAGCGAGATTCGTAAAAGTAAGATTGCCACAAACTTACTTACAGCAGCTGAGGAAAGGACCGAAACCGTTGCAGACAAATTTTTTTAAAAATCTGAAAACGCCATAGAGAATGTTTTTATTTCATTTTCAGCATTTGCACCGATCGCTGTGTTCCAGAACGTCTTCTAAAAGTTTTTTGTATTGTTTGCAAAGAGAGATTGTGAGTGCTTGACATGATCTGGATACTCTTCAGCTTTCAAACGCATCGCTGTTCTAACATTTCGGCGGCATTCGCCATAAACGGCATTCACTTTACCGACTGTCACATACATTGTGAATGTCTCGAAAGCTTTACGGCAAGTTATCTGACTGCTACATCAGCTGTACACTGACTGATGGGCTTCAACCGCGTAGTTAAATACAAGAACCATTCGGTATAATAGGACAGATGTTTGTGGAACCTCTTCTACTGGTGGCGGGACAGTGTTTTGCGGCGATGTTATCTTGGTGTTATGTCGTTGAAGTTCTCATAGAAGCATGTATCAAATACCACAGATAAAACCATGTAGTTTCATAAAAAAAGACTGTAAAGGACAGAAATTACTTGTGAACGTCAGGAAATCCGCCATACTCTCCGATACAACTTGGCGAAAACCACACCTGGATGTCCTTAATCTTTCTGAATACCAGAAGGAGAACTTCTGTGAAGTTTGGAAGGTAGGAGACGAGGTACTGGCGGAACTACAACTGTGAGGACGACTCGTGAGTCGTGCCTGGGTATCTCAGACGGTAGAGAACTTGCTCGTGAAAGGCAAAGATCCCAAGTTCGAGTCTCGGTCCGCAATACAGTGTTAATCTGCCAGGAAGTTTCTTTCTGGATGCATTTTGGATGGCCTGTATTAGCTGGCTCTCCCTGTACATGTGAATGATTTTTCACTTAACATTCATCAAACAGAACAAATACTGTTAGAGAGAAATCAACAGAAGAAATTGTTAATTGACGTTTTCAGTGAATTATTAAGTGGTTCTCTGAAAAACTACTCCCTCTAAATTTTGAGAGAACACACTGTATTCAGTTCTGTATAACAAACAGAATACCAGCGACTGCTTTATCACATGAACAGCAGTCAGTATACAAGGAAGAATGCTCCAAGTTTTTGGACGTATGTATTGATGAGTACTTGAACTGGAAGAAACATATTAATGAGCTCATCAGACAGTTAAATTAAACTACTTTTGCTCTTCGTATAATGCTAGTTTTGGAAATAGATGAATCAACCTTTTAACATATTTTTCCTATTTCTACTCAATATTGTCCTGTGGAATAATTTTCTGGGGTAGCTCACCACTTAGAAAGGATTGATTGCGTAAAAGTGAGCAGTAAGAATAGTATGTGCAGTCCACTCGCAGGCATTCTAACTGTTCCTATACAATACAAATATTCGCTAATGACATTCGTAAAAGATAATCCTCCACAGTTTGAAAAGGACAGCGATGTCAATGCCTACAACACTAGAGGTAAAACTGACCTTCATTGCCCATTAATTAAGCTGTCATTGGCTCAGAGAGGAGTTCAGTATGCAGCAACAATAATATTTCTTCATTTGTCCTGTATCTTAAATCTTATGACAGGTACAAAGGCATGTTTCAAATCTAACCTAGAATCATTTCTCCTGGACAACTCATTCTGTTGCTTGGAAGAATTTTACTTAGAAATCGGTAGCTTGAAAATAAAATAAAATGAAACCTAGGTTTTAAATGTAGTTGCATGATTAGGACTAAAAAAATTGTTCGCTAATGTTAACACTGATCATGTGCACACATCCTGTAAACTGATTCGTTATAAATCATGTTGGTAAAAGTATCATTCAAATGATCTGAGGAACATGTAACTAACAAACTAACTAAGCTCCAGGCAAAAAATTTGCCGAATCTGGAATTCTTTTTGCTGTGAACAAACCTTTCACATTTTCGAAACATCTTTCTCCTATATATTGTCTGCTTCTTACGTCTCCCGCACAACTTTCGTTTTCTGTCAGCAAATCTCCTAAATACCCAAAAGATGCTACATGTTCCAAGGTCTTACCTTACAATGATATACTGCCGGAACCTTCATCTTTGCTGATTCTCATCACTTCGTCTTTCCTAAATCTATCCTGATCCCATATTCTTTTCCCAACTTTTGCAATCCCCTTGCATCATAAATTCTAGTTTCCCCTCAGATGTAGCCAACACCGCTTCATCATTGGCGTACTTAATTGTCTATATTCTTTCTCCACCTGCTATTATGCCTCTTGATTTTGATAAAGCTTTGTCTGTTAGTTTCGCAGCATAAATATTGAAAAGCGTTGGTAAAATCAACACCACGGACCAACCTCTCTTCAACATCTCGTCTCATACGTTTCCTCATTGTCAACCTTTACCATCACTTTTTGTGATCTGTTGTTGCTTCGTCTTTCCAGTTTACACCACCTGCCAAACGCCTCTTCCCATTCAGCAAAATTGATGTAAATATTCCTGTTCTATCATTTTTGTCCGATCTTCGGAAAACATCAAACAGCATCTCTATCCTGTATGTTTGAATTCTTTGGTGGTGCATTTCTTTTAATGCGGTTACAAATCTGCTACGACATTATTCAAAATTTCTCGTTCTCGTGGACACTGGCTGTTACTGGGAGACTAAGAGATGAGCCAATTAACTACTTACACACGTACGTGAAATCTCATGTTCGAAAATAAATACGGGACTACGAGAATTAGACATAGTTTTAATTATCGACTCGGAAAAAATGTTTCATAATTAACTTTATGGTTTTGCAGCTACGTATTTGCAGTACTGGTACGCATTCAAATCTCCTAGCTACAGAACCGTAGCATGCCCGAAGGAAAGAAAAATTAAAATGTCACGCTCATTGATGAAGCAGAGTAATACATGACGCACTGGTTATGTGCTAAACAAGTCCGATTATGAAGAACGAAGCGATGCACCATCTGTCTGTGAAGAACCAGGAATAACAAGAGAACTGGATGCCCTGACGCTCCAAGGCCAGCATATCACAATCGAGGCGACAGTGGAAAAAGTGAAAATGAATCATGAATCAGTTTTCAACATCTTGCATGACATTTTACGCCAGACCAAAGTCCCCTCTGGGTTCTGGTTCACCAGACCCACTGAGAACACCCGCCGAACTGAGTCACCAGTGAAAAGCTGGCAGCTGTGTCAGCCCAGTCCAGATGACCCCAAGACAAAGAAGAAAAGCGAGCTGTGGAAACATACCCTCCAATGCTGGAAAACGCCAGCAGCTAACTATCATGGAGCAAGGTTATGCTGAACGTGTTTGTGGACTGCCATGGTATGATGCTGGCAGATTCTGCTCATAAAGGGCAACTAGTCACGGGGACATATTACTGAGATATCTTAACGTGGTTACGAAACCTAGTGGGAAGCTATCCAAGGGACTGTTTTTGCTCCACGCCAAAGCCCTAGGTTATTCTACACGGGACGTACATGGTCACACATGTTATTTCTCTGAACTATCAAATATTGCCTCACCCCCGTATGCACGTCACATGGCAGCCAGCGACTTCTTCCTCTTTCCTACGAAGAAGAAACCATTGCTTGGCAGCCATTTCCAGTATCAGAACAAGGGATTTTCTAGAGGCAGCGGATGGTTCTATTGAAAGTGCAGCTACTACGGAAGTCCAGTGTGGGCTGTTATTATTGTATGACAGCGAATCTTGGTACATACGCTAATAAGTTAATTCGGATCCGAGTTACGCTGGGAAACAAATCAGTTCCAGTTGTGGCCAGCAGGTGCAAATTTAGCTCTGTTCACTGTTGGTACGATGGTACGACATCCATGCTGTTACGTGACATGCCCTAGCATCAGTGCAAAGTACGGCTACCGAGAAGAGAGACGAAATCAATGTGAACGGTACCAATTACAGTGCTGCATTGAGAGAGTATCGCCGACTGAAACGTCTCAGGAGAGGCTCGATGTCATTAAATGGTCTAAACGTGATGATAATGAAATTCGAAAACAAGGGTGAGCTTGCTGTAGCACCTGAAGAGGAAGGTATCCTATCCCTGTGGAAGCTACTGACGAGGTTCTGTTCCTGCAACTGAATATGCAGTGCGTGCCTTGGGTAGTGCCAATGCTCGCCGAGTTTCACGAGAACTGTCCATCCCACCGTCAACAGTACGGAAAGCTTTGCGATCTGTTTTACTCTGGTACCCGAACGAGAGCCAGGCGGTGCAGCAAATGAATCCCCCTGGTCCGCAACGACGTTCTGAATATGCTCTTCGGTTTCTGGCACAGATCGACGTTGATGGCATGTGGTTGGATAATATTCTGTGGAATGACAAGGCACATTTTACACCACAGGGCGCACTTAAACACAGCTGCCGAATTTGAGGTGCCGTGAAACCGCGTCTTGTGGACGGAGAGCCACTGCACTCGCCGTATGTTACTGCGTGGTGTGGATTCACAAGCACTGTTATTCGCGGCCTGTTCTTCCCTGAAGAGAATACACTCAAAGGGCCTGTCAGGAGCAGGATGACGTCCGCACGTTATGGAGACACTTTTGTACAGCATATGATTCCTACTTTGGATGATCGCACGAACCTGTTATCTCCAGATGTTTTCCAGATGCATCACCTGCCAGATCATCTGATCTGAATCAAGGTGACTTTTGGCGCTGGGTATATCTAAAAGAGCGCGAGGGACACGTTTGGTCTCTATCTGATCTGAAGGCCGGTGTATGGTTCAGATTCCTCTCGAACTACTGCGATCAACTGTTGTTCATGTCGTTTTACGGATGAAACATCTCGTCGGCGTCTCCGGTGCTCATATTGAATAAACTGTGTAAGCGGCGATTAAAAATAAAATCAACTTTATGCTCTTTTTCGCTTGTTTACCCGTTTCTGTCCACGTCCTCTTTCTAATCCAATACATATGGAAATATTTCTATATGTCTCTTTCATTCACAATGTCAAATTTGCACCTGGTGGCCAAAATTAGAGCAATTTTTTTTACAGCGTAAATCTGTTCTTTATGAATGCTCTACAATATCTACGAAGTTTCGCTGCCGTATGATAATTATTATAGCTCACACTAGACCTGTGTGAGTAGCTGAAATTTAATTATAACCACCCAGTGGAATGTTCCTTGACCAACCAAAATGTAGATTATTCTACAACCAAGGCCTCTGCTAAGTAACCCATCATTGTGAAAAAAATGGTTTCGTTGAAAGCTGAATATTGTACTGGTTGTCCTGGGGAGAA
Source organism: Schistocerca americana (assembly GCF_021461395.2). Classification (NCBI taxonomy): domain Eukaryota; kingdom Metazoa; phylum Arthropoda; class Insecta; order Orthoptera; family Acrididae; genus Schistocerca; species Schistocerca americana. Next base: position 224,290,894 of record NC_060120.1, on the reverse strand, counting down.
CAATATTTATCCACATGGAATTACGAACAGTGAAATGAATTAAGATCTTTATATTCTTGAAAGAAGTACATAAAAAAATCATTCAATGTAATTGTATTTAAAAACAATATCGATTTATTATGTACATTATTCTTCGTTTTCTCTTGAAAATATTAATAACTGTGAAACAATCGAATGATTTTATGTAGTTACTTACTCTGGTCTTGATCTTCGATCAGGACAGACACGAGAGACATTCTAAGTGTACTCACGTTGCATTTTGTTTAAATATGTGTGTTTGTTAGCTCTTAAAACCTTTATTTATGTATCTTTAGCATCCTTACATGTTAGGAAAGTGTGACTTATTTTTTCAGAGTATCAGAAAGCGCAATACAGCGCGACCCTATGATTGACTGTCGTCGGCCATTTGCAAAGGCGCAACGTCTTATTTGAATATTGCTAACATTAAACGGTACAGTGCCGCGGAAATAACTTACATAGTTTACATTTTGATTATATTATTTAACTTCAGTGTCATTTTAATTTACTTGCCAATATTAACAGCACTTTTCATTAAATTCCTGCGGTCGCCGTGTATCAACTACCTTTTGTTTCAGTTACGTAAATTCACAGAAATTAATTTCTTCCGAAATGATCAGTGATAAATATGTCACACAATAATGTTTCGCTACGCGAACCGAACCGAACCATGACATCAAGGCGGCATTACTTTGACTGAAACGGCAATGCAAGAATAACTTGAGATATCTTGTTAACATACGAGCCAGTACGATGCTTCACAGCGCTCTTTACGTGTTTCATATTGTGGGCATTAAACCTTCAAATAGTATTTCCATAAAAAAGACTGTGTCATTTGCCCGTGATAAGTTGTGTTGTCACTTTAATGTGTGTGGCGTCATTTGATGTGTTACTATATGTAGATGTGCCTAGAAATCATACAGTTTAATGAACTGCACATGCACAGGCAATTAAAGCACACCACTTGACGTACGGCCGGCCGTGGTGGCCGAGCGGTTCTAGGCGCTACAGTCTGGAACCGCGCGACCGCTACGGTCGCAGGTTCGAATCCTGCTTCGGGCATGGATATGTGTGTTAGGTTTAAGTAGTTCTAAGTTCTAGGTGACTAATGACCTCAGAAGTTAAGTCCCATAGTGCTCAGAGCCATTTGAACCATTTTTTCCGAAATTCTTTCACCAAAACAGACGAAGTAAATATTCCAGAACTCGAACCAAGAACAACTACCAACGTGAGTAACTTAGAAGTAGATATCCTCTGTGTAGCAAAGCAGCTTAAATCACTTAATAAAGGCAAGGCCTCCAGTCCTGTTTGAATACCAGCCAGATTCCTCTCAGAGTATGCTGATGCAGTAGCTCCATATTTAGAATCATATACGATCGATCACTCATCGAAACATCAATACCTAAAGACTGGAAAGTTGCACAAGTCACACCAAAATACAAGAAAGGAAATAAGAGTAATCTGCTAATTTACAGACCCATATTGCTAACGTCGATATGCAGTAGACTGTCTAGTGCTCAGAGCCATTTGTGCCAAAAACAACATCATATGTAAGAAGGAATAACACCAAGTACCATGGTCACAGTTCGATATTTTACAATTTGATAACAACTTAATGTTGGGTCTAGTTTTAAAAAATGAGTGTGCACTTCCTAAACAAGATGCGATCTACTCGCAGATTTAGACTGCAGTGTTTCGCAGCCTCTGCAAGCCACTGCCTCAGTGAGACGGAACTGGCCCGTGACGGGACTCCAGCTGTGACCGCGTGTAACAGGTGCGTGACGCCCTTCTGGTTTCCACATGCTTGCGTGCTCGTGCGTCGACCCCGCCTGAGTACGTGCGAGCCGGTCGCTGCGACGCGCGACTAATTGGCCGCAGGCTGCGGCGGCGACTACTCACCACGCACACTCTGTCTGGCGTTCGCGATGAATATTTACGTACCTGTCCCGCAAGCGCAGCTTCTAACGAGACCATTTAGCGGAGTGCATTTCATGGTCCGTCGCCTCGCTCACTGTTCTACGATATGTGGCGATGACGGCGTAACACGCTGCTGATTAATGATTAACCACGTTCAACTCCCTCCTACCCCCCCCCCCCCTCTCTCTCTCTCTCTCAATCTCTCTCTCTCTCTCTTACACGCGCGTGCGTGCGCGCCCGCTCGAGCATTATTTTCCTCTGCAGACTATGCACTAAAAAAACCTTCTACGGAGTAAAAAGTTGTAAATTACATAACCAGATATGATTGAAGACTGTGACTGACTTTATTACATATAATTCGACAATTCGTATGGCTTTCTGCGCCACTGAATGATGTCTATCGCCATTTCTCCTTCTAGTATAATATTTAAGAACATTACGGTACCTTAGTTTTCAAATGGCTCTGAGCATTATACGGCTTAACATCTGAGGTCATCAGTCCCCTAGAACTTAGAACTACTTAAACCTAACTAACCTAAGCACATCACACACATCCATGGCCGAGGCAAGACCCGAACCTGCGACCGTAGCGGCCGCGCGGTTCCACACTGAAGCGCCTAGAACTGCTCGGCCACACTGGCTGGCCCATAGTTTTCCAGTTAGAATTGTTTATTTGCAGATCACAGCATAAGGTGATAAATGTATTGTGAGACAGTGAGCCCAACTGTTTAAAGAGCTTTCAACAATTCTAGGGTGACCACCGCACGCTTCGGTGCAATAGTTTCTTCCACAACCAGCACCCCCTGCCCTCACAATCCATGATTATTTAAATAATCTCTCACTTATTAAACCGCTTCAAACGTCTGGTTATTTTACAAACGAGTGAGCCGTGGTGCGCCTTTTCTGGCACACCAGCTCTTTGGCAGTACTATCGATTACCCGGCTGTACTACGATCTTTGCCCCTGTTGTGATCTGGCAGCGGGTATTTGCGATAGGGGAGGTGGTTGCCGGACTCTCTTCGAGGCGCTAGGACGTGCTTGAGGGGACGACGGAGCGAACACGCGGGCTCGGGCAGTGGTGGCGCGGCCGGTCTACCGTGCAAGACGGTCGCGAGTTTGTGGTGGACCTGTCTGATGTCAATTTCGGGCGCTGCTCGTAGCATTGGTTTGGGGGCCTGTTTTCTCGGAGAGGCCCATCCCTCGAGACCATCTTGAACAACGCTCTCCATCGTACGTGTAAGTGGTTTTGGTGCCGTCGTTTCGTCAAACGATTTGCGTTGCAGCAAGTGAACTTGTTGGTCGGTTGGCAGCCGAAAGAGTCTGTGTGACTGTATGCAGATCAGATTTTACTATTTGCTTTAAAATCCGCTGGCTGGATGACTATTAAAAGGCAGATTAGCATGAAGGCGTGGGTGTGATTTTGGGTTTATTGCCATTAAGCGACGTCCCTGGTATATTGCTGAAAAAGAAAAAAAAATTGCAACCAGTTATTCTGTTATTAGTAAAACTTGTATTTGCTAAAGCTACTCATTTATATGTAGTTCCTTATATAGTGCAATTATTGAATGTCATCACTCAACGGTAATTGTTTCTGTATTTATCGATTTATTAACGTATATTGATTGATGTTTGCCGTGTCTTCTGCGGTCTGTTTGTGTTCCGGTTTCTGCGAGTTGGGGTGCGTGGGTGTGGCGCCACGTCGGCTTCGGTGCACAGAAGCTGTGACGTGTGACGTCCCATCTAATGGGAAGTGACTCCCGGTTGGGCCCCGACGTATAGATGTTGTTTGGACGGCTGGTCGGGTGCTTCCGGCATTTAAGTTAAGTCACCCTTGCCGACGTCAGTCTGGGGTCACTGCCCGTTTGATATACATAACCTATTTCATGTGTGTTTTTTTAAATGGGGTTTTAAAGTTGTTGAATATGAATTGTTATTATAGTCACGTGTTGTGCTGGTTGGGTTTTTGGGGGTTCTAAACGAACTGATGGTTTCGGTAAATTACCTTCATATTGTACATCCATTTAAAAATTTTGTGCCTTTTTTAAAAATCAGCTTCATACTGTAATTTATTTGAAATCACTGTGGGTTATCTCTTTAAGTCTATTGGTAATTGTTGTCTGCTGTATTGCCTGAGAAGCAAGATATCTGTAATATTTTATAAAAAGATGCCCACGTTGAGTATCTCTTACCTGTTTTGACATAAACAATGAATTTGGTAGTTGTTGTTTAAGGAGTGGCATTACAAGGGCCTTGACCTTCCATCCAAAGTAAACCCCTCACCCCTCCTAAATAACAATGAGTTATGTAATAAATATTTGAAGTTAAGCGCAAAACAAGGTAAAAGAGTTAGAAAAGATTCGAAATCCCTTTCAAAGTTGATAAAAACAACAGTCGAACTCGCATTAACATTTGTTAAAGCCATCCTCAGACTTTCAGGCCGCTTATGGCTGGTGCTGCCGGCTCCCTTGGTTTTTCACGTGGTACCACGATCGTACAGTGTCGTCGTGTCACATGGAGAACCGAGGACACGCCAGCACCAGCCATAGGCGGCCTGAACGTCTGAGGATGGCTTTAACATAAGCCGAAACCGGCAATATTGAACAAATGTTAATGCGAGTTGGACTGTTGTTTTTATCAAAGTCAGCACCAGATCGCTGCACTCCACTGACGACGTTGTCTAAATTTGCGAACTTTTAAGGATTTTCGAAGTCGCTAAATGCTGTCATTATCAAAAACTAGTTGAGTATAATCTGCGTAATTTGCGCTCGAGGAGCCACACTGCTTCAAGAATTATAAACACTTCCCGACTTCAGTACTGACTTATTGTGTTAAACCTTTACAATAAGATCATATCTCCTAATCAATAGATTATGACAATATTTTAAATTTTTAAGTTCGTTGAATAAGTGTATGAAAAATTCTGAAAAATCATATGTTTTGGAACCGTTAGATAGGCTATCTGCATCTGCGACCCGGTATTTGTAGCCGTATGGTAACACAGGTTACGATTTATCACAGAATATGACCCCAAAGGAAATTAGTTAATGAAAATATGGAAAATAAGCAAAATTTTGACATTTTCATTTCATGTGACTTCTTGCTTAGGTTATTATCAATATAAACACCTAATAATTTAAAGTGTTGAGTTTCAGTTGTTGATTTACTACCACGTATTATTTATAATCATGCAGCAAGAATTACGGTAGCACAGAATTGCATTTACTATACTTTATCCACATTCTATGACTACCAAGGCAACCAAGTACGAATTTTCAAGAACATTTTATTTACATTTTGAAGTTTCCGTGTTAAGCTTGACTGCAGTCCTGAGGGAAGTTATTTTCCGGCGTAGGCTGTTTTTATTATTACGTAATTTTATTATATATAATCACTTTATTCCATTATTCAGGTGTTAGCTAATTTGGTCCCGCTTGGGCATTTTCAATCTAGAAAATGAAGTGCCAAGTGGAGAAATCAGGACATTTCCGATATATTCTTCTGTTTGAGCTCAGTAGAGGGATGTCATCAGCGGGGGCAGACAGAAACGTTTGTTCCGTGTATATGGATAATGCCACTGGAAGGATCACGGCATGGAAACGGTTTTCTCGTTTTCAGGAGGATATTTTTGACATTAGTGACTCTCCACGTTCAGGAAGACCTTCAGGGTTTGATGTCGTCGTGTGACTATGGCCTCCCGTCGGGTAGACCGTTCGCCGGCCGCAAGTCTTTCGATTTGACGCCACTTCGGCGACTTGCGCGTCGAGGGGGATGAAATGATAATGATTAGCACAACACAACACCCAGCCCCTGAGCGGAGAAAATCTCCGACCAAGCTGGGAATCGAACCCGGGCCCTTAGGATTGTCATTCTGTCGCGCTGACCACTCAGCTACCGGGGGCGGACCAGGGTTTGACGAAGATCGTTTAAACGCATTAATCCACAATGATCGACGCCAGTGTACTCGAGAAGTGGCAAATGTCAGTAACAATAGTCATTCCATCATCAAGCGAAGTTTGTATGCAATGAGGTAGGTTCAAAAACCGAGTGTATGTGTACCGCATGCTCTAGGCCAATAACACGAAAATCAGCGTGTGGTCTTCCGTACATTTCAGCTTGCTCGTCATTAATTAGCTCCTGAAGAAAACAAAACGTTCCTATCGTGCATCGTTATTGTTGACGATTAATGGTGTCTTTATGCTAACGTAAGGAAAAGAAAGGAATTGTTAAGCCCAAACAAAACAGCAACTCCCCACACAAAGACATGTCCGCATGCATAAAAGATATCATGCGTCTGGTGGAACAGTGACAGTGTGGTGTACTACGAACTGCTTCTCCGAGGTGTAAGCATCACTGGTGACGCTTACTGTCAACAACAGAGACGTCTTGTAGACGCAGTTCAAGAACAACGACCAAGAAGATAGCGTGAAAACAACACTACACAGTAGTTTAGTTGCGAAGTTATTCCGCACTCATGAACTTGCGCCCACAGATTTTCTCCTTTTCCGCTATCGATCTGACAATCTTCAAGTAACTTTCTTTCCGGATGAAAATGCTCTCCGAAAATGTCTCGACGAATTTTCGGCTCATTTCTACAGTCGTGGTTGCAAACAGTGAAGGAGAATATATTATTGATGACTAAAGTCTCTCGGCCGCGCGATCTCAGGCACCTTGTCACGGTCCGCGCAGCTCCCTCCGTCGGAGGTTCGAGTCCTCCCTCGGGCATGGGTATGTGTGTTTTCCTTAGCGTAAGTTAGTTTTAAGTTAGATTAAGTAGTAGCGTAAGCTTAGGGACCGATGACCTCAGCAGTTTGGTCCCATAAGACCTTACCACAAACTTCAAAATTACTGAAGTCTCTGTTATTTGTCTCTGCTGTGTTTGTTAAACTTGCAGGAAAACGCCACGAACTTATGCACCAATCTAATAAAAACAGACTTTACAGGAAAATGACTTCCCTGAAGAAATTTATAGCAGCTGTGGGCCGATGTATACAAAACAGTTGATTATAATACTTGAATCATCAGCAAAGAAAACTATTCCGCCTTCTTGGTATGCGGTGGCAGATCATTTATAAACAAGAAAAACAATGGAACCGACATCGATCCTTGTGGTATACCTGTTGTGATTATTCACTCTGTGATATCGCTGTCTCGTGTACACGGCGAGTGTTTTCTAGTGCGACACTCAGCCAGCATTCTTTGTCAGAGGAGGCTGGAGCTCTGGTGTGGGTGAGGTGACGAGGCACGAAGCGCTGACCTCCCAGCTGGTATCCCGCACGCTCATATCCTGCTCGTCTCCCCCGGGTGACGCCAGCCCGCCAGCCCCGTCGAGCCAGACGTCTCGGCGCTACGTGACTCCCCGAGCCTTCCCATTGTCTCACGCTATGAACAATGGGAGACAAAGCAGCAGCCGGACGCTGCCCAGCCGCGGACAATACGCTCCCCAGCCGGGAACCTCCCACCACTCTGTTCTGCCGGTTCTTGTCCCACAGTACTCGCCAAATCGGGATTTAGACGGTCAGTTTCGGCGTGGAACGCGGGCGCAGAGCAGGCGTGACGGCTACTGTGGACGCTCAAGGATTTGACAGCTGCCGGGATGGATTCGTCTGCCATCGGGTCGCTCCAGTCGTGAATCACACGCGAAGGAGCGGGCGAATAGTCGACAGCATTCACATGGTTCAGAGAAGTGCTTACTCGACCATTACAGATATTTCATTGTTATCTCCGATTCTACACCCAGTCATGAAACCAGCCTCCATAGCCGAGGCCGCTAACGCACGCTTTTGAGCTATAAAGGTAATGAAACTTCCTGGCAGATTAAAATTGTGCGCCAGATCGAGACTCGAACTCGGGACCTTTGCCTTTCGCGGGCAAGTACTCTTTTTAATCTGCTAGGAAGTTTCATATCAGCGTACACTCCGCTGCAGAGTGAAAATCTCATTCTGAAAAAGGTAATGTTCTTGGAACAGTATAGTGTACAAATTAAGCTCAGTGGGAAAAATAATATTAATCGCTCCTTTAAAAAAACATCAAAAGAGTGTACTGCAGTGCTGTAGTTGGCGTAGAACTGGCACCAGATAGTCATGTGACCATCCGCTGATGACGTAAATCATTGGTAGCAGAATTGTGGAACTACCGTTGGCTGCTGCAGACTATCGTAAGTAAGCGTAGACTACAGTAGCTTCCTTAGTAGCTTAGGTCACTTAAAGTTGTAACCGCATTACCTGTACATTAGGTATGTTGCATATCTGTCAGGCGTTACCTCATAATGATTGCTTTCCTTGCCTACGCTACCAATTTCTTAGTAGATACCCCTAAAACCGGAAGCGGTGAATCGTATAGAAACTCAGTGAGGATATAAGTATAAAGGGTCGAGTAACCTACTGAAAACTTTTGTTCTACATAAGTTATCCTCCTGTCTGTTACGTAAAAACAATGGTAATCCTACGATTTATCGCATCATTTATGTAGCGTAACAAAACTACCGAACCATTGTTTTGACAGAGTGCAACTCTAATTGGCAGTGAAATGGTGTGTGGGGGGGGGGGGGGGGAGAAAAGGGGGGGGGGGCGCACCAACGATCAGCGCACAAAGACGAGACGATGTGAAGTCGTGACAGAATGGTTCTGGCAGAAAGGGGCCCATATCTTCGGACGAATCCACAACCACCCCGTGAATGATTTTGCACTGTATGTTAATATATGAAGATAGGACTGTTCAGCTGAGTGTGATGAACTACTGGCAGCCAAATAATTTGGCATAAGAATAATGATCGTAAACAGATCTACATCTACATGTACATCCATAATCTGCAAACAACTGTGAAACGTTGCATGACAGAGGGTACGTCGTTATTAGAGCTTCTTCTCGTTCTATTCACGTAAGGAAGAGTGATTGTTCCAATGCCTCTGTGTATGTCATTATTCTAATCTTATCTTCACGGTCCTTGTTAGAGCGATATGTAAGGGGTTGTAGCATATTCCTAGAGTGACCATTCAAAACCGATTCCTGAAACTTTGTAAGTAGGCTTCCTCGGTAAAGATAGATAGAGGTCCCACACAGTAGAGCAGCATTCCAGGATGGGTCGCACGAGTGATTGTAAGCAGTCTCCTTTGTAGACTGACAGCATTTCCCTACTGTTCTACTAATAAACCTAAGTCTGCCACCTTTTATAAAAGTATTGAAACCTTACAGGCGTATACTGAAAGTGATACGCAAGTACAGTGTAACATCTTTTCTGAGTATACCTTGTCAGTATTTTAAAGGTTGGTCGAAGTATGACAGCTACAAAACCAGCCGGAAACGAATCTCTGAGCATTCTCGACCCCTCCCACTGGGGTTTTCCAATTAGAAGACAGCTACAAAAATGGTTCAGGTGGCTCTAAGCACTATGGGACTTAAAATCTTAGGTCATCAGTCCCCTAGACTTAGAACCACTTAAACCTAACTATCCTAAGGACATCACACATATCCATGCCCGAGGCAGGATTCGAATCTGCGACCGTAGCAGCAGCGTGGTTCCGGACTGAAGCGCTCGGCCACAGCGGCCAGCAGAAAACAGTTACAACTTTGAGAAACAAATAGAAATAATTATTAACTTTATGATGATGTAAAATTATTGAAACAAGTACAACAGAGTGCTCGGAGATGGCAGAACAAATATAAATACAAAATCAACAAAAACTGTATCAAGATTGCGTAAGAACTGAAATTAACCATCAGCAGTGTAATTACATATTTTTTAATAAATGAATACTGATAAGAAGATTGGTTTACTATTAAAACTGTTGTTATTCGCTAATAGACATCCAGCACACTTTACTCGCATTTGGGAGGATGACGGTTCAATCCTGCTTTCGGCCATCCTGATTTAGGTTTTCTCTGATTTCCCTAAATCGCTTCAGGCAAATGCCGGTATGGTTCATTTGAAAGGGCACGGCCGACTTCCTTCCCTAATCCGATGAGACCGATGACCTCGCTGTTTGGTCTCTTCCCCCAAATAACCCAACCCAACCCAACCCAACCCATCCAGCGTATCTGAGGCGCTACCTTCCAGCAGCCAATGTGTAGCTGAGCTGATGTCGAAGCAAGAGCACAGTGCGCCATGGGGTGAGCCTGTGTTGGTAGTCCATCCCGTGTAGCACATTCAACATATGTCCATCGGCGCACTATGACCAGTTGCACCAGGGAAACCGCAGAGTTCGCGGATATGCGCTCGCAGGCATTGGTCTCCCGCTGGTTTTATACGTTAACGGTCATGCTGTGGTCAGCCTTTTATTATTGGCAGGTTATACTTAGTAATGATGCGGTATGGTCAACACTGTATTGTATGTTTTTTAATATTAATATGTTTTCACATTAACCCTTTATGTGACAAACTGTTTTATCCAACATAAAAATGAAATACACACAGCAAAAAAAAAAAAAAAAGGTTTTCATCACCCCAGAACGTTCTCTTCGCCGATAAGAGTCGCATATGCCTTCAACCAGACAATCAAATGGCTCTGAGCACTATGGGACTCAACTGCTGAGGTCATTAGTCCCCTAGAACTTAGAACTAGTTAAACCTAACTAACCTAAGGACATCACACACATCCATGCCCGAGGCAGGATTCGAACCTGCGATCGTAGCGGTCTTGCGGTTCCAGACTGCAGCGCCTTTAACCAGACAATCGTCGGAGAAGTGTTTGAAGGCAACCCGGTCAGGTTAAACGCCTTGGATACACTGTCCAGCGAGTGCAGCAAGGTGGAGGTTCCCTGCTATTTTGGGGTGGCATTATGTGGGGCCGACATACGCTGCTAGTGGTCATGGAAGGCGCCGTACTGGCTGTACGACACGTGAATACGATCCTCCAACCGATGGTGCGACCATATTGGCAGCACATTGGCGAGGCATTCGTCTACATGGACGACAAATCGCGCCTCCATCGTGCACATCTTGTGAATGACTTCCTTCAGGATAATGACATCGTTCGACTACAGTGGCCAGCATGTTCTTTAGACATGAACCCTATCGAACATGCCTGTGATGGATGGAAAAGGGCCGTTTATGGGCGACGTGACCCACCAACCACTCTGAGGGATCTACGCCGAATCGCCATTGAGGAGTGGGACAATCTGGACCAACAGTGCCTTGATGAACTTGTGGATAGTATGCCGCGACGAATACAGGCATGCATCAATGCAAGAGGACGAGCTACTGGGTATCTGAGGTACCGGTGTATACAGCAATCTTGACCACCACCTCTGAAGGTCTCCCTATATGATGGTACAATATTCAGTGTGTGGTATTCATGAGCGATACAAAGGGCGGAAATGATGTTTATGTTGATCTCTACTCCAATTTTCTGTATAGGTTCCGGAAGTCTCGGAACCGAAGTGATGCAAAGCTGTTTTTGATGTGTGTACATGTCAGTTTATACACTTCTGATAATAATGAATAAAATTGCTCAATTTTTTATGTGCTTTCAACTCCACCGTCTCTTATGGGTGGTAAATATTCATACCAATGAATGAGGACCTCGAAATATGCGTTGAAAAAGTTTGAAAAAATGTGCAAGAAATTAGCAGTGTCAACCTCTGTTAGAAAACTTGTGTCCCCAGGAGAAAGGTATTTCTCAAAGGTGCTGGGCTCCACAACAATTTCAGACCCTGCATCTAAATACGCATCTGCAGCCACAGCTTCACGACTGTCATGAAATAGTTCTGCAAGCGCAGGGTAACAGTCTGCTCTACCTGCTGCATCTGTATTAGACGTTTCACCCTCTGGCGCACCTGACACTGTGTTATCCAGACTACTATCAGTGACTGTAGTATTGTTGTTTGAACTTGTAGAAATAGTAGCTACGTCGTCTGCATCAGTGTGCTCCAAGTTCTGAATCGTCCGCGTGCTCTTCTGTGACCCCTTCCCAGCACTTCATTCCAAGATCAGCCAGAAAGTCATCTGCCATGGAATTACGGCAACTCCATGAAACCCTTCTTATGGAACTACAGACGATCCCTCTAACTATGAAAAGCAAACATAAAATGTATCTATTACATTCCAGGGCGTACATAAACTGTTTTCGTCATATTTTCAGTAATCATCCTACACAGGCATTGTCAACGGCAATAAGATATATTATCTCAGCGTCAGACAATTTTCAAGGTAATTTGCGAAATTATATTATTTGAAATGTTCATTCTTCATTAGAAGAAGCATTTCACAGCACACAAGCAGTACAACTCGATGTAATTAGGAACTGTATTCATGACAATCTAGTTATTTACACGTACGGCGCGGAAGAAAATTATATGTAAATACTCTTACAAACGACTCCCGTATAGAGTTCATGCTTTGTAATGTAGAAAATTTTGTGGCGGCGTTCGTAGCGACAAGCAATTCGCTGTAGAAACGGCTTACGAAGTCACCGCCACACTTTTAATAGCGGGCCGACCGGTCCGCTGGAACAGTGAACAGAAAGATGAAAACCCAAACACTGATTAAATAAAAGTCGGTACTTATCTTTATTAACGAAGATACAGAAACAGTAGTGAACTCCGTGTCTACAGAAATCTGTCTAGTTCGAGTCGGAGCGGCTAGGTCAGCGTCGGCTGACGACAAACAACAACTCTGCTGCCATGAACACACAACTGACTAGCAAGTACACCATTCGGTGGCGAGTATACAACTCAGCGGCGAATACAGAACTGTCCTAGCGCTCGCGACTCCAGCGCTTAAGAAACCAGAAGCCAGCCGGCGCGCGCAGACTTGCGGCGATTTCCTGTCTCGCTGGCGCTGCTTATGCGGACGGCGTCCGGACTTTGATGCTGCCAACCTTTTGGCAGCGGGCTCGGGTGGCATTACTGGCTAGGATATAACAGAAAATGTTACTGTGAGTTGAACTTACCGTCGTTTATACCACAAGATATGAGAAGGGTAAATATACAGGTCACAAATGCTAGCTGAACACAATATAAGCTCTGAAGAACAGCGCCTCAAATGCCATCGGTAGGTATTAATACCATTACTCATTTGTTCGTAGATATCCCAAGCCTACTGGTTTAGCAACATATAAATAGTATTTAATAGTATTGATACTTATCAGAGAAACTACTGTGAATAAGTTAACGCCGGTAAAAACGATTGTTTGTTGCAAATAAGTTAATAAACAACTTTTAAGACTGGTGCTATACCTATTTACCAGAGTTACTTAAATGATTGACTGAAATAAGTTTTTTGTCTTTTTGAGATCATAGGGTGGTTCCTTGCCATCCAACACCGATAGTTATCAGGCTGTAATTATATTCTGTTGCTATCGAGACCATTAATATTTATAATGTATAATACAGATCGTTGTGGTTCCCTCAACCGAAAGTGTCAATTCTTACACATGGATAGTTATTCCAAACTAGCTGAGTATGTGGCGTTGCCCAGGTATGTGTTTATTCCAGATCTATTAGTCCATCTTCTCCTTCCCCCACTGTTTGTCCACCTCTTCCACCCTTCCCACTCTCTGTCAACCTCATCCATCCCACCCCCCTCCCCTCTCCCACCAGGCCACTCTCTGTCCATATTCCCCCCCGCCTCCGTTCTCTCTCTATCTCCTCCTCCCTCTCTGTTTTGTCTTGCCCCCCTCTGCTCCTCATCCCCTCTAAGTCTATTTCCCCCTCCCCTCCCACTCCTCTGTCGATCTCCTCTTCCCATCTCTCTGCCCATCTCATCCTCCTCCCCATTCTCTGTCTATCTCCTCCTTCCATCTCTCTGCCTGCCCACTTTTTCTCCTCCCTTCTCTTTCCACATTTTATCCCCACACTTACAGATGTTGATAGTTCTTATCCCCAAAGTATTTCTGTCCATATAGTAAGTAATATTTTTACCAAGCTTATTTGAAATTGATCCAGGAGTTTAGAACGAGCATTTTCACCCACAGCTTTGCCCGCATACGCATATTTCACACATATTTTACATATTTCAGACACATATTTCACCTGTATTTGTAGCGGTTTTCGCCGTGCATTTTCATTTTCACGAAGCTCGATGTTTATGACTTCATATCTCCTGAACTATGTGTCGTACAACGATATAATTTTGCAGGTAACTCCAGTTCTGTAAGTCGAAATTGTCTGCAGAATCTGTTGCGAATAGAGCTGTTAGTAACGAAGTAATAGATTAAAAGGCCACGCTTGATGCGACGGCTTTACTCCATGAACAACGAAAATGTAGTGAGCGATAAACTTGTTTCCTTTCATCGTTTTGTGGGAGGGGGGGGGGGGGGTTGGGGGGGAGGAAAGTGTCGTAGAAGTTTGAAAATGTTCAAACGTGTGTGAATTACACACTATTTAAACTAACTTATGCAAAGAACAACACACACACCCATGCCCGAGGGAGGACTCGAACCTAGAGCGGGAGGGGCCGCGCAGTCCGAGACATGACGCCCTAAACCGCGCGGCCACTCGGTGCGGAGCAGAAGTTTGAAATTGTGTGTTCAATTTGTTGCAAGACACTAAGTACTATCACTTCCAACAATTGGATGAATATACTCTGGCTATTATCTGCACGTGGTGAAGTATGCTTGTTTTTCACCCCCACCCATTTGAGAGGTAGATGGTTTTTGTTGTGTCTAGACAAGACAGCCTAGACACAATGAGAGGAAGCCGAAAGGCACGCGCTAAGCTAAAGCAGGATGGCGTGAGGTCTGAAACAGGATACGTAATGAATGCTATAAAGAAAAGTACGTAGCTTCTGGAATACTTAACTTTAATCCATCCTTTTGGTACATCTGGAGATTGTGGCGATACAAGTGAGACTCTTTAGATATATGCAATGTTACTAATGGCGCCTTGCTAGGTCGTAGCCACTGACTTAGCTGAAGGCTATTCTAACTATTGGCTCGGCTAATGAGCAATGCTTCGTCCATGTAGTCGCTAGCAAAGTCGTCCGTACAACTGGGGCGAGTGCTAGTCCGTATCTCGAGACCTGCCTTATGGTGGCGCTAGGTCTGCGATCACACAGTGGCGACACGCGGGTCCGACATGTACTAATGGACCGCGGCCGATTTAAAGCTACCACCTAGCAAGTGTGGTGTCTGGCGGTGACACCACAGTTTTTACCCCCAGACCGGTTCTTCCCAGATAGTAAGCGATATGTGATCCAAGTTTGGCTGGATTCAGTCAAGTGCTTTAGATGGGTGTGTGGAATGTACATACATGCGAGGGCTTTCGGAAAGTAAAGTCCGATCGATCGGGAAATGGGAACTACAGTGAAAATCCTATGAAACTTTGCGTAGACGTGTTGGACAGCGTCTCTAGCATGTCTGTCGAATGCGTCACGGCGCTCTTTTCAATTCTGAACGTACAGTGAGCTCGTAAAGATTCCTGGAACAATATTGTGCTTGTGAGAGATTACGCATGATTCCGTGCAGTCCACGCAACGTACCTATCATGCGTTTCCTTCTTCGTGAAAATTCAAGGCAAGGACAATGAGGACGCTCCTGTAGCTGTTTCGATGGGAAGCGTTGGATCACCCACCACTCAGCCCGAACTTGGCTCCTTGTGATTTATGAATGGCTGCTGAATATGAAGACAAAATTTTGGCACAGACAACAAGCTGCAGGTCAGCGTAGAGAATTGGCAGAAAGCAGAGGGTATTAGAAAGTTGGTACAATGCTACGACAAATGTCTCAGTCGGAGCGGCGACTATGTAGAGATGTAGGTGGAACTGGTAACTAAATGTTGCAAATAAAACATTTTAGATTTTCACTGGGGTTTCCATTTCGCCGACAGGTCGGACATCAGTTTACGAATGACCCTCGGACTTACGTATACACATTGAAAAACATTTAGTATGTATTGGAATTTGATTTTATGTAAAGCCACTTCACGGACCTGGTGGCGTGGTCTTCGTTGCTCATAAACATGCAAAGTGGCGAGCGGACCGCACCACGCGCCAGGTTACGGAGGATCCTGCAATGGTTGGAGCGTCGCCAGACGCCGCGGACTCTGTGGGCGCGTTGACCAGCCTTGGGCCCCTCCCGGAGCAGGAAGCGGGCCGGGTTCCCCAATATGGCGAGCGGCCGCTTCCGCGAGACCTCAGCAGCCAAGTTCACGTTCACGGCCACGCCACGCCGCGGGCTGGCACGCACTTTCGCCGTCAGCACGCGACGCGCCACAGCTGCACTTCCGTGGCGTTCCTTCCAGCACGCAGCCCTTCACTGTCTCACAGCGCTCAACACTCTCCATTTCTGAAGCTCAAGCATCACAAACTTGCTGGCGTCGGGGACCGTTTCGACCCCATCACACTGCCACACTGCTGCTTATGCACTGACAGTACATCTACATCTACATCTACATCCATACTCCGCAAGCCACCTGACGGTGTGTGGCGGAGGGTACCCTGAGTACCTCTATCGGTTCTCCCTTCGATTCCAGTCTCGTATTGTTCGTGGAAAGGATTGTCGGTATGCTTCTGTGTGGGCTCTAATCTCTCTGATTTTATCCTCATGGTCTCTTCGCGAGATATACGTAGGATGGAGCAATATACTGCTTGACTCTTCGGTGAAAGTATGTTCTCGAAACTTTAACAAAAGCCCGTACCGAGCTACTGAGCGTCTCTCCTGCAGAGTCTTCCACTGGAGTTTATCTATCATCTCCGTAACGCTTTTGAGATTACTAAATGATCCTGTAACGAAGCGCGCTGCTCTCCGTTGGATCCTCTCTATCTCTTCTATCAACCCTATCTGGTACGGATCCCACATTGCTGAGCAGTATTCAAGCAGTGGGCGAACAAACGTACTGTAACCTACTTCCTTTGTTTTCGGATTGCATTTCCTTAGGATTCTTCCAATGAATCTCAGTCTGGCATCTGCTTTACCGACGATCAACTTTATATGATCATTCCGTTTTAATTCATTCCTAATGCGTACTCCCAGATAATTTATGGAATTAACTGCTTCCAGTTGCTGACCTGCTATTTTGTAGCTAAATGATAAGGGATCTATCTTTCTATGTATTCGCAGGACATTACACTTGTCTACATTGAGATTCAATTGCCGTTTCCTGAACCATGCGTCAATTCGCTGCAGATCCTCCTGCATTTCAGTACAATTTTCCACTGTTACAACCTCTCGATACACCACAGCATCATCTGCAAAAAGCCTCAGTGAACTTCCGATGTCACCCACAAGGTCATTTATGTATATTTTGAATAGCAACGGTCCTATGACACTCCCCTGCGGCACACCTGAAATCACTCTTACTTCGGAAGACTTCTCTCCATTGAGAATGACATGCTGCGTTCTGTTATCTAGGAACTCTTCAATCCAATCACAAAATTGGTCTGATGGTCCATATGCTTTTACTTTGTTCATTGAACGACTGTGGGGAACCGTATCGAGCGCCTTGCGGAAGTCAAGAAACACGGCATCTACCTGGAAACCCGTGTCTATGGCCCTCTGAGTCTCGTGGACGAATAGCGCGAGCTGGGTTTCACACGACCGTCTTTTTCGAAACCCATGCTGATTCCTACAAAGTAGATTTCTAGTCTCCAGAAAAGTCATTATACTCGAACATAATACGTGTTCCAAAATTCTACAACTGATCGACGATAGAGATATAGGTCTATAGTACTGTACATTTAACCTTTTTTTGTTATTAAATTTCCCTGCGCCGAGACGATTGGGTGTTGTTGTGTCGTCTTCAGCATTATCATTCATTCTCATTACGGTCGGAGGAAGGCAATGGCAAACCACCTCCGCTAGGACCTTGCCTAGTCGTCGGTGCGGGTCTCCCGCATCGTCCGCTACGCTCCTCAGAGTGTGGGACATCATCGTCATTGTTATTAAAGAAGCAAGTTCAGATACAGATGCCGGACAAAAATAAAGAAGCACCGCGAGAAATGCTTGTTTGGATATTAATGCAAGCCTGCAGGTGCGCTGTTGTATTTGACCACGAACGGCACCAGTTGAATGTCCTCACTCGTAGTCAGAACAATGTACCGTGTAGTTGTGAGTGCATTATGTGGGAGCAACCTGTTGGTGCTCGAATGGTCTGTACTTTATAACGAAGGCAGCCGAAGTGTCAGGTGTTTCAATAGGCACCATATGGAAGATTTAGACAGTGTACAGAGAAAGCGGAAAAATCATTTCCTAATCCTGAAAATTTCTCGGGTATTCAGCCGGGTGGCGTCGTCCAACAGGTTCAATATTTCGGCAAGCCGACTTCTTGCCGAAATATCGCACAAGTTGGACGACGCCACCTGGCTGAATACACAAGAAATTTTCAAGCTTTCCGTACGGCGGGAAAACCTCAGATCACCCATCATCCGCTAAGTCACAACTCGGACGAAAGTGTGTGTTGAACGATCGTGAGAAACGGTCACTAAAGACGGTTGTGACGAAAAATAAGAGGACAACAGCTGCAAAAGTCACAGCGAAACTGAATGTCGCACTCTCGAACCGTGTCACCATCAAAACAATACGAAGGGAGCTCCATAAGCAGGGAACTGCAGCATAAGTTGGAATTCCAAAACCATTCATCAGTGATGCAAATGCCAGTAACAGGAAAACGTGGTGACACGTTATAAAACCTGGACTATAAGCAAGAGAAGAAATTCCTTTGGTCGGGTGATTTTCGTGGCCCACTGTTTGCAACTTCTGGCCGAGTTGACGTACCAAGAGTGAAGAAAAGCAGGGGTTCGCTGACGAAGTGAGCAGGCTTATCGGGGTATTCCTTAGGCCCCATGGGTACTCTGAAGGTTGACGTTACAGTCATTGAATAGTGGCGTTTTGTCTAATTACATCCATCCCATGGTACAATGTTTCTTACCCAATAGCGATGCTGTGTTCCAACACGACAATGCCCCAGTTCACACAACTCGCATCGTCCATAACGGTTTTTGCGATTACGAGGATAAATTTCGCATCTCCCCTGACCACCACATTCACCAGATCTCAATACCATTGAGCCTTTGTGGTATACTGTGGAGAAAAGGGTCGTGACCGCTATCCATCTCCGTAATTGTTACCTGAACTTGCCACTATTTTGCAGGAAGAATGGTATAAGATTCCCATGAAAACCATACAGGAACTGTATTCAACCATTCTGAGATAAATGGAAGCTGCACTGAAAGTTAACCGTTTTTCTATACTGTTTTAGGGAGTGTAGTACAATAGTTTTGCAAGACAGCTTTATTCATTTAATTTTTCCGAAATAATTTCCGCCACATTGAATAAACCTCTTCATCTTCTGGAACCAATCCCTAAACCAGTTCTCCCAAGTTTCTGTAGGGAGTAAGGCACACTCGTTGTCGCAAGTCTTCAGGAGGTCCTCATCACTCGAAAAATGTACTCCTTTAAGCTTCATTTTCACATGCGGGCGGTGCTCAAGAAGTTCCAGTCCTGTATCCCGGAAATATGCGGTGCACGCTTTGGCGCGGTGAGCTGGAGCGTTGTCTTGATGGAGGCACCCAGTGTCCATACTTGACTTCGGTCGCAGGTTCTTAAAAGATTGGATGACATTGGGCAGGCACTGCTCAGTGTGGCACTTAGCTGTGACGGTCTTCTGTGTCTCCAAAACAACGCGCTCCACAATTCCTCTCGATCTGAGAAAAACGGCTATCATTTTCTTCTTTACTGATCGTGATTTTTCGACAGCTACGGGTGTATCGTCATCTTCAAAGACCTAGGCCTTGCTTGGGCACTCGCCTGTCTTCGTCTAGCAGTTTCCTCGCAGCATCAATGTTTTCCGTACCTGGTGTTCGTGGCCTTCCCATCCTTTCAGCGTCCTCCAGAGTGAAATTTCCTCTTTGGAATTCTCTATGCCACCTGAATATGGTTGTACGATGTGAACTAGTCACCGAGTGCAAGAGTAATTTCTTCAAAGCACTGATCTATGTTTAGACCAAGCCCGAAATTGTACAGCAAAACTGCCCGAAACCCACTTCGTGACCACGATGCCACAGCAAGCACTTCGCTGTAACTCTGCTAAAGTGCGCGTCATTTACGACGGCGGCCGAGTTTAGGTTCGTTCTGCGCATCTGTCCGTTGTGACGAACACAAATTGTTTGCGCACTGCGCCTCACCGACAATATATTTTAGTTTCCATGTTTTATTACGTCCACAATCTAGTTTTGTGTACTTTGCCAACTTTGTTTTAATCAGAACGTTTTAGAAAAAAGCTAAATGACTCTAGTACAAATAAAAGTTTTATTACAGTCGCGAAAGACGGAATAAAAAAATGGTTCAAATGGCTCTGAGCACTATAGGACTTAACATCTGATGTCATCAGTCCCCTAGAACTTAGAACTACTTAAACCTAACTAACCTAACGACCATCACACACATCCATGCCTGAGGCAGGATTCGAACCTGCGACAATAGCGGTCGCGCGGTTCCGGACTGAAGCGCCTAGAACCGCTCGGCCACAACGGCCGGCAAAGACGGAATATTTCTCAAAATTACGTACGGCACCTATCTGGTACTTAAATTAAATGAGATATTGTTATACAGTAAATTTTATATGAAATTTAGGTATCTGGTCACATTTCATTCTGAACATTGTGGCAACTAAAATCGACCATACGGAAAGTATACACTATGGACTTTTACCTCTGCAAACTCTTCAAAATTTCGTGCAATGGTTTACTACATTTAATACTGCACAATAACTGCGTTGAACATCGAAACAAAATTAAGTCATTTATGGGGGGAAGGTATCAGTCAAGAAGATGTGTAAAAATCAAATTTTTGGGCCAAATAGATTTTGTGAAATCGAATGACAAGTGTGTCAAAGCAGTCGGAACAACATGTGTCTGCACAGGCGAGCAGTGCAGTGATGACAAAATCGCGCACAGCGCGGAATGCGGGGAACACGTCTCTGTAGCAGCGAAAGGGTTAATGCGGCCGTGGTGGCTTTACTTCATAAACTGCGCGCTCCCCCATAAACGTAAGTTAGCGAATTATACTAATACTATGGCGCTGCTTCTCTTGGCGCGTGCGTCATTTGCAACTGGCAACGCAGCAATCTCCTGCGTCTGGCCGGGCATGCGCGAGCCGCCAAGATAAAAGAATTGAACTATAGTGAACGACTACACCCACAGACTTGGCGCAGAGGCTACAATGCAAGTACGATGTATTCTCAGAATAGAGCAACAATCAGCCTCCTGCGACTTGTTGTTGCGTCGTATTACAAAACTTTCCTGGTACCCATTGTATGCTGTGTTTTTGGTGTTTGTACCTCACGCACTTGATAAGGCAGATGACAAGCTGTAAACGGAGCAATGACTCAATTACAGCCCATCACGAACTGTAGACGATCGCAAGGGAAGAAAAATGTTTCGTCATGTTTTCCCCATACAGAAGCTCCAAGGCGCTCTATAGAGTGACAGCCGTGACAGATGCATAAATAGTTACTGAGCCAAAATAACATTTCTAGCTGGAAGGCAGCTGGTGTTTGTCCACAATGAAACTGCGCAATCATTGAGCGAAAGTGTGCTGCCGCTACATTCAGTTTCAGGGCATTGTTAACACTATCTGGAACATCAACGATTGTATAAGAGGTTGATACGAAAAATTGTGGAATTTTTAAAAATGTGTTTTTATTACTCCGTAAATCACCACCTATGGGATGTATTAGGTTTGTACCAGCGATTCATATCCAAAACAGAAAAATCATGAGTTCTAAATATTGTAAATTCTGCGAAACTGCTAATTCGGAATTTGAAGAGAGAAATGCAATTCAATTCTATCTCTCAGAGCTATTACACTTGCAGCATAAATTACTATAATTAAATTTGAAAAAGTCAACTTAATACTAATATTTCTGGAATTAATATAGCTACGACTACAGGCTAGTTAGTAAGGACTTTTTGACAATTTGAGCGAAAACAGAATTACGATATCTTAAACGATTCAGGAAATATTTGAGTTTAACATCTTAGCTGAATCACCCTGCATATTAAGTCAAAATACTTCCATAATTGTGGGGTAATTCTCAGCTCGCAGTGTGACCTTCTGCAAGCAATTTTTTTTATTCTATTTTCCAAGTTTTGAAATATAAAGTGAGTTCCTAAGAACATTTGTGAGCAGCGACGCTTCTGCGGAGATACATTTTCGCAAGGCCTGAGGCTATTGCTAGTGCTAGGATAAAAGGCTTTCTACCAATAACTAGCAAGTGTAAAAATTAAAAAAAAAAGTCTGGCTATCGTGATCGACTGACCTTTACCCTAGCCCGAAGTCTAGGTTAGAAACTGGTAGCGAGTTGACGAAGCCAACGAACGCGAAAGCAAGAATCTACCTGAAACACGTTGGGCTCCGCAGAAATGTCAACATATCCCACCTCTGTACAAGTGTCACTCCCCACAACTGTCACAGACTCTTATAAAACAGCCTGTTTGCGAGTATTTTTCCACCAACGGAATTCTATCGACTATTGGAACCACAGAGCCACTTGCACCAAGAACGGTGTCCCGATCCACCTCCACATTTCGAAAACTGTGCAATCTACGTGGAAGAGGAAATTTTTTACTGCAGCATCGATTCTTCTTCCTACTCAGTTCGTGGACGTATCACCAGTAGAATGAGTTCTTATATATCTCTGCGACCTAATACCAGTCATATGCTGTCATCTTGGCCTCCCACGGAAACGGTTCACTGTCGCTGTAAGGCGTTCCTAGAATCACTCCCGAAAATCGGTTTTTGAAATGTTGTGTCCAGGGTTTTGCACAGATTAACGTACCTTCTCAGATTTTGAGTTACTTCAAATTTACCAAACTTTTTGGGGTGCTCTCGCATGTCCCTTAATAAAATCTGTGATTATTCCCTCGCTGTTCTTTTTTTTTTTTCTTTCAGACTCTCAGTGCCCCTGTTGATACATTTCAAGACTGGAATACAAGTCGTACAGGTGTTTATGAGCAATTTATTTCGTAGAAAGACTGCACTATTCCTGTCATCCCAATCATAAATGAAAGCTCCTCATTGTGTGAAGATGATTGTTACCATCAGTTATTTGTATGACTTTTCAGATTCCAATTTAGATCGGTAATCCCGTAGTTAATGGCTGCTTTATTTCTACGTCTTGTGAAATATGGAAATTTACATTTACGTGAATTTAGATATGACTGAACGAGGAACCTTCGTAGCGATCCGACTCGAAATTTGTACAACATTTTTCGATCGACATTTCAAAGGCTCATTATGGACGTATCAAAACACCACGACAGAGAATACAGCATATAAATCTACATTTACATCTACATGATAAATCTGCAGAACAAGAATTAAATACCTTAAAGGCACATCTCTACCGTTCCACTCTCGAACAATACGCACGCGAGAAACGAACACTAAATCTTTCCGTGCGAGCTCTGATTTCTCTTGTTTTATTATGACACTCTTTTATCCCTATGTAGGAGGACGTCAACAAAATATTTTCAGATTATGAGGAGAAAGTAGGTGACAGAAATTTCTTGAGAAGATTCTGCCACAGAGAAAAACTCTTCTGTTTTAATGATCGTCACCTCAATTCGCATTCATATCTGTGATACTCTCTGTCCTTTTTCGCGATAATACAAAACGAAACAGCCTTTCTTTGAACTTTTTCCATGTCCTCCGTCAGTCTTATCTGATGTGGACCCCAAACTGCACAGCAGTACTCCAGAAGAGGGCGGACGAGTGCAGCGTAAGCACTCTTTTGTAGACGCACTGCTTTTTCTGAGTGTTCAGCCAATAAATCGCAGCCTTTGGTTTCCTTTGCCCACAACATCATATATGTGGCCGTCCCAGTTTAAGCTATTCGTAATCGTAAACCCTCAGTATTTAGTAGAGTTTACAGTCTTCAGATTTATGTGATTTATCGTGTAACCGAGATTTATCAGATTCCTTTCAGTACTTGACACTTTTCATTATTTAGAGTCAACGACCACTTTTTTACCTAACAGATATCTTACCCAAATCATTTTGCATTTGCTTTGTATCGTCTGTTGGCTTTACAAGACGGTAAATGACACCATCATCTGAAGACAATCTAAGAGGGCTACTCATATTGTCTCCTAAATCGTTTATGTAGATCAGGAACAACAGAGCGCCTGTAACTCTTTGGGGAACGCCAGATATTACTTCTGTTTTACTCGATGACTTTCCGTCAGTTACTAGGACAGTGTTCTTTCTGACCAGAAGTCATGGATCCAATCGCACAATTGAGACGATACTCCATACGAAAACAATTCGTTTAGAAGTCGCTTGTGAGGAACTGTGTCAAAAGCCATATGGAAATCTAAAAATATGCAATGAATTTGACATCCCCCTGTCGATAGCACTCATTAGTTCGTAAAAATAAATAGCTCATTAGTTTCACAATACCCATATTTTCTAAATCCTAATTGACTATTTATCAATAAATCGTTTTCTTCGTGCTAATTTTTAATGTTCGAGGACAGTATTTGTTCCAAAATCCTGCTGCAGATCGACGTTAATGATACGTGTCTGTAACTAAGCGGATCACTCCTATTTCATTTCTTGCGCACTGGTGTGGCTTGTGCTACTCTTCAGTCTCAGGTACGGACCTGTCGATGAGCGAGCAATTGTATATGAGTGCCAATTACGGAGCTATTGTATCGGCATGCTCTGGAAGAAACCTGACAAATATATAATCTGGACCGGAGGCCTTGCCTTTATTAATTTAAGGTGCTTCGCTACACCTACGGTATCTGCTTTTAAGTTACTCATCTTGGCAGTAGTACCCGATTCGAATTCTGGAATATTTACTTCTGTAAGTAGGCTGTTTAGGTTTTTATGTTGGTAACACCACGTAGTGCTCCGTATGAAAATCGCTGACTGCGCTATGTGCAGTCTGTGGCTGGTTCGACTCATTGTTGGAATATTTGCTTGCGTAGAGTTGGGCGGTTGGATGTGAACAGCGCGTAGCATTGGGCAGTTGGAGGTGAGCCGCCAGCAGTGGTGGATGTGCGGAAAGAGATGCCACAGTTTTGAGAGCGGACGATCTGGGCGTGTGTCGGTCAGAAAAAGGAAATTTGTAAGACTGGATGTCATGAACTGATATATCTATCATGACTTTTGAACGCTATTAAGGTAAATACATTGTTTGTTCTCTATCAAAATCTTTCATTTGCTAACTATGCCTATCAGTAGTCAGTGCCTTCAGTAGCTAGAATCTTTTCTTTAGCTGGCAGTATTGGCGCTCGCTGTATTGCAGTAGTTCGAGTAATGAAGATTTTTGTGAGGTAAGTGATTCATGAAAGGTATCGGTTATTGTTAGTCAGGGCCATTCTTTTGTAGGGATTATTGGAAGTCAGATTGCGTTGCTCTAAAAATTTTGTGTGTCAGTTTAGTGATGATCAGAATAAATAAAGAGAAAATTATCTGAGTACGTTGAGTTTTGCTCAGCTGTTTGAAAATCAAATAACGTAAGAGTTTTTCCAGCACTGTCATTCTTTACATTCAAAGGAGAAATTTCATTTCGTTTTCCTTGGTATTAAGGTTCATGCCTAAAAATCCAGCAACCAATCATTACATCATTGGGGTACATGCCGGTTGTTAAAAAAAATTCAACGAGAGTGATTTGTATGAGTTGGGTGGTGAAGTGCTCTTGGACGTCTCAGATGGTAAGAAGTTAAGGCTACGGCAACGACTGGTGAAAGCTCGGTTTCAGCTGATTACTTGTCAATTCTCTGAACACACAGTTTGCAAACGTAGCCACTTCACAGGTCAACATCCTTCTGGCCACAAAGACATTCTTACAGTCTTTTCTGAGAATGGTGTAAATGGAGATTTTCACAACAGGTCAATGTACGTAGCGTTCGCTTTATAGTTACTGACGATCACATTAATATGAGCTGCCTGCCAGGACGGGAACAGACTGAACACTGTACAACGTCTTACTTTCTCATCTGCTGTTATTAAAGCGAGACGAAGTTAATGCAGCTTGTTTATGATACAGTATCTGACATACGTTAATTACGAGTTGTTTGTACAGCAGCAGAGCGGTAATCAGTCTGTCTTTGTGTAACGACCGAGAGTAAAGCCGAAAACCAAGTAATAAACATCTCGAAACTAATTACGTTTAATTACCAAGCGCGTACACAAAACAACAGTGAGACAAGTTACAACAGTTTCTTAAAAACATCGTGCAGCACCAACAAAAGATTTTGTGCTTAGAAGAAATTTTTATTTCTTCCGTTTCATTTTAATGTACAAGAAGACAGACTTCGCAGTTTACAGCTTCATTTACACTCCGCAAGCCGTAGTAGCAGAGGTTATTTCAGGTGTTACTATCACAACCCATTCGTGAAGGTGGAGAGGGACTGCCATGCAATAAATAGTTTATATTAGTTTCGAATGCATAGTTTTCAGTTCTCTAGGTCCATTGGCTCCATTGGCATTTACGAGCAGTTTTGATCATCTGTGCAACTCCATTGGCATTTACGAGCAGTTTTGATCATCTGTGCAATTTGCAATATGTAGGAATCATACGTACTTAAACGCTAATGCTGACTGATGATGTAGCATGAGTAAGTGCGCTCTCTGGCAGTTTATGACTGACAATGTAATTTATATTTCTATGTGGGAATAGTGACGAATTCATGGGCTTTACATTGTCTTACTCTAGTTTTTTATGAAGCCTAGTACGATAGGCTCTGAGCACTATGGGACTCAACTGCTGTGGTCATAAGTCCCCTAGAACTTAGAACTACTTAAACCTAACTAACCTAAGGACAACACACACATCCATGCCCGAGGCAGGATTCGAACCTGCGACCGTAGCGGTCGTGCGGTTCCAGACTGAAGCGCCTTTAACCGCGCGGCCACTCCGCCCGGCCCTAGTATGATACTGTAAATTCTTTTTTGAACCTAATGATGGTCTGTGGACAGAAACTGGTTGTTAAATAAAGACATTTTATCAGTAGTTCTTGGCGATAATCATGACGTTCTTCAGAAGTTTATGAGCTGTGAGGCACTACTTTCTGAAAGCATATTTGAAAGAAGAGGAATTACAGTTGTTACTTGACATTATTTGGTCAACACGAAGATAAAAGATCAGGCCAGAATAGGTTGATGTTCTCCTAAATCATTCAACTGCTAGGATGCATCCCACGAAAAAACACTTCCTTTTTCCCATCCCAGAGTATTTAGATTTCTCCCTCTTCTCCATTACACGGGAAAGGCTGAAGCTAAAGCATGCAGATCCAAGTCGCCGTATGAGCTACGGCCCGTACCCAGCTCTTCGAACTGTATGGGCCTTAGCCAGAGCGCCACGTGCGTATGTGGGGCAAATGGATCTCCTAAACAAGTGGCATTACATTGCGGCACCTGCAACAGGACATAATGACATCAAAGATATATTATGCGACCCACACAAATGGTGTGCTATTGGCAACATCGCTGATAAGGTTTCAAGAACACACGATGACGTCTATAGCCAAGAAAATTTATTCGGGAGATCTCAAACAGTCACCCAACAAATACGATAACAGGAGCGTTGGAAGGACACAAACTGAGATACAGCCACAGACACCCATATAGACGCAGATACAGAAAAAGATGCCAACGCAACAACAACATTATAGACAGACTTAACACAAGAAGTATGACACGTAGAACAGATAAACTAGATAATCATAAGAAAAGCAGACGTATCACGTGACTGGTTCATGTATCTAAACTGCACTTTAAATATAAATCATGTAAAGGAAAATAAGCAATGTAAGGAACGAGACAATCATTATATCTAAGTAATACGCCACACGGGGAGGCGAGGCTCAAGTTCAAGTTCCACCGCTTCCTTCCTGCCTATGGCGCTGGTCAAGGGAAACAGCATCATGTACACAAACATATGTAACAACAACACACACACAACGAGTAGAACTACGTCTTGATATGTTGTTGTTGTTGTGGTCTTCAGTCCTGAGACTGGTATGATGCAGCTCTCCGTGCTACTCTATCCTGTGCAATCTACATCCTTCTGAAGCTGCTGAGTGTATTCATCTCTTGGCCTCCCTCTACGATTTTTACCCTCCACGCTGCCCTCCAATACTAAATTGGTGATACCTTAATGCCTCAGAACATGTCCTACCAACCGATCCCTTCTTCTAGTCAAGTTATGCCACAAACTCCTCTTCTCTCCATTTCTGTTCAATACCTCCTCATTAGTTATGTGATCTACCCATCTAATCTTCAGCATTCTTCTGTAGCACGACATTTCGAAAGCTTCTATTCTCTTCTTATCCAAACTGTTTATCGTCCACGTTTCACTTCCATACATGGCTAAACTGCATACAGGTACTTTCAGAAACGACTTCCTGACGCTTAAATCTATACTCGATGTTAACAAATTTCTCTTTTTCAGAAACCCTTTCCTTGCCATTACCAGTTTATGTTTTATATCCTCTCTACTTCTACAATCATCAGTTATTTAAGTCTTGATATAGTAACACAAAAAATGCAATGGGTATGCCCCACGTTGTATTTCGTTTAGTGATGTAAGCAAAAATAATTCTGTACGCAACTTCAGGTGGGATAGGCTCGCTGTTTCTGTCGAGGCCCTCCCACCTGGAATAGCAACAACACGAATCATAATTTATATGTTATATTTCGTTTTAACAACAAAAGAGAATTTTCAGATAGGCACTTTCCTATCTTTCTATTATTTTCATCTAAATTTCTGATATTTATAATTTTAACATTTCGCGTCCTACAGCTAATTTAGTTTTCTTAGTAACTAATTGTTATTGCCTCTGTTTCATTGCTCAAAAAAAATTTTGCTAGTAATGTGGAACAATGCTCTGTTACATGCAAAACTATAAAGGGTGAGTCACTAGGTTTTGCCTCGGTTTCTGGAACGTATTCCTTAGGTTATTTGGAACAAAAAATGTAAATAAAGTAATGGGATCAGATCCATAATTAAGGAGCTATAGTAACTGAAAAACTCAGGAAAATGGCAGAAAAAAACCTGTTGTAGGATTTCACTATCAAAAATGCACATACTAATTAATTTAAACAATTTTGTAGCAGTCTCTTGCATTCAGAGTGGATTTAAAACAAGTGTTCAAAATTCCCTCCCTGAATTTGAAGGCAAAGATTCGCACGGGAGTGAACCGCGCTAGTAGAATTGTGTAATTTCACATGCTCGTTACTTATTGACGTTACGGCATCTAAAATACATTGTATCACTTCTTCTCGTGTTTCCGCCTTAACTTCGTACACGATATCGTTCATCCACTCCCAGATGCAGTAATCTAGCATTGTTAAACCTGGGGATCTGGCAGGCCAGTTGATATGGCCGCCGTGACCTACCCATTGATGTGGGAGTTACTGATTAAGATAAGCCGTTACCACATGGTGGAAGTGTGCAGGCGCCCCGTCATGTTGGACGTACATGTGGCGTCTTGCTTCCAGAGTAACATCCCCAAGAAGTTGCGTAAGTCTTTTCGTAAAAAGTTACCGTACATTTGATAATTTAAATTTCCAGGGAGAATAAACGGCCCCAGTAACTGGTCACACACAACACCACACCAGACACTGACACTGAATATGCAATGAAATAGAGATACTACCGTGGCAATGGGATTTTCGTCTGCCCAGACATGCATGTTATGCATGTTGTTGATGCCATCTCTTGTAAAGGTTGCTTCATCACTGAACATTATGAAGCGATACAGCTGCTGATTTCCATTTAACCAGTTCCAAAAGTGCAAACGGTTGACACATTCATGTGGCTCTAAATGGTTAACTTTCTGCACATGAAAATGATACAGTCCATTCTCATGAAGAATCCTACATACCTTAGAGTGTGAAATGTTCAATCGGGTTGTTGGGTGTCTTGTACTTGAACGAGGACTGCGCTATTCTGAATTAAGGATGTTTTCCTCTTCTTGAACGTCACGACTGCGTTCGGAGTGAATAGGAATACTGGGAAGAGT
Organism: Schistocerca americana; assembly: GCF_021461395.2. Classification (NCBI taxonomy): domain Eukaryota; kingdom Metazoa; phylum Arthropoda; class Insecta; order Orthoptera; family Acrididae; genus Schistocerca; species Schistocerca americana. The sequence goes on along the minus strand of NC_060120.1, from coordinate 224,261,052 downwards.
ACCTGTTTCTAGCCATGTTCCATGTGTTCCACTAAATGTTTTGGCACTCAGAATCCTACGATTAGGATACCGACGGTGATACTCGGCAACGGCAGCTTTCGCGTTACCATCACAGAAGTCCAAACTGTGCACCATCTCTCCATACTCCTGCGATGAAAACTTGTACGGCATCGCAAAGTGTACTGCACACAGGAGACAATACCAGTAAACAGTGACTGCAGCATCAACAAAGTGGTTGTTATGGAAACGTACCACTCGCTGCATTTGTCTACCAAAGACTGGTCGTGTGTGGCTTCTAAGCACTGTGGGATTTAACATCCGATGTCATCAGTCCCCTACACTTAGAACTACTTAAACCTAACTTACCTAAGGACATCACACAGGTCCGCAGCTCGTGGTCGTGCGGTAGCGTTCTCGCTTCCCACGCCCGGGTTCCCGGGTTCGATTCCCGGCGTGATCAGGGATTTCCTCTGCCTCGTGATGACTGGGTGTTGTGTGATGTCCTTAGGTTAGTTAGGTTTAAGTAGTTCGAAGTTCTAGGGGACTGATGACCGTAGATGTTAAGTCCCATAGTGCTCAGAGCCATTTGAACCATTGACATCACACACATCGATGCTCGAGGCAGGATTCGAACCTGTGACCGTAGCAGCAGCGCGGTTCCGGACTGAAGCGCCTAAAACCATTCGGCCACAACGGCCGGCAAAGACTGGCCGTGTGTCCTGTGAACACAAGTGTAGCACTCCATACACTGTGGCATGTTTCAGAATTCTGTTGCAGCTCCTTAATTATGCATCTGATCACATTAGTGTATTTATATTTTATGTTCCAAATAACCTAAGGAATAACCTTTACCAACTGGGGGAAAACCTCGTGACACCCTGCATAACGTATGACCTACTTTTTAAAATACCAGTGAGCAAATCTTTAAATATGCAAGAAATGAAACGAAAAATGAAAATTTCGATTTAGTGACGACACTGCGTAAAACCCTGATCTTCCATTACTGTTCCCCTCCGTTATTGTTTAGATACGTCCTGCCTGGAGGTGGATGCACATCTATGAAATGGAGATACACGTACCAAACGACAGAAGAAACATTACAACAGATTCTCGAAGTTTGCAGCTGAGAACGCAAGGACAACATAAGTCGATTAGGCATGTGGCGATGACGTCACCAAAAAGGCACTCGCTGGACGGCTCACCCGTTTTTCCAGTGTGAACGACCTGGCTGGGCAGACCGAGGAACAGGTAGCAAGCGTCAGTCGAGAGCGTCGTCTGGGTAGGACCACGAAGCGCCCGCGTGACTGTGTTAGCGCCGCGGTAGCTGCGCACGTAATTACGACTGTAGTGTGCCGGAGGTAGCCGACACTGGTGACTCGTTCTCCGCGCCCATTACTCTAACGCTAGTGGTCATTCTCTCAGAAGATTTGCCGTCTTATTAGTATACGCACTTACAGGAGGAAAACGTCCGTTTGAAAATATGAAAAAATATACATTCACGGAAAAAAAGCAACACCAAAAAGTACTTGATGCAGAGTAAAGAAATCTCGGCATTACATTTCTCTAGGTAACGCATTTAAGTGATTAACACTGCAAGATAAAAGGTTAATGTAAGCGCGAGATAAGCCAATGCAAATGTGAAATGCTGGTACATTAATAAGCGGTGTGACCACCGGGATGTTGAATGTAAGTATGCAAACGTGCATGCTTTGTGTTGTACAGGTGGCGGATGTCGGTAGTACAGGGACGGTTAACACTGTTTGTGGCGATGTCCCATGTGCTCAATTGGAGACACATCTGATGATGAAGCAGGCCAAGGCAACATGTCGAGAGCATTCTGGGCTACTACAGTGGTATGTGAATAAGCGTTATCCTGCTGGAAAGCACTCTCTGGAGCGCTTTCAATTAATGGCAGCACAACAGGTCGTGTCAACAAACTGAGATACAGATCTGCAGTCAGGGTGCGTGGGACAACCACGAGAGGTCTCCTGCGGTCATACGAAACGGCAACCCGGACCATAACTCCAGGAGTAGGTCCAGTGCTTCTAGCATGCAGACAGGGTGGTTGCAGTTCCTCAGCTGGCCTCTTTCTAATCAACAAACCGCCATACTGACTCCGAGGCAGAACCAGCTCTTATCAGAAAACACTACATGCCTCCACCCGGTCTTCCAATGAGCTCTCGCATGACACCACAGAAGTCGCAAATGGCAATAGTTTGGGGTCAGTGGAAAGCACGCTACGGAGCGCCTGGCTCAGAGCTGCCCTTTAAGTAATCGATTTGTAACAGTTGGTTGTGTCGCTGTGGTGACAGCAGCTGGTCAGATTGCTGCTACAAATGCAGTGCGACAGGTCAGAGTCATACGCCGACCATATGGTTTTCCCTCCCGGTGGTTCCACAAGGCCGCCCGTAGCCCGGTTGTCTTGCGACGGTACATTCTCGTGACCACCGCTGCCAGGAATCATGTACCGTGGCTACACTCCTGCCATGTCTTTCTGCAGTATAGCAGAAGGAACACACTGCTTCTTGTAGCTCTATTACGCGACCTCGTCCAAAGTCAGTGAGGTATTGATAACGGCGTCTATGTCGCCTTAAAGGCATTCATTGTTGACTAACATCGAGTCACCACGTCCAGTCTCAAAGGTAACTAATAGAGATGGGTCGTTCACGAACTAGCGGGTCCAAAGGAGCGGTTCACCAAGATGAACGGAACGAGCTAGGAACGAATTCTAAGGAACGGTCCTTCATATTTCACTTCGGTCGCGGCTCTCTACTTATAGCTCCAGGGAACGGGATACGGTCGGTCTCGTTCCCGCTACGGCCCGTCGGCCCGTCTCGTTCCAGCCTCGGTCCCGTTCCCGTCTGTCTCGGTCTCGGTCTAGCTTGGCCGGACTCGTCCTTCTTCGCGTGGCCGTTCTTCGCAGTTCCACTGCCGACTGCTCATAGTTCAGTATCGAGTTATTGTTTTTCGTTTCGTTCGCTTCGCACGCCCATTCTAGACCTGTTTCAAACCTTTTTTTAACTCTGAACTTCTGGTTCTTTCCGTATTCTATTCAGCGTCCACGGCCGGTAATTCCGAGCGGTCTCCGGCGCTAGTCATAGACTGTGCGGCTGGTCCCGGCGGAGGTTCGAGTTCTCCCTCGGGCATGGTTGTGTGTGTTTGTCCTTAGGATAATTTAGGTTAAGTAGTGTGTAAGCTTAGGGACTGATGACCGTAGCAGTTAAGTCCCACCGAGTGAGGTGGCGCAGTGGCTAGCACACTGGACTCGCATTCGGGAGGACGACGGTTCAATCCCGCGTCCGGCCATCCTGATTTAGGTTTTCCGTGATTTCCCTAAATCGCTCCAGGCAAATGCCGGGATGGTTCCTTTGAAAGGGCACGGCCGACTTCCTTCCCCGTCCTTCCCTAATCTGACGAGACCGATGACCTCGCTGTCTGGTCTTCCCCAAACAACCCAAACCCCCAGTTAAGTCCCATAAGATTTCACACACATTTGAACATTTTTGTGGACCGGTAATTAAAATGTATTTTATAATTACGTAAATTACATAAAAATTACGTGATATGTAATACATACATCTCTTCAGGCAACAAAACGGCGTATCAGCTTACTTCACTCTTTCGATAAACAGCAAAAGAAATATTTGTAAAAAGGCAAGATTCTTTGTTATTAGACATGCAAAGGTCGTCGGCAAGTGAAAGGTCGCTACACTGAGCCACTGCGCCAGAGATTGCGCCAAAGAGTATTATTAAGCCGCCTCCACAGTGCTTGGAGAGAACTCGTAGAAGTCAGTGCGTGGGCAGAACTCGTAGTAGTCAGTGCCTGTCGAGGACTCGGAGTAGTCTGTGCTGAGATGTCGTAGTGAGGAGTGTTTGTTGAGACGTGCTAGTAGGCAGTGCTTGCTGAGATGTGATATTGGAGAGTTCTGGTTGAGATGTGATAGTAACGAGTCGGTGTGGAGAGATTGTAATGTCTAGAGTGCTTTTCATCAATATAAATTAAGGTAAAAAACTACTTTTCTTTTCTTCTCATTATTTCAGTGTCCTGAATAATGCGTCATTGCAGGTTCAGTCAACAAAGCATCTGGCGTGTGTTCTTGTATTAGAGTGTAATTCTGGGTTTCTTGCGCAATTATAGTATTTCTATTTTTTTTAGTTACTTCAGTATAAATGGTATTTGAAATTTCTTGTCTTGTTGAAGAAGAACCGTGTCAGATGTGTACGTTGAGTCACACTCCCACACACAGAACAATTACATTTGTGCTTTGGTTTCGTAGGGTTTATAGTTGCTGGAGACTTAATTAATTAATTGTGTTAACAGAAAATTTTCATTTCATTCTTTGTTGTTGTTCTATGCAGTCAGATTGCGCACTAAGACTAGTCAGGGCCAACCGTTTACGAGACACAGCGTAATCGGACATACAGCGACGAAAAATAAAAAAAAATATTTTCAAAAATATAATTAAGCCCTCATGCACAAGGCACACAAGAGTGGCCATTTTCCGTCTTTATTTTGATCCCACGTAAAAGAGCATGTTCATTGTTATGAAAGGCAGACCGTCTTACAACCGAATGAAGCCCGCGCTTCGTAATCTAATGTATGGTGTCACATATCGTAAAGACAATATGATAACTCCTACAATATTATTTCAGTGGTGCAGGGTGGCGCACGAAAAATCGGCCCCGAGTACTAGACTGCTCATTGTCGCTTACCAATCGTCATCTATTGTTTCGAAGTTGTTTGCGTTAGCTTATTTGTTATTTCTTCACTGCCTAATTATTACATGTTTATCTATTCTGCTCGTAGCGGTCAACATCTCGTGCGTAATTGGCGAGCAGTCTGTACTCGAGGCCGGTTTTTCGTGCGCCACCTTATATTATTTCACTACGATCAGCCACATGACGCTACAGTTGGCTAAACGAGATGTTCTGCAGAATCACGAAACTTAGAAGTGTATGAGAACTCTGTTATGAATAAAAACTCTGTACTCCAGGGGGGAGGCAAGTGCCCCCTCTTGGCGCCTCCCACCTTCAGTCACCTATGCTACTCATTTTCAGTTTTTCATAAGAACTATAGACCAAGCAAAATGAACGGTGAACATGTAAAAATGAACGGTCCCCAAAAAAGAGCGATCATCGGTGAACTAGTTCCCAAGGATCAACGACGTTGCCCATCTCTAGTAACTAACACTCACGACCGTTACGGGGCGTATTTAAAGCCAACCTGATTTGCGTTCTCTTAATTACGCTCTTATGCCACTGGCGCGATATTTGAATAGACATCATTTCTCAGATACAGAAACACGCCTACAAACTTTCGTTTATATTGCACAACTCCTTCTTGGTGCTGCTATTCTTTTGCCTCAGTGTATATAGAAGCACAGCAAATGAATACAGACGACTAAAATGTGGTACTGACATGAAGTGCCAGCTGGAATGACTGGAAGACAAATGCAAAGCTGTGGAAACATGTATGACTGTGAAAAAGACAAGTGCAAGGTACAGTAAACGTAGAGACACCTCTTTTGTAGAAAAGGTAAGCATTTGTATGAATATTAAGAGCAACGATAGCAAGCTTTTAGTACCAGAAAAGGTAAAGCTGAAAAGAGGAAGGAATACACAGATAAGAGGAAGATGCAAGATATATCAGGCAGGCGAAATATCCTATTCCAAAGAAGACATCGGTTTAGTAAGTCATGGGTGCAAAATAGTAACACGAATTATATACAGAAGAATTGAAAAACTGTCAGAGATCGTTCTTGGGATGGATCACCTTGCGCTCCGAAGAATTGTAGGAACACACGACGGCATTCAGTCACCACAACTTATCTTAGACTGAATAAAGCTAAACTTACGTTTATAGCGTTTGTACGAGAGCGTGCTGAAAAGTAATGCCTCCGAATTTTTGTGTGTGTAAACTCTTAAAGCTTCTGAAATAAAACAATCCTTGTTACCATTCTACATTCTCAGTACTGAAATCTGCAGCAATTTGTGGAAGGGTTGCTCTTCTGTCATGTTGAACGATTCTCTTCAGTCATCGTTGGTCCTATTTATGCAGGATCTTTTTCCTGCCGCAGCGATATCGGAGATTTGATGTTTTACCAGAATCTTGATATTCATTGTACACTCGCGAAATGGTCGTACGGGAAAATCCCCATTTCATTGCTACCTCGCAGATGGTGTGTCCCGCCTCTCGTGCGCCGACTATAACACCGAGCCCATAGTCTCTATTCTTCATGTCTACACACTTAATTCGCAACATAGTCACCCTGGCAACAAATGCGTTCTTCCCAGCGAGGCCGGCCGATGTGGCCGAGCGGTTCTAGGCGCTTCAGTCTCGAACCGCGAGACCGCTACGGTCGCAGTTTCGAATCCTGCCTCGGGCATGGATGTGTATGACGTCCTTAGGTTAGTTAGGTTTAAGTAGTTCTAAATTCTAGGGGACTGATGACCTCAGATGTCAAGTCCCATAGTGCTCAAAGCCATTTGCACCATAAGCGAAATTGAGAGATATTACGGAAAAATCCTGTTAGCACTCAGAAATAATGCAGATGGTCGTAGGAATACCGGAGAAGAGGAGATCTGTGAGCACATCCGGGTCAGGGAATTTAAACATGTGTGAACCGTAAGCAAACCAATTCATCCAGCGAAGCACGGATTAATTTCAGAATTCAAAATTCAGGCAGGTAGTAAATGCTTCCACGTTCTAAATATGTTCATCACGTAGGTAAGAAAAAACATCGTCTCTAGCGACTTAATGTTTATTTCATGTATTACTAAATATGTTTGAACTTCGCGTACTAGGTACCATCGAGTGATCTACAGGGTGTGGCAGAACCGACTAGGCAGTCTCTATCGATTACCGTTGGGGCTGTGGTGGGGGTAGGCAGTTGCACGTAGTCTGCCTTTGTTCAGGCGTTGACCACATTTCAGTAGCCAACATGGTCTGGGCCGGTACACATCGTGGTTTTGCCGTTCGCGCTTATTATGAAAACAACAGATCTGTGATCGCTACAAAACGAGCTTTTCGGCGACAGTTCAACATTCCACACAACAATGTCGTTCCTAGTGCATACACAGTTCGGTCCTGGGTTCGGCAGTTGGAGGAAACTGGTAGCTTGTAAGAATAGATACACATGGCTGACGCAGAGCCATCAGAACGCCATAAAATGTGCAGCGGGTGAGAACAGCAGTTCAACAATCGCCGCAATGTTGTGCTCGACAACATGCTGTTGCATTGGGGATTTCAGAGCGCAGTGTAAGAAGGATTCTGCAATGCGATTTCAGGTTCCATCCTTTCAAAATAATGATTGCTCAACAATGACGACCAACAGACTACGCCAACCGCCAAAATCTGTGTGAGCAAATGCTTGGTCAGACCCCTCCGAATGCAGCTTCCTTCAGTAGTGACGAGGCACATTCTCATCTTAGTGGGTGCGTGAATAAGCAGAACTTTCGCTACTGGGCTGAAAACACCCCCAGAATTATTCATGAAAGACCGCTACATTCTCCTGAAGTGACGGTGTGGTGTGCCATATCACAATCTGGCGTGGTAGGCCCTTTCTTGAGGAGGAAGGAGTGACTGTGACAGTGAATTCCACAGTGTTTCAATGTTGCATAATTTTCTGCAACTCAGAATGACGAGACTGTTGAAGAACATGGACTGGGGGACATGTGGTTCCAACAGGATGGAGCTACTGCTCACACAGCTCGAATTTCACTTGATGTTTTGAGAGAAATGTTTCTGGGACGCCTCGTCTCCTTGAAGGGTGATGTCGGGTGGCCTGCGTGGTCACCAGATTTCAGCATTTGTGACTACTTTCTTTGGCGATGTCTGAAGAAAAAGGTTTTTAAAAGCCGCCCTCACAACCTACCAGAGTTAAAAGAGCGTATTATTGACGAAGTGAATGCTATACCCTGCATTACGTGTGCAAGAGCTGCTCGAAACTTCAGGGATCGTTTACAACAATGTATTGTGCTAATGCCACCATCTTGAGGACATTATTTTCAAAACTAAATGAATGTAAAATGGAATGTTGTACTAATTTAGAAAATTAGAGAATGTATTTGTTAAAGAGTTTCTTTGTTATAAAAGAGGAATCATGATTCCTTTAAAAGAGAAGTTTAATTTGTTGAGGGAAGTTGTATCCCTGTATAGGCTGTTTTTATTTTTGAAATACTTTATTTCATGATTTAGCTATTTGCTAGTTTCGCCACCTTATGCACTTCCAAGCTAGCTCTGTTACTTGTATCGCAGTGAAAAACTGTGACGGTAAGCATTTCCGCACACCTACGTGGAGAAAACAGCATCTGATAGGGTCCTTAATGAAGTTGGTTTACTTCCATGATAGTTATGGGCACAACACTGTCAGACATTAATTCTTAATTACAATTAAATGAACACCCTTAGCTGCTTACAGGCGTTGACATACGTCAACGAGGACAGATGGAAATGTGTGCCCCGACCGGGACTCGAACCTGGGATCTCCTGCTTACGTGGCAGACGCTCTATCCATCTGAGCCACCGAGGACACAAGAGGATAGCGCGACTGTAGGGATTTATCTCTGGCATGCCTCCCGTGAAACCCACATTCTCAACGTATTGTCCCGCACTACATTCGTAGTGCCCCCGCCCATTATACTCATTACTCGCGGCGCGTTGCCGATTCCCGTATGAGTTCGGGCACTGTTTGTGCATTCGCACAGAAGAAGAAGATGGTCAAGTGGCCGGTGAGCCTTATATATATATATATATATATATATATATATATATATATATATATATATATATATATATACTAAAATGGTATCTGTTCTTTCGGACATGTCGATATATTAATTCTTAATGCAAAAAAGGGTCCTATTTGATTCAGAAGAGGAGTTTTATTTGCTCTGGGAGAGGAACCCTTTTATTCCTATGAGGAACGGAGATATGTATGTTGCGTTGAATATGCGTTTTTTATGTTACGCTGAAGATGTGTATAACACGTTACGTAATTACGTTTCGTTGAATACGAGTATTACATGTTACGTTGAAGATGGGAATAGTATATTACATCTTAACAAAATGTCCAGTAATACAGCGCCAGAAGCTACCTGTAGATGGCATTTTTGGAGAGACGCAGGATGGAAATTAGGCAGCCGCAACAGAAATTTTTAAAAAAGTCGGTGGAGAAAATGCCCGCGAAAGGCAAATGTCTGGTAGTGGTTTTAGTCTGTCAGGAAACTTCAGATGAACATACAACACTCTGATGTTAGACTGTGGAGCACCGGAATCCGCATGACCGTTTGACGCGTTACTCTTGGGCACGGTGGAGAATTGCAGCCCTCGGGTATTTTGATTACGTAAAGCCTTCTTATTCATACTGAAAGGTTTAGTGATTACGCTAAGTTAACCGTGACCACTTCTTACTTTGGAATGTAAGATGTACAGGAAAAGGCCATATCTCATATAAATGATAATTGATTGAAACCCTCAGCTGCCGACAGGTGTTGTTGATATACCTTGATGGGGACAGATGAAAATGCGTGCCCCGACCGGGACTCAAACCCTGGATCTCCTGCTTCGAGTCCCGGTCGGGGCACACATTTTCAGCTGTCCCCATCGAGGTATATCAACAACACCTGTCGGTAGCTGAGGGTTTCAATCAATTATCACTTATTCTAGAGAAGCTGCACGGTCATCAATGGTATCTGCTCTTTCGAGAACAGTTACTACCTTCATATACATATCTCATATTTTCAATAGACACCCATCAGAAAGGGGTCGTAAAAAAGTTATAACAATAGGAAGAAGATTAGGTAGAAGCGTTTTGGTCCAAGGACAATAGGAACCGATTACAGCACGACACGATCTAACAAAGAACACGTAGTACATGCAGTACGCAAATGACGAATGTTCTTCTTCGGACTTATGGCTAGAATGCCTGACAAACCAAACCTTTAGTAACATTATGAACCTGAAAGAACAACCAGAAAGGTTTACAAAGACATTAAATGACCTCAAAGAAGGAAAAATCAACATAAAGAACAGAAATAACAGGAATTTATTTTAAAAAATTTAAAAAGTGGTCTTCAAGGATGAACAGGAAAGTAAAAGAAAAGCTCCTCATAACATCTCCGGAGCAAAAATCAGAACATGTGAAACGAATGTGGGAGCAGAGGTAGAAGAATGCATGTAGCAGGAGTTGAAATATTGGTTTTACGTGCTCTGTAAAAGAGCTATTCGATTCGAATAAAGGTAATAAATAAATAAAGGAAGAAGGTTTTTGAAATTACTTCATTGCCATGGCGGTCTCACTGTCGTATTTTATCTCTTACAAGGAGACGGCACGACCCTGGGGTCCGGGATTTGTCCGAAATTTTGTGTGGTGAAAGAGGACCCCTAACACCTCACGTGGTTGAAATATTAGGACGTACTACTAGGAAAATTCCGAGAAAAATCGATCCAAAGTTTCTTAGGTGCCTTATGAGTATAAAATGTTAGTACACTGCGAGCCGCCGTCTGGCTTACACGATTAGCAGTTGGACCCTTACGCCAGAGGTCTCGGGTTCGATTTCTCCTCTGGCACTTTTTTTTTTCTTCTGTTGCTTGCAAAATTGCAGCGCATTGTTACAGAAGAATCGTGAAATTAATTCCCAGGAAGACTGTATAAAAATTCATTCTATAATTCACCATCAGTTATCGTCACCAATATTCCGAGACATGATTCAATATGCCTGGTTTGGCTCAAAATTATCAGAAACTCAAAACATTTTCGTAAATTTTAATGGTGCATATTTTTGTACAGATTTATTGCAAACGCCCTGCGATCGCAAAAAATCCGCTTTTATATGTTTCGCAAGATGTCGCAGAAATTATTGCTTTGTTTGTTTTTACGATAATTACCACTGCGGTTCTTGTTTATAATTATTATATGTGTAAAAACTGAATGTTTCCCAATCGAATTTGTTATTCTGATTAAAAACCCAATGATTCTCCTTGTATACTTTACTATGAAAAATGGAAAACCCACCGCCATGACTTGTGTTGTTGGAGAAAAAGAAAATAATTTTTATTCAATAATGTAACTAATTTGTTAAAGATAATATAGGTTTGGGAAACTTTCTGAATAATTGGTGGACTAACAAAAGAAAATGAAACAAAAGAAAAAAAAGTGCCAGAAGAGGAATAGAATCCAAGACTTCTGGCGTAAGAGTCCGAGCCCTAAACATCTAGGCCAGACGGCGCCTCGGCAATGGACTAACATTTTATACTCATAAGGCACCTAAGAAACTTTGGATAGATTTTTCCGGGGATTTTCCGGGTAGTGCGTCCTAATATTTTAACCACGTGGGGTGTTAGGGGTCCCCTTTCACCACACAAAATTTCGGACATATCCCCGACCCCACGCTCGTGCCGTCTCCTTGTTAGATTTGATTTTCTGACCGGTACGTTTATGAAACAAATGACTGAAATACAACCAAGTGTCAGAGAGGACTTCACTTATTTTATTTAGCTTATGGCATATAACACATCATATAGAAAAGACATAAAAATCATAAGACACAGAAATAAAGAGTAGTCACAGTGTGTAACATATAGTTGTAGATATAAAAGTGTTTAAAAATAGTGTATATAACAAACAAAAGTTCACAAACAAACATCCAGATTTGTGACATAATCTATTGCACTTTCAGTTGCGGTCAGAAACTCATTGGGGTCTCCTGCAAAACGTCTCAGAGGGCAATCTTCCACGATGTGACGAATCGTCTGCCGGTCCGCACCGCAGTCACATCTCGGGGTGGTGATTTTACCCCACCTGTGGAGGCTGTCTGCACATCTGCCGTTGTTTGTCCGAATTCGATTCAGGGTCGTCCAAGTTTTCCTTGGCAAATTGAATCCTGGTGGTTGGACATTGATGCATGGCATATTCTGCAGGTTTTGGGGCACAGATTCTCTCCACCGCATTTTCCAGAGGTTGCCATAATCCGGGTTGAGAGGATGCGTATTTTTTGCCTTTTTTAAAGAGGGGTGTCTTGAGCGCAATCTGTTCATCTCCAGGGCAAGAACATCCTTATGGATTGGCAGTTTCTCGTTGTTCAGCACTTTTCCATACTCACGTAAGAGAGCGTTCTCTCTGCGCAGGTCCGGTGGGGGAATGTTGCTCAGTATAGGTAGCCAGTGTAAAGGCGTTGGCTTTATTGTTCCTGATATCATCCTCATTGTGTAGTTTAGTTGAGCATCGATCAAGCCTGTGTGTTTACTGTTTAGCCATACCGGTGCGGCATATTCTGCTGTTGTGTAGACAAGTCCCAGAGCCGAAGATCTCAGCACAGCCGCGGAAGAGCCCCACGTGGTCCCACATAGCTTCTGTATGATATTATTTCGAGTTTTAAGTTTTGCGGCTGTATTACGTAGGTGTTCCTTGAATGTTAGGGTTCTGTCAAAGGTGACGCCTAGATATCTGGGGTAATTGTTATGGTTTAGCTGCCTGTTTTCGAAATGAACGTTGAGCTTTCTTTTTGCTTGGGCATTGTCGAGGTGAAAGCATGTCACCTCCGTTTTTGTTGCGTTTGGCCGTAATCTCCACCTTCGGAAGTAATCTCCCAGCTTTGTTAGATCCGCAGTTAATGTGTTTTCCGTTGCCTCCATTGATCTGCCTCTTGCAGCTATTGCCCAGTCGTCGGCATATCCGAATTTTTGAGAAGTGGTTTCAGGTAAGTCAGATATGTAGAGGTTAAACATCAATGGCGCCAGAACGGAGCCTTGTGGTAAACCATTGTTGAGCTTCATTTGGTCACTTTTTAAGTCGCCCATTATGACTCTGAAACTTCTATCTGTGAGCATGTTATCAATGAGGTTGGCCAGCTTATTACATGGTATGACCCGCAGCAACTTAAATATCAGGCCTTGTCGCCAAACGGTATCATAAGCGGCTGATAGGTCAATAAAGGCTACTGATGTTTTGAGTTTTTTCTGAAAGCTCGCCTCTATATGAGTTGCTAGGGAGAGGATCTGGTCGGTGCAACTGCGGTTGGGTCGAAAACCTGCCTGTTCAATCGGTACCACTTCAAGAATTTTTCCGCTTATTCTGTTGTAGATGATACGTTCCAACAGCTTATAGACACAGTTCAGCAGAGCGATAGGGCGGTAGTTTTGGGGCATGTCATTAGGTTTGCCTGGCTTTAGTATCGCTATAATCTTTGCTCGTTTAAGCTGGTGTGGGATATTACCCAATTCTAAAATATCTGTTAAGAAGTTTGCGAGCCATGTTCTAGTATATTTTCCACAGTGAAGTAGGAATTCCGGGTGGATGCCATCGAAGCCGGGAGCCTTGCCACTTTTGATTTTTGACAAGGCTGCTGCAACTTCTTCCGCTGTGATAGGCTGTGAAAATTCGGAGGTAGGCGATGCCCTTTGTTTTAAGGATCTTAATTCACGTTTGACGGTCGTGGTGTGTGTTCTGTCCCTTGGTGCTCTTGAGGTTCTAACTATATGTGTGGCCACTTTGTTAGGGGTTATCGGGTGGGTGTCTTTTATTTTACGTTTACTGCCTCCCAGGTTACGGAGTAGGGTCCATGCTTGCCTACTGGATTTAGTGAAATCTAGATTCTCCACGGTGTCCATCCATTTTTCCCGTCGAGCTGCGTCTAAGCTGTGCAACAGTTCGTCCGCGATTTCTTGGTTGTTGGTTTTGGTAAATTCCTGGTACAGGTCTTCGCATCTCTCATTCCAGCCAGGGATGTACTCTTTCCGGTAGCCTCTGGGTACATTCCTCTTAGCCGTGGCGATGACTGCTCCCACAAATCTGTCATAGTTGTCCCTAGTCGGGGGTATCCAACCTAGACACTTGTCAAGGTTTTCTGCAAAGGTGGCCCAGTCTGCCTTCTGGAAATTCCATCGTGGGCGAGGAAAGGATTTTATGATTGGGATGTTAATTCCGACTTTTAAGATAACAGGGCGATGCTGGCTATGTGGGAAATCAGACAGGACTTCACGAGTTGCGGCTAGCGGTTGGTTGTTTTTGTTTTTAGTGACAAAACATAAATCAGGGTTATAATCTCGTCTCCATGCTGCTGATCGAAATGTTCCGCGGTCCTTGGCGTCGAAAATCAGGTGGGTGTTAGTCTCCTCACTCCAGCTCATCAGGGATTCACCGTTCTGGTCGTTTCGTGCGTACTTCCAGTTCTCATGGTGACTATTAAAGTCTCCTACGTAGACAGCAGGGTGGGGATATTCTTGGAGTACTTCTGGAGGCCATGGACAGCCGGGAGGCTTATAGATGTTAACTATAATGGTCTCGCCAATTTTGACAGCAACTTCATGTATGTTGTTGTCTGTAGATATCTTACACAGGGAAGCATTTTCTATCTTATTTCGTATGTAGGTTGCCACGCCGTAATTACGGTGATAGGTGGCTCCCAGTATCTCGAATCCAGGGATTTTTCCTCTAGAGGCCAGCTGATCTATGTTTTCCGCATGAGTCTCTTGTATCGCGACTACGTCGATTTTGTTCTGAGTGAGAACTCTCTGGAGAAATTCACATTTGCTCCTACTTATGCCTTCAATGTTTAGGTGGCAGACTCGGAGGCACGGTCCGAGTGCTCTAGTCAATTCTTCATCGTTCATTTGGTCGGTATCACTCATGATGTGTTTACCAGGAGATCCAGCACAGGATTATCTGGATTATCTGGTTGCCTTTAGTGCTAGTTCATTTAGCGTTACCCAGGGTGCACGTGTAGTATTCTACTACGGACGCGAACTAGCCTTACACCCCGAGGACTTCACTGTGCGGCGTCTATGGAATTCCAGCGTGTGGCCTGTTCGTGTTTGTGCGATGGGCAGGAAGCCAGTGTTGGTGTTCGGGAGGCCTCTATCTTGCGGTTTGTTTGTACAGCAAGTGTATGTGTGTGTGTGTGTGTGTGTGATGTGTGTGTGTGTGTGTGTCTGGGGAATGCCGCCACCATCCGTCACTGTCCGTCAAGGGGGCGTGGCCGCTTGTCCCCCAGAGCCCGACAGGTGCAGGTAGCCGGCACACAAAGCCGGCTGGCTCCGCTCACCTGCCAAACACACCGGGCAGCGCCTCTTCACGGCCTTCCCGTGACAGATAATGACAGTGTAGAGTGCCAAGCGGGGAGAGGGAGACGTCGCGGCACGAGTTTTATTAGCTGTACGTTGCTCAGCGCACGTACCTCACTGTAGATCTGATGTGGTGAACATTTGCTATTCGCCTCGAAGTAAAGCAGACAGAGTTGCGCTCTACCAAAACTATGGCTCGGCAGTTTTGGTACAGTACATAAATGAAGTAATAAGTGGTAGGATTAGTGGCAATATTGGTAGCATTGGTAGGGGAAGAAGTATGAATGTGTGAGAGGAACTGGGAACCGTCGACTTCTCTTTGTTTTTTGTTTACTTGTCAACGGCCTTACCGCGCTGGTAGCACCGGTTCTCGTCAGATTACCGAAGTTAAATGCCGTCGAGCTTGGCTAGCACCTGGGTGGGTCACGGTCCGCGACTGCTAAGTGCTGTTGGCAATTTCCAGGTATTTTAGATTACTTTTGTAGATTACAATCTAGAGAACTAAGTGTCTCGAAAATGTCAAGAAATTCTAAACATTTGCAAGTTTCGTTTAACACTGGATTTTTTAAACTGCTTGCCTTATATATATCATATAAAATATTTAACTAAGTATTATTTATAGAGGATATCTTCACCGCCAGTACGTAAAGAGAAAGTAAGAGATGAACGTATTTTGGCAAAGAGATAATTATAAAACTGACTTTTGGGATTAGAATGTGAATGGAAATCAACAGTAGCCTTGCCAGTTAAATATACCGCCCTTCACCTCAACTATACAGGAAATCGATGTAGCAACAAAGAGGATGCCGTGATGTAAATCTGAAACTACTTCTTTCCGAATAGGAGCGGAGAACGTTAACTACTTATCCATCAAGTCACGCGCCAGCGTGCAGTGTAACTAATAAGATGGCTGTGCAATTGGCTCAGAGCACTATAGGACTTAACATCTGAGGTCATCAGTCCACTAGATCTTAGAACTACTTAAACCTAACTAACCTAAGGACACCACACACATCCATGCCCGAAGCAGGATTCGAACCTGCGACCGTAGCGGTCGCGCGGTTCCGAACTGAAGCGTCAAGAACCGCTTGGCCACACCAGCCGGCCCTATGGCTGTGCAGAACGCCAGAATGAACGCACTTTGCTTTGTGAATCACCTTCACTTTCTCCATTGTCTTTTTAGCATATGGGATATGCGCGGCATGTCCTTCGTGATGCCTACGTCTCCATTCTCAGAACTCCCGTAATTAATGCAGGCGAGTGTTGAATGGCAGACCTTACCATTGTATGCATATTCGTCGATGCAGCACAAAAATAATTCGTAAATAACCGAAGCCCCAAATTGTATTTTAAAGTATGGCGAAGATAATTTGTGTTTCTAACGAACACATTTTCAGGATGACTCATCAGTTCTTTACTTAATAATTACTCTTTTCGAGTAAACTGTTTGAGTAAGTGGAGTGCTACACTAGTATCTTCTCTTATATTAATTTTTGGTCAGACCAATATGTAATAGAATTTCACATAATTTATTTCAAAAAGTTCTTTCTCTTGTGGCTCGGGGCAGATGGCAGGGAGGCTTCTCTCATTTCAGTTACTTATTTTTCTTCATCTAATCAATTCTACGTTCAATGTGAATTACACAGATGGCGAACGCTACGGAATAAAAAGTCGGCGTCGACGGGACAAACTTTCATCTTCTTCCATCTATTTGTGGGGCCATCTGTATGACAGTCGAATGAGAAATCGGAGAAGGCCGACCGTCACTGACAAAGTGACAATACTGTTTCCTTTGAGAAGTGCTGGAAGCAATGGGACTTCCGTGCGGAAGTTCGATCAATAAACTTACAGTATTATAGAGTACAGAATCAGTTGTGTGTGTATGTTTTTTTTTATGCAACGGCTTTGGGATTATGACTTACGAGGTGCATTCAAGTTCTAAGGCCTCCGATTTTTTTTCTAATTAACTACTCACACGAAATCGATGAAACTGGCGTTACTTCTCGACGTAATCGCCCTGCAGACGTACACATTTTTCACAACGCTGACGCCATGATTCCATGGCAGCGGCGAAGGCTTCTTTAGGAGTCTGTTTTGACCACTGGAAAATCGCTGAGGCAATAGCAGCACGGCTGGTGAATGTGCGGCCACGGAGAGTGTCTTTCGTTGTTGGAAAAAGCCAAAAGTCACTAGGAGCCAGGTCAGGTGAGTAGGGAGCATGAGGAATCACTTCAAAGTTGTTATCACGAAGAAACTGTTGCGTAACATTAGCTCGATGTGCGGGTGCGTTGTCTTGGTGAAACAGCACACGCGCAGCCCTTCCCGGACGTTTTTGTTGCAATGCAGGAAGGAATTTGTTCTTCAAAACATTTTCGTAGGATGCACCTGTTACCGTAGTGCCCTTTGGAACGCAATGGGTAAGGATTACGCCCTAGCTGTCCCAGAACATGGACACCATCATTTTTCAGTACTGGCGGTTACCCGAAATTTTTTTGGTGGCGGTGAATCTGTGTGCTTCCATTGAGCTGACTGGCGCTTTGTTTCTGGATTGAAAAATGGCATCCACGTCTCATCCATTGTCACAACCGACGCATTCATACTGTCGTTGCACGTCAACATGGCTTGGCAACATGCCACACGGGCAGCCATGTGGTCGTCCGTCAGCATTCGTGGCACCCACCTGGATGACACTTTTCGCATTTTCAGGTCGTCATGCAGGATTATGGGCACAGAACCCACAGAAATGCCAACTCTGGAGGCGATCTGTTCAATAGGCATTCGGCGATCCCCCAAAACAATTCTCTCCACTTTCTCGATCATGTCGTCAGACCGGCTTGTGCAAGCCCGGTTGTTTCGGTTTGTTGTCACACAATGTTCTGCCTTCATTAAACTGTAGCACCCATGAACGCACTTTCGACACATCCATAACTCCGTCACCACATGTCTCCTTCAACTGTCGATGAATTTCAATTGGTTTCACACCACGCAAATTCAGAAAACGAATGATTGCACGCTGTTCAAGTAAGGAAAACGTCGCCATTTTAAGTATTTAAAACAGTTCTCATTCTCGCCGCTGGCTGTAAAATTCCATCTGCCATACGGTGCTGCCATCTCTGGGACGTATTGACAATGAACGCGGCCTCATTTTAAAACAATGTGCATGTTTCTATCTCATTCCAGTCCAGAGAAAAAAATCGGAGGCCTTAGAACTTGAATGCACCTCGTATTTTGACAAGCGAGCCACGATTTCTTATGTGCTACCATCTCGTCTCAGAGTACCACTTACAAAGTACGGCCTCAGGAATTTGTTGCACAGTTACAAAAGTCACGGTCTACCTTATTTTAGCAGCTTTCTTCGACCAACGTCAGCGATTCGACAGCAAAATGCGCAGAAGACATTGCAAGTGACTGACAAATGTTAATCGAAACAATACTTGTTTAAACAACCTTCACGCTTCTGATGCACAGTACGGTTGATTGTGATGTAGTGTTTTAAGGATCTTTCACTCGCTTATGAATAGTGGTCAACATAATTCAAGGAGCCATAACAGTGGAGGTAGCTGAACACACTGTAGCCGTTGTTAACTGCTGTACAAGATGGCGTGCATAATAATAAGATTCATTTGCAGAGATGTGGCAAAACATTACTCCTGCAGACGATTTCTCTGTTTCCTGGAAAGCGAAGAGGTTTGCCATTTATCTTCCTCTGGACTTCTGTTCCGACCATGGCTAGCACCGAACTAATCCTCTTCCTGCAGTGGTTTAGTTGACAGTTAACTGAAGTGATCAATAAGACAACAGAAGGAAGCTATAGACAACAGAAATGCATCTGTTCTGGTAAAATCGAGTATATTGTTCCTCCAATAACACTTAAGAAATTTTGGAGGTATGAATTAAACAACGCCTTCAGTCACAACTTTTTCGTGTTTTATTAACTACACGATGCATTTCGGACCCTGTGGGTCCATCATCAGCTGCACTTTGTCTTAATACATGTTTTATTTCGTCTCCTGAATGAGGTGAAATGCGTTTTCCTGTCACGAAAAGGTTTAATGTTAGGTTATGAATTTCGTAAGTCGAACGCGGGAAATATGTGCAAAATAGTGGAAAATGAACAGTGTAAACTTACCACATAAACCAAGGAAAGCATTTTCAACGTTTTAGTACCGCAAACATTCTTTTCTCCGTCGTTTTAGCACATGTCACTTCATTCAGGATGTACATTTGCGCACACATGTTTATAAACACTTCACAGATTTTTTGTACCTGGTATTGTCAAAGATGAATTTATTCGTAGTGCTAAGGATATGACTATAACCAATAGACACATGCAAGGAATAATTTTAGAATAGGTCTTTAAAATTATTGAAATAACTATGGCTTGCGAAATCTGTTTGTTCATTTAACATAGATTCTAGTTTTTTTATTATTTTATGTGGAGGTATACCTCCAGTTGTTCTAACAGACTTAGAGTCTTACCATTGGGTTCGTTACGTAGAATTACCAAATTGTTTTCTAGACTGTTGATGACATGTTTAGTTTCCAACATATGTTGTCCGCCGGCCGCAGTGGCCGAGGGGTTCTCGGCGCTTCAGTCTGGAACCGCGCGCCCGCTACGGTTCCATGTTCAAATCCTGCCTTGGGCATGGATGTGTGTGATGTCCTTAGGTTAGTTAGGTTTAAGTAGTTCTAAGATCTAGGGGCCTGATGACCTCAGATGTTAGCCCCATAGTGCTCAGAGCCATTTGAATCATATGTTGTGCAATGACTGATTTTTCGAAATTCTTGAGCCTGAAAGCATTTACATGTTCTTGAAAACGGGTCTTGAAGTTTCTGCCTGTTTTCCCTACATAGTAGGCAGGACAAGTGGGGCATGATACTTTGTACACTCCGCTGTTGTTGTATGTTTGTGTATTTGATTTTACATTATGGAAACTAAACATGTCATCAACAGTCTAGAAAACAATTTGGTAATATTACATAACGAACCCAATGGTAAGACGCTACGTCTGTTAGAAAAACTGGAGATATACCTCCACATAATCAAAAAACTAGAATCTATGTTTCGAGCGGTCAACGGGCGTTGCAGTCACGGACTGTACGGCTGGATCCGGCGGAGGTTCGAGTCCTCCCTCGGGCATGGGTGTGTGTGTTTGACCTTAGGATAATTTAGGTTAAGTAGTGTGTAAGCTTAGGGACTGATGACCTTAGCAGTTAAGTCTCATAAGATTTCACACACTTTTTTTTTAGAATCTATGTTAAATAAACAAACAGATTTCACAAGCCATAGTTATTTCAGTGATTCCAAAGACTGTTCTAAAGTTATTCCTTGCATATGTCAATTGTTTATAGTTATATCTTTAGCACTACGAATAAATTCATCTTTGACAACACCAGGTACAAAAAAATCTGTGAAGTGTTTATAAACATGTGTGCGCAAATGTACATCCTGAATGAAGTGACATGTACTAAAATGACGGAGAAAAGAATGTTTGCTGGTACTAAAACGTTGAAAATGCTTTCCTTGGTTTATGTGGTAAGTTCACACTGTTCGTTTTCCACTATTTTGCACATATTTCCCGCGTTTGACTTACGAAATTCATAACCTAACATTAAACCTTTTCGTGACAGGAATATGCATTTCACCTCATTCAGGAGAAGAAATAAAACATGTATTAAGACACAGTACAGCTGATGATGGACCCACAGGGTCCGAAATGCATCGTGTAGTTAATAAAACACGAAAAAGTTGTGACTGAAGGCGTTGTTTAATTCATACCTCAAATGTTTTGAATACAGTCACGTTTTAAGCTGCAAAGTATGGATAAAATTAAACTTCAGAAATTGGCGAGGTAGCCTGACACACGAGTATAGCCGTACATTTATGAAAGCCAGGTCCTACTGCTTCTTGCAGGACAACAGTATAAAACACACACACTCATTAGTATGAAAAGCATTAAGTTAAAACGGTCTAGCCCTGGAACTACGAGAGAGTGGAAGGACAGAGAACGTGTAGATGTTAGTTCAGTAGCATGAATGGCAACGTTAGCGGGGCAGGGGGGCAGGGCACTTCAAACAACTATTCCGGTATCGTCCTAAATATCGCCTGGTCTGCTGCGTGATGAATGATTGGCAGCATAACTAAGGACGCTACTGAATGTGTACTCAGAGATCAATTTAACCTCGCGAGCGGAAAGGTTCATGGAGGCAAACTGTGAACAGAGCATGCTCACTGTCGCTAAGATGAAGCCTGGTCGCGAACTCACGACCTTCGTAAATGCTCACCACCGTTCAGCACTATCAGCTAGTCACAACAGGGCCGATCATCGTGTCCCTCGTCACTTCAAATGTTTCAAATGGCTCTCAGCACTATGGGACTTAACTTCGGTGGTCATCAGTCCTCTAGAACTTAGAACTACTTAAACCTAACTAACCTAAGGACATCACACACATCCATGCCCGAGGCAGGATTCGAACCTGCGACCGTAGCAGTCCCGCGGTTCCGGACTGCGCGCCTAGAACCACTAGTCCCTCGTCACTCTTGTGGCCGACGAGCTCTCGACACAATAACTTGGGTTGGGTAGAGCTGGGGGAGAAGACCAAACTGCGAGGTCATCGGTCTCATCGGAGTAATGAAGGATGGGGAAGGAAGTCAGCCGTGCCCTTTCAAGGAACCATCCCGGCATTTACCTGAAACGATTTGGGGAAATCAAGGAAAACGCAAATCAGGATGACCGGACGCGGGACACAATAAGCACCCGTCAACAAAAAGATCTTATATCCATCCTAAGCAGCGCTGCGGTTACCGTTAGATCCCTTTTGCAGCGGTCAGAAACCACCCCCTAGGGTCGGGACTGCTGAAGAGGGGGCAACTACGGCGAAAACGGTGGGCACTTTCGTGTCCTTCCGCGACTAGTAGCCTTGGCCTGAATTTGAAACTAACGGCTGGCTAGCCGCTGCCAATATTCGCCATCTTGTGGCATTGTAGAATTGATCAAATTCGGACCCAAAAAATTCGTCCGCTGCTCGACCCTGTAGTCTGCTGGTTACACAAGCCGAGGATGGTTTCAGATCGTTGGGGAAAACCAGTCGATTACGAATAAATGGAGATTAATT
Organism: Schistocerca americana; assembly: GCF_021461395.2. Classification (NCBI taxonomy): domain Eukaryota; kingdom Metazoa; phylum Arthropoda; class Insecta; order Orthoptera; family Acrididae; genus Schistocerca; species Schistocerca americana. Next base: position 224,238,875 of record NC_060120.1, on the reverse strand, counting down.
ATGAAGGCTTTTGAACTAAAAAGCCGGCCGTTGTGGCCGTGCGGTTCTAGGCGCTACAGTCTGGAACCGAGCGACCGCTACGGTCGCAGGTTCGAATCCTGCCTCGGGCATGGATGTGTGTGATGTCCTTAGATTAGTTAGGTTTAATTAGTTCTAAGTTCTAGGCGACTGATGACCTCAGAAGTTAAGTCGCATAGTGCTCAGAGCCATTTGAACCATTTTGAAATAAAAATTTAATCAACTCGAGATGCATGCCAAACGAAAGGTAATTTTCTGACCCGAATGTGATCTCAAAGGTACTGAGTTGATTTACTTAGTGCCTTCTCCCTTTGACACTGAGTTGGAACATGCAGCAGCATAGACCGGTGGCAGACCTTGTGGCCAGTCCACGAAAAGTCTGCGCTCTACAACATTGCGGGAAGACAGGCATGTCATATGAACAAACTGCGTGAGCACTTTACAAAATTATATGAACATCAGATCAAGGCGCTAAATGAATATTCCCTTATAACGTACTGGGCTAGCCTCCTCCTTCCTCAATAGGATAACCGCAGCATATGCCAAAACTGCACAAACAAGTTTCATAGCTATACATACTTCTGTTAAACTTTTTGTATTGCCACTGTAGCCTGAAGTTAGATTTATATCTCGAAAAATATTGTTTAAGTAAATAATTTAATTGCCGCGCGGAGTGGCCGCGCGGTTTGAGGCGTCACGTCACTGACTGCACGGCCCTTCCCGCCGGAGGTTCGAGTCCTCCCGCGGGCATGGGTGTGTGTGTTGTTCTTAGCATAAGTTAGTTTAAGTAGTGTGCAAGTCTAGAGACCGATGACCTAAGCAGTTTGGTCCTTTAGCAATTCACAGACATTTGAACATTTGAAATAATTTAATTAATCAACAAATTTTGTGACTGACAGCTGTCTCCGGAAAAACCTTTCCATATTTTTGAAACAGTCGAGGTCAATTAACAATCAATATGGCTTTAAATCGTTCCCTACCACTATCCATTGTTAGAATAATTATCATGGGAACTGCTTAATATTTCCTTTTCTGTTATTTTCTGCTAGTTTAGAATCTACGGTAAAAGAACTGTAATTTAGAAACAATGTGATACGTTTCTGTATGATGTATGTCAATATTGAACCTATACAATCCGCCACAGTGACCAGGAGGATATAACATACCATTGTGCAGAAAAGAAAAAAGGCAAATAAACAACGGTGTCTCGGGGTGAGGTGGTAGCAGGAGGAAGGGGGGGGGGGGCGCAGGATCGCCCTAAATTTTACACTAGGACAGCGCAAAAACCAAATAAACCGAGAAGTAACTACTTCTTGAGCTAGTGACAGAAGTGATACCTGCTTCGTAGTGGACTGCAGAGGGAGTTATGCCATTTCGCTATGTTAAAGATAGTGCTCTGGCAATATCGAAACAATATTTTGAGTGAGTACCCTTCTCCAGTGAGTCACATTTTCATACTTACCCTTCGCTTGAGTAGACTGTATGGCTAGCAGAGATTTTTTTTATTTGAACAAATTATTATGTTGTTCACAAATCCCAACACCTCCTAAGTTATCCGCGCTAATTAAGGCCACATAAGCATGGTGTTTCGCGAATGTACTTCTGACCAAAAGCAACTCTCGTAGCTAGAGTCCACATGTTTATTAATCCTGCCTTTTGCGTTCTTGTGGAGATATTTCCATAGCAACTTTCATCCCCTAACAAATATATATTTATATCTAACCAAGAAGTGAAACACCAGTTTTCATAAATTTCGCCTTAAAATTCTTTTAATGTAACGAAATATTTTCGTCCTCTATTGCACTCCCTTAGGGACTGATTTTCCAGAAACACAGTAAAACACTTTTTTTTTTATTTCCAACCCACAAGTCAAATACCAGTTGTCATGGACGTAGCCTTAAAAAACCTTTGTTGTTGTTGTTGTTGGCCGGCCGCGGTGGTCGTGCGGTTCTAGGCGCTCCAGTCCGGAGCCGCGCTGCTGCTACGGTCGCAGGTTCGAATCCTGCCTCGGGCATGGATGTGTGTGATGTCCTTAGGTTAGTTAGGTTTAAGTAGTTCTAAGTTCTAGGGGACTAATGACCATAGCAGTTGAGTCCCATAGTGTTCAGAGCCATTTGAACCATTTTGTTGTTGTTGTTGTTGTTGTCTTCAGTCCTGAGACTGGTTTGATGCAGCTCTCCATGCTACTCTATCCTGTGCAAGCTTCTTCACCTCCCAGTACTTACTGCAACCTACAACCTTCTGAATCTGCATAGTGTATTCATCTCTTGGTCTCCCTCTACGATTTTTACCCTCCACGCTGCCCTCCAATGATAAATTTGTGATCCCTTGATGCCTCAGAACATGTCCTACCAACCGGTCCCTTCTTCTAGTCAAGTTGTGCCACAAGCTCCTCTTCTCCCCAATTCTATTCAATACCTCCGCCTTAGTTATGTGATCTACCCATCTAATCTTCAGCATTCCTCTGCAGCACCACATTTCGAAAGCTTCTATTCTCTTCTTGTCCAAAGTATTTATCGTCCATGTTTCACTTCCATACATGGCTACACTCCATACAAATACTTTCAGAAACGATTTCCAGACACTTAAATCTATGCTCGATGTTAACGAATTTGTCTTCTTCAGAAACGTTTTCCTTGCCATTGCCAGTCTACATTTTATATCCACTCTACTTCAACCATCCTCAGTTATTTTGCTCCCCAAATAGCAAAACTCCTTTACTACTTTAAGTGTCTCATTTCCTAATCTAATTCCCTCAGCATCACCTGATTTAATTCGACTACATTCCATTATCCTCGTTTTGCTTTTGTTGATGTTCATCTTGTATCCTCCTTTCAAGACACTGTCCATTCCGTTCAACTGCTCTTCCAAGTCCTTTGCTGTCTCTGACAGAATTACAATGTCATCAGCGAACCTCAATGTTTTTATTTCTTCTTCATGGACTTTAACAATCCTTTAGTAGTTCTTTATTAATTATTTATTATCAAAAAACCGCCGGCCATTGTGGCCGAGCGGTTCTAGGCACTTCAGTCCGGAACCGCGATGCTTCGAATCATGCCTCGGGCATAGATATGTGTGATGTCCTTAGGTTAGTTAGGTTTAAGTAGTTCTAAGTCTAGGGGACTGATGACCTCAGATGTTAAGTCCCATAGTGCTTAGAGCCATTTGAACCCTTTTTTTTAAGAAAACCTTTCACCCACTATTGACTTTCTAAAAATGCTATACACGCACTTTTTATTTTCTGACTTAAACCAAAATTCCGGTTTTCGTAGTTCTAGCTCCAAAATTCCCTTAATAACGACATATTTTCAAAAGGTTTCTCGTCCCCTATTTCACCCTCTTAAGAGTGGATTTTCGGAAAATCCTTCTTAGACGATACCTATATTATCAGATCCACAACCTTTCCAAATTTCTAGTTTCTATCCTCAGCGGTTTGGGCTGGGCGGTGATGGGTCAGTCAGGACATTGCCTTTTATTTATAGAGATGTAGGTCATTGTTTCCAGGCAACACTCAGTGAAGAGACCTTCTGCAACCATTAGGTGACAACCAATACGACGAGTGGTAGTGTTATGATGTCACCAGTGATACAGTAGCGTTATCTACACCCTAGAATGCAAAGGTAACGAATCATTCCTTGGTCATCACAGTCACTTGACTAGGATAATATCATGTTTCAACAAAATAACGCCCTTTTAAACCAAGTTTTGGTCAATAGTAATCAGTCCTCATGATCTTTTTTTGTTTCTTCGTAATTTCATTCCCCCCATGGGGAGAAAGGAGGAGGGAATGGTGATTACCGAGCAGCGATATAGACTGAGGTGGCAGAAGTCTTGGGGTACCTCCTGACATCGTGTCGCATCTCCTTTTGCCCGGCGTAGCTCGGCAACTTGTCGTGGCATGGACTCAACAAGTCGTTGGAGGTCCCCTGCAGAAATATTGAGCCGTGCAGTCTGTATAGCGGTCCATGACTGCGAAAATCTGCTGGTGCGGTATCTTGTGCGCCATCTGACCTCTCGATTGTGTCCCATACATGTTCGATGGGATTCATGCACCATTATGGAGCCACCGCTAGTTTGTACAGTGCGTTGTTGTCAACCTGAGTCCAATGCTTCGTGGGGTATGCGCCACACTTGAATCCCACCGTCAGCCCTTACCAACTGAAACCGGGACTCATCTGGCCAGGTCACTGTTTTCCAGTCGCCTAGGGTCCAACCGATATGGTCACGAGCCAAGGAGAGGAGCCGTAGGCGATATGCTGTTAGTAAAGACACTCCTGCCGGTCGTCTGCTGCCATGGCCCATTAACGCCAGATTTCGCCGCACTGTCATAACGCATACGTTCCTCATACGTTCCACACTGATTTTCTGCGGTTATTTCAAGCAGTTTTGCTTGTCTACGAGCTGTCACAACTCTACGCAAACGCCCCTGCCCTCGGCCTTTAAGTGAAGGCCGCTGGCCACAGCGCTGGTCGTGGTGAGAGGTAATGCCTGAAATATGATATCCTAGTAACACTCTTGAAAGAGTGGATCTCGAAATACTTAATTCCGTAACGAGTTCCCCAGGAATTTCTCATGCGTCTAGTTCCAAATACTATTCCGCGTTCAAAGTCTATTAATTTCTGTCGTCCGGCCATAACAACGTCGGAAACCTTTTCACGTGAAACACCTGAATACAAATGACAGCTACGCCAATGCGCTGCTCTTTTATACGCTTTACTACCGCTATCCGTTTTGCCATCTCAGTGTACGCATATTCTGTCACATATTTTCACCCTGACACATTCGGGACCTGTACCACTCTTCAGTAATGTACCGATGTTGACTGTGGAAATCTAGATTTACTACAATAAATTACCGATTTTTTGCGACTGACTGCTGTCCTCCCTTAAATTTTTCCTAAATGTTGCGTAGGATGTTTCTGCGACGGGACTTGGTTACCAGCCCGATATTCACCTAGAGGGATGAGGAAAACCGACTAAGAATGAAGTCTACGTTGGCCGGCACACCAGCCCTCATCGGTATTCCGCGAGGCGGATTCGATCCGCGCCTATCGTGACTTACCATGTCCTTGAAGCGGTCGCGTTGCAATCCAGAGGGGTGGAAGGCAATTCCATTGAAGGACAGAAACACTTGTTTCTGACTTTTTTTGGTGCCGAGAAACAAACAACACACTGAATGAGATGAAGTATTGTCTAATGTGTATCTGTGAGTATAGTTTTTCTATGGTAATAAAGCTGGACATTTAGAAATAAATCTATACATTTCGAAATATATGAACATTTTTTCTACTGTTTCGGTTCTCATCAGTTTACCAAAGAAACTTGTAAAGAACATCTGTTAGAAATTTAATTTCAAGCTAGGAGGGAGAACAGCATCGGGAGTAAATTTTTTAATCTATTTAACGAAGATTGATTTCAGCTGCTGTGTAGTTATCTTCAGTGCTATTATATCCAAGTAGTGATGAGTCATCGTAAATAAAATCGCACGTGGTACCACATTGCCATTACAGATACCAAACAGTTAAAATAGCGTTATCTGTAATGACAACGTGGTAAGATATGCGATTTTTTTTTACGATGAGTCATGACGACTTGGATATAACTGCTCTGAAAATAGCTACACAGCAGCTGAAATCGATCCCTGGCTGGATAGCTGGGGTAGATCAGGGATCGATGCTGTACCTCCTCCTATGTTCTATCTCATTAAAACGGTTGTGCAGCACGCAGTTCCTGATGGAAGCAAACCTGAAGTTAATAGTTCCTAGATCCTGATACTACATTCCAACTCTTATGTTAACTCTCTGTCCCCAAGGTGGATTGGAAGGACGTTAACAACAAGGTCGGGTGGGACCCCACCCGAGTAGAGCGTACGACGGAGAAGGAGACCCCTCCAATACTGTGAGCTTGACGAGCCAGAAGGATATTCTAGCTGGGGATAATCCCTGAGCTACATCGGGCATGCGCTCAAAAGCAAATAGGGCGCGCGGGTGATTTTCCATCCCACGTTGCGGGCAGAGGGTTAAGGATGGTTTCGGGCCTTTTGGTCCACTGCTCAAGCGCGTGCCTAGAAAACCGAGAGGTCGAGAGATTGAACCTTGGTCAGACCACGGAAATTTTCAGTCTTCCCTCTGTCTAACATTCAACTATGTGAGGAATCGCCAGAAACGGATTTCAATTTAAACTGTAGGACCCGTTTCGTCAGTTGGATAACTGGTATGGCTCAGTGACACGCGAAGTCGCCAAAATGGCGTCCAGTTGAAAAACATGCGCACAGCCATTGACTCATACGAAATTATTATTATTACTATTATTATTACTATAACCTCACTTAAGCCTTTCTCCGCAGAGATAGCCGAAATGACGTGTTCGTTTTCCGTCCAGCGTGAACACATCAGTATTTTAGTAAACAGAAGGTGGTGGAGGGAGTAAGGAAAGGAAAGGAAAGGAAGTGATGGTATCAGCTGCATCGGAACTTTAAGCAGAATCTGCGGCATCAAGTGAAAATGTGATTCACTCTCTCCCACTTAGCGCCACGACTTATCCGCAGGTCCGTCCGTGTCGTTTTATGCTCGCTAATTGTACATTCCCACTGGAGGTCGAAAGTAAATGTGCATCTGCGCTAATGGTTTTGGGTTCATAGCCCATCGAGCTGTATCAATTACATTAATGCTTGGTGTCTGTACTTTCAGACACGTCCAAAAAAACAGACACCACATATTCAAATAATACATCGACCCGCCAGGGTAGCCGAGAGCGCTAACGCGCTGCTTCCTGGACTCGGGTAGGCGCGCCGGCCCCAGATCGAATCCGCCCGGCTGATTAACGACGAGGGCCGATGAGCCGGCCAGCCTGGATGTGGTTTTTAGGCGGTTTTCCACATCCCCCTAGGTAAATACCGGACTGGTCCCCATGTTCCACCTCAGTTACATGGCTCGCAGCCATCTGAACACTTCCGCACTATTCCACGGATTACACTCGACGCAGACAGTTGGGGTACACTCATTCCGTCCCGGGGGGTACGGGGTGGCGGCAGGAAGGGCATCCGGCCACACCGTAAACATTAACATGCCAGATCCGATTAACGATGGCTGACCCTGCGTAACTGTGGGACAAGGCTCAAGTGATAGAATTCATATAATACATCACCATTTGATTGTGCCGTCGTCTTGCGGTCCGTTCCTTTTCGTTGATGACCAGTGTGAATCGGCCTCAACACTACAGAAGAACGTGCACCACGTACATTCCTGTGGAACGGTGCATTGAGAGAGATACCCTGAAACTAACTAGCTGGGTGTCTTAGCAGACGCTGCACATGGAACGGCGTCACTCCTAGGGGAAACCAGGCCCTATTTTTTACAGGTTTCCTCCGGTGCATGATTAGCATGTCAGAGACAAACGTCCGGTGTTTGCTCCCCCACGGCTCCTTTGGAGCCGCCGCCTGTGCCACGTCGCGTCGCGTGCTCCGTCTCGGCCCCTCCCCCCCTAACCCTCCACTGCCCTTCCCCTCCCCTCCCCGCCCCCTCCACCACGTGCATGTGAATGAGACACGGCACGGCGTGGCGCGGCCCGTGTCAAGGCCGGCCGCTGGCTGGCTGGCTATGGGGACATTACCTGTCAGCGCAGGCGCACGTGCGCGCGGCGCAGCCCCACCTGCCCACCACAGCCGCAGCCGCCACAAAGGGCACACCCCGCACAAAAGCACCCTCCTCCAGCGTCTAAAGCGTTATTGCCTCACAGCCGTTCAACAGAGTTCTCTGTCGCTGTTGACTCTCAGTTATTTATAACGCACCGCTACCGAGGGCTCAATTCGTAATGTCGCAGAAGCCCGCCGCGTTCCCGTAGACTTCACGAAGGGCAGCGTACGCGATTTCGCTGAACGACACATGTTCCCCATTGTCTATAACGAAAAAAGAATCAAAAAACCTTACAGTTCTACTTTTATTGTATTTGAAATGACATTAATGCAAACCCCCACAAATAATACAGTGTCCCAAACCCTCAGCTCCCGAGGATATATACAGGGTGAGTCGCGTAAGACGTGACACTCACTTTATTCCGGGGGCGATTGGACGTATCGGCATGCGGTTTTCGGCGAACCATAGCTGACTATGGGGCACATACGTTGGTACATGCACAATAATCACAACGTTTATATTGACCGAGATAATGAAGGCAAGTACATGTTTTTTAAATGGGACGTGTTGTGACTTGGCAAGACTGCCAAGCCACTATGAGATAGCCGAAAGGCACGCGTTTAAGCTCACGCAGGCTGGCGTGAGGTCTGGAACAGGTAAAGTAATTATACTAACAAAAAAGGTACGTAGCTTCTGGAATACTTAACTTTAATCCATAATTGGTAAACATCTGTCTGACGGTACATGCATCACAAGATAAATAGCAAATGATAATGGCGCCTTGCTAGGTCGTAGCAAATGACGTAGCTATGCTAACTATCGTCTCGGCAAATGAGAGCGTAATTTGTCAGTGAACCATCGCTAGCAAAGTCGGCTGTACAACTGGGGCGAGTGCTAGGAAGTCTCTCTAGACCTGCCGTGTGGCGGCGCTCGGTCTGCAATCACTGATAGTGGCGACACGCGGGTCCGACGTATACTAACGGACCGCGGCCGATTTAAAGGCTACCAGCTAGCAAGTGTGGAGTCTGGCGGTGACACCACAGGACGGTATACTTTTTTACCATCATTCGAACACTCTGGAAAAGACGCGTATAGTGATGTAACGCATGTTGCTATTGTGATTCAAACTTTACTTAAAAGAGAGCGGATGAGGATTTACCTCCGTAGCGTTGGCCGTGCATGCTGCAAAGAGCACGGCAACTCGGCCTGCGGGTCACGCGAGGCGTCTTTATAGTCTGCAGCCGCTTCCGACCTGCAATCGTACAATATTTCCCAGCGTCTTTTAAGCGAAGTTTGAATCACAGTAGACCCAGAGCGTTCGAATGATGGTAAAAAAAGTATAGTGTCCCATTTAAAAAACGTGTACTTGCCTCATTATCTCGGTCAATGTAAACGTTGTGATTATTGTGCATGTACCAAAGTATGTGCCCCATAGTCGGCTATGATTCGCCGAACACCGTTTGTCGATACGTGCAATCGCCATCGGAATAATTGGGGCGTTAGTCTCACGCGATTCCCCCTGTATATCCTGTTATGATTTACTGTCCAGGGTTGCAGGCCCACGGTTCATACGTTGATTGGTTTTTTAACTTTACAACTAAGGAACAAAGAATTTACGTAGTGTCTGTATTTGGGCTTCAAAAATAAAAATTAACTCTAGTGAGAGGCGGGGGATTACTTTTAAAACTTCAATTATACAATGTGTGTCGGAAAAGAAGCAACATCCCAAAATCACGGACGACTGAACACGTCATATCGATCTTCAAAGAAGGTAAGCAAAATGAATGCAATAATTACCGTGGTATAACATTAGCAGGCACATCGTGTAAGATTTACGCCAAGATAATAAATCATTATCTACAAATTATTGCCGAAAAATTGGGTCAAATGGCTCTAAGCACTATGGGACTTAACATCTGAGGTCATCAGTCCCCTAGACCTTAGAACTACTTAAACCTAACTAACCTAAGGACATCACACGCATTCAAGCCCGAGCCAGGATTCGAACCTGCGACCGTTGCAGCAGCGCGGTTCCGGACTGAAGCTCCTAGAACCGCTCTGGCACAGCGGCCGGCTTTTGCCGAAAACAAAATCAAGTTTCTGTACTGATAATATTTTCATACTTGAATAAACTGCATAAAACAGAGTTCAACAGGGAAAACACATAGCTTTTATAGACTTAGAGAAAGCCTTCGACAATGTAGATAGGAAAGTCTTCTGTAACTTATTACATATGAATGGATATCCTCAGCAAATAATAAAGGTGATAGGAAGCCTATATGAAGACTCGGAATAAAGACTTACCATGCTATATCAGAAGACAGACCTATGAACTAAGCGGTTCGAAAAGGTGCAGCTCATCACTCACACTTTTTAATATATACATTGACGACATGATTGAAACATGGAAGCAACAAACCGATCCACGTTGGAGATTATCACATAGCATATATTTTTATACGATACTTTTCGCAGATAGCGTTAAAGTTGTACAGAATAGCGAGACTCCGCAACAAAGATCCATCTGTATACTGAACCAGATATCTAGGGATTATGATATGAGAATAACCCTTCCAAAAACAAAACTGATGGCTATGAAAAGGACAAAACCGCTGAGAAGTAAGATCGTGATAGGTGAAAACCCATTGAACAAGTTACTCGCTTCACTTGCCTCGGACATAATGTAAGCTATCAGAGTAGCTTCCTCCATGAACCATGGAACTTGCCGTTGGTGGGGAGGCTTGCGTGCCTCAGCGATACAGATGGCCGTACCGTAGGTGCAACCACAACGGAGGGGTATCTGTTGAGAGGCCAGACAAACGTGTGGTTCCTGAAGAGGGGCAGCAGCCTTTCCAGTAGTTGCAGGGGCAACAGTCTGGATGATTGACTGATCTGGCCTTGCAACACTAACCAAAACGGCCTTGCTGTGCTGGTACTGCGAACGGCTGAAAGCAAGGGGAAACTACAGCCGTAATTTTTCCCGAGGGCATGCAGCTTTACTGTATGGTTAAATGACGACGGCGTCCTCTTGGGTAAAATATTCCGGAGGTAAAATAGTCCCCCATTCGGATCTCCGGGCGGGGACTACTCAGGAGGACGTCGTTATCAGGAGAAAGAAAACTGGCGTTCTACGGAACGGAGCGTGGAATGTCAGATCCCTTAATCGGGCAGGTGGGTTAGAAAATTTAAAAAGGGAAATGGATAGGTTGAAGTTGGATATAGTGGGAATTAGTGAAGTTCGGTGGCAGAAGGAACAAGACTTTTGGTCAGGTGAATACAGGGTTATAAATACAAAATCAAATAGGGGTAATGCAGGAGTAGGTTTAATAATGAATTAAAAAATAGGACTGCGGGTAAGCTACTACCAACAGCATAGTGAACGCATTATTGTGGCCAAGATAGACACGAAGCCCATGCCTACTACAGTAGTACAAGTTTATATGCCAACTATATCTGCAGATGATGAAGAAATTGATGAAATGTATGATGAGATAAAAGAAATTATTCAGGTAGTGAAGGGAGAGGAAAATTTGATAGTCATGGGTGACTGGAATTCGACAGTAGGAAAAGGGAGAGAAGGAAACATAGTAGGTGAATATGGATTGGGGCTAAGAATTGAAAGAGGAAGCCGTCTGGTATAATTTTGCACAGAGCATAACTTAATCATAGCTAACACTTGGTTCAAGAATCATAAAAAAAGGTTGTATACATGGAAGAATCATGGAGATACTAGTAGGTATCAGATAGATTATATAATGGTAAGACAGAGATTTAGGAACCAGGTTTTAAATTGTAAGACATTTCCGGGAGCAGATGTTGACTCTGACCACAATCTATTGGTTATGAACTGTAGATTAAAACTGAAGAAACTGCAATAAGGTGTGAATTTAAGGAGATGGGACCTGGATAAACTGAGTAAACCAGAGGCTGTACAGAGTTTCAGGGAGAGCATAAGGGAAAAATTGACAGGAATGGGGGAAAGAAATACAGTAGAAGAAGAATGGGTAGCTTTGAGGGATGAAGTAGTGAAGGCAGCAGAGGATCAAGTAGGTAAAAAGACGAGAGCTAGTAGAAATCCTTGGGTAACAGAAGAAATATTGAATTTAATTGATGAAAGGAGAAAATATAAAAACGCAGTAAATGAAGCAGGCAAAAAGGAATACAAACGTCTCAAAAATGAGATCGACAGGAAGTGCAAAATGGCTAAGCAGGCATGGCTAGAGGACAAATGTAAGGATGTAGAGGCTTATCTCACTAGGGGTAAGACAGATACAGCCTACAGGAAAATTAAAGAGACCTTGGTTCAAATGGCTCTGAGTACTATGGGACTCAACTGCTGAGGTCATTAGTCCCCAAGAACTTAGAACTAGTTAAACCTAACTAACCTAAGGACATCACAAACATCCATGCCCGAGGCAGGATTCGAACCTGCGACCGTAGCGGTCTTGCGGTTCCAGACTGCAGCGCCTTTAACCGCACGGCCACTTCGGCCGGCTAAAGAGACCTTCGGAGAAAAGAGAGCCACTAGTGTGAATATCAAGAGCTCAGATGGAAACCCAGTTCTAAGCAAAGAAGGGAAAGCAGAAAGGTGGAAGGAGTATATAGAGGGTCTATACAAGGGCGGTGTACTTGAGGACAAAAGTATGGAAATGGAAGAGGATGTAGATGAAGATGAAATGGGAGATACGATACTGCGTGAACAGTTTGACAGAGCACTGAAAGACCTGAGTCGAAACAAGACCCCAGGAATAGACAACATTCCATTAGAGCTACTGACGGCCTTGGGAGAGCCAGCCCTGACAAAACTCTACCATCTGGTGAGCAAGAAGTATGAGACAGGTGAAATACCCTCAGACTTCAAGAAGAATATAATAATTAAAATCCCAAAGAAAGCAGGTGTTGACAGATGTGAAAATTACCGAACTATCAGTTTAATAAGTCACTGCTGCAAAATACTAACACGAATTCCTTACAGACGAATGGAAAAACTGGTAGAAGCCGACCTCGGGTAAGATCAGTTTGGATTCCGCAGAAATGTTGGAACACGTGTGGCAATACTGACCCTACGACGTATCTTAGAAAATAGATTAAGGAAAGGCAAACCTACATTTCTAGCATTTTTAGACTTAGAGATAGCTTTTGACAATGTTGACTGGAATACTCTCTTTCAAAATCAAAAGGTGGCAGGGGTAAAATACAGGGAGCGAAAGGCTACTTACAATTTGTACAGAAACCAGATGGCAGTTATAAGAGTCGAGGGGCATGAAAGGGAAGCAGCGGTTGGGAAGAGAGTGAGACAGGTTTGTAGCCTGTCCCCGATGTTATTTAATCTGTTTACAGAGCAAGCAGTAAAGGAAACAAAAGAAAAATTCGGTGTAGGTATTAAAGTCCATGGAAAAGAAATAAAAATGTTGAGGTTCGCCGATGATATTGTAATTCTGTGAGAGACAGCAAAGGACTTGAAAGAGCAGTTGAACGGAATGGACAGTGTCTTGAAAGGAGGATATAAGATGAATATCAACAAAAGCAAAACGAGGATAATGGAATGTAGTCGAATTAAGTCGGGTGATGCTGAGGGAATTAGATTAGGAAATGAGACACTTAAAGTAGTAAAGGAGTTTTGCTATTTGGGGAGGAAAATAACTGATGATGGTCGAAGTATAGAGGATATAAAATGTAGACTGGTAATGGCAAGGGAAGCGTTTCTGAAGAGGAGAAATTTGTTAACATCGAGTATAGATTTAAGGCTCAGGAAGTCTTTTCTGAAAGCATTTGTATGTAGTGTAGCCATGTATGGAAGTGAAACATGGACGATAAATAGTTTGGACAAGAAGAGAATAGAAGCTTTCGAAATGTAGTGCTACAGAAGAATGCTGAAGATTAGATGGGTAGATCAGATAACTAACGAGGAGGTATTGAATAGAATTGGTGAGAAGAGGAGTTTGTGGCACAACTTGACAAGAAGAATGGACCGGTTGGTAGGACATGTTCCGAGGCATCAAGGGATCACAAATTTAGCGTTGGAGGGCAGCGTTGGGGGAAAAAAATCGTGGAGGGAGACCAAGGGATGAATACACTAAGCAGATTCAGAAGGATGTAGGTTGCAGTAAGTACTGGGAGATGAAGAAGCTTGCACAGGATAGAGTAGCATGGAGAGCTGCATCAAACCAGTCTCACGACAGAAGACAACAACAACAACAACATCAGAGTAGACTTAGCCGCGTGGGATTAGCCGAGCGGTTTAAGATACTTCAGTCATGGACTGTGCGGCTGGTCCCGGTGGAGGTTCGATTCCTCCCTCGGGCATGGGCGTGTGTGTTTTGTCCTTAGGATAATTTAGGTTAAGTAGTGTGTAAGCTTAGGGGCTGATGACCTTAGAAGTTAAGTGCCATAAGATTTCACACACATTTGAACATTTTTAAAGTAGACTCAACATTGACAACAAAATGCAGAAATACCAAATGATATGCGAAATAATCCATAGAACACTGAGAAATAAAGTGAGAAAACGCAAAAACAGGTTTTATAAGGTAGCGACTACCCCCACATAGCTATTTGGAAGCGAAACTTCTATAACTACTAAACAGCAAGAAAGCAGAATCCGGGAGGCAGAAATAAAATTTCTAAGAGGATTTAAGTGCTATACAAAACAACATACAAGAGCAGAGCTTGGGATATATGCTTTAAATGAGAAGATCAAGTCTAATCGACAAATCTGTCCAGAACATCTATAAAGAATGCCCGATTCATGACTACGAAAAAAAGCCTCAAATTTTAAACATTTGGGTACAAGCTAGCTACGTGTGAAGACCAAGAAAAAGATGGATGGATACTTGGAAGATGGAACAGGCCTATGATGAAAACAGAAGAAGAACTCTAGTGAAGTAAGTTCAACCATTTCCCAGCATCAGTGTCACCACTTTTACGCCAGGCAAAAACAGCGTAGCGCCATCTTCAAAACACACGCGCATCTGCAGCTGTGGAAGCGTCTGCTTACTAAATTCTTCGATGGCGTGCCAAGACTGTCCCCATAACCACTACTACTGCCGGAGAGCCCATCTTCAACTGCGGCTAGTAGCGAGTGACGGCGTTCCCAGTACATTAAACAAGCCCTACCACAAAATTATGGCGCGTCATATGAAATACATTACGTTTCATGAAATGTTCTGCTATGCTGGTGGCCAATTATTCAAATGACAATGTGTGTCCGTCAGAGACTGGCGGTTCTAATCGCAAGCAAATCGTGTTTGTATATTGACTGAACTGGTATGAAAAGGATTGGAAGGACTAAGAGCATACAACAAACTTTAGAAGAATATCGAAATAAAAATCAGAGCTATCGTGACACATATCAAGAGACTCCCTTTGATCAGAGGATTACGAAACTGAAACTGGATTTTCTCTAGGCAAAGTTTTACGAAACCGCAGCGAACGCAGACATTTGTCTGCAGGGGAACAGCGACCAATAGAAATTAAAATTGTTGTGCCGCCACAAGTTTATGGAAAATTCTCGCTTTAACTTTATCTATGTTTTAATTAATTAATACTAATAAAAAGATTATCTTCTAAGTAAATCTAGTTATAAGAATTGCAATATTTTGACCTCCTTCTTCCACTGAAATACGTCAATTACTTCAAAGGGCCTTTCTAAGTAAGTGTCTAAAATTAAGATGGTCTATGCTCTCATGTCAGGCTTTGCGGGATGACCTACTATATCAGTGCGAGTAAAGGATGGTTCTGACTTCCAATGCACGTTAGTAAAGCCGGGGATAATTTGTAAAAGATAAACCAAACACGAAAACTCTAACCACCTCAAGAAAACTGATAAAGTAAATACTACTAAAAAGATCGGCATGGAAAGGGGCGTAAAATTATCTGTCATGTTACATGAGAAGCAATGCTTATTACGTAGAAACTCATGTTATAGTTTGCAAACGGATTTTATTTTATCAATTTATTTTAAGACATACAGTAAGCAGGCACTTTTTATGTATTTTTATTTAAGCCAATACGTGTTTCGGGCTTTCGCCCGTCTTCAGCTGGCCTACTACATACCCAGCCTACAGTTGTACATCGTTAAAACATCGACAGCAAATTGGATGCTGCAGCTGGCCTGTGCAAATTAACAGTTTTGTTTAGCTACAGGTACTATCCTTCATGATTTGTATGTTTACGATATATTACTGGCTAGATGTACTTACTTTCTAGCCTGCATGTTGTTGTTTCGATTTCCGCCTTTACAATCGTGACACAAACTCTCTTCCGCTTGTATTATGCACAAAAACAGCGCAGTATTCGCTATGCTGTCGACTTACATCTTTGTTTACATATCTTTGGTCAAAGCTATATTGAACTTATACTTCGTGAAAGCATTACTTCTAGTTTAACATTCTGTACGACCAAAAAGCTGTAATAGCTTAACACGAATATGCTGAGTGCTTGTATGATTATTTAATAAGTGCAATTTTGACTGGTTAATTAAACGACATCGATTATTACAAAATAGCGTACTGCATTTCATATAAAATAATGACTATTACATACTTTACATGCGGTTGGAGTGACATTTACAAACAATAGGGCAGGAAAACTGACTTTCTTGTTGTGGAATTACTATAACACATTGGCTGGGCTCAACTGGATTATGTTTTTTCGTAGCTAGACTTATGTTGGAGTGTGGCTGTGTAAGTAAATTATGAAAATTCTGCTAGACACCACCAAGTAACCTTTCAGCTGGTAACATTTTGCATCCTTCTGTTTCGAGAAAGTCTCGGGTTTCACTCTGCAGCGAAGTGTGTGTGTTGTGCCAGTTTCCTGGCGCATTAAAGTGTGTGCCGGGATGAGACTTCAGTCTTTAACTTCGCTTTCCGTATGCAATACGACTGCCGTCTGAACTAGGCGTACACGTGGCAGTACCCGTCCTCAAGGCCTCAGTTCTGCCAACACCTCTCCCACATACCCCTACTTTTCTTTGTCATCAGTCTTCTGGCTGGTTTCATTTGGCCCCCACGACATCCTCTCCTATGCCAACCTCTCCACACCCGACCAGGACTTCCATTCTGTGTTCTCAGGTACTTGCTGGATACAGGGTGATTCAGTTAAGCCGTTCACCATCTTCAACTTTTGTCGTCCTCAGTTTCCAGTAATATGTTGATGATTATCATTTTGGATATTTGCAACTGAATAAAATCAATAATATATGCAAATTTGTGTTTATAGCATTTTGTATCACGTTCTGGAGATTATTTACTGAGGTTGCAAACAGTTAGATGCTGCTCTACACGTGTTATTCTTTTACATTTTTACAGCTGTTCTGCTCACTACCGTCCGAAGTAAGAAGGTTCAGCCAGTAATGTGGAAATTGTCCGACGGTGAGGGGAGGCCTGTTGTAGACCTACTAACTCACTAGCCATATTGGTGACACTAATCCTCTGAGTTAAGACAAGTTCACACTGGCCTTCACAGCACCATCACGTCATGGCACTGTTACTTCAGGGTGTATTCACACTGTTCGTCACGTCACGCCAACTCATTTCAAGTAGCGCAACGTGATTTCAACTCGCAAAGCTGTCCTCAATAATGTATGAACAAAAACAACAAACAACGAATAACAGAGATACAATAAAAATGATGTAGAATAACATCTGACACTGAGGTGGCAAAAGCCTTGCGATACCTCACAATATCATGTCGGACCTCCTTTTACCCATCTTCGTGCAGCAACTCGAGTTGGCATGGACGCAACAAGTCGCCGGAAGTCCCCTGCAGAAATACTGAGCCATGCTGCCTCTATAGCCGTCCATAATTGCGAAAGTGTTGCCAGCACAGAATTTTGTGCGCGAACTGACTTCTCCATTATGTCCCATTAATGTTCGATGGGATTCACGTCGGGCGATCTGGATGGCCAAATGATTCACTCGAACTGTTGAGAACATTTGCATCCATGAAAACTCAATCGTTGTTTGGGAACATCAAGTCTATGAATGGCTGCAGACGGCTTGAAAGTAGCAGAAACTAACGATTTCAAATCAATGATGGGTTCAATAGGACCAGAAGACCCACTCCATTTCATGTACACATCCCACACCATTATGGAGCCACCACGAGCTTGCACAGTGCCTTGTTGACACGTTGGTCCATCGCTTCGTGGGGCCTGAGTCATTCTCGAATCCTACCATCACCTGTTAGCAACTGAAATCTGAACTCATCTAACCAGCCCACGGTTTTCCAGTCGTCTAGGGTTCAAATGGCTCTGAGCACTATGGGACATAACATCTGAGGCCATCAGTCCCCTAGAACTTAGAACTACTTAAACCTAACTAACCTAAGGACATCACACACATCCATGCCCGAGGCACGATTCGAACCGGCTACCGTAGCAGTTGCGCGGTTCCGGACTGAAGTGCCTAGAAAAGCTCGGCCACCGCGGCCTGCAGTAGTCTAGGGTCTAACCGATATGGTCAGGAGCCCAGGGGAGGCGCTGCACGTGATGTCGTGCCGTTAGGCAAGGCACTCGCGTGCTGCCATGGCGTATTAACGCCAGATTTCTTAGCACTGTCCTAACGGATAGGTTTGTCATACGTCCGACATTGATTTCTACGGTTATTCCAAGTAGTGTTGCTTGACTTTGAGCTGTGAGAAGTCTACGCAAACCGGGGAAACCACGACCTAAGAAAAGCACGATGAAATGTAGTATGGAGGCCGAGAGCAGGGCTGTGTATCAGGAGCATATTAGTTTGGAGGACGGGGGAGGGGCTCGCGTGATCAAAAACGGACGATAACGTCAGCCATCGAAATTCGGCGTGACATGACGCGATCGAAACTTAGCGTGACATAACGTGCCGTGACGGTCAGTGTGATTGCCAGTATTTGAAATGCATTATGGAATGATTTGCCGTGACCTGACGTGACACCGTAACGGCCAGCGTGAATTGACCTTTACCTTCCCCGTCACTACGGTCCGTCACTTCTCGGCCGATGCTGTAGCTCTTTGCTTCCGGAAGCAGTAGGATGTGGTGACAGTGCTGGCGATAGCTGCCGGTCTACTGACGCTGGAGGGATGGGCTCTGCGAGTGTGTCCTGAGTCAACAGCGCGCCGGCGTCGGCGTCGGCTCGTTAGCAGGCGCGGCCAGAGGGAGCCTGTGGAATGCGCGCCACGCACGCGGCCGGTCATCCTAAGCGGCTTTCGGCGTTTTTTGCCGCCGCGCCGGCCCGACAGGCAGGTAGGTAGGTGGATGGATGCAGGCTCGGCAGTCGACAGACAAGCTCATCACACGCTGCGCCTCCCCGTGTCTGCCGTCGACATCCAGGCGTCGCCACACGAGCTTAGAGCCTGTGCAGCTCCCGAGACCCGGAAGTCAGAGTGACGTCCACGTGTCCAGCAGCGCATTTCGAGTAAACTGAGCGTGACACTGACACCACCTTGTCCAGTGGTTGAGGGATCCCTCGGTAACTGCGGAAACAACAGCTAAATATTTCACTTGCAGCAATTTCGTCCAATTTGGGACGTAAGAAAGACGATAAAGTTCGTTGTATACTGGAAAGCCAAAACATTATGAACACTGCCCACTGAGGTGGCGTAGTGGTTAGCACTCTGAACTCCCATTCGGGAGGACGACGGTTCAAACCCACGTGCAGCCATCCGGATTTAGATTTTTGGTGATTTCCCAAAATAGCTTCACGCAAATGACGGGATGGTTCCTTTGAAAGGGCACGGCCGATTTTCTTCATTATCCTTCCCTAATCTGATGGGATCGATGTGCTCGCTGTTTGGTCCCCTCCCTCAGTTCAACCAACCAACCAACGCTGGGACGGGTATTACCCTAGCGAAGATATGGGCTGTAAATGAAGAAATCCGTTGAGATAAGCGACTTGGACGAAAGGCAGATCATTATTAGCATACTGCCTGCTGTTTCCAAAGCACTTGAATATATTGTTCATGATCAAATCACTGAATTCAACCTACATGACAAATTTCAATCCGGTTTCCGTAAACATCACAGCACAAACACTGCTCTAATTAAAGTAACTGATGACCTGAAATATGCCATCGACAGCCGAAAGGCAACAATATTGACGCAAGTAGACTTCAGCAAAGCTTTTGACACTGTTAACTTTGAGATATTGCTCAGAAAAATGCAACAGCTTAAATTCTCAGATAGTGCAATGAGATGGTTTGAAAGCTATTTAAAAGACAGACAACAATGTGTTGTCTGCGTAAATGAAAATCTTCCTGGACCCTTGTCTCCTCGGGAGTGTCACAAGGATCAGTCTTAGGACCACTTTGGTTTTCTTTATATGTCAACGATATTTGGTCGGTTCTGCCCACCTGTAAATATCATTTCTATGCCGACGACCTCCAGCTCTACCTAAGCGTCAGACCTGAAGATATAAGCACTGGAATCGCTCAGATGAATAATGATCTGTCTTCAGTAGTGACATGAGCGAAAAACCTGGGCTTAAACTAAATGCAAAAAAGACCCAAGTAATCTTAATAGCCCATCAGAAATTAATAAGTTCAGATTTCCGCGAACGGCTGCCTCCTATTCTGCTCGACGGTATTCCAATACCATATCAGAAAAAAGTTAAGAACTTGGGTGTAACTTTGGTTGAGCATCTGAACTGGGCGGAGAATACAGTCGCGGTGTGCCGGAAGACGTCCACTTGTCTCTATGCTCTCAAAAAGTTTCGGGACGTATTTCCACAGGACTTGAAACGCCAGCTCGTGTAAGCACTCGCTCTACCGAACGTCCACTATTGTAATGTAATTCAACAAGGCATGAGCAGTGAAAACAAAAGACGGCTAGAACTAACAATGAATGCCTGTCTGCGTTACACCTGCAACATTCGCCGATATGATCATGTTAGTGCTTCATACTCCCAGCTAGGGTGGCTGCGGCCGGACAAATTGCGTGACTACCATACTCTATGTCTACTTCACCGATTCCACGTCGCGCAAGCGCGCCAGTACCTTGCTTCAGAGATTAAACACCTTTCATGCCATCATAATCGTAACACGAGGTCATTCTTATTTGGTATTCTAACTGGGCCCACTCACAAAACAAAAACTTTTGCAAACTCCTTCCCAGTTGCCGCTGTCCGCCTCTGGAACAAACTGCCCGTTACCTTGCGCAAAATTCAATCCCCTGCTGCTTTTAAGAGTAAGTTGAAGCATTTCCTACTATCATCCTCATAATGTTTTCCACTAAATAAATGTACAAGACAAATCCTCTCCTCTGTCAAATAGCAAAGCTAGTGTCTCCTATCTTGCTCCTTTCTCTTCTTCCTCTTCATCTCTCTCTATTAACCACGCAATCTTCTTTTCCTCTGTATTTCCTTAATTATGTTACATCATGTCTCTATTCTTCTCCTCCCTTCACCATCAGTCTCCCTCCTACTCCCTGCTGCTAGCACTCCTATCCAAAATCTCTCTACTTCATAATGTCTAATTATAACAGTAATTATCATCTACGAATATAAACTCTATATGTATGTATTTTTCCAAGTGTGCCTTTGTAATTGTTTTTTTTTTTTCACTTTTACTTGTACTAGATGTAGTTTAACATGCCTGCTGAAACATATGAATGTAAAATAAGTAGAATGCCTGGTTAGATGTAAGAGAGGGCCTGATGGCCTTAATCTTGCCAGGTTAAATAAATAAATAAATAAAAATAAATGATTTATTACGCAGAGCCTGTGAATGAGTATCTAAAACGGTGAAGCTGGTCGAAAGTTCACTTTCTATTGTCGTGGGCATCTTCAGAAAGAGGAAGAACGACAGTGGAACTACTACTAGGCGCTAAATAGTTGGACGTGCAAGACTCATCACAAAACGTGGGGTTTGGAAGCTTGTCCGCTCTGTAAAGAAGGATGGATGGTGATCTATGGCATCTCTGCCGAGAACATGGAGCTCCACAGCAGACCACCCCTAAATGTTTACATGTTGACATGGTCAACTGTGATTGAAGTGGGCATGGAACCATCGGGATTCGATCTTCGATCAGTGGAAACGTGTCAGCTCTTCGGGTGAATCACATTTTTGCTGCACTACATTGCTAATCGTCTCCACAAACGCCGTCATCGATGTGTACGGCGGCTCGAAACGTGCAGCGCGCCACAGACACAGGCTGGTAGGGGCAGTATTATGCTATGGGAGACATTCTCCTGCGCTTGCATGGAACCTATGGTAGTAATCGAAGACACGCTGACATTTGCGAACCACCTGCATCCCTTCAGGCTTGATTCCTTCCCCGCCGTTGATGTCATCTTTCAGCAGCATAATTGCCCGTGTCTCGGAGCCAGAAATACTACAGTGGTTTGAGCAGCATTATAGGGAACTCACGTTGATGTCTCGATACTTCGCCTGATGTAAATCCTATGGTAGTCATCTGGGTCGCTATAGGGCGCCATCACCCCTTACTAAAATCAGCGGCCCGTTATTTTCGCGACTTACGTGACCTGTGCGTACACATCTAATGCCCCATAGCTCCACAAACCTGCCAACAAACTGTCGGATCCCTGATAAGCAGAATTAGTGATGTATTTCGTTCCAAAGATAAACAAACAAGCTATTAAGCGGATGGTCATAATGTTCTGGCTCATCACTGTAGATTCTTGCACCAGGCAGAAGCGGAGTACATAATCGCACGTTTTATTTCCGTGAAAGTATGCTGATTAAAATTAAAGATATACAAAAGACCTGATCATTTTCGTTGCCTGCATTCATGCTATCTGGAATTACAAGACTTAAGTATCATTGTTATTTGGAGATTTCTGATGATAAATAAAAATGATTTAACTAAGATCTCGCTGTCTTACCTCTAACAAGCTATATAGCAGGTTTTATCAAATAAGCTTTATGACAGGCCGTATGTCTATTTCACTTTTCTTTAATTATATTTTATTGACATTATCTTCCTGATGTATAAGTTTTTTTAGTAAAAACCTTGAACTGCTTCGCATATGTCACTACAGACTTGAGAAACTACCTCATGTAACCAACTACCGAAATACAAAACAATCACTATCGTAAATGTCTCCAGTTGCAGATAGCCAAGGTGTTAATGCTAGTATTTCTTCAAGTTACGTTGGCCATTAGTAATTAGTGTTCACTTTTAAATTTTACTCCTCAGTTGTAATGAGAAGCCGGCAGAAAGTGTCAACCTTCGTATGCCCAATTTTAAGCTCTAACTTCAGTTCAGTGCTCAGAGCACTACTTCCACACATTTACTTACATTTTTTGACACCTTAGCAGAACAAATCGCAGTAAACACATACGAATTTTGGAAAGACTTTTAATGTGCTGTAACACTAAAACTGTGTATTTTCATAAAGCTAAAGTGTAAATACGGAATTCACCAAATATGGCATGTTAGCTTCGCACAAAGACGAATACAACGTTATTTTTTGTCCCAGAATTTGCTAGAATAGGCGAAGATGGGAAAAAAATCTTAGCATACAGCTGAATATGAACCTGATTTCTTTGGTACCGTAGCTTGGCGCCTTTATCCACACGGAAATATACTGTGTCCTGCATTCCATAACAACAGGGTAAGTATTTTCGTTAGCTGTTAATTTGCTGAAACAATCTAGCGTGATTTGGTTCTTTTTTTACCTTAGAAATGTGTATTTCTCAGTCGTTGCAGTGTGTAACTGGTTCTTTTCGTCAGTCATCTTTCAGATCCATGGAAAAATGCACTTTCTGTGACAGTATGTCCAAAATTCAGCGTCCCTGCAATTAGGTCCGATAGAGAACACTGGAGAAAGTGGAAGTATTTGAAATGTGATGAAATACCAGTTCGTTACCCATTACGTGGACGCACGAATGAGGAAACGAATAAAATTTGCGGGGAGCCATTAAAGAGCAGAAGGAAGCTACTCGTGGGTCATGTCGACCTGGACAGAATTATACGCTGAAATAGAACAAATGATCATGGAAAATGAGTGTACTTGCCCCCCCCCCCCCACCACCCCTAACGAGTTCGGTATGGAAATAAATTCGCCAGCAGGGCTGAAAAATTGTTTCTTGGATGCAGGGTTTGTTGCAGGTGAAGGAAGGACAGATAATCTAAAAATAAGACGTTGTACTACGCCACCATACTTTTCCCCTCGCCAATATTCCACATAGCCTGAATCGTTGAGGTACTAAAACTCCTTTCCATTAACAGGGAGGGATTCAAACCCTCTTCGCCAAGTATACTCTTATCGCTACCTGTTGCCGGAGGCCGTTGTTATTCTGTATCCAGTATGGGCTAGCAGCAAAGCATAGCGCCTGTAACTTTTTAACCAGTAATACAGTACTACTACGCTGGTTGCATAGCGGCGTCTCTAAGGCGGTATCAGGTGAAGGCTGCAGACGAGTGCAAATGGGAGTAGGTTAGACACGCACTGGAGTGGTCTGTCGGTGCTGGTATACGGGCGTCAGACCACAAGAACGTGCCTCCTTGCTGCGGCTTCATTTCTAGCAGCACCGGCCAAATTGTCCGAGGAATTCGTTCTCGAGCTATGAAACTTTGTGGTTAACGCATCTAAACCGCTAGTGATCCGTTGACGAACGGCTTGTAATGACCTCAATCGAGTTGCGGCAGTGCGCATTACTAAATGATATATCTGGTTAAAGACGGACGGTGTACACGTAAGCTGCTCGGTTAATGGGTCAATTACGTGGTCATGTAGCCCGTAATAGTAAGAAAATTGTCAGCTTTTAACGCACAGCAGAGTGAATCTAACGAAACTGTAAGCAAACGGGACGAGCAATAAGTGGGAATGAGGTGAAGTTTTCTCGGTGCGTGTGAGCGTGACCCTTAGTGTGTGGCGTCATTGGGGGCAGATGCAGGATGGACAGAGGGCAGGAAGCAAGGTCGGCATTACGATGGCTGACTCGGCACCTACAAACCCCCCACCCAAACACTCCACCTGCTGTTGGTTTAGGCCCCGCAGCTGTTTGGCTTCTGGCGTCGAGCCGTACGACCGCATCTCGGCTCCTCTGCTGCGTCCCAGAAGCCAGAGAAAAACCAGCACTCGGGAGAAGAAACGGGGAGGATTTCCTTTGTTCAGCGCCGCTAGTTCGTCGCCAGTGACGTCCAGCCGATGGCTGATAGTAAACCGCGAACAGCGGCACACGTTGTCGTGTCCTACAGTAGAATGTGGCCATAAGAATCTGGGCAGCGCACAAATGGCTCTGAGCACTATGGGACTCAACTACTGAGGTCATCAGTCCCCTAGAACTTAGAACTACTTAAACCTAACTAACCTAAGGACATCACACACATCCATGCCCGAGGCAGGATTCGAACCTGCGACCGTAGCGGTCACGCGGTTCCAAACTGAAGCTCTTAGAACCGCACGGCCACACCGGCCGGCGGCAGCGCACAGACACAGTAACACTGCAGATATATTTTTTCTTCAGATCAGCCAATCCGAGAAATTTGAAAGACTCCAAATGGGGACCCAACTAACCAACAGTTAGTTGCATGTTCCATAGATCATATGAACGATTCTTTCACCGAAGTAATGTGGAACATGTTAACATTAATGAACACTATTTTTTAGTCCTACTCGCGCAACAACACTTGAAAGACGATTATTTTTTTTCTTGTTTTTTACTGGTTACCAGGTTTTAAGTAGAAGCTCGTCAGTAGAATATAAGGAGTGAACCTGGAGGAATCACTTGACTACAGATGTAAAACGTGCTTTACTACTTGCCAGACATCTTGATATGGGACAAATGTTGCTGAACAGTGAACTCTTTTTCTAAACCACCGACAATTTTAATTCCTGTCTTTCGCTGAATTTTTTTGTACTGCCTTCTTCCATCGAAGCACTGAAGTATTTCTTCTATACTCGCTGTTTCTTCTCAATTACTTTCCTTGTACCTAGGTTTGTCTGCCCAACTTCTGTGGTTGTTCTTTCCAGAGACGACCATTCCTTTTCTATTTAAATTTCTACTGTGGTTTTCCTTACCGCAGTAACTACAATCTTTGAGAGCCTCAAACACAACTTATTATTCCTCATTACTTCAGTACCCCACTTCTTTGCACGTTGGATCTTCCGGACCAGCCTCTTAAACTTCAGCCTATCCTTCGTCGTTACTAAATTGTGTTCCGAGGTTATATCTTTTCCTGCGTACGCCTTGCAATCAGATATCTGATTCTGGAATATCTGCCTGATCATGACGTAATCCAGCTGGAATCTTCCCGTATCTTCTCCTATTGTGATTCTTGAACAGAGTATTCGCTATTATCATCTGAAATTTACTGAAGAATTCAATTAGTCTTTCTCCTCTTATTACCGCACCAACCTTATATTCCCTGTAACTGTGTCTTCCTTTCCTTCCCCTACTAGCGCATTCCGATCCTCCATGATTGTTAGATCATCATCTGCCTACCTCTATCTACTGAACTGCACGTCCAGTATATTCAAGTACTCTCTGAAACTCTTCATCTGCCGACCGGAGTGGCCGAGCGGTTCTAGGCGCTTCAGTTTGGAACCGCGCGAAAGCTACGGTCGCAAGTTCGAATCCTGCCTCGGGCATGGATGTGTGTGATGTCCTTAGGTTACTTAGGTTTAAGTAGTTCTAAGTTCTAGGGATCTGATGACCTCAGCTTTTAAGTCCCATAGCGCTCAGAGCTATTTGAACCATTTGAACTCTTCACCTGCTGTTGTTTTCCCTAACATTACTTCGTGAATAAAATTAAATGGCATCCGTTTTGGAATGTTGGCCTCATCAGGTAATGGTCTGCCTGAGATTAAATATCCGGGTCACAGTAGTATCAGTCCACTTCATCCAACAGTACCTGATCAAAATCCGACGTGTCGCCTTGCAATGCGGTGGAAAACGCCAGGTCAGTACAATTTACGGAAATATGTGATCATTTCCGAACTGTTAAGATCCAACTGCGTAACCCACACCGACTGCAGTGTTAGTGCAAATGAAGCCAGTAGCTTGGAATCAGTGGTAAAGCTATAACGGTCAACATGACTGTGTAGCGTCCTATTCGCACTCGAAAGTGCAAACAGGAGAGCAGGGAAACGTGGTGGAACCCTCGACTGTTTAGACGGCGGGTTCGGCGCCAGTGTTTGCGCAGAGATTTCGGCCCGTGGTGAACACATGCCGTGCCGGCGTTCCTCACGAGGGCCATTTCCGTGTCCGGCAGGGAACTCGCCGGCCCACTGGAGTGGATGGCCGCCTGCGGGCGGGCCGCGGCCGGCACGCACACGCACGGCGCGTCAAGGCCGGTTCCCACTAGAGCGCGGCAGCGCGGCGTGCGGCAACGGCAGCGGCAAGCGTTTTCCGCGTTGACGCGGCGGCTCGCGGAATTGGCGTTCCCATCTGGAAGCGGCAGACGTTAGCGGTAGCCAATGACGGACAGCCACTGAGGTACGAGGTGGGACCCACCGAAACGCGCGGTGCGTTTGATTAACTATATCTTACACCTACATGAAGGAAAGACGAAGTTGGGTGAAGACATACCAATTTTTCATATTCTCATATTCTGTACAATGTACTCTTTCACATATTTCATTTTTCATGTTTTCTCATTTCACCATGAACAGATTTCATGACTACCGTTCACGATTGTTCACTATCTCCTAACACATTGAAACAATGTACGACAAAAGAAATTATTCAGATAGTTAAGCGAGACAAAAATTTAAAATGTGATACGGTAGCAGGTACACGAAACAGTAAGAACACAAAGGCTAGGGGGAAGGGATGAAAGTGGAAGCCACCTGATAGAATTTCCCACAGAGCATAATGTAATCATCGCCAGCACCTTGCTTAAGAATCACGAAAGAATAATATATATTTCGAACAGTTTTCGAAACCAGATTTTAAATTGTAAGGCATTTCCTGATGCAGACGCAAACCTGACTGAAGACTGTCAATAGCAAGAAAAGCGTTCTGAAAAAGAAAATTTGTTCATGCCGAATATAAATTCTAATGGTTGGATACTATTTTACAAAGGTATTTGTGTGGAGTGCAGCCTTGTACGTAAGTGAAACGTGGATGATGAACAGTTCTGTCAAAAAGACAATAGACGCTTTCAAAACGTGGTGATTCATAAGAATGCTGAACATTAGATACGAGGATCGTGTGACTAAAGAAGAGGTACGGAATTAAATAGAGGAGGAAGAGGAAATTATGGCACAACTTTGACAACAATAGGGGTTAGTTGACAGGACGTATTATGGGGCGTCAAAGAGTGAGGACAAAGGGGTTGGTTGATACTATTCTGATAATAATCATCTGTTGAAATACTATTCTACTATTTTATCTGTTAATGTAAGCAGTGAATTTACTCTTCCATGCACTCCTCCACAAAACATTTAAACCAAAACTGAAATCAGCTGAACACCAAATCTTTCAACCACTGTCTGACAACTACTGGATTCACTTTCAACTTTCTATAACTATCACCGGCTAGCCACACACACATACAGATATAAGGAGAACGAAAATAAACAAACATTAGTTTTCAGCATATAATTCTGCAGTTTGGCAACATGTACATAAACAAACCAGACAGGAAGGGACATGAGGTGAACACACTGTAGTTACGACGTCAAATCAGAGTTTTCAGTAAAACGTCTACTGCTAGTGACAGAAGAAAAAAGAGCGAACATGAAAATGTGCTTATGTTCCATAATCTAAGTTTTAGTTCAACCTCCAGCATGTGACCAGGTGAGGGGAAACGCATATGTCCGCCAAAAATTCGATTCACTGAAAGTAATCAGTCATTCACGTAAAAAAAGATGTGAACTGTTTTATAATCTCCAAGTATCACATATCAAAACAAAACTGAATCATTCTAGATTCCACCGAAGATGCCTTAAAGTAAAAGGCGAAACGCGTCTTGAATCAGTAAAGTACACTGGATAAAGAAAAAAAGAAAGGAAATAATCAATAGCTCTACATATTTAGTAAATTACATCTTATGAGATACCAGCAAATTAGTTTCGGTTTAACTTCTCATTCGACATGCTATTAATGCCGTTTAAAAAAATTCATCTATCCCTTCTGAAAAACTGTAGTTACTTTCATATCTTGGTAGATAAACAGATTTAGGATATTTATCATGCGACGAAATACATGACTTTTCACAAGTTATCGTTTGCAAAAAAAAAACAAAAAAAAAAACATTTCGATTTCTTGAACCGTTTACGAAATTTGCGGTTGATACAACCACATGGTTTACGACGAGCAGGACGAAGTACCGGTCGCGTCGCCGAGCAACACGCGCGCGGTCACGGCATAGCCCGTCCGCCGACATATCAGACAATATCTCGAGAACGGTGATAGCTATCGATCTGCTCTCAGCTTTAAAAACAATTTCGATATGTTGACTAAATTTCATACGCAATAATGTATTGCCTAAAATGGACTGTACGCAAAGTCCACGCAATGTGTTTTTACCTCTGCACACTCATTAAAATTTCGTGTAAAGGTTTACGTAAATGCGATACAGCAAGTAACCACGACGAATAACGAAAAGAAATTCGGTCCTTTATCGAGAGAAGATATCAGGCTGTAACATGCCCAAGAATCAAATTTTTCTACCGAATAGTTTCCTTGGAATCGGATGATAAGTATTTCATAGCTGCCGCCGCGTCCGCGCCAGCGGTTCGGCGAAAGTTCGTGTGGCCCGGGAGTCCGTACCTGACGTCACGCTCAGCGCGTTCTGTGATTGGCGGCGCGCACCTGGAGCGCGGCACGCGGCAGCGGAAGCGGTTCGACATGGTCAAACCGCGACGCAGAGCCCGCCGCGCCTTGCCGCTGACGCCATTTCCATGGCAACCACGCCGCTGACGCGCCGTTTTGACGCGCGGCAGCCCTAGTGGGAACCGGCCTTCACGCACATCGCTGTGCCAGCCGTCCGTAAGGCGATCTTTTCTGGAGACTAGAAATCTACTCTGTAGGAATCAGCATGGGTTTCGAATAAGCCGATCGTGTGAAACCCAGCTCGCGCTATTCGTCCACGCACTCAGAGGGCCGTAGACACGGGTTCCCAGGTAGATGCCGTGTTTCTTGACTTCCGCAAGGCGTTCGATACGGTTCCCCACAGTCGTTTAATGAACAAAGTAAGAGCATACGGACTATCAGACCAACTGTGTGATTGGATTGAAGAGTTCCCAGATAACAGAACGCAGCATGTCATTCTCAATGGTGAGAAGTCTTCCGAAGTAAGAGTGATTTCAGGTGTGCCGCAGGGGAGTGTCGTAGGACCGTTGCTATTCACAAGATATATCAATGACCTTGTGGATGACATCGGAAGTTCACTGAGGCTTTTTGCGGATGATGCTGTGGTGTATCGAGAGGTTGTAACAATGGAAAGTTGTACTGAAATGCAGGAGGATCTGCAGCGAATTGACGCATGGTGCAGGGAATGGCAATTGAATCTCAATGTAGACAAGTGTAATGCGCTGCGAATACATAGACAGAAAGATCCCTTATCATTTAGCTACAATATAGCAGTTCAGCAACTGGAAGCAGTTAATTCCATAAGTTATCTGGGAGTACGCATTAGGAGTGATTTAAAATGGAATGATCATATAAAGTTGACCGTCTGTAAAGCAGATGCCAGACTGAGATTCGTTGGAAGAATCCTAAGGAAATGCAGTCCGAAAACAAAGGAAGTAGGTTACAGTGCACTTCTTCGCCCACTGCTTGAATACTTCTTACCGGTATGGGATTCGTACCAGATAAGGTTGATAGAAGAGATAGAGAAGATCCAGCGGAGAACAGCGCGCTTCGTTACAGGATCATTTAGTAATCGCGAAAGCGTTACGGAGATGATAGATAAACTCCAGTGGAAGACTCTGCACGAGAGACGCTCAGTAGCTCGGTACGGGCTTTTGTTGAAGTTTCGAGAACATACCTACACCGAGGAGTCAAGCAGTATATTCCTCCCTCCTACGTATTCTCGCGAAGAGACCATGAGGATAAAATCAGAGAGATTAGAGCCCACACAGAGGCATACCGACAATCCTTCTTTCCACGAACAATACGAGACTGGAATAGAAGGGAGAACCGATAGAGGTACTCAAGGTACCCTCCGCCACACACCGACAGGTGGCTTGCGGAGTATGGGTGTAGATGTAGATGTAGATGTAGATCTCCGAAAAGAAGGCAACCACTTCACACCGCACACGGTCGATTACTTGCTCTTACCATTCGCTATTTTTAACGTGTTAGTCTTGTCCGTGCTTTTCAAAACGACAGTTCACGGTACGAATAACAAAAATCCATAGGAAAGGTAGATTTCTTGTCTCTGTTGTGGCTGACAAAGTGTAACAGTGATTTAAATTGGTGGCTTACGTAGGCATGATATGCAAGCAGCCGTTTTTTGAATTTTATACGATTTTTGTACCATTAACTAATTTTCCAGTTACTGTTGGCTGATTACCAAATGGACATGTTACAGGAACAGTGCACCTTCTGGTTAACTGACCGGACACCTATCAGTGGACGTTAATATGGGGTGTATCTACCCCTCGCTTTGATCATGGATGAAATCTGCTGGGGACAGTTTCAAGGAGGTGCCTGAATGTCTGTGCCGGAATGACAGCCAATTCTTTCTCAAAAGTCTAAGTCAGAGGAGGTAGTGACATTGGATACTGGTGACTGGAGCGAAATCGACGGTCTGTACCAAAGGTATTCCATTTGGTTCAGATCGGGACTCTGGGCAGGCCAGTCCATTTCCGGATTACCATTGTCCACAAGCCATTGTTTCACAAATGACTTTATGACAGGGTGCGTTGTGATGGTGATGCAACAAAAAATGGTTCAAATGACTCTGAGCGCTATGGGACTTAACTAAACATCTGCGGTCACCAGTCCCCTAGAACTACTTACACCTAACTAACCTAAGGACATCACACATATCCATGCACGAGGCAGGATTCGAACCTGCCACCGTAGCGGTCGCGCGGTTCCAGACTGAAGCGCCTAGAACCGCTCGGCCACACCGGCCGGCCGCTGATGCAACCATCGTCTCCAAACGGTTCGTCCACTGTACGCAGGACACACTGCTTGACAGTCCCTGTCCGTAAGTACGTGAGATATGCCTGACGTTGGTTTAGATGTGATTGTTCCTTCACGTTTCCATTTCACACTTACATCATCAACTGTCGATTTGGGCAGCTCTGGAAGGATTGAAACGTCCCTGTTGGTTCTTTTTTTTTTTCAGCTGATATCCAAAGACTAGGTCACGTCCAAAGCCACTGACCTCTCCTGATCGACCCACCATTCGACTGTTACTGTCTCTCTACTGACAATCCAGTTCTCCCCCTCCCTTTTTTGTACTGACGCATCCTCCTCTCCAGAGGTCAAATGCGCACTACGTGAGGTGGTCCGAATACTTCTGATAAGATACAGCCGGCCAGAGTGGCCGAGTGGTTCTAGGCGCTTCAGTCCGGAACCGCGCGACCACTACGGTCGCAGGCTCGAATCCTGCCTCGGGCACGGATGTGTGTGACGTCGTTAGGTTAGTTAGGTTTAAGTAGTTCTAAGTTCTAGGGGACTGATGACCTCAGAAGTGAAGTCCCATAGTGCTAAGAGCCATTTATTCACACGACGTGTTGAGTGCTATCGACAAGCGATTTCAAACTGATTCCGTACTTCTAGATTTCCAGAGGGCTTTGGACACCGTACCTCACAAGCAGTGCATAATGAAATTTCGAGCCTATGGAATATCTTCCCAGTTTCCAGAATGAGATTTTCACTCTGCAGCGGAGTGTGCGCTGATATGAAACTTCCTGGCAGATTAAAACTGTGTGCCCGACCGAGACTCGAACTCGGGACCTTTGCGAAAGGCAAAGGTTCCTTGTTCGAGTCTCGGTAGGGCACACAGTTTTAATCTGCCAGGAAGTTTCATCTTCCCAGTTATGCGACTAGGTTCGTGATCTGTCAGAGAAGTTTCACTTTCTAATAATTGACGAAAAGTCGACGAGAAAAACAGCAGTGATTTCTGGTGTTACCACTCGTGTGAATAAAGAATTGCCTTTCTGGAATACTAGTGTGACCTGTTGAACTTTCCAGTCTTTGGGTATGGGTCTTTAGTGAAGCGAGCGTTTTTATATGATTGTTAAGTATACTTTGAAAGCATACTCTGAACGGAACTTAATTGGTATACAGTCTGGACCGAGAGACTTCCTTAATTAAGTGATTTAAGTTGCCTCAGTACTCCAAGGATTTCTACTTCTGGGTTACTCATGTTGGAAGCAGTTCTTTATATGCATTCTGTAACATTTATTTCGTCTTCTTTAATAGTGTACGACCCTGGCTCATATGAAACTCTGGTCTCTGATAACAAATTTTAACTCGCTCGTTTACGCGAAAGTAAATCTAAGGAATGTGTTCAAGGCATTCAATCGATTTTACGGTAATTTTTTTTTAAAATTTGCGATTTATCTTGATTTTTAATGATCAGGAAGAATTATGATCCCTCCCAGTCAGAATAAAAGAGGTTCCGCTGAACTCGTCACTGTATAGAATACAGTACAAGAACCTGTCTCTTAAATCGCTCGTCTGCTGCAAGTCAACAGAGCTGGTTTAACCAGTGTTCGTAGTATCGTCGCGTATCGAACCTGGAACTTGTCACGGTGACGACAGCGAAGAACGCACGGAATCCTGTCTCCCACCGTTTTCAGCCAGGTGATTTTGGGAGGTAGTTCGCATCTGGCGAGTGCCAGAGGCGGGATTACGGAGGACCGTCACGTCGGCGTCTGCGGAATTCCGCAGCTGTGGCCAGCGATGCAACGCTCGGCACGTGAGTCGAACTGCAAGCAGAGACACGCCCTGCTCACGAATAGCTCCGTGTGATGATGACCTTCAGACCAGCAGTGGCCTACGTGGTGAATTCCCATGTACCTGCTTACCCATCAACTACACTCGTAGGATAAGAGAATTCAGCACTCACCTGGTGTGGATAGGTGCGCTTTCAGCATACAAAACGTTACTACTGTGTACTGAAGCAGATAAATCCAGACTGTAAGGAATTTAATTTTTAGAAGTTGTCTGTCGGAAAGAACTCCCCCCATTCATTGACGATCTGTGATCAATTAATTATCCATGGCATTTACTGCACCAGTGTGACTAGTTGAAATAACTACACGTTAATCAAAATAGCAATGGAAAGGCATTGGTTGGTTAGTTGTTTGGGGAAGGAGACCAGACAGTGTGTCATCGGTCTCATCGGATTAGGGAAGGATGGGGAAGGAAGTCGGCCGTGCCCTTTCAGAGGAACGATCCCGGCATTTGCCTGGAGTGATTTAGGGAAATCACGGAAAACCTAAATCAGGATGGCCGGACGCGGGATTGAACCGTCGTCCTCCCGAATGCGAGTCCAGTGTCTAACCACTGCGCCACCTCGCTCGGTGGAAAGGCATTGTTTCGACCATACTCACAGGGCTGGACAACTATATTTTGGCCGTGCATCGATTCCAGAACTGCGAAATGGATGCGGGCTAGTCGTCTAACATAATTTATAAACACAGAAATCCTCGTAACTAAAGCGTAATTCTCAATCCATTTCAATGCGCAATCTGTAATGATAGCACCGCACAGAAATTCGTTGAGCGTAGGAGAAAACCCAGGAAAACATGTTGCGCGATTTTGCTGCACACAGGGAGGTTACTACCATACTCCTGCAGGGATTGAGCAAAAATCTGCATGTTTGAACATAAATGCAGGTGCTAGCCAAGCCTGCAGGCAGCGCTGCTGTATTTGAGACGGAACGGTACCTGTGCAATGCTCTCAAAAGGTTTCAAGCGCCAATCGTGGTGAGACTAGTGTTCTGTGTAGTCGTGAAAGCATTGTATCGGACCTAAGTGGATTCGAACTTACGCAAGTGTTGGTGTTCATTTGATGGGTGCTTCCGTAACCAAAGTAACTGAAGCATTTGATGCTTCAAGAGACACCACAACGAAGATTTATGCCGCATACAGGGAAAGCGGAAAGACATCATCCGCTAAGTCACAATAAACATCGTTCGTAAAATCGAAGGTTTGTATTGAGTGATCGTGACAGACGTTCACTGAAGAGGACCGTGACGAAAAATGTGACGACAGCTGCAAAACTCACTGCAGGGCTGTATGTCGCAAACTGAGTCAGAACGAAAACAAAACGAAGGGAGCTCCATAAGCTGGAAATTGCAGGACGAACTGGAATCCCAAAACCACTTATAACTGTTGCAAACGACCATGGCCAGAAAACGTGGTGCCGAAGCTATAAAGCCTGGGCTATGGAGCACTGGACGAAAGTCATTTGGTCGGATGAGTCTTGTTTCACAATGTTTCCAACTTCTGGTCGTCATTACGTCTGGCGTAAGCCGTCCCAGCCGGCCGCGGTGGAAGAGCGGTTCTAGGCGCTTCAGGCCGGAACCGCGCGACTGCTACGGTCGCAGGTTCGAATCCTGCCTCGGGCATGGATGTGCGTGATGTCCTTAGGTTAGTTAGGTTTAAGTAGTTCTAAGTTCTAGGGGACTGATGACCTCAGATGTTAAGACCCATAGTGCTCAGAGCCATTTGGACCAACCATAAGCCGTCCCAGGCTGGCGCTGCAGACCACCTATTGCCAAGATTGAAATGTGGAGGGGTTTCGGTGATGATTTGGGCAGCCATTCGTAGTATTCCATGGCCCCCATGGTACTCCGCAGAGTCATACTACTGTCAAGGAGTGCGTTACCGTTTGGTCTGATTAGGTTCATCCTGTTGTACAGTGTTTCTTCTCTTAGTGTGATGTTGTGTTCCAAGAAATTTTGACCACACTAAGGCAGCTCGCACCGCCCAGAACTGGTTTATTCAGTACGAGGACGAATTGTCGTATCTCCCCTGGCCATCACAGTCATCAGATCTCAATGTTACTGAGCCTTTGTGGTCTACGCTGGAGAGAAGGCTGCATGATCGCTATCCACCTCCATCGCAGTTATCTGAGCTTGGCACAATTTTCCGGGAAGAACAGTATAAGACTCTCTTGGAAACCATGCAGGACCTGTATTTATTTATGCATTCGAAGCTGACTGGAAGCTCTTTTGGATGTCAATGCTTTTCCTACGCCGTAGCCGGCCAGTGTGGCCGAGCGGTTCTAGACGCTTCAGTCTGGAACCGCGCGACCGCAACGGCCGCAGGTTCGAATCCTGCCTCGGGCATGGATGTGTGTGATGTCCTTAGGATAGTTAGGTTTAAGTAGTTCTAAGTTCTAGGGGACTGATGACCTCAGATGTTAAGTCCCATAATGCTCAGAGCCATTTGAACCTACGCCGTGTTACGCATGGTAATGTGTTGTATTTTTGGTGTTTCCATATTTTTGTCCACTTCCTATATGTTGTTGGATATGGCAACAATGTTCTCAATGGCGTACGGGCCCTGAATCAGAAGCAGACGGACTTCCTTAATATGGATACGGCCGCATGGTACGTCACGTCTCTCTGTCCGTCGACGAAG
This sequence comes from Schistocerca americana, assembly GCF_021461395.2. NCBI lineage: Eukaryota > Metazoa > Arthropoda > Insecta > Orthoptera > Acrididae > Schistocerca > Schistocerca americana. The sequence continues at coordinate 224,202,781 of NC_060120.1, read as the reverse complement.
AAACTCTTGTCCCATCCCAAAAACGTAGGCCTCTCTTCAACGAATGGTTTCAGAGAATGTGTTGCACTGGCTGCTTCTACCGTTACCTACCCTGCCGGTGTCGTAGGAATGCTCCTTCTATATGAACGACGGAAAAACCTTCTTCTGTTCTGATAAATTTGATTTTGTACGAGTCCTGAGACTGGCATTCTATTCTTCGCCGAATCCAAACTTAACAGCCTCGCTCTGATTTCATGTCCGAAGAAGCGGCCACTGGACATACGCCTCCCCCCTCCCTCCCACCCCGCACACGGCCAAGAGCCACGTGTCACCAATTGTGCGCCATGCAGTTGTCGTTCATCTTATTCGCCACGCTCATGTCATACACGCTGGGTGTAATGGATGTAAGTGTAATATTTCTGTTGGTTATTGTGGTTGGTGTACTGAACAACATTAGATCAATATTTACTTCATTTGCAGACTAGTAATTATAGCTATTTGCCTATGGCCTCGCCGTAGTGGTAACACCAGTTCCTATCAGATAACCGAAGTTAAGCACTGTCGGGGTTGGCTAGCACTTGGGTGGGTGACTGTGCAGTCTGCCAGGCGATGTTGACAAACTGGGTGCACTCAGCCCTCGTGAGGGAAATTGAGGAGCTACCTGACCGAGAAGTAGCGGCCCTGGTCACGGAAACTGAGAAACGGCCAGGAGAGTGGTGTGCTGATCACACGCACCTCCATCTCCAAATCCAGTGAATGGCTCAAATGGCTCTGAGCACTATAGGACTTAACATCTTCGGTCATCAGTCCCTTAGAACTTAGAACTACTTAAACCTAACTAACCTAAGGACATCACACACATCCATGCCCGAGGCAGCATTCGAGCCTGCGACCGTAGCGGTCGCGTGGTTCCAGACTGAAGCGCCTAGAACCGCTCGGCCTCCAGGGGCCGGCTCCAAATCCAGTGACACCTATAGGCTGAGGATGACACAGCGGCCGGTCAGCACCGTTACGATCTTCCAAGATTTGTTTGGACAGTGTTGAGAGAGAAGAGTGAGAGAGAGAATTTTAGCTATTATGAGCAGTATGTTTTTAGGTTGGTTAGTACCTCCAAGTGCATGTGGAAAGACCAAGCCATTAATGCTTACTTTCCCCTGGGTAGCAGGTCAGCTGTTGAAGTGTGGACATGTTGGCACAAAACGGTTCGACCATATTGACAGGCATAATACTCTTAGTGGTGCAGTTATGGCTATACAGAAAATATCAGGTTCAAATGGTTCAAATGGCTCTGAGCACTAAGGGACTCAACTGCTGAGGTCATCAGTCGCCTAGAACTTAGAACTAATTAAACCTAACTAACCTAAGGACATCACACACATCCATGCCCGAGGCAGGATTCGAACCTGCGACCGTAGCGGTCACGCGGTTCCAGACTGAAGCGCCTTTAACCGCACGGCCACACCGGCCGGCTAAAATATCAGGCCATAATGTTTGTGACGTTCTTGTAGAAAAACTGTTTGATGCAGAGAAAAACAACCAGCACACTGATGTGTGTACAAATTACGGTACCAGATATAAAAATATTTGCTATTAACCAGTTTAGGCGGCCGGGGTGGCCGAGCGGTTCTAGGCGCTACAGTCTGGAACCGCGTGACCGCTACGGTCGCAAGTTCGACTCCTCCTGCCTCGGGCATGGATGTGTGTGATGTCCTTAGGTTAGTTAGGTTTAAGTAATTCTAAGTTCTAGGGGACTGATGACGTCAGAAGTTAAGTCCCATAGTACTCAGAGCCATTTGAACTTATACCCATTACACCCTACATAAATACCTCATGGCATCACTATCACACGACCAGCTTTCTGGTGACGAATCAAAATTTTCTGATCACTACAAGGGCCTGTTCGATCTGAAATCAAGGAAGATGGTCTTGGGGCTCTTAACTGATTTATCTATGGCCATCACAATGGAACAAGCAATAACTGTGAGGCCCAAGGAAAACGTGCTGTTTCAGGCACATTAGCCAGTCTTTATAGCTATGAGACTGGAGTTGTCACCACATTGAAAGCAATCGCACCACTACGATCAGCTAAAATGAATTGTTGGATTTCACCAATCAATTTGCCTTTAACATCGCTCTACAATCTATTGAGAACAATCAAATGAAAGTGAAACAGATGAAAAAAGTCAGTAAACTGTTTATTATTTCAAAATTGATAGCCATAACTATTAATACATTTATCCCACCATGGGACTAGATGGCCAGTGCCTGCCCACATGTTCTCATGTTTGTTTAGACCACGCTGCAGAAGTTTCGCTGGGAAACACCCATTCTCCATACAGTTGCGATATCTTCCCATGCCACTTCCATATTTTTTTAATCCTGAAGAAAGACAATCGTGGCTGTCGATTTGCTTTGACAAAGAGGTTCATGCCTGGTTACAATCATGGTTCCGTGGGAAAGCACCAATATTTTTTCATTAACGTCTTGACCTTTTGGTATCACTGTTTGAGGAATATACCGGGGGATCAAAAAGTCAGTATAAATTTGAAAACTTAATAAACAACGAAATAATGTAGATAGAGAGGTAAAAATTGACACACATGCTTGGAATGACATAGGGTTTTATTAGAACAAAAAAAAAATCAAAGTTCACAAAATGTCCGACAGATGGCGCTGGTCAGCAAAGCGTCAGTAACGGCTACCGTGACCGGTGAGAGGTACGCCGATATGTTACAGAATCGCATCATCCCCAGCCTGGCTGATAAACACCTGCTGGAATGTACGATGTTTATGAAGGATGGCGCTCCACCCCATATTGCTAGACGCGTGACAGATCTCTTGCGCGCGTCGTTTGGTGATGATCGTGTGCTCAGCCGCCACTTTCGCCATGCTTGGCCTCCCAGGTCCCCAGACCTCAGTCCGTGCGATTATTGGCTTTGAGGTTACCTGAAGTCGCAAGTTTATCGTGATCGAGCGACATCTCTAGGGATGCCGAAAGACAACATCCGACGCCAATGCCTCACCATAACTCCGGACATGCTTTACAGTGCTGTTCACAACATTATTCCTCGACTACAGTTATTGTTGCGGAATGATGGTGGACATATCGAGCATTTCCTGTAACGAACATCATCTGTGCTTTGCCTTACTTTGTTATGCTAATTATTGCTATTCTGATCAGATGAAGCGCCATCTGTCTGACATTTTTGAACTTTTGTATTTTTTTGGTTCCAATGAAACCCCATGTCATTCCAAGCATGTGGGTCAATTTGTACCCCTCTATCTACAATATTCCGATATTTATTCAGTTTTCAAATTTATACTGACCTTTTGATCACCCAGTATATATAGTTATGGCTATTTCTTTTGAAATAATAAACTGATTGCTTAATTTTTCCATCTGTCTCGTTTTCATTTGACAACCACTTCCACTAAAAATTTCAGAACGGCCATTCGAATACAGACTGTAACTTGCTTGGTAGTCCGGAATCTAGATGCGGATGCGGAAGCAGAGTTAAAGTACATAATTCAGACGACATAACAAACTTACACAGGTCCTTAGTCTGGAATTTAGAACTCCATGAACCAATGAATCCTCATTTCCACTCATGTTGTTTACAATTTTGGCCAAGCTTCCCTACAATGAGTCTTTTATATAAATTCCGACCGCATTGTTGCCACTGTTACTGCCTTCGAGAGACGCTGTGGGAGTACTGTTAGAGGTATCAATCCTCTTTATAGCTCTCCTTCCGTTGTCAGTAAACGTACTGTTTCTTCCAATATAGCACACTGTCATGAACACAGACCACAATTGTTGCTGGCGTACTGGCCGTTCAGAATACATCCAGAGACATCGTGATAGAAAGTGCGTTACAAGCAAGACAGCGATCATACTGTGGTGTGGAGTGTTCACACAAGGTTGTTAGTATTACTCCGACAAGCCGTCAAACGTTACTACAGAACAATGTCTAACGGTTTCGTGACAAAGTTAACTTTGAGAACTGACCAATAAATATTGCTTTGGAAAATGGCCTCCAGTTCTTTACATTCAAAACTGCTAAATCTGATATGATTCCATTTTATGCACATATGTCTGAAGAGAGACTCTCCTTGATCCATTTCTTAAATTTTTACCTTTTATCCTATATACAGCGCGTTATTTTTGTCAGAAATTTGGCGGCATGTGACACAAAACAGCTATATCAGTAATTTCGCATTCACTAGGCCGTTTACTCTATGGTAGCGTCGTCATGATGCTCATCTGGTTACAAAGATCCTCACTCATAGGTTTTGTACTTCAGATAGTATTCTTCCTGTTCGTTCTAGCAATTTTAGCATTTCCAAAGATAGCACATCGATTTTAACTGATTATCTAAGCAACTGACGTCCACCAGCTTGGGTGTATATTTGAAAGATTTAACAGCAATTTGACTGCACAAAAAGCTTTATTCCACAATCTAAATTTCGGCATTTGTGTTTCAAGCATCAGAAATCATTAGAATTGAGTAGAGCGCAAGTCATCGTCAAAATATGCATCTTTCGTTATCACACAAACCAATTTTGTCAAAAGCAAATGCGAGAACATTTGTGTAATAGGCTAATTTACTGGTAATTAGCATTACACAAATGTTCTCGCGTTTACTTTTGACAAAATTGGTTTGTGTGATAACGAAAGATGCATATTTTGACGACGACACGTGTTGTACTACTCAAGTCTAATGATTGGCGATAATTGTTATACTTCAAAATGGCCTAAGGACGAAATCTAGATTGCGGAATAAAGCCTGTTGTATAGCCAAATGGCCGTCATATTTTTCAAAAAGTTGTGGCTCCACACCAAAGTAAAAAAATCATCAACCATTTCGCTCATCATCGGTGGTTTGTAAATTCTGTGCGTTGTAATTTTCTTTGTCTCTTGTCATTCACAACAATCTACCGATGAGCTAATTTCTCCATACGGTTCTATTAACGACAATAATTATTTGGTGCACCCGATAGACTATTGTTAGTCGTTATCATGAGTTTACATCAACGGATTATTTTGAATTCACCTACTCAGTACTCTAATTAACTGTAAAATGGTTCAAATGGCTCTGAGCACTATGGGACTTAACATCTATGGTCATCAGTCCCCTAGAACTTAGAACTACTTAAACCTAACTAACCTAAGGACATCACACAACACCCAGTCATCACGAGGCAGAAAAATTCCCTGACCCCGCCGGAAATCGAACCCGGGAACCCGGGCGCGGGATTAACTGTAACGGCAGTATTGTATCTCCTACTTCTTCCCGCTCCTCCTGTGAGCAGATGTCAAAAAGTATGGCAGGGCGACTAACTTTTATTGAACGCTTCATTGCACTTTAAAGTGACACCGATACGTAACACAAATTTTCAACGTAGGCACCAGGCATCTGCAAACAACGGTCGGAACGCTTTAGCTATCGTTCAGTTTCTCGACGATGGAAATCCGCTCCTTCGTTACGGAGTCATTCGACAAACGCTGGATGAACGTCCTCGTCGTCGGAAAATCTGCGACGACTGAGAATCATTTCCTCGATGCCGTCGACATTGTCGTCTGTGATCGATGTCTATGGTCTTCCACCCCGATTACCATGACCCACCTCTCTGGGTTCTTTATAAAATTATTTGCACCATTTAACTACCGCTGGACGCGACCTTGCCTTTGGGTCACATACTGCCAGAACTTCACGCTGAAACTGTGTGCAGTTTAGATATTTTGCCCATAATTTCAACTTTGGAGTATTTTTCCAATTGCTGTGCCTTTTCACCCCCACGCTGCGATGCACCTGCTGCCCGTGCCGCCTCAGAGCTGTGTCTGCAAGAAACCCGGAACGTGTACTCTCTTTAGACAACAGTCTTAACGTGGGATGAAACGTGTAAGTTACTTTCTAAAGTCATTTCGTATAAAAGATCGAAAAGACCTGGTGGGACCGCTACTGTTTCTGTAAGAGGGTTGCCCAGAAAGTAATGCACCGCATTTTTTTCTCAACCGAAAACAATGATACGAATGCGAAACGTTACATATGTATTATTCGTAGCCTTCTGAGTGACCTCGACAAGTTTCCATCACTTCCGACAGGTTATCTGAGTTTTTAGCATTTTATACCGACCGCTGCTTTGCTCCAATTACAGAATGCTTTCCAAAATTTCAAGATATTTCTGTTCAAATGTTCAAATGTGTGTGAAATCTTATGGGACTTAACTGGTAAGGTCATCAGTCCCTAAGCTTACACACTACTTAATCTAAATTATCCTAAGGACAAAGACACACGCTCATGCCCGAGGGAGGACTCGAACCTCCGCCGGGACCAGCCGCACAGTCCATGACTGCAGCGCCTAAGACCGCTCGGCTAATCCCGCGCGGCAGATATTTCTGTCTGCTGTTGACACTAGCTTGGTAGTGAAGGATATTCAGTGCAACATAGGCAGTGTATCAAACAGTGAAGTTCAGGATACAAGTGCATGGCTTGTAGAAAATAAACTGATGCTACCTCACCGCAGTACGACTCAATTTCTACAGTTTCCACCACGCAATTCAACTGACATGATTAGTGAGTCTGATCAAACCATATTTCTAGGTGTTCAAATAGACAGTAAACTGTCATGGAAATCACAAGTTTAGGGTCTTGTTCAAAAACTGAATTCTTCTATATTTACCATTAGAACAGTACCGGAATTAGTGAGGACCCAACACTAAAATTAGTCTACTTTGCCTATTGTAATTCGCTTTTGACACGGCATTATATTGTGTGGGAACTCTTCCCATTCAAAAAGGATATTTTGCGCTCAGAAACGGGTGGTTCGAGCAATGTGTGGTGTAAGTTCGCGAACCTCTTGTCGACCACTGTGCAGGCGTCTGGGAATCCTGCCATTAGCCTCTCAATATTTATTTTCTTTAATGTTGTTTCTTCTTAATAACGTGACCTTATTCCCAAGTATTAGCAGCTTTCACTCAGTTAACACTAGGTAGAAATACAATCTGCGTTTGGACTTGTTTAGAGAGGCGTGCAGTATTGTACTGCGTCCGTTGTCGATAGGCTACCAAAGCATTAAAAAAAAATCTTAGCAGTAACCCTCGCATATTCAAGTATAAAGGGAAGAATCTTCTCGTGGATCACTCCCATTTTGTCGGGGAGTTCCTGGAAAAGTTGCTAGTTTCTGTATCATATTATTGATTAAGGTAATATACATTAGCAGCTTCTCATCTGCGTATGACTTTGTTGGTCCTACGGAAGTGGAGGTGTAAAATACACTCCTGCAACCTACCCGCTCTCTTTGTTAGGTAACTAACTGAGGTATAACGTGTGCATTTATCGAGGCACACTAAGCATTTCCAGTGACTTAACATTGGAAAAATTGCCTGACGACGAGAATCAAATACGCACACACTGGATCGTTAATCTGACATCAAAGTAGCTGAGCTAAGGAGCAGTGGAATGAAACCGAGCGGTTTTCCGAGAAATTTGTGTCGGTGAATCATTGCGGTATTGCAGGTGATTTCAACAAGTTTGTGAAAGGGTGACAGGGAGGACTGTAGTCACATTCCTCGGTTGCTGCACGGAATGGAGAGCTATGCGTGAGCACGCAGCTGGGCTTCCCGCCGTCACGGCAGGTCGACACCTGTGGCGGCCTTTGTCACGACGCGGCGCTGCCGGAGACGAGTCTCCAAGGCTGCAGTCCTGCTGCTGCGGTTGTCTCCACCTGGCAAGCCGTCGACGTAGTCAGTAAAGCCTGATATAAGGGAATACAACGTAATCCGACAAGAGGCGGCGGCTCGGGACACTGGCGGCAGTTTGTCAGGTGTTTCATCGCCCACCTGGCGACAGACGGCTGTCTTAAGCCGCCTTAGGACGAAAAAAAAAATAATGGGGAGGAGGAGGAGGAGGAGTAGGGTCACACAGGATGTACAGGATTTCGGGTAAAAGTCAGCGACATTCCCCCGATGAAGAAACTAAGCGTTGGAAGCTCCCTCCGGCCAGCATGCCAGGGGGTAACAATAACAGAGTCTCTAAGAGCCGCATTATTCTTGTAGAACACATCGATAGCCTTCGGTTCATCACATCATATTTAACAAGTGTAACGACTAATTTGGGGCCTCCTCGATCAGAACAACTGCTTATGAACTCACATATCAATCACATAATACAGCGTAAGGACAGTGGCTCATGGACCGAAGACGAGTGATACGCCTTGTGAACGACAGTTGGTTTCAAACCCGTTGACAGTTAATAATCAGAATATGGAGTGATGATGACATACACTGATCAGCCAGACCACAAATTGCACGGATAACAGTGGCGACGCGTCATGGTATGGAAGGCAATGAGGCCTTGGTGGGTCAAAAAAATGTTCAAATGCGTGTGAAATCTTATGGGACTTACCTGCTAAGGTCATCAGTCCCTAAGCTTACACACTACTTAACCTAAATTATCCGAAGGACAAAAAAAAACACACACACACACACACACACACACACACACACACACACACACACACACACATGCCCAAGGGAGGACTCGAATCTCCACCGGGATCAGCGGCACACTCCATGACTGCAGCGCTCCTGACCGCTCGGCTAATCCCGCGCAGCGATCATAACACTCTGTCTGATCAGCGTATAAGTTACATGGCAGATATGTTTTGAAGTTCTGACATGTGCTAAAGCACAATTTTTGTAGTACTGCACTTCTAGATTTTGTCAATAAATATTTTCACAGACAACGGAGACCACGATTAAAAAAAGAAAATTATGTGACTATGAATTCCAGCCAGAAGTAGTTGAAATGACGGTATTTGCTGCTGTCGGCGAACGCACAGCGAACATTGCGAAGCGAACTGCATGTAATGGACATGCGTAGTCGCGTACCTCGTAACAGACCATTTGTGCAGGGCGGGATATAAAACTGGACGTCTTCAATAGACCAAGAAACTCAGAAACAAGACAGTAGATGGTATAAGGCGTGTAGTGTCGCCCGAGGAGTCATTCTGCCACTTTTCGAATGATGCAGGACTTCGAGCGCAAGGAAGGCCCAATGAGGCGTTAAACCTGCAGTGTGTGTAAGATATAGTTAAGCCCGGAGGTGGTCCTGAGACTTTTGGGGCTGTTTTCCGTACTGTGACTTGGGTACACTTATTGAACTTACCGTGAACATTAATCAAGATATTTATTTCAACGTTCTGAGACACTATGTAAAGCCCTTTCTTCTACTTCTTCATACGAGGGTAGTTCAATAAGTAATGCCCCACATTCATTTTCTCAGAACATATTTATCGTTAAGAGTCAGAATTTGGTGACAACATACATCAACATGTCTTGTCCATGTCCTATTTTTCTACGTAGTCTCCATCACGTTCTACGGCCGGGCGCCAACTTTGTGGAAGAGCATGTATTCCCTGCTGGTAAAAGCTCTTGTCCTGTAGGCGTAGCCATGTTTTCACTGCATCACTGACACTCTCGTCATCTTCGAAGTGTGTTCCCTGTAGAAAACCTTTAAGTGGCCCAAAGAGTCCGAGGAAGTCCGAGGGTGCCATGTCTGGACTGTAGGGTGGATGAGGCAATGAGATCCAACCCAATTAAGCGATGTGTTCCCGGGTTCTCAGACATGCGTGTGGGTGTGCATTATCGTGTTGGAGCAAGATTTCAGTTGGATTATTGTCCTATAGAACATGTCGGAAATGGTACTAGAGTTAATTCAGAGTCTTCACGTATGCCTCTGAATTGATGGTTGACCCTCTTGGCATCACATCCACGAGAATGACGCCATCACAATCCCAGAAGACTGTACCCATGACTTTTCCGGCAGAGGGGGTTGTCTTGAATTTCTTCTTTTGTGGTGAATGAGGGTCATGTCATTCCATGGACTGCCCTTTTGTTTCCGGCGCAAAGTGGTGCACCCAGCTTTCGTCCCCCCGTAACAATCCGTGACAGAAAGGCCTCTCCGCCGGTCTCAAAACGCTTCAACGATTCAGATGAAATGGCCTTTCTTTGAATCTTGTGGTCCTCTTTGAGCATTCATGGAACCCATCGTGAGCACCTCGTTGAATATCCGTGGTCTCCATCATTGCAGACGCCCTTCGTTTGTTGACCGATAGCTGCAGAGCCGATTGTCGAGTTGTGATGCTCCGGTCGGCACGAATAATAACATCCGCACGATTCAGCATGTCTGGAGCAGTGGTTGTGACAGGACGTTCCGAGCATGGCTGATCAGGGAGCTCTGTTTCTGGGTTTTCTGAGGCTGTGATTTTCTTTACCCATCGCCCAACTATACTCCTGTCAACTGGAGCATCGCCATATACTGCACACAAAAGCTTATGGATGTCCACCACAGTTTCTTTTTCTACACAAAAGAATTCAACAACAGCACGCTGCTTGTAACGTGAGTCGTATGTAGACGCCATTTTGACGGTGTACTACGGCTCTGCCATCAGCCAGAACGGTTCGAAACTTCACCGGCGAACAGAACAAACATCAAATGTGAAGCACCAACAAGGACGTTTGTCAGTGTATATTAATGGTTTTGTATGCTGTGGACACTCCAGTTTTCCAAGATGGCAACAGCCATGTTCACAGGGCCTCACATTTAAGAGTCCAATCTCCTTTTTATCATTTTTATTCTTCGAAAAATTAATGAAGCAAAACTTTTCTGCACATTATTTATCGATTCTTGGACAACATTTTCTGATTCTTTTAAAGAAATTCAGTCACCATTAAGCCCCCATCCGAAGATTTAACGTTCTCTGTCCAAAATAAGGCGTGTCCATGAGGTAGTCCTGAAGTCTGCAAATTTTGTCTGAAATCTAAAGACAAACAATTTTCATCTACTGTATCTTGCGCCCAGAGCAACAGCAGAGCTTTTTTTTTTTTAATTTGAAAAACTAATAAAATGGTGGACGTTTTTAACAGACATGTAATTTTGTCGTGCTAACGAATACATTTAAAAAATTGGCTGAATTACTCCTCGCGGATGACCGTAAGGCGTAATAGGCTATTTTTTACTTTATTCATTAATTATTGTAAAAAACATGACCAAAAACACACGACAAAAATACATCTTTGTTTCAAACGTATGCTATTTTATTATTTTTTCAAATTTCAAAATACTGTGCCATTACTCCGTGCGCAATATCCTACAGTTTAAGAAAATTGTTTGTCTTTGGATTTCAGGTAAGATTTGCAACCTGCAGAACTTCCGTCATGGACGCACCTCATTTTGGACCCAACATGTTTAACTCCTAGGATGTAGGGGTTTAATGGTAACTGAAGTTCTTAAAAAAATTAGAAAATGTTGTCCAAGAATCAATAAACAATATGCCTAACAATTTACCGTGATTGTTTCAATAGTTCTCCCCCCAAAAAATCGTATGAGTCACTTACTTTGTAGGATGACTGAGGAGAACGGAATCGTAAGTGGGACGTCAGCTGATTAACAGGATGCTTTACTGGACAGTGTGACCGTTGAAATTCTCTGCTACAGATTGCACAGAAAATCGTATTTACATGGCGTCTACGCTTCATTAATGTAAATAAATATGTCTGTCGATGGAGGCATAATCCGCCGAGAAACGTACGGAGGAAGTTAGTAAAAGTGCCTGGTAACATGGCAGACAGGATTTGGTCCTCGCACACTGCATATACGAGTCCACTGCGCCACTGTTTATTCGCTAATTTTAGTCTGATGTGCTGCACTGTATGTATGTTTGGACGAGTAATGTGTTCGTAGAACTCTCTGTGACGACAGATTCAGCAGAAATTTAAAAATAGTTGAAGTATGTGACCATCTCTTTAATAGCCTACTTCCCAGCAAATAAATGCATCACGAATCACAGCCACATACAGTTCCCTTCCGACGAATCAACAGATTTATTACGACTTCATTTCCTTCTGTCATTAGAACAAAATTAACTAAAAAAGTGCTTTTCCTTAAATCCTGCCGAACTTTTAGCCAAATTAGGCTAACGTAAAAATGAAAGAAGAAATTACAACAACCGGTCATTATATCACCAAATTTATATTGTTATCTTTTGCCTGTTGCGTATGTTCTCAGACCCGTCTCCAGACGTTACAGATTTAGATTATTACATAGAACAAATAGTGGATCTAATATTTGTTAATGTTCTTATTTTCTCCCTCTTTTTCATAAATGTGGCTACCGAAACATGAGCACAATGCATTGTAAAAAATCGCATGTCTTTTGCACGTGAGGTTACAGCACAGTAACATGTATCTGATAGGTTTCTGGACATCCTTCCTCAGAAATTCTCCACAGAGTAATGGTGTTCCTTAATCCATTATGGAAAAAAGAAGCATTACAATATTTTTGGGGACTCTTATTGTAGTCGTGACTAATACAAATGTAGTAACTATACAAATCTCTTGAGCCGGCCGGTGTGGCCGTGCGGTTAAAGGCGCTTCAGTCTGGAACCGCATGACCGCTGCGGTCGCAGGTTCGAATCCTGCCTCGGGCATGGATGTGTGTGATGTCCTTAGGTTAGTTAGGTTTAATAAGTTCTAAGTTCTAGGCGACTGATGACCTCAGAAGTTAAGTCGCATAGTGCTCAGAGCCATTTGAACCATTTGAACCAAATCTCTTGAGCAAAAACAGTTCTTCTTGTTTTAGTACCCAAACATGTTTTGGAGACGTTTTTCCATCTTCAGAGTCTCCATCTGTTCTCTAAGCACTAAATATTGATGTTAATTCGGCTGTTTGATGACATGAGATAAAAGAAATTATTCAGGTAGTGAAGGGAGACGAAAATTTAATAGTCATGGGTGACTGGAATTCGACAGTAGGAGAGGGGAGAGAAGGAAACATAGTAGGCGAATATGGATTGGGGCTAAGAATTGAAAGAGGAAGCCGTCTGGTAGAATTTTGCAAAGAGCTTAACTTAATCGTAGCTAACACTTGGTTCAAGATTCATAAAAGAAGGTTGTGTACATGGAAGAATCCTGAAGATACTAAAAGGTATCAGATAGATTATATACTGGTAAGACGGAGATTTAGGAACCAGGTTTTAAACTGTAGGACATTTCCAGGGGCAGATGTGGAGTCTGACCACAATCTATTGGTTATGAACTGCAGATTAAAACTGAAGATCTGCAAAAAGGTGGGAATTTAAGGAGATGGGACCTGGATAAAATGACTAAACCAGAGGTTGTACAGAGTTTCAGGCAGAGCATAAGGGAACAATTGACAGAAATGGGGGAAAGAAATACAGTAGAAGACGAATGGATAGCTCTGAGGGATGAAGTAGTGAAGGCAGCAGAGGATCAAGTAGGTAAAAAGACGAGGGCTAGTAGAAATCCTTGGGTAACAGAAGAAATATTGAATTTAATTGATGAAAGGAGAAAATGTAAAAATGCAGTAAGCGAAGAAGGCAAATAGGAATACAAACGTCTCAAAAATGAGATCGACAGGAAGTGCAAAATGGCTAAGCAGGCATGGCTAGAGGACAAATGTAAGGATGTAGAGGCTTATCTCACTAGGGGTAAGATAGATACAGTCTACAGGAAAGTTAAAGAGACCTTCGGAGAAAAGAGAGCCACTTGTATGAATATCAAGAGCTCAGATGGAAACCCAGTTCTAAGCAAAGAGGGGAAAGTAGAAAGGTGGAAGGAGTATATAGAGGGTCTATACAAGAGCGGTGTACTTGAGGACAATATTATGGAAATGGAAGAGGATATAGATGAAGATGAAATGGGAGATACGATACTGCGTGAAGAGTTTGACAGAGCACTGAAAGACCTGAGTCGAAACAAGGCCCCGGGAATAGACAACATTCCATTGGAACTACTGACGGCCTTGGGAGAGCCAGTCCTGACAAAACTCTACCATCTGGTGAGCAAGATGCATGAGACAGGCGAAATACCCTCAGACTTCAAGAAGAATATAATAATTCCAATCCCAAAGAAAGCAGGTGTTGACAGATGTGAAAATTACCGAACTATCAGTTTAATAAGCCACAGCTGCAAAATACTTACGCGAATTATTTACATACGAATGGAAAAACTGGTAGAAGGCGACCTCGGGGAAGATCAGTTTGGATTTCGTAGAAATGTTGGAACACGTGAGGCAATACTGACCTTACGACTTATCTTAGAAGGAACATTAAGGAAAGGCAAACCTACGTTTCTAGCATTTGCAGACTTACAGAAAGCTTTTGACAATGTTGACTGGAATACTCTCTTTCAAATTCTAAAGATGGCAGGGGTAAAATACAGGGAGCGAAAAGCTATTTACAATTTGTACAGAAACCAGATGGCAGTTATAAGAGTCGAGGGCCATGAAAGGGAAGCAGTGGTTGGGAAGGGAGTGAGACAGGGTTGTAGCCTCTCCCCGATGTTATTCAATCTGTATATTGAGCAAGCAGTAAAGGAAACAAAAGAAAAATTTGCAGTAGGTATTAAAATTCAGGGATAAGAAATAAAGACTTTGAGTTTCGCCGATGACATTGTAATTCTGTCAGAGACAGCAAAGGACTTGGAAGAGCAGTTGAACGGAATGGACAGTGTCTTGAAAAGAGGATATAAGATGGATATCAACAAAAGCCAAACAAGGACAATAGAACGTAATCGAATTAAATCAGCTGATGCTGAGAAAATTAGATTAGGAAATGAGAAACTTAAAGTAGTAAAGGAGTTTTGCTATTTGGGGAGCAAAATAACTGATGATGGTCGAAGTAGAGAGGACATAAAATGTAGACTGGCAATGGCAAGGAAATCGTTTCTGAAGAAGAGAAATTTGTTAACATCGAGTATAGATTTAAGTGTCTGGAAGTCTTTTCTGAAAGTATTTGTATGGAGTGTAGCCATGTATGGAAGTGAAACATGGACAATAAATAGTTTGGACAAGAAGAGAATAGAAGCTTTTGAAATGTGGTGGTACAGAAGAATGTTGAAGATTAGGTGGGTAGATCACGTAACTAATGAGGAGATATTGAATAGGATTGGGGAGAAGAGACGTTTGTGGCACAACTTGACTAGAAGAAGGGATCGGTTGGTAGGATCATGTGCTGAGGCATCGAGGGATCACAAATATAGCATTGGAGGGCAGTGTGGAGGGTAAAAATCGTAGAGGGAGACCAAGAGATGAATACACTAAGCAGATTCAGAAGGATGTAGGTTGTAGTAGGTACTGGGAGATGAAGGAGCTTGCACAGGATAGATTAGCATGGAGAGCTGCATCAAACCAGTCTCAGGACTGAAGACCACAACAACAACAACGGCTGTTTGACATAGGCAATACAGCTATTATTTTGCTCCAGCTTGTAATTTTTTATAGATGTAGCTTTTTCATGCTTCTACTTGATGGTTGAGCTATGCTTCCTAACACCCAGTATTTCACTATTTGGGTGATATAAACATTGTGTGTTAAGAAGTACAGGTCAGCCGCTCTGTGGAACACCGTAAATGAAAGCACTGAAGATAGAGAAACTTCTCCGAAACGTGTATGGGTACTACAACAAGAATAATTGTAATATATTGACACTGTCCGGAGGATAGCGATATCTGTATCAATGCAAAAAAAAGTTCCAGAAGAATATATTTGCACAGGTAGCAATTGTTACATATCCTGATTACTAGTTTGAGCAAAGTTATATTGCCATATTCAGATAATCGGATACATAAAATATAAGGACCTTACGCATGGCACATTGCCATCTGCCCTTTGAAAAAAATGGAGGTAAACTCACAGAAAAGACGGTTCCATGTAACACTAAGAACACTAAAATAAAAACCATAGGTGTATACGCAAGCCACAGAAGTGTGAAACACGTCAGTTAGAGCACACCCACTGTTGTCAGATGTGTGTACGTTGATAACCGGCTATTTATAATCGTGTTTTCTCAAGGCAGAACTAGATTTTCCATTTATAAATTAGGAAGCTCAAATGGTTCAAATGGCTCTGAGCACTATGGGACTTAACATCTGTGGTCATCAGTCCCCTAGAACTTAGAACTACTTGAACCTAACTAACCTAAGGACGTCACACACATCCATGCCCGAGGCAGGAATCGAACCTGCGAAATTAGGAAGCGAAGGTGGACAAAAAGAAAGAGATTCAACCAGAAGACGAATGTAGTAAGCTGCACTCCGCAATCCAATATTATAATTTATAGATGCCTTCTAACTGTTTTATAGTTTCTCATTTCGTTCTTAATAGATACGACTGGCGTTTTACGTGCGTTAATTGCCCTTGCCTTAATATTATTAATCCATCATGCTAAACAAAATTAGAACTAGGCAGAATCATCAGCGACACGTCATCGCCGGCCGTGGTGGTCTCGCGGTTCTAGGCGCGCAGTCCGGAACCGTGCGACTGCTACGGTCGCAGGTTCGAATCCTGCCTCGGGCATGGATGTGTCTGATGTCCTTAGGTTAGTTGGGTTTAAGTTGTTCTAAGTTCTAGGGGACTGATGACCACAGCAGTTGAGTCCCATAGTGCTCAGAGCCATTTGAACCATTTGACACGTCATCTTTACCAGACGACCCTGTAAGGTACCCCTTATCTGCAGACAAGAGCGCATTTCTATTTCCAGTTTTGCTGTTTCGCATATGTGAAGTGAATGTATCGGCTCTGCAGTATATACAGAGTGAGGAGCGAGCGGTAGGTAGCAGAGGCGGTTGACCATCTGACGCATTCAGAGCCAGTGTGATGAGGTGCCGATGCAGAGAAATCGCTTGTGACGTCAGCAAAGAGATAAGTTGGGAAAGTACATTTATTCTGGCACGAATCAAGTAATTATTAATAATAAATATGTGCTAACAAAAGGTGCCTTTTGCCACTCGGGCTTTATGAGAAATCTACGGGTCATAAATACTATCTTTTAGTAATTTTACAATGCCAGGAAACGCTGATATTAAGAAATAAATGAATAACTTTGGCAAAACCGAAGATGTACGATCTTATACGAACTATACTGATTCTGCGCTCTAGTTTCAGATTGGGTGCCGTGGTCGGCAGTCGTCGACAGGATGCCTTCGATCTAGTCATGCGGTAGACCATGCTCTCATATCATTAACAGCTTATAATCAGTGTGAACAAGTTCATTTTATGTTGTGATTTAAGTAAATTCACCATGAAAGCATCCCGTGTGAAAATCATTTGCACAAAAAAACTTCTTCTCACTTAATTACGTAAAAATGTAAATGCCGTGTGACCAGGGCCCCCACGTCTGGTAGACCGTTCGCCTGGTGCAAATCTTGCGATTTGACGCCACTTCGGTGATTTGTGCGTCGATGGGGATGAAATGATGATGATAAGGACAACACAACACCCAGTCCCTGAGCGGAGAAAATCTCCGCCCCACCCGGGAATCGAACCCGGGTACTTAGGATTGACATTCTGTCACGCTGACCACTCAGGTACCAGCCGGCCGAAGTGGCCGTGCGGTTAAAGGCGCTGCAGTCTGGAACCGCAAGACCGCTACGGTCGCAGGTTCGAATCCTGCCTCGGGCATGGATGTTTGTGATGTCCTTAGGTTAGTTAGGTTTAACTAGTTCTAAGTTCTAGGGGACTAATGACCTCAGCAGTTGAGTCCCATAGTGCTCAGAGCCATTTGAACCACTCAGGTACCGGGGGCGGAGACTTAATTGCGTAATACGTAGACAGTAGTATTGCACTTTCAGAATCCGACGGCGCTGCTACGGCTCTGCAAGGGGACATAAACTTGGAGAACCTCTCCACATAACAGATAGGAAGAATTTCCACGTTCCCGCTTACAAAGTTCAAGTCCGGACTGGCTTAATTATCGCAAAACTCGGGTGGGGAAAGTGTGGCGAGCTGTAGTGTACGCCCCTTACGCCACCATCTGCAGACACACCGGTTAATCTGAGACATTTCTGGAGGTTTAGTAATAGTGGGGGGTCCCTGCAACCCGCTTCTTATATGCGGCAAGGGACAAGCACTCGTTTCTTGCATTAAACCCAACAGCTGTTCCTGTGTATCTATAAAGTTACGTTAGTATCTGCGGTTCTAGACGGCTAGTGGAAGAGTGCGGCTTCGTGGGAGATTGCTACAGCGGCTACTATGTAAAATGACGCTAACCGCAAAGCAGAGGAGTTAGTTGCCGCAACACTGTGTAAGGGAGCGCGTAACAAGCGGTGACCAGTCGCGATACCATCGCTGCCTACCGCGGGAAGACCTGAAATGGTCAAGGGCGGCAATCTAAATTTCCAGCAACTGCCTATTTGGTTCCCACTCACCTTACACAGCATCTCTTCACGTGCCTATACAAGTGCACGCAACCTGCACGAATGTTCCTTAATACACGACCGCGGATAGCTAATCTCAGGAGAAAGGCAACAAAAATAAAGACTGCCACGTAAGTTTAGCCAGAGACAGTGAAGGTGGCTCCATCATTACTTCTCAGTTTACGGCACAGTGCATCCCAAACGTTGTCCATAGAGTACAATCTCAAGCATCCACGATGGAACTGAGCCGTTGCCGACCGAGTATCTACGACGAAACATCTGCAGTACGCCTACCGTACCCTTTTAGAGAAAGACGCGATAGGCGATATAGGGGCCCAAACTTGGTTGTTTCATGCAGCAAAATAAAGGCAGACGCTAATGCTTTGACTGTGGTCAGCGTGATAACAAAATACACCTAACCTCTGGTGAAACTAAGAAACACCAATGGAAAAAAGGGTGATACAGCGGCAGTCTGAACCATTTTTGACACCTCAAGACAGCCTCGGCACATGCTGAGACACGTGCATCAGCGCTCCCGCGAAGTCAGATAACAAAAAAAAGGGGCCCCAGTTTATTAGTCAGATTTATTCTCCAAACACCAACGGCCCCTTGCCGCAGTGGTAACACCTGTTGCCGTCATATCACCAAAGTTAAGCGCTTGTCGGGCTTGGCTAGCTCCTGGATGGGTCACCGTCCGGGTGTAGCGTCTTCTGTTGGTAAGTGGGGTGCACTCAGTCCTTGTGGGGCCAATTGAGGAGCTACTTGACTGTGAAGTAGCGGATCCGGTCACGAAAACTGACAACGGCCGGTAGAAAGGTGTGTTGACCACATGCCCATCCGTATCTGTTGGATCTCGCCCACTCGTCGCTTATAGGGTGCCTAGGGGATACAGCGTTCTCGGAATGCTATGCAACAGTTCAAAAAAATAACATTAATAGTTTTATTTCTATAAAACAGTTTTGACAATACTTAACTTGTATCTACAAAATGTCGGAAACGAGGGGGGCGACATGCAATATAACTCAGAGTCCTTTGATCAGGCAAGTTGACACACGTCACTGATAACGGTCGGTATACTGAGCTATGGATGACACGGCGGCCGGTCGGTGCCGTTATGCCTTCAATGCCCGTTCGGACGGTTTTTTCTTTGTTTTATTCCCCAACCGAATATTGATACCATCGTTACAGGTAACGCTCCGGTGTATTTCTTTTTTTAGCGTCAATTTTATATCAATGCATGTATAACTGCCCATGCTGATTTTCTCTAAAAGAAACATCGTAGAGTAAAGGGAGAATCATAGCATTACATACTGCAGAACAGTGGCCTGGTATCTCGTCCATGATCCAATCATCATAAGAGAACTTACTAATTTCTCCAAAAGGCGGTCACTTTCAGAATCTGCTAAAAATTTTATGACGCTTTCTTCTTAAAAGAGGCACATTGGTTCATAAAATGTGGTGTCACCGCCAGACACCACACTTGCTTGGTGGTAGCCTTTAAATCGGCCGCAGTCCGTTAGTATACGTCGGACCCGCGTGTCGCCACTATCAGACCGAGCGCCGCCACACGGCAGGTCTAGTGTAGAGAGACTCCCTAGCACTCGCCCCAGTTGTACAGCCGACTTTGCTAGCGATGGTCCACTGTCTATATACGCTCTCATTTGCATGACGACAGTTTAGCATAGCCTTCAGCTACGTCATTTGCTACGACCTAGCAAGGCGCCATATTCAGTTACTATGTCTTCTGAACAGATAATATTGTGACTCATGTACCGTCAAGAGCGACATTCATCATTAATGGATTAAAGTTAAGTATCAAACTAATTACGTCCGCTTTCTGAATTCTAATTCCTTGTCATGTTCCAGACCTCACGTCAGTATAGTTCTTCCCTCCTCACGCTAGCCTGCCTGAGCTAAAACGCGTGCATTTCGGCCTCCTCTTGTAACACGGTGTTGGCTCTTCTGCCAGCCCAACATAAAACGTCCTCCTTCACGTTGGTTGGCACTTGGAAAGGATGGGAAACCTCTGAGGAACGAAGGCATTATCTGATTTCTGTGTCACATAAGGAAAAACTCGGCCGCTGATAGCAGGAGACAATACTTGAACTCGCAAGCTTACTAGATATCGGTCACTGCGAGGTCATAAATCTACGGTAAGCGGCCGTCTCAGCCCTCGTTCTCTTTGTTCGCACATCAGTTGTTGCACGTTTGAAAGACTCAAACGGTTTTGGCATTCAGTTCCAACTACTTGTAACCTTCAGGCTCGTTACAACTTTGCTGTTCTTTACCTCACACTGAGACGTGTAATGGCGCTCGCGATAAAGCGCTACCGTTTTAAAGCATCATGGGCAACTGTTTCGAGCAGGTGTGCTTTAGCAGCCAACTGGTTGGTAAGTCATCTTCGACATTGCCACGTGGTAAGAGGATATTGCAGTCACGCTCTATGTTGCTTCGACTGAACTCCCATGAGTACAGTGAGCTCTCTCTTATCTTCCTCTTTCATTCTGAAAGCTTTCTTTGAACAGTATGAGCAGTTACATTTAGCTTCTAGAGTAATAGTACACTGTTCTGCAGTCCGCAGCTACTACTTGTTTAGTAATTTATTAATGATGTTTGTTTCCCTTTAAGTGTCAGTGTTTTGCTTGTGGCTGACTGCAGTGGATTTTTGGCTGCAACCGTATGCTAGCTAAGTCTGTTCTTTAAATTGTCACAGTATCTGTTTTTAATACATGAAGTAAATATTCCACAATTCTAATCTAGAACAAATGCCAACATGAGAAATTTAGAAGCAGATATCCTCGGTGTAGCTAAGCAGCTTAAATCCCTTAATGAAGGCAATGTCTCCGGTCCAGATCGTAGATCAGCCAAGTTCCTTCCAGAGTATGGTGATACGATAGCTCCACACTTGGCAGTCACGCACAACGTCTCGTTCTTCGAAAGATCCGTAGCTAAAGCCTGAAAAGTTAGACAGCTCACAACACAATACACGAAAGGGAATAAGAGTAATCCGTTGAATTACAGATCCGTTTTAATAACGTCGATTAGCAGTAGGATTTTGGAACATATACTGTGTTCGAACATTATGAATTACCTCAAAGAGAACGATTTACTGACAGTCAGCACGGATTCAGAAAATATTGTTCTTGCGAAAGACAACTAGTTGTTTATTCTCACAAAATAATGAGCGATATCGATAGGGAATGTCAAATTGATTCCATATTTTTAGATTTTCAAAAGGCTTTCGATACTGCTCCTAATAAGTGTCTTCTAATCAAATTATGGAGTGTCGCTCAGTTGTGTGACTGGATTCGTGATTTACTGTCAAAAAGGTCACAGTTCGTTGTAGCTGACGGAAAGCCATCGAGTAAAACAGAAGTAGGCCTAATATGTAGCGTCCCCCAAGGAAGTGTTATAGGCCCTCTGATGTTCCTGATCTACATTAATGATGTAGGAGACAATGTGAGCAGCCTACTTGGAATGTTTGCCGATGATACTGTCGTTTACAGTCTTTTAAAGTCAACATACGATCAGAACCAATCGCGAAATCTATTTAGATAAGATATCAGTATCTTGCGAAAAGTGGCTATTGATTCTAAATAATGAAAGGTCTCATGTCATCCACATGAGTACTAAAAGGAATCTGCTAAATTTCGGTTATACGATAAATCACACAAATGTAAAGACAGTAATTTCAACTAAATACTTAGGGATTACAATTACAAATAACCTAAATTGGAACGATCGCATACGTAATGCTGTGGGTAGAGCAAACCAAAGACTGCGATTCATTGGCAGAACGCTTAGAAGGTGCAACAAGTCTATTAAAGAGATTGCTTACATCATGCTTGTCCACCCTATTCTGGAGTACTGCTGTGCGGAGTGAGATCCACATCAGATGGAACTGACGGAGGACATCGAATAAGTTCAAAGAAATGGTTCAAATGGCTCTGAGCACTATGGGACTTAACATCTGTGGTCATCAGTCCCCTAGAACTTAGAACTACTTAAACCTAACTAACCTAAGGACATCACACACATCCATGCCCGAGGCAGGATTCGAACCTGCGACCGTAGCAGTCGCGCGGTTCCGGACTGAGCGCCTAGAACCGCTAGACCACCGCGGCCAGCTAAGTTCAAAGAAAGGCAACTTGTTTTGTATCTCCGCGAGAAAGGAGACAGAGTGTCAGGGACATGATACGTGAATTGGGGTGGCAATCATAAATAAAAAGGCATTTTTCGTTGCGGCAGCACCTTCCCGTGAAATTTCAATCACCAGTTTTCTCATCCGACTGCGCAAATATGTTGGCGGCCACCTACATAGGGAGAATTGATCATCATGACAAAATAAGAGAAATCATAACTGGCACAGAAAGATTTCCCGCGCACCGTTCGAGAGTGGAACGGTAGAAAAATAGCTTAAAGGTAGGTCGATGGCCCTCTGTCATGCACTTAATCGTGGATTGCAGAGTAATTATGTAGATGTTGATGAAATTTTAATCTTTTCCATTGTGTGTTGTATCCCAATTCTTTCTCCTCGGTTTCTTAATTTAGATACCCTTATATGTTGGGACTAATTCGATTTTCTTAGGCAGTTAAGACAGAGAGTGGAAATAAATGATTTTTCCGTAGAAAGGGCACAAAGAGGAGACATTCTGCTCCGCTCATTAAAACGGAGTGACACCCTGTCCAGCCGAATTACACATGGAGGAGTCAGTAAGGGAAATAATTTTACCGTACTGTTTCAATTGCAAAAGCTGATGACGCGCTTCAGTTTGACATCATTACGTCATAAAGAACGTTGCAATGTGATTTCTCAGGTTTTATTGGCAAGACTGGTTAATCACGTGCTTAGTTTTGTCCAGTGGAGATCTTTATTCGATTTTTCTGCAGAAAAATCACACCAATGGCTCCGCTGAACATTCTAAAATCCTTTAAGCGTTGTTTGTCTCTACTGTGCGAGGGGAAGTGCATGGACTATAAACACTCTTACCTGCGGTGTGGACACTTTAACTCGGCAGCCGGTCATGAGCGTAAACAACCGCCGTGGGGAGAGGAGTGGTGCGGACAGAACAAACCCTGCTTCTCTCTCACAGGCCTGGCAGCCTACAACCGTGATTCTTGCTACTGTGAAACAGAACGGATGTATCGTCACAGGGATTACACACCTGTCTGAGGTGAAGGGCGCCGTACTCCAATACCTTGATGAGCCAGGAATAGTCTTCCTTCTATGCAAAATAAAATAAGAAAACAAAGAGGGACGTTCAACACAATGCAAAATGGAGTGCTTGCTTTCTGACTAAGTTGTAAATGAGGGATAGTACAGGCCCAACCCCTTCTGGTATCGACCGCCATCATAATTCAACCCCTCCATCCCTCCCCCCCTCCAACCTACAGCTGTCACATTAAAGTCTACGTACAGTAGTATGTGAATTACACATCGCTTTTGACATAAGGCGCTCTAGTGAGAAGTGTTTACTGCGCAATCAGTTATTGGAACACTGTGCTGACAACTGCATGTTGCACAACTATGAGAACTTTTATGTATGCTTCTGGTTTGACAAACACTGACGCCCCCTCCCTCATCACGATTGTCGCTCTAACTCGCCTCAATCTTAATCCTATTTAAATGTCTATGTCTACTTGGAACAGCGACTGAAAAGCGGCGTCACATTCCCACAATTTGGAAGTGTACTGGATGCAACCATCAGAGAGCGACTGCAACTGGATTTAGGAGAGCTAAAGAAACTTAGTTGCTCTCTTTCTCACCAAATTGCCAGTATCAGGTCTAGAAGTAGTGATACGCTGTAGTTACGTGATGCCTCCTAGGGCTTGGAATACTTGTGTGCAGTAACACATCTGCGGAGAAGCGTTTCTTCGGAGCCTGGAGCTCTTGTTGGGATAAGCGGCTTTTCACAGGTGGCATACAGGCACACTACTTTGTTGCCTATACAGCAATGTAACACAGTGTGCTATAGTGTACAATATGTGTTACTAGGAATTACTTTTAATGTATTTAAAGGTAGAAAAAATTGCGACCATTCGCTTTTTTATGATTGTTTTGTCTTTACCAGTTTCAGGCTGCTTGCACCATCTCCAGATGGTGTCTAAATTGGATTAGAATGTGACAGTTTGGTTGTGGGTTGGGTAGGACAACGAACGTGAAAACAGTCTCAGGTATAGGTTACGTTGGAATGTGATAGTCTAGTTGTGAGTTGTCGAAGCCAACGAATATGAAATCGTCTGACACAGCAGAAATGTCAACACATCCCATGTCCGCTCAAGTGTCAGTCCACTGTTACTTACCTTCAGTCATTGGCTAACAACTGCTCTCGAATAATGAAATGAGAAATGACGTCTTACGATGTATAGGCCACTACTTGTTTTAACCACACGAAACGATGTCACGGGACTATCGCTTGAAACTATGCGGCAGGTGTAAGCGGTCTTAGCCGTACTGCTAAAGATGAGTTGGTTTCTTGGAGAGACGAGGAGACGGGCGCTCCCGCGGGGGCTGCAGACTCACTCTGAGTGCACACAGAGGCGGAAGAGGAGGAGCCAGGCAGTTAATGGTGGCGCCCGCGGCAGATCCGCCCCTTTTTGCAGGAGGACCACCTGAGTCACCGGCTGCAGGTCGTTACGGGTAGGCCGCTGAGTAAACACGCTATTAGGCGCTGAGCCGCGTCTCGCAGCGCCTTGCCGGCTAATATCGATTCCGGCGTCGCGACACGCAGTCGATACGTGGTCCCCCGCCGTGACCGCCCCCAGTCCCGCCACGCACCGCCGCCTTAAGAATGCCTCGGGCTGCAAAGCGTGTGGGGAGTGTCTCGCGGCAGGACCCCAAATGACGCGCAAGGCCGCTGTACTGAAGATCGCCGTCAGCGACGTTGTGGTTGCTTGGGCCTCCTAGCGCCATTGGCACCTAAGTCTTCACAAAACTGTCAAGACGCGTACTCTTGATGAAATCTTCTCGGCCTGTCAGCCAGATTGTGGCGTCGTATTGCTCCTACTCGTCATCCTCAAGCAAGACCTCAGCTGAAGATTACGAGTAGAAAACTCGTCGAAACGTTGCGACAGGCGGTGCCACGACTTGTCTAATAACCAGCGTAGATGCCATCAACGAAATTCGCTGAGAAAGCCTGCATTCCCAAGAAGACAATTCATACATTGTTGCTACTTTGATAACTGTGGAAATACTGTCATACGTGATCTACAAAGTATCCGACACAACGTAGCTCGTACCGAGCGAGTAGGTCTGTAAGTAGGCTGTTTAAGTTTTTATGTTGGTGACGTCATGTAGCGCTCTGTATGAAAATCACTGACTGCGCTGTGTGCAGTCAGGTGCTGGTTGGACTCACTGCTGGAATATTCACTAGTGTAGTGTTGGGCAGTTGGATGTGAACAGCGCGTAGCGTTGGGCAGTTGGATGTGAGATGCCAGCAGTGGTGGATGTGGGGAGAGAGATGCCAGAGTTCTGAGATGTTAATATGAGCGGACGATCTGGACGTGTGTCCGTCAGAAAAAGGAAATTTGTCAAAACAGATGTCAAGAATTTTATAATGACTTTTGAACACTATTAAGGTAAATACATTGTAGGTTCTCTATCAAAATCTTTCATTTGCTAACTATATGCCTATCAGTAGTTAGTGCCTTCAGTAGTTAGAATCACATCCAAAAAATTAGAATCTTTTATTTAGCTGGCAGTATTGGCGCCCGCTGTATTGCAGTAGTTCGAGCAACGAAGATTTTTGTGAGGTAAGTGTTTCATGAAGGGTATAGGTTATTGTTAGTCAGGGCTATTCTTTTGTAGGGAATATTAAAAGTCAGATTGCCTTGCGCTAAAATATTGTGTATCAGTTTAGAAACGACCAGAATAAGTAAAGAGAAAACTGAGTACGTTCAGTTTTACTCAGCTGTTTCTGTATCAAATAAAGTAGAAGTTTACCAGCATAGTCTTTCTTAACATTCAAAGGGGAAGTTTCAGATGTTCACAGGTGATTCGTGACTGTGTGTGTGTGTGTGTGTGTGTGTGTGTGTGCGTGTGTGTGTGTGTGTGTGTGTGTGGAGAGAGTGCACAGTCACCATAAACCGTCTACAACTGTGTGGATGGCTGGAAAAGTGGCCGCCCGTTATTCAATTCTGAAAGGAAGATGACAGTGGTTCAGAACATTCAAGGTTTCAAGTATACCCAGGAAAATAGGAGCATCACGTCCATGGAACTGGAGGCTGCTCCAGAACTTGCCAGAAGCACACTAAACCGCATGGTGCACGAACACCTTAAGCTTTTAAAGATGTCTGCCAAGTGGATTCCCAAATCCCTTCAGCGCCACAGCCAAGACCCAAAAGGTTTCATGTCCAAACTTGTGACAGGAGAAGAGACTTTGGTCCACTACCATGAACCAGAGACCAAAGCCCAACCAATCCAGTGGAAGCATGAAGTCAGCCTCCCGCCGAAATAGCTCCGTGCAGCACGATCAGTGGCAAAACACATGCCAGATCGAGCGAGGTGGCGCAGTGGTTAGCACACTGGACACGCATTCGGGAGGACGACTGTTCAAACCCGCGACCGGCCATTCCTGATTTCCGTAAATCGCTACAGGCGAATGCTGGGATAATTCCTTTGAAAGCGCGCTTCCGACTTTCACCCATCATTCACCAATCCGATGGGACCGATGACTTTGCTGTTTGGTCCACTCCCCCAAATCAACCACATGACCAGTCTTTTGGGACAAGGATTCAATCCTTCTCATAAACTACCTGCAGCCATCAACAACACGACTTATACGGAGACTCTGCCGAGGATACGCTGTGTAATTCAAAAGAAACTGTCAGCAAAATGGACGAAAAAAGAGCCCTTGCCACTTGACAAAAAGCTCTTCGCTATACGACTCAGACATCCAATACTGGCATCGCTGACATGTAGTACTGCCACACCCACCTTATTCTCCGGACTCGGCCCCTTCTGATTACCACCTATTCGCGGCTATGAAGAAACTTCAGCGCTGACATCATTTCGAAGATGTTCGGGAATTGCGAGTATCTGTCCTGCGGTGGGTGTGACCGACTTCAAAAAAGTTGTCAGAAAAAGGCCTGCAGGAGTTACCACATCTGTGGCCCAAGAGTGTGCAGATCAGTGGAGACAATATTGAGATAACGCACATATCTGCCGAGGCCTATAGGTTCCAAATATAAAGTGTAAATCGATGTGAAAGTCCCCTAGGACAATGATGGTAAAGGCCAAAGTGGATCGGAGTAAACAGTTCAGCGCACATTGTTGAACATGGGGTCGCGCAGCAGACGCTCAGTACGTCTTTTCAAGCTGACCGGACAAGATCGCCAATTACGGTTGCAGAGGGCACCGGACTATCGAGATTGGACCGTGGATCGATAGAAACGTGTCGTCTGGTCGGATGTATCATATTTTTAGCTGCAACAGGTCGTATCCGGGATATGCCGTCATCCAGGCGAACGGTTATTCTAAACGTGTACGCCGGTGGAGGCACTATTATTCTATGGAGGACATCGAAGTAAACTTTTTTCGTGTTCAGCTGTCCTGCTGTCGCAAGGCTGGCGCTAAATAGGGCCAAGAACGCCGTCTGCGCAGGGCCGGGGCGCCCCTCGGTTTGTTTCCTTTTCCCCGAGGTCGGCAGTTAGTTACCCGGCGCCAGCGCTTTACAAGTAAACCGACCCCGGCGCGCCGTATACAAACCGCGGGCGTTCCCACACGCGATTAAGATACGTCGCGCCTCCCAGCGTGTGTATACATCCTCCACCGTCTTTCTTGGGAACGTGTCTGGCAGAGGCGTAATCGGAAACCGGGCCGGCATACTTAATGCAGCACTGAGGCCTCCTGAAAAACGATCGGGGCGCCATTCCAAGCGATACGTGAGTCTGCTGCAACAGTGCAGCGAGTTTATAGGCGCTGTCTGGGTTGCTTTCAAACTGCACAGCACTCGCGAATGTTCTCGTGTTCAAAGAACGCCGAAAATAGACTTGTTATGAACGTACCACAGTCTACGTCAACGCATTCGCCGTAATGTTCTGCTCTCAGTAATACGAAATCTCAAATTTATCCTTGTTATGCGGATCTGGATGAGGTCTGCTACTCTTCGGATTCCTTCACAGCTGCGTGCCTTAATAAAATCATTTTGGTTTTCAAGACGCCTCGTTTCTAATAAAATCGTTGATCTTTCGGCAGTTATCCCCGCCATAGTCATCAGGAATAAAACCGATAGTAATTTTTACTCTTCATGAAGTTAGCGGAGACAGGTATCGATAGGTCGAGTATTTTACTCAAAATAATGTGGCTTGAAAACAATAAGAAGATCTGATTCAGGTCAGCGACTGTTTTACAAATTTTAAAAACGACACACGATGGTGCTTACGTTACCTTTAATAGCACTACTTACCTTAGCGTGATGCGTTTCTTCAGCATGCTGCCATCACCAGGTGACGATCTTTGTTTTATATTTCTTCGTATGACTAAATAGATGCGATGTTTCTATTCTTATTGCCATTGCCACTGCCACTGATGTTAGCTTACTAAGTTCTACCGAGAAACATCCTCTGAGAGTCAACAATTTTTTGTGGTATTGTATGGTACATTTTCAATGAAACATCCCATTACTTTCAGATGGTCTGAATATACATCTGAGGTTACATCACTGACACATGCGATATAATAGTACAAAAATTGTTAGATCGTGACTAACAATGAATTTCTCGGTGAAACTTCACCGTCTAACCTTAGCGACTAGCAATAGCAATTACCTGATGATGGTAGCATGCAACCGGAATGGGTTATGCTAAGTTAAATATTGCTATTGTCTCTGGCTAAAGGAGCAAAGTCTATTGTTTATAAAAATGAGATTACTTTGGCGAAGACGTTAACTGGAGTTGTACCGTCTTAATTTATTCTCTCTGGTAAAATGACGAAACGCGGCTCAGTGTAAATTCTAAAATGAATGTAAAACATCGTCATCACTTTTTAATATTGTCGCTTTAGGGGCCATTCTGTTAGCACGGGCTTTCAGCAACTATTGACACAAAGAAAGCTACTACATATTAGTAGACGTAACATTGCATTAGTCAAGTCAGTAACAAGGAGTACCTGTTTCAGAGAAATAAAAGCCAACTTCATCTCATTATTTAAACTTTGGTCAGGTTCTTTAGAACCGTGTACACCACAAGAGGAACGTTAACTGACAAGATTTTTGTTACCAAAGGTTGTTGAAATAGACTGAAAGTTACTCATGAATGGTGTCAAGAGTTTCAGCTATGGGAATGTGTAAGTGGACTGAACACTTTAAATCGTATAAAATTAGGGTCATTGGCGACCATTCAGAATCTCGACTGAGTACGAAAAAGTCGCATAATGATTTTGTTCGAAAGAGACAGACGTAAAAAAGTCATATCAATAGTTAATTTGTGCGGTGTTAGTGTTATAATTATGCATTCAATCATTTATCACAAGCTTTCTTATCGGGTAACAGTTTATCAATGGGATCCAAGACATTTTACACTCGTTCATAGAGGCTCCCATGTTCACATTTCTTAAGATCTCAGATAACGATTTTTAACAATCGGCGATGACTTTCTAGACAGTGAATATGAGACACTGTGATATTTTAGGCTGTAAAGGAGTATTTTCTACATAAAAAGTGAAGCCGTTGTCAAAAAGAGAGCATCAATTAACAGCGTTTTAACTAGCAACTACATATCGTGCCTCTATTGTAGGACAGGATTGTTTCCTTCCTTTCGATGGGCGACACTTATCACCTCGAAAGCTACAGTTACAAGTGCGACACAAACAACGACGTAGCCATGAGCGTTTCAAACACCCAACAACTATTTCTTGTTCAAAAGCGTAAATACATCATAAATACGTTTAAAATGAAGGAATAATTAAGAAACAGTAGTCAATGGGAAGTCGAACTCTCGATTTCTGAATTATTACAACCAAAGAATTTGTCTCCAACTTCCTGATGATGAGTTTTTATCGGTCTGAAATATGGACTTTCAACCGGAAGTGGACGGTCAGAGACACCAAATAAAATAATGTTTCATTTAACTCATTGTTCCAGCAACAAACACTTATATTCAAACGAAGACAATATGTAATCTTGTCTACTCAGCTCGCATGGACGGACACCTACAACGGACGCTGAACAATAACAGCCGGGTCGCTGACGATTGACAATTAACGGACCTCACAACTCCAGTGGGGTGGATTTTGTGCTTGTGTACTATGTTGGGATTTTACACATCTGGACTCCGCGAATTCATTAGCTTACAACTTATCCTTTGCCTACCACTTCTATCGCGTGTATTTTGCTCCACGTTTGAGTACCTAATATTGGTTTCGTTCGAAGCCTGTTCCACACACTTACTTTGCATTTTGCACAGGGGTGAAACTGCACATGCGCACCACGCTTGCGTTTACTTTTGTAGGAGACTTCAGCAATACAGGTAAGTTGGCGCTGATGCAGTTCTTAGAGATATTAGACGGCGCAGACGGCGTCGTCGTAAATCATCATGATGAATCAGTCATTCAGTCAGTCAGTCAGGAGATTGCCTCTTATCTATAGAGATTGTCGCGTCCTGTCTAGGCATGTAATACTATACTGCAGTGTCTGTGTTTACGGCGTATTATGCAACGTCCTTGTGCGGTAATCACAGCAACTATGCTCCCTTAAAGCGGGAAATCCGGGTTCGTGTCCTGTCCATAGCAGGTTTTCATGCACCGCTAATAAACTGTGCAGCTGAAGTCTAACCGTATTCGCAATTGCGAGTACACTTCTTCTATTTCATACAGCTGTAGATCGTAGCAGAGTCTACTCCTTCGGACATACATGCACAGTACACCGTAAACACAGACACTGAAGTATTGTATCTCTATTGTCAGTTTATTAAGTAGGGCATGTAACAGACGACAAAAACTTTTGTCCTTGTAGAAATATATTCCATAGCGCGGAATTTCGTAGTCTGACGCTGTATACTATGAGGTTGGCTGGCTCTGAGCACTATGCGACTTAACTTCTGAGGTCATCAGTCGCCTAGAACTTAGAACTAATTAAACCTAACTAACCTAATGACATCACACACATCCATGCCCGAGGCAGGATTCGAACCTGCGACCGTAGCGGTCACGCGGTTCCAGACTGAAGCGCCTTTAACCGCACGGCCACACCGGCCGGCTATGAGGTTCAGGTTCAGTATTCAATTGTGTTATTCCAAGTAGCCTCGCCTCCCTCACGTGGGCGCTTTGCATAAGCTTCACCATGTCCTATTGCTACTTCAGAGTCAGATTCGCTTTATTAATGAGTCTTATCCACTATAAAAAGTTTGAGGTTTGCCGATGACATTGTAATTCTGTCAGAAACAGCAGAGGACCTGGAAGAGCAGCTGAACGGAATGAACAGTGTCTTGAAAGGAGGATATAAGATGAACATCAACAAAAGCAAAACGAGGATAATGGAATATAGTCGAATTAAGTCGTGTGATGCTGAGGGAATTAGATTAGGAAATGAGGCAC
This sequence comes from Schistocerca americana, assembly GCF_021461395.2. Classification (NCBI taxonomy): domain Eukaryota; kingdom Metazoa; phylum Arthropoda; class Insecta; order Orthoptera; family Acrididae; genus Schistocerca; species Schistocerca americana. The sequence goes on along the minus strand of NC_060120.1, from coordinate 224,171,057 downwards.
TTAAAGTAGTAAAGGACTTTCGCTATTTGGGGAGCAAAATAACTGATGATGGTCGAAGTAGAGAGGATATAAAATGTAGACTGGCAATGGCAAGGAAAGAGTTTCTGAAGAAGAGATATTTGTTAACATCGAATATAGATTTAAGTGTGAGGAAGTCTTTTCTGAAAGTATTTGTATGGAGTGTAGCCATGTGTGGAAGTGAAACGTGGACGATAAATAGTTCAGACAAAAAGAGAATAGAAGCTTTCGAAATGTGGTGCTACAGAAGGATGCTGAAGATTAGATGGGTAGATCACATAACTAATGAGGAGGTATTGAATGGAATTGGGGAGAAGAGGGGCTTGTGGCACAACTTGACTAGAAGAAGGGATCGGTTGGTAGGATATATTGTGCGGCATAAAGGGATCACCACTTTAGTATTGGAGGGCAGCACGGAGGGTAAAAATCGTAGAGGGAGATCAAGACATGAATACACTAAACAGATTCAGAAGGATGTAGGTTGCAGTGGGTACTGGGAGATGAAGAAGCTTGCACAGGATAGAGTATCACGGAGAGCTGCATCAAACCAGTCTCTGGACTGAGGACCACAACAACAACAACAATTCACTGTCTGTGGGTACACAGGGGTTGGACAAAAATATGGAAACAACACACTCACAACACATTATCATCCCTAATACAATGAAGCAAACCCGTTGGCTTTCAAAACAGCTTCCAGACGTCTGGGAACGGATAAATACAGAGTTATTACAAATGATTGAAGCGATTTCACAGCTCTACAATAACTTTATTATTTGAGATATTTTCACAATGCTTTGCACACACATACAAAAACTCAAAATGTTTTTTTAGGCATTCACAAATGTTCGATATGTGCCCCTTTAGTGATTCGGCAGACATCAAGCCGATAATCAAGTTCCTCCCACACTCGGCGCAGCATGTCCCCATCAATGAGTTCGAAAGCATCGTTAATGCGAGCTCGCAGTTCTGGCACGTTTCTTGGTAGAGGAGGTTTAAACACTGAATCTTTCACATAACCCCACAGAAAGAAATCGCATGGGCTTTGAAACGCCCCCTTTGAACAATTATACATGACTGTGCTTAACCTGACACACAATATTTTTAGCGCAACGCAATCTGACTTTCAAAATTCCCTACAAAAGAATGGCCCTGACTAACATTAAACCATACCTTTCACAAATCACTTACCTCACAAAAATCTTCGCTGCTCAAGCTACTGCAATACAGCGAGCGCCACTACTGCCAGCTAAATAAAAGATTCAAACTATGGAAGGCACTAACTACTGATAGGGATAGTTAGCAAATGAAAGATATTAATAGAGAACAAACAATGTATTTACCTTGATATCATCATATATAAATATAGCAGTTCATGACAAATTTCAAAACTCCGTCATCTCTCTCCCCACATCCACCACTGCTGGCGGCTCACCTCCAACTGCGCAACGCTACGCGCTGTTCACAGCCAGCTGCCGCTGCCCAACACTACAATGGCGAGTATTACAACAATGCAAAGCAGACACAGACTGCCCACAGCACAGCCAGTGATTTTCATACAGAGGTGGCGTTACCAATGAAAAAACCTAAACAGCCTACTTACATAGCCCCCATGCTCCCCACAAAATTTTTTTACAAATAGGATTGGGCAGTGGCCAATACAGAATTGAAAAAAATTTTTCATAATTACAATAACAAAGAAATCAAATGCACACACTTATTGATACAATGTTGGTCAAAAGCTAAAATTTTCTCACAGTCCATAAAGACAGCCCTGATTCATCACAGTAAAATGCAGTGTTTTGCCTTTTTTTTCAAAGTCTGAACAGTAAAGGAAAACGCACACAGAAGTAGTGGATTTCCATGCAATCTTGAAGAAGTAGTGTTGTCCTTCCAACGGAACGACAGTGCTGACTCTTGACATGCATACAGGTAATGGGCCACAACAGAGCAAACCCACAGCAGAGTCAGTCGAAATTTTGAAGAGTATTGGTGCTGACTCTTGACATGCATACAGGTAATGGGCCACAACAGAGCAAACCCACAGCAGAGTCAGTCGAAATTTTGAAGAGTATTGGTAGGTAGGTCATCACAGAGCAGACTCACTGTAGTCCTGGTAGAGATTACGGTATTGGTGGGCCACCAGAGGTGCAGACCCACTGCAGTCCTTGTAGAAATAATGGTATTGATGGATCATCAAAGATGTAGACCCACTGTAGTCCTTGTAGAAATAATGGTATTGGTGGGCCATCAAAGATGCAGACCCACTGTAGTCCTTATAGAGATGGCCAGCAGCCATGTGTTGTGACTGTGCAGGTGCACAATCACCATCGAAGAGTCTTGCGGATAATATAGCAAGTCCATAAACCACCACTTGTGCACTCACAAAGTTTTTGAAATTGTCCTTAGAACCAGCAATGCTGTTATCCAGTCCCTTGCTGAATCATTAACACACGTGCAAACACTATCAGTCCCTACTTCTCACATATTGTCCATATACTATGACCAACAGAAATGTGTGCAGTGAAATGTAACTTACAAGTTAATAATAAGATGAACTGGTGTCAATTACAATTTTATAACAGAAGAATACAATAACAAAGGTACAAAATACATCATTAAAGAACATAACAATACAGATAACATTTGTAGTACAGGCTTTACAAAAAAGTCGAAATAACATATACATCAGTGTTACAGGAATTATGACATGAGTACAAAAATAAAAGATCAGAATCACTTTTGAAACATCAACTTCACACATGAGCATTAGACAGAAAAGAATTAATAATGTCTAACTTCTTTACAAAGTAAATAACATATTATTAATGCCAATTATATTCGAGGATAACAGTATTCCTCATCATAGTGAATGTAGCTTAATACACTCCTGGAAATGGAAAAAAGAACACATTGACACCGGTGTGTCAGACCCACCATACTTGCTCCGGACACTGCGAGAGGGCTGTACAAGCAATGATCACACGCACGGCACAGCGGACACACCAGGAACCGCGGTGTTGGCCGTCGAATGGCGCTAGCTGCGCAGCATTTGTGCACCGCCGTCGTCAGTGTCAGCCAGTTTGCCGTGGCATACGGAGCTCCATCGCAGTCTTTAACACTGGTAGCATGCCGCGACAGCGTGGACGTGAACCGTATGTGCAGTTGACGGACTTTGAGCGAGGGCGTATAGTGGGCATGCGGGAGGCCGGGTGGACGTACCGCCGAATTGCTCAACACGTGGGGCGTGAGGTCTCCACAGTACATCGATGTTGTCGCCAGTGGTCGGCGGAAGGTGCACGTGCCTGTCGACCTGGGACCGGACCGCAGCGACGCACGGATGCACGCCAAGACCGTATGATCCTACGCAGTGCCGTAGGGGACCGCACCGCCACTTCCCAGCAAATTAGGGACACTGTTGCTCCTGGGGTATCGGCGAGGACCATTCGCAACCGTCTCCATGAAGCTGGGCTACGGTCCCGCACACCGTTAGGCCGTCTTCCGCTCACGCCCCAACATCGTGCAGCCCGCCTCCAGTGGTATCGCGACAGGCGTGAATGGAGGGACGAATGGAGACGTGTCGTCTTCAGCGATGAGAGTCGCTTCTGCCTTGGTGCCAATGATGGTCGTATGCGTGTTTGGCGCCGTGCAGGTGAGCGCCACAAACAGGACTGCATACGACCGAGGCACACAGGGCCAACACCCGGCATCATGGTGTGGGGAGCGATCTCCTACACTGGCCGTACACCACTGGTGATCGTCGAGGGGACACTGAATAGTGCACGGTACATCCAAACCGTTATCGAACCCATCGTTCTACCATTCCTAGACCGGCAAGGGAACTTACTGTTCCAACAGGACAATGCACGTCCGCATGTATCCCGGGCCACCCAACGTGCTCTAGAAGGTGTAAGTCAACTACCCTGGCCAGCAAGATCTTCGGATCTGTCCCCCATTGAGCATGTTTGGGACTGGATGAAGCGTCATCTCACGCGGTCTGCACGTCCAGCACGAACGCTGGTCCAACTGAGGCGCCAGGTGGAAATGGGATGGCAAGCCGTTCCACAGGACTACATCCAGCATCTCTACGATCGTCTCCATGGTAGAATAGCAGCCTGCATTGCTGCAAAGGTGGATATACACTGCACTAGTGCCGACATTGTGCATGCTCTGTTGCCTGTGTCTATGTGCCTGTGGTTCTGTCAGTGTGATCATTTGATGTATCTGACCCCAGGAATGTGTCAATAAAGTTTCCCCTTCCTGGGACAATGAATTCACGGTGTTCTTATTTCAATTTCCAGGAGTGTATTAAAAGAAGAAAAAATTCTATGAAACTACACAGAGACAGGAAGAAAACAAATACACAAGGGTACACAAACACATAGTGGGATAACACCAATAGGGAAAGGACAGGGTTTGTTTACTGCAGTATTTTGCATGGAGATCTCCCTTTGTTCATCATTATTCCCAAAAAGTCCTATCTAAGCCTGCTTTCTGTATTCTGTTCATATTTCTTTCAAAATAATTATTTCTGATTGTACAATACTCATTTGGGCCCAAATCTTTTTCATATAACTTCGCAATGCATTCTTTACCTATTCTCCATAGTCAGTTTCTCATATAGTCTACCCCCTCTTAAGCTAACTTAAATCTACTGAGCTCAGATGCTAAACTAAGGGACGAGGCAATGCAGCAGCACATAAAACAATTATTATAAACAGCAATGAAAAAAATGGAAAATTGCAAAGCAAGCTACAGTATAAATTAGCATAAGTCAAATTCAATAACACTATGCCTGGCAAACAGCAGCAACTTATACCTAAACATGACATAGCGCAAGCAGAAAAAATATTACACTAAAATGGCCATGTCTAATACCTATGTCACATCTTAACATTAGAGTGATGCATCACAATTTATTCTACAAAAGAAATTACCAAGTACTTGAAAAGAAAATTATGTGTTACTGTTATTAGTTCCTTCTTATTGTTCTTTCCTTTCCAAGTGCTCCTTTTTTTTTTAAAGAATGTGGATCATAAAATAATTATTTAATAGATCTGTTGACAGAAAGTGTTCACATTAGCAAATGCATTTCATTTTATAAAAGCAATGCTGCAACACAGCTGAAAAACGGGTATCAAATGAAATAAGCAGTTACGCAAACCAAAGCATAAAAATATCATTCAATAGTCATGTGACATTTCATAAGTTAGTAGAAATTCTCTCAACTCTCGTAGAAAGGCGCTTGTCGTAATCAGGTGTACAGATGTACGAATATTTCCCATCAATTCATAAGCATTTCAGTAATTAGCACAAAGTGCGAGTAATCATATGTTTTCAAGTAACGAGGGTGTCGCATTAGCGATGAAAGGCACACCCTAATGGCTTGTTCTCCAGGTGTTTGACACGTCCCACGTCCCCTTTTTTTTTACCTGTGCCGCTGAAAAGGGCTCGCAATAATGGCTTTTTCTCCAGGCGTCTGACACAGCTGGGTGCCCGCGACGCATTACGTGCAGGTGGTCACTTAACATTCGTACGAAAATATTTACCGCTACAGTGACAGCCTCACATAAAAATATTTCACAGGTCAAGAATTAGTGTTGCAAATCTGTAGAAACAAAATCCTATGAATATAACAGTGTCCAAAAAATGTTCAGTGGCATTGTGATACATTCACACATGATTCACACATGTCATAACTCTTAAAGTACGATTCTTGGTTTCCAACATCCTTTTTCACAAGTCAAGAGTCCCTACCCACTATTCATTACTCCTTACCTTATTACACATATACGTATCCATCGACACTCGTCAATATTTCGTCATTATAAATATGAAGCATAATCAAATAACTCATATAGCCTCAGCCTATTAATCGTAAACATACCTCATCAGCATAATACACATCGTCGTCGTAAAAATAACATCATAACACCTCAGTCAAATCTCAAAATCGTCGTAGCTTCCTCCAATAATAAAAAAAATTCTCTGCTCATGTCAAAAGTGTCACCTGCCTCAAACGTACTTTAAAAATCATGAATCCATACCAAATACATCATTCAAAGCTCTCATAGTATCACAATGGTTCCGAAAAAATATGAGCATTTCACAAAGTACAGACAAAATACAATTTCATAAGTGTGAAGTTATCCAACTGTGTAATTGCGTAAACATCTGTCACTGATGTAATAAAAAAGGTTAATCTCTCAGTTACATGATCAGATAGCTGTGTAATTTGTGTGTTAGAGAAATATGGTACTGATGTGTAAAGTTGTATAAGCAAATACCATATTAGCTAGGGCTCCTTGTGTTTGCCAAACACATGGTACACAAAGTAGGCGTATACCCCCCTGAGGATTAATGTAATTATACCCTCAGGTGTACAGATTACAGCAATAGAATGAAATATATCACGGAAAACTTTCTTTGTAATTCAAAAATCTTGAAAAATAAATGGCTTAAGTACAAAATCTCTCAAATGCGTGTCCTGTAGCGCTAAATGTGCGTCTTGTTGCAACATAATCTCTGTGGAAGTGTCGTAGTTATCGTCCTCCGAAAGCTAAGTTCTGCAGAAGTCAATGTACTTTCCTCATAATACACAAAAGTGAAATGCTTTGCGTATAAATGTCTTAGTTATTACGCTTATTGCCGTAATGAGGAAAGTACTGTGCTGTAACGTATTGTTGTGCTATGGAAAAGGCAGTCTCATTGTAGCTATACCACAAAAGTTACTACTAAAACCTGTTTTACTTTCCAGAAAAAAACAGAAAACTGTGCAGATATAAAACAGAAACACTGCAAAAGCAACATTGTAAATTGTCACTCATTAGTAGCGTCGTGATAAAGTCGTGTAGCTGTCACATAAACTAACCACTGTGCCGTCTGGTATCTCACAGAAAGTACTTTAAACCCAGAATGTATTTTCGAGTAAACCAAAATGTTGCATTAAAATCTCATTAGCAGTACCAGTATGTGTCCTAAGTGTGTAAGCCTGATAGTCGTTACGTAATCGTGCAACTAACAAGCAAGAATGTACAAATACAACACTGTGTCGTCTGTTCACTATAACAATGCATTCGTAATTTCTGTTTAAATAAGTTCTCTTGGTTCATGACTGGATATTTAACTACAGACATTGTTGCATGTTAACAGATTCTAAGTCTGACAAAGCATACTAGAAATGTGAAGTGAAAAGTTTTATGGCAAAGACAAAGTTAAAAAGCAGATTATCTCTCAATAAACGGTTTTACATGTGAAATGTGGTGTAAACCTTTACTCTTCCTAGTACGCAGAGTTTCAACTTCAACGCAATTATCATGTGATATACGTCAGTAAAGAATACTGGAATTTTTCTCAAGGTTAGCGTCTATGTTATTTTTCTCTGAGCCAGCCGGCGCACGCGGATGCCTGCGGTGCGAGTCATTGTCTGTTCCTTTGTTGGCGTGCGTCGTTATTGGGATTAGGAGACCTAACTTCTACAAATTCACCTTGCCGAGAGGGCCCAGCTCTGTTAGAATCCCGCCAGTTCTGATGAAATTCACGTCTGTCGTTTTGTCGGTACTTTACATAGTTTCTTGTTTGTCGGTCATGTGGTGGAGAATTTCTCCCTGAATCGTAACTCTGCGCCGAACTGTTGCGTCTGAAGTTATTCTGCCTCCCTTGATAGTATTTATTTTGGTTCCCATATTGTCTGTTTCTCTTATTGTCTCTGTGATAGTCATTACCACGGAGAGGTGATCTTTCCCTGTAGTTATTACTACTCTGCCAACGGTTGTCATATGGGTGGTGTCTGTTTTGGTCACGATTTGCGTTGTAAGAATAGCCTTTTCGTGTCCAGTTATTGTTTCTGTCATCACGGAATTGTGACGTATGTGACCTGCAGTGATTGTTTTCCTGTTTTCGCATCCGGCGACTGTCTGTGTCAATTTCTAATTCTTGTAGGAGTCCCTGAAATGCTTCAATATCGTCTTTGCAACGTCCTGCCAAAATAATATGTCGTAAATGTTCAGGCAATTTGAGTAAGCAAATGCGGATGAGTTCTGAGGGGCTGTATGGGTTTGAAAGATACTGATTCTTATGCAACATGTCTTCAAAATATTTCACAAGACTGGAGAATTCTGATTGTTCGAAATGTCTCATCATTATGATGCTATGTTTTACTCGGTCTTGTGTGGGTTGAGACCAATATGCTGAGAGGAAGGCATGGTAAAACTCTCCTTCACTGTGGCAATCGTGAATTACCGATCGCATTCTTACAGCGGTTCATTCTCCAAGTAGCCACACATAAATTCTAATCTGTGTTCTAACGACCAGTTGGGAGGAAAACAATGAGAGAATTGATGGAGCCATGCTTGTGGATGAATGTCGTTGCCAGAATTCTTAAATGTTTTGAATTTACGTGTAGTAATGAACAGCTTATAGTCAAAATCATCATGTCGGCAAGTCGCATGTCGGTCATTGTTATTTCGTTTCGGCGGTTCCATCTCAAAATTCGGCGTACCTTGCCAACTTCTTTCACAAGTTCTGAAGTGCCCTGTGTTGTTATTTTGTGTCTGTTCCGTATTTGTATGTCCCTCTTCCCGTATTGGGGCGCGAGTGTCCTCTGAAATACGTAATTCTTGTACTACTTGTGCCAACTGATCTTGCACCTCCCGGATTTCTCTTTTGTACTGTGTATTGATTTGATTTTGATTTTGTTTGAATTTTCTAATTTGTTCATACTCTTCAGTGTCCATGAAGGCTACAGGTGTTGTGTCATTCAGATCATCATCTACCTTTGTAGATAAGTTAGTGAACTGATCTGAAAGTTCGGCTACTTTATCCGATAGTGAAATCATTTCCTCTCTATGTTTTTCTGAACCAAGTTTCAGAGTGTCCATTTGTGTTGAAATTGTGTCTACTGTGACCTTTAAGTTTTCCTGAGTTTTTGCAAGTTGCATAACCGTTTCGGTAGATGCAACTGAGTCAAATTTTGCTTGCAAGGTCTCATGATTTTCATGAACAATAGTTTGCAGTTCTTTTATGGCTGCTTCGTGATTCTGTAGTGCATTTTCATGACGCGAAAAAATAGGTTGGAAATGCTCACAAATTTGTGTTTTTACGTCATTACAGACTTTTTGACATTTCGATTCAATGTGATGTAACTCAGCAGTTAAATCCTCACGTGTTCGTTCAAGAGTTTGCTCCAATGAGTCTAACTTTTTAAGATTTTGTTCCATTGTGTCTAACTTTTGAAGCTTTTGCTGTGTTTGTATCTGATTTTGTTCCATTGTGTCTAACTTTTGAAGCTTTTGCTGTGTTTGTCCCATTTGTTGTATTAATTGTAATAACAATGCATTGGTGTCTGAAACATGTTCCTCAGTGCTTTTCGGCAGTGAATTTACACCGGAAACATTCACATTTTGACAAGCAGAAAATGTGTCTTGACTTATTTGAGAAAACGGTGAGGATCCAAAACCTGAATCTACAGTATTTGCGAGATCGTGTCGTGTCATTTCGGCTTCCTGAGGCGAGCTATTGCCGACCGATCGATCGATAATGCTTCCCTCTTCACTAATTGTTTCACTGTCCACGCCATTGTTTGCCGCCCGCTCCATTTCCCTATGCACAATTACCAAATTACTACTTTGAACATCAGTTAATTCATTACTCGGTGGCGCTAACACACTGCTTTCATTTTCACTGTCATTTCTCAGTTTACTTTGGAGCCTAGTATTACGTTTTTCACACGCCATTATTGTCACAGTATTTCACACGACAACACAGAAAAACACAATTTGAAGAGCAAAAATAAGAGAACACATTAACATAACACTGAAAATAATATCTAGTTAATTGCAGCTGCGAAATACTTGGTGCAAATCTACATGCATGCCACAACTGTTCTACTGTACAACAATGAAAGACTGCAACTACAAAGGAGATTTTCTCTACAATTACGCGCTAGCAATAAACAAAATCTACACTAATTAAACAAACTACAACAAAAGATCAGAAGATTCCAGTGAGGTATCCTCGGCTAAGGGTCGACATATGAAACTTCCCCTTTGAACAATTATACATGACTGTGCTTAACCTGACACACAATATTTTTAGCGCAACGCAATCTGACTTTCAAAATTCCCTACAAAAGAATGGCCCTGACTAACATTAAACCATACCTTTCACAAATCACTTACCTCACAAAAATCTTCGCTGCTCAAGCTACTGCAATACAGCGAGCGCCACTACTGCCAGCTAAATAAAAGATTCAAACTATGGAAGGCACTAACTACTGATAGGGATAGTTAGCAAATGAAAGATATTAATAGAGAACAAACAATGTATTTACCTTGATATCATCATATATAAATATAGCAGTTCATGACAAATTTCAAAACTCGCGTCATCTCTCTCCCCACATCCACCACTGCTGGCGGCTCACCTCCAACTGCGCAACGCTACGCGCTGTTCACAGCCAGCTGCCGCTGCCCAACACTACAATGGCGAGTATTACAACAATGCAAAGCAGACACAGACTGCCCACAGCACAGCCAGTGATTTTCATACAGAGGTGGCGTTACCAATGAAAAAACCTAAACAGCCTACTTACAGCTTAAGTCGGGAGAGCGTGGAGGCCATGACATGAATTGCTGATCATGATCTCCACCGCGCCGAAAATTCAAAGCGTTTGACTTTGTCATCGGGTGTCAGGGCTTGTAGCAATTGTAAACGGTAAGGCTTCTGCTTTAGCCTTTTCCGTAAGATTTTCCAAACCGTCAGCTGTGGTACGTTTAGCTCCCTGCGTGCTTCGACTTCCGCGGGCTACGCGTGAAACTTGCCCGCACGCGTTCAACCGTTTCTTCGCTCACTGCAGGCCGACCCGTTGATTTCCCCTTACAGAGGCATCCAGAAGCTTTAAACTGCGCATACCATCGCCGAATGGAGTTAGCAGTTGGTGGATCTTTGTTGAACTTCGTCCTGAAGTGTCGTTGCACTGTTATGACTGACTGATGTGAGTGCATTTCAAGCACGACATACGCTTTCTCGGCTCCTGTCGCCATTTTGTCTCACTGCGCTCTCGAGCGCTCTGGCGGCAGAAACCTGAAGTGCGGCTTCAGCCGAACAAAACTTTATGAGTTTTTCTACGTATCTGTAGTGTGTCGTGACCATATGTCAATGAATGGAGCTACAGTGAATTTATGAAATCGCTTCAATCATTTGTAATAGCCCAGTACAAGTCCCATATGGCTTGAAAATGAATGTTACACCATTCTTCCTGCAAAATAGTGGCAAACTGAAGTAACAGAGATGGACATCGATACTGATCACGCACCCTTCTTTCCAAAGTAGACCACAAAGGCTCAATAATAGTGAGATTATGTGACTGTGGTGGCCAGGGAACAGCGGCCTGTCGTCTTGGGACACAGTATCACCATTGGGGAATAAACATCGTGCTATGGGGTGGACCTGATAAGTCATGATGGTCATATAATCCTTGGCAGTAGTGCCACCTTGCAGAGTAACCATGGGGCCAACGGAATACAATGATTTGTCGCCCAAACCATCACCGAACCCCCGCCAAGACTCATATGAGCAAATTATTTTCTTCCACTCCTCCATAGTCTACTTTAAGGTTTCGACACCACGTTTTCCTCTTACGGGCATCTGCACCACTCATGAAAAGATTCGGATTTCCAGCTCACACTTCAATTCTCTGCTTATGGAGCTCCCTTCGGGTTGTTGTGGTACTGAGTGGGATCGTCAGTGTGACTTTCAGCTCTAGTAACTATCGCTATTGTCATCCTTTTATTTTTCGTCACGATCCTCGGCAATGACCGCCTCTCATGTTTACTCAGTACACCCCCTCGTCTGCGTTGCGACTTGGCGAATGAAAATTTCCCACCGTCCCTGTTTGCGGTATAAATTTTCGATATTGTGCCTCTTTACCTCTTGAAACATTAAACACATTAGCTACTTTGTTTACCGAAGCACGAACAATAAGAGCACAAGCAATTTTGGAAAAATTGGAAATTTTTTGTAAGGTCTTATGGAACCAAACTGCAGAGGTTATCGGTCCCTAAGACTACACACTGCTCAACCTAACTTAAACTAGTTTACGCTAGGGACAACATTCACACCTATGCCCGAGGGAGGACTCTAACATCCGATGGGGGGAACCGCACGGACCGTGACAAGGCGCCTGAGACCGCATGGCTACCCCGCGCGGCACAATTTTCCCACATTCGAATTCACTTAGCTCCGGCATAATGCATTCAAAACTACACAGAATACTGTTCTGAGCACGACTGACAATTGAAACGTATTGAGTACATAGCACGGGTGCCGTTCGTGGTCAAATACAGCAGTGCAATGTGCAGGCTTGTCTAGCTTCTGCGCTTACGTTTAAGTATGCGTTTCTCGTGGAGATTCCTTTAAAGGGAATGGCAGCTTATAACCGTAAAGTGACATTAGGGGGACACATACACTGAAGAGCCAAAGAAACTGGTACATCTGCCTAGTATTGTGTAGGGCCCCATTGAGCACGCAGAAGTGGCATGGACTCGACTACTATCTGAAGTAGTGCTGAACAGAATTGACACCATGAACACAATAAATCCGTCCAGGCCGAGATGGCCGAGTGGTTCTAGGCGCTACAGTCTGGAACCGCGCGACCGCTACGGTCGCAGGTTCGAGTCCTGCCTCGGGCATGGATGTGTGTGATGTCCTTAGGTTAGTTAGGTTTAAGTAGTTCTAACTTCTAGGGGACTGATGATCTCAGAAGTTAAGTCCCATAGTGCTCAGAGACATTTGAACCATAAATCCGTAAGAATACGAGGGGTAGAGATCTCTTCTGAAGAGCACGTTGCAAGGCATCCCAGATATGCTCAAGAATGCTTATGTCTAGGGAGTATGGTGGCCAGCGGAAGTGTTTATACTCAGAAGAGTGTTCCTGGAGCCAGTTTGCAGCAATACTGGACGTGTGGGGTGTCGCATTGTCCTGCTGGAATTTAGCAAGTGCTATGGCATGCACAATGGACATGAATGGATGCAGGTGATCAGACAGGATGCTTACATACGTGTCACCTGTCAGAGTCGTATCTAGACGTATCAGAGGTCGCATATCACTCCAACCGCACACGCCCGACACCATTACAGAGCCTCCACGAGCTTGAACAGTGCCTTGCTGACATGCGGGGTCCATGGATTCATCAGGTTGTCTCCGTGCCCGTACACGTCCATCCGCTCGATACTATTTGAAACGAGATTCGCCCGACGAGGCAACATGTTTCCAGTCAACAACAGCCCAGGCGAGACCTAAAGCTTAGTGTCGTGCAGTCGTCGAGGGTACACGAGTGGGCCTTCGGCTCAGAAAACCCATTTCGATGATGTGTCGTTGAGTGGTTTGCACGCTGACACATCTTAATGGCCCAGCGTTGAAATCTGCAGCAATCTGCGGAAGGGTTGCATTTCTGTCACGTTGAACGATTCCCTTCAGTCGTCGTTGGTCTCGCTCATGTAGTATCTTTTTCCGGCCTCAGCGAAGTCGGAGATTTGATGTTTTTACCGGATTTCTGACATTCATGGTACACTCGTGAAATGGTCGTACGGGAAAATCCCCACTTCATCGCTACCTCGGAGATGCTGTGTCCCATCACTCGTGCGCTGACTGTAACGCTACATTCAAACTCACTTAAATCTTGATAATCTACAATTCTAGCATCAGCAACCGATCTAACAACTGCGCCAGGCACTTGTTGTCTTGTATAGGCGTTGCCGATCGCAGAGCCGTATTCTGCCTGTTTACATATCTCAGAATATGAATACGCATGTCTATACCAGTTTCTTTGGCGCTTCAGTGTAAAATGTAGCGATGAATCTGCCTATAGAATCGGCCATCATGAAGAATACTGAGGAAATAACTGCCTGCTAGGAACACAAGCAGAAAAGACAGGAGTCGGGCGTAAGGCAGACGCGCCAGCAGAAGAGCCTATAGGAACGCGGAGGATGGAGAAATGCGCTCACCCTTGGCGGCAGAAGGTGCCGAGGGCGACAGGCCATCGGCCGCGGAGAATGCTGGGGAGGAGCGAGGATTCCTGACTGCCCGTAATTGCAGGTTTCCACAGCAGGGCCTGTCGCCTCCCGCGTTGAAGGCGGAGAGGCCGTTTCCCTGGAAGTGCAGACGTAACTGGCAACCCAGGCTCGGTCGGACGACAGTATTCCCACACGGCGAATACCACACGTTAATCGTATCCATTGTGTCGGAAATAGCCCTGACTCTGCATACCCGTACAAACGTATGTACACTGCCGGAAAAAATGGAACACCCTCAGTGATCGTCCAGTGGCACCTGGGTATAATACGTTCTGTTGTTTCTGCTTATTATAATAGACTACTAATCGATTGGAAAACCATAGATTTGCTAATAGGTTGAAAGTCTTTGATTTTCTAGTTTGAAATACTTGCAAAAAAAGAAAAAGAGGAAAGTTGCTCGTAATTTCTTATGTAGCTCCAGCTTGTCTTGGGCAAGGTATCTGAATTGACTCCGGCAGATAATGTTATTGCTTTGACCTAGAAAATTTGTTCGTCCAGTACTTCTCACATTTATGGGCATTAGGGAGTCCACACGTGTACAAGGGTAGCGCCTTAAGTGGAGAGTTTATGGTAGCTGTCGTATTGTATGAAAGAAGAAAATAAACGTAATGATAATTTCCCCAAACAGGGCAATGACTGTGATGCAGGTTCGTGCTACTCGTCTGTCTTACACACATCCCTACGATCCACAAACTATTGATAGTAATACATGGTGATACCAACGGCAAAGTATTGAAATAATGATAACAAACGAACCTTGAAATTGTAATTATATTCTTCAATAACATTATAAAGCGAAAGGCAAAGTCCCGAGTTCGAGTCACGGTCCGGCACACAGTTTTAAACTGCCAGGAAGCTTCAACATTTACAAAACGTCCCTCTCCTATGACGTCAACCGAAACTGAAACAGCGTCCACATGCGGACGTAACTTTTACATTCAGATAAATTCCTTTAGTGGTGGCTACAGCAACGCTAGCTATTACACAAAAAAGTACGAGAACTGTTCGGAAAATAAGGTCCAATCGGTGGCGAAATGGAGAGCACTGCGAAAATCAAAAATGTTTTATTTGAATCAGTTATCTACTCCTTCCAGCTGCTTGTAGCTACTTAACTCTACAGTCGCCGCTCCGAACTAGACAGCCGGCCACTGTAGTCGAGCGGTTCTAGGCGCTTCAGTCCGGAACCACGTGGCTGCTACGGTCTCAGGTTCGAATCCTGCCTCGGGCATGGATTTGTGTGACGTCCTTAGGTTAGTTAGGTTTAAGTAGTTCTCAGTCTAGGGGACTGATGACCTCAGATGTTAAGTCCCATAGTGCCTAGAGACATATGACCCATTTTGATCCGAATTAAACATTTATCATAGTGTTGTACCACCTTTACAACACCCTCTTCACAGAAGGCAACCGCCTGTGCTTTCCACCAATCCTGTATGCTGATCTACAGCTCGTCAGTGTGCCAAAATGTTGTCTATATAGTCAGCGGCTCATGTGAGCAGAGATGAAAGTCAATGGGAGCCATTTACGGGATGCATTGTGGCTAATCAAACACACCTCATCGAAAACGCTGCAGGAGCATCTTCACTGCCCCTGTAAAATGCGGCCGAGAATTGTCGTGAAGGAAGAAACGCGTGACAGTTAAGTCATGTGGACTGCATAACATGAGGCGGAATCTCTCACCAGGACCTTATATTTGGCGGGAGACACTGTTTTCTAGGCGTCTTTTACGTGATTGACGTGCGCTCATAACGGAAAAGAGCGACATGACGCGATAGACGGGCACACCGGAGACAAATGGCTCTGAGCACTATGGGACTCAACTTCTGAGGTCATTAGTCCCCTAGAACTTAGAACTAGTTAAACCTAAGGACATCACAAACATCCATGCCCGAGGCAGGATTCGAACCTGCGACCGTAGCGGTCCTGCGGTTCCAGACTGCAGCGCCTTTAACCGCACGGCCACTTCGGCCGGCACACCGGAGACACATCTGTGCAAAGGTTCAGTGGATCTTCACTGTGGTTTCCATTTCTCGCCCGCTCGGACCTTACTTTCCGAATAGCCCTCTTACATCCAACCGCACCCATACACGTGTAGAATAAGAATTCCGATGTTTTTCTTCATTCTTTGTGAAACCATAAGTTCACGGAATAATGCGCCGTTGCAATCAGAGCGAGTAAGTGTCTCACTGCCGCGTCGGTCCGTATAAACATTATCGTTGGAGCGCTGTTCGCGCTCGGCGTAACGTTATTAAACTTTTCTGCAGTATTCAATAGGCACAGCACAATAATCGATAGCACAATGTGCGTACTGAGGTTTTGTACTGTTAGTGGTTCGATTGTCACGGTCGTCGGCGTTCAGATGGCGCTCAGAATGCCAGTCTGTGCGCCCTCTGTTTTGTCTCTGAATGCAGTAACTGTGCTGAGTTTTGGGGGTGAGCAGTGTGTGCGATATTCATTTCGGGATGCTACCATGCCCCGCCGACAGGAACGTACTCCTGGTGACAACTTCAGCCATTGGTACAAGGTCGCTTTATGAGCTTGTGGGAATCTGGAAGGAAGTAACGACGCGTCATGTGCGTGTTGTTCACTGTCGCTGCTTTCAGTGACGGTCCGTGGAAGGTTTCCACACCCGTGGATCAGGCTCTGAAAGTTCACGTAGTACAGACGCACATCAAGATCGACGCATTATGAGAAAGCCTGTGGCCGACCGACCATCATCTACGTCTTCAAACCCCTACGACACTTCAGGAGCTCCGACAGGCACTGGTGCATGAATGGGAGTCTGTACCCTAGCAGCTGCTCGACCACCTGATCCAGAGTATGCCTGTGTACATGTGCACGGCGATCATACCCCACATTGATGCCGGGGTATATGCGCAGAAAACAGCAGCGTTTTGTAACACAAGTGTTTCTGGGCGGGTTTCTCAACTTATCACCAATACTGTGGACTTACAGATCTGTGTCATGTGTGTTCCCTATGTGCCTATTCCATTAGCGCCAGTTTTTTGTAGTGCCACGTTGTGTGGCACCACATTCTGCAATTACTCTTAATTTATGAGCATGAGTGTAACAGGCTTACACATTAAAGACAGGCATGAGCAAGGATGCCAACCGCATTTCGGTCCAGCAAACCACTGACGTGAAATTACTAATGTTCTGGAAACTTTTGAACACATCGTTTCATTACTCGTTCTCAGTAGCCTGCAAGATCTAGTGCAAAAACATCTATCGCAGGATGCCACTTACGATCATTTGTTACAGTGCCATTTCTTCGATATGAAGGTGACTCGCTTTTTCAACAGGACAATGCAGGTCTACATAGGGCTGCTGGGACGCAACGTGCTCTTCGTAATGTGCAGCTGCTCTGGCCAGCAAAATCACCAGATCTCTTGACAACTGAATACGTATGGGACATGGTGAAAGAGGGGGGGGACTTACTCTTTCTCCAGAGCCTGCAAGAAGCATTGCAAATTGCATACAGAAGGTGCGAAGTGTTTGGGAAAAACTATCACAGAATGCCAACCGGCACCTTTCTGATAAATTGCATGCGAGAATACACGCTCGCGTTGCCGAAGAGGGGGGGGGGGGGGGGGGGGGGAAGGGATGCACGGTGTGTTGATGAAACTATCTGGGCAACCTCTGCTGTGACATGTGTGTTTCATTTGGTCTGAATTTTTTACGGCGGTGTATAATTACCCCTGAATGACTAAAATAATTATCTTAAACGTATCCTTTGGGCACATTTGTTTTTCAAAGGTGTCCTCATAAAAAAGGACAGGAACCCTTGTAGACGCTGTAACAGCCAAACCACCTAAAACAGCTTCGTAAGTTTCCCTCGCCATCAATATTTACGCCTATATCTCTACTCAGATGCTCCGCAAATCACCGTTCTGTGCATGGTGCAGGATAGCCTGCAACACTACTAGTCATTTTCTTTTGTATTCCAGTCACTAATAGAACGAGGGAAAAACGACAGTCTATATGCCTCCGCATGATCCCTAATTTCTCGTATCTTGTCTTCGTGGTCTTTTCGTGAAACGTATGTTCGCGTCAGTAGAATCGTGTTGCAGTCAGTTTCAAAGGGCCGCTTCTCGAATTTTCTCAACAACGGTTTTTTTTTTGTTTTTTTTTGTTTTTGCTAAAAGAATAATTCCTTCCCTCCTAGGATTCCCTTCTGCTTTCCCAAAGCAACTCCGTAACACTTGTGTGTTGTTCGAACCTATTGGTAATGAATCTATAGCCTGCCTCTGAACTGCTTCGATGTCTTGCTCTAAACCGACCTGGTACGGATTCCAAACACTCGAGCAATGGGGGGTAACTTGTACTAGCTTCCCATATGCGATCTCCTTTACAGGTGAACCATACTTTCGGACATTTCTCTCTATAAACCGAAGTCGATCATTCGCCTTCCCTACCACAATCATCACGTGCTAGTCCCATTTCATGTCGCTTTACAACATTACCGCCAGATATATAAACGACGTGACTATGTCGAGCAGGACACTGCTAATGTTGTATCCGAACATTACGGGTTTGTTGTTGTTTTTCCTACTCATCCGCATTAACTTACATTTTCCTATATTTGGAGCAAGCTGCCATTCATCACACCAACTAGAAATTTTGTCTGAGTCATCCTGTATCCTCCTACGGTCATTCAACTTCGACAACTTGCAGCATCATCAGCAAACAACGGCAGCTTGCTGCCCACCCTGTCTGCCAGATAATTTATGTACATAGAAGATAGTGGCGGCCCTATCACACTTCTCTGGGGTTCTCCTGACCATACCCTTGTCTCTGATAAACACTCGCCATCTAGGACAACACACTGCACTATATTACTTAAGAAGTCTTCGAGTCAATCAAACATCAGGGAACCTACTCCATAAGCTCTTACGTTCGCCAACAGTCTACAGTGGGGCATCGCTTCAGCCGAATAACTACGCCAACCTACATCCTTTTGAACCTTCTTACTGTATTCATCTCATAGTCTCCCTTTAAGATTTGTACCCCCCCCCTCCCCCCCCCTCCCCCCCCCCCCCCCCCCCCCCACACACACACACTGCCAGTGCTAAATTGGTGTTACGCTGATGTATCAGAATGTGTTCTATCAAGATATCCCTTCTTTTAGTCCAGTTGCACCACGACTTTCTTGTCTGCCCAATTCCCTTCAGTACCTCCTCATTATCCTCATTAGTTACAAATCATATCCAAGTAAACTTCAGCATTCTTTTGTAGCACCACATTTGAAAAGCTTATATTCTCTTCTTGACCAAACTGTTTATCGTTCATGTTTCACTTCCGTACATATCTAAGTTTCACACAAATACTTTCTGAAAAGACCTCCTAACACCTAAATCTACATTCGATGTTAACAAATTTCTCTTCTTCAGAAACACTTTTCTTGACATTACCTGTCTACATTTTATATCCTCTGTACTTCGACTATCATCAGTTATTTTGCTGTATAAATAGTGAAACTCATCTCCTCCTTGAAGTGTCTCATTTCCTAATCTACTTCCCTCAGCATCACCAGTTGAATTTCACTACACTCCGTTGCCATCGTTTTGGTTTTGTTGATGCTCATCTTACATCCCACTCTCAAGACATCGATCATTCCGTTCATCTGCTCTTCCAAATCCTTGTCCGCCTCTGACAGAATTACAGTCTCATCGGCAAAGCTCAAAGTTTCTGTTTCTCATTCCTGGACTTTAATTCCTACTACAAATTGCTTTATTTCTTGCTCAGTGTACATATGGAATAATATCGGGGATAGGCTACAACCCTGTCTCATTCCCTTATCACCCAGAGATTCCCTTTCAAGCATTTGGAAATCTAGAAATACGGATTCTGCCTGTTGCCCTTCATCCATAGTTCGCAGTATATCATGTGAGAACATGGAAAAACTGCGTCTCACACGAGCTACGCTTTCTGTAACCTTGATGATTCATGGACATAAGCTTCTCGTTCTAAGAAAATTTATTATATTCGAACCAAGAATACGTTCAATGATTCTGTTAGGGATATTTGTCTGTAATTCTGCGGATCCCTTCTTATATACTGGAGTCACAATACGCTTTTTTTACAGTCACTTGGGACTTTCTGTTAGCCGAGAGATTGGCAATAAATCCAAGGTAAGTAAGGGACCAATGCCGCAGAGTAATCTTTAAAACCGAATTGGGATTCTATCCGGAACTAGCAGCAGAATTGTCTGCGAAGTTTGTTTCACATATAACATGAAATGCCATTTCTACATGCAGTAACAGCTGTTGAATATCTGACGTCAGATAAATCCCGAAACGCATCATATGAGCAACAAAGTCATTCCTTGCTTGATGTTTGACTTTCAGCATTGCGACCAAGTCAGTTTGAATGCAGAACTATAGATCGTTTTAATTTCAAGTTTAACGTCGGATAACAAATGACAAAAGTAATGTTTTTTTCATGTGATATAATTAAGAATTAATAATATTAGGATTTTTTTTCCTTTACTTGTACTGTGAGATCTTACTTCTTGGCACATTTCATGATTCTAGATCAACGGGAAGTACCCCATAGGTTTTGATGATTGAGTTTGCGAGTATCAAAATGTGTGACAAATGGTCGTATCTTCGACTGCATTGACTTGGAAGCTTCAATATTTTACACTGACAAGAGATCGTGGTCCTTAGCAGGTGACACAAATTTCAACTTGGTACGTCCACTCGTGCATGAAACATTTTAACAGTTGGAAGGACAGACGGACGGGTAACAAAGTGATCCAACAATATTCTATTTTTATCAATTGAGGTACGAAATCCTAAAAATTAAAACAAAAATAAATAAAAAAGTGAATGCAGCACACATAGGCGGACAGCCATGTGAAAATATTAATCTTACATTTCAGTGGTGAAAAGGTAATTTCATTACATATATTCTGAATTACGTATTGGATACGTAAGTAGGGCAGTGTGCGTGTAACAAGAGTCCACAGAAATTTACTGCAAACCCGGAACGGGTGGAAAATTCGGAATGAATGAGAACATTAGTTCCCGAAGAGGTGGTTAATACTGTGTATACGACAGAGCTGCGCGTTACAGGCAATTAACGTGCAAAAATATAGCAGTGCAATGATTTGCGGCCAATTTTCCGCTACATTTCCGACATTAAACTACTGGTTCGTGGTTTGCTTGTCGGCCATCAGTTCAGCTGTCTGCAGCAGGAGCACTCCATCATGGCTGTCGGCTGCTCGTTGCGCCCCCAGCCGCAAAGCAATTAAAGCGCCGCTATTAAGTACGAACTCAGTGGCCACACAGGCCGAAAGCACGTGAAGATATCTCTGTGTTAGACTTGAAGCACAGTCTGATATATCACAAGGTTTCAGCCAGACATTCTCTCTTGCCACAAAGGATAAGGATTTTGTAAAGCTCCGAGCGGTCATCTCTCAGGTCGTTTAAGCTACTGTTACACGCACTTAGTAGAGACATGAGTTCTTCGTAATAGTTTCGCTGTAACTATTCATCAACAGAGCCCACAGCTGAAAGAAAGAAGGGTGGTGTGCAATTTTGTGGACCAAATTTTCTCGTTGGGAGCGTCTTGTGTTACATAGCAATTTCTTCCTCTGCACACGAATGTTATAGGACATAAAACCGCTAGTACTGATACGAAGTACCCTCCACCATTCCCTGTACAGTGGCTTTCTACATATGTAGATACAGGTGTCTGAGGAACCTTCCGCGAATTTGTTTTAAGGAACCATTCCGATATTCAAGTTAGGTGCCTTGCAAAAACTGCGAATATGAGGACAGTGACCTAACCACTGTGCCTCAGTCGTTCCACGACTGAAATTGTGTCGTTTCGTTTCATGTCAAGTCGTATGGAGAAGGGGAACACACAGAACCGATAGGCCTAGGTAATCGGAAAGCCTTTGACAGAGTCCAGTATTGTACACCGTTAACAAAAGTCCTAGTGTACAGTAGGATTGTTGATATCTTTAAAAATATGGGTAATCCGACATATCGATGTTTAGAAAAATATCATTATTCATATCATAATTCATTAAGAAGAATGGGTAGCTTTGAGAGAAGAAATAGTGAAGGTAGCAGAGGATCAGGTAGGTAAAAAGACGATGGCTAGTAGAAATCCTTGGGTAATAGAAGAGATACTGAAAATAATTGATGAAAGGAGGAAATATAAAAATGCAGTAAATGAAGAGGGCAAAAGGAATCCAAACGTGGGATCGACAGGAAGAGCAAAATGGCTAAGGAGGAATGGCTAGAGGACAAATGTAAGAATGTAGAGGCATATATCACTAGAGGTAAGATAGATACTGCCTACAGGAAAATTAGACCTTTGGAGGAAAGAGAACCACTTGTGTGAATATCAAGAATTCAGATGGAAAACCAGTTCTAAGCAAGGAAGGGAAGGCAGAAAGGTGGAAGGAGTATATAGAGAGTCTACACAAGGGCGATGTACTGGGGGGAAATATTATGAAAATGGAAGAGGACGTAGATGAAGATGAAATGGGAGATATGATACTGCGTGACGAGTTTGACTGAGCACTGAAAGACCTGAGTCGAAACAAGGGCCCGGGAGTAGACAACATTCCATTAGAACTACTGACAGCCTTGGGAGAGCCAGCCCTGACAAAACTCTACCATCTGGTGAGCAAGAATTATGAGACAGGACAAATACCCTCGGACTTCAAGAAGGATATAATTCCAATTCGAAAGAAAGCACGTGTTACAGGTGTGAAAATTACCGAACTACCAGTTTAATAAGTCACGGCTGCAAAATACTGACACGAATTCTTTACTGACGAATGAAAAAACTCGTAGAAGCCAATCTTGGGGAAGATTAGTTTGGATTCCGTAGAAATGTTGGAACACGTCAGGCAATTCTGACCCTACGACTTATCTTAGAAGAAAGATTAAGGAAAGGCAAACCAACGTTTCTAGCATTTGTAGACTTACAGAAAGTTTTTGACAATGTTGATTGGAATACTGTCTTTCAGATTCTGGAAGGTGGCAGGGGTCAAATATAGGGAACGAAAAGCTATTTACAATTTGTACAGAACCAGATGGCAGTTATGAGTCGAGAGGCATGAAAGGGAAGCTTTGGTTGGGAAGGGAGTGAGACAGGGTTGTAGCCTGTCATCGATGTTACTTAGTCCATGTATTGAGCAAGCAGCAATGGAAACAAAAGAAAAATTCGGAGTAGGAATTAAAATCCATGGAGAAGAAATAAAAACTTTGAGGTTTGCCGATGACATTGTAATTCTGTCAGAGACAATAAAGGATGTGGATGAGCAGTTGAACAGAATGGAAATAATCTTTGATGTGAGAATCACTAGCTTTTTCTTTCTTTTGTTCTTGTTATCCTACTTGTATATTTTTATGTTCATGTTCTTATAGTTCTATTAAAATTGTAATGTCTAAGTGACAAGTAAATTCAATTATGAATTGTAATGTTTATTGACAAGTCCTATGTCATTTTGATGTACTACAAGGACGCTAATAAATTGAATTGAACTGAATGGACAGTTTCTTGCAGAGGATGTAAGATGAACATCAACAAAAGCGAAACGAGGATAATGGAACGCAGTCGAATAAATCAGATGATGCTGAGGGAATTAGAATAGGAAATGAGACACTTAAAGTAGAAGATGAATTTTGTCATTTGGGGAGCAAAATAACTGATGATAGTCGAAGTAGACAGGATATGAAATGTAGACTGGCAATGTCAAGGAAAGTGTTTCTGAAAAAGAGAAATTTGTTAACATCGAGTATAGATTTAAGATGCAGGAAGTCGTTTCTGAAAGTATTTGTATGGAGTGTGCCCATCTAAGAAAGTGAAACATGGGCGATAAATAGTTTAGATAAGAAGAGAATAGTGGCTTTCGAAACGTGGTGCTGCAGAAGAATGCTGAAGATTAGATGGTTAGATCACGTAACTAATGAGGAGGTACTGAATAGAATTGGGGGGGGGGGGGGGGGGGAAGAGGAATTTGTTGCTCATCTTGACTAGAAGAAGGGATCGGTTGATAGGACATTTTATGAGGCATCAAGGGATCACTAATTTAGTATTGGAGGGCAGCGTGGAGGGTAAAAATCGTAGAGGGAGACCAAGAGATGAATACAATAAGCAGATTCAGAAGGATGTAGCTTGCAGTAGGCACTTGGAAATGAAGAAGCTTGCGCAGCATAGGGTAGTATGGAGAGCTGCATCAAACCAGTCTCTGGGCTGAAGACAACACATCATTATCTGCCATCATATACCGATATATTGCTGGAAAAGGTATCGGCATACCAAATAAATATTGGCTGCACATTGCAAATATGCTGCCTGTTTTAGATCTGTATATTTAAGTATTGATTTAGTAGATATTCTCTACTTCAACAAGCTAGCAGCCTACTTATCCCCCTTAGGGCAAGAATTGAAAGGAAAATGATGGAGTTCGTGCTTGGCCATAACCACTTTGCCAATAATGGCAACTGCAGGTAAGAGAAACAATAAAAGGTCGTTCGGTTTCGTTATATGTCGGATTTGTCTGGAACACTTCCTGTCTTCTTCCCTGTTTTTTTTTTCCATTTCTGCAAACACCAGCTATGTAGCAGTCGTAGAGTCAAAATTGCGTGGTGAGGTTTAACGTTGCACTTTCTGCTGGTAACTCCAAGCGTCATTTACGTCAGCGTTTCCCTCACACGTCTCCGCCCACGCCAAAGACCAATCTTGTCATTTAGATGTTTGTTCATCAGTTTCAGCAACTGTTTTTGAATGTGAAGAAATAGCACACTAGTTGCATTAAAAAAAATTATTTTTGTTTTTAAACGCAACTGATGTGTAATTTCTTCACCTCGGATATCTTGTTGTTGCATTCACACCGCCACTCCACTGTGCAACCAGACTACTACTTCGTGCCATCTAGACTTGCTTCACACAGTCTAAAGGAAAGACTGTACGTGATGAAAGCTGAAAAAGTAGTTAGACTCCTTCACACAGTGAAAGTAAAATTATTTTCTACTACAATTAAAAAAAACAGTTTCAAATATTTACCAAAAATTGCGAAAAAATATAATATAAAATAAAAACATCGGAACTCGATACTGTCTTTTCCACATCGATATGTCGGTAAAGAAATGTCGCTGATATGTATCGATATTTTTGGAATAGATAACGATATATCAATATTTCTTTCAACAGCCGTAGTGTACAGAGCAGGTTCTCAGATATGAGAGTGGGTTGGAGACTATTTAAGTAACAGAACACAGTATGTTGTCCTGGACGGCAAGTGTTCATCGGAGACAAAGGCAGCGATAGCACTGCCCGAGGGAAATGTGATAGGACCCCTCTTTTTCCCTGTATACATAAACGATCTGCAGGTTAGAATGATCAGCAACCTTCTACTGTCCACAGATAATGCTGTAGTGCACGTTAAAGTATCATGTCTGAGTGAATGTAAGAGTATATAGACTGAGTCAGATTTAATTTCTATTTTATATGATGAATGACAGCTTTCTCTAAGTGTGTCAAAATTAAGTTAATGCACATTTGTGGGAAAAGGAGTCCTGTAACTTTCGAATGCAGTACAACTGGTGTGATGCATGACACAGCCATGTTAGTTAAATATCTAGGGGTAACGTTGAATAGCGACATGAAATGGAACAAGAAAGTAAGGTCGGTTGTAGGGAAGGTGTGTGGTCGACTGCGGTTTACTGGGAGAATTATAGGAGGGTGTGGTTCATCTATAAAGGTGACCGCATACAGAACACCTTTGCAACCCATTCTTGAATACTTCTCTAGTGTTTGGGATCCATACCAGGCGGATGAAAGTAATACTTCGAAACAATTCAGAGTCGTACTGCTAGATTTGTTAATGGTGGACTTGGTTAATACGCGAGTATTAGGGAAATGCTATGTGCACTAAAATCGGAATACCAGGAGAGAAGAAGTTTATTCCACGAAACACTGCAAAAAGATCGTACTGTCGGCAAAGGAAATCTCACGTCACGAAGACAAGATAAGAGAAATCAGTACTCATACGGAAGCGAATAGATAGTTGTACTTTTCTCGCTCCATTTGCGAGTAGAACAGTGTAGGTAATGTAGCAGTGGTACAAGGTAGCCACCGATATGCACCGTATGATGATGGCCTGTAGGGTATGGATGTCGCTGCAGATGTAAACGTATTGTGCCTTCGGTTGCAGCAATTTTAACTCATTAATAATGAACAAAATTTTTGTGCAGTGCATATACTGGTTCTCTGGAAAGGAGAAACATTTATTTATGGTTGACACGAAATATTTAAGTAAAAAATGCGAACAGCTATTCTGTGTACAAAAGAGTATGTAAAAATATTAATTACCTCACTGTGATTTATATGGAAAGCAGTATCGATATTTCTTGATAATTTACTTTTTTTTTTATTTTGGAAAGAAAGATGAAAATAATACAAATAGATTTCCATAATTATTTTACTCTGGTTCATTTCTTCCAACAAGAAGACATGGATGGAGGCGTATGTATCTTGTAACGTATTTCTGGTAAATATATGCTGGTATTGGTAACCAAACCACTTATTTCAGTAGCATTAGCATTCATAGATGCGTGTAACAATTAATTGTACAAATTTTCAGAGGTTAATAACGAGCGGAACAGCGCGAGTTGTAATTAGTAGTGTTGGCCGCCACTTGCGAGACGGCAGATTCTTTTTTCAAATTGCTGCAATATTACGTGATATAAAACAAAAAGGACATGGGTTGCAATTGATTTCTTGAATAACCAGACTAAAGTCAAGTTAATTTCCTTCATTTTGCAGTGAGTCGTATAAATATCAAGAGAGACTCTTTTGGTTGCTGTTTCAAGGCTACCTTTTGTTCAAGTTAGAAGATTTTCGCAGTTAAGAAAGTGCTCAGTTTTGAGTTAGTGGTAAGTGTACCACGCAAACGGTGTTTCTCCACGCGAACTTGCGGAAGTATAAATTATTATTTATCTGAAAGGACATTCCGTTACAACCCTGAACTGGAGTACTTCAGCATTGAGAATCGAATAATCTTCTACAGAAAGTCTGCGCTCACAAAGGGCTGAGGTGCCGACAGTCATGAACATTATGGTCAACCCACAGTAAGAGTGACACCATACAAGCTCCTACAACATTTTCATGTTATCTCATCATGGTCGTTTCGACAGAAACTGGCAAAAAATATTTGTTTTATTAGGAGCTCTTTGTAGTACAGAATTATGACTTTCTTTTAAAGCTTAAGATTTCTTGCTTCCAAAATTAAATGCAACCCGGAAGTATTTCTTGATACGGAACATACAGTTAGTTCCATAAGAAAGTGTACGCCGTTATCTGCATGAAATAAGAGACCCTATTAAAAATGTATGTTTACATGAAAATACATGTTATTAATAATTGCACATTACCTAATAGTTAATTCGATGGCCTCCATTATCGATTATAGCTTGGCACCTTTTTGGCATACTTTTCACGAGATTTTCTGCGTATTCTCTCAATAACAATCTCCATATCGTCCTGATTTGATATGACCACTTTGTCTTGTTTGCACGTTGTACAGAGACGGCTGCCATGTTTCGGATCATTATCCTCTCGAAGCACCCAATTTGGGCCTGACTTAAAGTAGGATTTGGTTTCTGCTTAAAAAGACGCACGATCTCAGTCTCCTAGTTTTTGTTGTCGCGCACGTTAGTCCTCTCGCCTCTAAATCATCCACGTTTCCAACCTCTAAATATCGTTTGACTCACTTCGCAACAAATGTCTTTGACTTTCTAAGAATTTTTGGCAGCAGCTCCATATGAAAGCTTTGGTCCCTTTGGATGGTTTACAAGGAACACTGCCTCGTGACGCTTCAGATATTTTGCACTCATTTTAAACTGCAACCGACAAAACAAAACATTCAATTCTCACACTGTTCGTCTAAACAACGCGCAAAAGTGCATTGATTACAGATTCGAGACCACTACCAGAGATGACGGTGCGGACGTTAGATTTAAAATTATGGCCTACACTTTTTAGTGAAACTGACTGTACCTGCAGCTCCAACCTGGTTACAACACGCCGCATTCGGATGCAGCCATCCGTACAACTTCCAAGGAGAGTAGCTCAGGATTGTGCAAGCTGAGGATGTGCAACGACTGTGTGCACAACACTAAAACCCGGATACGACCAAAGTCGTATCTGATGGCCTTCCCACGTAGACATTAAAGTGAGTAGGCTGGTTAATTATGCCTCGTTTCCCCACGATAGCCGCAGTAGTTAACTCCACAAATTACTTGAAACTGCAGCGAGACTACTGAAACTTTGTTCGAGTACCACGTGTGAATCCTACCGAACCATCTGTTTTATAATTCATGATTGCAAAATATTGACACGTATTGTTTAAAGAAGACTTGAAAAACTGGAAGAAGCAAAATTCGGGGAAGATCAGTTTCAAAAATGTTGAAATGTGTGTGAAATCTTATGGGACGTTACTGCTAAGGTCATCAGTCCCTAAGCGTACACACTACTTAACCCAAATTATCCTAAGGACAAACACACACACCCATACCCGAGGGAGGACTCGAACCTCCGCCGGGACCAGCCGCACAGTCCATGACTGCAGCGCCCTAGACCGCTCGGCTAATCCCGCACGGTGAAAATCAGTTAGTGTTCAGGAGAAATATAGGATCAAGCAAGGCAATACTGATCGACTTACCCTAGAAGATACATTGCAAAAAGGCAAACCTTCGTTTACAGCTCTTTAAGACTTGTAGAAAGCTTCTGATAATGTTGATTGGAATACACCATCTGAAGATATGAAGGTATCAGGGATAAAATACAGTGAGCTAGAGGTTACTTTCAACTTATAAAGTCCGCCTCCGTAGCGCAGCGGTAGCGTTAATGCCTGACACGCAAGGGGGCCCAGGTTCGATTCCCAGCAGGGGACTGGGTGTTGTGTGTCCTTCATCGTCATTTTCATCATCACTGACACGCAAGTCGCCCAAGTGGCGTCAACTAAAAAGACTTGCAATACGGCGGCCGAACCCCGAAGGGGATATCCCGGCCAATAAATGCCATACGATCATTTCCATTTCCATACAACTTGTAAAGAAACCAGGCTGCAGTTACAAGAGTCATAGGGCACGAAAGGACGTGAGAAAGCGTTATAGCTAATTCCCAAGTATTACTGAATCTGTACATTGAGCAAGTAGTAAAGGAACCCTTGGATAAATTTGTAAAGCGAATTAAAATTCGTGGAGAAGAAATGAATACTTTAAATTTTGGCATTGATCTCACAATTCTGTCAGAAACGCGAAATATTTGGAAGAGCTGCTAAATGGAAAGGACAGAGTCTAGAAGAAGGGCTAACAGATGAAGAGTAACAAAAGGAAAACAGGGGTTATGGGAGGTAATCGAATTAAATCAGGCGGGTGCGCAACCTCAGCTAAGTTTGAGTTAATGGCCAGTAATCTGAAGACAGGAAACGTTGAGAGGAAGTCAAAAACAATCAGTGCACGGCGAAGAAGTTGATGGTAGCAAATGTAAACGGGGAAGCACTTCCAATATCTTGCAGCAATACGCATAGAAAGCACAAGTGAAATTAAGGTTTAGGCCAGAATTCTGGCAGGTAACAGGTGTTTCTATGCTCCCGAGCTCTCGGTGTATGTCACTATCTACGTCTACATTTACAGCAACACGGATACTCTGCAAATCACACTTAAGTGCCTGCCAGATGGTTCATCGAACCACCTTCACAATAATTCTCCATCACTCCACACTCGAACAGTGCGGGGAAAAAACTAACATTTATATCTTTCCGTGCGAGCTGTGATTTCCCTTATTTTATTATGATGATCGTTTCTTCCTATACAGGTCGGCGGCAATAAAATAGTTTTGCATTGGTAGGAGAATGTTGGTGGCGTAACGAAAAAAGCTTTTGTTATAGTGATGTGTATCCTGTATCATTTCCGTGACACTCTCCCCCCTATTTCTCGATAATACAAACCGTTCTTTGAACTTTCTCGATGTACTCCGTGAATGGTAAGGATCCCACACCACCACCAGGCATATTAGTCGAATTTACGGCCTTTAGATTTGATTAATTTATCGTGCAACCGAAAGGTAACGGATTGCTTTTGGGCACTCATGTGGATGGCCTTACATTTTTCGTTATTTAAATTCAGTTGCTACTTTTCGCACCATACAGATATCTTATCTAAATCGTTCTGCAATTTGTTTTGATCTGCTGATGACATTACTAGACGATAAACGACAGCATCATCTGTAAACTATCTAAGATGGCTGCTTAGACTGTCTATTAAATCGTTTACATGCGAGGCTTGGAACTTAAATAGTGGCAACTATTCATTCACAACCGATACAAAAGAGTTGTATGTTTGCACCTGTTACTGTCCTTCAAAGTAGTCACCAGCGTTGTGTAGAACCCGTTGCCAGCGATGTGGAAGCCGTAGTATATCGTTAGCAGAGCCTGTTCTGTTGATGGTGCGACTGGAGCGGTCTACTGTTCGTCGAATCTCTGGAACAGTTCTGAAGCGAATGCAACGAAGCTGTTCCTTCATCTTCGGAATCAAATCAAAGTCACAAGGACTTAAGTCCGGGAAGTAAGGTGTATGGTACAGTACTTCCCAGTCCCATCGACCGAACAGAGCAGCCACAGCTTGCGCTGTATGCGCCCGCGCATTGTCGTGCAAAATGATGGGTGAATTGCGCAGAAAGTGTCGCCGCTTCTTTCGCAAAGCTGGTCGCAGGTGATGCTCTAAAAACGAACAGTAATACTGTGCATTGACGGTCTGCTGTGGAGGAACGTAATGCGTTAGGGTAACACCATCACAGCCGTACACGAGAATCACCATAACTTTCACCATACTTTCGACTTTCGCGGCGATCCATAATGACGCTATTTGTTGGATTGGCGTTTCAGTTTTGGCTCTTACGATGTGGCCAGGTTTCATCCAGTGTTACGATACGGCGTAAGACAGCCTCTCCTTCGCGCTCATAGTGCTCCAAGTGCATCTGAGCAGCGTCGTAACGCATTCATTTCTGCATTTCTGCCAAGTCATGCGGAACCCATTATGATGCAATTTTTCGCATGCCTAGGCGTTCCTTCAGGATGCGAAGCACAGTCCTATGCGCTAATCCGATTTTGTGGGCGAGCTCACGAATTGTATGGCGTCGATCACTGTCCACTAACGTGGCAACAGCATGCATTTCTCCTATGACGACCTGCCCGATATATGTCTGCCACAGTTTGCCGACCTTCGCTGAAGGCTTTTACCCAACGTGCCACTGTTCTCACGGCAATGCCGATTCCCCACGGGCCTCTTGAAGACCTTGAGGACACTGTCGTGCTGTACGAACTCTGGCACATTCAATCTTGATCCAACTCCATTGTTCCTGTTTCGAAAACATAGTGACAACGAACGTTAGACCGCTCACTCACAAGTGACTGTTTTTCCCTCGATTGCGCGCACACCGGTGATGTGGGACGGGGGAGGTCCATTCGCTCGGAGGTAAGGTAGGTATGTCAACAACGTGTGATATCAGCGACAATAGTAAATTCCATTGCATAGTGTCTCCACAGCAGTGTTGCCACTACTTAAGTTGCAATCCCTACGTAGATAGGGAACTGTAGAGGGCCTATAACTCTACCTTGGGGAATGCCAGGTATCACTTCTGCTTTACTCTATGACTTTCCGTCAGTTACTACGAACTGTGACCTCTCTGATAGATCACGAATCCAGTCGTATAGCTGAGGCGATATTCCATAAGCACGCTTTGTGAATACAAGCCGCTTGTGAGATACAATGTTAAATGCCTTCTGGAAATTTAGAAGTATGGAATCAATTTGAAATTCCTTGTCAGTAGCACTCAACACGTCGTGTGAATAAAGAAGTGTGTGTCAATAGAACGTTCTCTTCAAGGTAATTCATAATTTCAGATACAATATATGTTTCAAAATCCTGCGACTACCTACAATAGTGATTTGTTGCTGTTATTTAGAAGATTACTCTTATTGTCTTTCTTAAATACTGGTGTGACCTGTGCAACTTTCCACTCTATGGGTACGGATCTTCCGTTGAGCGAACATTTGTATATGATCGTTAAGTATGGAGCTATTCTATCAGAGTACTTTGAAAGGAGCCAAATTGTTATAGAGTCTGGACCTAGACTAGAACTGATATGTGATTACATTTTCACGCAATTTGGGTGCATAGATCCTGAGAAATCAGTACCCAGAACAACTACTTCTGGCCGTAATAACGGCCTTGTTACGCCTGGGCATTGAGTCAGACAGCTTGGATGGCGCGTACAGGTACAGCTGCCCATGCAGCTTCAACAATACACCACAGTTCATCAAGAGTAGTGACTGGCGTATTGTGACGAGTCAGTTGCTCGGCCACCATTGACCAGACTTTTGAATTGGCGAGAGATCTAGAGAATATGCTGTCCAGGGCAGCAGTCGAACATTTTCTGTATCCAGAAAGGCCCGTACAGGACCTGCAACATGCGGTCGTGCATTATCCCGCTGAAATGGGGTTTCGCAGGGATCGAATAAAGGGTAGAGCCGCGGGTTGTAAGACATCTGAAATGTAACGTCCACTGTTCAAAGTGCCGTCAATGCGAACAAGAGGTGACCGAGACATGTAACCAATGGCACCCCATACCATCACGCCGGGGGATACGCCAGTACGGCGATGACGAATACACGCTTCCAATGTGCATTCACCACGATGTCGCCAAACACGGATGCGACCATCACGATGCTGTAAACAGTCTGCTCCTGTCTGTGATGCAGCGTCAAGGGTAACCGCAGCCATGGTCTCCGAGCTGATAGTCCATGCTGCTGCAAACGTCGTCGAACTGTTCGTGCAGACGGTTGTTGTCTTGCAAACGTCCCCATCTGTTGACTCAGGCATCGCGACGTGGCTGCACGATCCGTTACAGCCATGCGAATAAGACGCCTGTCATCTCGACTGCTAGTGATAAGAGGCCGTTGGGATCCAGGACGGCGTTCTGTATTACCCTCCTGAACCCACCGATTCCATATTCTGCTAACAGTCATTGGATCTCGACCAACGCGAGCAGCAATGTCGCGATACGATAAACCGCAATCGCGATAGGCTACAATCCGACCTTTATCAAAGTCGGAAACGTGATGGTACGCATTTCTCCTCCTTACACGAGGCATTACAACAACGTTTCACCAGGCAACGCCGGTCAACTGCTGTTTGTGTATGAGAAATCGGTTGGAACATTTTCTCATGTCAGCACGTTGTAGGTGTCGCCACCGGCGCCAACCTTGTGTGAATGCTCTGGAAAGCTATCATTTGCATATCACAGCATCTTCTTCGTGACGGTTAAATTTCGCGTCTGTAGCATGTCATCTTCGTGGTTTAGCAATTTTAATGGCCAGTAGTGTACTAACAGCTATTTTTTGCGGATAGACTTCGGGCGCAAGAAGGAAAAACCTCAAGCACCTCACTTCTGAGACAAAGGTACTTAGGAAAATGTACAGTCCGATGTAGAGAGTGAATACGAGAAATGCCTATTTCCAGCGCTTGACATGCGTAATGTACAGACACGGTCCACTCATACTGATGTGACCACCGGCTATGCCCGATACAAATTTGCAATGACAACTCACAGACGGCAGGTGACAGTACCAGCAGTGGAGTGTGTAAAAACCGTGCTGGGGGACGTAGAAAACAGTGCAGTCTTTGTCGTAATGCGGGAACTGTGTGAGTTATCTGACATCCAAAAGGGCACGATCAGTGGGTTACGGACCAAGGCTGCAAGCATTTCCGAAACGGCTAAACTTGTAAACAGTTCACCTGCCCCCGTGGTTAAAGTATACCGTGCGTGGCAGAATAGCGCTATCCAAACCCGGTGACGAGGCATCTGTGGGGCATCAAGGACCATGGATGATGGCGGTGGTAGACAGCTACGGAGATGTGTGAGGGCGAATAGAGGTGCAACTGCAGAGCAACCAACCCGCCGTAGCAGGCATCGGGGTCATGCACTCAAGCTGACTATTGTTCATCACTGACGGAGGCTGGAATCTGCAAGCCATTACCGAAACTGGACGTCCACTGAGTGGCGACAGGTGACCTTTTCAGAGAAGCACGTTTTATGCTCCACCGAACAGATGGCCACTGGTGTGCATGGCATGAAACGTCTGAGAGCAAACACCGCGAGACAATCGTTGGAACAGTCCAGGCTGGATGAACAAGCGTTATGGTCTGGGAATGTTTTCGTGGCATTTGCTGGGTAATCTCATCATTCTGGAAGGCAGAAGCGACCAACATAAATATGTGTCTATCCTTAGGGACCATGTCCACCCCTACGTGCAGTTTGTGTTTCCTTAGCATGATGGCGTCTACCAGCAACACAGTCCAACATGTCACACAGCTTGGAGTGTACGTGCGTGGTTCGAAGAACACCAGGATGAGTTTATCGTACTGCCCTGTCCGCTAGACTCCCAGTATTTAAACCGAATCGAGGAAATCTGGGACCACCTCGATCGGGTTGGTCGCGCCGTGCATCCTCAACCGAGAAACCTAGCACACTTGACCACGCCACTGGAGTCGGCACGGCTCCACGTGCCTGTCCATACCTTCCAGAACCTCACTGGCTCTTTCTGTACGTCTCACAGCGGTCCGTGCTGCAGGAGGTGGTTATTCAGGCTTTTTATAGCTAGCCACATTTATGTTACTGCGAAGTGTATAACGTACTTAATAAGTTACAGCACGTATTTGTTTTTTTGAATCTGATAACAAGTACTTCTGTCCAGCCTGTGTTTATCTGTATCGTTCCAGAGCCTAGGCGTCAAATTACATTTCGGAATAATCACACGTGTCAGGAGTGTGGTCTTAATTTATTTACAACAGCAGAGTTTCATTAGGCATAAACTGTCATATTACAAAGCGATAAGCCAAAAATTTCTGTAAACATTAAAAATGGTTGAAATGCCTGGGCTAGAGGGACAGAGAGGATTAGGTTGTGGAAAGGGGCCAAAATAAGTTGCTGTCAGTTGCACTCAACATACAAACTTTATTTATCAACACACAATATTACAATAAGGATGCAAAACACTCCAAGCTTTAACCGACCTCGTTTGATTAACTTTTGATCGGCTGAAGGACACACTCAAAATCGAAGACGCAAGACATAAGCAAGAAATTGAAATAAAAGGTTCTTATGGAGATTTCATCGAAAAACAATTTCTAGATCCTCAATCTACACAGGCTGATGGCCTTAGCAATTTAATTTTAAAGGAACTTGGCTGGAGGGCGCATGTTAAGCAATAAGAAGAGTTACAATCAAAAGGCAGAAGGCCTCATCTTGAAACATTTCATGTAAAATTCGGCTGGAGGCCTTGCCTTAACGGCAAGACAAGAACATTAATTTAAAAGGTATTAAAACTCGGCTGAAGGCCGCATATCAGCAAATAATTTAACAACTTAAGCCCTAGAAAGAAGAGTTTCAATTTTAAAAGGCAGAAGGCCTTATCTTAAAACCTCTCATGTAAAATTCGACTGAAGGCCCCATATAAAAGAACAACAATCCCATGCCTTAAGGGCAAGACAAGAACATTAATTTAAGAGATATTGATACTCGGCTGAAGGCCACACATCAACCAAATAGCTAAAACCCAAACAGGGAAATTACTATGTAATACATAAGGAATGGCACTCACAAGGGAACCTCCCCGTCGCACCCCCCTCAGATTTAGTTATAAGTTGGCACAGTGGATAGGCCTTGAAAAACTGAACACAGATCAATCGAGAAAACAGGAAGAAGTTGTGTGGAACTATGAAAAAAATAAGCAAAATATACAAACTGAGTAGTCCATGCGCAAGATAGGTAACATCAAGGATAATGCTAGCTCAGTAGCGCCGTGGTCCCGTGATTAGCGTGAGCAGCTGCGGAACGAGAGGTCCTTGGTTCAAGTCTTCCCTCGAGTTAAAAGTTTAATTTTTTATTTTCAGACAATATTAGTGTGGGAGTAGACGTGATTAGCATTCCTCCAGGTTGTACACCTCTTGTGAAACCGTTAGATGTGTTTGGTTTTCGGCAAGTGAAATACTTTGTGTAAAGATTCTATGATTTTGCGAAGCTGTACAGGTACACAAATCAGTATGGTTTACGTGATCGTGTGTCAATTATGAAAGTTCAGACACTCACACATAATCGGTTCCCATTGGAGAGGCACGTCCTTTCATCTACTAATCGCACGGTTTTGCGATGCGGTCGCAAAACACAGACACTAAACTTATTACAGTGAACAGAGACGTCAATGAACGAACGGACAGATCATAACTTTGCGAAAATAAAGAAACGAAACTTTTCACTCGAGGGAAGACTTGAACCAAGGACCTCTCGTTCCGCAGCTGCTCACGCTAACCACAGGACCACGGCGCTCCTGCGGTCACGCTATCCTTGATGTTGCTTATGTTGCACATGGACTACACAGTTTGTATATTTTGGTTATTTTTTTCATAGTTCCACACAACTTCTTCCTGTTTTCTCGATTGATCTGCGTTCAGTTTTTCAGGGCCTATCCACTGTGCCAACTCAGAACTAAATCTGAGAGGGGGGGGGGGGGGGTGCGATGGGGAGGTTCCCTTGTCAGAAGTTTCCAAGGGTCGGCCTGGGGTTGTAACACTAACGCCCGTTTAGGTGAGACAGGCAGCCTGGCCAACGACTTCGTAATCTGAAGGCAACCCAACCGACAGACAGCCGACCGAACAAGCAACAAAATCAGTTCCGCTCCACACAGCCAGCAAACGACCACAAGATTTCAATACAATGACATACAGAATATTGGCACCCACAACGACCAGCAACACCTCAGCTGTCGAACTACACGCTTCGCTGGACAGCAACAACACGACGAGGAAAATACACTGCCGAAAATTACGTCAACGACCAGGGCAGGTAATCGGAACGTCAACGGCCACAAGGCAGAAGATACCGCTGACCAACTTCAATAACAGGGAATAAATTAAGTTAAACTCCACACGAAGACGACTGGAATCTTAGCCGACTTGAATACACACATGTTGTTGCTTGCGGGAATGTCCCAAAGGCGACAACCAGGATCGAATGAAGAGATGTAAATAGTTGAGGCTCGATAGTAGGTCAAGTGAGGAGTCACTTTCATGACCAAGATCGGTGGGTGACGAACTTCGTAGCACCCGCAGGCAGCATCTCACACTCCAACCGCGCGTGCACACCGCCAGCGGCCCCGGCCACAGTCCGCGCGACGGAGACTTGCTTGCTCCTCCACGCCAACCGACCGACTCGTCACACACCGCCCAGCCGGAAACTATATCCGCCACACCAGTGGTGGTGGTGGTGGTTAGTGTTTAACGTCCCGTCGACAACGAGGTCATTAGAGACGGAGCGCAAGCTCGGGTTAGGGAAGGATTGGGAAGGAAATCGGCCGTGCCCTTTCAAAGGAACCATCCCGGCATTTGCCTGAAGCGATTTAGGGAAATCACGGAAAACCTAAATCAGGATGGCTGGAGACGGGATTGAACCGTCGTCCTCCCGAATGCGAGTCCAGTGTGCTAACCACTGCGCCACCTCGCTCGGTGATAGTACAGCAGTACTAGTATCAATACACACTGCTGCTCCCACTCACGGAGAGGACAGCAACATTATCGCGATAACTGCAGGAGAAATAAAACCACAGGACTGCAAGCAATGTTTTACTCAAGACAAGCATAACTCGAGCCAGCCACGGCTCACTAGTGCCAACTATTAGGTTACAGAACAACCAACACATAAGTATTGCGTTACAGATTGGCTATATTGAATCTACCGTTCTTTTACTTGAAGGCGCTGGGTACTGACAAGTGGTTTAAGGTACTTTGTGAGTTCACTCCACGTCAGACCAGTAATTTCGGTCTCTGCCTGATGACGATATGTGGAGCTGTGCAGTGGACTGAACAGGGTAAAACAAGTTGAGAACATCATGGACGTAAACTACAGATGGGTGCCAAACGAATTAATTGTCAAAGGAACGTCGATGCCACTTGTTACCGGCGAAGAGACAAAACAGGCACGTCGACGAACTGTCGTAAAGTTGCACAGATAAACGTGTCTAAGCAAACAGCCGACATTCGGAAATTCATGGGCTTGCTTGAAATATCAGTGTTTCAGTGCCGTATTCAGGGTCTTTGTAGGAATTCCTGCTTCTCCGCGAGTATAGTTGTTTGCCTGCACAATAACGAGCGCCAGCATTTCTGCCTCGGCACGGGGGAAGTGCCGCCACAAACCTAGGCTAATGGCCTGCCCGTGGTGGGGGCACACTGCACCTCGGCGCAGTGCGCTCGCTTCGCCGCTTCCCACCTGTTGGCGCCATGCGAACCGCTGCCTCAGACGAGGTTCTGGTAACTGCTTCCGTAAGACGCGCCCGCAATTAGCCCGACTCCACTAGCAGCGCATTCCTGGCTATTCCCTCGCCTGTTCCGATCTTCGCCGCTGAAGTTTATTGCCAGTTGCCTCTCCTGCACCAAGTCCTATCCGTAACGAGTCAGCTTACTGTACACTAGGTTGTCCTATGCAACTTTAACAAAACGTTAATCGAAACAAAACCTTTTCACCTGTCGTCATTTAGCTCATTTTTGGTTTTCAATGAAAGTAATTTGAGCTCTGGATATTTTTCAAATAGAACTCTTCAATAGGTGATACGTTATGCCTTCCCCCCCCCCCCCCCCCTTGGTGTGTGTGTGTGTGTGTGTGTGTGTGTGTGGGTGGGTGGGTGGGTGGGTGTGGGTGTGGGTCGTGTTTCCAAAGTACTACTATCCGAGAGGCTGGCCCTGTAGGGAGGAAGGTGAATGGTTGAAGTTCAACTTTAGTAGTCTTAAGCAAGTCTTGACAAGGCATAAGGTAGGTGGTGGTGAGTGATGCCTGTCTGTATGCTCTTCGAATTTGCCTTGGAAGTTTGTCAATGGCTTCATCAATACAGGTTGCAGATGAAAACTCTAAATTGGGTCGGACATCTTTTTGCAGCCACCGTTCAAACTGGTTCCAAGTCGTGAACGTTCTTGATGGATGTCGCATCGTGTCCAAAGCTTGTGTGATATGTTACGCCACAGATGATCTGAGTACAAGCAGTGTGATCTTTGGTTAGCAATAGCACTGTCGTTGCCTGTAGCATTTGGTAAATATTGATTTGAGAAGTGAGAAGATTTTCAAGTAATCTTGCTTGCTCGCGCGTAATTTATCATGAATTTCAGAAAGACAAATACTTAGCGATTTTCTCTGTACTAGTTTGGGTCAGTTAGGTTATTCGTCAAGACGTGACTGAACGAAATTATCACTTGCATTCTGAGCTGGGAACTCACCACTCCTTTATTCTTTCAGTAACTAGTCTCATGGCAGAGTAGTGTGGGATCTGTACCAGATAGGGTTGATAGAGGAGATAGAGAAGATACAACGGAGAGCAGCACGCTTCGTTACAGGATCATTTAGTAATCGCGATAGATAAACTCCAGTGGAAGACTCTGCAGGAGAGACGCTCAGTAGCTCGGTACGGGCTTTTGTTGAAGTTTCGACAACATACCTTCACCGAGGAGTCAAGCAGTTTATTGCTCCCTCCTACGTATATCTCGCGAAGAGACCATGAGGATAAAATCAGAGAGATTAGAGCCCACACAGAGGCATACCGACAATCTTTCTTTCAACAAACAATACGAGACTGGAATGGAAGGGAAAACCGATAGAGGTACTCAAGGTACCCTCCGCCACACACCGTCAGGTGGCTTGCGGAGTATGGATGTAGATGTAGATGTAATATGTTTCTGGATAAGTGATTTTTGTAAGGATGATTACAGTTGTTAAGAAATAAAAGTTTCAATAAAGTTTCGGAATACCAGTCTCTTTTCAGTCATTCAGTAAATGCAGTATCTTCCACCGTCTTCTCACGAAAATCATATTTCGTAATTGCGTGTCCTCGCATTGCATTTGGCGGAACACAGTAGCTAAAACTGAAGCATGATCTGCTTAGAATAGCTGCAGGTCCTTGCACTGCACTGTAAAAGGCTTTCTTTCCTTTCTAGGTAGTTTGCTGCTACGTTGCATTTTATGTTCATCACTTTCAATCAGTACAGAGTCTCTGTGGGGACAGGTAAACCATGAGAAATTGTTACTGTGAGTTTTACCTTACAGCCGGGATAATAACATCATTCACAGTTAAGCACTGCATTACACTTTGGGTTAAGATAAGTTCAGATTTCATTTTTTATGCAGAGAATCTAATTGTTACAGTGCTGTGTTACATTTAGTGTCTGAAACTTTATGTCAGTTTGCGTTTGTAAATTTACACTGCATTTTAATAGCTCGATTTTGGACAGTTTATTCTTTCAGAATCTTATTTATGATTTCATGCAGGATTTTTTATTGTTAGTCTTGTGTGTTGTAACTGTGGCGTCACGTATTGTAGCACTGTTTACTGCACACCGCAACACAGCAGCTTATTTAATATACAGTTTTAGATTTTCTGATTTTTTTAATTTAATGTCGTGTGACTAGGACTTCCCGTCGGGTAGACCGTTCGTCGGGTGCAAGACTTTCGATTTGACTCCACTTCGGCGACTTTAGGATTGACATTCTGTCGCGCTGACCACTCAGCTGCCAGGGGCGGACAATTTTCTGATTGATTTTGTTAAAGTTAATTGCAGTGCAGTATTAGTGTGTATATTTGTGTACACAGATAATAAGGTACGTTATAGAAGAGGTCTTATATGGACACCACGAGGCAATGCACTGTAAGCACCTAAGGCATAAAAAACTTTCGGGTTCGTTCAAATGTGTGTGAATTCCTAAGGGACCAAACTGCTGAGGTCATCGGTCCCTAGACTTACACACTACGTAAACTAACTTAAACTTCTTATGCTAAGAACAAAACACACACACACACACACACACACACACACACACACACACACACACACATACCCGAGGGAGGACTCGAACCTCAGGTGGGAGGGGCTGCGCAATCCTTGACATGGCGCCTCAAACCCCTCGGTCACTCCGCGCGGCTTCGGGTTCGTAAATGTTCCGTCACCGATTACTAAAATTCCGTCATATCCGCCAACAGCACCAGCACTGCATCAAGCTACATTTGGTCCACAACATAATGTTCTTGTAACAGACCCCCGTTTCATGATGGCCCGCAGAGGCTCGAAAACATGTTCATGGTTGAGTAAATCGTAAAATAGCTACTGGTTGCATGCTTGTTACCAGATAAATCGCCAAGAGGAAGACATATTTATGTAGATACATCAACTGCCGTCAAAATACTATTGAGTTGCTACCTGTTTCGCTTGTATACAAGGACCATCTTCTCACCCTGGCCAAAAACTTCGGTACAGCATTTTTCTTTCTGGCACTTTTCAAACTGTTGCTTTAATACCGAAATAAGTAGGCAACAATAAGTGTCGTTATTACATGTCACTAATACACTTGCTATCAAAAGTGCAGATGTGTCTACATAGCAGAAGTGTAACAGTGACATGTAATAACAACACTGATTGTTGCCTGTGCAGCCCAATATTAAGGCAACTGTTTGTAAAGTATCAGAAAGTAAAATGCTGTACCGAATTCTTTGACCATTGGCAGAAGGTGGTCCATCTAAATGACCTAAGCAAGCAGCAAGTTAATGATGCTTTTTATAACTGCCGTTGGTGTAACTATACTGAAGGAAAAAAATCGCAACGTCAAAAAATAATTAATGTAGAGCAATTAAATTTAGAGACTACATTTGCCTACGTAACATATTTAAGTGATTAACACTGCAAGATCACAGGTTAATGCAAGCGTCAGATAAGCCATTGCAAATGTGAAATGCTGGTACGTTAATAGCCAGTGTAGCCACCAGAATGTTGAACGCAAGCAGGCGAACGTGCATGTATTGCGCTGTACCGGTGCCAGATGTCAGTTTGTGGGATCGAGTTCCACGCCTGTTGCACTCGGTCGGCCAATACGCGAACGGCTATGGTAGTTGTGGATCACGCTGGGGTTGTCGTCGGATGATATCCCACATATGCCAGATTTGAGACATATCTGGCAATCCAGCAGGCCAAGGCAAGCTGTCGACATTCTGTAAGGCATGTTGGGTTACAGCAGCGTTATATGAGTGAGCCTTATTCTGTTGGAAAACATCCCCTATAACTGCTGTTCATCAACAGCGGCACAACATGTTGAGTCACCACTTTGCCTTACAAATTTGCCGTCAGCGAGCGTGGGATAGCCACGAGAGTGCTCCTGCTGTCATACGAAAACGCAACCCAGACCATAATGCCAGGTGTGGGGTCAGTGCATCCAGCACGCAGATAGGTTGGTTGCAAGCCCTCAACTGGCCTCCTAACCAACACACGGCCATCGGCGGCACCGAGGCAGAACCAGCTTTCATCATAACACACGACAGAGCTACACAGTGCCTTACAATGAGCTCTCGCTTGAGACCACTGAATTCGCAAATGGCGGTGGTTTGGGGTCAGTGGAACGCGTCTGCCTCGGAGCCCTCCTTCAAGTAACAGATTTGTAACAGTTCATTCTGTCAGTGTAGTGCCAACTGCTGCTCAAATTGCTTCTGCAGATGCAGTGCGATGCGCCCGAGCCACATGCTGAAAACGATGGTCCTCCATCTCGGTAATGCCACTACCATCAATCATGTACAGTGCCTGGATTCCTGCCAAGTCTTTTCCCAATATCGCAGAAGGAACATCCAGCTTCTTATTACACGACATTGCCCAAACTCTGTGAAGTGCTAGTAATGGCGTCTTTGTCACCTTGAAGGCGTTCTGGATTAACGTCAGCACACCACGTCCAATCGCAAAGCCGAGTAAAGCTCATGACCGTTACAGCGTTTATTTAAAGCAAACCTTATTTGCATCCTCATATTGGCGCTTCCAGCACCACTCTTGTGCGACTGGCGCGTTTTATGAACAGACATCATATCTGAGATGTAGAAATACGCTCACCAACTTTCGTTTACGTCGCCCAACTCCTTCTTGGTCTCGCGACTTTCTTTTACCGTCACTGCGTTTTCCGGGTCAGTTTTATTTTGCCCAAACCGTAAATCTTTCATGATGGTTCAAATGGCTCTGAGCACTATGCGACTTAACTTCTGAGGTCATCAGTCGCCTAGAACTTAGAACTAATTAAACCTAGCTAACCTAAGGACATCACACACATCCATGCCCGAGGCAGGATTCGAACCTGCGACCGTAGCGGTCACGCGGTCCCAGACTGAAGCGCCTTTAACCGCACGGCCACACCGGCCGGCAAATCTTTCATGAAACGTAAGCAAGCACTTTGCAAAAAATACTAGGAAGTTGAGAAATTTGAGGCTTACACTGAGTTATAGCGACAGATTTTCCTCAGCAGTAATATCCGGGATAGTTCATGCATAAAGCACACCAGTGGCAAGACGCAATCAATACCTTCACTGCGCGATAACAATGGTGAAGTCACTAATGACAGTGCCACTACAGCAGAGTTATTAAACACGGTTTTCCGGAACTCCATCACCAAAGAAGACGAAGTAAATATTCTTGAATTCCAATCAAGAACAACTGCCAAGATGAGAAACATAGAAGTAGATATACTCGGTGTAGCAAAGCAGCTTAAATCAGTTAATAATGGCAAGGCCTCCGGCCCAGACTGTATACCAGTCAGGTTCCTCTCAGAGTATGCTGATAAAATAGCTCCATGTTTAGCAATTATATACAACCACTAGCTCACAGAAAAATGCTCAAGTCACACCGATACCCAAAAAGGGAAGTAGGAGTAATCCGCTGAATTACAAGCCTATATCACTAACGTCGATCTATACCAGGGTTTTAGAACATATACTGTATTCGAACATTATGAAGTACGTCGAAGAAAACGATTTATTGACACATAGTCAGCACCGATTCAGAAAATATCGTTCTTGTGAAACACAACTAGCTCTGTATACTCATGAAGTAATAAGTGCTATCGACAGGGGATGTCAAATTGATTCCATATTTTTCGATTTCCAGAAGGCTTTCGACACCATTCGTCACAAGCGTCTTCTAACCAAATTGCATGCCTACGGAGTTTCGCCTGAGTTGTGCAACTATATTCGTGATTTCCTGTCAGAAAGGTGACAGTTCGTAGTAACAGACGGAAAGTCATCGAGTAAAACAGAAGTAATATCCGGCGTTCCCCAAGGAAGTGTTATAGGCCCTCTATTGTTCCTGATCTATATTAACGACATAGGAGACAATCTGAGAAGCCGTCTAAGATTGTTTGTAGATGATGCTGTCATTTACCGTCTTGTAAAGTCATCAGATGATCAGAACGACTTGTAAAATGATTTAGATAAAATATCTGTATGGTGCGAAAAGTGGCAATTGACCCTGAATAAAGAAAAGTGTGAAGTTACTCACATGAGTGCTAAAAGAAATCAGCTAAATTTCGATTACGCGGTAAGTCACACAAATCTGAGGGCTGTAAATTCAACTAAATACTTAGGGATTACAATTACAAATAACCTAAATTGGAAGGATCAGATTGATAATATTGTAGGTAGAGCAAACCTAAGACTGCGATTCATTGGCAGAACACTTAGGAGCTGCAACAGGTCTACCAAAGAGACTGCTTACACTACGCTTGGCCGCCCTATTCTGGAGTATTGCTGTGCGGTGTGGGGGGTCC
Organism: Schistocerca americana; assembly: GCF_021461395.2. Classification (NCBI taxonomy): domain Eukaryota; kingdom Metazoa; phylum Arthropoda; class Insecta; order Orthoptera; family Acrididae; genus Schistocerca; species Schistocerca americana. Next base: position 224,126,279 of record NC_060120.1, on the reverse strand, counting down.
GCATCAGGTGGGACTGACGGATGACATCGAAAAAGTACAAAGAAGGGCAGCTCGTTTTGTATTATCGCGAAATAGTGGAGATAGTGCCACAGACATGATACCTGAATTGGAGTTACAATCATTAAAACAAAGCGAAAACGTTCTGTTGGCACCCACCTACATAGGGAGAAATGATCTTCACGATAAAATAAGAGAAATCAGGACTCGCACGGAAAAATTTTAGTGCTCGTTTTTCCTGCGTGCCGTTCGAGAGTGGAACGGTAGAGAGACAGCTTGAAGGTTGTTCATTGAACCCTCTGCCAGGCACTTTATTGTGACTAGCAGAGTAATCAGGTAGATGTAGATGTAGACTAGGGAAACTCGAAAAATAGACCAGTACACTGCGTACTCTCCACCAGGCACCGTACGCTGACTTGGGAAGTACGGCTGTAATGTAGATGTCGTGATGTAGTGCCCAGTGACTGGGGGAGAAGACTTCGTCGTTGCCGGACATTTTTGTGCTCTAGTGTAGCAACCTCATTAATTGCCAAATAAACAGCTTATATCAGCCTGTACCTTGTAAGGACACAGACCTTCCTTTTTTTGTGCCCCTCCCCTCCCCACCTCTACCCCCGATTCCAGCCAGCAGCGCACAGTGGAAGTTGTGGGTGGCCGGGCGTGGCGGCGCGCTGGCGCCGGGCGCGCACTCTTGCAGTCGGGAACCCCGGCTCTCCTCTGCTCTGCTCGTCCGCCTCTGCCTCAGTCACGTCTGTCTGGGGCGAAGCCCGCGCCCCGCCCACCGTGTCTCTGGGCAGAGTAATGGCACACCGTCCGTCTGGCTGCCCGATACGTTAGCTGGGATTCCGCGCCCTGACAGCTGGCCCGAAATAGTTCTTCTCCTCGTTTCCGCATCACGAAACCGGCAATATTCTGCTTCTCGAGGAGCAGCGGAAAGGAAAAGTGGTCGGCCTACGGACGTTTCGTTCCGTCCGCTGCCTTCCGAATAGTGGATCCATATAATTAACTGCTGTGCACGAACTGTCCCTCCTGTAAATGCTACTTCTAACGTAGCAGCGAAATCGTGAAGCTGCGTGCTTCATCGCTGTGTCGACGATGTCGTTTTATGGACGTAACGTTACGTTAAACAAGGTGTTTTAACAAGGATGATCTGATTTCCCCATTTCATCTTCATCTACAACGTCTTCCATTTCCGTAATATTGTCCTCAAGTACATAGCCCCTGTATAGACCCTCTATATACTCCTTCCCTCCTTCCACCTTTCTGCTCTCCCTTCTTTGAAATGAAATGGCTCTGAGCACTATGAGACTTAGCTTCTGAGGTCATCAGTCCCCTAGAACGTAGAACTACTTAAACCTAACCAACCTAAGAACATCACACACATCCATGCCCGAGGCAGGATTCGAACCTGCGACCGTAGCGGTCGCGCGGTTCCATCTCCCTTCTTTGCTTAGAATTGGGTTTCCATCTGATCTTTTGAAATTCATACAAGTGGTTCTCTTTTCTTCAAATGTCTCTTTAATTTTCCTGCAGGCAATATCTATCTTACCCCTAGTGAGATAAGCCTCTACATCCTTACATTTGTCCTCTAGCCATCCCTGCTTAGACATTTTGCACTTCCTGTCGATCTCATTTTTGGGCCGTTTGTATTCGTTTTTGCCTGATTCGTTTACTGCATTTTTGTATTTTCTCCTTTCATCAATTAAATTCAATATATCTTCGGTTATCCAAGGATTTCTACTAGCTCCCGTCTTTTTACCTACTTCATCCTCTTCCATTAGAACTACTGACAGCCTTGGGAGAGCCAGTCCTGACAAAACTGTACCATCTGGTGAGCAAGATGTATGAGACGGACGAAATACCCTCAGACTTCAACAACAATATAATAATTGCAATCCCAAATAAAGCAGGTGTTGACAGATGTGAAAATTACCGAATTATCAGTTTAATAAGTCACGGATGCAAAATACTAACGCGAATTCTTTACAGACGAATGGAAAAACTCGTAGAAGCCGACCTCGGGGAAGATCAGTTTGGATTCCGTAGACATATTGGAACACGTGAGGCAATACTGACCTTACCACTTATTTTACAAGATAGATTATGGAAAGGCAAACCCACGTTTCTAGCATTTGCAGACTTAGAGAAAGCTTTTGACAATGTTGACTGGAATACTCTCTTTCAAATTCTGAAGGTGGCAGGGGAAAATACAGGGAGCGAACGGCTATTTGCAATTTGTACAGAAACCAGATGGCAGTTATAAGAGTCGAGGGACATGAAAGGGAAGCAGTGGTTGGAAAGGGAGTGAGACAGGGTTGTAGCCTCTCCCCGATGTTATTCAATCTGTATATTGAGCAAGCAGTAAAGGAAACAAAAGGAAAAATTCGGAGTAGGTATTAAAATCCATGGAGAAGAAATAAAAACTTTGAGGTTCGCCGATGACATTGTAATTCTGCCAGATACAGCAAAGGACTTGGAAGAGCAGTTCAACGGAATGGATAGTGACTTGAAAGGAGGATACAATATGAACATCAACAAAAGCAAAACGAGGATAATGGAATGTAGTCGAATTATGTCGGGTGATGCTGATGGAATTAGATTAGGAAATGAGACACTTAAAGTAGTAAAGGAGTTTTGCTATTTGGGGAGCAAAATAACTGATGATGGTCGAAGTAGAGAGGACATAAAATGTAGACTGGCAATGGCAAGGAAAGCGTTTCTGAAGAAGAGAAATTTGTTAACATCGAGTATAGATTTAAGTGTAGGGGCGTCGTTTCTGAAAGTATTTGTATAGAGTGTAGCCATGTATGGAAGTGAAACATGGACGATAAATAGTTTGGACAAGAAGAGAATAGAAGCTTTGGAAATGGGGTGCTACAGAAGAATGCTGAAGATTAGATGGGTAGATCACATAGCTAATGAGGAGGTATTGAATAGAATTGGGGAGAAGAGGTGTTTGTGACACAACTTGACTAGAAGAAGGGATCGGTTGGTAGGGCATATTGTGAGGCATCAAGGGATCACCAATTTACTATTGGAGGGCAGCGTGGAGGGTAAAAATCGTAGAGGGAGACCAAGAGATGAATACACTAAGCAGATTCAGAGGGATGTAGCTTGCAGTAGGTACTGGGAGCTTGCACAGGATAGAGTAGGATGGAGAGCTGCATCAAACCAGTCTCAGGACTGAAGACCACAACAACAACAACAACAACAACAATTACGAAACATGGGGCGTGCTGGCAAGAAAACGTGTGTTGTTTGAATGGGCGTGGTCCAAAGTTTCAGAAAATCGCCCTTAGATGTCAGTCAGTTTATCATCTCAGTTTGCAGTCAATCAGAAGTCAGATGGCGCCCGCTCAACAGCTTGCAGTTTACAAAGATTGAGTCAGTGATTCCGGTCCAGCGTGCTTTTCGGCCACTTTTTGGCGTTGGTCTGCGGGCACCCAAAAACATGCAACATTGCTATCGCCAATTTGAAGTGACAGGATGCTTGTGCAAAGGTAAGGGTCCAAATCGACCTCGCATTTCTGATTACATCGTGGAAAGAATTCGGCAAACATTTTAACAGAGTCCACGGAAGCCTACCCGCCGCGCAAGCAGAGAACTGTCATACGAATGTTCAGCGAATTTTACGGCGTCGTTTGGTCTATAAACTATACACAATACAATTAGTTCCCAATGACATTCTGCCTCAACGCTACATAGAGCTCACGGGACCCCTTGACATTTCCCTGCACTCTTGGCCTCCAAGATCGCCAGACGTGAACCGATGCGACTTTTTCATTCTTTTGTGGTGATATGTGAAGGAAAGTGTGTTCGACTATCCTTTACCTCGTCATATAGAAGAAGTGAAGAACGGAACAATAGTCGCCAGATCTTCTGTAAAAGCAGATACATCGTGTAAAGCTTATGGCGAATTTAGCTATCGTCTAGATGTTATTTGTGCTGCTGGTGCTAAACACATACCTAAAACTATGAGATTTTCTATTGTTGTCGTTTTCAGTCCAGAGACTGGTTTGATGCAGCTCTCCATGCTATACAGTAAAGCTACATGCCCTCGGGAAAAATTACGGCTGTAGTTTCCGCTGGCTTTCAGCCGTTCGCAGTACCAGCACAGCATGCCAGTTTTGGTTAATGATACAAGGGCAGATCAGTCAAAAAATGGTCCAAATGGCTCTGAGCACTATGGGACTTAACTGCTGAGGTCATCAGTCCCCTAGAACTGATAACTACTTAAACCTAACTAACCTAAAGACATCACACACATCCACGTCCGAGGCAGGATTCGAACCTGCGACCGACGTGCCCGATCAGTCAATCATCCAGACTGTTGCCCCTGCAACTACTGAAAAGGCTGCTGCCCCTCTTCAGGAACCACACGTTTGTCTGGCCTCTCAACAGATACCCCTCCGTTCTGGTTGCACCCACGATACGGCTATCTATATCGCTGAGGCACGCAAGCCTCCCCACCAACGGCAAGGTCCATGGTTCATGCTTGTAATATGTTTTCATCAATAAATTTGGAGCTCTGAAATCAGGTCATTGTTTTTGAAACACCCTGTGTACACGATCCTACCGCAGAACACAGATGCAGACACAAAGCTCACAAGAGGACGACCACTGGGAGGACACGAACACAGACACTAGCACGTACACAGCTACAAACGTGAACACAGAGACTCACTAACATCAACGTGAAAATATGGTGATTTAGCACTTTCGCGACGGAATCCGAACAGGATTCGTACAGCGGCAGTTAGACAACCGCACTGTGTTCGAGTCTTGCTCGTGCAGTGCCTGAAACTCTGTAGCTACCATTACGGTTCCTTTCCACCATCGATAACAATGTAGCTATCACAAGGAATGGTCTCTGTGTTGTCCTACCACTTAGTGTACGAATTGCGACTTATCTGTACTCAATACCGCGACTCGTATGTCGCTGATCTGTGATACGTCCATACTACTTTCGTCTGTCAGTAACGAACCGTAAGTGAAAAACATTCCGGAAAGCGACGTCCAGGTGGGGTCCAAATTGTAATGAAGTTCTTTGTATGCCCGAGTCCATCAAAGCATACCACACTCAGGCTAATTCTGTGTAAGAATAGCATGAACAATTTTTTTCCAAATAAAAACATCGTTTAGTAAAACTTTTTTTATATATGATAATATTACTGAGAGACCAATATTTTACGAATACTTCAAGAAGGTTTCATCGTTTCATATGCCACATCACATGAATTCATTGCAGTTATAGTTACAATTCGTTTTCGTCGTAAAGCTCATCTGTCCCAACCATGGAGACTGATGGCCGCCTCGAAAGTGTTAAAAATTGCAACTTAGATTCTTTAAACTGTGTAGACAGCAATCAAGTCACCTCCAGGCTACTGTACCTAAGAAAAGATGTAAAAAGATAGTGGGCTGCACAAATAACGAGAAGAGAGACTCTGCACAACGCTCTTCACTACGTAGCATTGTTAGCACAAAACTGATTGTCTCTAACTGCTGCGATCCAGGAATGCAACGCTCGAAGTATTTCCAAGTCTCTCGAGCCCTCCTGGTTCGGTGAGGGACACTGCTTAACTTTTGAATTCGTCTCTTTTTTTAAAGTTCGTAAAATTATTCAACTGCTTGCAATTTTTCCTTTTCTTCTCACCCAACGTAGTTTTTACTTCAGTATATGAATGAAATAATGGAAGCAGAAGGAGCAAACACAGAATTTACCGTGAACGAAAACAAGACAGAGAACGTGTTTAAGTCCAATTCTAAGGCTAGGAGAACATCACATGATCTGAAGGCCTCTAATAACTATTTTAAAACTTTTAGTTTCTAGTTGTCTTCTTAACACGCGATAATAATAAGAGACAATGTATTACATAAAAGATCCATGCCGAAAACAGAGCCTATTATGTGAACTTATCGCTCGGTTTTTAAGAATTCTCTAATTAAAAAAATAACTACGTTAAGCGTGTATTCTTCCCTTGTACGACCAGTTAATGCGTATGGGTCAGAAACGTGGACAATGACAGTCGTGTAAGTGAACAACCTAAGCGCACTTGAAAGAAATATCCTGCGAAAAATTTATGGACCTGTGAAAGAGAGACGGGGCTTGAGAATAAAGTAGAACCATGACATAGAAGAACTTATAAGAGAGAAAAATGTTTCGAAATTTATTAAATTTCAAAGAAAAGCCAGTTAGGACGAATGGAGAGGATGATAGATGACAGGCTGCCCATTTTGATGATGAAAGGCAGGTTGTATTTTAAGAGGGGGTAGGGCCGGCCGAGAGCTAGATGGCTGACCAATGTTTTGGATGCACATACCAGAATTGAGATGTGAGGATGGAAGAGAACAGAGCTGTATGACGGCAGATTGTCGAGGAGACCAAGGCCCATCAACAGCGGTAATGCCAAAAAGAAGACGACGAAGAGGAAGTGTATCCAAACCACAACTGTTTACTATTAATAGTATAGGTGTCCCATGGTAAACCTAAAAGAGGTAATACATCCGAAGAACACAAAACTGGTATGCTTCCACAGGGCAAGGGGCGCGCAACATCGCTGGTATTGGGAGATAGCATGCTTGTGACTGACCACGACAGTTAAGAGACCAGGAAACCATATTGAATGTATTAAAAAACAAAGTTTCTCAGTTTTTTTGTTAAAAAAGAACCTGCCTTATTACCATCTCACTTGGTTTAATGAATACATATCCGTCTTGTCACTAGTATCATAGGAAAGTATTCTGTAACAAAAAAGAAAGTAGTAAGCCATTCTATTTGAAGCCACTTAGGCGTCTTTTGGGTCAGTTTCGCTGCTAATTTTAGTCGCGCTGCTTGTCATGTGAGTTCACGAGAGTGAGTGCATCCCATTTAAAATTTTCCGGGTTGACCACCAACATTCGAGCTAGGACCTGTACGTTAGAAGTGAGGCACACGAAGCGCCAATTTAAAGAGGCTATGATTCGATAGTAAAAATGCCTTTTTACGTGCTTATATGTTGGCAGCGCTATGCAGCGCTTTAGGCAGCATTAATATCACTGACAGCGCTGTGCGCCCTCGCTAAGAGACTCTGTGACTGGTCGGACTCGCAGCTGGTAGGTAATAGTCAGCAGTGACGGAAGTTAGAGGTTATAGTTAGCAGTGATGGAGGTTAGGAGCAGTGCTAGCGCGAGCGGACGGTCTGGACATGTGTCCGTCATGGTGATTTAATGTTGACTGGACATGGATTGTAAAATATGGGTAATGGAATTATTGACGATTATATAATTTTTGGAGCTGGATGTCACATGATTGAGGTAAAATCTGCTAAATACATTGTTTGCTCTGAAACAAAATCATTTCTTTTGCTAACCACATGCCTATTAGTAGTTAGTGCCTACAGTAGTTAGCATCTTTTTATTTAGCTGGCTGTGTACTTGCTGTATTTATTGCAGTTCGTGTCATGAAGATTTTCTGTGAGGTTATTGTTAGCATTACTTCTAATTCATGGCCATTCTTTTGTATTAGTTAACAGTGAGATTGCGTTATCAAATGGCTCTGAGCACTATGGGACTCAACTTCTGAGGTCATGGGACTCAACTTCTGAGGTCATTAGTCCCCTAGAACTTAGAACTAGTTAAACCTAACTAACCTAATGACATCACACACATCCATGCCCGAGGCAGGATTCGAACCTGCGACCGTAGCGGTCTCTCGGTTCCAGACTGCAGCGCCTAGAACCGCACGGCCACTTCGGCCGGCGATTGCGTTATCCTTGTATATTGTAGGTCATAAGTGAATAGAATAAGCTTGAGCTGTATTTGTCAGGGAAAATTCGGTAGGTCAGTATTCAAACGATAAAGACAAGAAAAGTGACAGTGATTAAAATTCTGTCACCAGTTTCAGAAATAAATAAAGAAGTCCCACAGTTTTCATTACATGAATAATTTTTAGTGGATGCATCGAACTTTTAACACTACAAATATCGAGCTTAAACTCAGATTCAGAAGTAAATAGGGTCATAACCACACAACCACAACACCATGTCATTCGAGACTGTGTAAGTAGGTTGTTTAGGTTTTTATGTTGGTAACGCCACGTAGCGCTCTGTATGAAAATCACTGGCTGTGCTGTGGGCAGTCTGTGGCTGGTTGGCATTGTTGGAATACTCGCTATTGTAGTGTTAGGCAGTTAGAGGTGAGCCGCGAGCTGTGGTGGATGTGGGGAGAGAGAGCGGATGGTTGGCTCTGAGCACTATGGGACTTAACTACTGAGGTCATCAGCCCCCTAGAACTTAGAACTACTTAAACCTAACTAACCTAAGGACATCACACACATCGATGCCCGAGGCAGGATTCGAACCTGCGACCGTAGCGGTCACGCGGTTCCAAACTGACGCGCTTAGAACCGCACGGCCACACCGGCCGGCAGAGAGCGGATGATCTGGACGTAAGTCCATCAGAGACAGTAAATTTCTAAGACTGGATGTCATGGATTGATATATATATATATATATATATATATATATATATATATATATATATATATATTATGACTTTTGAACACTATTAAGGTAAATATGTTGTTTGTTCTCTATCAAAATCTTTCATTTGCTAAGTATGCCTATCAGTAGTTAGTGCCTTCAGTAGTTAAAATCTTTTATTTACTGGCAGTATTGGCGCTCACTGTATTGCAGTAGTTTGAGTAACGAAGATTTTTGTGAGGCAAGTGATTCATGAAAGGCATAGGTTACTGTTAGTCAGGGCCATTCTTTTGTAGAGATTATATGCCAGATTGCGTTGCGCTAAAAATATTGTGTGTCAGTTTAGTATTGATCAGAATAAGTAAAGAGCGAACGAAATGTCTGAGGACGTTCAGTTCTGCTCAGCTGCTTGAAAATCAAATAATGTAAGAGGTTTATCAGCACAGTCATTCATAAATTTTTCTATGGGGATGTTTCAACTGTGAAAAGCTTTTGAGTTTTTCAGCGTCAGACTTCAAATGGCTCTGAGCACTATGGGACTTAACATCTATGGTCATGAGTCCCCTAGAACTTAGAACTACTTAAACCTAACTAACCTAAGGACAGCACACAACACCCAGCCATCACGAGGCAGAGAAAATCCCTGACCCCGCCGGGAATCGAACCCGGGAACCCGGGCGTGGGAAGCGAGAACGCTACCGCACGACCACGAGATGCGGGCAGCGTCAGACTGCGGTACGTACTATATACTGGTACACATATTCCGGCACTGTTCTTCTTGAGTTTGCAAAGCTCAACTTAATGTCATGGCCACCTTATACGATGACAATGCTTACCACCAAAAATTGGTTATTAAAAATCCAACACAATAAGGCGACATGCAACAAATTTCGAACTGGCACGAAATGCAACATATCATCAAATACGCAAATGACTAATATTTTTGTGACACCACACAAAGAAGCGGCTTTCTCATTCCGATATAGCATTCGAATGTTGTTTGTGAGAGGATCATTTCATGTCTCGTGTAAAATGGAGAAATTTCAACTCAGCATGTGTCAGAATTACACTTGCAGGGCCTTGGCCCATGAAGACTGCAGTTTATCATCCCTTGATGTTGCTTGTCACGATAGTAACTACCTGACGACTGGCACTCGAATTTTGGATTGACAGGTTCAAGAGGAACATAATGAAACACAGTATCTGAATGGCCGCACACCACTAGCGTTTGAGAGGACCAGTACACTGTTCAGTCTACCGTATAGGAACATACAGCAGCTTCACAAATCTAGACTGAGAAGACTGGCTTCTTTGCTGGAAGACAAGTTTGTGACAACATCTGAAGCATATCCGACTGTCAGCGAGGCGACCCCTGTTGCAGCCTTTCCTCTACCTGGTAGCAGAGAGTGATGCACCCAACAGTAGCAACAGGCACTCACAACAGACGTGCCCTTATGAAGAGGCTCCGAGGAGAGTTGACGCTGTCAGATTGCATTCGTTATCACCATAGTGCCACAGCATCTGCCAAGATGGTATGAGGTACACAACATGACCACCTATGGTTTGCATAGCTATTAATTTCGACAGGAGCCATTGCATTCCTCAAGTTCTAAGGCCGGTGACTGTACCCTGTCTACAAGTTGTCCGTGACTTTATTTTTCAATGAGATAGAGCAAGACTGCATGATGTCCATGCCCTCCTGACCTATCTCAGTACAGAGGATGTTCCACTGTTGACCTTGACAGCACATTCTCCAGATCTCTCATCCAATGAAAACATGTGGTTACGGGTTGCTGAAAGACTGCCAGTGAGAAGAAACAGCGTGAAGTGACAAACCTATTTACGTCACCCAAGGTCAGTTCAGCTCGATGCAGAGCCAAGTTAGTCACAGTTGCTGCTAGATGTTACACCTGTGTGTACTAAATTTCGCACCGTGTATATTGTAAAATCATGCGCTCTCCATTCTATGTTGCATATGAAAAATAAGTTAAATTTAGTTATTTGCTACTGTAAAGGACAGGTGCAAATAAATTGGGAGACAACCACCCTGTTTAATGACAGGTATCGTGAGAATGGTGGAAACCAGCGTGCGGGAGGAGACTGGGAGAAACTGGCTGGTCAGGCTTGGCGACGGCGACAGAGTCACATTCTCCTACTGCAGAAAGATGAAGGGATGCACCACTGCGAAATTCCTCCGAAGGGGTGACATCCGGACTCCTATAGTGCCGCAAGCAACGGTACTTCCTCCCTAGCATGTCTATATGTTGGGTCACTAGAAATTGAACTCGACAAATCGCAGTCCTGCATTTGGACTGTGTACTTCCTGTTTACTATAAACAACAAACAAAATATTGAAGACTTGTAGGCGGAGAGGATTGTCCCAAACTAGGTCATCTAGGTAGATGAATTACTTTCCAAAGCTGCAGTTACTGTATAAAAATTATTTGAAGCTGGTGTAGAGGGAGATACAGACTCCAGACTGGCTGATACAAACACTGGTCGTTTGGGCCAATCTGGAGATAATTTTTTTTTTTTTTTTTTTTTTTTTTTAAGAAAAGGTCACGGTCCTGGGCCCTGATGAGCGACAGACAAGTTAGACTTCATCAGCAAGTTTACTTATTGCACAACATTGGTCGTTTGATTTGGAGGAGGGGACCAAACAGCGAGGTCATCGGTCCCATCGGATTAGGGGAGGATGGGGAAGAAAGTCGGCAATGACCTCAAAGCAACCACCCCAGCATTTGCCCGAAACGATTTAGGGAACTCACAGGAAACCTAAATCACAATGGCCGAACGTGGATTTGAACCACCGTCCACCCGAATGCGAGTCCCGTGTGCTAATCACTGCGCCACATGGCTCGGTCACAGCACCGATGAGATGTTGTATATAAATTACTGTGCTTGTGTGGTGTTGTGCCGAGAGTGATACTATTTTTCCTTTGAAATCGAGGTAGGAAATACTCCGGTTTGATAACCCACTAGGCAGTGATGCTATGGCCTCTGTGGCGGAGTGAGTGGTACCTGGTGGAGCCGAGTCGGGAAAGAGAGAGTTGATGCTGAGCCGAGAGACGGGTTTGTTGACCATGGAAGACGGCCGACTGTAGTGAAGTTTGCTGTCAGTCGAGTGCTGGTTTGTTGACAGTGGAGGACGACCGACCGCAGCGGAGGTATTTTGTGGCCTAGCGGGCAGAGCGTACACTTGCCGTGGTGGAGCGTATGGCTCTCTGATGTTGAACAGCAGCTGTGCGTTAATGTGTATGGCCTGAGAAAATGATTAGTTGAGTTTTGTCCGCAGCTCGTGGTCGTGCGGTAGCGTTCTCGCTTCCCGCGTCCGGGCTCCCGGGTTCGATTCCCGGCGGGGTCAGGGATTTTCTCTGCCTCGTGATGACTGGGTGTTGTGTAATGTCCGTAGGTTAATTAGGTTTAAGTAGTTCTAAGTTCTAGGGGACTGATGACCATAGATGTTAAGTCCCATAGTGCTCAGAGCCACTTGAACCACTTATAAAAACAAAAGCTAAGCTGAGTTTTTGGAGACAGATTTCATAACAAAATGTTTTAATCGGACTGGCTGCAGATATGTAGCACATTCTTACATGTAGACTGTTATAACTGAGTATGTTAAAGAGACTGGCTGTAGTGTACGATTGGCTACATCCACTTTACTAACGTTCGCATAGGTTTGCTGTGTTTTGTGCTTAATTCTGAACTGTTTCAGGTAAATCACTGCTTTGATAACTTTCGTGTACACTGTAGGTGAGGATGTTAACAGTTCATCTTGTGTCAAGGTAGATGTTAGTGGTAGCCAACAGAAACAGCAAAAATTGGTACTCGTTCTAAAAGGGAAGCTACTGTTCTTAATTTTTATCCCTGTGACCTTCAAGATTCAATAAGAATAATAATTTTGGTTTTTAAAATTGCAGTATCATTATTCAGCTTATTTAACTGTTCTCTACTATAGTGGTGCAACGCGAAAGTGGACAGTTCGGCTGGAGACACCAAAGTGGACAGTGCTGGTGGAGACGCGAAAGCGGACGGTTGTTCATTAGGTAGTTCGGAAGTGAAACGACTTAGAAGCTTTCGCGTTGTTTGGTATCGCGGGACTTAGTCTCTGAGCGGTGAGCAGCCGCGCGCCTGGTCTGAACTCTAACTTTTCGCGTAGATAACTTGTATATCGCGATGAGATTGTGAATGATCGAAGAGTGTCAAATGGATGTGCGTTCGAATGTAACAGTAACTCTAAATACGACCACTTTCACTATTAGTTTGCTTTCGGAATAAACATTATTCTAACCAAATGGCAACTATGTGGCGTACATCATTTATGGGTCGTCAATCTAGTTCCCGATATTATTATTACTGTTATTATATGTTATATTAACTTTGTATTTCGCAAAATTACCATCAGCCAGACAATTTAACCAAAGGGTCACAAGTTTTTTAGGGCGTGTAATGCGACATGTGCGGTTCTACCCCTATACGAGTTTGAGCCAAGACATTTCGACGAAGAGGAACCGCGTGAGAGCCCGAACGTCTTTGGGATGATATCTCGCATCAGGAAACCTTTGATCTACAAAACTTGGTGCGTGCTTCATTTCTCCTTTGAAGTAAAGTTAAAATCTGTCTCTGACAACTGTTTGTTACGTATTCTTACGTTACTTATGATAAAAATAAATGTAAAATTATTGTTTTGGTACTTCAATGCCAGTCAACTGAACGTACTGGCTAGCAGCACCACAGTGTTCGGTTCTATTTTCTGGGACTAGATGGTTGCTTAGCCGTTTTAGCGTGAATAATTAGTGTAGAATTTAACTTCTGCTTCCTAAAAGCAAATCATTACCGGATTGTAAATGGAACGTGGTGATCGTAATAAATTCCAATCTTTTCTTAACTTTGTTTATTGCGGATTGATTCATGCCGATGCCGTTGTCCCAGGTGCATGCAGAGTGTTGGGTATCCACTGTGCGACAGGGCACAAAGGGAAAGAGCAGGATGGGAACAATTGTGCCGGAGCATTTCAAACCAGATCTCTGCTGGATTCCGCACAACCCACAATGCTACCAACAACTTACATCATCGCACTACCCTTACTGGTATTACAAGTCTAATAGCCAGCAGTGTGAGATGCATTCCTCCCGAAGATGGCCGTTTAAGCGTCAGTACGTATTGTCGATGAAATAAGAAGCTCATAACTGACAAAGAGTTGTAATGTTTTCACGGAGAAAATTTTCTTCCCCTTTGACAGTATGCTCTTTCTGTTTTGCTTGTTTCCCACATCCTTGGCGTGCTACGTGCGTTGTCAGTTCCTATGGTATGTAGAACTATGTGCCTAGTAAGTGAATTAAGGATGGAGAAAACCCACCGTTGTTTAAAAACGAAATTTGGAAAATGTTGAGGCCCTTACACTCTCGATTCAAAAAAGAACGCGCAAAAGGCGACCGGCAGAGGCTGGTAGACGTTCTTTCGTCTGTGAAAAGATGTATGAGCGAAACATAAAACAAATACCGCAGCCAAACCTTAACAAAAGTTCTGGTCGATAACCCGAGAAAATTCTAATTCTATGTAAAATCGTAAAGCGGATCCAAGGTTTACATTCCAGTCGCTAGCTGACCAGTCTGGTATGGCAGTTGAAGATAGAAGAACGGAGGCCGAAGTTTTAAATTTCGCGTTTAAGAAATCGTTCGCGCAAGAGAAGCGTACAAACATATTGTCGTTTGACCATCGAACAGACTTCCGTTTGGACGACATAGTAATAAACGTTCCTGTCGTAGATAAACAACTGAAAGAGCTGAAAACAAATTAGTCTTCAGGTCCGGACGGAAAGCCAGTTCGGTTTTACAGAGTACTCTACAGCATTGGCCTCTTACGTAGCTTGCATTTATCGCGAATCTCTCTCCCGGCGCAAAGTCCCAAGCTGCTGTAAAAAAGTGCAGATGACTCCTGCGTACAAGACGGGTAAAAGAACGGACCCGAAAATTACAGACCAATATCCCTAACATCGGTTTGCTGTAGAATCCTTGAAAATTTTCTCACTTCCAGTGTTATAAATTTTCTTGAAACCGGGAAACTTATGTCCACTAACCACCGCGGATTTTGAATGCATCGCTTATGCGAAACTCAGCTTGCCATTTCCTCACATCATATATTGTGAACTATGGACGAAGAGCAAGAGGCAGCTTTCATATTTGTAGATTTCCGGAAAGCATTCGAAACGGTGGACCACTGCAGACTGCTGTCGAAGCTACGAGCATATAGAATATGTTCCCAGACACGTGATGGTCCGAAGGCTTATTAAGTAACAGAACCCAGCAGGTTGTCCTCGACGGCGAGCGTTCATTAGAGAAAAGGGTGTGGTTCAAATGGCTCTGAGAACTATGGGACTTAACATCTGAGGTCATCAGTCCCTTAGAACTTAGAACTACTTAAACCTAACTAACGTAAGGACATCACACACATCCATGCCCGAGGCAGGATTCGAACCTGCGACCGCAGCGATCGCGCTGTTCCAGACTGAAGCGCCTAGAACCGCTCGGCCACACCGGCCGGAAAGTGAGGAGGTGTTTCAGGTTTCTCCTTCTTGTGCCCGAAGTCTATCCGCAAACAACAGCAGTTTGTATTAGCGCCATGTAGAATCTTGGGCCTTCTCTGCGCGATAGCAATGGAAATACCATACATGATAGTGCTGCTAACGCATAGTTACTAACAACAGCGTTCCGAAATTCCTTCACTGAAGAAGACGAAGTCAATATTCCAGAAATTGAATCAAAAATACCTGCCAATATAAGTAACTTAGAAGTAGATATTTTCCAAGTAATGAAGCAACTTAAATCACTTAATAAAAGCAAGTCTTCTGGTGCAGACCCTATACCAATTTGGCTCCTTTCAGAGTATGCTGATGCAATAGCTCCGTACTTAACAATCAGCAGTGCCCCAGGGAATTGTGATAGGACAGCTATTATTTTTTATATATATTAACGATCTGGCGGACGGGTTGGGCAGCAGTCTGCGGTTGTTTGCTGATGACGCTGTAGTGCACGACAAGGTGTCGAAGTTTAGTGACTATAGGCGGATACAAGATGACTTTGCCAAAGTTTCTAGTTGGTCTGATGAATGGCAGCTCGCCCTAAATGTAGCAAAATGCAAGTTAATACGAATGTGTAGGAAGATCAAACCCGTGGAGTTCGGATACAGCATTACTAGTGCCCTGCTTGACACAGTCAAGTCTTTTAAATATCTGGGCGTAACGTTGCAAAGTGATATGGAATGGGACGAGCTTGTGAAGATTGTGGTAGGGAATGGGAATGGTCGACTTCAGTTTATTGGGAGAATTTTGAGAACGTCTGGTTCATCTGTAAATGAAGCCGGATATAGGAAGCTGGTGCGACTGCTGCTGAGTACCGCTCGAGTGTTTGGGATCCATACCACGCGGAATTTAAGGAAGACATCATAGTATTTCAGAAGCGAGCTATTAATACCTTCGAGCAACATTCAAGTGTTACGCAGACGCTTCGGGGACAGAAATGGGAATCTCTGAAGAGAAGGGGACTTTTTTTGAGGCACGACATTGAGAAAAATCTGAGAACCAGCATTTAAAGCTGATTGCTGAACGATTTTGCTGTCGCCAACATACATTTCACGCAAGGACCACGTAGGTAAGATACCAGAAATCTGGGCTCATAGGGAGGCAAATAGTCATTTTCCCTCGCTTTATTTATGAGTGGAACAGGAAAAGAAAAGACTAGAAGTGGTACAGGAAACCCTCAACCACACACCGGTGGCTCGCGGAGTATGTATGTAGGTGTAAACGTAATATATGTTTTAAATTTTTCCCCTTTTAGGGCTAAATTTTAATCTGTCCTGATCTCGTGACTCTTGGAGGCTTGTTGCTGACTTTTCTTCCGCTTCCCTTACTGATCTTTCAACAGCCTGCTTACCCGTTTCCTCCGGACGTTGGTCCCTGTTCCTCATGTCCCCTGCGACAGCAAGCGCCTTACAGAGGAGCTCTAAGAAGTCTCCTTAGGCAGCAGTGCTGCATAGCTTTCCGGCTGCGTCCCGCGGAATGCGAGACAGGCCTAGGTACTGTCTCCACAGCGGGCAGCTGTCGTGTGTCGAGTCGCGGCCGTAGATGGCGGCAGCCGTGTAAGGACGGGAGCACTGCGCAGGCACCCTCAAAGGGCACGCCGCGCCCGCAGCCGCTTATGGAATCCCGACCGGCGCCGCCGGGTCTCGAACCGAGGACTCCTAATTGGAAGGCGGCTGCCGCGGACACGGTGCGCCGACGCAAATGGGCAGAGCGGGGGCAGACCACGAGGTCAGGGCAGCGCACTGCCTCGCAGAGTCCCAGCCGGGCGTCCCAGCCGGCGCACGGACGGTCGCGATCGCAACCTGACGACCACTCTGCCGCCTCGGCTATTTTCTTGCCACGGCTCAGTAATTGCGGTTGTCCCGTCCGGTATTACGTCCGAGTGCACCCGACAGTAATCTGCCCAGTCCCCTTGTCCTTTTCAGTTCAGTAGCAATTTCAGTCATAAGATTGCTCTCTGCTGTTCAGTGATTGACAAGATCCCCCCTTTAACGACGGACCCAGTGTCCTTATAAGTAGAACAACGTAATAGAAACGTTATTGCTTTTTCGTTCGACGACGCGCAGGAGCGTGTTGTCCATTACGTGACAGCAGCGACCGCTAGAATGACAATATGGACTCTGACGGCGCTGCACATTTGTGTGTCCAGATTGTCCTTTCGACTAATCGTCTTCTAGAAACACTAATTCCTACGTACTTCCAGAATACGGATCACATGTGTGATTCGACTGGAAAATTACGAGGAAACGTAATTGACTATGTCGATGTTAATGAGGAGTAGCCCTGAAGCATGTGAGGAAGAACTTGTGCAGTCAGTTACGGTATAGCCGCGCGGTCTAGGGAGTCCTGTCACGGTTCGCGCGGTTCCCCCCGTCGGAAGATCGAGTCCCCCCTCGGGCATGGGCGTGTGTGTGTGTGTGTGTGTGTGTGTGTGTGTGTGTGTGTGTGTGTGTGTTGTCCTTGGAGTAAGTTAGTTTAAGTTAGATCAAGTAGTGTGTAAGCTTAGGAACCGATGACCTCAGCAGTTTGGTTCCATAAGATCTTACCGCAGATTTCTAAGTTACGTTATAGGTGACGTGCAGTGAAATATTTAAATGTGACTTATTAACTGGAAGAAACCAGTACTACGTGCACCTGGTACATACACAAGATGATACGGATGTCTGAAAACTACATACAAAATTACTAGCACTGAAAATTACTAGCATGAACAACTGAAACAAGTTCAGTACATACAAATAAAACATTCATCTGCAAAACACTGATTTTTCTCTTACGTATATGATGACGCATAATTGAAGTAGCAACTGAGCAGGAGCGACTGAAGTATTAACATTAACGAAGAGGGGTTGTCAGAAGTTGGACTCTACTGGAATACGCAGTGGAGTGTCAAGATATTGTTTCAGCTTTATTAGTGCCCACATTAGTTTCATTTTCTTAGAATGGACTCTCTTCCGATCGTCAGACAAAGTTATCGAGTATTTCTGACAGAATGTCTGCCCAGCCGCGAACTTTTTGCCCAAAAATTTTTATGTTTGTTATAGCAACTTCGTGCTCGTCTATCTCAGTCTGTAGAGCACTTGCCCTTGACAGGTAAAGGTCTAGAGTTGGTGTCTCGGTCTGGCACCAATTTAGCCGACAGCATTGCCGCAGTGGTAACACCGGTTCCCGTCAGATCACCGAAGTGCTGTTGGGCTTGGCTGGGGGGTGTGCACTCAGTCCTTGTGAAGCCAATTGAGGTGCTACTTGACTGACAAGTGGTGGCTCCATTCTCGTAAACTGACAACGGCCGAAAGAGCTGTAAATAGGCTGTTTAGGTTTTTATGTTGGTAACGCCACGTAGCGCTCTGTATGAAAATCACTGGCTGTGCTGTGTGCAGTCTGTGGCTGGTTTGCATTGTTGTTGGCTATTGTAGTGTTGGACAGTTGGCTGTTAACAGTGCGTAGCGTTGCGCAGTTGGAGGTGAGCCGCCAGCAGTGGTGGATGTGGGGAGATAGATGGTGGAGTCTTGAGAGCGGATGATCTGGACGTGTGTCCATCAGAGACAGTAAGTTTGTAAGACTGGATGTCAGGAACTGATACATATTTTGACTTTTGAACACTGTTAAGGTAAATACAGTGTTATGTTCTTTAATGATGTATTTTGTACCTTTCTTATTGTATTCTCATGTTGTAAATTTATCATTGTATTGGCACCAGTTCATCAAATTAAGTAACTTGTAAGCATTCATTTCACTGCACACATTTCTGTTGGTCATAGTATATGCACAATATGTGAAAAAAAAGAGGACTGTTAGTGTTTGGACATGTGTTAATAATTCAGCAAGGGATTGATTAACAGCATTGCTGGTTCTAAGGACAATTCCAAAAACTTTGTGAATGCTCAAGTGATGCTTTATGGACTTGCTATATTGTCCGCAAGACTCACCGATGGTGATTGTGCACCTGCACAGTCGCAACAGATGGTTGCTGGCCATCTCTACAAGGACTACAGTGGGTCTGCATCTTTGATGGCTCACCAATACCATTATTTCTACAAGGACTGCAGTGGGTCTGCACCTCTGGTGGCCCACCAATACCATATTCTCTACCAGGACTACAGTGGGTCTGCTCTGTGATGACCTACTTACCAATATTCTTCAAAACTTCGACTGACTCTGCTGTGGGTTTGCTCTGTTGTGGCCCATTACCTGTCTGCATGTCAAGAATCAGCACTGTCTGTCCGTTGGAAGGACAACAATACTTCTTCAAGACTGCATGGAAATCCAATACTTCCATGTGCATTTTCTTTTACTGCTCAGACTTAAAGAATAAAAACTGCAATTTTACTGTGATGGATGATCAGGACTGTCTTTATGGACTGTGAGAAAATTTTAGCTTTCGAGCAACATTGTATCCATAAGCTTGTGCATTTGATATCTTTGTTATTGTAATTGTGAAAATTTTTTTCAAATCTGTATTGGCCACAGCCCAAAACAATTTGTAAAATTTTTTATGGGGAGCATGGGGGCTATGTAAGTAGGCTGTTTAGGTTTTTATATTGGTAACGTCACCTAGCGCTCTGTATGAAAATCACTGGCTGTGCTGTGTGCAGTCTGTGGCTGGTTTGCATTGTTGTTGGCTATTGTAGTGTTGGGCAGTTGGCTGTTAACAGCGCGTAGCGTTGCGCAGTTGGAGGAGAGCCGCCAGCAGTGGTGGATGTAGGGAGAGAGATGACGGAGTCTTGAGAGCGGATGATCTGGACGTGTGTCCATCAGAGACAGTAAATTTGTAAGACTGGATGTCATGAACTGATATATATTATGAGTTTTGAACACTGTTAAGGTAAATACATTGTTTGTTCTTTATCAAAATCTTTCATTTGCTAACTATGCCTATCAGTAGTTAGTGCCCTCAGCAGTTAGAATCTTTTATTTACCTGGCAGTATTGGCGCTCGCTGTATTACAGTAGTTTGAGTAACGAAGATTTTTGTGAGGTAAGAGATTCATGAAAGGTATAGGTTATTGTTAGTCAGGGCCATTCTTTTGTAGGGATTATTAAAAGTCAGATTGCGTTGCGCTAAAAATATTACGTGTCAGTTTAAGCACAGTCTTTTATAATTTTTCTAAGGGGACGTTTCAGAGCGATGTGCTAACCACATGCTCCTCCATATCTGCATCCAATGACGCCTATCGTCAGAGGATAACAACGCGGTCGGTGGGTACCGTTGGGCCTTTCGAGGCATTTTCGGACAGAGGTTAGAGAGATCAAGTCATGTTATTCTTACTACCTTCAGGCCTTCTTTCATTTTATTGTTTCAGTTTCACTGTGACTTTCGTAGAATTCCACAACCTGCGTTCTTAATCTGGCTGGCTCTATTCTTTTACAGGCGCACAAACTTTTAGCCTGCTTTTTTTGTTTCATCCGAATAAATGCTAGTGTATTTTTCAATTTCTTTAATTGCTCTAAGTCTGCATGTTCCTTCTTCAATGTACTCTGCTGTTCAGTTACTGTCTCATCACAAAAGGTCGGTTTCACTTAAATCAGTACACACCCCTCTGAAGAGTAAAAGATTCATTTCGAAAACAATACCTAAGCTCTGGCTAAGCCGTTTCGCCGCACTGTTTTTTCATGCAGGTGTGCTAACAGTGCAAGATGTACAAGAGAGCTTCTGTAAATTTTGGAAGGTAAAAGAACAGTTGGTACTGGCGAAAGCAAAACTATAAGGGAGTGTTGCCAGTTGTCCCTGGATAGTTCTAAGCTCAGTCGATAGAGCATGTACACTTGCTATAGTTTAAGGCGGCTTTTCTAGCAGAAGTTTAGAGTGTTTCGCTGTGTGTGTGTGTGTGTGTGTGTGTGTGTGTGTGTGTGTGTGTGTTACATATTGATTTATATGATCGGAAGTAATTTTTTGTCCTATTTTATTTCTTAGTTTTCTCCAATTCCTAAAATTTTTATCAGAATTTGTGACGAACATATTCTATGACGAGGTAGCTTTGATTCACATGCCCTCACAGAACCAGAGGAAATTAAAATAGAGTCAAATGCAAATAAGAACATACGTATCGTCCCACGTCGTTCAATGTTTCTTAACATCTCATGGATCAGTTCTTAGAGTTGTTCACGGCAGAAAAAATCACCCTGTATAACTGAAATCATATGATGATTTGGCCGATGGATTTGCTGATGCAAAGGGT
Organism: Schistocerca americana; assembly: GCF_021461395.2. Classification (NCBI taxonomy): domain Eukaryota; kingdom Metazoa; phylum Arthropoda; class Insecta; order Orthoptera; family Acrididae; genus Schistocerca; species Schistocerca americana. The sequence continues at coordinate 224,105,065 of NC_060120.1, read as the reverse complement.
TTAAAGCTACGGTACTGCACAATTGAGGTTTACAGCAGGATGCGTAGTGGAAACGGTATGTGTGAGGTTCTTGGTGAATGTTATTGCTGTTTGTCCTACCTTGCCTGGCCTTGTTAAACGATGTGTGTATTCTAATCAATATGGAACCATCGCACGTCATTTGTGTTGAGCACCAGGTTGAAATTAAGGAAATGCGTCAGTGTTTGCTGCAAGTGGTCTCAAACAGCGGGGCTAATCTCTGTACGTTCCTGTATTACGCTAGTCTGTTGGGACCACCACTTGGTACTGCTGTGGTGTCTGCGGCAGCGTTGCCGGCCTGCTGTGTGTGTGTGTGTGTGTGTGTGTGTGTGTGTGTGTGTGTGTGTGTGTGTTCAAAAATGGCTCCAAGCACTATGGGACTTAACATCTGAGGTCGTCAGTCCCCTAGACTTAGAACTACTTAAAGCTAACTAACCTAAGGACATCACACACATCCATGCCAAAGGCAGGATTCGAACCTGCGACTGTAGCAGAGGCGCGATTCCGGACTGAAGCGCTAAGAACCACTCGGCTGTGTGTGGGTAGATGAGCTCGCGCCATCGTTAATTGCAATTAGTGAGTTCACCTCATCTGGTTCTTTGGTTAAACGGTTTGTTACTGAGCTGCAAGTGGCTATTGGGAATTGCGCCTAGAAGATGAAATGTAGCGTCGCCACTTCTACTTAAAATTTTGTTATTTACTGAATGTTGCATCTGTTAGTATAGTTTATTGGTTAATTCAGTGGTATCTGCCTTGTTGTTGTTGTTGTGGTCTTCAGTCCCAAGACTGGTTTGATGCAGCTCTCCATGCTACTCTATCCTGTGCAAGCTTCTTCATCTCCCAGTACCTACTGCAGCCTACATCCTTCTGAATCTTCTTAGTGTATTCATCTCTTGGTCTCCCTCTACGATTTTTACCCTCCACGCTGCCCTCCAGTACTAAATTGGTGATCTCTTGATGCCTCAGAACATGTCCTACCAACCGATCCCTTCTTCTAGTCAAGTTGTGCCACAAACTCCTCTTCTCCCAATTCTATTCAATACCTTCTCATTACCATCTGGCTTAGGGACCGAAATTTAAAAGTGTTATACAGTAATTCTTAATTTGGGGACTCTGCAGTTTTGTGGTTGTAACACACGGTGTTATTGTGGTATCATTTGCATTATTTGTGTCGGCCTAGTTCCAGCGACGTCCGTGGACGGATGCATTGCATACAACAAAGGCGTTCACTTGCGTTGACTGCATTGTGCTGGAGGTTTCAGCTGACACGGGAAGATAATAAGTTTAATTCAAGCTATGCATTCTCTAAATACACTCCAAGCGTGGTGGTAAAGATTTGATTCATTGTTCAAAGGAATGCTTAAAGTTTGAGTTTTGAATTTTTATTTAATTGCTTTGGCAATTTATAAATGTTTAAAAGGAAACTCTGCACTTACTGGACCCAATTCCCGTTGCACTCCTGTATACAGGGTGGTCCATTGATAGTGACCGGGCCAAATATCTCACGAAATAAGCATCAAACGAAAAACTACAAAGAACGAAGAAACTCGTCTAGCTTGAAGGGGGAAACCAGATGGCGCTATAGTTGGCCCACTAGATGGCACTGCCATAGGTCAAACGGATATTAACTGCATTTTTTAAAACAGGAACCACCATTTTTATTCCATATTCGTGTAGTACGTAAAGAAATATGAATGTTTTAGTTGGATCACTTTTTTCGCTTTGTGATAGATGGCGCTGTAATAGTCACAAACGTATAAGTACGTGGTATCACGTATCATTCCGTCAGTGTGGACGGTATTTGCTTCGTGATACATTACCCGTGTTAAAATGGACCATTTACCAATTGCAGAAAAGGTTGATATCGTGTTGATGTATGGCTATTGTGATCAAAATGCCCAACGGGCGTGTGCTACGTATGCTGCTCGGTATCCTGGACGACATGATCCAAGTGACCGGACCGTTCGCCGGATAGTTAGGTTATTTAAGGAAACAGCAAGTGTTCAGCCGCCTGTGAAACGTCAGCCACGGCGTGCAACAAATGATGATGGTCAAGTAGGTGTTATAGCTGCTGTCGCAGCTAATCCGCACATCTGTAGCAAAAAAATAGCGCGAGAATCTGGAATCTCAAAAATGTCGGTGTTGGAATGCTACATCAACATCGATTGCACCCGTACCATATTACCATATTTCTATGCACCAGGAATTGCATGGCGACGACTTTGAACGTCGTGTACAGTTCTGCCACTGGGCGCAAGAGAAATTACGGGACGATGACAGATTTTTTGCACGCGTTCTATTTAGTGACGAAGCGACATTCACCAACAGCGGTAACGTAAACCGGCATAATAAGCACTATTGGGCAACGGAAAATCCACGATGGCTGCGACAAGTGGAACATCAGCTACCTTGGCGGGTTAATGTATGGTGCAGCATTATGGGAGGAAGGATAATTGGACCCCATTTTATCAATGGCAGTCTAAATGGTGCAATGTATGCTGATTCGTACGCAATGTTCTACCGATGTGTCTACAAGATGTAGCACTGCATGACAGAATGGCGATGTACTTCCAACATGATGGATGTTCGGCACATAGTTCGCGTGCGGTTGAAGCGGTACTGAATAGCATATTTCATGACAGGTGGATTGGTAGTCGAAGCACCATACCATGGCTCGCACGTTCACCGGATCTGACGTCCCTGGATTTCTTTCTGTGTGGAAAGTTGAAGGATATTTGCTATCATGATCCACCGACAACGTCTGACAACATGTGTCAGCGCATTGTCAATGCATGTGCGAACATTACGGAAGGCGTAGTACTCGCTGTTGAGAGGAATGTCGTTACACGTGTTGCCAAATAATTGAGGTTGACGGACATCATTTTGAGCATTTATTGCATTAATGTGGTATTTACAGGTAATCACGCTGTAACAGCATCCGTCCTCAGAAATGATAAGTTCACAAAGGTACATGTATCACATCGTAACAACCGAAATAAAATGTTCAAACTTACCTACGTTCCGTATTTTAATTTAAAAAACCTACCTGTTACCAACTGTTCGTCTAAAATTGTGAGCCATATGTTTGTGACTATTACAGCGCCTTGTATCACAAAGCGAAAAAAGTGGTCCAACTAAAACATTCATATTGCTTTACGTACTACACGAATATGTAATAAAAATGGGGGATCCATTTTTTAAAAAAACGCAGTCGATATGCATTTGACCTATGACAGCGCCATCTAGCGGGCCAACCATAGCGAAATCTGGTTTCCCCCTTCAAGCTAGAGAAGTTTCGTGCCTTGTAGTTTTTTCGTTTGACGCTTATTTCGTGGATATTTGCCCCGGTCACGATCAATGGACCACCCTGTATATGACTTGCATAATACATTGACGTAAAAAAATCGCAACGCCAAAAAGTAATTAGTGTACAGTAATGAAATTTCGAAAGCACATTTATCTAGGTAACATGTTTCAGTGATTAACAATGTAAGACCCAGGTTAGTGTGAGTGTGATATAAGCTGTTGCGAATGAGAAATGCTGGTACCTTAATAACCGGTGTAATGAATGTTGATTGCAAGAATGCAAAAGTGCATACATTGTGTCGTAAAGGTGCCGGATGTAAGTTGGTGGGATGGAGTTCCGTGCCTGTTGCATTTAGTCGGCCAATACAGCGACAGTTAATGCTGTTTGCGGATGACGCTGGAGTTGTCCGATAATGTCCCATACCTGCTCAATTGGAGACGCATCATGTGATCGAGCTGGCCAAGGCAACATGTCAACACTCTGTAGAGCATATTGGGTTACAGCAGGGTCAACCTGGTCATGAATGACAGCACAACAGTTAGAATCACCAGACTGAGAACAAAGTTTTAGTCAGAGTGCTTGGGAGGACCTCGAGCATGCTCCTGCTGTCATACGAAATTGCAACCTAGACCGTGACTCCTGGTGTAGGACCAGTGCATCTAGCACCCACAGAGATTGATCGCATTCCCTCAGCTTGCGTCTTCCTGAACAACATGCGCCCATCACTGGCACCGAGACAGAATCAGGTTTAATCAGAACACACAAAAGACCTCCAACCTGCCCTTCAATTAGCTCTCGCTTGGCGCTCTGAAGTCGCAAGTGGCGGTGGTTTGGTATCAGTGGAATGCACGCTACAGGGACTCTGGCTCGGAACTGTCCTTGAGGTAGCCGATTTGTGACAGTTCGTTGTGTCACTGTGGTGCCAACTGCTGCTCAGATTGCTGTTTCAGAGGCAGTTCGGCGCGCCAGAACAATAAGCCGAAGACGATGGTCTTCGCTGCCATCCGGAGCCTGGTCTTCTTGCATTCTCGTGACACCCGCTACCAGCAATCATGTACAGTGGCTACATTTCTGCAGTATCGCAGAATGAACACCAAGCTTCTCGTAGCCCTGTTACACAACTTCGTCCAAACTCATTGAGATGTTGATAATGGCAGGCACGAGTGGCAGAGCTGATCTAGGCGCTTCAGTCTGGAACTGCGCGACCGCTACCGTCGCAGGTTCGAATCCTGCCTCGGGCATGGATGTGTGTGATGTCCTTAGGTTAGTTAGGTTTAAGTAGTTCTAAGTTATAGGGGACTGATGATCTCAGATGTTAACTCCCATAGTGCTCAGAGCCATTTGAACCATTTTTTTATTGGTAATGGTGTATTTGCCGCCATAATGGCATTCTTGACTAACATCAACTCACCACGTCCAGTCTCAAAGGTAACTAACGCTCACGACCGTTACAGTCTCTGTTTATGTATTCTCACAGTGGCACTACTAGCGCCACTCTTATGCGACTTGTGCGAAATCTGAACAGACATGATTTTCGGATGTAAAAACACGCCTACCAATTTTCGTTCATCTCGCACAACGCCTTCTTGGTTTTACAATTTTTCTCCTATAGTGTATTACTGTAGACGTACAAACGAAATCAATTCTCCTACTTCACTCAGCGTGAAACAAATCTGCGCTAACGAGCCCCGACGTTACGACCACTGCACACGAAGGCCGCGTCGAGGCTTTATGGGCAGGGAAAGTGTAGGTATAAACGACTTTGACGAATGGCAGATTGTTATGGCTCAGAGCCCGGGAAGCAGCGTCTCGAAAGCAGCGAAAGTGGTCAGCTGTTGGCGTGCTACTGTTGCGAGCAGCTATGGAAAGTGGTTGAAGGACGTTGAAACCACTACTTAGGCGACATGAAGGTAAAGGTTCACGCAGCACACAATGTGATCGGAGGCTTCTGCGCTGTGGTTCAAATGGTTCAAATGGCTCTGAGCACTATGGGACTTAACTTCTGAGTCATCAGTCCCCTAGAATTTAGAACTACTTAAACCTAACTAACCTAAGGATATCACACACATCCATGCCCGAGGCAGGATTCGAACCTGCGACCGTAGCAGTCACGCGGTTCCAGACTGTAGCGCCTAGAACCGCTCGGCCACCCCGGCCGGCTCTGCGCTATCTAAAGCAAGATAGGCGACGATTGGTGGCACAGGCACATGTATCCTGGCTCGAGCACCCCATGCATTCGTTGAAAATAAGACTCAGCAGCAGACCATCCCTTCGCGTTCTCATGTTGATGCAATGACATCGGTAGTTACGATTGTAGTGGACGCAGGTTTCATCGAGATTGGACTCTGGATCAAAAAACGTGTAACGTGGTCGGATAAATCAAGTTTCTTATTATTCCACGTCGTTGGTCGTGTCCTGATATGTCGTCGTCCAGGCGAACGGCTGCTGGAAACGTGTACTGCGCTACGGACGCAGGCCACTGGGAGCAGCACTGTGGCTTGAGGGACAATCACAAGGGTTTCCATGAAGCGTGTGGTAGTCATTCAATGCACCACCTGCATCTTACCATGCTAGATGTCTTCATCGATAGCGATGTCGTCTTCCCACAGAACAACTATCACAAGGCCTAATCGTGATATAGCACACTGCTGGCCATTAAAATTGCTACACCGAGAAGAAATGCAGATGTTAACGGGTATTCATTGGACAAATATATTATATTAAACTGACATGTGATTACATTTTCACGCAATTTGGGTGCATAGATCCTGAGAAATAAGTGTCCAGTACAACCGCCTCTGGCCGTAATAACGGCCTTGATACGCCTGGGCATTGAGTCAAACAGACCTTGGATGGCGTGTACAGGTACAGCTGCCCATGCAGCTTCAAGATGATATCACAGTTCATGAAGAGTAGTGACTGGCGTATTGTGACGAGCCAGTTGCTTGGCCACCATTGACCAGACGTTTTCAATTGGTAAAGGATCTGGAGAATGTGCTGGCCAGGGCAGCAGTCGAACATTTTCTGTATCCAGAAAGGCCTGTTCAGGACCTGCAACGTGCGGTCCTGTATTATCCTGCTGAAATGTACAGTTTCGTAGGGATCGAATGAAGGGTAGAGCCACGGGTCGTAACTCATCTGAAATGTAACGTCCACTGTTCAAAGTGCCGTCAATGCGAACAAGAGGTGACCGAGACGTGTAACCAATGGCACCCGATACCATCACGCCGGGTGATACGCCAGTATGGCGATGACGAATACACGCTTCCAATGTGCGTTCACCGCGATGTCGCCAAACACGGATGCGCCCATCATGATGCTGTAAACAGAACCTGGATTCATCCGAAAAAATGACGTTTTCCCATTCGTGCGCCCAGGTTCGTCGTTGAGTACACCATCGCAGGCGCGCCTGTCTCTGATGCAGCGTCAAGGGTAAACGCAGCCATGGCCTCCGAGCTGATAGTCCATGCTGCTGCAAACGTTGTCGAAATGTCCGTGCAGATGGTTGTTGTCTTGCAAACGTCCCCATCTGTTGACTCAGGGATTGAGACGTAGCTGCACGATCCGTTACAGCCATGCGGATCATACGCCTGTCATCTCGACTGCTAGTGATAAGAGGCCGGTGGGATCCAGCACGGCGTTGCGTATTACCCTCCTGAACCCACCGATTCCATATTCTGCTAACCGTCATTGGATCTCGACCAACGCGAGCAGCAATGTCGCGATACGATAAACCGCAAGCGCGATGGGCTACAATCCGACCTTTATCAAAGTCGGAAAAGTGATGGTACGCATTTCTCCTCCTTACACGAGGCATCAAAACAACGTTTCACCAGGCAACGCCGGTCAACTGATGTTTGGGTGTGAGAAATCGGTTGGAAACTTTCCTCATGTCAGCATGTTGTAGGTGTCGCCACCGGCACCAACCTTGTGTGAATGCTCTGAAAAGCTAATCATTTGCATATCACAGCATCATCTTCGTGTCGATTAAATTTCGCGTCTGTAGCATGTCATCTTCATGGTGTGGCAATTTTAATGGCCAGTAGTGTAGTTTGAGACGCATGACGGTGAATTCACGATGATATCTCAGCCATCAATATACTATGAGACGACAAAAGTCAAGCTATTGTCACATGGTTGTGACACATCAGTGTATGTTAGCGCCGTGTGTGCCAGCCCGTATCTTCAGGATGCAAGCCTTGATGTCAGTTAGGCGTGAGGAAACATTTTAGCCACACAAGATATATTTTGCCACCGACGGCCACACTTGACGAATCCCATCCGTTCTGGAGAGGACGTGACCGCGCGAGGGCGTATGCCGGCGCCCCAGGTGTGTGATAAGGGGCCGAGTGGCGGCGGGCGTTGGCCCCGGGTTCAACAGCCGGCCGCGGCCGATAGCGGCGCCACTGTCGGGTCGCGACCTCACGGCGCAGCCTAGCCGGCACCTCCACCTCCACCTCCACCACCACCACCTCCACCTCCAGTTCCAACTCCAGCTGCGCTGCCACGCCTCTCCTGTCACCTGTCGGCATGTCGGCACTCTCTGCCTTCCGTCTGCCTTTGGCAGTCGTCACTTACGCTCTAGGCGCAGGCAGAACTGGTAGTTTGGAACATCGCTTGGTTCGTAGTAATGCAGAATTAATAGGCTGGTGCATAAGTTCGTTTCCGTTTGGCTGTTGGTATTCCGGTTACCGTGGGTTTATTTATCGATTATCATTTATTGTCTGTATTTCACTGTCCGTATTTGAGTTTACGTATTGTCATTTTATCATTTGAGGATAGTGAGTGGAGCTCTGAACGGTAGAAAATTGGGTACCAAGTGCAGAAAATGAAACATTTCCGACGTATTCCTCTGTTGGAGTTCAATGGAGGGTTGACAGCAGCGGAAGCACTGAGAGATATTTGCGCTGTGTATAGGAATAATGCCACTGGACAGAGCACGGTAAAGAACTGGTTTTGAGGAGGATCGTTTTGACATTAGTGACCCTCCACGTTAAGGAAGACCTTCGGCGTGTGATGAAGATAGTTTAAACTCATTAATCCACAATGATCCACGATAGTGCACTCTAGAAGTGGCGAACGTGTTTAACTGTGATCATTCCACCATCGTGCGAAATTTGCTTGCAATGGGGAAGGTTCAAAAGTCGGGTGCATGGCTACCGCATGCTCTAAGCTAATATCACAAAAATCAGCTGGTCGTCACATGTGCATTTCTTCTTGCTCGTGACCAGTTGCCTAGTGAACAACAGCGATCATTCCTATCCCGTATCGTTACTGGTGACACGAAATGTGTCTTTATACAAACGCAAGAGAAAGAAAGGAATGTTTGAGATCAAACAAAGCAGCAACTCCTCGTTGAAAGACCTGCGCGCATCCACTTAAGATGATGTTACGCATCTGGTGAAAGCGAACCGCTTCTTCGGGGAAGGCGAATTGGTTCCTCGAGGTGTAATCATCAATGTTGACATTTGTTAGATGAAGCCAAGATGGCCGCCGAGTAAGTGACGCCAGAAACCATTTCCAGAAAGTTAAGTGATTTAGACAGGAATATAATTTAGTTTAACGCTGACAACAAATTAAATACGTGCATTAGTGTATCGTTTAGTCTTGCCGTTAAAGGTTTGACTTTTCTTTGCGTATTTTTTCAGAAAACACGAAAAGATCGTAACTTCGCGAAGTCGCGCTTAGGCTTAAATTTTGTAAACGTGTTTGTTTCTTATTTCAAGGTAATTTAACTAGTTTCTCGGTAACAAACAAGTAAACTACCGTAAATAGCGTATAACTTCATTGTTTTAATACAGATTTCAGAAAAACAGCGTAACTTTATATCAGAAACTTGCTTATATACATTTGTGAATAGTCTTAATTCTTGTAACGTCTTTTTTGATTTTCGGTAATTTAATTGATTTATTCTAGCTAAAGTATTATTTTTGCCATGAGTGAGAAGTGCCTGACTTGCCGTAGAATTGTTAGTTCCGGGGTTTGGTGTGATGGATGCAGTAGTTTTTTTCACTGGAGGGACTGCAGTGGCGTGGGTGTTGGGAAAGTGGATCAGGCTCATCAGTGGTTATGTAGGATTTGCAGCAGAGATAGGAAGACAGTGGAACAGGAGGGGAAAATTGCTGCCCTTCAGGCTGAGCTAGATCAGGCTAGGGAAGATCTGGACAGGTTAAGGAGGGAGAAGGGCAAAGAGAGGTGGGAAGTGGCAACAGGTACCAGAAGGAACAGGCCTAGAACTACGTCTGACAGTTTTGTGGTGAATGTCAAAAATAAGTTTGACCTGTTGCTTCAGTTAGAAACTGATGAGCCTCAAGCAGAGGTAGGTGTAGACAGGACACAACAAACTTTCAATAGGAAATTGAAAAAGAATGTAGGAAAGTCATCGAAAAGGAAGAAAGTTTTGTTGTTAGGCAGTTCTCATGCCAGAGGTGTAGGCCAACTTCTGCAGGAGGAATTAGGACCAGAATACCAGGTCACAAATTTTTTCAAACCAAGTGCTAGTCTGGATCAGGTGACAGAGGATTTAGGTTCACTCTGTAAAGGATTTACCAGGGAAGACACCGTGCTTATTGTGGGAGGGCCAGGGAACAGCATCGACAGAGATCCTGGGTACAGTATAGAGTGTGACCTGGTAAAGATTGCGTCGGCATCGAGACACACCAATGTTGAATTTGTATCTGTCCTGAGACGCCATGACCGGCCTCATTTGAACTCTTCTGTTGGGAGAGTTAATTTGGAGTTGGAACGGCTGCTTGGGTCGGGTGCGGGGGCTCATATTGGTGTGGTTCCTGTTGATTATCTCAGTAGGTGGGACTATACCAGGCACGGCCTACATCTCAACAGGAAAGGGAAGGGGAAACTGGCTGGGGTAATAGCAGGAAATTTAAGGGGGGGAGGCACTGCCATGAATGGTAAAATACCAGTGGTTACAGGTGTTGGAGCAGCACCTTTTTTAGGATAGGTAAGACAGAAATATGTCAAGTTCTACGAGAGGTCAGGATTGAAACAAATCTTCAGTTTAGGAAAGAAATTAAACAGCACAATTCTAGCACATTGGATCACCAATCACAGCTATCAATTATAAATTTTCACCAATCACCAGAAATTTTATCTCCACCAAGTTGTATCTCAGTCCTAGGTAATTGCATTGATGAATTGAAGTCACCCAACCCAATTGACATAATCTGCCTCTCTGAACACCATGTGACCACTGGTATAGGAACTAGGCCTAAGCACAATGAGAAACTCAGACAGGAGAGTACTGCAAATGTTAGAATAAGGAAAGGTTCTCATAAAAGTATAATTAAAAATAATGTAAGTATATTTCATCAAAATATTGGGAGTTTAAAGAATAAAGTAGATGAGCTTCTGGTTTGTTTAGAAGATTTAGAAGCTGAGAATGAAATAGATATACTATGCCTGTCTGAGCATCACATTGTTACTGATATGGATAAGGTAAATGTAAGTGGTTATAAGCTCTCTGCACATGTAATGAGAGAAAATATGGAGAAAGGAGGAGTTGCCATATATGTCAAAAGTTATCATTGTGCAAAAAGTATAGAAACAAAAAAGTTTTGTGTAAAGAAACGTATAGAAGCATGTGCCTGTGAGCTTAAATTAAATAAAGGCACATTTATAATTGTAACTGTATATAGGTCCCCATCAGGAAATTTTCATCTATTTCTGAAAAATTTGGACTCCTTGTTGTGCTATCTCTCAGACAGGGGGAAGCAAATTATTATTTGTGGGGACTTCAATGTAGATCCTCTGAAAGAGGGTAATAGGAAAAATGACCTTGAAGTATTACTCGGTTCTTTCAATTTGACACCTGTTATTGATTTTCCTACTCGGGTGGTAAAGGATAGCAGCTCACTGATAGATAACTTCTTTACAGACCAAGATAAGTTTAACCAGATAAATGCTCAGCCTGTTGAGAATGGTCTTTCTGATCATGGTGCACAGCTAGTTACAATATATGACATAGCTCCATTCAGCAATACTAAACAGTCCTCCAAAGTAGTACGTTCAGTCAACGATTTAACAATTGCAAATTTCAGGGAAAGCCTACAGCAGTTAGACTGGGATGAGGTGTACCGTGAACCTGATGCCAATTTAAAATATAATTTATTTCATGACATTTTTGTAAATGCATTTGAAAACTGCTTCCCCAGGAAAATAGTTAACTATACTCGTAAGAAACCTTGTAACAAACCATGGCTTACTAAGGGTATAAAAATATCTTGTAACCGGAAAAGGGAAATGTATCTGACAGCAAGAAAGAGTAGTGACCCAGAAACTATCAAAAATTATAAAAACTACTGTGTTAAATTAAGAAAAGTTATTAAAAAATCCAGGAGTATGTGTATCATGTCTGAAATCAGCAACTCTGATAATAAAATTAAAACAATTTGGAATATTATTAAAAGAGAAACAGGTCAACCAAGAGCAGAGGAAGACAGTATTACCATCAAATTGAATGAAAACTTTACGAACAAAAAGTCAGAAGTTGAAAATATTTTTAATAATCATTTTCTAAATGTTGTGGATATAGTAGGATCCAGGTGTTCATTAGAAGATGCTAGGCTGTTAATGGAAGAGGCCATATATATGAAATTTGATACAATTAAAATCTCACCCACTTCTCCCTCTGAAATCAGGAAAATAATAAACTTGCTTAAAAGCAAAAACTCACATGGAATTGATGGCATTTCCAGCAAAATACTAAAAGCTTGTTCTCAACAGATAAGTAAGATTCTCAGCCACCTGTGTAATAGCTCTCTGGAACAGGGCATTTTCCCTGATAGACTGAAATATGCTATTGTTATACCTTTGCATAAAAAAAGGGATAGATCTGATGTCAACAATTACCGTCCAATCTCCCTTCTAACAGCTTTATCCAAGATTTTTGAGAAAGTAATGTATTCAAGAGTAGCTTCACATATCTGTAAAAATGAAGTACTAACAAAATGTCAGTTTGGTTTCCAGAAAGGTTTTTCAACAGAAAATGCCATATATGCTTTCACCAGTCAAATTTTGAATGATCTGAATAACCGAACACCATCCATTGGGATTTTTTGTGATCTTTCAAAGGCTTTTGATTGTGTAAATCATGAAATTCAGCTAGACAAGCTCAAGTATTGTGGCATGAGTGGGACAGTGCACAAATGGTTTAATTCATACCTAACTGGAAGAGTGCAGAAAGTTGAAATAAGTAGTTCTCGTAACATGCAAAGATCAGCACATTCCTCAAACTGGGGAACTATCAAGAATGGGGTTCCACAAGGGTCAGTCTTGGGTCCTTTGTTGTTCTTATTATATATTAATGACTTGCCATTCTATATTCATGAAGAGGCAAAGTTAGTTCTCTTCGCTGATGATACAAGTATAGTAATCACACCTGAGAAACAAGAATTAACTGATGAAATTGTCAATACTGTCTTTCAGAGAATTACTAAGTGGTTCCTTGTAAACGGACTCTCACTGAATTTTGATAAGACACAGTACATACAGTTCCGTACAGTGAATGGTATGACGCCATTAATAAATATAGACCTTAATCAGAAGCATATAGCTAAGGTAGAATATTCCAAAATTTTAGGTATGCCCATTGATGAGAGATTAAATTGGAAGAAACACATTGATGATCTGCTGAAACGTTTGAGTTCAGCTACTTATGCAATAAGAGTCATTGCAAATTTTGGTGATAGACATCTTAGTAAATTAGCTTACTACGCCTATTTCCACTCATTGCTTTCATATGACATCATATTTTGGGGTAATTCATCACTGAGGAATAAAGTATTTATTGCACAAAAGCGTGTAATCAGAATAGTAGCTGGAGTCCACCCAAGATCATCCTGCAGACATTTATTTAAGGATCTAGGGATATTCACAGTAGCTTCTCAGTATATATACTCTCTTATGAAATTTGTTATTAACAACCAAACCCAATTGAAAAGTAATAGCAGTGTGCATAACTACAATACTAGGAGAAAGGACGATCTTCACTATTCAAGATTAAATCTAACTTTGGCACAGAAAGGGGTGAATTGTACTGGCACTAAAGTCTTTGGTCACTTACCAAATAGTATCAAAAGTCTGACAGATAACCAACAAGTATTTAAGAAGAAATTAAAAGAATTTCTGAATGACAACTCCTTCTACTCCATAGAGGAACTTTTAGATATAAATTAAGAAAAAAAAGAAAAATATTAAAAAAAACACAAAAAAATAAAGTTGTTATATTAACTTAAGTATGTTGTTAAATTAACCTAATTATGTCATGTATTGGAAAATTCGACTCGTCCACATCATTACGAAATATCGTATTCATGATCCATGGAACTAGTATTAATCTAATCTAATCTAATCTAATCTAATCTTATTTATTGTCAACAACTGAGACTTCTTGCAGACACGGTCGAAGAACAGCAACCAGGAAGATTATCTCACATTCTGCTAGAGTGACAGAAAACACTATACGATTTGTACTGTCTCGTAATTCCAAAGTTATGTCAGCGTTGGCAGACTGTTGCAAATAGTAAAGAAGAATATACTATTGCTTACTAAAGTCTCTATTGAATTATTCAAATGGCTCTGAGCACTATGGGACTTAACATCTGAGGTCATCAGTGCCCTAGAACTTAGAACTACTTAAACCTAACGAACCTAAGGACATCACACACATCCATGCTCGAGGCAGGATTCGAACCTGCGACCGTAGCAGTCGAGCGGTTCCGGAATGAAGCGCCTAGAACCGTTCGGCCGCCGAGGCTGGCAACGTTTCTATTACGTGTATCTGTTGTGTTTATTAAACTTATGGAAAAAAGCTACGAACCTATGTACCACCATAATATTGTTTTGCGACCAGAATGCCCTACATAAGCATAAGCTACTTTTGTTGTTGCATAAGCCTGTATATTGCATCCCATGTACGTATTGAAGAATACACTACAGAATAACACCACTGGATCACTTAAAGGCATCTACAGTAGCTAGTGGTGTACTCATATGACGTATATTGTTTATGTGCCGTCGACGCCTACCTGCTAACCAGATCCCACGATAGTACGCTTCACATACGCTATAATCACAAACAAAACTGAAACATTGCAAGGCAGATTGGAGGGTTGTAGTACAAACATGTTATTTTAGGAGCAGAAGACCTTGTCTAGGATAGGCTACTCTTGGTGTTCTACAGAGATGTATATTGAAGACCATGGTCCTTTCATGTAATGAGCTGCAGAATCACATCACTACGACCAGACAGCGTCTTCTACAGTAGCTAATGATATACTCATGTGACATGTATTGACTACGTAGGCTATAGGGGACTAAATAATTTGCCTGTCACTCATTTCGTACACTTCTGTCAATGGTAGAGGAACCATCCCTCGTAAGAATGCGACTAGGTTGACCATTGGCTTTTATGTGAAGAGGGAGTGGCAGTATTCCTGAAACAGCGGCGTTTATGGACTGTTCACATGACTCTGTAGATCTTCTAGAGCTCGTTTTGTTTCATCAAGAAATACGGAGAAGGGATGGGGGGAGAAAGGAGAGAGTAGAGTCAAGGATATGGTAAGCAAGTCAGCCCCTTATATTAAAGTAGGGACTGCCACTGTTTATAAAGCTTGGTAACAGGTGAAATGTTCTTTGGGGTGGTGGTCGGCCGAGGGGTATGCAAGCATATATTTCGTCCGTGAATTACATGTACTTTCACTTGTAAGAGCTGATATCCTCAGCTGAGGGAGAAACAGCGACCTGTGTTATACACTATAAATTTTAATGGTCTTGATCGCGATATGATGTATTATATTGTGATAGAGGCCATCAAAATATATAATACTTCCTTTCACATTTGTTTCAATAAATCAGAGTACCACTTGCTTTTTTTACTAATTTTTATGTGGTCATTACATTTGAATCACTCCCATCAGAAGCTCCAAGATATTTAAAAGATGGGACTGATTACTGTGACATATCGCCGATCGTATACTCGTACGCTGATGTGTCTTTTCATCTATTTACGTGCATTACATTACATTAATTTATGATTAGAAGCAGTTGTCAGTATTTGCTCTAGGCTCTAATCACATGTAAGTCTTTCTGCATTTCGCAGCAAGCTTACCACTGGATGCCACATCCTTGTACACAACTGCAGTGTCTGGAAACGGCCTCATATGGCTTCAGACTTCATCCACCATGAGATGTGTCCTTAACAGCAGTGGCCCTCCTACACAACACTGAGGCCGGTGGCCATATATGTTTCTGACGCGACAGGTGTATCATGAAGTATCACCGCCGCGCAGGGTAGCCGCGTGGTCTCAGGCGCCTCGCTATGGTCCACGCTGCTCCCTCCGTCGGAGGTTCGAGTCCTCCCTCGGGCATGGGTGTGTGTGTTGTCCTTAGCGTAGGTCAGTTTAAGTTAGTTTAAGTAGTGTGTAAGCCTAGGGACAAATGACCCCCAACAGTTTGGTCCCATAGGAACTTACCACAAATTTCCAAATTTTCCAAAGTATCACCACCAACAACTTAATGAAATATGTGAAGCTTTAAATGCCACTCACCATCGACGTTGCATTAATTATAACAATGTACTAGGATCAACTGGTACGTTACAATGGAACTAAGCCCTGTCAGAATAAAATCTAGCGAAACTGAAGTAACTGCTAGGCCACTGGCGTGGCCTTAAACAGAAGCATGGTTTAAATGCAGGAGTTTTACATGGTTTCCCTACATCAGTCAAGGTAAATGTTGGTATGCGTTATTTTTTTTTACGTTTGCAAGCTAATCCCGTTAGCTAATAATTTTCCGAAGCTGTGCGTGCTAGTCTTAAGTCGCGCCTGGATGGCTTATTCAGTAAGAGTCACGTCCGCGAATGACAAAATTCCAGGGTCAATACCCGGGAGGGTATACTGTTTTTATCCGTCACGTAATTTGAAAGTAGCTCACACTCCACTGTAGAGGGGAACAGTCATTACGGTAGCAGCCTGTAGGCTGTGGCTAAGCCATTTTCTCTTATATCCTCTCTGATAAAGGTCCTAGTCCAGCAAGGTATACATCTACTCTATAACAATAATATGGGATTGTGGTCCACTTTGATGCAAAAAAACTTTTATTATTTCCTTATTCTGAAACTAATTTGAGCGACAAATATTGCCGTCACCAGTCGGTTCTTTGATTCTATAGCAAGAAGAAACAACAGGGGGAACCACAATCTCATATTGTTGTTTTGTGTGCTAACACGGTCCATTGGAAGAGTTTCAAGATAAAATTATCTACATCTATATTTCGCAAAATACTAAAGTGCGTGGTGGAGGGCAGGTGCCGTTGTATGAATTATTACCGCTTCTTGCTGTTCCATTCACAGGAAGAATGATATCTTAAATGACTATGTGCCTGCTGTAACTAGTCTGCCCTTGTCTTCGTGATCCCTACGGGAGCAATACGTCGGGTGTCATACTATATTCATAGATACATAACTTAAAATTGGTACCAGAAATTTTGTAAGAAGATCGCCTCAACATAATTTGTGTCCATCTTCAATCGTCGCCAGTTCACTTTTTCAGCATTTCGTTGACTCTGGCACTATGATACACGAAAAACAAGGAAGCACAGAGAAACCGAAACATGAGTCTTGCCATGACGGAACCGTCGTGCTTCGATTGTCCTTGAACAATATGATCCTGGGTTAGAGCCATAGTCCGACAAACATTCTGATTTTCAGTTTAACTACTTTTTGGTGTACAAAGCATACAGGCTTCACCCATATTATATGAGGAGAAAAACTGATAATTACAATTGCTTCATACCATTACATACAGAGAACATACATACATCAAAAAAAGTTCTGCATCACATCGGTGCCGAGAGTTCCGGAACCCGTACAAGAAATTGGAATAGAGATCAACATAAACATCATAGTATGAAAGCTTTCACGACCGGATGACATATCTTCTGGTAAACCTTCCGGGATGTAAGGTCGTGGTCCATGAAACTCTTCAGCTCCTAACGTTTCGTCCAGAGCTGCGCTGGACATCTTCAGAGGGGTGTTTCTCCTCCGGTGGACAGTAGCACTACAGAATTGCTAGACAGTTTTATCCGTGACGAGATTACGATCGATAGTTAAGTTTTATCTCTGACAAAGATTATCTCTGCATATCACGTGTAACTCTGGTCACGCCCACTTTCTACGATATATAAGTCGCTCTCAGACGTCCGACCCGTCAGTCGGCAAGACTCACCGGAGGAGAAACACCCCTCCGAAGATGTCTAGCGCAGCTCTGGACGAAACGTTAGGAGCTGAAGAGTTTCATGGATCACGACCTTACATCCCGGAAGGTTTACCAGAACATAAACATCATTTCTGCCCTTTTCACTGCTCATGAAAACCACACATTGCATGTTGTACCACCATACAGCGAGACCTTTAGAGGTTGTGCCCAGATTGCTGTACACATCGGTACTTCTAATATCCAGTAGCACGTCCTCTCGCATTGATGCATGCCTGTTTTCATCATGGCATACTATCCACAAGTTCACCATGGCACTGTTGGTCCAGATTGTCCCAATCCTCAACGGCGATTCGGCGTAGATCCCTCAGAGTCATTGGTGGGTCACGTCGTCCATAAACAGCCCTTTTCAATCTATCCCAGGCATATTCGGTAGCGTTCATGTCTGGAGACCATGCTGGTCACTCTAGCCGAGCGATGTCGTTGTCCTGAGGGAAGTAATTCACAAGATGAGCACGATGGGGGCGCGAATTGTTGTCCATTAAGACAAATGCCTAGCCAATATGCTGCCGATATGGTTGCACTATCGGCCGGAGGATGGCGTTCACGTATAGACAGCCATTACGACGCCTTCCATGACCACCAGCGCGTACATCGACCCCACATAATGCCACCCCAAAACAGCAGGGAACCTCCACCTTGCTGCACTCGCTGGGCAGTGTGTCTAAGGCGTTCAGCCTGAACGGGTTGTCTTCAAACACGTCTCCGACGATTGTCTGGTTGAGGGGATATACGACACTCATCCGTGAAGAGAACGTGATGGCAATCCTGAGCGGTCCATTCCGCATGTTGTTGGGCCCATCTGTACCGCGCTGCATGGTGTTGTGGTCGGAAAGATGGTCCTCGCCATGGACGTCGGGAGTGATGTTGCGCATCACGCAGCGCATTGCGCGCAGTTTGAGTCATAACACTACGTCCTGTGGCTGCACGAAAGCATTATTCATGGTGGCGTTGTTGTCAGGGTTCCTCCGAGCCATAATCCGTAGGTGGCAATCATCCACTGCAGTAGTAGCCCTTGGGCGGCCCAAGCGAGGCATGTCATCGACAGTTCCTGTCTCTCTGTATCTCTTCCACGTCCGAACAACATCGCTTTGATCACTGCTAGACGCCTGGACACTTCCCTTGTTGAGAGCTCTCCCTGGCACAAAGTAACAATGCGGACGCGATCGAATCGCGGTATTGACCGTCTAGGCATTGTTGAACTACAGGAAACACGAGCCATGTACCTCCTTCCTGGTGGAGTGACTGGAACTGATCGGCTATCGGACCCCCTCCGTCTAATAGGCGCTGCTCGTGCATGGTTGTTTACGTCTTTGGGCGGGTTTAGTGACACCTCTAAACAGTCAAAGGGCCTGTGTCTGTGATAGAACATCCACAGTCAACTTCTATCTTCAGGAATTCTGTGAACCGGGGTGATGCAGAACCTTTTTTTGATGTGTTTAGTAGCTGACAGTTACATGTGCAAGCTACTTTCTGAAAAGGAATGACTATTTTGTAAGTTTTAAAATTTTCTGGTACGAGGGTTGTGACGATTCTAGTAGGTAACCGGCGTTTAATTTTTTAATTTGTAGAACTTAGTTCCAAACTAATCGCCATAACGCTCACAAGAAATTAGTGATTTGTATCACACACTGATGTTTGAGTAGTATAAATAAGAAGAGAAACAGTCAGGTTATTTTAAAAAATCGTTTCTGTTTTCACATTTGGCGCGATAATTGCTCCAGGGTGCTTTCTGCCTTTGGAGGAGACGATGAGAAAATATAAATTAAATACGTGTCTAACTGTAAAGTCTGCTATAACTACTAATATTCTCCATCCTGAAAGATCCTATATATTACGAAGCGTTGTGTTTGTGTTAACTCATTACTCAGGGAAAGGAGAAAGACGTTCTCTTCTAAGTGTATCTGGGCTTGGTCCCGTCACAGCAGTAAGTTACTGCTGGCGCAGGTTTTTGGCGCTCTTAATAAGTTTTGAAACTGGAAGAAGTTGTAGATGCATGAACTTCGGCGCCAGGTCCGGAGCGTGCTGTCGAGAAGCGTTGGTCTGTTCGCGCGGGCTTCGAGTGAACGGGCTGCTGTTTCCGACACGGAGGTGTTGCAACCTCATTCGGAGGCGGAGAAAGTAACCGGCCCTATCGCAATTTTGTTGGAGCCGTAATTTCGAAAGGGGTCCGCCGCTGAATGAGAAGACGTTCGAAGCCGCAAACGAGACGTGGACTAACAGGGGAAAAAACCGAAAACTACGATTTTTGCCTCTTATTCACATCGATACTGCCAAGATATCGGTCACAGGAATTCCAAGTCTCTATCGAAATACTTACAGCAGTTCCTGAGACTAGCCCGAACATACAAAAAGCGTGCAGGGCACTTCCGTTTATATATGTGGAGAGAGAAGATTTTATTATTTACTTACTAAAACACAACTACAGCTTACATTTTATGTTTGCAAGCATGAATATTTTCCTATTTCGCTTGTCAAAGAAGATGAACGCAGTGTAAGTTCTAATGGCAAAGAGGTATTTTAAGTGATATTATTATAATATAATATATTATAGTATATAGTTTTCCATTTTTCTACTTTACTTGTGCCGTGGAACCTTGCTTCTTGCCAAATTTCATGATTCTAGCTCAACGGGTAGTACGATATAGGTTTTGAAGAGTGAGTTTGCGACTACCAAAATATGTGACATACATAGCCGCATCTTCTCATTGCATAGATCTAGAAGCTTGAATGTTTTACACCGTCAAGGGCCCGTAGACCTTAGGGTCTGAATAAATTTGAACTTGAGATGCCTACCCGTTCATGAGTGCAAGGTGTCTTAATAGACGGATGGGCAGACAGACAGAGAGGCAGGTAAATTATGACAAAAAGTTTTTTCGTCTGATATAATTACAAAGTAACAATTTTCGTATTGTTACTTTTACTGTGAAAACTAGCTTGTTGACATATTTTATCATTCTAGGTAAACGGGAAGGGAAGTATCGTGTCGATGTGGTGAGTGAGTATGTTTGACGTAAATGGCCGTATCTTCTGATTGCATTAACTTAGAAATGTAACTTTTTTACATCACTAAGAAACCGTAGAACTTAGCGAGTGGCATAAATTTGAACTTGAAATCGAAGAAAGGCGAAAGTAATGATAAGTATCAGAAAGGAGAACTGCGAGAATCTTAACATCAGGATGGATGGTCACGAAGTAGATGAAGTTAAGGATTTGTACAACCTAGGCAGCAAAGTAACGAACAACGGACGGAGCAAGTTGGACATCAAAAGCATACCAGCACTGGCAAAAAATAGAGATGGGGCCCCTCCACGCTCGCACCAACGTGGTGACCAAACCAAAAGTTCTACTGTCACCTCCGTAAACATGTTTGTTATCTAGTAAGTGGATCACAGGATGCTGGGCTGTGATGTTGTCCGTGCCTACTAGTAACAAACATAGGCCTCAATTTCAGGAAGAAACTTCTGAGAATATACGTTTGGAGCACAGCATTGTATGGGAGTGAAACATGGACTGTGAGAAGACGCCGGCCGGCGTGGCCGTGCGGTTCTAGGCGCGTCAGTCTGGAACCGCGTGACCGCTACGGCCGCAGGTTCGAATCCTACCTCGGGCATGGATGTGTGTGATGTCCTTAGGTTAGTTAGGTTTAAGTAGTTCTAAGTTCTAGGGGACTGATGACCACAGATGTTGAGTCCCATAGTGCTCAGAGCCATTTAATTGTGAGAAAACCGGAACAGAAGAGAGTAGAAGCATCTAAGATGTGGTACTACAGAAGAATGTTGGACTGAGAAGGTTAAGCAATGAGCAGGTTCTCTGGAAAATCGGCGAGGAATGGAATTTATGGAAGACACTGACAAGAAGGTTCAAAAATGGTTCAAATGGCCCCGAGCACTATGGGACTTAACATCTGAGGTCATCAGTCCTCTAGAACTTAGAACTACTTAAACCTAACTAACCTAAGGACATTAACACATTCATGCTCGAGACAGGATTCGAACCTGCGACCGTAGCGGTCGCGCGGTTCCAGACTGAAGCGCATAGAACCGCTCGGCCATTCCGGCCGGCCAAGAAGAAGGGACAGATTGGTAGTACAATTGTTACGACATCAGGGAATAGCTTCCATGTTACTAGACGGAGCTGTAGAGGGCAAAAACTGTAGAGGGAGACAGATATTGGAATACATCCTGCAACTAGTTGAGGACTTTGGTAGCAAACGCTACTCTGAGATGAAGAGGTTGGCACAATACCCATATCTGAGACAAGGGGTTGTTAACAGACGGACAAAAAATGACAAAAACTATTTTTTTAGTGTGATATAATTATAAATTAACTATTTTCGTGTTTTTTTCAGTTGTACTGCAAATCCTATCTTCTTGCTGTATTTCATTATTGTAGGTCGGCAGGAAATGCCGTATAGGTTTTGATGAGTGAATTTGCGAGTACCAAAATATGTTACCTAAATGGACGTTTCTTTTTATTGCATGGATTTAGAAACTTAAATCTTTTACACGGCTAAGAACCGCTAAGAACTCGTAGATCTTAGTCTCTGAAATAAATTTCAACTTGATGCGTCTACCCGTTCCTGAGATAAAGTGTTCTTAACCGTCGGACAGACAGATGGGCGGGCGGAGGAACAAAGCGGTTCTGTAACGGTTCCATTTTACCGATTGAGGTGCGCAACCCAAAAAAGCTAAATTAAGTAGCAACGAAGTAGCTAAATATGTATAATGTTCTTAAAATCAGGAACGTAAATGTAATTTCTGGAGTACCTCAAGGAAGTGTTACAGAGCTGTCACTATTTGCAGTTTTATATAAATGATCTAGAGCAGGTGTGACCAAACAGCGACCTGCGCGGCCCATGGGGCCTGCTAATGGTTTTTGTACGGCCTGTGCAGACAGTCATAATTTCTACGTAAGAATTTCTGAAATGCAAAGCTAACTAATGTATGCAATCATTTTAAAATGTGCGCCGATCCGCTAAGTTCTGCTTCCACAAAATGGCCTGCGAACCAGAAGTGTTACCCAACCCTGAATAATCGTTACAAGATGGTGATTTTACATGGTTCAAATGGCTCTGAGCACTATGGGACTCAACTGCTGAGGTCATTAGTCCCCTAGAACTTAGAACTAGTTAAACCTAACTAACCTAAGGACATCACAAACATCCATGCCCGAGGCAGGATTCGAACCTGCGGCCGTAGCGGTTTTGCGGTTCCAGACTGCAGCGCCTTTAACCGCACGGCCACTTCGGCCGGCGGTGATTTTACATCTGGCATTTTGCGGGGAGACCATATTTTTCTTCATTTATGGTCAGCTTTGAGCCTGAAAAGATGTTAAGTATCCTGCAGTTTATGTTAAAGACATAAGATCAAGTACTTGAAAATGGCATAAAAGGCCTAAACCTGGGTTGTATTTAAATAAACAATAAAACAGTCAAATGGCTGTGTGTGCCTTCAAAAGATTCTATGTGACTGTTGCTCAGCTATATCAAAAACTAATCATAATTCCCATTGGCCATTTGTGAATGGGCCAGGAATGGGGATGTAGACGGCAGGATCCGCGATGTTCAATGTCACACTGTGGCTGTTATATGAATAACAAGCAGAAAAAGGCGACAGTAAAGGAACTGCAGTTCAAAATAATTTCACATTGTGTGTGTGTGTGTGTGTGTGTGTGTGTAAAATTCCTAGTGACTAACATCAGAGCACATACAAAACCGAAGACTGGGGCTACAGTCCAGTCGTTTGGTTACAACATAAACACCGACTGGTCCTATAAGCATTTGAGTACGTAATTAAAACGTTTGTGCAGTAGCTGAGAGACGAGATTACTATGCTGAAGGAGCGAATTTCAAACTCTTATGTTATCATCCAGATGTGAGTTTTCCGTGATTTTACCAAAAGTTTAAGACAGATGCTGGACTGATTCGTTTTAAGGACACGGCCGATTACCTTTCCCGTCTTTGCTTTAATTCGAGTTTATAACGAAGGAAGTTGAGGGCTGAACCGCCCGTCGACGACGTCGTCATTGGGGACAGAGCGTACCGAGCTGTGAGTGGATAATTGTGGGGAAGACAAAAAATGGCTCTGAGCAGTATGGGACCTAACATCTCAGGTCATCAGTCCCCTCGAACTTAGAACTACTTAAACCTAACTAACCTTAGGACATCACACACATCAATGCCCGAGGCAGGATTCGAACCTGCGACCGTAGTGGTCGCGCGGTTCCAGACTGAAGCGCCTCGAACCGCTCGGCCACACCATCCGGCTGGGGAAGACAATATACCGCGTTTTTTTCAAAGGAAACATCCCAACAGTAACCTTTTTTCGGTTTAGGGAAACCACGACGAACCTACATCTCCGTCAAAATGAGATTCGAACGCTGCCCTTGCGGAATGAGTGAAGATTGTTCTACCAATGCGCCACTTCCGTATAACTTGTTTGTGTTCGTCTCTAATGACCTAGACGTCAATAAAGCTTAATCCTTTTCCTTCCGATAACTGCTGAATACAGTCTACAGGAATCTATTGAGAAATTCTTCTCGACAGTAATTTTTTTTTTGCTTTTATTTTAGAAACAGAAAGCTTTCTACCTTCAGGCCAAAGCATATAAAGGACTTATTTAGCAAGAGGAAGCAGCAAGTAGGTTTTCTCACAAAGTGCAGCGCAATAATCAGACAAGTCTCCAGAGCGTACTGCCGAATCGATTCTCCCTAGCGCAAAGTAGACCCCCTAGATCGGGAATTTGTGCGCCACCTTTTGGACCACCCTGTAGGTGTTCTGTCTTCGCTTCTGCGATGTAATCAAGCCCAGTTTCCTGCCAGCAAGTAGTCACGCAGCCATTAGCCGGCGCTGGCGCGGACGCAGAAGGTGAGGTCCGAATGATTTGTAGTTACAGGGGTGAAGAGGGGAGAGGTTGCCGTCGTGTGTGTGCGTGTTGTAGAGGGTGGCGCGTTAATGTTTGATGGGAGTGCGTGCTGCGTGCCCCGCGGCGCTGCTGAACCACCCGCCAGTAGGGTAGGTCCGGAACAGCGGGGGTGGTACACGGACCTACAACAACTGCTCCAGTCCTCCAGTGAGTGAAAGAGCTCCGCTCTGGTTATTACTGGTCGCGGGATCCACCTCGCAACTGGGAATTTGCCGCTTTGGTGACTGTGGGTTTCAGACGACTTTTAACTCTAGTAAAGGAAGTTCAACGAGGTCAGTGCGAAATAACTGCAGGATAAATGCGAAGAAATTGAAAAAGAAATGGTCGTCGGAAGGACTGAATCAGCATATAAAAGTCAAAATAATCTTCAGTGAAATTAAAAGCGAGGGCGTCAACACTAATAGTTCAACGGAAATTTTACTGTTAAACGCAGACAGCGGATAAGTGGGAAAAGTAAATTAAAGGCCTCTACAAGGGAGTGAACCTCTCTGATGACGTGACTGAGGAGGAAACTGCAGTCAGTATGGAAGACATAGGGGATTCATTATTACTTTAAAAAACTTGCAGTAAAATAAAACACAACGGACAGGAAACATTCCTTCGGAAATTCGGATATCATTAAGACAAGTGGCAACCAAACCACTACTGAAGTTGGTACGGAGACTATATGTGCCTGGAGGCATATAATCAGATGTTCGGAAAAATAGCGACACACTTAACATCAAAATTAGGGACCATGAAGTAGATTAAGTTAGGGAATTCTGCTATCTTGGAGAAAAAGTTACACACTACAGACGAAGCAAGAACATAAAAATCAGATTAGTAGATTCATAGAGGGAATTCCTGGCCAAGAGATTTCCACTAGTATCACACATCGGCCTTAATCTGAGGAAGCGATCTCTACTTTCTGGGGTGTCTGGAGACGCTCGAGAGAGCAATGGGATACCACCCTTACAAGTCGCCCACCATTCGGCTCGCCGGCCAGGAGTGATGGTCTGGGGTGCCATTCCTTTTCATTGTGGGACCCCATTGACTGTCATCCACAGCAGCCTTACAGCACAGCAATAAATCAACGATATTCTACGCTCCATTTTGTTGCTCTTCATGATAAGCCATCCTAAGCTTAAATTTCAGCAAGATAATGCCCGCCCGCACACTCGGAGAGTTTCTACTACTTGTCTTCGTGCTTGTTTTACATATAAAGTCGCGTCGGGATGAATCTATGGTGTCAGGTTGAAAGTAAATTTGCTACCAGATAGCTTATATTTATTTTTTATACATATACAGCTACATATAAGTTCCGCGAAATTTAATGGCTTCACAGATTGCAACGAACCCCTCAAGTTGAAACTATAGGCAAAACATGATTTCGCTGCCTGTGTACAATAATGAGGCAAAACATTAGACTTGCTGTCCTCGCGAGACAGAATGCTGCCTGGTGCGTCGTAGGCATGTAAGGCAGTAGGTATATAAGCGGTGCATAGACGAGTGGAGCAACATTAGGGCGACGATATGTTCTGTAACTCTTCGTATCGACGGACGCTAGCGTTTTTGCCAAAAGCTAGATTGTTATGGCCAGTCATTAATTCAAAAACAGCCTTAATCGCATTTATTATTATTATTATACCGACAAACGGTTTCAGCCCGACATAGGGGTCATCTTCTGGGCGTTTACACCATTGGTCGACTGCTGGTGGTGTCACTCCTGTCTACATAACGGCAGGAAACTATCATGTAGACAGGAGTGACACCACCAGCAGTCGACCAATGGTGTAAACGCCCAGATGACCCCTACGTCGGGTTGAAACCGGTTGTCCTTATAATAATGATAATAAATGCGATTAAGACTGTTTTTGAATTATTGATTAATCATACTAATCGCTGCTTCTCTCCACAACCATGTTATGCCCAGTACCTGGGAACGAGAATATCGAAAACAACGAAGCATGTCGGATGTTCGTGTGCAACTATTGCTCCGGGAAGTTGGACCATTGCGGAATACGGAGAGTAGCTCACAATTGATTCACCTATTACTTTAGCAACAAACAGCAAAAGGTCATTATTCACAGTGTTGAGAATGTCTGTGATGTGGGACCTGAGTGCGGTACGGTCAAGTGGGGGTGCCCCAGGGATCAGTGTTGGGCCCACTACTGTTCCTTTTTTATGTAAGTGATATGCCCTCTAGTATTACAGGTATCTCTAAGAAATTTCTCTTTGCTGATGACACTAGCTTGGTAGTAAAGGATGGTGTGTGCAACATTGGCTCGGTTTCAAATAGTGCAGTTCATGAGAGTTCATGGCTTGTAGAAAACAAACTAACGCTAAATCACAGTAAGACTCAGTTTTTACAGTTTCTGAAACGCAATTCAACAAAACATGAGTTTTTAATTTCACAGAATGGGCACATGATTAGTGAAACTGAACAGGTCAAATTTCTAGGTGTTCAGATAGATAGTAAGCTGTCGTGGAAAGCCCACGTACTTAATGCTGCTATTTTTACTATTAGAACGGTATCTGAAGTGCGTAATCGTAATTTGCTTAATTTCGTTCGCTTATGTCGTATGGTATTGTGTTTTGGGGTATCTCTTCCCATTCTAAAAGGATATTTTTGGTTCAGAAAGGGGCAGTTCTGCCAGTAAGTGGTGTGAGTACACGAACCTCTTGTCGACTGTCGACCCCTGTTCACGAGTCGGGGTATTTTGACATTGGCCTCTCTCTCTCTCTCTCTCTCTCTCTCTCTCTCTCTCTCTCTCTCTCTCTCTCTCTCTCTCTCTCTCATATATATATATTCCTTACTGTCATTTCTTATTAACGATATTACTTTATTCCCAAGAATAAGCAGCTTTCACTCAGTTCATATTCGGCAGAAATCAAATCTGTATTGGAATCGGACTTCCTCAACTCTTGTGCAGAAAGGTGTGCAGTATACTGCTGCATCCATTTTTAATAAACTGCCACTAGCATTCAAAAATCTTGGCAGTAATCCACGTTCTTTCGAATCTATACTGAAGAAGTTTCTCATGGGTCACTGCTTTTGTTCTGTCAAAGAGTTTGCTTGGACGATTAACGTTACGTTCTCGGCCCAAGTCACTCCTAAGTGCATTTTACGTTACCTGACTGTTCGTCCACGGTCGCTGCCTAGAGGGTGCTTTGGTCTATAACATGTTGGATTTGTGCCGCCGCATTTGAAACTAGTGAGAGTCTGTCTCTAGAAAAATCTTGTGAGCGTAAAGGTTTCTTGAAATTATTGCAGTCAATCGTCTCTTTTGTGTTCTTCAATTTTTATCATCCCATTATCGGTTTCGAACCGCCTAGTTACTCATCATCAGATGGTAGATTTTTATTTATTTTTTGCAACAATGTGGGAGTCGTGTAGCCGTGGCAAGATGTGTGAACGAAACATGCAAGCACTGAGTATGGCGAGAATTATTCACATTATGAGATCGATTTTGTTGAATTACTTACAGTTATTAGTATGCGTTGGCTGGTTGTTTGTGCACAGAAGGAATGTTTTCCAGCACTTCACACGCTTAGTCACAAGTAAAACGTTCCACATGCTTTACAAAACGTAAATAAACAAAGTATCTGTGTCAATGAGACTGTATTACGGCAGAGTATCTCTTTGTTCAGTTCTTGTAATACACACTGGCGATACTAAGTATGTCTCTATTTTTCTATTGCAAAAATAACATGCAATTATGTGGCAAAATTGACATGCGCTGCTTAGGAAATCTATTAGAAACGAGTTTAGAAAATATTACATCTATAATTTTAGCACTTAAATTTCGTCTGACATTTTATTTATCTTTTGTTAAACTGCATTGATCAATAGCTATGAAATAAACAATAAACGTCACAGCATAACTTAAAAAAATAATAAAATGTTGAGCAGGGCGGTATGTGGGAGGAGATTGTGTATACGTGTGTGTGTGTGTGTGTGTGTGTGTGTGTGTGTGTGTGTGTGTGCACTAGAAAGAGAGAGAGTGTGTTCAGTAGGTGCGCCAAAGCGGAAGAGAGAGAGAGAGAGAGAGAGAGAGACACAGAAATAGTTGCTAAGTGTGTGAAGTACAGTAAAATTAACGTCACTGGAAAACATTCATTGCCGGCCGAAGTGGCCGTGCGGTTAAAGGCGCTGCAGTCTGGAACCGCAAGACCGCTACGGTCGCAGGTTCGAATCCTGCCTCGGGCATGGATGTTTGTGATGTCCTTAGCTTAGTTAGGTTTAACTAGTTCTAAGTTCTAGGGGACTAATGACCTCAGCAGTTGAGTCCCATAGTGCTCAGAGCCATTTGAACCAAAACATTCATTATATCTTCCTGAATACCATGTGCACCAACGATCAACCAACGGATATTAACAACTATTAGTAATGCAAAAAAGTCCATCTCATAATGTGAATAGCTCCCGGCACACTACATGGTTCGTTCATACTTCTTGCCGCAGCTACACAACTCCCACACTGCTGCACTCAATCAATAAATATGTACCATGTGATGATGAATTGTTAGGCGGTTGGTAACCGGTAACAGGGTAATAAAAATTGAAGAACAAAACAAAAGGCGACTGGTTACAGTAATTTCAAGAATCCTTAATTCATCACAGCTGCAGTGATCCTCATCCATAATGGATAAAAGTTTTATCTTGTGACTGTGTTCAGACCCTCGTGTTCTTTAATGACCCTGGCGGTACCCTGACGTTTATTTCATCTGTGGTAGTCTGCCTACCCCGTGAAATAGTGTACACATTTGAAAGCTGCCACGCAATTAGTTGTTTCTTTTATTCGAGTGTTTCATCGCAATGCCTGCAGAAGTCAGTTTCTGAATTCGTGTTCTGCATCAGCTACCTTTTAATGCCAATTGTACAGATCACTGGTAAAATTCTGTTGTCTGTTTTACTTCCGCAATTCCGCAGTATCTACAGTGAGCTGTTATTGCTGTTCTGGTAATTTGACTTTTTTTCTATGTTATTGTAAGCGGAGTGTCGCATGATTCTTTGTATTAAGCTGGGCCTCATGAGCGACTGGGCGAGCGTGAAAGCTGCAAACAGCACCCGACATTCCTCTTCTTCCGATGCCAGTTTATTCACCAGTTCAGTTCATGTGATTCTTATTATTAAATTTTCTCACAATGTAAGACATGTATGTCCTGGTAAGTACATCAGAAGATTGTGTAAAAATTTCTTAAAATCAGTTGGAATTAATGCTTTCGAAGTCTTAAATTTTAGCTGGTGATTTAAGTTTTACGTAATTTCATACTGAATATAGAAAGATTCGCTAAAGCCCATTTGCGTGAAAACCACTAGATTTTCTTAATTCTATCTTTTGTTTTAGCTGAAACGTTTTCTTTCGAATTGAGATAAAAGCAATAATAACGGAGATCTGTAGATTAGTCTGGTAATTTAATTATTGTTAACGAAGAGTTGGTTTAATATAAGGGTTACTATTGTACCAAATTTCCTTTCTTAAAAAAAAGAGAAAAAACGAAACGCCGGCCGCGGTGGCCGAGCGGTTCTAGGCGCTTCAGTCCGGACCCGCGCGACTGCTACGGTCGCAGGTTCGAATCCTGCCTCGGGCATGGATGTGTGTGATGTCCTTAGGTTAGTTAGGTTTAAGTAGTTCTAAGTTCTAGGGGACTGATGATCTCAGATGTTAAGTCCCATAGTGCACAGAGCCATTTGAACCAAGAAACGAAACGACTCTGGGAAAGGAATGTACTGCAGTTTGACAAAAACATATCTTTTCTGGGTGACCAGCCCTTGCCATTTAAATGTCCATGCCTTTGGTATTAAGGACCATTTCATATGTATAGTTACATGTATACTCTGCAAACCACTACGCGGTGCGTTGAGGAGGGTACTTTGTACCACTATTAGTGACTTGCTCTCTTCCTCCAACCGTGTATCGGTGGCGAAGTAGAACATTTATTAGCAACTACGTCTGTAGGCATCGCAGCTGTGCAGGGGCGGATGAGGGGAAACTTGTTGTTCTGTGTAGAAACTGTTCAGCCTTGTGCTTTTGTAACTTGGAGCAGAGTGGTTCAATTGTTTGACAGTGGGCGTATTGACTTTGAGGGCTCGTATTGCTACATAGGGGAGAAAAGTAAGCGTCGCAGACATGAGCTTTTGGGACAAAGCGGAAATCCTAGAAACATTAACAAGGCTCTATAGCTACACAATAATCTCCGGTGCATAATTTATCGCAATTGATCATTATCACAGGTCTGTTAATTCTATGGAATTCTCTCCCTCCCTCCCCCCCCCCCCCTCCCATCCGGAATTAGCACTGCCAGGTTGGAATAGGCGCGGACAGAGCTTAATTGACTCGTGCTTAATTGACCCTCTGTCAACGGGATGTCAAGCCTCCCCCAGTACAGTACTAGTTCAGCGGCAATTAATTACGAGCAGTGGTGCATTACGGGACGTGATTAATTGCTCACGACGATCGAAACAATGCGGTAGCATGGCAACAACAGACACGCACGATTTGCCCGTGGCAAATGCGTATGTATGCTGTGTCTTTTGCTGAATATATGTATCCAAATTTATAGCTACACCTGTACTCCGCAAGCCACGTAATTTTTGTGGCATAGTGCACATCGTACACCACTGCCACTTTTCTGTTTTTTATTCGCATGTTTACGGTGTTTCTTCCAACAGATAGCCATTTCTTTGTCTTCAAGCCCTTTCTTAGCAGCAACCAAACCGACATTCACAGGATTTCTACACCGTCTTATATTGTTCTTGCGGACACCAGCTGCTAAGTCTCTTAGCCGACAGCTTCGTCTATACAACATTGGAGGACAGTCGTCGAGCTCATGTCTCTCCCAAAATTACTGGTTACGACACAGGAGACAGCTGCAGCGGTCACGCCAATACCCAAGAAAGGAAATAATAGGAATCCGCTGAATTACAGACCCATAGGTCTGACGCATAGCGATTTGCTGTAGTATTTTCGAACATATTCCAACATTATAAATTACTTGGAACAAAACAAACGTTCTATTGACACAGAGTCAGTAGGGATTCGGAAAATATCGCTCCTGTGCAACACATCTAGCTCTTTATTCTCGTGAAGAAATGAGTCGTATGGACAGGTGGTCTCAAACTGATTCCGTATTTCCAGAAGGCTTCTCTTGATAACGCTCCCCTCAAGAGTCTTCTAATTAGTTTACGTGCCTATACTGTATCGTCTCATTTGTGCGACTGGATTCTTGATTTTCTGTCAGGAAGGTCACAGTTTGTAGTAACTGATAGAAAGTCACAGTGTAAAAGAGAAAAAGAGAAATGATGTCTGGCGCTCCCCAAGGAAAGTGTTAGGGGTGCTCTGCTGTTGCTAATCCATACAAATGATTTAGGAGACAATATGATCAGCCCTCTTAGATCGTTTGCAGATGATGCTGTCATTTACTGTTTACCAAATTCATCAGAAGTCCAGAACCAATTGCAAATTGTTTTAGAGTTGTGGTGCATAAAGTAGCAATTGATCCTTCAAAAAACAAAGAGTCTGAGCTCACCCACACGACTGATAGATGGAATCAGATTTCAGTTAACGAGTCTCAGGACTGTCAACGCGACTAAGTATCTAGGGTTTATATTACGAACCGCTTGAACTGGAGCGATCACGCAGGAAATGTAGCGGGGAAGTTCTAAACAATGACTGCGTTTTATTCCCAGAACACTTAGAAGATGGTTCAAATGGCTCTGAGCACTATGGGACTTAACATCTATGGTCATCAGTCCCCTAGAACTACTTAAACCTAACTAACCTAAGGACATCACACAACACCCAGCCATCACGTCTTAGAAGATGAAACAAGTCTACTAAAGAGACATTTCTACATCTACATTTATACTCCGCAAACCACCCAACGGTGTGTTGCGGAGGGCACTTTACGTGCCACTGTCATTACCTCCCTTTCCTGTTCCAGTCGCGTATGGTTCGCGGGAATAACCACTGCCGCAAAGCCTCCGTCCGCTCTCGAATCTCTCTAATTTTACATTCGTGATCTCCTCGGGAGGTATAAGTAGGGGGAAGCAATATATTCGATACCTCATCCAGAAACGCACCTCTCGAAGCCTGGACAGCAAGCTACACCGCGATGCAGAGCGCCTCTCTTGCCGAGTCTGCCACTTGAGTTTGCTAAACATCTCCGTAACGCTATCATGCTTACCAAATAACCCTGTGACGAAACGCGCCGCTCTTCTTTGGATCTGCTCTATCTCCTTTGCCAACCCGACCTGGTACGGACCCCACACTGACGAGCAATACTCCACCAAGTATAGGTCGAACGAGTGTTTTGTAAGTCACCTCCTTTCTTGATGAACTACATTTTCTGAGGACTCTCCCAATGAACCTCAACCTGGCACCCGCCTTACCAACAATTAATTTTATATGATCATTCCACTTCAAATCTTTCCGTACGCACACTCCCAGATATTTTGCAGAAGTAACCGCTACGAGTTGTTGTTCCGCTATCATATAATCATACAATGTATTCGCAATACATTACATTTGTCTATGTTAGGGGTCAGTTGCCACTCCCTGCACCAACTGCCTATCCGCTGCAGATCTTCCTGCATTTCGCTGCAATTTTCTAGTGCTGCAACTTCTCTGTATACTACAGCATCATCCGCGAAAAGTCGCATGGAACTTCCGACACTATCTACTAGGTCATTTATATATATTGTGAATATACATTATGCTCCTCCGTTCTCTGCTAGGGTATTGCTGCGCGTTATGGGATCGTTTGCCGGCAGGATTGAAGAAATACATCGAAAAAGTTCAACGGAGGGCAGCTCGTTCTATCGCGAAATAGGGGAGAGAGTGTCACGGGTATGATACGTTGGTTGGGGTGCCCATCATTAAAACCAAGGCGTTTTTCGTTGCAGCGAAATCTCAGTCACCGACTCTCCTCCGTATGTGAAAATTTTCTGTTGACGCCCACCTAAGCAGTGACAAAAGATCATTGTAATATACAGAAACCAGAGATCGCAAGGAAACATTTAGGTGTTCGTTTCTCCTGGGCGCTGTTCGAGAGTGAAACGGTAGAGAAGTGATGTGAAAGTGGTTCGATGAAGCCTCTGCTAGTCACTTGAGTGTGAATTGCACTGTATCACTTACTTCTTCTAGTAGCTCCACAGTCATCCTCACCGAGCACAGTGATCCCGTTGTAGTCCAGCAATCAGTAAAACAGTGATAGTAACTCAGTTTTAATATCACCAAAATTCAACTTTTCTAGAGAACTTCTTCAGCCGAAACTTCCTGGCTGGTTAAGACTGTGTGCCGGGACATTCACTCCGCTGCAGATTGAAAATCTATTCTGGAAAGTTTTCATATTCTTGAGCCGGGGAAACGAAGAAAAACTACGAGGTAATGAAAAACACCTAATCGACTTTCGTTTTATCACGACATGGTAACGTCTGTCTGGAGTGCGAATAAATTTCAGCAGGAGATCTAACATGAACAAGTTTGAAAGTAGACCTGAAAGTTAATTTCAACTCAAATGTAATCAATGCAGCGAAAAAACTACCAACTAACCATTAGGTCATAGACCACTTTATTTGTTGTATGGACAGCAACGAAAGATAGCGCATGGATGGACAGCAGTAGAAAGAAAAAGAGTAAAAATAACGTGCCGAACATGTGTACATTCAACAAATTTTTCAAAATCTGCTTCAGTTGGTATTTGTTGCCAGTTCCGGTTTGTAGAAGTGAGACACGGGTTTTAAATGAGAAAACCATTCAAAAACTGTTAGTAGATCTAATTAGCTGAAATCATATGAAAATTCACCTGAGAACTGACAAATATAGTTGCGTTTTTGACGAATGTTGTCTGGAAGTAGAGCGCAATGTACCTAAAGAATGTCTTCACTGTTTGTTTCAGGGTTTTGCTTTTTGTGGAAGCTGAGACTGTAAAACAACTCGTTCACG
The DNA here is from genome assembly GCF_021461395.2 of Schistocerca americana. Classification (NCBI taxonomy): domain Eukaryota; kingdom Metazoa; phylum Arthropoda; class Insecta; order Orthoptera; family Acrididae; genus Schistocerca; species Schistocerca americana. Next base: position 224,070,595 of record NC_060120.1, on the reverse strand, counting down.
CAATCTATTCCCTCTACATCGAGAAAACATTGTAACGAAGTGATGGTGAGAGATTTACACTATTTCGCTACAACGTTAAATGAAAAGCTACGTAAATCCTTGAGACTCCAACCATATACTTGTTTCGGATCTTTTGAAGAAAGGCCCTTGCATCTTATTGCTTCTGGTTACTGTACGTGAAAACTCCCAGGTAAGAATATCACACACAGAAACATTGCGCTCTAAGACACGTGGCGTAGTAGATAGTCTCAGCTGAGGATGAAGCGAAAAATCTTAAAATTCACCTGGAAATATATACTGGACTTGACGTAATAACAAAAGCTCCTCGTATCATGTATGTTGTGAAAACGTACTTAAGCTACTTGCAGCCACAAGTTTTTACGACTGTAATCTATAAACGATAATCTAGTGGAATTACATCATTATATTGTTTCAGCTCCCGACACTCACCCTTTCAACCCGTGTATACAATCTTGGCTGTAAGATATCAGATGGCTCCGAAAAAATTGTGATTACACTATAAAAATTCCTCCATTTTAAGTGGCAACACTCTGCAGACAACAAATCACAGCCCGTTCCTTGAATCCACCAGGAACTCAAACTTCAGTGTTTGATAACTGCAAAAATATTATACCAATAATTTCTGATAAAAGGCAAAGTAACCCCCCGGCTACATTTCAAATATCAGTCGCATGTGTTGGTGGGAAATGAGCAGTGACGGTACGGCACGAAGCGGACGCTACATTAAGACACACTATCACCGAAAATAGTCGTTTTAGTGCTCGTGAGTTATGGCTCACTAATCTTGCAGCTGTAAAGAACAACGGTCCTACAGTTAAAAACGACTGGAAAATTGATCATTTCGAACTGAGAGAATGAGCACAGAAAATGTAGGAAGTTGCTTTGTATCGTACAATACCTACAGCAGGGCAGAATTCGTTCGTGAGTCACTGCGCGGAGATCCTAAGCAAGCGAACGTGCCGGCACTTGATGGAGAGATCTGTTGTACCTGAAACGAGAATAAAAATCATAAGAAAATTTTGTGACAAGCAGTGTGTAAAGTGGGAAACATCATGCTATTTTTAAAGTAATATAGATTCTACGTTGTAATCGTTACAAAATATGAAGTAATAACACTGTGTAGTGTGACAGAGATAACGTCACATTCCATACCGTAGTCTGGAGTTACTTAAAAATGTTTCTGTACCTCAGTTTGTCTTTTGAGATCAAGTAGGAAGAGATAAATCCCACTGTCAGTGTTAAACTGTTTGTCATAATTACACAAAAAAAGTCTGTGACAACATTGAAATGTTGAGTCATCTACGAAGATAATCCATCTGATTGTATCGTGATCATTAGTTGACAACAGGTTACAGTGTTCTACATGTACACACATACATCACAAGCTACCGTACGGTGCGTGGCGGAGGATACCCTGTACGGCTGTTAGTCAATTCCCTTTCCCGTTGCACGTGCAAATGGAGCGAGGGAATAACTGTCTATATGCTTCCATACGAGCTCTAATTTTTCTTATCTTCGCGGTCCTGAAGTGAAAAGTGCATTAGCGGCAGCAGAATCGTTCTGCACTCAGCTGCAAATGCTGGTTCTCTAAGTTTCCTCAACAGTGTTTCGCGAAAGGAACGTCGTCTTCCGTCCAGAGAATTGCATCTGGATTCATGAAGCATCTCCGAAAATACTTGTGTGTTGATGGAATCTATCGGTAACAAATCTAGCATCACGGCTCTGAATTACTTGGACATCTTCCTTTAAATCGACCTGTTAGGGATCCCAAGCACTCGAGCCGTACTGAAGAATGGGTCGCACTGGTGTTTTATACGCGATCTGCTTATATGCTTTTTGTATGTCACCGCTTTGTTACCTTACGCCTAGATATTTAAACAACGTGCACACAACTAACACGGTATTCGTACGTTACAGCATTGTTTTTCCTACTCATCTTTATTAATTTACATTCTTCTACATTTAAGGCAAGCTGACATTCATCAAACCACATAGAAATTCTAACCAAACTCTTGAGGAAGGATGTGCTGCCATTGCGCCCACAGACATTAAGACACGTAGCTGAAAGTGTTCCCAGTAGATTTCAAGCCATTGAAAAGACAAAGTGGGGCACACCTCATTTTGACGTCCACTAATACTTGCCTGGATACTTTTGATTAGAAAGAGTATTCGTGCTTTGTGGATCTATAGGCAGATCGCACCACTTGGTGACCGAACTGCTGCGATCTGCCGCTCGTGTGTGAGAGCCCCTTATGGTTCTTTATGCGACACCGCCAGAGATAACTTCTACTATGAAAGAAAAAACAAGAAGAAAAAATACTTCAGAGGCAATCACTCAAATCATCTTTCGTAAAGAAAGAGCTTACTCGAAAAATTTGGGGATGTCTCCCGAGCACCCCTCGCCACTCAAGCATCTCAGAGGCTGCGTCTTCTGGGAAGACGTCCTCGTCCAACTTCCCGCCTCCCCCACGCAACTCTTCACGTGTCGGCTCCACGAGAGGGCAGAGCGTCTCTCCGCGGCCGCGCCCTCTTCTTTCCTGTGCCCTTGCCGTGCCCTTCTTTGCTTGCTCGCTCGCTTCTCCGCTCTGCGCCTTCTGCTCCGCGCCCAATGTCTCACAGCCAATTGGCGGCCGAGCACGGCTGACGACGTGTGTGGCCGCCAGATGTCTCCGCCGCTTCCCGGCAACACCCTGCCGCGCAGTCTTTTGTTTCCGAACGTCTTTTGTTTGTGCGCCCGAGGGTGGAACAGCAGCGGCGAGTAGCTGGTAAACGTGAGGCTCGTCTTCACGCTTGGGACGTCTCAGGATACTGGTGCTTGTGCTGCTGCTGCTAGCAGCTTGTCACAGCCTACATTTCTTCTAGGGAGGTGACAGTCCGCCGGAAAACTTAGGGTGGGCTCAAAAATAAACAGTGCGGACGTTCGATTTTGTTTGTTGGTTTTTGTCAACTGCTTCTCTGTAACATCAGACCCGCAGACTTCGACGTACTGGGTGAGGGCGACTGTTGCTCGCGAGTTCTCTCAGTATGTATCATATTCTCTACATGACCTCACTTAAAATCACTACGAAGTGTGTAGCACAGGTATGCCACTACTACAGGGCAACAGAAAATGAGTATCACTGTTGATCCATTGCGGACAGCGGCTGGGCAAATATTTAACAAAGAAATTCGCCAAAGAGTCGTGCAAACTGAGAAGTAATTTTATTTTGTTTTCGCTACGAGTTTCGACAGTTCAGTCTGCCATCTTCACGTGCCATATGCACCTCTAAAAAATTTCCGATATTGGCATACTGGGGCAATCTGTTTCTGGGTGTCGTGAATTTTCAGGTGTTTTCTTCGAGGACTTGACTGGAAGGAAGCACTTGAAAATTCACGACACCCACAAACAGATGGCCCCAGTATGCCAATATCGATAATTTTTGAGAGGTGCGTATGTGACCTGCGGATCAACACAAATATTCATCTGTACTTGAGGACCACCTTCGTCCCTATAGGCAATTTGTTTTTCGTCGGCACGATGGCACATATCAGCAGGAGACTGTAACATGTCACACAGCTTGCAGTGTACGTGCGTGATTCTAAAAGAACCAGGATGAGTTTATTGTACTTCCCTGGTCCCCAAACACTCCTGATTTATGCCCAATAGAGAATCTGTAGGACTATTCCGACCAGGATGTTCGTCCCGTAATTACTCAACTGCGAAACGTAGCGTAGCTGGCCACGGCAGTGGAATCGGCATGGCTCCACATGCCTGTCGGTAGTTTCCAGAACCTCACTGGCTGTCTTTCTGCGCGTCTCCCAGTGGTCCGTGCTGCGAAAGTAGTTAATCACAGTTTTGGCAGGTGGTCACATTAATGTGACTGGACGGTGCAGAATAACAGGTAAAAACGTGACCAGATTTTTGATCAGATTGAACAGAGTGTGAAAACGTTAAGATGAAGCAAAGAAGAAAATTAAGCGAGAATTATATGTCTAACTAACGAACATATCGCTATAAACGGACTAATTAGGCCTAATACCGCGAGAATGAAGTACTCCGGCAAGACCTTTCTTGGAGATCGTACCATTAGATGTCACTAAATGACTGGCATGTCGAAAGATCGAGCCGAACCCTAGATTTCCCGAACTCGACGTAAACAGCTTACGAGTTCGAGTCATTCTCAACGACAGTACTAAGCAATAAATCGATAAGACTTACTGAGAATGTAAAAGAAAGTTCATAATTGCAGTCGTTGCGTAAGCACAGTGAATCGTAAAACCGGTACATGCGCAGTGATGCGTCAGTCAGAAATTTCGTACGTGTATTTGCTTCCTCTGCTTAAAATAACTTCAGAACTCGAAATCCACATTTCTAATGCATTCGGATCTGTGACTCAACATATGCCTGAAAATGTTGGGTGTAAAATGGATTATCGCTTAGACATAGTACTTACAAAGTATGCAAAAAAAACTGAACTTACTTTCGCACTCTCTGCAAGACTTACCGTTGCTATGCAATAGTTACATCCGTTTCTAATTGGTTTTTGAGTTACCCATTAGTTGTCGCACTTCGTACTCTGAAGCCGTCTTCACACGGAACGTCAATATGTACACGCTCTCCAAAATGCTTGGTGAATGCTCAGATAACGATCATACGGCACGAACCCACAAGCAAAATCAGCAACTGTGCCGCTCTCCAGTGGTGCTTGGCAGTGTATCTGGCGCAAAATCATACACACGTGAAGTATTTGCATGACTTCATTTTTTATTTTCGAAGCCGTTCTTCTACTTTTAATTCATCTTGCAATGTCTGTATAAAGCGGTGCAGATCAACATTTGTTCTAGATTCGATGTACTCTACCACTGTTATCCACATCTGCCTCCTGGATCATGGGCTACGCCATCTAGGGTGCTTTCGCTGTATTAGCACGGCTACATGGTGTTTAGTAATTCTAGTGCCGCTGCTGGTTGGAACTCTCAGCAGTTTTGCATACAGGTGAACACGTATGCTTGGCTCTACGCTCTACTTGCTGCTATAAGAATAGAGAGGTATTTGCAATTCTTCGTTGTCCGTGACGGATTGTCAATCCTCTGGGCCCGGGGTCCATTTCCGGCTGGGTCGGTGAATTTTCTCCGCCCAGGCACTGGGTGTTGTGGTGTCCTCACCATCATCCTATCATCCTCATCGACTGCAGGTCGCCGAAGTGGCGTCAAACTGAAAGATCGGCACCCGGCGAACGGTCTGCCCGACGGGGGCCCTAGCCATACGATTAAAAAAATAATAATTCTTCGTTGGTTTCCTTTACTCTTCGTTTACGTTGTGGCTGTGGGTTGATTTCCGAAATTCTCTCTCTACGTTCGCTAAGTTCCCTTTAGTTGCTGTATGGTGTGGCAGGTGGCAGTTGACGCTAAATAACGAAAAGTGTGAGGTGATCCACATGAGTTCTAAAAGAAATCCGTTGGAGTTCGATTACTCGATAAATAGTACAATTCTCAAGGCTGTCAATTGAACTAAGTACCTGGGTGTTAAAATTACGAACAACTTCAGTTGGAAAGACCACATAGATAATATTGTGGGGAAGGCGAGCCAAAGGTTGCGTTTCATCGGCAGGACACTTAGAAGATACAACCAAGTCCACTAAAGAGACAGATTACACTATACTCGTTCGTCCTCTGTTAGAATATTGCTGCGCGGTGTGGGATCCTTACCAGGTGGGATTGACGGAGGACATCGAAAGGGTGCAAAAAAGGGCAGCTCGTTTTGTATTATCACGTAATAGGGGAGAGAGTGTGGCAGATATGATACGCGAGTTGGGATGGAAGTCATTAAAGCAAAGACGTTTTTCGTCGCGGTGAGATCTATTTACGAAATTTCAGTCACCAACTTTCTCTTCCGAATGCGAAAATATTTTGTTGAGCCCAACCTACATAGGTAGGAATGATCATCAAAATAAAATAAGAGAAATCAGAGCTCGAACAGAAAGGTTTAGGTGTTCGTTTTTCCCGCGCGCTGTTCGGGAGTGGAATGGTTCGATGAACCCTCTGCTAAGCAGTTAAATGTGAATTGCAGAGTAATCATGTAGATGTAGATGTAGTTATTCTGACGACCAGATTTTCATACTAGCGGTGATGTGTATGTGGCTGACTTGAAGCTTTTGTAACCGGGCAGTGAACTTCATTTGACAGGCTACGTGAGTGTTGTTAACGGTTTTAACTACTTTTTGAAACAGTTCAGAACGGTGCCTTGTAATGTATACAGGGTAGTTATTTAATTACCTCCTTTTATCCTTTTAGTAATCGGATGATGGCTAACCACGGCAAAATGCGTTATTTTTAATAAAAAATACTTTTGCAGCAGTGACCGTTTTATTTTTAATTTAATATGATTTGTCGAATTATTTTAAACGGTCCCAGTGTTTTCACCCTGTACTCGAGAGAAAAAATTGCGTCCGCGCTGCACTCCAAAGGCGTGCAACCACGTTCAGTCAGCAGGCAACCCCACAATGTCCTCAGAGAAGGATTTAGGCGTCCAGGAGGTGTCAGCTGGAAAGTTGTCAAGAACGCCGTACTCATTGATCTGCGAATTTACGTTTTCGTCCGCGAAACGTGCGTGATTGAAAGGCCCAAGGAAAGGGGTGTTATCACTGACGACCGTTGTGCCGGAATCCCCTGATGCCTCTTCGTGTCGATAATTAGAGGCGGTGTATCTGAATTGTTTTCCTCGGCCACCTGCAATGAAACCCCGTGAATTCAACGCTCGGTGACTCCGTCTGACCTCCATGGCGGAGGAGGGGCCTAATGTGGATAAGACGGTGCGAGACGATGTTTTCATCGTATGAGGCCACCGCAATGGTGTTGGGCAGAATTATGGTGAAATTTGGTCCCAGTGTTACACTATTAACAACTTTAACTGCACATGAACTTCTGAGCTGCCGGCTTTTTTCCGCCTGTGTCGACACTTTGCTGTCTGAAACGTCATCGAGCCCGAGGATGACGTCTCAGGGTGCCACCCTTTTTCACTATTACACTATTATACCTTTGAGCCAAATTTCATTCTTACGTGTAGCAAATTAAGCGACATTTAAGAGGTTTCGAAAAAGTGACTCTGTAATTCTTTTGCGCTGTGTAAAAAGACGCGGGACAGGATAACTCAAGTGACTTTCCCATTGATTCTTGAATTGTCTTTCTCGTTTATTTTATTTTTGTAACTGATCAGTTTTTGCGCTCCCTCTGTGACTGCGCCCTTTAGGGGGGGGGGGGGGAGGCCGCTACCATATCTCGTCACAGCCTCGGTACGGCCCTGACCTCTAATAATGGCTTATGATTCCGAATAATACGCGTGATCTAGGGGTAGCGTCTTCGGTTAGTATAATTAAAAAGTTCAGGATCCCGGGTTCAAATCGCACCACTGCTTAAATTTTGAATAAAAATCACCAACCATGGTGGCCAAAGACTTTCGACGTAAGAAGTCATCCCCTATCCTACAAACGGCTTTGTCAAAGAAGGTGGAGGAGCAGGCAAAGCTTCAGGATACTCTATTGCCCTTGGGGTGGGAAACTACCCCTGAAAGGTGGAGGAATCAGCAATGGTCGACAGCACGAGGATGCAACAGGCAATAGAAACCACCTAATTAAAGACGCATAACGTGTATCCACAGGACATGTGGCCTGTAGTCGGTGTCATGATGGTATCTCCACTGGCAAAAGATTTCGAACTAATACCCCATTCGGATCTCAGGGAGGGAACTGCCAAGGGAGACGTGACCATGAGGAAAAGGTTTGGTAACCATTGAAAGGATAACGCTCTACTAGTCTGCGCCGGGAATGTCAAAAATTTGATCGTGGACGGAAAGCTAGAAAATCTGAAAAGGGAAATGCAAGGATCAATCTAGATACGGTCGGGGTCGGTTAAGTGAAATGGAAAGAAGGCCAGGATTTCTGGTCAGGTGAGTATAGGGTAAGATCAACAGCCGCAGAAAATGGAATAGCGGTAGTAGGATTCGTAATGAATAGCATGGTGTTACTGTGAAGAGTTCAGTGGCAGGGTTGTTCTCAACAGAATCGGCAGCAAATCAACACCGACAGCAATAGATCAGGTACACATGCCGACGTCGCAAGCAGATGATGAAGGGAGAGAAAGAGGTATATGGGGATACTGAACAGGTAATTCAGTATGTAAAGGGAGATGAAAATTTGATAGTCATGGGGAACTGGAAGACTGTTGTAGGGGAAGGAGAAGAGGAAAGGATTACGGGAGTATACGATTGTGATAGTAGAAATGAGAAAGGAGAAAGACTAACAGAGTTCTGCAATAAATATCAATTAGTAACAGCGTATACTCTGCTCAAAAATCACAATAGGAGAAGGTATATTTGGAAAAAGCCGGAAGATACAGAAGATTTCATTTCAGTTAGATTACATCATGGTCGGGCAGAGATTCCGAAATTACATATTGGATTGTAAGGCGTATGCAGGGGTAGATATAGACTCTGACCACAATTTGGTAATGACGAAGAGCAGGCTGAAGTTTAAAAGACTAGACAGGGAGAAGCAATGCGCAAAGAAGTGGGATACGGAAGTGCTAAGGAATGAAGAGATATGCTTGAAGGTCTCTGAGACTATAGATACTGCGATAGCGAATAGCTCAGTAGACAACTAAGTCGAAAAGAAACGGACCTCTCCAAAACGAGCAATCATAGAAGTTGGAGAGAAAAAACGTAGTTATAAAGGAAGCTAACTGCGGTGTTAAGAAACACTTCAGTTGTGCGATGAAAGAAGGAAGTACAAAAATGTTCATGAATATTCAGGAATACGGAAATACAAGTCACTTAGGAACGAAATAAACATCAAGTGAATGGAAGCTAAGGCGAAATGGCTGCATGAAAAATGTGGAGAAATCGGTAAAAATGATTGTGGGAAGGACGGACTCAGCATACAGAAAAGTCAAAGCAACCTACGATGAAATTAAAATCATGGACTGAAACATTAAGGGAACAACCGCAATTCCACTGTTAAATGCAGAGGAGAAAGCGGATGGATGGGAACAGTACGTTGAGGACCTTTATGAGAGGGAGAACGTATCTGATGACATGATAGAAGAAGAAAGAGGAGTTGATGGGGGAAGATATAGGGTTGGTTGGTTTTTTGGGGGAAGAGACCAAACAGCGAGGTCATCGGTCTCATCGGATTAGGGAAGGACAGGGAAGGAAGTCGGCCGTGCCCTTTCAGAGGAACCATCCCAGCATTTGCCTGGAGCGATTTAGGGAAATCACGGAAAACCTAAATCAGGATGGCCGGATGCGGGATTGAACCGTCGTCCTCCCGAATGCGAGTCCAGTGTGCTAACCACTGCGCCACCTCGCTCGGTGAAGATATAGGGGATCCAGTATTAGGATTAGAACTGAAGAGAGCTTTGGAAGACTTAAGATCAACTAAGGCACAACGGATAAATAACATTCCATCAGAGTTTCTAAAACCAATAGAAAACGACTATTCACGTCGTTGTGTATAATGTATGACTCGTGTAAAATGTTGCGGAATACCGAGAAAAATTTGGGGTTAGGCTATAGGCAGCTCGTGTAGTAAACAATACATATATTAACTAAAAGGGAACAATAAGAGTGGAAGATCGAGAACGAAGTCCACGGATTAAAAAGGATGTAAGACAGGGATTTAATTATGTGCTATGCTGATCAGTGTGCATGTCGAAGAAGCAATGACGAAAAAAAAAGAAAGGTACAACAGTGGGGTTAAAATTCAAGGTGAAAGTATATCAATGTTAAGATTCACTGTTGACATTGCTATCCTCAGTGAAGGCGAAGAAGAATTACAGGATTTGTGGAATGGAATGAACTGTCTAATGAGTACAGAAAAAGGATTAGGAATAAATCGAAGAAAGACGTAAGTAATCTCAAGTAGCAGAAATGAGAACAGCGAGAAACTTAACATTACAAGCACGAAGTGTATGAAGTTAAGGAATACTGCTGGCTAGGGAGCAAAATATCCCATGAAGCACGGAGCAATGGAGACATAAAAAGCTTAGAACCTGTAAAAAGGGCATTCCTGGCCAAGAGAAGTCTACTAGTATCGAACATACAAGATCTTAATGCGAGAAACAAATTTCTGAGAATGTACATTTGGAGCACAGCTTTGTATGGCAGTGAGACATGGACTCTGGAAAAACCGGAGCAGAAGAAAAATGGCTCTGAGCACTATGGGACTTAACATCTATGGTCATCAGTCCCCTAGAACTTAGAACTACTTAAACCTAACTAACCTAAGGACATCACACAACACCCAGCCATCACGAGGCAGAGAAAATCCCTGACCCCGCCGGGAATCGAACCCGGGAAAGAGCAGAAGATAATAGAAGCAGCTAAGATGTGCTACTACAGAAGAAAGTGGGACTGCGAAGATTGAGCAATGAGCAGGACCTCCGGAAAATCGGCGAGGAATGGAATTTGTGGCGGGTCGCATAAAAACAAACAAACAAACAAAAACATTTGCATACTCCTTCGCTTTTGCTGCCGTCCACTTGGAGCAAGGTACCTTGCACTCTCCACACAGTCCAGTGCCCCACTGCATTTAAAGAGTAGATCAAGTCTAGAGTGTGTGTTGTGTTTCTACATGTGTCAAACAGCAGGTAAAATGCTCCTCTCCCCTCATAGTTACGCCTCTTTCTCCTTCCATTCCTCACTCAGTTACGCCAGTTACTTATCCCGTTCAAATGGCTCTGAGCACGATGGGACTCAACTGCTGAGGTCATTAGTCCCCTAGAACTTAGAACTAGTTAAACCTAACTAACCTAAGGACATCACAAACATCCATGCCCGAGGCAGGATTCGAACCTGCGACCGTAGTGGTCTTGCGGTTCCAGACTGCAGCGCCTTTAACCGCACGGTCACTTCGGCCGGCACTTATCCCGTATCTTCATTACTAATGTTTTATTATGTTCTCCGTGAACCCCTTCTCCACCCCCTCCCTCTCCCCTACTCCGACCAGTCCACGGATTGATTAGCTTTGTTTGTCTTTACCAATCTTCCGTAAACGTTGTTGGATGGTTAATCAAGGTTGATTAAGAGTGTATGATATTTCCTCGATTTTCTGACGCAAATTGCTTCCACTTCTGCCCTTAACATGTCACTGCCCAAAGTTGTCAGTGTTCCTGACGTGCTGGAACGATCAGAATTACCGGATCTGAACTTAGAGAACCACCTTTGGCGGTTACGATCGTCTAATGTACTTGAATAAACGTCGCAAATGTTTTCGGTAGCAACTGTTGCGTTACTGCCCTTACGAAACCCAAACAGCATACAATACTGGATATGTACCTCATATGGTATTTGGCTGGCCATTTCGCCATAAACTGAAAAAATGAAGTATTTATGGGTAAACACATTACTCTAGCCTCAAAATGTCTTTGGCAAGACTTTGAAGAACAGTTTTAGCTGATATGGACAAGTACAGGAACATTACTTTCCGGTCCCCTAATAAAAATTTTTACAAGGAAATACTGTTTAGCTACCTTCTTTCCTTCTGTCTTTTGCTTGAGCCTTTGTCCCGCAGTTTCCACATGGTCGGCACTGTTACAATCGCATATGGCATGGTTAATTCGAAAGGGTGTCCAGGTTCCCTTCCTGCCACCACCCTGTACCCCCCTGGGACAGAATCAGTGTACCCAAGCTGTCTGCATCTAGTGTAAATCATGGGATAGAGCGAACATGTTTCAAATGTCTGCAAGTCGTGTAACTGAGGCGGGACGTGGGGACCAGCCCAGTATTCACCTAGTGGGATGTGGAAAACCTCTTAAAAACCACATCCAGGTTGGCTGGCACACCGGCCCTCGTCGTTAAACCGCTGGGCGGATTCGTTCTGGGACCGGCGCGCCTACCTGAGTCCAGGAAGCAGGGCATTAGCGCTCTCGGCTAACCTGGCGGGTAACTGTTAAGATACCATAGGGACATTAACCAGAAGGATTGCTTTTCTTGTAACATTTTTCCTTATGAAGATACGAACATTAGTACACCTTTTAACTTTTTTACTCAGTGATCCACTTCATCGTCTCAAGATCTGTTTAAAAACGTAGCGCACTGTAGCATCCATGTAAACACAAACTTACTAAAAACGTAACATAAAACTGACATTGTGTCTCCTATACTAATTTAAGATCCAGGTATCTGGGCTAATGTATCTTGTCCACTTGCTATAGTTGACAGTAAACAAGGAGAAATAAAAGGAAAACAGACTCCTGTCATTCAGTCAACCTATTTCAGGTAAAATTTGAGTCCATTGTACATCTACGAAGGGAAGATGGACATCCTACTCATCTATGGAGAATGCTGGTTTGCATTCCCCTTGTGTTATGACCAATGCCTGCTGTGGGAAGTGAACAATTTCCCACAAAATTTCCCTTCCTCTCAACTTCTGCTAGTTAGCTCCTCCCAGGCCACACATGAAGGTTAGCGTCAGCACAAAACACCAATTTTTCCAGAATTCTAACTCCCAGGAGAGTACTTCAAATTCCTCGGTCCTACGTTCCCATCGGAAGCCGGCATATTTCATTCTGTCGCTCTTCACCTGATTTACTTCAGACTCTGCGGACCGTGAATTCAGTGTGAAGTTGCTATAGTCACGAACACACATATTTTGGCCTCTGTTGACCCCTCCACCATAGCTTTGATCGGCTTTCTCGCATGTTTCACTTAAAACGGGACACCGGACATTTATCAACAGGCGTACAAGTTCTCCGTCTGCTTCCGGGTACACTAGCATGGGGTCAACCACCCACACTCTGTCACTCATCTTAAGGCAGCTGGAGGCCACGCCTCATTACCGCTTTCTCAGAGCTTGAGCCACCCTAAGCTGCCTATTGTCGCTTCCCTTCGCCGCTCCCAGCTGGCCTCTGTGAACTCTTGAACACTTCCCTGGGATAAACTAGCCTCCAGTAAATCGACGCGTTTCCACAAAGTTTTCATGTTGTGTGAATTACTTTAAAACCATCACCTGACATTAATTATTCCAGGTTCGAATCCTGCCTCGGGCATGGATGTGTGTAATGTCCTTAGGTTAGTTGGGTTTAAGTAGTTCTAAGCTCTAGGGGACTGATGACCACAGCAGTTAAGTCCCATAGTGCTCAGAGCCATTTGAACCATTTTTTTAATTATTCCAATACGTCCATACTATACCCTCTACAAGATCCATTGTGCCTTGTCAGTCATTTTTGTTCAGCCCTACTATTCGCTCAACGTGTGTTAGGTGATCTTTAATGACTTCATGTAAGGGGCATGGTTCTTGCCATCTTACGCCTGCTTTCAATATACTGTCTGTTCCGTTCAATCTTCCAATTCCTCTGCTGTCTCTGAAAAAATGACAACGTAATCGGGAATCCTCATAGCTTTTATTTCTTCTTCCTGAAGTTTAATTCCTATCCAAATTTTTCCATTGGTCCGTATAATGCTTGCTCAGTGCTCAGATTGGATAACATGGGAGGTATGCTACAATCACGTCTCACTCCGTTCCATGTCCTTCCGCTGTGTGATTTCCGTACACGTTGTATATAACCTCTATCTCTCTGTATTTTTCCCCGGTACGATCAGAATCTCAACGAGTGTATTCCCATCAATAATGCCAAAAAGTTTTTCTAAGTCTACAAATAGAAAAAGGTTTGCTTTTACTTAAGCTACGTTCTGAGATAAGTCGCAGGACCGGTATTGCTTCGCAAGTTCCTAAATCTCTTTGGTCACCAAGCTGATCTTCCACAGGGTCGGCTTCTAACAGTTTTCCATTTATCTATAAACAACTCGTATCAGTACTTAGCAATAGTGACTTATTAAACTGACAATTCGGTAATATTCACACCCGTTAGCACCTGAATTCTTTGGAACTGGAATTATTAAATCCTTCTCGAAGTCCGAGGGAATTTCGCCTATCTGATACAGCTTGCCCACGAGGCTGGAATAATTTTATTCATTATATAGACCTGCTACTATTCTTTTTGCCTTGTTTGCTGCTTAATCTATTCATATAAGGTCCCACTCTTATGCAAAACACTGTTCCTTCATGTGACGCAAACATGTTTCAGCACCTCTGTGCCATCATCAGTGGTAAAACAACCAAAATACGTTTCTTTAGCATTAATTTTCGTAGATTAGTTATCACCCAAACTACACCGAAGTGCCGATGGAAATGGTACAGATGTGCGTATTAAGATACAGAGATATGTAAACTGTCAGAATGCGGCGCTGCGGTCGGCAACGCCTATATAAGACAACAAGTGTCTGGCGCCGTTGTTAGATCAGTTACTATTGCTACAATAGCAAATGGTTCAAATGGCTCTGAGCACTATGAGACTTAACTTCTGAGGTCATCAGTCCCCTAGAACTTAGAACTACTTAAACCTAACTAACCTAAGGACATCACACACATCCATGCCCGAGGCAGGATTCGAACCTGCGACCGTAGCGGCCGCGCGGTTGCAGACTATAGTGCCTAGAACCGCTCGGCCACTCAGGCCGGCTGCTACAATAGCAGAATATCAAAAGTGAGTTTGAACGTAGTGTTATAGTCGGCGCACGAGCGATGGAACACAGCATCTCCGAGGTAGCGATAAAGCGGAGATTTTCCCGTATGACCATTTCACGAGTGTACCGTGAATATCAGGAATACGATAAAACATCAAATCTCCGACATCGCTGCGGCTGGAAAAAGATCCTGCAAAAACGGGATCAACGACGACTGAAGAGAATTGTTCAAAGCGACAGAAGTCCAACCCTTCCGCAAACTGCTGGAGATTTCATTGATGGGCCATCATCAATTGTCGGCGTGCGAACCATTCCACGAAACATAATCGACATGGGATTTCGGAGCCGAAGGGCCACTCGTGTACCCTTGATGACTGTACGACACAAAACTTTACGCCTCGCCTGGACTCGTCAACACCGACACTGGACTGTTGACGACTGGAAATTTGTTGCCGGGTCGGACAAGTCTCGTTTCAAATTGGATCAGTCGGACATATACGGGTATGGAGACAACCTCATGAATCCATGGACCCTGCACATCAGCAGCGGCCTGTTCAAGCTGGTGGAAGATCTGTAATGGTGTGGGGTGTATACAGTTTGAGTAATTTGGGACCCCTGATACGTCTAGATACAACTCTGACTCGTGACACGTACGTAAGCATCCTGTCTGATCACCTGCATCCATTCACGTCCATTGTGCATTCCGACGAACTTCGGAAATTGCAGCAGGACAATGCGACACACCACACGTCCAGAATAGCTACAGAGTGGCTTCAGGAACACTCTTCTGAGCTAATACTTCTGCTGGCTAGCAAACGCCCCTGACATAAATATTATTCAGAATATCTGGGAGGCGTTATAACGTAGTCTTACGGATTTATGGACAGCCCTGCAGGATTCATGGTGTCAGTTCCCTCCATCACTACTTCAGACGTTAGTCGTGCCCATGCCACGTCGTGTTGCGGCACTTCTGCGTGGTCAGGGACCCTACACGATATTAGGCAGGTGTACCAGTTTCTTTGGCTCTTTAGTGTATGATCACAATTCACAGATTTTAATAGAGAGAAACCACTGATGATGGCGCAGAGGTGCTGAAACATGGCAGTCACATGGAAAAACAGTATTTTGTGTAACAGACGGATCTTATATATAATAATGAAACAGTTATCTTACGACTGGATGGCTTCAGGGTGTCAATAGGTCTGAGGGGATGTCGTCTACTCCAGCTGACTTGTTTCGACTCAGACCTTTCAGTAGCCTACAATGTGAAATCTGTAGATTGGCTGGTTAGATTTCAGAGAGGGCCTGATAGCGCTAATTTTAGCAGCTTAATGAGTCGTCGACATAAGTGAGACCCCGTATAATCACAGATATGGTAAGTACCAATGATGTATCCATGGCTTGATGATCTAAAACGACGACAAAATGTGTATTTCTTCCTGTGGGGTAAGCACGAAATCTACGAGCGTAAGAGTTGTAGATCTCCTGACGTGCGAAAGTTTGGATGGGTCCTGGAGGTGTGATCTGATAGGCGAAGTCGTCAATTTTTTTGTTTTGTCTTAGAGCGCAAAAACAACTAGGGCCATAAGCGCCCACGTCAGAATTGTAGAACACGAAGACAAAGAGAGGAGTGAAAAACGGCTAAACGTTAATGCCAATCGACGGAAGATGAGACAGCTAAAAATAGGGATGTGGAGAAAGATTTATAAAAAATACGCCATAGAGAAACGGAGGTCCTGAACGAAAGAGTAAATGTCCTTCGCTATTAAGCTACGACTAATAAAAAGTAAAACGCTGTCGACAGCCATCGCGTCGTTCGCTAAAACGACAGATAACTCAGACGGCAAACACAAATGGCGGACCGTCAAAAGTTGAGGGCAATGAGTACAAAGTGGTGGGGGAGCACCACTTAAGAAATGGCGATATCTAAAAAGACAGTGACCGATACGCAACCTATGTAAAATGATGTCCTCATGGCGTGAGGGCCGAGAGGAGGTCGTCCAAGCTGCTGGAAGATGCTTAATAACCCAGAGCTTGTTCCCTTGAAGAAAGGACCAGTGGTGATGCCAAACTGACAGCACCTCCTGACAGATGACAACACAGAGTCGATAAGGCGATCGCTCGCGTTAAGTGGGAAATCCAGTTTCGAGTCCCAGTCCGGCACAAAATTTCATTTGCCCGAACTGCTGACGTCGATCAAGATTCGTAAAATGCGAATCAGTGTCGTAGTAATTACCCGTACTATAATCGTCAGAATACTGTTCCCGCAGACGTGCATGCACATTGTGACCATCAATAAAAAATGTAAATAAAACGACGTGGTGTTCAAGCCGATGTACTTCCACGTTGCTGGGATGCGTTGTAGAGATTCACAGTAAGAAGCTAGCACATGGCTCACGCAGGTGAGGCGAGGCAGGGGAGCGTGACTGATGGGGGTGGACCGCTACAGCAGAGGCGCACAGTGCTCCAAAAACCCGGCAGACGGCTGGGCAGGGGCCCCCGGCAGAGCGGACCAGAACGGGACGCTGCCACCGCCTCGCCTCGGCAGCCGCCGGCTGAATGGGCTGTGCGGAGTGAGTCAGCGCCTCCCGCGGGGAAACAGTTACGCTGAGCTAGCTATGCTATCCCTACCTGCCGACCTTACCCCACCTCACAGCAGACGGGCTGCCGCGTTCCAACACGCCTTCGCCATCCCTCCAGCCCATCGCGAAGCGCGCCACGACGTGGGGTCCGCAGTGGTTGCTGCACGTTCTGTAACGACCTGCTACATCTCACGAGACGTGCTTCTTATCGTGATTTGCGATCGCAGCGTTGTTCAGCGACAGTTCTCGGATGCCTCTAGCGGGCTATTCACACATTTTGCTTACCAAAACGGGTTGTGCGTAAGATCTGTTGGCGATCGTCGAAGAGGAGCTGAGAAGGCCATGGATGAGATTCTGGACTCGTCGATGACTCGAACAGCTAACTGATGGGACATTACTTACGCTGCACAACGATCTGAGATACTCTCCGGGTGGTTATAATTAAATTGCAGCTACTAACAGAGATCCAGTGTGGGCTGTAGATATCGTATGGCAACGAAACTTGGTAGATATGCTTATGCATTAATGCGGAACCAATTTACGCTGGAAAAAATTAGTTCCCGTTTTGGCCACTGTGTAAAAATGTGGTGGTCTGAAGAAACGAGTGTAGAAATGTTTCCGTGTGTAACAGATTAGGAACGGGACGTGGGCAGAAAAATTCAAACGAGTGGGACAGAAAAAGTTTATTTTATTATAAACCGGTGCTTAGACAATTTGTACTGTATGAACATCGGAGACGTCGACGAGATCTTGCACAGCTCCAGATTTAGACCTGTGGCCAAAGTAAGAACTAATTTTTCACAGTGTAGATCGTTTCCACATTAACGCATCATATCTACAAAGTTTCGCTGCCTTACGATAATTATAGCACACAGTGGACTCCCATGAGTAGCTGCATTTTAATTATAAGCAGCCGGTACTAGTTCAGGTAACATGTTAACTCAGTTGAATCGACGGAAGATGATGTTTCACCGCAGAAGATCGTAACACTGTCCCTCCTTTCAATCGTCGTACGAACATCGAAATGGCAGATATTGAGATAACCAATCGCGGAACTGAAAAGTACCTACAATCGCTTAGTAGTGGAAAGGCGTCAGGACCACATGACACACCTATAAGAATCTATAAAGATTATGCGAAAAACGTGTTCCCCTTCTAGCAGTAATTTATCGTAGATCGCTTGAGCAACGAAAGGTACCTAACGACTGGAAACAAGCGCAGGTCATTCCCGTTTTTAAGAAAAGCCGTAAGACAGAGCCACACAATTATAGACCTATATCGTTGTCGTCAATCTGTTGTACAATTACGGAACATGTTTTATGCTCAAGAATTATGGCGTTATTGGAAAATGAACATCTCCTCTACAAAAATCTACATGGATTTCGCAAACAGAGTTCCTGCGAAACTCAGCTCGGTCAATTCCTTCATGAGATCCACAGTGCAGTGGACAACGGGGTTCAGGTTGATGCCGTGTTCCTTGATTTCAGTAAGCCATGTGACACCGTCCCGCATTGCCGTTTAATGAAATAAATACGAACTTAAGGAATATCGGAGCTGACTTGTGACTGGTTTCAAGATTTTCTTGCAGATGGAACTCAACACGACGCTCTTTACGGAACTAAATCTACAGACGTAAAGGTAATATCCGGAGTACCACAGGGAAGTGTGATAGGATCGTTGCTGTTCACAATATATATAAGCGATCTACTAGAAACCGTCGGATGCTCTTTAAGGCTACTTGCAGATGATGCCGTTGTCTATACCAAAGTATCAGGGCTGACCAACGCCAGAAGATACTAAGAATTTGCAGAACGACCTGCAGAGAATTGATGAGAATGGTACAGGCTCTGGCAGTTGACCCTGAACGTAAATAAATGTAACATATTGCGCATACACAGGAAAAGAAATCCACTACTGTACGGATACACTATTGATGACAAAAAGCTGGAGACAGCGTCTGCCGCAAAATATCTAAGCGAAATTATCCAGAGCGACCTTAAGTGGAATGACCACATAAAACAGATAGTGGGAAAAGCAGATACCAGACTCAGATTCATTGGAAAGATCTTAAGGAAAAGTAACTCATCCACGAAAGAAGTGGCTTATAAGGCACTGTTCGCCGATTCTTGAGTATTGTTCATCTGTCTGGGATCCCTATCAGGTAGGACTGATAGAGGAGATAGAGAAGATCGAACGGAGAGCGGCGCGTTTTGCCTCGGGATCGTTTGGCTGTTGAGAGAGCGTTACGGAGATGCTAAACAAAACTCCACTGGCAGACGTTACAAGAGAGGCGTTGTGCATCACGGAGAGATTTACTATTGAAATTTCGGGACAGCACTTTTCAGGAGGAGTCGGGCAACATATTAGTCCCCTCCCCCCCCCCCCCCCCCCCACACACACACACACGCATCACACACACACGTATATCTCTCGTATTGATCACGAGGAGAAAATTCGAGAAATGAGAGCCAATACAGAAGCTTACCGAAAGTCATCACTATTCGCGGATGGAACAGGGTTGAGGGATCAGATAGTGGTACTGAAAGTACCCTCCGCCACGAACCATTAGATGGCTTGCGGAGCATGATGTACATGTTCAGCTTTAAATCCAGTACAGTTAAGTTTTAGTACCTGATGTCAGTTTGTGCGTGCGTAACATCCATATTCTCGATGTTGTACTGAGTACAATCTCACTCAAGTCACGTACTTCATCACACAGATTTCAAGATCGAGATTCGTTCAGTAATTTCACTCGAATAGAAGAGATTTTTTGTAAGTTATTCACCTCATTGAAAGAACAGTTTACCGGATACAAACGTGAGACAGTCCGTAAACGCAAGAAACATTAAGTCTCATAACAGTAAAATCTTCCAGTGTCTAACGGGCGTTTCATTTCTAACATGGATTGACAGTCACGTTAAGATTTTTGGCCACCGGGGGAAATATTCCAGTCGTTCGCCCACGCAGCAAGAATTGCAGCAGAAATATTATTTATAGTAAAGAACATCGGATATTGGAGATCATACATCTATTAAATTAATAAGAGAGTTCCAGAATCTTTTAAAAAACAAAACGTGAAAATTTTCTGCACGTAGCTAGATGCAAACCTGCTGCCTTTCTCTTTGTAGTTCACGATGTAATCAATTACGCTATCATTTAACGGGACAGCAGTGTTTGAGTTACATGGTACACAATTTCATCACTTGTCTAAAGGGTGGAATTCCAGATGTCATTTTTTCAAATATTTAGCTATAGAAATTTTGCTGGAATTATTGGGGTCATCCAGTTTGTAAACAGATAATTTTAACAGTTTTCTTTTTTAGAACAGTGCAAGACATAGCGTACCTGTCCGCATTAACTTGTGGTTTGCACATTTTTAAAATTTGACAGTGTCATTTGGACATTCCAGCGTCAGGTGAACGTCAACACTTTCTTCCAAGGAATTCTCGTCATACACGTTTCGGTCGGTGGTTGGTGTCACTGCTTCCATTTGTAGAACATTGTGGCCTGAAGTCTAACGTGAACTTCTACGCTAAGAGAAACGTCTCTATCGTACCATCAGCAAGTCCAATTGGAACAGTATCTCGAACACAAGATGTGGTGAAAACGCCATCAGCCTAATATACCAATTTCTTTTGAACGAGCGAGCGTCCTCTTGAACGCTAAGAGTCCTTTCTAAAACGAGTACCCTCCGTGCCCGCATCGGTTTGACCTCGTTAATTTGAGGCGTGCTTTATCCGATCGGCGTGTGCTACGTGCAGGGAGGGAAAGGCGCTTTGCTGCCGAATTCTTGTCGGTTTTCCGGCGGCAGTGGTCTGAGGGTCCGCGCCCATTAGCGGAATGAGAGAGCCGACTTCCGGCGGTGGAAGAGGGAGGGTGTGGAGGGGGAAGGGGGGAAGGGGAAGAGTGGGAGGAGTCGCCATTAGGAGGGCAGGCTGCGGGGGATGAAAGAGAGAGCCGCCCACGCGTGCGTCAGCTGCCCGCCAAATGTGGACAGCCGCCGCGCTCCTGACGATGCCGCTGTCCCGACTGCGCGAAACGATTCCTCGTGCTGAGGTGCGAGATCGTCGACATAATTTACGGTACACCAGTCTGAAAATAGCCTTGTTGTTGACAGGCTAGCGAGAGTGTACGTCTTGTCTTTATTCTAAGGAAAACAGGTACTCATATCAAAAATACAAAATTTGATCGGAAGTATCAACACGCTTTGAAGTAATGCGGAATTGGCCACTGGATGCCAAGAGAGGCGAACTCAGTAATACAGGGTGATTCAAAAAGAATACCACAACTTTAGGAATTTAAAACTCTGCAACGACAAAAGGCAGTGCTAAGCACTATCTGTCGGCGAATTAAGGGAGCTATAAAGTTTCATTTAGTTGTACATTTGTTCCCTTGAGGCGCTGTTGACTAGGCGTCAGCGTCAGTTGATGCTAAGATGGCGACCGCTCAACAGAAAGCTTTTTGTGTTATTGGGTACGGCAGAAGTGAATCGATGACAGTTGTTCAGCGTGCATTTCGAACGAAGTATGGTGTTAAACCTCCTGGTAGGTGGTGTATTAAACGTTGGTATAAACAGTTTACAGAGAATGGGTGTTTGTGCAAAGGGAAAAGTTCTGGACGGCCGAGAACGAGTGATGAAAATGTAGCACGCATCCAGCAAGCATTTGTTCGCAGCCCAGGAATTGGCTGTTCCCTCAGCTCGAACAAGAAGCACAACAATTCATATTTCAACAGGATGGAGCGCCACCACATTGGCACTTATCTGTCCGTAACTACCTGAACGTCAACTACCCGAGGCGATGGATCGGCCGCCAGGCAGCCCGTGACAGAGCACTTCATCACTGGCCTCCAAGAGGCCCTGATCTTACCCCCTGCGATTTTTTCTTATGGGGGTATGTTAAGGATATGGTGCTTCGGCCACCTCTCCCAGCCACCATTGATGATTTGAAACGAGAAATAACAGCAGCTATCCAAACTGTTACGCCTGATATGCTACAGAGAGTGTGGAACGAGTTGGAGTATCGGGTTGATATTGCTCGAGTGTCTGGATGGGGCCATATTGAACATCTCTGAACTTGTTTTTGACTGAAAAAAAAACCTTTTTAAATACTCTTTGTAATGATGTATAACAGAAGGTTATATTATGTTTCTTTCATTAAATACACATTTTTAAAGTTGTGGTATTCTTTTTGAATCACCCTGTATAAAAGGAGGCGGGGAGTATTGTGTTGTGTTGCCAGTACAGAAGAAGTAGCAGCAGAATGGGTCGGTCAGGAGAGGTGAGTGAACTATAGTCCGATTACAATTACTTTGTAGGTAACGTCTGTCACTTACCGTTACGATGTTGCCACACCCATCGCCAGCTACCACTCGGTTATAGCGACGCGCAAACACGGCGGTCCACTTAATTAATATTGTAAATATGTAGCGCGGAGCTATGTTGGAAGCGGCCGCCGTGAGGTGTGACAGAAATGGAAGATGATCTGTTGACAGCTGATTTTTAAGTGACCAATGACTGACGACGGGTGTTGTAGCCCTGGATTTAAGCTCGCGTCCTAACCTAACCACAACCTCGTGATGTATCCTAGGAAAAGGTAATCAAGAATCTGCGACAAAACTAAAACCACGACCGCTTTGCTTGCGGCTTTTAAGGCTAATATGTTTGTCGGTATAGCCGTCTTCTGGAGAAAAATTTCTATTTTAGCGGTAAGAGCGAACCGTAATTTCTCACCGTCATTGGTTATCTGAAACTACCCGAACAGGCTACACGAGCTGCCGAGTTACCAACGAGAGAGTATTCCTGGTTGACACTTGGTTGCAGATTGTAGGAGACACAATCAGATTCCAAATGAAAAAAAAGGAGGAAGAGAAAGAACAGCAAGTAAAAAAGCCAATACGATAATCAAGATGACGTGGCGAAGTACTAGAAATAAACAAAAAAACATTTTAAGTTAGACTTTACCGTGATTGTTACTGACATTAAACGAAACAACAAGTTCACTGTTTATTTATCTCCATGACGCGTTTCAAAGGTTTAAGCCTCCATCATCAGGTGGTTTTACATTTGTTAGTATGACAAGTATGTGTGTGTGTTGTGTTACGATTTCTTGGAGGAACTATGGCACTGTCTCGAGTGGTCATATGTTCCTTTCACTGTCGTAACACATAACACATATACTACCATATTTTGTAAACAAAATATTTGGCTCTTGTGTTGGCAGTTGACATGATTGTCTGCGATGCTGTCGTTTCCGCCATAAGAATTTCAATGAGAACTCTGTGCTTGGACCGCACCTCCGTTACAAATGCCATTTTGAAGGATATGTTCAGTGCCACCACCCGTCGGAACTTCATGAAACTGTAAGGGCTAAATCAAGATTATTCCATGATGTTCCACAAGAAATTCCGCTTTTCTTCAAGTGAAACTGACCGAGAAAAAGAAATGTGTTCCACACTTATTAAACGCCAGTCGTACTTGAGGGTTGTGGGTCGTTGCCTTGTCAAGAACAGAGGTTCCCTGCCCTTCTGAGACCAATACGCCCAAGTGTAAGAAACTTTTATTTTCAAAATAGGTAGGTTCATGATATTTAATTTTTGTAGATGTTTTACTGAACGACGAACTAATGAGTCAACGAGACAGTTGGCACTGTTTATTTTTAAGACTTTTTTTTTTATAGATGATGAAGCAGTTCCCAATGCTTTATTACTGCCACAGATTGGTTTTTCTCATAAAAGAAAGCTATCTATCTAGACTGAGGTTAGACACTTACTTCCTCTGCACCACCCCCGTCACTAGATTCAAGGAAACGTATTACAATGAAACTTAGAATGCGTTCAAGAATTCTGCAGCATACCGGTGACAAGTAACTCTTTCTTTCATACGTTTCGTGTGAACTGTCGAACTAGCTACTCGGTAAGTGCTAAGTACTGTATGAAATGCACATTGTGGATACACACAGAATGCTGCTAGATTATTTGTTTTTATTTTTAACCATCCGTCCTTCTGGCTATATTAAAAACAAATAAATGACATGATAACATTATGACATTATGATTCTTTAGAATCTCGCACTAGGTATCTATAACAGTCGACATTAACTGCCCTTATGTATTTGATAATACCATATCGTTCCCAAACTTCGTAACTCTCCCTGGTGTATATTGTTAAAAGCCGTATACTTCAGGCAGTTGTTATGGTCTAAAAAAGTTCTAATACTCCAAAGGATCTTTCTGCATATTCAATGTGGTAATCGTGTGGAGACGCCCGTGATAGGTATATTTATTGAAACAGTTTTTATTTCCCCACATAGTCACGTTTAGATTTTTGTATTTGTCAGATAAGTGTGCAGTTTATTGACACCTCATTGTGGCCTGTGAATCCTCACTGAGGTAAGAGGCACATCCACCTGAAGACGACAGTTCGATACATTTTTTTTTTCTTTTTCAGTCGTCTGAATGGTTTGATAAGGGCGCCACGAATTCCTTCCCTATGCCAACCTCTTTCTCAATTATTTGACGGATGGATTCCAGTCTCTGTCTTCCAACACAGTTTTTACCCTCTACAGTTCCCTCTAGTGCCTCAGAGGTAATTTCCTCATATTATTATTATTATTATTATTATTATTATTACTATTATTTATCGTATGGAAATACGCATGCAATTTACACCTATATTTACACGATACAAAAGAAATATTTATACATAACAAATGAGTTATGGTCACTAATTATATCAAACTGATATCCAGAGAGTGTATCCAACCCAGTGCTGTTGGCGAGGCATTGATTGTGTCGTTCCAGCCTCCACTAAAACATCTATTGGAACATTCCTCTACAATGTGTTCAACAGACTGTTCTGCTGCTCCACAGACGCACATCGGGGAGTCTGAGACTCCCAGTTTGTACGTGAAGGACGTACTTCTTCCATGTCCACATCGGATTCTGTTGAGCACACACCAGGTTATTCTAGGTAGTTGGAAGCCGGATATGCATCTAGGGTCTTCGTGGCCACGGCGAAGTATGCTGGTATCGTTTTTCCATTTCTCCTTCCACACCTCATCAATCTTGAATAGTTCGGGTTCTCGAGCTGTCCAGAATGGTTTTCTTGATTTGAGACGCGTGCAGGGTGGATCGAGCAGTATTTCCTGGACGGGTAGCCTTTGGGGAAGCTTTTCGTTATTAATCTGCTTCTTGTCGTCTCGAAAGTGGTGGGGCGATGCTACTGAGAGCAGACAGCCAGGGTAGTGGGGTTGATCTCACGGTACCCGTTACAATTCTCATGGTGTCATTCAGCTGAACGTCAACCTTACTGGCATGCACACTACTGTACCAGACGGGTGCTCTGTGTTCAACCACAGGATATACGAGAGATGAGGCCGCTGTACGGAAAGTGTCAGCTTGTGCACCCCAGGAAGTTCCAGTTAGTTTCCCGATAATGTTGTTCCTGGTCTTTAACTTTTGTGCTAGTGATGTGAGGTGAGTCCTATACGTAAGTGATCGGTCCAGCGTAATTCCGAGATACTTAGGATGAGGGCAACTGACTGCAAGAGCAGGACGGCTAAAAGTCTACACAAATGGAGTCCGAACTAGATCTTGTATCTCTCACCGCCAAAATGACATGCAGCGACCCGACAACGGCACTTTTAAGAGCCAAACATCAACAAAAGCTATAGGACCGTGTATACGAGTCTTACAGCTAAATATAGAAGGAATATCAAGAGATAAATGCGACTATTTGAGCAAAATAGCGATAGAAAGCGAAGTCGATTTCCTGATATCTTAACAGATCTATCAACCTTTCCCTTCTTCTTTTCAGCATGTTCCTAATGTTCATTACCTCGCCAATTCCGTGGGAAACCTCATTCCTTACGTTATCGGCCCACCTAATTTTCAACATTCTTCTGCATTACCACATCTCAAATGCTTCTAGTCTCTTCTCTTCCGGTTTTCTCACAGCCCATGTCTCACTGCCATACGACGCTGTGCTCCAAACGTAGTCTCAGAAATTCATTCCCCAAATTAAGGCCTACGTTTGATCCCAGTAGACCTGCCTTGGTCAGGAATGCCATTTTTTGCCATTTTACAGTCTGCTTTTAATTTTCTTGTGCTCCGTTTGCCATGTTTTTTTTTTTTTGTCGAGGTAGCAAAATTCCTTAATTTCGTCCACTTCGTGATCCCCAACTCTGATGTTATGTTTCTCGCTATTCTCATTTCTGCTACCTCTCGTTACTTTCGCCCTTCTTCGATTTACTCTGTCTACATTCGGTACTCATTATGCTTTTTATTCCGTTCAACAGATTATGTAATTCGTCTTCTCTTTCACTCAGGACTGCAATGTCATCAGCAAATCTTATCGTTGAAATATTTCCACCTAGAATTCTAATCCCGCTCTTGAACCTTTCTTTTATTCCCGCTATTGCTTCTTCGATCTAGTAAAGGGTCCGCTATCTAACACGCACATTACGGCCGAGAATGTGTACCTGTTTACCGCACAGATACTACTGCACAGTTACATCTCTCGAAGAGGAGGGAGGAAGTGTTGCTTGAAAGAACTGCGTATTCCTGGGCCTGACAGCAGATTTAATTTACAATCGCAAGTTAACCATACAGTAATTTTATCAGTCCCTTAAAAGGGCACACTGGTGCGCTGTAGATGCTGTACAACTGGCACCAGAAGGTCACGCGAGCCTCCGCCGTTGACGTACGTCATGGCAGAGCAGTGGTTCATATGTACCTGCGGTTGTATGAGATTAGCGCGGTAATATGGTTTGACATGAAGATGAGCCTGGAGGCAGAAGCTGTCGTATGGAATTACGTATTCCAGGTGTAAGTAGGCTGTTTAGGTTTTTATGTTGGTAACGCCACGTAGCGCTCTGTATGAAAATCACTGACTCTGCTGTGTGCAATCTGTGGCTGATTTGCATTGTTGGAATATTGCTATTGTAGTGTTGGGCAGTTAGATGTGAACAGCGCGTAGCGTTGCGCAGATGGAGGTGAGCCGCCAAGCCGCCAGCGGTGGTGGATGTGGGAAGAGAGATGGCAGAGTTTTGAGAGCGGATGATCTGGACATGTGTCCATCAGAGACAGTAAATTTGTGAGACTGGATATCATGGACTGATATATATATATATATATATATATATATATATATATATATATATATATATATATATATATATATGATCAGAATAGGTAAAGAGCGAAATGTCTGAGTACGTTCAGTTCTGCTCAGCTGTTTGAAAATCAAATAATATAAGAGGTTTATCAGCACAGTAATTCATAAATTTTTCTAAGGGGACGTTTCACAGGGACATACTAAGCTCAAATGGTTCAAATGGCTCTGAGCACTATGGGACTCAACTGCTGAGGTCATTAGTCCCCTAGAACTTAGAACTAGTTAAACCTAACTAACCTAAGGACATCACAAACAACCATGCCCGAGGCAGGATTCGAACCTGCGACCGTAGCGGTCTTGCGGTTCCAGACTGCAGCGCCTTTAACCGCACGGCCACTTCGGCCGGCGGACATACTAAGTGCCAACTATATCTATGATTAATACACCCATGAGCCAAAACATGATGACCACATGTTTAATAGCGTGTTATTCCAGTTTTCAAACACAGTACAAAAGAGATTCTGCTTGTCATGAATTCTGCAAGTACTTGACTGGATTCTGAAGTATGTGGCACCGTATGTTTGCGGACAGGTCAAGCAATTCCCGCAAATTACGGGCTGGTGGTTTACGGGTACTCATGGGTACACATCAGGCACATTTTCTGGCGAATATATCAATGTGAGTTCACTGTAATGCCCCCCCCCCCCCCCCCCCCCAAATCACAGTAGCACGATTCTGAACTTGCAAAACGGACAGTTATCCTGCTGGATCTCCGTAGGGGGAGACTTCAAGCGTGAAGCGATGCAGGTGTTCCGCAACAACGTTCAAGTAGTTCACTGCTGTCATAGTGTCTTCGATTAATACCACAGGTCACATAAAAGCCCAACTCAATGTACTTTATAGCGTAATTATGCCCTCACAGGCCTGTGGCGCGGTGCATGTTGGTGCAGCCACTCTCCCGGATGACAGCGTGTAAGGGACAACCATCTACCTTTATAAGAAATGCGATTCATTCGACAGGTGACATGTTTCTGTTGATCAACAGTGAAAACTCAGTGATGATGTGCCTGCTGCAATCATAACTGATGTCATTGTATCAACACAGGAACACGAAGAGGTAGTGTGATGTGGAGCTCCATGTTCAAGAATGACCTTTGAGCGCCGAGCTCAGGAAAACTTGCGTGCCAGCACCGGCATTGTGCTCAGTCGTCATATCTTCCACAGATCACTGCCTATCCGAGATTGCACAGAGGGTGATCCTCCTACCTCTATGTTTCGTGACGAGACGTGGTCGTCCAATATCATACGGCCTACTAGTTATTTCACCGTATTTTTTTCATAGGTGGTCATGACAGTAGTACGCCAACATGTGACCAGCGTCGCAGTTTCAGAGATTTTTGTTTCCAGCCGCCGCGCCACAACAATATGCCCTTTGTCGAAGCAGCGTATATCAGTGGATTTCCGCATTTGCGGCCATTATCTTCGCTATAATGACTGCCCATTCTTCTCCATTCCGCCTACATTCTTTCATTATTGCGTCACGTGTCCGCATCACAACCAGGAGGTATTCAACCTTGCGGTGAGCAATGGTCATAATATTTTGGTTCATCATTGTGTATCACCTACGCCTGAGGGAAAGGCAGGGTTATCCCCATTTCGCTCAATGCTAACGTGCTATTCCAATGTTGCAGATCCTCTGAAATACTGATACGATTTAGGAAGGCGGGCATAAAATGGGCTGTGTAAACTGGAGTCTGTATTAGAGAGGAAGACTTACTACTGTAATCCGTGCGGGTGTGTTAGATACAATTCCGTAGTGATTAAGCGCATCTGCCTAATGAGCAGGAGACCTGGGTTCGAATCCTGGCCTTGGTACAAATTTTAATTCATTGCTTCTGACGGTATTCTTTATCACAAAAACTATCGTGTTTGAACGCACCAATGACCACACCGTGAATGAAGCTGCCCGATCTTTTGGAGTATCAAAGTGTATTGCAGATTGTTCAACGTCTACAAGGAATGGTACATCACTGACAGCCATGTGGCACGGCCTACGAACAGTGGTCGTAAAAAGATGCTGACTGACAGTGACCAGAGATGCTGGTCGTGCCTTGTCGGTGACGATTGATTTCAAGCTCGACATGAATTATTGCAGTCAATGAACGCAGGTACAGCTCAGCCAATTTCCGGGCAAACATTATGAAGGCAACTTTCATGAAATGGGCGTTTAGTGGCGGGTACCTCGCAAAGATCTGAAACCGACACGTAAAGCTGCACATTCCCAGTGGGGAAAACAACACAGGAGCTAGAAAGTTGCTGACCGCAGTCATGTAGTATGGGAAGGTAGTAGCAGCGAATACTCTGTCAAGAATCACAAGAGGCAGAGGTATGCTTGGAAAAGCCCGGGAGATACTGGAAGATTTTAGTTAAAATACATCATAATGACGCAGAGGTTCCGATATGAGATACTGCATTATAAGGTGTACCCAGAAGCAGAAACACTACGTGATCAAAAGTATCCGGTCACCGGCTGAAAATGACTTACAAGTTCGGGGCGCCCTCCACCGATAATGCTGGAATTCAATACGGTATCGGCCCACCTTTAGCCTTGATGAGGGCTTCCACTCTCGCAGCCATACGTTCAATCAGGTTCTGGAAGGTTTCTTGGGGAATGGCAGCCCATTCTTCACGAAGTGCTGCACTGAGGACAGGTATCGATGTCAATCGGTGAGGCCAGGCACGAAGTCGGCGTTCCAAAACATCCCAAAGGTGTTCCATAGGATTCAGTTCAGGACTCTGTGCAGGCCAGTCCATTACAGGGATGTTATTGTCGTGTAAACACTCCGCCACAGGCCGTGCATTATGAACAGATTCAAATGGTTCAATTGGCTCCGAGCACTATGGGACTTAACATCTGAGGTCATCAGTCCCTAGAACTTAGAACTACTTAAACCTAACTAACCTAAGAACATCACACACATCCATGGCTGAGGCAGGATTCGAACCTACTTAAAACATCAATGTAGGTTTGTGCTATGATAGTGCCACGCAAAACAAGGGGTGCAAGCCCTCTCCATGAAGAACATGAACACATCATAACACCACCGCCTCCGAATTTTGCTGTTGGCACTACACCCGCTGGCAGATGACGTTCACGGGGCATTCACCATACCCTCCTGCCATCGGATCGCCACATTGTGTACCGTAATTCGTCACTCCACACAATGTTTTTTCACTGTTCAGTCGTCCAATGTTTACGCGCCTTACAGCAAGCGAGTCGTCGTTTGGCAATTATCGGCGTGATGTGTGGCTTATGGGCGGCCGGGATGGCCGAGCGGTTCTAGGAGCTACAGTCTGGAACCGCACGACCGCTACGGTCGCAGGTTCGAATCCTGCCTAGGGCATGGATATGTGTGATGTTCTTAGGGTAGTTAGGTTTAAGTAGTTCTAAGTTCTCGGGGACTGATGACCTCAGAAGTTAAGTCCCATAGTGCTCACAGCCATTTGAATCATTTTTTGTGGCTTCTGAATAGCCGCTCGACCATGAAATCAAAGTTTTCTCTCCTCCCGCCTAACTGTCATAGTACTTGCGATGGATCCTGAGGCAATTTGGAATTCCTGTATGACGGTCTGTATAAATGTCTGCCTATTGCACATTACGACCCTCTTCAACAGTCGGCGGTCTCTATCAGTCAACAGACGTGGTCGGCCTGTACGCTTTTGTGCTATAAAAGTCTCTTTACGTTTCCACTTTACAATCTCATCGGAAACAATGGACCTAGAGATGTTTAGGACTGTGGAAATCTCGCGTACAGACGTATGACACAAGTGACACCCAATCACCTGACCACGTACGAGGTCCGTGGGTTCCGCGGAGCGCCCCATTCTGCTCTCTCACGTTGTCTAATGACTAGTGAGGTCGCTGATACGACGTAGCTGGCAGTAGGTGGCAGCACAATGCACCTAATATAAAAAACGTGTGTGTTGGGGTGTCCGGATACTTTCTATCACATAGTGTATAAGGAAGAAATCGAAAAAGGTATGACTGTCTGAAGAGTTGACTCAGCATATAGGAAAGTCAAAACATCTTTCAGTGAAATTAAAAGCAAGGGCGGTGACATTAAGAATGCTATGGGAATTCCCTCTGTTAAATGCAGAGAAGAGAGCGTGTACGTGAAGAGTACATTAAAGCCTCAGTGAGGGAGAGGATTTTTCTGATAATATGACGGAAAAAGAAACATGAGTCGATACGGATAAGGTACGCTGGAAGTGGCAACAAGAGACTGTTCACTTTGGTGTGCAGAATACATGGGATTGGCGATATACTATCAGACTTTCGAAAAACATCATCCGCACAATTCCGAAACTATCAATAGCTGAGAACTATCGCACAATTAGCTTAATAGCTCATCCATCAAAGTTGATGTCAAGAGCAATATACAGAACAGTGGGAAAGAAAATTGAAGATCTCCTACGTGACGATCAGTTTGACTTTAGGAAAAGTAAAGGCATCATAGAGATAGCTCTTACGCTGCGGTTGATAATGGAAGCGAGAATGAATAAAGCCAAGACACGTTGATAGGATTTGTCGACCTGAAAAAACCGTTCGACAGTGTCAAATGGTGTACCTTGTTCGAAATTTTGAGAAAAATAGGGGTAAGCTATAGCGAGAGACGGGTGATGTGCAAGAACGAAGAGGGAACAACAAGACCTTAAGACCTAGAAAGAAGTGCTCGATGCGAAAGGGCATAATACGGAGATATGGTCTGTTCAATCTATACATCGAAGAAGCAATGACGGAAATAAAAGAAAGGTTAACGAGTTCCAGAATGTCTACGGAGACCACAGACAGTGAACAGAAGCACATAGAGTCGTCGGGCGAGGCGTCTGTCATCAGCACAACAGGGTCGTGCAAACCTGTCCGACCGTCCGCGTGGCGGTCGTCCTCACACAGCTATGACTCCTGCAATGTCGGATCGTGCGGACCCTCTCGTTCGACGTTATCGGCGAATCACAGTCAAAAGCCTCGCTGCTCAACCTGTCGTCTCTGTTTGTAGTGCTGACACACTCGTCCACCCGTTGACGTACTCAAAGATGTGTGCACACTGTGTTCGTCGCCGCCTAAAGGAAGGACCATATGTGTGGAATTGCTTGAGCGTTACGAGGCTGATCGTGACAACTTTTTTGATAGTCGTCGCAGGCGATGAAACATGGGTTCGTCACTTCGAACCGGGAACAAAAGGGCAATCCACACAGAGGCGCCACACCACCACTGCTACGAAGAAATAGATCAAAGCTGCATCCTCAGCCGGTAACGACATGGCGACGATCCTCTGGGACTCTGAAGGGGTTATTCTGTTTGATGTCCTCCCTCAACAACTCAGTGTATTGTGATAGCCTTAGGAAACTGGAAAACGATTTCAGCGTATTCGTCAGCACAAAAATACAAACGAATCTCTTGGTCTCCATGACAAGGCAAGGGATCAAACAAGTCTTCGCACACGAGAGGATCTTCGCTCTAGTGTTCTTCCTCATCCACCCTACAGCCCGCATCTCGCGTCTTCCGACTGCTATCTGTTAGGATCCATGAAGGATGCATTCCGTAGGAAGCAGTACCGAGGATTGTTGGTGTTGTGGTCTTCAGTCCTGAGACTGGTTTGATGCAGGTCTCCATGCTACTCTATCCTGTGCAAGCTTCTTCATCTCCCAGTACCTATTGCAACCTACATACTTCTGAATCTGCTTCGTGTATTCATCTCATGGTCTCCCTCTATGATTTTTACCCTCCACGCTGCCCTCCAATACTAAACTGTTGATCCCTTGATGCCTCAGAATATGACCTACCAAGCGATCCCTTCTTCTAGTCAAGTTGTGCCACAAATTTCTTTTCTCCCTAATTCTATTCATTACCTCCTCATTAATTATGTGATCTACCCATCTAATATTTAGCATTCTCTGTAGCACCATATTTCGAAAGCTTCTATTCTCTTCTTGTCCAAACTATTTATCGTCCATGTTTCACTTCCATACATGGCTACACTCCATACAAATACTTTCAGAAACGACTTCCTGACACTTAAATCTATACTCGAGGTTAATAAATTTCTCTTCTTCAGAAACGCTTTCCTTGCCATTGCCAGTCTACACTTTATATCCTCTCTACTTCGACCATCATCAGTTATTTTGCTCCCCAAATATCAAAACTCATGTACTACTTTCAGCGTCTCATTTCCTAATCTAATTCCTTTAGCATCACCCGATTTAATTCGATTACATTCCATTATCCTCGTTTTGCTTTTGTTGATGTTCATCTTATATCCTCCTTTCAACACACTATCCATTCCTTTCTCTTCCAGGTCCTTTGATGTCTCTGACAGAATTACAATGTCATCGGCGAACCTCGAAGTTTTTATTTCTTCTCCATGGATTTTAATTCCTATTCCAAATTTTTCTTTTGTTTACGTGGATTATGGGATAGTTATTCATGCAGTAAGAATTTAGCTCCGACGTCGATCACAGCCGCGTGGTACCACTCGGGCATACAGGTCGTCTCAGTAAGGTGGTGTAAGGCTGTCGCATTTAAGGGAAGTTATGTTGAAAAGTAAGGGTTTCTAGCCAAAAGAGTGTGGAATGCTACGGTGTACTGGAACCCTGAATAGAACTACTCCGCTTTCGGAAAAGGCGTGTTGCATTACTTGTCAAACGCCCATCGTAAATGAATTTAAGAAGTTTTAGATCAGTAACACGTATGTGACATTTAAGATACTTTAGGAAAAAGATACTACATTGTATCTAACGAAATGACTGGAAAGGTGACCGCCGCTTTGGGATGATGGAAACCAGGAAGGAAAAATTGAGCCATCAGAGATTCTGTGAGCCGCAGAAGGCTGGAAGCCGCTGTATCAAGGCGCCGAGCGTAACAAACGTGCAAATTGCGGGCCTTGCCGCTTGATGTGCGTCAACGTAGCGTGACGGACGAAAAACTGTCGTGACAAACTTACATTTATCCGACAAGGGAGCGAGTGCTCTTTTGGAAGAACAGTGGGATCGGTAGAGCACAGCCTGTAGAAGAGAGAGATACCTGTCAGTTCCGGCGCTTGTTGGCAGCCCTGTGCTTTTAATATCTTGTGAAAACACCACGTGTCCGTGTAAACTTGCGCCGTCGGCAAACACGTACGTCACGAGAGGGGCACGTGCAGGCCACTGGATCCTAACTAATGCATGAGTCTGGCCACGTACAAGAGCTCGCACTCGCGTGTCTCACGTTTCACCGTGACACGTGGCCGGCAGGGCAAAGCAACATTCCTTCCTTTTGTTTAGACATACCTGAGGCCAATTCTTGCTTATCACTTCCTTCAATCAGCCACTCTGGTGCTGACCGTGTTAGTGACACGACGGCATTAATTTTTGATTACTGAATGTATCAGATGTCACATGGAGGTTGTTTAATTTAACATCCTCGTCGTCTATTGATCTCCAGAAAGTTGAATTAACTGCGCGATGCAGTCAGTGCTTTGACTACTGAGCGGTATAGTGCAGTATAGAGTGAGGTTCAGTTCCACTTTCGGGTATCCTAATTTAACTAAATCGATGGAGGCGAATGTTGGGGTAGTTCGTTGGAAACGAATATTTACGAATTCCGCCCCTATTCTCACCCAGCATAAGATTGTGACTCATCCCTAATGGTCTCTCTCTTTTTTTTTTACCATTGGTTGCGGAGGGAAAAACGTCATAAACTCCACTTGTGGAGATCCTATGTATAGGCACAAACGTTGACGATGTTAAACATGGTCGTACTTTGTGGCTCAATTAGAGTGAAAACTATGACACTGAAAAACCACAAGAGAATGAATAAATATGGAGTAAATTGGACATCGTACTCCTAGGACTAAAAATAGTGTAGAACAGGGATACAGTAATGGAGCTTCCACCGCTACTGTGTGAATCTATACATTGAAGAAGCAATGACGGAAAAAAAGGTTAGGGATTAAAATTCAGTGTTAAAGGATATCAGTGACAAGTTTCGCTAACATTGCTGTACTCAGCGAAAGTGAGGGATAACTACAGGATGTGTTAGATGCGATGTGCAATCTGAAGAAAGAAAACGAAAGAAAGACGAAACGAACATCTACGAATTCCTTCCCTATCCTCGCCAAGCATAAGAAAGTGACTCATCTCTAATGGTTTCATCATCACTTTTTTACCATTTGTTACGCATAAAAAAAGAAACATAATAAGCTCCACGATGAAGTGTACAGCCAAAAACTTTGACGATGTTTAACATGTCGGTACTTTAAGGCTCAATTTGATTGAGAACTAAGAGACTGAAAAACCACTAGAGAATGCATAAATGTGGAGTAAATTGGACATCATACCGCTCAGACTAAAACCGATGAAACTCCGGGATGCAGTAAAGCAGTCGATTACAGCTACTGTTAATATATGCATTGAAGAAGCACATATGGGGAAAAAAATTAAGAGTGGGATTAAAATTTTTAGTTAAAGGATGTCAGTGACAAGATTCGCTAACGTTGGTGTCCTGAGCGAAAGTGAAG
Source organism: Schistocerca americana (assembly GCF_021461395.2). Taxonomy (NCBI): domain Eukaryota; kingdom Metazoa; phylum Arthropoda; class Insecta; order Orthoptera; family Acrididae; genus Schistocerca; species Schistocerca americana. Next base: position 224,034,826 of record NC_060120.1, on the reverse strand, counting down.
GAGAAGTACAGGAGGTGTTGAACGCAATGTGCAGTAAACGGAAGACGAAGATGAGGCGGTGCAGCAGAAATGAGATTAGCGAAAAACCTAATATAAACATTGGTGACGATGAGGTGGAGAGAGTTAAAGAATTCTGCTATCTTATAAGCAAAATAAAACGTATTTTAGTGCAGTGTGAAACACTACGTTGACGATCAGCAGAGGTATTCAGATAAAAATGAAATCGCAAATTGCGCTTATAGTTCAGCATCAGCTGTAGTACACTTCAGAACAAATGAAAAGTTGTACCGAACTGGGACTCGAGCCAGATTTCTCGCTTATTGCGAGTGGTCGCCTTAACAATTTCGGCTACCTAAAAACACCTCAAGGACATCCCAAATCTCCATTTATCCTTGCGGACCACAATACACACATATCACTCCTTCATCGTCTATACACAGGTTTCAAGTTCATATAGCTAGTAATCGACAATTATATTTGTTGTCTGCTTTTTCAGTGGCTACGTTCTTTGATAGCCAACTAGTGTCTGTGTGGTTGCTAACACCATCTGATAACGTGATTTGTTTTCCATACCCCTACGTTTCTCGATGTATGGTCAGTTTGGCACTTGACTACATGCATGACAGCTATATTTTCAGCACCTTATGTGTCCACTTTTGTGTGGTTTGTTTTTGTATTTCATAGTAAGTATTGATGGAAACTGCTGTCCACGGTGTATATACGACCTGTTTGAACATCAATAGTGGCAACTATTTATTTACATTTCGTACAAAATAGATACGTGTTTCAAAGTTTGACTGACCTTCAAAGTAGTCACCAGAATTGTGTATAACCCGTTGCCAGAGATGTGGAAGTCGTACGATACTCTTAGCAATGCCAATTGTGTTGACCGTTCGAGCGGCTCGGTCTATTGCCGGACGAATTTGTAGCAGCTCTGAACGGAATGCCGTGAAGTGTTTTCTTCAGTTTTGAAATCGAGTTAAACTTACGAGGGCTTAAGCCAGGGGAGTGCAGGAGGTGGTATAGCACGTAGCAGCCTCATCAGTCAAACAAATCAGTAACAACTTGCACTGTACGTTCTTGAGCATTGTCCTGCAAAATGATGGTCAGGTCCTGCGGAAAATGTCATCACTTCTGTCTCTATGATGTTCATTTTTGGAACACAACCTACGACCTACTCTATGTTTAAAGACTCTTCGACACCAACACATTTCAAAGGCAACAGATTTCTCATGATCTCACTTCCATATCTTGCTCTGTGTGCGCTTTCGTGAACTTCTTTCTAATTTACATTTGAACGTCTGATACCATGAGACTTGTATTAGGGAAACCTTTCTTCGCCTGCGCCGGTCTACCACTCATTTCTTCTTCTTGAACAATAATGCGGATATCACTCTCTTAAACAGACGAAATCATTAGCTTTTTTCACTACTACGTCATTTCTAAAAGTTGGTGTTCTCTTTTCTATTATTCAGTGTCATATTTAACATAGCTTTGTTTCTCCTTCAATCATATTCCGTGCAGAGTGCTTTGTCCATACCATTCAGACGGCCTAACTCTCCTTCACTTTCGGCCAAAAGAGTTTACTTCGCCTGCGAATCTTAGCACTTGTATCTGCTTCTCCTGGACTTTCACTTTCTTTCTGATATAATCTGTAACTTCATTCGTTAGTTCGTCTGTATAAAGCAGCAGTGGTGACAGACTCGGCTTTGGCTTGCACACTGCTTAACACAAACTTGTCTTTCTCTGTTTTATATATTATTTCCTACCACTTCTCTCCACACTATCTGTCAATGAAGCCTTGGAAGAAGACGCCAGTATTTAGACCATAAAGCGTGTAGGATTTCGATATTGAAAAAGTGTTCGGAAATGCAATGTGATGCAAGATGTTCGAAGTTCAGGAGTAGGACTAAAAAAATGGCTCTGAGCACTATGGGACTCAACTGCTGAGGTCATTAGTCCCCTAGAACTTAGAACTAGTTAAACCTAACTAACCTAAGGACATCACAAACATCCATGGCCGAGGCAGGATTCGAACCTGCGACCGTAGCGGTCTTGCGGTTCCAGACTGCAGCGCCTTTAACCGCACGGCCACTCTGGCCGGCCAGTAGGACTAAAATTCGGGCGGCAATAAGATTCTTTGGTGACACTGCTATCGTTAGCGAAAGTGAAGAAGAATTTCAAGACGCCAAACGGAATAAACAGTCTAATGAGTAGAGAATATGAACTGAGAATAAGCGGAAGAAAGACGAAAGGAATGAGGAGTATCAGAAATGAGATTATCAATAAACTTCACATGAAAACTGGGGACCACGAAGTAAGTAAACTTAAGGAATTTTGCTATATTGGAAGCAAAATAAGACATGACGGACAAGGAAAGGACGACATAAACAGTAGACGAGTATAGGAAAAGAGGCCATTTCTGACCAAATGAATCTACTAGTATCTAACAAAGAAGAAAATTCTGAGAATGTATGGTAGGATATCATGGACCGTAAGTAAACCAGAAAAGAAGAGAATCGAAGTTTTTGTGATGTGGTTCCGAAATTTTTGTGATGTGGTTCTGTAAGAAGGATGTTGAAAATTAGGTAACTGTTAAGGAATGAGGATGTTCTTCGGAGAATCGGCGAAGATAGAAACATATGGAAAACACCGACAAGAAGAAGCAACAGGATCATAGGACACCTGTTGAGATGTCAGAAAAAACTTCCGTTGTACTACAGGGAGCCGTAGAGTGTACAAACTATAAGGGAAGTCAGAGATTGGAATACATCCAACATATGCTTTAGTTGCTGCGTTGATATTATACTTGCTATATGCTTATTGCTGCTCAGCACCTGAAACTCTGCTCGTAGATTTTTGTCAGGCTAGTACTGTCTGCATTAGACATCGTATCGATTTAGACTGTTCAGCGTTTCTGTGGTGTATTCGTCAGAGGAAGAAAATTGTTGATGTCCGTGTTGTGCATCTGGTATCCTGCTGACGTGCCACGGCCAGTCATGTTATGCAATAGGAAATGTCATTAACCTTTTAACCATTCTCTTCCCCCCTTTATAGCTGCGCCACGTCCGTGTCAAACGTCCTTTGCCGCTGGCCGCGCACTGCTGTTCTTTGTGACTCATGCGACTCAGTTCCTCTGTCGCGGAGGAACTGTAAATCGTCGAATCCGGACCTAGTCTAAGCACTGCTATATTTCGAAAATAGTTTTTATAAGTTTCCACAACTCCACAACTACGCTTTAACCCATACGGCAAAGTTCAAAGTTACGAATGTGATACAAGTGACCCACGAAGTGTAGTAGTCAGCTAGACTTAGATAAATTCCAAGCTCGGACCATTCGACGCAAAATGTGTACCATTAAGGGGGGGGGGGGGGGAGCGTCCGTGAAAAGAACACGCCATTTAAAAGAGGCACCAAACCCATAATTTCGAAGATGTTGCAGTGAAATTTTGAAACATTCTTTATGTAAAATTACTTTCTTTACGGAATTTAAAAATCTTGCATGTATTAAGTTCTCTCATGAGGATATTTGAATATATCGAACAGGAGAACTTTAATAATGTTTAAATTATAATTCTGTAAGTGTAATTTAAAGTTTATGCAAGCTTCCAAGCATTTTGCCCCGTATCTCAGCTTGCACACAGAATATCAGAATTTTGTTTTTAGAAAACGTATGTTTAAGCGTACAAAATTTAGTAATTCTAGCCTTGATAGAGTCTGAGAAAATATATATATATATATATATATATATATATATATATATATATATATATATATATATTTTTAAGCGTACAAAATTTAGTAATTCTAGCCTTGATAGAGTCTGAGAAAACATAAACATTAAAAACAATTTTCAGGTATTACAAATTAATGTTCAATCTACCTTTTCTCCTTATGTCACCTCTTCAGAAGACCCCACATTTGTACTCAAGGTCCACTTTCCCTTCTAGACTTCTCTTCTAGTTTCTTGTATTCAACCTTCCTTCCTTTACCAGGTCTTCAGCTGACTTTTCAGCTGCAGAGAGGGGCTGTAAACCTAATTTTCTCAGGATGAATGAAATATCGTACCTTAAAGCCCATTCTCTCTAGTACCTTCAGCCTTCCTGTGTTCCCACCGTTACATACAAGAACTGCACCAGAAACTGCTGACGAAAATGTGGCAGAACAAGAATTCCTTCTCCATAAACAAAGCACCTGGTTTGTTACTGTCTCTAAGATACGGAACACAGTCACAGATGATCTGTAAAACCAAAGACCTCATATCACAGCCTTCTAGATGTATCCCGAGCAAGTTTGTTTCACAGTAATCCACGGAATCTTCGTTCACCTAGCTAGTATTGAAGAGTTGCTTCAAAAAGTGGGCGTGGCACTTCGGATGCGGTTTCATGATTAAAACTTCGGGAACTTATTGTCCATGAGTTCTATTAATAAAAATAAAATAAACTGAAGATTAACATTACGGGTCAGTTTCATGAACGTCCCCCTCCCCCTCCTTCACACACTCTGCTGTACTTCCAACACACTCCTTATAACGTCCTTGGGAATCTTATGGCACGGGATGAGAGTGAAAAGATACGAAGTCAGAAAGTCGTTCCAAAGTAAAATTCAGTTTTCACGGATACAATACAGTTTAGTCCTGTCTTAGTGAACCAAGCTGTTCCTATGATTAGCATCTTCGCAAGCAATCTATCAGTTTCCTGATCTAATACAAGAATAATAACGACTATTTGGATTAACCACTGTGCACTTGGCTTTGTATACTTGCAGGAAACTACTGGGATTGCTCACGCCGCATGGCCAGTCGCCAGAAGTTTTTTGTTAGATTACGTTTCAGCATTTCCTGCCGATCTATGTGACACCTATTCTGCTTTACAGGTCGGCAAGCTTTCGTCACGAGCATCCTTGGATGAAGCAAGGACAGCCAACATCGGTCCGTTTACTTAATGCTTCTTCGTAGTTGTCTAGTCATCAATGTTTGTCTCCTCACACTTCGAGGTTTCGCGGTACATCTGTTGAAGATTCGCTGTACGGATCTGTCGCCATAACCTTTTGCGTAAGTACCGAGATATTCCACCGACTCAGATGCCCGACATCCGATAGCTACTGCTGGTAACTGATGGCAAGTGTTCGTATGATTTACTACACTTCGCGCTGTAACGATTTGTCCTGCGCGAAAATCGCCTAAATCATCGCCTCTCGCCTCCCTTTCTTCACACCTAATCGTCTGAATAGAACTCTTCTTTTTGTTCTTGACGGTTATTATACAAGGTTTTTATTATTGTATGTATCAACACAAGTCCCGGCGGATGTTCTAGTCCTCCCTCGGGCATGGGTGTGTGTGTTGGTCCATAGGATAATTTAGGTTAAGTAGTGTGTAAGCTTAGGGACTGATGACCTTAGCAGTTAAGTCCCATAAGATTTCACACACATTTGAACATTTTTCATCAACACAAGGTATGAGTAGAGCACAGTGAAACAAGCGAATAATCCTAATAAAAGCAGGTCGTCAAACTAATGATTTCCCCTTTTCGACGTACTTTACAACACTGTTGATGTTTAAGCCTACGTTTATTATGAAATGTAAATCACACAGGGATAGACAGCCCTCTATTCGATTTTATAGTCATTCTGGATATCTGAGTACTGGTAAATAGCGTTTCGACAATTCTATTGGTAGTGGCTCGCCTGTGGCGACGTGTATTCCAGCGCTGTTGATAGGGGCGATGAACTCCGGGAACAGGTTGCGAATGGTTGTCAATGTATTCAGAACAAACTTGGGATTTTTGTATGTGTACAGGAATCGATGACAAGATACGAGGGTAATCCCAAAAGTAAAGTCTCCTATTTTTTTATAAGTACATAGACCTGTTTATTTCTACAATGGTTTACATCATTTTACAGCTTGAACATTTAGCTATTTTTCGACATAACCCCCATTTCTGTCGATGCATTTTTGTAGACGTTGTGGCAGGTTTTGTATGCCCATGTCATACCAGCTCGCCACCATGCTGTTCAGAAAGTTACGAACCTCTTCTTTTACCTCATCGTCGGAGCTGAATCGCTGGGACCACAATTAACGCTGACAGATACCGTGAGACTCTGAAAAAAACTCAAACGGGCAATTCAGAACCGGTGAAGAGGGATGTTGAGCAAGGGTGTTCACATTCTCCATGACAACGCTCGCCCACACTTCGCTCGGCAAACCATTGCTCTCCTGCAACACTTTCAGTGGAACATAATCACCCACCCACCCTATAGTCCTGACTTAGCGCCCAGTGACTATCACGTGTTCCCCAGGTTAAAAGAACATTTGGCTGGAAAGCGATTCAGCTCCGACGACGAGGTGAAAGAAGAGATTCACAACTTTCTGAACAGCATGGTGACGAGCTGGTATGACATGGGCACACAAAAACTGCCACAGCGTCTACAAAAATGCATCGACAGAAATGGTGATTATGTCGAAAAATAGCTAAATGTTCAAGCTGTAAACTGATGTAAACCATTGTAGAAATATCCGGCCGGGAGGGCCGAGCTGTTCTTGGCGCTACAGTCTGGAACCGCGCTACCGCTACGGTCGCAGGTTCGAATCTTGCCTCGGGCACGGATGTGTGTGATGTCCTTAGGTTAGTTAGGTTTAAGTAGTTCTAAGTTCTAGGGGACTGATGGCCTCTGAAGTTAAGTCCCATAGTGCTCAGAGCCATTTGAACCATTGTAAAAATAAACAGGTCTATGTACTTATAAAAAAATAGGAGACCTTACTTTTGGGATTGGCCTTGTATGAACGGTGGAATGTGGAATAGCCTACTTGTTGTAATATGTTTGTCCTCAAGAGCGTATCTGCATTTTGTGTCCTCGGAGATTCTGATTTCGCTCAGTCACAATATATTGTATCGAGGTAACCTCTGGCTGTTGTACCTGTGTTTGTTAGGATTGTTTGGTTGTTTCCTAGTCCTCTGTTTGCTTCTCGTTTGTTCATCTTTTGCATTTACAGCTGTTGTATTTTTTCGTGATTGTAGTTAAAATTATTGGATATGGGTTCAGGTTCCACATTTTATGAAAAACACTGTTTTTTTCTTGTTACCCGAATATGTTTTGGCATCTCTGTGCAATCATCAGTGGGTTTTGTTTATTGATAAACTGTAAAAGTGAACATATTTCAGATTGTAACTGATCTAACACTCACAGGTAAATTCAGCAGATCAGGAATATACGAACTCACATGCAACACTTACCAATCAGTATACATAGGACAAACATGCAGGAACCTTAAAACAATATACTCTGATCTCCTCAGAGAAAAGCAACCAGCATCCATAGCACATTTACCGGCCGCCTAAGAGCCCTAACCACCACCCAACTACTATAGCAACAGATTTAAAACAACTGAAATCCAGCCACGACCTATACCACCAACTAGCAACAGAGGATAGCTTCCACATGCAGAAGGCAATAGCAGAAGACAAACAAGCCTTAAATGAATACACACACTCTGTAAAGGCAAATTGTTTGACACATTTAATGAATTTTACAGAAAAGGCAACACAAAAAGAGAGAGAGAGAGAAACGTAAACAAAATTCGAAGTCGACGCCAAACTCACTGGCGAACAAATGAACGCCGAGTAGGTTAGGACAAATAACATCGTGCACACTGTGTTTTGCGAAGGGAAAAGGCGTTTGCAAAGCCGAAATTACACACGTACATTTAATATGTGTGTGAGTGCCCTCAGAATGCGAGAGAGGAAGAAGAAGTCACAACAAAACATGAGTTATAACAAATATATACGCAAATCTAGTTTGTAAATATCAAGGGATGTGTTAACTCGCTGATAAAATTCACATTGACATCGTTTGGTTTGCAGATGACAAGCTGTCAGTGCAGGACACCATACAGATGGTCCTGGAAAACACGTAATATAAAACCAAGGTAAGAAAAGATACGAACAGAAATTGTCTTTAGGCTTCATTTTGTTACATCAGTTACAACCTAAAATATGTTCACTTTTAAAGTTTTGCAATAAACAAAACCCACTGCCGATGACACAGAGGTACTGAAACATGTTTGGGTAACAAGAAAAAAGTATTTTGCATAAAAGGCGGAGCCTATATCCAATAGTTATTTCGCTTGTATCTACAATACTGAAACATTGATTTTACAATATTCTTATAGACGGAGATGTAAATGTTGGACGAGCAGCATTCTGGTAACTTACTGGCCACCGCATTAAGGTGAATTTGAAATGTTTTGTTCACGAAACGTTCTGGTGTCGATTTCCACGCATCAGAAACTCTGTCTTCATCCCCACTCATCCGTGACACTCCAGATGGACTTACCACAGCCGGTCGCCAATCGCGCATTCCGCTGTTGACTCAGGAAAAAGCTTCCACTAACAAGGTAAGAAGACACCGCATCATAGTAAAAGCATTATACCGCAACTGCGGCTTCGTCAGTCTTATTCTTGTAGATGTAATTTCCATTCTCTACGCCATCACTGAGGAATTACGCCAGTTCTAGGGAGCATGCCTTGACGATATGTAAAAAGGCGACACATGTGACAAACTGGCCTGCGTATTAGCTTAGAACGCTATCTCATTGAATCTGGAAGCTCATTTATTTCGTCTACGTTTCCGTAAAAATTTTCCGCGACAACTATTATAACATATTTTAATAAAAAGCAGTCCACATCGCATTAAATCTTTAATTCTGTTTACTGGTCTCGTCTATAAGACCTTCCTCAGACCAAGGTTCCAGATGACGTGAGCAGCGGGTACACGAAGAAGCTGTGAGATACCGACTGGCAGCTGTCACGTATTGTTGCTCACGAACAGTTCGTCACGGGTACCAGTAGGTATCTCACAGCTGCTTCGTGTACCCGCTGCTGACGTCATCTGGAGCCTTGGTCTGAGGATGGTCCTCTAGACCGAAACAGGTAACCATAACTAAAAGTAAAAACCTATTCTGATCTGGACTGATTTTTATTAAAATACGACCGTTGTTTTTCCATAATGACGCCAAAAAAGTTATAATTGTTCTCTTTTCCGTCCTAAATGTACTGCAAATTGAGAAGTTTATCAGCAGATAACTTCCTCAGTGGTCATATCATAAACATTTTAAATACTTAATCCTATTGTGTACTTCCATTCCTGTTTGATTAAAAACATTTTGCTTTAGAACGACTCTTGAAACAAGATACTAACAGTACAGTGTTGATTTTCACATTTTCACAAGTTAAGATTTCTAGCAGCTCTAAAGTGACCGAAATACCGAAAAGGATTACATATTGAAATTTTTACAATATCACTGCTGAAAACGCGGTGGAAGTAAACGAAGGATAACTTCTGGAGAAAAAGGTTCAATTTTCAGTATGCGTAAGACCAAAGAAAAAGAAAAATATTTTCCACCCCTTTTCCCTTTGTTTCGAAGTTCATATACGTTTCGGCGATGTCCCATCTTCTGTCTCTTTTTACTCATATAAATATAGTAGAGTTGTAACTGGTTTTCTCTCGCTGCAGATAACTGCCCGCTGTGGGGCTGCTTGCAAAGAGTACTCGACATTAATTTATCCATGATAATGATGGTTGAGCTCCGTGGCATAAAAATATGTATAAAGATTAGTTGGTTGTTGTATTTCTTCAAGTAAACGGCAGTGCTTGTGGTGACAAAGGTCCAGCTTGAGGTCGTAAGTGCCAACTGCTGACTAGTTTAACCGTTTAATTGTATAATAATCTCACAAAGATGTTAAAAGTTTTTGTTTCATTATTCTGCAACCAGCTTCTAAATAGCGGGTATTATGTGGAAAAATTGTTCTAGGTGAATACCGCTATTACTATTGAGGTTGAAGCTCACTCTAGTGTCAGTGTTTGCTTACAAATAAAATTAGTTGGATAAGTTCCACTTTGAGGAAACACACACACACACACACACACACACACACACACACACACACTTTCAAATAATGAGAATCACAATAGTCTAGCGTTCCGAGTTGCAAGCTTCCGAGTTAACGACGTTCTTTTGAGTTAATGACGTTCTTTTATGGTAGGTTCTCAAATCGAAAATGGCTCTGAGCGCTATGGGACTTAACTTCTTGGGTCATCAGTCCCCTACAACTTAGAACTACTTAAACCTAACTACCCTAAGGACATCACAGACAGCCATGCCCGAGGCAGGATTCGAACGTGCTACCGTAGCGGCCGAGTGGTTCCAGACTGTAGCGCCTAGAACCGCTCGGCCACTCCGGCCGGCTATTAAGTTCTCTACGGTTGCAGATGACCAACTGTGAAAGAAAAACAACTGTAACGCGAAATACACTGAGACACAGAAGCCACAGCATGTGTTAAAAAGATGTAAGTAAAAAAATTTTTGTTTTCAGAACTCATAAATACTCTGCTTAAAAATGGAAATTCCGGATGTACAGATAGCAAAACGCAGTTTTCCCTGTAACACTGATGCTGCTTTAATTTCAGCGAAACAAGTCCGAGTAGTAAAGATGAAAAAATGTGTTTGCTCAAGGCGGAGTCTATCCAAAAACAAATTTTATAAATCTGTATTTCTGAACAGTAATCAGACTTTACTTATCGCTTTCACGCTCATGGCATCATCAATTTTGGAATTATTCAAATTAGACTACGAATATCGTTTGGGTAACCTATTTCACACGCTGCAGGGTGATGGCGCCTCCCGTGGTGCCAACCTGCTGACAATCGCGTCAGCTGCCGCGGCTGCTGGCTACCTGCTACAACCGATCACCCACAGTGTGTTTTCCTCCCCGGCAGCCCCAGGTGCACGCTACATTCGCCGCCCCACCACGGCCGGAATGCCCCACTCTGGCGGCACGCTTCATTTCCCTGATTGTAGCGCCGTCCCCTAACCCTCTCCTGTTCAATTCCTCTCCTCCACGCTCTCACTCTCCCGATCCTCGCCCTCCATTTTTTTTCCCCCGTCCCGAACGTGACCCATAGATTTACGACTCGCCGCTAGATTTACTTCTGACAGTGGAGCGCCCTCGGAGCTCTACTCTGTACCGCCGCACCACGCCTCGCAACGCTAAAAAGGAAAGCCGCCCCTAATGAGCGAGCAGCTAATTGGCAGCTGCAGCCTCCGCCACAACCACCACCACGACGGCCAACACCAACATCAGCAGCCCGGCCGTCCCGGCACCCCGAGCGACGCATTAATCTGTAATTGAATCTTAACGCGGCGTTAATCAACAGGTACGGCGGCTTCACAAAGACCGTCGGCCGCCTTTGTGGGAACAACCTCTGTAATTGAAACGGTCGCCAGACTCTACGTCCTTGCGACTGCTCCGCTCCGAACGGAACAAAATGGGTTGGCGACGGGTTGGGGGGGAGGGGAACAGCCCACGGTAATGAGCAGAGCTACGGCGTCTCTCTCACAATATTTCCTCAATTTCCGCCCTGCAGGGGATTACGTGCTCTCCATTACGGGAAATGAAAGAATTTTCTTTCCAAATTAAGTTAGATAAATCCTGCTCCTAACGGCTCCACAATTTCACTGCCCTGGGTGGAACACTTGGTTGCGCCTCCTGCGCCCGGGCTTACAATGGGGCGGCAGATTCCGGAATATACTGCCTCCTCCATTTATGACTAGAGCTCCTTCTCAGAAAGAGTAAAATTTCAGATACCGTCTTCCACACTAAACTATTTGTTAATCTTTGTCTTGCATTTTAAAATTTACACATGGAATTCTTGATCAAGATTGTGCTTGGATTACAAATGAGTAGTTTGAATCAAACTGCAATCAAAATAAACCAGCGGTCTATCAGACGAGTGATTATCTCAACTGTTCAGCGGGGCGTGCAGCCCATAGGGCTACGAAATAAACAGATGGTATTTGTCCTCAAATTTGAAAGACTATAGAAGCTGGAATGCTGGTCATATGTGCAGTTCTGGAATAATTTGCGCTTGCGCTTCATAGGACGTATGAACTTCGCCGTGGTCGGTGACGGCTGTCAGAACACAATGTATTTATATTGAAGATATGTTACTTTTTTTTTTTTTTTTTTTTTTTTTTTTAATTATCAGTCTTACACTGGTTTGATGCTGCTTGCCCCGAGTTACTGTAACAACATACGGAACAGCTGGACGTGTTGGATGACTAAAGGATAAACAAGAGCATCTTCACGTCGGTTAGGTTTGCTCACCAAGTAGTGAAGATAACGAAGGAAGAAACAAGAAAGAGGTAGGACTCAAAAATTGCACATGCGAAAGGTCTCTTTAAAAAAGAAGCAACTTTTAGCCCTGCAACGGAACGACTGGAAGCCTTTGAAGTGTTGAACGTTACAGGGGTTTATTGAAGATTATATGAAATGATCAAGTAAGAAATGTAGACGTAAGATTACGCAATTATGAAGAAATATCTAATAAAAAAAGAGTGTATGGGTCCACAGTTTTGTTACTTTTTGGGTTCCGTAGACCTCCGACATGTCTGATGCGGCCCACCAGAAACTACACTCCTGAGCCAACCTCTACTTTTCTGACCAACACATGCACACAACGTCCTCCAATATTTGTAGGATTCATTCCAATCTCTTTTTCGCTGTACAGATTTTACTCGCTATATCCCCCTAAATTACACGGAGGCCTAACATCTCCTATCATCCTGTCCCTTCTTCTTTTCAAGGTTTTTTCAACGTTCCTCTCGTCGCTGATTCTGTGGAGAACATTCTCATATCTTTTGTTATAACTCCACCTAATTTTAAACATTCTTCTGTAGCTCCTCATCTAAAACTGGTTCCCATCTTTCTGTTTTCCCTTAGTCTATGTTTCACTTCCAGACAACGGTGTCCTCAAAACGTACATTCTCAAAATTTTCTTTCTCAAATTAATGCCGATGTTGGATGCTAGCAGTCTTCTTTTGCCCAGGAATGTCCTCTTGTGTTATTTTGCTTACAATGTGGGAGAGTTTCTTAACTTCATGTACTTCGCGGTTCCCAATTGTAATATTAAGTTTATCTTTAATCTGCTTTCTGGTACCCTTAATTACTTCGTCTTTCTTTTGTTTACCGTCAATTCGTATTCTGTCATCATTAGACTGCTCTTTCCATTCAATGGGTCCAGTATTTCTTCTTCACTTTCACTGAGGACAGCAATGCCATTAGTGAATCTTATCACTGATACCCTTTCACAATGAAGTTTAACCACACTCCTGAACCTTTCTTCTACTTTTGCCATGGGTTCTTAGATGGAAAAAGTCTGCATTACTGTGTTATACCCTTTCCAATGCGAGCACTTTGTTCTTGGTCGCCCATTCCTCTTTTTCTCTCTCGATACCTCTACATATTGTATACTACTTGTCTTTCTCTATAGCTTACTCCTATTTCCCGGAGAATTTTGACAGCTTTCAGCATTTTACATTGCGGGACGTTTTCTCTATGTCGACAAATCCCGTAAAAGTACCTTGATTTATCTTACGTATTGCATCCATTATCATGCGCAACATCTGAACTGCGTCTCTGGTGAGGTTTTACCTTCACCAAAGCCAAACCGATTGTCATCTAATAGACCCTCAATTTTTTTCCATTGTTCTGGCGGCAATTTGGATGCATCCGTAACCACTGGAAACTTAACCAACATAAGACGCCTAGAAGTAATCGTGTGGAGCGACCTAAAGATGAATGACAACATAAAACTAGCTGCAGAAGAAGCAGATGCCAGGTGAACAATCACTAGAAGAAGTTTAAGAAAATATATTTCATGTGACGTTACGATCACTATCAGAAAGATTTTTGTTAAACTTACCGCTTTTCCCCACTATATCGGACCTGAAATCGGAATGCTGCTCTCCCTCTTTATGCTACACCCCACGAAAAGTGGGTTATCTGGCGTTGCTTCTTTTGCTCTTTTCGTTGTTCCACGACTCTCTAAGCTGTCCTTTCTCATCATTTTGAAATAAGAGTTTCCATTCCATTTCAGGTTATTCTTCCAATCTACACCCATGACATTCCAACACCAATTTCAGCAGCAATGTTTTTTCAATAGTTCTCCCTTGTCCTACAGATGCAGTGCTTCTTTCTTTCTTTCTTTTGCTGGTGCCTTGTCCCGCGGTTTCGTAGGGTCGCCACGGTTAGGAACGGATTTGGCAAGGTTAGTTTTAAGGGGTGGCCGGATGCCCTTCCTGCCGCTACCCCGTACCCCCAGGACGGAATTAGTGTACACCAGCTGTCTGTGTCTAGTGTAATCCATGGAATAGTGCGAACGCGGTCAAATGTCTGCGAGTCGTGTAACTGAGGCGGAACGTGGGGACCAGCCCGGTATTCACGAAGCGGGATGTGGAAAACCGCCTAAAACCCACATCCAGGCTGGCCGACACATCCGCCGCCGTCGGTAATCCGCCAGGCGGATTCGATCCGTGGCCTGCGCGCCTACCCGAGTCCAGGAAGCAGCGTATTAGCGCTCTCGGCTCACCTGGTGGGTATGCAGCGCATCTAACTTTATTTTCGTGTACTGCTCTTTCTTGTTATTTTTCATACTCAACAAACGCGGAAAATAAATTCCTCTGCAAGTCAATGTTAACTTGGCATCCGACAGCGTGCTGAAATCTGTGTATGGCGTTTGGCTGCTTTTAAATTAAATGATGGCCGTTGTCAATTGTTGCCATTCTTTCTACTGGTGCATCAAATACTGTACAGTTACTGCACTAGAAAAGTAGCAAATATTTATTTATTTAGCGTATGGAAATACAAACTGAAGTGTAATTATCACACTTGAATTGTATAATTTTACAAAATTAATAGAATGCTACCCATCAGAATTAAAGGACAGCTTTTTTGAAACCCTGTAATTTCCACCCATTGCGATGCTTAAGTTTGAAAAGTTTGAAAATTGAACCAAAGGTGAGTAGAACCTCTGCATGGACTCGAAAAGCGTGCTGTCCTCTGACATCACCTTCGGGCTCGAAACGCTTCAAACAGCAATGTGTCGATACCTGCGAAGAAAGCCACATCTCAGAAATTCATGTGACGCGTAAGGTGGGTTAAAGACGTCACGTGGGCACCAAACTTCATTAAAATTCTACCCAACGCCTCCGTGGATGTGTCACAGGATCGGAAGGTCGTCCCACCCTCTCTTACGATCATTTCACCCTTTCTTTTGACGCCTCTGCGAGGGAGGTCAGAAACGCAACGAACAACGTGAAATCACGGGGTTTCCGTATGAGTGGCCGAGGAAAACATTCCACAATCGGCACAAAATGGCAGCAGGGGCGTGGTTTAGAAGGTTTCGCCTTTCCCTGGGGCGTTGATTCCCACCCATTTCGCAATCGAAAACGGTAGTTCGCAGTGTGATGAACAGCAGAAACAAACAACAGAAAAACATTCCTGACAACCTTTGACACTGCTAACACCCTCAGATACCTCAACCATTCTCCAAAGACATTGTGGAGCTGCATCATATTAAACGTGATCCGACGCCTTTGGAGTGCATCGCGATCGCAGTTTTTGCTTTTGTGTGCAAATTGGAACCACTATGGACAGTTCAGTACCATTCGACGAAAAATATATACGTGATCCGAGGCAGCCCCAACAGGTGACTGTGTGGTGTACAGCATCCAGTCACGAAATAATCGGTGCGATATTCCTTGATGGCACGGTGACTACTGATGTTATGTTTTGGAAGATGATTTCATCCCCATTATCCAAAATGACCCTGATTTCGACAACATGTGATTCATGCAAGACGGAGCTCGACCCCATCGAAGGAGGAGAGTGTTTGATGTCCTGGAGGAGCACCTTGGGGACTGCATTCTGGCTCTGGGGTACCCAGGGGCCACTGAAATGGGCTTCGATTGGCTGCCAAATTCTTCACAAGGTGTACGGCAACAACCCCAAAACCATTGCTGAGTTCAAGACAGCCGTTCAGGAGGTCATCGAGACCATCGATTTTCCGACACTTCAGCGGGTTCAGTGGCTCACGCAGGATATCGCTCTTCGTCTGCGCTACATCATCGCCAATGACGGCAGGCATGTGGAACATGGCGTACCTAAATCTGAATATATGTAGTGACGTTTACATGTTGCATGAAGTGTGTGGACGCCGTAGTTTGTAACTAATTCATGTTTTGTTCATATAGTTCAGTAATGATCACCATGTATGTGTGAATAAAAACCCTCGTGCCACCCACCCACCTTTTTTGAGCACCTGTAAAGACAGAACCCATGACGGCAGTCCCAGGCGCCGGCAGGTGGGTTAAGCTGCTGCTCTTTCGCCGCTACACGACTGCACTTGCACTTGATATTAAACCATTCGGAAAAGGAAAATGACGAAGTGGTTGCGGGTCTGCAAGCACCTAAGAAAACTCAAGGGTTTTGCTCGTACTGGTATATTGTTAAAATTCTCAGAAAATGTGGGGGAGGGGGGGGATGAGGGTGCCATCGAGGGTTTTGCCGAACTGGGGTGCCTTAGAGGGTCACACTGCCGTTTTATTCACACATGTGTCAATGTCGCATGCCGCCATAATCTCACCACAGGAGGGTGTAATGCAGGAGCGCTGAAAAAGCATAGCATCCTTAGCTGCTTCCGATCACGCTCAGATTTCGGCGAAAGGCTTTGAACGGTCCGTAGTGGTTCCATCCAGTACACAAGTGAAGAAATTGTGGCCGTCCAGGGCTCTAAATGGCTGTGGTCATGTTCGATAGGAATGGAGTCCCACAATGTCGTTAGAGAAGGTGTGAAAAGCCTAGGGTGCCAGCAGTGTTAAAGATTCTGAAGAACATCATCTTGTTGCTCTCAGCACTGCGCTCTGTCGTTTTTGACCGCGAAACATGTGGGAATAAACGGCCAGCGAAACGCGTGGTTTCATTGACGCCCTTTATGCCATCCACTGCTGTCTTTCCGTGAAGATTGGCAGCGACAGTGAGTTTGGAATATTTTCCTCATAAGAAAACTACGTGATCCCAAAGCTGCGCGCTTTGGTTCTGATCTCCACTGCAGAGGCGTCAAAAAAATGAGTCAAATATGTGTAAAGCGGGTGTGACGACTTTCTGATCGTGTGACACGGCCACGGTGGCATCGGGCGGAATTGTGACAACATTAATCTACCTTAGAGGTCACACAAACTCCTGAGCTGTGGCCGTTTTTTCTCATGTATCCACACACTGCTCTCGAAGCATCCTCCAGACCGATTGTGTTGTCGGAGAGCGCCAAGCTTTTGCACCAATGCAGAGGAAGGTTGTGTACACTTTTGAGAGAAATTTCAAAACTTAAGCATTACGATGACTGGGAATTATGGGCTTTCGAAAAAGTGATCCATTAATTCCGTTACGCAGTGTCATGTCGATATCTACACTACTGGCCATTAAAATTGCTACGACAAGAATAAATGCAGATGATAAACGGGTATTCATTGGACATATATATTGTACTAGAACTGACATGTGATTACATTTGCACGCAATTTGGGTGCATAGATCCTGGGAAATCAGGATCAGAACAACCACCTCTGGCCGTAATAACGGCCTTGTACGCCTGGGCATTGAGTCAAAGAGAGATTGGATGAGCTTGGATGGCGTGTACAGGTGCAGCTGCCCATGCGGCTTCAACACATACCACAGAGTGGCGTATTGTGCCGAGCCAGTTGCTCGGCCACCATTGACCAGAGGTTTTCAGTTGGTGAGAGGTCTGGAGGCAGCAGTCGAACATCTTCTGTATCCAGAAAGGCCTGTACAGGACCTAAAACATGCGGTCATCCATCATCCTGCTGAAATGTAGGGTTTCGCAAGGATCGAATGAAGGGTAGAGCCACGGGTCGTAACACATGTGAAATGTAACGTCCACTGTTCAAAGTGGCATCAATGCGAACAAGAGGTGACCGAACCGTATAACCAATGACACCCCATACCATCACGCCGGGTGATACGCCAGTATGGCTATGACGAATACACGCTTCCAATGTGCGTTCACCGCGATGTCGCCAAACACGGATGCGACCATCATGATGCTGTAAACAGAACCTGGATTCATCCGAAAAAATGGTTTTGCCATTCGTGCACCCAGGTTCGTCGTTGAGTACACCATCGCAGGCGCTCCTGTGTGTGATGCAGCGTCAAGGGTAACCGCAGCCACGGTCTCCGAGCTGGTAGTCCATGCTGCTGCAAACGTCGTCGAACTGTTCGTGCAGATGGTTGCTGTCTGGCAAACGTCCCCATCTGTTGACTCACGGATCGAGACGTGGCTGCACTATCCGTTACAACCATGCGGATAAGATGCCTGTCATCTCGACTGCTAGTGATACGAGGTCGTTGAGATCTAGCACGGCGTTCCGCATTACCATCCTGAACCCACCGAGTTCCTATTCTGCTAACAGTCATTGGATCTCGACTAACGCGAGCAGCAATGTCGCGATTCGATAAACCGCAATCGCAGTAGGCTACAATCCTACCTTTTTCAAAGTCGGAAACGTGATGGTACGCATTTCTCCTCCTTACACGAGGCGTAACAACAACGTTTCACCAGGCAACGCCGGTCAACTGCTGTTTGTGTATGAGAAATCGCTTGGAAACTTTCCTCATGTCAGCACGTTGTAGGTATCGCCAACGGCGCTAACCTTGTGTGAATGCTCTTAAAAGCTAATCATTTGCATATCCTGTCGGTTAAATTTCGCCTCTGTAGCACGTCATTTTCCTGTTGTAGCAATTTTAATGGCCAGTAGTGTACGTTTTCAATCCATTCAAAGGCTGCTTTCTACATTTCGACGGTGAGCTCACCTGCTACATCTTGATACAATAATGGTCTGATGTCTATTACCACAGTAACATAGAGGATATGAAGCTCTTCCCTTCCGGTGAAGGCTTTTTATATACATGCCACTGCCTTTACGGATCATGTTAATAGTCTTAATAGTCTTCCAAGCACGTAGTGGCAATTACGTGCCGGCTGGCCTTGTACCATGTCGAACGAGACTCTTATACTCCTGATGGGCGATGCCATTTCACATTTATAACCACTTTCTGTTCATTTCGAAATCGATTGGTTGCAGCGATTCGGCTAATAAAACGGTCCACTTCCTGGATTTTAACTGACCCAGATGTCCGCTTGAATGGTCCTGAGAAGAACCGTTGCAACGTAGTTACGCATTCATTTGCAAGCCAGAAGATCTCTAATAGACGGTTCTGGCTGCTTGCTTTGGTACTTGTTCAGCACCACCTAAGAGATAGGTACAGCTTAAGGTATGCTAGCACACCCAGATAGTAAATAAATCTGTACGAACTGGTTACCTGTTTTAATGAGAGCCAGATAAACGAGGTTCCACTTCCCGCACAGGGCTAGATCTTAACAAGCATCGCTTGATGAAGCTTAGATCTCCTCGTGTATGGAGAAGTATGCCTCGTACTCCTTACACATTGATTATTCACAAGCAGTGGGCGAATGGAAGTGGTTTTTTTCCCGTAGCTGTCTGCTCTGCTGTGTTGTGTTTGGAGCATTGGTGAACATCTGTCCCTGGAGGACCCCCTTTCCTCGGTGGACGGGCCGGCCCAGCCTCATGTATTGTTCCGCCAAGATCAATAATATCTGCGCGCAGACGGGTCCGGCAGGGACGGATCCCCGTCTGGGGTGAGTGGCCCTCGGCGCGGGGGCGTAGCGCCGCGACTCACTGTGATGGGGGCGGCGTCTTCGTTACTGCAGCCGCTGCCGCACCAATTACGACTCTGACCGGACGCCGACGGGTCGAGAGCTGCTCTGCGCAGAGTGCGTGGTGTCCGGGGACGCGCTGACAGCTGTCACAGGGCGCTCTCGGTTCCGGATGCTGGGAGACCCGTGCCCTACGGGTGCTCTTGCGAATGCGAGCAGAGGGCACTTCGTCCAAATCAAGAGCGCTTCTTTCGGCACTGCCCTACTAACGAAGGAGTCTTCCCACCTTCTAGGAACCCAGTTATCACATCCAACACTCGATATCTTTGGTAAGCGTCGAAGATATCCTTCAGCTTTACTGGAAAAATTATAAAGACGCAAGGGAAATGTCACTGATGAAGTTCCACAAGGTTCAATATTGGGTCCTCTGATTCTCATACACATTAATGATCTTCCATGTAAAACACACCTGCTAGAATTAGCTCTTCTTGTAGTATGATAATTCCAGAACACATGCAGCAATAGAATAAAGTGAAAACATTGTGTAATGGAGTTCCACAAGGTTTAGTACCAGGTCCATTTTTGTTTCAAACATACAAGACGTTTAAAAACCTTGTTACATATTCTTACAGGAGGTGATATCAGTCAAAGTTAGAATAAAACCTCCTATAATATGTCCAGAAGTCAAAAAATGTGAGATACTGGACAATCTGTTAACTCATTCCCGTCCGTCTGTTGCGAAGAAGTGGACACTACAGGCAGTCTACATGTGGCTACCACGTAACGTGATACAACCTTCAGGCACTCTATCAAATACGCCAGGCTCCTTTTGGACTATGTCACATGCAATGGTCTCACACACATGTAACGTTTGCACGTTATCCATTGTTGAAGTACGCATAAATGCCTTTCAATATCTCCACGGCTAGAAATCCAGCGGATTCAAGTCCGTCGAACGAGGAAGCCACGCTACCGGGCGTCCACGATCAAGCCGTGGCCCAGGAAACGTTGCAGGGAGATACTGTGGCACGATCCATAGAAAATGGATGTAGTTACGTCGTGCATAAACCACAGATTTACCCTTCGTGCGTGGGTAACGTTTTCCAACAGTGCTGGTAGAAACCAGTGGTACACAGAACCCGGTAACCAGTTTGGTGAACACTGTAACTACAGAAGTCTGTCACCGGTAATTTCTTGCAATAGACTGATACTACAGCGATCCTGATCCCTCACCTCCGTAGCTGATCGGGGGTTTTGTGGAAATTTACTACGCCATCTCTCGTTAATCCAGCCTCATCTGTAAACTGCGAGCTGCGGATTTTCAACGGCCCCTATACCTACATTTACCGATTTCCAGACATTTCATTACAGAAATATCTCTTCTACTTGCGACAAATACCACCACCTGCAGCAATATATCACACTTTTTAAACACATGTTGCCGGCAGCTATGGTCGAGAGGTTCTAGGCGCTTCAGTCCGGTACCGCGCTGCTGCTATGGTCGCAGGTTCGAATCCTGCCTCGGGCACGGATGTGTGTGATGTCCTTAGGTTAGTTAGGTTTAAGTAGTTCTAAGTCTAGGGGACTGATGACCTCAGATGTTAAGTCCCATAGTGCTTAGAGCCATTTGAACCATTTAAACACATGTTCTTCGTTAATGATCTTTAATAAGCATAAAGAAGAATTAATTCTTTTTTCAGATACGTATTATAGTCAGTGACAACAGGCACTAAGCGACAGAAGTACATAATAGTAAATATGGGTTTTAGAAAGACTATTGACCGTTTTTCCGCAAATGGTGTTTCTTCTAATTGAAAGAAAACGTAGAATATTTAGCTCTGCACATAAAGCGTACAATCCCATTGTTACATTTAATTCAATAGCGTTAGTTACTAAATAATACATAATTTTCATACTTTTTGGGTCAGACATTGAAAATTTAAACGGAAAAAAAGAATTACAGCTTCTTAAACAACTCAGTTAATCAGTTAAGCTACTTTTGCACTTAGTGTCATTAAAAGCCTTGAAGAAGGACAAATTAGCGAGTTAACATCGCTTTCATGCAGTAATGTCATATGGTGCTGTATTCTGGGGTAACTGACTTTAAAAAAAAGCAACAATGCCATATGAAAATTATGTGTTGCTCTCACCCTGGACCCCGTTATAGACCTCCGGTTAAGGAGCTGGCTATTGTAACTACAGAATGAATATATACACTAACGGAAAAAAGTCGCAACACCAAGGAGGAGTTTTGCGACATAAACGAAAGTTGGTAGGTGTGTTTGTACATTGGAAAGATGATGTACATTAAAATTTCGCACAAGTCGAGTAAGAACGGCGCTAGTAGCGATACTATCAGTATGCAAATCAAGTTTGCATCAAGTACACGCTGTAACATGGACGTGATGAGTTGATGTTAGTCAAGAATGTCTTTCAGACGACAAAGACGCCATTATTAACACTTCACTAAGTTTGAAGAAGGTCGCGTAACAGGGCTGCGGGTTGTTGGATGCTGTATCTGCGATTTTACAAAAAAGACTTGGCAGGAATGCAGCCACTGTACATGACTGCTGGCAGCGGTGATCACGGGAATGTACGGTCGAAAGAAGTCTGGGATCCGAGCGGCCACGTGGCTTTTGTCGCTGTAGCGTAGTACTGTATCTGCAGCAGCAGTTTGAGAATTAATTGATTCCACAGTGACACAACGAAATGTTACAAATCGGTTACTTCAAGGACATCTCCAAGCCAGGCGCCCTGTAGCGAGCATTCCATTGACCGCCAACCACTGCCATTTGCGAATTCAGTGGTGTCAAGCGAGAGCTCATTGGAGGGCAGGGTGCAGGTCTCTTGTGTTATCTGATTCAAGATGGTTCTGGCTCGGTACCAGTGATGGCCGTTTGTTAGGAGGAGACCAGCTGTGGGCCTACAACCAACCTGTCCTGGTGCTAGACAGATTGGAGTTATGGTCTGGGGTGCGATTTCGTATGTTGGCAGGAGCGTTCTCTAGGTTATCCCACGCATGCTGACTGCAAAACTGTACATCAGTCTGGTGGTTCGACCTGTTGTGCTGTCGTTCATGAACAGCACCCAGGTGGCTTCTTCCGAAAGGATAACCTGGCCCACATACCGCTGTTGTAACCAACGTGTTATACAACGTGTCGACATGTAGTCTTGGCCTGCTTGGTCATCAGATCTGTCTCCAATCGAGCATGTATGGGACATCATCGGACAAAAACTCCAGCTTTATCCAGAATCAGCATTAACATCGCTGTATTGACCGAGCGAAGGCAATAGGCGTGAAACTCCATCCCATAAACTGACGTCCGGCAACTATACAACACAATGTGTGTACCTTTGCATACTTGCATTCAACATTCTGGCGGTTACAAAGTTTATTAATTTACTAGCACTTCACATTTGCAGTGGCTTATCTCAAGTTTACATCAACCAATGATCTTACCATATTAATCACATAAAACTGTTATCTAGACTAATTTATTATTCCAGAAATTTCATTAAATTAAATTAAAGCGTTTCTGAACAAGATAAATTTGTTAACATCGAGTATTGATTTAAGTGTCAAGAAGTCGTTTCTGAAAGTATTTGTATGGAGTGTAGCCATGTATGGAAGTGAAGCATGGACGATAAATAGTTTGGACAAGAAGGGAATAGAAGCTTTCGAAATGTGGTGCTACAGAAGAATGCTGAAGATTAGATGGGTAGATCACATAACTAATGAGGAGGTATTGAATAGAATTGGGGAGAAGAGGAATTTGAGGCACAACTTGACTAGGCGAAGGGATCGGTTGGTAGGACATGTTCTGAGGCATCAAGGGATCACCAATTTAGTACTGAAGGGCAGCATGGAGGGTAAAAATCGTAGAGGGAGACCAAGAGATGAATACACTAAGCAGATTCAGAAGGATGCAGGCTGCAGCAGGTACTGGGAGATGAAGAAGCTTGCACAGGATAGAGTAGCATGGAGAGCTGCATCAAACCAGTCTCAGGACTGAAGACCGCAACAACAACAACAACAACAACAGTCTTTTGGTATTACGATTTTTTCCTTCGTGGTAGAAATGGCAGTAACACTGTTTATGGCAGTTACAGACTCGTAACCTAAAGTGTTTTGAAATTTTCAATAAGATGAAGCGATACGTCTCATTTTGCCTGCAATCTAGTGAACAGTGTTAGTGTATCATCCCCGCCACATTTTCCTCTGCCACTGTAGAAGTTTATTGCAGAAAAATACAACGTGATTCTCTACTCACTTGAGAAGTACAGAAATAATGAGGTCGGTACGTCAGTAGGTATTACCAGCGGCACCCACAGGTCGTGAGAACTGAAAGGCGAGCATGACTCCGCAGAGGTCGAACCCAGGCCCGTTAGGCCCCGGAGCTTTTTACGCGATCATCGCGAGGCGCTCCACGCAGAGTCACGTCGCCGACCGACTTACCGACTAGCGGAGCATTCTACCCATAATGCCTCTGCGCAGAAAAACCTCCGGACGGCTGGCTCCCCTCCAGAACTGGGAGCTCTCAGGAGTGGCCATGAATACCAACCGTGACGTTATGGGGCTACGGGGGAACGCCCTTCCCGTACTGCCTTAACGACCCCGGTTTCGGGATGCTGGATTGCTGAGCAATTGTTTCTGATAGCCTCTGCTGCCCAAGGAACTGTCATTGTCGTTCCACCTACAATCTTCTTTCCACATTCCAACCATCTGCTGAGTCCAAATCAAACGTGATGATTCAACGCATCAACAATTACTGAAAGAAGTACCAGAGCATACACCGCCCAATCGTTCTGCAGCTACATTAACATCGTGCTACACCGGGATTGGGCAAAAATATGGAAACACCGCGAAAAATGGATACTTGAAAGTACAGTGAGGTGACGAAGATCATGGGGTACCTCCTAGTATCCTGTCGGACGCCCTTTTGCCCAGCGTTGTGTAACAACTCGACGTGACACGGACTCAAAAAGTCATTACAGGTTCCTTACAGAAATAATGAGCCATGCTATCTCTGTATTCGTCCGCAATTGCGAAAGTGTTGTCGGTGCAGGATTTTGTGCACAAACTGACCTTTCCATTACGTCCCATAAATGTACGATAGGATACATGTCCGTCGATCTGTGTGGCCAAAACATTAGCTCGAATTGTCCAGAATGTTCTTCAAACGAATCGCGGACAATTGCGGTCCAGTGCCATGGCGCACTGTCATCCATAAAAATTCCATTGCTGTGAAGGAACAGTTTGCAGTTGTTACAAACACTAAGGCCTACAGGATATTGTGCCAACTTCGCAAACGAAGTTTTGTTGTATGACGATTAAGATTTTCTGGATCGTATTGTCTTCAGTGATGAATCGACGTTTCACCAAACGGAAATGTGATGCGACGCTTGCAACGATACTCTCCTAAACTGAATGGTTTTTGTGTCATACGCCGGCCGAAAGTTTATTAGCCTTTCTTTTTTGGTGAAACACCTGTAGCTGGTGTTTCTTATCTTCGTGGGCTAGAACCACGGCTGTTTCCTCAATCGGAAGAAGCTAAATCGCAGTACTTTATTTCGGAGCAGCGTAGTACGCCGCCATACTGGCGTAACTCAGTGCGTGATTGTTTAAACGACGTTGCACCCGACTGCTAGACTGATCGCAAGGGGCCGGACGATAGAGTTCGCTTTCCCTGACCTCTACGTTCATACACGATCTGACATCATGTGATTTTTATCTTCGGATGTTCATAAACGGTCATTTGTACCAGGTATGTGCCTACGTTACCAGCTGATATAGTCGACTTCAAAAACAGCATTGTTGCATGAATTACCCAAGATCCACTGGTCAAGGTTTAAGAAGAACTCTCCTATAGACTAGTTGTGTGACGAAATGTGCTTAAATTGAACACTTGTGAGAAGAACTGCGAGCTGCTCTTGATTTGATGTATTGTCTACAATTGTGAGCTAAATGTAATATAGGCTACGAAGCCTTAAAATTGGTATATTCATTCTGAAACACCATGAAGTTTTATTTGGTTATAGTTTTCTGTCTAAAATTTTGTCGTAATGCATAACTGTGTCGCATGTTATTGGAGAAGAGACTGCAGCAACCAGTCATCATTTATGCTATCAATTGTATTTTATTGTCCTTTACTAGTTTCGGGTGGTTTTCACACTCGTACACCTCGAAAGATAAAGACTATGGTTATGACGTAAATGAGATAGTACGCCTCACATTTTTTCTTAACACACGCATTTTTTTCCTATTTTTCGCGAGTATAGCTAGAGATAAGTGACAAAATGCATAGTAAACCCAAACTGAATGTCTTTTTAAACATGAGGTCGCAGACCAGTAACGTACACTTTTGTGTAGCGATCTATCAAGCACGTGTTTAAAGTAGAGCGTGCTTGTAAGTGATGAGTGCTATCGGTGTTCATTTGAGATGAAAATTCCAAATTCCTGTCTGTGCTAAGTAGCCTCTGGCGAGAGAACGCGTCAAATAATGTACCGACAAGACGGTGTAGCTGTGCACGTTTCATTATTCGCCAACGTTCACTGACACCAGAAAGGACCCGCTTCTGTCAGTTCCACAATGGCTGAAAGAAAGGTGTGCTGGCACCCTAATTAGAACGGGGTGGTAGTGATGGTAGTGGTGGTGGTGGTGGTGGCGTGGGATACGCTTAATGAGTATGACAGGAGGAGAGCTAATTAGCATAAATTCAATTTTCTGGCGGCACGTATAAGAGTAGCTTTAACAGGAGATTAGTACGATCCCGAGAGGAGTTCGCTTATTCTTTTATTTATAGTAAGATCGTGACAGTGATTACAGCGGAAGGAAAGCTTGGGGAGGACTTTGTATACAGAAAAAAAAGATAAAAGTAAAAAAAAAAAGAAAAGAAGAAAAGGACTTGAGGAGGCAACGGAGGCGCTGGATTCTAACAATGAAAAAGGAACAGGGGGAAGTGGGAGAAAAGAATGCATCAGATCATCCCGGGCAATGACGAGCTCTTTAAGAGGGTCGCATCAGCGGAATGTGAGGAGAGAGGAAAGGAAGGCGCGAGGGGCGCCAGAGGGAACCAGAAAAGGATAAAGGATTTGTCAGGCATGAAAAGAAATAACGGAACGAGGTCCTGGTGGGAGTAGCGGTCCGGCCGAGATAAGGAATTAACTGAAAAAACTGAATGCAATAATCGTCAAGCAAAGAAGACAAAGTATAATTTGTAACTTGGTAGTATAGCACCACGAAACCAATTCAGAATAAACGAATTCACGCTGATTTACGAAAGGGCACATTTTTCAAAGAATAATGAAGATATTACGGTCGAATCCGCGCCTGAGAAACTCTAAAGGAAAGCAGGTGGTCTGCCACCTATTTCTTTCAATTGCGTCCTTGAAAAAGGTGATACAAGAATGATAAAAACTCAAAAAATGTGGAGAAAATGACTACGTGAAATTCGGCTAGAAAAAAATCTTAAAATACAGTAATGTAGGAATACATTGTGCCGTGGCTTCAGCCTGGGTGGTAACGTGCTTGCCTCTCGTGCAGGCGGGCCTGGGTTAGATTCCCGGCCGGGTTGTAGATTTTCTTCGCTCGTTGTCTGGGTGTTGTGTGATCCTGATCATCATTTGGCACGCAAGTCGTCCAATGTGGCGTCGACTGCAATATGACTTGCACTTGGCGGCCGAACTTCCCCGAATGGGGCCTCCCGGCCTACAATGCCATACGCTCATTTTCATTGTTTCGCTGCCATATGTACGGACAAAATTCTCGAGAGAATTTCATCACTAAAATTCAGTGCCCATGAATGCAGTTTGATAAAAAAAAACTGAAAAGTCAGTAAAACGAAATACACAGAGGAATGGTCACGACGGGGATGCTAATAAAATCAGGGCAAGGAGGATGGAAATGGGATTTCAAGTGAGTAAAGATGTCTATGCAGCAGATCGATTTTTTCTTAAGTGAAGGATTGTGGTGTGTGTGTGTGTGTATGTCTGTGTGTGTGTGTGTGTGAGAGAGAGAGAGAGAGAGAGAGAGAGAGAGAGAGAGACAGACAGACAGACAGAGACAGAGAGAGAGAGAGAGAGATAAGGTTACTTGCACAGAATCGAAACAGGCATGTTGTCTAAGCCTTGAAGTGTAGAAGAAGTAGTAGTTTGATACTATGATCGTTCCGTAGATATACTTGGCTGCTTTTAAAATGATCTTGAAATTATATACAGAAAAATAAAAGTATAAGCAGCAGCCTTAGTGGACTACGTCGAAGCTGCGCAGGAAATCTTGAGACGGAAGCTATAAGAACCAGTAAGTGGAGTACATTCATCCAATAAAATGAACAAGAACAGAAACAAGTTCTACCGGTCAACAACAAGTCTACCTTTAATTTCAGCGCCTTGTGCCACAAGTACGACTATCTTTTGTTTTTGTTTCATCCCCCTAGCCACACATTTAAATTATAAAAAAAGTGGTTTAAAAACAATAACAGGCGTGAAAATACGTAAGGTTTAAAAGTAAAAATGTTGATTTGCTAGAAGTTTGCCGTAAAAGATAAAAGGATGATTTTTTTTAAAAGTACGTAAATAAAACTTTTTACTTCTACAGTTATTTGGTGTAACTGGCGCTGAAGGTGTTTTACGACTTGTAAGTACAAGAGTGTAGTGGATGAAAAATGGGATTTGTCAAACTGAAGAACATGGGATTAGTAAGTGAGAGCTATATGGGCGAGTGAAGGAAAATTATACGAGATGGAAATTGTTGTGTTCATAGTCCCGCGTAGTAAGCGTGTACGCAACTTTCCCACTAGAGCGCGCCCCGCTAAGCACAATAGCGCAGGCGCAGCGCTCGTCCGTCTCCGCACTACGAGATGGCGCTGTCTTAGAAACGGACCAAATTCTGCTTCCGCCGGTCCGCGTATTAATATGTCACGCAGCCAATGAGATTGCTGCTTACGTAGAACCTTTTCTCCTCGCGGATCACACTCGCGCAGTGATACCTGAACGCTCGAGGTATTATAACGAGTGTACAGACCTCCGATTAGTCAGTCTGCATTATTCTGCGTTAGTCTGCATTAGTCTGTACCAGTCTGTAGTCAAGTTTCAGTCTGCGCCTAATAAGATTATCATATTCCTGTACATAGCCATGAAGATAAATGTATAGACACTTTGTCAAGTATCAGAGATATGTGAGAATAAGATTAACGTACCAAGACCAAAGGACTTCAGGTTGTCAATTGTAAATAGCATCCAGAATCAAGTTAAGTTAGGTGTATGCTTTTTATTATTTTAATAAATGTGTGCGAAAATTAATCAAGTTCTGTTTAAAGTTGGTCACCGTCAATCTGCTACTCTAAGTGTGCAAGTGGCATTTCTATCGTCTGACCTAACAGCAGAAGATAAATACGCCACAATAAGACCACGAGACATATTGCTGACACTCGCCTACTTCATTAGAGCGACAAGTCAAATAATCTGACGGTGTATGTACCGAAGGTCTTACAGTACACACTCCACAGAAATGATGGCGAACAGGACCTTGGAAGCGAAGAGTAGAGAGGATCTCTAATACAGAGAGGAAAAGTTATTTTAAAACTGGAAGCATGGATGGGTGGCCAGACGCGCGTTTCATGGTGAGGAAACAGTGTAGGGGAGGGGTCAGAGTTTCACGTGATGCGGTGAGTGTGGTGGAGGATGGAGGGTTGTGTATCACATTCGTGGCAGAGTACGACAGACGGTAAGCAGGGGTGAAACGACTGAGTGATTAGGAAGTGTATGGAATTCGACGGCTTTCCTTCAAGGTGAGCCTATGGGGTGGGCGAGGAGGGAGAGGGGGGGGGGGGGAGATTAATAAGCGCATACGTGCTTAGTGGGGAAAGGTAGACAGATACCAAAGGCGAGGAGGATTGTATAGCTTTCGAGGATTTGGAGTGAAAGACTGCACGTGGCAACAAGAATAAATAAAATAGAACAGTTTACGGACTGCCGCCGTGTCTGAGGGAGAATTTCCGGTCTGACAGTGCCCTAAAACGAGGCAGCCGGTTCCCTGAGGTTCCCCGAGAATGTTTAGAACGCCCGACGCACCAGGGGGGCTCCGTGGCGGTCGCTCGTAAAATCTCATGTCCTCGTAAATCAGCTACCAGTGTTCGCGCCCGTATCTGCCATCTAGAACACGCCGCCGCAGCAAGCGCCAGGATCTCTATTACTGAACCGTAACCTGCTGCTCACTCAAGCTTTCCTTTATTTTCAATTCAAGTTTTTCTCTTACTTTTCATATTTTCTCTCCTCCTCCTCGTCGTCGTATGCATCTTGCTCCTCTTTTTTCTTTCTTTTTTTTTTTTTTTTTTTTTTTTTTACACAGGCCTCTGTCGGTGGAACGTTTGAGACTGCTCACGTTCGGAGACTTTTACTGTTTACTCAACACACGCTGGGTTTGTTATAATTCGTACACAGTTAACCATCCATTAGAAATTGTAATAACGTGAGGTGCAAGCAGTAGGCATGGGCTCCTGAAAGGTCTCTTTTCCCCTGAAAGGAGAACGATATATAATAAATTGCTAGAGCGGTTCCTTCTCTTAAAATGCTCTTTACTTATCAAAAACACGAAAATATAATGACGATGAGTGGCACATCTGTGAATTAACCCCTCCCTGATCCGCGCTGGTGGCACCATCGGGAGTCGTAAAGGGAAGAAATGCGAAGAGGCAGTGCGAAGTCGAGTGCTGTAGTCCGGCGCGGCATCACTTTGATGTTCCGGTATAGCGTTGGACTGTTAAAGTAATTGTCTGGAGAATAGCTATGTCACTGCTTACCTGGGTTGGTGGCTAAATCGGCATGTGGTGTTGTCTTATAGTTATGAAATGAGACGGATAAGACTAAAAATCATTACGCTTCCTTATAGGAGTAATACGATGGCGTGGAATGAAGCCCCAAAGAAACTGGTATAGGCATGCGTATTCAAATACAGATATATGCAAACAGGCAGAATACGGCGCTGCGGTAGGCAACACCTATATAAGACAAGAAGTTCCTGGCACAGTTGTTATATCCGTTACTGCTGCTACAATAGCAGGTTATCAAGATAGAAGTGAGTTTGAACGTGGTGTTACAGTCGGCGTACGAACCGAGGTGGCGATGAAGTGGGAATTTTCCGAACGATCATTTCACGAGTGTAGAGCGTACCGTCAGTATCAGGAATCCGGTAAAACATCAAATCTCCGACATCGCATCGCTGCGGCTGGAAAAAGATCCTGCAAGAACTGGACCAACGACGACTGAAGAGAATCGTTCAACGTGACAGAAGTGCAACCGTTCGGCGAATTGCTGCAGATTTCAATACTGGGGCATCACAAGTGTCAGCGTTCAAACAATTCAATGAAACATCATCGATATGGGCTTTCGGAGCCGAAGGCCCGCTGCATGTCACAAAGCTTTACGCCTCGCCTGGGCCGGTCAACATCGACATTGGACTGTTGATGACTGGAAACATGTTGCCTGGTCGGACGAGTCGCGTTCCAGGTTGTATCGAGCGGATAGACATTAACGGCTATGGAGACAACCTCATGATTCCATGGACCCTGCATGTCAGCAGGGGACTTTTTAAGCTGGTGGAGGCTCTGTAATGGTGTGGGGCGTGTGCAGTTGGAGTGATATGGGACCCCAGATACGTCTAGATAAGACTCTGACAGGTGACACGTAAGTATGCATTCTGTCTGAATACCTGCATCCTTTCATGTCCACTGTGCATTCCGAAGGACTTGGGCAATTACGGCAGGACAATGTGACACTCCACCCACGTGTAGAATCCCCTCGTACTCTTACGGATTTATGGGCGGCCCTGCAGGATTCATGGCGTCAATTCCGTACAGTACTACTTCAGACATTTGTCGAGTCCGTGCTACGTCATGTTGCGGCACTTCTGCGTGCTCCCGGGGTCCCTACATGATATTAGGCAGGTGTACCAATTTCTTTGGTTCTTCAGTGTAAATTCATAGCCAGCAAGGGATTGATTTGCTACGTTAACTTGAACACTCCTACACCCAGTATTTCCGCTATGTTGATAAACGTTCAGCATTGGGTGGCTCAAGCTGTTGGTGTATTAGAAGACCACGAATTATTCACTTTAGAATCTTAAAGCCGATGATCGAGTAATTGACCTATGTGATTTTATTCTGTGCGTCATAACATTGTTCTCACCTCGCCATAGACTTCTTAATGTCACATTATTGCCTACATTTGCTTGTGTGATAAATCATATGCCCTTTTGTGTTGGAAAAGGTACTGTGAGTCCTAAAACTTGTAATACCTGTTGGCATAAGGACACAAATTTGTAAAGGATTGCTGCTAACACCCGAGGGCTTGATTTAATACTGTATGTTTTGTACGTACGGGCTTACTTGAAGTTACTAATACTGTGTGAATATTTAACTGATCATGAATACCGTCGTGTGATTACTACGATGACTGAAATCGTGGATGAGGAAATCCTCTTAATGCTGTCATTTGAATATTTGGGAAGTTGGGACTCGCCGTGGCTATCAGTTGAAAGCCTTTTGCTTTCCAAGTGTCAATTATAGTTCTTGTCAGATTATGTTTGACTTATGAAGCACTGGATGGACACTGGAGGTGCAGTAAATGTTTGTCTTTGAAATGGTCCGGTGTCATTTGGCACCGACTGGAAAACCACGACTGTTGGCAATACTGGGCCCGTAGCCGACTGGGGCCGCTTGATTGTGCTGACCGTGGTTCGGTCACAGGAACCTACCTAACTTGGGTGGAGCCTTGTGTCTTATAATAGTTTAAACCACTGTCATGTCATTGTATCGTAAGTTTTGAATATTTAGTTGCTTTCATGGTACGTAAATGGTATTGTTTAATACGTATGGATTACTTAAGGGATTTGCTCAAGTGACTGGCCTATGATTCAAAACAGAAAAGTGTACCTTTGCCAGAGTATCATAAGGATTTAAAGATTTTACAAGGAATTATTTTCTGTAAATGTATGGCTCATATGGATGTGTCTGGATTTTTATGTTTTTAATTTCGACTGATTGCAAGTAATGGTTCTTATGAAAGATTTTAATTTCTTTTTTTTCCTTTCTTTCAATTGATCCGGTCGGGCGTAAGAATTTAGAAAAGTGTAATTAATGTTCGGTTTTAATACATTTTTGAAAGTGTTAGTCTACCTTTTGACCCACAGTCCTCTCTCCACCGCCCACTTGGTACAGCATTGATGCTATTAAATTTTTTATGGTGAAAATGATACGTAAATTTGTATCGATACATGAGGAGAAATGCACGTGACTTTTGTAATTCGCCTGTATGTTGTCCTTTGAAATACATTTATATTGGGTGGGTGTAGAAAACGAGCAGTAATTCTTAATGCTCAGAAAAACCGGTTGACGACTCTTGAAAGATTGCCTTTAATTTCCGGGGCCCTTTCTGAAACTGCACGCATTCAGAGTGGAAGTGTAGTACAAAAACTGATGTAGTAAACAGAAAAAAGGCAGCAAGCCGCTTTTTACCCTTCTCAGTATACTGTTTACGACTATCCGAACTGGCGTTGACGCAAAGACCAATGGAAGAAAACGTGGGTTCGTAATTTCACGAAGTTATCGGCTAGCCCGAAACGATGTCCAGTAAAAGGCGTCACAAGCGGAAAAAAAAACAAAATAAAACAAAATAAAAGCCTGTAAACACAGCCAAACCCAATCACTCTTCTATCAATGGCGTGTATGAAAGATTGGCGGGAACTACCGGAGAAGTGTGGAGGCGTGGTATTTGCGGACACTAGCGCCAACAGACGGGCCCACGTGACATGCACTGGCGACGCCTACCACAGGAACAAGCCGCAGCACTGGTACAACTACCGAGTGTCCCTGGCTTGCTCTCCGCATCGATTAACGGGCTGGGCGGGGAGTCCGAATCCCTGTGTGATACTAAATGCTGTAAGTAAATTACACTCATGTTGAGAAAAAACAGAACACCATGAACTACTAGAGACAGGGCATTCATATTTACAAGATACGAACATCACTACATGATTAGTATTTGAACCATGTCGGCCCGCGGGTTAAGGGTCAACATCGATATCGCGTTGCAACGCCATCTACCGGTAAAATGTGCCTGCGGCTCTCGTCGCTCTAAACCGAAGATAATGAATCAGTGTGACCTGAACAGACGTGCAGGATGCCTGGCGGACGTATGCGCGAACCGTACCGTCAAATCAGTAGTTCGAAAGAGGGTGTATTACTGGCATGAGAGAATGTGATGCATCCATCCAGGAAACTGCTGCTCGTGTGGGACGAAGTGTGTCGGTAGTGCCACGGGTGTGCACAGCCAGAGGACATGACGAGGTGGGTCAGACAGCACCACCCATACCACCCCACCGAGAAGATCGACATCTTATCCGAATGGCATTGCAGGACAGATCTGTGCCCTCCTAGGCTTTGGCGCTACAGTGGAACTGTGTAACACGTTGTACACTAATAGGGGTAACCGAGCGAGGTGGCGCAGTGGCTAGCACACTGGCCTCGCATTCGGGAGGACGACGGTTCAATCCCGCGTCCGGCCATCCTGATTTAGGTTTTCCGTGATTTCCCTAAATCACTCCAGGCAAATGCCGGGATGGTTCCTTTGAAAGGGCACGGCCGACTTCCTTCTCCGTCCTTCCCTAATCCGATGAGACCGATGACCTCGCTGTTTGGTCTCTTCCCCCAAACTAACCAACCAACTAATAGGGGTGACTGTCAGTCACCGTTCATTACAACATGAGTCACGTGCCCGTTGTCCACTTTTCCGCCTACCTTTGACGAATGTGCAGAAACGAGTTAGACGACAATGGTTTATGGAACGACGTCACTGGGAACAGGAATAACATCACTGCCTTCGCACAAGATATACAGCGACATCTCAAGGCTTTGTAATGTAGGGCGATATTGGATACAATCACAAATCACGGTTGGTGCGTTACCAGGGCAGTGTGACCTACGTGAATGACACCCTGCCACTCGTAGCCACACCCTTCCTGTGCAGAACCTCAGACGGCATTTTTCAGCAACACAATGCACGACCACTTGTTGCTGCACGAAGACGTTCCTTCTTAGTGTCACAGGATGTCAGCCATTTGTCCTTCCCTGCCAGATCACCAGACTTATTGCCAATCGAAAATGTGTGGAATATGGTGAAACGACGGGTGCAGTGCTGTGGTCCAATGCCAACAGCCACAGATGAACTTTGGAAACACGTGAATGCAGTATGGATGGCTACACCACAGGACATCATTTACGCCTTATATGCGCCGATGCCAACACGCATGGAACAAGTTATTAGTGCCCATGGCGGACACTGTACTTGCTAGGCAACAAGACAAATGCTGAACCGAGGTGACTGAAATGCTAATCATTTCTACAGAACATATTAATGTACATGTCGAGTGAATAATAACGTCCTATCTCTAGTCGTTCAAGGTGTTCTGTTTTTCTTTGAACCTGAGTGTACATACCTTACAAACATTTTGTAATACAATGCTTCTGAGCATGGCGATACTAGAGTTCGGGGGAGTAATTGTCTGATTTAGTTTTCATTGGTAGAAGTAATTTCAGGCTTTTTATTTATTTTCGTCTGTTCCGATAGACAACCGCCATTGGGTACGTGACCCTGAATGCCATTTAGCAACGCTTGAGCCTGCGACTGACTGAACTCCTACGTCTGTGGTGGACTAGGGCTGCTTGCTTGAGGCTGTGACCTGATGACTGGCTTCACTTATTTCACCTTAAGTAGGAGTGTTTCACAACGTTCGGTGAATCTTACGTTCCGAGTCCGCTAGGCTGGTTAAGTGTAAGTGGTTTTCTGATGACGTCATGTGTTCTCCCAGTACTATTGCATCGCCGCCTTCATGCGAGCAAGGAGGGAAAAGGCTCGTTGCAAGACGTTAGGTGGGTTCATCTCGCAATGAAGGTAAGGTTTATTTGTGTCATGGGACACTTTTAGTACTGAATGTTATGAAATAGTCGATGACTTAGGGGAGATCGCTTCTGAAAGGGACACGTTTATGTCACACTGCTGCCATTACACCTGAAGACTGCGTTATACAGAAAAGAAAGACGCAAACAGATAGACCAGTATCAAGTACAGAAACGAAATATACGGAACTATACTGACTGAAAAAAATAAAAAATATAAAAAAGAGAGAAACGCACCACGTAGGAATTATCCGATTGGGACGAAAATCGGTAGATGATGAGATGTCCACGTACAGTCAAACAAATGATTACCATTTCAGAAAAACTGAACGATTTATAAAGATTTGAATTTCAGATGGTTCAAATGGCTCTGAGGACTAAGGGACTTAACAAAAAAAAAAAAAAATGGTTCAAAAGGCTCTGAGCACTATGGGACTTAACATCTATGGTCATCAGTCCCCTAGAACTTAGAACTACTTCAACCTAACTAACCTAAGAACATTACACACATCCATGCCCGAGGCAGGATTCGAACCTGCGACCGTATCGGTCGGGCGGTTCCAGACTGAAGCGCCTAGAA
This sequence comes from Schistocerca americana, assembly GCF_021461395.2. NCBI lineage: Eukaryota > Metazoa > Arthropoda > Insecta > Orthoptera > Acrididae > Schistocerca > Schistocerca americana. The sequence goes on along the minus strand of NC_060120.1, from coordinate 223,998,711 downwards.
CCGCTCGGCCATACTGGCCGGCGATTTGAACTTCAGAAAAACTGAACTATTTGTAACGATTACAATTTAAGAAAACCTTAATGATGTATTCAAGAGAACGTTCCACAAATTGGGGAAGTGAAAAACGCTTTGGTTCACATCTGGACCTTATGCAAGCAGTTATTCGGTTCAGCATCGAGTGATAGATTTTTTTGGGTGCCCTCCTGAGGTATAAAGTGTCTAATTTAGTCCAACTGGCACGTTAGATCGTCAAAACCCCGAAATAAAGGGCCCTATCCATAATGCTGAAAACGTTCTCAACTGGGTAGAGATCCAGTGATCTTAATGCCTAAGGCACAGTCTGGCAAGCACGAAGGCAAGCAGTAGAAATCCTCGTCGTGTGTTGGCAAGCATTACCTTGCTGAGATATAAGCCCAGGATGGCTCTCCATGAAGGGCAACAAAACAGGACGTAGAATAACGCCGACACACTGCTGTGTTGTAAGGGTGCCGCGGGTGACAACCAAAAGGTTCCTGCTACGAAATGAAATGGCACCACAGACCATCACTCCTGGCCGTCGGGCCGTTTGGCCTGCGACAGTTAGGTTAGTATCCCACCACTGACCCGGCCTTCTCCAGACACGTCTCAGCTAGTCATCGGGGCTCAGTTCGAAGCGGAACTCATCACCGAAGACAATTCCACTCCAGTCAGTAACATGTTTAATTATTCGAGAAAGAAGTTTAATATATTGTGTATTAAACCGGGGATCTAGAAACGACGGAGAGGCTTCGTCCCGCCGTAGCCTTCAGTGGTTCACAACCCCACAACAGGCCACGGCAGTCCACCCACCCCACCGCCACTCCACATCGAACCCAGAGTTATTGTGCGGTTCGGCCGCCAGTGGACACCCCCCCCCCTCTCCCCCTGTAATGTCTCACACCAGACGAATGTTGGCCCAAAGATTTGCGTGGTAGAGTAATTATGGTGCACGCGTACGTGGAGACAGTGTTTGCGCAGCAATCGCCGACATAGCGTATCTGAGGCGGAATAAGGGGAATCAGCCTGCGTTCGCCGAGGTAGATGGAAAGCCGCCTTAAAAACCATCCACAGACTGGCCGGCATACGGACCTCGACTCTATTCCACCGGGTGGCTTCGTGCCGGGGACCGGCACTCCTTCGCACTTTGGAAGCAGCGCGTTAGGCTGCGAGGCTAGCTGAGCGGGCACTTTAGTACATACTGAAAGTAACTTTAAAGTATTGACAAAGTGAAGTGATATATTACGACTAATACAAGTGATTATAATTTATTTGTTCCACAAATATGTCGTATCATATAGGTTCTCGTAATTTCGGCATTCCATACACTGACTGCTGCTAATTGTGAAATGTTGGGTTTAGTTATGATAGAATTATTGATCGCAGGTATTGTTTCACAGAATCTGACAACAGTCAACTTTGCTGTGAATAACGTTGCTCGCCGGCCGCGGTGGCCGAGCGGTTCTAGGCGCTTCAGTCCGGAACCGCGGGACTGCTACGGTCGCACGTTCGAATCCTGCCTCGGGCTTGGATGTGTGTGATGTCCTTAGGTTAGTTAGGTTTAAGTAGTTCTAAGTTCCAGGGGACTGATGACCTCAGATGTTAAGTCCCATAGTGCTCAGAGGCATTTGAACCACTTGAATAGCGTTCTTCAATCAATACAGCGCTAATTTTGGTAGAAGCTAATCAATATTGCTTTTCATTGATCCTAAAGTGTTCAATTCATCACTAATCAGCTTTCATTCAAGTCACTCACGGCATTTTCAATTTACCTTCCACGTGCCCATCTATCGCTCCCGCCTAAATGTAACCCATTGTTATGTAACATCAGTTTCAAACAAATGTACAGAAATTCGTAATTTTTACTCAGAACGTGAGCTGGCGACCGTGTGTCCTCATTCAGTAATTAATAGTTCAGTCTCTTTCAGTTACGTAATTAACTCCAAACTTGAGTGATTACACATAATTTGTACCGCATATACAGTGCTCCAATGAGACCAGTCTGCTATTTTAAAGGTCTACTAATGTTTTTCTAGGCCAGGTTAAAGGTTAATCCACATGAAAATGGAGCCACTAATACGAAAATTATCACTCAAAATTATATATGCACATAGCTTCACATGTCCTCCTAAACCACTCGATCGATTTCAACCAAACTTGGTACATATATTACTTACTATCTGGAAATTATCACTGTAGCTGTAAGAACCACCTACGTCCCATAGGAGTAGGGGATGGGAAGAATATGACATAGAAGCGCAGCTCAGGAACATCAGAATCAATTTCAAAATTTTTTTGTATAAAGCAGACTCTTCATTTGAATAATAATTTGTATAAAAATACTGAGGGGTACTAGATCCCTACCACCCCTAGGGTGGTGAAGTTGAGAAGCCGTGTATATAAAAATATTCTAAAACGGCGGATAATACTATCAAATCAGTATCTTCATAGTTTCTTAGATTTCCTTAGGCTCATTGGTGGCAGTATCGATGACGTTTATCCCTCACAGGTAGGGGGAGGGCGAGGAAGGGCTACAGAGACAGTTACATATCAGGAAGTCTCTATAACACCTGCAGCAATTTCCACCGAACTTGGGTTGACACCTCGGATACCAAGATGTGACATAAAACCGTAACTCAGGAACGCCTGGAGCACTTATACCAAACCATTTGTATAAAAATGCTGTAGGAGTAAGATATTCCTACTACTCCATGGAGTGGGTATGGAAATAAGAAGGGAGACTTGAAAAAATATTTGAAAAGACCTGTTGGTGCTTGTTTCCTGTGTTAACGTGACTTGGAATACTTTAAAAATATGAAGTGCAGTCTGTTTCTTATTTGTGTTGTTCAGTTCTGAGAATGAACACTGCAGTGAGAAATAGATATATGACTGTAATATGTGTGACGTATACGTACGCGACTAATGATTATTAAAAATAATTATGACGTTTTCGTGTGAATGCAGCCTTACCAAGTAAAATGCTAGAAAACTTCTAAAATACTGCACGCCCGGGTTCCCGGGTTCGATTCCCGGCGGGGTCAGGGATTTTCTCTGCCTCGTGATAACTGGGTATTGTGTGATGTCCTTAGGTTAGTTAGGTTTAAGTAGTTCTAAGTTCTAGGGGACTGATGACCATAAATGTTAAGTCCCATAGTGCTCAGAGCCATTTGAACCATTTTTCTAAAATACTGAGAGATGGTTGTATGGTCTACGAGCCAAAAGCCAGTAAAAGTAAATATTAACAATGTGCTTCTCGACAAGTTTTATCGCATCGTTGTGCGAATGGATTCAAACTGACACATTATCCTCACTTCTATTAGGTCGGAGGAAATAATTATAAGAAATTCCTCTTCTTTGACGTCACTCCTTTGAGTTTTTCAGGCAATCTTCAGGGGACGTGCGGCGGTTAGGTCCCATTTCCCTCGGCTGTGGCATACATTATCAATCAGCGTATACGTCGGCGTAGTTATCAGCACGGAGGAACGGCATCTGCGGTCGCGCCAGCTTCTGGGAAGACGCGGACTCGGACGTCGGAGTTCCCCTCCACTTCTGCCGCTGACAGCTGCCACGGACCGCCGGCAACAATAGTTCCAGGAGGGTGTTTGCCCGGCGATGACGCGACGTGTTCCCGCAAATCAGCTGAGCAAACGTTCCGTGCCACTCTGTTGCTACTGCGATTGCGCAGTAAAGCTTCTCCGCTTTCCTCACGCCACATCTTAGTCCAGCAATACGATGGTTTGTTGTGTTGAAATCTGGTGAAATGGGTACGAACTGGTGACAAATAAGATTTAGTCTAAAATGTAGTAGTCACTTTACCCGCTAGGGATGTACATCCCAGCTTCCCGCGCGAAACTCAGCCTGGGCCAACTGCTGTGACTGCAACGACTTCGGAACCTGGTGATCAGAGCGAGGAAATTGGAACAATGGTTAGACATTGGACTCGCTTGCATGTGGATAGCAGTTCGAAGCTCAGTCCGTCCCGCCTTTCAGATTTAGATCTCCTGTGGTTTCCGTTTGTCGCTTAAGGCAAATGCTGGAATTGTTACTTTCATGAGGACATGACTGATCTCCTTCCGCATTCCTTCCCAGTCGAAGTCTGTCCTTCGTCTCTAATGACGTCGTTGTCGATGGGATTGTAAATCATAATCCTCCAGTATCAAACTGTGAGTTTTCCAGAATAGAATTCGCCACTATTAGTGGTTAAATGTTTCGTTAACTTGCATCTCCTATACAAACGAAGAAGCAAATAATACATGTTCGCCGGCCGAAGTGGCCGTGCGGTTAAAGGCGCTGCAGTCTGGAACCGCAAGACCGCTACGGTCGCAGGTTCGAATCCTGCCTCGGGCATGGATGTTTGTGATGTCCTTAGGTTAGTTAGGTTTAACTAGTTCTAAGTTCTAGGGGACTAATGACCTCAGCAGTTGAGTCCCATAGTGCTCAGAGCCAATACATGTTCTTGTAAGCAGCGAAACACGAAATTTTACTTCTTATATAGTGAGAAGGTACAGGGCGGGGTAAATAAAAGTGGCCCAGAGAACAGGGATCCAGGGTACAAAGAAACACAGCGCCGCAAAGTAAATAGTACTAACCTGATTCCAGCAGATGCTGAGTGACCACAATTCATCTCTTGGCACGTATGGGTCCTGGTCAGCAAGATGCTGAACGTGATCGAAGCCGGACTGCTGAAATTTCTGCAGTCTCGTCCGCAATGTTCTGCTGCAGTTCTTGAAGACTATGACGGTTGCTGCGATATATCTTAGACCTGAGTCCTCCCCACACGAATTAATCGCACACTAACAGATCAGGTGACTTGTGTGGCCAGCTAGGGCGACACCAGACTGACATATTCGGCTGGTCATCGAATCGAACTGAGATTGGATGAAAAGGTGAGGGTGCGTCACTCCATGCTGCTTCAACTCTACGCCAGAATCTATCACCAGTAGTGGCTGGGGAATTGTGACGTTACAGTCTCTCGACAATCCAAGTTTTCATTGGGTTAAAGGGTTGGAAAACGTGCTGGCCAGGGCGACAGTCAAACACTCTCTGTATCGAGGTAGGTCAGGACAGCAAAGGTAACGTGCGGTGTGACTGTTATTAAATTCTTCTCGGTATTGTGCCACGTCATTATAATAAATATCTTAATAATAGATTATAAAACCAAGGTTTTGACAACAGTATAACAACTTCTGTCAGGGCAAGACTGATTTTTTATGCGGATAGGTGTGTCTTTGTGGCAGACGATCGGTGTCAATAAGTCAAATGGCTCTGAGCACTATGGGACTTAACATCTATGGTCATCAGTCCCCTAGAACTTTGAACTACTTAAACCTAACTAACCTAAGGACATCACACAACACCCAGCCATCACGAGGCAGAGAAAATCCCTGACCCCGCCGGGAATCGAACCCGGGAACCTGGGCGCACGACCACGAGATGCGGGCTGTCAATAAGTCACATTTGTGAAACTTCAGTGACCCTACAATACAGTAGTCTAATCATGAAGAAAGGGAGAGGGTAGCAAAGAAGCTGAACGTGGACTATCGGGCTTGTCAGTGTTTGGTAACAGTCTGCATCCTCTCTAGCGCGCACGCACACGCACACGCACACGCACACGCACACGCACACGCACACGCACACGCACACGCACACGCACACGCACACGCACACGCACACACACACACACACACACACACACACACACACACACACACACACACACACACAAAATAGGCGATAGCGGAACACCACCGTGACTGTGGACAACCTACCATTTTCAGGGAAGGCGAGAGTCGTGGAAGTTCAAACTTAAAATACAAGAAGCGACTGAAATCGTTAAGCAGCCTGACATCAGTAGAGAGGATGGTTACAAACATACGCCGTCATGACTGCCGGGTATCCCAGTCCTACGGGCCATGAGCGGTCTCGGGGTTGAAGACTCACCGGGCACGGACGCTACAGCCTAATAAACAAACAGCAGTAGGGGAACTGTGAGAGCATTTCCGCGAGCATCAGGAGGAAAACATGCCCACCAGAGACCAAACGGTGATTTTCAGACTGTCGTCAATCAATGACAAGCCGGAGATTCACTAATAGTTTCTTTCCTATACTCTTTCCTATACATTTTAGGGCGTATAAAGTTCCAAAAAAATGACGTACTGACATCCATCGGCTGCAATAAGTAGGGGCACCTGTCCTCCCCCAAAACCAATCTTGCCCTGAGGAAGACCGTTGTAATCCGGTCGAAACGTAGTTTTATAGTTTATGATTAAAGTACTTTATATAATTATGTGGTACGACACCCAGAAGCCCTGTGGTTACGTCATGCTGTATTATGTCCTCTTATTGAAATGCAAGGACCAGAGATCTCGCCGGCCTCTGTGAGTGAGCGGTTCTAGGCGCTTCAGTCCGGAACCGCGCTGCTGATACGGTCGCAGGTTCGAATCCTGCCTCGGGCATGGATGTGTGTGATGTCCTTAGGTTAGTTAGGTTTAAGTTGTTCTAAGTCTAGAGGACTGATGACTTCAGATGTTAAGTCTCATAGTGCTTAGAGCCATTTGAACCAGAGATCTCGAAGCTAGGACACAGCAAGGGCCTTAAAAATTCAGAAATCTAGTCATCCGAATTACAGGCTACTGCGAACCAGAGGCAACAGTGCTGAGCACTCAGTGGTACCGTACACCATCAGCCAAGGTGCTGATAACGACGACAGCTGGAATCTGGTAACGTTCGTTTGCCTCGAAATCCCCATTTGCGAATGCACTCCATCGTGATGCTGTATGCGGAAACGGAATTTGTCTCAAACGATGACGTGACTGCTCGTCCAGTGTCATCTTTGGACGGATCCCTGCCTGCTACCGCCTCAAGGGACGCCGTATGTCGAAGCAACGTCCGTGCCGATGCTTGTCTTGCTGCGAGCAAGTCCATATCGTGGTTCAAGGAACATGACGTCGCACTACGATCTTGCCCGACGTAACGAACAATATGTCTGACCTCTTGGGCGTCAGTTGCTTGGGGTCGTTGAGTTCATTCAAGGCGCTGAAAATGGCCCTCTTGAACCCATTGTGTCTATACTCTCATGACATCTATGGAATCGCGACCAACGTTAACCACTAAAATCCGGAACAGTTAACACTAGTCTCGATAGTTAGTTACATGTCCACAGGCGATTTGAACAACTGTTTTATCAACATGATGTGAAACTAGTCAGTTTACAATAAAAGCATTTTTTTCATTTCTGATCATGCGACTACACTTAAAAACACAGTTGTTTTTTACAGGCTACCAATTTTTAAATAGAAGGTCGTCCATAGAATAGAAGGAATTGTCCAAGAGAAATGGTTTTATGTTAGATTTCAAATACGCTTTGCTAGCTACCAGAAATTTTATATTGCTGGGAAAATGATCAAAGATTCTTTGTTGCCGCATGTTGAACTCCTTTCTATAGTGTTGTAGGCATGGTCTTTTCAAATTGCGATGGATTGTGTATGACGAGTTATTCTTACTACTCGCTTTTCTGCAATCTATACTTTCGTTTTAAGTGGTGAGCTACGCCACAAAATTATTCTGTACAACATTACTGAATGGAAATATGCAAAGTACGTGAGGACGTTAATTTGTTTACTTCCAAGATTAGTGATTATACGAAGAGCAAAAGTAGATGAACTTAATTGTTTGTGTACCTCAGTAATACGCTTCTTTCAGTTCATGTTTTCATCAATGTGTACAATCAAAAATCTGGAACATTCTACTCTATTTACTGGCTCGTGCTCATCTGTTGCATGAATTGTTTGTCGCAGATAAATGATTATAATATTTTTTTCAAAATTTAAGGGAAGTCTATTTTTTGAGAATCAAATAATGATGTTTTGGAAAATTTCATTTATGGTCTTTTCTATTGATTTTCAAAACAAAATCTGTCTAATAATATGGATAAGTCTCGCCACATTCAGTAAATACGCGTTTCGTTTATACATCTTGCCACACCTACACGATTCCTACAATGCTGCCGTTCAATAAATGTATACGATCTGATGATGAATCGCTAGGTGGTTCGAAACCGCTAATGGGGTAATAAAAGTTGAGGAACAAAACAAAAGGCGAATGGTTGCAGTAATTTCAAGAAACCTTTATTCATCACAGTCGCAGTGATCCTCATCCATAATGGATGAAAGATTTCAATAACCAACATACCAATGCGATTTATGAATGTAATACCTTCTGTGCAATGTTTCCTTAGCGTCGTGCGCTATTATTCCCTTATATGTGCGGTTGTTCTGCAATGCGAATCATTTGCATTTACAATCATACAGTGCATTTAATGCCAGATTGGCATTTATTGCATGGCGCCTTCATGGTGTTGCAATTTTAATGGTCCGAATGTACATTACAAGATAATAATTTCGATTGTATAAAATTTGATCCGCGACCAAGCATCTTGTAATCAGATAATAAACCGCTCCAGCAGTAAAAGATTTATTTGTTCAATCACGACCAGTTTCGGGCGTTTATAAGTCCATCATCAGGTGAACAAGACTGCAATAGGGACATGGATATCGTAGATTACTTAACTCTTGTTAGTTATAATAAAAGAATTTCACTGCACAAAAGTAAATATCAAGCTGATACGGTCTGGCCAGTCAGAAACACAGGTTACGCGCCATATAGGCAACAAAATTACCCAAAGAAATCGGTGGCCAAAAGGAGACAAAAAGGAGAAAAACTAGGAGAATATCAAGAGAACTGACACGACGAGGCGTGTGGCCGACAGTCTGGTGATTGGCTTACTCGTATAATCACCAGAAACCGGTCGTGACTGAACGGATGAATCTTTTACAAACAAAGCGGTTTATTACCTGACTCTTATCTAGATTGCAAAATACGATGCATTTAAATATCGAGTCTTGGCTTAACAGATAACATACTGTAGCGAAAAATTGAAAAAAAAAGAAAGAGGTGCATACTACGAGAATCTCCTGACGAGAACACAGGTGACTGTGAAGGCGAAGCGTCGCAGGAAACAGTGCAACGGCGTGACTTCGGTCCTCATCATCGCCTAATCTCTTTCCGCACAGGCCATCGCGTATGCTGCTTCCGTGGATTATCAAATTTTGTCTTACAATCCCCCTGACATGAGACCAAGTTACTTCTTCCTCTTTAATCGGATGAAATGGAGCGATTTTATAGGTGAAACATTTTCTTAACAACCGAAATAGAAGGTCTTCCCCAAGGCGGGGAAAAATTTGTCCCGTTGAAGGGTAAAGGGCTGACAGGTGAATATGCAGCAGAGGACTAACACCTAATTTCGTGATCGCAGCTTCTTTTTTTCGAAGTAATAATTAAAACTTTACGTCGACCCTTTGTATCAATTGTAAATTTTCAAATCTACAGAGGTTGCGCAGAAATTTGAAAACACCAGAAACATAACACATTATCATGACTAATACAGTGTATGAAAACAGTTGGCATTCGAATGAACTTCCAGTCGTCTCGTAATGGATAACTAAAGATCCTGTACGGTTCTCTTGGAACATAGCATCATCATTGGGGAACAAACATGGTATCGTGGCATGAACCTGATCAGTCAAAATGGTCAAATAATTATTGGCGGTAATGCGGCTGTGCGGCTCATGGAATAGCATGATATGACTACTCAAATTATCACAGAATTGTGGCATGTTTCATATTTGGAACGTAAACTCGACCAGAAGTTGCGAACAGTGAGAAACATGACTTGCTCGACCAAATTATTTTTTTCCAATGCTCCACAGTCCAGGTTTAACGGCTTCCGTACCACGTTTTCCTGTAACGGGCACTTTAGTCACTCATGAGTGGTTTTGGAGTTACAGGTCGCCATAAAATTCCCTGCTTATGGAGCTTACTACGGTTGTTCTGATACTCACAGGTTACGAAAGTTCGACAGTCAGTTCTCCAGTGACTTTTGCAGCTGTCATCCGCTTACTTTTTGTCACAATCCTCTTCAATGAGAGTCTGTCGCTATCACTCAGTATACACTTTCGTCCGCGTTATGACAGCAGATGATGCTTTTCCGGTTCCCCTGTACGCAGCATAAATCTTCGACCACGGGGTCTTTTGAAACACGAAACACTTCGGCTCCCTTGTATACGGAATCACCCACCATACGGACACCAACAGTTTGCCCACGTTCGAATTCACTTAGCGTGGCCGTGCGGTTATAGGCTCTACAGTCTGGAACCGCGTGACCGCTACGGTCGCAGGTTCGAATCCTGCCTCGGGCATGGATGTGTGTGATGTCCTTAGGTTAGTTAGGTTTAAGTAGTTCTAAGTTTTAGGGGACTGATGACCACAGTAGTTAAGTCCCATAGTGCTCAGAGCCATTCCGACAAAATGCGCTACATCAGAATACTGTTCTGACCACGGCCGTTACTTGCAACGTACTGAGGTATGTTCAAGTATTCATTTTTTCGTGGTATTTCTTTGTTTTTGTCCACCCCTGTACATGGAAAAGTGTTCTGAATAAACAGAAAAAAATTACTTGCCTTAGTCTATAGTGACAATTTTATTTTGGCTACTGGCTGCCGGTTTCGGTGCCAAGTACTGTCGTCAGGCCGTCCTATGATAAATCAGTCACAGTATATAATTAGAAGAATCTTTTTAAGAAACATTTACAGTCTATTTGTTCTTCCGGCCGGAGTGGCCGTGCGGTTCTAGGCGCTACAGTCTGGCGCCGAGCGACTGCTCCGGTCGCAGGTTCGAATCCTGCCTCGGGTATGGATGTGTGTGATGTACTTAGGTTAGTTAGGTTTAATTAGTTCTGAGTTCTAGGCGACTGATGACCTTAGAAGTTAAGTCGCATAGTGCTCAGAGCCATTTTTTTCTATTTGTTCTGTGTGATAGCAAACGAATAGTTCAGGGTGCAACCTTACAATACAGGCAGCCCCTTACTTCTGGCGCAACTGGATGTGTTATATACTAAAAGTAAGGGTCAACTTTTTCTTAAAAAATCATTTTAACTATGTACTGTGACTTTTTGAGCACAGGATGGCATGATGATGATACTACAGACTAAAGAAAATAATCTTTCTGATTGTGTAGGTCGCTGTTCCAACCCACAGTACGTCGAGAATATAGAATAAAAGGAAGTTAATCGATTCAGGCAAACCACGAGGAATGTAAATCTGAATGACTGAAACAGGGATTTGAAGCCCGCCACTGAGGAATACGGGTAGAGTGGCATAATCGCTGCGTCACCTTGCTCTGTAAGATCGAAAATATAAATGATTAAAACGAGGGGCTGTAGCTTCAAGTTTCATGAGTCTTTGAAAGACAGGTGCTTGTTTGATGGAATCTGTCTAGGTCTGTCGACAGCACTGGAAAGCGAGTCACGCTGAAGGCAGTGGTGCAAAGCTGTTCTTGGATCCTCAATTCCAACAGCTCGACGATTTTTCCGTCTCGGAAGAGATGGCAGCCACTTTGCGAAAGAGAAGCAAGCAAATACTTGGCTTAACAGAGATTGTGCGGTGTCACGTTTCTCTGCAGCAGTCCTTTCTGTGAGTGCTGTACGTGTTTGCGTTTGTTTAACCTGCTCGCTGCCAGCTTCGCTTGCGATAGCCGATTCGCCAGGAGAGGCGGGTTAAAGGCACTTCCGCGGAGTACTACGCGGCCCCTGCAGGAATTCCCGAGCTGATCCGGTTGTGGGTGACGTCAGGCGTCCCTGAAGGTCGCCCAGCTCGGCTCAGCCGCTATACAGGAAGAGCGGCCAGAGTCAACGACTCCGCGCCGCCAGCCGTCACTTGTTTACCAGACACTGTGCAGCGTGCACCGCGCCACCGCCCCTGCATCTGCCGCTACCGCTACTGTTGCGCTTCGTTTGTTATTCTGTCTGTGCCCCCTTGTTTACTATCCTGCTGGCTCTGGCGTTGATCCATTTCCACTACAATCCAGTTACGAGGCGCAGTCATTGCTACATTGTAATTGTACACGAAAGAAGCTGGCTTCTGAACCGGGACTTTGATTGTGAGCGACTTCGTTCATTGCCTGCGAAAGAAAATGGCAGCATAATCACTATGTACAAATAGAATCCTGCCGAAGCTTAAATTGTTTACTGAAGAGGCAAATAAAGGAAGTAAGGAAGTATCTCATGTCCAAGTTGTTTGTCAAGAGCAGAAATTCAGTAGCCGTGACGGCAGAATAAAAATTAGTGCTTACTGAAATGGAATGGGTGCTAATTAAGCACCTGTAGCATGCACATATACGGAAAGAAATCTACGGTAACGATGTGCAGAGCAGTTGGGTATGCAGGATGGCTAAATGGCTAGAGGAGATCGTTTTAATTTTGCTCTCGGAAGTAGTGCCGATTAGGAAAGAAGAAACGCAGCAAGCAGCAGGGATTGCAGAGTGCAAAGCGCCCTTCCGTTACTTCACTGTTTCCGGTCTTCTTGTCTAGCTCGTGAAGATGTGTCCAGTTCTCCAAACAGCCAACACAAATGAAAATATTGCATGACTACAGAAATTAGATTAATTGATACACTAAGCACCGAAGAGGTCCTACAAAAAGTAAACAAAAAAAGAAAAAATAAACCGAAGAGAGAGAATGAGTGGCCATATAAACATGATAGAAAGCTGAAGCACCTACAGACATGGCCGGATGTCAATATACTCCGTACACGTACACACTATTGGTGGGTATGTAACTGATCGGCGCTGCAATCCTGTGTGGCAGGTAGAACGGGTACCAGAGGGCGTTAGTGTTGTTCGCTTTTATTATTGCTACCAGGCCTGGTATGTAAGCGGCGCAGATAGCGTGAGGTATTGAGCGATCAGTGTGAAGGGCAATGACACAACGTAGTCGTCTGAGGAAGCGTTATCAGTGCCTGAGAGAGTTGGAAAGCGGGGCTCATTGTGGGTCTCCATTTGATCGGCTGGTCGAATCGTGCAATATCCAGATCTATGACGCATTCGGATGTGACAGTGGCTCTATGTTGGACTGTATGGATACGTAAGGCCAGGCATACTCGCCGTCAAGATTTCTGTCGACTGCGTCTGACCACCGTATTATGAAATACATCTGCGCCTGCAGTCCTATAACAAGTAAAGGACTCACTGCAAAATTTGGTGTCATATCCCACCATTGATCAGCAACCAGTTGCAGCCAGGCTAGGGAAATACCGTCCCATGCGTAGACCACAACACAAACAGCTGCGTTTGGAATAGTGTCGTGACTGGGAGGCATGGACTGGATCAAATGGCTCTGAGCACTATGGGACTCAACTGCTGTGGCCATAAGTCCCCTAGAACTTAGAACTACTTAAACCTAACTAACCTAAGGACATCACACACATCCATGCCCGAGTCAGGATTCGAACCTGCGACCTTAGCGGTCGCGCGGTTCCAGACTGAAGCGCCTTTAACCGCGCGGCCACTCCGGCCGGCGAAGCATGGACTGCTGGTGAACGGTGTCACATTATGTTCAGCGATGATACGCGGTTCCGCACAACCTCGGATGACCATCGTCGGCGGTTTTTGAAACCCACAGCGGCGTTACTCCTGGCATCACGATGTGGGGATCCATTGGGTACGAGCAGGTCACGCATTGTAGTTATTGACGGAACTCTAACAACAGACGCCTTGTGTCTCATGTGTTACCACTTATGATACAGTATTGCGATGCCGTTTTTCAACACGACAATGCTTGTCCAGATATTGCACTTGTCTCGCTGAACTATCTGTGTGATGTTGAAATGCACCACTGGCCAGCAAAATCCCCACATCCGTTCCCGAAAGAACAAAGTGGGACCAGTTTGAACGACAACTCTGTCCCAGTGGCAGTCTCCAGCATATCAAGGATATTTACAACAGTTGTTTAGCCAGCTTGCCTCAGTTGAGGATAAGGTCTACAATGGCTTTATGGTACCCTTCCCAACCGAATTTGTGTAAGGCCTCCCGTCCACGGGGGTGCAACCTGATACTGCTAAGTAGATCAGTCTGCCAAGTTCTTTGTAAGGTAAGTTGCTGAAAAGTGAAACAATTCGAAAAGTGCTGTCGAAACATTTTGAGGCACCGAAACATGAAACAATATTTACAGGACAATACTTAGAACCTTTTCACCATATTCGTACTGTATAATTTTTCTTCAAAAGTATCGAATAACGTCAAACAACTGTGCCTTACTTTCCCTATGGAGCAGAGGTTTTCACTGTTAAAAATGTTATTTAGTGAAAACTGTTTTCATCTATTTACAATAAAGAGCCAAATAAACTGGTACTATTGCCTAATATCGTGTAGGGCCCCCGCGAGCAAGCAGAAGTGCCACAATACGACGTGGCATGGACTTGACTAATGTCTGAAGTACCGCTGGAGGGATCGACACCATGAATCCTGCAGGGCTGTCCATAAATCGGTAGGAGTACGAGGGGTTGGAGGTCTCTTCTGAACATCACCTTGCAACGCATCCGAAATATTCCCAATAATTTTCATGTCTTGGGAGTTTGGTGGCCAGCGGAAGTGTATTCCTGGAACGACTCTGAGAAATTCTGGACATGTGGGGTGTTGCATTGTCCTGCTGGAATTGTCCAAGTAATTCGGAATGCACTATGGAGATAGTAGATGCAGGTTATCAGACAGGATGCTTACGTACGTGTCACCTGTCACAGTCGTATCTAGACGTATCAGGGGTTCCACATCACTCCAACTGCACTCGCCCCACACCATTACAGAGCTTCTACCAGCTTGAACAGTTCCCTGCTGGCATGGATTTATTAGGTTGTCTCCATACCCCTACACGTCCATCGGCTCTATAAAAACTGAAACGAGACTCGTCCGACCAGGCAACATGTTTCCAGTCGTCCACAGTCCAATATAGGTATTTGCGGGCGCAGGCGAGGCGGAAAGCTTTCTGTCGTGCAGTCTTCATGGGTACACGAGTGGGCCTTCGGCTCCGAAAGTCAATATCAATGATGTTTTGTTGAATGGTTCGCACGCTGACACTTGTTGATGTCCCATCATTGAAATCTGTAGCAATTTGCCGAAGGATTGTACTTCTGTCACGTTGAACGATTCTCTTCAGTCATCTTTGGTCCCGTTCTTGCAGGATGTTTTTCCGGCCGCAGAGGTGTCAGGGATTTGATGTTTTACACGATTCCCGATATTCACGGTACACTCATGAAATGCTCGAATGGGAAAATCCTCACTTCATCGCACTTCGGAGATGCTGTGTCACATCGTTCGTGCGCTGACTATAACAGCGCATTCAAACTCACTTAAACCTTGATAACCTGCCACTGTAGCAGCAGTAACCGATCAAACAACAGCGCCACACACTTGTCTTATACAGGTGTTGTCGACCGCAGCGCCGTGTTCTGCCTGTTTAGATATCTTTGTATTTGAATACGCATGCCTATACCAGTTTCTTTGGCGCTCCAGCGTATTTTCTTATTTACGTACAGTGTACATTTCTCCTTTTCTCAGGAACTGTAAAACCAGCTTTTCGCGTTAAGGTATCTGGACTTTCGTGGAAGAACATCTTTCCCAGGGAACGCGTTCAATTCCTCATCCAGTCTTAACAATGCGTCACAACAAAACACTAAGAAAGTTCAAAAGCACAAACTTCATTACTGTAACATGAATGAGCGTGGCTAGAAAGGAACATCTTCCGATGTTGGTAGACGACGCCCCTTTGTCGGTGGTGGGGGTACGCACCACCAACGTCAGCGTCCAAACTTTCTTCCCGAGAAATACTGAATCGCGTTCCATTGGCGGCCTGTGCGCCTTCCGTTGGCATCCAGTGAGAATCCTGAAATCCTGTGTAGAATGTTTTGGCGTTTTCTCCTTTTCAACTGTGAATCATCCCTTATTCAGTGGTGGCTGGAGGACGTAGGACGGCTCTCACATGCTCGTATGGAACGTCACCATCTCTCATCCCACCTCAGCGACTCTCATCCCAAGTCCAAAGCGCAAGACTTAGCTCACAAAATAAAGTATGGATGAGCTGCTTACTGGCTGCAGTGATAAGGTGGTTACGCTAAATCCCCGGGATGGTTCCGCAGCGGCGTAAAGAATGCCTGATGAGCATCAGGACGCGGTTCACTGTATAAAGCTCCCAACAGACGGTACAGAGTGGACGCTAGCTGAATCTGGCATTCATACGGCGTGGCTGCCCACGGCGGCCCTCTGCAGCCCGCAGTCGCTCTGCTATCAGCGGCCAGAGCGGTTTATCTGCTCGCGCAGGCGGACCCGGAGCTGCCCACGCACCACAGGGGGAGGAACAATGCCGCCACCGCCCCCATCCCCCTTGCCAGGGTTGTCCGCCACTTTGCGCTGCCCGGCTCCCTGCAAGCCGTAAGGGTTCCCCAGGCGAGGGGGGCGGTCACTGGAACACGCAGCTATGCAGCTGCCCAGTCCTATACTCGGCTGTTCCGCTCCTTCACTTTTCCCAGTCTACTCGTCAAACTTGTGCGCTTTATCCAGCTCTCCAGTAATTCCCATGTTTCTTCTTTTTTTTACAGACTTATTGGACCACTTCAGTCAATCACTTTATGGTCATCTTCTTCAGTGGGTTTTCTTTCCGAATTACTAAGTATCTTTTCATTCGTTCATCTACATCAGGGATCCCCAAACTATTATGGACAAGTGACCCCTTTTTCAAAATGAACTGTTACCTCAGACCCCCATGGCCATATTACCTACTTTTAAGATCAACCCCCTTATTCCGCTAGCTTAAAACAGCTGCTACAGAGTGTTATTTTTCATTTTGACTTAAGTCAACATAAGAAGACAGAGTGAGAATTAGCAATGCTTTAAGTTTTAAATAAGAACTTGTGTTAATTTAATAGGAGTCGATTTTTAGACCTCGTCGACCCCCAAAATCAGTTTTCGTTTATGTCGACCCCTAGGAAACCGATATCGATCCCAAGGGGTCGATATAGACCACTTTGGGAATCCCTGATCTACATCATACTCCGCAAGACACCTAATGGTGTGTGGCGGAGAGTACTTTCGGCACCACTGTCTGATCCCTCCAACCCTGTTGAACTCGTGAATAGTGCGTGTGAAGAATGATTGTCGGTAAGCCTCTGTATTGGTTCTAATTTCTCAAATTTTCTCCTCGTGGTCAATACGCGACATGTATGTGGAGGGAAGTAATATGTT
The DNA here is from genome assembly GCF_021461395.2 of Schistocerca americana. Classification (NCBI taxonomy): domain Eukaryota; kingdom Metazoa; phylum Arthropoda; class Insecta; order Orthoptera; family Acrididae; genus Schistocerca; species Schistocerca americana. The sequence continues at coordinate 223,981,572 of NC_060120.1, read as the reverse complement.
GTCTGACTCCTCCTGAAAAATGGTGTCCCGAAATTTCAATAGTAAATCTCTCCGTGATGCACAACGGCTCTCTTGTAACGACTGCCAACTGAGTTTGTCGCCAGCTAAACAATCAATTGATTCAAATGGCTCTGAGCACTATGGGACTTAACAGCTATGGTCATCAGTCCCCTAGAACTTAGAACTACTTAAACCTAACTAACCTAAGGACAGCACACAACACCCAGTCATCACGAGGCAGAGAAAATCCCTGACCCCGCCGGGAATCGAACAGCTAAACAATCCCAAGACGAAACGCACCGTTCTTCGTTGGATCTTCTCTATCTCCTCTCTCAGTCCTACGTGATAGGGATCGCAGAAAGATGAACAATACTCAAGAATCGGGCGAACAAGCGCCTTAGAAGCCACTTCTTTCGTGGATGATTACATTTCCATAAGACTCTTCCGATAAATCTGAGTCTTGTGTCTGCTTTTCCCACTATCTGTTTTATACGGTCATTCGCTCTGGACAGTTAGGCCTAGATATTTTACGGCAGACGCTGTCTCCAGCTGTTTGTCATCAATAGTGTAGCTGTACAGTGGTAGATTTCTTTTTCTATGTATGCGCAATATGTTACATTTAATTACGTTCAGGGTCAAGTGCAAGAGTCTGCACCATTCATCAATTCTCTGCAGGTCGTTCTGCAAATCCTTACTATCTTCTGGCGTTGATACTTTGGTACAGACAACTGCATCATCTGCGAATAGCCTTAAAGGACATCCGACGCTTTCTCCTAGGTCGTTTATATAGATTGTAAACAGCAATGGTCCTATCACACTTCCCTATGGTACTCCGAATTTTACCTTTACGTCTGTCGATTTAGTTCCGTTAAGAGTGTCGTGCTGACTTCTACCTGCAAGAAAGTCTTGAATTCAATCGCGGGTCTGCTCCGATACTCCGTAAGCTCGTATTCTTTTCATTAAACGTCAATGCGGGACGGTGTCAAATTCCTTACTGAAATCAAGGAACACGGCATCAACCTGAGCGCCGTTGTCCACTGCGCTGTGGATCTCATGGAGGAACAGAGCGATTTCTGTTTGCCTAATCTATATTGATTTTTATAGAGGAGATGTTCATTTTCCAAGAACGTCATAATTCTTGAGCATAGAACATGTTTCATAATTCTGCAAAAGATTGACGTCAACGACATAGGTCTGTAATTGTGTGCATCTGTTTTACGGCCTTTCTTAAAAACGGGAATGGCCTGCACTTTTTTCCAGTCGTTAGGTACCTTTCGTTGCTCAAGCGATCTACGATAAATTACTGCTGGAAGGGGAACAAGTTCTTTCGTATAATCTTTATAGAGTCTTATAGGTATCTCATCTGGTCCTGAAGCCTTCCACTACTAAGCGATTGTAGTTGCTTTTCAGTTCCGCTATCGGTTATCGCAAAATCTGCCATTTCGATGTTCATGCAACGCTTGAAAGGAGGTACAGTATTACTATCTTCCGCCGTGGAATTCAGTATTTCAGTCTTCTATCTGTTATCTTCAATTTTGGTGCCCGTGTGGTCGCTGAAAGAATGAACAGATGATTTTGACCCACTTACTGACTTTACATACGACCAAAATCTGGGTTTTTACTCAGGTCGGTTTATAACGTCTTACATTCAAAATCAATGAACGCTTCTGTCATTGCTCACCTTACACTCATTTTCGCTTTGTTCAACTTTCGTTTGTCAGTTAGGTATTTACTTCTCTTGAAACCGAGATGAAGTGCTCTTTGTTTACGTAGCGCTTTTCTAACACGGCTATTAAACCATAGTGGATCATTCCCATCCCTTAAAACCTGCCTCAGAACATACTTGTCTAGATAATATTGAACGATGGATTTGAATTTTTTTCCATTTGTTCTCCACATCTTCGTTCTCATCGCCGAATATGCTGACTGCTGAGATTTTTTGAAATTTGTATCGTGTTACCCTTGCTGAGCAAATACACTCCTGGAAATTGAAATAAGAACACCGCGAATTCATTGTCCCAGGAAGGGGAAACTTTATTGACACATTCCTGGGGTCAGATACATCACATGATCACACTGACAGAACCACAGGCACATAGACACAGGCAACAGAGCATGCACAATGTCGGCACTAGTACAGTGTATATCCACCTTTCGCAGCAATGCAGGCTGCTATTCTCCCATGGAGACGATCGTAGAGATGCTGGATGTAGTCCTGTGGAACGGCTTGCCATGCCATTTCCACCTGGCGCCTCAGTTGGACCAGCGTTCGTGCTGGACGTGCAGACCGCGTGAGACGACGCTTCATCCAGTCCCAAACATGCTCAATGGGGGACAGATCCGGAGATCTTGCTGGCCAGGGTAGTTGACTTACACCTTCTAGAGCACGTTGGGTGGCACGGGATACATGCGGACGTGCATTGTCCTGTTGGAACAGCAAGTTCCCTTGCCGGTCTAGGAATGGTAGAACGATGGGTTCGATGACTGTTTGGATGTACCGTGCACTATTCAGTGTCCCCTCGACGATCACCAGTGGTGTACGGCCAGTGTAGGAGATCGCTCCCCACACCATGATGCCGGGTGTTGGCCCTGTGTGCCTCGGTGGTATGCAGTCCTGATTGTGGCGCTCACCTGCACGGCGCCAAACACGCATACGATCATCATTGGCACCAAGGGAGAAGCGACTCTCATCGCTGACGACGACACGTCTCCATTCGTCCTTCCATTCACGCCTGTCGCGACACCACTGGAGGCGGGCTGCACGATGTTGGGGCGTGAGCGGAAGACGGCCTAACGGTGTGCGGGACCGTAGCCCAGCTTCATGGAGACGGTTGCGAATGGTCCTCGCCGATACCCCAGGAGCAACAGTGTCCCTAATTTGCTGGGAAGTGGCGGTGCGGTCCCCTACGGCACTGCGTAGGATCCTACGGTCTTGGCGTGCATCCGTGCGTCGCTGCGGTCCGGTCCCAGGTCGACGGGCACGTGCACCTTCCGCCGACCACTGGCGACAACATCGATGTACTGTGGAGACCTCACGCCCCACGTGTTGAGCAATTCGGCGGTACGTCCACCCGGCCTCCCGCATGCCCACTATACGCCCTCGCTCAAAGTCCGTCAACTGCACATACGGTTCACGTCCACGCTGTCGCGGCATGCTACCAGTGTTAAAGACTGCGATGGAGCTCCGTATGCCACGGCAAACTGGCTGACACTGACGGCGGCGGTGCACAAATGCTGCGCAGCTAGCGCCATTCGACGGCCAACACCGCGGTTCCTGGTGTGTCCGCTGTGCCGTGCGTGTGATCATTGCTTGTACAGCCCTCTCGCAGTGTCCGGAGCAAGTATGGTGGGTCTGACACACCGGTGTCAATGTGTTCTTTTTTCCATTTCCAGGAGTGTATATCTCCCTACCTTTCTTAACATTCCTTGTAGGACACGTCGTCATAGATGCTGTCACAGTCCTATGATCACTGATACCTTCCTCTACGTTAACTGATTCGGTAAGTTCAGCTCTGTTTGTTGCCACTAGGTCTAAGACGTTACCCTCACGAGTTGGTTCTCTAACTATCTGCTCAAGGTAATTTTCGGACAAGACATCCAGAACATTGCCACACCATTCCCTGTATCTGGCAACGGTTTTGATGGCATAACACTCCCAATCTATACCTGGCAAGTTGAAGTCACCCCCTATTACAACGACATTATCAGGAAAATTACTAATGATATTCTGCAAGTTCTGTCTGAAGCGCTCTACAACTACAGATCCTGACCCAGGTGGTCTGTAAAAGCATCTGATCACCATTTTTTACCATTGTTTGACACTCAATTTCACCCAGATTAATTCACATTCGGAATCCGTGATAACGTCGCTAGATTGTTACCAAATTTTTTACTGCAGTAAACACACCGCCACCATTGGCGACTAACCTGTCCCTTACCATAAATATTCCAGTCTGAACTTGGCATTTCGTTGTCATTGACGTCTCGTTTCAACCAGCTTTCTGTTCCCAATACTGTCTGTGCATAACAACCTTCAGTAAGCGATACTAATTCTGGGACCTTTCCTTGGATGCTCCTGGAGTTTGCTATAATCATATTAATCTTTTCTGGTCTCCGAGGATCAAGATTCTCTGAGATCGCTGCGGATGATTTAACAGGCCAATCGCCTTTGCTCCCAAGCGAGGGATTCTCTAACCTAAATAAGCTCCATGTGCACTCCACACGTACTCCGCTACCCTTGTAGCCGCTTCCTGCGTGCAGCCCATGCCTGACCTATTAAGGAGAGCCCTACAATTCTGCACCCGATAGCGGAGGTTTATAAATTCCCATCCTATACCGTCTGAGCCTCTGGTTTAGACCTTCCACTCTGCTCAAAACCAGAGGACCACGATCAACCCTGAGTACGATGAAACAAATTGACAGCTTAGCCTGCATCTCGTGTGCGTTGCTAGTTGCGTTCTAATATCTTTTGCCGTACTTCATCTGTAAATACCCTTTTAATTGAAACTTTCTGACGGATTAAAACTGTGTGCAGGGCAGCAGAGACTTGAAGTCGGCACCTTTGCCTTTCGCGGGCAAGTGCTCTACTACTGGTGGAATTAAGGCTGTGAGGACGGGTTGCGAGTCGTGCTTGGGTCGGTAGAGCAGCTGCCAGCGAAAGGCAACGGTCCAGTGTTCGAGTCTCGGTCCGGCACACAGTTTTAATCTACAAGGAGAGGAGGGCATCCATGTGGAGCACGTGTTGATCTCACCGCGGACTTCTAGACTGAGCCACACACAACTGATTTCATCCAAGTGTATGGGCCTGAAGATGGCGTTGACGCAACGTCGAAACTAGTGGCGAAGTAAATAAAAATTTTTAAGTACAGCTGGAGGAATTTCATTTTTAATAAAAATTATACCAGCTGTGTCACACCTCCATCCATATGGATGTACGAAGATTGAATCAAGGTAGTCTCTTTTTGTTATTTCTACCTTTTTATTTCTTTTAGCTTAAAATTTTTAGTACCTACCCCATTCCCTTAAATTGCACAAAATTCATATATTATACCTATACATTTATTTACTCCAATTCAAGGATTCATCTATGGTGTAGAAGGAGTTGTCAAGGAGACATGATTTCAATTTATTTTGAAAACAATTACTGCTGTCTGTCATTTCATCTGGTAATTTGCCGAAAAGTTTTACAGCGGCATATTTTACCTCTTTCTGAGCCAAAGATAGATTAACTAGAGGACAGTGTAACTCTTTCATATGATCACGATTGTCACTGTTGTTTTTAAGCTGGTGCGTGTTGTTGAGACCAAATTTCATTACTGAGTTAATATAATGTGAGGCTGTTGTAAGAATTCCTAACCTTTCAAACAGATGCCTACAAGATGTGAGACTATGTGCCCCACACACTATTCTAACCACTTTCGTTTGAGCAGTGAATACTTTTTGCCAAAGTGTTGAGTTACCCCAAAATATTATTCCGTATGACATCAGAGAGTGAAAGTATGGAAAGTATGTTAGCTTGCTAATTTCTATATCCTCAAAATTAGCTATTATTCTGATTGTAGAAGTTGCTGACCCTAATCGCTTTAGGAGATCCCAAATACGAATTTTCCAAAAAATGGTTCAAATGGCTCTGAGCACTATGGGACTTAACATCTGAGGTCATCAGTCCCCTAGAACTTAGAACTACTTAAACCTAACTATACTAAGGACATCACACACATCCATGCCCGAGGCAGGATTCGAACCTGCGACTGTAGCAGTCGCGCGGTTCCGGACTGAAACGCCTAGAACCGCTCGACCACCGCGGCCGGACGAATTTTCCAATTAAGATTCTCATCTACATGTACACCCAAAAACTTAGTATATTCTACGCCTTCTACTGACTTCTGTAGATGTGTTATATTTATTGAAGGAACTGTACTCCTTGCAACTGGATGTAATGTGCTTTTTCCAAGTTCAGAGCAAGCCCATTCGCAGAAGACCAATCAATAACTTTTCTAAAGATATAATTTGTATCATCTTCTATTGGAGTTCCTTTTACTGGATTAATAACCCCTGGTATCTTTAGCAAACTGTGTCAGTTTAGATTCTTATTTCAGATAAGATTGGTTGGTTGGTTGTTTTGGGGAAGGAGGCCAGACAGCGAGGTCATCGGTCTCATCGGATTAGGGAAGGACAGGGAAGGAAGTCGGCCGTGCCCTTTGAAAGGAACCATCCCGGCATTTGCCTGGAGCGATTTAGGGAAATCACGGAAAACCTAAATCAGGATGGCCGGACGCGGGATTGAACCGTCGTCCTCCCGAATGCGAGTCCAGTGTCTAACCACTGCGCCACCTCGCTCGGTTTCAGATAAGAAGGGAGGTCATACATGTACATCAAGAACGGGAGGGGACCCGTGATCGGACCCTGTGGAACACGTAATGTAATTTCACCCCAGTTACATTAAGTGGGAAACTTCTTTAAATCACTTAACCATATAAAGAAACTTTTTGCTTCCTGTTCTGTGGATAGGACTTAAACCACTCATATGCTGCTCCATTTATGCCATAGAACTGTGATTTCTGCAACATTATGTCATGGTTCACACAGTCAAACGCTTTGGATAAGACACAGAAAATTCCTGTTGGTGTCACTTTACTATTTAAAGACTCTATTATGTTGGCAGTGAAGTTGTATATTGCTGTTTCAGTGGAACAGCAATTTTCAAATCCAAACTGTGATTTATCTTATTACTGTGATGTATCCTATTACTGTAGAGATGGCTAACCACTCTTGAGTACTTTCTCGATCATTTTTGAAAATGCTGTAAGCAAGGATACTGGCCGCTAATTATTCACATCTGTGGCGTCCCCTTTTTTGTAGGGAGGTTTGACAATGGCATATTTTAACCTATCTTAGAAAATACCTTAGGTTATTGATGCATTGCAGATGTGACTCAGAACATCAGCTATAATTGCTCCACATTGTTTTAATATCTTATTCGAGATGTCATCTACTCCAACAGAACATTTATTTTTCAAAGATTTAATGATTTTCCTTATTTCGCAAGAGGTTGTTAGATGAAAATTATTCTGACTAGGATTTCTCGAAACTGACTCTTCCATGTACTGATTGGCTTTTTCTTTTGAACTATTCTCGCCAGGATTTCACCTACAGTTAAGAAATAGTTGTTAACAACATTAGCTACCTGCGTATTTTTTTTCTTCTCTAGGGCTAGCAGCGTAATATATGCCTGATAACGATATGACTGTTAAAGTAGATGTACCAAATAGCTGCAATTACAATTTTGGTGAGAATAGGTATGGATGTCAATGTCATTCATATTAGCTGTCATGTACTCACGTCTAGATTGATGTGACATCTATATTACGTCGTTAGTGGACTGTTTTGTAACTGTCACTGCTTTAATAAGATCGTAGATGTTGCTGTCAAGATGGTAAAATTAAAAATTAATTGCGACGTGACAGCAGTTAGACAATTCCACTATTACGGCGCTATATGCTTACAAAGATTGTGCAGATGAACAGCGATATCATTTTACTAACTAAAATTTGTTACTATTATCTTTGGTTGTTGCATGTGTTACTTCCTATTTATCCATTTTCGTGTTCTGAAAGGTCAATAAAGTTTTTAAAGTAGTATTTGTGTCTAAATTCTGTATGTTGGTTTTATATTTCCTGTGGGTATTTTCTCGTGTACATATAAATTTCTAATTCCTCAAGAATGTTCATTGCAAAACCTTTTGGTATTCTGTGCAGAATCTGTAGAGCATTTTCGATCGTGTCAGCAGTGTGATTTTTCAAGTGTAGAAAGACTGATTGTATTCGCTCTCTCTAGTGTGTTCTTTATATCTCACGTTAATATTTCTTCCTGATTGTCCAATGTAAAAGCTATTACAGCTGCCACATGTGATTCTATATATGCCTAGGATATCATATTTCGATGATCTAGTGGTGGCGGAAGGTAATTTTATTGAAAGGTTGTTATTAGTTCGAATGGCTAGTCAAATGTTTGTGGGATATGACGGGACGAGAAGTGACTCGTGCGAGTCGCCAGCCCAACAACTTTCACAGAACTACGTTAACAGGTGGAGCAGGCGTGGCATAATGTAATCCAGGAGAGTATTCGCCATCTGTACGGTCGACTGGATGCCCGAGTCAGCATCCGCAATGCCGCCCGTGACGGCTACACTCCGTAGTAATACGGCTGTTTCAGCGTGGGTCGGTACATGGTACCTCAGAACCGATTGTGGTATTGACCTGTACATGTAATCGTTTCATGTAGTCCATATGCACAATAATTCTTTGAAGTGAAAACCTCTAAGGGGGTGTACTATTTTTTTAACGGCACTGTACTTGTTGAACTCAAATGGGAAACACTGGAAGGAAGACGATGTTCTTTCCGAGAACGACTCTGAGAAAATATGGAAAACCGGCGAATGGGGCTGATTGTAGAACGACTCTACGCCGCCAACATACATTTCACGTAAGAACAGAGAAGATAAGAGAAATTAGGACTCGTATGAAGGCATAAACAGTCGTTTATCCGTCACTCTGTATGGGAGTAGAACAAGAATGGAAACAACTAGTAGTGGTACAAGGTATTCTATCCCACGCGCAATATGGTGCCTTGCGTGTTATGTATGTAGATGTACGATCGTACTTTTGTGGAAATGACACAAATGCTTTTTGGAATTCAAGTGATGAAAACCTCTCGGGTGACGCCATGACTGTCAGCTGATTTAGGCCTTGGCATAAAAATGACAAGAAAAATGCACTGAAGTGCCAAAGAAACTGGTACACCTGCCTAATATCTTGTATGGCCCACGCGAGCTCGCTGAAGTGCCGCAACACGACGAGACATGGACTCGACAAATGTCTGAAATATATGACGATGGTATCTGTCCGAAAGAACAGACACCATCTTCATGTAGTTAAGGCTAACCGGCCATTGACCTTCTCCTTCTGTGTTGGATGCACAGGCATTGCCCGAACTCTTACGGGACTCGGTAAGATTGTCTGCCGCGAGTAATGAGTGTAATGGTTCAAATGGCTCTGAGCACTATGGGACTCAACTGCTGTGGTCATAAGTCCCTTAGAACTTAGAACTACTTAAACCTAACTAACCTAAGGACAGCACACAACACCCAGCCATCACGAGGCAGAGAAAATCCCTGACCCCGCCGGGAATCGAACCCGGGAAAGGAGTGTAATGGACAGGGGCACTATGTATGTAGTGTGTGGACATTAAATTGGGAATGTGGGTCTCACGGGGAGCGTGAAAGGGATTAATCCCTGCAGTCACACTATCCTCTGTGCCCTCGGTGGCTCAGATAGATAGAACGTCTGCCATGTAAGCAGGAGATCCTGGGTTCGAGTCCCAGTTGGGCACACATTTTCACCTGTCACCGTTGATGTATACCAACGCCTGTCGACAGCTTAGGGCCTTGATTTAATTATCGATTCAATGTTTGAAGTAGTGCTGGAGGAAATTGACACCACTATGAATTTTGTAGCGCGTTCCATAAATCCATAAGAAAACGACAGCGTGGAATATCTTCTAAACAGCACGTCGCAAGGCATCCTAGATATGCTCAATAACGTTCAAGTCTGGGGAGTTTGGTGGCCAGCGGAAGCGTTTAAACTCAGAAGAGTGTTCCTGGAGCGACCCTGTAGCAATTCTGGACGTGTGGGATGTCGCACTGTCCTGTTGCAATTGCCCAAATCCGTGGGAATGCACAATGAACATGGATGGATGCAGGTGATCAGACAGGATACTTGTACTTGTCACCAGAGATCCCATATCACTCCTACTGCACACGACCCACACCATTACAGAGCTTCCACCAGCTTGAACAGTTCCCTGCTGACTTGCAGGGACCATGGATTCATGAGGTTATCTCCATATCCGTACACGTCCATCCGCTCGATACAATTTAAAACGAGACTCGTTCGACCAGGGAACATGTTTCCAGTCATCAACAGTCCAATATCTGGATTGATGGGCCCAGGTGAGGGGTAAAGCTTGGTATCGTGCAGTCATAAAGGGTGCACGAGTGGGTCTTCCGCTCCGAAAGCCCATATCGATGATGTATCGTTGAATGGTCCGCAAGCTGACACTTGATGATGGACCAGCATTGAAATCTGCAGAATTAGTGGAAGGGTTGCCCTTCTGTCACACTGAACGGTTCTCTTCAGTCGTCGTTGGTCCCGTTCTTGCAGGATCTTTTTCCAGCCGCAGCGATGTCAGAGATTTGATGTTTTACCGGATTCTTGACATTCACGGTACACTCGTGAAATGGTAGTACGGGAAAATCCCCACTTCATCGCTACCTCGGAGATGCTGTGTCCCGCAGCTCCTGCGTCGACTATAACACCAAGTTCAAACTAGCTTAAATATTGATAACCTGCCGTTGTAACAGCAGTAACCGACCTAACAACTGCGCCAGACACTTGTCTTATAAGGCGTTGCCGACGGCAGCGCCATATTCTTCCTGTTTAAGTATCTCTCTATTTGAATACGCATGCATATACTAGTTTCTTTGGCGCTGCAGCGTGACTCGTGTGAAGTGAACTTTACTCTGAGAGGAGTTCTTGTCCACTTAGACGGTTAAACTGCGCTGTACCACTGTGTGCGCCTAGCGGAAGAATGCGGCCATCCGCCGCCGCGTCTCCCCCATGTGTTTCCTCCAGCCGGCCGTGGCAGCCCTAAATAGACGTGGGCGGGGACAAGAAGTTCCGGACGTGCTCGCCGACTGTCCCCGCTCCGCAGGGCGTCTCTTCTGTAACGGGAAGGCCGTCGCGCCACGACGACACACAGCACAGCACAGCACAGCAGCACAATGCGATACCGCCGGCAACCGCCTCCGGTCCCGTCCCGTCGCGGGGTCGGCGACCTGCCGACCACCTGACCCGGGGTCGCGCCGGCCCACACCTCACGCGTGAGGCGAGAGAGAGAGGGGTTCCCACAGGACGTGCCGTGGCCAGATTCGCCAGGTTGGAGGGCAAGCGTGGAAATCAGCAGATAACACTAACCCGACGCCGAGGCGCTATGCCTCACTGTAGATGTAAATAACTGTGGGGTGTCTGACTTATCTACACGAAACGCTGTTCATTCTAGGGATGACAGTTATAGATTGAACCACCGGTTTTCGGTTGTATCAATTTATTTCAAACCCAGCTTAACCCTCCGTTACTCGTGCGAAAATTCGTGACATGGTCACTCGCGCGGATGACTGGTGTCATCCACAAAGCAAGCGGTCTATTTGCACACATTGAACGGTCTTTATGACTGGTTTTATGATTTCTTATTAAATCTAAACATAATACATTTAATATTTGTATACAGTATAATATATTCTAACGTTTGAAACAGTTTGACCATTCGAAGAACAATGTCTTCAGCTGAATTACTGGCATTCATGGTCCCTCTTGTTGCTTACTGACGTACGGTTCTAAATTCGAAGTGTAAGCTGTTTTTACATCAAGCAAAGCAAACACTTTTAACCCATACTTTGCTGGTTCGCTAGGAATATATTGCCTGAATGGGCAATTTGCTCTAAATGCCAAAAGCGGTTGGTCAACAGTAAGATATTCACTAGGTGAAAAATACTTTTGGCAATTGTTCTTGAATAATTCAAGTACCTCACTGATAGCTCTGATAGCACCCAACTTGTCAGTCTCTCTGCGAACACCTCTATCACGGGTATTTTCAAACCTCAGACATCTCAACAGAAAACTGAATCGGTTTTCACTTTTGCATAAATAAGGTGATTCAAATCCATTTCCTTTGAGTTATCCCACAACTTCCATATAGTCTTCCTAGAACATCTCAAAGATCCACATAGACATAACAAACCAATGAAAGCTCTGATCTCTATCGCATCTGTTTCTTTAGCGTCCGTTTCCCTACAGAAGTTACCACGAACTTAGATGATGTATGTATTACTGCATGTTGCGATAATGCTTATTATGTTTTCATCCAAGAACACATTCAGAATTTCTATTTCTGTCTTTTTTATACGAGCTTGATTATTTGGTCCAGGCAAATGCGTGGTAAAATTACAAGATCTGCTTCTAACACTGGTAGGATATTTATTTTTCATCCGTTTAGTGATTCCATCTTTCCCTAAAAAAAATGCATCCTCTTGTTTACTTTTTCCTGTGATTCATATTCGTCATTTTCTGACACTTCTTGTTCTGTTCCTGAATCATGACCGCATTCATTAACAGCTCCTCAGTCTGTGAGTCTGCGCTATCACTGTGAGCATCTTCATCACTCAGTTCATTGAACCATTCCAACCGTACATTAGGATCTCTACTAAACTCTGTCCGAGGTTTTTTGCCTTTGGCATTTCTTCCATAGTTTAAAAATGAAGAGAATACTAGGTAACATTGAAGGTAACTGCAATCAGTTTCAATAAGTCTAAATTTACCTACATGAAAGATCGATTGAATCTAGGAAAACAAAAAGTAATACAGACTTACTTAGTTTCAGAGTGTGGCAGCAGAGCTAGCGCGCATGACACTGTGTCCTCCAGACTATAATAATGTTTCATATACAATGTATCTTTCGTAACTGAAAGACAACAATGACTGGAGCTAACAGTCGGAGAGCTAACAGAAAGGTACTGAAAATGGAGCGAACTCAATCCAGCACTGTCAGACAAAATTGAGCGGGAAAGTCATGTGGATGACGAGCAACGGAGGGTTAACCAGACTATTAAAATGGCTCAAAATAACCGGTTTCTGAAATATCCGATTTTAGGATTTTTAATCCTATCCCTTAACTACTGTGGATGGTCCCTCAGAGCCGCTACAGTCTTTTTTGTCTTGTGGTATTTCACACACCCCTGTGAGGTGAAGTAGACGCTTCCGTGTACCTTCCTATCGGATAGCAAGTTACACATGTCATAAATTTGGCATTGTTGTTGCAATTTGTTTCTCATTTTTGGGCCTCGAGAGATCTCACAGACGTACCATAGTGTTTGCGTATCGTGTTTTTATTGAACGTTACCATTTCTCCGTGGTGTGGAAAGGTAGATCTTCTATGCAACGTTTTCTGTGTAAGAGTGATGTGGGTGTTCAAGAACGCTTCGGTGATTTCTCAGATGAATACTTTGATGACAGTGATAACGACACTGATTTCGAGTATTTAGTGATCACGACACTAATTCGGAGAAGGAAACTAAATGTGATAAAGATGTGACAGGTGATGACGATGGAGAAGGGTACTACTTCGGTAAGGTATTTTTGATGAAGAAAACAGAAGCTGCTAACTAACGTAAGCACAAGGCAACTCAACATTGTCTTGCAGCTGTCTGGACTGCAAAAGATTCCGAAATGTCTCGGACAAAACTTCCCGTTTTGAAGATGTGAGCCTCAAATACAGAAATAATTTTTTGAAAAATGAAAAACAGCAGCCTTTTATTGTGCTTGTTTGAAGTTGAAAACAAGACGTCCGTGTCAATAGTTTGATGTTCCGATTTGTTTGGAGAATTATAGGAGGATCTCAGTGAAATGCATGCAGGCTAAAGGCAATTAAAATTTTATTCAGGGCCTCAGAAGAATACAGAAAGTAATTACTTTCTTCTTGATTGTTAAATCAAAAATTTGGCGAAATTTCTCCCTTGATAGAATTATGGGATGGTATAATCGCTCCAAGGCTGAAACGATGAATACTAAACTCAAAGCTGATTCCAGACACAATTTGTCGTAACTGAAATGTGTTTTTCCGTGCAGTTAAGTTGCGAAACTGTATTGTTATCTCTCTAATAATAATCTGTGACTAGTAGACTACAAGCAGATAAAGGCGTGTTATGTAGACACAGGGAGCTGTTCAGCTGCTTTCTATTTTTATTGCAAACTATGAATGAACTGTTAAGTTTTCTCTTTATGTTATGTGACAAATTCGTTGTGGCCCCTCCCGTTCTAACCATTAAAGCAAGTGGAGCATTGCACTACACTGATGCTGCTCTTCGTAAAAGAACTTCCAGACTCAGGATGGTGCCATTCTGTGATATAACTGAAGTCCAAAGACGACAGTCAGAAACTACCATATACACCAGATGGGGCGAGTCTTGCACTCTGCATGTACACACGTACCATCTAATAGGTCACACCACATGCCTTAGCAGTGCTACACCATTTCTTATGCCATGTGTTTTTCGAACTGAAATACAGGTATTTGTTTTAACCGGTCGGTTTTTTTTCCATCCGTATTTCAGTCTGGCGTAGTTGCGGGAGTTTCTCAGTCATACAGTGACAAATATATCTCGATAATAATACATGATCACGTGTTCATGAACGCGGCAAGCGATAGCGCTTTGCACCTATAGTGGATACAGTACACATTCAAGTCACACTGCAACATAATGTATTACATTAGTAGAAGCCTTACTACGCTCTGATACGATGTTCTGGGGTCCATTAAGTGTTCCCACTTCTCGCCATAAGAGTGTACGTCCAGCGTCGTCGAACATGATTTGTTTTGCTGGTCCAGACATTATGGTGGGGAATGGAATTACACTGCGTGGGCGTACTGGCCTCCATATCTTTGAACACGGTACACTCCCCGCTCAGCGTTATTGTGACGCCATTCTCCTTCCCGTGTGAGCGTTTCCAGGGCTGCACTCGCTCGTGACTTGGCATTTAATGGATGACAGCGCGCCCGCATCGAACTGCGCAGGCGAAGGAGATCTTGGAACGAGTGAACATTCAGCGAACGGACTGGCTTTCCTTTTTCCACGACTTAAATCCCATCGAGCACGGATACGATGCGTTGTGGAGGCGTACTACAACACGTCCAGAGCACCACCCAGCAGTTGTCAACCGCACTGGTGGAGGAATGGAATGCCGTACCAAAAGAACTTCTCACCAATCCTGTGACCAGCATAGGAGTACGTTGCAGAGCGTGCAGTGCCGTCCTTGACGATCAGATACCCTATTAAGAACCATGTACCGCGTTTTCTAATGTCCATGGGACCATCTTAAATCTCGATGACTTGTTTTCGAATAAACGTGATATTTCTGTTCGTCTCACTGCGCATTTCTTTCAGTTACCTTCTGTACTAAACTGCAGCATTCCTCGTATACAGTGATAAGCTGAAACATTATGAGCACTGTCCACCGTGACGTTGGATGACGCCTCGTGCCGTTGCGGGCACATGACGCGGAAACAGAAGTATGTAAGCTGATCGGATCAGACATGGGCGGGGATCACCCAGCGAAGATATGGGCTGCAAATGGGGTATATCCATTGAGGTAAACAACTTTGCCAAAGGGTAGATTATTATTTCGCATAATCTGTGTATGAGTATCTCGAAAACGGCGAAGCTGGTCGAATATTCACGAGCTACTGTCGTGAGCATCTACGGAAAGAGGTAGGAGGACAGTGAAAGCACCACTACGTGCTAAATGGTTGGACGTCCACGACTCTTCACAGAACGTGGGGTTCGGACGCATGTCTGCTCTTTGAAGTAGGACAGATAGCGATCCGTGGCATTTCTGCCGAAAGTGTACGCACAAGTGTTCCGTAGCATATCTTTCACTGTACACTGTTGAACATGGAGATCCGCAGCAGACCACTCCATGTTCACATTCTGACCCAACAACATCGTCAATTACGATTGCAAAGGGCACGGTACCATCGGGAATCGACCATCGATCAATGGAAACGTATCGGCTCTTCGGGTGAATCAAATTTTTGCTACACTTGATCGATGATCGTTTCCACAAACGGTGGCTCGCTCGAAACGTGCAGCGCGGCACAGACGCAGGCTGGTGGGAGCAGTATAAAACTATGGGAGACATTCTACTGGGCTTCGATGGGAAGTGTGGTAGTAATCGAAGACACGCTGACAGCTGCGAACCACCTGCATTCCTTAATGCTTGATGTCGTCCCGGATGGCGACGTCATCTTTCAGCAGTATAACTGTCCGTGTCTCGGAACCAGAACCGTGCTACAGCGGGTTGAACACCATTATAGTGATCTCACGTTGATGTTTCGGCAACTAATTTCACCTGATGTAAAACCTAGGAAATCCATATAGGTCGCTGTAGGACGACATCACCGCGTACGCTGTCAGCGGCCCGGCGTTTACGCGAATTATATGACCTGTGCGTAAACATGTAATGCCGCACACCTCCACAAATCTACCACCAAACTGTCGGATACCTGATAAGCAGAATCAGCGATGCATTTCCTTCCAAAGACGAGGCAGACAGCTATTAAGAAACAGAGACCACTGCATAGTACGTGCAAAAGAAAGCATAGAGTTATAGATAGACAGACGCGTGAAGCCTTCAATAACTACAGTAGCAGAATATAATTAAATGATCTTTGACAAAACCCAAAGAAATTCTGGTTGTACGTAAAAACTGTTAGTGGCACCGAAGTTATGTACAGATACTCATGGATGAGACAGGAACTGAAACTGAAGATAACAAAGCAAAGCAGAAATTCTTAACTTCGTTTTCAAATGCTCATTTACAAAAGAAAACCTAGGAGTAAAGGTCAAATTTCATTTTCGTACCTCCGACAAAATGAGTGAAATAGATATTATTGTCGTTGAGACAAAGCTGAAATCTTTAAAACTGAACAAACTTCCAGGGCCCTGTGGACCCTATTCTATATTAAATTTGCGACTGAGTAAGCGTCTCTGTTAACTATCATCTACCATAGATCCCTTAAACAAAAACAACGTGCACAGTAACTGGAAGAAAACACAGGTCACACCTTTTTGCAAAAAGAGTGATAGAAGTGACCAATGAAATTACCGTCCAACATCCTTAACATCGATTGTAGTAGTACCTTAAAACTTATTTTGAGCTCAAACATGCCAGCCATTATGGATTCCGAAAACATCTATCGTGTGAAACTCAACTCGCAGTTTTCTCACATGACTTACTGAGAATTTTGGATGCAGGCAGTTACATAGGTACTGCAGCTCTTTGTTTCAGAAAATTGTTTGACTTAGTATAACATCTGCGCGTTTTGTCAAAAGTGCAATCGCATGGGGCATAAAGCGAAATTTGTGACTGAATTGAGGATTTCTTGGTAGGGAGTACGCAGCAAGTTATCGTGGCTGGTGAGTCGTCGCCAGATATGAGTAACTTCTGGTGTACAACAGGGAAGAGTGGTAGGACCCTTGCTGTTCATGCTGTATATTAATGATCCTTCGGACAGTATTATTAGTAAACTAAGACTTTTTGCAGATGATGTAATTACGTGTAATGAAGTACTGTGTAAAAGAAGCTGCACAAATATCCAGTCTGATCTTCATAAGATTTCTAAGTGGTGCAGGTACTCGCAAATTGTTTTAAATATCAACCTGGCCTTGGTTGATGAGTTTCATGGAGGTTTTTGAGCAGGATCAGATATTCTTTCTTCCACCTGTTCCAGAAGTGTTCTACCATCTTCTACAGCCGTTCAAATTCCTTGGACAAGTCCTTTCTAACTGGTGATTCTGGACCAGTAGGTAGTGTTGTGAGTCGATCACCTACAAGGAAATGTGCGGGCGACAGTGGCTCAGATTCCTCTCCCCCTTGCGTAATTGGTCTAGAGTTTAGTGCTGCTTCTATGCTGACCAGGATTGTGTTGAGACCTTCTTCGTCCAACTGTGACTGTCCTAAAACTTTTCTCAGGCAGCGTTTGACAGATCCCACCATCCGTTCCCAGAATCCTCCCCACCAAGGCGCGTGTGGGGCGATGAATTTCCAAGTGATGGCTTGCTGGACGAGGTACTCGTGCGTCTTGCTTGCCATGAGAGCCTGCCAGAGCTCCTTCAGCTCTAAGTGCGTGGCATGGAAGGTAGTAGCATTATCAGTGTAAATTGTGCTGGGCACTACTCGTCTTCCGACAAACCTTTGTAGGGCTTGAAGAACTCTGTCAGTTGACATATCTGAGCATAGTTCCAGGTGTATGGCTCGTGTTGTTGCGCATGTGAATAGAGCAATATACGCTTTCTTTGTAATATGTCCTTGTCTGACATACAATGGACCAGCAAAGTCAATACCTGTTACTGTCAATGGTTTCAGTGGTGAAACTCGTCCAGCTGGTAATGGAGCCTCAGTTTGTTGAACAACGTGAGCTTTCACCATCTTATAAGGTAGGCAACGGTGTAGAACATGTTTAATTGCCCGTCGAGCTCTAAGGATTCAGAATTCTGTTCTCAGTTCAGATAACACTATGTTTACTTCAAGGTGATGGAAACGAATGTGAGTCTGCTGGATCAGTAAACGTGTGAAATGATGATGTCCTTCAAGAAGAATCGGGTGGGGTTGATCTCTGGGTAATTCACCAACCTGCAGCCGTTCACCGAGATGAATAAGACCATTATCCCAGAATGGGTTGTAACGAGCTATCTGAGATATACGTGGTAGAGGCATGTTGTTGTTTAGTGCATGCAGTTCGAGCGCAAAATGTTGCTGTTGAACAACTTGAATCCAGTAAGTGCGTGCTTCGCCCAAATATGATGCTGTTAATTCTCTAGATGTTCTGTTTTCTTTCAATAAGTACCGTTTAAAGCGAAGTACCCATCCTGTAACTCTTAACAGCTTGAAGTAGCTACTGTACCGTGTAGCTGTTAAAATAGGAATCGTTGTCTGTACCCTGAAGACTTGGTCTGTTAATTTCTTCTTTTCTGACAAGGAGTGCTCTTCCGTCTGTAAAATTCGAGGCCACTGTGTTCTGTTCTTTGTTAACCAAGCAGGTCCATGGAACCATGCAGATGCATGGTGAAGTTTATCTGCTGTGGTACCTCTGGAGGTTAGATCATTTGGATTTTCGTCACCAGGGCAGTGCCTCCACTGTGACGGATTCGTTAGTCGTTGTATTTCCGTAACACGGTTTAACACAAAGGTTTTCCATTGTTTAGGGTTATGTTGTATCCATCCTAAGGCTACAGTTGAGTCAGTCCACAATGTTGCACGACTTGCATTATTGCTCGTGGCCTTACAGGAATAATGAAGTAGTCTTGATCCAAGAAGTGTCGCTAGAAGTTCCAGCCGTGGAAGAGTTATTTTTTTGATGGGAGCTAGTCGGTTATTACTGCAAACTAAATGGACTGATACCATATTTGTTGTGGTGCACCGCACATAAAGGACTGCTCCGTAGGCCTCTTCTGATGCGCCACAAAAGACATGGGTTTCTGGCTCAGTGTTTTCAGATACACCAACCCGTCCGGACATTTTTATGTGTGAACATGATGGCAATGTTGATACCCACATTCGCCAGCGTTTGCTAAGATCAAGGGGTAAAAGTTCATTCCATTCAATTCCTCTTGACCAAATTTCTTGAAAAATTATTTTTGCAGTGAGGGACACAGGCGACAACAAACCCAGTGGGTCATAGAATCTAGCAGTGTTTCGTAGCACTTCTCGCTTAGTGGCAGGACGATTTATAACATTGTCGGTAACATTGTTGTGAACAACACTGAGCGTATCAGTCTGTGTGTTCGAGTGGACTTCCAGTACCTCCGTATCTGTAGTGTTTATGACACCTTCTGATTGCCATATTCCAATCAGTTGGCTTGAATTTGTGGCCCACTTTGCCATTGGTAGACTGATCTGTCCCACGAGTGATGTAAGCTCATAATATAAGTTAATTACGGCATTGTCATCCTTAGCACCTGCTACAAAATCATCCATGTACATATTATCTTCAACAAGTAAAGCAGCTTGCGGAAAATTCGTTTTGTGCATTACAGCAAGTTCTTTCAGCGTGGCTGCAAGAAGAAACGGACTGCAGGTAAGTCCGAAAGGTAGCCGGATGAAGCGGTATGTAATCCTTTCGTCAGTTGTAATATAGTTTCCTTGTTGATGTACGATTACTTTGTATCAAAAAAACCTCGTGAGATCTCTATCTTTCCTGTGAAGAACTAACTGTAGAAATGCTTGTTTGATATCGGCAATTAAGGCTACTTGATGTAGACGATATCTCAGTAATATTGAAAGAATGTCAGGAAGTAAATTAGGACCTATTTCAAAAGGATCATTCAATGAACGTGCATTCTGGTCGTGCGACGAACCATCAAATACAATCCTCCATTTGATGACACCTAACTTTTCTTTCTTTACTGCATGATGTGGCAGATAAAATGTGTCACGCAATTTCTGTCCAGAAGGGGTGACTTCCACATGTTTCTTCTTGATGTGTTCTATCATTTGCGCCATGTAAATTTGTTTCAGTTTCTTGTCCTTCGTAAAGTTTTTCTCCAGTGAGGCAAATCTCTTCTCTGCTTGCTGAAGATTATTAGATAACATAACGTTGGGTTTTCTGGGGGAAGACACGACTCTTCTTTTGTCTTCGATGCAGTAGGATTTTGAGAAATCTTGCAATAACGTCAATTCCGTCTGATTCAGAGTTGTTGTTTCATCTTCTGTGATTCCCATTGTTTCTAAATTCCAGAAACGTCGTAAAATATAGTCTGTTGCTGGCGCTGTCTCTAAACTGATGTAGTTTGCCGTCACAAGGTTAGCCGGGGTGCTTGATTTGCTTCCACTAAAAATCCAACCTAGAATGGAAGGTACCAGAACAACTGATGACGTTAGTCGAATCGGAGGGGAATTTTTAACGATTTTCCAATAGTAATCTGCTCCGATAAGAATCTCTATGGGAAGATCTTCTGTACCATCCCTTAGGTCCGCAAACTGAAGTCCCCGTGTGCGTACAAGTTTTCTTAAATCGGAAGGCACAGTTGGGTGCGCGGAAAATGAGTATGTGCTTTCAAACGCAGTCATAGACGTCTTGGAATTAGTCCATGTACCCTGTATTGTGAATTCTACGACTCTACGATGCGTTGAAGTTGCGGATGGCATTTCAAAGGCGTTGGCAGATAGATCACGATGTTCTATAGTTCTTAAACCTAGCTCATCAATCAGGAACTTGGAAATGAAGCTTGACTGACTACCGCTATCCAGAATGCAGCGAGTAAGTTTGCTTAATCCTGCGGGTCCACTGACCCAAACTCGAGCTGTCTGAAGATAAGTAAAACCTGCTCAACTTACGTCGATTCTCCCTACAGATGTAGAGCCGATTTGGTGAGAAGATGAAGAAGAGGCAGCAATGTCAGTACAGATAGCTTTGTGATGACTTTTCCTGCACTTAGAACACGATACCTTGCCCTTCTTACTGCAGTTTCTAGCACTATGACCTCGGTTTAGACATATAAAACAGCGATTATCTTGCTTTAGTTTATCGATACGTTGTTGGCTGTCAGTTACTATGTTGCAGTCTTGGGCCCAATGAGAGCGAGCTTCGCAAAATACGCAATATGGTTGTAGCGGTACTTCTCGTTTAGGCTTTTTCGCTTGCTTTGAATTTATGTAAAGCGCTGCTGCAGTGGGCGTGAAGCTAGGAGATGACTGATATTCTGTACGAATCTTTTGTGCAGTGAGAACACCACGAACGTCTTCTTCCAAAAAATTAAGTAGTTACAGTACATCTCCTTCCGCTACTTCGGTTCTTCTAGCATGAATGACCCATTTCTGGCACGTTTTAGCGGGAAACGCACGCAGAATTTTCGGAGTGAGTATTTTACCGTATGCCACGACGTCTTCTCCTAAGGCACGCGGTGCTTGAATACGACGGTTACATTCCGGGAATGTACTGTTCAGCGTTTCAGGTGTCGCTGACTGTACAGGCCTTAGCGCATCCAAATAATCGAGGTGCGCCTGTATAATGCGATTGCTATCTCTGTATCTATTCAATAAAATTTTCTTTGTTTCTTCATACAGCCGTTATAGGTATTCCATCTACTAGTAACTTCGGTTGGCCTGACAGATACCCTCGTAGGAAAACATGTTTGTTTATTGTAGAAAGGGATGGGTCTTTATCAATGGTCGATTCAAATTGTTCCCAGAAGCGGGACCACATTTCGACATCTCCACAAAATGACTCAAGCTTAATTGCTGGTAGCTTGGCAGAGTGGAATACAGTTGGTTGTGTGAGCACTGGTGGTGACGTGATACTCATCTGCGACGTAGTGGCTGAAAACTTGTAATCAATTGCCTTGTGTATAGGGCGTTTGACTTTGTCTATATATTCCTCACAGCTCAGCACGTCTGCATTGTATTCATCGTCAGAGAGAAAATTATGAATAGCGTCATCTAATGAAACGAGCTTTTCTAGAGTTTCTTGAAGACGTTCCCTGTAATGTTCAAAATCATCAAACGGGCTTTCTGTCGTAAGAGCATCAACAGCCGCACAAAACCGCGTAGCATTAGTCCTCTCCCTAGTTTGCTTTCTTTTGAAGTTTGCTAACTGTATCTCTGATTCGTCCTGCATTATGTCTTACTAAAGACGGCTGTTGTAAGATTGTTTACGAGTGCGCTTGTGAATAGCATAAACGTTTTACAAGCAGAGTATGCGCAAACGTAAGTGAACGAAAACCTTTTAATAAAACTAGCTACTCTGAGTGCAAGTTTCAGGCTTGCAATACAAAGCCGCAAAAATTGTTTTGAAGTAACCAGTTCATGCGATCATATTATATTGGAATGGACTTAGCTTGTGATGCGGTCCGACGTCGTCTCTTGTTTCCTACAGCGTGAAGTAAGCCGTTAATTGTTGAAATCATGCAGGAAATCGCAATTTCTTCCCGGGTTTCGGCACCAAAATATTACGGACACACAACACCGTGATTCCAATACAACATTAATTTTCTTTCTCTCCAAGGAACGTACATCATGGAACATAAAACATTAATTCAAGGATAATCAATATTTCCAGAGTGTCTATAATTAAAAATATCAACCCGCTGCAGACGTACAACAATGAAACTTCGGGCATTTACACGTTAAACATAGGCGTGCGCAGAGATGCCAACCGTATTTCGCTCCAACACACCATCGTCACAAAATTACGAATGTTCCCGAAATTTTCGAACAGACCTCGTACATGTAACGAATAACCGTGGACATTGCGTGCAAGTGCTATTCTGAGATGAAGAGGCTGTCATACAAGAGGAATTCGTGGCGGGTTATATCAAACCAATCAGAAGACGCACGAAAAAAAAGAAAGGAATGACCTGATGATGCCAATAGCCAAAACGCCATTATAAATAAAGAAATAACTTAAGCGATCTAGACGGTTTTATTCGCAAAATATTCACCATTGTCCCCAACACATTCACGAAATTTATTTTCTTTATTGATAAATTCGTTTAATAAGTAAGGTAAAATAAATAACGAGCTGTATGGCAGTGTTACCTAATAAATGCCGAGCAGCTTGGAAAGCTATTTCTTTCTCCGCGCACAGTGGTACCTTTCGAAACGGGTGTACGAGAATTGTGACTTAATTGTACTGGAGTGATAGTGACTGTAATGGCTGTGTGTATTGTGTAGTGTCGTTATCGTGTTGTAAGAAGATCAGGGCGAAACCGGGTGCCAGCGCATAGCTTACTCCACCGAAATTAGCGTCCCTGCCCCGACGGAGATGTCGCAGTCAACAGTGTCACTCAATGGAACACTGCAGACGGGCATGGAGTTTAATTCACGAGATTAGTGCAAAGTATGGAGCTCAGGAAACTTAAGGCATAACCTCTTCTCCTCTTGCCGCCGATAACTGATAGTGAAAATTCTTTCAACAGCCAGGATCCGAAACCGGCACCTCATTGTCGAGCGCCATTGCTACGGGAAGCTAGTGCCACAGAAGGGTTCTAAAAGATCGAAACTTGAGGCTCGTTTTGCTCAGACTTCTATAGTAGTAGACTGCTCTTAGTTATTTACGACCACGGTAGTAATCACTGCCAGGCGGGCAGTTGAAACCGACCACACATTACTGCAATGTAAAAGTTTCAATCGCTTTGGTATTACAGTTATTACTTTATTTTATAAACATTTATAACATTATAACTACCGTAGAAATGTAATTCTAACCCACTAGAGGTTGACTGGCATTACACGTATAGCGAGATAGCTTTACGAAACAACCACCTGGTCCATAATCTTGGGCGGTAATTGAACGCGTAAATAACACCGCACAATAAATTTTGCTACTAAAGAAAATTTTACAGATTAATTCTTATGAGCCACTTTGTAAGATAAGGGTTGCAGTGATTATGGAAGCAATAGAGAGAGTAATTTGCGGAGGATTCTTTCCCTTCTCAATTGAGATCGAGGCCTCCCTTCGCTAAACACCGGAACGTCTAAAAAGAAATGTAATTACCAGTTTACGCGCAGAGCAGTAAACCCGAGCATTACAGGGTGGCTGGAAGTGCTGCTATGTCCGGCAACGCGGTAAATGCCTTTGTCTAGGGCAATTAGCATAAACTCAATGCGACGCGGCAAGAATGCGGAAGGTAGAAGCGGAATAACTACGCAGAGCCCCAGGAATGCGCCATTACAGGATTTTATTTTTAAAGAGGAACATGTTACGACCAAATGAAACACGTTAGCTGGAGTTGCTAATTTGTATCAAGTTTGTGCGATCCAAACAGTACTTGACATTTGATACACGTAAAGTGGCCATGGGCAATGGCGAATGTAAGAATACTCACTTGTTTGTCTGTCACGCTGCATCTACAGCTACACCCCGTAAGTCATCTTACGGTGTGTAGGAGGATACTATTGGTACCACTATATTTTTGCCCGTACCGTGTTCCAATCGTGAATGGCACGTGAGAAGTACTAGCTCTAATTTCTCGGATTTTCTCGTTGCGGTCATCTCATGTGGTAGGAAATATTGTGTCGGTAACCTAATCTCGGCACTTGTATTGTGTTGTATTGTATGGAACAGGGGACCTAGAAACGACGGAGAGGCCTCGTCCCTGCCGTAGCCCTCAGTGGTACGCAACCCCACAACTGGCTACAGCAGTCCACTCACTTCACCGCCGCCCCACGCCGAACCCAGGCTTATTTTGCGGTTCGGCCCCCAGTGGACACCCCTCCCCCCCCCCCCCCCCCCTCCGGGAAAGTCTCATTCCAGACGACCTAACCCCAATGTTTGCGTGGTAGAGTAATTATGGTGTACGCGCACGTGGAGAAAGTGTTTGTGCAGCAATCGCGGACATAGTGTAACTGAGGCGGAATAAGGGGAACCAGCCCGCATTCGCCGAGGCAGGTGGAAAACCGCCTAAAAACCATCCACAGACTGACCAGCACACCGGACCTCGACACTAATCCTCCCGGCGGATTCGTGCCACGGACCAGCACGCCTTCCCGCCCGGAAAGCAGTGCGTTAGACTACAGTAATAAATCTCTCCGTGCTGCAGGACGCCTCTATTGTAAGGTCTGCCAGTGGAGTTTTCGATCATCTTCGTAATGCTCGATCGCCGACTATAAGATCCTGAGACGAAGCGCGCAGCTTTTCGATGGAAGTTGTCTGTCTTTTCTAGTAATCAAAATTTGGTGAGCGTCCGAGACTCATGATAAATATTCAAGAATATGTCGAACAAACAGTTTGTAAGTCTCTTATTTCTTTGAGACATCGTTTCCTTAATATTTCTCCATTGAAAGCATGGCATCTGCTTCTTCTAAAGTTTCATGTCGCCATCCCACTTCAGATGGGTCCAGCTGGTCAGTTCTAGGCTTTTTTTCGATACTGATAAAAAGAAACTGTTGTGTAATCGTGCAGCAGTAGAGTTTTCCGCCTATTTATGTACATTTCGTTACATGTATTTACGTTCACGTCATTTGCCAGTCCCTGCACTAACCACCGATCTTCTGCAGGTCCTCCTGCACATTGCTGCAGACCTATGGCATTGCTGTCTTCTTATACACAACCACATCTGCCAATAGCGTCCTGGAATTTAACCCTTTGACTGCTACAGATGTTTTTTGCTCCCGTGGGGAGCGACAGCCTCTAATGGCTCACGGCCGAAAATAGCTATTAGCACGATTTTAGTAAAGCACAATACAGTATACAATGGGCAATGTATTCTTTTATTACGCTGCAGATGTGTGCTCTCTGCATTTCATGGTGACTGCAGCTTTGTTGACGCGACACTGCTTGCCCAACTCTGCTAGCTGTGCCACGAGAGAGTGCTGTGGCTGCTACGAAATACTTGTCATCCAATTTTAAGAAAAAAATATTTTTGCACGTCTCACAGTCTGATATCTACGCTCGATAAAGGAGCGAATTTATATTCGTTATTCGTCATACTTACTGTGCTCCTTCAAATTAAGTAACGCATGGCACGAAATTTTGAAGAGCTCGTAGAGGTAAAAAGGCATTGCATAGACTTTGCATACGGTTGATTTTAGCTCATACATTCCTGTGTATGAAATGTAGATTTTGTTGCTGTTGTTGTTGTTGTTGTCTTCAGTCCCGAGACTGGTTTGATGCAGCTCTCCATGCTATTCTATTCCGTGCAAGCTTCTTCATCTCCGAGTAACTACTGCAGCTTACAGCCTACTGAATCTGCTTCGTGTATTCACCTTTTGGCCACCCTCTACGAGTTTTACCCTCCACGCTTCCCTCCAATACTTAATTGGTGATCCCTTGATGCCTCAGAACGTGTCCTACCAACCAATCCCTTCTTCTAGTGAAGTTGTGCCACCGATTCCTCTTCTCCCCAATTCTATTCAGTACCTTCTCATTAGTTACGTGATATAACCATCTAATCTTCATCATTCTTCTGAAGCACCAAATTTCGAAAGCTTCTATTCTGTTCTTGTCTGAACTAGTTACCGTCCGTTCGTCACTTGCATACATGGCTACACTCCACACAAATACTTTCAGAAAAGACTTCTTGACACTTAAATCTATACTCGATGTTAACAAATTTCTCTTCTTTAGAAACATTTTCCTTGTCATAGCCAGTCTACATTTTATATCCTCCCTACTTCGACAGTCATCAGTTAATTTTCTCCCCAAATAGCAAAACTCCTTTACAACCTTAAGTGTCTCATTTCCCAATCTAATCCCCTCAGCATCACCGGATTTAATTAAACTACATTCCATTATCCTCGTTTTGTTTTTGTTGATGTTCATCTTATATCGTCCTTGAAATGTAGATACTATATCGAAAATTTATTAAAAATTGAGAGCAGAACGGTATCTAATATCGTTCCCAAGATATTGGTTTTCATATGCGGCATATAGTCTACACGGTGCCCCCAGCTCTGTCCCTGAGCACTGGGAATCTTTCAACGATTCTCAAATTTTGTGAACTGTTCTCGAAATCGAAACGAGGTTTTCCTACATATGGTAGCACGTCAAAAGCTACGCATGTTATATAATGAAAATTGGAAACTTGTTTCATTCACAGAGATATGGAAGTAATTCGGCCGCACCAGTTAAAGTTTCGGAGGAACGAGATGCGTAAACACATCAATAGCGCTTAAGCAAAACATAGAGGCAGTGATCAAACACGTCCTCAGCAGCTACAGAGTGGCGGAGTGTGGCGAGTGAACTCGTCCACATTTAATATTACCCATTACAGATGTGAGGTAATGGTTGACAAGTTTTTACAGTAATAATCGGTAACGTTTAACTGTATTTCTGTCGTAAATACACTTCAATAAAGGGTTTCGAGAGGCAGTGCTCTCATAACCAGGTTATAAAACTTAGCTCACGAGGTAAAAACATTAAAAAAGTCTACCAGCAGTAATAACAGCGACGTTCGCAAGACAATATAACATAATAATATGAATTCCGCAATTATTACTGTTGGGTGATTTTTTAGTGCTTTAAAATCGTGAGCTAAGTTTTAGAAGCTGATGACGAGCCCACTGTCTCTCGAAAAGGGTTGTTAAGCTTCTTGGAGCTTCCGACGTTATCCAGACACACAACCATAATTATAGCCCCCTCCTAATTCTACGTTAATGGTCTTCTGGAGAAATACACGCATCAACAAAAGTTTTGCGTTACCTCGGTTCCCAGAACTCCCGAAGATAGACGTTGACTGTGGATATTGTATCACGGACACAGTCCCTTTGACTGTTCAGAGAGGTCACCAAACCTGCCCAAAGATGTAAACAGCCATGCATGAGTAGTGGAGTAGCGTCTATTAGACGGAGGGGCTCCGACAGCCGATCAGTTCCAGTCACTCCACCAGGAAGGAGGTACACGGCTCCTGTTGCCTGTAGTTCGACCATGCCTAGACGGTCAGTATCGCGGTTCGATCGCGCCCGCATTGTTAATTTGTGCCAGGAAGGGCTCTCAACAAGGGAAGTGTCCAGGCGTCTCGAAGTGAACCAAAGCGACGTTGTTCGGACATGGAGGAGGAGATAAAGAGAGACAGGAACCGTCGATGACATGCCTCGCTCAGGCCGCCCAAGGGCTACTACTGCAGTGAATAACCGCTATCTACGGATTATGGCTCGGAGGAACCCTGACAGCAACGCCACGATGTTGAATAATGCTTTTCGTGCAGCCACAGGACGTCATGTTACGATTCAAACTGTGCGCCATAGGCTGCATGATGCTCAACTTCATTTCCGGCGTCCACGGCGAGGTCCATCTTTGCAACCACGACACCATGCAGCACGTTACAGATGGGCCCAACAACATCCAAAATGGATCGCTCAGGAATGGCATCACGTTCTCTTCACCGATGAGTATCGCATATGCCTTCAACCAGACAATCGTCGGAGACGTGTTTGAAGGCAACCCGGTCTGGCTGAACGCCTTAGACACACTGTCCAGCGAGTGCAGGAAAGTGGAGGTTCCCTGTTGTTTTCGGGTGGCATTATGTGGGACCGACGTACGCCGCTGGTGGTCATGGAAGGCGCCGTAACAGCTATACAATACGTGGACGCCATCCTCCTACCGATAGTGCAGTATAGTGACGAGTCATTCGTCTTCGTGGACGCCAGTTCGCCCCCATATCGTGCACATCTTGTGCATGACTTCCTTCAGAATAACGACGACGTACGACTATAGTGGCCAGCATGTTCTCCAGAGCATCTCAAGATGACTGTCGGCCTGTTACGCACTGTACATTAATAACAAACCAAAGGTATCTGGCAGAGATCATTCTGTTTCACCTAAAATACATTCCCTGGAAGAAACATGAAGCACCCAGACGGGAATGAAGAAACGAAATGGAACTCCACGTTTCGAGAAGGTATGTGGTAGTCTTTCAGTAATTACAAAATGGAGTCAAATTACAAAGAATGTGATAGTATGAGGCAGCTTATCAGTATGACATTCCATATGATCTGGATGAGATGCATGCACCGATTCGGTTGGGAAGGGTGTCGTAAGGCTGTTGAATCTTCTCCTCAAGCAAGTTGACTCACAACTATTCTAACTAGTCCTTGATATTGGCACTGGGACGAAGTTGAAATCTGAGTTCACCCCACACATGTTCTGTCGAGGCAGATCAGGAGACGCGTGTGATTTGTGTACGACCATTGTCCTGCTGAAAAGTGGCACCACTGTACTGTGACACTATTAAGCAGAATGCCCGTGACATACCGGTGTGACGTCAGAGTTTCCTTAATCGTTACCGGCCATGACCTGAAGTCATACCCCATAGCTCCCTGCACCATGATGCCAAGAATAGCACCGTTGTGCCCCTCCAAAACACTGGAGGAATGTGACCGCACCCGAAACCGTCATGATGACTCGCTGTAGATGGTCATTCGGAGTATTGCAGAACCACCATTAATCGCTGAACACAATCAATTCGACAGCATTCATCAGCAGTCAATGCTTGCCGGTCACGGCACCTCTCAAGACGCAGCCGTTTGTGGTGTGGTGGTAACGGCCGCAGACACATGGGGCGGTAATTCCCCAGTTCGGCTGCTGCTTGTCACCGATGAATGGACATAGAATGTAG
This sequence comes from Schistocerca americana, assembly GCF_021461395.2. Lineage (NCBI taxonomy): Eukaryota > Metazoa > Arthropoda > Insecta > Orthoptera > Acrididae > Schistocerca > Schistocerca americana. The sequence goes on along the minus strand of NC_060120.1, from coordinate 223,951,850 downwards.
CAAGAAGACGGTTACTTGTTACTGGATCGTAGGCGCAAATGTTCAGGGACTGCGATACGTCTGATGTATAATTGAGCCGTGCGTAGCTGGTGTTCGTGCCATCTCTTATTTAACATCCTGTTTTTGCAGTACTGCCACCTCTTTATGCTAGTTTCTATTACTTGTGTCACTGAGTTGCTGCTTTGCCTGCCCGTAAGCGGCAGCAGCAGCTCTTACCGATATATGACCTGCTGTATTATCTTTGCTGGACTGTTATTACTTCCCGGTCGTCGTGTGTCGACCAGTCGGTTGGAACGTGCCAGCAGTTAGTTCGGACCTGGCAGTGTTTGAGTTGGCACGCGGCACAAGTTCAGTCGAGGCGCGGCAGCAGTGAGGTCCGGACCGCCATGACTCGCCCGACGGTTGCCGACACACATGATTGGAGTGGCGACGACTTTGGTGGTCGACGGTCGGTCATCTTGCCGGATGACGTGTATTTGGCCGGCGATCGCTTATGGGTTGGCTGTGTGTGTCGACTCGTGATTCGTCCCTGTTATTGTACAGTCACTGCTGTTAGCATTGTCTGGTTCTTCGTGCAAGTGTTCGTGAAACTGTGTGTAGTTTGTGTGATTTTGATTGACAAGTTATTTTAAATGTTGTCGCCGTACTGGCTCTGAGGAGTCGGTCGGTTGGCGAGGAGCAGCCAGGTATCATCGGCGGGGCGTAGTTTGGCCGGGGCCCGCTGGCGGTCTCTACGCGGTGTCGGAGAGTGTGGCGCTGTTCCCATTGCTACGAGGTCCGTGGCTCACCGACCCTGGACACGAAAGTTGAGTTTTGATTTAACCTACCAGCAAGTCAAGACTGTTCACGTTGTGTCGTTTGGAGTTCGTTGACGGCCGTTAGGATATTCCGGCCAGAAACAACGTGGTTTTCAAGTTGGAAAATTCTAGCCACTCTCTGGTGGAGTTTCACTGCATTTGGTTATTTCAATTGAACTGCACCAGCGGAATCTTCTGCCTTGTGGCCGTTAACGTTCCGGTTACCTGCCCTGGCCGTTAACGTAAATTTCAGGCAGTGTAGTTTCCTCATCGTGTTGTTGCTGTCCAGCACAGTGTGTAGTTTGACAGTTCCGTGCATGATTGGTTGTGGGCACCAATATCTTCTACGCTGTTCCGTTGAACTCCCTGTTGTGCCCTGGTCAGGTGAAGTGGAACTTATCTTGTCGGTGAGCCCGCTGACTGTCGGTCGGTTGGGTTGTCGTCGGATCGTGAATGGTTGGCCCGACTGCCTGTCTCACCTAAGTGAGTGTTAGTGTTAGAATTACAGGCCGACCTTCGAACATCTGGGCGCCCTTGTGTAGACTGCCTTATATTTTTAAAATTTGTTCTTGTTGTTGGTACTTGTGTGGCTTCTAGCCGGTTTTGTGTTTTAAATTAGAGTTGTTTTACTCTTAAGGCCTCCAGCCTAGTTTAAAGTACTGTTTCACGTAAGTCCTTTGGCATTTAAAAAAAATTTTTGAATTTGTAAATCTTAGGCCTTCAGCCGATTTGAATTTAACTTGTTTACTTCAGCCTAGCTAATGAAGGCTTGCCTTTTAAATTTCTGATTATGCTTGTGTTTTAAGTTATTGGCCTTCAGCAGTTTTTAAATTGAAGTGGCTTTCAGCCGGTAATTAAGTCCCAAAGATTAAAGCTGTGTGTTAAATAAATTTTTTTGGGCTCTTGTAATGTTTGATCAAACAATAAAGTTGTATGTTCGAGTGTAACTGACAGCCCCTTATTTTGGCCCATTTCCACAACTTATTCTATCTGTCCTGTCCTGCGGGTTTAGCAGGGCGTCTATAATGCAGTGATCCTCCCTTGTGATGAACAGACGTGGCCGACCGGCACCTTTACAAGTATGCCTGCTCCCACCTTTCCATACAGTCCAACATCGGACCAATGCGCAACAAGTCTAGATGTTGCACGATTCAACTAGCCAACCCTTAGAAGACTCAAAATAATACCGCTTTCAAACTGTCAGGTGCAATAATGCTGTCTCATACCAATACGCGCCATCTCCGCGTCCTTCACCGTGGTCACTCAACAGCTCTTGAAAGGAATGTGTCAGAACTCTCCATTGCATTGAAAACAATATAGTCAACGCTATTCTTTGCATCGTGTAAGCACTCAGGTATCGATAATAACGATCAGAGGGCGAAACATGAGAGCGCGATTCTGAGCATTGTTGTGAGACGATGTCTGTCTGCGGGAATGGAAGTAGTAGTGTCGGTTGAGAGCTCGGAGGCAGAAAACGTATCACGCTGCCCTCACGTCAGTGACGGAAGATCTTACCACACTCAAGGCCTCATTTCTTTTATACAGCAAGGAAAGATTTAGATGGCTTAACTACGCTTGAAAATGGAATTCAAGGTAAAATTCACAAGCAAAGCGCAAAAGCAATTGCGTGGTTAGGCTCGTGATTGAAACTGTGTGCCGGACCGAGACTCGAGCTCGGGACCTTTGCCTTCCGCGGGCAAGTGCTCTACCTCTGAGCTACCCAAGCACGACTCAAGCAAAGGTTCCGAGTTCGAGTCTCGGTCCGGCACACAGTTTTGATCTGTCAGGAAGTTTCATATCAGCCCACACTCCGCTGCAGAGTGAAAATCTCATTCCAGACTCGTGATTGTTAGTTCGATATTGCAATAATCCTATGTTTGCTTGTCAGTTAAAGAAGCCTCCTTATCCTGCCAATAATAATAATTATTCTCCACGTCTAATTAATAAATAAATGCTGTGGTTATTAAATGTTCATGTGACTTTGAAATTGAAATAATTTGTTAATCTGGCACTCAGCCCTTATTGACACTTATACGATCAAAAAATGGTTCAAATGGCTCTGAGCACTATGGGACTCAACATCTTAGGTCATAAGTCCCCTAGAACTTAGAACTACTTAAACCTAACTAACCTAAGGACATCACACACACCCATGCCCGAGGCAGGATTCGAACCTGCGACCGTAGCAGTCGCGCGGTTCTCGACTGCAGCGCCAGAACCGCTAGACCACCGCGGCCGGCACTTATACGATCATTGTGAGGCATTTCATCATTATTAATACTTGTTCATGGTGCTTCTGAAGTTTTATATAGGCTTAATTAATGAAATTATCTAGTAGTTAACAGGACCCAAGAAAACTCCTTTTTATTAAATTCATTCTTAGTAACAATAAGTTTTAGGCGCTGCTGCTGCATGCTGCTCCAAATTGCTGTAAACCACATGGAAAAAGGCAGTCTTCTAAAAAGGTGAGCACAAAACGTAGGGCCAAAAGAGAGGCACTGACACACCACAACATGTCATCTATTCTAATCCAGTAAATTCCGTTGCACAAGTCTGATTGTATATCACTTGAAAGCCATTATTAAAAACGCAGTCAGATAGCTTATCCAAATGTTAGTTTTAAGTGTTTCATGTAACGATCTGTTGAGGGTTTAAATGACAGTGAAACTGACACTCAAACAACACGCACACAATGTTATGTAGGTTAGATTTCGATTACTGATAGCTTAGGTTGCTTATCGAGTCTATTTTCAGTGAGGAACATACGCAATATTGGCTGTAGCTACGTTACAGGTTGGTTGCATGTACGTCACTTTAGCCGCTGCTGCTCCATACTGTTGTGGAGCAACGTTACACTCTTCACGTCTCTTTAATGCCCTACCGGGCCTGTTAGCAACACCATATACGAGCAATACTAATGCACTCTGTTTGTCGTTCTACCTGCCACAGAGAATTACAGTTGTGCTCATTAACATACCCACAGATTGTGTCTGCATGTACCAAGTTACGTTGACATTAGACCAAGTCTTCTAGTTGCCTCACTCTTTTTGTCAGGCACTGTAACAAATTTGGAAATTTGTGGTAAAGTATTATGGGATCAAATTGCTGAGGTCATCGGTCCCTAAGCCTACACAGTACTTAATGTATTTTAAACTAACTTACGCTATGGACAAGACAGTCACCCATGCCCGAGGGATGACTCGAACCTCCGACGGGGGCAGCCGCACGGACCGTAACAAGGCGCCTCAGACCGCGCGGCTACCACATGCGGTGCACTGTAAGATTCCAGAGTCATGGAGTGCTCTTTAAGCTCTTAATGGACAGGAGCACTTTCGAGCTGGTCTTTTAAGCAAACAAACAAACTGTTCCACTAGGAGCACCTGCGTAGTTTTATGGTTTATGTGGATGCAGTAGATCTCGAGTGGCCAGCAGGAAGTGTCCTGTGGTCTAAATCGGCAATTGCGGGAGCAGATGCGCCACTCGGCATGCCACAGCAGCGTCCATCTCTTCTGGGAGGGGCCTTCGCTCTGGTCCCGAAGTAACGGTCCACTGCTCCGGCGGGCCAGAAAACGAAAACAAAACGGGACGAGGCGCCGCGGAGAGGAGCCGGCTATGCTAATGCGGGCAGCGGCCTCAGATGGGTGGGCGCGGAGCCACGAAACCCGCGAGGGGCTGACGATCCGACCAAGAAAGCGCGCAGCGCGGCGTGGGCATCACTGCGTGACGTCATGTCACGGCGGCGAGCATGCGCCCGCTGGTTATTGCCGCGTCGTGCCGCGCGGCCTGCGGAAGGCGTCCTCCGAGATGTTTGTTTTGGTCCGCGCCGACGCCGTTCCCCTTCACTGGAGCAGAGGCTGCTGCGAGGAAGTGGAGCCAGCCGTGTGTGTGTGTAAACTAGCACCGTGAACACGTGTCTTCGCAATTCGCCAGCGCTCTCAGTCTGCTGTTACTGCCTGCGTGTAGACTTCGGTGCTTGCTTTAAGAACACAGATTACATGCTTCACAATTACAGGTTGTTATTAGAAGTAACTACCATTTTACGATTACCGAAGGCCGTCGTCCTTGCGAAAACACCGTGTATTTTGGTTTGCTACTGCGCTGTACAGTAACTGACAGGTGTCCGCGGGTTTCTAGAGAAACACTGCAGCTGTTGAAGCATGCAAGGTAGAGAAACACCACGATCGATGTAACCCCCACTTGCCCAACTGGGTTACAATAGTATTTCACACACTACTCCGAAGCCTTTCAGCGTACAACGAGGTGACAAAAGTCATGCGATACCGATATATACATATACAAACAGCCGTAGTATCGTGCATTGGTGGAACCGTCACTTGCGCTCAGGTGATTCCTGCGAAAAGGTTTCCGACGTGGTTATGGCCGCACGACGGGAAATAAGAGACTTTGAACACGGAATGGTGGTTGGAGCTGTACGCATGGGACAGTCCGTGTCGGAAATCGTTAGGGAATTCAATATTCCGTGATTCACAGTGTCAGGAGCAGGCCAAGAACACCAGGTTTCAGACGTTACCTCTCACCACGAACAACGCAGCGGCCGACGGCCTTCTCGTAACGACCGAGAGCAGCGGCGTTTGCGTAGAGCTGTTGGCGCTAACAGACAAGCAACAGTGCGTGAAATAACAGCAGACATCAATGTAGGACGTATTCGTTAGGACAGTTTTGCGAATTTTGGCGTTAATGGGCTATGGCACCAGACGGCCGATGCGAGAATGCCTTTGGTAACAGCACGACATCGCCTGCAGCACCTGGACTCTAGACGACTGGAAAACTTTAGCCTGGTCAGGTGAGCCCTGATTTCAACTGGTAAGAGCTGATGGTAGGTAGGGTTCTAGTGTACCGCAGACCCCTCGAAGCCATGTAGCCATATTGTCAACAAGTCAATGTGCAAGCTGGTGGTGGCTCACTTGAAAAATAAATTTACTGAAGTCCTTTCAGTTACAGTTGGTATGAATGTGTGGTTTGCTCCACAAATTTCTGAGCATTGATCGAAAAATAGTCCAGGCCGATTTATTGTAAATGTTCCTTGATTTAATCGTCCTCATAATGATGTAGGCTGTATTTAAATGTAATGGGCTGGGTCATCAGGGTTTTCAGCTACTTGGAGACCATTTGCAGCCATTCATGGACGTCATGTTTACGAACAAATGGCTCAAATGTCTCTGAGCACTATGGGACTTAACATCTGCCGTCATCAGTCCCCTAGCACTTAGAACTGCTTAAACCTAACTAACCTAAGGATATCACACACATCCATGCCCGAGGCAGGAGTCGAACCTGTGACCGTAGCGGCTTCCAGGCTGAAGCACCTAGAACCTCTCGGCCACACCGGCCGGCTTGTTTACGAACAATGACGGAATTTTTATGGATGACAACGCGCTGTCTCAGACGACGAGTAATCGTCTTCTTCTTCCTCTTCATCATCATCACTTGCCGGACTATAATTGCTCTCGAGCGATTTGAAGAAAATTTTGAACAATTCGAGCAAATGTTCTGGCCACTCAGATCGCTCAACATGAACCCCTCAGGACATTTATGGGACATTATCGACAGGTCCGTTCGTGTACAAAATTTTTCACCGGCAACACTTCCGCAGTTATGGACGGCTGTAGAGGCTACATGGCTCAGTATTTCTACACGGGAGTTCCAACGACGTCTAGAGTCTATGCCACGTCAAGTCGCTGCACTACGCTGGGTAAAAGAAGGTCCGATATGACATTAGGAGGTATCGCATGACTTTTGTCACCTCAGTGTATAGGATGCCTTCTTCGGCCATTTCTCTAGCTGCAACGGTGAAGAATGTAAAATAAGAAAAATACAATTTTCCCAACGATAGTTGGATAGTAGAAGTCTGCAATTCGGCTGCTAGGAAAACGTCCCAACTTGAAAATTATCTCGTCGTTATTCTGGAAACGTTTGGAACGCAATGGTTGCTTCGTCTACATCAATACTCCGTAAGCCACCTGACGGAATGTGACGGAGGGCACTTCTGGTACCACTGACTGATACGCCTTCCCTGATCCACTCGCGAATGCATGTGGGAAGAATGATTATCGGTAAGTCTCTGCATTAGCGCTAATTTCTCGAATATGCTCATTGTGGTATTTTCGCGAGTGGTAAGAGGGTTACTGAGTGGGATTGAGGCAATAAATGATAGACCAAAGAAGGATGATATGTGACTGAACATGTCAGAGTCTCGTAACATCGTATTGGCAGTACTATTATGTTCATGTGACAGTTTGCGCCTTATTAGGCGTAAATCTGTTAGCACCACCACGGCAGTCCCATAAGACACTCAACATTACTTTGTCCGATGACAGGTCTTTGCCTTTTGCGGGGGTGGTGAATCAACACGTTTCAATTGCTTCCTTACTTTCTGTGGCTACGGTCTTATTAATGCACGCAGCACTCTGCTATGGTAATTAGGTGGCTGCTGAGATGATTCGTAGACTTTCTGAATGAGAGCGACCAGTCAAAGAACCCAGCGGGCGGAGAACTTCGTCGTCTTGAAAATGACGTGCAAGATGCTGAAAAGTGATCCACGAGTGATTTTAATTCTTTTCACTGTCGCCTCTTTTGCGATACCCCGGCCCTCGAATACCTTCGAGTCCCGGTTCTTGGCAGAAAGATGATCTGCCACTCCATTCCTCATCATTTATACATATACATTATCTGATCAAAGGTATCTGAACAGCCCTATATAATGTGGAATTGCCCACCAGATGTCAAGAAAGGCAGTTCTGTCAAAATAAACTGAGGCGACAAGTACCGTGTTGCTAGTATAAAAGCTTTATGACTTGGAACGTGTACTAGTCACTGGACGTCTACTGATTAAAAGATCCATCATGGACATTTCATACCCTTCTAAAGCGGCCCCAAGGTCGACCGAGATAAGACTGTGAAATGGAAACCATAGCTAAACCAAGACCAGGCGGACGCCATGTAGTGATGGATAGGGACCGTTGAGCATGAAGCGAGTGGCAGGAATCAGACTTGAGTTCCAAAGGGCTGCCAGTAGTCCACCAATCACAATGACTGCGTGGAGGGAGGTAAAAATTAACGCGGTACAACGCTAGAATAGCTCCGCGTAAGCCATACATTTCTGAAGTCAACGCTGTGCGACGTGGTGTAAGAACGACACCACAGGGCAGTGGACGACTGGAATAGAGTGATTTCGATCAGTTACTCTGGAGTTGACGTAGCAGAGATAGAGAATTCAGTTTTAGAATAAGAATGCAAGACAGCTATGAAAGACTTAAGATCAAATAAGGCACAAGGGATAGATAACACTCCATCAGAATTTCTAAAATCATTGGGGGAAGTGACTACAAAACGACTATTCACAATGGTGTGTAGAATGTGTGAGTCTGGCGACATACCATCTGAATTTCGGACAAATATCATCCACACAATCCCTAAGAGTGCAAGGGCTGATAAGTGCGAGAATTATCGCACGGTCAGTTTAACACCTCATGTATCCCAGTTGCTTACAACAGTAACATACAGAAAAATGAAAAAGAAAATTGAGGATGTGTTAGCTGACGATCAGTTTGGCTTTAGGAAAGATAAAGGCACGAGAGTGGCAAATCTGACGTTGCGGTTGATAATGGAAACAAGACAAAAGAAAAATCAAGACACCTTCGTAGGATTTGTCGTCCTGGAAAAGGCGTTCGACGGTGTAATATGGTGTAATATGTTCGAAATTCTGAGAAAAATGGGCGTAACCTATAGGGCAAGACGGGTAACACACAATATCTACAAGAAACAAGAGGGAATGGTAAGAGTGGACTACCAAAAACGAAGTGCTCCGATTAAAATGGTGGAAGACAGAGATATAGCCTTTCGCCCCTACTGTTAAGTCTGGACACCGAAGAAGTAATGATGGAAATAAAAGAAACGTTCAGGAGTAGAATTAAAATTCGAGGGGAAAGAACATCAATGATACAATTCGCCGATGACATTGCTATCGTGACTGAAAGTGAAGAAGAATTACACGATCTGCTGAATGGACTGAACAGTCTAGTGAGTACAGAATACAGACAGAGTAAATCGAAGACTGACGAAAGTAATGAGAAGTAGCAGAAATGAGAACAGTGAGAAACTTAACATTAGGATTGATGGTCACGAAGTAGTTGAAGTTAAGGAATTCTACTACCTAGGCAGCAAAATAACCAATGACGGACGGAGCGAGGAGGACATCAAAAGCAGATTAGCACTGACAAAAAACGCGTTTCTGGCCAAGCGAAGTCTACTGGTACCAAACAAAGGCCTTAATTTGAGGAATAAATGTGTGAGAATGTACGTTTGGAGCACAGCATTGTATGATAGTGAAACATGGACTATGGCAAAATCGGAACAGAAGAGAATCGAAGCATTTGAGATGTGGTACTAAAGACGAATGCTGAAATTCAGGTGAGGTAAGGAATGAGGAAAGGATTATATGGATAAAATCTGTTATGACGCCACGGAATGACTTCCCTGGTGCTAGAGGGAGCCGTAGAGGGCAAAGACTGTAGAGGAAGTCAGAGATTGGAATATACCCAGCAAATAATTGAGGAGGTAGGTTGCAAGTGCTACTCTGAGATAAAGAAGTGGGCACAGGAGGGGAATTCGTGGCGAGCCGCATCAAACCATTCAGAAGACTAATGACTATAAAAAAAAAAAAAATCTGTACCGTGTGTCAGTCTTATGGTGGAAGGGTTTGGGTTTGACGAACTTCTGGAGAACGTTAACTGTCAACAGTGAAGTACGGAGGAGGTGGTGTTACAATATGGAGATTGTTTTTCGTGGTTAGGATGCGATTCTCTTTTTGCGCTTAAGAAACAGTTAAATGCGGGAGGATATGAAAACATTTTATAGCATTGTGTACTGCGTACAATAAATGAACAGTTCTGATACGATGATTATATCAGTGTGGCAGTGCACGCTGTTGTAAAAATAGTTCCTGTTTGAGGAGAGTAGCGTTCCTGAAATTGGCTGGACTGCTGAGACCCCTGACCTAAATCCAGTGAAACACCTTTCAGATGAGTTAGCACGTCGACAACGCTGCAGACCGCAGCCTCCAAAATGACTACCTTCTACCGTTTCTGTTCTAGAAGAATAGGTTGCCATTCCTCTGCAGTCATTAGACACCTCTCTACAAGTGTCTCCGCTCGAGTTCAAGACGACACACGGGCCTACTCCTGGACAACTCCATGTTGATATCCACTAACAGGTGTCCAGAGAGTTTTGATCAGCGAGTGTGCAGCTGGCTGTGTATTCCGCCAAGCAACTACAGAGTCATATGATGACAAGTGCACTCCCACCAAATTAGCATGGACTGCTGCAACGTTTTTGCGCTTCAAACGAATAAAACCATTTACTGCAACATACTCCACTTTACCAATGGGCTGGGCCATTTTCTTTCATCTATTGCTGTTGTACTGGTTTCTCTGGGGAGAGCAATATCTCTTCATATGGAACTGCGAACAGTGCAATGAATTAAGACTTTTATGAATCTTCAAAGATGTACGTAAAAATGTACAGAAAACAAGTATCATTCAACGCTACTGCATTTAAAAAGAATATCGATTTATTACGCACATTATTCTTTGCTCTCTGTTAAAAATATTAATAACTGTGGAACAGCCGAAAGATTTTATGTAATTAATCACTATGGTCTTGATCTTGGATGACGATAGACATGAGAGACATTCTAAGAGTACTTAGGTTGCATTTTGTTTGTATTTAAAATTTTATTTATCTTTAGCACTCTACATGTTAGGAAACTGATGACTTAGTTTTTCAGAATACCAGAACGCGTAAGCGAGCCTATGAATGATTTTATTAAAGACATCACATTTACGCCAGTGACTGCAACACTTTCTTTATTCCACGATTGCAATTTCGACCTTAGGCCAATATCAAGTGCAGATTTTTGTGGCTTTAAGCCATGTCAAAATCTGCACTTGAGAATGGCCTACTCCGCCCCCGGTAGCTGAGCGGTCAGCGCGACGGAATGTCAATCCTAAGGGCCCGGGTTCGATTCCCGGCTGGGTCGGAGATTTTCTCCGCTAAGGGATTGGGTGTTGTGTTGTCCTAATCATCATCATTTCATCTCCATCGACGCGCAAGTCGCCGTAGTCTTGCACCAGGCGAACGGTCTACCCGACGCGATGCCCTCGTCACAGGACATTATATAATGGCCTAAGGCCGAAATTGCAATCGTGAAATAAAGAAAGTGTTACAGTCACTGGCGTAAATGTGATGTCTTTTATGAAGTTCTACATGACTGTGATTCCCAGGTATAAAAAGCTATGAATAATTACTGTCGGCCATTTGTACGACCGCGACATCTTATTAGAATATTACCAAAATTAAACGGCACAGAGCCGCGGAAATAACTTACGAAGTTCGCATTTTAATTATATTATTTAACTTCAGTGTCATTTTAATTTACTTGCTAAGATTAATACTAGTTTTCCATTAGATTTTCGTGCTTGCCGCAGGACGACTGTCTTTTATCTCAGCTACGTAAATTCACAGAAATTAACTTACTCCTAAATGGTCAGTGATAAATGTGCCACACATTTCTCTATGCGAACCCATGACATTAAAGCAGAATTTCATCGAAATAGCAATGCATAAAGAATCTGAGATTTTTGTTAAGATACAAGCTAGTAGGGTGTTTCACACCGCTCTTTACGTGTTTCATATTGCGGGCATTAAACCTTCAAATAATATTTCCATAAAAACGAAGACTATGTAATTTGCCCGTGGTAAGTTGTGTTGCCACTTTAGTTTGTGTGCCGTCATTTGATGTGTAACTATACGTATATGTGCCTACAAATCTCACAGTTTAACGAACTGCACATGTACACACAATTAAAGCTCATCGCTTGACGTACGGAACAGAACACATCATACTTATTGAAAACAGTACACTGTGCTGCGGTACTTCGACGCGGGGTAATCAGTTTCAACTAGGACCTACATACAAACAAAAATTTAATTGCGTTACTTCCTTTTTCTAAGTTATTGTTGTTGTGGTCTTCAGTCCCGAGACTGGTTTGATGCAGCTATTCTTGCTACTCTATCCTGTGCAAGCTTATTCATCTCCCAGTACCTACTGCAACCTACATCCTTCTGAATCTGTTTAGTGTATTCATCTCTTGGTCTCCCTCTACGATTTTTACCCTCCACGCTGCCCTCCAATACTAAATTGCTGATCTCTTGATGCCTCAAAACATGTCCTACCAACCGATCCCTTCTTCTAGTCAAGTTGTGCCGCAAATTTCTCTTCTCTCCAGTTCTATTCAGTACCTCCTCGATAGTTATGTGATCTACCAATCTAATCTTCAGCATTCTTCTGTAGCACCACATTTGGAAAGCATCTATTCTCTTCTTGTCTAAACTATTTATCGTCCACGTTTCACTTCCATACATGGCTATACTCCATACAAATACTTTCAGAAACGACTTCCTGACACTTAAATCTATACTCGATGTTAACAAATTTCTCTTCTTCAGAAACGCTTTCCTTGCCATTGCCAGTCTACATGTTATATCCTCTCTACTTCGACCATCATCAGTTATTTTGCTCCCCAAACAGCAAAATTCATTTACTACTTTAAGTGTCTCATTTCCTAATCTAATTCCCGCAGCATCACCCAATTTAATTCGACTACATTCCATTGTCCTCGTTTTGCTTTTTTTGGTGTTCATCTTATATCCTCCTTTCAAGACACTGTCCATTCCGTTCAGCTGCTCTTCCAGGTCCTTTGCTGTCTCTGATAGAATTACTATGTCATCGGCGAACCTCAAAGTTTTTATTTCTTCTCCATAGATTTTAATTCCTACTCCGAACTTTTCTTTTGTTTCCTTTACTCCTTGCTCAATATACAGATCGAATAACATCGGGGATAGTCTACAACCCTGTCTCACTCCCTTCCCAACCACTGCTTCCCTTTCGTGTCCCCCAACTCTTATAACTGCCATCTGGTTTCTGTACAAATTGTAAATAGCCTTTCGCTCCCTGTATTTTACCCCTGCCACCTTCAGAATTTGAAAGAGAGTATTCCAGTCAACATTGTCAAAAGCTGTCTCTAAGTCTACAAATGCTAGATACGTAGGCTTACCTTTCCTTAATCTGTTTTCTAAGACACGTCGTAAGGTCAGTACTGCCTCACGTGTTCCAACATTTCTACGGAGTCCAAACTGATCCTCCCCGACGTCGGCTTCTAATAGTTTTTCCATTCGTCTGTAAAGAATCGTGTTAGTATTTTGCAGCCGTGGCTTATTAAACTGATAGTTCGGTAATTTTCACATCTGTCAACACCTGCTTTCTTTGGGATTGGGATTATTATTTTCTTCTTGAAGTCTGAGAGTATTTCGCCTGTCTCATACATCTTGCTCACTAGTTGGTAGAGTTTTGTTAGGTCTGGCTCTTCCAAGGCTGTCAGTAGTTCTAATGGAATGTTGTCTACTCCCAGGGCCTTGTTTCGACTTAGGTCTTTCAGTGCTCTGTCACACTCTTCACGCAGTATGATATCTCCTATTTCATCTTCGACTATATTCTCTTCCATTTCTATAATATTGTCCTCAAGAACATCGCCCTTGTATAGACCCTCTATATATTCCTTCCACCTTCCTGCTTTCCCTTCTTTGCTTAGAACTGGGCTTCCATCGGGGCTCTTGATATTCATGCAAGTGGTTCTTTTTGATCCAAAGATCTCTTTAATTTTCCTGTAGGCAGTATTTATCTTACCCCTAGTAATATACGCCTTTACATCCTTACATTTGTCCTCTAGCCATCCCTCCTGAGCCATTTTGCACTTTCTGTCGATCTCATTTTTTAGACGTTTGTATTCCTTTTTGCCTGCTTATTTACTGCATTTTTATATTTTTTCCTTTCATCAATTAAATTCAATATCTCTTCTGTTACCCAAGGATTTCTATCAGCCCTAGTCTTTTTATCTACTTGATCCTCTGCTATCTTCACAATTTCATCTCTCAAAGCTACCCTTTCTTCTTCTCCTGTATTTCTTTCCCCCATTCTTGTCAATCGTTCTTTAATGCTCTCCCTGAAGCTCTCTACAGCCTCTGGTTCTTTCAGTTTATCCAGGTCCCATCTCCTCAAATTCCCACCTTTTTGCAGTTTCTTCAGTTTTAATCTACAGTTCATAACCAATAGATTGTGGTCAGAGTCCAACATCTGCGCCTGGAAATGTCGTACAATTTAAAACCTGGTTCCTGAATCTCTGTCTTAGCATTATATAATCTGAGACCTTCCAGTATCTCCAGGCTTCTTCCATGTATACAACCTTCTTTTATGATTCTTGAACCAAGTGTTAGCTATGGTTATGTTGTGCTCTGTGCAAAATTCTACCAGGCGGCTTTCTCTTTCATTCCTTAGCCTCATTCCATATTCACCTACTATGTTTCCTTCTCTTCCTTTTCCTACTATCGAGTTCCAGATCGAGTTTTCTAGGTATTGATCAAAAACTTCTGAGTACCCCTCCTAGGGCTTAGGTAGCCGCACGGTCTAGGCGCCTTGTCACTGTTCGCTCGGCTCCCCCGTCGGAGGTTCGAGTCGTCCCTCCGGCGTGAGTGTTTGTGTTGTCCTTAGCGTAAGTTAGTTTAAGTTATATTAAATAGTGTGTAAGCCTAGGAACCGAGACCTCAGAAATTTGATTCCATAGGTATTTACCACAAATTTCCAAATTTTTCCTAGGGCTTATTTATTTTCCCCGATTCTCTGCTCTGATTTGCGGACTTAGGTTGCGCGAACCATTGTGTGTCAAGCACAAGCGACAGGTCACCCTTGCCTCCGGGAGAGACGGGGATGTGCCGCGTCGGCGTTTGAGCCTCGCCGCCCCGGCGCGGCGAGCAGGGGTGAGAGCGCGTGTCTGGGCACGCACGCTCCCCATACGCACCGCCGCGCCGGGCGGATGTGTGCCTCGTAACCCGACACCTGCCGCGCCGTGCTTCTACACAGGCGCCGCTGCGAGAGGGAGGGCACACGAGATTGCACCGCTGAGGGCGTCCGTCGTCCAGCACCGCAGTCAGCTGGTGGGGAAGCGTCCGCAGAGATCCGCTCTGTCAACAGGACAGCTGGTACAGCAAGCAGCCTGACCAGCAGGGAGGTTTTATCGTGTTGTTATGATTTTTTACAATTTTAACGCCGTCCGCATAGTGGAAGTGCTTCGCATCTGGAAGCACGCCACACGTGGTACCCGTCGTGGTTACTGCACGCTCTGAAACGATTTGCTACGTGTCAAGGAACGTGGTCCATATCGTGATTTGCGACCGCAGCGCTCTCCGGCGGCAGATATTGACTGCACCTGGCTCGCTGATCACACAGTTTGTTTACGAAAATGCACGGGCGCAAAAAAGTTGTGTTAAAGCGGAGAAAATCGCGAAGAAGATTCTGGACTCGTCGACGGACTGAACAGCGAAATGCTGGTAGAGGAACACTGCGTAATCTGCAGAAGATCTGTGACACATAGAAGTCGAGGTTATTCGTTAACTCAGTTGAATATGGAACTTATTTTCCGCTTTAAATTTAAAATAGTTAAAGTACAGTGTATAATGTCAGTTGGGGCGCCCGTAGCATCCGTAATCTCTTGTTGTACTGACTACCATCACGCGGAAGTAACGTACTTCATCACATAGGTTTCAAGATCGAGATTCGTTTCTTAATTTCATTCCCATGGAAAGGGAGATCTCAGTTTAAAGACAACACATTGACACTCCTGCTGCCAGTAAGCTCACAATTTTGTATAAAATGGAGAAAGGTACTAGCATGGATATTTTTGAAGAAATTTAAATGTAATCATGTGCAACCATTGTAAGAACGATGTTCTTAACGAACAAAAAAGACCTGAAAAACATTGTTTCCTTGAGTGCGGTTTATTATGTGTGTGATGTATTATAATGCAAGTAATTTCAACACTGTCACTCCTACTTGCATAGTACAGCGGCCCATTTATTGTAAACATCACACCATGCTCGGATCCTTATGACTACAAGTCACTCTAACATCATTTTTGCATGCAGGACAGCCTTTCCTGCTTTCGTTCGTTTATTATCGTTGGTTCCCAGATCGACGTTTCGTTCATCAAGGGGTTTCTGGGCGTCGTCTGTTGTTCTTTCTCGTTTCCTAACAACACATTTTACACGGATCTTTATTTTTATTTATTATCAGTCCTTTATTTACAATTTGTTTTTTATTTCATCTAACTTCTAAAGCATTTTATCAGCTTATCTCTTCACTTGCCTCTACCTGCTTATCTTCCTGCTTTCTACAAGTCCTGCTTGTAACTTGCCTCTCCCTTTTAAACGCCACGCTGTGGTCCGATGTACATTCTCAGAAATGTCTTCCTCAGATTAAGGCCGATGTTTGATACCAGTAGAATTCTTTTGGCCACGAATGCCCTCTTTGCCTGAGCTAACCAGCGTTTTACGTCCTTCATCTGTCGGTCATATGTTTGTCTGCTTCCAAAGTCGCAGAATTCCTGAACTTCGGCCACTTCACAGTTTCGATGTTAAGTTTATCACTAATCTGATTTCTGCTGCTCCTCATTATTTACAGGGTGGCGCACGAAATGTGTTACCAATAGTTTCTTTCACAATCTACGGCGCACATTAGATATCCCGCTGTGATCTCTCCAGCAGTACCAGCAGAGATTGGAAAAACAAATGAGTTACGAAATGACGTGCAATTCACGATACTGCCGCTAGGAGACTAGTAAGCAGCAATGGCTGATAATGGAAGACTGACGACACAGCAACGATCGGCAATTGTGTTACTTTTTCATGAAACGAAATGCCTCGTTGTGACTCAGAGGCGTTTTCGACAACAGTTTAACACACGATGGATCCCTTTCAAGAAGAAGCGAAGCGACCTCGGCCTAAGCCTGTTTGTTCGCAGAATATTGAAGCGGTACGAGTTGCTGTACAGAGAAGTCCCGGGAAATCGTGTAGAAAGGCAGCAGTGCAACTGGGAATATCCAGACGCTGCTCCGTTCAATGCATTCTTAAAAGTGACCTCCATATGTACCCATACAAGAGGACCTGTGCACAGAAGCTCATTGAAGAACACAAGCAGCAGAGACTACTGTTTGCTCAGTGGGCAGAGGATAGCGAAGAAACTCACAGCAACATTTGGTTTTCAGACGAGGTGCATTTTCATTTAGACGGTGTGGTTAACAAACAAAATGTACGCTTTTGGGCCATTGAAAACCCACAAGTGTTTCATGAACGACAACATTATGCTCCGAGGATTACAGCGTGGGCAGCAATTTCCAGTCACGGACTTATTGGACCCTTTTTCTTTGAAGAAACTGTGAACAGCGAGCGTTATTTGAGCATGCTTCGCAATAGCTTCATTCGACAGCGTCTTGCTACTGCCTAGCCCTTCAACATGCAGTGGTTCATGCAAGATGGAGCAAACACTGTGTTGGAGTTTTTACACGAGCATTTCGACATGCGGATCATTTCACTCAGGTTTCCAGGTCGCTTCAATGACGGACAAAATTGGCCCCCCAGTAGTCCAGACCTCAACCCATGTGACTTTTTTCGTTGGGGGTACCTAAAGGAAAAAATTTTCCCGAAACGTCCACGTGATTTAATGGAGCGCAGAAGCCTTTTTCTTCAAGCTTGCAGTGAAATTACAGAAGACATGTGCCGTAGGATAATCACTAACTTCAGTGTTCGTTTGAAGGAAGTTAGGAAACGAAATGGTGGACATATTGAGCATGTGCTGAGTTAGAACAAATCTCCATGGACGGCTCTTCATTGTAGTATAGGTTCCTTTCAAATTGTATTGACAATAAATTTTATATTCAAAAACAAAACGGTAACACATTTCCTGCGCCACCCTGTATGTCTTTTTATTCTTAATCCATATTCTGTACTCATTAGCCCGTTCATTCCATTTAACATATTCTGTAATTCCTCGTTTTCACTCAGGACGGGAATGTCATCGGCGGAACTTATTATCGATGTATGTTCCACCTACCTTTTATTTCCATCATTGCTTGTTTTGATGTGGAGATCGCACAGTAGAGGCGAAAGAGTACATGCCTGACCTATAACCTTTTTGATTCTGGCACATCGTTTTTGTTCTTCCGTTCTTACTGTTCTCTCATCGTTCTTCTACATATTGTACATGATCCATCATTCCCTACAGCTTATTCCTAATTTTCTCAGAATTTCTAACATCATGCTTCATTTTACGCTGTCGACCCTTTCTCCAGGCCGTCGAATCCTGCGAATGTGTCTCGATTTTTCTTCAGCCTTGCGTCCATTAACTGCTCATACGTTATGAAATAAGGGAAGGATGTTAATAACCCTGCACAAAAAATTTGAATTAAGTACTTAATGTCATCTAGGGTTTAAATCCGTTCTTAATCACGGAGGGTAGACTCCACATTTGCATAAGAACCAGCCAAGCCTTGTGAAGCATAAAGGCTTTTCTTAGGAGTGTCCGATAACCGGCACCCAGCCTCTCTTAGTACATAAATCACGTCTTGCCTTGTTACAGTCCTCTTGTTCAAAGCGCTTTCGGTACGTTTTTCCAATACAGGAGCACAGTAAGATCCTTAGCCGCATTTGTGCTAAATTCCCATTTAACAACCTCTGTTATCCCTTGTAATAAATTACCCACGTTAGAGAGCGAGTATCCACATTAAAATGATTTACGGCTAGAAACCACTTACCTTCGTCACGCCTCAGAGGACGAAATTATTATTGCTATTGCCGTGCTTGTTAAGACTGCCTTCAGCAGAGGCTCCATTTAATGAGGATCCATTGTACTGTAAATTGACTGTCCAGCAGATTTATACCAACAATCGGCCACGGATGACTACTTAAAGTTGATAATAAAGCCAACAGCGGCTTCATAATAATGACTTGTGGGTGCTGTCGAGTGAAGCAAGTGTGTGCGTGCGAGTCGTATTCCAAGAGAAATTCCAGCAACAAGCGGTCTTTCTTGGGCGCATAAAAACTATTATCAGCAGAGATATTAAAGCCAACTACCTGGCGTTTGCTGACAGTTTTGCGATTCTATCAGAAAGCATGGATAAAGCAACTATAAAAGTCGACCTCTCGGGTAAGACCGTTAGCAGAACACGACTGAGTATCTCAGTTAAAAAGTCCAACTTTGTGATGAACACGGGTTAAGATTCCATGAAATATAAATAAGACTGATTGAAATGGCCTGAATGTTTACGGGAATGGATAAGAAAAGGCAGGTGTAGGGGATCAGACCGTAAGAGTGGAAAGAGCTTATGCATTGGAGATAAATATCTACGTAAGAAGTGCATTCTTGGATGCCATCTTCGATGCAGAACGTCTCTGAGGCGCCGAATGATTCGCTATGAATTGCAGCCTGGAGTAGCGAGAGGTTTTAGAAAGGATGATTCTAAAACAAATCATTGCCGCAGTTTGGAGAAGAGACGGATGCAAACTGTGATGTAACAGAGTACTCTACTACAGCGTGGAAAGAACCTTCTAAGCTCTGTGTTGGAGAAGGCTGACTTTTCGTAACACCTGTACGGCAAGAACGACAATAAGTTAGTTAAACAGATATTAACTGTGTTTTAACATCTACATAATCTTGAACTTGGCTGTTAATAGCAACTGCGAGCTTCAGTTAGTAAAATAAACTGCCAATCAGTTGCCGGCACATTATTAATTGAAATCTAACGTAGGTTTCCCCCCATGAACCATGGACCTTGCCGTTGGTGGGGAGGCTTGCGTGCCTCAGCGATACAGATAGCCGTACCGTAGGTGCAACCACAACGGAGGGGTATCTGTTGAGAGGACAAACAAACATGTGGTTCCTGAAGAGGGGCAGCAGCCTTTTCAGTAGTTGCAAGGGCAACAGTCTGGATGATTGACTGATTTGCCCTTGTAACAATAACCAAAACGGCCTTGCTGTGCTGGTACTGCGAACGGCTGAAAGCAAGAGGAAACTACGGCCGTAATTTTTCCCGAGGGCATGCAGCTTTACTGTATGATTAAATGATGATGGCGTCCTCTTGGGTAAAATATTCCGGAGGTAAAATAGTCCCCGATTCGGATCTCCGGCGACTACTCAAGAGGATGTCGTTATCAGGAGAAAGAAAACTGGCGTTCTACGGATCGGAGCGTGGAATGTCAGATCCCTTAATCTGGCAGGTAGGTTAGAAAATTTAAAAAGGGAAATGGATAGGTTAAAGTTAGATATAGTGGGAATTAGTGAAGTTCGGTGGCAGGAGGAACAAGACTTCTGGTCAGATGACTACAGGGTTATAAACACAAAGTCAAATAGGAGTAATGCAGGAGTAGGTTTAATAATGAATAGGAAAATAGGAATGCGGGTAAGCTACTACAAACAGCATAGTGAACGCATTATTGTGGCCAAGATAGATACGAAGCCCACACCTACTACAGTAGTACAAGTTTATATGCCAACTAGCTCTGCAGATGACGAAGAAATGTATGATGAAATAAAAGAAATTATTCAGATTGTGAAGGGAGACGAAAATTTAATAGTCATGGGTGACTGGAATTCGAGTGTAGGAAAAGGGAGAGAAGGAAACATAGTAGGTGAATATGGATTGGGGCTAAGAAATGAAAGAGAAAGCCGCCTGGTAGAATTTTGCACAGAGCACAACTTAATCATAGCTAACACTTGGTTTAAGAATCATGATAGAAGGTTGTATACATGGAAGAACCCTGGAGATACTAAAAGGTATCAGATAGATTATATAATGGTAAGACAGAGATTCAGGAACCAGGTTTTAAATTGTAAGACATTTCCAGGGGCAGATGTGGACTCTGACCACAATGTATTGGTTATGACCTGTAGATTAAAACTGAAGAAACTGCAAAAAGTTGGGAATTTAAGGAGATGGGACCTGGATAAACTGAAAGAACCAGAGGTTGTACAGAGTTTCAGGGAGAGCGTAAGGGAACAATTGACAGGAACGGGGGAAAGAAATACATTATAAGAAGAATGGGTAGCTTTGAGGGATGAAATAGTGAAGGCAGCAGAGGATCAAGTAGGTAAAAAGACGAAGGCTAGTAGAAATCCTTGGGTAACAGAAGAAATATTGAATTTAATTGATGAAAGGAGAAAATATAAAAATGCAGTAAATGAAGCAGGCAAAAAGGAATACAAACGTCTCAAAAACGAGATCGACAGGAAGTGCAAAATGGCTAAGCAGGGATGGCTAGAGGACAAATGTAAGGATGTAGACGCTTATCTCACTAGGGGTAAGATAGATACTGCCTACAGGAAAATTAAAGAGACCTTTGGAGAGAAGAGAACCACTTGTATGAATATCAAGAGCTCAGATGGCAACCCAGTTCTAAGCAAAGAAGGGAAGGCAGAAAGGTGGAAGGAGTATATAGAGCGTCTATACAAGGGCGATGTACTTGAGGACAACATTATGGAAATGGAAGAGGATGTAGATGAAGATGAAATGGGAGATAAGATACTGCGTGAAGAGTTTGACAGAGCACTGAAAGACCTGCGTCGAAACAAGGCCCCGGGAGTAGACAACATTCCATTAGAACTACTGACAGTCTTGGGAGAGCCAGTACTGACAAAACTCTACCATCTGGTGAGCAAGATGTATGAAACAGGCGAAGTACCCTCAGACTTCAAGAAGAATATAATAATACCAATCCCAAAGAAAGCAGGTGTTGACAGATGTGAAAATTACCGAACCATCAGTTTAATAAGCCACAGCTGCAAAATACTAACACGAATTCTTTACAGACGAATGGAAAAACTAGTAGAAGCCGACCTCGGGGAAGATCAGTTTGGATTCCGTAGAAATACTGGAACACATGAGGCAATACTGACCTTACGACTTATCTTAGAAGAAAGATTAAGGAAAGGCAAACCTGCGTTTCTAGCATTTGTAGACTTAGAGAAAGCTTTTGACAATGTTGATTGGAATACTCTCTTTCAAATTCTAAAGGTGGCAGGGGTAAAATACAGGGAGCGAAAGGCTATTTACAATTTGTACAGAAACCAGATGGCAGTTACAAGAGTCGAGGGACATGAAAGGGAAGCAGTGGTTGGGAAAGGAGTAAGACAGGGTTGTAGCCTCTCCCCGGTGTTATTCAATCTGTATATTGAGCAAGCAGTAAAGGAAACAAAAGAAAAATTCGGAGTAGGTATTAAAATCCATGGAGAAGACATAAAAACTTTGAGGTTCGCCGATGACATTGTAATTCTGTCAGAGACAGCAAAGGACTTGGAAGAGCAGTTGAACGGAATGGACAGTGTCTTGAAGGGAGGATATAAGATGAACATCAACAAAAGCAAAACGAGTATAATGGAATGTAGTCGAATTAAGTCGGGTGATGTTGAGAATATTGGATTAGGAAATAAGACACTTAAAATAGTAAAGGAGTTTTGCTATTTGGGGAGCAAAATAACTGATGATGGTCGAAGTAGAGAGGATATAAAATGTAGACTGGCAATGGCAAGGAAAGCGTTTTTGAAGAAGAGAAATTTGTTAACTTAGAGTATAGATTTAAGTGTCAGTAAGTCATTTCTGAAAGTATTTGTATGGAGTGTAGCCATGTATGGAAGTGAAACATGGACGGTAAATAGTTTGGACAAGAAGAGAATAGAAGCTTTCGAAATGTGGTGCTACAGAAGAATGCTGAAGATTAGATGGGTAGATCACATAACTAATGAGGAAGTATTGAATAGGATTGGGGAGAAGAGAAGCTTGTGGCACAACTTGACCAGTAGAAGGGATCGGTTGGTAGGACATGTTCTAAGGCATCAAGGGATCACAAATGTAGTATTGTAGGGCAGCGTGGAGGGTAAAAATCGTAGGGGGAGACCAAGAGATGAATACACTAAACAGATACAGAAGGATGTAGGTTGCAGTAGGTACTGGGAGATGAAGAAGCTTGCACAGGATAGAGTAGCATGGAGTGCTGCATCAAACCAGTCTCAGGACTGAAGACCACAACAACAACAAACAACGTAGGTTTGGATACTACGATGAGTATCTTCTTTATAGGAACATGATGTACCTTGTTACACTGATTAAAACATGTCACATGAATCACGAACAACGGATATCATGCTAGAAAATCTGAAAGTGAGGTGTCTGACCCTCCATCATAGTAGACAGAGCAACCAAGATCTCTGCAACACCGGGAGAGTAAGTTATGGTGTACGTGAACATATACAGTCAGAGGAGATGAAAAGGACTGCGACGAAGTTTGTGCCACGATTGCTCAAGACGACAAAAAGCAATACGACATGGAAATTTGTAGGGAACTGTTTCAAGATGAACAAACTTTCTTTCGAAAGTTACTGCTGGTAACGGAAGTTGGGTTAGGGGTACGACCATGAAACTAATTGGCAATCGTAGCAAAACTGGAGAGGGGGGGGGGGGGGTGATGAAGATGATGATGAGGAACGTCCATATAAGTGGCGCACGAGGGCCGGGTACATAGGACGATGGACAACGCACGTATTCCACACCCTACATTATGCAAGTTTTTTTAATTTTTTTATTTGCTGAAACAAGCCGATAGTTTCTTCCCAGAGGTCTTACTGAGCACACTTACTTCCATGTGACTTCTTTCGTATGTCCAGCATCAAAATGAAGAGGTCAAACTTTACACAATGGGCGAATCGCAGAGGACATTGAACACCTAAAAAATAGCCATAGGCATACTAGCAGAATGCATTTCAAAAGTAGCAGAAACTTTTCGTATTGCTGTATTTGCTCCCACGGGGACTACTTTCAATGCGATGCTGCAGAATAACATCTAGGTAAGACGTAATAGTTCTAATTGACATATATCAGGAACTTTTAGATACTGCACATGTAGCTGGAAAGACCACCTGTTTCTCATGGGGTTGCGTACTATGGTTCGTGTCTCACTATCTGCTCCCACGCACGGCACTCATTAAGGCAGCTTTGCGTGTAGATATCGTAAATGGGCCGACCGCTTCGTTCATCCCACGGCCGCGTTATTAAGGACACATTCCAGTAAACCGTGGCTCACCGCAGTCGTCTCCAGCACGGGCGCCGCACCACGGCTCGCGCGCCAGAGTCGATGACCGAGGCGGCTTCGCACCTCCTGGTAGCCACCCAGACGCACCTGTGGCATCTGGAGAAGTTTTTACAACTGGAGGGCCACCCAGTAGTAGCACGTAAGGCCGTGTCACGTTGTTACAAGCGAAATGTTATTTTCTTTCACCGAAGCTGCAGTTGGAGAAAAGCCCAAACGCGCTGGCGGAGAACAAAAAGGAAACACGTCCTTCAGTTTCGAAAGTGAACCATGACTTTTGTAAGAAGACCTTTTGTTTGGCTAATCTGGATACTTTTCCTTTAGTAGTTTTGGACGGAAGAAACACCTTGAAGATTCTAGTCCGGCAGCATACGATCATTCCGAGCATGACTGGTACTGGCACACATAATTAGAGGTCTGCGTGCATACGGATAATACCGATATATCCGTAACAATAACTACTTCGTGGATAAGAACCTGTGCAAAAATATTACTTTTGTTAAATTATAAATTTCAGTATAATTATTTAGATTTCATCTACTTTCCATTAATTGTAATCGATGGTAGTATTTATAATTAATGTTTTAAGATATTAGTATTGCCCAATTTAGACGGAGTGGCACCACACTGGCTGCAGTGCGGAACGTCCTGCAAAGAGTACGTGCGCTCTTGACAGCTGCAAAGGCTGAAGATGCCCTTCTTCTTGGTTTTGTGCACAATTGCAAGTACATCCTGGTTTCGTCGTATCAGCGACTGCGTTACCTCTGAAGCATTCCTGTTTCGTTTGCTACAACGGGGGTCAGAGATCAGTTACTGAAAGCTACCATAAGGCTCTACCAGGAGAGACTCGATCCATTGCAACCTACACTACTCTGACACCTGATTCGATAACACATACGACTCTAATTGTATTCGGAACAAAATTAGTGAATTACATCAACATTCCTGTTAAAATATATAGATCGCTGTGGCAGCAGCAACGAAAAAAGAATGCCAAATTTATAAGAGAGCGAAATCCCGAAGATTGGCAAAGTTTTACAGAAGTTCAAAATATAGCGGGTACTTCAATGCGAGATGCTTTTAATAATTTCCACAACGAAACTCTGTTTCGGAATCTGGCAGGAAACCCAAAGAGATTCTGGTCATACATACCTCACAGCAGTGGCAAGATGCAATCAATACCTTCACTGCGCGATAACAACAGTGAAGTCACTGATGATAGTGCCACTAAGGTAGAGTCATTAAACACGGTTATCCGAAACTCCTTCATTAAAGAAGACGATGTAAATATTTCTCATTTCCAACCAAGAACAACTGCCGAGAGGGAAACATAGAAATAGATATCCTCGGTGTAACAAAGCAGCTTAAATCACTTAATAAAGTCAAGGCGTCCGGTCCACATTGTATAACAGTCAGGTTCCTTTCAGAGTAAGCTGATACAATAGCTCCATATTTAGCAATTATATACAACCACTCGCTCACAGAAAGATTCGCTGGGAAGCCCTTACACATCCTCCACGCAGTCCCAATCTCTACCCATGCGATATCCGTATTTGACATTTGTGACAGGTGTACACCTGGATACAATAATGGTTTCTTAGACAAGCACGAACATTTTCCCTAAAGGCATTGACTGCTTTGTCTCAGACGGGGGAGGAAATATTACCAGTTATGGAAATTACTTTTGAAGTAATAATAGGTTCGCTTACTTTTTCCCACCTGTTTTCATTTTTATTTGACTGCCCCTTATATTTACAAGTACACAAAACCATGATTTAAAATTATGATACATTAACCCTTTCCTGACAGTCATTTGTATGACTAGCGAAAATCCAAAGAGATTCTGGTCGTATGTGAAGTATGTTAGCGGTAAGAAACAATCAGTGCCTTCTCTGGTCGATAGCAGTGGAGATACACTCGAAGACAGTGCTGTCAAAGCAGAGTTACAGAACACGACCTTCCGAAATGCCTTCAGAAAAGAAGACGAAGTAAATATTCCAGTATTCGAATCGAGAACAGCTTCCAACATGAGTAACGTAGAAGTAAATGTACTCGGAGTAGTGAAGCAACATAAATCGCTTAATAAAAGCAAGTCTTCTGGTCCAGACTGTATACCAATTAGGTTCCTTTCGGAGTATGCTGATGCATTATATAGCTTCATACTTAACAATCATATACAACCGTTCGCTCGACGAAAGATCCGTACCCAAAGACTGGAAAGTTGTACAGGTCACACCAATATTCAAGAAACGTAGTAGGAGTAATCCACTAAATTACAGGCCCATAGCGTTAACGTCGATATGCAGCAGGATTTTGGAGCATATATTGTGTACGAACTTTATGAATTACCTCGAAGAAAACAGCCTATTGACACAGTCAACATGGGTTTAGGAAACATCGCTCCTGTGAAACACAACTAGCTCTTTATTCACATGAAGTGTTGAGTGCTACTGACAACGGATTTCAGATCGATTCCGTATTTCCGGATTTTCGGAAGGCTTTTGACATTGTACGCACAAGCGGCTCGTAGTGAAATCGCGTGCTTACGAAATATCGTCTCAGTTATGTGACTGAATTTGTGATTTCCTGTCAGAGAGATCACAGTTCGTAGTAACTGACGAAAAGTCATCGAGTAAAACAGAAGTGATTTCTGGCGTTTCCCAAGGTAGTGTTATAGGCCCTTTGCTGTTCCTACATGTATTTGGGAGACAATCTGAACAGCCGTCTTCAGTTGTTTGCAGATGACGCTGTCGTTTATTGCCTAATAAAGTCATCAGAAGAACAAAACAAACTGAAAAACGATTTAGGAAAGATATCTGAATGGTGAGAAAAGTGGCACTTGACCCTAAATAACGAAAAGTGTGAGGTCACCCACATGAGTGCTAAAAGGAATCCGTTAAACTTCGGTTACACGATAAATCAGTCTAATCTGAAAGCCGTAAATTCAACTAAATACCTAGGTATTACAATTACGGACAACTTAAATTGGAAGGAACACACAGAAAATGTTGTGGGGAAGGCTAACCAAAGACTGCGATTTATTGGCAGGACACTTAGAAAATGTAACAGACCTATGCTGCGCGGTGTGGGATCCTTATCAGATAGGAGTGACGGACTACATCGAAAACGTTTTAAGAAAGGCAGCAGGTTTTGTGTTATCGCGAAATATGGAAGAGAGTGTCACAGAAATGATACAGGATTTGGGCTGGACATCATTAAAAGAAAGGCGTTTTTCGTTGCGACGGCATCGTCGCACGAAATTCCAATCACCGACTTTCTCCTCCGAATGCGAAAATATTTTGTAGACACCGACCTACATAGGGAGGAACAATCACCACTATAAAATAAGGGAAATCAGAGTTCGTACGGAAAGATATAGATGTTCATTCTTTCCGCGCGCTATACGAGATTGGAATAATAGAGAATTGTGAAGGTGGTTCGATGAACCCTCTGCTAGGCACTCAAATGTGATTTGCTGAGTATCCATGTAGATGTAGGTGTAGAAGCAAGATGCGACGACATCTTGCAACACGACTTCGTCTGACTTCTCCTTGTTGCGCAAATGATCTGCAGAAAATTTCATGATACACATTCAGTACTTACGACAGAAAGCTGTAAAAAAATGGAATGTATCAAGTACATGACAGGCGATGTTTTATGAAAATGAGGACATATGGGCCTCTATATCTTAATCAAAAGAATGTGAAGAAGAAGGTCAGATTTCATGAGAAGAAATGTTAGACCAGGGGCAATCAATCCTACCGCCACAGCTCCGGCACTCCGGCGTACCGAACGCGCTAAGAAGTGTTGACCGTTGATCTGGGTAAGGGTTGCAGATGTGTTAAGACACATGCGGATGCGGTCCAGATTCGGATGTCATTTCTCGTATCTGCGATGATCTATACCGTTAACTCTTTTTTTTCCAATCTGCTGTCCTCTGATAGCCTTACAGTCAGTCATCTAGTGATGTTTGTTATTCTGAATTCCGAGCTGCAGAAAATTGTATAATATCTTTTTACTGTACCTAGTCATAACGCTAAAAGGAACGTGTCTTTTCCCTTGTAAACGCACAATGGATCGAAGTCAGGAATACATTTAAAAAAGAAAACATAAAAGGTGTTGCATGTGTCTTAAAATTTCAAACACTTTAACTGCCTGAGTTTTTATGAATACCTACTGGGAAATAAAAACTGTGAAGGGAGATTTCTTCAGCGAAATATTTGTGGCATGAAAGTGAAAAAGACAATAATGAGATGATTGTAGTGATTACGAATAAACTGTTTAGGTACTGCATATTTAGTCTTAAAATAACCATGAAAGGCACTGATTTAGTTTATGGTAGTTTTACATGGCGTATTTTTAAGTTGTAAACCGCATTATTTTGTCGATAAAGTACACCATCTTTTTTTATATGCACTGGCCTCTTTTATATGATGAATGCGTAGTATCCCTAATAGTTCGTCCATTTATTTTAACTATAAGCAGTTTCCCACTTTAACGAAACACAGACGACTACTTTAAGAAGCCCTATAAATAAAGCTGCTTAGTAGATCAAGTTGACATTTGATTTAATTTAGTATGCAACACAACAAACAGAATTTCACTTCTATCTGCACCCTGCACAAACTAAAAGACTCTCGAAGGATAGACTGGTGTGGAAAACTGCATCAACGCAGTGTTAGGACTGAAGATCACAGCAAAATGCTATAACGACACTTCAGAGCGTTACTACTAAACATAAAATAGCCATCTGCGAGACATACTTCTTCTATATAACTTGCCAATAATCATAGAGCAAATATAAAAGAACCACACTAGCAATTCTGTGTACATGTAAACCTTGTCTATTAAAGGACTGTTGTAATCAGATGCGGAGGTATTTCTGGCTCGTCAGGTGGAAATATTCATGCAGAACCAGCAAGCCATCTGAGGGTAACGCGGAAATTATGCAGTGGGCTCGAGTAGCAGGCGATGTACGGCACCTCCGGAGTGCTGGAAACACTTTCCTCTGTCATTTATTTAGGGTAATCGATCGGCAACTTCCGTGCTGAGTGCCAAGGATCGTGTTCGCAGTCATAGTAGCTTTAATAAGGAGTCATTCCAGTTTGCTGAACAAACTGTCGCGAGGTCAGTGACTTGTGTTGTTATTTATCGTAGCAAGCAGATGATAAGTTAAATGCTTCTCGCCATGCATATAAACTTGACTAATGGAAAGATTTGGAGTAAGTCTGAAATTAAGACTGAAAATTATTTATAATGCAGGGGAAATTCTGTGAAGTTTGGAAACGAGTGTGAAGGTACTGTTGGAACTGATTTTGTGAAAACGTGCGTGGATAGCCTAATCAGCTTAATCTTTAGGAGCAAGCCTGGGACAGTCATAACTAGCTGCTAGCTGAGAATTGTTACAAAACATTCAGGGCAGAGTAGATGTGTCGGATTGCCCGACGATGGCCTCCAGGTGGCAGTACTTTTTTCCAGCGGTTTTGAAAGCAATTATATGTCCAGAAGTGTTACTGAGTTTGAGCACTACTCGAATGGATCAAGTAGTTTACTTCATAGCTCAGAAAATGTCGGTTTCTGCTCTATCTTTCGATAGCCCTCCTGTCCAAGAACTTTTGTTGGCACTGGATCCACAAGGAATTTTAGCATTTTTAATCTACTGTGGATATTAATAATAAAAAGAACTGTGAACCACGGACGACAACATCTTCTAGGCTGCAGGACATCAACAGTTACTACTTAATAAATAAGCAACAGCTTGTAATCACAACTCATTCCAATTCTCGAGTTTCAGCTGGTCCCACAGCAAGAGACGTATGTTGGTAGTATCTCCAACACAGGTCTAGACGCTGTAATTCGCTCTCGCGGTCGTTATTGCCGTCAGATTTAACATTATTTATTTCATTTATTAATTTTCCATTAATTTTCATCGTTGTACCATCTCAGTGTTACCACCCTGCTTTTCAAACATATTTAATATAGGTAGTGTTTTAATCTGCTGTTCTAATATGTGTACATAGATCGAAATGCTCGTTTGCCGCCAACTTGGAAAATCACTACACTAACAATCAAGATTTGATTCTGGTTGCAGAGAAAAATAAATTTTTTTGACGGACGATAATTTCACCTTTGCCTTAAAAATGAGCGTAAATGTAAATGTTTATATACCTATACAAAGTGTATGAGAACTCATACTGCTCTTTTGTTCAAACACAAGAGATTGTACGGTGGTCAGGATGTAATGGTATTCCCTCGACGGTTTCATAAGGCTCTCAAATTTCAAACAGAGTTATAGCGTGCTGTTTTGGTTAACGCAGTGTCTTGCTTATCTCTTGCACTTGCGTCGAGCGAGTCATGTCACGTGAATGGTACTGTATCGAGCTTTGCAGCGCATCGGGAAATATCGAGCCAGTCCGAATGCGGGTAGAGTTTCTCTAGCACTTTTCAGAAGCCCGATGAAGAAATACTAAATTCCCTCGGTGATAATAAATAAACAGATTGTTATGCAGTGAAGAAAAATACCAGTAATGTTCGGAGTTTGATGGTTTTTGTTTATGTTGCATAGAACCAACAGAAAGAAAGCGTCAGCTTTGTTCTTAACT
Organism: Schistocerca americana; assembly: GCF_021461395.2. Taxonomy (NCBI): domain Eukaryota; kingdom Metazoa; phylum Arthropoda; class Insecta; order Orthoptera; family Acrididae; genus Schistocerca; species Schistocerca americana. Next base: position 223,921,411 of record NC_060120.1, on the reverse strand, counting down.
GGAAGCTTGTTGTGAAGAGGACCAGTATTTTTTCTCTGATCTTAATTCTTACGCTTATTTTCTAAAAAAGCAAGTGAATTTAGCTGATGATAGGTTCAACTGACTGTAAATGCTCCGTTTCATTTTTGAGAACTTATGTATTCCAATGAAGTATTACCTACACAGTTCAAAGAGAGGCTTTATTTTGTGGAAACCAAGCTATATCTGGAGCTGTTTTCTATGGCACCACATCTCAAACGCTTAAATTCCGTTGTCTTCCGGTTTTCTCATATTTCGCGTTTCACTTCTATACAAAGCTATCCTCCAGGTGTAAATTCACATTGAATTCTTCCAGAAATTAAGGGCGATGTTTCATGAAGGCAGTACAAGTGTTTTTGGCCAAGAATGTCCTTTTGTCTGGGCTAGTCTGCTTTTTGTCTCCTTGCTTCATCCTTCAAACGATGTTTTGCTTCCAAGATACTAAATTTCCTTCACTACTTGTTCTACACGGTCGCTCATTGCAATCCGAAATTTCTCGCTTATCTCATTGCTGATAGTCTTCATTACCTTACTCGTCCTTCTGTTTACTCCCAATGTACCTATTCCATTTAACAGGTCCTACACTCCTTCCACATTTTTAATGACAATAGGAATATCAGCGAATCTTACCACTGATACCCACCCACTCTACGTTTTAATACCTCTCCTGAACTTTTTTTTATTAGCATAATTGCTTCTTCGATATATGGACTGTATAGCAGCCGCGAAAGGCTAAATCCCTGCCTTATACCATTTCTAATCCCGACACTCCGTTCTTGGTCTTCCTTTGTTCATGTAAATATTGTGTATTACGATCTTTTTCTGTAAGTTACAACCATTTTTCCTGATAATTTCGAGTAAGAACGTTGTCGAAAACTTTTCCTAAGTCGATAAATCCTATGAAAGTGTCTTGATTTTTGTTAAGGCTTGCTTCCATTATCAAGAGCAACGTCTAGACTGTCTTTGGTGCTGGTACCGTTCCAAACGCCAGACTGATCGTCATGTAACTGATCCTCAATTTTCTTTTCCATTCTTCTGCTTATTATTCTCGTCAGCAACTTGGATGCTTGAGCCGTTAAGCTGACTGTGCTATAGTTCTTGGGCTCATCTCGGCTTGCTTATCTTCGATACTGTGTGTTTAATGTTTCCCCGAAAGTTTGATAATATTTCTGCAGACTCAAGGATTCTAGATTCCTACTTCAATAACAAATTTCTTGCGGTGGCTATCTTAGCAACAGCTGTATATAAGTTGCAGCTGTTACAAGAAAAACGCCTTCTGCGCATTGCACTTTAATTTTGTTACATTATTCCTGCACGCAGAGGCATTTCGTCTTTTTATAAACGCATCGCCAGCGGGTGTCCTAGAATCTCACGTGATTTTTATATTTCGTTGCGAAATACTGGTTATAGATTCAAAAAGAGTTAAAGGAATTTTTCATAATAAAATGGAAAAGTATTTACAGATAATCATCTATTTCAGTATTCGAAAACCAGGCAGCTCTCCCTGATGTGGAAAACCGGTTGACATTTTTCGGTTTTCCATGTATCCATTGTGTTTTCATAACTAAACACTCAAAGTGCTATTCTCTGTGCCTAGAGTGTCATTTGTCTATGTTTCCAAATTCCCCGGGTTTTGCTTTCACTTGCTTTTCGTTAGACGATATAATTCATTCTCTCTCTCTCTCTCTCTCTCTCTCTCTCTCTCTCTCTCTGTGTGGTGTGTGTGTGTGTGTGTGTGTGTGTGTGTTTGTGGGTAATTACAAAAGGCGTTTTTCGTAAAATACTGCAATTTATATACACCCTGAACAGTTGTTGGCTCCGAATACCCCCAGCCCCCAGTCATTTTAGTAATTCCGATGAATGTTATGTGTGGATTCCGCCTTATTTGATCGCAAGTTTTACGAAGCTCTATTAAATAAACTATTATCTCCCATATCGATTTCCATTTCTTCTCCTACAATGTCATCAGACGGTTGTCCTCCTCGCAGAGACATTCAACGTTCTCTTTCCACTTGTGGCGTTTAACAGTGCACTTTCTCGTGTGCTCTTTATGTTGACGACTTTGCTGTTAACTTCACGGAAGACTGCCCTGCTGTATAGCTCGTCGCTATGCAGCGCGCAACCACTTACTACGCTGTCGTTTCTGCCTCCTTCCGCGCGCCGTCCTCAGGTCCCTTCCCGCCAGCCCGGCGCCGCGCCTTGCGTGCCGGAGACGCCCACTGCCTCCCCCTGCCCCGCGGCGCCAGCTGCCTGCCTCGGTAAAACACTCTCCGCCTCCCAATCAAAACATTCGCGCACGTGCGCTCGTTCGCGGCGATGTCGCGCCAGATGCTGTCGTCCCACGCCGTGTCTTTCCTCCCCCCCTTTCGCGTTATCAGCTCGCGCACATTGCAATATTGCCGGGGAAATATTCGCTACCACAAGCTGTTACTCTACATACGGAAACTTGGTAAAGTTTCTCTGTGAACTACGACATGTTCGCACCAAAAATAAAAAACGAAATTGTGAATACACGGGGTGCATTCACGGACTTCGTGGACGGGGAGAAGCTCGAAATAAACAGGACCAGTATTCAAGAATGGTAGTAGGAGTAGTCCACTAAATTACAGGCCCATACCATTAACGTCGATATGTAGCAGGATTTTAGAACGCAGGGGGCCTATATTGTGTTCAAACATTATGAATTACCTCGAAGAGAACTGTCTATTGACACACAGTCAACACGGATTTAGAAAACATCGTTCTTGTGAAACACAACTAGCTCTTTACTGACATGAAGCGTTTAGTGCTGTTGACAAAGGATTTCAAATTGATTCTGTAATTCTAGATTTCCAGAAGGCCTTTGACACTTTGGCACAGAAGCAGCTTGTAGTAAAATTGCATGCATATGGAATACCGTCTCAGTTATGTGACTGGATTCGTGATTTCCTATCAGAAAGGTCACAGATCGTAGTAACTGACGGAAAGTTATCGAGTAAAACAGAAGTGATTTCCGGCGTTTCCCCAGAAAGTGTTACAGGCCCTTTGCTGTTCCTTATCTATATAAACGATTTCCTCAATCTGAGCTGCCGTTTTACGTTGTTTGCAGATGATGCTGTCGTTTATAGACTAGTAAAGTCATAAGAAGATCAAGGTAAATTGCAAAACGATTTAGAAGAGATATCTGTATGGTGCAAAAATTGTGTCTAATTAACAAATAGTGTGAGGTCATCCACATTAGTGCTAAAAGTAATCCGTTAACTTCGGTTACACGATAAATCAGTCTAATCTAAAGGCCGTAAATTCAGCTAAATACCTGGGAATTACGATTACGAATAACTTAAATTGGAAGGAACGCACTGAAAATCTTGTTGGGAAGGCTAACCAAAGGCTTTATTTTATTGGCAGGACACTTAGAAGACGTAACAGATCTACTAAGAGGCCGCCTACAATACGCTTGTCCTTCCTCTTTTAGACTAGTGCTGCGCGGTGTGGGATCCATACCATACAGGATTAATGGTGCCAGCCGCGGTGGCCGAGCGGTTCTAGGCGCTTCAGTCCGGAACCGCGCGACTGCTACAGTCGCAGGTTTGAATCCTGCCTCGGGCATGGATGTGTGTGATGTCCTTAGGTTAGTTAGGTTTAAGTAGTTCTCAGTTTTAGGGGACTGATGATCTCAGATGTTAAGTCCCATAGTGCTCAGAGCCATTTGATTGACGGAGTACAACAAAAAAGTTCAAAGAAGGGCAGCACGTTTTGCACTATCGCAAAATAGGGGAAAGAGTGTCACTGAAATGATGTAAGGTTGGGCGGACATATTTAAAACAAAGGCGTTTTTCGTTCCGGCAAAATCTTCTCACGAAATTTCAATCACCAGTTTTCTCCTCCGAATGCGAAAATATTTTGTTGACGCCGAGCTACGTAGGAAGAAACTGTCAACATCATAAAATGAGGGAAATTAATGCTCGCTCGGAAATATATAGGTGTTCGTTTTTTTCCGCTCGCTATGCAGGATTAGAATAACAGAGCATTATTGTGAAGAAGATTCGATGAACCCTCTGCCAGGCACTTAAATTTGATTTGCACAGAATCCATGTAGATGTAGATGAGGAACACATGCTGAAAGAACGATGCGTTTCAGGTAATGAAAGTAAACACAGGTTAAGCGAACTCTAAGTGTCGCACCAAGAAGGAATTACCCGAAGGACACGGAAATCGATATGTATATGTACAGGCAAAAAAATGATTATAATTTTGGAAAAACTGGATGATTTATTCAAGAGAAAGAGCTTCACTAACTGAGCAAGTCAATAACGCATTAGTCCCTTAAACAAGCAGTTATTCGGCTTGGCATAGATTTGTAGCCCCGCGGTCTAGGGCGGCTCCACCCCCCGTCGGAGGTTCGAGTCCTCCCTCGGGCATGTGTGTGTGTGTGTGTGTGTGTGTGTGTGTGTGTGTGTGTGTGTGTGTGTGTGTGTGTGTGTATGTGTGTGTGTCATTCTTAGGGAAGTTAGGTTAAATAGTGTGTAAGCTTAGGGACCGATGATCTCAGCAGTTTGATCCCATAAGACCTTATCACAAATTTCAATGGATTTTTAGAGTTGTTGGATGCCCTCCTGAAGGATATCGTGCCAAATTCAGTCCAATCGCCGCGTCAGATCGTCAGAATTACAAGATGGCTGGAGGGCCTTGCCCATAATGTTCCAAACGTTCTCAACTGGGGAGAAACCCGGCTACATAACTGGCTGATAGAGGTTTTAGCGAGCCCAAAGACAAGCTGTAGAAACTCTCACCGTGGACGAGTGGGCATTATCTTGCTGAAATGTTAGCCAAGGATTGCTTGTCATGAAGGGCAACAAAATGGAATATCGTTGACACACCGCTGTGCTGAAAGGGTGCTGCGGATAACAATCCAAGCGGTCGTACTTTGCAAAATGGCACCCCAGGTCATCATACCTGGTTGTCGGACTGTATGGCGGACAACAGTAAAGTTGAGATCCCTTTGCTCTCTGGTGCGTCTCCAGACGCGTCTTATCTGGTCATAGGAGCTCATTTCGTAGCGGGACTCATCAGTGAAGACAATTCTATTCAAAAAATGTTTCAAATTGCTCTGAGCACTATGGACCTTAACATCTGAGGTCATCAGTCCCCTAGAACTTAGAACTACTTAAACCTAACCAACCTAAGGACATCACACACATCCATGCCCGAGGCAGGATTCGAACCTGCGACAGTAGCTGTCGCGCGGTTCCACACTGAAGCGCCTAGAACAGCTCGGCCACCGGCCGGCACAATTCTACTCCTGCCAATGAGATTCCAGGCCGATAATTTATCTAGAGAGGTTCAGGACAGTAGTGGGATACTAAATTGACTAAATCGCCCGCCATACGAAAAGAGCATACCGAATTTAAAAGAACGCAAAATACCAAAGATCGGCAAAAGTTTACAGAAGTTAGAATTATAACGCGTACTTGCTTTTAATAATTTCCACAACGAAACTCTGTCTCCTCGAATCTGGCAGAAAACCCAAACAGATTCTGGTCATACATAAAGCACACCAGTGACAAGACGCCATCAATACCTCCACTGCGTGGTAACAACAGTGAAGTCACTGGTGACAGTTCCAATAAAGTAGGGTTATTAAACACGGCTACCCAAAACTCCTTCATCAAAGAAGACGAAATAAATATTCCTGAATTCCAATCAAGAACAACTGCTAAGATAAGAAACATAGAAGTAGATATCCTCGGTGTAGCAAAGCAGCTTAAATCACTTAATAAAGGCAAGGCCTCCGGTCTTCATTGTATAACAGTAAGGTTGCTTTCAGAGTATGCTGATACAATAGCTCCATATTTAGCGATTATATATAATAGCTCACTCATACAAAGATCCGTACCTAAAGACTGGAAAATTGCTCACGTCACACCTATATCCAAAATGGGAAATAAGAGTACTCCGCTGTATTACAGGCCCATATCACTAAAGTCGATTTGCAGTAGGGTTTCAAAACATATACTGTGTTCCAACACTACGAATTACGTAAAAGAAAACGACTGATTGAAACATAGCACGGATGCAGAAAATATCGTTCTTGTGAAATACAACTAGCTCTTTATACACATGAAGTAATGAGTGCTATTGACATGGGATTTCAGATTGATTCCATATTTTTAAATTTCCAGAAGGCTTTCGACACCGTTCGTCACAAGTGTCTTCTAACCAAACTGCGTGCTTGTTGCATATTGAATATCACCTCATTTGTGTGCTGGATTCGTGATTTCCTGTCAGAAAGGTCACAGTTCGTAGTAATAGACGGAAAATCATCGAGTAAAACAGAAGTAATATACGGCGTTCCCCAAGGAAATGTTATTGGTCCTCTGTTGTTCCTGGTCTATATTATCGACTTGTGAGACAATCTGAGTAGCCGTGTTAGATTTTTTGCAGATGATGCTGTCATTTAACATCTTGTAAAATCATTAGATGACCAAACAAATTGCAAAATGACTTAGAGAAGATATCTCTATGGTGCGAAAAGTGCCAATTGACCCTGAATAAAGAAAAGTGTGAAGTTATTCACGTGAGTACTAAAAGAAATCCGCTAAATTTCGATTACGCGATAAGTCACACAAATTTGAAGGTTATTAATTCAACTAAATACTTACGGATTACAGTTACAAGTAACCTAAATTGGAACGATCACATAGGTAATGTTGTGGGTAGAGCAAAAAAAAAAAAGACTGCGATTCATTGGCAGAACACTTAGAAGGTGCAACAGACCTACTAAACAGACTGCTTACACCACGCTTGTCCGCCCTATTCTGGAGTATTGGTGTGCGGTGTGGGATCCGCATGAGGTGGGACTGACGGATGACATCGAAAAAGGTCAACAAAGGGCAACTCGTTTTGTATTATCGCGAAATAGGGGAAATAGTGCCACAGACATGATACGTGAATTGGAGTGTCAATCATTAAAATAAAGGCGTTCATCGTTGCGACGGCATCTTCTCATGAAATTTCAACCATCAGTTTTCTCCTCCGATTGTGAAAACATTCTGTAGGCACCCACCTACATAGGAAGAAAAGATCATCACGATAAAGTAAGAGAAATCTGGGCTCGCACAGAAAAATTTAAGTGCTCGTTGTTCCCGCGTGCCGTTCGAGAGTGGAACGATAGAGAAACAGCTTGAAGGTGGTTCATTGTACCATCTGCCAGGCACTTCATTGTAAATAGCAGAGTAATTACATTAGATGTACATACGTCCGATCATAGCGGGATCCATTTGGTTGTCATTCGCAGCTCCCTTACAACGCAGCGGTACGTCAACGGTATTCGTAGATCTTTTGTGTTGCCCTTCATGACAAGTCGTGATCGGCTTGCATTTCATCATGATAATGACCGCACGCACACGGCGAGAATGGCTACTGCTTGTCTTAGTGCTTGCCAAACCCTACATTTGCCTGCAAACCCTACATTTGCCTCCCCAACTGAGAACATTTGGACCATTATGGACGGGGCCCTCCAACCTGATCGTAATTTTGATGATAAAACGTACCAATTGTACAGAATTTGGCACGATATCCCTTGGAGGACATCCAGCAAAACAATCAATGCCAAGCCGAATAACTGCTTGCCATGGACAGAGGTTCACTAATGTATTACTGACATGCTCAATTTGTTAAACTTTTTCTCTTGGATAAATCATCCAACTTTTCTGAAATTAAAAAGAATCCTGTCGGATGAACGTCTGCAACTCAGCATTACAGCAGTGGTTGAAAATACCGCTTCAGTAGTAAGTTTCTTTTTATTTAAATCACGGCCGGTTTCGGGCTCCTTACATGACCATCATCAAGTGTTGTAACTCTGTGCTGTGACCCCGAGCACCGCGGTGGAAGAGTACAGGACGCCGCTCTCGGAGTCACAGCACAGGTTTATAACACTTGATGATGGGTATATAAGAGCCCGAAACCGGTCGTGTTTTAAATAAAAAGAACCTTCCAAAAGAAGCGATATTTTCAACGTCTGGTTTTCTGAATTTGTAATCATTTGTGTGTGTGTGTACGTGTACATCACCTCTACCGATTTCCGTCGCATTCGGATAGTTCCTTCACGATGATCTTTTTTTGTCTTGGAATGTATTAACGATGGAAAAATGCAAAGGTCGCGCAATTCCTGTCAGCAGCGCGCCGCTTGTTTGTGGGCGCGGAGCTGACGGCCGATAACGTCCCAGATGTGTTCCATCGGGTTCACATCAGGCGAGTTTCGTGACCAGGATATCGTCGTTTCACTATCATCATCCTAAAACCAACGTATCACGTCTCTGTATTTAAGACACGGACAATAAATCTTCTGGAACAACGTTGGGAATCGACACAGAATTCATCGACCACGGCATAACAGCCCGGACAATTATAATGGACATGATATTTCCGGCCGTGAAAGTCTACATTTTAGTATCTTCTGGAACAAGTCATCGACAATAGCGGAAGGCAGCAAGCATGGAAGAGTGCAGGTGGTCTACAGTAAGGTTCTCTTAGTCCACAGCCGTCGTGGTGTCTTCGATTACTACCACAGGTCCCATGGAAGCGCAGATGAACGTCCTCCATGATGTATCTGCTGCTGACGGACACAAGTGAATACATGATGGTTCTTAAATAACGGAGCCTATTAGACTTCCAGAATCATAGAGTAAATGAGTAAGTTCCGTGCTGCTTGAAAGAGTTACACTCGCTTCAGTGAACACAAGTCTTACGAGTCTCGCATTAAACACAGTGAATAAAGTTTCTGTAGCTACTCACTTATTAATAAGCAGAGCTTTCGAGTCCCAATAACTTTAGGTTGAAACGGAAAATTAAGCTTCTCATTTCACGTTTAAAAGCAAGGTCCCAGTCCAAGCTTCAGTCAAGACGAAAAATCACTTCACTGAAGCAATACTGAAAACTAATAAGTGCTCTTCGGAGCTTGTGCGCTGACCAAAAGAGCCACTTTGCGGACGGAAACGTGCAGCCCTGCTTTTGGCATGTGACATGGTGAATGCATGAAGAGGTATTATATGTCAACGACGTCTACCGTACCGTGTAGCCGTCTCATGACCTGGCCGGAGTACTGGTTGTGTCGTTCTGGGGTTGCTAAGTTCCGTGTCTTCTGCACTGGCGGGGCAGAACTGGCAGCAACCCGCACAGTGAATAATGTGTGTGTGGTGTCATCGGCGCCTAGTGCCAGCGACGCCTCAAAACCCCATAGCATACACTACGTCCCCAAAATTATCCTTACAGCTATTAATGGACATTAGTATGGGGTGTGGCCAGCCTTTGCCTTCATGACGGCTTGAAATCTCCTGGTGACACTTTCAAAATGATGTCTCGATGTCTGTGGAGGAACAGCGGCCAATTCTTTCTCAAGAGCCAAAGCCAGAGAAGATATTAATGGTGAATGTTGTAAGTCTAGAGCAGGGTCTCCCAAACTGGGTTTCACGGAACGCTGGTGTTCTGCAGGCAAAAGTATTAACAATATAGTGTTCGTTCGACGTTCTGACGATACAATGTTTATGAAAATTTGTATGAGATTTCTGTGCTATTAGTTATGATTAAAAATTGAAGTTCATCACTGAATAAAATAAGTTTCTCTCATTTTTAAAAAAAATTCATCAACCTTCAAAATAAACAGTGTTGCATCAAAGTATGAGGATTCTCAAAGTGTTCCGTCAGCCAAAAGTTTGAGAACGCGTCATCTAGAACAAATTCGACGTTCTAACTCATTCAGAAGATGTTCCATTGGGTTCAGGTTGGGGCTCTGTATCGGCTAGTAGATTACAGGAATGTTTTTGTACACGAACCACTGGCGCACAGTTGCTGCTTAATGACAGCGTGCATTGTAACGCTGATACAACCATCATCTCCAAACTCTTTCTCTACTGTATGCAATACACAACGCTGTGGCTGGAGAAAAACGCGGGTCGTTCATGCTTCCAAGAATAGTAGTCGAAGAGACGCACAATACTATTGGTCTACATTGCCGACATCAACACGTTGCAGAATCTGGGAAGACGTTTTATGCTCACGAATTACATTTATGGTTACTGAAAATCTCCTCTGTGATGGTAAAATGGATTTCCCAAACAACGACCGTGTGAAAACAGTTGAGTGTTAGTCCACGAGACCCAGGAAGCAGCACATACCGGCGTTCAACTTGTTGCCACATTCCTTTACTTACAGTAGGCTTCAGTTTCAAATTTCCACATCATGAACGAAATACGAGCGCACAGAAACACGTACCAGCTATGTGACTGTGTTGAAGAACTCTCAGCAAACAGAACACAGCATCTCGTTCTTAACGGAGGAAAATCTTCAGACGTTAACTTCGGACGTACCCCAAGGTACTCTTACACGACTAACCTACACCACAGTACGGAAAATTTCAAAAATCTTTTGGCGATTGATGCTGCTACATACAGGGAAGTCGCAATGCTATAAAACTACACTGCTGGAAAAAGAATCACTTTTAGATGTCTGCAGTTCACAAAAGATTTACTGTTGCAGCTCAAGCGGTTCTAAGGTACCAGGTATCGACCCAGGTTAGAACGGAAGTTAGCATGTGTGTCGTTCGCCAACTCAAAGTGTAGTGGAAAAGCGCCATGTGGGTCATTCCTTTAATACTTGCAGCCAGAAGGTTCAGTGTGGTGCAAACGTGTGAAGCAAGCTAGCAACCACGCCACGGAGACGCACTCGTGCTTCCTACAACCAAATGAGCGAGTCTGAAAGGGGTCAAATTGTGGAATTTCGGAGGATTACCACACAAGTTGTACGTACTGCGTCTGCTGTGCAACGATGTCGGTGATCAGTGGTCACATGAACATTCTCACACCCGTAGCCGAGGTTCTAGACCTCTACGCACTGCAAACACCAGCCTGTGTCGTTGTATTGTAGGGCAGCATTGGCAGATAATACAGATACCACAGCACAGCACAGCCTGTGTATGTGCTATAGCCTACACGGGCGGCAATGCCTCGCTGACTCTGGCATCCTGTTGATTGTACATACGGCGAATGCTGTCCTGGGATACATTACCCCAGCCTGCTCGATCTATTCACGTTCTGCAAGAGTTTTTGGTTGGCGTGTCGCACGAGGCACTTCTCTACCCATCATATCCCACCTGTGCTCAATTGGAGACAAGTCCGGAGAATATGCTGGCAAGGGAAGCTGTTGCACGTCTTGCAGAGCACATAGAGTTTGACGCGCAGTGCGTGGATTAGCGACAACCTGCTGGGATATCACCTTCCTGTTGCAAGAATAGCAAAAGAACGGGTGTAACAACATTATGCACGTACCGAGTGCTGGTTAGCGTCCTCTCCAGAAACACCAAGGTGAATCGGTGTTACGGCTTATCGCACCCGAGACCATAATGCTGGGATGGGGCCAGTGTGTCTTGGACGAATGAACTCTTCGAGACACCGCACATCAGATCTTTATAGTAGGCGCAAACGGCCATCGCCAGCGTGCAGGCAGAATCTGCTTTCATTTCTGAAGACCACGGTGCAACATTTCATCTTTCAAGTGATCGTCTGATGGCAGCAGTCGAGTTGTGCCAGTCGCTGCTGTGTCGTGAGCGGAAGTCGGCCTAGAGGCGGCAGTGCCCGTAGTTCCACTGCTAATAACCGATCGGCAACAGTTCATGTTGACATGTCTCAGCTCACAAGCCCTCTTATCCGTGCTGTGGTATCTGTATTATTTGCTAGTGCTGCCCTACAGTGCAACGATACTGGCGGGTGTTGTAGTGCGTAGAAGTCCTCATCTACGGGTGCGAGAATGTTCACGTGACCACTGATATCGACATCGTTGCACAGCAGGCGCAGCTCGTACAACCTGTGTGGTAATCCTCCGAAATTCCACAATTTGACCCCTTTCAGACTAGCTCATTTCATTGTAGGAAGCACGAGTGCGTCTCCGTGGCATGGTTGCTAACTTGCTTCACACGTTTGCACCACACTGAGCCTTCTGACTGCAAGAATTAGCTGTTAAAGGGAAGACACAGATTACGATATTCCACTGTTGGTGGACGACACTGAAACTATTATCAGTACATTACTATCCGCCAGGTGGCATATGCCGTCATCGGGTCAGAATCGACTTCGTCTTTCGAGGTGTATTATTTTTTTTTTCTAGGTAGTGTATAAGCGAAATTCAGGAAGGTATCCACAGGATCTATGCTAGAGCAGGGGTGCCAAATGATCCTCAAAGTAAGTAAAGGTAATTTATTGCGCATAAATAGACAGAAAGAACTGTTACTGCACGATTAAAAGACTGCATAACGAATTCACTTAATATCTAGGAGTTTTCGCAGGTAGAGATTCAAAATGGAACGACCGCATAAAATTATCATAGGAAAGGCAGCTGCCAGACTAGGACTTATTGGAAGAATCTATGTAAATGTAGTACACCCACAAAGGAGGCGACTTACAAAATCTTCCTTTGACCTATAAAATATCGCTCGTCACATTTTCTGATCCGTACCAGATGGGACCCACAGAGGAAGCAGAGAGCCAAAGAAAAGCAACGTGTTTCGGTAAAAGTTTATTCATTAAGTAATAAAGTTTCGCAAAGATGCTCAACTAATTTCAGAGGAAGGCTCTACAAGAGAGACGTTGTGTATCATAATGTGGATTACCGATAAAATTCGGAAATCGTACGTTCCTAGAAGAGACAACCAATGTACGGCTACGGCTGCCTTCTGCGTTTATCTCGCGCAAAGCCCGTGAAGATTGAGAAATTCATGTTCACACGCAGGCTTACCAACATTCGTTCATGCGGCGGACCATTCGTATTCGTGTCTGGAACAGGGAAGATCGAGGAAGTGACGACAGTAAGAAAAGTACTCATAGCCGCACGCCGTAAGGTAGCATGTGGAGTGTATATGTAGATTAGATAGATGTAGCTGCAGATGTCTTCTGGGGATGACATTTTTGTCCGGTTAGCTTATACTGTATGTTGAGGTGATAGCGATCAACAATGCTTTAGAATAGACAAGCAACGCACCGAATGAATGCAATGAGGACAGTATTAACAAAACTCGATGAAAGCCATTTTTTCAAAATACATTTTTCCGAATTCTAGTAATTTAATGCGAGCTCCACAAACTGGCTAAAAAAAAAAAAAAAAAAAACAGGACAATACTGAATATGTGCTGTTGTAGAATGAGAGTGAATATGGTAAAATTTCACAAAATTCGATATTCAATTTTTCAAGATCCCACATAACTCAAGTAATCTTCTTTTATATTGCATGGTTGAATCATAGGACATAAAATTTAAAAGTTAAATTTACTAGCCTGTACACTAGCATGTGTTTATTATTAGGCAATCAACGTATAAGATAAACCAACAGTTTGCTACGCGGCTCCAGTTGGCCCCTAGAAACAATGCATTTTGCCCCGCTTAATTCTCGTTGATGTCAGCCACTCTCTTGCTGCAAGATTAGTAGCTGTTGTAGTATGCTCTTGTTGGAACATCATTACTGAAATGTTAGAAGATTTAGAATATTACGAAACAGTTCAGAAGGTGGAAAGTGCAAGATGAAGCAAGACTCATCAACGTCAGAAGAGTGGGGAGCACGATTGCAACCTCAAATAGATATCTGAATATAAACTATAGCCATATCGAAACAACGAAGGAAACATCATGCAAGTAGGATGTTTGTGTTTCAGTGATCTTGCCGTTTTAGAGATAGCCCGTATATGAACATACTAAAGTTGGATAGGATGATTTCTTCCTACGACTGGCGAGGGAGAATTACACTTCTGCTGGCAAATTACAATTCTAATCGACGTAAGGAATCCCAAGTACGAATTAAATTTCTGGCTTGTGCTGAGCTTTTGAAGGCCGAAAAACCAAGAAAATGTTTGGATTTTTGCTTATAACTTGAAAACGATACAGCCTACAAAAACGTTCCCTAAACACCAGAGTGAAAGAGCATAAAATTTCGCGTAGAATGATCTACTTAAGAGCTAAAACTGATTCAGCAATTTATCCACAATCGATCGTCAAAGATACAAATTTTTACCAGTTTGAAATAATACACTGCAAACCACCAGTTGTGCCAATACGATGTTATTTCTCTACCAGTTTCGGTTCATAAAACCATCATCACTGGAGGAAAAGTTGTACGTTGGTGATTTACTCATAGATACCGGTGCAGTGGCACTTCACTGTAGACTTGCATCTGTCTTGGCTGACACAATATTTGCTAATCATTGGAGCAACTCGTGTCAAAGTATCACAATCACAAACTTGAAATATTTCTTGTGGTCGTGACCTTCTGACGTAAGTTGCTGTAAAGATTAGCATATATTGTGTGAGGCAAGAGAGATTCGAGTTTATAGTGAAGTTTCTTTGTATCGACATGTGTCTGTCAATTACCAAAGTCCAGATTTTTGTCCGATGATGAAAGTTTTATGAACAGAAACCGGTAGGAAAATTAAGTCGTGCTGGCACAGCTGATGGATTGCAATGCATTATTTGAAGTACTTGAGAGCTGTAGGTTGTTGCTTCAAGAAAATAATTTTACAAGTTAGGCAGAAGAGTGAGTTACGCTCATGTTCCAATGCCTGTAACTCACGAACGGCTACTCCGAACAATAAGCGTCATGCATGGAAGTTCTAGAGCATCAATTTAAGGGTAAAAAGAGCTCTTGAATTATAAAATTCATTTTTCTCTTTGCAAAGGGACACAAAAAATGTGAAAGTATTCGTAGCGGTAAAGATGACGCATGCATGAAAACGTCGATACGTAGAGTTTTGTAAAGGTTTGTAATTCCTTACTTTTTTTTCAAAAAAATGTTCAGATGTGTGTGAAATCTTATGAGAATTAACTGCTAAGGTCATCAGTCCCTGAGCTTACACTACTTAACCTAAATTATCCTAAGGACAAACACACATACCAATGCCCGAGGGAGGACTCGAACCTCCGCCGGGACCAGCCGCACAGTCTATGACTGCAGCGCCTTACACCGCTCGGCTAATCCCGCGCGGCCCTTTTTTCTCAATGAAGGCAATCAGTAATGAACTTCAATTATTCCGTCAACAGTCTCTATCTACGTGGATGACCAGTACAATATTTTTCAATTTTTTTAAATCAAGGATATTGAGTACAAGCCGGCCGAAGTGGCCGTGCGGTTAAAGGCGCTGCAGTCTGGAACCGCAAGACCGCTACGGTCGCAGGTTCGAATCCTGCCTCGGGCATGGATGTTTGTGATGTCCTTAGGTTAGTTAGGTTTAACTAGTTCTAAGTTCTAGGGGACTAATGACCTCAGCAGTTGAGTCCCATAGTGCTCAGAGCCATTTGAACCATTTATTGAGTACAACTAGAAAAACACCTCTCCTGTAAAATTCTGTAACGTGGTGTTCGTTTAAACGGCCTTCAATTATTTGTTGGAAACGCCTTAGTTCTTCGGTGCTGCAGATATATAGCTGCCAGAAGCAGATCTCCTGCCAACGCCGGACGTTGCACCAGAAGCAAGATGCGTAATCTCGCTTTTTCCTTCCTTTTCACTTTTTTCGCCGAAGAGCTGCTACCAGAGATGAAACCAGTTTCAGCAAACCCGCCTCGAGCCGAGCCAAGCCGGCAGATGTCCAGTTCGGCCTTTCTCCTTCCACTGCGCTACGCGGCGCGGCGTTGAGACAGCGGTTTTGCTCCCCTCCCAGCGTGGACAGACCAAGTATCTCCCAGCGCCGGCAGCGAGAGGGACGGTCACTCGGCGCGAATCGGTCGCCCACCCCCAACTTGATGGGGGTGGGTAGGGGTGGAGTGAGGGGGGTGGTGGGGAGTGGGGGAGACATTACCGGGGTCAGCCGCACGCGCCACGCCACAGCGCCGGATCAGATACGGGCGAGGTTCGTGTCCTCGGGAACATACCTGGCTCGATATCGAAAACCGCTTCACGACCCTCCGCAGCCGGCACCACCCTTCCGGACGAGAAGAAAAAAGGGAGAGAGCATGGAGGGGGAGGGGGATGGGGAAAGCACACGGTAAAAAGAGCAGAAAAAGCAAGCCAGTGATTCGCCGGCGTTGGAAAGAGTGAATTTCCCTCGGGGATGCGGCTCGGAAGAATTCGGTGCTCAAAAATAGATAACAAAATGGAGCCGGAGTTTTACCGCCGGCAGCTGCTGCAGATCGTTTCAGCCCGATGGTGGGCGCTCTTTATGACGGAGAGGCTTGATCGGCGAAAGACTTCAGGAGCAAAGGAAGGAGCAAGCAAAAGCGAAGCACTTTTACTTTTTGTCAACTGCACGCTTTCGCCTCCGTTATTATATACGAGCGAGTAGTTATCTTGAGATAGCAGTTATAAGGATCGAAGGATCTGAAAGGGAAGTAGTGGTTGAGAAGGGACCGATAATTGCGACTCCTCGACTGGATATGTTTGGTGCAGATACAGCTGAGGGTGGTACCATCGTCCAAAAGGTGAAAATTCTATGTTTGATAATTGTGAAAAATATGCTGCAGAAAGCACGATATGTGTCGCCAGGCACCGTTGTCAGTGTTGCGACCAGCAACTGGCAACCGAAATCGGATGCCAATAGCCGGCCGAGAATGTGGCAGGCATCAATATCACATAATTGCGACGGCCGAAGATTAAAGAAAAAAAAAAAAAAAAGAAATCGGGTGATTCGCTTGACCTGCTCATGTACTAATCTGCAAGCCGTCTACCGATTTATTTATTCTTGAACGTTGCAATGAATTGAGAACTAGATACGAATCTTAACGGGTGTATTAATATACTAATTGCAAGAAAATACAACGATGTTGATTTTGAATTTTGATGAAAGTATTTAGTAACTTGGATGTGGATAATTGTTTCTGCTGAACTGTTACAAAGTATGCTGTTATGATGTTGACCCTCTACCGTTCTTGCCTCAGCTGCGCCCCTCTACCTCCCGTCCTCTCCACACATAGACTCCCTTCCACTGTGAAAGTGACGATTCATGTAGGCTCAGGATCTGCCCTATTGATCGAGTCAACCTTTTTGTCAAGTTGGGGCGTAAATTTCCTTTTCCTTCAATTTGATTTAGTACCTTTTCATTAGTCACTCGATGCACCCATCTAACCTTCAGCATTGCCGGCCGGTGTGGCCGAGCGGTTCTAGGCGCTTCAGTCTGGAACCGTGCGACCGCTACGGTCGTAGGTTCGAATCCTGCCTCGGGCATGGATGTGTGTGATGTCCATAGGTTAGTTAGGTTTAAGTAGTTCTAATTTCTAGTGCACTGATGACCTCAGATGTTAAGTACCATAGGGCTCAGATGCATTTGAACCATTTTCTTCAGCATTCTCCTGTAATGCCACCTTTTAGACTTCGTTGGTTGTTTTTGGGGAAGGAGACCAGACAGCGAGGTCATCGGTCTCATCGGTTTAGGGAAGGATGGGGAAGGAAGTCGGCCGTGCCCTTTCAGAAGAACCATCCCGGCATTTGCCTGGAGTAATTTAGGCAAATCACGGAAACCTAAATCAGGATGGCCGGACGCGGGATTGAACTGTCGGCCTTCCGAATGCGAGTCCAGTGTCTAACCACTGCGCCACCTCGCTCGGTCCACCTTTTAGACGCTACTATTCTTTTCTGGTGGCACGTTCAGTGAATTGTCTGAATGTCTGCGAGGGAATGGCAGGACACTCTTCCTCAAGAGCCGAAACACTGGAAGGGGTAGCGCTGGTAACGCTGAGATATGGAGGGGAGTCGACGTTCTGACTCATCCCAGAGGTGTTCCAACACGTTCAGGCAGCGACTCTAGGCAGGCCAGTCCATTTAAAGAACGTTCTTATCCACAAAGAACTGCCTCATGAACGATGCTTGACATCACGCTAATACATTCAGTCATCGTCTCCGAACTGTTTCTTTGCTGTACGCAATACACAGTGACATAAAATGTGATTCATATCCTACGCGTTTATTGCTTTCTTAAGCGCAGTAAAGAGACCACACTCGAAACAAGAGCAACACCCCCATAGCCTGTCACAGCCTCCTCCATACTTCAGTGTTGGCACTATATATGATGGCAGGCGTCGTTTTCCAGGAATGCACCAAACCCAAACCCTTCCATACGCTTCCGCGGGACTGATCAATCCAAATCATCTGTTTTGAGTGATCCATTGTCCAGCGGCTTCGCTCTTTACACTGTTTCAAGCCTCACTTAGTATTGACTACTGAAATGTGTGGCTTTTGAGAAGTGGGTCGACCATTGCATGCTATTTTTTGAACTCTTTGAGATAGCGGGATTGGTGGTAGCACTTTGGAACTCACGAGTGATTCCTTCCGCTGGTTTCATGCGATATTTTTTTACAACCAGACTCCGCAATGCACGCTGGTTCTTGTCGGTCAGTAAATGAGGTCTGCCTGATTTTGGTTGGGCTGTAGTTGTTCCTTTGCGTTTCCGTTACACAGCCACATCGCCAGCAGTAGACATGGGCAGATTTAGAAGGGTTGAAATGTTTCTGATGGATTTGTTACTCAGATGACATCCAAGTCCACATTTCACTGAACTCTCCTGACCGACCCATTCTGCTGTCAGTGCTCCTCCGTTGATGTCACAGTACTCCCTGCATCCCTTTATACTGGCGGGTCCGCCTTTCGTGACAACTAGTGGTTAATTCAGGATTATAGGGGCGTGCCAGGACACTTTTCATCAGATAGTGTGTATACAGTTCCCATAGTTTTGTATTGCGTTGGCAATTCCAGGAGGATTTTCTGGACGGGTGGCAAGTACTCGTACATAAATTCGTAGGATCTGCACAACTGACAGGCAATATTTTCTGCGGCTAAAATCTACTACAATTGTACAAGACCTTCTCCACCCACTCCAAACGATTTGATTAATAATACAGCCACTTATTGATAGCGATTTGCTGGAAAATTCACCAGAAAAACTCTTAGACACGCCTTGAAAGATCACACGACCAATTTAGGGAACTGTATAATGTGTAGAACTGTTACCGGACACACTACAGCCGACGCATGTCATGACACTGAAACGCTCTTCATGTGACCTAATTTGTCGAGAATGAGCGAAGAAAGACAGGGCTACTTGGGGACATGCCAGAATTGTAGAAATGAGTTATTTTCTTTGGACGTGTGCACGATTACGCAATGTGCAAGAAAATGTTTGTTAAATCTTATGGGACTTAACTGCTAAGGTCATCAGTCCCTAAGCGTACACACTACTTAACCTAAATTATCGCCGGCCGGAGTGGCCGAGCGGTTCTAGGCGCTACTGTCTGGAACCGCGCGACCGCTACGGTCGCAGGTTCGAATCCTGCCTCGGGCATGGATGTGTGTGATGTCCTTAGGTTAGTTATGTTTAAGTAGTTCTAAGTTCTAGGGGACTGATGACCTCAGATGTTAAGTCCCTTAGTGCTCAGAGCCATTTGAACCACTTATCCTAAGGACAAACACACACACCCACGCCCAAGGGAGGACTCGAACCTCTGCCGGGACCAGCCGCATAGTCCATGACTGCAGCGCCTCAGACTGCTCGGCTAATCCCGTGCGGCATTACGCCGTGATGTATCGATGCGGACCATGTAGAGTGTTTACAAGAAGGGCTGTACCACACTCTACCATGTTACAAGGCGTAAGAATAATAGATCCTAACCGACAGGGGACGGAGGAGAATAACTCCGTCCACTGAGTCTATCGGTACTGACCGACCGCCGTGCCATCCTCCGCCAATGGCTTCATTGGATGCACTATGGAGGGGGCGTGGGGTCAACACACCGCTCTCCCGGCCGTTGTCAGTTTCCGTGACTAGGAGCCGCTGCTACTCGGTCAATTAGCTCCTTAACTGATGTCACGTGCTGAGTGCACCCCATTCCAGCAGTCCATAGTAATACCGGGAATCGAACCAGGGTCTTCCGCGTTGCAGTCAGATTGGAGATGTGTATCACACTTATTAATAACAACTGGTCTGAAACAAGACAAGAGCTGCTGCGTTTTGGAAAGGAGCACAGTCGTAATGGGAGACACCAGCAATTGTTCAGATGTTTTTTTAGTAAATTTCGGTAAGAAATATCTATAACACAAATCATTTTAGAAGTTAAATGTGAATCTATGCAAATTACGCCAAAATTAAGATTAAAATATACTGATCTAATTTCAATATGTGAAGAAACTGTGACCCTCTTCTCATACACCATAGATATATAAATAAATACATATTAAAATTCTAAAACTGAAAATTTCTTCAGTGAAAACAACATATCGGAGCTGCATGATGATCCGACTCCTAAATTACAGAAAGAAGTAAGGTCAGCCATTAACAATGAAAATTTCTTATAACACCTTTCCAAAAGAAACTACTCATCAATATGAACCCTCAGCACCCTAAACTTCGGTCCCAGTTCAAAATTCATAAACCTAATCATCCAATACGTCCAATCTCCAATAGCATGAATAGCGCATATCACGATTTGGCCCGATTTCTACAAGAAACTTTGAAAAAATCCCTCGTTTTCGAAAATAATTATTCCGTTCCTAACAGCCACGTTTTGGTCCAAAATATTAAAAACTTGGTATGCTGTTCAGACACCAAGCTTTTTTCCTTAGATACTAAAAATCTTTGTACCAATGTCCCGGTACATGAGACACTCATCATTGTGGAAGAAAACTTACGTCAATTTAAAAAGATCTATCAGATGAACAGATTACTGATTTTATGAATCTCATTAATGTCGTTGTCAAGTACAATTACTTTGAATTCAACGGACAACTGTACCAGCAGTCTAATGGGCTCGCTATGGGCAACCCTTTAGCCGGCATCCTCGCCGACATCTTTATCAATTCCTTGGAAAAAATCTGTTTAACCGTGTCTCAGCCGCTTCACTAGGTATCCTTTCTTACACAAGATACGATGATGATATTCTAGTCATCTATAACGGACCCGTCGATAGAATTGATCATTATTTAAACTTTTTAACGACCTCCATGAAAAAATTTCTTTCACTATTGAGCTCGAAAACGATAACCGCCAATTAAGTTATTTAGACTTGACGCTTACAATAGAAGACAATAACATCACTTTCAATATTTTTCGAAAAGAATCGTATACTGACCAAATCGTGCCTGCTTCCTCTTTTCATCCACAGTCTCAAAAAATGGCGTTTTTTCACTCTGCCGTCCACCGAGCCACCTCCATACCACTTTCAACAGAAAAGTTTAATTTACTTAAAACCATAGAAGTCAATAATGAATATACGCCTAACATAGTGGACGATATCCTCAAAAAGAAAACTGCAAGAACTACCACTCTCAACACCACATGCACTGAAATTAACCCAAAAAAACGTTTTTCTATTCCTTTCATAGGACCCATTTCCTATCAGATTCAGCGCATGCTTCGCAACAAATACAACTGCAATGTGGCCTTCTCTACTAATAATAATCTAAAGAGAAACTTCATTCATAATTTGAAGTCCATTCGCTCCCTTACAGAAAGTTCTGGTATTTATAAGATCATCTGTGATACCTGCTCCTCCTATTATATAGGGCAAACCGGACGTGCTTTCACCATCAGATATAAAGAACATCTTTTGAGAAAGAACGGCACCAGTCCCCTAAATTCATCCTTCGCCGATCATCTCTTACTTACTGGACACGTGCCTAAAGCCATAGGCGATAACAATATTCTGCATACCGAAAAGAAGGGGCGTAGGTTAGATGTCTTAGAGGAATTGGAGAATTTCAGACATCTCACCCGTCGTGATGGCCTCATTCTCAACGAACAGCTGCAGCTGCGAAATAAAAACTTTTTTGACTGTATAAAGCCATTGCTTGATCTTTGATTCAGATTTCCTCATGCAGTTTACCGAAATGTTGTTTTCCTGTCACACCTTTGCTGTTTTCTTGTATGTCATAACTAACGTTTTTACGTTACAAAATGTATCTCTATTTAAACCAGATAAATATGTAACTTCATCCTGTTCTTATTAATGCTTACGCTATGCCTGAATCAGCTGCATCACAATTTCATGTGTCTAATTTTGAATGTACAGTAGCCTAGTTGTTTCTGCGGCTACTAGATGGCGCTCGTAGCATCACCATGTTTACTTGCCCACACTTTCTAAAGTGGGCACCGCAGTCTTGTTGCAACCCTTGTTCACAGTACGAGCAGCCCTTAGCGGCTCGCCATCTGACAAGTGTTCATGACGTCGCCTTTCCGGCTTAGATCTTTTTAATATGCGACTTTTAAGTACTGCATCTTTTCGAGTCAGCACAAACTTTAGTTTTATTAATGTACTATATTCCTAATGTTTTAGTACAGTTAGTCTAATTCTGAAGACGATGCTCATAGTAGCGTCGAAACCAGGTCAATTTTGACTTAATATTTCTGACCGAGGGCTTATTTGTTACAGTATAATATATTAAAATGTTACAATCACATTATTTGTCACATGGAATACAAGCTATTGACAGTACACAGTTTAACTCGATTTATTCAGCTGCCACTGAAATACATAACCACTTCACCAGTCAACCACAGTATCTCAAAGAAAACGTGAATTCTTGTAATTAAAATATTCACGTTAGAACTACAAACGTAGACTATTATCTATAACTTACTAGGCGCGTAATTATCGTTCTGAAAAGAACTCAACGTAATGAAAGGTATGCTGAAATAACTACAACGGATGGTAATTACAGCATCTCGTTAGAGCGTGCTATACAAAGTCTTTCATTATTTCTTCGTAGATACTCCAGTTATTTCGGTTAGAAACCCATTAATTAGCGCTAACATCCGAAGACGATATAAAGACCGTTTACCAAGCTCCTTCGCTAATATCCAATTACCCAGAAACGGCGAGCACAAGTTTACAGTCTGCAATTTTTCCGAGATGTAATCCGTTTATTAATTACCGGGCACTACATATGAGGTTTTAACAAGTGATTATACGAAATAAGCTTTCTTCTCAGTGAAACAGGGAAGGTAACGGGTGATATTAATTGGTGGGAGGTTTTAGCATTGTGAAGTTGGCAGACCCTCCGTGCCTCCGTTTGATTAATATCTGGAACAATTTCACCGAACAAAAAGCTTATACGACAGCGACTTCCGGTTTTATGCCTACCTCAGTCTTCTCTCTGCTATAAAAACGTTGAAATCTGAGATTTAGCGAAAAAGTAACTTTATTGGCATATTGTCAAAGTTATAGTCATAATACAAAATCTATAAAGTTATGTATTTTCCACTGTAGCACGAAATTAGATCATAAACAATTTCCGTTTCCCCTTTAGTCGATATATAATTTATGACCTTTCCAGTTCCCAAACTCCAGTCTAACTCATGGAGGTTTCTGGAATCCATAGCTTCCATGACATCTGTCACCCATCTTCTAGGCAGTCTAATTCATTTGGCGATGTATTATCATCCGTTCGTTTTAAATGGTCATCCCACAGTAGCCTCCTTTCAACGGGTGCAATTTATTTCCTTTTGCTTCCATATTTTTCGTAACTGCTTCAGTTTTTACGTTGTATAACCTTGAGGCACCAGTAGTTCATCATAGGTATATTTCATTGATAGCAGTTATCTTTTTCTTTGTCTGTTATTTCTCAAACTTCTTACCCATATGTAATTTTCTGATATTGTTTGGTGTATAATATTTTTGGTTTTGTTTGTGATCTTGTTGCTCCAAGGGACTGGAGTTAATGACGATACTATGTTCCTCTTGCCCAGTCTTATTTTTAAAATCTTCTATAGCGTTCCCACTCGCAGGTGATGATGTTTGGTTTGTGGGGCGCTCAACTGGGCGGTCATCAGCGCCCATACTAAGTCCCAATTTTTACACAATCCAGTCTAGCCATTGTCACGAATGATGATGATGAAATGATGTGGATAACACAAACACCCAGTCCCCGGGCAGAGAAAATTCGCAGGTATAAGTTCACCTAGATATTTACAATATGAAATACATTGAATACTAAAAAATCACTGCATCTAAATCATACTGTTAGGCAGCACTCAAAACATATTCTCAGTTTTTGTAAGTTCCTCTTTAAACACCATATATTCTTCATTCAGCTTCTTCAACATGTAACTAGAGTCGTTATTATCTGTGACAGTAATCACCTTGTCATCAGCGAATATGTGGAAGTGCAATTTAACATTTAGAATTTAACATCCTCCGCTCACATTCCAATCGGACTGCTCTTATTTGTTACTTCTCCCAGCCAAATTTAAGCAATTCAGGAGCCACTGGATTATTCTGTCGAAGCCCTTTCCATATTTCTAATGCGTTTGATAACACTTTACCTACTTGAACTGAGATTTTCATCTATAATATAAGATACCAAATGCATTAATGGAGAGAGTTTAGATACCATTTTCACTGCTCCTACTTTTTTGTGAGTAAAGCTACAGAAATTTATTCGTTTTTAAATGTTTCACAAGTTGCAGCAGATGTCTGTCCATTCTGTTGGACTTGAATATCGATGCTACAATCAGCAATTACCCTACATTTAGAGCCGGCCGAAGTGGCCGCGCGGTTCTGGCGCTGCAGTCTGGAACCGCGAGACCGCTACGGTCGCAGGTTCGAATCCTGCCTCGGGCATGGATGTGTGTGATGTCCTTAGGATAGTTAGGTTTAGCTAGTTCTAAGTTCTAGGGGACTAATGACCTCAGCAGTTGAGTCCCATAGTGCTCAGAGCCATTTGAACCTACATTTAGAGTTTCTCTCATAGTCATAGCAAAATGGTTCAAATGGCTCTGAGCACTATGAGACTTAACATCTGAGGTCATCAGTCCCCTAGAACTTAGAACTACTTGTTTTTGTTGTTGTGGTCTTCAGTCCTGAGACTGGTTTGATGCAGCTCTCCATGCCACTCTATCCTGTGCAAGCTTCTTCATCTCCCAATACGTACTGCAGCCTACATCTTTCTGAATCTGTTTAGTATATTCATCTCTTGGTCTCCCTCTACGATTTTTACCCTCCACGCTGCCCTCCAATACTAAATTGGTGATCCCTTGATGCCTCAGAACATGTTCTACCAACCGATCCCTTCTTCTTGTCAAGTTGTGCCACAAACTCCTCTTCTCCCCAATCCTATTCAATACTTCCTCATTAGTTGCGTGATCTACCCATCTAATCTTCAGAATTCTTCTGTAGCACCACATTTCAAAGCCTTCTATTCTCTTCTTGTCCAAACTATTTATCGTCCATGTTTCACTTCCATAAATGGCTACACTCCATACAAATACTTTCAGAAACGACTTCCTGACATTTGAATCTATACTCGATGTTAACAAATTTCTCTTCTTCAGAAACGCTTTCCTTGCCATTGCAACTCTACATGTTATATCCTCTCTACTTCGACCATCATCAGTTATTTTGCTCCCCAAATAGCAAAACTCCTTTACTACTTTAAGTGGCTCATTTCCTAATCTAATTCCCTCAGCATCACCCGACTTAATTCGACTACATTCCATTATCCTAGTTTTGCTTTTGTTGATGTTCATCTTATATCCTCCCTTCAAGACACTGTCCATTCCGTTCAACTGCTCTTCCAAGTCCTTTGCTGTCTCTGACAAAATTACAATGTCATCGGCGAACCTTCAAGTTTTTATTTCATCTCCATGGATTTTAATACCTATTCCGAATTTTTCTTTTCTTTCCTTTACTGCTTGCTCAATATACAGATTGAATAACATCGGGGAGAGGCTACAACCCTGTCTCACTCCCTTCCCAACCACTGCTTCCCTTTCATGTCCCTCGACTCTTATAACTGCCATCTGGTTTCTATAAAAATTGTAAATAGCTTTTCGCTCCCTGTATTTTGCTCCTGCCACCCTCAGAAGAGGAACACTACCTACGACCAGCTTAGAGACAGAAGTAATGACACTTTCTGCAGGAGCTGACCACCATTTTGCAGGACAATGCTGAAGCTCGTAAGTGCAAGCTGTTACTGGTTTCTTTGACTGATGTGGCTCCTAAGTACTATACAACCTACTGCACTCCCCTGACTTAAGGCCTCGTGAGTTCAACTCTGTTTCTAAACTGAAGGAAACACTTCACAGCATTCGCTTCAGAACTGCTACAAATTCGTCGGGCAATAGACCGCGCAGCTCGAACTGTCAACACAACTGGCACTGCTAAGAGTATCCTGCAACTTCCACATCGCTCGAAACGGGCTATACACAATGCTGGTGACTACTATGAAGGTCAGTAAAACTTTGAAACACGTATCTATTTTGTACTAGGTGTAAATAAACAGCTGCCGCTATTACAGTTCCACCCCTCGTATATAAGAAAATTACAAAATAAAACAGTGAAATCAGTTTATAAAACGAAGGAGTTTATTTGTGTATGAATGCCTTCTTTAAGATAAATTTCCTAATTTTATCTATCCTTACTACAATGTGACCTAATATCTCAATTTATGGTTATAGTAGTGGTCTGACGACTGTGAAAGAAGGACAAAACCAATTACTGAATAATTAAAAATAGTTGCCGAACGTAATAATGTGTTTTTTTACTATAATTACCTGACAATCAGTAACGGAGAATGGAATTTATGTTTGATTTGATAATCCGTGATTCCGGCAGTTTGATGCCTTGAGGCACAGGTCTTTAGAATGAAAAAAAAAAAAAAATCTGATAACGTACGCGATAATGTGATGTAATCTTCTGTGGGGTTTCTGCGTGGCAGTTTGGTGGTTTGATATTGCCTAGTAGTCGCGACTGACATTTAATACTTCGATTACGCTGTGGATCGCAGCTGTCGTACTATCTATTCTACGTGAGTATGCTCACAAAATTGTAATTATTTCGCTGTGATAAGCAACCACAATCTCGCCTGAAGGACGCCGACTCTAAGCGCCTCGTTTCCGATAACCTGCCCGCCGCTGTGGCCTTTTTTATCTGATCGCCTCTGGTACAACGTCCACAGCTGCAACCGTACTGGAGAATAGAATCGCTGCCCCTCCAGATTCCATCAGTCACCGAGCGCTCTCGCGTGAGAACATACGATGTGCTCCCGCGAGCACGTACAATGGCCGTGTTTGGAAATTCCGTGTCCCGCTCGTTATCGCGGCAGTCATTAAGGCGCCCTGGATTAGATGGCGCTGCGGCAGTCCATCGCGCGCGATTACGGAAATTGCGCGGAAGGCGGTGGCCACGCGCGCTTACTATGCATGGCGGCGAACCGCGAACGACATCGTAAATCGCCGGCGTAATTGGCGGCTGCAGAGGTGCCCTCGGCGCACGGTCGGGTGTCTAGTGACAGAGTCGCAGCCAATGCGCGTCACATACGGCCGCTGTTCCAGGAGCAGGCTGCGGTAGGGTTCCGCGAAGGTGCCGGGCGTGCATCTTACTGGTAAACAGCGCCACAGGGCGATGTGGCAATGTCCCTCCACTGTTATCTCACTTCTTATGAGTTCAGGAATTTAATAGTTATTTTCACTGATGAGTCTAACCAGCGAACATTCCCAAGCGTCAATAAAAGATCTTGATGAAGCTTGGCGAGTGTGTGGAGGGGGCAAAATAGGGCAATACGTACGTTTTTGTTTGAGGGCAGTTTGACTTTGAAAGGGTCAAACACATCCCGAAAGGTAATTTGGCATTTTAGGATTAGAGGGAATATCTTCGAATCGATGATATGAGTGTTTTTCATATAAAAGTTGATATGTAATTAATGTTTTGGAAAACTGTATTATCAACTTTTGTAATAATTTGAAATTTTGCAAAATAACCCACTACCATTAAATAAATTTATTAAATGAAAACTTTTATAACAACATAAAGATGCTTTCAAGCCACATACATCCCTGTGCAAGAAAGCTGGTTTATAAAATGAACACTTTAGGAAAATAAACTGTACGCAATGTGCTTTCGGAGTATTTTCAACAAACATAATTAAAGTATTTTATATTTGTTTTATGTTTTAAACCCTTATTTGGCTTTTTATATTCATGTTTTTTTCCAGTTTACCATTTGACATTCGCTTATTTTGTTAGTTGAAAATAATACGTAACTCATTATTGTGATATAAAATAATTACAATAATGATAATCCGTAAGGAAATGCTTTATCTACATCTATATCTACATAGATATTCCGCAAACCACTGTATTCTGTAACACTACTAGTCATTTCCTTTCCTGTTCCACTCGCAAAGAGAGCGAAGGAAAAACCAGTATCTATACGCCTCCGTATCAGCCCTAATTTCTCGTAACTAATCTTCGCGGTCCTTACGCTCAATGTGTGTTGGCGGCAGTAGAATTGTTTGACAGTCAGTTTCAAATGCCAGTTCTCCAAATTTTCTCAATAGTGTTTCTCCAAAAGAACATCTCCTTCCCTCTAGGGATTCCCATTTGAGTTCCCGAAGCATATCTGTTGCTCGAACCTACCGGCACCAAATCTAAAAGTTCTCATCTGAATTGCTTCAATGTCTTCCTCCAGTCAGACCTGGTAAGGATCCCAAACACACGAGCAGTACTCAAGAATAAGTCGCACCAGGGTCCTATGTGCGGTTTCTTTTACAGATGAATCACTCTTTCCGACAATTCTCCCAATAAACTGAAATTACCTATTGGCCTTCCCTACCGCAGTTCTCACTCGCTCGTTCCATTTCATATCGCTTTGCAGTGTTACGCCCAGACATTTAAACGACTTGAATGTGTCAGGCATGACACTAGTAATACCGTATCCAAACGTAACCGATTTGATCTTCCTACTCATCCGCATCAAATTACATTTATCCACATTTAGGGCTAGCTGCCATTCATCACACCAAGTGGAAATTTCGTGTAAGTCGTATCTCCCTATAGTCACTCAACTTCGCACCTTACCGTACACCACGGCATCATCGGCAAACAACCACAGATTGCCGCCCACCCTATCCGCCAAATCATTTATGTATATAAAGAAGAACAGCGGTCCTATCACACTACGCTGGGGCGCTCCTGACGATACCCTTGTCGCTGATGAACACTCGCCGTCGAGAACAACACACTGGGTTCTCACTCGAGCCGCTCACATATCTGTGAGCTTGAAGCTCGTTAGCAGCCTGCAATGGGACACCGTTCAAATGCTTCCCGAAAATCTAGAAATATGGATTCTGCCTGTTGCCCTTCATCCACTGCTGGCAGTATATCACGTGGGAAAAGAGCAAGCTGAGTTTCGCACGAGCGATGCTTTGTAAAACTATGCTGATTTGTGGAGGTAAGCTTCTCAGTCTCAAGAAAGATTATTATATTCGAAGTGAGAATATGTTCAAGGATTCTGCAGCAAACCGAAGTTATGGATATTGGTCTGTAATTTTGCGGGTCATTTCTTTTACTCTTCTTATACACTTATGCGTAAAACATAACGCTTCTTTACACCACGCACATAAAATGACCGAACATTGTTCAGGTAATATACAGGGTGAATCAAAATTTTAGAATGACATAAAAATTTATTGTTACAAATTACAGAATCGGTAGATGTGTCATTTTGAAGCAAACAACTTCAAGTTTGATTCACGTAGTACGAAAGTACCCCGCTTTCACACCAGGCGCGCCATCACAGAGTACAGTTAAAATGGCTACTTTAACTGGTGCGGAGGGATCTTACTGTGTGTTTTGTGTATATGGATATTCTTGAAAGGTTTTCAACTCCGCAGATGGGTGAACATGAGCGAGATAGTATGGGTAACTACCAGCAAGACGGCGCACCACCTCAGTTCTTCACAGAAGTTCAAGGTTTCCTCGTTAATCGCTTCCTAGGTCAGTGGGTTGGCCGTGAAGGGACAATCTCATGACCACCTCGCTCCCCAGTCTTGACTTCACTGCATTGCTTTCTCTTGGGTGTGTATGTTCTTCCGCCGACCGCTGTGACCGAGCGGTTGTAGGCGCTTCAGTCTGGAACCGCGCGACCGCTACGGTCGCAGGTTCGAATCCTGCCTCGGACATGGGTGTGTGTGATGTCCTTAGGTTAGTTATGTTTAAGTAGTTCTAGGGGACTGATGACCTCAGATGTTAAGTCCCATAGTGTTCAGAGCCATTTGTATGTTCTTCCCCTATGAAACAATTTAGCTGACCCATAAAATCGAATCTACGCTTCCGTTCCACAAGTTACGCTTCGTTTGCAGCAACGACTGTGGGAAGAAATTGATTGCCAGTGGGATGTTTGCCACATCACAGATGGTAGTCATATCAGACTAAAATGACACTTGACATTTTTATGTAGAACTTTAAAGAAAGTTTAGTTTAGGGTTTGAAGTCTCAACGACATCGAGGTCATTAGAGACGGAGCAGAAGCTTGGATTGATTCAGGGATAGGGAAGGAAATCGACTGTCCCCTTTCAAAGAGACCTTCCCGATAATTGCCTGGAGGAATTTTAGGTAAATCATGGGAAGCCTAGATCAGGATGGCTGGACACCGGTTTCAACATGAAACATGAGGTTGTTACCAAATGACGCATCTACGAATTCTGTAAGTTATCTCAATAAATTTCTATATCATTCCAAGTTCTTTTTGACTCACCCTATACACGAAGGAGAAGCCGATGTAAAACAAATTTCAGCAGGATTTCTGTCAGAGATATTTTAGTACATTGGTAAAACAGTTGATTATGTAGTAGTGACTGCAGCTTGATTGTATTGTTTCCCAAGTGGGTATTGATATCATAATCATTCAAAAAACTAGATCTGAAAGTCTTGTCACAAAGTTCCTTCTCGCACTACAGATGTGCCTGTGCTGTCAAGCCTGTTGAAATCATCAAATGAACAAGTTCCTTGCTTTCACCTACGATGCTCTAAATGGTCTTTCAAACTGACAACAACAAGATTCTAACAGTTATACGGATGATTCTCCTTCACTAGGAAAGAAACACTCTCACAACCCGTCTGAACAGGTCATGGAAGGCCCAATGGTACCGACTGACCGCCGTGTCATCCTTAGCCGAAAGGCATCTCTGGATACGGATGTAGAGAGGTATGAGCGCAGTTTTCTGTTCTCCCGGCCGTTGTCAGTTTTCGTGGCCAGAGACGCTACTTCTCAGTCAAGTAGCTCCTCAATTGGCCTTACAAAGGCTGAGTGCACCCTGCTTGCTAACAGTGGTCAGCAGATCCAGACCGTTATCCATTCAAGTGCTAGCCATGCCCAGCAGTGCTTAACTTCAGTGATCTGACGGTGTTACCACTGTGGCAAGGCCGTTGACACTGGGAAAGAAGATATCTTTCAAAAATCTTTTGACCTTGTGAGACGTTTGTTTACCAGATTTCGATGCTGTCACAGGACGTTTGGGACTTCAAAAAGAGATTCTCGATTTCTCGGTCCAAATTCACCATTAATATTTTTTAAAACTCTGAAAAGGCGGGTCGACAGCATGAAAAAAATGTTTTGAGTGTTGTATCCGAGGACAAGAAACAGCTGTTGATCCCAAAGGGTTTAGGTACGTTGAAAATACTCCAACAGCGCATTGGGTACAACTTATTTTCCAAAATCGGCGTTTCAGAAACCAGCTTTATTATACAGGGACGTTGCAGCTCGAAAGCTTCTTGAGTTTATGTTGTAATAAAAGTCTTCATTTTTCAGAGTTAATTAATTGTGGTGGGATATTTTGCAAAATTTTAACTTTTATATGAGAAACATTTTTTGTATGTCATCGTTTCAAAGATATTCCCTGCAAACATAATATGCGAAATTACCTAAAAGTGAAACTGGGCATAAACAAAAAAATACATATTGCTCTATTTTGCGTCCTCTATACGCCCTCCAAGTTTCATTAAGATCATTTGTTACGTTTTGGAATGTTCCCTTGTAAGCAGAAGCATACTGTCAACTGCTCAATTATTTTAGGATTAGCCAACCATCTGGACAATTTTGATGTTCATCTATACAGAATTCTAAAGGCACTGGAGAAGATTGGATACAATTGACAGAATAGCTTTCTCATATTCCATGAGTGCTCTACGGGTTATTCAAGAAATGTATCCATTAGACAAAAGATCCAAAACATGCAAGATGCACTTCACATTCTGCAATGTCGAGGAAAATAAGTATCGTTCCACTGGCTACCGAGTCATGTTGGAATCCTGGGAAACGGCCAGTTGGCACAGCAGCAGGGACGCAGGCAAGGTAACTAGTTTACTACCCTGTGCTACCCCTTTGAGTTATACAGGATTAGCATAAAGGCTTCCTCCGCTTAAAAAAATAAAATTTAAGGCATTAAGCTACTTGGAGCTATTCAGTTGTGGCAAATTGCAGCTTAACTCAGGAAGACTTTATTGATAGACGTATACATGTACTCTGGCAACATCTAATTTGTTTTCTCTCTCTTATCACAGGTAACGTAGTTTTGATGTCAGAGTAGGATGTTCGCAGTAGAAAGTGCAATGTGTTTAGAGGTTTCATGAAACACGATCACCTGTTAAAGTTAAGTGATAGTTCTAAAGTGCCAGTAGTCGAGATCTGCCAGATGCAAGAGGATTAGAGCATAGCCGGCCGCGGTGGCTGAGCGGTTCTAGGCGCTGCAGTCCGGAACCACGCGACTGTTACGGTCGCAGGTTCGAACTCTGCCTCGGGCAGGGATCTGTATGATGTCCTTAGGTTGGTTAGGTTTAAGTAGTTCTGAGTTCTAGGGGACTGATGACCTCAGATGTTAAGTACCATAGTGCTCAGAGCCATCTGAAACCGCGCGACTTCTATGGTCGCAGGTTCGAATCCTGCCTCGGGCATGGATGTGTGTGATGTCCTTAGGTTAGTTAGGTTTAAGTGGTTCTAAGTTCTGGGGGACTGATGACCTCAGATGTTAAGTCCCATAGTGCTCAGAGCCATTTGAACCAAGCCAGAGCCATTTGAACCATTAGATCATAGTATGAAACGTCTAAAGGGATTGCCATTGTTACTGATATGTCAAGAAGCAGCAGACCTGGACTGAGTGATGCCACTGTAGATACCGTGAGCGTAGCATGACAATGCAGTCTAAGAAAATAGACATGTCAAGTTTCCAAAAAACAGGTGTGGTATTATGTAGTAATTCCATCCCATGGGCACCAAAGAGTTGGCAACGGAATTACAAGTGTCCGTCAGATGCTGATAGTGGTCGCGTGGGATCTGGTGGGCACAATGATGTGTGCTCACTGAGCCACACCTCCAGTGGCTGTATACCACGAGCTCCCCCTGGCGCCATAATGCAGGATGGCCAGCAGCAGCCACACAGCACACTGCACTTCCAGCCTCTTCGCTACATGACACTATGCAGACGCTGCTTATGCGTGGCTCTGACGCCATCGTTTGAACTTTAATTCAGAGAGACTCATCCTTGTTGCTACTGTATGAGCTGGAATTATTCCTTGCTGATTTCCGATGAGTCTTTGTATGCCTGGAGAAATACAAGTTTAGTAAATCTTCCGTTTACTGTGTTAACTTGTTCGCTAATCATTACTGTTTCTGTCCACTTTTCCCACATTGACAGTTACTGCGCCACTCCGTAGATCACCTCTTCTTACCACTGTGTACAAAGTCCTACACAACAACAGCAGGCATGCCTCAGAACAACTGTGGTGAAGATTTTACACAGACGACTGGATTCCATGCATGCGAGGTGCAACTCCTGCAGTATC
Source organism: Schistocerca americana (assembly GCF_021461395.2). Taxonomy (NCBI): domain Eukaryota; kingdom Metazoa; phylum Arthropoda; class Insecta; order Orthoptera; family Acrididae; genus Schistocerca; species Schistocerca americana. Next base: position 223,887,846 of record NC_060120.1, on the reverse strand, counting down.
TGCAGCCAAATGTTAGGCTCAGACTTGATGCGTCTGCTAGGAACATGCTGGAACGAATCGATGCAGACAATCAGTACCTTAAAAAGTTTGTTTTTCCAATGAAGCGACTTTTCACATCTCCGGGAAAGTAAACAGGCGTACGATCCGGATCTGGGAGTCGGAGAACTCATAATGTCATAAAACAGATACAGGACAGCCCAAAAATGAATGTTTGGCGTGGCTTAGTGCACAGCACAATTACTGGACCATTCTCTTTCACTGAGCCTTCCATTGCGGCAACAATGTACCTGCACTTGTTGGATCTATGTACTGCGCCTCAGTTAAAGGAAATTCAACCACGGGTTGTGTTTCAACAAGACTATGCAGCGCCATACCAGATGTTATTTGTTCACCAGATCTTTGATGAACTTTTACGGACAGGTCGATTGGTAGCGGTGGTCCAACATAATGGCCAACACGTTAACCAGAGATAACATTTCTTGGGTTTTATTTGTGAGGTTTACATTAAGGATGAAGCGTTCAGTTTTCACCAGCTGTGCAAACTCTTACGGAACCAATAAAAGATGCTGTTGAGGCCGTGATGGAAGAGATGTTGGGAAAGACGTGGAGAGAAATAGGGTTTCCCCTAGACGTTCTTCGGACAAGAAACGGAGTACATGTGGGAATTAACCTGTAAAGGAACTTTATTACTTAAGCTACCATTTACAAGGAACCGCATTTTTGTGTCTAGAAAAGCTCTTTATCTATAAATTTTTGTAATCAGGTACAAATTTTATGCTCACCACTTATTACCTCGTTGAGCAAGAAAGCTCACGGAACGAGAAATAATTTACGGACTAGAAGATGCCAGAGTTTTATGAAATCGTAGACTGTCACGTTCCACAGTAGTCTCTAGCCTCTAAGACCGGATAAGGCAAGTCAGATTTTTGCTTCTCGGAAAGGAACGTAGTCCAAGAGATGTGAGACTGTCCTTCTGCACGCCACAAGCAGAACTTGGGAGACACCATACCGGGTTTCGTCGTTCTTAGTTGTAGTAGTAGATCGCAAACTCATAAATTATACAGGATGTCCTGTAGTAGTAGCTCGTGAACTCATAAATTATGCAGGATGTCCCAGGAGGAATGGTCAATATTCAGAGATTCGACAGAAGCGATCTTTCAAAGCTAAATAAGTGCTTTAAACTTGGGATGTGAAGTGCACATCGTACGAGCTATCAATATTTGTTCAACTTTACTACTGTCTGCCTTTAAGCAGGAATTTTGAGCCGCATAGTACGTAATACGCCCGGGGTAGTGTGTCGTCCCCTCGACACTGACAAAATAGTGAATGTGTTTGCCGACAGTACGCCAACGCTTTACGTCAGGCGTGGCAGGCCAACTGTTTCTGCGTTCTAGCGAAGCAATTGCTGGAAGCCAGGTTAGATCGTACAAAATGGCTATAAAGTGTGCTAAAAAGCTACAAGCACACGTCAGTGCCGAGGAAGGTGAACTGCTAATGGACGAGCAAACTCGTGACGAGTAAATGTGGACTACGCTTTGAATCTCTCTTCGTCGTCGATCAAGTGGTTGTTAATCAATATGTTCAATACATCCTCGTTCCCTCGACTCAAAAACATATTGCTGGCTGTTTCTAGCGCTTCGTACAAGTCTGGAGCAAATATTCCTCTTCTTCATCGTTCAGTAAACGTTTAGCTGTCAGAAAACGCAGGAGATAGTTTTTGCTTCAACCATGTAATCCGTCAGTTCTGTACAGTACGCTAAAGTGTAAGTCATGGAATAGTAATATGTGTAGATATAGATGGCAGCAGTATCGCGTAGGCGAGGTATAAAAGGGCAGTGCATTGGCGGAACTGTCATTTGTACTGAGGTGATTCAAGTGAAAAAGCTTGCAGCGTGATTATGGCCGCACGTCGGGAATTAATGGACTTTGAAAGAGGCATGGTAGCTGGAGATGATGCAGGGGACATTCCATTTGTAAATCGATTTAACAAATGGAATATCCTGAGAGCCATAGTGTCGAAAGTGTGTCGAGAACACCAAATTTCAGGTGGTACGTCTCACAATGGCCAACATAGTGGTCGACGCTGACCCCACGAAGCCACGGACCCAAACAGTCACCAAGAAACTGTCAAGCTGGTTGTGTCTCCATAATGGTGTCGGCTGTGTTTACGTGGAATGGATTGGCTTCCCCGGTCCAACTGAACCGATAATACTGCCTGGAAATGGTTATCTCTGGCTACTTGGAGACCATTTGCATCCATTCATAAACTTCACATTCCCAAACGACGATGGATGACAATGCGCCATGTGACCGGTCCACGATTGATCGCGACTTGTCTGAAGAACATTATGGGCAAATGATTTGGACACCTTGAGTAACGACGGAAGAAGAAAGCGCGACTGATGTCCTCTCTCGCTTATCTGTCGTGGTGCCGAGATGAAGGTGCTACACCGAAGTTCTTGAATTGTAAGCGCCTATTCACCACCGCCCAAGCACATAATATCTACGACAGAATAGAACGAGCTTTTCTTCGTGAGCGAATTCATAGAACACGGAGACTCTTGGCAAGAACGGATCAGGAACTTCTGGACATTTTCTATCAACTATGTAGCAGAATGCATCGAGAGGCCTGGGACAAGTTCGACAGCATCACTCACAGGAGCATGCAGAACGAACTCGAGCGCCGCACAGAGCGACAGAAGAAAAAGTCTGAATGATGCCGGAAGCATACTGACAAGGCGATTCCCGACATGTCACGCACAGTGGTTAACCTCACTGAACGACTATTGACCGAAGGAAGTGTCTCTTCTTCAAAAAGGAGGGCATTTCGCTATCATTCCGAGAACTGTACCTATGGAGGACATTATTGCTAACACCGAAGCGGCCATTCGGACCCTTCCTTGTGAAAGGGCAGAGAAAATACGCACTGGAACAGCCAGGATGCTGCGCCGAGAAAAACAACCGGCTTGCAACCTGAAGAAAGAAGAGGTTTTGTTTTGGTCATCAGTCTACTGACTGGTTTGACGCGGCCCGCCACGAATTCTTTTCCTGTGCTAACCTCTTCATCTCAGAGTAGCACTTGCAACCTACGTCCTCAATTATTTGCTTGACGTATTCCAATCTCTGTCTTCCTCAACAGTTTTTGCCCTCTACAGCTCCCTCTAGTACCATGGAAGTCATTCCCTCATGTATTAGCAGATGTCCTATCATCCTGTCCCTTCTCCTTATCAGTGTTTTCCACATATTCCTTTCCTCTCCGATTCTGCGTAAAACCTCCTCATTCCTTACCTTATCAGTCCACCTAACTTTCAAAATTCGTCTATAGCACCACATCTCAAATGCTTCGATTCTCTTCCGTTCCGGTTTTCCCACAGTCCATGTTTCACTACCATACAATGCTGTACTCCAGACGTACATCCTCAGAAATTTCTTCCTCAAATTAAGGCCGGTATTTGATATTAGTAGACTTCTCTTGGCCAGAAATGCCTTTTTTGCCATAGTGAGTCCGCTTTTAATGTCCTCCTTGCTCCGTCCGTCATTGGTTATTTTACTGCCTAGGTAGCAGAATTCCTTAACTTCATTGACTTCGTAACCATCAATCCTGATGTTAAGTTTCTCGCTGTTCTCATTTCTACTACTTCTCATTACCTTCGTCTTTCACCGATTTACTCTCAAACCACACTGTGTACTCATTAGACTGTTCATTCCGTTCAGCAGATCTTTTAATTCTTCTTCACTTTCACTCAGGATAGCAATGCCATCAGCGAATCGTATCATTGATATCCTTTCACCTTGTATTTTAATTCCACTCCTGAACCTTTCTTTTATTTCCATCATTGCTTCCTCGATGTACAGATTGAAGAGTAGGGGCGAAAGGCTACAGCCTTGTCTTACACCATTCTTAATACGAGAACTTCGTTCTTGATCGTCCACTCTTATTATTCCCTCTTGGTTGTTGTACATATTGTATATGACCCATCTCTCCCTATAGCTTACCCCTACTTTTTTCAGAATCTCGAACAGCTTGCACCATTTTATATTGTCGAACGCTTTTTCCAGGTCGACAAATCCTATGAAAGTGTCTTGATTTTTCTTCAGCCTTGCTTCCATTATTAGCCGTAACGTCAGAATTGCCTCTCTCGTCCCTTTACTTTTCCTAAAGCCAAACTGATCTTCACCTAGCGCATTCTCAATTTTCTTTTCCATTCTTCTGTATATTATTCTTGTAAGCAGCTTCCGCAGTGGTTAGCACACTGGACTCGCATTCGGGAGGACGACGGTTCAATCCCGTCTCCAGCCATCCTCATTTAGGTTTTCCGTGATTTCCCTAAATCGCTCCAGGCAAATGCCGGGATGGTTCCTTTGAAAGGGCACTGCCGATTTCCTTCCCAATCCTTCCCTAACCCGAGCTTGCGCTCCGTCTCTAATGACCTCGTTGTCGACGGGACGTTAAACACTAACCACCACAACCACTAAGCAGCTTCGATGCATGAGCTGTTAAGCTGATTGTGCGATAATTCTCGCACTTGTCAGCTCTTGCCGTCATCGGAATTGTGTGGATGATGCTTTTCCGAAAGTCAGATGGTATGTCGCCAGACTCATGTATTCTACACACCAACGTGAATAGTCGTTTTGTTGCCACTTCCCCCAATGATTTTAGAAATTCTGATGGAATGTTATCTATCCCTTCTGCCTTATTTGACCGTAAGTCCTCCAAAGCTCTTTTAAATTCCGATTCTAATACTGGATTCCCTCTCTCTTCTAAATCGACTCCTGTTTCTTCTTCTATCACATCAGACAAATCTTCACCCTCATAGAGGCTGTCAATGTATTCTTTCCACTTATTTGCTCTCTCCTCTGCATTTCACAGTGGAATTCGCGTTGCACTCTTAATGTAACCACCGTTGCTTTCAATGTCACCAAAGGTTGTTTTGACTTTCCTGTATGCTGAGTCTGTCCTTCCGACAATCATATCTTTTTCGATGTCTTCACATTTTTCCTGCAGCCATTTCGTCTTAGCTTCCCTGCACTTTCTATTTATTTCATTCCTCAGCGACTTGTATTTCTGTATTCCTGATTTTCCCGGAACATGTTTGTACTTCCTCCTTCCATCAATCAACTGAAGTATTTCTTTGTTACCCATGGTTTCTTCGCAGCTACATTCTTTGTACCTATGTTTTCCTTCCCAACTTCTGTGAAGGCCATTCCTCTTCAACTGTACTGCCTACTGCGCTATTCCTTATTGCTGTATCTATAGCGTTAGAGAATTTCAAACGTATCTCGTCATTCCTTAGTATGGCTCTGAGCACTATGGGACTCAACTGCTGAGGTCATTAGTCCCCTAGAACTTAGAACTAGTTAAACCTAACTAACCTAAGGACATTACAAACATCCATGCCCGAGGCAGGATTCGAACCTGCAACCGTAGCGGTCTTGCGGTTCCAGACTGCAGCGCCTTTAACCGCACGGCCACTTCGGCCGGCATTCCTTAGTACTTCCGTATCCCACTTCTTTGCGTATTGATTCTTCCTGACTAATGTCTTGAACTTCAGCCTACTCTTCATCACTACTATATTGTGATCTGAGTCTATATCTGCTCCTGGGTACGCCTTACAGTCCAGTATCTGATTTCGGAATCTCTGTCTGACCATGATGTAATCTAATTGAAATCTTCCCGTATCTCCCGGCCTTTTCCAAGTATACCTCCTCCTCTTGTGATTCTTGAACAGGGTATTCGCTATTACTAGCTGAAACTTGTTGCAGAACTCAATTAGTCTTTCTCCTCTTTCATTCCTTGTCCCAAGCCCATATTCTTCTGTGACCTTTTCTTCTATTCCTTCCCCTACAACTGCATTCCAGTCGCCCATGACTATTAGATTTTCGTCCCCCTTTACATACTGCATTACTCTTTCAATATCCTCATACACTTTCTCTGTGTGTTCATCTTCAGCTTGCGACGTCGGCATGTATACCTGAACTATCGTTGTCGGTGTTGATCTGCTGTCGATTCTGATTAGAACAACCCGGTCACTGAACTGTTCACAGTAACACACCCTCTGCCCTACCTTCCTATTCATAACGAATCCTACACCTGTTATACCATTTTCTGCTGCTGTTGATATTACCCGATACTCATCTGACCAGAAATCCTTGTCTTCCCTCCACTTCACTTCACTGACCCCTACTATATCTAGATTGAGCCTTTGCATTTCCCTTTTCAGATTTTCTAGTTTCCCTACCACGTTCAAGCTTCTGACATTCCACGCCCCGACTCGTAGAACGTTATCCTTTCGTAGATTATTCAATCTTTTTCTCATGGTGACCTCCCCCTTGGCAGTCCCCTCCCGGAGATCCGAATGGGGGACTATTCCGGAATCTTTTGCCAATGGAGAGATCATCATGACACTTCTTCAATTACAGGTCACATGTCCTGTGGATACACGTTACGTGTCTTTAATGCAGTGGTTTCCATTGCCTTCTGCTGATTCTTCCGCCTTTAGGGGCAATTTCCCACCCCTAGGACAAGAGAGTGCCCTGAACCTCTATCCGCTCCTCCGCCCTCTTTGACAAGGCCGTTGGCAGAATGAGGCTCACTTCTTATGCCGGCAGTCTTCGGCCGCCAATGCTGATTATTTATCAAAATTTAGACAGTGGCGGGGATCGAACCCGGGACCGTAGACGTTTTGATTATGAATCAAAGACGCTACCCCTAGACCACGGGTACAAGCTAAAGAAGAGGTACATGCTATTAAGAATCTTCACGCCGACAAGAGTATATTGGTACTGTCTGCCGATAAGGGGAATGCGATCGTCGTAATGAAGACCGAAGATTATGAGTAAAAGATCTGAGACCTGTTAGATCCGACGACGTACCGAAAACTAAGCGCAGATCCGACACAGGGTATCACACGGAACGAATCGGTTAATCAAGGCTATCTGCCGGCGAACAGACAGAGAAACCTGCGCAACACAGAGCCCTCCCACCTCGGCTGTATGGATTACCTGAGATCCATAAGAACAAAGTTCCACTAAGACCGATTTTTAGCGCTTCTGGCTCACCGACGTATAAACTGGCAAAACACTTGGCCACTCTGCTCCAGCCGCACGTGGGAAAGGCCGACACATACAGAAAGGACAAAGGATGTGTCATTGACAAGCTGAAGAAATTAAAATTTGCACCAAACGACATCGTGATCAGCTTTGATGTTGTTTGTTTGTTTACGAAAGTGCCACTCAGTGCCGCTCTAGATCACATCGGTTCGATTTTCCCGCACGACATCACAAAGCTACATTTTTTCTAAACCATAGCCAATTTTTCTCCTCTATATGTTATTCAAAGGACGTCATAATTTATAGATTACTCATTAGATAATTATATTGATGTCTACAATGCCATGTCCTATTCAAAATGCCCGCATCTCGTGGTCGTGCGGTAGCGTTCTCGCTTCCCACGCCCGGGTTCCCGGGTTCGATTCCCGGCGGGGTCGGGGATTTTCTCTGCCTCGTGATGGCTGGGTGTTGTGTGCTGTCCTTAGGTTAGTTAGGTTTAATTAGTTCTAAGTTCTAGGCGACTGATGACCTCAGCAGTTGAGTCGCATAGTGCTCAGAGCCATTTGAACCTATTCAAAATACACTGAAGAGCCAAAGAAACTGCTACACCTGCCTAATATTGTGTAGGGCCTCCGCGAGCACGCAGAAGTGCCAGAACACGACATGGTATGGACTCGACTAATATCTGAAGGAGCGCTGGAGGGAACTGACACCATAAATCCCGCAGGGCTGTCCATAAACCCGTAAGGGTACGAAGGGGTAGAGATCTCTTCTGTATAGCACGTTGCAAGGCATACCGGATATGCTCAATAATGCTCATGTCTGGGCAATTCGGTGGCCAGCGGAAGTGTTTAAGCTCACAGGAGTGTTCCTGGAGCTAATCTGTAGCAATTTTGGAAGTTTTAGGTGTCGCATTGTCCTGCTGGAACTGTCGAAGTCCGTCGGAATACATAATGGACACGAATGGATGCAGGTGATCAGACTGGATGCTTATGTACGTGTCACCTGTCAGAGTTGTATCTAGACGTATCAGGGATCCCATAACACTCCAACTGCACACGCTCCACATCATTACAGAGCCTCCACCAGCTTGAAAGTCCCCTGCTGACATGCAGGGTCCATGGACTCATGAAGTTGTCACCATACCCGTACACATCCATCCGCTCGATACAATTTGAAACGGCACTCGTCTGACCAGGTAACTTGTTGCCAGTCATAAACAGTCCAATGTCGGTATTCACGGGCCCAGGCGTGGCGTAAGGTTTTGTGTCGTGTAGGCATCAAGAGTACACGAGTGGGTCTTCGGCTCCTGTAGTCCACATCGATTATATTTCGTTGAATGGTTCGCACGCTGACACTTGTGATGGCTCAGCATTGAAAACTGCAGCAATTTGCGGAAGGGTTGCACTTCGGTAACGTTGAACGATTCTCTTCAGTCGTCGTTGGTCCCGTTGTCGCAGGTTCCTTTTCCGGGGCCGGCCGGTGTGGCCGTGCGGTTCTAGGCGGTTCAGTTTCGAATCCTGCCTCGGGCATGGATGTGTGTGATGTCCTTAGGTTAGTTAGGTTTAATTAGTTCTAAGTTCTAGGCGACTGATGACCTCAGAAGTTAAGTCGCATAGTGCTCAGACCCATTTGAACCGTTTTGAACCTTTTCCGGCCGCAACGACGTCGGAGATATTTTGTTTTACCGGATTCCTGATATTCACGGTACAGTCCTGAAATAATCGTACGAGAAATTCCCCAGTTCATCGCTACCACGGATTTGCTGTGTCCCATCGCCCGTGCGCCCATTATAACACCATGTTCAAACTCAATTAAATCCTGTAAGCTGCCAGTGTAGCAGCAGTAACTGATCTAACAACTGCGCCAGGCACTTGTCTTATATAGGCGTTGCCGACAGCAGCGCCGTATTCTGTCTACATATCCCTGTATTTGAATAAGCATGCCTATATCATTTTATTTGGAGCTTCAGTGTAAATGATTGCAATAAAAGGCAAGTCGAATACCGAACTGGACTACTGAATACAAACGAAGTTTGTTTTTCGCTCCAGAAATTCCTGTCCTCCAAATTCTTCAACTGGAAAACCAAGCTGAAACTGTACAACACAATCATTAGGTTAGTGTTGCTATATGGAGTCGAAGCGTGGAGCATGACCGAAAAACAAGAGCACAAACTCTCGGTAAAGTATACAGAAAAATCTCTGTGACAATATTTGATCAAGCAACGCAAAGATGGGTTTGGTGATACAACTAGCTAGCCGACCAACCCACGGTTGTTAACGACGCCAAAGCGATACGTTTGCAATGGGCAGGCCATGTCATCAGAATGGACCATGGCAGAATAAAGCGTTAGATATATGAGAAGAAGATGGAAGGCTCAAGATCCACTGGAATACCGAGAAGAAGATCTCGAGACGAGCTGACCTAAGATTGCAAAGTGCTGGGTATCACTGAATGAGAGTAAGCGGCACATACCAGGAAGAACTGGAGTCAGATAGTAAGAGCAGCGCGGGATTGCCACGTACCAAAGAAGACAACGGAGTGAGTGAGCGACTCTACTGTTCCAATTTTCTTTTTGTACACATAAACCGAAGGCAAAAACATCGTGACTATCTGCTTGAAAGCTTTGTTGGTCCACTTTTCGAAGGCAACACAGCGGAGATTCTGCGTGACAGGCATTCAAAAACTCTTAGCGCCATTGGTAGGTTTTCGGAGATATGTCACACCACTTATCTGCGCATAGATCGCTCATGTTCTGTGAATTACGGGCGTTTAGTTTGTGGCTGTGGAGCTGGAGCAGGCGAAGTGTTCAGGTCGGGCAAATTTGGTGGCCTCAAACCACTGTAGTGCAATTTTAACATAGTGATGGCGGCTTGCGGAGTATCTATGTACATGTAAATGTAGATGTAGAAAGATGACATAGCCAGCAGATGAGACAGCAAACATGAATGGATGCTGGTGGTCCGCAACAGTGTTCTGTGGTCCACAGTTCTCATGGTGCCTTCGATTAATACCATAGGTCCCACGGAAGCCCAGGTATTTGCCCCTACAGCGTAATAGCCTCTCCCCCAACGCAACGGCCTGCATTCGAGCGCTGTGTGATTTTTTAATCAATCGTTTTTCTAGAGCACAGAGTATCCAGGCATGAGTATAGAACAGGTGTAACAAGAAACTTGATGCGTTCGACAAGGCGACACGTGTACACTGATCGAAGGTTCACTCTCGTAGGGTCAACTTGTGTTTGTCTCCTGTGGAGCCTCATCTTCAACAGTGTGCTCTGCAACACTTGTTCCTGCTCCAATACTGTCGTCAGATATGCCACAGATCTCAGCCTAACCATCTTTACAGAGCGACCAAGCCTCAGGTTTCCATGCTCTGTGGACGGCCAACAGTCAAGTTACCTACTCCTGCTTTCACCGTTCTTCATTCGCTTTCCATAGATGCTCACAACAACTGACACCAACTGCCGACCGACTTAGCCGTTTGCGAAATGCTCAGTCATAGGCACTGGTCCGTAACAATTAGCCCTTTGACAGAGTCGCTTATATCAGTTGATTTTTATATTTGCAATCTGTACCGTAGCAGGAACGATTCACCATTCGTTTCTGTTCCGTTTATACATACACACATCAAAAAAAGTTTTGCATCACCTCGGTTCCGAGAGTTCCGGAACCTGTACAGAAAATCGGACTAGAGAGCAACAGAAACATCATTTCCACCCTTTTTACTGCTCATGAAAACAACACATTGCATATTGTACCACTATACAGCGAGACCTTCAGAGGTGGTGATCCAGATTGCTGTACACACCGGTACCTCTAACACCCAGTAGCATGTTCTCTTGCATTGATGCGTGCCTGTATTCGTCGTGGCATACTTTCCCCATTTTTTCAAGGCACTGATGGTCCACACTTTCCCACTCCTCAACGGCGATGCGGCGTAGACTATTCGTAGTGGTTAGTGGTTCACGTCGTCCATAAACAGCTCTTTTCAACCTATTCCAGGCATATTCGATAGGGTCCACGGATGGTGAACATGCTGGACACTCTAGTCGAGCGATGTCGTTATCCTGAAGCAATTCATTCACAAGATGCGCACGATGGAGGCGCGAATTGTCGTCCTTGAAGACGAATGCCTCGCCAATATGCTGCCGATATGTTTGCACTATTAGTCGGAGAATGACATTCACGTATCACACAACCGTTAACGCATCTTCCATGACCACCAGCGGCGTACGTCGGCCCTACATAATGCCATCCCAAAACACCAGGGAATATCCACCTTGCTGCACTCGCTGGACAGTGTGTCTAAGGCGTTCAGCCTGACCGGGTTGCCTCCAACCATGTCTCCGACGACTGTCTGGTTGAAGGCATATGCGTCACTCATCGGTGAAGAGAACGTGATGGCAATCCTGAGCGGTCCATTCGGCATATTGTTGGATCCATCTGTACCGTGCTGCATGGTGTCGTGGTTGCAAGGACGGACCTCGCCATGGACGTCGGGAGTGAAGTTGCGCATCATGCAGCCTATTGCACACAGTTTGAATCGTAACATGGCGTCCCGTGGCTGCACGAAAAAAATTATTCAACATGGTGGCGTTGCTGTCAGGGTTCCTCCGAGCCATAATCCGTATGTAGCGGTCATCCACTGCAATAGTAGCCCTTGGGCGGCCTGAGCGAGGCATGTCATCAACAGTTCCTGTCTCCCTGTATCTCCTCCATGTCCGAACAACATCGCCTTGTTTTACACCGAGACACCTGGACACTTCCCTTGTTGAGAGCCCTTTCTGGCACGAAGTACAATACGGACGCTATCGAACCGCGGTATTGACCGTCGAGGCATGGTTGAACTAGCCGTGTACCTCCTTCCTGGTGGAATGACTGGAAGTGATCGGCTGTCGGACCCCCTCCGTCTCATAGGCGCTGCTCATACATGGATGTTTATATCTTTTGGCGGGTTTAGTGACATCTCTGAACAGTCAATGGGACTGTGTCTGTGATACAATATCCACAGTCAACGTCTATCTTCGTGAGTTCTCGGAACCGAAGGGATGCAAACCTTTTTTTGATGTGTGTGTTTTCCTTACCATGTCAAATGTACACAACGCCGCCAGGCAGAATTCTATCTCGCGGTGGACACGAGTGAAGATGTTTTCGCTTATCATTGTATACACTGAGGTGCCAAAAGTCATGGGATAGCGATACGTACATATAGAGATGGCGGTAGTATCGCGCACACAACTAATGAAAGAGTAGGGCACTGGCAGAGCTGTCGTGATTCATGTGAAAGTTTCAAGCGTGATTATGCCAGGACGATGTGAATTAACGAACTTAGAACTTGGAGTGGTAGATGGAACTAGGCGTATTGGGACATTCCATTTCGGAAATCGTTAGGGAATTCAATATTCCGAGATCCCAGTGTCAAGAATGTGCCGGGTTATCAAATTCCAGGTTTTACCTCCAACAACACAGAACGCTATAGCAAAGGGCCTTCACTTAACGACAGAGAGCAGCGGCTTTTGCAAAGAGATATCAGCCCTAATAGATATACAATACCGCGTCATTGTGGGACGTAAGACGAACGTATTCTTAGAACAGCGCAACAAAATTTGGCGTTAATGAGCTATGGCACCAGACGACCGACGCGAGTGCCTTTGCTAACAGCATGTCATCGCCTGCAGCGCCTCCCCCGGGGCTCGTGACCATATCGGTAGGACCCTAGATGGCCTGATCAGATGAGCCCCGATTTCAGTTGGTAAGAGCTGATGGTATGGTTCGAGCGTGCTGCAGACGCCGCCAAGCACTGTGCAAGCTGGTGACGACTCCATAATGGTGTGGGCTGTGTGTTCGTCGAGTGGACTGCATCCTCTGCTCCAACTGAACCGATCATTGACGGGAAATGGTTATGTTCAGATGTATGGAGACCGTTTGCAGTCATTCATGAACGTCATGTTCCCAAACAACTACGCGGTATTCATGGGTGACAATGCACCATGTTACTGGGCTACAATTGTTCGTGACTGGTTTGAAGGCCGGAGTGGTCGAGCGGTTCTAGGAGCTACAGTCTGGAGCCGAGCGACCGCTACGGTCGCAGGTTCGAATCCTGCCTCGGGCATGGGTGTGTGTGATGTCCTTAGGTTAGTTAGGTTTAATTAGTTCTAAGTTCTAGGCGACTGATGACCTCAGAAGTTTAGTCGCGTAGTGCTCAGAGCCATTTGAACTAGTTTGAAAAATGTTCTGGACAATTCGACCAAATGGTCTGGGGACCCAACGAACGTTTATGGAACACAATCAAGAGGTCAGCAACACTCTCGCAATTGTTGACGGCTACAGAGGCAGCATTTCTAAACGTGACTTAAAACGACATGTTGAGTCCATGCCACGTTCAGTTGTTGCACTGCGCCAGGCAAAGGCAGGTCCGACACGATGCTGAGCCACCATCTGAGGTCTTAGGAAAAACTATATAGAATGAACATAAACATCTGGCGATAATGGGCTATGGCAGCAGACGACCGAGGGGAATGTCATTGCTAACAGCACGACATAGCCTGCAACGTCTCTGCTGGGCTCGTGACATGTCAGTTGGACCTAGACGACCGGAAAAACTTGGCGTGATCAGCACCCTTGGACTGCTCTTGTCGCTCGGACTTGAAGGCGACGGTGCTGGTACCGCGCCTGCATAATACAGAACTGACCACAAGATGTCGAGAGAGGAGGACCCGCAAGTATGAAAGGATGCGGGAAGTATTGTTGACGATGTTTGGTTTGTGGGGCGCTCAACTGCGCGGTCATCAGCGCCCGTACAAAGAACCAATTTTTACACAGTCTAATCTAGCCACTGTCACGAATGATGATGATGAAATGATGAGGACAACACAAACACCAAGTCACTGGGCAGGGAAAATCCCCAACCTGGGACCCTGAGATCCAGTGGCAGCAACGCTAGCCACTAGACCACGAGCTGCGGACGGGGGAAGTATTGTGCTATCGATAAACATGTAGTAACAGCAGAATGGGTTTGTCAAGAAAGCTCAGTGACTTCGAACGTGGACTAGTAACTGGATGCCACCTAAGTAATAGAACCATTACGATGTATATATGTAGGCTTGTGGGGACAAATGAAAATTTGTATCAAAGGGAGGGTTTGAACCAGGATCTCCCGCTCAGTATGCAGATGTGCTAACCACTACACCGCCCTGGCACAATGGCTTTGCACTACGGCACGGACTACCCTAGCATGCCTCCCACTCAGCTGAAATTCCCATTCACGCCTCAGCCTACTTGGTATTCCCCCTGAACTCGAACGGCATTGAAGCAGCTATGCGTGTGTTTCGGGCATGTCTACAATGTTGTTCGAGTTTAGGAGGGATGACAAGTGGGCAATGGGAATTTGGATTGAGGAGTGAGGTCTGCTAGGGTAGTCCGTGCAAATCCACTGTTCCAGGGTGGTGTAATGATAAGGCATCTGCTTGTGAGCAGGAGATCCGGCTTCAAATCTCGGCTTTGGTACAAAATTTCATTAGTCGATACAGTCTACGTATATACACTATTGGCCATTAAAAATGCTACATGAAGAAGAAATGAAGATAATAAACAGGTATTAATTGGACAAATATATTATACTAGAACTGACATGTGATTACATTTTCACGCAATTTGGGTGCATAGATCCTAAGAAATCAGTACCCAGAACAACAACCTCTGGCCATAATAAATGCCTTGATACGCCTGGGCATTGAGTCAAACAGAGCTTGGATGGCGTGTACAGGTACAGCTGCCCATGCAGCTTCAACACGATACCACAGTGACTGGCGTATTGTGAGAAGCCAGTTGCTTGGCCACCATTGACCAGACGTTTTCAATTGGTGAGAGGAGAATGTGCTGGCCAGGGCAGCAGTCGAACATTTTCTGCATCCAGAAAGGCCCGTACAGGACCTGCAACATGTGGTCGTGCATTATCCTGCTGAAATGTAGGGTTCCGCAGGGATCGAATGAAGGGTAGAGCTACGGGTCGTAACACATCTGAAATGTAACGTCCACTGTTCAAAGTGCCGTCAAACCGAACAAGAGGTGACCGATTCAAATGGTTCAAATGGCTCTGAGCACTATGGGACTCAACTGCTGTGGTCATAAGTCCCCTAGAACTTAGAACTACTTAAACCTAACTAACCTAAGGACAGCACACAACACCCAGCCATCACGAGGCAGAGAAAATCCCTGACCCCGCCGGGAATCGAACCCGGGAACCCGGGCGTGGGAAGCGAGAACGCTACCGCACGACCACGAGATGCGGGCCAGAGGTGACCGAGACGTGTATCCAATGGCACCCCATACCATCACGCCGGATGATACGCCAGTATGGCGATGACGGATACACACTTCCAATGTGCGTTCACCTCGATGTCGCCAAACACGGATGCGACCATCATGATGTTGTAAACAGAACCTGAATTCATCCGAAAAATGATGATTTGCCATTCGTGCACCTAGGTTCGTCGTTGAGTACACCATTGCAGGCGCTCCTGTCTGTGATACAGCGTCAAGGGTAACCGCAGCCATGGTCTCCGAGCTGATAGTCCATGCTGCTGCAAACGTCGTGGAACCGTGCGTGCAGATGGTTGCTGTCTTGCAAACGTCCCATCTGTTGACTCAGGGATCGAGACGTGGCTGCACGATCCGTTACAGCCATGCGGATATGATGCTTGTCATCTCGACTGGTAGTGATATGAGGCCTTTGGGATCCAGCACGGCGATACGTATTACCCTCTTGAACCCACCGATACCATATTCTGCTAACAGTCATTGGATTTCGACCAAAGCGAGCAGCAATGTCGCGATACGATAAACCGCAATCGAGATAGGTTACAATCCGACCTTTATCAAAGTCGGAAACGTGATGGTACGCATTTCTCCTCCTTGCACGAGGCATCACAAAAACTTTTCACGAGGCAACGCCGGTCAACTGCTGTTTGCGTATGAGAAATCGGTTGGAAACTTTCCTCGTGTCAGCACGTTGTAGGTGTCGCCACTGGCGCCAACCTTGTGTGAATGCTCTGAAAAGCTAATCATTTGCATATCACAGCACCTTCTTCCTGTCGGTTAAATTTCGCGTTTGTAGCACGTCATCTTCGTGGTGTAGCAATTTTAATGGCCAGTAGTGTATATATCATAGATATTTGCAACTTGAAAAGGTTTTTGAAACAAATAGTTTCCATTACGGAAATTCCAACCCTTCGAAAGTTGCCCAAGTGAACTGTTTGTTATGTGATTGTGAAAGTGGATACGCGAAGGAACAACCACAGATAAGGCAAGGCGAAGCATAATGTATGTAATGATGGACATGGAGTGTCGAGCATTAGACAGTGGACAACTGGAAGCAAGTGATTTGGAGTTATGACAATCCGATGGAAGGCTTTGGTTCAGCGTGGTTCCAGCATTGAAGCATGGTGGAGGTGGTCTTATAGTTTGGGGCTGTTTTTCGTGATTAGTGAGTGGTCTTCTCAAAGCCTTAAGAAAATGCTAAATGCGGATGCATATGAACACAGCAACTACAGAGGAATAGTAGTGAGAAGATGAATGATTGTATAAGAGTGACAGTGCACCCTGTGATAAAGGAGCATCTTCGAGGCAATGGTTGGTGGACAAAAGCATCCCTGAAACGGAGTGGTCTGCCCAGAGTCACAACCTGCACCCAGTGCAACATCTTCGGGACGAGTTAGAACGTCGACTTAGCTCCAGATCTCATTTTAGTTTCTAGTAATCTCTAAAATAGATTGCAGGAACGCCAAACTAAGAAACAGTCTCGTTTCACGGAATGAGCACACCACATGCAACAAGACATACTGCTGTTCAGAACGGCGCGGTGGGCGAGGCAGAAGACGTCGCAATCTGTTGCAACAGCAACCTGTTACTCCAGCGGCCACAAAACAGTGGCCAGCGTAGCCCTAAACATTGGACGATACGCAGCTAATTCTAAGAGATTTCACAAACACGTGCAGAGGTGTCTACACTCTCTGGAGTAGAAACACTTATTGAAACTGCTAGTGGCTGTTCCCCTACGGCGAATATTTGCTGTTCCCCTACGGCGGTGCTTCCGCAACTGGTTTCCAAGACAATATGTCGTTATGTATGGGTAAGGCAGGAGTTGTACGTCATGTGCTAACACGAAAAGTACTCTGTTTTCCGTTTGGAAGCCCAGATATGGGGTTTCCTGACGGAAGCAGTGTAGAGAGTGATCGTCAACTACCGGCAGTCCGAGCGTGGCAATTTAAGAACAATATCGGGCACAATAGCTCAAAAATGGCTCTGAGCACTATGGGACTTAACTTCTGAGGTCATCAGTCCCCTAGAACTTAGAACTACTTAAACATAACTAACCTAAGGACATCACACACATCCATGCCCAAAGCAGGATTCGAACCTGCGACCGCAGCGGTAGCTCGGCTCCAGACTGTAGCGCCTAGAAGCGCTCGGCCACTCCGGCCGGCGGGCACAATAGCTGTGACATTGCACTGCATGACAGAAGTGTAAAACGCTGACCTGTTATTTTAAGGTAAAGTCGTTAGTCCGAAAATTGTTGGACAAGGCATCCTCAACAAACAAACAAAATGAACCACATAATGTTACAGAAAGAGCACGAGCGAGCGAGAGAGAGAGAGAGAGAGAGAGAGAGAGAGAGAGAGAGAGAGAGAGGAGGAGGGTGGGGGGGGGGGGGACGCAATTTATCTTAGGCAAACTACAGATATCTTACAGGTTGATGCCTGTAATCCTGTAATTAAAATCCTCTACTCGTAGCAGTTAAAACACTTCATAGTGGAAGACAAATTGATACCAGAAAAAGTTCTACATATACAAAAAAGCACTCTGTCATTGTTCTGATGCACATCAAAATCACTTACAAATAATGTGTAAGTGAGACATACGAAATCCTCTCTGGTGAGCCATGCACCGTTTACCGAAGAGAAACGAAGGGTATACAGAAATATACAAATATGCACGATGAAAGTAATATCACCGTAATGGGCAACGGAACTCAATAATCATTTATACAATCTGCGAACAAAAAGGCGGAAAAGAGCGATTGCCTGTCGAAAGACGTAACAAACAAAAACGTAAAAACTTGAGCGTCGGTCCTTTAATGAATATGCTAAAGTTTTCCTAATTAGCAAACTTTATTTTCCTATTCTGGGCTAATTAGTCTCGCTTATTTTTACCTGTTCTCCTGTTTCTTCGGCCACGAACATAATAGCGAGAGACCACCTTTTACATAACATTTCCATGCCATTTCGCACACGAAAACAACGCGCTATCGTGAAACCAGTAATTTAGAAAGCAAATTTGCTAAAATATCCGCAGTTTTATGCTTAATTTACAAACAACAAATTTCTCCAGTGACTCTCTCTTACCGCGAATCATTACAATTTTAACATTGAAGAGTCTGTTAACATAAATCTATATTGCCAACTTTCAAAGTAAGTGTTTACGAATGAGTCATCCTCTGAAGTTCCTAAAAGCCACCAGTCAATCAGTTTACAGACTGTTTTTGTTGACAATTTTCCTCGTCATAGCAGTTGGCAGACGATAGGTTTTTCAACGTGTCCCTCGAAAGCAGTTTGTCGCGTTGTCAGTGAAGCAGTCCTTCTAAATTACATTCAGGAAGAAGCCGAAGGCTTTAAACAAACCGCTGCTGAATAGAGCACAAAAATGAATGGTTAATAATATTAACCATCATCATCATAATCCCACACGGCATCCATTGCTGGACGCTGCAGGAACAGAGATTTATTTATTGACTGCATACGTATACAAGTTCTTTCCCAGATACTGATAGATTATTGTTTTGTACGTAACTGTGGCTATGTACCAGACTACCGAGCGGGACGGCGCAATAAGGAAAAGCAGGAGATTGAAAACTACATGTGAATAACCAGATTTAGGTTTTTTGTAACTGGCTTAAGAAATAAGGATAGTTCCTCTGAATGGAAACGGCCAGTTTCCTTCCCCGAGACTTTTCCTATCCTATCGTGCTCTCCGTTTCTAATGACTTCGTCGTCTACGGGTCGTTAAACATCGGCCATACTTCGTTTTCTTTCTTTCCATGTCCCTTACTGTCCTGTCGATTGCAAATGTAAAAAATAAGTTGCCGAGAGAAAAAATATCAACAAACATATTAATAAAACACTGCTCTTCTGCTCATTGATTAATGTAAATAGTAAGTTTGAGCGTATGTTGCTAGTGTTTGAATCGTCTTAGCGAGTGGGTAATATGTAGAACCCGATGTTGCAAATATAATCGCCGAAATGTTAGGGGGAGAAACAGAAGGGGGAAAAAGATGTAGAATCACAAAAAGGGTAAACAGAATTATCGTGAAATATGTTCTCAAATCTTTTTAGTAGCTGTTTCCCCACAGCTTGCACATACCTTCACCCAAAATAGGAATTTACCACAACCAGCTTTTTGTAAATCTTGGTTGTTGCTACATAACAGTTTTGACTGTAACTGGTCAGCATCAGCACAAGAAGTTTTTCAATTACGTTGCCTGCAGATATATGCAACGTGTTCCATCGCACAACACATAAAGTCAAAAAATGCGAACTGAACAACAGAATTCAATACATGGACTGTATGCCTAGAATTCACACAGCGTTTAACTTTAGTGTACTGAGTTCTGCTGGCCAATTCGTGTTTCTGGCGTTATATAGACTGAGATGCGATGTCATGTATTTACTCACGTGGATAATGAGATTGAAAAGCTTCTTACGCATGATTAAGTTGTGAAGCAATAAGAACTGGTAGCAATAATAAAAGGGCTTCACAGCAGCTGAAGCCGGTACTATTCTGTGGTAAATATACTCGCGCATTTATTTTGTCGTAGTTGCATTATTGGGGGCGTTGGTTTACCTGAGCGAGGAGAAGCGCATGTTGCCGGCAGGTCAGCGGGGCGTGGCTGGTGGTGTGGTGACCAGGTCCTCAGCAGGAGCACGTGCCACTTTCAGCGTGTGTGGCGCGGAACGTCCACTGTGTGTCGTGTCGGACGCAGAGGGGCGGTCCCCAGCGCCAACAGAAAGCGACGGCCGGTCCGGATTAGGTACTTCTGGCCGGGAGAAAAGGAAAAGAAAAAAAAAAGAGCTCTGGGAGGCGAGGACAAAAGACGGATAGCTGGCCTTCCGCACCAAATCTCGAAAGCAGAAGGAAGGATCCGGGGAAGAAAGGGCAATAAATCTCGTCAAGCTAGGCCAAAACCTCCTGCGAGGGGTTGCGGAGGGACGGGGTGTCCGGTAGCGCGGTAAGTCCTGAAGGCGACGTGGGACGTACGCTGTCCTCCGGAGCGGAGTCTACCAAGCCGCGAGAAACGACTGTGCGGGCTTGTGGTGTTGACGGCGCGGAGTACGCGACGCGACTGCCGGGAAGACGCGCGCGCGGCGACAGAAGACGCGCGGACGCCCGCCGCGCCGCCCTCGGCCGGAGGGGCAACTACAGCCACCCCGGTGGCGCGACTCCGCTGGACATCTCGTGAGCTTCGGATGCAGGGAAAATCGTCGGGCCAAACCTGAGGCCACCGTATTCCATTCATTCCTCTGGACTGCGTAAGCACGGCGGTGCAGTGGTTAAGACACGGGACTCGAGTTTGGTAGAATATGGGGGTGAGTTTCATTTGCGGCCACGGTTCAGGTCACTGCTACTTAATTCCTTTTACTGGATAGAAGGTCCGCTTCCTATGCGAACAACTGTGTTTCACATAAGCCGAAACATGTTTCAGCATCTTTGTGCCATCTTCAGTGGGATTGTTCATTCAAAACAATAAAATGTGAATGCATTTTCACTAATTCTAATGAAAATTAACTCTAGAACACTAAATGGAGAAAAAATACTACATTTTTTCTAAACCATCGTAAATTTTTCTACTCCATATGTTATTCAAAGGACTTCATAATTTATAGATTACTCACTAGATAACTACAATTATGTTTCCAATGCCATGTCCTATTCAAAATACACTGAAGAGCCAAAGAAACTGATACACGTCACTAATATTGTGTAGGGCCTCCGCGAGCATGCAGAATAGCCGCAACACGACGTGGCATGGACTCGGCGAATGTCTGAAGTAGTGCTGCGGCGAACTGACACCATGAATCCTGCAGGGCTGTCCATACAGCCGTAAGGGTACGAGGGGGTGGAGCTCTCTTCTGAACAGCACGTTGCAAGGCATCCCAAATGGTTCAAATGGCTCTGAGCACTATGGGACATCTGAGGTTATCAGTCCTCTAGAACTTAGAACTACTTAAACCTGAGGACATCACACACATCCATGCCCGAAGCAGGATTCGAACCTGCGACCGTAGGGGTTGCGCGGTTCCAGACTGAAGCGCCTAGAACCGCTCGGCCACATCCCAGATATGCTCAATAATGTTCATGTGTGGGGAATATGGTGGCCAGTAGAAGTTGTTTAAACTCATAAGAGTGTTCATGGAGCCACTCTGTAGCAATTATAGACGTGCAGGGTGTCGCATTGTCCTCCTGGAATTGCCGTACCTCTTCGGAATGCACATGGACATGAATGGATGTAGGTGATCCGACAGAATGCTTACGTATGTGTCACCTGTCAGATTCATATCTAGACGTATCAGGGGTTCCATATCACTCCAACTACACACGCTCCTCACCATTACATAGCCTCCACCAGCGAGAACAGTCATCTGCTGACATGCAGGGTCCATGAATTCATGAGGTTGTCCCCATACGCGTACACGTCCATCCGCTCGATACAATTTGAAACGAGACTCGTCCGACTAGGCAACATCTTCCCAATCATCAACACTCCATTGTCGGTTTTGACGGGCCCAGGCGAGGCGCCGGCCGGGTGGCCGAGCGGTTCTAGGCGCTACAGTCTGGAACTGTGCGACCGCTACGGTCGCAGGTTCGAATCCTGCCTCGGGCATGGATGTGTGTGCTGTCCTTAGGTTAGTTAGGTTTAAGTAGTTCTAAGTTCTAGGGCACTGATGACCTCAGAAGTTAAGTCCGATAGTGCTCAGAGCCATCTGAGCCAGGCTAGACGTAAGGCTTTGGGTCGTGCAGTCATCAATCGTACAAGAGTGGGCCTTCGGTTCCGAAAGCCCATACCGATGATATTTCGTTGAATGGTTCGCACGCTGACACTTGTTGATGGCCCAGCTTTGAAATCTGCGGCAGTTTGCGGAAGGGTGCACTTCTGTCACGTTGATCGATTCTCTTCAGTCGTCGTTGGTTCCGTCCTTGCAGGATCTTTTTCCGCCTCAACGATGTTGGGGATTTGATGTTTTTCCGGATTCCTGATATTCACGGTACACTCGTGGAATGGTCTGTAACGCCGGAAATGCATATCCTCCTATTTCCATCTATTGTACTGTAAAGATTTTCCTTATTTTGTTACCTGAAGATGACATTTCTGTGTCTTTATATATTGTAGTTGTTTTACTATTTTTATATATATATGCATTTATGTCGATGTATAATTGGTGCCGGCCGCGGTGGTCTAGCGGTTCTGGCGCTGCAGTCTGGAACCGTGGGACTGCTACGGTCGCAGGTTCGAATCTTGCCTCGGGCATGGGTGTGTGTGATGTCCTTAGGTTAGTTAGGTTTAAGTTGTTCTAAGTTCTAGGGGACTGATGACCACAGATGTTAAGTCCCATAGTGCTCAGAGCCATTTTATAATTGGTTTTGTAAATATTATTTGTATTTTTACTCTGGGTCTGGCCTAGGGAAAACTATGCAATCGAACGATTACATCGATAGGTCGTGTGGAGAACCAAAGTGTTTAGGATCTTTGGTAGTGTTAACTCTGCCGCGTGGAGCGCGGGCGGAGCAGTGAGGGTCTGGCTCAGGGGGGGCCCAAATGGCCTGCGCGGATCGGCGAATATTTCGTCGTTCTGCGCATGACGTCAGCATAGGAGCATGTTGTGTCGAGGCGCCAAAAGAGCTTTTTTACCGGTGTTGTTGTTTTGCTTTAGTTTGTGATGTAGGCGCCAAAAGAGCTGTTTTACCGGTGTTGTTGTTTTGCTTTAGTTTGTGGTGTTGTTGCGGTACTTTGTAAAAGTGTTGCGTTAAAATGCCTGGGTGTGCTGTAACAGGGTGTCTGTCGTACAGCCGAAAGACAAAAGGCACGGATATAATTTATCATTCGTTCCCAAAAGATGTTAAAATGCAGAAGGCCTGGATTATAAAGTGCCACCGAAAAGATTGCTTCAATATTGCGATGTCAACTGTTTGTTCGTGGCATTTCACATCCGAGTGTGAATATACCACGAAGTGTTCCCAGTGTTAGTGGAAATTCAGGCCCTGATGACACAGTTTCTCCGAATAGGGCAGACAGGTTGCAGGCAAGAAAGACAATGAAAAATGCAATTGAGCACCTGGCTAGTGTGTCTCCGAAAAAAAGAAAAATAGACCAGTCAACAGAGACAGATGACTGTGACACTGATAGTAAACAGATCGGCGAACTCTGTAAACGTATAGAAGAATTAGAATACAGGAACCGCAGACTGACAGCTATGTGTGCAAATCTCAGGTGTAGTGAGAAGCGTTTGAAACTCAAAGTGAAAGCTTGTGGTGAGAAAATAAAATATCAACAAAAGTGTCAAAAGAAGCAAGTGCGGGAGAAAGTGTCTCAAATATTAGGCAAATTGTTTTCAAAAACACAGATAAACTGCTTGTTGAGTGGAAAGAAACGACCAAAATGGCAAAGGGAAGATATTCGTAAAGCGGTTACACTTCGTGCTGTGTCTAGGAAGTGTTATTTGTTTTTAAGAAATCAGGTCGGTTTCTCACTTCTACGACTGTCAGCATTTAAGAGATGGACGTCACGCTCTTTCAGATACTTTCCTGGTGTGCTGACAGATGTTTTGCAACTAATGAAAGCCCACTCATCTGTATTGACAAAAACTGAACGAGTGTGTGTGCTATCATTCGACGAAATGAATGTAGACAGCAATATTATTTATGATCCTGTTGAAGATCGTGTTGTGGGGCAATACAGTAACGTGCTATTTGTTATGGTACGTGGTTTGTTTTCTGGATGGAAGCAACCCATTTACTATGATTTTGACACACAACTAACAGCTGAAAAGTTAAACAGTATTATCTGCTCTGTACAAGATGTTGGTTACGATGTTGTTGCGGTAGTGTGCAACCTTGGAAAAAAAAATCGATCTGTGTGGAAAGATTTTAATGTGACAGAAACAAATTTCTGCTTTTCCAATCCGCAGTATGAAAATAAACGAATCTGGGTGATTTCAGATGTTCCACATTTGTTTAAATTAATGAGGAACCACTTTCTGGATGACAGACTAAAGCTTCCAAGTGGGAAAATTGTTAATAAATCTATTGTAGAAAGACTGCTCGCATTAGATAGGAGTGAAATGAAGTTGGGTCACAGCTTCATCACAGTGTCAAGGGGAGAGAGCGTCAAAGGGTTTATTTGGCAATGCAACTTTTTTCGAGTACCACAGCTAAAGCCATAAAGTATCTAATGCCTGAAGAAGAGGAAGCAGCAAATTTTTTTCAGTTAGCAAACGACGCATTTGACATTCTGAATGCTCGGAGGTACAATAAGAATGCGTTATCATGTGGTTATCGGATACACAAGGATGTTCAAGAAAGAATATTGAGAGAACTGTATACGTGTGCCTAAAGAATGCGCGTAGGCAATGCAAATCACTTGCTCCCATTCCAGAAAGGCATTATGACAACTGTTCGGTCACTATTTGGACTGTTTTCAGACCTTCAGCCACTACAAATAACATATATTTTAACTGCAAGATTGAACCAGGATGCACTGCAAAAAATTTTCTCACAGATCAGAGGAATTGGTCATTTCCATTTGAACCCTTCTCCAACAGAAGTAAAATATCGATTATGGCTGTTACTGCTGGGACACAATGCTCATGACATTCCTCTGTCAAGTGACACAGCAGTAGAGGCAGATGAGTGTGACGGATTCTTGACGTCACATCTGTTCACAGGAATTTTGCCTGACATGAGCGAAGCACTGCAAATGATAGATGGTGAAAAAGAGCTACGAAAAATTAACTTTCCTCTTCAGCCGGCACCAGAAGAATCTGCTGTCAAAGAGGGATGTGACTGCTCTGCAGAAGGATTCCGTTACCTGGCTGGCTACATTGCATATCGTGCAAAGAACTGTGACAAGACACTGGGAACGCCGTCTGCTGATATTTTAAGTCCTCCAACAAATGAAAATTATGGTTGGATTGAATTTCTATCTCGCGGTGGGCTTACAGTTCCAACAGATGAGTGGCTACAGAAGGTGTCTCAGTTTGAACTAATTTTTAATGAATTTAATGGATTGGATAGTATTACCAAGGAAAAAAAATATAGTGAAAACAATATGCACTGCTGTCCAAACTAAATATCGGGAATTTTAGTCACACGTTATAAAACTGTATGCCAGAACACGTCATTTTATTCGTATGCGGTTCCTCAATATGAAGCATAAAATGCAGAAAGCAGCAGCAGCACAGAAGCGGAAATCAAGACAGTGGCACTCTTCTTCTACTGCAAACATCTAAACAGGTAAATTAACTGTTTTAAATAATTTCCTGAGAACTTATTGCTGTTACAAGTAGTTGCTTGTCCTTAGTAAGATTCGCTTGCTGCGCTAGCCACTGCCTCGTTTTGCTCCTACAGTGACGTCACTGCGCCAGCCAACCACAGCCGATTTAGCTTCGGGCCCAACCTCCCTTTTAAATAACCTTGGTCTGGCTGGAGGAGGGCAGTGGAGCATGCGTGTTGTGTGACGCTCCCGCGAGTTGCCGCGCTTTCGGTGTTTGGCAGCATGTAATTGTGCTCGACTTGCTATGTTAGTTTCTAACATGGTGTCGCGGACGGGAGCGTTAGCTGACACACATCAAGAGCCAGTTTCGGCTGGAGAGCGTGTCGAGAAGAAGGCGCGCCAACACCCACCTTCTGCAACAGCGACGGCCGACAATGAGTGACTGTCGCCACCTCCTCGATCGACGACTTCGAACCTTCAATCAACCAACAAGGAAGACTGGTAGCACGTAAAGTTTTAGAACTGTATGGCAGACCTCAGCTTTTCAAACTGTTAAATTTTTCTCACTAAATTACAGCAACGTAGCCTGAACCTTTGTTGCTCATTGTCCCAATTGCATTACCAAGCAGGGTCCCATCCTTTTTCGGAATGAACCCGAGTGTCGTTGAAATTCAAACGCCAGCATTAAAGTAATATCATTCGATTTCACTGCTTTAATTTCAAAGTTCAGTTAAGGTATTCATAGCTGGCTACAATATTTAGATTACACAAGCACAAATTAAGAGTGCGAGTTTTGTTACCGTATTTTAACTTACCTGTGACTGCAGCTCAGCTTGGTACGTACTAAAATTTACTATTGTTAATTGTTCAGAACCATTTAATTCAAGTTCAAAGTTAAATCTCTTATTTCTAAATTGCGTAGATTCAAGTAGCTTGGTAGCCCAAGACTAACCGTATTTTACTGAATTTCGATGTGCTTCAGAAACAAAGCTCACTATTAATTTCAGTCACTAAATTAACTTTTAATTTTCCGGTTTTATTAATTCTTTTGCTAAATTAAGTCAGAGTGTAGCGAAATTTATTACTTCTGACAAACTTTCAGTTTTCACACAACACGTGTCAACCTACAGTTGCCACGCTTCTATTGCTAATTATATGTGTAATAACCTTTCTTTTCAGTTATTATAGTAATTGTCCATGGGACTGGCGACCGTAATTTCCCCCAAATCTCAAATACCTAATTACCGCTAGTTAATTGTTAACGTAACGGACGCACATTTACTTTCTTTATTAACTTTACCCCTTTTCAAAATTAATTTCCACCAGTTTCATTTGCATTTTTCCTTCCATTTAGATGTAACCCTTTCCTCCCTCTTTACCGACAGATTAACGTCGGTGACGATTGCTTTTCCCAAATTTCCATTAGGTACACGCGGTTTAATTTTTTCACTGTCATTAAGGTCGATAAGTGAGGGGGAGGTTACAGGTCGTATAGAAAAATCCCCTCTTGATCGCTACCTCGGAGATGCTGTGTCCCATCGCTCGTGCGCCGACTACAACACCACGTTCAAGCTCACTTAAATCCTCATAACCTGGTATTGTAGCAGCAGTAACCGACCTGACAACTGCGCCAGACACTTGTTGTCATACACAGGCTTTACCGACCACAGCGGCGTCTTTTGCCTGTTTACATACCTGTGTCTCTATATTTGAATACGCATACCTATACCAGTTTCTTTGGCGCTTCGGCGTAGTATCGTATTACCCCTGTTAGGAAGCTCGTGAAAGGATGACTGGTCGCATGAGACATTTGTCATTTGTGGCTGAACTGGTGCTGATGGATCGCTGCCACCTTATGATGTAGATTCTCCATAGCCCTAAGGTAGGTGTGGTGAACGTTGACGATACCGCTCCTCGTACAAGGTAGACTCATCTGTCACTTGGATGGATGACGGATATTTCAACATCCTGGTGGTCTTTGGTAGGGAAGCAAGTTCGTAGGTAAAGGCGCGTGTCCACTACCAAGTAACTTCTGCAAGCACTTGCTGAAGAGTTTGCATTAGAACTAAACTTGCCCAAGCTTACTTCTGCAAGTCGCTTGGGCAAATTAATTCCAGGACCTTACTGCAAGTGCTTGCAGAAGTGTTTGTACTAGAGTCGCACCATGATGTAGGGAAGTGGAAGTTTACAGCGTCGTGTTTAGAAACCAGAGCGACCGTTACCGATATTGCATTATTATTACTATTATTGAAGAAAAATCGCAATGAAAAATAAAAAGTTAAGAACAAAGTAAATGTTTGGGAGAATAAATAGATACTCGACTGTACTAAAATTAGATTACCTAGCTCGGATTATAAACTTTCCGAGAATGTTGTTCACAAGTTTCGAACATATCTTGTCAATTGTACAGGTAATATTCGAAAACAGGGCAAAAACATGCGGCGAGCTGTATCACCAAGTTTTAAATAAATAATTTGGCCGGCCGAAGTGGCCGTGCGGTTAAAGGCGCTGCAGTCTGGAACCGCAAGACCGCTGCGGTCGCAGGTTCGAATCCTGCCTCGGGCATGGATGTTTGTGATGTCCTTAGGTTAGTTAGGTTTAACTAGTTCTAAGTTCTAGGTGACTAATGACCTCAGCAGTTGGGTCCCATAGTGCTCAGAGCCATTTGAACCATTTTTTTTAAAATAATTTCTCTCTCTCTCTCTCTGAGAAATTCAAAACAACCGCTAATGACATCTTCAACTGTTCCACTGTCGGCCATCTTGGTTTCACACCTTCTGCTGTTCCACTGTCCGCCATCTTGTTATCACAGCTGATAGGCAGTGACAGTGACAGTGACAGTGACAACTCAACACTGAACTTGGCAATGAAGAAGATGACGGAAAAAGAAACCGTAAGTGAAATATAATGTAAATAGACACACACACACACACACACACACACACACACACACAATCTTTCACATACATTATTAGTCTCAGGCATAGCCACAACATTTTAGAAATCGTAATTTTTGCGTAAATGTTTTGCCTACATTAAGTTGTATAGCGGTCAGGTGACAAACTGTAAAGGAAAACAGACACTATAAAAACGTAATACAGCAGTAAAACCACACCATGATGTAAGAAGGTATGAATACACACTTTTTGTGCTCCTCAGAAACCTGTAATTACAATTTAGAAACTAATATTTGTATGTATTTCAACAGTAGAGAACATTCCTTACGTTTAACAGCCATAATAATAAAAACAAGCCACTGATTATGCTGCAACTGTAGTGAAACACGTCTGGCGCAAAAACAAAACAGTGTTTTGCTAAAGGTGGACCCCACACAAAAACATGTTATTAATATTTATAACTTTTGTTATAGGTGTGATGAATTTATTTTTGCACTAACATTACGAAAAGTAGCTAAAATTTAAAGACGTCGGTACTGCCATTCAACTTCCCCTTCTGGTGACACAAAGTAATTGATAAATTCGTTTCGCATTGCCTTGCCTGACGATGACCAATTATACAGGCCTAGTCACGAGGAAAGTTACATGCTTTGAGGTGTGATCGTGTTATAGATTCTGAGAACATATGCCCTGTTCTTAACAGTGTCCGAGGAAATTACTGAAAAAGAATGGGGAAGAGGACAAATGTAGGTGACAGTAATGAAATATTGTCGTTTAATGTTTTATCTGTGTGCATTTCCTCACAAAAGATGTTCAAAAAATCCACCGTTAACTGCAATGGATTTTACAGCTGTCGTAGACAGCCGCTGTGTTGCTGAACTGAGATCATTTGTACGGCACGTAACATTCCGCGTATTCTGTTCACTGATGAGTCTACATCTTCCCGCAACGGTATCAACAACACGCCCACGGGCGATGAAAATGTGCGCGCTGCTGTGGGAACAAATTTTCAACGACGTTTCTCATTGTGCCTGAGGCGAGGTATTATTGATGACCATCACACTAGTCCAGTTGTTTTCGATAACCGTCTTAATAGAGTTCGGCATCTTCTTTTCCTTCAAAATGAGTTACTAGAATACTTGAAGGATGTTCCTTTCGCAACAATACGTCGTAGAGAGTGATCACTCAAAACATTATGACCACCTACCTATTATCGATACAAACCCGTCCAGGTGATAGTTGCGTCACCTGGTTAGGAGTAACTCTTAGTCAGAGATACGCACGGTGCATGTAGTATCGGTGAGCGTGCTGTCCGTGTGTAGAATGCGGAAGGCGGGCTATCTACACTCCTGGAAATGGAAAAAAGAACACATTGACACCGGTGTGTCAGACCCACCATACTTGCTCCGGACACTGCGAGAGGGCTGTACAAGCAATGATCACACGCACGGCACAGCGGACATACCAGGAACCGCGGTGTTGGCCGTCGAATGGCGCTAGCTGCGCAGCATTTGTGCACCGCCGCCGTCAGTGTCAGCCAGTTTGCCGTGGCATACGGAGCTCCATCGCAGTCTTTAACACTGGTAGCATGCCGCGACAGCGTGGACGTGAACCGTATGTGCAGTTGACGGACTTTGAGCGAGGGCGTATAGTGGGCATGCGGGAGGCCGGGTGGACGTACCGCCGAATTGCTCAACACGTGGGGCGTGAGGTCTCCACAGTACATCGATGTTGTCGCCAGTGGTCGGCGGAAGGTGCACGTGCCCGTCGACCTGGGACCGGACCGCAGCGACGCACGGATGCACGCCAAGACCGTAGGATCCTACGCAGTGCCGTAGGGGACCGCACCGCCACTTCCCAGCAAATTAGGGACACGGTTGCTCCTGGGGTATCGGCGAGGACCATTCGCAACCGTCTCCATGAAGCTGGGTTACGGTCCCGCACACCGTTAGGCCGTCTTCCGCTCACGCGCCAACATCGTGCAGCCCGCCTCCAGTGGTGTCGCGACATGCGTGAATGGAGGGACGAATGGAGACGTGTCGTCTTCAGCGATGAGAGTCGCTTCTGCCTTGGTGCCAATGATGGTCGTATGCGTGTTTGGCGCCGTGCAGGTGAGCGCCACAATCAGGACTGCATACGACCGAGGCACACAGGGCCAACACCCGGCATCATGGTGTGGGGAGCGATCTCCTACACTGACCGTACACCACTGGTGATCGTCGAGGGGACACTGAATAGTGCACGGTACATCCAAACCGTCATCGAACCCATCGTTCTACCATTCCTAGACCGGCAAGGGAACTTGCTGTTCCAACAGGACAATGCACGTCCGCATGTATCCCGTGCCACCCAACGTCCTCTAGAAGGTGTAAGTCAACTACCCTGGCCAGCAAGAACTCCGGATCTGTCCCCCATTGAGCATGTTTGGGACTGGATGAAGCGTCGTCTCACGCGGTCTGCACGTCCAGCACGAACGCTGGTCCAACTGAGGCGCCAGGTGGAAATGGCATGGCAAGCCGTTCCACAGGACTACATCCAGCATCTCTACGATCGTATCCATGGGAGAACAGCAGCCTGCATTGCTGCGAAAGGTGGATATACACTGTACTAGTGCCGACATTGTGCATGCTCTGTTGCCTGTGTCTATGTGCCTGTGGTTCTGTCAGTGTGATCATGTGATGTATCTGACCCCAGGAATGTGTCAATAAAGTTTCCCCTTCCTGGGACAATGAATTCACGGTGTTCTTATTTCAATTTCCAGGAGTGTATGTGAGTTCGACCGAGGGCAGATTGTGATGGCCCGGAGGCTCGGCACGAGCATTTCGGGAACTGCACGATTTCTGCGGTTTTCAAGGAGTGATATGGTGAGTGTCATCAACACGTGGCGTAATCAAGGTGAAATCACGTCCAAAAAACGTCTTGGGTTTGGGCGGCCACCCCTCATTATGGATGTCGGGCATCGTAAGCTGGACAGACTGACAAAACAGGACAGGCGGCGAACTGTGCCGGAACTAAGATCAGACTTCAGTGTACCGACCACTGCTAACGATGGGTCTGCGCAGCCGACGACTCATTAATGCGTCAATGTTAACACCATGACAGCATAAAATACGACTGAAGTGGGCGCTTGACCATCGCCACTGGCCGTTGGCGCACTGGCAGAGAGTTGAATGATCTGACGAATCTCGATACCTTCTTCGTCATGCCGATGGGAGGGCGCGAATCCGCCGTCTTCGAGGTGAACAGCTCCTTGACACCGGCACTGTGGGACGGAGACAAGCTGGCGGAGGCTCCATTATGCTCTGAGGAACACTGGTTACACACTACGTACACCTCTTCATGATGATCATGTTTCCAGACGGCAGTGGCATTTTTCAACAAGATAATGTGCCACGTGACAACGTTAGGAGTATGATGGAGTTATGTAAGTCTGCAGGCTTTCTTGGACGCTGTCACTGAAGTTAAAATCTTCTGGGTTATTAACCGCGCCACATCTCTTCTAAAATGGTCGACGTTTCGACCTCTCTGCTGGGATCTTCCTCAGGATCTTCTGGTGTCCACTACTGCTAGCAGATCTTGAGGAAGATCCCAGCAGAGGGGCTAAACATTGATAACTTTGGAAGAAATATGACGCGGCCTAATAACCCAGAATATTTTAATTTCTGTGATGGAGTTGTTCGAGGAACACAGTGGTGAGTTCCAGTTGACGTGCTGGCCACCCAACTCGTCGTATCTGAACCCAATTTAACACATCTGGTATGTACGAGGGTCACTCCAAAAGAAATGCACACTATTTTTGTAAAAATACAGTTTTCATTCTGCATGTGTGAAAGTTTTACCGTGTGTAGATACATCCTTCCCGCTTGTTTTCAAACTTGGTTCAACCTGTTCCCGTGAGTGGCGCCGTCACAGCATGCCTTCGAGATGGCTGCTACACTTGACGTTCGTCAGAAGCAACGAGCTGTCATAGAATTCCTGTGCTTTAAAAACGAGACAATGGGAAACATCCACAAGAGGTTGAAAAAGGTATATGAAGATGCTGCTGTCGATCGCAGTACAGTTGGTCGGTGGGCAAGCGGATTACTCGTGATGACTGGGTGTTGTGTGCTGTCCTTAGGTTAGTTAGGTTTAAGTAGTTTTAAGTTCTAGGGGACTGATGACCATAGATGTTAAGTTCCATAGTGCTCAGAGCCATTTGAACCAAGCGGGTTACGTGATGAAAGCGGGCACGGCAATATTGAGGACTGTCCTCGCAGGGGCAGGCCTCGTACTGCACACACTCCAGACAATGTGCAGAGAGTTAACGAATTGGTGGCTGCTGACAGACGCATCACAGTGAACGAACTGTCACGCTACTTTGGGATAGGGGAAGGAAGTGTTTGCAGAATACTGAAAGTGTTGGCGTTAAAGAAGGTTTGTGCCAGGTGGGTTCCCAGGATGCTGACAGTGGCTCACAAAGAAACAAGAAAAACGGAATGCAGCGAACTTTTAGAACAGTACGAGAATGGTGGAGATGAATTTCTTGGAAGAATTGTGACAGATGATGAAACATGGCTCCATCATTTTTCACCAGAGGCGAAGAGGCAATCAATGGAGCGGCATCATGTAAATTCACCCAAGAAAAAAAAAAAATCAAAACCACACCTTCTGCTGAAAAAGTTATCGCTAAGGCGTTTTTCGATTCTGAAGGACTCTTGCTTGTGGACATCATGCCAAGTGGAACCATTAATTCTGATGCATATGTCACGACACTGTAGAAACTTCAAGCTCTACTGAGTCGTGTTCGACCACATCGGTAAAAGCAGGATGTTTTGCTGTTGCACGACAATGCACGGCCACATGTCAGTCAAAAAACCATGGTAGCGATCACAAAACTCGGGTGGACAACACTGAAACACCCGCCTTACAGTCCTGATCTAGCTCCATGTGACTGTCATCTCTTTGGGAAACTGAAAGACTCTCTTTGTGGAACAAGGTTTGAAGATGATGACTCCCTTGCGCACGCTCCCAAACAGTGGCTCCAACAGGTTGGTCCAGAATTTTACCATGCGGGTATACAGGCGCTGGTTCCAAGATGGCGTAAGGCAGTTGAGAGGGATGGAAATTATGTGGAGAAATGAAAATATTGTTCCTAAAGGATGTATCTACACATTGTAAAACTTCCAAACATGTAGAATAACAGATGGATTAAAAAAATAGTGTGCATTTCTTTTGGAGTGACCGTCGTACCATTTTACGTAGTCAAAAGTTACCCAAAGTCGACAGATCCAATGAACTCGTCTTGTGTTCTTCGTAACTCTCGCTTCCATTATCGAGCGCAACGTTCAATGATCTCGTGTTTTCTTAAGTCTCGCTTTCATTATCGAGCGCAATGTCGGCACATAATCCGCTGTATCTTAAGCCCTGGTGTGCATTGTTCATGAACAGCTGAAAGATTACCTTAAATCTAACATCCACAGTAAATATCGGTCAAAATGCGGAAAACACCGTAGCGCAGCAGCAGCATTAATCAGAGTCACTGACGAGATAACGTATGCTTAGACAGCCAGACAAGACCATTTTAACAGTGCTTGATTTCTTCTAGGCTTTCGATACATCAACCAAACGGTATAAAACTGTCATTCTACACTCGGTCAGAAAGAGATGTCAACGAGACGTCTGTGAATTGAAGAAGTCGTCATGGAAAAACGTGCTTCTGGAGTCCTGCACCGTTCATTTCTTGGTCCATTGCTTTCTGACCGCATATTAATGATAATTCATCTGTACTGTATTCTTATAACAAACACCAAGTGACGACATCCTGTAGCATCCAAGCGCCAGCCATACGAATATTGATACTGCAGTATCAGGTATGAATGACGAATTTTTTTCAGTACCACAATGAACTCAAAACCTGGGTCTTAAACTAAACTTTAAGATGTCACAGGTA
The DNA here is from genome assembly GCF_021461395.2 of Schistocerca americana. NCBI lineage: Eukaryota > Metazoa > Arthropoda > Insecta > Orthoptera > Acrididae > Schistocerca > Schistocerca americana. The sequence continues at coordinate 223,853,427 of NC_060120.1, read as the reverse complement.
GTCCTTAAAACACACCTATAGCTTATCAGAGAACACTTTCGTGAAATAGTGCTTCCATTACTTCTTAATGGCGTCCAGTCATTTCAGCAAAAAAGAGCAAAACATATCTGTGTAATCTTGGATGAGCATCTGAATTTGTAAGAACAAACTGAATTGTTGCGGAAACCTCTTATCTAAATAGCACTGAAAAATTTAGAAATATAGTTTCACCTCACATTAAGCAAGAAAATGATCGATTCTTCAGTGCTTCAAATCTTTACTACTGTGCTGTAAGTTAACGAGACGACTCGAGCTAGCTATGTATGGTTGCATCAGATACGCGTGTCGTTCGGTGGTTCCTATCCTCAAATAGGCTATATGCAACCGTATAGTTAATGTGATTGACTCGCGCGCTGTTTTGGTTCAAATGGCTCTGAGCACTATGGGACTTAACTTCTGAGGTCATCAGTCCCCTAGAACTTAGAACTACTTAAACCTAACTAACCTAAGGACATCACACACATCCATGCCCGAGGCAAGATTCGAACCTGCGACCGTAGCGGTCGCGCGGTTCCAGACTGTAGCGGCTAGAACCGCTCGGCCACTTCGGTCGGCGCGCTGTTTTCTTTGCAGGTTCGTTGGTCACTCGTGTCATTAAGTCCTCTTTTCACATCATCAAATACTTACCATCATTCCATAACAGTAATACCATATTGGATATGTTCGGTGTCTTGGCTGTGGCTTTGCAATCTTTCTCCAACTCCTTCTCCATTTAAACCATTCGATCCTGATTGTATTACCCTGTAACCTGCGTCTTGTCCAAAACAACTCTGCTTGAAAGAGGCGATTAAAGCTTAATCAGTGGCCGAGCGGTTCTAGGCGCTGCAGTCTGGAACCGCGCGACCGCTATGATCGCAGGTTCGAATCCTGCCTCGGGCATGGGTGTGTGTGATGTCCTTAGGCTAGTTAGGTTTAAGCAGTTCTAAGTTCTAGGGGACTGATGACCAAAGTAGTTAAGTCCCATAGCGCTCAGAGCCATTTGAACCAGTTATCATTGGCGTAGTTTACCTCTCATCATATAATAGCTGTTTTCCTTCTAACAGGGAAGCATTATTCCTGCAAGGATGTAAACTATCCATGTTTTTATAATCCCTTTCTGTCTCTGTTTTCGTGATCCGTCTCACCTACTAGCCTTACCCTATTATTTTTAGCTTTCTTCTTACCAGTCTTCTATGTACTGATTCCTTCTGTGCTGATGCCATATGCATCTGTTAGACGTCATTACTCACATTCGACAAGAACATAACGAGGAAATTGCTTACCACGTTGTTAACAAGAATCCATATACTCATCATTAAATGTGCTATTATTTTTATCATTATTACTATTATTATCATCATTGTATATTTGTCATGTACTATATGTCTTGTAATATGAGTTACTAAATATACGTGGTAAGATGTAAGAAGTTACAAGTCCTAATCGTGCCAAATGCGATAAATGTACAGATAAATAACTTGCATCTACGACAATAAAATTGGTATAAAGGAAGTGAAAGATATAAAAAAGTTAATTTTGTTTAAATAATATGAGGAATTAATATTGCGTGAATCCAGATGTAAGTGTAGATGTAGATTTCCGGTGCTGTTTATCTTGTACGTCTAAGACACAGTGGAGGGAAAAAAGATAAGAGGAACAAAAGCTCAAGTAAAGAATATATCTATGCTAAGGTTCCTAGGCAAGATAGCCGGTCAAATGCAAGGAAGGAAGAGTTGAATAGAAACGGCAGGTGGCTCAGTACAGTAAGTATATTGGCAATAAAGAACTGAAGACGGTGATCAGTAGTAGTGAAGAGAACAACAGCAATTACTGTATCACCAAATTTGAGTACGCTACTGTTGTAGCGGAGGTGAAGGAATTCTGTCTAGAAAGAAAGATTAAGCACGATATCAGAAGGAAGAAAGGTACTAGGTTGACGTAGGTGACAAAAGAACTTTGCGGGTATAATTTGTTGACTTGGATTTGAGGGACAGTGTTCTGCAAATATACATGGTGATTTTTCTAAATGAGGACCGAAGTGAGTTTCACATGCATTTATTATTATTATTATTTTTATTTTTAGTCGCAGCAGTCATAGTATGCATTTACTTGGTGGTGCATTTATGTCGAAATTAGGGGCGGAAGTATTTCTCACTGCCAAGGGGAGGCAAACAGCTGAATTAGGCCCTGTCTGCCACTGTCCATATCACTTACTACGCGTGCAAACCTCATTAAGGCGTGTATCCAGTAGCAAGCTCTGTGCAAGTTCTTAGATCTTCGAACGTGGAAACACCCTCCCCCCCCCCCCCCCCACCCAAACGCATCGACAAGCAAGCCAACTACAGCAAGCTTCAACTTCCAGAAGTAGTCTCCACAAGCTAATGGAAACAGATTCTTGTATCTTCCTGCAAGTACTTGCCAGTTTCTGGAAGCTTTTCTCAACTTTGTGTAAGTTTTGTGTGTTGAGCACAGATACGGGAACGTCAGTGTCGAAAATGGGAATGGTGCAAAGACAGAAGAGCCGTAACGAATGTACCACTGAGACCACAAAACATTTGCCGGATGAGTCAGGAGCAAAGGTACATGCTTTAAGGGATGATAGAATAGTTGATCGTGAACAAAAAGTACTTCAAATGCAAACCATATCAGGCTTACAGCTGTATGAAAATCACGGGCGTCAGTCTTGCTGAAAGTAGATCTACACACTCATCAGCCAGAACATTATAGCCACCTACCTAATAGTCGATTGTGCCGTGGTGTGCCTTTTCTGGACACCAACTCTTTGGCTCGACACTACCAATTACCCGGCTGTACTGAGATATTTTTTCCTGTTGTGATCTCGCGGGTGTTGCGCGCTCGCGGCAGTTGGTGTTGGACTCGCTACGGGGCGCAAGGACGTGCTTGGGTGGACGAAAGACGAAAACACGCGTGCTCGGTCAGCAGCGGCACGCCGGGAGTACCTCGTAAGACGGTCTCGAGTTTGTGGTGGACCTGCCTGACGTCAACTCCTGGCGCAGTTCGTCGCATTGCCTTGGTGCCTGTTTTCTCGGAGAGACCCATCCCTGGAGACCATCTCGAACAAAGCTCGCCATCGAAGGTGTAAGTGATTTGGATACCTTCGTTCCGCTGAACGATTTGCGTTCCAGAGAGTGTACTTGTTGCTTGGTTGCCCTAATGTACGCGTTGTTGAAGTAAGAGCAGCCGGCAAAGTGTGTGACAGCATGGAGACCAGCAGTTACTAATTCCTTTTAAAAATCCGCTGGTTGCATTACTGTTAAGAAGCTATTAGCAAGGAGGTGTGTGTGTTATATTTTTTGGCTTTTTGGGACAGTATCCATACGTTTATGTATTGTCTGTATGAGGTTTTCAGTGTATTTTGATTGCCATCAAGTCGACGTCTCTTGTATATTGCTGTAAAATTTGAGTCACTTATATACGTGCATTTATTTGAAAGCACTCACTCAGTTAGTAGTAAACACTCGTATTTTGTAAAGCTAGTCATTTATACGTAGTTCCTTTTTTTCGTGCATTTATAGGAATGCACTCACTCAGTATTAGATCAATTGCTTCTTCATTTATATTGTTATTTATTGATCTCTTAACTTATATTGATTGATGTTTGGTTGGTGTTTGCCGTGTCTTCTGCGGTCTGTTTGTATTCCAGTTTTCTGCGAGTTGGGGTGTGTGGGAGCGGCGCTACTTTTTGCTTCGGTGCACAGAAGCTGTGACGTGACGTCTAATGGGAAGTGACTCCTGGTTGGGTCCCGGCGTTTAGGTGTTGCTTTGGACGGCTGGTCTGCTGCTTCAGGCATTTTAAGTCAAGTCGCCTTTTGACAAGGGCAGCCTGGCGTCACTGCCCGTTTAGTAAACTTTAGTGTTTCACGTATATTTTAAAAAATTTAAATTCCTTGCGAATGAATTGTATTAATTGGTAACTTTTAAATCACCTCCAGATTGTAATTTATTGTTCCTTTAACTATTGAAATCTTTGTGGCTCATCTCTTTAAGTTAGTCTTGGTACTTATAATTCGCTGCCTGATTTGGTATTGTCTTAAAATAGCCACGTGTTGATTGTCTCTTAGCTGCTTTATAAATATTGTCTTGAATAAATTAACAAAATTTTGTAGTTTTTGCGTTTAAGGAGTGACATTATAGGGGCCTTGAACTTCCATGCCAAGTGTACCCCTCATCCCGACTTCCTGAGTCGATCTGTCTACCTTTGCCACGGGTAACAGAGGCGAGGCACGAGGCCTTGGTAGATCGTTGGAGGGAATTGGCACCGCATCTGAACACACAATTCACCTAATTCCCCCAGAGGTGGGCGATGAGCTTCGACGCCACGTTTAATTACATACCAGATATGTTCGATCGGGTTCAGATCTGACGAGTTGGGTGGCGAGCTCATCAACTGGAACTCACCACTGTGTTCCTCGAACAACTCCATCATAGAAGTTAAAATCTTCTGGGTTACTAGGCCGCATCATATTTCTTCCAAAATGATCGACGTTTCGACCCCTCTGATGGGATCGTCTTCAGGTTCTTGTGGTGTCCACTACTGCTACCAGTAGGTATACTTAGTGCGTCCGAGGACGGAGCTAATGTAGATAGGCAACCTAGATCACAAGCTCAGACAACTGTACCGAAGGGTGGAACACGGGGTCCCGGGTTCGATTACTGTCCGAGTGGAGGATTTTCTCCACCTGGGGACTAGATGTTTATGTTGTCCTCGTCCTTTCATCATCATTCTGGAAAATGGCGAGACAGGACTGTGAACAGATTGTCCTACTTGTGTGAAGTTACACAGCTCCATTCAAATTCAGTATGAAACGTCCCCTCAGAAAAATTTATAAATGACTGTGCTGATAAACCTCTTACGTTATTTGATTTTCAAACAACTGAGCAAAACTGAACGTACTCAGACATTTCTCGTTTTACTTATTCTGATCATCACTAAACTAACACACAATATTTTAGCGCAACGCAATTTGACTTTCAATAATCCCTACAAAACAATGACCCTGACTAACAATAACCTCTACCTTTCATGAATCACGTACCTCACAAAAATCATCATTACTCGAACTACTGCAATTCAGCTAGCACCAATACCGCCAGCTAAATAAAAGATTCTAACTACTGAAGGCACTAACTACTGATAGGCATAGCTAGCAAATGAAAGATTTTGATAGCGTAAAAACAATGTATTTACCGTAATAGTGTTCAGAAATCATAATATATATGTTCATGACATCCAGTCTTACAAATTTACTCTTTCTGATGGACACACTTCCAGATTATCCGCTCTCAAAACTCCGCCTTCTATCTCCCCACATCCACCACTGCTGTCGGCTCACCTCCAACTGCGCAACGCTAGGCGCTGTTCACATCCAGCTGCCCAACACTACAATAGCAAATATTCCAACAATGTAAACCAGCCACAGACTGCACACAGCACAGTCAGTGATTTTCACACAGAGCGCTACGTGGCGTTACCAACATAAAAACCTAAACAGCCTACTTACAAATGCTAATTCAATTCAGTCTCAATTTAGTTCAAAAACTAGAAGCCCTACAAGTTTGCTAGCCCAGCTCTCCAAAATTTAAAAAAGAATGACCTTCCGACATCGCAGTTTATACAATTTAATCCACCCTATATTAAAATCGAAACCTAAGAGCTCACTTCTCTTAAGTTTTAAATGGCGGGAAAGTTCTTCTAAGATTAGAATGGCGAGAAATTCACTTATCCTAACATTATGGTAAACCGTCTGGCTGTCGGAACTAGACCATTTGTCCTGACTTAAAAACTGTATAGTTCGCTGGTGCAACATGTATGGTTGTAAAACACTTGTCGCTGTTGTGTGTAGTATGATAGGATTGGGAGAGGTGTGCACTGACGTCTTTTTTAAATCCCATACTGTTCCTTGCCAAAGGATCATACAAGTGGCATCATATCACGGCAAGTCTATCAACCACCTAATCTGCACAGAGCTGGTTCCGCTCAGAGAGGCCCCAATACGCTGGTGACTCTTATGTTCAACAGATCGGTGGCAGACTGCGCGTTCAGGGGCCTAGTGAGCACTACGCGTAAGGGTACGACAGCAGCCAACATCACGTACGACATCGGATGGTATATGGTACCCACCAAACAGGCTAGAGCCAGTCTGTACCTGGAGTTTGGAGTCAGGCAAACACCTACTGTGTTCTACAGGTAGTGAACTCCTACTGCTGTTGGCAACGTTATTTTGCACTTGATACGAAGTCGTATCGTGCTGCATGCTGAGTCACGTCAGTTATCGCAATTGTAGCCAATGCTCAGCGATCTCGCACACTGTAATTACTTGGCTATGTACATCTCGAGCTTGTTGGGACATACAGTACTTTCCAGCACCCCACTAAACAGGTGCTTACACAGATGTATTCCTAAGGCCTTAAACACACCTCAGTTTTAGAATGAGCGACACGCTATCTGGCTGCACAAACTGACGTGACCATTACAGCCGCGAATCTATAGCTGATCGATATTACATGCCTCAGCAGGTGGACATTCTTTTCGTGAAATATTGATGCTAAAGTTTACAGAACATGCAGTTGTGACAATGATTAAACACAATCCTACAACCCTTAGTCTCATATTTTAAAGTATAATCAGCTGGACAGCATTGCACAGATTCGTTGGAGACTTGGTCTGCACTCATGCAACGAAGCCCTGTGCTGGTCTAACCCCTATGAATGTATATACCCATTAAGACGCCCTGACATGCTATTACGCTTTATAGTTACCTATATCAGCCGTAACCCTGGTAAAATTTGAAAGGACTGCAGTGATATATCTGCTTCTCAATGTTTTTGCAATGACAGTTCTCTGAAAATGATAACAATATGATGATCCAGACAACAGTTTTTTCATATACTACAACATAAATATAGCACAATGGGCTTTATGATGATGCAATCAGACTAATGGAAGGTATCAAAGTAAATCACGGGTGTGTTGACATTCTAATTGCGAAACCGTAATGCATATGTTTAGAGAAAAATTGATTTGCGAGATGCAGCATAATGATTCACATCTCACTTAATGGCCTCTGAGACGTGAGAAATCAGGACTGAAATGGAAGCATACATTCGCTTTCCTCTTACTTTATGGTCTGTTAAATATAATACAAAGTCTAATGATATAATCCCTACTTTCATACACTTCTCTTTAAGCAGTGGAATTGTCAGTATGCATGCACTGTCCCTATGCTTAGAACTGTCACCGGAAGATGGCCAACAGCCCTACTTCCTCTAGCACAATTGGGCTGTTCTGAATTTCCCACATTTTTTTGAATTTCCCTCCATTTTGTACATAGGGCAATTGGCCTATGTCGGGGATGGGAAACTGAGAGGGGAAAAGTCTGGCGACAGTGAATTACCTTGAAGAAAGATAGTGGAGTGAGGGGGAAATATGGCAACAATGCAGAGTGCACTGCAAAGTCCACTGCATACTTACTGTCTGAATTTCGCGCCATTATATACTCAGGACAATTGGCAACAAGTCTGCCGTGATGTCTGAGTGTATGGACGGTGTTGGTCATTAAAACTTTGGCAACTAGAAGACTTTATTTTTGGCATAAACCTTTGTGCACTTTTGTCAGGGAGGGTAAAAGATGTAATATAATTTCTTCTGAGACTCCAGCAGTAGAGAGCAAGTCAAAGTGCGAAAGCTTTTCGCTAACCCAAAGCTGACTGAGGCGTGAAGCATATGGCGAAGAGGCCAGACACATGTCAGACCGCCTGTAAATGCTCGGTTGCCCTGGTAACATTTATGTTACTTTCATGTTTATAGACTAAAGCGGTGCTTGAAAATTTGTACCAAGGCCGGGAATCGCACCCGGGACTCCTGCTTCCTAGGCAGGTGCGTTAGCCACTAGGCCACCTTGGCACAGAGGTTCACACAACTGCACGGATTACCCTGGCACCCCTCCCACCTGTATCCAAATTCTCACTGCCGCCCCAGTCTACTTTAAATTTCCCCTTACACAAGAACAGAACTGCCGACGCTCGCCATGTTCTGGAACAGCACCTCAACATCAAACATAAATGTAGGATTCAGCCTGGAAACCAGGTGCAAGTACTCAACGAATGAAATGACACAGTTTCAGAGGCTTTACTGGTCTCGCACAGATATTTTATGAATACAGACTGAAGTGGTGAGCAAAATTCTGTACCAATGTCAGAAATCGAATCCGGGACCCCTGTCTACTAGGCATGTCGGTTAGACATTAAGCCAACTTGGCACAGTGATTCAAATAAGTACACTGACTACCCTGGCATGTCACTCTCCTCGGTCCGAGTCTGTGAAATTGTGTCATTTCATCTGTATAAGCACCTGCACCTGGGTTTCAGACTGTATCACGCACTCACGTTCGATGCTAAGGTGCGATTCCAGAACATGGGGAGCCTCGGCAATTATGTTTGTGTGTAAAGGGGAATTTACATCTACATCTGCATGGTTTCTCTGCAATTCACACTTAAATGCCTGGCAGAGGGTTCATCGAACCATTTTCATACTACTTCTCTACCATTCCATTCTCGAATGGTGCGTGGGAAAAAGGAACACCTAAATCTTTCCGTTCAAGCTCTGATTTCTCTTATTTTATTATGATGATCATTTCTCCCTACGTAGGTGGGGGTCAACAAAATATTTTCGCAATCGGAAGAGAACGCTGGTGATTGAAATTTCGTAAATAGATCTCGCCGCAAAGAAAACCTCCTTTGTTTCAGTGACTGCCACCCCAACTCGCGTATCATATCAGTGACACACTCACCACTATTGCGTGATAACAGGAAACGAGCTGCCCTTCCTTGCACTTTTTCGATGTCCTCCGTCAATCATATTTGGTAAGGATCCCACACCGCGCAGCAACATTCCAGCAGAGGACAGACAAGTGTAATGTAGCTGTCTCTTTAGTGGGTTTGTCGCGTCTTCTTAGTGTTCTGCCAACAAAGCGCAGTCTTTGTTTCGCCTTCACCACAATGTTATCTATGTGGACTTTCCAATTTAACTCGCTCGTAATTGTAATTACTAGGTATTTAGTCGAATTACCAGCCCTTAGATTTGTGCGATTTATCGTATACCCAAAATTTACCGGATTTCTTTTAGTACCCATGTGGATGACCTCGCACTTTTCTTTGTTTAGTGTCAATTGCCACCTTTCGCACCAAACAGAAATTCTCTGTAGATCATTTTGTAGTTGGAATTGATCGTCTGATGATTTTACTAGACGGTAAATTATAGCGTCATCTCCAAACAATCTAAGGGGGCTGCTCAGATTGTCACCTAGATCATTTATGTAAATCAGGAACAGCAGAGGGCATATGACACTAACTTGCGGGACGCCAGATGTCACTTCTACTCGATGATTTATCGTCTATCACTACGAACTGTGACCTCTCTGAGAGGAAATCACGAATCCAGTCACACAACTGAGACTATACTCCATATGCACGCAATTTGATTAATAGTCGTTTGTGGGGAACGGTGTCAAAAGCCTTCTGGAAATCTAGGAATATGTAATCGATCTGAGATCCCTTATCGACAGCACTCATTACTTCATGGGAATAAAGAGCTAGCCGTGTTGCACAAGAACGATATTTTCTGAATCCGTGTTGGTTATGTATCAATAAGTCATTTTCTTCAATGAGATCCATAATGTTCGAGTACAGTATATGCTCCAAAATCCTACTGCAAATTGAGGTCAGTGTATGGGTCTGTAGTTCAATGGGTTACTCCTATTTCCTTTCTTGAATACTGGTGTGACCTGTGCTACTTTCCAGTCTTTAGGGGCAGACCTTTCGTCAAGTGAGCGGTTGTATATGATCGCTAGGAAAGGCGCTATTGTGTCTGCATACTCTGAAAGAAACCTGATTGGTATACCATCTGGACCGGAAGACTTAAAGTAGACAGGGACGGCAGTGAAAACTTGGATCGAGGAGGGAGTCATGCCACGGTAACCGCTGAAGTTGTGTGAACTGCTGTGCCAAGGTGGCTTAGTGGCTAAGGCACCTCCCTATATTTAGGATACCCGGGTTCGATTCCTGACCTTGGCACAAATATTCACTCGCCGCTTCAGTCAATACACTTAAAATCATATCTGTATGAGACCAGTAAAGTCTCCGATATTGTGTCATTTCATTTGCATTATGTCACTAATAGAAACTGGAGAAGGGAAGGTACTGGCTGCCTGAGCCACGTTGCCGTGCACTTTCACGTCACAGTAGGCCAGCTGCCGTGCAGCTGCCTCCCTAGGTTTCTTACGCTACTTGTCTTATGTGCTGTGAATGTACATGAAGCCCAACTTTTTACAAGTACTTATGTAACGCTTTAGTGTGAGGACATCATTACTTCCTTGCAGGGTCTTCCGTTTTTCAGAGATGAAATTTTGAAGAAAGGACGTCCACCATCAGTATTACACCTTCTTCAGAAAGATATGTTCGAAACACGTGCGCCGGCCTCTGTGACCGAGAGGTTCTAGGCGCTTCAGTCCGGAACCGCGCTGCTGCTACGGTCGCAGTTCGAATCCTGCCTCGGGCATGGATGTGTGTGGTGTCCTTAGGTTAGTTAGGTTTAAGTAGTTCTAGGTCTAGGGGACTGGTGACCTCAGATGTTAAGTCCCATAGTGCTTAGAGCCATCTGAACCATTTTTGGCTGCGCAGGATTAGCCGAGCTGTTTAAGGCGCTGCAGTCATGGATAGTGCGGCTGGTCCCGGCGGAGGTTCGAATCCTCCCTCGGGCATGGGTGTGTGTGTTTGTCCTTAGGATAATTTAGGTTAAGTAGTGTGAAAGCTTAGGGACTGATGACCTTAGCACTTAAGTGCTATAAGATTTCACACACATTTGAAAATTTTTTTGAACCATTTTTGAAACACGTGCATCCCAAACCTCATGGTATGAGCCACACCAATGGTTACTTGCTAGCTCTACAAAAGGAAAATTATTCTTCTGGCCATGTTTGTTCTTAAGCGTAAGAAAAACTGTGTAAGTATGGTCCACTGAGGGTTTTGACGCTCTGAAGAACGTGTGTAGAGGTTTGGCAACGTGCACTTCTCAAGTCCATCTAAATAGTTTTATGACATTTCAAAAACTATCCAAACAAGTGTTTAGTATTTCAGAGCTACTTCAGGAACATCACAAAAAAAATGGTTCAAATGGCTCTGAGCACTATGGGACTTAACAAATGGTTCAAATGGCTCTGAGCACTATGGGACTTAACATCGGAGGTCATCAGTCCCCTAGAACTTAGAACTACTTAAACCTAACTAACCTAAGGACATCACACACATCCATGCCCGAGGCAGGATTCGAACCTGCGACCGTAGCAGTCGCGTGGTTCCGGACTGAAGCGCCTAGAACCGCTAGACGACCGCGGCCGGCAGGAACATCACAAACTGATAAAAATCAAACATAACAGACATCATCAGAATTCGAATTCAGAATGAGATTTTCACTCTGCAGCGGTGTGTGCGCTGATATGAAACTTCCTGGCAGATTAAAACTGTGTGCCGGACCGAGACTCGAACCCGGGACCTTTGCCTTTCGCGGGCAAGTGCTCTACCAGTGGAAGGTAGGAGACGAGGTACTGGCAGAAGTAAAGCTGTGCCGATGGGGCGTGAGTCGTGCTTGGGTAGCTCAGTTGGTAGAGCACTTGCCTGCGAAAGGCAAAAGGTCCCGAGATCGAGTCTCGGTCCGGCACACAGTTTTAATCCGCCAGGAAGTTTCAGAATTCGAATTGATGTCACAAGCTTTTTGTATAAGGATAGGTTTCAGAGGTTATGATGATAGAGAAGGTTCCCTGAACCACGAAATTTCAGAGCCATTCTTTAACTTATGCTAAACAAAACGAAAATTTGACAGCACACTGGAAGAAAATGGACTTTTTCTGGGGATTCTGAGAAACTGTATAAAATGAACTGGTTGCATGTATAAATGAGTCGATTTGTGAATATATACGAGTACATTCAACTTCAGTTAGAACCTCATTTTATGTACGCACTGTGGATGAAGCAACAGTCGTTTTGGGCAAGTATTACTCTGCTATTGTGAGTATGGTGGACCGCAAAGGCGGCATTTAAGAACATTTCTTTAAATTTCATGATGTTAGCCAAGCTGCGTTATTCACTGTGCTGATGTCGTATTTCAAAATTATGAAACGAAGAACAAATCGATGGCCCTAATCTATGCTGGTGCTTTCTGTCTGGCAGGGGAACTAAACGACCTGCAAGCAAAGGTCCGTGAAATTGCCTTACAAGTTAGTTTCACTCAGTCTTATGCACATCATTTAAATTTAGTTTTGCAGCAGAGCTGCTGTTGTATAAAACCAATAAGAACTTTTTTTTTCTCTACGCCTCAGGGTATTTCCGCTTTCTTTCACAGGTCCTCCAAACGCACAGCAATTCTCTACAGTGTTGTTGGTAAACGAATTCCTTCGGACAGTAAAACAAGATGGAACTGTAACGTGAGAATAATATCTGCCGTCCACGAAAACCGCCCGGAGTCAAATGAGGTTTCATGTGAAATAACTGCCACTTCAGAATCTAGTGCAACGATGACAAGGCAAGTCTGTGGTTTTAAAAAACAGCGTCCTAGAATTTGATGTTTCCTTCCTTCTCTCTGTTTTTCAGAGAATATTTCTAGATACTCAAATGCTTTTCAACATTCTTCAGAAGAATAATAAGACCTGTTGATCGAAATGAACAGTTTAATCAGTAAAAAATATGGACTGAGAGAAAACCGAAGAAAGCTGTACGTAACGAGGAGTAGCAGAAATGAGATTAGGGAAAAAGTTAAAATGGTTCAAATGGCTCTGAGCACTATGGGACTTAACATCTGAGGTCATCAGTCCCCTAGAACTTAGAACTACTTAAACCTAACTGACCTAAGGACATCACACACATCCATGCCCGAGGCAGGATTCGAACCTGCGATCATAGCGGTCGCGCGGTTCCAGACTGAAGCACCTAGAACCGCTCGGCCACACCGGCCGGCGAAAAAGATAACAATAAAAGTGCTGACAACGAAGTAGACAAAATTACGGAATTTGCTAACTTGGAAGCAAGATAACGCAGTAGGGACGAAAGGAGAACGACATAAAAAGAGAATATCTGCCCAAAAGAAGGTTAATATTTAACAAACATAGGCCTTAATTCGAGGAGAAGATTTCTGAGGGCATAGGTTTGAACAAAGTATTGCATGGAAGTCAGTCATGGACAGAGCGAAAACGGGAAAATACGAGAAGCGAAAAATCTGATGTTCTGAATTATTGCAACTTGACAGCTGGCTACTGTTTAGATTAAGCCGTTTAATTCGTCTGCAGCTTCTTGAATTACAGTATCTGAATTTGCCTTTCATACGCAGAGGCTGCGAGGTTTTTCCACAGTGCTGCAGCTTCGACACGCTGCATTCAACAGAGCGGGCATGGACGATTTTGCCGTTGCGCACGTTTTGGTTTGCTTTGTACCTCAGCTTCCTGTATACATTATACAGTCCAGGTGGAGAATGCGTTTGAAACCTTTGTGTGCAGAGTCTTTTATCCATAACCTGTTGTGGTTCTGTAGTTACCGATGGATCACGAGTTCACTTTACTTTGTCAGTATCTTTAAGGTTCTGTTAGCCGTACAATGCACTAAGTCTGCAACTGAATTCCCGGTTTTTACTGTGTAATGTCAGATCGTTGCTTTTTCATAGCCACGGAATGTGTGGATTGTCCTTTGTAGGTCATCGAGGTTAAAATATTTTAACTATCTGTGGTTTATTAGGTTAAATTTATTTCAGGTAGTCTGTATGGAGGATATACAAAATACATCATGGGCAGAAAGGTCATAGTGATAGTCTGATTCGTACCAATTACTTTATCTGGTTTCTTCTGGCTGTATAGCTACAGCCGTTTGGGTTGGTTGGTTATGTGTCGGACACATAGATTTTTTAGCATCAGGTCTATGTACATAAAATAACGATTACATGCTCGTGCTCAGTGTGACATTAGCTGGACGAATGACTGAAAGGATGATACCACGCACATTTCGGACGGCTTATAGAACATTCCGATTAAGTGTTTCTGGTTAGATACATTTACTTTGAGGCACAAGAACTCTGCTTCTCTTTCACGATTAGCATCCATTTTCTTAGCACCTTCGGTTTTAGATTCGAGCGAACGTATCAGAGGGGCCCCGAGCCCAGATCTACCCACCCTGCCTGCCCCTTCGCTTCAACCCCTCAACCCCCCCTATCGGACGAGTTACGAGTTCCAAGCGGACGTTTTGTCTGAGCTATGTCTCTGACATTCTCCTTATTTTCACACCTTTTGTCTAAGGATTCAGAGGAACTGAGTGAATGTTTCGCCGCCGTACTGTCTGAGTCCACAGATGATAGGAAGTTTATTGTTGTTTATTCTCCCGTCCATTAGTGTATGTGAAGTCTGAATTACTTTTATGAAAGCAACCCACTTTAGTTTACTTGTATTCTCGTTTATTTTACCCTGTTTAGCTGTTTCCAACTGCTCGGTCTTCAGCAAGGTCCTGGAATCTATCCTCACCCGCCGCATCCACCAGCATCTCCGCCAGCACCGCCTCCTTCCCGTCACCCAGTGTGGCTTTCGGCCATCCTTCTCTTCCGACGATCTTCTCCTTCACCTCACTCATCTCCTTTCCGAACAGCTTAATTCCCGTCGCTCCGCAATCTTCCTCTCCCTTGACCTCGAGCGCGCTTATGACCGCGTCTGGCATTCTGGTCTCCTCTTCAAGCTCCAAACCTTCGCCCTTCCCATTAACTACGTCCGTCTGATCGGTTCCTTTCTCTCCCGCCGTCCTTCCTATGTCACCATCCATAACACCGATTCCTACACCTTTTTCCCCTCCGTCGGTGTGCCCCAAGGCTCCGTCCTCTCCCCCCTTCTGTACCTTTTGTACACGGCGGACATGCCGCCGCCGTCGCCCCCCGTCCACCTCCTCCAGTTTGCCGATGACACCGCGTTCCTCGCCCTTGCCCCCACCCTGCAACGCTCCCAACGCCTTCTCCAATCCCATCTTGACCGGTTCACCGCTTGGTGCAACCAGTGGTTGCTCAAGGTCAATCCCTCCAAAACCCAGGCGATCATTGTAGGCAAAACCACACCTTCCTTCCGCCTCCTTCATTTCTATCTCACCGTCTATGGCCGTCCTATCGCCCTCACTCCCACCCTTAAGTACCTTGGCGTCACCCTCGACCGTCGCCTCTCCTGGACTCCCCATCTCCAGACGATCCAAGCCAAGGCACGTTCCCGACTCCGTCTCCTCAAGCTCCTTTCCGGCCGCACGTGGGGCCTGGACCCCTCCACAATCCTCCACACCTATAAATCCCTCATCCGCCCTATCCTTTGTTACGCCCATCCAGCCTGGATCTCCGCCCCCCCTACCTTCTATAAATCCCTCCAAATCCTTGAACGCCACGCTCTCCGCCTTGCCTATCGCATCCGTCTTCCCTCCCCCACGCGGATCCTGTATGATCTCATCCCCTTCCCCCACCTCCTCCTTTTCCTTGAAAGGATACGGATCCTGTACACCTCCCGTAAACTTGATCCTCCACACCCGCTCGTGTCCCCGATCCTCTCCCACCCCCGCCCGCTGCCGCGCCTGTATTCCCACGTCCCACCCGGTCTCCATCTCTCCACCCTCCTTACCCTCTCCCAAGATGGCTTCCGCCAGTTCCCCCTCCCTGATGCTGTCCTCGTCCCCTCCATCTACCCCTCTTATCAACTTTGATCCTCCCTCCCACCTCCTGTGTCCTCTCCTTTAGGCACCCTCCCTCCCTCCCTTCCCTTCCCTCCTCTTTCCTTTCCCCCCTCCCTCCTCCCCTCTCCACCGGGCTTCCCCTCCCCCTTCCTCCCTCCCCCTCTCTCCTTTGCCCATGGCATCTCTGCTCCCCCCTCTCCCATTCCCCTTCCCATTCCTCCTCCTCCACCTCCTCTCTTGGCAGGTCCCCGGACTCGTACACGCTCAGTGAACATTCGCGCGCCGGAGATCATCGCCGTCAGTGTTTCGTGTGTGTGCCTTCGTTTGTGTGTCATGTTGTTCGCCGTCACGCCCCCACCGTTCACGTGCCGTCGCCATCCTCCATGTTCTGTGCATCGTGTCGCCCAGTGTTAGTGATATTTCTCGTCCAGCGTGAACGGCTACATGTTTTTTCGATTTTTAGTGTCTACATTTTTTTGCACACCGTTTTTACTGTCTACTCTGTGCCACCTTTATGTACTACTTGTTGTAACACTCAAGGCTGAAGAGCGGCGTATTGTGCTGCTGCCAGCCCGCCTTTGTATAAGGTGTTAAAATACAATAAAGGAAAAAAAAAATTTCCAATTGCGTGATGTAAGACTGATGTTATATTTTGTTTCTGTTATTTGATTTTTTTAGTTGGACACGAGTCAGAAACACATCATAGAACACCTCGTACCATGTTACTGATACAAAATAGAACAGAATAACATGATTAATAAATATCGAATCGGAACTAACACTAAAACACTAACAATGCCGCCCGTCCACAAAGATCCGAGACTTTTTTCCTTCCTGGTGTATAAGCGACGTTGACAATTTCAATTAACAATTGTAAACTAAGATGCTCATATGACCAGTCAGTTGTGAGCAGGCAGTGCTACGTAGTGAACGTGCGACCGTAGTCTGTCTGCGTTGCGTCACAAATCGCAATGGTGCAACATCTCTAAATCAAGTCTTCCAGACAATCTCCAGAACGTTCTGAAGAACAGAAAAGTGTGTGCAAAGTTTGCCTCGTACGCATACACTCCCGAACAAAAACGATGAAGCGTGGACGACTCCCACCACTTAACTGAAAAGAAAAACACATACAAGTCTTTTTTGGTAAAAGTCTTTACGGGTGTCAGGACTTGATGTTAATTGCCCGAACCTGCCACAAAAACGACCAAACGCTGAAATTCACGTGAAGGGTCAACGTTTTCACGAAATTCAAGCCAAAGAACAATGTGCTGCACTAATTAAGCAGCAGCCCAAAGAAGGACTTTTCTAACGATTTCATTTGGCTGTATGAACTTTCCGTGTGTTTAGTCAACTGTCGTATCTGCGCCAACGGATCGATTTTCCATATACTCATAATCGCTTCTGCTATCCCACTTTATTTTGGATAAGAACTCTGAGGCAATCGCGGACTCGGCGAATGAGGAAAGAGGGAGCTATTACGGCCAAAATAGCTTGGAAGATTGAAGTGAGGCTAAGGTCCTTCCTTTCTCTTTCTATTCCTTTTGACTCTGTTCTAGAATGAAGATGTGATTTTGCTTGTGTGTGATGTAATGCGCTAATGAGCATGGCTGCCCTGAGTTATACTGAGAAAGGTGAAGGGCGATGTATGAAAGCAGTTTTCGATTTGGTCCGAGAAGTTATACTGAGAATTGTACACATTTTTACATTACTTCACTCGGCAAAACAAAGTTATGTTTTCCTGCAATTTCGAACTTGGTGAGACTTACGGGAACAGTAATATTCCCTGGGTATGAAAGCAGGATGTAGAGCAAAGTCGTATTGGTGGTTACGATTAATATGGAGCTGTGTCCGCTTTGTTTACTATCTGATTCGTAATCGATTTTAGCAGCCCGGTATTTCATTAGCCAAAGGTTTCTTGCGCTTCGTATATATCACGACTGCCCTGAAGATTAGGTTTTTGATATCGCCGTGTGTGCAACGTCATTCATGTAATATTAATCTTCTTCTTCTACGTTAAAAATTTGTAATCTTCGGGATTTAATAATCACAACCCAAAAGAAAATTTCTTATCTTTAATAACATTTCGTTCCATTATAAATTTAATTAAATAAAATACACTTCTTCATGATGGTGGCAATAAGTAACCATGAGGTCTTACAATAATGCTTGCCACAGGAAAAACAACAGAAATAATTTTATTCCTTCATCTCACACGTTAGTTCGAAGAGAAACAGTTCTCATCCTGTATCAACTGTACGGACACAAAAGATTCCTACTGCTGTCGTAAATTGTTTACAGATTCCAGATGGTAAGTTTTCCGCGAGAATTCTAGACCAGCAGCTGTATCGCCGTACAGATAGATTGTTTTGTGGGATCGTTCTATTACTAGATCCTAATAGAAAACTGTTATAACTACAAATAAATCCACAATAATGGGATATGTCTTGCCTACTAGGCGTAATCTAGATGAAGGTCATGGGATCGAAAGCTAAATTCAGCGATTAAAAATTTTCTTAGTAAACAATAGTGTATCATTTCAGATGCCAAAGAGTATCGTTTGTGGTAAGCTGTATGTGTCTCTGCATCGAATCATACACGAGGGACAGTCAGATTGCGTAATAATATCATCTTTTGGGCCTTTAATCACTTGGTATAAAAGACGTCTTCACTCAGGGCAATTTTAAGTGGAACTTCTAGTCAGCATACACATTATCGAAGATTTTTAGAGTGACTGGGTACAGACAATCAGTACTAAGAATATTCTGTCATGTGCAACATATGCCTTCGACTGTGACTCACAAAGGACAAGGTTAAGAAAAGAAATCGTCTTAATCAGTGGGGTAGCTGGTTGATTAATTGTAGGTAGGCTCACCTTATGTCTTTTTATACAGGGGATTCATGCTACGATTCTTGTTGTTAAACAAGTTATCAATCGTGTTATTTTTATATTTCGAATCACTTGTAAATTATTTAACTAGTTTATTTCTATGGCATTTGTGCAGAGAGAACTTATCATTTGTCACTGAACTGGTAACGCAGTTTTAATTATTTTATGTGCGTACATACTTCTTTCGATAGAAGCTGTAGCGACAGCGAATGAAACAGTTAGATAAATTTTCCTACTTTGTTATATATCTTTTGTAGATACTTGTACACTCATGTCCAGAACAAAAAACAGAACACCTTGAAAAACTAGAGATCGGACATTCATATTCACAGTGCAGTTACGTTAGTAGGTTCTGCAGAAATGATTAGCATTTCAGTCACCTCTGTTCAGCACTGGTCCTGTTGGCTAGTGGGCACAGAGTCCACCATGGCATCTGATAACTTGTTCCACACGTGATGGCATCGACGCCTACAAGTCGCGAATGCCATTATGAGGTATAGCCGTCCATGCTGTATTTACCTGATTCCAAAGTTCATCTGTGGTGGTCGGCATTGGGTCACAGCGCTGCGCCAGATCGAGGCCTTATGGTGTAGGGTGCTGTTGGGTGCAGCCACAAATCACAGTCGGTGTGTATCCAGCGCACTGTGACCGACGTGAATGACATCCTTTGACCTGTAACCATACTATCATAACATCCCAAACGCCATTTTTCAATAAGACAATGCACTACAACATGCTGCTGCACGATCACGTTGGTTGATTAATTGGGTTCAAAATGGTTCAACTGGCTCTGGGCACTATGGGACTTAACTGCTGAGGTCATCAGTCCCCTAGAACTTAGAACTACTTAAACCTAACTAACCTAAGGACATCATACACATCCATGCCCGAGTCAGGATTCGAACCTGCGACCGTAGGAAAATTTATCTAACTGTTTCATTCGCTGTCGCTACAGCTTCTACCGATAGAAGTATGTACGCACATAAAATAATTAAAACTGCGTTACCAGTTCAGTGACAAATGATAAGTTCTCTCTGCACAAATGCCATAGAAATAAACTAGTTAAATAATTTACAAGTGATTCGAAATATAAAAATAACATGATTGATAACTTGTTTAACAACAAGAATCGTAGCATGAATCCCCTGTATAAAAAGACATAAGGTGAGCCTACCTACAATTAATCAACCAGCTTTCCCATACCGCATACATTTTCGATTGGCGACAAGTCTGATGATCTGACGTGCCAGGGCAAAAGGCTGGCACCCTGTGACACCAAGAAGGCACGTGTTCGTCACCGAGCGAGGTGGCGTAGTGGTTAGCATACTGGACTCGCATTCGGGAGGACGACGGTTCAAACATCCATCCGGCCGTCCTCATTTAGGTTTTTCGAGATTTCCCTAAAATCGCTTCAGGTAAATGCCGGGATGGTTCCCCCATCCATTCCTAATCCGATGGGACCGTTGACCCCGCTGTTTGGTCCCCTTCCCCCAATTAACCTAGCTGGCCAGAGTGGCCGAGCGGTTCTAGACGCTACAGTCTGGAACCGCGCGACCGCTACGGTCGCAGGTTCGAATCCTGCCTCGGGCATGGATGTGTATGATGTCCTTAGGTTAGTTAGGTTTAAGTAGTTCTAAGTTCTAGGGGACTGATGACCTCAGCAGTTAAGTCCCATAGTGCCCAGAGCCATTTGAACCATTTTGAACCCAATTAAGCAACCAACGTGATCGTGCAGCAACATGTTGTGCATTGTCTTATTGAAAAATGGCGTTTGGGATGTTATGATAGTATGGCTACAGGTCAAAGGATGTCATTCACGTCGGTCACAGTGCGCTGGATACACACCGACTGTGATTTGTGGCTGCACCCAACAGCACCCTACACCATAAAGCTTCGATCTGGCGCTGCATGTCTTCTGCGAATGCAGTCACTGTGACGCCGCTCTCCCTGTCTGTGGCGAAACAAAATGCGGCCATCTTTTTCAAGAAACTGGATTCGTCCGAAAATACTATATGATGCCATTTCTGTCCCCAGTGAAGTCATTCCATAGAACATTGCCATCTAGCATGTTTCTGCACATTCGTCAAAGGTACGGGAGAAGTGGACCGCGGACGTACCTCATGTCATGATAAACGCCGGCTGACTGTCACCCCTGATAGTTTGTGATGTGTTCCACTGTTGCACCAGACCAGAGGAGGATGAAAATCTGTCCTGCAATGCCATTCTGATAAAGAGTTGATCTTGTCGATTGGGAGGGGGACCGGGGGGTGATTCTGGTGATGCGACCTGACCCATCTCATCTGTTCTGCAGCCTTCTGTGAACCATTGCACTACTGAAAAACTTCGTCCCAGACGAGCAGCAGATGGATGCATCACGTTCTCTCTCATGCCAATAATGCGCCCTCTTTCAAACTCACTGATTTGACGGTTCGGTTCACGCATACATCCGTGAGGCATCCTGCTCTTCTGCTCAAGTCACACTAATCCATTACCTTACGTTTATGGCGACAACGAGAGTAGCAGAGACATTTTACCGGTAGGTGGTGTTTCTCCGCGATATTGATGTAGACCTTGATCTTGCGGGCCGACATTTTTCGAATGCTAATCATTTCTGCAGGAAATACTAATGAACATGTCCTGTGAATATGAATGTCCTATCTCTAGCCATTCACGGTGTTCTATGTTTTTCTGAACGTAAGTATACATTATGAAATAAGTCCTGCAGATGGTAAATATATGTATTTGTTATTTTAAATTTTTCCTAACACACTTTGCAGTCGTGTTTCGTTGAAGAATGGTTAAGTTGTAAGAAGGCCGATGAGTTTCATTATAAGGAAATTAGATTTACATTTTCCAAACTAATTCTATCAAGTAACTCTAGAAACTGATTATTCTGAAGATCTACAAAACGCATGCCATTTCCACGATGATGTTATCTAAGATCTCATAAGACAGCATCTTAAGTGACTGGGAGTCAAGCTCACAAACAGTTACTTCGCTCTGAAATTCCTTGTTACAGGTTTCAATACATGAGGTCAAGATTTTCTTCTAAACTCACGTCCTGTAACAAATTGACGGTATTCTTGAATTAAGCGTGGCATACACGAATATCTCATGCAATTTTGTGTTGAAGAAGTGTATGGAGACGTTCAACATACATAAATATTCTTTTGTAAAGGCAGAGAAAAGGAGGAATTGAGTTTTATTAAGAATTCTAAGCAGGCCAGAAGCACTGTTGAACAACTGTGCAGCACGGCATTCATCATCTGTAATGATATTTAGGAAAATGTCTTTCAACTGATAGTACTTAAGATATAGCGTCTGAAAAGCTCCTGAGTTGATATTCCAGTATATAGTAAATGTTAGAGGCAATATGAATCCTTTATTTTCTAAGAATTTCATTCTCTTTGAGGGCTTGCTGATAATGAACGAAATTCTAAAAGACTGTTAATGACTTACTAACTACTTTGATATTTTTAGAACAATGTAACAAGGCTAGATTAACTTTATGTGCATGGCAATGCAAAAATGTAGCTCGCGGACATTTCTGCTTAACAAAGCTTGGACACCTCCAGGTTTACCTGCCATTACTGAGGATCCACCATATGTCTGGCTCACTATTTTGTCAGTAACTCCCGAAACTTCAAGTACACTGAGTACAATTTCAGGTAAGTCCTGAGCAGTTTTGTCACTAGAAACATCATGGAAATCAATAAATCTTTCTAAAGGACCGGCTTGTGTTCAAAACCTGAGAATAATATTCATTTGTGCCTTACAAGAATCATGGAGCGTTACGTCTGCTTGCACTCCAAAATACTCACATGACTTTAACTCTTCTTTAATGCGATCGCTAACGGCATCGTTAACAGATTCATTTAATTCGTTTTAAAGTCTGCTTCACGTTTCTTTACACCCAGCAAGTGATCTCCGCCAGTGGTCACGAATAAACTGTTCCTGTATAAACAAAGGGTCCATTAATTCCAGGTAACTGTTTGTGTCGTCAGAACTTTTATCTTTAGAGCGTTGTCTGAATACAATCTTGCCCAAGAAACAAACAATATCAATAAATTTCTAGATTGCGAATCTATATTATTTCACAGTTGCATTGCATTTAATGACCATATGTTTGAGTATTTCAGAAGCTGAATGATCATTTCGTCCATGACCCAGCAAAACTCTCTTGATTCTGAAGGTGCCTTCTTCAGTTCTGATGTTTCTGGGCTTTTCGATCAAAATTCTTTGTCACACGTAGTCCAAAAGGCGCAGACGAATTCTTTTTCAACCTCAGACCCACCAAACAAAATAAATGTATAACATTACAATTTCTTGTTACATAGTAATCCGTAAGCCAAGTATACTTCATACACTCCTGTTCAGAAAGAAAACAGAACACCTCAAACAACTATATTCACATGACATGTACATTAGTACTTTCTTCAGAAATGATTGCCGGCCGTTGTGGCCGAGCGGTTCTAGACGCTTCAGTCCGGAACCGAGTTGGTGCTACGGTCGCAGGTTCGAATCCTACCTCGGGAATGGATGTGTGTGATGTCCTTAGGTTAGTTGGGTTTAAGTAGTTCTAGGTCTAGAGGACTGATGACCTCAGATGTTAAGTCCCATAGTGCTTAGAGCCATTTGAAACATTCAGAAATGACTGGCATTGGAAAATGTCGGTCCACTGGTTCAAGGTCAACATCCATATCACGGAGCAGCACCACCTACCGGTAAAAAGTGCCTGCGACTCTTCTTGTCGCTATAAACTGAAGGCAATGGTTCAGTGTGACATGAGCAGACGTGCAGGATGCCTCGCAGTTCTATGCTCGAACCGTACCGTCAAATTAGTGAGTTTGAAAGAGGGCACATTATTGGAATGAGAGACTGTGATGCGCCCACCCGGGAAACAGTTCACCATGTGGGAAGAAGTATTTCGACAATGCAACGAGTGTGTATAGAATGGTATACGGTAGGCTGTGGAACACGAGGATATGGGTCAGGTCGCACGTCACAGGCCATCCCCTGAGAAGACTGACACCTCACCCAAATGGCATTGCAGGACAGATCTGTGACCTCCTCGGCTCTGGTGCAGCAGTGGAACAATCTACATCTACGTGATTATTTTGCTATTCACTATAAAGTGCCTGGCAGAGGGTTCAATGAACCACCTTCATGCTGTGACATTCCACTCTCGAACGGCACGCGGGAAAAAAGAGCACTTAAATTTTACCGTGCGAGCCCTGATTTCTCTTATTTTATCGTGATGATCATTTCTCCCTACGTAGGTGGGTGCCAACAGAATGTTTTCGCAATCGGAGGAGAAAACTGGTGATTGAAATTTCATGAGAAGATCCCGTCGCAACGAAAAACGCCTTTGTTTTAATGATTGCCATTCCAATTCACGTATCATGTCTGTGACACTATCTTCCCTATTTCGCGATAATACAAAACGAGCTGCCCTTCTTTGTACTTTTTCGGTGTCATCCGTCAGTCCCACCCGATGCGGATCCCACATCGCACAGCGGTACTCCAGAAGAGGGCGGACAAGCGTAGTGTAAGCAGTCTCTTTGGTAGACCTGTTGCACCTTCTAAGTATTCTGCCAATGAATCGCAGTCTTTGATGTGTTCTACCTACAATATTATCTATGTGATCGTTCCAACTTAGGTTATTTGTAATTGTAATCCCTAAGTATTTAGTTTAATTTACAGCCCTCAGATTAGAGTGACTTATCGAAATTTAGCTGATTTCTTTTAGTACTCATGTGAATAACTTCGCACTTTTCTTTATTCAGGGTCAATGTAACACATCGTACACTATCAGGGGTGACAATCCGTCGCCGTTTATTACGGCAAAGGATATGTGCGCGTCATCCACATTTACGCCAATCTAAGACGAATGTGCTGAAACATGCTAGACACTAATGGTGCATGGAACGACGTCACTGGGGACAGGACTGGCATCAGATAGTGTTTTCGGACGAATCCAGGTACTGTTTGTTGAAAATGATGGTCGCATTTTGGTTCGCCGCAGACAAGGGGACCGGCATCACAGTGACTGCATCCGCAGAAGGCATACAGCACCAACTCAAGACCTTATGGTTTGGGGTGCTGCTGGGTACAACCACAAATTACAGTTGGTCCGTGTCGAGGACACTGTGACCTGTATGACGTACGTGAATGAATTCTTGCGGCCTGTAGCCACACCCTTTCTGCACAACATCCCAGACACCAATTTTCAGGAAGACAATGCTCGATCACATGTTGCTGCACGAACACATGCCTTCTTGGTGTCACACGGCGTCAGCCTTTTTCTCTGGTCCGCCAGTCTAAAATGTGGTGAAAAGACGGGCGCAGCGCTGTGACCAAATGCCAACGGCACAGATGAACTCTGGACAACTAGATGAATGCAGCATGGATAGCTACACCACAGGACGGCATTTGCGCCTTATATGCGTCGATGGCATGACGTGTGGAACAAGTTATCAGGACCCATGGTGGACCCTGTGCCTGCTTCTCAGGAGGACACATGCTGAACTGAGGTGACTGAAATGATAATCATTTCTGTCCTGTGAATATGAAAGTCCTATCACTAGTCGTTCTGGTTTTTTTTTCTGCGCAGGAGGAAATTTAAATGTTCTGATTTGTTTTCATCAACTGTTTTAATGTCTAATTGTGGTGTGAATCGCCTGTCTTTATAAGCGCACTCTGTTTCATCAGTCCAGCTTGAAATTGCTTTGTTATATAAATCGTGAAATAAAGACACAAGTGTTCCCTCTGCACAAGACATAGTACAATTACTTAATCACCTGTGATCTCGAACTAAAAGAAGTTTTTTAAACGAGAACTGAACGGCGCATGAAATCACATGGGTGAGGTAAGCCTCACTGCTATGCACCTCAGACACATGTAAATGAGAACCACCCTGTTAGATGCCGCGTGTAAACAAGAGGCTATTTCTAGAAGCCTCCAGCGAATGTTTAATTGGACAGCATGCATAACGCTGTGAACTCTCAACTCATGGACAGATCGAATAAAAGCTGTAGTAACATACAGTATTTTCAACGCATTGTTATTACTCTAATTGTAAGTTTGCTTCAAATTGTTGGGAAGGATACGCCCCAAAAACCTCTGAAGAGGTTTATCACTAACCTTAATCAAATCTAATAAAAAAACTTATAAGTATCTATGGTCAAATGGATGGCTGAGTTCCCATCTCCTAGTGATTCATTTCCAAATCTAATTCCCTCAGCATCGCCTGATTTAACTGGAATACGTTCCATTATCCTTGTCGTACTTTTGTCGTTTTTAATATGAGAACCACTTCTGATACATTATCCGTACCATTCAGCTCCACTTCCCACTCCTTTATCGCCTCTGACGGAAATACAGTGTCATCGGCAAACCCTGTTCTTCAATTTTAATTTCTAAATCAAGCACCGTGTCAAGGGCGCCGGAGAAACCAATGGTACAGCTCTACCACCGTGTCATCCTCTGCTAACGGCGTTCAAATGGTTCAATTGGCTCTGAGCACTATGGGACTTAACTTTTGAGGTCATCAGTCCCCTAGAACTTAGATCTACTTAAACCTGACTAACCTAAGGACATCACATACATCCATGCCCGAGGCAGGATTTTTTTCTTTTTTTTTTTTTTTTAAATCGCATTTTGTTCGCTTTTGTTCGTTATATCTGCTCGGGGCGGACGTCGTAAGACATCCGTTTTAAGTTCGTTGTTGATCGATGAACTCAGTTTTTTTTATTACAGAGGGCAGCTAACCCTCTGACCGAACACGCTGAGCTACCGCGCCGGCTTATCACGTCCTGGGACTCTTACAGCTGCAGTTTGTTTCTGTGCGACTTGTAGGCAACTTTTCGCTCCCATTATTTGATGCCTTTAATTTCAAAGAGTGTTTTATGACTTGTTGTACATCGTACTAGCTAAGCGCAGATGGCCTACGTCCTGGCTCAACCAGGCCAAGGATGTTAACAATGCCGCGCTGTGTGTCCTCACGACTAGTACATTATATCCATGCTGATGGGCAGGATGTCCGCTGCTTCTGCTGCAGTCAACTTTCCTGTTTAAAGTTTTAAGTTTACGTCCTGTTTAATGTTGAAGCTGTTAACGTATACTCTCAGTATGATCGAGAGCCTAGGTGAAACGTTCCTGCGTGGTGCTTGGAATTGCTGTCGTCGTCTGAATGAACTTGAGAGATACGCAATGCAGGTGTTCTCTCATAGGCACTGATGCAAATACGGAGGAAAGGACAGTGCTAGGTAACAATAAATCAAATGCTCTCACTGCCGTCGTCTGTTTTCGACTTTCAGGCTGAGATGCCGCAGTCGATGTTTAAATCTGTCTGGTGGTGTTTCGTCTCGATTTGGGGTAACAGTTATCAGTTTTATCTCTGAAAATGCCTTCCACAGACGGGAACGAAATGTCAGTACGAAAGCTATAACGTAAGTTTTATCAAATTCTGGAGACTTTTGCAGCAATACTTTTTGCTTATACTGTCTGACATAGCATACAAAGTCTACCTTTTTCATGCACCAGATGGAAGCAGTAATATTTTTACAATAGTCCGTACTTAGACACAGAACCAAAAGTGAAGCAAAGACTCAAGATTCTCAGTTAACAAGCTATGATTTTTTTAGTACGCAAAATATAGACTGGCTTTCAAAAAATGGCTGTTTACGGAATCTGTATTAATTCCTTCTCTCTTCCCAAGAAAGTCGTAATAAGGCAGCAAATGTAACACTCGCCATGTGCTGCATAACAAAAAACACTTGTTTATCACTACAGCTTCGAAATAACTTACAATATATTTTGCAGATCCTAGAAAGAGATGGTCAATTGATGCTATAAATGTACTTTAAATTTTTTTTACATGGCTGTACTAACAAACCGCTGGATAAAATATTCTTGTAGAAATAGTAAAGAGCCAGTCAGCTGCAAAATGGAAAGCTTATTAGAACCTCTTTACAGTGGTTTAACGTTTGTAAAAAGTCTTCCCCAGAAGGAAGTATTGACAACTGGATTACCAAATGACAGCAACCATGTTATACATACTTAAGTTTTTATGGGGGTGATGTTTTATATTTCACTGGCGCCTTTCGCCTATATGTTAACGTACCTCTGCTACAACATGTAATCCAGTTGTCAATATTTCCTTCTGAAGAACACGGTTTTATAAACGTTGAAACCATTGTAAAACATATTTTCGATCTATTTTGTATCTGTATCGATATTTCTGTGTCGTTTTGTAGTGTTGCTTATATGTAATGTTGTATCTGTCATGGAAATTCTTTAACTTTGTATACAAATTTCAGTTATGTGAACTTTTGAACGATGTTGTTTAAATTACGCTTGTGCATTTAAATACCTAATGGAATGATTGTTATGCAATGTACTGTAAATGACTTGGTCCATAGTTAGGGAACATATGGTTGAATGTAAAAGATGTGGAGAAGCCCCGAAGCTACGGAAGTGGCCTGGCGGAGTGGAAAAGGTGTAATTGGCGCTCAAGTGGCAACTCGTCCTTTGTGACGGGTAAGGAGTCTGGGCTGAGCAGTGCTGTGGTTAAAACCTCGCTAGCAGTAGCGGATCATAGTGGCTCATATTCCCGGAGTTTTGAGGCCGGAAGAGCTTAAGGGCAGTATTCATGGGCCTCGGATGCTGGATTTGGTGATGCCATTATCATGGCATGGTTTCTGCCCCTGTAAATATAATTCCGATGCCAAGAAGACATGTAACAGGACGAGGCCAACAGTATCGCTATGACTGCATCGCCGCCAGGTTATTAGCCACTGTAAATTATGCCATCAGTACGGCCAGCCTTCTACTAAATTGTTTATATTTGGCACTCTGTAAATGGACCAGGTATCTGTGACATTTGCTTTATTTTATAATAATAATTGTGATATTACTAAAAACTCTACCTTAGACCTGTGATTATACCAAATCACAAATCTGGAAAATAAACCAATCTTAGTGAATTTAATTCCGAGTGTCCTAATTTATTATGAGAAAGTGGTTGAACTTGAATTTAATGTTGTGTTGTCATTTGCACTGCCAATTATATTTTTTAAAAGGTAAAATGACTACTTATTAAAGTACAGTTGTTATTTGAGGAGTTACAGTTTGTTGTGCTTTACGTAATTAATACGAGGCGAGTTTTTTTTAAGAAGTACCGTTTTGAAATTAAAAAAAGACGTGCTAAGATATCTCAATAATTTCATTTTTACATGAAAGCTGTACCTTAATCTACTTTTCTACATAATTTCCATCAATATTGAGGCACTTATCATAACGTTGTACCAGTTTTTGAATACCCTCCTCATAGAAGTCTGCGCCTGACTTGTTAACCACTGCATCACCACTGTTTTGACTTTGTCATCGTCTTGAAGACGCTGACCGCCCAGGTCTTTCTTAAAGTGCAGGAGCAGATGGTAGTCACTGGGCGCAAGATCGGGGCTGTACGGAGGATGATCTAGAGTTTCCCGTCGAACAGATGTGATGAGATCTTTGGTCTGATTCGCCACATGTGGACGGGCATTGTCTTGCAGCAAAACGATGCCCTTGCTCAACTTCCTTGCTTTGATTCTGGTGTGAGGTAGGCCACCCATGTTTCATCGCCCGTAACAATTTGGCTTAAGAAATCATCACCGTCGTTGTGGTACCTCTCAAGGAAAGTCAATGCATTGTCTAAACGTTTGGTTTTGTGCACATCCGTCAACATTTTCGGTACACAACGCGCGCACAATTTTCGGTAATTCAAGTGCTCGGTCACAGTGCCATACAAAACACTAGCAAAGAAACGTTAGCAATGTCATCCCGCAAGGAGGAAATCGTAAAGCATCTGTTTTCTCTCACCTTATTGTCCACTTCCTGCACCAAACTTTAGTTAACGGCCGAAGGACGCCCACTCCGTTGTTAATCTTGCACATTTATGCGGCCATCTTTAAATGCTCTCACCCACTTTCTTACCATTCCATCACTCATAATGTTTTCTGCGTAAACTGCACAGATCTCACGATGAATATCGATCGCTTTTAGGCGTTTAGCACTAAGAAATCTTATAACAGCCCGTACTTCATAGTCGGCGGGACTCATGACTATCGGAGGCATCTTAAACACTCAGTAAACAGCGTAAACAAGGAAGATTCAGACTGTAATCGCGTCAGTGCGTACATTAAGGTACAGGCTTTCATGTAAAAATGAAATTATTGAGACATCTTAGCACGTCTTTTTTTAATTTCGAAACGGTACTTACTTAAAAAACACGCCTCGTAATTAATGCTCAGAATACTTTTAATTGCTCATACACACTGGTGTAGTTTTGTTGATGAGCATGGTTCTTCAAACCATGAAAGTTTGTGTCCTTATGTACTAGGCTAGTTAGTTAATGAAGCAATGCAAAGGCTTCTTCAGAGCCAGTGTAGCTAGATTTGTATTCTGTTTATATTGCTTCAAGCCGAGTTTAAGAAAGAACTACTTACTATGTTACCTATGCAAGCTGGGTAATGCACAGGCATAGAGACACTGTAGTAAGTAATGAAATTATAGATTATGATCATTAGTGAACCCCCTGATTTAATTTCAGAATCATTTCAAGCTTTTTACTGTTCAGTTATTGCTACTAGTTTCATTTGTGTCAGTAGTTGGTTTTATAAACTGTTGCACATAGTTCATTTGAGGTATGTGTGGTTGAGAGGCATATGTTACTGTTTACTAACTCACTGGCCATTTATCTGCAAGGTTAAGTCACGTGTTGTAGTACGAACAGATATAAGGAAAGAGTTAAGTGTCTGTATGTCAAGGAATGTTAGGTTAGCCTTAGCATTGCCATTTATCATTTTGCTTGAAACAAGAAAGCCTGATAAGGCTGGCGACTGGTTTTAATATGCAATGTTTCAACTTGCTTTTGTGCTGGGAGAACGTCTGTTCCTGACACACCTGTTTACTGTTACTTATACTCCGCTGGAGTGTTCCGGAAACTAATCCCAGTTTGATCAGTTTGATTGTTCTGTTTCCATTAGGTAATCTCACGGTCATAATTTTCAAAAACTCCTCGCAGAGGTATAACGTTAGCATCGATTACCGTTTAAAGGTGGTCGGTGGTACCGTTACACCACATGGAGGGATTTTAATAAACCTTCCATTTTGTAAGTGATTGGCTGTTTACTATTCCTACAAGATTATTTATTTGCGTAGCTAGAAGGTTTCAGGGCTTGATTATCACTATTTTAGGGAGAAATCTTCGTTTTTTATCACAACACATGTCTTTCAGTTTTCGTGTATCCTTCCATTTCAACTTCCTGACTCACTGTTGTTGCAAGTCATTGTGTATTGAATTGCCCTCTCTGTTTATTGATTGTATAGCCACTGAATTGCTATTTATTTGTTTAAAGCGATAATAATAATTATTAAAAGGTGGCAATTCTATTTAAGCATTGATTTTACTCTTTCGATTGTTGCGAGTCAGCGATAGTGCAATGCTGCTCGCTTTGGAAAATACACATTTTATAAGAATTATTTGGTCCAGGAAACACTTTTACGATCACGGTTGCGATTTAGACGGTATTCGCGTAATTGTACTGATTAAAAGTTATCGTTTCCGAAAGACGCAGGTTCGATTAAAGCTGTGTGCACTTTTGCGCGTATAATGAAAATATTCATAACACGTCGCGTAACAAAAAGAAACATGCGAATCACAACTGTGATCAAACGAAGAAAATATATGATAACATAAATGTTATTCGCTGTTATTCAGACAGGCTCAGATTAGACCATGCAATTTTTAGTTATAGGAAATGACAAGACGTTACACATGGGAGATATTTGTTTTGAATGACTTGTATTTACCTTCTCTCTCTCTCCCTTTTATAGCCTTTATACCTTCACATCGATTAAGGAACTTTTCCTTCTCTACCAACCAGTACGAGAACAAAATTCAGACTCAACAAAATGTCTTACATCGAATTATTACATGCTTAACCCTTAACAATCATATATAGTTTCGTAGTACAGACAATGCTAATTTATTCCGTGCACTAGAAAGTCTTTGATACACTGAGCACAAAAATGAAAATAAAATTATAATCACATTTTTAATATCATGAATACTTCTTTAAATCATGAAAATAAGATTTGACATCGTCGTAATATTAATTTTCATCGTTGTAGCACTACATTGCCCCCTTTGGATGTACAGTCACACTTGTTTGACTGGACATCCAAGCTGCCTTATTTTCCTTGTCTGTTCTGTTTAAAGTTCACTGTGTTCTTTCACTTGGAAGCATGTGCCTTGTTTACTTTTAAGCCTCAGGGATTTTGAGTTACGCTCCCCCATTCGGGCAAAGGCCAATGGGGAAAACCCCGGAAAAAAAACCATGGCGGAGCGAGCACATCTCCCATACCCTCTTTTTGAATTTTCAACATTTGAATATTCACTTCGTATGACATTTAATAATTGTACAATTTCGTGATAGTGCTGCTGGCGACGACGGCTGGCGACTTGGTGTACTGCAACACCGATGTCTCGCCCCATCTGGTAAGTCTGTGATGGACTGCGATGACGTGGGAGGGCGCGGCAAGGGATGACGGATGATGTCGCTGCAGTATGCTGTCCTCACCGACACGTGTGCTCAGCATCCCAGCATACAGTCACATGAAATTCAAACAGCAGTATCAGTTCCTTAAATTAACATCTAAATTACATCATATTTCACGCACTCTGTCACTCAACATGAAGAATGGTTTTTTTTTTTTTTTTTTTTTTTTTTGTGAAGTGTTCGACTGTTTGTGAGTTTCTTTATCATGATGCAAGTCCATTCGTCCTTCCGACGTACTGACTATCTGCAATTAAAGGTTCATGTAATTACGTTCCAATATTGATACAGTTCTGCAACGGGTTTAATGATATAGTCAGTAGCAGTTCCCAACACTGTTACGACTCACCACTGTTGCTGACTGATCGATAAAAACACTTGCTCTTGCGTTTTAGTTTGCCTGGAATGTTACGTCCACGCATGTGGTCCCAATAACACTCTGAATATTTGGCATTACTAAACACTCGAAGCACAAAATTTGAAAACGAAATCATGCTAACACAACGCATTCATTGAGCGTCCACTTTTGTGTTAAATTCGACTCTTTCGCCAGTGAAATAAAGTTCGTACGCGTAGAGGATAATGTTCACAGGAAGTCTTTGCTCATAGGTCATCTGTGACATGTTCACTCCACCACGTAGTCATTTGATCACAGTTATCACGTCTGACAAGGTAAAGTCCTTGTGCTACCCATAAGAATGTATTTGCACAGTTTACTTATATAAAGATGAATAACTGAATGATTGTACATATCAAATGAAGTACATAATTGTAGTCATTTACAATATAAAAGCAAATCCTGTCATATATTTTCTCGAAAGGGTGCTCCTGGACTTACAAAGAATTGTGCAGTGATAAACACAAGTCTGTATATGTTTGTCTGTGTAATGATCTGTTCAGTCATGGACAACATCTTGTTCGACCTGGTTTATAGCTCATGCAAGTCCGAGCACTAACTTACGGTGGAAAATTTGTTAAACCTATACGTAACTCGCGTAAACTTTACATGTTGTAAGTGTATCCTGTACACAGTCTGAAAGAAAAGAAAAGAACATAACCTGCTCACCCTAGTGAGTTCAAAATTGTTAACAATCAACAAAATGAAACGTTTATTTTCTAAAGTCACTATATCCTACTGTTGTGTGAAATATGCAGTTCTGTTCACTGTTCGTAGTTTCACACGCATAAGTTCCTGAAAGTTTACTAAATCTCAACGAGTTTGTATTATGTTTGATTAAGTGTCTTAAGGTGGAATCATCTTGAAGCAATTCTTCTTCTCCTTGCTGCAGCTCGGCGTCCTCTTCTCCGTCGAACTGGAGCTGTATTTTTCATACAACTAATTGGTATTCTAAGAGTCTCTTCCTCCCAGCAGTACTGATGCTTCCAATGTTGTATGTTCCTATACTCCCACACGCCACATCGCAGTGTGTCCATGAAATACTTATACACTAGTCCATTAATTAATAATTGTCACTTAGCCTACTCGCACAGTACTTGAGTCTTTGATGTTTGACTTCACCTCATTACGACACACGTAAAAGGTCATCTGCTGTACTTAAGATAAATATCTTTTCAAGTCTTTGTGATTGT
Organism: Schistocerca americana; assembly: GCF_021461395.2. Classification (NCBI taxonomy): domain Eukaryota; kingdom Metazoa; phylum Arthropoda; class Insecta; order Orthoptera; family Acrididae; genus Schistocerca; species Schistocerca americana. Next base: position 223,819,584 of record NC_060120.1, on the reverse strand, counting down.
ATAGTCCTTTCTGTCTATTTGAGTTGGGATAGACCAAGAAATAACTATTTTTATGTGGTGTACCTAAGATCACAAATGGTCCTGAATGTAACGGAAACCACTTCTTTATTTTTTCTTTAATAATGACGACTTCGGATAATTCCTTACTAACACCATATCTCCCGCGCTAAATTGTTGAGTATTCTGTAGTCTCCGGTTGTGTGATTCTTGCCGTTTCTGTGCATTCTCGTATAGCATGACCAATGCTTGTCCAACTTTGTCCTCCCAGTCTTCCGGTTCGGTATTTAGTTTTGGAAGTGGGTTGACCCAACTATTGTCCTCTTTTGTTTTTAATGTGAGTTCTGCTGGAGTAAAACCTGTCGATAAATGTGGTATGTAGTTTACAATACTTTCAAACGGCTCTATGTATTCTACCCACTTAGTTTGTTTAGCTGAGCAGTACGTTCTCACAAAACGATTAAACTCGGGGAACACACGTTCTGTGAGATTACCTTGGGGGTGGAACTTCGAAATGAAAATTGGTTTTATATTATTTATTATTTATATTATGTTTCTCTAAGAATTTCTTCCAAGTAACACTCGTAAAATTTGAGGCATTGTCAGAGAGTAATGTTCCCATGTTTCTGGCGTTCCGAATCGAGGTATGTAATCATTTTCCAATCGGTTTATTATCGTTCTCGTAGCTGTTGTTTTTGTAGCAAATAGCTTTACAAACTTAGCAAAGTTATCTAGCACTGCTACGAGGTATTTGACCCCTCCTCTGGCAGCGATGTCAATACTTAAAAGTTGGCGCGAAGCAGTTGGAACAATTGACTGCATTAGTGTCTGCGTTGATAAAGCACACGGCTTTAAGCGCTGGCAAATGTCACATGCTCGCATCATCCGTAGGATCTTTCTATACATGTTATTAAAATGACAATAAGTTCTTAGTTTCGCCAGGCACTTCCTTGAACCGAAATGATCCCAAACATTATGTGTATATATTATTAACTTTTGCTCACATTGCTGCGGAATACATACTAGTCAGTTTTGTGAATCCTCATGTCTTCTAAAGAATTACACATCCTGATGTAACCTGTAATATTTATGCAATTTCGAAGTAGGATCCGTCCTCAGTTGATCCTTTATCTCGTGTCAAATATTATCTATATCCTGTTTTTGTGCCATATTTTTACACATGTCTAGAAAATATTTACGATTAACATTGTCCGCCATTAGTAACACTTTAAATTCCGATGCTTGCTCTGTGAGTTCACTAAATTGAGGTAAACCTTGGGGTAGCCTAGACAAAGCATCTGCCACAATATTATTACTTCCTTTGATGTAAATAATCTGGAAATCATACTCCTGCAACGCTAATGTCCATCTTGCCAAACGTGCATGGAGAAGTTTACAGGTCAGCAGGAAACTCAAAGCCTGATAATCACAGTATACCCGAACGTATCTACCATAAACATAGTAATGAAATTTGCGAAACGCCCATACCACTGCCAGTGCTTCAAGCTCTGTAGTGGAATATGCGCGTTCGCATTCCGATAATACACGACTTGCGAAAGATATTATTTTTATCTGCTCGTGTCCGTCTACTGTTTCTGTTTGAAATAAACACGCACCTAACCCAGTACATGAAGCATCTGAGGTTATGCAAAAATCCTTACTGAGATCTAGATCGTGCAAGATTTCAGTATTTAACAAGCAATTCTTGATCGTGTCGAAATCATGTGTACACTGATCAGTGCACACCCACGGCGCATTCTTTTTAAGAAGCCCCAATAGATGTTCGCTGTTAAGCCATTGATTAGGCACGAACTTTCGGAAAAACGATACAAGACCCATATATGCCTTTAATTGTATTTTGTTGGCCGGATATGGGCAATTTCTGATAGCCTCGAGTTTCGTACTATCCGGGAAGATTCCTTCGGATGATACTATATGTCCTAGAAACTTTATCTCCGTCTTTCCAAACTTGGACTTCTTAAGGTTAACCGTAGCTCCTGAAAGTTCAAATTTGTGTAACACCAAGTTAATTAGTTTGATATGCTCGTCCCACGTTGGTGAAGCAATCAATAAATCGCCCACATAGACAGTAACTTGCTCTAACAAATCCGGGCCTAGGACAGTGTCAAGCGCATTAATAAAGACTCCGGCACTGACATTCAATCCGAATGGCAATACTCTGAATTGATAGCTTCTTCCTCTATAAATAAATGCTGTATATTTCCTAGATCTTGGCATTAAGACCACCTGCCAGTATGACGCGTGGAGGTCGAGGCTTGATAGATACTTTATCCCATGGAACTTCTGGAATAGTTCTTCTAGATTATCAGGCCGCGTCCTGACAGGCATAATAATTTGATTAATCCGGCGAGCGTCGAGAACCAACCTTACGCTTCCATCGGATTTCATTACCGGTAAAAGTGGGTTACCATATGGTGATAACGAGGTCTCAATAATTCCCCATTCCAGCATTCGTCTAATTTCTTTTTTTGTTACTGCTTGCCGGCCGGAGTGGCCATGCGGTTCTAGGCGCTACAGTCCGGAACCGCGCGACCGCTACAGTCGCAGGTTCGAATCCTGCCTCGGGCATGGATGTGTGTGATGTCCTTAGGTTAGTTAGGTTTAAGTAGTTCTAAGTTCTAGGGGACTGATGACCACAACAGTTAAGTCCCATAGTGCTCAGAGCCATTTGAACCATTTTTTTGTTACTGCTTCCCTTTTCGCGCTGGGTATTGAGTACGTTTGATGACAGTAAATTGCATGGGGAAACACTTGCATGTCGTACACGTAACCTTTAATTAGTCCAGGTTTTTTCAAAAATACTTTACGATAATTAGTAAGTGTGTCTAATAATTGCTTTTGTTGCAGACTGTCAAGACCAGAGGATTGTTGTACTTTTTCTACTATTTCCGAGAGGTGGATATTCTCCTCGTCCTTCACATCTTCCACGACCGGGAATGTACTGCAATTTAAACTGTCTTGAAGCCGCCATAAATGTGCGCGAATCGGTTCTATCCTTAAAATTTGACAATATTTGCCATGCAATTCTTTGGTCTTTACCAAGTCTAACGTGACTCTCGTGTCACCGAAACACATGCTGCATTCACCCTTTGCGAGATCGATTATAGTTTCCGTCTCCCGCAAAATATCTAATCCGAGGAGACAGTCCACGGACCAAGCGAGGTGGCGCAGTGGCTAGCACACTGGACTCGCACTCGGGAGGGCGACGGTTCAATCCCGCGTCCGGCCATCCTGATTTAGGTTTTCCGTGATTTCCCTAAATCGCTACAGGCAAATGCCGCGATGGTTCCTTTGAAAGGGCACGGCCGACACTCATCCCCGTCCTTCCCTAATCCGATTAGACCGATGACCTCGCTGTCTGGTCTCCTCCCCCAAAACAACCCAACCCAACAGTCCACGGCTAAATTCTTTACAATAAGGAAGGTGCACTCTTTGGCTCTCATTCCAAAATTAATAAAAATCTGTGTCTTTTCCCGAACTAGTTGGGCTTTCTGACTAATGGCTCCTGTAACTCGACAATTAGTGACTGGAAAAACCGGAATCTTTCTAATCTTCTTTAAGTGAAGAAAGAACGATTCATTCAGCACAGAAACAGATGCTCCAGTATCTAAAATCACCGTAGTTTGAATACCATAAATATCACAAACTATAGCTGCTTGTACAACTTCCCGTTCAAACAAATTACACTTCTTCCGAAAATCTTGACATAATTCCTCTCGTATATCGACTCCGTCATTATAGCTTAACATCTGCATAGTTGAACTACGTTGCTGAGCAACATCAACAGAATTATTCCTACACACTGCATTTTTCGCGTCGTTCGACCCGATCGCTGCTGATTCTATGCGACACACATTCTCATTGTTACTACAGCTGGTTGTCTGCACGCTTGGTTGCTCGTTATTACTAACATCATTCATGCAAGTGCCCCCTAGACACCGTGCGACTGACACACGGGAGCAGAATGTCGTCGCATCTAGTTTGACTGACTGGTACTGGTTGATGGTTGCGGTTCACTTACCTCAATGATCTTGATATTTTGATTCGGTGGTTACCACGGCTGCGCATTCATATGCTGCTGCATGTTATTTGACATATTTGTATTGTACGGGGGTTGTACATGATTGTTGTTGTGATATTGCGGTGGCCTAGGCTGCTGCCATTGCTGTTGTGCACAATTCTGTGTTGACCAGTTATGTGATGGTTGCATGTTTTGCTGCTTATTTGAAAAATTACCGTTATTGTAACTGGCGTTAGCTCTAAAATCTCGGTTTCCGTTGCTTTGAAAAGTTTCCGTTATTGTTTTGTCCACTATTGTTCTGTGGATGATAATTGTGATTCAGTGCATTACCGTACTGTCCATTTGTGTTCATATTGTGGTTCTGCCAACCTGAATAATTCGGACTATTCCAATGATTTTGATTCCCATAGTAGGTGTTTCTATAACTATTGTTCTTGTGGTTTCGCCCATTGCCATTACCATTACCATTATTCGACGAATTAATCCCATAATGGTGTCTGTCCTCTTCGATAACCAAATCTAAAGAGTCCAGTACAGATAGAAAATGTTCCACGTTGTCTTCAGGAATGTGAAACAATTTCTCCCTTAATATCTTTAAAACATCACACTCAGGAATTGGTGTGGATAAATATTTCACTTTGTCCAGATACTTTTCGAAATATTTCCGCAAAGTACCGCCTTTTCTATTAAATGGCTCAGGACTATAAACTTCTTTTCTTAATCGTTCTTGTACCCCACGCGACCAATAGAAAAACTTGTTCAAATTCATCGAAGGAGCTGCACTGTTCAGCTTTCTGTGTCGCGAACAACGCTGGCTCACCTTGAATATAGGTAATGGTAAAGACAATTTTCTCCCTTTCGTTCCAACTTTTTGGCATTATTCCGCGGATCCCTTTGATAAACACAATTGGATAGGGTTCGTTCTTATCATTGGTACACTTCTGAAACTGTGAATTCTTCACTAAAGCATCCTAAGTCAGCAATGATTGTGTATGGTCCTGATAAACGGATGTTACTCCAAGTGTTGGATTGAAATTATTGCCCGTCTGCCCCCTACTTTCAGTTAAAGGCGTTTCATAATGATCAGGGTGTGTTTCTGTGATACTAACACACCCCGGTGAACTGTTATGAGATCCAGAATGAGATTTTCACTCTGCAGCGGAGTGTGCGCTGATATGAAACTTCCTGGCAGATTAAAACTGTGTGCCGGACCGAGACTCGAACTCGGAACCTTTGCCTTTCGCGGGCAAGTGCTCTACCAACTGAGCTACCCGAGCACGACTCACGCCCCGTCCTCACAGCTTTACTTCCGCCAGTACCTCGCCTTCTACCTTCCAAACTTTACAGAAGCTCTCCTGCGAACCTTGCAGAACTATCACTCCTGAAAGAAAGGATATTGCGGAGACATGGCTTAGCCACAGCCTGGGGGATGTTTCCAGTTTTACTCTGCCAGGAAGTTTCATATCAGCGCAGAGTGAAAATCGCATTCTGGAAACATCCCCCAGGCTGTGGCTAAGCCATTATCCGCAGTATCCTTTCTTTCAGGAGTGCTAGTTCTGCAAGTTTCGCAGGAGTGCTTCTGTAAAGTTTGGAAGGTAGGAGGCGAGGTACTGGCGGAAGTAAAGCTGTGAGGACGGGGCGTGAGTCGTGCTTGGGCAGCTCAGTTGGTAGAGCACTTGCCCGCGAAAGGCAAAGGTCCCGAGTTCGAGTCTCGGTCCGGCACACAGTTTTAATCTGCCAGGAAGTTTCTGTTATGAGATGTTTGCATACGTGTTTCATTAAGCACTTTCTGCACGTTTTGTAATTCAGTCTGGAGTTCATGAATCTTTGTGTTGTTTTCATGTATCAGTTGTGTTCCTGCTCGTTGTAACATCACAGGTAGTTCCTTCTGTATAACAGTACTAATTTGTTTGTCTTTGTCATTTAGCCATGTGTTGAATGTGGTCACAACGCGTTCTTCTTGTTCTTTGCATTTTTATTCTATTACGTTTTGATTATCAACCGTAAGTTTTTCTATACGTGTACTTATTTTGCGTATTTCTGCTTCCAAAGAAGTGTGTGTTTGCTGTAATTTGTCCACATCCTGGGTTACTTGCTTTACATTCTGTGGTAAGTCATGGTATGTTTGTGGCATACTTGAAATGTTGTTCTGTATAGCAGACAACTGGGCATCTATTTGCCGTCGCAGCTGGCGATCGTGTTCTTTTAACCGGTTTTCAAGCTTTTGATCTATCTCTTTTGAGAACTGTGAAAAGCTTAACTGCGTACGCTCGTCTAATTGACTGATGCGTTCATCCGAGGTCCTAATCCGTTCATCTACTCTGCTAATACGTTTATCTAAATTATTATTAATCTCAGTTGCAAGCTGTTTAGCAGTTTCTTGTTCTCTCTGTATCTTGATTGTTCCTGTATTTTAAACATTTGTTCCTGTGATTGTTCCTGTATTTTAAAAATTTGTTCCATTTTCATCATTAAGAGAGAAAATGGATCCATTACTGTTTGTGTTGGCTCTACCGGTGGTAAATCGACTGTAACTGGTGTTTCTTGTGGTTCTGCTTCAGTATGCACTTGAACTACCGTCTGTATTCGGCCTGAGTGTTCTACAGCAGATGGATCACTGACTAATATTAGTGTCCTGTTCTATGTCCTGTGTCTGATCTAAAAAAATATTATCAATTTCTTCATCACTAGTTATTCCTTCCTCCTCTGAATGCTCTACAGTTACTTCCTGCTGTGTAGCTTTTCTTACACGTCGCACTGTTTTCACCATGTCTGCGAATGTTTGGGTGCAAGTCTAATCGGGAATACGTCACACGCAACACATCAATTATTCCGTCACACAAAACATAAAATAATTACTACACTGCACCAGATTGGAATCAGTACTATAAATGTTCACTTTCGTTTGATTAAAATTCAGTTCCAATCTCGTTCAGTTAACCTTTACTGAAAACACTTGATGCTGTATTTTACTTATCCTTCTCGCAGTTATTTAAATATAATTGACTCTTAATGCTTCCTAACAGGACACACTCACAACTTGTAAATTTGTTTTTCTTTAGTAATACACAACACCAGGTCGAAGAAGATGTTGTACCTGCCTTATGCAATGCTTCGTTCTGCTGCTGCTGGGATGGAATGGTACAGCAAAAATATCGTGCTTAGGGTCGTCGTAGATTTCCGCTCATTACAGCATGAAACAACTAGATAAAACACACATTAGCACACACATATAAGCTAGTCCTGTCACGGTCGCCACTGAATTGCCACCTCTGTTTATTGATTGTACAGCCACTGAATTGCTATTTATTTATTTAATGGGATAATAATAATTATTAAAAGGTGGCAATTTTATTTAAGCATTGATTTTACTCTTTCGATTGTTGCGAGTCAGCGATAGTGCAATGCTGCTCGCTTTGGAAAATACACATTTTATAAGAATTATTTGGTCCAGGAAACACTTTTGCGATCACGGTTGCGATTTAGACGGTATTCGCGTAATTGTACTGATTAAAAGTTATCGTTTCCGAAAGACGCAGGTTCGATTAAAGCTGTGTGCACTTTTGGGATAAATTCTAGTGTCCGATACCACCCGTCGGGCTTGACCAGTGACGTCATACGTAAGGCAAAGATGGTGCAATGAACTATCTATGAATGGAACGGATCGCAGTCATAAACAAACGAATGTAGCATACCATAAAATAATACATTTAACGCGACTATTATTTACGAGCGAATTTCATTTAAACGAGTTGAAAATGACTGAAATAACTAAGAACACGAGAGAAATAGCTAAGAACACGAGAGCAATTGCGAGTGCATATATTATATTATCCGCACGTACTGTAAAAACGGTGTAAATAATGAAGCGTCGAATATTTGGAATCGGTAACTAGAAGCAGCCTATGTAGGAAGTCGTTTCTAGTTATCGATTGCAATACTGCTGTTTGTTGCGCAAAAATGTTAAAACATATCAGAAACGTGCTAAAAAATAATCTTGTTAGTGAGCTACAGAATACGACTAGACTTTGAAGAAATGAAAAAATTTACGCACATTACTGCACACACAAGGAAATAAAACGCTAAAATGAGCAAACCTTGCAACCGATAACTATGCTGCACGAAAGTCACACCAAGTACAGTAGCTCGAAAACAACATTCAATAAAATCGATACAGCAGGAGTAACAGTAAAAATAAGGGAAGTGTAGCAGAAAAATCGGTAAGGAAAACATAAACGTGGCTACATGAAAAGAAACTTACCGCATATGAACTTCCAAAGGAGTCAAAGATCGAGGCTGACAAGAACGAAATAAGGACATAACAGAAAATAATAACGTTACAGGGTGAAACTGTAACGATAGAAGCAAAATCCAGAAAACAAATGAAGAAAATAATAAAAAACGCAAACTGTCTCGCACGAATGAGGTACCAAAGGAAAAAAAAATGAAACCACGAGTCAATGACATAAACCCTCCGGCAAAGAAACAGCAATACCCCTCGGTCCAACCATTGTAACCAGAAATTATTTAAAGGGACAGAATAACCTCCCTCCAGAAAAACCAAAAAAGTAGAACTCGCAAAATATAGTAACATAAAAAAACGCAACGCAAAACAAGAGCAAAGTATCAGACCCACTAACACCTAACTAACAAAACGAGGCTTGTACTTTATACTGACAACTTTCATAAATGCAAGAAATAAACAATAACCTTTAGGAACACTCTTCCTCCAGCAGTATTCATCTAAATAGCCTTGCAAAACTGAAATCCTTCTCTTTCGCCGCCCGACAACAGATTTCACAGCCCCCAATACCCCTCGATAGTATTAGTATATGCCCCCGTGTTATAATCTTTAAAGTGAATATTGTGATTCACGACCAAGTGATGATAACCCCTGTCACCCAACCCCTTGTACGAAGCAAACCCATCCGGCATGGCTACAGAACCTTCTTCAACATATTCTTCTATTAAAGATGTCAAGACTTCCTTTGTCCGATTTGGTACGACCCTAAATACATCAGCACAATCTCCTCCAGAAATTACTACTACTTCCTTTCTTAAAGATGAGTTACATCAGAACGTTATTTCTTATGACATTATCGAATGAAAACACGCAATTTATATGTACTTATTTGTCTCTCCCCAAGATATGAAATGATTCTAAGTCCAAGTGTGGCTGAACTAAGCTATTTTGGAGTTCCAAAATGTGCTTTTTCGAGTTTAAATTCTTCCATATGAACACCTAACAGTTTTGAAGTTTCCACCATATTTATTATTTCCTCGCCATGTGTTACACTTATCGCTGACGTTGTAGCCCTAAATGTCCAGAACTAAATAAGTTGTGTCTATTCAAAATTGGAGGTGAGACCATTCACAGAAAACCAGTCATAGAAACTTTTCTGAACATTGTTCACCATTTCATCTATTTTTAGATTTATTGCTTGGATTCACTACAGTACTAGTGTCGTCTGCAGGAAGAACCAGTTCTTCTGGTTCTGTCGTTTGCATATATGAGGAACGATAGTGGACGTAAGAGTGGGCCTCGTGGAACCCCATATGTGATTTATTATATTCAAAATTGCGTCGACGGACTATATTGATTGAATTACTAAGTACAACTTTCTGTATTCTTTTGGTTATATATGACATTATTCGTTAGTTCGCTGTACCATAAACACACACAGTCAGATGCCTTAGACAGGTTACGTAACATACCTACTGGAACTACAATGTTATTTAGTGCTTGTAAGATTGGGCGTGTAAACATGTAAATGGCATTCTTGTTATAGCAAGTCTTCTGAAATATGGACTGCCAGACTTTGATTTCCTGAAGAAATATGTTGTTGCTAACCTGAGGTACTGTTCTAGGGTACATCACCAAAATTTCGAAGTGATGTCATCTGACAATTTGGTTAGATGTCTGTTCTGAGAGATGTCTTTGAACAGGAATAATTATACCGAGGTTTTCTCAGTCTATTAGTGGCATCTATAGATAAAACATTTAAGTGAAGTAACATGACCAGTATAAAGGCGCTTGGGGTGGATTTAGTGGCTAGTAACAAAGCACTGATTAAAAATTTGTCAGAGAAAGTAGACTGGTATGAAACGACTCGATAAGAAATGTGACGAAGAATTTAGGCCAGTGCAAGGGAGTTCCCTCCTAACCATCCCCCACACTTCAGTAATTAGGATTTTAATCAACTGTGTGCCTAAAGTGCCCTGGTGCACGGGAAAGGCCTCTACTCCAAAGAAAGAATGTTGGTACAGTTATAACGGAATCGCCAATGTTTAGTACTTGCACTAATGACGACATGGAAGGAAAACTCGGTTAAAGCAAATGAATATAAAATTGGGTTGAATGGAATTACAGTGCTTACCTAAATTTGGAGAAATGTTATATATTAAATTAATGAATCGATGAAAATTAACGGTTGCCAGCTCACTACATGAGCAAAATTACTATCTCTATAATTACTGTCTGTTAATACTGAGAAACTTACATAAGAAGGTCTGGTTTTTTGCAAGGCGAAAACAGCACATTACTGGTAAACATTGCCCTGGTGTAATTTCAGTTGGATATGTTACAGTGAACAAATACCTTTCAGTTGAGTAACAGCTCACAGAACTCAGTTAGTAATAATCAAAGAACAACAAACTCTCATCAGTAGTAAATGGTTACCTAAATGCAAAAATTTCATTACGTCCTCACTGTAATGCTTACTGCGTTTAATTTTACTCAGAAAGTTATTGATTCATCACTGAATGCTGTCGTTTAACTTGAAAATATTGATAATGATACACTCCTGGAAATGGAAAAAAGAACACATTGACACCAGTGTGTCAGACCCACCATACTTGCTCCGGACACTGCGGGAGGGCTGTACAAGCAATGATCACACGCACGCCACAGCGGACACACCAGGAACCGCTGTGTTGGCCGTCGAATGGCGCTAGCTGCGCAGCATTTGTGCACCGCCGCCGTCAGTGTCAGCCAGTTTGCCGTGGCATACGGAGCTCTATCGCAGTCTTTAACACTGGTAGCATGCCGCGACAGCGTGGACGTGAACCGTATGTGCAGTTGACGGATTTTGAGCGAGGGCGTATAGTGGGCATGCGGGAGGCCGGGTGGACGTACCGCCGAATTGCTCAACACGTGGGGCGTGAGGTCTCCACAGTACATCGATGTTGTCGCCAGTGGTCGGCGGAAGGTGCACGTGCCCGTCGACCTGGGACCGGACCACAGCGACGCACGGATGCACGCCAAGACCGTAGGATCCTACACAGTGCCGTAGGGGACCGCACCGCCACTTCCCAGCAAATTAGGGACACTGTTGCTCCTGGGGTATCGGCGAGGACCATTCGCAACCGTCTCCATGAAGCTGGGCTACGGTCCCGCACGCCCCAACATCGTGCAGCCCGCCTCCAGTGGTGTCGCGACAGGCGTGAGTGGAGGGACGAATGGAGACGTGTCGTCTTCAGCGATGAGAGTCGCTTCTGCCTTGGTGCCAATGATGGTCGTATGCGTGTTTGGCGCTGTGCAGGTGAGCGCCACAATCAGGACTGCATACGACCGAGGCACACAGGGCCAACACCCGGCATCATGGTGTGGGGAGCGATCTCCTACACTGGCCGTACACCACTGGTGATCGTCGAGGGGACACTGAATAGTGCACGGTACATCCAAACCGTCATCGAACCCATCGTTCTACCATTCCTAGACCGCAAGGGAACTTACTGTTCCAACAGGACAATGCACGTCCGCATGTATCCCGTGCCACCCAACGTGCTCTAGAAGGTGTAAGTCAACTACCCTGGCCAGGAAGATCTCCGGATCTGTCCCCCATTGAGCATGTTTGGGACTGGATGAAGCGTCGTCTCACGCGGTCTGCACGTCCAGCACGAACGCTGGTCCAACTGAGGCGCCAGGTGGAAATGGCATGGCAAGCCGTTCCACAGGACTACATCCAGCATCTCTACGATCGTCTCCATGGGAGAATAGCAGCCTGCATTGCTGCGAAAGGTGGATATACACTGTACTAGTGCCGACATTGTTCATGCTCTGTTGCCTGTATCTATGTGCCTGTGGTTCTGTCAGTGTGATCATGTGATGTATCTGACCCCAGGAATGTGTCAATAAAGTTTCCCCTTCCTGGGACAATGAATTCACGGTGTTCTTATTTCAATTTCCAGGAGTGTATATTGCCGTTCAATAATCACTTTCTTGTGAGTTTCAGTTATGTAATATGTAAAGTCAAAATTTTGATTATAAAAGAATGGAAGGTATGTAATATGAGTTTACCGACTTGGTGGTTTTACGCAACTTCAACTTTTTTGTAACTAATCATTAAAAATTACTGCTAATCACTTTGTGCAATTAATACAGTTATTTTCTCAAGATGTTAACAAACGATTCTGACTACTTGCAGTTGCGTAAAGTTGAATACCTCTTTATCTATGAAAAATACACGAAAAGTATCTTTTAAAGGAGCTTGCTATTTGAACACTTCTGTTAATTTTAATCTTACAAAATACTAAAATTTTTTATTTCTGTTATTTCTTTCATAGAACAACGCAGTAGTTTCTCAGCCATCAGAGCTCTCTTGGGTCATCAATAATGAAAAGGATGGATCCTATTCAGATAATTCATCATAGGTGAAATTGAAGCTCACACTTTAGTGTAAGTCGGTGTCATTCAAACACGAATTTTTTATTTCTGTTATTCCTTTCATAGAACAACGCAGTAGTTTCCCAGCCATCAGAGCTCTCTTGGGTCATAAATAATGAAAAGGATGGATCCTATTCAGATAATTCATCATAGGTGAAATTGAAGCTCACACTTTAGTGTAAGTCGGTGTCATTCAAACACGAAATCAACTGCGACTCTGGCTAGCTGTAAACGTGTCTAACGAAGAAATTAGCTGGGTCTTACTTCAGGATGAGATGTCGTCAGTATAATGTCAGGAATTTTTCGTTGACAATGTGTGGTAGGCTGGTCTTTTTGTAGGACTGTAAAAAACAAAACTGAGCTCATAGTGCTCTTCATTTTAACTAACATCCTCTTGCGGTAATTGTACTGTGCCCATTTAATGCCACATACTTCGCACTTCCATAGCATATTATTCGCTGAGCCATTACATACTTTAGCATGTAACACCAATATCGATTGTAAGTAGGTTTATACTATGTAAATGTGTGTCTATGATTATGAAGTGTTTATTCTTTTTTAGTTAAGGTTATTTATTTGTGTCAAGAAATTTAAAGTTTTTAATGTATGTATGATATTTAAAATAATGAAATTTTATAAAATATGTATCTTCATAAAGAAAAATTTGTATATTGGTAGCTGATTCATACTTAGGGAAGTTGTAAAATACAAAAGCTGTAGGGAAGCCCCTCCGCAGCGGAAGTGGCTTGGCGCGAGGTAAAAGGTGGTTTTGGCGGTCGATCTGGGCGGATCCTTGGTGTGAACAGTACGCAGTCAGTGGCTAGCCGTTGCACGGTACACAACGAGGGTGCCAAGGGAGGCATTTGGAAGCCGTTTTCTATGGAATGTTGCCTCGGATGTGGATTCGGCAATAAGGAATGGCTCTAATACGATAAAAATTCGCCGCCGAAAAGAAATTGTTCAGAGCATTCATCGTCAGGAGACGTGAGTACAGTTATCCACCACGTCGTTTTCCACCACTATTTCGCCACTGCTCCACGAACTTGAGGCACACAGATATGTATCATAGCATGGACCAGATAATATGTATGAGTGTTTTCAACAATAATCCAAGTACTATAAACCTGTGTTTGAACCCTAATGTTATCCTAATCGTGAACCAACGAAGGATCGCCTCCTAAGTGTGCAGAATATCGAGTATCCTGGTTCTATCAAAATAGTGATTTGTTTCTTTGGATTAAATGTGCAAAAATTCAGTGCCCGAGTGTGTAAATGTTACTGTCTAAAGTACCTGCTTCACAGGTGATGAAAAAAGGCACATAACGTAATTTAGTCTTGATTACTACCATGAATTATTTATTGAAGTTAATTGAGCACAGTGTTGAGTAAATTGCTTTAAAGGATGAAAAAATAAACTATTAATTAAACATTAATTTTGGTTGGATTGAACTTTGCTTATTAAATAATCATAGAGTTTGACTAATGAGACAGTGTCAGTTTATGGGACCCCACTATATTCTTCTCTTATAAAAAAATAAATGGAATGTGGTCACTACTAAAGAGATCTGATGTATTTCCGTCACATGAGGATATAAACAGTGTAACTGTAGTATTATTTAATTTTATTTCCGGTATTTGCATGTCAGTTAAGTCAGAAATATTGTCAAGCCCAACTTTAGTTCAGCCTTTCCTGCAGTAACATCTAAGTACTGAATGAAGTGATGATAGTAATTGTAACTGTTATTATTATGAGTGGGGTACAATCTTGCTTTCTATAATTCCTGGTTGGTGCATTAATGGTAACTACTGCTACCCACAACTTAGATCGTCCTGTATTCGTGTGTATCCAGTATGCTATTCAAAGGGAATCTTAATGAAAGTCACTTCTATAACTAATATTCAATTTCCTTAAACTTAGTGTTTCAAATTAATGTGCCCAATTAGGCTGGCGACCGTTTATTGTTACATTCGTATGAACTTTTCTACTTTCATTATCCTCAAAATAAAGCCTGTTTAGTTTTGCTGTTAATTACAATATATTCAAAATTACTGTCTGATACCCTTTTATTCATTAGACAAACACACAGTCAAAATTAAAAATCCTTCCAGAGGGTAACACTAGTTTGTGCCATAGCAAACTGGTAGCTAGTGTTATAAGCACTACTGCGCTAAGACCATTTCTCAACAAAAGAGCCTCTGAAACACCCTCTTACGTTCTCCTCTACACTGTACTAACCTGCTGGCCCGCTTTCGAGCCCAGTAATAAGGCAACTGCCAGTTCACTACGCTCTTTGACAATATCGCTCTTACTAAGCCAGCATGGCTACTTACACTAGCTTACAGCCAACATTTCTTTAACACTTTACAATAAAGAAACATATCATTTCAGCATACAAACGCCGACCGCTGTGGCCGAGAGGTTCTAGGCGCTTCAGTCCGGAACCGCACTGCTGCTACGCTCGCAGGTTCGAATCCTGCCTCGAGCATTGATGTGTGTGATGTCCTTAGGTTAGTTAGGTTTAAGTAGTTCTATGTTCCAGGGGACTGATGGCCTCAGATGTTAAGTCCCATAGAGCTTAGAGCCATTTTTGAACCATTTTCACCCTTGCTTTCCGCGAATTGTTTACGACACAGCACAATGATCTGCCAGAACATTATGACCACCAGCCTAATAGCCGATATGTCAGCCTTTGGTACGGACAACAGAGGCGAGTTGTCGTGACGTGGAAGCAATGAGACCTTGGTAGGTCGTTGGACGGAGTTGGCACCATATCTGAACACGCAAGTCATCTAATTCCCGTAAATTTCGGGGAGTGGGACGATGAGCTCTGACGCCAAGTTCAGTCACATCCCAAACGTGTTCGATCGGCGAGTTAGGAAACCAGCACATCGATTGGAACTCGCCACTGTGCTTCTCGAATCATTCTTTCACACTTATGGCCTTGTGACATGGCTCATCATACCACTGCCGTCAGCAAAAACGATTGTCATGAAAGGATGTACGTGGTCTGCAACCAGTGTACGACACTCTTGGCCACCAAGGTGCTTTGCACGAGATCCACTGGACACATCGATGCCGACATGAATGTTGCCCAGAGCATAACAGAGCCGCCACCAGCTTGTCTCCGCCCCCTGGTACAGGTGTCAAGGAGCTGATGCCTGGAAGACGACGCATCTGCGCCCCCTAATCGGCATGATGGAGGTGGTATCGGCATTCACCAGACCACACGCAGTCACTGCGCCAACGTCCAGTGCCGATGATCACTTGCCCATTTCAGTCGTAGATACTGATGTCGTGATGTTAACATTGGCATGTGCGTGGGTCATCGGCTGCGGAGGCCCATCATTAGGAGAGTGCGGTGCACTGTGTGTTCATACACACTTTTACTCTGCCCAGCATTAAAATCTGATGTTAGTTCTGCCACAGTTCGCCGCCTGTCCTGTTTTACCAGTTTGCCCAGCTACGACACCCAACACCCGGATTTAGGGGTAGTCACCAACCCGACGACATTTGGACCTAGTTTCATATTGATTCTGCCACGTTTTGAAGACACCCTCACCTCAGCACTCCTCGAACAACCGACAAGTCATGCAGTTTCCGAACTGCTCGTGCCGAGCCTCTGGGCCATCACAATCCGCCCTTGGTGGAACTGAGATAGATCGCGCGCCTTCGTCACTCTACACACGCACAGCACGCTCACTAAAGGCCGGTTCCCACTAGAGCGCGGCAGCGCGGCGTGCGGCAACGGCAGCGGCAAGCGTTTTCCCGCTTTGACGCGGCGGCTCGTGCAATTGGCGTTCCCATCTGGAAGCGGCAGACGCTAGCGGTAGCCAATGACGGACAGCCGCTGAGGTACGGGGCAGGACCCACTGAAACACCCGGTGCGTTCGATTAAGTATATCTTACACCTACAAGAAGGAAAGACGAAGTTGGGTGAAGACATACCAATTTTTCATTTTCTGTACAATGTACTCCTCATGATTGTTCACTATCTCCTAGCACAATGTACGACAAAAGAGATTATTCAGATAGTTAAGCGAGACAAAAATTTAAAATGTGGTACGGTAGCAGGAACAGGAAAACAGTAAGAATACAAAGGCTTGGGGGAAGGGATGAAAGTGGAAGCCACCTGATAGAATTTCGCACAGAGATTAATATCGTCATCGCCAGCACCTTGCTTGAGAATCATGAAAGAATAATACATATTTGGAACAAAGTTTTCGAAACCAGGTTTTAAATTATAAGACATTTCCCGGTGCAGACGCCAACCTACAATAATTAATTGGTTACGAGCTGCAGTTTACAACCAAAGAGACAGTAAACAGTAGCAAATTAAGGAAATGGAACTTGAATAAGTCAAGACCCACAGTTTTTCGATAATCTTAAAGTTACCGTAATGCAACGACTGACTGAAACAAAGGAAGGAATCCGCTACAATACGAATGGATATCTTTGAGAGAAGATGTGGTGAATGCAGCAGAGTATGTGAACGGGAAGAAGTTACAGTAGGAATCGTTAGATAAAGCGTGATATATTAAATTTGACAAGAGGGAAAAATATAAAAATGCAGCAAATAAAGTAGGCCATCGGTAATAGAAATGTCTAAACATAACGTTGGCAGAAAGTTTAAAATTGCAACGCGATTGTGCACTTGGAAAACATAGGGGAATGAAAATGAGAAAGAACAAAGAACACTTTGCTCAAAGGAGAAGCAACTGTCAAAAACTCATTTGGCAAGCAAGAAATAAGCAAATACGAGAAGGCTAGAAAGTGGAAGGAATATGTAGAGAGGCAATACTGATCCTACACTGAGAACTGCGAAACTGTGTTTGTAGTATTTGCATGTTAGAGATAGGTTTTCACAATCTTAATTAAAACATTCTTTGAAGCTCTGGAGATGTCGTCGATAAAACGCAAGGCCACAAGATTATCTACAACTTGTACAGAAACCAAACTGCATTTCTAAGACTTCAATGACTTGAAAGGGAAGCAGTAATTGAGAAGGCAGATGTAGAGAGGCTATAAAATGAAGACTGTGAATAGCAAGAAAAGCGTTCTGAAAAAGAAAATTTGTTCACATCGAATATAAATTCTAATGATTGGGCACTATTTTACAAAGGTATTTGTGTGGAGTGCGGTATTTGTGTGGAGTGCAGCCTTGCATGTAAGTGACACGTGGGCGAACAATGGACGCTTTCCAAACGTGGTGATCAATAAGAATGCTGAAGATTAGATATGAGGATCGTGTAACTAAAGAAGAGGTATGGAGTTAAATAGAGGAAGAGGAAATTACGGCACAACTTTGACTACAAGAGGGGTAAGTTGACAGAACATATTATGAGGCGTCAAAGAGTGAGGACAAAGGGGTTGGGTGGTAGTATTCTGATAATAATCATCTGTTGAAATGCTATTCTACTCTTTTATCTATTAATGTAAGCAGTGAATTTACTCTTCCATGCACTCCTCCACAAAACATTTAAACCAAAACTCAAATCAGCTGAACACCAAATCTTTCAACCACTGTCTGACAACTACTGCATTCACTTTCAACTTTCTATAACTATCACTGGCTAGCCATACACACATACAGATATAAGGAGAACAGAAATAAACAAACACTACTTTTCAGCATAATTCTTTAGGTTGGCAACATGTACATAAACAAACCAAACAAGAAGGAACATGAGGTGAACACACTGTAGTTACAACTTCAAATCAGTGTTTTCGGGGAAAAATGTCTACAGCTAGTGACAGCAGAAAAAAGAGCGAACATGAAAATGTGCTTATGTTCCATAATCTAAGTTTTAGTTCAACCTCCAGCACATGACCAGGTGAGGGGAAACGCAGATGTCCGCCAAAAACTCGATTCACTGTAAGTAATTAGTTATTCACGTAAAAAAAGATGTGAACTGTTTTATAATCTGCAAGTATCACTATCAAAACAAAACTAAATCATTCTAGATTCCACCGAAGATGCCTTAAAATAAAAGACGAAACGCGTCTTGAACCAATAAAGTACACTGGATAAAGAAAAAAACGTTTGTTACTTACCAAAGGAAATAATCAATAGCTGTAGATACTTAGCAAATTACATCTTATGACATACCAGCAAATTACTTTCGGTTTAGCTTCTCATTCCACATGCGATTAATTGCCGTTTAAAAAAAAAATCATCTATCCCTTGTGAAAAATTGTAGTTGCTTTCATATCGCGGTAGATAAACAGATTCTGGATTTATCATCGACAAAATACATGACCTTTTTTCATGTTATCGTTTGCAAAAAAACACGTTTCATTTTCTTGAACCGTTTACGAAATTTGCGGTTGATGCAACCACATGGCTTACGACGAGCAGGACGAAGTATCGGTCACGTCGCGAGTGACCTGCGCGCGGTCACCACACAGCCCATCCGCCGACATATCATTCAATATCTCGAGAACGGAGATAGTTATCGTTCTGCTCTCAGCTTTAAAAACAATTTCGAGATGTTGACTAAATTTCATACGCAATAATGTATTACCTAAAATGAACAGTACGCGAAGTCCACGCAATGCGTTTTTACCTCTGCACACTCATTCAAATTTCGTGTAAAGGTTTACGTAAATGCGATACAGCAAGTAACCACGACGAATAACGAAAAGAAATTCGGTCCTTTATCGAGAGAAGATATCAGGCTGTAACATGACCAAGAATCAAATTTTTCTACCGAATAGTTTCCTTGGAATCGGATGATAAGTATTTCATAGCTGCCGCCGCGGCCGCGCCAGCGGTTTGGCGAAAGTTCGTGTGGCCCGGGGTTCCGTACCTGACGTCACGCTCAGCGCGTTCTGTGATTGGCGGCGCGCACCTGGAGCGCGTCACGCGGCAGCGGAAGCGAAAGCGGTTCGACATGGTCAAACCGCGACGCAGAGCCCGCTGCGCCTTGCCGCTGACGCCATTTCCATGGCAACCACGCCGCTGACGCGCGGTTTTGACGCGCGGCAGCCCTAGTGGGAACCGGCCTTAAAGGCCGGTTCCCACTAGAGCGCGGCAGCGCGTCGTGCGGCAACGGCAGCGGCAAGCGTTTTCCGCTTTGACGCGGCGGCTCGCGGAATTGGCGTTCCCATCTGGAAGCGGCAGACGCTAGCGGTAGCCAATGACGAACAGCCACTGAGGTACGGGGTGGGAGCCACCGAAACGACCGGTGTGTTTGAATAACTATATCTTATACCTACATGAAGGAAAGACGAAGTTGGGTGAAGACATACAAATTTGTCATTTTCTGTACAATGTACTCTTTTACACATTTCATTATTATGTTTTCTCATTTCAATATAAACAGATTTCATGACTACCGTTCATGATTGTTCACTATCTCCTTACACATTGAAACAATGTACGATAAAAGAGATTATTCAGATAATTAAGCGAGACAAAAATTTAAAGTGTGATACGGTAGCAGGTACAGGAAAACACTAAAAACACAAAGGCTTGGGGGAAGGGATGAAAGTGGAAGCCACCTGATAGAATTTAGCACAGAGCACAACGTAATCATCGCCAGCACGTTGCTTAAGAATCATGAAAGAATAATACATACTTGGAACAAAGTTTTCGAAACCAGATTTTAAATTATAAGATATTTCCTGGTGCAGACGCAAACCTACAATAATTTATTGGTTACGAGCTGCGGTTCACAACTAAAGAGACAGTAAACGGTAGCAAATTAAGGAAATGGAACTTGAATAAGTCAAGACCCACAGTTTTTCGATAATCTTAAAGTTACCGTAATGCAACGACTGACTGAAACAGAGAAAGGAATCCGCTAGAATACGAATGGATATCTTTGGGAGAAAAAGTGGTGAATGCAGCAGAGTATGTGAACGGGAAGAAGGTACAGTAGAAATCGTTAGATAAAACGCAATATATTAAATTTGACACGAGGGAAATATATAAAAATGCAGCAAATAAAGTAGGCCATGGGAAATAGAAATGTCTAAACATGACGTTGACAGAAAGTCCAAAATTGCAACGCGATTTTGCACTTGGAAAACAGGGGAATGAAAATGAGAAAGAACAAAGAAAACTTTGCTCAAAGGAGAAGCAACTGCCAAGGACTCATCTGGCAAGCCAGAACTAAGCAAATAAGAGAAGGCTAGAAAGTGGAAGGAATAGGTAGAGAGGAGAGGGGGAGGGGTTGTACAAACTAACATAAGCACAATGTTAGATTCCTGTGAAATGTCTGTACACGCAAGGCAATACTGATCCTACCAGTTAGTTAAGTACACACACTGAAGAACTGCGAAACTGTGTTTATAGCATTTGCATGTTTAGAGAAAGATTTTGACAATCTTAATTAAAACATTCTTTGAAGCTCTAAAACATAGGGCCACAAGATTATCTACAACTTGTACAGAAACCAAACTGCATTTCTAAGACTTTCATGACTTGCAAGGGAAGCAGTAATTGAGAAGGCAGAAGTAGAGAGGATATAAAATGAAGACTGTGAATAGCAACAAAAGCGTTCTGAAAAAGAAACTTTGTTCACATCGAATATAAATTCTAATGATTGGGTACAATTTTACAAAGGTATTTGTGTGGAGTGCAGCCTTGTATGTAAGTGAAACGTGGGCTATGAACAGTTCTGTCAAGAAGACAATGGACGCTTTCAAAACGTGGTGATCAATAAGAATGCTGAAGATTAGATATGAGGATCGTGTAACTAAAGAAGAGGAACAGAATTAGAGCAGGAAGAGGAAGAGGAAATTACGGCACAACTTTGACTACAAGAGGGGTAAGTTGACAGGACATATTATGAGGCGTCAAAGAGTGAGGACAAAGGGGTTGGGTGATAGTATTCTGATAATAATCATCTGTTGAAATGCTATTCTGCTATTTTATCGATTAATGTAAGCAGTGAATTTACTATTCCATGCACTTCTCCACAAAACATTTAAACCAGAACTGAAATCAGCTGAACACCAAATCTTTCAACCACTGTCTGACAACTACTGCATTCTCTTTCAACTTTCTATAACTATCACTGGCTAGCCACACACACATAAAGATATAAGGAGGACAGAAATAAACAAACATTAGTTTTCAGCATATAATTCTTTAGATTGGCAACATGCACATAAACAAATCAAACAGGAAGGGACATGAGGTGAACACACTGTAGTTATGACTTCAAATCAGTGTTTTTGGTAAAATGTCTACAGCTAGTGACAGAAGAAAAAAGAGCGAACATGAAAATGTGCTTATGTTCCATAATCTAAGTTTTATTTCAACCTCCAGCATGTGACCAGGTGAGGGGAAACGCAGATGTCCGCCAAAAACTCGATTCACTGTAAGTAATCAGTTGTTGTTGTTGTGGTCTTCAGTCCTGAGACTGGTTTGATGCAGCTCTCCATGCTACTCTATCCTGTGCAAGCTTCTTCATCTCCCAGTACCTATTGCAGCCTACATCCTTCTGAATCTGCTTACTGTATTTATCTCTTGGTCTCCCTCTACGAGTTTTACCCTCCACGCTGCCCTCCAATACTAAATTGGTGATCCCTCGATGTCTCAGAACATGTCCTACCAACCGATCCCTTCTTCTAGTCAAGTTGTCCCACAAACTTCTCTTCTCCCCAATTCTATTCAATACCTCCTCATTAGTTATGTGATCTACCCATCTAATCTTCAGCATTCTTCTGTAGCACCGCATTTCGATGGCTTCTATTCTCTTCTTGTCTAAACTATTTATCGTCCACGTTTCACTTCCATACATGGCTACACTCCATACAAGTACTTTCAGAAACAACTTCCTGACATTTAAATCTGTACTCGATGTTAACAAATTTTTCTTCAGAAACGCTTTCCTTGCCATTGCCAGTCTACTTTTATATCCTCTCTACTTCGACCATCGTCAGTTATTTTGCTCCCCAAATAGTAAAATTCCTTTACTACCTTAAGTGTCTCATTTCCTAATCTAATTCCATCAGCATCACCCGACTTACTTCGACTGCATTCCATTATCTTCGATTTGCTTTTGTTGATGTTCATCTTATATCCTCCTTTCAAGACACTGTCCATTCCGTTCAGAGTAATCAGTTATTCACGTAAAAAAAGATGTGAACTGTTTTATAATCTGCAAGTATCACATATCAAAACAAAACTGAATCATTCTAGATTCCACCGAAGATGCCTTAAAGTAAAAGGCGAAACGCGTCTTGAACCAATAAAGTACAATGGATAAAGAAAAAAACGTTTGTTACTTCCAAAGGAAATAATCAATAACTGTAGATAATTAGCAAATTACGTCTTTGACATACCAGCAAATTAGTCTCGGTTTAACTTCTCATTACACATGCTATTAAATGCTGTTTAAAAAAATTCATCTATCCCTTCCGAAAAAACTGTAGTTTCTTTCATATCTTGGTAGGTAAACAGATTTTGGATACTTATCATGCGACGAAATACATGAGTTTTTACAAGTTATCGTTTGCAAAAAAACACGTTTCGATTTCTTGAACCGTTTACGAAATTTGCAGTTGATACAACCACATGGTTTACGACGAGCAGGACGAAAGTATGGGTCGCGTCGCGAGCAACCCGCGCGCGGTCACCGCACAGCCCGTCCGCTGACATATCATTCAATATCTCGAGAACGGTGATAGCTATCGTTCTGCTCTCAGCTTTAAAAACAATTTCGATATGTTGACTAAATTTCATACGCAATAATGTATGACCTAAAATGAACTGTACGCAAAGTCCACGCAATGCGTTTTTACCTCTGCACACTCATTCAAATTTCGTGTAAAGGTTTACGTAAATGCGATACAGCAAGTAACCACGACGAATAACGAAAAGAAATTCGGTCCTTTATCGAGAGAATATATCAGGCTGTAACATGCCCAAGAATCAAATTTTTCTACCGAATAGTTTCCTTGGAATCGGATGATAAGTATTTCATAGCTGCCGCCGCGTCCGCGCCAGCGGTTCGGCGAAAGTTCGTGTGGCCCGGGAGTCCGTACCTGACGTCACGCTCAGCGCGTTCTGTGATTGGCGGCGCGCACCTGGAGCGCAGCACGCGGCAGCGGAAGCGGTTCGACATGGTGAAACCGCGACGCAGAGCCCGCCGCGCCTTGCCGCTGACGCCATTTCCATGGCAACCACGCCGCTGACGCGCCGTTTTGACGCGCGGCAGCCCTAGTGGGAACCGGCCTTAATACTACATGCACCGTGCGTGTGTCGACTTGCAGCCATTTCTCGGCAGGTGACGCTGCTATCTCTTGGGTTGGTTTATATCGACATTCATAATGTTCTGACTGATCAGTGTATGTCTTACTCAAGAGTATCTGATAATGTTTTTCATTAACTGAACGTCCTAGAACTTGGACATAGGTAACCTTATGAACGGGATGCTGCGACGTGTTGAGCAGCCGCCGTGAATATACAACTGATAATTATTGCATTACAACAGCGTTACTTTCCCGTGAGTGACACATATTATCAAACTTGTTTTATTTATACTACTTCGCTGTAAGAATGTAAGTAATGAAGTCCGTATTTTTCTACAAAGTTTCGTCATTTTAACGAACTAACTGTTAGTAATAAGGGTATGTCCCTTAAAATTATGTAATTGGAATTGTGTTAACGTAGACTGGTTAATAGGAATGTTGCATAACCGTTTTTCTATACATCCGGACCTCCTGTTAGTTTGAGAATGCAGCAAAAACTTGCCACTTGTTTGTTATGTAAAATTCGTAACACGCTATGTAAAGATGTGCAAGAGTGGTTCGGATTTAAGATGCGACGCGCCGTTGGCTGCAGGCACGCACACGTATATTCAATGAGACACTAGCGACATCAGCTGTTTTCCTACGGAAGTATTCTCAGAGCTAGTTCTTAATGTATTTCATGAACACATCTACATTATGAAATTGGTTATGAATCCTGACATTCTACGCTGAAGACACCTGCCTAATATCATGTAGAGGCCCCGCGAACATGCAGAAGTTCCGCAACACGACGACGTGGCGTGGACTCGACTAATGTCTGAGGTAGTGCTGGAGGGAACTGACACCATGGATCCTGCAGGGCTGTCCATAAACCCGTAAGAGCACTAGGGGGTGGAGATCTCTTCTGAATAGCACGTTGCTAGGAAACCCAGATAACGCTCATGTCTGGGGAGTTTGCCTGCCAGCAGAAGCGTTTATATTCAGAAACGTGTTACCGGAGCCACTCTGCAGCAGTTCTGGACGTGTGGATTGTCGCATTGCCCTGCTGGAATAGCCCAAGTCCGTCGGAATGCACAATAGACACGAATGGATGCAGGTGATCAGACAGGATGCTTACGTACCAGTCACCCGTCAGAGTCGTATCTAGACGTATCAGGGGTACCATATCACTCAAACTGCAGATGCCCTTACCATTAGAGAGCTTCCACTAGCTTGAACAGTTCCCTGCTGACACGCACGGTCCATGGATTCATGAGGTTGTCTCCATACCCGTTCACGTCCATCCGCTCGATACAATTTGAAACGAGGCAACATTTTTCCAGTCATGAAAAGTCCAATGTCGATGTTGACGGCCTAGGAGATGCGTAAAGCTTTGTATCGAACAGTCATCAAGGGTACACGGGTACACGAGTGGGCGTTCGGTTCTGAAGCCCATATCGATGATGTTTCTTTGAATGATTCGCATGCTGACACTTACTGATGGCCCAGCATTGAACTCTGCAGCAATTTGCGGAAGGGTTGCACTTCCGTCACTTTTAACGATTCTCTTCAGTTGTTGGTCCTGTTCTTGCAGGATCTTTTTCTGGCCACAGCGATGTCGGAAATTTGTTGTTTTACCGGATTCCTGATATTCACGGTACACTCGTGAAATAGTCATACAGGAAAATCTCCAGTTCATCGCTACCTCGGAGATGCTGAGTCCCATCGCTCGTGCGCCAACTATAACACCACGTTCAAAATCACTTAAATATTGACAATGTACCATTATCGCAGCAGTAACGTATCTAACAACTGCGCCAAACACTTGTTGCCTTATACAGGCGTTGCAGACCGCAGCTCCGTATCCTGCCTGTTTACATATCTTTGTATTTGAGTAGGCATTCCTACACCAGTTTCTTTGGCGCTTCAGTGTACGTGAGTATGTTGTTGTTGTTGTTGTTGTGGTCTTCAGTCCTGAGACTGGTTTGGTGCAGCTCTCCATGCTAATCTATCCTGTGCAAGCTTCTTCATCTCCCAGTACTTACTGCAACCCGCACCCTTCTGAATCTGCTTAGTGTATTCATCTCTTGGTCTCCCTCTACGATTTTTACCCTCCACGCTGCCCTCCAATGCTAAATTTGTGATTCCTTGATGCCTCAGAACATGTCCTACCAACCGGTCCCTTCTTCTTGCCAAGTTGTGCCACAAACTCCTCTTCTCCCCAATTCTATTCAATACCTCCTCATTAGTTATGTGGTCTACCCACCTAATCTTCAGCATTCTTCTGTAGCACCACATTTCGAAAGCTTCTATTCTCTTCTTGTCCAAACTCTTTATCGTCCATGTTTCACTTCCATACATGTCTACACTCCATACAAATACTTTCAGAAACAACTTCCTGACACTTAAATCTATACTCGATGTGAATAAATTTCTCTTCTTCAGAAATGCTTTCCTTGCCATTGCCAGTCTACATATTATATCCTCTCTACTTCGACCATCATCAGTTATTTTGCTCCCCAAATAGCAAAACTCCTTTACTACTTTAAGTGTCTTATTTTCTAATCTAATACCCTCAGCATCACCCTACTTAATTCGACTACATTCCATTATCCTCGTTTTGTTGTCGTTGATGTTCGTCTTATATCCTCCTTTCAAGACACTGTCCATTCCGTTCAACTGCCCTTCCAAATCCTTTGTTGTCTCTGACAGAATTACAATGTCATCGGTGAACCTCAAAGTTTGTATTTCTTCTCCATGGATTTTAATACCAAATCCGAATTTTTCTTTTGTTTCCTTTACTGCATGCTCAATATACAGATTGAGTAACATCGGGGTAGAGGCTACAACCCTGTCTCACTTCCTTCCCAACCACTGCTTACCTCTCATGCCCCTCGACTCTTATAACTGCCATCTGGTTTCTGTACAAATTGTAAATACCCTTTCGCTCTCTGTATTTTACCCCTGCCACCTTTAGACTTTGAATGAGAGTATTCCAGTCAACATTATCAAAAGCTTTCTCTAAGTCTACAAATGCTAGAAACGTAGGTTTGCCTTTCCTTAATCTTTTTTCTAAGATAAGTCGTAAGATCAGTATTGGCTCACGTGTTCCAATATTTCTACGGAATCCAAACTAATCTTCCCCGATGTCGCCTTCTACCAGTTTTTCCATTCGTCTGTAAAGAATTCGTGTTAGTATTTTGCAGCTGTGACTTATTAAACTGATAGTTCGGCATTTTTCACATCTGTCAACACCTGCTTTCTTTGGGATTGGAATTACTATATTCTTCTTGAAGTCTGAGGGTACTTCGCCTGTCTCATACATCTTCCTCACCAGATAGTAGAGTTTTGTCAGGACTGGCTCTCCCAAGGCCATCAGTAGTTCTAATGGAATGTTGTCTACTCCC
Organism: Schistocerca americana; assembly: GCF_021461395.2. NCBI lineage: Eukaryota > Metazoa > Arthropoda > Insecta > Orthoptera > Acrididae > Schistocerca > Schistocerca americana. The sequence continues at coordinate 223,792,291 of NC_060120.1, read as the reverse complement.
GGGGCCTTGTTTCGGCTCAGGTCTTTCAGTGCTCTGTCAAACTCTTCACGCAGTATCGTATCTCCCATTTCATCTTCATCTACATTCTTTTCCATTTCTATAATATTGTCTTCAAGTACAACGCCCTTGTAAAGACCCTCTATATACTCCTTCCATCTTTCTGCTTTCCCTTCTTTGGTTAGAACTGGGTTTCCATCTGAGCTCTTGATATTCATACAAGTGGCTCTCTTTTCTCCAAAGGTCTCTTTAATTTCCCTGTAGGCAGTATCTATCTTACCCCTAGTGAGATAAGCCTCTACATCCTTACATTTGTCCTCTAGCCATCCCTGCTTAGCCATTTTGCACTTCCTGTCGATCTCATTTTTGAGACGTTTTATTCCTTTTTGCTTGCTTCATTTACTCCGTTTTTATATTTTCTCCTTTCATCAATTAAATTCAATATTTCTTCTGTTACCCAAGGATTTCTACTAGCCCTCGTCTTTTTACCTACTTGATCCTCTGCTGCCTTCAATACTTCAGCCCTCAGAGCTACCCATTCTTCCTCTACTGTATTTCTTTCCACCATTCCTGTCAATTGTTCCCTTGTGCTCTCCCTGAAACTCTGGACAACCTCTGGTTTATTCAGTTTATCCAGGTCCCATCTCCTTAATTTCCCACCTAATTGTAGTTTCTTCAGTTTTAATCTACAGTTCATAACCAATATATTGTGGTCAGAGTCCACATCTGCCCCTGGAAATGTCTTACAATTTAAAACCTTGTTCATAAATCTCTGTCTTACCATTATATAATCTATCTGAAACCTCCGAGTATCTCCAGGATTCTTACATGTATACGACCTTCTTTTATGGTTCTTGAACCAAGTGTTAGGTATGATTATGTTATGCTCTGTGCAAAATTCTACCAGACGGCTTCCTCTTTCATTTCTTACGCCCAATCCATATTCACCTACTATGTTTCCTACTCTCGAATTCCAATCACCCATGACTATTAAATTTTCGTCTCCCTTCACTACCTGAATAATTTCTTTTATCTCCACATACATTTCATCAATTTCTTCATCACCTGCAGAGCTAGTTGGTATATAAACTTGTACTACTGTAGTTGGCATGGGCTTCGTGTCTATCTTGGCCACAATATTGCGTTCACTATTCTGTTTGTAGTAGCTTACCCGCACTCCTATTTTTTTATTCATTATTAAACTTACTCCAGCATTACCCCTATTTGATTTTGTATTTATAACCCTGTATTGGTTCAAATGGCTCTGAGCACTATGGGACTTAACTTCTGTGGTCATCAGTCTCCTAGAACTTAGAACTACTTAAACCTAACTAACCTAAGGACATCACACACATCCATGCCCGAGGCAGGATTCGAACCTGCGACCGTAGCAGTCCCGCGGTTCCGGGATGCGCGCCTAGAACCACGAGACCACCGCGGCCGGCTAACCCTGTATTCACCTGACCAAAAGTCTTTTTCCTCCTGCCACTGAACTTCACTAGTTACCACTATATTTAACTTCAACCTTTCCATTTCCCTTTTTAAATTTTCTAACCTATCTGCCCGATTAAGGGATCTGACATTCCACGCTCCGATCCGTAGAACGCCAGTTTTCTTTCTCCTGGTAACGAGTAGTCCCCGCCCGGAGATCCGAATGGGGGACTATTTTATGTATTATATATTATGTATTATGTGTACATCATCTACTTGTGAATTGATTGTCACCTAACGATTTACTTTATGTGTTCTTATAAATGCTTTGTATATTAGCATTAATACGCCTGGCTTGAAAATGATCGTGTTAATTCGAAACAAGTCTCCAAAACAATAAGACGCTAGTGTCACGGAATTACAATAATGAATTTAATTCTTTGAATGTTGGGTTGTGGCTGGAATGGGAGGGAGATGGAATTCACTCCCCTGTGCCTGGGCGAGTTCGCTCTGGGGTTTAATCATCACACTATGGTTACTGAAAAGTGGTGTTTGACAGGGAGCAACATAAATGATAGTAACAATTTTTACCGTGAGTCCATTTCCCACAGCAAGTTTATTGTAATTATAATTAAAGTTCCATTTTCAAAACGCTGTAAAAATACTGCTTCTCGCAATGATGTAGTACTACCGAAGGAGGATGAAAAGATACGGAAAAAACTAAGGAAAATTTTATCACTACATGGCGCTGTGTCATTCCATAAGTGGGTTCAGCTACAAATGATAGATGAATAGCAATACGACAGTTATAGCGTCAGATGCACATTAAACCAGCAGTACTGTGTAATGTGCACGACTATAGAAGTTTGGCATTCAACAGTTGGGGCACAATTAGTTGGGTAAGCCCATACACCACAGCAAGGCCGTACAACATTGGATGAGAAAAATTAATTTTTAGGTATCCTGAGGCCAAAAACCACATAAAAACATCAATTACATCTATTTTGAATTCTCCTGAGGCCAATTATCGCATGAAAAACAACAATAAAATTGGTTGTTAACTGTTGTGAGACTGGCGCAAGGCATGTTCAGTATACTCTCCACCGTTTTCTGCCACAAATCGGAGCACTGAACATTGCATTTTTCAGATGAACGACGGCTGATAATGCTAGCGTTTCAGAAGTACCTCTCCAGCAGCCGCTTCATGAGTGGGGAGGAGCACCATCTTGAATAAAAGTGCTCCTACGAACCCATTTACGCTGTTGAAGTGTTGGAATGATGTTGGGGCGCAATAGATCTTACAGCGTTTGCCAGTGATTGCACAGGCACCAAGACGCGCACGATCCATGTGCTCGAAAAAATGTGGCCCCATGATAAACGATGCCATCAGCCCACACCACACAGAAACCTCTGCAGAATGAAGCAGTAACGGTTTATGTGCGATAATCCATTGCCCGTATTCTGCAATTCTGTGTGCATACATGGTCTTGCAACTAGAAATGGGCTTCATCTGTCATCAAATGTTTCGTGGTCTTTCACTGTCTATTTTCATGCGAGCAAGATGTTCTATAGCAAACGTTTGTCTGACAGGCGGGTCAACATGAAGCAACAAAATGGTTAATTTTGTATGGAAGGCGATGTGAGATGTCTCGTAGACTCATGTGCCATGCTCACGAGCATGTACAAAGTTCATGCAATTCTCCGTGGCCGGCCGCTGTGACCGAGCGGTTCTGGGCACTTCAGTCCGGAACCGCGCTGCTGCTACGGTCGCAGGTTTCAATCCAGCCTCGGGCATGGATGTGTGTGATGTCCTTAGTTAGGTTTAAGTAGTTCTAAGTCTAGGTGACTGATGACCTCAGATATTAAGTCCCATAGTGCTTAGAGCCATTTGAACCATTTGAACTCTCCGTGCACCCCTCCTTCGATGCTGCGGCCACATCGTCTACTGACGTCGGATCAATTGTTTTCCTCCCTGTGCCACCTTGCACTTCAAAAGGACCTGTCTTTTCGAATTTCTTTGTCTTTTCCTTGGGACCTTCAAAAAAAATGGTTCAAATGGCTCTGAGCACTATGGGACTTAACATCTATGGTCATCAGTCCCCTAGAACTTAGAACTACTTAAACCTAACTAACCTAAGGACAGCACACAACACCCAGCCATCACGAGGCAGAGAAAATCCCTGACGCCGCCGGGAATCGAACCCGGGAACCCGGACGTGGGAAGCGAGAACGCTACCGCACGACCACGAGATGCGGGCTTGGGACCTTCCCCAGATGTCGAAACAACGTCTTTTTTCACACCCTTGAGTGTCCGGACTTCTGCAGAGCTACTGGCGTGCAGTCACCGTTCTTGTGTACAGTACAAACTGAGAAACAGCCATGTACTCCGCGTCTTGTATTTTGCATTTTCTGCCGCGTACAGCGCCATCTAGTGGTAAAACTTTCATTTTTGTTTTGTTTCCATAGCCATTCCCCCTTCTTCAATAATATTCCGCTGAATTTTGACGTTATTCTGAGCAGTGGTACCTCTTTTAGAGAGTTTTGTAACTGGAACTTTAATTACGAGGTGCATCCAGAAAGATGGTTCCGATGAGTGATAAGTAAAACAAAAATATTACTAAGTAAGAAATATCTATTGTAATATTTACGTACATTCGCAGAGTACTTCTTAACAATGACTACTTGTCAACATAGTCAGCACCATTTTTGAGGCGTTTGTCGTAAGGGTCCACCATCAATTGTATGCCTATGTCGTAGGAATCCGCCGCCAACTTCCGGACCTACGAAGTCGCTTCAGTGTGCGCCTCAGCGTCGTTGTGGAAACGTTTCCCCGCCAGGAAAAGCTTCATGAGACGGAAGAGATTAAAGTTACTTGCAGCGAGTTCGGGAGTGTAGGGTGGATGGTTGACCTCCCCTCCAAACTGATTCAACACATTTGAAGTGGCGTTGACTGTACGGGGTCTTGCATCATCATGAACAAGCGTAATACCTCTTGTCAACATCCCGCGGCTTTTGTGGGTTGCCCTTCTCATATTTTTCAATGGCTGACAATACCGATCAACATTTACGGTCTCCCCTCGCTGTAAAACTTGCACAACAGGATATTACGTCGATCTGAGAAGGCAGTACATACGATTTTTTTCGTTTTTACAAAGACTTTGTGCTTTAACTTTGGCGATGGATCTTTGCCGGAGATTGTGTCTGAGCGTGCAAGGATCGGACAAATGCACGAGCATTGCAGTTGGCGGGAGACAGTATCAAAGCAGACATTCTATCCAAGCACTATGCGCTAACCACTGCCACCACAAGACTGAAACTGCACTGCCTTATTCCCAGTTACCTCCTATCTGCTCCTGCATACGGGCATTCTCATCGGAGCACTCATGCCATCTGTAGATGCGATTGTAACTCACTTTCTGGATGAAACTCGTACAATAACGATGTATATAAATATTACTTTTTATACCTGTAAATGCAATTTTCATACTGAAATAGAATTAAATTTGTTCCAACTCATAGCGAGATTAGTACAGCAAACAATAGTATACGACGAAGAAAGTAAAAGTCTTGGCTGCAGGGGTGTAACGCTTATTTACCAGCGACGCGTTTCGCCAGATTCCCGCATCTTCAGACTGGCTGATATTAAACGGTGCTAGGCACACGGGATACCGAGATAGCAAATAATTGCACTCGACAAATATTCAGAAACATGGCGCTGTGTCCTAGTTGAGGCACGCAACGTAGTCCAATGGACACAAAACAGGACCAAGCCTACATAGATCTGCTCACAATTTGCCTTTGCAAACGGTACTGTTTACGTAGTCTGAATAAGAGCAGCTACACCTTCAACATATTTAAATAGTGACAGATTTATGTAGGTATGATCTTGTTTCGTATTCATTGGACTCCGTTGCATACCTCAACAAGGACAACGCCTAATATTTCTGAATATTTGACGAGGGAAAATATTTACTGGGACGTTTTGTATGCTCAGTATCCTATGTGCCTAACACCATCTATTACTAAGCCAATATGAAGCCCACCCGGTTGGCCGTGCGGTCTAACGCACGGCTTTGCGGTCGGGAAGGAGCGCCAGGCGGATTTGTGTCGAGGTCCGGTGAACCGCCCTGTCTGTGGGGGTTTTTAGGCGGTTTTCCATCTGCCTCGGCAAATGCGGGCTGGTTCTCCTTATTTCGCCTCAGTTACACTATGTCGGCGATTGCTGCGCAAACAAGTTCTCCACGTACGTGTACACCACCATTACTTTACCACGCAAACATAGGGGTTACACTCGTCTGGTGTGAGACGTTCTCTGGGGGGGTCCACCGGGGGCCGAACCGCACAATAACCCTGGGTTCGGTGTGGGGCAGCGGAGGGGTGAAGTGGACTGCGGTAGTCGTCGTGGGGTTGTGGACCACTTCGGCTGCGGCGGGGATGAAGCCTCTCCGTCGTTTCTAGGTTCCCGGTTAACATACAGTTTAATACAATACAAGCCAATATGAAGATACCAGAATCAGGCGAAACGCTACATTGGTAAATAAATAATTATTACAACCGTTTGTTCGTTCACGAAATATATAGGTATTTACGTTTTAGATGTGTTATACGTCTCACATTAGAAGCGCCTTCTGGGTATATTTTAGTCAATAGTCTGTCCCGCTAAAATCTGGGTTTCTTCTCATCTTGTCATATCAGTATGGACATTCCGTATTTATCCCACTGTTGCAGCAATGTGAATATTTTCTAGTCAGTCCAATGTTCTCTTCGATATGATCAGCTAATAAGGAACGCCGATTTTGACATGACAGATGGGTAACTAAAAATTTCGCTGAAGATATCTTTAATAGAAAAGGCGAAACGCAATCGAACTTAAATTAATAAGTTGTTGCGACAAGAAAAATTCGTTTAAACTTATAAAGCGAACACTCAGATGTTTAAATTAGGAAATTGCACACTAGAAGTTACTATTTGGGCAGCAGGATAACTGATAATGGCCAAAGTAAAGGGGATATAAAATGTAGACTGGCTATAGAGAGAAACCACATCTGTAAAAGAGAAATTTGCCGTGCAATATAAATACAAGTGTTGGGGAGTCTTTTCTAAAGGTATCTGGCTGAAGTTTTGTCTTGCAGGGAAGTGAAATGAGAGCGATAAGAAGTTCAGACAAGAAAAGAATAGAAACTTTTGAAATGTGTTGCTACAGAAAAGTGCTGAAGATTTTATGGGTAGACCCAGAAACTAATGAGGCAGTTCTCTGTCTAATTAGGGAGAAAAGAAACTGAACAAACAGGTTGGCTAAAATCAGGTATCATTTGATAGGACACGTCCTGATGCATCAAGGAAGCGTCATTGTGTTGGAGGGAAATGTGTGTGTGTGGGGGGGGGGGGGGGGGGGGGCGGGGGGGGGGGGGGGGTAAAAATTGAATAGTGAGACCAAAGGCTGAATTCCGTAAACAGGTCCAGAGAGATGTAGATTGCATTCGTTATCCGGAGATGAAGAGGCTTGTACAGTGTAGAGTAGGGTGCAGAGTTACATCAAACAAGTCTTAGGACTGAAGACCACAACAGCTTGTAAGGACAGTCATGTACTAAGTCCTGCGGTACGCAAGACCTCTCGTGGCACGAATGTGCATTCAGATATCAATATAAACGGATGCGGTCGTATCAAAACATCTGTCCGGAAATTCTAGAAGTACTTTCTTTTTTTAATATTTATTAGCCTTTGACGTTGATCAGTTAGCTAGAGAAGATTTGGTATACAGTATCATATATACAGAATCGGCACTAAAAATTAAATTAATTGTAGGCAGACTTCATCGGTGGTCTAGGAGTAGCGTCTCTGATCAGTAATTAAAACGTCGTGGGTCCCGGGTGCGAAACCCGCCACCGCTTAAATATTGATTAATAATCAGCATTGGCGACCGAAGACTTCCGGAATTAGAAGTCAACCTCGTTCTGCCAAGGGCCTTGTCGAAGAGGGTGAAGGAGCCGACAGAGGTTCAGAGCACTCTTTTGTTCTTGGCGTGGAAAGCTGCCCCTACAGACGGAAGAATCAGCAATAATCAAAGGCATGAGCATCTAGAAGGCAATGGAAACCACTGCATTAAAGACACATAAAGTGTATCCACAGGACATGTGGCCTGTAAATAAAGGTGTCATGATGATCTATCCATTGGCAATAGATGCCGGAATAGTCCCCCATTCGGATCTCCGGGAGGGCACTGCCTAGGGGGAGGTTACCATGAGAAAAAGATTCAATAACCATCGAAAGGATAACGTTCTATGAGTCGGAGCGTGGAATGTCAGAAGCTTGAATGTGGTAAGGAAGCTAGAAAATTTGAAAAGGGAATTGCAAAGGCTTAATCTAGATATAGTAGGGGTCCGTGAAGTGAAATGGAAAGAAGACAGGGATTTCTGGTCAGATGAGTATGGAGTGATATCAAGAGCAACAGAAAATGGTACAAATGGAGTAGGATTCGTTATGAATAGGAAAGGTAGGGCAGAGAGTGTCTTACTGTGAACAGTTCAACGATATGGTTGTTCTTATCTAAGTCGACAGCAAACCAAAACCTTCAACCATCGGATTGAGAGTAAATCGAAGAAAGACGAAAGTAACGAGAAGCAGATATGCGAACAGCGAGAAACTTGACACGAGGATTGATGGTCACGAGGTAGATGAAGTTAAGGAATTCTGTTACCTAGCCAGCAAAATAACCAATGACAGACGGAGCAAGGAGGACATCAAAAGCAGACTAACACTGGAAAAAGGGCTTTCCTGATCAAGAGAAGTCTACTAGTATCAAACATAGGCCTTAATTTGAGGAAGAAATTTCTGAGAACGTACGTCTGGAGTACAGCATTGTATGGTAGTGAAACATGGGCTGTCGGAAATCAGGAACAGAAGAGAATCGAAGCATTTGAGATGTGGTGCTATAGACGAGTGTTGAAAATTAGGTAGACTGATAAGGTAAGGAATGAGGTGGTTCTATGCAGAATCGGAGAGGAAAGGAATGTATGCGAAACACTGACAAGGAGAAGGGACAGGATGATAGGACATGAGGGAACCACTTCCATGGTGCGAGCGAGAGCTGTATAGGGCAAAAACTGTAAAGGAAGACAAAGACTGGAATACATCCAGCAAACAATTGAGGCCGTAGGGCCGCGCGGGATTAGCCGAGCGGTCTCAGGCGCTGCAGTCATGGACTGTGCGGCTGGTCCAGGTGGAGGTTCGAGTCCTCCCTCGGGTCTGGGTGTGTCTGTTTGTCCTTAGGATAATTTAGGTTAAGTAGAGTGTAAGCTTAGGGACAGATGACGATAGCAGTTAAGTCACATAAGGTTTCACACACATTTGAGCATTTGATTTGAGGCCGTAGGCTACAAGAGCAACTCTGAAATGAAGAGGTTGGCACAGGAGAGGAATTCGTGGCGGACCGCTTCAAAACAGTCAGAAGACAGATGACTCAAAAAAAAAAAGAAGTAAACTTCATGGCAGTCACTTTTTACAGTTACGCACTCACTGTTCATATATCAGAATTTCTTACTCTGGAACGTTTACGTCTGTCTTATAAATACATAACCGCTTCTTGCAGAAACCGGGCAATACTGACACAGTCCGTTGTGGACAGCTGTCGAGACAAGTCCGTCGTATATGTAGGTTGGAGAATTCCCGCTCTGATCAAGGCCTTAGGAAAACAGCGGCGTATCTGTCATAGCGCGTCACACGGCTGAGGTATGCCATCTGGGTTGGGTGAACTTCGCAGTACGGAGATGGCTGAACTTTCAACCTATAAAGAAGTGAAGGATAACAACCGTGACCCAGCTGGACGAGCGTTATAGTAGTGGGATGACGTCTAGATAGCTCTGGTTGGGAGATATATGTTTTCCACGGAATGACTGGTTGTATTGCGGCGTAGTGTCTTCTTCTGGATTGTTTAGAGATCTCCCACGTATGTGACCATTCTTGCTTCACCTTCTTTTTGACGCCAGCAATAACATCCGTACGTGAAAGGCAATTACACTTTGTTTCACCAGGTGGTCAGCCACCTCGTTACATGAGGTACCAGAGCGTCCCTTGATTCACAAGAACTGGGCACGTTTATGTTGACTTTCACAATGATAGATTAAGTTAATTACATCGAGTACATGGCAGTTACTGTCGGAGCCCCCTGCTGCTTTAGCAGGTTTCCCAGTGCACTCCTCGAATCCGTGGCAACGAGGATGTCTTGGAACTGATTTACCGAATCAATACGCTTCCTTTACTCCAAGAACTTGTACAATGAAGATGCTGGCTTCTGTCGGAAGCTTAAATATAGGCCAAGATAGTGGATGTTTGGTGAAGTAAGCACAGATGCAGATGAGTCCTCTGCAGCCCGCGCGGCGCCTCCTTGTGCACCCCTGGCGTGCCGCTACCTGCTGCTCTGCGCTGCGGGCGACCGCCGCCCACCGCCCTGTTCGGCCGCTCCGTTCCGCGGGAGTCACGTCCGGCGTAATCGCGGTCTGCGCCTGCCGGCTGCTATAAACACTGTTATCGTCGGCTAAACACCAAATTGAATAGACCTCGGGCGGGGCCGCGAGGGCCCTAGCGGCGATAAATAAAAACATATTTGATAAATGGCTGCCGGCGTCCGACTTAGCGGGACCCGAGCCTCGGAATCCGGCTAGCGGCTTCCTCCTGCTCGCCCCTTCTGTGGCAGTCGAAATCTGAAATCTGTTCGTGTATGTGCGTCTGCGCGAGAGTGAGCTGGGGCAAGAAGTGTGAGTGATGTATCGGTGTGTCGGAGCGGGGGAAGTTGTAATTCTGGGTTTCAAGCGTAGTGACCAACGTAAAGCACTCTCTAGACGATCAATAATATTGCGCAATATTACTGAAGTTTTTCCTTACACTGTTCAATAATATTGTCAATAAAATTGTGCAATAACGTTGCCGGCCGCGGTGGCCGAGTGGTTCTAGGCGCTTCAGTCCGGAACCGCGCGACTGCTACAGTCGCAGGTTCGAATCCTGCCTCCTGTCTTTAGGTTAGTTAGGTTTAAATAGTTCTAGGGGACTGATGACCTCAGATGTAAAGTCCCGTAGTCCTCAGAGCCATTTGAACCATTTTTGCAATAATATTGTTATTACGAATGCTGGACAATAAAGACATTGTTGGTGTGATAATTGCTCCACTTTACTGTTAGCAGAAAGAAAGTTGGATGCATAATTGATTCGAGGTGTGTCAGAGATCACTTACGTAAACGTGGTGTGAAAATTGGTGCTAAACGAAGAACGAAAGGTTGTAATAAATTTTTAGCTGCTGATGGTCCAACATTTAATAAATTGAAACTTTATGGCAGATTAAAACTGTGTGCCGGACTGGGACTCGAAATCGGGACGTTCGCATTTCCGCCTTTCGCGGGCAAGTGCTCTACCAACCACTTTTTTTTAAATGTCATTTTCATCTATGTTGTTCGTTAATTGTGTTCGGGCTGGACGTCTGAGGACACTCGTTTAGGTTTTACGTTGATCCTTTCACTCAGTTATTTTGTTGCAGAGGGTAGCTAACCCTTTGACCAAACACGCTGAGCTACCGTGCCTGCAAACTGAGCTACCGAAGCACGACTCAGGACCCATTATCACAGCTTCAATTCTGCCAGTACCTCGTCACCTACCATCCAAACTTCACAGAGACTCTTCTGCGAACATTCCAGAACTAGCACTCCTGGAAGAAAGGATATTGCGGAGACATGACTTAGCCACAGCCTGGGGAATGTTTGCAGAATGAAATTTTCACTCTGCAGCGGAGTGTGCTTTGATATGAAACTGTGATGACGAATACCTCAGTTGGTAGAGCGCTTGCTCGCGAAAGGCAAAGGGCCCAAGTTCGAGTCTCTGTCTGTCACACAGTTTTAATCTGCCAGGAAGTTTTTTCCTATACCTTTCTTGCGGCCCATCCCCTATCAGATATAACGCCTTCTTCGTAATAAATACAACTGTAATGTCGCCTTTCCAACCAATAATAGTTTGAAAAAAAAATTTTGCTCATAATTTCAAATCGATCAGTTCCTCTTTGAAAAACTCTGGCGTTCATAAAAGTCTTTGCAACACGTGCTCTTCTTACTACACAGGACAAACAGGACGTGCTTTTACAGTCAGATATAAGCACTACGGGACTTAACATTGTAGCACCCCACCTGTCACTTATCTGGTTTTGGCATGTGTACACCCCAGCTAATTGAGTAACAGATCAACAGAGAGTGCAAAACTGGCGCAATATCGGATAACACAAAGAAAGTAATAAGGCCCTGTGACTCCTGATTGAACTGCTGTGGCAGTGTTGACATTAATTGATTCAGAATTGAGCACTTTTAATTAAAAAGGGGTGCACATTGATGTTATATTCAGCTATTGAACACCAGATGCAAATGTTGAACATAAAATTAATTATGAAAGTGACTTGGGATTTCAAATACTTGATTGAAAACAGATGCAGTCGATTAGCACAAATGTATTTTAACTCACGACCTTCAATCATCACATTACATGACACTCCTACCAGGCAGTGGTAATAAATTGCATTTGCGTGGAGTGAAGCGTGATAACTCAAAAGTAATTCCTATCGACTGACCCAGGCGTAATGCGAAGTGCGAGGAGAATTCTACAATACATGGTCTATGAAACCCTCGTGGAAACTTTTCCGGCGTGATCCAACAAATTAATCAGTGGCCGGAGCGGGCGCAATATCACCGAATACAGTGTGGCGGAGCGGCGTCATTGTGTGGACGTCGGCCGACCTCATGGTGCTGCAAGGCTGCGCTCGTCTATTCACTCCTAGCTATCTTGCTCAGTACATAGCTGAACCAAAACTTCCTATCTCCAAGCTCAATCGTTCCATTTGCTAAGTCCTAAACTGCAGAGATGCTCACTCTTTCTCAGGCAAGCTGAGTAAAGAACGCCACGTCCGCACTTTAGGCAAGCTGGGAATGGAAGACCTCTACGGGGACTTCTCCCAGTCCGCTCTTCGCCTCAGTTTCCCCTCCAGCAAAATCACTTACGCCAATTGCAGCGCAAGTCACGTTAATTATGCGTCGCTTCCCAGCGCCGACCAATGCCTGCTCTGGGAAGTGAACATATTCCCACAAAATTTCCCTTCCTCTCAACTTCTGCTATTTAGCTCCTCCCAGGCCACCCATCAAGGTTAGCGTCTACACAAAACACCAATTTTTCTGGAATTCTGATTCCCAGGAGAGTACTTCAAATTCCTTGGTCCTATGTTCCCATTGGAGGCCGGCGTATTTCATTCTGTCGCTCTTCACCTGATTTACTTCAGACTCTGCGGACCGTGAATTCAGTGTGAAATTGCTATAGTCACGAACACGCATATTTTGGCCTTTGTCGACCGCTCCACCATAGCTTTGCGCAACTTACTTGCATATTTCACTGAAAACGGGCCGATGGACATTTATCAACAGGTGTACAAGTTCTCCGTCTGCTTCCCGGTACACCAGCATGGGGTCAACCATCTTAAGGCAGCTGGAGGCTGCGCCCCATTACCGCTTTCTCAGAGCTTGAGCCGCCCTAAGCTGCCTATTGTCGCTTCCCTTCGCCGCTCCTTAGCCGGCGACAGTCAACTCTATACATTTCCCTGGGATAAACTAGCCTCCAGTAAATCGACGGGTTTCCACAAAGTTTTCATGTCGTGTGAATTACTTTAAAACCATCACCCAACATTAATTATTCCAATATGTCCATACTATATCGTTCGCTCAACGTGAGTTAGGTGATATTTAATGACTTCATGAAAGGGGCATAGTTCTTGCCATCCTACAACATCTGAGGTCATCAGTCCCCTAGACTTAGAACTACTTAAACCTAAATAACCTAAGGACATCACACACATCCATGCCCGAGGCAGGATTCGAACCTGCGACCGTTGCAGCAATGCGGCTCCGGACTGAGGTGCCTAGAAACCGCTCAGTCACACTGGCCAGCCATCTTTCACACTGAGAAGAAAAGGCGTAGAGTAGATATTCTCGAAGAATTAGAAATTTTAAACATCTTTCTCGAAATGATGACCTCATTCTTAATGAGCAGCTACAATTACATAATAAAAAATTCTTCAATGGTATAAAGGCGTTACTTGATATTTGATTTCGAGCTCCCTCGTGCAGCTACCGAAATATTTCCTCTAAGTCGATTCGTAACTGTTTCTTCATTAAATGGTTTAAATTAACTACATTTTATGTTTCACCGTTTTTCTATTCGCTGAGTTATTCAGCTCCTTTTGTAATTATGTATTTCAGCCTTTAAACTGTACTTCTAAGCTCTTATGTAGACAAATTGCTACCATATCTGCTGCTGTCAGATAAAATATTGCCTCTTACTTCATGTATTACACATTTCACCTGTCTACAGTTGGAATGGTAAGTAGACGGTTTGTATTTGCGGCTACTAGATGGAGCTTTTGGTACAACGTTCACCTGCCCGCTATTTCTAACGCGGGCGCCTCAGTCTGAGGGTACCGCAGCTCGACATGTGGTGCAATCCTTACTGGCCTGCTTCTATGTTTCCTAATTAATATTTTGTGACTACAGCGTTATCGCTTCATGTTTATTTTATACGTGACATGCCAGTTTTAAATGTTTTCTTTCTAATGAAGGCACTCTTGGAAGTGGCCGAAACCTAGGTCAAAAACACTTCATTTTCGCGACCGGGAGCTGCTATTGTTTTAATTTTATTCTGGGATTTAATAAACTGCTGGAAGCACTTTCCACACTCATACCTTCCGCCTCCCTAAACTGTTGGAGTACGGAGTTATTTATTCATTCCTCTTGTTTTGACAAATGTGTCGCTACATGGTTGATTACAGTGAGTCGTTATTATGGCTTTAGTATTACTATATAATAGTTTGTTTGTTGATTTTAAACGTAAAAGTAATCTTCTTATACTAAATATTGAGTGGACAACCATCAGTGCTCTAGGACGTAATACGTTTCTTGTGTCATTATAAAATTTAGTTCGTGTAACACAACTTGTCTCAAAACCGATCACCTTATTTGCATCAAAAGCGGCAATTTTAGTCTTGCCCCCCTAATTTCTGCGGGGGACCACATCTCTATGATCAAAAAACAACGTATTATGTTGAGAAAAGCATTTCGCCAAATCATAACTTATCTATTACACTATGATACCTTGCCACTGGCAATGCTTTCGGAAGCTTGAAATTTATAAGTGCATCTTCACCTTAAATTACGTGAGACATAGTTATGCAAACGTGTCACGCAATATTCGGGGAGGTAATGTGTACACAGCCACAATTATCTATATATACTTTTATTCATAAATTTACATTAATTTAATTGTTTTAAAAACACCTTCCATCATGGCTGTAGATGACCGTTCCCCGCATTTTCTGAGTAGCAAATAATACGATTCCCTCTTAACATTTTTGTTTTCTTGCTCATCTACCCTAACATCCCATAATTCCAGCAATAATTTATGAATCTCGATACGATCATTAAGAACGTTCTTTCGTCTTGTTTTCAACTTACTTAGAATAAAACAACAACGACTATTGAAAGGAGATATGCGAAGAGCCTGTAGCATGCGACAGATTGACGAGCATATTATCAGTTCTGCTCACAGCCTTCACAACATTTCCACGCAGCGCAATATGTTTCAAAATTCCTTAATCTGCTCAGTATCACTGCCCAATTTCTGTCTCACCCCTAAACATTCGATATTATCGCACATCTGGAAATATTGCGTAATAATATTGATCATCTAAGGGCCACGTAACGCACTTCTTCGGAAATGTATCTGCATTCTCAAATGGTTCAAATGGCTCTGAGCACTATGGGACTTAACTTCTAAGGTCATCAGTCCCCTAGAACTTAGAACTAATTAAACCTAACTAACCTAAGGACATCACACACATCCATGCCCGAGGCAGGATTCGAACCTGCGACCGTAGCGGTCGCGCGGTTCCAGACTGCAGCGCCTAGAACCGCTCGGCCACCCTGGCCGGCTATCTGCATTCTGTTGGGCTACGTAGTATATAGGTCCAATTGGCAGTAATAGGCCTCTTACAGTGGAAAGATTTCTGATTTCTGTTTCAGATTATGAAACACCCAGTTTCATCGTTTCACGTTGTTCATAAGACTGATATTTGCGTCCACAAAAAAGGCATCTTCAAATGTTTAAATAAAAGACTCATCTAGCCGTGGCAGTTCAGTATTGTACGAAACCCGTTTCGCGTCGTACACAGTCCGACAGTCCATGTTCCAAATCTATTCGAAAAGCACGCTACTTCTTCCAACATATCACGTAATGATAACAACGCTAGAATTAGACAATGCTAGAACTGGAGATATTCGGGTATGCACGAGACGGAACGCTAGAATTAGACAACGCTAGAATTGGAGACATTCGGGTATACACTAGACGACAAAACACGGGCGGAAATAGGAGGTGTTGCATCACGAAGCACCTACCCCATTTTTATCAAAATTCGTGGAAGTGTTCATCACCTAACGAATATTAAGTGAATATACATTAGTTACTTTCGGGACGTCCGTCATCACTATCAATATGAAGTTTGACCCCATGGGCACAAATACACCCTTGTCTTCGTTTTTCCTTAAAGCAAACAGCGTCTGTATGTCAATGTAAGAAATTTCTTGCCATACCTCAGAGGTATGGAGTGTCACATTCATGAAGATTGCTTGCTGGAGAGTGGTATGAAGTACAGAACTCATCACTGCATCCCAGTTATGATGTATGAGAGGATCTGGACAGCCCAGTCAAAAACCTCTACATTTCCCAAGGTGCATGTGGTGGCACCTGATATGTAGGTTCTTGCATTATCTTAGTGAAATACGCCATTTCGTAGCCTAGTCATGAAGACAACAGGGTTCAGTATTCTTGCCTCATACTAGCGAACAGTCAGCTACCTCTCATGACATACTGAATCGGCTACCCACACCATAACTGCGGGAGCGAGAGAACCATGGATCCGGAGCATCACTGCTTCCTATGGCTTTTAGCGAGATCGTCTACAAGCACATTGTTGTCGATTTGACCGCCACAAACATAAACGCCCCAGCTGATTCTGGCTCTGTATCATGCAAGTCTCTTTTGTGTATGGCGTAATGTTATCAATAAACGACGCATGGTATCTCGAGAATTCAATCGAGATTCCGTTAATCGGTTCTCGAATTTCATTTCTGAAACACTGCTTTTAACAGCTACCACGCATAAGCTGCGTACAACATCCCACTGTAATGGGGAAAAAGCGTGGGAACCTACAATACCACGCCCTCTGAGTTGAGACACTCCAAACAGAAAGGTGTCAACAAATGTGAAAAAGGCCACAACCCAGTAGTTCATGCGACGTTTAAGGTGCGTTAATGACGTTACAATGGAAACAAATTTCACCAAAATTCTGCCCAGCACCACCGTCGACGTGCCTCAGGAAGGGAAGATCCTTACAGCCCCTCTTACCTACATTTCACGACTCTGCGATGGAGGCTAGAACTGCGAAGCCGAGCGCTGAAATCATGCTGTTTTCTTATGAGAGACAGAGGAAAAAATTTCACACACCCCGCCACGTAGAATCGGCACTACAAGGTGTCAGAGATTGACATATAAGATACCAATGAAACCACCCCTATACCTGGGGGATGATGAACGCGAATTTTGGGGCCGAAAATATTTGGTACAATAATGAACAGCAGGAAGATGTTTTTGACAATATTTCACATTGCCGACATCTCGGGCGTTACAACCCTTCTCTAAGGACATTGTGGGCTGCTTCTCCGTTAAACCGGCCGGCTCACGCTTTTTACCCATTACAGTGGAATGTTGTACGCAGCTTATGCGTAAAGCACACTCCGTCATCAGGCCACAAGTTGCTCATCGGGACCATCCGACCGCCGTGTCAACCTCAATTGAGGATGCGGATAGGAGGGGCGTGGGGTCAGCACACCACTCTCCCGGTCGTTATGATGGTTTTCTTTGACGGAGCCGCTACTATTCGGTCGAGTAGCTCCTCAATGGCATCACGAGGCTGAGTGCACCCCGAAAAATGGCAACAGCGCATGGCGGCTGGATGGTCACCCATCTAAGTGCCGGCCACGCCCGACAGCGCTTAACTTCGGTGATCTCACGGAAACCGGTGTATCCACTGCGGCAAGGCCGTTGCCAGTTATGCGTGGTAGCGGCTAAAAGAAGTGTTTCAGAACTAAAAATCGGGAATCGATTAACGGAATCTCGATTGAATTCTCGAGATGCCATGCGTCGTTTATTGATGACATTACGCCATACCCAAAAGAGACTTGCATGATGTAGAGCCAGAATCAGCTGGAGCGTTTATGTTTGTGGCGGTCAAATCGACAACAGTGTGCTTGTAGACGATCTCGTTAAAGGCCACGGGAAGCAGTGATGCTCTCTATACAGATGGGCACGACTAGGTACAATTAAAAACCAATCGACGAAATTCGATCGTGATCTGTGACAGGAAAGGGTACTTTTACACTTTTATTCCTCATTTTTCGCTGCCTCCTATGGCGTGATCACTGGAGGGGGGGGGGGGGGAGGGGGAAGGGAGGGAGGGAGGGAGGGATGGAGGGAAGTCAACATTAAGCTGGGCCTGAATGAAAGGGCTAAGGGCAGTGTCCCTCTAAGAAACCCCGTTCCGCCAACATCCTGCATGCCACCCATGCACCTAATTGAGCACGTTACAAACGTACTTGTCTGGAACTTCGACGCACATTCTGCCTTGCAGCTACTGCATGTGTGCCTGAAAGCAGGCAAACACCGTATGTGGAGTGGCAAGGGGATGCCAAATCCTCAGGTGGTAGAGCAATTACGAGACTTAAAGCGTGTCGAAGTTTCAGAGAGGTACATTTGTAAAGTGCTCAACTAAAGTGCCTAGATGGCACCCAGGGTTTGCCGATCTGGGGGTCTTTGCCGTTTTATTCAACCCATCTTAATGTGATTACGCCGTTGGGGGATGCGGAAAAGGAGGATGAAATTTCATATGGCATTTTCCTGTCGAGGATCTCGTTAAAATTTTGTCGAATGGTTGTGAACGGTCCCTAGTGGTTCCAGTCTGTACGCGAGAGCAAAAATTGCGGTCGCGCTGCCCTGCAAAGGCGCCAGATCACATTTAATGGGAAGCAGCCCCACAATGTTCTTAGAGGACGGTTGACCGCGGAATGTAAGGAAATCGACGTCCCTGGGAACGGAGGGAATTCAGTGACACCCTTTATGCCAGCCTATGAGGCCTCTTCCTGCCGATTATGAACGGCTTTGCATCTGGAATGTTTTCCTTGGCTACTTGTAAGAAAACCGCGTGATTTCAACACAGGGTGTCGCTGTTCTAACCTCCATCGCAGAGGCGTCAAAAGAATGTGTGGAATGAGGGTAAGGGTAGTGTGACGACCCTCCTATCATGTGCCACGTCCACGATGGCAGACCTACGTTGGCAGAACTGTGTTGCTGCCAATGTGTTATCATTTAAGCCGCCTTACACGTCACCTGACCTTCTGAGCTGCAGATTTTCTTAGCTGAAGGGGCCCTCACACGCTTATTTTCTATTGTACAATAACATTGTGTCAGTATGTTGCATGATTGATAGAGCTGAATGACGGCACAATATTATTGCTCAATATTTATGCCCGGGACACGTCAGTTAGAACTCTGCCTTTGTAGCTAATACGTTGAGCTCGAAGACTATCGAAGTTTTTTTTTTTTTTTTTTTTTTAGGATGAACGAGGAATGTTTCAACGAATTAATGAAATTCGTTAGATCTCATGTACATAGAAGATACTCGTCAGCTTTTACGTTCCAGAATATTGGAATTGGTCTTTCTGTAATAATAAGGCTTTTTAATGATAATGATAATGGGAAACTGCATAGTAAAATTCACTCAGCAAAAATTCAAAATTTCGTGGTGGGTGAGCACCGTCTTCTAGTGTCCGACTGAACTGAAATTTTGCACATATCGGAATTTTATTGCTACAAAATAGGGGGTGGGAGATAAACTTTTTGAAAGCTGAAAAATAAGGGCCATTCTATTGACAGTGTAGAAGAAGCACATAGCAAGAAGCTTTCGCTTTCGTATTAGAAGTGAAAGGCACGAAGAAAAAGTAAAGATTATTCATACAGTCTGAAGCAAAAGATTGCTTCTGCCCTTTGCCTGCAGGTAAATTCTCTGACATCTACCTCTGTCTGCGAAGCTGTTGTTTCGTCAGTTCGATTTTTATAATTCATGAGTCCATTCCCATACAATCGCATCGTAATGCACGTAATGTGACTCGCGGCCAAGCCGTGGGAACACAGCTTCTGCCTACGGGAAATGCTGAGCTATCCGTTGCTCGGCGGTGGAACTACCTCCAGCTCGCGGGGAAAAACACCAGACGCTCGTTTTGCTCTGCGATAATGAGATGCCTCGGCACCCCATAGCCGATTACCTGCCGCCGTGTGTGTGGCTTTTGAGGAATGCAGTTGCGTCACCTCAGCGCAGGCTACGCAACGACGCACGAAATTGCGCGGTCGCACGCACGCGCACGCGTCCCTACACGTCAGTCGCTACGCCAGCTCGGACCCCGCGCATGCGCACAGAGCGGTTGCTGCGGTTTACCCTACGGCGAATCTTCGCCGCGGTCACGTCCGCTGCGTGGAAATACGATTCCTGCGGAACCTGGCCGTCTGCCACCGCTCCGCGTTACTCGCATATCACCGACGAGATATCACTCTACTTACAAACAAAAGTTAAGAACAGGTTTCGATAATGCTAGTGAGTTTTCCACAAATTTTCCTTTCGCCTTTCCTGATTAACCATTTGAAAAAATCTGTTTCGTTTGGACACTATGTCCAAAAACACGTTTTTCTGTGTTTTAAACTTGTACTTTTACCTTGTACGAATCAGTTCAAGCTTTGGACGATGACAGATAAATGGATAAGGTCAGAATGAATTATTTTTATCCAAGAATATTTATCCGTTATCTACATACGATGGGTTAAATTGGAGGTAAAAGCAGCACGTAAAATTCTTTCTTAAGTGAATCGAATGCTTGGAAATGGTTTGTAGTTTATCAAATAAATAAGAAATGCTTTCTTCCAGTAAAATTGGAAACTGTCATAGCACAAGCCATTCCAGTTATGGTTCAAATGGCTCTGAGCACTATGGGACTTAACTTCTAAGGTCATCAGTCCCCTAGAACTTAGAACTAATTAAACCTAACTAACCTAAGGACATCGCACACATCCATGCCCGAGGCAGGATTCGAACCTGCGACCGGAGCGGTCGCACGGGTCCAGACTGTAGCGCCTAGAACCGCTCGGCCACCCTGGCCGGCGCCATTCCAGTTAGCCGTGCGGTCTAACGCACAGCTTTCCTGAGTGGGAAGGAGCGCTTCGTCACTGGCACGAATCTGCCCGGCGTACTTGTGTCGAGGTCCAGTGAGCCGGCCAATCTGTGGGTGGTTTTTAGGCGGTTTTCCATCTGCCTCGGCGAATGCGGGCTGTTTCCCCTTATTCCATCTCAGCTACACTATGTCGGCAATTGCTGCGCAAACAATTTCTCCACGTACGCGTACCCACCACTTCTCTACCACGCAGATATAGGGGTTACACTCGTCTGGTGTGAGACGTTCCCTGGGACGGTCCACCGGGGGCCGAACTGCACAATAACCCTGAAAGAGTGGTTCGGTGTGGGGCAGCGGAGGGGTGAAATGGACTGAGGTAGTTGTCGTGCGGTTGTGGACCACTGTGGCTGCGGCGGGGAAGGAACCTCTCCGTCGTTTCTATGCCCACGGTTAACATACTATAAAGGCACATTTGCATGCCGTGCGTGAGTTTCTTCGGAAACACGAAATCTTAATTAAATAATTAATCTCTGACAAATAAATAAAGCCTATGGCACAGAACTGCAGCGCTATGTCGCTGATAAAACAAAATACAATTAGGACACTCTTACGTTTTATTAAGAAGTAGGTCTGGAGCGGGGAAGCACGTATATTTTATTAACTGGCACACCGCCATATTTAATGTTATATAAGAACACTGCGAGTTGCAATCTTACTAGGCACTCGATTCTGTAAAGAATTTATATTTATGAAAGTAAGTAGAATTATTTAACTGTAGGCTTATTCGTTGAATATATCTGATTTAACTGTGTAAACTTTTTATGTTTAGTAGACAGTCACCTCTGTACGACGTATTGACATGGCTGGCAAGTTATTCATTTTGAGTCCGCACCTACCGCAGCAGTCTTTGGAAACGATTTAAATACGAAGTCCGATTATTTGAGTCTTATTTCACGGTCAACTACGAATAACATTGCATTTACGAAAAAGCCATTGTCAAGCGTCTGATACCTAATAATTAAACGTCCACGTTCCAGATAAGCAAACATTAATTACAACCAATCACTATCATACATAATTAATAATTAATATTTTATTTTATTTTATTTATTTTATATTGGCGACTGCGTGTCGGACTTGTTATTTTGTCATTTGTTACATTGTTCTCTTTGTTTCATGTGAAAAATCAACTTTCTGGACCTGGACGTGAATGTATGAGAAATAACAAAAATCTGAAGATATTTTCCAATTCTAAAATTTTGCGGGAAGACGCAATGAAGCTTCCAGCAAAATAAGGTAAGACGCAGCATCTTTGCATTGGCAGGCTTGACCAGGCGCATAATTCAGTGTATTAGCTCTTCAGTGGATTCTGTAGTATTTCTTTCGCGCGTAGCAGTTTTCAGTGATAAATTTCATTCTCAGTGCTTTTCCTTAAACAATAACTTCTGCAACAATACCAATACACGAGTGCACAATATGGCCGACTTCTGTACGATGCGTTGTAACATGGCCAGCAGCCATTAAGAATAATCCGATATTCAGTTTACATTTTTAAATTAACAAACAGCCATTGTTGCTACGAGCGATTCATGTTCAACTGCATTTTATTTTAAAACCAGTGTCAAACTTTATTTTCTTGAAGCATACCATACGTGTGTCATGGTCATAACTAGAAAACAATACGCAAAGATGGAACAGCAAAGACATACTATTCAGACGCAATCCGACTCGGACGAGAGACAAATGTTAGAAAATGACTTTACGACAGCAACCGGTAGTGACGATTCATCAAATATTGACGCAAGTGTTAACGGAAATTTTGACAATAGGCCGTACACCACAAAAATTTCAAAGTCTCAGTCAGAGCCCATGTTAATACATGACGTCACGTCTAATGACGCGGCGGGGGCAGAGACCATGCAAATAGTAAACATTGCCAACATGTTACAAATGCTAATGAAACAAAACGCAGAAAATATGGCAACCTTAAGGATGCAGAACGCGGAAAACCTGGCAACCTTAAAGGCACAAAATGACGAAATGAAATCTGACCTCATAGCAATCAAGGCATGTAATGACACTTTATGTAAACGTGTGGAACTTATAGACGCCACACTGACCAAACAAATGACTGAACTCAGTACGAAATTTTCCAAGTTTAATACGAGACAAGAAAAGACTACAAATGACGTGGCACTTTTACAGACACAAGTAAAAAACCTTAATGTCACGTGTGAAGCTCTTACTGAACAAATTCAAACATATCCTTCAGTACATGACAACCTTGAAAAATGAATTACTGACGTGCAGAATAAATTTGGCGATGTTGAACAACAACTGACTGACAGATTACAATCTGATGCCACAGCTCATTTTCAAAATATTAATAAAGAATTTCATGATTGGGTAGAGAGCAAAGACAAACATTTTGATAGATGCATACGTGAAAATTTACCAACAATTGTGCACGACTCCGTAGCGGAATACATCACTAATAACAAACAGCTGATTAGTGACGCAGTACAATCCGTCACTGCACCAATGACACAATTCACCGATCAACCACAGTCTGAATGTAACGAAAATATCAGTCAAAATGTACAGTTCAGAAACCAATATACATACGAGTATGACGCACATATACCGCACACAACAAACACACAAGAACAAAACACACCACAACTACAACACATACCACGTCGTGCAAACACAAACACAAGCTATTATCATGCTAAACCACAGCAACATTATCGTAATTACTCGCCATCTGAACATTACAGTAATTACAGTGGAACAAATCCATATCATAATGCAAAGGAAGAAGAAAGCTTAATAAAACACAGGCAATTTCAGACGAACCATTCATCCGGTGATTTTTCTTAAATCTTTTAGTAACGCATTTCCACGCACTTGGTGTGACCGGAAAAAGATTTCATATATTGTCGGTTACATCCAAGGCGATGCAGCTGTCTGGGCATACAGTCAAGCTGACGTATGTACCACGTACAGTGAGTTTGAGCGTGCCTTTCTGAACAAATTCTGGTCGCAATCCGTCCAGGAGCGACTCAGAAGACAAATTTTAGAACCCCAAACTTTTAATAGTAAAAATGGTAACTTACGCAGATATTTTGAAAAATACTTGAACATGGGACATTTTTTGGACGATCCAGTCGCAACACGTGATATACTCCGCGCGTTGAAGGCCAAATTGCCTTTCAACATTAAAGAAAAACTCTTACATATTCCGGATGACGATCCAGATTATTTTTTAACTGCTTTAGATTCGGTTGACATGTTACTAGAAGATCAGCGCTTCGCGCGGCAAAACAGCAGCCACAATGTTTGTACTAGTGGTATGCAAAACATGCAGGCTTGCCAACTCAATTCTGGCGCGCCCACAGTTGGATACGCGGTACAGCAGAAACAGCAAACTCACATGCCGTCTCAATACGGAAATCAAAATCAACACGCGTATTCCAATACAAACAACAGTTACAACAGTAATAACACTTCATGCGGCAATCCATACAAAAGGCACCGCGGTAATAACAACAACGGTAACAACGGATACAAATGTAACAACAAAAACACAAACAGAAATAGAAATAATAATAACTACGAGCCAAGACAACATCAAGGCTGGACTCGTAGCGATCAATACTTTCATTCAAACACTGCTTTACCACAGCAGCCACAAGGACAAAATTGGAGCATACCTTACGACCGACAGGTAAGTTATAATGCGCAACAGCAACAACAACCGCAAAAGTTTGGAGATCACAACAGGCAATATCCGAATGTGAATATAATAGAAATGACACCTGATACACAACCTCAATCTGTGTCAGTACCTAATACAAATGCTAATCCAGCAAACTAGAAACAGTCACTTCTATGCCCCGGGTCGTGGCTGAAGAATTCTTCGGGGGCGACTTCAATGTTAATCAGTTATTTGACACCACCATTGAACAACAAAATTTTGATATGCCTAATAATTCTAAAGAAAAACTACCTGTTTTATTTATAAGATACAACCACAATGAGAATATATCAGATGAACTTTTGCAAGACAGTACACAATGTCGTTCAAACACAAATGAAATTGTTTTAGCCTCTACTACTGGTGTAGTAGGTGGGATTCCAACTACTGTTATCTTAGATACAGGTGCAGCTGTGAGCGTTTTGTCTTTTAATTTCTATAAAAAGATGTGTGAATTGGAACCTGTGCCTGAGTTTCCTGTCCAGAACTGTAAAATAACTACTGCTCTAGGTAATAAGTCATGTAGGGTTACGAAGCAAGTTTTTGTAAACATTAAAATAGGTAATGGAACCGTACAATGGCCATTCCTAGTTGTACAAAACCTTGTGACAAATTGCATATTAGGAATAGATATTATGAGCGAGAAGGACTGCATTATAGACTTCTCCAAAAGTAAATGTATTTTAAATGATAAAGGCAGTGTAGTTATTATTGATTTGGACAGGAGAACTCTAAAGCATGACAAACACTGTACAGGGTACAAGGTTCAGTTAGTACTTGACAATGACATTCAAGACATGCAAACACACTCATCTGACACAGAGCTAATGGACTTGAAAACATTGCTTGATCATAAAATAAATGAAGCTACAGCTCTCAGTGTACATGAACGTATAAAACTATAGGAAGTGTTATCCAAATATTTACAAGTTTTTACCAAACGATTAGGTGTTGCCGGCCGAAGTGGCCGTGCGGTTAAAGGCGCTGCAGTCTGGAACCGGAAGACCGCTACGGTCGCAGGTTCGAATCCTGCCTCGGGCATGGATGTTTGTGATGTCCTTAGGTTAGTTAGGTTTAACTAGTTCTAAGTTCTAGGGGACTAATGAATTCGGCAGTTGAGTCCCATAGTGCTCAGAACCATTTGAACCATTTGATTAGGTGTTATCAACACGTATGTGTACAAGATTGAAGTTAAGCCTCACAAGATCTTCTACCACAAGACATATAACGTACCGTTATCTCAACGACTTGCTATGTGGCAAGAATTAAAACAAATGTTAGACTGGAAGGTCATTGAACCATCCACCTCACCTTACTGTAGTCCTCTCCTTGTTGTCAAAAAATCAAATGGTAGCATTAGGCTAGTGTTAGACGCACGAGCAATTAATGAAATAATTTTATCGGTTCACACAAAACCCGAAAATTTAGAAGAGCAATTACAAAAATTTCTAGATGCAAAATATTTTTCCACGATAGAGCTCGCTAATTCATTTTGGCAAGTAGGTATCTCTCCTGATTCTCGGAAATATACTGCATTTATGTTCGAGGGGCAAACCTATCAGTTTTGTGTTCTACCCTTCGGAATGAATGTCAGTTCTGGGGTATTCATTACAGCCCTGGATACCGTGCTTGGCGATGATTTAGTTGAGACAGTCACACACTATGTAGATGATATACTGATAGCTACACAGTCTTGGAATGAACACGTTGACACACTTCAAAGAATTTTAGAAAAATTTGCACAAGCTGGTGTCACAGCCAGCCGGCCGAAGTGGCCGTGCGGTTAAAGGCGCTGCAGTCTGGAACCGCAAGACCGCTATGGTCGCAGGTTCGAATCCTGCCTCGCGCATGGATGTTTGTGATGTCCTTAGGTTAGTTAGGTTTAACTAGTTCTAAGTTCTAGGAGACTAATGACCTCAGCAGTTGAGTCCCATAGTGCTCAGAGCCATTTGGTGTCACAGCCAATCTTAGAAAATCAAAATTTGGTTGTAGTGAGATAAAATATTTAGGACATATCATTAATTCACAGGGCATACGTCCTGATCCCAGTAAATTAGATGCTATCAGAAACTTTCCTAGCCCTCGAACTAAAAAGCAGTTAAAATCATTCCTTGGGCTATGTTCATTTTTCAGACGTTTTTTTACCACAACCACTTTTGAACAGTAAACATCTATTAAATCTACTCAGAAAGAATCAAGTTTGGATCTGGTCGGAACAGTGCCAGAATGACTTTAATACAATTAAACATGCTTTAGTGAATGCAAACATATTGAGCCATCCAGATTTCAATTTAGATTTTTGTATGACTTGTGACGCTTCATGTACTGGCTTGGGCTGTTGCTTATTTCAAGTTGTAAAGAATAAAGAAAAGGAACAGATAAGAATTATTGGGTTTGCAAGTCGTACTCTAACTGAATGTGAGCGTACATACTTCACTATTGAGTTAGAAACACTTTCCATAGTCTGGGCATTCAAGAAATTCAATTATTATTTAATGGCAAACATACAGTAATTTATACCGATCACCAGGCCCTGACATTTTTTTTAACTTGTAAACTTGTACATCCTAGATTATCACGATGGGCAGTTACTCTTCAGAACTACTCTTTTGAAATTAAGTACATAAAAGGTAAGAACAACACCATTGCCGACGCTTTGTCTAGACTTCCACAAGGTATGAATGAAACTAACAGTGACTTAGAAAATATAAATGACTACAGGATTCTCTTAATGCAAGACAAGCAGTATCACCAATATTATATTGATATGTGCAGAAACATGGCTAAATTACAAAAATCTGATCCTCACTGGTATAAGATAATAACATTACTGGTAGAAAAACACAATCATCCTTTGACTAAGTATTACAAGTTACACAATGATGTGTTATTTTACCGCCGACATCCAAATGCTACTAACTGGTGTGTATGCATTCCCAAAGAGTCTGAACGTAATTTGATTTGGCACACACACTTAGTTTGGGGTCATTATGGGACGAAAAAGTGTTTTGCAAAGCTCAGCACATACTGTTATTTTAGCAATATGAGAAGAAAAATTTACAGGGAACTGAAAACATGTGTCATATGTCAAAAATCAAAACCTCAGAATTTATCCACAAAAACAGATTTAGATTCTATTTTACCGAGTAAATCCCTGGAAATTCTGTGTACTGACATCAGTGGACCGCATCCAGCAAGCTCTGGAGGCGTCAAATATATCTTAGCTTTTTACAATATATTTTCTAAACATGTAAAACTTTATGCTTTAAAATCCGCCACTGCAAATGCTATAATACGAAGATTCTCAAGTGATTACCTGACGCACGTGGGAAAACCTAAAGCAATTCTGTCAGATAATGCAGCATACTACTCTGGGTACAAATGGAGAAATTTCTTGAAGGACAATAACATTAAAAGTATATTTATTTCAAGGTTTAGTCCACAATGTAACGCGACTGAGAGACTTTTCCGAGAACTAAACCGATTCATGAGGACCTATATTTCATCAAAACATACTAATTGGGTGTCCTACCTAAGTCTTTTCGAAGACGTACACAATAACTTAAATATTTACAATACAAATTACACACCTAACGAGATCATGTTCAATTGCAAACAGAACGATCAATGGATAGAACCATTACCTAAGTTGTCAGACAAGGAAATCACACCTGAACAGAAAATAAAAGAAGTATTGACTACACTGACACATCACGCACAGATACGAAACAAACATCACACAAACATAATAAAGATAAAACAAAAATTCAAGGTAGGAATGCTTGTACTACTTCGTACTCATCATAAATCTGTAGCACTCAAACGACGCAACGCTAAGTGGCGTCTGCTATATGAAGGACGTTATATAATTGTTAACATACCGCATCCTGGTGCGTATCTGTTACAACATCCTAGAACTAACAAAATTATCGGGCTATACGCACACCGAGATCTTAGAGCATTTCATGCTAAATAATGTCAAAGTCATACCCATGAAAACATTGCTAAGCAACTCGCAAAACTCTGTTTGCTACAACACAGATAATAAGTAGTATAGAAATTTTCATTTCAGCGGTTCCAGTGACGCAGTTGAAGACAGAAGAACTTTTCTTTCAACGCCGCGGCACCACCGAGAAGACTGAATATTAAAGTAAAATTTATGATTACGTAGCAGTGAATGATATATTAATTTTTCACGGAACATTTGTGACTGTAGGTACCACTGACTTGGTATGACACCTGACGAACCCACAGACGTCATCTGTGAAGCGATCTTTTACTTCGAGAAATAGATTAGACGCACATCTCTCAGCAAGAAAAGCATCTACCAGTAGCCAAGGCCACACAGGCACTATACACACACGCACAAAACGCGAGGAATCTAACGGCTTTCCGTCTCTTATTATTTTGAATATTCATTGAGTAGTGAAAACGCCTGGTCTTGCCTATTGATGTAATGAATGTTGTGTCTAACCTATCTTAATTTCAGATGACATCACAAAAAACATCGATAAAATCCCAGCAACACCGTTAAAGAGGACGTAAATATCTGCAATTCATGTAATCAAATGTGACACAATGTAATAATTTATAGCTATGTAATGATGATGTAAACATGTTTATGTGTAACTGTATTATGTTTATGCTAAGAAAATATGTGACGTGTGTATGTATGATTACTTATGTTTTTTTTTTTTTTAAACTGATGTATAATGTAACTGTTACTATGTGAAAATTTGAACGATAACGAGTGCCAAAATGTGAAAAACTTAAAAAAAATTGCGTAGTGAACCACTGTTAACGGACATTAACGTACATTACTAAGTCTGCAACTACGCAGAAACCTATGTGTAAGAAACTGTTAATGACATTTATCATGCATCGTACCTTTGAAAACGCGATGAACGATTTCTTTGATAAGTAACTACGAACATTTAGGTGAGCTATATTTAGCAAAAAAACTGAAAATGTGAAGTGCGTAATTGGTGCATCGTCTAGTGACATTACTACAGTATCTAACTTCAAGATGTTAACTGGATTAAATGGTCACACCGTGCCTGTCCAGAAAACAACACGACGAGTGGAAGAATTTTGGTTGGAACTTCAGGGAATGGAATGTTCTCGAAATGTGACGGACACACTTACCTGGACTGTCCAAGGATCGACGTCAGCTATGTGCCGTCCGAGGTTCTGCAACCAAGCTTCCACGGAATATCGAAAAAGAACTGCATATGGACCAATTACTCGACGGGTCACGTCTGATCTGTAATAGAAAATGCTTTTTGTCACAACGAACTGCATCACAACGACTATAATGGAAATAGGAAATGGACATGCTTATTTATCAATCACGTTGTTATACAGCGATGTTACTGTGATCAAAAAACTTTACCACGACGACACTAACCTGTGAAAAATTATTATGCAGCAGATGAATATAAACTGTAATAACGACACGATGTGTATAGGTCAACGGACCTGAAACAAAAAGACATTTTTCTTTGAAGCATTTCAATGCAATACTATGTAACTAAGAACATTCAACAATCTAAAGTTGTATTGTATTATAACAAATATTGTAATTTTAAAACTAAGTTACCTGTCATAGAATATAGTCTTCATATGTAATCTTGGTGGAATATTTTCTTTGTGCACCGACTAAGAAATGCGCGCGCACACGAACAATATGAACTGCAATACTGTGCCGCGTGATCTAAATTTACGATATAACGGCAGTGCCGGAGTCACACAGACGCTTCTGCGCATGCGCGCACTCTATTTTGCCAACATAAGAACTTTTACGGCGCACGCGCGTCATTCAAATTTTGTGTATAATATACAGTCTAATGTAAGTCATGTAAATAGTTGTAGATAACTTAGATTTTCTTGTGCCTTTAGGTGAATTGCTCGCCTGCAGGTGTGTCCTTTCGCCTCGCAATTCAGGGGGCAATATAAAGGCACATTTGCATGCCGTGCGTGAGTTTCCTCGGAAACGCGATATCTTAATTAAATAATTAATCTCTGACAAATAAATAAAGCCTATGGCACAGAACTGCAGCGCTATGTCACTGATAAAACAAAATACAATTAGGACACTCTTATGTTTTATTAAGAAGTAGGTCTGGAGCGGGGAAGCACGTATATTTTATTAACTGGCACACCGCCCTATTTGATGTTATATAAGAACACTGCGAGTTGCAATCTTACTAGGCACTCGATTCTGTAAAGAATTTATATTTATGAAAGTAAGTAGAATTATTTAACTGTAGGCTTATTCGTTGAATATATCTGATTTAACTGTGTAAACTTTTTATGTTTAGTAGACAGTCACCTCTGTACGACGTATTCACATGGCTGGCAAATTATTCATTTTGAGTCCGCACCTACCGCAGCAGTCTTTGGAAACGATTTAAATACGAAGTCCGATTATTTGAGTCTTATTTCACGGTCAACTACGAATAACATTGCATTTACGAAAAAGCCATTGTCAAGCGTCTGATACCTAATAATTAAACGTCCACGTTCCAGATAAGCAAACATTAATTACAACCAATCACTATAATACATAATTAATAATTAATATAATACTTTATTTTATTTATTTTATAATACAGTACAGTATAACACAATCATAGCATAAAAAAGGTGAATATATCCTGGGCAGATTTTATGATTTAAAAGAAGGAAATTAGCTTTTCAACTTACCTGGCATCTTCAGAGACATTTAAAGCATTTTGACGTATTCGCGCTGTTTGATAGCTAATCCTACTTCCACAGTACAGTGAGCTCTCTTAGCTGCAAAGTGTTGGCACACCTACATCTTGAAATTTGTGTGCCACAGATCCCGATCCTAGGTCAGAAATCCAGAAACTTCGCCAGCCATAGTAAACGAAACGTAGTATGGCTGAAGAGCATACACGTAACAGCTAAAAAAGTTTTTGTAGTGGTACAAAATTTCTGGGGGTGGATTTGTTCCTGGGGAAACGGTAAAACAATTGTTTTTGATTCCTGGGTGGGTTCAGGTTTTCCCTGAGAGGATCATTCGCCCCACAGACCGTTACATGTATAGTGAGAGGTGTAACAACAAACCGAGACGACGTTATTGTACTACTTGTGGTGTGGGGGTAGTGTCTTTGCTTAATAGTCAAAACGTTCTCGGCCCTAGTACCGAACCTCTCCACCTCTTACATTTTGAATAAAAATTATCAGCAATGACGGCCAAAGACTTCCGGAATTAGAAGTCACCCTCACTCAGCCAACAGCCTTATAAAAGAGGACGGAGGAGCTGACAGGGGTTCGGGGCAATTTCTTCTCTTTGAGGTGGGAAACTGCCCCTAAAGGCGGAAGAATCAGCAATGATCAACTGCATGAGGATGCTGAAGGCAAAGGAAACCACTGCATAAAAGACACGTAATCTGTATCCACAGGACATAGGCCGATTACTGAAAAATGATACCAAACTGGTCCTCCGTTCGGATCCCCGGGAGCACACTGTCGAGGGGGAGGTGTCCACGAGAAAAAAGGTTGAATAACCAAAGAAGGGATAACGATCCATGAGTCGGCCGTGGAATGTCAGAAGTTTGAACGTGTTAGGGGAGCTGGAAAATCTGAAAAGGAAAATGCTAAGGCTCAGTCTAGATATAGTCGGGGTAAGTGAAGCGAAAAGGAAAGAAGACAAGTGGAATCTGGATTCGCAGGACAAAGCGGATCAGGTTGTGGAAAGGGGCCAAGGTCAATTACTGTTAGTTATACTGTTAGTTATTCCTTAAACCAATGCACAGTTTTCTTTTTAAAACAACAAAAATCAATTCATGGCTGAGGGCCCAAGTAACTTCTCCAGAATAAGTTTAAATGATTGCTTTTAAAACGCTAGGATTTAAAGTGACTGCTGAAGGCCTTACTTAAGTAAAATTACAATATCTTCTCGGCTAAAGGCCGAAATAATGTTTCAGATCAGCTAAGGAAATTCTTTAAAAGCTAAGCATTTACCAATTCCGGCTAAAAGCCATATTAAGGAAAATTCAAGTTAATTCTTCGGCTGAAAGCCTGATTTAAAAAAGATTCTTTACATAATAAAGAGAGACCTTAAAGATAAGTTTTTACACAGTAGAACAGAAAAACATCTAAAGAAAACTAGAAGTATCTTGTCAGATGAAGGCCCAAACAATTACTCGAGAATAATTAAAGACAACCTTAAGATAAACATTTACAGAGCACGGCTGAAGGCCGTTTCAAGAATTCAAGATAATTAAAGAGAAGCCTTAAAGACAATGATTTACATATTAAAGCCACAGATTCTAAAACAAACGCGGCTGAAGGCCTAAATACAGAGCAACAAGAATTTTAAATGAAACACATCTGAAGGCCTAATCTTAAAGTTGTTATGAAGTTCAGCTGAAAGCCATATACTAAACATAAAACAGACAATATTAATACACGGCTGAAGGCCTGGCACAGTACCTGCGACCAAATAAAATGGCAATCACAAACAACAACAGTGGTGGTAAGAAGTGTTCCAAGGGTCGGCCTGGGAAGAAAAGTCTAACCACAGTTTAGGTGAGACAGACAGCCAAGCTTAACACTAAACAATCAGGTTGCAACACGACCTACAGACGGCTGACTAACCAACGAACCGTCCAATCAATTCCCTTCCACCCGACCAACGGCACGAAAACCAATAGTACCAGCGAAGACGAGGATCGCAGCAGGATTATGTCTTAATAATTGGCGTATAAACACAGTCAAGGCACCATAAACACTCAAAGAGAAAAGGGGAACAACAC
The DNA here is from genome assembly GCF_021461395.2 of Schistocerca americana. NCBI lineage: Eukaryota > Metazoa > Arthropoda > Insecta > Orthoptera > Acrididae > Schistocerca > Schistocerca americana. The sequence continues at coordinate 223,758,976 of NC_060120.1, read as the reverse complement.
CAAGCTGTCGAACCACACCCCATGTCGGACAGCATCAAGACGGCGAGGAAAAAACACTGCCGCAAAATTACGGTAACGACAGTGCAGGTAACTGGAACGTTAACGGCCGCAAAGCAGAAGATACCGCTGGTGCACTTCACTAATAAATTATAATCATTTCAAAGGTTAAACACCACACAGGGAGACGGCTGACAACACACCATCACGTTGCTGCTTGCAGGGACAGCCCAGGATGCAACAACCAGCAATCAACGAAGAGATGTCACAACGGTTGAGTTATCATGACAGGCTCACTGATTACTCAACTCCAGTATGCAGGTGCGGTGGGCGACGAACTTAGCAGTTCTTACAGCTAGTGCCACACAACTCCGACGCCATGTGCACGCCACCAGTGGCCCCGGCCTGATCACACACTGCGGAGATTTCCTCGTTGCTCCGCCGCAACTGATCAACTGTCACACACACAATGACACGGAAATATAACTGCTACACCAAATAAGTTGCAGCAGTACTAGTATCGATAAACGCTGCTGCGATTTATGAATAAAGAATTTTTTTAAAATATGCTGCTGCTGCCACTGACGAGGAAAGTGAGCAACTCGTTCAGATAGTAACCGAGTGGTGAAAAAATCCCCAAAAGGAAAAACGAAATTAACGAGAGCCGACCATGGCTCAACAAGGATTGCTGGTCAGATGAGTATAGGGTAATATCAACAGCAGAATAAAATGGAATAGTTGGAGTAGAATTCGTTATGAATAGGAAAGTAGCTCGGAGAGTGTGCTACTGTGAACAATCCATTGATAGGTTTGTTCTCATCAGAAATGACTGCAAACCAACATCGACAACCTTATTTCAGGTACGCACGCTGGCGTCAGAAGCCGAAGATGAAGGGATAGAGAAATTATACACCGATGAGCGGAAACACCATCAACAAGCAGTTTAACAGCGTGTTGTTCCACTTTTCAAACACAGTACAACAGATGTTCCAAATGTATGGATTCTACAAGTTCTTAACTGGATTCCGAAGTACGTGGCACCAGATATCTACGCACAGATCAAGCAGTTCCCGCAAATTACGGGCTGGTGGTTTACGGGCTCGCAACTGGCGCCCGATATGCGTTCCACTGGGTACACATCAGGCACGTTTGCTTGATAAGACATCAATATGAGTTCACTATAATGCCCCTCAAACTAGTGTAGCAGTATTACGACCTTGAACACAGACAGTTATCTAGCTGGAAAATGCCACCGCCAAAGGGGAGATTTCAAGCATGAAGCGATGCAGGTGGTCCGCAATAATATTGATGCAGTTCAGTGCAATCACGATGCCTTCGATTACCACCAAAGGTGTCATGGAAACCCAACTCAATGCACCCCACAGCATAATACTTCCCTTAACGGCCTGCGTCTGTGAATCTCAGTCATCGATCTGGTGTAATAAGAAATGCAATTCAGTCGACAGACGACACGTTTCAATTGATCCACGGTGAAAACTAGGTGATGCTGTGTCCATTGAAATCATAGCTGACGATGACGTTGGGTCAACACAAGAACATGAAGGGGTCGTGTGATGTGGAGTTCCATGTTCAAAATGGCCTTTAAACGCAGTCCTCCGAAACAGTTGACCTTTACGCTTTTTGATGAGACGTGATCGTCGACCCACTCGTTATTCCACCACTCGTTATTCCACCACTTTCCATAGGTGCTTATGACTGTAGTACGCCAACAGGCGACCAGCTTCACCGTTTCAGAGATTATCTTAATGCCAAAACATTGTGCCCTCTGTCAAATCCGCCTACATCAGTGGATTTCCGCATTTGCGGTCCTTATCTTCGCTATAATGACTGCCCATTCGTGTCTGTACCGCTTACATTCTTTCCTTATTGAGTCACGTGCCCGCAACACCTACAGGAGGCATTCAGCCTCGCAGTGGGCAGTGGTTATAATGCTTTGGTTCATTAGTGTATGAGGATACCGAACGTGAAATTCAGTACGTAAAGGCAGATGAAAATCTAATCGTCATGTGTTACTGGAATGCGGTTGTAGAGAAAGGAGTAGAAGAAAATGTTACAGGAGACTAAAGGCTTGATACTAGGAATGAGAGAGGAGAGAGACCATCTGAGTTCTGCAATAAATTTCGACTAGTAATAGCGTACTTCGAAAGGGCAGCGAAATACGGAAAGATTTCAGTTAGGTTGTATCATGGCCAGACACAGATTCCGAAGATGATACTGAATTGTAAGGGGTACCCTGGAGCAGATACAGACTCAGATCCAATATTGTAGCAATGAAGAGTAGGCTGAAATTTAAGAGGTTAGTAATGAAGAATTAATGTGAAAAGAAATGGGATATCGAAGAGCTACAGAATGAAGAGATACGCTTGAAGTTCTGTGAGGCTATAGGTACTGAGTTAAGAGATCACTAAGTAGGAAGCTCGTTTGAAGAGAATGGAGATGTCTAACAAGGACAGTCACAGAAGGTGGAAAGAGAAACACAGGTGCAAAGGAGTTAAATACGAAGAAACCGTGGGAAACAGAAGGTATACTTTAGATGATCGACGGAAGAAGGAGGTACAAAAATGTTCCGGGAAATTGAGGAGTACAGAAATACAAGTCGCTTTTGAATGAAATAAATAGGAAGTGCAGAAAGCTAAAGCGAAAGGGCTGCTTGAAAAATCTGAAGAAATCGAAAAAAAAAGATTGTCGGAAATATTGACTCAACATATAGTCAAAACAACTGTCTATGAATCTGAAAGCAAGGGTAGCAAGAATACAATGGGAATTCCACTTTTAAATGCAGAGGAGAGAGCGAATATGTGGAAAAAGAACATTGGAGGGCTCTATAAGGGCGAAGGCTGACGTGATAGAAGAAGAAACAGAAGTCGATATAAACTGATGAGTTAAAGCAGAATGCCCAACTGCTTAATAGCTTGTTTGTCCGTCTTTGGAACCAAAAAATTCACTAACTCTGCGTATGATGGTTACGACAGTTTGTTGGTAGTTTCGTGAAAGTAGGTAGCATTAGATATCTACGCACAGGTCATGTAATTCGCGTAAACAACGGGCAGTTGATTTGCGTATGCAGTGATGGCGCCCGTCAGCGACCCAAATGGGTCCCATAGGATTTACATCAGGCGAATTTGCTAGCCGAGACATCAACGTGAGTTTACTACAATGCACCTCAAACCACTGTAGCACGACTATGGCTTCGGGTCACGAACAATTATGCTGCTGAAAGATGAGATCGCCGTCGGGATGAAGGGATGCAGGTGCTTCGCACCTGTCAGCGTGTCCTCCATTACTACCACAAGCACCATGTAAGCGCAGGAGAATGTCTCTCGTAGCATGACACTGCTCTCACCAGTGGCGCGCAGCACGTTTCGAGCCATCGTTCACCTCGATGACGGCGTTCGTGAAGAGATCCATCGACTAGTGTAACAAAAATGTGATACACCCCAAGAGCCGACACATTCCCATCGGTTGACGGTGGAACCCCGATGGTCCCGTGCCCACAGAAATTGTAACTGACAACGTCGTTGGGTCGACATGTGGACACGTAGGGATGATCTGCGGAGCTCCATGTCCAACAATGTTCGATGAACACTCGAGCGTTCACCATCATTGTGCTCTCTCGGCAGAGATGCCACAGATCGCCTTCTATCCTACTTTAGGGAGCAGACAAGCCTCCGAACCCCAAGTTGTGTGAAGAGTCGCGGGCATCCAATGATTTAGCACCTAGTGGTAGTTTTACTGTCCGTCTACCTCTTTCAGTAGTTGCTCAGGACAGTAGCACGTGAACACTCGACCAGCTTCGCCATTTTCGAGATACCCGTTCACAGGCTCTCCGTAATAATAATCTGCCCTTTGTCAAAGGCGCTTATACAAATGGATGTCCCCATTTACAGCCCACATCCTCTATAGGATGATTGCCAGTCCTTGTGTGCTTACATACCGTAACAGGGCATTAAGTGGAAGGTCTGGTGGTGAGAAGGTAGGCTTAGTACAACAGTTCTAAGCATAATTTTTTTTAACCCAAACTTTTAAAAACAACACGAAATAATTGATTTAACAAACATGCCAAAAAAGTTTACAATGAAACATTTAATTTAACGTAATGTGGTACCTTTGACAAGAAAAACTTAACACCCACATGTGAATATAACACATGTGCTCATCCTATCAAAATTACTGCTGAGCCACATAGTATCCAAGGTGTCACAGATACCGACCAAAGGAATCTTGTGTCCGGACCACGTCATGTAGCAGGTTGGTGCAGTCCGGGGCTCCGCTCTCCCGTCTCGCTCTCTAGTTGCAACATTTCTCCACGTATCTGACTCCGGCCGTCCCTCGTGACAGTAGGCAGGGGGCGACACTTGAATGGCGCTGGTTGCGCCATACTATAGTACCGATGCGGGAAGGTTGCGCGCGACATTCAGAGGCGACGGACATGTGGCGATGATACCATCGGCACATTCTCCCCCGCCAATACCACCTATGAAACTTGGACCATGCATTAGCCTCACCGGAATGCTTGGTAACACATATACTGAAAGGGTCCTGTAGCCACCTTTCATTAGTCCGGTAGCCCATTTTCATTACCATTTCTCTTTCTTTTCCTTGTTTCTCTTTTCTCTTTACTCTCATAGTGGCGTGATTGAATGAATGTGGTTGTGTGTCACGTTGCTAGACGGTGGCGTAGTCTGCTGCAGAAAGTCTGCGATAGTCGTACAGATTCAGCAGGAGTTGTACAGAATAGCCAACTCTCGTAGTGGTCAAGTCGGCAAAGAGGTTTTCGCTACTTGTGAGAAATCCACCTGCGTTAGGTTGGTGCCGGAAATGGCATCTTTGGGTTTTCCGGGCCACGCGGAGCGTGGAAGAGGCTGGAGAAGCGGGAGGCAGTCTGCCGCCGGTACGGGAAGCGTCCACAGCTGTGTTCCAGTCGAAGAAGGGTGAGTTAGACTGACCGCGTGGCGCGTTGTTACTAGGCGAGGGGAGAGCTGTTAGCTTTTGGTCTCGCTTTTCAACTCTGAAAGATTGCTTTGCCTTGTCGCAGCAAGGAATGCAAAACTTTGGTAGATGTTTCATTTAGTAAATTTCTATAGCAGATTTGCATCTACCGGAAGAGCGCCACACAAAGGTGTCGATATGAAGTGAGCACTCGCTTCTGTATGAATCTCTGTTTGCCTTCAGCTGTGCCTGTATAAACTTTCATTTTTCTAAATATTAGTAGCTTTGCCTTCTCGTAAATTTTCCTTGCTTTATGTATCTTTCGTCCGTGGGGAGCCGACCACGTGGTTGAACATTAAACTTTTGTTGGGCTACCGTCATCACTAACTGTCCGATCGCATGTTTGTTTTAGATAGTGTTAACATGATTGTGTGATGTGATATTGTTGGAATTTGGCACTATACCTAGAAATTGTGTCTCCATAAACCACGTGTTATCAGGAATCGTGTACATGCCTCACATCCTTATCTTAGGAATAAATGATTTTATCTACAATTTTCTCTTGTGTTCCGAGATTACGTTTTTGCACCTAAGCCACTCACCTCGTAGCTTTCCCGCTAGCACATCCAATGCGTTTCCTTACGCACAGGTCCAGTGATTAGTCTCCCCTTGTATTTCATAACAAATTCTTTAGATGAAGTCTTATTTTCAGGTGTGTTGCTGGGAGCTGATCTTATGCAGTGTTCATGCATTTTCTATTTTATTTTAAATGTTTGATTGTCGTGAACAGTGCACAGGCAATACTATTAATTACATCGTATCCGCTATGAGCGACCTCACAACGTATGCATTTTTGTGAGTTTTTGGTCTGTGATCAAATTAATTTATTTTCCGACTCGACCAAACCTTCGATTAGTTGTATGGTTAGAGTCGGTGGCGACCCTAATCTTCTCAAGTTAACTTCGCAAGCAATAAGTATTTACATTCCCAATAATAACGTAATAACACGTAGTAACAGGTTAGTTACACGTGGCTTACCCTGCTCACGGATTTCGGTAAACCAGAGATCTTCTGATGAGCAGTGAGGGTTAGTTATTTTCGGTTGGATGTGCTAATTGGTTTATTGTGTTTCTGTGGTACAGAATTTACGTGAATTTATGATATAAGTGTGCATTTTCTTACATGTTTTATCTTGTATATGTATTACTGTATAGACATTGTGATTTAGTATTCAATTGTGTTACAAGTGTGGGTTGATTCTTGTCCTGTGAGGTGTATCGGTGTCATATAGTAAATCTTGGGTGCTTTGTGGGGACTGTGAGTCCATTAGGAGACTTTGGCATTATTCTTGTTGTATTTTGGAGCACGGAGTAACTATCCTTATGATGGAGACGCGTAGCTGTTCAGGGAGCCGCGATCGGAAAAACCTGCCAGACAATAACCCTGAACAAGGACGAGGTCAAAACGTCGAGTCCGACCGGGAACGAAACGCTGAAAACGCAAGTACAAGTGTTGTACATCCTGAGCCCGTTGTAGTGATTTCGAATCATTCGATAGATGCAAATTCATTACAGACTATGCTACGACAATTACTAGACAGTAATAGGAGACATATCGAGGAAGTGAATAAAAAACAAGCGGAAGAAAATAGGAGGCATATCGAGGAAGCAAATAAAAGATTGACTAGTGAAATAGTAGAGGGTGTTGGGGAGAAACTGGCGATCATTGACCAACGCATCTCCGCCTTAGAAGAGGGGCAGCAAGTCATTAGCAAGCAGGTGATGGAGCAAGAAGAAATGTTCGCTGGGAATATACGTATGCTAGCAGAACAATGCCAGAGTGAACAAGCGGCTCTTGAGTCCCGAGTAGGACAAAATTCCGCCAGGGATCTCCGCTAGTTAGCAGAACAATGCCAGAGTGACCACGCGGCTCTTGTGTCCCGAATAGACACTGCGGCTAAGTGCCCGGTCCACCTCAGCGCGCAGGTAGAAACCCTCAGCCAGGCGATAATAGCTCTCGAGCGAGAGCAAGGGCTTACGCAAACACAACAAGACACGGCCCACCGAGAGGTGCGAGAAGAAATAGCCAGGATCTCAGACGCAGTGGCGCGTAATTCTGGCAATAATAGGGAAACGATTACCTCGTCATCAGCGGATGCAGACGAAATACGGTCGGTAACGAAATGTCCGCGTGGACAGTGTGAAATAGAAATACAACAAAGAGGGGTTACCGAGGGAATATGCGAGCGCATGGCCCGTTTAGAACTTCACCTAAAAGGGTTAAAGGCCCATGAAGTTGAAAGAAATGAACGAAAGGGCCATTATTCCGACGATGATTCTAGGAACGGTGGCGAATTTGATCATCGTCACGATCACAGATCTCGTACCAGGCGGGAACGGCGCGGATACCCCCAGAAACGTTCGCCAAGGGAAACTCACGAATTTGACTTTAAACATTTTCTAACGGTGAGGAAGTTTGAAGTCTTCCGTAACTCGGCTACGGGGATTCACCCGCGGGCCTGGTTACAGCAGTTCGAGTTCTCCCTTCCTCCTACGTGGCCCAGTGCGCACAAAATAGAGTATATGTGCGGCTACCTCGAAGGTGAGCCAGCGGCGCGGATGAGGTCAATTGCACGCAATTGTTACACAGTCGGGGAGTTTCGTCTACACTTCCTGTCGATCTATTGGTCAGTGGCAGCGCAGAGTCGTGTAATACACGGACTCATTAAGCTACCAGAGTTAAACCGGTCGAAATTCTCCAGCCCTGTGCAGATGTTCGAGCACATGCTGCAGGCGAATGAACATCTTGACGATCCTTATGGACCTGAGGAAATTATTCGTATTTGCCTGGAAAAGTTTCCAGTGCAGTTGCGGCACGTTATCCTTGCAGGACGATTTAAGGATGACGTAGAGGGGTTTCGCAATCTCCTTTTAGAGCTTGAGTGCGATGCGAATGGCACCACGCAGAATTACAGTCAGAGCGCCTACGAGCAGCGGCCGCGCTAGCGAAGCCGCAGCCGTAGAGACAGGTGGCAATACAGACGTAACGGGTCGCCTGAGTGTTACAGAATTCGCGAGCGTTGGCAGCGCCGCTACTCCTCATGGAACGCGGGTAGAACGAACTATGCCATTGGTCATCATTCGCCTAGAGGAAATCAAAGACACCCCCGGGAGTTTAGAAGATATGTTAATGAGCAGAGATTTAGGCGCAATTATAGCGGACCTAGGAACGGTAGTCGTGATCGACCACAGAATAATTATCGAACAAGCAACAACAGGGGTGCTGTAAACAGTACGGGTGGTCCTCCAGTGGGTGTTGAAATTCGTCCCCCAAACCCGCGTCACAATCCGCCACATGACCCTCATCAAAGGGATCAATGACTAGCGGCTGACTCGGTTGGCGTCAACTTAATGAGGACCAGTGCTATTGATGTGCATTTGGTAAAGGGAGACGATATTAGGGAAGATTTGTTGAGGGAGGACCACAGTATTGGTGTGCCCGCGGTAAACCCAGTCGCTTCTGTTTCGTAAAATTACAGTGTATATTTTCCAATGTTTTGATTCACTCTAGTGTGGTTAAAATTAAAGTGTATATTTTCTATGAATTGTAAAGAGTCCCCCAATATATGTGTAGTTATTTCTTCCTCTAAGCAGAAAAGAGTAGTGTTATGCAGCTTGAAAACGTCTGAATGTGAATGATTATGAGGCTCAGATCAAGCGTTTCCTTTTACGGTATGATGGCTTTTGTTTTTTTTTGATGATTAAAAAGGTATCGGGTATGTTGGTGTGGCGGGTCAACGGTCGTAAGGTAATTCTTGATGATAAATTACAGTTGTAGTGTTCTTATTCCCCTTAGGTGAGCATGATTCAGTGAGATTTTTCAAATGTACTGCGATGTTGATGAAGCGACTTGGTGACTTGTAGGCGAAGAATTTGTATACGAAGGGAGATTAATAGTGTTTGATTTTCAGAGTTGCCGTCTTATAAGATATTTGGAAAGTGTAACTTGCCGCCACATACTACTAGGTACGGTTGAGGGCACCAGAATGTGAAACCCCAGAAGACGTTATGGAAACAGCTTATTAACTCAAGCAACTTGATATTTAATAGAGAATCTGTGCGACTACCTCCAAGCTGAAATAACATGATGGCAGGTGAGGACCCCCTGGGGACATGTGGTGAGTAATTGTGTAATATTATGAGTATCTTATGACAGCAGTAAGTTGGGTACTCGTGGCTCTGGACAATGGATTTCTTGTGACAGTCTTTTGTATGTAATTATAGGACAAAGTGTTTATGTGTTTGCTAATAGGACAGAATGATTTTTATTTCTATTGTTATGCCCACTGACCTTTTGCATTAGTCTGATGAATAGATGTTGAAACATTTACCATGCCAGATGTGGCTTGAATGAACCTGCTGTGTCTCATTAATCATAACTTGTATTATGCAATGTCCATAGAAAAGAAGTGTCGGAAATGTTTCACAGATCAGCAAACGTGTGCTGCAAACCTTGGAGCAGCAGTCAATGAACAACGATATGGATATTGGTGTTGAAAAGAATATTTTGTTTATATGTGGGAATTGTAGTCGGGCTATATGGTGATGGTGACTAGTACGAGCTCTGTAGATTGTGTGTGAGGGCGTAGTTAGTAGGTATAGTTTTGTGTCTGTAGTTAGCAGCGGCGCCAAATCCTATCCAAACCCTGACCAAATCTTGTACAAGATCTACCCTAAGTGATAGACAGCAGATGTAATGCTGGAACTATATTTTATAAAAAGGATTTTTTGTTTGTTTGAATATTGGTTATGTAATTTTCCTTATTGTTTTTTATTAGTAATGTTAAGAAGGCCCTTTTTGTCAAGTTAATTTTGGGCACTATTCCATGTATTGATCAGGAGTGAGAAACTCCGATGATTTTGTGGTAATCTGTACACATGATATTTTGTAACAATCTCTGTGAGCGCAGTTCTCAAGTGGGTGTAAGGCCGCCTCCGCATCAGAAAGCACAGGGCTTGGTCCACCGACAGGCGTTGCAAAACCCTGCTGTCAACGGCGAGGCAGTGGTGCGGCGAGGGGTCACAGCTGTTTCCCCATCAGAGGGGAGGGGATGCTGGTCTTCTCCCAAGCCCAGGCTCACACTGGGGCCCGCAGGCGTGTCACCACGGCAGCGCCAGCTGATGGCCGGCGTTCCACTCCATGCGCTAGCCATCTGACAAGCGAAAGGGAAAGTATGACGCACACCAGGCGAGGCCGCCGATCCCTGAGCGCCGCTAGTCCAGACGGCCGCTGCTGTGTGGTAAAGCCCACTGCCCAGAGGGACACGGGTCCCACCACTGACGCATCAGCTGAGACGGTGCAAAGAGGTGATAAGCGGGTCTCAAGCCCGACACCCGCACGAGTTTACGTCGACCTCGATGCGACGCAGAAGAGCGCGTGTCTCTCCATTGACACGACAGGAGACAGGGGCGTGTGTCGTAAAACACATTCCTCCGCTACACACGGACGACGACCGCCAAGCCGCCTTCTCGATGATGAGCCAGGGCCCACAAGCGGCGATGTCCTGCAAATCTGCAACGCCGAACCATCCCACAGTATGGACGCAGAGGGTGGAAACGGGCACGAGGCAACGTCACGGGGTGCTGTCTAGGATGAACAACCTGGGTTACAACGGACGTTACAATCAACGCCGCTGCGAACTCCCCAGTTCAGTGTTGTGGTCCCCTAGTAGCTTATCCTCCAAGTCGCCTTTAGAAGAGACGCCCACCCCAGCACCTAAAGAGAATACCCAGTGAAAATACCATGTGACAAAACTGCAAAATGACAGCGTGTCAACGAGCTGGTTTCTGGATGTGTCTTTGTACTCATGTCTTATTTTCCATAGTTGGTTATTTACCAGCTGTCATTCATTGGTTCATTGGTTTCATTAATGATTTTGTGTCACTGTATTTGTTATGCACATTGAGCTTTGCACTTTCACGTAGAAGTTTTTATATATGTCAGCACCAGCTGACACTCCTTTGGTCCTTGGTAATGATTTTGAATCATTGTATTTGTTTATATATGTATATATTTTGTGTACCTGTTCATCTATGTCTCTATGCTAACTCTGATAGTTGGTTAAAGCAACTTTAAATAATAGCTCACATTTGTTGTCGTAGTAGGTCAGATGACATGATGTTAGTATACATTATCACGCTTAATTTATTTTGTTCTGTTTGCCTTGCGGACCACATGAGGTCACAATTATTGACTAAGGTCAGATAAAACTCATTCGGATATAAGAGATCAATCAATTCTTTTGTGCTGCTGTTTGCCTGTTGCACTTGTTGCTCGTTAGGGTATGTTTGTTTCGAAGACTGTTGGCGAATCTCCTAGCATGGCGAGAAAATTCGCGGCACAGTCTTCTCCGGGACGTTTGGGGTGATGAAAGGGTCCTGTAGCCACCTTTCATTAGTCCTGTAGCCCATTTTCATTACCATTTCTCTTTCTTTTCCTTGTTTCTCTTTTCTCTTTACTCTCATAGTGGCGTGATTGAATGAATGTGGTTGTGTGTCACGTTGCTAGACGGTGGCGTAGTCTGCTGCAGAAAGTCTGCGATAGTCGTACAGATTCAGCAGGAGTTGTACAGAATAGCCAACTCTCGTAGTGGTCAAGTCGGCAAAGAGATTTTCGCTACTTGTGAGAAATCCACGTGCGTTAGGTTGGTGGCGGAAATGGCATCTTTCGGTTTTCCGGGCCATGCGGAGCGTGGAAGAGGCTGGAGAAGCGGGAGGCAGTCTGCCGCCGGTACGGGAAGCGTCCACAGCTGTGTTCCAGTCGAAGAAGGGTGAGTTAGACTGACCGCGTGGCGCGTTGTTACTAGGCGAGGGGAGAGCTGTTAGCTTTTGGTCTCGCTTTTCAACTCTGAAAGATTGCTTTGCCTTGTCGCAGCAAGGAATGCAAAACTTTGGTAGATGTTTCATTTAGTAAATTTCTATAGCAGATTTGCATCTACCGGAAGAGCGCCACACAAAGGTGTCGATATGAAGTGAGCACTCGCTTCTGTATGAATCTCTGTTTGCCTTCAGCTGTGCCTGTATAAACTTTCATTTTTCTAAATATTAGTAGCTTTGCCTTCTCGTAAATTTTCCTTGCTTTATGTATCTTTCGTCCGTGGGGAGCCGACCACGTGGTTGAACATTAAACTTTTGTTGGGCTACCGTCATCACTAACTGTCCGATTGCATGTTTGTTTTAGATAATGTTAACATGATTGTGTGATGTGATATTGTTGGAATTTGGCACTATACCTAGAAATTGTGTCTCCACAAACCACGTGTTATCAGGAATCGTGTACATGCTTCACATCCTTATCTTAGGAATAAATGATTTTATCTACAATTTTCTCTTGTGTTCCGAGATTACGTTTTTGCACCTAAGCCACTCACCTCGTAGCTTTCCCGTTAGCACATCCAATGCGTTTCCTTATGCACGGGTCCAGTGATTAGTCTCCCCTTGTATTTCATAACAAATTCTTTAGATGAAGTCTTATTTTCAGGTGTGTTGCTGGGAGCTGATCTTATGCAGTGTTCATGCATTTTATATTTTATTTTAAATGTTTGATTGTCGTGAACAGTGCACGGGCAATACTATTAATTACATCGTATCCGCTATGAGCGACCTCACAACGTATGCATTTTTGTGAGTTTTTGGTCTGTGATCAAATTAATTTATTTTCCGACTCGACCAAACCTTCGATTAGTTGTATGGTTAGAGTCGGTGGCGACCCTAATCTTCTCAAGTTAACTTCACAAGCAATAAGTATTTACATTCCCAATAATAACGTAAAAACCCGTAGTAACCGGTTAGTTACAATACGTGGGGTAGTCTGAACGGGCGGAGCGTGCGAAGTGCATTATCATCAAATGACTCCACATGAAATTATTCACATGAGAGACAAGGTTTATAGAGAATCTCTGCGGGTATCTCTGATTGAGGGTCAATGATATCAATGTTTAAGATCACTTAGCGTAGAAAAGCAAATGACTCAGTCCACTACAACTCATAATATTGCGTATCCCCACTAATGTTTAATTTTAAGAGACTAAAGACCCTAAGGTATCCACATATTCGATATTCACAATTTCCAGCACAGAAACTTAACAAAATTATTTGGTTGCACCCACTTTAGCGTACGACTTAACCTGCGACAGGCCGGCTATTTTGAACCTGCGATATGTGGACCCAAAAAATTCGTTTATTTGCCGGTTTCTCACCAGGAGGGAATTACGTTTGAAAGCAAACATTAATCTCGCGGGGGTATCCTCACGGCTTCATGGGTAGCAGTATTGAAGGCATACCCAAACCATGATAAGGAACTATCCCAGCGACCCTGATCATTATAGTGGAATGCCATCAGTGCTGTCCTCAACTTCCGGTTCAACATTTCTGCCATAGACGGGTTCGGATAACATGGTGTGGTGGTAGTATGAAATACTCGCGCTTCGAAACAAAAGTTACGGAAAACAGTGGACTTAAAGGACGTTGCATTGTCAGAAACCAACACACGATAGGGTCTAAATACTCCAAACACAATTTGTGAACACCGTAAGGAGGCTTGCGAAGTTACATAGCGGGTAGGCATCAGCTGGCAAAACCGCGTGAACGCATCCACGCAGACCAAAATATAACGGTTTCCATCTTTCGAACTCGAAAGGGGTCCTACATAATCAATATACAATATCTCCATGGGCTCCATCACCTCTTCCGAAGCTAAGTAACCCTGCTTTGCGATCCCCACTGGCTTGCTAAACCCACACGTTTTACTCCCTGATACCATTTGCTTAATCTGCTGCTCCATGCCTCTCCGAGTAAAATGCTCCTTAATTTTTATGCGAGTCTTAAAAATCCCCAAGTGTCCACCTATTGGCGGTTCATGATAGTATTTGAAGACCATAGGGGTCAAAGTTTGAGGCAGCACTACCTTGGAGCACTCTTCCCACGGGTCACACAACAAAACGTTCCCCTTGAGGCAATAGGGCCTAGCAACCTCCCCGCGCTGTATTCCCTGTCTAAGCTTGTGCAGTACGGGGTCTTCTTCCTGCTGCAGAGCGACATCTTTGAACAGCAATGGCAACCCGCTCAAAATGGCACAAGTGAGCTCATATAAGTCTCGCGACAGAACCACATCACCCACAACCACACAGTTACTGTTATCCCGACCACTGGCCTCTCCGAAACCTCTCTTCGTCCTGCTGCTCCTCGAACTCCGACTCGAACATAAGCTGTCAGCCGATATTCGTATCGCCCACCTCGCTATTCTGTCTGTTCGCCTCGGTCCTGCAAGCACCCAACTAAGCGTCTGATGGTCCGTTTCCAACAGAAATGGTTGTTCTTCCCAGATATAATTTGATTTTTTCGCGCGCGAACAGGACTGCTAAGGCCTCAAGTTCGTATACGGAATACCTTGCTTCTAACGGAGAAAGACAACGTGAGGCGTAAGCGATTGGGCGTCTTCCCGTCTCTTCTTCTTGCAACAGAACTGCAGCGGCGCCCGACGTGGAGGCATCAGTCTGAACTATAACCTCCATGCTGAAATTGGCCATCGCTAACACAGAGGCGGTGATCAATGCTTTCTTTAAAGTCTCGAATGGTGCCTGCTGCGAAGCTCCCCACTCAAATTTTCTACTCTTCTTCCTAAGCTCGTTTGAGGGGGCAGCTAACTGGGCTAAATTAGGAATGAATTTTCAAAAGAAATTAATCATTCCTATGAAACGAACCGCGGCCTTCACATTTTTAGGGGCTGCGGATGAATAAATGGCCTCAGTACGACTTTGGTCAATTATCACTGCGTCCTGGGGATAATATACCCCAGGAAGGATATTTCACGCTGCGCAAACTTTAGATAGTTTGACAGTACATCCAGCTTTTCGCAACCTTTGGAGTACCTCGCAAACATCACAACATGCTCTTCAAATCTCTCACTAAAACTCACCAAATCATCAAAATAATGATACACACACTGAAACTTAAGATCCGAAAAACGTCTGTCGAGGATACCGGACAACACAGCTGCACCTGTCCATAACCCAGACCTAACTCTATTGTACTCATACAGTGACGAGTCGGTAGCAAAACCTGTCACCGGTTTCGATTTTTCCGCTAGAGGCACTTGATAATACGCCTGGTTCGAGTCAAAGGTAGTAAAATCCTTCGCATTGTGGAACCAGGGAAAACACGAATGCAAATCAGGGAAAGGTATAGACTGTAGCACAATATGATCTACCACCGATCTCCCCCTCTGGTAAAACCCCCTCCCTTCCCACCCTACATCCCAGAAATTGGTGGGAAAAAGACTCAGTTGATCGGCCATTTGGAGGGAAATCGATTGTTGTGTATGGAATATTGTTTTCTGGGATTCAAGGCAGTGTATGAAATATATGGAAATTGGTGGAAAGCAAGAATCTCATAACAGGAAATTCAAATTATACTGTTTATTTATAAAAAATTCAGTTTTTGGGGGTTGGATTTCTCTTGCTCATCATTCTCTGCTGTTTGGAAACATGTAGGTCTTGCAAGAAGCAATTACATGGGCCAAACAGGTTGTGTAACCTAATGTTCAGCACTGCTCTCTGGCTGTCTTAACCTAGTGTTTGGGTCTTTGTTGGTACTTAGCCAATTGTTCTGTTAAGTGGTTTTCCATGTCACCCCCATTTCCTTAAACTATTGTACTACATTTGCTACCAAATTAAGTAATCAGTTATGTCCTCCCACTATTCTCTGGTATACTTTTCGAATTTCACACGCTTTTGAACTCCATTTCTGGTGCATTCTTCTTTGTCATCCGTCCCCTTAAACTATTGTACTGCGTTTTACATAAAAATTATGCAAATTAACGTAGTTTTCTACACTTAACCTGCTGTTCTGCTCCATGTCGCCCCATCACGCACACCCTCCCCTTAACTGTTGTACCGCCAACACCGCATTATTTAAAAAAAAATTTATGCAAATTAATTAAATAGATATTTTTCACATGTATGGGGCAGTTTTTTTTTAAATTTTCAGCACCCTTTGTTTCGTAAAATCGATGGAATACAGTTTAAACAAAAGATTGCTAATAAAAAACACATCCCACCACTCGACATGCAACGCCGCCGTCACCGCCGCCCCCCCCCCCCCCCCATCGCCCCTACCACCACCGCCACCACTGCCCCTGGCCCCAACCCTATCCTGAACGCGGCCACCACAGCATCGCTCTGTTGTCTGTGGACTGCTCTCCCTCAGACTAGTGGGTTAGGGCTGCAGCAACCAGGCTGCTAGCTGTGGCCCGATTCTGCAGCGTCTCCTCCTCCACTGTCACGTCGCCAAATACGTGAGGTACAGCACACACTCCTGTCCAATTCAACAGAGAACAAGGCACTCTCACACCGATCCCATATGTGAAACGCCTCTGGGAAGCACATGTGTTTGCCATTGCTGATGCTGTAAATGTGGATACTGATGTTTCAGATCGTGTTATAGAAATCTGTTCCACAATAGCACAGGCTGCTTTCTCCATAGCGATCCTAACGGGACATACAAGCTGCATCCAGCCATGCATACCTGCCCCAACGTGACTGATACATCCCTGCGAAATGCACACATGTAGCTACACACCATCGCAAGCACATCTATAAGGTTCTCTATGTTATACTGATGTCATATGGCTATGTAAAATAAGAACCAAGTCGCCTCTCGGAATTTCTATAGTGTCCCAGAAATAGTTAACACTCGCTTTTCTAGGAGCTTTCATGATGTCTCAGCTTGTATGCATGGAAATACTTGCCCCAAAAGAACCTGTTTAAGAAAATAGCCAAGATTAACGTCGAATTCATTCTTCCTCATGGTCCTAACGCGTCACCCTGTCCATCACGTCTTCCCTTCCTGCTTTCAACATACACAAACGTTCTCACCGCTATGTAGAGACTCCTATATCCCAGTACAAAGGATGTCTTGAGAATAAATGTGGGAATATGACTGGCTCTTATCGAATTTACCTGCCGAATTACTGATGCCACAGGTGTGGAAGCGCTGTACGCCTTTTTTGTTTTCTTTCTGCAGTAGAGACTTTCAGCTGCAAAAAACTGTTTTATACAGATAGCCATATTGCACTCACAGTTAAACCCTGGATAGTGCCCTACACATCGTCAAATATGAAAAGAATCTTACTCAGTTACACTGCTATCTGATTGGGGAAAGGAGCTTGAATATTATAGTGTGAAACCGATCTAAAACCCAGCAATATATCACCACATACCGTGTCCATGTAGTAAACATACAATTCGTATCCTGCGCCATACAAAATCACCCATTTTACATCATTCGTACATATACCACAGGGACAGACAACATAAGCACATGCTTCGTAGGTATACTTGCGGCACTAGATATTTCCTGTGAGGTCAGGTGGTCATCCAATCCCAATGCATGACCAGAGCACCATCAGTGGATCCAAGTCACTCTCAGAACTGTAGTGGAAAGACTGACTTGTTTCCCCCTTGGCACAAATGCGTTACTGTTCCTGGTACGGACCTGCCTGATTGTTCGCTTTTCTACACACATCTCCAGATTCTGTCATTACAAGAACATATCTAATTTCGCATGGTTTGCTAGAATATCATACCATTTTCGCGGTACTTCTCGATATCAAACACATATCAATATGGCTTGCATGGCAGTATCGCTCACACAATGTAATTCCGAAGATACACACTGGAATTTATTTCTCTACAAACAGCGTGCTGTAAACCATAGAGTATTCCAGAAAATTATCCCGTCTGCAATGACCTTTACCTGAAGAAACCCAACGAAAGAAAAATAGAGTAAACTGATATATCCAATCTCTAATACCGATGTCGGTGATGTAACAGATTCCAAATTATCCCTATAATTTACAAAGTCAAATAACATGTTTCTCATGTCTAGAGAACCAGCAAACGTGTCTTCCACCTGCTAGATGCACACACTACAATCGATGTTCTCTCAACTAAATAAAGATGCGAAATTTGAAGAAGCCATCAACTGAACAATTTACAAGGACAAGAATAATGGACCCGTGCAAATACACGCCCATATTGAAACTTCTCAAATTTCAACACCATCACGAAAGCTGTCCAACACATACTAAGTATTAGTTTGCTATTCAGCCGTCTAGAGGACTACACGGTTAAGTCAGCTACATTCCTATACTCCAACAGGTCTTTCCATTCGGACAGCTCCTGCCGTTATCGGGAAACGTGAATCACTGGCATTGCATGCCAAGCACGCATGGGTAGAACCATCCTAGAAAACCGGTCACCTATATGTTTTGTCATTGTACCTACAATTAAACGTTCGATCCCAGTCTCAATTGAACGACATTCGACAATGAGCGAAATATCAGAAATACACCCTGCTGACGACTGTGGCTCTGGAAATAGAAATATCTGTACCATTCTTATGACCTGATATACTCTTCCCTTTGCTGTCACAATATTCCACGTCATATCCATACCGTCTTTTGCACATGTCTGGACACAAACACATACTTCATAAGCCTGATGCCCAAGGCATTTGCTAAGTCTAATACTTCGTCAATAATAGATAGCTGGCGATACGAAATAATACTGACCAAAAATCAACCATTGGTGGGCATGTCTAATAAGTTTTTCTTGCGAGCAGTACCTCTGTGTCTTAAAAAGAGAGGCGTAATCGTCTTACAGACTGTCAGATGCTAAAAGACACAACCATATTACCATCGCAAGTGGTCTTGGTTCTAAAGGTGCACACAAGTATCCATGTTTAAAAGCTATACTGGCTTTTTAAATCGAGGTATGGTTTTTCCAGACAAATACCGAGATGGTGATTGTAGGATTGTATATTATCAGAGCAGCAGTTCAGTTACACTTAGCCCACGATGCCACCTCATGATAAACATGCTGAATTTTGAAAGTGATTCTGCTAAGGAACGTGGTATGAAACCACTATCTGCAACTCCCCACGCCGCCAGATATTTCTCCAGTATTTGTAACGTACTCTGTCTCGATACCACGTCAGAGGTTCGATGATATAACCACTGAGTTATAGGCGATGACTGACTGAGGAGGGTCACAAACAGTAGTAGATGTTGTCCTGATTGACGTTGTGAGAAATACACACTAGCTTTTCAGATCTCTAGTGCCACGCTTTCCACTAGAAATGATGTCTATGATTTGGAATCAAGTCCTTGGAATCAAGACCCTCCATTCAAGCACATACCTGAGTTGGATCCTATGGAGAAGTGCTTTAAGGATTACAACCACTAGTGAATCAGATTTCTGACACTCTCATATCTCGAAATGAGTCATCTCTCTTGAACCTATCTGCTACAGTAAAATTCCAACATGGTTTTAGGTAGCCCCAAGGATATTTGCTACTGTACTGTGGTGCACCCCCAAAGTACTTACAAGTACTACAGATCCACATCCATTCACATATATCTCCCCAACATGCTATCTTCATTATTCTGTCATATCCATCAGAGAAAAATTGCAAACTAAAAAAGGTCAACTAACTTCATCTGATAGAGAAATAGAGAAAATTTTTACTGCATCTCTCTCCTCCCATACAATGAAAACAAATCGGACACTGATGCAGTTGATGTCATTCAAGACGGTTGCTGTGATGTCAACTGATGACGCCATTGGCGTCATTCATTAAGAAGTTCTGATCCACGGCTTCTCGCAGACAACAAGGACATCACCCCAAAGTACCTTTATCCAAGACGTCGCATTGTGATGTGACTGACATCATTCAAGATGGCTGTTGTGATGTGAACTGATGACGTGATTGACGTCATTCAAGATGGCTGCTGTGACGTCAGCTGATGACGCGAGTACCGTTACCCAAGATGGCTGCCAAGACCCCTTGGTGGGAAGTTTGAATTTTGGAGGGTAGATAGGTCAAATGGGTTACCTCTAGATGTTGCTTCTGTTACCATAACACACCGCACACACTGGATGATTTTAAATAAAAGTCATTAACAACATAACGAAATTGGAAGAGTTTTGCGGAATTGGTGTGGATTTCTAAACTACATGTAAACTCATCTCTCACACTGACGGAATAGCTGATTGCTCTGCATTCTGTTTCCACTGATTCCTCATATTGCAGTCATGCACGTGATCACTGGTTTGGTGCTGGCCATTCCCTGAAGGGGTCACCCCTTCACGAAGCTCTCTCTCCAATTCAAACAAGCGATGTCAGTCAATCACTATATGGTAACCAACAGCTTGCTAGTGGACGGATGGGATGGAAAAAGCACCCCCAATGTACTGAAATAATAAGCATTACAGTTGATTCTGTGAACAATATTACCAATGTTACAGTAATTTCGACACCGACCAATGATGTGACAGCATGTTTCCCAATTTCAGTATCATTGCTAAGCCATCCCTCCCAACTTTACGACTATCATTGCGAATGTGGATAGATGACTGTGCAGTACGTCCATGCATTGTTTATTCTCGAACACATACATCATCAACGTTAATTAGACAGCGCTCTACATATTTCTAACTCTTCGAGCATAGTGCTTTATTTACGATCTATCTCTATGCTGATGGGAGTCACAGAGCATTCTCGCAGCCTTAGGGTAAAACCAGAGACTGAAAGACCCCCCACACACTGTCATTGACCAACCCACCCTGCAGCAGCGTTACCGATTTAATCTGCAATCAACCAGAAGTAGACCTCTACATTCCATGGTGCATGGGCCTCGCCGTGTTCGTTGCCCTTGTCTTTTGTCGCGCCGGATGTACGGTGCCAATCATTGGGCACCTTGACGTGCAAAATTGTGGTGGGTTCGTCGTCTCGCGATGAACAGCCTCCCAGTTCGCAATTTGCAAGCTTCAAGCTACGTATGACTTTTATTCTGTGTTTAATTAAGAAGATTGTTGACACTTATTGTGGCATGAGCAGCTGCCAGAGATGGTTCTGAACTTGGTTCCACAGTGGCTATTTTAAGGAGGCTGATGTTCCTCATTTCGTTTCTCATCATCTCTGGAGTGTGTGTTTTAAGTGGTTTTTATGCAAGTTTTAACTTGTTTTGGGACATATTGACCACTTGAAGACAAGTTGCCGTTGTGTACGCGCCCGGCAGCCGTGGAGTTACTGGTTTAATCATTTGTCATGGCAGCATTTGGTATGTTTGTTTAATGTTGCATGTGTCTTAAGGCAATTGGAAGTGATCTCTAAGTTTCCTTCTAATTTACTGGGAGACGGGTAATGTTAGAGTATTGCTCCATAAGAATTTGGGGGCATGCTTTTTATATATTCCAGTGTGGCTGTGATTTGACCTTTTCACTGCAATCTCTCTGTGCTGCACGCCATTTATTAAGTCTGCTCGTTCCCTGGCGTCGGTGCGGTTATGGATTCTCGTCAGGACCGCTCATTGTGAGGCCGGTCGGACTATATATAAATATATACAGCCTGCTGGTGGTCCTGTACATGAGCCGTGGGGAGTGAACGCTCGTACTGCCTGCTGGCCGTAGCGTTATTGCTTTCAAATACTGCTGTGGACCTTAACGCTGTTCTCTTAAGTTAAGTGAGGCCACTTTGTTAATATTAGCGTTTCTGTAAGTTATTTTACTGGTTGATATTACTAGCCATTCTTATTTAACACTTAATCATTTGTGTATCTTTAATGCATGTGCTACTTGTTATTTTTCCTGCGTGCCAGTTTGGCGACCTTGGTGGCCCACTTTGCATTTTTAGTATAAGCATGTGTAAGTAGGCTGTTTATGTTTTCTTATTGGTAACGCCACGTAGCGCACTATATGAAAAGTCGCTGGCTGTGCTGTGTGCAGTCTGTGGCTAGTTTGCATTGTTGTCTGCCATTGTAGTGTTGGGCCTATGTAAGTAGGGTGTTTATGTTTTCTTATTGGCAACGTTACGTAGCGCTCTGTATGAAAATCACTGGCTGTGCTGTGTGCAGTCTGTGGCTAGTTTGCATTGTTGTCTGCCATTGTAGTGTTGGGCAGCGGCAGCTGGATATTAACAGCGCGTAGCGTTGCGCAGTTGGAGGTGAGCCGCCAGCAGTGATGGATGTGGGGAGAGAGATGGCGCAGTTTTGAAACTTGTAAGACTGTCATGAACTGCTATATATAATATGACTATTAAGGTAAATACAGTGTTTGTTCTCTATTAAAATCTTTCATTTGCTAACTATGCCTATCAGTAGTTAGTGCCTTCCTTAGTTTGAATCTTTTATTTAGCTGGCAGTAGTGGCGCTCGCAGTATTGCAGTAGTTCGAGTAACGAAGATTTTTGTGAGGTAAGTGGATTGTGAAACGTATAGGTTAATATTAGACAGGGCCATTCTTTTGTAGGGATTCTTGAAAGTCAGATTGCGTTGCGCTAAAAAATATTGTGTGTCAGTTAAAGCACAGTCTTGTATAATTCTTCAAAAAGGGGACGTTTCACATGTTTCACTGTGGACCTTCGTGTGGGCAGTTCAGTTTTATTAAGCTTTAAGGTATTCGTTTTTTTAATGAATTTGTGGTATTATGTGGCTGTGTAACTTTGGCTTGGAAGTGTAGTGTTACTAGTCTTTTGAGATATGGTTAAACAAGAACGATTGTTTATGATTGATTATTCACCTTGCCTACTATCTGATTTTGGTTGCGAACGCAAAATATGATTTTTATTCGTGTTTATGTAATTAAATTAAAGTCAAGATTTGTATATTGCATCAGTAAGGGGGCAAATGTCCGAATTGAAGTTTGTAATAAAGTCTGTTTTGAGTCAAATTAAAATTGTAAAACAATCACAAGCTTGTCCATCACCAGTGATCCCGGGCTTCCTATTTCTTTTAAATAACTGTGGTGAGATTGTAATTTTTGATTTTCTAAAGAATTGAGTAGTTCCACGGTCCATCCCTGCGATCATAACATAACCTCTCGTTCTGTGTTATAAAATTGCTTGTAAATGTAATACATCTGCCAAAACTTTGTTCAAGTGCACTGATCGGGAGGCGTAGTATAGCACTGTACTAAGTTGTATGCAGTGACCTACACATTTTGAGAACGTTTGCTCTGTTTTCTGTATGCCTGTGTATAAGCATGTGATGCGGATGGCCCTAACAAGACTGATACATTATTAGTATCCGTAACAGGGCTATCGTTAGCCATGTTCTGAACTGATTCCTCGAGGATGGTCAGAGGAACAGGGTAGCGATGCCAGTGCCGGGGAGTCGTGGTGCCAATGTTTTGTAAGCAGTGACGTGTCGCGCAGGGCATCCACTTTATCATAGAGACGCCTTGCCTTCTCTCGAATGGGCGTCTCTACGAGTACCATTTTGTCTCCTCGTGTAGGATAACAACCCTCGTGAGTGGAGGGGCATGTAGGCCCCAGCGAACCACCTTATTCTGCAGGTGCTGGATGGTCTGCTACCGGGAGGCACTAATCGTGGGCCACACAGTGGAGACATCGGTGAGGGAAGGTGGACAACCGTCCTGTACAGTCGGAGATTGGTACCTAAGGTCAGTTTCCATCTGCTGAACGGCGGGTACAATGCTTTTATCAGCCTCTGTCCTTTTTGAGTGACGTGTTGTGCATGTCGATGGAGGAGCAGATTTTTATCCACGCGGACACCTACTCATTTGGTATCCGGGGACCATGGGACCGAAATATCTGCAGCAGTGATGTCGTGGTGGCGGATTGGGCGCCGTTGGAAAAGGCACTGAGCTGACCTATTTAAGACCCTGCCGGCACATGCGTGGTGTCTAGTTTCGCTGTTTGTTTGCGAGTATGTACGCTGAACCGCGCGCCCACCATGGTGAAAGCTGGATTCAACGATATCACATCGAGTGTCTTCGTACGGCAGACAACGCGGTCCACGCAGATCACGAAGTGTTTCTGTTACGGGACTTCGTGCAGAATTTAACTGGAAACCGCCGTCTCTATTAATAAGAGACTGAGACGGTCGTATTTCCACTGATTCATTAATGAAGGAGCTCCAAATGTCTTACGTACGGGCCACGGTTTTCGTATGGCTGTATTTCATCAAATGACCAGTGTTAGACGATGGCGGAATTTCTGCCTTGAGGGAGGCGAGTATGCCGCAATGTTCTACTGTGCGTTCCTGCATTGAGTGCGTCGTTTGCCTTATATAAGATTTGCCGTGTTCGTAAGGAATTCTTTAAACGTGCCTGTTGCGCAACTGTGCCGCGTGTTGGCAACTAGTAACTTGCAGATACATGTCTGTGTGAGTGTACTTTCTAAACACCGAATTCCCAAGCGTACCATAGCTCTTAAGTCGTACCAAGACGTCTAAAACCGGCAAACAACCATCTTTCTGTATCTCCATAGTAACTTCATGTTTTCATGTATGGAGTTCAGATTTCGAAGGAACTCTCGGAGACTGTGCAAACCAAAAGGCCAAACTATAAAAGTGTAATCAACGTACAGCTAAAATACAGTTAGCTTTAAAACAGCCGAGGCGAGTGCTCGCTTCTCAAAACCTTCCACAAAAAGACTGGCACCGCTCTGGTGCGGCAAGTCGATTAGACACCATGGCCTCTTCATCCAAATACGATGCGGACACTCTCGCGTTCTACATCTACATCTACATCTACATGGATACTCTGCAAATCACATTTAAGTGCCTGGCAGAGGGTTCAACGAACCACCTACAGAATTCTCTATTATTCCAATCTCGTGTAGCCTGCGGAAAGAACGAACACCTATATCTTTCGGAAGAGCTCTGATTCCCCATATTTTATCGTGATGGTCATTTCTCGAAAGTTAGGTCGGTCTCAACAAAATATTTTCGCATTCGGAGGAGAAAGTTGGTGATTGTAATTTCGTGAGAAGATTCAGTCGCAACGAAAAACGCCTTTCTTTTAATGATGTCCAGCCCAAATCCTGTATCATTTCTGTGACACTCTCTCCCACATTTAGCGATAATACAAAACGTGCTGCCATTCTTTGAACTTTTTCGATGTACTCCGTCAGTCTTATCTGGTAAGGATCCCACACTGCGCAGCAGTTTTCTAAAATAGGATAGACAAGCGTAGTGTAGGCAGTCTCCTTAGTAAATCTGCTACATTTTCTAAGTGTCCTGCCAATAAAACTCAGTCTCTGATTAGCCTTCCCCACAACATTTTCTATGTGGTCATTCCAAAGTAAGTTGTTAGTAATTCTAATACCTAGGCATTTAGATGAATTTACGGCTTTTAGATTAGACTGATTTATCGTGTAACAGAAGTTTAACGAATTCCTTTTAGCACGCATATGGATGACGACAAACTTGTCGTTATTTAGGATCACTTGCCACCTTTCACACAATTCAGATATCTTTTTTAAATCTTTTCGCAATTTGTTTTGATCTTCTGATGACTTTATTAGTCGATAAACGACAGCGCCATCTGCAAATACCGAAGAGGCTACTCACATTGTCTCCCAAATCGTTTATATAAATAAGGAACAGCAAAGGGCCTCTTACACTACCTTGTGGAACGCCAGAAATCACTTCCGTTTTACTCGATGACTTTGCGTCGGTTACTAAGAACTGTGACCTCTCTGACAGGAAATCACAAATCCAGTCACATAACCCAGACGATATTCCATAAACACGCAATTTCACAACAAGTCGCTTATGTGGTACAGTGTCAAAAGCCTTCCGGAAATGCAGAAAAACCGAATCGATCCGAAATCAGTTGTCAATAGCACTCAACTATTCATGTGAATAAACAGCTAGTTGTGTTTCACATGAACGATGTTTTCTAAATCCATGTTGACTGTGTGTCAATAGACAGTTTTCTTCGATGTAATTCATGATGTTCGAAAACAATGTATGTAACAAAATCCTGCTGCATATCGACGTTAACGATGTGGGCCTGTAATTAAGTGGATTACTCCTACTACCTTTCTTGAATATTGGCGTGACCTGTGCAAATTTCCAGTCTTTGGGTACGGATCTTTCGTCGAGCGAACGGTTGTATATGACTGTTAAGTATGGAGCTAATGCATCAGCATACTCTGAAAGGAACCTAATTGGTATACAGTCTGGACCAGAATACTTGCTTTTATTAAGTGATTTACTCCGAGGATTTTTAATTCTACGTTACTCATGTTGGCAGCTGTTCTCAATTTGAATTCTGGAATATTTACTTCGTCTTCTTTTGTGAAGGCATTTTCAAAGGCTGTGTTTACTAACTCTGCTTTGGCAACACTGTCTTCGACAGTATCTCCATTGCTATGGCGCAGAGAAGGCATTGATTGGTTCTTGCCGCTAACATACTTCACATACGACCTAATCTCTTTGGATTTTTTTCCAGGTTTCGATACAATTTCGTTGTGGACTTCTATCCCCATCTGCTTCCCTTGTGGCAGTCACTTACGCCCTACCTATCCCTTGCCGCCAAAAGGCTCGTCACCGGTCACAAAGTTACGATCCACTGCGGTCCTGTCACGGGCATTCCCTCCAACCGAGAATCGCGCCAAAAATTGCGCGTCTTTCTCAGCCTCCAATGAAAACATGAAACTCTCACCTACTACCACATCGCCAAAGTCCACAGCCATGCAACTCGTTTCTGTAACTTCGTGGAGGACCGTAAGGAGGTTAGCGTTTGTTTCCTGTGACCCTCGCTTTCTATATATGACACAGGATTAGCTTCAGAAGAAACCAGAGAACATGGAAAGCGCCCCCAACTCCCGCACAAGGCTCCACACTGTCCTCCGGGCGGACACTGGCTGCAAGCAGTCGTGTTGGAGGTCAGCGCTTGCCGCCCTCTGGGGGTTCTGGGTCGACTTACCTTCCAAGAATCTTACACTACCCAGGCATCTGTTCTGACCACCGATTATCGACCTGCCTGGCCGAAGCTTTTGCTGTTGCTGTGTCTCAAGTCAAATGTGCTACACATTTGCACGTGTCCCAGAAACATTGACAATCCGTAAAAAACCGTCACTGAGTTAACAAAGAAAAAAACGTGTTATATAGGGCACCCTACTGCCAGCAACCTTGATTTATATCATCAGTAACACTTTTATATTGATTTTCCCTACTGATGAAACTGATATGCAGAATTCTTGTCGCATTTGGCGTGGGGGGAGGAATCATTTCTGACAGCCTCTTAAGCCTTTTGACTACGATCTAGGAAAATGAATTTGTAAAGAGTTGGGATTAAATGAGCCAAAGAATTTGCGCGAATTCTAGGATAACATGAAGCACTCTCAGAAACAGCAACAAAACGTCGTACAACACAACAGTCTCTGTGTCTTGCTGGGTTTGTGTGTTCTCTAACATTCTGTGACGTCAGTGACGTGGTATCTGGTCGACGATTATAGCTATGTGTGAAACTTATGGGTACTGCAGGGCAAACGCTTTCGCGTTATCACACGATTGGCGTCTGAAAATATCAATTTGTTAGCTGTATTCCTGCCCACTCTTTGTTGAAATGCCATAGCTAACAGACGTCCTCCGTTGTATTTTGTTAATCTTTATAACCTACAACTCCCCATTCGTATACGTCTCTCAACTAGGCACAAGTAGTTTATGTTCCCATCCTTTATTGCTGGTACAGTTTTGATTAAAGAATTGGAATATTCGACTTGTGTTCAGGAAGTAAAAACATTTCATACTGTGTCAAATGCGTTCATGGAGGAATTACCGTCAGTGTTGCTTATGTTTTAGCGAAGCCTAACTAACGCCCATCTTTGTAAGTCATATTAAGACATCATTTATACGTCAGTTTATAAAAGGACGATGTCAGTGGTTTCCAGCTACAACGCCTGGTATTCAGATGACACACCTAAAGATTACGGGAAACAGTGTAAGAGTTTGTATACGAGTGACTTGGAGATGTCAAGTGTAATATCTCATGACAATACTTTATACACTATGTGATCAAAGGTATACGGACACCTGGCTGAAAATGACTTACAAGTTCGTGGCGATCTCCATCGGTAATTCTGGAGTTCAGTATGGTGTTGGTGCACCCTTAGCCTTGATGACAGCTTCCACTCTCGCAGGCATACGTTCAATCAGGTTATGGAAGGTTTCTTGGGTAATTGCATCCTATTCTTCACGGAGTGCTGCACTGAGAAGAGGTATCGATGTCGGTCGGTGAGGCCTGGCATGAATTCGGCATTCCAAAACATCCCAAAGGTGTTCTATAGGATTCAGGTCAGGACTCTGTGTAGGGCAGTCTACTACAGGGATGTTATTGTCGTGTGACCACTCCGCAACAGGCCGTGCATTATGGAAAGGTGCTCGATCGTGTTGGATGATGCAGTCGCCATCCCCCAGTGGGAAGCAAGAAGGTGCTTGAAACATCAGTACAGGTCTGTGGTGGGATAGTGCCACGCAAAACAGCAACGACTGCAAGCCCCCTCCATGATAAACACGACCACACAATAACACTACCACCTACGAATTTTACTGTTAGCAGTACACACACTGACAGATGACGTTCACCGGGCATTCGCCATACCGACACCCTGCCATCGGATGGCCACATTGTGTACCGTGATTCGACACTCCACACAACGTTTTTCCACTGTTCAATCGTCCAATGTTTACACTCCTTACAAAAGGTGAGACGTCGTTAGGCATTTACCGGCGTCATGTGTGGCTTATGAGCAGCCGCTCGACCACGAAATACAATTTTTCTCACCTCCCGCCTGACTGTCATGGTACTTGTAGTGGATTCTGATGCAGTTTGGAATTCCTGTGTGATGGTCTGGATAGATGGCTGCCTATTACACATTACAACCCTCTTCAACTGTCGGCGGTGTCTGTCAGTCAACAGACGGGGTCGGCCTGTACCTTTTGTGCTGTACGTGTCCCTTCACGTCTCTACTTCACTATCGCATTGGAAACAGTGGATCTAGGGATGTTTAGGAGTGTGGAAATCTCGCGTACAGACGTATGACACAAGTGACACCGAATCACCTGAGCACGTTCGAAGTCCGTGAGTTCCGCGGAGCGCCCCATTGTGCTCTCTCACGATGTCTAATGACTGCTGAGGTCGCTGTATGGAGTACATGGCAGTATGTAGCAGCAAAATGCACCTAATATGAAAAACGTATGTTTTGGGGGTGTCCTGATACTTTTGATCACATTGTGTATGTTAGGTGTTGTTCAGAGTAACTGTTTATTAGCAGAAGATGTTTAGAGAACATTATGTGCACTGTTATCACTAATATCTGCTACCACTCTGCTGCTCCAGATCATTTGGTACGAAGCAACAAGCACTTACGATGTAGGAGCTGCAGCTTGGTACCCCTGTTTGGGAACTGTTTTCAAATGTAAGAATCAAATAAAAATACGATTCATATCATCGCTGACCATAAGCTTGCGATAATATTGTGCACTGCACAGAGCTCGATATTTTTCCATCTGTGGGTTGCTGCAATATCTGCTCTTAAATTAAGAAACAAAAGTAATAGTAAAAAATTATTTTCACTTGAAGAACACTTATGAAGTAGTCCTTGAAAGATATGAAAATGTTCTCTACGTATGGTGTCAAGCAGACAAAATATACGAAAAATGTAAGAGAATTAGTTCATTCTTACGTTTTGTTTTTATCTGTGTAACCACGTTACGACGTCTTACAAGAACTGTCTCTGTAAGGCAGTACACGAACTTCCTAAGACTTCTGTGTTTCGTCTTGGTTTCGCAATTATCAACTACGCGAATGAGAAGAAAGTGGCTTGACGTAAGTGCCAGATCTTTAAAGAAGTAGGTTAGCATATCCTCAAGAACTATTAAAAAAGATCAGAAGAGATAATTAACATGAGTGGTTCGTCAGTTGCTTAAGTATTGCTGTAACATTTCTTGTGGCTACGTCAGCAGTACTTTATTAATACAGATATTATTTCGTATTGCTCACTTGAAAGCTGGTTTCGGAAGACGGGAGGCTGGTTTTTTATTAGTTCGCAGGCACTTTTGGCCTGGAACGGCCAATTAGTCTCCAGTGAGCTCTCTCGTAATACGTCTCGAGGATAAACCGCCGCACAGCTGATCGCTCCGTCCATTACACGCTAACTTTAGGTTACCTCAGTTCGGAACAATTTTATATTTGCAGCCAATAGCGGGCCGTCCGCCTCGCGACTAATCGTTTTGTGGACGGTCTCTTTTGATGCTAAACAGCAATTGGCGAGTAAGAAATGAGCAACAGAACCCTGCTATTACCCCTTATTCACATCCCAAATCCATTTCGCTTCTAGACATTTGAGGAAATGATTGGCAACGTTTACTGTTACGTGTTCTTATAGTAGCGTGGAGCACAACACCGAGCGAGAAGTGAAACATGAATAGTGGGGAAGTCGAACACAGTGGAACTGAAACAATCTGAAACGTTGCGCTATCTCAGGTCATTAAAACTTGAGAGTAAGCACAATAAAGAAGAAGGGGAAGAAATATTTTTTGTAGAAAGCACATGTCAGACGACGAAACAGTTTGGTTGTAGGTACGTTCCAACATCCACCAATAATTAACTTACTACAGGAATCATTTTTTTTGGGGGGGGGGGAGGGGAGAGGCATTAAAGAAATTAATTAAATTAACATTGCGGAGCATCCACAATCACGTACAACTTCCCATTATTACCGGTTTCGCTAGTCAGACGCGTGCATCTTCAGAATTGTGGGAAACTGCTATTTATTACAACAAAATAAAATCGAATAAAAATACTGATTCACCTTCCAACGTAATAACTCACTGGCCACACGTTAAATGTATCCGGCTTTGTACAGACAAAATGGAGTAAGTTAAGAATTTTCATAAACTCTACGGTCAGGTACATTAAAAGACAAGTCAGCAAGTCGTACCATTTCTTGTCGGGCGAAGTAGAGCTCCGTCGGTGTACACATTAGTGGAAAACTAGCTCACTAAATTTGAAGCAATCCGAAAAATATAACGCCTCTAAACTGTGTCAAATGACTGCTGGTTTACGGCCATTAACACCAATACCTTTAAAACCGACAGTTTAATGGGCGCCAGTGTACGTATGCGTATGTTTGAAGCTGATTATTAATACCATTAGAATGAAAATGGATTGTAAATAAGTGTATATTAAACGTACAGGTCAGACACAGTGGCAGGATTTCTCTTAAGTCATGTTAAGAGTGTCGTTAGGGTGCAGAATATGGTAACGCAGGTAGTTAAAACATGCATATTTGGTACAACAGCTCCGATTTAAAGTGAGTATACTTCCGTGCGCTCATGAGTGTTGTAAAATACAAACTGCATGAAACTTCCGTATTTAAGTTAGACAGTAAAAAGTAAGGCCATTCGTGGAGCCACAGACAACGTCATAAATGTGGCAAACAGACTCCTCTATTGCGGGCAGGAACATTTCGTAATCGTTAGCAAACAACACTAAAAGTGGCGTAGAATGTAACGACAAATTAGAACCGTAACCGCTTCTTTTACGGGAACTAACCTACCTATGTTATACTGGCAACAACAGTTACACAGCTAAATTGCTCCATTTTCTGAGTGACGCCGGCGCTCTACAAAGCTAGAGACATTTCACGTGTGGCCGTCGGCTACTAAATGTGAGTTATTATGTTGCAAACTGAATCTCTGGTTTCACATTGTTATAACACATGGTGCTTCGCCACATTTCTGAAGATGCTCTAGTCCGCAGAGCGAAACCGGTAATAACGGGAAGCAGTATATGACTTGTGGCTGCTCCATAATTTTGTTACTTACGGTCTCTGTTTCCCCCTGTAGGCTACGTCTCAACCTTTTCCAGTATGTTAAATTACCGCTGATTGTTTGTGTTCACAGCACTTGTGTTTTATACATGCGCGTAGACCATATAGAGTATCTCACACATTTATTAGCGTAACTTTATGCATAGTAGTTGTTACAAGTAATTGCACTGGGCAGCAATGAAAATGATTCGGGCTTAAAAATAATAAATTTACATGTATTTCCATCTGCTGAATTCAAAAATCACCATAAAAATGACAGATTAGCTCTTGTTTTGAAGATAAAGTGACATTTCATTTTTGAGAGTGAAGATTTTAAATTCGGGATTTTTTTTTTTTTTTTATTTTTTTTTTGGGAGTTTGCACACCTGTCAAATAACAAAACACAAATGCTCTTCAGCTGTTTGTTAGTCATAAACATAGATACTGTTGCTGTGACTGTGAATTACATGTAGTTTCTACTCAAAGTAATGCAAAATTTCTGGTTCGCGAGCGCTTCTTTAGGGTAAAATTTGTAAAAATGCCACGAAAATGTGTAAATATGGTCAATAACGTTTGTTATATTTGGGGTGAAATAACATTTTCCTCACAGAAACGCAGTCTGACGCCTCTTGTAAAGACTG
Organism: Schistocerca americana; assembly: GCF_021461395.2. Lineage (NCBI taxonomy): Eukaryota > Metazoa > Arthropoda > Insecta > Orthoptera > Acrididae > Schistocerca > Schistocerca americana. The sequence continues at coordinate 223,726,708 of NC_060120.1, read as the reverse complement.
CCTATCAGTATTATTTTTGTATGAAAGTAGGGTACCAGGATAAGTCTTTGGCTCCACATATATGTTGCAACACATGTTCAGTTACACTGCGAGAATGGCTGAAAAAGAAGAAACGATCTTTGGCTTTCGCTGTGCCTATGATTTGGCGGGAGCCTACAAACCATACGGATGACTGCTATTTCTGCCTGACTCCACCTATAAAGGCAGGATTGTCTATGAAGAAAAGAAGATCAGTTCAGTACCCGAATCTTCCATCTGCTTTTCGACCCATTCCACATTCGGATAGTTTACCAGTTCCTACTCCACCAGAAATTCGTGTGTTTGAAGTAGAAAATGAAGACAGTGTGGAACAAGAAGAACCAAACAAGCCTTCTACATCCCATGACCCTGAGTTTGAGGGAAAAGATGATAAACCGAACAGACTGAGTCAAGCGGAATTGAGTGATCTCATTAGAGACCTTGGCCTGTCAAAGGAGAATGCAGAAATTCTTGGGTCTCGACTGCAGCAATGGAATCTTCTCCAAAGTGATGTGAGAATCTCACAGTACAGAAAACGTCACATGGAACTACTTCCCTTTTTTGAGAAGAAAAATAATCTTGTTCTTTGCTGCGACATTAATGGCTTGATGAAATGTTTGAATTTGAACCATGATCCAACTGAATGGAGGCTAATCATAGACTCCTCCAAGCTTAGTTTGAAAGCTGTGTTATTTCACAGCGGAAATCTTCTTTCATCTATTCCTGTTGGTCATGCTGTTCACATGAAGGAGACATATGCAAATATGACAGGTCTCTTGGACTCAAATATCATGAAAACAAATGGAAAATCTGTGGTGATCCAAAAGTCGTTCCCATACTCTCAGGAATGCAACTGGGTTATACATAGCATTGCTGCTTCTTATGTATGTGGGACAGTAGAGATAGGAAATTGCATTATGTTAAAGAACACTGGCCTGCAAGAAATCTTCACCTTGGTGAGGAAAATGTCGTTGCCAAGCCTCTTGTGGACCCAGAAGACGTTCTTCTTCCACCCCTGCATATCAAGCAGGGTTTGATGAAAAACTTTGTCAAAGGTATGAACCGAGAAGGACAGGCCTTTAAGTACATAACAGAGTAATTTTCGAAATTAAGTGATGAAAATGTTGAGGATGGCGTTTTGTCGGGCCACAAATAAGAGAACTTGTAAAGGATCCTGAACTTGACCAAGTTTTGGAGGGGAAAGGAAAGGAAGCTTGGGAAGCCTTCAAGGGTGTTGTTCATGGATTATTAGGCAACAAAAGAGATGACAACTACAAGCATTTGGTGACAGCGCTCCTGCAAAAATACCGTAACCTTGGATGCAACATGTCCCTTAAGATCCATTTTCTCCACTCCCACCTAGACTTTTTCCCTCCTAGTTGTGGAGCTGTTAGTGATGAACATGGTGAGAGATTCCATCAGGACATTTCTGTTACGGAACAAAGATATCAGGGCCGTTGGAATGAAGTAATGCTTGCACATTACTGTTGATCTTTGTTTAGGGATTCTGCGGAACTCCATTACAAGAGGCAAGCTAAAAGACGACGAAGTCAATAGGCCACCACATGATTCTCTTCAGACGCGACCATCTGTGAAGTATTTTTCCAGCAATTTAGAACTCGTAGCATGTAATTACCATTTAAAAAAATCAAATGCACTTTCATTGTTGTTAGCATGTATGTAATTAAAATGTATCCTTTTCCCTCAATCCGTTAATATGTAATACTTCCACCTTGTGTGTATCATAGAAACTAGAGCTAATAAAAATTTTTCATTGTCATATTTGTTTTTCTCGACCCAAAATTAGTAGGAACTGCCTCATGAAGTGCTCGAAACATTCAAAAATTATTTTTTTGTTGCCTAGTGTTATCAACTCAGTCACCGCATACATGGAAAATTAGTTTTCTAACAGATAATAAAAAGAAAACTCACATTCCTCACAGCGGCGCTAATAGTAATTCATATCATACACTGCTTTGGATAGCTTGTAAATTACACATCACCATCATTGGTTCGAAAATGATAGCGACACCAGTTGTTTCGTCCAAAGTAAACTCAGGCTGGCAGGTTATTCGTCAATTCAGAACAGCGTGTGGTGAACAGTGGCTTTCGTTACTTAATGAAGAGCCACGTACCGGCAGTTCGTGACGGCGCGAGGGAGTATTACCGCGATTATGTAGCCACTAGGGTGAAAGGACGGTGAAAGTGCAGTTGGCTACCGACATGTTTTAAAGCGAAAGCGATCAGCGTCTGCTGCGAATTGGATTAATCTGGTCTTGCGTGCGCTTAACGACGAAGAAGGCACATAGCGTGGCGCAAATTGGGAACGATGTAAAAACAGTGGCTCACTCAGCTCGGCATCTGCCGAAATATTTCACGCATAATAAGTGGTGAGCAACGCTTTCCTTCATTCCTTTTAGACAACGAAAAGGCAGACGAAACACATGGTAGAACGCTGGGTGGTGACTTGAAATGTATTCCCAACGACAGCAGGTACACAGGAAGGTCTTTACTGAATGCAATCTCATCTTTAATGAGGTGTTATCACTGAAGCTTAGTTAGTACTTCAGAACGTACTATACTAATGTCGCTACTACTGTTTTGCGTACAGCACTCCCTCGAAGTGAGGGGACAATAAAAACACACTAACTGTATTAAATTATACGCATTTAACGAGAAAAAATTCGTAGGTCGATACAACGCAAAACTAAGCAGCCATATAGTTAAAGTCCCTATGTTCCCATTCGTACAGTTTTGTGAGAATACTACTAAAGGAACAAAGAAATGTTGTGGTACCTCGACTGCAATATTCTATGACTACTTCTTTGAAAGCCACATAAAACTAAGATTCACACCATAGTGACCATTCTACGTTTCAAGGGTTCTCACGTTTACTACTGCAATGTATGCGATGTTCATGGCTGCAGTGTTTCTCATGCGTGCCTAGAATCATGGAGAAAAAGAGTTGTCATTAGGCATAGTTAATTTGTATGTCCTAATAGGTGACCGCGGTAAGTACACCAAATCCAACGTGCTATGCTGAAAACTTTTAGCAGCAACATTTTTGCAATCACAGAGGTCAAATGTAAAACGTTCTACACTCCTGGAAATGGAAAAAAGAACACATTGACACCGGTGTGTCAGACCCACCATACTTGCTCCGGACACTGCGAGAGGGCTGTACAAGCAATGATCACACGCACGGCACAGCGGACACACCAGGAACCGCGGTGTTGGCCGTCGAATGGCGCTAGCTGCGCAGCATTTGTGCACCGCCGCCGTCAGTGTCAGCCAGTTTGCCGTGGCATACGGTGCTCCATCGCAGCCTTTAACACTGGTACCATGCCGCGACAGCGTGGACGTGAACCGTATGTGCAGTTGACGGACTTTGAGCGAGGGCGTATAGTGGGCATGCGGGAGGCCGGGTGGACGTACCGCCGAATTGCTCAACACGTGGGGCGTGAGGTCTCCACAGTACATCGATGTTTTCGCCAGTGGTCGGCGGAAGGTGCACGTGCCCGTCGACCTGGGACCGGACCGCAGCGACGCACGGATGCACGCCAAGACCGTAGGATCCTACGCAGTGCCGTAGGGGACCGCACCGCCACTTCCCAGCAAATTAGGGACACTGTTGCTCCTGGGGTATCGGCGAGGACCATTCGCAACCGTCTCCATGAAGCTGGGCTACGGTCCCGCACACCGTTAGGCCGTATTCCGCTCACGCCCCAACATCGTGCAGCCCGCCTCCAGTGGTGTCGCGACAGGCGTGAATGGAGGGACGAATGGAGACGTGTCGTCTTCAGCGATGAGAGTCGCTTCTGCCTTGGTGCCAATGATGGTCGTATGCGTGTTTGGCGACGTGCAGGTGAGCGCCACAATCGGGACTGCATACGACCGAGGTACACAGGGCCAACACCCGGCATCATGGTGTGGGGAGCGATCTCCTACACTGGCCGTACACCACTGGTGATCGTCGAGGGGACACTGAATAGTGCACGGTACATCCAAACCGTCATCCAACCCATCGTTCTACCATTCCTAGACCGGCAAGGGAACTTGCTGTTCCAACAGGACAATGCAAGTCCGCATGTATCCCGTGCCACCCAACGTGCTCTAGAAGGTGTAAGTCAACTACCCTGGCCAGCAAGATCTCCGGATCTGTCCCCCATTGAGCATGTTTGGGACTGGATGAAGCGTCGTCTCACGCGGTCTGCACGTCCAGCACGAACGCTGGTCCAACTGAGGCGCCAGGTGGAAATGGCATGGCAAGCCGTTCCACAGGACTACATCCAGCATCTCTACGATCGTCTCCATGGGAGAACAGCAGCCTGCATTGCTGCGAAAGGTGGATATACACTGTACTAGTGCCGACATTGTGCATGCTCTGTTGCCTGTGTCTATGTGCCTGTGGTTCTGTCAGTGTGATCATGTGATGTATCTGACCCCAGGAATGTGTCAATAAAGTTTCCCCTTCCTGGGACAATGAATTCACGGTGTTCTTATTTCAATTTCCAGGAGTGTATTATCGAGATGCAGAAATAGGTTCTGCGGTGTAGCTTACAACATTACATGCTCCAATGAGAAGACGTGTAAATATGAATCATCACTATTATTCGGTACACTAAACTGAGCCTGGACATCGTGCTAAATGTGTTACGAGTAGCAAATTACGAGCATAATAACGTTTATTAGCTCCTGCGAATCTTTTACATTCTTTAAAAGACGGGCTGTTGTGTTCTACTGTAGTAATGAGCCATAGATGCTTTATACCAGAATCCTGTAATGTTCTAATAACGATAATTATAATAACTATAGTACTGATAATAAATAAAGGCAAAGCAGATATCGATACCAAGACTGGTTTGAACACCACAGAGCTTTACTGGGCACGGTTCTATTGGAGGTTGCCCTATCTGTCAGCCGGCCGCTGTGGCCGTGCGGTTCTAGGCGCTTCAGTCCGGAACCGCAAGACTGCTACGGTCGCAGGTTCGAATCCTGCCTTGGGCATGGATGTGTGTGATGTCCTTAGCTTAGTTAGGTTTAAGTAGCTCTAAATTGTAGGGGACTGATGACCGCAGATGTTAAGGTCCATAGTGCTCAGAGCCATTTGAACCACTTTGAACCTATCAGTCATACAGTTTATCGTGGATGCCCACTACCGAGGCTCGAACTCAAAACCTTTCGGTTCGACATCTGGCGCTTAACCACACTCAGTTTTCCCCTTCCCCTTCAGTCCTGTCTTTCAATCGCCGTTGTCGTCTCATTTTGTCTTTTTTCGACCTGGAAACGAATTGCCTTCTAGGATGTTTTTTTATTTTGTAGTGAAATTAACATTTTCTTTTGTGGCGATGATAATGTGTAACACTTACAAACATTCATGGGCGCGTTTCCCTGCAAGTCCTTTGTGTTCTTCTACACCTTGCTATCGCAGCACCCATATAATGGCAGCAATAATAAAGGTATAAAAGGTAACTTCCAGAAATTTATTGACGATGTTGCTATACTTTAAACCAGACTTATAAATACTGAAATAAAAGTCTCTTGGTTGAAACAGGCTACACAATAACTGAAAAAAACTTTATTATCAAGATAAGGAAGTTCTCCAAAATTTATCTGGCGGTTGAAAAACAGAACTGTTGGGAGAAGAAATTAAGAAAAAGAAGATTTAGAATAGCCTGCTGTAGAGGAAAGTGTTATGACCAGACGAAAGTAATATCATCCGGCTATTACAGTGAGTTCTTTCATTGCTCTGGCAGATGGTTTCTTGGAACTGCAACAGATGGAACATTAGTTCACTTTATTGCATGAACAGTAAAAAGATCCTTTGCCTCAGGAGTTCCTGGTAATTTGCAACTGACTATGAAAGCAACACTTGATGCACTAGTTAACAAACTCTTCTTTTCATGTACGAGGGGTGGTCGAAAAGTCTCTAGCCAAAAAAAATAAAGAATGACCGAAATTTCATACAGTTATTTTTCAATGTAATACCCGCGTGTACTTGCGGGGACGCTCAGATAACTTCCACACACCATTCAAATAAAAGGTCTTGATTTTGAGTCCCACCAAAAGTTCACAGCGTAAATCACTGCATCATCATTGTCAAATCTCTTTTTTTATTTTTTGTACGTGCACAGACTGGACGAGAACACATATTTGAAATACCTTCTGTAAAATACATCAATAACAAGTGGAATTAAAATGGTCAAGAACAATCTACGAAGGAACATAATAAGAGAAAAACAATTAAAAGACATAACTGTAGAGATGCTGGGATAGTAAAAGAACACGTCAATCTAAATTTGTGAAAAATCAAAACTCAAAGAATTAATTATTATTATAAGGAGAGGAAATGAAAATAACTGGGTATGAAAAATTGAAAGCCACACTTTGAGGGCGTCAACGAGATACGAAAAGTAACAATTATTATAGAGAGAGTTCAGCCTTAGTTGCAATGAAGATGGATTTATTAGTTCTTAATTTGCGACGTGTTTCGCCTGTATTGAAAGGTATCTTCAGATAATCTAGGAAAAATAAAAAAACCAGTACAAATATAATGGCCTTATACAGAAATACTAAAATAACAAAAACACGTAAAAACCCTACAACATAAAAGTTACAGGAGGAAGGGGATGGTGACTAGAGAGTGTGCTGGTTCCCATAGTATGAAATATGAAATTTAACTCTTACTGGACTATAGCTGCATAATCTCCTCATGAAGTGAGAACTCATAAATTTATACGCGGAAAAGAATGGGCCAAGAGCATTTATAACTCTAAAATTTAGGACATTGCCGATGGTCGTAATTTGTACCTAAAACAAGAACGACGTTAGGTCGTATACAAGATTATTAGCAACAGCCATAAAAGAGAAACCGGCAAAAGACTACCTTATGAAGTTAACAGTAATGTAGTAGCACATAATTATTATTAGGATAGCCGGCCGGTGTGGCCGTGTGGTTCTAGGCGCTTCAGTCTGGCACCGCGTGACCGCTCCGGTCGCAGGTTCGAATCCTGCCTCGGGCATGGATGTGTGTGATGTCCTTATGTTAGTTAGGTTTAATTAGTTCTAAGTTCTAGGCGACTGATGACCTCAGAAGTTAAGTCGCATAGTGCTCAGAGCCATATTATTAGGATAATTTGATATAGGATACCGATAAGTACTGCACTTCCGCCATCAGACTAAGATTCAGATGCAGTAGGGTTAAACTGTGTTTCAGGTATCATGTGATGTTCAAATGTATAGGAGAGCGTCACCGATGGAGCACAGTGCAAGGGTGACTAAACACGGGGACATAGAGGGGGCTACCCCTCTATGGCTCTTAGGGAAAGGAAAAATTGTAGTCAGGTGTTCGTTTATCAAGTAAATGATTTAAATGCCGGTATTATGTAGATTTTTAACGGGTCAGAACTGAAGCTACTCACAAGTCGCCATTCATCTTCCAAAATTTTAAAAGTACTCCATACCACAGGTCTAGCCCCCCCCCCCCCACTCCACCCATTTCTCCTACAAACTATAGTGTGAGAGGCCTTGGCTGAATCGTCTGTAATTTACGTGTTATCAGAGGAATTCATCAGCTACCAGCTGTAACTCTCAGCCCATACGTCAGCGTTATTAGCGAATCACAGAGTACACGTATACTGAGGCGACAAAAGTTATGGGATGCCTCCTAAAATCTGGTCAGACCTCCTTTTGTCCGGCATAGTGCTGCAAATCGACGTGCCATGGACTCGACAAGTCGTTGGAAGTCCCCTGCCGAAAAATTGAGCCATGGTGCCTCTATAGCCGTCCATAATTACGAAAGTGTTGCCGGTGCAGGATTTTGTGCACAAACTAACCTTTCGATTATGTACCATAAATAGTCGATGGGGTTCATCTCGGGCGATCTGTGTGGCCAAATCTTTCGCTCGAATTTTCCAGAATGTTCTTCGAACCAGTCGCGAACAATTGTTGCCTGTTGACACGACACTTTGTGATCCATAAAAATTCCATCGCTGTTTGGGAACATGAAGTCGATGAATGGCTGCAGTTGGTCTCGATGCAGCCGAACATAACCTTTTCCAGTCAATGTCCGGCTCAGTTGGACTAAAGGACTCAGTTCATTCCGAGTAAACACAGCCCACACCATTTTTGAGCCAGTACTAGCTTGCATAATGCCTTGTTTATGGCTACTTTGAGTCTGCTCCACACTCCAATTCTGCAGTCAGTTCTTACCAACTGAAATTGGGACTCATCTGACCAGGCTACGGTTTTCCATTCATCTAGGGTCCAACAGATATGGTCACAGGAGAGGCATAGCAGGCGATGTCGTGCTGTTAACAAACGCAATAGCGTTGGTCGTCTACTTCCATAGCTCATTAACGCCCAATTTCGTAGCACTGTCCTAACGTCCCACCTGGATATCTGCAGTTATATGACGGAGTACAAATGACAGTTCCGCCAATGCATTGCCCTATTATACCTTTTGTGAGCGATACTACCGACATCTATATATGTGCACAGAGCTATCCCACGACTTTTGTCACATCCGTGTACAGTAAGCTTTTAATCAGATCATGTATGACATTTGAGGTACAAAGTTGTGAAATTATCGTGACAATTGCTGTCTGTAGGCAGCCGCCACAGAGTTCCGCTCTTCGTGGTGTCAGAAAATCGTTTAATGTCTTTACCTCCTATAAAAATCACATAAAAAATCTAAAATTAACTTTCGCTGTAAATCTCTATAGTGCGTCCATTGCGCCCTCGTTTCAACGCACATCGCAAAGCACGCGAAATTAAACATTACACTTTTCTCCTACAGCAACTATGAATCGAGAGCCGACGGACACAGTGCGTTGCTCAGCTGACGTGGAAATGCAGTGGGCGCCGACAATGTTGGTACGTCTTTCAACCGTACGGCGTTAGTTGGATCAGTCTAAAGCACTGTCAAAAGCCAATTATCCTGATTATCCAGGCATGGATTATGGTTGCTTGAGGACTGATCGTACATAGTTCGGAAAAGAAAAGCGAAGCCGGAAGTATTCTGCTACGTTTAGAGCGAATGTTTTCTTTGGAATACAAATTTCAGATTATGAAAATGTATATGAAGAAAACACATGTAAGTGCTTAAAAAGCGATGTCTATACGTAAGGATTTGGCCAGGGAAGTAACGAGGATGTAGAAAAGAAAATGTGTGTGATACAAGAAGAGGCCGAAGACGAGGTAATGAAATGTATTGAACTGTTCTTAGACTATGCAGGAAATAAAATTTGTTTGACTTTGTAACCTCCCCACAAAATTTATTAAATTGAAATTAAAATAATTATTATGGATAGCGATTCTAATTTTTGTGTCAGCTCAGAAAAAAATTGGTTCCCATTTATAATCTCCGTGCACAAATGCATTCACATTTAATGTACCCACAAAATTCTTTTCTCATTTGATGTAAGCACGAAACAGAAAAATTCTTAAACCTCATAATAAAAATAAATTCAGTAACCTGGTAAAAATTTGAACGACAGCAGTGCTGCGTAGAGATGGGGGATGCACTCTTGAACTAATTCATAGAGTTGAATCTTTCAAAGGAGTGAACAATCAGTGATTCAGAAAAAAAGAACGGTAGCTCCAAACGTTTCCCACGGCAGAGAGAGAGAGAGAGAGAGAGAGAGAGAGAGAGAGAGAGACGGAGCATATCAGCGGCGCCTCTGCTGGTCAGAGCACAGTGCACGCCACACAACACAGCCAGCGCCGGCCTCTGCCCTGCTTCTACCTTGGCTGCCTGCATTGTGCAGTGCCCCATTGGATTTTGTGTTTCACATATGCCGTGTCGTCTTTGTGCGTCGTCTGCCGCGAGCAGTGTCTGGCGCAGCTTGACTTCGCATCGCACTCTGTCGGCGATCGTTTCAGTCGCACGTCCTGCCCTCTGGGCAGTTGATGCGAGCAACAGGACAGAGAGCCACCTAGCGGATAACATAGGAACTACTTGCAACAACCTGCTCGCAAGAGAACAGACGATTTGTCTCGGAGCGGGTGAGTTCACCGCTCCCCCCACCCACGGAACTCGCCCGCTCAACGCTCAACCCACCGTCTCGACTCTAGCCAGAGCGTTGAGCAAAGCGACTCAGGTGTCACTCTGGTCTCTGCGGTCTCGGCTCACGCAGTAATACAGCTCGCGGCTCGACCTGCTCGACTCAGCGGCTCTGTATCGGAGTTCGTCTCTACTGGATATTGTTCTTCGTAGTAATACCGCTACGTATATTACATTATTATGTTATGTATACATCATTTGTTTTTATTTTATTTTTATTTGTTTAAACTGATTAGATTAGGTTCCTGACGACTCCTCTTACTATAGGATTTTTATTATGGACACTCGAATTTACGCTTTAATTACGAGCGAACCGATAAACGTATCGCAAAATGTGATACACCAATATTTTCCTTGTTTTATTCTGCGTAAGGCTATATGCAGCACTTTCGTTTTACAGTTAAATTTACAGTTTTTTTCTTATTCTGGTACGGATTTTGCGATTTTAGGCGTCCTCGGAAGGAAACGTTCACTTTAAAAATATATGGCTTGCGATGTATTTGTATGAGGTTAATGAAATTTTAATACATTGTAGCCAAATATATTGTTAATGTAAATCTCAAGTTACAACATTTTCCGATCACCCAAAAAACCACGATAGTGCAAAATAAATCAATAATCAAAAACTTTGTCATATCGTGGAAATTTCAATAAACAATACAAAATTCTTACTCATTATCTGTGTTACTTCAAAATATGATCAAATAAGATCAAAATACAGGTATAGTACTGGAATAAACCAAGTTTAAAGGGCAATGTGCCTTCCATTTATTTTCTATTGTAAATGAGTGGTGAGTCATGAAAAAGAGCTAATTCATTTCAGGGAGTGAACAGTTCTGATCCGATCTCTGAAAAGAACAGTTTTGCCCATCTCTAGTGCTGCGTCGTGGCCCTGTAAGATCATTCTGAATAAAAAGCAAAAATTCTTACCTCAATAAAAAAACTTCGAATATATCTGCTCTTACCTAAAAATTTTTTCGGCTCAGCTCCGTGCAATGCTGCCTTATACATTTCTGATTTGTGAAAGGAAGCAACTGATTTTTTTGAAATGAATGCTTTTTTTTTAAAAAAAAATTCTTTATCTTACCAAAATCATTATTAGGACATTTTTTTAAAACATTTGGATAACAGTTCAAATACGCGCGACTCTGCTTCTTTACCTTATACAACAATACTCCATCTCCAGATTCCCGACCGGAGCAGACTGCAGACAAACGCAGACTACCTCAGACAAGCGACTAGCCACAACTAACTGCTACAGTTACACAGTTCGTACTGCAGTCAACACTGCTCTCTGGTCAGCGATTCTATATCGCAGGCAGCGCATACCTCTTACAACTTTACCAATGTTTTTACTTCCCTGAAAAAGGCAATTCTCGGCACTAAAAAAGCGAATGAAAAACAGGAACAGAAGAAACAGAAATTCGACCATTATTCGCCGAAAGTCACCTGGAAGTAAGTTATAGTAAATACAGTGTGTATTAAATGTAATTTCGTAAATAAGTGATCTGATCCTGGGGAGTTACGCGTAAATAATGCACCGGCCTTTCAAATCTCACATGTATCACGTTTTTTAGATACAGTTAATAGCATTTTCCGGTAAAAAACATGTTTGTTCTGGAATATTGTTCTGACAGCCATGCCGTTTAAAGACCACATTAAACTGAATAAGTGAGAGATTGCTGTACTTCTAAATCGGTCTACAATTGCATCGATAGTCTCCTTACTTTACATAATTTTACATATTATGTAAGTCGAAGGTGGAGGGGAGAAAGGAAAGGGAAATAAAGGAACTGTTGATGTCAGCTGCATCGCGACATTATGCACGATCAGCGACGATCAGGATCCGAAAGCAGAATTTGCAGCCTACAAGGCAGATGCGTCGATCATTGTGCCATCCAGAGACAGCATTTATTGGAGCTCCGGGCACTATGATGGTATGCCTCTGGGCCGAATCACATTCACAAGTAGCGCCACCTACCTACAGTTCCCAACCATATCCCCCATGCTCGCTACATTGAGATTACTGCAGAAAGTCGAACATAATCATGCATCTGCACTAAAGGTAGTGCATTCATCGCCCACTGAGACGAATCCATTGTGATATCTGTTCCACTGGTCATGTTCGAAAGAACAGACACTACCCAATCATATAATTTCACTTCCTTAATAATTTTTTTCTGCCGTTTACTCTCCAGTGGCAAAACTGCATTCGTAATGAACATATTAAATGTCGTGTGTATTCAGAGTGCTGGTCACATCTCAACTTTACAAAACACACACATCAAAAAATGTTTTGCATCACCCCTGTTCCCAGAACTCCTGAAGACAGGCGTTGACTGTGGATATTGTATCACAGACACAGTTCCTTTGTCTGTTCAGAGATGTCACTAAACCCGCCCAAATATGTAAACAACCATGCATGAGCAGCGCCTATTAGACGGCGGGGGTCCGACAGCCGATCAGTTTCAGTCATTCCACCAGGAAGGAGGTGCACGGCTTGTGTTGTCTGTAGTTCAATCATGCCTAGACGGTCAATACCGCGGTTCGATCGCGTCCGCATTGTTACTTTGTGCCATGAAGGGCTCTCAGCAACGGAAGTGTCCAGGCATCTCGGAGTGAACCAAAGCGACGTAGTTTGGACATGGAGGAGATACAGAGAGACAGGAACTGTCGATGTTATACCTCGCGCAGGCCACCCATGGGCTACTAATGCAATGGATGACCGCTACCTACGGATAATGGCTCGGAGGAACCCTGACAGCAACGCCACCATGTTGAGTAATGCTTTTCGTGCAGCCAAAGGACGTCATGTTATGACTCAAACTGTGCGCCATAGGCTGCATGATGCGCAGCTTCACTCCCGACGTTCATGGCGAGGTCCATCTTTGCAACCACGACACCATGTAGCACGGTATAGATGGGTCCAACAAAATGCAGAATGGAACGCTCAGGATAGGCATCACATTCTCTTCACCGATGAGTGTCACATACGCCTTCAACCAAACAATCGTCGCAGACGTGTCTGGGAGCAACCCGGTCAGGCTGAACATCTGAGACACGCTGTCCAGCGACTGCAGCAAGGTGGAGGTTACCTGCTGTTTTGAGGTGGCATTATGTGGGGTCGACGTACGCCGCTGGTGGCCACGGAAGGCGCCGTAACGGCTGTATGATAAGTAAATGCTATCCTACGACCGACAGTGCAACCATAGCAGCAACATATTGGCGAGGCATTCCTCTTCAAGGGCGAAATTCGCGCCCCCCATCGTGCGCATGCCTCAACGCAAGAGGACGAGCTACTGGGTATTAGAGGTACCGGTGTGTACAGCAATCTGGACCACAACCTCTGAAGGTCTCGCTGTATGGTGGTACAACATGCAACGTGTGGTTTTGATGAGCAATGAAAAGGATGGAAATGATATTTAGGTTGATCTCTATTCCAATTTTCTGTACAGGTTCCGGAACCCTCGGAACCGAATGATGCAAAACTTTTCTTGATATGCGTATGTTGGTAATAGCAATATTGCATGCTGTTAACTAATTAATTAATTAAAGATTCCAAAATGTTTTGTCTGCTAATGTACCTCTAGCTATAAAGTATCGCTATAGTCTAAGACATACAATCACGGCACTCCTTCTCATTTTTGTTATACACTGTGACAGCAGCACTCCAAGTGGCTAGAAAGCTGTAGTTCTGAATACGACATTGGAGAAATGCGAATAGTATCGTTTATACTTAAAATATGTAGCGTATGTAGAGCCATATAATTCGCCTGATTAAATACATTACACATTTGTCGTTCTTTAGTACCTTAATGATCATCGGAGATATGAAATGGTATTTTAGAGAAAAGCTTACTTAGAATTCTATTGTAAACTAAAGATATTTAATAAAGAGTGTCGTTTTCTTTTAAGAACAGATAAAGGTTAGTAAACATCAGAAAACATGACCTTAGCAGAAGGACGTTGTCAATCTCCTCAACAAAGTGAAAGTTTCTTCACAGAACTTCCAGTCAAATCAAAGAATGTGGGACGTAGGAACCTTGTGCAGAATCCTATACCTACATTATTTAACGTAACAAATACGCCACCACAACTGTAACTTAAGGAAAAACGTCACAGACATGATAATAAAAATTAAAAAGAAATAAAACTGTTTCCCAACGCAGAAGAAACCCATTCCACAACTGTTGCTACAGCTGAGTCACAAATGGCAAGAATCTTCAACACAGTCACTTTTGATACGTAAGCGATTACATTCACAAAAATCTTCGTGTATTAGAAAGTCCAGTGAAGTGTTGGAATGTGTGAATAATCAAACTCTATACAAAATTCTTACATGTCAAGAAAAGTACCTATTGTAATAAAAGGAAATGAAATGTCGTGTGGCGAGGGCCTCCCGTCGGGTAGACCGGTCCCCTGGTGCAAGTCTTTCGATTTGACGCTACTTCGGCGACTTGCGCGTCCATGGGGATGAAATGATTATGATTAGGACAATACAACACCCTGTCCCTGAGCGGAGAATATCTCCGACCCAGCCGGATTCGAACCCGGGCCCTTTGGATTGACAGTCTGTCGCGCTGACCACTCAGCTACCGGGGGCGGACACCTGCTGTAATAAGAACGGACATCAACAGATATATATGCTTCTAGCGCATGAAATATGTGTTTATATTATCTTGCATTCAGGGATGTAAGCTGTAGCTATGTGCATATTCGAAAATATCTGTTTATGTATAAGTTCTAGCGTATGTCACTGAATCAGTGAGATTGGGCTGTTATTGCATTTATTTCACGTTCATTCACGTCTCTTGATCATTTAGAAATGTCTGGAATGCAAAAATAAAATAACTATTTCGTTAATTAAGTAGAAAAATGATTAAAAACACACATTCATTTTTACTGCTGTTAGTCATGATTTTCTTTTATTCATATTTTATACGACGCTTTTCGAGAAATGATTCCCATTTTCAAGTGAATTGTCTGTTTGTACTAGAAGGTATCAAACAGATTATATAATGGTAAGACAGAGATTTAGGAACCAGGTTTTAAATTGTAAGACATTTTCAGGGGCAGATGTGGACTCTGACCACAATGTATTGGTTATCAACTGTAGACTAAAACTGAATAAACTGCAAAATGATGGGAATTTGAGGAGATGGGACCTGAATAAACTGAAATAAGCAGAGGTTGTAGAGAGCTTCAGGGAGAGCATTAGGGAAGGATTGACAAGAATGGGGGAAAGAAATACAGTGGAAGCAGAATGGGTAGCCTTGATCAAGTAGGTAAAAAGACGAGGGCTACTAGAAATCCTTGAGTAACAGAAGAGATATTTAATTTAATTGACGAAAGGAGAAAATATAAAAATGCAGTAAATGAAGCACGCAAAAAGAATACAAACGTCTCAAAAATGAGATCGACATGAAGTGCAAAATGGCTAAGCAGGGATGGCTAGAGGACAGATGTAAGGATGTAGAGGCACATATCATAAGGTGTCAGATAGATACTGCCTACAGGAAAATTAAAGAGACCTTTGGAGAAAAACGAGCCACTTCCATGAATATCAAGAGGTCTGATGGAAACCCAGTTCTAATCAAAGAAGGGAAAGCAGAAAGGTGGAAGGAGTATATACAGGGTCTATACAAGGGCGATGTTCTTGATGACAATATTATAGAAATGGAAGAAATGTAGATGAGGATGAAATAGGAGATATAATACTGCGTGAAGAGATTGACAGAGCACTGAAAGACCTAAGTCGAAACAAGGCCCCGGGAGTAGACGACATTCCATCAGAACTACTGACAGCCTTGGGAGAGCCAGGCCTAACAAAACTCTACCATCTAGTGAGCAAGATGTATGAGACAGGCGCAACTCCCTCAGACTTCAAGAACAATATAAGAATTCCAATCCCAAAGAAAGCAGGTGTTGACAGATGTGAAAATTAGCGAACTATCACTTTAATAAGCCATGGCTGCAAAACGCTAACACAAATTCTTTACAGACGAATGGAAAAGCTGGTAGAAGCCGACCTCGGGGAAGATCAGTTTGGATTCCGTAGAAATGTTGGAACACGTGAGACAATACTGACCCGACGGCTTATCTTAGAAGAAAGGTTAAGGAAAGGCAAACCTACGTTTCTAGCATTTGTAGACTTAGAGAAAGATTTTGACAATGTTGACTGGAATACTCTCTTTCAAATTCTAAAGGTGTCAGGGGTAAAATACAGGTAGCGAAAGGCTATTTACAATTTGTACAGAAACCAGATGGCAGTTGTAAGAGTCGAGGGGCATGAAAGGGAAGCAGTGGTTGGGAAGGGAAGGAGGATATAAGACGAACATCAACAAAAGCAAAACGAGAGAAATGGAATGTAGTCAAATTAAATCGGGTAATGCTACGGGAATTAGATTAGGAAATGAGACGCTTAAAGTAGTAAATGAGTTTTGTTATTTGGGGAGCAAATTAACTGATGATGGCTGAAGTAGAGAGGATATAAAATGTAGACTGGAAATGGCAAGGAAAGCGTTTCTGAAGAAGAGAAGTTTGTTAACATCGAGTATAGATTTAAGTGTCAGGAAGTCGTTTCTGAAAGTATTTGTATGGAGTGTAGCCATGTATGGAAGTGAAACATGGACGATAAATAGTTTAGACAAGAAGAAAATAGAAGCTTTCGAAAGGTGCTGCTACAGAAAAATGCTGAAGATTGGATAGGTAGATCACATAACTAATGATGAGGTGTTGAATAGAATTGGAGAGAAGAGAAATTTGTGGTTCAAATGGCTCTGAGCACTATGGGACTTAACTTCTGAGGTCATCAGTCCCCTGGAACTTAGAACTACTTAAACCTAACCAACCTAAGAACATCACACACATCCATGTCCGAGGCAGGATTCGAACCTGCGACCTTAGCGGTAGCGCGGTTCCAGGCTGTAGCGTGTGGCGTTTGCTGTGTTATTCAGTGGTTTGGTATTTAACTAATTTGTTAATGGAAATGATAATCTTATTTTATAATATTGAGTAATTACTAAATAATTTTTCTCCCGGCTAAAGATTTGATCAAGTTGCTAAAGAACTCCAAGTTAACGTCGTGTTAAATTGTTGTCTGTAAGTTGCATAATTGTCACTAAATCACAGTTCATACAACAGATTCAATACAACTATTGATTAAGATGGAAGCAGTTATCTTCAGCAAAATGATCATTAAAACCACCGAATATGAGCCGCGCACAGCACTGACGTATGTTACCTGAAACAATATTCTTCGCAACTCGTGCGTAATTAATTTCGGCTCCATACATCAGCTAGAAAAGTTTCTTATAAACATCGTGCTATGAGCACTGTTTTTAAAGAACCAATCTGATTCGAATCATTTTCATTAAAATGAGTTCGGGACCACCGGAGCACATTTATTTTTACACATTTGTATTACCTTCGGCATTTATTCTACAGAGTTCGTAATTTAAATTTGA
The DNA here is from genome assembly GCF_021461395.2 of Schistocerca americana. NCBI lineage: Eukaryota > Metazoa > Arthropoda > Insecta > Orthoptera > Acrididae > Schistocerca > Schistocerca americana. The sequence continues at coordinate 223,709,161 of NC_060120.1, read as the reverse complement.
ATTTGCCGCTGAGATAATTGTTAAGATGGCGGCAGACAATTGATACAGTCTTTCTATTGTTAGAGCAAATAAGTAAATATTTAAAATGATTATTAAACGCTATAAAATCTACTTTCGTATTGTGCACTATTTAGACTTCATCAAGCAAACATTTGATCTGTTTCTAAGGAAATCAGACAAAAACGCGATACAAATCGCTATCATTAATGGCTGCGCTCTTTGCAGCGGAAAGAAATAATTATAACAGATAATGCTTACTGAGAGAGGAATTAAAGTTACAAATAATTATTCACTCATATTTATAATAATAATGAGCTCTATTTTCAAGTAATAATCAACAAATAATTATAATTTCCCCCCCCCCCCCCCCATGAACCATGGACCTTGCCGTTGGTGGGGAGGCTTGCGTGCCTCAGCGATACAGATAGCCGTACCGTAGGTGCAACCACAACGGAGGGGTATCTGTTGAGAGGCCAGACAAACGTGTGGTTCCTGAAGAGGGGCAGCAGCCTTTTCAGTAGTTGCAAGGGCAACAAGGAGGAGGAACAAGACTTCTGGTCAGGTGACTACAGGGTTATAAACACAAAATCAAATAGGGGTAATGCAGGAGTAGGTTTAATAATGAATAGGAAAATAGGAATGCGGGTAAGCTACTACAAACAGCATAGTGAACGCATTATTGTGGCCAAGATAGATACGAAGCCCACGCCTACTACAGTAGTACAAGTTTATATGCCAACTAGCTCTGCAGATGACGAAGAAATTGAAGAAATGTATGATGAAATAAAAGAAATTATTCAGATTGTGAAGGGAGACGAAAATTTAATAGTCATGGGTGACTGGAATTCGAGTGTAGGAAAAGGGATAGAAGGAAACATAGTAGGTGAATATGGATTGGGGGACAGAAATGAAAGAGGAAGCCGCCTGGTCGAATTTTGCACAGAGCACAACATAATTATAACTAACACTTGGTTTAAGAATCATGAAAGAAGGTTGTATACATGGAAGAACCCTGGCGATACTAAAAGGTATCAGATAGATTATATAATGGTAAGACAGAGATTTAGGAACCAGGTTTTAAATTGTAAGACATTTCCAGGGGCAGATGTGGACTCTGACCACAATCTATTGGTTACGACCTGTAGATTAAAACTGAAGAAACTGCAAAAAGGTGGGAATTTAAGGAGATGGGACCTGGATAAACTAAAAGAACCAGAGGTTGTACGGAGATTCAGGGAGAGCATAAGGGAGCAATTGACAGGAATGGGGGAAATAAATACAGTAGAAGAAGAATGGGTAGCTTTGAGGGATGAAGTAGTGAAGGCAGCAGAGGATCAAGTAGGTAAAAAGACGAGGGCTAGTAGAAATCCTTGGGTAACAGAAGAAATATTGAATTTAATTGATGAAAGGAGAAAATATAAAAATGCACTAAGTGAAACAGGCAAAAAGGAATACAAACGTCTCAAAAATGAGATCGACAGGAAGTGCAAAATGGCTAAGCAGGGATGGCTAGAGGACAAATGTAAGGATGTAGAGGCCTATCTCACTAGGGGTAACATAGATACCGCCTACAGGAAAATTAAAGAGACCTTTGGAGATAAGAGAACGACTTGTATGAATATCAAGGCCTCAGATGGAAACCCAGTTCTAAGCAAAGAAGGGAAAGCAGAAAGGTGGAAGGAGTATATAGAGGGTCTATACAAGGGCGATGTACTTGAGGACAATATTATGGAAATGGAAGAGGATGTAGATGAAGATGAAATGGGAGATATGATACTGCGTGAAGAGTTTGACAGAGCACTGAAAGACCTGAGTCGAAACAAGGCCCCCGGAGTAGACAATATTCCATTGGAACTACTGACGGCCGTGGGAGAGCCAGTCCTGACAAAACTTTACCATCTGGTGAGCAAGATGTATGAAACAGGCGAAATACCCTCAGACTTCAAGAAGAATATAATAATTCCAATCCCAAAGAAAGCAGGTGTTGACAGATGTGAAAATTACCGAACTATCAGCTTAATAAGTCACAGCTGCAAAATACTAACACGAATTCTTTACAGACGAATGGAAAAACTAGTAGAAGCCAACCTCGGGGAAGATCAGTTTGGATTCTGTAGAAACACTGGAACACGTGAGGCAATACTGACCTTACGACTTATCTTAGAAGAAAGATTAAGGAAAGGCAAACCTACGTTTCTAGCATTTGTAGACTTAGAGAAAGCTTTTGACAATGTTGACTGGAATACTCTCTTTCAAATTCTAAAGGTGGCAGGGGTAAAATACAGGGAGCGAAAGGCTATTTACAATTTGTACAGAAACCAGATGGCAGTTATAAGAGTCGAGGGACATGAAAGGGAAGCAGTGGTTGGGAAGGGAGTAAGACAGGGTTGTAGCCTCTCCCCGATGTTGTTCAATCTGTATATTGAGCAAGCAGTAAAGGAAACAAAAGAAAAATTCGGAGTAGGTATTAAAATTCATGGAGAAGAAATAAAAACTTTGAGGTTCGCCGATGACATTGTAATTCTGTCAGAGACAGCAAAGGACTTGGAAGAGCAGTTGAATGGAATGGACAGTGTCCTGAAAGGAGGATATAAGATGAACATCAACAAAAGCAAAACAAGGATAATGGAATGTAGTCTAATTAAGTCGGGTGATGCTGAGGGAATTAGATTAGGAAATGAGGCACTTAAAGTAGTAAAGGAGTTTTGCTATTTGGGGAGCAAAATAACTGATGATGGTCGAAGTAGAGAGGATATAAAATGTAGGCTGGCAATGGCAAGGAAAGCGTTTCTGAAGAAGAGAAATTTGTTAACATCCAGTATAGATTTAAGTGTCAGGAAGTCATTTCTGAAAGTATTCGTATGGAGTGTAGCCATGTATGGAAGTGAAACATGGACGATAAATAGTTTGGACAAGAAGAGAATAGAAGCTTTCGAAATGTGGTGCTACAGAAGAATGCTGAAGATTAGATGGGTAGATCACATAACTAATGAGGAAGTATTGAATAGGATTGGGGAGAAGAGAAGTTTGTGGCACAACTTGACCAGAAGAAGGGATCGGTTGGTAGGATATGTTCTGAGGCATCAAGGGATCACCAATTTAGTATTGGAGGGCAGCGTGGAGGGTAAAAATCGTAGAGGGAGACCAAGAGATGAATACACTAAGCAGATTCAGAAGGATGTAGGTTGCAGTAGGTACTGGGAGATGAAAAAGCTTGCACAGGATAGAGTAGCATGGAGAGCTGCATCAAACCAGTCTCAGGACTGAAGACCACAACAACAACAACAACAATTACAATTTCTTTACAGACCTCAGTTTGATATGCGTCCGCAACCTACAAAAGCCAACCAACAAAAGGTAAAAACAAAGGAAGACAAACGCAGATTGTAAAAGGAATTTACAATTATCATTGCCTTTGTATGATACACATCGATATGTCCAATTACATCATAGAATATTATATAAATAATTAATATTTATGATCGTTTTCATTATTTTTTTTATATGTCGAATAGATAATGTTTATAACTGTTAGAGGCATAATTTTCTCTCGTCGCACTGTAGCTAAAATTTATCTTGTGGATGTTACAAGCGCCTAGAACCGAACGGCCACCACGGCCGTCAGAAATTTGTGGCACAACTTGACTAGAAGAAGGGATCGGTTGGTAGGTCATATTCTGAGGCATCAAGGGATCACCAATTTAGTATTGGAGGGCGGCGTGGAGAGTAAAAATCATAGAGGGAGTCCAAGAGATGAATACACTAAGCAGATTCAGAAGGATGTAGGTTGCAGTAGGTACTGGGAGATAAGCTTGCACAGGATAGAGTAGCATGGAGAGCTGCATTAAACTAGTCTAATGGACTGAAGACCACAACAACAACAACAACAACAACAACTATGGCATTTATACGTAATGTTTTCGATGTGTGAGGTTCTGCTTCGTTTTGTTGTCTTTAACATAAAAAAAGCAGAACTTTTAGTTAGTTTTCGATTTTTGTATGTAGTTCGTGATGAAATCTGGAAGAACTTACAGTTTTCTTACCGTCCATTTTTGCAGAGTCTCAGACATGTTAAACATCACACAATTTTCAGCGTACGGTATATATCGACAGTAACTTACATGAACAAATAGTTACAAAGATTTTTGTAGATGTAGTTGACAGAGATAATGTTACAGGTCTCTCACATGATATGCTTTTGTACAGTGGATATTTGTCTTAACAATGTGGATTATAATTTGATTGCATGTGTTCTACAATGTTGCTTATTTCTGTTATTATTTTTATTTAAACATATTGTCAAAGCTTTTCAAGAAATTCCCTGATGCACTTTCAGGTTTTTTAATTTAAGATTTTGACTTCATATTTTCTATAATGTGAATAGATCCTCTTCTAATAAATCCATTTAATACCCCTTACGTAGCCGGCCGGTGTGGCCAAGCAGTTCTAGGCGCTTCAGTCTGCAACCATGCGAGCGCTACGGTTGCAGGTTCGAATCATGGCCTGGACATGGATGTGTGTGCTGTCCTTAGGTTAGTTAGGTTTAAGTAGTTCTAAGTTCTAGACCTCCGATATTAAGTCCGATAGTGCTCAGAGCCATTTGAACCATACCCCTTACGTAGTCAGTGGAATACTTTGATATTTTGTTCTACTTTTGCAAGTTGGTGTCCTGTATTATGTATGTGTGTGGCTAATGCTGATGTAGTGATTCTATTGTGTGTGTAGGCGTTATGTGCTCTGTGTACCTGGTGTTGAAATTTTGGCCTGTTTGTCCTAGGTGGAACATGAGTGTTTCTGGCATGTTCCTTTGTATGTTCCACAGTCTGAGTATGGGCCATGATTACACTTTATACCATGTAGTTGTAGTTTATGTGAAGTACAAAACACATCTTTCATTTTGAGATTTATGAAAATATTTGCATTCTTCTGGGATATGTTGCCAGCGGATGGGATGCTAGATATACATTTGTTTTTGTGTCTTTCTTCACTTTGCCTAGGACTGTGTCAACCACAGAAGCAATGTAGTAATTGGCAACTGTAATCTGTTTCATTATTTTATTGCTTGTTGCATGTACTCTTGGTTCAAAGGCATTTTTGTTGCACTATATAGCTCTGACGACTGTGATGACAGTCATTGTATTTTCCTTTCAATTCTGAATGTGCATGAATTGTCGTTTCTTGTAATATTTAAACCCTGGTAATTGATGCTTTAATCTTGTTCCAGTTCCACTGTAAATATAATTTTCTCATGTAGATTACGGAAGAAATTTAGAATATCTGCTATGTCTATGTCATCACCTTTCAGTAACAGTAATGTGTCACTACAATTATAAAAAATTCAATTTCTTTTAGGCAGGGTTCTTGGGTGCCAAATAACCTTTGTTCCAAGTGGTTTATGTATATGTCAGCTCACTGATATATACTGTGCACTGAAAGTTGTGTGTGATGTTTAACATGTGTGAGACTCCGCATGAATGGACCTAAGAAACATGTAGGTACAAGTTCTTCCAAATTTCGCCACTAACCAGACATAAAAATTGGTAACTAACTAAAAGTTTTGCGTTTTCTATACACTGCAGTAAAGTCAAAAAAACAAAGCAGAACCTCACTTCGAAAACATTATGTAAAAATGGTATAGTTAAATGTGAAAACATGCTTGACAATAGGAATCATTTCCCGAAACGCGTTGTGTAAAATATGAATAAAATAAAATCGTGACCAGTAACAGAAAAATCATTTATAAATAAACTCCTTGTTTTTACCGTCGCTGGTTTTCACAGAACCACTTTATAATGGACAAAATTAGAGAACATTAACCTTGCGGCTGGCTTACTCGTCGCTAGGGGTACTAGTGTCATTGAAACTGCCAGACGATAACAATTTCCCCAGCTTGTCACGACTCTATATGTTTGACTGGTATCATGCAACTATAGCTGGCCATGCGTACTGGATGGTACCTACAAGCGCGCTGTTGCCGAACTAGTGCCTTGTCTCGCCTTGTTTCTAACATTTGAAAATGGCAATGATGAGCGCCCATAGTTGCCAATTTCGAGCGCCGGTAGAATGCAAGTAGTGAGATGATATGCAGATTTTCGCTCAGTCCTTGTTTTCCATTCCTTATTTAGTTATTGGTTTCGATAGTTTGACTCGAAGGAAAAAGTGTTTCTCTTGGTATTATTTGTGCAATTTACTTACTAGGTTGAAGTATTTATATAATTTGTGGAAGAAACGGAGATTTTCCCTATGCCATGTGGGTCGGGTTTCCAAACAACTGCAAAAAGACCGGACCTTGAATGTAGGAAGAAAATACGACTGAAATAGGTTACTGAGTTTCGGCGGTAAAGCAGATTCACTCTCCACAGTGTCTATAAATATTTAAAACATCTTGTGGACAACGATGGTGAACTGTTAGAATCCACTTGCACGCACGTCATGAAATATTTCTGGAGGTTAGACATAATCAATAACGATGATATGAAGAAGTGCGGCACTTTGTTACCGAAAGAAACAACAATTGTAGGAAAAATCTTTGCTATTGTACAGGGTATTTGTGCCGTAGCTTGTGGCGTTGGTTTAAGAACTACACGTCGCATGTGTCGCGAGGGAAAATCCCCAACGTTCAATTCTCCAAGGAAAATTATTAAACAACACAGCTCTTTAATCAGACTAAACGACTTTGATAAAGTTGTGAGAAGGACCGTCGTTGAATTTTACGGCAATGGCGAGAACCCAACATCAACCTTAGAAAAAATGAGAAAAACATAAATTAAAAAATAAATATTACTGGATCTGTGACGCGAATATTAAGCTTTTGTTCAATTTTTACTTGAACGCAAGGACATAATTGTCTCCAGAATTAAATTATTACCGGAGAACTTGGTGCTTATGTTAGGTGAATACAGCCTATATTCTGTTTGGATGAAATTTGAGCTACTCACATCTATTCACTGAAGTACGTATGGCATAATTCGAGCTGAAGTGGAGGCCTTAATGTACCTGTTGGGAAAGGAGCCAAGCTGATTGTGCTTGTTTGATCACCGAAGACTGGTTTTCTTAAGGAAAGGAAATCGGTCTACAGATGTAGTAAAACAAACAAGACAAGATTATTATTCCTGTAAAGAACGTGGATAAGTCTGACCAATTACGCATTTTCGTTAGCGTGCTAATATGCTTGAAATTCCAGTAGTATACTTTTTTACTCTTATATGCTTTTTGTCACTGTGTTATGTACAATCACACATCGTGTAAATCTATAATGCCTAATGTTGTATAATAACTTTAAACACTGTGTACTGCAAATGAGGAACATGCAGCTGTCGCAACCTAGATCAATGTTTGGCAGACAGGCCGAATTTATAATGAATTTGAACACGACAGGCAATACAAACAATAAAATATATAAACTGTCTGGCATATTTCTCCAGCGAGTTTCCTTTTTTTTATTTTTTACATGAGAGATGGACGTTTTCTTGCTCTTGTTAATGACGCTGGACACAGTTTACTTTGTTCACTTTTTCAATCAGTGTTATTCAATGTCCAAAGAGATATGCAGAGAATTCTCTCCTATCTCATGATATGTCCAGACGGCAGCTGAGACTGCAATCCCTGACTTTGTTGGTTCTGGGAAGATGGAGTGACAGCCTTTCTCGATTTTAAGGGAATCCACATCTAAATGGTTATTAAAGCCGTAGGACGACAAACTGGCTCTAATCAAACAGTTTTTCTGAGAAAATCAAACACCCATTGTAGGATTCGGATGAAAATCTGTAGGTATGATATACATATAGAGACAAACAAATGATTAAAGTTTCAGAAAAAAATTGATGATTTATTCCAGAGAAAGTACTTCACCAACTGAGCAAGTCAACGATGTGTTGGTCCACGTCTCGGCCTCATGCAGTCAGTTATTCAGCTTTGCACTCATTGAGAGTTGTTGGATGTGCTTATGAGGAATGTCGTGGGAATATCGTGCCAAATTCTGTCCAACTGTGCACTAGATCGTGAGAACCCCAAGATAGTTGGGGGGCCCTGTCAACAATGTTTCAAACGTTCTCAGTCAGGGAGTGGTCCAGTGACCTTGCTGGCCAAAGTGATGTTTGGCAAGCACGAAGACAAAGTGCAGAAAATGTGTGCAGAAGGGCTTTATCTTCGCGAAATGTAAGTCCACCATGATCAAACAAAATGGGTAGTATATTGTTGATAGACTGCTGTGCTGTATGGGTGCTTCGGCTGACACCAGTAGCAGGGTAAGAGCGTGTTTTGTTAGTGCAGGTTGCATTCATCAAGGGCAAGTATACATTCAGGGGCAAACCTTTTGTTATCTTTTGATTGACAGACATTTAATCTGTTGTTCTGCTAAGTAGTTTAAGTCACCCTGGGGATAATCCATCCTTCCAAGAAACTCCCACCCTCCTCGTTCCCCTCCCTTCTCCATCTCCCCCTCCTCCTTCCCCTCCCCTTCAGGTATTCCCCTCACCGATACAAGTACACTTCCATTCCTGAGTTATTCGAATAGTCACCCCCCACGCTATCAATTTGATTGACTAATTACTTAAATTGATCAATTAATTAACTCTCCCCTCTGGGAAATCCCCCAGCCCTCCCCTTCCCCTCCCCCACATGGAGACTGTGGTGAAAAAGACTCAGTTGATTGGCTATTTGGTGGGGAATGGGATGTATGGAATATTGTTTTAACTATTTCAGGTACACAAGGCAATATGTGCAATGTTATTTATTTAAAGAATTTATGGGATACAAGGCAGTGCGTAGAATCATTGATTTAAAGAACTTGTTGAGAAATAGATTGCAGTCTATGGAATCCTGTTTATTTAAAGACTTCATGGGTTACAAGCTGTGTATGGAGTAGAGTTCATTTAAAAAATTTGTCAGTAAATCGATTACAATGTGTGGAATATTTAAACAATTGTGTCACTTTTTCATGCTGGTTGTGCGAGGAAGCACATAATTACAGCGTTGCAGATCGATTAAACATATCTGAAAAACTTTCTCACGGTTCACCTCGCATGCTGGCTGCTCTGAGTTGGGGTTTGCAGAAGGGACTTCGAAGCAGCAACAGGTTTGCCGCACTGCTGTTGGCTGTCCCACAGCTTAATGAGGTATCACGCCAATTCCCTGTAGTGTTATGTCCTGTTTCTGTATGCGTGAACCAACCTATCGGACACCAGTGCTTGTGAGACTCCTTCCTTCCAAAGTAAATGCCTGACTGGTAATCAAACAACGGAGAATCCAGGATGGAATGTAACAATACGAGTGAAGGAAAGTTGCTACTCACCATATAGCAGAGATGCTGAGTTGCGATAGGCACAATAAAAAGATTCACACAATCATAGCTTTCGGCCATTAAGGCCTTTGTCAGCAGTAGACATACACACACACACACACACACACACACACACACACACACACACATACACACACGCACACACACACTCACGCAAGCGCTTGTGAAAATCCTGTAACAGTCTCGCACAGGATACATTTCCTCTAAGTATTTTCTCATCATGTAGAAAAAAATTTATTCTAATCAGCTTGATATCTGTCACATTGTACATCGCAGGGATAGAGTATTAAAGTAATTTTAGGTTCATGACACAGTGCTAAGATCTACCTTTGTCATAGGACGCCTCCTCACTTTCGAATTCCCTTGAAGTGACCAAATGCCTCACCACATACGAAATCTCTTACGGTAACAGCACAGGGAAATTGTAAACATAAGTTTTATACTATGTATAAAATTATAAATTTGGTAATAGATCTGGTTTTGTTACGATGCTTACCTCTCCCTGTCTACATGAGAGATTGAAATTTCGTTAAAAGATATAGCTGCAAACGAAAAAGTGCCTGATTACCGCTCCAACTCAACAATTATGACCATGGTATCCCAGCCATCGTTTCCACCCGCCAGACAGCACTTCATTGATATCAAATTGATAGGCTAAGTAATTAAATTGATCATGAAAGTTACTTTTCTTGGTGCGTAAACTTTTTTTTTTCTTTCAGCAGTCGGATTACACTCACAAAGTAACTTAAATGGGAATCCCCGGAGGGCAGAAGATGTTCTTTTCGAGGAACATTGCTGAAAACCGAGATTTGAAGCTGACTGCAGAAGGATTCTACCGCCAGAAACATACATCTCGCATAAGGACAGCGCTATTAAAAATACGATCACGACGACTATGTTACCGTCACTCTGCATAAAAAGTGGTCTTGGTTCTACAGGCACATACAAGAATCGCTGACAGAGTTGCCGTTTCTGGTAAAAGTGCTGTCTGTGATTTGGAATCAAATCCTTCCATTCAACCACGTACCTGCATGTGATCCTGGCAGCGAGCTGGTATGACATGGGCATACAAAAACTGCCACAGCGTCTACAAAAATGCATCGACAGAAATGGTGATTATGTCGAAAAATAGCTAAATGTTCAAGCTGTAAACTGATGTAAACCATTGTAGAAATAAACAGGTCTATGTACTTATAAAAATATAGGAGACCTTACTTTTGGAACTACCCTCCTATTACAAACCCTTGAAATCGTAGATCTGCTACTTCAAATGAGTCGGACTCTCGTGTGACAATCATAAAATTAGTCTTTTTGAAGTTAATGTTCAGGCCTAGAGTACTGCTGTAATCTCCCACTGTGAAAAAACGAAGTGAAATGTCGTGTGGCTGGGGCCTCCCATCGGGTAGACAGTTCGCCTGGTGCAGATCTTTTGAGTTGACGCCACTTCGGCGACTTGCGTGTCGAAGTGTTGACGAGTTGTTGAAGGTCATCTACATTATCAGCTATCAATACAATGTCATCAGCAAAGCTATTGTTGTTGATATACACTCCGTTATCCTTTATGCCTTTTTCTACATCATCAAGTCCATCCTGAAAAATACTCTCAGAATATAAGTCACTCATCGCACTGAAAAATCTTTTTTTCTACCGCGATATGTGTGAGAATCAGCGTCTCAAGCGAAGGGGTGGTTTCATTGACGCTTTTTATGCGACCTTCTGAGGTTTTTCATGTCAATTCTGAACGGTGGTGTGTCTGAAATGATTTCCTCAGCCGCCCATATGAAGACAGTGTAATTTCAAAGTTGGACGTCGCTGTTCTAAGCTGCATAGCAGAGGCGTCAAAAGAACGGGTGAAATGTGGGCGACAGCGGGTGCGACGGCCTTCACATAATGTGACACGTCGACAGTTGCAACGAGGAGCATTGCAGCAAAATTTGGTACCAACATGACATCATTAGCCCATCTTGCGCCTCACATTAACTTCTGTGCTCTGGCCTTTTCCCCGCGTTTTTTCTTGCTGTTTGAAGCTTTCCAGAGACCGAGAATGAAGACGCTGGGAATCACGCTTTTGGATCACTGCAGAGGAAGTTTGTAGGCAGATTTGACCATAATTTCAATCTTCTACTTCGAAATGGGAAACATTTACTACGTTTCAAAGAAGTGATCCTTAATTATGTTTTCTAGTTCAACACATCTTCCTGACCAAACTGATCCCTTTCGTCTTGTGTGAGGACCTGCGCCGCTCTGTATGTGTGTCTGTTCCGCCAACAGTAGCGCTTTTTAGTCGCCAAAGTAGTGGAGGCTATTGTACCGTCGCATCAACCGGATGATAAGTTTACAAAGGTTGTTCAATAAATAATGCCCCGAATGTTATTATGTGTGTATTAGAGTCAACATTTTCTCTACATGCATTGATTTTCGACATTGTCCTTTCGCCAGCGTTGTGTAAAAGCGAATTTCTCTCTTGGTAAAAACTAGAAGAGATGTACCCAGATATTGCAATCTGTAACAATACGTGACAGAAGGGCCTCTGTATTGGCCTGTGCTCCAACAATTCAGATGAAATGGTTTTCCATCGAATCTTGGGATCTTAAACCTAACTAACCTAAGGACATCACACACATCCATGCCCGAGGCAGGATTCGAACCTGCGACCGTAGCAGTCACGCGGTTCCGGACTGAGCGCCTAGAACCGCACGGCCACCGCGACTGGCCGGGGACTGATGACCTCAACAGTTAAGTCCCACAGTGCTCAGAGCCATGTGAACCATTTTAGAACTTCCAGTGCTCACCGATAGCTGTAGGACTGTGATATGCTAATCCGCACAAATAACGGCAAGCAAGCGAATCAAATCGTCTGAAGTAGTGGCTGTGAAAGGACGTCTCAAACGTGGCCAATCACAGAGATCACTTTCTGCTCTTCTTGACGGTTTAGCCCAACACACTCCTGTCAACTGCATTATTACCATACACTGCACACAAAACGTTTACGGATGTTCCGTTTTTCCGTATCCAAGAATTCAATATTTGACTGTTTCCTGGAAATCGTCTTAAAAATGATGTCCTTTTATGCCCATAACATGATACTTTTACCTCGTGAAGTCCAGTATTTTTTTTAGGAAAACGGAAAGAAAATTCAAATAATTTGAAAGTCTGCTACAAAGCTGCACCTAAGTCATGTTTGCCTGTGACGTCACTAGCTAGCACGCTGCACCTATTGTTCTAAAGTTCATTCACAGTGATGTCTTGTTTTGGGTTACAAATGATGTGTAGTATCAGCATGTATTGTACATCAGACATTTATAAAAACTCCTGAAAAATTAAAATTTTCCTTTTCTGTAGGCCGTAGCATGTAAAAATTGTTTTTAGAGTTTTCCAAAGAATAAATAGATGCGCACAGTGTGGTGGTCACTATGTGTGTTTCTGTCTGTGAGAATGCAAGTTAACACTCTACTCCCACCGATCGTTGCTTGTAGCATAAGAGGTAGAGAGCTTGACTTATAATGCAAAATTCGCAAGATCGATCCCCATTTAGCAAAAGTCTTTATTCCTCCCTATTCTCTTCACCTAATACCACTGTCTTCTTAAATTTATTTAATTTGTAACACAGTTATGTAAGAGCATTGAATTCTATATCGTAGTACATTTGAAAACCTATTTTCATTTATTAGCTTCATTTTACACCTGACCTGTTTGGCATGTAGCGCAACGATGCTGATAGCAAATTGTATTTCATGCCTGATGTAGGTCTTGTTCTGAGGCATCTGAGAAACCATTTAACACTTTGGAATCACATTATTCATCCCAAACAAGTCAATAAAGACAGTAATTTTCCACTTCCAACTGTCTCATCTGTGGCTGTTAAATAGCTATAGGATTTTGATAAATAAAAAAATTGAACGTTGCTTGTAACGTTCGGGAAAATGTTACAAGACCAGGGCATTACGTTAAAATGAAAGTTGGTGGTGCTTAAGCACTTTTAACTTATAGCGTGTCAGTAGCAGCTACCTACGTTGTAGAACAACAGATACTTTAAGGTTCTGCTGTACAAACAAGATGTTTTATAGACACAGTTCCCCGGTAGTTTAAATTAATGACCGGGAGGAAAAGAAAAGATGCAATTTTCAAAGCTGTCGAAGGTGAACACGATTGTGTTCTGCAGTTTTCCACTTCTATTACGATGAAGGAAAATTTGAAAACTGAGGAAAGTGGTAGTTGGGAAAGAATAGTAGTTCTGGCAAAAACCACAGAATTATCTTCTCAACATGTGTTGTTGTTCAGGCTTTCACACGTTTCCCTGGAAATCTTTTCGGCATGGTCTGCACAAATAATCCATTCTAGATTCCCTCGATTTTAAGACAATACTGCGACTCAGTGTTGTGTCATAGTGCTTCCGTATCAGACGTCAAGCTATGTAGCTTTCACGTTTGCTATTTCCGGAACATAAAATCTGGGCTATTTTTGAAGAACGAAGAGACCATAAACACATCAACTTTCTGATAGTTTCCGATTTCAGCCTTCACAAAATTCCTTTCCGTTGTTACTTAAAAGTCGTAAACGCGGTTTTCTTCATTAAATAATAACTGTTTGCAGAAAAAGTGCGGAATAACCCCAGTAGCCTCGGCCAACACTCCTGTATCAGACGCATCACTTCATTTTACTCTTAGCCTGTGACGTCACCAGAGCTTTATCCAACAACAGAGCGCTTTCTGTCACGTGACCAAATATTGAAATTTAATGATTTTAAGCTTTAATTTCATAAAAATAATATAGTTTTTGGAATACTAACCGAAGACGCTATTTGGGCATCATAATCACTCAAATTAACAACGAATTTTAAACATAGAGAAATAGCCTATTACAACACGTTGATTATAACGAGAGTCTTTGGAGACGCCATTTTGATGGTTCACTACTGCGCTGTTGTCTCAATTGTTCGAAACTTCGCAAAAGTGCAGAAGAAACTTCTAACTTTCGGTGCCTAAAATGACTTTTCCTACCTGTATTAACGGCTATAAAAAGAAGGTGGAACATTATTTGTTGAAAGATCCTGTTATTTCCTTCGCCCTGCTGCATCTCCTCATTTCACGAATGGAAGTGCCAATATCTGCTAAAATACCACAGATGCGCCTGACAGCTCTTAGAAGACATACCCAGTGTACCGAAGTTTACTTACTACATAGATGGCATAGATGTCAGAGAAGAAAATACGATTAATAGTTAATCAAAGAAATGTCACTTCCCGGCAAAGGTCCAGCCATCAGCTTAGGTGAAGGTGTGGTCTGTGACGCGCAATCAAGATAATGATGAGAGTGTGGGCTGAGGTCTACTAAGTCACATAGTGTGAGAGGAAGGAAGTCTCCCAGGGCGCTTTGCATTATTCCAGAATGAGATTTTCACTCTGCAGCGGAGTGTGCGCTGATATGAACTTAGAGGAAAAGTCGCGATTCGTTGAAACTGAATGAGGGTGCAAACACTTACGGATCCAATTCAAAATAATTTATTTTCTGAATAGTTTAACCTTTTTTGTAGGAGTATCTTACAGTAGCTGTACATCTTTGCAAACCAGTGACTACATCCCACCACTCTATTTGCTGGACAACTCCCGTTTATTGATTTCCACCTTTCCTATCAGAGTCGAGTGCTCTGTTTGCAACTCTTTCTGACAGAACACAGTCAGATACTTTAACCACAGCTGGAGACAAATGCGATTCAGTGGCTGTTCCTCTTTGTATTCTGACACACATAAAATACCAAGTTCTGCGCAATTTAGATGTCCTTTCTCACATCTGAACAGACTTCTCGTAGTTTACTGCAGCAGCATCAAAGTGTCAGTCTACAGTGACTTCGAGGCTCGGTCGTGGTACTGTTCCTGACATCTCGCTCAACCTTAGCTTCTGTGTCTGCTTCCTGGTAAATGAGTGCCTTGGCTCTCTGCGCTAGCCGTTCATATTTTTTCAGAGCTCTTGGAGGAGTCTCTCTTCGTGGTGTTCTCCCCTGACGCCTCCAAAGGTCTTTCTAAGGGCTGAAATTTTACTATAAGCTTTTGGAACACACTGACTGGTCGACCATATTGATTTCGGTGGATACTGTGAACTTGGCATATCCAAGCTACCCTGGGGATGTTGTTCTCACCAGCAGTTAAAGCACGACAAATCTCTCTGCTGGCTGTCAACATGTCTTACTTCACTCAGAGATCTGGTTCACTTCCTCGTGCCCAATAGACCCTGTACCTTGTCCACAGCCCATTGAATGTTGTACGTTCATATTTTTTGGAGAGTTAGCCACTGATTCTGCTGTTGCGAGCAAGTTATTATTATCGAAAGTGGTAGCGAGCGAACAGTTGTTGAGATTAGTCGGAGGTAGCCTGGCGTGGAGAGAAGCCGAGCGTCAGGAGAGGTCGCAGTCTGCTATGACTTGCTAGTGGAGCCGGAGGAGAGTTTGGTGTTAATCGAGGGTTTTTGGTAATCTGTCTTTTTGCTGTACGAAGTTGTTGCTTGCTTGTGCACGAGAGGGATTTTGTCAGATTTCTGCATGTATACATTGAGAGTAATATTCGCATCTTTGTTGTGACCAGTTACATAATTATTCCAGAATGAGATTTTCACTCTGCAGCGGAGTGTGCGCTGATATGAAACTTCCTGGCAGATTAAAACTGTGTGTCCGACCGAGACTCGAACTCGGGACCTTTGCCTTTCGCGGGCAAGTGCTCTACCAACTGAGCTACCGAAGCACGACTCACTCCCGGTACTCACAGCTTCACTTCTGCCAGTACCTCGTCTCCTACCTTCCAAACTTTACAGGCAAAGGTCCCGAGTTCGAGTCTCGGTCGGGCACACAGTTTTAATCTGCCAGGAAGTTACACAATTATTGTTTATATACATTGTAGAATAACTGTAGTTTTTAAACTGTTCAAGGAAAAGAAAGATGTGAATGAAATTCGTTAATGTATGAAACTTCATTTTCAGAATACAGTAAATTAAAAGTTTTTATTCGTTCCTTTCTTTTTTCTTTACATCGTTTAAGGCTTGTTGACCAAACCCCTCCCATCATTCAGTTTATATATAAAAAGAAACATAGACGCAGTAGCATCAGTAGTTGTAACCATGCATTGCACTCTGCATGGATTGCAGTATTGCATTTTGAAATATTTTAGCACGTTGCTGGTCACGCAGTTGTTTTGGCAAGAAGAGGTAAGTTGTCTGTTGCGTACAGGAGCATTTCACTATAATTGGTACGAGACCAAAGAGAATATTTTAAAATTCGTAGTCAGATACTACAGAACTGATTTTACATTATCTGTAGGAAGAGTAATTAATATATGTTTTTCATCTTTTGTTCTCTGTCAGAATACTGACGTGTGCGATAGTAGGAGGCTCCAGAAAATGTTTGAATACTGACATCTACTACATATGTACTCCGCTAGCCACCGAGCGGTGTGTGGCGGAGGGTACAATTCGCGCCAAGTCAATGTTCCATTCGCGGATCGCGCGAGGGAAAAACGACTATCTGAACGCCTCAGTACGAGTTCTAATTTCCCTTATATTTGAATGGTGGTCATTTCGCGATTTTAAAGTTGGTGGTAATAATACATGCTCTACATCCTCGGCGAAGATCGGATTGCGGAATTTAGTGAGGAGACCCTTCTGTTTAGGGCGTCGCCTATCTGCAAGTGTGTCCCACTTCAAACTTTCTATGAGCTTTGTAACGTTCTCGCGATGGCTAAATGTACCAGTCACGAATCTTGCCGCTCTTATTTGGACCTTCTAAATCTCTTGAATCAGACCCATCTGGTAAGGGTCCCATATAGACGGGCAATACTCTATGACTGGACGAACTAACGTATTGTAAGCAATTTCCGTTGTTCAAGGACTGCACCGCTTCAGGATTCTACGAATAAAACGCATTCTAGAATTCGCCTTTCACGTTACTTGTGTAATCTGATCATTCTATTTGAGATCATTTCGAATAGTCATACCCAGATACTTGACGGATGTTACCGCTTCCAAAGACTGGGCATTTATTTTGTACTCATACATTAATAGGGATTTTCGCCTTGTTATACGCAGTAACTTACACTAACAAATATTGAGAGATAACTGCCAGTCATTACACCACGCATTTATTTTCTGCAAATCCTCATTGATTTCCAGAATGAGATTTTCACTCTGCAGCGGAGTGTGCGCTGATATGAAACTTCCTGGCAGACTAAAACTGTGTGCCCGACCGAGACTCGAACTCGGGACCTTTGCCTTTCGCGGGCAAGTGCTCTACCATCTTTTTTTTAGCGCCTAGAACCGCTTTTTTTTATTTATTTTTAATTTTTTTTATTTTACTTGGAGGCCTGGCCACGGTGTCCCCGTCTCCTGACAGGATAAGGGAGAGGCAGCGGGAAAGAAACATTGTACATTTATGTAATTTTTTTATTAGTAACAATAATATTTTATTTAGTCATTTAATTTTAATGTCCCAAAAGAAGAATCATATATGAAAAAGAAGGGAAAGAAATATACGGACGAAGTGACATCCTCGACACTTCCCTGGGAGTAAATCCTATCCCCTGGGACTCCCCACCGCTCCGGGGGGTTGTGAAACAAGCTGCCTAGAAAGTTCGCAAAATGCGTTTTATATTTAGAGTGGCGTTGGATGATTTCGTGTTGTTCTAGTAGATAATGCCAATAGTCCATACCCGATATCAAGGTCCGCGAGAGCACGTAGTGCGATGCGTGTCCTCCAATCCATCGGATTGCCGATGTTTTTTGTGAGGGGAAAAAGACAGCGCCAGGGAAAAATAAATCGTCCGTCGTGATCGTAGATTCGTCGGTGCGTCGGAGGAGGGCCATGATGCGTTGCGTCAGCCGCCAAACATCCTTCGCCTCACCGCACTGCAGAGAATGTTCGTCGGTGTCCTGCATGCCACATATAAGGCAGAGTGGGGAATCTACCATGAGAATGTCGTACAATCGTTGGCGATTGACTGTCTTGCGGTTGAGGAATGTATACCATGACAATCTCGCTGCCGTGGTGAGGAGAGGTGTATGGACACCTCGCCAAATCTGTCGCCAATCTCGCGTTGGGTATTTAAGTTTGACAACATTGCTGCCATGATGACGCCGCAAGCATCGATATATCTCACGGGGAGTGGGGAGTCTTGTAGAAGGTATCTGGAACTGAACATAAGTAAAATCAACAAAGGATCGCGGCACGTGAGAAAAAGGGGGCGAAATTGTGCCTACCGCCACCGGCGGTTCAAAGGACGTGGGAAGAAGCCCATCCAGGATGGCCGATGTGATGGCGTGTTGCCGTTGGTTCTAAGTTCGTTGCGTCGCTCGTAGGTATAGAGCTAGAGCCTTTTTCCGCACATCCGTGAGGTTAAGTCCTCCAGAATGGTGTGGGAGAGTTAAAGTCTCGTATTTGATCTTAAACAACATTCCTTGGCTGACATAGTATCCAAAGGCCGCCATTAATCTGTCAGCAATACCATGTGGCATTGGCAGTACCTGTGCCAGGTGCGGCAGTCGCGAGGCCAGGTGAACATTAGTGTAGTCCACCCTTTGGAGCAGGTCGTGCGTCCGGAGTGAATTGTTGCGTATGTGCAGTCGGACGTGCTGGAGGAGACGTCGATAGCTCGCCGCCGCTGATGGCCGTAGCGATCGGGTGAATAATACACCTAAGCATCTCAAGATGTCCACCGTCGTAAACGGACTGCGCAGAGCGTCTAGCCCTCGACCGATGTGCATGATCTTGGTTTTATTCATGTTGACCCTGCTTCCCGCAGCTACTCCGTACGTAGTAAGAAGGGTAACCACCTTACTTACTTCGTTCTCCGACCGGACGAATATCATCAAGTCGTCGGCATATGCACGACACGTGAAGGAGCTCGCACGGAGTCGGACGCCTGTTAGAGTCCGTCGAAGAGTCTGCATCAATGGTTCGAGCGCTATTGTAAACAGTATCATCGACAAGGGACATCCTTGCCTAACTGAGCTGCAAATAGGAATCGGTCCTACCTCCCTGCCATTGACTCTCACCGTGGAAGAAGCACCGCGAAGGAGGCGCATGAGGACGGTAATAAAATCCGGAGGGATCGCCATGCGTCGCATGGTCGAGTCAAGGAAATCACGGTTGATTCTGTCAAAGGCACGATCAAAATCCACCGATACGAACGCCGCTCGCATGCGACAAGCTTCCGTCAGGGAAATTACGTCACGGTATTCGCCTAGGATAGAATGTAAGTTGCTCCGAACCCCTAGACAAGCCTGGTCTGGTGGTATTGTCTTGGATATTACAGTCTTGAGCCTTGCCGCCAACATTCGCGCAAAGATCTTGTAGTCAGTATTGAGCATCGTGAGCGGTCTAAATTGATGGGCGCTGACACTCGCTATCGATTTCGGTATTGGTATAAGCAGTCCCGCCGTGAACTGCGACCGAACGTCCGTGTCAGCGCTCAATAACTCATTATACATCAATACCAACTGGGACATCATTAAATCCGCAAATGCGCGATAAAATTCGAGTGTCAACCCATCTGGCCCAGGGGATTTATGCATCGCACCCTTCGCGAGTGCGCCCCGGATATCATCTTCCGTTAGGGGCTCCAATAGCGCCTCTGCATCCGGACCATCCACCTCCGTTTGCATCTGTCGCAAAATTTCTTCTCCTGTTCGATTGTCCGTCGGCGTCCCAGTGAAAAGGAGGCGGTAATGCTCCAGAAACTCAGCAGCAATGTCCTGTTGTGACGTCAAGGGCCGACCATCGTCATCATGGAGCACTGTGATCAGGGATAGGCGATTACGCGCATGTCCCTTGGACACATGATGCATGCCAGGGATAGGCGATTACGCGCATGTCCCTTGGACACATGATGCATGCCAATACGTTCTCCATCGACGTTGTCCAAGCACCGAGCACGGATCGAAAGTCCCTCCAGTCGACGTCTCGTGATCGATAAAATGCAGGCCTGAATGCGATGGACTTCCGCTTGACGCTCGGGCGATGGGGCCTTGGAGGACAGGTTGCGGAGCACCATGTAGTAATAATCAAGTGTATCTCGGCGCCATTTCGCTTTTTCATTGCCATACATTATGAGAGCTCTGCGTATCGCCGGTTTTGTGCATTGTAGCCACCATGAAAGAACCGCACGGTGCAGCGGCAGACGGCGAGTGCATGTCTGCCATGTTTCTTCGATCCGCTGGCGACATTCGAGATCCACCAATAAGGATGAATTAAGTTTCCAGGAACTACGACTCCGTCAGACCCGCTGCTGTGGGAGGGTTAACGTGCATAAATATGCAAGGTGATCCGTAAAAGCTGTGGGCCAACGTTCAGCAGCCAACACGTGATCCCGTAATCTGTCAGAAATATAAATCCGATCCAGCCTGCTCGCCGTGTGGCTAGTAAAGTATGTGTAGCCCTTTCGCTGCCCATGGATCTTTTCCCACGTGTCCATTAGGGCCATATCCCGGCAGATCGTGTTCAGAGCGTGGCAGGAGTTGAAATTAGGAGTTTGATCCTTCGGTGCGAGTACACAGTTGAAATCTCCCCCTACCAAGATGTGGTCATACCTCCCATGGAATAGGGGGGCAATCTCCTCCGAGTAGAATCGTGCACGCGCCTGTCGATTGTCAGATCCGGAGGGTGCATAGATGTTGACGATACGAATGCCGTTCACGGTCATAGCCAAACCCCGAGCCGAAGGAAGGTAATCGAGGTCACATATCGGAATCCCTTCCCGGACTAGTATCGCTGTGCCACGTCCTCCATCTGGAGTCGGCGCTAGATAAGTGTTGTATCCATGCACGTCTGGAAAAGCAGCATTGCATGTTTCCTGCATCAGCAGAATATCAAGGGCTGTGGCGTAAATCATGTCCCGGAGAAGTTGCATCTTTGCAAGCGAACGTGCGGTGTTAATGTTCACTGTGCCCCCCTTATATGCTTGGTCCGTTGTCGTGTCATGTCATTGAGAACTCCAAGGGCTGTAGTCCAATATTCGTGCTCAGAGAGGTGCCCTCCGTTGTTGTCGTTTCGTGGTGTGCGTTCTGTAAGTGAGTTGTCATCATTTGGGGGTGGCAATTCCTGTATGTCTTCGACTGGTTCCGCCCAGTCGCAGTGGTCATCAATCCGAGAAACGTCCTCTGATGTGTTTCGATGTGGCTGCCGGGACATTGGCGTCCCTGACTCCTTCGTCGGCAGTGCTGGGTCAGTCGGTGTCAATGAAGAGGGACCGTCTGAAAGGCAGGACATTCGGTCACCATCTGACGGAATCCTGTCAGCGTCCTCTAAAGGCACGTGTTCCGTGTCAGACAGTTCTTCGGCTAGGATAACTTCCGTGTCCCCTACGCTAGGGGGGGACGCGTCACCCGAACTATGGCGACGCTTTTTGCGACGCTTCGGCGATCGCTGTTTGCGTGCCCTGCCCTCTGTTGTCTCACTGTGTTCGTCAATCGTTCGTTGGTCCGTTGCTGGCGCCACTGTCTCGACATCTACTTCCACGCCGCGTGCTACACGTGAGTTTTCGGAGGGTTCCTCTCTCATCTGACGTGACGTGGGTCTAGGGACATTCTCCAAGTCACCTCCATGCTCCCGTAACTCGGTCTGCTCTTGCAGAAACACGTCCTTGTCACGCTCCGAACTTGGCAACACCTCCCGGCGGGCCACCGACACGTACGTCATCGGCAGTTGCGTGGGAACTTCTCGCTGTGACGCTTCTCCGTGTGGCAGTTGCACGACGCGGCGTTGTATGCACTCCGAGCGGATATGTCCTTCTCCACCACAGCCAGAACAGGTGCGTGGCTGGCCATCGTAAATCACAATAGCTCGACATCCTCCAATGTATAAATAAGAAGGGATATGTTTAGTAAGGACGATCCGCGCCTGTCGGACGCCATTTAGCACAGGATAGGTGCTAAAACTTGCCCAGCGCTCAGGCGTATGACTGAGTACCGTTCCATATGGTCGCAGCGAATCAGTAACCATCGATTCTGGCACCTCAAACGGCAATTCAAAGATCCGAATGACCCTCACACCCAGTCCTGAAGGAGCTACTGTTACATCGCTGATATGGCCATCGGAGTGTCGACATTTTAAATCCTCTTTGAGCAGCGGAGAGAGTTCTTTCACACGCAGCTTCATCGGTCATTTTTACGTACATTGTACTGCTTACAATGGACAGGTGTATTCCAATTATGTCTGCAGCAGGTAAACGAACTTCTTCCCTCAAAAAACGCTCTATTTCGAAAGCTTTGGGTCTGGCATATTCGTTGTCGAACGTAAACTGGATCGTAGTCTTTCGAAAATTGTGTGCCATGGCGATCGACTCAGACAACAACACGCGCGAGAACCGGCGGTGTAAACACTTCCTCGTCCACGCGCGCCCGCGGCCGGGACAGCAGGTCCGTGCCGCGCCACCGCCGAAAGCAGACTGTCTGAGCTACCGAAGCCCGACTCACGCCCGGTCTCACAGCTTTACTTCTGCCAGTATCTCGTCTCCTACTTTCCAAACTTTACAGAAGCTCTCCTGCGAACCTTGCAGAACTAGCACTCCTGAAAGAAAGGATACTGCGGAGACATGGCTTAGCCACAGCCTGGGGGATGTTTCCTTTCTTTCAGGAGTGCTAGTTCTGCAAGATTCGCAGGAGAGCTTCTGTAAAGTTTGGAAGGTAGGAGACGAGATACTAACAGAAGTAAAGCTGTGAGACCGGGCGTGAGTCGTGCTTCGGTAGCTCAGATGGTAGAGCACTTGCCCGCGAAAGGCAAAGGTCCCGAGTTCGAGTCTCGGTCGGGCACACAGTTTTAATCTGCCAGGAAGTTTCCTCATTGATTTGTTCACAACTTTCGTGTGATACTACTTTTCTGTAGACTACAGCATCATCGGCAAGCAGTCTAATGCCGCTGTCAGTACCATCAACCAGATCGTTTACGTAAATAGTAAAAAGCAGCGGACCTATTACGCTGTCCTGGGGCTCACCTGAAGCTTGTTTCTGTTGAAGTCACCCCACTGTGGACGACATACTGTTCTCTGTCTGTTAGAAAACTTTCTATACAACCGCATATGTCATCGGATAGACCGTAAACGCGCACTTTTTGGAGCAAGTGACAGTGCAGAACTGAGTCTAACGCCTTTCGAAAGTCGAGAAATATGGCATCAGTGTGGGAGGCGGTATCTAGAGCCTGTTGTATATCATGCACGAAGAGGGCCAGCTGTGTCTCGCATGAACACTGTTTCCTAAAACCGTGCTGGTTTCTGCAGATGAGCTTCTCAGAGTCTAGGAAGGTCATTATGTCTGAACATTGGATAATGTAATCTTGACGTCTCCAAGCTACACTGGGGGTGTTGTAGTCACCAGCAGTTAAAGCACGACAGCTCTCCCTGTTGGCTATCAACATGTCTTACTTCGCCCAGAATAACGGTTTTCATAACACAAGTTGTACGGCTATATGTCAGATTTTATGATAATTGCATTGCAATTTTAGAGAAAAAAATATAGATAACCATAATTTTGTAGGAGATGGAGGTTTACACATTTTCAAACTTCTTTCACCTGGCTAACAATAGTAATTACTATTTTTGATAGTTAAAGCTGACAACTTTCAACATTATTATTAACAGTTTCTTCTCTTGCTAGCAGCCCGTACAGAAAATTTGGTCACACGACTGTAGTAAACCACGTCTGGCTGAGTTGCGATAGAGCAACACAGTATCCGTGGAGAGTGAATTTTCGATGCCACTACATTAAGTTTATATGCTGCATTCAGTTGTGGAGAGAGTACCGAATACGATACTACTGCTTCGTTGGAATCAGGAGGCTCTACGTGCGCCGCACAGTAAGTGCCAGGAGACTACACTGGGTGAACCTCCGGTTCTCGGCACACGAGCAACAGCAGCAGCCGCCGTTTACTGAGGAGGCAGTTGTGAGTCGCGTCTCGTCGACGGTCAGCCGATGGCTGCGCGGACTCGGGTGGCTACTGCCGGCGGGTGGGCAGTAAAACTGGGCGTCTGCGGCCAGAGTGGCGTCGTAAAAAGCTGAGTGCCCCTGGGGGACCGGCGTGCAGGCGGTAATGAAGCGGGAGGTGCGGCGCGGCGCCTCGCGGCAACAGCAAGTAGCAGGTAGCGCCGCGCCCCTTACTCTGCACTGACCCGCTCTGCACGCCTTCCAATGCCCGCTCTGTTCAGTACAGTTCATAGGTTGCTGCCATTTCGCTTCGTTTCACTGCTTAAGCCGTCGGCACGTGGAACAAGTCAGTTAACGCTGACGTGTACGCAGACTGGATGTCCTACGTCACGAGGCGCAGCGCCGGGCCAACGAGATATGCACTACTGGCCATTAAAATTGTTACACCAAGAAGAAATCCAGATGATAAACGGGTATTCATCGGACAAATATATTATACTAGAACTGACATGTGGTTACATTTTCACGCAATTTGGGTGCATAGACCCTGAGAAATCAGTACCCAGAACAACCGCCTCTGGCCATAATAACGGCCTTAATACGCATCGGCATTGAGTCAAACAGAGCTTGGATGGCGTGTACAGGTACAGCTACCCATGCAGCTTCAACATCATACCACAGTTCATCAAGAGTAGTGACTGGCGTATTGTGACGAGCCAGTTGCTCGGCCACCATTGACCAGAAGTTTTCAATTGGTGAGAGATCTGGAGAACGTGCTGGCCAGGGCAGCAGTCGAACATTTTCTGCATCCAGAAAGGCCCGTACAGGACCTGCAACGAGCGGTCGTGGATTATCCTGCTGAAATGTAGGGTTTCGCAGGGATCGAATGAAGGGTGGAGCCACGGGTCGTAACACATCTCAGATGTAACGTCCACTGTTCAAAGTGCCGTCAGTGTAACCAATGGCACCCCATACCATCACGCCAGGTGATACGCCACTATGGCGATGACGAATACACGCTTCCAATGTGCGTTCACCGCGATGTCGCCAAACACGGATGCGACCATCATGATGCTGTAAACAGAACCTGGATTCATCCGAAAAAATGACGTTTTGCCATTCGTGCCCCCAGGTTCGTCTTTGAGTACACCATCACAGGTGCTCCTGTCTGTGGGTGCAGCGTCAAGGGTAACCGCAGCCATGGTCTCCGAGCCGATAGTCTATGCTGCTTCAAACGTCGTCGAACTGTTCGTGCAGATGGTTGTTGTCTTGCAAACGTCCCCATCTGTTGACTCAGGGATCGAGACGTGGCTGCACGATCCGTTACAGCCATGCGGATAAGATACCTGTCATCTCGACTGCTACTGATACGAGGCCTTTGGGATCCAGCACGGAGTTCCGTATTACCCTCCTGAACCCATCGATTCCATATTCTGCTAACGGTCATTGGATCTCGACCAACGCGAGCAGCAATGTCGCGATACGATAAACCGCAATCGCGAAAGGCTACAATCCGACCTTTATCAAAGTCGGAAACGTGATGGTAAGCTATTTTTCCTCCTTACACGAGGCATCACAATAACGTTTCACCAGGCAACGCCGGTCAACTACTGTTCGTGTATGAGTAATCGCTTGGAAACTTTCCTTATGTTAGCACGTTGTAGGTGTCGCCACCGACGCCAACCTTGTGTGAATGCTCTGAAAAGCTAACCATTTGCATATCACAGCATCTTCTTTCTGTCGGTTAAATTTCGCGTCTGTAGCAAGTCGTCTTCGTGGTGTAGCAATTTTAATGGCCAATAGTGTACGACAGCTGCAACGAATTTGGGACGTCACACTAGTAGGCTTGTCCGCCACACTTCGGGAACGTTCGGCTCCGTGCAGGGCCCACGGGAAATTAATACTGAAAAGATACCCCCTAAAGGCTTTATTTTGTCTTGTGCTATCGAGGACTGGCAAGCATTTAGATGTGCAGTTAAAAATTATTAAAATTCTCTGAAACAGTTACTCGCTCCCCGCCGGTGACGGGCGCTGGCACTCGTAAGACCTGCAGTGTTACGTGCTGTGAAGTGCGGACCACGGACTGTCTTTCTCGTGGGCCTCGACACATGGCTGTCGGCACACAGGATGGGCTTCTAAATGTGATTTTGTGCTGTCAGCGCTCTGCAACGGCAGTTGTCGGCTTTATTTGCCTCGTAAACATTACAGTTCGTTCACGGAAATGGACGCGCGTTAAAATTCCTACATAACTTCTATTGAATCACACAATTTATCCCTTGCCCATATGCTTGGCATGTTGTTCTGTCGATGGTATACATAAATAAAAACTTCAGTAGCCGGGAGCAACTAATAACACAAAAGGTGAAGACACATGCCCAGGTCAGTAAGGACACCAGTTTATAAAAGTTCACCAAATCGAACAAATTCACTCCTGACAGAGAACGCACTTATATTCACATCGCCGGCCGGTGTGGCCGAGCGGTTCTAGGCGCTTCAGTCTGGAACCGCGCTACCGCTACGGTCGCAGGTTCGAAGCCTGCCTCGGGCATGGATGTGTGTGATGTCCTTAGGTTAGTTAGGTGTAAGTAGTTCTAAGTTCTAGGGGACTGATGACCTCAGATGTTAAGTCCCATAGCGCTCAGAGCCATTTGAACCATTTTTATGTTCACATCACGTTAAGTGTTACAGAAATTATTTCTGTTAAGTTCATAAGAAAGCCCCACAACCTTTCGGAAAACGAGAAGGCGAAAGAAAAAAAATTATTAAGTGCAGCAAAACTTGAACCCTATACCTACGTAATTTCTACACTGTAATATGATACACAGTACGCTAGTCTGTGCCTTCGTCATAAGAGACCTTGAATTTTTATTTACAGTATTCTCTAGGCTTTCATCGCCCATATGTAATTAACCTACATCTCGTAATTATGAGAAATCCTAACGACAACGACATTTTTTCCATGGATCTTTAACGTGCCGCTGCCTAAAAACGTCTTACTCTGATTACACGCGAGTCATGACGAGATAATAAGTAAATATGAAAATTCCTTAACCACCAGCACGACATTTACCGTACTTTTATTATAAAAGATCGTACTAATAACGATTCGTTCTCGATACCTTCAGTGTGCTGGTGCTTAGAAACGCTACATATTCGTGTGGTGTAAAGTATAACATACAACCCACCGAGTATGGGGTTCTACTCAACAAGACAGCCCTTGTGAGACAAA
Source organism: Schistocerca americana (assembly GCF_021461395.2). Taxonomy (NCBI): domain Eukaryota; kingdom Metazoa; phylum Arthropoda; class Insecta; order Orthoptera; family Acrididae; genus Schistocerca; species Schistocerca americana. The sequence goes on along the minus strand of NC_060120.1, from coordinate 223,681,740 downwards.
CTGAAGAGCTACTTGATTGAGACGTAGCGGCACCTGTCTCGTAAACTGACATTTGACCGAGAGAGCGGTGTGCTGACCACATGCCCCTCCAGTGACGCCTGTAGGCTGAGGATGATACGGTGGCCGTTCGGTACCGTTGGGCCTTCATGGCCTGTTCGGGCGGAGTTTTGTTACTGAACAAGTACAATATTAAGTCTTGCTTTCTGCGAGCCTCAATGACTCTGAGCACTATGGGACTTAACTTCTAAGGTCATCAGTCCCCTAGAACTTAGAACTACTTAAACCTAACTAACCTAAGGACATCACACACATCCATGCTCGAGGCAGGATTCGAGCCTACGATCGTAGCGGTCGCGCGGTTCCAGACTGTAGCGCCTTTAACCCTTTAACCTGCGAGCCTCAAGTTTTCTGCTTGTGGCATAAGGAGCGTTCTTGTTATCTACGTCGACGAAATATCGTAGAACTTATTTTGTGCATCACTTGACGAAGTGGCTCCTCAACGTGAAATTATAGGAAGTGATGTCACAAAACTCGTAACCGGCTAATCAACGTTAACTAACTCTTCCCGCGTGTCGACGGCTTCGGCGTAAGTTGCTATACGGAATGAAATGCCCAAAGCTTTGCGTTTGTGTCAATCGATGGCACACCTTGTGCAAATATCTTTGGGTTCAAACGGGTCATGGCGATAGCAGTATCCCGTGGAGTCCTTTAGAGCGCTCGGCAATCACGGCTTCGCTGGCGGAATTTTGAGACGACCTATTTTTCATTTATCTCATGCCTGGAGTTTCGGAGCTGAACTGACGGAGAGCTACAGGTGGTCGCATGCTGCTTTTAATGGTAGGATGGCACGATGCTCTTTCTCGTCCGTAACGCATTGCTACCACAACATTCTGCACTGACGTTATTTCACTTGCTATGTTTCTTTCAAGCCTGCTAAATTCACTTATTTTAGTGACAGCTCACATGAGCCAGGATTCAGTATTTTGCGAATAGGCTTCAGCTTACAATGAGGCGACGGAAGTCATGGGATAGCGACATGTACATATACAGATGGTGATAGTATCGCGTACACGAGGTATGAAAGGGAAGTTTGTCGGCGGAGCTGTCATTTGTACTCAGGTGACTGAGGTGATTATGGCCTCACGAAGGGAATTAGCTGACTTCGAACGCGAAATGGTAGTTGGGGCTAGACGCATGGGACATTCCATTTTGGAAGTCGTTAGGGAATTCAATCTTCCGAGTGTTAAGAGTGTGCCGAGAATACTAAATTTCGGGCTATTACCTCTCATCACAGGCTACGTAATCTTCGACGGTCTTCATTTAACGACGGAGAGCAGCGGCGTTCGTGTCGAGTTGTCAGTTCTAAAAGATAAGTAGCAATGTGGGACGTATGATGAACGTATCCGTTAGGACAGTGCGGCGAAATCTGCTGTTAATGAGCTGTGGCAGCAGACGACCGACACGAGTGATTCTGCTAACAGCACGACATCGCCTGCAGCGGCTCTCCTAGGTTCATGACCATATCGGTTGAACCCTTCTTTTTTATTTGGTCATCAGTCTACTGATTGGTTTGATGCGGCCCGGCCCGCCACGAATTCCTTTCCTGTGCTAACCTCTTCATCTCAGAGTAGCGCTTGCAACCTACGTCCTCAATTATTTGCTTGACGTATTCCAATCTCTGTCTTCCTCTACAGTTTTTGCCCTCTACAGCTCCCTCTAGTACCATGGAAGTCATTCCCTCATGTCTTACAGATGTCCTATCATCCTGTCCCTTCTCCTTATCAGTGTTTTCCACATATTCCTTTCCTCTCCGACTCTGCGTAGAACCTCCTCATTCCTTACCTTCCCAGTCCACCTAATTTTCAACATTCGTCTATAGCACCACATCTCAAATGCTTCGATTCTCTTCTGTTCCGGTTTTCCCACAGTCCATGTTTCACTACCATACAATGCTGTACTCCAGACGTACATCCTCTTCCTCAAATTAAGGCCGGTATTTGATATTAGTAGACTTCTCTTGGCCAGAAATGCCTTTTTTGCCATAGCGAGTCTGCTTTTGATGTCCTCCTTGCTCCGTCCGTCATTAGTTATTTTACTGCCTAGGTAGCAGAATTCCTTAACTTCATTGACTTCGTGACCATCAATCCTGATGTTAAGTTTCTCGCTGTTCTCATTTCTACTACTTCTCATTACCTTCGTCTTTCTCCGATTTACTCTCAAACCATACTGTGTACTCATTAGATTGTTCATTCCGTCCAACAGATTATTTAATTCTTCTTCACTTTCACTCAGGATAGCAATGTCATCAGCGAATCGTATCATTGATATCCTTTCACCTTGTGTTTTAATTCCACTCCTGAACCTTTCTTTTATTTCCATCATTGCTTCCTCGATGTGGAGATTGAAGAGTAGGGGCGAAAGGCCACAGCCTTGTCTTACTCCCTTCTTAATGCGAACACTTCGTTCTTGATCGTCCACTCTTATTATTCCCTCTTGGTTGTTGAACATATTGTATATGACCCGTCTCTCCCTACAGCTTACCCCTACTTTTTTCAGAATCTCGAACAGCTTGCACCATTTTATATTGTCGAACGCTTTTTCCAGGTCGACAAATCCTATGAAAATGTCTTGATTTTTCTTTAGCCTTGCTTCCATTATTAGCCGTAACGTCAGAATTGCCTTTCTCGTCCCTTTACTTTTCCTAAAGCCAACTGATCGTCACCTAGCGCATTCTCAATTTTCTTTTCCATTCTTCTGTATATTATTCTTGTAAGCAGCTTCGATGCATGAGCTGTTAAGCTGATTGTGCGATAATTCTCGCACTTTTGTCAGCTCTTGCCGTCTTCGGAATTGTGTGGATGATGCTTTTCCGAAAGTCAAATGGCTCTGAGCACTATGGGACTTAACTTCTGAGGTCATCAGTCGCCTAGAACTTAGAACTAATTAAACCTAACTAACCTAAGGACATCATACACATCCATGCCCGAGGCAGGATTCGAACCTGCGACCGTAGCGGTCACGCGGTTCCAGACTGAAGCGCCTTTAACCGCACGGCCACACCGGCCGGCTTTCCGAAAGTCAGATGGTATATCGCCACTCATATATTCTACACACCAACGTGAATAGTCGTTTTGTTGCCACTTCCCCCAATGATTTTAGAAATTCTGATGGAATGTTATCTATCCCTTCTGCCTTATTTGACCGTAAGTCCTCCAAAGCTCTTTTAAATTCCGATTCTAATACTGGATCCCCAATCTCTTCTAAATCGACTCCTGTTTCTTCTTCTATCACATCAGACAAATCTTCACCCTCATAGAGGCTTTCAATGTATTCTTTCCACCTATCTGCTCTCTCCTCTGCATTTAACAGTGGAATTCCCGTTGCACTCTTAATGTTACCACCGTAGCTTTTAATGTCACCAAAGGTTGTTTTGACTTTCCTGTATGCTGAGTCTGTCCGTCCGACAATCATATCTTTTTCGATGCCTTCACATTTTTCCTGTAGCCATTTCGTCTTAGCTTCACTGCACTTCCTATTTATTTCATTCCTCAGCGATTTATATTTCTGTATTCCCGATTTTCCCGGAACATGTTTGTACTGCCTCCTTTCATCAATCAACTGAAGTATTTCTTCTGTTACCCATGGTTTCTTCGCAGCTACCTTCTTTGTACCCATGTTTTCCTTCCCAACTTCTGTGGTGGCCCTTTTTAGAGATGTCCATTCCTCTTCAACTGTGCTGCCTACTGCGCTATTCCTTATTGCAGTATCTATAGCGTTAGAGAACTTCAAACGTATCTCGTCATTCCTTAGTACTTCCGTATCCCCCTTCTGTGAGTATTGATACTTCCTGACTAATGTCTTGAACTTCAGCCAACTCTTCATCACTACTATATTGTGATCTGAGTCTATATCTGTTCCTGGGTACGCCTTACAATCCAGTATCTGATTTCGGAATCTCTGTCTGACCATGATGTAATCTAATTGAAATCTTCCCGTATCTCCCGGCCTTTTCCAAGTATACCTCCTCCTCTTGTGATTCTTGAACAGGGTATTCGCTATTACTAGCTGAAACTTGTTACAGAACTCAATTAGTCTTTCTCCTCTTTCATTCCTTGTCCCAAGCCCACATTCTCCTGTAATCTTTTCTTCTACTCCTTCCCCTACAACTGCATTCCAGTCGCCCATGACTATTAGATTTTCGTCCCCCTTTACATACTGCATTACCCTTTCAATATCCTCATACACTTTATCTGTTCATCTTCAGCTTGCGACGTCGGCATGTATACCTGAACTATCGTTGTCGGTGTTGGTCTGCTGTCGATTCTGATTAGAACAACCCGGTCACTGAACTGTTCACAGTAACACTCCCTCTGCCCTACCTTCCTATTCATAACGAATCCTACACCTGTTATACCATTTTCTGCTGCTGTTGATATTACCCGATATTCATCTAACCAGAAATCCTTCTCTTCCTTCCACTTCACTTCACTGACCCCTATATATCTAGATTGAGCCTTTGCATTTCCCTTTTCAGATTTTCTAATTTCCATACCACGTTCAAGCCTCTGACATTCCACGCCCCGAATCGTAGAACGTTATCCTTTCGTTGATTATTCAGTCTTTTTCTCATGGTAACTTCCCCCTTGGCAGTCCCCTCCCGGAGATCCGAATGGGGGACAATTCCAGAATCTTTTGCCAATGGAGAGATCATCATGACACTTCTTCAAATACAGGCCACATGTCCTGTGGATACACGTTACGTGTCTTTAATGCAGTGGTTTCCATTGCCTTCTGCATCCTCATGTCGTTGATCATTGCTGATTCTTCCGCCTTTAGGGGCAATGTCCCACCCCTAGGACAAGAGAGTGCCCTGAACCGCTATCCGCTCCTCCGCCCTCTTTGACAAGGCCGTTGGCAGAATGAGGCTGACCTCTTATGCCGGAAGTCTTCGGCCGCCAATGCTGATTATTTATCAAGATTTAGGCAGTGGCGGGGATCGAACCCGGGACCGAAGACGTTTTGATTATGAATCAAAGACGCTACCCCCAGACCACGGGTACCCTAGACGACTGAAAAACAGTGGACTGGTCAGATGAGTACCAACTTCAGTTGGTAAGGGCTGATGGCAGTTTTCGAGTGTGGCGCAGACCCCATGAAGCCATGGGCCAAAGCTGTCAACATGGCACTCTGCCAGTTAGTGGCGGCTCGACAATGGCGTGTGCCGTGTTTACATGGAATGGGCTGGATCCTCTGGTCCAACTGAACCGATCATTTACTGAAAATGGTATGTTCGGATACATCGAGATCATTTGCAGTCAATCATTAACTTCGTGATCCCAAATAATGAGGGAATTTTTATGGATGACATTACGCCACATTACCTGGCTATAATTGTTCACGATGAGTTGGAAGAACATTCTGGACAAATCTAGCGAATGATTTCGTCACCCAGATCGCCCGACATAAGTCTCATCGAACATTTATGGAACATAATCGAGATGTCAGTCCACCCACAAGATGCTGTACCGGTAACACTTCTGCTGTTATGGACGGCTGTAGAAGCAGCATGACTCAAGATTTCGGCAGGAGACTTCCAACGACTTGTTGAGTCCATGCCACACTACACCAGAGAAACAATAACTCGTGGGGAGTTCTTTGGAGAGGTCGGCTATCACAGCTTCCTGGAGGACAGTTTTAAAGGGCCGATATTTCATTCGGGTCACGTCGTGGATTTTCGGAGCTGGCCGGATGCAGATCTACAGGTAGCCGCATTCTACTTTAAGTGGAAAGGTTGCACCTTGCAGCCGGCCGTGGTGGCCAAGCGGTTAAAGGCACTACAGTCTGGAACCGCGCAACCGCTACGGTCGCAGGTTCGAATCCTGCCCCGGGCATGGATGTGTGTGATGTCCTTAGGTTAGTTTGGTTTAAGTAGTTCTAAGTTCTATGGGACTGATGACCTTAGAAGTTAAGTCCCATAGTGCTCAGAGCCATTCGAACCATTTTGCACGTTGCTATCGCTCTTACGGAACACGCTGGTATTGTAACTTTCTTCTACCTTCGATGTTTCTTTCAGGCCAGGTAAATTCACTCACTTTATTGACGTTCGCGCGAACTAATACTCGGTATTTTACGAGTAGGCTTTAACTTAATAGCCACATGGATAAAATAATACGCAATCTATTCTCGAGATCAAAATATCTCTACAGCTCCTTTAATCATAGCGTAAGGAGCCAGATAGAGCTGTAACTTCCCTACTGCTAATAATGGTTGCACCCTTGCATGAACTGCCGCTATTAGTGGTAAATGCCCATCACTCGTCCAGACTGTAGCAAAGGCTTTTTTCCCCACATTTTCTCTCCTCTCTGCCCTAAACTGCTAGCCTTGAAAGCTTTCTGTATATTTATCGCAGATTGGGCTATATTAATGAGTAATCGCACCCAATCATATTGAATATATGTCATACCAGTGTTCTGATAGCAATGATAACCGTTTCTTAAACATTAGGAAGTTCTGTGACTTTTTGTTGATCACGTTACAAACACAGCTCCACTTCCCTCAAAAAAAAAAAAAAAAAAAACAACCTCAACACTCACCCAACGCATAGCACAAAGGCATGTGAAATGTACAATATGGGAAATTGAAAGTTTGTTCTTTTATAGGTTTATTAGAGAATTCATTTTTTGCGTTGATGTTAGGTTTATTTGTTTGTGTGGTACAGATATTTATTGAGAGCGTACTAACAGCTTCTGCAAGTAAATTTTTTAATGCCACTCGTCACTGAATAGATCATATCCTGTTAACAAGCTTTCTTGCGGCTGCACACCCGAAACTTAATGGAACAACAAGCTTATTGTTTGTTAAAACTTGTTAACTTACTACCACTGACAGAGTAATAAGAGTTTTTGGATTTTTAGTTTTGAAACGAAATGGTTCAAAAATGACCAGGTGGATGTAAAAAATCTTCGTTGAATATCATCTGCGAAAATGTTAAATACACTCCTGGAAATGGAAAAAAGAACACATTGACACCGGTGTGTCAGACCCACCATACTTGCTCCGGACACTGCGAGAGGGCTGTACAAGCAATGATCACACGCACGGCACAGCGGACACACCAGGAACCGCGGTGTTGGCCGTCGAATGGCGCTAGCTGCGCAGCATTTGTGCACCGCCGCCGTCAGTGTCAGCCAGTTTGCCGTGGCATACGGAGCTCCATCGCAGTCTTTAACACTGGTAGCATGCCGCGACAGCGTGGACGTGAACCGTATGTGCAGTTGACGGACTTTGAGCGAGGGCGTATAGTGGGCATGCGGGAGGCCGGGTGGACGTACCGCCGAATTGCTCAACACGTGGGGCGTGAGGTCTCCACAGTACATCGATGTTGTCGCCAGTGGTCGGCGGAAGGTGCATGTGCCCGTCGACCTGGGACCGGACCGCAGCGACGCACGGATGCACGCCAAGACCGTAGGATCCTACGCAGTGCCGTAGGGGACCGCACCGCCACTTCCCAGCAAATTAGGGACACTGTTGCTCCTGGGGTATCGGCGAGGACCATTCGCAACCGTCTCCATGAAGCTGGGCTAAGGTCCCGCACACCGTTAGGCCGTCTTCCGCTCACGCCCCAACATCGTGCAGCCCGCCTCCAGTGGTGTCGCGACAGGCGTGAATGGAGGGACGAATGGAGACGTGTCGTCTTCAGCGATGAGAGTCGCTTCTGCCTTGGTGCCAATGATGGTCGTATGCGTGTTTGGCGCCGCGCAGGTGAGCGCCACAATCAGGACTGCATACGACCGAGGCACACAGGGCCAACACCCGGCATCATGGTGTGGGGAGCGATCTCCTACACTGGCCGTACACCACTGGTGATCGTCGAGGGGACACTGAATAGTGCACGGTACATCCAAACCGTCATCGAACCCATCGTTCTACCATTCCTAGACCGGCAAGGGAACTTGCTGTTCCAACAGGACAATGCACGTCCGCATGTATCCCGTGCCACCCAACGTGCTCTAGAAGGTGTAAGTCAACTACCCTGGCCAGCAAGATCTCCGGATCTGTCCCCCATTGAGCATGTTTGGGACTGGATGAAGCGTCGTCTCACGCAGTCTGCACGTCCAGCACGAACGCTGGTCCAACTGAGGCGCCAGGTGGAAATGGCATGGCAAGCCGTTCCACAGGACTACATCCAGCATCTCTACGATCGTCTCCATGGGAGAATAGCAGCCTGCATTGCTGCGAAAGGTGGATATACACTGTACTAGTGCCGACATTGTGCATGCTCTGTTGCCTGTGTCTATGTGCCTGTGGTTCTGTCAGTGTGATCATGTGATGTATCTGACCCCAGGAATGTGTCAACAAAGTTTCCCCTTCCTGGGACAATGAATTCACGGTGTTCTTATTTCAATTTCCAGGAGTGTAAATAGCTTGTCTCACGAGTTGAAAGAAAAAAGTCCTTAACCAATTTTTTTACTCGAAATACAGCTGTTATAATCTACGAAATGATGCATGTCACAATTTACTTTGTTCACAACTCTGATAGTTGTCAATATTTTTCGGTGACCAAAGATCTATGCAAGGATGCTGCTCTTGCGTAACGGTTAATGAGACTGGCGGCTAATACTGCAAGCTCTGCTTTCACTGTAGCTTTATTCAGTATTGTGGCTCTTCTATCTTCAGTTTCCCGTAATATTCATTGTTGCAATTACTGATGTTACTCACAAGTGCAAGCTCACTATAACAAACAAGTTTTTTTAAAAAAAATCACATAAATGTAGAACAGTTTATGAAGATACGTTCAGAATGAATGAATAATGCACACAGACACCGTTTTCATTCTTGTAAGATCTAACAACCACTTTACATTTGACAGCAGGAGCCCGTTACTTGATCATTAACCGCAAGACATAAGATGTTTCACGCCCTTAAAGTGTCACTTTATAGACACATACTTCCTTCCTTAGCAGTACTCATACATATAAAGAACCGCTTCGAAATCGTCACGTTCTTCTTCCGAATATGTGCAGCACATCATAGACACTCACCCTCTTGCAGTTACTTTTAACCATACCATTCGATCTCCGGCAGTCTGTGCTGTCTTCACACCGCCTTTTTCATAGATAATAATTTATTGGCGTTGTGTAACTTTTCATGCCTTTCATTCGTCGTACAAACAACCCAGCCAACAAATGCTACTACTCTCTTTTAGAACACCCTGTCCTTCAGTCTTCATCTCCCTTGTACTCTGAGATTACACAACTATAATTATTCTGGGCTTAGCACAGAAATTATGCATGTGTAATACTTTATACATAAACATATATAACAATAATTAAAGGAAATAAAGAAAATATTAAGGAAATTCCATCAAAGTTTGCAGTTAACGTCAAGAATAAGCTACGCTAGTGAGTCTTGTCCTCTCTACATTTTATACAGCAACAAGCAGAAAACTACGTCACTGTCTTTGTTGTCCCTCACCTCATTTGTTGTCTTTATCTGTTAACCTAAATACACTGGCGTTCAATACTTACGGACATTAGCTTTCGCATCATGTATTACTACCAAGCAGTATTGCTCAGTGAAACTTGGGCCATACGTAGAACGAACTGCTACGTATTTATATTTACAGCTACATGGATACTCTGCAAATCACATTTAAGTGCCTGACAGAGGTATAGTATGGAAGGTACCGTAACTGAAAGAAAATGGTACTGAGCCGATAAGAAATGCCACTTCTATTCAAAGACAATAATTACCGGTAAACTGAAATTATCGTTATTCCTGGTGGTCCCCTGTACATTACAAATGCCGTGAAAAGACACGCTTGGGGAAAATGTACAATATAACGATATTGTTGACAGGTGAGCGTACTGTGTTCAAAGATTTGGAGGTCAGCAGACACATACAGCATTACACCTCTCCACACCATAACGCCTTGACCACCAAAATTATTATGTTCGACATTGCTGGATGGACGCTCATATGGCGAGAAGTGGGAATAGGTAACGAACATAGGAAGACTGCCGAAAATGATAGTTACGATGTGGAGCGACATAATGTTGCATGAGCTTACTGACCTCCAAATCTTCCAACATGGCACACACAACAGTAAACGTTCCCCACGTGCGTTTTAGGGGTACTTTCTGCCCTGACTGCATTTTTGTGGATTACAGTGCGCGACCAGGTGAATAGCGCGGGTGTAGCACCTTGTCGAAAGAGAGGATATCCCATCGAGTACGTGTGGAATTCGTTGTGGAGACGTGTAGCACGTCCACATGTACCGACGACCATCTAGCAGGTGTCAACAGCTCTAGTGGAGGAATGGAACGCACGACTGCAAGCACAAATTTGTGGTCAGCATGGGAACATTTTGTGGACTGCTCTCCGTGGTGATCACACACCCTATCACGAACCATGTTCCGCCATTTGTAATGTGCAGGGGACCATCATAAATCGCGGTGGCTTCAGTGAATTTGTTGTGTTTGAACAAAGATGTCATTTCTGTTCGTCTCATTGCGCATCTCTTTCCGTTACCTTCTGTGTAGCAGGTCTTTCGGTGTAGGTCCTACTTCCATGAAACTTAGCATTGACGCATCGCGTGAAACCTATTTTCGTCCTTAATTTTTGGCCGTCAGTATATCTACTAGTAATTTTTGCTACAAAAATCTTCCTCATGCGTGAGACTGGCTTAAAAACTATCGACCAGGCATCCTGATTTATGTTTCCCTTGGTTTTTCTACATCGTTCAAGGCAACTGCTCGAATGGTCCTTAACAAATGCTTGCGCTCCGACTGTTATAACTTCGTCATTGATGTCACGTTAAGCCATTATCTTATTTTTCATTCCTTCCTCTCAGATCATCACACTCCCTCTTTCAAGGATGATGAGCAAAAAGCATCCCAAGTGTATCTCAGAACAGCAGAGGCTAAATTCACTTTGTAGATTTTTCTTTTCAAGCAGCCTTCGACCTCGTAAGTTGTTGCTTCGTTTCGCAGTCGCGGAACCCCCTGCAGCGACCAATTAGAGACGGTTGTTGTCAATTTTTTTGTTTCCTTTTTGTATGAAATCCGAGAGCCCGTTTATGCTGTAGGGGAATTTTCTTGCGTACTTAACGGGAGGAGGATTCTGCGATATTATTCTTCAATTTCCTGCGGAAGGCAGCTACGCACAAAGCGGAGAGCCGGCGTGATTGGCAGGAGATCCCATAAGGCGGCCCAATTACATCTGCGCGGCGGGACTGGCAAACTCATCGAGAGGCGATCGGCCCCCACGTAATAAGAGCAGCGTCCTCCCACTCCCCCCTCGCGTATCAACACAACGAGCGGCTCTCGTCACAGCATCCCTGCAAACAGGTTTTAAGGAGCCTTCTGTGTCCGTGAAAATTTTATCAGATCATCTCTTCCTGCTCCGCTGCTTCCGTAATTGCTCTTCAAACAATGTTTGAGAGATTAGGTGAAATCTTTTCTGGGGGAGGGGGGGGGGCTTTGGTACTGTTTAAACTTGTAACTTCACTTATTATGCTTTACCTACATATGATTTTAAGCCTTATTGAGACACAAGAGCGATGACACACTTGGGCATTCGATCCACCGAAAACCCACTCTTACAGAGTTGTATTTACGGGCTACCAGTTGCCACCATTCCGTACTGACACTGGGTATTCAAAGATCTTGATTCGCCGAGACGGTGTCACCTCACCTGTCTGAGTAACACAGACTAGATTTGCCTTTCATTACGGCTTTGAGCCAGTGTAAGCCATCTTCCTATCCAGATAGCAAAAAGTTGTTATGACTCAGTTGACGACTTGCAACTGTTACTAGGACTCGTTTCTAGATAGCCAGATGTGATGGTATGAAGTTATAATGAAATCTAGACCTTTCGCTGCTTACAGGCGTTGATAAATATCAACGGGCACAGTTGAAAACTATGTGCCCCGACCGGGACTGAAGCCGCCACCTCCTGTTTCATGGCAGACTCTCTAACCGACTTTTTTTTTTTGCATTTTGTTCGTTATAGGTCGTTGTATTTCGTCGTAGCGGACGTCACATGACATCCGTTGAAGTTCGTTGTTGATCTTTTCACTCAAGGTTTTTTTTTTTTTTTTTTTTTTTTTTTTTTTTTACAGAGGCCAGCCACCTCTCTGACCGAACACGCTAAGCTACCAAAAATTGGCTCAGATGGCTCTAAGAACTATGGAACTTAACATCTGAGGTCATCAGTCCCCTAGACTTAGAAACTGCTTAAACCTAACGAACCTAAGGACATCACACACATCCATGCCAGAGGCAGGATTCGAACCTGCGACCGAAGCAGCAGCTCGGTTCCCGACTGAAGCGCCTAGAACCGCTCCGTCACAGCGGCCGGCCGCTGAGCTACCGTGTCGACTACTCAGCCACCGAGGACACACATGATAGTGCGTCTGCAGGGACTTATCTCTGGCACGCTCCCCGTGACACCTACGCTTTTCCATCTTTCTGTCTTCACCCTATATTTGTAGTGCCCCTGCCCACTATACGTCTGTAAGCAGCGAAAGATCTAGAATTCATTATAGTTTCGTACTTCGAGAGCTGCAGGATCACCAATGATATCTGTACTGATACCAGCTTCATACAGATGTGATGGTGGCTGAAACATCTCATTAGAAATAAAGATATTGAAAATAAAGATACTGTAATCTAGACTGTGTTACTGAGACAAATTAAATGTACAGAACTGCGTGGTGTCTCTTCGACTGCATTATGGAGTCTTTTAAAGTCGCAGCGTAAAGTCAAGCGCACGCCAGTCGAGAGCGATAGAGAAGAGAAGGCTGCGAGAAGAAGTCAGCCAATAGCACGCTTACCGACCCCTCTCCAGGACGACAACGCGACAGCAGTGGCCCCTATGTGAAGTGCCGCGACTGACTGGTGAGGGTCCAGTTCAGTAGCAGCTTCAAGACTAGCTACTTGGATAACAGCGTCAACGCTAGATCGCTTCGCTTGTACACTCTACATAGAACTTAGGATTGTCTATACTGAAGAAAATTGCTTATTTTGTATTTCGCCCTTTGCTTGCGAGACATCTGTGTCATTGCAAAGTTAAGTATTGGTATTTACATTTTGTAATAAAACTCATTAATACGACTATTTGAATGTTTGTCTAGAGAACCGAGTACTCAAGATTCCTAGACACCACATTTAGCGTAGAATCTCAGATGCCGATAATATGCAGTCGGAATTGGGACATCTCCAAACTGCGTTCGTAGAAAATGGGTATTAGTCACATGACATATGTTAAGCACTATGGACGTATAAACTGCAGGACAAGGAAAAAGATGAGGTCTCTAAGATCAGAGCTTATCTGCCATACACATATTAGCCAAAACATTATGAACATTGTCCACCGCGACATCGGATGCCGCCTGAAGGAGTTTCGGGCACGTGACTCGATAACAAAAGTATGTAAGCCGAGCAGACACGAATGGGAGATCACCTCAAGGAAGATATGGGCTGCAAATGGGGAAATCCATTGAGATAAGCGACTTTGACAAAAAAGCAGATCATCACTACACAGAGCCTGATAATGAGTATCTCGAAAACGGCTGGTCGAATGTTAACGTGCTGCTGTCGTAAGGATCTACGGAAAGACTTAGAAAGAAGTGAAACTACCTCTAGCCGCTAAATGGCGGGACGTCCACGACTCTCCACACGTGGGATTGGGAGGCTTATCTGCTCTCTAAAGTAGGATAGATGGGTGATCCGTGGCGTCTCTGCTGGAAGAGCAAAATGCAGATGCACGCACAAATGTTTCGGAGCGTATACCTCCGCAGCAGACCGCCCCTACGTGTTTAAATTTGACCAAACAAAATCGTTAATTACGACTGCAGTGGGCACGGAACCATCGGGATTCAACCGTCGATCAATGGAAACGAGTCTGCTCTTCGGATGAATAACATTTATGGTCTATAGTAGTCTCCACAAACGCCGTCATCGAGATGAACGGTGGCTCGAAATGTGCAGCGCGCCACGGATGCAGACCGGCGGGAACAGTATTATGCTATGGGAGACATTCTCCTACACTTGCATAGGACCTGTGGTAGTAAATGAAGATATGCGGATAGGTGTGAACCTCCTGCATCCCTTCATCCTTGATGTCTTCCCTGACGGCGATGTCATCTTTCAGTGGTATAATTGTCCATGTATGGGAGCCAGAACCGTGCTACAGTGGTTTGAGGAGCATTATTGTGAACTCACGATGATGTCTCGGGGATCAGATTCGTCTGATGTAAATCCTATGGAATCCATCTGGGTCGCTAACGGGCGCCATCAGGGGCCCGTTATTTATGTGAATTCATGACCTGTGCGTAGACGTCTAATGCCACATACCTTCACAAACCTACCAACAAACTGTCGGATCCCTGATACGCTGAATCAGTGATGTGTTTCGTATCAGAGACAGACAAACAAGCTATTAAGTAGGTGGTCATAATGTTTTGGCTCATCTGTGGGTGCCTGCGTAGTCATGTTACTCACTATTTTGCACGTAAAATAACATGTATTTTGGAACAAGATTTCAAAACACGTCGAGCAGAATGTGTCTGCCTTCCCTCTCAACTTCCCTAGCCTTCAACATCACGCAGTAAGAGCTCCATCGTTGTCACTCCAATGTACAGTTCCGTACTTTGCGGTCGGGTATTAGGTGGCCGAAGTGGGGCAGAGTGAATGGCAAACATACGATGCGAGCGAAAAGCTTAAAAGCTGTAGTCTCAGGTCATAGGTGCTATCTGTCGGAATTATGGCCCATATTTTCGTATGGGATCGGTTGTTGGGGCTACTACCTTTCATCTTGTTTGTTTTCCTCATTAAAGTATGTGGTCAGGCTGTGATGTTTTGTTCTGAGAATCCTATCAATCGGGACAGTGGTTTCAGTTTGGATACTACATGACATCCTATTACTGGAAAAATTCGAGCTCTGCGTAGCTTAAGTCGTTCTTCGACTTTATTGAATGAAACCAATCGATGAAGCGAGCTTCCACTATTTAGGAGGTTCGAAGAAACACAAATACAACAGAAACGCACGTTCTCAAATAACGCTTGCGGAGCGACATTCTCCGGCGAGGTCTTATACAGCGAAGCTCAGTGTAATTTCGCCAGTAAACACCTGAAGTCAAAAAAAGTCACAGAAACCATCAGCGAAATTATGAGGAAGTGCAACGGGATTTACACTGTTAAACCTAGAGGAAAGAGTGGGTAGATGACAGGAGTGCATTTAAGGCCTCTACGATGGGGATGAATGTCTGATGGCGTGACAGAATAAGAAACGAGAGACGATATGGATGACATAGGGGATCCAGTAAAAGAATTTAACAGAGCTTTGGAACATTTGATATCAAATAAGGCAGAAACGATAGATAACGTTCCTTCGGAATTTTTAATACCACTGGGGAAAGTGACAACCAAATGTCTATTCAAATGGGTGTTTAGAATCTATGAGACTCGAGACGTGCCGTGAGAGTTTAGGAAAAATATCGTGCACACTATCCCGATGGCATCAAGTGTAGGTAGGTTCGATAAACACGTAAATGCTTCTGAGAGGTATTTATGAGACTGCGAATGATAATGGAAGCAAGACTATTCAAAAACCAAGACAAATTTTTGGGAATTATGAAACTAGAAAAAGTGTTCGAAAATGTCAAATGGTGCAAGAATTAAGAGGGAACAATAGGAATGGAAGAGAAAGAAAGAGGTGCTCGCCTTAAAAAGGGCGTAAAACAAGTATGGAGTCTTTCGCTTCTACCGTTCGACCTAAAGATATCGAAGAGACAATGACGGAAATAAAAGAAAGATTAAAGAGATACGCTAATGAATTGCTGTCCTCAGTGAAAGTGAAGAAGATTACTGAACGTGTCGAATGGAGTGAATAATCCAATGTGTACATGATATGAATTGAGAGTATATCGAAATAAAAAGACGAAACTAATGAGGAGTAGCAGAAGTTAGATTAGTTATAAACTTAATATCGAAATTGGGGACTACAAAGTAGAAGAAGTGAAGTAACTATGCTACTTGGAAGCAACGTAACACATGATGGTCGATGCAAGGAGGACATAAGAAGCAGACTAGCACGGGGAGAGAGCACATTTCCGGCTTAGGTAGTTCTACTATTATCAAACATATTTCATAATAAGAGAAAGAAACTATGTGGCAGTGAATAATGAACCGTGGAAAACCGCAAAAGAAAGGGACTGAAGCGTTTCGGACGTGGTACTATAGAAGAATTTTTGAAGTTAGTTGGATTGAAAAGATAAAGTATGAGGAGGTTCTTCGCAGATTCGGCGAAGAGAAGAATACATGCAAAACGTGAGAAGAAAAATGCCAAGTGCTACTCTGAGTTGAAGAAACGGACACGAAAGAGGGGTCTGTGGCGGGTTGCATGAAAACAGTCAGAAGGCTGATGACTCTAAAAACAACCTGTGCGCTGAAGAATCGTGCAGTGAGGTTTCACATATTTGCTAGCAAGCCTCTTAACGCTGTACCAGTAATTATTCGCACTCCAGATTTAAGAAACTTACGGCAGAGGTGGTCACCGGGAGTTTGGTTTTGGATATTATTCGACACTACAAGGGGCGTCCAGTAAGTAAAGTAACACTTTTTGTTCTGAAAGCAGGTTAGCTTTATTCAGGATTCCAAAACACCATAGTATTTCCCACTCTTTTGGCTACAAAACTCTATTTTTCAATATAATCCCGTTCAATGCGGCGATATTGGGCCACCTTACTAAGCTGACCTGTATGCCGTCATGGTATCACTCTAGAGGTCTACGTCGGAGCCGTCTTGCTACATCAATAACCTCCCCAACATCCTCGTAATGTTTCTCGCTAAGTATATGCTTCATAGGGCCAAACAGGTATGTTGTTGTTGTTGTTGTGGTCTTCAGTCCTGAGACTGGTTTGATGCAGCTCTCCATGCTACTCTATCCTGTGCAAGCTTTTTCATCTCCCAGTACCTACTGCAACCTACATCCTTCTGAATCTGCTTAGTGTATTCATCTCTTGGTCTCCCTCTACGATTTTTACCCTCCACGCTGCCCTCCAATACTAAATTGGTGATCCCTTGATGCCTCAGAACATGTCCTACCAACCGATCCCTTCTTCTGGTCAAGTTGTGCCACAAACTTCTCTTCTCCCCAATCCTATTCAATACTTCCTCATTAGTTATGTGATCTACCCATCTAATCTTCAGCATTCTTCTGTAGCACCACATTTCGAAAGCTTCTATTCTCTTCTTGTCCAAACTATTTATCGTCCATGTTTCACTTCCATACATGGCTACACTCCATACGAATACTTTCAGAAATGACTTCCTGACACTTAAATCTATACTGGATGTTAACAAATTTCTCTTCTTCAGAAACGCTTTCCTTGCCATTGCCAGCCTACATTTTATATCCTCTCTACTTCGACCATCATCAGTTATTTTGCTCCCCAAATAGCAAAACTCCTTTACTACTTTAAGTGCCTCATTTCCTAATCTAATTCCCTCAGCATCACCCGACTTAATTAGACTACATTCCATTATCCTTGTTTTGCTTTTGTTGATGTTCATCTTATATCCTCCTTTCAGGACACTGTCCATTCCATTCAACTGCTCTTCCAAGTCCTTTGCTGTCTCTGACAGAATTACAATGTCATCGGCGAACCTCAAAGTTTTTATTTCTTCTCCATGGATTTTAATACCTACTCCGAATTTTTCTTTTGTTTCCTTTACTGCTTGCTCAATATACAGATTGAACAACATCGGGGAGAGGCTACAACCCTGTCTTACTCCCTTCCCAACCACTGCTACCCTTTCATGTCCCTCGACTCTTATAACTACCATCTGGTTTCTGTAGAAATTGTAAATAGCCTTTCGCTCCCTGTATTTTACCCTTGCCACCTTTAGAATTTGAAAGAGAGTATTCCAGTCAACATTGTCAAAAGCTTTCTCTTAGTCTACAAATGCTAGAAACGTAGGTTTGCCTTTCCTTAATCTAGCTTCTAAGATAGGTCGTAAGGTCAGTATTGCCTCACGTGTTCCAGTGTTTCTACGGAATCCAAACTGATCTTCCCCGAGGTTGGCTTCTACTAGTTTTTCCATTCGTCTGTAAAGAATTCGTGTTAGTATTTTGCAGCTGTGACTTATTAAGCTGATAGTTCGGTAATTTTCACATCTGTCAACACCTGCTTTCTTTGGGATTGGAGTTATTATATTCTTCTTGAAGTCTGAGGGTATTTCGTCTGTTTCATACATCTTGCTCACCAGATGGTAGAGTTTTGTCAGGACTGGCTCTCCCACGGCCGTCAGTAGTTCCAATGGAATATTGTCTACTCCGGGGGCCTTGTTTCGACTCAGGTCTTTCAGTGCTCTGTCAAACTCTTCACGCAGTATCATATCTCCCATTTCATCTTCATCTACATCCTCTTCCATTTCCATAATATTGTCCTCAAGTACATCGCCCTTGTATAGACCCTCTATATACTCCTTCCACCTTTCTGCTTTCCCTTCTTTGCTTAGAACTGGGTTTCCATGCCAAACAGGTAGTGGGTGCGAAATTCTGGCTGTAGGGTGATTGAAGAAGGACAGTCTAATGACGTTTAGAGAGGTTATTATGTGAGTCCTTATGTTGTCACGGAGAAGAAGGAGTTCGTTTACAGTCTTGTGGCGACGAAGACGCTGATGTCGTCTCTTCAGTTTCCCGAGGATATCACAGTACACTTCAGAGTTGATTGTTGTATCACGAGAGGAGGGGAGGACATCAAATAGAATAATCCTTTCAGAGCCCCAGAAGACCGTCCCCATAACTTTACCAGCTGAGGGTGTGGCTTTGAACTTTTTCTCCGGAGGCGAGCTGGTGTGGCTCCACTCCATGGATTACTGTTTTGTTTCCGGTTCGAAGTGATGAACCCATGTTTCATTGCCTTTTACTATGTTCGATAAAAATTGTCTCGTAACGCGCAAGCTGTTTCGCGAAGATGGTCCTTCGTCGCTCCTAATGGTCCTCTGTTAGGTGGCGAGGAACTGGGCGAGCACACGCCTTTGAGCACCCCAGTTGGTGGACGAGTATGTCAGTACTACCAACAGAAACGTCCAGTTGAGCAGAGAGGTGTTTGATTGCGATCCGTCGAATGAGAGTGTCCTCTCATCCCAACATTGCAGGAGTCACAGCCGTGTCCGACCGGCTGGCACAGGAGGAAGATCGGACAAGTTTACGCGGCCTTGTTGCGATGATAACAGAAGCCGCGCCCAACGACTCATAACGTTTTCGTTTACTGCCAGGTCCCCGTAGACATTCAAGCGCCTATGAATATCTGCGATGGCTCTGAGCACTATGGGACTTAACATCTATGGTCATCAGTCCCCTAGAACTTAGAACTACTTAAACCTAACTAACCTAAGGACATCACACAACACCCAGTCATCACGAGGCAGAGAAAATCCCTGACGCCGCCGGGAAAATATCTGTGATGTTCTGGTTTTCCGCCAAAGGACACTCAACGACAGCTCTTTGCTTGGAACGCACCTCCGTTACAGACGCCATTCAGAGGCCTACATATAGCGCCAACACCTATCGGAACTTCATGAAATTAAGCAGCTGAAGCGGAAATATTCCACGATGTCCCACAACCAATTCCGAATTTTTTCAACCGAAACTGGCTGAGAAAAAATGTGTTGCATCACTTACTGAACGCTCCTCGCAGAAGGCAGCTCAATCTTGAGTTTTCCTTCCTTGTGACACTGTCGTACAATGAAATACATTTTTTACTAAAGGCAGTCGCCCTAACCGAAGAATTGCAGAGAGGCTTCAAATCAGCTGCTGCAGTATGGAGAGAGTACAAAGAGAAGTCCTGTTCAAGTTCGGAATGATACGTCCGTACAAGAAGCTAGTAAGTTTATTCAACAGCGAGCTCTCAGGTCGACATTTTTCAAGTTTTACTGCATAGAAAAGCTAGCAGACGGACATACCTGACAATATCCTACCTCATGATCAGTCCTGGCTCCCATTCTCTTTAATTGGTATCTGTACAACGTGTCACCTCTATGAAAGTCTACTTTACAAATGACCTGGCAAAACATATCAGAACGAAGATATCAAGAACTGCGAGAGAACACTGTTAAATTATTTTCCCTTATTAAATGATCAGTTTTTCAAATGGCGCCTACAACTAAACACTGATGAGATAGAAGTCACAGAGTTTCACCTCCACAAAAACTGCCAAAGGAACTAGGCTCAATCTCTGATAAGCAACATGACCATTCTCCCTATTTTTCTTCGAAAACCCCCATAATTTCAAGCCCAAATACAATTCTGTTTCCAAATTTCAGCACTGTACTTCTTCCCAAAATTTTATTAATATTCTCAATTTTTCTCTCATTTGCATTGTTATGTTTTAAGTAGACTACCACGTAGAAACATGTGTTGTCATCTTGTGGTCTGTAGACCTTCCCGATTGTCTCTCTTGTGCAAGTCTCGTCCTATCCAAGCGATTAATTGCAAACCTGTATTACGACAGGAATATGTCACTCCTCATAGTTTATTTTGGTTGATCTACTTGTTTAAAAATAGAGTGCTGCAAAAAATCTGTGTATCCTTTTACAGGTTTCCAATTAACTCAAGATCTACTGTTGCAACAGTACATATGGAGTACGTGAAATGATTAAACTTACAGATCAATAGGGCAAGCGGTTGAGAGGTACCAGGAGTCGAACCATGCTGAAACACCCATATTAGCACCTGGTGTATCCTCCACGGGCGCCAGTGCAGGCACTGACTCTGGCATCCAGTCGATCATACGGATTGCAGATACTGTCCGCACTTCTCGACCTGTTCACGTAATGTAAGAGTTATTGACTGACGAGTCAAATGAGACATTTCACGTCCCATCATACCCAAGACGACCTCGACTGAAGAAAAGTCGTGTTGGCTAGGAAAGTTGTTGCACGCCTTGCAGAGCACATTTAGTTTCACGGGCAGTGTGTAGGCGAGCATTGTTCTCTTGGAACAACACGTCATCTTCCCGTTGGAAGAACGGAAAAAAGAACGGATCTACCAACATTCTGCGCTACAGAGCACTGGTTGGCGTTCCGTCCAGGAACACCAAAGTTGAACGAGAGTTGTAGCTTGTGGCATTCCAGACCCCAAGGTCTAGGGAGGGGCTGGTGGATCTTGTACGAATGCACTCTACGGTACAGAGCCCAACAGGTCTACTTCGCACGCGCAAATGACCATCACTTGTGTGCAGGCAGAATCTACTTTCATCACTGAAGACCGTTGCAAGTGATTCTCTAATGGCACCAGTCGAGCTGTACAGTCGATTGTGTGGTTTGAGTGGAAAGTGGGTTAGAGATGTGGGTATCTGCAGTCCTGCTGCTGATAACCAGTTTGCATCAGTTGACACCTCTGGACTCACAAACCCTCTTATCTGCACTGTGGCAGCTGTACGATCTGCCACTGCCGCCCTTCCAATACGACGATCCTGGCGGGCGTCTGTGGTACACGTAAGTCTAGAACCTCGTTTACGGGTGTGAGAATGTTCATGTGTCCACTGAGACTAACATCGTTGCACAACCGACGCACCACGTCCAGCCTGTGTTGCAATCGTCCGAAAGGACAAAAATGTAACCAGTGACCTAAATTGTCCTGCCTCTGCTGAGACTTAGCATGCAAAGTAATTAATGCGGACCTCAGATTTCAATTACCTCTTTCATAATCAGCTAGCGGCAACAAACCGAAATTCGACCAGAGTTGCCTCGCATCTAGCTATGAATGTATGTTGGGGCCTTGTAGCTACCACACCATACTTATACCGCTATCTGTTTACCAGTCTCACTCCCACTGTCTGATCACGATTGTCCTCTATTCCACCTTCCAACAACGTTCTCTCATCTCGACCTTCTGCCTTAGTACTCTGCTAAGCCTTGTGCTCCATATGGAGCTCCTTCGAAAAGCACAATCGATTAACGAGGTGTCCCGTATTTTCCCACCAATAGCATATTTTTTAATACCCGATTCTGTCACTTTCCAACAGATGGACAGATCTTTTCCCATCAATCCTCTCCCTACTGCATCATCGACTAGTCGTCCTCTGGTACACACCTCGATGCCACAATCATCTCGCTGAACAAGACAATCGATGCACCATTCACACAGGAACGCTGGTATGGGAGCCAGCATGTCCCTCAGAAAAATGCAACAGCTCTAGGACCGCCAGTGTGATAGATGTCAAGCCTTCATGATCTACTGCACTGACCGAAGCGAAATATTTTCTTTCACAAGCTGATACGGCGTTCTCAGGAATGTCCACGGAGAAAAACTTTGTCAGAGCTACCTGTGAAAGCTGAGGAACACTCTTTCCTCTGCAGGGATCAATTACAAGTGCCCCACGTTGACATGATCTTCCAAACAGCGAGAAAAATTAAGTGCCAGCCTATGCACAAAAGTCTGGAGCCGCGCGATCGCTACGGTCGCAGGTTCGAATCCTGCCTCGGGCATGGATGTGTGTGATGTCCTTAGGTTAGTTAGGTTTAAGTAGCTCTAAGTTTTAGGGGACTGATGACCTCAGAAGTTAAGTCCCATAGTGCTCAGAGCCATTTGAACCTATGCACAAAAGTGTCCTGTTTCCCGTTAAGTGTGTGTCCATGTGGAACACAAGCAAACATTCTGCTGCTCAGGCCTGTCCGCCATCATTCCTCATGCAGGGGGAAGCAATGACCACAACTCCTTGCTCATTACCCAAGGGTACCTGAGCACTGCTCTTCTCTAAACTGCTAGCAATAAAGTGGCTGTTCTGTTATCTGCACCAGTGGCGGCCACTGCACGGAGCAGTAACCTTAACTGTCATGAGAAATACCTGCTTCCAACTTGAGCACAATTCTTTAACCTCAAAACAAAGCATGCAAAATTACGCTACAACTAACACCATGCAAAATTACTGTCAGTCTTCTGTACCGTTCACTGAATTGGTCACAGTACCTCCTTAATGTGACATGATTCAAAGAGAGGTGAGCCCAAAGGACTAGCCACTTTTCATAGACCTCCGCTTGAATAAAATTTGTGCGTGGGCAAAGTTGCACCTGTAAGTATCTTCGTGGAACTTTGAAAACTGAAATCGCTTTATGTAAACAAATTTAACTAAATATGATTTTGTAAAGAAGCAAAAATTGAAATCGATATGTCCACCTCCACAGAAAATAAACACACATATATAATCACCGCTCAGCACAGGAATATTCTCAGGGATACTAAAAGATATTTGTATGTATAATTACTGTATTTAATGTTGGATACAGGGCTTAAGGGCATCCTGGACGTTGTTAACGTAGTTATATTGAACTGGATAGTCCCAGCAGTCATCGCCAACACAATTCAACAATCAAAAATATACAGTAATGTATCCCATGAGATAAACAAAATTTAACTCAGTTTTCTGAGGACATAGTGGTAAAAAGTGTAACACATACTAAAGAGTATACTAATTCATCTCTGTTTTTCCTCCAAACTATGGTCTCCCTGTGTTGATAGTGAGGGTTTAAACTGATTGAGGGTCTAGGCATTCTACAATTCCGTGCAAACTGACACTCATACACAGAACAAATGCAATAAACATGTTAACACCGGTAAGTGTCTTTGGAAACAAGAGGTAAAATGCATAAATGTGTAGGTAAAGGAGGTAGATCATTGTGTAAGTGGACCACAAAATGTAATGAGCATATAAATCATTGCATGTCAACTATAATATGTGTGGCACGTGTAACTGTGACAGTTGTAAGCAGATTAAAATTTTTGATCAAAGTGACAAAAATTTTAGAATATTATTATCATATGATATAAAGTAAAAGGACATTGACAAAACCAAAGTGTGTATAATAGACGTCGAAGTTTCTAGTATCATAAAACATTAAGACATTTAACAATAAGGGAATTAATGATAATGGCACTAAAAATTACCAAAAGTTGCTCGAAAACACTTCACTGACTAACATCAAAAAGAAATGATTGTCTGAAAATACTGTGCTGTGCCAAGTGTGAATGTAATGTAAATAAATAACATTAGAAAGATATAAGTCTAACATATTGTAGGACAAAAGTACACAAAAACGTGTCATATAAAGAGGAATGACATGGACAGTTACAAAAAATTCAAGATGGCTTGTATGATGTGATCCAGATTCTGTAGAGAAAATAAAAGCGTAATGGTCAAATGACAGTTGCGCTAGGAATTTAATGAACTATACAGCTACGAAGTTGAGTTGGAGATGCAGGACTGGTGAAGTGTCCAGGGTTTGGGAGCAAGGCCAGGACTTTCTACCAGTAGCATCTCAGGATGTGAGACAGTTGTTGGCAGTGCCTGACATCCATCCTTCCAGACAAAGACTGGAGCAGGTTGCTTTTGTTGTCATGCCATCTACATAGCATCACGGCTTTCGAGAGGTTTACTGTACTACTGTCGCTAATATCTTAGTGGTAGAGTTAGAATGGCCTAATACTATTGGAACAGTTTCGTTAAAAATATTAATCGAACAAAATGCAGTTTAACTTATTTCTTGCGGTGGCTAATTTTCACAGCACCTTTATATCGACCTGCAGTTTCAAGAAAGACCCCTTTTACATGCTGTACATTAATTTTTTTGTTTCTGTTATGCACCAAGAAACGTGTCAGCTTTTGCATACTTTTTTGTTGTCACAAACTGGTTATAGAATTTTTAAAAAGGTTCATGCAATTTTTTGTAATTAAAAAAAGTACTTACAGTAATAATTATCATTTCTCACTTGAAAACAATGCAGTGTTCCCTCACCCGGAAAACTGGTTGCGAACCTCCACTTTTCCGTAGGTTCGTAACACAACATTTGAAATGTTTTTTGCAGTTTATAGAGAGTGGTTTCTGCATTCACTTGTTTTTTGTCCAATGGTATGTACATCCATGTAAGTGTGTGTGTGTGTGTGTGTGTGTGTGTGTGTGTGTGTGTGTGTGGGTGTGTATACATTTCTTTTATGGGTCCTACTTAGGAGAGGAATAGGATTTGTGACTAGCTATTGCGATGTAAACAGTGAATGGTTAGTCATATTCACTGGTTCATTTACTAGTGGTACAGTCGATGGGATATGTTTGTACACCTTTTCACCATTTTTGAAAATCATCACAGTAAATGAAAACAGCCAAACAGCTGCAGGATAACGATTTATTGAAATGCTTGACCACGGTTTCGGTATATCTAAATATACGTTCATCAGAGGCAAAAATACACCTGAAGCATGTTTAAAATTTTGAAGTTTTTGAAAATACTGGACGCATATAGCTCAAAGCAGTTCACATCTTTAGCTACTGAGTGCTTCGAAAAGAATTAAATGTGCTACCTTAGCCCTATTAGAATAAAATTTATATATTAATACTGATACAAATGTACACTGTCATTCAGAATAACATTGTTGTTGTTGTCTTCAGTCCTGAGACTGGTTCGGTGGAGCTCTCCATGCTACTCTAACCTGTGTAAGCTTCTTCATCTACCTACTGCTACCTACATCCTTCTCAATCTGTTTAGTGTATTCATGTCCTGGTCTCCCTCTACGATTTTTACCCTCCAGGCTGTCCTCCAACACTAAATTGTGACCCCTTGATGCCTTAGAACATGTCCTACCAACCGATCCCTTCTTCTAGTCAAGTTGTGACACAAACTCCTCTTCTCCCCGATCCTATTCAATACCTCCTCATTAGTTATGTGATCTACCCATCTAATCTTCAGCATTCTTCTGTAGCACCACATTTCGAAAGTTTCTATTCTCTTCTTACCCAAACTATTTATCGTCCATGTTCCACTTCCATACACGGCTACACTCCATACAAAAACTTCCAGAAACGACTTCCTGGCGCTAAAATCTATACTCGATGTTAACAAATTTCTCTTCTTTAGAAAGGCTTTCCTTGCCATTGCCAGTCTACATTTTATATCTTCTCTACTTCGACCATCATCAGTTATTTTGCTCCCCAAATAGCAAAACTCCTTAACTACTTTAAGTGTCTCATTTCCTAATCTAATTCCCTCAGCATCACCCGACTTAATTCGACTACATTCCATTATCCTCGTTTCGCTTTTGTTGATCTTCACCTTATATCCTCCTTTCAAGACACTGTCCATTCCGTTCAACTGCTCTTCCAGGTCCTTTGCTGTCTCTGATAGAATTACAATGTCATCGGTGAACCTCAAAGTTTTAATTTCTTGTCCGTGGATATTAATACCTACTCCGAATCTTTCTCTTGTTTCCTTCCATGCTTGCCCAATATACAGATTCAATAACATCGGGGAGAGGCTACAACCCTGTCTCATTCCCTTCCCAACCACAGCTTCCCTTTCATACCCCTGGACTCTTACAACTGCCATATGGTTTCTGTACAAATTGTAAATAGCCTTTCGCTCCCTGTATTTTACCCCTGCCACCATGGAATTTGAAAGACAGTATTCCAGTCAGCATTGTCAAAAGCTTTCTCTATGTCTACAAATGCTAGAAACGTAGGTTTGCCTTTCCTTAATCTAGCTTCTAAGATAAGTCGTAAGATCAGTATTGCCTCACGTGTTCCAACATTTCTACGGAATCCAAACTGATTTTTCCCGAGGTCTGCGTCTACTAGTTTTTCCATTCGTCTGTAAAGAATTCGTGTTAGTATTTTGCGGCCGTGACTTATTAAACTGATAGTTCGGTAATTTTCACATCTGTCAGCACCTGCTTTCCTTGGGATTGGAATTATTATGTTCTTCTTGAAGTCTGAGGGTATTTCGCCTGTCTCATACATCTTGCTCACCAGATAGTAGAGTTTTGTCAGGATGGGCTCTCCCAAGGCTGTCAGTAATACTAATGGAATGTTGTCTACTCCCGGCCCCTTGATTCGACTCAGGTCTTTCACTACTCTGTCAAACTCTTCACGCAGTATCATATCTCCCATTTCATCTTCATCTACATCCTCTTCCATTTCCATAATATTGTCCTCAAGTACACTCCTTCAATCAATCTGCTCTCCCTTCTTTGCTTAGAACTGGATTTCCATCTGAGCTCTTGATATTCGTGCAAGTGGTTCTCTTTTCTCCAAAGGCCTCTTTAATTTTTCTGTAGGCAGTATCCATCTTACCCCTAGTGTGATAAGCCTCTACATCCTTACATTTGTCCTCTAGTTATCCCTGATTAGCCATTTTGCACTTCCTGTCGATCTCATTTTTGAGACGTTTGTATTCCTTTTTGCCTGCTTCATTTGCTGCATTTTTATATTTTCTCCTTTCATCAATTAAATTCAATATTTCTTCTGTTACCCAAGGATTTCTACTAGCCCTCGTCTTGTTACCTACTTGATCCTCTGCTGCCTTCACTACTTCATTCCTCAAAGCTACCCATTCTTCTTCTACTATATTTCTTTCCCCCATTCTTGTCAATTGTTCTCTTATGCTCTCCCTGAAACTCTGAACAACCTCCAGTTTAGTCAGTTTATCCAGATCCCGTCTCCCTAAATTCCCAACTTTTTGCAGTTTCTTCAGTTTTAATCTACAGTTCATAACCAATAGTTTGCGGTCAGAGTCCACATCTGCCCCTGGAAATGTCTTACAATTTAAAACCTGGTTCCTAAATCTCTGTCTTACGATTATATAATCTATCTGAAACTTGTCAATATCTCCAGACTTCTTCCATGTATACAACTTTATTTCATGATTCTTGAACCAAGTGCTAGCTATGATTAAGTTATGCTCTGTGCAAAATTCTACCAAGAGGCTTCCTCTTTCATTTCTCTCCCCCAATCCATATTCACCCACTATGTTTCCTTCTCTACCTTTTCCTACTATCGAATTCCAGTCAGCCATGAGTATTAAATTTTCGTCTCCCTTCACTATCTGAATAATTTCTTTTATTTCATCACACATTTCTTCAATTTCTTCGTCATCTGCAGAGCTAGTTGGCGTATAAACTTGTACTACAGTAGTAGGCGTGGGCTTCGTGTCTATCTTGGCCACAATAATGCGTTCACTATGCTTTTTGTAGTAGCTTAACCGCACTCCTATTTTTTATTCATTATTAAACCTGCTCCTGCATTATCCTTATTTGATTTTGTATTTATAGCCCTGTATTCACGTGACCAAAAGTCTTGTTCCTCCTGCCACCGAACTTCACTAATTCCCACTATATCTAACTTTAATCTATCCATTTCTCTTTTTAAATTTTCTAACCTACCTGCCCTATTAAGGGATCTGACATTCCATGCTCCGATCCGTAGAACGCCAGTTTTCTTTCTCCTGATAACGACGTCTTCTTGAGTAGTCCCCGCCCGGAGATCCGAATGAGGGACTATTTTGCTTCCGGAATATTTTACCCAAAAGCACGCCATCATCATTTAACCACACAGTGAAGCTGCATGTCCTCGGGAAAAATTACGGCTGTAGTTTCCCCTTGCTTTCAGCCGTTCGCAGTATCAGAACAGCAAGGCCGTATTGGTTTGTGTTACAATGCCAGATCAGTCAATCAACCAGACTGTTGCCCCTCTTCAGGAACCACACATTTTGGCCTCTCAACGGATACCGCTCCGTTGTGGTTGCACCTACGGTACGGCTATCTGTATCAGAATAACGTTAGACCAGCATAAAAAACAAAGAGTTTTTACTACGTCTAATTTTCTGTGTAAAATTAGATCGTGACAGAAAGAAATCAAGTGTTGGTAAGAAAGTGAAGCAGTGTTATCCTGCCATGGAGAAAATCCTCTCCGCAGGAACTGAAGTCGCTAAACACCAAAAAAATTTAATGGCCTTTACATGCAACATACTATTAGATTTTGCACAATATTCTGATACACAAGCATGCTCGTCTATTATAGGTTTTTCAAAACATTGATATAGGTCAGTTATGGAATCACTCATTGGTATAACGACACCAACGTTGCGCTGTTGTTAACTGAGAAAGAAAAGTAGATCATCCGATTTCAAACAGTTAGTCGTATCAATAGACGTATTAGCACTGTTCATGGAAGCTTCTGCTTCAGATATTATTCTTTTAGTTGATGAGATGATAGCAACATACTCTTTCTGAAGTACTTTCGCAGCATTCTCTGCCTCTTGAAATGTCATGACACAAGTTTTTTAAACCTAGGATCAAATAATGTCACACGCATATTAGCAGCTAATGTGTTAAATGGTTTCACTCTTTCATTGACTGATTTAATCAAGGCATCCAGAACACTTCGTCCTCCATTAGTTGTTAAGGTGCTTTACAAGTCTGAAAACTTTGCAGCAATATCTCGTATAAGAGGTATAATTAAGGAAGCAGTGATGTATGACTTCCCTGAGATTGTTTTTGTTGCTAATTCAAAAGGTACAACACGCTCTATTACCTCTTGTACAGCTAAGTAATTTTCTGGTGTGAGGGTAGGCAGTGCTTTTACACTTTCATTGATCGCAATCTCAAGCTGACTTCGTACTTCTAAAATTCTTTTGAGCGTGTGGCATGAGCTGTTCCATCGAGTCGGCACCGTTTGTATCAGTCTCAGTTCGTTTTTGAACGTTGCGAAGTTTGTCACTGGCTAGTGTAGAGTTGTGAACGAAAGTCACAGTGGACGTTGTTTCCAATTAAATTTTGGAAAATATTTCTGTTTCGGAAAAATCTTGCACTGTTAAGTTGATGCAGTTGGCAGGACAGGGTGAATGTCCAATCCTTAAGATTTAGGCAGCTTTTTCGTTACTGCGGCGTTGTTTGTCACCACTGCTGCTGTCTTATCACGGATATTGTATTCCAAGATTTGATTGACGACCTGAGAAAATGTAATGTTAAAGTAGCCAGCCAGTATGTCCGAAATTTTGAATAATATCGTCAAAAAATTCTGTTTTTCAATGTCGTTTTCTCTGAGAAATTACTTTAGTATTATTAAAAAAGTAATTCTCATAAAAATTGGGCCAATATATTATTTGTCGATCTTATGTTGAGCTTCAGCGTCTTAGAAGCATGGGGAAAGCAGGAAGAGGAAGAAGAAGAAGAAGAAGAAGAAGACGAAGAAGAAGAAGAGGAAGGTCACCATAAAGAATAGGGATGCGAGAGGGGAAGTGTTTACTGATCTGCCACGCAATGTTGTTAACTTAAGTGTGCATGCTTGCTGATGAACTGCAGAAGATACGGTGTAAACTGTAAATCTACATCTACATTTACGTCTACATTTATACTCCGCAAGCCACCCAACGGTGTGTGGCGGAGGGCACTTTACATGCGAATAACAAGATTGAAACTGCGTTGAAGAGATCTAGGGTGGCTTCTTCACTCATTATGTTTTCTTTCTCAGAAGAGATGACACTCAGTTCAAAACAATAGGGCCATCACTCAATTGCAGTACTACAGGTGCTACATAGCTAAGATCGGCAGCACTTGTGATATTAGTGCAGTCGACATAAAGAGTGTAGCTTGTAGAAGTTTTGTTGGGTGTTTCGCCTTTCGTCGGGGGAAGCGCACGGAGTGGTATAAAGTGCACAATACGGTATTAATGAAGGATTAGGAAAGGTGTGGCAGAGACAACAGTGCTGGCACCTTCACCCATCACACCAATGTATTCTTATAATATACCCGAGCCGCTCAAACCTGATAGCGTTTCGTCGGCTTCACTGTAGTGACGATATAGCAGCTTCCATTACACAATAGCTGAGAGTTTCCCATTACCACTGGAAAGTTCCGATTCGGTTAGTAAGGCCTATATTTACAAATTGTATGGTTAATATTTTTTGGCAAATATATGAATTGATATTGACTCTGTTCTATGAGCACCGAAAGTTTTAATTCTATTCCGATTCGCTACCACAACGGAAGCACTTCCACATAAATCACGACAAACCCAAGTTGTTTACGTACTCGGAAAATAGCAAACAGTCATTGTAACGCCACTGCCAGCTGACTTGGCTATGCTGTATTAATTTCAGTTCAGAAGTTGTTGGGGCTCGCGATAGTTTCTCACTTGCTAGTCTGCTATCGCACAAACTCTCAAGTAAAAACTTTGGGCGCGGAAGTAAAAATGTTTTGGGAAAGCACATTATAGAGACACCTATGGTCAAATGTGTTGCTTATTTGTAGTTACGAATAAGAAAATATATTAAGCCTGTTGCAACTCAATTATTCAATGAATTGTAACGGTTGGCAGTGTCCGTAAACAGAACACAAGTGACATGCTATCGAGAAGAGGGGTGAGAGGGAGAGTGGGCGGTGAGAGGAGAGGTGAAACTGACAAGAAATACCTTAAAAGTTACGTCACCTTGACCTACACCGACATGTACCGGTCACAAGAATGAAATGAAACTCAGCATGGCAGTGACGAGTTAATGAAAGAAGCATTTTTAAAAAAAAGTTAGGTACCTGTGCATAGAATCTGTGTTGTGATGACCTTCAGCTTTTGTCACTTTTAATAGCGGTGAAATTAAATTTTTCGTCTGTAATAAAGTTACAAGTCATTGGCATTATACCTTCATTCAAGTTGTTTGTCCACATGTTAGATGTAAACATTAAAAAAATTACGTTTTCTAAGGGCTTTTTGAGATCAGTAAACATTTAAGTATGCTTTTATCTCGCAACTCACATGTGCTGTCTAACGCATAAACAAATTTTTCAAACCTTGATGGTCGGAAGTTCTGTACAGCAGCATATCGATAGCAATCATTTGTGCATAAAGAGAATCAAGTTCTATTTTTACTTCTGAACTGGCCATCTGACTTCTGTTAAAATAATTTTTATAGAGCTTTTCGATTCTTTTGATTGTTTGTCTTGCACTTGATCTAGCTCACAAGTTGACCCCTCGCCTAATTACTAATTCGTGGTTGCTAGTTTTTCACCACGATTTCTTTTTAGTTGTCTCTTAAATTAGTTTTACTCCCTGGTCAGATTTATAATTTTTAATGCAGACGGTACACTTTACAAACTGACTATTATCCCCCACTTCCTTCAAAAAAATTCACGCAGATGACTGATTTTAAAGTTTATTTTCAAAACAATAAGAAAAAACTCTTTTTACGCCCCTATTACATAAACAAAATGAGCTTGGAAGCACGTAATTTCCTCAGCCAACAGAGAGCATCGGTGGCGTGCGAGAAGTACCGATCATTTCATGTCGGCACCATTCCGAACACTTCTTCGCTACTGCGCTCTTTGCCTTACTGCTGCCAACGACAGCGATTCAACAGTTGTGGCACTATAGTTGCGTGATGAAGAATAATCCTGTTGTGTGGCGGTTAAGTAATGAAATGAGTGACAAAGAAGAGGTCACCTCCTACGATACCCCGTAGAGCTGGAAGCTTTAGAGGCAGAATTCTTCCTCGTGACGCTTGGATCAGGTTGTAGAATGATGTAAACTTGAAAAAATGAAAAAAATAATAGTGAGCTTATTCACCCGCTGCAGAAGTATCAAACAAGAGGTTTCAGCATTAACGGGCAAGCGTTTGAGAAATACCTACAGGATTTGGAGTTTTGCAAACACGTTCCTGGACATTCACAGTCAACTCTTGGCAAGAAAAGATTAATTTTATCTCACATCCACTGAAACATTCACATTTCACATTTCGCCCAAATTACTTATGAATATGCACTGCAATGCTGTGAAACCAGA
Organism: Schistocerca americana; assembly: GCF_021461395.2. Lineage (NCBI taxonomy): Eukaryota > Metazoa > Arthropoda > Insecta > Orthoptera > Acrididae > Schistocerca > Schistocerca americana. Next base: position 223,649,134 of record NC_060120.1, on the reverse strand, counting down.
TAGCATGTAAATACAGCTGTATATTTTAATGATTATGTGCAGCACCAAACAATAAAAACGTTTGACACGCGACGGGTTGTGCTATTACTATATTTAGTTTTGCGGGAGCTGGTGTACCCTTGAGGGGACAAGCTCCGCTGATCAACCACAACATGGGCAACCAACATATGAATGATATTTGTGCTTCCGTAAAAGCAGAAGTGACGCAGGGGCATTAGGATTGCGTCGGTGTTATGTGTTTTCGAGTCACAACTGAAAACACTTGTAAGTATAGTGAGGACACAGAAACAGAAGAGGAGAGTAGCAGATGTGTTCAATTAATAACGACAATTTTAAAATACACCGTACAGTACAGTCAGAGACACTTAACAAATCTTTAAAATCTCATTTTTTCATCTACTAACTTTGTTGTATTACAACAGCCTTACTTACATTTGTATTGCTTGCTTCAAATAAGTGTGCTCACACATTTGAAGATGAAAATCAGTATAATGCACATCCACGAATTCATGTTATTTACGTGTGTAGTATTTAACATAAGCACCTGTTCGGTACGAGATGCGCACGACCGTGAGTTGTCATCGCTGGAAAACAAACAAGAAAATTTCCTCTTAGCCGGCCACTGTGGCCGAGCGGTTCTAGGCTCTTTAGTCTGGAACCGCGCGACCGCTACGGTCGCAGGTTCGAATCCTACCTCGGGCATGGATGTGTGTGATGTTCTTAGGTTAGTTCGGTTTAAGTCGTTCTAAGTTCTAGGGGACTGATGACCTTAGATGTTAAGTCCCATAGTGCTCAGAGCCAATTCCCTCTTGCACGACCCTCCCCTCCCCCTCCACCCTCCAGCGACTAATCTATTAACAACATTCTTTATAAACATCCTAGACTGGCTAAAGCGCCACCATATTTGTTGTTGATTAAATACCTCCATACAGTCTACTTTCCCTCTGCACTCGAAACACCATGGAGGTGATAGGAACTGACAATATTTCAGGCGCCAGTTCAAAAAGAATTACATTATAATTGAAAGGACTATCGATAGTTAAACCAGGCTACCGATAGTGACGGTCTGCAGATACTATCGATTAATAGATAGTTTATCGATGTTTGAGTAACACTACCCGCGAGTGTTGAGAGCAGTGTAGGAGTGCACAGGTGGAGGAAGCTGCAGTTCTAACTACCGCCTGTCCCGTAATTATCCGTGGCTCTGGCGGCGACTCGTAGGTCTCAACGAGCAGCAACAGCGGCAGCTACATTCTTTGTTGTCCGCACAACTCCAACATCGTAAGGTTGTTAACTAATATTGTACAGGCATTACCCAGTGGCATTTCTTTCACAAACTTTAATAATTTCCTTCAGTAATAAACTGCAATAGCTAAAACTTGTAGGGGACCTGCGTTGCCATTGTCGTCAGACATGTTTATCAAGCAGAGTCCCTTTCCTTTCCATGCAATTACCGAGCGACGTACAAATATGGATATTGATTAACTATTTATTGGCAGTTTTGTTTGTTTGTTAATGACCAGTTCCACATTACATTCCACTGCCTCAGTAACTGTCCGTTCTCGTATTGCATAACAGAAGCTTAACTAATTTGCAACTTGGAGTATTAACTTCAGTCACTTAAAGTAACGTAAAATTTCACCAGCAAAACTAATAACTAGATATACAGCAAAAATTAAAAAGTAATAGATTTTAAACTTTACACGCTGAGAAGAAGTAATGAAAGCGCAAGGTTTAAACGAGTAGTTAAAAATGTATAATGAGGAGGATCTTCGTGCTCGGAAACACACCTTAAACCTCCTAAGCTTATTAAATTTACCAAACAGAGCAAACTACTGGTTCACACGTAATCGGCAACACTCCGCAGTGGCACACACCAAACGATCCGCTATAATTAACTTGAGCCACCACGACGGGACCGGTAGGGGCGCCAGACTGGCGGCCAACCCAGACGCCATGCGACGACGGAAGCGCCGTCGCGGCAGAAAGCAAACACGCCTCTGCTCCGTGCCTAGGCAAAAGGAACGCGTCGTTTGGCGCCAAAGCTGTGATGCCAACACACATCAAAAGGGAACAGCAATCTAAACAAATAAGGCTACACACAAGAATGCCTTAGGAGAAAATGTGAATTAATGGCACAAGTGGCTACCGCCACAGGTTACAAGTATAAAACTCCTTAAAATTACCATCATTCGGAAGTGAAAATATCACCACCTGCTGATGTGGTAACTCAAGCATACGTATATACCAAGATTGCTTTGCCTCCCACACAAATTCTATTACAATTTAATTCCCTTCATGCAACTTACAACTTACTTGTACGACATATGGCCTGGAACACAAATTGCAATTAGTAACACTGACCGATGAACATGCAATAATCACTCGCAGGCGCGTTAACATAACAGGTCTAATTCCAAATAACACAGTCGCGGCCTTACCATATCAAGTACTCAAAACTAAGAAAGCAACACTTAACTCCACTCAATTGTAAAGGAATCGTGACTTGCAGGATTGCAGTCGGGGTGTTACTGCCTCCAATCCGTACAGGCGGTCGTTGAGGTGCAGTAAAATTTAAGCCTGTAGAGTAGGCGGGGAACTTGCCGACCACGTTGCACGCGACGCCCGTAGGTCTTCCGCAGCCCGCCGCTACCAATTGTTAAGCGAGCCGGCAAAGCTTACCCCAAACCGATTTAACTTTTCGCGGCTTCTCGAGCCTCCCCCCCCCCCCCCCCCCCCCCACCACTGGACAGCCGGAGTCCCCCAAAAGCAACAACTTGTACCAACGTGCCCTCCAGCCATTTGACTCTTCAGGCCCAACCAAACCAAGAACACACACATCTCGACCAAAGACCTTAGCTCGCTTCTCACGTTCGAATCGGTATCGGCAACCTAAGTACACTACGGCACATTAAAATTGTTACACCAAGATGAAATGCAGACGGTAAACGGGTATTCATTGGACAAATATATTATACTAGAACTGAGGGATTAGCCGAGGGATTAGCCGAGCGGTCTCAGGCGCTGCAGTCATGGACTGTGCGGCTGTTCCCGGCGGAGGTCCGAGTCCTCCCTCGGGCATGTGTTTGTGGGTTTGTCCTTAGGATAATTTAGGTTAAGTAGTGTGTAAGCTTAGGGACTGCTGACCTTAGCAGTTAGGTCACGTAAGATTTCACACATTGCAACGTGTTTTTAATTACATTTTCACACAACTTGGGTGCATAAATCCTGAGAAATCAGTACCCAGAACAACCACCTCTGGCCGTAATAACGGCCTCGATACGCCTGGGCATTGAGTCAAACATACTTGGATGGCGTGTACAGCTACCTATGCAGCTTCAACACGATACCACAGTTCATCAAGAGTAGTGACCGGCGTATTGTGACGAGCCAGTTGCTCGGCCACCATTGACCAGAAGTTTTCAGTTTGTGAGAGATCTGGAGAATGTGCTGGTCAGGGCAGCAGTCAAACATTTTCTGTATCCAGAAAGGCCCGTACAGGACCTGCAACAAGCGGTCGTGCATTATCCTGCTGAAATGTAGGGTTTTGCAGGGATCGAATGAAGGGTGGAGCCACGGGTCGTAACACATCTCAAATGTAACGTGCACTGTTCAAAGTGCCGTCAGTGCGAACTTGAGGTGACCGAGACGTGTAACCAATGGCACCCCATACCATCACGCCGGGTGATACGCCAGTATGGCGATGACGAATACGCGCTTCTAATGTGCATTCACCGCGATGTCGCTAAACACGGATACGACCATCATGATGCTGTAAACAGAACCTGGATTCATCCGAAAAAATGACGTTTTGCCATTCGTGCACCCAGGTTCGTCGTTGAGTACACCATCGCAGGCGCTCCTGTCTGTGATGCAGCGTCAAGGGTAACCGCAGCCATGGTCTCCGAGCTGATAGTCCATGCTGCTGCAAACGTCGTCGAACTGTTCGTGCAGATGGTTGTTGTCTCGCAAACGTCCCCATCTGTTGACTCAGGGATCGAGACGTGGCTGCACGATCCGTTACAGCCATGAGGATAACATGCCTGTCATCCCGACTGCTGGTGATACGTGGCCGTTGGGATCCACCACGGCGTTCCGTATTACCCTCCTGAATCCACCAATTCCCTATTCTGATAACAGTCATTGGATCTCGACCAACGCGAGCAGCAATGTCACGATACGATAAACCGCAATGGCGATTCGCTACAATCCGACCTTTATCAAAGTTGGGAACGTGATGGTACGCATTTCTGCTCCTTACACGAGGCATCACAACAACGTTTCAACAGGCAACGCAGGTCAACAGCTGTTTGTGTATGAGAAATCGGTTGGAAACCTTCCTCATGTCAGCACATTGTAGGTGTCGCCACCGGCGCCAACCTTGTGTGAATGCTCTGAAAAGCTAATCAGTTGCATATCACAGTATCTTATTCCTGTCGGTTAAATTTCGCGTCTGTAGCACGTCATCTTCGTGGTGTAGCAATTTTAATTGCCAGTCGTGTAGTTAGCGGCGCTAGTGGAATCCATCCCGCCACGATTAGAGCAGCTACGGCTCAACCTGGCAGGTAAAAAGTTACTCTGATTGACTGTAGCACAAATCTACAGTCAAAAACAAAGCGCGAGAAAGTTGGAAACACTTTCAAAAATAAATGACACTCTTGACAACGATTGCGGCAATTGAAATGTTATTACGAAACTACAGTGACTAAAGTAGTAAGAGGAACTTTCCAATCGGTTTTATACACAAGGGGAAGCTGGATGGTTTTCAAATAACGAATCGGACGTTTTACTGTATCTTTCCATTTTATTATAAAACAGGTTCCATGAAACGTTTTTAAATTTATAGCCAAAATGTGGCAAAGAAAACATGTAATTTTTAAGGACACCAACTGGATATACCTTGTTAAAAAAGGCGAAACCTCTGCGAGCATAAAATAAAAAAAGAAATTAATATGCAGTATGAGAAAGGCGAATTCCTAGTAAAAATCTACAGAGTATAGTTTGGGTTGTTTTCATCTTTAAATAAAAATCTTTTAGAGCAAGAAATGATGGAAAGAATTCATGAACATGAAAATAAAGATTGTCGACAAATTAAGGCAGCTGCAGATATCACCACATTAATGAGAACTCTGTGGATGAACTTAGACATCCATGAACTTGCCACCAACAGAAATTTATTTTGCATGTAATTGCTTGGCTCAAAACGTCACGTTATGACAGCATGTGTTACGAATCTTTTTTCAACAATATCGACGGAACGACGTTGGCTGGAGTTGATAATGTTAGAGAAAATTGGGCAAATTAATTGTTTCTCTGTGGATTTATGTGACCGTAGACTCGCACCAGCTCGTTGTCACTGGTCTCCCCACGAGGGAGCACAAGTGCGACGTTGATTAATGAGCCCGGCGGCCACATATTGCATTACTCGCCCGCGTCTCGCCTGGAGAGCTGCGGTGTGTGATTCACTGGCGTCACTCTCTCCGGGCCAATCAATGAGGGATCAATGGTTCGTCCCCTCCCACACTCTGCTCGGCTGGTGACGCAAGCCCGAGTCCTGAGTGCAAGGTCATGCTGCAGGCGGCATTACTGACTCCTGCGTGGAATCCGCTATTGGAGCTCCAAGTGGAGGGTCAGCGATTGCAGGGATTTCTTTGCTGATCAAAGTAGTGCGTCAAGGAAAAGCTGAATTATCTAAAAAGTATGCAAAGCAGTTTTCGTTACTGCAGCTCGATTTGTTAAAGGAAGAGTCATGATTTAACTTAGGCTGAAATATTGCCAAATCTTGATGCGATATCGACGCGGACCAGGCAACTTGGTGCAAATGTTCAGAAATGTAAAACTGTGTATTACATTAAAGTAAAAGAAAAGAAAACCTATTGTCATAAACCAACTAAACGAGTCACGAGTGAAATAAGTCAACTCATACATATAGGATATGATATGGAATGATCATCTACGCTCACTTTAAATGCGAACATTTTAGGTTAGGCTTTACCGTGACTGTTATTGACATTAAATGAAACAACAAGTTTACTGTTACCAGCCATCGTTTTATTTATTTCCATGACGCGTTTCAAAGCTTTAAACCTTTGAAACGCGTCGTGGAAATAAATAAAACGGTGACTGGTAACAGTAAACTTGTTGTTTCATTTAATTAACATCTAGGCTCAATCATAGACTTATCAGGTAAGGTACTAAAAATGCAATCAATCTGGAAAGGATATGGCTTAAAAAACACTCGCTCGACCCATCATAGATTACTGTTCAAGTTTATGAGGCTCGGACCAAATACGAGTAATAGGCCATATTGAACGTATACGGAGAAGGAGGTTGGGTTGTTTGGGGGAAGAGACCAAACAGCGAGGTCATCGGTCTCATCGGATTAGGGAAGGACGGGGAAGGAAGTCGGCCGTGCCCTTTCAAAGGAACCATCCCGGCATTTGCCTAGAGCGATTTAGGGAAATCACGGAAAACCCAAATCAGGATGGCCGGACGCGGGAATACGGAGAAGAGCAACTAGAGTGGGTGATGACACACTACTCTCTCTATACTTCGTCAACTATCAGGTCATTTTCGCCGAGGAAAAAGAGGATGGTAGGAAAGAGTAAAGAAGAATGTGAGGAGTAGGGTAGGAAAATAAACTTCACAAGGGCTGAGTATATGGTTGTCAGGGGTATAGGGAAAGATCTTGTTATGGTGGTGGATCTATAGTAAAGTATTGTGGATCAAATAAATATTTAGGGACAATCATTGCAGGCAGGACGGAAGAAATGAGGAATCAAGTATACAACAGAAAAGAGAAAGCTGGTAATTAAACAGCTTCACTCCACCGTCTTTGATTAATCCTGAGAACGCCCTCTCTCCCCGGTTCTAACACCACCACCGCTTGAACTTTGAATAAAAATCATCAGCAATCGCGACCGAAAACTTCCGGCAAAAGAAATTACCGTTATTCCGTCAATGGCCTTGTCAAAGAGGGTGGAGGAACGTAAAGGTTCAGGGCACTCCCTTACCATTGGAGGAAACTGCTCCTACAAGGCGGAAACTGCTCCCACAAGGCGGAAGAATCAGCCGTGATCAGATGCGTGAGGATGGGGAAGGCAATGGAAACCACAGCATTTAAAGACTCATAACGTGTATCCAGAGGGCATGTGGCCTGTAATTGAAAAAGTGTGATGATGATCTCTCATTGGTAAAAAATTCCGGATTACTCCCACATTCGGATCTCTGGGAGATCAGAAAAGACTGAATAACCAAAGAAAGGATAACGTTCTACGAGTCGAGGCGTGGAATCTCAGGAGTTTGAACGTGTTAACGAAGCTAGTAAATCAGAAACGGAAATGCTAAGGCTCAGTCTACATGCAATGGGCGTCAGTAAAGTGAAATGGAAAGAAGAAAAGTATTTCTGGTCAGACGGGCAGCAGACAACGGTATAACGGGAATAGGATTCGTTATGAGCAGGAAGGTAGGGTAGAGAGTGACTTACTGTGAACAGATAAGTGAGAGACAGGCTTGTTCTCATCAGAATCGACAGAAAACTAAAGTCAACAACGACAGTTCAGATGTACATGCCGTTGTCACAAGCTCCAGATGAAGAGACCGAGAAAGTGTATGAGAATATTGAACGGGTAGTTCAGTACGTAAAAGGAGATTTAATCTAATAGTAATGGGGGATAGGAATATGGTTGTAGGGGAAGGAGTAAAAGAAGGGGTTACTGGAGAATATCGGCTTACTAGGAGAAACGAGAGAGCAGAAAGACTAACTGAGCTCTGCGAGAAATATCAGTTCGTAACAGCGAATACTTTGTTCAGGAGTCACAACAGGAAACAGGAGAAGATATACTTGGAAACGGCTGGGAGATACGGGAAGATTTCAGTCAGGTTGCATCATGGACAGAATTTAGATATTGGATCGTAAGGAGTACTCTAGAGCAGATACAGACTCAGATCACAATTTTGTAATCATGACGAGTGGGCTGAAGTTTAAGACACTAGTCAGGATGAATTAATGCACAAAGAAGTGGGATACGGAAGTACTAAGAAATGAAGAATTACATTCAAAGTTTTCTGAGAGTACAGAACTGCGATAATGAATTGGTCAGTGAGCAGTACAGTTGAAGAGGAATGGGCATCTATGAACAGGAAAATCACAGATGTTCGAAAGAAAACCGTAAGTACAGGGAAGACAACTACGAAAAACCATGGATAACAGATTGAATACTTTAGCTGATCGATGAAAGAGAGACGTACAAATATGTTCAGGGAAATTCATAAATTCAGAAATGCGCGTCACTTAGCAACAAAATAAATAGGAATTGCAGGGAATCTAAGGCAACGTGGGCGCATGACAAATGTAAAGAAATTGAAAATATAGAAAAAGTGGCTTAGAAAGTATTTATTTTATTTCATTCTGAACAGGCTGATATTCTCTGTTTCTTGTTGTTGTTAGATGCGAGCTTGTTAAATAGTAGAGTAGGTCCACATACCTCCGTTCTCAACTGTAGACAATGCAGTGAGAATCAGTCTTGTGTCTTGTATTATGTCTGTGTACAGAAAGATAATGTTAGGGAACAGTATTCATATGTGTGTTGTAAAAGGAACTATACAGCTGAGTCACGATATCGTGTCTGCGTATACTTGTCAGTCTAGATTGAAACAGTCGATTGGCGCATTGTCCTGAGCGCAGGAACAGAGCAGAAACATGACTTCTTTTCATGTGATTTTCTGGTGTGCTGATGTCATCGATAACTTCTTCAATGACGTGATGGAGTATCACCACCACCACCACCCTTCCTCCACCCCTACCTGTACATCTCATTTGCCATATGTATAAAATGGCGGGAATTCTCATTTTGGCGGAAAATTTAAAATTTTGGTGATACATTCAAAAATAGTTCAATTGCGCTACTCTGCGTCCTATGAAAATATGACCGTTGCCCTTAATATAAACTGATGAAAAATCCAAGATGATGCATTGTCATGCAGGCTGACATGGAATAGTGACCCTCGCTCTATGACGCCACAATCACATATTTGGAATACGAGAAGTAGCCCATATATGACTTCAGAATCGAAGATGAGTGACCTAGAATACAAGATGGCGATCAAACAGTGTGACAGGGGCATACTGGTACAGCGCATAACGTCACGATCCACCTCAGACAAGTCGGGCTGTTTACTTATTTTGCGCCATCAATCTGACTGGTTTGATGTGGCCCGCCACGAATTCCTCTCCTCTGACAAACTCTTCATCTCAGAGTAGCACTTGCAACCTACATTTTTAATTATCTGTTGAATGTATTTCAATCGCCTCTTCCTCTACAGTTCTTACCCTCTAGAGCTGTGGTCCGTTACCTCTCCTGAAGCCACACTGATCGTCGTCTAACACATCCTTAATTTCCATTTTTCTGTATATATTGTTTTTGTCAGAAACTTAGGTGCATGAGCTCTTAAGCAGATTGTGCGATAATTCGCGCACTTGTCAGCTTTTGCCCTCTTTCGAATTGTGTGGCTGATGTATTTCGACAATTCTACGCACCAAAGTGAATAGTCGTTTTCTTGCCGCATCTTCATCTCAGAGTAGCACTTGCAACCTACATTTTTAATTATCTGTTGAATGTATTTCAATCGCCTCTTCCTCTACAGTTCTTACCCTCTAGAGCTGTGGTCCGTTACCTCTCCTGAAGCCACATTGATCGTCGTCTAACACATCCTTAATTTCCATTTTTCTGTATATATTGTTTTTGTCAGAAACTTAGGTGCATGAGCTCTTAAGCAGATTGTGCGATAATTCGCGCACTTGTCAGCTTTTGCCCTCTTTCGAATTGTGTGGCTGATGTATTTCGACAATTCTACGCACCAAAGTGAATAGTCGTTTTCTTGCCGCTTCCCCCGATGACTTTAGAAATTCCTATGGATTTTTATCCATCCCTTTTGCCTTATTTGATCTTAAGTCTTCTAGAGCTATTTTAAATAATTATGATGATATTGAATCCCCTGTCTCTTCCCTGTCGACTCCTGTTTCTTCCCCTGTCACATCAGACAAATGTTCGCGCGCATGGAGGCCTTCAATGTACTCTTTCCACCTATCTGCTCTTTCCTCTGAATTTAACAGTACAATCCCCATTGAATTCTTAATGTTACCACCTTTGCTTTTAATTTCATGGAAGGTGTTTTGACGTTTCTATATGCTGAGTCAATTCTAACGACAATCGTTTCTTTTTCGATATCTTCAAATTTGGTTCAAATGACTCTGAGCACTATGGGACTTAACATCTCAGGTCATCAGTCCCCTAGAACTTAGAACTACTTAAAACTAACTAACCTAAGGACATCACACACATCCATGCCCGAGGCAGGATTCGAACCTGCGACCGTAGAGGTCGCGGGGTTCCAGACTGAAGCGCCTAGAACCGCTCGGCCACCAACGGCCGGCATCTTCAAATTTTTCATGCAGCTATTTCGCCTTACCTTCCCTGCAGTTCCTAATTGTTTCGTTCCTAATCGACTTTTATTTCTGCACATTAAATTTAGTCGCAGTTGCGAATACGGACAACTATCAGCTGTAGAGCTGAAAGACGACAGTGAAAATCTGTGCCGGACTGCCACTCGAACCCAAGCATCTACAACGTGTACTCATACATCCATTACGCATGCTCCTGTACGGATGAGACATTTTACTTGAAAGTCGCTTGCCCGCTCTCGGTGGAGAAATACGATATTGCAGTGCCTGTGTTACTCTGATAGCGACGGAAAGTTCCTTCGGATGTGCATACATGTACGGCAATACACATAACGGACTTTTTTTTTTTTTTGGTCATCAGTCTGCTGACTGGTTTGATGCGGCCCGCTACGAATTCCTTTCCTGTGCTAACCTCTTCATCTCAGAGTAGCACTTGCAACCTACGTCCTCAATTATTTGCTTGACGTATTCCAATCTCTGTCTTCCTCTACAGTTTTTGCCCTCTACAGCTCCATCTAGTACCATGGAAGTCATTCCCTCATGTCTTAGCAGATGTCCTATCATCCTGTCCCTTCTCCTTATCAGTGTTTTCCACACATTCCTTTCCTCTCCGATTCCGCGTAGAACCTCCTCATTCCTTACCTTATCAGTCCACCTAATTTTCAACATTCGTCTATAGCACCACATCTCAAATGCTTCGATTCTCTTCTGTTCCGGTTTTCCCACCGTCCATGTTTCACTACCATACAATGCTGTACTCCAGACGTACACCCTCAGAAATTTCTTCCTCAAATTAAGGCCGGTATTTGATGTTAGTAGACTTCTCTTGGCCAGAAATGCCTTTTTGCCATAGCGAGTCTGCTTTTGATGTCCTCCTTGCTCCGTCCGCCATTGGTTATTTTACTGCGTAGGTATCAGAATTCCTTAACTTCATTGACTTCGTGACCATCAATCCTGATGTTAAGTTTCTCGTTGTTCTCGTTTCTACTACTTCTCATTACCTTTGTCTTTCTCCGATTTACTCTCAAACCATACTGTGTACGCATTAGACTGTTCATTCCGTTCAGCAGATCATTTAATTCTTCTTCACTTTCACTCAGCATAGCAATGTCATCAGCTAATCATATCATTGATATCCTTTCACCTTGTATTTTAACTCCACTCCTGAACCTTTCTTTTATTTCCATCATTGCTTCCTCGATGTACAGATTGAAGAGTAGGGGCGAAAGGCTACAGCCTTGTCTTACACCCTTCTTAATACGAGCACTTCGTTCTTCATCGTCCACTCTTATTATTCCAAATGGCTCTGAGCACTATGGGACTTAACATCTTAGGTCATCAGTCCCCTAGAACTTAGAACTACTTAAACATAACCAACCTAAGGACATCACACACATCCATGCCCGAGGCAGGATTCGAACCTGCGACCGTAGCAGTCCCGCGGTTCCGGACTGCAGCGCCTAGAACCGCACGGCCACCACGGCCGGCTCTTATTATTCCCTCTTGGTTGTTGTACATATTGTATATGACCCGTCCCTCCCTCAGAATCTCGAACAGCTTGCACCATTTTATATTGTCGAACGCTTTTTCCAGGTCGACAAATCCTATGAAAGTGTCTTGATTTTTCTTTAGCCTTGCTTCCATTATTAGCCGTAACGTCAAAATTGCCTCTCTCTTCCCTTTGCTTTTCCTAAAGCCAAACTGATCGTCACCTAGCGCATTCTCAATTTTCTTTTCCATTCTTCTGTATATTATTCTTGTTAGCAGCTTCGATGCATGAGCTGTTAAGCTGATTGTGCGATAATTCTCGCACTTGTCAGCTCTTGCCGTCTTCGGAATTGTGTGGATGATGCTTTTCCGAAAGTCAGATGGTATATCGCCAGACTCATATATTCTACACACCAACGTGAATAGTCGTTTTGTTGCCACTTCCCCCCAATGATTTTAGAAATTCTGATGGAATGTTATCTATCCCTTCTGCCTTATTTGACCGTAAGTCCTCCAAAGCTCTTTTAAATTCCGATTCTAATACTGGATCCCCAATGTCTTCTAAATCGACTCCTGTTTCTTCTTCTATCACATCAGACAAATCTTCACCCTCATAGAGGCTTTCAATGTATTCTTTCCACCTATCTGCTATCTCCTCTGCATTTAACAGTGGAATTCCCGTTGCACTCTTAATGTTACCACCGTTGCTTTTAATGTCACCAAAGGTTGTTTTGACTTTCCTGTATGCTGAGTCTGTCCTTCCGACAATCATATCTTTTCCGATGTCTTCAAATTTTTCTTGCAGCCATTTCGTCTTAGCTTCCCTGCACTTCCTATTTATTTCATTCCTCAGCGACTTGTATTTCTGTATTCCTGATTTTCCCGGAACATGTTTGTACTTCCTCCTTTCATCAATCAACTGAAGTATTTCTTCTGTATCCCATGGTTTCTACGCAGCTACCTTCTTTGTACCTATGTTTTCCTTCCCAACTTGTGTGATGGCCCTTTTTAGAGATGTCCATTTCTCTTCAACTGTACTGCCTACTGAGCTATTCCTTATTGCTGTATCTATAGCGTTAGAGAACTTCAAACGTATCTCGTCATTCCTTAGTACTTCCGAATCCCATTTCTTTGCGTATTGATTCTTCCTGACTAATGTCTTGGACTTCAACCTACTCTTCATCACTACTATATTGTGATCTGAGTCTATATCTGCTCCTGGGTACGCCTTACAATCCAGTATCTGATTTCGGAATCTCTGTCTGACCATGATGTAATCTAATTGAAATCTTCCCGTATCTCCCGGACTTTTCCAAGTATACCTCCTCCTCTTGTGATTCTTCAACAAGGTATTCGCTATTACTAGCTGAAACTTGTTACAGAACTCAATTAGTCTTTCTCCTCTTTCATTCCTTGTCCCAAGCCCATATTCTCCTGTAACCTTTTCTTCTACTCCTTCTCCTACAACTGCATTCCAGTCGCCCATGATTATTAGATTTTCGTCCCCCTTTACATACTGCATTACCCTTTCAATATCCTCATACACTTTCTCTATCTGTTCATCTTCAGCTTGCGACGTCGGCAAGTATACCTGAACTATTGTTCGTACGGACGTACGGGTGCAATTTGTAGACGCATAGTCGACGACATATGGAAGTTTGTGTCCGGCTGTGAGTTGTGCACGGATAGCCAAATAAGCGGAAATGCAGGGTCGAGTACCAGTGCGGCACAGATTTTTGCTGTCGTCATTCCATTCTACAGCTTATGGTTGTCTATATTCACAACTGCGAGTACATTGCATGCATATCCGAGGGAACTTTGTGTTGTGGTTGGCAGGAGAGCCAACACCGGGTCACAAGAGGAAGCCGAAAGGCACGCGGTTCAGCTCACGCAGGCTGGCGTGAGGTCTGGAACCAGACACGGTAACTAGAATCCAGAAAAACGGACGTAGATGGTGAAATACTTAACCTCAATCCGTTAAAGAAGAACGTCGGTCTTGACGGCACATTATTACAGTATCAATAGTAACTGGTAATGGCGTCCTGCTAGGTCGCAGCAAATGACGCAGCTGAAGGCTACGCTAACCATCGTCTCGGCAAATGAGAGCGCATTTTCTCAGTGGACCATCGCCAGCAAAGTCGGTTGTACAACTGGGGCGAGTGCTAGGAAGTCTCTCTAGACCTGCCGTGTGGCGGCGCTCGGTCTGCAATCACTGATAGTGGCGACACGCGGGTCCTACGTTTACTAACGGACCGCGGCCGATTTAAAGGCTACCACCTAGCAAGTGTGGTGTCTGGCGGTGACACCACACTTTGTATCGTAATTCAGAGTAATACAGGCTCTGCAATACCGAATCTATACCTGTATTTCCCGGGACATTTTTTACTACCTTCATCGATCAAATGAAGTATTTCTTCTGTTACCCATGGTTTCTTCACAGCTGCCTTCTTTGTACCTGTATTTTCCTTTGCAACTTGTGTTTGCCCATTTAAAAGTTGTCTGTTGCTCTTCTACTGAACTGTATGCTAAGTTGTTCCTTCTCGCAGTATCTATAGTCTAAGAGGATTTCAAAGGTATCTCATTCCTTAGTATTTCCTTTCCGTAACCCACTTCTTGCCGTTTTGATTCATCCTGGCTAGTTTCTTAAATTTTAACCTACTCTCCATAATTACTAGAATGTGATCTGAGTCTATATCAGCTCGAGAGAAAGCCGTACAGTCCAGTATCTGATTTCGGAATCTCTCTCTGACTATGACGTAATCTAACTGAAATCTTAACGTATCTACCAGCATTTGATTGAGAGTCTGTGATCCGCACCAGGTCGCATTAAAGGAAGACACCGAAGAAATTCAGAGGCGAGTTGCTAGATTTGTTACCAGTAGGTTCGAACAACGCGCAGTTCAAACAGAGATGCTTCGGGAGGGGAGGTAACATTCTTTTCGAGAAGCACTACTGAGAAATTTTAGAGAACCAGCATTTAACGTAGACTGCAGAACGATTCTACTGCTGCCAACATACATTTTGCGTAGGGACCATGAAGGTTACATGAGAGAGGTTAGGGCTCGTGCGGAGGCATGTAGACAGTCGGTTTTCTCTTGCTGTGTTTGGTAGTGGTACAGGAGAGGAAATGACTAGCAGTGGTACGTGTTACCTGTCAGACGTACACCTTGGTTTTAAAAGTGGTTTAACGACTAAAAATTTTGTATTCTCTTTGCTCTGTGAGGCACTGGGCGGATTAAACAAAAAGCTGCGAACACTAAGCCGCTTCTTTGATTTAACTGAGGCGTTTGACTGCGGTGATTTCGAAATATTACTGCAGAAGTTGGATCATTGCGGGAAGAGATGAGTAGCTCTCACTTGGTTCTTCTCATACATAAAAAACAGACAGAAAAATGAGATTCTAAGGTTCATAATGAGAAAGACTATAATGTTGAGTCTGACTGGGGCATGGTTGAGTGTGGGTATCTGGGGACGGAGGCTCATGTGTCAGTGCTGGTTCAAACTACCGTTTGTATATACACCTTCTACTGTCACCTGTGACAGATAATTCTAAAGTATTTCTGTTTAATGATGACACTAGCTTGGCAGTGAAGGATGTTGAGTGTAACATAGGCAATGTACCAAATAATGCAGTTCAAGACGTAAGTTTATAGCTTGTAGGAAATAATCTGATGCTAAATCACCGTACAACTCAGTTTTTGGTAAATTCTAACATATAAACTAGTACAACTGACAGAGTATGGGTATATGATTAGTGAGTCGGACCAAACCAAATTCCTAGGTGTTCAGGTGGTAAGCTGTCATGGAAAGCGCCTGTTTAGGATCTTGATCAAAAAACTTAATGAGTTAATGCTACCATTTACCATCAGAACAGCATCTGAAGTAAGTGATTGTCGAACACGAAAGTTATTCTCCTTTGCTTATTTCCTTCGCTTATGACGTGCGGTATTATATTCTGGTGTAACTATTCCCATTCACAGACGGTATTTTTGACTCAGAAATGAGCAATTCGAGAAATATGTGGTGTAAGTTGGCGAACCTCTTGTCGGTACCTGTATAGGAGTACGGGAATTCTGAAATTGTCTTCTAGGTATTTATCTGTAGTTTGTTGTTAAAAACATAACCCACTTCCAAGAATTAGTAGCTTTCACTCTGTTAATACTAGGCAGAAATCCAATCTGTGTTTGGATAGCAAATCCTAGACTCTTGTGCAGAAAGCGGTGCAGTAATTGTTGCATCCATTTTCTATAACTTATCACAAGAATATAAAAAACCGTTGCAGTAATCCACGCACATCCAAGTACTCCAAGTATAAACTGAAAAATTTCCACATGGTTCATTCCTTCTATTCTGTCGGGGATTTCCTAGAAATAATAAAGCAATCTGAGCAGTTTGACTTCTAGTTAGTTCCTTAAGTTAATTTCTTGTCCTGACTCGTTCCATTTAGATTTGTTATCAACTTTGTCTTACAGAACTGTACGTTGAAAATAAAAAAGAATTATTAAAATAAGAATGAATATTTAATATAATATGTTTTTAAATCGGACTGAAAAGTATAAATAATTTCCCCTAGCCCCAAGAATATTCCAAACCCCTTACAGATAGCCCTGAAAATCTGTAATTGTGAATTTTAAATAGCTATGTAAACACTTTCAAGATTTAAAACGAAAGACGTCGGGCCTTTACAGTACATATTGATGCATGAATAGCTCATCTCATTACTATTACGCTACTTCCTTTGAATAGTTTATCTTCTATTATCTGTTCCATGCGCCCCACATTTTCGTCTCCTACCTTTTAAGTATTTTTATAGTTATTGAAAATTCAGTCACACATTTTCATTACTCCTGTGTGGACTTAGGAATCTTATGGAGCCGGCCGATGTGGCGTGCGCTTCTAAGCGCTTCAGTCTGGAACCGCGTAGCCGCTACGGTCGCAGGTTCGAATCCTGCCTCGGGCATGGATGTGTGTGATGTCCTTAGGTTAGTTAGGTTTAAGTAGTTCTAAGTTCTAGAGGACTGATGACCAAAGATGTTAAGTCCCATAGTGCTCAGAGCCATTTTTGAATCTTATGGAGCTAGGAGAAACTGTTTTACACTTTTTAGTCCAATTTAAGGACGTGGCATATTAAAAATTTACTTTTCCTTAAGTAATTATTTTATGCCTTTTTTTTTTGTGTGAGTGAAATTTATCTCAAGCATTTTGATGAGGTTACAACAGGGATATGTCGTTAAGTTCTGGTTTGTTTTAGTTTCTCTTCATCTAACTCACCCAATGTAATTCATTCTCCTATGTACATCGCGCGAAAAGATCTCAAAGGTAAAAATTAGAAGAATTCGAGTTCACGCAGATGCCTACCAGCAGTCGTTCTTACAGTGAACCATTTGCTACTGGAACAGGAAAGGATGTAAAGGCATTGGTACCCAAAGTACCCTCCGCCACACACCAGACAAGTACGGGAGTTAGTATTACATTGTTCTCCAGTTCTGAGCTACGTTGAATGGCAGTGGTAAAGAAAGTACCCTCCGCCAACTACCAGACAAGAAAGCGAGTTAATATTGCATTGTCATTACGTTCTGCGCACAGAAATTTCTAGTATCTAGCTCATTGTGAGGTTAAAATCAACAGAAAAATTTGCACCGTATAGACAGCCAAGAATACGATAATCATCTCCTCTCTCCCCCCCCCCCCCCCCCCCCCCCCCCCCCTCGCCCTCGACTAGTTGCTCAGCCATGCCATTGTTACGGTAATACCGACCATCTTAAACGGCAATCGAGGCTAACGTTATACCTCTGCGAGGAATTTTTAAGAAGTTGTGTCCGTGAGATAACCTAATGGAAACAGAACAGTCACACTGGGATTCGTTTTCGAAACACTCCGGAAGAGTATTAGAGGGTCTGTATAAGGGTGATGTACTTGAGGACGATATTATATGAATGGAAGAGGATGTAGATGAGGATGAAATGGGAGATATGATACTGCGTGAAGAGTTTGACAGAGCACTGAAAGACCTAAGCCGAAACAAGGCCCCGGGAGTAGACAACATTCCATTAGAACTACTGACAGCCTTGGGAGAGCCAGTCCTGACAAAACTCTACCATCTGGTGAGCAAGATGTACGAGACAGGCGAAATACCCTCAGACTTCAAGAAGACAGTGTCTTGAATGGAAGACAGTGTCTTGAATGGAAGATACAAGATGAACATCAACAAAAGCAAAACGAGGATAATGGAATGTAGTCGAATTAAATCGGGTGATGCTGAGGGAATTAGATAAGGAAATGAGACACTTAAAGTAGTAAAGGAGTTTTGCTATTTGGGGAGCAAAATAACTGATAATGGTCGAAGTAGAGAGGATATAAAATGTAGACTGGCAATGGCAAGGAAAGCGTTTCTGAAGAAGAGAAATTTGTTAACATCGAGTGTAGATTTAAGTGTCAGGAAGTCGCTACTGCTAGCGAGATGTTAACCACAGCACTGCTCAGCCCAGACTCCTCACCCGTCACAAAGGACGAGTTGCCACTTGCGCGCCATCCACACTTTTCCCATTCCTTCAGGCTACTTCCGTAGCTGCGGGGCTTCCCCACATGTTTTACATTCAACCGTACGTTCCCTAACTATGAACCAAGTCATTTTCAGTACATTACATAACAATTATGCCATTAGGTATTTAAGTACACAAGCATAATTTAAATACCATCGTTCAAAAGTTCATATAACTGAAACATGTATACATAGTTAAAGAATTTATATGGCAGATACAACAGTCTGTTTAAGCAACACTACAAAGTCACATAGAAATATCGATAGTGATAAAAAATAGTTCGAAAATAAGTGTTATTACACCGTCCGCCCGGATGCCACGTCGAGTAATTCCGATACCAGCCGCAAAACACCCCGGTCCTGCAGGGCAGTCAGATGTAAGGCGTTACCGTGCTAGTCTGGTCAGACAGACAAGAAAACAAGTTAATATTGCATTGTAATCCTGTCCTGAGCTATGATTAAAATTTCAGGTCAGTAGCACATCAGCAAGTTAATTTGCAAAATCTGTACTGAACAGATGGGCAAGTAACTCAGTCTGAACAGTTCTCGGACGGGCGAACTGCACTGACCGACCACCGTGTCGTCTTCAGTCGACAGGCGTCTCTGATATGGTGGGGCATGTGGCCAGCACACCACTCTTCAGGGTCAGGCAATGTGACTTAAGACAAACGTGGGAATAATATTATATAATAAATAAATATTAATAATATAATAATAATAAAATTTTAAACGCTACTCTGAAATGAAGAAAGGAGAGGAATTCGTGGCGAGCCGCATCAAAACAAGCAGGTTTCTAATGACAAAAAAAGGAAAGTATACAGGTTAGCCGTGACGCCACTGATTTAGTAGAGTGTTATGTATGGCGCCACTGGCTGAGGTATAGTATCGCCAATATCTATGAGGAAGAGTTGGTATCTGTTTGTTGTGTCCTCAGAAAGTCTTTGATTGCCGATATATATACGGGGTTCGCTGGCCCGAGAGAGAGGCACGAAGTTTGGGGATAAATAAATGTCATGTGACGGGGGCCTCCCGTCGGGTAGACCGCTCGCCTGGTGCACGTCTTTCGATTTGACGCCACTTCGGCGACTTACGCGTCGATGGGGATGAAATAATGATGATTGGGACAACACAAGACCCAGTCCCTGAGCGGAGAAAATCTCCGACCCAGCCGGGAATCGAATCCGGGCCCTTAGGACTGACAGCCTGACGCGCTGACCACTCAGCTACCGGGGGCGGACAGTTTGTGGATCGGCGGTAGCGACATGACGAGTGGTGGTCATGAGGTCCGAGCGGTCGAAGAAACGAGGTGCGCAAGGAGGGCCTGCACAGAGCGAAGATACCGGAGTACTTCAGCGGGGTCAGCGTCGACTGCTATCAGGAGGCCGACATCCCGTTGGTTGGCTGGCAACATTCGTGTCGGACGAGCGCTCGTGGCCTGGCTGCCCTCTTCTACCTGCCTTTCATGGGTACCACTCAGTAACCGCTACGACGCACCGTGGATCCATGGAACTGCTTGCCGGTAAAGGGGAGTAACATTCTGTAATCGTCGTGGTCTTGTTTCATTGTCTACTTGCCCTGCTTATTGTTTTCTGGTTTGTTCTCGACACTTAGTTTTACTCGGTCGACTACATACGAGGTGCGGCTAGAAAAAAAACCGGACTGATGCTGGAAAAAACATTTATTTACAATTATTTACAATTTCATGTTATCTCCTTCAATGTACTCTCCTCCTCGGTCTCTACACCGCTCCATACGAATTTTCCACTGTTCATAACAACGCTGCAGATAATTTTCGGTAAGTCCATACATTACTTCCGTCGCTTTTTCTTTTACTGCTTCAACAGTCTCAAATCTAGTTCCTTTCAAAGCTGACTTGATTTTAGGGAAAAGGAAAAAGTCACAGGGGGCCAAATCAGGTGAGTAGGGTGGATGATCTAAGATGGGAATGTTGTGTTTTGCCAAAAACGTCTTCACTGACAACGCACTGTGAGCTGGGGCATTGTCTTGGTGAAGGATCCATGACTTTTTTCTCCACAAATCGTTCCGTTTTCTCCGTACTCGCTCACGTAGGGTAGCCAGGACGCTAATGTAGTAATGCTGATTCACTGTTTGTCCCTCTGGTACCCAATCAATGTGCACAATCCCTTTGATGTCAAAAAAAAAACAATCATCATTGCCTTGAATTTCGATTTTGACATTCGTGCTTTTTTTTGTCGTGGAGAACCAGGAGTTTTCCAATGCATCGATTGGCGTTTAGTTTCGGGATCGTAAGTAAAATACCACGATTCATCGCAAGTAATAACATTTTGTAAGAAGGTGGGATCACTTTCAATGTTTTCCAGGATGTCAGAACAAATCAGTCTTCGGCGTTCCTTCTGTTCAATTGTGAGACACTTTGGAACCATTTTTGAACACACTTTGTTCATGTTGAAACTTTCATGAAGAATCTGCCTAACACTTTCCTTGTCAACTTCTGTTAACTCAGACACTGCTCTGATTGTTAAACGGCGATCTTGTCGAACAAGTTTACCGATTTTTTCAATGTTTGCATCAGTTTTTGCTGACAATGGTCTACCAGTGCGAGTGTCATCACTGGTGCCTTCGCGGCCATCTTTAAATCGTTTAAACCACTCAAACACTTGTGTTCGCGATAAACAATCATCGCCGTACACTTGTTGTAACATTACAAACGTTTCACTTGCAGATTTTCCTAGTTTGAAACAAAATTTGATGTTAACACGCTGTTCTTTCTGTACACTCAACATTTTCCGACGCACAGACAAAACGTCAACTACTTAAACAGACGCCACGGGCAGACTGAGTGCAGGAGGCAGATGAAACTCGAGCAGTAGGCGGAGCGAGAGTCACGTGACAGGCCACGCGACTTTCAGCCTTATTGCATTCGTTTTATTGTTTCACCAGTACTAGTCCGGTTTTTTTCTAGCCACACCTCGTATAGACAGTAGTGTTGTACTGAGACACTAGTTGTCGTTTGAAAACTTGTTCCGCTATTATATTGCCTTTCCGTTCTGGTTTGTACCTGATCATTAATGTTATAATTAAATATAGCTAGAACAATTGTACTAAGGCACAGTTTGCCGTTAAACAAAAGATGTACGTTGTGGTTAGATTTAGCAGTTAACCGGTTCAATTATTTGATCGTAACGGCATTTCTAAGTCATTAGTTATAATCTGAACAACCTGTTGTACTAAGCTGTTCGTTCCTGTGCTTGAAACATGGAGTCTTTATTGATGTATTTTAGCTGGATCTTGTGGTTCCGCCGAGTGAGTTCTCTTGTAATAAGTGTTTACAAGTAATGTTTTAAGATGTTCCTTCAGAGCGGTCTCAATAACTGACAATCAGTTTAACTTTGAAAATTTTAACAGCGAACTGCCACCAGGGCTTTAGTCAAAATAATATTGTCAGAAGGGACGCTTTGGGTTCCAGTCGAACCTTGGCTGCCGATTGAAATTAAGAGGTTGGTTGCTTTGAAGTAAGCCTTATCATTGTCATACTGTTTGCTAATGTGGATCATCTTAACCCCGAACCTTTCGACATACAGCTTCCAAATCAAAAGTTAAGTCATCTGTTTTGAGTCGGTCATGGAAAACCATCGTAACGACCGGGAGACAGGTGTGCTGACCACACGCACCTCCTATCCGCATCCTCATCTGAGGATGACACGGCGGTCGGATGGTGCCGATGGGCCCCTTGTGGCCTGAAGACGGAGTGCATCTGTTTTGAGTAATTGAATCACTCTTGTCTCCCATGGTGCTTAAATAGTTTTCATGCACTGCAGAAGGGCATTTAATAAGAGAGACGTCCGCACCTCGTGGTCGTGCGGTAGCGTTCTCGCTTCCCACGCCCGGGTTCCCGGGTTCGACGCCCGGCGGGGTCAGGGATTTTCTCTGCCTCGTGATGACTGGGTGTTGTGTGCTGTCCTTAGGTTAGTTAGGTTTAAGTAGTTCTTAGTTCTAGGGAACTGATGACCACAGAAGTTAAGTCTCATAGTGCTCAGAGCTATTTGAATAAGAGAGACTGTGTCCAGCGCTGTAGTAAACATCGCTGTTTTACCCAATAACGGGCGGGCTGCAGGTCCGGCCATCTTGCAGTCATTGTCATATTGTATGCTGTTTTGCAATACAGCACTTCAGATTTCTTTTGCAAAGATGAAAAGCTTATTCAGCTTAAGGTTTAAGGGGCTCCGGAAAGGCTCAAAATCATGAAAAGTTCAATTTTTACTTTTTTGCGTTTTCTGAATCTGCAGACTATTACCTTTTAATAGATATATAATTTATTCAATTCCGAAGACTACAACTATTTTTAAATTTTTTTTTGAAATGTGTTCCACATGGGCGTGACCCATTGTGGCGCTGTTAAACTGCTGTCAAATGATGTTATTATTAACGTTCGTGTTCATCAGGTACATTTTAGTGATGTGAGATAAAGTATGTGTTGTGGCTAACCTGTGATGGTTCAATATATATCGCTGGTGTGATTGTCGATTGTTTCATGTTTATTTACTCTTTCGTTATCTCGAAAATATTCGTAATTAATTCTGTTTCTTGAGTCTCTGTTTTGTTGAAGTATAATAATGAGTAAAAGTAAAGTTATTAGAAATCCTCTGAAGGCTTTTAAGAAAAGGAGAAATGTTGGAAAGCCAAAGGTATGTGTTATTACTGTAAACAATAAAGACGATAACCAAGTGAGTGAACCTAACCTCTCAAGTACACCTGCCCATAGCAGTCAAAGTGGGAAAGAAAATACTTCACAGAAGAAGCTTGGTTCAATGAGTGAAAACTATGAATGTTTTATGGGCGAATCGGATGTGAATGAAATATTTGATATGTCGGTTCTCAAAGGAATTTTTTCAAACTGTGTAAGATGTATTCATTGTAGTGAAGTTGGTCTGGAACTCTCCATAATAAAGCACGTAGGACTTGCTAGTGAAATACAACTGAGATGTGATAAGTGTTCATACATGACCACCTTTTGGAACAGTGTTGCAGTAACTGCAACTGAAGAAAATGGTAGCAAAATCTACGAACACAACAACGAGCGATGATTGCTTTAGACAAGGAACGCCTTCGGGCTGCAGACAGGGCTGTAAAGAGTCTAGAAATACAAGCAAGAGTAAACAGGAGGAGGAACAAGAGGAAGCTGGAGGAGGAGTTTGCAGAGGATGAAGATAATCCATCCTATGGACCTGGAATGCACTAAAAAGTTAATCCAATCTTTGTCGCTCGATTCCCAAAACTTTTATTTTCTCATACTAATTACATGTTTTCTAAGGATCTTCCAAACATATTTGTTTCAAACTTTCAGTAAATGTTACACAGTACCTTCTGCATAATTTAACACAGCCTTTTTCCAAAAAACTGTATATTTTTGAATATATAAATAAAAAATTGCAAAAAAATGTTGTGAATTTTCATTACAATTGAAAAAAATCATCTTTAATAACTGAACTAAAATTTTGCAAAATCCCTGTGTTAAGTTGTAGCCCATATTCCAATACAGAATCTGTAAAAAGTTCAACTTCCTACCTCAAATACTTTGTGAGGAAAGATGTAATGTATAAGCGTTATTTTAACATTGCAAGTATAGGGCGTTCCGGAGCCCCTTAAGGTCAAACATTTTGTTAAGGAAAATTTTAGGGTTAAATGCTTCGATTACCTGTAATTGTTAAATAAACAGGTTGTGTGAAAAGAAAGTCATATTGATGGGTCCTCCCTTCCAAATTTCCCTTAATCCCACCAAGTGCCACGTATCAACAGGGAAACTATGGCGTCGATAGTTAAGATGCCACAACGTAGGTGCACGCTCTCATAAGTTGGCACTACGAGAGAAGACTAACTACGCCGACCACAGCGCCCTCTGTCCGACGCTGTGGAGCTCAGCGAGTGCCGTCTTGATTTTCCCCCATTTCATAAAGAACAGACCGAGCGAGGTGGCGCAGTGGCTAGCACACTGGACTCGCATTCGGGAGGACGACGGTTCAATCCCGCGTCCGGCCATCCTGATTTTGGTTTCCCGTGATTTCCCTAAATCGCTCCAGGTAAATTCCGGGATGGTTCCTTTGAAAGGGCACGGCCGACTTCCTTCCCTAATCCGATGAGACCGATGACCTCGCTGTCTGGTCTCCTCCCCGAAACAATCCAATCCAATCAAGAACAGACGGCCTGGAAATATCGCTTCTACTACCGAGTGGGCTAGCTTTCTGTTGACACTTTGTATTAGTTACGTTCAGTTAAGGTTTGGACAGCAACGATTATTTGTTAGTTTTAAGATTATACAGAAGTCATCCTAACTTCACAGGATTATACATGCACTACGGCTTCACACCTACGTGCTCATCCTAGAGACAGTTATGTATGCATTTGATATTTACTTGTGTTTCTGACTCTATTGAAAGTGTTATAAGTTATATGCAGTACCGAAGTGCTTCATCTCTCCTGCTGCTACTCGCTTCCTTCACTCTCGGCGTATATTACAGAAGCAGTTCACAGGAGCAGACCCACGCACCGTCTATCCAGGCGGGATACAAAAGAAACGAATACAAGGTTATTACAAATGATTGAAGCGATTTCACAGCTCTACAATAACTTTATTATTTGAGATATTTTCACAATGCTTTGCACACACATACAAACACTCAAAAAGTTTTTTTAGGCATTCACAAATGTTCAATATGTGCCCTTTAGTGATTTGGCAGACATCAAGCCGATAATCAAGTTCCTCCCACACTCGGCGCAGCATGTCCCCATCAATGAGTTCGAAAGCATCGTTGATGCGAGCTCGCAGTTCTGGCACGTTTCTTGGTAGAGGAGGTTTAAACACTGAATCTTTCACATAACCGCACAGAAAGAAATCGCATGGGGTTAAGTCGGGAGAGCGTGGAGGCCATGACATGAATTGCTGATCATGATCTCCACCACGACCGATCAATCGGTTTTCCAATCTCCTGTTTAAGAAATGCCGAACATCATGATGGAAGTGCGGTGGAGCACCATCCTGTTGAAAGATGAACTCGACGCTGTCGGTCTCCAGTTGTGGCATGAGCCAATTTTCCAGCATGTCCATATACACGTGTCCTGTAACGTTTTTTTCGCAGAAGAAGAAGGGGCCGTAAACTTTAAACCGTGAGATTGCACAAAACACGTTAACTTTTGGTGAATTGCGAATTTGCTGCACGAATGCGTGAGGATTCTCTACCGCCCAGATTCGCACATTGTGTCTGTTCACTTCACCATTAAGAAAAAATGTTGCTTCATCATTGAAAACAAGTTTCGCACTGAACGCATCCTCTTCCATGAGCTGTTGCAACCGCGCCGAAAATTCAAAGCGTTTGACTTTGTCATCGGATGTCAGGGCTTGTAGCAATTGTAAACGGTAAGGCTTCTGCTTTAGCCTTTTCCGTAAGATTTTCCAAACCGTCGGCTGTGGTAGGTTTAGCTCCCTGCTTGCTTTATTCGTCACCTTCCGCGGGCTACGCGTGAAACTTGCCCGCAAGCGTTCAACCGTTTCTTCGCTCACTGCAGGCCGACCCGTTGATTTCCCCTTACAGAGGCATCCAGAAGCTTTAAACTGCGCATACCATCGCCGAATGGAGCTAGCAGTTGGTGGATCTTTGTTGAACTTCGTCCTGAAGTGTCGTTGCACTGTTATGACTGACTGATGTGAGTGCATTTCAAGCACGACATACGCTTTCTCGGCTCCTGTCGCCATTTTGTCTCACAGAGCTCTCGAGCGCTCTGGCGGCAGAAACCTGAACTGCGGCTTCAGCGGAACAAAACTTTATGAGTTTTTCTACGTATCTGTAGTGTGTCGTGACCATATGTCAATGAATGGAGCTACAGTGAATTTATGAAATCGCTTCAATCATTTGTAATAGCCCTGTACATACCGCATTCTTTCAAATACGGTTCCAGTGTCTTAAGCACAATTCCACTCCTCTCAGTCCCCACATTGTGGACTTAACATTGAGACTACAGACGAGTGGATGAGCGGGGATCCCCTTTACGATGTCAGAGCGCCGAGCTGAGCTGCCGGTGGCTCCCCCTGCGGCTGAGCCTGCTCGGCTCCGCCTGACCTTGCGCCACCCGCCGGCAGTTGTCTCCGTGAGTAGCAGCAGCACAGCAGCGCAGGTCGCGTACAGCCCAGCCGTCCGTGAAATGAGTCCCAGGCGAGGGCCCTCTGAAAGGGCCGCCAGAGCGTGGCGGCCGCGGCCGTGCCGCTGACAGCATGCAAATCCCCGGCATTCAGGCGCTGCCGACGCTGAGCCGGCACCCGAGTGATTTCCGCCGCTCCTCCTCGTCCTCTCCCCGCGCCGCACCGGTCCCCAGCTGGCGGGCTTAGGAACGCGTGAGATACCACGCTTAAAGCTCGCACCACGCGGAGTACGATTCGCTGTAAGTTTACCAGATAGCTCGCGCAAAGGCATCCAAGCGGACTCTGTGGAATTCTGGATTTTTCAGCTTCACGTGCTTGTGCTTACTTTCCTACTGGCTGTAAGCAATCCAGTTTACTGATCATGGACACTACCTCTATCAGTGGGTGAAGCGTTTATCCCTTAACTCACGAGATGTGGTCTCTCAAACCGCGAGGAAGTGTTCGGACACGCTCTCCAAGGCCAGATGCGGTGAAGCGCTTCTATACTTCCCCTGTAAGGTGGCTATATTTTCACATCTTACAAGCACTCATCCACATACTTTGCCGTGAACTACAACCACAGTTAGGTATCATTTGATAAGTTGTACATCGTATATATGAATATTTAAAAAGAGGCTGACGTTGTCACGTACGCCTTGTAAATAATTGTTAACGCTTATTGGATGAAAGGTGACGGAGTGTTTTTATTAACAGAACGGCGTAATGGTTGGAATGCCAGTGGAGATGAAACGACAGACAGAACTCAAACTCTGGGTGGAAGACCCACACCGATGTTGGTCCTGCTTAATAACAGGAAGTAACTAGATGGACGTCGCGGCACCTGAGCTCTGGAGCACAATACGGTGTCGGCCGGCCGCTATTGTAGCAGGACCATAAGGATAACCAGGAACTCTGAAAATCTTGGACGCAGATAGAAACGAAGAAGCGGCACCTCAGAAAGAACACAGGCTTGGTTATTTCCAAGGATTTTTACTCAGAAGCGTACCATTGTACGAGTATAGGTATTTCCTCGCAAACTTTCCGCTCTGGACAACAAAAGACTAAAATAAGGTTGGTCGGCATTCGGAAGAATATGCTTCGTTTTCGGAATTAGGAGGGTGGGGAGCGGAGCCCTGCTGGGAAGCCAGCAGTGGAGAGACGTGGTCTTCCGTTGTGAGCGCCCGTGTTTGACAGTCGCTCGGCATCAGCTTTGTTGGTATAGACGGACTTGCTGTCTTTGCTCTCAGGAGAGTTTATAGTTACAACAGTTAGGCACTGTACTGTTGCGAACCTATACGATTCTGAACTTCACCTCCGGGTTCGAAGTCTTTGTTGAGTACGTATCGTTTAGTAATTGAGAGCACTTATTCACTTCTGCCTATACTTAAGTTGAGATGTTAACTGAACTCCGTCCTTGGGGCTGGGAGTTCGCGTTTCTCGTCTGTAGGACACAGAGAGAAGAAGACAGTGTTAGAGTATATCAGTCAGAGGACCGCCTTCTGCCGTCCTAGTGTTTGAAAGCGTTTATTTGTGGCTGGAGTTCTTCCATCCTCACAGACGAGTACGAGAACCAACACTTCGACACACTGGACGCAATACATATGATGATATTGCAAATTGCTTAGGTTTGTTAGGGCTATAAAGCGAAACAGCTGTGATCACGTTACTTTATTTCCACTGAGGTTCCACACCACCGTAGATCATCTTTGAAAGTAGTGTCTTCTTGTGTTTGGAATGTAGATGATGTCAGCCACTTCGCGTTAATCATATTAGACCGCGCAGTCATAATAAGGGGCAGAGTTGGGCAATTGATTAATAATTTTAGTTAGGAAATATAGACAGTTGTCCTTAAAGGGTCATATCAATCTATAATAAATATATTGAACTACAATGTTTATCATTTAATAGTATTAGTTACCTTCATCATTCATTTATGTTTAGAACGTAATTTATATTAAAAAGGAGCATTAAGAGATCCTAAGATCTGCTTCAGGGGGTAGTCAGACAGGACGAAATCATCATTTTAGCGTTTATTATTTTCCGCTGCGCACATTCATTTTCATACCCGCCTGGAGTAGCATCTTGGACCCCTACCTTGCCAAGCGTACGATGTTTTACTGTCGGTTGCGTTACCGGCTTCTGTGTTTATTGTTGACACTTGTTATTGATAGATGTTGGAGTCTCCTAGACCGCCTCCTGTGAACTACGTACCTGTTTTCTTCAGTACGATACGGTGTAGCTCAAAATGTGTTGGCACAAATGTGTCATTTTTAACCTTCCCGAGTTTGATGAAATTGTTAGTCGGTCTATGAAGAAAGGAGCCAGTGATATAAATCAAGAAATAAAGGACAAAGACGACGATTTTGCATCAGCCAGTGATAGCAGTTGGCGCTATCGAACAAGGTACCGCTTAGGAAAGTTGTGATGGGGGTCTGTCTCTTTCTTCAGTGAAATGCTGGAAATGAGCGTATGGCATCGTTGGCCAGGAGGCCCCATCCCGGGAAGTTCGGTCACCAAGTGCAAGTCTTATTTCGTTC
This sequence comes from Schistocerca americana, assembly GCF_021461395.2. NCBI lineage: Eukaryota > Metazoa > Arthropoda > Insecta > Orthoptera > Acrididae > Schistocerca > Schistocerca americana. Next base: position 223,619,954 of record NC_060120.1, on the reverse strand, counting down.
GACGCCACATTGGGCGACTTGTGCACCGGTGATGATGACGAAATGATGACGAGGACAACACAACACCCGGTCCACGAGCGGAGAAAATCTGCAGCCCGGCCGGGAATCGAACCCGGGCCCGCGTGCGTAGGAGGCAAGCACGTTCCACCCAGCTAAGCAGGCCGACAATGAAATATTTAAAGTGTCTATTAAAATCGAACGTGTTCTGAGTGGCGATAAAAACGTAGTTCCCAGCAATGAACGTGAATTTGACAGACTTTCTATTTGCATATGTCGGTTGGTATTTTTATGCGAAAATTTAAACCCTGGAATTTATTTGGAAATTTATTTGCTACAGAGAGTGTACAGTTTTTCTGAATGTAAAATTCAGTACTCTAACAGTCTATTTATGTATACAATTTAAAAGAGCCACACAAAATTATGTGTTTCTTGTGATAAAAAGTAAAATGTTGCAGGCTTTGTTTAGTGAAATAAAATGAACTAGAAGCACTGAAACAACACTTAAGTAATTGTAAAAATAAATTTTATATAGCATAAATTAAAAATTTCAAATTATTTTTGGCTAAAATCTCGGTTTAAACATAGGGGTACCAGGGACTCCACATCGTGGTATACGTTACATAAAAGTCACCTCGCGAATTAAGGGTTAACTAAAGTGTATTAACAGTCCATATCAATATACCCTCATACTGTTAAAGCCTCGACTACCTAATAATAATTTGCGTAACGAAACTCTCTATGTACACCCACACATACGATATGCTATGCCAACCCATCTCCAGTCTACACACGATTGAATCTTCCCCAAGATTTATCCATCCAACCAACTCTTCCCCACCTGTCGTACTCCATGCCATGGCTTCTCTCCCTCCCCTTTCTTTTTCCTTTCTTACTCATCCTTCTCCTGCCGGCCGGAGTGGCCGTGCGGTTCTAGGCGCTACAGTCTGGAACCGAGCGACCGCTACGGTCGCAGGTTCGAATCCCGCCTCGGGCATGGATGTGTGTGATGTCCTTAGGTTAGTTAGGTTTAATTAGTTCTAAGTTCTAGGCGACTAATGATCTTAGAAGTTAAGTCGCATAGTGCTCAGAGCCATTTGAACCATCATTCTCCCCTTTGATAGAATTTACTGATTTTTAGAGAATTGAAGGGCGATCTGATTTTAATTGTTAAAAACCATTCAAAAGCCAAGATCGCATAAAAAAGTCCCTTTATGTAAGAAGGCCAGTTTCGAAAGTCATTGTTGTCATCTGCAGGCCAGGCCTTTGACATCTTTTTGGTGTAAAACATGTTCACTTTACGCTGAACCTCACCCATAAGACGTCAAGTGGATAAACCTCAGGACGTTTCTCATCGCTTCACCTCTTTATATCACTGCGCTGCCCACCTCTCACTTTGCCACCTGACTATACACCATACCACGTATCTTCACACATTTCTACCCAACGAATCCCTATATTTTTACATGGTCGACTGACAGTTCATATAGTAAACAGTTTTTGTAGCTACAGCGGACTATTGGGCATTTCATTCAGTTTTGTATTTAATAATTTTAACACCTATACTAAGAACTGTTTACTCTGTGATTTGTCAGTCAATCATGTATAACTATCCTAGCTGTGGTTGCCCCAGTATTAAAATTATCTGTATATTTTTTATCCATAACCTTCTACAGAACGCATTCTCCCGCCCCAGATTCTTTTTTTCCCAGTGAAGGTCTTCAGATTTTTGATGAATGTGCAGTGTGTCTTTTAATTTTTCGTTTTAGAAGAAAGATACAATTTCTGCAATGTGTTTTAAAAATATATTATTTTCAATTTCTAGCCCTTCAGTTTTAAATCTAAACAGGGAGAAAGAGGAAGTTTTAATGTCTTTATGTAAATGCATCAGTATTCTTCCTTTTGATAGATTTCAAAAACGTGTTAAATTCTTAATCTTTTAATCATACGGTCCGTCTTTGATTAGAGATTTAAAGTTCTTGCCCAAAGAGCGGAATGTTGTACCGCTGATTCTCCACCATCTGCCCCTATAGGACGAGTGAGATAAAGTACGTAACAACAAACGAAAAGAAAAAATCTCCGTTTGTGCACCAACACCACTTATCGTAGCCACATACAGCGACAAACGTACCTGATTCGCTGGCAGAAAAACGCTAATTAATCGGCGTGTGAAATGTATATAGTTCAAAATGTTACAAAGGGGCGAAAATGTTTCCATGTGAAAGAAAGGTCAAGGATTACGGGAGACTATGCAGAGCATTACATCGAATAAATCTATATTGAGCTGAAACTAGCAAAAAATAGTGGGAGCTCCAGTCACAGTGCAAGCTTAGACAGGATCAAATACTAAAGGCACAACCCTAGCAAAATCTTACAATAATAATAAGGAAACACCGAAAAATACATTGAGTAAGGGAATGAGGGAATAAAAAGAAAGAATACGAGACACATAATACATTAGTAGTAGTATTAGTAGAAGCAGTAATTTTACTCCTCCATAAATCAGTTTTACATGTATATTCTAAATATCATTGTATTAAAATTTAAGGATAACCAAAAAAAACAAATTTCAGATATACAGGCGTTTATGTCTTACAGGTGTAGTTGGACAAGAATAGGATAGATAAATGTCTGTGACCTTAGAGCAGGAATCTTTCCGGCATTTGTGTGCAATATTAGGGAACCTAATGAGGATGACCTTCCAGTCTCCATTAGCCTACATAAAAGTGCTACCTCAATTTATCCATAGTATTCTGCTCTTTTCAAAGAACTTAGTTGACTTGCAAAAGGATAATGCTAAATCGTTAATCAAAAATGGTTTAAATGGCTCTGAGCTCTATGGGACTTAGCATCTGAGGTCATCAGTCCCGTAGAAGTTAGAACTACTTAAAACTAACTAACCAAAGGACATCACAGACATCCATGCCCGAGGCAGGATTCGAACCTGCAACCGTAGCAGTCGCGCGGTTCCAGAATGAAGCGCCCAGAACCACTCGGCCACAGCAGCCGGCACTCGTTAATCGTTCATCCCTTGCAGTCACTGCACAAACTACACACACGCAACATGTTGTAAGCTGCCCACCTACCTTGTGAAATAGCAATGTGGTGAACATATTTTGTGCCCTACAACTTATCACCTGAAAGCGAATTTTACCGATGGATAACGTGATTTGCTCTTTGATTAATGACAAAAAGAAGTGAGCTCACACAAAACGCAACAAAAATGGGAAGGTCGCAATTTGTACGTCCTATTCGTGCATGTCTTTGCCAACTGTAATCTACTTTGCCTAGTAACGTATAACATGTAGACTATGTGATGATTGCGAGAGTGAGCAGTCATGCATTTTCAGCACTCGAATTCTGGAATAACAGCACCAGCTACGACTTACCTTGTTAGCTGTCCATCACATCTCTGCGTACCGTAATCAGAGAGCCTTGCCACGAGTTTGCCGTGGGGCTAGTTATTTGTGGTCGAGGTGGAGGTGCAGAAGTGTTGACTGGCACAGGCTTTGAGTATGGAGCCGGGAAAGCAAGGTCCTCTGGGGCTCCTTGGGTATTGGCCGTGTGCGATTATGGTAACCCTGATTCGTGTTCGTGGAGTGCAGACTGTTTGTTTGTATGCTACTTCTTGGTGGCAGCGACCATGTGGATGTTGTGGCATAACTGGCTCTGAGTACAGACTATATGTCTGTCACTACTTTGGTACCTTGTACCAAATACGAAACCGAGATGGACGTTGCGGACTGCCTGCTGACGGACATAAGCTGTCGGATCGCCACTTTCTCGCCGCTGTGTGTGAAGCACAGGATCTAGGTACATGGTAAGCCTGTCACGTCCCTGTTAATGGCGATGCCAAGTTGATGGGGCCAGTTTATCATGATGCTCAGCTGCGGCTACAAGAGGTCGATCACGTGTGGGAATGACATTGTTTCGTCGCCAGTGTGGCTTGAAGGATATCGTGTTTCTTCTGGTACCTTTGATGCCATGTTTGTGTAGTTGATGCAATTGTATTAGTCTTGCTTGCCATGTCTGAGCTAGTGCTCTAGTTAAACTATGTGTCTCAGATCACAGGCTGTTTGTGTGGGCTCTGATACAATTGAGTGGGCTGTTTTCGATTGTGAAGCTTCTCCTTGTCTGCTCCTGTCAGCTGAATTTAGTGGTTAGCTTGGCTGGTCTTTTATGCACCTATGATTGTGTCCATGTTTTTTATGTGCTGCGAAGTACATTCATGTTTTATTGAGAGGCTAAATTGTGAAGCTTTCAGCCATTCCAATACTGTCACATATTTATTGCACTGTGTAGTGGCTAGGTGCCAGGAGGTGCCATATTAAAACTCGGGGAGAACTTTCCAAATGATTTATTGTTTCCAACTGCAGTGCCCTCGTACAACTCAGCCTGTGTCACAGGGCCCCGCAATGCTGAGGAAGCACCCCAGCGGCCCGTGCAATAAAATGCTGTGTTGAGCCGGCCCTGTGCACCAGTGGAGATGGGGTGTCATCAGGATGCTGGCTGCCGACTCAGCTGTCCCCATCCTCGTTGCCTCCGCGCCACTCCGAGGAGCTGCTGAGCGGCCTGCTGACAACCACAAGATGGTCCGCACTGTGTTCCGTCATCGGTGTGTCTTAGAACATGGCAACGACAAGCGCCCGTGATCCGGCATCTGAACCTGCGACCCTCGCCTCGGGATGCCTCCGGCGTGTGTTCGAAGCCAGGACAACTGCCCGCGGTAGCGAGCTGTGGAGTGGTAGACCACTGGCTGGCTGGCTACAGACCCCGCATCAGCATCAGCATCAGAACCAGCGACCCACCATGAACTGGAATGCTGGCGCCCCATCTGCCACTGTATGTATCCGGTGGTGGGACATGCCCCATCGTCCAGGAGAGCTGCCACACTTGAATGAACCTAGTTAGAAAATGGCATCTATCTATACTCGGCTGTGCATCTCTGTTTCGCCAAGCGCGCCGCTTTGTGTCACGTACTCATAACTTGCTGGGCTGGCCAGTGGTCCTCTTCTGCCTGTGACTTGCGCCATGAAAACTGCTGTGTGTGTGCCCTCTCTGGCAGTTCTACGCCCCTGTGCCCTCTATTTGCCTTCGCAACAGCTGGTATGCATAACTCACTGCAATCCAGCTCGCACCTGGCTGTACTTGTGCTCAGAATATCGCACAAATCTAACTTGCCCTATCCTAAACAGTTTTGCCGCTACAGCTGGTAGTGCTGAGATTGTCAAGTAGATAGTTCCAAATATATGAAGCTGCTGATCTGAGATTGGTGCACCAGTTGTGCCGGGGCTACAAGGGAATTTCGATGTTTGTTAAGCAAATGAATGCACTTTGTCATATATGTTCGTTTTTGCAGAGTTTTGTATTGGATATTTGTTTTAAAGAATTTCTTTTCCACTTGCAAATGTGTCACCATTTGATCCAGTAAAGTTAACTGCAGCAGTTGCACCACGGTTGACCTTACTGATGTATGTGAGTTATGTATCTTTCTATTTCTAACGTTTTTAGGTTGACATTTGTTTTAAGAAATTTCGGGATTCCTTGTAAATGCCTTCCATGTTTCAGAAGCAGGAAGAGTCACTGATTGTAAGACTGCAGTAACAGTAAATATAAGTATGTGATGCCAGTATTTATGTAATAGTGCAGGCTTTCGTGACCGTTGTCACTGTAGTTAAAATCTTCTGGGTTATTAGGCAGCGTCATATATCTACTAAAATGATCGACGTTCCGGCCACTCTGCTGGGATCTTCCTCAGGATCTTCTGGTGTCCACCACTGCTAGAACGCTGTCAGAGACGAGTGTCGCGTCCTCTTGTAAAGGGGAGTTTTCTCGCGTTAGTGCTGGGGAAGTGATAGTATTGGTTAAAATTCATATGGCTACCATTGGTGGGCATAGTCATAGGCTAATATTCCTACTCTGATGCAGAAGAAGGGGCATTGTTGGCTGACCTCCTGTGGATACTATTGGCGAGCCATCGTCATTGGCATTGGATTGTTGTTGTTGTTGTGGTCTCCAGTCCTGAGACTGGTTTGATGCAGCTCTCCATGCTAATCTATCCTGTGCAAGCTCCTTCATCTCGCAGTACCTACTGCAACCTACATCCTTCTGAATATGCTTAGTGTATTCATCTCCTAGTCTCCCTCTACGATTTTTACACTCCACGCTGCCCTCCAATGCTAAATTTGTGATCCCTTGATGCCTCAGGACATTTCCTACCAATCGAGCCCTTCTTCTAGTCAAGTTGTGCCACAAATTTCTCTTCCCCCCAATCCTATTCAATACCTCCTCATTAGTTACGTGATCTACCCACCTAATCTTCAACATTCTTCTGTAGCACCACATTTCGAAATCTTCTATTCTCTTCTTGTCCAAAGTATTTATTGTCCATGTTTCACTTCCATACATGGCTACACTCCATACAAATACTTTCGGAAACGACTTCCTGACACTTAAATCTATACTCGATGTTAACAAATTTCTCTTCTTCAGAAACGCTTTCCTTGCCATTGCTAGTCTACATTTTATATCCTCTCTGCTTCAACCATCATCAGTTATTTTGCTCCCCAAATAGCAAAACTCCTTTACTAATCTAATTCCCTCAGCATCACCCGACTTACTTCGACTAAATTCCATTATCCTCGTTTTACTTTTGTTGATGTTCATCTTACATCCTCCTTTCAAGACACTGTCCATTCCGTTCAACTGCTCTTCCAAGTCCTTTGCTGTCTCTGACAGAATTACAGTGTCATCGGCGAACCTCAAAGTTTTTATTTCTTCTCACTTTTGTTTCCTTTACTGCTTGCTCAATACACAGATTGAATAACATCGGGGAGAGGCTACAACCCTGTCCCACTCCATTCCCAATCACTGCTTCCATTTCATGCCCCTCGACTCTTATAACTGCCATCTGGTTTCTGTACAAATTGTAAATAGCGTTTCGCTCCCAGTATTTTACCCCTGCCACCTTTAGAATTTGAAAGAGAGTATTCCAGTCAACATTGTCAAAAGCTTTCTCTAACTCTACAAATACCAGAAACGTAGGTTTGCCTTTCCTTAATCTTTCTTCTAAGATAAGTCGAAAGGTCAGTAATGCCTCACGTGTTCCAACATTTCTACCGAATCTAAACTGATCTTCCCCGAGGTCGGCTTCTACCAGTTTTTCCATTCGTCTGTAAATAATTCGCGTTAGTAGTTTGCAGCTGTGGCTTATTAAACTGATAGTTCGGTAATTTTCACATCTGTCAACACCTGCTTTCTTTGGGATTGGAATTATTATATTCTTCTTGAAGTCTGTGGGTATTTCACCTGTCTCGTACATCTTGCTCAGCAGATGGTAGAGTTTTGTTAGGACTGGCTCTCCCAAGGCCGTCAGTAGTTCTAATCGAATGTTGTCTACTCCTGGGGCCTTGTTTCGACTCAGGTCTTCCTGTGCTCTGTCAAACTCTTCACGCAGTATCGTATCTCCCATTTCATCTTCATCTACATCCTCTTCCATTTCCATAATATTGTCCTCAAGTACATCGCCCTTGTATAGACCCTCTATATACTCCTTCCACCTTTTTGCTTTCCCCTCTTTGCTTAGAACTGGGTTTCCATCTGAGCTCTTTATATTCATACAAGTGGCTCTCTTTTCTCCAAAGGTCTCTTTAATTTTCCTGTAGTCTGTATCTATCTTACCCCTAGTGAGATAAGCCTCTACATCCTTACATTTGTCCTCTAGCCATGCATGCTTAGCCATTTTGCACTTCCTGTCGATCTCATTTTTGAGACGTTTGTATTCCTTTTTGCCTGCTTCATTTACTGCATTTTTATATTTTCTAATTTCATCAATTAAATTCAATATTTCTTCTGTTACCCAAGGATTTCTACTAGCTCTCGTCTTTTTATCTACTTGATCCTCTGCTGTCTTCAGTATTTCATTCCTGAAAGCTACCCATTCTTCTTATACTGTATTTCTTTCCCCCATTTCTGTCAATTGTTCCCTTATGCTCTCCCTGAAACTCTGTACAACCTCTGGTTTAGTCAGTTTATCCAGGTCCCATCTCCTCAAATTCCCACCTTTTGGCAGTTTCTTCAGTTTTAATCTACAGTTCATAACCGATAGATTGTGGTCAGAGTCCACATCTGCCCCTGGGAATGTCCTACAATTTAAAACCTGCTTCCTAAATCTCTGTCTTACCATTATATAATCTATCTGATACCTACTAGTATCTCCAGGATTCTTCCATGTATACAACCTTCGTTTATGATTCCTGAACCAAGTGTTAGCTATGATTAAGTTATGCTCTGTGCAAAATTCTACCAGACGGCTTCCTCTTTCATTTCTCAGCCCCAATCCATATTCACCTACTATGTTTCCTTCTCTCCCTTTTCCTACTGTCTAATTCCTGTCACCCATGTCTATTAAATTTTCGTCTCCCTTCACTATCCGAATAATTTATTTTATTTTATCATAAATTTCTTGAATTTCTTCGTCATCTGCAGAGCTAGTTAGCATATAAACTTGTACTACTGTAGTAGGCATGGGCTTCGTGTCTATCTTGGCCACTATAATACGTTCACTATGCTATTTGTAGTAGCTTACCCGCACTCCCATTTTTTTATTCATTATTAAACCTACTCCCGCATTACCCCTATTTGATTTTGTATTTTAACCCTGTTTTCACCTGACCAGATTTCTTGCTCCTCCTGCCACCGAACTTCACTAATTCCCACTATATATAACTGTAACCTATCCATTTCCCGTTTTAAATTTTCTAACCCACCTGCCCGATTAAGGGATCTGACATTCCACGCACCGATCCGTAGAATGCCAGTTTTCTTTCTCCTGAATAAGATGTCCTCTTGAGTAGTCCCCGCCCGGAGATCCGAATGGGGGACTATTTTACCTCCGGAATATTTTACCCAAGAGGACGCCATCATCATTTAACCATACAGTAAAGCTGCATACCCACGGGAAAAATTACGGCTGTAGTTTCCCCTTGCTTTCAGCCGTTCGCAGTACCACAACAGCAAGGCCGTTTTGGTTAGTGTTACAAGGCCAGATCAGTCAATCATTCAGACTGTTACCCCTGCAACTACTGAAAAGGCTGCTCCCCCTCTTCAGGAACCACACGTTTGTCTGGCCTCTCCGATGTGGTTGCACCTACGGTACGGCTATCTGTATCGTTGAGGCACGCAAGCCTCCCCACCAACGGCAAGGTCCATGGTTCATGGCATTGGATAGAAAGGCACTATTCCACACTTACACTAGAGAAGGGGTATTGGTTGAAATTCCTGCTCCTGCCATTGGTTGGTGGACAGAGAAAGAGAGGGGGAATGTTTACCCAAAATATTATTGTTCGCCGATGTGACTTGCAGCGCGTTGTTTATGTCGCTCGCCCACCGCGGCCGCGTATTCACTTCCTTGATGGCGGGGAGCCACGATGCCGGAAGCCTATAGCCGTAGTCTCTTTTGAAATTACATGCATCAGAGCTGGAGTATTAGCCTATGACTGTGACCCACCAACGGTAGCCATATGAATTTTAACCAGTACTATCACTTCTCCAGCACGAACGAGAGAAAACTCCCCTTTATAAGAGGACGCAACACTCGTCTCTGACAGTATTCTAGCAGTAGTGGACACCAGAAGATCCTGAGGAAGATCCCAGCAGAGGGGTCGAAACGTCGATCATTTTAGTAGAAATATGACGCGGCCTTATAACCCAGAAGATTTTAACTACAGTGACAGTATTTGTTTTTATACTGATCATTGCATGCAGTTTCGTCATTATCTTTGGTGAATCACTGTGTTCTAACAGCACGCATGTCTCAGTTTCGTTATGTTTAGGGTGATTCAGCTACCGCTACTGAAGCCGTTTTATATAATCCGCACTACGTCTGTATCAGGAGCGGTATCGAGACAGGTGACAGTAACATAAACGATGTAAACTCTTTCTCAGAACTCAAGGCGACTGTTAGCAAACGGAACCAGACTGTAAAAACTACAAGTGAGGATTTGCCATGCAGTACACGGTGTTTTTGGACCTCACTCCTACTGCACTTCTCCAAGTACCTCCAATTCTTTGTGCAATTAGCAGTGCAGTCATGCAGGTTTAAGATGTTTCTGCGAGTTTATTCCGTTCATAGTGTTAATATTTCACAAATAATTCAGAAACGTTGCCTTATAAAGTGTGTTTCACCATCGGAAACAACGAAATTAGCTGGAGATATGAAAATGGGATGCATGGAAGTAAAAACTTTCCGATATACAATCTAATGGCTGTAGAAGATAGCAAAAGGAAGGGCGAAGTTTGAAATTCAATGTATAAGAAATCGTTCACGAAGGAGACTCATACAAACATACCGTCGTTTGACCATTGCACGAGTCTCGTATAGATGACACAGTAATAAGCATCTCTAGCGTAAAGAAACAAATGAAAAAGTTGAAAACAAGTAAGTCACCAAGTCTGGATGGAATCCCAATTCGGTTTTACAAAGAGTGCTTTACGTCGTTGGTCCCTTGCTTAATTTGGCAAGGGACTAACGGAAAGCGCAGGGGACTCCTGTGTATAAGAAGGATAGAAGAAGGGACCCGCAAAATTACATACCAATACCCTTAATATCGGTTTGCTGCAGAAGAGACCGACAAGCTCTTGTCTACGAATCAGCATGGCTTTAAAAAGCATCGTTCGTGCGAAACCCAGCTTGCTCTTTTCTCACATGATATACTGTGAACTAGGAACGAAAGGCATCAGGCTGCTTCCTTATTTCTAGATTTGCGAAAGGCATTCGACCAGTGCACCAATGCAGATTGTTTACGAAGGTATATGCACACGGAATAGGCTCCCAGATATGTGGCTGGTTCCTAGACTTCTTAAGTAATAGAACGCAGTGGCGAGTGTTCATCGGAGACAGAGGTGACATCAGGAGTGCCCCGGGGATGTGTGACAGGACCGTTGCTGTTTTCTATATACATAAATGATCTGGTAGACAGAGTGGGCAGCAATATATGGTTGTTCGCTGATGATGCTGTGGTATAAGGGAATGTGTCGAAGATAAGTGACTGTAGGTTGATACAAGATGAAGTAGCCTAAATTTCTAGTTTCTGTGACAACTGGCAGTTGGCTCTTAATGTAGGACAATGTAAGTCACTGCGGATGAGTAGGAGAAACAAACCCGTAACGTTAAGATACAGCATTAGTGGTGTCCTGCTTGACAAAGGCACGTCGTTTAAGTATCTGGGCGTAACGCTGCGAAGCGACGTGAAATGGAATGGGCATGTGAGGATTGTGGCAGGGAGCGCGAATGGTCGACTTCGGTTTATTGGGAGAATTTTAGGAAAGTGTGGTTTATCTGTAAAGGAGACCGCATATAGGACGCTAATGGGATCTATTATTGAGTACAGATCGAGTGTTTGGGATCCGCACCAGGTCGGATTGAAAAAAAAAAAAAAAAAAAAAAATCGAAGCAACTGAGAGCTGCTAGATTTTTATCGGTAGGTTCAATCATGAAGCAATGTTACGGATATGCTACGGGAGTTCAAGTGCGAATTCCTAGAGGGAAGAAGACATCCATATCGAAGAACACTACTGAGGAAGTTTAGAGAACTATCATTTGAATCTGAATGTAAAACGATCCTACTGTCGCCAACATACATTTCGCATAGGGAGCACGAATATAAGATACGAGGATTTAGGACTTTTTCCCTCGCTCCGTCTGCGAGTGGAACAGGAAAGGAAGCGGTTAGTTAACGGTACGGGGTACTGTCTGCCACGCACCGTAAGGTGGCTTGCGGAGTATGTAAGTAGATGTAATGAAAAGACTAATATATAACTCAACGTGTTAACGTGCTAAATATAATAGGTCTAAGATGTCTTTGTATATTTTACCTTTTATTCTACGACATTTTTTCAATGTACTTATCTCCAGAGACAACTGGCCAACTACATTGTTCTGTCATGTGGGGCTGTATAAGGGACTGTATCACCCGGTACTTCAAAAGTGGGAATTTATATCGATTAAACGGCTGTCGCATGTCTGGATACCATTCCTGATACAGACTCAGTGCAGGTTGCATAAATCAGCATCGGTAGGGGCAGCAAAATCACCCTGTATAATGTGTATAAGACATTACAGCCACACATTTTTGCACCAGTTGCAAGGCCAATTATTCATTCTTTGATGTTTAAACGTCATTAAGCATATTTCTACTGTGTGTTAATATTTTTTGTCTTATGTTGTGATCACCCAGAATGCAGTCGCTCATACTGTTATGTGCAGTTCTTAGATTTGGTCATTTCGTAATAAATAATAAACAGAAATGTATTCAGTAAAGCTACCAGCATCATCCACTCGCCCACTCCCTACCGTTTCATCGTTTTTGGTGGACACTGTTAATCACATAAAAGTTTAACAGGAAACATGTGTGTATTGTAACGCTGAACACAAGTTCAAGCTTAAGCTAGAAGCGTCCCATCCTACCAAAGTACATGAGAATTCCAAGATGGATACGAATAAACGTGTTTGAAATTGATAATACCAGGGAAAGGTTAAGGAATGAGGAGATACAAACGCAGTAGATAAACCATAAAATTTCCCATTGGGCGCACTATGAAGTATTTGCCACAGTGGCGATGGACAACCATCGAGTAAGAAGACTTAACAGCCTCTCCAAAAGAACATCTCTGATTCACTAAAAGACACAATGTTAGAGATCCCCTGAAAACTTGGAAGTTAGTGTAAAATAATATTCGTAAGTCACTTCTATCTGGAGACGGATTCATATAATCACTTGTTTTGAATGAAGTACAATGTGATCAAAGACACAACATTCTGAGTGTGGGATTTGCACACAAAACTCACGAAACGATTCGTCTTTATTTAACCTGACTTTTAGCTGAACAGGATTGCAAGATTTGCAGCAGGCTCCGATCTCCAAGTTCCGATGTTTGTTGGTCAAATGCCACATAGACACGCTACACCAAAGTCCACAGAACTACTTACTATACTATACTGCTCCGGGCGATGAAGAGAAGGAAGAAGCTCTACCCCAGACAACGAACACGAAGGAAGTAAGCTATATGCCGCAAACGAGGCAGAAACAGAACGAATTTGTGGGAACTATGATCTGCAACTGAATACAGACGGTGTAATATGTTCCATACTTTATTACCTTAATCAAAAGCGAAAGTAATGGAATAAAACACTCCGGAGAAAACCAGAGATGACAAAAAATAGGAGTTCGCATACATCAACAAAGATGCTGTTATATCGTCTGTCATATGGCCACACAACTGGTCCACATTTCCCGTCACATGTTCGACTGCTTGTCTCTCTACCTAGCCCCCTTACTGCAGAGCAGAGCCCCTGGCATGAAACAGAAACTGTGCCGAATCATCCTGCCCGCTGTCGTGCCGACTGGCATCGGTATCGGAGACTGAGAGCGCTCGTTGAGAGAAGTGCCTGATGACGTGTGAGCCAGCCGCTGTGGACGAGCGGTTCTAGCCGCTTTAGTCCGGAACCGCGCTGCTGCTACGGTCGCAGGTTCGAATCCTGTCTCGGGCATGGCTGTGAGTGATGTCCTTAGGTTAGTTAGGTTTAAATAGTTCTAAGTCTAGGGGACTGATGACCTCGATGTGCTTGGAGCCATTTGAATTTTGACGAGCGAGCGTCAGCAGAGGCTGAATCCATAGACGATGACGGCGGGGCGGCGGATGGCGTCGTCGTTGGGTCTGCCTGGTGAGCAGGGGAAGGTCTAGAAGCAGGCGTGGCCGACTTGAAGTGTCGTCTCGCGAGAGCAGGTATGTCGGTTTTACCCGTTCAGTGGAAACGCTGTCTGGTTTGGCTTTAATTAAGAGTGGCACTACGCGAGTGTCTCTTTGTAGGACTGGAAAGGGACCTGTGTAATAGAGTTGGAAGGGTGGTTTAATGACGTGCGTGTGGAGATTTACATGGGTGCTGTGCGAGATGTCTTTATGAACGAATATGGATGGGATCGCATGGCGAGACGCCGTTGAATATCTAAAATTTGAAATGCAGTTCCTCATTTGTAGCACCAATGAGCAAAGGTCTACAGCGTGACTTTGTTGCTGCGTGGAGGAACAGTCCGAAGCAAGTCTCAGAGAATCACTGTACAGCATTTCCGGTGCTGAAGCGCGGAGGTCATTTTTGAATCTAGTGCGCAGCCCATGTAACGCCAGAGGCAATGAAGACAACCAAAAATACTTGTGACACATTACTCCTGGCTTGAGTGTCCTGTGTCAGCACTCCACGACTACTGCTTGCCGTATTTTACCTAATGGAGTGATACACAGTAGCTAAGTAGCTAGTTTGCTGAACAATTTCTAAAACTGTTGGAGAACTTTAAACATGGCTCCTTGGTTCATTGACCGTTTATAAATTGAAGTTAAACTAAATAAGCCCTCAGTCACAAATTTTAGTCTTTTTGACCAGGTTTCAACACTTCTAAAAGTGTCTTTAAATATTTAAAGTGACGTATAACATAATTACAAATTTATGGTAAATGAAAAAAATTTATATAATTTATAGTTACATGTCACCTATAAAATAAATAACAAGCCAAAATTGCTTTAGTTACAAAAATTTTAAAAAGAATACACGAATGGCAAACCACTATGTGCTGCTCATACCTTTACAGCCACAGGTAGCAACATACTGCGGCGCCCGCGTTAGCAAGTGCGGGCAGTTGAACTTTACTCGCATTTTACTTTAAAGTTGACTAAAGCTTCTTCGCTTCCTATTTATTTTATGCGAGACGTGTAAGTACTACTTCTTTTGCAGTTTTCAGTTTTCAATGCTCTCACATAAGCAAAAAGTTACCATGTCTGCTGTTGTCGTATAAAACCTTGCCTGTGAGTTCGTGTACTAAATACTGTTCATTCTAACATTCAGCTGTCTATATTTTAAATGTCTAGTAGCCTAATTATATTTACGGCTACTAGATGGCACTCTTGGTGTAATGCTCACCTGCCCGCACTTGCTAATACTGGCGCCTGAGTCTGTTGCTACCTGTGGCTTTATACGTATGAACAGCCCATAGTGGCTCACCTTCCTGTATTCTTTCCAAATTTTTAGTGGCTAAAGCCCTTCTGGCTTGTTATTTATTTCATACGTGACATGCAAGTATTGTCTCTTTCTTGTACTGGTAGTCAGTACTTACAGTTTCATATACAAAAATTTCTTTTCCCGTAAATATGATACGTTATAGGCCACTTTAAATATTTAAATTCTGATGAAGACAGTCTTAGAAGTGTTGAAAACTGGTCAAAATGACTGAAAATTGTGATCGAGGGCTTATTTAGTTCAACTTCAAACTGTCGGCCTTGATATGTTGTCACATCTGTTGTGCACCCAAACCTTGAAAACCATGTAGTAAAAAGGGCTCGTGCAGCCGTCTCTGCATAATAGGCGTGACTTTGACCCAGCGAGTAGACCTGTCAATGGCCGTGAGAATGATTTGAATCCTTGTAATGGAGGCAGTGGCCCTACAAGGTCTATGTGGACATGACCAACATGGCATGTTGGTTGAAGAAAGGAGCCTAGAGGCTTCTGGAAGTGGCCGACTGACAAGGTAAGCAGGTTTTAACCCCCAAACGACAACCACTTCGTACTTCCAGCCAAACGTGCCTTTGCGTTACCATACGAATAGTTGTGTTGGCTCCAGAATGTTCGAGATCGTGAAATACGTTCAAAACCTGTTACCTACAAATGAAAGGAAAAGAAGGTCGAGGTCGGCACTCAGAAATGTCACACCAGATGAGGAAGTTCACCATAGGTATTTGTTTCAGCTGCAGTCCAGTCGTTTGTTTTGTAAGGAACTCATGTAAATCCTCGTCCATTTCCTGTGCTAGAGACTGTTGGGTTGGATCAACTCTTACAGACATGGCACTGATACTTGAGAAACAGTCGGTAACTACGTTGTCAGCCCTTCGCAGGTGACGAAAATCGCAAGCGAATTCTAACTGTCGAAACTGCCGAGGAGAGCAGGAATTGTGAGGATTGTTAAACACTGAACAAACTGTTTTATGGTCTGTAAAGACAGTGGTGTGCCTCAACTTGTGGTCGTAAATATCTAAATGCTTCGTAGACTGCTAACAGTTACTGGTCGTTGGCACTCCATTTAGTCCTCGCGTCAAGCTACGGGGGAAAAAAATCGAGGCGCTACCTTCACCCTTTTACTTACTGTTTCAGCACCGTCCCCAAGGCAATCTGGCCGGATGTCCTTTACCACAGCCAGTGATGGTGAAGGCGAGGTTGTACAAAGTGGACAACATTTCAGGTGCTCGCGCGACGCAGCGTTTTCCTCGTGAAGTCACAAAGTGATGCTGATAACAATGCCTTGATACCTGCTGCAAGCGGTATGTGGAGCCTGTACACATAGGGAAGGGAAACCAATTGAAAGAAGTCCATCTTAGACTGTAACGGGCTTAATACCTTCGTGAGTAACGGGTGCCCAAAAAGTGCACTGCGAAGCACGCAGTTGTCACTGTTTATCTTCAATACATAATTGGAAATCCTCTAAAAATAGTACGTATTTGAATTTCATGCCCAGAACCAGACGCAGAAAAAATTTAACACTTTGTCTTGGTACACAAGGCAGAAATTGCGGCTGCGAAGAACCTAATCAACAAAACGTTACCATATTTGTGAAGCACACTTTGCCATATTTGTGAAGCACACGTAAGGCCGAATGACATCCGTACCTTTTCAAAGAGGCCAAAAGGCATGATTACTTCCTTATTATGTTCGCGACTAGTGTTGTGCTGGACTCGAATGTCCCTGCCGTCTAACACGACACAGTGAGACCGACGCTTTGGCGTTCTGCAGCTTGTCATCTGAGACACAGCATAGCGTGCAGTCCATCCCTTTGCATGGCTGCTAGACGGCTTCTGACCAGCGTGTATGAAGACTGTGGAAGAGGCCGGTTGGTTTAAAATAAAGATGTAAACATCTCTATCCTGTTTCAGCACAGCAAAAGTGAACAAATCGAAAGCTGAGGTCAAATCAGGAGAGAACTGGACAAGAAGTACGTTTAATGTCAGAGGCGGGAAAACCCATGTAGTAATTCTACACTCACAAAAAGTGACCTAACTGCTAAAAAAGTAGTCCTGCAGGTCACTACATGTCTGACTGAATAATAAAAAAGCCTAAACTCCGCCGAACAGGCCTCCGTTACCAATCGGCCGTCGTGTCATCCTCAGCCCACAGGTGTCACTGGGTCCGTATATGGAGGGGCACGTGGTCAGCACACCGTTCTGCCGGCCGTATGTCAGTTTATGAGACCTTGAGTGAATACTAACCAGAGGGAAAACATGTTAAGTGGCATTTCATGTCACTGAAAATAGGCGGGCAAATAGGTTTTGACTGGATACTACCTCAAGGCAAGGAACATGCAGTTGCACAACAGAACAGTTTAGCTTGGTAAGATATAAACTCTCCAATTTCACCGGCAGAGTATTTCGTCCGCAGCGGGGTCGGTGTGTCAACAGTCATGGCGTGCGTCTTAAGCAAGTACCCTTGGCGAGCAGGGTGGCAGAACAGAAAGGCAGTGTGTGACTGTGAGCGATGCAGCATTAAGTGTGCGGTAAGGACATAGCTAGATGAGCTCGGGGCACCTCCGTGAAATTATGCAAGCAGCACAATTCACTTCGTAACTTCGCTTACTGTGAAACTGTCAAGAGATTTAACAAAGCAAAGCAAAT
Organism: Schistocerca americana; assembly: GCF_021461395.2. Taxonomy (NCBI): domain Eukaryota; kingdom Metazoa; phylum Arthropoda; class Insecta; order Orthoptera; family Acrididae; genus Schistocerca; species Schistocerca americana. The sequence goes on along the minus strand of NC_060120.1, from coordinate 223,602,251 downwards.
CATTAAGCAAATGTAGTAGTAGGAGAGACTGCTGATGTCTAGGAATAAAAGAGGACGATTGAGTCATTACAAATGTCTTATTGCACAACCCCTTCCCCAGCTGTAATAAGTATGTCAGCGGACAAGCAAGGAGACACTCGATCAGAAGGATCAATGGCATTCACCTCGGTTGCAGTGGATTCTCTGACAGCAGTTACGTAATAATATGGGCAAGATTGTTCCGATTCTGTGCTACATCTATGCCATACTGTTGGGCCAGGATGACTGCATCTTCACGAGCGGCCAGGAGCCATTTTCGAGACCAGAACAGCAACTCTGAGGAACCAGGAGACTGTCACCACTACGTTGAGCTGGGGCACAAGCTGCTGCAACGTTGCAGCCTCTGATCCACCACTGGCTTTCTAAAGGGCGGGTCAGCCTTGGCAAACAGAACGACAATGCGACAGCGCAGTCTCCTGATGGGTAGTAGCGTCAGTCATAATGACAGCTGAAAACATGGCAACACGCAGTGCCTGGTAGAGCAATAGCATTGAGCATCACTGCATCTGACGAAACCATAATGCATTGTGGGAAGGAAGAAGGGTCGTGGAGGGGAAGAAGCACTGCCATATGCTCCCAGAAGCGCAGTCATATGACCACAACAGCAGACAAACTTGAGAGTAAACCCCATGGATCTAGCAGAGGATGGAAAATGCTGTCTGCACTGTAAAATTACTGAATATACTTAACTGACAGTTGAGTCTTCTGTTCATGGACCTGCCAGTGCATCCAGGAACTTTCCACGACCATCCAGAGCACAGTAGGACACCAGCCAGGGCCCTGAAATGCTAAAATATAAATAGCCATCGGGCTCACACTGGCTGGAGGAGAATATTTCTTGTCTAAGAGGCAGCTTGGACCTGCAGGGATACAAACATCTTTTCTGCTGGCTGTCTCCCATGGACGCTCAGACTGGCAAGATGGGTGGGGAGAATCCAGGAAATCTGGCAACAATGCAGACTTTGCCCGTATATCTAGTCAGGCATCTAGGATTTTCACATCGACAGGACAGTGCCCCATTTTGGATTTTCAAATTTCCTGCCAATTTATATTTTGGACAATAGCCATGCTTCCACAGTGATGTAATAGAAGTTGGGAGAAAACCTGTGCCGCCCGGTGTGGCCGTGCGGTTCTAGGCGCGTCAGTCTGGAACCGCGAGACCGCTCCGGTCGCAGTTCGAATCCTGCCTCGGGCATGGATGTGTGTGATGTCCTTAGGTTAGTTAGGTTAAGTTAAGCCAACTAATGGAGTGTGGCGGAGGGTACTATCTGATTTCTCCAATCCTGTTCCATTCGCGAATAGTGCGTGGGAAGAATGATTGTCGGTAAGCCTATTGGCTCTAATTTCTCGAATTTTTTCCTCGTGGTCAATACGCGAGATGTACGTGGGGGAAGTAATATGTTACCTGAATCCTCCAGAAAAGTGCTATCCCGTAATTTCTATAGAAAATCTCTCCGTGATGCACAACGTCTCTTTTGTAATGTCTGCCAGTGGAGTTTGTTTAGCATCTCCGTAACGCTCTCTCGCCAACTAAACGATCCCGTGACGAAACACGCCGCTCTTCGTTGGATCCTCTCTATCACCTCTATGAGTCCTACCTGATAGGGATCCCCGAGAGATGAACAATACTCAAGGATCAGGCGAACAAGGTCCTTAAAATCCACTTCTTTCGTAGATGACCTACATTTCCTTCAGATTCTTCCGATGAATCTGAGTCTTGTGTCTGCTTTTCCCACTATCTGTTTTATATAGTCTTATATCAGAATGTTTTCATTGCATTCTTTTATACTTGGACTTTGGCTCAAAAATACACTCCTGGAAATGGAAAAAAGAACACATTGACACCGGTGTGTCAGACCCACCATACTTGCTCCGGACACTGCGAGAGGGCTGTACAAGCAATGATCACACGCACGGCACAGCGGACACACCAGGAACCGCGGTGTTGGCCGTCGAATGGCGCTAGCTGCGCAGCATTTGTGCACCGCCGCCGTCAGTGTCAGCCAGTTTGCCGTGGCATACGGAGCTCCATCGCAATCTTTAACACTGGTAGCATGCCGCGACAGCGTGGACGTGAACCGTATGTGCAGTTGACGGACTTTGAGCGAGGGTGTATAGTGGGCATGCAGGAGGCCGGGTGGACGTACCGCCGAATTGCTCAACACGTGGGGCGTGAGGTCTCCACAGTACATCGATGTTGTCGCCAGTGGTCGGCGGAAGGTGCACGTGCCCGTCGACCTGGGACCGGACCGCAGCGACGCACGGATGCACGCCAAGACCGTAGGATCCTACGCAGTGCCGTAGGGGACCGCACCGCCACTTCCCAGCAAATTAGGGACACTGTTGCTCCTGGGGTATCGGCGAGGACCATTCGCAACCGTCTCCATGAAGCTGGGCTACGGTCCCGCACACCGTTAGGCCGTCTTCCGCTCACGCCCCAACATCGTGCAACCCTCCTCCAGTGGTGTCGCGACAGGCGTGAATGGAGGGACGAATGGAGACGTGTCGTCTTCAGCGATGAGAGTCGCTTCTGCCTTGGTGCCAATGATGGTCGTATGCGTGTTTGGCGCCGTGCAGGTGAGCGCCACAATCAGGACTGCATACGACCGAGGCACACAGGGCCAACACCCGGCATCATGGTGTGGGGAGCGATCTCCTACACTGGCCGTACACCACTGGTGATCGTCGAGGGGACACTGAATAGTGCACAGTACATCCAAACCGTCATCGAACCCATCGTTCTACCATTCCTTGACCGGCAAGGGAACTTGCTGTTCCAACAGGACAATGCATGTCCGCATGTATCCCGTGACACCCAACGTGCTCTAGAAGGTGTAAGTCAACTACCCTGGCCAGCAAGATCTCCGGATCTGTCCCCCATTGAGCATGTTTGGGACTGGATGAAGCGTCGTCTCACGCGGTCTGCACGTCCAGCACGAACGCTGGTCCAACTGAGGCGCCAGATGGAAATGGCATGGCAAGCCGTTCCACAGGACTACATCCAGCATCTCTACGATCGTCTCCATGGGAGAATAGCAGCCTGCATTGCTGCGAAAGATGGACATACACTGTACTAGTGCCGACATTGTGTATGCTCTGTTGGCTGTGTCTATGTGCCTGTGGTTCTGTCAGTGTGATCATGTGATGTATCTGACCCCAGGAATGTGTGAATAAAGTTTCCCCTTCCTGGGACAATGAATTCACGGTGTTCTTATTTCAATTTCCAGGAGTGTACATCACCTTCGCTACCGAAACTATCGTTTAGCTTGCTGCAAATGGAAAATCTCTGTTCCTCGTGATCAAAAATAAGCTCTCTGGGTAGTTTATTTTGTTCTGAATGATGGAATGAGTTGTATCAGCACTTACTCGACATTTTGCAGCAATCTATTCAACTGTACTTCATCGATCTTCTTGGGTAAATGAATAGATATTAGCTTGCTAGGCTGAGGTCGACTCTGCTACAAGACTCCTGAAGCGGTGCTCGTTGTATGCGCTTTTGCGGCCACTTTCAAACTATTCTATCCGTAAGTAAAATCTTTGATGGTTCATAGAACTACCACCGCATTGTTTACTCATCGGAGAAAGTGCTTCTAACAGTTGAATACTTTCAAAATGTAAAAATTGGAGCACAGTACGCTGTCGTCCAAAACTACTTTCTTCGAGAGGACAACGCTTCGTAAGTAATAAATTAGACGCTACATTTGCATAAATATTAATCGAACAAATGACTACCATTTTTCGCGCAGTTACCTGATAACACAAAAGTTCTAATCCCTATGTTAGGAATTGCCTTCACTAAATATAGAGTGTTATCCCTTTACATTATTAAATGACCCTCGTAACAGACGTTTTGTATCAAATGTGCATTGGTATTAGGTACTGGGTTAGGTAATCTATTATAACAGGATAGTGCCAGTAATTTCTAGTAGGCAGGACCAGAAATCTTTTAAACAAGTAGAATAGATGGAGATAAAGTGACGTAAGGTAGTAATAAATAGATGAAATACAATTTTATACAAAGTATAAATTATAGAATAATAGCGTTGTTGTAAGTATCATAATGGCTATGTTTAATAACGACAATTAAAGAAATAACTGCATGTAGCATTAAATGTATTTCACATGGCATAATGTCCCGGTGAAACGTGACCACTGTAACTACACTGAAGAAAGCCACTGTCAGATCACTTGCCGTCTCCAGACCACAGAACTACTATTGGTAACCACAAGTTGTCACCAGAGGGAGGTTTCACAGAGAACTACGAGTGATTCAGCCGGTGTCTTTCTTCATTAACACTACTGCACATTAATAAAACGAGTGACACGCTACATCGTTGACACGTCATGAACTATTCCATACTTCTTTTAAGTTGGCGCCACAACCGTCGATGCAGCAGCAGATTAGTTCTTGCGAAACGTAGTTTTCAAACAAGTGCCTCACACACAGTGGTCAGTCAACACTTGGTACTATCTGAAATTCGGTCCCCACCGTTGCTTCATTATCTTAATACTGAATTAATGGTACTCTACCAGTTGTATAACATTGACCGTAACGTTTCTTTTTCCTGTTTTATTTCATTCTGCTACCCAAATTGAAGCTTCTCTGCATGAAGCTTCTAGTTCTTCTTCTTTGCCTTTTCCCGTTTCCCTAAGGTATCGTCACTGTTGTTTGGGCTGTGACAAGTGGTGTTGGCATGATGCTCTTCCTGACACCACAATTCGCTTTCAGGAAGGAATCTGTATGCCATATATGTTCACGTGTAAGAACGTTATCAGATTGCTTGCATAATGTGTATTTTAGGTATAACGTGGACTCCAGTCATGCCTTTACCTAGGTGGGTGTTGGGAACTGCCTAAAAACCGCATTCAGGCTGGCTGACACACCGGCCCTCGTCATGGGCTCGATCCACTGCCAGTGCGTCGCCCCATGTCCCAGAAGGGGGCACTTTGCTTGCACAGATATCTGAGTGGGCTTCTTCCGCGAGATAATTAATAAAAAAACTAGCTTTTTACCCACGCCTATTCCCATGTACGTAATGGCAGAAGGTATTGCACATACCTCTTAATCCTCCTCCTTACAACCCTCTCCATTTGCTCTCTCTGATCATCATATCCTGCCCTGATGCCATTTTTCCTCTCTCCCTCCCCCCTGTTCATTTACTCCTCACTCCTCACGCTGTTCAACAATTCCTCCCCCTCTTTCTGATCATCTCCACTTCCTCCAGTTCTCTGTCCATCTCGTTCTCCCCTCTGCCCCACTTCACCTCCTCCTATCCCTTATGTCCGACCATATCCTCCTATCCCTATCTTTCTCCTCCCTCCTTCCTCACTCTGTCTAGCTCTTCATTTTCTCTTTTTTGTTTTGAGTAACCACTCTTCTGCCTGATATAATGAGGCTCCGCATGAAATCCTCTCCTGTGCCAGACTCTTCGTCTCAAGGTATCAGCTGCAACCTACGTCATCAATTACCTGCTGGATGTATTCCAACTCTGTCTTTCTCTACAGTTTTTACCCTCTAAGGCTCCCTCTACAACCGCGGAAGTTATTCCCTGATGTTTCAACAGATGTCCTATCATCCTATCACTCGCTCTTGTCAGCGTTTTCCATATATTCTTTTCCTCTTATATTCTGCGCAAAGCCGCCTCATTTCTTATGTTATCAGTCCACCTAATTTTCAACATTCGTCTCTAGCACCTCATCTGAAATGCTTCGATTCTCTTCCTTTCTGGTTTTCTCGCAGTCCATGTTTACCATACAATGCTGTGCTCCAAACGTGCATTCTCAGGAATTTCTACCTCAAATTAAGGGCTATGTTTGATACTACCAGACTTCTCTTGGCCAGGAATGCCCCTATATCCAGTGCTAGTCTGCTTTTGATGTCCTCCTTGCTCTATCCGTCACTGGCTATTTTTCTGCCTACGTAGCAGAATTCCTTACCTTCATCGTGACCGTCAACCCTGATAAGTTTCTCGGTGATCTCATTTCTGCTATTTGTCATTACTTTCGTCTTTCTTCAGCTTACTCTCAATCCGTATTTTATACTCATTGGGCTGTTCATTCCATCAATACATTTGATAATTCTTCTTCACTTTCACTGAGGATAACAATGTCGTCAGCGAAGCTTTTCATCGATATCCTTCCACCTTGAATTTTAATTCAACTTTTGAACCTTTCTGTTATGTCTTTAATTGCTTCTTCAACCTGTAGATTGAACACTACGGGCGAGAATTTCAAACATCTTGCTCAGTCTGACATTGAACTTGTCTTGGTTTTTCAATGGTCTTGCTTCAATTATCAACCGAAACGTGAGAACTGCCTCTCCAGTTCCTTTGTCTTTCCTAAATCCAAACTGATCGTCATCCAACACATTCTCAATTTTCTTTTCCATCCAACCTGGATGCATGAGCTGCAAAGCTGATTGTGAAATAATTCTCGCACTTGTCAGCTCTTACAGTCTTCGGGTCCGTGTGGTTGATATTTTTCCGAAAGTTAGGTGGTATTTCGCCAGACTCGTACATTCTACACACCAACGCGAATAGTCGTTCTGTTGCCACTTCCCCAAACTAGCCCTTCTGTCTCATGTGATCTTATGTCTTCCAAAGCTATTTTAAATTCTGATTCTAATACTGGATCCCCTACCTTTTCTTTATCGACTTCTGTTTCTTCTTTCATCACATCAGACAAATCTTCCGCCTCCTAGAGGCCTTCAGCGTACTCTTTCAAACTACTTGCTCTCTCCTCCCTCTCCTCTGCATTTATCAATGGAATTCTCATGGCCCTCCTAATGTTACCACACTTTCTTTCAGTTTCACCGACGGTTGTTTTGACTCTTCTGTGTGATGGGTTAGTCCTTCCGACAATCATTTCATTTTCTATTTATTCACATTTTTCATTCAACCATTTCATCTTACCTTCCCTACTTTTCCTATTTATTTCATTCCTCAGCGATTGTATTTTCCTGAACATTTTTGTACTTCCTTCTTTCACTGATCAACTGAGATATTTCTCCTGTTATCCACGGTTTCTTCGCAGTTACCTTCTTTTTAAGAAAGGTGTATTGCTGTTTAACTTCTGTGATTGTTATTTTTAGACATGTACATTCCCCTTCAACTGAATGCCTACTGAGCTATTCCTTATTGCAGTGTCTATAGCCTCAGAGATCTTCAATCGTATCTCTTCATTCCTTGGTATTTCGTATCCCGTTTCTTTGAGTGTTGATTCTTCCTGACTAATGTCTTAACTGTCCACTGAGCTATTCCTTACTGCAGTATCTATAGCCTCAGACAGCTTCAAGTGTATCTCGTCATTCCTTAGTATTTCCGTGCTCCACTTCTTTGCTTATTGATTCTTCCTGATTAATCTCTTAAACTTCAGTCTACTCTACATCACTACTACGTTGTCATCTGAGGCTATATTGGCTCCTGGGTACGGCTTACAATCCAGTATTTGATTTCGTAATCTTACTGAGGATGCTGCAATCTGACTGAAACCTTCCCGTACTTCCCTTGCTTTTCCAAGTACACCTGCTGCTTTTATGATTCTAGAACATTGACTATTTCTAACTGAATTTCGTTACAGAACGTAATTAGTCTTCATCCTCTCTCGTTCCTAATACCACGCCCACATTCTCCGGTAACCCTGTCTTCTGCTCCTTCCCCTATAAGTGCGTAACAGTCCCCCATGGCTATTACATTTTCATCTCCCTTTACGTACTGCATTACCCGTTCAACATTCTGATATACTTTCTCTATATCTACACTCCTGGAAACTGAAATAAGAACACCGTGAATTCATTGTCCCAGGAAGGGGAAACTTTATTGACACATTCCTGGGGTCAGATACATCACATGATCACACTGACAGAACCACAGGCACATAGACACAGGCAACAGAGCATGCACAATGTCGGCACTAGTACAGTGTATATCCACCTTTCGCAGCAATGCAGGCTGCTATTCTCCCATGCAGACGATCGTAGAGATGCTGGATGTAGTCCTGTGGAACGGCTTGCCATGCCATTTCCACCTGGCGCCTCAGTTGGACCAGCGTTCGTGCTGGACGTCCAGACCGCGTGAGACGACGCTTCATCCAGTCCCAAACATGCTCAATGGGGGACAGATCCGGAGATATTGCTGGCCAGGGTAGTTGACTTACACCTTCTAGAGCACGTTGGGTGTCACGGGATACATGCGGACGTGCATTGTCCTGTTGGAACAGCAAGTTCCCTTGCCGGTCTAGGAATGGTAGAACGATGGGTTCGATGACGGTTTGGATGTACCGTGCACTATTCAGTGTCCCCTCGACGATCACCAGTGGTGTACGGCCAGTGTAGGAGATCGCTCCCCACACCATGATGCCGGGTGTTGGCCCTGTGTGCCTCGGTCGTATGCAGTCCTGATTGTGGCGCTCACCTACACGGCGCCAAACACGCATACGACCATCATTGGCACCAAGGCAGAAGCGACTCTCATCGCTGAAGACGACACGTCTCCATTCGTCCCTCCATTCACGCCTGTCGCAACACCACTGGAGGCGGGCTGCACGATGTTGGGGCGTGAGCGGAGGACGGCCTAACGGTGTGCGGGACCGTAGCCCAGCTTCATGAAGACGGTTGCGAATGGTCCTCGCCGATACCCCAGGAGCAACAGTGTCCCTAATTTGGTGGGAAGTGGCGGTGCGGTCCCCTACGGCACTGCGTAGGATCCTACGGTCTTGGCGTGCATCCGTGCGTCGCTGCGGTCCGGTCCCAGGTCGACGGGCACGTGCACCTTCCGCCGACCACTGGCGACAACATCGATGTACTGTGGAGACCTCACGCCCCACGTGTTGAGCAATTCGGCGGTACGTCCACCCGGCCTCCCGCATGCCCACTATACGCCCTCGCTCAAAGTCCGTCAAGTGCACATACGGTTCACGTCCACGCTGTCGCGGCATGCTACCAGTGTTAAAGACTGCGATGGAGCTCCGTATGCCACGGCAAACTGGCTGACACTGACGTCGGCGGTGCACAAATGCTGCGCAGCTAGCGCCATTTGACGGCCAACACCGCGGTTCCTGGTGTGTCCGCTGTGCCGTGCGTGTGATCATTGGTTGTACAGCCCTCTCGCAGTGTCCGGAGCAAGTATGGTGGGTCTGACACACCGGTGTCAATGTGTTCTTTTTTCCATTTCCAGGAGTGTATATTTTCAACTTGCAACGTCGGCATGTATACCCGAACAATCGATATCGAGTTGGTTTGCTGCCAATTCTGATGAGAACAACATTATCACTGAACTGTTCACAGCAACACACTGACTGCCCCGAATTCCTATTCACAAGAAATCTTATTCCCGTTATAAATTTTCTGCTGCTGTTGATATTGCCCTATACTCATCTGAACATAAATCATCGTCTTCATTCCCTTTTGCACTTGCGCCCACTACATCTAGATTGAGCTTTTTCATTTCCCTTTTCAGATTTTCTAGCTTCCCTAGCACGTTCAAACTTCTGACATTCCACGCCCCGACTCGTAGAACTTCATCCTTTCATTTGTCATTCAGTCTTTTTCTCATGGGCACCTCCTCCTTGGCAGTCCCCTCCCGGAGATCCGATTGCGGTACTATACCGGAGTCGTTTGCCAACGGAAAGATCATCGTGACACTTTTTCAGATATCGGCTATATGTCCTGTGTATACACATCATTTGCCTTTAACGAAGTGGTTTCCATTGCCTTCTACATCATCATGCCGTTGATCAGTGCTGATTCTTCCTCATTTAGGCGTAGTTTACCCGGCCCAAGGGCAAAATAGTGCCCTGAAATTCTGTGCGCTCCTCGGACCTCTTTGACAAGGCTGTGAGCAGAATGAGGGTGACTTCTTGTTCCAGAATTCTTCACCTGCCAATGTGGATGATTTTTATTAAAATTTTAAGCAGTGATGGGGTTCGAACACGCGACCGAGGGCGTTTTGATTAGCAGACAAAGACGCTACCCCTTTTATTCTTTTTCTTTTCTACAAAGGAATCTTCCCGACGCCTAAAGGGACGGGGGTGATGGCAAAGTGGGCCGGTGCCGCAACGTGGGGCCTGTCCATCATTCCCTCCACCCAGGAACCAAGGAAAGCTTAGGGAACGTGGAGTAGGAGTACAAGTATAACTGTAATTTATTAATTTACTTTTTAAAATTATTATTAATACCTCCGAAAATACCTGGAAACTGACGTAGCAAGGAGGAAGGTGCGGCAAGTTGCCAGATTCGTTGAGACTATCGGTGCATAGCTTTTTGGAGAAGAACATTCCGGTGACCAGAGAACAACCGGTTTTAAGAGTGGCAGAGACATGTATTAACTTCTCACTACGGTGACACCACAATTCTGGGGTGGGTTAAGAAAAACGCTACAAAAGAAAATTGGTGAAAAATTGTGTTTAAAATTGTGGACATCTGGATTAGGGCGTTCATTAAGAAAGTGCCAAAAACGAGAACATTTTTCTCACCGCCAGTAAACAAGTAGTGAGCTGCGTGTCCACAAATCCACTTCACGGTGTTCGTCTTCATTTGTGGGAAGTCTCCCGAGTCTGGAAAGGGGAGCAGGTGAAGAGGTATCTGATGAGGAGTCGTACGGGTAAAGAGGGCCAGCATCTGTCACACCAAGAACGACACAACTATCGCCGATCATCACACCATGCGATGCTCGCCCGTGTCCACAACACTACAGCCGACACACAACTGGGTGTATGCAACGTGAATCACGTGAAGGCGTGACCAGGATACTTGCTTCCCGTTGACCGTAAGATACCACGCACAATGGGCGTCAGTGGCAAGATGGCCATCAAATTTGCCTGATACATAGAACACGTCTGGGACACTGTCGAGGCCGGCTTCGCGTCTGTAAACAAATGGATCCTAATTTATGGGAACTGCGAGCCTTTTACAAAGACATCTACACCACGTTACAGTTACTAAGGAACAGAGACATTGTTAGACAGGAATAATCACAGCCAGCGGTGGGCGCCATGCGTAGTACATAGAGGTATATAGAGGTGGAATGGTATGTTTATAACGTGCCATAGAACAGATTTCACCACATTGGAAAGTAGGATAACAGACATAAATGACGTTCATGTTCAGCACAGGTCAGACTCCCATTGTAAATGTCGACAACGGATTCTCAATAAGGAATATGTCCTCCTCGCGCACGTTTTTCATCTGTTACTCATGCTAGCTAACAAACTGTTGAGAAGTCCTTGGGGGATATTGTCCCACTCCTCTCTCAAGGTGGTTTCCCGATTTTGCACAGTTCGAGGGTATGTTATCGTTGCGAAATACGTTTGCCAAGAACATACCAGGCATGGTCTATAGACTACGTGGTCAAAAGTATCCGGACATTCCCCAAAACATACGTTTTTCAGATTAGATCCGTTGTGCTGCCACCTACTGCCAGGTATTCCATATCAGCGACCTCAATAGTCATTAGACGTCGTGAGACAGCAGAATGGAACGCTCCGCGGAACTCACAGACTTCGAACGTGCTCAGGTGATTGGGTGCCACTTGTGTCATACGTCTGTATGGGAGATTTCCATACTCCTAAACATCCCTAGGTCCACTGTTTACGATGTAATAGTGAAGTGAAAATGTGAAGGGACGCGTATAGCAGAAAAGCGTACAGGTCGACCTCTTCTGTTGACCGCCAGAGACCGCCGACAGTTGAAGAGGGTCGTAATGTGTGATAGGCAGACATCTATCCAGACCATCACACAGGAATACCAAACTGCATCAGGATCCATTGCAAGTACTATGGCGGGAGGTAAGAAAAATTGGATTTCGTGGTCGCGCGGCTGCTCATAAGCCACACATCACGCCGGTAAATGCCAAACGACGCCTCGCTTGGTGTAAGGATCGTAAACATTGGTCGATTGAACAGTGGAAAAACATTGTGTGGAGTGACGAATCACAGTACACAATGTGGCGATCCGATGGCAGTGTGTGGGTATGGCGAACGCACGGTGAACGTCATGTGCCAGCGTATGTAGTGCCAATAGTAATATTCGGAGGCGGTGGTGTTATGGTGTGGTCGTGTTTTTCGTGGAGGGGGCTTGCACTCCTTGTTGTTTTGCGTGGCACTGTCATAGCACAGGCCAACACTGATATTTTAAGCACCTTCATGATGTCCACTGTTGAAGAGCAATTCGGGGATGAGGACTGCATCTTCCAACACGATCGAGCACCTGTTCATAATGCACGGCCTGTGGCGGAGTTGTTACACGACAATAACATCCCTGTAATGGACTGGCCTGCACAGACTCCTGACCGGTATCCTATAGAACACCTTTGGGATGTTTTGGAAATTCCGACATCGTGCCAGGTCTCACCGACTGACATCGATACCTTTCCTCAGTGCAACACTCTGTGAAGAATGGGCTGCCATTCCCCAAGAAACCTTCCAGCACCTGACTGAATGTATGCCTGTGAGAGTGGAAGCTGTCATGTAAGCTAAGGACGGGCCAATACCAAATTGAATTCCAGCATTACGATGGAAGGCGCCACGAACTTGTAAGTCATTTTCAGCCAGGTGTCCGGATACTTTTGATCAAATAGTGTAGTTTCCAGGCCCAGCGAGTACAGAGGCCATTCCAGACGTGCAACATCTTCACATTCCAGTATATGACACGCCTCGGCTGTACTGTGTGGGCGGGAATTGTCATCCATAAACAGAAAATCGGGACCTACCGCACTCCTAAACACACGGACACGATCCACAATAATGTCCCTGCAATACCACTGTGCGGTAACGGTACCTCGCCAAAGATATATAGTTTTTTTCGGACATTGTGAATAACGCCTGCCCACACCATTAAAATTTTCAAATGTATGTGAATTGCTAAGGGACCAAACTGTTGGGGTTATCGGTCCCTAGTCTTACACACTACTTAAACTAACTTATGCTAAGAACAACACACACACCCATGTCCGAGGGAGGATTCGAACCTCCAGCGGGAGGAGCCTCGCAGTACCTGACATGGCGCCTCAAACCGGGCGGCCGCTCCGCGTGGCCCCACATCATTACCCATAGGCAGTTTCGATGGAATTCATTAGTGTTCTTTGATGTGTAAGGTGCTTCCCTCACTCTCCACAATAACTGATGGCCGGAATATGTTGCTACAGTGAACCTCGATTCGTCAGAGAACATCACTCTACACCACTGTCGCTAAACCCAACCAACGAACTCGTTATCGACGACGGCGTGGTTTAAGTGTCGCGCATTCAACAGGCTTCCGTGGATACAAATCAGCCTGATTTACTTGTCGCGAAATTATTCTGGCAGAGAGAAGTGTACTGGTAGCGATCTACCTAGGGGCAGAAATGTCTGTTCGTTTTCGCCACTAGGGTTTCGTATCGATCCTCAGCGCTGTGTTTTGGTCCTTTTACGACCACCAGTATGCTTTCGCGTAGCATTTCCAACTTCAACTGACTTTTCTATTCGGGAGATAACACTTTTGGGCATACCCATTAGATGGTTATTAATGGGTGAATGGTTATCTGGACAGTGGTTTGGAAACATAAATGGGGGGACGTTAGCCAATATAGAACTCTGCAGTCTACTGTAAGTTTCGTGTGACACAAAATGTTTCTGGTTCGCCACCCAATGCAATTAAATTTGGCAAAACTTAATATAAGAATATAAGAACTTGAAAGGGTACAGTACCGTCCGACATTGAAAATAGGTACAACATACTTCATTATTTTTGTCAGAACAACACATTTTTTTTGTAAAACTAACTCAATTTCAATTAATACAGCGAAGCCGGATACCAGTGTGGGAAAGAATGACAATTTATTTATTTAATTGATCACATGTGCACTCCCACAAAGTAAATCCCTACATCCAGTTTGGTGAGATCTGTGAAATGAATGAATGTATGGTCGTCTGCTAACCGCAGATAGTGAATGTGAATGTATGATCATCTTTGAGTCGATCCTTTGGCCACCTTTGGTGGGACCAAAGAGATGAAATTTACCTGAGCTTTGAGCGCCTGAAATGTGGCTGACCAATACGGTAGCATGGTCTTCCCCCCACCTCGACAGAGGTATGAGAGAACCTCAAGAACGGCCATGTTTCAACACTCTGCCGCTGGATCTTGTGCTGTTAAGACCTGTTTTAGTTGTGCTCCGTAATGACAAAAGAGTGGAGACCTGGTATGCATGTGGAATATTTAAGAGTAGTTTGAAATAATAATTTCTCTATTTCAGGAACTTTTGTGGGGAGAATTAAATGTCAGGCAAGTAATATTAATGGGATTGTAGTAGTCTTCGGAAGTGACCAAAGGTCACAATGAAACCACGTGTAGCAATAAGTTGAAATTCCTCCGTGTGCTTAAGTTAAGCTGAATTACTAGCGTGTGTACAATAAGTTGAAATATCTAAGAAATAGCGTGTGTACCATAAGTTGAAATATTTAAGAAATGGCGTGTGCAGGACTTGAAATTAGAGACGAGTACTTCCACGTGGTGAGTACTGTGTGAGTCTCAAACTGTGTATGAGACAAAAGATAAAGAGAAGTACTCGTCCATGGTATCAGTTGAGGACTCGCGTGTGTGATGAATATGTTCTTAATATTACTTTGCGTGATATGATTCCGTGTGACGCTAGATTCAAACTCTGAGAGAGAAGCAAGGTGAGTCGGCCGTCTATCCAGCAACGCCACTTGGCTTGCATTGCACAGGAAGACGTGCAAATATCACCAGAGTTCATAGTAGGAAAGTAGAATTACAAAGTGGGGCAGTGTCGTGTGAAACTGGGATAAATACTAATTGAAGTGGGAAAGCTGAAAGTGATAGTGTTGTGACTATGTAGTGTTTTGTATTCCATGTTGTAGTGTGGTGTATGTCATGTAATTTGGGTATGTGTGGTTTGCATGGGAGAGTAGCAAGGTAGTTTCAAAAGATTAGTGGGTTATGCTTGTTCCTTCGGTACTGCTCGGTCTGGAGGATAGTTTCGTGATGATGATTGTGAGAGTCGAAGTGTGAGAAATAATAAAAGATCCACCATCCTATCCAGAAAGTGCACTGTAGCGTTAAATAATTACGAGACCGTAATATAGAGATTCACCAATGTAAAGCCATGCCCACTGTGCGGAATTTCTCATGTGTTATTGTTGTAGGTTATAGAATTTGTGTGTTTAGGTTAGAGAATTTATCGGAATAAATAAGATAGTGAAAAGAAAAAGATTGGTGGACTTTTCCTTCGAATTGTATGTTGTCATAATGTCCCGAATTTATAATGTGTGCGCCATTCATATTCAGTGCGGTGGCCACGTGTTGACAAATGGCTCTGAGCACTATGGGACTCAACTGCTGAGGTCATTAGTCCCTCACGTGTTGACAAAAGCCGTTAAATAGAAAAGAAAGAAAATGTGGTATTGCCAGTGCGTAGTGTACAGTCAGAGTTCTGTAAATTACTGATAGAGCGTGTATCCGTTGCGCATTAATCATATAGGAGGATAACTTGTAGCTTAAGTGTGAGTACTAGAGTTCATGTTACTCGATAAATAAGAATGAATCCACTCGCTTGGCAGACCACTCACTTTGCAGGCCTGACTGCTTGATGCCACAGTATGAGCAAGGCATGTGGGAGCCTCTCAAACTAAACGAATCACTGAATTTGTAAGCAGGCCTAACGTGTTAATAAAAAGATCCAAGTGAATATATGGAATGAGTATACGGGAACAATTTAAGTATAACCGTTAAACCAAATAATTCAGAGCAAGCAGGAGCTTAAGCCTCAACAAAAGGAATAAGATAATCAAACAAAGTCTAAGAATATAAGGCCAGATTTTTGCGCTTCAGAAACGCTAGATGGGATGTAGTAAAAATAATCTTACAAAAAGGGGACAAGTTTGCCTGAGAAGCAGTCAACATAGTTTAACATACTTTATTAAAATAAACCATCATATTAAAAATTCACAAAATAATTCTGAACTATGATCTGTCGTTGCCTATTACGTAACTGATTAACTCACTTATGTTATTATTATACTGAGTACTGTGGTACATTGCGGTGATAAACAAAAATGAAATCCTCGGCTCGCTTGGGAAAAGTTGACACAAACGCAAAAGATTCACACAAAAGAATAGAGATAAAGCCGGCCGAAGTGGCCGTGCGGTTAAAGGCGCTGCAGTCTGGAACCGCAAGACCGCTACGGTCGCAGGTTCGAATCCTGCCTCGGGCATGGATGTTTGTGATGTCCTTAGGTTAGTTAGGTTTAACTAGTTCTAAGTTCTAGGGGACTAATGACCTCAGCAGTTGAGTCCCATAGTGCTCAGAGCCATTTGAACCATTTTTTGAATAGAGATAAATAGAATTTTGCCCATCACAGTAAGTCACAGACTCAGAGGTTCATCCCTGTCGCTATGATTGAATTATTGTGAATAAGAATACCTCGGAGCACTTTCCGACAAAGAAATTTATCTGCATCACATTGCACATTAAACTAAGCCATGCTGGCGCGAAATATTTGCAAATGCCGTGAACTCTCAAGGACACATAGGTAAATCGTAGAGATTAAAATATCAATTAAAAATCACTTGGAATTGAGAGTAAAACTTATTAAAGATGGTACTGAAATTACACACGGTGAAAATATCACCACGTGGTATGAAAAAAGTTACACAATCTTAAAATTGAAACAAAATGAAAAGTAGAAGAAATGAAACCACACACACACGCACACACACACACACACACACACACACACACACACACACACACACACACACGAGGAAAGTTCACACATACATTCCGGTTAAAATAGAAGGCAGACAACTGAATTTTAAATCGACTTGAAAACGGACTAGCAGATCAAACGTGTACTTCAGTCGGAATAGCTACATATCACCACACATTAACACACTCACCAGCGTCAAGTCGCCCACAAGAGTACCATCTTCATTCACCGAAGTTCCATCCTCGAGTGCCGAGAGCGCGCTCTCCCTGCAACGAACATCCCCCAAGTAGCCGGAAGTGACCAGAGGAATTCTTTCCGCCGCCAACTTAACTACTGTCGAATCACTGCCTAAAGGGTACAAATCTCTTTGCCTTGACTGAGAAAGCCACATTGGGTCCACTGATGCTACCACAGCAGACAGCTAGATGCTGTACTGCTATTATATATAAGACAAATTCAACACACATAATCACTCGCTGATTCATATACAGATAATACAGAGAGAAAGGAAACTTGGGAACACAAAATGTAGTTTATGTACATAGGATTAGAAGCGTACTGGAAAAATTGATACTTTAATTGGAGTGTGTACTACTGAATGGGACAAACATCAAGTTCAATACTAAATCACAAATAACTGAGCGCGACAGCACGAAATAAAAGTTAAATAAAATGAGATGAATCTAACAGAGACGTTCCACCATTATTGTGGCCACAGTAGTGGCACTTTGACCAGCTTCGGGCCGTCCAAACACTAGTCCACGATCGTAAGCACTCAAATCACGTATTTCAAACATGTTGCCGTACCACACAGAATGTCGTACTAATCGGTGCCACAGAAACCTTCATCAAACACCGCACTACCTGAACTGTTGAATGCATACGGTGTGTTCGGGCATAAACTCCGCTGCAGTTAACGCGTCCCACCGTCTGCATTTCCTATAACTTTTCAACAATTGGCAGTTCTTCCTCAGCAAGTGTCAGTTGATCTTAGCAACTGTCCAGAAGCACAGTAACGTAAAACTCCCATAAACCTTCCAAGGACCATAGCTCGAAGGATCACTGATGTATAGCATCCCAAGATGAACTAACACACTGTTAAACACGTAACTATGATTTTGTGGCTATCAGTGTATATCAGTATGGGAGTGAAGATTATGGGATATCGTGTTGGGGAGCTCAAGCGGATGCGAAGGGAAGCCGGGGAACACGGCTTTCGTGGTTTGCGGGGAAGTCATAGAACCATAAAGGTTCACGAGTGGAATTAAAATACAAGGCGAACGGGTATCAGTGATACGATTCGCTGATGACATTGCTATCCTGAGTGAAAGTGAAGAAGAATTATATGATCTGCTGAATGGAATAGACAGTAGTTGAATAAAAAATATGGATTGAGAGTAAATCGAAGAAGACGAAAGTAATGAGAAGTAGCAGAAATGAGAACAACGAAACTTAACATGAGGATTGATAGACACGAAGTAGAAGAAGTTAAGGAATTCTGCTACTTAGGCAGCAAAATAACCAATGACATACGGAGCAAGGAGGACGTCGAAAGCAGACTAGCACTGGCAAATAGGGCATTCCTGGCCGAGAGAAGTCTACTAGTATCAAACACAGGTCTTAATTTGAGGACGAAATTTCTCAAAACGTATGTCTGGAGCACAGCATTGTATCGATGTGAAACATGGACTGTGGGAAAACCGGAACAGAAGAGAATCGAAGAATTCGAGTTGTGGTGCTGGAAATGGAAATGATCGTATGGCTTCAGTGGTCGGGAGTTCCCAGGCGGGAAGTTTGGCCGCCGAGTGCAAGTTTTATTGAGTGCGACGCCACATTGAGTGACTTGCGAGTCGACAATGGGGATGAAATGATGATGAAGACAGCACAGCACCCAGTCCCTGAGGGGAGAAAATCTGCCACCTAAGCCGGGAATCGCGCCCGGGCCCCCGTGCGTGGCATTCCAGCGCGCTGGGTGTGGTGCTGCAGACGAATGTTGAAAATTAGGTGGACTGATGAGGTAAGGAATGAGGAGTTTCTGCGAAAAATCGGAGAGAAAAGGAATATTTGGAAAACACTGACAAGGAGAAGGGACAGAATGATAGGACATCTGTTAGGACATCATGGACTGACTAGCCTGGTACTAGAGGGAGCTGTAGAAGGCAAAAACTGTAGAGGAAGACAGGGACTGGAATACGTCTAGCAGATAACAGAGGACGTAGGTTGCAAGTGCTACTCTGAGAGGAAGAGGTTGGCAAAGGAGAATAATTCGTGGTGGGCCGCATCAAATCAGTCAGAAAACCGATGACACAAAAAAAGTAGTATAATATGGCGCCGAAAGGCACGAATAGCTTCTGTTCCGAAAGTCAAACTGCACAGTCATTGATATTAGCCTAGGTGTCTAAGGATGCACGTGACTGGTTGTGTCAGTCACAGACGACACGTAGGCTGCTATCAGTGAGGGTACTTGCTGAACAGAGGTACTCGTGATTTTTCGCACCATCTTGTATCACTAGTTATGGTTAATAACAAGTTGTGTAGTCTGAGAATTGGTGTGTCAGCCCAAAATCGGTAACCACTGCAGTAAAAATTGTATAGTCAGGCAAATGAGACAGTGTGTGTGTGCGTGTGTGTGTGTGTGTGTGTGTGTGTGTGTGTGTGTGTGACATTTCCTCGGTATTGAGCAGTTGCGGACATACCATCCTATGGCAGCATGCCTCGAATCAGGATGATCCACACATCATCTGTAATGATGAACTCTGGCACAGACTCGGATGAGCGGCCACGCCGAATATCTAAGGAAGTGGCGCCCCTCACTGGGCGGCTTCATTGAGGAAAGAGGCGAGCGCCGTCAAAGCGCCGACCGCCACCTCTGTTGTGCTACGCCGACGCGACGCGAAGCCCGAGCAGCCGAGCGGCCTTTGCGCCTTGTAGGCGTGGCCCGCGGCTCCCGTCACAGCCTGCGGGCTCGGTTTACTTTCTCCTCCCCGGCGGGGCGTCACGCTCCAACTACCCCGCTATTACACTGGCCGCCCCCTGTGCTGGGGTCGCCATGATTAAGAGTTCTCGCCGTCGCTGCCGCCGGCGTGGGGAGAAAGATATACACGTCGAACCCAATAAATAATAGATTGCCTCTAAGCTCTGGAACGCGGGGACCCAGGGCAGGTATGACGTGGCAGTCTCCGCCCCGCCCCGCCCCCTAAGAACCCGCTACGTTCTTCTGCACGTCGTGTCCCGCTTCAAGCTAACAGCCCGGGGCTGCAGCACTGCAGTATAACAACGTACTGTTAATGCTGATAATATCTGCAGCATTTCTACCTCAGCTGCCACTTCAACTATTGTATGAAATGCATGACACGCAGCTGTCTATATGTCCTTCTTCACAGTATCTCTACACAGCTTAGCACAAAAAGTTTTGAGACAGGATAATATATAGTAGTTTTAATGCTTCAAATGTTCTACATCGTCTGCTCCACACCTGGGTACAGTGTTCAGAGCATTCATACAACCACGTGAGACTGCCGCAAAAGATCTTCGGAAAGTTGTTCAGCTCGCACGTCATTGGCTTCTTTGTCGGTTGTATCATTAAAGCGTTGATCCTACATGTGAATTTCTGCACTAAATCATTCTGTGGTAGATCCGTATTGTTAACACCAGATCTCCCAAACAGTGACGATGTTTTTTCCAGAAAAGCATTGTCCACATTTTCCATTTTCCAAGTCGCGGCTGGTGTCCACATGTTGTTTCTGTTCGGGTGTCAAGATGAGCGCTAGAGACTTTGCACACACTTTTCTCTTCTTCGAAACGTTCTGGACAATGTCTCGAGCACTTGACATGGAGATGTTACCTGACTGCGATATTTAACACAACGTTGACACAATGCCGCCTCACATTCACTACTTAACACTACCTGCTCAAAACTATCAGGGTCGAATACACATCTATCGCTTACAGTTGCCAGTTCAAGCTACCATCGAAGTACCCTACTAAAGTCACGAATAAAACCAGTTTCTGAACTTTTTGGACTGACAGAGCGTTTATCCTATTTCTATGTCTAGAGTCGTTTTTTTGTAACACGTTTTAGTATCGACAATATAGGAATTGTGAGTCCGCCTTGATGCGAAGCACTATTCGTTCTTTGTTTACTTATGTGTTCCCCGAACTAGTTTCAGCGACAAAAATCACCGTCATGAGTGGGTTCTTGAAATCAAAGACATGCAGAAAAGAACATTATTACATATCTACTGTTCGTTTTTTGAATATAGTTTTCTGTGGATACTTTCATACTACCTTGTTTCTTTTACGTTATAGCATGCTAGTAAGAATTGTTGTCGCTGTTTGTGGCATATTTTCTGTCCTTTATCTGTTGCGATTTTTCTCGGCACACATCATGTCACCTGCTACTGTGTGAGCGGCTAAAAGGTGAACTTAACGTATGTCAGAGTTATACACTTGGGATTGTGGTAGTGTTGTGGATACTATTTTCGTGCGTACTAGGTTGTAACTTAACTTGACATGCACTCGTATTCGTTGGACGGCATGCAGCTAATGTTATGCACAGAAAGCAAAACTATCGCACTTTGTTTATGATCCACAACATTACGCCATCTATCTGTTCGCGTGTGTCGCGAGAAATGAAAACTATAGCGGGCGTTCTGATGACTTCTGTTCCTTTTCTATGTTTCTGTGTGTGATGGGGGAAATGGTTCTTTTGCGTGTGTGTGCTTTCTGTTCTTTGTTCTGGGTCAATTCTCTCAAAGCGGTAAAGAGTGTGTTCCTGCAAAGTGTTGTGTTTTCATTTATTACGTTTATCTCTTCTACTATAGCCTTTTCTATGTAGTAATTTTCTTCTGTTGTTAGTTTTTGGCATAGACCGTCTCTATGTTTCAGGATGTGTAGATCGCTTTCGATATTACTGCTGTTATGTGTTAGTATATATTAACCCCGAATGCATTAATCAGTACTATATCTTTGGTTTATTTTTCATAAAAAATAACTGTGGTGAGTTATTGTTCAAATTTTATTACAACTAGCTGATGATCAATTCTAAGTTTTAACTGTGCTTTCACATCTGACACGACATATTTTGACTAAGGATGCTTCTTCTAATATTCAGCAGTTCTGATGGGCTGTATTGATAACACTGTTATATTGATATCAAATTAGATGATACGTAAATAACACCTGGACTTCTGTATTAGGCTATACCACATCATGGATAAATGATTGCTCTCTATGCACTTATTGTTTAGTGATTCTTTCTTTTTTGTGCGTATGTGTGTGCGTGTGTGTGTGTGTGTGTGTGTGTGTGTGTGTGTGTGTGTCTGTGTACAGATACTATGATATACACGGCCGAAAAACAATTAGTACACATCGAAAGACGACGTCTATTTTGATACCTTGACGGCATTTGCCACAAGGGAGTAGATGTACTGATAATGGTTTCAACGTCGTCTACGAACAGAACGCATAGTGGCACAGCCACCAGAGCGCCAGCTGTGTTTATAACAGGGAATGCTTATGGCCAGAAGGCTGTGAACCAAGCAGAGACGCACTCTTGCATCCTACAGAGCATTTTAAAGCGATAAAATTGTGTTCTTCCGTGTGGAGGGATGGTATTTCGGAGAATTGCCACACAAGCTGGACGTGCTGCGCTAGTTGTGTAACGATGCTGGTAAGTGGCCACGTGAACATTCTCACACCTGTAGAGGAGGTTCTGGACTCCCATGCTGCACAGACACCTGCCTGGATCGTTGTATCGTAAGGCCAGCGTTGGCGGACCGTGCTGCTCAGATAAGAGGGCCTGAGGTCCCAGACGTGTCAACACGAACTGTTGCGAATTAGTTATTAGCAGTGTAACTAGGGGCATGCACACCTCTATCCCGTCTCCACTCACCCAGCAGCACGGCTTGACTGGTGCCGTCAGGGGTTAACTTGGAAGATGGAATGGCACGCTGTGGTCTTCAGCTATGAAAGCTGCTCCTTCTCTCCACGCAAGTAGTTTGCGCATGTGACGTACAACCGGTGAGCGTTGTCTCGTAGAGTGCATTCACCCAAGACACACCGGCCGGCCCCATCCCAGGCCTTTTTGTCTATGGTGCAATACCTTACAGCCCTTGTTCAGATTTGGTGTTTCTGGAGGGGTCGCTAACCAGCACTCGGCGCTTGCGGAATGTTGTTAGACCATTTCTTTCGCCGTTCATGCAAACAGGAAGGTGATGTATTGTTCCAACAAGCTAATGCTCGCCCAGACACTTTCTGAGAGACTCAACGTGCTCTGCAAGACGTGCAGAAACTTCACTGGCCAGCACTATCGCCGTACTTGTTTCTAAACGAGAGCGTGTGGGTTGTGATGAAACTAGAAGTGACTCGTGCGACCAGTCAGTCAACAATTCTTACAGAATTACGCGAAGAGGTCGAGCAGGCGTGGCATCACGTATCCCAGGACGGTATTCGCTATCCGAAAAATGGACTGGTTGCTGGAGTCAGCACCTGCATTGCTGCCTGTGGAGGCTACACCAAGTACTAATGTGGTTGTCTACCTTAGAACCGCTTGTGACATTGATCTGGAAATGTAATGATTTAATGTACACCATATGCACTGTTGCAGCAGTAAATATGAGTGAACTCCGCCTTTTTCAACTGGATTTGTACTTTGTTTTCAAAGCAGCGTATTTCGTCTGTCAGTACTAGACATAATCAGTGGTCTAAAATATAAAGGAAATTATATGAATGAGATTCTGAAAACACCCTCCAGGCTGTGGCTGATCCATGTCTCCGCAATATCCTTTCTTTCAGGAGTGCTAGTTCTGCAAGTTTCGCAGGAGAGCTTCTGTAAAGTTTGGAAGGTAGGAGACGAGGTACTGGCAGAAGTAAAGCTGTGAGGACGGGGCGTGAGTCGTGCTTGGATAGCTCAGTGGTAGAGCAGTTGCCCGCGAAAGGCAAAGGTTCGAGTCTCTGTCCGGCACACAGTTTTAATCTGCAAGGAAGTTTCAGAAAATTATATAATTATTTATATTCTCTAGATTTGTAATGCTTCCTGTCAGCACATTTAAATTATTTAACTACTACAAATTGGAAACTGTACTGTGTGCATCTAATGATTGCTGAATGACTGGTAGACACGCGAAAAGAATAGAAAATGACACTACTTGGTGAATCACAACTGTATGTTTGTAAATACACCGAAGAGCCAAACAAACTTGTACACCTGCCGAATATCGTTTAGGGCCCCCGCGAGCACGCAGAAGTGCCGCAATACGATGTGGCATGCACTCGATTAATGTATGAAGTAGTGCTGCAGGGAATTGACACCGTGAATCCCGCAGGGTTGTTCATAAATCTGTAAGAGTACGACGGGGTGAAGATCTCTTCTGAGCAGCACGTTGCTAGGCATTCCCTACATGCTAAATAATGTTCATGTCTTGGGAGTTTGGTGGCCAGCGGAAGTGTTTAAACTCAGAAGAATACTCCTGGAGCCACTCTTCAGCAAATCTGGACTTGTGAGTTGTCGATTGGTCTTGCTGGAATTGCCCAAGTCCGTCGGAATGCACAACGGACATGAATGGATACAGGTGATCAGATAGAGTGCTTACTTGCGTGTCACCTTTCAGTCGTATCTAGACGTATCAGGGCTCCCATATCACTCCAACTGCATATGCCCTACACCACTACAGAGCCTTCACCAGCTTGAGCAGTCCCCTGTTGACAGGCAGGGTCCATGGATTCATGAGGTTGTGTCCATGTCCGTACACGTCCATCCGCTCGATACAATTTGAAGCGAGACTCGTCCTACCAGGTAACATGTTTCCAGTCGTCAAGAGTCCAATGTCGGTACTGACGGGACCAGGCGAGGGTACACGAGTGGGCCTTCGGCTCCAAAAGCTCATATCGATGATGTTTCGTTGAACGGCTCGCACGCTGACACTTGTAGATAGCCCAGCACTGAAATCTGCAGCAATTTTTGGAAGGGTTGCATTTCTTTCATGTCGAACGATTCTCTTCAGTCATCATTGGTCCCGTTCTTGCAGGCCGCAACGATTACAGAAATTTGATGTTTTATCGGGTTCCTTATATTCACGGTACACTCGTGAAATGGTCATATGGAAAAATCTCCACTTCATCGCTACTTCGGAGATGCTATGTTCTCCTGCGCCGACTATAACACCACGCTCAAACTCACTTAAATTTTGATAACCTGCCATTGTAGCAGCAGTAACCGATCTAACAACTGCGCCAGACACTTGTTGTCTTACATAGGCGTTGCCGACCGCTGCGCCGTATTCTGTGTGTTTACATATCTCTGTACTTGAATCCACTAGCCCATACCAGTTTCTTTGGCGCTTCAGTGTTTTTAGATTTGTTAAAAGTGCAGCCAGGAAACATCAAAGATCCTGTAATAAAATATATTGTTGTTTTAGTGGTCTTCAGTCCTAAGACTGGTGTGATACAGCTCTCCATGCCACTCTATCCTATGCAAGGCTCTTTATCTCTGAATAACTTCTGAGATCCATTTGAACTTGGTCGTAGCATTCATCACTTGATATCGCTCTACAATTTTTAACTCCACCCCCCCTCCCCCCCTATCCCACCCCGTTATACAACCTCCAATATCAAATTGACAACTCCTTGATATCTCATGATGTGCCCTATCAACTAGCCCCTTCTTTTATTCAAGATGTGCCCTAGTTCGGCTCAGTACCCCTTCATTAGTTACACGGTCTGTACATCTAATTTTCAGAATTGTTCTACTGCGCAGCATTTCAAAGGCTTCTCTTGTTGTCTCAATTGCTTTATCGCCCACCTTTCATTGCCCATATAAAGCTACAGTCCAGCAAAAACTTTCAGAAAACTCTTCTCATCACTTAAATTTTTAACCGATGGCCTTTGTAGTCTGGTCCCTCCAGCCTCCCCCCCAACCCCTCCCCCCCACCCCTCTCACTTAAATTTTTATGCAGTATCAAGAATTTTTTTTCTGACTTGCTATTGGCGCTCTGCATTTTATATCGTCCTTACTTAGGCTATAATCAGTTATTTCAGTGTCAAAGTAGCAGAACCCATCTACTACTTTTAGCGTTTCATTTCATAATCTAATTCCTTCAGCATCACATGATTTAATTCGACTACATCCCATTATCCTTGTTTTACTTGGTTCATGCCTATAACATCTTTTGAAGACACTATCCATTCCGTTCACCTCCTCTCGCAAGTCCTATGTTGTCTCTGAAAGAATCATAATGTCATCAACAGATCTCAAAGTTTTTATTTCTCGTGCCTGAACTTTAACTCCTTCCCCAAATTTTTCGTTAATTTCGTGCACTGCTTGCTCAAGGTCTAAAATATATATAACTAAATAAACACATCAAAAGAGTTTTTCATCACCTCTGTTTCGAGGGTTCCGAAACCTGTACAGAAAACTGGAATAAAGATCAACATAAACATCATTTCCGCGCTTTTTACTGCTCACGAAAACCACACATTGCATGTTGTACCACCATACAGCGAGACCTTCAGAGGTGATGGTCCAGATCGCTGTACACACCAGTACCTCGAATACCCAGTAGTACGTCCTCTTGAATTGACAAATGCCTGTATTCGTCTTGGCATACTATCCACAAGTTCATCAAGGCACTAATGGTCCAGATTGTCCCACTCCTCAACGACGATTCGGTGTAGATCCCTCAGAGTGGTTGGTGGGCCACGTCGTTCATAAACAGACCTTTTCAATCTATCCCAAGCATGTTCGATAGGATTCATGTCTGGAGAACATGCTGGCCACTCTAGTCGAGCGATGTTATCCTGAAGGAAGTCACTGTCGTCCACCAAAACGAGTGCCTCGCCAATATGCTCCCGATATGCTTGCATTATCGGTCGGAGGATGGCATTCACGTATCGTACAGCCGTTATGGCGCCTTCCATGACCACCAGGGGTGTACGTCGGCACCACATAAGGCCACCCCAAAACAGCAGGGAACCTCCACCTTACTGCACTCGCTGGACTGTGTGTCTAAGGCCTTCAGCCTGACCGAGTTGCCTCCAAACACATCTCCGACGGTTGTCTGGTTGAAGGCACATGCGACACTCACCGGTGAAGAGAACGTGATGCCAATCCTGAGCGGTCCACTCGGCTTGTTGTTTGGCCCAATTGTACCGCGCTGCGTGGTGTCATGTTTGCAAAGATGGGCCTCGTCATGAACGTCGGGAGTGAAGTTGT
Organism: Schistocerca americana; assembly: GCF_021461395.2. NCBI lineage: Eukaryota > Metazoa > Arthropoda > Insecta > Orthoptera > Acrididae > Schistocerca > Schistocerca americana. Next base: position 223,575,304 of record NC_060120.1, on the reverse strand, counting down.
ACATCATGCAGCCTATTGCGCAGTTTGAGTCGTAACACGACGTCCTGTGGCTGCACGAAAAGCATTATTCAACATGGTGGCGTTGCAGTCAGGGTTCCTCCGAGCCATGCCGTAGGCAGCGGTCGTCCACTGCATTAGTAGCCGTTGGGCGGCCTGAGCGAGGCATGTCATCGACTGTTCCGGTCTCTCTGTATCTCCTCCATGTCCGAACAACATCGCTTTTGTCACTCCGAGACGCCTGGACACTTCCCTTGTTGAGAGCCCTTCCTGGCACAAAGTAACCATGCGGACGTGATCGACCCGCGCTATTGACCGTCTAGGCACGGTTGAACTGCAGACAACACGAGCCGTGTACTTCATTCCTGGTGGAATGACTGGAACTGATCGGCTGTCGAACCCCCTCCGTCTAATAGACGCTGCTCATGCATGGTTGTTTACATCTTTGGCCTGGTTTAGTCACTTCTCTGAACAGTGAAAGGGACCGTGTCTGTGATTATCCACAGTCAACGTCTATCTTCAGAAGTTCTCTGAACTGGGGTGATGCAAAACTTTTTTTGGTTTGTGTAATTTTCGTTATTTTATAGGCCACTGATGATAACTAATACGAAAAGACGAAGCATCCAGTTGAAAAAGACAGAATTTTTCTTATCTGTATGCTAAACATGACTTGTGACAGCTATCGTCGGTCATGCCTTACCTCTGAGTAAAAGTGTTGACTGGAGCCATGAGCTCCTATGAAAACCGCGTGATTGTCGCTAAAATGCTGGATAATTTTCACAGTGGAGAGTAGATACTTTTATTCTCTTATTTACCTCCTTTTCTCCACAGCCAAGAGAGTCCTTCTCCAGAAATTTTATAAGGATACAACAACCGACCTCAATACTGCGCCCTTGTTCTCAGTATCGTTTACTGCCTACAAAAATTAGATCCTACGGAGTTTGGACATCATGTATACAAATTATGCTTTCTGTTACAAAATTATTTCAAATTACGAACGATGACGTTTCGGACCGCAGTGGATCCAAGTGCTTTGGATGATACACAACGTGACTGTGATTTTATCTGATTTCGGCAAGTAGTATTGCAAGAAATATTATATTTAAGCTGAGTGTTGTTGTTACGACGTGTTACATTCTACTGGTTGTGAAACTGCCTGTGTTTCTAGGGTTATTTTATGCTGCCGCTCTGGTACAAGAAATAACGGAAAAGAACATGTGTAGATGCACTGAGACACAAAACATCAAAACGGAGCAACAAGACCCGAGCCGTTAGCGTTCATATTTCGAAACAGATCTAGTTAAGAGACTGAAAGCAAAATTTGTAAACTGCTCGAAAAAAGTTTCCGCCACCTGGATATCACCGACCTTGTGAAGGAATACGCCTTATGAAACTAAGCTTTAAAAAATATGTTTATGAAATGAGTAGAAGAAAAACAAGTAAAATAAAGGCAGTTTGAAAGTGTACTACAATGGGATCAAATTATGAAACCGGATAATATTCAGTAACGTGTTGATCCGTCTTTTATATTGTAATATTATAACATTATTTGATTATTGTTCATTTAAATTTTATAATTTTTTTTGTTTTAAAATTTTCGCATATTGGAACTATATTTTCTGTGGATGTAAAGTGAAGTGTGCTATACTGTAGTTTTAAGTTCTTTGCATTGTATGAGAGTAATGCGTGTAAAATACGATGTAAATTGTTTATTACGTTAAATAATTTTCGGATGACATTTTGTATTTAAATACATTCGTGGGTATAAATTGCTCATGTTGATGTAAATTTGAAAATTTAAGAAATTATCACGCTTCAGAGCAATGTAAGAAATAGGTGTTATGTAAAAGCCAGTATCCTTTTGTTTGAAACGAAAGTGGCTCTGGCAAGGGCGAATTGGCACGCTACCTAGAGCAAGCGCGGGAAGTAAGCCACACAGTCTGTAGGCAGAAATGATTGACACGACACTTTTGTGGAGCAGGAGGAGCTTTGCCAGCAGATTTACACAAAAATACTTCGGATGAAGGCTGCAAACCGCTTATGGGCTTATGGCATAGCTGCGAGTTGTTGGGCTACTGTACGTAAAGAAGAGAAATTCAGCCCATACAGCAAGACTCTTGCTGGCTGTACTGTGGATAGTGTAGCCGTCATAATTGGTCGCCACACCCAAGCCTACAACCACTAGATAAGATTTTTTTTTTTTTTGCATTTTTACTTTTGCACAGCGTGAACCATTAATTTAAACTGTGTTTTAATAATCATTCTTTAACTTTAAAGAAAGTGGTTCACCCTGTTATTTCATCCTAATCATACACCTATATAGGGTTCGTTTCTGGTGTTAGATTAATCCGAGTATCCTATTTTACAGGCTTATGAAGTGCCAAATTAATATAAAGAGGCACCATTTAAATTGTTTTTGTGTTTTCTTAAGTACTGAAAAGTCTTATAGTAAAAGTTTGTTTATGTAAAAGTCAATCAGAGTGTAGCCAAATTATTAGAAACTGTTAAATGTCTATACAGAGTTAATTCAAACAATAAAGTTTTTGAAAGTAAATTCTAGTAAGAAAGAGGTTTTCTTAAAGCGAAATGTTCAATAGAAAAAGTGTGTGCTTGAGTATCTAAATATTTTAGTATTTATATTTGTTGATTATGGAAATTGCTTTTCTAAAGGTCCCCCTCACAAAATTTTTGTAGCTTCCTTGAAGTTATCTACCGGGATTTTTCTCTCTTAAAAAAGCGTAGTGTGCAAGGGTGTAGTCCAACATTGTTTAAGCGGAGTAATATTTATTTGAAGAACCATATAAAACAGTAGCGAGAAGATCGGCAAACTTCATACTACTGCTTTTCCAATACTTCACTGTTTCATTGCCTGGATAAGCTGGCGCTCATTAGTTCATGTATTAAACCACTAAATGAATTTGGAACTGAGTTGTCCTAGCTTCAGTATAATATTATTCATACTGCGTTTCTATTTAATCGCTGGGAAAGATCTTAGGAAAAGAAGTGAATAGTCTGATTTACTTTTCCATTGGGCACAACACACGGTCAAATCCTGTAAAAGGGGTAACTCTATTGATTAGTTTTTCCTATAAACAGGACTATCCTCTCATAGTGTATTTTATTTGGAAACTAAACTAAATTATTTCATAAAAATGTTCAGTGTGGATCACATCAGGTGCTACCCATGTCAGCAAATACAAAACGCCATTCCATTCGGTTGACTCTTGACGTCTGAGGAAATATGTTCACAAGATGAGTGCAGTGTGATCGTGCATTAACGTCCCACAAGTCCAACCATCACTGGGATGTTCTGGATAACAAATTGAATGATCCTGTTCATATACTGCACGGCCTTCAAATTACACCGGATAGCAATGGGGGGCGTCCGACGTCCACAGACTTCTTCGCCTGGAGCTCTGTAAAATAGATGGTCAATAACGAAGTTCCAAAGAGTTGGAGGACCTGTTGGAGGGAATTACTGATGTGTGTAAACCCACTACTCCAGATATGCTGACAGTAGTTAGAGAGTCTAACAGCAGTCAGTTCATCATCGATGCAGAGTGTATGAAAGTATCATGGTCCTCACTCTGCACATAATGTTCAAAAATCCACCAACAGAAATGTGACAGCATATAGTAATATATTCATTGTATTCTGTTCACAACCTTTGGTTCCATTTATTTCATTTAATATTTTAACGTATTTCTGATAATTAATTTATCCTACAAAATCTAATTAGTTTGTCATTAACAAATGTTCGCTCCCGAGCATCAGACGTTCTCATGGATATCTGTTTGTTAGATTTTCTGGGAGGCCTCATCTTAATATCGAACGAATGACTTTTCAGCAAAATAACACATTATTTGGTACAAAACAAGTTTATGCTTTCGGTAATTCTAACACAAAAGTATGACATTGCGTCCTAACCCGGCGGCGCGATTTTCCCTGAAGAGTGTCGTATACTTCCGTACTTCTTGTGGCAGACAATTCAACGTCAGAAAAAATCCTCAATACAATATTCCCGTATATTGGTTATTAACGCAAGTGCGAAACGCATTGCGGTATGTTTCATCAATCCTTGCTCACTGTTCGTCTACAGATGTCTTTAACGTCACAAGTAATTGGAGATGAAAGAGTTAAGCGTGAGGCCAATGTATGAAATGCGTTCAATAAGTAAACCAACACTGTTTCCGAAAGTAGGTTGATTTTATTCAGGATTCCCGTAAACCATATTTTTCCCACTCTTTTGGCTACAAAACCCTATTTTTCAACATAATCTCCGTTCAAAGCGATGGCCTTACGCCACTTTACTGGGCGGGTCTTTATACTCGCATGGTACCACTTTACCAGCGATGTTAAATGGGAGGGCCTGTATGTCCACGTGGTTTCACTTTACCAGTCGATATCGGAGCCAGCGTCTTGTAGCATCAATAACATTCCATCATCCATGTAATGCTTCCCGCGGAGGGCATCCTCCATAGGGCCAAACGGATGAAAGCCGGAAGTTACGAGATTGGACTATAGGGTGAATGAGATGGGTGGGGGGGGGGGGGGGGGGAGGGCACACACCGTTGGGAACCCAACTGGTGGGCGAGCGTGTCAGCACTACCAATAGGGACGTCCATTCGTGCAACGAGGTGTTTGCTTGTGATCGATCAGTAACCTTGAACGAGAGGAAATATCAAGCAAAACTCCTCTGGCGGTATATATTTCATATTTTTACCATGTGACCAGTTTCGCCGTTTCACTATGCCATTTTCAGGTCTCCTGATCGACATGTAGGTAGAATCCAATCTCACCTGTAGCCGAAATGGGGCCAGCAATCAGTAGCTGGCTGAGCCGTGTCGCGAATCGACCTATCGCCCCAGACTTTCGTGTACGCTTATCTTTGCCTAGAGGGCGTCCACAGGCGGCTTCTAAGAGGTCTCTAGAGAGCTAACTCTCGAACAGTCCACCTAGGAGGCAGGTGGTTCTTCGCTATAAAGCTCGTCGGGCTTGCGAAGCACTTGGCACTCCAGGGTTGACTGTTAGCTGACGGTATGATGGGAAGAGTGGCCTTTTCCACTGCGGCCTAAGGACTTGTGCTGAAAACCGCTGCCTGTGCCAGAGTTCTACTCTACGTGCCGCCAGGGGACCGCAAACTGCATGTTTACCTCTCTCCTTTAGTGCACAGTGAGCACCTTGAAGTAAGTCCTTACATTTTGCAGTCCACCAGCTGCTGAAACTACAATTACGACACGTTAAGTCAGCCGTGTGTCTTGCAAAGTGCGCTAACATGGGTAGTGCTCGTTAACTGGGCGTACGTCTGAGAGAAGCCGACAAGCGCTAATTATCATCTTGCTGTTTAAGGGGATACGGAATCGGATTTTGGGTTAAAAAATCGAATTTTTTTTTATTGGCGTATTATATTCTGCCATGTTTCCTCTTTAAAATGACGTATCATACATAGCTCTACTACAATTATAACTATTTTATTTTTATATATTTGTGAGATCGGGTATTGCGCTTTAGTTATACACGTCTCTCGTGGCTGACCATGAACTTTTTGGCAGTACCTTTAAAGTGACATGAATTCAAATATCCCGGTTTCCAGCGACTATTTATACACTAGTTGCCCGAAAATGTTTCTCTCTGGTTTCCTCAAGTTACTCTTTGACTTTGTGGCGGGACTGTTTTGTAAACAGTGTGATATAAGAAAGTAGTTGTTGTTGAGTTATTTCGTATTTAGTGCTTCATTTTTCGCAGTGAAAATGCCTAGAGCTAAAGCAAAAGTATTTAAAAAGCGTGTGAACTGGCAAAAGAAAAGAAATAATGATTCATTAGCAAAGCAAAGCAGTTCATCATCATCACTGTTGGAAAATGTGAATCCACTTATTACTGATTTGCCGAACGAACTTACACCAAATGAAAACAGTGCTTCTCATAAAAAACTAAGAGATTTGGAAGAGAAATATAATTTACTTGATAGAGGGAATGAAGTTTTTGAACTCATTGATACGAATATATTGTGTGAAGCTCTTGAAAACAGTTTGTGCTGCAAAAAATGTCATGGAAACGTTTCTCTGAAAGTAGAATCCCATGTTGGCCTGGCTGCCCAGTTTAATTTAATATGCAGTGTTTGTAAATACAGCTGTAAGTTTCCAAGTTCGGTTTCAGTAACTGTAAATAATGGATACAAGAAAACTGAACTTTATAGTGAAAATATTAGGTTAGTTTATGGATTGCGAGCAATTGGTAAGGGCAAAGCAGCTGGTGATATGCTATGTGGTGTTCTAAATCTTCCAAGTGCACCTTCAAAGTTTGAAGCTTACAATTGTGTACTAGGATCTGCAGTTGAAGATGTAGCACAGAAGTCAATGCAGGTTGCTGTGGAAGAAGCAGTGGAAGAAAATGACGGCAGTCGTGACCTCACAGTGGCGTTTGATGGCACGTGGCAGAAAAGGGGCCACACCTCCAACAATGGTGTTGTAACAGCAACTAGTGTTGATACTGGCAAGGTTATTGATGTTGCAATAATGTCTAAATACTGTAGGTGCACAGACAGGCTGAAAAATGAACACAGTGATGACTGTATTGCTAATTATTATGGTAGTAGTGGTGGCATGGAGGTTGCTGGGGTGAAGAAAATTTTTCATCGCTCTTCACAGTGGTATAATGTTCGCTATGTCAAATATCTGGGAGATGGTGACTCTAAAGCATTCAAAGAAGTTTTGGAAAGCAAACCATATGGGAACAGTGTAAATATAAGCAAACTTGAATGTATAGGACATGTGCAGAAGAGAATGGGTGCCAGGCTGAGAAGGTTAAAATCAGTTATGAAAGGGAAAAAACTAGATGATGGGAAAACCTTGGATGGCAGAGGAAGATTGACTGATTCCATAATAGACCACATTCAGAACTGTTATGGCCTTGCAATCAGGCAAAATACAGGCAATCTTGAAGAAATGAGGAGAGCTATATGGGCTTTATATTTCCACACCGCATCCACGGATGAGCATCCACAACATGGTTTGTGCCCCAAAGGTGAAAACAGCTGGTGTAAATACAATAGGGGACTAACAACAGGAGAGAAATACATTCACCACCACAGTCTACCATCAGCCATCATGGCAGAAATAAAGCCCATTTTCAGAGATCTGGCTGACAGAAGTCTTCTGATGAAATGTCTTCACGGAAAAACGCAGAACCCCAACGAGTGCTTGAATAGTGTGATATGGCATCGTCTCCCAAAAACAGTGTTTGTCGGAATTAATACACTACATTTTGGTGTGTATGATGCTGTGGCAACCTTCAATCTTGGAAATATAACTAAATGCCAGGTCCTTCAAAAGTTGGGTATGTGTGTTGGTTCCCGTACGGTACGTGCTATGTTCTTTATAGATCATCACAGACTAAGGCATGCTGATAATATAATCAAGACATTAGTGAAAAAAGCAAGACAGGTGCAGAGGGGTGCCAAAAGAAGACTTGAAGATGATTATGAAGACTGTGAAGGGGGTATTAGCTACGGATCAGGAATGTTTTAATCTTCTTTCTCCGTTTCCCGTAAGTTTACTTTTTACTTCATCTAGGAACATTATCTCAGGTACTGGTCAACCTAGAAGTCTGAAATTTTTATGACGTAGTGACATAGGTCCCTATTACATACTGAAACAACGATTTTTTAATTACTTGATTTAAAAAAGACTTAGGGGTGATAGTCTAGTAAAAACCGATGGAAAAAATTTACTTAAAAATAAATGTACAATATCTCTGTAAGAAAATACTTTGACAATAAACTGTTGTTTCAGTATTGTTGTAACATATGAATGCACATACAGTAAAATTTTTACCTCTCTGTCTCCAGTAGTTTGTGAGAAAATGTTCCCTATAGTAGGCATATATTAACATTGCGGGGATAGGTGATTCCGTATCCCCTTAAATCATTTGATGAGTTTGACAAGGTTCAGCCTCCCGTGGTAAACCTTCCCTCTAATTACGTCCTTGGTGTTTCTTGCGTTGGCCGTTTGGTGAGACAACCTGACATCTGTGTTCCTGCAGCCAGCCTCGTGGAGTTCGCCCTGTCTGGGCTCTCTTAGTATTAATGAAATTGTCTATTTAAGACCAGTAGTGCGCGTCTGGCAATTTCTACTTCTTGCAATTGACGAAAAATTATCTTACTTTGTTGAAGCTTTCTGTTATATCAGCAGGTATCAGGATTTTTTTTTACTTGTACTTTCTTGTATTGTAAAACAGATTGATATTTAAGGAAACAGGGCTGCTAATCGCTGAAAATAATCCCGAGAGTGTGAGATTCAGCTATCTTTTGCCACGCTATATTGCTTGTGTTAATTTAATTGTGTTTATAATGACAGTCTTGTGCATATTTTAGATCCAGTTAATTTTGGGCTACAGTGCGGCGTTCTTGTGGAGTGTCATGGAATCTATCGCCCATTGCAAACTGCTTGCAGTGTCAAAAAGTTGCTCTGAACATTTTGTAAGAATTCCACCTTCATATTTCTTATTGCAGTTGTTATATACATCTTTTCTAAAAATATCCTTTAAAGTGATGTAAGCGACTGTTAGGCGTGGCGCCTTATATCCCTCCTGCCTAGAGCCTGTGTATCAGAAGAATAACTCATGCAGCCACAGTGACAGATGGTCTGAAGCAGATTCAGTCGAGTACATAGTTCTAATTTTCATCTACTAGAGGACAGTAGCGGACGCGACTAAACAGAAAGAACTGTAATGTAGTTAACAATTTTGACCATCAGAGTCCAATAGTTCACAGAAACATTTAAGAAACAGGTCAAGAGACTGTTTTTGTGAGTAGAGGAACGAAGTTCGTGTCACCCCACTCTTCATTGTTGCCAAATTTATTCAAGATGGGGGATATAAGATGGCGGCGATAGATATGGCAACGTCGCAATCGCATCATGGCTGGAAGTTAAAATTTTGGCAGGAAGCTAGGTCAGTTGGGCTACTTCCACTAAACTGATTGCTGGCAGTACGAAATAATACTGAGAGAAAATCAGCAATGGGTAGACATGTCTCATAAGCTTGTCATGTGTCTTAAAAAGAGCGGAGTAATCATCTTACAAACCGCTATATGCTAAAAAAAACACGACCATGTTACCATCACAATCGGTCTTGGTTCTACAGATGCACACAATCATGTTAAAAGCTATACCCGCTTTATAAATCGACTCATGGCATTACCTCCGAATGAATTGGTTTTCCAGGCAAATACTGTGACACTGCATATAGACGGTGACTACTGGAGTGTATGTTACCAGATCAACAGTGCGCTTACATGCAGCCCACGATAAAATCACAGAATTTTGAAATCGATTTGGCTAAGGAATGTGGTACGAAACCGGTATTTGCAACTCCCTCATGCCACCGCTAGATATTTCTCCAGTATTTGTAATGTATTCTGTTTCGATGCCATGTCAGAGGTTCTGCTATATATCCTGTGGGTTACAGGCTAAGGTTGATTGAGAAGGATCACAAACCGTGGATGGTGTGCTGATTGAGGTCGTAAGACATGTACACACGCTTTTCAGATCTCTAGTGTTCCACTCTTCGGTAGAAATGCTGTCTGGGATTAGGAATCAAGTCTTTCAGTTCAATCACATACCTGTGTTGGATCCTATGGAGAAGTCCTTTGACGATAACTGTCACTAGTGAATCATATTTCTGGCACTCTCATATCTCGAAACGCGTCACCTATCTAGAACCTATCAGCTACGGTAAAATTTTAGATAGTCCCTATGCCTTCTACAACTACTGTCATTTCTGCAGCTTTACGCATGTGATTGTTCCAATTTAAGTCAGAACTGAGCAAAAGTCGGAGAGAGCTATATCCACCACCTTCTGCAACCCATGTAGAAACAGAGTGACCTAAGTTAGTGTGATGTTGCGAGTTTTGACCATTCGGTGGAAATGGGAACATGTTATCGTAGCTCACTCCATCCTGCAATACGCTTTGACTATAGAATTTCAAGAGTCGAATACTAACATGCCCTCCATGGAGTACATGAGAGGTTGATTAGTTTAAAAGATAAAATTTCATTCTCCACTAACTTAGTCCATTGAACAGCTATGACAACGTAAATGTGAATTTCACTGATGAAGATTTAGTTGTTTTGCTATTTATAACATTCGAATATATAGAGATAAGGATTTAATAATCACATATTCAATGTCTAAATGTTAATTATTTTGTTGAGAGTTGACAGTAATTGAACTTGGTTGTTACGTATCACTTGAGCTCTGAAAGCAGTGATAAATGTAGAGTGAAAAAGGGAGACGTTGTGTTGTCATCTTAGAAAAAATCCCAAACTCTCATTTATGTCAATTTGTGCATTCTTGTTATGTCACAGTAGAATTTATAAATAATTTCAGATGATCCGCACCTAACATTAGCGGTGTTACAGGGCCGAAATTAAAAGCTATATAGAATGTCTGCTTACCACCCTGGGCTTGAGAAGACATTAAGATACGTTATCCACTTGAGCGCGATTACAAAATTGCTTTACCCACCAGCACTTTAAAATAAATAACTACATGTTACATTGTTATCACTGCTTGATGGTGGTACATGTGGGAGAGAAGGAAATGGTAATCCTTCACCATGAGTGACAGGGTGAATGGCAGGTGGGATATGAGAGTATTGAATATTCATTCCTCTGTCTCTTGGTACTGACTCCTCTTCTCAAGGGAGGTAGCATGCAAAACTAGAACTCCGATGCATGATTTATGAATTCAAGCAAAAATAGAAGTCTGATGCATGATTCGTGTGTTCACGCCAAATAGGAGGCACACCAAACCTTATTGAGACGTTTCTGTGATGCATTCCAGCATTCAGTGTAGACGAACACTAGGTGCAACCCATGCATGGAGGCCACGCAGTATAGACGCGCGGTCTCAGGCATCTTTTCACAGTACGTGCGGCTTCCCCTGTCGGAGGTTCGAGTCCTCCCTCAGTCATGGGTGGGTGTGTTGTCCTTAGCGTAAGTTAGTTTAAGTTTGATTAAATAATGTGTAAGTCTGGGGACCGATGACCTCAGCAGTTGAGTCCTGTAGAAGCTTACCACAAATGTTACCCATGCGTGGAGCCAACGATTTATCTTGGACTTCAGCTCGACACTCGAAATACAAGGTGTATGCATATTACACTGTTTTAGGCAGTGGTCGCCTTCTTGAATCACATATAACAAACGCACAAATGCAAAAAGAGTTATCAAGTTTGCTACGGCAGGCGTGGGGCACTTTGGTGAAAGTGTACATGCGCACAATTTCTATTCTTCACCTCACAGACATTCTCTGCTGACCGTCACAACTCTCATTCCAATAAGAAGTGAACTAACGCAGTACAGGACCACGCTGCCGTGACGAAAGGCAACTAAAATCGGTTCTGGTCGCTACATCCAACAATGATCACGTGACTCAACAATCACTCACAGAGGACCACAATCACTCAACAGGGGAAAGTCCACTGGACTTGACGGGATACCAATTCGATTCTACACAGAATACGTGAAAGAACTTGCCCCCCTTCTAACACCAGTGTACCGCAAGTCTCTAGAGGAACGGAAGGTTCCAAATGATTGGAAAAGAGCACAGGTAGTTCCAGTTTTCAAGAAGGGTCGTCGAGCAGATGCGAACAACTATAGACCTATATCTCTGACATCGATCTGTTGTAGAATTTTGGAACATGTTTTTTGCTCGCGTATCATGTCATTTCGGGAAACTCAGAATCTATTCTGTAGGAATCGACATGGATTCAGGAAACAGCGATCGTGTGAGACCCAACTAGCTTTATTTGTTCATGAGACCCAGAAAATATTAGATACAGGCTCCCAGGTAGATGCCATTTTCCTTGACTTCCGGAAGGCGTTCGATACAGTTCCGCACTGTCGCCTGATAAACAAAGTAAGAGCCTACGGAATATCAGAACAGCTGTGTGGCTGTATTGAAGAGTTTTTAGCAAACAGAACACAGGGGAGTGTTATGAGACCATTGCTTTTCACAATATATATAAATGACCTAGTAGATAGTGTCTGAAGTTCCATGCGGCTGTTCGCGGATGATGCTATAGTATACAGAGAAGTTGCTGCATTAGAAAATTGCAGCGAAATGCCTGAAAATCTGCAGCGGATATGCACTTGGTGCAGGGAGTGGCAACTGGCAACTGACCTTTAACATAGACAAATGTAAAGTATTGCGAATACATAGAAAGAAGGATCCTTTATTGTATGATTATATGACAGCGGAACAAACACTGGTAGCAGTTACTTCTGTAAAATATCTTGGAAGCGGAATGATCATATAAAATTAATTGTTGGTAAGGCGGGTGCCAGGTTGAGATTCATTGGGAGAGTCCTTAGAAAATATAGTCCATCAACAAAGGAGGTGGCTTACAAAACACTCGTTCGACCTATACTTAAGTATTGCTCATCAGCGTGGGATCCGTACCAGTTCAAGTTGATAGAGAAGATAGAGAAGATCCAAAGAAGAGCGGCGCGTTTCGTCACAGGGTTATTTGGTAACCGTGATAGCGTTACGGAGATGTTTAGCAAACTCAAGTGGCAGACTCTGCAAGAGAGGCGCTCTGCATCGCGGTGTAGCTTGCTGTCCAGGTTTCGAGAGGGTGCGTTTCTGGATGAGGTATCGAATATATTGCTTCCCCCTACTTATACCTCCCGGGGAGATCACGCATGTATAATTAGAGAGACTCGAGCGTGCACGGAGGCTTTCCGGCAGTCGTTCTTCCCGCGAACCATACGCGACTGAACCGGAAAGGGAGGTAATGACAGTGGCACGTAAAGTGCCCTCCGCCACACAGCGTTGGGTGACTTGCGGAGTATAAATGTAGATGTAGATATAGACTGGCAACTAGTTTTGCCAGATTTTGCGAGAAGCATCCACCTAATTCACTTGCAGCACAGGAAGCCCTGTCAGACTGCCTTTAAAGGTAGCTTTTATAAGGCCCCATTAGTGTGACTGTGAAATGGAAACGCCTTATTTATTTGTAACCCTGGATTAGGAGGCAAAATTTAACTTACATTCTCGTTTTCAGCGCATGAAATCTATAAAGAACGGTTAGTTTCTTTTCTGTAAAACATGAAAAGTGAAAATATGTGGACCAGTGTTATTTATGTCGATAAATATCTTCGCCTTGATCTTCTTTGCTACTATTATAATTGTATAAAATTAAAGAGCACTAATGAAGATTTGACGCCATTACAACAGATAAGTACAATACTTGTACATATTCCAGTCACTTCCTGAGTGCAGGAAGTTGCGCGTTTGGTAACTCGGATATAGCTATCCTTAAATATGTCACTACGTAAAATTCAAAGAAAAAACAATTTCAGATCCTAGCTATCACCGTTATCTGCAAGGGGCGTCTTCCCCCGTTGTTCCAGAAAGGGTGCTCCATATATCAAGCAAAGTTCTCGGCTATGTGCAGCTTCCCCACAGCGGCGCGGTGATACAGTGCGGCTCCTCATGATGCTCCTAGGCAGAGCTCTGTGACAAACGACGGACTTTGTCATGGCGGAGATGCGAGTGTTTCCTGAAAATTGCTGCCGTTTGTCTTCGCTAACATCTCGCAGACGAACGCTAGCTGGAAGCAAATGAACAGCGGACTGGTCGGGGATCTTGGCAACATCGGCAGCTGAGGATAAGAATGATACGTGCGAGTTTGTTTTTAAATTTTCGTTACAGTACCTGACAAATACTCATTAACAGCACCTTAAACTCCAAATGTTAGCCGTCCCCTTTTTTTTTTTTTTTTTTTTTTTTTTTTTTTTTTTTTTTTTTTTTTTGGGTCGTTGGTATGGGCGGGTGTAGAATTGGTTATGTCACTGGGCTCGGTTTCGGCAGGACGAGGGTACAATTCTTCATCTACAAATAGGTATAAAGTGATTTACCAGAATTGGTACCAGGCTTTAAAATGCCACTTTTGTATGCTTCCATGGAGAGCCCATTACCGGCAGGAATAAAGGTTACGGCTTGGTTTATTTCGAAATAAAGCTTTCTAATTTGTGTTCACAGTCAACAATTCAAAATGGAGTTATACGTTTCTGAAACTAACTTCTCGCATTGACGTCTCATCGACAAGTGCATGTTATTAATTAGTCGATTGTAACCTTTATTATTACATGCTACACAATTTTTTCCAATTTAAGTTTAATAATGCAAGCTTTTGAGAATGAAACATTACAATATCAAATAACATCCTCTCTTGCAACCTCATATAAGCCTTGTACTGTTATATTACTGAATTTTAACTGTGATTCATTTACGAATGATTTCTTTAGGCCGTCGGACTGAAAGTTATTCTTCCCCGAAACAAAATGGTTCAAACTGCCTGAACACTATGCGACAAAACTTCTGAGGTTATCAGTCGCCTAGAACTTAAAACTAATTATACCTAACTAACCTAAGGACATCACACACATCCATGCACGAGGCAGGATTCGAACCTGAGACCGTACCGGTCGCTTGGCTCCAGACTGTAGCGCCTAGAACCGTACGGCCACTCCGGCCGGCATCCCCCGGAACATATTGTAATCAATGTACAAAACCACGTGGATTGTTAATCGTTTCTGCTAGGTAACACTTAATTGCAGTTATGAGCTGTGGCAAGGTAACGTGAAGGTTGCCGATCCAAATCGCACATATATCTTAGTGAGCAAGAAAATGGTTATAGTTTAACCCAAAATCTCAATCAGTAAGTAACTCTGTTCATTAATTACTTCATAAGTAACGTAGTGATCCAAGTTTTAACTGTATTATTGATTATTCACTTTGGTGTGAGACAGTAGGTAGCCAGAGAATTACTCCTTCCCATTAACGGTTACGAAAATATTCTGGACGGTTCCGAGCGTCGCAATATCTAGCTTAACCATGAAAGTTAATCTGCATCCCTACTTTCTTCATGTGGATATCCCCTAAATAACGATACACGTACATGAACATGAACTTCTCACTCTTTGCCTTGCAATGATAACCATATTTTAAGCAATTTTCATGTATGTTTTTGAATATTGCTGTCAGAATGGGTTACTTTTAGGATGAAGGTTAACCAATCATGAAATTCAGGTTCTATTACAACAGGGCGTAAAACTTAAACTTGGAAATTTTTTTAACTAGCCACAATTGGTAAATTTTTTTTCCAGTTAACATTTCTCTAATAGTTTTTGCTAAGAAATCTGACAGTTTTTCATTGTAATTATGACGGTAAGGCAACTTTTAGAAATCAAACCTGGAAGTAGTTACAGGTAACTTGCCTTTTGTCAAAATCAGTCAGCATACATACGTAAACTTAGCTTCCCACTATATTGATAAAAGAATGCACAAACAAGATTGGACCATGTGATTTATAACACTAAAGAAAGCTGTACACTACCTGGAGGTGAAGATGCATGAGTATCGTCTCATGCATGGTTCTTCCTCCAATCAGTAACTGACATGGAGCACTATTTAAACATTTCACATCTGTTCCAGCAGAGCCGAGGCTCAAATTTCTGGTAATTGTGTAGTCCTATCCAAACCAGGAGGTGCACTGTTTGATAGCTGAAGCCTGAGTATTATTTCGTCCTTTTCCATTGGAGCACTTTTGCCTCTTTCTCACAGAGGGCCTTCCATCCGTCTTTTGCTTTCGTATACTTATAATCCTAACAACTGACATCGTACTTGGGCAAGCAATATAAACAATATTTTTACAGGTTAATTTGCAAGTACAGAGATTGTTCGTACTCAGTACGTAGGTACGACGTTGTTAGATAACGTCGGGCGCCTCCCAATGTGGTGGATAGGTTGAATCCTTCCAGATATGCGTGGTACTGGGAAAAAGAAACGCCCAGGGTGGACCAAATACTATCAAAAACCACGAGAGTCTGATCTGGTATCGAGCGGCTGTTGGTCAGTGTTTGTTCACCTACTTGGTGTGGCCCTTAGACGTATCACATGATGTCAGCAGCTAAGTCTTATAATGATCTACATAGGACATTACCAAAATACAATCTTCAACTGGAAGCAACCATTGCAGAACAACAGGGAGGACTTCTGCTACCCTCACTTCCCCCAGAAAAATTGTGGAAGTCGGAATTTAAGTATTATCTGCCTGAAAAATTTGTAGAACATTTTTTTTTTTCTTTTCTTTTGAGTAATCAGTCTCCTGACTGGTATGATGCAGTCCGCCACGAATTCCTCTCTAGCGTCAGCCTTATCGTATCAGAGCAGCACTTGCGAACTATGTCCTTAATTATTTGCTGGATATATATCAATCTATGTCTTCCTCATCAACTTTAACCCTTCACATCTCCTTCTACCACCATGGAAGTTATTACCTGAGGTCTTAACAGATATCCTATCATTCGTCGCTTTTTCTTGTCCGTGCTTTCCATGTATTCCTTTCCTCGACGATTCTGCGGAGAACCTCCTCATTTCCTACCTTATCAGTCCATCTGATTTTCAACATTCTTCTGTAGCACCACATCTCAAATGATTCGATTCTCTTCTGTTCCGGTTTCCCCAGAGTCTGCGTCTCACTGTTATACAGTGCTGTGCTCCAAACGTACATTCTCAGAAATTTCTTCCTGGAATTAAGACCTACGTTTGATATTAGAAGACTTTTCTTGGCCAGGAATGACCTTTTTGCCACTGCTAGTCTGCTTTTGGTGTCCTTGCTCCGTCCGTCATGAGTTATTTTGCTGGCTAGGTGCAGAGTTCCTCAGGTTCATCTTCTTCGTGATCACCAATTACGATGTTAAATTTCTCGCGGTTCTCATTGGTACAGAACCGTGGCGAGTAGCGCTAGTTATGCTCCAGGCTTGCGTCGCTGATATCGACACTCTTCTGGTCTTCTATCTCTGACCGTTCCGCCTTTGGTTTTTCGATTTGGTGTGTGGCAGGGGGCTTTTCTCCGGTCGGCGTTCAACGAGGCAACATGTTTTGAAGGCAGACCCTCGTCTCGATCCGCTGTGCCTGGGCCTCTCCGTCCTCGCCGTCCTTGCCGCTTCTTCGCGCACCGGCTGTAAGTTGCTGATTAGCCGATGCGTTTGCGTGCGAAACGGTGGCGGGTCCGTCATCTCATGCTGGACATCTTCTCATCGAGAAACTGGAAGCATGAAGTTATGTATGATTCATTTTCTGCTGTTAACCTGTGAAGATTTGTGAAAGTTGTGGCGGCATGTTCTATGTACAGGAGATCAGTTGAGGATGGTTTGAATAAGAGAGTGTTATACGGAACTTACGAAGGCTTCGAAGTGTTGTTTCGGCTGAGCGGAGTCTAATTATTTCGGCAAATGCAAAAGGGAATCGAGTTTTACTGCTTGTTTTAAAGGTTCCTTGCAGTGTTGATTTGATGTAGTACGTTAACTAGTGTGTTCTTCGCCCAGTTTTGGTTTTAGACTTTCTTTTAATGTGAAGGGCAGAGCTTTTGTTAAGTTAGTGTAATTTTAATTGTTCTTTTATTCGGTGGATGTCTCACTTTGGTTTCCAGTTATGCTACAGATAGCCACGTAGTTAGTAAGCCTTGCATTGTCTTGAAAAAGGTGAATCACGAGTTGAATTTGTCTGCCGCGTGTATTATTTGCTATTGCAGAAATGGGCTGGTATGTAGGACAGATGGGGTTTGTCGCCTTGGCGGGCAGACTGAGATTGTGTGTGTGCTGCGCGTGTTTTCTGCCCTGGCTTACAGCCTGATCTTCTTCGAAATTGCTTGGCGGTTGCTTTCTACTCGTTTGTTCCGAGTACCACCGTGTATAAGCCACACTTCCATCCTTTAGTTAAATATCCGGCCTGTCCGCCGGGACGGACGAGATCGCTTCATAAATAACTCGAGGTGAATCATTAGTGTTGTGTAAATTTTGGTTACGTAAGCAATGAACTTGATAGTGCGCTTATGATGGTGACTGTCTGTGATCCTTTTGCGATCAGATCTAATTATTATCTTTAAAATAATGCTTGTTACATTAATTCATGATCTAATCACATAGTTTTCTTAAGTTTGGTGATGGACAAGGGTCCGAAATTCAGTGATGGTAACTCCATTTGTATCTTTTGAAAGAAAAGGGGCAGACGGTTAGTCAGTTGTATATTTTCTTAAGAGGTCAAAGGTCCGAATTAAATTTTTATATTGTTACTCTGATTCTGTGATTCTGAAATAATGAAATTTGTTCTTTAGTTGAAATTAAAATTATGTACCAACCACAAGTCTGTCCATCAGCAATGATCCCTAGCTTCCTATCTCCTTTGAGTAGCTGTGGTTGAATTGCAAATTTGGTTTCCCTGGCACGTAACTTGAGCAGTATTACAGCTCAATAGTTCTCATTTCTTTCGTCTTTCTTCGATTTACTCTCAATCCATATGGTGTACTCATTAGAATGTTCATTCCATTCAAAAATGGTTCAAATGGCTCTGAGCACTATGGGACTTAACATCTTAAGTCATCAGTCCCATAGAACTTAGAGCTACTTAAACCTAACTAACCTAAGGACATCACACACATCCATGCCCGAGGCAGGATTCGAACCTGCAACCGTAGCAGTCCCGCGGTTCCGGACTGAAGCGCTAGAACCGTACGACCACCGCGGCCGGCATTCCACTCAACAGATCCTGTAAATTCTTATTCATTTTCACTGAGGATAACAGTGCCGTCAACGAATATTTACACTGATATCCTTTTATTTTGAATTTTTATCCCTCTCTTGAATATTCCTTTTATTTCCGTAATTATTTCTGCGACGGATAAACTGAACAAAAGCGGCGAAAGTCTACATCGCTGTCTTACTCCCTTGTTAATCCGTCGACTTCGTTCTTGGTCTTCCACTCTTCAAAGTCTCTCTTGGTTCTTGGACATCTTTTATGTTACTCGTCTTTTCCTACAGCTTACCCCTACTTTTCGCAGTATTTCGAACATCTTGCACAATTTCACATTGTCGAAAGCTTCTCCAGGTCGATAAATCCTATGAACATATTTTGATTTTTCTTCAGTCTTCGTTCCAGTATTAACTTCAACGTCAGAGTTGCCTCTCTGGTGCCTCTACCTTTCATAAAGCCAAACTGACTATCATAATACTAGGTTTACAATTTTGTTTCCGCCGTTTTTTCTTGAAGTTCGAGACTTTATTGTGAAAAACTCACAAAAAATTTACGATTCAAAGTATTGTCCATCGTTGGCCACTGCTTTTCTCCTAGATTTAGAGCAGCATACGAATCCCGCAGTGTATAAACTGGTCATCTTTTGAGGGGAGCCATGGATCGATCCAGTTTTGCACATGTTCATATGACCGCAAGTGCTAGTCAGCTAGGTCGTGTGTCATAGATCGAGAAAGGTGGCAGTTAGAGGGAGGAATATCTGGAGAATACACCGGGTGTGGTGGAACTTCACACTTTAACGTTTCCAAGTACACTTTGAAGGGATTTTCGACATGGGGTTGTGCACTGTCATGCTGCAAAAGCATTTTTTCGTGTCTATCGCTGTAGTGTGGCCGTTTGTCTTTCAGCACTCGGCTCAAACACATCAATTGTTTTCGATAACGATCTCCTGCGACTGTTCCCGTCGGTTTCAGCAGCATCGAAAGCTTTTTCTCTTTCAGAACCATGCCCTTCTTCAACGTCAAAATCACCATTCTTGAAGCATGGGAACCATTTCATGCGGAGTTCTGCCACTAACAGGCGTCTCACCATAGGGCTTATCCAGCGTTTTATGAGCCTCAGCAGCAGATTGCTCCATATCAAAGCAGAAAATTAAAACCTCCCGCAGATGACGAGAATTGGGCTCAGAAGTTGACGTATTCAGTAGAGAATAACTTTATGATGCTATCAAAAATCGACTGGTGTTTTGATGGCATTATGTCTCGAATGCCTAAGCTTACTATATGACACTCACGACGAACGACTTGCACCACTACTTTCCACTACTGCCGTATCTTGCAAAACGGCGGAAGCAAAGTTTTAGACCTTATACATGAACATAGATAGGGTGCAGTGTTGCTCATAGAAAAATTAAGGAAGTTGGTTTTCAACCACCAAAATTTGTACGATCTTGTAATAAAAATGGATGCCCTGAGAGACATGCTGCAAGCATTTAAGTCGTTCTAATTGCAGGTGTTCTGTTTAATGTCCACACCGGCAGGGTAAAAGAACACGGTAGTGGTATAGGAGGTCACTCGATCGTCGTCAGGCTGCCTTGATGCTACCCTTCAGAATTTTGCCGTAATTCTGTCCATGATCGAATACACGGAAGACGACTGACTTCACTGCTTCTGGATCGAACATGCTCTCGGGAATATTTTGCGCAATGTTCAAAAGTGAACAGTCTTGCAGTAATAGTTTAGTGGAAAGCATGGGTTTCAGTTTCGATGTTTCATTTTGTGTGTCTTCCGTAGTGTTATAGTAATTGAAATTTGTGGGCAGATCTTATGGGACTAAGCTTACACGCTACTTAATCCAACTTAAACTAACTTACGCTAAGGACGACACACACATACCAATGCCCGAGGAAAGACTCAAACGTCCGACGGGGGACGCCGCGCGGACCGTGCAAGGCGCCTCACATTGCTCGGCTATCCCGCGAGGTAGTGTTATAGTAAACCGCGTGGCAAGTGACTTAAGTTAGTCACCATTTTATTAAGGTGATGAATTAACGGTACTTAATCAACAAACGACTCAACAATTATCGGTACTTCAAAATGGTTCAAATGGCTCTGAGCACTATGGGACTCAACTTCTGAGGTCATCAGTCCCCTAGAACTTAGAACTACTTAAACCTAACTAACCTAAGAACATCACACACATCCATGCCAGAGGCAGGATTCGAACCTGCGACCGTAGCGGCCGCGCGGCTCCAGACTGTAGCGCCTAGAACTGCTCGGCCACTCCGGGCGGCTTATCGGTACTTGGAACTTCCAGTAGAAATCGTCTCTGAACTGTATCGAGTGCTGTTTGTGAACTTTTCTTCACTTCAGTATTGAGGGACGTTCTGGGATTCATACCAGATAGGACTGATAGAAGGAATGAAGAAGATCCGAAGAAGAGCAGCACGTTTCGTTCATCTGGTTCACCACAGACGCCACAGTAAAGGTGTTGTGCATCACGGTATGGTTTACTGTTAAAGTTCCGGAACGCACGTTCCTAGAAGATCCAGTCAAGTATAGGTTCCTCTGAAGTGTATTTCGCAAAATTAGAGAATGTGCGATTTACATGGAATTAGGTTGGAGGGCCGTTGTTGGGAGAGTGGTGTGCTGTCCCCATACGCCAGCCAGAGTGGCCGAGCAGTTCTAGGCGCTACAGTCTGGAGCTGCGTGACCGCTACGGTCGCAGGTTCGAATCCTGCCTCGGGCATGGATGTGTGTGATGTCCTTAGGTTAGATGGGTTTAAGTAGTTCTAAGTTCTAGGGGCCTGATGACCTCAGAAGTCCCATAGTGCTCAGAGCCATTTGAACCATTTTTTTGTCCCCACGCTGCTCCTTACCGAATTCAGGGTCCAAGGGAAATACAAGCCTCGACACAAACTTGTGACGTCACACTAGTAGGTTTGTCCGCCACTCCACGCGAATGCTCGGGTCTGTGCAGGGTCCACTGGAAATCAATGTATTATTGAAAAGTTCCCGGTAAAAGTCTTAACTTTGTTGTGTGCTGTCGAGAGCTTGCATGAATTGCAACGCGCGGTCAAGAATTATTAAACTCGTCTGAAACAGTTACTTGCTCCCCGCCGGTGACGGCTGCTGGCACTCGTAAGACCTGCAGTGTCACGTACTGTGACTAATGCGCCACGACCTGTTTTTCTCCTGGGCCTCTACCGAATTCGAATGACGCCATTGGCAGAAGATTACACTGCGGCCACTCGGCCCGATAGCGTAGTTGATGATGCTTCAGAGCTCACGCGTTTAGCAATAACCGCTTTATTGTAATTCTAGTCTTGGATCACGTTGTTTATTTGCAATCAGTTTATTAATTTCGGTTGGTAATGACTTTCTCCAGATGAGTTCAGTCGTAATCCAATTTACAAAACACTCCTAAAAATACGAAATTAAAGCAGAAAACATCTGTAGAAACAACTGTACATCATATCCATACCTGAGTAAAAAATGTTTCGCATTACACATATAACGCTGTTATATGTGATGGTGCAATCAAACTCATCAACCATTTCGGCTTCGTCAAACAACAAAAAACAATAGTATGTAGAGAGCCCTACTAAAGCGTACATAGAGCACATGAAGAGAGACTCAGTTATACTGCCGTTCAGTGGCACGAAACGTGCACGTATCCAAGCCCGCTGGTGGTAGCCGCTGCACGTTACTTTCTGTAATTTCGAAGAAGTACATTCCTTATACTCAAGTATATAAAAACTTTGTTCAAATTTGCAAATGGTAGTGTAGAAGATGAAACGAAAATGATTGTACTTACACTTCAGATTATAAATCTAATTGGAAAAGAGGCTTTCTTAAAACAAAGGCCTATGTTAGTTTACACAGTCTCTTTACACAATCGAAATAATGTAATTACAGAAAGAATTACAGCTCACTAGTGAATTCATTATCAAATGTGGACGCCTGCCAGACGGGAGCTCACAATAAGCCACAGGAAGAACAGTACAATCAAATAAAAAAAATGTCATTGGACACCACAGCATCACTGCCACAGCCATAAAACGAGCATAATCGTAAAGTATCAGTGTGTTAAAACAGGTGTTATGATATTATGGTCTGAAAAGATATAGTAATATTGAGGCCGCATAAGGAACCCCATGCTGCCGTACAATGTAGCTCTTCATGACATTTCAAATGTTTGTCTCTTGTAAATAAAACAATGTTTATTTATTATCAGTAACTGTTCTTTCCGCGGTACATTCACGACTGGGACAGTAAAAGTGGGGAAATGATACTAGTTCTGAGAGTACCCTCAGCCATGTTAAACCATGAGATGGCTTGCGGAATGTAGACGCGGATGTAGACATAGGTGTACACTACATACGCTAGGCCACATACCGTACAGCCAGATGCTCACTGCAGAAAAGCTGGAGACGTCGATTTACAGTAACCAAACCTCTACGTAAACCGTCGGAATTGTCTAATTGTGACGGCATACATTGCTTCAGATGGTGAACATGGAGATCTGACGATAACCAGAGGTGGGAAACAGCCGAAGTTCATGTTAGTAAACACGGTATTAGTCGTCGAGACTGGATTAAGTCATAGTGTAAGTAGGCTGTTTATATGTTTGTGTGTTGGTAGCGCTATGTAGCGCTCTGCATTAATAACTCTGACAGCGCTGTGCGCACTCTGTAAGATACTCTGTTGCTGTTCGGACTCAGCAGTTGGAGAAGTTAACAGTCAGCGGTGATGGAAGTTGAAGGTGAGCAGCCAGTAGTGCTGGAGGTTGGAAGTGAGTGTTAGCAGTGGTGGAGGTTAGAGGTTTGAAATGTTAACGAAAGCGGACGAGCTGGACATGTCCGACATGGAGATTGGATATTATTCATGATTATATAATTTTTGGAACTGGATGTCACGGTCGATTACATAATTTTTGAATTGGTTGTCACATTATTAAGGTAAATACATTGTTTGCTCTGAACCAAAATCTTTCCTTTGCTAACCATATACCTATCAGTAGTTAGAGCCTCCAGTAGTAGAATCTTTTACTTAGCTAGCTGTATTGGCGCTTGCTGTATGGGAGTAGTTCGTGTAATGAAGATTTTTGTGAGGTAAGTGACTTATGTATATGTTAATGTTAGAATTTCCTCTGATTCAGGGCCATTCTTTTGTATTAATTATTTGAAGTCAGGTTATCAGTTTTAAAGCAGTCAGATCGCGTTATCCTTGAATATTGTGAGTAATTAATGAATAGGAAAAGTTTGAGTTCTGTTAGTCAGAGTAAATTCAGTAGGTCAGAAATGAAATGATAAAGGCAAGCAAAGAGACAGTACGTTCAGTTTCACTCAGCAGTTTAAGCAGGTTCACTTGCATTCAGTTTCACTCAGCAGTTTAAGAACAATGAGTAAGCATTCAGCAGTTTAAGTAAAAATCTTAATAAAGTCTGTTCTTTGTGTACAGAGAACCTTGCGCTGCAATGTATTTCCTTTACGATTCACTGTTTAGTTTTGAGGAATCGCATCTCAGATACTAGATCGTTATGATCTGGCGTGTCACACAGATCGACTCCAGCCCTGTTGGAAGCAAAAGCTCTGAGAGCAAACGTCGGCACTTGAGGTGTTCACTGAGCGAGCGGCGATAAGCTATCACCCGCCTTCCGGTCGGCTCCTCAGATTGCAGCGGAGAGCCGAATGAATCTCTTCCCATTTAGTGAATGCAAGTAGAGGATCTCTATAGGAACTGATGTGGATCTGACTGTCCTGAACGATACAAAAAAATAATAGTTTATGGCAGGGAGGAGCTTCCACCAGTAGAGGAGGAGGCCTTCATATAATTCAGAAAGAGAAATCAACCTGGCATTGATTTTTTGTAGTAAAACACTTGAAACTTCTATGACGAGCAAACGTTAAAACGTTAATGGTCTCTCTCTCTCTCTTTAATATCTGATTTCAATTAACAATACGAATATGGAGCAGCACAAGTCGTTTTACAAAACTTTCGGAATTTAAAGTGACCGCTACGGAATCTGAAGTACCTCTGCCGCCTATGCTGTTACAGGTTGTTTAAAAAGTGAAGTGTCTCACAGTATCACAAAATTTATTACTGATCAAATGTGTTCAGACACTTGTTGCTGGCCATTAACATGCGGTGTTTCCACGATTCGCCTTTATCATGGCATTCACTCTGCCGGTGACACTTTCAATGAGGTGTATGGATATCTGTGTAGGAATGTCGGGAACGGGAATTCAGTTTTTTTCAGGATCCGAGACCACAGAAGGTATTGATGATGGACGCTGGATCTAGAGCGGTCGTCGTTCTAACTCATCCCGGAGGTCTATTACTGGGCTCATATCAGGGTTCTGGGCAGGCCAGTCCAATTCAAGAATGTAGCTGTCCACAAACCCTTGCATCACAAACGCTACTTTTATAATATGATGCATTGTCATGCTGATAGGGAATCATCGTTTCCCACCTCTTCCTCCATTGTATGGAATACACGATGCTATAAAAAGAGTTTATATCCTTCCGTATTTAGCGGTTTCCCAAGCACAGTAACGTAACTTCACTCGAAACCAAGACTAACTGCTATGTACCGTAACACCAGCTCCACTGTACTTCACTGCAGGCATTAATGGCGATAACGGGAGGTATTGTTCTTCACGCTTTTCCCACTCCAAAACCCTTCCATTGGATTGCCACAGCCGGCCGGGCTGGCCGAGCGGTTCTAGGCGCTTCAGTCTGGAACCGCGGGATCGCGACGGTCGCAGGTTCGAATCCTCAGAGCCATTTTGAACGGGTTCCCAGCGGCTTCTCCTGAAACAAAGGCCAGATGACTAAGTGACGTTGACATGAGCAGCTGCCAGCTAGCGCGCTCCGGCAACTCTTCCTTGGGTGTAGACCTCCATGAACTGATGTTCGAATGCTTGATTGCAGGTAAATATGTGTCCAGAGTAGCCCCCTATTGAGATGAAATTCTTTAGCTACTGGAAATCACTGGTACTGACACACATTTCATCCAGGTCTGGCGTCAATCTTAACTTCTACATCTACATTTACGTGATTACTCTGATATCCACAATAAAGTGCCTGGCAGAGGGTTCAGTGAACCACCTTCAAGCTGTCTCTCTACCGTTCCACTCTCGAAACTCTCGAACGGCGCGGGGGATAAACGAGCACTTACATTTTTTTTGCGATCCCTGATTTCTCTTATTTTATCGTGATGATCATTTCCCCCTATCTAGGTGGGTGCCAACAGAATGTTTTCGCAATCGGAGGAGAAAACTGGTGATTGAAATTTCATGAGAAGATCCTGTCGGAACGAAAAAGGCCTTTGTTTTAATGATTGCCACTCCAATTCACGTGTCATGTCTGTGGTACTATCTGCCCTATTTCGCGATAATACAGAACGAGCTGCCCATTCTTTGTACTTTTTCGATGTAATCCTTCAGTACCTTCCGATGCGGATCCCATACCGCACAGCAATACTCCAGAATAGGGCGGACAAGCGTGGTGTAAGTAGTCTCTTTTAGTAGACCTGTTGCACCTTCTAAGTGTTCTGCCAATGAAACGCAGTCTTTGGTTGGCTCTACCCACAACATTATCTATGTGATCGTTCCCATTTAGGGTATTTGTAATTGTAATCCTTAAGTATTTAGTTTAATTTACAGCCCTAAGATTTGTGTGACTTATCGCGTAATCGAAATTTAGCGGATTTGTTTTAGTACTCACGCGAATAACTTCACACTTTTCTTTGTTCAGGGTCATCTGCCACTTTTCGCACCATACATACTGTATGCAAGTACTGCTCATTAACGTATAACATCTGAGGCTCTAGTCGATGCGGGTTAATTATTCCCATATGATTAGTCTTTTTAACTCCAGTTTTGTGTTGGTTACAGGAGAGTTTTGGCAAAAACAGTTGCGTGACAACGTATAAGTGGTCTGCTACGATGTTCATGTAGTCCACAGATGTTATGATGCCTTCAATTATTATCACGGATACGAAAGCCCACCGAGCGAGGTGGCGCAATGGTTAGACACTGGACTCGCATTCGGGAGGGCGACGGTTCAATCCCGCGTCCGGCCATCCTGATTTAGGTTTTTCGTGATTTCCCTAAATCACTCCAGGCAAATGCCGGGATGGTTCCTCTGAAAGGGCACGGCCGACTTCCTTCCCCATCCTTCCCTAATCCGATGAGACCGATGACCTCGATATCTGGTCTCCTTCCCCAAACAAACCCCGTGATGACTGGGTGTTGTGTGATGTCCTTAGGTTAGTTAGGTTTAAGTAGTTCTGAGTTCTAGGGACTGATGACCATAGATGTTAAGTCCCATAGTGCTCAGAGCCAACCAAACAACCCCAACCCCAACCCAACGAAAGCCCAGGTGAATGTCTCCATAACAATGTACAGCCACCACCGGCCTGCATCCGGGACGTGGTGCATGTTTCAAGCAGCGCTTCTCCTGAATGAGGTCGTATGCGGACACGTACATCGACCTGGTATAATAAGTAACGGGAGTCATCCGACACGTATCCATTGATTCATGGTCCAATCTAGAGTATTCTGTGTCCAACGTGTTTGTAATTGGTATTGCCGTTGGGTCAACATGGGAACACGTAGAGGTCGTTTGTTGTGGCGGAGACCCATGTTCAACAATGTCTGCTGAATGACGTGCCCCAAAACACTTGGGCCTACACCAGCCTTATACTCTGCCGTCATTTCTTCCATGGATGGCCGCCTATCCTACTTTAGGCAGCAGTCATGCCTCCGACCTCCATATTCACTGGTGAGACGTGGACATCCGACACCTTGCCACATTCGCGTGATTTCACCGCTCTTCAGCCGCTTTTCGTATATGCTCATAATAGCAGCACGCTATGTTTTTTCCTAGATGCTCGATCGCAGATACCAGGCCATAACAGTGTGCTCTTTGTCAAAGTCTCTGATGTCAGTGTATTTCCCCATTTGCAGTGCCTACCATGCCTAAAATGATTCCGAATTCGTCTTTTCTCCGCTTATATACTTTTCTTACTGAGTCACGTACCCGCGCCGCCACCAGGAAAAATTTAATCCTGCAGTGAGCAGTGATTATAGTGTTTTGGGTCATTATTAAGCAAACCGTAATGCACGGGTGTAAAAAGAAGAAGACAATTGGTCAGTACTTTCCACAATTTATTAATACTCAAAATATCGCCATCTGTGCCTTCAGGTGTCGATTTTGAGTGAAGTATGACAATTAATATTGATTCGCTCATCATTGTGGGGTCTCAACCTTAAATTTCTATCACATGGAACATTAATATCGCAATGTCGCATTGTCGTAAAGCTCACAAGTGCATTCAGTACTGCAGTTAGGTTAGCGATCAGTAAGTAGGACGGAAATTTTTGAACAGCAAAAACAAACTTTCAAAGAGCTGAGTAAATAAAAGCTTATGGAAGGTAAGAGGAGACGTGATGAAACTTCAGTTAAATGAAAGGAGGGTGCAGATACAAGAAAATCAACTTGTGTTAGAGGGCTCCGAGTAGCTTTTGTCTTAGGTACCAACATTAATATCTAAGATTTTCGATACTTATCAACGCACTATTTTCTTACACCGACTGTCGTCATAGAAACGTTCCTTGTTTACTAATTAATATTTCACTATATCTAGTACGTATCAGACTGAAATATTCTGTCGCAACAGAGCAGATTATAATTATTGTTAACTCGTCGGTTGAATAAACATTTCTAAATCAGTTAATCAGTTGCATCGAGTGATGGAGCTCCTCAAAAACGGATGTAATGTGTATACCCGTAAGAGAAAGTGAACTCTTCAAAAATGAATTATATTTATTGTCTGCAAAATTTTTAGCTATAGTTGATCCAGTACTACCAATAAAATATTTTTCTTGCGTTTGTAATTTCGTCGAGTTCCTCAATATCTCTCGTCTCTTTGCCTCCTATGGCGTTACTAAGCGTGTTTTCTGTTGATATCTTAGAGGAAAATTTTGTCTGCGTAACTCGTTACTTTCGAACTGACAGAAGGATCTGGCGCAGTTATTAAGTCATTTAGGAGGATCGGGTTTAAATTTTCTTTGTGTTCATCCAGTTTTAGGTTTTCCATTATTTCTCTAAACCGCTAATATGGATTTTCTAAGGTTTCTTTGAAAACAACATGGCCGTTTGCATTCCCAATGCTTGCCCAGTGTGACCTTCTGTTTTGCCTTTAATTACATCGTTGTCGACGGGACGTGAAACTCTCTCTTCAAGTTGTGGTTGGTCTTTTGTTTCTGCATATTTATGCACCCCCACAGTTAACCTGTTTCACCAACCAGAAAATATCGCCTTCAGAGGCTAGCAGTGCTCGCGAAGTCTGCGCGCGACTCCCTCCCTCCATACAGAATCAGGTACGCGAACGCTCTCGCCGTCTGCCTGTGACGTCAGCGGTGCACATCTGCTGATCCTCACTTGCTCAGAGCAGAAGCCGCCTTACGCAAACACTGCAGACTATTTCTGGAGATCCCAGAGCCCTAACTGCTACAAGCAACGTACATTCTGTAAGCTGTTGGCTATTTAAATCTGAATTTTCACCGTCTGCACGATTCACAATATTAATACACGCGCTGTAAATAACACAGCTCTTTGTACATTGCCAAATGTAGCCACGGTGAGATACCAGCCTGTCATCATCACACAAAACCGAAAATATTAAGCATACCTGATAGATGTTGCAGATACACTGTAAAAAGATCGCTAAGAAGTGTTTTATGTTAGCATAACCAAAATTCAGTTTATATCAACACATATTTATGTTCAGCCGAGAACGCTTTCTCTTTCTCACGTAATTAACGTGATAAAAGTGAAGTGTTCTTTGTTTAATTCAAATAGATGTTGATATTAATTAAATTTTGCATATTTTATGTTAATGCATGCTGTACAATATGCTAATTCAGGTGCCAACATGATTGCGATTAGATTTGTTTGTATTTCTTTTCAAATATGAAACGTCCAGCGTTCTCGTATAAATGGATAACCTGGAATATCCCACCAACAGAATATTTTTATTTGGGTAGTATATAGTCAATATTAATTTATACAAGTTGGTCAGAATATAAAGTGCATCAATCCATGCATTATCACGAGTTTAGATGTGGGTGGCTGGGTTCTAATGTGATCGTACATATTTCGTAGATGATTGTCGTGAAGGACATCCCAAATCCGAAAGACCGACGGCTGGTGACGAAAGAAAATAATTGGAGTAACGCATCAGCAAACGGTGTGTTGCCAATATGGAAACGAAGGAATGGTATATACGAACTATTTGTACATCCATTCTTTAAACTTCCACCTATTCCGCCATCCAGAGGAATGTATTGCCGGAAAACTTTTCCAGTTCAGTTGTAGATGGATATTTTATAGACCTTTTATAACCTCTGATTAATTCACAAACGTAAGACGTTAAAGCAATAACCATCTCATAACGTCACAATGTACTGAACAATGTTGTTGAATTTTTCATCAATCTCAGCTGCATGTCTTCGGATTCAGCAATTGATATTTGGTGTTGCCTACTCAAAACAATTTCTATCTAGTTTCATCAGCTAAGCAAAAATGTTTTCCTACATTTCTTAACAGTCCTTATAAGACTCGTAGTCACTGATGTCGTCACCATCTTACGAGCACTGTTGCCCTTGTCTGTGTTAACTCAGGTCTGTTTATTTCCAGGAAGTCTAAGACGTTACTTTCGAGAATTGGTTCTCTGTATGCTCGAAGCGATTTACGGACAAGACATTCAGAATAATGTCACACAAATCCTTGTCTCTGTCACTTGTTTTTATCGCACGACTCTCCCACGATCTGAAATTCGTAACGTCTCTCATTATTACAATACCGTGATTAAGGAACTTACTGACGAACTTCTGCAAGTTCTCTCTGAAGCGATCTGTCGCTACTGCCCCTGACGTCAGCGGAGTATAAAACATCTCATTACGAATTTTGACCCAAATTCGATGCCTAACTTCATCCACATTATTTAAAATTCGAAATACTTATTTTATCGAATCATTTACTGCTATGAATACGCCTTCACACTGGCGTCTAACCTACCCTTTCTATGAATATTTCAACCCGTATTTAAGATTTCGTTGCTGTTCACTTACACTTCAAACCTTTTTTTTTTTTTTTTGTTCGTTATACTATCACGACACTGTTACCTTCGATAAGCTAATTCTGGGACCTTATTATGGACGCTCCTGCCATTTTGGAAGATGTTCGTATTACAGACTTCAGGGAGGCAGAAAATCTTTGCTGTAGGAATGAACATGAATTTCACAGACTTCTGAGCCGTGGCTGGCTCATGCTATGCGCTGGATTAAACTTTCGTTGCAATTCTGTGTTTAGTCTCCCGCGGTTATCGCGATTATGCTGTTATCATCTCCTTCCGCAGGTGGCAGCAGCGGTGTGTATCGATATTCGCACTTTGAACTATCTTTGGCCTGGCGCTTATAGTTTCCGGCTGGGCGGTGTGCGACCAGTAGGTAGGTTGGTGTGGAGCAGCGAGGAATTCTCTGCGGGACGTAGTTTGGCCGGGGCCGTCGGCGGTCTCTACGCGGTGTCGTAGTGCGAGGGGCTGTTCCCATTGCTACGAGGTCCGTGGCTCACCGACCCTGGACACGAAAGTTCAGTTTTGATTTAACCTACCAGCAAGTCAAGGCTGTTCACATTGTGTCCGTTTGGAGTTCGTTGTCGGCTGTTGGGATATTCCTTCGCGTAACGACGTGGTTTTCAAGTTGTAAAATTCTAGGCAGCCTCCTGTGGAGTTTTACTGTTATTTGAATTGAAGTGCACCAGCGGAATCTACTGCCTTGTGGCCATTAACGTTCCGGTTATCTGCCCTGGCCGTTGACGTAAATTTCAGGCAGTGTAGTTTCTTCATCATGTTGTTGCTGTCCAGCACAGTGTGTAGTTTGACAGCTCCATGTAAGATAGGATGTGGGCGCCAATATCTTCTACGTTGTTCCGTTGAACTCATTGTTGTGCCCTGGTCGGGTGAAGTGGAAGTTACCTTGTCCGTGGGTCCGTTGACTGTCGGTCGGTTGGGCTGTCCTCGGATCGTATATGGTTGGCCCGACTGCCTGTCTCACCTAAGCGAGCGATAGTGTTTGAATTCCAGGCCGACTCTCGAACATCTGAGCGCACTTGGGTGTACTGCCTTTTTTGATTTGTTCTTGTTGTTTGTCCTTGTATGGCTTCTAGCCGATTTTTTTTAAAGTTTGTTTTGCCCTTGAGGTGTAAGATTCTTTAGGCCATCAGCCTAATTTAAAGAACTGATTCACGTAAGACCTTTGGCATTATAAAGGTTTTAAAGTCGTTCAATTTTATGTGTTGGGCCTTCAGCCGATTTTGAGTTTGAATTGTTTGGCCCATAAGGCCTTCAGCCTAGTTCAAGGAACTTTTTCACGTAAGACCCTTGGCATTTCAAAAATTTTAATGTTGTTGAATTTTAAGTGTTGGGCTTTCAGCCGATTTTGAGTTTGAATTGTTTTGCTCTTAAGGCCTTCAGCCTAGTTCAAAGAACTGTTTCACGTAAGGCCTCTGGCATTTTAAAAATTTTAATGTTGTTGAATTTTGAGTGTTGGGCCTTCTGCCGATTTTGAGTTTGAGTTGGTTTGCTCTTAAGGACCTCAGCTTAAATTAAAGAACTGTTTCACGTAAGGTCTTCGGTATTTAAAAAATAATTAATGTTTTGGAGATTTAAGTGTTAGGCCTTCAGCCGATTTGAATTTAACTTGCTTGCTCTTGAAGTGTCTGATTCTTTGGGCCTTCAGCCTCAACTAAAGAACCGTTTTAAGATAAGGCTTCGCCTTTTAAATTCCTTTTTTGGTTGAGTTTTGTCTAATTCAGAACTGTTTTACGTAAGGCCTTTGTTTTTTTTTAAAGAATAATGTTGTTTAACCTCAAGTGTTGGGCTTTCAGCCTATTTTGAATTCAAATTGTTTGCTCTGAAAATCTCAGATTCTTTGGGCCTGCAGCATAAATAAAGAACAGTAGTAAGACAAGGCTTGCCTTTTAAATATCTGATCATGCTTGCGTTTTAAGTTATTGGCCATCAGCCGTTTTTAAATTAAAGCGGCTTCCATCCAGTAATTAAGCCCCAAAGATTAAAGCTGTGTATTAAAAAAATTTTTTTTTCGGCTCTTGTAATGTTTGATCAAATAATAAAGTTGTATGTTCGAGTTTAACTGACAGCCCCTTATTTTGGCCCCTTTCCACAATTTAAACTACCTGTCCTGTCCTGCGGGTTAAGCTGGGCGTCTCAGCTTCGAACTAAGTAAGCCAGCTGGCTCTTCGTCGATGAGCCGGCCTGTGTGGCCGTGCGGTTCTAGGCGCGTCAGGCTGGAACCGCGAGACCGCTAAGGTCGCAGGTTCGAATCCTGTCTCGGGCATGGATGTGAGTAATGTCCTTAGGTTAGTTAGGTTAAAGTAGTTCTAAGTTCTAGGGGACTGATGACCTCAGCTGTTAAGTCCCATAATGCTCAGAGCCATTTGAACCATTTTCTTCGTCGATGAGACACGGAAGGTAGTATTTCCTGGCTCCCACGTTGATCCAGATTTTTTTTAATTTCCGGAACATGATCGATGCAGTTCCGCACTGAAGTCCAGTGAACAAAATGCAAGAGTATAGAGTATCGGAAGAGCTTCGTGATTGGATGGAAGAGTTTCTAGAACACAGAGCACACTACGCGCTGCGTAACGGAGAGGAAACTTTAAACGTAAAAGTACCCATAACCTTGGGTGTACACCAAGGAAGTGTCTGTTTTCGGATCATCAATCTTCCTCCTTTTATGAGTACAGCTGAATCCAACGTACTTAATTATGTGGTGGAGATGTTCCAGGCTCTGTCTTCCCAAACTGTTTTTACTTCCTACGGCGCCCTAGACTATTACTTAAACTATTCTTAACACATACTTTATTATCCTGTACCTCCTTCTCGTCAATGCTTTCCACATCTTTCCCTCCTCATTGATTCAGCAGAAAGCCACATTTCTTATCAATCACCAAATTGACGACGTAACTTTGTAGCACCACAACCCAAACACTTCGATCATCTCCTTTTTCGGTTTTTCCAAAGTCCATGACTTACTTATGATGATGTGCTCCAAGCGAGTATTCTCAGAAATTTCTTTCTCAAATTAAGACCCATTTTTCACACTGGCAGACTTATTTCGTCCAGGAATGCTCTCTTTGCCGGCTTTTTATGTTCCCCTTGCTTTGTCATTCGTTACTTTGTTTGTTTACAAGGTATCAAAATTCCATCAGTTCGTCTTCTAGTTGAGCACCAATTCTGATGTTAAATTCAACCCTAGTCTTATTTCTGCTACTCTTCATTACTTTCGCCTTTTTCGGTTTACTCTCAAGTCATTTTTCGTACTCATTCCATTCATCAGGTCCGGTAATTCGTCTTCATTTTCACTGAGGATAGCCATGTCATTAGCGAATCATATCATTGATATACTTTCACCCTGAACGTTAAGTCCACCCTTGAAACTTTCGTTGATCGTTACCTCATTGTTCCGCCTTTTAGGGGCAGTTCTCCGCCTCAAGGGCAAAAAGGGATTCCCTGAACACCTGGCTGTTCCTCCACCCTCTTTCACAAGGCCGTTGGCAGAACGAAGGTGACCTCTCAGATATACTGTCGGCAAAAAAGATTTATTGTTACAGCACTACATAAGGGGTACATGAAATGATTACATTTATATACGCATAGCACAACTGGTTCTGAAGTATCATATATCGACCAACATGCTGAAACACACATAGTAGTACGTGATGTAGCCTTCACCGGTGGCAATCCAGACACTGACCCTGGCATCGTTCATACACTTGGCAAATACTGTCCAAGAATACGTTATGCTACGCTTGCTCGGCGTATTCACGTAGTTGAGTATGAGTCGCACGAGTCACTTCTCGTCCCATCATATTCCAGGTGTGCTCGACTGGAGACAAGTCCGGAGGCTGTGCTGGCCAGGAAAGTTGCGGAATTTCTTTCAGAGCTCGCAGAGGTTCACAGGTAATGTGTGGACAAGCATTATCCTATTGGGACAACACATCACCTCCATGTTGCAAGAACGCCAAAGGAACGGGTCTAACAACATTATGTACGAGGGCTGGAACTTAAATAGTAGGAACTATTTGTTCACAGCGGATACAAAGAGTTACATGTTTGCACCTGTTACTGACCTTCAAAGTAGTCACCAGCGTTGTGTAGAACCCGTTGCCAGCGATGTGGAAAGCGTTTAAATATTAAAATACGTATCATACACTGAGGTGGGAAAAAAAGTCATGTGATAGCAATATGGGACGTATACAGATGGCGATAGTATCGCGTACACAAGGTATAAAGGGGCAGTGCACTCGGCGGAGCTGTTATCTGTGATCAGGTGATTTGGGTGGAAAGGTTTGCGTCGTGATTATGATCGCACGACGGCAATTAACAGACTGAACGAGGAATGGTAGTTGGAGCTAGAGGCATGGGACATTCCATTTCGGAAATCGTTAGGGAATTCTGTATTCCGAGATCCACAGTGTCAAGAGTGTGACGAGAATACCAGTTTTTGGGCATTACTTCTCACCACGGATAATGCAGTGGCCGACGGCATTCATGACCAAGAGCAGCAACGTTTGCGTAGATTTGTCGTTGCTAACAGACAATCAACAGTGCAATCGTAGATATCAATGTGGGACGTACAACGGATCCGTTAGGTCATTGAGGCGAAATTAGGCGTTGACGAGCTGTGACAGTAGATGACAGACACGAGTCCCTGTGTTAACACCACGAAATCGTCTACAGCGCTTCCGATGGGCTCGAGACCATATCAGTTGGTCCCTAGACAACTAGAAAACCATGATATGGTTATATGAGTCCAGTTTTCAGCTGGTAACAGTTGAGACAGGATTCGAGTGTGACGCAGACCCCACGAAGCTATGGACCCCTAGATGTCAAAAAATCACTGTGCAGGCTGAATGTGGGCTTTGTTTACGTGGACTATTGAAAGGTGGCTACACTGAGCCACAGCGCCAGAGATTGCGCCAAAGAGTTTTATTCCGCCGCCTCCACTGGCAGTTCTTGTCGAGAAGTCGTGGTGGAGAGTGCTTGTCGAGATGTGGCAGTAGTCAAGTCGGTGTTGACATGTTGTAGTAGGGAGTGCTTGTTCCATGTTTTATGCAGATGTTTGATGGGCTAGACAGCAGATGTTGTTCGAATGGAGATATTGTAATGATCAGAGTGCTTTTCGTCAATATATATGAAGGTAAAAAACTCCCTTTTCTTTTTATTATTTCAATGTCTTTAATAATGCGTCATTACAGGTTCAGTCAAAAAGCATCTGGCTTGTGTTCTTGTATTAGAGTGTAATTCTGGTTTCCTTACGCATTTATAGTATTTATATTTTTTTAAATTACTTCAGTATAAATGGTATTTAAAATTTCTTGTCTTATTGAAGAAGAACTGTGCCAAATGTGTACGTTGAATCACACTTCCACACACAGAACAGTTACACTTGTGCTTTGGTTTCGTACGTTTTATAGTTGCTGGGGACTTAATTAATTAATTGTGTTAACGGAAATTTTCATTTCATTCTTTGTTGTTGTTCTATGCAGTCAGATTGCGTACTAAAACTAGTCAGAGCCAACCGTTTACGAGACTTCGTAATCGGACAGACAGCGACGAAAATTAAAAGTATTTGCATTTCATATATATATAAATAAGCCCCCATGCACTATTCAGTGGAAATGATTATATTCGGCTTCTTCAGTTGGAGCCGGTCATGGAATTCGTGTTCCCAAACAACAATGGAGTTTTTATGGATGACAATGCGCCAAGTGACCGTGCCATAATTGTTTGTGATTTGAAGAATATTATGGTCAATGCCAGCGAATGATTTGGCTACCCAGATTGCCCTGCATGAACCCCATCGAACGTTTATGGAACATAATCGAGAGGTCAGTTCATACACAAAATTCTGCACCGGCAACGCTTTCGCAATTATCGCAGCTATAGAGGCAGAATGGTTCAATATTTCTGCAGGGAACTTGCAACGGCTTGTTGAGTCTATGCCCCGTCGAGTTGCTGCTCTACGCCACGCAAAAGGAGGTCCGGCGCGGCATTAGGAGGTGTTCCATGACTTTCGTCACCTCAGTGCATACAACCGCTCGTTCCATGAAATATCCATATGCACAGCCGGCCGTAATGGCCGAGAGGTTCTAGGCGCTTCAGTCTGGAACCTCGCGACCGCTATAGTCGCAGATTCGAATCCTGCCCCGGGCATGGACGTGTGTGATGTCCTTGGGTTAGCTAGGTTCTAGTAGTTCTAAGTTCTAGGGGACTTATGACCACAGCAGTTGAGTCCCATAGTGCTCAGAGCCATTTGAACCATTTGAAGGAGGGCGGAGGAGCGGACAGAGGTTCAGGGCACTCTCTTGTCCTTGGGGTGGGAAACTGCCCCTAAAGGCGGAAAAACAGGCAATGATCAATGGTATAAGTATGCAGACGGCTATGGAAACCACTGAATTACAGACACATAGTGGGTATACACAGGACATACGGCCTTAATTTAAAGAGTGTCATGATGATCTCTCCATTGGCAAAATATTCCGGAATAGTCCCCCATTCGAATCTCCGGGAGGGGACTGCCAAGGGCGAGGTGACCATTAGAAAAAGATGGAATAATGAACGAAATGGTAACGTTCCATGAGTCAGGGCGTGGAATGTACGAAGCTTGAATGTTAATTTCACTTTAACAGTAAATCCTAAACTATTATAGATATGATCAATATTCAAGTTTTTTTGGAACCACCATGAAATTTTATGGAGGATGACAGATTAAAATTACTGTGGCTTGATTCCCTGCATTACTACAGAATTAAATAGTTTTCATAAATGCTTCCCTTTATGGGCGATCTTAGGTCCACCATATTTAACACTGCTACATGTCCTCAGCCACAAAAGCCTTTTACTGGGTTTCCTTATGACGCAGGTTCTCGTCTGTCCCACTCGCACGCTACAGCGTTTAGGCCTCAATAGACAACAGACGCCTGAGAATTTCCCCATCTTATGGTGAATCTGCGCCCTTTGTGGCACGTGGTCCTGGACGACAGGGTTCGTTTCACAATTCCTGTAGGCTGACTCTTTCGGCCATGTATTTAAATGAGAGCGCAATGCTCGTTAACTCACAATCTGATGTAAGAATGGATTTATTGACTGCCTATTCGCGATCACGGTAGTCACATGCAAACGTGACGAACAGTTATATCGCGTCGGAAATTATCATAAACAGTACATACAGTATTAAAACGAGAACTAGCCTAACCAAGAAGAGAATTCTCCAGCATACTTCGCAGTGGAAAAGCGATAAAAGGATTTGCTGTAATAACTCGGTCCGTAACATCACAAGCCACCGCTGTCACCTCAAAACGCCACCACGCCTCTCCCCCAACAAACAGATAAGCTGCGTTCCTGTGCACTATCCCCAGTTAAAGACTAACAGAAGTCGGCAGCTCAACTCAAAACAGTTTGTTTCATTCCAAAACTATTTTTCTTTCTTTTCTCTTCTTTTCTTTTGCTGCTTAAATAACATTGTTTGAAGCGGGGCACTAAGTTACAGTGTAGCTTTTTCTTTAGTGTATTATTGTTCTTTTACTCAAACTATCTCTTTCTTTTACGTTAATGCTGCTGCAGTTGCATGTGTTTTATTTGCCTTTCGGAGGGAAATGTTACAAACGTCTGTGCACTTTTACCTTCAAAGTGAGTTTTGCGCATCTCAACGTCTGATACAGTCGCACGCCTAACTCGCGGCGTCCGCCATTAGTTACTGGGCATCGACTAAAAGAATTAAAGTTGCTTGTTCGCTGCTGGTCGAAGCTTTGCAGCGAGGGAAAATTGAATGTGACAGCTGTCAAACGACTCAACGTATCTTTACATCATACTTACACTCACATTAACTCACTTTCACGAGTAATAACCCAGTTGCTGATGATTCCAGGGGTAAATGAACAGACTTACAAAGTCAGATCTCGATTAACCGTCACTCCTGGAACCAGTGAGATAATCAGAGGAGAATTAAAGAAAAATGATGTAATATATCAAAATTAAGCAAAAAAATTACATTCGACATAGCTTTTATGTCGCCATATTGAATTTCCGACTCAGAGGGATGGATTGGGCATTATCTAGCAATACAAACCAAATGCTCCAAAAACGGTGGTCCTTTAAGGAAATTACCATTCATCCAATCACATTATTGAGCTTTGTATAAAAAAAAAAAAGCGCTGACACGTTTGCGTTTTGTAAGGCTCCTTGTTTATTAGATACGGGGATTACAAACATTAATTTATCGTCACCACTTTCGTTGCTGCATGGTGCAATGGTCACGCTGTCCTATGCCAATGACGCGTTAGTGGCTGTTTCAATCTTTGAGGCAAGGGGTTTTTGAGGCAGCATTTTACAGTGTGGCCCAGTCTTGTCAACATTGTAGAACTGAGCAGTTACTATTTTGTTTTCCGATACTTTTTTTTTTCAACAAACTTCCTTCCGGCACCGTCGCCAGCAGGAAGATTGTCACCTGAAATACCAACTTGCCTAAAGACGTGACGATTTTTCCACCGGTGCAGCCAAAATGCACGTACTTCTGATTGGCGACAGGATCAAAATCGATGGACGACGCTGGCTTGCTGTTCGAAGCGGAGCGCAGACTGATAATGGGACACATGGTCGGATAATCCGAGGAGTCGGTTAACGTGTTAATCTTCTGTAGTCTATCCTACAGTGTGTAGGGCATTAATAACGGAATTGTGTGTTGTTTACATAATTTAGTGGACCAATGTAAGGGTTTTGTTTCATACAGAAAATTGTAATTATTTTTAATATTTTGGATGTCGAGCGGAAAAATAAAGCTTGACTAGCATCTGAGTAATAGTGGGCAACATCTCTGCCAAAGAGGTTGCGCTGCGAGAAACTGTTAGTAGAACCTTTGCTTGTGAGTTGAGTGCAGTCTTGGATAGAGAGAGAGGAGGAATCGAGTTGTATCACGTGATGGAGTAAGATGTGTGTACGCCGTGCTGTGTGCCGGCAATAATTTTCTTATTTTGTTTTTCATTTATTGAGAGATATTTTGTAAATTCATTCAGATGACTTCAAAAGGTACTGTAACAGCGCATTTGCCGAGACATCAAGTGCAGTGATTAATTTCGTCAGGGACGTAGAACTGGAGATTTTTGTAATAGTGTGACAATGTGTGCTTTACTGATTTTTCTACAAAGATGGATAGCACACTTATCTGTAAGAAAGTAAAGAGAATTTTTTCAGGTTTTCTCCAATATTAATATAAAGTGAATTTTTAATATTTCAAGTGTTAAAGTATTTTGTTAATTGAAGACATGAAGTCTGTAAATGAGTCCGTAATCATTTTTGGCACTTTATTTTCACAAGTCCGTTTTGGTCACACAGATTTCTCACACTTTATTGCCGGTTTCGGCATACTGCCCTCCTCAGTTGGTTAAAATTTTCTGATGTAAATCATCGTCAAGTTAAACATGTGAGTACATGTTTAACTTGACGATGAGTTACACCAGAATATTTTAATCATCTGAGGATGGCAGTATGCCGAAACCGGTAATAAAGTGTAAGAAATCTGTATGGTCAAGACGGACTTGTGAAAATAAAGTATTTTGTCTTAGTCATGTAAAGTTTTGTTAAAATAGAGTTGCTTTATTGTTTTTTCATCAATCAGCATTCGTCTCCTTTTTTTAAGCTTCACATACATAATTTTGCTTTCCCGAGTTTCTCAGTAACAGAACTTTAATTGATAATGATCTCTGCAGCAATGCGATTTATTAACACAGACATTTTGTGGATGTCTCTATAGTTTATAGCACGCATTGCACATCACGTTGCTAGTAGCTTGAATTTTTAGTTTTTAGGTAACATAGAAGCAGTAGCCGCAGTAATTTGGGGATAGCAGCGGCACAACATTTATTCATTACGCAAACAGGTTGGCCATTTATCATTTACGAGTGATAAAATTAACATTTCAACAGTGACTTGCTTCTTAGACAGGGCATTTTTTTGTAGTTATTTATATTCCATATTTTTCTCGCAGTCAGCCGGCCGCGGTGGCTGAGCGGTTCTAGGCGCTTCAGTCCGAAACCGCGCGATTGCTACGGTCGCAGGTTCGAATCCTGCCTCGGGCATGGATGTGTATGATGTCCTTAGGTTAGTTAGGTTTAAGTAGCTCTAAGTTCTAGGGGACCTCAGATGTTAAGTCGCATAGTGCTCAGAGCCATTTTTTTCTCGCAGTCAGATTACTTGTATTGTTGCTAACAGGAAAGCTTTCTTATATATAACAGAACACACTGTACTGTCGTCATGAGCGTTGCAGTACGCCGTTTAATGTTACATTTCTGATTAGCTTTTACATTGCTGATCGCTTTTCAAGAATTAAAACATTAGTTACGAACTTAAATACGAGCTGTACTGTCGTCATGAGCGTTGCAGTACGCCGTTTAATGTTGCATTTCTGATTAGCTTTTACATTGCTGATCGGTTTTCAAGAATTAAAACATTAGTTACGAACTTAAATACGAGCTTAACTGTTTCTGTAATCAAGAGTTCAGCTTCACATTACGAAACAGACAAAATACCAGTAGATATAACTATACATTGCTATACAACAAGAAACTATTTAGCTACTTTCACCAGGCTGAATCACATTATCCCAATTCGCACAATTCGGAAGTAAAACGAGTTCTTCTGGAGCTCAATAATCAGACATAAACTCAATTAGTTTATTTGTAACAACACCTTGCATAAATACACGGTCTATTCGCTCGCTGCGAGGGATTAGCCGAGCGGTCTTAGGCGCTGCAGTTATGGACTGTGCGGCTGGTGCCGGCGGAGGTTTGAGTCCTCCCTCGGGCATGGGTGTGGGTGTTGGGATAACTTAGGTTAAGTAGTGTGTAAGCATAGGGACTGATGACCTTAGCAGTTAAGTCCGATAAGTTTTCACACACATCTGAACATTTTTTTCTATTCGCTCAGTATGTACACCGCTGAGAATCGTTTCCCCCACAAGGCTCTAAGCTGGATGTAAGCAGTTGTACAAAGGCTTTTCTCGCCCATGTTACGTTGTTTTATAAGTTTAACTACGGGATTAGAAGGCACTAATGAACTGGATTCATTTACATTGCGGTCTCGTACAGAGCGAGTTCACCGGAGCGGCACTGTATGTGAGTCGGGCGCGCAAATTGCGGGTCGCAGTGTGTTATTGAATAACTGTGCCGCGAGCGGCGCCCTCCTCGCAAATTCCCGCCGTCTCCTTGGGGTGAGCCGTGCCGAGCAGAGCAAGGTAATGGACAGAGGGGGTGGCCCGCACCCAGAGGGGATGATATCACGGCGCAGCGCGAGGGTGTGCGACCGCGTCCACATGCAATTTCCTCGATGCCGGACGGAGCTGGCCAGTGTCCGTCCGCTAACTAATTGCATCCCGCCAGTCGCCCTGACGTCAGCCCACCGGACATCTGGCGAGAGCCTCGCATTCGGGATTTAGCAGACTGGGGGTGGACTGGAGGCTCCCCCTACCCGCCAGCCGCCGTCAGATTTTCGCGTTATTTACGTAAGGTGCACCCTGACAGTTTGGGCAGTCACTGCGTCACCACTCTGCGAATTACAGAGAGGTGGTAAGCGGATTTGCCAGTTCAGGGCTCCTTTTACTAAGAGGCTCTTTCATCACTGAAATCGTAATGTGGTTACTCGCAAAATACTCTTTTTATGGAATATTGCTACACAGATGTCTACGTTTACAATTACACTTATCAGTCAGAACAGTCTGACCTTCTATCTAATAGCTCCGTATGTTCACCTGTGGTACGGATATCAGTGGCGACGCGTCATGGCATGGAAGCAGTGGAGCCTTGAAAGGTTGCTGGTAGCACATTTGCACACGCACCTAGTCCTGTAAATTCCGGGGATGGGACCGATGAGCTCTGACGTCAAGTTCAGTCACATCCCAAATGTGTTCTATCGGGCTGAGATCGAGTGATGTGGGGGGGCCAGCACATCAGCTGGAATTCGCCACTGTTTTGCTCGAACTACTCCATCACTCTCCTGCTTTTGTGACATGGCGCATTACCTTGGAAAAATGTGGCTGCCGCCGGGAAACATGGTCGTTATGAACGGTTGTACGTGGTCTGCAACCAGTGCACCATACCCCTTGGCCGTCATGGTGCCTTGCACGAGCCCCAGTGGACCTATGGGTGCACACGTGAGCGTTTTCCAGAGCATAATCGAGTCACCGCCAACTTGTCCCCGTCCAGCAGCACAGGTGCCAAGAGGTGTTTCCCTGGAAGACGGCAGATTCGCGCCCTCCCATCGGCTTGATGAAGAAGGCAGTGGGATTCATCAGACCATGCAACGTTCTGTCAGTGCACCAACGTGCAGTGCCGGTGGTCACTTGCCCATTTCAGTCGTAGTTGCCGATATCGTGGTGTTAACATGCATGACTCGTCACCTGCGGAAGCCCATTGTTAGGAGTTTACTATGCACTGTTTGTTCAGACACGCTTTTACTGTCCAGCATTAAAGTCTGATGTTAGCTCCGCCACAATTCGCCTCAGATCCTGTTTTCCAATCTGTCCAGCCTACGAAGTAAGATGTCTGTAACGAGGGGTGGCCGTCCAACGCCACAACATCTGCACTTGGTTTCACCTTGGTTTCCCCACGTGTTGAACATACTCGCCACAGCACTCCTCAAACTCCCGACATGTCCTGCAGTTTCCGGAATGCTTGTGCCGAGCCTCCGTGTTATCACAATCGGCACTCAGTCAAACTCAGATCGTGGACCTTCCCCATTCTACAAACGGAGAGCAGGCTCACTGATACCGCATGCATCGGACGTGTATCTGACTAGCTGTCATTCCTCTCTATCTCCTGGACAGGTTTATATCGATAGTAGATCGGTGGGCGTAATGTTCTGGCTGATAAATGTACACTCCGCAAGCCACCTATAGTTGTATGGTAGATGATACTTTGTGTAGCACTATCACACCAACTCCCAGCCCGGGCCGCTTCTTTTTCTGAGACGTACTGTACAGGGACTTAAAATCCCAATTTTAAGCTAATTTACTGCTTATCATACCTGTCTACGAGGCATGTTCAGAAAGTAAATGTACTATGTTTTTATCTTCTTTTCAAAACGTCTGTTTGAAAACAAAATTACAGCAAATTGTTGATTCATTTGTTGACTATTTTTTCACGTAATAGCAGCCCCATTCAACGCAGGTGGCACAAGCGTCCTTATACCCTCCGCGAAGAATTCTGTCGCCTTTTCCTTGCCTCTCTTCAGAACTTCTTTCTGCACCCGCTCGTTGGTTGAAAATTTAATTCCCCTCATGTGTGCCTTCAGGAAGGTGGAGAGATGACAATCTGAAGGCGCAAAGTCAGGGCAATACGGGGCATGTTTCAAAACAACCCAACAAATGAGTGCAAGAGCGCCTTGGTGCCTAAGGATGTGTGAAGACGCTGGTTTTTGTGCAACAGGAACACTCCTTTCATCAGGATTCCCTTCCTTTTGTTTTGGATGATAGTTTGGAATATTTCTTGGGGTCTCACGCTATCTTTGTGCAATGATGGTCTCCCCTCGCGCAGAATTTCGACAAAAGTGATGCCTTTTCGGTCCCAAAGCACTGAGATCAAAGTTGTGATACTGA
Organism: Schistocerca americana; assembly: GCF_021461395.2. Lineage (NCBI taxonomy): Eukaryota > Metazoa > Arthropoda > Insecta > Orthoptera > Acrididae > Schistocerca > Schistocerca americana. The sequence goes on along the minus strand of NC_060120.1, from coordinate 223,530,972 downwards.
ATTTTTTGGCAGATGGGTGACTGGTGTGTCGCCACTGTGGCGACTATCCTTTGGTCTCGGGTGTGTAATGATCCACCCATGTTTCGTCTCCACTCACAACAGAGCTCTGAAAATTCTCACATTCCAATTCAACTCTCTCAAAAAACTGGCAGGGGCTATTTACCCGATTTTTCTTGTGCTCTTCAATTGAAACGTATTCCTGTTCTCATATTACACTTGCAGGCATGCTGTTTGTTGCACCCGCTAAACGACTGGAAATAAAGAAATGCAATTTTGTGGTGCAGACGTTTAGTCAATGATGAAACACTACAAAGCAGAGGCACACAAATTTATTCGTTGACTAAAGGAAATGTTAGTGAGATAAGTGTATGTAACCTGGCTATTGTGCAAATTGTTGCAACGAGAACAGGAAAAAAGATAGCATCTGACTCCTTCACTGAGGTGAGTTTACCAGTTTCTTTCCTGGATGTTTGCGATCATAAGACTTAACATCTTTTTCGATTGGTCATGACTCATGTTCGTATTACCTTTACCGCACTCGGCGAACAGATACTACCATGGCGCTGACGATATAGGTAACGTTCAGTGCATATCAGCGTCAAATAACACTACGGCAGGTACATGTTCTTTTTACCCTGTACAGTACGTAAGACAACAGCGATCTGCTGTCCATTACACCGCACATTCCCTGTACGTGACTCAGAGAGTGATAAAACCGGTTAAGCGCACTAATCATTTTTAGAATTTTTTCCGCCGCCCATGCCGTCAGAAATTCAACCACGCGTGGTAGCACAGTACCTCTCAAGTAAGTGCGAAACTCTGATAAAAGCAGAGATCTTCCTCTTTTTCTAAAGAGAAGGAAGGAAAATTAAGCCCCATCTTAACGTCCACGATGATGCTAATATAGTGACAGCGCAAGTATTTACGTGTGGAATAATACTGCGAAAATACAGTTACGCCTCGGATACCAATGTCTTAATTCACGGTGTCGTCTCGAGAGTCACCATAAGATGTGTGGAGAAGGATACAATATTTTAGTCTTCTTATGTTTCATTGCCGGATGATGCATGACGAGAATGACTGCTGATATGACAGAATTTAAGCCAAAAGTATTCTAATTGTTCCATTACGTTTTATATTCAAGACTTGTTTAGCAGAAACGACTAGTGTCATGTGATCATCCAACTTCAAATTGCTCCGGACTCCCATTTCTAAATTTTTGACAGGTGCAACGATAGTTGGTATTAATTGACAGTATGCAATCAGAAAATAATGGGTCTTTCAACAAATTTACTAGTATTACATTACATTTCCTTCTGTCGAGGATCCAATTCAGTATGGTACTTGAACTAAGGTTCTGTCATCTGTCAGGCATTTTGCCCCAATCTGTATATTTTATGCGGAATTCGTCAGAGGTGTCTCTCCAAAAAGGCGACAGGCTCTTTTCTCTTGAACTTCAAATGGTCTTTGCGATTTCTTTTTAACGTGTCGGTGGAGACAGCCCCAGCAATTACTGCTCATCACGAGTTCCAAGCGGCATCCACTGTCAAAAGAAAAAGTCGGTTTGGTTCTCGTTACAAATAAACAGACTTTTAAAAGAAAATTTGATGCACCTGTTAAAGCGAGCTGTCCAGAATTAATCTATTGTGATATATCGGTTACCGATATATGTTAACGTCAGTGGCTTTATACGAGGAATAAGTAGTAAACCAGCAACGAATCGGTAACGCTTCTGCATAGTGACAGCGGACTGATGGAGCCATGGGATCCTGTAAAAACCTGGCAAGGTAGACATGGAAAACCGTCATTAGGTATCTGTTTTTATAAACAACTGCGCCACAGACTAATGGATGGTAAACCATGTAGCCACAGTACTAACACAGATCGGTACAGTAATATTTTCAATATGGCGTTTGCGTCTTGTCTGCCAGTCACTTGGGGGACACACCCTAACAAACAGAGGGTGACTCACCTGAAACTTTGCACCACAAATACTGCGGAAGCAGAAAGTGCTATTGATGTGCGGTTTTCACGGAACGGACTGGTTATCAGGGACTTATATTATTAGTCAATCAACAGTCTGTAATAACATTTATAAAGTGAATTTTTTGTGCAAACATACACTTTTTTCAAGTGAAACAATGCCTATTGTTATTAATACACCAAAAGTAGGGAGAATCAGAATGTCACTTGATGGAGAGAGATGTCTTGATGGAAAGAGATGTGACAGAGGTGGAATGTATGTCAATGGACAATGCGTAGTAGTCTTGCCTATCTCATGCCGCTTCCTAGTGCGACTGCGCGGGAGCTAATGTGCGGATCAGCTGCAACAGCAGCAAGAACGTTAATTTCCCCCTCGTTTCCTTCTGTTACGTTGCCTATGTGTTACACTACCAGTTTCACGAAACTGGTTGAACACATTGATAAATAATTAGCAATGTAGTTGACGTTTATTGGGATATCTTGTCGCATACACCGTACAGGTAGGAACAGCATACTTCCCACACTCTCCACACACTTTGAAAATGTAGACTTTTTCTGCATTGGTAAATCGCATCGTCCACTCACGACCCTCTGTTTTGACTGTCATACTCAGTGCACTCAAGACACATACAAGCACACTGTAAGCAAACACAACAACGTCGTACCTAGCAACTAAGCAGTTTCAATGGCACAAACAAGTGTTGGTGTGGAAAATTTTCAAAATACGACATCTCGTAAACGATTTGCATTAGAACCCTGCAACGAATACTACTGACATTTTAATTTACCGTACTTTTAGGCTGTGAACGTCTATAGCCACTGTTCCATTTAAAAAAGGTATATGTTTCCTAAAAAACACACGTTCTAACTGTTATTACAATCTGTTGGTTGGCTAACAATACGAGCCCCTGACTACCAATCTATTATGTGAAAACCGCACAGCGATAGCTCTTTCCATTTCCGCAATATTTGCACTGAAAATTATAAGTGATTCACCCTGTATATACTTAATGTCGCTTCTAAAATGTTGGTATACAGGACGGGGTAAATGGGCATATGAAACACACACGTTAGACCTGTATACCGAGGAAGCAATGAAGCAAATAATATAACCGTTCTAGACTCCAGTTAGAATTAAAATTCGCTGTTGACATGCTGCCTTCAATGAAAGTTGTGATAAATTGTAGGACCTATTGTATGGAATGAACACCCTAATAAACACGGAATACAGACTGAGATTAAATGAAAAAAAGACGAAAGTAACAAAGAGTATAAGAGATCAGACTATCGATAAATGTAACATCAACATTGGGGACCACGCACTAGAGAAAGTGAAGTTATTCCTCTACCTTTGAAGAAAATACCACGTCTAGGACGAAACAAAGAGCATATGACAGGCACACGAGCGCAGGAAAGGAGATCATTCCTCGCTAAAACTCCTACTATTACAAATATTTAGCATAATTTGAGGAAGAAATATCTGAGAATGTTCGTCTGGAGCACAGTATTGCATAGAAATAAATCGTGCACAGTAGGAAAGCTGGAAAAGAAGAGAATAAAAGCGTTTGTGTTGTGGTGTAATAGAAGGTTGCTGAAAATTAAGTAGACCGATAAGATGAGAAATGAGTACGTCGGAACCTATAGAACCAGGAGAGTAAAGTTATGTTCGACGAATAATCATAAAATCGAAATTATCACGGCGAAAGAATACCAGAGAGACGACAAGGTGATGCTCGAGGTACAACCTTACCTGAATAGACAAAATGCAAACTTCTACGTCCAAGGTCACCAACAGGCGATCCATTTTAGGAAAAAAGTGTCGTGTTGAAGGTGGAATATGTAGAGGAGGGCGAAAACCGTCACGAAGTTTCACAGTCAGAGCACTTTGAGGTGATAATCAAAATTTTGTGACTACTCCTCGTATGAAAGAACTCACTAGAAGAAAGGTTGTAGGATATGTGATGAGAAGTGAGGAAGTAACTTCTACGTTATTGGAGGCAGCTGTAGACGGTAAAAACTTTAGGGAAATTCATATATCGGTATGCATGCGACAGCACGCGGTCATGGGATCCAAGGATATTCCGAAACGCCGCGAGTAAAAACGGGTTTTGTGGTGCTCATATCTCACAGTGTATTGGTAATAAAAAGGTAGAGTTAAGTGTTTTGGATAGCCCTTGGGCTAGGGACCATTTGTATACCCAACAGAAGGATCATCTTAGGGTCAAAGCACGAATATTACACACTTCCTCATGCTTAGGTGCATGGATCAAATCGGCTGGTTCTCTCCGCATTTGATGTGGTCTATGGTGGGTTGATGGCATATGCGGAGACACCATTAGTTAATTGGCGGTTTCTCGGGAAACACCACAGAAAGAAATTTTTTACTGAATTTTCGCCGTCACCAGCGGACCGGAATAAAGCCGAGGAATGGCTGACATTTTTATGTTCCTAAGATCCCAATCTCGAACTTATTTGAACATTTTCTACACACTTTATCCGTTTTCGGGATGCAGAAGTTCAAATTTCTAGTACATGTACACGTAAAATACGTATTTAAAATCCACTATGAGGCGAAAACACAGTTTGTAAGGTAACGTAGCAAGGAGAAACATGATATAAAGTGTCTCCAGTATGATCAGGGAGTCAAATGTTGTACTACTGAAGCACATGCGAAACTTTTTCGCACGTAAAATCTAGTCTGAGATGTAAAATAAATTTTGCCTAATTTCAATTTCACATTAGTAAAGTATCTGAATTTTACTGACCAGTACATTTGTTTTCGTATGAGTTACATAACATGCTGTAGCATGCACCAGTGCAAAAAGGCTCCTATGAGAACACAAAAAATGCAAGTATGTTCGTGTTTATTTAAGAGACTCTGACTGAGAAGTAGCGTAACAGCTGCCTCACTCTACCTTCTTCAGCACCTTGAAAAATTTTCCCACAAAATATTCAAGAATTTTTATGCTGAGAGGGAAGAATACATTGACAGTGGCAGAGAGACGGAAAAGTAATAAATACTGGAAGTGAGTAGTCAGTGGTTACAGAAAGAGCAGAGGGGACAATGTCAGTGTGATAGCAAGAGAGAGAGAGAGAGAGAGAGAGAGAGAGAGAGACAGAGGCAGTGGAACGTAATTGACAATGACAGTACAGTGCTAGGAAAAGAGTGAAGGAGACAGTGCCCGGTGGTGCGTTGTAGGAATAAAGAGCAAGAGAAAGTGGAAGTGAGAGAGAGTCAGTGAAATTGCGAGACGAAGTATATGACACTGACAACGAGGAAGAGAGATGTAGTGCAGTGAGAAGAGACAAGAGCAGCAGGAGGGAAGGAATGGGATATTAGCAGTAGGAGAGAGCAAGAGGGAGACAGTGTCAGAGAGAGGAGACTGCAATGGTGAGACGGAACGAAGGGGTCTTTCACTGTGACACAGAAGACAATGACAGAAAGACACGAACAGATAATGACAGTGAGTTGAGCTGAATGAGTGAGTCAGAGAGGAAAACTGCGAGTCGATGCGAATGAGCGACTCACAGCGGTGGACTAGTAGGTTTATGTGAATTACAGCACGGGAGATTGTGGGAGTCTGAGGTGAGCTGCATGTTAAACAATGCGCGAATATGTTCACATGCGAAATTTTTTGCGAAATTTTTTAAGGTGCTGAGATAATGAGGCAGCTGGTACCCCACTTTTCATACAGAGTCTAAAATAAACAGGAAAATATTCGCATTTTTTGTGCTCCGATAGACGTATTTTTCCGATGGTTACAATATATTTGAGATATATCTAATAAAATAACAGAGTAAGTGGGTGTAAGTGTTAATCTGAAGTGAGGAGGTTGAGACAGGAAGAAAGGAACGATCATCCCGTCGGCAAGGAGGTTATTAAATATAACTCACAAGCTCTGCTTAGGGACTGGTGGAGAAGCATAAGTATGGTGATCTTTCAAGAGAACCACCACAGAATTAGCTTTAAGGGATTTAGGGAAATCACGGAACACCCAAAAAAAAAAAAAAAAATACTCCGCCAGGTCTGCAGATGTGGAAAGCTCAGTCTGTGTCTCGCCCATATACAATATTAATTATTTGTTCAGCGACCTTTGAAGTTTATAGCAACATCACAGAAGAGGCCTTACTTGCGAAAGGACGGAAAAGTAATAAATACTGGAAGGTAGTAGACAGTTGTTATACAAAGAGAAAAGGAGCCAATTGCAGTGTCATTAACGATTACATATGTTTCCATGAAGTCTGGGGAAACACACTAAATCCTACGGGCCTGACAGTATTCCTAACTGTCGTAAGATGCTAGGCTTGGGCTCTGATGACAGTGGAGCCGACAATGGGCCATTCCTGTGACAACCGACAGTGACCGAAAACGGCCGACCTTTACAAATCAATACGTCGATATGCTACCGATCTCAACGCCCTGAAGTACGGCCTCCGACAAAGGTCGGGGGAACGGAGATCTATTTTCTCTGGTAGAATCGTCTGACTATCCCACACGCAAAATATGATACTACAAGAAAGAAAAAGTTTGTGGCATCCTGAGAATGAGGAATACAATTACAGGATGAACGGGGATACTCCTTGGACTCTAAAATCTGAAATCACTACTTTCTTCTAAACCAAAAGTATCTAGTAAATCAAAAATCTAATAATAATTAACTGAACTTCTTAAAGCGTTTATCAACAATCCTGTCAACTGTTGTAGTATTTGTATTAGGCGACTAGTTTTGGACCTTGCAGGTTCATATTCAAGCCTGGCCTAAAGAAGCAAACATTCATAAAGCATGTGTTGCCAGTTTGATGTTCATTAATCAGATGAGGCACTGTCAGTGCAGCCAAAGAAGGCCAGGCTTGATGTTGAACCTGTAACGTTCAAAACTAGTCGCCTAATATAAATACTGCAACTATTGACAGGATCGTTAATAAACTCTTTAAGGAGGTTGTTCAAATGTATTTGAATTCATAAGGGACCAAACTGCTGAGGTCATCGGCCTCTACACTTAAATTAACTTATGCTAAGAACATCACACCCATGCCCGAGGGAGGACTCGAACCTCCGGCGGAAGGGGCCGCGTAATCCATGTTTGGCGCCGGCCGGAGTGACCGAGCGGTTCTAGGCGCTACAGTCTGGAACCGCGCGACCGCTATGGCGTAGGTTCAAATCCTGCCTCGGTCATGGATGTGTGCGATGTCCTTAGGTTAGTTAGGTTTAAGTAGTTCTAAGTTCTAGGGGACTGATGACCTCAGAAGTTAAGTCCCATAGTGCTCAGAGCCATTTGCACCAACCATTTTTGGCGCCTCGAACCGCACGGCCACTCCGCGCGGCAAGCAATTTAATCAAGTTGTTGATTCCCTGTCAACAAAATGTTGAAACTAGAGAATTAACCGAACGTCAATATACGTTAAATAAGCGAGTTCTGAGACTGTCTAGTCACTTCAGCCTCATGTCTGTACTTAAAATGCTACATGTCATCTTCAGTTCAGACAAAATCTGCATCAGAAATTTTAGGCGTTCGTTATGACCTGAAAAAATTGTGTATTCAAATGGGAAATGTGACGTAAGTGAGTTTCGGTTCTCGAAGTTACTGTAGTGGGTAGTTTAGGTATACATGCCGACGTCGCAAGCAGAATATGAAGAAATAAAGTATATGAGTATATTGAACGGGCGATCCCGTACGTCAAGGGAGATGGATAATTTAATACTGATGGCGCATTGGATCGCGTTTGTAGGGGAAGAAACAGAAGAAAGGGGTTACGTGAGAATACGGTCTAAGCAGTAGGAATCAGAGAGTAGAAAGATTAACTGAATTCTCCAATAAGTTTGAGATGGTAATAGCGAATACCCTGTCAAAGAATCGCTAGAAGAGTAGGTATACTTGCAGAAGATTCAGAAACACGGTGCGATTGTACCTAACTGTTACTGGCCTAGCTGTTCTTCCAAACAGCATCTTATACGAGCAAACCAATTGTATCCTTACTCGTGCCTTAGGTACTTGGCTTATACATTGCCGTGTTTAAAAAAGAATAGCTCGATGTTGTCATAGGGTTGAGCCGCACACATCTACTCTCAAGCGCCGCAGCTAATTCAGTGCAACAAATAACTTGTAGCTGTGACTCTACAGTCAAATAGTCTATGCATTGGATAGGACTGCGAGTTAACAAAATACACAAAATAAAAGTTAATGAACTATTTAATGACTAGGGTTCTATTCTAACGTCTGTAGTTGGTGTAGGCGACAGAGAATTATATTGAATAACGTTTATTCAAGAAAGGACATTTCAGATAAACAGAAAGTGCTCCTACAATATTCAGTTAAAATACAGACAGAAAATATCCGTATCAAATGCAGTAAAGTTACGTTGAAGCATTATGAGAATGGTAGAAAAATCCCCAAAGTAAATAATCATCAAAGATACGTAGCGCCACATCTAAAATGCTTTGATTCTCTTCTGTTCCGGTTTTCCCACAGTCCATGTTTCCCTACCATTTAATGCTGTACAATGCACATTCTGGGAAATTCAGATGTGGTTTGAAACTTGTTGACAATGACAAGCCATGACACCCTAAAACCATTTCGTAGTCACAGTACACGAAATATTCACCAGTTCAAAACTGTTCAGAGATGAACATAATGATTCACAATTAACACACGTGATGAAACGAATAGACCTTATATTGTATTTGTTCTCAGTTCCATCAATCAGATAGAAAAAATTAGTTCTACTCTGGAGCTTATAAAAATATCTCGAAATATAAGTCCATTCAGATGTGAAAGTACGGTAGTGGACAATGACTGACCAGAATCAAATACCCTTATGGCTGAATCACGCACGCTACTTCAGGCAGGTCTGCCTTATTCAGGAACTTGAGATATAGTCCAACACTCCTCCTCCCCCTCCCCCTCCCCCTTGCGCTCTTCACTCGAAAAGTCCCAGTCTCTACTTGACTCCCATAGTGTTCTGCTACTGTCTGCTTCTCCACTGCCTGAAGGCCATCCCAACCAAAAACAGGAAAAGAAATTTTATAAACATGGTGCCACCCTCAGACCATACACAATGATTATAGATAAAGGGTTACCCATAAATAAATGACCCGGTATTCTTGCGGAATTGCGCCCATGTTAAATGTTACGGATTGTCCTTAGATATTGCTTAACCAATTGTTTAGGCCTGCCTGAGAGTAGTGTCTTTTGGCTCTCTGTTCAGTTGTGGTGTCCGCTACCATATGCAAACTTTTAAATTAGCACATTTTTAACTGCACTTGCAGTCATCATTTAAGTAAAGTTACTGGAAATACAGTAAACTTTTCATTTAATAAACACACATGTATCACAACAGTTAGCGGAACAAACACTGGTAGCAGTTACTTCTGTAAAATATCTGGGAGTATGCGTGCAGAACGATTTGAAGTGGAATGATCATATAAAATTAATTGTTGGTAAGGCGGGTGCCAGGTTGAGATTCATTGGGAGAGTCCTTAGAAAATGTAGTCCATCAACAAAGGAGGTGGCTTACAAAACACTCGTTCGACCTATACTTGAGTATTGCTCATCAGTGTGGGATCCGTACCAGGTCAGCTTGACAGAGGAGATAGAGAAGATCCAAAGAAGAGCGGCGCGTTTCGTCACAGGGTTATTTGGTAAGCGTGATAGCGTTACGGAGATGTTTAGCAAACTCAAGGTGCAGACTCTGCAAGAGAGGCGCTCTGCATCGCGATGTAGCTTGCTGTCCAGGTATCGAGAGGGTGCGGTTCTGGATGAGGTATCGAATATATTGCTTCTCCCGAGGAGATCACGAATGTAAAATTAGAGAGATTCGAGCGCGCACGGAGGCTTTCCGGCAGTCGTTCTTCCCGCGAACCATACGCGGCTGGAACAGGAAACGGAGGTAATGACAGTGGCACGTAAAGTGCCCTCCGCCACACACCGTTGGGTGCTTTGCGGAGTATAAATGTAGATGTAGAAAAGTATGAGGCATTGATGCTGTCTTCTTTTGCTGTGTATATGTGTAGAATACGATGTCCTGACAAAGATCTGCAAAGCAAAAAGTTTATAGAAGACGCCACAAGTCATACATACAGATGTGTGGCTTTCAGCGATGATAGCTATAGTGCAATGCTATCATGTGAGACATTGTTTTGGCGAAATCGTGTGAAGCGATTAATAATTGTTAATTCAGAGCTTCATTGTGTAAATGTTTATTCACCGTGCAATATTAGTCTCTGTAGTTATAAGATATTGAGGTACTGTTGTGTCACTGGATGCAGCTCATTTTCTTAGATCTGAAATGTATTCAGGTATGCACTGATATTTGATGTCAGTTATTGCTTAATTTCAAAAGGCTGTTACTTAGTCATCTTTGAGATTGTTTGGAGCATTGTCCGTCCTCCTAAGCGACTGTCTGTCGCCAATATTTCCTGAACTGTGATTTATCCACATCCAGTCCTTAGCTGCTAGACCTTGTACGTGGACTCCCTTGTATGGCTCACTTAGTTGGAAGCCAGCACCAACGCGGTGAGCCTTGAGACCTGAGACCGCAGGCTTTAAACCATACGACAAATTCATCTGACCTTGTACCAGTTCTAGGCGACCGATTAGCTCGCCTACATACACATAACGCTACAAAGGGAAGATTCCAGCTAGATCACATCATGGTCAATCGGAGATTCCAAAATCAGATATTGGAATGGAAGACATACCCAGGAGCAGATACAGACTCAGATCATTAATTTAATAATGATGAAGAGTAGACGGAAGTTTAAGAGAATCCTCGCAGAGAGTCAATGTGGAAGTTACTGAGGAATGACGAGGCGCATTTGAAGTTCGCCAAGGATATGGGTACTGCTGGAAGGAATGTCAGTTTACTTGATAAGGAGTGGCCTTCTCTAAAAACCTTGGGTAGCAGAAGGAAGGAAGGACAACAAAAATCTTCAGGTAAAGGCGGGAATTAAGCAATATAAATCACTTAGCAATGAAATAAACAGGAAGTGCACAGAAGCCAAGCCGAAGTGGATACAGGACAAGTATCAAGAAATCCAAAAAGGAATGATCATGAGAAGAAAAGATATACAGAAAAGTCAAAACAACCTTCGGTAAAATTAAAAGCTTGGGTGATAACATTAAGAGTCCAGTGGGAATGCCACTATTAAAAGCAGAGGAGAAAGCGGATAAGAGAAATCTTCTATGATGGGGGGGGGGGGGGGGGGGGGGACTTATCTGAGGACTTATGATCGAAGAAGAAACTGTAGTGGATAGGAATGACGTAGGTGTCCAGTATTAGAGTCAGAATTTAGAAGGTCTCTGGAAGAATTGAAATCAAATAAAGCTGAAGGAATACATAACATTCCATTAGAACTTCTAAAATCTTGGAGGAAAATACCAACAAAACGATTACTCAAGCTGTTGTACAGAATCTATGATATTGGCAAGGTCCCATTAGATTTTGGGAAAAATACCATGTACAGAATTTCGAAGACAGCAAGGGCAGATAACACCGAAAACTGTCGCACAATCAGCTTAACGACTCATGCATTCCACCTGCTGATAAGAATAATGTGAAGAATAATGGAAAACAAAGCTGAAAATTGGTTGAATGACGACGAATTTGACTTTAGGAAAGGTAATCCTGACCCTGCGCTTGGAAATGGAAGCAAGATTGAAGAAAAGATACGCTCATAGCACTTGTCGATTTTGAAAAAGCATCCGGCGATGTTAAATCATGCAAGATGTTCGAAGTTTTGTGAAAAATACTACTAAGTTACAGGGAAAAACGAGTGATATACAATATGTAAAAGAACCACCGATGGAGTAATAATATTGGAAAATAAAGAACAAAGCGCTCTGATTAAGAAGGGTGCAAGATATGGATGCAGTTTATCGCCCGTGCTCTTGATCCTAGTCCTCTAAAAGCAATGACAGAAATAAAAGAAAGGTTCAAGAATGGGATTCAGAGTGACAAGATATCAATGATAAGATTCGCTGATGGCACCGCTGTTCTGAATGAAAGTGATGAAGAATTATAGAAACTGTGGAATAGAATGGTCTAATAAGTACGGAATATGGATTGTGAGAGTAAACTGAATAATGACAAATCTAATGAGACGAAGCAGAAATGAGTTAACATCAAAATGATTGGTCACGAAGTAGATGGAGTAAAGTAATTCTGCTACCTTGGACGCAAAATAACCCATGACGGACGGAGCAACGACATAGAAAGCAGACTAGCGCAGCCAAAGAGGACATTCCTGGCCGAGAAGAGTCTTCTGGCCTCAAACATAGGCCTTAGGTTGAGGAAGAAATTCCTGAGGACGTACGTCTTGAGCACAGCATTGTATGGTAGTGAAACGTGGACCGTGGTAAAACCAGCACTCAAGAGAATGGAAGTATTTGAGATGTGGTGCTACAGATAAAAGTCGAAAATTAGGTGGACTGATAAGGCACAAAAAGATTAGATTCTCTGCAGAATCGGCGAAGAAAATAATATGTGGAAAACAATGACGAGAGGGAGGGACAGGAAAAGAGGACTTTTTCAAGGCATCAGTACCTTCATGGTACTAGACGGTAAAAATTGTAGGGGAACGCAGAGATATCTTAGTAATCTTGCTTTTCAGTGTCACCATGAATGTTCTTGAGTATGTAGTACAACGTTTCTTTCTTCATCTCATATATTCGTAAAACGTGTCTCGTTATTCCAATAACTGAGGCAACAGAGTGTAGTATTTGGCCTATTAGAATAGATTCTAACCTCCTAGAAAGAGTGCACTCTACCCACCTTGCTAATTCTGCCAAACCCCGATGAAGGAGATTGAACTCACTGTTACCAAGCTACCGGGTGATGTTACCGGGGGATGGTTCGTTACCGTCTCAACGAATACACCGGCCGGCTATTCAGCGGTTTAAGCTCATAGAAACAGACTGAAATCCGAATCGAATTATTACTCCTCTGACAATCCATACCGGCCGGCAAAGAAAACGCAAACTACAGCACATAAATTTAGTGCTGAACTCGGAATCAACATATATGATTTTCAAGTGTAACTATAAAACGAACGCCTTCAGTGTAGTAACTTTGTACCGCAGGCGAGGGAGTGAATGAAGACCGCGGACGATCAATTGAAAGCAGCGAACAACGCAGCGTCCCTCGCACGTCGCGATCTACCTGGGCGGTATTGCTTATTAGTCTGCCGTGAGAAACCCATCACTGAACAGAACGCTATCTATATAGGAGGCGATCCACCACTTCACGGGTTGTTCTTCTATAAGGCATGTTCGATATTGCGTTCGTGTCAGAGAACGGCCGTAATTTATCGTCACGCGAAAAAGCCATGAAGTACGTACTTCGATGCCTGTTCGGCAGGCTTTTTCCACCGACTCCAAGACGACTATCAGGCGCCGCTGACCCTTTCGTGGGTCACTGACGTTTCGTGCTTATTGGGTCCTACAACACAATGAGATACGCTGTTTTACGACTCTCTCACCCTCCCTCACCCTCTTTCCACCTGTGTTAGTATCTTCAGTTTATTAAATGTTATAACCCGCGTTACATCTCTACCGCAGTCTTTGTACTGCTTGTGGAGCAAACTTGTAACACTTCATTAGCGGTCACTACAAAAAGGATCTTCTGTAGCCTCGAAGCCACAAATCTCATAACTGGCTTGAAGCGCAAATGGTAATAAAACGTTTGCAGATTTAGGCAGTGAACATCCTAATGGACTCCGCAGACACAGTAATTCCATAATTTTTCTTTTATCTGATTTACTGAAAACACGATGTTTCAATTCCTTCTCGATCGCATAGCAATAGACAACGAGAACTTGAATTACACAGACATGGTGTACCGCTAGCGCTAGCCGCTATTATACTTTCCATTTTACGAAATTGTAAATTTTGTCTTTTTGTAGATGGCGAAAGTATAGGATCAAAAACTAATATCAATTCTCTTACTGAAAAAGCGGGACATATCATTAAAGTTGGGCCAAAAAAAAAAAAAAAAATGGTTTTCTCGCTTTGGATCGTTTTGACATTGGTTACTCCCCATGTGGAGGAAGACCTTCGAGGAATTACAACGAAATTAATACCCCTAGCTGCATACAGACGTTCATATAAGTCCACAGGGACAGTTGAAAACGTGTGCCCCGACCGGGACTCGAACCATGGATCTCCTGCTTACATGGCAGACGCTCTACTCTATCCATTTTTTTTTTCTACATTGTTCGTTGAATTTGTTCGTGGCGGACGTCCGACGACACCCGTGCGGGTTGTTTGTTGATCCGTTCACTCAATTTTTTATTACAGAGGGTAGCTAAACCCTCTGACCGAACACGCTGAGCTACTGTGCCGGCATCCATCTGAGCCACCGAGGACACAGAGGATAGTGCGACTGCAGGGAGTTATCTCTGGAACGCCTCCCGTGAGACCCACATTGTCAACTTATTGTCCCGCACTATATTCATAGTGCCCCTACCCATTATATTCATTACTCGCGGCTTGTTGCCGATTCCCGTAAGAGTTCGGGCACTGTTAGTGCATCTGCACAAGAAAAGATGGTCAAATGGCCGGTGAGCCTTAACTACACTCCTGGAAATGGAAAAAAGAACACATTGACACCGGTGTGTCAGACCCACCATACTTGCTCCGGACACTGCGAGAGGGCTGTACAAGCAATGATCACACGCACGGCACAGCGGACACACCAGGAACCGCGGTGTTGGCCGTCGAATGGCGCTAGCTGCGCAGCATTTGTGCACCGCCGCCGTCAGTGTCAGCCAGTTTGCCGTAGCATACGGAGCTCCATCGCAGTCTTTAACACTGGTAGCATGCCGCGACAGCGTGGACGTGAACCGTATGTGCAGTTGACGGACTTTGAGCGAGGGCGTATAGTGGGCATGCGGGAGGCCGGGTGGACGTACCGCCGAATTGCTCAACACGTGGGGCGTGAGGTCTCCACAGTACATCGATGTTGTCGCCAGTGGTCGGCGGAAGGTGCACGTGCCCGTCGACCTGGGACCGGACCGCAGCGACGCACGGATGCACGCCAAGACCGTAGGATCCTACGCAGTGCCGTAGGAGACCGCACCGCCACTTCCCAACAAATTATGGACACTGTTGCTCCTGGGGTATCGGCGAGGACCATTCGCAACCGTCTCCATGAAGCTGGGCTACGGTCCCGCACACCGTTAGGCCGTCTTCCGCTCATGCCCCAACATCGTGCAGCCCGCCTCCAGTGGTGTCGCGACAGGCGTGAATGGAGGGACGAATGGAGACGTGTCGTCTTCAGCGATGAGAGTCGCTTCTGCCTTGGTGCCAATGATGGTCGTATGCGTGTTTGGCGCCGTGCAGGTGAGCGCCACAATCAGGACTGCATACGACCGAGGCACACAGGGCCAACACCCGGCATCATGGTGTGGGAAGCGATCTCCTACACTGGCCGTACACCACTGGTGATCGTCGAGGGGACACTGAATAGTGCACGGTACATCCAAACCGTCATCGAACCCATCGTTCTACCATTCCTAGACCGGCAAGGGAACTTGCTGTTCCAACAGGACAATGCACGTCCGCATGTATCCCGTGCCACCCAACGTGCTCTAGAAGGTGTAAGTCAACTACCCTGGCCAGCAATATCTCCGGATCTGTCCCCCATTGAGCATGTTTGGGACTGGATGAAGCGTCGTCTCACGCGGTCTGCACGTCCAGCACGAACGCTGGTCCAACTGAGGCGCCAGGTGGAAATGGCATGGCAAGCCGTTCCACAGGACTACATCCAGCATCTCTACGATCGTCTCCATGGGAGAATAGCAGCCTGCATTGCTGCGAAAGGTGGATATACACTGTACTAGTGCCGACATTGTGCATGCTATGTTGCCTGTGTCTATGTGGCTGTGGTTCTGTCAGTGTGATCATGTGATGTATCTGACCCCAGGAATGTGTCAATAAAGTTTCCCCTTCCTGGGACAATGAATTCACGGTGTTCTTATTTCAATTTCCAGGAGTGTATATATAGACCTTCGAGGCTTGATGAATATCGTTTAAACACATTAATACACAATGGTCCACGTCAGTGTGCTCGAGAACTGGCAGATGCGATGAACTGTGATCATTCCACCGTCAAGCGACATTTCCATGCAATGGTGAATGTTCAAAAATCGGGTGTAGGGATACCGCATGCTCTAAGCCAATATCACAAAAATCTGCGGTTTCCCGTACGTGCATCTCTGCTTACCCGACCATTTGTCTCCTGTATCGTTACAGCTGACGAGAAATGGTATCCTTAAGCTAACGTAAGGAAAAGAAATGAATTGTTGAACCCAAACAAAGCAGAAACTCGCTGTACAAAGACCTGCGCGCACTCACAAAAGATAATGTTATGTATCTGGTGGAATACCGAAAGTGTGGTGTACTATAAACCGCTTCCCCGAGCAGTAACCATTACTGCTGACCTTTATTGTCAACAACTGAGACGCCTCATAGAAACAGTCCAAGAACAACGACCAGGAAGACCGTGCGAAGTGGTACTACTCTACAATAGCGCCAGTCTTCTTTTACATTGACAAAAAACGCTATACAGGAGTTAGGTTGAGAAGTTGTTCCGCACCCACTTTATTCACCTCATATTTCGCCCTCAGGTTTTCACCTTCTACGCTCTCTATCGAAAAACCTCCAGAGAATTTCATTTCCGGCTGAAAATACGCTCCGAACATGGCTCGAGAGTTCTTCGCCTCAAAAACACGTGATTTCTACAGACTCGGAATCAAAAATTAAGCCTAGCGTTGGCAGACTGTTGTAAATAGTGAAGTCGGATATAATGCTAATGAGTAACGTTTCTGTTATGTGTATATGCTGTGTTTTTTAGACTTATGGAAAAAAAAACTACGAACATATGCACCATCCAAATACGTTAAATCAGAATACCAAAGTGTGATGCCACATTTTCAAGTTTTTAGCACATATAGCATAAAACGAGCTACAGAAGTGAATTATGTAAGTCTCAAGGCTGTGAATTATGTTGAAAATGAATTCGAAGCATTGATTAGTTTTTCAGTGCTTGTACTGGGTGGTTATAATTAAACTTTCACTACTTGAGCCGCGGTAGACAGAAAACTTTACCGTATAGGTACCCATTTTTATAGGAATAATGTTGAGACTGTGCGCTGCCGGAATTCCTTTGTTTGTACTGTTAGTGTCTCGATTTGCCTCTAGGCGGCGGTAATGGTACGGCGATCTAGGGCTGAAACACAAGCATCAATATGTATTACTGCTGCCGGGAGTCAATTTATGTGTGGAAAAGATGAGCAGGACTCACGAAGCTGTTTCATGAAAACAATGGCAATGGTGCACCTGCTCCTCAGGAGCGTCGACGCATTAAAGGAATATGGAGAGATCCTCTTTCCATACCAGAGTTGAAGAACGTGATTCGGAAATTGGATTAACTGGTGATTTGCAGACTGCTCTGGGAGAGGCCGACGGCAAATTGCGCAACAAACTGTTGAAGTTACTGTTGCCATGGCTGACAGTGCTGGATACAGTGTGTGGTTTTGAAGCAGTGCAAGAGCCATGACACAACACCGGAACCTTCCATGGACCACCATTCGAAAAGTGCTGCAAACAAGTGTCGAATGGTGTCTCTAGAGCATTTCCCGACTGCCGTGGATGCAGGTGGTCGTCACATTGAGCAACATTTGCACGCAATTAACAAATGCCAGATGCGACAATTTCATGTGGAAAGTAAAATGTGTTTCTTTCAACGGTTTTTTCGTTACTTCTCTTCCGACATATCCACAAGTCTGACTGTCGTACGCTCGTTTTTCATGGAAACTTTTTAAAGTAGTGTAAGTTTAATTATAACTACGCTGTATTTGAATATTAATTATAAGTATGTTCCCAAGAACTCTGCCTGCGGTAAGTTGCCTTGTAACCGCCACTGCCGGTCCCGAGCCCTGATAAAGAAGGAGGGTTGGGCATTGGGCTAACAACCCAATCCTCTAAAAAAAAACTCTTTGTTACGAAACACAGACTTGCATCGGACATAGATGGATACAATGGAATACGAAAACTGCAAAGGAAAAACGATATACAATTTAGAAATTTTAATTTCGGATCTTGGAATGTTCAGAGCCTTTATAGACCAGGAACCATCCAGACTATGGTGTCAGAAATTAACCGATATAAACTGGACCTGGTGGCGGTACAAGAGACAAGATGGCTAGGAGAGGGAAGTCGCAAAGAGCATGGATGCACACTATTCTACGGTGGATGTGTAGGTAAACACGAATTCGGCACTGCTTTTGTAATACACAACAAAGCACCAATTCGGTTAAGGAATTAAAAGCTGTTCCCAAGAGAATATCCTACGTAGTAGTTGGAAACCAAGTGTCAGACATCACATTCATCAATGTTCATGCCCCGACTGAGGATAAAACAGATGAGGAAAAGGAAGAATTCTTTCAGCAACTAGAACAAACAATTGAGAGCACACTAACTAGGAATACTAGGGTAGTGTTGGGAGATTTTAGTGGAAAAGCAGGAAAAGAAGAATTCTACATACGAACTATAGGAAGGCACAGTTTGCATGATGAGATCGGTGAGAATGGTCAGAGGATGATCAACTTAGCTATCTCAAAGAACCTGAGATTAAGTTCGACTTACTTCGAACACAAGAGAATACATAAGGGAACATAGTGTTCACCGGATGGAAGAACCACCAACCAGATAGATCACATCTTGGTGGACCAGCGTTATAGCCATAGAGTCATGGACGTCAAGTCGTACAGAGGAGCCCACTGTGCGTCAGACCACTTCCTCATTGTGTGCAGGCTTAAACTCATGTTCACGTACATGCATAAGAGCAAGGGGACACTAGAGCCTGCATTGAATGCTGAGAAACTACGAGAAAGATCCATTAAAGAACAATATGCTATAGAAATCAAAAACCGTGTTGAGGTCCTAGAGACCCTGGAAGCAATAGACAACGTGGAGGAAAAGTGGAAAGAAATAAAGTACATGGTATTAAGTGTAGCGGAGGATATATTGGGAAGAAAGAAGATAATGAAGAAGAGAAAATGGTTAAACGAGACATGCCAGAAGGCTACAGAAAAGAGAGGGAAGGTGAGGAAGAAGTGGCTAGCTGACAGGGAGAATCAGCAGAAAAGGGAACATTTTATCAACGTCAGAAGGGAGACAAAGCGAATCCTAAGAGCAGAGAAGAGAATATACCCAACCAGTTTGCTAGAACAAGTTGAGGCAGAGAGCCAAATCAAGAATGCAAGGCAATTCTTCCAATAAATAGAAAATGGGAGGCGTTAATTTCAGAGTCCAACTTTTTTCATTAGAGATAAGAGTGCTAACTTGATAAATGACAAGCAAAGAATTGTAGAAAGATGGAAAGAATACTTCTCAGAACGTTTGAGTCCCCCAGACCCAGATGAGATGTTATTGGCAGACACTACGGAGGAAAGGCAGGATGAAGAAGAATGGGAAGTTAGTGAAGAAGACGTGAAGATCGCAATCAAAGGACTCAGAAACAACAAAGCCCCAGGGGATGACAGAATAATATTAGAATTAATCAAGGAGGGAGGTGAGAGCTTACGCTTAGAGATACATAAACTGATCCAGTTGATATGGGAGAAGGAGACACTGCCAGAAGAATGGAAGTTGGGTATAATACGCCCAGTATACAAGAAGGGAAGCAAAATGGAATGTGGTAACTACAGAGGGATCAGCTTCTTGAATGTAACGTATAAGGTACTGTCCATCACTGTTGTTGTTGTTGTTGTGGTCTTCAGTCCAGAGACTGGTTTGATGCAGCTCTCCATGCTATTCTATCCTGAGCAAGCTTCATCTCCCAGTACCTACTGCAACCTATATCCTTCTTAATCTGCTCAGTGTATTCATCTCTTGGTCTTCTTCTATGATTTTTACCCTCCATGCTGCCCTCCAATACTAAACTGTTGATCCCTTGATTCTGCAGAACATGTCCTACCAACCGATCCCTTCTTCTAGTCAAGCTGGCTTTCGATTAAACCGTTCGACACTAGATCAAATATTCACACTAAGACAATTGTTTGAAAAACACGGGGAATAAGATAAAGATATCTACAGCCTGTTCGTCGATCTTCAACGTGCATATGACAGCATCCACAGGAATAGCTTATACAATGCAATGGGTGACTTCAGAATCCCTGAGAAGCTAGTAAGAATGGTGCAAGCTTGTATGGAAGGGCCAAAGGCAGCAGTACGTTTCCGAGGAGCCACATCAGAAAGATTCGAGATTGTGACAGGCCTCAGACAAGGGGATGCTCTCTCATGTGTACTGTTCAATGTCATCTTAGAGAAAGTAATGAAAGACTGTAGACAACAGGAGTGGTCTGGAGAACAGGTGGACGGTAACTTCAATTGTCTCGCATATGCAGATGACATAGTACTACTAAGTGAATCAAAGTACGAGTTGAAAGGAATGTATCAGAAAATGGACAATTCTCCACAGAAGGTAGGGCTCAAAGTGAATCAAGAAAAACAAAGTTCATGCAATTAGGAAGAAGACAAGGACAGGAAGAATTTCTTGAGATAGACAGCAAGAGGTTCAAGAGAGTACACCAGTTCCAGTACTTGGGATCTTGGTTTACCGTGGACAACAACATAAAAATGGACATCAAGGAAAGAATAGCAGTGGGAAAGAAATGCATGCATTTCCTCAGAGAGACGCTCGGCTCTAAATCGATCTCAGTGAACGCTAAGATGAAAATCTTCTGAGACAACGAGCATTTCGTTCTCTTTTAAGTTTATGGCCGAAAGAGTCTGCCTTCAGGAATTGTGAAACGAACCCTGTCGACCAGGACCAGATGCCACAAAGAGCGCAGATTCACCACGAGATGGGGAAACTGAGAGGTGTCTGTTGTCTATTGAGACCGACCTAAGCGCTGTAGCGCGCGAGTGAGACAGACGAGAACTTACGTCATAGAGAAACCCAGTAGAAGGCTTTTGGGGCCAAGGAGACGTAGCAATGTTAAATATGGCGGACCTAAGATCGGCCATAGAGGAAACATTTATGAAAACTATTTAATTCTGTAGTAGTGCAGGGAATCAAGCCACATCAATTTTAATCTGCCATTCTCCATAAAATTTTAGGTGATCCCAATAAAACTTGAATATTGATAATATCTATACTAGTTTAGGATTCACTGTTAAAATGAAATTAACAAATTTTGTAACAAAGACCTGAATGCTAAAATCTGAACTCTTTGATCGATCTTAACGATCGACATTTCATATAGAAGCGTAAGGTTGTAAATATCAACTCTGTGACTTTATTTGTTTGAAAGATATAGTAAATTTAAATTTTCAGTATTTTCAGTTAAGCATCAGATCATCATTTCCTCCACACAAAACACATTGAACAACGACAGTGTGACACCTTATTGAATCATTTCGTAATAGAATATTTGTTGTTAAGTTTAGAGCACAATAGTTACTTTTGTTCTTACTAATTTATCAGAAAGCACATTGGCGCAAGGCTACTGGCCGTGACATTCAAAGTTAAGAAGGAAATTGTATTGGTTTTATGTACAAGAATTTAACGTTTATTATGTAACGGATATTATTGTTACTTTATTTAGAACGAGAAAGTGGTCAAGCTTTGATTATTTCAATATGTTAAAACGTAAAGTAATGTAGAATAAGCTGCACCCAATCAGATGGACGGCTTCAGGAAAGAGAACTGCACTAGCCAGTTGAACGAAGATGTTCAGCGCGCGGAAAACGCGATCGGAGACGGGCAGAGGGCAGTTCTGGTCTAGACACCAGAGTACAGTTCGGCTGGAGACACCAAAGGGTACAGTTCGGAATGAGAGGCGATAGCGGACAGTCGGTCTTTAAGCAGCTAGGAAGTGAAACGACTTAGAAAATTTCGAGTTGTGTGGCATCGCGGGACTTAGCCTCTGAGCGGTGAGCACGCCAGGAGTAAACTCTAACTTTTCGTGCAAATATGGAGGTGGAGTATCGGATTTGTTTCGCAATGAGATTGCGAATGATCGAACTGTGTCAAATGGATATGCGTTCAAGTGTAATAGTAATTCTAAATACGACAATTTTCGCTTTAGTTTTCTTTCTGAATAAACATTATTTTAACCAAATCGGAACTGTGTGGCCTACATCATTTATGGGTCGTTAATTTAATTCCCGATATTATTATTACGGTTGTTATATGTTATACTAACTGTGTATTTCGCAAACTTGCCATCATCCAGACAATTTAACCAAAGGGTCACTAGTGTCTAATTAAGGCCTGTAATGCGACACGTGTGGTTCAACCCCCAGACGAGTTTGAGCCAAGACATTTCGACGAAGAGGAACCGTATGTGAGCCCGAACATCTATGGGATGTTAGCTCGCAATCTAAAACACAGTGATATGGCCAGCAGTAATGTACCGTTCAGAAACACGGAGCATGACTAAGCGAGAAAAGGAAAAAGCTATTAATATTTGAAAGAAGAGAAGATATGGGGACCAGCTTTAGATAACGGAGAGTGGAGGAGGAGGAAAAATGAGGGTATCTGCCTTATGATGCGACAACCAAATATCCTACAGAAGATAAAGAGCAAAAGAATACATTGGGTGGGCCATGTAGTCCATATGCCAGACGGAAGACAGGCGAAGATGGCACTAGAGGGCAAACTAAACACCAAACGTCCCATTGGACGACCAATGCAGCGCTGGACGGACGACCTGGCGAAGGACCTAGCAGTCCTGGGGATGAGGACACTTGGAGGAACCGGGCACAAAACACGAGGCAGTTTGTGGAAGCAGCGCGTGGTCTGCAGGGCCTCTGATCGCTGGGTCTGTGATCGCTGGATATTTATCTATAGATTTTCCCAAGACAAAGATGATTATAACATAAACGTGGTCGCAAGGTACACCAATAATTTCACCAGATGTCTGAACTCAGTTAGTATTTGCATTAATACACTACAAAATTTTCAGTAAGAAGGTGATTACCGTTACTGTGAAGAGTGTGGGAAAATAAATCCAGCTTTCAAGTACAGTTCTCAACGTGCAAGATGAAACTGGCAGTGCCGGCCGGAGTGGCCGTGCGGTTAAAGGCGCTGCAGTCTGGAACCGCAAGACCGCTACGGTCGCAGGTTCGAATCCTGCCTCGGGCATGGATGTTTGTGATGTCCTTAGGTTAGTTAGGTTTAACTAGTTCTAAGTTCTAGGGGACTAATGACCTCAGCAGTTGAGCCCCATAGTGCTCAGAGCCATTTGAACCATTTGAAACTGGCAGTAAGAAAGTAGGAAGAACCCAGCAAGTTAACAAATCACAGTGGTGGATTCACAGCTTCCTGCAAAGATTACTGGCTGATTACAAAAAACTACTTCCACTTTCGACAGTCGTCAATTTTTCCGTAGGTAGCGTTCTTGAAGTATGACTGAGAGACATTCAGTCTTTAAAGGCACAATGCCGTTACATTATCGCTGTAGTCCGTAGGCAAACCAAAGGGCCCCAATTTAGTCCAAGCCTGGCCAAATAGCGCTCCGGCTGTCCTACCTAGCACTCCTAGCGCTGCGGGGAATGGGGATGAGGGGTAAGAAGGAAGAGAAAAATGAAGGCTCCAGCCAGACGCCGTTTGAGTAATGCTTCCACCCTGTCAGACGCCAAGAACTTTGATGGCGATACTACTTATGTTAGATTTATCTTCTGCATTAGAAATATTAGGGCGACTACACATTTGTCTAAAAAATAAAAGGTCGAGTAGTCTCATCGTTCAACGCCGAATGGGAATTGCCTTACTTTTTGTATCGTTTAAAGGCCTTTCGAAGTGTTTAATAACACATCGCACAACCATGGGCTGGATAAACACTAAGTCGCCATTACAACATCCACCAGAAAGACGGTGTGACGCACGTGTCTTCTGACGAATGACTGAATTCTGGCTGAAGTGAAAGCGGTCATCAGAGAAAAAACTGAGTTAAGGGTAGGTAGAGTGGTGAAAAGGACCACGTATTATATGAATTCATCAAGTGTCTCAATGCAAGGGGGAGAATTATTTGGTGGCATGTAGGTGGTACGATTAATACCATTAAACAAGAAGCAATCCTATGGAAAAATCAGCTGCAAGTTGATGATATGGAACATTTCCCATAATGAAAGACAGTTATTTGTGGACCAGACATGGCTGACTACGTTTTAGTACTTGGAATATTTCATCATGATTGTCAGATCGTTCTCGCGTTTTCACTGCTGCCAACTTGAGTTGATAGACGTACAGTGTAACAAATACCTGAACGATATGTTTGTCCAATCCGGGTCTTTACAAGGCTTTTATAAAATATGACCCCAGGAGCAATATCCTCGACTGCACATACAAACCGCGAAAGTTATTTCAATATTTGGTCCAACACACTTGTGTGAACTTCTTTTGCTGTTATGAAATTTAAATCTCGCGCTAACGTTGAGGTGTGACAGTTTTTAATCTTCCTAACTCTGTGTGTCTGACTGCATCACGAACCATAGTTCCAGATATATTACATTGTATACAATATAAATGCGTATAAATTTATAAATTTCTGTATAAAAAAGCTGTCTTCTCACGAACTTACCACTATCTAACGTATTTCTTTAATCAAGTAATAAAAGGTGTGGTTTTGGCAGAGAAATCATGTTGAAAATAAACATATCTACACCTGCACCAAACTCCGCAAGCAACTTAATGGTGTGTGGGGGAGGGTACTTTCTGTACCACTAAATGAGTCTTCCAACCCTATTCCACTCGCGAATAGCGCGTGGGAAGAATGATTGTCAGTAAGCCTCTGTAGTGGCTCTAATTTCCCGCATTTTCTCCTCATGGTCAGCACACGATACGTATGTTGGAAATGGAAATGCCCTGTGGCTAGGGCCTCCCGTCGGGTAGACCGTTCGCCTGGTGCAAGTCTTTCGAGTTGACGCCACTTCGGCGACTTGCGTGTCGATGTGGATGAAATGATGATGATAAGGGACAACACAACACCCAGTAGCTGAGCGGAGAAAATCTCCGACCCAGCCGAGAATCGAACCCAGGCCGTTAGGTATGACATTCCGTCGCGCTGACCACTCATCTACCCGTGCCGGCTAAACGATCGCTTGACAAAACTTGTCGCTCTCTACCTGTCTGTCAGTCCTACCTGGTAGGTATCCCAGACAGATGAACAAAAGAATCGGACGAACATACTTCGAGGATTTACATTTCCTTAAGATTCTTCCTATGAATCTGAGTCTAGCATCTGCTTATCCCATTATTTGGTTTATTTGGTCATTCCACTCACTCCTACATACGTTGCGGTAGATACGGTTTCCAACTGCCAGAGCCTGCACAATTCATCATTTCTGTGGAGGTCATTCTGCACATGGTTACTATCTTCTAGCACTGCTACTTTGTTATAAATAACCGCATCATCTGAGAAAGGCCTTATAGAGCAATCGACCCTTTCTGTTAGAACATTTGTATGTATTGTAAACAGTAACTGTCCTATCACACTTCCTTGGGGTACTCCGGAAGTTATCTTTACGACTGTCGATTTTCTTCCGTTAAGAGCAATCTGCTGAGTTTTATCTTCAAGGAAATTTTGAATCGAGTGGAAAATTTGCTCCAATATTCGATAAGCTCCTATTTTTTTTACTAAATGGCGTAGCAGAACGGTGTGAAATGCCTTCCTGAAGTCAACGAACACGGCATCAACCTGAGCGCCGTTGTCTACGGCGCTGTGTATCTCATGGAAGAACAGAGCGAGATGAGTTTCGCAAGATGTCTGCTTGCGGAACCCATGCTCATTTTTTTGGAAGAGATTCTCCAAAAATGTCATAATTCTTGAGCACAAATTTTACAACACATTGACGTCAACGTTATTGGTCTATAATTGTGTGCATCTGTTCTAAGGCCCTTCTTAAGAAAGGAAATGACCTGCAGTTTATTCCTGTCGCTAGGTAACCTTCGTTGCTCAAGCGATCTACACGATAAATTAGTGCTAGAAACGGAGCAAGATCTTTCGCATAAGCTTTGCAGAATCTCATAGGTATCTCATCTGGTCCTGGCGCCTTTCCACTACTAAGCGATTGTAGCTGTTTTTCTATCCTGCGATCGGTTGTCTCAATATCTGTCATTTCAACGTTCGTACGACGACTGAAATCAGGGCTCGCGGTAAAACAATTTCGGAAGACCGAATCCACTATTTCAGCCTTCTCTCTGTTACCTTCCGTTCCGGTCCCAGTATGGTCATTGAGTGAATGAATAGATGATTTTGACCCACTTACTGATTTTACATACGATTAGGATCTCTTAGGGTTTTTACACAAATTGGTCGACAAAGCTTTACTTTCAGCCATTGAACGCTTCTCTCATTGCTCTCCTTACCCTCATTTTCGCTTCCTTCAGCTTTTGTTTGTCAGATAGGTTTTTAATTCTCTTGAATCTGAGTTGAAGTTCTCTTTGTTTATGTAAGTTTTCTAACATGGCAGTTAAACCATGTTAGGTCTTTCCCATCTCTTAAGACCTTACTCGGAACATACTCGTCTAGTGTATATTGCACGATGACGTTGAGTTTTTCCATTTGTTTTCCACATCTTCGTCCTCATCATCGAATATTTGATGTTGACTGCTCAGATACTCTGAAATTTGTATCTTGTCACTCTTGCTAAGCAAAAATATCTTCCAACGTTTCTTAATATTTTTTTGTGAGACCGGTTGTCATAGACGCTGTCACAGCATATGATCACTGATACCTTCCTCTACGCTAACTGATTCAATAAGTTCAGTTACGTTTGTTGCCAGGAGAACTAAGATGTTACGCTCACGAGTTGGTTATCTATCTTCTCAAAGTAATTTTCGGACAAGATATCCAGAAAAAGTTTCACAAATCGCTGTCTTTGGCACCAGTTTTACTAAAATGACACTCCCAGTTTATACTTGGCATGTTGAAATCACCCCCTATTACAACATCAAGATCAGGAAAATTACTAACGATATTCTGATAGTTCTGTCAGAAGTGCTCTACCACTAGAGCACCTGAGCTAGGCGATCTGTAAAAGCATCCGATTACCATTATTGACCGATGTTTGATACTTTACTTCACTCATATTAATTCACAATTGGAATTCACGATTAACTCGCTAGATTTTATGAATGAACAAGCCGTCACCATGGGTGACTACCCTATCTTTACGATAAATACTCCGATCTGAACTTACGCTGTCGTTTCCATTATGTCCGGTTTGAACCAACTATCTTATTTTAATACCGTCAGTGCATTATAACCTCCAATATGTCATACTTAATCTGAGACCTCTCCTTGAATGCTCTTGCAGTTTACTAACATCATATTAACCTTTCCTAACTCTGATCTGAGACGACAAACATTCTCTGAGGACATTGTGGCAAATCTACTAGGCAAATCGTCTTTGATCTATAAACTAAAAAAGCCCCACGTGCGCGCCACAAATACTCTGCTACGCTAGTAGCCGCTTCCTGCGTGTAGTGCACACCAGACCTTTTAAGGGGGTAACTACATTAAAATTGCTACACCACGAAGATGACGTGCTACAGACGCGAAACTTAACCGACAAGAAGAAGACGCTGTGATATGCAAATGAATAGCTTTCAGAGCATTCACACAAGGTTGGCGCCGGTGGCGACACCTACAACGTGCTGACATGAGGAAAGTTTCCAACCGATTCTCATATACAAAAAGCAGTTGACCGTCGTTGCCTGGTGAAACGTTGTTGTGTTGCCTCGCGTAAGAAGGAGAAATGCGTACCATCACGTTTCCGACTTTGAGAAAGGTCGGATTCTAGCCTATCGCGATTGCGGTTCATCGTATCGCGACATTGCTGCTCGCGTTGGTCGAGATCCAATGACTGTTAGCAGAATATGGAATCGGTGGGTTCAGGAGGATAATACGGAACGCTCTGCTGGATCCCAATGGCCTCGGAGCACTAGCAGTCGAGATGACAGGCATCTTATCCGCATGGCTGTAACGGATCGTGCAGCCACGTCTCGATCCCTGAGTCAACAGATGGGGACGTTTGCAAGACAACAACCATCTGCATGGACTATCACCTCGGTGACCATCGCTGCGGTTACCCTTGACGCTGCATCACAGAGAGGAGCGCCTGCGATGGTGTACTCAACGACGAACCTGGGTGCACGAATGGCAAAACGTCATTTTTTCGGATGAATCTAGGTTCTGTTTACAGCATCATGATGGTCGCATCCGTGTTTGGCGACATCGCGGTGAACGCACATTGGAAGCATGTATTCGTCATCGCCGTACTGGCGTATCAGCCGGCGTGATGGTATGGGGTGCCATTGGTTACACGTCTCGGTCACCTCTTGTTCGCATTGACGGCACTTTGAACGATGGAAACTACATTTCAGATGTGTTACGACCCGTGGCTCTACCCTTCATTCGATCCCTGCGAAACCCTACGTTTCACCAGGATAATGCACGATCGCATGTTGCAGGTCCTGTACGGTCCTTTCTGGATACAGAAAATGTTCGACTGCTGCCCTGGCCAGCACATTCTCCAGATCTCTCACCAACTGAAAACGTCTGGTCAATGGTGGCCGAGCAACTGGCTCGTCACAATACGCCAGTCACTACTCTTGATGAACTGTGGTATCGTGTTGAAGCTGCATGGGCAGCTGTACCTGTACAATGTCTGTCTGACTCAATGCCAGGCGTATCAAGGCCGTTGTTCTGGGTACTGATTTCTCAGGATCTATGCAGCCAAACTGCGTGAAAATGTAATCACATGTCAGTTCTAGTATAATATATTTGTCCAATGAATACCCGTTGTAAGACGTGTATATTTCTATTGTCTATTATCAAACCACAATTTATGAAAGATGTTTACATTTTATTTATAGGATTAAGTAGGAATAATTAATATTTGTCATGTTGGATATAATTGTGGTAGCAGGGAATGTCTGCACCAAAGTATTGTTGGCGGGAGAGACCGCACATTGATATAATTTTAAAAAGGGCGGGAGAGACCGCGTATGGATACATTTTAAGAAAAGAGCGGGAAAGACCGCGCATTGATACATTTTGTAATGGTACCAGGGATTGTCTGCACCAGAAAGCATTGTTGGCGGGAGAGACCGGACTTGAGCGTTCGTCGGAAGTCAGTAGTAAGCGAGATGTGAAGCGAGTCGGTAGCAGGTCTGAAGCGAGAGGTTGAGAGGAGCGGTGTGTCTGCCAGCCACCAGCTATGATTTACAAGAGATTATAAACGGATGTACAGAGACATCAGCTAACTATTATTATAAGAGGAATTAATATTATTGAATTATGTTTTTGAGAAACTCAAGACCACTGAAGGAATGTTTGCGCAATGGTTGTTGTAAGAGTATTGTAAGAAGGAAGTCCCATTTGAACGTTTGTAAAATCATTTCCTTCAGAACATAATTAACTTTTGCCGGCAATATTGCTTTACTGATTACAACCCATCCCAAAAACCATCAACGTAAAACTTTGCAAAATTTTATTATTGTCAAGAAAAGGTTGAACTATGAATTACGTAACGTCAGTCAAATTAATTAAAGAATAACGTTAGCTCTGCTATTAAAGAATAACGTCAGCTTTGGTAATAAATACAGCCACTTATTATGACAGCCCACCAGCAGCTAATAGAGTATAGTAAAACAGAGTAAGTATATTCATGTCGCAGTTCGATGTAGCAGTCAGATGACGATCCACTTACAGCAAAAAAGGTAAGGAACAGTTTTGGGTTATTGCAGATAACGACTGATGGCCACGACGACGACACATTCTATGTTTCGTCGAAATAATCAGAAAATCACTTTTAATAAGCAGCAATTAAATTTGTATGCGAAGATTGAGAAAGAATAAATTTCAAAGGGAAGATTTCATTTTTTATTATTAAGTAAGAGATAGAAATCCTAAGCGAAGGTTTCATAGGTTGTTGTAGAAGCGAAGGTTGCGTAACAAAAGAGATATAGAGGAGACGGGAAGGTTTCACCGTTAATCATCTGCATTTCTTCTTGGTGTAGCAATTTTAATTGCCAGTAGTGTACAATTTTGCACCCGATAGCGTAGGTCGAGAAATTTGCATTTGATACGTCTCAGAGTCTTCTGAGCCTGTTTCAAACCAGAGGACCGCGATCAACCCTGGGTACGATGCTCCAAACAGACGGCTTATCCTTCACCCCTCGTGCGATGCTTGTTGCCTTCAACAAATCAGCCATCCGTCGAAAGGAGCCGAGGATGCCCTCAGATCCCAAGAGACAGTTGTCATTCGTGCCGACGTGTGCCACTATACGCAGTCAGTGCGCTCGATAGCCGCCGGCATTGCCTCCTCCACATCACGGACGAGACCTCCTGGCAAACATACCGAGTGCATACTGGCATTCTTTCCGACCTTGCCTGCTACTTCCCTGAGAGGTTCCATCAACCGCCTAACTTTGGAGCTACCAATGGAAAGCATACCCAACCTCTGCACTTGTCCGGATTCGGCAGGAAAATCGGCCGCTGGCACAACAGGAGAGGCATCCCGTGCTGGCTCGGAATTATCATCAACACCGAGTAGCACCTAGTACCAGTTACTAAGGCGTAGGGAGCAAGCCGCGCTACCTGGTCCCTTTTCCACCTTCCGCCCAGTGACACGCGAACCCACCATTGTCTGCCACCCACTCTCGAGTGAAGACGTACCGGTCAGGTGTTGCATATCAGACGATGCAGCGACACCCTGGTCACCAGGAGATTCCAACGACAACAAAGGTGTCGCAGCTCTCGCCACTAGCGCCTCGACGTCGTCATAACATTAGTCAGAAGCATGTCGACGTAGACAACGCAGCTTCCAGCGTTTTATAGACAGCAGCCAGTTTTCCTTGGGCCCACTCGCAACAAGCACAGTCTCTAGGCCATATTTTACTGTGTAAAAATAGATATAACATCTCAAATGGCGCTACTGAGTCTGGAATGTACGCAGCATATAACGAGGAGAATAAAGAAACACTAAAAACTGCTCTGCAGATTTCTTACTATAGCATGAGGCGGCAAGCTGTTAAGCAAAAATAAATTTCTCTGCTGAAGTGGATAGATCTATCGTTAGTACACTACTGGCCATTAAAATTGCTACACCACGAAGATGACGTGCCACAGACGCGAAATTTAACCGACAGGAAGAAGATGCTGTGATGTGCAAATGATTAGTTTTTCAGAGCATTCACACTAGGTTGGCACCGGTGGAGACACCTACAACGTGTTGACATGAGAAACGTTTCCAACCGATTTCTCATACAGAAACAGAAGTTGACCGGCGTTGTTGTGATGCCTCGTGTAAGGAAGAGAAATGCGTACCATCACGTTTCCGACTTTGATAAAGGTCGGATTTTAGCCTATCGCGATTGCGGTTCATCGTATCGCGACTTTGCAGCTCGCGTTGGTCGAGATCCAATGATTGTTAGCAGAACATGGAATCGGTGGGTTCAGGAGGTAATACGGAACGTGCTGGATCCCAACGGCCTCTTATCACTAGCAGTCGAGATGACAGGCATCTTATCCGCATGGCTGTAACGGATCGTGCAGGCACGTCTCGATCCCTGAGTCAACAGATGAGGACGTTTGCAAGACAACAACCATCTGCACGGACAGTTCGACGACGTTTGCAGCATCATGGACTATCAGCTCGGAGACCATGGCTGCGGTTACCCTTGATGCTGCATCACAGACAGGAGCGCCTGCGATGGTGTACTCAACGACGAACCTGGGTGCACGAATGGCAAAACGTCATTTTTTCGGATGAATCCAGGTTCTGTTTACAGCATCATGATGGTCGCATGCATGTTTGGCGACACCGCGGTGAACGCACATTGGAAGCGTGTATTCGTCATCGCCATACTGGCTTATCACCCGGCATGATGGTATGCGGTGCCATTGGTTCTACGTCTCGATCACCTCTTGTTCGCATTGACGGCACTTTGGACAGTGGACGTTACATTTCAGATGTGTTACGACCCGTGGCTCTACCCTTCATTCGATCCCTGCGAAACCCTACATTTCAGCAGGATAATTCATGACCGCATGTTGCAGGTCCTGTACGGGCCTTTCTGGATACAGAAAATGTTCGACTGCTGCCCTGGCCAGCACATTCTCCTGATCTCTCACCAACTGAAAACGTCTGGTCAATGGTGGGCGAGCAACTGGATCGTCACAATACGACAGTCACTACTCTTGATGAACTGTGGTATCGTGTTGAAGCTGCATAGGCAGCTGTACCTGTACACGCCATCCAAGCTTTGTTTGACTCAATGCCCAGGCGTATCAAGGCCGTTATTACGGCCAGAGGTGGTTGTTCTGGTTACTGATTTCTCAGGATCTATGCACCCAAATTGCGTGAAAATGTAATCACATGTCAGTTGTAGTATAATACACTCATGGAAATGGAAAAAAGAACACATTGACACCGGTGTGTCAGACCCACGATACTTGCTCCGGACACTGCGAGAGGGCTGTACAAGCAATGATCACACGCACGGCACAGCGGACACACCAGGAACCGCGGTGTTGGCCGTCGAATGGCGCTAGCTGCGCAGCATTTGTGCACCGCCGCCGTCAGTGTCAGCCAGTTTGCCGTGGCATACGGAGCTCCATCGCAGTCTTTAACACTGGTAGCATGCCGCGACAGCGTGGACGTGAACCGTATGTGCAGTTGACGGACTTTGAGCGAGGGCGTATAGTGGGCATGCGGGAGGCCGGGTGGACGTACCGCCGAATTGCTCAACACGTGGGGCGTGAGGTCTCCACAGTACATCGATGTTGTCGCCAGTGGTCGGCGGAAGGTGCACGTGCCCGTCGACCTGGGACCGGACCGCAGCGACGCACGGATGCACGCCAAGACCGTAGGATTCTACACAGTGCCGTAGGGGACCGCACCGCCACTTCCCAGCAAATTAGGAACACTGTTGATCCTGGGGTATCGGCGAGGACCACTCGCAACCGTCTCCATGAAGCTGGGCTACGGTCCCGCACAACGTTAGGCCGTTTTCCGCTCACGCCCCAACATCGTGCAGCCCGCCTCCAGTGGTGTCGCGACAGGCGTGAATGGAGGGACGAATGGAGACGTGTCGTCTTCAGCGATGAGAGTCGCTTCTGCCTTGGTGCCAATGATGGTCGTATGCATGTTTGGCGCCGTGCAGGTGAGCGCCACAATCAGGACTGCATACGACCAAGGCACACAGGGCCAACACCCGGCATCATGGTGTGGGGAGCGATCTCCTACACTGGCCGTACACCACTGGTGATCGTCAAGGGGACACTGAATAGTGCACGGTACATCCAAACCGTCATAGAACCCATCGTTCTACCATTCCTAGACCGGCAAGGGAACTTGCTGTTCCAACAGGACAATGCACGTCCGCATGTATCCCGTGCCACCCAACGTGCTCTAGAAGGTGTAAGTCAACTACCCTGGCCAGCAAGATCTCCGGATCTGTCCCCCATTGAGCATGTTTGGGACTGGATGAAGCGTCGTCTCACGCGATCTGCACGTCCAGCACGAACGCTGGTCTAACTGAGGTGCCAGGTGGAAATGGCATGGCAAGCCGTTCCACAGGACTACATCCATCATCTCTACGATCGTCTCCATGGGAGAATAGCAGCCTGCATTGCTGCGAAAGGTGGATATACACTGTACTAGTGCCGACATTGTGCATGCTCTGTTGCCTGTGTCTATGTGCCTGTGGTTCTGTCAGTGTGATCATGTGATGTATCTGACCCCAGGAATGTGTCAATAAAGTTTCCCCTTCCTGGGACAATGAATTCACGGTGTTCTTATTTCAAGTTCCAGGAGTGTATATTTGTCCAATGAATTGCCGTTCATCATCTGCATTTCTTCTTGGTGTAGTAGTTTTAATGAACAGTAGTGTAGAAAGTCTGCATAGAGAAACTCTGCGTACCCAGAAGCTACTGCACGAGATGGGTTTGCAAACTAGGATGCATTGATTTAAGCTATATGCTGTGTGGTAGCACGAGATTTAAGTTTAGTGGCGAGACGTGGAGCTTCTGGTGGTGTGAAAATTACACTAGGGAAGCCGCCTTACACAAGGACAGGCGCCAAGACTTCCGCAAAAAGAAGAACTTTGAGTAATTTGCTAACGTTTAGTCCATACAGTAAAATACAAACGTATAGTTCACTTCTTCGCAGAAGTACATAAAAAGAACTAAATTACTGTGTGTCAGGCAACTGATTATGATGCTCCTGTTACCACTACCGGAGCGTCCGATCGGCTTGGCGTCTGCAGGTACACACGTGATAATATACTGGTTATAAACGTAAGCTACAATTTTCGCTCTTAGCAGTAATAGCGTGTTGTAAACACGTCTTCCAAAGTTTCCCGCGTGTGGAGCATACAGCATGTAGCCGTCACACTCACACAGCGGCCCAGAATAGTACAGTGGTGGAGGAAGCCAGAGTATTGAGCGGACACAGCTGCACTCGCAGAGCGAGAGCGCGCTCTAGGTGTGCAGATCTCGCACAGGCCTGGTTCAGACATTATGGTGGTAAGAGTGCTAACTGAGCACCGAAGCCTCAGAAGAAAAAGATAAGCAACTAATACGATAAGCAATTACAGTGATGACTCAAAAAATTGTGATCACGGCCCACAACGAGATTGAATTCCGGTCAGGGGCGTTGTGGGCTTATGGCACATCGAAAGTGGGAATCATTCTAACAACAATACAGGACGCAAACACGGAAATCTACTGATACAAGTGATTTTGGAGAAGGATTGATTGTTGTAGCCTGGAGTCTAGGAACGAGCTTCTCGAAAACAGGGAAGCTGGTGACTATTCATATACTACTGTCGGCAGCATCTATGGAGAGTGGTTAAAGGACTTTCAAAAAACAGTAATGACCAAAGTACTGGGCGTACACGCCTCATCACCTTGCTCTTTCTGTAAATTAGGATAAGCGGCAAACAGAGCCAGATCTCAAGACAGACTAAAATGTTGGTGCAGCTCAAATGTTTCGGACAGCACCATTTGATGCAAATTGTTAAACCTGATTCTCCACAGCAGACAACTGCTACATGCTCCGCAGGTGACAAAATGGCATTGTCAGCCGCAATTGTACAAGGGTAATCCCAACAGTAAGGTCTCCTATTTTTTATAAGTAGGCCTACATAGACCTGTTTATTTCTTTAACAGTTTACATCAGTTTACAGCTTGAACATTTTTCTATTTTTCGACATCATCACCATTTCTGTCTATTCATTTTTGTAGACTCTGTGGCAGTCTTTGTATGCGCATGTCATACCAGCTCGCCGCCTTGCTGTTCAGAAAGTTATGAACCTCTTCTTTCACCTGTCGTCGAAGCTGAATCGCTGGGACCACAGTTAACGCTGACAGGTACCGTGAGACTCTGAAAAAACTCAAATCGGCAATTCAGAACCGGAGAAGAGGAATGTTGAGCAAGGGCGTACATGACAACGCTCGCCCACACATCGCTCGGGAAACCGTTGCTCTCCTGCAACAGTTTCAGTGGAACATAATCACCCACCCAGCCTATAGTCCTGACTTGGCGCCCAGTGACTATCACCTGTTCCCTAGGTTAAAAGAACATTTGGCCGGAAAGCGATTCAGCTCCGACGACTAGATGAAAGAAGAGGTCCATAACTTTCTGAACAGGATGGCGGCGAGCTGGTATGACACGGGCATACAAAAACTGCCACAACGTCTACAAAAATGCATCGACAGAAATTGTGACTATGTCGAAAAATAGCTAAATGTTCAAGCTGTAAACTGATGTAAACCAATGTAGAAATAAACAAAAATGTTCAAATGTGTGTGAAATCTTATGGGAATTAACTGCTAAGATCCATCAGTCCCTAAGCTTACACGCTACATAACCTAAATAATCCTAAGGACAAACACACACACCCATGCCCGAGGGAGGACTCGAACCTCCGCCAGGACCAGCCGCACAGTCCATGACTGCAGCGCCCTAGACCGCTCGGCTAATCCCGCATGGCAGAAATAAACAGGTCTAAGGTCTATGTACTGATAAAAAAATAGGAGACCTTACTTTTGGGATTACCCTCGTAGTGCACACAGGTCCTTCGAGATTAGACCGTAGATCAATGGGAACATGTTGCCTGGTCGCATGAATCAAGTTGCTTGTTACACAAGGTCGTTGGTCACGTCCGGATACGCCATCAATTATCCGAACCGCTGCTAGAAACATGCACAGCGCCACGGTCATAGGGCGGTGGATATGTATTGGACTGTGTTGTGGAGGACATTCAGCTGAGTTTCAACGGGACCTGTGGTTGTAACGGAAAGCGCCATGACAGCTGTGGACTGGGTGAATATTACTGACAAGTGAGGAGCAACTGCATCCCTTCATGCTTGATGTCCTCACCGACAATAATGGCATCTTCCAGAAGGGTAACTGATCGTGTCATATGGCCGGAATCATACTGTAGTGCTTTGAGAAGCAAGATAGGGAAATTGTTGTCTACTACTTCCTACGCAGCGATAAAGAGATGGACTACAATGTGATACAGCAGCTGTCGTCGTAGGGAAACTGGACAGGCGCAGAAATGATTAGGAGACACGGAAATACAGTGAACAGGAATCTTAACTCAACCTGCAGCTTTCTCCAAGCGGTATGAAAAACTGTACAATAAAACAAACGGCAATAAAATCCACCTATTACAAGCAGCAAACTAAAGAGTTATGTGCAGTGTGAGGCTCCTGCTGCTAATGCATGAACAAACTTTCGAAGGCTAAGACTGAAGGCTGCCGAAGGCTGTAACTGAGACTGGGGCGTGTAGCTGGCGCCGGCCATCCTCTAACGCGGCGGCAAAGGGCGCTCGTAGTCGGAGCTGCCCGATAGTCGGAGCTGCCCGATGCGTTGCGCAGCCCGCACGCATCACTGGACCCACCGGATCCACATGCGACTGTTCTCGGCGTCTGTCACAATCGTGCGTTTCCGTTACCAACTGTGAGACACCGGTGAGAGTGGTATCGATCTATGATACCACAGAAATCACTTCGGTATTTTGGCCACCATATTCGCCGAATCTGAACCCAAATGGAACATACCTCGGGCGGAATCGGGATCCAGCTCTGCATCTACATCTACATGGTTACTCTGCAATTCACACTTAAGAGCCTGGTAGAGGGTTCATCGAACAATTTTCATACTACTTCTCTACCATCCCATTCTCGAATGGCGCGTGGGAGAAAGGAACACCTAAATCTTTCCGTTCGAGCTCTGATTTCTCATATTTTATTATGATGACCATTTCTCCCTACGTAGGTGGGTGCTAACAAAATATTTTCGCATTCGGAAGAGAAAGTTGGTGATTGAAATTTCGTAAATAGATCTCGCCGCAAAGAAAACCGTCTTTGTTTCAGTCACTGCCACCCCAACTCGCTTATCATATCAGTGACACTCTCACCCCTATTGCGCGATAACACGAAATGAGCTGCCTTTCTTTGCACTTTTTCGATGTCCTCTGTCGATCCTACCTGGTAAGGATCCTATACCACGCAGCAATATTCCAGCAGAGGACGGACAAATGTAATGTAGGCTGTCTCTTTAGTGGGTTTGTCGCATCTTCTAAATGTTCTGCCAACAAAGCGCAGTCTTGGTTTCGCCTTCCCCACAATATTATCTATGTGTTCTTTTCAATTTAAGTTGCTCGTAATTGTAATTCCTAGGCATTTAGTCGAATTGACAGT
Organism: Schistocerca americana; assembly: GCF_021461395.2. NCBI lineage: Eukaryota > Metazoa > Arthropoda > Insecta > Orthoptera > Acrididae > Schistocerca > Schistocerca americana. The sequence continues at coordinate 223,493,261 of NC_060120.1, read as the reverse complement.
CCTTAGATTTGTGCGATTTATCGTATACCAAAAATTTATCGGATTTCTTTTAGTACCCATGTGGATGACCTCGCACTTTTCTTTGTTTAGTGCTAATTACCACTTTTCGCATCATACAGAAATTCTCTCTAGATAATTTTGTAATTGGAATTGATCGTCTGATGATTTTACTAGACGGTAAATTACAGAGTCTTCTGAAAACATTCTAAGGGGGCTGCTCAGATTATCACCTAGATCATTTGTATAAAGAAGGAACAGCAGAGGGCCTATGACAATACCTCGCGGAACGCCACATACCACTTCTGTTCTACTCGATGATTTACCGTCTATCACTACGAACTGTGACCTCACTGAGAGGAGATCACGAATCCAGTCACACAGCTGAGACTATACTCCATATGCACGCAATTTGATTAATAGTCGCTTGTGAGGAACGGTATGAAAAGCCTTCTGCAAATCCAGGAATATGGAATCGATCTGAGATCCCTTGTCGACAGCAATCATTACTTCATGGGAATAAAGAGCTGTGTTGCACAAGAACGATTTTTTCTGAATCCGTGTTGGTTATGTACCGATAAGTCCTTTTCTTCAAGGCGATTCGTATGTTCGAGTAGAGTATATGCTCCAAAATCCTACTGCAAATGGAGGTCAGTGATATGGGTCTGTAGTTCAATGGGTTACTCCTATTTCCTTTCTTGAATATTGGTGTGGCCTGTGCTACTTTCCAGTCTTTAGGAACAGATCTTTCGTCAAGTGAGCGGTTGTATGAGATTGCTGAGAAAGGCGCTATTGTATCTGCATACTGTGAAAGCACCTGATTGGTATACCATCTGGACCGGAAGACTTGCCTTTCTTAAGTGATTTGAGTTGTTTCGCAACACCTAAGATATCTTCTTTTATGTCACTCACGCTAACAGCTGTTCTGGTTTCGAATTCTGGAATATTTACTTCGTCTTCTTTCGTGAAGGAATTACGGAAAACTGTATTTAGTAACTCCACTTTAGTGGCACCATCATCGATAACATTTCCATCGCTATCGCGCAGTGACGGTATTGGCTGTCCCACAAATCACCGGCCTGCAATTTGGGGTAACTGCATGACCTGCACAACCACTTGTTGCATCCATGCCACGCAAAATCGCTACTATATTGCGTTACAAAGCTAGACCAACGCTGCATTAAGCACACAGACATAACTTTGTGGTTCATCAGAGCGTTTATTACGATTTATTATTTGTGAGTCATGATAACCCACCTGCCAATTTAACGATGGCTGTGGCAGCTGGTTATCACCACCTGGCCTCGAAATGAGCTACGCTGCAGCTCAGGTAACCACTAAAATATTCTGCTGCCTTAGAACCGTTACCCATCAATCTTTCTCTCACTCACGCGCTTCGTTGTTTAATCTTTCTCGTTAATAGTGAATCGCACCTACTGAATTATAAACGCCATCTCTTCCGGATTAGTTCTTTCGCTCATAATTGACAATTTTTCGACTCTTTGGTGCCTTTCTAGCATTATTAGTATTGATCAGTTAATGTGCTTTAGTTGTCTATATTTCCGTGGACTGCAACATATATCTTTTTTCCTTTTTTTGTTTTTAGTCCAAATATGAGATTTTTGTAAAACTCCCATGTCGTTCTATAATTTTATGTGTGTTATGACCACACAGGACTAGAGTCATCATGTCCCAACTGTGGGTTCTTTGATTTCTCTCGGAGATCGCTCTTTGGACTACAACATATGAAATACTATGAATAAAAAGCTTCACTTAACTTGATACAACGCTTTGCCATCGGAGTGGTTGATCATTTACCGCTGTCACCGACAATTATAGCATCAGTTGATGCACTAATCGCCGGCCGCTGTAGCGGAGCATTTCTAGGCGCTTCAGTCCGGAACTGCGCTGCTGCTACGGTCGCAGGTTCGAATCCTGCCTCGGGAATGGATGTGTGTGATGTCCTTAGGTTAGTTAGGTCTAAGTAGTTCTAAGTCTAGGGGACCGATGACCGCAGATGTTAAGTCCCATAGTGCTTAGAGCCATGTGAACCATTTTTTGATGCACTAATCAACAACAGTTCTCTTGAAATATATGTTCAACATTTACAAAAGTAAATTTTCACCTGAGACTTGAATAACTCTTCAGTCCTACTTGATGATGACGTTCATGACGATGGTGATGGTGATGATGATACCGCATCAGCTGAGGTCACGAAATGGGGCAGAACGTTTTCATGTTAGGCTCTATACTGATCTTCAAACGAGGTCCCTACCGTGCTGAGACCGTGGGCGTGTCTTCTTCAGTCTCTCCTATTCGTAGTTGTGGACTCCAGCAGGACATCACTAATGACCGTGGTATCGATGCGCGTTGCCGACTGCGGCGTGGCGCAGCGAACTTTGTACGATACCACAATACGTATAGCTAGGAATTCCAACTGTGTTGGATAAGAAAGACTACCAGCAGGAAAAGAAATTTTATGTTTTGGTATCTCGATTCCGACCGGAAATTTTCAGGTCAGTTTCTATTTTATTAGGACCTGGTCAACGCCTGAATATATTGTGGGTACTATCTTGTCAGATTAGAAGGACACCCAGGTCGTAATTTTCAGTGACATAGGAATATCCGTCAGTCTTTTATCCATGCTCTCTTGGGGACTATTAAGACGTAAATTTAAAACAATTCCCATTTATTTCTCAGTCTCTGTTGCACATTTTTAATTACATGACAGGTTTCGACAACGCTGGATCATCTCCAGATGTAAGTAATTGGGTCAGAAATCTGTCTTCTTTGTGTCAGAACCTCATAATACTACTCAGTACTCCACTATTTACGTATGAGGTTCTGACGCAATGAAGACGCGTTGCTGACGCAAATACTTAAGTTTAAAGATGATCCAGGGTAATCGAAACATGTCACGTAATTAAAAATGTGCAACTGAGACTGAAGAATAAATGAGAATGGTTTTAAAAATCAATACAGTTGCTGATCTTCTCGGGACGAACGTCGCGGATATAATGAATATGAAAATAGGTTGACGTATGCTCATACTTGTGGATTGGTATATGGAGTTCGACATTTTACGAGGATTGCCCAGAAAGTAATGCACCGCATCTTTTTTTTTTTTTTCTTAGCCGAAAACAATGCTACGAGTGCGAAACGTTATGTATGTATTATTTTAAGTCTTCTGAGTGAGTTCGCCAAGTTTCCGTCACTTCTTACTGACAGCGTAGCTGCAGGACTGTTTCAAAATGGCGTCTGTAGGTGATGTTCGCTACAAGCAACGTGCCGTCATTGAATTTCTCACTGCAGAGAAAGAAACTGTGGGGAATATTAACAAAAGCTTGTGCAAAGTCTGTGGAGCATCTGGTGTCGACAGAAGTAAGTCGCTGGGAACAGAGGGCGAGGTCATCAGAAGGCGGTCCTTCGGAGCTCCACGATTTGCATAGGTCGGGGAGACCATCCACGGCTGTCTCACCTGACATGTTGCATCGAGCCCCCTCGGACTTCCACTTGTTTCGGCCATTGAAGGAGGACGGTGAGGAGGTGATTCACCCACCGAAGCACTGGCTCCGCCACCAGGGGAAGGATTGGTACTGACAGGGCAAACACGCCCTTGTTTTGCCCTTTAGGAAGGCCACAGAACGGTATGGAGATTACGTGTAAAAATAGGGTGTGTAGATAAAACATCATACTTTCCTGTGTGTAATTCTCACTATGTTCAATAAAGAATTGTTGAAGGAAAAAATGCGGTGCACTATTTTCAGAGCAACCCTCGTATTAACTGTGTCCTTTAAATGAAATCTAAAGTAACATGTCTAAAAATACGGTACCAGAAGTTAAGAGGAAATGGCCTAAGCAAAGGCCCAACTGTTCTCACTCTTGAGACAAATGTACTGAAGTGCCGACAAACGACGTATAAAGATACTGAAGCCAAGTGGTGCCGTTTTAATGCATGAGAGAATATGAATGATGCGTATCTTTCTGTTGTAATGGTTTGTCATACGTGAATCAATGAACCTCGTTGACACCCCGCTTAAAGACGTTCAACAAGTCGCGTGACGGAGAAGTGTCCTAATGGTTCACCGCTTCTTTTTCGCTTCTCATTCACATTATTTTGTCTTTCTTGTAGTCTCTGCATTACACATATAGTATGTGGTCGTTGGTGTAATTTATTCTCCTTTACCATGTAAGCGGATTGCTCGATTCAGAGATGGATTACTAGTGCAATTAAATCTTAACATGTCCTGATTTGGAAAGCTATGCCCAACCGCATAGAAATTCATGAACCACGCAATTAATTTACGAACCCAGTCTAACTAAAAAAATGGTCAATGAAAGTTACCTGATCAGTTTACACTTGCTTAAAGAACATAAAGGCAAAGAGCAGGCATATCGCTTGGAAACTGAAATTTTTCTGTGGTTGTGAACCCCGTTCCGTAATAATAACAACCACAAAATATGATACATTAAACATATATACTTCCACAGGACCAATTACAGAGTCTTTGCAAATTGCGGAAAACAACATTCAAGGAAAGGAATACGTAATTTTCAGAATAGTGGACGCTATCTTCGATGTAAAATATCATAAGAAAATCGTGCTATGTATCAATTAGAACAGCCCAAGGTTGTATATTGCATTGTGCGATCACAGAATGCTTGCAAAGCGACAGTCACGCTAATGCGTTTATATAACAAGTAAATGATCAGGGAAATCGAATTTAGGGAAAATATTTGGAAATCACTTCATATAACCGACATGAAAAATCAAGTGAAAAATACGAGGGTTGGCCAGAAAGTAAGTTCTTATCAGTCGCTAAATGAAAACCACAGTGAAAACCAGAAACGTTTTATTTTCAAGAATTAGCTACACTTTTCAGATACTTCTCTACATAGTCGTCGATCCCACTTAGACATTTGTTGGAGCGTTGTACGAAATTTCCAACACCATCGTCACAGAAGGCAGTCGCCTGTGCTTTCCGAAAATTCTCTACGCTGGTCTGTAACGCTTAGCCTGCGCCCAAGTGTTGTCTTCGTATTCAGCGTTTCATGTTAACAGAGATTATACTCAAGACTAGCCAATTAGGGCTGTGTTGTGGGTGATCGAACACTTCCCATCGTAAAGGCTCCAGGAGCGTCTTCACTGCCCCTGCAGAGTGCGGCTGAGAATTGCCATCAAGAGGGAAGTGCGTGGGAGTTGTGTTAGGGACTAAACGAACTAAACCCTAAAATTATTTTAATACGAGATGTTCGTGTACCTCACACTAGATAACAATGCTGTAATTAATTAACCTTGGACAGTTCATTGGGGTAGGGAAAACAGGTAACCAAGATTCATCCAACCAAAACTGATCCAAAGGTTTCTCACGCGCCTTGTGTAAGCTAGTTGTTATTAGTAGACCAAATAATGTCTGCAATTCTGTAGAGTCAAGCTCAATACAGCGATCAAGATATGGGTATAGGATTTCACTGTCATGTGCAAGGTTACTGGTATACATTACTGTTACACTCTGCATCAGATTAATAGTAAAAATTCTTAGACAATCTCCCGTTATGTTTAACTGCGGTCCAAGATGACGTGAAATACGTGCTGTATCACGTACCACATTCCTTGAAACCTGCTTGCGCATGTCAGGCGGTGCTATTTCATATGTTATCTGTCAACTTCTAGATACAAGTCTGGAGCACTAGTTTGCTGAATATCATTATCATCTTCATGACATTCATTCACATCAATTTCATCTCCGACCTGTATATCTTCCTCAATCGCATCTACCTCAGCATCATTCTCATCCTCATTTCATAAAATTGATTCATTATTACTATAAGTGTTCTGCAAATCTGCTAAAGCCTGCTCGATTGCATAGCTCCTTTCAAAACATATCTCATCATCCATAACGAAATATAACACTACGTTCTACTTCAACAAAACGCAATTCCTAATTGTGAATTTGTCATAACAATGCGTATGTTTGTATTTTCTACAAATTGTTCACAAAAATGGACATATAAATGTCGGTTTAGAAGATGCATTGCCGCCAAGCTTTTATTTTCGTAATAAAGTTGCAGTATAACACTGAAAATCGCATAACTGTATACCTGGGGTACCTTCTGAACCCACTGCAAGAATTACAAATTATTGTACTAAGGACTGTTATACAATGAATAATATTTTAAAAAGGCCTTAAAAACATATCCGGTGGATTAAAAGTCTATATCCACATTAAAACTGTTTCTTTGCAGCTAAACGAGCCTTGGGTTCTAAAAAGATCCCAGACACCATGCGAGGATTAATGCTATTGGGCAGTGTTCATGTCCTGTTGAAACAATAAGACTAACGGACGATCGATGTCTATTGAAACTTGATGAAAATAATTGCAAAACGGTTTCATTTGCAATTTGAGGATGAATTATGCGAGCGGTGTAATGTTCCTGTAGCAGCACAGGTAGAACTTTAATCACCATTAATAGAGCTTAATACAGTAATACGACCGCTCTGGATGAGAATCTTGGTTTATTAGTATTTTGTGAGAAATTAGAAGACTAAATTAATGCCATACCGACTCAGTACGGTTATACAAGTGGTTATCAACTGGTTTTACAGCGTCGCTCAACTCATAATAAGCTGATTTCAGCGTCCGTAGTAGAAGATAGGGTCCTCGGTAGTACCTAGCGCCACTAGCAGTACACTGCAAATACTTCAATCTGTTGTTACGTGTAGCCAATAGTACATGTGTCCGAATCACACAATGCTGCAATACAGCCAAATCTCTTCCCAAATCCCATTTTGATCACCTTGTACAGGATGTACCAGGAGGAATGGTCAGTATCCAGAGATATGACTGAAACGATCGTTGGAAGCAATAATGTTTAGTAAACATTGGATATAAAACTAATTCATCTTCGATATTTTGAAACAAATCTCTCCTACTGCAAGCTCTTTGATTTCTATATGTCGGGAAGCGCTATTGAGAAAAAAAAACGTCTGGTACACATCTACTGTAATGTCCATACGCGAACAGCTACTGCTAAGAGCACTCGTCCAGTAGTAGAAAGGTCTTTCGCAGTAGCGAACATGAACAAGTGCTAATAGCTCTCATAGCGTACACTTTGCAGCAATTGTTTACTAGACTTTTTTGCTTCGAATGATCGTTCCTGTCTTACCCTTGAATATTGCCCGCTCCCCGTGGGACACACTGTATAGGTGCCTTTTTCTAAGCATTCTTGTAATAAATTGCCTTTACCTGTGAAACTCTGGGCTTTGCTTCTTTACTCGGCTAAACGTTTGACATCTGAGTTTAGTTTCTTTCTAATTAGTTAAAGATGTTTAATTTTCTGCGTAATATATCCTTGCTAACTTGTTTATGTTCTTCCTACCGTTTTATGCACTTCTCTTCGTTCTCCTTCGCCATATGCGCCAGCTTAGCTGAGTGCCGGCACGGTAGCTCAGCGTGTTCGGTCAGAGAATTAACTGCCCTCTGTAATAATAGAAAAACTGAATGAACGGTTCAACGATGAACTGGAACGGTTGTCATAGAACGTACACAGGGAACAAATGCAACAAACAATACCGAACAAAATGAGATCTAAAAAAAGTGGTAATGTGCTTGCCTACTATGCAGCGGGCCCAGGTTCGATTCGCGGCCGGGTTGGAGATTTTCTCCGCCCGTGGACTGTGTGTAGTGTTGTCCTCAAACTCACGTCATCATCAGCGACGCGCATATCGCCTAGTGTGGCGTCACCCGAAATAAGACTTGATAGCCGGCAGACGAACTTCCCTGGAAGCAACCTCCCGGCCAACAATGCCACAAGATAATTTCATTTCATTTTTCCTTAGCTGTGTCGTCAGCAAATTTTAAGGTATACAGTTAATTAACTTTTAACCGTTCCATATCCTCTTACCATTCTTTGTCGTCTTTCGTAAGAAAGATTGGAATACACCTAGCAAATAATTGAGGAGGTAGGCCGCAAGTGCTCCTCTGAGATGAAAAAGATGGCGCAGGAGAGGAATTCGTGGCGGGACATCAAACTAGAACACGGATGACTCAAAGAAAATTACAGGTACAAAGGTAGCTAACCACTTTTGCGCTAACAAATCTTTTTTTTTTTCTGTATTAACGTGTCCCAAGCCTCACGTTTTGGCGTACTTACACAATCTGCCATGCGATGAAGAAGTAATATGTAGGCGGCTCTTTAATAAATTCTTGGGATTGTGTTAGTATCATTACATAGACAAGAAGATCTACAGAATTATAAGGGGTGACAAAGAAGTTTCCGTTTGCGAGCCTGGCTGCAGTACACGTGCAAAGCAGCGCGTCTCCGATGCGGGTGTATGAGCACCGACATGTAGGCGACGGATTAGTGTCGCATTCCTGTCTTTCCGAGGGGCGTGGGGTAGATGTGGAAAAGCGAACTATGTTAACAATAATACGAAACGCGTCCAAATAAGACCAGTGCCGTTATTCTTTTCTTGGGTATCGAAGGGCAAATACCGTAGACATTCATCGGAGAATGGATAATTTGTGTGGGGCAGCCCGTCTCCCGGAAACTACCGTTTTTGAATCGTAATCCAAACTGTATTTATTTATATATTCTTCATAATTAGAGCCTATTACATGAGAACCTAAAATTGCCCGTACAAATCACACGTTCTTGTGTAGTAATGAATTATGTACAAACTATTTCTGATACTTAATTTTTAAAATACTAGAACTGCTTCTGCTACTACAAAACTACAATAAAACCTATAACGATTTACCCAACTACAGAATCTGTTCTATGTTTGTTCATTTATTTTGGTGCATGTAACTTGTAGATGGCTGTTTCTGCTACTGGGCTCGCTTTCATTCTACCCCGGTCAACAGCCATCGTCTGGTGGATTCCTTCGGCGCCGGGCAGCATTTCAGGAGTGTTTCTACTATAGCAAGTAATTTACCCTCACTGTAACGTCTTAAAAGTCCACACTTCCATGATCACTTGCACCAGCGCAATGTAGCTTTTTGGGGCACTATTTCATTCGGTGGTCGCCGACCTCAGTTATCTTCTCTCCATCTGCAGAGTATGTCGTCCACCTACATGGCAGCATGATGACATGGTTTATTGCCTCGTGAAGTCTTCCTCTGACTTCCTGGATACTGTGGCTGCAGTATCGTCCAAGATGCGCCAAATCGACTCGATCCTTAATGCTGCTTTGGGATCCAACATCCTTGATACCTGACGTCCATTACCCGTTGCATCTTCATCGAATGCGCAGACCCACAATGTGTGTTCTGGTGTGTCCACAGTGCTGCAGACGCAGCTACCATTCATCTGTCTTCTGATTTTGTGTATATTCGTAGCTTATGAGCCATGGCCAGTCAGGTAATGTGTCAATCCACTCAGTGGGTTAAGAAATCTCCCAGGTGTCAGGGAGAAATTCGTGTATTCTCCTGAAGAGTTACACTCGTTTTGTCACAGTGGTAATATACAATCTTTTATTGCCTTTTTAGAACTGGCCTCAGTGCCAAGCACCCTTCGTAGTTCCATTGATTGCCTTTTTTTTAACCAGTAAAAGGCTCCCTTTTCATAATTTCCAAGTCCAGTAGGCATATTCCTACAATTACTAAAATGCATCATTCGGGGTAGTGCAGGAGGCGGCCGTTAATCTTAGTAGCACTCCTTGTTGAATTCTTACTAATGAGGCTGGCTTCACTAGTTGCAATCTATGAGCCCAAACGCTCGCTCCATTACCTTTGACTGATGCAAATATAGATTCGTGTCATGCTCTGATTGTTTTTAAGGGAAGCCCAAATTGCCTATTTGAGTTGCTTATAATTTTATTCATCACGTTCGTAGCTTTTAAGCCTGCTTCCTCTTTATGATGCGTAAAGTTACGACGTTCGTCCAGAAAAACCCTAGACATCTCGTTACTACCCTTCTCCTAATCGTTACATCATTTAATTTTATTTTAGGGCTGCTTACTAAGTTCCCTTTCAGCAGAAAGTACGTTGTTTTGTGAGGTGCTAGTGACAATTTAACACTTTGACACCAGCCCTCAAGTTCGTAGAGCGCCACATTATTTTGAGTTCTACAATTTTTCTGGAGTCATCACTTACAACGATTAGCGCATCTACAAATGCTACCAGTCCGCTTATGTTACCACTGCCATGTAACTCCTGTAGCATGGGCTCCAGTGCTTCATCCCAAAATCCTGGACCACAAACTGATCCCTGCAATAGCCTTTTGTTAGTGTTATTGTAGTCGTTTATTTCCTGGGCATGGTAAAGAAGGGCCACTTCAAATCCCTACGGCGACCAAAGAAAGACGGCCACAATAGGTTATTGAAAGCACCAGCAACATCAACCATCATCGCTCTAGCGTACCTACAGTGAGAGTCTGTTGCCAGCGAAATGAGCTTATTAATTGGGTCTTCGGTTGACTTGCCTCTCATCCCGTGTAGAAGTCTATGATCGTGTAATCTTTTGCATAATAGTTTTTCAATATCATGCTGAGAACGTACAAAGGACAAATCGGTCTGTAGGAATTGGGTATCACTGGATCCTTTTTTGCCTTTTACTAACTATTATCATTTCAAAGTTCTAATTATTAGCACTTCAACGTTCTCCCACGGTGCAGGGGTCCTTTCTTGCAACAGACGTTCGTTGTACAGTTCGCGCAAGTTACTGTCTAACTGGCCACGTAATGCTTGTATTACTTCGACAGGGAGCCCGTCAGGTCCTGGAGTCTTTTTTTCTTTTTCAGTGTTAAAATTATTTACACAATTACGTCTTGTGCGAAGTGTATTGTTTCTGTATTCTTACCATAACAGTTTTCGTAACGTACACTGATTATGTCTCGCCTTTCGCTGATTATCTGGCTCGCCTTCTTCTGGAAATAGTGCTTCCATTAGCAGGGCAGCTCACTGTTCCCCACTTTCTGTCACCATGCCATCATTCCTTTAGAGCTTGAATAAGACTGTTGGTGATCGTATTTTCTCGTAGGCTATTTTATATGGTACACACCAGGGATCAGTTTATAAGTTAGCCTTCACGAAATGCTTCCATCGTTCCATTTTCGTTTTCCACAACTCTTCCTTAAAACGTTGTTTAAAATACCTGTATCTATGCAGTCTTCGGACTCTCTCTTCTTGGGTCATGCTGCTCTGGTATAGCTTCATGGCTCTTTTTATTTCACATTTCTGCAGCGCCTCGGTCCAGATGCATGCTTCTCCTTTAGAATGACCTCTGCTCACAGGTATCGATGCGTCCATTGCTCTATGTATAACCACTGTCAATTCTTGGTATTTAACATCTGCATTATCACCCAGCGATGGACTTCCCGGACACTGAAACACCCTTCTTCCCAGTTAGCGTCCTTGATGTTGTATTTGGGCCTTATGTGCACGTTTTCTGTGGCGCCTTGGATTTTCCTCCCAGTGATGGTATAGTATACAATATAGTGGTCACTTAATGTCATTCCAGTCATCAGTCAGGTGGCTGTGACACAATACTGACTTCCAATTTGCATCAGTGGAGTATACAAGGGGCTTAGTTCGTCATAGGTGACTAATATCCTTTAGTGTTAGCAGATATTTGTCGATCTCATCTCTAAACTGAAAGTACATGGACAGCAAGCTGTAACTCTCCCTTCCGGTTACCATTTCCACACAAATTAGTGTTATAATCTTCCCCTACCCGCCTGTAATCCCATGCTATGCGACGAAGTGGCACCACAAAGTGCTTGCACAACGTAAATAAGGAGAATGATTCATTTTTATCTACGAAATCACGTCCAGAAAAGGTAATATACTCATACCTTACTAGACGTCTTATCGCTGTAGTAAGCGTTATCGGCTCTTCCGGTCTATGTATTGCATAACGTTTTCTATGCTTTCACATATCTGTCACGTATCTGTTCCGGTCTGTGTTTTATTGTCTGCCTGTTGATAACAGTTGTTTTCTTTTCCTGTACGAACTGGCCTTGAGTCTTGTACCATTTTTGTTGTAGATTCACGTCCTGCTTGGTGAACTTTCTTTTACTTCTGTAGGCAGCGCTGTGTATTCCTCAGAATGTGTGCTGTCGCATTCTACGTAGAACTGTCAACTTTGTACCATCAAATCCTGATCCCCTGTTTCATGTCACTCCTACATCCGCTTCTGATCTAGTTTCTCTGTTATAGCACATAGTTCTGAATTTACGCCAAAAACTTCTTTCCTGCTTTCTCTTAAGTGTATGATGCTCTACGGTCTGTGTTGCACGCTCTTTTCTATGGTACTTACTCCTCACATTTTGCCAGAAATTCCTCGCTCTTTCGGCATCCCTCCTCATCCTCGATGGTGATTTATGTTTCTTACGTAGACGGCACGTCATGGTGTCATTAGCGTCCTCATTGCTCTCTAATGTTATGAGACACCTGCCCAAAATTCGCGCTTAACATCTGCCTTGTAAGGAGGGTTTGATCTGTGTGACATTCATCGCTGTTCTCCGTGGACTTTTTACCCCTATTTTTACCTGACACACACACTGCCTCTTGTTTGATTTTATTGCAGTCTGTTATGATATGGCCTTCATCCCCACTACTTCCACAAATTACTGCCTGTTCAACACAATGTTTTGCCAAATGACCAAGGTCTTGGCACTGAACGCACCGCCTCGCTACTAGACAATCTTTCACAGCAAGCGAACGAAACCCAAAATATAATTTTGTCGCTTCATGAGAGCTGTTCTAATCTCAGGGCTCACTTCAATAATTTGATGGACCACTTTTCTTCCCATTGCTCCTGTCCTGAATCGCTTTCGAAGCTCTCCTTAGCCAGTTCATCTTTAAGTTCTGCATATATATATTGTGTCTTTTAATGGCTCTGCATCTGTGTCCTCTGGGATGTCGTACAGTATCATTAGAGCTCTCTTTTTCTTAGACTGTTCACACATCAGTGTCTCTTGCACCTTTTTGTTGTTCATGATCTTTTCGGTGTCACCTTGCATGTCTGTTTCCAGAGTGACTATTGGTTTGCTTGATCTTCCTTATAAAATTTTCTCTTTGTTGGGGTTTATTGAGGTCGTTATTTTTTGTTGAACTATCATTGCCTCTTTATTTGGTCTTGATTTTCATGAACAAAGTATTTTGTTGCATTGTTTGCACTGTTGCGACTTTAGCTGCAGGAGCTCCTTTCGTTGCACCTCTAGTAGATGGCATAGTTAGAATCGCACTTGTTATATTTTCGGTGGTTTTTCTGAATCTTCTCTATAACTTTTGTTTCTTTTTGTAGTTGTTCCAACCTGCCAGATAATAACGCCTGCTCTGTCTCCCATTGCGATAATTTCTTCTTTAATTCCACTTTCATTACGCTGCTTCTTTCCTGTTCCATCTTAAGTCCAGCACATCATTTTCAACAAATGTCATCAAGTCTTCGTACCGCTGTTGTATATTCACTGCTTCTCTAATTGTTGCAGTTTTCCCTTCGGCATTATCATTTGAATTAGCCGTGTCTGCCTCCACTGTTGCCTTCCGGGTAGCCATCTAATTACATCTGTTGGTCCATTTGATGTGGAACACGGTGCATTGCACGGCCTCTCCACGTTAAGCTGCGCCGCAGACTTACTTACATCGCTCTCCGCTGAGTCGCCAGAAGCAGCGCCGTACGCGTCTGGTGTGCCCGCCTCGCACCAGTCGCGACTCCTACGCACGAAAACACCGTGTAAACACAGAACCAACGTCAAGATACAACCGACCATCTTGCCTCACCAAATGTACCAAATGCCGTGCTGGTCGCCATTCGACCCCAAACGTCGTAACGCGGAAGTAACGCCAACTCAAGTGAGAGACACAGCAGGTTAAATCCGACGGCCGCTTCCGCTACTGAGCTCTGGCCCTGGTACGTACTCGCTGACTGCTCATAACCCGCCTCCTTGCACTGCTCTCTGTTCTACGTAGGTGCGCTCGGTGGCGCCTGCGTCGCGATGCACGCGTCACACTGCCACCACCGAGCTGCTCAAGCACGTATGCAGAGGAGCAGCGCGGCTTTTAACGTGTGGCAGCTGCGTGACGTCTTGTGACGTCTGAGCTCTGAGGACTGGGGTAGGTGTCATAGGTCTCCAAAACTAGCGGACAACATCAAAGCAACGTCGAGCACCTTTGTACACCACTTCGATCATCGCAAAAAAGATACAAAGGTCCTTCTAACATACTTAAACACTAATTACTATGCAAGACAACTTATATAATTAATGGCCTATCCTACTCCGATATGGTTTTAGGATTGGATTGTTTGGGGGAAGAGACCAAACTGCGAGGTCATCGGTCTCATCGGATTAGGGAAGGATGGGGAAGGAAGTCGGCCATGCCCTTTCAAAGGAACCATCTCAGCATTTGCCTGGAGCGATTTAGGGAAATCACGGAAAACCTAAATCAGGATGGCCGGACGCGGGATTGAACCGTCGTCCTCCCGAATGCGAGTCCAGTGTGCTACCACTGCGCCACCTCGCTCGGTTGATATGGTTTTATCTGAGAAATATGAACTGTATAGATACATCTGGTTATTGGGTCCCTCACTAGTGAGGTAAATGGAGTGAGAGATCTGAAAATTTCAGCCGGCCCCTTAAAGCAAGGCAACAAATTCACCGCAACCTTCTCGGCATCCTTTCTTACTCCCCCAGAGTTCTTAACAAATACCTTATCCCCTGTGTTCAAGTCAGTGGGCCTCCTATTCTCCCCACATTACAGTGCAGAGCGAGTCTTTGATGACTGATCTTAATATTTTTTCTTAGCTCTTTCCCACGACTCGTTAATGTGCACAGCATCAACTCTCTCCTGTAATAAATCATTTAAAACCTACAGATTGGGAGGGGTGAATTCGTTAAATGCAAACATAAGACTGGCAGGTACGACGGTACTGGGCACCACGCACTGTAGGATGAGATTTTTTTGCTCTGCAGCGGAGTGTGTGCCGATATAAAACTTCCTGCCAAATTAAAACTGTGTGCCGGACTCAGGACCTTTGCCTTTAGCGGGCAGGTGCTCTGCCAACTTTTTTTTTCACTTTGTTCGGTATTGTTCGATGCGTTTGGTCTGTCCTAAGATATCCGTTCAAGTTGATCGTTGTTCCTTTGCTCAGTTTTTTATTACAGAGGGCGAGCAGCCCTCTGACCAAACATGCTGAGCTACAGTGCCGCCACCAACAGAGCTATCCAAGCACGACTCAGTTCTGGTCCTCACAGCTTCAGTTCTGCCAGTACGTCTTCTCCTACCTTCCAAACTTCACAGAAGCTCTTCTGCGAACTTTGTAGAGTGAAACTCTCATTCTGGAAACATCCTTCAGTCTGTGGCTAAGCCATGTCTCCGCAGTATCCTTTCTTCCAGGAGGAGGAATATATATATCTCAGCTTAATTGAGCAGCCCAGAGGTGTGGCTGGTTTCAATGTTTGGCTAAGTTTTTCTTCATAGCGTACCAGCTCACACCTTGTGACCTCCCAACAAAATTTCATTCAGATTTAGTGTAACCTCAAAACAGAAAAATTCCTAAACCTCTCAACAGTAAAAAATATAATTATGTCATTCACATTCAGTGTAACGTCCCAACAAAAAATAAATTCAGTAACCTGGTGATAATACGATGTAACTAACCTCTCAATTAAATTGTCGCTCACTTATAACTTTTCAATAATTGACTGTGAATTTAACCTGCTAAATTTTAGACGTCAGCAGTGCTGCGTCATGGCCCTGCAAGATCATTCTGAATAAAAAAGAAAAATTCTTACCTCAATGAAGTCGCCAGATAACGCATATATATCTGCTCTTACAATAAATTTTTCTGGCACAGCCCTGTGCAATGCTGGCCGATAGATTTGTCATTTATGAAAGGAAACAACTGATTTTTCTTTTGCAATAATCGGGATGATCATGGATTGCAGAAATTAGTAAATTCTTTAAATCGAAATGAATGGTTGTTAAAAGTTATTTTTTTATGAGAAAGATTATTATTAGGACATTTTTAAAACATTTACATGGGACTTGAGATAACAATACAGCATATGCGCAAGGCTGCTTTTTACCTTATACAGTACTGTTCAGGCTCCGGCATCGCTGCACCACGACCGGCCCAGCCAACACGATACACCAGACCAGACTGCTCGCTAGCAACAATTTACTGCTACAGCTACACAGTTCCTACTGCAGTCAACACTGCTCTCTGGTCTGAGATTCTCTTATACCTTGCATATCGCAGGCAGCGCGTGAGCAATACATCGAAATTACATCTGCTCGGACCTCTTACAAGTCTTTAACATATTTAGGACGACTGTTCATATTAACAATTGAAATGAAGTGCACACGCACTGTAAAAGTCTTTAGCATATTTCAAGAACTAGGAAAGAAATGGGAAGGATTGCATTATGGTTGTAGCACAGTAGGTTGCACGTAGTTGCACCGAAAGTCCATATCTTTCTACAGAAGCACAACACCAAGTGAGACAATCTGAAGTTCTCTTCCCTGAAGTATTTATCAGTGTAGCCAAGACACTGAAATGTTGTATTAATATTCAATGTTATCATTTTGGTAGTACATTGGGTACACCAAACAGTAGGACCACAATGACATCTCCATCGTTCAAAGTGGTGGACAGCTTGATATGACAACACCACATTCTTGTAGAATCCACACTCTCACATCAACGTAGAATTAGTGCAAAAACGAAATATACTGCTCCATGACCATGAGGATGGACAGGACAAACGGATATTGCAGTAATTTCTGGTAATTAGGTCAGAAGGTGAAGGACATTAAGTCTTATGCTAGTCATCGTTGAGAATTACGCTAGTCTATCAACCGATTTGAGTAATTATTGGCATTCATTGGCTATTTACACAGCATTTAAGTAGTATGTATGGAGTATTACAGAACATTATTCATAAGTCATCTCAATATAGTGATTATTGGCACTCATTGGCCAGTTACGAAGTATTCATATAGTTTTACAAAACATTATTCAGTATTATTCAGAAGTCATCATTCAAGTGACATAGGACATATTTAAAATGTAACACACTGTAGCTATTACTCAAGGTCTGTGGTCCAATAATACATAGATATAATGGATTCAATACATCTGAGAAAGTTGCACTATATTTAGATTTTTTTTTTTTTTTTTTTTTTTTTTTTTTTTTGCTAGCAATGCATTGCGCTGGGATCGATAATTAATTGCTGGGGCATGAAAATATTTGCTTTTGACTTATTGCTGGAAATAAGGATTAATAACGTCATTCGTCATGAGTCAGCTGTAGCAAGGTTATGAAACAAAGGCAGTATATGTGATCACATTCATGAATGATACACACAAATGGGTAAAAAAAAATGCAAGTACTAGAAAAGGTTTAATGACTAACTGCTTATAGCACATTAATTTCATTAATAGCTTCTCCTGGAAAAAATATAGAATGGATTATTGAGCTGAAAGAAGAGACGCATATTATGCTGAAAGGGAGTGAACTTCGAATTAACAGGTAATGAAACGTGTACTCAATACGTATGTACTCTAGCTGTCCTTTCCAAAACATTCAGTCATTATACCATGTGACATAAGACATATTGTCAAAACGAACCGCAACAAATACTTAAATAACTACATAGCACCTCTTAACTAATAGTAAATATATAAAATTCATCATTATTCTCATCTGCAAGGAAAAACTTCATTATTCATATTATAATAACTTCACCATTATCATCATCTGCAAAGAAAAACTTCATTATTCATATTAGCATATTCTTCATATAATTATTCATCATCATTTATTATCATCTGCAAAAAAGGACACTTTATTATTCATTATTCATATTACCATTTACTTCATACAACTATTCATACTATAGAGTTTCTTATTTCTAGCATATTTCATCACTAAAACTAAGATGTGTAGTTCTGTCTGACAGTCTGCATCAATCGCCTCGTATTCTGAAAGAAAAATAATTAGTTAACACTGCTATCATACGATGTGTATAGTATATTCTGGTTAATGCTTGTTAATTCTGATCCATCTACTCTTCATGACAAGATATTGCATTTTCTTTCGTTGATTCCGATGTTAAAATTTCCGTTTCAGAGTAAACCACTGTGGTTTGTTTAATTTATTTCTTGTACGCGTTATTGCTTTCTGAAAATGATGAATAAGGATTAATATCTTGCATTTAAATCATATACCCATTAGATAAAATCTTGTTTCTAGTGATACAACTAAGCATACAGCATAGCATGACAGAAAACGTATTAGGTCAAAAACATAGACAGCTTTCAAGTGCAAAAAATGTACACACAGTATCATAATGTAGTGGCAAATAGTGTAGAATAGTCAAGATGTTGAGATATCATAAGGCAAAATGTCAAAGTCAACTGGTGTTCGTTATATCTTAAAGATTTCATAGTGCATACAGACAAAAATTCTACTTTCAATAGGAAAACAATCATACATCCATAAAAATGGAAAATGTGCACGGTCTGATACATAACGACAAGAAAAGCGACCTGCTAACCTTACCTTGCCGGGCACTTACCAGGGAAAAATATGATAATCATCAGTAAGTGTTCATATAAATATAATTGCATAAGTGACCATATAAAAATCAGGAAATGGCATTACAGTGTGATAAATCATAAAGTATGTTCATTCAATAAAGGGTTTAATATTGGAGACATGGCGATTGCCTTTGCTTTTTCTGGTTCTCAAAGTTTCGACGTGTACTACATTGGGGTGAGGAATGCTGCGAATTCTGTATGGACCTGCGTATAGAAGCTCAAATTTACTGCATCTACTCTTTCCTCTGTTGGATAAATAGTGTGTGCGTACTAATATCTTCCGTCCAACGTGAAAGTCACGGCGTGTACAAACCTATTTTTGCTGTCTCCTCCGGCGCTTTGCGGCACGTTTGATGTTGTTGAGCGCAATTTCAATTATTTCATGGTGGCGTAGTCGACGAGATGTAGGAAAAGATACTAGTTCTTTAATTTTGTTGAGTGGTTCAACATTTTTCAGTATAATAGTCGGAGATAGCATAGTAGATTCATTTGGTATGGAGTTAATTACATCCTGGAATGAGAGTATGTGTGTATCCCAATCAATATGTTTTTTATGGCAGTATATTCTACATAGTTTACCAATTTCTTTCATTAGTCGTTCACAAGGATTCGAAGAAGCGTGGTACCTGGATATATAGATCGGAGAAATGTTTCTTGCTCGTAACATACGTGTCCATATAGCAGATCGAAATTGTGGTCCGTTGTCGGAAATTACTTTCAATACATGCCATACATGAAATAAAAAATGTTTTACAAATGCATTCGAAACAGATTTAGCAGTAGCTTTTCGTAATGGAGTGAAGGTAACAAATTTCGAAGTGAGTTCAACAGCGACGAAGATGTAACAAAAAACTCTATTACATCTGGGAATCAGACCAAAAATGTCTACAGCGGCCATGTGTCTCAATTTAACGGTACAATGGGATGTAACGGAGGAATATGTGAAGTCGTGTCTGATTTAGCTTTCTGGCAGATTTTACATGACGCTAAAACTCGTCGAACACGTTTCTCCATGTTCGCAAAATAGCAGTTCTGTCTCAGTATAAGAAAACATTTTCTGGCTCCATAATGAGCGTAGCTTAAATGAGTATACCAAATTAATTTGTTAACAAGCTCGTCAGGAATGCATAGTAACCAATTGTTGCTGTCAGGGTGAGAGCGGCGAAACAGAATGTTATTGCGTACAGTGTAATGGTTTCTGATGATAACATTATTCCTATCTTGCCAAAGGTGTTTAATTCCTTTCCAAACATTGTCTTTGCACTACTCCTGTGCTATGTCTCGTAATGACGACGAAATAAAATTTTCGAATGCAACTTGTTGAATATACATCACGCTAAAATTTGCTTGGCAGAAGTTGGTTGCGATCTCTTGCTGATTGTAGCTGAGAGAACGGGATAGTGCGTCTGTTACAATATTTTGTGTACCGGGAATGTGAACAATTGTAAAATTAAATTCCTGCAAATATAGTTTCCATCTGCTTAATCTGTCGTGTGTAAATTTTGCGGAAAGTAAAAACTGTATAGCTCTATGATCTGTGTAAACGGTAGTGTGTCTTCCATAAAGAAAATGCCTAAATCTCGTAAATGCCCATACAACACATAATGTTTTCAAGTTCTGTAACAAAATAATTGCATTCAGCAGGTGACAGAATGCAACTTGCAAAGGCGATGTTTTTAATTACTGTAGTACCGTCTTCTTCAATTTCCTGAAAGATGTGTACGCCTAAAGCGGTGTTAGAACTGTCGGTGGCAATGGAAAAATTTCTAGTAAGATCTGGGTGTGATAAAAGTGGTGCATTCAGCAAGGCATGTTTCAGATTAATCAATTCATGCAAAAGTGTGTCTTGGATGTCTTCAAAAGTAATAAAATTTTCGTGAACATGATTCTTTGTGTCAAAAGTATTGCTTGCGTTGCTGGAAGATGCAACCTATACTGTATCTAGTCAAATTCTTTCTGACGTGGTGTTATTTGCGGGAGGATGCTGTTGCATCTCGACTATTTGTACTGTCCTGTTACTTCGTCCTGACGTATTAGGTTCGGGATGTTAGCTACTGTCTGTTTCATTCATGATTATCTGTTGTTGTGGTTGATTATGCTGCTGGTAAGACCGACTGTTATTAAACGTACGCTGAAAATTGTGCTCATTACTTTTACGTCTGTCATGATAATCATTGCTATACGGCGCATTGCGAAAAGAGTTGCAATGACGCGTTTTCTGTACGTAGTGATTTCCTTGTTGCTGTGGGTTACTATTTGGTGGAGCCGACACTATACGTGTAGGCGGCGAAACATTAAAGCTTGATTGACCTTGCAGACTACCTTGTTGGTTAGGTATGCTAACCGGCTGGCTTTGATACTGTTGTGGGGAAAAGCCTCTATTGTTACCAAAATGTGGTTCCTGTTGCTGATAATTTTGACGATACTGATAATTAAAATTTTGTCTGTTATTGAAGTTCTGGTGGTTGTCGTTCCTGGAGCGTCTATTACCTTTGCTACTGAAATAGCGTGGCTGATCGTAATTGCTGTATGTTGGTTGGCCTTGGTTATGATGTGAAAAATTTTTGTTTATGAAGGAATAATCTGGTTGCTGAACTTCCAAAAGCTGTAACAGATCCCTGAATGCCGAAATATTTTCTTTCTGCTGACCTGTTAAAAGTGATCTCTTAACGACCATGGTAATTTAGAAATACATAATTGGATAAGAGCAGATTCACTGTATGGCTCACTTAAGTACTGTTTTTGTTGGACTATGTGTTCAAAAAATTGCGTGACAGTGGAAAAATTTGAGTTCTCATAATTCGGTAAACTAATTAATTGATCCTTGATTCCGCGCTGTGTCGTCTTCGACCAATACGCTGACAGAAAAGCATTCTGAAATTCTTCTACGGTTTGCCTTCCAAAAAACTGCAAATAAATTCAAGTTTGTGTGTTACGGGCCAAGTTGGTGGAAAAGCAAAGCTAAATTGTTGTATCCAATCCAAGGGGTGAATCTGTGTTCTGTCATTTTTCAATACCTTAAATTTTCTCACGGATAGAAAGTGCTTGTAATCAAAATTATCGTCTCTGTATGTCTGAACAGGTTCAGGATTGTATGATAATCTGTTTATCTGAGACTGTTCAGAATCTAACTCACGTACTCTCTGTAAATTACCTAAATTACACTGGCTGTGTGAGTCTGACAAATGTTCGGAGAGTGGCGTATGCTGTGATGGGTTAAAGGCTGAAATATTTTTCATCTCAGTCACTTCTTGCTATAAAGATGACAATTTTCTACGTAATGTATTATTGGACGAACCTATCTCACTGATCGTCTGCTGTAAATTTTGGAATTCGGGTGTTTGATTGGACGAAACTGGTGACGTATCGTCTGATTTGGTGTCATTGTTATTTTCGATAAGGTCAATACGACTGGCCAATTCATCAAATTTTTCAGTCAGTGCTTTTACCTGGTCATCGTTTTTAGTATCACAAGCATTAATTTGTTTTTGTATTTTACGTGTGGTTTTGTTCAATTTCTTAACGCCTGCTTTGATGGCATCGGGATCCTGTATTAGTTCCAACTTTTCAAGTCTGTTGGTCATTGTCTGAAAGTCTAATGTGTGTGTGTCTGTTTTTGTTTTAAGATCGGAGACTTCATCATGCAATTCGGTGTTCAACTGTTTGTTTCGTCTGATGCTGTAGCAATATTGTTGTCTACGTATGTTTTTGCTTTCGTAAACAATTTACGCTTATCTTCCCGTCCCTGTGCAGTAATTGTTTACATGACTTGTTGCTTTACTTTATTCTGTTCCTGTATAAATTTACGGCAACGCGTTTCACTGTTTTGTAGGTGGTGATTAAAACGTTCGTCAATTTGGCTGTTTTGTTGTTCAAATTTCGTATCTACTTTCGCATCCAGTGTGCGTGAAAGTTCTGATGACATTAATTTAAACTCGTCGCATAACTGTGTTGCGTTTTCAGAGCATTGTTTAGCGACTGCACTAATTTCATCTCTAAGTAATTTCGTTGTGGCTGCATGTGTATTACTTAATTCTTGTGCAACAGATCTAATTTCTTCACTACAGTTCCTAGCACAAGCCTTAATCTCCTCACGTAATTGTTCTTTAGTATCGTGACAGTGCACGGCAACGGCTGTAATCTGTTCACTAAGCTGTTTGAAATTGTTGTCTTGTTTTTCATTAAGTTGTTTGTTCGATTCATTAATTTGTTGTTTGAGATTTTCATTCAACTGTTTGGAATTGTTGTCTAGTTTTTCATTCGACTGTTTGTAATTGTTGTCTATTTTTTCATTAAGTTGTAGCAATAATGCCATAACTCGATCCATGCCAAAATTAGCGACTATTTTCTATGATGTGTGATGGTGTATCTGCATGTGACACGTTTTGAATAACCATTTGGTCATTCTGTGATTCTTGAAAAGGTTTGCCAATCGGATGTGCACTGTTGGCCACTACATCGGAATCAAATAAATCTGACGCATTCTGACTACATTGTTCATCTTCGTGGGAAAAATTTATTTGTTCACAATGCAAATTTTGCAAACCCGGTATGTCAAACTGGGCAGCGTTCATTGTATCAGAACGTGCCGCGTCATTTACTGTGGACATAATTGAATTCGTTTGCTCATCATTAGAATTAAAATCGTTACTAGTGGTCGGTACGCACTGATTATCAGTAATTAGAAGATTATCGCTATTACACTGAGTGTCGCAAGTATTATCGGTCAAATTATCCGAGTCGGCTATTTGACTCATTGCACATCGCGATGTACTGTTAACAGTTTTTCGCGGCATTTTCACAAATCAAAATTAAGCACAAAATCAATCAAAGTCAAAGCAAAAAAATGGAACAAATAAAGTTACAACAAAGAGCAATAAATTGCCGATGACCTGTGAAAGAAAGAGTGACAAGTTAGTAAATGCGTTGCGCCAGATGCAGTCTACATTTAAAATTAAGTAAATACCAGCAGATATATAACTAACTACTTCTCAGAAATTCACAGAAATACGATCTCGCCGGTTGTCGCCAAGTGTAACCTCCCCACAAAATACCATTCACATCTTGTGTAACCTCAAAACAGAAAAATTCCGTAACCTCTCAACGGTAAAAATTATAATTATGTCGTTCACATTCAGTGTAACGTCCCAACAAAATAAATTCAGTAACCTGGTAATAATATAATGTAATTAACCTCTCAAATAAATTGTCACTCACTTATAACTTTTCAATAATTGACTGTGAATTTAACCTGCTACATTTTGGACGTTAGCAGTGCTGCGTCATGGCCCTGAAAGATCATTCTGAATAAAAAAAGAAAAATTCTTACCTCAATGAAGTCGCCGGATAACGCATATATATCTGCTCTTACAATAAATTTTTCTGGCACAGCCCTGTGCAATGCTGGCCGATAGATTTGTCATTTATGAAAGGAAACAACTGATTTTTCTTTTGCAATAATCGGGATGATCATGGATAGGAGAATTAGTAAATTCTTTAAATTAAAATGAATGGTTGTTAAAAGTTACTTTTTTATGAGAAAGATTATTATTAGGACATTTTTAAAACATTTACATGGGACTTGAGATAACAATACTACTTATGCGCGAGGCTGCTTTTTTACCTTATACAATAATACTCAGGCTCCCGCATCGCTGCACCACGACCGGCCCAGCCAACACGATACACCAGACCAGACTGCTCGCTAGCAACAACTTACTGCTACACAGTTCCTACTGCATACAACACTGCTCTCTGGTCTGAGATTCTTTTATACCTTACATATCGCAGGCAGCGCGTGAGCAATACATCGAAATTACATCTGCTCGGACCTCTTACAACCTATCGTAAGGCCAGTTATTAACCTGAAATAAAATATATTAAAAAAATGTTGGCAACTATTGGGGTGAAATTAAAAAATATTGAGTTACTCATGTTGATTTATAATTCTAACAAGTAATTTATTTCTATTTTTCCATAAATAGTCTTCAATATATTCACTAAATTTCAGTCCGAAGGTCTTTTACGTAAGGGCGGCCGTTAGTAACTGAAGATTCAACACTTCACTATAAAGTTCATGTGTCGTGATCACGGCACGTGACAATCTGTTCACAGTTCACAAAATGCACTGTTGTCTGCACCCCTAAACCAGTATATTGCGCTCTACTTGATCGTTTTACATACGTACTTGTCCGCGAACGTGGCTGCCAACACACTGCTATTCCCAAATGGGTGGAGCGTCCGGCTTTTAGCGTCGCTCAAACTCAAATGTCCTCTAAGGTGGCCGCCCTGTCCACCCTCGAACGACTGTCTAACTCAAAACAATGTTTGACAAAAATTACGAATATTCTAAAACTAAACACATAAACACATATGGTATATTGAAAAATATGGAAATTTTGAGGGCAATAACAATTTAAAGTCCAACTTTTTGTATCTGCCACCGTTTTTTCGCAAATAACGTACTTGTGGCATGATTTTGTTTTCCCGGATTTTTGAAACTAAACATAAATAAACAAATAAAAATACAAACTTAATTATGATCAGTCACGGCTGCAAAATACTAACGCGAATTCTTTACAGACGAATGGAAAAACTAGTAGAAGCCGACCTCGGGGAAGATCAGTTTGGATTCCGTAGAAATATTGGAAGACGTGAGGCAATACTGACCCTACAACTTATCTTAGAAGATAGATTAAGGAAAGGCAAACCTACGTTTCTAGCATTTGTAGACTTAGAGAAAGCTTTTGACAATGTTGACTGGAATACTCTCTTTCAAATTCTGAAGGTGGCAGGGGTCAAATACATGGAGCGAAAGGCTATTTACAATTTGTGCAGAAACCAGATGGCAGTTATAAGAGTCGAGGGACATGAAAGGGAAGCAGTGGTTGGGAAGGGAATGAGACAGGGTTGTAGCCTCTCCCCGATGTTATTCAATCTGTATATTGAGCAAGCAGTGAAAGAAACAGAAGAAAAATTCGGAGTAGGTATTAAAATCCATGGACAAGAAATAAAAACTTTGAGGTTCGCCGATGACATTGTAATTCTGTCAGTTACAGCAAAGGACTTGGAAGAGCAGTTGAACGGAATGGATAGTGACTTGAAAGGAGGATATAAGATGAACATCAACAAAAGCAAAACGAGGATATTGAAATGTAATCGAATTAAGTCCGGTGATGCTGAGGGAATTAGAATAGGAAATGAGACACTGAAAGTAGTAAAGGAGTTTTGCTATTTGCGGAGCAAAATAACTGATGATGGTCGGAGTAGAGAGGATATAAAATGTAGACTGGCAATGGCAAGGAAAGCGTTTCTGAAGAAGAGAAATTTGTTAACATCGAGTATAGATTTAAGTGTCAGGAAGTCGTTTCTGGAAGTATTTGTATGGAGTGTAGCCGTGTATGGAAGTGAAACATGGACGATAAATAGTTTGGACAAGAAGAGAATAGAAGCTTTTGAAATGTGGTGCTACAGAAGAATGCTGAAGATTAGATGGGTAGATTACATAACTAATGAGGAGGTATTGAATAGAATTGGGGAGAAGAGAAATTTGTGGAACAACTTGACTACAAGAAGGGATCGGTTGGTAGGACATGTTCTGAGGCATCAAGGGATCACCAATTTAGTATTGGAGGGCAGCGTGGAGGGTAAAAATCGTGGAGGGAGACCAAGAGATGAATACACTAAGCAGATTCAGAAGGATGTAGGTTGTAGTAATTACTGGAAGATGAAGAAGCTTACACAGGATAGAGTAGCATGGAGAGCTGCATCAAACCAGTCTCAGGACTGAAGATGGTTGGTTGGTTGTTTTGGGGGAGGGAGGCCAGACAGCGGGGTCATCGGTCTCATCGGATTAGGGAAGGACGGGGAAGGAAGTCGGCCGTGCCCTTTGAAAGGAACCATCCCGGCATTTGCCTGGAGCGCTGTAGGGAAATCATGGAAAACCTAAATCAGGATGGCCGGACGCGGGATTGAACCGTCGTCCCAGGACTGATGACCACAACAGCAACAACCTCTTTGAACTTTAGGAAGCTCCCGCTAGTTTCGTCTCTTTAAATTTATTTATTACCAAAAACACAGTTTCTCTCAGTCGAAGCCCATATACCGACCTCCCATTCCAAAATGGTACATATTCAACTAAATCGGCTATGATTGATCGATGCGGCTGTTCTGGCCACATCCGTAGATACTTTGTTAATATTTATCGGCCAAAACATTGCCGAGATATTAGCTTTTGAACTTTCATAAATTTACAGTCTTTAAGA
Organism: Schistocerca americana; assembly: GCF_021461395.2. Lineage (NCBI taxonomy): Eukaryota > Metazoa > Arthropoda > Insecta > Orthoptera > Acrididae > Schistocerca > Schistocerca americana. The sequence continues at coordinate 223,466,452 of NC_060120.1, read as the reverse complement.
CAACAATAACTTTTAAACTGTCATATATTTTTGGGGCGCGTCAAGGTTATTTAGCTTCATATAATTCTCTGTCCATGAGTGCCAACTCACATCTCCGTGTCACTCTTAGTTCTGTTTTTATCAATTTTTCTCTGGCATATAAACTCCTCCAAGCGCGCAAACACGCACATACGCGCCCCTGCCTAGCTCCCGTTCGGGTTATTCCAAGGCCAAGCTCGTACGCTCACACAGGCGATTCCTTGTGCGCATCGTGAGTAGTAGTGCTAAAGGCATAACTTAACCAACACAAGAATGTGACCCATTTGGAGCGGTCATCATGACGGAAGGCGACGAGCACTGCACTCAAGTTTCTGTTAACTCTCCCAGCAAATGAAGGATTTGGATAATAAGGTGTAATGGTGGTGCAAGCTATTCTCATATCAAAATCAAAAACTCCTGAAGGCCGCAGAGGTAGAGGCCGTTGTGTTACCAGATACAATAGTCCTACATGGACCATAGGTCGCGAAAATACTCTTCAAACATTTTATCGTAGTTGGTAGATTAACGTTCTTTGTTGGGAATAATCAGAAAAAATGGGTGCATGCATCCATGCACTCCAGTGAAAACTGATTCACCTCCTTTGATCACGGAAAAGGACCAACGTAATGAATATAAATTCCACTTTTTGGACAGCCGGGAATTCACAGCCAGTTTACTAGTAGCACAAGCCTCACATTCTGGAAATAATGCACGAATCTGCTTAGCCATAACCTTCCAGATGAACTTCTCACGTATTTTCATACTAATCTTATGGTTACCAAAATATCCTCCCAACAGTGATCCATGGAAATATTTACCTACACATGGCGCAAGCTCAAATGGCAAAACAACCTTGTCGCCTTTGCGACTTCGCGCAGCACAATGTAAGACATTGCCTCTCATTATATAAGGCTTGACTGTATCCCCCTCCCTCAAACGCTCTTTAATGTGTGCCAACTCAGTACCCTTATCTTGCTGTTGACCGATATCTCGAAAAAGGAGGAGTAATCCTGTCAAAATATGCCATACAGCTACGTCGGGATCAACACCAAGGACCTGCATTAACTCATTTGCACCAGCATGCCTGTCATTGACATCACAAACATACAGGTTAGACCGTTCGTATCTACGTCCTCAGTTCCTCTAATATGTTCAAGCTTAAAGTGGAAAGCAGATATCCTTGTGGCCCACCATGCGATACGCACTGTGCGCCTCGGCCGTGTCAGCATTCAGGTGAGAGCTTGGTTAGCTGTCTCTATGTTAAAAATACATTTTAAATGTCTCTAAAGCGAACAAAACTGCCAAAGCTTCAAGTTCGTACACTAAGAATTCAACTTCAAGTGGTGGCAGACTACGAGAGGTGTACCCTACCGATCCTTCCATCAGGATATCTTTGCAGCAACATCATGGTCACCCCCGATGCCGATGTGTCCATCTGGACGAAATCTGTTTTCAAAATTCGGTATATCCAATACTGCCGCACTTGTCAATGCAGTTCTGACACTTTTGAAAGCGGCCACTTGCCAAAGCTACCACTTAGACTTTTTTTCTCTTTGTATGCAACTCCTTAAGAGAAGGCATCTGCTGCGCAAAATTTGGAACGTATTTTATAAAAAAAATTTGCCAGGCCTACAAAACGGCCTACCCCTTTAACATTCTTTGGTTTAGAACAAGTATGAATGTACTCACTTGATCAATACCAACAAGCGATGGCGACATAATGTGTCCCAGAAAGGTAATTTTGGCCTGGACAATTACTTTTTCCAGACAAAAACTGTTAAAGTATGGGCAATGAAATCAGTTTTCTAGGTACTCGAGAAGAATAACTTACTCAACATCAAAATTCTCATTTTACAGTATGAAATTCCAACACAGTGAAAATACATCAAGTATCAGTGCTCTCTCTTAATAAAAGAAATTGATTTAAAATACACATATATTAAAAGTTACACACAAAACGATTACGTAAGGAGCAAATTCTGCTTCAAATATTCAAGAGAATTTTTATAATAAAAATGTAATCCAAGTAAGCAGCACCTGCAACATGGCAGTTAAATAAGGAGCTGGTTGTTTGCATAGAACATAACGAGGAATTCAATTACATCAAATCCAGTGGACGGAAGAATACGCATCTGAAAAACTTATAGAATCGTGAATTGATAGATATGAAGCACAGTTAGAATTCAAGCAATGGTTTTATAATATGCACTTATAAGGCTGAGGTCACTCAGTGCACACGACAGTGGTTGATTGGTTGCTTGGCTGGCGGCTGTGGCCGAGCTCTTCTAGGCGCTTCAGTCCGGAACCGAGTGACTGCTACGGTCGCAGGTTCTAATCCTATCTGGGGCATGGATGTGTGTGATGTCCTTAGGTTAGTTAGGTTTAAGTAGTTCTAAGTTCTAGGGGACTGGTGACCTCAGATGTTAAGTCCCATAGTGCTCAGAGCCATATGATTGGTTGGGGGACGGAACCAAACAGCGATGTCATCGGGACCATCGGGTTAGGGAAGGATGGGGAAGTAAGTCTGCCGTGCCCTTTCAAAGAAATCATGCCGGCATTTGCCTGAAGAGATTTAGGGAAATCACGGAAAACCTAAATCAGGATGGCCGGATGGTTCGAACCGTCGTCCTCCCGAATGCGCGTCCAGTGTGCTAACCACTGCGCCACCTCATTCGCAAACAACAGTGCACACTACTTAATGACATCTGCAGACCCCCAACACAAGAGAACAGCCCTGTCTCCCATAGGCAATTCTGCTGTCTCCCTCCAGGTTCTGGTTCGGTAATACGCAGATAGATAGCCCTGAAGTAGACTGCTCCCAGTCTCGACGTACCGCAAGTCTCCAGCGAACACCCTGTTCGTTGTTGCTGCCGTCCACCACGGCAGCCACGGCGTGCAGCTAAATCCTCGGCCCGCACTAACGAGCTCTGGACCTGGTAAGTACTCGTTCGCCATCCAAAACCATGCTCCTCGATCTGCTGTCCGTTTTGCGAAGGTTCACCACCAGTCGTGCCTGTGTCGCTATGCACGCGTCGCAGTCCTCCAGCGAGCTGCCCAACCATGTAAGCCGCGCAATGGCGTGGGTTTTAGGGTTTGGCGGCTTCTTGACGTCTTGTGACGGCACAACACCGCTGTTGTATATTCACTGCCTATCTCATTGTTGCAGTTTTTCCTTCATCATTATCATTTGAATTAGGTGTGCCAGTCGTCACCGTTCCGTCGCAGGTAGCCATCCTGACTATATCTCCTTGCCCATTTGGTGTGGACCACGCTGCAGTGCACCGCCTCTCCACGTTAGGCTGCGGCGCTTACTTAACATGGCTTCCCACTGGGTCACCGTGTGTGTCGGGTGTGGCTCGCCTCACACAGGCCGTGGTTCGTCGGGACGGCGCAGCTGCTGGCAGTAGCAGCGGCAGCGGGCACCTGACACAAGCGCTGTGGTCCGCGCACCTCACCTCAGCTGACGCACTGCAAACACCGACGCGCACTCTGCACCAACGGGAGACCGTCGATCCCTCCATGTTGACGACCACCGATCCCTCTTAAAACTTCAAGTCACTCTCTCTGCCCTGTTTACAGTTACTGCCTCTTCGAGAAAATACTTGCACTGCTCGTGAGTGACACTTGCCACAAGAAAACACTGTTTAAACTCGGAGCTGACCACAGTCTAACGTAACAGTCGCGACACTTGTTTACTTTGATTTCTACAATGGGTTTTACAAGCGGGAGCGTTTGTGGCACCATAAATTGCAGCAACGACAGGAAGAAGACACCATAGCTGTCTTTTTTTAGGTTTCCTAAGAATCCTGAGAGGTGTATATCATCATGTTACTAACCTGTATCGTCAGGATTCACTTGCAAACTACATGTGTATTAATGATTAATGTTTCGTTTTAGGAGCAGAAAATGGCTAGTTAATAGCAGACGAGAAGATCATATAAAAATAGACCCAGTTTTCCTGTATAATAATACTAGATTTTGTTCGCTACATTTCGAACAAAACCAGTTCATTAACGCAGACAATAATAAACTCGTTTGGAATGCAGTACCTACACTGTTTGACATCACAAATAAGCCACCTCAACTGACGAAGAGGAAACTGACACAAAGATTCGACAATCCATCTAAAGCTGTAAAACAGTCCTATGACACAGAAGCAGCCAGTTCAGTTCTCCATTATCAGTGCAAGATTCGTGTGAATCGTCAACACAGACATGCTTTGACGATGAAGTGGTTAGATTAAGTGCAGTTATTCGTGTCTTACAAAAGTGTAATGTTTGGTATGTATTTCATTCACTTCTGTTGTTAGTTAATTTTCCTTGCTTCCTTCGTGTGACGACAACGTTTTGTTAGCACCTGACAGATTGTTTGAAAATTATTCAAATATTTGATTTTGCGTGAAATGCAAAGTAATCAGCCCATTATAATGTTTTCAACATATTTCTCCCACTATTTAGCAGTTGCTTGTCCCACTTAGAATAATACAAAGATGAAAGTCGTACTTGTGGCAACAGGCGACAATCACAAACACAGTAGGCCTACACAACGATAAATGAGCTGTCGATCGCTTTTGCATGTAGAGGTTCCTGTCTGTGCTTCTTACTTGTGAATCTGTGTGTTTATATTCTTTTGATATTAACGTAGTAAGTTGCAATTCTATCCAACGTCACAAGTGTTTCTTCATGAATGTGTTGTAGCTTGCCACTCGATTCATGGTCTTTGTCCGTACTTGCGCTTATTTTAGAATCATTTTCAGAAATATATATGCCTTCTGATACTACACAAACCCTTGGAGGCAAGGAAAAAACTCAAATACTTCGTAGATCACGTAGGAAATAAATGCAAAACAAACATTATGCTTACGACGCGTCTGACGTTCACCTTACTCGCCGCTTGGAGCGCTAGTGGCGCTCCATCTGTCAAACGGTAACAACTTTTACAGCAGTGAGTGTTGCGACTGTTATGTTAGAGGTTAGACTGTGGAGCTGTCGTCAAGATAACTATCGATCCGGCGGCCACCTTGCCTCAACAAATGCACCAAATACCGTGATGGTCGCCATTCGACCCCAAACGCTGTGACCTAGAAGTTACACCATCTCATGGAGGAGGCAGTAGAGCACCCACCCTCTAGTCATGATCTCTCCCCATGCGATTATCACGCCTTGAGATCTCTAAAAAGGCCTTGAAGCTTCGACGATTCCAATCGTATGAGGACGTTCCATACACAGTCACGGATTTCTTCACTCAGCCGGACTCAACGTTTCACCAAACGGGTATGTATCTTCAGCCAGGTGCGTCAGTGGGACGATTGCGTCAGTGCTCACGGCGCTCTTACCCAACTGGCATACCGATTCCGGATTGTACAGCTCGTCAACGGAAATTTTTTGATCGTCTCCTATAACGTCGTAACATTTTTGATTTTAGGGTTGGATGAAGAAAGAAATGCGTGTAACAAAGGTTTACTTCAATACGGCATCACTCACACGAGCGTAACGATGCACTAAAAGACACAAAGCAACAGTTTTCATTTTGGGTACAAAGCTTCACGAAAACTGGCGGTTCGAGTTGCATTGTCAGTACGTTTTATTTTGAGATCTTAATCAGTATTCTGAAAAATAATTAATAATATGGCACATAAAATTAACCAAATAAAACCGCTTCAGAACTAAATATCTGAGCGACCACTCTAAATAAAACATATATCTAGTGCTGAGTTCCTGGGTGTGCTGTCGGGGATGCATCCCCTGTAGCTTTTTGAATCCTCAGAGGAAAAAAAGGTACGTTTTATTTATATTAAAATGCCAGAAAAATAGTACATCAGTGACGTTATTAGCAAAAGGAAGTAATGATACCAGATTTCGCCTATGTCTGAGGCATTTGCGAATGGTTTGGTGGTATTCCTCTCAGGTGTCATGGCAGCTAATCTCACAGCGATTTCGAAACATGAATCGAATGTCGATCTGTACTGTATTACTGAAATGGTTTCACACGTTTGTGTTAAGAGACACAGAAATAAATAGTAGTCTAATGCAGTCAGACTTTAAAACATATTTCGAGAAGGCACTGCTTCCGTTGTTATGCAGTGATGTCATAATGCTGTTTGTCTACTGCCGTAATCAGTGTTGAAGAGGTAAATGCGAAGTATTGAATTGCATTAGTGTGTCGGAGTCGAAATGAATCTTAAAATTACACAGTATTTCTCATCACCAGCGAATGAAAAGATTATGCTGTATGAGGCTGATGTTGCAAATGGTTGTAGGAAGGAAGACACCTTGCAAGCCGTTGGTTGCTTTAATCATAAATATATGTCTGAGTGATACTAAATATTATTATTTTTACGCAAAGAAAAGTACTATCTTCTCAACTATCTTCAAATCCGGAGCTACACTGTTAAATTTTATGTATGAAGTAGTGAATTTACTCAGGGTACTTTTGTTGCTATGTCTGTGGTCACTTTCAGATCTCAGATTAATAATCAAATTAATCAATTTAGTAAGATTGAACCTGAAGTTTCCAGTGTACCTATGTACCACCACAATAAAATAAAAAAAGTGAGTAATTGAGGGCGTATGAATGAGAACAATGGCGTTTTTAAGTTCACAAAATAACGACAGGTTTTATTAAGGGGATACGTAATCGAATTTTGGGTTAAAAAATCGATTTTCTTTTTATTGACATAATATATTCCGCCAATTTTGCTCTTTAAAATGACCTATCATACATAGCTCTACTAGAATTATAACTATTTTATTTTTATGGATTTGTGAGATAGGGTATTGCGCTTTAGTTATACACGTCTCTCATGGCTCACCATAAACTTTTTGGCAGCACATTTATGTGACATGAATTCAAATATCCCGCTTTCCAGCCACTCTTTATACACTATTTGTCCGACAATGTTTCCCTCTGGTTTCCTCAAGTTACTCTTTGACTTTGTGACAGGATTGTTCGTAAACAGTGTGCTATATGAAAGTAGATGTTGTCGAGTTATTTCGTATTTAGTGCTTCATTTTTCGCTGTGAAAATGCCTAGAGCTAGAGCAAAGGTGTTTAAAGAGAGTGTGAACTGGCAAAAGAATAGAAATTATGATTTATTAGCAAAGCAAAGCAGTTCATCATCACTGTTGGAAAATGTGAGTCAACTTACTACTGATTTGCCGAACGAACTTACTCCAAATGAAAATAGTGCCTCTCATAAAAAACTAAGAGATTTGGAAGAGAAATATAATTTACTTGATAAAGGGAAAGAAGCTTTTGAATTCATTGATACGAATATATTGTGCGAAGCTCTTGAAAACAGTGTGTGTTGCAAAAAATGTCAAGGAAACGTTTGTCTGAAAGTAGAATCCCATGTTTTCCTGGCTGCCCAGTTTAATTTAATATGCAGTATTTGTAAGTACAGCTGTAAGTTTCCAAGTTATGTTTCAGTAACTGTAAATTATGGATACAAGAAAAATGAACTTTATAGTGTAAATATTAGGTTAGTTTATGGATTGCGAGCAATTGGTAAGGACAAAGTAGCTGGTGATATGCTATGTGGTGTTCTAAATCTTCCAAGTATACCTTCAAAGTTTGATGGTTACAACTATTTACTAGGATCTGCAGTTGAAGATGTAGCACAGTAGTCAATGCAGGTTGCTGTGGAAAAAAACAGTGAAAGAAAATGATGGCAGTCGTGACCTCACAGTAGCTTTTGATGGCACGTGGAAAAAAAAGGGTCACACCTCCAACAATAGTGTTGTAACAGCAACTAGTGTTGACACTTGCAAGGTTATTGATGTTGCAATAATGTCTAAATACTGTAGGTGCACAGGCAGGCTGAAAAATGAACACAGTGATGACTGTATTGCTAATTATTATGGTAGTAGTGGTGGCATGGAGGTTGCTGGGGTGAAAAAAATTTTTCATCGCTTGTCGGAGTGGTATAATGTTCGTTATCTGAAGTATCTGAGAGATGGTGACTCTAAATAATTCAAAGAAGTTTTGGAAAGCAAACCATATGGGAACAGTATAAATGTAAGCAAACTTGAATGTATAGGACATGTCCAGAAGAGAATGGGTGCTAGGCTGAGGAGGTTAAAATCAGTTATGAAAGGATAAAAACTAGATGATGGGAAAATCTTGCATGGCAAAGGATGATTGACTGATTCCATAATAGACCACATTCAGAATTGCTATGGCCTTGCAATCAGGCAAAATACAGGCAATCTTGAAGAAATGAGAGGAAAGATACATGGGATTTGTATTTCCACACTGCATCCACAGATGAACATCCAGAGCATGGTTTGTGCCCCAAAGGCGAAAAGAGCTGGTGTAAAAACAGTAGGGGAATAACAACTGGAGAGAAATACATTAACCACCACAGTGTACCGTTAGCCATCATGGAAGAAAAAAAGCCCATTTGCAGAGGTCTGGCTGACAGAAGTCTTCTGATGAAACGTCTTCATGGAAAAACCCAGAACCCCAACGAGTGCTTGAATAGTGTGATATGTCATCGTCTGCCAAAAAGAGTGTTTGTAGGAATTAATACACTACTTTTTGATGTGTATGATGCTGTGGCAACCTTCAATCTTGGGAATATAACTAAATGCCAGGTCCTTCAAAAGTTGGGTTAGGGTGTTGGTTCTTGCGCAGTAGGTGCTATGTTGACTTCAGATCAGCTCAGACTAAGGCATGCTGACAATATAATCAAGAAATTAGTGAAAAAAGCAAGACAGAGGCAGAGGGGTGCCAAAAGAAGACTTGAAGATGATTATAATGACTGTGAAGGGGGTATTAACTATGGATCTGGAATGTTTTAATCTTCTTTCTCCGTAACTTTGCTTTTTACTTCCTCTAGGAACACTATCTCAGGTACTGGTGAACCTAAAAAGTCTCAAATTTTTATGACTTAGTCACATGGGTTTCTTTTACACACTGAAACAACGATTTTTTAATTAGTTGATTTACAAAAGACTTAGGGGTGATAAACTAGTAAAAAGTGATGGAAGAAATTTACTTAAAAATAAATGTAAAATATCTCTGTAAGAAAATACTTTGACAATAAACTGTTGTTTCAGTATTGTTATATCAATGCACATATAGCAAAAATTTTATCTCTCTGTCTTCAGTAGTTGGTGAGAAAATTTCCCTATAGTAGTCATATTTTAATATTGCGGGGATAGGTGATTCCGTATCCCCTTAATCCTTTTGTAACAACAACTAGACGTTAAATCTTACACTAAAATGGCAAACACAAATCAAAAAAGGAATGATGTTTGATTGGCAAAGCATACATTGGGATGGAAGCTATAGAAATTATCCCCTGATTAATCCCGTTTACAACACAACCTTACTTTGTTTACATGAATCCACTGTGAGTCCCAACTCTGTTCAAATCAAATCAGCTACGACCAAGTATAAAACAAACTATGGTTCGCTTAAGAACAAGGAGCTGCGAATATCATTTAGAAACACTATGCCCTGCAATTTTACGACGTATCCACGAGAATTTGCAAACTGAGTGGTCTGGCGTTCTAATCATCAGAATGCCGGAAACTTCCCTATCAGACCCCTGAAATCGTTGTTTCAGTGTGTAAAAGAAACCCATGTGACTAAGTCACAAAAGTTTGAGACTTATAGGTTCACCAGTACCTGAGATAATGTTCCTAGAGGAAGTAAAAAGCAAACTTACGGAGAAAGAAGATTAAAACATTCCTGATCCAGAGTTCGCTAGTCTAGCCAAACCAATTTGACTCACAGGCACGACGGTGCGTGCTGGAATTATCAAACGTCATGCGGCCATGAGCCGTGCTGCGGCTCGCGTTGGTGCCGTGAGTAGGTTTCTGCCAGACCGTATCATTTAGTTGGCATGGTTGCGTTGTTTGTCTTCTTCATGTGTTCGCTGGTGCCATGCGGTTTCGTGAGCGTTGTCTGTCCGCTAGTGGCATCAGCGGCGCTTATCGATACGTAGTTCTGCTGCCCTATCTTTGGGGCGATCTCGTGTTTCTTCCATGTGGTGTGAGTGGGGAGTTCAGTTGGGGACGCAGGAACAGCGACGTCCGCTCAGAGCGACAACACGCCAGGACCGCTGGCGGCGTGCATGGACTGACGGATCGGAGGGCAGTGGTCGCGAGGGTGCGCGACCTCGTCGAAATCGGATCCAGCATGTTTAAGTTGAATGCATTGCAATTCGCGTAGAGAAGCCTCCACCACTGTGAAATCTCGCGATTCTCCAGTGACTGGGGTTTGTGTTGCTGCTCGTAGTGTCGCCGAGGCGAAAAGCAGCGAGTGGAGTACCTGGGGAAGATTAGCCTTCCTGAGCTTCTAATTACTATTTTACTATTTTCAGCTTCTTACATTGATAAGTTCAACCAGCGGTATTTTTTCTGTCTTGTGGCCGCTAACGCCCCAGTTACCTACCCTGGGGGTTAGTGTACATTTCCTCGCCTTGCCGTCTCTGTCCGGTGAGGCATGTAAGTTGACAGCTTCTTGATTGTAGTTTGGGTGGCGTTCTTCGCCGGCCGGGGTGGCCGAGCGGTTCTAGGCGCTTCAGTCCGGAACTGCGCGACCGCTACGGTCGCAGGTTCGAATCCTGCCTCGGGCATGGGTGTGTGTGATGTTCTTAGGTTAGTTAGGTTTAAGTACAGGGTTATTACAAATGATTGAAGAGATTTCACAGCTCTACAATAACTTTATTATTTGAGATATTTTCACAATGCTTTGCACACACATACAAAAACTCAAAAAGTTTTTTTTTAGGCATTCACAAATGTTCGATATGTGCCCCTTTAGTGATTCGGCAGACATTAAGCTGATAATCAAGTTCCTCCCACACTCGGCGCAGCATGTCCCCATCAGTGAGTTCGAAAGCATCGTTGATGCGAGCTTGCAGTTCTGGCACGTTTCTTGGTAGAGGAGGTTTAAACACTGAATCTTTCACATAACCCCACAGAAAGAAATCCACGGGCTACGCGTGAAACTTGCCCACACGCGTTCAACCGTTTCTTCGCTCACTGCAGGCCGACCCGTTGATTTCCTCTTACAGAGGCACCCAGAAGCTTTAAACTGCGCATACCATCGCCGAATGGAGTTAGCAGTTGGTGGATCGTTGTTGAACTTCGCCCTGAAGTGTCGTTGCACTGTTATGACTGACTGATGTGACTGCATTTCAAGCACAACATACGCTTTCTCGGCTCCTGTCGCCATTTTGTCTCACTGCGCTCTCGAGCGCTCTGGCGGCAGAAACCTGAAGTGCGGCTTCAGCCGAACAAAACTTTATGAGTTTTTCTACGTATCTGTAGTGTGTCGTGACCATATGTCAATGAATGGAGCTACAGTGAATCTATAAAATCGCTTCAATCATTTGTAATAGCCCTGTAGTTCTAAGTTCTAGGGGACTGATGACCTTAGAAGTCTGTTAGTACTCAGAGCCATTTGAACCATTTTTGGCGTTCTTCTACCGTAGTGATAGTCATTCCTTCTTGTTCCGTGTGCTCTAAGAACAGCACTCTGTGGGCAGAGCCCAGACCGCCAGGTCCAGTTATGGCGTAATTTTACATCTTGCATTTGTTTTGTTGGATGTCAGGTAGCCTCACCAAGATTATCATCAGTCGCCCGTTAGACTGCCACTAGTGCGAGTTACTATCTTGTGATCTGAATGCAACTCTTGGCTGCCTTTCTCTTCGCTCGCGAAAGTGTTTTTGGTGTGACTTACTCAGAGGTGGATTCCTGGAGCACCACTGTCACTGGCCCTTGTGTTTTGGTTTATTATTATATTACCATCATTTGTCTCACCTGTTTGGTGATCTGTTGTTTGTTTTTTAAAAATTAACTTTTCCTGTGCCATTCGCCGCTTGACAGTATGTTTGTTTAGTTTTTGGTTTTTTTTTATAATTGCCATTTTGGTGTTAAAGGCCTTCAGCCGTGATTGTGGTTACTTGCTTTAGAATTCTGGTTGCGACGACATTGGTTGGTTTCCAAAATTATTTGCTGTCTGTATTTTATGTATGTTTGTTAAGTTTCTTTAATAATTGCCATTTTGGGCGTTAAAGGCCTTAGTAGTGATAGTGGTTACTTGCCTTAAAATTCTGATTGCGACCACATTGGCTTGTTTTCCAAAATTATTTGCTGTCTGTATTTTATGTATACGTTAAATTTTAAATAACTGCCATTTTTCGCGTTAAGCGCCTTCAGCGGTGATTGTGGTTATGTGCCTTAAAAGTCTGATTGCGACCTCATTGGCTTGTTTTACAAAATTATTTACTAAAATAAATTAGTGAAATTGCAAATAAAACCAATAGTAACTGATTCGGGCCACGTCCACAGTCGTAACCCAATCCTGCCTTCCTTAAGTACCAGGTTTTAGGCCGACTCTGATCCAATATGTCCGAGATGATATGTACTTCCACTGTCGGTAGTAGTATGTAGTTTCCACAGTTGGAAACTGCCATTGGCTCTTAGTCTACCACAAGATACAGACCACAAGTGTCACCCACTAGGGAAATACCTGTGGTTGCTCACCAGAAGAGGACTAGAAGACGAAGCAGGGCAAAGAAGCACAACCAGTTTCCACTAAGCCTTGTTACGGGAGCCGTATTATCAAAAACGAAACTGCCCCCACATTGCACAAGCCAATCGAACTATGTAACGTTTATGTCTAAAGTAAGATATGATGTTTGTGTCTAACAAAGTACAGTTATACCAATTGGTGTTTTGACTGCGTATGTGATTACGTGTATCTGTACATTTACCTGACCCTGGTTAAAACAGTCTGTCTACCAGCAAGAAAGAAATACCAGTAAGTCCAAACTAATCAAAACCTGTGGACCATAATGACAAATTAGAGGTAAGTACATCCAGATCTATTCGATATTAGTACATCCCTGTAAATCAGAGTAAGTACAAAAGTGGTCCCTGTGCGAAAATCCATAAACTGCGTGAAATAGATTTCCTACCTCGTATTGATGTCACCTTGGATAACGCACTGTTTTGCTCTCAGCACTTACTCAACCAACTACTGTAGTAAAATAAAAAATGCAAGATATTTGACTGAGACACATTTAGAAAAAAATGGTTCAAATGGCTCTGAGCACTATGGGACTCAACTGCTGAGGTCATTAGTCCCCTAGAACTTAGAACTAGTTAAACCTAACTAACCTAAGGACATCACAAACATCCATGCCCGAGGCAGGATTCGAACCTGCGACCGTAGCGGTCTTGCGGTTCCAGACTGCAGCGACTTTAACCGCACGGCCACTTCGGCCGGCACACATTTAGAATTCGTTTAAATAAAAACGACTTGGAATTGGGAGGCGAGACAAGACTGAGGAGAATGACAATAATGTCTTACTTGAAAATCTTAGTATACTGTGAAACTGACTTGCAGTTGTTAAGGCATATCATAAAAATTACATTTACGCAAACAAATGATCTTTACAAAACAATACAATAAAAAAACTTGTGGTTACATACAAAGCTGGCCTCATTCAAATTTGTACAGCACAAGCGCATAAATACGTGAATACCGATTACCTTATTGTAGATCGACGTAACGATTTGTAGAAAGATTCTTCATCAAAATTTCGTAATAATATTTGTAGCATTTTCTTATTTAATTATACTTAAACCTTATTTCTTCTATAAATCATTAATACACAACACTGAAATTATTACACTGAATGTTTAATACTAGGCGACTGCCCACTCCGGAACATCGCTACGGATATTTCCAGCCTCTGGCGCGCTGCTCCTGCTACTTCCGAGCAACAACTGCCTACTACTGTGCAACCCAATGTACTGTTTCTCCTGGGTGGACGTGGTTTTAAAAAATTGTAAACTAAATATTACGATAAATGTTATAAATACTCGACAAGTACGCCGAAGAAGAAGAGAACTACAATGGACATGTTATCCATGGACTCTTGCACTTCTATGCATGAACTATCTTTCCTTTGTCTTTCGCTTATCTTATTTGCTTGGATTCGGACCTAAGAGGACGTTCTTGTGTAAAGCTCATCTTGCTGTACCAGTTGATAATGTAAGTTGTACTTAAAACCCGAGAAATGAATATTTTGTCAAAAGAATTTTGTGTATGTGGTCAATCTATTGTTAGTCTGATAACTAGACTGTCTTAAGTAGATATGGGCCTTAACAAAGAATTTTCACTGTTAGGCGCCATCTTGGAAAAATCTTCAACAGTTTTCTTTTAGCTCATCTACGAGACGTGCCGTCGGTTAGGACAATTAACTTTATTTCTGATCCCACGAGACCGGAGGCAGCTACTAATAATCTAACAATTTTACTTACAGATTTTCTTTATATAACGAGATAACATCCCAGGCAGAAAAGATCTGGTCACAGGATTCCAACCGAGCGAGGTGGCGCAGTGGTTAGCACTCTGGACTCGCATTCGGGAGGACGACGGTTCAATCCCGTCTCCGGCCATCCTGATTTAGGTTTTCCGTGATTTCCCTAAATCGTTTCAGGCAAATGCCGGGATGGTTCCTTTGAAAGGGCACGGCCGATTTCCTTCCCAATCCTTCCCTAACCCGAGCTTGCGCTCCGTCTCTAATGACCTCGTTGTCGACGGGACGTTAAACACTAACCACCACCACCACCACCACAGGATTCCAGTTCCATTATAAGATTTCATTTGTAGATGCTACTCTTGTCATTTTATATTGGGGAATCGAGACGAAACCACGACATTAAGTTACGTAATACAGTAGTGTACATCGAACAGACTTGGCAAATATTCTCTGGTGCTATAAGCACACGACTTCTCACGAGCCTAGTGCTGGATAAATAAGAAAAGGACAATTAATTATAGACGATTACGTAACTACCCTGAGAACTGAGCTAGTTTACTGAGTGCTTATACACGTCGGGCTAAATTAAACAACATATTACACTGTTAATAATATTCCTACATTAGTTATTTCTCTTTTATACTGAGCCATTGCATTAATGTGTGTTTCTTTTTTGTATAAGTCACGGCTCATATTTTATTTTATTACATTACACTAATAGTCACAAAATAATAATTTATTTTATTTTATTACATTACACCAACATAAGCTCTTTGTTTCACATACTCTGCCTCAGCGATAGCTGCCTCACAACGTTGTTTCACACGAACATCTTTGTAATCGATACATCGCTTATGCTCTTAGATAATATGTTAAAATTTACAATTTTCATTATATGTCCCTATTTCAACTATCCTCTAGCCCTTGAATCTGCCCTTTTGACTGTTCTATTGGCCTGGTGGCCAATACAGACAAAGCACCGTGGTTCCAATGCTAGGGGAGCAAGCCTCCACTTTGCAAATCCTGAGAGGAGCCAAACAGCTACTCCAAATTTCTCTTGTCTGAAAGAAGGAGATTTTAGACCAAGGAGGCCTCGTTCTCACGGTAAGCGTGGCCATGTTTTGGCAAAAAACATCTACCCAGGTGGGACCATAGTCCCTTATTTATGGAGACATCATATCTTAACGAGCCAACCAATTCCTGTTAAGCTTTCCAGACAGCTGTACCTGTCAAATATATGTTTTTCAAACATATGTTTTGCCGCTCGCTAAAATAACTGGACAACTTCCAGGAGTCAGAGGTCTTAAAGTCTTGCCTCCACTAAACACATGCACTAGCTGCTCTGTTCGTATCGTCCCAGCTTCTAACGTCAGAATGCACAGAGTTTTATGACCACTGCTTGCATGAAGGCTCAGTTTACAGCAGCCTCTCTTAAATGGCTTCCTCCACCCACTTTCCGCCAACTGGCTGCCTTCGTGATGGTTTGCCACCTGGACCAGCAAAACGTTTTGTGAACTAGCGCCCTCCTCTCCGACCCTAAGTGGAAGGAGGAGAGTACTTTTGTCAGAAGTCCCTCTGCAGCTACAATCCACTGAGTGCTGCTTCCCAGAATTGCTCGCACAGTCGGGTCGTTGTACTCTGCATTTATGGCCCCAGCTCATTTCTCTCCCTGTTCTCCGTCACCTCCACTATGGAGCCTCCGGTGCCAGTTCTCTACAGGTTACACATGCAGTTACATGAACATTCTGCCCACAATTTTCTCATGTAAAAAGTCGTTAACCCCAGATAGCAAATGTAGTAGCGGGGAACACCGAGATCACGACCTAATATATGAGCGTTAATCTGACTGACATTGTTGTTAAAGTGAGAGAGTGGAGTGTTATGTCTTAAACTGGCTGCAAACAGCAAAAGTTAGGAAGTAGGAGAGACGACAGTGATATTCTGATGCCGATTTGGATCCTGCTTTAATTAACCAGGTTCATCTATGAGATATCTCTATTATTCTTAAATCTAGATATGTAATATCAGTCTCAGTTATCTGCTTTCTTTAATGTGTGTGCTATATTATTTCTTGCAGCAATAATTTGTAAATGTCAGACATTGACAGGCCACTCAGAGTACCACTGAAACTTTTTTCCAGAAAATCAGCACTACATGCAGCTATGTGTAATTTTGTGCTCGATATAGTCATTCTTTTTGGTTTGCAAGATACTGAGATTTCTTCATGTAAGAAGTACAGAGTGTACATTGTACAAGGCATTGAGTGAGATGGGTGTATGTTTGGATGGAGCGGTTTCTGATTCGCGTCACACCATCGAGACTGTAGTCCTCTTAACGCAAATACCGCGATGGTTCCTTTGTGGAAAACACAGCCAATTTCCTTCCCCATTCTTGACCAAATCAGGCTTCTCTGATAACTCTTCGTCGCTGGGATGCTGCACCGTAACTTCACTGATTACTTTATTTTGTTTAAACTGTAATAGTGAAGGTGAATCATGTTTCTGCTAGCCAACGTTTGTTCATCTCGTAATGAACCAGAATATTTTTGTTTCACTGATGGCGGCTGAGGAGTAAATGCTGCCACGTGTCTAACACCGTAGCAGGTAGACAGAAATTTAACTCTTACTATCAGGACAGCGAGGAAAATTCATCCTGCCGTGTTGGTTGTTGAAGGACGGATGTCCCTGTTTACAGCTGTCTACAGTATTTGGGATTCACGCAGGACGATGGGTTTAATTTACACGTACACAGCAGACCGTTTGCTTGCGGTGAGTTATGTGCGGCAGCTCCGAGTGTGAAGTAGATTGCCGGACAAACGACCCACGCTTCCCGCAGCCAGATTGCAGAGGACAGCTGAGTCCGGTGGAATGGGATGGGAAGGGCTCCTCACGTCGCAGGAAATGTCCGCCCGGGTAGCCACCCTCGTCGGCCAACAAAAGTTGTTATTTTTAACGACCCGCGACCCGCTCGCTTCCAATTACAGTGTGGCGGTATTGACAGAGCGGAGGACAGGCCCCCACTGCGGGCGTGACCAGACAAACACAGGCGCCCCCGCTGGCGCGCTTTGATTAAACGCCAGGGGTGGTAATAATGACACTTCGCCGCTCCTCCTCCTTAGGGCAGGCCAGGCTGCGGCGATCCGCGCGTCCCTTCGCCCTGCGCCGCCCACATGGGCCCTCCGCCCCACCCTAGCCCTGAGGATGGGAGCAGGTGTGGAACCAGGCCATGAGAACGACTCGGCGGCAAGTGTGGGATTACAGTAGGGGTGTCAGACTTCGTCACTGCGGTATATTGAGGGAAATGTGAGTAGCACTCGCCACATCTTCGAGGCTTAAGAGACCAAGGTACTCATTTCCTTTGGGACTCAATCATCTTTACGGGAAAACCTGCCTATCTACGGAAAGGGCTTTTCCCTGTGGGCTATTTTCTAAATCCTTCAAATACTCTTCGCTAGGTTCTGTGCTTCCCGTCTGTACTTTCTAGTGTCTATCGGAAACACATTAGTATGAAATTTTCACTCTACAGCGGAGTGTGCGCTGATATGAGACTTCCTGGTAGATTAAAACTGTGTGCCGGACCGAGACTCGAACTCAAGACCTTTGTCTTTCGCGGGCAAGTGCTCTACCAACTGAACTACCCGTGCACCACTCACGCCCCGTCCTCACAGCTTTAATTCCGCCAGTACCTCGTCTCCCACCTTCCAAACTTCACAGAAGGTCTCCTGCGAAACTTGCAGAACTAGCACTCCTGGAAGAAAGGATATTGCGGAGACATGGCTTAGCCACAGCATGGGTGATGTTTCTAGAATGAAATTTTCGCTCTACAGCGGAGTGTGTGCTGATATGAAACTTCCTTGCTATTTCTGTAAGGTTCGCAGGAGAGCTTCTGTGAAGTTTGCAAGGTAGGAGACGAGGTACTGGCGGAATTAAAGCTGTGAGGACGGGGCGTGAGTCGTGCACGGGTAGCTCAGATGGTAGAGCACTTGCCCGCGAAAGACAAATGTCACCATTTCGAGTCTCGGTCCGGCACACAGTTTTAATCTGCCAGGAAGTTTCATATCAGCGCACACTCCGCTGTAGAGTGAAAATTTCATTCTAGAAACATCACCCAGGCTGTGGCTAAGCCATGTCTCCGCAATATCCTTTCTTCCAGGAGTGCTAGTTCTGCAAGGTTCACAGGAGAGCTTCTGTGAAGTTTGGAAGGTAGTAGACAAGGTACTGGCGGAATTAAAGCTGTGAGGACGGGGCGTGAGTCGTGCACGGGTAGCTCAGTTGGTAGAGCACTTGCCCGCGAGAGGCAAAGGTCCTGAGTTCGAGTCTCGGTCCGGCACACAGTTTAATCTGCCACGAAGTTTGGCACATTAGTATATTACGAGAACATGCCATTCTGGCAGTAGGTGTAGCCAGCAGCGTTGTGGCACTGCTGCCTGGTACTCAGACTACGAACTGCGGCGGGCCGGGTTGCACCCTCACTATCCCTTAAACATTCAATCCAGCTACCAGGATAGGCTTCAGGTTGTCTGCCCCTTCACTGATACTGGTTTAGCCGACAAAAGCAGCGGTGATGAAAATTCGACTAAATATCTACCACGCAAAGGCCATGGGTAGTATGTGAAAGTTAGTTAAACTATCGATCGTTCGGGATTCTTGCATGGCTGGTTTGAAAAAATTCTAAAGTTTCTTTTCAGTTCGTTTATAGTCTTTAAAACAAGAAAAATGGCTATCAAGTCCATATTTAATATCCCGACACTAATTAACAATGTTACTGACTGTCTCTGTAACAAGTTCACACCCAAAAGCAGCCAGAAGATATTTAGTCCGTCCCGATGTTTTAAATGTCGTGCCGGCCCGAGTGGCCGTGCGGTTCTAGGCGTTACAGTCTGGAGCCGAGCGACCGCTGCGGTCGCAGGTTCGAATCCTGCCTCTGGCGTGGATGTGTGTGATGTCCTTAGGTTAGTTAGGTTTAATTAGTTCTAAGTTCTAGGCGACTGATGACCTCAGAAGTTAAGTCGCATAGTGCTCAGAGCCATATAAATGTCGTAAAGTCACAGACCCACGACTATTTGCGAGTTAATACAGTTAGTCGTTCAGTAGTCTTCTGCTACAGAAGTGCTCCCCATAACGTCTCGTAATTTGCACGAAACACGACACGCTGAGTTTATGTACGACTTTAAATGTTGACATGCGAAATCTCCTACAATAAATGACTCATAAAGCTCAAACTTTCATCAGTTATGCGAGAACCGATCAAACGTGCTAATTTCTTGGTTTTGGTACAAATCTGATCAGCGCAATTCGATTATCTCGACCGATAGATCTGGGACACAAAGTCGTACTCAAACGAGCGGCTAGTATGTTATGCAGCCAATCATATGATCTCGATCGCTTCTATACGCGCGGTATTTCTAATGTCACCCATCGGATTACCACGAGTAATTTAGACTAGAGATCTCGTAATTCCGAAACTAGATAAAATTTACTGAAAATAAAATACGATTCCTTTCCACAAAATAAATTACTAATAAATTTAAAACTCAATGCTGCTTCTGGCGGCCCTGTACAAAATCCAGCTCACTCGGACACACGTCACAAATTTCCCTACTCCACAACTTTCTCGCGCTTGCATACGTCAGATATCTATGAAACTAAAGAAAATTATATTAACCTATTCGCCTGGTTGTAGTTGATACTATGGATGAATAGATTACAGTCCGTAACTCAATTTCACAAACACAGTCATCATCTGTTTTAGGTAAAAACTTATATCTCTGAAAGTATTGAAGTTACTGAATTGAAATTTTAGCAGTATGGTTCTGTTATCCATAGAATTTGGTACACTAAGTGTGAAAAATATCGACTAATATTTAATAGTACTCCTCAGATTCATAGAGTGTATGTGTAACGTATTGCACGCAGCATTAGTGAAGTTTACCGCTGGCTCAATCCAGCAGCCCGGCTCCACGCCAAGCTACGTTTTCATTGCAAGGTGAAAACTGGTAATAATTTGTTACGTTACAGAGCGTATCGATTACATGCGATTACACTATGGCTTATCACAACAGTTTGATCTCGTAATACATTAGATCACAATTAGTTTTAAGGCAACAACTTTTTGATCATGCAGCTAGTAGAGAAATACATGGTTGTAACCTCTCGTTCACATATTACAACATATAAGAAAATAAATAACAGGACTAAGAGATGCATACGAGTACACTATTAAGACACAATGATGCACCAAAGTTGATAACAAACTGCGTGCTAACGACCAGTATTAAAACAAAGAACTTCATGGCAAATATTTGAATTTGTAACAGAAACTTCGCAGCCAGTGGTGCCTTTTCTTTGTGAATCGTGAAATATATTTACAAGCAATCACTAAATTCCTTAAAGTATATGTCAACGTAGAACGCAGTTTGCTTCAAGAAAGCAGACGTTGAACCAAGCACCCAGACAGGCTGATGTGCACACGGCGATGTAAGTGCTTCTCGATGGGGCAGCCCAGCAGCGAGGCCTTGCCTATCGGCGCATTTCAACCAGTCAGTTGTTCCTGAGTCTTGCTTGGTCACAGCCTGGGTGCCCCTAGTGAGGCAGGCTAGTGATCAGAGTAGCGGGGGAGAGCAGTGATGTTCACATGACGAATGGTGCGGCGGTTATCCGGGTGCTATTTCTAGGTGTCAATGCATAGCCAAGGTGTGTTAATGACCTGCTTGGCTGGCCGAGAGGTGTGGCCAAAGGAGCTTGTTGAGTGGAAGATGAATACAGGGCGATTCAAGAAGAAGGAACAGATTTCAAACGTTTATTGCCTTCAAACTACAAAAGATAGAAACTTAATTCCAACGCTCCTGAAAAGAGGAAAGTTCAACTTTTTATGCATTCAATGTAAGCACCATGTGTTACACGATCAATACCAAACTGGCGGCATTTCCTGCCACATACGAAGCAGCTGGTCTCTCGTTATCGAATTCACAGCGTCAAGAATGCGATGTTGCAGATTTTCAAGAGTGTCGTACAGGGACGATAAAAACGCGGTCTTTTACGTAAACCCACAGATAAAAGTCACACAGTGTGAGATCTGGAGACCTTGGAGGCCAACGGCGATGGAGTTCATCTTCTGCTTCTCCTCTTCTAATCCAACGTCCTGGAATAGTCTCAGTCAGGTAACGTCGGACGTGCTTGGAGAAATGAGGCGGGGCACCATCTTGCATGAAGATTAAGTCGTCTGAATCACCTTCAGGTTGAGGAAATAACCAGTTTTAAAGCATATGTAGATAGGTTAGTCCTGTTACAGTTTGCCCATGAAGAAGGAAGCAGCTGCGCCGATGAGGCCGTGATTGGAGCGTCTACCAGGATTGTTCAAATTTTAAACTAATGTCTGTCCAGGAACGTTGGAATTATGCTGTTACAGTTTGTAATTTAGACGATATAAATGTCTAAAGTCTGTTCCTTCTTTTTGAATAGCCCTGTACTGCCGTATACGTCAGTGCCATTGGAACTTCCCACAGAAATGGGATGCTAATGAGAAAGCTGTCAGTATGACGAAATCCTGCATTGGCTGACCATTGCCCTGAATATGGCACGAGACTCGTATCTTGGCCGGTGCAACACAAATTCACGATTTTCTTCTCTATAAAATGCTGCAGCTCAGGCTGCAGCAACCCCTTGACAGCATCTTAACGTTCTTCGTTTGTTCAAGACGTTGGAAGAAAAGCCACTTCTTCATGTGTATCGAGGTGGAAGACACTCGTAGCCACGTATGCGATTTAGGGCATACGTTTGGAAATTGATGCAACAGTTCATGCATTTCCTGGGAAAACTGTACAGAAAACACTATACAATTTGTATTTTGAAATGCACTTCTCTTGTACCTCAATGTGTCGCAGGGAGCTGTCCTCCCACCTTCCATAAAATCCACAAATATGGTTCTTCTAGCCACAAAAAAAAAAAAAAAATGATTTCACTGTGGATATATGATGAAACAGTATTGTATGGGAAAAACATACTTCCTTGACACTTGTTAACTGATTATTTATTTTTCTGATCTTTGATTTGAGTTATTAACACATCATCTAATATAAGTGATAAATACGTTGTTGTGCATAAAGGTACTGACAAACAGCAACGCATTTACAGTAGAAAAAGTAGCAGATCACAAAAAAAACGAAAACATACTCTATATTGTCGTTAACAGAAAGGCTAAATCAGAAGAAAATACTGTTCTGAGTCTGATACAGTTTCCATCCGGCCCTGGAGGTTTCTTCAGTTTCAGCAGTCTGAGTTGTTTCTGAACGCTACTGGCACTAATATCTCTATCACTTACTTTTTCAATGTGTAAAACAATCAGATGGTCGACCTAAATTTAAGCAGTGTAAATGACCATATAATCAAATGGTAACCGAATCTAGTTATTTACACTGACTGTGTGTTAGTCAAGAGTGATTCATTCCACCTGTGGTGTTCTGGGGTAAAACGAATGAGATTCAGTCTACTCTCAACTCAAAAATGGTGCTCATATACTCGCTCTATACCTTTACCCCAGCATTGAAAAGCAAAATCAAAGAATTTAAATGAACATCATTCTCTGAGATTAAACATGGTTTACACAAGTATATACACTGAAGCGCCATAGAAACTATTATAGGCATGCGCATTCAAACACAGAGATATGTAAACAGGATGAATACGGCGCTGTGTCTGCCGCTGTTGTTAGATCGGCTACTGCTGCTACAATGGCAGGTTGTCAAGATTTAAGTGAGTTTGGACGTTGTGTTATAGTAGGCGCACAGCACCTCCGAGGTAGCAATGAAGTGGGGATTTTCCCGTACGACCATTACACGAGAGTACCGTGCATATCAGGAATCCGATAAAACATCAAATCTCCGACGTCGCTGCGGCCGGAAAAAGATCCTGCAAGAACGGGACCAACGACGACTGAACAGAATCGTTCAACCTGGCAGAAGTGAAACCCCTCCGCAAACTGCTGCAGATTTCAATGCTGGGCCATCGACAAGTGTGAGCGTGCGAACCATTCAACGAAACATCATCGGTATGAACCATCGCATCCGAGTCACAAGATAGGTTCAGAGTGGCCTCCATTAGACTGCATGACACGGATAGTAGTGGTTGTCATGCAGGATACACATATTCGAACTTTGGCTTAACCATGTTGGAGACCCACTTGCCTGGAGCTTGTGCTAGGTTGCGTCTCAATATCCTATAGTACCCGATCCTCCAAAGCTGCTATACGTCAGTCCGCCGCCTCCCTGCGAGTTCGTCTATCTGAAATGACCCACGATGACACAAACGCCCAAAAAGGGCTTGCAATGTTGTGTGATGTTGTCGCTGTCTGTGATGGTACTTGTTTTGGTACAGCCGTGCTGCCCCTCGACTGTTTCCATCTAGTTGGCAGTTCACAAACAACCATCTCGGCTGCCGGCCGTGTGGCCGAGCGGTTCTAGGCGCTTCAATCTGGAACCGCGCGACCGCTACGGTCACAGGTTCTAATCCTGCTGGGGGACTGATGATCTCTGATGTTAAGTCCCATAGTGCTCAGAACCATTCGAACTAATTATCTCGGCTTGTTCGCGACATGAGTATCGTCTCGTTCTGCTGCTTACATTACGTTGCGTCAATTACACAGCCTGCAACACATATGGAACACACGGCCCGTGGTCAAAGAAAATGTCATTCGTCAGCGCCATCTACCGTGGCAACGATGCGTTTCCGGACACATGTTTATAGGACCTATTTTCCTCCATTTCCAGTCAGGAATTCGTCCCTGCAGTTTCTCAGTTTTATTAACGTTCCCCTCCCCCTGTTTACACAATCACACACACATATCATATATGATATTAGACGTGGTGGTTAATAGCAGTTTGTATATGAACTTAGACGTCGTCTTGGTTAATGGCTCTTTGGATTGTTAGCGTATTTTATGTCCAGACCCGTTGTCTCCAAACTTTTGAACACTGTTTGTCCACTCATGTACCCTTGATGACAGTACGACACAAAGCTTTACGCCTTGCCTGGGCCCGTCAATACCGACATTGGACTATTGATTACTGTAAACATGTTGCCTGGTCAAGCGAGTCTCGTTTCAAATTGTAACGAGCGGATGGACGTGTACGGGTATGGAGACAACCTTATGAACCATGGACAATGGATGTGAGCAGGGAACTCTTCAAGCTGGTGGAGGCTATATAATGGTGTGGGGTGTGCGCAGTTGGAGTGATGTGGGACCCCGATACGTCTAGATCGACTCTGATAGGTGACACGTACGTAAGCATCCTGTCTGATCGCCTGCATCCATTCATGTCCATTGTGCATTCCGACAAACTTGGGCAGTTCCTGAATTGCTTCAGTGTGGCTCCAGGAGTACTGTTCTGAGTTTAAACACTTCCGCTGGCCGCTAAACTCCCCAAGCATGAGCATTATTGAGCATATCTGGGATGCCTTGCACGTTCAGTTCAGAACAGATCTGCTCCCCCTCGTCCTCTTACTGATTTATGGACAGCCCTGTAGTATTCATAGTGTCAATTCCCTTCAGCAATACTTCTGACATTAGTCGAGTCAATTTCACGTTGTCTTGTGACAGTTCTGCTTACTCGCGGGGGGCTTACACGATATTAGGCAACTATACCAATTTCTTTGGCTCTTCAGTGTAGCACTTCTGTTGTTGAGTAGTAGATGTGCATGCAGCTGTAAATCCACTCAGTCACTCGAAATAGATTGACGCCCCCAACCCATGCAGATCGCGTAATACCGTAAACAATTCAGCCCCAAATACACTCCTGGAAATTGAAATAAGAACACCGTGAATTCATTGTCCCAGGAAGGGGAAACTTTATTGACACATTCCTGGGGTCAGATACATCACATGATCACACTGACAGAACCACAGGCACATAGACACAGGCAACAGAGCATGCACAACGTCGGCACTAGTACAGT
Source organism: Schistocerca americana (assembly GCF_021461395.2). Classification (NCBI taxonomy): domain Eukaryota; kingdom Metazoa; phylum Arthropoda; class Insecta; order Orthoptera; family Acrididae; genus Schistocerca; species Schistocerca americana. The sequence continues at coordinate 223,441,198 of NC_060120.1, read as the reverse complement.
GTATATCCACCTTTCGCAGAAATGCAGGCTGCTATTCTCCCATGGAGACGATCGTAGAGATGCTGGATGTAGTCCTGTGGAACGGCTTGCCATGCCATTTCCACCTGGCGCCTCAGTTGGACCAGCGTTCGTGCTGGACGTGCAGACCGCGTGAGACGACGCTTCATCCAGTCCCAAACATGCTCAATGGGGGACAGATCCGGAGATCTTGCTGGACAGGGTAGTTGTCTTACACCTTCTAGAGCACGTTGGGTGGCACGGGATACATGCGGACGTGCATTGTCCTGTTGGAACAGCAAGTTCCCTAGCCGGTCTAGGAATGGTAGAACGATGGGTTCGATGACGGTTTGGATGTACCGTACACTATTCAGTGTCCCCTCGACGATCACCAGTGGTGTACGGCCAGTGTAGGAGATCGCTCCCCACACCATGATGCCGGGTGTTGGCCCTGTGTGCCTCGGTCGTATGCAGTCCTGATTGTGGCGCTCACCTGCACGGCGCCAAACACGCATACGACCATCATTGGCACCAAGGCAGAAGCGACTCTCATCGCTGAAGACGACACGTCTCCATTGGTCCCTCCATTCACGCCTGTCGCGACACCACTGGAGGCGGGCTGCACGATGTTGGGGCGTGAGCGGAAGACGGCCTAACGGTGTGCGGGACGGTAGCCCAGCTTCATGGAGACGGTTGCGAATGGTCCTCGCCGATACCCCAGGAGCAACAGTGTCCCTAATTTGCTGGGAAGTGGCGGTGCGGTCCCCTACGGCACTGCGTAGGATCCTACAGTCTTGGCGTGCATCCGTGCGTCGCTGCGGTCCGGTCCCAGGTCGACAGGCACGTGCACCTTCCGCCGACCACTGGCGACAACATCGATGTACTGTGGAGACCTCACGCCCCACGTGTTGAGCAATTCGGCGGTACGTCCACCTGGCCTCCCGCATGCCCACTATACGCCCTCGCTCAAAGTCCGTCAACTGCACATACGGTTCACGTCCACGCTGTCGCGGCATGCTACCAGTGTTAAAGACTGCGATGGAGCTCCGTATGCCATAGCAAACTGGCTGACACTGACGGCGGCGGTGCACAAATGCTGCGCAGCTAGCGCCATTCGACGGCCAACACCGCGGTTCCTGGTGTGTCCGCTGTGCCGTGCGTGTGATCATTGCTTGTACAGCCCTCTCGCAGTGTCCGGAGCAAGTATGGCGGGTCTGACACACTGGTGTCAATGTGTTCTTTTTTCCATTTCCAGGAGTGTATTTGGTCCACTCTCCCGCTTCCTTGACTCAAGTTTCAACATTCAGCCGCTAGAGGGCACAAAATTGTTACGTATAACATGGTAATATGTATTGTAACTATGACAGTATGTGAGAACCAGCTCAGAAAACGGAAAGCACGGATCTGTAGAGTTCGTCCGCACCGTGTATTTGAAAATGACAGTGCCAGACCACACACGAGCGCTTTAATGTCTGCAACAATCCGACGCCTTGGGTTGAGTGTCGTCAATCATCTTTCCGACCTGGCCCCATCCGATTTTCATTTGTTTCCAAGACTTGAAGAACACTTCATTTTGACAGTGATGAAGCGGTGCAAGCAGAGGTGAGGTTGTGGCTCCATCAACGGTATCGAACACAGTACATTGACGGTACCAGCAAACTGGTCTTTCGTTGGGAAAAATGTGTTCCTCGCCAGGGTGACTACGTTGAGAAACATATTTGTAGACCTGAACAACAAATACTTAGAATGTTAAAAAAGTTGGAGCTTGTTTAAAAAAAATCTATAATGATTCTCACATAAAAAGTTTGGAGGCGTTACTTTCTAGCACACCCTTGCAAAGAAGTCAAAACAAACTTCGGTGAAATTAGAAGCAATTGTAATTCCAATTTTAAACGGTACGAGGGGGTAGGTGGACAAAGTAAATTGAAAGCCTCTATGAGGGAGAGAAAATGTCTAACGACGTGATGGAAGATGAAACAGGATACGATAAGGAATAGGTAGGTGACTCAGTATTAGAGCCAGAATTTAAAAGAGCTATGGAAGAATTCGTGTTAGTATTCTTGAAAGGAGGATATAAGAAGAACATCAACAAAAGCAAAACAAGGATAATGGAATGTAGTCTAATGAAGTCGGGTGATGCTGGGGGAATTAAATTAGGAAATGAGACACTTAAAGTAGTAAAGGAGTTTTGCTATTTGGGGAGCAAAATAACTGATTATGGTCGAAGTAGAGAGGATATAAAATGTAGACTGGCAATGGCAAGGAAAGCGTTTCTGAAGAAGAGAAATTTATTAACATCGAGTATAGATTTAAGTGTCAGGAAGTCATTTCTGAAAGTATTTGTATGGAGTGTAGCCATGTATGGAAGTGAAACATGGACGATAAATAGTTTGGACAAGAAGAGAATAGAAGCTTTCGAAATGTGGTGCTACAGAAGAATGCTGAAGATTAGATGGGTAGATCACATAATTAATGAGGAAGTATTGAATAGGATTGGGGAGAAGAGAAGTTTGTGGCACAACTTGACCAGAAGAAGGGATCGGTTGGTAGGACATGTTCTGAGGCATCAAGGGATCACCAATTTAGTATTGGAGGGCAGCGTGGAGGGTAAAAATCGTAAAGGGAGACCAAGAGATGAATGCACTAAGCAGATTCAGAAGGATGTAGGTTGCAGTAGGTACTGGGAGATGAAAAAGCTTGCACAGGATAGAGTAGCATGGAGAGCTGCATCAAACCAGTCTCAGGACTGAAGACCACAACAACAACAATGGAAGAATTAAGAACAAATCAGGCAGAAGGAATAAATAAAATTCCATAGGAATTTCTAAATTCATTGTTCGAAGTGGCAATGATACACCTATTCAACTTATTGCACAGAACCTATGATATTTGCGTCATACCAACAGACTTTACGAAAAACGTCATCTACACAAATCCGGAGATAGGAGGAATAGATAAGTGCGAGAACTAACGCCCAATAAGCTTAACAGCTCAGGCGTCCAAGTAGGTGACAAATAGAACATACAAAAGACTGGAACAGAAAGTCATTGTTCTGTTAGATGACTATCAGTCTCTCTTTAGGAAAGGTAAAGACACCATTGAGGCATTTATGACGTTGTGCTCGGAATGGAAGCAAGAATGAAGAAAAGTCTATACACATCTATAGGATTTTTCAACCTGGAAAATGCCTTTGACAACTGAAAATGATTCATCAACGAAATTCTGAAAGAAATAGAAGTAAGCTAAGGTTAGTTAGTTGGGAGGGGAGGAGACCAAACAGCGAGGTCATAGGTTCCTTCGGATTAGGGAAAAAAGTTGGCAGTGCCCTTTCAAAGTATTTGCTTGAAAGCGATTTGAGAAAATCACGGAAAACCTTGATCACGATGGCCGGACGTGGATTTGAACCGTCGTCCTCCCGAAAGCGAGTCCGGTGTCTTAACCACTGCGCCACCTAGCTCGGTGTTAGCTAAGGAGAAAGACGGGTAATGTAAAGTAAGTACAGCAGGGAACAATAAGACTGAAAGACCAAGAACGAAGTGCTCGTATTAAAAAGAGTCTAAGAGAGGGATACAGTTTTTCAGTTCTACTATTCAATTTGTACATCAAAGAAGCAATGACGGAAATCGAAAAAAGGTTCATAAGTGAGATTAAAATACTGTGTAAAAGGATATCAATGAGAAAAAGTCGTTGATAACATTGGTATCCTCAGAGAAGACAGAAAGAATTGCACAATTTGTTGAACGGAATGAACAGCGAACGACTATATACTCGTATTAAGCCTATGGAGAGACGAAAACGGATAAAACAAAATAGGCGGTCGCGAAGTAGTCGAAGCTAGGGAATTATGCTAGCCTTGAAACAAAATGACCCACGACAGACGAAGTAAGAAGGACATAAAAATCAACTACCATAGGCAAAAAGGGCATTCCTGGCCAAGAGAAGTCTGCTAGTATCAAACGTAGGCCATAAGAATAGGAAGGAATTTCTGAGAATGTGCGTTTGGAGCACAGCTTTGTATGGTAGTGAATCATGGACGATGAAAAAACCGGAAGAGAACAGAACCGAAGTATTTGAGATGTGGTACTACAGAAGAATATTGAAAATTAAGTGAAGTGATTAGGTAAGAAATGAGGAGGGTATTCATTTATTACTCACGTTTCCACAAGAACCAGCGCTTGGAATTCCTGTTTCTCCACTATTCACTTCGCACAATTTTCATTTGCTTCCCAAAAGAGAAGAGCCAAACATCAACATACTCGCAACAGCTGTGCAGATACCATGTCCACGTGTGATAAACATATCTTCATACGTGATGAATGCAGTTGATCAACCAAGTGTGTTTTGAGCCTTCATTATCCTGGTCTACATAGTAGACAGTCCACGAGTACATATTTACCGCACATGAAGTGACCTTCTTGAAAGGTCTCCCATTCGGTGGTCTGCTTGGACTTAACAAGAGCTTGATTAAACATGACCCCTTACGTATACTATTAGCAACCCCGAAGGAAGGCATAAGTTCCTCCAGAAAGACTATACCACGAAAAGCTCGTCGGAATGTCCGATTGGTTCAGATTCATACAAAGGTGACAACATCTGAGATCCATCCAGACCTTAGAGACTAACGCATGGGAAATTCCATTTCGGAAGTCGTTAGGAATTCAATATTCTGAGATCCACTTAGCGAAGAGTGTGCTGAGAATAACAATTTCACACATTACTTCTCACCACTGACAACGCAGCGGCCGACGGCCTTCACTTAACGATCGAGAGCACCGACGTTTGCATAAAACTGTCAGTGCTAACAAACAAGCAACACTCCATGAAACTGTTGCGGAAATCAAATGTGGGACGTACGACGAACGTATACTTTAGGTCAGTGTGGCAAAATTGGGCATTAATGGGCTGTGGCAGCAGAAGACCGATGTGAGTGCCTTTGCTAACAGCACGACATCGCCTGCAGCGCCTCTCCTGGGCTCGTGACCGTACTGGTTGGACCCTAGACGATTGGAAAACGGTAACACTGTCAGATGAGTACTGTTGGTAAGAGCTGACGGTAGGGTTCGAGTGTGGCGCAGAAGCCGAAAGCATGGACCGAAGTTGTCAACAAGGCACTATGGAAGCTGGTGTGGGCTGCGTTTAATGGAATGAACTGGCTCTTCCGCTCCAACAGAACCGATCATTGACTGGAAATCGTTATGTTCGGTTGCTTGGAGACCATTTTCAGTCATTCATAGACTTCATATACCCAAAAATACCAATGGAATTTTTATGATTGACAGTTCGCCGTGTCACCGGCCCACAATTGTTCGCGACTGGTATGAAGATCATTCTGAACAATTCGAGGGAATGACCCGGCCACCCAGATCGCCAGGTATGAATCCCATCGAGCGTTTATGAGACTCAATCGAGATGTCAGTTCGTACACTAAATCCTGCACCGGCAATACTTCCGCAATTATGGACGGCTACACGCGCAGCATGGGTCAATATTTCTTCAGAGGACTTCCAGCGGCTTGTTGAGTCCATGCCACGTCGACCTGCTGCACTATGCCGGCCATAGGAAGTCCGACACGATATTAGGAGGAGTCCCATGACTTCTGCCATTCAGTGTACGCGAACTGTTGCCGATCGCTATGTTGAGCATGAGCGTCACGTTAAATTAAAGAATCTCTAGAAATAAGTGGTTATTATCTTGTTTTGCTTCATTGTTGTTTCTTCCCCCGTCGCCCTATATGGGCGGGGGGCTGTCAGCGGTAGTTAACCAGCTCTTCAGTCAGTTGACAAGAAAATTTAAACAAGATGAAAGAATAATAAACAGAAAGAAAATACATTTACAATGAATTAAAAAAAATTGAAGGTGAAATTATTACGGAGGTCTTCGGCTGTATATCTGACATCCTTCGCTTTTATTTAAGAATAGTTGTAATAAAAGATAAAAAACAAAAGCACGTTAATATTACATTTAAAAACATTTTAAAATAACTTGATGCAGAAAACTGATGTTGAACAGAAGCACTTCACTGGCACCAAAGCTGGAACGACTACGTTGGGATGAGTAATTTGTTGTTGAAGGGGAAGGCTGATCGCTGAGAATGGTACAAGAGAGGTGACATATGGATGGAGGACTAGTGCGAATGTATCGATTGGGTAGGAGTGGCAGTTGGGATACAAGAGGGTTTGGAGTAGAGGGAGTACTAGAGAGGCTAAAATTTGATGATGAAAATGGGTTAGGGAGAAAAGAATGAAAGGGGAAAATGGACGTCAGCGAATGTAGGGGAAGGAAGGGAGAGGGAGCCTTGACGAAGTGGAAGTGGTGGGGTGGGGTCAAAGCTGGTGGGAAAGGTAAATGTACGGACAGAATTGATAATCTGGGAAGGGGAGATGGTTTTAGTTGCTTTGGGAGAGAACGTGGAGGATGTGTAGGTGCAGAATTGGTGGAATATGTTGGTAGAGGTGCGGCAGCATACTAGGGTAAGGCAGTACAGGAAACTAAAGGATTACTAGAGTTGAGATTGCGGAGTTGTAAGTTATTAAGTGTGAGAGAGGAGAAATGGAGGTTTGTTGAGTTGGTAAAGGATCAATGTGGGGGAATGGGGAAAGGTAGTCAGATGCGGAAGTCGAGGTGGAGTGCATGGTGTTCAAGGGACCTGTAAAACCTACGGGTCGGGGGGGGGGGGGGATGAATCTCCATGTAAAATATGCATAACAGAGGATACACTGGATAAGGTGTGTCCGAGAACAGTTATTTAATAAACACAAGATTTTAGAGCCGTCTTGAAGAGGACGGGAGCAAGTCGTCGAAACATCGGCAGTTTAGCTGTTTTAGTAGTTGCAATGATGCGGCCCAATACATAAAATTATTTTATCCAGGATTTTGTTTCGTCATACAAGAATTCTTGCTTAGACATCGAGCTATTGGGGCTCTGTGATCAAGGAAGCAGTTGACAGCAGACTATGTGAATAGATGGTGTAATAGAGACAGCAGCTATTTACTCAGTGATGCAAGGAAACACAGAGCAAGACTTCTCTTAGTTTATCAAACAATGCCAGTGATGGCGCTGCGATCAAAATCTATGAAGTTAGAGGGCGCTATTTCAGTACGCGCCATTCCCTTCTTGTCATCATGACGTAATCCAGCCAATAACGTGCCGTCCTTATGGTACGAAAGTGGTATCCTCGCCAGTTTCACGAGGTCAAACTTAACCCCTGACGACGATGAAGGCAATCATCGAAAACTCAGGATCTTATCCGAATTTGAAGTGGCAAGTGACTGAGAACTTACAATCTCAGTTTCGCTTCTGTTTGTAGCCGTCAGGAAGGTTACAGGAAGCTGTGACTCTCGATATGTCTCCAATTCCTAGAATCATGGTGTGGAGAGCTGCTGAATACGACAGCACGACTGATTTGGTAGTTCTTGGAGGAATGCTGAATACTCACCAGTAGGTGCCAAGAGCAAGCACTGTTGCCTTATACTTCAAGACTAGGGTACCAAACAGCGTGTTGCAGCGTTATAATGAAAGACACCATACTGCAAATGAAACTAAAAACGCCTTGTGGATTGTTGATCGGGCTTACCGGTTTCCGGATTTATCACCCGCGCATCTATGGGGCATGTTCAGAAGACGTACGTTTTCATAACGTTTTTCAGCCAGAAATTTTCAAGATTGGCATAAGACCTTTTTGTTTTTTCGGGAGTTTCAAGGAATTTCTCATGATAACATTCCACGCTGCAACAAATGCAAGAGTGTAGTGGTCTTGGCGTCAGATCTCACGATGATGGACGTATGTTCCGAAGGGAATGGAAGTTTAATTATATAATACCCGTTGTCGGGTGAACATCGCTACATCTACATTTTTAGTGAGTACTCTGCAATTCATAAAGTGATTGGCAGGGAATTCAACGAACCACCATCAGACTCTCTACCGTTCCTACCTCGAATGTGCGGGAAGAAAAGAGCTCTCATTTCTCTTATTCTCGAAAAAGTCCGACAAACGTTGGAATGGTGTTTCGTGGTGTAACACTTCCCATCAAGACCAGTGTGTGATCCGTCTTCAGCTCTTATGTGCCCAGTATGAACTCGCATAATTTTATTTTCTTTACTCATCAGCTACCCTTGTGCAATATTGAGCTGCGTGCATTGTATGTACTGCAAGAAGAAAGTAAATGTAAGAAAACTATATGCACAAAACCTTTTTGCTTCATCAGGCTGCTAACTGATCTGATGCAATGGGCCACGGATTACCAGTTGTGCCAACCTCTTCATCTCAGAGTAACACTTGCACCTACGTCCTTAATTATCTGTTTGATATATTCCTGTCTGTGGCTTTCCTTGTAGCTTTCACCATCTACTCCCTGATAGCTTAACACACGTGCTATCATACTGCCCCTTCTTCTCGTTAATGTTTTACATATATTCTTTTCCTCGTCGATTCTATGGAGAACCTCCTCATTCCTTACATTATCAGTCCAACTAATTTTCAACATTCTTCTGTAGCACCACATCTCAAACTTTGCGATTCTTTTCTTCTCTGGTATATCCACAGTCCATGATTCACTATCAAACGGTGCTGCGCTCTGAACACACATTCTCAGATATTTCTTCCTCGAATCTGCAACTAGTATTTCTTTCGACCATAAATGCTGTCTGTGCCTGCGGCAAGGCTGCTTTTTACGTCTTCTATGATTCCTAGGTCATGTGTTGTTTTTCTTCCAATCTAGCAGAATTCCTTAACCTTTACTACGTCATTATTACCAATTTGACGATAAGTTTATTGCTACCCTCATTAACGCTGCTCCTCATTACTTTCGTCATTCTTCCTTTTACTCTCAGTCCATATTAAGTACTCATTAGGCTGTTCATTTCATTTTATGTTTTCTGTCATTCTTCTTTCAACTTACCATAAACAGAGAAGTAATCAGCGATTCCTACCATCGATATCCTTTCACCACGATTTTCAAGCCCACACTTGAAAATTTCTTTTACTTCTGTCATTCTTCGATGTGCAGACTGAAAACAAAAAAAGGTCGAAAGACGGCATCTCTGTCTGACATCCTTTTTATTCCGATCACCTCGTTCTTTGTGTTCGTTCTTACTCTTCCCTCTCGATTCTTTTACATATTGTCTGTTGCCCGATTTTTCATTCAGATTCCTTCTATTTTTCACAGAAGTTCGAATATCCTACATCATTTTACGTTGCCGAACGCTTTTTCTAGTTCGACAAATCCTACGAACTATAACAGAACGTTATAAAAGAGCGTCCACAGCTACCTAAGCTCTGAGATAATGTTGTAAATAACTGTACTGTAAGTAAGATATGTGTAATCTTTTTACTTGTGAATTTCCTTTAAAAAACAGTTGCCAGGTATGGTTCAGCTTCATGGATCTTTTTTTCTGGCCTCTCTCCTGACTGCAAGGGAAGCAGATGGTGGTCATGTTTTATCTCTGCATAACTGATTAACTACATCTGATTCAAAGCTACAATGCTCTTACTTAATATTATCGTTGTTCCTTGGCCTCACCTGATTTTAAATACGATATTGCAGTGCCTGTGTTGTTCAGAAGTACAATGCAATGTTCCCTTGTTCATGGGTGCATGTCCGAAGCAACTAGCCCTCCGACGACTAGAGCTGTTATGAAATACGTGAAATATGTTCGCCGTTGCGAATACAGACAACCATCAGCAGTGTAATGGAATGAAGACAATGAAAATTTGTGCCGGAGCAGGACTAGAACCCGAATTTCCCGCTTATCGCGAGCAGTCCCCTTACCGTTAGACACTCCACAGGCAGACTCAAACCTCTATATGTCGCGAATCATGTGTCTGCAACCTGCACTCGTGCTACCATTACGTATATTCCCGTCAAAGAGATACGTATTAATTGCTTCGTACTTCTGAATAATACAAGCACTGCAATATTGCATTTATACCCCGACACAGGGAAAATGACCTTCAATCAAAATGTCTCCTCTCTATGGGAATATTCATAATATACCGGGTGATCAAAAAGTCAGTATAAATTTGAAGACTTAATAAATTACGGAATAATGTAGATAGAGAGGTAAAAATTGACACACATGCTTGGAATGACATGGGGTTTTATTAGAACCGAGGAAAAACTTCACAAAATGTCCGACAGATGGCGCTGGACAGCAAAACGTCAGCGACTTCGCATGACAATCGTGTATAGAAGGAGCTATAATGAGAGAGAGAATCAGAAGCGTCAGCAGTCGCATCATGTTGACGCTACCTGAAAAGGCGCTTTTAGTGAAGCTATATTACCAGAATGGGGAATGTGCTAGTTCAGCGTTACGATCCTACCGCCATAGTAAGGGGATTCGAGCGGGTGAAGGTCCGTTGACAATTGCAGCTGTGGCGAGAATGATTTCGAAGCTCGGAGACACGGGTTGTTTAAAAGATAGACCCCGCAGTGGCCGACGGAGCACAAAGTAATGCTGCTGAGACAGTTCAGGAAGAAATGGAGACTGTAGCGGGTTCGTCTATGCACGGGAAGTCAGCGCTCGTGGAGTCGCACGTCGCACCAGCATTCCATACACTACTGTTTGGTTGGCACTGATGCGTACCCTCCGGTGCTATCCGTACAAAATCCATCGGCATCATGAATTGTTACCTGGCGATTTAGTGAAGCGGAGGGCATTTGCGGTTTGGGCGTTTCAAAAGATGGCGGAAGATGAAGATTGGTTGAGTAACGTGTTGTGGACCGACGAAGCACATTTCACGCTCCGAGGGTCTGTCAACGCCCACAACTGCAAAATTTGGGCTAACGAAAATCCTAGAACTGTCGTGGAAACTCAATTGCACGACAAGAAAGTCACGGTATGGGATGGATTTACTACATCTACCGTTATTGGACCTTTTTTCTACGAGGAAATGCGTGATTCTGGTTTTGTAGCTGCTACCGTGACGGGTGAGAGGTGCGCCGATATCTTACAGAATCGCATCATCCCCAGCCTGGCTGATAAACACCTGCTGGAACGTACGATGTTTATGCAGGATGGCACTCCACCCCATATTGCTAAAAGCGTGAAATATCTCTTGCGCGCGTGGTTTGATGATGATCGTGTGCTCAGCCGCCACTTTCGTCATGCTTGGCCTCCCAGGTCCCCGGCCATCAGTCCGTGCGATTATTGGTTTTGGGGTTACCTGAAGTCGCAAGTGTATCGCGATCGACCAACATCTCTAGGGATGCTGAAAAACAACATCCGAACCCAATACCTCACCATAACTCCGGACATGCTTTACAGTGCTGTTCACAACATTATTCCTCGACTACAGCTATTGTTGAGGAATGATGGTGGACATATTGAGCATTTACTGTAAAGAACATCGTATTTGCTTTGTCTTACTTTGTTATGCTAATTATTGCTGTTCTGATCAGATGAAGCGCCATCTGTCGGACATTTTTGGAACTTTTGTATTTTTTTGGTTCTAATAAAACCTCATGTCATTCCAGGCATGTGTGTCAATTTGTACCTCTCTATCTACATTATTCCGTGATTTATTCAGTTTTCAAATTTATACTGACTTTTTGGTCACCCGGTATGTACGAGTGTTAATTGTAGACACGTAGTTGACGACATATGGTAGTATGGGTCTGCCCATGAAATGTGCTTTGATAGCCTAATGTTAAGGCGGGCGCTAGTGATAAACAGGAAACCCGGTTTCGAGTTCCAATCCAGTACAAATTTTCGTTGTCGTCAATTTATACTTGATAGTTGTCCATTATGGCAACTGTAAATACATTTCACATAGGAGACGAGATACTGGCAGAAGTGAAGCTGTGAGGAGGGGGAGTGAGTCGTACTTGGGTAGCTGAGATGGTAGAGCACTTGCCCGCGAAAGGCAAAGGTCCCGAGTTCGAGTCTTGGTCCGGCACACAGTTTTAATCTGCCACGAAATTTCACTTACTTTAAATATTCGTACACCTTTGTGACGGTACGGAAGAACGAAATTGGGAGTTACTAACATGGTGATGCTACTGATCAGACACTACTTGTGCAGCCTTGAATGTGTATTGTATGGGCAGTAAAAGGGCCTGCATTTATTTTCGATTCGTTTTATTAAGTCCAACACCGTTCAAAGAATCACTGCAATGCAACGCAAATGCTGGCATTGAAATACTGATATTTCTTCCCACGATTATGCATCACCCTTCTAGCAAATGAACCAACAAATACCGATTTTGCTGATTCTAATCTCTGCTCCTGTCATTAAGATAATTCCTCTTTCTCTTTGTGATAGCCAATTAAAACAAATAACTTCCAATATTTTACTAAATAAAAGATGGAATTATAATGATGAGACCAATTTAGGCCCTTTAGAAACCTCACATTGTCTCTTTTATGCTTCATATTCGATAGAATGATGGAGAACAATTATCACGAAAATAAGTACTGAAAGGAGAAAATATAAAAATGCAGTAAATGAAGCAGGCAAAAAGGAATACAAACGTCTCAAAAATGAGATCGACAGGAAGTGCAAAATGGCTAAGCAGGAATGGCTAGAGGATAAATGTTAGGATGTAGAGGCTTATCTCACTAGGGGTAAGATAGATACTGCCTACGGGAAAATTAAAGAGACCTTTGGAGAAAAGAGAACCACTTTTATGAATATTAAGAGCTCAGATGGAAACCCAGTTCTAACCAAAGAAGGGAAAGCAGAAAGGTGGAAGGATTATGTAGAGGGTCTATACAAGGGCGATGTACTTGAGGACAATATTACGGAAGAGGGTGTAGATGAAAATGAAATGGGAGATATGATACTGCGTGAAGAGTTTGACAGAGCACTGAAAGATCTAAGTCGAAACAAGGCCCCGGGAGTAGACAACATTCCATTAGAACTACTGACAGCTTTGGGAGTGCCAGTCCTGACAAAACTCTACCATCTGGTGAGCAAGATGCATGAGACAGGCGAAATACCCTCAGACTTCAAGAAGAATATTATAATTCCAATCCCAAAGAAAGCAGGTGTTGACAGATGGGAAAATTTCCGAACTATCAGTTTAATAAGTCACGGCTGCAAAATACTAACGCGAATTCTTTACAGACGAATGGAAAAACTAGTAGAAGCCGACTTAAGGGAAGATCAGTTTGGATTCCGTAGAAATATTGGAACACGTGAGGCAATACTGACCCTACGACTAATCTTAGAAGCTACATTTACTTAAGGCAAACCTACGTTTCTAGCATTTGTAGACTTAGAGAAAGCTTTTGACAATGTTGAATGGAATAATCTCTTTCAAATTCTGAGGGTGGCAGGAGTAAAATACAGGGAGCGAAAGGCTATTTACAATTTGTATGGAAACCAAATGGCAGTTATAAGAGTTGAGGGGCATGAAAGGGAAGCAGTGGTTGGGATGGGATTGAGACAGGATTGTAGCCTCTCCCCGATGTTATTCGATCTGTATATTGAACAAGCAGTGAAGGTAACAAAAGAAAAATTCGGAGTAGGTATTAAAATCCATGGAGAAGTAATAAAAAAATTGAGGTTCGCCGATGACATAGTAATTCTGTCAGATACAGCAAATGACTTGGAAGGGCAGTTGAACGGAATGGATAGTGTCTTTAAAGGTGGATATAAGATGAGCATCAACAAAAGCAAAACGAGAATAATGGAATGCAGTCGAATTAAGTCGGGCGATGCTGAGGGTATTAGATTAGGAAATGAGACACTGAAAGTAGTAAAGGAGTTTTGCTGTTTGGGGAGCAAAATAACTGATGATGGTCGAAGTAGAGAGGATATAAAATGTAAATTGGCAATGGGAAGGAAAGCGTTTCTGAAGAAGAGAAATTTTTTAACATCTAGTATAGATTTAAGTGTCAGGAAGTCGTTTCTGAAAGTATTTGTATGGAGTGTAGCCATGTATGGAAGTGAAACATGGACGATAAATAGTTTGGACAAGAAGAGAACAGAAGCTTTCGAAATGTGATGCTACAGAAGAATGCTGAAGATTAGATGGGTAGATCATATAACTAATGAGGAGGTATTGAATAGAATTGGGGTGAAGAGGAGTTTGAGGCACAACTTGACTAGAGGAAGGGATCGGTTGGTAGGACATGTTCTGTGGCATCAAGGGATTACCAATTTAGTATTGGAGGGCAGCGTGGAGGGTAAAAATCGTAGAGGGAGACTAAGAGATGAATACACCAAGCAGATTCAGAAGGATGTAGGTTGCAGTAGGTACTGGGGGATGAAGAAGCTTGCACAGGATAGAGTAGCATGGAGGGCTGCATCAAACCAGTCTCAGGACTGAAGACCACAACAACAACAAGTACTGAAACAATCCGTGGAATGGAAAATAAACCAAAAAGAACGGAAATAAGTTACGAGGCAATCAAAAATAAGGAAAAAGAAGGGAACTGTACTTCCGAAGTGGGCAACATGTTACTAATTAAGATAAGGACAGCATACTTATTTTGCTTGTTCCTAACATGTGTGCAGCTTTCGACATTGAGATCTTAGTCCATTACGATGAAAATTTTTTAACTTCATATAAGATACTTTTTTTCATTCCACAATATTTTGTCACAAAATTGCTATTATAGCAGCGTGTAGCGTAATGGCACAATTTTGTAGGCACTGTGCTCAGTTATTGATTGGGATAAAATTGAAAGTTAAGCACTATTACCATGAAGATTCTTTTTCAGATAATGATTTATTGAAAATCCTTTCAAAAATTTTTGTTTATATTTTGTTTTATGTTAAAAATAGGAAATATTACTCAATGGCTACAGAAGAAAATTGTAACATGGAACTTAACACAGAACAGAGCAGATTCACTAATACAGAAACTGACAATTCATGGAGTTGAAAACGCGATCTTGTATTGCAATCTGAAAGCGACACAGGTGATGTAATTTATGATAATTTATGTGAAGTTGGTGTATACCCAGGAAATCCTTCAAATAATTATTCAGCCGAATAATGTTTCATGTGAAGCAAATGTTCCAATGGACCATGCTTCACGTGAATCGAATTTGCAAATGTAATGTTTTAACAGGTGAAATTTCACGAGGAAAGAAATCCACAGAATCTTTGTCTACATAACAAAAACAAATACAGGATACTGAGGATACTATAGAAAAGTTCGAAAAGAAGGACGACACTTTTGTGGAAGAGCAGGGGGTTTTGAGAGGTATCAAACCTTTTCCGATTGCCCTCTCATTTATCTTCAGTAATTGCCCTTCCGAGGTTTGTCAATATGAAGGTGGCAGGGGCTGTAATTACTCCTTCCTCGAATTAAATCAGGTGACGTGTATGAGAGAGGCATGCGAGGCAGGGGTGTTGTATGTGGTCAAGCCGTCTGAGTTCAAGGAAGTTTGGACGCATGTAAAAGGAAAATTGTAAAACTTTCAATTATTGGAAATATCACGCGCGGACTCTGAAAATGCACATGTAATTAACTGTCAGAACGGTAATCTGTAATGAAAAGAAATGATAACAAAGCAAAGGACTATAAGATAACTTTAACTCGCTGGTGCAAGAAACCAAAAAGACGAGCGTTATTACACACACTCTTTGTTCTAGCCTTGAAGAAAACGCACGCTACGGACTCTATTTTCTTGTCTTGAAGAAAACGCACGCTACGGCGGCCATTTCGGATTGTGAGTTGTTAATTTTAATAATATATGGTAATTTATGCTAATTGTGGATTTTTATTTCATGCAGAAGTAAAAAATATATTATTTTCAAGATTTTCAGTACGCCGGATAAACAAGAAGAACGGCCGAACAATCGACCATTCTTGGCAGACATCTTGCGTAGGAATAATTTCATTTTAACTTCATTGCGTTCCGTCATCAAAGGACGCTTTAAAAGACACGCATCATAGTTAGTAGAAAAAAGAAAATACGAAATAAATAAATTTATTTCGTATTAAAGTAAAAACTAAGAACATTCAGTTCGGTACAGACATTGGTCGCTTCTTGGCAAGACAAAAACTATTCCGTTTAAAAAAGGAAATACTTTCTTTAATTGGGATAGCCTTTTTCTTGGTGTTTTTGGAAGAGACATGTGTGACGATGTGTACACTTGTGATTGATGCCAAATCCGCAACTGACCACTAATGCCAGCCATGCGGCTTTGTGGGGCAAGCACATTCTAATTTCTTTAGATTTTGTGCATAGAAACGTTTTTGTTGAGGACTCTCTACCGGATCGACAGGGAGAGTTGATCTGAAGTAGAGACTGGATATCAGTCGAGTTAAGATTATTCACTGTTTCAATAGCGTGGATATCGTTTTTGTAAGTGCTGTTCAGGACCACTAGCCTTGGTATCACATCTCATAGGAACATCGCTCACAGCGTCAGCCCTTGGGTTGTGTCAGCAGTTCTGAATGCTGCCACTCATGCAGCCCATCGTTGTTAGCAGGCTCCATAGAAATTGAGCACAGTGTCTGGTAAAGTATTTGACAACTCCAGCTAAGTACGAACTCAGCTATTCTGTCGTGTCCACAAAAGTTATTATTTCCACTTGGGATTTTATAGTTGAGTCCTACTACTTGATCACTGTATCACGAGTTAGGGTATTAGCATTCTGTTAGGATAGTCAGCTCATTCATGTTAGAGGAAAGGACACTGTTATTATTTTATAGGAGACCACATTAACTTCGTCAACTAATTATTCATGGAAAATGTTTGTACTTGTCTTTTATTTGAAAAGTCATGCGTTATCATAAGATTTGAGAATTGGATTCATTTTTGCCTAAAATCAATAAATCTCATTGTGATACTAAATCTCGTTATCATTTGAGTAGTTCATAGAACCGTATTAGGATATCTTGCAATGAACCATATTTTTTGGGAGAGATTATTCATTATATTGTAAATTATGTAAATGGGTCAACCCATGAAATTCTCATTAAAAACCTTTCAGGCTAAAATACAGAAACCATTTGACGATCACTGCAAGCACAATGTTGATGACACTTTTCGCAACGGTTTTCACACAGGGACACAGAAATTAATAGCAAATTTGATTCAGAATTATAATAGGTGACAAATGAATTGGTCACAGCCGCAATGTCTGAAAGGGACAACTCTGGTGAATTAACAAAATCAGAATAAGCACAAATAAAATCTACTTCAGACAAAGATTTATTGAAATGGCATGACCAAATTAAAATGCAAATGACAACCATGAAACAGGAACTATCTGCAGTTAGAGCTAATAGAACGTATGATAGTTACGGTACTCCAGCTGTGTATCCGGTGAGGTACAGTAATTAAATGAATTACGATGATTGATCGTCGAATTATGTACCATATTACGTAGAATCGTAGTTTCACTGTCCTCTGTCTTACGAAAAAAGATTATTTAAGCATCTACATCTACATCTACATCTACATGGATACTCTGCAAATCACATTCAAGTGCCTGTCAGAGGGTTCATCGAACCACCTTCACAAATCTCTGTTATTCCAATCTCGTATAGAACGTGGAAAGGATAAACACCTATATCTTTCTGTACGAGCTCTGATTTCCCTTATTTTATGTTGGTGATCGTTCCTCCCTATGTAGGTCGGCGTCAACAAAATATTTTCGCATTCGTAGGAGAAGGTTCGTCACTGTAATTTCATGAGAAGATTCCGTCGCAACGAAAAACGCCTTTTTTTTAATGATTTCCAGCCCAAATCCTGTATCATTTCTGTGAGCTCTCTCCCACATTTCGCGATAATACAAAACGTGCTGCCTTCCTCTGAACTTTTTCCTTGTACTCCGTCAGTCCTACCTGGTAAGAATCCCACTCCTTGCAGCAGTATTCTAAAAGAGGACGGACAAGCGTAGTGTAGGCAGTCTCCTTCGTAGGTCTGTTACATTTTCTAAGTGTCCTGCCAATAAAACTCAGTCTTTGGCTAGCCTTCCCCACAACATTTTCTGTGAGTTCCTTCCAATTTAAGTTGTTCGTAATTGTAATACCTAGGTATTTAGTTGAATTTACAGCTTTTAGATTAGACTGATTTATCGTGTAGCCGAAGTTTAACGAATTCCTTTTAGCACTCATGTGGATGACCTCACACTTTTCGTTATTTAGGGTCAATTGCCACTTTTGGCACCATTCAGATTGAGAGGCACCCACATGCCTTGCTCATACTGTGGCATCAAGCAGTCAGGCCTGCAAGATGAGTGGTCTGCCAAGCGAGTGGATTCATTCTTATTTATCGAGTAACATGAGCTCTAGTACTCACACTTAAGTTACAAGTTATCCTCCTATATG
This sequence comes from Schistocerca americana, assembly GCF_021461395.2. NCBI lineage: Eukaryota > Metazoa > Arthropoda > Insecta > Orthoptera > Acrididae > Schistocerca > Schistocerca americana. The sequence continues at coordinate 223,422,967 of NC_060120.1, read as the reverse complement.
ATTAATACGCAACGGAAACACGCATCTGACTATCAGTAATTTACAGAACTCTGACTGTACACTACGCACTGGCAATACCACATTTTCTTTCTTTTTTATTTAACGGCTTTTGTCAACACGTGGCCACCGCACTGAATATGAATGGCGCACACATTATAAATTCGGGACGTTATGACAACATACAATTCGAAGGAAAAGTCCACCAATCTTTTTCTTTTCACTATCTTATTTATTCCGATAAATTCTCTAACCTAAACACATAAATTCTATAACCTACAACAATAACACTTGAGAAATTCCGCCCAGTGGGCATGGCTTTACATTGGTGAATCTCTTTATTATGGTCTCGTAATTATTGAACGCTACATTGCACTTTCTGGATAGGATGGTGGATCTTTTATTATATCTCACACTTCGACTCTCACAATCATCATCATGAAACTTTCCTCCAGATCGAGCGGTACAGGAGGAACAAGCATAACCCACTAATCTTTTGAAACTACCTTGCTACTCTCCCATGCAAACCACACATACCCAAATTACATGACATACACCACACTACAATATGAAATACTACACAAGGAATAGTCACAACATTATCAGTTTGAGCTTCCCACTTCAATTAACATTTATCCCAGTTTCACAAGACGCTGCCCCACTTTGTAACTCTACTTTCCTACAATGAACTCTGGAGATATTTGCACGTCTTCCTGTGCAATGCAAGCCAAGTGGCGTTGCTGGATAGACGGCTGACTCACCTTGCTTCTCTCTCAGAGTTTGAATCTAGCGTCACACAGAATCATATCACGCAAAGTAATATTAAGAACGTATTCATCACACACGCGAGTCCTCAACTGATACCATGGACGAGTACTTCTGTTTATCTTTTGTCTCATACACAGTTTGAGACTCACACAGTACTCACCACGTGGAAGTACTCGTCTCTAATTTCAAGTCCTGCACACGCCATTTCTTAAATATTTCAACTTATGGTACACACGCTATTTCTTAAATATTTCAACTTATTGTACACACGCTAGTAATTCAGCTAAACTTAAGCACACGGAAGTATTTCAACTTATTGCTACACGTGGTTTCATTGTGACCGTTGGTCACTTCCAAAGATTACTACGATCCCATTAATATTACCTGCCTGACATTTAATTCTCCCCACAAAAGTTCCTGAAATAGAGAAATTATTATTTCAAACTACCCATAAATATTCCACATGCATACCATGTCTCCACTCTTTTGTCTTTACGGAGCACAACTAAAACAAGCCTTAACAGCACAAGATCCAGCGGCAGAGTGCTGAAACATGGCCGTTCTCGAGGTTCTATCGCACCTCTGCTGAAGTGGGGGAGCACCTTGCTACCGTATTGGTCAGCCACATTTCAGGCGCTCAAAGCTCAGGTAAATTTCATCTCTTTGGTCCCACCAAAGGTGGTCAAAGGATCGTCTCAAAGATGATCATATATTCACATTCACTATCTGCGGTTAGCAGACTGCCATACATTCATTCATTTCACAGATCTCACCAAACTGGATGTAGGGATTTACTTTGTGGGAGTGCACATGTGATCAATTAAATAAATAAATTGTCATTCTTTCCCACACTGCCATCTGGCTTCGCTGTATTATTTGAAATTGAGTTATTTTACAAATAAAATGTGTTGTTCTGACCAAAATAATGAAGTATGTTGTACCTATTTTCAATGTTGGGCGGTACTGTACCCTTTCACCACCAGCTACCCATGCAGAAATAAATGGCACGGTACTATCCTTGCAATGCGAGGGTAGTTCCGAACATTTTTTTAAGAAAACTGTATTAGAACAAACGTAGCAAGTCATCAAAATAACCAGGAGGAGACCTTAGCCCCTGGTGACCTCAAATAGACGACCAAATGCTGTTACTTTACCAAATTATTGACACAGTTGTTCCATTATTGCACTCTCCACAATCCGAGTAACGTACACATACAAATTTACAATGATCCTCATGACAAATAAAACATTACATCATAGAAATAAAAAATAATGTTGAGATAAAAATTTGCTTAGTTACTGGGATCTTCGTTGTTTTTATGAGTAATCCAAACTTCACTAATTCTATGACAGATAAAAAAAATACTAATTGTACTCATGAAATTTTAAATAGCGCACCGTCCTAACACAGAACAAGTAATCTGACATTCATAAATTGCGTTGTAATAATCTTTACACGCCAATGTCTAAATACAAAACAAAATCAACAAAAGAAAAAAATTGCGTACACTAGTTACACGTAGAAGTCAGGCTCCACATCAGTACTCTAAAATATACATCAAACCTACAGAGAAATAGAACTGAGAAGAAAAACAATGAAATATACCACAAGTTACATACTGGTTACATAATATAGTGAACCTAAGACATCATGTCATACCTCGTTACCTATCATCACTTAAGCAATTGCCACCACTACTCGACTGTGAGTTAAACCTTATCCTTGTCCACCAGTACAAATACCTGCTGCTGAGCCAGTCAGTCCATCAACTTTGATCAATACATGCAGTAAATAGTTTAGCAATAAGTGCTTGAATCCACCAGTATCTTACTCTACTGCTCATTTCCCTGTCGTTACACATTTGGACGACAAGAACTTGCATTTCGACTAGCCTTCGTTACACTTTAACGTGAAATATCACCACTGTGATAATGCAAATAAGTGGCTTCAGTCAACACACCAACAAGATTATTACTGTCCACGACATCAAAATACATCAGTTAATTCCGATATTTGTTGTGCAATGCAAACTTTTGTCCCCTGTGACAACCTTACTGACCAATGCAACAAGAGCCGCTACATTAGTATTACGCCACTGGCTAATAATTAAAGCATCATTGTACCAAATATTCTAATAAACATGCTACGTGAACATGATAACCCAGAACAAACAAAAAACAAACACTAACTATTCTAAACACAAATGTTAATGAAATACAATTACACTTGCTGTCCCTTCAGGAATGAAACATATAAAAAAAACATTTACACAATTACAAATACATTATTCCCTATCTTGCGAGACACACGGAAACATTTCATTCTGTGATTTTCTTGGGGTCAAAAAGTTGCTGATAGTTTTCCTACAAACACTGTCTCGGTGTCAAAGCTCTCCCATGGTTACCCGGACGAAAGTCTTTAATTCACTCAAATCGGCATTTTGAACACGCACTGAACAGTAAACTGTATCTGACATTAAACACAAATGTCATAGTCACTCTCAGAGTACCATCCACACGAATCTGGTCGTCCAGAAATGGCCCTACAACTACTATTACCCACGGTTCTGTCCTTTCAGTTCACGGTGTAATCAAAAGTCATAAGTTCCAACAAACAGCACTTATTCCCACACCAATTAAAGAAATGTCTCCTACTACAAATGCAAATGTCAGTGTCCCACTTTGGTTTCTTGCGTTCATACAGTAATTAGTCACCAAACGACAACTGTCCTCTTTAAGTATACCAAGCGTCCCACATGCAATTCACAAAGCACACTTAACAAGTCACTGCCAAAAGTTTATGGATCCCACCGTTCAGTGGGCAAGACAAAACAAAACGATCGTCCTGTCTGCTAAAGACAAAATCTTTTCCACCACTCACAACGTGGAAACACCAGTCCTTCACTTTCCACCTTATGGAGACATACGAGCAGTCGTCTTGCTTCACGGCTCCACAGTCCAGTACTAGTTAATAGTTGCTGGTTAAAAATTCCCGCCGGACTCTGTCGCGCGTCGTTCATTCTGCCGTGGCGCCGCCGCGTGCGCCGTTGAGCAGAAGAAACCACCGGCTGTTGCCTCCGCAGGATACTTTCCCCAGTCGTAAGGGTGGCGGAACTTATGAATGGCCAGTGGTACGTGCGTGTCGCCCCAGGCCATTGACCTGCTGTAGCGGGCGCGTGGAGTGTACCCCGACTGGCAGTGGAGTGGGGAGTGCCGCGGCTCTGTCGCCCGTCGCCATGGTGACGTCAGCTCGGCCCCACTAGCGGTATGGGCGCGTTCTGCGTAGCATCTCAGCGCTACGACACCCAATCAGTCAGACCCCTCCGTGCATCTCGCAACATTACAGACAAAAGGATATTCTTACAGTATTTAAATACTCATTGATTACATGTATGATCTATTAGATACATTGGTAATAAAAGAATCTTTGTTCTAAAAAACATAAAATTATACACCCTAGTTTTCTACACATATCACATCAACCTTTATCCCTATTCTATATACAGCCCACACTTGTGCTATTGATTGTACCTGTCGTCCCTCATACAAAACATGAAAGTGTAAAAAAAAAACAAAAGGAATAATAAGCAATCTATACAGCCCATAATTACAATATCAAATAGTAGGCTACTCTAACATCCTATCACAGTGAAAAAATTAGAAACTGTTTATTTTAAAACTACAATATACAGTGAACCTTTGTGCTTGTGACAGACTGAAATTAGTGTCTCTTTATATATTTTACATTTTATTATATATATAAACATTTCTAGGACACGTTTGTACCATCCACATTTCAGATCCTGACCTGCCATCGAGGTTCATCCCAGTCAAACAATAAAACAATAATGTTTTATTGATGGATCGGTAGCATCCCCTTTACAGGAGTGTGCGCATTGATCACACTACTCTACGACTCTCACTCACCAGACATCACATTTTCCTTCTCATTCAGTCCATTAATACACTAACAGAATAGGTCTAGAAGTCAGCTAACCTTAGCACCACCACACTCACGACAACATACCATACCTTTGCTCCCTTATACTCAACCACATAACACATGAAGCTGTTTCGGAGATAGCATTCCAGTCTCTGAATTCGTCCTTTCACTCTGGCACCTCTCTCCATCGGCTTACCTCTGCATTCACTTTACCGATTATTCATCCTGCTAAATATCAACTTAGAATTGCGACATTTCATCTAAGAACAAAAAATACAAAAATTATTCATCCTCCAAAATAACTGTACACATTCTTGGTGCCATTTTGATTAGTTATACTGGTACCAGGCTTCAACAACAACAAAAAATTATTTTTGCCAAATTGCAAATCTTATGGTAAGAATTATATTTACACTTATATTACATCCTACATCAGTATTCCACAACGTTCACCATCTGGATCTCATACTCCCTTTATGTCCTTTCACATTGTGCAGTTGTCCTCATCTTTTCATTCGTATTTAGGCTCTCCGTCCGTCCATTACTCCATCATTTCCTGGTCTTCCTTCGCCATTTGCATCAATCTCGATTGCAGCATACACAGGCCTCTCTGTAACATACATCTAAGACATCTCCACGTTATTCAATTCTACTCACCTTTATTTACCACTGTTTCATCACGTCGAATCTCTCTTTATTAATCACACTGCTTCACGTAGCTTCTCTCCTTAAATATCACCTTTATCCACTACTATTTATCACGTCGCTCCTCTATCTACCATCTTTATCCACTTATTAATCATCACGTCGTTTCTGCTTGATCCTTATTCATATGACAAAAAAAATGCGTACAATACCACTCTGTCGACTCCTATTCATGCCTCATTCGACCAGTCTATTCCGTCATACTTCCTGACATTCCGCCTGAAAATTCTTATGTTCGATTTAACCCTGCACAACGTTACACACCACAAATAAATACACTGACTATCTACCATAACTTGCCTACTTTCGATCTATCCTTAACTTTTCCGTAATCTGATGTTAGAAATGTGACGAAGCCCACACAATTGTTTTCCCTTGATCGTCTCAATTGTGACAATGATTGTCCTGTCGTGAACGCAATGACTGCCTATCCTCTCTTCGCCCATCATTTTGATTTTCCCTTCTTCTTCCATCTCTGTCCCATCTTCTATTTTCCCGGTTTGACGGTCGATATTCCCATAAATTCTGTCCCCTATTTCCTCGCCACCTTCCATTCCCGTCATTCCTCTGATTCCATGCTCTCCTGCCATTCTGATAGTTTCTGCCGTTCCTATCCTCGACTCTGTCTGACCCATGAGTCGTGTCACCGTTTACGATGTTGCTCTCATTACCAAGTTCCTGTAACAAGTGCTGAAATGACGCAGAATCGTCTAAGCCTCTGCCTGCTATCGCTATATCTCTGCGCAATCTCACTGGCAACTTCGTTATACAGATCCTAATGAGCTCCCCAGGTTCGTATGGCACATCCAAATATCTATTTCGTCTCAGCATTTCCTGATAGCACGCCACTGGATCTCTTATACTACCTTCGTTACAATTTGGCATCATCAATATGCTTTGCTTAACCTGGTCCTGCTTACTTTTCGGCCAGAAGTCATTTAAAAACTTGTCACAAAATATCTTGTAGCTACTACAGTCTTTAGTAACTTCCTGCATTTTCGCTCTAGCCTCCTCCCTCAAATGGTTGCACACAAACTTCATTTTGAGGAGCGGTCCCCACGATGCAGGTAATGAATCTTGAAATTGAGACAGCCACAGGCATGGATGTTGGTAATTATCAGGATCCAGAAAACAAGTGAACTTTTGTACCGACACGAAGTGCCTCCTACATTCTTCTTCCGCACTTATGTTTTCCGACCTTGGGCTATACCCAGTTGGCTTTGCCACCTGTTTTATCCGACACAACCGTTCTTCTAACTCTCTGAGTTCGTCTTCCTCTTTCTGCCTATTTTCTTTATTTGAATTTATCTCACTCTCCCTCTGCAATCTACCTGGTGGTGAGTCACCTCCACTACTGCATGCTAATTGCAACTGTGCTAGCTCTTCCCTATGTTTCCTATTTATTTCTAATTGCGCCTCTTTAAACTGTAATAGTGATTGTATCTCTTCCTGCTCGGCATAAACCTCTCGTTGCGTACTGTCAGAGCCTGTCTCGCCTCTTACACTGACCTTTTCTACATCTGCACTAATTGTATTCATTCTGACCACTACCTCCGCAACTTCACCCCTGTATTTATTTAGCGCCACTTCCTGCTGGGTGACTTGAGCTTCCACGCTGTCTAATGCCCCTTGTTTATCTGCAAGTAAGTCCTCCACTACCTCTTTGATTCGCTCATCTGGCAACACGTCCCTACGTTCTGTGATATCCCTCTCTATTGCAATCATTCGTACCTCCAAATTATTGGTTTTTTCTTTCACGGCGTCACATACTTGCTTCACCGCACCCAGATTCTTCTCCCCCTCATCTAACCGATTATTAACTGCGGACAGACGCTCATCGATAACTGTGTGTAGCTTCCTCATTGCCTCTTTATTTCCCTTATCCATTGCCTCCAATCTTTCCTTATTCTCCCTATCTCTCTCCTTATTATCTCTATCCATCGCTTACAATCTTTCCTTATTTGATTCTAATCCTTTCTTAGTCTCCCTATCCATCCTCTGTAAAAACTGTAGTATCACATTGTCAATTGCTACTTTCAGTGCGCTCACCTCATTTGCCTGAGAAACCTTAGTGTCGCTAAGGGTAGCTGCACTTTCACTGCATACCTGACCTAGTCCCGGCTCGCCTGCATCGTCGGGAAAAGCCCCCGATTGTGAACAAAGCCCGCCGCTCAAAGGATCACCTAGCAGTAGTCCACTGAACAATTCAGCCCCTTCCGAGTGTTTGCCGTTCCCGCTCATTAGCCCATGGTCGACACCTACTTCCTGCTGCACAACTACGTTCACCCCAGAATCGCTATTCTCCATGGTGACTACACTTTTTGACTGCGACCTAGTTACTATGGACATTACACAAAAAAAAATTATACAACGATCTTCCAGCCTTGGGCGATATAACAATTAATTACATAAAAAAAATAAAAGATCCTCACCAATACAGAAAGAATTTGCAAACAAAAAAAATTTTACTTCTTAGCGCTACCACAATATATTCCATCAAAATAATAAAAAAAATCTTAACAGCAAAATATCCAGGCAAAAATATCGTGGCAGGGTCGAAATTATGAGAGGCACCCCATGCCTTGCTCATACTGTGGCATCAAGCAGTCAGGCCTGCAAGATGAGTGGTCTGCCAAGCGAGTGGATTCATTCTTATTTATCGAGTAACATGAGCTCTAGTACTCACACTTAAGTTACAAGTTATCCTCCTATATGATTAATACGCAACGGAAACATGCATCTGACTATCAGTAATTTACAGAACTCTGACTGTACACTACGCACTGGCAATACCACATTTTCTTTCTTTTTTATTTAACGGCTTTTGTCAACACGTGGCCACCGCACTGAATATGAATGACGCACGCATTATAAATTCGGGACATTATGACAACATACAATTCGAAGGAAAAGTCCACCAATCTTTTTCTTTTCACTATCTTATTTATTCCGATAAATTCTCTAACCTAAACACACAAATTCTATAACCTCAACAATAACACATGAGAAATTCCGCCCAGTGGGCATGGCTTTACATTGGTGAATCTCTATATTATGGTCTCGTAATTATTTAACGCTACAGTGCACTTTCTGGATAGGATGGTGGATCTTTCATTATATCTCACACTCATCATTACGAAACTTTCCTCCAGATCGAGCAGTACAGAAGGATCAAGCATAACCCACTAATCTTTTGAAACTACCTTGCTACTCTCCCATGCAAACCACACATACCCAAATTACATGACATACACCACACTACAATATGAAATACTACACAGGGAATAGTCACAACATTATCACTTTGAGCTTCCCACTTCAATTAACATTTATCCCAGTTTCACAAGACACTGCATCACTTTGTAATTCTACTTTCCTACTATGAACTCTGGAGATATTTGCACATCTTCCTGTGCAATGCAAGCCAAGTGGCGTTGCTGGATAGACGGCCGACTCACCTTGCTTCTCTCTCAGAGTTTGAATCTAGCGTCACACAGAATCATATCACGCAAAGTAATATTAAGAACGTATTCATCACACAAGCGAGTCCTCAACTGATACCATGGACGAGTACTTCTGTTTATCTTTTGTCTCATACACAGTTTGAGACTCACACAGTACTCACCACGTGGAAGTACTCGTCTCTAATTTCAAGTCCTGCACACGCCATTTCTTAAATATTTCAACTTATGGTACACACGCTATTTCTTAAATATTTCAACTTATTGTACACATGCTAGTAATTCAGCATAACTTAAGCACACAGAAGTATTTCAATTTATTGCTACACGTGGTTTCATTGTGACCGTTGGTCACTTCCGAAGATTACTACGATCCCATTAATATTACCTGCCTTACATTTAATTCTCCCCACAAAAGTTCCTGAAATAGAGAAATTATTATTTCAAACTACCCTTAAATATTCCACATGCATACCATGTCTCCACTCTTTTGTCTTTATGGAGCACAACTAAAACAGGTCTTAACAGCACAAGATCCAGCGGCAGAATGCTGAAACATGGTCGTTCTCGAGGTCCTCTCGCACCTCTGCTGAAGTGGGGGAGCACCTTTCTACCGTATTGGTCAGCCACATTTCAGGCGCTCAAAGCTCAGGTAAATTTCATCTCTTTGGTCCCACCAAAGTGGCCAAAGGATCGTCTCAAAGATGATCATATATTCACATTCACTATCTGTGGTTAGCAGACGGCCATACATTCATTTATTTCACAGATCTCACCAAACTGGATGTAGGGATTTATTTTGTGGGAGTGCACATGTGATCAATTAAATAAATAAATTGTCATTCTTTCCCACACTTCAGTTTTGTGACAAGTTAAACTACTTCTGACAGCACAAACAATTCGAAGTATTTTCGCCAGATAAACGTATCCCACACCCAGTTATGTCTATAAAGGCTTTCAAGGGTGTGCTACCTCAATCCTCAAGTGAACAGAAAAAGCTTTGCTTCACAATAGGCTAAATTCAGGGTGACATTGCCTTTTTGCAACCCAAACAGCAGAATTTCGCCAAACATATAAAAATTTTTTGAAAGTTTATCTAAATACTGATGAGGATGCCATGAGACAAATTTTAGGAAATAGGTATTCAGTCCTAAACCGTTCCATACCAAACAGGGTAGTCTCTACAGATATTTTGAGAAGTATTCAGACCAAAGTCGCTACTAATTTCTTATAAATATGTATTGATAACTCTAACGGCAAAGCTTCCTTGAGACATTCAAGAGATACTGGTATGTGTATAGGAATATAACTTACTACATTTTGTCTGTTCTTGAATCTGTAGATGTGAACTAAGAAGATGTAAAGGTCAGTCACAATAGCAATAACAGCCACAATAGCGTTGCCACAGTCAAATCACCTGTGCATGCAGAATCACAATCCAGCCAGAATGAATGCCTAGCATGCTGCAGAAGGGACATCACCTCCAGCATTGCCTGGGTATGATTGAGTATGATGCATGATGTACTGTCCACCGCCCACCAAATCGAAGTAATGACAGAAGAAGGTAAAATAACCGGTATCATTCTAGTTACTAGGGAAACAGGGGTGGACAGTTTAATAGAAATAATAACAATGGTTACTGGAATTCACATAATGCAAAACAGAACCAAGGAGATATTAATAATATGCACCTGCAGAATAATAAGACAAACCATGTTCTCCCTGATACCAGATGGCAAATTCAAGGCACGTCCGGAAAATATTATTGAAGTGGCCAATGAGCCACAACTAGATACGAATAATGAAGCCTCGGCAAACTAATTCTGGCCTCATTAAATCCTTCAGTGATGGTCATTTCATGGGGTGAGGCCAATCAAGATATTTATGTTAACTCGTTAATCTATTACAGGACTGATATGAGAGATCAATTGAATGGATCAACACATCCATTATAATAACCCATATGTATTAGTTCAAACTGTAGTTAAGGCCATAGCTGGGAAACTCCCTACTTCTGTTGTTCTATACACAGACGCATCTGTTAATGTTATATCACAGAATTTCTTCAACAAGGTTGAGTTGATAAAGTGCTGACCTACCCAGTACAAAGCTGTTGTATGATCAGAGCTCTGAGTGCAAAATAGCAACTTGTCAGTGGCAGACATAGATGGTTTTTATAAAAGAAAATGGAATTATGCAACATCGCTTTCTAATTTTGAGGGGTCTTGTAATCGAGTGTTTATTTGGCATGAATTTTTTCTGAGGAAAGGACACAAAATTAGATTTTTCTTTGGGTAAGCTGTTTGTGCAACATGAGCTATGGTATCATAAGGGATTTAATACAAAGCCCAGTAAAACTTGTAAAATATTGCTCAAAGAGTGCACCTGAAAAAGATTTTTCAAGTCTCTGTGACATGAGTGAAAAGAAAGCTTTCATCCATGATAAAGTAATGGAATCATCCTATCTTAGTTCACAACAACAACTGAAACTAAAAAAACAAAATTATAAAGTATTTCCATGTATTTGACAAAAGATCAGGTATGAGAAATATGTATCTGTACCACATTGACTTGATGCCACATGACACATTCCGCAGAAAATCTTACTCCACCCCAGGTGAAATGTGGGCTGTTGTTCAATGCTTGCTCACCTGCCAGACAAATTAACGCTGTATGTAAATGACACCTTAATTGCTACTGGCATGTGGGAGTGACATCTTGATTTGCGTGATAGAACGTTACATAATTTTTCAGAAGCTGAACTGACAGGATAAATAAAACAGTCAAAGTTTGGTCAGGAACAAATTAGATGTCTAGGACACATTACATATCCTTCGGGAATAACATCTGATCTTAGTAAAATATGTGAAAAAGAATTTTCCAGCTCCAGAACAAAGTGGCAACTGCAGGCATTCCTCGGTCTCTCTTCGTTTCTCCACCATTTTCTTCCTAATAAATTGCCCACAAGCCCAGCACTGTTAAGTTCACCAAAGAAAATTGTGGTATGGAATTGGATGAAGACAAGTCACACCAAGTTTGATGCTATACGGTATGATTTAGTAAATTATGAAACCCTATGTCATCCTGATATGATTTTGCATTTTTGTATTGCAACAGATGCATCTTCATGTGGGCTTGGAGCATGTCTATTTCCGATACCTAAGAAGCAACAATAGAGTTGAAGTTAACATGCTTAGTTTTGCAAGAATGACTAACTTTCGGAATGTGAGCTTGCATATTTGTCTATTGAGCAGGAAGCTGTAGCCATTAACTACTACAGTGATGATAAAAATGTTAAGTATTTTATGATCACCAGGAATTGAGTTTTTTTAACCTTTGAGGTACTTCATGCTGGAATTGCAAGGTGGACAAAATTCCTTGAGGAATATAGTTTTGGATGTGTTTGTGAAAGGTAAAAGCCCTGTAGTAGCAGATGCCTTGTCATGTCTACCTCAAAGTCTACCTGATCTTATGGACTTATCTTAACATATGACAGATTTATAGATTCTCTTAATCAAAGACACTGTGCACAGGCAATAACCTAGATATGTGCGCCCACATGGCCATTTTACAAGATGCAGACCCTAGACAGAAAAAAGTAAAGAACTCCCGACTCAAAATTCATCTTACAAACTCCTACAATGCAGAATAACGCATTTTTCTCTAGGTGTAATGCTCAAAATAGTAACTGGTATAAGTGTATACCTAATACTTGCAAAAACACTTTAATTTGACACACACATTATGTTTTGGGACACCATGTTGCAACGAAATAGCCGTGAAAACTAAACTTTTATTGTTGTTTTCCAAATATGCAGAGATATGTATAACAGCTGCTGAAAACTTTTTAATCTGTCAAAAAACAAAATCCACAAACAAATGTTTTTACACACAACTACATTCTACGTTATCAACAGAAGCTCCACAGGTGTTATCACTCAATGTTGCAGGTTCTGTAGCCTAAGCAAGAGGTGAAGTTAAGTACTTACTTACACTTTATAATCTTTTTTCGAAATACTTCAAACAACATGCCATAAAGCGTGTTAGTAGTGAGTGCCTTAACCAGAAGGATTCTTAAACAATTTATACCAACAAATGTGACACTCTTCACAGATAATGTGTCAAACTTCGCATGCAAAAGATAGAAAGACTTTTTACAAGACTGTAACATCACACACATTATAATATCAAAATTTCATCTGCAAAGTAATCCCGCTGCACGTATTTTCCTAGAGTTTTATTTATATGCAAATATACTGGAATGAAGGGTAAGGGAAACACTAATTGCACTCACTAAACGTCCTAGTATCATATGGAACACCTAAGACAAAATGTTGGGACGTGTACAAAAACATTTATCTGGGGGGGGGGGGCTGTACTGCTTAAACACACCCCAAACCTTTTGCACTAAAGAAAAGAAATAGTAATAGCAGCTACTTTAAACAGGACCGCACAAGATTATCTGGATCCCAAATCTACCGAGTTACCTTTTGGCTTTTCCAAAGACAAATATAACGAAAGCACTCGTCAGTCTCCAACAGTTGAAAAAGTATCTGTATGGATCATAGTGATGACCACATTCCTTGAACTGAAAAAATGTAAAAGGTATAAATCCTTGACTAGTGATTCATGTGCAACATACTCTAAGCCGCCTCCAATGTGAAATTAAACAGGGAAACCAATTTACTGTGATGACCATGCTAAACTACCATGTGTCTATAAAATTATACTAGAAAGCACCCATTAGTTGAATAGTTTAACTGTAATATAGAAATATTTTTGAGTATAGTAAATGCTGCAGGACGTTCTGAAATGTTAAGTCACATTTATATAAACGTTTTCCTATGAAACACTGTCCGCCCCTGGTAGCTGAATGGTCAGCACGACGGAATGTCATACCTGACGACCCGGGTTCGATTCCCGGCTGGGTCGGAGATTTTCTCCACTCAGTGACTGGAAGTTGTGTTGCCCTTATCATCATCATTTCATCCCCATCGACACGCAAGTCGCCGAAGTGGTGTCAACTCGAAATACTTGCACCAGACAAATGGTTTACCCGACAGGAGACCCTAGCCACATGGTATTTATGAAACACTTTAAGATTGAAAGAGAAAAAGTGTATATATTAAGTGCAAAAAGATGTACTGTATGTACAACATATTAATATGTAAAACTTAAGACACAGAAGCGCTTTAGTACAAAATTAAAACCTTCTCTGCAAAGAGATTCTTACTTATCTTTGATGGAAGTTCAGGAGCTAATGTTATCCTCAGGGCAATCACTACCTTTCTTACAAAGAAATATAGTATCTATATGTGTGTATATTAGTATTTAAGTTGTATTGTGCATGATTTATGATTATTAGACCATAACATTGAAATGACTGAAGTTGGTATGGGCACTCAAGCAGAGTACAGAGTACAGAGACGCCGTTTTCTTTGAGGTAATTCATAGTGCTCGAATATATTATATGTCCCAAACACCTGCTGCATATTGACGTTAATGGTATGGGCCTAAAGTTTAGTGGACTACTCCTTCTACCCTTCTTGAATATTGCTGTGACCTGTACAACTTTCCAGTCTTTGGGTACGGATCTTTCGTTGAGCGAACGGTTGTACATGATTGTTAAGTATGGAGCTATTGCATCAGCATACTCTGAAAGGAACCTAATTGTTATACGGTCTGGACCAGAAGACTTGCCTTTATTAAGTGATTTAAGTTGCTTAACTACTCCGAGGGTATCTACTTATATGTTACTCATGTTGGCAGCTGTTCTTGATTCGAATTCCGGAACATTTACTTCGTCTTTTTTGGTGAAAGAATTTCGGAATTCTATGTTTGGTAACTCTCCTTTGGCAGCACTGTTTTCGATAGTAGCTGAATTGCTATCGCACAGGGAAGGCATTGATTGTGTCTTGCCGCTAGTATAGCGGCAAAAATGTATCAGAAAGAAGAAGGTTCTGCTGCTAGGTAGTTCACATGTTAGAGGTGTGGGCCAGCAGTTGCAGGAAGTGTTGGGAAGTGAGTACCAGGTCACCAGCATATGGAGCTCAGTGCAGGGTTGGCTCAGGTGACTGACAGCGTAGGGGAGTTATGTAGGAATTTTACAAAGGAGGATCAGGTAGTGGTAGTGGGTGGAGCAGGGAACAGTTTTGATAGGAGCAGGGAATATGGTGTAGGTGGTGACTTGGTAAAGATAGCTACTTAAAGTGGTGGCACTAATGTGCATTTCGTGCAATTGTTGCAGTATCATGATCGGCGCCATCTTAAAGTGGCTGCTGGCGCGTTAACATGGAGCTGGAGAAGGCACTGATGGCAGAGGACATGGCTCACATTTCAGTGGTGCCAGTGAGTCTATCAGTAGATAGGGTTTCAGTAGGCATGACCTGCACCTCAACAGGTATGGAAAGGGGAGGCTGGAAAAGCTTACAGGTGACAGTGTAGTGGGTGGTGGTGGGGAAAATTCCTTTAGTAGTTGGTGTTAGAGCTGGACATTTTTAGATTGAAGTCAGCTGATGGGTATACCTGCTTAAAGGAACTCCCTCTAACTAAGGGCTCACCTTCAGAGGACATCATGTTTCCAAGTAGAGAAGGAATTAGCGTATCAAAATATAGGAGGTATTAGAGATAAAGTTAGTGAACTGCTTATAGATGTTGACTCTGAAATTATTGGTATACTGGAGCACCATTTAAATAACTCGACAGTTCAGAGGCTTCTTTTACCAGGATACCGATTACCTGACTGTTTTACAAGGAGTTCCTTGGGGTGTGGGGGAGTGGCCATGTATGTAAAAAACAGTATTCCATTTGATTCCATAGACATATCACGGCACTGCACTGAACAGATATGTGAATGTTGTTCAGGGGCAGCTGAATTTAGTGAAACTAAACTTCTAATTGCTGTTGTTTATAGGTCCCCTAACTCTGACCTCAGAGCATTATCTGCTCAAGCTAGAGAGGGTTCTTGATTCACTTTATAGGAAGTACTAGAAATTAGTTATATGTGGTGACTTCAATATAAATTTTGTATATGATGGTGCAAGAAAAAGAATGCGGTAGATCTCCTAAATTCAAATGATCTGATGCAGATTGCGTTTCTTCCAACTAGGGTGCAGGGAAACAATAGAACAGCCATAGACCATATTTTTGTTCGTTCTTCATTACTAGATGGGTATTCTGTTAGCAAAAGGCTGAATGGCCTTTCAGACCATGATGCACAAATTTTAACACTAAAAGGCTCTTGTACTCAAACAAATGTCACATACAATTACAAACTATGTAGGCAAGTTAATCCAACAGCAATAGAGAGTTTTTTAAACCTCGTCAAGGAACAAGAGTGGCGGGATGTTTATAGTGCAGATAACATAGATAACAAATATAGTACTTTCCTTAACACATTTCTCGTGCTCTTTGAGAGTTGCTTTCCATTAGAACGTTCTAAACGGGATACTAGCTGTACAAGTCAGCCAAGGTGGCTGACTAGTTAGACAAGGATATCATGTAGAACAAATCGGGAATATATCAAAATGTTAGAAATAGTCACAATCAAGCTACAGTAGCCCATTACAAACAGTATTGTAAGGTGCGTAAAACGATATTAGGAAGGCAAAGAGTATGTGGTATGCAAATAGAATAGCTAATTCACAGGATAAAATTAAAACCATATGATCGGTTGTGAAGGAGGTGTCTGGTCAGCAGCACAAGGTCGACAATATAAAGTCAGTTCGTAGTAAAACTATTTCTGTTACTGACAAATCAGATATATCTACAGTATTTAACAATAATTTTCTGAGCATTGCTGATGAATTAAATAAAAATTTGATTTCTACAGGGAATCATATAACTCTTTTGGCAAATCGCTTTCCGACATTGATGTCTGAATTATTCCTCTGTGATACACACAAGGAGGAGATTGAGTCAATAAATCACTGAAGACTAAGGACTCTCATGGCTATGATGGAGTGCCTTGCAGAATATTAAAGTACTGTGCTGCACATATTAGCTCCGTATTTAGCCATATTTGTAATTTTTCCTTTAGGGGTAGTCAGTTTCCTGAACTATTAAAGTACTTTTAACAACAGAAAATGCTATATTCTCTTTTCTCTGTGAGGTACTGGATGTGTTAAACAAAAGTTTTCAAACGCTAGGCAGATTTTCTTTAATTTAACTAAGTCGTCTGATTGTGTTCAGTATAAAATATTGCTCCAGAAGTTGGACCATTACAGAATACAGGGAGTAGCTCACAATTGGTTCACCTCTTACTTTAGGAACAAACAGCAAAAGGTCATTATTCGCAGTGTTGATAATGGCTGTGAAGTGGGGTCTGAATGGGGTACAGTCAAGGTGGGGGTGTGTGATACCCCAGGGATCAGTATTGGGGCCTCTCCTGTTCCTTATTTACATAAATGATATGCCCTCTAGTATTACAGCTAACTATAAAAGATTTCTGTTTGCTGATGACACTAATTTGGTAGTTAAGAATGTTGTGTGCAACGTTGGCTCGGTTTTAAATAGTGCAGTTCATGACATAAGTTCATAGCTTGTAGAAAATAAACTAACGCTAAATCACAGTAAGACTCAGTTTTTACAGTTTCTAACACACAATTCAACAAAACCTGACGTTTTAATTCCACAGAATGGTCATATGATTAGTGAAACTGAACAGTTCCAATTCCTAGGTGTTCAGATACATAGTAAACTATTGTGGAAAGCCCACGTTCAGGATCTTTTTCAAATACTTAATGCTGTCATTTTTACTATGCGAACGGTATCTGAAGTGAGTGATCGTTCGACACGAAAATTAATCTACTTTGCTTATTTTCATTTGCTTATGTCGTATGGTATTATATTTTCCGTAACTCTTCCCCTTCTAAAAAGATATTTTTGGATCAGATACAGGCGGTTTGGGCAATAAGTGGTATAAGTTCACGAACCTCTTGTCGACCCCTGTTCAAGAGTCTGGGTATTTTGGCATTGGCCTCCCAATATATAACTGTCATTTCTTGTTAACAATATTAGCTTATTCCCAAGAATAAACTGCTTTCACTCAGTTAATACACGGCAGGAATCAATCCTGCATATGGATCGGACTTCCTCCTTAACACTTGCGCAGGAATGTGTGCAGTATACTGCTGCATCCACTTTCAATAACCTACCACTAGAATTCAAAAATATTAGCAGTAATCCACGCGCTTTCAAATCGAAACAGAAGAGTGTCCTCATGGGTCACTCCCAGTGTTCTGTCGAGAAGTTCCTTGAAAAATTAAGCTAATTCTTGTTATATTGTTGATTGCGTCTACTTAAACTCATGGCTTGACTTCACAAACATTTTATTTTTATCTGTAATTACTTTTATGTTATAATTTCATTTACTGACACGTTCCATGACCTTGGAGATTTGCTTCTCGATTTGGCCCTACGTAACTTGACGTGTAAATAAAAAAATAAAAATAAAATACGACTAGAATCTCTCTAGATTTTCTGCCAGGTTTCGAGTGAAAGTTTCGTAGGAGAAACTATCATAAATATCTCGCATTGAAGTCTGAGCTAAACTTCGAGCTTCTGTGAAAGATGGCTAATGTTGGAGATACTGCGTCCGTTAAGATTATGGTCGTACGTGAAGTATGCCAGCGGCAAGGTACAATCAATGCCTTCTCTGCGCGATAGCAATGGAAATACTATAGACGACAGTGCTGCCAAAGCAAAGTCCTTCACCAAATAAGACGAAGTAAATATTCCAGAATTCGAATCAAGAACAGCCGTCAACATGAGAAACGTAGAAGTAGATATCCTCGGACTAGTGAAGCAACTTAAATCACTTAACAAAAGCAAGTCTTCCGGTCCAGACTGTATACTAGTTAGGTCCATTTCAGAGTGTGCTGATACAATAGCTCCATACTTAACAATCGTATACAACCGTCCGCTCGACGAAAGATGCGTACCCAAAGACTGGAAAGTTGCACAGGTCACAGCAATATTCAATAAGAGTAGAAGGTGTAATCCACCAAATTACAGGTCCATACCTTTACGCCGATGGGCAGAAGGATTTTGGAACAAATATTGAATTACCTCGAAGAGAACGCTCTATTGTCGTACAGTCAACACGGATTTGGAAAACATCGTCCTTGTGAAACACAGCTACATCTTTACTCACATAAATATTGAGTGTTACTGACAAGGGATTTTAAATTGTTTCCGTATTTCTAGATTTCCAGAAGGCTTTTGATATTGTACCACACAAGCGGTTTGTAGTGAAATTGCATTCTTATGGAATATCGTCTAAGTTATGTGACTGGATTCGCGATTTCCTGTTAGAGTGGTAGTTGACGGGAAGTAATCGAGTAAAACAGAAGTAATTTCTGGCGTTCCCCAATATAATGTTATGAGTCCTTTGCTGTTCCTTATCTATATAAACGATTTAGGAGACAATCTGATCAGCCATCTCGGATTGTTTGCAATTGATATTGTCGTTCAGCGACTAGTAAAGTCATTAGAATACCAAAATAAATTGCAAAACGATTTAGAAAACATATCTGTGCGGTGCAAGAATTGGCAATTGACCCTAAATAACGAAAAGCGTCTGGTCATCCACATCAATGCTAAAATGAATCCGTTAAACTTCGGTTACACGATAAATTAGTCAAATCTAAAGGCCGTAAATTTAACTAAATATCCAGGAATTACAATTACGAACAACTTACATTGCAAGGAACACATAGAAAATGTTGTGGGGGAGGCTAATCAAAGACTGCGTTTTATTAGAAAATGTAAAACATCTACTAAAGTGACTGCCTACACTTTGCTTGTCGGTCCTCTTCTAGAATACTGCTGGGCGTGTGGGATCCTTACCTGACACGGTTGACGGAGTGGATAAAGTTCAATGAAGGGCAGCACGTTTTGTATTATCGTGGAATAGGGGAGAGAGTGTCACTGAAGTGATACAGGGTTTGGGTTGGATATATTAAAAACAAAGGCGTTTTTCGTTGCAGCATAATCTTCTCACGAAATTTCAAGCACCAATTACCTCCTCTGAATGCGATATTGAGCTGATCTACATAGGGAGAAACGATCATCCAAATGAAGTAATGGAAGTCAGAGCTCGCACAGAAAGATACAGGTGTTCGTTTTTTCCTAGCGTTATACGAGATTGGAATAATATAGAATTAATGTGTAGGTGGTTTGATGAACCCTCTACCAGGCGCTTAAATGTGATTTGGAGAGGTTCCATGTAGATGTAGATGTAAAAAAAGGCACGCTGTCTTCAGGCCCCAAGTGGCCAATTGGTACCATCCGACCACCGTGTCATCTTCACACCACTCTCCCGTCGTTACGATGGTTTTCTGTGACCGGAGCCGCTAGTATTTGGTCAAGTAGCTGCTCAATTGGCTGAGTGCACCCCGAAAAATGGCAACAGTGCATGGCGGCCCGGATGGTCACCCACTCAAGTGCAGGCCACACCCGACGGCGCTTAACTTCGGTGATCTGACGGGAACCGGTGTTAGATGTAGATGTAAATGTACGGATTCTCTGCCTGATCAGAATGTCTTACGGACATTTAACTAATATTCAGTCCTTACTGAGACAATGGTGGCTACACAACTCAGAATTCAGAGATTACAATGTTATCTTTCGATCAGCCACATGTTGATACATTGAAAACAACTTGATCTATTTCTAGTTTCAGATAAAGTAAGGCCCTAGGAAACGGCAGGAGAGCAGGCCTTTGTATTGGAAATAAATGCATTGAAATGAAATGAATAGACCGATGAGTATCATGTATGTACTGACCATTCTGTTGCGCTGAACTTGCAGTGTAGTGAATATGACGTAAAGGTTGGAAATCTGTCCCAGACCAGGATTCAAGCTGAATTTCGTGCTTATAGCAAGCAGTTACCTTAACCGTTACGCTTTCTGAGCAGCACTGCAGCCCTGACTAACTTTTACTGTTACAAATTGTTTGATCTGTGATTTCTGTACAGTACTTTGGGTATGTGGGAATGTTACCACTGGGAGAACCGTGTCGATGGAGGGCAACGAAAGTTTTACCCAAGTCTGTAGAAGTGTTCGTACTGTCTAATATTTGGAGCATCTGGGTGCGATACGTAGGGTATCCGTGTTCGAAACCTAGTGTGGCTCAGATTTTAATTGTATCCACAATATTGTGTTAGATGTAGTATTGTGGAATTTCAAATATTCTCTGCCTAAGCACAAACGCAACCGTAAGGGTAAGAGTCCTATATACATGAGCACCTTTTGCGTTGCAGTTGAAGTGAGCGTTAGGAAAATGGCCATGTTGCTGGGTGCATTGACACGAGTAGTGTGTGAGGTCAAAGACTCAGGAGTTCATGATACCGAGCTCGCTATTACCAGAGGACAACGCTACCAGTAAAGTTGTTTGCATCCACACAACTGTGTTACTAAATGCCAAGCTGCATCTGCTGTAGTAGGCACTCCAAGAATTTACTGCACCACGGCTACTTACTGAGGGAGAGTAAGAAGATAACGAAACCGGTCCCCGAAGAAATGAAACCACTCTTGAGAGTCGACGCTCTCCATAAAATACAGCAACGACTTCGCAGAAGCAGAAGTACTCGTTCGGTTCACGGAGTTCTCTGACCCAGAGGAATTTCCAGTTACGTATCTTGATCACTAAGTAAGGCGGTATGTTTACAGGCTGCGTTCTCTATCAATAATGACCTGCCCAATCACGTACTTCGTGTGCTTTCGAAGAGTCAGTTGTGAACGGACAGGTGTTAAGTCTTTATGTGAGTGGAGATGAAGCGTTCGATTAACGAGACACCGATGAACACTCCAGAAAAGCTCGGTGCCCCTGTGACTGAAGGTGAAGCCATTTTCGTGAACATCTGGTTGCTTTGAGCGTGTTAGGCAGTCACTAGCTCGCAGACATTAGTTGTGTCTTAATGTAAGCGGGTTACATTTTCAGAAACACCTCTGAAAGAATATTCATCACACCGCAGTTGGAATACAGTCTATGAACATCAGTAGCGTCAAAACCTTCATAGATCCCTGGCCAGAAACGGTGCACTTGTGAAGTTTTTTGTTACGTATAGTGTTTCTTTGTATGTTTTCTAAACACCAAAATTCTGCATTCGTAGCATTTTTGTGTCCTGTATGTATCCATGCAAACACACGAGAAATTTTTCAGTTTTCAGCATTAGTAAAATTAAATCAGGTAATGCTGAAGGAATCAGATTAGGAAATCAGACACTTAAAGTAGTAGATGAGTTTTGTTAGTTGGGCAGCAGAATAACTGATGATGGTCGAAGTAGAGAGGATATAAAATGTGTGCGTTTCTGAAGAAGATAAATTTGTAACATCGTGTATAAATTTAATTGTCAGGAAGAACTTTTTGGAAGTATTTCTATGGAGTGTAGCCATGTATGGAAGCGAAACATGGACGATAAACAGTTTAGCTAAGAAGAGAATAGGAGCTTCTAAAACGTGGTGCTATAGAAGAACGCCGAAGAGCAGAAGGGTAGATCACGTAACTAATGGGGAGGTATTGCACAGAACTCAGAAGAAATTTGTGGCACAACCTGACTAGGAGAATGAATCGGTTGACAGGACACATTCTGAGACATCAAGCGATCACGAGTTTAGTAATGGAGGGAAGCATGGGGGGTAAAAATCGTAGCGGGAGACCAAGAGAAGAATACAGCAAGCAGATTCAGATGGACGTAGGTTGTAGCAGTTACTCGGAGATGAAGAGGTGCAATATAGAGTAGCTTGAGAGTTGCATCAAACCAGTCTTTGGACTGAAGACCACAAAAACTATAAAGGTTTTTTATGTGTAATCGTGTATGGAATTGTTCTCAGAGCTGCAATTAGTTTACTGTTGAAAATGTATCAGTTCTCTATCTGTACACTGTATAACTGAAAGTGCGTTCTCTATCTGATTCTCACTTCATTTTAAAACTGATCTGTCGTTGAACCACACAATCTCTAATTATGAGTCTTTGTCATTATTTGCTTTGTGCCTCCACGCATTTAAGCAAAAATGTTTTACCTGGCCTACTTCATCCAGTCAATGCTGCTGTTAAGAAATCTAAGAAATAAAATACAAGACTTAGAAATTGTATACATATGGCCGTATGAGTAGATACCTAAACGCAGATCAAATTTTTAAAATGAGTTATAGCTATACAACGTTTCTCGTGAGTGTAGATGGTGACTTTTCCTTCCGTGCTGTACATCATAGGTGCTATTTTTACTTTATAGAGTTTTCAGGCCTAAACTTGTTGCAAGCCCTATTCGTTTATCATACATTATTACTACTCTCGACCTCTCTTCCCACTGCTGGCCACTCGCCGGCTTGAGTGGCCGAGCGGTTCTAGACGCTACAGTCTGGAACCGCGCCACCGCTACGGCCGCAGGTTCGAATCCTGCCTCGGGCATGGATGTGTGTGCTGTCCTTAAGTTAGTTATGTTTAAGTAGTTCTAAGTTCTAGGGGACTGATGACCTCAGAAGTTAAGTCCCATAGTGCTCAGAGCCAATACTGCTGGCCACTCAATACAGAGATCTGTGCGACAAATTTGTCTTGTCTGCCTTCACATCTGTCCTCTCCGCATTTACTCGGGTCCCAAATGAAGTACACTAATATACATCTACATCTATACTCTGCAACCCATCGTGAGGTGCACAGCAGAGGGTACGTCCCATTGTACCAGTTATTACGGTTTCTTCCTGTTCCATTCAAGCATGGAGCGAGTGAAGAATGACTGAACGCCTCTGTGAGTGCTACACAGGGGGTTGTAGTATATTCCTAGAGTAATCATTTAAAGCCGTCAAATTCGATGGCCAATAGTGACGATATCAACCGATAGCTGGAAGGTTGATATCGTCGCTATTGGCCATCGAATTTGACGCCTCCACGCATGCGCCTAAGACTGACATAAATAGGGGGCTCTAGTCATGCCTTAGCAGTGTGTTCGGCGCACCTGAAGATGTCGGCCAGTTGCGCTGATGAAATATTGTGGAGTGTTCACTATGACATCCGACGTCTCGCCCGAGAACCATATATACAACATGTCCATCGGGAAAGCCTCAAGCAACACAACCTCCTTTGTATGTTTATTGCACTTCCCCACTATTCTACCACCTACTTTACCCACGAGTGAACCCATGTGATCATTCCGTTCCATGTTTGCAGGATATACAATATATAGGAAAAAAAGCCAGTAGCCCCCAATCACTGCCACCGATTCTTTAAAGACTCGAACGCTCCTGTGTAAAACATCTCCATTTTCAAGGAATGGTGCAATGATAAAAATTTTCTGGTACAACAGTGGTATGTATGATACCCTCTGCAAGATGTCTTGCGAACACAGCTGGTAGTAAAGACGTAAAAAACTTAAACGTCATACCCAATACTGAAGTTTTAATGCATAAAACTATAGTACACTTTCTCCCTTTTATTGTTCAGCGATGGTTTTGAAATTATATGTACAGTTTCTTGGAAGTCGGTAAGTGCTGTCCTTCTCATATTCAGGATGAATATAATATAGGTCATTTGCACACCGTGAAACATATACACAATCTGTAGCTTTTTACTCATTCAATGCGTGTAGTTCCGCCCCAGGGCTTGATACCCGCCTTGATTCGGTTGCACCCAGGCTAAGCTTCTCGTGGGGATGTTGATGTCGGCGTTTCACTCGCTATTCCAGCATGTCTCACAGATTTTCTATGGGGTTCAGGTCTGGACATTTTGAGGCCAATCGAGACGTAACAGGGTAGGGCAGTGTTCAGAAAATCAGTCACATATACTTTCAGCCAGATGAACGTTTTTGGCCTTTATGTGTCTGTGTGTCCTATGGCCTCTTGCTGTTCCCGTCGCAGTGGTCGCTGGATCAGAGTTGGAGATGCACCTTGCTGCACTGCCTGTTGCAATTTTTGGCGGCTGTGGAAGCCATTTTGATTCACAAACCGTAAAACGTCTCTCCTGTCCTCTCAGTTAGGCTTTTTTCCCGACCACAATTCTGATGCCGTGTTCCGTAGCCATATGTGTTACAATACGACTAGTTGTGGACACGTTGAAGAGTCAGCCGTGAAACACCAGCAAATCCATTAACTTGGTCACGGGCACTTCCCA
The DNA here is from genome assembly GCF_021461395.2 of Schistocerca americana. Classification (NCBI taxonomy): domain Eukaryota; kingdom Metazoa; phylum Arthropoda; class Insecta; order Orthoptera; family Acrididae; genus Schistocerca; species Schistocerca americana. The sequence goes on along the minus strand of NC_060120.1, from coordinate 223,397,984 downwards.
ACATGATGGCCCCTTTTTCCACTGTGTCATGTCTTCACGTTTACCGTGTCTCTGTACAATGTACTCTTGAAACATAAATGTCTCAGTGATCGCTGCTGCCTTACATTCACGTAGAAGCAGTACGAGTAGGGTTGAGTGCATCACTCGATCGTTGGGCTCACTGTAAAGGCTTAACGATCCATTTGTGCGTATGAAATGGGGTGACAAATTTTTCGTCCGGTGAATTTAAATCGATAAAGCGTGGACCATACATAGAACTAATACAGTCCAAAAGGTAACTGAAACAAATATGGAATGTGGGTAACTGAAAGAAATACGCAATGCGGCGAACTGAAACAATATTATTATTCGAAGACAATACCATTCTGAAGTCAACGTGGTTTATGATGACTCTCAGGACGTTGCATATGCCGGTATATGGTTCTTACAAAGGAAACTCCCCATCTCAACCGTCTCATATTTGATGTAAAGATAGCCCATTGGATATCTCGTCAAAACTGAACACAAATCAAGCATGAAAACAGGAAAAAGGTGTACTCAGCTGTGGAAGAAAGAAGCAAAATAGTAACAACGAACGGTCCATGAGAAACATGAGAACATTGAGGAATTTTGAACTATGGTGGCGTCGTGGTCATGTGGTCAGGCTATTGGATGGTGAAAGGGATGGTTTGGGCTCAAATCTGCCTTACACTCCACTTTTTTTCACAAAATTGTGAACTGTCAGTCCCGTCATCGGCGTGTTTGTTCTCTGTATTCAAATTTGTGTCTGTATCGTACTGTAACGTACGTTTGGAACAGCGACGTGTAACAAAGACGTACGTACCACCTATTTTTTCTACACAAGTACCACATGCAATGCCTCTTGCATTTCGTTTTGGAAGTACTGACTCTTGAATTCCTTCGTTGCAACATAGTTCACAACCGTTTATTTGCTGCTTCCATTTCTGTGAGAGGTCTATACGGCATCTCGTCTGCTCTCATTAGTCATCACATTTGCTTGCGACGGAAATATATTCTTACCACTTGACTCATATCCTATAACAAATGTATAGTATGACAAATTCCAGAATACAGAAGGAGAACGGACATGTCAGTAACCGGATGACAGTTCGTAAATAAGAGGAAAAAAATGGGGCACGAGGGAGGCTTGAACTTGGATCTGTCACTCAACACTCCATAACCGTGACCACATAACCACGACACTGTCGTTCTTTCTTTTTTCCCCAATGTTGCACATCTGCAGCTTGGACTATTCTCTGTTTCTATTTTGCTTCTTTTCTCGCAGTTCAGTACATCTTCTTCCTGTTTCCGTGCGTGATCTGTGTTCAGTTTTTCACGGGCTGTCAAATGGGCCATTTTACGACTAAATCTAAGGGGGCTGCAATGGGGAGTTTCACTTGTTAGTGGGGTGCGTGATCACCGCAATATGTGCTACCCACTGCAGTGTTACCACACTGGCCACAATGTCGGTAAAGAGTTCCTGTGGTACGGCTTTCCATTTGTCCACCAGTGCGGTTAACGACTGCTAGACGGTCGTCAGTGCTGGTGGACTTGCTGCAGCACGTCTCTGCAACGCTTCCCACACGTGTTCGATGGGATACAAGTCGGGAGAACGGGCCAGTTGATTCGCAGAATATACTCACGTTCTAAGAGCTCCTCTGCCTGCGCTGTTCGATACGATCGCGCGTTGTCATCCATAAAAATTAGTCAGGTGCGTTTAGAACTCGCGCACTGAGGGTTTCTTACAAACTTAATTGTGTATATAGACAGTTCGTACATTACAAGAATCGAGAACCTCTAGCTCTTTCGCCTGTTATCGTCACTGATACTAGCAAGATATCGGTCTCAGCGATTCCAAGATTTTAGAGTATGTTTCAGTTTCGGTATTACAAATATGACAAAGTCATGCAGGAGGTAAAAACGAAGACTTAAAGAGAGTGTCCGAGAAGTAGGGACGAGTCTTAAAGTGCTACAGAACATACCAAAAAAGTGGTTCAAATGGCTCTGAGCACTATGGGACTTCAAAGGTCATCAGTCCCCTAGAACTTAGAACTACTTAAACCTAACTAACCCAAGGACATCACACACATCCATGCCCGAGGCAGGATTCGAAGGTGCGACCGTAGCGGTAGCGCGGTTCCAGACTGTAGCGCCTAGAACCGCTCGGCCACTCCTGCCGGCGAACATACAAAATTTATTGAAAAACTAATGCTTTTTTTACAAACACATTATGTAAGCAGAATGAGATTGTCACTCTGCAGCGGAGTGTGTGCTGATATGAAACTTTCTGGCAGATCAAAACTGTCTGTCGGACCGAGACGCGAACTCGTGAACTTTGCCTTTCTCGGGCAAGTGCTCTACCAACTGAGCTACCCAAGCAAGACTCACGACCCGTCCTCACAGCTTCAATGCTGCCAGTACCTCGTCTCCTACCTTCCAAACTTCACAGAAGCTCTTCTGCGAAACCTTGCAGAACTAGCATTCAACAGAGCGAGGTGGCGCAGTGGTTGGCGCAGTGGTTAGCACACTGGACTCGCATTCGGGAGGACGACGGTTCAATCCCGTCTCCAGCCATCTTGATTTAGGTTTTCCGTGATTTCCCTAAATCGTTTCAGGCAAATGCCGGGATGGTTCCTTTGAAAGGGCACGGCCGATTTCCTTCCCCATCCTTCCCTAACCCGAGCTTGCGCTCCGTCTCTAATGACCTAGTTGTCGACGGGACGTTAAACACTAACCACCACCACCAACTAGCATTCCTGGAAGAAAGGATGGCTTAGCCACAGCCTGAGATAAGTTTCCAGCGGAGTGTGCGTTGATATGAAACTTCCAGGAGTGCTAGTTCTGCAAAGTTTCACAGAAGAGCTTCTGCGAAGTTTGGGAGGTAGGAGACGAGGTACTGGCAGAACTGAAACTGTGAGGACGGGTCGTGAGTCGTGCTCGGGTAGCTCAGCTGGCAGCTGGCACGGTAGCTCAGAGGCAGGCACAGTAGCTCAGCGTGTTCGGTCAGAGAGCTGGTTGGCCTCTGTAATAAAGAACTGAGTGAAAGGATCTACAACGAACTTGAACGAATGTCATGTGACGTCCGCAACGACCAAACACAACGATCAATATCGAACAAAATTTAAAAAATAAATAAATAAATAAAAATAAGATGGTAGAGCACTTGCCCATGAAAGGCAAAGGTCCCGACTTCGAGTCTCGGTCCGGCACACAGTTTTAATCTACCAGAAAGTTTCACATTAAGTAACGTCTCCCACTTACGACTAAAAAATTATATCCTCCATAAGACCACCCAAGGCCGCGCAGCATCGAGCAATGCAAGTTCACGATGACGCGTTCACAAACATCTGGTGGGATGTCATTAATAACTCTTTTAATTTCATCCTTCAGTTGGTGTACTGTTTGCAGTTCGTTCACGTACACTTTTGACTTCACAAATCCACACAAAAAAAGTCACTAGGCGTCGTATTATCTAGTAGACCTTTCCTGGTTACCAAGCAGAGATAATTTTTTGAGGAAACTTTTCATTCAGCAGAATAATTGTTTCACGGGATGTCGTACCATCGTGTTGAAACCGAAAATAGTCATTTTCATCAATAAGAGGGGGAAACCGATCAGAAATACTGTTTCGGTAACGGTCGCCGTTCACAGTGACGGCAGCTCCCCCATCATTTTCAAAAAAGTACGGGCCAATCATTCCTTCTGCCCAGAACCCACACCACACAGTAGCGCGTTGCGAATGCGTCTCATATTCCATAGTCACCCGCGGATTTTCGTTACTCCAAATTCTGCAGTGAGGTGGACATGCTCCTCATCTCAGATAATTATTATTTTTGTGAAGTTCCCGTTCTCCGTTTGCCGCGCCAAGACCCACTGAGCAAATCGATGTCTCTTTACATGATCTGCAGGCTTCCACTCTTGTGTAAGCTGAAACTTGTACGCACACATTTTCAAATCATTTGAAAGTATTTCACGCAGTGAACTTGGTGACAAATTCAATTGTTGAGCTCGTAGGCGAACTGATTTTCTGGTGCTTACGGTCACATTGTCAGCACGACAGAAATGTTTTCTTGTGTTCGATAAGAACGCGGTTGTCCTGTTTCCTTAACGTTTGAAACCGAATCCGCTTTCTCAAACTTTCGGATCAACTTCCGAATTTATAATTTGGTTCGAACAGCATTACATACGTGTGTCACATGGAATTCACACACAGTTGTCGAGGGTCTTTCACTGTTTTTGTAATCACCTTTTATCACTTGGATAAATCGCTCAGTTGTCATTTGCTCCATGACGAAATTGAACATCAAATAACAATGCTCACCACACAGAAGCTATCAGACTACTAATGGGAAAGACTGCAGATAAAAAAACACGAAAAAAACACGGCTGCCAGCCGTTACATGAGAAAATGGCGCAAATTTCAAATTCGTTCCTACTTCTCGGACACCCGCTATAATCACTTCGTTATCCGTTTGTCAATCTGTTTGTCCGACTATTCGTGGTCAGTATTCCCAGGAACGGGTAGAGTGGTATCAATTTGATATTTATGTCACATTCAAAGATATGCGGTCTCTTGGAGATGCAGAAAAGTTAAGCTTCTAAGTCAATACAGTCAAAAGATACGGCCATTTGTGTCACATGTTTTGACGCTCGTAAACTCGCTCATTAAAACCTAAAGGGTAATTTCCATTGGCCTAGAATACAGAAATTTGTCAATAAGCAAGGTTTAACAGTACAAGTAAAGGAAAAATATCAGAAAATTTTTAATTTGTAATTATATCACAAAAAATATTTCTTTGGACTTAAAATTAAAACATTTTCGAGAGTCACGGAATCCCTTGGACCCATATCTTGCGAGCATCAATGTTGAAAAGAGACAAAAATCATCGAGTTTCTCGATTACCTGTATATATGAATTGTTTACATACATGATTAAGTTTGTACGTAATCCTCAATGTGGCATCCTAATTGCACCTGGTCAGTTTTTTAGATGACAATTCGCGACGGCATCATTTTGAGAATGTGGACTAGTTCTCGGAAAGGGAGAAAATTCTTCGAACGGATTGGCCTGTCCCTGTGTGCTACACTGTAACGGTTCTTTCTACGTATGGTCCAAGTTTCATCAAGCTATATTAGTTTGAAATGACACGACATGCGAAAGCTTGTTTCATCCTTAAGTTTTGCAACCCAGTGTATGACCCACCCATAACGTGATCTGACTGTAGAGCATCGAGTGAGTGAGGGAGGGGGGTGGGGAATAGGGGGAAGGGGGGCGAGGGGGGGGGAGGAGTTACTCTGAAATAACACTATTTGATACTAAACTTGAACATATACTGCAACCTCTCACTGCACAGTATGTGCAAATTAAAAGAAGAGATTAGATGCAAAACTTCAAAGGAGATACGTGTGCATTTTATGAACGATTATGACGATCAGATTATTGTCGGTGACTCCTATGAACTATTGCATGTATGTTTAGATTTACTGGTATAGTCTGAATGCTTTCATATAACGATCACATGTCTCATAGAAGATGTAGATGTAGATGTAGATGTAGATGTAGAAGTATGGACTAATTCGCCTAAGTTATTTAACAATAGTGTACTGGTTTTTAAATGACTATGTGGTACTTTAATTAATCTCTGTAAAACCTCACATTATTTATTATGCGAAGTCTGGCTTCATTATGGCTCGGCCTATACCGATGTATGATCAACGATGTATGTGTAGTATGAATTCCATTGTTGTTTTACTTGCCACTCGGTACGTGATATATGTTGTTATATTTGTTTTAAAAAATTATTAGGTTTCACTATTGTTGATGGCTTTTCGTTTCCTTGTTATGTCAACCCTGATAAGTTCCACTGTCTTTTTCGATTTATTCTTACCAAAGATGTTTAATGGAAATATGCCGCTTAACTCTTTGCAGCTGAAACAGTATTCCTATGTCACCGCCAGTGGATGTGTCAGAGGCATTACCATCTTTGATGCTGCCTTATAGACTATAGTCTTTGCTTGTTACGTGTATTTATGATCCCCCATACTTGTATCCATTTTGGTATTAATCGCTATGATCCTGTGTTGCTATTGTAAGTGCTACACATGACTTACGCTGACTTTCACTTTCAGTCCATAAGAAAAATGAAATATTCTTTCACATGATCTATTTTCTCCTTGTAAGGACAGATTCGTATGGTGTATCCACATTTTGGTCATGTTATATTATTTTCGTGTACGTTACATGTATTCACTTTTGATGTTGACAGACGTCCTTTGATTTAGCGTTACAGTAATAGAGCCGTGCACTTCCCTTGTTACTCGAAGATGGGTCGTTCCCGCAGACTGAGACGAGTAGTGACTGATCGTCTGTAAATCAAAAAATGGTTGAAATGGCTCTAAGCACTATGGGACTTAACATGTGAGGTCATCAGTCCCCTAGACTTAGAACTACTTAAACGTAACTATCTTAAGGACATCACACACATCCACGCCGGAGGCAGGTTTCGAACCTGCGACCGTAGCAGCAGCGCAGTTCCGGACTGAAGCGCCTAGAACCGCTCGGCCACAGTGGCCGGCGTCCGTAAATCAACAAGTGATTTAACACAGAGCAGACAGTAGCGTAGCATATGCTCTACGAGATGGCTGAATAGCCCTAATAGTGTTGGACCTCTCACCTAAGGAAGAGGTAAACATTCCTCTGGAGAAGCCAATGTCGGTAGTTGGTGAACTGCCGTTCCTCTTCCTAATGTACTCTAGCTGTTTTCTGTGAGATTCAAAACCGAAGATAGGTCTGTAGAGAGCATAGATTACTGCGCATACAGTGTTCCAGGAGGAATGGTAAATGTTTAGGGGCATGAAAAGAACGCTCATTTGAGCAAAACATTTCATATGGAGATAGTGCTGTTCCGAATGATTTTTCGAAGTAATATACATTTATAAGGAATGGGAGTGATCCTAAAATTAAACCTCTACGGAATCCCTTTCCTCAGTACAATTAACAGGCCACCAAGACAGGCACATCTTACGCCGGCCGCGGTGGTCTAGCGGTTCTGGCGCTGCAGTCCGGAACCGCGGGACTGCTACGGTCGCAGGTTCGAATCCTGCCTCGGGCATGGGTGTGTGTGATGTTCTTAGGTTAGTTAGGTTTAAGTAGTTCTAAGTTCTAGGGGACTTATGACCTAAGATGTTGAGTCCCATAGTGCTCAGAGCCATTTGAACCACATCTTACGCCATGAGACTTTTATGGAGTTGGATGAAGTCAGAGGCGCACAAATGGAAGGTAAATATGCCAGATGAATTGTTTTGTCGTATCACTGACACTGCTGCTCACATCAAGGAACGTGCAGAGGCACTCAGGCAAGCAGCACATCACGTTCTCCCAAGAGTGCAAAAACACACTGAACTTGACGATGGAAATTCGAACATTTATTGTGAACTGTACAACGACCATACTATGACGTGTACGAGAGGTTAATGTGTTGAAAAGACGTATTTTTCAATTGATACTTTGTAAAAACAGATGTAGTAATGTGTACTAGCTCTTGCACGTGTGTGCATTGTAAACTTGACAATGTATTTAATAATATAGAAAATAAGTAACAATGTACATCAAATAAGTTCAGTCTGAGAATCCATTCGGAACATGACGTATGTCCACATAAGGTTTTTTGCTTCAAATGATCATTCCTGTCGTTACCTTGGATACTGACCATTCCATCTGTAACACCCTGTTTAGTCAACCCCAAGCTCGGATTGGTACCCGACTTCTGTATAGAGCTGTTCGTTTACGCATTATCGAAGCTTCAGTAATTCCCGCATTTGTCCTGATTGTATGCATCTGGTTATTTATAACTGCAGTGTTGAATTACAGTGGCAAAGAGAAAATTCTGAAAGGAGGATAGTAGCACCACTTTCTGATTGTCGTTATCATACCAGTAGGAGGCTTTTCACAATTGGAAAAATATCAGTACACAAATTAAAGAAGACGTAATACAATGTGTGTGTGTGTGTGTGTGTGTGTGAGAGAGAGAGCGAGAGAGAGAGAGAGAGAGAGAGAGAGAGAGAGTTAGCGTCCAGGTATAATAAACTGACACTACCTGATCAGAAGCATCCAGACATCTACTAATGAACATTAATATGGGGTGCATCAATCCTTTGCCACCTGATCCATGCTGGCCCCGGCTTGTACGTTGGTCAAAACCTTGGCTGTTACTCTGCGTTTGGTTTCGTGCGGTTATTTCGGTTATGCCGTGCTTCTTCCTTTTTCTACGTGTGGCAGCAGCGGTGTGTATCGATATTCGTACCTTGTACTATCTTTTGTCTGGTGCTTATAGTTCCCGGCTAGCCGGTGTGCGGCAGTCGGTCGGTTGGGGATCAGCCAGGAAATCTCCGCTCGGCGCAGTGGGCCGAGCCCGCTGGCGGTCTCTACGCAGTGTCGGAGTGTGTGGGAGCTGTTCCGATTGCTACGAGGTCCATGGCTCACCGAGCCAGGACATCAAAGTTGAGTGGTGATTTAATTAACGAAGCCAGTCTGTTCACATAGTGCCGTTGGTTTTCATGGTTGGCTGTTTGGGGTATTACCGTGAGCAACAGCGAGTGTTCGAGTTGGCGAAAGTTTGGCCACCATCCAGTGGAGTTTAACTGTATTTTGGTCCAAGTGCACCAGCGGAATTTCCTGTCTTGTGGCCGTTAGCGTTGCGGTTACCTGCCCTGGCCGCTGACGTAAAATTCAGGAGTGTCCTTTCCTCACCGTGTTGTCGCTGACCAACACGTGTGTGTGGTTTTTGCATACTTGGTTGTGGCTGCTACGCCTTTTACGTTTTGTCTTTGGAGTTCCTTGTGTGCTGGTCGGGTGGAAAGCAAGTCGTCTTGTCGGTGGGTCCGTGGAATGTCTCTCGGTTGGGTTGCTGGAGGATCGGATATAGCTGGGTCGCCGGCCGCGGTGGTCTAGCGGTTCTAGCCGCTCAGTCCGGAACCGCGCGACTCCTACGGTCGCAGGTTCGAATCCTGCCTCGGGCATGGATGTGTGTGATGTCCTTAGGTTAGTTAGGTTTAAGTAGTTCTAAGTTCTAGGGGACTGATGACCACAGATGTTAAGTCCCATAGTGCTCAGAGCCATTTGAACCATTTTTTTTATAGCTGGGTCGACTACCTGTCTCCTCTAAGCGAACGTTGATATTTCAAGTGCAGACCAACCCCCGGAAACTTCTGAGCGCCGCTGGCTGTACTGCCTTTTGTTATTGATGTTTCATTGTGTATTTTAATGATTCATAGCTGATGGTTTGAATTTGTATGCTTTTAGTTGGGTTCTAAATAATGAGCCTTCAGCAGTTTTAAAATCGAAAGTTCCCTACTTGTTAAGTCTTGCATTGTTTGGGCCTTCATCCTCATTTAAAATATTTTTTCTGAATAAAGCTTTGGGAATTCTGCCTTTTGAAAATTTATTGTAGTTGTGTTTTAAATCATCTGCCTTCAGCCGTTTTAAAAATTAAAGAGGTTGTGCCCTTAAGCCGTAAGATTTTGTGACATATTCAGTCGATAGTTAAGCTCGGAAATTTGTGCTGTAATGTTTGGGCAACTAAATTGAGTTATATGTGTTCGAGTGTAACTGATAGCTGCTCATTTTTGGCCCCTTTCCACAGTTCCAACTACCTGTTCTGTCCTGCGGATTTAACCAGGCGTTTCACCACCTTTCAGCGAGGTGTCTGAATGTCTGTTGAAAAATGGCAGCCCACGCTATCTCAAGAGCAATAGCAACGAAGGTAGTGATATTGGACGCTAGGGTTTGGAGAAAAGTCGACTTTCTAATTCCTCCCAAAAGTTTACCCGTTGGGTTCAGATCAGGCTCTAGGCAGGCCAGTCCATTTCAGGAATGTTATTGTCCACAATGTTTTATGACATGGTGGATCGTCAAGCAGATAAGTCATCGTCTGTGAACTTTTCCTCTAGCATACATGGTACACAGTTCTGTAAGATGTCTTCATATCCTTTCACATTTGGCGTTTTCTTAAGCGTAATAAGTGGGCCATACCTTAACCACGAAAAACAGACCCATACAGTGAACACCAGCACCTCTGTACCTTATGTTGGCGTTGCACATGACAGCAAGTAACACTCTCCAGGCATCTGCAAACCCAAACCCACTCATCGGATGGCGACAGGGTGTAAAGTGATCCAAATCACTCGTCTGCGGTCATCCACCGTCCAGTGGCATCCTTCTTTGCACTGAGGTACAAAGTCTTGATTTACCGTACCTTCTAATATCGTGTCGGGCCTTCTTTAGCCCGGGTTATTGCAGCAACTCGGCGTGACATGGACACAAGTTGTTAGAAGTCCCCTGCAGAAATATTGACCCATGTTGCCTCTACTGCCGACCATAATTGCGGAAGTGTTCCCGGTGCAGGATTTTGTGCACGAACTCACCTCTCGACTACGTCCATTAATCTTCGCTGGGGTTCAAGTCGGACGGTGTGGGTAGCCAAATCATTCGCTCGAATTGTCAAACCAATCACGAACAATTGTGGCCCAGTGACATAGCGCATTGACAACAATAAAAATGAAGTAAATGAATGGCTGCAAATGGACTCCAAGTAGCCGGACGTAGCCATTTTCTGTCAATGATCAATTCAGTTGGATCAGAGAACCCGGTAAACGCAGCCCACACCATTATCGAGCCACCACCAGCTTGCACAGTGCCTTGCTGACAACTTGGGTCCATGGCTTCATGGGGTTTTCACCACACTCGAAATCTACCATTAGCTCTTACTAACTGAAGTTGGGATTCAACTGACCGAGCGATGGTTTTCCAGTCATCTAGGATCCATCCGATGTGGTCACGAGCACAAGAGAGGCGCTGCAGGCGATGTCATGATGTTAGCAAAGGCACTCGCGTCGGTCGTCTGGTGCCATAGCCAAAAAAAAAAAAGGCTCTGAGCACCATCAGACTTAACATATGAGGTTATGAGTCCCCTAGAACTTAGAACTACTTAAACCTAACTAACCTAAGGACATGACACACACCCATGCCCGAGGCAGTATAATAACCTGCGACTGTAGCAGTTGTGCGGTTCCGGACTGAAGCACCTAGAACTGCTCCGCCACCGCTGCCGGCACCTTAGCCCATTAACGTCATTTTTCTTACTAACTGAAATCGGGATTCAACTGACCGAGCCAGGGTTTTCCAGTCATCTAGGATCCATCTGATGGTCACGAGCCCAAGAGAGGCGCTGCAGGCGATGTTATGAAGTTAGCAAAAAAAAAAAAAAAAAAAAAAAAAAAAAAAAAAAAAAAAAAAAAAAAAAAAAAAAAAAAAAAGCTCTGAGCGCTATGAACCTTAACATCTGAGGACCTAAGAACTTCACACACACGAATGCCCGAGGCAGGATAATAACCTGCGACCGTAGCAGTCACGCGGTTCCGGACTGAAGCGACTAGAACTGCTCGGTCACCGCGCCCGGCACCATAGCCCATTAACGCCAAATTTCGCCGCTCTGTCCTAAGAGATACGTTCATCGTACGTCCCACACTGATTTATTTGGTTATTTCACGCAGTGTTGCTGGTCTGTAACAACTCTACGCAAACGCAGTTGCTCTCGGTCGTTGCGTGAAGGTCGTCGGCCACTTCGTCGTCTGTGAGGTAGTGCCTGAAATGATATTGTCGGCGCACTCTTGACACGCTCCATCTCGTAATATTGAATTCCCGAACGATTTCAGAAATGGAATGTCCTATGCATCTAGCTCCGACTAGTATTCCGCGTCCAGTGCCTGTTACTTCCCTCCGTGCGGCCATAATCACGTCGAAAACATTTTCACATGAATCGCCCAACCACAAATGATAGCTCCTCGCGTGGATCTTCACGGAGACAACTTGTCCTCCTATGTGTGATGGAGTTCGCAGCATTTATTGCTTTGCCTCCCATGCTGATGTAATTCGTCCTCACTTGTTGATTGTCTTCATTGTTTTTTCCTCAGCACAGTTCTTCTTTGCTAACTAATCAGCTGGCAGGTGTGGCCATCTGGTGGTTACGCTGCGCGGCAGTTTGCGGCCCAGCATCTGGATCTGGTTGTTGTCTGACCGGCCAGCACGTTCGTAAAAGGTGCGGGCTGTCGTCTTGAAGAGGTCACGGAGCAGAGGTACTTCCACGATGTCGTGAAGATGGGCGCTCGGGAAGTCGTAAGGCAGGTGTAAGGCCAGCCGAAGTATGCGATTCTGCAGTGTCTCCAGCTCCTTCAGGTTGGTGTCGGCGGTGTTCCCCCAGGCGACGGCGGCATACTGTAGTACAGGGCGGAGCAGCGCCTTGTACAGAGTGATGCCCAGCCGTGGTGGTAGTTGGGAACTGGGGTTTAGCACCGGCTAGAGTCTGCGGAAAAGCTCCGACAAAGTACTGACCTTTTATACGTTGTGTACACAATAGTACCGCCATCTGTACATGTGCGCGTAAGTGACTGTTGTCACTTGAATGTACACCACATCAAGCGATGCTTAGCATTGACTACAGACATGACTGGCTTAGTAGCAGCTGCTCGATCACTGTATCCCAATCTTTCTAACTTCATACGCGCAGCCCTTGTGCTAGCTGGACGTATGGTAGCACTTCGTAAATCACAAGTGATTCCTTGCCGCGCGGGATTAGCCGAGCGGTCTAGGGCGCTGCTGTCATGGACTGTGCGGCTGATCCCGGCGGAGGTTCGAGTCCTCCCTCGGGCATGGGTGTGTGTGTTTGTCCTTAGGATAATTTAGGTTAGGTAGTGTGTAAGCTTAGGGACTGATGACCTTAGCAGTTAAGTCCCATAAGATTTCACACAAAAAAAAAAACAAAAAAAAGTGATTCCTTCCTACGATTTCATGCAATGTTTTTCAACCCTCGTTCGCAACGTTCTTTCTTCCCTGTCTGTCAGTAGATGAAGTCTGCCTGCACTTGGGTTACACGTGATTGTTTTTCGCTTTTCTGACTCAAACCCACATCACCAACAGTCGACATGGGTAGGTTTAGAATGGTTTCAATGTCTCTGTGGTATTTTATCTGAGGTGACATCAGATGACCAGTCCACGTTCGACTTCACTGAACTCTCCTGACTGACCCATTCTGCAGTTACTACTTTCCTTCTAACAATACGACACTCCCCGCCTCGTTTTATGCTGCCATTCGTGACATCAAGGCCGCATGACATAGGGGTATCCGGATAATTTTGGTAATCCACACATTCCACTGTGTTTGATAATACAAACTGACTTAGTAAATTCTTGAACTACCGGATGACTGTTATAGGGATTTGACTCACTTTTTTCAAAACTTTAAAAATATTTTAAAGTGCACTGCAACCATTATCCATATTATTAAGGAATGTCTTTACCAGTACCGATGTAGGTCAAACAAGGAGAAGCAGGATAGTGATACTCAGTAACGACGATTCGAACGCAAACACGAGCGTATCGCGGTTTTAAGTTGTAGGAGAAAATGGCAATGTTGTCCACGGGATAAATTTTTTTCGTGGGCAAATACGCCACATGAAGTAAACAAGAAAATGTATGATGGCTTTTTTGAGGAAAGTGAGAGTTCATTTCGCAACAGCTTATTATTATGCACGAAAAAAGTCACGTACATTACTGAAAGACTGTTTGTCCTCTTATAAAACTATTATTGCTGCAAGTAAGTGTTGGAATATGTAAGGAAATACAAAACCTCTAAGTATGATCAAAACAACCATCGTTCATTCATGTGTCACATTTCTAGGTGCATAACAGACGTTTATGTTTCTAAATTAGTATTGCTTACTGAAAACCGGTCCTGGAGTTCCTCTTTTATTTATGAGCCAGGCCTAATTACAGTTACAAATTATGTATTATTCAATTAAAGACACTAAAATCGGAAAAGAGATTTTAAGAACAAAAAATCCAACATTTTTCCTACAAGTATTTAGTTTCCGTTACCGAGTTAGGAATAGCAATTAAATACTTAGTACAAGCAAACTTGGATAGCTCAGTTGGCGCCGGCACGGTAGCTCAGCGTGTTCGGTCAGACGGTTAGCTACCCTCTGTAATAAAAAAAACTGAGTGAACGGATCAACAAACTACCTGAACGGATGTCATGAAACGTCCGCGCCGAACATATACAACGAACAAAATAGAGCAACATGAGATCAACAAAGAGTAAAAAAGAAAAAAGTTGGCAGAGCACTTGCCCACGAAAGGCAAAGGTCCCGAGTTCGAGTCTCGGTCCGGCACACCGTTTTAATCTGCCAGGAAGTTTCATATCAGCGCACACTCCGCTGTAGAGTGAAAAATTTCGTTCTAGAAACTGTCTCCAGTCGGGATAGATTTCTTATATGCCGGTTCACGTAAGAACCTCTGTAAAATGGCTCTGAGCACTATGGGACTCAACATCTTAGGTCATCAGTCCCCTAGAACTTAGAACTACTTAAACCTAACTAACCTAAGGACAGCACACACACCCATGCCCGAGGCAGGATTCGAACCTGCGACCGTAGCAGTCCCGCGGTTCCGGACTGCAATTTTCATAGAAAAGTGAAATGGCGCTGTTTCATGAGAGTGGACAATATTCGGTACAATCGGTTTATAACGTAAATGTAAATTAAATACTGTACGTAACCGATGAAATACACATTAAACATGTGAATAACTTCTCATCGATTCTTTTGTTACAAACACGGTGTGTACTTGTTACGTTTATAATTTTTGTTTTATCATTCAGGTTGAATTATGACAATGGACGAGAACGCCCACAGGAGATTTCATCTTTAGTGTTTGGAAGCCCAATGCAGTTCCAGTATCATCAACATGATAACGACAATGACAGTTTTCAAATACAACGCTCTGGTAGGAGGTATCCATATCTCTCGCTAGATGTCAGCAGCTGCCTTTCTCTCGGTGCCGCAACTTGCGCAGCACAGAGAAATCTAGCGGACGGAATGAAACTTCCATCCAGTGCACTAGCGCTCCGGGTCAGCTTTCGCCATCTCCTAGCGAGATCTGTAACTATTTGGAAACGGCCTGTTTTAGCCAAGGATTCAAAACTTCGAGTAATTAGTAAAACTTTTGTACCCGTGCAATTAATTAATACTTTCCCGCAGTCACAAGCAAATGATTGAAAAAAGAAGTACTTTTTAATAAATTGGTGAACGAATCGACTACTGAAGACAACTTCTTTGATCTCATGGTAACTAATTAATAATTTCCGTACATCCGCCTGTAGATCTTACTTAAATTCATACTATTTTAGAGTTACAATATTTCATCTCCGCTCGAAGTACGAGCAAGAAAGATGATTCATTATAACAGACATCGATTTTTTTTGTATTCTGCATGAGATCTACGTTTAAGCACATGGTTAATCGATGTGCACATGGTTACCTTGTATCGTAGAAGGGCGTGAATATGACATAATTTAACACCGACAGCGACTGCAAATAAATTCAGCTGAAGGAGGTCATCCCTACTACATAAAGAAATAAACAGTCTTTCATTCCTATCACTACAGACGTGGAAATAAATGATTATGAGGTGACGAAACCGGCTTTTAAAGAAATATTATGAAAGGCAGAGAAATATTCCAGCTTAGTAAATTCAACAAGAAACTACAGATTACTCTAGGGTTATCTCTAGGTTTGTATGTTGAGCAGGATGGTAAACTGATCTATTCAACGATGGGGCCCATGTCTGTAGTCTAATTAAAATTACTTGATGGTTGACACTTTGCGTGTTGGAAGTGTCTTCCTCCAACCAGAGCGCTCAACGTCATCCCTGAGCTGTGCGTTGTTGCCAAACGGCCACAACAAGTGAAACTTCCAATACCTCGCCTGGTTTTTTTTTTTTTCTTGTTGTGTTTGCATTCCCAATTCTTGGGTCCGGTCATTTTATTTCGCATTTTATCAGACGTGATAAACACATCCAAAACAAACACCCCCCCCCCCCCCCCCCCCACACACACACACAGACAAAACGATGGTAAAGAAATATGCGTATTTCGTACAACCACTAGCCAAAGGCTACTGGATTCTTTCGCACAAGAAACAATTCGGCCTCACATATTCAATTATCATTACAGAGATCGGCCTCCAGTAGGTAAACTGCATGCGACACAGGGTAAAACCGAACTTCCTGAAAGCAGAAACAAATCGTTACAACTGTTTCTATAGATACATAAATATACGACATAATTATTTCTTTTGAAGCGCAATGTTAACGTCGCAGACCTCAGTGCAGGAGAATGCGAGTTTGAGTAAAACCAAATGGCCATATTTTCTTTGATTATCATTACCTTCAGTTAATTGGTTTCAGTGTAATTTTTTATTTTTAATCTTTTGTTGTACCATTTGTATAGTCATACTGACTTTTTTACTTCTCCTTATTTTTCTTTCTATCAGTCTTCTTTCTTTTGTGTTCTGCCTGTGTCGCCTCTAACCTGTAAATGAGTTTCAACCAGGACTGCTCCTCGGTCGGTATCGCGTAAGCTCGCTTAGCAAAAGCGAGAAGTTGCAGTTCGCTTTCAGCGCTGAAAGTTAATTTTTTTCTTGTCTTGAGTTTGCTCGTTCAGGTAAGCTTTAATCGCCGTGAGCAAAGCAAGCGCCATTAATAGTTCTGCCGCTGGTTGCTTACTGCCGCTTTCTCGGACACATTGAACATCATGAGGTTGCGGTTAGGTTAGGACACGAGTTCAAATTCAGTGCTACGAAACGTGTTGTCTGCCGCTGTTCAGTCATTGCTCATTTGAAATCAGCTGTGGGCAGAAAATTACCAGTTCCCGCCATACATGATGGCAGCGGCTCTCAGGATTGCTCCACAGTATTGCAGCACTTCTGATTACTTGTCCTCAGAGTGCACCAGGCGACGTCCGTGGTTTCGTCACGCAACCTAAAGCAGCAGCTGGCTTCTTAATAACAGTTTTTAGAAAGCCATAAACGTTTTTCAGTTACCCTTCTATCGTTAAGAGTTGCGAGCAACAAGCCAGTACAGATATATAATGTTTCTGATGCTTCCATCAGAGGTCACTACTCCAGCAAATTAGCCCACAGCCATCCTAAAAAGGTGTCAGATGTGCTTATCAGCAGGTGCAAAGACCGATCGTCGCATCATCGCAGTCAAGGTCACCACTTACATTCCTGAAACGTTTGAGTGGCGGTGGAATTTTTCGCCCAATTAAGCACTACCTGAGAAAACTAACATTATTCAGCAACCGCCAACAGGTCACCCTCTGTTGGATAAAGGCACTTTGCGCATTAAGAATGGAACCACTCGTTTGTTATTCCTCTTACATCTGCTGCTTCGATCTCGTTTAGTAGTATTTACGGTAAACAGTGCCAAAGGCCTTGGACAAGTCGAAGAATATGACTGAAATACAGCCATCTTTGTCAGGAGCTTCTAGAACGGAACCACTCTAATGAACTCTAAGGAGTTTCTCCCATTTAGGAAACCGAATTACGCTTCGTTAAAGAAGTTGTGTTTATCTTTTTTGTCTGATTCAGTTATTTTGTGAACGCTGACAGCAGTCAAACTGGCGTGTAGTTTTGTATACTCTTTTCTTTAATAAGGCGCAACTCGTATGTGCTTTATGTACTCCGGAAAAATACCTGAACGAAAGTACTCATTTATTATGTTTGTTAATGGGGTTTGTATGCTATCTATGCTCGACTTCAGAACAGAGACTTAAACCTCATTTGTGTCTAATTACTTTATTTTTTAATTTCTGTGTTGTGTTCCTGACTTCAAGCTCTGTACTTGTTATCCAATTCATTGCGGGTTCAGTATGTATTTTGGGAAAATTTTACTGCAGTTTTTCTACGATACCAGAGAAATAGTCTTTTACAGTATTGACCGGTTCCTGAGTTTTTCTATTACTCTACCTTTGATGCATATGTTATTATACTTGTATCTGCCTCCCTCAGCCTCATGTTGTATGACCTCCCATACCACTTTGCTTTTATTATACATTATTTTGTCACTGAATGACTTTTTTTGCAGGAAGCAGTAGCCTCCCATAAACATTCTTTTAGCTGTGATAGCAATTTGGGAACTGTGGATTAGTATAAATAACTCACGAATTTAATTGTCCGGAAGGTTTTTCTAATACCTGCCCTTATTAATCTATTTTCCGAAGCTGCTGCTGTTGAAGCGGCTACTTTCTCCTCAAAAATTAATTTAAACAATGTACAGAATTTAGGCAACTTAGCATCTCCATTGTTTTCCACACATATTTCATCCTAGATTTGATTTGATAATGCTCTAGAAAAAGTACGTATTTATGTCCTGAGAAGCTTGTGTTCTAGACCTGCAGTGTTGTGAGTTTTACCAAGCTTTACTATCTGACTGTAATAATCGGAGAGACCAAGGTCCTTTACAAATACTTCATAATTTTGACTGTCAATGTCTGTAAGTACTTGTTTTAAGAACGATGGTAAACTTTTTGGTACCCAAATAGCAATGTTCACAATATGTACCACGCCAAACGTGCTCAAAATACTTAAGAAATTATTACTAAATTCACCCTCAACATCTATGTTAATATTCATGTCTTCAAATGTTATGAGTATTATGTTAGTTTTTTGGCTGAGATCCTTTCCAGGACTTCACATTTCGGAATACTGTTCTGCAGTATGTATGGACTATAGCTATGATTCTCTTTATACTCTTCGTTTTTTCGTTGAAAGTATCCACGCAAAATCGTTTCAAAATAAAATAAAGAAAAATAAATCAGTTATTGTAATGAGGGGCTCATATTCCAGAGGAACATAAATATGGTAATTAACTGGTGCCTCTTTCTTTGTTATTTTACCTCACATGACCGCTCATACGTGTATATGTCGCCGCTACGTTGGCTTCTGCCGTAATGTCACGAAAATTGCAATTGCGCTACTTAACATTCATTAGCGGTGCCAGAAACATTTGCTTCACACCGGACTTACACCTCGCAGAAATTATTACGTAAACTATATATTCTTCGGGGTGTATAAATCAGCATAACTGTATAAAATTGTCGTGATATCTCCTCTGTAAACCTCAATAATGTCATAATCGGAGTTATTGTTGTTGTTGTTGTGGTTTTCAGTCCTGAGACTGGTTAGATGCAGCTCTCCGTACTACTCTATCCTGTGCAAGCTGCTTCATCTCCCACTATTGCAGCCTACATCCTTCTGAATCTGCTTAGTGTAGTCATGTCTTGGTCTCCCTCCACGATTTTTACCCTCCATGCTGCCCTCCAACCTCCAATACTTCCCCTGCTAACAACGTCCTCTTATTACGCTCTTACGCAAGTTTTTAATCTATTTTAAGTCCAGGTTTGATAATGAAAAGAATACAGGGTTATTCAAATAGAAAGAACCGATTTCAATTGTTTATTACAGGCAAACTATGAAAGATAGAAACAAACTGCGCATTCACTGGATACACGAAGGTTCAAAGTTTTATGTGCGCACAGACACTATACCATACACTTCACATGATCACCATGTATTGCTCAAGAAACATCATTTCATTCCACACATGAATCTGCAGGTCCCTGTTTACTGTCTTTTATGTACCCCCACTCTACAAACTCGCAAGGTGAGTTCTGGTGACCTGGAAGTCCAGAAGCAACGTACACGATACTGTTGTCCACCTCTTATGTTGTGAGTTGGTGTTGTTAAGATAACGCCGCTCCTCAAGAAGGTGAAAGTGAGTCGGGGCATCACTGGAATCTCCGTGAAATTGACCACTGTACGGATATCACATTCCGGTCACTGTTTCCTCCTGGAAATAAAAGTTTCATAAACTTTGTGAACTGAAACGGCACAAAATACATTCCATTTTGTGATTCTCTTTCGTATTCGACTACAATACCAGGATTTTGAGAAACAAGAAATTCTTATTTTATTGCAGTTTACTTTACCAGATTGATGAAATGTCGATACTTCTGAAAAGATGAGTCGGTCGTAAAAAGTGTCCTCTGTCATGTCCTGGAGTACTGCAATGCAAAATTCGTATCTTCCATCATGGTCACCGGGACGCAACTGCTGCAGTAACTGCAACTTCTGTAGCTTGTAGGGCTTCATATGCAGACGTCGTTTCCCAACACGTCACACCGTTGTTTGAGGAAGTCTTAAGTTCCTGGCCTACCCGCCTCGGGGGACTTCGGAGGGCTTCGTGTGGACGCGTCTCGGATACGGACGACATTTTCGTCAGACGTGCGTCGCTGTCCAGTAGTGCTCTTCCCTTTGAATATGCAACCAACTTCCAAGAATTTTGTACGTTTGTGCAGTGGCGGCTGCTTGCTGAAACGACGGAGGAATGCACGCTGCATTTGAACAATGGATCAACTTCGCACAAATTCCAACACAAACAACAGCTCAGCTGCGCCAAAACTTTGATCCTTCCTCGATCCAGTGACGTGCGTAATGTATTTCTATCTTTTATAGTTTATAATTAACAACTGAAATTTGTTCATTCCTTTTTAATCATCCGGTACTTGGTCGAGGTTGGTAGTAAATATATATATATATTTGATTACATCGAATCATTAGTTATCAATGTGACAGTGTTGGATGTAAGACAGCTTCTCAGGTGCCATGAAAACATGGCTACCAGCCGGCCAAACACATAACTGGATTGTTTTCATGTTAATCTACAGCAGAATTTGATAAATGTGACTGAACCACATAATGCTATTTGCTCAGAAATTCGTCTGTGGAGTAGAAGCAGCTGTCAAGTAGAAATTATTTAAATTCGTTTTCAAAGGTTTCATTGTCTTACAGCGTCCTTGATTCACAATGAAGTTGGTCAAAATTGTTTGTGGGTGCGTTCTTTGCATCTTTCTGTGTGCCTAATGGAGGCTATTTTTTTCCTAGTGTTATATTTATGAATGCTACCTCTGTTTTCAAAATGAGTCTTATTCTTTACAACTAACTCCGTATGAGAGTAAAAGTATTGTAAGGCAATTGTCAGCATACGTAATTTTTTAAACAGTTGCCTACATGAAGTTCAAGGATGGATACATTGCCGAACTTTTCTATATAATGAGCACTTTATGTCTACGTGTGGAATTGCTCCGGAAAATGATTCTAGATGACATCAACGCATGACAGAATGCAAAGTAAACTAGTTTTGTAGTGCTTTAATCAGAAAAACTAGTAAATTTGTGTAGGACAAATCTGCTGAACTCAAGAGTTTGAGAAGACATATAAGCCGGGTGTGAGGTCTTCCGCTGCCTACGAAAACATATTTCTAAGCAAATATACTCGATACAGTTACGCTCTCTTTTGCAAATTGTGGTTGTACTTAGAAAATTTTTTATTTATACACGTCCATAAGTTATGCTGCTTTTTGCAAACCGTGACATAGCTCGTGAGGTTTTTATGGATAAGCTTCTAAATGTGCTCTGACAACATCTGGTTTATTTTCTCTCTCTCTCGTCAAAGGTAGTGTAATTTAGGAGTGCTGCTATCACAACAGTATCTATGTAGGCGAAAGAGAAATGTGTTTTGCGGTTTCGTGAAACATACTCGCCCGGTGACAAGGCAACACCTACAACGCTACAGTTGACATTGTGGGATTGCATTTCAACGCAGTCAGCGCAAATCGAAGCACCGAGTTTCCAGAGAAATGGTCGTGTGTCAGAGCACTCTGGTGAAGACTTTACACAAATTTCTACATTTCATGCATATAAAGTGCAACATCTGGAAACTTTGCAGTCAGATGACGGGTCCAGGCGTGTTGAGTTTGTTAAAAAAATGAAAGAACGAATCGATGCAGAAAATGACTATCTTAAGATAGTTTGCTTTATCCGATGGAGTGACTTTTCTCATCTCTGGAGAAGTAATTAGGAATAATCTCCGTTTCTGATGACCGGACAACCTGCATATCGTGGTAAAGCAAATAAGGGGTGACACGAAAGTGAATTTTTGCTAGGGCTTAATGTACAACACACTTATCGGTCCGCCCTCTTTCACTGAGCCTACCATTACGCCAACAGTTTTCACGGACATATTGGTACTTTATGTTACACGTCAGTTATCAGTATTTCACCCACGCATAGTGTCTTAACAAGATGGTGCACTGATATACTGGAGTTCATTTGTTTCAGACACATGGGTTTATAGAGACAGTCTAATGTCATGGCCACCATGTTCAAAAGACATAAACCCCGTTGACTTTTTCTGAGGTTACGTTAATAATAAAGTGCCCAGTTTGCTGTTTTCTGATGTGTAAACTGTTACTGTGCGAATACGATATTCCGTAGTGGCGGTGATGGAAGAAATGTTTGCAAAGACGTGGAGAGTAATCGAATATCGCGTAGACCACGGGTGGGTCACCTGCAGAGCGCGGGCTGGATCCGGCCAGCGATCGGTTTCAAGCCGACCTGCATAACAAAATCCCGGCAGAAGAAATTCTTGCGAGAGAGAGAAGCATTTTCGGATATTCGTCGGTTTGTTGTTCACGTTACTGTAGTTTGACTTCTGTGTAATACAACCGAGTTATGCTAAGTTCAAGCTCTTTAGACTCTTAAACTTCCAAGACAGTGTCACAGAAACAATCCATACCCATGCGATCAATCATCTAAAGTATTTTAGAACTAATATCTGAAAAAGGCTTGCTAATAGCGTTTGCCGATATTAAAAATTAAACTTCAGGCACTCGACCGGCCTGTTGCAGTGCCTCCTAATTGGTTTTCGTGTGGGATTGCCTGTCTCATAGCCGTTTTTTGTTTTCCTGTTCTGTTTCCTATTAACATTAATAAATAATTCTTTCCATAGTGCATGTATTAGAACACTGGAACTGAATGTAATTTGGAAAACGGGTGTTTTATAAGAGTTCGTTTTTCCATGATGACATTTCAGGACGCTTGGCATACAGTCTTCAGACGCTTACATTTGTTTACGAGTCGTGAATGTTGTTTCTTTACCAGCGGCATTGCAGAATTTTTCAAGGGAAATTTTTAACACGATATCGTAAAACATCGTAAGGAAGGAAACAAGTGGCAATATAGGCTGCGGATTCCTTGACTTGTGCCATCGGGTGGTGGGTTTCTGGGTTCCGCTTAACAGATCAGAAGTCCACTACACACAGGAAGCGGCTACACCGGTAGCGGGGCTATGTGGAAGGGACTGGTCACAGAAAACCACAGAAAGGTCGTCCGTCTACAAGGGAGCAGGTAAAACACAATAAGGTAGTTGCAGCTACAATCGGTGTTATAGTTGTAAATTGTCGTAGCTGTGTTGCGAAAAAACCAGAGCTCCCAGCCCTAATAGAAAGCACTGATGCTCAAATAGCAGAAGGTACTGAAAGCTGGCTAAAGCCGGAAATAAGTTCAGCAGAAAAATTTTCCAACTACCTAACAGCGTTCAGAAAGGATAGATTAAGTACAGTTGGTGGTGGAGTATTTATTGCTGTCAGAAGTAGTTTACCTGTACCTGAACAGTTGAAAGAAAACTTGACTCTCATTTCAAATAGGTACCCCACTCATACGATCATAGTCAAAAAAATTGATCTGAGCACTATGGGACTTAACATCTGAGGTCATCAGTCCCTAGAACTTAGAACTACTTAAACCTAACTAACCTAAGGACATAACACACATCCATGCCCGAGGCAGGATTCGAACCTGCGACCGTAGCGGTCGCGGGGTTCCAGACTGAAGCGCCTAGAACCGCTCGGCCACAATAGCCGGCTGACCTCTTAGCAACAAATAATCCCGGACAAATAAGGAGTATCATAACGGATGCATGGATTAGCGAGCATAAGGCAGTTGCTGCTAGGCTGAATACCGTAACACCTACAACCATCAAAACGAAACGCAAAGTACATCTATTCAAAACAACCGATGAAAATGCTCTTAACGCCATTTTAAGAGACAGTGTCCAGTCCTTCCAATCTGATCATGTAAGCGTAGAAAAGATGTGGAATGATTTCAAAGAGATAGTATCGACAGTAATCGAGAGATATATACCGCATAAATTAATAAGTGATGGAAATGATTCCCCATGGTACACAAAAAGGGTCAGATTGCTGTTGCAGAAGCAACGAAAAAAGCATACCAAATATAAAAGACGCAAAATCCCCAAGACTGGCAAAGTTTTGCAGAAGTTCGAAAGATAGCGCGTACTTCTATGCGAGATGCTTTTAATAATTTCCACAACGAAACTCTGTCTTGTAATCTGGCAGAAAACCCAAAGAGATTCTTGTCATACATAAAGCACTCCATTGGCAAGACGCAATCAATACCTTCGCTGCACGATAACAACGGTGAAGTCACTGATGACAGTGCCACTAAAGCAGACTTAACAAAAACGGTTTTCCGATTCACCAAACAAGACGAAGTAAATATTACTGAATTACAATGAAGAATAGCTTCCAAGAAGAGAAACATAGAAGTAGATATTCTCGGAGTAGCAAAGCAGCTTAAATCACTTAATAATGGCATGGCCTCCGGTACAGATTGTGTATCAGTCAGGTTCATTTCAGAGTATGCTGATACACTAGCTCCACATTCAGCAATTATATACAACCATACGGTCATAGAAAGATCCGTATCTGAAGACTGGAAAATTGCTCAAGTCACACCAATACACAAAAATGGAAATAGGAGTAATCCGTCGATTTACAGGGCCATATCACTAACGTCGAATTGCAGTAGGTTTTTGGAACATATACTGTGTTCGAACATTATGAATTACCTAGAGGAAAATGATTTATGGACACATAGTCAGCACGGATTCAGAAAATATCAGTCTTGTGGAACACAAGCAGCTCTTTATACTCATGAAGTGGTCAGTGCTATCGACAGGGGATGTCAAATTAAATCCATATTTTTAGTTTTCGAGAAGGCTTTCTACACCGTTCCTCACGAGCGTCTTGTAACAAAAGTGCGTGCCTATGGAATATGGCCTCAGTTGTACTACTGGATTCGTGATTTCCTGTCAGAAAGGTCACAGTTCGTAATAATAGATGGAAAGCCATCGAGTAAAACAGAAGTAGTATCCGGCGTCCCCCAAGGAAGTGTTATAGGCGCTCTATTGCTCCTGATCTGTATCAATGACATATGAGGCAATCTGAGTGGCCCTATTAGACTGTTTGCAGGTGATGCTGTCATTTACCGTCTTGTAAAGTCATCAGATGACAAAAACGAATTGCAAAATGATTTATATAAAATATCTGTATGGTGCGAAAAGTGGCAATTGACCCTGAATAAAGAAAAGTGTGAAATTTTTCACATGACTACTAAAAAAATCCGCTAAATTTCCATTACGCGATAAGTCACACAAATCTGTAGGCTGTAAATTCAACTAAACACTTACGGATTACAATTACAAATAACCTACATTGGAACGATCACATAGATAATGTTGTGTGTAGAGCAAACCAAAGACTGCGATTCGTTGGCAGAACACTTAGAAGGTGCAACAGGTCTACTAAAGAGAGTGCTTACACCACGCCTGTCCGCCCTATTCTGGAGTATTGCTGTGCGGTGTGGGATCCGCATCAGGTATCAGATACCATAAAACTTCAAAGAATTTTGTATTATCGCGAAAAAGGTAGATAGTGCCACAGACATGATACGTGAACTGGAGTGGCAATCATTAAAGCAAAGGCGTTTTTCGTTGCGACGGGATCCTCTCATGAAATTTCAATCGCCCATTTTCTCCTCCGATTGCGAAAACATTCTGTTGGCGCCCACCTACACAGGGAGAAATGATCATCACGATGAAATAAGAGAAATCAGGGCTCGCACAGAAAAACGTAAGAGCTAGTTTCTCCTGCGTGCCGTTCGAGAGTGGAGAGACAGCTTGAAGGTGGTTCATCGAACCCTCAGCCAGGCACTTTATTGTGAATAGCAGAATAATTACGTTGATGTAGAATGTTACGGCTCTTAAATAAATGTAAACATCTCAAGATGGCAGGTACATAAAGTGAATGAACCCTGAAAAACGCATTTTTTGAGACACCATTTGTTGGCGTGGTGTGTCGGGATAGGGGTGCCATTCATATCAGTGCGTTACCCCATGAACATTAACGTCACGGAGCTGTAGCTTCGACTTTTGGAGCGCTGGTGTCATGCTACGAGACGAGGCGATCCGCGAGCTTAGGTATGTGAATTACATCTGCGGATCACCAAAGGTTGCCCATACCTGACCTAGGCGTTCTACGGGCGACAATGTGAGCGTACGTGGAAGTGTATCCATAAAAGACTCTTTCAGTTAAGCTATAATTTGCAGCAAACCACATAGCTGGAGCTGGTATAGTTCCGTAAAAATAAGTACCGTTAATAGGGAAAGGTTTTCACCCTGTATAATTTGTGATTTAAAATTCAGGGTCTTATGAATATACGAACACAGGAAGTTTTTTCTTTTTGTGTTAGGGATTGAGAACTTATGAAGTCAAGGTCACACATGAAATCCTCTTCATTTGGATTGATTGCTAATTTCGACTAATACTATAGCCATCTTCAGATAATAAAAAATTCTTGATTGTTGTTGGTATCATTAGGGCATCACACACTGTTAAATTGATTTTTAAGAAAGATTTTAACGATGTGTGAATCCATAGTGGCACTAACACCAATCAAGTAAGTTTTATGATCTTCAGATAGCTATATTGTTTGTCGGAACTAGTAATCAACCCAAATAAAGAAGATTTGATGTACGATCTTGACATCATGAGTTTTCAATCCCTCACAGAAATAAGAAGTTTACAACAGATCGCGTCTCTTCCGGCTGACATTGTCGAGAAACTTGGTGAAGAAAGTTTTAACAATCAATTTCTCCTTTCTCCTGTCCCATAAAAAGGTTTTATTGGTGATAATTGATCTTACCTTGCACGTAAATGTAATTTCAGAATTTTAAATTTACCCCTGTTACCCAACATTACCCCTATTACCCCGTGTTTACAGCTCCTAATGCAGGTGAGCTACAAGTGAATTCGATCAGCGTGGTTTCCCTACCTACGAGACTAACTTTTACCTAGGTTTCTTCGTATTCTAAATCTATAATAAACGGACGAGATCAGAGTGAGGCCATCAAGGGACCTTTAGGAATACAAAATTAAAGTTTTGTAAGACTGTAGCTCTACCAGCAGTAATGTATGGATGTGAGTCACGTGTGATACACAGGAAGCAATAAAGGCGTATGCACAGTACGGAGGTGAGGTTTCTGATAAGTTGAAACTAATTTGCATTAGTAATGGTTTGAACTTCGAAACAAAAACCTGCGAGTGCTATCTTCTCTGCACCACGTTAAACTATAACACCACCACAATGAAACAACACCTTAGTGTATTCCAAATTTTTTTTGTTAAATAAGGGTCTCCTAGTCATGTGAGAAGTTGTAAGAAGTAGGTTTCATACATGGAAATCCATATAACAGTTCCAAAACATTTATTCAAATTCAAATGCAACGCGGAATATTACTGCAGTTTGACTCTTGAAAAACAAAAACACGGAAAACTAACATGAAACACGGAAGCAGGTTGATTGCATTAGGAAAACTGAAAGAGGAAAATAATCAGAGTTTCTCATCTGTACAACTCGCAATTTTTAAATAAGCACGAAAAATACCCAATGAAGCCCACATCTAAAATGCAGAAACAACTTGAGAAATGCTTGCTGCTCGGAGTAGAGATTTTGAAATATGAAAGTAACACCTCACGCTGTAGCAAAAAAGCCACACTTATATTTTCAAACTGCACAGTCAGCATGAGATGACGGCCAGGAAGCGAATGATCAGAATGCTGGGAAACGAATCGTAACAAATCAAAGTTCTTAATCCTAACTTCCTTTGGAGGGGTGGCAGCAAGTTTGCAGTCAATTTTAGGAAGGTAATAGTATGCCGAAGCATAAAAATAAAGAACACTATAGAAGTTTTTCTGGAATGGCATACGAATGTGCATATAAAATTCTTTTAGGTATGGTACCGACTTTGATCGGTCCTTTATTATAGGCTGATGTAGCACACACTGTCTAATACGGCAAGCAAAACACAGGACTGAATGAACAGAAATACTGTTGAGATGGTGTCACGTTGCTCTTGTTTCATGGGAACGGAATGGTGGGATACTTATTGACATCTATAGAATGGAACGGAATACATACTTGCTACATCTACAGTATGCACTTGGAGCTCAGGCACCCTTGCCGTCACGCGAAAGAGAATAGCTCCTGGAAACTTAAACTTCAGAATACAGCAAGTAGATAGTACCGCCAGTTTTATGCATATAAATGAAATGTAACTCAGCCGATACTGAATCGTCAAGAGATCTATACTAGTCATGTTTCAAAGCGCCAGGCGATGCGAAAGAATGGACAGGAAAAAAAAAATGTTAATATGCAGTCATTAGGGAACAGGAGGTGGATTCCGAAACATTACCAGTAAAAATAAAGAAATACGAAGCAAAATGTAAATTAAACTCTGGAAGACCGATGAAAAGATAAACGTAACAGGCAGCAAATAGCTTAAAAAGGAAAATCAAGAAGAAGATGCTATCGAACTCTTTATGGGAATAAACACATTTCCATCAATGACGTGCTGCCTATCTTGCGAAATATAATCCAAACATAGTTTTAAGATTTCGTTCCTCTTCGCTAATGGTTTGAACCTGCTTTCTCCTTTCATAGTTCAGTACGGGTATTATTATCGTCAATAAATGAATATATTTCAGCGACTGCATTTATGGGTCTTTAATTGGTACAGTTTTAATATTTTGGTTTTCTCCACTGAACGGACAAATGTTCCCCTCAGTTTTCAACGTGGCTGATATACTACTCTGTCTGATCATGGCATGTGTTAATCTTCCTGTGGAAGGATGTGTTATCTCTGGTAATACTACACGCACGTAAAACTCTCTAGACGTAACGTGTCCTCGATTCCATCTAGATTTGTGGATGCCGCCATAAAGGAGCAGGTAAGCTTTTTAATGGGACTCGGACTGCAACGACGTTTATGGATAGTAAAAATTTTCTGTTCCGATTTGGACTAAAGATTGCTTCACCCTTTTCCATTGCTGAACATTATCTTATTTTACTGGACTTTGCATCATTCTTGTTCGAAAAAAGTGGCGGAAATAAACGACAAATTCAGAAGAACTGCGGTTATCAGCAGAATGCTAAACTGAAAGCGGCGGTGGAAGAGATTTATTTATGGAGGTCGGCTTGCTCCGAATTGTTGTTTCTAGAACACAAATTCTTTTGATACAGCGCTGTCCACCAAGCAACCGATTTACGACTTTATTTTCCGGCGTATGCGTTTCGCCTCTGCATCCCGTTGGAATATCTACAGAGGCGTAAACAGAGAAGCGCGCTAGACCATCAAGCTTTGTGTCTTAAATAAGGGGTATGTGGAATGTGGAAGCGAGGAAGACATTACATTAGAAAAACACAGGACAGCAGAAAAATATTGCAACAACGCATGCAGTGCGGGTGTCCTACGCCAAGATTTATATATCTCTGGAAACCTATTTTACACAGGGAGAGGGGGGCGGGGGGGGGGGGGGGGCAGTTTCTTATTCCCTGTGTCATATATAAGAAGAGTTCAAAAAATTACAGCCTGAAGGCGTTGCTGCAGCGTGTATGCAACGTAGCGTGACTCCGATGAGTATATATAAGCTCTGACATATAGGCAAGGTGTTGACGTCGTATTCATGTCATTACGACGTGCGGGCGGTAAATACAGATACGTGAACTACGGCGACGTTATTACTGCTATTACCAAATGCGTCCAAACAGCATCAATATGCTGTTATTCCTTCCATGGATACCGAAGGACAAACATTGGTATACATCCATGAAGGATGTGTACAGGGCAGCATGTCTGTCATTGTGGAATGGTACGCCAAGTTCGTTGATGCTCGCGATTTGACACAAGACACCGGCCCACCTGGAAAGCCAGAAAAAGTTACGCTAACTCAGCTGGGAGACACTCAAGCACCCGCCCTATAGACCTGATCCCTCTGACGCCTTTGATCCCTAAGAAAGGGTCGACGATTCCTGATGGACGAGGATGTACAGAAGGGGCCTATCGACTTCTTCACGCAGCGGGACACTGTGGTTTACCAAACGGGTATCTTCAACTGGACGCATCGATGCTTCAGTGATTACGGCGACTTTTCCTGATTGGCATACCGATTTTCAACTACATCGCCTTGGAACGGAAGCAAAAGAAACATTTTACCACACAGAACCAAAAAGTTCTTAAAGATATCTACTCCAGGATGAAAGTTTTAAGGGGCTATATCAGAATAGATAAAGAAAAGAGTTAGCTGCCTGGGATGAAACTGAAGTAGAATGGACAAATACTGGAAAAATCGTTAAAATACTGTAAACGAGACATTAGGAAAGAATAAGAAATATGGCCAGAGGATTGAATTACAAATTTGGTCAACAGAAATTTCAAAAGTAGTACAACAAAAAACAAAGAGCATATAAAAATATGTCTCAGAGCCTCCCCTGGAAAATAAGTAAATCTGTAAACAGAAAAGGAATTAGACAAAAGGATAGTGAAGAGAATCCACCAGCAAACATGGTACAGACAAATTGGACAAACAGAACGTGGTATTCATGGCCACCAACAGATAGGATACAAATTTTTTAAAACATTAAATAAAACACAAAAGGACACAATTCTTTTGAATAACATCTCGAAAGAAGAGTGGATTAAATGTTATAAAAACCTGTAATATGATGTTAACATGGGAGAGAAGAAAGAAAAAAGATCTAAAAATAGTAGTAAAAGAGCTAAATATCACAAAAATAAAAGAACTCACAGTAGCACTGAAAACCACAAAAATGGAAAAGCAATAGGTTTAGATGAAAATAGCGTTGAGTTAATTAAATACAGAAGATTGTTACTACATCTTAAATTGCAAAATTTGCTTAATGTGGACTGGAAACAAAATGATGTACCACGAAATTGGAGACAAGCACGAAAATATCGATGTATAAGAAATAAAAATAAATAAATGTGAAAACTACGGACGAATTAGCTTATTTCATAAAGTATATAAATTTCATACAAGAATTTTAAACGCAAGACTGAAAATACTAACAAGACATTTACGAAGGGAGGAACAGGTAAGATTTAGAAAGCGATGATCAACAACCGCTGGAGTTTTTATCCTACGACAGTTTATTTAACGATAGAGGTAGTTTAACAAAGGGACAAGTTTTTGAGAAATTTCTGTAACGAGGTTAGGGAAGAGTTGTGGATAGTAATGGAGCACAGAGATTTCCCTTTCCAGTTTGTATCAGCTACCAAAAACCTGTGCAGAGGAACGTAAGTAATATCAGATGTAGGGTATCAGCTATCAAAAACCTGTGTAAAGGAACATAAGTAATGTCAGATGTAGGACACATAAATACAGAACCGATACAAAAAAGTAGATGAGCGAGACAAGGCTGTACTACATTTGGTCCCCAGCGTTGTTCTACAATTACAGTGATGATACAGTAACTAGTTGGAGTTCTAGGACAAACTCGGGGCTACGTGTTTCACACACTCAGTGAGCAATGGGCCCCTGCAGTCAATAGAAAAGGTCATCATTACTTATCCAGGTATGGTATGGATGCTGTTTCCGCTGGGGAGCCCTTACACATGCTCCATACAGCTTCGATCGCTCTCCGTGAGATTTCGATATTTTTGAAGCCATGAAGAAGTTTGTGGCAGTCGATTTGCTTCCAAGAGGTGTGAGCCTGAGTAAAATCGTGGTTCCGTAGGGACCAGAAAACGTTTCTCCATGAAGGCATTGACACCCTTGTCTCACAGTAAGATAAATTTACTAATACACACATCAAAAAAAGTTTTGCATCACCCCGGTTCCCAGAACTCCTGAAGATAGACGTTGACTGTCGATATTGTATCAAAGACGCAGACCCTTTGACTGTTCAGAGATGTCACTAAACCCACCCAAAGATGCAACTAACCATGCATGAGCAGCGCCTATTTGACGGAGGGGATTCTACAGCCGATCACTTCCAGTCATTCCACCAGGAAGGAGGTACACGGCTCGTGATGTCTGTGGTTCAACCATGCCTAGACGGTCGATACCGCGGTTTGATTGAGCCCGTATTGTTACTTTGTGCCAGGAAGGGTTCTGAACAAGGGAAGTGCCCAGGCGTCTCGGAGTAAACCAAAGCGATGTGGTTCGGACATGGACGAGATCCAGAGAGATCCGTCGATGACATGCCTCACTCAGGCCGCCCAAGGGCTACTACTGCGGTGGATGACCGCTGCCTCCGGAGGAGGAGGAACCCTGACAGCAACGCCACCATGTCTAATAATGTTTTTCGTGCAGCCACAGGACGTCGTATTACGACTCAAACTGTGCGCAGTGGGCTGCATGACGCGCAACTTCTCTCCCGACGTCCATGGCGAGGACCTTCTTTGCAATAACGATACCATGCAGCGCGGTACAGATTGGCCCAACAACAAGCCGAATGGTCTGCTCAGGATTGGCATCACATTCTCTTCACCAATGAGTGTCACATATGCCTTCAACGAGACAATCGTCGGAGACGTGTTTGGACGCAACCTGGTCAGGCTGAACGCCTTAGGCACACTGTCCAGCGAGTGCAGCAAGGTTAAGGTTTCCTGCTGTTTTGGGATGGCATTCTGTGGAGCTGACGTACGCTGCTGATGGTCATAGAAGGCGCCGTAACGGCTGTACGATACGTGAATGCCATCCTCCAACCGATAATGTAACCGTATCGGCAGCATATTGGCGAGGTATTCGTCTTCATGGAAGTTAATTCGGCCGGCCGGTGTGGCCGAGTGGTACAAGGCACTTCAGTCTGGACCGCTACGGTCGCAAGTTCGAATCCTGACTCGGCATGTGTGACGCTTCAACGCAGTCCTTGCTATGAATTTTTTCGCTTACTTCACACATGAAACTGATTTTTTACGATGTATTGTCTAGTGTAAATATGTATTGTAAATACTATGTTTAAATTATGTAATATTTAACACTGGCAAGTCAGGGCATATTTAGTTAACGTTGAAGTCAGAGAGATTGTTTTGTCGCGCCTCTGGGCGCGGGAGCGCGCCATCGGGTAGTAGTAGCAGTGACGCCGTGCTCGGAATAAGTACTGCTAGTCCTAGCTGTGTTACATCTAACGGCTAGGGTGTGGCTCTAAGTACGGCGGGAAAGTAATGGTCGGCATATCTGGAAGCATGGCCGGGCAAGCTATTATGCATTAATGGGCATAGTGCTGAAGAAAAGAGGGCTTAAATGTGAAGCGCACTGTGGATCTAAGTCGCAACAGTAAAAGCCCGCTGCCACATTGTGTCGCTGCTGTGGACTTCCGTCGATCCACCGACAACGAGGGAAGTAAGATCCACGTAATTTTCGTAGGATAAAATTGTAGAAGGCTTGCCAGTGACTGTGCTTTTCTCTGAAGTTGAACAATTAATAAATAACAAGCACTTTATAATCGAAGTGTCGCAATTACATTCCACCCAACAATAACACCAAGTAGGTTCCTTCCAATCCTTACCTTATTGAACAGTGTGTGTCACGCCATTATCAAGAGAAAATATGTTAATTATCAAAATTATTTGCATAGACGGTGAAGAGTAAATTTCAAACTGGTTATCGCACTTAATTGTTGCACTTAATAAGCTTACGCCAACTGCAGTAACGTAATAATAGACTGAAGTAATAAATTTGATTATTAAGATTTATTTCAATGCATATGCAGCTGAAGTTAATTCAAAGATATTTCATGAAACTACAAAGCTTATTCCACCTGACAATCCCCCAATTAATGAATTATTATCAGTCGAAACATAGTTAATCAATTATTGGCAATATATTTCATTATCAGTAGATTAAACTGTGCAAAGTACCTAATTTTAAAGACAGAATGACAGTCCATTATTCAAAATCTCGATAGATAATTATCTGTGTTGTCGGCATTGCACTTAGCTGACAAATTATGAACAAAATAAGTGTAGTTAGATTGTTATGACATTGTTTTATATGACTACTGAGCCTTACGTAAAAGTCCCCGTTCCACCTGCTGCGCTACAAACAAATATACTTTATTTTTGACACAATTATTCACGTACTTAACAGTACTGTCGCTCATCAGTTAAGCTGGCGACCGATTTTTTTAATTGATTTTACAACTTAATCATTTCTTTCGGCAAAATTTCCACTGTCAAAAATTATTTCCACATTATTTCCATTATTTCATTTACCGATCGTTATTGAATGAAATTACTCATACAGTAACGATCAAGTTATAACGTCTCCTGTTTCCCGCGGAATAATCATTATTTACTTCGGATTCGGATGCCTTATCCCGACGCGAGTCAAAATTCATAATTAACGGTCATTGTCAACTTGTGATTTCGCAAATCCCGGGAAGCAGGGAGGTGTTATACGTGGCGACCGCAGTACAGGACATTTCCCATCTTGGAATTGTCCAGCAGCCCGAACCTGGCACAATTAGAATTCTTTAAAAAACTAAAAATTATCAATGGAAAATTTGGCTGAACAATAGCAGTATGTTAAACTCGACAATGCAAGTGGAACGGAAACTACAAAGGCCTGAGTCAGGCTCAGCATTGTTTGATGCTGAAATGAGTAACGATAGTGGGCTAGGTAGCTCAACTAATACAGAAGGTATGAGCCATGTAGCCATTAAGCAAGAAATCAATGACTCATATCGAGAAAATTATGAAAATATTTTTGCTGCGGATAATAATATTAATGAAGTTGAGACAGGTATGAAACACGTACCAGGTGTGACGGACATTGTTAAGCAACCAGTAACAAATACGGGAGGTAGTTTGGAATCTAATAATTGGGAAAAATTATTTCAGATGACACGTTCGATGAAAAGTGAAATGCATAATCAGATGGGTTCGATGAAAACTGAAATGAAAAATGATCTGAACAGTGTGAATAGTAATATGGGTTTGTCGAAAAGTGAACTTGGTGGGCAAATTAAAACTTTGGCTACGAAAATGGACGAAAAATTAACCGAAAAAGTTAATGAGTTAGAAAGTAAATTTGATAATAAGATGGAAGCATTAAAGAAGTCAGTCAGCAATGAAATTAAAAAGCAAAGAGAGGAATTGTATGACGCGGTTAGCAGTAGGCTTACGGGCGATGTCAATTCAATACGTAATGATCTGAAGGAAAAAGTAAACCAGGAAATTGAAGTGGTCACTGACGAACAAGCAAAAATCCGAAACAAACTAGATCGTTCAGTCAGTACCTTGAAGGGACAGATCGAAAAGGTTCAGGATGACACAGAAAAGAAATTAAATGAGACGGTAATCGCAATTCATAAGGAAGTACAGGATAAAACGCAGCGTGAACCACAAACTCGTAGAGTTTAAAAATACAGAAGTAGAGAGTTTGAGGTCCGAAACCAATAGAATTAAAGAGCAAGTGAAAAACTTAGAAAATGTAGAAAATTTGACGACTACATTCGCGTTGGGTGGGGCATACCCCAGCCATGTGACTTTTGAAATCGAGAAATTCGATCCGAAACGAGGGGTCCACCCCGTTATATTCATGGACGCGTGCAGGAAAATAGTTTCGTCCGCGTTACCCGGAGAAGACAGGATTAGAATTGCGAGAAGTGAATTAATCGGAGGCACGAGTAGCTGGGTCGCCCATGCAACGGATAATTGTCGGACATTGGAAGAATTTCTAATTAAGTTCGAAGATAAGTACTGGTCCGCGGATAAGCAGGACGAAATTTTGCAAGAATTTAGCAAGCTTCTACTTACCGTCCAAGCAAAGATACAAACATGAAGTCATACTGTGAAGACTTATTCAAAAGCCGGCCGCGGTGGTCTAGCGGTTCTGGCGCTGCAGTCCGGAACCGCGGGACTGCTACGGTCGCAGGTTCGAATCCTGCCTCGGGCATGGATGTGTGTGATGTCCTTAGGTTAGTTAGGTTTAAGTAGTTCTAAGTTCTAGGGGACTTATGACCTCAGATGTTGAGTCCCATAGTGCTCAGAGCCATTACATTACTTATTCAAAAAAGTCGAGTACGTTCAGGGACGGATGTCGGAAAAAAGTATGCTGAAGATACTACGCGGAAAATTACGGTGGAGTGTCCGAGACTACTTAATGAAGGAAAATAGTAAAATAGCCTTTTTGAAGAAAGTTGGTGACATTGACGAGTGGTACCGAGACGGTGACAATCGGTTCCACGGCGGTCGAAATAATCAGAGTAGGAACAATTATGAGAGTCACCGAAATAACGAAAGACGTAATGAATATGACGTGAGATTTACTCGAGTAGACCGAGGTAGGAGAGGAAGGGGTGGTCGCGCGCGGGGAAGCCACAACGGGCAACGTTTTGATCACCGTTGTCCGGAAAACGAACAGCCGCAACAGTGACGGGGCAGACTGGTGCGGGTGGCGGTGCGCGGCCCCGACCAAAGAAACAATGCAACTGTTTGAGCGGCGAGGACACAGACAAACGCGAGCGAGTTTACGTAAGAAAGCAAAAATATGAAAAACAAACAGAGGGTAATGACCTAAGTATACGGGCTGTGTCGCTTGCGGTAGTAAACAAGGCTAGGAGCGTTGTCGAAGCGACACCAGGTGCAGCGCGTACGGAAAGTACGGCGGCGCCGGCGAGAGGTCAGTGTCCGGCCGAAAAGCGGCATGTTGATGAAGCGAAGCAATTAGTCAATGAAGGGGGATGGCTACTACAAATGAGCAAAATGTATGAGGGTGTAGAAGAATGGAAAAGGGATAGAAAAATAGTTTTTAGTGGAGGAAGAAGGCAAAGGGTGAAGAGTAGCAAGGAGGCGAACGATCTTACAGAGACGCTGAGTGGATGAAATGAAGTTAATAAGAATAAAATGGATAATAGTGATGAGACAATTTACGTTAGTAATGATGAAGGGGCACGTGACGTGCGGGTGGGTGAAAGTAGTTGGAATGCCATTTCCGAGTCAGCCGAATTCGACGGATCTGACGTAACTGACGAGCGCCGTTCACTGCCGACCGAAGGTGCAACTTCTGGCAGCGTGATGAGTTTGGTGCGCGAAACAAGCGATTACAGCGAATACGAGGTCAAAGCAGATGTGATATACCCAGGTATTAATATTAGTGAGAGTAAACCCACCAAACGGTTCAATACAGATGACGTAAAGCATATTTTGTGTCAAACGAAAGAAAGTAGTAGGGGAAGAACCAAAAAAATCCCAGATAAAATAATTGAGAGAAACGATGCTTTATGGAGTGATTTCGAAGTTGAAAAAGATATATTGTGGAAAGAGAAAAGTAAGGAAGCAAAAACATGTGACCAGATAATCATACCTAGTAAAGTATACGGTGTGGAAGTTCAAGTTTTGATTGACAGTGACAGCCAGATTAGTGTAATCTCGCCGTCATTTTACGAACGGATTAAGGCCGTAACGGAGGTAGTAGAAATGCCTGTTACGGGAATAAAAGTGATAGGTGCTACAGGTGTCTGTAGCAAACCAATTAAGACGCAGGTTCTGATGCAATTTTGTATTAAGGATGTTCCGATGGAACACGACTTTTTAGTAGTACCGCAATTAAGCACAGAGATGATTGTAGGCATGGATTGTATGACGAAGTGTAAAGTGATTATAGATTGCGACAGAAAGATTATAATGTGTTTGGTAGGAGAGTTTAAATTAGAAATGAGTTTTGTTGATGCTGATCAGGAAATTGACATTAACGAGACGAGATTGAACATAATTACATTACCAATGAATGAAGGTCTGAGTGGAGGGTCAGAGTGTTATCATGTTAGGAATATAAACATGATATCGCCGTCTGACGACGAATTTGCAGCGATCGTCGAAAATACTTCGGGAGTCACTAACGAACAGAAAATTCAATTATATGACATTTTAATTAACAACGAAGAAGTATTCTCGGATAAACGAGGTCGCGTGCGGGATTTTGAATATAATATCGATACGATTCCCCACGAGCCGCTTTTTGGTCCGGTTTATCAGGTGCCGATAGCTCGGAGGGAAGCGGTGCAGAAAGAAATAAACCGCATGGAAGAAGGGGGCATTATTGAAGGTTCTAAGAGCCAATCTAATAACCCGCTCGTTTTGGTCAATAAGAAAGACAATAGCATCAGGATTGTGATCGACGCCCGCGAACTTAACAAAGCAGTGAAGCGTGAGACGGACCGTCCGGAATGTTTAGATGATGTGTTGCAGAAATTTCATAATGTACGGTACATGACAACCCTCGATATGACCGCTGGATATTAGCAGATAAGCCTCGAAGAGGAATCACGGAAACTGACAGCATTCCTATTTGCAGGAAAGTGTTATCAGTATAAAGTTATCCCCCTCGGCTTGAACACGTCTGTATCGGTGTTTATCCGAGCGCTCGACAGTGTACTGGGAAAAGAACTGAGTTCCCGGATTACAATCTATGTTGACGACCTGCTGATAGCGACGTCATCATGAGAGGAACATTGCGAGCTTTTGAATGAAGTATTTCGAGCATTAAGACACGGAGGGATGACGTTGAAATTAAAGAAGTGCGAGTTTGTGAAGAAGCAAATTGAATTTTTAGGCCACATTATAACAACTTCAGGAATAACCAAAGATAGGAAAAAAATGGAGGCGATAAGAAATTGTCTGCCACCGAGAACAAAAAAAAAAAAAGAAAAAAAAATTACGAGCTTTCCTAGGTCTTTGCAATTTTTATCGTAAATATGTTGAAGGCCAAGCGTTCAATAATCACGATTTGTGCGACTTGTTAAAGAAAAACAGTGACTTTGTTTGGAACGAGAAGTGCCAAAGAGCTTTTGAGAGATTGAAAGATTAGCTTGTGAAGGAAATAGTACTGTATCACCCGGATTTAGCAATGCCATTTCACGTGGGGACAGACTCGTGTGATTATGGAATTGCGGTGCACGTTTTCCAAGAAGTAGGAGAAGGCGATACCAAGGAGTGTCGGTCCATTGCTTTTACGAACAGGACCTTGACTAAATACGAAAGAAATTATACCGTTTCAGAAAAAGAGGCCTTAGCCATTGTTTGGAGATTTTAAAAAATTAAAGGTTTTTTTATGGGGGCGCAAAGTGAGTGTGCACACTGACCATAAAGCTTTCACGTTTCTAAAAACGTGTCGTTTATTACACGACCGGTTGAAAAGATGGGCGTTGTACATCCAACAATTTGATGTCGAAATTTGTCATGTGAAGGGAGTAGACAACTGCGTAGCTGACGCGTTGTCAAGGTTACCGTATGATCCTGGAGGAGTAATAGATAAAGATAGTACGGAAGGTGTGCTGAAAGTTATGTATTTCAAAGACGTGGAAGGGAAAAAGAAGGTGGAGAATCTGTGTATGAATGTGCGACATTATCAGAATGAAGACGAGTGTCTGAAATTGGTAAAAACAGGTTACGACGCAAAAGATGAGAAAGGTGAGAAGTTGAGGAAATATTATAAGATATATAAGGGTATTTTATATTCACGAAAGAATACAGAAAGAGAGGAGTGGCGTGTCAGATGGCCAAGTAAATATGTGTGCGAAGTAATTGACTATTTCCACTTAGCGTTTGGTCATTGCGGGGCAAATAAATGTGTTGACAAAATATCAGAGTCCATTAGCTTCGATAATATGAGTAGGAAAGTGGCTGACAGAATCCGTACTTGTGACCGATGTCAGAAGGTAAAAGTAACGAATGCAGCCAGTCGCGGCCCTATGCAAAGTATTCAACCGAAGGATAATTTGGAAATCCTAGCAACGGACATTTACGGTCCTTTAACGAAGACATCTGGTAATTTTGCGTACATTTTGGTCGTGTTAGAGACGTTTTCAAAATTTGTAAAGCTATATACTTTGCGTAAGGCTACGGCCAAGGCAGTATTCAGTAAATTCAGCTAAGATTATTTCCTGAAGATAAGTGTACCGAAGGCGATATTGTCCGATAACGGACCGCAATTTATTTCCAAAATTTGGAATGAGGGGATGAGAGAAAGAGGAATAGAGGTTATTCACATATCGGCATATCACCCCTCCAGTAACCCTTGGGGGCGGTATATGCGAGAATTAGGACGATACTTTCGAACATACTGCCGCAACAACCACAAAGCCTGGAGCAGGTATGTAGAAGATGTTGAAAGGATTATGAATACATTATCTCATGAAAGTACAGGGTTCATACCAGAGGAAATTATGTTGGGTGTTAAATCCAAGAGCATTGCAGAGGAAATAATTGACTTTCCACCCAGACAAGATGTCGACATTATTCAGTAGCAAGAAATGGTGAGAAAAAAGATGAAGAAACGTGCTGAGGCTCGGATTAAGAGGCACGATGAGAATCTGAAGCCAGCAAAATTTAAAGTAGGAGACAAAGTCCTAGCGAAAACTCACGAAAAATCGAGTGAATTCGACAATGAAATAGCGAAGTTTAAATTTGATTATAATAGGCGTTTCGAATTGAAAGTATTCCCTACCCTAACGCTTTCTACCTAGTGTACCCACAGTCAGGCAAAAGGTTAGGAGTGAGGAACATAATAGACTTGAAGCTCTATCAGAGCATAAATGATTAAATTTTTTGCGTTGATGTATTCATACACTGTTTGATTGTGAATGGCTGAAGTCATTGATGTGGTATGAAAAGTATGTGCGTATATAACGGACACTAATGTAAATAGTAGACTACAGTAATGAACAAGATAATTAGGTTTTATTTTTTAGCTATAGGATATGTTTTGTGATTTGTAAAGCAAAATGAAAAATGACGTCTAATGTAATTAATATTAAGAGTGTACACTGTGTATTGGCAGTAAATGCAAATGGACTAAGACTGTTTATTTAAGTTACAGGAGGATATACACATTAAAATGAACACTAATTAAAGTGCAGGAAATGATAGTGGTGAAAAAGGTGCCTATTGGACATGGATAACATGCGGGCACCCAAAAGATAAAAGTTGTGTAACAAAAGGAGTGCACAAGCCAGTGCACTAGCAATGTCATTTTCGTTGCTAACGGAGATTTAGAAAAGTTGTGGGCATACAACACCTACTAGCACAAATGTGTGTGCAAATTATACAAGTGTAAATATGTGTGTTGTAATTTTGTTTAATTTCAGGTGGACACAGTTATGTTCAGGCTGTGTGAATTAGTTAATATGTTCTTTGGTGTAGTGCTAATTTTTATTGCTGTTGAATGGACACAGTTATCCACAGGCTGTGTGCATTACTTAGTATATTCCTTTGTTGTTTACGTGATAATTGGTTAAAACGGACACAGGTATGCTCAGGCTGTGTGAGCTAATTAATATGTGTTTTTGCTTAGTGCCACTATAGTAACGTTTAGGTATGGACGCAGATGGTATATACTGTGTCAGCTAATTAATAGGGTTTTTATCTGGTTGTGGTACAGTCTTACCATTTAATTAATATGAAGTGATGATAAATTACTGTACCCACAATATTTACTATTATTTGTTGTAATTTGCAGCTAATTGCTGTACTAAAGAAATTTCGAATGGTGTAAAAAATAGTGTACAAGGAAAATAATTAATGTAAAGGGTGTTTTTTAATAATTATGTATACAAAAGTATTGAATGTCACAT
This sequence comes from Schistocerca americana, assembly GCF_021461395.2. Taxonomy (NCBI): domain Eukaryota; kingdom Metazoa; phylum Arthropoda; class Insecta; order Orthoptera; family Acrididae; genus Schistocerca; species Schistocerca americana. The sequence goes on along the minus strand of NC_060120.1, from coordinate 223,356,456 downwards.
GTGTCATAGGTTAAGTTTTACGGAAAGAATGAGTAACTAATGTAAATTTATGTAATGTTTTGAAGTGTTCTGAACGCGCAAGGGCTGGTTGTTGCGTTCTGGACGTTTCGTTGAGTCTATATGTGCTGATAAAAATCAACGAAACGTGGGGCATATGTGACGCTACAACGCAGTCCTTGCTATGAATTTTTTCACTTACTTAACACATGAAACGGTTTGTATACGATGTATTGTCTAGTGTAAATATGTATTGTAAATACTATGTTTAAATTATGTAATATTTAACACTGGCAAGTCAGGGCATATTTAGTTAACGTTGAAGTCAGAGAGATTGTTTTGTCGCGCCTCTGGGCGCGGGAGCGCACCAGCGGGCAGTAGTAGCAGTGACGTCGTGCTCGGAGTAAGATGTACAGTCGAATGCTGCTATTAGTCCTAGCTGTGTTACATCTAACGGCTAGTGTGTGGCTCTAAGTACGACGGGAAAGTAATGGTCGGCATATCTGGAGGTATGGCCGGGCAAGTTATTATGGATTAATGGGCTGAAGAAACGAGGACTTAAATGTGAAGCGCACTGTGGGTCCGAGTCGCAACAGTAAAAGCGCGCTGCCACATTGCGTCGCTGCCGTGGACTTCGGTCGATCCACCGACAACGAGGGAAGTAAGATCAACGTAATTTTCGTAGGATAAAATTGTAGAAGGCTTGCCAGTGACTGTGCTTTTCTCTGAAGTCGAACAATTAATAAATAACATGCGCTTTATAATCGAAGTGTCGCAATTACATTCCACCCGACACTAACACCAAATAGGTTCCTTCCAATCCTTTCCTTATTGAACAGTGTGTGTCACGCCATTATCAAGAGAAAACATGTTAATTATCAAAATTATTTGCATAGACGGTGAAGAGTAAATTTCAGACTGGTTATCGTACTTAATTGTTGCGCTTAATAAGCTTACGCCAACTGCAGTAACTTAATAATAGACTGAAGTAATAAATTTGATTATTAAGATTTATTTCAATGCATATTCAGCTGAAATTAATTCAAGGATATTTCATTAAAATACAAAGCTTATTCCATCTGACAATCCCCCAATTAATGAATTATTATCAGTCAAAACATAGTTAATCAATTATTGGCGATATACTTCAATATCAGTAGATTAAACTGTACAAAGTACCTAATTTTAAAGACAGAATGACAGTCCATTATTCAAAATCTCGATAGATAATTATCTGTGTTGTCAGCATTGCATTTAACTGAGAAATTATGAACAAAATAAGTGTAGTTAGATTGTTACGACATTGTTTTATATGACTACTGAGCCATACGTAAAAGTCCCCGTTCCACCTGCTGAGCTACAAGCAGGTAAACATTATTTTTGACACAATTATTCACGTTCTTAACAGTACTGTCGCTCATCACTTAAGCTGGCGACCGATTTTTTAAATTGCTTTTACAACTTAATCATTTCTTTCGGCAAAATTTCCACTGGCAAAATTTATTTCCAAATTATTTCCATTATTTCATTTACCGATCGTTATTGAATGTAATTACTCATTCAATAACTATCAAGTCCTGTTTCCCGCGGAATAATCATTATTTACTTCGGATTCGGATGCCTTAGCCCGACGCGGGTCAAAATTCATAATTCAAGATCATTGTCAACTTGTAATTTCGCAAATCCCGGGAAGCAAGTGGGTGTTATACATGGATATGTGTGATGTCCTTATGTTAGTTAGGTTTATGTAGTCCTAAGGGCTATGGGACTGATGACCTCAGATGTTAAGTCCCATAGTGCTCAGAGCCCATTAGACCTATTTGACGTTAGTTCGCGCCCACATCATGCACATCTTGTGAATGACTTCCTTAAGGATAACGACGTCGCTCGACTAGAGTGACCAGCATGTTCTCCAGACATGAACCACATCGAAAATGCCTGGGATGGACTGAAAAGGGCTGTTTATGGACGACGTGACCCATCAATCACTCTGAGGGATGTACGCCGAATCGCCCTTGAGGCGTGGGACAATCTGGACCAACAGTGCCTTGCTGAACTTGTAGATAGTATGCCACTGGTATGCATCAATTCAAGAGGACGTGCTACTGGGTATTAGAGAACCAATTTGAATAGCAGTCTGGACCACCACCTCTGAAGGTCTCGCTGTATCGTGATACAACATGCAATGTGTGGTTTTCATGAGCAATAAAAAGGGCAGAAATGATGTTTATGTTGGTCTCTATTCCTATTTTCTGTACAGGTTCCTGAACCCTCGGAACCGAGGTGATGCAAAACTTTTTTTGGTGTGTGTAGTTAAGCCGTGGCGGTTTTAATCTTGGTGGTACGGTAGTCCAATGGCGCCACTAACAACTTTGGTTGCCGATATCGATTCGATCGTGTGTCCCGAACTGACGTCTATGGTTGAGAAGCGTGTTGTTGGTTTTGGCGGGGTTTGGAGGATGAGTTGGCTGTCAAATGGCTGGTTTTGGCGGACCCCGGCTGTTCGGCGAGGGTTCCGAGAAGCCTGCCCGGCTCGCTGAAGGATTGGTAGCTGCTGGCGGCGCGAAGACCTACCGAGGTAGTGTGCAACGTGGTCGGCAAGTTTCTCGCTTACGCAGCACGCTTAGGCACCTCGACGATCACCTGTATGTGTTTGTGGCAATAATACCCTGGATGCAACCCTGCAAGTCACGACTCCTTCACACCTGAATGTAGTTAAGTGCTTTTTTCTAATTTTGAATACTTGAGGCCGTTAACGCGCCTACGAGCGATTGAGCGCATGACCATTGGTCAGTGTTACCAATTGCAATTTGTGTTCCAGGCCATATGTCGTGCAAGTATAAGAGCATTCCATGTTAATAAGTCCGATGAAGGGAATCAACTGTAACATGATCTGTGTGGTTGAGGCAAGGTAGTCTTGGTGCATGTGTATGTTTGAGTTATTGCATCAGCTGGCACTGGTATCTTCGCTTCTGAATAATAGTAATTTTAAGCAGTGTTAAATTTAATCTCTATTGGTACCCACTTTTGCCAGCAGTTCATATGTTTTTATTCTTTGGCCATTCTTATGTTAAGACTTATTTGTGCAGATTACTGTTCCCTTTTGACGTGTGTTGACAGGGCAGCCTTGGGGCAAATGACGCGTTCCTGTTCGCTGGGCCTGGAGCAGAGGCGTGTTTGTTGGCGCGGCGGCACTTCCGTTGTCGAACGGCGTCAGGGTGGACGGGCAGTCGGCCGCCCCTACCACTCGTGTCGTGGTGGCTCAAGTTAAGTAAAGCTGATCGTTTGATGCGTGCCGTGGTGGAGTGTCTCCGTTTAATCGGGATCCAGTAGTTGGATCTATTTTGCGAATTTAAATTCCCGAAGAGGTTAAGCCGTGTTTGCCAAGTCTGAGGTTCTTCCTCGTTATACATCTGTAACTATTCGTTTAAACCTTGCACTCTTTATTACTCCTTCTTGGCGCATGAAGTTTAAGACCTGTTACCTATCAATAAAAACTGCCAAATCTTACCTTGATCGACAGTCATTAGCTACTACACGTGTGCCGGCCGGGGTGGCCGAACGGTTGTAGGCGCTACAGTCTGGAACCGCGCGACCGCTACGGTCGTAGGTTCGAATCCTGCCTCGGACATGGATGTGTGTGATGAGCTTAGGTTAGTTAGGTTTAAGTGGTTTTAAGTTCTGGGGACTGATGATCTCAGCTGTTAAGTCCCATAGTGCTCAGAGCCATTTGAATCATTTTTTACCACACTTGTGAAATTTGGCTGCTCGTTCTTTGTTGACTGTAACGGTCGTCTGCTGTAGCTCTCAGCTTACTTTGAATTTTGGGCAATTGTGTATTGATTAAAGATTGTGTCAAAGTTTCTGCTGGTTTCTATGAGCTGGAAGTGCATTTCAACTGCATGTACTTCCAACTTACCTTGAATTCCGAGCAACTGTATGTTTATTAAGGGTTGTTGTTAATGTGTGGTTGGAATGTACGAGTTGGCAGTTATATTTAAATTTTGCACCTTCCCAGTTTGTCTGTTTTGGGGACTGTATATTTTATTGCTTAATGGATTTTTTATTTTTGGGTTGTGCATTGCTTAGCGACCTTCCAACAGCTAAAATCAGTGGCCTGTCATGTCATCATTCCTGTATTTGGGTGTGTGTTGTCCCATAGTGTAACGGTTACCTAAGCCTGCAAATGGTTAGTACGTTCAATGGCTATTATAGGAATTCATTTCGTTCATAAAACCATTTGTTGATCGTACTTGTAGCTATGCCCAGTTGGTGTGTCTTTTCTTGTTTTTGGGATCTTCCGATTTTCATGCTCTGCTCTTGATGGTACAATTATTTAAGTTGGTCTTTAATGAATTGATCCTGTTCAAGTTTTGGTTAGAATTCTTATTCTTTTAGGAAGCTTTTAAATTGTAATGAAAGTGTTATTGATAAGTAATAAAATGTTTTACATGAAACAACAAATGACGAAATATGTGGGTTCACCTTACATGACTTTTCCTTAAAGCTGTCACAACCCTAGTTGTGGCGATTACTTTTGAAATAATAAACAGTTTACTTTTTTTTTTCTTTTGCACCTGTCTCGTTTTCATTTGATTAGCCCTAATACTAAACAATTCGGTAAAGCTGAAGTCACTTCTATCTTCTGTAGATCTTACAAAGGGGTTTTCAAGACGAGACGAGTTAAAAAAAGGAATTCATCAACTAACTAAAAACGTACTGAATACAATATGAGAATATCTTCTAGTAAGCGTAACTCAATAATATTTTTTAGAAATTAGTCAATGAGCACTAGGGCAGTAATTAATGGAAAAACAACTGAGTAGGGAACCTATTTTAACCGTATGAGATGTAAAATATTCCTTGAGCACGAAGAAGGCACGCAGATTAGGTTGAAGAGATTTGGAAGTATATGTGTAACAATTAACAGAACTTCTAAGCATAGAAATGCGAAAGAAACACTACCAAAATTGTGTGAAACCGTCGCAATGCCAGCCATATTATATGGAAGTGAATCTTGCGTACTTTCTTAGACCGCTGAAGGATTATTAAGGAATGGATAAAATACGAAAATGAAAATATTCGAAAGGAGTTGAAAATCTGGAGTCTGAAAGGAAAAATTGGATAAAAATAACTCGTTATCCCTTAGCACTTCCGTATACCACGTTTTTGCGTATTGATTCTTCCTGAATAGTCTCTTGTACTTCACTCTATCATTCATCGCTACAATATTGTGATCTGAGTCTATATCTGCTCCTGGGTACGGCTTGCAATCCAGCATCTGATTTTGGAATCTCTGTCTGAAGATGATGTAATGTAAATCAAATCTTTCTGTATCATCCGGTCTTTTCCAAGTATACCTCCTCCTCTTGTGTTTGTTGAACAGAGTATTCTCTATTACCAGTTGAAATTTATTGCAAAACTCAATCAGTCTTTCTCCTCTCTCATTGCTTGTCCTAAGCCCATATTGTTCTATAACCTTTTCTTCTGCTCCTTCCGCTATAAGTGCTTTCCAATCCCCCATGACTGTTAGATTTTCATCTCCCTGTATGTGTTGTATTACCCTTTCAGTATTATCACGTACTTTCTCTGCCTCTTCACCTGCAGCTTGCGACGTCGGCTTGTATACCTCAACTATCGTTGTCGGTGTTAGTTTGCTGTCGATTCTGACAAAAACAACCCTATCACTGAACAGTTCACTGTAGCAAACTCTTTGTCCTCCCTTTCTATCCATAACGAATCCTACGCCAGTTATATTATTTTCTACTGCTGTTCATATTACCCTATACTCATCTGACCAAAAATCTTTGTCTTTTTTCCATCTCACCTCACTGACCCCTTACTATATCTAGATTGAGCCTTTGCGTTTCCTTTTTCAGATTGTCTAGGTACTCTACGACATTCAAGCTTCTGACATTCCACCCTCCGACTAGTAGAACGTTATCCTTTCGTTAATTATTCAGTATTCTTCTCATGGTCACCACTCCCTTGGCAGTCCCCTCCCGGAGATCCGAATGGAGGCTATTCCGGAAACTTTTGTCAATACAGAGAGCGTCTTGAGACTTTTTTGAATTACTGGCCACATGTACTGTGGATACACGTTATTAATCTTTAATGCAGTGATTTGCATTGCCTTCTGCATCCTTATGCCGTTGATCATTGCTGATTCTTCCGCATTTAGGGGCAGCTTGGCACTCCAAGGACCAGAGAGTGCCTGGAACCTCTGTCCGCTATTCCGCCCTCTTTGACAAGGTCGATTGAGGATTGAGGGTGATTTCTTATACCGGAAGTCTTTGGCCACTAATACTGACTATTAATCAAAATGTAAGCAGTGGTGGGTTTCGAATCAGGGACCGAGAACGTTTCGATTATTAATCAAAGACGCTTTCCCTAGACCACCCGCCAACTGCTCATAATGCCTTCCTTGCTTCTTCCGTCACTGTTTTTTTGCTTCCAAGGTAGTAGATTTCCTTATCTTCATGTATTTCGGGAGCAAAAATTCTGATGAACTTCTGTTCATTCCATTCAACAGATTCTGTAATTTTTTCTCTTTCACAGATGATAACAATGTCTTCAGCGAATCTTATCACCGACTTTATTTCTCCTTGAATTTTAATCCCACTCTTACACGGTTTTTTTGGTTCCGTCATTGCTTTTCGAAGTATAGATTCAACAGCAGGGGCGAAAGACTGCATCCTTGCCTTGCACCATTTTTAGTTCGAGAGCTTTGTCCTTGGTCCTCCAATATTATTGTTCCCTCATCATTCTTGTACGTACAGTATATTGCTCATCTTTCCTTACAGCTTACTCCTATTTCTCTCAGAACTTCGAACATCTTGCACCATGTTAAATTGTCGAACACTTTTTCCGGATGGTCGAATCCTTTGAACTTGTCTTCATTTTGCCGTAAACAAGGCCTTCGCCTGTTACTTCAGCTACCCGCTGTACATGGGTGTCTGCAAGTTGCTCGTGATCCTTCTCAACAGGGGACACCCCTTGGAAGATCAAGACCCCAACAGAACGGCGTACCCACCACAGCAAGTTGGTTTGCATCCAAAACACGCCAGTCCGTTTTGCCACTACGAGAAGCCAGTTATCGATCAGGGAACATTACCTTCGCCAACTTTGCCGCCCTTGGCACCGGTGCTCAGAGAAGGTATTCTTACGTGAAGCTCAGACTATCTACTGTGCTCAGTAATTGCCATCTTTTAACGACTGAAAGGACTGTGATTCTTCGCATTCCACAAATAGGTGCCAATGCGAACTGATCGCACGACTTACTCTGTGACTTTCGTTAACGTGATTCCCTCTGTGGAATTTATAATCTTTTGATTTATCAATCATTAATTCTAGTTAAGTTTGGTTTGCACTCAGGTCAACGAAGAACAAGTTTCTTTTCTACTTTCGAATTTGTATGTGAAATGAAAATAAATGTTAATTGTATACAACCTGGGACAATCAATTATTGATGTGTGCTACCACATAGGACAAACAAATTTGCCTACGAGAATGGAATAAAAATTTTTGTGTCCCATCATTTGTGATGTATTGTCTCACGTCAATTGGCAATGAGGATAAAAAAAATAATGTTAATCCACAATTTGCGACGGCTTCAATGTTTCATCCCATATCAATATAGTGCCGAGGATAAAAAATGTGTGTTTCGTTGCACCATTGGCGACGGCTTCTACGTTTTGTCCCATAATTTCGTGACGACTAAACATTCCTACCGGACGCAGTGTCACCTCTCGAAGTATTGTCCCATATCAGTTTTAGCGATAAGTCCAAGTACTTTTCAAGTTTCGTCCCTCTTTTCCATGGCGACATCGATAGACCTATCGTTTACACTCCAAATGTCGTCAGTGCATGCACAGACGTTTTTCAGACTTCAGTGCACATGTTTAGATGGTATAAACAAATTTTATTGTTCCAGGGAGGAACGCAAAAATAAGACGAGCTGAAGCACCAACTGCATAGCTTACAGTAACATCTGCAACAACAGACGATTCTCCTGTAAAATGTGGCCCACCTGGACGCTGCCCTACTTCAAATTTTCCAGCAACTGCGGAACCAACAGGATCTTCTGCTGTAGACGTTAGCCCTACACAGTTTCAAGACTTTGATGAGAAGATTGAGCAATGGTCAGCCTTCATCACAAGGTTGGAGCAACACTTTGTGGCCTCCTCAGTACTAGATGGCACCCAACAACGGGCTTTCCTCTTAGCCTCCTCTCGTGCTCACCTCTGTCAAGTTCTTCAACGTCTGAATCCTACTGTAGATAATTGTACAATTCCGTATCTCCTTAGAAATCCCTACTTACTGCCTATTATGTTTCGCGAACAAATTTCCTTGTTCAAGCACACCTTTCCATTCCCAAGCGGTCTTACACCATGCTCTTCTGTGCTCCAGTCCACAGTAACAATCCCAGTCGTGTTCCACGACACCACGACTCCCTACTGGTCCTGTCTACTTCCAAATGTCTTCATACTCAACCGCACGATACAGTCTCAGTGAGTCGGACATGACATTCCAGGGCTCTCAGCTCACTTTTCTTCATGGTAACCGAGCTGGGAACTCAAAGCGTTTCAGCTGCCGCAGAATCAGTTTATGCTCTCTGAATCCAATAAAATTACGTATTTCCACTACTAGATGCTGTTACACTCTTTCATTAAGCCTACTTCATTTCTCTGTAGCTGCTTTTCCAGCAATCAGTCTTTTTCCAGACAGTTTTCCCTCTGCTGCTTGTTTCCTTTTCTTCTTGTTCTTCCCTTCGCTTCTGGTGATTTATGCACGTTGCATCCGATCCCGCTACTTTCAGACAGAAAACTTAGCAAGATGCAGCCCGCTGGCCTGCGATCCACATCCATTTGTCCATAGAACATGAGACCTCAGCGAGATGGTGGCTTGACCTTCTACAAATTAGCCACACGTAGCTATCCCTTCGGACAACCAACATGGACCATAGATATCACTTCCCTGGCTCCATGGCTGCTCCTTCTTGGAAATCTACATGCAAAAAATCGTCCGCTCATGAGCATGCACGCATCACCGATGGCGATCAGCATGTCCAAAATAAAGACAGTATATTCTTTTTCTTTGCAGATCTGCTGAAGGCGGTTCCATTCTCAAGCCATCTACAGTTTTAGCAGCCACAGCAGCGCAGCTGATAGGTCACTCAGGCCCTTGAGTCTACAATTCCAGAGACAGAGGGACAGGGAGCCAGCCTCTAAGGGCATCCACACCTACAGACAATGATCACAAGTCCAAGCAGCCTCATCCGTCGATGTGGGACCTCAGTCACAGATATGACATAGCCATCTCACCTCTTGTGGGGAGGGGGGGGGGGGGAGCAGGATATCCAGCCAACATCAAGATGAGTTTACCATATTTCCCTGGGGTAACGGAACTCATATGCAAGACCTTTGCCTGCGAGGACAGCAACGCACTACACAGACTGGCTCTGCGGGACACACTCCATTGGCAAATCCAGACGTCAACGGTAGGGCGGCACAGGCTGGCCTGTGTTAAAAGCATGCCTGTCTGTTTTGAAGAGCAGCTCCAGGCGGCAGCACAGAAACATGCGATACCAGCTTCGCCACGACAGTTAGTCCTCGAGGCCAGCAGTGCAAGCATTCTAGACGACAGCGACAGAAGTGGAAGGAGTACTTTGTTTCCACCGATCACGTGCTATCCAAGTATCAAGTAGATACCACACCGCTGGGCATGTATTTAGGACATGGCCCAACAGCTCTCTGGCAGTTCAGTTCACTGAGCCGACGCAGAACGATTTCCAGGATCTACCACACTGATCCTGTAGCCGTCCAGTCCTCAAGATACCTCACATCAACCACTACGAACAGCCAGGCTGCCATCATTAACGATGGAAGCGACTTCGACTTCTTGCACTCCGTAATTAGATGCCAGTGCTAACTGGCCGTAAGGCTCATTCTGTGAGACCGTCACCACGATTCCTTTCTGTGGAACCTAAAATACTTTGGTTCCTCGGTCATTAATTCGTGGTTAAGTTAGATCTGTACCCAATCCAACGATGGACTTGTTTTCTTGTTCTTTTCTATTTTTATGTTTAATGAAAATAAACGTTAATTACATGTGACCTTGGACAATCAATTATTATTGCGTGCATCAAGCAGGATGAATCAATTTACTTCACACGTCACGACTGCCTCTCTGGCGCCTTTCTATTTCCTAAAACCAAACGGATCTTCATCTAACAGATCCTCAGTTTTGTTTTATACAGACGGTACATCTGATCATCTTAAACATATTGTGGCTGATATAAAGAGCTGATGTTCCTGAGTGTGATACGCGTTTCCACTTCTCGCCACATTTGGATGATTCATATGTGGAGGGACATAGGCGAATATGACAGTTTTTTTAGTCCAGGATGTGGAGAGGCATAATGCTGCATGAGCATAGTGACGTCGAAATATTTGAATACGGTACATTCAGCAAAAAAAAAAAAAAAAAAAAAAAAAAAAAAAAAGGATCAAATAACTCTGAGCACTATGGGACTTAACTTCTGAGGTCATCAGTCCCCTAGAACTTAGTAACTACTTAAACCTAAACCTAACTAACCTAAGGACATCACACACATCCATGCCCGAGGCAGGATTCGAACCTGCAACGGTAGCGATCACGCGGTTCCAGACTGTAGCGCCTAGAACCGCTCGGCCACTCCGGCCGGCTACATTCAGCAGACAGTGTCATTGTGACACTAGACTCCCTCCACATGCGCGCATTTTAAGGGGTGATTTCAGCCCTGAATTCCTTTTCTTGGATGGCAATGCGCGTCTGCATCGATCTGCACAGGTGGGGGAGGTCTTGAAATGAGAAAATATTCGGCGAAGGAACTGGCCTGCCTGTTCTTCCGACTTAAATCACACCGAGGATGTGTGGGATGCTTTGGGTGACGCAATGAAGCACGCCCACATGCAGCAACGACTATCCAACAATGGTGAACCGCGCTGGTTGAGGGATGTCATACCCTACCACAGGAATTCCTCACCAACCTTGTGGTATGCACGGGAGCGCGTTGTAGAGCATCCACTGCCGACCGTGGTGGTCACACACACTATGTGCAGTCACTCGTAATATCCAGGGGATCATCGTGAACAACGGTGACTTCAATGTAATTATTGTCGTTGATTAAAAGAGTAATTTCTGTTGTAATTTCTGTTCGTCTCAATGCGTATTTCTTTCAGTTACGTTCTGTATTATACTGTACTAGTTCTTTTTATGTATAGTCCAAGTATCATCGGGCTTTATTACTTGCCAGTGACACATGATACGAAAGTTACTTTCGTCCTTAAACTTTGCATTCCAGTGTTTTTTATGACCGCGTGGTTCATAGCGTGTTGATCATCCTGTAGAACGCTACACAGCAACGATTCTGCTTGGCATGGGTTTGTAAGTTTTTAGTACGTTTCCAGAAGTACGTGCCACCACATGCCTATGCACGGGTCACGAAACTCTCGTAAAATACCAACCGGTGATTTTCAGCCTTGGGGCTGGAGCTCGATAGAGTCCCGAACTGTTCCATCAGGTTCAAATCAGACGACTCTGGTGGCCAGGACGTCAACGTGTATTTGCTATCGTTCTGCTTAAACCACTGCTGTGATGGGCAGTTGTCCTCCAGGAAGATGCCATCCCCTTTCGGGAAGACACGAAGTATTAATTTATGTTGTTGTAGTCCACAGTAACAAGAAGCCTTTGATTACCACAGGTTCTTCGAAGTTCAGGTGAAAATCCTCCAAACTGTAATACTGCCCCCACCCGTCAGCGCCAGTGGCGTGCTACTAGTTTGAGCAGCCTTTTGTCTGTATGGTGGCGTATCCGGACAGGAGCATCGGCCAGGTGTAACAAGAAACGTGACTCGTCTGACTGGGCGAAACGTTCTCACTACACCAAGTAGACAGGAGCGAGGACAAGATGTCAAAAGGCAGACTAACAATTTTCAAAAATTTATTAAAACTAAACAGTAATTACACTTTTCTAAATTTTTAAATCCGAGTGGACGAATTAAAAAAAAAAGAAATTATAATCGTTTACAAGAGCATTACTTTTAGTCAGTTGAATTGTAGCTTGATCTGCATGCGTCGATGTCATAGTTGTGAACTGAGAAAGCGAAGATTTTAGGTTATCGAACTTCCTTACAGGAGTAATACGATAATTCGTAGCCAGAAAAGGATTAGCTTGCTACGTTAACTTGAACACGCCCACATCGAATCGTCTACTCTGTTGGCTAACGTCCGTCACTGAGTGGCTGAAGTCAGTGGTATATGAAGTGCACAAATTATTCACTCTATGAATCTTAACGACGATGGACGTGGTGGTATCGAGTAACTGACAGTATATGACGTTACTGCGCGCCGCGACACGCTGTTCTCATCTCGTCGTAGTCTTCTGAATTTCAGACTACTGATTTGTTGGTCTATTATGACATGTCGTTGTGTTTGGGTAAAGGTGTTGTGAGTCCGAAATAGTGTACTACTTGTTAACGTAAGGTCGCAAAAATTTTTAAATTTGTAAAGGATTGTTGCTGGCACCTGAGGAGATTGACTTCATACTATACGTTATATACACTACTGGCCATTAAAATTGCTACACCACGAGAATGACGTGTTACAGACGCGATATTTAACCGACAGGAAGAAGATGCTGTGATATGCAAATGATTAGCTTTTCAGAGCATTCACACAAGGTGGGCGCCGGTGGCCACACCTACAAAGAGCTGACATGAGGAAATTTTCCAACCGATTGCTCATACACAAACCGCAGTTGACCGGCGTTGCCTAGTGAAACGTTGTTGAGATACCTCGTGTAAGGAAGAGAAATGCGTACCATCACGTTTCCGACTTTGATAAAGGTCGGATTTTAGCCTATCGCGATTGCGGTTCATCATATCGCGACATTGCAGCTCATGTTGGTCGAGGTCCAATGACTGTTAGCAGAATATGGAATCGGTGGGTTCAGGAGGGTAATACGGAACGCCGTGCTGGATCCCAACGGCCTCGTATCACTAGCAGTCGAGATGACAGGCATCTTATGCGCATGGCTGTAACGGATCGTGCAGCCACGTCTCGATCCCGGAGTCAACAGATTGGGTCGTTTGCAAGACAACAACCATCTGCACGAACAGTTCGACGACGTTTGCAGCAGCATGGACTATCAGCTCGGAGACCATGGCTGCGGTTACCCTTGAGGCTCCATCACAGACAGGAGCGCCTGCGATGGTGTACTCAACGACGAACCTGGGTGCACGAATGGCAAAACGTCATTTTTTTCGGATGAATCGAGGTTCTGTTTACAGCATCATTATGGTCGCATCCGTGTTTGGTGACATCGCGGTGAACTCACATTGGAAGCGTGTATTCGTCATCGCCATAGTGGCGTATCACCCGGCCTGATGGTATGGGGTGCCATTGGTTACACGTCTTGGTCACCTCTTGTTCGCATTGACGGCACTTTGAACAGTGGACGTTACATTTCAGATGTGTTACGACCCATGGCTCTGCCCTTCATTCGATCCCTGTGAAACCCCACATTTCAGCAGGATAATGCACGACCGCATGTTGCAGGTCCTGTACGGGCCTTTCTGGATACAGAAAATGTTCGACTGCTGCCCTGGCCAGCACATTTTCCAGATCTCTCACCAATTCAAAACGTCTGGTCAATGGTGGCCGAGCAACTGGCTCGTCACAATACGCCAGTCACTACTCTTGATGAACTGTGGTATTGTGTTGAAGCTGCATGGGCGGCTGTACCTGTACACGCCATCCAAGCTCTGTTTGACTCAATGACCAGGCGTATCAAGGTCGTTATTACGGCCAGAAGTGGTTGTTCTGGGTACTGATTTCTCAGGATCTATGCACCCAAATTGCGTGAAAATGTAATCACATGTCACTTCTAGTATAGTATATTTGTCCAATGAATACCCGTTTATCATCAGCATTTCTTCTTGGTGTAGCAGACGTAGCAATTTTAATGGCCAGTAGTGTACGTACAGGCTGGCCTAGAGGTATTAATTTTGTGAGTGTTCAACTGATCATGAACACCGTTTTCTGATTACTATGATGAGTGAAGTAGAGAATGAGGAAATCCTTGTTAATCCTGACATTGTAATTATCTTGTAACTTAGGACTCGCCGGGACTAACTGTTGTAACTCTTTTGCTTTCCAAGTGTTAATTAGTCTCCTTTTCAGATTGTGTACAGAAATGTCTGCCTTATGAGGTGTTGTATGAGTATTAGTGATCCCATAAATGTTTGGCTTTGAAATGGTCTGACGCCATTTGGCACCGACTGGAGAGCCACGGCTGTTTGGCAATACTGGGTCCGCAGAGAACTGGGGTCGCTTGATTGCTTTGATCGAGGTGCCGTTATGAGAAACTACCTTACTTCGGTGGAACCTGGTATTTTATAATAATTTAAACCAAGCCATTAAGTTTGATTGTATCATAAGCTTTGAATATTTACTTGCTTTCGAGGTACCTAAGTGGTATCTTAAAAATTTATTGTTTAATACTTACGGAGTTTGTGTAAATGATTGGCCTATGATTCGAAAAAGAACTGGGTACTTTTACCATAGTGTCGTAAGAACATAGAAATTTTACAAAGAGTTATTGTTGTGTAAATGTATGGTTCTTGTGAATGATTTTTAATCACCATGTAACTTTTCAAGTTAGACGTCCTTGCCTGATGCAAAACGAAGCAAATTAATGAATATAGCACTACGTTCCTTCATTTTACCCTATCCTTCCTCTAGCTGGGGTCTGTGGTCATAGGTTTTCTTTGATATTCGGATTTGATCCAAAGATAGTAGATAGTCATTCCATTTCTTTCTATATTGTTGGATGTTTTCAGCTATTCCTAGAACATGGGGAACTTCAAACAAACTCTCTTTAACTGCCATTAAAGAACATTATTAACTTTACAACTTTGATTGCTGACAGTTAAGTAATGTTAAAAATAAACAATATGTTCAAAGAATTCCAACAGTCTCCAAACAAGACTTTTTCTCCTTAAAACAAATAATTACAACTCACAATTTAACAAACGGGAGCTCTATAAATAACTCAAGACAGTTAATTAAATAACAGATACAGTCCTTGCGAATCTATCACAATCAAGGGATAAACAATAGTAGTAAACTTGTGGGGAGGGGTTATGCGCCACAATATTGGTTTAAGTTTTACAGTGCACTTGCTGGTCTTTCTCTTTACAATAGTCCGCTTCTTGACCCTTCTGCTTGGAATAACGTATGATATCAGTAACATAAACATATTAGCACCAGGCACAGACAAGAAGTCATAGCACTTAATTAAGATGTTTAGTAACGGCAAGAAACATTCATAAACCACCACACACACACACACACACACACACACACACACACACACACACACACACAGAAAATTTGCAACGAAAAGCAATTACAAACTTAGAATTACCTCTTGGCATTAAACGCCACAAACCCATTTAATTTTAAGGTTTTAATTTAGCCATCTGTGAATTAAGCGGATAGATGGTTGCTCCCTCTCATACCAACTTAACAAACCTACAATTTGAAGACTTACAGACACTTCAAGTAAGATGTAACCATTTGACTAATGCAGAAAAGAGCACCTGACTTTATGAAACATTTCCGGATTAGCAGCGGTGCAAACAGTTTAAGCCAGTTAGTCGTCCACACGTACTTAGTAAGTCAACAGCTGGTTCACAAACACCTCCTCGGTTTACGAGAAGCAACAGAATCAGCCCACTTAATCTTCCTGGAATTATAAGCAATTCAGTGATCACCCACACAGCTAATCTTTATATAATGGCGAGTAAAAGGAACTCCCTTTAACGCACAAAATACCTAGACTACAATAAAACGACAACAGCAGCACATGATAGTTCTTTATATACGAACACCGTACTAGATTCCAGACAGCTGAAGTTAAAAAAATTTCTTGACGGGAGAAAGAAGAACAGTACAACGAGAGCAAATTGCTAATATCAGATTTGTTAGACCAACCAGCACTTTCGTGACACATACGCTCAAAACAAACCGGTCACAGAATAGCATATAATAGCTTAACTCTACTCATACTTCTACTGTAACCAGGATGAGAGATACACATGGCTGGTAGGGCCTTCTGGAGTCGTAAAGGGAATGAGTGGTGGAGGCCGGTGCAGCAACACAGTGATGGCCCGGTATACGAGCAGTACGCGCTTGTTAAAGTAATTGTCTGGCGAATAGCACCGTCTGTGTATTGGACTATGTCAGTGCTTACCAGGATTGGTGGCTTAATCTGGATGCGCAGATATGCTTTAAACAGCCTTTCAGTCACCAAACCAACCAGACCAATAAACGGCCGCCGCTGTTTGTGAACACCAGTGCTAATTGGCCCCTGAGACCCTCGTCGGACTCGTATGCAGTGGCCACGCCGACTCCGCAGAATCACAGCAGACAGCACGCCGCTCACTGCACCACCCCCTCGCTCTCTCCCTCACTCTGCCAGCATCTGCGTGACCTGCCACCTCGCGGAGTATCCTCGCACCACCGCGGAAACAAACTTGAAGGACTCCAGAGTAACCGACACAGTGATCTCTATACTAACTGGATGGCCAACTTCGGCTGTCGCAGCGTGCCGTCGTCTGTTAGCGCCACCATATTGCAATTACGCAAGGAACTGGATGTGATATTTCAGTTAGAAAGGCGGCACTCGTTTTCGTTCGAAGGTATCTACATTCTTGACGATAGTAAAACTAGCTACGTTAACATTAAAGCAACGAACTGTCTATTTCTTTTTACGCTCATGAACATTAAAGTCTAGTGTAATATCGTAAATACACTACTGGCCATTAAAATTGCTACACCACGAAGATGACGTGCTAAACACGTGAAATTTAACCGACAGAAAGAAGACGCTGTGATATGCAAATGATTAGCTTTTCAGAGCATTCACACAAGGTTGGTGCCGGTGGCGACACTTACGACGTGCTGACATGAGGAAAGTTTCCAACCGATTGCTCATACACAAACCGCAGTTGTCCGGCGTTGCCTGGTGAAACGTTGTTGTGATGCCTCGTGTAAGAAGGAAAATGTGTACCATCACCTTTCCGACTTTGATAAAGGACGGATTGTAGCCTATCGCGATTGCGGTTTATCGTAGCGCGACATTGCTGATCCCAATGGTCGAGATCCAATGACTGTTAGCAGAATATGGAATCGGTGGGTTCAGGAGGGTAATACGGAACGCCGTGGTGGAACCCAACGGCCTCGTATCACTAGCAGTCGAGATGACAGGCATCTTACCCGCATGGCTGTTATGGATAGTGCAGCCACGTCTCGATCCCTGAGTCAACAGATGGGGACGTTTGCAAGACAACAACCATCTGCACGAACAGTTCGACGACGTTTGCAGCAGCATGGACTATCAGCTCGGAGACCATGGCTGCGGTTACCCTTGAGGCTCCATCACAGACAGGAGCGCCTGCGATGGTGTACTCAACGACGAACCTGGGTGCACGAATGGCAAAACGTCATTTTTTCGGATGAATCCAGGTTCTGTTTACAGCATCATGATGGTCGCATCCGTGTTTGGTGACATCGCGGTGAACGCACATTGGGAGCGTGTATTCGTCATCGCCATAGTGGCGTATCACCCGGCGTGATGGTACGGGGTGCCATTGGTTACGCGCCTCGGTCACCTCTTGTTCGCTTTGATGGCACTTTGAACAGTGGACGTTGCATTTCAGATGTGTTACGTCCCGTGCCTCTACCCTTCATTCGATCCCTGCGAAACCCTACATTTCAGCAGGATAATGCACGACCGCATGTTGCAGGTCTTGTACGGGCCTTTCTGGATACAGAAAATGTTCGACTGCTGCCCTGGCCAGCACATTCTCCAGATCTCTCACCAATTGAAAACGTCTGGTCAATGGTGGCCGAGCAACTGGCTCGTCACCATACGCCAGTCACTACTCTTAATGAACTGTAGTATCGTGATGAAGCTGCATGCGCAGCTGTACCTGTACATACCATCCAAGCTCTGTTTGATTCAATGCCCAGGCGTATCAAGGCCGTTATTACGGCCGGAGGTGGTTGTTCTGGGTACTGATTTCTCAGGATCTATGCACCTAAATTGCGAGAAAATGTAATCACAGGTCAGTTCTAGTATAATATATTTATCCAATGAATACCCGTTTATCATCTGCATTCCTTCTTGGTGTAGCAATTTTAATTACCCTTAGTGCATGAAGTACCTAAAAGCGAATCAGTATTTTTCCGAGGCGCAAGGAACAGTTTTATTAATATATGTAATACACTTATCAGTGGCGACATCATCTATGGCGTAGGAAAAAGACGTAATGGGATTTATTTAAACGTGAGTTTGGATATCCACAACAATATGCTAATTGTTGTCAGCCAACCAAAATTACGTGTGACACTGACAAGAAAATTGTTCTCTTCTTTTATTGAACTAATTCAGATGTACCAACGTGGAATTTGCGATGAAATCAGGTAGTTTAAAGTGCGTATTTAACTGAGAACTAACATATATAAACAGGTCAGTCAATCTGGGTAACTTTGCACCACTTTTTTCCCTCTTTTTGATATTACTGCACACACAGTCAACATCACAACAGATACTAAAATTTAACACGTACTGTTAAGGTGTGCTTGGCAATGAGGAAATATGCACTAGAGACCCTCTCTTGGAGTAAAATTTCAATGTTAATACTAGTACAAAATTACTCAGTCACCCTGGGTAACTTTAGTCTTAAAAATCATAGTATTTTTCCCATATATAATGTTCTGAATAAATTTACATCACAACAAAAGGAAATCAGGTGCTAACAAGAAGTAAAAACAGTGTTGATTCAGTTTCCAGGTTTACTTTGAATTTCTACAGTAGACTGTTCAGTTGTTATTCCAATCTGTCGCCTTGGTTGCTTTTCCTTGGGCATTAAATGCGTCGGAAACACCAACTGTGAAGGCACTGCATCAGGCTTGAGATGCCTTCTCGAAGTACCAGGCCATACTAAATAATCTTCTTCCAAGAAGTTATCTCCACACAATAAACTAGCCCTTGCAGGCCTGAAACCTTTGCGTTTAGTGGCAATGACCCACTGTTTCAGCAAATCGCCTTTTTGCAGAGGAAACGTGTCCACAACAGAAGACGCATTGTACCATGCAAGCCAACGACCAAGATATTTACGAGATTGTTGTCATTTCTTGACATTCAATTATTACCTGTGGAAGGTTAAATCACTTTCCTTGCTCCATCGGTTCGTACAGTTGTATCCAGAGCAAGAAATAACCATTTTACACTCAGAACATACACTTCGTTAACAGCAAGAGAAACTTTCTACCTAACTAAGAGATTATGGAAGTTGTAAACAACCAGTCCTGAAACGGCACGGATAAACGCTGTGATCAAAGACAGAAGATATGCATCCAGATAGTATAGAGATCACTGAACCGACACGCCGCACGCGCTAAAATAATTTCCCAGTCAGAGACCCTCAGACCAGCGTCTGTGATCGGCAGACTAAACCACAGACGACTGTCGATAGCCAGAGAGGCACTGCTCTGGCCGCGAAGCCACCGCGCGGCTCATGTATCCTTAGAAGTCTCGTTTCTGCCACTTCAGTTCTGTGTAATTGTATAGTAGTTGAAGGCCATACTTCGGATCCATACAGCAGTGAATAAAACTGTGGAAAACACCGTGTTGCTGGCATAGAGCCATTATTGAACCAGCTTTAGAGCCGGCCGCTGTGGCCGAGCGGTTCTAGGCGCTTCAGTCCGGAACCACGTGACCGCTACGGTCGCAGGTTCGAATCCTGCCTCGGGCATGGATGTGTGTGATGTCCTTAGGTTAGTTAGGTTTAAGCAGTTCTAAGTTCTAGGGGACCTCAGATGTTAAGTCCCATAGTGCTCAGAGCCATTTGAAACATTTTGAACCAGCTTTAGATTACAACAAACCTAGAGACTGCATCACTTGAACACTCGATCTGGTAATTAGAGTATTTGCCAGCGCAAGGGCAAAATTAGAGGAAAATAATCGGACAGTTCTTTGAAGAAAAATTAACGATAGATACACACGGAAGTGTTTATATATTACTAAAAGGAATATTATCAGGTACAAGAAATACCACAATCAGAAATAATGACCCAGCTAAGAAAAGAAAGGAAGTATATAGGTACATTGGAATTAATATCGACGAAAAACCAAACTTTCATGTAAACGTAGAAATCGACTCTCAGAGAAGCATTAAAATTCTAAACATAGTTGCAACAATTGGCCAAAGACGTTTTCACCTTACACTAAGTTTAATAAGAACGTAACACAAAGCAGTGTTAATCACTATGGTGGGCGACGGGTCGAGCGTCTCGGCGCACAGAGCCATAAAGGTAAGAACAGCACAGGCTCTACGGCGCCTGACAGGCGCGTATAGAACAATTCCGGCTGAGGCACTGCTTGTGATATTAGACATGCTTCTTCTAGACCTACTAGTAAGAAAGACAGCTGAAGGATATTGGCTACAAAGGACGAATATGATAAAGTTAAGGAGATGCTGGGCCCAAGAGCCACATCGAATAAAGAAATAAAGGCATGCCTTGATAGTGAACGGCAAGATATCAGGGTCAGGGCAGAAACAGGGAGGAGAACTTACTAGTTCCTTCCTGGCAAAAAAATGTTCCAGAATATCATACTTCTTTCCGACCAAAGGAGCATTCCATTACCATATCAGAGCTACTTCCTAAAAATACTACAACGCACCGTAGACACTTGTGAATGTGGGACAATCGGGGCCCCAAACCACATCATCCGGAGTGTGCCATTAGACGTGGACAGGAACATCTTTGGTAATAACATCATACCGAATGAGGAACTGAGGTATAAGATGAACTCACTGACAGCTAAAATATCAGCTTATGAATTGCAAGCCTACAAGGATGAGAGACAAACGAGAAGAGGCCATACATCATGACGAGACGCGCCACAACAGAACATCGACCTACACCAACCTCCCAGAAGCAGTGAGGAAATGAGACTCATGGAGGACTAGGAAGGATTTCCAGAGACCCTGACAGCCATCTCCCGATCTCTACACCTCGGGTGGTACAGCAGCACAGCCCCCGTGAATCATCAGTTGTGCCTCAGTGTGCTGGGGGCTTTTTTTTTCCTTTATTGAGTTTCGATTCCCCCCGAAGGCGGCGGGCTGGCAGCAGCTTAGTACACCGCTCTTCAGCCTACAGAATTTTTAAAACAGAAGAAGAAGATAATAAACAATAAAAGCAGGAGAAAAAAATGGTGACTTAAATTGTAAAGTGGTGGAAAATTGTGCAAGTTAAAACATAAAATAAAGGGTTGGTGATACTAATAAAATACACAGGAAGCAGACAGGTAAAACAGTAGACAGACAATTAAAAAAACACGGTGACAGTCTGATTTCTGTTCGCAAGAGATATAAAAATCACATCCAGCGACAGTAAGATTTCTGTTTGCGACACTTTGGAGCAGATACACAAGACTTAATACTCACTTAAAACACTGCACTAATAAGTTGGCACAAAGATGACACACCGCAGCCAAGGGCAGATGGGGGAGACCTGGACAGATGAGGGGAAAAAAGGGGGAAGGAGAGGAAAAACGAAGTGTGTGTGTGTGGGGGGGGGGGGAGGGAGGAGCCGACAGAGGGAGAGGACTCATGGGGGTGGGTGGGGGGGGTAGGGCAGATGCGAGATGGAATGGGGAAAGGCAGAGGAGGGGGATGCAAAATGACTCGGGGGAGAGAAGGGAGGCAGAGAGAGAGTAGGCAGGGACAAAATTGGATGGAAGTGGGGGAGAGGGAGCCAGGGAAAAG
This sequence comes from Schistocerca americana, assembly GCF_021461395.2. NCBI lineage: Eukaryota > Metazoa > Arthropoda > Insecta > Orthoptera > Acrididae > Schistocerca > Schistocerca americana. The sequence continues at coordinate 223,334,579 of NC_060120.1, read as the reverse complement.
GACAGAGGAAGGGAGGGGGAGATGAGGATCAGAGTAAGGAGGGATAAATGGAGGGAGAGAGGGCATCATCTGGAAGGGGGAGTCAATGGAAGCCACCTTGGGAAAGGAGATGAAGGGTGTAGAGGTGGAGGGTAGGGGGGACACAACGTTGAAGGCGCAGCAGAGGGCAGGGGTTGGAGAAGAGAGGAGCAACCAGGGGATGGGGGGATCAAGGCGGTGGGAGGTGTAGAGGATGTGGATATGCTCGACAAAAAGGAGTAGATGGGGGAAATGAATCAGGTCGTACGTGCCGAGGGCAAACTATACAGACAAATACGGAATCTAGCTTTCTTTCTGATACCAAGTACAACAGTGCAGTGTAGTTTAATGCAGCGCTCTGTAGTGTAGAGTTTATAGCATGGTAGTCCAGAATTTATAATTACAAAATCTGTGATCCATCAACACACCATAGTGCAATAGAACAAAAATTTAGAAATATCAGTTTCATTCAAAAGAAACCTGGTCAGTGTGTCTGTCTTTGCCTTACACATACCGTGGCACCACGTAACTGTGGGTATCGTGGCACCGTCTATTGGTAGAGAGACTAACGCGTGCGAACCGTTTGACGCTGCAACACGCCAGTGTGGTTTCAAGCTGAAGAGAAGGTGGTCCTCTACCTAACATGCTGGCGAGTAAGCAGGAACAACGAGGAGTGATTCGATTTTTCGTGGCGGGGGAGTTGGAGGCCGTGAAATGCATCGACGGATGAAGGCTGTGTATGGTGAGTACAGTCTGAGTCGTTCAAGTGTTGTGGAATGGAACAAACGATTCCTTGATGGGCGTGAGTCACTGGAAGACTGTGCTCATCCTGGACAAGCTCATCATGTCATCGCACCAGAAATGGTTGCAGAAGTGAATGCTTTAGTGTTGGACAACCGCAGAATTACCGTGGGCGAGATCCATCGGTTACTGGTTATTAGCGTGGGCACCGCCCACACCATCAACACTTGAACTTTCGAAAAATCTGTGCGCACTGTGTTCCCCACCAATTGACTGCCGAACAGCGCAGTACTCGAATGGCGCTGTCTTTGAGTCATCTGCAACGTTATCATGAGGAGGAATACGGCTTTCTGTCGCGTATTGTCATGGTGTCATCACTTTGAACAGGAAAGGAAGCATCAGAGCAAGCAGTGGAAAGATGTGACTTCATCACCTCCAAGGAAATCAAAGGTAAGGTCATGATGTCCTTTATTGACCACAAGGACCCACCGCTTGTATAGTTCTTGGATGGGGACCCACCTTCAATGCCCACCGTTATGAAGCCAATTTACAGGACATTAGACAAGGCATCGAGTCGAAAAGCCGAGGCATGTTGTCCAATGGCGTTATCCTCCTGCATGATAATTCCCACCCACACATGGTCAATGCGGTGAAGACGACATTGCGGTGGGAAACGCTGGAGCATCCACAGTACAGTCCCGATCTTTCACAAGCTATTCACGGACATCGATTCGCAACGGACGACGAACTGTGTGATTGGGTCCAGGTCGAGATCCGACAGCAGCCGAATAGCTTCTTCAAAGATGGAGTCGGCTGGCTAGTGTCGCAATGTGATAAATACCCCAACAGTTTTAGCGATTATTTTTGAGTATGTGTACTGTTTTTGAGCTAGTAAAAACCTTATTAGTGACCGGGTTTCATTTGAATGCCCCTTATATATACTGCAGTGTGGCATTTTCACTTCAGATACTACCACAAAGTGCTCCGAATGTATATCGTACCCTCCTTGTACTCTAGTATCTTGAACTAAACGTGTGGTTTTGTAATGTATGTACTATCAATTACTCACCTGCCCCTCTTTCACACCAGGTACACTAATGGATATTTTTATGTCCAATTAATTACCCTCTGCTTACTAAATGTTGCAAAGTCTGTTAACTGTTCACCGTTCCAATTCTTACAATCTTCTCCATTAGTTCCAACTATCCCTTTTGAAAGCGTATTTCCTAGCCCGTGTTAAAATGCCCAGCAATTATGATATGCTCTTAACTAAATGCATTATCCACCAAAGACTGTCGGGCATGGTAAAATTCGAGTGAGTCCTCTTTTCTGTCATTCTAGGTGACTATATTGCATTGACGTTGTTGCATTTAAGTTTTAGATATACAATTCCTTCATTAATCCAAGTGAGTTAACGTATTTTCTTTTTCAAACCCAGTTTCATCTTTATATCAACACCAGCTCTTGCTCTTTTCTCGTATCCACTCCGCTGTGCATAAAAAAAATAATCTGTCTTCCTACAGCTAGCAAAAGGAAGTACTTTCCGAAAGCTAGCCAAGCTTTGTACCTCCGATGTGCATCCAAACATAATCGTTCCATTTAATAGATCTTCTTTGTTTCTTTTTTGTGTAAGTTATTACTGCTATATAAATTTTTGCCTTCAGAAGATCGTGATTGAGTTACTGTTCTTTGCTTACAGGCTTATATTTCATGCAGATAGCTTCAGTAATTTATTACTCTGATAACTCTCATTCCTCTTCATAGTCGCCATCGTCGTCAGTCAGCGCGCCTTTTATCTGATTGGATTGCGATAAGTAAATGATTTATTTTCCCCTGTTAGAGTTTACCGATCTGTAGTTAGGATAGCTGGTTGGTGGGGCTGCCACTCGTTTTCCTTTAGGGCTTCTCTCCCTTAGATGGTTGCCCTCACTATGGCTATGGAATCTCTCTCCAGATTTTGTAATGTGTCATTCCCTTTTCTTACCAAGGTTATCTCCTCTAGGCAGGGTCGGCTTCCGTACGCGTAAGAGCCATCCCGCCCCCCTCTACCGCTTTCTTAAGCTGTGGACTGTCCCTCGACTCCTGCCCAAGAGACCTTGCCGATTAGGGTGGCCCTGTCCGCTGGAGGTCTGCTACCTTAACGTGGCGAGGAGGTTCGTGCGCTCTGTTACTAGCAAATTCGTATTCCAGTCTGCTTCGTCATTGGTTTGTTGTTCTCGCTGTCGCTCGTATGAAAAAACAGTTTATTTAAATACCTGAAAATATTGAACTGTACGATTAGGCTAGGGATCCTATGTCACCAATCCTGTGGCAGAGACTGGGAACGATTACGTGATGGAAATGCATCCTTACGTGGACGTTAAGTGGCGTTTAGCACATATATAATCCATAAACTACGATCTTAGGGGGAGAAGGGATTATATTTAGTCGTTAGACTGCCAGTTTCGGTCAGTGATGACCGTCTTCAGATCTGTTTTAAGACACCTCTTAATATAACGAAACCATATTGGGATATGTTTTAAGGGGACACGACCCTGAACAATCGGCATTTTCGGCATTATCTTCACCCTCATAGTGCAGCTGATCTATAATTGAGAGATAGCTCAAATTTCTTACACACAATTAGGGTCATAATTAAAAGCATTTCTCAAAAAATCATTGAGATATTTATTATATTTTGGTACTGACAACAATATTTATAACAGCATAAAAAACGGAACACTATTTCACTGTGGTACCATTTTGTTTGGAACCACTGACTGCACAGCTTGAAGAAAGAGTCAGAGTACAGACAACATTCACATAAGTGTTTTATGCCTCCAATTTCCATCCCTGATGTTGATCTGCGAAAAAGACCAGTAATTTATTTTACTACTACAAAAATATTTAAAAATGTAGCTCAAATATCACCGACATCATCACAACGTTATAAATTTTTCAGGAAATAGTAGGCAAGAGAGGTACAGGAGGTCATTCTAAATATCTGTACCAATTTTTCTTAGTTGAACTTCAGTTATTTAGGAGAAAAAGTGTACCTGAATGATGAAAATTCAAGTTTTCGGTAAATCGCAAAAGAAGATTTACAGATTTATTAACTTACCTCTATGCTCGTTTAGAGTATTCCAGCTGCATACTCCAGTTGTCCTCTTGTTTCATTATCCTCCATACTCTTTCTCTTCATTCTTGACTCCTAGGTAGCAGCTTCTGCAGCTGTCTCTACTTTGGTTATTCGCCGCTTATCAATAGCAGTTAGAGCTGAAGCCGTATTCCTTCCCGTCTGGATGTTCAATTTCTTCTTAACATTTATCCTTGAAATTGCAACGTCATTGAATGTTATTATTGCATCAATTACACCAATCTTCAGCACTGCCAGCTCAATAAATACTGTTTTGGGTATTCTCTCTCATACACTGCTGTTGAAGCTTTCATTTGCATTCTGAGAGAGACCATTCATACATTTCTTAAGTATATTTTTACTTGCTAGATCCATATATATAGGCCTAAATGCATCCATTACAGCAAGTGGTAAGGAATGATTGTGGGTATATTGTGTGCCTGTAGTATTGCTCAACCAGTACTTGCACCACGAATCTTCCCCTTTTGGACACAAACCATGCTGTGGCTTTTCGTCTGTTGATACTCTGTGAAACCATGTTGCCCAAACAGCTCGTCTCATGTTCTCCAAATTTCCTACATTTCTCCTTATTGATAGTCCATAATATTGAGTCAAAGAATCAGTTTCGCTTTTTGTAAGGCGACCTGGACCATCTATGTGTTTTCGGTCTGACAGTTTTTTTCCACTAAAGTCTTTACAAAATTTTCTCAGCTGATCTCCCATTTGTTTTTGTACAAGCCCAACACATTCAAGGTTTTCTATCAGAGTGTCCCTTTATGGTCTGTCATTAACAACAGTAGTGTGTTCTTTACGGTACCCATCCCCAAGGTAGTCTACATACTTCACACCACGACTGCCTCTGATCTTCTAAAAATGTTTAGAACACCTTTCGTTTCCATGTTTCCACTTGGGGCATCAAAGTCATTTACACAAACTTGGGTGTCAATAAATTTACTTGAACAACCCTGGCAGTGCTTTGCCAGACATTCACAACCAGTTTCAATAAAGATGGCAGTTACAACCCCATTCAGAGAAGTATGACCTCTCTTCTGCCGAGATCCATCAAGTGCTGCTACAATGTTTGTATTCTCAGACAAGGCTACTGCTTCTTCTGCTGCTCTTTTCGTTGAATGTTCACTTACTCCTCATAAAGCGTAATGTATTAATTTATTATATGTCAAAGGAGTGGAGGTGGAGGTGGAGGCAAATCCATCACTGCACAGCTCCCCTTCCCCTTCCAATTCATCGCACTGCATAAGGAAGCTGAATATTTACACTGTATTCCCGGCGGGGTCAGTGATTTTCTCTGCCTCGTGATGACTGGGTGTTGTGTGATGTCCTAAGGTTAGTTAGGTTTAAGTAGTTCTAAGTTCTAGGGGACTGATGACCATAGATGTTAAGTCCCATAGTGGTCAGAGCCATTTGAACCATTTGCCCATTTACACTGTAATGTCGACTATCAGTTATTGGCGATGTCATAGTATCACTGTGGATCTTACACGAGTTACAGGCAATCACTAACCGACTTGAAAGACCCTTCTTTGCTGAACTGTCCTCAGAAACGTCAATACTACCTTCACAATTGCAGTACTTACATTTCATAGCAGTCTAGACAGCATATTTAGGTGCACTCTAAGATTTCCGTCGTAATTACTGCTCACAATACTACTAGGCTCGTCCTTATTACATTCAGAGAGCGAAAGTTTACGTGTAGAAGCACTGCCTGTAGACACAGTTTCCGCGGGCGACTTTTGAAGCAACTGATGTGTGTTATTCGGTTGTGTTTGGAACTGGCTGCTACGAAACTTTCGTTTGGGGCTAAATTTTTTACTTTCGGCATTTGTAGCATAGGAAACACACACACAGAAACAAAACAACACACAATAACTACAAAACCACACATGTATGATATTCCTAAATCATATATTCTCAGATCTTTGTTTACATTCGAATCATAGCCTTCTACACAAGCCTGTACTTTGGTTCCAGAAGTCAGTGCCTTCTAGAATACACCTGTGTTAACGATCCGTAAATAACGACGGAAAAAACGGAAGAATAAAATAATGCATCACGTATTCTGACTTACTTCAAACTGACAAATGGGCGTGGCCCCTGTACAACATTACGTTAAACCTCAATTTTAGAACGGACGGAATATAATAATGCCCATAAACTATACATTTTTGAAATAAGCATGAAACCCTCTCATCAACAGAATAAGAAATTTTTTTCAAATTTTTGGTCGTTTTCACGAGCATATCCCCTTAAAACAGATTGGAAGAGAATTATCGTTGACCGAAACTGGTAGTCTAAGAAGCATAAGCATTGTAGTCGTAGACATTAATGAAAGAAATTCACTCTCCACTTTCCGGATCATTGCAAGTATTTGTGATGTCACGTTAGTTTCTACACTCCTTTCCACATGATATTTGCTCACTGCATTGCAGCCGCTATGTGCGTCATTAAGCCGCGAGAGGATATCGCATTGTCTTTCTCTCCGCTAAGAGCAGAGTAAATTACGCATTACATTCGTTGTAATCTGGAACTTTGGGTGATGACGCTTTTGTATGGCAGGAGAAAGACTCTGCAGTCGTGCTATCTTTCAAACTCGCAAGAAGCTACGGCTCGTGTTTGACAAAAGCCGTTTTAGGAAACGTCAATAATGGCTTGGAAGCCATTACAGATTCGTATTCTGTGGTGATGCGAGCTCTGTATCTCCTTTGTGATCTGTCCAAATTACGCGCCCACTACCGGCAAGCAATAATCCCCGTGTAGAACATTCCGACCGACATCCAGTTTGAACGGATGTGTTCTCACGGTCGATCGACCACGCGGGGCTCAGCAGAGTGAGCGCAAACCAACAGGAGGCAGCGGAAACGTGGGAATTCGATGCGGTCTGGATTCCTCGGTTTCGCAACGAACGCGTCCAGCGGGAAAACGATCCAATTTTTCGGAATCCTCTTTGATCCCCCGTAACGAAAACAAAAGAAAAAAAATTGTATGAAACTAGTAGCTGCTGTGTGCCGCTCGTTGCGATCGTTCGGTAATGTTAGTACAACCGCTCCTCTCACGGAATACTCTTCTCGCTGGCTGCAACTATTTTTGTTCATTTTTGGCCGCTAAAATTTTTGCAGAGTTTGGGAACGCCCAGCCGGAGGGTTATCCAATATCAGCGTTTCATCAGCTATGAGCGAAGTTTAGCTTCTATGTTTCTCTTTAGGTCCTACATTCTTGCTTCATTACTGGTTCCTCCTACTGTAAAATTCTCTGGCTATCGATTCTTCTTTGGAGAAATATCGTGTCACGCCTCTCAGAATTCTGGAAAATTTTCTGTTGTTTGCTACTCTTCAGATTTAGCTGCCAAGTATCAGAGAAAATACTGTCGTTCGCCCATGATTCTTTGTCTTCGTACGGAATGACCTGTGCGTAGCCCACATACACGTTTTGGCAACTAATAACACTACACCTTCTGCAGATACTTGTATTTGAAATATGTTTTCAAATTCGTGCTTCAAGATAGGTAATTAGTGTAATATGGCGTGTTTCCGGACTGTACGAGTACTATATATAAAAGCAGAAAATTAATACTTTTTAAGGCACTGTGCATCTTAATAATAGCAATAACTTTAAAACACGCTTATTGTAGCTTCTAGGCTGGTATGTACAGTATAAACATCAACTATTGAATAATAATTAAAATAAATTGACTCCCAATCTTTGTCCGTTAAAAATCCCACAACACCCCTTCAAATGCTGCATACTCGTCCCAGATCTTCGCACTATACTTTTGCATAATTTGGAACATAATTGGATTAGGTAAGAATGTGAGCAATGGTTCGTTTCATATTTAGGAAGCAGGAAGCAGTGTCAACAAACGGGAAGGAGATTTGAATGTCATATAAAACTAAGGACGGCACAGGGCTCTATTCTGGGTCTGTTCTTGTGTTAATAAATGTCAGTTACCTGGGACTTAACATAACAGATGGTTAAACAGTTATTTCTTTGCAGATGACATAAGCGTTACTGTGAAGGGCGCAAAATGTAATATAAACGATGTAGCTAATAGGGTAGTCAGTAAAATCAACACTTGGCTTTCAGAAAGCAGATAAACGCTTCGCTTGTAGCACAATGTGACACGTGCAGTTTTTGAGACAACACTCTAGTAACAGGGATATTTTATGGTCCAAAGGAGTCAATGAAGTTGACCATTTTAAAATATTAGAACTAACAGTAGATGGAAGGTTTCCTAGGACGTATCACGTTTAATGTCTTATGCAGAAACTGTTTTTGTGTACGAACTAAGGAAGGAAACACAAGTAAGGACAGACACTTTATTAATTAAGGAACAACCCAGCTTTCATTAATAGCCTCAGCAGTGACAGTTTACAACAGTGCATGGTTCTGTTTGATACATTGGTGGCCGAATGCTTTCAGCTACATAGTGGACAGTTAACAACCGTGCTGCGACGTAACGGTGGTCCACCCCATTGCTGCAGATGAGTTTTATTTATTTGTTTTATATGTCATGTTCCTTAGGACCAAATTGAGGAGTGAGGCTCCATGGTCTTGGAACGAGTCAGTACATGAAATTATAACAGAAGAATAATAATAGATAAAACGGAAGGAATATTAGTTCTATGCAGTCGAAAAGCCCTAAGTTTAAATACACATAATCAACAACGTAACACAGGAATTACCTTTATTTTTCCAGGCGTTCCTTAACAGAATAAAGGAGTGAGCCATTAGGAAACATTCATTTTAGATTGCGTTGTACCATACGTCATAAGTGAATAAAAGTAAGCGGGCTACTTTTCGTGCTGAACTATGGCTTATCTCAGATACTCTTATGATGATAAATGAAGCAGCATTTAGTTTTTGAAGAAGATCCTGAACATGAGCTTCCCACGACAGCTTCCTATTTATCTGAACTCCTAGAAATGTGAACTGTTCAGGCTCACTAATCATACGCCATTCAGTGTAATAAGAATGTCAGTTTTTGCCACATTGTGTGTTGGCAACTATAGAAACTGAGTCTTACTCCGATTTACCATCAATATATTTTCTACAAGCCATTAAATTATGTCCTGAACTGTATTACTTGATACTGTTTCAATATTGTACAAAGCATCCTTCACTACCAAGCCTGAGTCATCAGCTAACAGAAACATCTTAGAATCATCTGTAATACAAGAAGGCCTATCTTTTATATAAATAGGAAACAGTAGCGGCTCCAACACCGACCCCTACGGCACCTGACACTTAACTGTCCCCCATTGGGACTGCACGTCATAGCCATTCTGAATACTGTGGACAATGACCATCTGCTGTCTGTTCTTAAAGTAAGAGTAAACCAGTTGTGAGAGACTCCCCTAATTTTTAATGGTTCATCTTCTGCAGTAATATTTTGTGATCAACAAAATCAAACACCTTAGTTAAATTAAATAAGAAGCCTAGCGTTTGCAACCTGTTATTTAATCCGTCCAGAGCCTCACAGAGAAAAGACAACATAGCATTTTCAGTTGTTAACCCACTTCTGGAACCAAATTGTACATTTGACAGCAAATCATGTGAATTGAAATGATCAGTAACCGTTCTATGTACATATTTTTCAATGACTTTAAGGAACACCGATGGCATAGAAATAGTTCTGTAATCATCTGCGTGGCTTCTCTACTGAGTACTTAATCGGTCAGGAAACTGACCATTCCGAAAAGAAGAGTTACAGTTGTGGGTAAGTACTGGGCTAACAAATGCAGAACAGTACTTCAGTACTTTACTAGATACCTCATCACATCCATAGTCCTTAGTCACCTGGGGCTGATGACCTGACTCTTCCGTCACGACTGGTCATATGGTTTTAATTTTATCGTGAGATTTAACTATTTTATTTGTGTACAAAATACTATTTTCCTTCCTGCTAACATTTTGAAACAATTTATTATACTGTTTGTAAAGGGCAGCTGTAGCTCGATTGTGACTGCGTCTAACATTTTGATATAATTCCCACTTCGTTTTCCACGAAATTCTCATCCCCTAGTCTGCCACTGAGACTGCCTGTTAGTGCCGGCACCCTGTTTTGAACATTCTAAGGAAAGCCACTTTCAAAGAGCATATAAATGTGTTGAGGAGAACATTATATTTATCGCCTAGACTATCAGCACCACAAACTTTCAGCAACTCTTGTTCCTTAACGAGGTTTAAACGGGTGTTTATTGCAACCAGATTAGCTTTTCTAAATAGTTTATAATTATATTTAGCATGTGATTAAGGACAAAAATCTTTAAGCGTTAAAATTTTTGCATCCTGATCTGAAACACCATTCACCATTTTGCTAACTAAATGCCCGTCTTGTAATGAAGAATGAACAAAAATATTGTATGTGGTTGTGCTACTGTTCCACCGCACTCTCGCTGGAAAGAATACCATTTGCATCAGTTGATATGAATTACGGAGATCTACCAGATTTCTCTTTCATGCATACTGTCACAATTAATGTTGAAGTTATCTCATACAACTAATTTCTTTCACTTTCTATAAAAGTGAACCAAGAACCCTCTCTAGGATGAGCAGGAATGCTCTGAGGTATGAGTCAAGAGACTTAAAAATAACAATAAGAAATTTAGTTCAACTAAAGTTAACCTCACCTGCACAACCTACAAATTCTGTTTCGTGCAGTGCTTTGAAACATTAGTGGTATGAAATGGAATACCACTTTTCACGTACGTGGCCACTCCCCCCACTCTGCGAACAACTCCTTGTAAAACAGCCAGCTAACCTGTATCCTGGTTAAAAAAGAAAAAAAGAAGTTCCTGATTTATAACATTATTTAAGAAGTGCTCTGAAATACCGCTTATGTCAGAGTCGACACCTACAAGCAGTTTACTAACTTTATCTCGTATATGTTATCTATTTTGATTAAATATGCTAACTTCTTCATAACATGGATAGCTAACCTTTGTCGACAGTGATTGTTAGAGACACTTCCTTTAAGCAGGAGTGCCTATCAACTGACTTCAAACCTATAAAAGGTGCAGCTCTAACACTATCTACGCCAGGAATTTTCCTGAGTGATCCCACCAACCCCCGCTACGCTGTCACCTGCAAGCTCTGCCAACCTCCCCTTCCCATACCTACTAAGGTGCAGGCTATGCCTAGTGAAATTCGCCCTGTTGATAGACTCAACTGACAACACTGCAATGAGAGACATGCTTTCCGCCATTAGTGCTTTCGCGAGCCTCATATCAATAGGCCTGACAGCTGTATTAAAATGAAGCCGATCATGACGCTGAAACAGTTGCACGAAATGCACATTGTGCCATCAGTTTGAGTAGCTGGTCACCACCTACGTCTTACTCCCTGTCCCTATCAACACTGTTCCCACATCCACCCACAAAGAGTACCTAACCCTCCTCTCTCAAATTGCTACGCAACTCCCCTATGTTAACAGTCACCTGAGACAACCCTGCACTGGGCTTCCCAATACTGGTGACCTGGTACTCACTCCTTAACACTTCCTGTAAGTGGTGGCCTATACCTTTGTGATAAGAACTACTTAAGAGCAAAAACGTCTTCTTCCTATTAGAATTTGGAATTGACATAGGCTCCCTAACTGCTGAGGTCTGCTGCATACTTCCTACAGCTACAGAGACAAGATGTTCCTCTCTACTTGACTCTGACAGTTGGTAAAATCTATTGGTAACACGCAAATTTCAACATTCTTAAAATCTCCTTCTCCTAGCAGTGTTCTTGCCAAATGCTAGTTCCCATTCCCCAGCCCCTGTTCAGGTTGAGTTACAACGAGTACGTCGAAGGCAGTCCTGTAACGTACGGTAGTACCGTGAACACTTCTAAGAACTAGTTTGGGTGCAGAAGAAACTATACCACTCGTCAGCCTAACTACAGCGCTCATCAGCAAACTCGACGACAGTAATTGACAAGTGACTCTCTAGAATCACTGTTGCGTCTTAAACACTACACCACAGCAAGGGAAATTTACAGTACACAGGAACTACTTGTCGCTTGTGGCCGGCTTCGTAGCAGCACACTACGGCGGTCGCACCTGGGAGCTCCGAGGGGTATGCTGGCACGGTAGCTCAGCGTGTTCGGTCAGAGGGTTACGTGTTCTCTGTAATAAAAAAAAACCGAGTAAATCGATCAACAACGAGCATAAATGGATGTCTTACGACGTCCGCCCGGAGAAGATGCAACGAACAATAGCGAACAAAATGGGATTAAAAAAAAAAAAAAAAAAAAAAAAAAAAAAGAGGGGCATGGCCTGTAGCCCGGACGGACGGCCCCCCATTGACACTGAGCTGGCTTACAGCGTTTTTGCGGTTGTCGACCTCTTACTTCGAGTTTCGATATGCGACAACATCGCAAGAATAATCTCCACTAAAGCGCGAATCCTTGTTTATTTTCCTTACAGCCACTCTATTACCACGTAAGGCGTTAAATTTGCAGGTAATTCTGTGGACTCATCGAGAAATTGTTAGTCCCCAAAATGGCGGTCAGACTGATCTGTGATGTCAGTTAGCAAATTTCGCTCAGGTGTTCAAACATACCAGAATTCTAACTCTACCGTCCTTGTACATATAGGGTCATTCTGCCGCCCTTACCTATCGGTTTCATCCAAAAGGAAATGCCTTCAAATAGCACGAGAAAGATTTTCATATTCTCGCTCTCGCTATGCGCAAACTATGAGTCATACAGAAAAAATTAACAGGATATTTTTGCATGAAATTTTATGTAGTTAAGTTTTGTGCTGGGGTAAGTTTCCGCTAGAGGCCGTAGTTTTCAAATTATTCAAGAAAAACGTAAAAAAGTGTCCTTCAGACACATTTTTCTTGAATGATTCGAAAATCGTCGCCACCGGCGAAAACGTATGCCAGAACTAACAGTTTGCATATAGCGAGCAAGAGAATATGAAAATCTCGCACGTGGTTTTTGAAGGTTTTTTTGAATGAGCACACCGCCATTTGACTGCATTGTTCTTTACTTAATTACACCCGAGGTTCCGGCCTTCTATGCCATTTTCAAGTGATTGAGGTAATGTCGCTAACATATATTACAGGACAGCGACCCAAAATTGACCATAAACTAAAAAAATTATTAGCTCCTCACGAAATACCAGATGTAAAATCATCTTGCAAAAATATTAATAAAGAATAGTGGGAGTATGTCATATCTAATAAAAACAGGTTTATTTTGATGTATAAAGGATGAACTTGTGTCCTTGAGGACACGCCTTCAGATCGGGATCTGAAAATCAATGGTCGTTGAGTGAGTTTAGCGCTGGTCTTGGCATGGCATTAATCTAGTCAGGAATTCCAATCCACAAGGTAAATAATCCTGTATTCAGAATACTTTTTGAGAAGTACACACAAAGGTCAATACCGAACGAGTGCACCCTGAGTAAAAGTTACATATAGCCAGTTTATAAGAACGTTTTAGAGAAAGTGAAAGAGACGTCGCCAAACATGAAGTGGGATTTGTTTTAGATGAAGATACTGATGAGCTACATTATGAATGTGTTGGTTTCCCATTATCTGGTGAATGGGTAAAACTTACGCTTTTTAAAGTGTACCAATTTGAGAAGCAAATGCCTGCATGATAGTACTATAGATAAAGACATATACGAGTATATGAGCCTGTGGCCAGGTGTATACTGTATGAAAAAGTCAGCGTTACGTTGACTGGTCAAGCACTCTACATGCTTTCCGCTTTCCAGCAATTGAAGGGATTCTATCCCACCACAGCCATGTAGCATGTATTGCACATGGTCTACACTGTGCTTGCAAAAATATCTGGGAGAATTATTCAGAGGTAAGTGACCTCATTGCTGTTCTGAAGAAGGTTCTCTATAATTAAAAGGTGGGTTACTTGGAGAAGACGAGCAATTTTCTTGTGCGAAAACTTTGATGAAATCAACAACCTCATATGTACCATGGACTCAATGGACGAATCCTGATGTTATTCAGAGTTTGGAAAAAGACCGTTTGCAGGAAGAGGAACAGCGCACGACGCCGGTGACTGTTACAGACGTCACCGATTGATTTGCTGAACACGAATTCCAATTAAATTTGAATAAGAATCCGGATGTGGAAATCTTTGCAACTTTGACTGAACTCCCTTTTTTTGTACTGGCAAGATATACTCCATTTGTTTCTGTAGATGCCGAGCGGAGCTTCTCTGTATATAAGGAGTTATTGACCCCAAAGCGCCAGGGACTTAGTATCAAAAAGTTGACACGATGTGTGTAATCGAGTATAGCAGAAACCTGTAAATGGGACAAAGAGAGTTAACGTAGCTGGTGAACCAAATAGTTTCATCAGCACCTTTTTCGCACATTTTTGTACGTACTTTCAATATTCCCCACCCCCTTTTCTGACCGTAATTTGCACCTTAAAATCCTTTCAATAGGGGTGACTATCGACAGGATGCTATGTAGGGCATGAAACAAATTTGACAATAGCTTGCACTTGTGTCCGTTGACCAGGGGTCACTCATAGAGCAGTTCTAGACTGCAAAATGCAAACTTCGTGAGTTTACGGTTCTATTTACACGTCATTCATATTTGTATATGTAATAATTTGGGAAAATAGAGCTTTGAAAACGCATGAATCATTCGCAGTAGTCCTGCATATAATGACGGAACTGATTGTGAATTAATCACAGCTGAAGATGGCAATATACTGCCGAAATCGGTAATGTGGCCACTGCAGATATTAGTCGACCTTGATGTAATAAATCTTCATATATCCACTTGTCAATACTACATTCCTGAAAAAATTTCTAGCCAACCAGCATTCTGCAAACTGTGTGCAGATTCGTCCCATGACAGCTAAATCCCCTCTCATGTTCCCGCAGAAGCTGATAAATAAATAAAATGAATGAAATATGAAAGACGCCTTTGTCGCTGGTGGTAATACAGTGAAGAAGTTGTTCGATAGCAAATAAAGTCAATTTCATAATCTTCTCATATTCTTTGTATTCCGTCACGTGAATGTTATTTTATATTACGAGAATTTCGGCCTTAAGGCAGTATCAAGTACAACAGTGATGGGTACAATCGCACTTTTTAAGTCAATTCATCTTCAAAATCCACCCATATCCAGTTCAGTAGCTTTTGACGATCACTTCTCTTAACAAATTCTGATGTATCAAACATTGTTACGCTTGATTATGGGTTAAGGTCGAAACTATGATTGTAAAATAATATAAAGAAGTTTCTACGTCGACTTACAGAAATATCATTCGACCATTATTCCGATTCTTTCGCAACATAAAACGCTATTGTGGACATTTTCAGACTCTAATCTTATGACTGTACACGCTCCGAGAGTGTTAACTGTGACAATATACTCGTACACTGGACGGAGGAACTTTAAATTGAAAACTTTTTTCGATCTAAGAGTTTAATTTTCTCTCTCTCTCCTCTTTCTTTCGTTCTTAATCGACAGAAAAAATCGCCAAATTCGTAGCCCTTTTCTAATCTGGACAGTGTCTCTTTTTCGACACTTCAGTGTCGGAACGAGCCGGTTTCCCCCTTGAATTTCGCTCAGATTTGTCGCCTCTGTCTCTTGCCTTGATTTCGGAGCCTCCACTCTTTACAAAACGTCTTGTTCATCGAAGCAAAACTCCAGAATGAGTTTCTCGTCTGCCCTGTTGGGCGACTCCTTGACAATAGGCCGCAGTTCGCCAACACTTGTTCCATGGCTCCCCGTTGTTCGCGGAGGCCCGGGATTAGCTCGCGCCGTTACTCTTAATTAAATTCGCGCTTCCCAGAACTCGGCCGTCCCAAGGGAGTCGCGGCGCTGAGTAGCTTCTTACATGAGGCGCAGACACTTGCTGTATCAAGTAGCTCTGTTTATGTACTCGCTGAGGATAATTAACTTAGTGGCTTGTGGTAGCAAGAACCGTCCGACGTATATACAAAGCGACTCCCTCAAAACCACGTACGAAAGGGAGTTTTGTAGAAGCTCTCCGTGCAGTCATGCCAAATAGAAAATGTAGTATGAAGTTTTACTTAACACTAAGTGAACTGCCTTACCCGTGAAAAGTTTTGTAAACATTGTCCTTAGTGTGTCCGAGAATTCCTTGTATTCGAGAAGTTACCACACCCCTACATCGAAACAGTAGCTTGTACACTCAAGGAAACAGGTACACATGCCTAATATTGTGTAGGGCACCCGCTAGCACGCAGAAGTGCTGCAGCACGACGTGGCAAGGACTCGACTAATGTCCGAAGTAGTCCTGAAGAGAACTGACACCATTAATCCTGCAGGGCTGTCTATAAATCCGTAAGAGTACGAGGGGGTGTAGATCTCTCCTGAACAGCACTTGCAGGACATCCCAGATACGTTCAATAATATTCGTGCCTGGGGAGTTTAGTGGCCGGCGGAAGTGTTTAAACTCAGAAGAGTGTTTCTAGAGCCACTCCGTAGCAATTCAGGACCTTATGGTGTCGCATTGTTCTGCTGGAATTGTCCAAGCCCGTCGGAATGCAGAATGGACACGAATGAATGCAGACGATCAGACAGGGTGCTTAAGTTCGTGTGAACTATCAGAGTTGTATCTAGACGTACCAGGGATACCCTATCACTTCAACTTGCAAGCCACACTCCATTACAGAGCCTCCACCTGCTTGAACCGTTCCCTGCTGACATGCAGGGTCCATGGATTCGTGACGTTGTCTCCATACCCGTAAATGTCCATCAGCTCGATACAATTTGAAACGAAACTCGTTCGACTAGGGAACATGTTTCCAGTAATCAGCAGTCCAATGGTGGTGTTGATGGGCCCGGGCGAGGCGTAAAGCTTTATTTCTCGTTGAATGGTTTGCACTCTGATACTTGTTGATGGCACAGCATTGAAATCTGCATCAATTTACGGAAGGTAGCACTTCCGTCACGTTGAACGATTCTCTTCAGTCGTCATTTGTCCCGCTCTTGCAGAGTCTTTTTCCGATCGCAGCGATGTCAGAGATATGATGTTTGCCAGATTCCTTATATTCATGGTACACTTGTGAAATGGTCGTACGGGAAAATCCCCACGTCATCGCTACCTCGGAGATTCTGCAGCCCACCGCTCGTGCAACGACTATCATACTAACTTAAATACTGATAACCATCCATTGTAGCAGAGGTAGCCGATCTAACAACTGCGCCAGACACTTGTCCTATATAGGAGCTGCCGACCTCAGCGTCGTATTCCGCCTTTTCACATATCTATGTAATTTAATATGCATGCCTATACCAATTTCATAGTGTTTCAGTATATGTTGTAGTACTTACATACGAAAACTATGTATGCAACGGATCTGTATATGCTCCATCGTGCCTTACGCAAAAATCTATAAGTCTCTACACCTACATACACACTCTCGGTTTGGATTTGTGTACAATTTCTCCCTTTTCCTGTTCCAGTCGCAAATAGTTCGCTGGAAGATAAATTGATCGTAAGCTTCTGTTCGGGCTCAAATCTGTCTAATTTTCTCTCTTCTAGGAACGTACGTTCTCGCAACTTTAACTAGACCTCACGCTGAAGCAGAAATTCTGTCTTGCAGCGTCTGCGACAGGAAATGGCTAACGATTTCGGTAACACTTTTGCACTTCCTTTATTAACCTGTAACGAAAACGTGCTGCTCTTCTTGGGAAACTGTATGTTTCCTTTATCACTCCTATTTGGTACGAAACCCAGTTGAAGAGCGGTATTCAAGTATTTGGTGATAAACTAAATTTCGTAAGTATTCTTTCAACGAATCTGTCTGGCAACTGCCTTCCCCACGATTACTTTTGTGTGGTCATTCCACTTCATATCGCTCCGTATTCATACTAGCAGCTGTTGTACAGAATTAATTGCTTCCAGTGATTGATCTGCAATCGAGTAATCATATGGTAGAGAAACCTTCTTTTTATGTATACACAATACGCTACATTTGTATATGTGCGGCTGAAGTGTGTGGGACCCTACCAGATAGGACTAGCAGGGGATATTGAACGTATACAGTAAAGGGCTACACGAATGGTCATAGGTTTGTTTAATCCGTGGGAAACTGTCACAGAGGGACTGAAGGAACTGAACTGGAAGACTCCCGAGGAAGTCTATTAACAAAGTTTCGAGAATCGGCTTTAAATGATTACGCTATTGATATACTACAACCCCTACCTATCGCTCACATAGGAATCGTGAAGATAAGATAAGAATAATTACTGCACGAACAGAGGCATTAAAACAATCATTCTTCCTTGCATCCGAACGTGAATGGAACAGGAAGAGACCCTTATAACTGGTACAATACGACATACCCTCTGTAATGCACCTCACGGTGATTTGCAGAGTATAGATGTAGATGTAGATGCTAAGGATCAACTGCCACTCCCTGCACAAAGCACCGATTTTCTGCAGATCTTCCCGCATGCCTATACAACTTTGTAGTTTACCGATTTCTCTGATTACAATAGCATTATCCGCGAAAAGCCTCATGGAACTGCCGATGTTATATACTAGGTCATTCATGTGTTGTTGTCGTTGTTGTAGTCTTCAGTCCAAAGACTTGTTTCGGTAGCCATCTCTTGGTCTCCTTCCAGATTTTTATTTCACACACTTCCCTCCAATACTAAATTGGTTATCCCTTGAGGCTCAGAGTATGTTCTTCATTTAGTTCTGCCATAAATTTCTTGGCTCCCTAATTCTATTCAATACCTCCTCATAGTTACTTGACCTACCATTACTTGATCTACCATCTAATCTTCTCCTGTAGCACCACATTGAAAAGCTTATATTCGCTACTTGTCTAAAATGTCTATCGTCCAAGTTTCACTTGCGTGCATGGCTACATTCCAAACAAATACCATCAGAAAAGACTTCCTGACACATAGGTCTATATTCGATGTTAACGAAGTTTTCTTCCTCATAAACGCTTTTGTTGCCATTGCCAGTCTACATTTTATATCCTCTATACTACCGCCGTCATCAGTCATTTTGCTACCCAATTAACAAAACTCGTCTACTACTTTTGGTCCCTCGCTTCCTAATGTAATTTCCTCTGCATCACCTGATTTAATTAGACTACATTACATTATCCTTGTTTTGCTTCTGTTGGTGTTCATCTTATATCCTGCTTTCAAGACACTGTCCATTCCGTTTAATAGCTCCTCCAAGCCCTTTGCTATCTCTGACAGAATTAAAAAGTCATCGGCAAAATTAAATGTTTTTATTTCTTATCCCTGAATTTTAATCCCTACTACAAATTTTCTTTGGTTTCCTTTACTGCTTCCTCAATGTACAAATTGAATAACACCGGGGATAGTCTACAACCCTGTCTCGCTCCCTTCTCAAACTGCTCCCCTTTCATCGTCCTCGACTCTTATAACAACCGTCTGGTTTCTGTACAAGTTGTAGATAGCCTTTCGCTCCCTGTATTTTATCCCTGCTACCTTCAGAATTTCAAAGAGGGTATTATAGTCAACATTGTCAAAACTTTCTCTAAGTCTACAAATGCTATAAACTTAGTTTTGTCTATCCTTAACCTCTCTTCTAAGATAAGTCGTAGGATGAGTGTTGCTTCGCGCGTTCCTACATTTGCCTAGATTCCAGACGGAGATTCCCCGAGGCCGGGTTCTACCAGTTTTTCCATTCTTCTGTATAGTATTCGTGTTAATACTTTGCAACCATAACTTATTAAATGGGTAGTACGGTAATTTTCGCACACTCAAAAACTGCATTCTTTGCAATTGGAGTTACTACGTTGTTCGTGAAGTCTGAGGGTGTTTTACCTATCTCATACATCTTGCACACCAGACGGAAAAGCTTTGTCGTGGCTAGCTCCTCCAAGGCTATCAGTAATTCTGACAGAATATCGTCCGTTAAGCAAACTTTTTTAACCATCATACAAAAACACAAAAAAGTTAAAGAAAATAAAAAAAAATAAGTAACAGAAAATAAAAACTAAAACACACTTCCTTGGCCTTGTTTAGATTTAGGTCTTTCTGTGCTTCTCAGATTCTTCTCACCGTGTCGTATCTCCTGTTTCATTTTCATCTACGTCCTCTTTCATTCCCGTAATATTGCCTTAACGTTTATATCCTTCGTATAGAGCCTCTACATACTCCTTCCACCTTTCACCTTTTGCTTAGGACTGCCTTCCATCTGAGCTCTTGATATTGATACAGCTGCTCCTCTTTCCTGCAAAGGCCTCTTTGATTTTCCTGTAGGTAGTATCTATCTCTCCCCTAGTGATACTTCTAAATTCTTACATTGGGTCGTCTAGCTATTCCTGCTTACCCATTTTGCACTTCCTGTTAATCTCATTTTTAGATGCTTGTATTCCTTTCACCTACTTCATTTGTTGTATTCTGATATTTTCCCTTTCATGATTTGAATTCAGTATCTCTTCTGTTATTCAAGGATTTCTGATAGGGCTTCTCTTTTTCCCTATTTGATTCTCTGCTTTCTTCGCTACTTCATCTCTTAAAGTGACTCCTTCCTCTTCTACGGTTCTTCTACGGCATTCCTGTCCCCTATTGCAGTAAACGATTGCCTAATGCTCCCTCTGGAACTCTCCTTTCAACTTATCCAGGTCCCATCTCCTTAATTTCCATCGTTTTTCAGTTTTAATCTATAGTTCATAACCAATAAATTGTGGTCAGAGTTCTCATCTGCCTCTGGAAATGTCTTAAATTTAAAACCTGGTCCCTAAATCTCTGTCTAGCCACTATAAAATCAATCTGCAATAATCCGGTGTCTCCAGATATCTTCCACGTATACAATCTTTTTCCACGATCCTTAAACCCAGTGTTAGCGATGATTAAATTATGCTCCGTGCAACATTCTGTCAGACGGTTTCTTGTTTCGACCCGTCCCCCAGTCCATATTTACCTACCATTTTTTCTTCTCTTCCTTTTCCTACTATTAAATTCCAGTCCCCATCGCAATTAAATTTTCATCTTCGTTAACTACCAGAATAATTTATTTTGTCTCATCATACATTTCTTCAATATCTTCACCATCTGCGGAACTAGTTGACATATAAACTTTTACTACGGTGAAAAGTGTGGGCTTCGTTTCTTCCTTGGCTACGATAACGCGTTCACAATGCTGTTCACAGTTGCTTACCCGCATTCGAATTTTCTTATTTGTTATGAACTACTCCTGCATTACCCGTAGTTGACTTTGGATTTATCACCCTGTATTCAGCTGACAAGAAGTCCTGTTCCTCTTGCCACCAAACTTCACCAATTCCCACTATGTCCGACTGTAACTGATCCATTTAACTTTTCAAATTCTCTAACCTACCTGCCCGATTAAGGGATTTAAATGCTCCGATCCGTAGAACGCCAGTTTTGTTTCTCCTGATGACGACAGTCTCCTGAGTAGTCTCCGCCTGGAATCCTGATGCCTAATGCATTTGGGTGCCTATTATACCTCCAGAATATATTACCCAAGAGGACATCATCACTTAATCAGTGGAGTTCCATGCCCTCGGAAGAATTACAGCTGTAGTTTCCCCTGGCTTTCAGCCGACCGAAATAACGGCACGGTAAGGCCGTTTTGGTTGATGTTACAAGGCCTGATCAGTCAATCATCAAGACTGTTTCTTCTTCAGCTACTGAAAATTCTGCTGCCCCTCTTCACCAACAACACGTTTTCCTTGTGGTTCGGCTATCAGTATCGCTGAGATATGGTCCATGGTTCATAGGGTCGGGTAAGTAAGTGCTTCCAGTGTTATTCTGAAATGGTGCAAGCTTACGGTAAAGGGTTTTACTGTCTACGTATACGCAAGACGCTATATCTGTGTGTGCTGAGCGACACCTGCAAGAAGCACTGACCCTCTGGAGGACTTCCTGCACTTCCTGTATTCCGATACCATTTTCTAGCATTGCGACTTCTCTGTGTGTGATACCATTACCCGCGAAAAGCCTACCGACGTAATCTATTCTCTTGTTTATACACAGTGTGGATCACATAAAACTTGTGCCTCAAGTATCGCGGAAGTGGAAAGTGCTATTGATATGCGACATTCAGAGAATGGATTGGTAGTCAGGGTCTCATATTGCTAGGTGATTAACATACTGTAATTATACTTATAAAGTGTATTTTCTTGCAAATATACACATTTTAAATGTAACAATGCCTACTGACTTTAGCTGATTAAAAGTATGGTAAAATAGAATATCAGTGGTGTTTGTTGCAGAGTTCTAATGCGAATCATTTACGAAAAATTTGGAAGTTTTTAGTTTAAGTTAATTTAAGTTAGATTAAGGGACCGATGACCTCAGCAGTTTGGTCCATATGATCTTACCATAAACTTGCCCTAAGGACAACACACACACTCACGCCCGAGGGAGGTCTCGACTCTTCGAAGGGAGGAAGCCACGCGGACCGTAACAAGGCAGCTTAGACCACGCGGCTAACCAGCACGGCATCATTTACGAGATATCGTATTTGGAAAAGTTCCCGCACCGACACTTGCACAATAGCTGTGGTAGCACACACGAAAGAATAGCTCAAGTGCATACACTAGTTATATGGACGGCAGCGATAATACACGTTTCCTGTCTAGTATGGAACGACTGCTGTATACGTGCCAGTATTTCAGCGGAGAAGTCCGAGCAGGCTGTAGTAATACGTCGTTGCATATCGTCGGATGTAGATGGTATGTTCTCGTAGACAGTGTCTTTCAGCTTTCTCCATAGAAAAAGTTTACCATCGTCAAATCCGGGGAACGAGCCAGCCAGGGTGATTGTTGATAAACCCATAGTGCATGTGTCGGCACTTTGCTTGGCCTTGATTCGTAAATGTTGCTTCATCACTAAACGAGATACATGGTAAATCTGGAGTATCAAGCACAGAAGTTAACACTATTCTCGCAAAGGTTTCCACACAGCTCCTGATGGATGTGATGAGGTTGTAACCTATGACGATGCAGAAGGCGCAGGACACTTGCCTGAAACACGCCACTTCCTCGTGCGATTGCGCGGGAACTGACGAGAAGATCAACTACAACAGCAGCAAGATCATTAATTTCCCCCTCTTCTGTCGTCATTTGTTTCCTTCTGTTACGTCGTTTAGGCGTTACACTTCCACTTCATCGTAACTGGTTGAAGAGGTTGATAAATAATTGTCGAGGTGGTTGACGTCTACTGGAATATATTGCCACATACATCGTAGAAGAACGAAGTGAGTTCTACCTACACTCTCCATGCACCATGAGCATGTCAGTTTTTTCTCCTTTGGTAAATCCCATAGTCCACTCACGATCTACTGGTTGGACTGTCACACTAAATGACTGGCAAGTCGCAACGCAAACAAGTTCAAATGGTTGAAATGGCTCTGAGCACTATGGGACTTAACATCTGAGGTCATCAGTCCCGTAGAACTTAGAACTACTTAAACCTAACTAACCTACGAACCTCACACACATCCATGCCCGACGCAGGATTAGAACATGCGGCCGTAGCGGTTCCAGACTGAAGCGCTTAGAACCTCTCGGCCACACTGTCGGCGTAGAAACTTTTCAAAACACGATATCACATTAGCGACTCATATTAGAATCCTGCAAGTAACACCACTGACGTTGTAATTTATCCTGCCTTTCGTTTGTTAATGTAAATAGCCATTGTTATATTTAAAAAAGTGTACGTTTACACAGAAAATACACTTTCAAAGTACAATCGGTTTATTACCTAACAGTATCAGTCCCCGACGAAAAATCCGTTCTGTGAAAAACGCACATCAATAGCACTTTCATTTCAGCAATATCTGCGCTGCACTTTTTAGGTGATCCATTCTATATTGTGAAAATTAATGGGCATGCGCTGTGTTACTTTTATGTCGACTCATCTCCTCTGAGAACGACTTGCTGTGTTTTCTGTGTAGAAACACTTCAGTCCAATCACACAACTGGTCTCATACTTCGTACTATTTTATTTTTTACTTTAGTACATAAATGAATTACTTCGTAATTGGTATTGAACGCTTTGATTAAATGTTAGTCTTCTACTTTTAGCATCCATCACTGCAAAGTGGTAGTTTACCTAGCTCTGTGTACTTATATTCGAAATGCAGAATGTAGTTAATGATCATTTAATATCAACCTAACGTTCCGTCGAACATACTGAAAACATAGTTCAGAAAGTCCCTGTCCCTCATAAAAGTCTTCAGTGTACTCTTTCCACCTCATCACACTTTCTTCTGCGTTTAACAGTGGAATTACACTAGCACTGGTTACGTTGACGCCTTAGCTTTTGATTGCATTTCGCCAGCACTTCACATTTTTTTCATTCCTAAACGAACTGTGCTGCTGCGTTACTGCCTTTCCCTGAACATTTTTTTCCTTTTCTTTTGTCGATCAAACAAAGTATTTCTTATGTTACCCATCGTTTCTTCCTTACTACCTTCCTTTGTCCTTTAATTGCTGATCAAATTACTGTCACGTCCTCCGTTACGGTACACAAAGAAGCCGAGTGTTCGTCATCATTGCGTCATAAGACGTCAGAAAACATGGCAGTTCTTTCCACGCCAGTAAATGCAGATAAATGCACCCGAGCAGCAGGTCGAAACCCATCTCTGCACTCTTGTCGAGGCTACTTTCCAACGTTCCCAGTAGGCGTGAAGGTGTTTCAACCATGCACTCAGACTCAAAAATCAGGAAAACTAAACGAGATGGCCATCTGCAGACACCGCCGCAGATGAAAATCCTCCATAGACAGCATTTGCGAATATATCAAGTAATGATATCGACTTCGTAATCGATGGCCAACCAGATCAAATCGATCTTTGGGTTTGATTTTCTGTAACATCGACTGGCAACTGAAGAAAATGTTCCAAGACTGAAAGGGGCTTGTGGCGAACCTAGAAAACGGGAAAATGGTACATACGTACAGCCGATAGAAACCAGTGACAGAAGACAACCAGCATGCAGAATTAATGTAATCTTGTGATGTGGCTTCCTATAGCACACTCACAGTCAATAGAAGCCTGGTGTTCTAGATTCGCGACGCTATTCCATCAAATTCAAGTAACAACGATTGATCCGAGTGGTTGTCTACCCCAATCTAATCAATGAGCCGAGTTTTACTGAACAGTCTTCACTCTCTGTTGGCTTGTAGACGTATACAAGGAAAAAAAAGACTCAGCAGTGCGTCAAAAGAAACCCATACACCAGCAAAAGAAACCAAGAAGTAAGCCGTAAGTATATTTATCAAAATGAAAACTTCACAGAAAGCAAACTGGATCAAAATCTGCCCTTTGAGCTCCTTAAAAACACAAACAACACCAATACGAGCATGTAAGAACATACTAGAAGCCTAGGTATAAACATAAGTACACGGAATCCCAAAAACTTGTAAATCGTTTACGCTACGTGAAAAAAAGTTGCATAACGTTACGAGAAAGAGAACCCGAAATGTGGTTACATGGTTTTAAAGGTAACTGCAATAAAGGTGCTACGTGAAAAATATCCAGAACCATAATGTGTTAAAATTTGTACGGACGGGTCGCAGCTTAATAATACACCTGGAACCGTGGTGCACTGAAAACTTTTTTCTGAACCAGCAGTTACGAAACTTATATTGAGAAACAACTGATTCTCCAAATCCGTAACACTGGTTGAATCTAGAGCAGCCATTCAAACTACCACAACAAACCACCGCACAGAAACAACTACCATAAATGATGTAAGACACGGCTTGAAGAATATCGTGGACAGAAATAAAGGAATAGTATTTCAATGTCTAACATTCTGCGTGGTGCCTGTTGTTCTAAGTCGTGTCTTCCTACCACTTTCGCGCAACGACGCTCTGAGCGTGTTTTTTAGGGAATTGACTTGTTTGAACCTTGGGCCTGTTGCTGGTAAGGAGACGTCAGACCACACATGACATGTAGAGTTCAGAAGAGTTCAGTGAGACTAGCGATGATATAACCAAATACTTAATGATTTCAGCGTCAGCTCCACTGCACTCCCTGTAAAAGAATCTTAATACTAACTAAATTTAGTGGAAGGGGTTCAAGGCTTTCCTATTTTTAGTTAGCTGGTAAAGTAACGTCGAAAAAGCAGTTAAGTTTACCATTGGAAATCTTATTCTACTCACAAAACATTGTTTATAAATTGCACTATTGATAAAAGGAAATGTTTTAATACAGGATGGTAAAAACCAACTGCGTTCAACAAAAATGTGAACGAATATTCCCTGAATGGGTTTCCAAGTTCTACAATGGATCGAAGGATGACCTATGCCATATCACATCTATAATCTAGGTTTAAATTAAGTTTCACAAAAGAGAAAACTATCAAAATGGTCTACAGAGACCCTCGGTTATCTTTAATTACTTATCTAACTTGTCGTAAATTACAGTGGCTGATGTGGCTTCTCAATAATTATATAACAGAAAAATCATCGCGTTTCAGATTTTAACTTACGTAGCAAATGTGAATACCATGAGCTTTAGATGACGATCGACACTAGTATTACGCAAAACGGGGATGTAACAGATGAGACTTCTGCAGTTCTGAGTGAAGCGTTATGCGCTCAAATATGCGGCATCGCGTGCGTTCATTACCTTGTCGGTGTTTAGGCAGCGTCAGGGCGGCGCAGCTCCTCACATCTCGCCGTCTCGGAAGCAACTCTCTCCTGACTTCTCCTTACAATTTACCGAAGTTGGCTTAAAAAAAACTATTTGGCTGTGTTTTCAACTGACCAATCAGGGTCTCAATGTTAACCTTAAGCTCCGCCTACAAAAATTCTGTCTATCCAATGAGAAACGTTATACTTTTCGTGGTGGGGCAATGTTTTTAAAGTTTGCAACGTAACAGAGACGCGAAAAAGTCTCACGCTAAAACTTGCAGCTGGTGTGGTCCTTTTAGTGTTATCTTAAGATCTGTACTGGTCTTCTGGAGGGATCTATCTTTTAACATGGGCTGGGGGGTGGTCCTAGCGGTTAGCTGGCGACGCGGGTGTCTGTCCCTTATCGTAGGGCCTTCCAGCTTAACACGGTTCTGCTCTCGGCTTCTGTTCTCGTTTCTCCCCTCGGAACTGCGTCTGTGTCGCAGTGGGAAGGTATGACATGCATTTAGGCATTCTTGTGTTAGTCTGTGGTATTCCTTTTGCTCACTCGTTACTCGTATTACTTTGGTTAATTTAATGTCACGATTTATTCGGAGCTATGTGACATACTACTGGATTTGCTTATCATGTCAGGGTTTTCATGGAAGGTTTGTCTGACACCTTACGTATATTTACCTTCGAACTTAATTTTTGTACTGTAGTTAGGCAATGATTGAATCGTTGTCTAAGCCAGTCAAAAATTATTCTGTTATCTAAATTTTGTTGCCTACTGTTCAGCCACATTATTCTGTTCTATGCTAGTTTGTATTACTAATTTATATTTTTATATTCTTCCATATTATTATTAAATATATATTTATATGGACAAGGGAAGAATATTTTTATTCTATAATTATGATTTTTTAATAATTTTCTTTATTTAATTGTGAAGTTTGTTTTTTAAGAAGTTTGTTATCGAAAGTGAGGAGTCTTTCACATCGATTTTCTTAGAAATAAGTGGCATATAGTTTTAGTGTTTATTATGCCTTACTTTTGTTCTTTATATACTGTCCATTTCAGAACTAATGACTTATTTTTATCGATAGACTATTTTTTTACTTAAGTCCATAGTCAATGACTGTTATTTTGTAGTTTATGAGCTGTCTGGTGTGCTTAATTTATTTAGTTTTCCACACATTTCTTTTCCACAATTCCAACATCACATAATTTGATTTCACACATTCACACAATCCTATGAATGTATAAGCATGAGGTTGGCAAATGTTTTTGCACGAAGGTGATGGACTTGAGCGAGATGGATGTGGGCAAGTATTTGATGTACAGCTTCGTTCGTCGTTCCTTGTTGGCTTTGCAAGTATGTGTTGCTGTTGTGCAGGTCCCATAATGGAATGGAGCTGTGAGTGCAGAATCTCATGGTTTACTGGCTTTGTATGCGTGAAAGTCATCGTTATGTGACGCTGAAAGCGGTCGTTTTTCGTTGCAATACTTCGCATATGACTAGTTTACAATAGGATAGGGATTTGGGAAGGTATGTCATCTATTCTTCACCCATCTTTTTTCTTGGTCTCAATCTTGCGAATCTTCCTTCAACTTCTGTTCTTCCTGCTTTTTCCCTGCTTCTTACTTGCTTCTTGGTTCTTCTCTGGGCAGGATATGGAAATATTTATTGATAACTAGTCGCTTTGAAGTTCTCCTCTTAGTAACAAAAAAAATGGCTCTGAGCACTATGGGACTTAACATCTGTGGTCATCAGTCCCCTAGAACTCAGAACTACTTAAACCTAACTAACCTAAGGACATCACACACATCCATGCCCGAGGCAGGATTCGAACCTGCAACCGTAGCAATCATGCAGTTCCGGACTGAGCGCCTGAACCGCTAGACCACCGCGGCCAGCTCTTGGTAACAGTTTGATAAATTGTTTGGGCGTGTCATTTTTACTTTGTGGATGTTTTCTTCAGTATTGTGGATCAGTGTGCTGTTTAATAGCAGTAGTGTGACTTTTACACATATTTTTTGTTTTTGCCAGTGTTCGCTTGCCCAAGTGGTCTTCTCGTCAGGCCATTTTTTGCTCACTCCACTGAGTCAGGGCGTTCGGAGACCCTTCTGGCGTTCGGTGTCCTGTCGTGTGTCTGCAGGGTTCCGCCACTGTGTGGTTCCGTGTTCTGTCCCAGCAGGGTTCCACCACCCTGTGGTTCAGCTTGGCAGCAGATTTATTTACTGCCCACTTCGGTTACAAGGGTGTTCTGTTGGTTTCACTGTCCTTTCCCTTCTCTCAACGCTTCTGCCTAGTAGGAATCATGTCTTGCTAATTATGTCCTTTCCTTTCTTGATACTTCTCACATTGCAACTTGTGGGTCGTTGCATCTCGTCCTTGCTGGAGTTTTTACAATGGTTCTTACAAAAAGTTTTACTTATAATCATCTAACATATGTCTAGTACCTACATTGTTTTACCCCTTCTTAAAAGCTTTACAAATTTCGGCGCCCTTTCCATGTTACAATTCTAAGATGTTTTGCGTCTTAACGTCTATAAGAATCCTCAAATTCGTTTTTTATTTTTGTGTAGTGTTGTGGTGTATAGCATTTTAGTATTTCATGCTGTTAGACTATCTACGCTTTATCCCTTCACCTTAATCTGTGGTACTATTGGTGTTATTTTTGTTTTTATTGAAACTACTTTCTTTTTCCCACCTTCCTCTCTCTTCATTCTTCTTTCTCCTAACGATCTTATCTGCAACATAATCTTGAAATATTGTGCTGATTATTTACCAGTAATAAAATTAATCTTCAAACTTTTTGATATGGCTCACATGGTGAAGTCTTAAGGTTTTGTCTGTTTTTGGGTTCATTAGTTCCACAGCATTATCATGAGCGATTCAGCTAATTATGACAGGTCCTTTGTAATCAGCGTAAAACTTATGTATTTTGTGTTTCTGTTTGCTGGAGAGATGGTGTGTTTTTACAAATACTTTCTGACTTACTGAGAATGTTCTTTTAATTGCTGTTCTATCTCCTCTTTCTTTTCTTTTAATGGCTGCCTTTCTGATGTTGGAGAGTGCTGTTGCTATGACTTGTTTGTGCTGCCTATGTGGTACAATAGGAAATCTAACATTTTCTCTGTTTATGTTTGGGGGTTCAATATTTTTAAGTACAGTAACTGGAGGTAGTAGTGTAGTGCTATGTGGCATTTCATTTATTACTTCTTGAAAATCTTTAAGGTATATATCCCAAGTGTTCTGTCTTTTGCCTGCATATAATCGGCATAAAGTGGCTATGTCCTTCATAAACCATTCTGCTGTATTTACGCTAGGTTTGTACTTAGATATGTAGATGGGTTTTATTTTGTGTTGTTTTAATGTGTTCTGCCATTGCACTGATTTGTATTGTGGGCCATTATCCGAAATTATTTGTTCCACTCGACCTACTTGTCTGAGGAAATCTTGTCTAAATGCTGTACTTATAGTAAGACCTGTTGCCCGTTTTAATGGTGTCAAGGTAACATATTTAGAAGTAAGTTCCAAAACGACAAATATGAAAATATATCCATTTTTTGTGCGTGGGAGGGGCCCCATCAAATCTGTTGCAGCTATTTCTTTTAATCTTTTAGGGATTATAGGAAACATAGGTGGTTTGGTTTGGAAAGTGACGTGTTTAGCCCTCATACATTTTTTGCATTTGACTAATACTGTTCTAATTCGTCTTTCTATATTAGGAAAATGGCTTGTTTGTTTTATTTTTAAAAAGCATTTCTTTGGTCCAAAGTAGCCATTACTTAAATGTGTATACCATATGTACTTATTAATTAGTTCATCTGGGATATAAATTAACCATTCATTCGTTGCAACATTTCGTCTAAAAAATAAAACATTGTTTTTTCCAGATAGTGCTGTCGAATGTCTGGAAAATCCTTACTTCTCCACTTGTGTTTGATTCATAGTATTTCGAGATCCTTGTCCTGTTCTTTGCCTATGTTTTTCAATTCTGTCGTAACGTAGTTTTCGAAAGGTACTTGTTTCATATAGTACATTGTAAACTGGTCTTCTGCTGCTTCCAACCTATGTTATTGGATGCACCCTGTGGACATCGTGATAAAGCATCTGCTAATACATTCGATGGTCCTGGTATGTGTGTAATAGTGAAGTCAAATTCTTGTAGTATTAACATCCATCTGGCTAACCTCCCATGAGTTAGTTTGGCGGATAACAGAAATTCTAATGCTTTGTGGTCAGTGTATACTTTTGTTTTTCTTCCGAATAAGAAGTATCGAAAACGTTGGAAGCCCCATACAATGGCCAATGCTTCCAGCTCCGTGACTCAATAGTTTTTCTCGCTTTTTGTGAGTACCCGACTGGCAAATGCAATTGTTCAATATGATCTTAGCCATGCCTGTTCGTATTCTTGGAATAAAACAACTCCTAAACCTGTTTTCGCGCTATCAGTGGCCATACAAAAATTTTGTGTTAGATCAGGATGTGCTAAAATCGGTGCTGTTGTTAGTGCGTTTTTCACTTTTAAAAATTCTTCATTGGCTTGTTGATCCCATACCCATGGCGTGTTTTTTCCAGTCAATGCACATAGACGTAGTGTAGCGAGAGAGTCGATCCAAATAAATTTTTTATAGACTCCGGTGAGACCTAGAAATCCTCTGAGAGTTTTCTTATTATATGGAGTACAGAATTCTTTGATTGCCGTTAGTTTTTCTGGGTCGGGTATTACCCCTTTCTCGGAAATTATGTGTCCTAGAAATTTGACCTCTCGTCTTCCAAATTTGGATTTTGTTATATTTACTGTGACCCCATGCTCCTTCATGATCTGTAAAAACTGATTTAATGTGTCGTTGTGATGTTCCCAAGAGGGTTCTGCTATAATCACATCATCAACATAACAAGTAATTTTTTGTAAAATTTCAGGACTGAGTATAGTATTAAATCCCCTAATAAAAGCTGCTGAGGATGTGTTTAAACCAAATGGCAATCGTTTAAACTGGTAACATCTACCGAATACGATAAATGCTGTAAATTTTCTACATTCTGGGGCCAATTCTATTTGCCAGAAACTACTCCGTGAATCAATTGATGAAAATATCTTAGCACCATGGAAGTTTTGTATCAATTCCTCTAATTTTTCTGGGCGACCTGTCTCAGTGATTATGATTGTGTTGATCTGTCTGGAATCAAGCACTAACTTGATGCTCCCATCTCGTTTTTGTACAATATGGAGCGGGCTGTTATATGTGGAGGTAGCTGGTTCAATAATATCGTCATCTAACAGTTAAGATATCTCCTGGAATACTTTATTCCTGTAGCTTTATGGGATTGTATAGGGTGGCACTCTAAATGGTTTGTGCTGTTTTACTTCAAATTTGTACTGAAAGTGTTGAATACTGCCAGTCTTAGGTAAAAATACCTCTGCTTTATCTCGTAAAATACCCTATAATTCTCTTTTGCTGTGTTCCGAAATACCTTGAACTTCTTGCAATTTTTTGTCGATTTCTTTATGGACTTCTAACATGAGTTGAGACGATTTCCCCTTTTGTGCATACCATTCTAATTCTTCATCCTCTTTATCTCGCATCATTCTTAATTGTTTGTTTATAACTGGTATTTCTTCTAATTTTAGCTTTTGCTCAAAGAGAAGTGTGACATTTCCGAATGTTACGCTACCTTTCCCCATATCTATTATCGCTCGTCTCTCATTTAAAAAAATCTGCACCTATAATTAAATCTACAGTTAGTTTAGGTATAACCACGATGTTGGCTTCGATCTTTTGACCTTGACACGAAAGAGTGAACCTTGTTTGTCTCGCAGCTTCCGCAGCATTGTTTCTAATAGGACCTCTTACATCAATCTTACGTGTTTTCAGAACTGGCAATTCCTCATTGACATTACACTGCATGAATAAATTTTCTGAGATCGCAGTCAGTTCACTTCCGCTATCAACTACAATATTGACTGGGATATGCTTTACCATGGCCTTCACAATTGGTTGAATTTGAAAGGGTTGGTTCTGTTCTTCTTCTTCTTGCATCAACGAATCCTCCACTGAGTCATACATGAGTCTTTTTAGGAATTTCCCTTGTGAATTCTAACTTTCTGTAGGATAAGCTTCGACTGCTACTTCTCTCTCTTTTATTTCCTCTTCTCTATTTCTTCCTTCATTTACGCTTTCTTCAACATCCTCTACTTTTTCTCATCCTCATCTATCTTCTCCTTCTTCGTCGCTACTTCCACATAATCGCATCTAAATGCTCTAATTATCGCTTCACAACTTCCTTCATTATATACGTTGGGTTGTGTGCCCACTCGTAACTTATTTTCAACTTCTGTCGACTGCACATTAACCTCATTGAATTCGCTTTCCCTGGTTTCCATCTGAAATAGCTCTGCAATACTCATTACTTCGTCCTTTCCTCCTACATTCGTTGTGCATGCCTCTGGTAATTCATCTTCCTCGTCAGTATTCTCCCAATTAATTTCGTCCCAACACGATATTGTTATTTTCTTGTCTTCGTTTTAATCTGGTCCCTGCGGATTTGTTTCTTCCTTCTTCTCTTCTCGTGATAAGATTTTTACTTCTCTGTTCAAGGTGCTGCAATTGTCCTGGGTCGGTGCGTCATTCTCTTCGGTATGAGCGCTTAGCTATCAATTCGAACGTTTATCGGGGTTTGGTGGTCTTACCTCCACCTATTCTATCTGTATTCTCTTTTCTTGTTCAGTTTGTTGATAGTGGTTTCTTTGTTGATAATTTGTCGGTCTATTGGTTCTCCAGTATCCGTTCTGGTTGTCGTTATTCCCTCTGTAATAGTTGTTGCCTTTCCTGGGTGAATTATAGTTATTGCCATATTCTCTTCTAAACCCATAACCGGTTCTTTGTTGAAATCTATTGTCGTTTCTTGGTGCGAAGTTATCACATGGTTCGTAATTATTGTTTCTGTTTCTGTGTCTAGTGGATTCCACTGCTTTTTGCTTTCGTTTTCACGTGCGCTTCGTCATTCTCTTGCGTCATCTTCCGAAAATATGAACTCTAGTTCCCTTAGAATACCTTTAAATGCTTCGACGTCATTGCTTCCGCGACCTACTAATGATTGCTGGTATTTCAATGGTAGCTTCATCGCGCATAATTTAATCAACTCTCCGTTACTGTATGGTACATCTAAGCACTGATTTTTCTTTGCCATTAATTCGAAAAATTTCACGGGACTCTTCTCTCCTGAATTTTCAAAATATGGGTTCTGTAATAATTCGTACTTCACTCTGTTCTGTGCTTCGCTGGACCAATATCGTGAGAGAAACTTCTCTCTGAAATCTTCGTACGATCGGCATGTCGCTGCAACATTCTGCATGGTTTCTGCGACTGTTCCTGACATGTGTGCACATATAAAGTCTAATTTGTGTGCTAGCGTCCAGTTTTCTGGCAATCCTACTCTGAATTGATCAATAAAAGTTCGTGGATGTAATGAGTTTCCTTTTCGAAAGTGTTGAAATTTTCTGACTGTTAGGAAATGATCGTTGTCGTACTTCGTCATAGTTCCATATGAAATTCGCGATTCTTCGCCACTTTTGTTTCTGATAATTTCTCCAGTCGTTCATTCCTGTTGTGGTAGATCCATTGGATATTGTCCACTGTAACTTTCGCCTACCCTTGCATAGTATCGTTGGAGTGGTACGCAATAACTTTCTTCCATCGGTTGTGAACGTGTAGCTGAATGCATTGCACTGTACTCTTCGCGACCTGGCTTTCCATTGTCAGGTATTGGTTCGGTATCTTGTCTGGCTAACCTTGCTGCTTCATTGCACGATCCAAACTGTCTTGAAACATACATTTGTGGTTTCGCATGTGTTTCTGATGACGTTTGTTCATCAAGAATTTCGAAACGTGTTTGTTGCTGTGCAGGCTGTCTGATTTCACGTATGTTACTTTCCGCCTGTGATTGGAATCGCAAATGCGTAATATCTTCGTTAATTGCTTGTTTTTCCGGTGCTGTTACAGATACGGATGTGGTTGCATACTCTGTGCTTGTTCGATCCTGTTCACTACGCTCTTCAATGGTTTGCAACAACTCTGTTCACAATTTCTGAAATTGTCGCTTCGTTTGCGCTTCAATTTTGACTATGCGGTTATCATATCTTTTCAGCGCTGCTTTTGTGATACACAAACGTAACACACTGTTTTCAACAACTTCACGCGCTGTACCTGCTGCTTGTCTAGTAATTTCGTTTATCTGTTTCTCGAGTTTCTTGACTTCTCCCTGGGTGTTGTTACGTAATGTTTTGATTTCGTTCTGAATGTCATTACGCAATGTTTGTACATCCGCTTGTACCTTGTCAATGTCTGTTCTCAATTTATTGTGACCTGTTATTAAGTTTCCTATCACTTCTCGAGATTCTTTTGCCTCGTCTTCAATATGACTTAGGTGTAATTGAATTTTTTTGTTTTGTTCTTTAATCTCACGCATTTGTCTCGTGGTTTCTGCATTCTGAATTTTAATTTGGTTCGCTATGTCTTTATTTTGCCTTGTCATGGTTTCCGTAATTTGTTGTAATAATTCTGCCAGATTGATGGGTCCTATTGCGTTTTCTTCCTACGCTCTGTGCTTTCGCCCAAGTGTTGGTTCGCAACCGATTCCATTGAACTGTGCTGTGACACGTTTCTGCTCGCATTCCTTGTACTCTGTGGTGAGGGAGCTCTGATTACTTGTACTATGGGATCTACGTATTCAAGACGCAAGTTAGAATCCTCATCGACTGTCTCTCTACTTTCCTGCTCCTCTGTCGTATGCTGACTTATGTTTTCTATGCATTTACGTACATTATCCTCGTTATGGTGCGTTATATGTCCTATTTCTCGCGATACTGCATGTTGTACTGTCCTCTATTCTCTGTCCATTTTCATGCTGGGTCTCTACTTCAATTCGGTCAAGGTCTCGATCTGCCATTGCTAACCTTTCCGAATCCCTTATTTTCTGTTTTAAAAGCAATTCACGCGCTCTACTTCAAGTCAACATGCGCTCATACGATCTCACGCGTTTCATAAACTTCTTGCACACACGACTTGGCACTTATACCCA
This sequence comes from Schistocerca americana, assembly GCF_021461395.2. NCBI lineage: Eukaryota > Metazoa > Arthropoda > Insecta > Orthoptera > Acrididae > Schistocerca > Schistocerca americana. Next base: position 223,299,070 of record NC_060120.1, on the reverse strand, counting down.
AGGCTGACAATCCATTCACTTACTTGTTGGGTCAGAAACAACTTGTCAACAATTTATCCGCCACCTGTGCGCTTGCATTGAGGAGAAAACTTAATTCTAACAATTTTTAAATTCATAACTTAATTATGCTTTTGTCTCTGCTAGAATGTCTCACTATCTATCACTGCAGCTACTGTTTTCAACTATTTATGCCTTTCAAAAAAATTTTTTTTTTATTACGAAAAATTTTGTAACAGGATATTTTTCTGACCTAGTTAGGCATGTGGTCGACCTTCAATCATGGTATTTTACCATCCTGGCACATTATGCGTGGTGTATGTTGTTCTAAGTCGTGTCTCCCTACCGCTTTCGCGCAACGACTCTCTGAGCGTGTTTTTTAGGGAATTGACTTGTTTGAACCTGGGACCTGTTGCTGGTAAGGAGACGTCAGACCACACATGACATGTAGAGTTCAGAAGTGTTCAGTGAGACTAGCGATGATATAACCAAATACTTAATGATTTCAGCGTCAGCTCCACTGCACTCCCTGTAAAAGAATCTTAATACTAACTAAATTTAGTGGAAGGGGTTCAAGGATTTCCTATTTTTAGTTAGCTGGTAAAATAACGTCGAAAAAGCAGTTAAGTTTACCATTGGAAATCTTATTCTACTCACAAAACATTGTTTATAAATTGCACTATTGATAAAAGGAAATGTTTTAATACAGGATGGTAAAAACCAACTGCGTTCAACAAAAATGTGAACGAATATTCCCTGAATGGGTTTCCAAGTTCTACAATGGATCGAAGGATGACCTATGCCATATCACATCTATAATCTAGGTTTAAATTAAGTTTCACAAAAGAGAAAACTATCAAAATGGTCTACAGAGACCCTCGGTTATCTTTAATTACTTATCTAACTTGTCGTAAATTACAGTGGCTGATGTGGCTTCTCAATAATTATATAACAGAAAAATCATCGCGTTTCAGATTTTAACTTACGTAGCAAATGTGAATACCATGAGCTTTAATTGACGATCGACACTAGTATTACGCAAAACGGGGATGTAACAGATGAGACTTCTGCAGTTCTGAGTGAAGCGTTATGCGCTCAAATATGCGGCATCGCGTGCGTTCATTACCTTGTCGGTGTTTAGGCAGCGTCAGGGCGGCGCAGCTCCTCACATCTCGCCGTCTCGGAAGCAACTCTCTCCTGACTTCTCCTTACAATTTACCGAAGTTGGTTTAAAAAAAACTATTTGGCTGTGTTTTCATCTGACCAATCAGGGTCTCAATGTTAACCTTAAGCTCCGCCTACAAAAATTCTGTCTATCCAATGAGAAACGTTATACTTTTCGTGGTGGGGCAATGTTTTTAAAGTTTGCAACGTAACAGAGACGCGAAAAAGTCTCACGCTAAAACTTGCAGCTGGTGTGGTCCTTTTAGTGTTATCTTAAGATCTGTACTGGTCTTCTGGAGGGATCTATCTTTTAACATGGGCTGGGGGGTGGTCCTAGCGGTTAGCTGGCGACGCGGGTGTCCGTCCCTTATCGTAGGGCGTTCCAGCTTAGCACGGTTCTGCTCTCGGCTTCTGTTCTCGTTTCTCCCCTCGGAACTGCGTCTGTGTCGCGGTGGGAAGGTATGACATGCATTTAGGCATTCTTGTGTTAGTCTGTGGTATTCCATTTGCTCACTCGTTACTCATATTACTTTGGTTAATTTAATGTCACGATTTATTCGGAGCTATGTGACATACTACTGGATTTGCTTATCATGTCAGGGTTTTCATGGAATGTGTTGGATTTGCCTGACACCTTACAAGTGGGTTTTCATGGAAGGTGTTGGATTTGCCTGACACCTTACAAGTGGATACCTTTTAAAGTAGGAATCGACAGAAGCGAGACTTCTATGTTGGCCAGAAATGGAAACATAGAGCTAAGAAGCTACTGGTATGTCTATTATGGTACCCCATGTAACAGACATAAGAAGTACATCAAAAGGAAAAATTTGGGACAACATATAAAATTATCGGGAGCAATTCAGGAATGAATCGTGGAAGGAACCAGTGGCTAACTTTCGACTAACAACGGGGCGTGACTTCCTAGGCTAACATCTAAATAGAAGAAGAGTACTTCTCACAAATAAATGTCCTATATGTAAAATTCCAGGTCTGGTGATAAGCTCAGGCTTGTATGCAAAGTACGGAAGGAAGCCATCTCAACTATATGTTGTATAAGGGCGCCATAAATTATATGTTCTAACTTCCTGCCACATTTGCATCATTACTACATTTACTGCTCTAAGTTATTTTGTACTCTGCAAATTTTATTGGAACACCAGGAACGTTATTTTATAACTTTTTAACCTACGTTTTATTATTAATTATTAATATTTTGTGGTAATTACGAAGTGATTAATTCTTCCAAGTTGATATGCAGTGAGATGTTAAATGTATTACGGATTAATTTCCAATAAAACTATATGTAACAACAGCAACAACAATGACCACTCATCCTGAAAAATACAATCGAACCAGGCCACGACAATCAGTTCACTGCCATCGATAGAGAACCGAACTACCCTATCAGACCTCCAGAGGATACTGGAGGAATCCACTATACAGTCCTATCCTGTCGACAGTGGGTCCCAGATTTAACAGTGAACTATAGGTCTACTTGAGTCAATTTTCGTGTGCTTTCATGTCTGAAGAGGAGACACGGAAGGTTCGACGACCCAATCAACAATGGGAGGGATTTTCCAAGCAACAGTCTTACAGATCAATAACAGGTAATTCAGAAGGACGTGCAAGACAGCCTTCAGTCGTCAGAGAGAGACTGATTTTCAAAAGTGGTCCCTGTGAGAAAAGAAATGGCGAATCTGCGCTAGTTACATGGGCGAGGATATACTCGGCCACGAACTAATGACACCTCGGACCGTCTGCTGGGAGCGAAGTATTTTTCCACTACGGATGTGCTGACTGACTTCTGCATATAGTATTTGACGAAACTGAGCTTTCGTGATATTTGATGGTCTGTATGAATTCAAAGCTAGGCCGTTTTTTCTGCGCAACGCTTCATCAACAGATAATGTGCTTCGAAATCCTATAATGTAGGCAATATGTTACTGCTACCACGATGGCTCGTTGTTCTATCGAAGACATTTGAAGAGTATCTGTGCTGCTTGAAAACTGCCAGAGAAAGTGCCTCTTCGCCGCCGAAGAAGTATACATCTTTGGGCACTTAGTTCACGGAGTCTCTCCTCATTCAGAAAAAGTAAGAGCCATAACAGGTTTTTCTACCTTTTCGAGATGTATTGCAAGTTTACTTTTGAAACCCTACATAGTTTACCAAAGCCTCAGGTCACTTTCGCATCATAATTTCCTTATCTGTGCATCCAGTCACTGTATTCCACTTCCCAAAATACTATTACATAAACTCACTAACTAGTTCCTCGACTTCATTATTCCGTCATACTGTTTTCTTTTTAATGTGTTTGATGCACATGTTCTTATTCTTCTTTTTGTTTCCACCATCCGGAAAACAAGTTACTTATTATCAATTTCTTAGGTATGTTACTTAATCCTTGACCTGTATCATTCATTCTTTGCAGATTTCTTTCCTCTTGGCTTATGATGTTTTTATGTTGAGTCTGCATCTGTCCTTCACGCATACGGTAGCCACATTTATTATCTGAAAGTTATACTTCTGTAAATCTTTGTTTCATGTATCCCTATATCATACAGATTCCTTTGCACTTCTTGCATGCAGTTTTTGGTTCAATATCCTATGAATCACCCTTCCTTGTTCCATTCTAATATCTTTCAGGAATATAGTCTCTTTCCCGAAGATTGCGAGATACTCTGTATCTGGGTGTGCAGATCTTGGTTCAGCCTTTATTCGCCGTCTCCTTTTCCCGAGGTCCTGAAACAAATCTGAAACTTTTTCGTTTCTCATGTTCTGTTCTGATAAGTAATCCTGTTCTGACACGTTTCATACGTTTATCTATTTATAGGCTACATGATGGATCACTCTCTGATAATACCCTAATTTTGAGTTGACGGAAACTCTCTTCTTTTTGCAAATTTTTGTAATGAATTTATATGCTTCTTTGGGCATTATTTCCCTATAATTACGAAGGCAGGCACCTTTGAGAAAATAATAGAATGAGTGAAGCGCGCGCGCACACACACACACACACACACACACACACACACACACACACACACACACACACGCACACACACACACAAGGGATAGCATTATAAAAATAGGGGAAACAAAACAGAAAACTCAACAGAATCATAAACAACACAAGAATATCGACTGCAATGAACCACAGTAGTCAAACACGTAATTTCCACGATAAAATCATCAACCTAACTGATATAAAAACAAAAAAAAAGTTATCTGCTTGATAAACGACCAAAACAACAGTAACACACATATCACAACAAAAAAAGACATTATGACAGAATCTGAATATAGTGTAAAGGAATGAGGCTAAACACAACAATTTTTAATTCAAAGCTGACTAGAAAATTTGTTGTAGCAGAAATAACACAGATCATCATAACACACTAATCAACCACACTCTCCAAAAGGAGGGCAGGGCAAGCTACAACAAAAACTAAAACGACACAACGCCATACTAACTAAAGCAGTTAGAGGTAACACAAGTGTGATCATGAATGAACAGAAATATGTAGATTAGATTTCCTGTATCACCAAGATGGCCCAGTTTCTAGATACCAGAGAACCATTCAACAGTAACTGAATGGGACTTTTAAACAATAGTTATTTACATAATAGATGGACCTGAACTCCCATAATTTAGCCTGAAAATATGGCTGATGATTATCACTAATTCTATTCTTTCGAGTTTCTGAAGTTTTATTCGTTCTGGAAGGTCGCCAGTTTTTAACTCGTTCCTATGAATCATACAGTTATAGGTAGTACAGCATTTTAAAAGATATGTTTCAGGAAGTAAGGACACTGACAGCGTGGTGAAAGTGAACACGAATGTGCTGCCTCGAATGCGAGGTAGTTTTGTTTCCACTGGTGTGCAAGCGGCGCGCTGATGAGATAATGGCACTTCGGTCAATGCGGCTAACGTAGAAATTAGTGCGAGTTCCCACTGTGGTTGTGGGGATCTCGTGTGTCCGGCATCAGTGGATACGAGGCGAAATTGAAACTCAGTGCGCCCACCACAATGGATTACAAACAATATCTCATTTTCTTCTGTGTTTTACTACGCCAATGACCAACGATGCGTCAATAGTATCCTCCGGGGAGGCACTGTACACAAAGCTGACAATTTGTTACTGACATGTTTACAACGTGTCTTTAGTTCTATTATAAAACACAATTCGGGTATGAACAAACAAGACAGCTGTGACTGTTAGAATTACTTACTGGAGAACACGACCAGCTTCGCAAATTTAATTTACATCTTCAGTTCGTTCAAGTCAAAAGATGAAAGGTTCTATTTACACCGGATAAAGCCATTCCAACATTTATATCCAGCTGTTTCAAACTTCCGACCTCAGAATGTGTGAGGGCCTATGATGAAATGTATTAGGAGTCACCCCGAGCCTCCAATGAGTTAGCCTCCATTGAGTTGGCACCGGCTGCAACACTTCCTCCCCAGGCTGGATAAAATGGAGGCTGGGGATGGCCTTGGGCCCGAATATAAGTTATCATAGCAGCTCAAACATTCGTGAGTCCGAAGTTTTAAATACGTGGATATAAATATTGGGAATGGCCTGATCCGGTGTAAATAGAACCCTTAATCTTTTGACTTGAAGCACCTGGAGGTGAAATTTAATTTGAGAAACCGGTCGTGTTCTCCAATATAGAATTCGAACAGTCGCAGCGGTCTTGTTTATTCAAATCTTGTAGGATTTCAGCTGTGCTTGTCCTGCATGCAAAGTAGTGTGTGTAATTCAGGGTGTTCGTAAAAGGGCTTCAAAACTTTGAAAATTCACGTACACGGTGAACCAGAACTCCATCGACAAGCTTTTAGAGGTGGTAGTATGGATCAAAACAAGGAAAACAGTTTGATAATCAGGCTTCTAAAATGCATACCTTAACTGCTATGAGCACTTGTTCTTCGTCGTTACGGTGAGGCAGATCTCTTTTACTGAAAGCTGATTGCTTTCCACATTTTGGAGATGGTAGTAACAACCAAAGCAAAGAAAAAATGTCCGGTAAACACGGACTCTAAAGTGAATACAAGCTATGGGTATTTGTTCGTCTTCGCTAATGAAACATCTCATCTACCGAATAAGTGTTCTTACCTCATCAGGTAAGCATTTTAGAGTTCATATTCACTGAATATTTTCTTCTTGTTTTGTTGCAGACTACCTTCTCCCTAGATATAGCAAAGACGAAAAAGTGCTCGTATCTATTAAGGTATGCATTTTAGATCTGATGTTTACTGCACTTTTTCTCTTGTTTTGGTCCATACGCAACGGCGAGGTTATTTTTGGGTCGTCAGACAGAAATGATGCTACCCACTTTGTGGTGATTTCTTCTTCTGCAGTCCGGTCCGTACACCTTTCCTCTTAAAAACGAATAATGTTCCTGTACTAGGAAAACTGTAGTACAATCATTAGGATTATACGAGTCCAGTGGGTGCAAAAAATGTTTTTCAGTGTAAGGTTAGTTGAGAGATTTATTGGAAGGTAGTTTGCGACTATCAAATTCAGTATATTGTCACTTCTTCGATACAAAACACTTCCAGGTCACTGCTAATCCAAAGTTACAGTTTCTACATTGCCACGCAATCACATTCACTCGTTACATCCAGTATAACACTATTTGTTTACGATTCAACTAAATTTTTTATAATTTTTTTCTTTATAATTTTCCCAAATTGGTACTATATTGTATAAAGTAAAGTATACTATATTGGAAATTGAAGTTCTTTGCATTGTATGTGAGTAACGTATGTAAAATTCTACGTAAATTGTTTATTACGTTAAATAATTTTCTGATGACATTTTGTATTTAAAAATATTTGCGTATATAAACTATTCAGGTTGCTGTAAATATGACAGTTGTAACAAATGGCCATACTTAAGTACAGTGTAAGAAATAGGTGTTGCTTAAAAGCCAGTGCGCTTTTGTTCGAAACGATAGTGGCTCTCTGGAGTGGAAAAAGTGGCAAGGACGAATTGGAGTGCTGCCTAGAGCAAGCGCGCGAAGTGAATCACAGAGTCTGTTCGCAGTAGCGATTGAGGCAATGACCTTGTGAAGCAGGAGAAGATTTGCTGGCAGATTTTTTGCACAAAACGCCTCGGGCGAAGACTGCAAACGACTTATGGTAAAGCTGCGAGTTGTTGGGCTACTGTACGTAGAACTGAACGGCACCAAGAAGAGAAATTGAACCCATACAGCAAGAAACTTGCAGGCCGTACTGTGGGAGTGTAGCCGTTATAATAGATCGCCACTATCAAGTCTACAGCCACCAGATAAGATTTTTTTTGTGTTCTACTTTGTACAGCGTGAACCATTAACTTAAACTGTGAATAATCATTCTTGAACTTTAAATAAAGAGGTTCACCCTGTTATTCCATCCTAATCATACGTCTATACAGGGTTCCTTCCTGGTGTTTGATTGATCCGAGTATCCTGTTTTACAGACTTATGAAGTGCCAAATTAATATAAAGAGACACCAATTGTGTAAATAATGAGATAGTTTTCTTTACTATAGCAATGTATTATAGTAAAAGTTTGCTTGCGTAAAATTCAATGTGTGAAGCCAAGTTACTACAATCTGTTAAATGACTATACAGAGTTAGTTCAAAGAATAATAGCTTTTGAAAGTAAATTCCAGTAAGAAGGAGGTTTTCTTGAAGTGTTCAGTATAAAAAGTGTGTGCTGTAGTATCTAAGTATTTTAGTATTTAAATTTGTTGATTATGGAGAGTGCTTTTCTGAAGGTCCCCCCTGGTAGAAATTTATTTAGCTTGCTTCAAGTTATCTATTGGGCTTTTTCTCTTTTAAAAACTTAATGTATACGGGTTTAGTAGTCAAAAGGAAATAGCAGTGTCTGCACCAATATTGTTTACGTGGAGTAATATTTATCTGAAGAAGCAACTTAAACAGTAGCAAGAAAGTAAGCAAAATTCATACTTATGCTTTTCCAATACCTCACTGTTTCATTCCCTCGATAGGCTGGCGACCGTTAGTACAGCTTTTAAGCCACTAAATGAACTTGGAACTGAGTTGTTCTAGCTTCAATATAGTACTACTCATACTGCGCTTCCTTCTAACCGCTGGGTAAGATCTTAGGAAATGAACTGAATAGCCTGATTTACTTGTCCATTAGACACAACACACAGTCAAATCCTCTATTGATTAGCTTTTCCTATTAACAGGACTATCCTGCCATAGTGAAGTTTATTTGGAAACTAACTAAATTTAGTATGTGAGTTATACACGGGTCAACGTAGGGACAGGGTTTACTGTTATTTAGGTAAAAGCATACTAATTTACAATAGTAGTTGTAGGGTTATACTAGCTTATCCTGATTAACCAAATCCGTTACCAAAAGGATTAACAAATGAATTGTCTGTGACAGAATGCTCGCTCAGATATAACACAATTTGACCGCTACGAATGTTAAGTTTTGCGATCATGCCTTGTATAACACGACACGCAGATTTTAGTTTTTCAGCTGTCACAGTTTGCATATTTCACGCCTTCGCGTCCGCTTCGCGACACTCCATTGTCAAATTTTAAGCATTCTTCCGTAAAATTTTCACACATATTCAGAGTTCCTTATCTCCACATCCGAACATGATCACGGCTGAGATCCAAACTGTACTTAGGTTTCCCAAGGCAATTCTCTTAGCCGACAAAATACGTGCGATCGTACCGTCCCCTGATTGGCTGATAGACGTCGTAACCAATCCAATATTGATATTAAATCGCGCAGTCCCGAGTCTTTTACTTTCGTCTAATCTGTACTTAATAGCTTTTATGAATAATTTATCAAAAGAATAAACTTATAAAATTCACAAATATCGAAATAACCTGTAAGTAGGCTGTTTAGATTTTTACGTTGGTAACGCTATGTAGCGCTCTGTATGAAAATCACTGACTGTGCTGTGTGCAGTCTGTGGCTGATTTGCATTGTTTGAATATTTGCTATTGTAGTATTGGGCAGCTGGATGTGAAAAGCGCATAGCGTTGGGCAGTTGGAGGTGAGCCGCCAGCAGGGGTGGATGTTGGGGAGAGAAATGGCAGAATTTTGAGAGCGGACTATCTAGACGTGTGTCCATCAGAAAAACGAAATTTGTAAGGCGGATGTCATGAACTGATATATATTACGACTTTTGAAAACTATTAAAATAAATACATTGTTTGTTCATAATCAAAATCTTTCATTTGCTAACTATCCCTATCAGTAGTTAGTGCCTTCAGTTGTTAGAATCTTTTACTTAGCTGACAGTATTGGCGCTCACTGTATTGCAGTAGTTCGAGTAACGAAGATTTTTGTGAGGTAAGTGATTCATGAGAGGTATAGGTTATTGTTAGTCAGGGCCATTCTTTTGTAGGGATTATTGAAAGTCAGGTTGCGTTGCGCTAAAAAAATATTGTGTGTCAGTTTACTGTTGATCAGAATAAGTAAAGACAGAAATGTCTGAGTACGTTCAATTTTGCTTAGCAGTTTGAAAATCAAATAACGTAAGAGGTTTCCAGCATAATAATTTATAAATTTTTCTAAGGAGATGTTTCAAACTCCCTCTTTAAATAATAAAATTATAGTGAAATATATCTTGTTTCCTCAGTCCCATAAACTGGCTAGTTGCACTTTGCAATTTCCCCTGAGTATGATTCAATCTCTCAGTACACAGTTATTATACCAACGTATACTATGCTAATAGACATATCAATATTCATTTATTGACTACGTCGCATTCATACCATCCTTCACACTAATAATCAAAGAAATGAGCAATAATTAATGAAAGTCGCAATAATCGCACTAAATTCATTTTTTCCCAAATATATAGTTTTAACTACTTGATAATTTCATAATCGGTAGGTCGTTGACACTTTTCGGTCACAGCCGAAACTACTTGCCGATAGCTACTGGATCTGAGTGTATCTGTCATGTGAGACGTGACTCATGTATGAAGCTGTCTGCCTGTTACAGTCTGTTACTTACTACATAAGCGCGATGGAGGGCGCTACGTCTCACTTACTACCAACTATACCTCTGAAACTTTGCCGGTGAAGTTCTGGTTTCCCGTATAGATTTATTCACATAACTTTAAGGACCTATAGTGATTACTGTGTTGGACATGCTACAGCGAAAGTTGTTTCTAGCGAATTGTTGCATGTGAAGGGTAACCAGCTCGTAGATAGAAGGTCCAGCACACCTGCAAGTTTCCTGATTCACCGTAAAAAGGTTTGCTTACCCCGTGCTTGTACTGCCGTCTCGATGTCCCAATCGATTTTACCCGCCGGTCGTGACTTCACACGAGCATAAAATCGACTGTGAAAAATGGAATGGTATGGAAAATGGGAAAAACAAACGCTATTTTAGTGAAAGTCTCGAAATAATGGGATGAAATTTTAGTGTTTAGAGCCAGTCTATAGGTAATATTTCAATGGAACTTGTCGGATTCTAGAAATCACGTACTGAGCACTGTTTCGAATATATTTGTTCACCAATTTAACGAAATTTAACGATAATCGCACACTCGCGAATTCGCATATAAATATTTTCCGAAGCACTTTTAACTCACTAAATCACATATTTAGGCCACTGCACATACGGTGTTCGTCTCCAGAACCTACCTGGAGTCTGCCTAGTAAATGTTTCCCTTTGAAGAATACAAAATATTTACTCACAGTAAGTGTATGTTGTCAGCCTCATTGCTACTCGAAGACTGTCTATGTGAAAGTTCATTCTTTCGAAGACTGTCTATGTGAAAGTTCATTCTTAACTGCATGAGGAGCTATTTGTCTCCGAATAGGTACGACAACGGACATCCTACTGAATCTGCTTACTGTATTCATCTCTTGGTCTCCACCTACGATTTTTACCTCCCCCCTCCCTTCCACCCCTCTACACATACACTTCCCTTCAGTGGTGTACTATTGATCCTTTGACGTCTCATAATGTGGCCTAACAACCAACCCCTTCCTCTAGTTAGGTTGCACCACAAACTTATTTTCTCCCCAGTTCTATTTAGTACCTCCTCATTAGTTACATGGTCCATCCACGAAATCTTCAGCATTCTTCTATAGTAACATATTTCAAAAGCTTCTAGTCTCTTCTTGCCTAAACTGTTTATCGTCCATGTATAACTTCCCTGCACGGCTACCTCCATACGAATACTTTGAAGAGATTTCCTAACACTTAAATCTATAGTCGATGTTAACAAATTTATCTTAATCAGAAACGCTTTTCTTGCTGTTGCCAGTGTACATTGTATCCCCTCTGTTTCGGACACCATCAGCCATTTTGCTGCCCAAATAACAAGACTCATCTACTACTTTAAGTGTTTCCTTATCTAATTCCCTCATTATTACCTGATTTAATCTGCTCAACTTCTCTTCCGAGTCGTTTGATGTCTCTGATGGAGTTGCGATGTCACCGGCAATACTCAAAATTTGTGTTTCTTCTCCCTGAACTTTAATTCCTACTCTAAAATTTTCTTTGGTTTCCATTAACGCTTGCTCAGTGTACAAATTGAATAACAACGGGGATAGGCTACAGCCCTGTCTCACTCCCTTATCAACTACAGCTTTCCTTCCACGTCCCTCGACTCTAATAACTATACAGTCTGGTTTCTGTAAAATTTGTAATTGCGAAAAGAATACTCCAGTTAGGATTGTCAAAATCTTTCTCTAAGTCCACAGATGCTATAAACGTAGGTTTCTCTGCCCTTAACCTACCTTCTAAGAATAGTCGTAGGGTCAGTATTGCCTCGCGTGTTACGACATTTCGCCGGACTCCAAACTGATCTTCCAAGAGGTTGGTTTCTTCAAAGAGGTTGGTTTCTTCCAAGAGGTTGCTTTCTACCAGTCCTTTCCATTTTCTGTAAAGAATTCTTGTTAGGGTTTTGGAACCACGGTTTGTTAAACTGATAACTCGGTAATATTCGCACCTGTCAGGACCTTCTTTCTTTGGGATTGTTATTATTATGTTCTTCTTGAAGTCTGAATGTATATGGTCTGTCTCGAGGAAGATTTCTGTCATGGTTGGCTCACTGTATTTATTCTCTTGGAATAAAGTGTCATTTCTCTTCGTCTTAGTGCATATTTCTTTCAGTTACGTCCTGTACTCTACAGCACTATAGCAGTTGTTTCTATGTATGGTCGAAGTTTTACCAAGCTACATTTCTTGACAGTGACAGATCGTGGGAAATCTACTTCTGTCCTTAACGTTTTGGACACCAGTGTATCTCCACTGTTATTACTTGGATCAGACTGTGGCGGTACGCCACATAACGTGAAAAAAATTATATTGAAGAACTTCGCAAATACAACAAAACTGACGTCGTAGTGAAATAAATTTATGGCAGAAAAATCACAAAGACTCTATAATCAATTAATATGATCTGCAAATGTAATTGCAATCTCTGTTCCATTTGAAAAAGAATCGGGCTCACTTCCCCTTTTGTTTCTTCGTAGTGTAAAAACCATTTTGTGACGAGGCACGGAAACCTTTGAGTTTCATGTAATATTTAGCCTAAATACACTCCTGGAAATTGAAATAAGAACACCGTGAATTCATTGTCCCAGGAAGGGGAAACTTTATTGACACATTCCTGGGGTCAGATACATCACATGATCACACTGACAGAACCACAGGCACATAGACACAGGCAACAGAGCATGCACAATGTCGGCACTAGTACAGTGTATATCCACCTTTCGCAGCAATGCAGGCTGCTATTCTCCCATGGAGACGATCGTAGAGATGCTGGATGTAGTCCTGTGGAACGGCTTGCCATGCCATTTCCACCTGGCGCCTCAGTTGGACCAGTGTTCGTGCTGGACGTGCAGACCGCGTGAGACGACGCTTCATCCAGTCCCAAACATGCTCAATAGGGGACAGATCCGGAGATCTTGCTGGCCAGGGTAGTTGACTTACACCTTCTAGAGCACGTTGGGTGGCACGGGATACATGCGGACGTGCATTGTCCTGTTGGAACAGCAAGTTCCCTTGCCGGTCTAGGAATGGTAGAACGATGGGTTCGATGACGGTTTGGATGTACCGTGCACTATTCAGTGTCCCCTCGACGATCACCAGTGGTGTACGGCCAGTGTAGGAGATCGCTCCCAACACCATGATGCCGGGTGTTGGCCCTGTGTGCCTCGGTCGTATGCAGTCCTGATTGTGGCGCTCACCTGCACGGCGCCAAACACGCATACGACCATCATTGGCACCAAGGCAGAAGCGACTCTCATCGCTGAAGACGACACGTCTCCATTCGTCCCTCCATTCACGCCTGTCGCGACACCACTGGAGGCGGGCTGCACGATGTTGGGGCGTGAGCGGAAGACGGCCTAACGGTGTGCGGGACCGTAGCCCAGCTTCATGGAGACGGTTGCGAATGGTCCTCGCCGATACCCCAGGAGCAACAGTGTCCCTAATTTGCTGGGAAGTGGCGATGCGGTCCCCTACGGCACTGCGTAGGATCCTACGGTCTTGGCGTGCATCCGTGCGTCGCTGCGGTCCGGTCCCAGGTCGACGGGCACGTGCACCTTCCGCCGACCACTGGCGACAACATCGATGTACTGTGGAGACCTCACGCCCCACGTGTTGAGCAATTCGGCGGTACGTCCACCCGGCCTCCCGCATGCCCACTATACGCCCTCGCTCAAAGTCCGTCAACTGCACATACGGTTCACGTCCACGCTGTCGCGGCATGCTACCAGTGTTAAAGACTGCGATGGAGCTCCGTATGCCACGGCAAACTGGCTGACACTGACGGCGGCGGTGCACAAATGCTGCGCATCTAGCGCCATTCGACGGCCAACACCGCGGTTCCTGGTGTGTCCGCTGTGCCGTGCGTGTGATCATTGCTTGTACAGCCCTCTCGCAGTGTCGGGAGCAAGGATGGTGGGTCTGACACACCGGTGTCAATGTGTTCTTTTTTCCATTTCCAGGAGTGTATAATTTAATATTACTTAAAAGTGTCACTAATGTTTTTCTGTAAGAAGTGTTAAGTGAATGATTTAAATGCTTTACGGAGATTTTATAGTGGAGTATTGGTGCAGAGGTCAACGACATTCTTCTAAATGATAACGACCCAGAATCGTAATTAATATATTCATAGTTGCTGATTTTGACAAATAAAAATAAATTAGCGGTTCTTCCTCTGAAAGCGTAGAAGCAATCAGTTTTTCCAATATTAAATAATATTTGGGTGAAGTGACTTCAGTAAATCTTTTGATCCCCGCTTAACGGGAATTACAAGAATCTCCTTAGCATTGCATTTTCACAAATGTAAAATAAATAGCTAACGAAAGTGAACTACTATTATCACTGCACTTATACACATGTGGTAATCAGTGTGTTGGTTGATTTAGTGATATGTATGACGCATTTTTTGTTTGTGATATGTTATAATACATTATCACCGGTCTTTTGCGGTCTAACTGTGTTGGTGAGGCAGTAAATTTATCCACAGGGCAGTGACACTGCGTCACTGCAATACACTTTGGTGGTGTGGCGGTGGGATTTGGAGTCCCGTACCACCCTCCGACGGTCTCAGTACTACATCAGTCAGGCAGAAAAATTTAGCCTAACGTGGGCAGGAAGGGTGGGAAAGTATTCGACGTAGAATGGGGGCTAGTCCGGCCAAAGGATGCATCCGTGGTGGGCGTGCCAAGCTTATCGTTAGCCATGGTCGGAATCCGATTTCTCTAGGATGGTCAGGAGAACCGGATTTCGATGCCAGCGGCGTGGAAGTGTGGTCCCAACGTGGCGTAACCCATGGACAGTAAGCCTCAAGGCATCCACTTTCTCATAGAGCCGCCGCGCGTTGTTGCGTATGGTCGTCTTTAGGGGGACGATACCAGCTTCCTCGTGGAGAGTGTCAATTCTCGTGAGTGGCGGGGCGTGCAGGCTCCACCTGAGCACCTTGTTCTGCAGGCGCTGCAACGTCCGCATCCTGGTGACACTAATCGTGGCCTATGCAGCAGATCCATACGTGAGGGCATGCAGGATAACTGTTCGGTAGATGCAGAGCTTGGTATGCAGGTTACGTTCCCAACTGCGGAAGAGTGGTCAGCTTTTGCCCGTTGTTGGCGACATACTCCACATGATAGTGGAAGAGAAACTTGTGGTCCACCTGGACCCCGAGGGAGGTGGTTGTCGGGGACCAGGGCACCTGCACGCCTGCAATCGAAATATTGCGGCGGAAGACTGGGCACGTTTCGTGAAATAGACTGCCGTAGTTATGGCGGCATTGAGAGCTATTTTGTTTGTCAGGCACCAGATCATGGCGGCGTCCACCTGTCGCGGGAGGCGGGCGACGACGGCGTCAGTAATAAGGCCAGTGTTATATAGCGCTGTGCTGTCAGTATATTGTGCTGGGTGGCATTCGGGGATAACTGGCACACCACTTAAACAGACATTATTATGAGAGGTACTGGTGTCTTTTAATATAAAAACATCGTGTCGGGTGAACTAACTGCGAGAAGTACCACAGCTGAGTCACTGACGTAAATAATTTCCCAGTTGTGAAGCAGCAAGAATAACACTAACTCCAACTTTTCATGCTCATATAAATACCAATACATAAAAAAAGAACCACCAAAAGACTTCAAGCCTTACAATATACAGAATAATGAGGGTTGTATACAACATACTCGGACTTCTTGCCCTGTCAGTTCAGGGTAAAAACTGGAATTTCCTATGATTACCTCCCTCGTCTTCACCAATAGCTCGTGATGAAAACAATGGAGGTAATCGTCCAAAGTTTGAGGTCTTAGCCTGATGTGACGCGGCGAGAAGTCCGAGAATGTTTTACGCAACAGCACCGTCGTGAAAGACTTCGTTCTCAATAATGACAGTTGTATATAAACATGCAATAAAAATGTGATACTAATTAGTTGCAAACGAAACACAACACTCCAAATATAAGTTCGTGCACCCAAAAACTCACTTGAAACAAATTACTTGTTGCCGCTACGAGACGCAATGTTGTTTTGATTCTACATCTCGTCTGCGGTCGTCCAAAATTTAAACTGCAGTGGTTCTTTGGGTACTTGCACAAGTGCTAGAGTTTAGAAACAGCTTCTATAACAAACAATCTGCTGTGTGATTCTACTCAGCATTCTCTTAAATGAACGAAGGAATGTAAATAATTAACTGAACGAGCAAATAACGAGGACTTTCTCCCTGCGAAAATGGGCTGGTTGCCACATAAAACGCGCTAGCGTTGCTTTGATCAGGAGCTGCAAGCGTCTGCTAGGATAAAGCGTGTCTCATGCCAACGTCCTCTGGTCTCGTAGAGCGGGGAAACTTTCCCTTACGCCCGCAACATATTCCAGCAATTTGCCAGCAGGAGAGTCGCCCCGTGGTAGTAGTAGTAGTGGTAGTAGCAGGAAGAGGAGGTAGTATGTGTGTGTGTGTGTGTGTGTGTGTGTGTGTGTGTGTGTGTGTGTATGTGTGGTTGTGTGTGTGTGTGTGTGTGTGTGTGTGTGTGCGCATAACTCAGGCGGTAGCCAGCAGCGATCACAAGGCCCGAGGCGCAGAGAAATTTATTCGGCCGCGATAACCGCCTGGGACAGCTTCCTAACTTATTCTTCCTGTGCGGTCTGCTGAATACCCGCCGCGGTCGGGCGAGACACAGGCTGCCTCTGGCGGTGTAGCTCCACAGGGCATCAAGTTCCGACCATTCGTGTTCGTAGTTAATTTATCAAGTGGTAACAACCACACTAATTAACGGTGCATAGAAAATAGACTCCAGTCATGTTTAATTTGACACATCGCATCCTGTAAAAGACTTAGAATTTGATGGGACCCCGGTTCTTGATAGTGCTCATAACAGGCATTAGCACCATGGGCAGTATTTTTGTAATGGCTGATAGTCTCGTTGTTTAGAACTGCAAACACACGGATGCTGTTTGTAAAGAATCAACTAAGATATGTTCCAATTTGAAATCACGATAAAAACAACAATTCTTTCTTGACTCAATTTATTCCACTTGTTAACAAACTCTGACATCTCAGCTTTGCGCGTGTTCGTCCATTTGCGAACTGTGACATAGTCACTTTCACCCACAAATTGCTACAAAATGTAAAATCTTATTGATTTTCGGTTAATGATAAACAGCTGTTGTGCTCTATAAACGACTGTCGTCAAATCTGTCATACATAAAATGGGAAAGAAATAGGAATGTAGGCAGCAGTGTATATTCCAGAAAAAAAATCAACAATCTGTGGACAAAATGTCGTGATGATAAGTCAGAAATCTGGCGATGATCCGTCATGATTCTCACATCGACCACAACTGTGCAGACTTCCAAGCAATGTGCGTTTTGTCTGCGTAACACATGACGTCATCGTCCGTGCATCATGGATCACTCAGATAGTTGTTTACTCAACGCTAATTCCTTGAGAACGAAACCTAAAACATGCTGTTTTGCAACGTTTAGCAGGCCGGGGTGGCCGAGCGGTTCTAGGCGCTACAATCTGGAACCGAGCGACCGCTACGGACGCAGGTTCGAATCCTGCCTCGGGCATGGATGTGTGTGATATCCTTAGGTTAGTTAGGTTTAAGTAGTTCTAAGTTCTAGGGTACTGATGACCTAAGAAGTTAAGTCCCATAGTGCTCAGAGCCATTTGAACCATTTTTTGCTACTTTTATGAGCTAGGGTTGGTAAAAGAAGTTTCTGCTTTCCACCTCTATTGTATTGTGATCACATCTATTTATTTGGAGATTATCAGCTGTAGCACTTGCAACCTACGTCCTCAATTATATGCTGGGTGTATTCCAATCTCTGTCTTCCTCTACAGTTGTTACCCTCTACAGCTGCCTCCAGCACCATAAAAGTTATTCTTTTTGACTTAACAGATATCCTACCATCCTTCCCTTCTTCTTTTCAGTGTTTTCGATATATTCCTTTTCTCTCCGATTCTATATAGGACCTCCTCATTCCTTACCTTATCAGTCCACTTAATTTTCAACAGTCGCCTGTAGCACCACATCTTAAATGCTTCGATTCTCTTTTTTTCCGGTTTTCCCACAGTCCATGTTTCACTACCACACAATGCTGTGCTCCAAAGTACATTATCAGAAATTTCTCCGTCAAATTAAGGCCTTTGTTTGATGCTAGTAGACTTCTCTCTCCCAGAAGAACCGTTTTGCTAGTGTTGGTCTGCGTTTTATTTCCTCCTTGCTCCGATCGTCATTGGTTACATCCGCGCGGGGTAGCCGCACGGTCTAGGGCGCCCTGTCACGGACCGTGCGGCTACACCCATCGGAGGTTCCAGTCCTCCCTTGGGCATGTGTGTGTGTGTGTGTGTGTTGCCCATAGCGTAAGTTAGTTTATGTTAGATTAAGTAGTGTGTAGGCTTAGGGACCGATGACCTGAGCAATTTGGTCCCGTAAGATCTTACCACAAATTTCCAAAATTTCGGTTGGTTATTTGGCTGCCCAGATGGCAGAATTCATCAACTTCGTGACCATCAGCACTGATGTTAAGTTTCTCGCAGTTCTCATATCTGCTACTTCTCATTACTTTCGTCTTTCTTCGATTTACTCTCAATCCATATTCTGTGCTCGATAGACAACTCATTCCATTCAGGAAACCCCGTAATTTTTCTTCACTTTCACTGAGGATGGCAATGTCATCATCGAATCTTATCATTCGTATCCTTTTTCCTTGAATTTTAATTCCTCTCTTGAATCTTTTTTTTTATATCCTTCATTGCTTAGAATTTCGAACATCTTGTACCACTTTACACTGTCGCATTATCGATGCTTCTACCAGGTCGAGCTTGTCTTGATTTGTCTTTAGTCTTGTAACGACAGTATTTCCTCTCCGGTGCCTTTATCTATCCTAAAGCCAAACTGATCGTCATCTAACACATCCACAGTTTTCTTTTCCATCCTTCTGTGAGTTATTCTTGTCAGCAACTTGGTTGCATGAGTTGTTAAGCTGACTGTGCGGTAATTCTCGCACTTGTCAGCTCCTACAGTCTTCGGAATTGTGTGGATCATATTTTTCGGAAAGTAAGATGGTATATTGACAGACTCTTACATTCTCCACATTAATGTGAATAGTCGTTTTGTTGCCGCTTCCACAAATTTTTCCAGAAATTACGTTGGAATGTTGTCTAGCTATTCTGCTTTATTTGATCATCAGTCTTACAAAACTCTTTTAAATTCTGATTCTAAAATGGGATGCCTGGTCTCTTCCCTGATGACTCCTGTTTCTTTTTCTATCACTTTAGACAAACATTACGCCTCACAGAGGCTTTCAGTGTGCTCTTTCCATCTATCGGCTCTCTACTCTGCATTTAACATTGGAATTCCCGTAGCACTCTTAATGTTAGCACCCTTGCTTTTCATTCCACCGTTTTTTTTTCTTTTACTTTCCTATGCTGAGTCAGTCCTTTCGGCGATCATTTCTATTTTGTTTTCACACTTTTTCATGCAGCCGTTTGGTCTTAGCTTCCCTGCACTAGGTATTTGTTTCATTCCTCAAAGATTGTATTTCTGTATTCCTGAATTTTCTTGGACATTTTTGTACACTGCCAGGCAGAGTAATCACGTAGATGTAGATGTACTCCTTCTTTCTTCGATCGTCTAAATATTTCTTTACTACCCATGGTTTCTTCGCAGTTACCTTCTTTGTTCCTATGTTTTCCTTTCCAGCTTCTGTGATTGCCGTTTTTACAGACATCAGTTCCTCTTGAACTGAACTGCGTTCCTATACTATTCTTTATTGTTGTATCTATAGCCTTACAGAACTTCGTATGTATCCTTTAACTCCTTAGTGCTTTCATATTCCACTTCTTTGCTTATTGATCCTTCTTGACTAATGTCTTAAACCTTGGCCTACTCTTTATCACTACTAAATTGTGACCTGAATCTGTATATGTTCCCGGGTACTCCTTACAATCCAGTGTCTGATTTCTGAATCTCTGTCTGACCATGAAGTAATCTAATTGAAATCTTTCAGTACCTCCCGGCCTTTTCCAAATGTACCTCAACCTGTTGTGTTTCTTGAACAGAGTATTTTTCATTAATAACTGATACTTATTGCAGAACACGGCTGTGATTCGTACAATGTTTTAAGGACTTTTGGGTGTTCGTCACCATAAAAATTGAAAAAAACTTTTCCTTCTTCACGACAACGCAAGGGCTCACCCCAGTCTGCACATCCGAGTGGAGCTCATAAAACTTCACTGTGTTAAGCTTCCTCATTCACCCTACAGCTAGGATCTGGCACCTTCCGACCTCCAGTTTTTTGGCCCAATGAAGGATGCAGTGATGCAGTCCACGGAAAGCAGTACGTGGATGATGTGGAGGTTACTGATGCAGAAAGACGTTGCGGGCATACATGGTGTACTGGAATCCTGAAGAAAACCTACCTGCTTTGAGAAAAAAAATATTTGTCATTACTTACTGAACGCTCCTCGAATGCCGCTGTGGGACAAGACGGTCAATGCCTTCATGCAAAAATCTCTGCAACTGTCTACCGAACTATGATTGTATCCAGGCATGCACCTCTTCCTCCGAAGCTTATCGATGGCCACAAATGTCTTTCTTCAGAGCTCCAAAAGCATCGCAATCGCTTGGGGAGAGATCAGGACTGTGTGGAGTGTAGGGAGCTATCCAGTCTTTTAGACAAAAAAATTTAAGTCTTTAGTAAAAGTAAGGAGAAAAGAAAGGAGGAATGAGGTAAATAGGAAGTGTAGGGAAGCTAAGGCGAAATGGATGCGTGAAGAATGTGAAGAAATCGAAAACGACTCAGCATATAAGAAAATGAAAACAACCTTCACTGAAACTAAAAAGCGAGGGCAGTAACATTAAGAGTGTGATAGGAATACCGCTGTTAAATGCAGAGGAGAGAGCGGATAGCTGGAAAGCGTAAACTGAAGATCTCTATTTGGGGGAGGAATTGTCTGATGACGTGATAGGTGAGGTACTGATTCTGTATGGTTCTCTCTACGATTGGTACTGAAGTAGCTTTGCAGTTTCCACACTGACCCTTAGTTCTACTGCATTTTGAAGACAGTGATTGATTGAGGGGACCATGTTAATTGTGCCTGCAATTATGAGAGGAAGTTGTTGCTGTGTCACGTTCAGAACTGGAAGCTGTAGGCCAGGATGTCCTTTCCAGCTGAGAACAGATGGCGCTAAGAGAGGCTGTACTGCGAGATAAACATTGTTTATCGATGTAAATTTGTGTTAGACCGTCACCTAAAATATCTACCATAGTGTCGATGTAGCAAGTGTGGTAGAAACTGTTCAGTCTCACTTGCAGAAAATCGTGACTCGTTTTGCAAAGTGTTAAGAATAGTAACAAAAATGTAGTTGATTGATATTTAAACACAGTAAAATCAGAACCAGTTCAGAATAATCTTCACGCCTGAATTCGTTCAAACACAGCATTTCGTTTTCTGTTTTCTTCTGTTTGAGGAAACTTATCAGCTTTGTTAACGATTCAATATGCACGGTAAAAGTAATAACTTTTCAAGGTAGTAACTTTCCAAGAACGTCAAATTTTTCAGAATTAATGATGGAGATATTCTTCACCCACCCACACACCCGAGGACGCTACCACAGTCGCTTCTGAGACAGGGTGAGGCAAGCCAACCCTGGATCGAATCCAACTCGTGGATTAGCGACAGGGACTGGTGGAACCACAGTCTGGGTGTGGTTTTTCGGCAGTTTTCCGTATTCAGCCAAGTAATTGCTCCGCTGGCACCCACGTTCCTCTTCAGATACTCCCTATAGAAACACTAAAAAAAAGTTGTTATGCGTAACCAAGATATCTACAGTAGACACAGGTCGATATTGTACACCGGAAGGGTATCTGGCCACCAACTGTCACAAACACTGCCAAAACCGGTTGAAACTAATCAATATTAATAACGGTTTGAGCTATGAAATTGAAACCAGCGAACCAGCGAGCCCTACCCCGTGGTCACCATATTAAACACTCTGCGTGTTATGCAACATTCCGTTTTCAATTTGACCACTGCGCATAACAGAAACACTTTCACATTGAAACAACACCTTAGTGCATTCCTGATTATTGATAAATAAAGATCGCCTCATCAAGGGAGAAGTTCTATGAAGTAGTAGGGTTCATAAATGGAAGTAGCTTTCATAAATAACTAAATTTTTATTCAAATAAAAAAAAAAGACGAAATCACACTCCAACGTGAATTTTTAAAAACAATAACGCACAAAACTAATACGAAATGATGAAGTTAATTACGTGGGACTTCTATTGAAATCGTCAAGAAGACTGAAAAAAGAACAAAATCAGAATACCTCATCTGTGCAACTTGCATTTCGAAATTGAAAAATCACCCAACGGAGCTCGCATCCAAGGCACGAACAACCAGATACATGCGATCTGGAGTATGCACTCTGAGTTACGAAATAACTCTTGACGTTAGCAACAAATAGCGATACTTAACATCCTCAAACGGGGCGACAGCCAGGAGACGAAAGATAGTCGGCACGGAACGACTTTCAGGAAATGAATGATAAAAATACAGAGTTCTGATTTCTCAACCCTAGTCCCATTTGGAGGGGCTGCAGCAAGCCTGCAGCCAACGCGATGAACCTAAGTGTGCCTTGAAGCATGTCAATACTGGGGAATACTGCTAAAGTTTCCATGATGCGGTACACAAACAAAGTCTAAAGTTGGTACTGAGTTTGAATAGCTTTTTACTATTGCTCGACGACCCACACACAGTGTCTAGAAGGAGAAGCAATACACAGAAGTGGCCCAGCGGAAAATAATGTCTGGGAAGCGCTATATTTCTCGCATTTCGTGGTAACAGAAAGGAAGGATTCTTGTTTCCAGAATGAAATTTTCACTCTGGAGCGGAGTGTGCGCTGATATGAAACTTCCTGGCAGATTAAAAAACTGTGTGCCGGACCTTTGCCTTTCGTGGGCAAGTGCTCGGTCCGGCACAAAATATTAATCTGCCAGGAAGTTTCAGGATTCTTGTTGTCATTGACGCTGAATAGACACTTGCTATACCTAAAGTAGGCACGTGGGGCCTAAGGCAACACTGCGACCACACGCCAGTAATTAGCTGCCGGAAACCGCAGCTTCAGAATACGCCAAGTAGGCCCAGGAAACCACGCCAATTTTCACCCCACCCTTGAGCAAAGCTATTGTGTTATACAGTGAGAAGGAGTAGCCCTGGAATCGGCTTCCCTGTGTGAGACTTTTCAGCCACCACTTAAGAGTCTACACTGCCCGCTCTATTGTAAGAAATACAGGGAGTTTCAAAAAGAATGAAATAATGCCTGATTTTAGATGGTAATAATTACCAAACATGGGATGTGCCGGAAAAGAAATGTGGAAATGTGTGTTGTATGAATGGGCGTAGTCTACAGTTTTAGTAAATCGCTGTTAGATGTCAGTCAATGTATAGTCTCAGTGTTCAGTCAGTCAGAAGTAAGAAGGCGTCCGCTGAGCAGAAGGCGTTTTGTGTGCTGTAGTTTGCAAAGGGTTAGTCAGTGATTTCCGTCCAGCGTGCTTTTCGTCGGCGTTTCAACATTGATCTGCCTGCAGCCAAAAACATTCGTCATCGCTGTCACCAATTTGAAGGGACAGGATGCTTACGCAAATAGTTTTTTACAGGTAAGAATCTAGGTCGATCTCGCACTGCTGAAAATAAATCGGTAAACGTTTGAGCGGAGTCAACGAAGGTCTACAGGCTGCGCAGAGAAAACTGTCTGGCGAGTGTTACGGCGTCGTTTGGTCTGTAATACATACAAACTACGATTAGTGCAAGACGTTCGTGCTGGTGACGAAAGGAAACTGGCTAACTTCAAGCAATGCTGTGCTGAAGGACATCAAAGACGATACATTTTTAGCGCGGAAATTATTCAGTGATGCAGCGGCATTTCATGTTAGCGGTAAAGTAAACCGACATAACGTGCGCATATTCGGATTACAGTACCGTCATGACATTACTAAGCTCGAACTTTTTTTTTGTTCCATTTCTCGTGAAAAAATGTACGGAGCCTATTTTCTGAGGAAACCACAGCGACTAGAATGAGCTACCTTCAAATGCTGCAGAACTGGCTTTTTCCACAACTTCAGGCAGACTCTGCTGACTTCATTCTCCAACAAGATGGAGCTCCACCACACTCGCACAGCAACGTGCGTCTGTTTCTCAATGACACACTGTCTCAACGCTGGGCAGGGTGCACGGGACCTCGAGACACTGCCCTCCATTCTTGGCCCCCAAGATCGCCAGACATGACCCCATGAAATTTTTTTTTTGCTGTGGGGTATTTGAAGGACAGTGTGTTCATCTGCCCTTTACCTTGTGACATAAAAGATGTGAAGAGCGTAAGAGAGAGCTAAACCGATGATTTCTCGCACTGCAGTAGAAGACAGTATCATGGTCAGGTGTTGTGGACTGAAACGGATTGCACTTTACGTTACCTGGCTATTCACCCTCAAGCACTTCGAAATTTGAAATGGGATTTTACTCGCGACGTTAGCGTTGGTTACAGTAACAAAACTACAGCCTTCACGAAATCACGTGCTCGACCCGAAAATCCACATGTAAACTATCAAACCATGAAATTAATATAGTTTTTATACAAAACTGAACAGTAAACACAACTTATCTAGTACATACGTCTACTCAGAGCCAGTACGGATCACGCTCCTGGAGCGCCGTTTTGGATAACACAATTCACCTAGTGGTTGCGCTGTTCATAACTTTTCTTATGTTTGGAATGTTACTGTCAGATTATTTTTATTAAAACTTCCTAATGACTACACTGACGAGAGACGGTCACCCATATAGAAATTCCTATATGACGTCTTATTTAACAAATACGTATAGCAATGAAATAGCTAATCAGAGTGTAGAATCGCTCCGACACGTACCACTTAACTACAGTCGTGCGGTCCCTGGGACTGCGCTACTTTTCACACCCCTGTTTCTAGGAACGCTATTGACCTTGAAGAGCTGGGCGGCCCAGTAGCTTCCTTATTCTCAGTCTGCTACTTGTTGCCACGGCAGTCATTGTTGCAATTGCTGTGTTTGCTTTTGTTTCGTTGCAACGACGTCCACGGGACCGCGCGACTGTATTAGTGTAAGTCAGTGACTGCCTGAACATTTTTCCTTTCCGTTGTGGTTGTTTTGTTATTCGCATCTGTCGGTGACAATAACTTTGGAACTACGTCAGGTAATCCTGGTCCTTCGTTTGTGACAACAGACGATCCAAATTTTGAACAAAAACTTCAAGAATTATTGATGAAGTGGGGAGCGACATACCCGATTTTGACTTTTCTGATGTGGAGGGTGGTGATTTTGTACATAGTGAGCATGATTCGGAATCCAGTGTGTCTGGAGAGGGTGAAAGTGACGAGGACAGGTCTGAAGGAGAATCAGATAGCGATGAAGATGAGGAACGTGCTAGGAAATACTTCCATGACAGAAATAGGTTCAAGTGGTCGGCAGTAGAACCGAATAGGCATGTCAGAATTCCAGCTCATGATATATTGAAGATACCAGCACTTCGACACAAACTCAGAGGACAATCACAGATCGACCCACTGACTGCTTGGAGCTATATTTTCATTGGTGATATGCTGAACGAAATGCTCACATGGAAAATACACGAATACGGAGAGAACAGAAGTCAGACCTTGTAAAATGTCTGAAATGAAGAGTTTCATCGGCCTTCTTACGTACACTGCAGTATTCAAATCGAATAACGAAGACATACATTCTCTCTTTTGTACTGATGGGACTCGCCGTGATATTTTCCGTATCACTATGTCATCAGCAAGGTTTGCTGTAATTCTCAACTGCCTGAGATTTGACAACCCTGATGTCAGGGAGTTACGTAGGGTTTCCGATCCAGCAGCTGCTATAACAAACATTCTACATCAATTCAACAAAATTTGCAGCGATCCTATATTCTTGGGGCTAATGCTACAGATGATGAAATGCTAATCGGTTTCAGAGGACGCAGTAAATTCAAAATGTATATTCCATCTAAACCGGCGCGGCCTGTAGCATCAATGCCTCGCCGACTCCAGGACTAGCTGCATCTTCAACACCTATCTCTACTGTGGAAAAGGTACTGATGGAGCAGGACTTTCCACAGACGAGAAGAAATACGCCGTTCCCACTCAGGGCAAGCCAATAGCACATAATAACCGAAACATTACTGCTGATAACTGGTATGTGTCAATCGAACTTGCAGACGTGCTACGGAAAAATGGTTTGACCACAGTGGGAACAATGCGGAGGAACCGAAAGGAAATTCCGGCATCTTTCTTTGTCTCCCGTAGACGTGACGTTGGAACAACGCTGTATGGATTTACCAAACACATCACGCTCATTTCGCATGTGCCTAAGAAAGGAAGAGCAGTAATTCTTATATCCGCAATGCATCACTACACAGAAGATGACGTGAAAAGTAAAAAAACCTGTAACAACAGCCCACTATAATAACACAAAGGGTGATGTTGATACTGTAAACGAAAAGTATGCCAAATATTGTCAAGTCGCCGCACACAGCGCTGGACCATGGCCGTGTTTTTCCGTATTCTTGACATGAGTGTTGTCAATGCATATATTGTTCAGCAGTCATTCAAGGAAACTGTGCTGACCAGGATGAACTTCATGAAAGCCCTAGCGAAAGAACTGATCGAACCTTCACCGTGCGAAAGGATGATAAATAAACGCCTCCCACGAGAATTTAGATTTTCTATCGGTCAAATTCTAGGAACTGAAGTACATCTCCATGAAGAGCTGGAAAAGGAGGACAAACTACCTAGGGATGGAAGGAAGACATGTCGCATTTGTCCACCAAAAAAGAAGAGAAAGACGTTATTTGTGTCGCAAATGAAAGGTCACAATTTGTTTGGAATGCTCTTGTAGGGTGTGTCCGCAGTGTCTGTAAGGTGGTGCAAAATGTGGCCACTTTCAGTAGTGCAGTTTTTTTCTGTTTAATTCGCTGTCAAGAATACTCGTTAAATTTAACACTGATGGTACTTGATCAACATTAACCTGCAACAACCAAGTTTCAAGTAACGAACTACACTTAGATATTTCGACATTTGTCCATCACTGTAAATTTCAATGAGAATTTAGAGTGCAATATGAATAGGTCTTTTTCACAGCACCGAAACAATATTTTGTGCATATTTTACCATTTATGTATAATTGAAGAATAAATATGTAGTACTATATTCAAAAAGCAGCGCCAGATTGGTGATTTTTACGTATTTTTCCCGCCTTCTGAACGCGGTCCACGGGACCGCACGACTGTAGTTGCGTGAGAAGTACTCACGACTGTGATTAAGAGGTACCATGCCGTCTGTAAAATGACACTTGTAGTGTCTGTTGGTCGCTTACACTGGTCAGTACTTTCTAATGACGTCAGCCGCCTGATATAGTTGCAGGCTTCACTGATTGCCGAAAAAGCAATCTCGGGTGCAAGAGCCACATATGTTCGCTGGCTGTTTTGGAAACCAGTGCAGCAACGGTGCGCCATATAAGGAGCCCACTCCACGAGACAACAGAAAAGGAATCCCGAAAGAGGTGGACAAATTCTTTCTTCGAAGCTATTGATATTTGCAGTCTGGTTTGAGACGAGCTGAGAAAGGGGAAGTGAGGTGGGAACGTGTGCCGAAAGCGGTGCGGCAGTAGCTGGAAGGCGCACCTGCTCCCAAGGCACATTCGCCTCTCTCTTCCTGTTTCCCTCCTTCTTCCCCCACCGCCAGCCACTGTCCTAACCCCTTTCTGGCGGCACTCCTTTGTGCGGGTTGAAGCAGCGCGGCGCCGCGGTCAGCGGCCGACCAAATGAGGTCTGCGAACGCCCCCCTCCGTTCTGGACGGCGGCGGCACTGTGCCTTACGGTCCGCACGACGACAATGGCGCCTGATGACAGTGGTGGCTGGAGGCGATTCCCGGATTCTCGCCACGTCGCGCGAGCTGCCCCGCGGGCCGACGAGAGCAGGGACACAGCTGCACGGGACAGGGAAGAACACGGGACACGGCACACTTGAAGTTCCTTGCCGGTTTTTCTGTGAGTCACAAATAGACAGCAGTGTTGCAAATATCAGTCATTTATACTCCGAAAGTCATGAGATTACTGACGTATAAACGACGTTAGCGCAGTAACTGCCCTGGCAACTTGAGCTAACAACTGTAAACGACAGATGTGCATTCGACCAGCCAATTGTGAGCAAGCATTGTTAAATAGTTGACCTGCGACTGCGACCATTTGTTGTGCCACAAATCGCAACGGAGCAACATCTGCAACTGAAGCCTTCAGGACATTGAAGAAGAGAGAGGTGTGTACGAAGTTTCTCCCACACACCTTGACTCACGAAGAGAAACAATCGCATGTGGACCCCTACTATGACTTGATTGAAATGCAAAACACAGGTAACTTTCTTTTCTGGAAAAAAATTATCACGAGTGTTAAGACTTGATATACACGAATCTACGACAAAGTGTAGAAATACACATGTAGGGTCAATGCTTTGACATAACTGACAATCCACGCCGTCTGAAGTGCGAGGTGAACAACGTCTCGAAGAAGGACTTTTCTGACAGTTATGCATGGTTGTGTCAACCATCTGTGCTTTGTACTCAAATGGAGGCATGGTGGAGAATATGTACAACATCTGAAGTATTTGAACCACATCTTAACATTTCTCTGATAACGAGGTAACGTTCTACAAGTCCGGTCGCGGA
The DNA here is from genome assembly GCF_021461395.2 of Schistocerca americana. NCBI lineage: Eukaryota > Metazoa > Arthropoda > Insecta > Orthoptera > Acrididae > Schistocerca > Schistocerca americana. The sequence continues at coordinate 223,270,172 of NC_060120.1, read as the reverse complement.
ATGTCAGAAGCTTGAGCGTGTTAGGGAAGCTAGAAAATCAGAAAAGGGATGTGCAGAGGCTCAACCTAGATATAGCAGGGGTCATCGAAGTGAAATGAAAAGCAGGCAAGGATTTCTGGATAGAGCGATTCAAAAGCAGCAGAAAATGGTACAATAATAGAAGGATTCTTCATGGGCTTAGCATAAGGAATGAGAGAGGAGAAAGAGTAATTGAGTTCTGCAATAAATTTCAGCTGGCAATAGTGAATACTCTGCTCAAGAATCACAAGAGGAGGAGGCCGAGGAGAGGAAAAGGCCGAGAGATAAGGGAAGATCTCAGTTCGATTACATCATGGTCACACAGAGATTCCGAAATCAGATCCTGGATTGTAAGGCGTATCCTGGAGCAGACATAGACTCAGGTCACATCAGATCACAATTTAATAGTGAGGATGGGTAGGCTAAAATTTAAGTGGTTAGTCAGGAACAATCAATACGCAAAGAAGTGGGAAACGGAAGATGAAAAGAGACGCTTGAAACTCTCTAAGGCTATAGGTGCTGCAATAAGGAATACCTACGTAGGCAGTTCAGTGGAAGAGGAATGGACAACTCTAAACGGGCAGTCACAGAAGTCGGAAAGAAAAACGCTGGTACGAAGAAGGTAACTGCTCTGACACCATGGGTAACAGAAGAAACTTCAGCTGATCGTTGAAAGAAGGAAGTACACAAATGTTCAGGGAACGGGAATACAGAAATACAAGCCGCCGAGGAATGAAATCAGTATAAAGTGCAGGGAACTAAGATGAAAAGCAGACATGAAAAATGTGAAGGCATCGAAAAAGAAATGATTGTCGGAAGGGCTGACTGATCACATAGAAAAATCAAAACAACCTTTGGTGAAATCAAAAGCGCGGTGGGAGTTCCACCGTTAAATGCAGAGAAGAGAGCGGATAGGTGTAAAGAATACACTGAAGGCCTCTATGATGGGGAAGATTTGTCTAACGTGATAGAAGAACACACGGGATTGGATTTAGAAGAGACTGAAGATCCAGTAGTAGAATCAGAATTTAGAAGAGCTTTGGAGGCCTTAAGATCACATAACACAGAAGCGGTAGATAATATCCCACCAGAATTTCTACAAACTTCGGAGGAAGTGGCATCAAAAGGACTATTCACATTGGGTATAGAACGTATCAGTCTCGCGATACACCATCTGACTTTGGGAAAATATCATCCACACAATTCCGAAGACTACAGAGCTGACAAATGCGAGAAATATCGCAGAACCAGCTTAACAACTCATGCATCCAACTTGCTGAGAAAAAATAACCTACAGAAGACTGCAAAAGAAAATTGAGGCTGTGTTAGATGACGATCAGTTCAGCTTTAGGAAAGGTAAAGGCACCAGACAGACAGTCCTGATATTGCAGTTGATAATAAAAGCCAGACTAAAAAAAAAAAAAAAAAAAATCAAGACACCATAATAGTACTGGTCGACCTGGAAAATGAGTCTGATAGTGTCAAATGGTGTAATATTGTAACACATCCGGGAGTACAAATGGGTGAGGTGCTTCCTTTTAAACTGTTTGTCGTTTCGTGACCGTTTCTTGACCGAGCGCCCTGTCCACACCACGTACCTGGTAATCCCGCGGCGGTCGTACAGTTCTGCTCCACACTGCTTCTGGCTTGCCTGAAATTATCTATCGAATTATGCAAGCGGATATAAGGGAGCCACTCAACGTTAAAACACAACACTGTTCGACATCTGGTATGAACAACTATATTCTGAGACGATTAAAGGAAAATCGCAGGTTGCTATGTTTACATTCCAATTCATAAGTGTTAGCCCAATTAATGGATGATTAATAGTCCACAAAATCATTCGGACGAGCGTACGCGTAACCGACACGACGCGGGTGATTGTTGATGATGCGGAAGCCGAATAATCGCACGAAAGTTCTTGCGCTCGTCACGCATACACAGATATCTGGTCCCCGTCCTCCTCGACATTGGTAATGATATTTTAACACTGTTCACAAAGTTAAATTTTACAGTTCACAGTTCATAGTCGTACGAGCGTGCGCGTAACCGTCGCGGCGCGGCTGATTGTTGATAACGCGAAAACGCGATGAACGAACGCATGTCCTCACGCTCGCTACAAGACACTGGTATTGACTGCACTCTTTTATGGTAACTAATTTTTACTGATTCACATCAGTTCATTCTGGGAGACCGAACACGGCGCGGATGATTGATACAGTACGGTACGACACTGCTCGTTTTCAATCACTTCTTGACGCACTTTCCTCTGAACCATTTACATATATCATCACTAATAGCACTTGTAGCAACACTTCAACTTCCATACTAACAATGTCTCTCACATGCAGAGCTACACACTACACAACATAACAGTTCGGTGACGCGCGCTCGATTCTCTACAGATGATGGCTGCCCGCAAAGATACTCTACAACTAAGCCAGCGATATGACAATACGCTTACAAGATGTCCGAACCTCTGAGGAAAATACGGGTAAGCTATGGGGAGAGACAGGTAATGTACAATATATGCAAGAGCCAACAGGGAATAATAAGCGTGGACGACCGAGAACGAAGTGCTCAGATTAAGAAGGGTGTAAGACAGGGATGTAGTATTTGGTCCCCACTGTTCAATCTATACTTTGAAGAAGAAATAACAGAAATAAAAGGTGAAAGGATATCAGTGATAAGATTCGCTGATGACATTGCTATCCTCTGCGAAAGTGAAGAAGAACTGTAGAATGCATTGAACGGAATGAGCAGTACAGAATATGGATTGGGACTAAATATTAGAAAGACAAAGTAATGAGTAGTAGCAGAAATGAGGACAGCGAGAAGCTTAACATCAGGATTGATCGTCACAAAAAAGATATGGTTAAGGAACTGTGCTACCTAGGCAGCAAAATAAGCCACGACAGACAGAGCAAGGAGGACATCAAAAACAGACTAATATTGGCAAAAGGGCATTCCTGGCCAAGATAAGTCTACTAGAGTCAAACAGAGCCCTTAATTTCAGGAAAAAATTTTTGAGAGCACAGTACTGTGTGGTATGGAAGCATGGACTATGGGAAAGCCGGAACGGAAGACAACCGATGTTTTGCGATGTGGCGCTACAGACGCATGTTGAAAATTAGGTGGAGTAATAAGGGAAGGAATGAGACAAGAAGATGGGGCAGGATGATAAGACATCTGTTAAGCCATCAGGGAATATCTTCGATTACTAGAGGGAGCTGTGGAGGGAAAAAGCTGTAGAGATTGGAATACAGGGAGAAAATAACTGAGGACGTTTGCTGCAAGTGCTGCTCTGAGATGAAGAGATTGGCACAGAAGAGGAATTTTTTATGGGTAGCCTCAAACTAGTTAGAAGACTAATGACTCACTCCTCCCCCCGCACCCCCCCCCCCCCCCCCCCGCCCAACCACCAAAAAAGTCAGTAAAAGCATTTTCACAAGTACGATACGGTTCAAAAATAGTAAATAGCCTTTTCTAATAGTAATTATTATTCCTCAATTCGAATTGCATTCTTCAAGTCAGCAGGTATCTTGCACTACACATTTTTAAATATAGCCTCTGTGTTAAATCTTGGTACAAACTAATTGCATTTCGGACTTATTACAAATCCGTTCAGTCTTTTCAGTGTGAGGAGTAACGAACATTCACACAAATTTCCGCATTTATAATATATATGGGACATTCCTGTTCTACTGAAATTTCCCGTGTAGTCTTCGATCTCATGTCGTGGTCTCATTTCAATCGATCCTTGTGTACGAAATGTTATGTAAAGTGTTCTTGGAAAACATCTTGACATCTTTTGAGGATTTGTTAACGCTCTATGTAAGTGTTTGTAACGTAGCAAGTTATTACGAGATAACATTCGTTGCAATAAGGCACGCAACCATCTAGTACGGTGGCTGCAGGATGGCCATGTTGTTTTTCGCTTTGCTCACAACATAGCTGACGCTGCCTGCCGTGATAACTGCATAGCGTAACATTCAGTTGGTACGAAGATTCATACCTTCTACGAATCTAAGTAATCCATATTAGTTACTATCCGATTTTATTCAAATTTGGTACACAGCCTTTTGTTATTAATGGAATGATGCTGTCAAAATTTCAGATTTTTATTTATTATAGTTCCGGAGACAAAGAGAATTACCTAAAGGTCCTAAAACATACGCTTGTTTTTTAAAACCAAGTTAGGAAAAATAACAGATTGACTTTCATTATCATATGAAGCCGTTACAAAGTTGTCAGTGCATAAAAATCAATTAATTAGAATTTTCTTTTTAAAACATTAGTCGCTTTGCATTATGTAATACAAAAATCGTTCAAAATTATTATTTGATTATATATTGTTGTGAGAGTGATTGAGAGAGTGTATGTGGGACATACGTTAAAATTTAATATTTCATTTTACGTAAAACCTTGTACAAACGAAGTGTGGGATAGTTATGTTGCAACCACTATTCAGGTGACGTATGTCTGTGTGAGCATGCTTTTGTATCAAAGCAGCCAGAATGGAAGGTACAGGAGTAATAAGTTTATTTACCAATTTGAAGAATAAGTCGGACTTTCCAGAATGAGATTTTCACTCTGCAGCGGAGTGTGCGCTGATATGAAACTTCCTGGCAGATTAAAACTGTGTGCCTGACCGAGACTCGAACTCGGGACCTTTGCCTTTCGCGAGCAAGTGCTCTACCATCTTTTTTTTTCTTTTTTTTCTTTTTTTTTTTTACCAACTTTTTTTTTTTTTTTTTTTTGTAATCTTTATTATGGAACAAACGGAGAGTACATATATATATACACAAAGCAAATGTTCTTCAAGGTACCAGTTAAACATATACAAAGGAGTGTTAGGTAAACAAATTATTAGAATAACATGAAATACAACAAATTAGAACATATCCTGTTTTCCTTTTTTTTTGTTTTTGTTTTTGTTTAAAAATTTGTATGGAAGAAACTAAAAGTACATATATATTCACTATGCAAGAGTTCTTCAAGGTACCATTTAAAAATATACAAATGACTGTTAGTTAAACAAAAAAAAAAAAATATTAAAAAAGAAAAACATTAAATACAACAAAATATAACATATTCTGTCTTCTTCCTTTTTTTAAAAAAATAAAAAAATAAAAATAAAAAAAATAAAATTGTGTTTGTTTTTGGTCGATGCATGAGAACGTGGATAAGGGTGTTGTATCATGTGACAGGTAGGCATGGTACACCCCAACTTTGAGGGGGGTCAAGGAAGACGCTGCGGAGATAACCGGCAAAAGTTTGTCTGTAAGATGGTTTTCGGGTGAGGGTGCTATGCGCGGTCACAACTTTGTACCAGAAGTCAAGGACTGTATGCGGACCACTCCGAAAGAGATATTCTAAAGCCTGTCCTCGAAACCAGATTAGGGTATGGTGCTTAGCAAGAGGGTAGTGAAATGTCTGGGGCAACAACAGGAAATCCGGGGTTACCGTCGTTGGCGGGGCACGGAGGTAAAAGCCCACGATTCGTTGGATGAGGAGCCATACGTTTTGTTTCAGGGGGCACGTAAGACGGTGCTCGTCGGTGTCTTCGAGCTGACAGTCAGGACAGAGTGGGGAGGTGGCCAGTCCTATGCGATAAAGTCGACTATTAGTCGGGAATTTTCCGTAGACTAAAACATACCAGAGTGCAGACACAGACGACGGTAAAAAGGGTGCATGCACACACCCCCAAACCGTGCGCCAGTTAATGTCAGGATGCTGTAGCACCATGGGGTCGCAAGGGTTGGACAGCATAAACAAACGATAATAATCTTTTGTACGGGGAGGACGGGTGACTGGAAGATCGGCCCGAACGTAGCTGAGTTCTATGAAACAATTCGCGACGTAGTACAATAATGGAGAAATAGGTGCCACATTGATCGGTGGATCGAGAGAAGCTGGTCGGAGGATATCTAAGAGACTGCGTGTTAAAGACGGGACCGGCCGCTGCCAGTGCCGCAACAGAGTGTGGACAAAGAGTGCAGAAGAGCGTGCCCGCACGTTGATGAGTCCGAGGCCACCTTTTGCAGGAGGCAGTGTTAGAGTGTTGTAGCGGACTTTGAAAAGTGCCCCTGCTGACACGAAATATCCAAAGGCTGATTGGATGCGGCGGCCAAGGAGTAACGGCAGTGGGAGGATCTGGGCGACGTGTACCAGTTTAGGGGCGACATAGATGTTTACATAGGACACACGTTGGAGTTGGTTTAAGATACGGTGCACTTGACCGCGAACATGGTGCCGAATCGACTGCAAAAGCCGCCGGTAAGCCAGGGCCACTGTGCGGTGTGTGGAGCTCGTAAAGTCGATACCCAAGTAACGAAGGGTGGCACTGACTGGGAGTGGGGTCGGCACCATAGTCGGGAGGCCGCGCCCAATGTGCATCATAGTCGATTTACGGACATTAAGAATGCTACCAGAAAGACGTCCATACTGCTGGATCCATTGGATGGCGTCATTGAGTTCCGTGGAGGAGCAGGTGAGAAAGAGGAGATCGTCCGCATAAGCCCTACAGTGAAAGGTGTGGTCACGCAAAGTGAGGCCCTGCAGTCTAGAGGTAAGTCCAGTGATGAGGGGCTCAAGTGCAATGGCATATAGTAAAGTAGACATAGGGCATCCTTGACGCACAGAGCGGCGTATAGGAATCGGTCCTACAAGCCTCCCATTGACTTGTACCATCGAGACCGCGGGAAGGAGCAACCGGCGAATGGCATCGACAAAAAGCAATGGGAACCCCATACGTGTCGCCACCATGAGGAGGAAAGGGTGTCGAACGCGATCAAAGGCACTCGTGAAATCGACGGATACCAGTGCTGCACGAAGGCGACAAACCGACGCCAGTGCAATGAGGTCACGGCATTCTCCCAGGGCTGTTTGTAAGGTGGCCCCACAACCACGTGCAGTCTGCTCAGGAGAAAGGACCGTAGGTAAGACGGTGCGTATGCGCGCTGCTAAGAGGCGTGCATAGATTTTATAGTCTGCATTCAGTAGTGTAAGGGGGCGATATGCAGAGACATGAGACCCTCCCTTCGGTTTAGGCACAGGTAGAAGAATGCCAGTGACGAATTCAGGTGGAATTGGGAAGGACGGAGTAAAGAGTTCCTGAATCATTTCCGTCCAGCGAGGAAGCATTAACGTGGTGAACGCCCGGTAAAACTCCACTGGGAGACCATCTGGTCCGGGTGATTTGTTCTTGGCCCCTTTGTTGATCGCATCTACCACCTCTTCTGCGGTGATTGCAGACATCATGGACGTTGACTCCGCTACGGTGAGGGTCCGTTCAGGGGAAGGACGGAGATCATCAGGAATGGGCGTCGCCATCGGTTCATCATCATAAAATTGGCGATAATGTTCAGCAAAGGCAGACACGACCGCCGCCTGTGTTGTGTGGTGAACACCATCGGAGGTCGTGATGTTGGGGACGAAAAGCCGACGTCGACGACTATGGTCGGATGCGGCATGGATTGTGGATGGGGTTTCGTCGTGGAGGAGGTCTTGTCGTCGGGAACGCACCACGACACCATGCAGTCGTGCACGTTGAAGAGAGAGGAGACGAGCTTTAGTACGTTGTCGTTCCCTGTGGGTGTCAGGTGATGGAGGGAGCGCATCGAGCTCACGGAGGACGGCGTAGTGAAAATTTGTGGTGTCTCGATGCCATGCTGCTGCTTCCTTGCCACATTGTATGAAGGCCTTTCTGATCGCAGGTTTGGCACATTTGAGCCACCAATGGAACGTGGATGTGTACTGCGGAAGGCGTCTTTCGCAAGACGCCCATGTGGTGGCAATACATTGTCGGCAATGTGGATCATTAAGGAGGGAGGTATTAAGCTTCCAGTAACCTCTGCTGCGCCACACTGACTGAGGTGGCAGAGCCAGGGAGCAAATGACGGCGCAATGGTCCGAAAATGCAAGGGGCCATCGTTCAGCTTGGGCGACTTCATTGCCGAGGTGAGCAGAGACATAAAACCGGTCCAGTCTGCTCGCAGAATGTGCTGTATAATGGGTAAAACCGGGGGTATTGCCATGAATTTTCTCCCAAACGTCCACTAGATGAAAATCTTCGATTAAGGTGAGCAGCGCCGGGCATGGCGAATAACCAGGTATTTGGTCCTGCGGATGGAGGACACAGTTGAAATCCCCTCCCATGATAAGGCGATCATAGCGTCCAGAAAACAGGGGCGCCACGTCATGTCCGAAGAAAGTGGACCGCTGCCGACGGTTCGTGGACCCAGACGGAGCGTAGATATTGATGACGCGCGTGTCGAAGATGGTAACAGCCATGCCTCTTCCACAGGGAAGGATTGTCGTGTCCGTGAGTGGGATTCCTTCGCGTATGTAGAAAGCCACTCCACGCCCTGATTGATCACATGTGGACGTGTATGAGTCGTAGCCGTAGACTGGTGGTAGTGTGGCAACGCGTACTTCCTGAAGAAGGGCGACGTCGACGTCAGAGGCCCGAAGCATGTCACATAGGAGTTGCAGCTTGGGTGCAGTGCCGATCATGTTGATGTTCAGTGTGGCAAACCGGTATGTTTGTTTCAGTGGTGGTGGACGCGCATCTACCATCACCAAGGGAAGTAAGAGGAGGGCACCGACAGGAAGTCCCGTCCCATCAGCTGCAATGCCTCGCTTTTGATGTTAACAGGTAGCCTTGTCCGGGGGAGGTAACTCATCCGGAGGAGGGGGCGTACCTTCCTCAATGTCGTCGGCCCATGCTCCTGTGCCGTGGGTCTGTCCAATGTCCATGGGAATTGCGTCGTGGTGAGAGAGATCTGGAGTTGTCGGCGGGGAGACAGGCGTCTCAACCGGCGCACCGATCGTTACATAGTGCGTGGCGACCTCCATAGTGGTCCCGTCCTGCGAAACGTCTTGTTCATCGTGAAAGTTGTCCGCCGACCTCTGCGTGGAAATGTCGGCTGCTTGGGTGTCGTCTTCGTCGTCGCGGGTGGCAACGCTCTGAGAGCCCGTGGGTGAACGGCGACGGCGTTTGCGCCTACGTGGCGAGCGTTGTTTGCGCACGTGTTCCTCAGTGTCGGACGACGGCAAGGAGGAGCGTCGACCTGGTTCGAAGGCGTCGGTGGGTACAATGAGATTGTCAAACAGGTGATGTGAAGATGTACTGGTCTCCTCGGCGTCCGGTGCGGGAGCCTGTTCGGCGGCAAGGTTGTCAGGTGGGACGTCTGTACCGTCCGTTGGTGACTGGGACGGTGGGACGTGCCGATCGGAAGGACCGGGCGACGGACTGGACGAAACTGTAGACGTGGCAAGAGCCGCTGCGTAAGTGACCGGTAGGGCGGTCATCGTGGGTGTGACGGACGCTTCCGACAACGGGAGCTGCGCGACACGTCGTTGAATGCACTCAGACCGTAGGTGACCTTCTTTCCCGCAACCGGAACAGGTCCGAGGTTGGCCGTCGTACATTATAATGGCACGGCAGCCTCCGATACGTAGATAGGAAGGCACGTGTTTCTGCAACTCGATGCGGACCTGTCTAACACCGTTTAAAACTGGATAGGTCTGAAATTGGACCCATCGTTCGGCAACATGTTCCAGAACGTTGCCATAGGGACGGAGCGCCTCGATGACGACGTCTGCAGGTAGTTCGAACTGCAGTTCGAAGATCCTTATCGTCCGTGTGCCGAGACCTGCGTGATCGACGGTAACGGGTCCGACGTTGCCGTCGGAATGACAGAAGCGCAGTCCACGTTTTGCCTCTTGAAGCACCTTGTCGCACGCCGCATCGTTGATCATTTTGACGTAGACGGTACTGCTAACTATGGACAAGTGGATACCAATTAGATCCGTTGGTGGTATTTTAACTTCATCGCGTATAAATCGTTCTACCTCCAGGGCCTTGGGTCGGGCGAAGTCGGAACAAAAGTTGAAACGTAATGTCTTCTTCCGATAGTTGTGCGCCATGGTGGTCTAGAAGGAAAACGGCACTTACAGCGGCCGAAGTAAACACAAACACACCGTGCGCGCCTCGCCCGCAGCGCTCTGGCGCGTGACCGCCTCGCAGCACTGCCGGCGGCAGACTGAAGATTCATACCTTCTACGAATCTAAGTAATCCATATTAGTTACTATCCGATTTTATTCAAATTTGGTACACAGCCTTTTGTTATTAATGGAATGATGCTGTCAAAATTTCAGATTTTTATTTATTATAGTTCCGGAGACAAAGAGAATTACCTAAAGGTCCTAAAACATACGCTTGTTTTTTAAAACCAAGTTAGGAAAAATAACAGATTGACTTTCATTATCATATGAAGCCGTTACAAAGTTGTCAGTGCATAAAAATCAATTAATTAGAATTTTCTTTTTAAAACATTAGTCGCTTTGCATTATGTAATACAAAAATCGTTCAAAATTATTATTTGATTATATATTGTTGTGAGAGTGATTGAGAGAGTGTATGTGGGACATACGTTAAAATTTAATATTTCATTTTACGTAAAACCTTGTACAAACGAAGTGTGGGATAGTTATGTTGCAACCACTATTCAGGTGACGTATGTCTGTGTGAGCATGCTTTTGTATCAAAGCAGCCAGAATGGAAGGTACAGGAGTAATAAGTTTATTTACCAATTTGAAGAATAAGTCGGACTTTCCAGAATGAGATTTTCACTCTGCAGCGGAGTGTGCGCTGATATGAAACTTCCTGGCAGATTAAAACTGTGTGCCTGACCGAGACTCGAACTCGGGACCTTTGCCTTTCGCGAGCAAGTGCTCTACCATCTTTTTTTTTCTTTTTTTTCTTTTTTTTTTTTACCAACTTTTTTTTTTTTTTTTTTTTGTAATCTTTATTATGGAACAAACGGAGAGTACATATATATATACACAAAGCAAATGTTCTTCAAGGTACCAGTTAAACATATACAAAGGAGTGTTAGGTAAACAAATTATTAGAATAACATGAAATACAACAAATTAGAACATATCCTGTTTTCCTTTTTTTTTGTTTTTGTTTTTGTTTAAAAATTTGTATGGAAGAAACTAAAAGTACATATATATTCACTATGCAAGAGTTCTTCAAGGTACCATTTAAAAATATACAAATGACTGTTAGTTAAACAAAAAAAAAAAAATATTAAAAAAGAAAAACATTAAATACAACAAAATATAACATATTCTGTCTTCTTCCTTTTTTTAAAAAAATAAAAAAATAAAAATAAAAAAAATAAAATTGTGTTTGTTTTTGGTCGATGCATGAGAACGTGGATAAGGGTGTTGTATCATGTGACAGGTAGGCATGGTACACCCCAACTTTGAGGGGGGTCAAGGAAGACGCTGCGGAGATAACCGGCAAAAGTTTGTCTGTAAGATGGTTTTCGGGTGAGGGTGCTATGCGCGGTCACAACTTTGTACCAGAAGTCAAGGACTGTATGCGGACCACTCCGAAAGAGATATTCTAAAGCCTGTCCTCGAAACCAGATTAGGGTATGGTGCTTAGCAAGAGGGTAGTGAAATGTCTGGGGCAACAACAGGAAATCCGGGGTTACCGTCGTTGGCGGGGCACGGAGGTAAAAGCCCACGATTCGTTGGATGAGGAGCCATACGTTTTGTTTCAGGGGGCACGTAAGACGGTGCTCGTCGGTGTCTTCGAGCTGACAGTCAGGACAGAGTGGGGAGGTGGCCAGTCCTATGCGATAAAGTCGACTATTAGTCGGGAATTTTCCGTAGACTAAAACATACCAGAGTGCAGACACAGACGACGGTAAAAAGGGTGCATGCACACACCCCCAAACCGTGCGCCAGTTAATGTCAGGATGCTGTAGCACCATGGGGTCGCAAGGGTTGGACAGCATAAACAAACGATAATAATCTTTTGTACGGGGAGGACGGGTGACTGGAAGATCGGCCCGAACGTAGCTGAGTTCTATGAAACAATTCGCGACGTAGTACAATAATGGAGAAATAGGTGCCACATTGATCGGTGGATCGAGAGAAGCTGGTCGGAGGATATCTAAGAGACTGCGTGTTAAAGACGGGACCGGCCGCTGCCAGTGCCGCAACAGAGTGTGGACAAAGAGTGCAGAAGAGCGTGCCCGCACGTTGATGAGTCCGAGGCCACCTTTTGCAGGAGGCAGTGTTAGAGTGTTGTAGCGGACTTTGAAAAGTGCCCCTGCTGACACGAAATATCCAAAGGCTGATTGGATGCGGCGGCCAAGGAGTAACGGCAGTGGGAGGATCTGGGCGACGTGTACCAGTTTAGGGGCGACATAGATGTTTACATAGGACACACGTTGGAGTTGGTTTAAGATACGGTGCACTTGACCGCGAACATGGTGCCGAATCGACTGCAAAAGCCGCCGGTAAGCCAGGGCCACTGTGCGGTGTGTGGAGCTCGTAAAGTCGATACCCAAGTAACGAAGGGTGGCACTGACTGGGAGTGGGGTCGGCACCATAGTCGGGAGGCCGCGCCCAATGTGCATCATAGTCGATTTACGGACATTAAGAATGCTACCAGAAAGACGTCCATACTGCTGGATCCATTGGATGGCGTCATTGAGTTCCGTGGAGGAGCAGGTGAGAAAGAGGAGATCGTCCGCATAAGCCCTACAGTGAAAGGTGTGGTCACGCAAAGTGAGGCCCTGCAGTCTAGAGGTAAGTCCAGTGATGAGGGGCTCAAGTGCAATGGCATATAGTAAAGTAGACATAGGGCATCCTTGACGCACAGAGCGGCGTATAGGAATCGGTCCTACAAGCCTCCCATTGACTTGTACCATCGAGACCGCGGGAAGGAGCAACCGGCGAATGGCATCGACAAAAAGCAATGGGAACCCCATACGTGTCGCCACCATGAGGAGGAAAGGGTGTCGAACGCGATCAAAGGCACTCGTGAAATCGACGGATACCAGTGCTGCACGAAGGCGACAAACCGACGCCAGTGCAATGAGGTCACGGCATTCTCCCAGGGCTGTTTGTAAGGTGGCCCCACAACCACGTGCAGTCTGCTCAGGAGAAAGGACCGTAGGTAAGACGGTGCGTATGCGCGCTGCTAAGAGGCGTGCATAGATTTTATAGTCTGCATTCAGTAGTGTAAGGGGGCGATATGCAGAGACATGAGACCCTCCCTTCGGTTTAGGCACAGGTAGAAGAATGCCAGTGACGAATTCAGGTGGAATTGGGAAGGACGGAGTAAAGAGTTCCTGAATCATTTCCGTCCAGCGAGGAAGCATTAACGTGGTGAACGCCCGGTAAAACTCCACTGGGAGACCATCTGGTCCGGGTGATTTGTTCTTGGCCCCTTTGTTGATCGCATCTACCACCTCTTCTGCGGTGATTGCAGACATCATGGACGTTGACTCCGCTACGGTGAGGGTCCGTTCAGGGGAAGGACGGAGATCATCAGGAATGGGCGTCGCCATCGGTTCATCATCATAAAATTGGCGATAATGTTCAGCAAAGGCAGACACGACCGCCGCCTGTGTTGTGTGGTGAACACCATCGGAGGTCGTGATGTTGGGGACGAAAAGCCGACGTCGACGACTATGGTCGGATGCGGCATGGATTGTGGATGGGGTTTCGTCGTGGAGGAGGTCTTGTCGTCGGGAACGCACCACGACACCATGCAGTCGTGCACGTTGAAGAGAGAGGAGACGAGCTTTAGTACGTTGTCGTTCCCTGTGGGTGTCAGGTGATGGAGGGAGCGCATCGAGCTCACGGAGGACGGCGTAGTGAAAATTTGTGGTGTCTCGATGCCATGCTGCTGCTTCCTTGCCACATTGTATGAAGGCCTTTCTGATCGCAGGTTTGGCACATTTGAGCCACCAATGGAACGTGGATGTGTACTGCGGAAGGCGTCTTTCGCAAGACGCCCATGTGGTGGCAATACATTGTCGGCAATGTGGATCATTAAGGAGGGAGGTATTAAGCTTCCAGTAACCTCTGCTGCGCCACACTGACTGAGGTGGCAGAGCCAGGGAGCAAATGACGGCGCAATGGTCCGAAAATGCAAGGGGCCATCGTTCAGCTTGGGCGACTTCATTGCCGAGGTGAGCAGAGACATAAAACCGGTCCAGTCTGCTCGCAGAATGTGCTGTATAATGGGTAAAACCGGGGGTATTGCCATGAATTTTCTCCCAAACGTCCACTAGATGAAAATCTTCGATTAAGGTGAGCAGCGCCGGGCATGGCGAATAACCAGGTATTTGGTCCTGCGGATGGAGGACACAGTTGAAATCCCCTCCCATGATAAGGCGATCATAGCGTCCAGAAAACAGGGGCGCCACGTCATGTCCGAAGAAAGTGGACCGCTGCCGACGGTTCGTGGACCCAGACGGAGCGTAGATATTGATGACGCGCGTGTCGAAGATGGTAACAGCCATGCCTCTTCCACAGGGAAGGATTGTCGTGTCCGTGAGTGGGATTCCTTCGCGTATGTAGAAAGCCACTCCACGCCCTGATTGATCACATGTGGACGTGTATGAGTCGTAGCCGTAGACTGGTGGTAGTGTGGCAACGCGTACTTCCTGAAGAAGGGCGACGTCGACGTCAGAGGCCCGAAGCATGTCACATAGGAGTTGCAGCTTGGGTGCAGTGCCGATCATGTTGATGTTCAGTGTGGCAAACCGGTATGTTTGTTTCAGTGGTGGTGGACGCGCATCTACCATCACCAAGGGAAGTAAGAGGAGGGCACCGACAGGAAGTCCCGTCCCATCAGCTGCAATGCCTCGCTTTTGATGTTAACAGGTAGCCTTGTCCGGGGGAGGTAACTCATCCGGAGGAGGGGGCGTACCTTCCTCAATGTCGTCGGCCCATGCTCCTGTGCCGTGGGTCTGTCCAATGTCCATGGGAATTGCGTCGTGGTGAGAGAGATCTGGAGTTGTCGGCGGGGAGACAGGCGTCTCAACCGGCGCACCGATCGTTACATAGTGCGTGGCGACCTCCATAGTGGTCCCGTCCTGCGAAACGTCTTGTTCATCGTGAAAGTTGTCCGCCGACCTCTGCGTGGAAATGTCGGCTGCTTGGGTGTCGTCTTCGTCGTCGCGGGTGGCAACGCTCTGAGAGCCCGTGGGTGAACGGCGACGGCGTTTGCGCCTACGTGGCGAGCGTTGTTTGCGCACGTGTTCCTCAGTGTCGGACGACGGCAAGGAGGAGCGTCGACCTGGTTCGAAGGCGTCGGTGGGTACAATGAGATTGTCAAACAGGTGATGTGAAGATGTACTGGTCTCCTCGGCGTCCGGTGCGGGAGCCTGTTCGGCGGCAAGGTTGTCAGGTGGGACGTCTGTACCGTCCGTTGGTGACTGGGACGGTGGGACGTGCCGATCGGAAGGACCGGGCGACGGACTGGACGAAACTGTAGACGTGGCAAGAGCCGCTGCGTAAGTGACCGGTAGGGCGGTCATCGTGGGTGTGACGGACGCTTCCGACAACGGGAGCTGCGCGACACGTCGTTGAATGCACTCAGACCGTAGGTGACCTTCTTTCCCGCAACCGGAACAGGTCCGAGGTTGGCCGTCGTACATTATAATGGCACGGCAGCCTCCGATACGTAGATAGGAAGGCACGTGTTTCTGCAACTCGATGCGGACCTGTCTAACACCGTTTAAAACTGGATAGGTCTGAAATTGGACCCATCGTTCGGCAACATGTTCCAGAACGTTGCCATAGGGACGGAGCGCCTCGATGACGACGTCTGCAGGTAGTTCGAACTGCAGTTCGAAGATCCTTATCGTCCGTGTGCCGAGACCTGCGTGATCGACGGTAACGGGTCCGACGTTGCCGTCGGAATGACAGAAGCGCAGTCCACGTTTTGCCTCTTGAAGCACCTTGTCGCACGCCGCATCGTTGATCATTTTGACGTAGACGGTACTGCTAACTATGGACAAGTGGATACCAATTAGATCCGTTGGTGGTATTTTAACTTCATCGCGTATAAATCGTTCTACCTCCAGGGCCTTGGGTCGGGCGAAGTCGGAACAAAAGTTGAAACGTAATGTCTTCTTCCGATAGTTGTGCGCCATGGTGGTCTAGAAGGAAAACGGCACTTACAGCGGCCGAAGTAAACACAAACACACCGTGCGCGCCTCGCCCGCAGCGCTCTGGCGCGTGACCGCCTCGCAGCACTGCCGGCGGCAGACTGAAGATTCATACCTTCTACGAATCTAAGTAATCCATATTAGTTACTATCCGATTTTATTCAAATTTGGTACACAGCCTTTTGTTATTAATGGAATGATGCTGTCAAAATTTCAGATTTTTATTTATTATAGTTCCGGAGACAAAGAGAATTACCTAAAGGTCCTAAAACATACGCTTGTTTTTTAAAACCAAGTTAGGAAAAATAACAGATTGACTTTCATTATCATATGAAGCCGTTACAAAGTTGTCAGTGCATAAAAATCAATTAATTAGAATTTTCTTTTTAAAACATTAGTCGCTTTGCATTATGTAATACAAAAATCGTTCAAAATTATTATTTGATTATATATTGTTGTGAGAGTGATTGAGAGAGTGTATGTGGGACATACGTTAAAATTTAATATTTCATTTTACGTAAAACCTTGTACAAACGAAGTGTGGGATAGTTATGTTGCAACCACTATTCAGGTGACGTATGTCTGTGTGAGCATGCTTTTGTATCAAAGCAGCCAGAATGGAAGGTACAGGAGTAATAAGTTTATTTACCAATTTGAAGAATAAGTCGGACTTTCCAGAATGAGATTTTCACTCTGCAGCGGAGTGTGCGCTGATATGAAACTTCCTGGCAGATTAAAACTGTGTGCCTGACCGAGACTCGAACTCGGGACCTTTGCCTTTCGCGAGCAAGTGCTCTACCATCTGAGCTACCGAAGCACGACTCAAGGCCGGTCCTCACAGCTTTACTTCTGCCAGTATCTCGTCTCCTACCTTCCAAACTTTACAGAAGCTCTCCTGCGAACTTTGCAGAACTAGCACTCCTGAAAGAAAGGATACTGAGGAGACAGTATCCTTTCTTTCAGGAGTGCTAGTTCTGCAAAGTTCGCAGGAGAGCTTCTGTAAAGTTTGGAAGGTAGGAGACGAGATACTGGCAGAAGTAAAGCTGTGAGGACCGGCCTTGAGTCGTGCTTCGGTAGCTCAGATGGTAGAGCACTTGCCCGCGAAAGAAAAAGGTCCCGAGTTCGAGTCTCGGTCAGACACACAGTTTTAACCTGCCAGTAAGTTTCATATTTCGCACTTTGCTTCCTTTGATGAAAAATAATACAAGAAGTTGAAGTTTTGCTGACATTAATTTCTACCAAATTAGTGATTGGATAAGCAAGATTTGCCGTGAATATGATCAGGAAGGAACGTTCTGATTGGTTGTTTAGATCAACAGCCAATCAGAATTCGGCTGTTTCTGAGCGAATAGAGAAGTGGGCAGAGAGGAGACTACATCAGAGGAGTCGCTTGCTAGCCGGCCTACGGATAACACCATGCTAGGTCGCTCCTTACGAATACTCTGTAAGATGAGAAAATAGTGAGCTAATTTCGGTTCGAACATATCGTGACTGAAGCGACTGTAGTTACGAACATTTTAAAGAAAGTTTGGTGTTTCTAAGTTAAATAGTTTGAGAGATATGAGCGTGTGAACTTTCTGGTCGTAGTAACAACTCCGCGTGGCGTGTTTCGTACTTTGTACGGAATATTATGGCGAGCACTTCTTGCGAAGAAGACCACTGAAACGACTGAATGTTTAACTCGCGAATAGTTGTTGGTCTGTGACTGGTAGAAGGTGAGAATTAGTCGGGTCGGAGTTGCCACAATTCTGGCTGTTTTTCGAGTGAATATTTGTTATACAGACAGTGAACTTTCAAATGATAGCGTTTCACCATATTATAAATGGACTTGATAGCTATTTCGTGTGTTTCAATATAAATAAAAAAGCACAGTTAATCTAATTTTAAACGCTTTTTTGCAAGCAGACTGAATATCCTGAACGCCCGATTTTTTAATCATGAACTTTCCGGAACTGATTTTCAACTAGAGTTATGCGGCCCCTATGTGGTAGGTATTACGTAGTGGTTTCAACAGCGCTGCTTTACACTGCGTAGCACGTATCTGCTACCACAGAGTGAAGGGACATCGGCAAGAATCCTATCGAGGTGGGTGGACTGAACGATAGCGTTAACAACAACACAGACGACCGACCCCATCCCGCCGCACGTTATATCTTCGTGTCCTTTGTATGTCACGTTTTGCCTCTCGGATGTTTTTGCATTTTACTTCTTAGTATTTTATGTATTGTGGTTAAATCGCTAGTCTCGCTTTCTTTCTTCGAATAATATGATCATGTGGTCGTTGCAACTTTTATAATATATGATCCTGACAAATGATAATTAACGAAGAATTTGTTTTCGAGCTCTGTTATAAAATTTCAGCTGAAATCCCTGTAAAACAGCGCCCGATGGCTAGACTATCGTTGTGTTTATAACATTTGTTGTTGATCATAAAGAAGTTAAGCACACCGTATATTCAAACAGATCTAAAATTTCATTTTTTTTTCCTAGTGCTTTTTGTGATATCGATATTTCGCTCTATAGTATCCAGTGCTACTTTAATAAGTATGATATCCTTTCTTCATTAAGCGGTATTTCATTATACAGATTTACAATCCACAAAGTCGTCGAAGTAACATCAACTGGTGTACTAATTTCCTTTACTTTATTAGCTGATGGAATGATGCTGTTTATTGCATGCGTATTCTAAAACAATTTACAATCTCCTGTTGAAGTCAGTGTTAGGTGCTTCTTGCACATTCCAGAGTAGCTACATATTTTGTTCTTATTTGCGTTTATTTGTGCTCTTGCTCTGTGTCTCCTACGATTCATGTTTACTAAGCGACACTTCTCCACTGAACTAAATAAAAATTTTATACCATACATTTGGCTTTTTTTAATGTGACTGAAACGTTTTGACTGGTACCAGTTTATTGGCTTTACATAAGTTTGCAAAAACTTCGGTGTCTGTGTATTCACGTTCATCTATAACTATTAATGTAATACATCCTTCTGATTGCCTATAGCGTTTCCTTCTTTTAGTTTTGAATTTATTTCATTGATAATGTGCAACTCATTTTTGATCTAAGAGCCTATTAAGATTTTGTTTTCAATTTTTTTTGGATATTGTTATTTCTTGGTATTTAGAATGTTTCATTTGTCTACATGCATCTTTTACTTCCAGCGTAGTATGTGTAACGTCGTACTTCTTTAAAGGAATATGAGGGATATACGTAATCCTTTGCTTAGCATTGGTGGTCTTCTTCAGAAAGTTCTATGGTGGTGAGGTTGAGTACTGTCATAGCATGTATGTCTCTACTCTGTTCCTGCATTTTGTTCGTAGCAGATTTTTTGTTTCTTATGGCATTTTATTGTGTCTTTTAGATTTACAGACAGTCCTTCAGAGAAGCAAGACGACGATATCATGCTCACTCTATCATATGCATAGAGAAGAAGAGTGGTACTATCACCCGTCCCTTTGCATCAATTTATTGGTTACTTCTACTTAAAAATGTCTTAGCGGCACTCATATCTCAGAACCCATTCTGTACGCTCGAATCTGCATTAACAGACTGCAATTTGGCACTGAGTCAAACACAATAATATATCTAAATAATTTATCGTTCTATGAAATGGTGCAAATATTATAGGCAGTTGACATCAAACCAACCACTGAGGGATATATTGAAGCAGGCTTGTAGAGAAAATTTTCCGCAGGTCGAAAGAAACAAGAGACAAAATTTTACTCCATAGTCTCCACAGACTCAACACGGTACCTCTGTAACCACGCTGCCTCGTCCCACGAAGTAAAATTTAATAACACGTTGCAGTACTCCGGTAATAGAGGCTTTAGACGTAAAGCCTATGGACCGAGGAAAGGCTTTGAAGCCGTGCGGCCTTGCCTTTCCACACGACAAAAACGTTTTCAGAGCAATTCATTCCTGCCGTCCAGAAGCACAGTTCACACTATACTTCCCACATTTTTTTTTCTTTTCCAAACCTTTTATTAATGGTATTATGTTGTTCTAATGTAATTTCTTTCGTATTCCCACGCAGGACATTTTTCTTGTTTTAAGGCACACAGGGCTGACAGGCTTGTGGGCAATGCGGCAGCGTATTTTTCCCCCAGCAGATGTTACGAGGCGTAAAATAAAGCAATAATTTAGATTCTGGGCGGACAGCTGTGTGTCATAAAAAAACAACGTTCCAGAAACAGCAGTCTGGAGCGATGCAGGAAATATAAAGGTCTTCTCGTACTGTCGTCCGTTTTTCGGATTAGTTGCGGAAGACTATAATATCGGTGTGTTCTCACTTCCTCATCAGTTATTGCAAAGCCACGAGAAGAAGGTACTGATATTGCTCCACTAATCACGAGAAGATTTATATTTTTGGTTATCTTTTCTCTTTCATGTAACTAAC
Organism: Schistocerca americana; assembly: GCF_021461395.2. Lineage (NCBI taxonomy): Eukaryota > Metazoa > Arthropoda > Insecta > Orthoptera > Acrididae > Schistocerca > Schistocerca americana. The sequence continues at coordinate 223,249,760 of NC_060120.1, read as the reverse complement.
CTTCAGCTGCGTTGTATGCCGTTCAGAATGATCACAATATTTTGCGTTGAAATGTTATATTCAAGTGTCAGTCTTTCGACTGATTGATGTTGTCCACGACGCTTTTCCCATCCCGCAGTAAACATCCTTTCAAATACTCACCCCTTCCTCTATAATCAGTGGTGAGTATTCTCGTTGTTCGACGCTACTATTTTTCTCATCTACTGTTCCTTCCAGCGTGAGATTAATAACTCCTTGATGCCGCAGCTTATTTCACTAACCTCTCAATTCTTCTGGTAAGTCATCCATAGCCTTCTTCAATCACTTGTTATTTTACGAAATTTATAACTTTTTACTTTTTTAAATTGCAATTTAATACAACATCGTAGTTATTTCCCCACCTTCCGTAGTCTTCTATCTTTCCGGTAAATTCTTTTCCGCCACAGCTCATCGGATTTCTTCTTCGAATCGTTTCCAGATGTCCTCAGCTACTATTCTATCATCTTCTTAGGCTATCGGTCCTCAACCGAAACGGCATACAAGACCACATCATCTCAGTCGTTTTGTTAACATTGCATCCACTACAGTGGTCTCCAGGTTCGGTCTCCTACTTCATTGTCAATTTTGTCCCGTGGTATGAAACAACGGCAATGCTTATAATTCCCGTCACCTTTGTCAATTAGCTCTTAATTCTTCCACATAGTTCCCATGTTTGTGCTCCGTAAGTTGCTATACTTTCTGCAACAGTTTTAAATGTCCTAATCTCTGTTTATGATCTAATATAGGTGTTTCTCTACCTTGCCTACCTTTGCCAGAGCTGTACTTAATGTCACAGTTACTAGATCCAGCTTCTTTCTTAATAATGACCCCCAAATACACTGCCGGAAAGAAAGTCGCAACTCCAAGAAGGAGTTGTGCGACGCAAATGGAAGTTAGTAAGCGTATTCCTACATCTGAAACATGATGTCTATTCAAATTTCAAGCCAGTCGCATAAGATGGTAACACCATGGGAAGGCAAATCAGGTTTGGTTTATATACCCGCTGTTACAATCGTGAACGTTATATAACACCTATTTTTGACCTGTTCTGTATCTGTATCGGTGTTTCTAAGTCAATTTGTAGTACTGCTTATAATGTTGTATCTGTCATGGAAATTCTTTGACTATGTATACATGTTTAAGTTAGGTAAAACTTTTGAATGATGTTGCTTTAATTATGCCTGTAAATTTAAATAATTACTGAAATGATTGTTATATAATGTACTGTAAATGGCTTGGTTCATAGTTAGGGAATGTAGTGTTGAACATAAAAGATGTGGGGAAGCCCCGCAGATACGGAAGTAGCCAGGTGGAGTGGAAAAGGTGTGGTTGGCGCTCAAGTGGCAACTGGTCCTTCATGGCAGGTAAGGACTCTGGGCTGAGTAGTGCTGTGGTTAACACCTCGCTTGCAGTAGCGGATCACTGTGGTTCATATTCCTGGAGTTTTGAGGCCAGAAGAGCTCAAGAGCAGTAGTTATGGACCTCGGATGCTGCATTTGGTGACACCATTATCATGGCATGGTTTTTGGCCCTATAAATATAGTTCAGACGCCAAGAAGATATGTAACAGGACTAGGCCAACGGTACTGCTACGATTGCATCGCCGCCAGGTTAAAAGCCACTGCACTACAAATTACGCCACCAGTCTTCCACTAAATTGTTTATATTTGGCTCTCTGTAAACGGACCAGGTATTTGTGAAATTTGGTTGATTTTAATAATAATCGTGGTGACGCTAAAAACTATGTCTTACAACACTGATTATCCCGAACCACACACTTGGACAGGAATCCTATCCGAGTGAAATTAATTCCGAGTCTCCAAGTTTATTACGAGAAAGTGGTTGAAATTGAATTTAATGTTGCGTTGTCATTTGCACAGCCAAATATTCTTTTGAGTAGGTCAAAAGACTGCTTATGAAAGCATATTTGTTATTTAAAGGGTTATAGTTCGCTGTGCTTTACTTAATTAATAATTAATGATAAAAATACTTACCATTTCTCATACATACTGGCGTAGTTTTGTTAATGAGCATGGTTCTTCAAAGCATGACAATTTAAGGGTCCTTATGTACTAGGCTAGTCAGTTAATGAAGCAATGCAAAGGCTCCTTCAGAGCCAGTGTAGTTAGATTTGCATTCTGTTTAGTTGCATCAAACTGGTTTGGGAAGAACTATTTACTGTGTTATCTATTCTAGTTTGTTATTGCGCAGGCATAGAGATCCTATATTAAATAATGAAGTTATAATAGACTATGTTGATTAGCAGACCCCCTGATTTAATTTCAGCATCATTTCAAGCTTTTCCCTGTTCAGTATTGTTACTAGTTTCATGTGTGTCGGTAATTGGTTTTATAAACTGTTACACCTAGTTCATTAAAGGTGCGCATTGTTGAGAGGTAAACGTTACTGTTTACTATCGCATTGGCCATTTTTTTGTTAGCAGCACATTTATTTGCAAGATTATGTTAATGTGTTGTAGTATGAACAGAGATAAGGAAAGAGTTTAGTGTGTGTGTCAAGGAACGTTAGGCTAGCCTAAGTACTGCCTTCTGCTTTATAATCTTGCTTGACACAAGAATGCCTAATTCGGCTGTAGGCCGCTTTTAAGATGTAATGTTACAACTTGCTTTTGTGCTGGGAAAGCGTCTGTTCTAGACACACAGTTTACTATTGTTTATACTCTGATGGAGTGTTTCGGAAACGACTCACAGTTTGATTGTTCTTTTCCATTAGGTTATCTCACGGTAACAATTTTCAAAAATTCCTCGCAGAGGTATAACGTTAGCATTATTGACCTTTGAGAGTGGACGAGGTGAGTTGCTGTTAGTCAACAATGCCCTTAAGGCAACGGAGACGTCATTATCAACACCTGAGTTTGAATGCGGTCGTGTAATAAGGCTACAAGAAGCTGGATGTTCCTTCTGTTATACTGCAGAACGACGTGGCTGGAATATGGCTACTGTACATGATTGCTGGCAGCGGTGGTCACGAGCGGGAAGACCATCGAGTTCGGCGTATAGCCCTGGGGCATCGTACTGCATCTGCAGCACCGAAGTGAGGAGCAGTTGGCACCACAGTGACACAACGAACTGTTGCAAGTCAGTTACTTCAAGTACAGCCCCGAGCCAGATGCCCTGCAGCATGCACTCCACTGACCCCAAACCAACGCCATTCGCGACGTCACAGGAGCAAACGGGAGCTTATTGGGGAAGCAGCGTGGAGGTCTGTTGTGTTTTCTGATGAAAGAAAGATTGTTCTGTCTTGACCCCAGTGATCACCGTGTATTTGTTAGAAGGCTTCCCATCAACCTGTCTGCGTGCTACAAGCGTTGGACCTACACGTAGAATTATGGTCTCGGATGAGTGTGTGTTTGACAGCAGAAGCACACTCTTGGTTATCACATGCACTCTGTCTGCAAATTTGTATGCCAGTCTGGTGATTTGACCTGTTACGCTGTCATATATGAACAGTATTCCTGGGGCTGTCTGCCAACAGGATAACGCTCACCCAACATGCTCCATACAGTGTCTATTTGTTGCTTTGGCGTGCTCGAGCAGCAGATCGGTCTCCAATAGAGGACGTACGGGACATTATCGGATGACATCTTCAACGTCATCCACATAAAAGCATTAACTGTCCTTGTATTGACCGACCAACTGCAACAGGCACTGAACTCCATTACACAAACTGACATCTGGCACCTGTGCAACACACTGCATGCACGTTACATGCATGCATTAAACATTCTGACTGTTACGCCGGTTATTAATGTACCAAAATTTCACATTTGCAATGACTTATCTCGCGTTTACTCTAACCTATGATCTTGCAATGCTAATCATTTAAATATGTTACCTAGGATAATGTATTCCCGGTATTTGATTACGCCACATTAACATTTTTTGTGGTGCAGTTTTTTTTTTTCATTATTGTATTTGTAAGGGTCAACAGATCATACCGCCACAGCGTTGGATGTCCGCTCTTCATGCACTGCTCCAGTTAACAAATATTCCGTTTTGATAATATTCTTCTCGGGTGTGCAGTCGGATTATGACGTCTTCTTGACACAATATTTCCGGGGTCCAACTGGCCGCCATCTTCAGGTGAAAGTGCTGGTACACGATCTCGCCGGCGAGATCGTGTACCAGCACTCACCTGAAAATGGCGGCCAGTTGGACCGCGAAAATATTGTGCCAAGAAGAAGTCATGATCCGGCTGCACACCCGAGAAGAATATTATCAATTATTACGCCGGTAAAGCCTTCGTAGTCACAATATTCCGTTTTCTCTAAAACTCCTTTTTCAATATCCTCTTTGCAACTGTCTATTTGGTTCACATTATCCTCATCCTTTGCGAACACGATTTTGTCATCAGCAAAATAGAAAATAAATAGCTTTTCATTTATAAACACACCCATACTACGATAGGAACGATCCCATAACCTTCAGGTAGAACGTAATTTTCATACAATGATGCACATCGAAGTCACTGGCTGACTGCGAGCGATATTTATCGAACGTTCGACTCCCTAGATGTTGATATGAGAGACGACAAAAGACGACTACTGCCAATAGAATTATCGGAATTTCTCAGTTCTGCTCAAATAGGAAATTGACTGCTTCCACGTAAGAGAATCCGACGTGGACATTACACTAGATTCACCCATGTCTTCTACTACTATCAGTTCCGTTGTCAAAGCAGGAAGTAATATCCATATTTTCCTTTTCGAGGGTCGAGCGTTCAGTATATATAAATATATATCGTTCGCAGCGAAGCCGCGATTTCGATGTGTACCGTGTCCTGGAAATTACCAGACGAAATTCAGGTACATTTTGAACGATGTAAATGCTGTGAAACATCGTTGTCGTAACCCTCTCGTCACTGGACCGTATTAATATTTCAGTCCACAATTTTGTGGAGAGGAATGCTGTCGTAGGCTTTGTTAACGGCAATGAATGCGATATGTGTCTCTAAATACCTTGCCTGTCTTTTTTCCATGAGCTGTTGTAGGCACAAGATACACTATGTGATCACAAGTAACCGGACACCACAAAAACATATGTTTTTCATATTAGGTGTGTTGTCCTGCCATCTACTGCCAGGTAGTCCATATCAGCGACCTCAGCAGTCATTAGACATCGTGGGAGAGCAAAATGGGGCGCTCTGCGGAACTCAACGGATTTCCAGCGTTGTCAGGTGATTGAGTGTCATTTGTGTCACACTTCTGTATGCGAGATTTCCACACTCCTAAACATCCCTAGATCCACTATTTCCGATGCGATAGTGAAGTGGAAACGTGAAGGGACACACACAGCCCAGAAGTGTACAGGCCGACCTCGTCTGTTGACTGACAGACACCGCCGATTGTTGAAGACGCTCGTAATGTGTAACAGGCAGCCATCTATCCGGACCATCACACAGACATTCCAAACTGCACCAGGATCCACTGCAAGTACTATGACAGTTAGACGGGAGGTGAGGAAACTTGGATTTCATGATCGATCGGCTGCTCATAAGCCGTACATCACGCCGATAAATGCCAAACGACGCCTTGGTGGGTGTTCGGAGCGTAAATATTGGACAATTGAACAGTGGAAAAACGTATGTAGTGACGAATCACGGTACACAATGTGGCGATCCGATGGCGGAGTGTGGGTATGGTGAATACCCAGTGAACACCATCTGCCAGCGTGTGTAGTAAGCACTCCATCACCAGGCCACAAGTGGCCCATCGGGACCATCCGATACGCAGCCGAGGATGCGGATAGGAAGGGCGTTATGTTGCTTTTCTCTGAGCGGAGCTGCTACTATTCGGTCGAGTAGCCCCTCAATTCGCATCACGAGGCTGAGTGCACCCCGAAAAATGGCAGTAGCGCATGGCGGTCCGGATGGTCACCCTCCAAGTGCCAGTCACGCCCGACAGCGCTTAATTCGGTGATCTGACGGGAACCGATGTACCCATTTCCGGCAAGGCTGTTGCCACAGCGTGCGTAGTGCCAACAGTAAAATTCGGAGGCGGTGCGTGGTGTTTTATAGAGGTGGAGCCCCTCCACGCCCACACCGGCATGATGGCCAACACAAAAGGTCTACTGCCATCTCTGCATAAGGGTTAGTATTCACTAAAGTGTGGTGTCGCAGGATGTGGGTACTGAGATGTTTGCGTACGTCTGGTTAGGATTAACCATTAATACGCGCTCATCTGGAGATAGATTGGTCGAAATCTGACGAAGGGTAGCGGTTAGAAGGGCAGAGGAAAAAAAGTGCCAAGGCAAGCGCCAAGGGAAAAAAACCTCTGCGAAAGTTAGGTCGGTCGGCAAGAGCAGTAGCGGTTGTCTTGCTGCCTGCGATAGGTTGTGCAAGGATAGGCTTTGTTAGTAGTGGGTATCATGCATGTCGATACCTTGACGTTGTGCGTTTGTGCTGCTCGGCGGCTGGCGCTGGGTGCTGGTACAGAGTCCTCGTTCAGCGTCCTGCAACCTGCAACAGTTATGTTTGTTATCGGTCTTGTGTCCGATAGGTCATATACCGGAGGCACAGTGTGAGGGAGTGTTGGGAGATTGTTCGTGCGTCTGTGGGCGAGCTCGTCGGTGTCCCTGCTGTGGCCTGTTGGTCGGCTCTAATAGCAGCTGGTAGTTGCCAGTCAGTATTGCTGATATGCAGGGGCTTACCGACGTTTGTCGCTGTTTGCGCATGTTAGTTTACCATAGGTGGTTATGCCCTAGCTAGCAGTGTCTTTGGTCGCTTGTGTTTCCACCTGTGGTTGTGATCGTAGTTTCCCAGAGTGAGGATGAAAGGATTGTTCGAGTGTCTCGAGTTCCTGTATAGTCGTGTGGCGTGTTTCTTGAATACTTCCTTGAGGGTATCAAGGCGGTATTCATGGTGAAGATCCACGGTGCGTGTGTAGCGTGGAGCATTGCTAATGATTCGTAGCACTTTGTTCTGTATGATCTGCAGGCGGCGCAGTCGTGTGGGAGCTGCATATCCCCAGACAGGAGCTGCGTACGTCATCAGAGGTCTAATCAGTGTCGTGTATAAGGACCTCGACACCCTCCTATTCAGTGTGCTTTCCCTGTTGAGCATTGGGTAGATCTGTTTGAGCCTCGCGTGCGCTCGGTTGGCAACGTATTCGATGTGTTCCCCCCATGTAAGTTTCCGGTCCAGCCAGACACCAAGGTATCTGACTTTCTCTCGGAAACGTATTGGGCGTGTATGTAGTGTTATCGGTCTACAGTGTTGGTGTTTGCGCAGTAGTTTCGGTCTGCGTGTGAACAGAACTGCTTCGCACTTGTCGACGTTTACTTTAATACGCCATCGCTCCAGCCAAGGCTCAGCTGTTCTGAGTGCTGTCTGTATTCGTGAGTTGATGTTCGACGGTTTCCAGTCTTGCGCGAGGATGGCTGTGTCATCCGCGTAGACGGCTAACGTCGTGTTTCGTGTCGCTGGGTAGTCATTAATGTACAGGTTAAACAAGATGGGCCCCAGATTGCTTCCTTGGGGTACTCCAGCTTGGATACCGTGTTGTGTTGATTGTTTATCCTGCACGTTAGTGTTGAAACATCTGTTCGTGAGATATGAGTGTATGAGACGTACGAGTCCGTCTGGGAAACCAGCTTCGCTTAGTTTGCGTATGAGTCCGTTGTGCCAGAGACGATCGAAAGCCTTTTCGATGTCTAGGAACACGGCCCCTGTGGCTTTGTTCATGTTGTAGCCGTGTGTTATATGTTCGACTACGCGGAGGAGTTGTTGTGTTGTCGAGTGGTGATTCCTAAAGCCGAATTGCTCCGGTCTTAGGGTGTCGTTGGCGATGCAATGCCTAGTGATACGTTTTAGTATTACCTTCTCAACAATCTTGCTGAGCGAGCACAGCAGACTGATGGGTCGGTAATTTTGTGGGAGGGAGTGGTCTTTCCCTGGCTTCCTGAACATCAGGACCTTGGCCGCCTTCCAAACGTCAGGGAAGTGTTGGTGTGTCAGGATGGCATTCGTTAGGTGTGTGAGGTATTCTACGGCTTTATCCGTGAACTCCTGGAGGACACGGTTTTGAATGCCATCAGGCCCAGGGGCTTTTCTAGCGTTGGTGTGCTTGATAGCCCATGTGACTTCATTTGTGGTAGCACGTCTGATTTCGTCGCGCGAGGGCTGGGCTACAAGTCGTGTAACCTCCTGGTCCGTTTCAAGTGTGAATGCTGGGTCTGAAGGAACCAGATTCGGCGTGAAGGACGCTGCAAGTGTTGTGGCCATAAGCTCTGCCTTCTCCGTCGCGGAGTAGGCTGGGCCGTCTGGTCCTTGTAACGTGGGAATGTAATGTTTCTCCCTGGTGAAGTGTCTGGCCAGCTGCCACACGCCAGGACGTGTGGTATCCAGCCGAGCGAGTTTCTGTCCCCATTGTTCGTTTCTGAATGTTTGGATTTTATTCCGTATTATGCCCTGGAGTCTGTTGACGTGCAGTTTATAGAACGGGCGCCTGGTACGCTGCCAGTATCTCCTGAGGCGGTTCCTCATTGAGATAAGGCCCAGGATTTCCTGGGGCAGGGCCGTCGAGTGTTGTCTTGGTGTTGTAAATGGAATGGCGTCAGTCATTGCGTCTTGGACGGCAGTTGTGAGAGCCTCCACAGCCTCATCGATTTGCTGTGTGTTGTTAATTTCGTGGGTGTCAGGAATGCGACTATCAAGCGTTTCCTTGAACAGTGTCCAGTTCGCACGCTTGTAGTTAAGCATCCTGCGTGGTTCGATGTCCTGCAGTGTCTCTTCCATGTGCAGTATTACAGGCATGTGGTCTGAGTCCAGATCGTTTTCAACCGTTCGGTTGAGTGTGCATGTGATGCCCTTTATGAGGGCTATGTCTAACACGTCTGGCCTATGTCGGGCCTGTGTAGGCACGAACGTGGGAACGTCCGGCCCAAGTATAATGTAGTTTCGGCCTAGTGCGTGTTCGTACAGTTTCTTGCCGTTGGAGGTTCGTATTCGTGAGTTCCAATCGGGGTGTCGGGGTGTTTTGCGTTGAGGTCTCCAGCGGCTATTACCCGCGGTGCCATGTTGAGTACTGTGCTGATATCGCGTGTTACTATGTTTTTAGGAGGATTGTATAGCGATACCAGTGTGGTGTTGGCTCCGTTGAACTTGACCCTAACGGCCGTAGCTTCCAGTCTTTCAAGTGCTGGGAGCTCGATGTTCGTGTGGTCTATGTCTCTGTGTATAATGATTGCCGTGCCGCCTCCCCTCCTGCCATCCGCTCGGTCGGTACGATAGACGCAATAACCTGGGAGGTTTAGTTGTTTGCGAGGCGTAAGCAGTGTTTCGTTCACAAGAGCGATTGGGATACCCTTTCGCTCCATGAACGCGGCCATCTCGGCTTTTTTGTTTGCGATCCCGTTGGCATTCCAAAACAGGATCTGTGTGATTGTGTTTAAGTCTGCGTTTCGGGGCTGGTGTGGTGTATTATCCATGTAGTAGTGTAAAGAGCGGTGTGATAGTGGCTTGGAAGCTAGTCCAGTTGAGCGTACCCGACATGAACTGCATGAGGAGTTGTGAGACACACCCCATAATCTTCGTGACTATTTCGGTGGTCGTGCGTCCGGGGAATAATGTTTCCATTATTCTCTGGAATGTTGTTGTGATGTTGGTCATGTCGGCCTGGGAGTTGTTGGTCGTGTTAGCGGCCGCTTGTTCCAGTGTTGGCGTTTGGTGAGGGCTGGCCTGCGAGTCGGTTGTTCGCGCAGTAGGCGTGGTGTTATGTTGTGGTCGTGTTTTTAATGCAGGGGCTTATACCTTTTGTTGTTTTGTGTGGCTTTATCACAGCACAGGCCTAAATTGATGTTTTATGCGCATTCTTGCTTCCCACTGTTGAAGAGCAATCCTGGGAGGGCGACTGCATCTTTCAACACGATCGAGCACCTGTTCATAATACACGACAATAACATCCCTGTAATGGACTGGCCTGCACAGAGTCCTGACCTGAATCCTATAGCACACCTCTGGGATGTTTTGAAACGCCGACTTCGTGCCATGCCTGACCGACCAACATCGATACCTCTCCTCAGTGCAGCACTCCATGAAGAATTGGCTGCCATTCCCATAGAAACCTTCCAGCAACTGAGTGAACGCATGCCTGCGAGAATGGAAGCTGTTATCAAGGCTAAGGGTGGGCCTACACCATAGTGAATTCCAGCATTACGATGGAGGGCGCCACGAACTTGTAAGTCACTTTCAGTCAGGTGTCCGGATACATTTGATGAGATAGTGTATTACTTGTGCATGATCTACCTGCACTTTGGAGTGTTATGTTTCGTTTAGGATATGCAGCGGTGATGGTTCGTGCATCGAAGAATCGATAGTCACAGCAAAATCTTATTTTTTGGTGCCATCTGGTGATTATTTCTGAACTAGAATTATGAATACCCCAAAGGACTATGCCTTTGCTCATTAATACCGTCAGCTAGGGGCCGATCGATAACGGACCACTTAGGCTAAAGAAATGTATGAAATGAAATAATAAAGCTTTCATTACTTATCATTTCCCTGTTAATGTTTCACTTCTTACGTAATGCAGATGCAATGACGGATTACTTGAAGCAGAAGTCCTCACTTGGTCTATCCAGGTCATCTTCCTCCAAAGTATCCAAATTATTAATTAGTAAACCCTTGCGCAGACTCACTTCGCACCTGCCAAAACTATCAAGACTGACCAGAATCATGAAGTCTCCATCTAAGTGACTGACGAGTACTGTACTTCTGCGTACAAAACCGTGTGACTTTTCCAGTTTTTCGTTGGTTTCCAATGGCTCTACGACGTATAATGAATCCTTAGTAGGACCGAATCTATGCTCAACCTGATCAGCTTCCCTGTAGTTTGCGGTATCGTATTCCACAAACTGATCGTTAGTGCCTCTGTTCCTAGTTTATTAGGTACAACCTTCATGTTCGATGAACCTAGCGACAGTGTAACACTTGGAGCTGTTGCCCCTAGCGGAAATGTTCCACCACGTTCAGTTGTACGCCGCATGATGTTTGCAAGAAAGTCGAGTCGCAGGATACCACAATACTCAAGACGAGACAATACTTCTACATGCTGAACAGCGTTTTCTCTAATGACCGCAGTCCCTCTCTGCGTAAGAGGTGCAGACTAACTGCTGAGATGTTAGCCCATATGAGCACCAGAAAATTACGTTCGCTTCCATTTACTTTGCCTAACAAACAACTCTCCATCCCTGTGTAAATTTCTGCAGTCTCGTGTTCTACTGGGAACGCCATTCGACGGATGAGGCAGCTCCGTTCCCGTTCAACGACCGATGATTGTTAGGACGTTGCTTGTTCCGTGCGTACTTCAACAATCACGCGCTTTATGGCCCAGTTCCCCACATTCTTAACATTCGGTCTGACGACTTTGTTTTCCGATGTAGTCTGTGCCACAACGAGATTCTTTTCCCTGGCATGCTTCGTGGCAAACGCTTCTACATGTACTACAGGCAGTTGACACAGCTTGAACACATGGAAAGCCATGTCCAGAGAAACTACAGTGCGGCCACCTCACTGGCTGAAAGTAAGTTTCTCTAGCGTTTCCATAGAACTGAGACCAGTCTGTAGGTTCCTGCGCCGGCCGCTGTGGCCAAGCGGCTCTAGGTGCTTCAGTCTGGAACCGCGCGACCGCTATGGGCGAAGGTTCGAATCCTGCCTCGGGCATGGATGTGTGTGATGTCCTTATTTTAGTTAGGTTTAAGTAGTTTTAAGCTCTAGGTGACTGATGACCTCAGATGTTAAGTCCCATAGTGCTCAGAGCTATTTGAACTATTTGTAAGCACCTGCCGTCTAGAAAACGTATTGTGAAGATTCCTACAGCTCAACGTGGCCATAACAAAATACAGAACAAGAAAGCAAACAAGTATCAGTAACTCACCGCACCACACCGTTACGAGCCTCAGCTCGTAGCAGTTGACCTGACGTCAGAGCTGCGTAGATGGTCGGATGTTGCTGTCCTACATGTGTGGGTGTTACACCCGGTGTAGACATGCAACCACTTGCCGGTACTAGTTATTTGTATGCGCTGTAACTGTTCGTTGCATATTTTTGACACTTTCGGAAATACCAATTTCGACTATGTTACGATGATTTGAAAAAGGGTCTTTGCTCAGCACTAGTCGTAGAACGAATAAATAAAAAATTCCGACTGAATGACAGAAGTTGCTGATCCAAGCTACACCGGCATGCTTGAAGTTCGTAGATATAGGTGTCCAGTCCCAGTCTCCTACAGTCGACAGGGGAAAGATGGGGGGGGGGGGGGGGGAGGGAATATGGTGGTGCCGACGTACCTACGCTCGAGAGCGCCAAGAAAACAACATTGGCAATAACACAGTTATTAGGCAATATAGGCAGCAGTATAAAACAGTCTTCCAGAGCGCCGCGCCAAAGTCGAGTCAGCGGACAGCGCCTCGTCAGCAGTGAATTGCTGGAGTGCACTCAACTTGCAGTACCACCAGCACAGCGATGAGTCAGGTGGCGGCTGTCGGCCAGGAGGACCCCAGTGGCCTCCAGCTCTATGAATTGACCTCCAAAGCGCACTCATTGACGTCCGACATGCGCACTCAGGTACTACAACCTTACAACCCTGATCCACCTGAAGTACTCGCTGACTCACAGGAGTCGGCTCTCGGCTACCATTTAGGAAACAGGGGGTGGCAGTAACGATGTGTGCCACAGTAGCGGGATGGGCGGCAGCAGTAGTCCCCCCCACCACTCTAATGTGGATGATGGACAGCGCCAAATTCACACAGGTCAAACCTCCACAGACGTGCAGATCGGTGGCGACTTCCGAGCCCCAACAGCACTGTCTCGGAAGTTGGCAGATCCTCGAGGATCCTTAGACGACCAGGAAGACAGCTAGGCACTCCGAGGGCTGACCTCCATAGCCTCCCTCTCACTGGATTGCTGTAACTGACACTAAGCACTGGGCAGTCGGCAATCAGGCTTCCCATACGCTCTGCGGCGTGGATGTGGCAATGACGTATGTCTTAGCTTTCCATCGCTATCAAACCTCCTAGTGACTCAAGACTTTCGCAGCTTCACCTTTTCTGCTAGCTCAACACCTGAATGTTTATTGTTGCGTTGTACCTAGCCTTCTTACAACACTCCGGTTTGTTTAGTATGGCGTTGTCTCTCGGCTTCCACGATGTCATTGTGCATCGCTTAAATACTTAGGCGCTCCGTCGTTTCCCGATCGGTGACAATTCCAGTGTGTGCGGCAAGTCGCTCAGCATTTCCTTCCAGCTAGCAATCTACTGGTCATAATTACAAGTGGTTCGGCTTCCAGGAACTGCAAAGGTAGAACTCGGACGAATTTTTAATGGCTCTTGGGGATTCTATCCTGGGGCGTAGAAGCTCAAAAACGTTATGCGCTCATGTAGTAATCAGTGGTTCCTATCAAAAAAGAAACTATTAGCTCTGAAACAAACTGTAAGTAAAATGTACTGTAAACGTCAATAAATGATATGCAAGATGTTTTTGTTGCGTTCTTCAGTCCAGTGACTGATACGAAGCAACTGCCCAAGTTGGTCTGACCTGCGGAAAGCTCGTCATCATGCGTATTGCTATCTACGGTATCTTGAACCCGCTTTCTGAGAAGCATTGGTTTCATTCAAAATTTTTACCTCCTACCTCCCCTCCATAACCAAACTGACTATTCCTTGATGCCTCACAATGTGTCCTACCAATCGAGTCTTTCTTTTAGTCAGATTATGTCATCATTTCTCTGAACTGTTTGGCTCGTTTTCCGAGCTATTATATCGTTCTCACTGGTGCGATCCGTTCCCCTGCCGCGCTCCGGTCTTCTTGCAGTGGGCTGTTTGGTTAGAGGAAGTTGGAGGCAAGTTGTTGACGGACGGTTGGGCAGTGCATTTACGGGCCGGATGGGCGGTCGCTTGTCCAAGTGGGCGGCTGCTTGTGCGGAGCCATATTGGTGTGGAGTGTTACGCTCTGCGCTATTGCGTCACATCGATTGTCTGGGTTTGCGAGAGGCAATCTGCTGATGTAGGCGTCGTGATCGCGTTGATTTTCCCTGGTAGCTGCCCGTCCTACCTTATTTTTTGGTAAGGTACTCCTGTTTATGGATTTTCGCACCTATGCTCTGGACTTGTTCCCGTTCGGCTGGCTTACCCACTGTTCTCCGCCACTCAGCACTCAAGCCACTAAATTCGCCCTCGCCCTCTCTGTGTGAAGTCCCCTTATGCGTGATATATTTGAGTGTATTTGAACTGTGTTTTCCTTTTACTGCAATTTGTTCAGCATTTTGGTGATGTTGTTCTTATTGCTTGGGTGTGAAATTAATTTGTAATATGTTCTAGGGCATATATTAGTGATCATTGGGGTCGCATACCGAGCCTGGCCATTAAGGTGGCATGTTCTTGCCCGCTCGTCATGTGCATGAATTGTAACATCGGGCATGGTTGTGAAAAGCAAACGCCAGTGGTCCAATGAATGTTTGCTCGTTTTCTGTACTCACTTTGGAAGGTCTTAGTGAGATCTAGCACTTCTCTTGAAAGAAGGAATTTATTGTTTCACTGTTATATATTTTATTACTCACGTGATCTCACGCTTGGGTATTAGCGGTTTAGCTTGTTTTCTTATTATTAAGCTTTCTCAGGTGAATTTGTTTTTCGGGGCTCTTGTTAATAGTTGCCTATTCCATCGAATTAATTCCTCTGTTTGGTCATTATTGTAAAATGATTAAGAGGTTAATCTTTGTTTCACTTATGCAGTCTTTGTTAACAGATTTTGGTCAGTGCCTGGGCAGGGTTTGCACTTGCTATTCTTGTGTCCGTTCCTTGGGAATTTACTTAGTGATGCTCAGTCTTGCAAGCGCGGCGCCCTCACTTACCACACCACCTTTCTATAAGTTAAGTTCTTAGTCTTTATAGCATCCGAACTTGAGCGTAAGTCATGGTGTCAGCTAACCTAAGCCGTCATAGCCGAGCCTTACCTCTGCCAGCCCGGCCTTCTCCTGTATTGCTGCTTGATTTGGAGATCTCTCGATTCTTAATTGTGGATCGTTGTAAATTTTAAAATCGTTGTTACCTTCTGTTCCAAAATTGTTGGTGCTCGCCGGCCGGAGTGGCCGAGCGGTTCTAGGCGCTACAGTCTGGAACCGCACGACCGCTACGTTCGCAGGTTCGAATCCTGCCTCGAGCATGGATGTTTGTGATGTCCTTAGGTTAGTTAGGTTTAAGTAGTTCTAAGTTCTAGGGGACTGAAGACCTCAGAAGTTAAGTCCTATAGTGCTCAGAGCCATTTGAACCATTTCTTTTAATTAAAATTGCGTTGCAAACCGTTGTCGTAATCCTGGACCTGTAAATTTTAAAATATTGTCAAATGCTGAACTTGTAAAATTTTGAATATTGTTACCTTCCTGACTGAAAAACTGCTAGCGCAAGAAGCGCCATCACGTTATTTTAATGGTAATTCTGAACTTGCGATTTTTTTCTAAATAAGACCCACATTCCTTATTTGAAGTTTACTATCTAATGATGGGTTTTCCATTGTTACGGTAATGCCCTTTCTGTAATTGTAGTGAATTCAGATTTGCCTGATTGAAATCTTACGGATGCCTAAAGGGCTCTCGAGCTGTATTTTTATGAATGTTAAAATCTTTATTTTAAAGAAGTATTATTTGTCCTTATGGTTCGCCGTCATGGAATCAGTCTGACAATTACTATTGATTTATATGTTATTGATGTTTTTAAGTATATCTTGTTAAATAAAGGATTAGCAACTATTGTGAAGTAACAAGTGGCCTTCCGTAAACTCAGCCTGCACCTTCCTCTCGTCCGTTAAGTTGTTGTCGTATCCTGGGACGTCCACTGCGATTTCATTCTCTTCCATTCACGCCATTACTTCTTCAATTGTTATCTCAACTAATATTCAGCATTCTTCTGTTAGCAGCACATTGCTTCTAGTCTCACCTTGCTGGTACTGTTTAGCGTCCACAATTAACTTCCGTACGAGTGTGAACTCCATACGCATACTTTCCGAAAAAAAACTTTCTAAGATAAAAAAATTATGTTAGACATTAAAGTATTTCTTCTTGTCTCAGAAAGGTTGTCATGCCAGTCTAAATCTGCATCTTACGTGCTCTTTACCTCGGAAATCGTCAGATATTTTGCACCCCAAACGGCAACATTCGTGTGTTACTTTCAGTAGTGTGATGTACACACAAGATATGGCAACTGCGCTGTGATTCAGTAACGCCAATGAAAAACGTATCCTGACTAACTTTTAAGTGCCTTATTTTCTTAAGTAAAAATGAGACTGAAGAAATCACATTATTGCCTAAAAATTTTTTTATCAGGCTTGATATTTGAAGTACAGTTTCTAATATATTTCTAAAAGACTACTTACCGAATTAAATGAGGTAAATTATGTTAAATAAATCATGTTAATTTTTTTAGTGTTGTAAGCTTATCAATTCTTAGAATATTAATGTGGAAGAGAAAACGTAACACTGAAACTTCCTGGCAGATTAAAACTGTGTGCCAGACCGAGACTCGAACTCGGGACCTTTGTCTTTCGCGAGCAAGTGCTCTACCAACTGAGCTACTCAAGCACGAATCACCCCCCGTCATCACAACTTTACACAGTACCTCGTCTCCTACCTGTCTCAACACTGTTAAGGTGATGAACAAGAAACTTTAGTACTGATCTACAACAATGAGCAGTGTAAGCGTCATAAGAGGACAGAAAAAAATGAAGAGCATAATTCCTTTCTGTTCTCCAGTAAATGAAAATTACGAGAACCACAAATTTTAAATACGCTACTTACTCGAACTTTTTTTTTGTGGTTTTAGGGCGCACAACTACAATGGTCATTAGCGCCCAGACTACGTTAGGAATGCACCGCGAGGCACAAGTTTAAAACAGCAACTAAAAGGGAAAACACGATAAAAGACAGATTGACAGGCCTAGGATTAAAAAAGCAGCATAATCAAATGTCTTTAGACAGGTTTGTCAAGTTGATAAAACGAAGAACGCGAGCAGCTGCTCCTGGGTCATCCGCTAAAATGGCATCCAGAGTACATGGCAAGCCAAGATCAACACGCAGTGTATTAAAATCCGGACAAGACGTTAAAATGTGGCGGACCGTCAGCAATTGCCCACATGGGCAGAACGGCGCCGGCGCAGCCGTCAGCAGATGGCGATGGCTGAACCGGCAGTGTCCAATTCGTAACCAGGCCAAAACGACCTCCTCCCGCCGAGAAGGGCGTGAGGAGGACGTCCAAGCCGCGGGAAGAGGTTTCAAGGGCCGAAGATTGTTGTCCGTAAGTGCAGCCCAATCGGCATGCCACAGCGATAAAATGCGCCGACAAATGACCCTGCTACAATCAGATGAAGGGACACAACAAGAAGCTGTCCGAGGCTGGAGGACCGCAGCCTTGGCCGCGGCATCTGCAGCTTCGTTCCCAGGGATACCGACATGGCCAGGAACCCACATAAAGCTAACCGGAGAACCGTCGTCCACCAGCTCCTGAAGAGAGCGTTGGATCCGGTGCACGAAAGGGTGAACCGGATACGGATCACTGAGGCTCTGGATGGCGCTCAGGGAATCGGAGCAGATGACATAAGCAGAATGTCGGTGGCGGCAGATGTAAAGAACGGCCTGGTAGAGGGCAAAGAGCTCAGCTGTGAAGACCGAACAATGGCCATGGAGCCGGTATTTGAAACTTTGTGCCCCGACAACAAAAGAACACCTGACCCCGTCATTGGTCTTAGAGCCATCTGTATAAATGAAGGTAATATTAATGAACATCGAACTAAGTTCGACAAAACGGGAGTGGTATACTGAACAGGGGGGTAACCTCCTTTGGGAGCGAGCTGAGGTCAAGGTGAACGCGAACCTGAGCCTGGAGCCAAGGTGGCGTGTGGCTCTCGCCCACTCTAAAGGTTGCAGGGAGTGAAAAATCAAGGTGTTGAAGGAGGTGACGAAAGCGAACTCCAGAGGGTAGCAGGGCAGAGATATACACCCCGTATTGACGGTCGAGAGAGTCGTCAAAAAAGGAACGATAAGACGGGTGGTCGGGCATTGACAGTAGCCGACAGGCATACCGACAAAGCAGTATGTCGCGCCGGTAGGTGAGTGGCAATTCACTGGCTTCAGCATGAAGACTCTCGACGGGACTAGTATAAAACGCTCCAATCGCAAGACGTAAACCCCGATGTTGTATGGAGTTGAGGCCGTGCAGAGGAGTATACGAAGCTCCCATAATCCAGCTTGGAGCGGACGATCGACCGATATAGGCGAAGTAGGACGGTTCGATCCGCTCCCCACGACATACCACTGAGAACACGGAGGTAATTTAGAGAACGGGTACAACGGGCAGCCAAATATGACACATGTGGAGACCAGCTAAGTTTCCTGTCAAATGTAAGACCTAAAAATTTTGTTGTCTCCATGAATGGGAGAGCGACGGGACTGAGTCGTAAGGACGGTGGGAGAAACTCTTTGGAGCGCCAGAAGTTAATACAGACCGTCTTCTCGGCAGAAAAACGGAAGCACTGGCGACACCCCAGGAGTAAAGACGGTCAAGAGATCGCTGAAGACAGCGCTCCAGGAAACATGTAAGCTGCGCGCTGCAATAGACGGTAAAATCGTCCACGAAAAGGGAGCCTGATACATCAGCTGTGAGGCAATCCATTATTGGATTGATCGCTATGGCGAAGATGATGACGCTCAAAACTGAGTCCTGTGGCACCCCATTCTCCTGGCGAAAGGTGTCTGACAGGACAGAACCCACACGTACCCTGAACTGTCGATCTATTAAAAAGGAACGAATAAAAAGAGGGAGGCGACCGCGAAGGCCCCATGTATGCATGGTGCGGAGAATGCCCGCCCTCCAACAGGTGTCGTAAGCCTTCTCCAAATCGAAGAACACAGCCGCGGTCGGGCACTTCCGCAGGAAGTTATTCATAGTGAAGGTCGACAAGGTAACCAGATGGTCAACAGCAGAGCGGCGCCTACGAAATCCACATTGTACATTGGTAAGTAGGCGTCGAGATTCGAGCAGCCAAACCAAACGAGAGTTAACCATTCGCTCCATCACCTTACAGACACAGCTGGTAAGCGAGATGGGTCGATAACTGGAAGGCAAGTGCTTGTCCTTCCCCGGCTTAGGAATCGGTACAACAATAGACTCGCGCCAGCATGCGGGAACATGTCCCTCAATCCAGATGCGATTATAAGTACAAAGAAGGAAACCTTTACCCGCAGGAGAAAGGTTCTTCAGCATCTGAATATGAATAGAATCAGGCCCTGGAGCGGAGGACCGTGACCGGGCAAGTCCATTTTCGAGTTCCCGCATGGTGAATGGGGCATTATAACTTTCACGATTCGAGGAGCGGAAGTTAGGTGGCCTAGCCTCCTCTGCCTGTTTTCGGGGGAGGAAGGTGGAGCTCGAAACCTCTGCGAAAAAGCGGCCGAAGGCATTGGAGACATCCTCAGGTGCCACAAGGACGTCATTCGCGACCGTCAAGCCACAAACTGGTGAGTGGACCTTAGTGCCAGATAGCCGGCGTAGGCTACCCCAGACAACAGAAGAAGGAGTAAAACTGTTGAAGGTGCTTGTGAAAGCAGCCCAGCTGGCTTTCTTGCTTTCTTTAGTAATAAGACGACACTGCGCACGTAATCGTTTATAATTGATATAATTCGCCACTGTAGGGTGGCGTTTAAAGGTGCGTAAAGCACGTCGACGAGCACGTAAAGCGTCTCTACAATCTGCGGTCTACCTGGGGACCGGTACGCGACGTGGAGAAGAAGTAGTGTGAGGGATGGAATATTCAGCAGCAGTGAGAATGACTTCCGTGAGGTGTGCGACCTGACTATCGCAGCTTGTGAAGGTTTGATCCTGAAAGGTCGCCCCGGAAGAGAAGAGCCCCCAGTCTGCTTTGGAGATGTTCCATCTAGTTGAGCACGGAGAGGGGGTATGATGCAGGAGATGGATGAAGCACCGGAAGTGGTCGCTCGAATATGTATCAGAAAGTGCATAACACTCAAACCGGCGTGCAAGTTAGGTAGTACATATAGAGAGGTCTAAATGGGAATAGGTGTGAGATGTGTCCGAAAGAAAAGTAGGGGCGCCAGTATTGAGGCAGACAAGATTGAGCTGGTTGAAAAGGTCTGTTAACAGGGAGCCCCTCGGGCAGGATGCTGGAGAGCCCCAAAGGGGATGGTGGGCATTGAAGTCTCCAGTTAACAAAAATGGTGCAGGTAACTGAGCAATAAGTTGCATCATGTCTGCCCTGGTAACGGCAGACGATGATGGAGTATAAACGGTACAAATGGAAAATGTAAAAGTGGGGAGAGTAATTCGGACGGCAACAGCCTGCAGGCCTGTGTGCAATGTGATGGGATCGTAGTAAATATCATCTCGGACCAGCAACATAACCCCTCCATGAGCCGGAATACCTGCCACAGGGGGTAGATCAAAACGCACAGAGGTGTAGTGTGCCAAGGCAATTTGATCGCATGGGCGTAGCTTCGTTTCCTGGAGGGCTACGACGAGCGGACGGTGCAAGCGGAGCAGCAACTTCATGTCCTCTCGGTTGGAGCGAATGCTGCGAATATTCCAGTGAGTAAGTGCCATCATGAGAAGAAAAAGAAAAAGAAGATGCAAGAATGGGCCACCTCGAAGGCCGCTGAGGGCCTGGCTTCGAGCTAGCACTGCCGCCGCTATCAGTAGGCGGACAGTCATCGTCCATTGGTTCTATAGGTTCATCGACAATCTTGTTAAGATGGCCGGGAGGGGGAGCTTCCTCCGCCGGTGAACGGCCAGATGTTCGGCTACCAGCGTTGCGGCCAGGCGAAACGGATGACGGCCTGGGGCGGCAACCGCTGGGTGGCGCAGGAGAAGAAATGCGCCGTGGCGGAGAAGGAGAACTGTGCTTCCTATGACCCTTCTTGGAAGGTCGTTTAGTGGAAGCACTGGTCGATGGCTGGGAGTTCGAGGTACGTAGGAAGTCTGCACGGGACGGTTCCTTCTTGAAGGCCTGTGCATCTGACTTCTGGGTCTTCGTCTTGGTAGAAGCTGATGAAGGTGCTTGTGTCTGAGGGGTGACGGGAGGAAGAGGAGACGTCGACCGGGCGATCTTAGCACTGGCCGAACGGACGACCGTAGTGCTCAAGGTCAGATCGCATGTCTGCGTCGCCACAGTATTTCCCCGCTGGGAGCAGCGTGGGCTTCCTACTAGCAAATAGCTTGCGAGCAGCCGAGATGGACACTTTCTCTTTGACCCGAATTTCCTGTATACAGCGTTCTTCCTTGTAGATGGGACAGTCGCGGGAGGACGCTGCATGGTTACCCTGGCAGTTCACACTACGAGGAGACGGAGGTTGACAGTTACCCTCATGGGCATCCCTGCCACAAGTGACACATTTAGCCGCATGGGAACAAGGCTGGCGAGTGTGATTAAAACGCTGACACTGGTAGCAGCGCGTAGGTGTCAGGACATAGGGGCGAACAGATATAACCTCGAAGCCTGCTTTGATGCGCGACGGCAGCTGAACACTATCAAAGGTCAAGAAAAGTGTCCGGGTCGGTACAAGGTCATTGTTGACTTTTTCATGAGCCTATGGACAGCCGTCACGCCCTGCTCAGCGAGGAAAGACTGAATCTCCTCGTCAGTCAATCCGTCGAGTGATCTAGTATATACCACACCACGAGACGAATTCAAAGTGCGGTGAGCTTCCACGCGGACAGGGAACGTGTACAGGAGTGTGGCCCGAAGCAGTTTTTGTGCCTGAAAGGCGCTCTCAGTTTCTAGTAACAAGGTACCGTTACGCAACCTGGTACAAGACTTGACAGATCCGACTATGGCATCTACGCCCTTCTGGATAACGAAAGGGTTGACAGAGGAAAAATCCTTTCCGTCCTCAGATCGAGAACCTACGAGGAACTGTGGGGCAGGCGGTAGTACTTTTGTCACTGGTGGCTGGTCAAGTTTCCGTTTTTGGGCAGAAGACGAGAGAGAAGAAGAGAAATCCATTGCGGAGGAATCCCCCATGATTGCCAGCGTCTCCGATAGCGCGCTCCTTCCTTGTGGGGACCCTCTCAGAGGGCACGCCCGCTTTAGGTGAATGTTTACACCTCAGGTCCCACCTCCCGAGAAACGGACGGAGGGACCAATCGGCATGGTCGGAAGGTGTCAGCTCAGGCAGTCACCCCTCCCTGGGCCTGGCTTTTACCAGGGGGTACGTGCGTGCCTTACTTGTCTACCCAGGGCGGGGAATTACGCGTTACCCCGTCACCGGCTACGAGTGCGAATGCGTGGGTCGGCCTTCAGGCACGCACAGGGAGGAAGGAAGAAGAGGAAAAAGAAGGGAGAGAGGGAGAGAAAGGACAGACTGTCTCAAACGCCGAGACGGAGACCAGAGAAGGCAAGGAGAAGAAGGCAAGGAGAAGAAGGCAAGGGAAAGAGTAAGTAAGACAGTGAGATGGAGAAGAACGAAGAAAGAAACCAACCAAAGGAAGGAAGAAACCAGAAGAAGTGAAAAACCAAAATGACCGCAAATATAGGTCGTGGAACCGTCCGTCTCCGGACGCAGGCGCTAACTACCCCCTTGATGGGGAGGGACTCCTATTAGTCGCCTCTTAAGACAGGCAGGAATACCTCGGGCCTATTCTAACCCCCGGACCCGCAGGGGGTTTCCTCGAACGTGCCACCTAGTTTCTGGTATGTGGCCCGTATTTTATATCCTAAACACAGAAATAATGGAGAGAAAAAAAACCTGGATCTTGGAAAGTGATAGATCATGCTCCTTGGTATTATTTAGTTAAGTCAGTTTTTACGGCAAAAATCACTGATCTTTTTCTTGTATTTTCGTTAAAAACAAGTACAGTTTTCATCTGTGTAACATAAAAAAATCAAGTAAAATATACCTAAACTAAAGCACTATTTAAATATGTGAATTTAGGGGACAGTACTTATATTTTGACGAAAATTTCGAAACAAGTGGTAATCTTCATACATAGCGTTAATAAATCACTATTTCCTAGTAGCAGCATTTACCTGGAATGAAAATAAAACGCTTTATTAAAAACAGCTTGGCGTAATGTCCATCAGTTAATCTTAATTTACTCAAAAGCTGATTTACTTCATTGAACTTTTCCTGACTGAGGGTTCTCCCAAGTGGCTCTACATCATATACAATAGAGGGCCATTTTTAGCTTCCTTTTAACTTTGTGGGCTTTTTAGAAGTAAACCAAAACGATATTCTTTCCAACTGACCGACTTCAAGCTCACACAGATCGTTCTCACCTGCTTTTATTGACAGTAAAGAAGTGCGACAGTCTGAAAAAACACAGAAAGGAGGTACTAAAACACGGCGGCAATCCATTTCGACGTGTTTTGTAAGCGCTCCGGTCGCCAATCTGTTTTCTTCCACAGTATATGAATTTTAACAGGCTACACTGCCTGATTCGCCGCCGCTTCATCTCTGTGTAGTTGTGCGAGACGTGTCTCCTAAAGCTCAAGAGCCAATCAGAGACCTTAGAGCCAACTTCAGAGGACACGGCTTGCCGGAGGGGATGGGACTACGGGCTGCGTTGTGGTGTCGAAAGAGCAGTTGCCTGCAAACCGTCTGCACATACTCAGGTGAGATCGCTATATGCCCTAGGCATCAAACTCATTTCCACGCCGTCTTCACTTACCTTTAATGGAGGACGTGCTATGTTTTATTCATATTTCCCAATGTCACAATTATGTTTAAACTGTAGTACATCACAAAATTCCTTTTTTTTAGATAATTATTGAAGTAGAAGAAAGGGATTGTGGCCGGGACTCGAAACCGGGTCTGCTTGCTTCCTAGGCAGAAATGCTAACCATTACACCACCATAGCACTATGGTTAACATTGGTGCTCGAACTACCCAAGTTCAGTGCCCTCCCCAACACAGACTTCAATTCATATCTTCTGCTTATTTTCCCTTACATTGTCACTTCTGCCAGGGCTCTCCGGCATTGGAATAGCACCCCAGCGTTGGACGTAATGGGATTCATAAACATAAGCCCCCGTGGATAATGATTTCCAGTACTGCTTCTCACACCTGTCAGCCCTCATGCAAATCAACCCCTCTCTCACCCACTTCTCAGTAAACAGGTTATGTTGGTGATACTTCTTTACTTGTGAACGAAATTAGGAATGTAATGGGTTTTATGTAACGTCTGAGACGGTTTACAGTCGTTCATTTAGGGCTGGCAGGCTCAAGTCAGATCGAACCTCGACGTAATTCCGCTGATAACTGTTAGGCTTTCAAAATTCATTTCACTATATGCTTAGATTGAGATCGCAGAAACTGGAAAGACATTTGTACAGCGTAAGTTTTTCTTTATACGGTGGAACTCAGTGCACGAAACACTCATTAGTCTTGGAGATTTCCATGTTAAGTTTAATCGGTGAGTTTCCTACATTGCACTTCCATAAGTTTAACCGTTTGTCAATAAATCCTTCGAGTCAAGTAGCTTTACCATAAGACTATGCCTGGAACGATTATGAACTAGTTTAAAAATTGTTTTATAATTCTATTGTGTACTTAAATGTTTTATAATTCTGTTGTGTATTTAAATAAAGTTACAACGGTTAGCTTTCAATACGTAATTTTGGAAGCAAAAGTGATTTTTTGATACCGTTTTCAGTAGGAAACGTGCCACTTCGAAAAGAAAGAGTAAGTAATGTGATGAGAAAAAAAGAACGTGTAGAAAAGGTGTAGGAACTACAAGCTGGATACTGGTCATACGTGAAGATACGCCAGTTTGGAAATGAGCTTTTAGAATGAGTAACAGAAAAAAATTACATCATCGTATGGTATCAGTGGCCGGGAGACCCCGTATGTGGTATGTTCGGCAGCATGACACCACTTGGGTGACTTGCGCTTCTTTGCGGTGATGATGAAATGGCATGATTAGGACAACACACACCCTGGAGTCACCAAACGAAAAAAGTCTCCGTAGCAACTGAAATCGATCCCAGGACGCTGTAATCTAAAGGCAGTGATATTTACTACTAGACCATGGGCCTCGGACTGAGTAGCAGGAAAAACAAGAATTGAGGACATGACAGTTTTTATTAAACTCAAATGGTATATGGCTACCCATACAGGAAGACGAGATGATGGGAGTGACAGTAAATACTCTGCCTTTAATCCGCCGCCCCCCCCCGTTCCCCTCCCCCCCCCCCTCCCTGAAAAAATATGAACTACCTAATGGAAAATGGACTGAAGACTTAAAAAAAGAAGCAGGGCAAATTTCGATGCCTGAAATTGATAGTGGTATATCGTGCAACACATGCTGTTGCTTATGATTCATGATGGTGGTAAGCATCACAAGCAAAATTGTGACTGTTGTCGGACTAATCGTCTCTTAAAAATACTTTATGCTGGTTCCGACAGTGACAGCTTTACAGTGGCGATGACGATCCTGGAAATGTGAAGGAAAACTACTGGTGGAAAAGAGAGTTTTAAGCCACGTAAAATAGTAAGAGACTGAACTGATCCCAAAGCGTACGCAAAACAGATCAGGAAACAGTTTCAGGAAGTGGCCGCTGATCAGAGGAGGCAAGGGAGACAGGGACTTCTTTCTTTTCTGTGGTAGAAGTAGTCACAGAAGTAGCAATAATTGTTTATGCAATAAACATTTATGCACTTTTGGCAGCGGGAAGGAAAGGCATTAGCTTGTGTTAACTCTTCTAAACCACCAGCACTAGAGAGCAAGTCAGAGTGCGAAAGAGTGATCCTAACCAAGCCCGCTCGGCTAGCCGCGCGGTCTAACGCGCTGCTTCCCGAGCGGGAAGGAGTGCCGGTCCCCAGCACGAATCAGCCCGGCGGATTAGTGTCGAGGTCTGGTGTGCCGGCCAGCCAGTGGATGGTTTTTTTTTTGTGGCGGCGTTCGTAGCGACAAGCAATTCGCTGTAGAAACGGCTTACGAAGTCACCGCCACACTTTTAATAGCGGGCCGACCGGTCCGCTGGAACAGTGAACAGAAAGATGAAAACCCAAACACTCTGATTAAATAAAAGTCGGTACTTATCTTTATTAACGAAGATACAGAAACACAGTAGTGAACTCCGTGTCTACAGAAATCTGTCTAGTTCGAGTCGGAGCGGCTAGGTCAGCGTCGGCTGACGACAAACAACAACTCTGCTGCGATGAACACACAACTGACTAGCAAGTACACAATTCGGTGGCGAGTATACAACTGAGCGGCGAATACAGAACTGTCCTAGCGCTCGCGACTCCAGCGCTTAAGAAACCAGAAGCCAGCGGTGGCGCGCGCAGACTTGCGGCGATTTCCTGTCTCGCTGGCGCTGCTTATGCGGACGGCGTCCGGACTTTGATGCTGCCAACCTTTTGGCAGCGGGCTCGGGTGGCATTACTGGCTAGGATATAACAGTTTTTAAGGCGGTTTTCCATCTGCCTCGGCGAATACGAGCTGGTTCCCCTTATTCCGCCTCAGTTACACTATGTCGGCGATTGCTGCACAAACACTGTCTCCATGTACGCCTTTATCATAATTACCATGCAAGCAAAGATTTGGAATTACATTCGTTTGGGGTATGACACGTTCCCGGGCGCGGGGGGGGGGGGGGGGGGGGAGGGGTGTCACTGGGGGCCGAAACTGACAATAACCCTGGGTTCGGTGTAGGGCGGCGTTGGGGTGGGTGGACTGTTGTGAGGCTGTGAGGCTGTGATCCACTGAGGGCTACGGCGAGACGAAGCCTCTCTGTCGTTTCTAGGTCGCCGGTTTAATACGCAATACACAACCCTAATCTAAGGCAGCCGGAGGTGCGAGGTATGTGCTGAGAAGGCCAGACACATGCCAGGACGCCCGCAAACGCCCGGTTGCCGTGGTAACCTGATGTCACTTACTTGATCAGAAGAGTGGGTATAGAAAGGTTCGTGAACGCGTTAATGTGCGCTACATGGGCTGGGGAGGCCAGCAGCTGTGGTATCCCCTCTCTAGGTTCCTCTACGTTTCCTGTATGCAGTGAACATGAGTGAAACCCAGCTTTGTAGAATCACAGATGAAACGCTTCGAGTAAAGACATCATTACTTCCTAGCAGGAGCTTTCGATTTCCAGGGGGTTGTGAAACCGAAAGACATGAAATTTGAAGAAAGGATATCCAACACTGGCGCTACAAATTCTTCGGAAAGCTAAGTTCAAAACACGTGCTTTCCAGACTTCATGGTTTGGGCAACACAAGTTCAAATGGTTCAAATGGCTCTGAGCACTATGCGACTCAACTGCTGAGGTCATCAGTCGCCTAGAACTTAGAACTAATTAAACCTAACTAACCTAAGGACAGCACACAACACCCAGCCATCACGAGGCAGAGAAAATCCCTGACCCCGCCGGGAATCGAACCCGGGAACCCGGGTGTGGGAAGCGAGAACGCTACCGCACGACCACGAGATGCGGGCGGCAACACCAGTAAAGTGCTAACCCTACCAGACGTTAAGTATTCTGCTGCCCTTGTTTGCTCTTAAACGCAAGGGAAAACGGTATGATCTGCTGAGAGTATCTACGATCTGAAGTATCTGTGAAAAGGATCAGCACGGCATGCTTCTTCTAAAGATCATCTAAGCAGTTTTATTTCACGTAGAGAACTATGAAAACTTTTAGTATTTCAGAGCTTATTAATGAAGAACACAAACTGCTGGAAATCAGACAATGAAGTGAAAGCTAAGAGGAAACGATTGCGCCAACTGTTGGCACGATTCTACACAAAAGACGCTGCGTTTTTCAGCTATGGGGAACATCAAATTACGATCAACGCCTTTTGTCACTACTTAATGACATACTCGTTCGGTAAGTCTCAACGAAGGGTTCACTGGTTATTTATCTGCCAGGATTACTTGGTTTAACGCCATTATCCGTGTTACAGGTGTGAAAATTACCGAACGATCAGTTTAATAAGTCATAGTTGCAAGATACTGAGACGAATTCCCTTCAGAAGAATGGAAAAAACTGGCAGAACCCGACCTCGGGGAAGATCACTTTGGATTCCGGAGAGACGTAGGAACGCATGCGACAACACTGACCGTACGACTTCACTCATAGGATAGTTAAGGAAAGGCGGACCTTTGTTTGTGGAATTTGTAGACTTAAAGAAAGCGTTTGACAATGTTGATTCGAAAAACCTCTTGAAATTCTAAAGGTAGCAGGTGTAAAATACAGGGAGTGAAAATGCTGTTTACAACTTGCACAGAAAACAGACGGCAGTTGTAACAGTCGAGGATAATGAAAGGAAAGCAGTGGTTGAGGAGCGAGTGAGAGACGCACGTAGCCTATCCACATTGTTATTCAATTTGCACATTGAGCAAACAGTGATATGGTTCTCCGTTCTACGATTCAGTGGATTACTTCTATTTGCCTTCTTGTTTATTGGTGTGATCTGTGCTTCTATTCAGTGCTTGCTTGCTTGGGTCGGTATCCTCCAACGATAGCGTAGGTGTATTTTATTCCTAGAAATGGATGTATTTCAAGAGAGTATTCCGATAGATTTAACTTGTTGACAATGTAGACCGACAGATTTGCCTTTATTAAGTGACTTAAGTTGCTGTCCTTGACCGAGGGTCTCTGCTGCCAAAGTACTCATTCGAATTCTGGAATATTTATTGTACATCCTTTGGTGAACGAATTTTTGAAAATCATATTTAGCAACTCCGCCTCAGTAACACTATCGTTGGTAACATTAACACAGTTACCACGCTGTGAAGTTGTTGGGTGCGTCTAGCTGCTGGCATTGATACTTCACGTATGATCGGAATCTCTTCAGGTCTTCTGCCAGATGTCGATATTAAAACGTGACACTGTAGTGTGGATACTTTCATTAAACCACGAAATATGGCTAGTTTTTAATCGTAGTTAAGAGTGATTTGAAAATGACTTGAGATAGAGGTGTTAAATACGTGCTCGACAGTGATTCTCAGAAGAAATTAGCTAATCGCACGACTAAGTAAACATCGCGTTACAGCTTATTGAAGACCATGTTTACTTTTATTAAACATCTGGAGGCTGTGTATCCCCATAAATACAAAATTTTGAGAGGATCAGTGTTTAACGTTCCGTCGACAACGAAGAGACTTGCGGCAGAGCACAAGCTCCGATTAGGAGGGGAGGGGGCAGGCGGAGAAAGAAAGCGGCGATTCCCATTAAAAGGAATCATCCCGGCATTTGCCGTAAACGATTTAGGGAAATTAGAGTATACTCAAATCAGGATGGCCGGACGCATGTTTGAACTGTCATCCTCCCAAATGCGAGTTCATTGTGCTAACCACAGCGACCATGTTGTGAAAAGCACCACCATATTGTACCGTAATTACTCGTTGATTAACACAGACTGTCTTTTCCTGTTCGTTCAGCTGCCTCCCGTAGTAGAGCTATTCTCGTTCGGCGGTACCGTCAAACTGATCTCACGTCGCATTTCTGTGCACGACTGAGAGACCTCTTGCTACGTGCTCCCGCACTTTCATTCATCTGCACGGAATAGTCTGAACCGTTTCGAAGCGATACATCGCTGCTTGTGTATCTTTGATTCGCTACCGTGCCGTGTGACTATGTGACGCTTTGGCCGGGAGGTAAGCGGAAGCCGTCGGCACACGGGACGAGACAGCGAACGTCCGCGTGCACGAAGACGGGATGTCCAACGCCATAAGACGCAGCGCCGATGGCACAGGGGACGAGCTACATGACGTGATTTTGCTCTCTTACCGCTCACCAATGGATCTGTCAGCTCTGTTTGGCTCGCAAACAATACTGTTTATCTACGGAAACGGATGCACGTAAAATTACTAATTCAGCTCTTTTAAAACGCACATTTCTTCCCTTTTCCGTGTACTAGTCGTGTTTGTCTTCCTTTGGTATACACGATTGAAAACTTCAATATCTGTGAGCATGTAATAAGACAAAAAGGAAAGATACGCGTCCGGGACAGCGAGAACATCAGCATACAAGAGTTCAGAAAATCTAACAAACTAACTCCTGAAAAAGTATGCACATGTATTTCCACTACATTTAGTTCATCAGAAATTATTTCTGATAATTTCGTAACGAAGTCCCACATCATTACTGAAAAAATGAAGGTGAATAATAAAAAAAACGATAAAAGAGGTCTCATATCCTAAACCGACCTAATTTCTGCACTGTCATATGGTCCCTCTACACATTACGCTAGGCTGTAGCTTCGTTATATGAGATTTTATCTTATAGTTTTCTACAGGCTTTTATCGCCGATATGTCATTAATTTACAGTTATGACAAACAGGAACGACGCGTTCTTCGTCAATCTTTAATATGCTGCTGCCATAGAACGGCTTACTTTCATTACACGTGAGTTTATAACGAAATAAGCATCCAGTTGCATTAAATAAATTTAATTTCGTTAGCGGTTTCGAGCGTTTAGTGCCCTTCTTCAGAAGGTTATACCTATCGCATCACTTGCGAATGTGAAAAATAAGATGTATACAGCAAAATCTCATCGTCATGTGGTTCAGACACTACGCACCAAATGACCATGGCATTTTGTGGTATGAATCTAACTGTTGACAAAAATATTACGACTGGTATAATCTTCTGAAGGAGGGCATTAAGTGCCCAAAACCGGTAACGAAAACAAATTTCTTTTACGCAACTGATACTTATTATTCCATTATATACGACTATAAGTGCCGAAGATGCGTAAAATACTAGACAATTGAATTACAAAGCGATAATAACTGAATACACACATTCTTTAAGCACCGATATGAAGTTTCCCGTCGTTTTATTACCATAGATCGTACCAGTAACGATTCGTTCTCGAGACATTCAATGTGCTGACGCATAGAAACAGCATATATTCATGGGATGCAAAGTACAACATAAACGCCGTTTGATAAGGGCTTCTACTGAGTAAGTCAATTGCTTCCTGCTGGTTCTAGTTTACGTGACACGACATCGAAATATCGCAGAACTTATTTTATGTTCCATGTTCTCTACGTGAAACAGCAGGAAATGACGTCACAAGACTCGTAGAGTGACAAGTCATCTTCAGCTACCTGCTACCGTACAGCGACGGCTTAACCGAAGGAGAGTTCGAGTAGCGGGAGCGACGCGAGTGCGCCGAGCTTTGGAAGACCGTTCGTCAGGAAGAGCGCGCTATTGGGCGTATTGCAGGCCGGTGGTAGCTCCTCGGGCTGTGGAGGCGGATAGCATTTTGCAG
This sequence comes from Schistocerca americana, assembly GCF_021461395.2. NCBI lineage: Eukaryota > Metazoa > Arthropoda > Insecta > Orthoptera > Acrididae > Schistocerca > Schistocerca americana. Next base: position 223,218,514 of record NC_060120.1, on the reverse strand, counting down.
TGGTTACTAACCTGGTGGTCGTGCCGTATTTTGGTTGCACTTTGGCCGACGTGCATAGTTGTTTTTTGGCGTCTTTCTTTCGTTGAAGCCATATATGCATAGAGTGAAGTCCATCTTCATGAAGCGACGGTATTACTGTTCCAGGATCCTGGATCCAGGAGTTGTAATTACTTCCTTCTGTATCTGTATTGTCAGCATGGTTGAGAGTAGGCTTGAGGTTGTGTTTTCAGAGAGTGCCTTCACCTGATTTGGCTGCGGCTACGTGTAATGTGACATTGTTTAAGTCTGCATGTGAGCAATTTGTTTTAAATTCATGCATTTATTCGTATTGAAAACTACGGTCACGTCACTGTTTCCCTGGGTGTCTATGACCTGTTATTTACTCGTGGGCTACCTGCTGGACCTATGGTAAACTAAGCTATTGAAGCTTAATTTGCCATGCTTTAAGTTGTGCAATTTTACGTGTCCCATGCTGCGCAACACTACAGGTCTTGATAATGTAAATTTGTGACCTACTTGGTATTTTATTGCAAGTTATATATATATCTATGGTTTCTGTAAATTTTTTGTGCTATCTAGCCAGCATATTAATTGCATTTTATCGTATTTGTAAGACAGTTCGTGTTACTTAGGTTTCGAGGCAGTAAGGTCCATGTATTTCTGGCGACTGCTTAAATTTGTGCCAGTCCCAAGAGTAGTGGTCCGGTGCAAGGTTTTGCTGAAGAACATTTAATATTCATATTGCATTTCAAATTTGTCCGACCCCTTTGTGCATTTACCGCGAGTTTTACCTCTTGTATCTCGACTAATACGTTTTTGTATCGTAGGTCTGCCTCCCACCTGACAGGTGTATTGCAGAGCACATGGCTGGGGGAGTAGGACGGGTAGACCCATTTAAGAATAGAGCCTACAATATAACAGTACCACTTTTACTTCCTTTATTTACCTCACCATAAAAGCATAATAGCGTTGTACACTGGTATCAGCATAAATATTCGAGAGTACAGTAGCGGTTCTTGGCCGTTAAACTGTATTTAAAAGAAACTTAACAATAAAATGAAAAACTAAAACTGACAATATATTGAATTAATATATTGGAGGCAGCGGCGATTAGCCCATAAGATATGACACAATAATTAAAAGTGTATTAAGAAAAATAGAATGTTGACCTATGAATGCCTCAATGCAAAACAAAATCGCTCCTAGGCACGGGTAGTGAAATTACATCACAACTCAACATAAACTTCCGATTCAGATACTTCAGTTCCATAAAAAAATTAGTCATCACAACGCTACAACCGATTCCTTGTCGAGAGACTTCAAGCAAGACTATTTTACAGCTTTTAAGCAGACTTCTTTTAGAAAAAAAATAGAAAAAGTCCTTGAAACTGCAATCTTAGTTTGTCTATTCTGCACCCTGAGGGTCCCAGTAGAATCAGTACCCTCTACTTCCTCTTACTTAAAATAGCATCATTTATAAGTAAAAGAAATTTTTTAAACAAAACATTTTCATCAACATTGTGTTACTGAACTACGGCAGCCTTGTGAGAGCGTAGGCCCCAATGACTGCGACCGACGTTTGTAGCACGTAAGGTATCGTCGGTCACGACAAAAAGAAGTTGCCCTCTACAACATACGGAAAAACCAATAAATTTATAGCCAAGCGTTGTGGCTCTTGTGAAGCCGCGAGCCTTTGACGTAGCAGCGATTTAAGATAGCAAACAATGAATTAACGATTCAGATGAATCAATGATTTCGCTAAATTTCAATACAGCTCGTTTGTGGCTCATATAGACTGACTTTCAGACCAGGAGATGAAAATTAATTTAGTCGAATTCTGCCATTCCTCTTTAGATAACCACAGCGTTACACAAGTTATAGAAGCACTGGGCGGCTATGAGGCTTAACTAAAAAAGTAACACAGAATACCAGTAACGTTCAGCAGAAAGATTTGAAATTTACAGTGTTTGTAATGACACCTGCCAGACTGAATGTTGTTTAAGAATCACTAACGGAACTACAGGTGTTTAGCATTTTTCACTGGCTTTACGTTAAAACATTTTAAATGTTACGTGCCAGCCACGAACATAGAAAACTCGTTATAAAGGCACAACAGTAATTTAAATACACACATATATAGCTATATAATCGCGCGGCACAGTTTCCTACAGAAAAACAACTTTTTTCTGTATTTCGACGTAACTGTCATAAAAAATTGCGACTTAATGAAATTTAAAATGTTTATTTGAAACCTCAAACGGTCCAGCCATAGTCACAAAAGAAATGAGATTTTTAAAACGCTACATAACTGTTTTCTACGCACTGAGTCGTCATTTTCAAACGTGATCACAAACCCGGAAAACTGCATTAATAATTGCAACCACTCTTTCAACAACTGGGAAAAATACATTAAAAGCAGTAAACTGAAGCAAAGGCAGCAGAAACAGGCTAACTAAAGACTAGCCCCAAATGGGAGTACATCAACTTTGTGAGATTTCATTAGCAGGAAACAATACGACTGTGTGCTGTGTTTGTGGCTTGTTGCACGTTATAGGATTACGACATGTGAGCTCTTGTTTGCAAAATGATGGTTGCGTCACTCAGGACGTAGTGCAAGAGTATGTAATATCTTTCATCCCGATGCAGTCTTCTACACTGCATTAAAGTGTGAAATGACTGATCAAACAAAAATTTTCATGACGTCTTGTAACCCGTTCCTACTGCCTCTGCTTCGCTTTTCTGGTTTAAATATATTTTTCACAATATTAGCTATTAATGCAGTTTTCCATGTTTGTGATTAACTTTGAAAATGACGACTCAGTGCGTCGAAACCAGTTACGTAAACTTTTTAAAATGTCATTGCTTTAGTGACTGAGGCTTCACAACCATCTGTGGTGTCAAATAAACATTTTAGAAAAATAACTGCCAAGAACTTGGTATTTCGGAGCACAGGGTTAAAACGGCTCACCATATAGAAAGGACGCCGTCTATAATAGCAACACGAGGGTTGGTGGTACTGCGTGATGCCACAGGACAGGACACAGCCACACCCAGACCTGACGCCCACAGACAGCAACGGCTTCGACTGAGGACGCTGACAACCCCAATTCCGCTACGCCAACGTGGCCTCGCGCGCCGACCCAATCAGCTGTGTCTGTCCTCCGCGTCACGCCAAATCAACATAGCCCCGCACTGTTTCAGGGCTGACTGCTCGCTGCCATCTCATTAGCCGTACCACCATCGGTACACGAGAGTACTGCCCTCCACCGGACGAGCAAATATCTCCCTCCAACCTCACTGGAAACCGACCTGTCATCCCCCTTTTTTTTCTCTTTATTGATTTTCAATTCCCCCCGAAGGGGGGACTTTTTTAAAAACGGAAGAAGAAAATAAACAAGGAAAACAGGCGATAAAACGGTGACTTAAAGTGTAAAATGTCGGAAAAAGGCGGAATGTTAAGACAGAAAGCAAAAGGGGTTGCAATGTTAATAAAATACACAGGAATCAGACAAGTAACATAGTAGACACACAATTAAAAAACATGGCGACAGTCTGGTTTCTGATTGCAAGAGATAAGAAATCACACCCAGCGACAGTATGATGGCCGTTCGCAACACTTCCCAAAAGACACAACACGGAACACTCACTGTAAAAACACTCACTGTAAAACACTGCACGAAAACGGCGGCACAAAGATGACACTCCCGAGCCAAAGGCAGATGGGGGGGGGGGGGGGACCTGGATGAGGGGGAAAAACAATGAGGGAGGAGAGGAAAAAACGAAAAGGGGGGGGAACCAAGGAGGGAGAGGACTCATAAGGGGAGAGAGTGGCAGGGCAGACACGAGAGGGAATGAGAAGAGGCAGAGGAGGGAGATGCAAAAGGACTCGGGGGAGAGAAGGGGCCAGAGAGAGGGGAGGTGGGGAAAAGAGAGGATGGAAGGGGGCGAGAAGGAGCCCGGAAGAGGACAGAGGATAGGAGGGGGTGTGAGGACCAGAGTTGATAGGAGGGATAAATGGAGGGAGAGAGGGCATCATCCGGGAGGGGGAGTTGATGGAAGCCACCTTGGGAAAGGAGATGAAGGGTGTAGAGATGGAAGGTAGGGGGGACACAACAGTGAAGACGTGGCAGGGGGTGGGGATGGGAGAGGAGAGGAGCAACCAGGGGGTGAGAGGGATCAAGGCGGCGGGAGGTGTAGCGGATGCGGATATGTTCGAGGAATAGGAGCAGATGGGGGAAAGGAATGAGGTCATAGAGGATCCGCGTGGGGGACGGGAGGCGTATACGGAAGGCGAGGCGGAGTGTATGACGCTCAAGGATCTGGAGTTACTTATAGAATTTGGGGGGGTCAGATATCCAGGCAGGACTGGCATAACTGAGGATGGGACGGGTTAAGGATTTGTAGGTGTGGAGGATGGTAGAGGGGTGCAACCCCCATGTCCAGCCAGAGAGGAGTTTGAGGAGTCGGAGGCGGTTGTGGGCTTTGGATTGGATGGAGATGAGGGGTCAGGTGAGGTGACGGTCGTTGGTGAGGCCAAGGTAGATGAGGGTGGGAGAGTGTCATCCCCTCTTAGTCCACTTCTTTTAAAGTTCACTTGGCCAATAACGCCATGGCAAAGCAAGCTAAGGCGAAGAACCGGCACGTGGTTGGCGCCAGAGATAAAGAGAAGGTGCCACCGCTCAGAATCCTAGTTGTTCATATCCTCGCTCGCCGGAGGCTATCTTGCTTGAGTCGATCGTCCATGTTGAGAGGAGCGCGGTGACCAGCCCGCACATGTCCTATTCGGAAAGAAGAGCAAGACATTGGCCGACAACCCTTGTTGTGTGTAACCAGCCCTTAGGGACTCCATGTGTATGTTGTGCTTCTTGCAACTAGTCCATGCAAAAAAAAAAAAAAAAAGAATGTTCAAATGTGTGTGAAATCTTATGGGACTTATTTGCTAATGTCATCAGTCCCTAAGCTTACACACTACTTAACCTAAATTATCCTAAGGACAAGCACACACACCCATGCCCAAGGGAGGACTGGAACCTCCGCTGGGATCAGCCGTGCAGTCCATGACTGCAGCGCCCTAGACCGCTCGGCTAATCCCGCGTGGCTCCACGCAACAAATTGACACAGTTATGTTGTCGTTCATTGTGGTTGAAAACTGAATTTAGGCCTTTACTATTACATGTACTAACTGAAATGTTCCAAGAAGTTGCTTACTGTACTGTTTTATGTTCTCGGACATGGTCTGTTACTGTGTTGATTAAAAATTTACAGGCGTAGTCTCCCCATAATTAAAAAATTGTTCTTATTCTCAAATCTTTAATGCATTATTACTGACTAATGTTCACTGTTCTAGTAAATCTGACGTAGCTAATTTTCTTAAAGGGTGCAATTTTTGATTCAACTATTTGTGTTTAATTGGCTGGTTCTCCGTGGTAAATGCATTTTATTGGTTTATTGTAAAAGAAAAAAAAAGATTACTGGCAGATGTAAAGCTGTGAGGACCGGGCGTGAGTCGTGCTTCAGTAGCTCAGATGGTAGAGCACTTGCCCGCGAAAAGCAAAGGTCCCGAGTTCGAGTCTCGGTTGGGCACAAAGTTTTAATTTGCCAGGAAGTTTCATATCAGCGCACACTCCGCTGCAGAGCGAAAATCTCATTCTAAAAAAAATATACAGTTTTATGCTGAGCATTAGTCGACCTTTAAACCTTGAATTTGATGTTATTAATTAAAGTCACACTACGTAGCCTTGAGATTGGTGAATCGAATTCTCGATTAATCGATGATTTAAAATAACCTTCTTTTAACTGAGTGTTTAATTAAATTGTTGTTTTCTGGATGGTTATGATAAATATATATAAGCGTGATTCAAAGTCAATACATGTGCATAAGAAGGAAATTTTAATGACTGAAAAAAAAAAAAAAAAACAGAGTGGGAGACCTATGAGCTTCAATTTTGAGTCCACTTCTATTACTTACATATGCGATGACCTTCCGCTTAACATTCAACAAACAAAACTGGCTCTGCTTGCAGATGATACAAGTATTATAATAAAGTCCGCCCAGTTAGCCGTGTGATCTAACGCATGGCTTTCTTGACTGGGAAGGAGCGCCTCATCCCCGCACAAATCCGCCCGGCGGACTTGTGTCGGGGTTCGGTGAGCCGACCAGTCTGTGGATGGTTTTTACGTGGTTTTCCTCCTGCCTCGGCGAATGCGGGCTGGTTCCCCTTATTCCGCCTCAGCTACTCTATGTCGGCGATTGTTGCGCAAACAAGTTCTCCACATACGCGTACACCACCATTACTCTGCCACGCAAGCATAGGGGTTACCACTCATCTGGTGTGAGACGTTCCCTTGGGGGAGGGGGGGGGGGGGGGTCCACTGGGGGCCGAACCGCTTGGGGTTGTCGAGTGGACAACTGCGGCTGCAGCGGGGACGGAGCCTCTCTGTCGTTTCTAGGCCCACGGTTAACGTACAATACAATACAATTATAATAAAACTGATTAGTAAAGCAACAGAAGAGTTGGTGAATGACATTTCACAAAAAAATTATTAAGTAGTTCCCAGTTTTATTAAGTGGTTGTCTGAAAATGGGTTCTCCACTAATTAAATGGTGAATGCTGTTGAACACCTTGGGATCAAGTCCTTCCATATGAGAGTTTCCTAGAGATTACTTGGGGTGTAATTTGTCCATTGCATGATTAATATGATGCTTTAACTGTCTCATCCTGTGTTTTGCAGAACAGTGTATTTCTATCGTAGCTATCTCATTTTTCGTGAGACGTGCCTCCAATACAGATCGACCGTGGAGGCAGCCGTCAGTAACGGAGTCTACCTGCTAGGGAGAGGGTTAGCCGTCAGGGAGCGACACTACCTGATAGGGGAGCGGGTTGCGCCAGCAGACACCGGCGGCGGACTGCCGGGGTGCCGTCGAGTGCATCATTCCGGACGGTCGCCCCGAGCCCGGCGAGCGGCCGCTCGGCACCGCCGTTATTGGACGGAAGGGACTGCCGCTCCTGTACGGCAGGCGTCCAATATGGGCCGTGGGGGCGCGATATGAGCCCGCGGGCTCACCGGCACGGCCTCATATGTCGCCCGTACGGCGGGAGACTTCCGGCCGGGATCCGCCGCTCTCGGCTTATTCGCGCCGGAGCGGCCGTCGAAGTCTCGCGGGCCGGTGGGAGAGGCTCAGCTTACTCGACTGCCCTTCACTCGGCCCTGTCAGCCGTCTGTCTCTTGCAGAAGAGCAACATAATATGTCGGTACAGACAAGAAAGCATACTAAAGCGTGATTTAAAATCGAAACACGTGCAGAAGTTTGAAAATTTCAGTAAAGGAAAAAAAAGGCAAATGGAGTCCCACAGGGTTCAATCTTATGTCCACTCCAATTCTTTATATGCGTGAATGACCTTCCACTTAACATTCAACAGGAAAAGTTGGTGATTTTTGCAGATGATACTAATGTTATGATAAATCTCCATATTCTTTACTCTGCAACACTCGCACAGAATAACAGGAAAATACCTAAGTTGCAGTCGGCGCCCATGCCACACACGGCAACATAACTTCGCATCTCTTCTCAATTTTGCATACCGGAAACGTAATTCCGTTTATCACAGAGAAATTCTCACACCGGAATTCTCAAATGGTAACTACATGTAAGTACAAACTCCGCCTCCGAGAATCTAACGAGAGCTGGTGCCTGACTTCCAACACTTCGTGAGCTTCACACCAGGCCACGAAAATGTTTAAAATAGAGGACTTTCAGTCATTCAGAAAACAGGAGGAAAAGTGAAAGTGGCATCTTATGTGTTCATTCTTACAGCGTTTCTTAAAGGTGCTGCTCTATAACAAGACACTTAGAAACCTCTCTGCAACGGCCGTCGTTGGGAAATTTCTGTTCCTGTGAAACCAACCGTCTAGGGCTAGAAAAATCCAGCCCATTTCTTCAGAGCGAAAAGAACCTCCTTCGTCCTCGGCCGCTGAAAGTGGCTGGGCGTTTACCACACTGAATCACTTCCCTACACCTGAGCGACAAGGAAGTGACATGTTGCACTATAAATTGTGCTCGAAGGCGTAAAATGTTGCAAGATGTTCGAAATTCTCAGAAACATAGGTGTAAGCTGTAAGGAAAGACTGGTGATACACAGCTTGTTAACTATAGGAATGGGAAACCAAGAACCAAGTGCTAGGATTAAAAACGGTGTAAAACAGGGATGCAGTCTTTCCCCCTACTGCTGAACCTATGCATCGAAGAAGCAAAGACAGAAATAATAAATTCGAGGTGAACGGACGTCAATGATAAGATTCTCTAATGAAGTTGCTATCCTTTCTCAGAGCGAGGAAGAATTACGGGGAATACTGAATGAAACAGTCTACTGAGCACGGAACATGGACTGAATAAAGATGAAAATATGAGAGGTGCTGTAAATCTGTACATCGTTGTTTATGTCAGTGGGACTGGCATATCTTCGCAGTGTGCGGGATGGGTCGACATGAGCGCCTTCTGGAGCCGCTAGCCTGGAGGAGAGAAGGACAGGTAGGGAAGTCAGTTAGAGCGAGCTGTCAGACATGTACGACCAACCACAGAATATCTGTAAGCAGTTGGACGGTATGCCCTGTGGTTGGAAGCATGTTATGTACCTGAGAACTCATGATGGTTTGGTCGATAGATATACTGATGCTAATGGTTTAAACAATTAAGTTGTGCAGCTGTACACTCCGTGGAAACCATACCTATAAAGTTATTGAAGAACCATATTGACAGTTATCGTACCTTGTGAGCTATGGCTGCTTTAAACCTTGGTTGCTATTTTGTGATTATACTCCCGCGGTTACCGCGATTATGCTGCTGTCCTCTCTCTCTCCACGAGTCGCAGCAGTATTTCGTTGTGGGCTGTTGGGACATTCCCAGTGAGCAACAGCGTATGTGTTCTAGTTGGCGAAATTCTAGTCGCCATTCTGCGGAGTTAAACTTAACTTGATTATTTTGAATTGAAGTGCACCAGCGGAATCTTTTGCCTTGTGGGCGTTAACGATCCGGTTACCTGACCTGGTCGTTGACGCAAATTCAGGCAGTGTATTTGCCTCGGCATGTTGTGGCTCTCCAGTACGGCTTGTAGTTTGACAGCTGAATGTGTAATTCGTTGTGTGCGCCGATATCTTCTGCGTTATTTCATTGAACTCCCTCTTGTGTGCTGGTCGGGTGCAGCGGAAGTTGTCCTTTCGCTTGGTCCGTTGACTGTCTGATGGTTGGGTTGCCGTCGGATTGAGAACTGTTGGGCCGACTGCCTGTCTCACCTAAGCGAGCGTTAGTCTTTGAATTCCAGGCCGACCCTAGGAAACTTCTGAGCGCCGTTTGATGTGCTGCCTTCTCTTATTTGTCCTTGTTGTTTGTTTATGTATGGCTTCTAGCAGATTTTAAATTAAAGTTGTTTTGCCTTGAAGGAGTGAAATTGTTTGGGCCTTCAGCCTGATTTAAAGACATTTTGGGATAAGGCCTTCTGCCTTTTAAAATTTAAATTCCTGTTTTGAGCCTTCAGTTATTGGCCTTCAGCCGATTTTAAGTTAAAGTTGCTTTGCCCTTAGGGCGTGAGATTGTTTGGGCCTTCAGCCTAATTTAGAAAAATATTCTAAGATAAGGCCTTATGCCTTTTAGATTCAAATTCCTGTTTTTGAGTCAAGTTATTGGCATTCAGCTGATTTAAATTAAAGTTGTGTTGCCCTTGAGGCGTGAGATTGAATGGCTCATTTAGCCGGAAATTAAGTCCTAAAATTAATGTTTGGCTTGCTCTGTTTTTAATGTCTTCTTTACTCTTGTAATGTTTGTCAAATGAATAATGTAGTATGTTCGAGTGCAACTGACAGCCACTCATTTTGGGCCCTTTCCACAAATTAAACTATCGGTCCTGTCCTGCTGGTATAGCTGGGGATCTCATTGGTAGCCTGCCCTAAGCAGACGATCTGTGTATTCTAATCGATGAGGAGCCACCGCACGCAATTTGTATGGAGCCTGAGGCTGTCATAAATGAAATGCGTCAATGTTTGTTGTGAGTGCTCTCAGACGGTGGACTTAATCACTGTAGGTTCTTGTATTACCCTAGTTTGCTGGGATCATCGCGTGTTATTGTTATGGCGTCGGCGCCCGTGTTGCCGGCCTGCTATGTGTGTGCACGGATGCACTTGCGTGTAGATTAACTCTCATCAAGTCTGTACCATTATTTGTAGTAAAGCTCAATGAGTCTACTTCATCTTTCAGTGGTTCTTTGGTCAGATATTTTGTTACTGTGCTGCAGATGGCTATTGACACTTGTATCTAGAAACTGATGTCTAGTGCTGCCACCTTTCCTCTAGATTGTGTTATTCGATGAACGTTATAACTGTTAGTATGGCTTACGTTTTAGACTCATTAATCCACTGGTATGTGGGATAGTGGCATTAATTTAGCTTGACACAGTGTACAGTAATTCTTAACTGAGGAATCTTTAATTCCATTGGTTTTGATGTATGAGTGTTAAAGACGGAAGTCCCGCCGTTATGAGCAAACAGAGTTCATATTGATGGTTTCTGTGGTCACTTTGTAATATAGTTTCCCCTTCACACGAGCCAGTTGCGATGTCCTTTGTATTACTTCTGAGTGCCTGATTCCAGCGGCGTCCGTTGGCCGATATATTGTACGCAATCAGGACGTCAACCTGCGTTCATTCTATTGTGACAATGGACTCAGCTGACTTGAAAAGATAAGATTAATTCAAGTTCTGTACTGGGTACGTAAAAAATATCCGTTGTGGTAAAGATCTTATTGATGGCTCAAGCCGGCCGCTGTGGTCGAACCGTTCTAGGCAGGTTCGAATCCTGCCTCGGGCATGGATTTGTGTGATATCCTTAGGGTAGTTAGGCTTAAGTAGTTCTAACTCCATGGGACTGATGACCTCAGATGTGAAGTCCCATAGTGCTTAGAGCCATTTTTTGGTGGTTGAAAGCAACACTTCAATTCATTGTTTCGAGTTTTTAATTAATTATTTGGCCGGTTACTAAATGCTTTAAACGGGCGTTCCGCACTTGCTTGAATTAATTCTCGCTCTAGTCCTGTACATGTAACAGAGGAGCAACAGAAATGAGATTAACGATAAACTAAACATCAAACTGAGGATCACGGGTTAACCATAGTAGAGGAAGTCCGCTGCCTTTTAAGCAAAATAAGGCATAACGGACGTAGGAAGGACGACTTAAAAAGCAGACTAGCACAGACGAAGGGGACATTCCTCGTCAAAACAGCACTACTGGTATCAAGCGTTGGCCCTAATTCGAGAAAGTAATTTATTAGAGCGTACGACTGGAACAAAGCACTCTATGGAAATAGAGCACGAGCTATGGAAAAACCGGAGAAGGAAGAGAATTGAAGAGTTTAATACACTCCTGGAAATTGAAATAAGAACACCGTGAATTCATTGTCCCAGGAAGGGGAAACTTTATTGACACATTCCCGGGGTCAGATACATCACATGATCACACTGACAGAACCACAGGCACATAGACACAGGCAACAGAGCATGCACAATGTCGGCACTAGTACAGTGTATATTCACCTTTCGCAGCAATGCAGGCTGCTATTCTCCCATGGAGACGATCGTAGAGATGCTGGATGTAGTCCTGTGGAACGGCTTGCCATGCCATTTCCACCTGGCGCCTCAGTTGGACCAGCGTTCGTGCTGGACGTGCAGACCGCGTGAGACGACACTTCATCCAGTCCCAAACATGCTCAATGGGGGACAGATCCGGAGATCTTGCTGGCCAGGGTAGTTGACTTACACCTTCTAGAGCACGTTGGGTGGCACGGGATACATGCGGACGTGCATTGTCCTGTTGGAACAGCAAGTTCCCTTGCCGGTCTAGGAATGGTAGAACGATGGGTTCGATGACGGTTTGGATGTACCGTGCACTATTCAGTGTCCCCTCGACGATCACCAGTGGTGTACGGCCAGTGTAGGAGATCGCTCCCCACGCCATGATGCCGGGTGTTGCCCTGTGTGCCTCGGTCGTATGCAGTCCTGATTGTGGCGCTCACCTGCACGGCGCCAAACACGCATACGACCATCATTGGCACCAAGGCAGAAGCGACTCTCATCGCTGAGACCTCACGCCCCACGTGTTGAGCAATTCGGCGGTACGTCCACCCGGCCTCCCGCATGCCCACTATACGCCCTCGCTCAAAGTCCGTCAACTGCACATACGGTTCACGTCCACGCTGTCGCGGCATGCTACCAGTGTTAAAGACTGCGATGGAGCTCCGTATGCCACGGCAAACTGGCTGACACTGACGGCGGCGGTGCACAAATGCTGCGCAGCTAGCGCCATTCGACGGCCAACACCGCGGTTCCTGGTGTGTCCGCTGTGCCGTGCGTGTGATCATTGCTTGTACAGCCCTCTCGCAGTGTCCGGAGCAAGTATGGTGGGTCTGACACACCGGTGTCAATGTGTTCTTTTTTCCATTTCCAGGAGTGTATGTGTAGAAGGCTGCTGGAAATGACGAGGTTCTTCAGAGAAACGGCGAAGAGAGGAATACAAGGAAGACACTGACAAGAACAACAGACAGGACGATACGACATATGTCAAGAGAACAAAGAATAACTTACATCATACTAGAGGGAAGCTTTGGGAGTAAAATATGTGGAGGGATACTGCAATATGTCCAGCAGATAATTGTAGAAGTTGTAAAGATGATGACACAGGAGATGAAGTTGAAAAGGACCGGATTAAACCATTCAGAATACCAATAATAATAAAAGAATAAAGTAAGCAGAACACACTATAGGAGAGCTTGGAAAGTATAGCAACAGATATAGATTCTACAATTTTAGACATAAAGTCCGAAGAAATACAGCGATTGCGGTATCTAAGGATTCCTCATAAGAATCTTGGGGCGCATATTTTCTTTCTTTCCCGCTACAAACAAAACGCTTTTTAAAGAGAAATTTTATTGTGCCTATTTGATAGCGCGGCCCCAAACTAGTCTAGGGTGATATTTTTTATCGATATGTCTTAATAGGAACATAAAAAACACAAATAACCAGTACATATAGATAGAACGTATATCGTACTAGACTAAAATAAGACCCGCCGCCTTCTCCGTGATAGTGTTTTCCATATATTCCTTTCCTCGTCGATCGTGCGGACAACCCTCTCATTCCTTACCCTACCAATGAAACTAATTTTCAACATTCTTCTGTAACGCCATGCATAAAATGCTTCGATTCTCTTCTGGTTCTCCCACAGTCCATGTTTCACTACCACACAATCCAGTGCTCAGAACGTACATTCTCAGAAATTCGACCTCAAATTAAGACCTGTGTTTGATACTAGTAGACTTCTCTTGGAGGAAATGCCAAATTTGACGGTGCTAGTTTATTTTTTGTATCCTCCTTGCTCCGTCCGTCATGTGTTACTTTGCTGCCTAGGTAGCACAGTTCCTTAACTTCATCTACTTCGTGATCACCAGTTACGATGTTAAGTTTTTCCCTGTTCTCATTGATACTACTTCCCATTATTTTCGTCTTTCTTCGATTTACTTTCAATCCATATTCTTTACTTATTAGACTGTTCCTTCCATTCAATACATCCTGTGTGACTTCTTCGCTTTCGCTCAGGATAGCAGTGCCATCAGCGAATCTCATCACTGAATTGTTTTTAGCCTGAATTTTAATCCTACTCTTGAATGTTTCCTTTATTTCCATAATTGCATCTTCGATGTTGAGATTGAAAAGTAGGGGCGAAAGACTACAACCCTATCTTCCACCTTTTTTAATCAGAGCACTTCGTTATTGGTCCCACTCTTATTGTTCCACTCGCTTTTGTAGCTTGGTGTATTACCCGTCTTCCCCTATAGCTTACCCCCTTTTTTTCTTTTTTCTTTCAGAATTTCGAACACCTTTCATCGTTTGACGTTGTGAAAGGCTTTTTCCTGATGCACGTATTCTATGAACGTGTCTTGATTTTCCTTCTCTCTTATTTCCATTATCATCCACAGCGTCAGAACCGCTTCTCTGGTTCCTTTCCTTCTCTACGGGCAAACTAATCGTCATCTAACAGATCGTCAGTTTTCTTTTTCTTTCTCCAGTACGTTATTCTTGGCAGCAACTTCTATGCATGAGATGTTAAGCTCATTGTGCAGTAATTCTCGCGCTTGTCAGCTCTTACAGTCTTGGGAATTGTGTGGATGATGTTACCCGAAATTCTGATAGTATATCGCCAGACCCATACATTCTACACAACACGTGAATAGTCGTTTTGTTGCTACTGCCCCCAATGATTTTAGAAATTCTGGTGGAATGTTATGTAGCTCTTCTGCCTTCTTCTATTTTAAGTCGTCCAAATCTCCTTCAAATCCTGATTCTAATACTGGATAAACTCTCTTCTCGCTGTCTACTTCTATTTTCTTCTTCCATCTCGTCATCAGACAATTCTTCCCACTCACACAGAGGCCTTCAGTGTACTCTCTCCATTAATTTGCTCTCTCCTCTGTATTTCCCCTCCATGAACCATGGACCTTGCCGTTGGTGGGGAGGCTTGCGTGCCTCAGCGATACAGATAGCCGTACCGTAGGTGCAACCACAACGGAGGGGTATCTGTTGAGAGGCCAGACAAACGTGTGGTTCCTGAAGAGGGGCAGCAGCCTTTTCAGTAGTTGCAAGGGCAACAGTCTGGATGATTGACTGATCTGGCCTTGTAACAATAACCAAAACAGCCTTGGTGTGCTGGTACTGCGAACGGCTGAAAGCAAGGGGAAACTACAGCCGTAATTTTTCCCGAGGGCATGCAGCTTTACTGTATGATTAAATGATGACGGCGTCCTCTTGGGTAAAATATTCCGGAGGTAAAATAGTCCCCCATTCGGATCTCCGGGCGGGGACTACACAAGAGGATGACGTTATCAGGAGATAGAAAACTGGCGTTCTACGGATCGGAGCGTGGAATGTCAGATCCCTTAATCGGGCAGGTAGGTTAGAAAATTAAAAAGGGAAATGGATAGGTTGAAGTTAGATATAGTGGGAATTAGTGAAGTTCGGTGGCAGGAGGAACAAGACTTCTGGTCAGGTGACTACAGGGTTGTTGTTGTTGTTGTGGTCTTCAGTCCTGAGACTGGTTTGATGCAGCTCTCCATGCTACTCTATCCTGTGCAAGCTTTTTCATCTCCCAGTACCTACTGCAGCCTACATCCTTCTGAATCTGGCTAGTGTATTCATCTCTTGGTCTCCCTCTACGATTTTTACCCTCCACGCTGCCCTCCAATGCTAAATTTGTGATCCCTTTGTGCCTCAGAACATGTCCTACCAACCGATCCCTTCTTCTGGTCAAGTTGTGCCACAAACTTCTCTTCTCCCCAATTCTATTCAATACTTCCTCATTAGTTATGTGATCTACCCATCTAATCTTCAGCATCCTTCTGTAGCACCACATTTCGAAAGCTTCTATTCTCTTCTTGTCCAAACTATTTATCGTCCATGTTTCACTTCCATACATGGCTACACTCCATACGAATACTTTCAGAAATGACTTCCTGACACTTAAATCAATACTGGATGTTAACAAATTTCTCTTCTTCAGAAACGCTTTCCTTGCCATTGCCAGCCTACATTTTATATCCTCTCTACCTCGACCATCATCAGTTATTTTGCTCCACAAATAGCAAAACTCCTTTACTACTTTAAGTGCCTCATTTCCTAATCTAATTCCCTCAGCATCACCCGACTTAATGAGACTACATTCCATTATCCTTGTTTTGCTTTTGTTGATGTTCATCTTATATCCTCCTTTCAAGACACTGTCCATTCCATTCAACTGCTCTTCCAAGTCCTCTGCTGTCTCTGACAGAATTACAATGTCATCGGCGAACCTCAAAGTTTTTATTTCTTCTCCATGGATTTTAATACCTACTCCGAATTTTTCTTTTGTTTCCTTTACTGCTTGCTCAATATACAGATTGAACAACATCGGGGAGAGGCTACAACCCTGTCTTACTCCCTTCCCAACCACTGCTTCCCTTTCATGTCCCTCGATTCTTATAACTGCCATCTGGTTTCTGTACAAATTGGAAATAGCCTTTCGCTCCCTGTATTTTACCCCTGCCACCTTTAGAATTTGAAAGAGAGTATTCCAGTCAACATTGTCAAAAGCTTTCACTAAGTCTACAAATGCTAGAAACGTAGGTTTGCCTTTCCTTAATCTTTCTTCTAAGATAAGTCGTAAGGTCAGTATTGCCTCACGTGTTCCAGTGTTTCTACGGAATCCAAACTGATCTTCCCCGAGGTTGGCTTCTACTAGTTTTTCCATTCGTCTGTAAAGAATTCGTGTTAGTATTTTGCAGCTGTGACTTATTAAGCTGATAGTTCGGTAATTTTCACATCTGTCAACACCTGCTTTCTTTGGGATTGGAATTATTATATTCTTCTTGAAGTCTGAGGGTATTTCGCCTGTTTCATACATCTTGCTCACCAGATGGTAGAGTTTTGTCAGGACTGGCTCTCCCACGGCCGTCAGTAGTTCCAATGGAATATTGTCTACTCCGGGGGCCTTGTTTCGACTCAGGTCTTTCAGTGCTCTGTCAAACTCTTCACGCAGTATCAAATCTCCCATTTCATCTTCATCTACATCCTCTTCCATTTCCATAATATTGTCCTCAAGTACATTGCCCTTGTATAGACCCTCTATATACTCCTTCCACCTTTATGCTTTCCCTTCTTTGCTTAGAACTGGGTTTCCATCTAAGCTCTTGATATTCATACAAGTCGTTCTCTTATCTCCAAAGGTCTCTTTAATTTTCCTGTAGGCGGTATCTATCTTACCCCTAGTGAGATAGGCCTCTACATCCTTACATTTGTCCTCTAGCCATCCCTGCTTAGCCATTTTGCACTTCCTGTCGATCTCATTTTTGAGACGTTTGTATTCCTTTTTGCCTGTTT
Source organism: Schistocerca americana (assembly GCF_021461395.2). Classification (NCBI taxonomy): domain Eukaryota; kingdom Metazoa; phylum Arthropoda; class Insecta; order Orthoptera; family Acrididae; genus Schistocerca; species Schistocerca americana. Next base: position 223,201,565 of record NC_060120.1, on the reverse strand, counting down.
CACTTACTGCATTTTTATATTTTCTCCTTTCATCAATTAAATTCAATATTTCTTCTGTTACCCAAGGATTTCTACTAGCCCTCGTCTTTTTACCTACTTGATCCTCTGCTGCCTTCACTACTTCATCCCTCAAAGCTACCCATTCTTCTTCTACTGTATTTATTTCCCCCATTCCTGTCAATTGCTCCCTTATGCTCTCCCTGAATCTCTGTACAACCTCTGGTTTTTTTAGTTTATCCAGGTCCCATCTCCTTAAATTCCCACCTTTTTGCAGTTTCTTCAGTTTTAATCTACAGGTCATAACCAATAGATTGTGGTCAGAGTCCACATCTGCCCCTGGAAATGTCTTACAATTTAAAACCTGGTTCCTAAATCTCTGTCTTACCATTATATAATCTATCTGATACCTTTTAGAATCTCCAGGGTTCTTCCATGTATACAACCTTCTTTCATGATTCTTAAACCAAGTGTTAGTTATGATTATGTTGTGCTCTGTGCAAAATTCTACCAGGCGGCTTCCTCTTTCATTTCTGTCCCCCAATCCATATTCACCTACTATGTTTCCTTCTCTCCCTCTTCCTACACTCGAATTCCAGTCACCCATGACTATTAAATTTTCGTCTCCCTTCACAATCTGAATAACTTCTTTTATTTCATCATACATTTCTTCAATTTCTTCGTCATCTGCAGAGCTAGTTGGCATATAAACTTGTACTACTGTAGTAGGTGTGGGCTTCGTATCTATCTTGGCTACAATAATGCGTTCACTATGCTGTTTGTAGTAGCTTACCCGCATTCCTATTTTCCTATTCATTATTAAACCTACTCCTGCATGACCCCTATTTGATTTTGTGTTTATAACCCTGTAGTCACCTGACCAGAAGTCTTGTTCCTCCTGCCACCGAACTTCACTAATTCCCACTATATCTAACTTCAACCTATCCATTTCCCTTTTTAAATTTTCTAACCTACCTGCCCGATTAAGGGATCTGACATTCCACGCTCCGATCCGTAGAACGCCAGTTTTCTTTCTCCTGATAACGACATCCTCTTGAGTAGTCCCCGCCCGGAGATCCGAATGGGGGACTATTTTACCTCCGGAATATTTTACCCAAGAGGACGCCATCATCATGTAATCATACAGTAAAGCTGCATGCCCTCGGGAAAAATTACGGCTGTAGTTTCCCCTTGCTTTCAGCCGTTCGCAGTACCAGCACAGCAAGGCCGTTTTGGTTATTGTTACAAGGCCAGATCAGTCAATCATCCAGACTGTTGCCCTTGCAACTACTGAAAAGGCTGCTGCCCCTCTTCAGGAACCACACGTTTGTCTGGCCTCTCAACAGATACCCCTCCGTTGTGGTTGCACCTACGGTACGGCTATCTGTATCGCTGAGGCACGCAAGCCTCCCCACCAACGGCAAGGTCCATGGTTCATGGGGGGGTTATAAACACAAAATCAAATAGGGGTAATGCAGGAGTAGATTTAATAATGAATAGGAAAATAGGAATGCGGGTAAGCTACTACAAACAGCATAGTGAACGCATTATTGTGGCCAAGATATATACGAAGCCCACACCTACTACAGTAGTACAAGTTTATATCCCAACTGGCTCTGCAGATGACGAAGAAATTGAAGAAATGTATGATGAAATAAAAGAAATTATACAGATTGAGAAGGGAGACGAAAATTTAATAGTCATGGGTGACTGGAATTCGAGTGTAGGAAAAGGGAGAGAAGGAAACATAGTAGGAGAATATGGATTGGGGCTAAGAAATGAAAGAGGAAGCCGCCTGGTAGAATTTTGCACAAAGCACAACATAATCATAACTAACACTTGGTTTAAGAATCATGAAAGAAGGTTGTATACATGGAAGAACCCTGGAGATACTAAAAGGTATGAGATAGATTATATAATGGTAAGACAGAGATTTAGGAACCAGGTTTTAAATTGTAAGACATTTCCAGGAGCAGATGTGGACTCTGACCACAATCTATTGGTTATGACCTGTAGATTAAAACTGAAGAAACTGCAAAAAGGTGGGAATTTAAGGAGATGGGACCTGGATAAACTGAAAGAACCAGAGGTTGTACAGAGTTTCAGGGAGAGCATAAGGTAACAATTGACAGGAATGGGGGAAAGAAACACAGTAGAAGAAGAATGGGTAGCTTTGAGGGACGAAGTAGCGAAGGCAGCAGTGGATCAAGTAGGTAAAAAAGACGAGCGCTAATAGAAATCCTTGGGTAACAGAAGAAATATTGAATTTAATTGATGAAAGGAGGAAATATAAAAATGCAGTAAATGAAGCAGGCAAAAAGGAATACAAACGTCTCAAAAATGAGATCGACAGAAAGTGCAAAATGGCTAAGCAGGGATGGCTAGAGGACAAATGTAAGGATGTAGAGGCCTATCTCGCTAGGGGTAAGATAGATACTGCCTACAGGAAAATTAAAGAGACCTTTGGAGATAAGAGAACGACTTGTATGAATATCAAGAGCTCAGATGGAAACCCAGTTCTAAGCAAAGAAGGGAAAGCAGAAAGGTGGAAGGAGTATATAGAGAGTCTATACAAGGGCGATGTACTTGAGGACAATATTATGGAAATGGAAGAGGATGTAGATGAAGATGAAATGGGAGATATGATACTGCGTGAAGAGTTTGACAGAGCACTGAAAGACCTGAGTCGAAACAAGGCCCGCGGAGTAGACAACATTCCATTGGAACTACTGACGGCTTTGGGAGAGCCAGTCCTGACAAAACTCTACCATCTGGTGAGCAAGATGTATGAAACAGGCGAAATAGCCTCAGACTTCAAGAAGAATATAATAATTCCAATCCCAAAGAAAGCAGGTGTTGACAGATGTGAAAATTACCGAACTATCAGTTTAATAAGTCACAGCTGCAAAATACTAACACGAATTCTTTACAGACGAATGGAAAAACTAGTAGAAGCCAACCTCGGGGAAGATCAGTTTGGATTCCGTAGAAACACTGGAACACGTGAGGCAATACTGAACTTACGACTTATCTTAGAAGAAAGATTAAGGAAAGACAAATCTACGTTTCTAGCATTTGTAGACTTAGAGAAAGCTTTTGACAATGTTGACTGGAATACTCTCTTTCAAATTCTAAAGGTGGCAGGGGTAAAATACAGGGAGCGAAAGGCTATTTACAATTTTTTACACAAACCAGATGGCAGTTGTAAGAGTCGAGGGGCATGAAAGGGAAGCAGTGGTTGGGAAGGGAGTGAGACAGGGTTGTAGCCTCTCCCCGATGTTATTCAATCTGTATATTGAGCAAGCAGTAAAGGAAACAAAAGAAAAATTCGGAGTAGGTATTAAAATCCATGGAGAAGAAATAAAAACTTTAAAGTTCGCCGATGACATTGTAATTCTGTCAGAGACAGCAAAGGACTTGGAAGAGCAATTGAACGGAATGGACAGTGTGTTGAAAGGAGGATATAAGATGAACATCAACAAACACAAAACAAGGATAATGGAATATAGTCTAATTAAGTCGGGTCATGCTGAGGGAATTAGATTAGGAAATGAGGCACTTAAAGTAGTAAAGGAGTTTTGCTATTTGTGGAGCAAAATAACTGATGATGGTCGAGGTAGAGAGGATATAAAATGTAGGCTGGCAATGGCAAGGAAAGCGTTTCTGAAGAAAAGAAATTTGTTAACATCCAGCATTGATTTAAGTGTCAGGAAGTCATTTCTGAAAGTATTCGTATGGAGTGTAGCCATGTATGGAAGTGAAACATGGACGATAAATAGTTTGGACAAGAAGAGAATAGAAGCTTTCGAAATGTGGTGCTACGGAAGAATGCTGAAGATTAGATGGGTAGATCACATAACTAATGAGGAGGTATTGAATAGAATTCGGGAGAAGTCGAGTTTGTGGTACAACTTGACAAGAAGAAGGGATCGGTTGGTAGGACATGTTCTGAGGCATTAAGGGATCACCAATTTAGTATTGGAGGGCAGCGTGGAGGGTAAAAATCGTAGAGGGAGACCAAGAGATGAATACACTAAGCAGATTCAGAAGGATGTAGGTTGCAGTAGGTACTGGGAGATGAAAAAGCTTGCACAGGATAGAGTAGCATGGAGAGCTGCATCAAACCAGTCTCAGGACTGAAGACCACAACAACAACAACTCTGTATTTAATAGTGATATTCCCATACCAGTCTTAATGCTACCGCATTTGCTTTATATTTAACAGAAGGCTGCTTTGACTTTTCTAGATGCTGAGCCAACCCTTCCAACAATCATATTTTTTTTTGGTATTTTCACATTTTCCGTTCAGCCGTTTATCTTTACCTTCCCTGCACTTCCAATATATTTCGTTCCTAAGGGACCTGTATGTATGCCTGAATTTCCTTGCGCATATTTGTACTTCGTTATTTCGTCGATCAACTGAAATACTTCATCTTGAGGCTGAAGCTCTTTTGTCTGTGTTGTCTTTAACATTAACATATGTTTATGGGTGGGGTCCGCCTTTAGCAAAATACAATTTTGTGTTTTGTCCCAAACATGTTTCACTGCAGTTGTAGCATCATCAGTGTTTTTTTATTATTATGCCTGTTAAACATAAGGAATGTTCTTTACTGTTTAAATACTTATTAAATATTAGTGTCTAAATCGTAATTCCAGATTGTGCGTGTGCGTGCGCGCGCGCGCGCGCGCGCGTGTGTGTGTGTGTGTGTGTGTGTGTGTGTGTGTGTGTGTGTGTGTGTGTGTGTGTGTGTGTGTGTTTACATTAATGTTTCACTTACAGATTCTTTTTTCACAATTATGATGAAAAAAGAATCTTTAAGTGAAACATAATGTCAACAAACACACACACACACACACACATACACACACACATACACACACATACACATACATACATACACACATACACGTACACATACACACACATACGCATACACATACACACACATATACACATATATACATATACACATATATACATATACACATATATACATATACACATATATACACATATACACATATATATATATACATATACACATATATACATATATACATGCACACATATATACATATACACATATACACATATATACATATATACATATACACATATATGCATATATACATACGCACATATATACATACACATATACACACATACATACACATATACACACACACACACACACATACATACACACACATACACATATACATACATACACATACATACACATATACACACACAACCTTTCACATAAATGATTAATCTCAAGCATAGCGATAAAAGTTTAGAAATCGTAATTTCTGCGTAAATATTTTGCCTACATTATGTTGTATATAGTTGCAGGTGACAAACTATAAAGAAAAACAGACACTGTAAAAACGTAATACATCAGGAAAACCACACCATGTGGTAAGAAGGTATGTGCTCTTAAAAAAATCTGGCATTACGATTTATCAACTAATATTTATGTGTATTTAAAGTAAAGAACATTCCTTACGTTTAACGGGCATTATAATGAAAAACGTACTGATGATGTTGCAACTGCAGTGAAACATGTCTGGGACAAAAAACAAAATTGTGTTTTACTAAAGGCGGACCCCACCCAAAAACATATGTTAATGAAAAACCTCTTCTGGTTTCGTCGCAGCCTTTTTCATTCCAACTTCTGTGATTGTTTTGTACCTAAACTGCCTACTGAGATATTCAGTATCGCAGTGCCTATAGCCTCAGAGAACATCAAGCGCATCACTTCATTACTTGGTACTGCCATACTCCAGCTCTTTGCGCACTGATTTTTCCTGAGTACTCTCTTAAACCTCAGCGCATTCTTCGTCATCAGTTAAGTTTGATCTGAGTCTATGCTGCTGGATAGTCTCACAATCGAAACTCTGATTTCTGAATCTCTGCCTGTCCATGATGTAATGTAACTTCACCTCTTGTGGTTCTTGAACAGAGTGTTTGCTATTACTAACCGATGTTTATGGCAGAACATAGTTAGTCTTTTTCCTCACTCGTTCCTAATTCGAAGTCCATATTCTACCGTAACACTTTCTCCTTCTCTCTCTTCTAGAACCGCATTCCAGTCTCCCATGGTTATTAAATTTTTAGCTCCCCTTACATATTGAATTACCCGTTCAATACACACATTTTATTTATCTCTCCATCCTCTGCTTGTGACGTCGGCATGTATGCCCGAGCTCTCGTTGTCGGTGTTGGTCTGCTGCCGATTCTACTGAGAACAATCCTATTACCGAACTGTTCTCAGTACCTCACTCTCTGCAATACCTTCTCTACTCATAACCGAACCCTACTCAGGTAATACCATTTACTACTGCTTACCCTTTACTCGTTTTACCATAGCTCCTTGTCTTCTTTATATTTCACTTCATTAACCGCCTACTATATCTAGACTGAGGCTCTGCATTTCCTTTTCCAGATTTTCTAGTTTCCCTGTTACATTCAAACTTCTGCCATTCCATATCCCGATTTGTTGAACGCTATCCTTTCGTGGGTTATTCAGTCATTTTTTCGTGGTAACCTCCCTCTTGGCAGTCCATTTACAGAGATCCGAATGGGGGCTAGTCCGGAATCTTTTCCCAATGTGGATACACATTAGTGTCTTTAATGCAGTGGTGTCCATTACCTTCTACATCCTCACGCCGTTGATCATTGCAGATTGTTCCACGTTTTGGCGGTAGTTTCCCACCCCACAGGCAAGAGAGTGCCCTGAACATCTGTCTGCTCCTGCTCTGTCTTTGACGTGCGAGGAAGACTTTTTTGTGTTGGAAGGTTTCGGTCGTCATTGCTGGTGATTTTTATTCAGAATTTAAGCAGCGGTGAGATTCTAACCCGTGACCAAGGACGCTCTGAATACTAGTCAAAGAAGCTAACATTTTTATTTTAATTTTTCTTGTAGGTAGGCCCGAACCAGCTACACTAGTGGCCATTAAAACTGCTACACCAAGAAGAAATGCAGATGATAAACGGGTATTCATTGGACAAATATATTATACTAGAACTGACATGTGACTACATTTTCACGCAATTTGGGTGCATAGATCCTGAGAAATCAGTACCCAGAACAACCACCTCTGGCCGTAATAACGGCCTTGATACGCCTGGCCATTGAGTTAAACAGAGCTTGGATAGCGTGTACAGGTACAGCTACCCTTGCAGCTTCAACACGATACCACAGTTCATCAAGAGTAGTAACTGGCGTATTGTGACAGTTGCTCGGCCACCATTGACCAGACGTTTTCAATTGATGAGAGATCTGGAGAATGTGCTGGCCAGGGCAGCAGTCGAACATTTTCTCTATCCAGAAAGGCCCCTACAGGACCTCCAACATGAGGTCGTGCATTATCCTGCTGAAATGTAGGGTTTCGCAGGGATCGAATGAAGGGTAGAGCCACATCTGAAATGTAACGTCCACTGTTCAAAGTGCCGTCAAAGCGAACAAGAAGTGACCGAGACGTGTTACCAATGGCACCGCATACCATCACGCCGGGTGATACGCCAGTATGGCGATGACGAATACACGCTTCCAATGTGCGCTCACCGCGATGTCGCCAAACACGGATGCGACCATCAAGACGCTGTAAACAGAACCTGGATTCATCCGAATAAATGACGTTTTTCCATTCGTGCACCCAGGTTCGTCGTTGAGTACACCATCGCAGGCGCTCCTGTCTGTGATGCAGCGTCAAGGGTAACCGCAGCCATGGTCTCCGAGCTGATAGTCCATAATTCTGCAAACGTCGTCGAACTGTTCGTGCAGATGGTTGTTGTCTTGCAAACGTCACCAACTGTTGACTCAGGGATCGAGACGTGGCTGCACGATTCGTTACAGCCATGCGCGTAAGATGCCTGTCATCTCGACTCCTAGTGATACGAAGCCATTGGGATCCAGCACGGCGTTCCGTATTACCCTCCTGATCCCAACGATTCCATATTCTGCTAACAGTCATTGGATCTCCATCAACGCGAGCAGCAATGTCGCGATACGATAAACCGCAATCGCGATAGGATACAATCCGACCTTTATCAAAGTCGGAAACGTGATGGTACGCATTTCTCCACCTTACATGAGGCATCGTAACAACGTTTCACCAGGCAACGCCTGCCAACTGCTGTTTGTGTATGAGAACTCGATTGGAAACTTTCCTCATGTAAGCACGTTGTAGGTGTCGCCACCGGCGCCAGCCTTATGTGAATGCATATCACAGCATCTTCTTCCTGTCGGTTAAATTTCGCGTCTGTAGCACGTCATCTTCGTGGTGCAGCAATTTTAATGGCCAGTAGTGTATCTTTCCCTTTACCATAGCGCAAGCGGCAGTGGAACGGCGTATTAAATGGTGCATTCTGAAGGCAATATGTTTTTTTCGTGTAGTGGCAGGAGGGTGGAGACAAGATGGTCAGGGATGGAATCCCGAGGCTTGGCCATGCTGCCCCCCTCGGCCCCACCCGTCTGTCACCAATCTGACCCTACACATGGTACTAACCTTCTCTGTTTTTTATCTTCGTTTATTCATTTTTTGTTGTAATCTTAGAAATTGCTACTCAAAAGAAAGAAAAGGAAACAGAATCAGACCTAATCATTTATGTATTCCGCCACTTTCCAGTCGTGATCGGCAAGCAGTTTTGCTTATTTTATTATTAACTGAACAAAGAAAAATAAATGGAGCCACAAAAATGAAACAGACTGTTTAACAATACACCCTAAAAGCGACCATAATACTAAGAGGACCGGTTAATTGAACAGTATTTTTTTCGTGAAGTTTATCAGAAGCAAGGTAACAGGAGTGAAACATTCGAACAGAAAAGGGATCCTACACTTCAGCCAACTCTTTGACGATTAAATACCAAATACAGCAGATTCGCAAAAGGATGACGATAGCGTGGCATCCTTTGCCGTATCCATTGGGCCGTAACAGTATACTGATAGAAGGCACAAGGACCCGGGTCATACCCGCTCCCCACCATGCAATGGACATAATGCCCGACAAGCCACATAACTGTATTGTCCTTCATTGTGGCAAAGAAGGTTGAATCAGGACGCAGGAGAATCTCATCGGATATTGCCACTTCCGTCGTCCTGGCAAGAAAGGCCAATAGTCGGCGGAGCCAACTTGAAGCCTGTGTCCGCATTCGATCAAACTGTAACGTAATGTGTTCATTTCATGGCAACGACTGCATAGGTGTGTCTCACTAACAACCATCGTCGACACAGTCGATCGTCGGTGGAGACAAAGTGATGAACGACTTGGTACCAGAGGACGCCGTTTCCACCTGAAAAAATAGGTACGCTGATATTGTACCAAACAGTCTTCCAATCTGTCACTGGCAATATGGATTCAACAGAGGAAGCGCAATTTGGAAACGTCCAGCGACGTAATAGCAGATGCGACTGGGAAAGGACGTCGACCCACAAATAACAGGCATCAATAAAATATTCTCGAATATGCCTTAATTTATTATACATCCTACCAATATCTATAGGAGGGAGAAAAGGCGAACTGTAAATGATCGAGGTAAGCAAAGGCACGTTAAAACAGTGCGTGGAAAAAATAAAGGAGTAGTCTTGGCCAGAACGTCAGGGAGGTCAAAATGTCTTTTCAGCCGGGATCTCGCCATAACAGTAGAAATTTTTGGACAACATAGTTGTGTGGAGATAACAGCGATTAATTTACTTATAATCAATTATTTAAAATGACAGTCACAATCACATTATTTATTTTGCCACCAACCGGTTTCAACCCGCGATGGGGTCATCTTCAGGGCAATTTACACTGTAAAGTTATAATATTAGTAAGTAATCATGTACGTAATCTATAAGCAATTAGTCAAAGTTACGTAAATTAACAGATTTTTATACCTATTTGGTCGCTCACTGGAGTCGTCACCCTGCCTGTGCACGGTTGGTAACTATGCATGGTTGGTTCTCTGCATGAGCTTAAATAACGGCCAAAAACACGTTGGCAGACGGTAACGCCCTCCACGGTGACCAACGGTAGTTACATGCTTAAGCAAGAAATCATAAATTTTAAAGTTTGTTCCAGTTGTAATATAAAACAGAATAAATAATAAATAATAATTATAACTAATTAAATCTCGAGAAATTTACAGTTATTTAAAATTCAGGTAACTGTTGTCCCATTCATTTGTCACATCATTTGTGGATAGTGTAGAGCCCTCTATCTTTTGTGGTAGGGACGCCGTTGCCATGGGCGATGGTATATATCGAACGCCCCCTAGCCTGTGTGGTTGGGACGTTGTCGTCATGGTAGCCGCTTCGTATAACAGTTGAGTTTCGCCAGGTAAACTTGCCTGATTATCGTTTCAACTTTCGTGGCATCATCGCAAGAGCGGGAAAAATTTGAGAAACAAAATACGCTTTACTCAATACATAAGTTCCCAAGGTCCGAATCTCATGACCTAACGATAGGAGCGACGCTCGTATTCAAGGATTGCTCCTTGAATCCTGTCTGTGACGGATTTCCAATTTAACGCTGCCCTCTTCATAGGACAACGATCAATAATAACACTCAACGATCGATGGCGGTGGACGATGAAGGATGGAAGTAAAATCAGTAGACGCTATATCATTTGCTGCCGCTCGCGTGTAAAGATCGGAAGAATACCGAGAAAGTTCTAGCATTATATCAGTTTAGGAAGACCACTCATGGTCCATTTATAGAAAGAACGGTTGTGAGACACGTCTTCTGAGTCGCTTTCGAAGCCGAAATAGATGGTATAGTGACGCCAACTCATCCTGGAGAACTGAGCGTGGCTAAGAACTCAAACCAAGACCATCTCATTGTAATCATTTGAGTTGCAGGAGTTTCCTCTTAACACGATGAAGTTGCATAAGTCTTAGAGGAACGACTCGAGCACTATCATAAAGATCACGAAGGACACCATAAAAGAATTCCCGAGTCCTCTCGATTTCAGCCGCTTTGCTAGTGCTAAGACGCATGACTGCAGTGCGAAGCCGAGTTTTGGCAATGGCAACCCACCAATCCATAATTGAGGGATAATGCACTTTGGAACGGCTTGCCCGCCCCCACACGGCAGCAATGATATCATCCAGAGAGGGGTGGACCAGATGTAAAATATTTAGCTTCCAAATAGGGCGAAAAAGGTTTACACGTTGCGGGATGTGGTTAAGTCACTGAAACAGCACACTGTTCAGTGAAGCTGGCAAGAATGACACCAACTGACAAAAGTTGGCTACGTGGGGAAGGAGACAAAAACGGCGCAGTCGACTACTAGAAGTAGCAGTAAAATACGTTAAATGCTCTAATGAGGGATATCTACAGATCCAAGCATCCTGTGGACCTAACGAATTCACGATATTATTAATTTCACGACAATATAACTGGGAGTCTGATCCACAGGACGTAAAACGGGGTTGAAATCTCCTCGCATCAAAATCTGTTGCGGATTTGTAGGAAGTAAGTAAATATCTTCCTTTTAAAAGCGTGAGCGGTCATACATGCGACCAGATCCAGGTGGGCCAAAAAAAAATAAATTAAGGCGAGATCACAAAAACGACACCCTGTACGCCGATCGTCGACCAGCCAGTAGATTTCCGCCACAACAGAAAAAAGGTAGTATCCAGGGAGAGAAAACAAATCAAATAACTCTTCTTGAAAACACACAACATCAGCTTGGGAGTAGTAAATAACTGTCGTAAAGTGGTAAGCTGCAATGGAGACCGTATCCTGTTAACAATTTTGGTAAGAAACTTATGTGCCTGTGTTAGTTAACACATGTTAGGTATAAAAGGGGATCACCAATTTAGTATTGGAGGGCAGCGTGGAGGGTAAAAATCGTAGAGGGAGACCAAGAGATGAATACACCAAGCATATTCAGAAGGATGTAGGTTGCAGTAGGTACTGGGAGATGAAGCTTGCACAGGATAGAGTAGCATGGAGAGCTGCATCAAACCAGTCTCAGGACTGAAGACCACAACAACAGGCATAAAAGTAGAACTAGAAAAAAAAAATACGTATCACGTCCCGCTCCAAAACATTGGCAGGTGGCGGAGAACAAGATACACGATTTGAATCTTCTCCGTCGGAAGATGCAGAGGCCACGCTTTGTTTTTTTCGTTGCGACGCTGCACGATCAGGCTGAAATGTTGTTTCACGCCTCACCGTGGCAACATAACTTCTTGATGCGGAGGATTGGGGGGCTCATCAAGGTCTGCTGCGGGAGGCGGTGGAGGCGTGCCCACTCCATTCAACATAATGCGAGAAACACAATCGTGAGCGATGATCATGATCACCAGATAAAGAAAAGATAGGTAGAGCAGTGTCTGTAGCTGTCTGCATCATCTGACTAACCGAAGAGAATCCACAGTTCCATGGTATCAGATTGAGAAAGGAAAGTCACTGCACTAGAACCCTGTTCAGGGAAGACAGCAGACGATGTCTCTGTCAGATCATCGGAGCCCACCGGAACAGATGTTCCTACGGGATGAGGAGAGGACGAAGGTGCCACATTCGTGTGAACATCAGTAAACAGAACCAGCCTCGTTATCTCCTGACAAAACAAGAAGCCCAATTATCGTCAGTATCCAAAACATCACCACTGAGAAAAGCACCCTCCACCACAATCTTCTCGAGAGGAAGATTACATTGTGCTACCGGTGCCGGCGCCTTAACGGCAACAGCGGCCTCATTTGATCGCGAAGGTAACAGCGGAAAGCCACGAGGAGTAAGAGGCAGTGTCTCTTCAACGTCCTCTGAGGCTGGGGAAATACTGACAGCAAACCGCGAAGGCACTAATTCAACTAAAATCAACGGACTACGGTTTTCATAGGACAACTTTAAAACCGTAACACGGTGCGGACAACTGGATCAGAGGTGGCCACTTTCATCACAAAGGAAGCAGTTTCCTTCCTGCCCCGCATACATAACATGAATCCAGTAACCACAAACATTCAGGTAAGAAGAAAAAATAATTTGAGCACACACTACGGTTGGGATACCACTGTAACGTAGCAAGCGATGCTGAGCAAACCAGCGTTTCCGTCCAATACGCCGCACGATTCCATATGGAAGCAACGCCACCTTAAGAAATGAGTCTTCCACATCGGGTGGTAGATCGTAAACTAACTGGAGTATACTTGATCGTCGCATTTGCAAGAAGGACTGGACTAATGGGACCATCACGATGTGTAAACATCACAGGAGAACCAACTCGAAAGAGAAACCGGTCTACTAGCAAGGGATCTTGAATCTGCACGAAAAACTTAGTATAAATCAGAATCAAAATAAGCAGTATCTAAATGATCACATATTACTCGAATCGTGTCAACCAACCAATCGCGAATTCTAGAGAGCGCGGTTGTACATGACGCGTACTCCTGTCAAAATTGAAACGAGGAATATTCTTGGGAGACTCGACAGACATCGTGACGCGGGCAGAGAAAGCCGCCGCCAGAGAACAAACCAAAAATAAACTCGCAAGGCAATAACAATGCGAGACCGGTCGATAGACACACAAGACTGATTTGGTTTTGTTTTGCTTTAGGGGACAAAAAAGAACTGGGGTCATACGTGCCAAAGTCGAAACTATAGAACAGGGAGACAGAGAGGAATTAAAAGACGACTATACAACAGTCCCAACGGACATCTAAAAGCTTATTCCCATGCAGGGAGGACCAATGGCGATGCCAAAGGGACACCACCTCCTCACGTAGGACAACACAGGCAGCATTGGAGGGAATATATGAACTAGTGGGCTAAGGTACGAGGACTGCCACCTTGGAAACAGTTCCCTGGCAGACCGAGATGACGAGGAACCCACAGAAACATCACACTGGCTCCACCAAGTGTGACGAAGTGACAGTTTATCTGGACCCGCTGCACTAAGGGATGGGCGGTGTACAGGGCACATAGACTTTAAAGTCAGCTGGGTGAGTCTGGGCAGAGGACGTAATTGAGAAGGCTGTGTCGCCGGGTGTACTCCGTGGCCAGATACAGGGCGAAGAGATCGGCTTTAAATACTGAAAAGTGTGCTGTAAACGGATAACGAAAGACACGGGTGTCAATGACGAAGGCACACCCGACCCCACGAGAGCCATCAGTGCATACAATGGTACTATCGCGAAGTTCCACGTGAATGTTGTGAAACTGAAGGCGATAGACCGAGGTTGGAATAGTGTCATTAGGAAGCGAATGAAGGGCAAGGTTAACATGGGCCGCTTCACGAAGCCAAGGTGGTGAAGGGTGTACACCCACCGGGAAAGGTGAAGGTAGTTTGAAGTTAAGCCGCTGTAGCAAGTGCCGAAAGAGGACTCCAGGAGGTAACAGAGAACAGGGACGCGCCCAATACTGACGAACAAAGGAGGAGGCATAGGATGGGTGGCCACGCGTAGCAGACAGACGGCATGCATACCTGCTGAGGAGAAAGTCATGGCGGTAGGACGGTGGCAGCTCAGCAGCTTCAGCATACAGATACTCAACTGGGCTGGTGTGAAAAGCGGCCGTGGGCAAACGGATGCCATGATGGAGGATAGTGTTGAAATGGCGTTAGAGGGATGGACGTGCAGACGCATAAACAAAGCACCCACAGTCGAGTTTCGAACGGACAAGGGACCAGTACAAACGGAGGAGGGTGATTCGATCGGCACCCCAGGAAGTACCGTTGAGGACACGTAGGGCACATGGGAGAACCAAGAGTGTTTCCTATCGAACATGAGCGCAGGAATTTCGTAGTTTCAACGAACAGAAGGGCAACAGGCCCAAGGTGTAAAGATGGTGGGAGAAACCAATTGTGTTGTCAGAAATTCGTATAAACGGTTTTGTCAGTGGAAAAGCGAAAGCGAATGTCAATGCTCCAGGAGTAAAGACGATCAAGACATCGCTGAAGATTCCGCTCAGTGAGACAAGTCCGTGCAGAACTGCAATAATGGCAAAATCGTCAACAAAAAGGGAGCCAGAGATTCCTGGTGGGAGACAGGCCATTAGGGTTCATGGTGACCACAAAAGGTACGACGCTCAGGATGGAACCCTGAGGCACACCATTTTCCTGGATAAAGGTGTGGGACAAGGTAGAACCCACACGCACCTTGAAAACTTCTTTTCCAAATGGCTGAAGGTAACAGCGCAGGCGGCCACAGAAGCCCCATGTGCAAAGATTAGCCGGACGCGGTGGCCGTGCGGTTCTAGGCGCTGCAGTCCGGAACCGCGGGACTGCTACGGTCGCAGGTTCGAATCCTGCCTCGGACATGGGTGTGTGTGTGTGATGTCCTTAGGTTAGTTAGGTTTAAGTAGTTCTAAGTTCTAGGGGACTGATGACCTCAGATGTTACGTCCCATAGTGCTCAGAGCCATTTTTGTAAAGAGTAGGGGGGATATCAGTTCTCCAGCAAGTGTCGTAGGCCTTCTCCGAATCGAAAAACACGCCCACAGTCTGGGATTTCCGCAGAACTCCATTCACGGCATGGGTAGACAAAGTAACGAGATGGTCAACTGCAGAACGTGGCGCTCGAAAACCACACTGTGTATTCGTTGGTAAATTACGAGACTCTAGCCACAATACCAGCAGGGCATGAATCATATGTTCCACCTTGCCAACGCAGCTGGTAAGAGAGATGGGGCGGTAGCTAGAAGGAAGGTTTTTGTCCTTACCGGGCTTAGGTCTGGGTATGATCGTGGCTTCACGCCAGCGTCCGGGAAATGTGACCTCTGCTCACATGCGGTTGTACTTGTTAAGCAGAAAGTGCTTGTTCACAATAGAAAACTGCTTCAACATCTGAATGTGGATGGCGTCTGGCCCTTGGGGCGGACGATCGGGATAAACTGAGAGCATGATTTAGCTCGCTCGCTCATAGTACAGGTGGCATTGTAGCACTCACGATTCGAAGAAGAGAAGGTATCTCCCAAGGCCTCTCCGCTCCTTTCCGATGGACGAAGGCAGGGTGATAGTGGCCTAAGATGTTGGAGATGGCAATAGGGTCCACCATGATGACATCGTCTGCTACTGTAAGGCCGGAAATTGGGGAATAGGTGTTGGTCCCAGAGAGCCGTCAGAGGGTGGCCTACACGACAGAGAAAGGGGTGGAACTGTTGAAAGAACTAGTGAATGAAATCCAGCTAACTCTCTTACAATGAATGCAATTTGCCATCGTAGAATGACGGTTAAAAAGGCTGAGGACCTCTCCGTGCGCGAATTGCGTCGCGGCGTGACTCAATCCACCAAGGAACTGGGACATGATGTGGTAAAGAGGAAGTGCGAGGAATGGAACGTTCTGCAACCGTAAGGCTAACGTTCGTGAGTTACTCCACCTGGTCATGACAACTAGGGAAATGTTGTTCTTCGAAGATCGCCAAGGAGGAGTAAAACTGCCAGTCAGCCTTAGCAAGCTGCTATTTGGACGTGCACGGGTATGGGGTAGGAGTCAGCAAACGGATAGCACATGGAAAATGGATGCTCGAGTAGATGTCAGAAAGGACGGACCACTCAAGACGATGGGCAAGCTGGCCAGCACAGAACGATAGGTCCAAATGGGAGTAGGTGTGCGAGAAATCGGAAATGAAAGTGGGTGCTCCAGAGTTAAGGCAGAAGAGGTTAAGTTGGTTAAGAAGGTTAGCCAAGAGATCACCTCTCTGACAGGTCCTGGGAGAACACCGGAGTGAATGATGCTCATTAAAGTCACCGACTAGTAAAAATGGAGGAGATAGCTGCCCAATAAGCTGAAGGAAGTCTGCCATGGTGACATCGAATGACGGAGGGACATAAATGGTACACAGGGAAAAAGTCAGGTGGGGAAGGAAAAGCGAACTGCAACAGCTTGAAGACGGGTAGTCAGGATGGGTTGACTATGAATGTCATCCCGTATGAGCAGCATGATGCCCCCATGAGATGGAATGCCGACCTCAGGCGGAAGGTCAAAACGAGGCGAAATACAAGAGGACGCTGCGATGCTAAAAGCAGCCATTAATCCTCTTTGTGGGACCGAAGGCCGCGAACGTTCCATTGCAGAAGAGTCATGATGAGGACGAGATGTAGGGGTGTCATCTCGGCGGCTGCCGAGTGACAGTTGGTGAAGAGTCGCTACTACGGTGCACAGAAGCAGGAGGATCCTGTTCTATGGAGTCCACAGAAGCATCGGATTGCTTGTGCGGTCGATTTGTGGAGTCCAACGCTGAAAATCGGTTGGTGGTGCTCACCGGCGACATGGGGGCCATCTGGGCTAGGGTATCATGTGGCGACACCGTCGAAGAGAATCTTAAAGTTGACGAAGGAGATGGCCGTTTTCCGGTTAGAGAAAGACTAGGGTGTTGTTTGGCTGGAGAGTTGGGGGAAGTTTTCATGGGAGTACTCCTTCTGTCCTTTCCGGCCTACCGGTTGTATAGCTGGTGGCTTCGCTCCTTAAGGCGAGTTTGACGGCTTGTTGCACAGCTTGGTGGGGGGATGGCGATGCTATCTTGACACTGGGCGATTTCACAATTGGAGGTCGCATGTATCCATGGCCATGTCCTTCACACAGCGAAGGGTAACAAGAATAGAACTATAGGTGCCAGACGGGAGAGCGCAGAGTTTGCGACTAGCCAACTGGCGAGCGAAAGACACTGTTTCCTTTACACGGATCTTTTGGACAGCCCACTCATCAAGATACACGGGGCAACCCCGAGAGGAGGCGGCATGGCCGTCATTGCAGTTGATACAGCAGGGAGAAGGAGGTGGCCAATCGCCATAGTGCGCATCCCTACCACAGCTTACACAGTTGGCTGGTGTTGACAAGACGTTCTAGTGTGGTTGAAACGATGACAGTGGTAGCAGTGCATCGGGTTCGGATTGCATTGCCAGACTGTGATAATTTCATAGCCTGCTTTGATCTTTGACGGAAGTACCACTCTATCAAAAGTGAGAAAAAGAATGCAGGTGGGCACTAAGGAGGATTCTACCTTTGTCATTATCCGATTGACGGCAATAACACCCTGATCAGAGAGGTAAGGCTGGATTTCGGCCTCGGTTAGACCGTCAAGCAGCCTGGTTTCAATTACACTACGGGAAGAATTCAAAGTTCTATGGGCACGAACAGGTTAGCCGTGGAGAAGCGAGGCAGCAAGTAATTGTTGTGCTTGAGAACCAGAAGTAGTCTCCAAAAGCTAAGTACCATTCTATAAATGAGATTTCACAGGGCCGGCAACTGCGTCAACACCTTTCTGAATAATAACGGATTTACCGTGGTGAAGGGCTGACCACCTTCAGTATCTGAGTCCACGAGGAACCGTGACGCAGCCGGAAGGGTCTTTGAATCAATAGCCTCATTACGTTTTCGTTTCGTAGATGATTGACTCATTGGGAGAAAATTCCGCATGATTGTCAGCGTCTCCGATGGCGCGCTCCTTCCGAACTGAGGGCCCTCTTCACAAGGGGTGCACCTGTCTTAGGTGATTGTTCATATCTCAGGTCACACCTCCCTAACGCCTGACAGAGGGACCAATCGTCAATTTGGGAAGTTTGCAGCTCAGGCAGTCACCCATCCTTGGGCCTGGCGTGTACCAGGGGGTAAGTGCGAATCCTACCTGTCTACTCTGGGCTGAGAATTAAGCGTTACCTAGTCACCTGTTACGCGTGGGTCGGCCTTCAGGAGCGCGCAGGGAGCAAGAAGAAAAAGACGAGTCTCAAACGCCGAAGTGGAGGAACAAGAGGAAAAGGCAGCGAAAAACAGAGGTGAGACTGTTCTTACGTCAGCGACAGACAGTGCAGAACATTACCAATAACATCCCAGTATGTTCCCAAGGGAGGGGAAAAAGAATAGCAAGCGGATGGACATGCAGCACGGACGGGAAAAATGCTGCAAAGGCTGAGGCCCCGTGGCAGCCAAGCGCGAACGCGGCAAAGAGTGGCGAGCCCCCTGGCGGGACACAAGGCTGAGTACACCCAGCTTCATCACACTCGGCGCTGCTCTGCAGGTGAAAGTAGAACCAACCAGCTCGCTCCACACGCAATGTGGAATTTTCCGTAGACTACCGGTGACTTCAGCTAAACTAGACAAAAACGAAACTTCACATGTCTACAACGTCAGAGAAACTGTGTGTAGACTGCGAAAACCGTTTCAGTCGCGTTTGTTTACTAGTGTGAGCGCTTACGGTCATTAATCCATCGTCAGACAAATGTACTGAATGCTATCACTCAAGCGCTTAGCAGAGATCTGTTAAGGTGTACCCAGATCTCTGCTCAGCACTTGAAAGACAAACATTCTGTACTGCTTCGAATATCACGTCGCTGCTGTCTCAAATGTGTCCAATTATGGTCTACTGACGGGAAGCGCTCACAACCGTAGATAAACGTAACATAGGCCGATTTTTACCGTCAGGGACTAGTCTCTCATGATCAAGACAGTCTCCCCTCAACAGATCATGCAAAATAATGACAAATTTATGTATTCAAAAAAAATTGTGTTTTTACACTGATCTGTGTTTATTGTTATGGATTTATCTACTTGTGCTGCAGGCATTTTGTATACGTCGTTGATACATAACTGGTCGTATTATGTAGAAAGCAACGTTTGATTTGTTGTAACTCACGTCCATACCATGTAACTACAACCCCATCTGAAACTGACAAATTTTCATTCGGCTTTTTCGTTTCAACCTTTCAGCACTAACAGCTTGAAGACCAGTGATATATGTGAACAGAGCTGGTTTCGTCAGGTTGCGGACGGGACAACTTTGTTAGAGATAACGAAATGCCACCTTGCAGAGCGCCGCGTGTATATACATACAAGCTGGAAATTTTTAATTTGAAGTCACGACCAAATGTTAAGATCATTTAAACCCCAGACTGTATGTATTTAAGCAAAAGGCATAGCTTGGGAAAACAGTAACGGGCGCAAATAAGTGAAATACAGTTTCCCCCATTACTTTTGAGAAGAACGTTACAAACTTGCATCACTGGACTGACTCAACATTTAAACAACCACAAAACTAAGGTGCAACGGCCTGATTTTAAAATAAAAAATAAATAAAAAATATGAAATGTCAGGAGTAGATGCTGCGTCTTTATCACCATACAGAAAAACATTTCGGTGTTGTAGTTGACCTTAGACTTCAATGGGGCATGAGGTTTAAGCGAAGTAGTCTAGATTCTATGCTTTTCGTCGTACGAGATTGACTGGTAACATCAAACACAATAAAGAGAAGGCTACAGGGGATTACCTAACAAAATATGGAATAACTCAAAATAATCTGTTTCCATCTAGCCATCGCATCTATGAAATACAGTCCACCATAGCCAAACGAAGCACGAGGTCCCTAAAGCCAATGCTTTTTCAGCCCCCGACATTAAAAGAAAAGGGGGCAGGGCGGCCACATCAAGCAAACTACTAAATCAAAAGAATGAGCAGTTTATAACACAATGTGCTTCCCGTAGTAATTAAAATCTTGGCCAAGTTTAAAAACATATTACACTGTTGAAAGAACGGGTACCATACTCGCATATAATAACGCTCCAAAAGTCCCATAAGACGGCATACCAACCTCACTGTCCATGGTGCTGGAACAGGGGAAGTGCACATCTAAGTCTGGATCACCACTAAATGTTCAACCCTGCCACAGTTACATCTCTCAGTATTGTATCACAAAAGTCGGTGGAATAGAAGAATAATTTCAGAATTTACTGCAGAACGTCGACTAAGGAACCTAAACAGTTAGAAATTTGCTAATGAACTCGGTTCCTCCCCGATTTACAAAGGCACGGGAAATGAGAGGGGCAGGATGGTGAGACTCTTACATGCCCTCAACAGTCATGCTCCATTGGAATAGTTAGCTCCACCCTTTCACAGATGAAGTGATTTTCTCAGAGCCAAAATCCACAGTAGACGAACAAGCAGCAAGGGAGCCTCATTCTGCGGCCACGAATCAGAACCAAGCGCAACTAGAATAGCGCATGACAAATTTATCAGTTCTGGAAGACTTGAGTGAGCAGTACACTAAGACAGCCGTTGTACACACAAAAACTTCCCAATGCCCAAAGTCAGTATGTTTCACCATAAATTCGAGTCAGGTAATCCCCTTGACACAGAGAGGAGGACGCCGCTACCCAAGCACCACCGGTCCCTGCTCACTACTCCCTATGGCAACACCTCACTTCCTAGGTTTGAACACCACAACCATGCCCCTTAGATAAACAGCGATCTCTATACCGCGACCATGAGCTCCTGCGGATGAGGTGGATAATCTGTAAAAGGACAGAGAGCTGACACAGCTCAGATGTGAAAGTCCGGAACGATTTATAAGACATTGTAACTATGCCAGTTTATTTTCTCTTGGGCCAGCTGTCAATCGTATACACAAGCGATAAAAGACCTAGCTTACGTCTGCGAACAACAGCGACTAATAGAGATTAAGATAAATACACACATCAAAAAAAGTTAAGCATCACCCCGGTTCCCAGAACACTTGAAGATAGACGTTGACTGCGGATACTGTATCACAGACAGAGTCGCTTTGACTGTTCAGAGATGTCACTAAATCCGCCCAAAGATGTACACAACCGTCCATGAGCAGCGCCTTTTAGAAGGAGGGAGTCCACCAGCCGATCAGTTCCAGTCATTCCACCAGGATCGAGGTACATGGCTCATGTTGTCTGTAATTCAACCATGCCTAGACGGTCAATACCGCAGTTCGATCACGTCCGCATTGTTACTTTGTGCCAGGAAGGGCTCTCAACAAGGGAAGTGACCAGGCGTCTCGGAGTGAACCAAAGCGATGTTGTTCGGACATGGACGAGATACAGAGAGACAGGAACTGTCGATGACATACCTCGCTCAGGCTGCCCAAGCGCTGCTACTGCAGTGGATGGCGCCTACTTAAGAATTGCTCGGAGGAACCCTGACAGCAACGCCACCATGTTGAATAATGCTTTTTCTGCAGCCGCATGACCTCACGTTACGACTGAAACTGTTCGCAATAGGCTCTGAGCACTATGGGACTTAACAGCTAAGGTCATCAGTCCCCTAGAACTTAGAACTACTAAAACCTAACTAACCTGAGGACATCACACACATCCATGCCCGAGGCAGGATTCGAACCTGCGACCGTAGCGGTCACGTGGTTCCAGACTGAAGCGCTTAGAACCGCACGGCCACATCGGGGAAGTCTCACGGTACCGCTGACGGATTAAAACACAAACTACGAGCCGTAGAATACATTGGAATGAGCACATAAGAGTGGCGCAGAGCTCAGGTAGCCAACCACGATTGTCAGCGATACAGAAAACACGCCCAGCTCACTATTACATCAAACATGATGCTATCCCCGTATCGCTGTGCCTGCCTGTTCAGAGCCATTTGAACCACCCAAGTCGGGCGGTGGGTAATGCTATCTAACCCTCATGTCCCGATAGGGAAAACAACGAAGTTGATTCCATGGTACCAAGGGCACTATCGGGTAGTCGAAACGACATCGCCAATTAATGTTAAAAATACAATTCCCCAGCCGAACCACGGTTGTCCGCGTAGAATCTGTCCGTTTCAAGGTGAGTAGGAAGCACTGCCGACAGCTCCTTCCAAAAGGGGGACGGAAAATGTGTAAGGAAAGCATAGAAAGAAAGTTATAAATAACCCAGTGATGCAAAGATTACCTGAGGTTGTTCCAACACATCCATAGGCCTTAAGAGCACGATGTAGTTTCCCGAGTCTAATGTCTGCAATTACTTATCAGTTAAGTGTTATGGTTATAATTATGTTGTGTTATTTCTATAAGAAAAGTTCACGAGTGACATTTGCATAAAGGTAGTAGATTGGAGCACATTGCCAAGGACATTTCAGTAGGGTCAAGACCACAGAGCTACAAGGTTCACGAGTGACATTTGCATCAAGGTAGTAGATTGGAGCACATTGCCAAGGACATTTCGGTAGGGTCAAGACCACAGAGCTACAAGGTCGAGTATTGCTAATGAATGGTACACAATTCCCACCATTAGCAGAACCACAATTCTAAACACCAGCTACTCGTTAATTTACCTAACAGACCTGCCTTTCGAAATCCTGTCCAAGGGAGACTTGACTTCCGTAAACCCCACGTTGAACTATTATGGTTACACTAGACAAGATAATGGCAGCACAAAAGGTCGTTTAGCGATGGTACACATATCTGATCACGTAAGAAAACTTCGGAACGAACGACGCAACCGACTCATAACTTCAGCCGTTTGCGGAGTTGAGCGTAATAAGTATTGTGTACAGCCACCTCAGTCGAAGAGATGTCCGCATCCAGCCCTTACCTTCCTTGAACCTGTGGGTCCACAATAATCATGCCGGTACCAGTGAAGAGATAACTCAACCATAGTAAACGATAAAAATGTGAAGAAAAAAGAGGGGGGAAAAGGAATGAGAGGCTTAAGCATCGTAGGAGCGGGATACTCTACCTCATGCAAAATAAATCGAAAAGGTGGACACGTCGAAGCGTTATTCAGACAATGAAGAAATACTGATACACGTAAAAGTGTCTGTTAGAGTAATATAAACAAAACCGGCAACTATCGGAACCAGGACGCAGTTCCCAGCCTATGTCCTGCCAGCTCAGCAGCATCAGCAGCCGGCACTTCCACGTGAGAGATGTCACGCAGACTCCCTTTTCACAAGTGACCGACCTACTCATTACGCCACACCAAGCCATCGAAAACGCTATGGTTGTTTCGACACGACCTCGATACAGGGTCGCTCTCAGGCTGACAGGAATGTGTAATGGTTTGTTACAATTTATTTGTAACAAAGTGCATCAGAAATACTGATATACATCTCGTCACCTACTGACGCAAAGAACCGCAATAAATTCCAAAGTGTAACCAGGTGTCTTAACTAATACATGTAAGCGAAACGGAGCTGGATATGGGAATCTCACCGCATAATACGCTATCTAGAGACATCTACCAATAAGTAGTTGATGACAACCACACTTCAGAATGACGCGAGTCATATTCCGTATACCACTATCGTTTTGGGTTCCTAAGCTCTTCAGGAACGTTTACTAACTAAAGATGTTCAATAAATGAGTTCAAAGCTTCGAATACGAACAACCATCAGCTGTGTGCTGGACCAGGGCTCGAACACGGCTTTCCTGCTTTATGCGAGCAGCCGCCCTAACCACTTTTGCTATCCGTGAATGACTCACGGCCACACCCACACTCCCATAGTCGGCATTCCTCCTTCACAACCTGTACTCTTACGCACAATATGCAATTCTAGTTCAGGAGAGAACATTTTAATTGAAAGTTTCTGCACGGTATCGGTGGATAAATACGATACCGCAGTACCTCTGATGTTAAGAATAACCATGCAATATTCCTTCGAAAACGCATGCATGTCGTAAATGATGTTCTCAAGACAGTACCTATAAGAGGCAGTCAAATGAAAACAAGGCACATGCGTAGAAGTAAGATGTTTGTGTATTACTTCAGAAGTAGTCGTCATAACTGTTAATTCATTTATTCCACTGTGTGTGAAGGATTGGGAGCGTATGGAGGATTTATAAGGACTTCACAGCGAAATTTCTTCAGCATGGCAGAAACGGGCTTGGCAGTCTGTGGGCGGGATAAATGTATTAAGAGTTATAGCGACAACATTTGAAATAATAAACATTTTACTTACTTTTATACCATTTGTCTCGTTTTATTTTGACAGCCTCTTATATTTCAGATGCGATTTCATACTAACACATTCCTAATCTAATTGACATCATAAAATAAGCGAGGTAACGTACCAGAATGCTGCTACAATTGTTAACTGTTAGACGTTTTACGTTAGCAACAGGCTTGTTTCGGCGTTATTGCCATCTTCAGGCTACTTCCATATGGCAACACGGCACTGTCGAAAATGTTCAAATGTGTGTGAAATCTTATGGAACTTAACTGATAAGGTCATCAGTCCCTAAGCTTACACACAACTTAACCTAAATGATCCTAAGGACAAACATACACACCCATGAACGAGGGAGGACTTGAACCTCCGCCGGGACCATCCGCACAGTTCATGACTGCAGCGCCGTAGACTGCTCGGCTAATCCCGCGAGGCAGCACTGTCGCTGTCTTGTAATCTTACTGTTGCATAGGTCGCTTCCAACTGCAGCCAAGTTCTTAAATACACATATCAAAAAAGTTTTGCATCGCCTCGGTTCCGAGAGTTCCGGAACCTGTATAGAAAATCGGAATAGAGATCAAAATAAAAATCATTTCCGCGCTCATGGTTCAAATGGCTCTGAGCACTATGGGACTCAACTGCTGAGGTCATTAGTCCCCTAGAACTTAGAACTAGTGAAACCTAACTAACCTAAGGACATCACAAACATCCATGCCCGAGGCAGGATTCGAACCTGCGACCGTAGCGGTCTTGCGGTTCCAGACTGCAGCGCCTTTAACCGCACAGCCACTTCGGCCGGCCTTTCCGCGCTCATGTAAACCACACATTGCATGTTGTACCACCATACAGTGAGACCTTCAGAGGTCGTGGTCCAGAATGCTGTGCACACTAGCACCTCTAATACCCATTAGCACGTCCTCTTGCATTGATCCATGCCCGAATTCGTCGTAGCATACTACCCACAAGTTCGTCAAGGCACTGTTGGTTCAGATTGTCCCATTCCTCAAAGGCGATTCGGCGCGGATCCCTCAGAGTGGTTGGTGGGTCACGTTGTCCGTAAATAGCCCTTTTCAATTTCTCCCAGGCACGTTCGATAGGTTTCATGCCATGAGAACATACTGGCCACTCTAGTGGAGTAATGTCGTTATCGTGAAGGAAACCATTCACAAGATGTGCACGATGGGGGCGCGAATTGTTGTCGATGAAGACAAATCCCTCGCCAATATGCTGCCGATATGGTTGAAGTATCGGTCGGAGGATGGCATTCACGTATCCTGCAACCGTTACGGCGCCCTCCATGACCACCAGCGGCGCACGTCGGCCCCACATAATGCTACCCCAAAACAGCAGGTAACCTCCAACTCGCTGGACTCGCTGAACAGTGTGTCTAAGGAGTTGAGCCTGACCGGGTTGCCTCCAAACACGTCTCCAACGATTGTCTCCTTGAAGGCATATGCGACACTCGTCGCTGAAGAGAATGTGATGTCAATCGAGAGCGGTCAATTCAGCATGTTGTTGGGCTCATCTTTACTACCGTGCTGATTGGTGTCGTCGTTGCAAAGGTGAACCACCTCGCCATTTCAGAATCCAGTTCCTTAAGCGTTAACGCCCAGCAGATTAGCCTGATGGTTGGATCTTTTATTTCTAGGAGCCGTTTTAGTTCGCCGTGATCTGTTACGATCTTAAAACGCCTCCCATACATAATTACTTATGAAGAAACAGTCACGATCTCAAAATATCATTTATTTAATACGACCGATTTCGGCGCATGCAGTAGACCATCTTAGCATTAATCGCACCATTTCCTGGAGCTGGCGACGTGCTGTGCAGCAACGTGTTATCAAGGCGGTACCTTCGATCTTTTTAAAGAAATAATGTAAGGAAGGACTGCTGCTTCTTCGTTTTCTCATTTAATAATCTTACATGGAAAATATTGTAAAATATTTCACTGAAGCTATTAGTTTTTACGTACTTCGTTTCTACTAACTGACTCAGTCACTTTTTAAAATTTTATTCTCTAAATATTTTTTGATTACTGATAGTGCATGTTGTGTACTGTATGTTGTGCACAACATACACATGGAATGTTATCTGTTCCTTCTGCTTTATTTGATTTCTAGTCTTCCAGAGATATTATAAAGTCCGATTAATACTGGATATCCCATGTCTTCCATATCGAATACAGTTACTTCTACTTTCACATGAGACGAGTCTTTCCCCTTCAGTGTTGTCTTTTCACCCATCCGCTCTCTCCTATTGCAGTTTTAATGTTGACGTCCTTGTTTTTAGTTTCAAGAAGTACTTTTTATTTTTTTATTTTATTGTTTCTGAATCAGTCCTATCGACAACCGTTCATTTTCGTTATTTTTCCATTTCCTCACATTTTTCGCCTTAGCTTCCTTGAATATCCTGAGTTTCTCACTGCTAACTGACTTATATTGCTACATTCCAGTCTTTCATTGAACATTTTTGCAAAACCATTTTCTGTCGGTTAGTTGAAGAACTTCTACTGAAAACTAAGGCTTCTTCACCGTTGTCTTCCGAGTACCTATATTTGTCTGCCCAACTTCCGCAGTTGTTGTTTTTAGACATGTCTATTCGTCTCCAACTGAAATGCCTACTGTGGCAGTTGTTATGATCTACAGGCTTAGAGAACTTCGAATGATATGTAGCGACTGAAATCACACAGTAGGATGCAAGAATCAAAATCGAAGGAGGACCACAAAGCTTGGTTCTGCATACTAAAAATAACGGGTATCATGTTGGGTGCGATTAAAAATGGTAGATATGCGGGATGCCGCATCAGACAACTTTATTCATTAAAAACAGAACAAATTGAGAATCTGCTTTGTTAACTTCAAAAATGTTCAAATGTGTGTGAAATCTTATGGGACTTAACTGTTAAGGCATCAGTCCCTAAGCTTACACGCTACTTAACCTAAACTATCCTAAGGACAAACACATACACCCATGCCCGAGGGAGAACTCTAACCTCCGCCGGGACCAGCCACTCTGTTAACTGTTGTGGCAAATAAAATGTCAGTCCAATGAATGTAACTGAACACTTTCGAGATATTTCAAAATATGATTGGTGGAATAACATCTCCAAAGAGATATATCAAATAGTATGACTGAAAAGATGCTTGTGGAAACCGAACCACAATACATCAATAAGTAATTTTCGAAGTAATCCCTCGGTTTATCGATATACGTATCAGATTCGAGGGGTGGAATGACGGTGCCAGCAGACCGTTTGTAGGCGTGCTTTAAACGGTCCACAGGTTCGTTACTAAAGCGCCAGAGAGCCCGCTACACTTCATGAAGATACAGGAAAATACGTTACGGCCGGCGAGCTATAAAAAACCGTAGTAAGTAGTGGACCGTGCCATAAAACACTCCTCAAATAAGTGAAAAAAATTTTCACAACGCTATCTTAATAATGATAATGGAACAGGTGCGCGAGGCGAGTAGCTTGCGAGCGGAGGTGTGGACCGCTGGGTTGGTGGTGGTCCCAGGAACGCACTCGCTACAAATGACGTGGCCATACGTCACACCTGCGAACGAAGTAGGACGCACCATCACTACGAGTTGTGGGCATTTATCTCTGAACTTGTGCCGGCCATTGTGGCCGAGCGGCTCTAGGCGCTTCAGTCTGGAACCGCGCGACCGCTACGGTCGCAGGTTCGAATCCTGCCTCGGGCATTGATGTGTGTGATGTCCTTAGGTTCTTAGTTCTAGGGGACTGATGACATCAGAAGTTAAGTCCCATAGTGCTCAGAGCCATTTGAACCAAGTACAGACTGTCAACAACCTACTCCTAAGCCCATAAGGTGATGTCCAAGCTAAATATTTCTCCTTACTGTGACTTGGATGCGATACGTGTGTCTTTTCTTCATTTCTTCTTTCCGCATCCCACAGCTGACATTGTCGATATTTTATTTAGTGGCAGATATGCGAATAGTGTATAAGTTCGTAGCATGTTTGTTTTGCATGTTGGTATCCATGTTGCTATGGGTTTATTTACCGTCATTTTTTAGTTGTGGTTCACTGCTGCTATTTCAGTTTACATATTGTCATTTTGTTATTTGAAGGCAGCGAGTGGAGCTGTGAACGCTAGAAAATGGAGTGCCAAGCGGAGAAAACGGATCATTTCCGACAAATTCTTCCGTTTGAGTTCAGTAGAAGGGTGATAGCAGCGGAGGCATCCAGGAACATGTGCACCTTCTATGCGGGTAAAGCCACTGGATAGAGCAGAGGCAAGAAAATGGTTTCCTCGTTGAGGAGGATTTTCGGGGTTTGATGAAGATCAAAGCATTAATCCACAGTGACCAACGTCATTGTACTTGACAACTGGCAGATATGTTGAACTGTGATCATTTCGCCAACGAGCGACATTTGGATGCATGGGGAAGGTGTATGGGTAACGCATGCTTCCGAGCCAAAATCGCAAAAATTTGCGGGTGCCCGTGTGTGCATCTCTGCTTCCACATCGGCAGTTGGCTCGTGAACTACACCGACAATTCCTATTCTGTATTGTTACTGGTGACGAGGAATGGTGCCTGCAAGCAAACAAAAGAAAAAGAAAGGAATGGTTTAGCCCGAACAAAACAAGCAATCCAAGAACAAAGACAGAAAGTCTGGCTGAAGTGAAGCATCTCCACGACAAGGACCGCCCGCGTTCTGCTAGACTGACATAAAACGCTATACCAGAGTTGGGTTGGGAAGTCAGTACCCACCCACCTTATTCACCTGACCTTGCGCCCTCAGATTTTCCCCTTTTCCGCTCTCTATCGAACATCCTTCACAGAACTACCTTTCCGAGTGAAAATGCGCTCCGAACGAGGCTCGGCGAGTTCTCCGCCTCAAAACCACGTGGTATCTATAGCATCTGAATCGCAAAGTTACTCCAGTGTTGGCAGACTGTTGTAAATAGCGAAGCAGAATATTATTATTGATAACTAAAGTCTCTATTTTGTGTATTTTGTGTATTTATTGAACTAACGGAAGAAGGTTAAGAATTTATGCACCAACCCAGTATTTCGATCCGTTTTGTATATAGTTGCGCTGATAACGACCAAGTCATTATAACCAGGTACGATTATAATTTGTCAGCCAAATATTGTAATCATACATTGCAGAGCGAGGGCTTCCTACCCATTCCAAACGTCAGTCACACAGCTGTTGCATATGAGACACGAATTCCGAGGTTGGTAGATCCTGATGAAAAGTATCGGGACAAAAATAGTGAACATTAGTATGGTGTGCTATCACCCTTTGCTTTCATGACAGCTGGAGTTCTACTGCGAAGGTTGTAAATGAGGTGTCTGTAAGTGTGTGGAGGAACAGCAGCCCGTAATTCCTCAAGAGCCGAAAGCAGAGAAGATAATGACGTTGAAAGCTGAGATTTTTTTTTTTTTTACATCATGTTGGTGTAATACGTTCGCAGCGCGCCGCTCTATACATGATTTAGAGGACAGCTGATGTTAGCGTCGCGTTGCAAGTACCGACGCAACCAATACGGAGATCACTAGTAATAATAGAAGATTGAGTTGTAACAACAGTGGTATGCTCAGTGTTTGCGCTCTCTAGCCACTTAGCGAACTCTATTTGTTCTCCGTCAACACGAGCCTTCCCGTTTGGACGCCAACACCGGACAATCTCGCATGCTGCCCCACCGAACTTTCGCGACATCAGCAAGGAGTGAATCACTGGGCCCAGGATCGAAGATTGCCTTTACGGGCTGAATCGAACGACGCTAGTACCTATCTAAACAACGATGTCTGTTATAACACTAGCCAACAAAATATTCCTTTTTTGTGTATCTGACATGTAAACAACTAATCGTTTTGTTGTCAGGAGTGTTGATAACGTAAATGTTTTTATGAAACTGCAAGATTAGCTCTCGTTTGGAAGTTGTGATAACTTTACTTTATTGCCTATGAAAGCTTATGCAGGTATTTACCTTGGTGGGATGTTACTGACGACGCAACCGCTTTGCCTGACATTTGTAGTTTTCTGCTGGTGATTCCCTGATGAGTGTTCAGTATTAATCGGCTAACATTGATGTACTTTACTTTCGCTGTTATTTCATTTCCATGCACGAAATTTGCTGAAAGGAGCGTTTTCTGTGCTCGTCGGCTATAGCATCACTTTTGTCATAAAAGAAGTCCAAATGGGATCTAGTAAATGTAACTTCAACGACATAATGCACTTCAGTCTATTGTAACAGTATAAATTTGCCATAAGATCCTTATAGTTTTCTCCCCTCGTATTTCCTAGAAAGTTTGTTGACCCTTGAATAAAAGGATTATAAGATAATTTATCATTACCTGTCAGAGTGGTGTTGAAATGTTCATCTTTGTACAGTTTGCGTATCTGGGGACCAACGAAAATACCCTCTTTTATTTACGCCTCACTAAGATGTGAGAATTTCTCGTGGAAGTAGAGAATTGCTTCCCCATTTTTGTCCATGGTCTTAACGAAATTTTTAATTAAGACCAATTTTATATGAAGAGCAGGGACACTTACGTTATTGCATTCCACAAGTGCTTCGTGCATAACATTGTGAGATCGTGGTTCAAGTGATTGACGCCTAGGTTAACCTTTCTTTTTTTAATTAAGTGCTTCGGCGCGGCCATCCCAGAAGCACAGGAGGCAATAGAATTTGTGTAACCGATAACGTTGTGGTCTGAGTATTATGCCTACGACTTGCAGATTCCCAGAGATCTGCCACTCAAAACGTTTCATAGCTGAATGGCAAAAATAACTGTTCCACGTTATATGTTTTTTTCATGAGTCGATGGTAATGCAAACGTCGTGTGGCTTGGGCCTCCCGTCGGGTAGACCGTTCGCCTGGTGCAAGTCTTTCGAGTTGACGCCATTTTGGCACTTTCTGCCCAGGACCTCCTCATTCCTTACCTTATCAGTCCACCTAATTTTCAACATTCGTCTGTCGCACCACATCTCAAATGCCTCGATTCTCTTCTGTTCCGGTTTTCCCACAGTCCATGTTTCACTGCCATACAATGCTGTACTCCAGACGTACATTCTCAGAAATTTCTTTCTCAAATTGAGACCGATATTTGATATTAATAGGCTTCTCTTGGCCAGGAATGCCTTTTTTGCCATTGCTAGTGTGCTTTTGCTGGCCTCCTGACTCCGTCCGTCATTGGTTTTTTTACTGACTAGGTAGCAGAATACCTTAACTTCGTCTACTTCGTGACCATCAGTCCTGTTCTCATTTCTACTACTTCTCATTACCCTAGTCTTTCTCCGATTTACTCTCAATCCATACTCTGCATCATTAGACCGTTCATTCCGTTCAATAGATCGTGTAATTCTTTTTCACTTTCACTCAGGATAGCAATGTCATCAGCGAATCGTCCTTCCTTTCACCTTGAATTTTAATTCCACACCTGAATCATTTTTTTCAATCATTGCTTCCTCGATGTACAGATTGAACAGTAGGGGCGAAAGGCTACATCCTTCTCATACACGCTTTTTAATACAAGCACCTCGTTCTTGGTCGTCCACTCTTATTATTCCCTCTTGGCTCTTTTACATACTGTAAATGATCCGTCTCTCCCTATAGCTTACTCCTACTTTTCTCAGAATTTTGAGCATCTTGTACCATTATACAATGTCGAACGCTTTTTCCAAGCTGACAAATCCTACGAACGTGTCTTATTGTCTTATTGTTGTGTCTATAGCCTTAGAGAATTTCAACCGTATCTCATCATTCCTTAGTACTTCCGTGTCCCACTTCTTTGCGGATTGATTCTTCCTGACTAATATCTTAAACTTCAGCCTAATCTTCATGACCAGTATATTGTGATCTGAGTCTATGTCTGCTCCTGGGTACGCCTTACAATCCAGTATCTGATTTCGCAATCTCTGACCATGATGTAATGTAACTGAAATCTTCCTGTATCACCCGATCTTTCCCAATTTACCTCCTCCTCTTGTCATTCTTGAACAGAGTATTCGCTATTGCTAGTTGAAACTTGTCACAGAACTCAATTTCTCTTTCTCCTCTCTCATTCCTTGTCCCAAGCCCGTATTCTCCTGTAACCTTTCTTCTACCCCTTCCCCTACAACTGCATTTCAATCTTCCATGATTATTAGATTTTCATATCCCTTTATATACTGTATTACCCTTTCAATATCATATACTTTCTCTCTCTCTTCATCTTCAGCTTGCGACGCCGGCATGTTTACCTGAACTATCACTGTCGGTGTTGGTTTGCTGTCGATTCTGATATGAACAACCCTATCGCTGAACAGTTCACAGTAAATCTCTGTCTGCCCTGGCTTCCTATTCATAACGAATCCTACCACCGTTATACCATTTTCTGCTGCTGTTGATATTACCCTATACTCATCTGACCAGAAATCCTTGTCTTCTCTCCACCTCCCTTCATTGTCCTCTACTAATCTAGATTCAGCCTCTGAATCTCCCTTTTCAGATTCTCTAGTTTCCCTACCACGTTAAAGCTTCTAACGTTCCATTCGCCGAGTCGTATAACTTCATACATAAGTTGATTATTCAATCTTTTTCTCATGGTGACCTCTCACTTGGCGGTCCCCTCCTTAAGATCCGAATGGGGGACTATTCCGGAATCTTTTGATAATGGAGAGATCATCATGAAACTTCTTCAATTACAGGCCACATGTCCTTTGGATACACATTATGTGTCTTTAATGCAGTGGTTGCCATTGCCTTTGGCATCCTCATGCTGTTGCTCATTGCTGATTCTTCCTCCTTTAGTGGCTGTTTCCCACCCCTAGGACAAGAGAGTGCCCTGAAACTCTGTCTGCTCCTCCGCCCTCTTTGACAAGGCTGTTGTCAGAATGAGGGGTCACTTCTTATGCCGGAAGTCTTCGGCTGCCAGTGCTGATTATTAATTAGAATTTAAACAGCAGCAGGATTCGAACCCGGGACCGAAGACGTTTTAATTATGAATCAAAGATGCTACCATCTTTTTAACAATTATTTAACTTTCTTATTTTTATTTTTTATTGTATTTATGGGTTTATTTTGGTTTCATTTAAAAAAGATCCTACAACTGCTGTAGCTGATCGTTCGAATAGTCTTCTATTCTGTTGGGAGGGATTCCCCCTATTCCGTCAGTAGAGAATCAATATGCTCCAGGATTCTTCTTCATTTTCAGCGTCTTATACCAGCCAGTGAGAAGGAGGATGAACCTAAATAATTTGCGAAACGGGTTCTGTACTTTGGGTGGTGGCTGAAAGCTGCATGTGTCGTCATGAGTAGGGACTAAAAGTCGAGTGTGCCTTTGTGAGCATCACGAAATATGTAGTAAAGGGCCATGCCGTTTAGCCAATTAAGGGCGTTCGTCCTGGTCGATGGAAAGTATATGCCATTGGGGTGCAATATATCATCAGGGGAGATAGACTCCAGCAGTTGCTGCAAGAGTAATGCCAGCATGAGCTGCGTTAGTAGCAACCAGACGCTGGTCACAGCACAAGTCAGGTGGTGTGCATCTGAGTCAATGACTGAGCATGTTGGACACAAGGGGTCATCCGTCAGATGAATGGAATGTAGCCTCTGACGATTAGCAATCTTCCCCTTCACAACCACGTACCACAATGAACGCACTGTTGTAGGTAGAAAAGGCGTGTGTACCGCTTCCCACACTGTGTTCCAGGAAATTTCTGGACATCTGTGTGCAACCGTATTGATAGGAGTATTGGGACAAAGCTTTCCTGGCGCAGAGTACCATTATCCAAGATGGCGGCGATGATGTCATCCAAGATGGCGGCTTTTGGAGGGAAGTTTGAATTTTGGCTAGAAGATAGGACAATTGACTACCTCCACTAACCTAATCCCCCCCTCCCCTCCTCCAGAAAATGGCGGAAAGTTTAAATTCCATCAGTGTAATGCAACCTCTATTAACCGAAGAAAATGGCAGGAAGATGGGTCAATTGGGCTACCGCCATGAAACTAAGTCAGCCGACTGCCACCTCTTCCTAGGGATTGGTGCAAAGTTCAAATTCCACCAGGACATTGCAACACACCTAAGAAAATGGCAGGAAAGAAAGGGCAGATGGGCCACCTCCACTAACCTAATTCACCCTAACACCACCTCTTCCTAGGCAGAGGACCTGTGCTGGACATATGTCTTTAATATTTTGCATGCACTGTTTATTTAAACAATTTGATGCAGTACAGCTATCCAGTGTGTTCACCATGAGGTCCGGACTCCCAGTGACCTAGTACACAGTACCACCACCAGACGGCACTCTCACCTGTGATGTAATCTAAGATGGCTGCCATGATGTCAGCTCATGATGGAAGTACCGTTATCCAAGATGGTGGGAAACAGCATGTTCACCACGAGGTTTGGACCTAGTACACAGTACCACCACCAGAGCACACTGTCATCTATTCCGGGATGTAGTCCGAGATGGTGGGGAAAATGGTGGGTAACAGAAAGGTCACTTGGGCTATCTCTACTAGCCTAAGAAAAATGGAGGACAGAAAGGGCTCTTGGATTACCTCCACTAACCTAAATTGTCCAACCACCACCTCTTCCTAGGGACTGGCAGGAAGAGGACTCAACCTATGCTGGACGTAAGTCTATTTCGTATGCACTATTTATTTAAACAAATAGAGGCAGTAAGGCCATCAAGTGTAGTCGCCAGGGGTCTGGTAACATCACCAGACATGAGTGTGTGATGTGCATACTGTCGTCACAGATCATGCTCTAGAAAAACTGTTCCATACCTTGCAACATGTGTGTGATGTGCATACTGACATCAAACATCATTCAATAGAAAAAAATATTCCCCCCTCACGACATGTGTGTGATGCGCTGTGTACTAGGTCACTGGGAGTCCGGACCTCGTGGTGAACACACTGGATAGCTGTACTGCATCACATTGTTTAAATAAATAGTGGATGCAAAACATAAAAGAGATATGTTCAGCACAGGTTGAGTCCTCTGCCTAGGAAGAGGTGGTGGTGGGGTGAATTAGGTTAGTGGAGGTGGCCTAACTGCCCTTTCTTTCCTGCCATTTTCTTAGGTGTGTTGCAATGTCCTGGTGGAATTTGAACTTTGCACCAATCCCTAGGAAGATGTGGCAGTCGGCTGACTAAGTTTAATGGAGGTAGCCCAATTGACCTGTCTTCCTGCCATTTTCTTAGGTTAGTAGAGGTTGCGTTACACCGCCATTTTCTGGGGAAGGGGAGGGGGGTTAGGTTAGGAGAGGTAGCCCAATTGACCTATCTTCCTGCCAAAATTCAAACTTGCCCCAAAAGTCTCCATCTTGGATGACGTCATCAGATGACATGATGGACGCCATGTTGGATGACGTCATCGCCACCATCTTGGATAATGGTACTTTGCACCAGAAACAGCTTTTTGCCAATACTCATAGGTTGCTGCTGTTGATAGAGGCGACATTAGTCTTTCGTGCTGGGCAGCCGTGTTGTTGGAATGTCTGACCATAAGTAGCTGAGGTTAATCAAGGACTCTTGCCAGTGAAATGTGGGATGCAGAGAGTGTGGTGCCACTTCAGTTATCAGAGTGCCCGTCAGAGTGGTGTGGGCAGTGGTACATGTGCAACACATAGTGTTGAGATAAAGTGATCACGCATGGTTATAGCCATGAATTAAACCGATACCGCCCACCCACTGTGGCAGTGACCGGGTGGCATATCGGCTGGAGCTCACGAAATGTCAATATGCTGCTTGAAATCTGTCAGCCATCGTAAGTGTCCATTGACAGATGTGTGAAAAATAGTTCAGTTTTGAGACAAGATAGGTGTTGACACAACGATTTCAGAGGAGTATATCCATGTGGAGCAATTTGTTGTCCTGCAGCAGAGCACGTGTCTGGTGTAGAAGCTGGCGATATGTAGCCACCGCTGTGCGGTGATCATTGCTATAGAACTGCAGTCTTAAGCATTTGAGTATGAGCACCTTGTCAAAGGGCACTGCCATTGCGTGGGAAAGCACCCTCTAACATTCATGTATTTTGTCTTCTTCATGTTGATGACGCTCCCACCGACCGTCCCGTACTGGCGTAGCCACTGAAGGGCAATATGCATTTCATCCTCTGATTAGGCCAGGAAGACCATATCATCGGCGGACGCACCACCACGAAAGGTCACGTCTCGCATGGAAATGCCTGTTAATCGCTGCCATAGACCATACAAAGCTGGTTCAAGCGCTGCCGCAAATAATATACCCGACAAGGGGAAGCCTTGTCGCACTGACCGTCCAACAACAATGTGACCAGACTAGTAACCGTTGACCATCATACGAGAGTGCGCTCCATGGACCAGTCAAAAGACCACCTGTGTAGACTCTAGAAAGAGGCCCAAGTGTTCCAAAACTGCGCGTAGGAAGCCGTGCTCGACGCTGTCTAATATGTTGTCAAAATCGACGGCGTCAACGGCGCCTCGTATTTTGCAGGCCACCGTCAAAGCAATTATGCCGCGGTATGCTCCTAACGCTGTATGAATTTTGCTGACACCACCTAAACATGTCTGATGGGTTGCTTTCCCTACAGTGGTGTGGAGACACGTGCGGAGGATGTGGGCGAAGATCTTGTAGTCGTTGTTGAGGAGTGTGAGTGGGTGAACGTTCTGCCACCGACAACCACCATTCGGTTTCGGTACTGGGATCAAGATGCCGTCTGTGAATTTCGTGTGGACAGTGAAATCAGAGCGGATCAGGTCTTGAAAAATTTGGAACCACTTGTCGCCCATAAGGTGAAACACGTATGTAACATAGCAGCGATGGCGAGGCATTGTAGCATCTGTGACCAGAGAGTATGCGCTTGACCGCGCGAGTGTTGCGAGCGGTTCTCAGTTAGTCGTTGCGAGTCAGTAGCAGTCAGTCAGTCGTAGCAGTCAGTCTGTCGTTGCGAGTCTGTCAGTTCAGTCGTTGCGAGTCTGTAGCTCTGTCTAGTTGAGAGCAGTACTCAGTCTGTAGTCGTCATGCAGAGCGGTCGGTCAGTAGTAGCAGCCCAGTGCGGTTGTGTGATGTAGGCGGTCGGCAACACTGGTCAAGATGAGGAATAAGGTATACTGTTAATTAATATAATCATTAGATAATGTAAAAATTTATTTATTGTAATTATTCTCCAACAAGTTCCCCAATAATAATTTTTATTTCAAAAGCATTTTTTTCAAAAAATTAATTTTTTATTGAACTAAAGATCTCGTTGCACTTCCCATTTCATTCCACTTCTTTTGAAGAAAAATTCCACTAAAATCACAAAAAAAGAGAATATTATTATTTGCAATGCAGTTCCTCCAAGCGGTGCGCAACAACAAGAGCAGATATGTGACATCCATTTATTCTGAGGTAAGACTTTAATTCTGATTGTTTTACACAGGGCCAAAGACCGATATTTCGGTTTAATTAAATTTTCTTATCACTGAATGGACTTTAAT
This sequence comes from Schistocerca americana, assembly GCF_021461395.2. Taxonomy (NCBI): domain Eukaryota; kingdom Metazoa; phylum Arthropoda; class Insecta; order Orthoptera; family Acrididae; genus Schistocerca; species Schistocerca americana. The sequence goes on along the minus strand of NC_060120.1, from coordinate 223,163,530 downwards.
TTTTCATGAGGAATTTATATTTGAGTCAGATTGCGAATTTCACATTTTTTGTTGCCATTGTCAGTACATTTCATTGTGGGCAGGTTACGCATAGAGCCATGTCCATCAGCATTTCTAATTAGTATCGTCCTTTTCTTTTAGAATTTTTGTAGGGAGGTTACACTTGGCCCCCATTTCTATTAAGTATTGTCCATTTTCTTTCTTTTAAAATTACGGTGGGGAGGTTACAAAGGTCATAAAAAGAGCGGTACAATTCCAGGGGTAAGCCGTCCGACCCAGCCATTTGTTCGGTGCTCCATGTGCCAAGGCCGATGTCAGCTCGTCGGATGTAATGGGCAACGGCAGAGTATCATTGGGAGCCACGTCCCTAGGGGCGAGAAATTCATGCAACAGCTCGTTATAATCACGTACGTTTCGCAGATCTTGTCCGTTTGCGTCACTGCGCAGCCTCCCTCCTCTGTGCTTACCGCCATAATGAGCTGCCGTTTGCGGTGACGCCTCTCGCTCACAATGTGGTAGACTAATGCTTTTTCATTGGGGATGCAGTCTTACACTCATGCACGGAAGCAGACAACTTCTAGCTGCTCTGCCCTGATGTGAAGCAGACGAGCTTCGATACATTGTACGGACATCTGACGTTCGGGAGACGGCGGTTGCGTTACCAGCTCACATAACGCTGAATAGTAAAATTCCTATGTTGTTCTTTGCAAGTTCGATCTGTGAAGCCCGTGGACCACCAGGGTCTTTCAGAGTGCAGATCTGACACATCTCAGCCACTCCAGCAAGGTAGAAGCATACATGGACAGGCGCCTGAAACAACGACGCCACGTGTCAGTAACTGTTTCGCGACCCGCTTGCTCTTGAAGAAGGGTGACGGTCAGCGTCCACGGGCCTCTTCTGCGTCTTGTGAGTTGTCGAGGTAAGGTTCTAGTGCAGATGATCCGCCAGAGTTCTGCATCACGGGTTGCTGTGCAGAGGGCACGCGAGACTTATATCCGGTCCAGACGACTGTCAGAGTGGCTGGTAAAGTGTGTTATCCTCACTGGTTCCTATGATGTAAGAGGCATGTGTTGTGGAGCGCGAGGTCACGTACCAGTTCTTCTAGTGCCAGGCAAGGGACGTAATGCGGTATCTGGTCCTCGGACCATAGAACACTGTTAACATCACCGCCCACTATGTTGTTGTTGTTGTGGTCTTCAGTCCTGAGACTGGTTTGATGCAGCTCTCCATGCTACTCTATCCTGTGCAAGCTGCTTCATCTCCCAGTACCTACTGCAACCTACATCCTTCTGAATCTGCTTGGTGTATTCATCTCTTGGTGTCCCTCTACGATTTTTACCCTCCACGCTGCCCTCCAATACTAAATTGGTGATCCCTTAATGCCTCAGAACATGTCCTACCAACCGATCCCTTCTTCTGGTCAAGTTGTGCCACAAACTTCTCTTCTCCCCAATCCTATTCAACACCTCCTCATTAGTTATGTGATCTACCCATCTAATCTTCAGCATTCTTCTGTAGCGCCACATTTCGAAAGCTTCTATTCTCTTCTTGTCTAAAATATTTATCGTCCATGTTTCACTTCCATACATGGCCACTCTCCATACAAATACTTTCAGAAACGACTTCCTGACATTCGATGTTAACAAATTTCTCTTCTTCAGAAACGCTTCCCTTCCCATAGCCAGTCTACATTTTATATCCTCTCTGCTTCGACCATCATCAGTTATTTTGCTCCCCAAATAACAAAACTCCTTTAGTACTTTAAGTGTCTCATTTCCTAATCTAATACCCTCAACATCACCCAACTTAATTCGACTACATTCCATTATTCTCGTTTTTCTTTTGTTGATGTTCATCTTATATCCTCCATTCAAGACACTATCCATTCCGTTCAACTGCTCTTCCAAGTCCTTTCCTGTCTCTGACAGAATTACAATGTCATCGGCGAACCTCAAAGGTATTATTTCTTCTCCATGGATTTTAATACCTACTCCGAATTTTTCTTTTGTTTCCTTCACTGCTTGCTCGATATACAGATTGAATAACATCGGGGAGAGGCTGCAACCCTGTCCCACTCCCTTCCCAACCGCTGCTTCCCTTTCATGCCCCTCGACTCTTATAACTGCCATTTGGTTTCTATACAAATTGTAAATAGCCTTTCGCTCCCTATATTTTACCCCTGCCACCTAAAGAATTTGAAAGAGAGTATTCCAGTCAACATTGTCAAAAGCTTTCTCTAAGTCTACAAATGCTAGAATCTTAGGTTTGCCTTTCCTTAATCTAGCCTCTAAGATAAGCCGTAGGGTCAGTATTGCCTCACGCCTTCCAATATTTCTACGGAATCCAAACTGATCTTCCCCAAGGTCGGCTTCTACTAGTTTTTCCATTCGTCTGTAAAGAATTCGCGTTAGTATTTTGCAGCGGTGACTTATTAAACTGATAGTTCGGTAATTTTCACATCTGTCAACACCTGCTTTCTTTGGGATTGGAATTATTATATTCTTCTTGAAGTCTGAGGGTATTTCGCCTGTCTCATACATCTTGCTCACCAGATAGTAGAGTTTTGTCAGGACTGGCTCTCCCAAGGCCGTCAGTAGTTCTAATGGAATGTTGTCTACTCTCGGGGCCTTATTTCGACTCAGGTCTTTCAGTGCTCTGTCAAACTCTTCACGCAATATCATATCTCCCATTTCATCTTCATCTACATCCTCTTCCATTTCCATAATATTGTCCTCAAGTACATCGCCCTTGTATAGACCCTCTATATACTCCTTCCACCTTTATGCTTTCCCTTCTTTGCTTAGAACTGGGTTTCCATCTGAGCTCTTGATATTCATACAAGTGGCTCTCTTTTCTCCAAAGGTCTCTTTAATTTTCCTGTAGGCAGTATCTATCTTACCCCTAGTGAGATAAGCCTTTACATCCTAACATTTGTCCTCTAGCCATCCCTGCTTAGCCATTTTGCACTTCCTGTCGATCTCATTCTTGAGACGTTTGTATTCCTTTTTGCATGCTTCATTTACTGTGTTTTTATATTTTCTCCTATCTATCATCAATTAAATTCAATATTTCTTCTGTTAGCCAAGGATTTCTACTAGCCCTCGTCTTTTTACCTACTTGATCTTCTGCAGCCTTCACTACTTCATCTCTCAAAGCTACTCATTCTTCTTCTACTGTATTTCTTTCCCCCATTCCTGTCAATTGTTCCTTTATGCTCCCCCTGAAACTCTGTACAACCTCTGGTTTAGTCAGTTTATCTAGGTCCCATCTCCTTAAATTCCCACCTTTTTGCAGTTTCTTCAGTTTTAATCTACATGGACCGTATTTCCTTGCAAAAGTGGGCTACTTCCTCTGAATAGAAGACATGCCTGTCACCGTGGTGCGAAGTACCGGAGGGAGCGTAGATGTCAACGAGGCGGACGGCGCCAAGTGTTGCCATTGTCAGTACATTTCATTGTGGGCAGGTTACGCATAGAGCCATGTCCATCAGCATTTCTAATTAGTATCGTCCTTTTCTTTTAGAATTTTTGTAGGGAGGTTACACTTGGCCCCCATTTCTATTAAGTATTGTCCATTTTCTTTCTTTTAAAATTACGGTGGGGAGGTTACACTTGGCGACCCTGCCAGGATCGTATTTCGTTGAGAGTCTTTTGAACAACAGTCAGGTATCTGCTCTTATTTGCTTAAGTATAATTAGGATTTGGCGCTACGCTTTTATTAATCTTGTGACTTTCTCTCTACAGGTCAACGGCAATTTGTTGCTTTGTTGTATTTGTGTGTTGCTTTTGCATTGTGTTGGTTTGTTTTGTGAAAAATTTTGACTATTGTAAAAATGCCGCGAAAGACTGTGAATAGTGTATCGCGAAGTATTGTGAATGAAATTACCGACTTAAACAACGTGACCGATAGTAATTGTGATACGCAACGTAATGATGACAATCCTGCGTTCACTAACAATCAGTGCATTCCAACCACTAAAGATGACTTTCACCTTAATGATGAACAAACGAACTCAATTGTCTCGTCTGTTAACTTGACGACAATTGATGACGCAGAATGCTCTATGGTAATGAGCGCTGCCGAGTTTAACACACCCGATTTAGAAAATCCAAGTGATGTACAGACAAATTTTTCGAATGAAAATGATCAGTGTAGTGAGAGTATGACGGATCCATTTAATTCCGAAATAATGTCTGACAGTGTACATCCGACTGATAATCCTTTTTGTAAGTTGCAAAATGACCAAATGGTCACACAAAGCGCGACAACTGCAGGTACACCATTAAACAGTACTGAGAATGCAACAGCTACTTTAAGTTTGGATCAATTTATGACAATAATGCTACAGTTTAAGAACGATCTTAGGGAAGATATCAAACAAGATAACAAAAAACTCAAACAACAACTTGATGAAATTTTTGACAACCATTACAAACAACTTAGCGAAACAATTGATAAAAGTGTCGATCTCACAAACGGAAAACAAGACGACCGTAAAGAACAGAACAAACAAGTTAGTGAGCAGATTACAGCTGTTACCGTGCAATGTCAGGACAGTAAGGAACAACTACGTGATGATACTAAGACTTGTGCTAATAACAGTAATGAAAAGGTTGGCACTGTTGCACAAGAATTCAGTAGCACACGTGTAGGCACAACCGAATCACATAAAGACGAGATTATTGCAGTCACTGAACAATGTTCAGCAAACGAAACACTGATACACGAAATTAATGCAGTCACTGAAGAATGTCCTAAAAACGAAGTACAGATTCGCGACGAAGTTAATTTAGAGTCAGTGGAAGTTTCATACACTCCGAATACGGAAGTTGACGAGAAAAGTGAACGACACAATAACCAGATTGACGAAAGTATTAAAGTAACAGAATTAACAATTATTTCAGTCACCAATACGTCACAGAATCCGCCACGTTGCGAGCATTTATCAGAGTCACGCAGCGTGTATAATGTGAGCAATTTACAGAGACTACGCGAATTAAAATCTGAAAAGCTACGCAACTTGAAGTACGAAACGACACAGACAAACAGATTCACACACAAACCCGAACGTGTTTTCAAATTCAATGACGAGAACGTAGATTACGAGCAATTTTTATCCGCCAGAAAATGTAAAGAACTTAATAATGACAGCGTACAGGTACACGCTTTGCACTGTATACGACAATTTGTTTTTATGCTTTCACCGCTATTACCTGTAATGCAGAAACTAGCTTTGAACCTGAGGCGACAATTAGCTATAGTATTTTCAACAGCATTGCCTGTAATGAAGAAATTTGAATTAGCACGAATACAACAATTTGCCTTTGAAATTTTACCGCTATTGCCTGTAACACAAAAGCTAAAATTTATTTGCAGTGCGTAAAAGACCTCAGGGGATTCATTACGCTTTAATGAATATGTGCCGTAGCGAGCATAGGGCCCCGAGCTGTAGTAGTGCTGTTTCATCTTTAGTTTTCTGCACTGCTGCCTTTTCTTCTACTATCCTTTATATCTATCCAAACTGCTCTTTAACTATTGCTCTACCTAGTATTAAGAAACAAGTAATGAAAACCGGATATGACAAATATTTTACCGACTGTGACAATTTTCAGTAGGCACTCCCGTAATGACAACTACCGCCGTAATTTTAATTACAGATAAAATCGTAATCATCAGTATGTGTAAAATTATCAGCAATAGGAACCATATTTTTTGTAACAATAGATGTTTTTCACAACAGCATGAAAGTCAGCCGCTTAGCATACGTAACCAACAATGCAGTCTACAAGGTCAACCAAACTTTAATGTTTCGCCGCGTGCACGTATAGTCTTAGCTCCAACAAATGGTAACGCATGGCAGCAAAGAAATAACTACGTACAGACAACACACTATTTCAACTCGTATCGCAATGCGTCGTATAGAAATTACTATCAGGACAGACGTAAAAAAATGATGAGCACAATTTTCAGCGTACATTTTAATAACAGTCGATCTTATGAGCAGCAACAACATCAGCAACAACAAATAATCATGAATGAAACAGACAATAGGTGTCATCCATTGCATAGCACGTCAGTAGGAAATAACAGAACAGTTCATATAGTGGATATGCCACAACATTCTCCCGTAAATGGTAACACATACGATGGTTTTTAACCAGATACAGCACAGATTGCATATTACAGTAACGCAAACATTACTTTTGACACGCAGAATTTTGCTCACGAGAATGTTATTTGAAACATGCTCTGTTGAATGCACCACTATTATCGCACCCGGATCTTAATAGAAATTTTTCCATTGCTACCGACAGTTCCAACACCGCTTTAGGCGTACATATTTTTCAGGAAATAGAAGAAGATGGTTCTACAGTAATTAAAAACATCGCATTTGCAAGCCGCATTTTGTCACTTGCTGAACGAAATTATTCCGTTACAGAACTTGAAACATTATGTGTTGTATGGGCTTTTATGAGATTTAGGCACTTTCTTTATGGCAGACATACCACAGTTTACACAGATCACAGAGCGATACAATTTTTACTTTCAGCCAAATTTACTCACGACAGATTAAGTAGATGGAAACTGTATTTACAGGAATTTAATTTTACGATTGTTCACATTCCCGGTACACAAAATGTTATAGCAGACGCACTATCGCGTTCTCTCGGCAACAATCAGCAAGACGTAGCAACCAACTTCTGCAAAACAAATTTCAGTGTAATGTACATTCAGCAAGTTGCATTTGAAAACTTTATTTCATCGTCATTACAGGACATAGCAAAGGAGCAAAATAAAGACAATGTGTGGAAAGAAATTAAACACCTTTGGCTAGATAAGAATAATGTTACGATTAGAAACCACTACACTGTGCGCAATGACATTCTGTTTCGCCGCTCTCATCCTGACAGCAACAATTGGTTATTATGCATTCCTGACGAACTGGTTAACAAATTAATTTGGTACACTCATTTAAGCTACGCACATTACGGAGCACGAAAATGTTTTCTTATACTGAGACAGAACTGTTATTTTACTAACATGGAGAAACGTATACGACGAGTTTTAGCGTCTTGTAAAATTTGCCAGAAAGCTAAATCAGACACCACTTCACATATTCCTCCTTTATATCCCATTATACCTGTGAAATTAAGACACATGGCCGCTGTAGATATTTTTGGTCCGATTCCGAGAACTAACAGAGGTTTTTGCTACATTTTTGTCGCTGTTGAGCTCACTTCAAAATTTGTTACTTTCACTCCGTTACGCAAAGCTACTGCCAAAACTGTTTCAAATGCATTTGTAAAACATTTTCTATTTCATGTAGGGCATGTAATGAAAGTAATTTCTGACAATGGATCTCAATTTCGTAGTAGCGTATGGACACGCATGTTACGAGCCAGAAACATTTCTCCGATCTATATATCCAAGTACCACGCTTCTTCGAACCCTTGTGAAAGATTAATGAAAGAAATTGGTAAGCTGTGCCGAATATACTGCCACAAAAGACATATTGATTGGGATACACACATACTCTCATTCCAAGATGTAATTAATTCCATTCCAAATGAATCCACTATGCTATCTCCGACTGTTATACTGAAAAACGTTGAACCACCGAACAAAATTAAAGAATTAATAGAAGTTCCCAAAAGTCGTCGCCTACGACACCACGAAATAATTGACATTGCGCTGAAGAACATCAAACGTGCCGCAGAGCGCCGGAGAAGACAGCAAAAACAGGTTTGTAAACGCCGAGACTTTCACGTTGGACAGAAAATATTAGTGCGTACACACTATTTATCCAGCAAATTAAAAGGTAAGTGCAGTAAATTTGAACTTCTATACGCAGGTCCATATCGGATTCGCAGCATCCCTCACCCCAATGTTGTACACGTCGAAACTTTGAGAACCAGAAAATCGAAAGGCAATCACCATATATCAAACATTAAACCGTTTATTGAGTGAAACCACTGTATGATTCAACACACTATGATGCCATTTACTAATGCAATTATTTCACGTGACTAATTATTGATGATTATCGTATTTTTTCTTGGCAAGTGCCCGGCAAGGTAAGGTTAGCAGGTCGCTCTTCTTGTCGTTACACATCAGACCGTGCATATTTTTCCAGATGAATTTACACATTTACGACTATTTCAGCAATTATATTTATGTGACTACTTATTGATGATTATCGTGTTTTTTCTTGGCAAGTGCCCGGCAAGGTAAGGTTAGCAGGTCGCTTTTCTTGTCGTTACACATCAGACCGTGCACATTTTCCATTTTTTTGTGTATATGACTGTACTCCAGTTTTGTTTGTATGCACTATGAAATAGTTAAGATATAACACACACCAGTCGACTTTGACATTTTTTTTTTGCCTTATGACATCTCAACATCGTGACTGTTTCACATTTTTTTTTTGCTGCTGCATTGTATTATTCTGTGTATATTTTTGCATCTGAACACTGTCAACGTCTTTAACATATTACGTTTTCTGTCATGTTATGCTGTATGCTTAATTGCGTCACCATTAACCAGTCATTATCTAGAGGGTATATGATTTAAATGCAGGACATTAATCTTTGTTCATCAATTTCAGAAAGGAATGATGATTCTAAGAAATAAATTTAACATAAATGGGAATTTCACCTACGGAATAAACGAAAGGAGATGCAATAACTTTATGAGGAAGAGTAAAGGGATCAGGATTAACAAGCATTAACAAGACTATACTATACTCATCACAGAATAGCAGTCTTAACTAATTTTTTCTTTCAGAATACAAGGTGATTGATGCAGGCTGTCAGAGAGAACTACACATCTTAGTTTTAGTGATGAAATATGCTAGAGATAAGGAATAGTTATGTAATGAGTAATGAAGTGATTTTTTGCAGATGATAATGAATACTGATGAATAATGATGAAGGAAATGGTATTATGAATAATGAAGTTTTTCTTTACAGGTGATGATAATGGTGAAGTTATGATGATATGGATAATGAAGTTTTTTTTCTTTACAGATGAAGATAATGTTGAAGTTATGTATTTATGCTACGTAGTTATTTAAGTATTTGTTGCAGTTTGCTTTGACAGCAGGTGTTACATTGCATAGTAGGATGACGGAAAGTTTTGGAAAGGACAGCTATGGAACACATTTTATACACATTTCACTACTTGTTAATTCGAAGTTCACTACTTTTCAGCATAGTGTGCGTTTCTTCTTTCAGGTCAATAATCCGTTTTTGTATTTTTTTCCAGGAGAAGTTTTTCATGACACTTACTAAACCTGTTACTTATTATACCTGTTCTAGTACTTGCATTTTTATATTTTTTCCCATTTGTGTCTATCGTTTATAAATGTGATCACATGTACTGCCTTGTTACATAATCTTGCTACAGCTGACTCATGACGAATGACGTTACCTATCCTCATTTGCAGCAATAGGTCAAAAGAAAAAAGTATTATGCCTCAGCAATTAATTATCGATCCCAACGCAATGCATTGCTAACAAAAAACATGTATTACCAGTCCCACATAATGTCACTAGTTTATGATAATTCTGAATAATACTGATCAACTCTGAATAGCATGTCACTTGATTAATGACCTCTTAATGAGACTATATTCAAAATGATGCTTTGTCACTAGCTAATAACTGCCACTGTTTATTGTAATGATACCACTTATACTGCCAGTGATTATTAATGATTTGACTGTAATTAACTGATTTTTAATAATGACTTCGTAATAACCTGAATAATACTGAATGATGATTCTATTCAATACTTGCTGGCCACTGAGTGCCAATAATTGTCACTTGAAGAATTGTGATTAATTATGCCATTGATTAGCTCTTGTTTCCAATGTTGATACTTTGTAACCAGAAAAGAATGTGACTGTTTAATAATGCTTTGTAATTAATTAAGGCTAATAATTCTTACTATATTGAAATGACAAATGATCAATTAATTAACTGTAATTAGACAAATGATTAATTAACGACAAATGATTAATTAACTGTAATTAGACAAATGATTAATATGATTAATTAACTGGAATTATACAAATGATTAATTAACTGTAATTAGACAAATGATTAATTAATGACAAATGATTAATTAACTGTAATTAGGCAAAGGCTAATGATTATTGGAATGACAAATGATTAATTAACTGTAATTAGGAGAAGGTTAATGATTCTTAATTATACTCTGTAACTGAAAAGAATGCGATTATTTCATAATGCGTTGTAACCAGGAAAAGAAGGCTACTGATTCTATGTACAACAATTAATGAACATTTTTCTGTAATACTACATACTTGGTACAGAAATGTTCAATAACTGGGCTATGAATGCCACAAACTACTAATTAAGTCTGTAATTGTCAATATTATGTGACATAATGTCCTTCTCCTCATAAGCTAACTACCCTGAATTACTGCAATGTCCATTTGTCCTGTTTATCCTAGTGATCATGGAGCACTATCTTTGGTTTTGCACTAATTCTACGTTGGTGTGCCTTGTAAGAGTGTGGTGTTGACACGACATGCTGTCCACCACCGTGAGCGATGAAGACATTATTATGGTCCCACTGTTTGGTGTACCTAATGTACTGCCAAAATGAAAACATGGAACATTACTACGACAGTTCAGTGTCTTGGCTACACTGATAAATTCTGATGGGAAAAGAACTTCAAGTTGTGTCACTTGGTGTTGTACTTCTGTGGAAGATATGGACTTTCAGAGCAGCTGTGTGCAATCTAAAGTGCTACAACCATGATGCAATCCTTCCCTTTCCTATCCTGATTCTTGCCACATAGTTCATAGGTTATACATTTTTCGATTCGCTGAACTCCAATGCGAATACACTTATGTCACTTGTCAATATAATATTTTTGCCAGTCTGTTCATTTGTTCTGAATATGCTAAAGAATTTTTTCAGTGCCTGTGCACTTTATTATCTGTCACATAATTTGTATATACTTTTCTGATTTGCTACTATGTTTTGTACTCACTTTTTGTCTTTGTCTGATATATTTTGTACTTAGTGCGTGTGCACAACATTTACTTTATGTACTACATCTAATTATTCTTGCCAGTCTGTTTATTTGTTCTGCATATGCTAAAGAATTTTTTCAGTGCCTGTGCACTTTGTTATCTGTCAAAAATTTTGTATATACATTTTTCTGATTTGCTACTATGTTTTGTACTCACATTTTGTCTTTGTCTGATATATTTTGTACTTAGTGCGTGTGCACAACATTTAAATACTCTGTAAGTTGTAGAATTTTGTTAATTAAAGAAAAATTTTGCCGCGCTTGGCAAGTCCAAATGACTCACCATCGCTGCCAAATTTTTGCCCCCCCAGTGGAGGGTTATGAAACACGTATGTAACATAGCAGCGATGGCGAGGCATTGTAGCATCTGTGACCAGAGAGTATGCGCTTGACCGCGCGAGTGTTGCGAGCGGTTCTCAGTTAGTCGTTGCGAGTCAGTAGCAGTCAGTCAGTCGTAGCAGTCAGTCTGTCGTTGCGAGTCTGTCAGTTCAGTCGTTGCGAGTCTGTAGCTCTGTCTAGTTGAGAGCAGTACTCAGTCTGTAGTCGTCATGCAGAGCGGTCGGTCAGTAGTAGCAGCCCAGTGCGGTTGTGTGATGTAGGCGGTCGGCAACACTGGTCAAGATGAGGAATAAGGTATACTGTTAATTAATATAATCATTAGATAATGTAAAAATTTATTTATTGTAATTATTCTCCAACAAGTTCCCCAATAATAATTTTTATTTCAAAAGCATTTTTTTCAAAAAATTAATTTTTTATTGAACTAAAGATCTCGTTGCACTTCCCATTTCATTCCACTTCTTTTGAAGAAAAATTCCACTAAAATCACAAAAAAAGAGAATATTATTATTTGCAATGCAGTTCCTCCAAGCGGTGCGCAACAACAAGAGCAGATATGTGACATCCATTTATTCTGAGGTAAGACTTTAATTCTGATTGTTTTACACAGGGCCAAAGACCGATATTTCGGTTTAATTAAATTTTCTTATCACTGAATGGACTTTAATTTTTCATGAGGAATTTATATTTGAGTCAGATTGCGAATTTCACATTTTTTGTTGCCATTGTCAGTACATTTCATTGTGGGCAGGTTACGCATAGAGCCATGTCCATCAGCATTTCTAATTAGTATCGTCCTTTTCTTTTAGAATTTTTGTAGGGAGGTTACACTTGGCCCCCATTTCTATTAAGTATTGTCCATTTTCTTTCTTTTAAAATTACGGTGGGGAGGTTACAAAGGTCATAAAAAGAGCGGTACAATTCCAGGGGTAAGCCGTCCGACCCAGCCATTTGTTCGGTGCTCCATGTGCCAAGGCCGATGTCAGCTCGTCGGATGTAATGGGCAACGGCAGAGTATCATTGGGAGCCACGTCCCTAGGGGCGAGAAATTCATGCAACAGCTCGTTATAATCACGTACGTTTCGCAGATCTTGTCCGTTTGCGTCACTGCGCAGCCTCCCTCCTCTGTGCTTACCGCCATAATGAGCTGCCGTTTGCGGTGACGCCTCTCGCTCACAATGTGGTAGACTAATGCTTTTTCATTGGGGATGCAGTCTTACACTCATGCACGGAAGCAGACAACTTCTAGCTGCTCTGCCCTGATGTGAAGCAGACGAGCTTCGATACATTGTACGGACATCTGACGTTCGGGAGACGGCGGTTGCGTTACCAGCTCACATAACGCTGAATAGTAAAATTCCTATGTTGTTCTTTGCAAGTTCGATCTGTGAAGCCCGTGGACCACCAGGGTCTTTCAGAGTGCAGATCTGACACATCTCAGCCACTCCAGCAAGGTAGAAGCATACATGGACAGGCGCCTGAAACAACGACGCCACGTGTCAGTAACTGTTTCGCGACCCGCTTGCTCTTGAAGAAGGGTGACGGTCAGCGTCCACGGGCCTCTTCTGCGTCTTGTGAGTTGTCGAGGTAAGGTTCTAGTGCAGATGATCCGCCAGAGTTCTGCATCACGGGTTGCTGTGCAGAGGGCACGCGAGACTTATATCCGGTCCAGACGACTGTCAGAGTGGCTGGTAAAGTGTGTTATCCTCACTGGTTCCTATGATGTAAGAGGCATGTGTTGTGGAGCGCGAGGTCACGTACCAGTTCTTCTAGTGCCAGGCAAGGGACGTAATGCGGTATCTGGTCCTCGGACCATAGAACACTGTTAACATCACCGCCCACTATGTTGTTGTTGTTGTGGTCTTCAGTCCTGAGACTGGTTTGATGCAGCTCTCCATGCTACTCTATCCTGTGCAAGCTGCTTCATCTCCCAGTACCTACTGCAACCTACATCCTTCTGAATCTGCTTGGTGTATTCATCTCTTGGTGTCCCTCTACGATTTTTACCCTCCACGCTGCCCTCCAATACTAAATTGGTGATCCCTTAATGCCTCAGAACATGTCCTACCAACCGATCCCTTCTTCTGGTCAAGTTGTGCCACAAACTTCTCTTCTCCCCAATCCTATTCAACACCTCCTCATTAGTTATGTGATCTACCCATCTAATCTTCAGCATTCTTCTGTAGCGCCACATTTCGAAAGCTTCTATTCTCTTCTTGTCTAAAATATTTATCGTCCATGTTTCACTTCCATACATGGCCACTCTCCATACAAATACTTTCAGAAACGACTTCCTGACATTCGATGTTAACAAATTTCTCTTCTTCAGAAACGCTTCCCTTCCCATAGCCAGTCTACATTTTATATCCTCTCTGCTTCGACCATCATCAGTTATTTTGCTCCCCAAATAACAAAACTCCTTTAGTACTTTAAGTGTCTCATTTCCTAATCTAATACCCTCAACATCACCCAACTTAATTCGACTACATTCCATTATTCTCGTTTTTCTTTTGTTGATGTTCATCTTATATCCTCCATTCAAGACACTATCCATTCCGTTCAACTGCTCTTCCAAGTCCTTTCCTGTCTCTGACAGAATTACAATGTCATCGGCGAACCTCAAAGGTATTATTTCTTCTCCATGGATTTTAATACCTACTCCGAATTTTTCTTTTGTTTCCTTCACTGCTTGCTCGATATACAGATTGAATAACATCGGGGAGAGGCTGCAACCCTGTCCCACTCCCTTCCCAACCGCTGCTTCCCTTTCATGCCCCTCGACTCTTATAACTGCCATTTGGTTTCTATACAAATTGTAAATAGCCTTTCGCTCCCTATATTTTACCCCTGCCACCTAAAGAATTTGAAAGAGAGTATTCCAGTCAACATTGTCAAAAGCTTTCTCTAAGTCTACAAATGCTAGAATCTTAGGTTTGCCTTTCCTTAATCTAGCCTCTAAGATAAGCCGTAGGGTCAGTATTGCCTCACGCCTTCCAATATTTCTACGGAATCCAAACTGATCTTCCCCAAGGTCGGCTTCTACTAGTTTTTCCATTCGTCTGTAAAGAATTCGCGTTAGTATTTTGCAGCGGTGACTTATTAAACTGATAGTTCGGTAATTTTCACATCTGTCAACACCTGCTTTCTTTGGGATTGGAATTATTATATTCTTCTTGAAGTCTGAGGGTATTTCGCCTGTCTCATACATCTTGCTCACCAGATGGTAGAGTTTTGTCAGGACTGGCTCTCCCAAGGCCGTCAGTAGTTCTAATGGAATGTTGTCTACTCTCGGGGCCTTATTTCGACTCAGGTCTTTCAGTGCTCTGTCAAACTCTTCACGCAATATCATATCTCCCATTTCATCTTCATCTACATCCTCTTCCATTTCCATAATATTGTCCTCAAGTACATCGCCCTTGTATAGACCCTCTATATACTCCTTCCACCTTTATGCTTTCCCTTCTTTGCTTAGAACTGGGTTTCCATCTGAGCTCTTGATATTCATACAAGTGGCTCTCTTTTCTCCAAAGGTCTCTTTAATTTTCCTGTAGGCAGTATCTATCTTACCCCTAGTGAGATAAGCCTTTACATCCTAACATTTGTCCTCTAGCCATCCCTGCTTAGCCATTTTGCACTTCCTGTCGATCTCATTCTTGAGACGTTTGTATTCCTTTTTGCATGCTTCATTTACTGTGTTTTTATATTTTCTCCTATCATCAATTAAATTCAATATTTCTTCTGTTAGCCAAGGATTTCTACTAGCCCTCGTCTTTTTACCTACTTGATCTTCTGCAGCCTTCACTACTTCATCTCTCAAAGCTACTCATTCTTCTTCTACTGTATTTCTTTCCCCCATTCCTGTCAATTGTTCCTTTATGCTCCCCCTGAAACTCTGTACAACCTCTGGTTTAGTCAGTTTATCTAGGTCCCATCTCCTTAAATTCCCACCTTTTTGCAGTTTCTTCAGTTTTAATCTACATGGACCGTATTTCCTTGCAAAAGTGGGCTACTTCCTCTGAATAGAAGACATGCCTGTCACCGTGGTGCGAAGTACCGGAGGGAGCGTAGATGTCAACGAGGCGGACGGCGCCAAGTGTGAGCGCGATGCCTCGCCCGTTCGGCATGTATGTCACATCCATCGCTTCCATGCCATTTCGGAGAAGGATGGCCGTTCCTCCTGCACCGTCACCGGAGGATAGGCTGTAGGTGGTCTAGCCATATAGGTCTAAACACAGCTTGGGACGGATCTCCTGGAGAAGGGCAATGTCCAAGTCTGCCGCTCTGATCATGTCGTATAACATGTAGTTCATGACAGGGCGTGCACACCATTGACACTGAATGTTCCCACACAGTTTGTCTGAGACATATCAAGTGGTGGGGATAGCGTGCTGGCGCAAGCCCACTTTGAGCTCGCACACCATACAGCCATCCAGCTGAATGATGTGCATTGCTGTGCCGTACGATCCCCTGACTGGCAGAGCCCTCTGGGCTCACTGTCAGCCATGGGCTCCGTAGGAGGTGTCGATGTGTACTGTGCATCATCGGCCTCCATGTCATCTGCCCAATCCTCAAGAGAGGATTGAGGATAGTTACTATTAAAATCGGTCTTGATCACAATTTTATTCTGGCAACCGGATTCGACCACGCCTGTGGTCATTTCCAGACCTAAAAGTCAAATACAAAGTCTGATCAGAGGGATACATACATTAAAGAAAATTATAGAAAACAACAGAGTTATGAAACGATGAATTACCAAAATGCTGTATGAGCAGCAGCCTCCTTCTGGCGGTAAACCACTGCTAGATAGAGCAGTGCACGTCTTACTTATGTACTGGAGGCTCTGCCCACTTTTGAAAGAGTGACGTCATCACTAACCAATGGATTAAAAGTCTAATAACAATGTTTATTTCTGTCTCGCTTTAAGACTTCATAATGTATATTCAGATCCTTCTAATATTCTGACCGACGGCTTGTACTTTTGTATTTTAAATTCCTTCTACTTTCTGACTAATGGTATATAAACACTTTATGTTTCTATATTTGTTTCATAAACATTTTTATGTACTTATGTGCAAGTGATCTTATTCTATGATAACATAGTCTGTCTCATAACTTTTAGCCACTCTCCATTTTATCCCTTTCCTTTACATTTTACAAAGTAACAAAAGTTACTATAAACTGTTACTATATATATAATTTTGTGCATATATTTTATTGACCAATAATGGATGTCACCTGCTTCAGTGTTTGTCACAGGTACCTGTTAATTCCGTACCTTACACTGTCATTGTTTTATTCTTAGTCTTCTAGTACTATGTTTCATACTTTAACTATATTCTTGTTTATAAGACTGGCATGTAAAGTAAAACATAGCAATGCCGTTAAATTTTGTCACGTGGAAAATTTGCAATGCTGTGTGGAGCGACATAGTCAGTATTTTAAGAATATGCACAAGTACTGTGCCCTCTCGATTACTTTCTTTCTCAGTTGTCGTCTGCAATAACTAATTATTAGCTATCGAATAATGTATAAAAATGGATGTCTCTTGTTACATCTTGAAACTGTATCTGTGCAACATTTACTACAACACGTTAGTCAACGACTTTTCCAGCCTTCTTAATGGAGAGCGCCCTGGTAGAGCGCCTATCGTTTCCATAACAACACGCTGCTGTTCATGGTACGTCGTCTGACGTGACAGTGTTTGCCTATCGATATTACAACAACGTCGTTGGAGAGTAACCTGCTGCCGCATTTTTGGAATGGCGTCTATACTGACCATGACAACCAATAGCTTCCAAATGGTTCTCCAACCGGCCCAGAGAGGGCAACCGATGTACTGTCGAATTGACTTTTATTTGTCTCATATGTTTAATATTTTTACACATTTTATCTGTCAATAGCTGTTGATCCAGCTAAGTTCCATGTATTTTTATTTTTATTCTTGTCATTGTTCTTTTAATTACGAAATTTTAATTAGTTATTTGACTTTTAACCCATTGGTTAGCGATGACATCATTCTGTCAAAAGTGGGCGGAGCCTCCAGTACATAAGTAAGACTTGCACTGCTCTATCTAGCAGTGATTTACCACCAGAAGGAGGCTCTTGCTCATACAATATTTTGGTAATTCATCGTTTTATAACTTTGTAGTTTTATATAATTTTCTTTAATGTATGTAGCCCTCTGATCAGGCTTTATATTTGACTTGTAGGTCTGAAGATGACCACAGAAGTGGTCGAAACTGGTTACCAGAATAAATAAATTTGTGATCAAGACTGATTTTAATAGTAACTATTAGTAATAACATTGATCACTGTCTGCTCCCACGATGTATTCAAAAAGGGATTGGAGGTCAGTGGTGGCTCGCTACTTTCGCAAGAGCCCACATCTTGGGAGTCGACCCGATGCGCCTCGTTTTCAGTGCCACCAGATGTAGGAGAGTTTTCCTTATCGCCAGGCGCCTTCTGGTGAATGAGGCCCTTGGAATCCGTTGGAACTGTAGATGCGTCAACGGAGTCGATGTCTTCCTCCAGTCTCACATCCCTGACCCGTTCTTCAGCTGACAATTGGCTCTTCTTGTGTCGCTTGGGTGATTTTTGCATGCGGGAAATTCGAAATTCACTGGAGGGCGGGGCTCGACACGGTCTCAGTAATCGGGAATCCCTATGTCCGATCCCGACGGTGACGGCGGATGGGTGCCAACGACGCCGCGGTGGGCAGAGGCTGCAGGAACCTCTGCACCTTTTGGCTGCGGTGGTGTCGTCGTCGTCGTTGCCGGCGATGACTCTCCAGCGGAGCTCGCAGCGCCTTGAGGTGGTAGCAGCTTTTGATCATCCGTCACATCATGTCCTGCCGTCTCCACATACGCTAGCGGGAGAGAGGATATTATGGATCGTTGAGAAAGTTCATTGCGGGGCACCTGATCGAGTCGGCGCTGCAGACACTCAGTTCTAACATGGCCCTCCAGGCCGCAGCCCGAGCAGGTCCTCGGTTGGGCATCATATATAAAATTTGCGAGGCAGTCGCCAACGAAAACGTTTGTTGGAACGCGCTTCTTAAGTTCTACGTGCACTTGTCGTACCCCGTTAAGGACAGCGTGCATTTCGAATGTATTCAATTTCTCCTCTGTGTGGTTCAGAAATGTACCGAATGGCAGCAGCCGTCGACGACAAGGTTGGCGGGAACTTTGAACGGTAGTTCAAAGATGCCCACGGTACGCACCCCCAGATCAGCATGGTCAACTGCTATCACGTTCACATTATCGTCTGTGTGCCAGAAGCTAAAGCCGTTTGCAGATCGTTGGAGGAGTCTGTCGCAGGCCGCTTCGTCAATCAGTCTGAGGTACGCTGTGCTGGGTACAATAGACAAGTGAATGCCTATCAGTTCTTGCGGTTCTATGTCCATTGTATCTCGAAGAAAGCGTTCAATTTCATGGGCCTTCGGTCTCGTGTGCGATGCGTTGAACGTTTGTTTGACAGTAGCTTGTCGATATGAGAACACCGTGGCGGGTCGGTACCGGTACTATAAGGCAACACAACGACGCAACTGCTCTCTAGCGGGTAAACAACAATGCCTGTGGAGCGCTGCTCGGCGCACCGTGCCCGTCCGTACGGTATCACTGCTGAAAGCCGACTGCGTCCCTAGATTATGGGTCCACCTTTGGCTACACACTAATTAATATAACTTCCGCTAAGGACAAAACCACACAAACACACACACACACACACACACACACACACACACACACACACACACACACACATACCCAAGGGAGCATTCGAACATCCGACGGAGGGAGCCACGCGAATATAACACTTTGTCATTAAATTCACAATGTGTTATTTTGTGAATCTCTGTAGTCTCATCATTATACACAAAATTAGGGTCTATCGAAGAAATGAGTTTTGTAGGTGATGGTGCAGCACTAGTTCCCCTACCGCCTTCCTCAGGATCATAGTCAATGTCTCCTTTAGACTGTGGTCGCATTGTCGACGGTATGTTAGGATACGTCAAGGAAGACTTTTTCTTCTGGGAAATACCATGTGAATAGGGACCTGTCGTACAAAAGTGACAATCATTTACATGGTTTGATGGTTCTCGCCAAATAGTTGGTACAGCAAAGCCCATGGCTGATCTTTTACGATTCAACCACGGTTAAACACTCGAGACACAGTATAGGACATACATGAGAAGCCCTAGAGCTAGTCCCAGTACCGGATTTCACACCCTAAGTACAATATTTACACATTCCTAAAATACGACGTTATTGGCCTCCTTTTGCGTCTTCAGTTTAGCCTGTCTGCAAATGTAGCAGAATTTTTCAGCGCTGTTTACGCTTTTGCAAGGCATACTGGCTCACAGGAATTACAACGACCACACTCACTGACGTCACTTCAGTAACACGGTCTTCCAGCGTATGAATTACACACAGCTTGCAACAGACAAAGTGTGCTTAAATGAAACATGCTCCGCTCCTTCCTTCCTCTTCCCGTTCCCTTGTTCCCTACCAGCCGGAGCTAAAACTGGTGACAAAATACACAGTTATTGTTTCCTGAAACTTCAACACACTTTCTACCATCAGCTGGATCTCAAAGATGGGAATGGATTTTCAATTAATGCTAATAAACTATAATGATAATTAAACTCATCCCCCTTTAATTTGTAAACGAGAGATAATTCGAGTTCTTTATTGTCGTTTTCCTTATCGGGTTTGTCAATATAGTTCAGAAACATACTTTTAATCCCGGTTATACTTTCACTATTGGCTAGTGTTATCGCTCCCTTGCATAACTACTTGGAATATTCATAGTAGAATGAAATTTTCACTCTGCAGCGGGAAATTAAAACTGTGTGCCGGACCGAGATTCGAACTCGGGCCTTTCGCGAGCAAGTGCTCTACAAGCTTTTGTAATCTCATTTCGTTCGTTATTAGTCGTTGTATCTGTTTGAGGAGGGCGTCCAATGAAGCTAGTTCTAGTTCGTCGTTGATCCGTTCATTCAGTTTTTTTTTTTTTTTTTATTACAGAGGGGAGTTAACCCTCTGATCGAAAACCAACTGAGCTACCCAAGCACGTCCTCACCGCTTTAATTCGGCCAGTACCTTTCAAACTTCACAGAAGCTCTCCTGCGGAGCTTGCAGAACTACCACTCATGGAAGTGATGTCCCGAATTAGAGTGTCGGTCCGGCACACAGTATCTGCCAGGAAGTTTCATATTCATAGTAGGCCCTACTTGCTGAGGAACGACCTATATGTCTTATTTGTTTTGTATACTAGTAAGATTATCGTTTTCACTGTATATGTTTACTGTGTGGTGTTTCTACAAGTAAAACTCCAAAGTTAACGCAAAACCCACTTTGCATATTTGTACACATTGTTTCCCATGTACACTCCCTCAACCTTTTACTATCTGTGCATGGAAGTTCGAATTGTTTTTGGGGATACTGTTATAAGTGCGGCTGTGTAAAGGTATCCATTCAGAGTTGAGTTTTATGATGTTTTATTTGCATCAAATACACTGTGTGATCAAAAGAATCCGGATACCTAGCAGAAAATGACTTACAAGTTCGGGGCGCTCTCCATCGGTAATGCTGGTGTTGGCCCACTCTTAGCCTTGATAACAGCTCCCACTCTCGCAGGCATATGTTCAGTCAGGGGGGGAGGGAGGAATGGAGGGATGGCAGCCCATTCTTCACGGAGTGCTGCACTGAGAAGAGGTATTGGTGTCGGTCGGTGAGGCCTGGCACGAAGTCGGCGTTCCAAAACATCACAAAGATGTTCTATAGGATTCAAGTCAGGATTCTGCGCAGGCCAGTCCATTACAGTGATTTTATTGTCGTATAACTACTCCGCCATTGGCCGTACATTATGAGCAGTGCTCGATCGCGTTGAAAGATGTAACAGCCATCCCCGAATTGCTGTTCAGCAGTGGGAAGCAAGAAGGTGCTTAAAACATCGGTGTACGCCTGCGCTGTGATAGTGCCACGCAAAACAGCAAGGGGTGCAAGCCCCCTCCATGAAAAACAAGACCACACCATAACACCACCGTCTCCGAATTTTATTGTTGGCACTACACACGCTGGCAGATGTTCACGTGGCATTCGCCATACGCACACCCTGCCATCGGATCGCCACATTGTATACCGAGATTCGTCACTCCACACAACGTTTTAGCACTGTTCACTCGTCCAATGTTTACGCTCTGAACACCAAGCGAGGCGTCGTTTGGCATTTACCGGCCAGTTGTGTGGCTTCTGAACAGTCGCTCGACCACGAAATCCAAGTTTTCTCATCTCCCGCTTAACTGTCATAGAACTTTCAGTGGATCGTGATGCAGTCTGGAATTCCTGTGTGATGGTCTGGATAGATGGCTGTCTATTACACATTACGACCCTCTTCAACTGTCGGCGGTCTCTGTCAGTCAACAGACGAGGTCGGCCTGTACGCTTTTGTGTTGTACGTGTCCCTTCACTATCACATCGGTAACGGTGAACCTAGGGATGTTTAGGAGTGTGGAAATCTCACGTACGTACATATGACACAAGTAACACCCAATCACCTGATGACGTTCTAAGTCCGTGAGTTCCAGGGAGCGCCCCATTCTGCTCTCTCACGATGTCTAATGACTACTGACATCGCTGATAAGGAGTACCTGGCTGTAGGTGACAGCACAATCCACCTAATATGAAAATCGTATGTTTTTGGGGGTGTCCGGGTACTTTTGATCACATAGTGTATGATGCACCCACTTTGGGCTCCGCTATTAGCTCAAGTGCCTTCGGTCAGTCGGGTTTCAGCAGTGTTTCTCGTTGGTACGCTGTTCATCTCTTTTCTCTTTGCGTTTGTCCCACCTAGTACGGTGTCCGCTTTTCTGGATTTTGCAAATTTTACTTTTTTGTTTAAATCTGTGGCCGTATACCT
This sequence comes from Schistocerca americana, assembly GCF_021461395.2. Taxonomy (NCBI): domain Eukaryota; kingdom Metazoa; phylum Arthropoda; class Insecta; order Orthoptera; family Acrididae; genus Schistocerca; species Schistocerca americana. The sequence continues at coordinate 223,141,209 of NC_060120.1, read as the reverse complement.
TTCCTCAAGGCAAATTAAGCAACACAAGTCATGTAATCTTTTTTTCTGCGTGCTATCGTATTTTAACTGGCTGTACATCGTATTCTATGAGGTGGAATTTGGGGCCAGACCGGGATTTGTAAGTTTAAAATGACGACAAAGACACCCGACATTCTGCTTGTTGGACAAAGACTCTTCCACTCAGGCTGTTTAAGTCCTCTATTGACATCGCACAACCGGTTTCACGGTCTTAAAATGCATCATGTCACCTGGTGGTGCATTTTAAGAGTGCGAAACTGGTAGTTATTTTAATAGCCAGAACGGAAGACATCTTACTGAAGCCCAGAATTTGCCTAAATGAGCGTAGATTCGGAGCAGTAAATTTCATTACAACAGCAGTTAATATACGAGCAGAAAGAATAACTGTAGATCAGATATAATTATTTGTTTGATCTGTTGCTATTTCAGACCTTCTTCTTCTCCTTTCACTTCCTGTTCTAGCAGGAGCACTCCCCGTGCCTCAAACTAGGACGCTGCGTGCTGCTCTACAGATGTACGAGCAGGTCATTGGAGGAAAGTTCATACATAGTCCAATCTTAGAATCTTTACAGTGCAGAACTGACAGCCGTAGTTGTTTGCATAATGGACCTGCCGTGTATGGGTCTTTCCTAGTTGGTGGGCAGATCTGTTCGACTCTTCAGTGACTATAGATTGGCATTTCAGCGTAAATGGTTGTGTTTCACCTAATTTTCGATAGTACTTTATTTCATTTTTCTACTTTTTATTTAACTTACGACGGGAATCAAGCTATTCTATAGCAATTTCGGCTGTAATAGATCAGGTTTTTCCGTTTCACACACGGAAATTCTAAAACCATTTGGGAGAAGACACAACAGAACGATTATTCACGTTGGTGTGTAGAATGTATGGGCCGTGAGCTATACCATCATCAACAAAATTCCCAAGACAGTATGAATTGTTAAGTGCGAGAATTACCGCACAACGAAGATATCAGCTCATGCATCCTGGTTCCTGACAAGCAAAATATACAGGAGATTGGAAAAAAATTTAGATCTGTTAGATGACGATCAGTTTGTTGTTAGGTAAGGTAAAGGCTGCAGAGAGGCAGTTCTGACGTTGTGGTTTATAATGGAGGGAAGACTGAATAGAAATCAAGCAATGTTTATAAGATTTGCCGACCTGGAGAAAACATTCTACAATGTCAAATGTTGCAAGGTGTTTGAAATCCCAAGAGAAATGGAGCTAAGACGTAGGGAAAGACGGGCAATATAAAATATGTGCAAGAACAATAAGAGTGGAAGACCGAGAATGAAGTGCACGCATTAAAAACGGTGTAGACAGGGATGTAGTCTTTCGCTCTTATTGTTCAACGTACACGTCGAAGAAGCACTGACGGAAAAAAACAAAGGTTCATGACTGGAATAAAAATCGAGGTGAAAGGATATCAATGATAACATTAGCTGATGACTTTGCTGTATTCAGTGACCGTGAAGAATAATTACAGGATCCGGTGAATGGAAGGAACCTAATGAATACAGAATATGGGCTGAGAGTAAATCGAAGAAAGACGAACGTAATGAGAAGTAGCAGGAATGAGAACAGCGAGAAACTTACCATAACTGATGATCACGAAGTAGATGAAGTTAAGGAATTCTGCTGCCTAGGCGAAAAAATAATCCATATCGGACGGAACAAGGAGGATGTAAACAAGAGACTGTTGTTGTTAATATTGTTGTGGTCTTCAGTCCAGAGACTGGTTTGATGCAGCTCTCCATGCTACTCTATCCTATGCTAGTTTCTTCATCTGCGAGTAACTATCGCACCCTATCTCCTTCTGAACCTGTGTAGTGTATTCATCTCTTGGTCTCCCTCTACGATTTTTACCCTCCACGCTGCCCTCCAGTACTAAATTGGTGATCACTTGATGCCTCACAACATGTCCTACTTAACGATCCCTTCTTCTGCTCAAGTTGTGCCACAAATTCCTCTTCTCACAAATTCTATTCACTACCTCGCCATTAGTTACGTGATCTGCCCATCTAATCTTCAGCATTCTTGTGTACCACCAAATTTCTAAAGCTTATATTCTCTTCTTGTCTAAATTATATATCGTCCATGTTTCACATCCATACATGGCTACACTCTATACAAATACTGTTAGAAAAGACTTCCTGACACTTAAATCTATATTCTATGTTAAAAAATTACCCTTCTTCAGAAACTTTTTCTTGCCATTGCCAGTTAACTACTGATAACGACGTCCTGAGTAGCCGACTTTCGGAGATCCGAATGGGGGACTATTTTACCTCCGGAATATTTTACCCAAGTGGACGCCATCATCATTTAACCGTACAGTAAAGCTGCATGCCCTCGGGAAAAATTACAGCTGAAGCTTCCCCTTGCTTTCAGCCATTCGCAGCGCCAGCACAGCAAGGCCGTTTTGGTTAATGTTACAAGGCCAGATTAGTCAATCATCCAGACTGTTGCCCCTCTTCAGGAACCACCAGTTTGTCTGGTCTCTCAACATATACCCCTCCGTTGTGGTTGCACCTACGGTAAGGCTGTTTGTATCGCTGAGGCACGCAAGCCTCCCCCCCCCCCCCCCCCCCCCCAACGGTAAGGTCCATGGTTCGTGGGGGAAAAAGAGACTAGAACTGGCAAACTGGGCTTTTTTTGCCTATTATTAACAGACGTAGCACTGGCAAATTTGGCGTTTCTGCCTACTAGTATCAAACGTAGGTCTTAATTTTATGTAGAAATTTCTGGGAGAGTACGTTAGAAGCACAACATTTTATGGCAGTGAGACATGAACTGTGGGAAGCTGGAACAGAAGAGAGTGGAAGAATTCGAGATGCGGTACTATAGAAATATGTGGAAAATTAGGTGGAATGGTAAGGAAAGGAATGAAGAGGTTCTCCTCAGAATAGGAATAAATGGAAAACACTGACAAGGACAGGGCAATAGGACAACTGTTAAGATAGCAGGGAATAACTACCGAGGCACAAGAGGAAGTCTTAGAGAGTAAAAGCTGTAGGGAAAGAGAGAAATTGGAATACATCCAGCAAATAACTGAAGACATACGCTGCGATTGCTAGTCTGAGATGAGAAGGTTGACATAGGAGAGAAATTCGTGGTGGGCCTGATCAGCCGAGTCAGAAGGCTAACGACTCAAACAAAGAAAGGAAATTGACTTGCTTCTGTAATTTATATACTTTTGTACTTCGTAATTGATATAGTTGATTCCATCTAAGAGTGTTAATATTTTCCTGCCTAAGAGTTTAGATATGTGCTGAGCTCTGTTGGTGGTGGGGAAGGGAGGGGATGGATGGGGAGAGGGTGGTGGGCTGTTGTTAGCTGATATCGGATCTTGTTCGGGGCTATAGTTCTAAAAAACTTCAGACCAAATGACTTTGGATACTATCTTCAAACCGAACAGTTCTTGTCGTGCTTAGAAACTATGCTCTGCTGTTTGCATACTAAGCGAGAGCCTCTGGGAACGAGATTAAGCGGGGTCTGTGTTTCGCACGCCGTAATCGGAATTATGATTTATGAACCTAAAGGCCTTCATCTCGTCCCCCCCCCCCCCCCCCCCCCCCCGCCCCAGGCAAGTGGCTTCCTCTGGTGGCCGGCAAAGATGGCGGTCCGCCCGGGGCGCTGGTCCATAAAGCAGGCCGGAGTCTCCTTTATACAAACACGTCCCGATACCCGGTGCGTGGGCGGTCTGTTTACGAGCCCACGGGTGTGATTAATACGGTTTACGGACCGGCAAGTGCGCGGTCGGATATTAGCGAGCGCTGCGAAGTACCCCCTGAGGGCCTCTGGCGGTGGAAGCAACCGACAAGTGTCCGTGGCGCAGGTCGCGGCGCTACGGTGGCCACGTCTCTGACAAAAGGGGGCGAACAGAAACGAGGCACTAGAAAGAGGAGCGGCGGGCAGAAAACTTGATTGTTGTGAACTTCTTTTCTGAAAGCTACCTGTGGCAGTTGGAGAGCTGAGAATGTCAGATTTCTCAGCAAACCAAATGTCACCTGCATAATACACTCCTGGAAATTGAAATAAGAACACCGTGAATTCATTGTCCCAGGAAGGGGAAACTTTATTGACACATTCCTGGGGTCAGATACATCACATGATCACACTGACAGAACCACAGGCACATAGACACAGGCTACAGAGCATGCACAATGTCGGCACTAGTACAGTGTATATCCACCTTTCGCAGCAATGCAGGCTGCTATTCTCCCATGGAGACGATCGTAGAGATGCTGGATGTAGTCCTGTGGAACGGCTTGCCATGCCATTTCCACCTGGCGCCTCAGTTGGACCAGCGTTCGTGCTGGACGTGCAGACCGCGTGAGACGACGCTTCATCCAGTCCCAAACATGCTCAATGGGGGACAGATCCGGAGATCTTGCTGGCCAGGGTAGTTGACTTACACCTTCTAGAGCACGTTGGGTGGCACGGGATACATGCGGACGTGCATTGTCCTGTTGGAACAGCAATTTCCCTTGCCGGTCTAGGAATGGTAGAACGATGGGTTCGATGACGGTTCGGATGTACCGTGCACTATTCAGTGTCCCCTCGACGATCACCAGTGGTGTACGGCCAGTGTAGGAGATCGCTCCCCACACCATGATGCCGGGTGTTGGCCCTGTGTGCCTCGGTCGTATGCAGTCCTGATTGTGGCGCTCACCTGCACGGCGCCAAACACGCATACGACCATCATTGGCACCAAGGCAGAAGCGACTCTCATCGCTGAAGACGACACGTCTCCATTCGTCCCTCCATTCACGCCTGTCGCGACACCACTGGAGGCGGGCTGCACGATGTTGGGGCGTGAGCGGAAGACGGCCTAACGGTGTGCGGGACCGTAGCCCAGCTTCATGGAGACGGTTGCGAATGGTCCTCGCCGATACCCCAGGAGCAACAGTGTCCCTAATTTGCTGGGAAGTGGCGGTGCGGTCACCTACGGCACTGCGTAGGATCCTACGGTCTTGGCGTGCATCCGTGCGTCGCTGCGGTCCGGTCCCAGGTCGACGGGCACGTGCACCTTCCGCCGACCACTGGCGACAACATCGATGTACTGTGGAGACCTCACGCCCCACGTGTTGAGCAATTCGGCGGTACGTCCACCCGGCCTCCCGCATGCCCACTATACGCCCTCGCTCAAAGTCCGTCAACTGCACATACGGTTCACGTCCACGCTGTCGCGGCATGCTACCAGTGTTAAAGACTGCGATGGAGCTACGTATGCCACGGCAAACTGGCTGACACTGACGGCGGCGGTGCACAAATGCTGCGCAGCTAGCGCCATTCGACGGCCAACACCGCGGTTCCTGGAGTGTCCGCTGTGCCGTGCGTGTGATCATTGCTTGTACAGCCCTCTCGCAGTGTCCGGAGCAAGTATGGTGGGTCTGACACACCGGTGTCAATGTGTTCTTTTTTCCATTTCCAGGAGTGTATAAATAGCTGTCTTCCGCAGCCGGTATCATTCATTAAAGTTCTACTGCAGTGTCATCTTATGCAATACTTACACTCTTAACACAGCCAACGAAACCGAGGGTTCGGCTGTGCTTATACCTAAAAATTTCATCACTCATCGAATTAATGTACGAGGGTTGGAACTTTAATAGTGGCAACTATTTATTTACAGCTCGTACAAAATAGATACATCTTTCAAAGTTTTACTGGCCTTCAAAGTACCCACCAGCATTGTGTATAACCCGTTGCCACAGATGTGGAGGTCGTAGGATACTCTTAGCAGTGCCTGTTGTGTTGACAGTTCGAGCGGTGCGGTATATTGCCCATCGAATTTGTAGCAGCTCTGAAGCGAATGCCGTCAAGTGTTTCCTTCAGTTTCGAAATCGAACTCACCAGGGCTTGAGTCAGGGGATTGCAGTAGGTGGTATAGCACTTAGCAGTCCTATTAGTCAAACAAATCAGTAATAGCTTGCACTGTAGGTGCTTGAGCATTGTCCTGCAAAATGATGATCAGGTGCTGCAGAGAGTCTCACCACTTCGGTCTCTAAGCTGGTCGTAGGCTGTGTTTCAAAAATGAACAGCATAGAGACCGAAGTGATTAGACTTCCTGCACGTCCTGACCGTCATTTTGCAGAACAATGCTCAATCACGTACAGTGCAAGCTGTTACTGGTTTGTTTGACTGGTGGAGTTGCTAAGTGCTGTAACACCTACTGCAGTCCCTTGACTTAAGCCCTCGTGAGTTCCATTTCTAAACTGGAGGAAACACTTGACGGCACTCGCTTCAGAGCTGCTACAAAATCGATGGGCAATATACCGTACTGCTCGAACTGTCAACACAACTGGCACTGCTAAGAGTGACCTACGACCTCCACATCGCCGGCAACGGGTTATACACAATGCTGGTGACTACTTTGAAGGTCAGTAAAACTTTGAAAGATGTTTATATTTTGTACGAGCTGTAAATAAATAAGTGCCACTGTTAAAGTTCCAACCCTCGTAATAGGGCTCTTATTTTCAATTACAGCACAAATGCCGAAGGTCCGATACTGACACAGGCGATGACATAATAGAAAAGTCAGACTGCTCAATAGTGGAAAGGCAACTGGGATGGAAGAGATATCTATGAGACTATGCGGGAAACTTCCTCTCCTTCTAATAGCAGTTTATCGTAGGTCAATGGAGCAACGTGGATTCCTTGATATTTAAAGGAAAGAGAGATTGTCAGCCAGACGCGCTTAATTAAAGGTCCACTGCAGAGCCGTTTCGCTGACGTCAGTCTGTAATAAAATTACGGGTCATGTTTTGTGCTCACACATTATGATGTTCTTGGAAAACGAAGTCCTCGTCTGTAAAAATGCGCGTGTATTGCGCAAAAAGTGTTCTCGATGACTCAGCTCGCTCTGTGACTGAAGAGGTCCTGAGCCCCGTAGCCAAATTCGCTCGGTTTGATGCCATGCTTCTCTGTTTACAGAATGCATGAGATACAGTTCCGCACGGTCGTTTAGTGAATAAAATACATGCTCACTTTGTGGTTGGATACAGGACTTACTTGGAGACAGTACTCAACATGTCGCACTTAACTGAAAGAAATCGACAAATGTAAAGGGAATTTCACGAGGTCCGAAGAGAGTATCATAGAGCCGTTACTTTTAAAATTTTAACAATGGACTGTTCAGTTGCTTCTTGATAGATTATTTTATATAGTATGTATGAAAAAATAACAAAAAACACATTTGTTTAATATTCTACAGCGTTTAATATTTTACCAACCAGTTTCCGGTTCTTACACCATCGTCAGGTATAAATAAATATGTGTGCCAGTGAAATTTTTGTGGGATGATAGATTTTAAAATAGTGTAGGTACACAGTCTCTCTGTTTCAAAAGACGGCAATTCTTAATACTTGATTTAGTCCTAATTCAAACATTAACAACTGTCATCTTTGAAAACCGAGATTCTCTGTAGATGCTCTACTTTGAAATCTATGATCCAGTAAAAATTTCGCAGCCATGCGTATCTGTCTTTGTACCTGACGATGAAGTAACAGATGGAAACCGATTTCTGAAGTAATAAATATTGTGGAGTCTTACACCAGCGTCGTGTTTTGTGATTTACAACATACCATCGTGAGGTGCGTGGCAGAGCGTGCGTCCCACTTTACCAGTTATTACAGTCTCTTCCCGTTACATTCATGCATGAAAAGTGGGAAGATTGATTTTTTAAATATCTCTGTGCGTGCAGTAATTATTCTGATATTTCCTCGCGATGCCTAGTACGTAGCGGATTTGTAGTATATTCCTAGAGTCACCATGTGAAACCGGCTCATGAAAGTTTGTTAATCAACTTTCTCGGGATAGTTTACGTCTATCTTCAAGAGCCTTCCACTTCAGTTCCTTCAGTATCACTCTCCCACGGATCAGACAAACCTGTGACCATTCGTGCTGCCATTCTTTGTATACGTTCAATATCCTCTGTTAGTCCTACTTGGTATGGGTCCCACACACTTGAACAATATTCTAGAATTAGTCGCTCAAGTGATTTGTAAGCAGTCTCTTTTTGTGGTCTGATTGCACTTCTCCTGTATCCCATCAATAAACTGGAGTCTGCCACCTGATTTACACAGGACTGAGCCAATGCGATCATTCCATCCATATATTTACATATATCCATATATTTGTGTGAGCGACTCATTGATAATATAGTCATAGGAAACAACTTTTTTTGTATGAATGATTGTTTGATACTATAGTTGTATGATACAACGTTTTTTTTTTTGGTTTTGTGAAGTGCACAATTTTACATTTCTGAAAATTTAAAGTAAGTTGCCAATATTTACATCACTTTAAAATCTTAACAAGATCTGACTGAATATTTATGCAGCTTCGTACAGATAGTAGTTCATTATAGGTTACTGCATCCTCTGTAGAAAATCAGGGGTTAGTATTAATATTGTCTGTGAGGTCTTAATAGACAACATGAACAGTAAGGGTCCCAACACGTCCTGGGTCACACCTGAAGTTACTTCTACATCTGACAATGACTTACCAACCGAAATAACATGTTGCGTCCTCCCTACCAACAAATTATCAATCCAGCCACAAATTTCACTTGATACTTCAACAACTCCAACAATTTTCCTGTTCCTGTTGTAGTACACCGTGTAAAACAATGTCACAAAAAATTAATTCACTTACAGCCAAGCGGAAGTATAACGGCCCCTGTAGTGTTTATATAAGGATTTATCACTTCAACAATCGCTCAGATATATAAAAAAGAGATATTGACATATCCGCTTCGGCAAATATTTTCCGTCTTCAGATGTGGTTAATCACAAAAAGCTTCCTCCGGATTAATCAATATAGTTAGGCGTTTTGAACACCGTATACTGTAACATTTAACGTTTCAGTGATAAAACTTTTATCACGTGACGATATGATGTACGTTCGTTGAAATGCTGACTGACTTTATGATGTTAAAACTGCCAAACTTTATTTATTTATCTGTATGTTGTAGATTTCTAAATATTTTAATACACCTAAGCGATCATCCTGGTAACAAATTATCAGAAAAATATATTTAATTATTATTGTTTATCGTATAACCTGGTTATTCATTAATGTTACTTTTAAACAGGCTTAATGGTTCTATGTTATTTGTTATACACTCCTGGAAATGGAAAAAAGAACACATTGACACCGGTGTGTCAGACCCACCATACTTGCTCCGGACACTGCGAGAGGGCTGTACAAGCAATGATCACACGCACGGCACAGCGGACACACCAGGAACCGCGGTGTTGGCCGTCGAATGGCGCTAGCTGCGCAGCATTTGTGCACCGCCGCCGTCAGTGTCAGCCAGTTTTCCGTGGCATACGGAGCTCCATCGCAGTCTTTAACACTGGTAGCACGCCGCGACAGCGTGGACGTGAACCGTATGTGCAGTTGACGGACTTTGAGCGAGGGCGTGTAGTGGGCATGCGGGAGGCCGGGTGGACGTACCGCCGAATTGCTCAACACGTGGGGCGTGAGGTCTCCACAGTACATCGATGTTGTCGCCAGTGGTCGGCGGAAGGTGCACGTGCCCGTCGACCTGGGACCGGACCGCAGCGACGCACGGATGCACGCCAAGACTGTAGGATCCTACGCAGTGCCGTAGGGGACCGCACCGCCACTTCCCAGCAAATTAGGGACACTGTTGCTCCTGGGGTATCGGCGAGGACCATTCGCAACCGTCTCCATGAAGCTGGGCTACGGTCCCACACACCGTTAGGCCGTCTTCCGCTCACGCCCCAACATCGTGCAGCCCGCCTCCAGTGGTGTCGCGACAGGCGTGAATGGAGGGACGAATGGAGACGTGTCGCCTTCAGCGATGAGAGTCGCTTCTGCCTTGGTGCCAATGATGGTCGTATGCGTGTTTGGCGCCGTGCAGGTGAGCGCCACAATCAGGACTGCATACGACCGAGGCACACAGGGCCAACACCCGGCATCATGGTGTGGGGAGCGATCTCCTACACTTGCCGTACACCACTGGTGATCGTCGAGGGGACACTGAATAGTGCACGGTACATCCAAACCGTCATCGAACCCATCGTTCTACCATTCCTAGACCGGCAAGGGAACTTGCTGTTCCAACAGGACAATGCACGTCCGCATGTATCCCGTGCCACCCAACGTGCTCTAGAAGGTGTAAGTCAACTACCCTGGCCAGCAAGATCTCCGGATCTGTCCCCCATTGAGCATGTTTGGGACTGGATGAAGCGTCGTCTCACGCGGTCTGCACGTCCAGCACGAACGCTGGTCCAACTGAGGCGCCAGGTGGAAATGGCATGGCAAGCCGTTCCACAGGACTACATCCAGCATCTCTACGATCGTCTCCATGGGAGAATAGCAGCCTGCATTGCTGCGAAAGGTGGATATACACTGTACTAGTGCCGACATTGTGCATGCTCTGTTGCCTGTGTCTATGTGCCTGTGGTTCTGTCAGTGTGATCATGTGATGTATCTGACCCCAGGAATGTGTTAATAAAGTTTCCCCTTCCTGGGACAATGAATTCACGGTGTTCTTATTTCAATTTCCAGGAGTGTAGTATGTTATGAAAGCAAAATTAACAGAATTTTCTGTCGGTTTAACATTAAAATTGACTCATGAGTATTATCACATTTCATTATTATTGTAACAACTTGTAACAAAGACGTTGCCAGGATTTTGTCAAAGAGGGGAGAATCCAATAGAGGACCTTAAAAAAACGTGTTTTTCATTTAACCTTAAAATTTCCGTAAAGAACGACAAACCATATTATTCGACAACGATCACGAAGTTTTCACCAAGCGCAGATATAATATTCTTACATAGGAGTGCTGTATGTTTGCAAACCTCTAAAAAGTAATAATGCTCAAATTTCCCTCCAGCCTCCAAGGTGATTTTACGCTCTTCTTTCAGGCTACATATGAGGTAAGGAAGTAATCAGGAACAGACTAATTTTTTGTGACACCCTGATTATTACCGACAGGGCTTCTGGAATAAACTCTGTTCGACAGAAGAGCTTGAAGAATTGTTGGTGGCGCAGTTGCAAGGAATCCGGAATTATTCAGCCTTATACTTCCACAGATTTCCTCATTTAATTAGGCAACACCGACTTGTGGCGGTTTAAGAAATTTTTCTGCATTAAAGAATATCCAGCTGACAAATGCATGAGCCTAAATGAGGAGAATTTGGATTATTATTTATTTATCATATGGCTTTTAATTTCGGGACTCTAGGGAGACTCTCGGCTCGCCTTTTATGCATTTCTTTTCATCCAAGCAGAGGGGGTATGTCGATAGGGGAAATGGAATCTACCAACAGAGAAAAGTATTCGGAAGGAATTGGCTTTTGCCTATAGTAAGGACCAGCACCAGCATTTGCCTAAATTGAAAGTGGGAAACAACAGAATCGTTTTCAAGGTTTCTGGCGGGTGGATTTTAAACAACTCGCGTCCCGAATCCAGGGATTACTAGGTGGCCCATCGCGCAGAGTTACCCCAAGTCGGTGGAAATTTTGGCAAAACTGGTTGTTGTACATTGTTTTAAGATAAAAGAAAATGCATCGCAAAAAGATTGAATTCTGACAATGCAAGTTTTTCGATAATTATGCACCTTTAGTCATTTGTCAGCGTATGAATGCACGTACATTTTAAGACTAAACTGTGCATGGAATTTTTGGGTTCAATTGTTACAGATTTGGTACGAAAGGGGTAGGGAAGGATACAGAGCGCAGTCGGCTCGGACGAATTCAAGCAGCCCGCTGAAAAAATCTTTTCGAATCGAACGAACTATAGAACGTGTTGTCATCCCGTACATCTTCTGTTTTCCACAAACCCTGCACCATCGTTCCGTAGAGAAACTGTAATGATATTTACCGCTCCACTGCTTTATGGAATACTGAAATATGGCAATCCCAAAGTTCTACCAGCACCTAACAACGCATCTAGTGCAAACATTAAACTGCTATAGATAGGTAATTAGGCTATTACATAGCGCGTACGTATTTTTAACTTACCTTAACGATATCAGAAGAATCAAAATCGATTTTCATCTCCTTTCTTGTTACAAACTGGTCCATAATTAGAAACTATCACAACAGCACAGAGCTAAAAAACAATAAACAGTAGCACTCACATGAACTGCTTAACGAAACAACATAAATCAAACAATATCAACAATAGGTCTTGGCTAGAACGGAGATGTCCAACAGCTGAAGTACTACGAATGTTTAAATAGTTTAAATCTATTGTTTTCCTTGCTGATTGTCGATAGTGCGTGTCTCTCTTTCGACGTATGACTGTAAATCAAAATATCTTTCAGTTGCGCTACACGGCAGCTAGGTCGTGTGTAGTTCCGTTTAAGTGACAGGGAGGGTCCGGACCCCTTCCACCTCCCCACTCTCCCTCTTTAGCTACGGCACCATCGGTTATTTGTATGTAGTAAGTGTGCAGCAGATTCGGGCCATGGAGTGAAAGTACCGATAATTGTGGGGGCCCAAGTATCTTTTCGTAGGAAGAACCATTGTATTACGAAAACAAAGCTGAAATATAGCCAAAGTCTCCCTATACACAACAAATATACACGTATTAAGATACAAAAACAACAAAAATAAGATATGATGAAAAGCAAAAATTTGGGCTATTAAATAATTAAAGAAACAGAAGCAAATTATCGCGTCACTCATTCCACACTAGCGTAATAAAATAAAATAAAGTACATAGTCATTTGAGTGTAGCCACTGACAGACGACACTTTCAGCTAATTCATTGTAACCTTTGATAATGTAGAGGACTCTTAGTTAAACAATAGCGACGATTTGAACACAATCGGCCTGAAAATGACGCTGCAGCCGCTCCTGGGGGGCAAGAACTTCGGACGGAACGCCTAACACAATACAGCGCGGTAACAGGACGTCCTAATTCACAGGAGGACTAAAACGACATCAAAGGATAAAACGTCTAGCACAGCTTGGACGCCATTCAGAACTTAACTCAGCTGTAGTGACAACGGATAATAACCACAAAGTACGCGCAGAGCGTTCGGAACAACCGCGGTTAGAAGAAAATGCTACAGCCGTTGTTATTGGTCGGCGCACACCACGGACAGAGAGCCAGACGCGGCGCAGACGGCAGAGGGAACGCCTAGCACAACGTAAGCATAAATACCGGACTCGTCCCACACTGGAAGCAGTATCAGACAGCACCTGAAGAAGACTGCGAGTCACGCAGTTGAAATATCGTGCAGGAAAGACGCGAATAACCCGCAGAAACCAGATTAATCAACATGACAATAGTGTTTCAATTTGTGAATCGAAAGTACAAAAGCACAGACATTGCCCGCGGTCTTTGACCATAATTATTCTGCGTGCACCAGGAGCAAAACCGACCGGTACTCTCCCGTCGGGATTCCTCAGTACAGTAGGCCCCACTCTCTCTCTGCGTTTTCTTCCCAACTCGACGGCCACCGGGCTGGACCTTCCTGTTGCTCGCTCATCTTGGGATACCTTACAAGCTGCCAAACGTTTTCCTCGCTTCCCAACCCCCAGTGTTGAACTCGTCTCACTGCCCAGATGTCCAGCTTGCCCCGCTGCTCCTTGCAGGACTGGATGTGGTGCTAGCTTCGGCGCTTTCGATGTCTTCAGAGCCTGTATGCCGCAGCAAGAACACTACCTGTGATTTTGACGCCACCTGCTAAGCGAGCATGGACCTCCAGCGGGCCGCGATTATCACAGCATGCATGCTGAGAGGACCTTCCTAGGAACTCAGCGCACAGAATAAAGTAATATTAATCCTTTCCTTTAGTGCTACGTGATATTTGTAGGTGAACAATGATTAAGTCTGTAGTAAAGGTAAAGCATACCTTCACATTAAATTTCAGTTCTGACTAGTACTGAACGAGGTGGCGCAGTAGTTAGCTTTCTGGACTCGCATACGGAAGGACAACGGTTCAATCACGCGCCCGACCTTCCTGATTTAGGTTTTTCGTGATTTCCCTAAATCGATTCAGGCAAATGCCGGGAGGGCTCCCCTGACAGGGCACGGCCGACTTCCTTCCCGAGATCGATGACCTCGCTTTTTGGTCTCTTCCTCCCACATCAAATCAACCCAACTCTGACCAGCTGGCCACAAAACGCCGCTGCACTTATCCCAGTACGATGTTATACTTTCAACTTATATACTTTTTCATACCTATTCAAGGAACTTTTGTGTCATTTTTTTATGTTAAGGCCAGGTAATGTAGAAAACTATTTTATTACGTGATATTATCATCTATTACACGTCGACCATTATCACCTATTATATGTCGACCACTTTTAAATTACACTTGGGTGTCAGCTCACTGACTGCATTTTCAGAATTTATGACCAACGTAAGTTTTGATTAGAACCCAAATATGTACGTTTTCCAAGTTGTACCACGCATCTGTTAACCTCCCCCACGTGGATCCTTTACCATCTCATCGAGTCCCCAGTGAACACATCCGAACAACCATTTTATTTGCTATTGTACATTAAAAACGAAGAAGCCATATTTTTCATAAATATAAGCACTTCCATTAGTTTTACCCTTTGAACTTTTTAAAATCACAATAAATACATCGCCTTTATGTTAGTTTTTTCATCTCTTTTAGTTTGATTTGTCAGTTGGCTCAAGTATGGGTTGACTGTACCGTTGATAGCCCGCCCCTTCCGACAAGGGGCGAGGGGTAAGAAATTACAATAAAAAATACACCATGCAAGTTTCCTTTTGTTCTGCCGACTCAGCAGCTAATGCTTGTTTTATATTTATACGATGATACATACAGCTTGTATTTAGAGCACTTGATAATGGCTATACTGCAAAAATGTACAACAGTGTAAAAAACAATATGAAGGAGTGGTCTAATCCAAATTACGACACCTACTGCGGCAAATTGTAATTCAAATAATTTATTTCAGATGTGTCTGCCAAGTTATTAGTATACTACACTAACAGCAAGTGTCTTAACAGACTCCTCTGAGTGCCATCTGAAGCCACTTCCTTTTTTGTCGATGACTGTTGTATCATGTAGATGGGTGATGCGAGGGTTGGGTGGATAAGGTGCAGAATAATACTGATACATTTATTAAAACTAAGATATTTAAAATACAGATTCCAGTATTGACAACAAATAACATTACGTACTCTCTTCATCAAAGCCTGTTGATTTATCCAAACAAATCTTTAAAAATGATCAAAAGCTTTTACTATTAAATCCTAACCGCGACACAAAAGAAATTAAAATTAGAGGCCAGTGCAGCAGAAGGCTTTACCAAATTTTGAGAAAAGATAAAAATACACACGTACAGTCGTGCTCAAAAGTATCCGAACGACCTGAATTGCATTTCGCCTGATTCGAATACAACCCTCATAACGCAGCTGTCTAGCAGTTCCTCTAATCGCTCCTCGGTACAGTCGTTTGGCTATTGAAAATGGTTACAACAAATCACCACTCTGTATCGCAATAACTCAAGATGTAAAGTAATTCGACGATACTACAAATATCAGGGAACACTTTATAACAGATAAGAGAGTCCTTAAGCTTGTAAGCTCACATTTATTACAATAAATCACATACCTGATATGTTACCACTCTCATTATTACGTCAGATAGGTAATGCACGTAGTAAGTTCGTCGTATTCATGATTTCTTCTTCAAAGTAAAATACCGTACTAGTTATTTAACGCAAAATGACATTAAAATTTTTAGTTCATTACGATCTGCTAGTTGAGAATATGTATGAACTTCAAATGACACGACGAACCGTCTCGTTCTGCATATGGATTCAAACCCAGGTCATGCAGTCTAAGCAAAGATTTCGTGACTGACGGAAACTAACAGCCATTCCTGACTATGCATACAGAGAGTGATATACCTCGATTTTAGACAGTATCACTTAGGAAATATCAACTTTAAATTACATAAAGTAAACATTTTTAACGGACGCGAATTCCTACCCAGCATCTACTGTCCCTGTTAACGAACAACGAGAGATGTTACATATTGATTCTTCACAAGTAACTTACTTGAAAAGCCGTGAGGTAAGGCTTTTCTGTTGGACAGGGATTCGAACCCAGAACCTAATTGGACTGTTATCGAAGCACAATCAACTGTGACATACCGGATTTTCTCGGCAGTAGCAAGACGTTTAAACTGAAATGACGAGACGAAACATTAGTTTTTTCCTCCCCGGGACTCCAACCCGGCACCTATCGCTGTTATATTCTAGAGAAAACGAACGTTAAATATGGGTTTGTTACACCAGCAGCGACACGTGAGTATGTTTGAACTAGAAATAATACGACGAAGGGTTCAGTGCTGACTGGTAATCGAACCACACACATATCATTGTTGACTGCACAAAGAGACGTCAGCTACCGAATTTTTCTCCACCAGCAGCTCGGAATAACATCCTTGAACTTACAGTGATCTCGAAAATAGTTGTGTGTCTCACTGGGAGTAAAAAACGTCAGATATAGTTAGTGTTGACAACGTATGAAAATACATTAAAAATCAAAATTATTATCCACCAGCAGATAGGTGTTCTAATGCTAGAGCTTGATAATACATAATGAAAACTTTGGTGCCGGGCCCGGATTCGAACCCATTCACGTGCAGTATGTGGAGATGTTGAGGAATCTGCATTTTTAAACGAACAACAAATTGTAGTCGGGCTGTATTGTCACGAAGGGATCAAATTCCTCTTAAAGGGCGGTCTGAGTTGCAGTCCCAGTTCAGAACCAAGTTTATCGACATACAGAATCTCAAATGAAAGGTGGAATAAGTGTCCTGTGACCCTACATAGATTTTGTTTCGTCACTAGAAACATCTGGACAAACAGTTATTTAGGGTCGTCAAGATAAATGCGACACCCTTTATACTCAACACTGAAACCCCGTCCTTCATCTTTGCAGGTGACTCAGTTGTCACTACTCAGGAAGAGACATTTGAAGAAGTAGAATCTAGACTGACATCTGCTCTCGAAGGAATGCTATGTAGCATGATTACAACCACTTGAAACCGGGTCCGGATAAAACTCAAAAAATGTTTCAAATGGCCCTAAGCACTATGGGACTTAATATCTGAGGTCATCAGTCCCCTAGACTTAGGACTACTTAAACCTAACTAACCTAAGGACATCACACACAGCCATGCCCGAGGCAGGATTCGAACCTGCGGCCGTAACATCAGCGCGGTTCCGGACTGAAGCGCCTAGAACCGCTCGGCCACAATGGCCGGCGTAACTCAAATGTCTTCGCTCCATCAATGCGACAAAGAGGCAAGAAGAAAGCGATAATTAACACAGTCTGTCTTTGAACTAACTTAGTGAGCCACCACGAAGCAATTCTTCCTACCTGTTATTTGGTAATGTACTCGTAGTTTTATGTCCTCTCGCAGAGCTGTAGCAATGCCGTCGTGTTCTGAAAGTGCAGTAGTACTGTCTATGTTTTTTTTTTTTTTTTTTTTTTTTTAAAAATTTCTTTATTCAAATTATTTCATACATTGTAACCCACCACCTAATACATTACTGGGTCTTAGATCTACATTACATTTAATTGATGTTAGCAGCATTGTTAACTTCTATTACTAGTGTTAATGAACTTACTTGCTACAGGAAATGAGGAGTTAGTTTCTTATTGGGTAAGATCTAGTTCTACTCTTAGCTAACTAATCTAAGGGCTACTTCCTGCAGCGTTACAGGCGTGCCAGTTGTTAAATATAAACCTACTGTGTGGCCGTGCCCACTGAGCTAACCCCAGTGAGCATGCCCCTGGCACTGGGTTGGCCTTAAAGAAAGTCGCTGCAGGTTCTTTTAGGGGTCTTCTATCTCCTATCTACTAAGTGGTTAATTAGTTCTAAGTCACAGTCGGTGCGCAGTTGTGAATTTCGGGTATTGGCGCTCCCTCCCCCTTGTTCCAGGGCATGGCGGATTCCTACCGTCACGGCGATTGGCCAGTCCACGCCCTGGCGGAATGGGATGGGTCGCCTTCAATTATGTCATGTCTGGTGGCTCATATATTTTCCCTGAGGTATTCTCGCAGGACTTTTGCTGACACCTCGCTGGCAAGGCGGTTTAATATGGTGAATGTAGTAGGGTCTCTTATTAACTGGTACGTGTTATTGTGAGGCAGCTGGTTTCTTAAGTCCCCGGCTACGTCATCAAAGACCGGGCACTCATAGATCACGTGATTCGGAGTGCCCCATTCAGCTCCACAATCACACGAGGGGGTAGCCCTTTTCCCGAATCGGCAAAGATATGCCGGATACGGTCCATGCCCTGTGAGGAAGTGCACCAGTCCCTTGCTTGGTTGAAAATGCGAGAGTTGGAGGCGTTCTTTGATGTTTGGGAGCAGCTGGTAAGTCCTTCGGCCTGTTGTTTCTGCGTCCCAAAGTTCTTGCCATAGCTCTTCTCCTCTCCTCTTAATTGCAAACTTGTCCCCCACCCGCACTCCCAAGATGCTCTCGGTCTTTTCTATATCTCCCCTTTTCACCCAGTACCAAGCTGCCTGTTCCCGGATTTTGATGTCCAGGGGACATACCCCCATGAGTGTTAGTAGTGCCCCTCCTGGAGATGTTCTGTACGCTCCGATGGAGCGCAGAAGCATGTTGCGTTGCACCCTCCTCACAGACATAGCGGGCACGACCCTCGTGAGCCTGTGTGCCCACACTCCGGATCCGTAACCCACGATGGAAACGAGAATGGTGTTGTGGTACAATTTTATCAGTTCTGGTGGAAGGTGAAACCTACTGTGTCCTATCATGATCAGATTGTTTAGAGCTTCTAGTGATCTTTGTGTAACTGTTTCGATGTGTTTGGCAAAGTTCCACCTTTCATCAATTGTTACTCCAAGGTACCGGGCCTCTCGACGCCGAATCACCGGTGAGCCCTCGATTCTTACCGTTGGATTCCTGGCCAATTGGCCTTTCAATAACAAGTATGTTGACTTGCTAGGCGCAATAGTCATTTTCGTGTTTTGGCACCACTGTGTAAGAATTGCTAGTGTCCTATTACTTTTAGGTTCGAGGTCTTCGCGACTTCGGCCGCCAACCAGCAGAAGGAGGTCGTCAGCGTAAGCTATCGCCTCTAGCACATCCACACTATTTTCCAAGCTCTCCAGGAGAGGCTCCATATTGATATCCCAAAAGAGTGGCCCCAGGACAGAGCCCTGTGGACACCCTTTCGTGATTTTCTTACCAATTCGCTCGCTAGGGGACGATAGCCAGACCTCTCTTTCCATACAATAGCTCCTAAGACAGCCGTATAGCGGCCCTGGACACTCCTTCTCCCGCAAACAGGAGAAGAGCGAAGGCCACCACAGGTTATCAAAGGCGCCACTGATGTCCACCATGATGCCAACTATGTACTTGTGCGAAGACGACCCACAGACCTCGGATGCGAGGGCAATTGCGTCACACGCAGATCGCCCCTGCCGAAAACCGAATTGTCTGTCGCTCATCCCGCACAACATCCGGTGTGCTGTCAGTCTATCAGCTAGTAACCTCTCCAGCAATTTGCCTAACAGGTCCAACAGACAGATAGGTCTGTAAGATTTTGCTTCTTTAGGGTCTTTGTCCCGCCCTTTTTTGATAATTACAACATTGGCCTGTTTCCAGATTTTGGGGAATGTTCTGAGGCGCAGGGCCTCGTTGTAAATTCTTGCTAAAGGTGTCACCAGTTGAGGAGCGAGGTATTGCACCACCTCTGCGATGATGCCGTCTGGTCCTGGGGCCTTTCCTTTCTTTAGTAATTTTATGTGGGCTGCCACTTCCTCTTCTGAGAAAGGGTACACCATGGTGTTATTCTCGCAGTCTGCCTGCATAGCCTGCCTAATTAGGCATTGTTCTTCTGTGTCCTCTTCCTCTTTATCATCAGGGAGGAGGGAGTGGAGGAGGACCTCAGCAGTTTCCTGCCAAGATCCAGTCATCCGGTTCCCGTCCCTGATAGTGGAGAGCACCATTGGCGACCTGATTTTCTCTCTTACTATTTTGTAAGGAGTGCCCCAGGGGCCCATAGCCAATTGGCTGTGCATGTATTTCTTCCAGCTTTCCAGCCTGACTGTTCGCAGTTCCTTCTGGAACTGCTCTTTGGCTTCCCTGTATGTTCGTAGCCATGTTTGTTTTTCTTCCCAGACGACACTTCGCTGGTAATACCTCCTCGCCCTCCTGACAGACTGACGCATCTGCCCCAGTTCCGCTGACCATGGTGATGGAGAAGCCGCAACGGCTCTCTTCCTGGTTGGTACAGCAGCCTTGACTGCCCTGGTAAGAGCGCCCACCAGATCTTCGGCGTGTTTGTCGATATCTTCTTCATCATCTGGCCATGTCGGAGTGTCAAACTCTCTTGCAAGGCGCTCCCAATTGGTCTTATTATAGTTTAGTTGTACTTCCCACCCTATGTCCCAGTGGCACTCCCGATCTGAAATTGTAAATGTGATCAAGTTGTGATCGCTGGTTGTTTCTCCATCAGTAACAATCCAGTTTTGTATATTGGCAGCGATGTTGGTGGTCATCAACGTGATGTCGATATTAGTTCCATCTCCTCCCCCTCCTGTGTAGGTGGGGGGGTTTCCTGGTCTATTGGCAATGAGGAGTTGTAGGTACATGATAGTCTCTTCCAGCTTGCCTCCTCTTTCATCTCGGGTGCCACTGTGCCACAGGGGGGATTTGGCGTTCACGTCCGCCACCACAACTGCCTTTCTGCCCCTCAGCACCGTTGCCACCTGCGTGAGTTGGTCAAGGTAAACGTCAATGTCTGTACCGTATTGAAAATACATGTTTATTAAGTATATCACGCCAATTGGTGACTGAAGTTCGATGACATTGGAGTGATCGTCCGAAAGATGTGAGAGCACCGTTACCCGCAGTGCCTTGTTGGTTATGATGATGGTGGCTTTCGGGTCATCTCCGAAGCTAACCACTTGCCAGCTCATGGCAGCAAAGGCTACATTCCCCGCAAGAGAGTATGGCTCCTGCAGACAGAGCACATCAAGGCTCCTCTCCTCCACCACTCTTCGAAGCTCCTGCATGACCAGCCTACTATTATGTGCATTTAGCTGCCCTATCTGTATTTATGTAATTATGGGAAATATGTGTGTACATATGATGCTGGGAAGGTTTTCGTCCAGTCGTAGGCTATTCTCCCACTGTCTATGTTTTACGTAATGCGGCAGGAAGCAGTTTTTTGTGCAAATAATTTTTTCATGGGATGCCATTACGTCTCATCATCATTGACACGCATGTCGCGGAAGTGGCGTCAACTAGAGAGACTTGAAATATGGCGGCCGAAACCCGGCCAATAAATACCATACGATCATTTAATTTCAGGGTGCTTTTATTTAAAAAAAACCGTAAAATGAACTTGTTTACACTTGTTAACTGATGGCTATGGCTCACAGTCTGTAACCTGAGCGTGCCATCGGCTATGACAAAGTTATTTATTTATTTATTAATGTCAACGTTTTTTGGAATTTTAAAATTACTGATAGTACATATGACCCGTAGACTCCACTTAATGTCTGAGTTGCAAGACACAACATTTGTTACGAGAGATTTATCAATAACAATAACTTGATTCTCGCCACAATAAAAGTACTTTCCCTGACGTCACGAGCGATTTCTGCATCGACATCTCATCCCATTGGCCCTGAAAGGGCAAGAAGGCCAAACGCCCCTGCAAGCCAGTGTGGGAACCTACCGCTCGCTTCTTACTCCGTAGGTAATGCAGCGCTGATACATCCACTTCACCTATGCGAAACAGCAAAACTGGAAGTTAAGTAAAATGCGCTCATATCTGGAAATAATCGGTACCTTACAATGGTAACAGACCTATGTAGGCCTCATCCTGTTTTGCATTCACTGGAGTCTGTCACACGCCTCAGCAAGGTAATCTCTTGTCTTTTCTTTTCCTTCTCCTATTACATCATGTTTAAAATAATGTACTTATGACGAAACCGGTCATTGGATGTGACTATTGCGGCTATATTCCGGTCTATTTATTTACAGGACACAGTGCAATGTTTCCAGATACTTGACGAGGGCAGTTACTTTCTGGGACGTTCTGCATGCTTGGTATCCCACGCACCTAATACCATCTAAAATTCAGTAAGTCGTTTTGAATTTACTTCCCAGTAACACTTATATAATGTATAATCTGTGTGTGGACCAATCTGAAGATGTCTGATTTAGGAGAAACGTATCATTGGCAAATAAATAATAAATGCATCCCTCCAATCAAGACTGATTCTTCATCATATATAACTGGTTACTGTATCTTCTCAGCCACGTGTGGGTAAACGTTATCAGAACACTCGTTCGTTTGCCTGTAATCTGAGCTAACACTAAGACGTGGAAGACTTGTTTGCGGAGAATGACTGTGCTATTTTGGATGCTGAATATTGGACTCTGTGAAATACTCTGTTGGTTGGTTGGTTTTGGGGAAGGAGACCAGACAGCGTGGTCATCGGTCTCATCGGATTAGAGAAGGATGGGGAAGGAAGTCGGCCGTGCCCTTTCAGAGGAACCATCCCGGCATTTGCCTGGAGTGATTTAGGGAAATCACGGAAAACCTAAATCAGGATGGCCGGACGCGGGATTGAACCGTCGTCCTCCCGAATGCGAGTCCAGTGTGAAATACTCTGTAATTAATATTTTATTGTAGTTTTAAATTATATTGTGTGTTAGTTTTCTTTGTATTCGGATCTGTATCTGGTTGTGTGACGTTTCATCGATCACGTGGGCCGGTGTCATAAACTAACCTGTGACTATAAACTGTTCGCTAAACCTTGTGGCCCAAGCTACCATCATCTTTCTAGAAAAGTAGCACGTCAAGAAAATTTAATCTTCCGCCTGCCTCTTCCTCTTTGAGAAAGTGAATCTTCGGACTGATCAACTGCAGATCTTTGTTAAAACCATCCAATTCCTCCCTGCCATGCCGCCACAAAACAAACAAATCATCCACGTAACGGAATAAAATATTCGGTTCGCACTTTCCAATACCTGCTCCTCGAACTTTTCGGTAAAGAAGTTCGCTATAACCGGGCTTAATAGGAGTTAGAACGGATTTTTTTTTTTCACATCTTCGGATTTTTATCTCATTATAAAATCTGCAATTTTTCGATTGAAATGCGGGAATGCTACGGTCGCAGGTTCGAATCCTGCCTCGGGCATGGGTGTGTGTGATGTCCTTAGGTTAGTTAGGTTTAAGTAGTTCTAAGTTCTAGGGAACTTATGACCTACGATGTTGAGTCCCATAGTGCTCAGAGCCATTTTTTTCGATTGAAATGATATATATATCACTTGTAAACTCACATGGGAAGTATCTTATTTTATTTTTTAGATATAATTTACACTGGTTGAAAATGTTAATTTTACGTGCATTACTTCGAGCTCTAATAAAGTCGGTTATTTTTTTATATAGAAGGCTGTGGATTGCTATGTTATAAAGGTTAACAGTGTTGGTCATGTTCAGGAGAGGATGGGCACCAAGTTGAGGAAGTTGAAACCAAGTTTGAGAGACAAGAAAATTTCTGGTGGTAAAACCGTAACAGGCTGGTTGACAGACAAAATGATTGATGAGCTACAGAAGTATTATGGGATGGCCATTAGAAATGATACTGAGGGCTTATTGAAAATAAAGCAGGCAGTATGGGCCACCTTCTTCCACAGACTGTCAACTGTCGAAAAACCAGTACACCACCTTTGCCCTCCGTGACCTGATTCATGGTAGACTTACCGCAATGTCCAGTACTCAAACATCCAGTACTCAAACATTTCATACAGCCACAAGCATTCCATCCCGCTGCCGTCACGGTTATCATAAAAGCTGGCAAATCCTGAATTACTGAAGAAGTGTCTGCATGGTCAGACTCAAAATCCCAGTGAGTCGTTCAAAAATCTTATAGAGACTCACTTGCCAAAAAATGTTTTTGTTGGCATGAAGACATTAAAGTGGAGAGTCAGTGACTGTTATTGCTTTTAATGATGGCAACGTTGGTAGAGTGAAAGTGCTACAGCATATGGGAATTAATCCTGGAGCAAACTGCATCAGAGAACTCGAACGGATAGACAAGGTTCACATTGATAAAGCAGAGTATGCAGCACAGTTGGCCACTAAGGAGTCCAGAAAGTAGAAAAGGGCAAAAACTTGGAAAAAGAACAAGAGGATGATATACAATATGGTGCAGGGTGCTTCTGAGTGACTAAAAATAAAAAATTGAGCATATATTAAGTGAGCTACACTCTTTTGAATCCTTAGAAGCCGTTCCTGAAAATTTACGTTTTCTGTAACACTTTTCGCTAAATCTCAGAAACCACTTGAAGTAGAGTATTCAAATTTTCAGGGAGTAATAACATAGATATTCTTAGTCTACTGAACTAAAAGAAGGACATAATGTTATGTATAATTAAAATTATTTACGATAACGTACAAAAAAAGTACACAGAATTTTAACCATGTAATTAAAAAATTGTATTTTCGAAACCAGTATACTGAAATGCAATTTTTGTAGTTCAGTAGACTCAGAACATACAGTTTAATGTCCTGTAAAAGTTTCATGTCAATGGCTACAGTGGTTCCTGAAATACAGGGAAGCCAAGTTACTAAATTTAACATCGTCGGGATAGGGCGTTCCAACTCCCATTATGGGGCTCTCCATAGCGACACCATCCGTCTGTTAACAGAACTCATCGTCCCTTTGAAATACGTGGTCGTGAGGCAATATTTAAACAGTACTGCAACATCGGGAGGAAAAATCCGATTCAACTGTTGCGACAATTCATTGAGTGGAACCGTAGTGAACAGCGACACGACATCAAAACTAACTAATATGTCCTCCGGCTGTCCCACTATGCCGTTCAATGAACTGATGAAATTTGCCAGATTCTTGAGATAGGAATCCGACCGACCCACACACGGTGGTAACAATGTTGTCACGAATGTGTCAGGTGAATAGCTACACGAACCAGTAGTACTCACTACAGACCCTAGACGAACATCTACTTTGTCCACCTTCGGAAATCCATAAAGTCTTGGCAATTGAACTGAACACACTTTTCGAACGCTCTATTCGACAGAGGACTTCTTTATCAAAGTTCTAAGAACTTTGTCAGTGGGGTCTTTACTTTGTTTGCTGTATGCCTGCAGATGTAATAAGTCGTTAATCTTACTATAATAGTCGGTCATATTCAAAACAACCGTTGCATTCCCCTTGTCAGCGGGGAGAGTGATAACACTATTGTCTGATTGATGCGGTTTATGGCATTCCTCGCTTCCGCAGTTAAATTACTTTTTGGAGGCTTTGCACAAGACAGTACTCTTACAGCTTCTATACAAAGTTCTTCAGCCGCAACCATGACCAAACTACGAATGCCTGCTTCTACGCTGGCATCGGTGAAATCTAAAGTTTTCCTTTCATTTGCTAAGTACCGCATAAGAAAAACCTTGAAAAAGCGGAACATAATAGTCCGGAACATTTTGTTAATGTCACATTTGCGGCCGTGAAAGTTTACATTTTTCAGCACTGTACTGTATGTAGACTAGTCTGAAGATGCCTCAATTAGGCGAAACGTATCATTTGTAAATAAATACATCCCTGCAACCAAACTGACTGTTTCTTCATCGTGTAACAGTGGCTGCTGTACCATCCCCGCCACGTGTTGGAAAACTTGCTCTGAGCACTAGCTGTTTTCCTTGTAGTCTGAGCTAACAATACGACATGGAAGACTTGTTTGCAGCGAAAGGGCATGCCATTTTTGCGTACTGAACATTGGACTCTGTGAAATTCTCTGTAATTAATATTGTATGCTACTTTTAAATTATACTGTGTTTTAGTTTTCTTTGTATTCGGATGAATAAAGTAATAATATTTAAATTCATTGACTTTGCGCTTCTGGTTGTGTAACGATTCATCGATCACATGGGCCAATGTAATGAACTATCCTCTGACTATATGTAAACGTTTTCGATCTTTGTTTTGTTTTTAAACTGTCGATAACTTAGAGTAAAAAATTTTCCACTTGCAGTCTGGTGGCGACCCAATAAAAAGCTGTCATGTGTTAATGCTGCTGTATTTTCGGCTTATCTCGGCGAGAGGAGCTGCATTATACAGAGCCCAAAGAGAGATGCAGGCGATCCACGTTACGGGAAGTCTGCTGAAGAACGCAGTTTTCAGGACTGTGCGCTGAGCGATCTGCTCCGAGACACTGGTGCTTCCACGAGCACTGTGCTCTGTCACCAGGCCTGCCACAGTCGCCGCTTGTCCAGCTTTACAGGGCGGGCAGTCCTCCGGGTTTCCTCATTCCGTGACGAGCCGTTGGGTTCAACGTGTAGTCGATTACTCGTGATTTCATGGCAATTCAACCAGTTTCCTAAGTGTTCTCGTAAGCAGTGCGAGCAGTTGACCATTTCGCCGTACCATAACAATTCGCTATTTGTCAAAATCGTTTATGTCAATGGATTTCTGAATTTGTAGCCCGTATCGTCGCTATAATGGTTTCCCATTCGTCCCTACCCAGCTCATATACATTCGTTACTGCGTCACGTGTCCAGAACGTTACCAAACGCTGGTATTCAATCTCGCCATGGGCAGTGGTCATGTTTCGGTTCGTCAGAGTATTTACGTAAGAACTATACACCAGGTTTGGTTAGTGTTGTTGTTGTGGTCATCAGCGCGAATACTGGTTTACTGCAGCTCTCATTGTTACCTTACTTTGTGTAAGTCTACCAATGTACGAGTAATTACGGCCACCTTTTGAATCTGGTTGCTCTATTCATCTCTTGATCTGTCTCTATAATGTTTCCCACACCTGCCACCCCCCCCTCCCCCCGACTTCCCTCCAATAGTAAACTAGTGATTCCTTGATGTCTCAGAAAGGGTCTATTCTCAAAAATGGTTCAAATGGCTCTGAGCACTATGGGACTTAACATCTATTGTCATCAGTCCCCTAGAACTTAGAACTACAAAACACCCAGTCATCACGAGGCAGAGAAAATCCCTGACCCCGACGGGAATCGAACCCAGGAACCCGGGCGCGGGAAGCGAAAACGCTACTGCACGACCACGAGCTGCGGACCACATTTCACATCCATGCGTGACTACGCCTCAGATTTTCAGACAAGTACATTCAGAAAATCTTCATAACAAATTTGTATTCTTTATTAACAAATTTCTCTTCTTCAGAAACGCTTTTCTTGTCATTACCAGTCAACATTTAATATCTTCTCCAGTTCGGCCATCATCAGTTATTTTACTGCCCAAATAACAAACGTCATCTATTAATTTTAGTGTCTCGTTTCCTAATCGATGTCCCTCACCATCGCCTGATTTAATTCGACTGCATTCCCTTACACTTGTTTACCTCTTTTTGACATTCATCTTTTATCGTGCTTCAAGACAGTGTCCAATCCATTTAACTGCTACTACAAGTTAATCGGGCAGGTAGGTTAGAAAATTTAAAAAGGGAAATGGATAGGTTGAAGTTAGATATAGTGGGAATTAGTGAAGTTCGGTGGCAGGAGGAACAAGACCTGTGGTCAGGTGAATAGAGGGTTATAAATACAAAATCAAATAGGGGTAATGCAAGAATAGGTTTAATAATGAATAAAAAATAGGAGTGCGGGTAAGCTACTACCAACAGCATAGTGAACGCATTATTGTGGCCAAGATAGACACGAAGCCCATGCCTACTACAGTAGTACAAGTTTATATACCAACTAGCTCTGCAGATGACGAAGAAATTGATGAAATGTGTGATGAGATAAAAGAAATTATTCAGGTAGTGAAGGGAGATGAAAATTTAATAGTCATGGATGACTGGAATTCGAGAGTAGGAAAAGTGAGAGAAGGAAACATAGTAGGTGAATATGGATTGGGGCTAAGAAATGAAAGAGGAAGCCGCCTTGTAGAATTTTGCACAGAGCATAACTTAATCATAGCTAACACTTGGTTCAAGAATCATAAAAGAAGGTTGTATACTAGAAGGTATCCGATAGATTATATAATGGTAAGACAGAGATTTAGGAACCAGGTTTTAAATTGTAAGACATTTCCAGGGGCAGATGTGAACTCTGACCGCAATCTATTGGTTATGAACTATAGATTAAAACTGAAGAAACTGCAAGAAGGTGGGAATTTAAGGAGATGGGACCTGGATAAACTGACTAAACCAGAGGTTGTACAGAGTTTCAGGGAGAGCATAAGGGAACAATTGACAGGAATGGGGGAAAGAAATACAGTAGAAGAAGAATGGGTAGCTCTGAGGGATGAGGTAGTGAAGGTAGCAGAGGATCAAGTAGGTAAAAAGACGAGGGCAAGTAGAAATCCTTGGGTAACAGAAGAAATATTGAATTTGATGAAAGGAGAAAATATAAAAACGCAGTAAATCAACCAGTCAAAAGGGAATACAACGTCTCAAAAATGAGATCGACAGGAAGTGCAAAATGGCTAAGCAGAGATGGCTAGAGAACAAATGTAAGGATGTAGAGACTTATCTCACTAGGGGTAAGATAGATACTGCCTACAGGAAAATTAAAGAGACCTTTGGAGAAAAGAGAGCCACTTGTATGAATATTAAGAGCTCAGATGGAAACCCAGTTCTAAGCAAAGAAGGGAAAGCATAAAGGTGGAAGGAGTATATAGAGGGTCTATACGAGGGCGATGTACTTGAGGACAATATTATGGAAATGGAAGAGGATGTAGATGAGGATGAAATGGGAAATATGATACTGCGTGAAGAGTTCGACAGAGGACTGAAAGACCTGAGTCGAAACAAGGCCCCGAGTAAAATAGGGGTAAAATACAGGGAGCGAAAGGCTATTTACAATTTGTACGGAAACCAGATTGCAGTTATAAGAGTCGAGGGGCATGAAAGCGAAGCAGCGGTTGGGAAGGGAGTGAGACAGGGCTGTATCCTCTGCCCGATGCTATTCAATCTGTATATTGAGCAAGCAGTAAAGGAAACAAAAGAAAAGTTCGGAGTAGGTATTGAAAACCATGGAGAGGAAATAAAAACTTTGAGGTTCGCCGATGACATTGTAATTCTGTCAGAGACAGCAAAGGACTTGGAAGAGCTGTTGAATGGAATGGACAGTGTCTCGAAAGGAGGGTGTAAGATGAACATCAACAACAGCAAAACAAGGATAATGGCAAGTAGTCGAATTAAGTTGGGTGATGCTGAGGGAATTAGATTAGGAAATGTGACACTTAAAGTAGTAAAGGAGTTTTGCTATTTGGGGAGCAAAATAACTGATGATGGTCGAAGTAGAGAGGATATGAAATATATACTAGCAATGCCAAGGAAAGCGTTTCTGAAGAAGAGAAATTTGTTAACATCGAGTATAGATTTAAGTGTCAGGAAGTCGTTTCTGAAAGTATTTGAATGGAGTGTAGCCATGTATGGAAGTGAAACGTGGACGATAAATAGTTTTGACAAGAAGAGAATGGAAGCTTTGGAAATGTGGTGCTACAGAAGAATGCAGAAGATTTGATGGGTAGATCACATAACTAATGAGGAGGTATTGAATAGAATTCGGGAGAAGTCGAGTTTGTGGTACAACTTGACAAGAAGAAGGGACCGGTCGGTAGGACATGTTCTGAGGCACCAAGGGATCACAAATTTAGCATTGGAGGGCAGCGTGGAGGGTAAAAATCGTAGAGGGAGACCAAGAGATGAATACACTAAGCAGATTCAGAAGGATGTAGGTTGCAGTAAGTACCGGGAAATGAAGAAGCTTGCACAGGATAGAGTAGAATGGAGAACTGCATCAAACCAGTCTCAGGACTGAAGACAACAACAACAACAACAACAACAACAACAAGACTACCATTGCTGTCTGTGACAGAACTGCAGGGTGGGGGAAATAAAGGTGGTCCGTACGAGTGGATACGATTGTATGTGTGTGCGTGTGTGTGTGTGTGTGTGTGTGTGTGTGTGTGTGTGTGTGTGTGTGTGTGTGTATGTGCATGTGCATATAACCACATTCCAGCAGGATGGGGAAGCTGCCCATACAGCCGACCGAAACTTGGGGCATATTTACACTATCTTCACGCCCGTTAGCAGAGGTCACTTTGAACTGGGCTCTAGCTGCCCACCCAGATCATCTGATCTGTCAGTGTGCGATTAATCTGCGTGGGGAGCCCTCAAGTCTAAGATGTATCGCAAAAGCTCTCCTAGCCTTCACGAACTAAAGCAGAACATTTCGGATGTGACTGCAGCAATTCCAGCCGTCCAGCTTCGATTAGCCTATCAGCAGCTTGCTGACCAGGTCCCGAAAGTGTCAAGAAATGAGTGGTGGTCACTCTCAACATCAGACATAGTCAGGTTAGTACTGTAGTTCCATTTCTCTGTGGTATTCCTTTGTACCTCGGAACTCCGTTTCCGGCCACTTTTATTTGCCCACTCTGTACAACGTCATTGGAAAGCCTCAAAGTTTTATTTCTTCTTCCTGAACTTAATTCCTTCTCCAAATTTTTCTTTGGTTTCGTTTGCTGTTCAGTGTACAGACTGAATAACTTCGGGGATAGGATTCAAACCAGTCTCAATCCCTTCTCAACCACTGCCTTCCTTTCGTGCCTCTCGACTCTTTCATCTGCCGTCTGGTTTCTGTGCAAGTTGTAAGTAGCTTTTCGCTTCCCGTATTTTACCTTGTTGTCTCATAATTTCTGACACTGTAAGTGTGTATTCCTGTCACCCTTTTCTCTTATTCTACAAACGTCATAAATGTAACATTTACCTTTCCTTAACCAATCTTCTAAGAAAAATCGTAGGGTCATTACTGCCTCGAGTGTTCCTACATTTCTCTGGAATCCAAATTCATCCTCCATAAGGCCGGTTTCTACCAATTTATTCTTTTGTTTTTTATTCGGTGCAGTTGTGGATGCTCTTGATGTTGAAGGTGAGGTGTGCTACATAGTGGTCGGCAACGGTCGTCATAGGGAAGTTGGACGAGAGTATGCTTATACAATAGCTGCATAGTTAGCAATTATATTCAACCGCTCGCTCACAGAAAGATCCGCACCCAAAGACTGGGAAGTTGCTCAAGTCACACCTATATAGGAGTAATCCGCTAAATTACCGGCCCATGTCACTAACATCGATTTACGGTAGAGTTTTCGAACATATACGGTGTTCGAACATTATGAATTACCTCGAAGGAAACGATTTATTGGCATATAGTCAGCACTGTTTCAGAAAACAACGTTCTTGTGAAACACAACTAGCTCTTTATACTCATGAAGTAATGAGTGCTATCGACAGGTGATGTCAAACTGATTGAATATTTTTGGATTTACAGAAGGCTTTCGACTCCGTTCCTCAAAAGTATCTTCCAACCAAACCGCGTGCCTATAGAATATCTCCTCAGTTGTATGACTGGATTCGTAATTTCCTGTCTGAAAGGTCTCAGTTCGTAGTAATAGACGGAAAGTCATCGAGTAAAACAGGAGTAATATCCGGCGTTCCCCAAGAACGTGTTATAGGCCGTCTATTGTTCCTGATCTGTATTAACGACTTACGAGACAATCTGCGTAGCCCTCCTATATTTTTTGCGGATGATACTGCTATTTACCGTCTATAAAGTCGTCAGATGACCAAAAGGAATTGCGATATGACTTAGATACGATATCTGTATGGTGCGAAAAGTGGAAATTGACCCTTAATAAAGAAAAGTTTGAAGTTATTCACATCAGTACTAAAAGGTATCAGCTATCAGGTATCACAAACCTAAAGCCTGTAACTAAATGCTTAGGGATTACAATTTCAAATAACCTAAACTGGAACGATCACTTACATAGTGTTGTGGGTACAGCGAACTAAAGACTGCTAATCATTGGCAGAACGCTTAGAATGTGAAACAGGTCCACTAAAGAGACTGCTTACACCACGCTTGTCCACCCTATTCTGGGGTCCTGCTGTGCGGTGTGCGATCTGCATCAGGTACATCTACATCTATATCTAAATCCATACTCCGCTAGTGTGGCGGAGGGTACTTTGAGTACCTCTATCGGTTCTCCCTTCTATTCCAGTCTCGTATTGTTCGTGGAAGAAAGATTGTCGGTATGCCTCTGTGTGGGCTCTAATGTCTCTGATTTTATCCTCATGGTCTCTTCGCGAGAAATACGTAGCAGGGAGCAATATAGTGCTTGACTCCTCGGTGAAGATATGTTCTCGAAACTTCAACAAAAGCCCGTACCGAGCTACTGAGCGTCACTCCTGCAGAGTCTTCCACTGGAGTTTATCTATCATCTCCGTAACGCTTTCGGGATTACTAAATGTTCCTGAAACGAAGCGCGCTGCTCTCCGTTGGATTTTCTCTCTCTCTTCTATCAACCCTATCTGGTACGGATCCCACAATGGTGAGCAGTATTCAAGCAGTGAGTGAACAAGTGTACTGTAACCTACTTCCTTTGTTTTCGGATTGCATTTCCTTAGGATTCTTCCAAAGAATCTCAGTCTTGCATCTGCTTTATCGACGATCAACTTTGTATGATAATTCCATTTTAAATCACTCCTAATTTCTACTCCCAGATAATTTATGGAATTAACTGCTTTCAGTTGCTAACCTGATTTATTGTAGCTAAATTATAAGGGATCTTTATTTCTATGTATTTGCAGCACATTACACTTTTCTACATTGAGATTCAATTGCCATTCCTTGTACCATGCGTCAATTCGTTGCAGATCATCCTGCATTTCAGTACAATTTTCCATTGTTACAACCTCTCGATATACTACAGCATCCTCCGCAAAAAGCCTCAGTGAACTTCCGATGTTATCCACAAGGTCATTTATGTATATTGTTAATAGCAACGGGCCTACGACCCTCAGGTAGGACTGACGCATGACATCAAAAAAGTTCAAAGAAGGGCAGCTCGTTTTGTAGTATGGCGAAATAGGGGAAATAGTCCCACAGACATGATACGTGAATTGGAGTGGCAATCATTAAAACAAAGGCGTTTTTCGTTGTGACAGGATCTCATGAAATTTCAATCACCAGTTTTCTCCTCCGATTGCGAAAACATCCTGTTGGCGACCACCGACATAGGGAGAAAAGATCATCACGATAAAATAAGAGAAATCAGAGCTGACACAGAAAAATTTAAGTGCTCGTTTTTCCCTCGCGCCCTTCGAGATTGGAACGGTAAAGAAAGACAGTTTGAAGATAGCCCATGAGCCCTCTGCCGGGAACTTTATTGTGAATAGCAGAGCAATCACGTAGATGTAGATCTAAGGGTGCAATATGCGGGTGAAGTCGCTCATTGATGAGCAGTTCAGGAAGAGCTACCAGAACTACTGTACATGATTAAGATCAGGCGATTTAGCAGATCAGTCGAAATGTGTCAGTGCCCCTCACTGCTCGTCAAGGAAGGAACGTATGCTCGTAGCCCCGGGTACGCTACTGTTGTGATCAAAGGAACCATCCCGACACTGCATTAAGCGATTCAGGAAAATCACGTAAAACCTAAATCTAGGTGGCTGGAAGAGGACTTGAACCAGACACGAAGATGGAAGTGTCCTTAGCGTGCAAGTCACGAACGTTTTCACACAAAAAAAGTTTTGCATTACCTCGGTTCCGAGAGTTCCGGAACCTGTACAGAAAATTGGAATGTAAATCATTCATCATGAAAATCATACATTGGATGTTGTAGCCCCATACAGCGAGTCCTTCAGAGGCGGTGGTCCTGATTGTTGTACACACCTGTATGTCTAACGCTCAGTAGCACGTCCACTTGCATTGATGCATGGCTGTATTCGTCGTGGCATACTATCCACGAGTTCATCAAGGCAGATTGTCCCACTCCTCAACGGCGATTCGGCGTACATCCCTCAGAGTGGTTGGTGGGTCACGTCGTCCATAAAAAACCCTTTTCAATCTATCCCAGGCATGTTCGATAGGGTTCATGTCTGGTAGCCACTAGTCGAGCGATGTCGTTATCCTGAAGGAAGTCATTCACTAGATGTGCCAATCCTGTGGGTCCATTCGGCATGTTGTTGGCCCCATCTGTACAGCGCTGCATGGTTTCGTGGTTGCAAAGATGGATCTCACCATGGACGTCCGGAGTGATGTTGCGCATCATGAAGCCTATTTCGCACAATTTGTTTCGTGACACGACGACCCGTGGCTGCACGAAAGGCATAATTCAACATGGTGGCATTGCTGTCAGGGTTCCTCCGAGCAATAATCCGTAGGTAGCGGTCGTCCACTACAGTAGAAGCCCTTGGATGGCCTGAGCGAGGCATGTCATCGACAGTTCCTGTCTCCCAGTACCTCCTCCACGTCCGAACAACGTCGCTTTGGTTCACTCCGAGACACCTAGACACTTCCCTTGTTCAGAGCCCTTCCTGGCACAAAGTAACAATGCGGAAGCGATCCAACCGCGGTATTGGCCGTCTAAGCGTGGTTGAACTACAGACAACACGAGCCGTGTACCTCCTTCCTGGTGAAATGACTGGAACTGATCGGCTATCGGACCCCCTCCACCTAACAGGTGTTGCTCATGCATGGTTGTTTACATCTTTTGGCGGGTTTAGTGACATCTCTGAAGAATCAAAGGGACTGTGTCTGTGATACAGTATCCACAGTCAATGTCTGTCTTCATGAGTTCCGGGAACTTCGGTATGCAAAGCTTTTTGCAGTATGTGTAAAAGAAAAGTGAGCCCTGGGACAGCTAGATCGTTAACATAAACACATGGTTCGTGTCCGCTGTAACTTCACTGAGTCGACTCAAGTCATGGTACGAAAAATATCCCCAAAAAATCGCAGGTCACTCCCAGACTGAATTACAAGTAACACACACTGCCAGTTACACGACTCATTGGGCTATCAGAGCAGTTGGTGCCTTACACTACTTGAATAGAGGCAACATAGAGATTCGATGGTCGAGACGGGATGCCTCAGTGTCCAATTATGCCTATTCTTTCTGACATATGGAGCAATGAAGGTGTGCAAGCATTATGTCTCGTTCCCAAAGAATCGGCTTTTTCGAGGTAACCGACTCGGAATTTCAGTGCACGCAGTTTCCTTCCCAATGTTCACACGGAAACGGATTTAGATTTACCTATACTCACTTAAAACAGCAATATCTGTCGGAGCAGAAACTGATTACCTCTGACAAATCAAGACATTCATTGCCAGGCCGTGTCTGTTAGGATCTTTCTGCTACCTTTGTTTTTACGTTGCGTTGCATGGAAGTGAGTGACACACCAGTCCTTAGACACGATGGATATTCCACGCTGATATCTCAACAAATCGAGCACCTGCATTCAAGTTGTGATCACGGGCACGTTCATACACGTCAGTTGCATCCTGACACTTTGTCACGTCTCAACGTCCACCAATGGGACTGCGTTGTTCCCATACAACCTAATGCCACACTCGCAGCACCTCACTGTCATGTCTTAACTTCATCGCAGTGCAGGGTAATGTTACTGCATGGTATCTGTTCCTCACCGTTTATATCTCTCCAAACCGAGCGATGTGCTGTTTTAACGTAGTGACAGATATATTGCCTGGAGAGCTTGTGAGGCGTATTACGGTGTCCTGAACACAAGAAAAATGAAAGGTCCCTCATCAGACACTGACCAGAGAATATAACCAAGTGGCCCAGAAAATGCTTCATGCGTCTTAAGGCAGTCGAGTTTGCATCGTCAGCTCCAGCTGCATGTTATGCAGGTTGGGTAGGTAATTTCAAGGTGCGTGAAATATTTTCCAGGTGTTTTATCTTGAATACCCTGTATGAGGCAGAGGCAGCAAGCTGAGGATTTCGCAGTGAGAGTGGCTGGCCCCCTCAGGTACGTGGCATTCGCCAAGGTGTTAACCCTGGTGTCTCCAGCGCCATCCGGAGGCAACAGACGCGCATTCAGTGTGTGGCCACCAGTCCGCGCTCGGCCTCCCACACATTACACAGCACCTACACCCACATTTGCTACACATTAACGGGAAACCATCTTGAACTACATCACAGATTGTGTTCTTTCACAATCCATTGACGGTTACGTTAGTAATTTTGGCAGTGAGGAAGAAGATGACAGACTAAAGTTTAACATTTATTTAGATAACTAAATTTGTTAGCGTCGGCGCAGGGCATCAGAACTACGTGGAAGTTTAATTTTCAACTGAAATGTGTACAACGCACGCTACACGATGCGAAATCAAGACTAGCTGCTACATCAAATAATTCGAGTGCGAGAGATTAATCCGTTATCAATTCATTTAATATATGTTACTGGACTGAAAAAAAAATGACTCAGATCAAAATTTTGACCCAGAATATTGTTAATGTTTATCTTTGGTCTTGCGGATGGTGACTGTACCAGAACTGTTAGTTTAGTAACACAACATGTGAATATAAAATTTATAACGCATCTGACTTTCTGATAAAATTGCTTGAAAGCTCATAGGACGCCACTTTACTGAGTTCTGCTGGTATTAAGTTCCTGACCTAATATATTGTTTTCACAAATAACACTCTGACAATCACTGTGCCTTACAATGGACATGAATTTTGATGATAATTAGTCTGCCTACCAGTGCGCTAGGAACGCTCTTTTCTGCAACCTGCTACTGCTAGGAATATTGATCTGACTATCCAAAACCTTCAGGTAGATATCTGCATTTATAATCTCGGTCTTTCAATATCTCCACAGTAAAATTCGAGTCAAAAGAGAGCTCCTTGTTAAGAATATGTTGCATTAGCCGTATGGCTGAGAGTTTGATCAGCGTATAGTACTGAGTCAACTCGACCACTAAACAACGCGTACTGGAGAAATCTGGGCATGATTAATTGACTTCTAACACAATCATAAGAATAGTTACATGCTGAAGGCGTAATTGTGCCTTCTTTTAGGATAGTCTTCGTATTTTAAGTAAATCTCTGTCAGAGGAAACCTCATAATGGCCGTATTTATCCTTCGAGGTCGAAAATAGTCATAATCACGACTTTGTATAGGCTATGGCTGTGACACCACCTGTTTATGAATACTGAAGATCTGCTTGTTCGTTTGCGTATTTTAGCTTTCGTATTATTTATATGACGTGGTATTCGAAACCAGCACAACATCTTTCTAAACTAGTGTGAGAAAACCCAACATTTTGACACTTGGACTTGTTAGAATGCAACACCAATGGTTGTTAATATGTAGCTATATCTCAATTCGAGATCGGATAATTTCCTTCTCCTACTGTGGCACATTTTTCTCGATGCACTATACGAGCGGTGGTGTAACTGAAAACATTCAACGTTTCAGTATTCACGACAGTGAAGTAATTTACCACATTGGTACTGAAAATGTTTCACTAGTCACGGTGTCGTAGGTGCATATAAGAGGAGACATAAACTAAGCATAATTCGCTGACGCAATTGTGTAATATGTGCTTCTGCCAAACGTAAAGAATAACTGGACATTACAGTGATATTGCACTGAACTATCTACAGGGACAGATTCCGATTTCTTCTAAACGCCCCAAATACGAAGGCTGAAATCTGTCGATCCACGACGGTAAGCTGTATCGAATACACAGACAGCTACACAGCTATAAAACCTCAAAGTAAACACAAATGTTCGTCTGTTTGGTTTCCGTAAGAAACTGCACATATCATGACAGTAAAATTAAAGAGCATATGAGCTGTGGTCTGCACATTAAGGAACACAACGGACACTGAGGGCGATAAACGTCTTTCAGGTGCAGAAGTAGACAAGTAGACAGCCTGCCATAGATGTTTCACTGAATAAACTTTTAAAAAAAACTGAGTGGGTACCAAGCAGTGTTGTACGTCTCAATGCCACGATCAAATCAGCCAATAATTGCCAATGACATAAAAGAGAAAGTTATGTTTCAGCTAATAAGTGATTTTTCAGCTAATAAGGGATATTTTTCATAATTTATCCGATTTTCCAACGAATTAAGAAGAATAACTGATTTTTGAGGCTTTTTCGCTAAGTGATTTTTCAGTCTTTTTTTTAAAGTGATTTTCCAGTCTTTTTTTTGTAAGTGATTTAGTCTTTTTTGCTAGAGCTTCGTCCTTATTGCTAAGTGATTTATTGAGTCATTTTCGCTAAAGCTTAATCTTTTGTGTTTTTTTCAGATTTCTTTACTAGAAATTCGTACATTAGCCACAGATGTGTACTGATCGGCTTCTTTGCATTACTACAGTGATCAGATGAAGCTTCCTGCCTTAGGCAACGTAATTGTATAATGTCATTTATTACTCAACATACACCGTCAAAAATAATTAACACAAGGTATATAAGCTTACATCATTTATTTCTCAATTTCTTCTTTACAGGAATAATCTCTTTATCGATGGGAGGGTGTAAACAGTTCCGGCATTTGCCTTACAATCAAAGGAAACCTCCCGAAAACCCACGTCGAAACTGTGGGACCACGATGAGCTGTCATGTAGAGGCGTTGTCCTCAGGATCAGCGGTGCTTGGCAGACGCGTAGTATGGGTGGGGTGGGTAGAGTGGCGTAGAGTAGCCGATGCGAAGGCGAGTCACGGATGTGTAGAGTTGCAGATGCGTGGCGTAGTCTCGTGGACGCGCAGCGTAGACTAGTGGATGCGAAGTGTAGGCTCATGGATGCGAAGCGTAGACTCTGGGAAGCGAAGCGTAGACTCGGGGTCGCGTAGTGTAGTCCCAGCCGAGTTGACTGGTAGATGTAAACAGTACGTTGCTTTCCCAGATGTGTAATCCTAGACACACAAAGTCACAGACATGTAGCACCAAGTACGTAGGAGTCACATGCAGACCCATACGCGTGAGAGTGAGATGCGTAGACACAGCCGGCATGTAGTCCTGCAGGGGTGTAGAGTCGCAGATTTGCAGAGTCGCAGACGCGCCGAGTCGCAGAAGTGAAGAGTTGCAGACGTGAAGAGTCGCAGACGAGTATTCGCCGACGCACCTGTAGAGAGACGTACTTACCTATACTTACGTGAGCAGTTCTTGCCGTGCAGTGCTGCCGACGTCTGTCCTAGCTGAGTGGTGAGCGTGACGGGTTTCCATCCTACGGGCCGCAGTTCGATTCCCGGCTGGGTCGGGGATTTTCTCCGCTCAGGGACTGGGTGTTATGCTGTCTTCATCGTCATTTCATGCCCATCCGGCGTGCAGGTCGCACAATGCGGCGTCGAATGTAATAAGATCTGCACCAAGGCGGCCCGACCTGCCCCGCAAGGGGCCTCGCGGCCAATGACGGCGAACGCTCACTTCACTTCCAGTGCTGCCGACGTCTCGTGTTGCTCTCTCCTGCTGGTGAAGTTGTCTGAGTTTCAGGGGCAGCGCGTCTCCTTATATAGCCACTAGGCTTTGTTTAGCTGCATTTTCGAGGAAACCATCGGTGTACGGTATTGTTGTCCTGGTTCTAACTACCATTATAGTAATCAGCAGTACGGTTTGCATGTGTCCGTGTTATAATTTTTGTCGAGAGAGACTCTATCCTAACGTTTGTGAGAACGTCGCTTTTAGCTGTTTTGACGTTTTAATGATTTGTAATCGGTAAGCAACTACAGAAATAAATTTTCGAATCTCGGTTCTCATGATGATTTTACGACACCTAGTACGCTTTTCACCACTAACACAGCAGTCTTTCATCGACAATTTTCTAACACCCTTATCGTCTGAATCTTTTGCGTGAAACCGAAAGCTATGTCAGTCGATTAGTAATATATCTGAAATAAAATGTCGCATCGTTACTTAGAATGTTCGTCTCTGTTCCATTTAGTTTATATTTTGAAGACTGTACTACCGTGGACATATGTGAGTCAATACCAGTTTCCATTACAATCACCTAGTCAATATATTCACGTGTTCCTATCAGATCGTTGGAAATATTTACAGAAATTTTTGTGTGTGAGAAGATGATGCTGTACTAAGAACGAGGTCCAATGCCGTACCATCGAAATGACTTCGTCTAGGTCATCTACAAGGAGTCTAACGTTTTACGATGGATATATAACAACGTAATGACGCCAGAGGTATAAGGAAACGATTCGATAGTATCGCTGTGCAGATAACGGATGAATTAGCTGTTTTGTGTAACTTTGACAATGGCAGGTAGTAAGGCATTTGTTTCTCTACAGGAACACAACAAAAAGGCAAGGGCCTTCACATTTATTATGCGTCTTTTCTCAAGGTGAGTGAATGCAGCGTGAAATAGCTAATGGTCGTAAAGGCGTTTGATGTCAACATCTCATTGACGAAAGTGTGCGTTGGCCATCTTGTAAAGTAAAACTCCCAGCTAACTGAGAATAATCTGCCAGACAATAACACCTCTAACGATGACACAGGCCTTTTTGGTTAACGAATCATGGAATCTGATACATCCCACTGATGACGCAGTCAAGTACTACGTCTTCTAGGCAGACACCTGGTCTAGAAATGAGGCATGAGGCAGAGGCAGAAGATTACCGTTTCACACTGTGGGAAAAAACACTAAAGTATCCTATACTGCCATTTAAAGTAGCATGGAAGACGTGGAGAGTGTGAATAACACGTTTTGCAGTGTTTACGTACACAGGTAGTGAGGGGCATGGGCAGGCTGGCTGAAGAGTAGAGGAACCAGCCTTGGGTCGCCTCTGGTACGGGGCGCTCCTGCAGGTCCTATATGCGCGTAGTTGGAATGAGCAGCTTGTGTGATTTCACAAGGATACAGTCATTACAAGAATCAACAATTGTACCTGAAAAGCTGGAAGAGAGAGAGGGGGTAAAATAGTGTGTCATTAAAGTCATCTGCCTCTAATGGGTTCAGAGGATATCGTAAACTTAAAGAAAGAAGTATGAGGACGTAGATTAGATTGATGGAAAATGCTCGAAATATTCATACACTTAGAGAAAAACGATGGCTACATTTTAAATGACCAGCTTCAACTTGCAAGTAGTCGGTGTGAACATCATATCAGGAACTCAGCTTATTTTTTACGTCGTTTGGAAGGACTGAGGTTGAATGACTCTGATATTTTAGTGAGTTTCGATGTAGTCTCTCTCTTCACTCGTGGTCCTCTGTCTGATTCGTTGCGGTTAATTGAGGCTAGGTTTGGTGCTGAATTAACTAATCTCTTTCGGAATGTGTTAACATCCACTTACTTTTTATTTAATGACCAGTATTACGAGCAGACAGATGGAGTTGCGATGGGTAGTCCGTTGTCTCCTGTGATCGCAAATTTGTTTATGGAAGACTTCGAGGAACGTGCATTCGAGTCGGTGCCTTTGAAACCCACCTGTTTCTTTAGATACGTTGACGAGACCTTCGGTGTTTGGCCTCATGGTAGGGAGAATTAGAATGTCTTTCTAGAACATCTGAACTCGATCCACCCGAACATTCATTTTACGATGGAGGTGGAAGAGGATGGTTGCCTTCCCTTTCTTGACGTGTTGGTTAGGAGGAAGGATGATGAACCATTGGGACATGCAGTCTACAGTAAACGTACTCACACCGACTTGTACTTACAGGCTAATAGTTGTCACCATCCGGCTCAGGGTGAAGGGGTACTTCGTACCTTGGTACACAGGGCACATGTCGTTTCTGACGCTGAGACTTTGCCAGCCGAGCTGTCGCATCTTGAAGTTACATTTCGTCAAAATGGTAATAGTGATAGACACATTGAACGTCCGTTGCGCTATCGACCAACTGTACATCGGGTGATTGATGATAATTCTGAGTCAACACCTAAGTCTACTGCCTTTTTGCATTACGTAGGAAACACGTCCAACAAGATCGGTCGTATTTTACGGAAATACGATGTGAAATGTGTTTTCCGACCTCCATCTAAAATTAGAGCACTTTCGAGTTCCGTTAAGGATGATCTTGGACTGCGTAAGGCGGGTGTATATCGTATTCCTTGTAGCTGCGGCTTGGCGTATATTGGTCAAACGATCAGGACCGTGGAGGGCCGATGTACTGAGCATAAACGGCACACACGATTACAGCAGCCAAATAGATCTGCTATTGCCGAACATTGCTTGGATACTGATCACCGCATGTTATATAATAACACCGAGATATTGACATGCACGTCCAGCTATTGGCACAGTGTTATTAGGGAGGCAGTTGAGATTAAATTAGCGAGCAACCTCGTTAACAGGGATGGAGGTTTCTGTTTAAACTATGTTTGGAGTCCGGCTCTCTCCCATGCCAAAAAACAGAGGGACAGAGTCAATGCTACGTCACCTGCGAATTCATAGTCTCACTATCGATAGCTCTGATTTAGGTCATCTTCGGTGGCACTAGTGTTCAGTGTGTGTGTTATCTCTCCTGCTTCAGTCCGCGAACCGAGGTTCTAAATTTGCATGTACGCCGCCTGTCCGTTGCAGTTTGCCTTGAAAATGGCGGGGTGTTCTCCCACCGAAATATCGGCGGTCGCTGAAAGTGTTACCTGGGTAAAGTTCCGGAAGTTATTTGAATGCTGTATACGCCAGGAGAAACTCAAGTCTCAGAAGCCATCGTTTTTCGCCAAGTGTTCTTCCCAAAAATCTAATCTACACACTCTTACTTCTTTGTATAAGGTTACGGTACCGTCTAAATCCTTCGGAGCCATATATCTGTAATGGCATATCTTTTAGCCCCCCCCCCCTCTTCACCTCTCAACTTTTCAGGATAATATGTTAATTCTAATGATGAATATGTAGTTGCAAAGTCAAACACGCTACTCACTGCAGGACGTGCAGGTGCGCCACTTTCCAGAGGCGATGTAGGGCTGGTGTCTCTACTCTGCAGCGAGTCTGAGAATGTCACTCACTATCTGTGTGCTTAAATTCCGTGAAACGTAAGTGTTACTGACATGCTACTTTAAGAGAATAACGCAAGAGCCAGTATTAGAAATTTCAGTGTTTTCCACAATGCGACACGGCAACTATCTGCATCTGCCTCATGGCTCTTTTACCGACCAGGTGTCTGACTGCAAGACTGGGTCATCGGTGTGATGTACCAGCTTCCATGACTCGCTAACCCAAAACGCTTGTGCCAGTGCGAGATGTGTTACTGTCTGGCAATTTATTCTCAGGGAGATAAGAGTTTTGCTTTACCAGGTAGGCAAGGCCCATTTTCGTCAATGAGGTGTGGACATCCAACACCTGTACGGCCATAAGCTATTTCACTCACTTTGCAAGGACACAAAATAACTGTGATGGCCCTTGCCTTTTTGTGGTGTTTCTGTAGAGCTACAAAGCCTTAAGGATCCGTCTTTGTCAACATTACATAAAACAGCAAGTTTATCCACTATCTGCACAGGAATTTTGTCGAATCCTTTCCTTGTACCTTTGGCGTTATTATATACTCATCGTATCGCTTTGCGCATGACGTAGACGACGTCTTTTCAGTGGCAGAGCGCTGGACGTCATCCTTGGTAGGCCATCATTATATCACACACAGAAATTTATTTAAAAACGAGTGTTTCCGAGATAGTAATTCACGGCATTTTTATCTTCAACACTTCTTTATTGAGCATAATCACAATTAAACATACGAAAGAATGGTGTTTTATTTAAACACCCTATTTTTCCACGCAATCTCCAACCCGTTCTATGGCCTTCCTCCAGTGCGAAACATGGACGTGTATGCCCTGACGGTTCGAATCCTTGTCCTGTTGTCCTGTTGGCATCCTTTAATGGCTCAAAGAAGTGGCAGTCCGGGGGGGGGGGGGGGTAGGTCAGGGCTGTAGAGTGGATGTTACATTGTCCAATCCTGTTTTGCGATGTGTTTAGCAGTCCTCAGACTTATGTGGGGCCGAGATTTATCGCGTTGTAGCAAAACATTGCTTGGGTTGCTGTGGCTTCCAAGTCTCTGGAAACGCGTCTTTAGTTTTGTTAGTGTGTTGACATAAGCTTCTGAATTAATGGTACCACCTCTTGGCATCGCATCACTGAGGATCACACCTTCACACACCCAGAACCCGGTGATCAT
This sequence comes from Schistocerca americana, assembly GCF_021461395.2. Lineage (NCBI taxonomy): Eukaryota > Metazoa > Arthropoda > Insecta > Orthoptera > Acrididae > Schistocerca > Schistocerca americana. The sequence continues at coordinate 223,097,299 of NC_060120.1, read as the reverse complement.
GACCTTACCGGTGCAAGCAGTTGCTCTGATTTTTTTCTTCTGTGGAGACTGGGAATGGCACCATTTCATCGACTGTCGTTTTGTTTCGGGCTCAAAATGGTGAATCCAGGGTTCATCACCTGTCAATCGGGACAAGAAGGCCTCCCCCTCAGCTTCAAAACTTTGCAGCAAATCAAGACAAATGTTTTTTCTGTTCGATTTGTGATCCACCGTTAGTCACCGCGGGACCCATCTTGCACAGACTTTTCAATTTGCACGAGGGCGGAAAATGCCATCTGCACTTCCTTTACTGATTGACAGATGCACCACCAGCTGCCGAATCGTAATGCGTATGTCCTCGCGAATGTCAGCATCAGCTCGCTGCAACATGTCAGGTGTGACAGCCGTGGATTGTCTCCCCTACAGCTGAAAATCGTGGAGCTCCGCAGAACCGTCTTCTGATGACCTCACCCGGTGCGCCCTGCGATTAACTGTACTTGTGTCGACAACAGATGCTCCGTAGACTTTGAACAAGCGTTTGTGAATATTCCCACAGTTTTTTTCTCTGCAATGAGAAATTCAATAACGACACTTTGCTTCTAACGTACATCACCTAGAGACGCCATTTTGAAACTGTCCTGCAGCTACGCTATCTGTCGGAAGTGAAAAAAACTTGGAGCGCTCACTCAGGAGACTTCAAATAATACATACGTAACGTTTCGCATTCGTAGCGTTGGTTTTCGGCTGAAAAAAAATGCGGTGCATTACTTTCTGGGTAACCCTCGTATTTCCAACGATCTGATACGAAACCGTGAATATGTTGACTGTGTGATAGTAATGGAAACTGGTACTGACTCAGATATGTCCACGATAGCACAGTTTGAAAATATAAACTAAACGGAACAGAGACGGACATTTTAAGTATGGATAGGAAATTTTATTTCACAAATATTATTGACGTCGCTCTCGGCTTCAGGCAAAATATTCAGACGATTGGGATCTTAGAAGGGCGTCGGTGAAAGGCTGCTGTTTTAGCCGTGAGCTGTCGTAAAATCGTCGTGAGAATCAAGATACGAAAATGTATTTCTGAAGCTGCTTAGCGGTTACAAATCATTAAAACGTCCAAACAGCTAAAAGCGACGTTTCCAGAAACGTTAGGAGAAAGTCCCTTCCAACAAAAATTGTAGCAAGAACAGATGCAAACCGTATTGCAGATAACTATAATGTTAGTTAGAGCCAGGACAACAATACTGTACACGGACGGTTTCCTCGGAAATGCAGCTCAACAAAGGCTAGTGGCTATATAAGGAGGCGCGCTGCCCCTGAAATACAGTCCACTTCAGCAGCGGGAGAGAGCAACACGGGCGACGGCAGCTTTGCACGGCGAGAACTTCTCACGTAAGTATAGGTAAGTACATCTGTCCACAGGTGCGTCGGCGAATACTCGTCTGCGACTCCACTTCTGCGACTCTTCACGCCTGTGGCTCTGCACATCTGCGGCTCCAGACGCCTGCAGGACTACACACCGCTTGTGGCTACACGTCTGGGCCTGCTTGTCAGTGACTCCAACATGTTTGGTGCTACATATCTGTGACTTTGTGTGTGTAGGATTACATATCCGGAAAGGCTACGTACTCTTTACATCTGCCATTCAACTCGGCTGGGGCTGTACACTGAGCGACTCCGAGTCTACGCTTTTCATCTACGAGTCTACGCTTCGCATCTACGAGTGTATGCTTCGCATCTACGAGACTGCACTTCGCACCCCTGAGTCTACAGTTCACGCCCATGACTCTACACTTCACGCCCACGAGTCTATACTTCACGCCCACGCGTCTACGCTTCGCAACTTCGAGTCTACGCTTCGCATCCACGAACCTACGCTTCGCATCCACGGGTCTTCGCTACACTTCCACGAGACTACGGTACGAGTCGGCCACACTACGCAGCGGCGATTCTACCCACTCCACCCACTATGTCTGCCACGCATCGTCGACCCTGACGACGACGCCTCTGCATGACAGCTCGTCGTGGTCCCTCAGTTCCGACCAGGTTTTCGGGAGGTTTCCCTTGGTTGTAAGGCGAATGCCGGAACTGTATATCCCCTCCCATCGATAAAGAGATAATTAATGTAAAGAAGAAATTGAGAAATAAATGCTTTAAGCTTAGATGCCTTGTGTTCAACTATTTTTGACCAGTGTACGTTGAGTAATAAATGACATTACCCATTTACTTTGCCTAAGGCAGGAACCTTGATCTGATCGCTTTAGTATGCAAAGAAACAGATTAGTGGACATCTGTGGCTTATGTACGAAGTTCAAGTAAAAAAGACTGAAAAATCACTTAACAAAAAAGACAATGTTTAAGCAAAACAGATTGAAAAATAACTTTGCAAAAAAGACAAGGTATCAGAAGAAAAAAAACTGAAAAATAGTTTAACAAAAAAGACTGAAAAAGTCATTCTTTGTACGTCGTTGGTATAAATAAATGGCTTATTAGCTGAAAAACTATTTTTTTATTTCGTTGGCTTTATTAGGTTTAGATAGTTTTGCCTATATTAGGTTTAGATAGGTTTGCCAGACAGGTTTGCTGGCTGATTTGAAAGTGGCATTAAGACATACAACACTGCTTGCTATTCACTCAGCTTTTTACAATGTATAGAACGAAAGATGTCTGGCAGGCGGTCTACTCTACACCTGAAAGTGTCCGTTGTGTTTCTTAGTGTTCAGACCGTAGCAAACGCGCTCTTAAAAGTTTACTGCAGGGATTCGTGCGGTTTCTTATAGAAGCGAAACGAAACGGACGAACATTTGTGTTTACATTGAGACTGTATAGCTGTGTGACTGTGTACATCTTACCGCTGTGCACTGACAGACTTCAGACTTCGCAATCTATTTGGGGCGCTTAGAAGAACCAGATTCGGTCCGCTTTTCTAGCAGTGGAATATCACGGTTATGTCTAGCTATTCTTTACGTTTGTCCAAAGCACGTTGTACAGATTTACATCAGCGAATTCTGCTTGGGTTATGTCTCCTCTTGCATGTACGCACGACAGCACGCCATGTGAAATATATTCGGTACCAATGTGGCAAAATTACTTCACTGTCGTGAATACTGAAGAGTTGAATGTTTTCAGTTACACCATTACTCGTATACTGAATCGTGAAAAATGTGTCACACTAAAACAAAGGAATTATCCGATCTCGAATTGAGATTTAGCTTCATATTAACAACCATTGGTGTTACATTCTAACAAGTCCGAGTGTCGAAATTTAGGACTTCCTCTTACCAGTTTATATAATGTTCATCTGGTTTACGAATACCACATCTCACAAGTAATACCAAAGCTAAAACACGCCAACGAACAAGCAGAGCTTCACTGTTCATGAAGAGGTGTTCCATCACCTATACTAAGTCGTGATGACGATTTTCGACCTCTAAGGATAAATACCGCCGTACAGAGGTCTCGTCTGAGTGAGATTTATTTAAAATACGAAGACTATGCTAAAACAAGGCACACGTATGCCATTAACGTATAACTATCCCTATATTTTTGTCTGAAGTGAATTAATCATGCCCAGATTTCTGCAGTTCGTCTTGTTTACTGTTCGGTTCCGTTCAATACAATTCGTTGATTGGGCTCCTCAGGCATATGGCTAATGCAGCACTTTCTCAGCAAGGAAATCTATTTTAATTTTGATCTGAATTTTAGTGTGGAGAAATAACTAGGTTCTAGAAATCGAAGGAACAGCATGATAAATGTAGCTATCTACCTAACGGAGCAGCCTTAAAGATAAGAATACCTAAACATTAATGAAACAGTTGCAGTTTCAAGTACACTAGATTAAAAACAAGTAGTTAGTCGAATTTTGGAAAATTTTAAATTTATGGAAAGTCCTAGGGGACCAAACTGCTGAGGTCATCGGTCCCTAAGCTTACGCCCTACTTAATGTAACTTTACCTTAGGCTGAAGACAACACACACACACTCATGTCCGAGGGAGGACTCGATCCTCCGACAGGAGGAGCCGTACCAACAGTGTCAAGGCACACATTATGCGACAACTGTATATCAAGTACCTTGAGACCTTAACACGCATTAGATCTTTATAGAATGCGGCCACTGTGATACGCTTCCTTTATTTGAAAAGAATGTTTACGATGCTGCTATTCTTAAGCCAGTGCCGCTTGTCCGTTTGGAAATATTAAATATTCTCGTGAGCAGGTCAATAGCAGGTCATTCTCATGAGCAGATCAATAGCAGGTCATTTATCTAAAATACGTATTTTGCTAAGTTCAAGTTCACTAGGGTAGTAAGCTAAAATAATTTGCGTTCCTTAATTAATTCGTGCTTTTAATGGTAACTGATCTGCTACACTGTAATACACTAATGAATATTCGGCGTGTCACGCTATTTAATTTCGTATCTTGATATTCGTTGATGTTGCAGTACACATCGACACCTACATGACTAATCTGCAATTCACACTTAATTATCTGCCTGTGGGTTCATCGAGCCACTTTCACGCTACGTCTGTACCGTTCCAAACCGAGTAGCGTACGGGAAAATTAATACTTAAGTCTTTCCGTGGGAGCTGTGGTTTCTCTTATCTTATTACGATAATCATTCCCCCTATTAGGTAGGCGTCATTCAGGGGATCATGTTTTTGATCGAAATTTCATGAAATGATTCTGCCGCAGCGAAAAACTCCCTTGTTTTCGTGACGGCCATGCCAACTCGCGCATCATATCAGTGACTCTCTCTCCCCTATTCTGGGAAAATACATAACAACCTGCCATTCTTTCAAGTATTTAGATGTTCTCTGTCAACCCTAATTGGTAAGAATACCATACAGCACAGCAATAGTCTTACAAAGGACGAACAGGCATAGTGTAGGCAGGCTCTTTAGTAAACCTGTTACACCTGCTTAAGTTCAAAAATGGCTCTGAGCACTATGGGACTTAACTTCTGAGGTCATCAGTCCTCTAGAACTTAGAACTACTTAAACCTAACTAACCTAAGGACATCACACACATCCATGCCCGAGGTAGGATTCGAACCTGCGACCGTAGCGGTCGCGCGGTTCCAGACTGAAGAGCCTAGAACCGCTCGCCTTCTTAAGTGTTCTGCCAATAAAACGTAGTCTTTGTTTTGCTTTCCCCACAACACTGTCTATGTCATCGTTCCAGCTGAAGTTATTCGTAATTCTAATTCCTAGGTATTTAGTTGAATTGACAGCTTTTAAATTTATGTAACTTACCGTGTAATCGAAATGAAACGGAAACCTATCAGTTCTCACGTGAATGACCTCATATATTTAATTGTTTAGAGTCACTTCCAGTTTGAGATATTGTCTAAGTCAGGTTGCATTTGGTTTTGATATTATGGTGAGTTGACTAGACGGTAAATGAGAACGTTATATGCAAACAATCTAAGAGATCTACTCAGATTGTCTCCTAAATCATTTATACAGATTGGGACCAGCAGAGGGCCTATACACTTCCACGGGGAATGTCAGATATCACTTTTGTTTTCTCGATAACTTTCCGTCAATTACTACGAAGTGTGACCTTCCAGACAGGAAATCACAAATGCTGTCGCACAATTGAAACAATACTCCATAGGCACGCAGTCTGATTAGATATCGCAAGCGAGAAACGTTATCAAAACCCTACTGGAAGTCTAAAAATAGGAAATCAATTTTAGATTCCCTATCGACAGCACCCATTACTTCGGGTAAATAAAGAGCTAGCTGTGTTTCACAAGGACGATATTTTCCGAATCCGTGCTCACCATGTGTCAGTAGATACTTCTCTCCAAGGTAATTCATAGTTTAATTTTCTTTATTCTACAAAACATATTCTGCAATGTATGGTGGGGATGTTAGCGACTTTCCGACCCGTCGCAGAGCGAGTACAATATGTGTGCATGACTCTGCAGGTGCCCTGTCATTTAAAGTAATTGTACAAAGGAAAGTTTTTAAGAAATATTTTGCTAACTTATCTAGGTATGTGTCGTTATGTAAATGTGTATTGTTCTGGCTTAATGATGCATAGTTATACTTGGAGTCTTTGTTGTCATTTATCAGTAGTTTTCATTCTATACCTTAATGAATGTGTTTGTATATTCGCATTGCACATCGCGAGCTGTGTGCTGCATTTTGTGAAAACTGCGATGACACCGTCCCGCATTACACATCACAAGTACGCCAAGGAAATTTGGTTTTGGATGGTTAGATTAATATTCCTAACAGTTGCAGGTTGCAGAAAACACGAACGTTCCGTGCGCACTGGTAGGCCAACAAATTTAATTGTCATCAAAATTCATGTCCATTTTAAGGCACAGTGACTGTCAGAATCTTATTTCTGAAAATAGCATACGAGTATTAGATCTGAGGCTTAATACCAGTAGAAGATCTCAGTAAAGTGCCATCTTGTGAGTTTTCAAGCAATTTTATCAGGAATTCAGATGTGTTAAATTTTACGTTCATATGCTGTGTTACTAAACGAACAGTTGTAGTACAGTCATTGTTTGCAAAACCAAAGATAAATATTAACCGTATTCAGGGCCAAAATTTTAATCTGTCTTTGTTTCTCAGTCAAATAGCATACGTTAATTTCATTGAAAACTAATTGCTTTCTCGCAGCCGTATTGTTTGATTTTTGAGGTTTTGGCGATAGCAGCATTCTTTCTCTTCCAAAGACTCCCATTTAATCATCATCATTTAAGACAGACTATGCCTTTCAGCGTTCAGTCTGGAGCATGGCCCCCTTATAAAATTCCTCCACGATCCCCTATTCAGTGCTAACATTGGTGCCTCTTCTGATTTTAAACCTATTACTTCAAAATCATTCTTAACCGAATCCAGGTACCTTCTCCTTGGTCTGCCCCGACTCCTCCTACCCTCTACTGCTGAACCCATGAGTCTCTTGGGTAACCTTGCTTCTCCCATGCGTGTAACATGACCCAACCATCTAAGACTGTTCGTCCTGACTGCTACATCTATAGAGTTCATTCGCAGTTTTTCTTTGATTTCCTCATTGTGGACACCCTCCTGCCATCGTTCCCATCTACTAGTACCTGCAATCATCCTAGCTACTTTCATATCCGTAACGTCAACCTTGTTGATAAGGTAACCTGAATCCACCCAGCTATCGCTCCCATACAACAAACTTGGTCGAAAGATTGAACGGTGCACAGATAACTTAGTCTTGGTACTGACTTCCTTCTTGCAGAAGAGAGTAGATCGTAGCTGAGCGCTCACTGCATTAGCTTTCCTACACCTCGCTTCCAGTTCTTTCACTATGTTGCCATCCTGTGAGAATATGCATCCTAAGTATTTGAAACCGTCCACCTGTTCTAACTTTGTTCCTCCTATTTGGCACTCAATCCGTTTACATTTCTTTCCCACTGACATTACTTTCGTTTTGGAGATGCTAATCTTCATACCATAGTCCTTAAATTTCTGATCTAGCTCTGAAATATTACTTTGCAAACTTCCAATCGAATCTGCCATCACAACTAAGTCATCCGCATATTTTGTGTTCACATATCTTAATCTCACCCAGCCAGTATATTGTTTTCAACATATGATACATTAATAATATGAACAACAGTGGCGACAGGTTGCAGCCTTGTCTTACCCCTGAAACTACTCTGAACCATGAACTCAATTTACCGTCAACTCTAACTGCTGCCTGACTATCCATGTAAAGACCTTTAATTGCTTGCAAAAGTTTGCCTCCTATTCCATAATCTCGTAGAGCAGACAATAACTTCCTCCTAGGAACACGGTCATATGCCTTTTCTAGATCTATAAAGCATAGATACAATTCCCTGTTCCACTCATAACACTTCTCCATTATTTGCCGTAAGCTAAAGATCTGGTCCTGACAACCTCTAAGAGGCCTAGACGCACACTGATTTTCATCCAATTGGTCCTCAACTAATACTCGCACTTTCCTTTCAACAATACCTGAGAAGATTTTACCCACAACGCTGATTAAAGAGATACCTCTGTAGTTGTTACAATCTTTTCTGTTTCCATGTTTAAAGGTTGGTGTGATTACTGCTTTTGTCCAGTTTGATGGAACCTGTCCCGACTCCCAGGCCATTTCATTTATCCTGTGTAGACATTTAAGACCTGACATTCCACTGTATTTGATGAGTTCCGACTTAATTTCATCCTTCACAGCTGCTTTATTGCACTGCAATCTATTGACCATTTTCTCCAATTCCTCAAATGTGGTCCTATTTCCATCATCATTCCTATCCCATTCTACCTCGAAATCTGAAACATTACTGATCGTATTTTCACCTACATTGAGCAACTCCTCAAAATATTCCCTCCATCTGCCCAAGGCATCCACAGGATTCACCAGCAGTTTTCCTGACCTGTCCAAAACACTTGTCATTTCCTTCTTACCTCCCTTTCGAAGACTGCTAATTACACTCCAGAATGGTTTTCCAGCAGCTTGACCCATAATCTCCAACCTGTTTCCAAAGTCTTCCCAAGATTTCTTCTTGGATGCTGCAATTATCTGTTTGGCTTTGTTTCTTTCTTCAACATAATTTTCTCTGTCTACCTGAGTTCTAGTATGTAGCCATTTTTGATACGCCTTCTTTTTCCTTTTACAGGCTGCGTTGACTGTGTCATTCCACCAAGCTGTTTGCTTCATCCTACTTTTACACACTACTGTTCCAAGACATTCTTTAGCCACTTCTACTACTGTGTCCCTGTACCTTGTCCATTCCTTTTCCAATGACTGCAATTGACTACATTCAACTAACTGGTACCTTTCTGAGATCGCTGTTACGTACTAGTGCCTGATTTCCTTATCCTGAAGTTTCTCCACTCTTATCCTCCTACATATGGACGTTCGGCCTCACAATCCCAATTTCACTGCAGATTAAATAATGATCAGTGTCATCAAAGAATCCCCTGAATACACGTGTGTCCCTCACAGCCTTCCTGAATTCCTGATCTGTTATTATATAGTCAATGACAGATCTGGTTCCCCTGCCTTCCCAAGTATACTGGTGAATGTTCTTATGTTTAAAAAAGGAGTTTTTGATTACTAAGCCTATACTGGCACAGAAATCCAAGAGTTGTTTCCTGTTCCTGAGCACAAAGGTGACCACGACTCAGAACATGTCCGTGATGCCCTGCCTTATTCCAAAGTAACTGGTATCCCGACTGTCGGGACCACTTACTTTGGCCACTCATACGTTGCCCGTGGTTCATGAACTAGGACATGACTACAGGAACCCACACCATGAACTCCCATTTAAATCCCAGGGAAATTCTATTGTGTTTGATCTGTGCTCTAATAATGTGATGCGGTCCTAGTTATTCGTTTTTCGACGACTACTGCCACGCCTACTTGATAAGGACTCGAGATACAGTGACAGTACTTTGATAAGCATTCGATACGCAGTGGCAATACTCCAGATCTGGTTGCACCAACTTTTCTCTATGTGGCCTCAATTAACGATGCAACGCTTCTCCCAGGATACTTCCAATAAACGAAAGTTTTCCAGTCGCTTAACCTACCACCGATATTCGTAGTATTACAAGATATGTGAGCGACGTGGCAGTCACCGAGATTTTAAGAACAATAAGGTCCCGCAACAATCTGTGAAAAGGTGGATGTGCAGAGACAATTAACTGTGTAGCACCACGCTGTTGAGTCTACAAAATTCAGAAATACAGCTATTGCATATCGTATACATTCGTTACTGAGTAAAGAATATTCAACGAAACTGCACGTTCAGTTTCGTTACTACTTGAAAGGTTTCGTTTTCTTCTCGACTCGCAGTTCGTCGAGCCGATTGCGTAGATATCGAATTCTCTGAGGGTTTTGTCAGTAGTGGCAGGGAGAACTGAATACATGCTGTCTCTCACCACGTTTTCTTTCACGCACGCAGTTCGTCTATGACTCGTCCAGAGTCGGCTGTGTTCGTAAGCCTCCAGTTCCTTACTTCGAACTAATTTTCGATAGTCCTGTGAAAAAGTTGCAAAAATGGTTCAAATGGCTCTGAGCACTATGGGACTCAACTGCGGCGGTCATCAGTCCCCTAGAAGTTAGAACTACTTAAACCTAACTAACCTAAGGACATCACACACATCGATGACCGAGGCAGGATTCGAACCTGCGACCGTAGCGGTCTCGCGGTTCCAGACTGTAGCGCCCAGAACCGCACGGCCACTCCGGCCGGCGAAAAAGTTGCAGGCTTCGATGAGGGGAGATCAGAGAAAATAAAGAACTTTGGCTCTTTAACAGTCAATTGGATCCTAACAAGGTAACATTTGTGTTGCTGGAGTGATAATCCATAAGATCTGGTACAAGGCAAAATTCATAACACTGTTTCAACAAGAATCGAATAACCTTAAGAACGTCTGACCTCTATGACTTCCGTGCCATCTCCTTGTAAATTCTGAAGGGAAAGATTTTGAATCGAATTTGTGAGTCTGCCGACAAGAAGATAATTAAAGAACAATCAGGTTTTGGTCCAGGGAAGTTATATACCACTCAGATACTTTGACCGAACACTTCGAGGGGGGGGGGGGGGTTATGAAAGAAAGCAGTTAAGGAATGCCTTTATCGGTGTTACAGTTCTTTACGATACCTCGAATTATAAGAAAATAACAAAGAATCTGCTTACAAAAAGTAAGAGCTATGGACTGACTCAGTTTATTCAGTGTGTGCTACAGAGCAGGCATTTTTTTGGTCAGTCTTAATGACAGAGATGGTCGATGGAGAATGAAGGAAATGGCTTTACTCAGGTAAATGTGCTGTCTGAAATGTAATATAACATATTCAGGGTGCCCCATATATCTTGACCACTCTAAATAACTGTTTATCCAGAAGCAAATTACAAAATCTTTCAAGTAAATGTTCTTTAGCCGTCAGAGGAACATCAATTAGCATGATTGCTTTCATTATAGCTTTTATTTTACAAAATATGAACAGCGGTATGACTTTTCTAAATGGCGTCCTGTATTTTTTATTCGGTAATTCATTTCTTCTCCTAAGGACCTATTCTAAAATGTATCATAGTGTACCATTCACTCGAACATAACGTTATTAATTATATAACACAACACTGACTTTGAGCCTCGGATCACAAACTCGTCCACCTGCTGGAGTTGTCAGAAAACAAATGGAAACCAAGTAACAACATAACACTAAATTGACTTTGACTCCCCTGTACCACTGCCCAGGAGTGGAACATTCAAAGGTGCTCAAAGTGGTGTCCCTGGACACCGGTACACTGGTGCACACGTTTTATGAAAGAATTATTTACTGCTTCTAGTGTTGTCTGCTGCAGAGCGTTACAAGCAAACACGATACGTTCCTGAATGTCTTCCTGAGTTGTTGGAATGTGGCGATAGGCAATGTCTTTACTGTATCCCCAAAGGAAAAAGTCCAGAGGATTTAAATCAGGAGACCTAGCAAACCAAGTAACTGTCCCTCCTCGAGCAATCCATCCGGCAGGATACGTTCGGTTCTGAACACGACGTGCTCGCATGGCATTAGGTGCTGGACAATCATCGTTTTGATACCACATAAGCATTCTGGTTCTTAGAGGCACTTTAACCAGAAGAGAAGAAAGAATTCATCTGAGGAAGTTGGCATACGCTGTGCCGTTTAGACTACCATTGATGAAATAAAGGCCAATAATTGTAGTACCATGCATCCCACACCAGACGTTAACTCTCCATTGACGCTGATATTCCACCTATCTAAGGCATCGTGGGTTGTCGCAGGATCATTAATGCATATTCCTTGTATTTACCTGTCTTTTGTTTGAGAAGGAACATTCATCGGCAAATAGAACATTGGAGAAGTTTGGGATGGCGAGGATTTGCTGCTGTGCCGACACGGTTCTGGAAATCATTCCCATGCAATTCTTGATGTAGGTGTACATGGTAAGAATGGAACCGGTGACGTGTAAGAATACGATCTACACTGCATTTAGGAATGCCGATCTCGTGTTCAAGCTGTCGTTTGTTCATATGTGGATTCATAGCATCGGAAGCGAAAACAGTAACTTTGGCAGCTTCGTATGTGCGAGTGCTACGGCGATTGCGTTGTCGTGGGTTGAAACTTCCCGTTTCCTGAAGCGTCGCAACAAGACGAGAAGACATCCGTCGGGAAGGTGGGTTACTGTCAGGATATCGCTCTCTGTACAGCTCCGCTGCCTGCGTAGCACTTCGCCTACCTTCAACAACAACAAGAACAACAACAACAACAACAACAACAGCAATAAAATAAACTTTATGTCGATGCTGCTTGTAGGAAGGACAGTCTTTATGCCTACTACACACAACAATATTTAAAAGTTGTAATCTACTGTACTAAATGCACCCGTACGTAAGAAAACAGTATTGCAATTACCGTTCTGCTAACTTACATTCCCCATAGATGAGTAGCATTTCTATCTTCTCTTCGTTGTTGTACATTCTACTCACACAACTCTTCAGCCGACGATGGTTGACGGAATGACGGGTGTGCATTCTACTTATGTCTACATTTGTCCTCTGTCAACGTCAGCATGTGGATGTGTTCGACTACCCGAGTACCTGCACTAAGCGCTGGTAGCGTCAACGTCAGCGTTGTGCTATGTAATTAATAACGTTGTGTTTCAGTGAATGGTACCCTGTGATATACTTATGAATAGGTATTTAGGAGAGGATATCAATTACCGAATGAAAAATACAGGGCGCTGTTTGAAAAAGTCATACCGCTGTCCATATCTATGTAAAGAAACAAAGCTACAACAAAGGCAATCATGCTGATTGATGTACCACTGACGGCTAAAGAACATTTGCTTGAGACATTTTGTAATTTGGATCTGGACAAACAATTATTTACTGTAGTCAAGATAAATGGGACACCCTGTATACCAATGATGAGCCACTCAACACTAAAACCCGGTCCTTCATCTGTGCAGGTGACTCAGCTGTCACTACTCAGGAAGAGACGTTTGAAGAAGTAGAATCTAGACTGACACCTGCTTTCGACAGTACTATGTAGCATTATTACAACCACTTAAAACGAAGTCCGGATAAAATTCAAATGTCTACGCTTCATCAATACGACAAGGAGGCAAGAAGAAAGCTGAACAGCACCTCGATAGGTCGCAGTCTGCATTCACGACGAATACCTGGAGTTAAAGTTGGATCTTACATTAATCTACAAACAACACTCTGTGGACACCAAACAAAATGTGTGAAGCTGTAGCAATCTCATCGACAAACTGACAAACACCACGTAGGGAGCGCAGTCCAGCGTCCTCCGCACATTCACACATCTGCGATCCTCTCCTGCGGAATATGGCACATCAGTCTGGAGGAGCTCTTGAAGTGTTAACCAAGTTGATGTGGTTCTTCATGAGGCAGGCCGCGTAGCCACAGGGTGCCTAAGGCCAACCACATTCAATAAGATTTTTTCACTAATCAGAGTAGCACCTCCACACGTAAGAAGACCAGAAGCAGCAGACAACGAAAAGAAGAAGCCAGAAACAGATCTAAAGCATCCATTGTTAGGAACTCACGCTTATCCATCACGACTGATATCCAGAAAAATTTTTCTGCTTATAGCAGCACCAATTACAGCTGCAGCAGAAGCGCGCCGAAGGGAGCTGTTGAGAAGTCTTCTGGGAGATTGTGGACAACAAAGGAATATACCATCAGCCTGCCTCTTTCAATACGGGACCTGGAAGACCCTCGACAGGTGAATAGGGTGACAAAGTTGCAAGACTAACTGGAAGAAGTGTGGTACCAGCGATGATGAATTTTGTGATTGTGGGGAAAGGCGGGACACTGAACACTTGATGAATAAGCAGTCAGTCTTATTAGCAGGTTGATGGTTATTATTTATTTAGTAACGACGTGTGCCGCATGATTCAGGTTTCTTAAAATTGGCCTACACACAAAATATACATTTCGTTACAAGTGGCTTGACCCTACTTTACAAAATTGGAGTTAAAAAATACTTTGTAGCTCACAGCTCACTAACGCCATTTTACCACTACGAACACCTACACATCCGACACGTTTGCATGATCGAAGAACCCCACCAATAAACCTCCAGAAATGTCTCAGTTTGCTGGTGAGTCCGTAAATTGCGGTATAAAGAGCATGCAGTACAGCTGGCTCCGCTTTCCCACGAGAGTTCTGCGATAATTAAGCCAGTCTGTCTTTGAACTAACTTAGTGAGCCACCACGTAGGAATTCTTCCTACCTGTTATTTGGTAGTGTACACGTAGTTGTACGTCCTCTCGCAGAGCCGTAGCAATGCCGTCGTGTTCTGAAAGTGCAGTAGTAGCGTCTATGTTTTACGTAATGCGGCAGGAAGCAGTTACTCGTGCAAATAATTTTTTCATGGGATGCCATTACGATTCATCATCTTTGACACGCAAGTCGAGGAAGTGGCGTCAACTAGAAAGATTTGCAATACGGCGACAAAACCCCGAAGGGGATCTGTCGGCCAATAAATGCCATTTCATTTAATTTCATGCTGCGTTTATTTAAAAAAAACGTAAAATGAACTTGTTTACACTTGTTACCTGATGGTTATGGTTCACAGTCTGTAGCCTGAGCGTACAATCGGCTTCGCCAAAATTATATATTTATTAATGTCAGCGTTTTCTGGAACTGTAAAATTACTGATAGTATTTATGACCCGTATACTCCCCCTAATGTCTTAGTTGTTATGAAATATTTATCAGTAACAATAACTTGATTCTCGCCACAATAAATGTACTTTCCCTGACGTCACGAGCGATTTCTGCATCGACACCTCATCCCATTGGCCCTGAAAGGGCAAGAAGGCCAAACGCCCCTGCAAGCCAGCCCGTGTGGGAACCTACCGCTCGCTTCTTACTCCGTAGATACTGCAGCGATGGTACATCCAGTTCACGTATGCGAAACAGCAAAACTGGAAATTAAGTAAAATGCGCTCTTATCTGCAAATAATCGGTACCTTACAATAGTGACAGACCTTTGTAGGCCTTATCATGTTTTGCATTCACTAGAGAATGTCACATACCTCAACAAGGTAATCTCTTGTCTTTTTTTTTCCTTCTCCTAAACATCATGTTTAAAATAATTTACTTATGACAAAACCGGTCACTGGATGTGACTATTTCGGCTATATTCCAGTCTATTTATTTACAGGACACAGTGCAGTGTTTCCAGATGCTTGACGAGGGCAGTTACTTGCTGGGAATTTTGCATGCTTGATATCCCATGCACCTAATACCATCTAAAATTCAGAAAGTCGTTTTGCAGTTACTTCCTAGTAACACTTATATAATGTATATTCTTTGTGTGGGCCAATCTGAAGATGTCTGATTTAGGAGAAACGTATCATTGGCAAATAAATAACGTTCTCTGAACACTCGTTCGTTTACCTGTAATCTGAGACGAGGAAGACCTGTTTGCAGCGAATGACTGTGCTACTCTGGATGCTGAACTTTGTACTCTGTGAATTTCTCAGTAATTAATATTATATTGTAGTTTTAAATTATATTGTGTTTTTTTTTTTTTTTTTTTTTTTTGTATTCGCATCTGCATCTGGTTGTGTGACGTTTCATCGATCACGTGGTCAGGTGTCATAAACTAACCTGTGACTATAAACTGTTCAGTAAACCCTGTGGCCCAAGCTACCATCTTCTTTCTTGAAAAATAGCACGACAAGAAAATTTAATCTTCCGCCTGCCTCTTCCTCCTTGGTAAAGTGAATCTTCGGACTGATCAAGTGCAGATGTTTGTGAAAACGATCCAGTTCCACCCCGCCATGCCGCCATGCCACTCACCCACATAACTGAATCAAATATCCGGTTTCTTGTTCGCTGTTTTCAGTGCCTGCTCCTCGAACTTTTCCATAAAGAAGTTCGCTGTAACCGGGCTTAATAGGAGTTAAAACAGAAAAAAAATTTCACATCTTCAGGTTTTTATCTCATTATAAAATTTCCAATTTTCCGAATGAAATGATACATATATCACTTGTGAATTCACATAGGAAATATTTTATTTTATTTTTTGAATATAATTTACCCTGGTTGAAAATGTTAAAATTTTTACGTGCATTACTTCAAGATCTAACAAAATCGATAATTTTTATATAGGAGGCTGTGGATTGCTGTGTTATAAAGGTTAACAGTGTTGGTCATCAAAATATCCACGGGTATGCTGCCGGTCTATAGTGTCCAACGGGCACACCCGGGCACACCGGCAGCACACCCGTGGATATTTTGACTATCAAATACGCCGGGAGAAACTCAAGAATCACAGTGTTGGTCATGTTCAGAAGAGGATGGCAACCGGGTTGAGGAAGTTGAAACAAAGTCTGAGAAACAAGAAACTTTGTGATGGTAAAACCATAAGAGGCAGGCTGACAGACAAAATGATTGATGAACTACAGCAGTATTATTTGATGGCCATTAAAAATAATACTGAGGATTTGTTGAAAATGAAGCAGCAGTATGGGCTACCGTCTTCCACAGACTGTCAACTCATGAAAAACCAGTACACCACCCTTGCCCTCCTGGATCTGATTCATGGTACACTTACCGCAATGTCCAGTACTCAAACACTTCATACAGCCATAAACATTCCATCCCAGCAGCAGTCATGGATATCATAGAACCTGGCAAATCCTGAATTACTGAAGAAGTGTCTGCATGGTCAGACTCAAAATCCCAGTGAGTCTTTCAATAATCTTATATGGCCTCACTTACCAAAAAATGTTTTTCTTGGAATGAAGACACTAAAGTGGGTGGTCAGTGATTGTTATTGCTTTTAATGATGGCAACGTTGGTAGGGTGAAAGTGTTACAGCATATGGGAAATAATCCTGGAGCAAACTGCATCAGAGAACTCGAACGGATAGACAAGATTCGCATTGATAAAGCAGAGTATGCAGCACAGTTGGCCACTAAGGAGTCCAGAAAGAAGAAATGGAGAAAAACTTGGAAAAAGAACAAGAGGATGATATACAATATGGTGCAGGGTGCTTCTGAGTGACTAAAAATAAAAAATTGGGCATATATTAAGTGAGCTACACTGTTTTGAATCCTTAGAAGCCGTTCCTGAAAATTTACATTTTCTGTTGCACTTTTTCCTAAATCTCAGTAACCACTAGGAGTAGAGTATCCAAATTTTCAGGGAGTAATAACATGGATATCCTCAGTCTACTGAACTAAAAGAAGAACATAATGTTATGTATAATTAAAATTATTTACGATAACGTACAAAAAAATACCCAGAATTTCAACCGTGTAGTTAAAAAATTGTATTTTCGAAAGCAGTCTACTGAACTCCAATTTTTGTAGTTCAGTAGACTCAGAACATACAGTTTAATCTCCTGTAAAAGCTTCGTGTCAATGGCTACAATGATTCCTGAAATACAGGGAAGCCAAGCCACTAAATTTAACATATTCGGGATAGGGCGTAGCAAGTACCCTTATGGGGCTCTCCATAGCGACACCATCCGCCTGTTCACAGAACTCATCGTTCCTTTGAAATACGTGGTCGTGAGGCAATATTTAAACAGTACTGCAACATCGGGAGGAAAAATCCGATTCAACTGTTGCGACAATTCATTGAGTGGAACCGTAGTGAACAGCGAAACGACATCAAAACTGACTAATATGTCCTCCGACTATTCCACTATGCCGTTTAATGAACTGATGAAATGTGCCGAATTCTTGAGATAGGAACCCGACCGACCCACACACGGTGGTAATAATGCTGTCAAGAAAGTGTCAGGTGAATAGGTATACGAACTAGTAGTACTCACTATAGGCCCTAGAGGAACATCTTCTTTGTCCACCTTCGGCAATCCATAAAGTCTTGCCAACTGAACTGAAGAGACTTTTCGAACGCTCTATTCGATAGAGGACTCCTATATCAAGCTTCTAAGAACTTTGCAAGTGCAGTCTTTACTTAGTTTCCCATATGTCTGCCGATGTAGTAAGCCGTTAATCTTACTATAATAGTCGGTCATATTCAAAACAACCGTTGCGGGGAGACTGATTACACTATTGTCTGATTCACGCGTTTTACGGCATTCCTCGCACCCACAGTTAAATTACTTTTTGGAGGCTTTGCACAAGACAGTACTCTTACAGCTTCTATACGAATTTCCTCTGCCGTAACCATGACCTAACTACGAATGCCTGCTTCTACACTGGCGCCGGTGAAATCTAAAGTTTTCCTTTCATTCACTAAGAACCGCATAAGAAAAACCTTGAAAAAGCGGAACATAATAGCCCGGAACATTTTGTTAATGTGACATTTGCGGCCGTGAAAGTTTACATTTTTCAGCACTGTACTGTATGTAGACTAGTCTGAAGATGCCTCAATCAGGCGAAACGTATCATTTGTAAATAAATACATCCCTGCAACCAGACTGACTGTTTCTTCATCGTGTAACAGTGGCTGCTGTACCATCCCCGCCACGTGTTGGAAAACATTCTCTGAACACTTGCTGTTTTCCTTGTAGTCTGAGCTAACAATATGACATGGAAGGCTTGACTGTAGCGAAAGGACATGCCATTTTGGATATTGAACAGTAGATTCTGTGAAATTCTCTGTGATTAATATTATGTTGTAGTTTTAAATTATATTGTGTTTTAGTTTTCTTTGTATTCGGATGAATAAATTAATTATTTTGAAATTCATTGACTTTGTGCATGGGGTTGTGTAACGATTCATTGATCACATGGGCCAATATATGAATATATGTAAAAGTTTTCGATATCTGTTTTTTTTAAACTGTAAATAACTTAAGTGTAAAAAATTTTCTACTTGTAGTCTGGTGGCGACCCAGTAAAAAGCTGTCATGTCTTAATACCGCTAAATTTTCGGCCTATCCCGGCGAAAGGTAGTGCACTATACAGAGCCCAAAGAGAGATGCAGTCGCTCCACGTTACGGGAAATCTGCTACGGAACGCAGTTTTCAACACTGTGCGCTGAGCGATCAGCTCCGCAACACTGGTGCTTGCAGCGGCACTGTGCTCTGTCGCCAGGTCTACTACAGTGGCCGCTTGTCCTGCTTAGCTGGGCGGGCAGTCCTCCGGACTTCCTCATTCTGTGACGAGCCGTTGAGGGCCAACGTGCTGTCGATTACTCGTGATTTCATGGCAATTCAGCCACTTTTCTAAGTGTTCTCGTTAGCAGCAAGCGAACAGCCGACAATTCTCCCCGTACTATAACAATTATGTCTATGAATTTCTGCATTTGTAGCCCGTATCGTCGCTATAATGGTTTCCCATTCGTCCCTGCCCAGCTCATATACATTTGTTTTTGCGTCACGTGTCCACAACATTACCAAATGCTGGTATTCAATCTCGTCGTCAGCGGTGTTCATGTTTCGGTTCGTCAGTGTATTTAGGTTAGAACTATACACTGGATTTGGTTAGTGTTGTTGTTGGGGTCTTCAGCGCGAAGACTCGTTTGTTGCAGCTCTCATTGTTATCCTACTCTGTGCAAGTCTGTTAATTTACGAGTAACTACCGCCAGCTTTTGAACCTACTTACTCTATTCATTTCTTGATCTCCCTCTACAATATTTCCCCACCCCACACCCGCCCCCTCCCCCACTTCCCTAAAATAGTAAACTAGTGATCCCTTGATGTCTCAGAAAGCGTCCTATCAACCGATCCCTTCTTATAGTCAGCTTGTGCCACAACTTTCTTTTCTCTGCAGTTCTATTCAACACGTCCTCGTTAGTTACATAACATGTGCATCTAATCTCCAGCATTCTTCCGTAGCACCAAATTTTAAAAGTCTCTATTCTCTTCTGGCCTGATCGGTTTGTCGTCCACGTTTCACATCCATGCCAGGCTACACCTCGATCCTCAGACAAATACATTCAGAAAAAGTTCGTAACAGATCTACATTCGTTATTAACAAATTTCTCTTCTTCAGAAACTCTTTTCTTGCTATTGCCAGTCTACATTTAATATCTTATCTGCTTTAGCCATCATCAGTAATCTTACTGCCCAAATAGCAAACGTAATCTATTAATTTTAGTGTCTCGTTTCCTAATCGATTTCCCTCACCATCGCCTGACTTAATTCGACTGTCTTCCGTTATTCTTGTTTAACTTTTGTTGACATTAATCTTTTATCGTGCTTCTAGACAATGTCGAATCCATTCAACTGCTGTTACAAGACCTTTTCTGTCTGTGACGGAACTACAGGGTGGTGCAAATAAAAGTGGTCCGGCCGAGTGGATACGATTGGATGTGTGTGTGCTCTTGACACAGTTACGTCGATTAAATATTTGGGCGTAACATTGCAGACCGATATGAAGTGGGACAAGCATGTAGTGGCAGTTGCGGGGAAGGCGGATAGTCGTCTTCGGTTCATTGGTAGAATTTTGGGAAGATGTGGTTCATCTGTAAAGGAGACCGCTTATAAAACACTAATACGACCTATTCTTGAGTACTGCTCGATTGTTTGGGATCCCTATCAGGTCGGATTGAGGGAGGACATAGAAGCAATTCAGAGGCGGGCTGCTAGATTTGTTACTGGTAGGTTTGATCATCACGCGAGTGTTACGGAAATGCTTCAGGAACTCGGGTGGCAGTCTCTAGAGGAAAGAAGGCGTTCTTTTCTTGAATCGCCACTGAGGAAATTTAGAGAACCAGCATTTGAGGCTGACTGCAGTACAGTTTTACTGCCGCCAACTTACATTTGGCGGAAAGACCACAAAGATAAGAGAGAATAGGGCTCGTACAGAGGCATATAGACAGTCGTTTTTACCTCGTTCTGTTTGGGTGTGGAACAGGAAGAGAAGATGCTAGTAGTGGTACGAGGTACCCTCCGCCACGCACCGTATGGTGGATTGCTGAGTATGTATGTAGATGTAGATATAACCACAACCCAGTAGGCTGGAGCAGCGGCCCATACAGCCGACCCAAACTTGGGCCACATTTACACTGTCTTCACGCCCGTCAGCAGAGGTCACTCTGTAGGGGGCCGTAGCTGCCCTACGAGATCATCTGATCTGTCAGTGTGCGATTACTTTGTGTGGGGAGCCCTCAAGACTAAGATGTATCGCAACAGCCCTCATAGTCTACACGACCTGCAGCAGAACATTTCGGATGTGACTGCAGCAATTCCAGCTGTCCAGCTTTGATTCACTTTCAGCGATTTGCTTTCCAGGGTCCGAAAGAGTCAAGAAATGAGTGGTGGTCACTTTCAACATATGCCATAGTCAGATCAGTACTGTGATTCCTTTCCTCTGTTGTGTTTCGTTGTACCTCAGAACTCCGTTTCCGGCCACTTTTATTTGCCCCACCGTATACGATGTCATCGGCAAACCCGCAAGTACAATTTCCTCGCCTCGCGGGATAGCCGCGCGGTGTATTTTCACGGTCCGAGTGGTGTCCCCCGTCAGAGGTTCGAGTTCTCCCTCGGGCATGGGTTTGTATGTCGTCGTTAGCAGTTAGTATAAGTTAGATTAAGCAGTGCGTAAGCTTAGGGATCGATGACCTCAGCAGTTCAGTCTCATAAGACCTTACCACAACTTTCCAATTTCGTTTCTTCCTCCTGAACTTAATTCGTTCTCCAGATTTTCTCTGGTTTCGTTTGCTGCTTCTTCATTGTACAGATTGATTAACATCGGGGATAAGATTCAAACCTGTCTCACTCCCTTCTCAACCACTGATCTCTTTCGTGCCCCTCGACTCTTATAACTGCCTCTGGTTTCTGTACAAGTTGTAAGTAGCCTTTCGCTCCCCGTATTTTCCCTGGTTATCTCATAATTTCTAACACTGTGTGTATTCCTGTCAACATTTTCTCTTAGTCGTAAATGTAGGATTTGCCTTTCCTTAACCAATATTCTAAGAAAAGTCATAGGGTCAGTACTGCCTCAAGTGTTCCTTTATTTCTCTGGAATCCAAATGGATCCTCCAGGAGGTTGGTTTCCACATTTTTATTGTTTTATTTCTTATTCGGTGCAGTTGTGGATGTTATTGCTGCTGAAGGTGAGGTGGGCTACAGAGTGGTGTGACAACTGCCGTCATAGGAAAGTTGGACGACAGCGGAAATGATTAGCAAACAAGTTGACACAGTAAACAGAAGATTTACTTAACTTCATGACGTCCGTGGGGTGGTATCGATACTTGAGACCACACTTGTTCATTACCAAGAGCAGAAGTAGAGAATAAGGGAGGAAAACTGCACCAGACACCTGTTGTCTGGTTATGAATTACAGCCATCAATATTCAGTTCAAGAAAAGCTCTTTGTGCAGGTAGTGAAGCTAATGACGTCATCTGCTAGAACCCTCTGATTACTGCTATGCGTAAGGTAAATCAAGAGATGTCGATGAGAATGTTTCTGCACGCCATTAATTTTACTGCAGGACATGGAAGACACTGACCAGCTTAGGGACTGGAGGAATGCGATGTAACAAAACCTTCAAGTAGTGGGGATAGGGTACCGGATGAGCAGTCAGAGAGTGTGAGGAACTGAGAAATGCACAACGCTTTATTGGTTGCAGAATGCCGTATGAAACCTGTATTGTGGGGAAAATTCTCGAAAGTCGCGAAGGCAGCTCTCAAGGTATAGATGTTTTGTGTCTCTCTGAACACCGTGTAATTGCAGGGATGGAGAAGTTAAATTTATGGGATTACAGATTAGCATCTTACTCATGTAGAGTCAACATGGAAAAAGGAGGAGTTGCTACTTTTATAAAAACTGGACACAAAGTCAAAAACATTGAAACAAGTAGTTTTTGTGTATATCAGATCCTTGAAGCATGTGCTTGAGAGTTGCTACTGCAATATACCTCTATAGTAATTGTAACAATCTACACATCCCCTCAAGGTAACTTTCAGCTATTCATGAAAAATCAAGAGGCATTATTGAACTACCTGTCAGACAAAAAGAAGCCGTTAGTGGTTTGTGGTGATTTTAATACAGATTTCTTAAAACATACGGATAGGAAAAATGAGCTATAATCTTTGTTTGGTTGTTTCAACCTAGTATCTGCTGTAAATTTTCCAACTCGTGTTCAGCAGGATAGTAGGTCACTTATCGATAACATTTTCGTAGACAGATCTCAGTCAGAAACAATTAATGTGTACCTAGTTGTTAATGGGCTATCTGATCATGATGTACAGTTAATGGAATAACACATATAGCACCTTACAGGCTACAGGCACGTTCATACAAGGCAGGGAGGCTTGTTGATGCGAACAGGGTACAGAGTTTTAGGAGCAGCCTAGAAGAGGTAGAATGGGATGAAGTATACACAGAAACTGATGCTGATGCCAAATTCAGTTTATTGCATCGTAAATTTGTCTCAATATTTGGAAGTTGCTTTCCTGATACGTTATCCAAAAAAGCCATTACAAAGTCAAGTAAGTAACAGATTACTAAGGGGATTAAGATATCGTGTAAGAGGAGGAGGAAAATATATGGACAGGCCAAAATAACTCATGATCCGACGTCATTTGCTTACTATAAACGGTTATGTATTATTTTAGGGAAAGTCATTAAGAACTCGAGAACTTATGTGTTCTGACAGACATTAATAACGTGGCTAATAAGATTAAAACTATACGGAATATCGTCAAACGGGAGACGGGGCAGCCTGACAATGCACAGCATACCATAGTGAGTGATAATTCACAAGTTGCAAGTATTTTTAAAAACCACTTTCTGTATGTAGCAGCAAAAATAGAGTTAAAGGGCTCAGTTGAAGTAGCAAGGAAATATGTTCATAATGTCGCTCCCCTGGACTTTAGGCGTTTAGAAATAGTACCAACATCCCCCACTGAAATAAGGGGAATTATAAATATACTGAAAAACAAGAGCTCATGAGGTGTTGATAGAGTCTCTAACAGAATTTTGAAGTCTTGTTCTAATTTAATAAGTGGAGTCTTAGTGATACATGAAATGCTTCGCTGGCACAGGGAATTTTTAGAGGCAGACTGAAATACGCAATTGTCAAACCTCTTCATAAGAAAGGGGACAAGAGAGACTTAAATAATTGTAGACCGAGCTCATTGCTGATTTCATTTCCTAAAGTATTCGAAAAAGATATGTATTCCAGAGTAGTTTCACATTTAAGTGAAAATAATTTGCTCAGCTTTCACATTTCGGATTCTGGAAGGGTTACTCGACTGACAATGCTATATACATATTTACCCATCAAATACTACAAGCCCTAAATAACAAAATTATCGCTATTAGGTAATTTCTGTGATCTTGGCAAGGCGTTTGACCATGTAGATCATGTCACACTTATAGAAAAACTCAGGTTTTAAGGAACTAAAGGCTATATGCACAACTGGTTTGAATCAGACTTAACGAACAGCAAGCAAAAAGTTGTGCTGAATAGCACAAATAATGTTAGGAGAGTGGTAAATTCTAGTGAATGGTGACTTATCACAAAGGGAGTCCCACAGGGTTCAATTTTGGGTCCTCTGCTGTTCCTTATTCATGTGAATGACCTCTCACTGTCCGCCCCCGGTAGCTGAGTGGTCAGCGCGACAGAGTGACAATCGTAAGGGCCCGGGTTCGACTCCCGTGTGGATCGGAGATTTGCTCCGATCAGGGACTGCATGTTGTGTTGTCCTAATCATCATCATTTCATCCCCATCGACGCGCAAGTCGCAGAAGTGGCGTCAAATCGAAAGACTCGCACCCAGCGAACGGTCTACCTGACGGGAGACCCTAGACATACGATATTTTATTTACCTCTCACTTAACGTTCAGCAAGCAGAACTAGTACTTTTTGCAGATGACACGAGTGTTATAATAAATCCCATTCCAGAAAAAGCAGCTCAATATATTGTTAAGGATGTCTTTCAAAGAATTGGTAAGTGGTTCTCAGAAAATGGACTCTTCCTTAATTTTGAAAAATCTTACTATATCCACTTCTGTACACCGACAAGAGTCATACTGACAACTGATGTAGCATATGAACAGGGCTCAATTAACAGGGTAGATTTATCCAAGTTTTGGGTGTTCACATTGACGTCAACTTGAACTGGATGAAGCATATTACTGAGCTTCTCAAATAATTAAGTTCAGCTTCTTTCGCTCATCGTATAATCGCTAGTCTAGTAATAAACAGATCAGCCTCCTAACGTACTTTGCATATTTCCACTCAATAATGTCTTATAGAATAGTTTTCTCGGGTAACTCACCACTTATACGTAAAGTATTGATTGCACAAAAGAGAGCAGTGAGAATAATTAGTGGTGTTCACCCAAGGACGTCATGTAGGCACCTACTCAAGTATTTAGGTGTTTTAACTGCACCATCAGAGAACATACCTGCAATTATTAGATCCAAGAGCTCCATTATTTCATCGGATGATTAAACTCTATCAAAGCAAATTTTCCGCTTGATCTGAGGTTTCCCGACTGAATACGCAACGCAAGAAAAACAAGACATTTTATTTACATAGGACTGCAGCTCGCTTCGAATCATCGAGACTGCGGACAAGGTGTCATCGTCCGATTCTGATTAAACAAGTAAAGCTTAATTATAACTTTCTTGAGCGAATGTGATGACTGTGATATGGCTGCTTATGAATGAGATCATTAATAAAATACTAATAACCACCTTTCCTCCTCCCCAGCAACCAGTATAAACACAAATATTAATTAAAATTATAATATATTAGGTAACGAAATTCGTTATAAATTATCCATCTCCATTCGCGAAGAACAGTGATGTTCATACGTACAACACTAGAGGGAAAAATGACCTTTCCTATACGTTATTGAAGCTGTCAGTTACTCAAAAAGGAGTACATTATTCATCAACAAAAATCTTTGATCAATTGCCCAACAACATAAAGTGTATGGCAGGTAGCAGATCAAGTTTTAAATCTAGCTTAAAATGATTTTTTGGGGCAACTCTTCTATTCCATGGACGAGTTTCTGTCTCAGAACTGGTAAAAAAAATGTACCTCTAAATGTAGTTGCCTATGTAGAACTAAAAGTTTCAGTAATATTAATATTAGCACTATTCATGTGTGTATATATATCTTGTAATCTGTCTTGTTCCACATCATATCGATAAAATAAACGTGAAAATGATCTACGGAACATGACACAGCTAAACTAAACTAAAGTAAACAGTCTCCAAATTCTGGATTTCGAAGGTTAACTGGATCAGTTTTTAGTCCATCTGTCGTTATGTACTACCACAGTATAAACAAGTTTTCAGCGGCAGGAGACATCACGTCGATACCCTGTAACATAGGCCAAAGCCTTGATAATTGTCCCAATTCGGCGAAGTAGTCCACTTATAAAACTAATAAGGGCAAGGTCTCCGGTCCAGATTGTATATCAGTAAGGTTCCTTTCAGAGTATGCTGATACAATAGTTCCATATTTAGCAATTATATTCAACCGCTCGCTCATAGAAAGATCGGCACCCAACGACTGGAAAATTGCTCAAATCACACCAACACACAGAAAGGGAAACAGGAGTAATCCGCTGAATTACAGGCCCATATCACTAATGTCGATTTGCAGTAGGTTTTTGGAACCTAAACTGTGTTCGAACATTATGAATTACCTAGAAGAAAACGATTTATTGACACATACCCTGCACGATTCAGAAAACATCGTTCTTGTGAAACACAACTAGCACTTTACACTCAGGGGATGTCAAAGTGATTCCGTATTTTTGGATTTCCAGAAGACTTTGGACACCATTCCTCCCAAGATTCTACCTAAAATGTGTGCGACTGGATTCGTCATATCCAGTCAGAAATGTCACCGTTCGTAGTAATAGACGGAAAGTCATCGAGTAAAACAGAAGTAACATCCGGCGTTCCCCAAGGAAGTGTTATAGGCCCTCTATTGTTCCTGATCTACTCGTATATTAACGACATGGAAGACAATCTGAGTAGCCCTCTTATATTTTTTGATGCTGTCATTTAGCGTCTTGTAAAGTAGTCAGCTGACCAAAACGAAATGCAAAATGATTTAAATACGATATGTGTATGGTGCGAAAAGTGACAATTGACCCTGAATAAGGACACGCTTAAAGTTATTCATATAAGTACTAAAGGAAATCCGCAAAATTCGATTACCCGGTAAGTCACTCTAACCAGAAGGCTGTAAATTCAACTAAATACTTAGGGATTCCAATTACAAATAACCTAACTGGAGCCACCACATAGATAATGTTGTGGTTAGAGGAAACCAAAGACTGCTATTCATTGGCACAACGCTTAGAATGTGCAACAGGTCTACTAAAGAGACTGCTTACACCACACTTGTCCGTCGTATTCTGGAGTATTGCTGTGCGGTGTGGGATCCGCATCAGATGGGACTGATGGATGACATCGGAAAATATCAATGAAGGGCAGCTCGTTTTGTATTATCGCGAAATAGGGGAGATTGTGCCACAGACATGGTACGTGAATTGCAGTGGCTGTCATTAAAACAATGGCGTTTCTCGTTGCGTCGGGATCTTCTCATGAAATTTCAATCACCAGTTTTCTCCTCCGATTGCGAAAACATCCTTTTGACACCCACATACAAAGGGAGAAATTATCGCACGATAAAAGAAGAGAAATCGAGGCTGACACAGAAAAATTTAAGTGATCCTTTTTCCCTCTCGCCGTTCGAGAGTGGAACGGAAGAGAGACAGCTTGCAGCTGGTTCATTGAACCCTCTGCCAGGCACTTTATTGTGAATGGCAGGGTAATCATGTAGATGTAGATTTACGGGTACCATCTGCGGCTGACGTCACTCACTGATGAGAATATCAGGAAGAGCTACCAGACTGCAGGGATTTTGACTGGTCTGTGTCACTTGCTGTCGGGCCTCCAGAACTATTGAACGTGATTAAGATCAGGCGGTTCAGCAGATCAGTCGAAATGCGTCAGTGTCCCTCACTGTTCGTCGAGGAAAGAACTTATGTTCGTAGCCCTGGGTACGCGACTCTTGTCATCGAAGGAACCATCCCGGCACTGCATTAAGCGATTCAGGAAAATCACGTAAAACCTAAATCTAGGTGGCTGGACGAGGACTTGAACCAGACACCGACTAATTACGAGTACAGCGCTCGAAGTGTCCCCAGCGTGTAAGTCATGAACATTTTCACACATCAAAAAAAGCTTTGCATCATCTCGGTTCCGGAACCTGTATAGAAAACTGGAATGGAGATCAACATAAACATCTTTTCCGCCCTTTTTATTGCTCATGAAAATCATACATTGCATGTTGTAGCACCATACAGCGAGACTTTCAGAGGTGTTGGTCCTGACTGCTGTACACACCTGTACCTCTAATAACCAGTAGCACGTCATTGATGCATGGCTGTATTCGTCGTGGCACACTGTCCACAAGTTCATCAAGGCATTGTTGTTCCAGATTGTCCCACTCCTCAACGGAGATTCGGCGTAGATTCCTCAGGGTGATTCGTGGGTCACGTCGTCCATAAGCAGCCCTTTTCAGTCTATCCCAGGCATGTTAGATAGAGTTCATGTCTGGTGAACATGCTGGCCACTAGTCGAGCGATGTCATTATCCTGAAGGAAGTAATTCACAATATGTGCACGATGGGGGGCGCTAATTGTCGTCCATGGACACGGGGGCCTCACCAATATGCTGCGATATGGTTGCACTATCGATCGGAGGATGGTATTCACGTATCGTACAGCCGTTACGTCATCTTCTATGACCACCAGCGGCGTACGTCG
The DNA here is from genome assembly GCF_021461395.2 of Schistocerca americana. Lineage (NCBI taxonomy): Eukaryota > Metazoa > Arthropoda > Insecta > Orthoptera > Acrididae > Schistocerca > Schistocerca americana. Next base: position 223,068,625 of record NC_060120.1, on the reverse strand, counting down.
GCTCCACATAATGCCGCCCCAAAACAGCAGGGAACCTCCACCATGCTGCATTCACTGGATAGAGTGTCTAAGGCGTTCAGCGTGACCGGGTAGCCTCCAGATACGTCTCCGACGATTGTCTGGTTGAAGACATATGTGTTATTCATCAGCGAAGGGAACGTGTTGCCAATTCTGAGCGGTCCATTCGGCATGTGGTTGGGCCCATCTGTACCGCGGTGCATGGTTTCGTGGTTGCAAAGATGGACCTCGCCATGCCTCCTCTGCGCGATGACAAAGGAGATACTATCGAAGACACTGCTGCCAAAGCAGATTTACTATACACAGCCTTCCGAAATGCCTTCACAAAAAAAGACGAATTAAATATTCCAGAATTCGAATCGAGAACAGCTGCCAACATGAGTAACGTAGAAGTAAATATCCTCGGAGTAGTGAAGCAAGTCAAATCACTTAATAAAAGCAAGTATTCTGGTTGACTCTGGGCACTATGGGAGTTAACTGTTGTGGTCATCAGTCCCCCAGAACTTAGAACTACTTAAACCTAACTAACCTAAGGACATCACACAAATCCATGCCCGAGGCAGGATTCGAACCTGCGACCGTAGCCGTTGCGCGGTTCCAGACTGCAGCGCCTAGAACCGCCCGCAAGTCTTCTGGTCTGGACTGTATACCAGTTGGGTTCCTTTCGGAGTATGCTGATGCATTTGCTCCAAGCTTAACAATCATATTTAAACAACCGTTCGCTCGAAGAAAGATCCGTACCCAAAGACTGGAAAGTTGCACAGGTCACACCAATATTCAAGAAAGGTTGTTGTTGTTGTTGTGGTCTTCAGTCCTGAGACTGGTTTGATGCAGCTCTCCATGCTACTCTATCCTGTGCAAGCTTTTTCATCTCCCAGTACCTACTGCAACCTACATCCTTCTGAATCTGCTTAGTGTATTCATCTCTTGGTCTCCCTCTACGATTTTTTACCCTCCACGCTGCCCTCCAATACTAATTTGGTGATCCCTTGATGCCTCACAACATGTCCTACCAACCGATCCCTTCTTCTGGTCAAGTTGTGCCACAAACTTCTCTTCTTCCCAATCCTATTCAATACTTCCTCATTAGTTATGTGATCTACCCATCTAATCTTCAGCATTCTTCTGTAGCACCACATTTCGAAAGCTTCTATTCTCTTCTTGTCCAAACTATTTATCGTCCATGTTTCACTTCCATACATGGCTACACTCCATACGAACACTTTCAGAAATGACTTCCTGACACTTAAATCAATACTGGATGTTAACAAATTTCTCTTCTTCAGAAACGCTTTCCTTGCCATTGCCAGCCTACATTTTATATCCTCTCTACTTCGACCATCATCAGTTATTTTGCTCCCCAAATAGCAAAACTCCTTTACTACTTTAAGTGCCCCATTTCCTAATCTAATTCCCTCACCATCACCCGACTTAATTAGACTACATTCCATTATCCTTGTTTTGCTTTTGTTGATGTTCATCTTATATCCTCCTTTCAAGACACTGTCCATTCCATTCAACTGCTCTTCCAAGTCCTTTGCTGTCTCTGACAGAATTACAATGTCATCGGCGAACCTCAAAGTTTTTATTTCTTCTCCATGAATTTTAATACCTACTCCGAATTTTTCTTTTGTTTCCTTTACTGCTTGCTCAATATACAGATTGAACAACATCGGGGAGAGGCTACAACCCTGTCTTACTCCCTTCCCAACCACTGCTTCCCTTTCATGTCCCTCGACTCTTATAACTGCCATCTGGTTTCTGTACAAATTGTAAATAGCCTTTCGCTCCCTGTATTTTACCCCTGCCACCTTCAGAATTTGAAAGAGAGTATTCCAGTCAACATTGTCAAAAGCTTTCTCTAAGTCTACAAATGCTAGAAACGTAGGTTTGCCTTTCCTTAATCTTTCTTCTAAGATAAGTCGTAAGGTCAGTATTGCCTCACGTGTTCCAGTGTTTCTACGGAATCCAAACTGATCTTCCCCGAGGTTGGCTTCTACTAGTTTTTCCATTCGTCTGTAAAGAATTCGTGTTAGTATTTTGCAGCTGTGACTTATTAAGCTGATAGTTCGGTAATTTTCACATCTGTCAACACCTGCTTTCTTTGGGATTGGAATTATTATATTCTTCTTGAAGTCTGAGGGTATTTCGCCTGTCTCATACATCTTCCTCACCAGATGGTAGAGTTTTGTCAGGACTGGCTCTCCCACGGCCGTCAGTAGTTCCAATGGAATATTGTCTACTCCGGGGGCTTTGTTTCGACTCAGGTCTTTCAGTGCTCTGTCAAACTCTTCACGCAGTATCATATCTCCCATTTCATCTTCATCTACATCCTCTTCCATTTCCATAATATTGTCCTCAAGTACATCGCCCTTGTATAGACCCTCTATATACTCCTTCCACCTTTCTGCTTTCCCTTCTTTGCTTAGAACTGGGTTTCCATCTGAGCTCTTGATATTCATACAAGTCGTTCTCTTATCTCCAAAGGTCTCTTTAATTTTCCTGTAGGCGGTATCTATCTTACCCCTAGTGAGATAGGCCTCTACATCCTTACATTTGTCCTCTAGCCATCCCTGCTTAGCCATTTTGCACTTCCTGTCGATCTCATTTTTGAGACGTTTGTATTCCTTTTTGCCAGCTTCATTTACTGCATTTTTATATTTTCTCCTTTCATCAATTAAATTCAATATTTCTTCTGTTACCCAAGGATTTCTACTAGCCCTCGTCTTTTTACCTACTTGATCCTCTGCTGCCTTCACTACTTCATCCCTCAAAGCTACCCATTCTTCTTCTACTGTATTTCTTTCCCCCATTCCTGTCAATTGCTCCCTTATGCTCTCCCTGAATCTCTGTACAACCTCTGGTTCTTTTAGTTTATCCAGGTCCCATCTCCTTAAATTCCCACCTTTTTGCAGTTTCTTCAGTTTTAATCTACAGGTCATAACCAATAGATTGTGGTCAGAGTCCACATCTGCCCCTGGAAATGTCTTACAATTTAAAACCTGGTTCCTAAATCTCTGTCTTACCATTATATAATCTATCTGATACCTTTTAGTATCTCCAGGGTTCTTCCATGTATACAACCTTCTTTCATGATTCTTAAACCAAGTGTTAGTTATGATTATGTTGTGCTCTGTGCAAAATTCTACCAGGCGGCTTCCTCTTTCATTTCTGTCCGCCAATCCATATTCACCTACTATGTTTCCTTCTCTTCCTTTTCCTACACTCGAATTCCAGTCACCCATGACTATTAAATTTTCGTCTCCCTTCACAATCTGAATAATTTCTTTTATTTCGTCATACATTTCTTCAATTTCTTCGTCATCTGCAGAGCTAGTTGGCATATAAACTTGTAATACTGTAGTAGGTGTGGGCTTCGTATCTATCTTGGCCACAATAATGCGTTCACTATGCTGTTTGTAGTAGCTTACCCGCATTCCTATTTTCCTATTCATTATTAAACCTACTCCTGCATTACCCCTATTTGATTTTGTGTTTATAACCCTGTAGTCACCTGACCAGAAGTCTTGTTACTCCTGCCACCGAACTTCACTAATTCCCACTATATCTAACTTCAACCTATCCATTTCCCTTTTTAAATTTTCTAACCTACCTGCCCGATTAAGGGATCTGACATTCCACGCTTCGATCCGTAGAACGCCAGTTTTCTTTCTCCTGATAACGACATCCTCTTGAGTAGTCCCCGCCCGGAGATCCGAATGGGGGACTATTTTACCTCCGCAATATTTTACCCAAGAGGACGCCATCATCATGTAATCATACAGTAAAGCTGCATGCCCTCGGGAAAAATTACGGCTGTAGTTTCCCCTTGCTTTCAGCCGTTCGCAGTACCGGCACGGCAAGGCCGTTTTGGTTATTGTTACAAGGCCAGATCAGTCAATCATCCAGACTGTTGCCCTTGCAACTACTGAAAAGGCTGCTGCCCCTCTTCAGGAACCACACGTTTGTCTGGCCTCTCAACAGATACCCCTCCGTTGCGGTTGCACCTACGGTACGGCTATCTGTATCGCTGAGGCACGCAAGCCTCCCCACCAACGGCAAGGTCCATGGTTCATGGGGGGGGTCAAGAAAGGTAGTAAGAGTAATTCACTAAATTACAGGCCCATATCGTTAACGTCGATATGCAGTAGGATTTTAGAACATATATTGTGTTCGAATATTATGAATTACCTCGAAGGAAACCGTCTATTGACACACAGTCAACATGGGTTTAGAAAACATCGTTCCTGTGAAACACAACTAGCTCTTTATTCACATGGAGTGCTGAGTGCTATTGACAAGGGATTTCAGATCGATTCCGTATTCCTGGATTTCCGGAAGGCTTTTGACACTGTACCACGCAAGCGGCTCGTAGGAAAATTGCGTGCTTATGGAATATCGTCTCAGTTATGTGATTGAAGTTGCGATTTCCTGTGAGAGAAGTCACAGTTCGTAGTAACTGACGGAAAGTCATCGAGTAAAACAGAAGTGATTTCAGGCATTCCCCAAGGCAGTGTAATAGGCCATTTGCTGTTCCTTATCTGTATACATGATTTGGAAGACAATCTGAGCACCCGTCTTCGGTTGTTTGCAGATGACGCTGTCGTTTATCGACTAATAAAGTCATCAGAAGATCAAAATAAACTGCAAAACGATTTAGAAAATATATTTGAATGGTGCGAAAAGTGTCAGTTGACCCTAAATAACGAAAAGTGTGAGGTCGTCCACATGAGTGCTAAAAGGAGCTCATTAAACTTCGGTTACACGATAAATCAGTCTAATCTAAAAGCCGTAAATGCAACTAAATACCTAGGTATTACAATTACGAACAACTTAAATTGGAAAGAACAAATAGAAAATGTTGTGGGGAAAGCTAACCAAAGGCTGCGTTTTATTGGCAGGACACCTAGAAAATGTAACAGACCTACTAAGGAGACTGCCTACGCTACGCCTGTCCGTCCTCTTTTAGAATACTGCTGCGCGGAGTGGGATCCTTACCAGGTAGGACTGACGGAGTACATCAAAAAAGTTCAAAGAAAGGCAGCACGTTTTGTATTATCGCGAAATATGGGAGAGAGTGTTACAGAAATGATAGAGGATTTGGCGTTCTTCGTTGCGACGGAACCTTCTCACGAAATTCCAATCACCAACTTTTTCCTCCGAATGCGAAAATATTTTGTTGACACCGACCTACATAGGGAGGAACGATCACCACGATAAAATAAGGGAAATCAGAGCTCGTACGGAAAGATATCGATGTTCATTCTTCCGCACGCTGTACGAGATTGGAAAATAGAAAATTGTGAAGGTGTTTCGATCAGCCCTCTGCCAGGCACTTAAATATGATTAGCAGAGTATGTAGATGTAGACGTCGGAAGTGAAATTGCGCATCATTCAGCCTATTGCGCACGTCTTGTGGCTGCACGAACAGCGTAATTCAGAATGGAGGCGTTGCTGTCAGGGTTCCTCCGAACCATAGTCCGTAGGTAGCGGTCATCCACTGCAGTAGTAGACATTGGGCGGCCTGCGCGAGGCACGTCATCGACTGTTCCTGTCTCTCTGTATCTCCTCCATGTACGAACAGCATCTCTTTGGTTCACTTCGAGACGCCTGGACACTTCCCCTGCTGAGAGCCCTTCCTGGCACAAAGTAACAATGCGGACGCAATCGAACCGCGGTATTGACCTTCTAGGCATGGTTGAACTACAGACAACACGAGCCGTGTACCTCAGTCCTGGTGGAATGACTGGACCTGATCGGCTTTGGACCCCCTCCGCCTAATAGGTGTTGCTCATGCGTGGTTGTTTATATCTTTGGGCAGGTTTAGTGACATCTCCGAACAGTCAAAGGGACTGTGTCTGTCACAGTCTTCGTCTACCTTCATGAGTTCCAGGAACCGGAGTGATGCAAAACTTTTTCAGTATGCGTAAAAGAAATGTGAGCCCTGCGACATCTAGATCGTTATCGTAAACACATGGTTCGTGTCCGCTGTAACTTCAATGAATCGACTCAAGTCATGGTACGGAAAATATCCCCAAACCATTGCAGGTCACTTCCAGGTTGCAATCAACACACACTACCATTACACGACTCATTGGACTATCAGAGACGGTGGTGCCTTATACTATTTGAAAAGAGGCAACTTTTGGTCGACACGGGATGCCTCACAGCCAAATTCTGTCCATTCTTTCTGACGTATGGAGCACTGAAGGCGTGCAAGCCTTATGTCTCGCTGCGAGCGAATCGCCTTTTTCGAGGTAACCGACACAAAATTTCCAATGTACGCAGTTTCCTCCCCAATGTTCACAGGGAAACGGATGTAGATGGACCTACATTTACTTAAAACAGCAATATCTGTCGGAGCTGAAACTGATTACCACTGACAAACCAAGACATTCATTGCCAGTTCGTGTCTGTTAGATTCTATCTGCGACGACTGTTTTCATGTTGCATTGCATGGAAGGGAGTGATACCCCAGTCCTTAGACACGTTGGATATCTCACGCTACTATCCCAACAAATTGAGCATCTACATTCAAGTTGTGATCACGGTCACGTTGAAACACGACAGTTGCATCCTGCCATTTTGTCACGTCTCAACGTCCACCAACGTGACTACACTGTTCCCATACAACCTAACGCCACAACTTCATCTCAGTGCAGGGTGATGTTACTGCACGGTAACTGTTCTACACCGTTCACATCTCTCCAAACGGAGAAATGTGCTGTTTAAAGTTGAGACAGATATATTGCCTGGAGAGCTTGTGAGTCGTATTACGGTGTCCTGAACACAAAGAACAATGAGAGGTACCCCATCAGACACTGACCAGAGAATATAACCTAGTGGCCCTGAAAATGCTTCGTGCATCTTAAGGCAATCGAGTTTGCATCGTCTGCTCTGGGTGCATGTGATGCAGGGTTGAGTGGTGAATTTCAAGGTGCATGAACTAATTTCCAGGTGTTTTATCTTGACCACCCCGTATGAGGCAGAAGCAGCAAGCTGAGGATTTCGCAGTGAGAATGGCTGGCCACACTCTGGTACGTGGCGCCCACCAAGGTGTTAACCCTGGTGTCTCCAGCGCCATCCGGAGGCAACAGACGCGCAGTCAGTGTGAGGCCACCAGTCCGCGCTCGGCCTCCCACACATTACACAGCACCTACACCCACATTTGCTACACATTAACGGGAAACCATCTTAGAACTACATCACAGATTGTGTTCTTTCACAATCCATTGACGGTTACGTTAGTAATTTTGGCAGTGAGGAAGAAGGTGGAAGACAAGAGTTTAACATTGTGCAAACGGCGAGTTCATTAGGTAGGAGAATAAGTTCGTCTTGGAGAAGGAAATCAACCGCATCCTTCTGGTAGGAATGAGACAAGCATTTGCCTCAAATATTCACGGAAACCACGGGGATACATAAATCTGGATGAACGGCGGAGGATCTGAATTACCTACTTCCCGAATGCGATCTCAATTTGTCAACCAATGAGCCACATAGCTCCGCGACATTCATGGTCAGCTATAATCTACTGACGACTGTGTCAGTAATAGTGACAGTATCCTCGATTTAGATGTAATAATCAATCACCATGACGAAGACGTCAGTAATGCTCATTATCTTTTGTAAGGAACAACTTTTCGTGAAGGTAGGCTCCTTCCACAATCACTGTGGCGTACATTATTGGACTGAAGAATTATTCACTGTTAGAACGCAGAGCGTTCTACCGAAAGACGAATGTTCATCAGAAATGAAATTGACATCCCAGAGCTGAACCTAATTTAAAGCCATAGAACGGCAAGGGGCCTCCCGGCCAATGACGGCGAACGCTCACTTCACTTCCAGTGCTGCCGACATCTCGTGTTGCTGTCTCCTGCTGGTGAAGTGGTCTGAGTTTCAGGGGCAGCGCGACTGCTTATATAGCCATTAGGATTTGTTGAGCTGCATTTCCAAGGAAACCATCCGTGTACGGTATTGTTGTCCTGGCTCTAACTATCATTATAGTATTCGGCAATTGTGTTGGCATGTGTCCGTGTTATAATTTTTGTTGCCAGAGACTCTGTCCTAACATTTCTGAGAACGTCGCTTTAACTGTTTGTACGTTGTAATGGTTGGTCTCCGCTAAGGAACTACAGAAATAAATTTTTAAATCTTGATTCTCATGATGGTTTTATGACAGCTACTACCCTTTTCACCACTAAAACAGCAGTCTTTCATCGACAATCTTTTAACACCCTTATCGTCTGAATCTTTTGATTCAAACCGAAAGCGATGTCAGTCGATTATTAATATACTGTTTCAGAAATAAAATGTTGCATCGTTACTTTGAATGTTTGTCTCTGATCCATTTACTTTATATTTTGAAGCTATACTACCGTGGACATATGTGAGTCAATACCATTTTCCATTACAATCACACAGTCAACGTATTCTCGGCTTCCTATGAGATCGTTGGAAACATTGATAGAAATTGTTGTGTATGAGAAGGTGATGCTCTATTAAGGACGAGGTCCAGTGCTGTACCACGGAAATGACTTCGGCTAGGTCATCTACAGGGAGTGTAACGCGTTGCGATGAATATATAATGATGTGATAACGCCAGAGCTACAAGGAAAGGATTCGACAGAATTTCTGTGCAGATAGTGGATGAATTTGCTGTTTTATGTAACTTTGACAAAGGCAGATCTTTAGTGACTGTGGCTCTACAGGAATACCGGAAAAAGGCAAGGGCCATCACACTTATTATGTGTCTTTCCAAAGTGAGTGCATGCCGCGTGAAATAGCTAATAATCGTAAAGGCGTTGGATGTCCACATCTCATTGACGAAAGTAGGCGTTGGCCATCTCGTAAACCAAAACTCCTACTTATCTGAGAATAAACTGACAGATAACAACACTTCTCGCGATGGCTCAAGGGTTTTGGATTAACGAATCATGGAATCTGATACATTAAACTGCTGACTTAGTCAAGTACTACCAGTCAAGTACTAACGACACGTGGTCGATAAATGAAGCATGAGGCAGAGTGAGACGATACCGTTTCACCCTGTGGGAAACACTGAAGTACCTGATCCCGCCTTTTTAAGTAGCATGGAGAACGTGGAGAGTGTCAATAACACGTTTCGCAGCGTTTACGTACACAGATAGTGAGTGACATGCGGAGACTGGCTGAAGAGTAGAGGAACCAGCTTCAGGTCGCCTCTGCTACGGGACGCTCCTGCACGTCCTATATAAGAGTAGTTCGAATGAGCAGCGTGTGTGATTTCACAAGTATACAGTCATTACAAGAATCAGTATATTATCTGAAAAGCTGAAAGAGAGAGAAGGGGTAAAGTAGTGTGCCATTAAAGTCATATGGCTCTGAAGGATTCAGATGATGTCGTAAACTTAGACAAAGGAGTACGAGGACGTAGATTAGATGTATGGGAACAGCTCGAAATTTTCAAACAGAGTAAAACGATGGCTACATTTTAAATGACCAGCTTCATTGCCGGCATAGGTGTCCTAGCGGTTCTAGGCACTACAGTCCGGAACCGCGCGACCGCTACGGTCGCAGGTTCGAATCCTGCTTCGTGCATGGATGTGTGTGATGTCCTTAGGTTAGTTAGGTTTAAGTAGTTCTAAGTTCTAGGGGACTGATGACCTCAGAAGTTAAGTCCCATAGTGCTCAGAGCCATTTGAAACATTTTGAAAACCAGCTTCATCTTGCAAGTAGACATTTCCTGGAAGACTGCTACGCCTCCATTTCCGGCTGAGGAGCCACGTTTACCGTTCGTTGATGTCCTCCAACCATGTATATTTTCCTTAGAATTCTGTGTCAGTAAGAACATGTCTTTTATTTTATTATTTTACAATGGACATTTCGTCGTCAAAAGTTATGCTGCTGTTCAATATTTTATTCTGCCTGTAACATCGTTATTTCTAGGTATATATATAATCCTTAGTGTAGCTTCGTCTATTCGTTATTTTACTGGGTAGTTTTTAAAACACTTTCCCCTTCTGGTATATTTCTTCTTGTATTATGCTTTAACAGTACGACCACATCCGTTGACAAGGGCTTCGCAAGTGAGGATTTACACAGACACAGACACACACACACACACACACACACACACACACACACACACACACACACACACACACACACAGTAATGAATGTCTACTTGTGAAAACACACACGCTGCTCATTGCAGCTGCGCGCTTCCAGGACGTGCCGGAGCACCACGTACCAGGGGCGACGTAAGGCCAGTGCCTCTATTCTTTAGCTCTGTACGTGTCACACTTAACGCTCTGTAGAAGCCGATGCCACGTTTTGTATTTAAATGCCATATACATACAAATGTAACTTTCACATGATCTGTCACTGATAAGTAACATACCTCGATGAAACTTGGACCATTTATGCAATGAACTGTTACAGTATACCACAGAAGGCGGCTAAAAGAAACACGCAATGAGATGAAGGGAACTGATACTTATTCAAAGGCAACAACTGTGCTGGAGTAGCCGCAATTTACGGTCGTCTCCTGGACATTATAAAAGACGGGACGTCTTCTTAATAGCGTGTGTGACAACCACGTTGGCAATACTTGCTCTGCAACGCGTTCACATGATAACGAGTTGACTAGTGAGGCGTTCCTGTGGGAGAACGTTCCATCCCTCCACCAGCGCGGTTTCCGACTGCTGGATGGTTGTTGCCACTTGTAATCATGCTGCAACACATCTCCCCATAGCGTCCCACACGTAGTCGATGGGGTTTAAGTCGGGGGAACGGGAACGCCAGTCGATTTGCTGAAAATCATTTCGATCCAACAGCTCCTCAATCTGCGCTGTTAGATGCGGTTCTTCCTTGTCGTCTATAAAAGTGATGTCACGGCCGAAATCACTCCTGAAAAGACGCGCACGGAAATTAGAATAGTGTCACAAAGACGCTGACTACTTAGTACAACACGTTTAAAGTGTTTGAGCTCGTTACACCCACACAAAAAGATTATACCTCTCCACACCATGACACAGCGGCCAGAAAAACGTGGGTGCATTACGTGCTCACCCTCTCGCCATACAATGGTACGTCCAGCACTGGCGAACTTGCAACCTCAATTATTTGCCAGATATATTACACTCTTTGTCTTCCTCTACAATTTTTCCCTTCTACACCTTCCTCTAGAATCATCCTCGTTGTCTTAACAGACGTCCATCGTCCTGTCCCTTCTCCTTCTCAGTGATTTCCACATGTTCCTTTCCTCTACGATTCTGCGCAGACCTTCCTCATTCCTCACGTTATCAGTCCACCTAATTTTCATCATTCGTCTATAGCACCACGTCTTAAATGCTTCGATCGTCTTCTGTTCCGCTTTTCCCATAGTTCATGTTTCGCTTCCATTCAATGTTCTGCTCCAAATGTACAGTCGTGCTCAAAAGTATCCGAACGACCTGAACTGCATTTCGCCTGATTCGAATGCAAGCCACATAGCGCAGCTGTCTAGCAGGTCTTCAAATCGCCCCTCGGTACAGTCGTTTAACTATTGAAAATGGTTCTGAGCACTATGGGCCTTAACTGCTACGGTCATCAGTCCCCTAGAACTTAGAACTACTTAAACCTAACTAACCTAAGGACAGCACACAACACCCAGCCATCACGAGGCAGAGAAAATCCCTGACCCCGCCGGGAATCGAACCCGGGAACCCGTGCGTGGGAAGCGAGAACGCTACCGCACGACCATGAGATGCGGGCTAACTATTGAAAATGGTTCCAACAAGTCATCACTAGAAAACACTGCTCTGTATCGCAATAACTCAAGAAGTAATGTAATACCAAGGTACTAAAAATATCAGGGAACATCTTATCACAGATAAGACGGTTCTTAAGGCTTGTAAGCTCACATTTACTACAATAAATGACATACATGAAATGTTACCACTCTCATTATTACGTCAGATAGGTAATTCACGTAGTAAGTTCGTCGTATTCATGATTTCCTCTTCAAAATAACATACCGTACTTATTATATAACACAAAATGTCATTAAAAATTTAATTTATTCACGAGCAGCTAGTTGAGAATATGTATGAACTTCAAATGACACGACGAACCGTCTCGTTCTGCATATGGATTCAAACCCAGGTCATGCAGACTAAGCAAAGACTTCGTGACTGACGGAAACCAACAGTCATTCCTGACTAGGCATACAGATAATGATATACCTCGATTTTAGACAGTATCGGTTAGCAAATATCAACTTTAAATTACATAACGTAAACATTTTTAACGGACGCGAATTCCTACCCAGCATCTATTGTCCTTGTTAACGAACTACGAGAGATGTTAAACATTGCTTCTTCACAAGTAGCTATCTTGAAAAGCTGTGAGGTAAAGCTTTGTGTTGGACAGGGATTCGAACCCAGAACCAGTTGAATTGTCATCGAAGCACAATCAACTGTGACATATCGGATTTTCTCGGCAGTAGCTAGATGTTTTAACTGAAATGACGCGACGAAACATTAGTTTTTTCTTTCCCCGGACTGCAACCTGGCACCTATCGTTGTTATATTCTAGAGAAAACGAACGTTAAAAATGGGTTTGTTACACCAGCGGCGACATGTGAGCATGTTTGAAGTAGAAATAATACGACGAAGAGTTCAGTGCTGACTGGAAATCAAACCCCACACATATCGTTGTTGACTGCACACGAAGAGACGTCAGCTACCGAATTTTTCTCCACTAGCAGCTCGGAATAACGTCCTTGAATTTACAATGATTTCTCAAACAATTTTGTGTCTCACTGGGACTCAAAAACGTCAGATATCGTTAGTGTTGACAACGAATGAAAATACATCAAAAATCAAAATTATTATCCACCAGCAGATAGGTGTTCTCATGCTAGAACTTGCTAATACATAATGAAAGCTTTAGTGCCGGGCCAGGATTCGAACCCTTTCACGCGCAATATGTGGAGATGTTGAGGAATCTGCAGTTTTGAACAAACAACAAATTGCAGTCGAGCTGTATTGTCACGAAGGGATCAAATTCCGCGATAAGGGTGGTCTGAGTTGCATTCCCAGTTCAGAGCCAATTTTATCGACATACAGAAGCTCAAATAAAAGATGGAATAAGAGTCCTGTGACCCTACATGGCGTTTGTTTCGTCACTAGAAATAAATAACAAGTATAAGGAAGGTTACTGTTGACAGAGTTTCTACGTGTCGCGGCTCCTGACTTTATTGTGGTTCAACCTAACGTCTACTTGATAGAGAACGAATATCATATTTTACATGACTGTCAGACCACAATGCCATTATACCTTCTTCACTAGGCGTAGCCAGAAGAGAATGGAATCTGTCCCTCCTTATCAAAAATCATCAGCAGAAGTTGGAATCGAACCCAGACCATAGGAAGATGAACCTAGCATCAATCCAAGAGACCACCAAATTATCTTCTTACTCGTTTTTCTATCATAACAATGTTGCGCCACACTGGATGAGAATTCTGACACACAGGCTCCCTGTAGTGGTTTGTAGCATGTTCAGCACATTCATTTACTTGGTTGACCGAATCGCCATGAACTAGCTGCCTCAGCTACCCAGTGCATACATTCGACTCTATTTTGTAATCACCGAAATAAAATTACGTAACTGACACCTAAACAGAACTGCCAACAGTGTAGGATGCAAAAATTTAAATAGGAAGTGTTCCTTTCGACTTGAGCTACTCTAATGCGTTATCTGTTTGTTAAAAACGTCGTGCAGTGCAAAAGAAAAGCTGTGACTGTCTGTCTCTCAGAAGTCTACACCAACCGATATGCATTATCTCACAGCACTGTGCAATGCGGATATTCTGGAGAAATTGTTGTAGTTCTGGAGGTGTTGTAGCTATGTGTCAGCTAGTAACGTCGCGCACTGTTGATAAGACGCCGCGAGTTTGGGTGCATTCACTGCTACATTTTTTAAAACGCCATACTGCTGTCTGCTGAAGTTATCAATCTAATGGAACTTTGAACATAATTCCCTTCACTTCTCAACCCAAAACAATCGCATGTGGAAAAAGGGCTAACTTCTGCGACATTTTGTTCTTTTCAGGTTTAGTAGATGGCCAGGCTGCAGATGCATCTCGAAACTTTTGTATTATTTGTGGGGAGAGCGCATCGTGCCAAAATACGTGAGAAAAGTATTTTCTACATTACCTGTCGTGTGGCAGTGGCATTTTATTCTTCATCAAACCTTGTTTGATAGCTTTAACTCAGATCAAGTTTTCTACATGCATGAAATCAATAAACTGCATGTGCATTGTCAGACTGTTATAGATAACACCAGAGAATTCGCATATATCGCTGATGATTAATTTCTCTCTCATATTAACTAATGTTTTAACAACAGTAAAAGAAACCGTACGAAAATTGTGCACTGTATTATAAGAAATGAAATAAAACTACCCACGATAACCTTACGACGAAAGTCTGTTTCAATAAAACTGAGTATCTGTACACAAGCGTGCCTCTATGAGCACGAATTAGTCAAATACTAATCACTTAGATTTCGATTGGGTCTGTGTTTGTTTCGTGTGCTGTGTCATACTCAAGTGGTATGCAAATGTGGCATTTCATAAATTTATGTATTCCTAGAAACCCAAAATTTGCTTGTCAGCAGCGGAATGAGGCGTTACCTGTTGTGCACCATTGTAAGTTTTTCACCATTGCACTATGAGCCGAAATTATTTTCTTGCGATTTCCTTATCGATGTGTAGTCTGACTGCTTGTAGCTCTTTCACAGAAGGGATTAAAACGTTACAGTCAGCAAGACTGGTACCGCAAACAATAACAGACGGTTTCTGACGGGTTAGCACGTTTCCAGAGAGCTAGGTAAGAAGCATGCGTCTAGGTTTCCTCTTACGAGACCAGTAGTGACCAGAACTCGTAAACCGCTATTTAATGGACGGGTTAGATGCGATTTTCACGTGCAACGACTTTCCTGGGCTGAAAACCTTAAATTTAGAATATTTTGTTACACCTCAAGCAATAATAACTCAGATTATTCAATGGAAATGACAGGAAAAATCAAGTGAACTTTGAGGCTTAATTCCGTGCACGCCAGGAAGTAACTCGTCGATCACAGAGTTGCCAAATATACCTTGCCTTGTTACCAAATCTCAGTTACGTTACCAACAGGAAGAAGACGAATCGATGTGATCCTACAGTGGGCTGGGAAGTGACCATAGCTGACGTCTCAAAGACGCGGCTGCTACGGCCTGGAATACGTAATCCGTCTGATTCACATTTCTGTAACTGGGTTTAGGGGCTGGAGCGTTGTTACTAATAATAGTCAGAACTGACTGCTAACTAAGCTTCATAAATCAGTAACTCTCATAGTTGTTTTTATATTTCTTTCGTAAGTGTAATCAAAACTAAGAAAATCATTGACGAACGTTTTCGTGCCTCGCCTATAGTCAGCACAACAAACAAATAAAAATTTAAAAAAATCACTTTTTGTGTGTGTGTTTGTGTGTGTGTGTGTGTGTGTGTGTGTGTGTGTGTGTGTGTGTGTGTGCGTGTGTCTGTGTGTATGTGTGTGTGTGTGTGTGTGTGTGAGAGAGAGAGAGAGAGAGAGAGAGAGAGAGAGAGACAGAGGGAGAGATAAAAATAAAAAAAGAATGAGAGAAAGAGTAAAAAATAGTTGCAAAGAAACTGAAACATGGTATGTAAAGAAATCTTTCATTAAATTGACACGTTCTACATCATTACGAAATGTCGTATTCATGATCTATGGAACAAGTATTAATCTAATCTAATCGTATCATATTGCTGACTAGTCATGAAGAGGCACGAATTACAGAAATGTTCGCCAATATCAGTAACCAAATCTAAACTTGAAAATAAAAGACGACAGTTTTCGTAATAAACCGGGACTCCTGTAAAGACCTTTTCGTCCCTGTTAACTAACCACGAGAGATGTCTGATATACCTCCATTCAGAAGGAATAAAGTGTTCATGCATTTAAAGATGAAGCGCATGACGTGCAGTTCTGTGACGGAGATACGAACCCGACACGCTACCGGATTGTTAACTAATTAAAATCAAATGTTACGTATCGGTTTTTCTTACCAGCTGCTATATGTTTGAATCTAAAATAAGGATACAAATTTTTGTGCCTGAGCGACAATCGAACCGCACACCTACCGTCCTTCTTTATCATCCACGCACATAGCTTAAGTAACACTTGCTTACTCACCAACAGTAAGATGTGTGTGTGTGTTTGAATAGAAATAACGGCACCTATAGCGATTGTTAGCAACACATGAACAGACATTAAAAATGCACGTTAATTTTCACTAGCAGACTAGTATGCACGTGATAGGGCTTGAAATGAAATTATGAATATTTTTTTACTGGATCAGGATTCGGACCTACATACTTACCTTTGGAGGAGACCTAGAGAAGATTGCAGTCTTGGGAAAAGGAACGAAATGATTGCACTATACTGTTCCGAGAGATTCAGATCCTCGTAAGATGAGATACGAATTCGAATCACAGTCCAGCACCAAATTTTTCAACGTCTCTATTTCAATAAAGTACAAGAAAAATAAGAGCCCTATTCCTTTAAATAGCTATCGTTTCGTCAAATAAAATAAAATTTTCTAATGTAAGTTTACTGGAGACAATATTTCTGTCTACCATGACTTCCGCCTATGTCATTTCCCAATGTAAACCGGCTCTGCCCAATTGGTAATGAAGGAACGTGATGTTTAATGCGGATTCTGGATTATAACGTCCTTCTCTTGAGGTTACCAGAGGTAAAGTAAATCTGTTTGTGCCCAAAAGTAAATGCCTGAACCCATGCATTGCACCTGTGATAGTTCGTTCCACCAGACCACTGTGGCCACATTTCCCAGCCCCAGGAGTGTGCTGTAACGGATGATGTGCTTAGCTTACAAAACTAGTCACGGTGGAAAAAATGCGAGCCTATTAAATGGTTAAGTAGAAGCAATCTTCTGACGTGGAGATTATGCTATTCTCATGTCAGCAAGATGTAAAGACTCTTCTAGGCATCATAGCCTTGATGTGAAGCCATTTTGAAATATTCACTAATTCAGCAAATTTCATAGTTCGAGAAAATCCACTGTGGAGTGTGAAGTTACCGGATAATTCGATTATTACCGTCGTTGTTACTATCATTTCCTTCATACCGTTGCTGGAACACATGTGCTTGAAGATCATTTAATGCCTTTTGGTCATTATGGAAGTAGTTGCCCAAGAAGAGGTTCTTTCCCTGTCTACGGAGTCCTTTTCATGTTAATATCAAACATCAGCAATTACTCGCAGATTTCTTTACATACCATGATTCAGTTTCTTTGCAACAACTTTTTACTCTCTCTCTCATTCTTTTTTATTTTTATCTCTCTCTCTCTCTCTCTCTCTCTCTCTCTCTCTCACACACACACACACACACACACACACACACACACACACACACACACACAGTGTTTTTTTTTTTTTATTTGTTTGTTGTACTCGACTATCGGCGGGGCTCGAAATCGTTCGTCAATGATTTTCTTAGTCTTGAGTACACTTACGAAAGAATATAAAAACAACTATGAGAGTTACTGATTTATGAAGCTTAGTTAGCAGTCAGTTCTGACTATTATTAGTAACTACGCTCTAGTCCCTAAACCCAGTTACAGAAATGTGAATCAGACGGATTACGTATTCCAGGCCGTAGCAGCCGCGTCTTTGAGACGTCAGCTATGGTCACTTCCCAGCCCACTGTAGGATCACATCGGTTCGTCTTCTTCCTGCTGGTAATGTAACTAAGATTTGGCAACAAGGCAAGGTATATTTGGCAACTCTGTGATTGACGAGTTACTTCCTGGCGTGCACGGAATTAAGCCTCAAAGTTCACTTGATTTTTCCTATCATTCCCATTGAGACACAAAACTGTTTGAGAAATCATTGTAAATTCAAGGACGTCATTCCGAGCTGCTAGTGGAGAAAAATTCGGTAGCTGACGTCTCTTTGTGTGCAGTCAACAACGATATGTGTGGGGTTCGATTCCCAGTCAGCACTGAACTGTTCGTCATATTATTTCTAGTTCAATCATGCTCATATGTCGCCGCTGGTGTAACAAATCCATTTTTCACGTTCGTTTTCTCTAGAATATTACAACGATAGGTGCCAGGTTGCAGTCCGGGGAAAGAAAAAACTAATGTTTCGACGCGTCATTTCAGTTAAAACATCTAGCTACTGCCGAGAAAATCCGATATGTCACAGTTGATTGTGCTTCGATGACAATCCAACTGGTTCTGGGTTCGAATCCCTGTCCAACACAAAGCTTTACCTCACAGCTTTTCAAGTCAGATACTTGTGAAGAAGCAATGTTTAACATCTCTCGTAGTTCGTTAACAAGGACAATAGATGCTGGGTAGGAATTCGCGTCCGTTAAAAATGTTTACGTTATGTAATTTAAAGTTGATATTTCCTAAGTGATACTGTCTAAAATCGAGGTATATCACTCTCTGTATGCCTAGTCAGGAATGACTGTTAGTTTCTGTCAGTCACGAAGTCTTTGCTTAGTCTGCATGACCTGGCTGTTGAATCCATATGCAGAACGAGACGGTTCGTCGTGTCATTTGAAACTCATACATATTCTCAACTAGCTGCTCGTGAATAACTTAAAATTTTAATGTCATTTTGTGTTAAATAATAAGTACGGTATGTTATTTTGAAGAGGAAATCATTAATACGACGAAGTTACTACGTGAATAACCTATCTGACGTAATAATGAGAGTGGTAACATTTCATGTATGTCATTTATTGTAATAAATGTGAGCTTACAAGCCTTAAGAACCGTCTTATCTGATATTTGTAGTATCTTGGTATTACTTTACATCTTGAGTTATTGCGATACAGAGCAGTGTTTCCTAGTGGTGACTTGTTGAAACCACTTTCAATAGTCAAACGACTGTACCGAGGGGCGATTAGAGGACCTGCTAGACAGCTGCGCTATGTGGGTTGCATTCGAATCAGGCGAAATGCAATTCGTGTCGTTCGGATACTTTTGAGCACGACTGTACATACAACAGATTAATAATAACAAGCCACAAATGCTGAAAGTTAATTAGAGAATATGTCACTTAAGGGTCACTGAATATAACAGAGCCGTAATTTAGTCTGTACTTCACTGATTACCCAGAACATATTTAAAACTAAATTACGAAATCTAATTAAGAGATTAAAAGGAATAAGCGACTACCCACACCAATTAAACTTACCCGTGCTCATATAGAGATTAGTTCCATAGACTAACTAAATACAGAAATGTTTAAGGCCAGAAACTCCACTCACACAATTACTTACATCAACAAAACAACAAGTACAGAATCATTACATGGAAGACTATAGACAAATAAGTAACAATCGAGTTGTCGTTCAACAAGAGGTTAGGTAGCTGGCTAATTATAATTCAGCAACTCAGACTGACGCAGTAACAACAAATAATACATTCAGCACCTATTCCAACTCCGACACCTTTAATTCGGCGTTTCGGTGCACATCTAGTGCCCTTTGCACGACGGCGTTATATTCAACTGGACTACGTCACTGTGACACAGTTTTTAATTCATGTGGGCATGGTCACTTCAAGTGGCACACAAGAAGGCCTCAGACAATCTGTAAAGAGACTACTTCAGTTGTATTCTGGAAATAGTTGCATATGGGTGAGACATACTGTGATCTTACGTTCCATAGTTATAAGAGTCCTAGACAACGTGAAATTGTCGCGCGGTTGTGTCTGTTCTTTCGATTATGACCAAAAGAACAGATACCATTTTGAACCAGCAACCACTGTGAATTAAGACACAAAGCACAAAGCAATTATGGACACTGGCTGCGAGTGGGAATTGATTTAAATCAACGGGCAAGGTTGAAAATTTGTGCATGACTGGCATTCGAACCTGGTGTAACACCGAAAATGCAGGATGCTTGGCACCTGCTAGTGATATATAACTTTTTTTTTATTGTATGTAAATATTTGTAATTTAAATGCTTTCTTTTAATAAGTAAAGACATTCCTTCACTGTATGTGTACATTTAGGTAGAAGTCTGTTGACGTTTCTTTGTATTTATCTGTGTTTTACTGTGAGACTTATAAGCCCTGGGAAAAATCCAAAGGAATTGTTATTTGCATCGACTAGCGACGATAATAGCAGTGCTTGTGCGTTGTAAAATCTTTGGGGAGGGAGTTGTTGCGCAGAACGCGCGGAGAGAGGGAGAGGGGTTCCAGCACTTGTAGTGTGCGGATGTGTGGTGTTCACGCTCTCGCAGTAGAGAGTACCATTTTCGGCGGCATCATGTACGTGCGCCGGCCAGATGTCTAGAGCAAGAGTACGGACAGTGGACGGGCGGAAGAGGCTGTATTAATTACGATTACCCGTTCCTATAATTAGCCGTGGCTCCACAATATGCTACCGTCTTCAACAACAGCAGCAGTTCCAGCAACACAGTTTCGTCGTCAGCTCCGAGTTTCGTTGTATGCACAGCACTGAAGTAAGACTGTTCATTGGTAGAAAGTATTAACTGCTAACTCAGCAGCACAACCGAATGTGATTTGATTGATGAGATTTATTTAAATAATAATCTGTTAAACTCAGGGCGATTGTGTCCTCATTGCCCCCAGACATTGTTACCAAGCAGGATCCTTAATCCTTTTTTTTCCTAATATGCTGAGTGTCATAAGAAACAAATTGAACAGTTACAGCGAGTTTATTAATGAATAATTTCTCTTCTAAGAATTTTAGCCTCAGTCTACTTTCAATTAACTGTCGTACAACACAGGCTTCAGGATATGACTAAAGTAAAGCAATTTCATTTTTCAAGTTTGAGAATCAATCACTGGAAAAAAATTCAAATCTATATAAATGCACGAATTAAGAGTGTGGAAGTTTTATTTATTTTACATATAGCTTGAAGCTCATGGCTGTTTGGTATGGTACGTATTCTAGTATTTAATTCTGTTCAAGTCAGTAAAAATGGCTCACAATAATATGGAATCAATTTGCAAAATAAATAACGGCAAAGTAAAAAGTGCTTGCTTTTTTCTAAATATCTTTGATGACGTTATGCTGAGGTCACTGAAAGTCATTGTTCACGCAACGAGGTTCAGTACTAACATACAGTTTAATTGCACATTTTCGAATCATTACTCGGTTGCATTTTTCAAAATGCCAAACATAACGTAAGAGTGACTTCTCAGTTTTCTTTATCATTACATACTCACTTAAAATTAGTGTAAAAAAAAAAGAAAAAAAAACCTGGCAACCTTTAGTTGCCACGTCAGTGTTTAATAATATATGTTTTCCTTTCCCATCATCTTGCACAGGTTTTTGGATGTAAATTGCCCTAGTGGGCTGGCGACTGTCAATTACTTCCTTTTCGTTCATTAGTGTAACTTTTGGATTCATGATCAGTGGCACCCCTTTCTGTCGAGTGTTGTTAATGAGTGAATGCACAAAATAACTTTCATTTTCCAAATTGTAGCCCTGTTTGGTTTAATCACTTTTATTTTTAGTAGACTTTCCATCAGAAGGGTCGGTGGTAAACTTTCCTTCTACTTACCGGTATCACTTCTTCGGGAAAGGTAGCCTTATGCAATTAGAAAAAATCCATTAGGCATACACGCGATCCACGGTCTTATTTTATATCGCAAGTAGGATAGGCCGATCAATAAGGGGGAGGTTACACTGGGTGTCCTGCTTCCTAGGCAGAAGCACTGACCAACGGGCCATCAAAACACTATTGTCATCGCAACTGCACGGCTGCACCAAAATTCTCAACCTATTCACTCAATACGATTGAAATGCCCCTTGCCCATTATCCTCAATACTCGGGGCATTTCGCTGCTCCCGTAAGAGTTCGAGCCTGTTGTGCATCTGCACTGAAGAGATCATTGAACGTCCTCGCCTCAGTTGTATACGTATGTGGTGTCAGTCTTTCATGCCCGGTACAGATTTTCATCCTTCCCCATTGAACTAAATCAATGCCCACTCGGAGCCAACGTATCATTTCTTTGTATCTTAATGTCAGATTAATTAGTTTATGGCCCTTGCACAAAATGCTCACAGAATAGAAGTGGCAACAGGTATTACTGAATGCCTGTTTGCATACGCAAAGGAGCCTCCGCCCGCATGCACTGTCACGCCCGAACCGTTCGACATGCCAAACTGTCACAACAGCTTGTCAGTTCACCTTGTCCAACTTTCTTTCTTGTTGTGTACGGTTCCCCAATCGTGGATCGGGCTCCTCATGACACATGATAGCCAAAAGAAACACACACACACACACCCACACACCCACACTAGATCCTTCTGCATAAGACGCGATTGAGTTCACATATACATTTGCTATAAGCACAGAGATCGGCTTATCATCATATGATATCACGTGAGGCTAAATTTTTAACAGCTCCAGTTCATTGTTGCTCTTTCAGCATGACTAATAAATTTATCAATTTCAAACACGGTAGTGTCGTAGCGAAATGGTTAGCGCTTTATTTTCACTAGTAGAAAGTCAGAATTTCGAAACTTGTGTAACATACCGGAATTTTTTCTTGGTAGGGGTGTGGTCCCTCCGCTGTGGTTAAGAAAACGGCTAAAGGCAGAAGAATACTTTATAGCATTGTGTACGGCGTACAGTAGAGGAACTGTTCTGAGACGGAGATTGCATCATTATGACAAAGCATCTTGTTTTCCTTAAGATAAAGCAGCCTTTGTGACAGAACGGTTTGTAGACATAAACACTGATGAAATGCATTGACTGCTCATAGTACCAACTTGAACCTAACTGAGCACATTTTAGATCAGTTAGAATCTCCACTTCGCTCCAGATCTTCCCAGATTGCAGCTCTTGAGGAAGATTGGGGTTTCAGTCCTTTATAGACATTCAGATATCTCACTGAAACTTGTCCTTGCAGAGTTGAAGTTTTCATCGAGGCAAAGCATAATGAGATTTTCACTCTGCAGCGGAGTGTGCGCTGATATGAAACTTCCTGGCAGATTGAAACTGTGTGCCCGACCGAGACTCGAACTCGGGACCTTTGCCTTTCGCGGGCAAGTGCTCTAACCATCTGAGCTACCGAAGCACGACTCACGCCCGGTACTCACAGCTTTACTTCTGCCAGTATCTCGTCTCCTACCTTCCAAACTTTACAGAAGCTCTCCTGAGCACATTTTAAAACTGCGTGCCCGACCGAGACTCGAACTCGGGACCTTTGCCTTTTATTGGACACGGGGCGCGCCTCACCGTGCCGGCTGTCGTAATTGTCCGGAGATGGCAGGCGAGCGAGAACTTTGCGGGGATTCCCTGGCTGCCGCACAGTGGGAAGTTGTAATGAAGGCCGCCGCGCCGATCGATCAGCTGGCAGCGGCAGGAGAGCTTCTGTAAAGTTTGGAAGGTAGGAGACGAGATACTGGGAGAAGTAAAGCTGTGAGTACCGGGCGTGAGTCGTGCTTCGGTAGCTCAGATGGTAGAGCACTTGCTCGCGAAAGGCAAAGGTCCCGAGTTCGAGTCTCGGTCGGGCACACAGTTTTAATCTGCCAGGAAGTTTCAAGGCAAAGCATGGTCACGCACCATATTATTAACGTCCACTCGATCAGATAGTTCCTGCGAGACAAGGAAGCGCAATTGATCTCAGATGACCTCCAAGAAACTAATTTGGAGATGTTCATGATCCGATGATCGCGAGAGAATTCCAAAAAAGGAGATTGGAAAACTGGTGGGAATTTGGTACATCACAAGTGAAAGCAGATATAGAGAGCTGGCCCTTTGAGGACAATCGCCAAAAAAACTTTTTTTCGAATCTCATCTCTAATCTCGTTGATGTCGACAGGACGATAAACTCTTAACGAACCTTCCTTTGTGATCACGGCGGTGTGACCGGTGACAAAATCGCGCAAGTTGACTCGGCTATACGCAGGAGATCCACACCTGAGACGCGGAACCAATCAGAGGAGGAGGGTGTGATTAGCTGACGGTTCGGGAGCCGGACTTTTATTGGACACGGGGCGCGCCTCGCCGTGCCGGCTGTCGTAATTGTCCGGAGATGGCAGGCGAGCGAGAACTTTGCGGGGATTCCCTGGCTGCCGCACAGTGGGAAGTTGTAATGAAGGCCGCCGCGCCGATCGATCAGCTGGCAGCGGCAGCGCTCACGCAGGCGGAGGCGGCTGCATCGCCCCGCCGGACATGCGATCCGCTGTCGCTCTGACGAATGGCGAACCATACCCCACATCTCCCCCTCCCACACCCTCTGAAATTCAATAAGCCGGAACAGGCACTGGCGGGCTTGTTTATCCACCGGTGCACATCTCCGAAACAGAGCGCCGCTCTCTCGATTGGCGTTGTGTGGCAGCAGCGATTTCGCCCGCCAGTTGTGGATAGAAGATGGAAACTGTACCGTAGCAGGTACGGACGTCCGAACAAGTATTTCTACAGTCGGTAGTGACACAAATTCAAGACATACACAAATTGAAGACATTAGTACACAACATTACGTTCGGTCTTTTGTCTGTAAGTGTCTTAGCGAATTCTTTTTCAAGCACCCCAATATATACACCTATGTTCTGTGAACATAACAAATAGTTCTCCGGGGAAATATTTATGCAAATGCTTCCATTTTGTCTGCGCAAAGTCTTTTTTTCCATCGTGTGATTGGCCAATTAAGGACGAAATGCCAGTTCCAATTGCTTTGAAACATCCACGAGATAAATTTTAACTACAGTGCGACGAGAGGAAATGATTCCTCCAACAGTTATAAGCATTATCTACCCGACATATAAAAAGCAGTGAAATAAAACCAAACGATGATAAGTATTAATTATTTATATAATATTTTATGATGTAATTGGACATATCGATGTCTATCATACAAAGACAATGATAATTGTAAATTCCTTTTATGATCAGCGTTTGTCTTCCTTCGTTTTTACCTTTTTTTGGTTGGCTTTTGTAGGCTTCGGATGCAAGACGCATATCAAACTGAGGTCTGCAAGAAATTGTAATTATTTGTTAATTATTACTTGAGAATAGAGTTCATTATTATTATAAATATGAGTGAATAATTATTTGTAACTTTAATTCCTCTCTCAATAAGCATTACCTGCGTTAATTATTTCTTTCCGCTGCAAGGAGCGCAGCCATTGATGATAGCGATTTGTATCGCATTTTTAACAGTGTTTCTTACTAAAAAGTATCAAAGTTTTGCTTGATGAAAATTAGTCTAAATAGTGCGCAATATAAAAGTAAAGTTTAATAGGCATTAACTCAAATACTTATCCTGTTAAAAGGAAATTTGCTCTAACAATAGAAAGTCTCTGTCAATTGCCTGCCGACATCTTAACAATTATCTCAGCGGCAAATTCAAATTACGCAACTCTGCAGACATAAATGCCGAAGGTAATAAAAATGTGTAAAAATAAATGTGCGCCGGTGGTCCCGAACTCATTTTAATGAAAATAATTCGAATCAGATTGGTTCTTTAAAAACAGCGCTCATAGCACGATCCATATAACGAACTTTTTCTTGCTTATGTATGGACCCGAAATTACTTACGCACGAGTTGCGAAGAATATTGTTTCAGGTAACATACGTCAGTGTTGTGCGAGGCTGATATTCGATGGTTTTAATGATCATTTTGCTGAAGATAACTGTTTCCATCATTATCAATAGTTGTATAGAATCTGCTGTATGAACTGTGATCTAGTGACATTTACACAACTTACAGACAACACTTTAACACAACGTTAACTTGGATTTCTTTAGCAACTTAACTAAATCTTTAGCCGGGAGAAAAAATTATTTTCTAATTATTCACTGTAATGAAATAACATTATCATTTTCATTTACAAATTAGTTAAATACCAAACCACTGAATAACACAGCGAACGCCACAGCTTCTTCATTGTTCTCTTCGTCCTCTTCTTTTCTTCAGTACTCTTGCATTTTTTTCAAGTTTTTCCTTCCTGTCTCCTGGCCGTGTCATACTTGTTTATCTCTTTTACCTTAGAATTCTATCATATTCGTTACTTTTCTCGTAACATTTCTCTGTCAGTTGTTGCTACAGCTTTAGCATTTTTTTGTATTTCATGCATCCAGCTTAATGTTGACTTCTTATCCCACAGAAATCTGAGGACCTTTCGGTTGCTCTACTGTCTTGCATCCGATAGCAATGCCCAAAAAATACGTCTTCTTTTTTCATTACTTCCCATCTGTTTTCTATGTCTCGATTAAGTTCATCATTACCACGTGATCTTCAATCTTACGTAATTTTCTGTGAGAGTAATATTTCCCTAATGATTGCCTTTCTAGTACTTGTAATTTATCTGAATTATAACGTAATGTTAGAGATTAGCTTCCATATAGATATTATGTCTTCACCACTGTTGTAATGCCTTATATTAGCAGTTTAAGAAAGACACTTTTTGTTGCCAAGGACTTCGGTTACATCCTATGTCCTTCCCATTTTATGCATCCTTTCCCCTATAGCAGCTTTTTTACAATTAACTTTATTAGATTATCTCCCCAAAACATTTAAAATTTGTAACCTCTTCAGTTTGGCCAATATCTGTTTTCAGAAATTTCGGATTATGTTTAATATTTGGAAATATATTCATCACTTTGCAGAAACTCTTAAGCCGATCGCAGCGGCTATTTTCTCTAAAAGATTAATTTGTCTTACACATACGTCACATTATAGAAAGTGCCGTAAAGTCATCTGCAAATGCAATATTTTTGTTTCTTCTTTCCAAAGATATTGGTAAAATCTGATATTCCTGCAGTTTTTCATTTCAAATTCTTATCATTTTTCTGGAACACAATTAAAAGGAATTTGTTATATACCATAAACGTGCCGTATACATGTGTTTGTTTCAAAGGTCAGAGATATTTCTCGCATAAATGTCACTTCATATACCGTCTTTATGGAGAGTGTCGTCCGCCCCGACAAAGCTGGGCAATTGTGAGCGGGCAGGTTCAGTTGTGGGTTTGGGTCGGGCAACTGAGAATCTGATGAAAGAGCCGTGTTCGATAAGTACACGAAATAAACACAGAAAGTGTTTGGTAATTGTACTGAGGACAGTAGAGGTATTGTCGAATTTGTGAGGAGATAACTTGAACAGGCTATGGCCTTTCGGTGTGGATGGATGTGGATTTGTGAATATCAT
This sequence comes from Schistocerca americana, assembly GCF_021461395.2. Classification (NCBI taxonomy): domain Eukaryota; kingdom Metazoa; phylum Arthropoda; class Insecta; order Orthoptera; family Acrididae; genus Schistocerca; species Schistocerca americana. The sequence continues at coordinate 223,041,412 of NC_060120.1, read as the reverse complement.
GAAGGGGACTGAGTGAGATGCATCTGGCCATGTTCTGTTGTCGAAAGTTCAATAAACTAAGTGGTTGGACTTATGTTTTACTGCAGAAGACCCTAGCCATCATTTATGACTAATATTGTGTGGCAGATAGCTACAGCTTTGCCACGGACTGCTGGCCACGGTTTATTTTCTGTATTGCTCGTGGTTTGTCGTAAGCCATTTAGATTAAAGTCTGATATCCATAACGATTCCGAGTATGTCGAAAGATAATGCAAATGCTGCTGCTGCTTGTAGAGAATGCGATAGACTTAGGTGATAAAAGTCGTCGGCTACCTCGTAATATCGTGTCGGATCTCCTTTCCTTTTGCACGGCGCAGTGCAACAACTCGACGTGGGATGGAGGCGACTAGTCGCTGGAAGTCCGCTGCAGCTACGTGTGGTATTGCCAAGATAATTCTACTGTGCACCGAAGTCGCAGGTGGCACTTTGCAACTCGACTTTGAGCTTAGCACCTTCTGTGAATGTTTGTTCGAGTTACATTACAACAGTTGTATTTGCGCAACAAACAATAAGTGGAGATATACAGGGTGAGTCACTAACTATTGCCACCTGGAATAACTTCGAAAGTATGATAGGAGCTGAAAAGTTGGTGGGACAAATGTTGCATGGGACAGTGGGTGCCATAATATGACGTTGGTTTTTTATTACTAGGTGGGGTCGCGTCAGAGATATGGTCAGCTTTGTTTTTTTTTTTTTTTTAAATGGGATGCTATAGTTTGGTACTTACTTTCTGACAGTGGCTATCGAGACGAATCCAATGATGTGTAACAGTAAGGTCTTTGAAGGTCAACGAAGGTCAAAAAGGTGGCATGAACGTCCATTTACAGAAGGTGTTCGAAGTAATGACCATTGGTATCAATGCAGTGCTGTAATGTTCTTATCATGGATTGAGTGGTATTCCTTATCACTTCGGCAATCATCGAAGCACATGCTCTGACAGTTCTCTCTCGTATATCGTGCAAATAGTAAATATTCGCCGGATACGGCGTATCCATTTAACGTGTCATTGACATGTAAGCGCCATTCGACGGTTTCGCAATACAACACTAATAGGAACGGTAAGATTTTTATCGTCGAATCAAGCGAATGTGAATGATGTATGCCTTCGAAGAACAAGTCGACAAGTCGATATGTTTCTCATTTATGGAGAATGCCAACGAAATTCAGTGATAGCTAGAGACTTACAAGCTGAAAGATATCCTCAACGCCGGCCGGGTGGCCGAGCGCTTCTAGGCCCTACAGTCTGGAACCGCGCGACCGCTACGGTTGCAGGTTCGAATCCTGACTCGAGCGTGGATGTGTGTGATGTCCTTAGGTTAGTTAGAGTTTAAGTAGTTCTAAGTTCTAGGGGACTGATGACCTCAGATGTTAAGTCACATAGGGCTCAGAGGCATTTGAACCATTTTGATATCCTCAACGTACTCACCCTACACGTCGTACATTTAAATATGTGCATGATAAATTGAGAACAACTGGATCTTTACCGCTTCGGAAACATATCCGGCAAAGGAAAGCTACTGACGAGGAAACGGAAATTGGTACTCTTGCCACTGTGGTTCGAGATCCTTTTGTTATTTCACGTCAAATCGCAAGGGAATCTGGTATGAGCCAGAGTAGGGTTTTTCGTGTATTTCATCGCCATAAATATCATTCTTACCATATTAGTCTCCATCAAGAATTAGCTGGTACGGACTGTACATGTCGCAATCAGTTCTGCCGATGGGCTCAACTTCAGATTAAGAGGGATGACACATTTATTGATTTGATTTTATTTGCTGACGAGGCTATATTCACGAACCATGCAAATGTTCATTTGCGTAACATGGTCAACTGAAAATCCATTTTGGCTGCTGCAAGTTGCACACCAAAAACCGTGGTCGGTGAATGTATGGTGTGGGATTCTAGAGAACAGAGTCATAGGTCCCTGTTTCATCGAAGGAAATCTTAATGGTAGAATGTACACCACGTTACTGCAAGAAACATTAAGTCTGCTACTGGAAGAAATACCTTTAGGATCAAGGAACAGAATGTGGTATCATCACGAAAGGTGTCCGGCACTGTTTTTGCTGATGGCTAGAAATGAGTTGCAGAGACAGCTCGCAAATCGTTGGATTGGACGCGGAGGAGATGTGTTGTGGCTGGCTCGTTCGCCAGACTTGACAACTCTGGATTTTTTCTTGAGGGGATTCGTGAAAGACATTGCTTATAAAGACGTTCCAACTACACCTGAAGACACGGGAGACAGAATTGTCAGAGCACATCATTCGATAAGTGCCGAAGTGATAAGAAATATCACTCAGTCCATGATAAGAAGATTGCAGCACTGCGTTGTTACCAATGGTCATCACTTCGAACATCTTCTGTAAATGGACGTTCATGGCACCTTTTTGACTTTCGTTGACCTTCAAAGACCTTACTGTTACATATCACTGGATTCGTCTCGATAGCCGCTATCAGAAAATAAGTATCAAACTGCAGCATCTCATTTAAAAAAACAAAGTTGACCTTCATATCTTTCAAGTGACTCCACCTAGCAACAAAAAACCAACGTCTTATTACGGCCCCCGTTGTCCGTTGCAACTTTGGTCCCACAAACTTTTCAGCTCCTATCATACTTTCGAAGTTATTCTCGGTGGCAATAGTTAGTGACTCACTCTGCATATATAGAGTGTGTCATAATTTATGGTGTAAACGCATATAGTTGAAAGTACACGATACTAGAAGCAAAAAAGTCTCAATAAACGTAGGGTCGAAAATGTATACTTTAACAGCTACGAGCAATTTTTCTTCTTGGATACTGTGAAGCAAATCTCTTCTACTGCAAGCTCCTTGCTTTCAACATTTTGGAAAGTAGTAGTATTGACCAAAACAAGAAAAAAAGTCAAGTATACATGTGCTCTAAAATGCATACCTTAAAAATTATGAGCAATCATTCATTAGAAGATTGTTGTTTCCAAGTAGCGAAGATGAGCACGCGCTCATAGCTCTTAAGGTATGCAGTTTAGAGCACATGTTTACTGAACATTTTTATCTTTTTGATCCATACTACTACTTCCCAAAATGTGGAAAGCAAAGAGCTTGCAGTAGAAGAGATTTGCTTCACAATATCGAAGATGGAAAAATTGCTTGTAGCTGTTAAGGTATGCATTTTTGACCATATATATGTATATATATGGTGAGGGAAACTCGAATACTTCAACTATATAATGCGCAACAACAAATAAAGCGTTTCTCAAGTAAAAATTGAAGGTAAGATTGATGGCAGACGTAGTCTAGGGCGAACGAAATTATCATGACTGAGGGATTTAAGCTAGTCGTTTTGAGTAAGCACAGAATCGCCGTTCAGAAATGCCATGGACAAACGATATGTCATAAGAATTGTTGTCATTGTTCTTGGAGGAGACTTAAAGAAGAAATAAGGCAGTAATATCCAATTAGATCTCAAACAGAATATCAGTCTGCTGAAGAGACTGTCAGCTCTTAATATGGGCCACAAGTGGATAAACTCGAACATTATAAGGATAAAAATACGTAGACATCTGTGGCCGGTGTCAGTCTCATTAAAATCCTTGTGAGTGCACTGTCGTGTCATCTTATAAAACGTTTAACATCATAGAATTACTGAAATACCAATATGGCCTTCCTTAGGCTATGGACTAATTATTCGTGGTGTGGATACTTCAGTACATGGCAATTGTAATCGCGTCATAAGATCAATGACGTCACATTTGTTTGTTTTATTGATCTAAAAACACCGTTGGTCGCTGCTTGGACAGAGGGTGGATTCGTCCAATGTAGTGGGTAACGTGCTCACAACGTATCGCTGCTAAAGTGTTACCCTATTTGGAGGCTGGGCAGGAATTTGGGTTCCGCACGTTGCATGGTTGTAATTTTCTTGTGCGTCGTGAATCGTTTATCTTCAGAAGTTACAGGTATACAGATAGTTTCTCCTGGAAGGTTAACTGTTCTAGAAGGATAATGTTGACATCTGCCAGTTGTGGTCGTTTTCTTGGTAGCGGTATTCTTTTCGAAATGTTTGATAAGGTTGAGAGCAGGCTGATTACTCTGTGACTGCTTGGTTGCTTTGAGTCTTTGTCCGGTTTTGGCACTGGGCAATCTTTGTGGTTTTCTAATGCTTCAGGATAGCCATTGTTTAGCAGACAGCTACTGTAAATTCTCATTAGAAATATGATGCTATTTGTTAGATTTTTAATCCGTTCATTCATTGTACAGTCTGGTCGCCGTGTTAAGTAATCATTGAGAAATTTTGTAATTCTTCGGACTTTTCGTGGTGATGTCAGCTCTGGGTTGTCTTGTTGGGTTGCTCTTGTCTTTTGAGCTTCATTAGTTATTTTTGCGTCGTACTTTTTATTACTCTTAGCCTGATTTTCTTCTTTTAATGCGTATTGGTCCTCGTATGTTTTGGTAATGAGTTCCGAATTTCCTACTACGTTGTACATGAGTACATTTCGGTAAGAGCTAAAAGTTTTTCGTAGGTTGGGATTTCTTAGGTTGTGAAATAGTTTCCATTCGTTTAGAAACCTTGTTTAGATTTGGCTAATTCTGCCGTCCGATCTTTCTCTTCACGTTTCATGAACTTTTATTCCTAATTCCCTTGACAGTGGCTTCATTTTGCATGTTTCAGCTACGTCTTGTGTATTTTCCACTTTTTCTGAGATTGAGTTTTTAGATGTTTGAGGTTTTCCAACACAGGTCGGAATAAGTTACATTTTCATTCCGTTAAAATTCGATGTCATAGAGGATTTTGTCATTGTTCCTGTCAGAGTTGCGATTGTTCTGGTAAGGTTACGCCCACCGTGGGCCTTTTATTATTGTTAAGCCGTACAGGGTACATATCCCTGTTTTTAACTTAATGGTCTTCCTGCAAGAGTGTGGTTTTAACGTTGCCCTTGTAATATACGTATCCTATTACCGGGCTGTGGTCAGAGCTAAGGCTGATCAGAGCTAATATCGTGAAACTTCACTGTGGATGACTTTCAGCTGTTTATTTTTATGCTCAGTGCTACCGGTTTCGAACAGTATACCATTTTCAAGTCGAGAAAAACCGTAACCAACCTGCCACTACGCTTTGCATCGTCTTGATAATGGTCTACTGATTGAAAACGGTAGCATTGAGCATAAAAATTAATAGCTGGTGGTCATCTAAAATGAAGTTTCACGTTATTTGATGGGTGGAAAGCCCCACTTCATCACAAATATAAGAGGTAATGTTTATGCTCTTGAGGTACAGTATATACATTCTTTGTCTGAGGGTCTCTTGACACCCGCCTTCCATTGGCGCAGCACAATAAACTGGCACTAGCTGATCACCATCGCGTTTGTGGGAACTCTATTAGGTTTCAAGACGCACAAGTATTTGCCAGACAGCCGTGGATGCGCATTTGTGAAATAAAAGAGGCAACAGAAATCTCGAAGCGACCTCACAATACCAAGCAACACGCTCGACTGCCGGCGATCCCGACAGAACGGGTCCCGTGTGACCGCAGAGCGGCGGCATCGGCGGGTACTGCCGCGACTTGATAAACAAACAACGCACTCTCTACTAACAGCAGGTAAACAAGGCCATACAAGCTTGTAGCGGTCTCTTAACGGGCTTCCAGTTACCAGCACACCATACTACTCACAAAGAGCCTTCTACATTCCCCCTCGCTCTCTCTCCTGCCACCAACCAGTGGTGTTTTAGAGCCAATAAAATCTAAGAAATGTGACGTCTTTGGTGCTGTAACACCGTTAAAAAAGCAGTACACCGAAGTATCCACTCCACAGATAATTTGTCTATGCGTTTAGGACGCCGGCGGGAACACGGCCGAACGTCAGTCATTTTAGCACGTTCCTGGGTTTTACGTATTTTATGAGTCCCCTCTCGGGGTACATCACCTTAACGTAGACTCCTTTAGTGAATGGCGGGAGGGTTTGTGCGCCTCAATGAAGCTAAGGGCTAAGCCGGTAGTAGCTTAGCTACAGGTAGGGTCATCGCAGTCGGACAGCCCTTAGCAGAGGAGACGACGAAGAGTGTTCCATACCGTAGGGGAGGAAGAGAAGACATTTTACTGCTCACCTATGGCACATGCTTCTGCCAAAAGGTGGCATCTTCACCAAAGCATTCTAGTACTGGTCTCTAACAGCCACAACAGTTTTAAAAGAAATTTCAAAGAGAAAAAGCCGGACGGATAAGATGACGCGCTAGTAAACATAGAAAGATTTTAATGAGATGTACAGGCGTCCGAGAAGTCCCGGTAACCCTCTTGACTTCGTGCATTTGGGGAAATAAATACGATGAAGAACAGTGCAGCATTCAGTAAAAGTTACTTGGCACACCATAATAATGTGTGACTTACTTTTTAATGTTTCCTAGTGCAAGGTGCTACAGAAGAATGCTGAAGATTAGATGGGTAGGTCACATACCTAATGAAGAGGTATTGAATAGAATTGGGGAGAAGACGAGCTTGTGGCACAACTTGACTAGAAGAAGGGATCGGTTGGTAGGACATGTTCTGAGACATCGAGGGATCACCAATTTAGTATTGGAGGGCAGCGTGGAGGGTAAAAATCGTAGAGGGAGACCAAGAGATGAATACACTAAGCAGATTCAGAAGGATGTAGGCTGCAGTAGGTACTGGGAGATGAAGAAGCTTGCACAGGATAGAGTAGCATGGAGAGCTGCATCAAACCAGTCTCAGGACTGAAGGCCACAACAACAACAGTGCAAGGTAACCTCCGCCATGCACCATATGGTGGCTTGTGGCGTATGTGCGTATTTATATAGCTTATAGCAGCAGCGTATCGTTCGTCACTGCAGCCGCGATGAGTACTCAACTACTGAAAAATGCGCTTGTCATTCTCCTTTGTAAGTGTGCTGGACGTGCCTACGTGTGGCGAGAGGTGGGAAATGTGATTCATTAGGAACTATGTCGAACATCATCGTTTTCGTGGTGCAGGTGTTACCGTGTCGGGAGACAATGTTAAAGGGGAATACTGACCTCCAAATCTTTGAACACGGTGCAATCACACTGTAATCCTATCAGAGCGCATCGTTTCATAGGAACTTTCGTCCTTAAGCTTTGCACACGAGAGTTTAAAGGTCACCATATGCCTAAAATGGCAGCGTTTTCGCCCTTTATGTTCCCATTCGTTTTGGTTAACAAACTGTAACGAAAGGAAGCCCAGAATGTGCATACGTTGCTTCTTCTAAGTTACCTCGTAGGGTCAGTACTATCTCGCTTGTTCCTATATTTCTCCAGAACCCGAAATGATCCTCCTCGACGTAGGCTCCTACCTGTTTTTCCATTCTTCTGTAAATTTTTCTTGTCAGTATTTTGCAACAATGACTTACTAAGCTGATAGTTAGGTACATCACACCGGTCAATACCTGCATCCCTTGAAATGGAGATTCTGACTGAGGTCTGGGATTATTCCGCCTCTGATATATCTTTTCGCCTCTCATATATATTGCACAATGGGTGCTGCCATGGCTGCCTATCCCAACGATCTGAATAATTCTGAGGGGATGTCGTCTACTGCAGGGGAGTTGTTTCGACTTAGATCCTGCAGTACTCTATCAGATTCTTCTTGCAGCGACATTTCTCCCATCTCATCTTTAGCTGCTTCCTCTTCCCTTTCTGTAATATTATTTCCTTTGTAAAGAGTCCCTCTACACATTTCTTCTATCCTTTGCTTAGTACTGGCTTGCAATTTTGGCTCTTGATATTCTTACTGCTGCTTTTCCGTTCTCTGAAACTCTATTTAGTCTTTCTACTTGATATATCTATCTGTCCCTTAATTACACATCCTTCTACAGCCTTACATATGTCTTATAGCCATTTCTACTTAGCAACTTTGCAGTTTATGCCGATGTCACTTTTTAGATGTCGACATTGCTTTTTGCCTGCTGTCGAATACAGGCTGTCTGTTAGCAATGCCTAGTTACAGTTTTGCCTCACCCAAGCTGGAGTGGCAACAAAACCAGAACCAAGCGAGTCGGAGGACAGTGGTTAGCACACTTGACTTGTTTTCGGGAAGACAACGGATCAGATCAGTGTCTGGGCATCCAGATTTAAGTTTTTTGTGATTTCCATAAATTGCTTCAAGGAAAAGCAGGCATTTTACCTTGGAAAGGACGCGGCGGACTTCCTTCCCTATTCCTGAAACAGTCCGAGCATGTGCTCCGTCTCCAGTACCTCGGTGTCATGGGACGTTAAACCCTTATCTTCCTTTCTTCCTTCTAAAACTAGAATACCCCCTCCACCACTAATTAACTTTTTTCGTCCGCCATGAACTCATTTCCTGCGCTAACCTGTTCACCTCAGAGTAACATTTGCACGCTGCATCATCTGCTATTTGTTTCGTGTATTCCAGGCTCTCTTTTCCTTTTCAGTTTTTACCATGCACAGTAGGTTTTAGAGTTTTTTATATGTTTCTTTCATCGATGATTTTGCGGAGATCTTCGTCATTTCGTATCTTGACACTCCACCAAATTTCCAAAATTCTTCTTCAACACATCACAAACAATATGATTTTCTTCTGTTCCGGCTTTTCACTGTACATGATTCAATACCAAAAGACCTGCACTCGAAACGAAAATTTTCAGAAATTTCTTCCTCATATTAAGGTCTGTGTTTGGTTGTAGCAGACTTGGTTTCTTGCTTCGTCCGTCATGGGTTATTTTGCATCCAATACAGCAGAAGTCCTTAACTTCGTCTCGCCCGTGATTATCAGTTTTGATGTTACGTTTCTCACAGCTCTCATTTCTGGTACTAGTAATTACTTTTGTCTTTTTACAGTTTACTTTCAATCCATGTTCCGTTCTTATTAGATCATTCCATTCAACAGATCTTCCAGTATTTCTTCACTTTCACTGAGGATACCAATGTCATGAACGTATCTTATCACTGGTGTAAATATACCTTGAATTGTAGTCCCACTCTTTTATTTTATTCCCATCGTAGCTAATTCGATGTATAGATTGAACAGAAGGGGTTTTCACAGTATTTCGAATACCACAAGTCCATCAAACGCTACCAAGGCATTTGTGAATAAAAAAGCAGCTAAGCATTTGCCTCATATGATTTAACCAACTTTGATACCATCAGGAACCGTTGTGCACAGTGACCGTAGATTGTAAGGAAGAAAGGGCACAAAGTTTTCAGTCGCAATCACATTAGTTTTTATTATAGTTGCGAATCTAGATTTCAGCTATGAAGAGCCATCTTGAGTGCATTTTCGTTACATCTCAACAGACTCGCGGTAGTTGAAAAACAAACACCGCAGTGTCCTTCTGCCTGTACACCTGCAAGAACGTGTATGGTGATATGAACTGCATCGAGTTTGTTGAGTTGTAAAGAAAATGCACTGAAGATAGCTATTCGTAGTCAAAATCTATATTTACAACTACAGTAAAAACCAGTGGGACTGCGACTGACTGCTGTGTGCCTCTCCTTCCTCATATGATTTAGGGGGGGGGGGGGGGGCTCCCCCATCAGGCTGTGGAATCTGGGCGCAAGTGGCGGCCATCGATCGCCGGCCCCCGCAACCGGTGGACCGGTGTGCCTGTGACCGGCGCGGCGGGCCGGTGGACACGCGCCCGGATGGCCGTATTTCCCCAGAGGGCGGTGTCCCCACTTATGGGCGCCCGCCCTGCTAGCCCGCTGCTCCTCTGGTCGCGCTGAATGTTTCATACGACCACGCCACGCCGACAGCCGCCACTGTGCGCCGCGCTGGAAACAATGCCGCCCCCTAACAGCGTCGTGCATGTTTTATATCCGGATTGGGTAAGTGGCTGTACGCTCGCTGAGCCCTAGATCTAGGCTCTTTTCTTTCCTCCCCTCTTCCCCCTCCCAACCATCCCCACCCCTTAAATTCTCGTCAAAGCCCTTGAAACTTCCTGTAATAAAACCAAGTGTCGATCGCCTTTTAGGGACGAGGTGAGCCGGCCGAAAACATGCTTGTTGCTAAAAACAAGCTACAACAGTACATCATCCACAACACCAAGACAAACAACCAATGCCACCACACATAGACCAAACTGGAAGGAGTTTCACTATAATAAACCGTGAGCATATCGATGCATTCTGGGTAAATAATTTTGATAAATCAACCTTTGCTATGCATCTAAAAGACCATGGTCACTCAGCCGCAGCCATTACAGAAAATCTACAAATACTACCCACTGTGAACAAAGGAAAGAAAATGAATCTGCTTGAGGAGCTAGAAATTTATATCCACAGCTCCAACTCACCGGACCTTATTCTCAACGAACAAGTGGAACTTGCAAACAAGTCTTATCTTGACATATTTCATGAAATATTCAAAAACAGAAACAAACTATACTCTGATATAATAGCAAAGTAATTAACTATGGAAATTCGATGTAGCAGTCATACAATAGTCCATGTGTCATTATCGTAATTTGTAGTAGTCATATTGTAAACACAAGCTGTAAGTGTCATTGTATAATTTGTAATAGTTTTCAAAATTTCATGTGTCACATCATTGTACTTCCTAGATCTAAGTTCTCTGACAACAGTGTGGCTCAAAACAGTTCTAGCTGTCATTTTTTAATTTGTAATAGCTTTTAGTAATTTCATATATATAACATCATTGCACTACCTAGATCTAAGTTCTCCGAGAAAAATGTGGATCAAAAAATTTCATAATGTGTATCAAAAAACTTCGCAGTCTATAATAGCTTTTTAAGTTTCTATATGTACAACACCCTTGCACTTCCTGTGGCTAAGTTCTTTGACCATAACCTACATGTTTCTGTATGAGCAACATCTTTACATCTGCTACGTCTAAGTTCTTTGAGCACAGCCCACATGTTTCTGTGTAAACATAGTGTATTTCACGAATGCACATCGTAATAGTGAAATACGCAGCTAAACTTGGAAAAACTGAAATATGGACGTGAAAATGATAATAAGTGTGTAACTAAGTGGCAAAACTATCACCACACCGTAACTATAATAATGGTGCTTCATCTTTATGTAAGTACAGATATATTTTCGTGAAATGCTGCCTTGCCTCTTACGATTGTCCCACTTGTATCTGTTTAGCCACACGCAATTTTTTTTTGTATTTATACAGTGATCTCCAGCAGTATAAATATGTACATGAATGTATAAACACCTGAGGATGGACGCAAGTTCGAAACCGGTCGTGTGACAAATAAATAACCTTTTATTGTGACTGGTAGCGGATATTTTTCTACACCTTATAAACGAACGGTCACGGAGTTCCACAGCATCCACTATGGATAAAATTCATTCATAAAGGCATTGGTTGGCTGTTGGTATCTCTACTATGCACGACTCTGTTAAGAAAATGTGCCTCGACATTGTCATGGGATTGAGCCAGGGACGTCTCTTTTCATACTCACATTGATCCTCCGGTCTAATAGCTAAGGGTCTGGCAAGCTAAATGAAATTTAAATAAAACATAATCTGCAGGTAAATGAATAATAGTAAATCGAAATAAAATGTTATTTTCTGCTTATAGTAAACAGATGTAGAAGACCCACAGATCTACCGGGTAGCTACAACTAAGTTTTTCCTATTTAACACGTTATAACACGGAAACTATTTACCGTACGAGTACCAAATTTGGTAGCATTAATGTCCAGCGTATGGGGTGTATGATTTCCCTGTGTCACAGTTCCATCGACCAGTTCCAACTATTGGCACCAGGTGACGTGATCAGTCATAGTGATTCATAGTCTCACAAGCCTGACCAGTCGCAGTGCATTTCTTGACGTGTCAACATGAGATTGGACAAAATGAGTAGGGCATTATTGGTGAAGCTCTGTTATCAAAACAACAGTAATGCTACAGCTGCAATTCGAGAATATGGCCGGTTGAAATGATTACGAAAGGGTCCTCTTTCTCCACCTGCTGTGCGGAGCCTGATGAAGAAGTTCGAATCAACTGGAGAACTGAACGCCGCTGCGGGAAGAGGCCTACCACCGGTTGCATCACAGGTGACTGATGAAATCGCTGTTGCTAAGGCAGACAACGGCACGCGCAATTCCCAATTGTCAGTCAGTTGGGTTGTTTGGGGAAGGAGACCAGACAGCGAGGTCATCGGTCTCATCGGATTAGGGAAGGATGGGGAAGGAATTCGGCCGTGCCCTTTCAAAGGAACCATCCCGGCATTTACCTGGAGCGATTTAGAGAAATCACGGAAAACCTAAATCAGGATGGCCAGGCGCGGGATTGAACCGTCGTCCTCCCGAATGCGAGTGCAGTGTCTAACCACTGCGCCACCCCGCTCAGTGTGTCAGTCAGTGCGCGTGCTGTGTCACGACAGTTAAACATCTCGTGCTCCATTGTACGAGAGATGCTTCGAACGATTCTCAAAACGTATTCGTACAAGAACCATATCGTACAGCAGCTTGCACCACAGGATGCACAACGACGTGTTTATTTCGTTCTCCACTTTCTCGCAAGGCTTTAAGTCGACTAGAGCTGGCCCTGGACAACGAAGTTCATTTTTATCTACCGGGTGAGGTGAATACACAGAATTGCTGAGTGTGGGGACATTTACTCCAGTCGCTGTGCATGAAGTTCCTCTGTATAGTGAACGTGTCACCTTACAGTGTGGCTTCAAGGCTACGTTCATCATTGACCCATTCTTTTGTGAACAGTTTGGTGCTCAGAGCAGTGCAGTGCAGTGTGACTGGACAGCATTACTGCGATACGCTTCGCCATCATGTCATACCCGTCCTACAGGAGAGAGACACATTGACCTTAACAGCTTTCATGCAAGGTGGGGCCATATCGCACATCGCTCGTGAAGTTCACCTGCTTCTCCGAAATACATATGGAAACGATAGTATTATCACCCTATCGTTTCCAAATGCTTGGCCGGTGCCATCACCTGATCTCATTCTCTGTGATTTATATTTGTGGGGCAACCTCAAGGACTGAGTTTACCAGGGAAACATTCACACAAGTGCTGATATGAAGAGCAGCAGGTATATAGAGGTAGCCAGCATACCTACGGACATGCTTAGTTCTGCTTTGCAGAATACAGTCCTGCGCTTTCAGACTCTTTTGGACACCAATGGGCACCATATTGAACCCCTTTTGTAGCGGTAGTGGTACCGGTATGTAATGGTGTGATGTACCGTAGCAGCACATTAAAAGTGTTTCAGTTGAATTGATTCTACCTTATTTCTTTTCCCCATGTCCTTGATATCAATGCTACGAAGTCTGCTCCTCGTACGGTAATTAATTTCCGTGTTATAGCGTGTTAAATAGGGAAAATTTAATTATAACCACACGGTATTTAGACTAAAGTAATAAAGGTCTTCCCTTCATCCCTGTGTCCCGTCTCGACACGAACTGTTTCCTATCACAACTCTTCACCAAGTATTTCAACAGCCTACTCTCAGAAATCCCATCCTGCTCCCAAGAGCCGCTCGAGGAATCCGAATGTCCTAGAACCTCACCGCTAGGGCCAATGAAAAATACTCGCTCCCCTTCCAAATAGCATGATTTACTAAGCTATGTAAAATGGACCACCATTTGCATTATAATACATTTGATATATGGCTTAAATTAAAGAACATTTTCTCCCACTTCTGTAAAGATCAAACACGATATTGTACGTATTAAAGAATAGACATAATTGACTGATCCAGTTCATACATACTTATAACAATTAATAAAGAGTACACATCAAAACATACGAAATATACACTGATAAGCCAAACATAACGATCACTGCCCACCGCGACGGTGGATGCCTCCTGGTGGTGTTGTGCACACGTGACGGTGTAACGAAAGTATGTAAGCGGAGCAGACACAGACGGGGAATCACCCTAGCGGAGGTACGGGCTGTAGATGAGGAAATCCACTGAGATAAGCGACTTTGACAAAGGCCAGATTGTTATTACTCATAACCTGTGAACGAGTATCTCCAAAACGGTGCAGCCGGTCGAATGTTCATGTGCTGCTGTCGCGAGCATCTACAGAAAGAAGTTGAAGGTCAGTGAAACTACCACTAGGCTCTAAACGTTTAGACAGGCACGACTCTTCATAAAACGTGGGGTTCGGAGGCTTGTCTGCTCTCTAAAATGGGAAAGATTGTGAGCTGTGGCATCTCTGCCGAAATAGCACAATGCTGGTGCAAGCACAAGTGTTTCGAAGCACATCATTCATCGCACACATGGAGCCCCGCAGCAGACCACACCTACGTTTTTACGTGTTGACCCAACGACTCGTCAATTACGATTGCAGTAAGCATGGGACCATCGGGTTGCGACCGTCGATCGATGGAAACATGTCGACTCTTTGGGTGAATCATATTTTTCCTACAATAGGTCGACGGTCGTCTCCACAAACGCCGCCGCCGACGCGTCGGCGGCTCGAAACGTGCAGCGCGCCTAGGACGCAGGATGGTGGGAGCAATATTATGCTACGGGAGACATTCTTCTGCGCTTACATGGCACCTGTATTAGTAATCGAAGGTACGCTGACAGCTGCGAACCACCTTCTTCCCTTTATGCTTGATGTCTTCTCCGACGGCATTGTCATCTTTCAGCAGTATAATTGGCCGTGTCTAGGAGCCGGAACCATGCTACAGTGGTCTGAGGGCATTATGGTGAACTCACGTTGACGTCTTAGTGACCAAATTTGCCCGATGTAAATCCTATGGAACCCATCTGGGTCACTATCGGGCGCCATCACCGCGTACACAAATCAGCGGCCCGTTATTTGCGCTAATTAAGTGACCTATGTGTAGACATCTAATGCCACATACCTCCACAAACCTACCAACAAACTTTCGGATCCCTGATAAGCAGGATAAGTGATATATTTCTTTGCAAAGAAGGAAAGACAAGCTATTAAGAAGTTGGCCATAATTTTTTGGCTCATGAATGTAAGTTTGACCCACTCAACTCATTCGTATTTCCATGCTCAGTCAGTACGTGGTATAAATTCTTACGGATCATTTAGTGTTTTCATGTCACAAAGGTTGCAACACTGGACAAATAACTTATAGTTAGTATTAAGGAACAATTAATAATCGAGATAAATGTAACATGGATACATTTGGCTAGACATGATAATAGTAATACTGGTTTCATTTGCTGTGTATCTCGACATTATACTTTGATCTGACACATTTATAAAATAAAAAGACATAAAACGTAATAATTCATTAAATAAATTGTGATTTAGTAAGTAACTTTCAGGGATGAAAACTAGAGTCCTGAGCAACCATCCAATACTTCGTTTATGAAGATCTCATGAAGGGTTTAGCAGTTATTCATGTGCAATGACTACTGTAAGTATATTTGTTGACAAAGTTCGCTGCAGAAATCCCAGCAGCAAGTAGCCCGACCGAAAGTAGTACTGTTAGCAGACGCCCTTGTCCAGAAAGAACCAGACCAAGTGTAACATAACAAAAATGAAATAATGAGTATCTTATAGCTTTCCCATTTGTCTTTCCTTTGGGTAAACACTTAAATTTTCTCCAAATATCTCACCCTATCAATTCCAGGTTTCAACCAGCTTTTTGTACGTATATTTGGTATACCAAATAGGCCAATTTTGACGTGAACTTCCAGTGATGTATTGTGTATTTTCATGATACAATGTGACAATTATTGAACTATATGAAAAAAACGTAAATTAGTTACAAACTCCGGCGAGCACACACTTTATTCAACATGTAAACGTCAGTACAGATATTTAGATTTAGATTATGACATGTTTGATATGCTTGCCGTCATTGGCGATGATGTGGTCAGACGAATAGGGAAATTCTGCATGACCCGCTGAAGTGCTGGAACATCGATGCTATCGATGACCACTTGAATGGCTCTTTTCAGCTCAGCAATGGTTTTGCAGTTATTGCTGTACACCTTGTCTTTAATCCAGTCCCACAAAGAGGAGTCCTATGTGGTCAGATCCGGAGAATATGGCGGCCAATCGAGGTCCACTTCAGTGGACTCTGGTTGCCTCAGAGCCAGAATGCGATGCTCAAAGTGGTGCTCCATGACATCACACACTCTCCTACTTCGATTGGGTCGAGCTCCGTGTTGCATGAGCCACATCTTGTCGAAATCAGGGTCACTCTGAATAGTGGGGATGAAATCATCTTCCAAAACCTTCACGTACCGTTCGGTAGTCACTTTGTCATCATTGAATATCGCACCGATTATTCCGTGACTGGATACTGAACGCCACATAGTCACCCGCTTAGGGTGAAGTGACTTCTCGATCGGCAAATGCAGATTCTCAGTCTCCCAAATGCGCCAATTTTGATTTTTTGCGAACCCGTCCAAATGAAAGTTGTCTTCGTTGCTAAAGCAAACCATACTAGTTCCTATCATGCACCGCAGCCAACCGTGCAATTTGAATATCCTAGTGCAAACTGTTCTGAAGCTATGACGATTTTATTTCATACAGTGCAATAATTGTCACCCTGTATTTAAAACATGAAATCCTTAATAAATGTGTCTCACGCTGATATGTTTGGATTTGTTGTGCTGTGGAATATCAAATTATTACAGGATTGTGAAATAATTCAGTGCGGCAATCTTTCACACTGTAGTAATGACCCGCCATTGTACCATACACAGGCTGGAGGTCCACCGCTTGCTACCCACTAATAGGGAAAAACTCTACAATTGTCCGCTGCTGGACGGATCTTTATTGATGCACGTGACCCTACCGAAAACTCCACTCCCGGTATATTTTAAAACTTCTCTCTGGCTGACTTCTGGAGTATATGCGCTACAATGGCTGAATATCAACTTAACTGTTGAGTTATTTTAGTGCAACCGTAAACATCATAGTTAACAAAAGCTCGAGTTTATTGGACACTAATGTTTTGGACCTTTTGCAGAAAGCATAATAATGAATTCCGGCACCACTGTGATTACCTATAACAAATGAGGGCCTGAAGACGGCGTATTGTCACACCGAAACCGACTGTGTGTGAATAATACCAGTAAACACAGCTGATGGTGTTATCCTTACCACATATAAGATAGCCGACAAAGACCCTATCGCCGAACATCCACCTGCACTATACTCCACAAGACGCTTTGTCGTGTGTGTGGCAGACGGTATTTCAGGCACCACTGCCGTCTCACACCTATCATCTTTCACTCGCGATTTGTGATGAAAGCCGGAGAAAGTACTATGCTGCTTAAGGGATTCTAATCTCTCCTAGATATTGTGGCTGATGGAGCAAATCTCATTATCGTAGCATACCATTTTGCGAAACATGGAAGTGTCCTTAAGTAGTTACTGCTATTGCCGACATTTAGACACATACAGTGGAACATGTTGGAAGAATGGTGTCTTCGAATCTGTTTGCCAAGCAGCACACCAGTGAGCTATGGTGACTGAACCAAGCTGCGTTGATTCTAGCAACCCTGACACTGAAAACACTTTGTGAGTAATTCAGCTTCGGAAGCTTTTTTCTATTGATTTGCACAGTTCCAGAGGGGAGGGTACACATGATGCAGAAGAGCGCTGTCAATTCTGTCTGTTTGGAAACTACATCTGCCGTCTTCACCACAGGAAGGGTTCATCAGACAGAGGATAAACAAAATTCCGGATATGAACCTTTCGCACGCCACATGGCATAAACTTAGCCGTATCACTTGAAGATAAGGGAAAAATTCAACTGACGACGGGAAGGGATGACACCTCTGTGGCACATAACGGTCAGGGCTATCACTTAAGTACTTTCGCCGTATCCCTACAAGAACTGCTTCAGGTTGGCTCCAAAGCAGTCGAGAGGTTTAGTTACGTGGACAGCGCTGTTCTTGTGCAATTTACTAATTATATACATTATTTGTTTGTAATTATTGCAGTATCAGACCTGTATATTTTCTTGTGATTTTGTAACAGCATCAATAGCAACTAATTAACAACAAAACTGTGGAACGGTGCTGATGATTGGCGCTTCATCTGCTCAGACAAGCGAAATCGTCTCACAAGATAACATTCTCAGGTCTAAATAAACGACTTTTACATAAATATTAAACTTGGCGGGTATGTACAGGGTCAAAATAATGCAATACGTAGTTTTTCTCTTTGCCCATTTTCATTTTTAGGGGGTAAAACACGTCCTGAAAGGAAATTTGGGATACTAAGTGTGGAAGAAACATCTTAGAAACCATCCTACATAAAAACTATCGTTCATATAGAAACTGAAACGTAAGATGTGCTCTTGGAAACTGTATAAACAACTTTAGTGATAACTGGAAATTTTGCAAAATATTGCACCCCAATTAATTAATTTTGAAAAATAAAAACTTTGTTACAATGTAAATTAAAGCCATTCGCGATGTCCATCGATGTATAGTAATGCTGGTTTGCCAAATACCATTTTTGTAAAATAAGCTGCACACAGTGTGCTGTCGGATGTTTCTTAACATACTTCATTAAAATATTTAAAGATCATTACTATTCTAATTATTTTACTGATTTGCGTTTTATCTTTTAAATTGTTATTTCCGTTTTGAATTCCTATTTTTCGTTTTTAAGTTAAACTTTTACATACGTGTATTATGTTGTTTGAAAATTACAGTAATAATAATCCCTAAAGAAATGATTAAAACACACATTTTTACACCATGCAGAAAAAGTAATCGAAATTTCTTGACATAATACACACGACGGACAACACAGTATAAAATAAAATTCTGCGGGTTTTCAAACTATGGCGGGTGATCCTCTAAATATCCTGATTTGTTCCTGTCTTGTTTCAGTACACTGGAAAACCTCGGCGAAGAGAATTGATTATGTAATAGTGACAGCAACTTAATTACATTGTTTCTCAAATGGAGACTGAAACCACACTCATTCAGTAGAACGGAAAATCTTCTCACAGAGTTCTTCGAACATCGAGAGCCATATACGTCCAAGACTGACCACCACCCTTTTCGTAGCTTAAAAAAACGAGTGGAGGGATAGGACCGAGAATTCGGGAACCTCTTTTTGAAGCCGCAGTGCTCTTGTGGCAGCATCAAAATCTGATAAACTAACATCTTACCACGAAAAACGATATTTGCAAAAAGTTTTCTTTTCCAGTACTGGAGAACAATCTGTATTATCTTTAGATTCTTGCAGCGGGCGATGTGAAAAACTGTTTTGGACGTCGTACCTGAGGACAAGAAACTTGCTCATCTGGTGATCACAAAAGACTCGACGTGACAGGTACAGCCGTTGGACGCATATGGCATTCGGTGTTGGAAGAACTTTGTGAGAAGATTTTCCGAGCTAGTTCTAGTGAGTATTTATAATGTTGATCTCCACTTGAAAAAAAAAAAAATTGAGTTTGTGTCGCTATATGTAACAATTCCTTCGCGACGTTTTTACAGAGTACCACCCGCCAAAATTTACTAATGCTACTGAATTTTACACTACTGACCATTAAAATTGCTACACCATGAAGATGACGTGTTACAGACGCGAAATTTAACCGACAGGAAGAAGATGCTGTGAAATGCAAATGATTAGCTTTTCAGAGCATTCACACAAGGTTGGCGCCGGTGGCGACACCTACAACATGCTGACATGAGGAAATTTTCCAACCGATTTCTCATACACAAACAGCAGTTTACCGACGTTGCCTCGTGAAAGGTTGTTGTAATGCCTCGTGTAAGGAGGAGGTATGCGTACCGTCATGTTTCCAACTTTGATAAAGGTCGAATTGTAGCCTATCGCGCATGCGGTTTATCGTATCGCGACATTGCTGCCCGCGTTGGTCGAGAGCCAATGACTGTTATCAGAATACGGAATCGATGGGTTCAGGAGGGTAATACGGAACGCCGTGCTGGATTCCAGCGGCCTCGTATCACTAGCAGTCGAGATGACAGGCATCTTATCGGCATGGTTGTAACAGATCGTGCAGCCACGTCTCGATCCCTGAGTCAACAGATGTGGACGTTTGTGAGACAGCAACCGTCTGCATGAACAGTTCGACGACGTTTGCAGCAGCATGGAATATCAGCTCGGAGACCATGGCTGCGGTTACCCTTGACGCTGCATCACGGACAGGAGCGCCTGCGATGGTGTACTCAAAGACGAACCTGGGTGCACGAATGGCAAAACGTCATTTTTCGGATGAATCCAGGTTCTGTTTACAGCAGCGTGATGGTCGCATCCGTGTTTGGCGATATCTCGGTGAACACACATTGAAAGAGTGTATTCGTCATCGCCATACTGGCGTATCACCAGTATGGTGATGCCATTGGTTACACGTCTCGGTCACCTATTGTTTGCATTGACAGCACTTTGAACAGTGGACGTTACATTTCAGATGTGGCTCTACCCTTCATTCGATCCCTGCGAAACCCTACATTTCAGCAGGATAATGCACGACCGCATGTTGCAAGTCCTGTACGGGCCTTTCTGCATACAGGAAATATTCGACTGCTGCCCTGGCCAGCACATTCTCCAGATCTCTCACCAATTGAAAACGTCTGGTCAATGGTGGCCGATCAACTGGCTTGTCACAATACGCCAGTCACTATTCGTGATGAACTGTGGTATCGTGTTGAAGCTGCATGGGCAGCTGTACCTGTGCACGCCATCCAAGCTCTGTTTGACTCAATGGCCAGGCGCATCAAGGTGGTTGTTCTGCGTACTGATTTCTCACGATGTATGCACCCAAATTGTGTGAAAATGTAATCACATGTCAGTTCGAGTATAATACATTTGTCCAATGAATACCCGTTTATCCTCTGCATTTCTTCTTGTGGTAGCAATTTTAATGGCGAGTAGTGTATTTTATATTGTGTTGTCCTTCGTGTGTACTACGTGAAGAAACTTCCTTCATTTTATGTGCATGGTGTGAAGAACTTTATGTTTTAAGCATTTATTTACAGTTTATGAGTATTGTAACGATTTTGTATGATAATAATGATTCACGGATTATTTTTATTTAACAAAACATATATAAGCGAAATCGTAAACTAAAAAACGAAAAACAGGCGAATCTAAAACATAAAATAGCAATCTAAAACTCAAAAACCAAGCGAAGCAAGTGATTAGGTATACTGAAAATGTTCCATCACCACATTGTGTACAGCTCATTTTCCGAAAACGGTATTTCATAAACCAGCTTTATCACACATGCCGGCCGTTGTGGCCGTGTGGTTCTAGGCGCTTCAGTCTGGCACCACGTGACCGCTACGGTCGCAGGTTCGAATCCTGCCTCAGGCATGGATGTGTGTGATGTCCTTAGGTTAGTTAGGTTTAAGTAGTTCTAAGTTCTAGGGGACTGATGACCTCAGATGTTAAGTCCCATAGTGCTCAGAGCCATTTGAACCATTTATCACACATGGAAGCATGTAGCGTGAAAGCTTCGTTAACTTATGTTGTAACAAAAGATTTTAATTTCGAAAAGTAATTAATGTTGGTTTATTTTGTAATGTTTCAGTTTATTGTAAAAGTACTTCTATATGAAAAATATTTGTTTTTGTATATTATCACGAATTCTAAGATATTCCTCTTAACCTAATATGTTTTGCCCCTTAAAAGTGAAACTGAGCAAAAACGAATAAAAACCTGTTGCATTATTTTAACCCCCCTACGTTCCCGCAAAATATCATCAAGATCCTTTATTTAGATGTAGGTATGTTCCCTTTTCTCGCAAGCTAGACGGTAAGTTTCAGCTATGTAGCCGAGTGAAAATAAACGGCAAGAGAAGTGTTGGAGAAAATCCATGTCACTGAATTACGAAAGCTTCTGATGAACCGAACAACAGTGAATATCAAGCAGATTCCCGACAGACTGATGAGACAATACATTACGACCGCTGCTCACCTCAAGATATAATAACGCTTCGTGGTGTCTAAAGCACCCTGACTTAGTAAGAAAGGTATACACTGAGGTGACACAAGTCGTGGGACTACAAAATGCACTTACTCAGCTGGGCGGTAGTAACTGTAACAAGAGATATGAAAGGACAGTGCATAGGCGGAGCAGTCATCTGTACTCAGGTGATTCGTGTGAAAATGTCTCCGAAGTGATTATTGCCACACGGCGGGACACTGAATGCGAAATATTAGTTGGCGCTACATGCATGGGAAATTCCATTTCGGAACTCATTAGGGAACACAATATTCCGAGCTCTACAGCGTCAAGAGTGTGTCGGTAATACCAAAGTTCAGCCATTATCTCTCACCACGGACAACTCAGTGGCCGATAGCCTTTACTTAATGAACGAGAGCAGCGGCGTTTGCGTAGAGTTGTCGGCGCTAACAGACTAGCAGTGCTCTGTGAAATAACAGCAGAAATCAATGTGGGAAGTACAACGAATGTATCTGTTACGACAATGCGGCAAAATTTGACGTTAATGAGCAATGGCTGTCGATGACCGACTGGGGTGCCTCTGCTAACAGCACAATATCGCCTACGGCGCCTATCCTGGGCTCGTGACCGTGTCTGTTGGATCATAGACGACTGGAAAACAGTGGCCTGTTGAGGTATGTGCCAGTATCAGCTGGTAAGAGCTGATGGTCCGTTTCGAGAGTGGCGCAGACAGCACGAAGTTAGGGACCCAAGTTATAAACAAGGTGCTATGAAAACTGGTGGCGGCTCCATAATGCTCTGGGCTGTGTTTACATGGAATGGACTGGGTCCTCTGCCTATGTTCAGATAGTTGGAGACGATTTTCATGCAATCATGAACTTCATGAGCCCAAACAAGTACGGAATGCTGATGGATGACAATCTGCCATGTCACCGAGCCACAGTTGTTGGCAGTTTTTTGAAGAACATTGCGGACTGTTCGAGCGAATGATCTGGCCACCAAGATCGCCCGACCTGAATCCCATCGAACATTCATGGTACGTAATCTAGGGGTCGGTCGTGCAGAAAATACTTCACTGGCAACACTTTCGCAATTATGGACGTCTTATAGAGGCAGTATGGCTCGGTATTTCAGCTGCGCGGTGTGGCCGTGCGGTTAGAGGCGCCATGTCACGGATTGCGCGGCCGCTCCCGCCGGAGGTCCGTGTACTCCCTCGGGTATGGGTGTGTGTTTTGTTCTTAGCGTAAGTTACATTAAGTTAGTTTAAGTAGCGTGTAAGTCTAGGGACCGATGACCTCAGCAGTTTGGTCCCTTAGCAATTTACACACATTTGAACATTCGGTATTTCTTCAGAGGACTTCCTACGACTTGTTGAATCCATGCCACGTCGAGTTGCTGCACTAAGCCTGGAAAGCGGAGGTCCGATACGATATTAGAGGGTATCCAACATCACCACAGTGTATAAGAGCAGTAGGGACGAAGAGGCAATCATTTTAGCGATGACGCAGACTCCTGACGAGGGGTACGAGTGACGTAGGTCACTTGACAGATTGTTATGGCCCAGAGCCTGGGAACGAGCGTGTCGAAAACGGCGAACCTGGTCGACTGTTCGTGTGCTATACTGTGAGCATCAACCGAACGTGGTTGGAGGACGGTGAAACCAAGAGAATGCAACACAGTACGTGGATGTCAAGAGACTAGCTTGCTCTGAGAAGAGGGATACCCGGAGATCTGCTCCTGACATGACGATGGCTTCTGAACAAGTATTTCTGAGCTCACTGTTCAGCGCAAATTGTGGAACATCGGACTACGCAACAGACGACTCAACGGCATCATAAGTCACCAATGCAATGGCTAAAAATGGTTCAAGTGGCTCTGAGCACTATGGGACTTAACTGCTGAGGTCATCAGTACCCTAGAACTTAGAACTATTTAAACATAACTAACCTAAGGACATCACACACATCCATGCCCGAGGCAGGATTCGAACCTGCGATCGTAGCGGTCACGCGGTTCCAGACTGTAGCCCCTAGAACCGCTCGGCCACCCCGGCGGCCTAACGCAGTGGCCACAGGAACATCGAGACATGGCCGTGTATCAGTGGTATTGTGTAACCTGGTCAGATGGTTCTCTTTTCATGCTGAACAAAGTCGATGCTCGTGTCGGTATATGCCATTATCCAGGCGAACGACTACTACAAAAATGCACTACGGTATTAACGCAGGCCGGCTGGGACGGTAATGTGCTGTGGGACACATTCACATGGGTTTCCAGCTGTGGTAGTAATCCCTAAGACGTCTTCTCCGACACCGATGGCAGTTTCTAGGGAACTCACGTCGACAGCTTGGCCAGCTACTAACCTGATGGCACACATCTACGAAGATATAGCGCGCTAGGACCACACCCACAAATGACTGGTTCGTAATTTAATGATACTACGTGTAGAAGACTGGTACAATACAACTCTGTACACCTACCAAGAGCTTGTCGAATCCATGCCATGCAGAATCGCTGTTACATTGCTCTCCAGATATGGACCAATATACTGTTGTTCATGTGATCACAATATTTTGGTTCGTTATGTATGTAGATGCTACTTAACTTCCATTATTATTAGGGTTGTGAGGTAGTTGAATCAAAAAAATTTTTCGGTGACATTTATTCTTTTATTAATAAAGCGTTTAGACTTGGTGGAACATCTCCTTATTATCTTAATATGTTCCTTTCAGAACATTTTAAAAACCATAAGACGACTCTGTGCTAGATTGAAACACAGAGCCATTACATGGTTTTTAAAATGTTGTTGAGCGCAGTGGCTCGATCCGGTCCATGTTTGTCACTTTCCACGACCGGTGGACGTGTGGCATCCACAGTGAGAGAGTCTTACTGTAGCACGCGCATAGCGACGTAGGACTGATTGCAGATCAAGATCGTTCCATTAATCACTTGCTTTACAAGCAAAACAATTGTAAGTGAACGTAAGTGTCTTGGGTTTCGATGTTGGGGAGGGAGTGGGTGAGTTGGCCAATAAGCTTATTCAATTTTGTGACTATGTAGAAGGAGCGACACTAGACAGAACTGTTGTAAAGCATTTGCTGTTGTCAAATCCTATTGTTCATTTACTTCGAGGAGTCATTGAAACTTCTGTGGAGTAGGTAGAGCAGGAGAGTTATGCTTCGGTTGACCGTTCGTTTCAGTTTTACGCTCATGCAGTGGGTATATCGCATAGTTCGAGGCTTCAGCTGTTGCATCCTTTAGGCCATGGATTGTTGAGTAGAATATCTTCTGAGATTTCGCAGGCCCAAGAATCATTAGGTGATCTGCGGAGGGGTATTTTTGAGCAGAAATTGTCGCCCAGAGTTAGACAAGATCTTGAGTGCAGATATTTTTGCTGCGTGCAGGTCTCGAATGAAGTTTTGGGAAAATATATTGAGGTGGTTCGTACTGCTGTTGCCGCCTTAGAATTACTGAAACTAAAGAGGTTGAGAGTTTATTAGAGGGCACGAAGCCCGAGGATCATTTAGGGTATTTTTTCACAAAAAATAGTGCCTTTATCGGTTTGGATGCTTTGATTTCTAATACGGAAGCACTTAGTTTCGCTGACGAACAACGTAGGAGCGAGATTGGGGAGGACGTGCCTGCGAGCGGCCACCTGAGACAGTCCAGACCTAAAGAGTGCTTTCAGTGACGGGACACCACGCGTTTGATTCGGGAATGCCCGATTAAACGCGGGCCGCGCCTAAACAGCTGAAACAGGTGGTAGAGCGTGCCATCATGCCGCCAGAGCAGTGCGCTCGGATCAGGCACGCGAAAGATCAGATCCTACATTACGCTTGTGTCCAAATTAATCAGGAACCTGTGTGTGCCCTTCTTAATTCCGGAAGTGCTAGTTCTTTGTTAGACTATAACCGGTACCTTGAATTTAGCGGAGTGTGTAAGTTGTCTCCAATACGAGAGTCGGTCCAGAGCTATGGTTTGTAAGCTTGAGAGAGGACAAGTTACTCTATCAACTATTTTTCGCATGCGGAGAATTATTAAAGATTTTGTTACAACCTGGCGCACCTAGAGTCAGGCTCCAGAAAGCTATCGGCCTGAGCAGACGTTGATGGAGCATGGTAGGGCGCTAAAACCATGAGGTGTTTTAATGATTTAATGATTCTTACCTCGTAGCAACGGCTTGTTGGGAGTTGAAAGCAATTGGTGGCGAGCCCATGCCTTAGTAAATCTAGTCGGACAGGCCCACAGCCGTGCAAGACAGACTGGGCAGCCCCTTGCTGAGATAGGGCTCCAGCAGAATAATACTGCGATACCTGATGAGGCACCAGCTGAAGCCTGGGCTAGGGTAACGGTCTAAAGGAACGCATACACACAGTGGATTCGTAAACTGGGCACTGTGCGCAGAGCCACCTGTAATAAAAGTTCACACACGACTTCTGAGAAAATCATCTCTTCCCCCTCTGTGAAAAATTTAAAAAAAGCCAGTAATTGACGGTATCTTTTTTTTTTTTTTAGAGAGAGAACAGGTTTCTTAACTCTTGACCTTGTATGACATGAGTTTGTGCTGTCATGTAGAAGGGGAGATTTAGCGGCTATAGAGTCTTGTGACTGACTCAAGATGGGGTGAAGGCGGTGTTGTTCGTGCATTTTGCGGGAAAACGGAATTTTTTTCTTGAGACTGACCCCGTGTGTCTAATGGACACAGATATCGGACTATAATTTTGAATTTGGTGAAATTAACAGAAAAACCAAACAGAATTTAATCCAGGGAGTTAATGATAGTCATAAAGCATAAGTGAACAAAAAATGAATGGTTGTCAGC
The DNA here is from genome assembly GCF_021461395.2 of Schistocerca americana. Lineage (NCBI taxonomy): Eukaryota > Metazoa > Arthropoda > Insecta > Orthoptera > Acrididae > Schistocerca > Schistocerca americana. The sequence continues at coordinate 223,014,754 of NC_060120.1, read as the reverse complement.
CCAATTTTGCACTTTAATTTGGAAATATGCATTTAAGAAAATTTAATATTGGTTATTGAAGCTAGTTTCATTGAGATTTCCCTCTGAATAGCAAACAGGATACAAACTGACACAGTGCACTCTGAATTGTGTGTAGCAGCAGTTACCAATAATGCACACACCATTAAATTATAGTAAATAATTTTGCACCAAGCTCATACTAATGACAACTACATTCAAGAGCATTACCTAATCAAATACTGAAGTGTTACTGCATGAAGTGCAGAACTAAATCTGGACATCAGTGGTCTTTTCCTGACTGACATGAAAAAATAAAAACAAATAGAGATGAGTAATATCATAAATACACTGTTTAAGTTCCTCTACATATATCAGTTTTCCTTACCAACAGGAATAGTTCAATTTTTTCCAAATAGGTGGATAATATGATGGGGACCCATAAACTAGTATAATTTAACTAGTCAATGCTCTTTGATTATTACAGTGGAAAACACTAACTCAAAAAGCTAATCATTCACTTCACTTGGAGTAGTTCATAATTTAGTTTGCAAGACAATAAAATACAACACTGGGTTTAATTAACTTAAAAAAAGGAATCATTCATGATAGGAATCAAAACCACACTAAATTTGAAAATGAGCTTCACTTATTTGCCTTTTTATCACTTGTGAAGCAGGTATTCTACACAACAATATTTACACACTCTTGCACTGTAATCCTACAAAACTATATTTTGTTATTACCTAAGCATACTTTAGCAAAAGCCTATCCTACTTCACTTTTGTGGTTTTACTTTAACTTTTACCACTCCTTTTACATTAGACAAAAAATCACTTTTAAACACCTGAATGCAAGAACTGTTCCTTTAAATCAGGATACTCGGTTTTAGTAGCACTTAGGTGAGGACCCTGCATAGGTTGGTGATCAGGATACAAAATATGATTCCAGACACGAGTTTATGTTTTTTGTGATTATTATTAAAACAACACACAAATTAGCTGGTCCATACCCATATACATTACTGAATGTATGAAGTTAGCGAAGCAGTGGCGAAGATTAGAGGTAAGCGACATGACAATTAACTGTACCCAGGGCTCTTGATGTTCGAATGCTCTATAAAATCTATTCTTGGTGTCGGATTTTCAACATTTTACAGCCATTCATTTATGCCGAGAATACCAAATAATTGCCAGATCCACATCCGAGACAAATCCTTTATAGAGCAGCTTCTAATGGCCTCGCTGAGCACTGTAGAAGTGTGACATACTATGGCTAGCCACATACTACGTGTCTTTCACACAAAGGGGCTGCTCAGTTCGACCGCCAAAACCACTTTTTACATAGCGCCATGCACTATCGTTGTGTGTGTGTGTGTGTCGGGGGAGGGGACTTAGCTACAGGATTTACATGTTACAAATACAAGTGCCCTAAGCATGAACAGCTTTCAATACATATTTTCTTGTTTTGAACATACATATATTATAATAATTTATCATTTTAACTTTCAATTTGGTTTTTTCGTACATATATTACAAAACTCTAATTTTCTTGTCAGAATACACACTTGATAATTGCAGCTACACAGTTACATATTATAAACCTACCTTTAATCAATATAAGTGTTACACATGCCACCTGATTCACTGAGATTTCGCTACAAGAATACATCAATGAAACATCAATAACACTTCAAAAAAGTGTTGGGTGATAAAAAAAAAATTTCGCAGATTTATTACACAGGTATCACTTTATCTGACTGTTTATATAAAAAGCAATTTCATCAAGTACTAAAACAAAAACATGAATTTTCGTTGAAACAGAAAATTCTACGCATGTGTCCATATTTAGATATTGCTTATATACACAGTTTACATTAGACATGGTTAGTCCACACCTAGTTCTTACTGTATGATCATTAAGAAAATATGTTCTTCCTGCTTTAAATATTCATGCAGTTCATCATGAAAAACATAATCCTCAGTCCACCATAGAAACTTTTCATCCTTTGTCAGCCTATAGACACATTTGGCAGTCCTTCTCTATTTTCAACATCGGTACTTGTCTGCCTGTTGACACATTTGGCAGTCCTCCTGATCATGTTGCAATATTCAATCAATGCAGTCCTCATAGCCTGGAGTCTACATGTAATGTGTATATCCGATTATATTATACCGAATCTGAAACTTATTGACATACATCAGTAGTCTCTAAATAAAAAATTTTTTCCTACACAACAACCCTTGACAACACAACATTATTAACAAAAACATACAGTATAAAATACTATTTTTTTAATTCCATATACATGTTGCCCCTTGTTACTGATTTCTCTGAATGTAAGGTTTTAAATCTACAGTGTTACAAACACGTAATGCCTTCTTTGACTTAGGATAAACAAGATAATAGGCGTTGGTGTGTAGAGTTCCTTGCACTTAAAATGGACCACTATAAATATAATTTCTTGATTTATTTCACTAGATTTTGTGTGAGTTTTTATAAGAACAATATCCCCAGTTTTGAATTTAGTCACTTTAAGGTCCTTATTATGCCTTTTAGATCTGGCTTCCGCTTTTTCTTTCACAATTTTTTTTAGTTATTCCTTCTTCTCCCTCAGATCTGGTTCTACATAGGGTGAAAATTGTAAGGTTTCTTCAACTATACTTTTAATCTTATGATTAAGTAGAATTTCCTCGAGTGCAAATCCTGTAGTTTCATGGTGGAGGATATTCATTACAATTTCAAAGTCTGCAATAAACCTGCCCCATGCCTTATGATAGTGGTGGCAGTACGTTAGACACAATCTACCTACTTCACGCACATGGCGCTCCACAGTGTGTTTTTTATTGGCCAATCGCATATGTCTGGGGGCTTCTTCAGTTTACTGATTTCAAAGTCTTTCATGACTCGAAGCTTATCGTGCCCCAGTGTCGTATCGTCTGGTGGCTCTTTCTTTTTCAGTTCAGTATCTACTGCCACATTTTGTTTCGATAAGACTTCACTCTGCTTTATATAGACATCTTTCTTTATACTTTGTTCCCTTTCCTCTATTTCTACCCATTCTTCATCTGAATTATCATGTATTTCATATTCTGTGTCTGATTCTAACATGAACGCTATTCTTAGACAATGAGCAAGCTCTCCTTTTGACCTTTCGTCAGTTTTCTTATTTTCAACATTTTCATTCTTTCCTAAAATTTCTATTTCATTTTCAGTCACCGGCGTTTGTTCAGTATCACTTTTGATGGTGTCAACTTTAACTTCATATTTAGTATAATCGTCTTGAATTTCAGTGGTGCACATATATTCACCTGAATCTATGTTCTCATGACTATCAACAGCATCTAACTGTATGAGTCTTTCGTCAGCCAGGATCGCCTCATCCGCACTATCGAAGACTTCAGTCTCCTCCAGATTCCTATTTATACCGACCATTTTTCTGTTTATAACTCCAATTTCTTTAACATCGGCTACTCGCATACTTTGCGCGGAGCCTTCCTCTCCCTTACCAACCACTTTATCTGAAATCACTGTTCCCGCATCTTGCACAGTGCTAATTACTTTCATCTCTTTTCATTTTCGGACAACGACCTCTTTTCGACGTTTCCACCTTCGTTTCTCCCTTTTTTAATTCTCTGGCCGTATAATCTTTTCTACAGTGTTCCCACTCATATTGCTTTAAACTGTAAAACAAATCATCACTCCATTCCGTGATCCCTGAAGACTCCTTTTGGATCAGATTATCTGTCTTTGCTTCGTTGTCGTTGCTTTCGTTTTTACTTAATAACGTGTCTGATTCCTTTCTCATTTCAGTGATATATCCCGGCGAAACAGGTCCACTGAATTAACTTGTGTTTTCATCTCTTCCTACTACTGCTACTCCAGCCGCGTACAGACAGCTGATCACTCCACCAAGTTCAATGACACGCGGTTGCCTAGTTCGCACGCTAGTCCCTGTAGCATAGCCTGTCACCTGTGACTCACTTATGCCTGCACCTGTTGTTCTACGTGCACCGACTTGTGATGCAGCTCTGCCTCTTCCTTGCGCCTTAAATTCACTTTGTTTTCGCCAGTATGGTTTCTTTAGTTTGGGCTGGCAACATTTGCCTGTGTGAATCTGGACCGTAAAACATGCAGGCCTTAGTTTTACACGTCATTTCGGTCTTCATAGTTTTGCGGTGCAAATTCTCTGCAGGCAAATGACATCTTACCACGACCTCTGCCCCTGCCAAATGTTTCAAATGGCTCTGAGCACTATGGGACTTAAATTCTACGGTCATCAGTCCCATAGAACTTAGAACTACTTAAACCTAACTAACCTGAGGACATCACACACATCCATGCCTGAGGCAGGATTCGAACCTGCGACCGTAGTGGTCGCGCGGTTCCAGACTGTAGCGCCTAGAACCGCAAGGCCACCCCTGGCGGTTCTGCCCCTACCTCTTTGCGTCATATTTACGTGGTAATGTTCATTCTCATTCTGTTCATTATTCTGTTAATTATCCCTAATCCGGTTGTTATTATGTTGACAATAATCACGGTTTTCTCACCAGTGGTCCTCGTCCTCGACCCTTTCCAAAAATGACAAGAAGCTTTTGTGATTACTCAGCACGTAACGGTTTGAATCGTCTGAGAGCTTTTTCCATAGTTCCCACGCTATTTCGGATTCCATTCGTCTGTTTCTGAAGTGTGTCAGTTTCCGATACCACATTTCGCGAAACTCTTTCATTGGGCTTCTGCCTCTGTTGTCATACAAACTGGCCATGATAAATTCCCGCCATAGGCAGTCCTGAAATGATAATTAAATCAAGACCCTAAGCTGCCGACAGGCGTTGATATACGTCAATGGGGACAGTTGAAAATCTGTGCCCCTACCGGGACTCGAACCCGGGATCTGCTTACATGGCAGATGCTCTCTTCATCTGAGCCACCGAGGGCACAGAGGATAGTGTGACTGCAGGGTCTTATCCCTTGCACGCTCCCCGTGAGCCCCACATTCCCGACTTAATGTCCACATACTACATTCATTGTGCCCCTGCCCATTACACCCATCATTCGCGGCAGAGAATCTCACCGAGTCCCGTAAGAGTTCGGGCAATGCGTGTGCATCCAGCACAGAAGACGAAGGTAAATGGCCGGTTAGCCTTAACAATATGAAGATGGTATCTGTTCTTTCGGACATGTCTGAAAGAACAGGTACCACCTTCTTATAGGCAGCCCTGGGTTTGCTCCGACCAGTATTCCCCTATGAATTTATGTTTAAATTTGCCAAATGACATTTGTTCTGTATCCAGATTTAGGCCCCATTTTTTCCCATCGCCAGCTAATGCACTAATAACGACATTGATCTCTTCCTGGTCTGTTATATAATCAGGAAAATTCCTTTCACAGTTTTTTTTTTAAATCGAACAGGTGGCATCCATTATGCCTTTATTATGCCTTTTTGCCGGATCGAATCGTTCTTCAGCTTCTAGCAATTTGCTACACATTATTCTGTCAGTGACATAATTCGGTTTTTCTTTTATTTTCCGTTCAAGGCCGCTCACTTTAACTTGAATTAGGGAAGTGCTCTGTTCACACATATTTTCGTATGTTGGCACTTGTTTACTCAGTTCCGTTTTGCAATCATTCACGGTTTGTCTCAATTGAGAAATTTCGGTCTTACATTTGCTTAATAATTCGGTTTTGAGGAAAAAATTTTCATCAATTTTTGTTACAAGCAATTTTTATTACTTCGGTGATGTCATTAATCCGTCCCTGCATAGTGACGACATTGTTATTGATCGTATCTATCTCAGTTTTTAAGTCCTTTATAGCATTACTCACAACACCTACTTCTGAGTGTACTTTTTCGATCTGTTTACTGATTTTAGCACCTTGTGTTTCAATTTGGTTGTTAATATCCCCACCTTGTGCTGAAATTTGTGCATACAACATTTCTAACAAATAGTTTATGTTCAGTGGTGTTTCGCTATCTTGTTCTAAGGCGTCCTCATATTCAGATTTTGTTTCTCGTGTTTCGCTCGGCTCACTTCAGACTTTCGATGAATTGAACATATCCATCGGATTGTTAACATAACCACTGTCTTCATTTGCACCGTCTTTCCTAGCTTTGGTCGTTGATGTGCATATGGTACTCTACGTAAGCCTGTTACCGTCCCATGACTTCATCTGTGCTCTCGTCTAGCGAACAACTGCCACTTAATACACCAGGTACTTTTTCGTTTCTCTCGTTCTGACGTACTGTCGCCACTGTATCCATTTTAATTTTGTTAACGCTTTACATTTTACCTTTTAAACATCTGCAAATTTTTCTGTTAATTATTTTGCCCGATATATTACAAGTTCGCGCCACTGGACATTCAATGCTCGTCTTACGCCCAATATTTGTGTTACAATCTGTATTTTAGTGTGTAAAACTGACGAATGTCCTGCTACGCAGCGCCACGTATAACACTAAAATGTGCCAGAGCGACACAAATATCCGGCAGTAGACCCTATCATTCCACAAGTCAAGATCTCGCCGGGAAAGCCTGAAGGGTTGCACTAATATATATGTCACTCTTCCGTAACAACTCAACCTTTAGTCCTGTCACGAGAAAAGCCACATACAACACTCACGTATATCACTTTAACGTGAAACACGCTAATGTTGGTACTCTGACAGGATTTCGAAGACTGACCGCTCGTGTGTCTAATGGACAAAGGTATCGGACTATAATTTTTAATTTTGTGAAATTAACAGAAAAACCAAACGGGCTTTAACATTGGGAATTAATGAAAGTGGTAAAATCATAACTGAATGTTAAAAAAAATGAATTGTCACCAGCCCAAATAAGCACTTTAATTTGAAAATACATTTTTAATAAAATTGAATGTTGGTTCTTGATTCTACTTTCATTGAGATTTCCTTTTGAATAGCAAACAGGATACATACTCACAAAATGCACTCTGAACTGTGTGTAGGAGCAGTTACCAATAACGCACGCACCATTAAATTATAGGAAGTAATTTTGTACCGAGCTCATATTAATGACAGCTACGCTCAAGAACACTACTTAATCAAATACTGAAATTTTACTGCATGAAGTGCAGAACTAAATCTGGACATGCGGGGCTTCTATCTTGACCAAAACAAACAAACAAACAAAAATAATAATAAAGATGAATAATATGATAAGTAAATTGTTTATCAGTTTTCCTCACCAACAGAAATAGTTCAATTTTTTCCTAATAGGTGAATAGTATGATGGGAACCCATAAAAGTATTATAGGTTAGATTATTACAGTGGAAAACGATAACTCAAAATGCTAAGCATTCACTTCACTTGGAGTAGTTCATAATTTACTTTGCAAGACAATAAAATACAACACTGGGCTTAATTAACTTAAAAAATGGAACCATTCATGATAGGAATCAAATCTACACTAAATTTGAAAATGAGCTTAACTTATTGCCTTTTTATCACCTTTGAAGCAGGTATTTTAGACAATAATATTCACACAATCTTGCACTGTAATCCTACAAAAGTATATTTTGTAATACACTAAGGATACTTTAGCAAAAGCCTATCCTGCTTCACTTTTGTGGTTTTAACTTTAACTTTTACTACTCCTTTTCCATTAGACAAAAAAATCACTTTTTGTTCATTTAAATCAGGATACTCGGTTTTAGTAGCACTTAGGTGATAGCCCTGCATAGGTTCGTGATCGAGATAGAAAATATGATTCCAGACACGAATTTACGTTCTTGTGATTATTATTAAAACAACACAAATTAACTGGTACATGCCCATATAAATGACTGAATGTATGAAGTTAGCGAAGCAGTGGCGAAGATCGGTGGCAAGTGATATGACGGCTAACTGTACTCACGGCTCTTGATGCTCGAATTCTCTATAAAATCTCTTCTTGGCGTCGGATTGTCAACATATTAGAGTCATCCACTTATGCCGAGAACACGAAATAATAGCCAGATCCACACCCGAGACAAATCCTTTGTAGAGCAGCTTCCAATTGCCTCGCTTAGCATTGTCGAAGTGTACCGTGCTATGGCTAGCCACATACTGCGTGTCGTTCACACAAAGGGGCCGCTCAGCTAGACCGCCAAAACCACTTTCTACATAGCGCCATGCACTTCCGTTGTGGGGGGGACTTAGCTTATGCCACTTCCAAGGCGGGAGGACTTCCCCACAGGTTTTACATGTTATAAATACAAATGCCCTATGCATGAACTCGCTTTCAACAAACATTTTCCTTTTATGAACATTCAAATATTATAATAATTTATCATTTTAACATATTCTTTCGCTTTTTTCATATATGCATTACAAAACTTAAGTTTTCTTGCCACAGATCAAGGAGTTTAAATAACACAGAATACACACTTCATAATTGCAGGTACACAGTTACATAATCGATATAGGTTTTACATGTCCCAAGGAAGTTATAAGGCACTGCTACATATATTACTTTTACATTACCAGCCACTGTTCTTCGATAGATGCAGAGACTCAATCGAAGCTTTCAAGATTGCGCTGTGCAAACTCGATTATGTCAATGAAATCCACAAGTCACGAGTAAGAAGTAGAAATAATGACCGTAACTGGCCAGATACGCCAGAGGGGAATGACGGTGAACGAACTGAGGGAAAACATCATTCGAATCGAAAACTAAATCAAAACTTCAATGGGAATAACCAACTATCATGGGAACATAGAAGAAGACGCGGAAATTATAACCGTTTCACGGATTCATTGGTTTTGTATTAACTGGTTGTTTTTGTATATTTTGTATTTGGTAAAATATTGAGATTATTTGAATATATTATATGTGCTTTGAAAAATTGGAAACGGTGGAGGTATTGAAAATGAAGGTGGACCACGGATCCAGTCCTTTCACCTTGGCTTTCCTTAAATTGGTGTAAGGGGCTTGTGAGTAACGTTAGTCGTAAAAGGAGAAATTTAAGGTAAGCTGAAGTTACCTCACGAAGGCGAAACGCGTTGTTAATGAATGAATAATGAGCAACCTAGATTGTTTTTAATTCAATTATTCTACTTATGGTTTCTTTGCCAGACGTCCTAATTTAATGGAAGATATCTTACGAATGTTGTCTGGCCTCAGTTATTACCGTGGTCAATCTCCTTTATTAAGCTATCAAGGCAGTTGTAAAACCGAATTCCTTATTTCTCTTTCCGCACATGCATTATAAACAACTTGCTAAATTGTACAGGATGGCCTATTGATCCTTCGGTGACGATTTCATAGCCCAATAACTGTAAAATAACTTGGTTTTCAGTAACTGTGGTGTAAACACTGGTGAAGGTCTAATGCAGTTCCCCTTGCTTTCAGCCCAGTCTCAGTCCCAGCACACGAAGTCTATGTTGTTAATGTTACAAACCCACATCTATCTACAAGGGTGGAAAAGAAAATGTGGCAATACCTCTAGCCTGCTACTTAACCTGTTATATTTGATTGCAAGCAGCACCTATACGTTGTCGTCAAAACGTTACAAGCGTCAGTCGTGGTCAGAGTACTGTTCGGTGTAATTATGTGTGCTTTATGTTGGAACTAAGTGGCTTTGGACGTGGGTGGACTGTTGGTGGTCGTATGGTGGGTGATTCCGTAACCAAGGGAGCAGAAGTGTTTGGTATTTCAAGAGGCATCATATCGAATATTTATATCGCATACAGGGAGGGCGGAAAAGCAACATCCAGTAAGTCACAACGCGGATGAAAGTATGTGCTCAGTGATCGTGACAGATGGTCATGGAAGAGGATCGTGACGAAAAATGAGACCACCACAGGAGCAGAAGTCACTTCAGAACTGAATGTCGCACACGCGAACCGTGTCAACAACAAATCAACACGAAGAGCTCCAGAAGCAGGGAGCTGTTGAAAGAGCTGGAATTCCAAAACCACTCATCAGTGATGCAAATTCCTGTAACGGAAAAACATGGTGTCGAAGCCATAAAATCTGGACTATGGAGCAATGGAAGAGCATCATTAGCTTGGATGATTATTGCTGCACCTTGTTTCCAAGTTTTGGCACATTTCACGTTCCAAGATTGAAACGTGGCAGCGGTTTGGTACGATTTGTACAACCATATCGAGGTATTCCATGGGTCCCATGTTTAATCAGCATGGTCATATTACTCCCAAAGATTATGTGACAGTTTTGGCTGACCAGGTTAATCCCACTGTAAAATGTTTCTTGCCCAGTGGTGACGTTGTGATCCAAGACTACAGCGCTCCTGCTCACGTAACAAACATCGTCTAGGTCTGATTTTCTGAACACGAGGATGAAGTTTCACATCACCTCTGGCCATAACAGCCATCAGATCTCAGTGTTATTGAGCCTTTGTAGTCTGCTTTGGAGAGACAGGTGTATAATCACTATCCACCTCCATCATCGTTACCAGAACGCGCCACAATTTTCCAGGGAGAGTGGTACAGTATTCCCTTGAGACCATACAATATTTGTATTACTCCGTGCCGAAATGACCGGAAGGTGTTTTGGATACCGAGGGTTTTCGTATAACGTATTAGGCCTAGCAATATGTTATCTTTCCATATTTTTCTCCACCGCCAGTACCATAAAGAATATTAGCTCCAAAACTGCTAAACCGCGTGACGCTTCTCTGCAAGAGCCGTTTATCTGTCTCATTCGTCTACGCTACGCATCCAAAGTGGCTACATTACTAATTTATTAAATGAAAATGCAAAGGATTATACGGTAACGACCAGGACTGAAAACTTGGTCTTGAAGACTTAATTGATATTATAGCCATTCTTGCGATAATCATTCAGTATCTTGGTTTTGTAGAAAGTTTGGTAAGAATGGCAGTAATGCTATGTTTTATGAACACAGTCGGAAAATAAACGAAACTTCGTTCAGTTTACATTTCTGGTCTAAATCTTTTGATTTTAGTTCTTGAGTGCTTACAATTTCTTTCCGTATTTTATTATATCTACATACAATTTGATCACGCAAAGAAAAGTTTCACATACGAAGACCAATAGCTGAAAGGAACACAGATTTTAAATGAAACACAGCACTATGGAATGGTTAGGTATTCTTCAGCACTGAAAGAATTATAAAGGAAGAAACAAAAAGAACACAGACGTATGAAATGAACAAGTGTGTTAACACACACATAAACAAATTCATGTTAAGTAACAAGCGACAGAAAGAAGTTCATGTCATTTCCGACCAGGGAGAGACTCGATTATCAGTAGCAGCTACGGGAATGAAATATTAAACACAGCTCTTTTGCAGTGCTTGTCGAGCTTGGAGTGTAGCTAGAAAATTTTTACATGTTTAGTGTGTTGTTGCGCATCCGTTTTTAAGCGAGGAACATGTACTTGAGAACAAAAACATCGGGCAACTTGTAAGGTAAGGTGAAAAAAACATAAAAAATAAAAGGTTTAACACTACAACTTGCATCTGAAGTGAATTTCATAAATCTCCCTATTACCGTCGTGGAAGCATTATTCTGTTGCAGATGAAGAGACTGATGAACCATTCTGTTAATGGTGTATAAAATGTATCGAAATTAGTAATTATAATGAAATAAGTAAAACAACAACCATTCAATTTCACTTTCTAGTTGCTACATTAACGAAAAATTTTGCATTTTCGGATGCGTAATAAAATACGAATCTACCATAGGAATTTGTTTTGGCAAGAAACATTAGACTATGAGTTTTAGAAAAACTGATGGAAACGAATCGTTTAATCAGTCACAACTGTAATTACTTACACACCTTCATTTACAATGAAGTTTTGTAAATAATAAATTCATTCCATCATAAATTCGTTTGATGTTGTGCACGTAATGTATCCCACTTCATTATCTGTATCCTGTATGAAAACCGTTGGCTCATCGTTAATGGATTTCAGTAACATCAAAGGAAAATTGCCATTAGCAATTTTCGTCTATCGCTTTTGACTATTTGCAAACTTATTGCGATCATCTGCAGTGTAGTTAAAGTTAAAACTGCTGTACTGTTTCGTGTCGTAACTGTAACATTAAGTAACTATAACTGCTCACTGGAGTGCCGAGTAGTTACGAGTATTTGATTTTTATTCGAAGGGTTTCCTGCTGAAGGCGACGTGATATTAAAGCTCTGACTTGAGTGTGGTTTCTTGTCAGCTTGTTTCGGTCCTCTTCCCGCTGCCGGCGATTGAAAACTGGATTGACTCCACTTATGTGTTGTTTAGAACTGCTTAATCTCAACTGAAGCTCACAACTAATATGCAGCTGTGGTAAAATATTTAACTACTGGTAACTAAGGTCAAGTACAGTTAAGTTAATTGATATTTTGATGTAATTGTGTAGGCGTGACTCCAATTACGTAAATAATTCTGCAAGAATTCAAAGGTACATACCTGGCTTAACGTACGTTATTAAAATAGCATAATCCGACGGTTACAAGCGGATGGTGTCAGTGGTGATTGTACCCATGACTTCAGCGCATCACAAATACGTGTAAACGACCCTTATTGTTCATGATATACAGCAGTTCGGATGAAACTAGTCTACAGTGACAGAATCTCAATTTATATCCTGTGAAATAGGAGGAGAGTTCACAGATGAACTTCGCTTTGAGGAATTGCTGCACTGTTTGCAGAACGAAGTCCACACTAGCACGTAAGGATGTAGGATGTAAGTCGTGAGCAAAAAATGCCAACCAGGACGCTTATACTCAATAGGGCTCCAACATTGTCGACTGAAGAGAATTTATGCCGTGCATAACCGTGTGAAAGCTGTAGAGTTTGTGATAATTGTTCGATTCAGGACCTGCTTGAATCTGAAGTCCTCTATGTTCTACAAGCCGCAATTTAGGGTACATCAGCACTGTTCCCTGTTGGTTCCACATTCATTTTTCTCCTCTGTTAATGAATTACAACAAATGGTCATAACATTCGAAAGAACTTCCGTTTTGTTGTGTTAACTGTAGTGGCACAAGTGACAAAAGCTGGCAAAGGTCGAACGGTGTCATAAAAAAAGAATGAAACAACGCTTCCATAAAATTGGTGAAATATCGTTTCAACCACTTTTGCAATTATTTTACATATCATGGTATCAAATACTCTGATCATCTATGGTAGTGGTTGAAATGTTGGTCCAACATTTTACAATACGTCGCAACCAAAAAGAATGACTTTTCATGCTGACAGCGGCTGTGAAAGGTTACCAGCATTCAGATGGATTAATATTTGTAAGAAGATAAATCTCTATGTTCTGCAGATATTTGACTTGTGCAGGCAATGAACTGTCATTTATCACACAATGACATGCGTTTAGGAGCAACTAAGAACTCTAAAATGTCAAAAATAAGTCTCCATACTACAGCAGCATCGTAGGGAATCTCTGTGAAATCGGCGTTAAAGGCTTGTTGGGATCGTGCCAGATGGAAGAACCTAGTTGGAGACCCACTGTGACAGACTCTTCAGAAGTATTGGTGGCAGCGCATTCTGAGTTAAATGGTAAAAGCTTGTATCCTCAATAAGCGATAATTTGAACATGAGAATGCATTTACAGCCTGAATAGCGATGCACCATTAAGAACGATGGCTGCTAAATATTCTAATGGCGCTGTTGCAAAAAATGAGGTACCGAATATGTCAGCTAAAATGGTTTCAAATCAAGGCCGAGAGTCTTCAATTACAGAGAAGTCAGGATAGAATGCGACATTCTTCGGCATTTTTTAAGTCAGGGAGTTCCCTACCCAACAGTTTGCGTTGATAATCTTGACAACTTATTAAAATACACTCGTCACTAAATGATCCCATTCTACTGCAACTTGTTAGTGATTAATTTTACGACATGCTTAAAATACGGCAACAAATGATATGTCAGATGATATTTGTGCGAAGCTGTTTGATGTACTTGTGAACATCGCCGTATGAGACTTGTCTTTCACTCCTGTGCTGACAAAATACTGATTTCCAGGTGAATAAAATATTGCTTATTAAAGCTACATCTGTCTTACGGAATCAGATGACTTGCCTTGCAAATATGAAGAGGATTTGCTACACAATTTTGATACTGTTGATAAGTTTTTCTTTTTGTATAAAACTATTGTTTCAAACTTGGAACTAGAAAAACAAATTCTTTTAAATTAGGCAGGTATCCCTATGACATACTTCTTACTGTGAAATCCAGTGCGAGTGAGGCAATTTCATACTCCACTCCACTGGGGAATAAATCCCCAGAACTTGAAGTAAGTCACATAAGTTTTCGATATAATTTAGGGATTAATACTTTTTTGCTAAATAGTACAATGAAATTCAGGCACAAATTGTGATACCTCTTGTCGTACCAGTATCCTGATAGTTAAATGCAGATGAATTCTTAAATACCGGGCACGTAAAGGAATCACCCTGGTTACATTAAAACATATTATCTGAATTTCCCTTTGATCATTCACAAATCGCCATAATTCAAAAAAGGAAACACATTCCCATGAAGCAGAATGTGCCTTAATTTTAGCTGATCAAACACAATTTCCTTTTCTACTACGTGACATATCAGTTATGGTAATGATTGTAATTGTAAATTCCAATTTGTTTTTCATCTTTTAAAGGCAACGATTGCCTACATTATTTCCTTGTAACGTAAAAAAGTAATATTGTCTTTTGTAAACTCCCTACATGTCTTCATTATATAAGCCTTTTGTATCTCTGTCAATAATTAAAAAATATGTTTTAAGGAAGAGAATAATAAATAAAAATTAGTGTCTAAGCCGCATGTCATTTTATCTGTGATAGACACATTCATTTGTCAGCTGACTATGGCCTGAGGAACCCATAGGTGGTTGGTGATCTAGTAAAACACATTTAACAGAACGTCAAAAGTTTTAATATTAAAACAGAAAAGAGCAAGGCCAAACGCCTGGCGAAATTCTCGTTTGCGCGAAGTATCTAGTAAGACAGATTTCAGTAATATTCGAAGTTAACTGCCAATTACCATCGCACTCCGAGAACACCATCTATCTCCTGGCAGCGTTTCATTGCTTTACTATACGATTTATAACACCAATTAAAGGTGCTCCCACACGAATTATAGTTACTAACCTAATCCTAATCCTTTTCTATATATTCTACAAGCTTTTCTTCAGTTATTAAGAATATGACTTTCAGACTAGTAGCCATCTCCTAATAGTTATAAAATACTAATATAGTAATTGTACTCAAATAACTCTCTGTTAAATTGAATTACATCAACAGTACGTATTTCCTTTGTGGAATGTAGACGCTTATTATTCTTGCACCATTTCAGTATCCATCTGCGTTAGTATAAGAAACTAACATGAGGGACTTCACAGTTGGACAGAACATTATTAATGTTACACCCCTTTATCTAGGAACTGTTATCTTTTTTACCATCGAAATTCCACATCTGTGTCTTCTTTTATGCTCCTCAGGCTACACAATTGAATTCCCGAATGATAAATGATGATGTCAACACTTTAACTTATACTTCAATGTCTCTTGTTTCATTCTCGTCATTCACACGAAAACTACTCTCTCGAGGCAGTGGTATTGTTACATAGGTATTATGTCAAGTAACAATGCTCTAATTTACTCAGCAAGATTTCTTACGAACAACGTACACGCTTTTTAAAGAGTCCTATGTTCTTGATAAATATCTGTCCCAAGAGTCGTTTTGGCTATATGGACCTGTCACAGTGTTGATAAGAAACATTAAAATTATTTCAGAGTGTGGTGACAGGTTCATTTAATAAGGGCTACAAACACTGAAGCTGTGCTCTGGAATAGGGTCCCACTGTGCACCAGGCTAACATGTGGACTGAAACAGAAAATCGACGAGTTTTGATACTATTCCGCTGTTCACAGTGTCGGTTAGGATGAACCAGCGCTACATTTTTCGTCTTTGACACGCTTGTTTAGAACGTATCACTAAATTAGTTAAGCGTAAAACTTATATCGGCACTGAGAATGTTACCCCACCAGTTGCCAGCGCGTGCTATTTTTAGCACACCAGCGTTTCAGGACTACGTTATTCCATTATCATAAGCTTAAACGTTCTACGCCAAGCTTTAAGTAAGACGTCTGTGCCATTAGGCACAGAAGCTGTAAGCACTGGATAATGGGGTTACGTTATGCCGAAACATATTCTGCTAGAAATATCACGCATTTGATAACTGGTGCGTTTCGTACTTTCATTGGTACAAAACAAAAGCCAAAGTCGTCTTTTCCTTTGTTTGTGAGCGACACAACAGTGCAACAGAAATTTTCTGTGCAGTTCTATATTTTAAAATTTCATGTACTAATTAAAGGTAGTATTCGTGTCATTTCTCATTATCTTTCACTGATGTGTATTTTTGGAATTTTCAGGTGTTTATGAATACCGCGCATGACATTGTTCGTATTACAACGCCATCCTACTTGTGCTTCCTACAAGTTGTTTCCAAGATAGTTCGTGATAATTTTAATGCATATCTATGTGATTAAAGGTACATTTTTGAGAATTTGCTCATGTAAACTACTTCAGATAAAATCGACGGGTTAGATCTAAAGTTCCAACAAATTTTGCCTGCACTATTTTGTTCGAAAAATTTCAGTGTACACATTTACATGATTACTTTAATATGACCATCTTCTTCCACACATTGATCATTTTCTTCTAAGGAAATTTTTGAAACTTAACGATTGCTACATATGCACAGCTGCTACGAAATCGATGAAATCGATTGCTGTATCGTAGTATTTTGTTCTATGCACATTAAGTGTCATGTCGTGTTCCAGTTGGTTGCCCCCCATACGGAAGCAGGATACGTTACTCGCCATTTTGGTTTGTTACACGAATCTTTCAGCATCCCCTTCAGAAAACAAATATTTGATGTTCGAGACATAACGCTCTTAGAATGATCGGAGTATCGGTAAATTCTTATTGTTATTAAACTAACTCCCACAGAGTGTGTGATACATGAAGCGTAGCACATTCTGAAGTGAAAAGTGAGTAACTTAATTTACGGTTATTTAATTTCATTTGAACTACATCTACAATGTAGCCTCATTGTGAATGCCGTTAACGAGCGCAGGAGGAGCTAATTTTTGTTCGTAAGTTTCTGAAAACCCTTCTGGCTGCTGAAAACACACAATTCTGCTGAAAGCTGCTGCCGGTGGGTGTGTTGGGAGAACTACTGTGTCACGTACTAGAGCTGTCTCAACCACCGTCCTGTCCCATACATACTATTTCCTTTACCCCCAAGAGGTGCTGTCTCGCACAGAAACAAAGTCATTGTGACTCCCTTCGCCTTTTGAGAAGCAAGCAACAACAGGGGAGTGAGTGCCGTGGATATTATACACGAATTGGGGTGGCAGTCATTAAAAAAAAAATGGCGCTTTTCACTGCGACAGGACCTTCTCACGATATTTCAATTACCAACTTATCCTTCAGAGTGTAAAAATGATATCTTGGTGCCCACCTACATGGTGAGAAATGATCGTCATAATAAAATAAAAGCAATCAGCTCGGAGAGATTTAATTTTTCGTCTTTCACGCGCGCTGTGCAAGGGTGGAGTGGCAGAGAAGTAGCTTAAAGGTGGCTCGATGAACGCTCTGTGAGGTACTTAACTGTGAATTGCAGAATAACTATGTACAAGTAGATTTAGATTCAGGATATCATTATGGCGTGTCTTTCTGATACAATTGTAATGTAAGTGATTGGGAGAAAGCACAGGAGATTCCCATTTTCACGGCGGGGTTGTTGGACAAACACGCATAAGTATAGATGTATGTTGTCGATCTCTTTCGTTGAAGATTTATGGAACAGGTTCCATATTTACAAATTACAATGTTTTTCGAGAGCGATAATTTTCTCTGTAAAAATCGACATGGACCTCATAAATAGAGAAGTGAAGCTCAGCTCGCTTTTTCGTACATAAGATCGGGAGTACCCTGGTTGTTGCCGTTTTCCTTATGTTCCAGAAGCCATTCGACACAGTTCCGCACTGTCATTTAGTGAACAAAATACGAGCTTATCGAGCATCGGGACAGATTTCTGATTGCATACAGGGTTTCCTTGCAGGAAGAATACAACACGTCGATCTCAACGGGACAAAACCGACAAATGTGAAGGAACATCCGGGTAAAACTGAACGTTTGTAGGGTCGAAACTATGATGATCTAGTTGAGGCCGTAGGAGTCTCCTTGAGAAATTTCTGTGCGAAGGTTGTAACGCCAGAAAACAGTAGCGAAACGCAGGAAGTCTGCAGAGGATCGACGATTGGCTCAAGGAATGACAGTAAATAAACATAACGAGTTGCACATGAGCGAAGAGGTCCACTATTTTAGACAGTTACATCGGAAGAATCTTAAGGAAAAGTAATTCAGGTACAAAAGAACTAGGTAACACAACAGTCGTTCATCCATTCTCGAATACAGTTCATCTAATTGACACCCTTATAGACCAAGACTCACAGAAAAAATCGACAAGATACAATGAGGAGCGAAATGTTTTGTCGCGGTCTGAGAGCCTTGCGTAGACGCTCACCAAAATCCAGTGGCAGAGGCTACAAGAGAGGCGTCATTCATCACAGACAGCTTTACCGTTGAAAATTCGAGGGCTTGCCTTCCATGAGGAGTGAGGCAACATATTATTTTCCCCCACATAAGTCTCGTGAAATGATATCGACAAGGGAGGCAAAGAAATTAGAGGTCGATGTTTTAGCGACATTCATTCAACCCACGCGCCATCAGTGATGGGAACATGAACTGGGGGCATATACAGTGGCACCCGATGTCTCCTCCGTCACAATCCGTGAGGAGGCTTCTTGAGTGCAGAAATACATGTAGAGTGCCACTACGCACTCAGGTACCACCAATAAAGGGTAAACCTAGGCTGAGAACGTCCTATCCAAACTTGGATACGAGATACCACCACCTGTGGATACTACAAATGAGGTGACAACTTCAATGTCCAGTTCCTCAAGATCATAAATTAGGCATAATGATTCAGGTTGCATTTGTGTAGAGCGCTTAAATAAATGATATCACCTAACATAGAGGGTGTAAAAAACAATACTGACAAAGCTCGAGGGTATGGAAACGATAGTATATTTTCACTGATACTTTTCTGA
The DNA here is from genome assembly GCF_021461395.2 of Schistocerca americana. Taxonomy (NCBI): domain Eukaryota; kingdom Metazoa; phylum Arthropoda; class Insecta; order Orthoptera; family Acrididae; genus Schistocerca; species Schistocerca americana. Next base: position 222,995,645 of record NC_060120.1, on the reverse strand, counting down.
GTTATTTGGTACCTGACGTGCTGAATATATTTACATGAATGGATATCTGTGAGTGAATTTACGAAACATTGTGACTTCTCAGTTAAGCATTCAAAAGAAATTTTATACACTACTGGCCATTAAAATTACTACACCAAGAAGAAATGCAAATGATAAACGGGTATTCATTGGACAAATATATTATGCTAGAACTGACACGTGATTACATTTTCACGTAATTTGGGTGCATAGATCCTGAGAAATCAGTATCCAGAACAACCACCTCTGGCCGTAATAACGGCCTTGATACGCCTGTGCATTGAGCCAAACAGAGCTTGGATGGCGTGTACAGGTACAACTGCCCATGCAGCTTCAACACGATACCACAGTTCATCAAGCGTAGTGACTGGCGTATTATGACGAGCCAGTTGCTCGGCCACCATTGATCAGACGTTTTCAATTGGTGAGAGATCTGGAGAATGTGCTGGGCAGGGCAGCAGTCGAACGCTTTCTGTATCCAGAAAGGCCCGTACAACACCTGCAACATGCGGTCGTGCATTATCCTGCTGAAATGTAGGGTTTTACGGGGATCTAATGAAGGGTAGAGCCACGGCTCGTAACACATCTGAAATGTAACTTCCATTCTTCAAAGTGCCGTCAATGCTATCAAAAAGTGACCGAGACGTGTAGCCAATGGCACCCCATACCATCACGCCGGGTGATATGCCAGTATGGCGATGACGAATAGACGCTTCCAATATGCGTTCACCGCGATGTCGCCAATCATGGATGCGACCATAATGATGCTGTAAACAGAACCTGGATTCATTAGAAAAAATTACGTTTTGCCATTCGTGCACCCAGGTTCATCGTTGAGTACACCATCCCAGGCGCTCCTGTCTGTGGTGCAGCGTCAAGGGTAACCGCAGCCATGGTCTCCGATCTGATAGTCCATGCTGCTGCAAACGTCGTCGAACTGTTCATGGTGATGGTTGTTGACTTGCAAACGTCCCCGTCTGTTAACTCAGGGATCGAGACGTGACTGCACGATCTGTTAAAGCCATTCGGATAAGATGCCTGTCATCTCGACTGCTAGTGATACGAGGCCGTTGGGATCCAGCACGACTTTCCGTATTACCCTCCTGAACCCGAACCCACCGATTCCATATTCTGCTAACAGTCATTGGATCTCGACCAAGGCGAACAGCAATGTCGCGATACGATAAACCGCAATCGCGGCAGGCTACAATCCGACCTTTATCAAAGTCGGAAACGTGATGGTACGCATTTCTCCTCCTTACACGAGGCATCACAACAATGTTTCACGAGGCAACGCCGGTCAACTGCTGTTTGTGTATGAGAAATCGGTTGGAAACTTTCTTCATGTCAGCACGTTGTAGGTGTCGCCACCGGCGCCAACCTTGTGTGAATGCTCTGAAAAGCTAATCATTTGCATTTCACAGCATCTTCTTACTGTCTGTTAAATTTCGCGTCTGTAGCACGTCATCTTCGTGGTGTAGCAACTTTAATGTCCAGTAGTGTATTTAGTGAAGATAGGTCTAGGTGTTGTTGACAGTGACATAATAAATTGTGGGTGGGGCTACTTTATTGGCCTCCACGATCACTAGTGTGCCACAATGCATACAATGAACTGCATAACTTCGCTTATATCATCTATCATCACCATGGCGCCATGACGAATGAGTTATTCTAAAACAGTTCTCGTTGCACGGGAGGCGGGGGGCACTTTTTTGGTTTACTTATTAGTGTGTAATCCTGCCTTCAATCAACAGCAATATTATTTAAAATCCTTTGGTTTGTAAGCTACAGCGTATATAGTTATGCTTTTAAGTGGAGCGTCTTAAGACGAGAAGTCTCGCCTGGAAAAGAAATATGTCACTTCTCGCAGTCTGGTAGAGATACATACCATAACATTGTTAGGTTGGCATGTTTTTACTTCGGTATTGTGAGCTAAAATGACGCTTGTTTGTTTACAAAATAAACGCATTGTATCATTTCAATAAATGCATTTCACCTCTCACTTCGAACTAGGAACTGTCAAATATTTAAACTGTACACCTGCAACGCTGGACCATGGTAACGAAAACAAACAAAAAGATGTGTTTAATAATATTGTGTAAATAAACTTACCCCTGCGGCGCTTAATAGAGTTATGGCGAAATGTTCTCAATAAATGGCAGGTCACGCCCAGTATGTCAAAAACTAAACAAATTACACGCAAAAATAAAATTTTCTTCTTTCTGGTATTTTGCACCCCTGCTGTGGGACATTTGACGAGCTACTGGACAATAATTTGTTGAACATATATCATCAATTTCACTGTGCAGCAACTTCTCACTTACAATTTAGAAATTACTAGTAAATTGGATTTATGCATTTATTTAGACGTAATATAATAAAAAATAACCATTACAAGAAATCTTTTGCTTCAGAAATACATGTACTCTTTTACACCATCAATATACATATTTATTTAATTTCTTTAGTATAGAAAATACTTTAATAGTTGTGAAGCCCTAATGTGAAGGACCGCTCGAATAATACGAAATATTAGCACCTCTGAAATTTAGTAAATATCAGCTCACAAAATTTCTAAATTAAACCAAAAGGAACTGAAGGCAATTCGTGCTTTTTAAAGTTTCTTCAGGAAACTATCAAACAATACAAGACTTTCGTTAATTTAAAATTAATTTACAAAATAACAACAGCTGTGACTAGAGGACATGATATTCAGTTCCCATAAAACCCGGTTACCACCCTTAAAATTCTTACTTAATATTTCGAATAATTTTTGATTAAACTGTAAATCGGATACGGAATTTCTCTTGCCTTGTCAGTTTTAAGATACATATGGAACATCCCTACCGATAGTCCAACAGTATCTGCAAAAGTAACAGGAGGCCGTTTACCTTCACATCTATTCCAGATGACTGCTGTATCCTCACGAAATCGCTCGCCCTGTCCGTGAGAATCTGTTCTTCAATTTCATTGAAGAGGTCGAGATGAACATGAAGGTAGTTTAATCCAGAAACATATTACAGCCAAGGTTTTGATAACATCGCAACAGTTAACCCTCAGACTCGTTAAAATGTTGTGTTACATTATTTTGAAAGAAAAACTAACATTTTTGAAACGTTCCCAGGTAGCTTTGTCATCGCCACGTAACATTTCATTAAATTGTTTGTCTCTAGAAAGCTCCCGCATCCTCGGGCCAACCTAAATATCCTCTTTTACTTTCCATTCCGCAATCCTGGGAACTGTTCCCTTGAGTGCTTATAGTCCACGCCTTCACGAAGCATTTTCTGTACAAAATGTTTCATGAGTTACATATAAAGAGCACATTAGAACAAAACATAGGGAAAAATAACATTCACTATCAGCTACGATATTAACTGAATTAAGATACTGATATGGTGTGACCTTAATGTTGAGTATCTTTTTAATGCTTGGATTCATTCTTGCCCACGTAAAAATTACACGTGAGTTAGCTGTAGCATCCTTCCCATTTTGTAGTAATACTGCAGAACTGGAAGCTCTGTTAACCATCGTTTCATGTTAATATCATCTTCAAATGTGCAGTTATTTCAGTGTACACATTGAATATTTGGGTTTGTATTGTTCTTATTCTTTTCGTGTTATTTCTTAAAAATATAGTGTCAGAACAATTAACTTCATTGAACTACTGTGTAGCATTTTAAACAGCACGTCACACACTTTTCTTAAAAGTGTACTTTTATTCACATTTGTGACACAAAACCTTTGTGAATAGTTAATATTTTTATATTGTTCTTGTTTCTTTCCTTTAAATTACCAAAAGCTTTTGTGACATATTTTATATGCACGTGTATCAGCATCAAACTTCTAAAGTCCTTTGTTACATTAACATCTGTAAGCTCTCACAATACGACCTTAATTTAATTTTCATACTGTATGCCATCATTACAATGGAATGGAAATGAAGTCCCATGCTTCTTGGCAGAGCGTAGAGCAGGGCAGGCCAGAAATTCTGCACGCGTGCGGTGCTCCTGCACATGTGCAAATTCCGGGTCACAGCGTGCACGCCGCAGCCGTCAGCGTTCATGTAGTGCATGTTTCTACGCACAGATGTCGCTTCATCTACTTGCTGGGATACTCTGTACCGACGCATTCTAGTGCTCTTTCCACAGCTTGCAAGCCAACCATGGGAAGGTATTTCGAGTATTAAACATTTAAAATACTGTCACTGTCTACTCATTGAGACATCTACTTTTACGTTAACAGTTTAACCCAGTAAGACATGTAATACAGTTAACAACCGTGGGTTTTTATTAAGGCAGCTTGACTGACGGCACGTAAATACGCGCAATGTTTTTGAGCTAGTATTTAAAAAAGAGAGCAATTAGCGACTTCCAACGAACCTTATTCATGATTTCAAATAACATTAAACTAATGCAAGGTTTCCTATAACTAATGCTCGGTGCCCTCAGTTACACCCACATAATTTCTGTCTCACTGACCTCTTTCCTGAATGATAACCGCAGACCTCTCGATGATCACCTATTATTTCAATACCATTATTGCTATATCTTTCATCAGTTCCGTCTCTCCACACATTTAAAAAAAACCTAAATGTAAGTATACATTGAAACAATCGGTTTAATGACCAATTTTCCTCTTGCTTGTACCACATAAACAGGGAAGTGGAGCCGCCGCCGTTCATTTAGGACACATGTCTAATAACAGATGTAGCTGTCGCTCCCTGTCGCACACGTGCGCACATGTGCAGCACTTCCGCACGTCTGCACACTGTGCAGCGTTTGGCCGGCCCTGGCGTAGAGAAACGATCCGGGGGACCCGCACCGCCGTACTAGGCATGGTTCTAATGAAGGTGGTTTGTTGTTGCCTTCCGACCGTAATGGGGATGAATAATGATGATCAATACGACACATCAACACCCAGGCATCTCGGGGCGGGTGACAATAATATTATTATTATGATTATTATTATTATTACTATCGTTAATTCCTTCTCAAGGAACGCGCTAAAAGACAATCAATTTTCATGGCATCTTCTCTGTCTCTTTCTTTTTTCTTTCCAGAGACCTTTTTACTGTCCACTTCTTTCCTGTTTTCTACTCTTTGGGAGTTTGCTAAAATTTAAGGTCCCCATCTTTTTCTCTCTATTTTTCCCCTTTCTGTCACGTCTTCTGTCGAGATTTCCAGTTTCTTCAGGTCTTCCATGGTTTCCTTTACTCAGTTGCTTTACACTTTATTAGTTGTTACTAAGCTGAAAATTTTCTTCATCAATCTGTTTTCCTACATCCTATGTACGTGTCCTTATAGCTTTGTCTTTCTTATCCTGATGCTGAGCAGTTAGCGTTTGTGGAGTCGTAGGGCTTGCCCTGACTGCTCCATTTACCGCCACCGTCTACCATCATTGCGGTTGATCTGGAGATGGTCTAAAACAGTCTGTGACTGGTAACCTCCTACAAGAAAGGAAGTTTCTTGCGTTTGTGACTGTACATCTGCATTTATAGTAAAGAAAGAACGATGTTCTCCAAGAGGAGAGAAATGAACTAAAAAATTACTATTACTGAAATTCCTCTGCAGCTCTTAGGACCTGTTTTGTCTCCTTTCTTGTTGAGGGGGATGGATTAGCGCTAACTTCGATTCTTCTGGTAGCTTTTCTGTTTCTGAGATGATTTTGAAGATTCTGTGTATTTTGAGTGTGATGTTTTCGCGGTCTACTTTCCAGATTTGCGCAGTCAGTCCATCTTCTCCAGGTGCCGTGTTATTTTTCAATGATTTTATTATTTTCACGATCTCACCGTGTGTTGGCGGTTTGCAATCGAGGTTAGGTACTGGCTTCTCACACTGTAAAATCTACGTTAGTTTATCGCAGTTCAGTAGTGTGTCGAAGTAGTGCGCTAACATTTCGCAGTTTTTTTTTCGGGTTTGTCTCAAGTGTTCCGACTTGTCTTTTGAACCATAATCGCGGTGGCTCATACCCTGTCATGTTTTCTCTGAATGTTCCGTAAACATTTCGTCAGCTGTTTGAAGTCCTAGTTCTGTTGCTTTGATAACGTCTTTGTTTCTTTTCGAAGTGGTCTTCTGAATACTGTTGAATTTTTCCTATTTTTCGCATGTTATTTGACTTAAATTTTTCCCAGGCTGTCATTCTGTCTTCTATGGCTCTGACACATGTCATGTTCCTCCAACTGATGTTTCCTTTTCCTCCGGTGATTGCCCCAGTTTATCAGTTTCTTAATTTCTTCTGACAGGCATGTCCAGTCGTTATTGTCTGTTTTCTTAGTTCTTTCTGTTATTTCTTTCTTGTTTGATTGTAGGTACTCTGATTTTTTTCAGAAAGATCTTTTGCTTCTCTTGATTCGTCTATTTAGTATAGCTTTCGCCTCAAATTGAACCAGGTGATAACCGGATTCGAAAATCCTTTCCTTGTTCTTACACTTACAATTTCTCTCCTGTTTTTCGTGGATATCGCTATGTGGTCTATCTTCAATTCTCCTAGGGCGTTTTTGGGGGATTCCCAAGTTCGTAGTTTCTTTTATGGTTTCTGGAATTGTGTAGACATGATTTTGAGCCCGAAATTCCTGTAGAAGTTTATCAGGTTATCTCCATTGTTGTTTGTCCGCTTGTGAGCCGTGTTTCTTCCTGTTGTGTCTTTGAATTTTCTTTCCCTGTCTAATTGGCCATTAAAACTCCTAGTAACACTTTCACGAGTTTCGTAGAAATTTTGTGGTGGTTTCTTCTAGATCTTCCTCGGAATCTTCTATCATCTGTGGGTATTTCTTGTTGTAGTTATTTGCGGGGGGCATGGGCGTTGTTTAGTATACAGGGTTTGTTTCCACATAGTATCGTGAGTGTTGATATTTTTTTCTAATTCTGAAGAGAAATCTATTAGAGAGTCCTGTATCGATTTGTGTACTACATATTACGTTCCAAAGACTTCGCGATTTCTTGCTGGAATGCTTATGGCTGGTTTCTCCTTGTCTATTCTACAGTTTCACGAGTCAAAGTGTCCTCATCTGAGACTCGTGTTTCCCATATTGCCAGAATTTTGATACTGAATTTATCCCTGGTGTCCGTCAGCTATTTCAATTTACCTGGTTTCAGGTGTATGTTCGTGTTGAACGTTTCCGTGTAAAACAATCACTTAGTCTTCAGCATTTTTGAGAAGCTCCGATTCATCTCTTCATGACACTTCTGATCCCATGGAATCCCATGATAAGGTCTGTTACAGAGGCTTACTCAATGGAGCTCAGTATAGTGGATTAGTTCCCACTGTTCTGTCAAGATTATTGATTTTTGTTGAAGTTTTTTGTAGTGAAACCCCAAAGGACCGCACATAATTCCGACTGGAGTTTTGAGTTACAGAAGATCCAGTCACAGCTGAGTTCACAGAGCCTTTCAGCTGACAAAATGACGTTTAGCTGCAGAAGACCGAAAATAGAAAAGTAAAAAGAAAATAAACTTCCGACTATTTTCATTTACTTACGAAAAACTTTGTAAAACAAAAATTTATGTTTTTATTTTCTTTGTCGTACTTGTTATCAGCAGAATGTGTTTTCCGATATGTACTTTTTGACTAAATAAATAATCTCGAAATAAACCCCAAGAGACAAATGCAGCTACGAAGAAAGCGTCATATGTCAACCTCGTTTCATTATATCATCCACGCCTTTCGTACGTTGGAGGTAGCTGCTTGAAATGTTCCGCCTTCCCAGAATTACTTCCAGCCGGCAGTCGTTCTTTAGAGGCGACAGCTTTCTCTGAAAATATGGTTGCTGTGCTGGTTGTTGAGAGCGCTCGTCGTTGTGTAGGCCTACTTACCAGAGAGGCAGTAAAACTCCCTGCGAGCGATAAATAAGGAACAATGAAGCTTTTGTTGCTTTATCTCCTCGGCAGTTTAGCTGATAATTTTAAAGTTACGGAAGTTCTTGCGAGGAATCTCATCACGGTTCGGTATTTCACGCCATGGCCGCCCCTCTTCGACGCTTTAGGCTGCGAAACTGCCGCCGTATGCCGTTCACTGTAAAGGCAGTTATTCAAGGCTTGTTGTCACGTTTTACGCCGAGTATACGTCCGATAATTTCTCACTGCCTACTTGCGGGATGAATATATCCTCAGATGCCGTAAAACACGTGTATAGCGCGCTCAGAAATAGCTTAATCCCTCATTAGGTAACCCACGACTAGCACTAAAGCTGTGAAACGGTTCCCAAACCTCACCACACTGCACATTCTGAAACGTCTGCTAATGGAATTGCTACGTTATTTACGCCAAACCACCACAGCTTATAAGCATTTAATCCAACAGTATGTATAATTATTATTTCTGCCAACCTTCCCGTACCCTTACGTTCCAAATTTGTTAACTGAAATATGAGCCACAATAAAATTTTAATTCTGTATCTAAATTTATGTTATTGTTCAATATTTTTTTAGTCTATAATAATAATGAATGTGCGTGGTACAGTTTGAGAGGCTATGAAATAATTTTGAGCAGGTGAAAGACTTTTGGAATATATATCCGAGCCAGAAGCTTAAGTATCCGCGCGAACTTCGTTGCGTTTGTCTGTTACAATGATAAAAGTCAATAAAAACAGTCTCGATCGCGTTTTCAGATTTTTTATTTGTCGGCAACCGGTTTCGGCCCTTTTCCCAGACCATCTTCAGTCTTACACCGCCATTGTGGCTGCTGTTGTGTGACAAGCGAAAATCGTACTGCACGTACCTCGCTCCGTCTGCGCGTCACCAGAAGCCATATTGGCTGCGTAAGGCTGAAGATGGTCTGAGAAAAGGGCCGAAACCGGTTCCCGACAAATAAAAAATCCGAAAATGCGATCAAGATTGTTTGTATCGATTCTTAACATTTTAAAGCGGTGGCTGTGCTCCAGTCAAGAATGTTTACTAAAATTTTATTAGAAACAGTTCAAAACAAGGAGAGATGTATCAGAACCGAAAAATTAAGAATGATGCTTGTACGTTGTCGCTCATTGAATACAGAGAATTGTACCCTATATCTATGAGAGCAGACTTTTTACTTAAAAAAATCTTTCACAATAAAATGAAAGAATTTTGGTCACTCAGTTTTTCATCTCCCATTTTTTTTTTCCTTCTGCATGCAAGTAGCATCTTGATCGTTCAGTATGTCGAACCAGACAAAACATTGGTCATTTTTATTGAGCAGTCTAAACAGAACATCAAAGCTATAGTTCATTATCATTGTAAAATAATATTGACCATCTAAGGACCGTTTTAAGGGAAGGAGGAAGAAGGCCCAACATGGCGCTTACTCTGTAGCTTCCTGGAGATTTTCTTCTGAACATCTCTGGAGCAAGAATATAAGGTATAACGGAATTAATTTTAATTTTAATAACCAACAGCCTCAGTTGCACCGTTTACCTAGAATTTACCTAGGTTTCAGTCGGGATAACCCAACCTTCTTCATAATAACAGTGACTACCGTTTGTCCATAGTGGACATCGTCAAGCTACAACTACAAACCCATAAATTATCGTCAGACTGTAAAAACGTATCTGAAACTGCCTCGGACCCACTTCGCGACCTCGATGCGGCAGCCACGAGTGCTGTACTGAGTTCCCGACTGAAACCTAGGTCAATTCTAGGTAAACGGTGCAACTGAGGCTGTTGATTATTAAAATTAAAATTAATATTTATACAGTTGCGGACATGGCCGCGAAATGTTGATGATATTCGAGTTCTTACCTGCCGATGTAACGGAATTAGTCATTTTTCGATTTATTGAAACTCTTGGGGATATTTATGCCTAAATGTGCGCCGTGCACACAAGTTTTCCGGCAAGGCGTCAGCGATCGGTTGACCGGGTGTCGTTTTCTGATTTTGGCCTGGGGATTTTCACGGTTGAGAAGGCAGTAAGTTGCTGAAAACGTGGATATAGAGGCTGAGTAGTTTTTACGTCTCGAGGCAGCGTCGAGGCCAATTGTAGTGTGTAGTGCAGGGCGCAGCACTGCTGATGTCGGCCGAGCAAGGTCGTAGAGAGCTGGTGGATGCTGGAACAAACGGTTGCCGTGCCGTGGCCGTGGCGTTGGAAAGCCGGTTGAAAGCGCACAGCTGGAGGTTGACGTCAGTTTGCCGCTCATGTTACAGAATAGACCTTAAGGTGAGCATCACTGCATCCGGTCAATAAGCAGATTTTGATATTTCTGTCGCCGAGGCACTCATGTTGAGTTGTGTCCATGTGGCTGTGAGCTAGGCTGAGTGCACACAGGCCGTTGGCAGTACCTAGTAAATTACCAATAGCCTGCTGAACTTTTACACCGTGTGATCCGAAAACCGTGTGGGCTGATTTATGTTCAAAATGGTTCAAATTGCTCTGACAAGGGAACCTCCCCATCGCACCCCCCTCACATTTAGTTATAGGTTGGCACATTCGATAGGCCTTGAAAAATTGAACACAGATCAATCGAGAAAACAGGAAGAAGTTGTGTGGAACTATGAAAAAATAAGCAAAATATACAAACTGAGTAGTCCATGTGCAAGATAAGCAACATCAAGGATAGCGCGAGCCCAGGAGCGCCGTGGCCTCGTAGTTAGCGTGAGCAGCTGCGGAATGAGAGGTCCATGGTTCAAGTCTTCCCTCGGGTGAAAATTTTTACCTACTTTATTTTCGCAAAGTTATGATCTGTCCGTTCGTTTATTGACGTTTCTGTTCACTGTAATAAGTTTAGTGTCTGTGTTTTGCGACCGCACCGCAAAACAGTGCGATTAGTAGACAAAAGGACGTGCCTCTCCAATGGGAACCGAAAACATTTGATCGCAAGGTCATAGGTCAACCGATTCCTCCACAGGAAAACACGTCTGATATATTCTATACGACACTGGCGACGGCATGTGCGTCATATGACAAGAATATGTTGTCGACTCACCTAACTTGTACACTTGGCGAATGGGTAAAAAGATTCTTTTACCTTGCCCGATTTAGGTTTTCTTGTGGATGTGATAATCACTCCCAAAAAAGTGATCGCATCGGACGGACAGATAATAATTGTCTGAAAATAAAAAATTAAAATTTTCATTCGAGGGTAGATTTGAATCAAGGACCTCTCGCACTGCAGCTGCTCACGCTAACCACAGGACCACGGCGCTCGTGACAGCGGGCTGTCCTTGATGTTGTATATCATATGCATAGACTATTCAGTTTGTATATTTTGCTTATTTTTTTCATACTTCCACACAACTTCTTCCTGTTTTCTCGATTGATCTGTGTTCAGTTTTTCAAGACCTATCCACTAAAACTGAGGGGGGTGCGATGGGGAGGTTCCCTTGTGAGCACTATGGGACTTAACATCTGAGCTCATCAGTTCCCTAGAACTTAGAACTACTTAAATCTAACTAACCTAAGGACATCACACACATCCATGCCCGAGACAGGATTCGAACCAGCGACCGTAGCAGTCGCGCGGTTCCGGACTGAAGCGCCTAGAACCGCTCGGCCACAACGGCCGGCGGCTGATTTGTGTCAGTGGCAGTTTACACACAATTCCTTTCACCGTGTGCTTTCTGAATCGGACTTATATATTGTACTACTGAAGTGTAATGTTCTCTCTATTTCCGTTGTAGGCAGACTGTGTACCGTTTATGGTTTCTGTATTATACATTGCAACGGCGCGTGGGTAGTGCCATTCAATCTGACTACGTGATTATGACTCATTGTGAGTAATATGTGGCGCCGTTGGCGCCAGTCGCTTCTCGGTACTCAATTAAGATCTCTGTGATCGACTCTGTATCGCGTGGCCGCGGTTTTCCTCTTTAGTTTTTTTTTTCTTTGTTGAATTTCGATTACCCCCGAAGGGGGTGGGCTGGCAGCAGCTTAGTATGCCGCACTTCAGCCTACAGACTTTGTTTTATAAAGGTGAAGATAATATATAATAAATACAGGCGATAAAATCGGAGACTTAAATGGTAACATGGCGAAAATATCGTGGAACTTAAAACATAGAACAAAGGGATAATGATGCTAATAAAATACATATGAAACAGACAGGTAAAATAATAGACAGACAGTTAAAAATCACGACGACAGTCTGGTTTCTGTTCGCAAAAGACATAAAATTCACACCCAGCGAAAGCATGGTTTCTGTTCGCAACACTTGGAAAGACGAAACGACACTGAACGTTCACTGGAACACTGCACTAAAAGGTTGGTAAATATGACATACCACAGCCGGGAGCAGGTGGGGGGAAACTGGACAGATCATCGGAAAATAAGAAAGGGGGGAAGGAGAGGATTAGCGAAGGGGGGCAGGGGGGAAAGGAACCAATGGAGGATGAGGACCCATAAGAGGGATGGGGGGTGCTGGGCAGACGCGATAGGGAGTGGGGAAGGCAGAAGAGGGGAATACAAAAGAACTCGGCTGGGGGGGGGGGGAGTTCCTCTTTGGTCGCTTTTCGGCTATTTAAGCACACGACGCTTTGGGGAGAGGTCTGGTTTTGGTCGGATGGTTGCCGCTCCGGTGCGCAATCTTGTTGTCGGCGGTCGCTCTTTGCGCATGCTCCGTGGGCATGGGGACCGCGGAAGAGGACGTGTTTGCGGTAGGCGAGTGTGTACTGCGTCTAGTGAGAGGGGAACTGTCTCTTTTATGTGAACATATGAAAGTGGCTTTCGAATGCATCTACCTGCAACCGGATACGCTACAGAATCAAACGTTAATAGCTCTCCCACTGTTTGGACGCCCGTGTTATCTGTTCCGTACTGACCACTGGTGTACAACGTATTGAACAGCCGTTACCGGTGTTCTGGATGTGGACAGTGTTTACGTACTGTCTCCTTGAACTTCATTTCTGGGAAGTATGTGTTGATATTATCATAGCAGGATTATGTGGGAAACTAATGGAACCGGTAGGGTGTACGTTTGAAATGATGACTTTTTTGCAGTTACAAATATTGGTGTTGCCTTGTTAAGTGCTCTGTTTTATTTAGTACTTTATATGTGTGCATTTAATCCAGACTTGTTGTTTACCGCCCATGTACATTGATTGGCTGGTTGATTGTGTTACTCAGGATACTACCCAGTTGTTGTGTGGTTTTATGTTGTTGCAGTGGTATAACCAGCGGCGAGCGTCGTCCGTTCTAGCTGGTTATTTACCTGGGGGACGACGCTTTGGTGGCGGCCAGTTTCAATTGTAAACGATGCGTGGTCGCCGTGTTTATCAGTAGGCTCCAGTTAAAAAAATAAAAACAAAAAAAATGGCTCTGAGCACTATGGGACTTAACATCGGAGGTCATCAGTCCCCTAGAATTTAGAACTACTTAAACCTAACTAACCTAAGGACACCACACACATCCATGCCCGAGGCAGGATTCGAACCTACGACTGTAGCAGTCGCGCAGTTCCGGACTGAAGCGCCTAGAACCGCTCGGCTACCACGGCCGGCAGACTCCAGTTCTTCGGCGAATTGAAGTTGGGTATTTTATTATTTGTTCCTGGTGACGCCGAGGCGTCCGCCTTTCCTTCTTCACCGTTCCTTTCAGCTTTCATTCAGGCTCGATCTGAGTTGTAGTTTCCGCGAACCTCTGACGTGCCATTATTTGTCACTGAAATTTTGCAATACCTGAAACATACCTTTCATTGTATTGGGTTGTTAATATCTTATTCAGAAAGAGAAATTGCAGAGTTTTTTCTGTTCTTATGTCTTAAAAGGTGTCCTGCTTCTGTGGGACTTTTTCTCAGTAAACCATTTATTGTTTGTATGATTCTTAAGATTTAAAATTATTTATTGTTTGGGGTGAGCTTTGACGCCTGTAGACATTTTGCCTGTTTAGTAATGTTTCAAGTTCTAGTGCAATTATGTATGTCATTCTGGGGTAACAGCAGTTTCCTGTTGGCACACAATTATTAAATAAAATATGTTGGAAATTTCAAGCCAGAGTTCGTGTTTGATAGGTTACTATTGCCTTGTCTTTATTGAGTTGAAGTATCCTTGAGCGTGTGTCCCACGTCCCACATAGGTTTTGGTACCCATCGTGATCAAACAAGGTAACATGTTAATGTGTTGTTAAGTTCCTGTGCTTCAAACAAAACATTAGGTGTTAGATAATTTGGTGTTAAATTGTTCCGTTTCATTTTACAAATGTTTATCGTTGTATTTTGGGATAGTTCGGTAACTGCTTTATTGTGTGTTTCAGTTATGACCAAGTTGTCTTAAATGTATTAAGACAGACCACTGCCTTGATGTTAATGCTTGATTACCAAAGTAGTGTGAATCTAAGGGGGCGTAAAAATTAGTTCCACGGCGTACTAGCCTGACTGATAAAAAGTATATTTTTGGTTCACTATTTTAACCTCTGTATCAGCAACTTGTTTAATTATGTCCTGGGTGCAAGATTAATATTTAGGCTCGGGGCCTTTTTGGGTCACCATTTGATGTATCTTGGAGGAGCCTTACACCTGTTAAGCACGAGGGTGTTAAAAAATAAATTCGGCCGTCAAATTGCAAGTTAGAATTGAGTGGCTTGTTATGATTTTAAGTACTGAACTGTAACTTGAAATTGTTTCATGAACTGAACTCTGTAAAGTTTAAGTGATTTCAGATTCTTTGAATGATCGTCTTGGCTAAGTTATCTGAAAAACCTAATGAGTATCAGCTCTTCTTATTAGCTGTCAGCCTGAAGCTGCTATTGCTGTATACTCTTACTTATGTAGAGCGTCCCCAAATTGCTCATTAAGACATTTTGATTTTGTTCAGTCAACTAATAAATCTCTTGCTATTGGTCATTAAGTGATGAATTTTTTTTACTACAAGCATGACGGAAATTTTAGAGCAGTCGTCAAGTGCATATTTTTATATCCTTTTAAATTTTCTAAGCTTTTAATTTCATCTCATGATTGTTTCATTTATTTGACAAATTATTTCATTCTATGTGAATTTAACTGAATGCCTATCTAGGTACGAAGTTTAAAGCAGCCGCTACTGTTGAACTCTGAAGTTGGAGTAATCTTTGCTTGATGATTTTATAGTATCGAGGAGAGGTAAATTCTGTTAATATCTGAATGGCTGCGAGACGCATGACATGAAAACTTGTTGTACTCGATTGCTGCATTTGGGCACCAGCACCTTATCGCTTCATCCTAACTCCCTACCGCCTGAATATATCGCATTAAATGTAAAACATAGGTGCTAGTACAGATCATCATCCACACCCATGGTTAATTACTTTGTTGCATCTAGTATCTAAGATGGACCTGGAATCGCGAAACTGGCTGTTGAAATCAGAGAGCTCAGTGAGGAAGAGTCGGAGACCTGTGAGAAAGTGAACATCGACCACATTGATGTATTTCTTTTGTTTAGTTTGTAAAAGTGGAAGAGTTGGAATTAATAAAAGAGCTTATTAGAGAACCACGAAGGAGGGTGTTCTCTGCAGTAAAAATTAGTGCCGAGTTCAAAATGCTACTGTTGCCTTTGACTGTGAGGAATAATCTATGCAAGAACTGTAGTGAGGGTATGGATTCATAATTTAGATTATCGTTTGAGGAATAAATGTTCAAGTACAATTTATAAAATTTCAGAGATTGCGCACATGCCAGAAATATCAATAACTAAGTCTTTGTATTCTTTGAAGAAAAATTCCCGCCCACATTGGAAACTGCAATTCTGATAGACTACTTTTTTGGGTTCAGGACAAAAAATTTTTTTTGAAGATGCTCATGGCCGATAAAATGAAAAATTTTTTTCAACTATTGGAATTACAGGTGATAGAGTTTGACAGCGTGCCGCCGGTCAAAGCAACAGCTATTCGCTCGGAAGACGTTCACCTAAGAAGGAAAGATCCTCAGGTGATTAACGGGAAATTGTTATTATCCCTTTAAGCACCAATCCGATGTACAGTGCGGTCGGAAAGTCGCTGTGCGCTGGGCTACGGACTAACGATGAAGATTATGTTGGAGTGCGAAGCAAAGTTGGCAGATCACAAATTGGCACAATGGTTTTTCGTAAACGAGCGCTTAATTTTGTCTACTGTTGTGTGACGTTTAACAGTCTGGTTTAGTCAGTGAAAGTTACTGAATGCGATGAGCAGTGTTTAGATTTTCAGTTTGTTTTCAGTGTATGTTGCTTGCAGCTGAGGAACGTATTTTTCTTGTTGGTCAAGCGTTTACATAGGGGGATATACACACAGATTTAGTGCAGCAAGCATTTGCTAGGGAATTCTAGGAAGCAACTGGACGTCACTGTAATGCGGTTCGTCGAATTACTGAGAAATTTAGAGAAGCAGGTGCAACGTTATGTGCTGAGCGAAGTGAAGATCACCTAAACTAAGCGAACTGTAGGATATTTATTACTCTTTGCAGAAGAAACCAGGAAAACTATCGTGTAAGTTGGCACAAAAAAAATGATCGGACTTGCAACCGCCCATACAGCTTTTAGACATACTCTGAAATTACCCCCGTACGAAGAGACAGCAGTGCGTGAATTGAAAGAAGCTGATAATGAAAAGTGAATCTGTTACTGCAAATGGTTTACATCTTTTATTGAGAGGAATACCACTGATCTTCTTGATGTCTTTCTCTATATACACGAGGCCTGGCGCAACCTCTCTGGTCATGTTAACACACTAAAAACTTGTTAATGGTCAATGGAGAAACCTTGCACTGTCTTTGAAACGCCATTGTATTGCCAGAAAACTGGCATGTGGCTAGCAATGTCCAGACGGCTCATTAGTGGAACTTTATTTTTTGAAGAGCAATGAAGAGTGGGTGTTGTTGTTTATTTATCCACGATGTCATTGGCGAATTAAAGGAAGACGGAAACAGCTACTCATGCTTTGAAGAAGATGACGTTGCTCCGCTCACGGCTAACAACACTATTCTTCTTCTGGAAGAGTTTTCTTGGAGAACACGTAATCTTAAAAAACCCATGGCTCTCTGGCCAGCCGGACCTTACCCCACGGGGAGCAGCAAAATCTGTTGAGTATGGTACTAGCTCACGCACGCTTTGTGACTTATAAACTAAAATAGCTGTGTACGTGAGAGTTATAATACAATCAGAGCCGCAGAAAGTGTTTTCAATAAAATTCAACTGCTTCAGAGTCGTATAGTCGCGCGTGCACGTCATTTCCATCGTGTGCCGTAGCCGCATAGCTACTTCCCGAACACCCTCTACACGGGAATTACATGATTAAACTTTCATGCCATTCGCTATCGATGACCATCAGGATTACCGGTATGAGATGTGACACGCACTGGCATGAATAAATGCTTCTATTCGATGTGTCAGGGAAGAGATAGGGGATCCATTATTAGAATGAGAATTTAAAAGAGCTTTGAGAGACTGAAGGTCAAATACGGCAGAACGAATGATAACATTCCATCGGAATTTCTAAAATGATTGTGGAAGTGGCAACAAAACTACTATACCATCTGAAGCAGGCGATATACACTATGTGATCAAAGGTATCCGGACACCTGGCTGAAAAAGACTTAAAAGTTCGTGGCTCTCTCCATTGGTAATGCTGGAATGCAATATGGTTTGACCCACCATTAGCCTTGATGACAGCTTCCAGTCTCTCAGGCATACGTCCAATCAGGTATTGGAAGGTTTCATAGGGAATGGCAGCCCATTCTTCAAGGAGTGCTGCACTGAGGAGAGGTCTCGATGGCGGTCGGTGAGGCCTGGCACGAAGTTGGCGTTTCATAACATCCCAAAGGTGTTCTATAGGATTCAGGTGAGGACTCTGTGCAGGATAGTCAATTACAGGGATGTTATTGTCGTGTAACCACTCCCCCACAGCCAGTGCATTATGAACAGGTGCTCGATCGTGTTGAAAGATGCAATCGCCATCCTCGAATTGCTCTTCAACAGTGGGGAGCAAGAGGGTGCTTAAAACATCAATGTAGGCCTGTGCTGTGATAGTGCCACGCAAAACAACAGGGTGTGCAAGCCCCATCATTGAAAAACACGACCACACCATAGCACCACCGCCTCCGAATTTTACTATCGCCACTACACAGTTTGGCAGGTGACGTTCACCGGGCATTCGCCATATCCACACACTGCCATCGGATCGCCACATAGTGTTCCGTGATTCGTCACTCCACACAACGTTTTTCCACTGTTCAATCGTCCAATGTTTACGCTCCTTACGCCAAGTGAGGCATCGTTTGGCATTTACCGGCTTGACGTGTGGCTTATCAGCAGCCCCTCGACCATGAAATCCATGTTTTATCACCTCCCGCCTAACTGTCACAATACTTGCTGTGGTCCTGATGCAGTTTGGAATTCCTGTGTGATGGTCTGGATAGATTTCTGCCTATTATGCATTACGACCCACTTCAACTGTCTCTGTCAGTCAACAGACGAGGTCGGCCTGTACGGTTTTGTGGTGTACGTGTCCCTTCACGTTTCCACTTCATTATGACATCGGAAACTGTGGACATAGGGATGTTTAGGAGTGTGAAAATCTCGCGTACAGACGTATGACTCAAGTGACACCCAATCACCTGACCACGTTCGAAGTCCGTGAGTTCCGCGGAGCGCCCCATTCTGCTCTCTCACGACGTGTAATGGCTACTGAGGTCTCTAAATGGAGTACCAGGCAGTAGGTGGCAGCACAATGTATCTTCTATGAAAGACACATGTTTCTGATGGTGTTCGGATACGTTTGATCACATAGTGTACCGTATGACGTCCGGACAAACATCTTCCATACAGGTCCAAATACAGCAAGAGCCAAAAAGTGCGAGAATTGTTCCTTATTCAGATGAACACCTCGTGCATTCTGGTTGTTAACATGAATAACACGCAGAAGTATGAAAAAAGAAAATTTAGGATGTGATAGATGACGATGAGTTTGGCGTTAGGAAAGGAAAAGGTACCAGAGTGGCAGTTCTGATGTTTCTGTTGAGAATGGAGGCATGCCTTATGAAAAAGGAGACGTTCATAAGAATTGTGAACCTGGAAAAGGCGCTTGACTGTGTAAAATGGCGCAGGTTGTTCGAAATCATAGGAAAAATAGGGGTAAATTAAGGGAAATACAATAATAAACAGTTTGCACAAGAACTAAGAGAGAACAATAAACTGGAAGACCAAGAAAGAAGTGCTCAGATTACGTGGGGTGTAAGACAGGGATGCGGTGTTATACCCTGACTGTTCAATCTGGCCGGCCGGTGTGGCCGTGCGCTCTAGGCGCTTCAGTCTGGAACCGCGTGACCGCTCCGGTCGCAGGTTCGAATCCTGCCTCGGGCATGGATGTGTGTGCTGTCCTTAGGTTAGTTAGGTTTAAGTAGTTCTAAGTTCTAGGGGACTGATGACCACAGATGTTAAGTCCCATAGTGCTCAGAGCCATTTTTTTTGTTCAATCTGTATATCGAAGAAGCAATCACGAAAATAAAAGAAAGGTTGAAGAGTGGGATTAAAATTCAAGCTGAAAGGATAGCAATGAGAAGAGTCGTTGACGATGTTGCTATCCTCAGTGAAAGAGAAGAAGAATTACAGGATGTTGTGAATGGAACGTGAAGTCTAACGAACTGAGAATAAATCAAAGAAAGTATCGAAATGAAGCAGAAAGAATAATAGTGAGAAACTTGACATCAAACTTGGGGATCACGAAGCAGTTGAAGTTAAGGTGTTCTTGTACCTAGGCATCAAAATAATCAATGACGAACGGGTCAAGGAGGACATCAAAAGCAGAATAGCACGTACGAAAGGGATTTCTGGCCAAGAGAAATATAGTAGTATCAGACGGAGGCCTTAATATGAATAAGAAATTTTTAAGACTCGAGGAAAAAATTCCATGGTACCGGAGGGATCTGTATAGGGTAAAAATTGTACAGGCAGAGAGAGACTAGAACATATCCAGCAAACAACAGAGAGAAAATAAATAAAAAGTTTGATAGCTTCCCATACTATGACTCTACAAGTGTGAAAGGAATGCGTTTCGAAAACTGCTGTTTTCTGTGATCACTAACATGTGGTCTATGGACATGTTCTTTCACGGCGCGTAGTACTTTTTTTATTCATAAATGGAAATGTTCTGACTGACTGCATCACCATCGCCCCGCACAAATCGTTTAGGACAGAAACTTGAAATTTGGAGAGAGTGTTAATATTATACTGTAGGCATCGTTTAAGAAGGGAATTTTCGCAATTCTGGTCCTAAGATGCTGAAATAGGGGATGAAAGATTTTTTAAGAATATTTCGCTAATGAGGTAATTTTGAAACTAAAACTATGATAATATGCATTTGGTTTCTCGAGAAACAAAGAAATACAAATTTCAACATTTTTTTTTGGAATTTAACTGCTGTGTAGATGAAACAGTGGATGGCAGCTTTTTTTTAAAAAAAATAAAACGTTGTTAATGTACTACTAAGGAATTTTTAAAGTTGTTGTATTGTTGTGGTCTTCAGTATGATGACTGGTTTGATGCACCTCTCCATGTTACTCTACCCTGTGCGAACCTCGTCATCTCCGAATTACTACTGGAACCTTCATCCTTCTGAATCTGCTTACTGTATTCATCTCTACGATTTTTAACCCCCACACTTCTCCCCATTACTAAATTGATGATCGCTTGATATATCAGAATGTGTCCTGTCAACCGGTGCCTTATGTACTACTAAGGAATTTTTAAAGTTGTTGTATTGTTGTGGTCTTCAGTATGACGACTGGTTTGATGCACCTCTCCATGTTACTCTACCCTGTGCGAACCTCGTCATCTCCGAATTACTACTGGAACCTTCATCCTTCTGAATCTGCTTACTGTATTCATCTCTACGATTTTTAACCCCCACACTTCCCCCCATTACTAAATTGATGATCGCTTGATATATCAGAATGTGTCCTGTCAACCGGTGCCTTATTTTGTTTAAGTTGTGCCATAAATTTCTTGTCTGTTAAATTCGATTGAGGACCTCCTCATTAGTTACATGATCGACCTATTTAAACTTAAACGTTCTTCTGTGACAGCACATTTCGAAAGTTCCTTTTCTCTTTTCATCTGAAGTGCTTATCGTCCCCGTTTCACTTCCGTAAAAGGCCATACGCCAACCAGATACTTTCAGAAAATACTTCCTAACACTTAAATCTATATTCGATGTTAACAAATTTCTTATCTTCAGAAATCCTTTTCTTGACATTGCCAGACCAACTTTATATAATCTCTACTTTGGCCATCATCAGTTATTTAGCTGCCCAAACAGCAAAACTCTTCAACTAGTTTAACTGTGTCGTTTCCAAACCTAATTCTCTTAGCAAGAACTGATTTAATTCAGCTACATTCCATTATCCTTGTTTCTGTTTATCTTATAATTACCTTTCAGGATACTGTCAGTTTCGTTGATCTGTTCATCTAAGTCCTCTGCTGTCTCTGGCAGAATCATAATATCGTCGGAAAACCTCAAAGTTTTTATTTCTTCTCCCTACAGTATTCCTACTCCAGATTTTTCTTTTGTTTCCTTTACTGGTTGTTCAGTGTACAGATTAAATAACGTCGTGGATAGACTAAAACCCTGTGTCTCTCCCTTCTCAACCACTGCTTCCCTCTCGTGCCACTCGACTCCTGTAACTGTTATCTGCTTTCTGTACAAGTTGAATATAGCCTTTCGCTCCTTGTAGTTTACCCTTGCTACCATCAGAATTTCATATAGAGTATTCCAGTAAACACTGTGAAAATGCCTCTTTGTCTACAAATGCTATAAACGGAGGTTTGTCTTTCCTTGTCCCATCTTCTAAGATTAAATCGTAGGCTCAGGTTTGCTTCGCGTGTTTCTTCGTTTCTCCGGAATCCAAACTGATCTTTCCCTAGGTCGGCTTCCTCCAATTTTCCCATTCTTTTGTAAAGATATCGCGTTAGGATTTTGCAACCATGACTTACTAAACTGATAGTTGGGTAATGTTCACACATAACAGCAACTATTCTCTTTTGAATTGGAAATACAACATCCTTCTTAAAGTCTGAGGGTATTTCACCTGTCTCATATTTCTTGCAGACAAGATTGAAGAGTTTTTGTCATGGATGGGTTTCCGAAAGCAATCAATAACTCTGACGGAATATCGTCTACCCCCGGTGCCCAGTTTCGTCTTAGATCTATCAGGGCTTTATCAAATCCTTCTCGCAGTATCCTATCTCCCATCTTGAGCTACGTCCACCTCCCTTTCGATTATATTGCTTTCAAGCTCATCTCCCTTATATAGGCACTGTATATGTACACTCTTTCACCTTTTAGCTTTCTCTTCTTTGCATAGGACTGATTTACCATCTGAGTTCCTGATATTCATACAGCTCCTTTGCCTTTCCCCATATCTTCTTTAATTTTCCTGTTGGCGGCATCTACGTTTCCGCTGGTCAAATATACTTCTAAATCCTTACGTTTGTCCTTTCTGCTTAGCAATTTTCCACCTCCTGTCAATCTCATTTTTAAAAGATTGTATTCCCTTTCGCCTGCTTCATTTGCTGCATTTTTAAATTTCCTCATTTTATCAATTAAATTCAATATCTCTTGTTATCCAAGGATTTCCATTAGGCCTTGTCTTTTTACCTATTTGATCCTCTGCTGCTTTCATTATTTCATCTCTTAAAGCTATTGGTCTTCTACTATATTTCTTCCACTATTCTAGTCAGTTTTTGCCTAACGCTCCCTTAGAAACTCTCGCGAACCTCTGGTACTTCCAACTAATCCAGGTTCATCATCATGAACAAATCGGCGATCGAGGACCCTGTAGATCTTGCGTCGACCTCACAATGCTCCCCCATAAATGGCGATCTTGTGCACTTTGGATCTAGTTGTTACGGAATCACAGCTGGAAAAGGTATTTATGTAGCTCATCCACCCCATCGCTTTCTGGGTCTTCCGGTTGGATGGGTACCATCACCATCAGGTCTTCCCATAATTGCGGCTTTTGCCCGAGAGTGTCTGGTCTCCTAGCAATGTGGCCTGCCAAGCTTATTCTCTGGGCTTTCAGTTTTTGAACGATGTTCGGTTTCCTCATCTGCTCATACAATTCTTGTTTTTTTTTTTTTTTACGTCTCTAGGAGCTCCCTTCCTTTGGATGCCTAAAGATCCTTCTCATGATTTTTCTTTCGACAACCAACAAGTTTTCTTCATCCTTCTTTGTTGTGTTTAGTGTTTCTGTCCCATACAACAATATTGGAACTAACACGGCATTGTTTAGTTTAAATCTGGTCTTAATTTACAGATTATTGGATGACATTATCTGCTTTAGACTGAAATAAATTTTAGACCCATTCACAATACGTTGGTTTATTTCCTGTTTTAAATTGTTTTGTCTGTTGTACCATGTACCAAAGTATTCAAAATTTTCCACTTCAGCAAGTTTCCTTATCCCTACCTGTAATGGGACGTCATTAGGTCCCATCACCTTATTTTCCTACGTTTTTTCTAATTTATTCGGTTTTAATCTACAGCCCATAACCAATAAATCGTGGTCAAAGCCCACATCTGCCCCTAGGAATGACTTATAATTTAAAATGTGGATGTTAAATCTCTATCTAACCAATATATAATCAGTCTGAAACTGTCCAGAGTCTCCAGGTCTGTTCCACGTATACATCATTCTTTTGTGATTCTTAAACCGAGTGTTGGCGGTGATTAAATTACGGTCGATGCCACATCTACAGAAATCCAGCCCTCCAGCATAATTAAATTTTCATCTCCTTTCACTATCTGAATAATATACTTTCTCTCATCGTACATTTCTTCAATCTTTTCATCATCTTCGAAGCTAGTTGGTGTATAAACTTGTACTACTGTGGAGGGCGTGGGATTCGTGTATATCTTGGCTACGATAATGCGTTCACTATGTTGTTCGTAGTAGCTTATCCACATTCCTTTTTTCTTATTCATTACTTGACGCACTCCTACATTACCACCATTTGACTTTGTATTTACAACCCTCCATTCACCTGACCAGAAGTCCTGTCCCTCCTGCCACCGAACTTTATTAATATCATCTATATCTAACTACAACCTATCCATTTTAATTTTTAACTTTTCTAACCTACCGGCCCTATTAATGGATCAAACATTCCACGCTCCGATCCATAGAATACCAGATCTGTTTTTCCTGATGACGACGTCCTCCTAAGTAGTCCCCGGTCGGAGGACTTAGGACGCCATAATCATTTAACTATAAAGTATAGCAGCATGCCCTCGTGAGTAATTACTGGAGTAGTTTCCCCTTGCTTTGAGCCGTTCCCAGCAGCAGCACAACAAGGTCGTTTTGGTTGATGTTACAAAGTCAGATCAGTCAGTCATCCAGACTTTTGTTCCTGCAACTATTGAAAATGCTGCTGCCCTTCTTTAGGAACCACGTGTTGCCTGGCCTCTGAACAGATCCCCTCCGTTGTTGTTGTACCTACGGTAGGGTTATATGTGTCGCTGAGGCACGCAAAGCACCCCAACGACGACAGGCGCCATGATAAAAGGGGATTTTTAAAGCAATGTCTTTCAAAATTGGTATTTGACTTCTCCGTTACAAAGAAAAAGTAGGTGTTTGTTTTTTTCGGAAATGCAACCTTTTTTATTGAGTCATGTCTTCCAATTCGTTTGTGGCGCCCATCACCAATTCTCTCCTGTGACAAACTTCCCATTTCAAAGTAGCGCCTGCAACATAATTTCCTCAGTTATTTGCTGGATAAATCACAATCTCTGTTTCTCTCTACAGTTTTTAGCCTCTGCAGCTCCTCTAGTACCATTGAAGTTATTTCCTGATGTCTCAGTCGATGTCATATCACCCTGTCACTTCTTATTGTCAGTATCTACCATGTATTCGTTTCCTCGTCGATTCTGCGGAGAACTTTCTCATTTCTTATCAGTCCACCTAATTTTCAACATTCTTCTGTAGCAACCCATCGCACGTGCTTCTATGCTCTTCTCTTCCAGTTTTCCCAGAGTCCCTGTCTAACTACCACACAATGCTGTGCTTCATATTAGTAGACTCTTCTTGGCCAGGAATGCACCTTTTACCACTGTTGATCTGCTTTTTATGCCCTTGCTTCGTCCGTCATGGGTTATTGTCCTGTCTAGGCAGAAGAACTCCTTCATTTACTTCGCGGTCATAGTTTATGGCCTTAAGTTTTTCACTGTTCTCATTGCTTTCGTCTTCCTTCGGTTTCCACTCAATCCATATTCTGTACTCATTATGCTGTTCACTTCATTCAGTAGATCGTGCCATTCCACATCACTGTCACTGAGGACAGCAATATCATCAGTGGATCTTAACATCCACATCACTTCACCTGGAATTTCAATCCCAGTCTTAAACCTTTTATTTAATTCCGTCATTGCCTCTTCGACGTATAGATTAAACAGCAGGGGCAACAGATTACATCCATGTCTTAAATAATTTTTAATCCGTGCACTTAATTATTGGTCTTGGTTCTTGAACGTGTTGTATATTACCCGTCTGTCCCTATAGCTTGCCCTATTTTTCTCAGAATTTCGAACATCTTGGACCATTTTAAATTGTGGTACGCTTTTGCCAGGTTAACAAATCCTACGAAAGAGTCTTGATTTTCTTC
Source organism: Schistocerca americana (assembly GCF_021461395.2). Lineage (NCBI taxonomy): Eukaryota > Metazoa > Arthropoda > Insecta > Orthoptera > Acrididae > Schistocerca > Schistocerca americana. The sequence goes on along the minus strand of NC_060120.1, from coordinate 222,970,129 downwards.
AGTCTTGCTTCCATTATCAACCGCAACGTTAGAACTGCTTCTATGGTGCCTTTACGTTTCCTAAAGCAAAACTGATCGTCATTGGGTGAACTCCTTTTAAGTTCTGAATTACCCGTTCATCCTCATATAATCTATCTCTTTACCATCCGCTTACGACTTCGGCAGGTACGCCTGTTGTTGGTTTGCTTTCGATTTTGACGATGACAACCCTAACTCTAAACTGTGCACAGTGACTCGGTTTCTGCCCTACCCTCCCGTTCATGACGAATTCTTCTTCCGTTAAATCATTTTCTTCTGTTGTTGATAATGCTCTGTAGTAGACTGAACAGAAGTCCTTATCTTCTTTGCATTTTATGTTACCGACACCCACTAAGAAGAGATCGAGCCTTATCATTTCCATTTTCAGATTTTCTAGCTTCCTTACCTCGTTCAGGCCTCTGATATTCCACGCTTCGACTCGTAGAGCGTTTTCCTTTCCCTGCTTATTCGGTCTTTTCCTCATAGTCACATCCTCCTTGGCAGTCCATTCCCCGAGATTCGAATGTGGGACCTGTCTGGAATCTTTAGCTAATGGAGAGATCATCATGAGAGTTTTGTAGTTAAAGGCCACATGTCCTATGGATACGCGTTATATTCCCTTAACGATGTAGTTCGTATTGCTTCCCATATCCTTATTGCTCATTCTTCCGGGTTTTAGGGGCAGTATCCCACCCCAAGGGCAGGAGAGTGCCCTCAACCTCTGTAAGTTCCTCCACTCTCTTTGACAAAGCCGCTGGTTGAACGAAGGTGACTTTTTATTCCGGAAGTCACCCCTCGGGGGCGTGAAATAGAGGATGAAATATTTCATGAAAATATTTCATTATGGATACATTTTTGAAGACAGATCTATGAAAAACTGTATTTGGCTTCTTGCTTGGAAATAAAGAAATACTCATTTTATTGCTTTTGGAAATTCAACCCTTAAGAGGGGTGAAACGGGGTCTCACGTATTCACTGACTCAGAATTGGCCAGCCCAAACCGTTAAGGATAAAAATGTTCAAATGTGTGTGAAATCTCATGGGACTTAACTGGTAAGCTCATCAGTCCCTAAGCTTGCACACTACTTAACCTAAATTATCCTAAGGACAAACACACACACCCATGCCCGAGGGAGGACTCGAACCTACGCCGGGACCAGCCGCACAGTCCATGACTGCAGCGCCTGAGACCGCTCGGCTAATCCCGCACGCCCGTTAAGGATAGAAAATTGAAATTGGGAGAGGTTGTTGATCGTATACTGTGTTCATTTTTTAGCAAAGAATTGTTCGAAATGCCACCCATAAGGGGATGATTATGAATGTATGTCGCTGTTAAGGCAATTTTGAAGCTAGAACTACAAAAATTTGTTTTCGGCTTCACTGTCAGGAATATAGAAAAACGTGTTTCAGAAATTTTGGAAATTGAACCAATGAGAGTGTAAAATAGTGGGTGAATATTTTTAAAATAAATCATTAATGAAATACTACTAAAATACTTTAAACTTACATCTGTGAAAATAGGCATTTGACTTCTCGGTTAGAAATAGTGTTTATGGAAAATAAACTTTATGAGGGTCAAATAGAGGGTGTAATTTTTTGTGAAAATGTCATTACGAAAGCAGTTTTTTCGCTAAATGGAAGAAAAATTGTAGTTGTTTTCTCAACTGGAAATACAAGAGGTTTATGTTTCAGTGTTTTTGGAAATTCAACCCCTAAAATGGTGAAATGGGAATGAAGGTTTTTGCGGAAATATTTCACTATTAAAGTTTTCTTTAAGCTAAATCTCTGAAAAATTTGAATTTAGCTCCTTGGTTAGAAATAGAAAATTACCTGTGTTATAGTTCTTGGTAATTCAACCCCTGGGAAGATGAAAGAGGGATTAAAAACATTTTATCAAAATTGTTCATTGTGAAAGCATGTTATATCTACGTCTATGAAAATTGGTATTTGGCCTCTAGGTTAAAAATAAAAAAACACCTTCGCTGTTTTGGGAAATTCAACCTCCAAGAGGGTGAAATAGAACCTGACTGATTCACTTACTCTTCATCGCCCAGCATCAACTACTAAGAAAAGAAACTTAAAATTTGTGGAGGGTGTTGATCTTATACTGTAGGCGTCGTTTAGTAAGGGATTGTTCGAAATTGCAGCACTAAGGGGTCAAATAGGTGATGAAATCCTTTTTGTAAATATGTTGCTATTAAGGCAATTTCAAACGAAGAACTACGAAAATTGTATGTGGTTTATTTAGTTAGAAATAAAAAATAGATATTCCAGTGCTTTTGTATATTCAAGCCCTAAGGGGGTAAAAACAGGGGATGAAAGTTAATACGAAAATCGTTACGAAAGTATTTTTGAAACTAAATCTCTAAAAATTTGTATTTGGCTTCTTGGTGAGAAATAAAAAAATTATGTTTCAGTGTGTTTTGGAAATTCAACTGTAAATGGATGAAATAGGAGATGAAAATGCTCTGAAACTATTTATTTGTACCAAGCCACATTTAATGCTAAATCTATGAAAATTGGTGTTAGACATCTAGAGAAATATGTGTTAGAGGATGAACCTTTTTCTGTAAATATCACCACAAGAATTCAAATGGCAAGATAAGCAAACGCTTCAGACTCCAGATAGCCAAATTACTTTTTGGTCAGAATTGCGTTCAAAAAAGGGCATGTTTTATGGCCTTCATTAGCGTGAACAGTTTAGATGATGTTGCAATTTGTGAAAACATAAAATTTTGATTAAAAATAACAAAGAAAATCTGTGCATACCATATAGTCTACGTCAGCGAAGCAGCGAGCGCTAAGCTAGTTGATAATGATTCACCTCATGGGTGAAGTTACAACTGTTCGTGCGAATCATGTTCTGTTAACGCCTAGTATTGGTTGAATGAAAATTATTTTTCGAAACGGTTGTTGAAATGAGTTTTGATGTTGTATCATAACTTCTAATTTCTCTCTTTGAAACTTAGCACAATTCTGGAATTGACCAAAGACTGAGTGTAACGTGAAACCTATTATCTTAACAAAATCTTTAGTCATCATAGATCCTTAGTTGAAGATAGCAAAATACAGGTCGTTAATTTTAACTGGTTTCAACAAAAAAAATATTTACTTCTACATGAAGCCTAAAATACAATTTCAGAAGGTTTACTTGGTTGCTACAGACTCAGAAAACAGTAAAGTTTTGTTTTTAGTAGCATGTACATTAACTGAATATAACTTGCGTAATATCAAGTAAGGTTAGGATGAAAGTCTCTTCCAAGGTGTTGAGATCGACTTTCCTTCAACAGTCGTAATCGATTGCTTAAAACGTATACTACTCTTCACGGTGATTTGCGGTTGGGGTGAGCAAGAAGCCACGTTTCTGTTACAAATCATGTCATTATGAAGTCACGTTTTACGAATAACAACTTTTCAGTATCTAGCTCCAACTTTAGTCACGACTAAAAGTCACAACCAACAGCTGAAAGTTGCATTTAACGCCATGTGTCATCTGTTGACCGAACAATGTCACGCTTCAGATTATCGACTATTATATAATTTGTCCCTTCTCAAGAACCACAAGTCACCAGCCACAAATAAATGAAGGATTATAGAATTCAACACTGTGTCCCATCTGTTGACCAACGGTCATAATTCGTTCTAAGAATCGTTTGTCTCACTGTATCGACGTATAACCACTATGATTGTAGAAATGATCCAAGAAGCTAATTTGCTCGGCAAAAAATATACTCTTGGTGTTTCACCTAGTACAGCACTGACATATTTCACACTGGACAGATGTCCCCATCCCCCTGAAATCTTTGCTGTGGTAGCGGAATAATCTGTAGCGAAGCGCAAATTCTAGGTTAGTTTGAATGGTGATAATTTGATTCTTAGTCGCTGAAGCCAGCGATTGTGAATGCCAAATAAAGATTTTGGTAATAAACTGACCTGCAGCGTAACTATTCATCATTAAAACAACTAAAACTGCGAGGTAAATTCACAAAACGTTTATTAGATAATGTACAAGGCTTCGACGGGTATTTTAATGGGATTATATACTCATATCGTCATGCTCTACATGAAATGCAGAGGAGGTCTATTTCGTTACAGTAGTGTATTCACAAGACGGATGTTTCAACACTACAACATATATATAAAGTTTTGTGTATTTTAAAATATTACTCTCAAAATATTCCCGATCTCATATTTTGACTGGAAGATCCGTACTTCCCACTCTTTTCACTTGCATATCATCACCCTTAAAAGCCGTAATCAAATCAAGAACTGCATCGCAGAAAATATTGGTGTATGATGTAGGCTTTAAGAAGGGAGAAAAAGTGTATTTCACTTTTATTTATCATTTCTTTCGATACTCATAATGACTTCAACGAGGGAGTGTTGAAATACTCAGTTTGCACACCTTCCCGGCGAGATCTCCATTGCTCTTACCTGCCAGATATACTAGTTAGCAGACACATTTGCAAATGCCTGCTAGACGTTTCTTGTGATTAATCACAGACTATCAGCTACAATTATAGGTATCACAAGGTACACTTTAACGTAGCTGGAGTGCGGAAGGGTACCAGCTGTGAATTCAAAAAATACGGTTTTGAACTGTGACAAATCACAATTAAAAATTACAGTTGTCGGAAAAAAAGCATTCATACGAGTCACTGGCATAATAAAGTCACAGTTTGGCTCATCTCTACTGTGAAGAGAGTAAATATATGAGGGATGCTCAATAAATAATGCAATACCTTGTTTTCTCTAGTAATTTCCGTTGAAAGAAATGCGGAATTTGTTGTGGGACATCGTGGAATATTTCCGCTTCGGCTCTGTAGCTTCGTGAAGTTCCGAAACGTGGCGGCGCTGTACGTGGTTTTCAGAGTGGTGTCTCTGACGGAGGTGATTTCGAAGCAGCGAGATGTCATTCAGTTTCCTTTAGCGGAAAACCAGAGGATTACAGGTATTCACAAGCTCTTGGAAAACGTCTACGGAGATCTGACAGTGAACAAAAGCACAGTGAGTCGTTGGGCGAGGCGTGTTGTCATCGCAACAAGATCGCACAAACCTGTCCAATCTCCCGCGTGCCCGACGGCTATATATAGCTGTGACTCCTGCAATGTTGGAACATGCGGACACTCGCATTCGAGGTGATCGACGTATAACAGTCAAGCACTTAAATGCTCAAATGGACATCTCTGTTGGTAGTGCTAGCACACTCGCTTACCAGTTGGAGATGTGTGCCCCAAAGATTCCTCGCCGCGTAACACAGGACCATCAGTGCAGACTTGGCTAATCGTTACAAGGCTGGTTGTGACAATTTTTTGCTGAACGGCCTCACAGGCGATGAAACATGGGTTCATCACTTGAAAACTGTAACACAGCTGCAATCCATGGAATGGCGCCGTGGCACCTACCCTCCGAAGACAAAGTTCAAAGCCGGGGCTAAGTCGAGATATTCATGGCAACTGTCTCCTGGGGAAACGATAAACTCTGAAGTGTGTTGTGCTGCTTTCAGGAAATTAGAGAAACGACTTCGGCGTGTTTGCCGTCACAAAAATGCAAAGGAACTTCTCCTTCTCCGTGACAACGCGAGGCCTCACACAAGTCAACGCACCCGAGAGGAGCTCACAAAACTTCAATCGACCGTTCTTCCTCGTCAGTCGTACAGCTCAGATCTCACACCGTCCGATTTCCATAATTTGGCTCAATGAAGGATACTCTCTGCGAGAAGAAGAATGTGGGTGTTGGAGGGGGTGGGATTATTGATGCAGGAAGACGTTGGCTCCAACGACTACCAGTAGAGTGGTAATATGCGGGGATACAAACCCTCTCAGTAGGGAGACGTAAGGTCATCAAGTTGAACAGAGTTTATGTTCAAAAATAGCGTTTTGTAGCTTAAAGATTGGGGAATAAGATGGTATTTTGGAATCCTCAATAAAACCAAACTGCTTTCAGAAAAAAGGTATTGTAATACTTCTAGAACGCCTCTCGTAGACTTTCTGCATGTGGAAGCACCTAACGTAATACACTACTGGCCATTAAAATTGCTACACCACGAAGATGACGTGCTACAGACGCGAAATTTAACCGACAGGAAGAAGATGCCGTGATATGCAAATGATTAGCTTCTCGGAGCATTCACACAAGGCTGGCGCCGGTGGCGACACCTACAACGTGCTGACATGAAGAAAGGTTCCAACCGATTTCTCATACACAAACAGCAGTTGACCGGCGTTGCCTGGTGAAACGTTGTTGTGAACCCTCGTGTAAGGAGCCCATCGCGATTGCGGTTTATCGTATCGCGACATTGCTGCTCGCGTTCGTCGAGATCCAATGACTGTTTGCAGAATATGGAATCGGTGGGTTCAGGACGGTAATAAGGAACGCCGTGCTGGATCCCAACGGCCTCGAATCACAAGCAGTCGAGATGACAGGCATCTTATCCGCACGGCTGTAACGGATCGTGCAGCCACGTCTCGATCCCTGAGTCAACAGATGGGGACGTTTGCAAGATAACAACCATCTGCACGAACAGGTCGACGACGTTTGCACCAGCATGGACTATCAGTTCGCAGACCATGGCTGTGGTTACCCTTGACGCTGCATCACAGACAGGAGCGTCTGCGATGGTGTACTCAACGACGAACCTGGGTGCACGAATGGCAAAACGTCATTTTTTCGGATGAATCCAGGTTCTGTTTACAGCATCATTATGGTCGCATCCGTGTTTGGCGATATCGCAGTGAACGCACATTGGAAGCGAGTATTCGTCATGACCATACTGGCGTATCACCCAGCGTGATGGTATGGGGTGCCATTGGTTACACGTCTCGGTCACCTCTTGTTCGTATTGACGGCACTTTGGACAGTGGACGTTACATTTCAGATGTGTTGCGACCTGTGGCTCTACGCTTCATTCGATCCATGCGAAACCCTACATTTCATCAGGATAATGCACGACCGCATGTTGCAGGTCCTGTACGGCCCTTTATGGATACAAAAAATGTTCGACTGATGCCCTGCCCAGCACATTCTCCAGATCTCTCACCAATTGAAAACGTCTGGTTAATGGTGGCCGAGCAACTGGCTCCTCACAATACGCCAGTCACTACTCTTGATGAACTGTGGTATCGTGCTGAAGCTGCATGGGCAGCTGTACCTGTACACGCCATCCAAGTTTGACTCAATGCCCATGCGTATCAAGGACTTTATTACGGTCAGCGGCGGTTGTTCTGGGTACTGATTTCTTAGGATCTATGCACCCAAATTGCGTGAAAATGTAATCGCATGTCAGTTCTAGTATAATATATTTGTCCAATGAATACCTGTTTATCATCTGCATTTCTTCTTGGTGTAGCAATATTAATGGCCAGTAGTGTAGTATAGGGGTAACACCCGATGTGTAGTGAGGGACTGCGTCACGTGAAGTTGCTTTCGCTTTCCACCCTGCTGGATTGCCCTCGCGAAGCAGCAGCGGCTGTGGTGGGGCCACTTTGCTGTGCTGCCACCCGCCGTCCGGAGACACGCCAAGAGACTGCAGACCATTTGTCGAGGCGGGGCCCGACACTTGGCGGGCGTGGCTGCAGCGCGAGGCACGAAACCCTGGGCGGGGGCGCCCGTGTGGCCACCGCTGAATGGTCCAACTAGTAGCTTACTTAACTTTTACCCCTACTGTTACTAGGGGACACAGGGACCAGTTGCGACAATTTCATTTTTTTAATTTTTGAGAGGCACTTGTAATTAAACGACATTAGATAATCATACACGTAAAACATGGCCTTCGTTACAACTAAGGGGGTGCGACACTATTCCTATCGGCTGAAATGCTGGGCTTTGTTGATCGATTTCATCTACGAAATTCTATCATTCACATAAATTTCGAACACTGTTTGTTAACATTAAATGACTTTCCAACACATACACATGCCCCATTCCACAGTACATTCCGCTACTGTGTCCCATTCACTTAATCCCGAGAACTGTGTTACTACGTGGCCACCCGTGACTCACAGCAGTCCAACATCAATTGCCTACAATTGCTTTTTATCCACTGAAAGCGCTGCTGCAGCGCACTCTTCACTTCAGTGACATTGTATTCAGTACTCTAAGAATCCTGTTTTCCTACGCATACCAATCAAAATCAAGACTTTTGGTGTAGATTTTGATGGCGACATGAAATTCATATCAAAGGTTAAGAAGAAAAAAAAGATGTAGCATAGAAATTACGTTTGTTAGTGAATACATTAATTAATTTGAGTTAATCAGTTACTAATTATTACACCAACTAATATTTTATTAATGTCAAAGAGTGTCATGTTAACTGCAATACAACTATTAATTACCATTATTGTGCATGTAATTGAGTAACTACACAATAGTGACATCAGTATGTGAAGTTGAAGCATTAATTATGACCAAAAATAACATTTGAAGTTCTATGAAGAACTCATCTTCGTACTACGGCAAACTAGTAGGTACTCGGGGAAAAATTTTAATTACCTTAGAAATTTCATTATTATAACCGTCACTTCCGTATCTCATGAGATGTGCGTGTCTTGTACATAACTACATTACACAGTCTATCACACCTTTTTTGGGAGACAAGGAAGTATAGAAACATGTGTATGAGCAGAAACAGGTCACTTAAAAAATCTTAAAAAATATTCGCGCTCATAACCTACATGTCATTATACAACCACTTGTGTTAACCAAAAGTAGAAAAAATAGAAACTGTACGTATGCAACGTACTGTGTTGTAAGTGGACATAACTGGCAATTCATAATGTCTGCGTTTCTTTGAGCTGAAAAATACTGAAACATTCGATTTCATGGGAATTAGTAAGATTGTTTTCGTTTGCATAAGTAAAGTACATTGATCTATCGTTTTTGTACCAAATCCATGGTAGCAAATAGGTAAGTCTAAATATGAATCATAGTTAATTACGATATTGTATACTCTAGAAAGAGGTCCTCTTGAGATGTGTAACTACTTAACCTGAGTATCGATAATATCATGTATATAATATGACCTTTGTTCAAAATAATATGTGATATTGTTCCTGCCGATTGTAATGCTGGGCTCTGTTGAGCGATAACATTAGATATGACGAATCAGGTTCTTCCCTCTACCAAATTATTTCATCACATAAACTTACTTTGGACACTATATATTTATATTAAATGACGTTCCAACACACATGCATATCACAATCTGCAATAATTTGAGGTAATGCTTTGCCATTCAGTCCATTCAGTCACATTCTACAATACTTCGAGGTAATGCGTGCCATTCACTTAAACCCAAGAACCACCGTTACTACGTGGCCTCCCGTGTCTCACCGTAGTCCAGCGTCAACTGACTACAACTGCACCTTGTTCGTTGTTCGCGCTATTGCTGCGCATTGTTCACGTCAGCGATATTCTGTTCAAACATGGAAGGATATTGTTGCTTTCCACAGTGTTTACTGTTTCCCTTACTGTTGTTAGAGTGTCTCGCAACATGTATCCTTGGCTACATTTTCATTTAAATTTGTGGCCATAGCAGCATGCGGCTTTCAAGAAAAAAAAGCTCTGTAAACGTAATTTTTATGACAATTCGCCTCAATTCCGTGTTGGTTGTCGCAAACATTGCAGTTGGTAGTCACGGGTTATTGACTTTGGAAAATAGAAATTACTTGCTAAAAACAGGTGCGTTAAGTGCGGAAAATCGATGATATTGATATAGCACTAATATATATTTTTTACGACCAACTTAGGTACTAATACAGTAATTTAAGTAAATATTTAAGGAAAGTCTCACGTTAAACTAGTCACTTTAGAGAACAAACTCACAATTTTCACTTGCGTAGAAGTTTTTCGGTTTCGGGATACTTAATTTGTGAAGCAACTTCTTACTTTCTATATACCGGATCCATTTTTCTTTACTGTTACGGAGGAAAATTCGATGCGGTCTCTGCAATGAAGTAACGACCGTTTCGTCAATGTTACAGCTTTAGTGAAGTTGATAGTTATGTCTTTCGAGCACTGCTGATAGATTATTGGACAAAAGATTCCACATTTTCCCGTCCGAAGCTAGAAGCTGTGCTCAGATACTCCCTTCTGGTTTTCGTAATCTAAGAGTTGCGTGTTAATTTCCAACGTTAATAAACCAGTCATTTACGGCACACCCATTTTTATGCCAATATTTAGGACATTTAATACATTTTGTAAAGCAAAGATCATAAGCCCTAACTTTGATTTCTTTTGGTGTTACGTCGTAGTAAATATCGGCTGCTTCAAAAAAGTATTACTTTAATTGCTTGTTGTCATCATCGAAACAAGAATCCTATTTGAAAAATAAACTACATCTGCATCTACATATACTTGATTACTCCTCACATCAGTTAAGTGCCTTACAGAGGGTTCATCGAACCACCTTTTAAGCTACTTCTCTATCGTTCAGATCTCGAACAGCTCGCGGAAAAAAACGAACGCTTAAATCTTTCATCGTGATATTGGGGAATTTTCTTACTACATTTTGATAAATCTCAACTACTGATTTGATAATTATATACACCTTTACAATTCGATAATTATATTTTTACCTTCACCCTTACTGAAAACATGATGTCTTTAGCTACTTCTCTTTAGTTTTTTTTCTGATTTAGCATTATCTTTACCCAAAGCAAGCGAGAAAACTACCCAGAAGTCCTGCTGGGATAGGTTATCACACGTAAAAACCAGCCCGAAATTTCTATGACAAACAACACCAAACACACATTTCATACCACATCCGAGCGGTACAAACAGACTTTGTATCTAATAACACTGTTGACACAGTATAACATTGTATAATAGTTATAAATTAATAGACGTAGTTGTGACATATTCATTGAAAGCGAAGTTAACTGTATCAGTAAGTGAATGCTCACAGCTGAAAAAATTCGAAACCACCAATAAGGTCCAGAGAAAAGTCGTCAAGAATTTGACATAGTGTACACGCTTCTCAGAATATTCTAATGCAATTGTTGTTTGAGTTTATCATGGTAGGAAGCAACCAAGTCGTGTGACAACCTTCCCTGGCATTCTGTATTACATAAATATGTTTTCTCTAAACCATTTGCTTAAATTATTTGTCCAGCTTAAAATCTCTTTACTAACAGTTTCCCAAATGGCTTCAAATTAATTTAATACAGCGAATATCAGGCCTCCTATGACGTTCCGTGATTAAGTTATGAGTATTGCTGCACTGAAAACTGCCCTCGTTTTCATTTGAACCAAAGAGAGTTGCTTAGTTCATAATGAGTCAATTGATAGAAGTACTCGCAGATCCTTTACGGTGGTATGCCTTTTCTTGGGAAACGAGCGCGTCACATATCGGCATGGGTGTAAGGTTAGATCAGATATACGGTGGATGGGAAGCTGTGCGCATCCAGATGGCTGTGAAGCCTTAAGTCGCATGTATTATATTTCACAGCGCAATGAATGTGTGAGTTTCATAGCCACAGAGAAGTGGAGAGTGAAGTATTAAGATATCGACTGACGTCCAAAGTAGTGCTTTTGTTTAATTCACTCTTCAAGTTCTTTATTTTACTTTAAGATGGTTAGATTCATGTAGCATTTATCTTTTGCACTATAAATCATAATTATTTGAAACGAGTCATTTTACATTCACATCACAAATTAATTTCCTTTTACACGTTACGGCACCCGAAGTTCTCCTATAGAATGGAGGGAATTGTCGAGAAGAAACCTTTTTCAGTTGCTCTCTGTCAACATTTTATATGACTGGGGAAGTTACCAAAAGTTTTAGTTGCAGAAGTGTGCACCCATTTTTGTGCTAAAGACAACCTTAATCTGGAGCAATGAATGTTATTTTTTGTTCTGGTATTGTAATTATGTACATCGTTCTTTCTTTTGTGCTGCAGTGAATTTACAACAAACGTCATGAGGGAATAAATGTGCTGTGAAGCAGTAGTCAAAATGCCCCATTTCTTAAACAGATGTCTCCAAGATGATCGTGGGTGAGCACCAAATAATATTCTTCGAAAACGTTTTTGATCAGCGAAGAGTTTCTTTGTTGAAAATGAGTTACCGCAGAACATGATTTCCTGTGACATTACTGAATAATCATATGCAAAATAATGTGTGAACTTACAGATTTGTCTCTTCGCAATATCTGCAATGATTGTAAGCGGAAATGTGGCTGAACTAAGTTGCTTCAGGAGTAACCAAATGCGCTTCTCCAATTTAAATTCTCATCTATCTGCACACCTAAGAATTTTGAAGTTTCCACCGTATTTATTATTCCAAGTGTTACACTTGTCGTTGGTGTAGTACTCTAGAATTGCAGAATCAAATATATAGCGTCTTTTTGAAATTGAGGGTGAGACCATTCGCTGAAAACCAGTCAATGACACCTTCAACAACCTTGTTCACCATTTCGTCTATAGCTGTATGTATGCTTGGATGGATTGAAATCTAGTGTCATCTGCAAAAAGAACTAATTCTACTTGTTACATTATACAGAAGATCGGTTACATTTCTGATGATCAAGAGCAGATCGAAGATTGAGCTTTGGGAGCCCCATATGCGATTTATCCCCAGTCAGAATAATGTCTCCAGACTAAGTTGGTTGGGTTACTAACTACAATTATCTGTATTCTTTTTGTTAGATATGGCGTTTTCTGTTGTTTGGCTATGTCATCAGCCCCACCAAACTTCATTTTATTTAGGAGAATATTGAGATTCAGTTGTGATTCATACAGTCAAATGTCTGCGATAGGTCGCAGAAAATACCAGCCGGTTTTAACTTGTTATTAATGCTTGTAAAATTTGGTGAGTGAACATGTAAATGGCATTCGCAGTAGGGAAACTCCTCTGAAATACCGTCTGTGATTTTCTGAAGACATTATTGTTGCTGTTCTAGAATACATCACTTTCTCGAGGATTTTGAAAAACAGTGCCAGTAGTCAAACTGGTCCGTAGTTATTAACTTGTCCTTATCACCTTTCTTAAAGACAGGTTAAATAACGGCATATGAAAGTATTTGAAAAATTCCTTGCGTTAGTGATGCATTACTTTTTTCAGGTACGACAGGGATTATTAGACGGGAGCAAATCTTTAGCACTTTCTTCGAAACATCATCAAATACAGATGAGCTTTTATTTTTGAGACAATATATATCTTTCTTAAGTTCAGAAGAAGGAGTTGATGATACGTTCACATGATTGAATTTTATTAGAATTGGTTTTTTCAGCATACTGCTGTGACTTTTCTCTTGAACTCTTTGTAGCTATACTTCCTACATTATTAAAGAAATGATTGTCAGATATATTTACTACCTGTCCTTATCATTTATAGGCCTTACATTCAGTTCAGTAATGATGTAGTGGTGTTATCGTGTTGTGTGACTGGTTGTCCTGTCTCTCATGTCACTACATTCCATACAGCCTCAAACCAGCTGTCGGAGTTACTGCTTTCTGATAGTTTCTGTCGTGTGGAGCCGCAGCAGGATCTCTAATCGTTGAGGCCAACATTTCCATTTTCCATTCACAAGATACTTTAAAGCTTCTAATGATTCACGGCTTTTTACAAGGCTGTTTAATGTCCTTTCTGACGAGCTTAACCAGCAAGCTTGTTTCAAATAATCGTATGAATTGATTAAATTTTGTGTTAGCATTCGGTTCATTATAAATTTCATCCCATGTCATGATTTGTAAAGTATTCTTAAAATATTTGTCCTGGGCTCATTAATAATTCTGACTGATTTTCTCAATAACTGTGCCTCATGATTAAAAAGAGCATTTGTAATTGGGTAACCATTTATTTTCTTGATTTGACCTTCACCAAGGAAAAATTATCAAATAGGATCCTACTGTCTTTATCCACACATGATGGAAAGTGAATTAAAGAGAGCAAATAGCAGTAGCCAAACGAGGTTTCCAATCAATTTTTTCTATCAGAATACTTTTGAAAATCTATACTGAAGTCACCACAGAGTACTGCTTGCTTCTGTCTGCCAGATAGCGTACTAAGGAAAGAAAATGTCTCATATACAGCTCAAAATTTATCAGTAAGGATCTATATCCACTTAAATTTAAAAGTGATCTATTCTTCAATATAAATTCACAAGCACACACTTCGCTGCGCTGAATTCTGATCATTACAAAATCTACTTCTCTCAGTGTTTTTGAACTTGTGTTAGTCTCAATGCATGTAACAACCGCTCCTTTTCTCGTATTGCTTCTGTGAAAGTAATAAGCTAAAGGATCATCTTTCGTATGTAACTTATCTAATCCTGTGGTCATGTGGTGCTCAGATAGGCATAGGTTGCTGCCTTTCCCGATAAATTCAACTTTTTTTTAAAAGGACAAGAAGCTCTTTTGCCTTTTACTCAACTCAGTAACTTTTTGATGAAATAAGCTAACCTTACTGTTCTGTGTATTCTTAAGTATTTGGTGGAGCTCTTCTGTTATTTTGACTTCCTTCAAAATACGGTGCCTGAATCGTGATTCAAATATAAGAAATGGCTGCCCTCTTACACCTGTAACTCGTATTTTGCTGTGTGTGATGGTGGTACCCCACTAATTTTCTGCAAGAAGCTCAGCTAACCTATCTTCCCCTCTTCTAAGCAGGTGCCGGCCGCGTTTCGTATATCCCCATCCTCCAATTATAGCAACAGCCACGTTTCGCCCTTTCGCTCGTCTTCGATTTCTATAATACATATCTATCTCTTCGTTAGTGTAGCGCAGGGTTTAGTTGGAATGTGGTTTGAATGGGAATTGTGAAGAGTAGAGGTTCAATTTAATAGTTAATTTCAAACGTAAATTTTTTCTGATAACAAAATAACACTAATCACAGTAAAGCAACACATCCTTTGTAGCCTATGGAGATCTTTAAGCAGGGCTAAAAACAATATATACAGCGAAATATCTTCCGTATAATAGAATTAAAATCCAACCTTTGGCTGTGGGGTATATACCTGGGCAGCAACACTAACAATTCTAATTTGTATAAACAGTTACAGATTCTGCTATAACTTGTGCAATTAGTCATAGGATGCCAAAACAACTCTTATACTTAACTAGGATCGTCTACATAACACTTAACTACCTGTTGGTCTACTATTACTGCCATCTCCGGATAGCTACATGCTATCCATAACTCTGTGCGCAACTACATTTGAGTACATCTCAATATGCACTTATACAATAACGTTTCAATTTGGCAATCCGCATCAAACACAGATCAAGGTGAATCATTAGCACAAATTTTATCAACTAATGCCTTACGTTCACGGCATAACGCAAACACGTCAATTCCTGACAAATACAATTCATTTTGCTCACAGCGTGTGAATAATTAAACGGCTACCTTTTGCAGTGGCCGGCCGCGGTGGTCTAGCGGTTCTAGGCGCGCAGTCCGGAACCGCGCGACTGCTACGGTCGCAGGTTCGAATCCTGCCTCGGGCATGGATGTGTGTGATGTCCTTAGGTTAGTTAGGTTTAAGTAGTTCTAAGTTCTAGGGGACTGATGACCATAGATGTTAAGTCCCATAGTGCTCAGAGCCATTTGAACCATTTTTTTTGCAGTGCACATACCCGTACATCCCACATGCTGTCGATCACCAGCCATTATTTGTCACTTAAAACTACCGATTTCTGTGCTGAATGTTGTTCGATAGTCCATACACCCAGTGTACAGCTCGTACATAACCTAATGCACACCGTCGATGCTCTGAACCACCAGGTAGTGCTTCTCTTGACATGCAGAAGCTTCGTTCTCCGCCTCCACAGAAACCTCTGTGCCCTCAGCTGGGAGAAGCCACCAACTGCTCCACCAGGCTGTTGTGTTCACACTGTGGCCACGCCTCACACTAAGAGGCAGTAAAGTCTAGCCGACTGTTTCACAGTTTACAAGCTTGTCGAGGCATTACCCTTGGCTATCTCCAGAAGTCGCTCTTTCTTCTAAGGGCAGCAAATGACCGCCTTAATTGTCCCTTATGGGTCGTGTGCTGTATGGTCTCAGACTTCATCTTATCTGCTCACCTCCAAGTGCAGCTCAAGCCGCCCAGCATAATGCCGCCATTTGTCTCCGTGCCCAGCGCTGACTCAAAATTCACGACACTTTAGCACTTCATTGACGCAGAGACGTCATTTTGGCTAGTGCAGCTGCTTAGTGCAAAATAGAAATTTGCTTAGCTGCTGCGCTTCGCAAGTCCTGTATTTACAATTTGTTACTCCTCGGATGCATTTACTTTCTATTCTGCTTGCTTTCACATTCATAAATGTGCAGAAGCACTTTCTCTTCGTCTGATGCACAAAAGCAGCGTAGCATTCGCTACGTCTCCGACTGACAATACTGTTAACATCAGAAGTTACGTCCAAGATCAAAGTTACACTACTCTTACGGTTTCCTGACTTACTCATATTATGAGCTGGGTACAAACATTAAATACTGTCACGCTTAAAATTTAACTTGAGCTGTCATATGAGTTTAGCAATTGATATTCATGGCTACTTACCAAGTGCAGTAGTAAATGGTTAACCAAATTCTTTACCATATTACGGAAATGAAACTTCAATGAACCCGTGGTCTAGGAATTGCATTTTCGGCTATTAATCAAAACGATCACCGTCCTAGGTACGAGTCTAGATACTGCTAAAATTTTGAATAGAAACCAGCAGCAGTGGCGGCCGAAGACTTCCGGCTCAAGATGTCACTCTCAACCTGCAAACGACATTGTCAAAGAGGACGGAGGAGCGAAGTGACGTTCAGGCCACTTTCTCGTTGTTGCTGTGGAAAATAATCACTAGAAGGTGGAAGAATCAGCAATTATCAACGACATGAGGATGCAGAAGGCAATGGAAACTACTGTATTAAATACACGTCGGGAGCGGACTGCCAAGGAGGAGGTGACCATGAGAAAAAGGTGAAACACCCAATGAAAGTGTAATATTGTGCGAGTCGAGGTGGGGAAAATCATAAATTTGAACGTGGTACGGAAGCTAGGAAATCTGAAAAGGGAAGTGCAAACGCTCGTTCTAAATGGGGGACCAGTGAAATGAAATGAAGGGGCACAACGATTTCTGACTAGAAGAATGTAGGGTAATATTGACGGCAGAACAAACGGGAGCAGGATTCATGACGAATAGATAGGCAGGACAGAGAGCGTGTTACTGAGAACAGTTCAGTGATAAAGTTGTTCTCATCAGAAGACGATAATATAATACTCATGGCGGATAGAAATGCGGTTGTAGGAGAAGGATGAATAGAAAGAGTTAAGGAAGAATACAGGCTTGGTAACAGGAATGAGAGGAGAATTCGATTAATAAAGTTCTGCAATAGATTTAGACCTTAATAGGAAATATTCTGTTCAACAATCACAAGGGGAGGAGGTATACTTGCAAAACGCCTGGAGAAACTGAATGATTCCAGCTGAATTACATCTCGTCAGAGATTTGGAAATGAGTTATTGAATTGTAAGGCCGTCCCAGGAGCAGATATAGACTTAGATCACAACTTAGTAATGATGAAGAGCAAATTAAGTTTTAAGACAATCATCCTGAAGCACCATTGTGGAATGAAGTGCGACACTAAAGTCCTGAAGAGTGAAGACATGCGTTTGACATTCGTTAAATATGCGGATTCTGCGCTAAGAAAAACTGGACATCTAGTTGAGCTGAAAAGGAGTGGACATCTCTAAAAAGGACAATCAGAGATGTGGGACAGACAAACTTAGGTAGACGGAAGGTAAATGCGAAGAAACACTGGGTAACAGACTCATTGTGATTGACGAAAGAAGGAAGTACAAAAATGTTAAGGGAGCGACAGAATTAAAGAAATATACTGCAAATCACATACGAGTGAAATAAATACGAAGTCTATGGAAGCCAATGCGAAGTGGCCGCTAGAAAAATGAGAAGATATTGGAAAATAGATGATTCAGCATGGAGGAAAGTCAAAACAACTTTCAGTGAAATGATAAGCAAGGTTAATAACACTAAGCATCCAATGGAAACCCACTGGTAAAAGCGTAGAAGACAGTGGGTAGTTGGAAAGAGTACACTGAAGGCTTAACTAAGGGGCAAGAAATGTCTGATTAGGCGTTCGGAAAAGAAAAAGTACTCGATATTGAAGAGACAGGGGATATGGCATTAGAGTCAGAATTGAAAACAGCTCTAGAAGACCTGAGATCAAATAAGGCAAAATAATTAAACGGGATTCCATTGGAATTTATTAAGTCATTGGAGCAAGTGGCTACTAAATGACTGTACAAGTTGATTTGTGGAATCTATGAGCTAGGTGACATATCAATAGACTTTCGGGAAAATATAATTCACACAATTCAGAAAGATCAAGGGCAGATAAGTGCGAGAACTATCGCGCAATCAGTCTAACAGCTCATGCATCGAAGTTGCTGACAAGGATAAGACACGGATGAATGAAACAGAAAGTTGAGGATCTGTTAGATGACGGTCAGTTTGGCTTCAGGGGAGGTGAAGGCACCTGAGAGGCAGTCCTCACGTTGTGCTTGATAATGGACGCAAGGCTCAATATAAATCAGAACACTGTAGACCTGGAAAAAGTCTTCGACAATGTAAAATGGTGCAGGATGTTCTAAATTCTGAGAAAAATAGGACTAATCCACATGAAACGACGGTTAATATAGAATTTATATAAGAGCCAAGTGGAAACAATAAGGCTGGAAGACCAACTACGAAGTGCTTGGATTACAAAAAAAAAAAAAAAAAAAACAAAAAAAAAAAACGGACACAGGTGTAGTCTTTCCCCCCCTCCCCCCCCCCCCTCCTGATTTTTGTGTTCTTTTTCTTTACCTTCAGTCTCCAGATTCTTCCCCTCGCCTTTA
Organism: Schistocerca americana; assembly: GCF_021461395.2. Taxonomy (NCBI): domain Eukaryota; kingdom Metazoa; phylum Arthropoda; class Insecta; order Orthoptera; family Acrididae; genus Schistocerca; species Schistocerca americana. The sequence goes on along the minus strand of NC_060120.1, from coordinate 222,951,270 downwards.
CACAGCAAAGACAGGCTGAGTCAGGGGAAAAAGTAAAAGCTTTGTGGTGTGATAGTATTGGCGAGTCCGAGCAAAAATCTTCATATGGACATATGCCCTATACCGAAGGTTCTGAGATGCAGGTAGAACACCTTTAATGTACATTGTTGCTTATTTTTTGTATTTTTCAGTATATTGTCATTGTTTATAACGTGTCACAGTAGTGTAGACGAAATCGAGAGGAACTATTCGATATAGGACACGGTTATATCGGGAAATTACTTCAAATAGGCTTACAAAAACTACCTAAGCTACAGCTCATGCACGTTGCGCGAGATATTTTAATTCCCGATTTATCTTCGAGCAGACTATTAGCCCTAGAGAAAAAAAATGAATAGGACATTTTATGTACGAATTTAATGTAGTTTAATTGTGTACTACAACATGTTTTTGCTAGAGTTTGCGGTTTTCTGCTTATTGAAGAGAAACGAAACTGACAAAGACGTTCTTCGTTGGAAACCATTCAGAATAGAACGTATGTCCATAGGAAGCTCTTTGTACAGAATCTCCAATACTAGTCTTTCCTCTCGATCCATCGTGTCTGTGGCTCGGCTGCTCCCATAAAACAGTAGAAGCAGCACGAATGCAGTTTCTTGTTATTAATGTTCGTTGAAGCAAACTATTTATGAAACATAGCGGTTCTTTGAAAAAAAAAATGGGTGGCTTCGGCACATCAAGGGCCCCAGAATCAGTCCTCTTCTTCAACATCTATTCTTCGGAGATACGGACGAAGGCTTCCTGTTTTGATCTGGTTTGTTTTTGTTCTCTCCAGATTGTACTTCTTGTGAGTAACTGTAGACACCCTTTTCGTTTCACTACGTCTTTATAATCCGTAGTATGTCAGCATTCCCAAGAAATCGACGACAAGCGCGAGCAGACAACTACAGATAGCGCAGTCAACTGTCTACCGCTTTCTACGCAAACCCGTGCACGTAAAACAAAACCGGCTGCAGTTTTGACATGCGCTGGCTGCTATGAACAGTGATTTTGCTATGACTTTGGCGAAGACTTGCAGCGACTAAAGGAGGAGGACGGTTATTCACCGAAGCTAATTTAGTGAAGAAGTCACGTTTCATGTGTCTGGAAAGGTGAATCGTCAGAACGTGCCTGTCATGTCCTTTTCAAAATATTGTAAACCATACTGCTTCGTGACTTAAACCCAGACTGGTTTCGTCTACCTGTGTATGATGCAGCAATAGCTTATGCCACAATTAAGGCAATACAGTGGAGACTTCATTTTGCTATAAGAACATTGCTCCACCACTCTTTTTTTTCTTTTTCAAACTTCTGTGATGACATCAATAACGAGGTGCCTCTGCGTTGTATTAGATGTGTTTGTGCCTTTCTTTAGTGGCCCCCACCTCCGCATATCCGACTTACCTCCATGAGATATTCTATTATGGAGTTATGTCCAGCACTGTACGTTCCTGCCTCCATTGCCACTTAATTTGAAAGCGTTGTAAGGAAGGATAATTAACTCGGTCGCTGTTACAGACCATGAATTTGATTATCGTATTAATGTCTGCCGTGTTAGAAACACTGCTCATTCATATAACTGATAATGTGAATGGAAAACTAGATAGATGCTCTATCCACTAATACGTGAACATTTTCTGTATGTCCTGTAAGCTTTGGTCAGTTGTCTGCCGAAACCCTGGACGCACTTATGAATAACCACGTACATCGAGAATCATCCGTCCGTGATGCTGCAGTAGTGATCACGACAGGTGTGAGCCCTGTGTATCAGTATCGTTGCTGTGTTGTGGGAAACACTGGCTGTAGTTCAGCCTCACCCAGCTGTGGGTCCCGGCAGCTGCCGCGCCTGCTGAGTCGGCTGCTCTGCAGTACTCGCATGTAAATGCGGAGGCCGCGTGTGGCAGGCGCGCATCGACCTCCGCAGCGCTGGCGCTGGTCGTAGCAATCTCCGCCGGTGGGTGACTGCCAAGCCGTGACTAGAACGCTGAACGTCCCATCTGGCAGTGGCGCAGGCCCTGTCTCCCTAAACCACAAAAATATTCAGCGGCGAAAGGGAGAAATAAGCTGGGACTTCTAGGTCTCAGTAACATTACTCAAGTTGTCTGTTTCCTTGAGCCATTCACAAGACCAATGCTGTCACTAAGTTCGACGGAATGCCAAGTGATGAAGTATTGCAATAAAATGCCTTTGACTGTAAAATACGTCTCAGTGATACAATCGGCCGCTCATCGAAAGATCCTTATCTGAAGACTGGAAAGTAATGCAGGTCAAACCAATACTCAGAAAGGAAACAGGAGTAATCCGCAGAATTACAGACCCCTATCACTAACATCAATTTCAGCAGGATTCTGGATAATGTACTGTGTTCGAATATTACGAGTTATCTCCAAGACAACGATCTATTGACAAGCAGTCAGCACGGATTCACAAAATGTCATGCTTCAGAAATTCAACTAGCTATTAATTCATCTGATATCGGCAAGGGATCTGAAGTTGATTCCAAATTTCTAGATTTTCTGAAGGTTTTGACACCATTCCCCAAAAGTGACTTTGTAAGTAGGCTGTTTATGTTTTCTTATTGGCAACGTTACGTAGCGCTCTGTATGAAAATCACTGGCTGTGCTGTGTGCAGTCTGTGGCTAGTTTGGATTGTTGTCTGCCATTGTAGTGTTGGGCACCGGCAGCTGGATGTGAACAGCGCGTAGCGTTGCGCAGTTGGAGGTGAGCCGCCAGCAGTGGTGGATGTGGGGAGAGAAATGGCGGAGTTTACAAAATTTATAAGACTGGATGTCATGAACTGCTATATATATTATGACTTTTGATGACTATTAAGGTAAATACATTGTTTGTTCTCTATTAAAATCTTTCATTTGCTAACTATGCCTATCAGTAGTTAGTGCCTTCCGTAGTTTGAATCTTTTATTTAGCTGGCAGCAGTGGCGCTCGCTGAGTTGCAGTAGTTCGAGTAACGAAGATTTTTGTGAGGTCAGTGATTTGTGAAAGGTATAGGTTAATGTTAGTCAGGGCCATTCTTTTGTAGGGATTATTGAAAGTCAGATTCCGTTGCGCTAAAAATATTGTGTGTCAGTTTAAGGACAGTCATGTATAATTGTTCTAAGGGGACGTTTCAACTTCTGATCAAATGCGATACAAAGCAACGCCACATTTGTGCTACTGGATTCCTGATATCCTATCAGGAAGGTCACATTTCGTAATAATTGGCGGGAAATCATCAAGTGAGCCAGAAGTTGTTCGTGGAAAGTGTTACAGTCTGTCTGCTGTTCTGATATAGGAAACAACCTATGAAGCCCTCTCAGATTTTTTGCAGATGATGATATCATGTAGTCTAGTGAAGTCATCAGAAGATCAAAACCATTAGAAAAACGGTTTAGACAAGATATCTGCATGGTGCGGAAAGTGGAAACTGATTTTAAATAACGAACAGTTTGAAGTCATCAACATGAGAACTAAGATGAATCTGCTAAATTTCGTCCACAAGATAAATGACACGAATCTAAAGGGTGTCTATTCAAGTAAAAACGTAGGGATAACTCAAGTTTGAACGATGAAATAGATAATGTAGTGGGGCAGGAGAAATAAAGACTGCGTTCTTTGTCAGAACGATTAGAAGATGACAACATATCTGTTAAAAAGATTCCTATCCTACGCTTATCCGTCCTCTTTTGGAGTACTGTTGCACGGTGTAGGATCCGTATTACATAGGATTGTTGGAGGACTTCGAAAAAGACAGGGGACAGGTTGTCCCGTCTACGTCTACGTGATTACTCTACTAGTCACAATAAAGTGACTGGCAGATGGTTCAATGAACCACCTTCATGCCGTCTCTCTACCGTTCCACTCTCGAACGGCACGCGGGAAAAAACGAGTACTTAAATTTTTCCGTGCGAGCCCGGATTCCTCTTATTTGATCATGATGATCATTTTTCCCAATGTAGGTGGGTGCCAACAGAATGTTTTCGCAATCGGAGGAGAAAACTGGTGTTCGAAATGTCATGAGAAGATCCCGTCGCAACGAAAAACGCCTTTGTTTTAATGATTGCCACTCCAATTCACATCTCATGACTGTGACACCATCTCCCCTATTTCGCGATAATACAAAACGAGCTGCCATTCTTTGTATTTTTTCGATGTCATCCGTCAGTCTCACCTGATGCGGATCCCACACCGCAAAGGAATACTCCAGAACAGGGCGGACAAGCGTAGTGTAAGCAGTCTCTTTGGTAGACCTGTTGCAGCTTAAGTGTTCTGCCAATGACTCGCAGTCTTTGGTTTGCTCTACCCACAATATTATCTATGTGATCGTTTCAATGTAGGTTATTTGTAACTGTAATCCCTAAGTATTTAGTTGAATTTACAGCCTTCAGATAAGTGTGACGTACCGCGTAATTGAAATATAGCGGATTTCTTTTAGTACTAATGTGAATAACTTCACACTTTTCTTTATTCAGAGTCATTTGCCACTTTTTGCACCATACAGATATCTTATGTAAATAATTTTTCAAGTCGTTTTGATCATCTGATGACATTACAAGACGGCAAATGACAGCATCATCTGCAAACAATCTAAGACGGCTACTCAGATTGTCTCCTATGTTGTTAATATAGGTCAGGAACAATAGAGGGCCTATAACACTTCCTTGGAGAACGCCGGAATTACTTCTGTTTTACTCGATGACTTTCCGTGACCTTTCTGACAGGAAATCACGAATAAAGTCACACAACTCCGGAGGCACGCAGTTTGGTTAGAAGACGCTTGTGAGGAACGATGTCGAAAGCCTTCTGGAAATCTAAAAATATGGGATCAATTTGACATCCCCTGTCGATAGCACTTATTACTTCATGGGTACAAAGAGCTAGTTGTGTTTCACACGAACGATATTTTCTGAATCCGTGCTGACTATATGTCAATAAATCGTTTTCTTCGAGGTACTTCATAATGTTCGAATACAGTACATGTTCTCAAACGATACTGCAAGTCGACGTTAATGATATAGGCCTGTAATTCAGCGGATTGCTCCTACTTCCCTTTTTGGGTATTGGTGTGACTTGAGCAATTTTCCAGTCTTTATGTACGGATCTTTCTTTGAGCGAGTGGTTGTATATAATTGCTATTTTATCAGCATACTCTGAGAGAAACCTTACTGGTATACAATGTGGACTGGAGGCCGTGCCTTTATTAAGTGATTTAAACTGCTTTGTTACACGGAGGATATCTACTTATATGTTTCTCATCTTGGCAGTTGTTCTTGATTGGAACTGAGGAATATTTACTTTGTCTTCTTTGGTGAAGGAGTTTCGGAAAACGATGTTTAATAACTCTGCTTTAGTGAGACTGTCATCAGTGTCTTCACCGTTGTTATCACGCAGTGAAGGTATTGTTTTAATGATTTCCATACCACCTCGCAGGTGGTATGGAAATCATTAAAACAGAGGCGACAGGAATCTTTCACGAAATTTCCATGCCAACTTTCTCAACCGAATGCGAAAATATTTTTTTGGTGCTTAGCTGCATGGGGAGAAATGATTATCGTAATGTAATAAGAGAATTCGGAACTCGCGCAGAAGGATTTAAGTGTTCTTCTTTCCCGCAAGCTGTTCGAAAGTGGAAAGGTAGTGAAATAGCTTGAAGCTCCTAGTTTAGAATTGCAGAGAAGTCATGCAGCTGTAAATGTAGGCTAATTTGTTGTAAGGGTTTTCGGACTGTAGACCGTCACGAGACAAATTTGAGTAAACTGTGACGTGGGGAGAGAGTTGATACTACAAGACATCTTTCAAGTGCTTAGCAAAGATTTATTACACCGAGAGCGCTCACAACAGCAACGATATCAGATCAGATACTTTCAGCACCTTTGCCGTATCTTTGCGCCACACTGAATCTTTCTCCATCTCCCTCTCCATTCCAGTTGGACCCCCCTGTAACAAATCACCCTGTAACCTGCGTGTTAAGGCGCTGTATTTTATCATCGGCGTAGCTTCTCTCTCTATGCTTTTCTCAGACTTTTCTATTCTTGTTTTCTTCTTTCCACCTCATCTAATATTATTAATCGCTTTCCAAGCATCAGTCAACTTATTCTCCATATTGTTTCCTTCTGCACTGCAGTTATACGTTTGTGTTAGATGTGACTATTCACATTTGACACGAAAGTAATGAGAAAATCGCTTATTGTTTATAAGACTGCCATTCTTCGATTCCATTTATAAATTATTATACATAGTGTTATTACTATTGTTACACACTGCTCTTGTACGTTGCAGATTACGATGGTTACTCACTGTAAATGTCTGGTTAGATATGAGGGAGAATGTGAAGGCCCTGATAATGCCAGGTGAATTAAATGCGTAAATAAATAGAATTAAGATCCCCTTAAGCATGTGAACACATCGTATGTAATAAATGGATCTTCGTTTTGGGGCTGCTATTGCAGGCGGTCTTTATCAGAATGACGACATGAGGACTGTAGAAGCTGTTTTAGATTTTTTATATGGAAATGTATGGATGTTCTGGTATACTGTATTTTCTTAGGGTGATATGTTGAAGTGGGAAGGATGTAGATGTGAATCTTTGATTTATTATCATCAGTGAATGCGATGGTGGTTACCATCGGGACGTTGTGCTGGTCACATGTTATCAGTGACTTCCGAAACTTGTCAGGGCTTCCAGTTGCTTATATTGTGGTATTTACTGAGCGTTTGGGGCAGCTCCGCTAGCACGTTCATCCCGCCGTCATGCAGTTATGGCCAAATAAGTCGGAGAGTCTTAGGCACTGCTCGCGATTCTTCTTGGATGACGCTTTGCTATCTCGACAGTCTTCTTGATTTTCAACGTACTAGTGAGAGGTTGCCTAGCTAATACAGGGGCCTCTTTAAATTATGGACCCGTCACACTTGTCGTTAAGTTCTGCCAACGTTTATTTACAATGTCGACGAAGCTGTGTGTATCGATTGTCCTCTGCAGTACGTGAGTTGTCAGTCTCACTGAAATACAACAGTTCACAATCGTAGATAAAGCTGCATATTTATGGGTTGTGACCTTTGTACACGTGTTCTTTAGTGGAACTCAGCAAGTACCCTACGCGCTTCAGGTATTCTCTGTACCAGTTCTGAATTCTGCCGTATGTTTTCGGGTTATACCAATAAAATTGGGTTTAATCTGACTTGCGTGAGTCTCTTTGCCCCGTATCTGACGTAAGGCTGAGAAATTATGGTTGCGCGTTGCCGTTGCCACGCTGCCTTTTGTCTTGTTTATGTTCTTTTCTTCAGAGTAGCACCTGCAACCGACGTCATTAGTTGTTTATTGGATAATTCTAATCTCTATCTTCTGCTGCAGATTTTATCCTACCGCTAACTCTTGTACCACGGATAGCTTAATAAATGCCCTATAATCCTATCAGTTCTTCTTGTCAATGTTTTTCTCGTGATACTCTCCTCACCTTATCAGTCCACATAATTTTCAGCGTTCTTCTACATCTCCAACACTTCGATTCTCTTCTTTCCTGTTTTCGCACCGTCCATCTTTCACTGCTATGCGACACTGTTATCCAAACGCACATATTTAGAAATTTCTTCCTCAGGTTGAGACCGATGTTTGATACCTGTAGAGTCGATGGTCCAGAAAAGTAATCTTCACCTGTGTAAAGGTGCCTTTACACTTGTTCGAGTGCCGGCCGGTGTGGCCGAACGGTTCTAGGCGCTTCGGTCACAAGTCACAGGTTCGAATCCTGCCTCGGGCATGGATGTGTGTGATGTCCTTAGGTTAGTTAGGTTTAAGTAGTTATACGTTCTAGGGGAATGATGACCTCATATGTTAAGTCCCATAGTGCTCAGAGCCATTTGAACCATTTGAACACTTGTTCGCCTTGTGGCAAGTCACCCTGAGACTCTTACTTGCCCTGCACGAAAGTGTCAACACAGATTTGAGAGGAATCCCTCGCATGCGCATGTTGAGGTAGAAGGATGCACCTACACGCGTGCCTCTACTTGCGTGTGGGAGAAGCACTGTGACATGGTGCCTAGACGCAAGGCCCACGGGTGTAAATGCGGCTCCTGAATCAGTCCGCTTCAAACGCATAATTCCCCTCACTTCTTCTACACCATGATCCCTTATCATGGTCTTAATTTAGTCGGAAATTTCTACTAATATTCGTTGCTTTTATCTTTCCTTGGTTTACTGTCAATACATCTGCAGTCGGCCTCCTCTTTCACTGAGGATAGCAATATCATCACCTACTCATATAATCGATATCGAGCACCCTGAATCTTACTCCCCCCAACTGAACCTCTCGTTTACTTTCTTTGTTGACAGTGAATGAGAAAATCTGCATCACTGACTTACGTCCTTTTTAATCTAAATACTATTGCCTTCGTATTTAGTTCTTGTTTTTCACTCTTGATTCTTGTACATATTATTCCTCTTTCTAAGACCTTATACCCATTTCTTGAGAATTTTGGACGTCTTGCAACATTTTACGTTGTCCAAAACTTTTCTAGCTGTCCTGAGCTTTTGCGATTCTTCCCTTGCACTACGAAGAACGACATAATAACTGCACCTCTGGTACGCTAACAGTTCTTAAAACCAAACTGATGGACATATAACATGTTCTTAATTTTCTTTTATGCTCTTCTCTATATTCCAGCTGCTGCATCTGTGAGGATTGTAGCTTCAAAGGCATATTTCAAATGGTTTTAACTTGCGAACTGGATAATTTACAAAGTTATGAAAGATCCAGAGTCCATAGTATTACTCTCATCATAAGTCGATAAGCCATAAATATAACTTTCCTGTTTTCTGTTAAAACTCCAAGGAATAAAACAGCACATAGTTGTGTGCACAGATTTTGTTTGAAATTATAGTATGGAGAACGAATGTATATAAGAGATGCCCCGGCATCTTAGTTAAAATTTGCTGGACCAAGAATACTGAACCACACATCATCACAGCAGAGCACGGCATTTTTTCTAACAGTCGGTTTAAACAGATGTCCTTCTGAGGGTTTATTAGAGTGCTGTGGAAAAAGCTGAAGTACATTAGACAAGAACATTTAGATATATTTGCTAACAACGTTTCTCCGTTGTAGTATATAACAGCCCACGTAATTCGAAATGTTTGTTAGCGTCTCGTGTAAAAAACATAGTAAATCTTTCAATAACTTTTCACAGTATTGCCAATGACTTCTCCCTGAAAAATATGTAGCGTATGTCCGTCTGAGGGTTTATAAGAGTACCTTGTAACAGAAGTAAAACGACGAATATAATTTGTCTATGTATATATATATTAAATGGGTTAAGAACTTCTCGAGCAGGGTGTTACAAAAAGGTACGGCCAAGCTTTCAGGAAAAATTCCTCACACACAAATAAAGAAAAGATGTTATGTGGACATGTGGCCGGAAACGCTTAATTTCCATGTTAGAACTCATTTTAGTTTCGTCAGTATGTACTGTACTTCCTCGATTCACCGCCAGTTGGTCCAATTGAAGGAAGGTAATGTTGACTTCGGTGCTTGTGTTGACATGCGACTTATTGCTCTTCAGTACTAGCATCAATCACATCAGTACGTAGCATCAACAGGTTAGTGTTCATCACGAACGTGGTTTTGCAGTCAGTGCTATGTTTACAAATGCGGGGTTGGCAGATGCCCATTTGATGTATGGATTAGCACGGGGCAATAGCCGTGGCGCGGTACGTTTGTATCGAGACAGATTTCCAGAACGAAGGTGTCCCGGTAGGAAGACGTTCGAAGAAATTGATCGGCGCCTTAGGGAGCACGGAACATTCCAGCCTATGACTCGCGACTGGGGATGACCTAGAACGACGAGGACACTTGCAATGGACGAGACAATTCTTCGTGCAGTTGATGATAACCCTAACGGCAGCGTCAGGGAAGCTGCTACTGTACAAGGTAACGTTGACCACGTCACTGTATGGAGAGTGACACGGGAGAACCAGTTGTTTCCGTACCATGTAGAGCGCGTGCAGGCACTATCAGCAGCTGATTGGCCTCCACGGGTACACATCTGCGAATGGTTCATCCAACAATGTGTCAATCCTCATTTCAGTGCTAATGTTCTCTTTACGGATGAGGCTTCATTCCAACGTTATCAAATTGTAAATTTTCACAATCAACATGTGTGGGCTGACGAGAATCCGCACGCAATTGTGCAATCACGTCATCAACACAGATTTTCTGTGAACGTTTGGGCAGGCATTGTTGGTGATGTCTTGATTGGGCTCCATGTTCTTCCACCTACGCTCGATGGAGCACGTTATCATGATTTCATACGGGATACACTACCAGTGCTGCTAGAATATGTGCCTTTACAAGTACGACACAACATGTGGTTCATGCACGATGGAGCTCCTGCACTTTTCAGTCGAAGTGTTCGTACGCTTCTCAGCAACAGATTCGGTGACCGATTGATTGATAGAGGCGGACCAATTCCATGGCCTCCACGCTTTCCTGACCTCAACCCTCTTGACTTTCATTTATGGAGGCATTTGAAAGCTCTTGTCTACGCAACCCTGGTACCAAATGTAGAGACTCTTCGTGCTCGTATTGTGGACGGCTGTGATACAATACGCCATTCTCCAGGGCTGCATCATCGCATCAGGGATTCCATGCGACGGAGGGTGGATGCATGTATCCTCGCTAACGGAGAACATTTTGAACATTTCCTGTAACAAAGTGTTTGAAGTCACGCTGGTACGTTCTGTTGCTGTGGGTTTCCATTCCATGATTAATGTGATTTGAAGAGAAGTAATAAAATGAGCTCTAACATGAAAAGTAAGCGTTTCCGGACACATGTCCACATAACATATTTTCTTTCTTTGTGTGCGAGGAATGTTTCCTGAAAGTTTGACCGTACCTTTTTGTAACACCATATACATATATCCAAAAGTTTATTGGACTGTTGTGTAACATTTCGAAGTAAATCGGCCCAAGAATTTTGCGACATTTTTGCTAAAAGCCTTTGCCCTTTATATAGTACACATACATTTCTATACCATATATATCAAAAAAATGTGTAGTCTGTGTCCGCCAGAAATTCTGTTAAAGTGGAAAAATGTAAAGCAAATAGGTCGAGAATTTTGGCAACAACAATAAACTGCGATTTGTGCTTATATAGTAGTATAGATTTATAAGAACCGAGAGGGAACAATAAGACTGGAAGATCAATACTGAAGTGCTCCGGTTAAAAAGCGTGTAATACAGGGATGCGGTATTTCGCCGCTACTGTTCACTCCATACGTCGAAGAAGCAATGATAGAAATAAAAGAAAGGGTCAAGAGTACGGTTGAAATGCACAGGGAAAGGATATTAATGGTAAAATTCGCTGATGATATTCCTATCGACAGTAAAAGTGAAACTGAATTACAGGGTCTGTTGTATGCAACGCACAGTCTAATGAGTACAAAATATGGACATAGTAAACCGGAAAAATACAAAGGTAATGAAATGCAGCAGAAATGAGAACAGCGAGAAACTTAACGTCAGGATTGATGGTCACGAAGTAGAAGAAGTTAAGGAATTCTGCTACCTAGGCAGTAAAATAACCAATGACGGACGGAGCAAAGAGGACATCAAAAGCAGACTAGCGCTGGCAAGAAGGGTATTCCTGGTCAAGAGAAATCTACTAGTATGCAATATAGGCCTTAATTTGAGGAATAAATTTCTGAAAATGTATAGTTGGTGTACAGCATTATATGGTAGTGAAACATGGACTGTGGAAAAGTTGGAACACAGGAGAATCGAAGCGTTTGAGATTTGGTGCTGCAGAACAATGTTGAAAATTCAATGGAGTGATGAGATACAAAATGAGAATCTGCGCCGAATCGGCGAAGAAGGGAACATATGGAATACATTGACAAGAAGAAGGTACAGGATGATAGGATATGTGTTACGACATCAGGGAGTAACCTAAGTAGTACTTGAGGGAACTTTAGAGGGTAAATAGTGTAGGGAAGACAGAGTTAGAGAACCGATAAATAACTGAGGACACAGCTTACAAGTGGTACTCTGAAATGAAGAGGTTATCGGAGGAGAAGGCTGATGGCTTAAGAAAAGTAAGAAACAGTGATGTAACGTATTTTCCTGTTGAAAAATATAAATACTCCGTGTATGACGCATTTCGCATTGGCGCTTTGACGGCTTTACGATAAAATACTTGCTGTTATTATTATTTTTACAAATGTTTACTGCACAGTAATCTGGACGGAATTTTTTTGCGAAGTCAATAAAGGCACTATTCGTGGACGTGTGACACACAGTGTCAATGATTAAAATAAAATGAAACAACTTTCGGGAAGAAATGCATCAATATGCTTGTAACATCAGTACACAGAGCTTGACGAGAGACCTTGCGAACAATCATTAACTGAGAGGATATTTATTTGTTCATGTCCATTTAAAAAAAATGGCTCTGATTACTATGGGACTTAACTTCTGAGATCATCAGTTCCCTAGAACTTAGAACTACTTAAACCTAACTAACCTAAGGACATCACACACATCCATGCCCGAGGCAGGATTCGAACCTGCGACCGTAGCGGTCGCGCGGTTCCAGACTGTACAGCCTAGAAGCGCTCGGCCCCTCCGGCCGGCATGTCCATATCAAAATTTTATTCTTATAACTTCAAATGAGCAACAAGATTCTACATTTAAAAGAGTATATTACCAGACGAAACGTGACCTAGGTAAACATGATCACAGCTGTCAACTATAATGATTACGAAATTACAAGAAGTGGTGCTCCGGATCATTCAATCAGGAGAGGAAATTAGGTTTTAATGACGATACAAATAATTTGCTCACGCATCATACATCTCATCAAACGCACGTAGGGTATTACTTTTCTAGTGAAGAAGAAGACTACTCGAAACTAATAGCTAAATCACTGAAATTCTTGAATACTCTGTAGAAGAATAGTTAACAGACTACGTGAAAATAACACTGAGCTCTCGTAGAAAAGTTGGTGAACATAAGACTTTATTAGGTGTATTGATTTCGTATTACATGTTCTCCTAGTGCTTAGCATACTGCATTTGGAACTGATGCATAAATGTAGTTTGCGAATCACCAACTTAATTACAGTAATATTATGGCTAGAAACTGACGGACGTTGCTAATTACATTCTGGTGCAGCAGTTCAGGCTTCATACGTCGGCGTACCAATTAGATTTTAATCAAGTCACAGAGGACGGGGTGACCAAAATTTATGAGTTTTCCCTATTGGCGTACAGATACGTCGCTGGGCAGATGCATGATGTGATATATTGCGGGTTAGAGATTTTTACTTCATAATACCTTGTCTACACACAGATAATAGTAGAGGAGGGAATACCGACACCTTAAGAGGCTTTTCCTTTTGTTTTGGGATCTGCCACTTACATTGAAAAATTAATGTCACCCTGTGCGACCTAGGTATGTTAGACGCATTGCTGTACCAGAATAGTCGAAAAAATTTAAACAGCTTATTAGCTCCAAAACATTTTCTTAAGTCTTCAATCTGTCGGCCTATCACGGAACACCACACGTCACTTTCACAACAGCCTCAGTTAGGCGAAGAATAGAGTGCACAAGCTCCTTCATGTATGCCATATCCAACTGAAGCCACTCATTCAAAGTTAGCACACGGAGAGCTACAGAATGGCCGCGATGTGGGTTTCAGTCACTGTTATTGATAGTTCCTGACATTTTCTTTCGCATTGAGGTAAGGAGCTTTAGTGGAGCGAGTTGCGGTTGTGTGTCTGAGTATTCGCCAAACCAGTAGCAGCGTGCAGCCCTACGAGCACGGCTGCTGGTGTAACACTAGCTTCGTTATACGTCACTCTTCCGTAACTACCGAACATCAAGTCCTGTCACGGGAAAAGCCACGTACAACACTAGCCTACCGTGACATAAGCTAATGTTACCCTCTGAAAGGACTTCGGAATTTTAGCGCATGTTTCTCTAACGGATTAGGGAATCGGACTGTAATTGTGAATATATTGCAATTAACAGAAAAAAAACTAAACAGATTTTAACTTTGGGGTTTCATGAAATAAGAAAAGTTCATACGAATGAAACAATTAGGCACATTAATGTAGAAATATGTGTTTAATAAAATTAAATGTTACTTACTGAAATTAATTTTATCAATATTTACCTTTTGCATAGCATACTGGATACACACGAATACAAGGCAGTCTAAGTTGTGAGTAGCAGTAGCTAGCATTAATGTACAAACCAGTAGTCAAAGAAAGCAAAATTATTCCCAACACATAATAATAACAGCTACAATCACGATCATTATGTGACTCAGTATTGAGATGATACTGCATGGAGCACTGAACTAAAATTGGACATTGATGGGTTTCTAACTTAACTGACATAAATACCACAAATAAAATTAAATAATAAAACAGTTACACTGTTTATACTCCTATTTATAGCCATGTATCAGATTTCTTTAGTAGCAATAATATTCCAGTTATCTTTATAATACGAGAATATGGTGGGGACCCATAAACTAGTCAAACTCTATGGTTATTTCAGTAGTAAGATTCATTTCAACTAAATTTAATTCTTAGCCTCACTTGGAATTGTTTATGTTTTCATCCTCAAAATCAAATTACCCAACTCTGAGCTCAAATGACCTCAAAAAATCCTTCATGATAGCAGTCAAGGCAAAATTATGTTTCAAATAAGTGTACCTGTGAAGCTGGTATTTTAGACAGCAACATTTACACAGTGTAGCACTGAACTCTTGCAATTTTAATACACAGACATAAATTACTAGTTTGTTTGAAACAGGATACTCGGTTTTCTGAACACTTAGGAGGGGATCCTGCATAGGTACATTATTAGGGTAAAAGATACGGTTCTAAACACATGTTTATACCACTTGGATTATTATTAAATCACTCACACAAATTAACTGGTCCATGCTTTGATACATGTCTGTGTGCAAGAAGTTGGTGGAGTAGTGGCGACATAGTGGTGGCAAGCGACGTGGCGGCTAACTGTACTCACGGCTCTTGATATTTGGATGTTCTTTACAACTTCTTTTTGGCGACGGATTTTTAACGTGTAAGAGTCATTCCTTATTACCGAGAGTACCATACAACAGCCAAATCCACATCCGAGGCAAAATTCATGCAAAACGGCTTCCAAAGGCCTCCCTTGGCACCCTCGATGTGTACCGTGCAACGGCTAGCCACTGACTGCGTACCGTTCTCACCAAGGAGCCGCCCAGTTCGACCGCCAAAACGACCTTTTACATTGCTCCAAGCCAGTTCCGTTGAGGAGGGACTTACCTACATCTTTTACCTTATACAATACATGTGTCCTAAGCATGAACCAGCTTCCGATATGCAATGTTTTCTTTAGAAACATACATATATTATAAAATTTAATTATTTTAAATATTAGTTAGTTTTTTCCATACATACATTACAAACTTTAAATTTCCTGTCACAAATCAGTGACCTCAAGTAACAAAGAACAAACACTTCATAATCACAGATACAGTTACATAGTATAAACTTACTTCCAATCGATATAGGTGTTACACTGGTGCCGCCCGCGGTGGCCGAGCGGTTCTAGTCGCTACAGTCTGGAACCGCGCAGCCGCTACGGTCGCAGGTTCGAATCCTGCTTCGGGTATGGGTGTGTGTGATGTCCTTAGGTTAGTTAGGTTTAAGTAGTTCTATGTGCTAGCGAACTGATGACCACAGAAGTTAAGTCCCATAGTGCTCAGAGCCATTTGAACCATTTGTTACACTGGCATGTTGGACATAGAGAATGCCCACTGCCTACTCACGACAAAGACGATTAAAGGAAGGGTACACCCGGTAACAGAGAATGTTGAAACTAGCAGCAGGAATTCCTGTCAAGTTTGAAACCGAATGTCACTGACAAGGCGTAATACAGCTCTCCCGTCCCCGTCAGTAGGACCACTGTTCTTACTCCGCTCGACATGGATGCAAGTGGTGCACCGTTCCTGGTAGACGCGTTCAGCAGTCAACGATGATACACAAACAAATCGGTTCTACATTAGAGACAGCGCTCTAGAGTGACGATTGTGCACTTCTAAGGGAGTCACTAACGATTTACCCGGTGGGTTTATATAACTCCAGTACCCTCTACATAACTCAAGTAGGAGACGTGATAATGTATTTCAGAAATGTCATGTCTTACTGTTTCGGTCTTCTACAGCATTTTTAGGTCGAATAGCTTATAGTGTCATTGCCTAATTTGTAAGAAATTATGTACTCTGGATCTAATGCTGATAGTCAAGATTTGCAGTTTTGAAACAATGTCAGACTGCGAATAATGTTGGCCTATGTTTCATTTACTGCATTGAAGGATATTACTTTACCGAGGAAAAGTCCTAGACTTATTTTATGTACGAGGTCTGTTCAAAAAGTTTTGGAACTCAGTCCACAAAACTTTTCTACGCTTTACTTTTATTTTTTGTGCATGGTGTGCTTCGAAATACTCTCCTCCACAACTGATACACAGCTCCGAACGCCATTGTTCCTTCCGGAAGCAGTCCTGGTACGCCTCTTGCTGCATCGCGCGAAGAACCGTCCGCCAATTTTCTTTTATCTTGTCTATCGATGCAAATCTTCGTACTTTCATCGGGGTTTTCAACTTAGGGAATAAAAAGAATGTTCGTAGGGCCAGGTCTGGAGAGTACGGAGGACGAGGCACCGCCGTAATTTCTTGTGCAATAGTCACGCAACAACAGGCATGAAGGTGTGGGTGCGTTATCGTGACACAAGAACCGTGAATTGTCTCGCTACATTTGGGGCCGTTTCCTTCTCTCGTCATCCAACTGAAATGTTATATTTTTCTGCTATCTCTCGGGCAGTCGGTCTTCGAGTGGCAGGCACAGTTTCGTTGATGCTCCTGGTATAAGCAAGGTCGGTAGACGTCTAAGGGCGTCTTGAACGAGAGTCATCTTTAGCTTCCGTCCGGCAATTTTTAAACAGTGTGAACTGTTCATAACACCGTGTACGGCTTAAGTACTCATTACCGTAGGCGTCCTGAACCATTTGGTATGTCTCTGTAAAGATTTTTTTGAGTTTCACTCAAAATTTAATGCAAACTTGTTGCCCCTTTAACTCTGCCACGTCGAATTTGCAAACTATGCGACACAACGTTCTGCTCGATACAGCACTGAACAATAATTAACAGACAAACAACAATGAAGCCGGTCGGCGTGGCCGAGCGGTTCTAGACGCTTCAGTCTGGAACCGCACGACCGCTGCGGTCGCAGGTTCGAATCCAGCATCGGACGTGGATGTGTGTGATGTCTTTAGGTTAGTTAGGTTTAAGTAGTTCTAAGTTCTAGGGGACTGATGACCTCAGATGTTAAGTTCCATAGTGCTCAGAGCAATTTGAACCATACTGAACAACAATGAAACTCCCGGTAGTTACACGTTAAACACAGGCCAACCACATTTTGCTCAAACACACTATTGGCTCGAAATTTCGATTGTTCCAGAATTTCTTGAACAGACCATACGTAATTTCCATCATAAGTAGTATTATCGGGAACATATTTTCCCCATTACTATATTACTTTACAAGACTGGTAGATACCCATTATTATTATTATTATTATTATGTTAGATAAATATGATATACTCTATATTATTTGTACAATATGCAATAATGATAATATTAGTAATAATATTAGTAATAATAAGGAGAATGTGTAGTTGATTTAAGTTATTCTGGACAGCTTTGATGAATGTTAAATACTGCATTATACACAGACGAGCTAAAGAAACTGGTAAACCAAAAAATGGTTCAAATGATTCTGAGCACTATGGGACTTAACATCTATGGTCATCAATCCCCTAGAACTTAGAACTACTTAAACCTAACTAACCTAAGGACATTACACAACACCCAGTCATCACGAGGCAGAGAGAATCCCTCACCCCGCCGGGAATCGAGCAAGGGAACCCGGGCGTGGGAAGCGAGAACGCTACCACACGACCACGAGCTGCGGACAAACTGGTACGCCTGCCTAAAATCGTGTAGAGACCCCGCGAGCACGCATAAGTGCAGCAACAAAATGTGTCATGCACTCGACTAATGTCTGAAGTAGTGGTGGAGGGAACTGACACCATGCATTCAGCAGGGCTGTCCATAAAGAGAAGGTGGAGATCTCTTCTGAACAGCACGTTGCTAGGCATCCCAGATATGCTCAATAATATTCATTTCTGGTAAGTTTGGTGGCCAGCAGAAGCGTTTACACTCAGAAGAGTGTTCCTGGATCCACAATGTAGCAATTCTGGACGTGTGGGGCGTCGCATTGTCCTTCTGGAATTGCCCAAGTCCATCGGAATGCACAATGGACATGAATGGATGCAGGTGATCAGATACGACGCTTACGTACGTGCCACCCATCAGAGTCGTATCTAGAGTCCCATATCACACCAACTGCACACGCTGCACGCCACTACAGAGTCTCCACCAGCTTGAACAGTCCCCCGATGACATGTAGTGTCCCTGAATTCATGAGGTTGTCTCCATACCCGTACACCTCCATCCACTAGATACAATTTGAAACGAGACTCGTCCGACCAGGCAACATGTGGCCAGTCATCGACAGTCCAACATTGGCTTTGACGGGCCCAGGCGAGGCGTAAGGCTTTGTGTTGTGCAGTCATCAAGGCTACACGAATGGGCCTTCGGATACGGAAGCCCACATCGATGACGTTTCGTTGGATGGTTCGCACGCTGACACTTGTTGGTGGCCCAGGACTGAAATCTGCAGCAATCTGCTGAAGAGCTGCACTTCTGTCACGTTCAACGATTCTCTTCAGTCGTCGTTAGTCTTGTTCTTGCATGTTCTTTTTCCGGCCGCAGCGATGTCAGAGATTTGATGTTTTGCCGGATTTCTAATATTCGCGGTCTACCCATAGAATGGTCGTAAGGGAAAATCCTCACTTCATCACTAACTTGGAATGCTGTGTCCCATCGCACATATGCCGTCTGTAACACCACGTCTCACTTAAATCATGATAACCTACTATTGTAGCAGCGGTAACCAATCTAACAATTCCGCCAGACACTTGTTGTCTCATATAGGCCTTGGCGACAGCAGCGCGTATTCCGCCTGTTAACATATCTCTGTGTCTGAATACTCAAGCCTATACCAGTTTGCTCCATTAAGTTTCGGGAATGCAGCCGCATAAATTCTGCTTCTTCTTCTAATATTTCGGCTGTATATCTTTCAGCCATCTTCAGAGAGAGCCGTACGACTGACGCTCCAGCGCTCGCTCCATCCTTTTAAACTCGCGGACCGCGCCACTGCGCATGCGGCCACAGATGAACAAGGCGCCAGTGATGTTGATCGGCGGCAAAGACGTAACATATGCATGAGTTACGTCTGTGGCTGCGCATTCGATCCATGCTGGGAGATCGATGTATTACTGGGAGCTGAACTGTAGCGACGTCTTTGTAAGTTCAATATTGAAAGTGCCGGATTCCATGATTTATCTAATGTGAAACCGCTGTCTCTATTAATTAAATTCTTCGCCAAGCGGATTTCAATGGCCTCTTTTACTACGGAGTCCCAGAAAGATGAAACAGAAGTCAGAATTTCGACATTTTCATATACCATAGAGTGACCAGAATCAATACAATGCTCTGCCACAGCCGATTTACTGGGTTGTAAGAGCCGAGTGTACCTGCGATGTTCCGTACACCTCTCTTGGACTGTACGATTCGTTTGTCCGATATATGAAAGGCCACATTCACATGGTATCTTGTAAATTCCAGGTTTGCGGAGTAGTAAGTCATCTTTAACGGAGCCCAGGAGTGCAGCCGTCTTCGCCGGTGGACGAAAAATCACTTTTACTTTATGTTTAGTGAGGATCCGTCCTATTTACCAGTTTCTTTGGCACTTCAGTGTATAATACATAGCTGTAGTACTTTTTTTTCATTAAAGACGTAGATGTTACTCTTGAATCCCTCCGTCTTCGGGTCCAGAAATGTATTCAGCTATGCATTGCACAATTGCAATGCCCAATGAAACGCTTAAAATGTGGACAGGTACCAACAGCCAACTGAACCCATTCCTAGAACATCTACGATCACAACACAAAAACATACAGTTCACCATGGAAATAGGGGAAAAGTCGATCAGCTTTTTAGACCTTAACATAGATATCACCTCAGATTCACTTACTTTCAAAATTTCCAGAAAACTCATAACACCAGACTCAGAATACCCTCATGTTCACAACACCCAATAACACACAAACATGCAGCCTTCCATTCCATAATGCATCGCTTCACATCCATATCAATGTGAAAATAAAATTTCCAAACAGAAGTACACAACATTAAATATATTGCATATAACATGAAATTTATTAATGCGCAATTTTTCTAACAACAAAATGTAACCCTCAAAGAACACATCGCTCTTGTACGACCAACAATTAGTGTCCAGTGTAGCTGTTCACAACAAATACCAAAAAATTGTAATTTTGTAATAATGTGTATTCTAAATAATCTAATTGTTGTCATACATGGTACTTACGAATCATAAAATGAGATTTATTATGTTAAAAAACAGTTTTCCAGAACAAAAAGTCAAAAGACCCGTTTGATAATTCCAAAGACAACATCACAACTAAAGATTGTATGTAAGTGCGTTGAATCTTAGTCCAGAATGTTTGGTCCGTAAGAACACAAGCTCCTTGTAATCAATAGCCAGTGGTTATCTGAAGATGGCCAAATATGCCAGAAACTAGTTCATACAAATATAAACCAGTAGAACAAAATACCGCCTAAGTGTTATTCAACCCATAATATGGAAACGTTCTATCAAGAGGTGACGGAAGCATCCATAAATAAGCTTAAAATGTTCCATTCTTATATGAGCACCAACGATTGTGAATTTAATGGTGAACAGGTGTATGACAAGAGCTCTGAGTTTTTTCTGAACAGTTTTCCGCTACACCCCATACAATGGATGAGTGTTTCCATAGGCGTATACACCAACAGATAGGAAGCCGTTTTTGTCTCAGTTCTGCCAGCGGAGGAAATATCTTTTAGCCATTTAAGGCATTTTCAGTCTTCATTATGCAGCACGAGGACAGTTTAATTGCGCCTCGTAAAAGCAATCCTTATTATTGCTTTCAGCGCCCATTAGGCTGTTATCAAGTTTAATGGTACCCATTAATCACTTAGGGAAGGGAGAAAGAAGAAATGACACCATGGTCTTTGGGTGTATAGCACTAGGGAGGACTGGATAATGCCGGGATATCGTATGCGTCATTGGTTTCTGTATAACAATTCTCGATATGTGAGTCATGATAAGTCGGATGGGAATTCTCGACACAATTCTCACGTACAGCAATCCCACCTTCTAACTAATGAATCACTTCGTTTGTTACTTGTAGGCCGTAGTCTAAATGGTAGCCATGCTATTTCAGCGGCGATAGTAGCAGCGTTATTACCTAAGTGACTGCCATTAGAACTTAAAAATAGTGCCTGATTACAAGGTTGTACTTGCTGTTTTTGCAACGCTCAGTTTTGTTGGTACTGTGCAAAACTGATTTAGTGGGTCAGTGCAACAAGCAAAACGGATTTAAAAAATCCCCACTAAACTTACTTGAAAACTAGTAATCACACACAAAAAAGGGCAGTCAAGAATTCGGCTCGCCAGTCGTGCCCTGGAACTATAGCCATAGTGCTGAGCCGCACTGCACATTTTCCCTACAGCCACGCTACTCTGAGCGTGAAGATGGGAAGAGAGGGAAACTACGAACGTGCCGCATTTAAATGGCGATGCAGTCGCACTGCGTAAGACTTGGTTTTATAGTTCACATTTCTTAACAAGGTACATAAGAAACAAAACAATTTGTCGGTATCATTTCATTATTTTTAGCACTCTGACGTCATTATATAATTCTTACTTGGTACAGACTCTCGGCATACGAACAGACACAGGTAATTTCATAGGTTTTCGCACTCAGATTGTCACGTAATCGTGACTTATTTAGTTTCATAATCGAAAACAGGTTTTTCACAGGCATATATGCTGATAGAAACATTGTAGAAATTTTTGCAACCTCATCCTGGAAACTTGGAAATCTGCCTGAGTAAAACAACGTATACATCCTGGACAGTTTTAATATATAAGGATTTGTCTTTAAAACGGAAATTACTCTGCATATCAATCAGTCACATCTGCACATGCTCAGGGGCACTTTCAACTGAAATGGCAAACGGCCTCGAAAACAGCTAGAAAACATATAAGACTGGCAGCGTCCTCAAAACGTTAAGAAAACAACCATTGCAATTATTTCAAGGCTAGAATGAATTCTCAAAACCTCGCTTCTTCCTTAACGTCAGTGACTTTACGTAAATGGACTGAGTTTGTCAGAATTTGTGCCTTCTGCAATGCGATTTGCTTTTTAAATGCGTCCCCATAAAATCATAAATAAGTTATTTGTCACCTTGCAATGTCCTAATGTTTGCAGTCACAGTCAAGTTCACTTAAAATGCAAGGACTTCAGTCCATTCTGGATGTTCTGATTTTCAGTACGTAGAGCTAAAGCCAAACAACAGCCATATTTCAATCACTTCTTATTTATTTTTCTTATGCTACATTTCAGCATCTCACTGGTGCCATCATCAGGCATCTCTATATTATAACGTCATCAAGCAGACAATATACGGTACGTCTAGTGTACATCACAAAATAGCAGCAGAGATACAAAGCGAGATCGGCAAAGGTCGCTACACTGTACAAAATGTACCATTAAGAGACATAAGGAGTTAAATGTGCAGACAGACTACACTATAACAGAACATGTTGGGCCGGGCGAAGTGGCCGAGCGGTTCTAGGCGCTACAGTCTGGAGCCGCGCGACCGCTACGGTCGCAGGTTCGAATCCTGCCTCGGGCATGGATGTGTGTGATGTCCTTAGGTTAGTTAGGTTTAAGTAGTTCTAAGTTCTAGAGGATTGATGACCTCAGCAGTTAAGTCCCATAGTGCTCAGAGCCCTTTGAACCATTTGAACATGTTGGGCATATTGGTTGGCATCAATAAACTAACACATTACACATATAAGACATCTAATAGAAACTATAGAAAATATTAGATGTGACATAACGAAACAAATACATCAAATGATCACAAATTACCATACGTACTAGCAGAGTGGTGCATTTTATTAAACGGAATGTGAGGCACAGTCAAGTTAATACATGTAAAGAAAGTAACAGCTTATGAAATATAGTAGCGTGGTGCTACTTACCAATCACCCATTTATTATGCGCCACTCATGAAAATAACTGAAATAGCAGTGATGACATAAATGAAAACGTATTCACTGGTTAACCCAGTAGTCCTGATATTAGTATGCGAGGGACGGTATAGAACGAATTAGTGCGGAGGAACTCATAAATGTGAGTGGCATAAAACTTGATGCTAGACCAAAAGTTATTCGCTGAACATACCTTTAGCGTCGAGTAAGGGTGAGCTAACGAGAAGGTCCAGTCATTATATCAGACAGAGAGGGAAATCGCCTAAAACACCTTGTTACAGAGTTGTAAGAAGATCGTGTAATTACCGTTTCTCTTACGAAATACAAAGTGTCATACAAATGACGTTCTGTAGAAACAACGATGAAAACGAATCCAAGAGAAATTTAAGCTGCACTTAACAGAATGGAGATGTGAGGAAGGGAACGGTAAAGGACAGTAGTGGGAGGATGGGGGGGGGGGGGGGAGTGGGATGGAGGGCTATAAAAGAAACAACAAAAGCATACAAGTTAAACGCCAACTATTGCAGGACAATGATAGTACAAAAAGAAACCACGAATGTGAGCATAAAGAGGAAAGTTATCGAATACGAACAGAATACCTATCCAGAGTAAATACTAAACCTAAACAATCAAGACTAACATAAACACACCCTGCTGATCACGTTATATCAGTGTAAAAAGAAAAGCGTTTCATTTGGCACAAAACCTACCATAGAATGAAAATGTCTCCTAAAATTCATAGAAGTTCCTTAGTGACGATAAGCTCAGAGGATTAAAAAGAAAGGTAAGTACTGAAGATGCACGGGACTGCGTACACCACGAGTCTATAAGGCAGACGGCAACATTTTTAACAAGCAACACGACGTAACAATTCCCAATACAAAAATAACCACGTAGAACTCCTCGACCACCATCAATGCAAAACTCTAGACGTCATAACACCAGCAGTATGGTAAATATAACGTCATAGAAGCCTTCCATATGGTGTATGGAGGGATAAAAGTTATGCTGCCATTAAATACACCGTATAACTTATATCGTACACCATAAGACGGAGTCAGCGATAGCGAATACCCTCTCTATTACTTGAGGTACACGTCAATACTTAAATGAAACACGCAGAGGAATGACGTGCGTATTTAATTACTACATCGATCAAGGTAATAGATAAGAAGCTCACTGTCCTAATCAAAAGGACTATTCCATAGTTGAATGAATACAATTACTACATCGATGAAGATAATCGATATGCCTATTCCGTACTTGAATGAGTACAAAACACTGATAAAATATAAAAAAAACTGTCAAGGAGTGAGATTGAGTGCGACATTCCAGTATTTAAGGCATAGTTAATAATATTCAGGAAGTTAAAAAAATTATCAAAGGTTATACAAGATGTACATAAACAACCAAATACCTTACACGGAATCAAATCACTAAAATCCTACTTCATCACATTACACACGACTGAGATTCAAAACCATAAAGCCCACATTAAAGGAAAAGAATAGGTAAACGAATCCAAATGTTCAAAAAATGTAAGGAACTGGGTCGAGAGAAAAGTACACTAATTGGGGTAAGAAACAAGTTAAACATTAAGAAACTAGGAAATCAAGTAAATTACGACTCGTAAAACCCACAAGACAACTTCAATCAAAAAATGACTATATTGTCTACACATGACTGCAGTGGCAAGACATAAAATTACAGTAAGCCAGGAACATCATCAGTCGGTAGCATTATGCTGAAGACCAAAGTCGCACATCGGGAACTATACAATGTACTATTCACTATGCAGGTGAAGGGCAAGGTATACCGTAGTCACTATACCGTAGTCACGATGGCCACGCGATAAAGCCTGGTAACACAGAAATATCAGTCGTTAGCAGAAGTGGCGAAATAAGACACAATAAAGTGTAGCAAAGTCAAACACCATATGAAGACATAGTTTGTTGAGCCATTAGAACATGATGGCCAGCCCGTGAAGAGTGCCTAAGAGAAACTTGTTAACATTGGTTCAGTGATTTGAAGAAATTAAACCGACATAATTTACCTGTGGGTGAGGAGAAAGACCAGTTCGCAATGTAACCGGAGTTAATCACTGGATTGAACAAGCAAACGTAAAATACACTAACAACACGAAAAATTGCTCACAACAACACATAAGGGAGGGTATTCTAACTACAAACTGGACACAGTGGTACACTAGTTCAAGTACACAAGAGATGAAGTGCTGTAGAGCACAATCGACGCTAAAATCAGGTCGCCAACGAAAGTCGTAAGAACGTCATGAGGAAACTGACAATTTCTTTTAACAGATGTACTGAGATGAAAAAGAGGGACCTATAACCTAAACCATCCACAACAACAAACAGTAAATATAAAAAAAATGTGAACAAAAGACCGTTACTTATCACATAACACTACAACATGGAACCATCGTATTGAGGAAGGTTGCACAAAAGTCGTACGTTCCACAAAGGTGGTTTCTTTTTAAAAACATCCCCGTCAAATAGAAAATAAATTGAAACTTCCTGGCAGATTGAAACTGTGTGCCGGACCGAGACTCGAACTCGGGACCTTTGCCTTTCGGGGGCAAGTGCTCTACCAACTTTTTTTTTTTAATATAATTTTGTTCGTTTTCGTTCGTTGATCTGCTCGGGGCGGACGTCGTAAGACACCCGATTAAGTTCGTTGTTGATCGATTAACTCAGTTTTTTTATTACAGAGGGCAGCTAACCCTCTGACCGAACACGCTGAGCTACCGTGCCGGCCACATAAAAGATGGTATTCACCAATTGAGCTACCCAAGCACGACTCCCGCCCCGTCCTCACAGCTTTACTTCTGCCAGCACCTCGTCTCCAACCTTCCAAACTTTACAAAAGAATAAATTGTTTCTCACCTTGCAGTGTCTTACAGTGGGCAGTGTGCTATCGAGTCCACTTACTCTACCAAGTGTGGATTCTGTTCTGGGTGTCCTAATTTTCGTTACTGCTTACTTTTCTTATTCATGAATTCAACAATAGTGGGTTTCAAATCGAAAAGTAGTTCCAGGCATGTTCCTTGACTAAACCAACGTACTTTGGAGTGATATATGTCCTCTGCATTCTTTCCTTTTAGTTCCATTCAAAACTGTTGGCACTGACAGTGGAATAATGCATGCGACATCAGAAATTTTACTATTCATACCTCGAGTTTATCACGTTGTCCGTGCTTCTTCATTTACGGAAGAATGAATCTTGTCTGTCGATCGTTGTAATTGTTCTCTCTTTAACTGTCAACAAAATTTTTAAACTATTTCTGCGTGGTATTGTAATGCTGTTTCGTAGCATATTTGCAGTAGGTGTCGATCATGTGATTGCATAATACATACAGAACACTGTCGTCCCATTCTAGCGACACTCCCATTCACTTTGTGACGATAGATCACTAAAAATAGCCACAATAAGTCTGTGAACTTTCTGCAAACCATGAAGAAACAGCAAAGGGTAAATGGTCCTGACACCATGAATCCACCGAAATGAAGAGAGTTGTGCCGACCGAAAAACGCCACGCCACAGTATAAATGAAGTGTCACGCTATGACGGGTACTTCCAAGAAGGAGCTATCAAAGCAGATACAGGCCGAACATTGGCCTGTACACGGTCCTCATTCCTCGCACTCCTGTGTTTTGACACGCCAGCCTATAACCGCTGTCCACTGTGACTTTAAATGCTGCCTGGTGGTGCTGCACGCACGTGATGCACTAAGGGAAATATGCACAGCTAAGTGGATCAAAGGCGAAAGGGGTATCGTTATAGCGAAGATATGGGCCGCAAATGGGGATCTCCACTTGTAGCCTCCTCCTTCCTAATCGGCCTGCTGGATTGTGATATAACTGACCGTGATCGCATATGCATAATGAAATTTTATAGTGAGTAAGGCTAACGTTACCGAAGGAAAATAACGCCCATTACTCGGAGGAAGTGTACAACAGACGGGTCTGAAGGAAGAAACTATTCTAAACTTAAGCTAAATGAAGATAATATTGAAATGGCTGGAATATAGTGCTATCGCTCGCAAACTGCACAAGTGGGCAAGGTTTACCACGAAATTTACTGATAATACAAAGAAAACACTGATTACCTAAACAGGGGATAATTAAACGGTCGCCACCCCACTAGGGCAATGAATCTCCAGAATCTTAAGAAAGGTGTTGGCAAAGAAATTTAAGCAATAATCACTGGCGTGGCAACAGAAGGTTGTCAAGCTTTTCCACAGCATAACAGTTCACGATAAGGTAAATGAATCAGAAAGCAGTGATTTTGCAGTAACTTATTCTTAAATACTAAATTTTAAGTAAAATTAAGTTACTGATTAAATAAATGACTGGCTCAACTTAATCTTTATTATGTAAAAAATGACTTTCAGTAACCTCAGCGTAACGTAATGCAAAAATCAGAAGAAGGCAAGCAATTTACATTTGATTATTGAAAGCTTGAAGTGATTTTACTTTAAACAAATCAGCAACTAATTTCATTTTTAAAACAAAAACAATAAGATACATACTAAACCAGTAGGAGTCACTCGCTAAGCTACATACAGAATAAATGAAATGTGCACTCTTAATTTCTGCTGTATTTTTCGTTATTAGTTTTTCCAGTGTAATTTTACGATACTTTGAGTAAACGGAGTTAGTACGCAGAACTGCAAATTATTTAAGTGTCTGTCATGCAATACATGAATGAACAGTTATTGAGGCAGAAAAATTAGACTTAAACTGGTCATTAGCAAACAAGCAAGTCTGGGAGTAAATAGTTAATCAATTTTTATATATTAACGACACTCGGTGATTGCATGGAAAGGAAAAGGGACCCTTCTTGGTAATAATGAGGACAATGACAACACAAGTACCTTACAAGTTTTGACTATTTCAAGTTATTATTAAAGTTAGTCATACCTTGCGAAAGAAATGTAGCTGGCAATAGCCTCTACTTTCCTATGTGTGTCAATTAACAGTCTCAAAATATTGTAGCTGTGCAGACGACAAAGAATGTAACCGACGACAAAGCTGAGCTGCCGCTGTTGTTGCTGCTGCTCCAGTTTTAGAACCCCGAGTCGATCCGGAGCCACGGATAATTACGGGACAGGCAACAGTTGGAATTGCAGCTTCTTCCGCCTGTCCACTCCTAGTGTGCTCTCAATTCTAGAGGGTTAACGAATCAGGTGCGTCGACACTGGCGCGAGCATAACAGCACACCGCGTCTGCGGGAGCGCCCAACAAACGCTTCAGCATTCTGTCCTCATTCATACTACTCTGCTTCCCCTCTGCTCGCAACGCGACGGAGACTCTCCATACGCATAGACATACAACGGCACAGTTACTACCATTTCGTCACTGCTAGCGAAACATTTAAATAAAGTACCCTATTACGCGGCAATTTGCAATATTTTCGTTATAATTACAATCACTTGTATACAGTCAGAAATAAATACTCTATTACATCGATTACTTATTATAGTTTCTGTAATACAGCTTACAGATTCAGAATCAGAAGTACAGTATAAGTTATCAATGGATATTAAACAGGGAAAATTTTGATTGGTGCAGAAAAAAATTGATCTGTATTTTCGGTGTTTCACACCAACGTAAGTGACTTTGACAAATGACAGATTAGTGCGTCCTGACGTCTGGGAATGGGTATGTCACAAACGGCGGAGCTGTTCGTTTGTTGGCATGCTACTGTCGTGAGTATCTATGGGAAGTCGTGGAAGGACGGTGAAACCACAAGTACATTACAAGGTGTTGCGTGGCCATACCTCGTCACAGAAAGTGGAGGTCGCGCTAGAGTACGATAGGCCGCTGTCTGTAGCGGACTTGTCACCATTCAGCGAACATTGTTGGCTTCACAATAGACGACCTCGGTCTCCCACGCAGCCCAACGTCTGTTAAAATTGCAATAGGTACAGCATCATCGGGATTGTATTGTGCATCAAAGGAAATACATCAACTAGTCACATGAATCTTGTTGTATACCATGCCGACGTCCGCGTCGAGATATGTCATCATTAAAGCGCACGGCTGCTCGAAGCAGCATCGCACCGTGGATGTGGCACTAGAGGGGATAGTACTTATATTATCCCAGGAGGGACATTCACCTGCGGTCCCATGGGACCTGTGGTGGTGATCGAAGGGAACACGACAGACGTGGACTACGTAGCCCTTCGTGCTTGATGTCTTCACAGACGATAATGACATGTTTCAGCCGGATACCTGTCCGCGCCACAAGGCCATAATCATGCTACAATATTTTCGCAGGCATGGTAGTGAATTAATGCGTATGTCTTGGCCACCAAATTCGCTTGCTCTGAAGACGACGGAACACTTCTAGGACACTATCGAGCGCCTGTTCCATAACCAAAATGCATCGGACCGTAGTTTTTGGGAAATGCGTGACCTGTGGGTGAATATCTGTCGCCAAGTGCAAGAAACATACCAAGGACCTGTGGAATCCACGCCACCCAGAATCTCTGCCGTTTTACGTTCCAAAGGTGCAGCAACACACTGCTAGAATAGCTCGCACAATCATATACAGAGTGACTTTCCACCGTGTACAAACTCTACGGATTGATTCAAGAGAGGATACGGAACAAAACAGAGCTAATGAACTTTTGTGCGGAAATACATAGTCTCCTTGCTAGAGACCATTTATTCAGTCATACTTTGTTACAGAGACTGGGCACGGTTACAGTATGTGTTTCCATGTGCCTCAACGCATGCGTATACGCGCCGCAGCATGTTTTGTCTCACACGTTCACACCTGCCAGGCTGCGTCCGTACAGTGTCAAAGGCAGCATGAATGTGCTGCACCGGTGACCACCAATTGAAGTGGTCTGTACATACACGATACATTTGTGATGACCCCATATCCAGAAATCGTATGGATTGAGATCCGATGGACGAGCAGGCCATGCTACTGGACTCCCTCGACCGATTGAGCGACCAGGGAACACACAATTGAGATGCGTCCGGACCTTAACGGTGAAGTGAGCTAGAGTATCATCATGTAGAAACCACATAACCCTTCGAATCATCAATGGCACTTCTTCCAGCAGGGCAGGCAAAGTCACCCGCCAGAAACGCCGATAGTTCTGGTCTGTTAGGCGACGTGGAAGGAAGACCGGTCCCTGATACGTGGTACTTACTGGAATTAAGGAATACATGGAAGGGAGGACCCGCCAATATAACTTTCTTTTCACTCAACCTGTTTACTTTTTACCTATATATAAACTGTGGTTTACAGATAATCTAAGCATTTTACCATAAAATTTTCTTTAAGAAAATGAGCAAATTTGCAAAATTCTTTTGACCTTAAACCCCAAGTTGAATAAGCTTTTAATCTTTGCAAAAGAAATCTGAAGTGCTGTATTGCCAAAAACACCAAACAATATGACAATGATTACATGACCGCCGGACCCGCAGCACGCCCGTTATCGGGTGAAACAGCGGTGTTTACTACCGCGCTGTTGCCCTTCTGCAACACGTGAAAACTATATAAGCACCATTAATGACAAGAGTGATTCAATTATTCAAAACAGATGACTTAACTTTTAATCTGAAAGCTGTACGTATAAAGATTCGGGGTTAAGATGCGGACCTGTGTTTAAAGGTTAAACAGATTAGCAAACAATATGACAATGATAAGGCTTGCCGCGCGGGATTAGCCGAGCGGTCCCAGGCTCTGGTCCCGGTGGAGGTTCGAGTCCTCCCTCGGGCATGGCTGTGTGTGCTTGTCCTTAGGATACTTTAGGTTAAGTAGTGTGTAAGCTTAGGGACTGACGGCCTTAGCAGTTAAGTCCTATAAGAATTCACATACATTTGAACATTTTGAATGATAACCTCTTAATTTGAATCGGCAACCAACCCGTCCCTTCTGACAATTTTATTTTGACTAAAGCCCTGGTGACAGTTGGCTGTTAATGTTCTAAAATTTAAATTGTGAGTTATTAAGACCGCTTTGAAGGAACGTCTTGTGAACACTTATCACAAGAGAAATCACTCGGCGGAACCGCAAGATCCAGCTAAAATACGCCAATAATGACTCGGTCTTACAAACACAGCAGCGAACAGCTTAGGACAACACGTTGTTCGTATTGTAACTAATGACTGAGAAATGCAATTACAATCAAATGATTGAACCGGTTAACAGCTAAATCTAAACACAAGGTCCCTCTTTTGTTTAACGGCAACCTGTGCCTTAGTAAAATTGTTCCAGCTGTGCCGGCCGAAGTGGCCGTGCGGTTAAAGGCGCTGCAGTCTGGAACCGCAAGACCGCTACGGTCGCAGGTTCGAATCCTGCCTCGGGCATGGATGTTTGTGATGTCCTTAGGTTAATTAGGTTTAACTAGTTCTAAGTTCTAGGGGACTAATGACCACGGCAGTTGAGTCCCATAGTGCTCAGAGCCATTTTTTTGTTCCAGCTGTATTTACGATGAAGAGCTGATTAATTAGAACATCAATGACCGGGTACAAACCAGAAAGGAAAGGGAATATAATAGCGGGACAAATTTTCAGACGACAGCTGGTGTCTAGATACAATACTACAGCCTATATTTACGACCAAAGAGCCGACCGAGTGAAACCCTGAGGTTCGGGTACAAACCAGAAAATAATAAGGAGGGCAGGTAGACAGTGAAACAAATGACCACGAGGATTACAGAATGTTACTCCCCTTTGTCAGCAAGCAATTCCATGGATCCATGGGGTCTGCAGCTCGTGGTCTAGTGGCTAGCGTTGCTGCCTCTGGATCACAGGGTCCCGGCTTCGATTCCCAGCTGGGTTGGGGATTTTCTGTGCCTGGGGATTGGGTGTTTGTCTTGTCCCCATCATTTCATCATCATCATCATTCGTGACAGTGGCTAAATTGGAATGAGTAAAGAACTTGAACTGTGTGAAAAATTGGGGCTTTTTATGGGCCCTGACGACCTCGCAGCTCAGCGCCCAACAAAACCAAACTTCATCATAATCGATCCACGGTGCGTCGCAGCGGTTTCTGAGTGGCGTCGATGAAAGCCAAGTAGAAGAGGGCAGCCAGACCACGAGCGGTCGTCCGACACGAATGTTGCCAACCAACCGACGGGATGTCGACCTGCTGCTTGTAGTTGAGGCTGTTCCCGGTGAAGTCTCCGGTATCTTCGCTCAGCGCAGGCTCTCCTTGCGCAGCTCGTGGCTTCGGCCGCTCGGACCTCGTGACCATCTCTTGTCGCGACGCTACCGTTATTCACAAACCTTCGTGCCTTCCTCCCGGCCCAGCGAACCCCGTATATATATGTGCAAGCGAAGGCCTTCTAAGGACACAACTTACAGATACCAACTTTTCCTCATAGATATTGGCAATGGGGCCACAAGAGGGATAGTCGATAGTACACTTGAGCCAGTGGCGCCTGATAGAACAGCCTACTAATTTAATGGCGCCACGTCTCAGTCTCAAAATACGGTCTCCAATTATCGCAGCCCACACATTTCGGCTGCACTGACGTTGATGATTCCCTGCCACCGTACCATAGGATTCTGCGTGCTATCCTAGAGATCTTATGAAAGTTGAAGATACCCTCCGCCTAGAGGTGGACTCATCTGTAAACAAGATGATGACACAAATCCCGCAATCGTGGTTGCCTGGTGAAGAAACCAGTGGCAAATCTGCTTCCGACGTGGAAAGTCTGTCGCCAGTAAAACCTGCACACGTTATAAGTGTTTAGGGCAGTAACAAACGTAATGGAGAATGTTCCACACGGTCGTCTGGCTTAGCATGTGCTGGCTGGCCAACGGCCTGGTACTGACACGACGGTCGCTTTCCACAGTGTTAATCACATTTTCCTCCAAGTCTGTATTTTTCATGATTTTCTTCATCTTGAAACGACCCTGTCTCAGACAAACGCGGAACACTGTTGCAAACATTGAATGCTGTGAAACTTCCGGTCAGATTAAAACCGTGTGGCGGACCGTGACTCGAACTCGGGACTTTTGTCTTTCGCAGGCAAGTTCTCTAACGCTAAGAGCACTCTTCCGCGAAAGGCAAAGGTGCCGAGTTCGAGTCTTGGTCCGGCACACAGTTTTAACATGTCAGGACGTTTCATAACAGTGCACACTCCGCTGCAGAATGAAAATTCATTCTGGAGTGAATGATGTGATTGTTGTCGGCGGGGATAGGTCTCCTGATGCAACCTTGCTTCCCACCGCCCGTTGCCATTTGCCATTTCGTAATTAGAGACAATATCGGCAAACTCTCGATTCGAATACGGAGCCATTTTGAACAATGCCGTATCATATGCAGTACAAGGCGAGTCAACAAGAGAAGTGAATCGGACACAACCTTACCAATTACTATGGCAGGAGAGGGCCGTAGGGCATGACGTATGAGGAACAGTACCACCCTCTAGGAGGAAACAATGTATACTGTGACTGTGGCTGCATGGCACGGCGCGTATTAGACCGCAGCCTGTGTAACAAAATATGATTGAGCACATGGTCTCTATCACGGAAACCATGCATTTCAGGACATAAGTTCATTAGACCTCTTCGTTCCATATCCTCTCATCGATTGATCCCTAGAGTTTGTACACTGTGGAAAAAATCACCCTGTATTACTTTACTGATGCATATCCTTCTTCCAGAATCCTGCCAGCAAATCTCTCTTCCATTTGTCTTTCCCACTACTAATTTGTCGTACCCGTGCCATTTCATATGGCGACTAGGTATGATATGGCGGTGCTAGAAATTAACAACTAATTCTGTAGTCTGATTATATCGGTTTCCTTGTGATTGATATGGGTATTATCTTATACTCAACCATATTTGAAACAAGCTGCCATCAGTGTACCAAGTGGAAACTCTTTTTCGGATTTCGTTACAATCGCCCAGCAACAATACTTCGCTGGAGGCAGCAGGATCATTGAAGAACAAAACTAGAGATCTGCTGAACCTGTCTCATTTATTTTTTAGCCGTACTGAGAACGCTGGTTGTCCTGATTCACTCCCTGGCCTTGTTGTTGTTTCATTTCTTCTCAACGTTCGTAGTCCAGTATAAAATACTTGCTTTCATCACAAATTCAGTAACATTAAACCGCCTGGAGTAAGAGCTCAGTGATAATGTATTGAACGCGCAACATTTCTTGTGTCTTCGTGGCTCCTTCACAAAATATTTGTAATAAACAGTTCGTTCATGTACTTCAAACCTTACTTTAATCTCTGTTGTTCATAGAACGTTTTCACATCGCTGTAGATTTTTGTAGCGTTAGTGATTATGGAATAATCTGAATTTCTTGGCTAAATTATTCGTTCAGTATTTTGTTATAGCAGGTTGCAATAACTTATTCTCTTAGTTTCAAACTTTAGATTTGTGTATTATCGTATGTTTGTACTCTTTCTATTTTGCATTCCCTGATTGCTCCCTGTCTTCATTCCGAAATGTGGTATTCAGACGGATGAAAACCGCAGAAAATAAATGATTGCCAGCAACGACATTCGCTACCTCCGACTGGTGATACAAGAAGTAAAAAGCAAAGGAATTAAGTCTAACTTGAAAGCTAGGCCATATATAGTATGTGATGCAAGAAAGATATAAAGAGCAATTTGATGCGAATAATTTTTCGCTTCTGCAATTAGCCTTCCTGGAATCACTGATTTGTTTGAATTTTATTAAGGCAATGAGTAAACTGTAGATTTTGATTGCAGTGCTGTGCAATAAGAAATAAAATCATAGCTAATCTTTTCCTTTAAACCATCTATGGGCGATTTTTGTTATGGTCTTTAGCTTTGTCCAGCTTTCTTTCACTTTCGTACTCGAACGCATTCTGCGTTTTTCTGTTTATGTTGTTCTCGGTCTAATTACATCCTGTAAACCTATAGACGACTGAGTTATTGTACCAGGCGCTGGCACACGCGGCGCTCGGGGACCACAGCACAGCTACAACACCTGAAGATGAGCTTATAACAGTCCGAAACCGGACGTGTGAAAATAAAACATTTTTCAACTGAAGCGGTATTTTCAACCTCTGCTATAATGCTCAGTTGCGGATGTTCTTTCAACAGGATTGTTAGTGTTCTGTATAGTTCTCAATGCGCTATATGGGAGGTTAGTGAATTAGCACGTGGACAGATGGTTGGTACTCGTGTGGCGGGTTCTTCCGTTACCCAGTCGAAGTCTTTGGTGTTCCAAGAGGGACCGTACAGAAGACTTATACCCAGTACAGGGAAGGTGGAAAAACGTCATCTGCTAACTGACGACGCGGACAACAGCATGTGTAGAGTGATCGTGACCGAAGGTCTTTGCAGAAGGATTTGAGGAAAAATAAGAAGACGACAGCTGCAAAAGTCACTGCAGAACTGAATGTCGCACTCGCAAACCACGTCAACACCAAAACAACACGAAGGGAGCTCCGTAAACGGGGAATCGCAGAAAGAGCTGGAGCCGCGCGGAGTGGCCGCGAGGTTTAGAGGCGCCATGTCACTAATCATGTGGTCCCTCCCGTCGGAGGTTCGAGTACCCCCTCGGGCATGGATGTGAGTGTTGTCCTTAGCGTTAAGTTAGTTTAAGTGGTGTCTAAGTCTAGGGACCGATGACCTCAGCGGTTTGGTCCCTTAGGAATTCAAACACATTTGAACATTTGGAGAGCTGGAAATTCAAAACCACTCATCAGTGATGCAAATGCTCGACACAGGAAAACGTTGTGCCGAAGCCGTAAGGCCAGCACCGAGAACCAATGGAAAAAAGTAATTTTGTCGGACGAGTCTTGTTTCTAACTGTCTCCAATTTCTGACCGAATTTATGTCCGAAGAGTGAAACATGGTGCGGATTCGGTGATCATTTGGGCAGCCACATTGTGCTTATTTCATGAGCCCCTTTTGTACTCTGCAAGGCCGTCTCACTGCTGAGAATTATGTGACCACTTGGCCGATCAGGTGCAATATTTGTTCCTCAATGGTGGTGCTGTGTTCCAAGGAGCCTGGGTCCCTGTTCACACAGCTCGCATAGTCGAAGACTGTTTTTGTGCGCACGAGGATGAACTGTCGCATCTCCCCCGGCCACCGCCGTCACCAGATCTCAATATTAGTGTGTGGGCCCTAGCCCACTCGTCTCTTATACGGTGCCTAATGGATGCTGCTTTGTCGGAATCCTACACAACAATTCAAGCAAGTAACATTAGTAGTTTTATTTTAATAAAGCAGATTGACAGTACTTAACTTTGGAATAACAATGGTGTCGCATGAGATGGGCAGCATGCAAACAGTAATGTTCTTCTCTATTGACAGTGTCCAAACAAGAAATGGATATGTATCACTAATAACAGTACTCGTAGCACTCCGCTAGGCCATGCTAAAACTCTGCGAATACTGTCGACTAATGTCCGGCCTAGGCTGGCAGGCTGGCTCTGAGCACTATGGGACTTAACTTCTGAGCTCATCAGTCCCCTAGAAGTTAGAACTACTTACAGCCTAACTAACCTAAGGACATCACACACATCCATGCCCGAGGCAGGACTCGAACCCGCGACCGTAGCGGTGGCGCGCTTCCAGACTGTGGCGCCCAGAACCGCTCGGCCACTCCGGCCGGCTTAGGCAGGCAGGAGCAGCGCTTGTATTCACTTCTTGAAGAGGTCGCTCCAGTCGTGGCGCGGTCCTTGTCAGTGGTCTCACCGCCTTCTCTGGCCTTGTATTCGTCCTCTTCGTTGCAGTGCTTGAGGTCACGCCAGAATAGTGAGGCTCTCTGGACTACTTTGCAGAGGATAGTGGGTGATCATTACCGACCACCATCATTGTTATCTGAATCTGCCAGTATTTGGCAGGAAGGATGGTGTAAGATTTCTTTAGTTGCAATGGGTTTCTTACACCTGATTAGGGTTCCTGGTATTTCCATATTGTTGTTCACCATATACAAATCAAAACAAAAACATCCGAAGTTACAACACACTCCGTACGCACACACACACACACACACATACACACACACACACACACACACACACACACACACATATATATATATATATATATATATATATATATATATATATATATATATATATATATATGGTAAGTCCTGTGGACCAAACAACTATATTCATCGGTCCTCCCTAGGCTTACACACTGCTTAATGTAGCTTAAACCAACTTACACTAACGACAACACACACACCCATGCCTCGCGTCCGCAGCTCGTGGTCGTGCGGTAGCGTTCTCGCTTCCCACGCCCGGGTTCCCGGGTTCGATTCCCGGCGGGGTCAGGGATTTTCTCTGCCTCGTGATGGCTGGGTGTTGTGTGCTGTCCTTAGGTTAGTTAGGTTTAAGTAGTTCTAAGTTCTAGGGGACTGATGACCATAGATGTTAAGTCCCATAGTGCTCAGAGCCATTTTAACCATGCCTCGGGGAGGATTCGAACCTCCGACGGGATGAGCCGCACGAACCGTTGCGTGACCCCTAGACCGCACAGCTAACCCGCCCGACTATATATATATATATATATATATATATATATATATATATATGTGTGTGTGTGTGTGTGTGTGTGTTGTAAATTCTGATGTTTTCTTCTTATCTCTCTGTTTATGTGATGAAAATTGTGACACGCGTAAAATCATAATGGTAATTAAAAATAATAATGATAAGAACAATAATGGTAATGTGGAATACATTTGTAAACAATAAAAAGGTAATACTGAGAAGTGACTGGCATTTGCAGACTGTATTGTCTTTTCCACGAATTATTATGAGGCCAAAAATCAAACAACACAGCTCCAAGAGTATAAAGGAGTCTTACATTATTCAAGCCAAAGTTGAAATCAGACGTGCTTTGTACACTTTCGGGCTTCTTAATATACACTTGAAACTGAAACTCAAATACACGCATCAAAAAAGTTTTTCATCACCCCGGTTCCCAGAACTCCTGCAGTGTCTCTGATACAATATCAACACTCAACATCGACTGTGGATGTTGTATCACATAAACGGTCCGTTTGACTGTTTAGAGATGTCACTAAAGCCGCCCAAAGATGTAAACAACCATGCATGAGCAGCGCCTATTAGACGGAATGGATCCGACAGCCAATCCCTTCCATTCAACATGGAAGGAGGTACACGGCTCGTGTTGTCTGTAGTTCAACCGTGCCTAGACGGTCGGTACCGCGGTTGGATAGCGTCCGCAGTGTTACTTTGTGCCAGGAAGGGCTTTCAACAAGGGAAGTGTCCAGGCGTGTCGGAGTTCAAAAATGGTTCAAATGGCTCTGAGCACTATGGGACTTAACTTCTGAGGTCATCAGTCCCCTAGAACTTAGAACTACTTAAACCTAACTAACCTAAGGACATCACACACATCCATGCCCGAGGCAGGATTCGAACCTGCGACCGTAGCGGTCTCGCGGTTCCAGACTGTAGCGCCTAGAACCACTCGGCTACTACGGCCGGCCGTGTCGGAGTGAACCAAAGCGATTTTCGGACATGGAGGAGATACAGAAAGACAGGAACTGTCGATGACATACCTGACTCAGGCCGCCCAAGAGCTACTACTGCAGTGGATGACCGCTAGCTACGGATTACGGCTCGAAGGAACACTGACAACAATGCCAGCATGTCGAATAATGCTTTTCGTGCAGCCACAGGACGTTATGTTACAACTCAAACTGTGCACAATAGGCTGCATGATGCGCTACTTCACTCCCGACGTCCATGGCGACGTCCATCTTTGCATCCACGACAGCACACAGCTCGGTACAGATGGGTCCAACAACATTCCGAGTGGACGCTCGGGGTTGTCATCACGTTCTCTTCACCGATGAGTGTCGCATATTCCTTCAATCAGACAATCTTCGGAGACGTGTTTAGAGGCAACCTGGTCAGGCTGAACGCCTTAGACACACTGCCTAGCGAGCGCAGTAAGGTTGAGGTTCCTGCTGGGATGGCATTATGGGGCCGACGTACGCCGCTGGCGGTCATGGAAGAGGCCATAACGATACGTGAATACCATGCTCCGACTGATAGTACAACAACATCGGCAGCATATTGGCGTGACATTAGTCTTCATGGATGGCAATTCGCGCCCCCATCATGCACATCTTGTGAATGACTTCCTTCAGGATAACGACATCGCTCGACTAGAGTAGCCAGCATGTCCTCCAGACATTAACCGTATCAAACATGCCTTTGATAGACTGAAAAGGGCTGTTTATGGACGACTTGATCCACCAACCAGTCTGAGGGTTCTATGTCGAATCGCCGTTGAGGAGAGGCACAATCTGGACCAACAGTGCCTTGATGAACTTTTGGATAATATGCCATGACGAATACAGACATATCAATGCAAGAGGACGTGCTGCTGGGTCTTAGAGGTACCGGTGTGTACAGCAATCTGGACCACTACCTCTGAAGGTCTCACTCTATGGTGGTACAACATGCAATGTGTGGTTTACGTGAGCAATAAAACGGGCGGAAATGATGTTTATGTTGATCTCTATTCCAATTTCTGAACAGGTTCCGGAACTCTCGGAACCGAGGTGATGCAAAACTTTTTTGAAGTGTGTGCAAGACAATAGTCCACAGTCGGAAGACAATTACATCTCTTAAGACTCTCGAACTATATTCTGCTGAAACGTTAGAGAAGATTTCTAGACTACACTAGCCTGTCTACCACTGCTTTTTGGCACATGACACGTAATTTCTTTCTTGTGTTATATTCGAAAGTTAACAGTAGTGAATTGTGACAAAGTTCTAAGTGATCTTGGAAAATTGTAGCGTTTCTCCTCTACAACGAACAGTAATATCGCTTTATAAATATTTTAAGGTAAATGAAGAAATGTTTATTATGTAATGGCTCACTCACATCCAATGTAGTCTAATTAATTTAAAGTTATGGTAAATTTTGAAATCTTATATTCATTGTTATAGTGAACACCGTAAACGTTCACCATTGTGAGATCTGTTTTTAAAATGTAGCCTCAGGAACATACGACGTGTGTTCCCAGCACCGGTTCTAAAATTTATGCTAATCTTGTCACTCCTCAGTGTATTCCAAATATTGAGTCAAGTATTTATCGTAGTCACTGCATCACATTATCCGCTTTTTAACGGAAAATAAACCTGCCGTGAAATAGCTTTAATGTTGTTTACTCTTATTTCTGAATCAGAGCGATGAATCATTGATTGCATTTGAAAAGCAGGCCACTGCAGTTGGGATTTTATTATAAGAGTAATCAGATCATTTTCATGGACAAGTTCCATTATAAACAGCTCTTTTAATAACGTCCTGAATATTTCATACAAAGACCTGCTGTTTCCACCAGCTGACATTCTGGCGACATAAATATTTGTGGAAATCACAGCTGCAGAGTTGCTTAATTTTTAAAGCCGGCTTATGGCGCTTTACAGAGGATGTGATTCTTTTTTGGGACAAATGAATGGAATTAAAGCTGTGTAAAGGGCGATATGTCGCACGAAAAATCAGAATTTTCTG
The DNA here is from genome assembly GCF_021461395.2 of Schistocerca americana. NCBI lineage: Eukaryota > Metazoa > Arthropoda > Insecta > Orthoptera > Acrididae > Schistocerca > Schistocerca americana. The sequence goes on along the minus strand of NC_060120.1, from coordinate 222,910,477 downwards.
TGGAGTGTTTTCATATTTTTTTACCCTAATACCCTGATATACGATACCTACTTTACCAATGTTAACTGCTGAATCCAGTTTTACTGGACCATTAAGCAGTATAAACGAAATATTTGCTTCTGGTAGTAATGAACACCAATGTAAGAGTGGAGATAAAAAATTAAAATAAAAATGAAACTAAAAATAGGATGTGGTTTTCTGAACATGTAGTCCTAGCAAGAGAGTGCAGAATTTCGGCTTTGAAATCAGTTTCAAAGTTATTAATTGTGCTCCTCTAGCGTCTGCCGTTGATGAACAACACAGAGGCGTTTACAGACTTAATAAGTGAATAACGCTGAAACGTGCTGTTCTTGTTTGGGTCTTCTCCATTAACTGTATGAATACCAACTGGCGAGGGTCCCGGACAGAAGAGCAATGCTCGATATTGGGTGGAACGATCATTTTCTAAGTTACCGTCTCCGAGGGTGGGCTGCAATTCCAGATTATTCCAAAGAATTTAAATTTTGGCATCTGCCATTAGTCTTGTATGGTCGTTCAGTTTTAAAACACTAGTAGGCATTCTTCCATGGTACTGTTTCATGTGATTGTTTAGCAATCGTGTAATCAAATAATGAAATAACTTTCCGCCAGTTTCTCCGTAATCCATTAAGCTTCTTTATATTGTTTGTCAGTGACCAGTGCCTGAACTACGCATCCATCAACTGCAGGTCTTCCTACATTTATAAAGTTGCAAAGTCTCCGTATGCAAATGCATCATCCGAAAACATCATCGTCTGCTATGTTTTTACGTACATTTTAAATTTGAATTACTTCATGAGTCACAAATGCACAAGAGGTATTCTGTGTTAACAGCTTGCAAAACCTGTAATATTAAGTCTTCACGTGACACATGTCACATAGAGGGCGTTCCAAACCCTGTCACACCGAGGTCGGCTGTACAGTAGCATGTAAACAGCGGCCTCAGTTTATGTGATCGCTCTAAGCTTGTGGTTATAGCTTGATACCAGTGCCTACCAATTTTAATTGTATATTACAGGTATGTTCCTACCAACTGTTATGTTCATACGTAGGTGTAGTTGTGATTTTTGGTTTTATACTCTGTGATCGTTATGCAAAAATTTTTAACTTCTAGCACTGAGGATGGTCACTAAGTGACCGAGAATCGATTTTGCTGACAATAAAACAATAAAATACGACCAATGCTGATTTTATTCCAATCCTATCTTAAAGAACTTGCGATGTTATACATTAGATCATTTACATATTTTGTGAACATTAATGGTGCTACAGCACTTCCTTGGGGTACGCCGGAGCTACTTTTACTAAGATTTATCTCCGTCGAGAATCATATGTTATGTTTTTTCACTTGGAGGTCTCAAAGGCAACCGCAAAGCTAGTCGAACATTATTCATTAGGCGACAGTACAGGACTCTATAAGAAGTCATTTGTATTTCTCGGTTGTGTGAACGAATGGAGCGAGCTGGCTAAATGGCAACCCGTTCAACGTTTCACTGTTCTTTCATTTCCTTTTGAACATGATTTCTATTAGGCGTGTGCAACCATTTTCAAGACTTTTTATAAACAACGTGACACGCAATATCTTTATGTTCATGATTATCAGCACAGGTTTATCTCAATAACGATCATCAGCTACTCGGGTAGCAGAGTAATTATGGAGAGCACATGGAAATAGAAATGAGCGTTTGGCGTCATTGGCCGGGAGGCCCCTTGCGGGGCAGGTCCGGCCGCCTTGGTGCAGGTCTTATTACATTCGACGCCACACTGGGCGACCTTCGCGCCGGATTGGGATGAAATGATGATGAAGACACCACAAACCCCAGTCCCTGAGCGGAGAAAATCCCCGACCCTGCCGGTAACCGAACCCTGGCTCGTAGGACGGCAACCCGACACGCTGACCACATAGCTGTCGCTCCGGACATGGAGAACACATGAGGGTTTTTTACGCTAGGCAGTAGTTTGAGGTGCTCAGATGAACACTCGCCAGTGGATCCGCCGCAAGGGAATTCAGACGGCGCTTAGAGTAAAGGCTCTTCGACTGTTAAAATTTTGTCAGTAAGCTGTTGATGTATTCGTAATAAAGTTCCAGAATTTACTGTTCTCCAGGAAAGTTTTGGAGTTCAAATTTTTTTTAGGACCGAGAGCTGGCTGGCTTAAACCCCAAGTGGAAAGCTCTGAAATATTTAGCGAATCGTGGAATATATATCGGAAAGACTGATTAGAGACTATAGGAGGTGGGAGTACGTAATGCATTTGACAAAAATATTATCTCAGTTGCGTTCGCAGTTGAGTGTGACAGTGAAGTTATCTAGTCATGTATGACAGGTGTAGGTAAAACCGAATTAATTGCAGGATGTTTTTATCGGTCACTCGATGGCGCTGTGAGAGTTCCAGAGTCATTAAAAGAATGTCTATTATCAGACCATGCATTACTAGTTGGAGGCGACTTTAACCTACCGAATATAGACTGGGATGGCTGTAGATTCATTGTGGGGGTACAGACGGACAGCACTGCCAAGTACTTACGTTGAAACATCCCATTTGGAAAATTATAAATGACTGTGCCGATAAACCTCTTACGTTATTTGATTTTCAAACAGCTGAGCAAAACTGAACGTACTCAGACATTCTCTCTTTATTTATTCTGATCAACAGTAAACTGACACACAATTTTTGTTATTTTTTTTTTTTTATTTTTTTTTTTTTTTTTAGCGGAACGCAATCTGACTTTCAATAATCCCTACAAAAGAGTGGCCCTGACTAACAATAACTTATACCTTTCATGAATCACTTACCTCACAAAAATCTTCGTTACTCAAACTACTACAATACAGCGTGTGCCGATACTGCCAGCTAAATAAATGATTCTAACTCCGGAAGGCACTAACTACTGATAGGCATAGTTAGCAAAGGAAACATTTTGATAGGGAACAAACAATGCTACCTTAATAGTGTTCAAAAGTCGTAAAATATACACATATACATATACACACACACACACACACACACACACACACACATATATATATATATATATATATATATATATATATATATATATGAATTCATGACATCCAGTCTTACAAATTTCCTTTTTCTGACGGACACACGTCCAGATAGTCAGCTCTCAAAAGTCTGCCATCTCTCTCCCCACATCTGCCACTACTGGCGGCTCACCTCCAACTGTGCACCGCTACGCGCTGTTCACATCCAACTGCCCAACACTTCAATAGCAAATATTCCAACAATGCAAACCAGCCACAAACTGCACACAGCACAGTAAGTGATTTTTATACAGAGCGCTACGTGGCGTTACCAACATACAAACCTAAACAGCTAACTTACAACGTTTTCTGAAAACTATCTTGAGGAGCTAGTTCGACAGCCCACACGCAATGGAAATAACTTAGACCTTGTAGCTATAAATAGGCCGGACCTTATCGACAATGTCAGTATAGAAACGGAGATTAGCGATCATGATGTCATTATAACAACTATAAGTACGAAATTTCATAAATCAGTCAAAGAGACTAGGAGAATGTTTATGCTAGAAAGAGGAGGTAAGCAGTAGTTAACATCTCACTTAGTGAACTGACATCACTTAATTCCAGTAAGATGTACGTAGAAAATTTATGCGCGAAATTTAAGCAGATTGTAAATCGTGGTATGGAGAGTTGTGTGCCTAGTAAGTGGATAATAGATGGAAAACACACACCATGGTTTAATAACGAAATGCAGAAGATTGAGGGAACAGAGACCGCTACGCTCTCAATTCAAAAGAAAACCCACTTATGACGACAAGCAGAGGTTAGTAGAGATTCGTGCGTCTGTGAAGAGATCTATACGCGAAGCATGCAAGCTACCACCATCACATCTTAGCAGATGATCTGGCAGAGAGCCTCAGAAAATTCTGGTCCTATGTAAAATCGCTAACCGGTCAAAGGGTTCTATTCAGACCCTTGTTGACCAGTCTGCTGTGGTAACTGAAGACAGCAAATCGGAAGTCGAAGCTTTAAGTCTCACGTTCAAGAAATCGTCCACACAGGAGAATAGCACCAATGTACTGTCATTTTCCTATCTGACAGACTCCCATATGAATGACAGTAATAACCATTGCTGGCGTGGGACGCGCCTGAAAGGTTTGAAAGCAAATAAATCACCAGGTGCAGATGGAATCCCAGTTCGGTTTTACAAAGAGTACTCCACGGCATTGGCCCCTTACCTAGCTTGCTTTTACTGTGAAGATCTCGTCCCAAGTGACTCCATTACACAGGGTGTTACAAAAAGGTACGGCCAGACTTTCGGGAAACATTCCTCACACACAAATAAAGAAAAGATGTTATGCGGACATGTGTCCGGAAACGCTTAATTTCCATGTTAGATTTCATTTTAGTTTCGTTCTTCGACCTACGCTCAATGGAGCACGTTATCATGATTTCATACGGAATACTCTACCGTCTACCTGTGCTGCTAGAACATGTGCCTTTACAAGTACGACACTACATGTGGTTCATGCACGATGGAGCTCCTGCACATTTCAGTCGAAGTGTTCGTACGCCTCTCAGCAACAGATTCGGTGACCGATGGATTGGTAGAGGCGGACCAATTTAATAGCCTCCACGCTCTCCTGACCTCAACCCTCTTGACTTTCATTTATTGGGGCATTTGAAAGCTCTTGTCCACGCAACCCCGGTACCAAATGTAGAGACTCTCCGTGCTCGTATTGTGGACGGCTGTGATACAATACGCCATTCTCCAGGGCTGCATCAGCACATCAGGGATTCCATGCGACGGAGGGTGGATGCATGTATCCTCGCTAACGGAGGGCATTTTGAACATTTGTTGTAATAAAGTATTAGAAGTCACGTCCTGTTGCTGTGTGTTTACATTCCATGATTAATGTGATTTGAAGAGGAGCAACAAAATGAGCTCTAACATGGAAAGTAAGCGTTTCCGGACAAATGTCCACATAACATATTTTCTTTCTTTGTGTGTGAGGAATGTTTCCTGAAACATCCTGTATAAGAAGGGTTAAAGAACGTGCCCGCAAAAATACAGACCATTATCCGTAACTTCTGTTTGCTGCAGAATCCTTGGACATATTCTAAGTTGGAATATAATAAACTTTCCAGGAATCAGCATGGTTTTACAACGCATCGCTCGTGCGAAACTCAGCTTGCCCTTTTCTGACACGATATACTGCGAAGAATGGATGAAGGGTAATAGGCAGATGCCATATTTCTTGATTTCCTGTAGGCATTTGGCACGGTGTCCCACTGCAGGCTGCTAACGAAGGTACAAGCACATGGAATAAGTTTATAGATATCTGAGCAGCTCTAAGACTTCTGAAGTAATAGAACGATTATGTTGTCCTCAACGGTGAGTTCATCAGAGACAAGGGTATCCCCAGGTGTCCTCAGTGAAGTGTGAGAGGACTGCTTTTGTTCTCTACATACATAAATGATTTGGCCGACAGGGAGGCCATCAATATGTGGTTGCTTGCTGATGATACTGTAGGGTACGGTAAGATGTCGAAGTTGAGCGAGTGTAGGAAGACACAAGACCATTTAGACAACATTTATAGTTGGTATGAAGAATGGGAGCTAGCTGTAACTGTTGAAAAATGTAAGTTAATCAGAACGAGTAGTTAAGTTGTTTAAACATATGGGCGCAACTCTGCAAAGAGATATGAAGTGGAACGAGCGTGTGAGAACTGCGGTAGGGAAGGCGAATGATCGACTTCGGTTTACTGGGAGAATTTTAGGAAAGTGTGGTTCGAGTATTTGGGTGTTTGTGGCTCGTACCATGTCAGATTGAAGGTAGATATCGAAGCAAATCAGAGGTTGGCAGCTTGATTTTTTTACTGGTAACTTATAAAATCACGTATGTGTTACGGAGATGCTTGGGGAACTTCTACGGAATGCCTGAAGGGAAGGCGACGTTCTATTCGAGGAATACTATTAAGGATATATAGAGAACCGGAGTCTGAAGCTGACTACCGAACGTTACTACTGCAGCCAACATACATTGCGCATAGGGACCACGAAGATTAGAGAAGAGAAATTAGGGCTCATACGGAGGCATATAGATAGCCGTTTTTCCCTTCTTCTATTTGCGAGTGGATGCGAGAAGGAAATGACTAGTGGTGGTACAGGGTACCCTCCGCCGCGCACCGTATGATGGGTTGCGGCGTATCTATGTAAATACAGACGTAAATGTATATCTCTGTACGCCTGCTTAGCTGGGTGATAGCGTGATCGCGTCTCGTGCAAGCGGGCCCGGGTTCGATTCCCAGCTGGGTTTGAGATTTTCTCCGCTCGGGGACTGGGTGTTGTGTTGTCCTCATCACCGGCGAGCAAGTCGCCCAATGCGGCGTCGAATGAAATAAGACTTGCACTTGGCGGCCGAACTTCCCCGAATAGTGCCTCCCAGCCAACGATGCCATCCGCTCATTTCATTTTCCATTGTAGATCTCTATGCAGTGAAACTAGGCATGAAACAGCCAGAAATGTGTATAGCCTAATAGCAATGTTCACACATTGTCTGACAAAACATGTGAAGCATCTAGAACGGGAAGAGACAACGAAATGGAACTTACCGGGTTGAGAGTATGTGTGATGTAATGTTGGTTATTATAAAATCGAGTCAGATTTGCAAAGAACTCGACAGTATAACCCCAATTATCAGTATGACGTTGCACCCCGTCTGATGTGCTTGCGGGCTTTGATTCGGCTGAGAAAGGTATCGTAAAGTCTTTGTATCCCCTCCTGGGGAAAGCCAGTCTGTCACAACTCTTGCAACTGACATTTGATATCCAGTAGGTATACTGGTACAGGACCCTACGTATGTTCTATCGATGACAGGTCTGGAGGCTTGCTGGTCATAGGAAGGCCTGAACTTCACACAGATAGTATAGAGACGCGTTCCATATCTGGGCGAGCACTGTCCTGCTGAAAAATGACACCATGATACAGTTGCATAAGAGGTAAAACATGAGCACGCACGATGTCTGTGACACAATATGGTGCCGTCACATTTCCCTCAATCATCACAGCCGTGACATGGTCAAATCCAAAGGCGCCGGGAGTAAGAATTCCGTCCCACACCAAAACACTGGAAGAACACCAGCTCCTTGTCATATCTGTCGACGATTGGCATCGAGAGTAGTTCAGAAACGTAATTTCTTGCTGAACACAATGCGAAGCCATTCATCAACAAGAGTCTCAGACGTGGCACCACTCGAAACGTAACCTACGCGTGGACTGGTAATTAAGTAGTCCGTCTGCTGCTATTCCCTGACAAATGGTGCAGAATGACACAATGTGCTTGATGAAGCCCATTACTCGTTCTCGTGTTGGAAGTGCAGATGTGAAAGGGTTACGATTTGCTCGGTGCACAATACAGTCATCCTCTCTTGTGGTGGTCAGGCGTGGTCAACTATTGAGGTGGTTAGGTGTGGTCAACCGGAACGTTGACGATAAGTATGGCTGCCTTCAGGTCCATGTGCAGTCTTCCGTCACGCCATTGTCTCATCCAAATGACCAAAAAATCCGGATAGTGCAAGAACCTTGACAACAAGTATGCCCGCCTTCACGTTCACTTGCAGTCTTACACTGAGCCACTGTCCCATCCAGATTACCGAAAAATCAGGATAGTGCACGTTTAGAAGACGGCTAAAAGGAGACGCACAACGCTGTCGCTTTAAAACTATGTCAGTGACCAATAACCCTCTCTCGAGTGTGTAACATGTCCAAGTCCTTCACAGTGATTACTCAGCATCAACCTTCATGCTCTTTATACGGGGTGTTCAAGAAGTCTCTCCGCAGTGCTGTATGATTGTTAGCCGCGCGTGCCGTATGCCGCAATGAATATACCGAAGTGACACTCAGTGAAATAATACAAGTTATTAATTTATTGAATATTCATTTTTACTTACAAATTTTCACATTAAATGTTGAAAGTGTCTACCCTGTCGTTGAATACACAATTCAATTCGTCTGATCATGTTTCCAAGCACAAGATGTAACATTTCTTCTGTAACAGAAGCAGTGAAAGTGGACATTGAAGTTTTCAGTTCATCGATGAATTTTGGACGATTTTTATAGACAATTTATTTCGCTGTACCACAAAAGAAAAAGTCAGGTGGTGTTAGGTCATGCGATCGTGGAGGTCATAGTCCCTGTGAAATTATGCGATCACCAAAAACATCAGCAAGCAGCGACATTAAAACGCGAGCTGTAAGCGCGGTTGCATCATCTTGTTGAAAATAGCCGGCTAACAATCATACGGCTTATGAGGAGGTATTGAATAGAATTGGGTAGAAGAGAAATTTGTGGCACAACTTGACTAGAAGAAGGGATGGGTTGGTAGGACATGTTCTGAGGCATCAAGGGAGGGAGGGTAAAAATCGTATAGGGAGACCAAGAGATGAATACACTACGCAGATTCAGATGGATGTAGGTTGCAATAAGTAGTGGGAGATGAAGAAGCTTGCACAGGATAGAGTGGCATGGAGAGCTGCATCAAACTAGTCTCTTGACTGGAGGCCACAATAACAACAACACATGGAACGTATATCGGAAAGACAGATCAGAGGTTATAGGAGGGGGGAGCACGTATTGCATTTGACAAAAATATTAAGTGTTGTCCCTATTGAGGTCAAAGTTGAGTGTGACAGTGAAGTTATCTGGACGCGTGTAACAGGTCTAGGTGAAACCAAGCTAATTGTTCAATGATTTATCGGCCACCCGATTCTGCTGTGACAGTTCTAGAGTCATTCAAAGTAACTCTACGGTCAGTAGCGCGTTGATACCCATATCATGCAGTACTAGTTGGAGGCGACTTTAACGTAGGGGTATAGGATGGCATGACTGAGGATTCATCGCAGAGGATACAGTCAGGCAGCTGTGCACAAGTACTTCTGAACACTTTTTCTGAAAACATTTTTGGAGCAGCTAATTCGGCAGTGCACACGTAATGGAAATATCTTTGACCTTGCTGCTACAAATACGCCGGACCTTATCGAAAATTTCTGTATAGGGACTAGTTTTAGCGATCATGATGTCATTATGACAACTATGTTTAGGGAAATTAAAAATCAGTTCAGAAAGCTAGAAGTATGTTAGGTTCATATGGCTCTGAGCACTATGGTTCTTAACTTCTGAGGTCATCAGTCTCCTTAAACCTAACAAACCTAAGGACATCACACACATCCATGCCCGAGGCAGGATTCGAAACTGCGACCGTAGCGGTCGCGCGGTTCCAGACTGTAGCGCCTAGAACCACTCGGCCACTCCTGCCGGCTTAGAAGTATGTTTCTTCTAGAAACAACAGATAAGCGGTTGTTAGAAACTCACTTATTGAACTGACATCACGTAGTGCCAGTAGGATGGACGTAATCATGGGCAAAGTTTAAACATACTGTCAATCGTGGCCTTGATATTTATGTGCCTAGCGATTTGATTAAGGACGGGAAAACCCACCATGGCTTAACAACGAAATTGGGAAAATGCTGAGGAAGCAGAGACTGTTGCACTCTAGTTTTAAATGAGAACTCTCAAATGAAGACAAGCAAAGTTTAGTACAGATTTTGGCGTCTATGGCAAGATCTATGCGTGGGCTACTACCACAGTCTTACCTTAAAAATCTGGCAGAGAAATCGAGAAAATCCTGGTTCTACGTAAAATCACTATGTGGGGCTAGACCTTCCATCCAGTCACTTGTTGACCAGTCTGGCGCGGCAATTGAAGATAGCAAAATGAAACCCGAAGTTTTAAATTTTACGTTCAAGGAATCGTTCACACAGGAGAATCGTACAAACATATCTTTGTTTGATCATCGAACAGACTCCCGAAACTGTATTACTCATCCCTGGCGTAGAGAAACAACTAAAAGAGTTGAAAACAAATAAGTCATCAGATCCTGAAAGAATCCCAGTCCAGTTTTTCAAAGCGTAATCTACAGCATTGGCCCGTTACATAGGTTACATTTGACGCGAATGTCTCGTCAATGGCGAAGTAACAAGTGACTGGAAAAAAGCGCATGTGAGTCCTGTATATAAGAAGCGCAAAAGAACAGACACCAAAAATAACAGACCAATCCAGAATGAGATTTTTCACTCTGCAGTGGAGTGTGCGCTGATATGAAACTTCCTGGCACATTAAAACTGTGTGCCGGACCGAGACTCGAACTCGGGACCTTTGCCTTTCGCGGGCAAGTGCTCTACCAGCTGAGTTATCCAAGCACGATTCACGCCCCGTCATCACAGCTTTACTTCTGGTAGTACCTCGTCTCGTACCTTCCAAACTTAACAGAAGCTCTCCTGCGAAACCTTGGAGAACTAGCACTCCTGAAAGAAAGGATATTGCGGAGACATGGCTTAGCCACAGCCTAGGGGATATTTCCAGAATGAGATTTTCATTCTGCAGCGGAGTGTGCGCTGATATGAAACTTCCTGGCAGATTAAAACTGTGTACCGGACCGAGACTCGAATTCGGGACCTTTGCCTTTCGCGGGCAAGTGCTCTACCAACTGAGCTACCCAAGCACGACTCACGCACCGTCCGCACAGCTTGCTAGTTCTGCAAGGTTTCGCAGAAGAGCTTCTGTTAAGTTTGGAAGATACGAGACGAGGTACTGGCAGAAGTGAAGCTGTGAGTACCGGGCGTGAGTCGTGCTTGGATAGCTCAGTTGGTAGAGCACTTGCCCGCGAAAGGCAAAGGTCCCGAGTTCGAGTCTCGGTCCGGCAGACAGTTTTAATCTGCCAGGAAGTTTCATAACACACCAATATTCGTAAGATCGGTTTTCTGCAGACTCCTTGAAAACATTCTGTTCGAATATGATAAACATTCTTGAGACCAAGAATCCTATGTCCGCGAATCAATAAGGTTTTAGGAAACATCTCTCGTGCAAAAATCAGCTTGTCTTTTTCTCATATGGCATACCGCGAACTATGGATGGAGCGCAACAGGCACATTCCATATTACTAGATTTTCGGAAAGCATTTGACACAGTGCCCAATTGCAGTCTGCTAAGGAAGTTTGGAGAATGTGGAACAGGTTTACAGATGTGCGAATTGACAGAAGACTAGACAGAAGACAACTTAAGTTATAGAACCCAATAGGCTGTCCTCGACGGCGAGTGGTTATTAGGGACAAGTGTCTGGTCATTAGTGCTCCAGGAAGTTAAATAGAGCGGTTATTATTCTCTATATACGTAAATGATTTCACGGAAATTATGGGAGCGCTCTGCAGTTGTTTACTGAAGATGCTGTGGTGTACGGTAAGACTTCGAGGATGAGTGACCTTAGGAGGATACAAGATGACTTGGACAAAATTTCTAGATGGTGTGATGAATGGTGGGTAGCTGTAAACGTAGAAAAAAGTAAATTTGTGCGGATGAGTAGGAAAAGCAAACCCATAATGTTCGGATACAGTGTTAGTAGTGTCCTGCTCGACATAGCCACAATGAAATAAATGAGCGTATGGCATCGTTGGCCGGGAGGCCCCATCTAGGGAAGTTCGGCCGCCAAGTGCAAGTCTTATTTCAGTCGACGCCACTTTGGGCGACTTGCGCGCCGGTGGTGAGGGCAAAAATGATGAAAATAGCTCAACACCTAGTCCCCGAGCGGAGAAAATCTCCAACCCAGCCGGTAATCGAACCCGAGCCCTCTTGCTTGGGAGGTGAGCTCGTTTCCACCCAGCTAAGCAGGTGGACATATTCACAGTGTTGAAGTATCTGGACGTAATATTGATAAGCAATATTGATAAGTTTAGCACACTGAGAGACAGCATTTCTGTCCAAGAAATGTCTACTAGTATCAAACACAATCTTAACCTGAAAAAGATATTTTTGAGAATGTGCGTTCGGAGCACAGCATTGTACGGTAATGTATCAGTGACTGTGGAATAACCGTAAAATAAGAGATTATAAGTGTTTTTAGTGGTGCTGCTACCGAATGACGTTAACGTTTAAGTGGACTGATAAGGACGAGAAGATTTTCCGCTGAATCGTTGAAGAAAGTAACCTATGGGAAACACTGACAAGGAGAAGGGACAGGATGATAGGACACGTGTTAAAACAAAATTCTCTTGTGCTTCCAGCCGCGTCCCGTGGGTTAGAATCCACAAGCTTTCGGCTGAGTGCTCCTGAGCCACTTTGAAGGAGTGACTGTCGAATGATTGCTGTGGCCGTCCGTATACAGGAGCTCTGCCTCCAGCGACGCCATTGGTGACCGCTGCAGCGCCATGTACAGTGTGTTAACCGTTTTCCCTGTGCTTTTTCCGCGCCCGCTTCAATCTTCCGATGGCCGGGTTCCAAGTAGTCCTTCGCTGCAGGCCACCGTCCTTATTGCGGGTGTTGTTAGGAAATTTTATCTCGATCGCGTCTATTATGGCGCTGTCCCAGAAACTGTTGGTCTGTGTAATAAGAGGCGTTTCGGCGAATGCAATATGGAGCCATTTTCTAGAGCATGTTCTGCTACCGCTGATTTCTCAGGATACCGCAGGCGAAAACATCTGTTATGTTTTACACAGGGCTGTTCAATAGTACGCACTATCTGTCCGACACAAAACTGCCCACACGCACTTGACGCGGCTGCAAGAAAGAGAGAATTTTATCAGTATATATCACCACGAAACTATGCATTCGTATACATGTATTAAGACATCAGGGAATAACTAACATGGCATTATGGAAAACTGTAACGGGTAAAAACTATATGGGAGCAAAGACACTGCAATACAACGAACAAGTAATTCAGCACGTAAGGTGCAAATGCTGCTCCGGCAAGGGGAAGGTTGCAGACACGGCCGAGTTGGCTCAGGTCGCTTGTTTCCAACTTAAAACGAAAGACTGACGTACTCTGCCTCAATATCACTGCCTTTCCCCGATGTAAAAATCACCCCGAAAATTTAAGACACGTGATCGACTCAAAATTGACGATGTCGACAAATAATCAAAAATTCAGCATTTCTTATCATTTGCGTGCGACTTGAATGCGTATTTTCCAAGAAATCGAGGAAAGAAACTGTTACAGCCGGCCGGTGTGGCCATGCGGTTCTAGGCGCTTCAGTCTGGAACCGCGTGACCGCTACGGTCGCAGGTTCGAATCCTGCCTCGGGCATGGATGTTTGTGATGTCCTTAGGTTAGTTAGGTTTAAGTAGTTCTACGTTCTAGGGGACTGATGACCACAGATGTTAAGTCTCATAGTGCTCAGAGCCATTTGAACCATTCTGAAACAAACTGTTACGACTGCCGCTTGCAAAACCAAAAGGTAAATGCTGTTCAACGAAGGTGTACAATGTACTATACATACATGGTGCCACCCACCATGTAGTGAACAGTTATTTCTTGGAGTATATAAGTAGATGTACACTGCCTGACAATAAAAACTGAAACGCGTCAGTGATGTGCGGACTGATATATTTCATAAATCATTGCTTTTACACCAATTTATTTTAAATACAAGTAACGATTGTACCTATTAGTAGATATCGATGTTGGTATATTGGACGGCAAACATCGAGCCTCTAAAACGTATCTCATTCTGCATATTTAGTTGCATGTCCTCTATATAACGAATTGCATGACCCCAAGGAGCCATTTCAGGCAGGAGGTCAAGCCAGTTGTGGGCAGCAGCTAAGTTAGGGGACGTTGGCACAACCGCTCAGAGACAGGTAAGCTGCATTGTAAGTGCGCTTTGTTGTCTGTTACTGCGCCGACCAGAGGCGTGCTCCCAAAATTCTTCAGAAGTGTGCAGTGTGCGGTAGGGATAATGACATGCGTCCTGTCCAGTGCAAAGTAAGTTCTTTTTAGGAGTCGGTATCTCTGCTCAAAGGAAATTTTAATGCCATGTTTTTCGACGACACGTCTTCCAAGATAACTGAGGCCGAGCGGTTCTAGGGCCTTCAGTCCGGAACCGTGCTCCTGCTACGGTCGCAGGTTCGAATCCTGCCTCGGGGATGGATGTGTGTGATGTCCTTAGGTCAGTTAGATAGTGCTTAGAGCCATTTGAACCTCATCTCTTCTCCTTCAAGTGGGGAAACTATACGGCAGTCATTTTTAATTTTTTTTTCTTATCCTATCTGTGGGGAAGTTTTGGTGACATCCGGATGCCTCTCCGGTGGGACTGCAAATGCGAATTTCCCTCTCTCGTGATGCGGGAAGGCAGTTAATTGGTTAAAAAAGCAATTATCAGGTAGATGAGAACTTGGAACTCCGGTTCTAAAGAGGTCATACTTGAGAAGATAGCTCAGTGAACGACTGAAAGAATATTTTTAAGTTTGGTGTTGGAGTGCTCTTTATAAAATCTTATTGGTTGGTCAATGGCCGAGCCATTCCCATTGGTGGAAGCCATTGGTGGAAGTTCATTGGTACAGGTTTTATGTCAAAGAGGAATTTTAGAATTTTGAGGGCTTCGGATCCTGACGTGAAAGAAGTGTGTTGTCGTAAAACGCAGAAGAAGATGGTCTCGAAACCACGGCGAGAGCCGCATCCTGCTTTCTCGGGAATCAGCTCATCATGCCGTCACTGACGTTTTGCTGTTGCTGGCAGACCGCAGCAGATGCAGGTGTTGCCTTTGGTGAGTTATCACGGGAACATTATAATTAGGTATTTTCGATTCATTTGACATTAAATGTGGTTAGGCAGCACATTTCACTGTAGGATCATCCATGAGTTTAGGTATTTGCATGTGGATTCTACATATTGTTTCCTGGTCTGAACAGGGCAATCATCGCATGTCCAGTCGTGATTGTGAATTTTAGAGAACGACCTGTTGGGAGGGTGGTCACACATTCTATCTATCTCCTGCGATTGTTGCCAAGTCGAATATTCAGTTAAATCATGTTTATAGTCACGTTGTTTTGTATGCTTGCTTTTCTTATTGTATAGTCTCTCCCTTTTGATGCGTGTGCTCGTGAAGAGCGAATAAAGTTGGAACGTGTTGATCAAAAATTCTTTGTCGAGATCGCCAAAGTTTATGTATACATGACGATCTACATTCGTGTGTGCCGGACAGCACGAGCGATTCAGCTCAATAGATTATGATGATTTGTAATGCTCGGTGGCTGATACGTATTGAATCAAGTAACAATATTTATGGATCTGAAGATAGTCTCAATGGGCTGAAACTAGTAATCAATAACAGTCTTTTAGCGGTCTCGAGACAGGACGTTTTATCAGCACATTTCAACATAACAGATAACCTGTCTTCCAAGTTTACGATGTCAATTGACAACGGGAATAAAGTTGGAGTTAATTTCGACCAAGACTTTCAGTTCAGTTGATGGTTATCCCCCTCCAGTTATTAAACCTTGTTTTGTAAGAACCGAATTTCACGATTCATTTACAAAATCTTTTTCATTATTCAGTCCGCTGTGCAACGGATCCATTTCCGTAATTGGGACCATCTGTCCCTCGGTCGCTCCAGCGGGGATAGATTATTAAAACGACCGAAAGGTTCGTTAGCCTCAGTCGGGGTCTTGCATTAAAATGGCGGACCCTGCTCGGGATTTGCTGTCCGTGAATTCTTTTGGTAACAGATCGCGTTTTGCATAAAAATTAGCGAAACCAATTAGGACTCGCTTGGATGGAGTCGTTCAATAAGAATAAGTCAACTTTAGTCACTTTTTAACAAATTCAATAAAATTGGAGAGCCTAATTTAAGCTTCTGGCGCATTTAATTGGATGTTTGTTGTTTACAATTTTAGCAGTTGTTTTCCTTTTCTTGTATCTGTGTGTTTTGGTCTCTCTTTCTTCTTTCCAGCTTTGTACCAGCGTAACGGAATTTTAAAAGGGTTTCACTATGTGATACCTTTGGGATATAATGTTTACATGCCATGTTTTAACTGAGAACAGGGCGTGTAAACACTGTATCCCAAGAAAAGTTCTTTCTTGCTTTAAACTATAATCGAATGCAGTTGAGGAGGCAGTCGGGAAAAAAACTAGGAAGGAAAAGTCAGTCAAGGAATAGAAAGCTGTGGATTATTACGATGTCTCGTGACGTGGAATCGAAGATCGACTGATATAAAGGGGATCCAGTCAGTGAGTTGAAAGAAACTTAGAGATCATACTAGGGAAATGGATGGTGGCTTATACCAGCTCAAATACAGTCAATGTAACTTGCTGCGACACAGTATACCAAGAACTCAATCATCCCCGTTGTTTTGTTCGATATGTGGATGATTCGGACATCAGACTAGTGAATCTAGTCATGTCGGTTACTAGGCAATATGTAACGTCTAAACCTATAGTACATGTGAGATCAAGAACAGTGATTCATTGTTTTCTTGTATCGTTTATTCTGTGTTGCTGAACGGATGTTTTGGTGTCACAACAGAAGTGACGATTTCCGAGGGCAGAGTTGAAATACTACAAGTACAGTATCAACATCGTCGTCACCCCAGCTTTATCGCTTCTTGCCTAGTCAGCAACACTGCCAGTCTCTTCAAAGTATTTATATCATCTTTTGAAACCTTGCACATACGGTGGATCTCTACCATAGGCGCTTCGGAACTGCCGCTTAACTGTGTACCCGAGCGTGTTTCACGAAAGCACAAAACCACTGTGCTTTCTCCTGCATAGAAACCCTTGTGACGGCAGCTCTCGTAAACTGTGCTACCCGTAACGAGAGAGAGAGAGAGAGAGAGGGAGAGAGAGAGAGAGTGAAATCAGATGCTGTCAGAACACGTGTAGAAGTGCATCGAACATTTTCTTCTAGTTTGGGCCAAGCTTCAATAAATATGAAGAACATTATTCGTGTTTAAAAAAAAAAAATGTAGCCGCCAGCCAACTTTGTTATGTATTTTTATATGAGCTAAAACACGTTTCGGGCTATGATCCATCTTCCATTAGCGTAGTATACACTATGTGATCAAAAGTATCCAGACTTCTGGCTGAAAATGACTTAAAAGTTCGTGGCACCCTCTATCGGTAATGCTGGAATTCAATATGGTGTTGGCTCACCATCAGCCTTGATGACAGCTTCTACTCTCGCAGGCATACGATCAATCAGGTGCTGGAAGGATTCTTGGGGAATGGCACCCCATTCTTCACGGAGAGCTGCACTGAGGAGAGGTATCGATGTTGGTCGGTGAGGCCTGGCACGAATTCGGCTTTCCAAAACATCCAAAAGGTGTTTCATAGGATTCATGTCAGGACTCTGTGCATTATGAACAGGTGCTCGATCGTGTTGAAAGATGAAATCGCCATTCCCGAATTGCTCTTCAACAGTGGGAAGGAATAAGGTGCTTAAAACGTCAATGTAGGCCTGTCCTGTGATCGTGCCACACAAAACAACAAGGGGTGCAACACCCCTCCATGAAAACACAACACCATTATACCCCCGCCTCCGAATTTTACTGTTTGCACTACACACGTTGGCAGATGAAGTTCACGGGGCATTCGCCATACCTACACCCTGTCATCGGATCGTCACTCCACTGTCTAATGTTTACGCTCCTTACACCAAGCGAGGCGTAGTCTGGCATTTACCGGCGTGATGTGTGCCTTATGAGCAGCCGCTCGAACGTGAAAACCAAGTTTTCTCACCTCTCGCCTAACTGTCATAGTACTTGCAGTGGGTCCTGCTGCAGTTTGGAATTCCTGTGTGATGGTGTGGATAGATGTCTGCCTATTACATATTACGACCCTCTTCAATTGTCGGCGGTGTCTATCAGTCAACAGCGTGTACACTTCTGTTCTGTACGTGCCCCTTCACGCTTCCACTTCACCGTCACATCGGAAACAGTGGACCAAGGGATGTTTAAGAGTGCAGAAATCTGCGTACAGGCATGTGACACAGATGACACGCAATCACCTGACCACGTTTGAATTCCGAGTTCCGCGAAGCGTCCCATTCTGCTCTCTCACGATGTGTAATGACTACTGAGGTCGCTGATATGGAGTACCTGGCAGTAGGTGGCAGCACAATGCAGATACTATGAAACATGTATGTTTTTGTTAGTGTCCGGATACTTTTGATCAGATAGTATATATCTGAGTCTTCAGTCAGTCAGAGCAAACTGGATGCTGCAGCTGCCCTGTCTATAATAATAACGCGTATTAGCTTAAATGCAAATACATGACAATGTGGCTGGTTGCTGTATTTATAAAAATAATGTAGTCCACTGCCACGGCGCTCAGGAGCCAGTAAAATGGGTAAATTATTGAGATGATTATTCTAAAAGGCTGCGTTTAAAATATTTTACCTGCACTACTGGTTGCAGCCACTGCCTATTCTCAGTGTATCTGAAAAACGTAACGGACGACACTGACGTATCGACCTTTTCTTTTTATTTTAAGGTGCGCTTGAGAATGGTCAGTGCTGAAACTTGTAGTGCAAATAAAATATTTTAAATAAAGCGTAGAAGATGACTGAGAAACTTTAAGAGCTAAGCTACCATTCGCAACTAACCGCATAGCTGTATCTGGCACGGTTCCTTAGAAATAAATTTATTCATGAAAAATTTTTATGCTCACCCTGTAAATCCTAAACATACCGGATGTCACTCCTAAGAGTTGTGAGGTACATTTTCTCTGATGTGATGTCAGATATTTTCAGTTTCGTTTCTAGTATAGCTGGAGTCAATGCTCCTGGCAGATATATATGAAGACAGTAACGTTCTCGAAAGAACAGATACTGTTGATGACCGTGCAGCTTTTCCCTGGAATAAATGATGAGTAATGAAACTCTCAGCTGCCGACAGGTGATGTTGATATACTTCGATGGGGACAGCTGAAAATGTATGCCCCGACCGGGACTGGAACCCGGGACTCCTGTTCACATGGCAGACGCTCTATCCATCTGAGCCACCGAGGACACAGATCAATAGTGCGACTGCAGGGACTTATCCCTTGCACGCTTCCCGTGAGAATCACATTCCCATTTGTCCACAATTGTACATATGTAATGTACCTTATAGACACATGCCCATCCACTCATTACTCGAGCACACTTTGGCGATTCCCGTAAGAGTTTGGGCAACCTGTGCGCATTCGCACAGACGAAGGTCAATGGCTGGGTAGCCTTTAACTACGTATATGAAGACAGTAACTGTTGTCGAAAGAACAGATACTGCTGATGACCGTGCAGCTTTTCCCTGGAATAAATGATGACTAACTGAGACTCTCAGCTGCCGACTGGTGTTGATGGGCAAATGTCTATAAGGTACATTACATATGTAGAATTGTGGACAGTTGGGAATGTGAGTCTCACGGGAAGCGTGCAAGGGATAAGTCCCTGCAGTCGCGCTATTCATTTGTGTCCTTGGTGGCTCAGATGGATAGAGCGTCTGCCATGTAAGCAGGAGATCCCGGGTTCGAGTTCCGGTCGGCGCACACATTTTCAGCTGTCCACATCGAGGTATATCAACAACACCTGTCGCCAGCTGAGAGTTTCAGTTAGTCAGCTTCTGGCAAACATTTCGATGTATGAGGTCGTGTCGCACGAAACTCTCCTGTTCCTAATGTTGAGTGGGTAGGAGTCAACGGAGGAGCAACGCCTCTGAAGATGGCGAGGTCAGTTCTGGACGAAACATCAGGAACAGATGAGTTTCGAGGACCACGACCTTATACCCTGATAGGTTTACCAGCAGCAATATCTGGAGTCAGCCCAAACAAATACTGCTCATCAAGTCTTTCGTGCGACGCCCAGTGTAGGTGAAAGCGTCCCCCTAATTTCAGTTACAAAGAAAATAGTCTTGTGCTGTATTTGTTTAATATGAATGTATTAACTAGACCGTGGTACACGAAGAATAGCCAGTACGTCAGCAGCAACAGAGCAGCGCTGCTGCAAAGCGGTAAGAGTCACCGCTGGCCAGAGCGGTGCTGTCAATGCCCGTGTACTGATTATTCTTCGTGTCTTACGACCCTCCTAACACATATCGATAGAGAAAATATGACACAAGACTTATCTGGGACCGCTCTACCGAATGGGCACGTAAAAATCTGCTATAAAAAATAATTTCATTTGTAACGGGAAACAAATAGACGCTTTCCGCCGACGCTGGGTGTCGCACGGCAGAGATGATAAACGTTATTTGTATGGAGTGATTCGAACTACACATTGGAGGAAAGAAAATGCAGGTATCTGCCGAAACACCAGAAAAAACGCACTGACGGGTCTTAAGAGGGACACCATGTGTAGCTGTGCCCACAGAACAATGAAAAAATGAACTCCTCCAGCGCTCCGATCGGTCAGGCAGTGAATTTTGAAAAAGAGAAAATATGGCGCAATAATCCGTGTTTTCAATTCAAAATACACGATGTATACCAGCACTTATTTACTTATATTTTATGGGTGGGCCTAGTAGTCTAGTAGTAATGTGCGTGCCTGGAAAGTGAAAGGTTTTTGTGATCTAGCAGAGTAATATATTAAAGAAACCTGAGTCAAAAACTAAGATTAACTTCTCGTACTTGGGCTTCAAAGTCATGTAAAATTTTATCAGTGGCGTGGTCGCCTTTTGAGTTTGAAATTTATTTTAAAAAACACCAATATTGAAATTTCAACTGTGTGGTGGACTGTCGTACTGACTGCGACCACACGTGTGTACGGGAGTCTTTTAATTGCTTTTTGATTATATTCCTCACACTCGTGCATCCATAATACTGTGTGGAGTAAAGGATTCCATATTTATTTTTGGTTCACATAAAACAGAAGCTGGTTTCCTCACGTAGTGTTCTGTGGGCTAATGTACATTAATTATCGCTGCTTACGAATCCTGACGTGAACCGCTTAATTTAAATGTGTCGTAAGTATACTGTTGGTATTCTATTATACTTCATTTCGCAACAGAATTTCGTAGTTCGTCGCATGAAATGGAGTACTCTATGGGAGCTGCTTTTGACAGAATTGGTATTCAACTTTATTATACCTTGTTATAGTGTGAGTGTGTACTTTTGCTTTGAGTGATGTTACTTCTTGTCATTGAGTAAGTTGGTAGTCATAGTGACTAAGGCATTATCCCTGAAAACGCTAAAATACAACTGTAGCTACGCAAATGTGTTCACACGTTGGAACAGGTAGTCAAGCTGAAATTTAAGTCAAGTACTAAAGTGTATGCTCCCTTGGCGATATAAAGGATTTCATCTTGTAAGTGAATGCAATCAAAAGTTACAGCCATTTATGTCATACATTTTGATGGAAAGTCGCTTATCAAAATTTGTAGGTTACTTCTCTTTGACATAGAATCATGCAATTTGGTAAGAAGAAAGGTTTTGCCTTGAAAGTGAAGGAAAAAATTCGAAAACTATTAATTTGTAATTATATCACACAAAAACTGTATAATTTGCTACCCGTCTGTTTGGAAGCCTGTTAAGACACCTTTTTCTCAGGAACCGAGGAACCGGTAGAAGCTTTTTTTTTTTGGGGGGGGGGGGGGGGGGGTTATCAGTCTCCGGCGCCAAACTCTTCATATCAGAGTAGCGCTTAGCACATACGTCTTCAATTATCTGCGGGATGTATTCCAGTCTGTCTCCATCTATAATTTTTTAGTTTTTGGCCTCTACAGCTCCCTCTTGTACTGTGGGAGTAATTCCCTGATATCTCAACTTATGTCCTATCATCCCGTCACTTCTCCTTGTCAGTTTTTTCCACATATTCCTTTCCGATTCCGCGCAGAACCTCCCCAGTCCTTACCTTATGAGTCCAACTGATTTCCAGAATTCGACTGTAGCACCACATCTCAATAGCTTCGATTCTCTTCCGTTCCGATTTTCCCAAAGTCCATGTTTCACTACCATACAATCCTGAGTTCCAGATGCACATTCTTAGAAATTTCTTCCTCAAATTAAGACCTTTGTTTGATACTAGCAGACTTCTCTTGGGCAGGAATATCCTTATTGCCATTGCTAGTCTGCTTTTTATCTCCTCCTTGCTTCGTACGTCAGTGGTTATTTTGCTGCTTACGTAATACAAAACCTTAACTTCGTGACCATCGAACCTCATTTCTACTACTTCTCACTACTTTCGTCCTTCTTCGATTTACTCTTAGTCCATGTTCTGTACTCATTAGTTTTTTCATGGTCAGCAGCTCATATAATTCTGCTTCACTTTCACTCAACATAGCAATGTCATCAGCGAATCGTATTATTGATATCCTTTCACTTTGAATTTTAATACCACTCGTGAATTTTCCTTTTTTTCCGTCATTGCTTCCTCGATGTACAGAATGAACAACAGGGCCGGAAGACTACATCCCTGTCTTATATCTTCTTCAATCCGAGCACTTCGTTCTTGGTCGTCCACTCTTATTATTCCCTCTTGACTCTAGTACGTATTGTATATCAACCGGCACTTCCTATAGCTTACCCTTACTTTTCGCGGAATTTCGAACCTCTTGCACGATTTTACATTGTCGAACGCTTTTTCCTGGTAATCCTATGAACGTGTCTTCATTTTTCTTTAGTCTTGCTTCCATTATCAACCGCAACGTCAGATTTGCCTCTGTGGTGCCTTTACCTTTCCTAAAGCCAAACTGATTGTCATGTAACACATCCTCAATTTTTCTGCATATTATTCTTGTCAACAAGTTGGATGCATGAGATGTTACGCTGATTGCGCGGTAATTCTCGCACTTGTAACCTCTTGCATTCCTCGGAATTGTGTGGATGATATTCTGCACACCAACGTGAATTTTCGTTGTTTCTTTTTTTGCCACTTCTCCCAATGATTTTAGAAATTGTAATGGTATGTTATCTATCCCTTCTGCTTTATTTCATCTTAAGTCCTCCAGAGCTCTCATAAATTCTGATTATAAAACTGGATCCCCTATCTCTTCTAAATCGACTCCTGTTTCTTGTTCTTTCGCATCAGAGGAATCTCCCCCCTCATAGACGCCTTCAATGTAATCTTTCCGCCGGCCGCGGTGGTCTAGCGGTTCAAGGCGCTCAGTCCGGAATTGCGCGACTGCTACGGTCGCAGGTTCGAATCCTGCCTCGGACATGGACGTGTGTGACGTCCTTAGGTTAGTTAGGTTTAAGTAGTTCTAAGTTCTAGGGGACTGATGACCACAGATGTTAAGTCCCATAGTGCTCAAGCCATTTTTTTTTTTTTTTTGTAATCTTTCCACCTCTCTCTCCTCTGCATTTAACCGTGGAATTCCCGAAGCGCTCTTAATATTACCACCCTTGCTTTCAATGTCACCGAAGGTTGTCTTGTCTTTTCTGTATGCTGAATTAGTCCTTCCGTCCATTATTTCTTTCCCAATCTCTTCACATTTTTGTTGCAGCCATTTCGCCTTAGCTTCCCTGCGCTTCCTATTTATTTCGTCCGCCCCCGGTAGCTGACTGGTCGCCGGCACGGTAGCTCAGCGTGTTCGGTCAGAGGGTTAGCTGCCCTCTGTAATAAAAAACTGAGTTAATGGATCAACAACGAACTTAAACGGATGTCTTACGACGTCCGCACCGAGCAGATGCAACGAACAAAAGCGAACAAAATGAGATTTAACAAAAAAAAAAAAAAAAAAAAAAAGTGTTCAGCGCGACGGACTGTCAATTCAAAGGGCACGGGTTCGATTCCCGGCTGGGTCGGAGATTTTCTCCGCTCAGGGACTGGGTGTTGTGTTGTGCCAATCATCATCATTTCATCCCCATCGACGCGCAAGTCGCCGAAGTGGCGTCAAATCGAAAGACTTGCACCAGGCGAGCGGTCTACCCGACCGGAGGCCCTCGTCACACGACATTTCATTTCATTTCCTATTTATTTCATTCCTCAGCTACTTGTACTTCTATATTCCTGAATTTCACTGAACGTTTTTGTACTTGCGGTAGATGGAACCTACTTAAGTCTACGGCCCTTTGGCTGCATAAAAAATTTAAGTTTCTACGTCAGGGCAGTGAAAAGATACGGACGTTTATGTTACATATTTTGATATCTTGCTGGCATTCATATCGATTAAAGGCAGAAATTGTCGAAATATGCATTTCCTGAGATACTTGAACTATTTACATATATAATTAAGCTTGTTCGGAACCCTCGATGTGTGAATACTACTTGCACTTAGGAGTTTCTTGTTTTCAACTTCTGCTCGATCGCGAAATGGAAACCACATTGAAATTCAAAAATGTTTTATTTGCAGTATTTAGCTACAATTTTGGGATACTTCTGTACGTGTTCATCGCTACGACTCAGACTTTCGTCATAGTGTTGTAGCTAATTTCGTCATAGCAGGTAGGCCATGTGATTTCCGCCAATTTCCTACGTTGGTGTGCAGCCCATTGTCTGTACCAAAATGCTGTCCTTATAGCCAGCGGTTGATATGAGCGAAGACATGAAGGAACCAAATCCGAACTGCACGGTGGATGATCAAACACTTCTCATCCAAAACACTGCAAGTTCGCCTTCGTTGCACCTGCAGTGTGCGGCCGAGAAGGAAACGCATGACCGTTACGTTACGTGATGCACGAAATCAGGCGAAACCCCTCAGCAGGACTTCACACTTGTGACTCTTCTGTGCCCATCGTGCCCTCAGAACTGAAAAGTGCGACGCGACGCTATAGACAGGCTTACTAGATTCTCTGCGGCACACATGTGTGCAAAGCCTCACCAGATTCTGAGTGTGATTTTAATTTTGCGGCCGATCTGCGGTTGGGAATGAAAATAGCCGTCGTGCTACAAAGCATACTGGTGGCAGAAAGCTACACGATTCAGAGCAGAAATACACACGAATTCCGTGACAAGGTGCAATAAAGTTGAATAACAATTCAGTTAAAAACTACTAATAACAAGTTCTCCACTAAATGCCAGAGATAACGAGAAAGTTATGTGAACTATAATGAAGTAAAATGCCAGAAATATATTAACATTTAAACTGAGCAGATCACACACAGGTTTGGGGGAACATCAAATGTGAACGGAGCAACAATGCGTCGAAAACAGCTTCTGTTTTATATGAATCAAAAACTTATATGGAAAAGAAATTTAAAGAACAGCTGTCAGTCAAAAAAAATCCATAATTTTTTGCGGCTATAACACAGTCATTATCGCCACATTACCACAAGATTACATAGGAACCAACGTGTCAGATCATAAACTTGTGACAAATGACACTAGTCCTTACAAGGCAGGAACAAAACTGAATAGTAAACGGTCGCTGTAAGCAATGAATTCCAATTTAGTTAAATGTGGAATCACTTAATCTAAGCAATATTACGTATGGGAGCAAAAAAAATCAAGCATAATACGAGAAACGTAAACCCAATGCAATTTGAAGAGTGCAATGCACACACGAATTCGTAATAGGAACACAATGCTAAGAAATCACCTTCTGTTTTGAGTGAAACCAAAACAAATATGAAAGAAAATTACTCTCTTCTTGTTAGAGAAGTTTTATTTGCCCAGACCGCAGTTACTACATACACTGACTACAAGTTTCAGTAAATTTTAATTGTCATCTTCAGATCATCTACAAACATTAAACAATGTGCCACTCTATGTAGTTCACTGTCGTCTAGTTATGAACAGGAGGTTAGTGTTTAACGTGCCGTCAGCAACGAGGTCATTAGAGACGGAGCACAAGCTCAGATTAGGGAAGGATGGAGAAGGAAATCAGTCATGCCCTATCAAACACATTTGTCTAAAGTGATTTAGGAAAATCACGGAAAACCTAAATCACGATGGCCGGACGCAGGTTTGAACAGCCGTCCTTCCAAATGCGAGTCCAGTGTGCTAAGCACTGCGCCACCTCGCTTGGTTAGCAACGAACATATAGGCACTTGGTCAGACCCGCTGGAGATTCGGGTGCTCCCAGACGCTTGGCCGAGCGGTTATAAGCGCTTCAGTCCGGAGCCGCGCTGCTGCTGCGGGCGCAGGTTTGAATCCTGCCTCGGGCATGGATGTGTGTGATGTCATTAGGTTAGTTAGGTTTAAGTAGTTATAAGTCTAGGGGACTGGTGATCTCAGATGTTAAGTCCCATAGTGCTCAGAGCAATTTGAACCATTTTTTTCCTCCCATGCTCATGGGCATGTGTGTGTGTGTGTGTCTGTGTGTTGTTCTTAGCATAAGTTAGTTTAAGTAGTGTGCAAGTCTAGGGACCGATGACCTCAGCAGTTTGGTCCCTTAGGAATTCATCACACACACATTTCTATTGGTCAGATGCATCAGTGTAGCATCATACCTCAAGTAATAAGATCATAATTGTGGTTGCCACTCACAAAAGTTGCTGATAAAATAGATTAGATATCATCTGATGCACTGCGTTGAGTTCGAATATTTCCAAGACTAGATGACATTGCACTGCATAGAAAGGCACAGTGTTTAATGTTTGTAGATGAACTGAAGTAGCAATTAAAATGTGCCGTAACTATTACTGCATATATTTATTTACTGCAGTGTGGATACACAAACCTTCTCGAAAAGAATATTATAATTTTCGTAATAACAGATGGCTCGCCTGCTGACAATGCCAGGCAACGAAAATACGGAAGATTTTAATCGCCCAAATAAGAAACCAAGATGATGGACTGATAGACTTGCAGTGCTCCAAGTGGCCTGGCGGCGAACTTACGGCGTGTTACCGGAAGTGTCTATATGAGTTTCACTCCTGCGGTTATAGCTGCAAGGTAAGCATGGAGAGAGAGAGACAGTAGTAGTAGCAGCAGCAGCAGCAGCAGCAGCAGGGGCAGAAGACAGTAGCAGAACAAGGCCCCGCCTGCAGCTGAGCCTATGTGTGTGTGTGTGTGTGTGTGTGTGTGTGTGGCGCGCGCCTGAGGCGGTCGGTACGGCCGCATCCCGCTAATGAAGCCGGCCGGCCAGGGGCGGCAGCGGGTAGCCCACACCACACCACACCACGCCTCACCTCCACACAGCCCCCACATTACTCAGGGGCCGAGCCATTTGTCGCGGCCCGGCTCGCCAGGTGCCTAACACTTTGTACCGTACCGACGTAGCTCATCGCCCACAAATAACCACCAGTCTGCCGGGAGTAACTGCCCGTACTACGCTCACAAGCAGGTTTTGTCTTCTCTCACCAAATAGCTAACTGTATGCCTGCAATTATTTCCTGCTGCATACAGCCAGTTGTCTGCCGAACGCTTCATTTTTCTACGTACTCCCGGGATGTCGTTTATCTGGTCTTCACTAGTCTGGATCTCTGGTTCATCTAGATCAGGGCTGGTCAGAAATTCTGCACATGTGTATCTTCTTGGTCACAGTGTGAACACTTACCAGACCGCTCATTTACTGTATGTCTCTAAACACAGATGTCGCCCTTTCCTCTAACCTACCATTGTATCTGAGGCACTTTCATGCTCTTTCACAGTGTGCTATGAAATCATGGGAAGGCATCGTATTTTTCCATCACCCTACCAACAAACGTCACGCTTCTAAGGCAACACATAAAGACAAATGGTGCATAAATATGACAAATTTGTTTTATGCCCACGTAAGGTACCTAATTACCCTTCACGGGAACGTTATCAAACATGTCTCTCAATAATTGAAAGATAAATTTTAAGCGTGTAAGTACACCTTGAACAACCAATTTAGTACCGTATTTTTCAGATAACAGTGTTCGCCTACGTAACAAGGAGCACAGTTGGTAAACAACAATTTTAAATTACAGAAAGAAAGAAATTCGAAACATGTTTATCATTAGTGATGAGAAACTATAAACCTGACGTGTGGCACAATAGCACAGCAAGCTGATAAACGCAAGCAGTGGGGCAAATTTTCGTCACTAGTACTGGATCTAAACCTTGAGTTATTAATTTTCATTATGGAGAAAAATCTTCCACAGACATAAGTATATCCGAACGTGGACAAAACCGTCGCAGCTTCGTGTTGGAGGTGTGGAAATTCTTGCTGTGGAAAATTTTCAAATGTTCAAATGTATGTGAAATCTTGTGGGACTTAACTGCTAAGGTTATCAGTCCCTAAGCTTACACACTACTTAACCTAAATTATCCCAAGGACAAACACATACACCCATGTCCGAGGGAGGACTCGAACCTCCGCCAGGGCCAGCCGCAGAGTCCATGACTGCAGCGCCCCAGACCGCTCGGCCAATCCCGCGCGGTGGAAAATTTTCGTAGAAGTCTTTTATACTTCGTAGTTGAATGAATTTCCCTCAGCAGTATATTGCAGTACAGGTATTTTAGTTCCATCTGTAGATTATCCGGAGCGTCTTCAACTGATGTTGAAAACGGCCGTGCATAGCAACAAATGATAGGAAACACGCTCGTAACTTCTACAAATCGTGCTCGAAATTGCTCATCAATTTTTACAACTACTGACCACGTATTCTCGAAATCTTGCACTTTCGTGGTCCAAACTAATGGTGGGGACGCGTATCGTGTATTCAGACAATAGGTGCCTCTCCCAGAGAACAAGCTTCCTCTTAAAAGCATTTGCTTTTTCCGACACGTCACAAATTAATTTATTTTCACCTTGCAAACTGACGTTCAGGCTGTCATGTGAGACGTAGTGTCAACGAAAAATGCAAGGTCTGATGTCCAGCAAGGGTCTTATAATTTCGGTTCACTGTTTCCCTTCTCATGTCAGAAATTTGCTACGGCTAAACAGAAATCAAAAATTCTTTTCAGTATTTTACCTCGACTGATCCAGCGTACTTCGGTATAGTAATGTATATGGCCGTACTTCCCGCTTAATTCCTCCAAGAACTACCGAAGCTGACGATATGTATGCCCATGTGCCTTCAGATAGTTTACAATACACACAACAGATGGCATGACGTTTTCTAACGTTACTAATTTTGCACGAAGCGCCTCTCAATGTAGAACGCAGTGAATTCCAT
This sequence comes from Schistocerca americana, assembly GCF_021461395.2. Classification (NCBI taxonomy): domain Eukaryota; kingdom Metazoa; phylum Arthropoda; class Insecta; order Orthoptera; family Acrididae; genus Schistocerca; species Schistocerca americana. The sequence continues at coordinate 222,881,707 of NC_060120.1, read as the reverse complement.
GCTACATCTCCTCTGTGTCTCCTAGCTTTCTGCGCATCAGTGTTATGAGTCCTCTCTGACAGTCTCGCATTGCCGGTGCTCCATACGTGGTCACTGAGGTTAACCGATTCCAGTCAATATCGACACCATCAATCGCTTTCTCGACAACTTGGAGTAAGTCTACACCTTTATAACTTCTTTCAAAGACATTAACAGTGAGCCGAAAACTTCCTTGTTACAAGCAGAGCATTCTCGACATCTCGTATGTATATCACTACCTGAACTGTATCCGTAAGAGCTGTTGCTTCATCCAACGCAACGGAGAAAGCAACTAAGTCCTCAGACTTATTCATTAACTGCCTGTGCACATCGCCAGCTATAACAAACGTCGTCTCACTCTTTCTTCAAAGACGTCATATTTACGCCAGTGACTGATGAACTTTTTATGTACACTATTGCAATTTCGGCCTTAGGCCATTATCAAGTGCAGATGTTTTGGCTTTAAGCCACGTCTGCTTTATACAAGCTGACACCTTTATATGTCGTTGTCATAAGAGCAAACGACAAAATGACAACAACATATAAATATGTCAGCTTGTATAAAGTAGACGTGGCTTAAAGCCAAAACATCTGCACTTGATAATGGCCTAACGCGAAATTGCGATAGTGGAAATAAAACATTTAACAGTCACTGGCGTAAACATGATGTCTTTCAAGAAATTTCACATGACTGTGAATCTCAGTTACGAAAAGTCTCGCTCTTTGTTTGGAATGGCCGCCGATTTCTTAAACGCTCTAACGTTTATGGGATAAAAGATTTCTGTAGCATCAACGAGACAGTCTTTTACAAACCCCCCTTCGGAAACAGTTTCCCTGATCTTCCTATTCTTAATGCAAGTTTGAAACTCTGCCCGTAGTGCAGATGCACTGTGATTGTTATTCTGAGGAATCGAAAACAGTTCTTTGTCCAGTAAAACAGAAACGAATGTAACACAAGAAACGAAGAGCTGAAAAGGTATCAGTTATTGTGACGTACATTAAAATTCTGTTGATGTGCATCATCCATCTTCTTAAGCGCACTTAATTTGCCTAGCCGTTCCTCAGTGTTCGGCGCTTTACACTCATCTATAAGAAATGAGTTGTAGTGTCTTTCACTCGTGAACTTGGGTTGGCCGCCTATTATTCCGAGGCACAGCAAACACTGTGAGTTTTAGCGACTGCTGTTATGCAGAATTGCAGTTCCCAGTCGTGTTTAAGTGACTGAGAACACAAATCTCCCTTACTTTACTTTTTGGCAATACTCGCCATTTCTTGGTACATCTCACGTAAGGCTACAGCCACCATAGGGACGCGACACTGGTTATGCTTTGGTCCTCCACTGTTACCACGTAAACATGGAAGCGGAACGGTCGCCGACGTGTCTGCTCACAGGTGTCACTGTTCCGCTTCACTCGCTTCCTGAGATGTGCGCATCTGGGCCGCACTTTCGCACAGTGTACAGCATTTGGCCGGCCATGATCTAGATCATTATTGCTTCTCCGAGTAACTTAACAGGCGTGATAAAACTAACGAATCACCTGTAGCGAGATGGAGAAGCATGTTGTCGAAAGAGAACACAGTGTTGCAATAGGTAATGATCTTAAGGCACTGCACTTCAGAGCAGAGCTGGAGACTGGACATTTTGCAGGAAATGGAAACATTCATCTATCTGCAAAAGAGAAGAAACGAGATGTTAAAAGCAATTATAGATTTCAGCAACTTACACTTCTTCATAAACTTTCAATTCAACATTATCAAAATAAAAAGTATGAAACTATTACAAATATGCATGAATCATTGTTCCAACAGCGATGGCTTCTTTATGAACTGCATGTTTGCCATCAGCTGTATAAATTAATTGTATATATTCTACTGTTTTCGGTTGTGGTGATCATCTCCACGGGAAGAAAACAATGTAAACACAAAATAAAGCAAATAAATTACCTTGATGATGGTAAAAATGTGGGAGCACAAAAAATATCCAATTCCACTTTCCATTGGTAAACTAAACTGAATCCCAGAAGCAGTATAACAGAACATGAATTTCGGTACCAGCACATATGTGACTTCACTGTGATTATACAGAGCGATCAGTATGGTGCCTACGCGAGGACTGATCTCTTGTACATCCAAGAACTATCGCACAAATGAGAAAACTGGATACCTTGTAGTGCAAAGATCCTCTTTTCATAACCGATTTGCATTTTATGCAAAGATAAACGGTGTTCCAGCAACAGTGGTCGATATCCAGGAATATGACAGGATCGACCAGTCGAAACAAAAAAGTCTAGTAAACATCGGCTCTAAAACGTGTCCCTTGAGAGTTCTGAGCACTTCTCCATAAGATAACAAGTGCTCGTTGGTCGTAAGTTATGCACTGTGGTGCCATGTTTACTGTACTTTTTTTCTCGTTTTGGTCCATACTGCCACTTCTAAAACAAAGGAAAGCTAAGAACCCCCATTAGAAGAGATTTGCTTCGCAGTATCGAAGGTGGAGAGGTTCAGAACTCTTAGAGCCCATGTTCACTACATTTTTTTTGTTTCGATTGATCGCTCCCGTCGCACCTCTGCTCCTGAAGCACTATTTGCCTTTGTATATGCAGAAAATCGATTACGAACACATCTACCTACGGGCCAGAACGTGTAGGTGATAGAAACACTTCTATTAACTTTTATTGATAACATTTTGTTCATGGTTCACTTATTATACTTTCCTGTACAATACAAATCGATTACGAAAAGATGACCTTTGCATTGAAACGTGTCTAAATTTCTCATACATGCCTAAATTTTTTTATGTACTCGTATCAACAGAGGTCAGTCTTGTGTTACCACCTCTATAATGATCGTTCAGTTTAATCATGGTGAAATCAGTATTGTGCTAGTATCGAAATCATTGCATGCTACACCTGGTTCTGTAAATAATTTATGGATTTTCATATGAGAATGCAGGCATTCTCAGCGAATCTTGATGATAAAATCTTTTCAGGTTAACGGCCGAGTCAACGCGTTGTTCTCCGGCAACGTTTCAGCAAGTTCCTCACCTGGTTGTGTAAATAATTTATGACTGATGGATTTTCATATGAGAATGCAGGCTTTCTCAGCGAATCTTTAAGATAAAATCTTTTCGGGTTGACGGCCGAGTCAATGCGTTGTTCTCCGGCAACGTTTCAGCAAGTTCATCAGGCGAAGATGGCAAGTAAGAAACTTGCTGAAACGTTGGCGGAGAACAATGCATTGACTCGGCTGTCAACCCGAGAAGATTTTATCATGATGTATTTTCAGTTTACCCAATGGGAAGTTGAATTGCATATACCCGTTTAACGTACAGGTTTTTTGCAATTACTGTCGCTTGTTTACCCCGAGAAACCTGACAAATTATTCTGCGTGTGCATTGTTCGTTTGTTTTTGTTGATGTAGTCTTTCTGTGAAGATGTACGCTAATAACTAAGTCGATAGAAAATAAATAATAAATTTTAACAGATGATGGCAAACATACGATCCTTCAAATAAATGAGTGCTTTATCGAGTGATCTTAGTCTTGTAAGCAATATCTTTGTATTTCCTTAAAATAATTTTTATGCTCTCAGTATTAACATAACATTGTCGTAGTCTCTTTTACTGTAATGTTTTTCGTCGAGCAACATGACAGATACATCACCAAGGTGTGCAGAAGACGCAAATGACGTGTCACTGGGATCGACACATAAGCAACTAAATCGAAACAGTTTCAATGCTGCCATCTTGTTTTCAAAGCAAAGGAGAGTTGATTATGATGACACGTTTCAAGAGGCGGGTTGCAAGATGGAAACAGTGATTAACAAGATCAATGTAACCAAAGCATGGATGTCCCCGAAAAGAGCGCCACTCTATATAAAGAAACTGAGCGCTTAGGTAAATTTTTTATCTAAAGAGCAGACTAACAAAGGAAGTAAAAATTCTTTCCTATTAAATTATCCTCCTCCTCCACATGATGGCCACAGCACATGCTAAGGCTGTACAGAATAACCTGAATATACAGGTGCATCACCTACAACTTGCACCGCCAATACTGAGGAAATGGAAAGTGCTATTGATATGAGGTTTTCAATGAATGGACTAGTGGTTATGACTTCGTACTGTTAACCAATCAAAAGATTGTGATAGTATTTAGAAAGTGTATTTTTCGAGCAAACATACACTTTTTAACGAAACAGTATCTAGTGACATTAATAAACTAAATGCAGGATAAATCAGAATGTCAGTGGCGGTTGTTGCAGGATTCTAGTACGAGTTGTTTACGAGATACTGCATTTTGAAAAGTTCCCACACCGGCAATTGCACAATACCTATGGTAGCATACACTTAAGAACAACACATCTGAATACACTAGTTACGTGGATTCTGACCAGTAACGAGACAATTGTCCATCACAAGCTGTGTGCAAAATGACCACCTGCAACGGCAATTCGTGAAGACATCCTCCATGTTGTTGTTGTGGTATTCAGTCCTGAGACTGGTTTGATGCAGCTTTCCATGCTACCCTATCCTGTGCGAGCTACTTCATCTCCCAGTACTTACTGTAACCCAAATCCTTCTGAATCTGCTTAGTGTATTCATCTCTTGGTCTCCCTCTACGATTTTTACCCTCCAAGCTGCCCTCCAATACTAAATTTGTGATCCCTTGATGCCTCAGAACATGTCCTACTAACCGGTCCCTTCTTTTTGTCAAGTTGTGCCACAAATTCCTCTTCTCCCCAATTCTATTCAATACTTCATCATTAGTTATGTGATCTACCCATCTAATCTTAAGCATTACTCTGTAGCACCACATTTCGAAAGCTTCTATTCTCTTCTTGTCTAAACTATTTATCGTCCATGTTTCATTTCCATACATGGCTACACTCCATACAAATACTTTCAGAAACAACTTCCTGACACTTAAATCTATACTCGATGTTAACAAAAATCTCTTCTTCAGAAACGCTTTCCTTGCCATTGCCAGTCTACATTTTATATCCTCTCTACTTCGAACATCATCAGTTATTTTGCTTCCCAAATAGCAAAACTCCTTTACTACTTTAAGTGTCTCATTTCCTAATCTAATTCTCTCAGCATCACCCGACTTAATTCGACTACATTCCATTATCCTCGTTTTGCTTTTGTTGATGTTCATCATATATCCTCCTTTCAAGACAGTGTCCATTCCGTTCAACTGCTCTTCCAAGTCCTTTGCTGTCTCTGATAGAATTACATTGTCATCGGCGAACCTCAAAGTTTTTATTTCTTCTCCATGGATTTTAATACCTACTCCGAATTTTTCTTTTGTTTCCTTTACTGATTGCTCAATAGACAGATTGAATAACATCGGGGACAGGCTACAACCCTGTTTCACTCCCTTCCCAACCACTGCTTCCCTTTCATGCCCCTCGAATCTTATAACTGCCATCTGGTTTCTGTACAAATTGTAAATAGCCTTTCGCTCCCTGTATTTTACCCCTGCCACCTTTAGATTTTGGAAGAGAGTATTCCAGTCAACGTTGTCAAAAGCTTTCTCGAAGTCTACAAATGCTAGAAACGTAGGAAACTTCCTGGCAGATTAAAACTGTGTGCTGGACCGAGACTCGAACTCGGGACGTTTGCCTTTCACGAGCAAGTGCTCTACCACTGAGCTACCCAAGCACGACTCACGCCCCGCCCTCACAGCTTTACTTTTGCCAGTACCGTTTCTCCTACCTTCAAAACTTAACAGAAGCTCAGTGGTAGAGCGCTTGCCCGCGAAAGGCAAAGGTCCCAAGTTCGAGTCTCGGTCCGGCACACAGTTTTAATCCACCAGGAAGTTTCATATCAGCGCACACTCCGCTGCAGAGTGAAAATCTCATTCTGCTGGAAACGTAGGTTTGCCTTTCCTTAATCTTTCTTCTAAGATAAGCCGTAAGGTCAGTATTGCCTCACGTGTTCCAATATTTCTACGGAATCCAAACTGGTCTTCCCCGAGGTTGGCTTCTACTAGCTTTTCCATTCGTCTGAAAGGAATTCGTGTTAGTATTTTGCAGCTGTGACTTATTAAACTGATAGTTCGGTAATTTTCACATCTGTCAACACTGGCTTTCTTTTGGATTGGAATTATTATATTCGTCTTGAAGTCTGAGGGTATTTCGCCTGTTTCATACATCTTGCTCACCAGATGGTAGAGTTTTGTCAGGACTGGCTCTCCCAAGGCCGTCAGTAGTTCTAATGGAATGTTGTCTAATCCCGGGGCCTTGTTTCGACTCAGGTCTTTCAGTGCTCTGTCAAACACTTCACGCAGTATCGTATCTTCCATTTAATCTTCATCTACATCCTCTTCCATTTCCATAATATTGTCCTCAAGTACATCGCCCTTGTATAGACCCTCTATATGCTCCTTCCACCTTTCTGCTTTCCCTTCTTTGCTTAGAACTGGGTTTCCATATGAGCTCCTGATATTCATACAAGTGGTTCTCTTTTCTCCAAAGGTCTCTTTGATTTTCCTGTAGGCAGTATCTATCTTACCCCTAGTGAGATAAGCCTCTACATCCTCCATACTTTGTGTATTATGGGCTTGACAGCCATTATATTGGTACCAAAGGTTTCTCCTAGTCTACAGAGGAACGTCTTCTACCTTTCGTGGCGGACGGTCTGCTAGGAGGCTGCGATAGTTGTACACGTTCAGGTTCCGTCTATGAAGAATGAGTCTATGAGCTGATGGTTCAGTGTCTTACACCACACGTTTACACTATATGGACGCTGACGTTTTTCCTGACGAAGCCAACGGAGTTTGTTGACAGACCAACACTGAATATTACGGTGGTCTTTCTGGCCATAATTGATAAATGTGGCTTTATCACTAGATAAGACACATAATACGCCCTTGTACAGAAGTTATCACGATTCTCATAATCTTTTCCATGTAGTGCTTGATGGGAAGAGATGTGACTGGGGTGTCGATGGAGAATGTGTAGGACACTTGCCTGACTCATGCCACTACCTCGTCTGATTGCGCGGAAGCTATAGTGCGGATCCACTGGAGCAACAGCAAGTACGTTAAATTCCTCCTCTTCTATCGTCACTTGTTTCCTTCTATTACGTTGTGGTGTTACACTACCTTTTCCATGTAATTGGTTAAAAAGATTGATGAATAATTGTAGAGATGGTTGACGTCTATTGGAATATCCTGCCGCATACACCGTACAAGAATGAATTGCCTTCTTCTTTCATTCTCCACACTCCATGAACAGGTCGGATTTTTCTGCCTTAGTGAATCCCGTCGTCCATTCACGACTTACTGTTTGGACTGTCACATCCTGACTGACCAGCAGGTGGCAATGCCCCCAAGGAACATACAAGCACAGTGTAAGCAAACATAACGCCGCACCTAGCAACTACGCAGGTTGAGTGACACAAACAAGTGTCGCTGTGGAAACTTTTCAAAATGCATATCTCCTAACGGCTCGCATTGGACTCCTGCAACAAACACCACTGACCTAATTTATCATACTTTTCGTTTGTTAGTGTCCAAAGACATTGTTCCATTTAAAAAGAAATGTATGTTTGCACATAAAATACTTTCTGAGTATTATTACAATATATTTGTTGGCTAACTGTACTCACCCCTGACTACCAAACTATTCTGTGAAAACCGAACATCAGTAGTAGATTTCATTTCCGCAAGACTTGCGGTGCGAGTTCCAGGCGATTCACTCGTTATATGTGTGCCTGTGTTAACTGTTTATTGTACTGTTGTGATAACCAGCAGATGAGTCTGTTAGGTCGCAACACGTTTGTTTATTATGCATTTTAAGCAAATTAATAGACATTAAAACTGGTAGCTGATTCTGAAATACATTTTCAAACTGTATATTTTTGAATGAGATTTGCGAACTGATGCTTCCATAAAAAATTAGGTATAAATACAGTTAATCCATTTCGGGAATCGAGAAACTCCATTTTGTCAAGTCATCGACATTGATACTGGCATGATGTTGGTTCAAGGGACACCAAATTTTTTTGTGAGTGCTTTGATGTCAAGACTGACGTGGGAAAACAATTGACAAAAGAAATATTTTTTTCGTGTAATATAATTACAAATCTACAGTGTTCGGATTTTTTCCTTCGGTTTTCCTGTGAAATCCGCATCTTGACAATTTCTTGATTCTAATACAACGGTAAGTATGTTATGGATTGTAATGAGTGAGTTTGCGAGTATCAGTCTCTATCACAAATGACAACATCTTTTGATTGCACTGACTTAGAAGATTCAATTTTCTTTGCACCGCCATGAGATAATAGGAATTAGTACGTGATATTGATTTTAAAGTGATGCGTCTACCAGTTCCTGAGAAAAAGGGTTTTTAACGGACAGTCAGACAGACTGATACAGATAGACAACGATGTGATCCTTTAAGAGTTGATCACGTTGCTAAGAGTTCAGGACAGTCAGAAACAGGCAAAGATGCAACTGATTAGCTACGGAATGACAATGACGATGGCTACGGTATGACTTCTGAAGACGAAAGAATCAACATTTTCTTTTCTGCTGGAAAGGGTGTTGGAATAGCTGCCGAACTTGGCACTCACTTTAAAGACGTTATGGCACATCGCAGCAGGAAATAAATTCGACCTAACTACTGCTCGTGAAATGCCTATGCGATCATGCTGCACGAAACAAGCACAAAAGAAACTTATTGCTTATTTATTTGTATAAATATCACTATCTTGTTTTCAATATCTGGCTAAGAATACTGTGAAAATAATAAGCGTCTTTCCTTGAAAATAAATAAATGTGTAATGACTGTAGTTGGGTCATATACTGAGTATACCCAGTGAGTTTCTGTTTCTGGAAATATGACTGGAACCACCCTATCTCACACGCTCCATGACAGTTTGCATCACCCTAACCTCTATATAGCAAAATCATGCCTCACCTAAGAGTTACTGCCTTTCCAAATGTTACATATAAATCTCAGAGCTAGAAATACCCCCAGTCCACTTCAGCTAACAATATATTCATACAGAACATAGACACTATGAAGCGAAGTTCTTTGTAACACAAAATATTCTCCCAAATTACTATGCTAACAAGACAAATCAACTGAAGTAAGCAACACACATGCTAACCCTCCAAATGAGTGGACAGAATACACAATTAGCGTAATTTGAAAATTAACACCTCAAGCAAATGCACACCGATTAATAATATCCTTAGTTGCCTGTACACCATTCCCCAAAAATTCTTCATACACTATTCCTTCCTCTCCACATCAGATAACCCCTAGGTCTTAATACATGAGGCAATTGCCCAAGTAAAGTCCACCCCGAAATGAGTGGATACGAAGAATATGAATGACTGCGGTACAAGTAGGAAGTTGTAGCTTGAAATTAACCAGTAACATCATTTCCGTCACTTAGTATGGACGATAATAAGAGTAGAATTTATTTTCTTGTGCCCTCATGGTGTACTGGCTCATTAACATCACCCGCTGTCCTATACTCTAATCAGGTAACTTCGCATTCCATTGTCCCATGTGTTCATGATGTTCGATGGCATTCGTACTCACTTTTTGTACATGCTCCCATATCTCATGGATCTTGCGAAATTCTGTACTGACTGTCCATTATTCCCTACTTTAGTGTTCATTACGTCGAATAGTGATGATATTTTCCCGCCATATACTCACATCTCAAACGACGACAGGCCTGTACTTTTGTGAATCTTAGAATTAAATGTTGCGACAATAGATGGTAAAAACGTATCCCAGTTGTTATGGTTGAAACGGCCAGTAAATAAGTTGGGGAGCACAGCGCTACGTTCTTTTCGGATGAGGATAGTTGGGTTGACACGCGTTTATTCTTTCCCCCCATTATTTCGTTTTTCTAACTCAAATTTCACTATAAACTAAATCTTTAGATCGGACGCCAAACTGGAACGATCAACCTCCTTGGAATGATTTGGGCACCAGATGTGAGAATATATCCATCTCGAGCATACGTGGTTCTGGTATCAACAAAGGTGCCTACTCCTCAACTGCTGAAAGTATTGGATGAACGGAAAACGAAAACACTCTTGCTCCGAAACAGAGATCTGTGCAAGCAGCTACATCTCACCTCAACCAACGACACCACTGTGTGATGACAAAATCACACCAAAACATTGTCCTAAAACTTAATGAAAATGGACCCTCCTAGTGCATCCGACGCTGTGGATCCGTCCTCACAGCAGGGTGGTAACGGTATGCTTATTTATCAAGTTTTGCCCTTGTGTTGCATTAGGAACAACGGATGTGCGTCCGCTTCATGTGTCGCTTGTTTTGTCCATGGACTCTTCTCCCGAGGCAGCAGCAGTTATCGGTGTTCGATCTGGAAATAAAGTGTTATCGCTATAATCCATGTAATTTCGAAAGCAGTAATAACGGCTATTGCTTGGAACGAAACACTATAACGCTTGCAAGCGACTAGTGCTTAGCTGAAGACGTCTGATCAGGACCTTAGCACGGAATACGCAAACTATAAATTATTAATCTTTACACGGGTACGTACAAAGAATGGTCCACATTTTCAGATATTGAAGGAAAATCCAAAGTATTGACCGGTTATGAAGAATGTAAGCAACAAACCTCCAAGACGTCGCAAGCTACAGCGACTCTACTACACTCGATGAAGTTTAAGAACATCAAACATCTGAACAACGTTTTGGTATTCAGGCGTTTACTGTCATAATTGATAACACAGCTACACAAAAAAAAATCTTGTTTCCAGGGATAGTTGAACGTGTATTCGGTATATTTGGTATGCTGAATCTGAATCTGAAAACGGATTTCCCCAGTTGGCTCTTGTTTCTTAGATACAGGCTATCTCTGACATGTAGCGTTTAATCAATAAATTATCAGTAAATCGGTTGTAAATTCCATAATTCTGTATGCCTATTCAATTTATATTTTGTGATTGCGTATGTACAAATGTAATATATGTTACACGTTACTGACGAGAAGGTGAGCTTATGGGACGTGGTAGTAATTTGAGGCACCCTCTTTTGTCTTACAATTTCAGGGAGAGTCAGTTGGTCCCACTGCTGCATTGAAGGTCACGGTCCCCCAACCCTTTTGTTTGTGCTAAGAGCGGCAGTCGAGCGAGGAACGAGAGTGTGAGAGGACGGGATTTGTGTAATAGCTGTTAAAAGTTTTTGTTAGTGAAGAACTTCTCGTTCATACAATCAAGAAATAGGTATGTCACGATTAGTTATTACATTATTGTTAGTTAAATGTAAGTTATGGACCATATTGGGGTAATATATATTGGCTTATTAGTTCCACCATATCATATTTATAACAATATATTTTTACAAATTTAATTTTTAATTTAGTTTATTATTTTCATTTACAACAATACGTTCTTCACGTAGAGGTTGTTTCAACTCTCCTGATGTGTTCTGCTATATTTGTGGAGAATACACTTTGCAATAACAACGGAAGAACATCTCTGACTTTGTGAAACAGGCCTATCTTGCATATTTTGGGGTTAAACTGGGAGACCAAGATAAACACTGGGCTCCACATAAAGTTTGCAAAAGCTGTGTCGAGTCTTTATGAAGGGGATTAAAGTTTTGGGTGCCAACGTTGTGGCGAGAGCCAAAAAACCACCATTATTGTTATTTTTACATTGCCAACGTAAAAGGTTTCAGTCGCTACAAGAAGCATAAATGGGAATATCCCCATTTAGAATCACCAAGGCGACCTGCGCCACATAGCAATGACATTCCTGTACCAGTGTTCACCACTCTGCCAAAACACATCCTTCAGATGATGATCATTTGCAGGACTTGAACACTAGCAGCAGTGAATCTGAATACAAAGGAAGTTCCACAAGACATCAGCTCTTCAGTTAGGAAGAGCTTAACGAGTTGATAAGAGTCCTCGGTCTTTCTAAACAGTATCCTGAGCTCTTGGCATCTAGACTAAGTGAGAAGAATTGTCTACAACCAGGACCTAAAATCATAGCTTACGGGACAAGAGAAGAAGATCTACTTCCACACTTCAGTCAAGATGATGCACTTGCTTACTGCAGTGACATCCCTGGTTTACTACTAAAAGTGGGACTACCAAAATATCAACCTCAATACTGAAGGCTTTTTATCGATTGCTCAACTAGAAGCCTAAATTTTGTGTTGCTGCATAATGATAACTGCTATGCATCCATTCCAATTGACCACTGGACGAAACTTAATGAGGAATACGGAAATATCCAGATGATTCTCCAGAAACTTCGTTATAGTCAACACCAGTGGCTTATATATGTTGATTTAAAAATGGTTTTGTGCTTGGACAGCATAGTGGATACACAAAATTCCCTTGCTTAATTTGCATGTGGGACAGCAGAGCAAAGCATGATCACTGGGAAAATGTTTCATGGCCATCGAGAGATACCTTTACTGTAGGAGCAGCTAGTATCCTAAAAGAACCATTAGGTGACAGGGATAAAATCATGCTTCCACCACTTCATAACAAGCTTGGTCTAATGAAGCAATTTGTGAAGGCACTGGACAAAAATAGTGACTCTTTCAAATATACACTCCTGGAAATGGAAAAAAGAACACATTGACACCGGTGTGTCAGACCCACCATACTTGTTCCGGACACTGCGAGAGGGCTGTACAAGCAATGATCACACGCACGGCAAAGCGGACACACCAGGATCCGCGGTGTTGGACGTCGAATGGCGCTAGCTGCGCAGCATTTGTGCACCGCCGCCGTCAGTGTCAGCCAGTTTGCCGTGGCATACGGAGCTCCATCGCAGTCTTTAACACTGGTAGCATACCGCGACAGCGTGGACGTGAACCGTATGTGCAGTTGACGGACTTTGAGCGAGGGCGTATAGTGGGCATGCGGGAGGCCGGGTGGACGTACCGCCGAATTGCTCAACACGTGGGGCGTGAGGTCTCCACAGTACATCGATGTTGTCGTCAGTGATTGGCGGAAGGTGCACGTGCCCGTCGACCTGGGACCGGACCGCAGCGACGCACGGATGCACGCCAAGACCGTAGGATCCTACGCAGTGCCGTAGGGGACCGCACCGCCACTTCCCAGCAAATTAGGGACACTGTTGCTCCTGGGGTATCGGCGAGGACCATTCGCAACCGTCTCCATGAAGCTGGGCTACGGTCCCGCACACCGTTAGGCCGTCTTCCGCTCACGCCCCAACATCGTGCAGCCCGCCTCCAGTGGTGTCGCGACAGGCGTGAATGGAGGGACGAATGGAGACGTGTCGTCTTCAGCGATGAGAGTCGCTTCTGCCTTGGTGCCAATGATGGTCGTATGCGTGTTTGGCGCCGTGCAGGTGAGCGCCACAATCAAGACTGCATACGACCGAGGCACACAGGGCCAACACCCGGCATCATGGTGTGGGGAGCGATCTCCTACACTGGCCGTACACCACTGGTGATCGTCGAAGGGACACTGAATAGTGCACGGTACATCCAAACCGTCATCGAACCCATCGTTCTACCATTCCTAGGCCGGCAAGGGAACTTGCTGTTCCAACAGGACAATGCACGTCCGCATGTATCCCGTGCCACCCAACGTGCTCTAGAAGGTGTAAGTCAACTACCCTGGCCAGCAAGATCTCCGGATCTGTCCCCCATTGAGCATGTTTCGGACAGGATGAAGCGTCGTCTCACGCGGTCTGCACGTCCAGCACGAACGCTGGTCCAACTGAGGCGCCAGGTGGAAATGGCATGGCAAGCCGTTCCACAGGACTACATCCAGCATCTCTACGATCGTCTCCATGGGAGAATAGCAGCCTGCATTGCTGCGAAAGGTGGATATACATTGTACTAGTGCCGACATTGTGCATGCTCTGTTGCTTGTGTCTATGTGCCTGTGGTTCTGTCAGTGTGATCATGTGATGTATCTGACCCCAGGAATGTGTCAATAAAGTTTCCCCTTCCTGGGACAATGAATTCACGGTGTTCTTATTTCAATTTCCGGGAGTGTATATTCCCTGGACTCAGTAATGAAAAATTAAAGCTGATATATTTGATGGTCCCTAAGCTGATGATTTGGAATTCATTAAAGTTATAAATTGCAGTGAAGCATTTGCCTGGAGCGGTTTTGTCTCTGTTGTCAAGAATTTCTAGGGCAACGACAAAGCACATAATTATGAGGAACTGTTGCAAAACCTGCTCAGAAACTTCAAAAGCTTGAGGGCTACTATGAGCATCAAAATTCACTACCTCCACAGCCATCTTCATAGATTTCCGGAGAATCTTGGTGACTACAGCAAGGAACAAGGTGAAATATTCCATCAAGACTTTCAGGTGATGGAGGAGAGATATCAGGGTAGGTGAGACAAGCACGTGATGGCAGACTGCTGCCGGAATCATCAGCGTGACTGTCCTGAGATCAACACAAGAGGAAACCACACAGGCGGAGTTTTTCCATATGCTAATTGTAACTTTTTTAAAAGAATGTTTTTATTTTATTATTTTGTTATATTCTGAATCAACAATGAAACTGCATTTTTGTTATCCTTTTCATGTGTTTTTCTCATTTTCATTTGACTGTGTACACAATGTAACATATCTGAATTAATATTTTCAATGTTCGTTTGATTATCTATATATTGTACGTTACCACAATAAATAGAGCCAATATAGCAAAACTAGTAACATTTTCGAATTCAGGGCCATAAAGTTACCCTAAATTAAATGTCAATTAATCGACAGCAAAATCACTGCTGCCTGCATTACCTAACACATGAAAGCACACGATTAAGTGACTAGTGTGTTAGGAATACGTCGGCAATTTAAGTCTGTAACAGCAGAAGAGATCTTGAAAACAACTCCAATTTAAGTAGAAGATTTGGAAGAAATCCTAGGTGACGGACTGGTGCATTTTGCTGAAGTGTTGAAAAAAGATATGGCTGCTTCCATTGACAGCGAGAATCACGAGCCCCTGGAACCGCAGTTTTGTAAAATTTTGATGGAAAATTCATTACAGTCGTGTTTCCCAAATGCGGAAATAGTCTTAAGCATTTACTTGTCTATGACGATTACAAACTACAATTGAAAATGTTCTGTTTCAACACTAAAATTGATTAAAAATTAGTTACGGAACACTGTAGAACGAGAACGTCTAAGCGATCTCACCTTAATGAACACAGAATATGATTGTCTTAGAGACTTAGAGATTAGTGTTATCTCTAAATGTGCCGAAATGAAATCGAGAAAAGCGTTTTCGTTAAGTGCTGTTTTATTTTACTTTTTAAACTTTGAGGCCTATAGCAAACCAAAGGCCTTTTCTAAGATTTTGCTAAGCGCCCCACGATGGCTTAATCCTGCACAGTATAAAGCGATCCGTTTTGCTAACGACAAAGCGATGAAAAATTTTACTTACAAACTTTACAGCTCTTGTCGGTGTGTCGTCTTTATACGTTGCTGAACTGATCTTCATTGCTACCACCACGTCGGCTACGATTCGTATTCAAATTTTTTCTAAAGTATAACGGTATGATACGGTGCACCGATGCAGTCAGCCAGGAAATTAACGAAAAATTCCATTTCCACTCGGGCGGATCCACGACCAGAGCATGCACAGAATTTCAGATGCCCATCAGATGGAGCTAATTCCGAAACCAGCGATTTGGCATTGAACAGAAGCTTTTCATAATTACTTATTGCAAGTACTCTCAATGTTATCAAATGCAGTCGACCAATATTAATAAATTGTTTTTCCTATATTATTTCTCATGTCTTCACATACTTGCGACATTGGAGAAATGGGAAAGAAAGTAGCAATAATACTAAGCTAATCGATCCTCTCTCTCTCTCTCCCTCTTTCTCTCTCTCTCTCCCTCCTTTTGCCCTCTGCCCATCTCCCCCTCCCCCTATCTGTGCCCATCTCCTCCTTCGCCCTCGCCGCCTGTCTATCTTCTCCTCCCCCCTTTTTTCTTCACGTTATCAAGCTGATGCTAATTGGAGGCCAGTGGTTCTTACGCCCACAGTATTTCTTTTTCTTTGCAGATTGTAACTAATATATGTAAGAAATTTGGTTGAAATTGTTCCAGGTGTTTAGGATGAGATTTTTACCCGAAGATTTGCTGTTGTATGCACATGTATAATAGATTTTAGATATATTTCACACGTATTTGGAAACATATTACACCTGTATAACTAGTGAATTTCGCCTTGCAGTTTCATTTTCACGCAACTCAACGTTTGTCACGTAGTATATCCTGAACTATGTTGCGAATAGAGTTAGTAGCAACGAAGATGAAATTTTAAACGTCTTCTAAGATGCGTCAGTTACTCACGCATGTCAGTGTTTATGACGTCGTATTTCCTGAACAACGAGTCGATCAACATTTTTTCTGGTACATTTACTGGTATATATGAAAACTGTCTGCAAAATGTGTTTCCAGTACTGTTGGCGGTAAGGAAGTAACAAATTAAAACACCGTACTTCATGCGGCAGTTTATTGTACGAAAAGTGGAAATGGAGTAAGCAATTAACTTTGCTCCTTTCATCATTTTGAGGGGTTCGTCAGCTTGAAAAAGTTTAGTAAGGGTTTGAAATTATGTGCAAAGTTTGTTGCAAGCCTCAATGTGCTCTGGTTTTCACGCTAAATAGGCTTTGAGAGGCCATAAAGGCGCCTCTGACTGGAGTTATGAAGAAACTCGTAGTTTGAATACAACCCGATACTCGCATAACCGGCCACTAATCGTCAACTAAACTACCAAATTTAGTGTTTAGCATCGAGGAGTACTGTACCTTGGAACACTTTCGGAATTCAGGCTCTAGCCTGCCCAGTAATAGAAGTTTAACATATTTTTTCATTTCATTTTGAAATGAAAGCTTTCATTTTACGCGTGCAATTTTTTAAAAAAATTCCTAATATTTCTCTGGAAAACTAAGGCTCTTCCAAATGTGAGAAACTATTCCAAGTTAGAACGTGGTCGTGTATCTAAGAACAGATATTCTATTCGAATACAAAAGTGTTGATAGCGAGAAAATACTGCCAATAATGTGTTTAAAATGATCTGTTATATTACTATTCTACTGCATACAAATTATCACTAAGAGAAATAAAATTAAGAAGAAGAACTGTGGAAACCAGAATAACACCACTATGCCGGTGGAAGCCCGGGGTCTCACCTGAGGAAGCAGGAGGGGGAAGAGCAACAACCTTCTAAAGAAGAAGAAACAATCAGGGCTCACCTAGCCCAGAAGAAAGCACCCTGTGGGGGCTCCATGCTGGGGTTTCAGTGAAGAGCTCAACGATGGAAAGGCTCAATCAGTCTCATATCTAACAATTAAATATTGTATGCGGAGATAGGTAACAATCAATCAGTCTCATATCCAACAATTAAATATTGTATGCGGAGATAAGTAACAAGGGAACAACGGAATTAGCGCATCACTTAAGTGGAATTTGCATTTATTCTAACACTTGAGAACAGACGAAGAAAATATCGCGTGTTATACTTGACAGATAATAGCACTAGAACAATAATAAACACCTGATTCATTTTCCTGCACTTAAGTTAATGTTCACAGGCGAACACAATTTAAATTCTCCCATAAATATAAATATGCGCGTAGGCGCGTTAAGGAATTGGTTATGAAACAGTTACTTAAATAATCAAGGTAGGCAAACTCCATTTAAAGGGAAAACAGTTAGCAGGTTGACTAGAACATTAAGGTGAATAACAGGAAAGTGCACCGTCTACAACACCTCACGGCGACAGTTAACCTCCAATAAGTTCCTTTCTTTACACTATGACATAAAGCACCGCTCAATACCAATATTGCAACATTTAAATTCCACCACGAAGATGACGTGCTACAGAGGCGAAATTTAACCGACGGGAAGAAGATGCTGTGATATGTAAATGATTAGCTCTTCAGAGCATTCACACGAGGGTGGCGCCGGTGGCGACACCTACAACGTGTTGACATGAGGAAAGTTTTCAACTGATTTCTCATACACAAACAGCAGTTGACCGGCGTTGCCTGGTGAAGCGTTGTTGTGATGCCTCGTGTAAGGAGGAGAAAGGCATTGACGTTTCCGACTTTGATAAAGGTCGGATTGTAGCTTATCGAAATTGCGGTTTATCATATCGCTATATTGCTTCTCGCATTGGTCGAGATCCAATGCCGGCCGGTGTGGCCGTGCGGTTCTAAGCGCGTCAGTTTGGAACCGCGTGACCGCTACGGTCGCAGGTTCGAATCCTGCCTCGGGCATGGATGTGTGTGATGCCGTTATGTTAGTTAGGTTTAAGTAGTTCTAGGTTCTAGGGGACTGATGACCTCAGTAGTTAAGTCCCATAGTGCTCAGAGCCATTTTTAGATCCAATGACTGTTAGCGGAGTATAGAATCAGAGGGTTCAGGAGGGTAATACGGAACACCGTACTGGATCCCAACGGCCTCGTATCACTAGCAGTCGAGATGACGGGCATCTTATCCGAATGGTTGTAACGGATAGTGCAGCCACGTCTCGATCCCTGAGTCAACAGATGGGGACGTTTGCAAGACAACAACCATCTGCACGAAGAGTTCGACGACGTTTGCGGCAGCATTGACTATCAGCTCGGAGACCATGGCTGCGGTTACCCTTGACGCTGCATCACAGACAGGAGCACCAGTGATGGTGTACTCAACGACGAACCTGGCTGCACGAATGACAAAACGTCAGTTTTTCGGATGAATCCACGTTCTGTTTACAGCATCATAATGGTCGCATCCGTGTTTGGCGACATCGCGTTGAACGCACATTGGAAGCGTGTATTCGTCATCGCCATACCGGCGTATCACCTGGAGTGATCTAATGGGGGTGCCATTGGTTACACGTCTCGGTCACCTCTTGTTCGCATTGACGGCACTTTGAACAATGGACGTTATATTTCAGATTTGTTACGACTCGTGGCTATACCCTTCATTCGATCCTTGCGAAACCCTACATTTCATCAGGATAATGCACGACCGCATATTGCAGGTCGTGTACGGGCCTTTCTGGATATAGAAAATGTTCGACTGCTGCCCTGGCCAGCACATTCTCCAGATCTCTCACCAATTGAAAACGTCTGGTCAATTGTGGCCGGGCAACTGGCTCGTCACAATACGCCAGTCACTACTCTTGATGAACTGTGGTATCGTGTTGAAGCTGCATGGGCAGCTGTACCTGTACAGGCCATCCAAGCTCTGTTTGACTCAATGCCCAGGCGTATCAAGGCCGTTATTACGGCTGGAGGTGGTTGTTCTGGGTACTGATTTCTCAGGATCTATGCACCCAAACTGCGTGAAAGTGTAATCACATGCCAGTTCTAGTATATTTGTCCAATGAATACCCGTTTATCACCTGCATTTCTTCTTGGTGTAGGAATATATATAAGCATAAGCACGGTTAAAAACTGGTGGAAAAACACTAAATTGGAAAGTGTGAATTCAGGACTCCAAGGAGCGTACTCCATCTAAACACCCTAAAAATGGCAACTTAATGGCTACCTAGAGTAACGAAATTAAGAATTGCGTGCTCATATATAGACTAGAATAATGGCATAAATAACACATACACGGCTTCTGACGGCGTACAAACTGTGTTGGGCTATTGAGCAGTGACTAATTTAAGCTAGCTTCAACATACGCTAACCAGGTTAGCGGCGTATTTAAAGACAAGCGTCGAGCAAGAAGCTTGGTCAGAAGGTAATGGAACCAGTAGTAATTTGCAACTAACTACAGAATTGAAATCAACTGATGACATGTTGACCATTACCGATGTGGCGTACGATGGACAGTCGGTAGACTGAACACTCAGCTGAAACCCAGTAATAATGCTGAGGGGGGAAACGCCCAGCCCAAAGCATGTTTAGCGCAAACACCAAGTTTGAGAACAAAACAACCTTGAAACAACAGCATGATATTGCAGCTTGCGGTACAAATGTCAGTGCCCGAATATAGCCTTAACCCGAGACGGGACTAAAGCACACTATTTTCTCTCAATTAAAGTTTCAAAAGCAATCAAAACTAGCCGGTTTCCCTTACACGGCAGACGTGCCAACACTTCCATTCATATGCCAGTATCAACTAGCGCAACATAAATCATTGACACACTTCAGATAATATTTTTAAACAACATACCTAAATACTTTTTTCTGCCACACGCAGTAATTAGTAAACAGGCTAGGCTCTGTTATTGATGCCACGCAAATGAGGTAGCAAGTTAAGGTCTACAATTCTACTTTGCCATGAAACATGTTTTTGATTTGTATGCTGGAGTTAGTTGCAAATTAGTACTGGTTCCATTACCTTCTGACGTGGAAAGAAAGAATCCAGCTAATTAAATGAAGGTCACTACTTGGATACAGTATTTGACGACACACTTAAAATCAACAGACAAAGGTGAGAGTCAAGTTTACACTCGCAAGCAGCACACGCAGAGTACGAGCGTAAGGTGAGCATTAAATAAACTGCCCTTGTTCAGTCATTTACACATCGACGAAACAAATAATCTTCGCCGAATTACTACAGACGCCGGAATCCCCAGTTGCCTGCAAATGACGCAAATAATGGTCAAAACGTCTTACTTTAAGTCCGATGACATCCGAAGGATAGGAGTTTCAACGGACAACCAGGCCTCATCCCTTTGGATCCACCGGCGATAAAGACAGTAACATTGGCTGCTATCACGGCTTTAACAATGCATCACGCCTGACACGAGTCACGTCAAACCATCAACAAAAAAGCGTGGCCTCCTGTACGCTCCCGGACGTCCGCAATTAGTTCCTCCTCCCGACCGACGCTCTCCCGCATCCACGGCAGGCAGCCGGCCGCAACAACGCCACGGCGCCCTCTGGCTAGGGTAAGAAAACAGCAGAGCGAGAAGCGGGAATTGACAAGGAGGAAACGCAGAGAACCAACCGTGACATTACGGTTCACTTGGAAAATTCTGATGCCTACTTTAAACAACAAATCTGTAAAATCAAAAACAGAAACACAAATTACCTAGCCACTTTTAGAGTTAATTCACTCTTAAAATTTGGAAAACTTTAAACTTTAATAAACGTTATAAATCAAAAAATATAAAGAGAACAGCACTGCAAGAAACAATATTTACTATTTTACATCCCTTCGATTCAGAAGGATTCAGAATATTTAAGGGAAACCAGAAAGAAAAATCAACTGTAGGAAAACTCCCAGCACAGAAAAGAATCAATGCAAGCGGAAAAAGACCCTTAAGCCTATGCAGGAAGAATAACATAGTACTAAAACGTACGTTCTGCTGAAAACTTCCCAGAAAACAAATTAAATGGACATCACCAAATCCAGTTTGTCATAAGAAACAACTCCATCACGCTGCTATAAAAAGATACCCTGGAATGGAGGTACTCAGTGTAACAGTTGCCAGGAGTGTCGGTTTAGATTCTGACCACTACCTGACTGACACTGTATTCAAGGTCAGACAAATATTTAGAAACAAAAACCTATACAACCCATAAAATTTGGCACATAGAAGTTATCTAGAGAAAAGGATTACGAAATTCATTAGGAAAAAATAATACGCAAATGATGGGAACAACTTCAATAAGATACTCTACTGGCCATTAAAATTGCTACACCACGATGATGACGTGTTACAGACGAAAAATTTAACCGACAGGAACAAGATGCTGTGATATGCAAATGATCAGCTTCTCGGAGCATTCACACAAGGCTGGCGCCGGTGGCGACACCTACAACGTGCTGGCATGAGGAAAGTTTCCAACCGATTTCTCATACGCAAACAGCAGTTGACCGGCGTTGCCTGGTGAAACGTTGTTGTGATGCCTCGTGTAAGGACGAGAAATGCGTACCATCACGTTTCCGACTTTGATAAAGGTCGAATTGTAGCCAATCGCGATTACGATTTATCGTATCGCGACATTGCTCCTCGCGTTGGTCGAGATCCAATGACTGTTAGCAGAATATGGAATCTGTGGGTTCAGGAGTGTGATACGGAACGCTGCGCTGGGTCCCAACGGCCTCGTATCACTAGCAGTCGAGATGACAGGCATCTTATCCGCATAGCTGTAACGGATCGTACAGCCACGTCTAGATCCCTGAGTCAACAGATGGGGACGTTTGCCAGACAACAACCATCTGCACGAACAGTTCGACGACGTTTGCAGCAGCATGGACTATCAGCTCGGAGACCATGGCTGCGGTTACCCTTGACGCTGCATCACAGAAAGGAGTGCCTGCGATGGTGCACTCAACGACGAACCCGGGTGCACGAATGGCAAAACGTCATTTTTTCGGATGAATCCAGGTTCTGTTTACAGTATCATAATGGTGGCATCCTGTTTGACGATATCGCGGTGAACGCACATTGAAAGCGTGTATTCGTCATCGCCATACTGGCGTATTACCTGGCGCGATGGTATGGGGTGCCATTGATTACACCTCTTGTTCGCATTGACGGATAATTTGAATAGTGGACGTTACAGTTCAGATGTGTTACGACCCGTGGCTCTACCCTTCATTCAATCCCTGCGAAACCCTACATTTCAGCAGGATAATGCACGACCGCATGTTGCAGGTCCTGTACGGGCCTTTCTGGATGCAGAAAATGTTCGACTGCTGCCCTGGGCAGCACATTCTCCAGATCTCTCACCAACTGAAAATGTCTGGTCAATGGTGGCCGAGCAACTGGGTCGCCGTAACGTGCCAGTCACTACTATTGATGAACTGTGGTATCGTGTTGAAGCTGCATGGGCAGCTGTACCTGTACACGCCATCCAAGCTCTGTTTGACTCAATTCCCAGGCGTATCAAGGCCGTTATTACGGCCAGAGGTGGTTGTTCTGGGTACTGATTTCTAAAGATCTATTCATCCAAATTGCGTGAAAATGTAATCACATGTCAGTTCTAGTATAATATATTTGTCCAATCAATACCCGTTTATCATCTGCATTTATTCTTGGTGTAGCAATTTTAATGGCCTGTAGTGTATTATTGATAGTGCAGAAGAAATTGTCCTTCTTAAAAAGAAATGGGAATATGCTTGAGGGAATAACGATTGTGATGAGTTAATTATAAAGAGACAACGAGCTTGGAATATCTGAAACGCAAATAATTTGACAGAACAGGAAGCATTTTAGAGAAGCTAGGAAACATGCATCAGAACGTCTAAAAGGATCAGAGTACAACATGTAAAAGATCAGCTAACGTCAATTCAGACACAGTTAAAGCAGCACAACACAAGAAACTTTTATAAAACATTCAAAAACATTTTAAAGAAGCCTACACCAGCAAGTTTACAGATCATAGATCAACAAACACAATAGACTACATAAAATAAAATGGAGAACAGCAAAATAGTTGATAACTACTTCAAAGAATAACACAATTACGATCCACCAAAGGAACGTAAACCTTTTGTCAAACTTTTCTCAGTGCCATTCTCCACAAAATGATGGAAGAAAAAAGATTATCGGTAACTACATTTTCGCTGTTTAAGGAGTAAAACAACCACATACGGAATTATATTTTATGACATTTTAATTTAGTACTTATTTAGTACTAACTTTATTCCCAACGCAGACTGCAGACAGTATCTGCGAGGGCCTTCGGAAAGCAAATAATTTTTTTTTTTTTCATGTGACCAGGTCCTTCCACCACCACCGCCGACGCACCACTGACTTTGGTACTCATCCGCTTCAGTTTGGCGGCTGCTACGATACAGTACCGTTGCTTACGGCATACCCGTGTGACTTTCAAATGTGGGACGTAATTGACGATCACGTCAAGTGTGAGATGCGTGTTGTTATCCGACATTTTAGCGCTCAAAAAGTCCGACCCTCGAAATTTATAGACAGATAAATGAGGTCTACGGTACCGTGATGAACGAAGTATCAGTTTGGAAGTGGTGTATCGTGTTTAATGGCAGACGGAACAATATTCAAGACGAAGACCGCTGGGACCGGCACTCAGAGGAGACTTACGGAC
Organism: Schistocerca americana; assembly: GCF_021461395.2. NCBI lineage: Eukaryota > Metazoa > Arthropoda > Insecta > Orthoptera > Acrididae > Schistocerca > Schistocerca americana. Next base: position 222,857,717 of record NC_060120.1, on the reverse strand, counting down.
TCAAAGTAAACTGACTTCTCACATTTAGTGTACTGCACTCTTATTTCCTGACGTTTCAAGACTGTGTTGTACGAGATTGTTAGTGCAGATGTGAGCTAAAAATGGTGTGTGCCAGGCTGGTTTGTCAGACGAACACAAAAACAAACAAATGACAGCCGCACAGACATTTCTCAGTCTAAATGAAGAGGATGGATTTGAATCTTAAAATCGCATTGTCACTGGTGATGACACTTGGATATTACATTTCAGACCAGAAACAAAGCACCAATGAGCAGAATGGCGTTATTCGCAATACCCAATGAAACCGAAGGAAGAAAAACAAATTTTGAGCACCAGAAATGATAAGGCTATGGTCTATTGGGATCGTATGAGATAGAAAAAGTAGAAGAGGATACTGAACGGGTAATTCAGTACATAAAGAGAGATGAAAAACTAGTAGTCATGAGGGACTGGAATGCGGTTATAGAGAAGAGAGTATAAGAAAGGGTTACAGGTGAATATGGTCTTGATGTCAGAAATGAGAGAGATGAAAGACTAATTGGGTTCTGCAATATATATTATCTAGTAACAGCGCATACTGTGTTCATGAATCACAAAAGGAGGAGGTATACTAGGAAAAGGCCGGGAGGTACGAGAAGAATTCAGTTAGATTACATCGTGTTCAGACAGATATCCCGAAATCAAAAATAGGACTGTAAGGCGTACCCAGCAGCAGATATAGACTCAGATTACAATTTAGTAGTGATGAAGAATAAGCTGAAGTTCAAGAGACTATGCAGGAAGACTCAAAAATCAAAGATAACGACGTACTAGGAAATGAAGAAGAACACTTGAAGTTATCTAAGGGACATTGCAGTAAGGAACAGTTCAGTAGGTACTTCAGTTGCAGAGGACTGGACATCTCTAAAAAGGGCAACAACAGAAGTTGGAAAGAAAAACATGGGTACAAGGAAGGTAAATGCGAATAAACCATGGGTAACCGACCAAATACTTCAGCTGATCACTGGGAAAGAAGCAAGTACAAAAATCTTGGGGGAAATTTAGGAATACAGGAACACAAGGCGCTTAGGAATGAAATAAACAAGAAGTACAGGGAAACTAAGGCGAAATGGCCTCATGAAAAATGTGAAGAAATCGAAAAAAGAAATGATTGTCTGAAGGACTGACTCAGCATATAGAACAGTCAAAACAACATTCGGGGACATTAAAAGGGTGGTAAAATTATGAGTGCATTGGGAATACCATTATCAAACGCAGAGGGAAGAGAGAGTAGGTGGAAAGAGTTCATTGAAGGCCTCTATGAGAGAGAAAACTGTCTGATGTGCCAGAAACAGGAGGTGATAGGAAAGATATAGTATTGGAATCATAACTCAGAAGAACATTGGAGGGCGTAAGACTAAATAAGGCACACAGAATTGATAACTTTCCGTGGAATTTCTAATATAACTGGGGGAACCGGCAGAAAAACGACTACTCACTTTGGTGTGTATGTATGAGTCTCGCGATATACCATCTAACTTTCTGGAAAATATATTCCACACAATTCCGATGACTGGAACACCTGACAAGTGCAAGAATTATCGCTCAATCAGCTTAACAGGTGATGCATCTAAGTTGCTGACAAGAATAATATACGGAAGAATAGAAAAGAAAACTAAGGATGTGTTATATGACGATCACTCTGGCTTTAGGAAAGGTAAATGCACCAGAGAGGCATTTTTGACATTACGGATGCTAATGGAAGCAAGACTGATGATCCAGGAGGGAATAATAAGAGTGGAAGGTCAAGAACGAAATGCTCGAATTAAAAAGGATGTAAGACAGGGATTCAGTCTTTGACCTCTATTGTCCGGTCTATACATCGAAGAAGCAAAGATAGGAATAAAATAGAGATTCAAGAGTGGAGTTAAAAGTCAAGGTGAAATGATATCAATGATAAGATTTGCTAATGACATTACTGTCCTCAGTGAAAGTGAAGTAGTATTACAATGACTTCTGAAGGGAATGAGCAGTTACTGAGTACAGAATGTGGTGGTTTGAGAGTAAATCGAAGAAAGAAGAAAGTAATCAGAAGCAGGCGGAAAAGAGAAAAGCGAGAAACTTAGTCAGGAGTGATGGTCACGAAGTAGGTGAAGGAATTCTGCTACCTAGACAGTAAAATAGCCCCTGGTGGACGGAGCAAGGAGGACATCAAAAGCAGACTAGCACTGGCAAAGAGGGCATTCCTAGCCAAGAGAAGTGACAGGCCTTAATTTAAGGAAGAAATATCTGAGAATGTACGTTTGGGTACAGTTAAAAATGGTTCAAATGGCTCTGAACACTATGGGACTTAACACCGGAGGTCATCAGTCCCCTAGAATTTAGAACTACTGAAGCCTAACTAACCTAAGGACAGTACACACATCCGCAGTGGCCGAGCGGTTCTAGGCACTACAGTCTGGAACCGCGCGACCGCTACGGTCGCAGATTCGAATCCTGCCTCGGCCATGGATGTGTGTGATGTCCTTAGTTTAGTTAGGTTTAAGTAGTTCTAAGTTCTAGGGGACTGATCACCTCAGCAGTTAAGTCCCATTGTGCTCAGAGCCATTCGAACCATTCATTCTCCGAGGGCCGCGCGGGATTAGCGGAGCGGTCTGAGGCGCTGCAGTCATGGACTGTGCTGCTGGTCCCGGCGGAGGTTCGAGTCCTCCCTCGGGCATGGGTGTGTGTGTTTGTCCTTAGGATGATTTAGGTTAAGTAGTGTGTAAGCTCAGGGACTGATGACCTTAGCAGTTAAGTCCCATAAGATTTCACACACATTTGAACATTTTGAATTCTCCGAGGTAACGATGACGTGGGGATTTTCCCGTACGACCATTTCACCAGTGTACCATGAATATCAGGAATAGGGTAAAACGTCAAATCTCCGACATCGCTGAGGCCTGAGAAAGATCCTGCACGAACGAAACCAACGACAACTTAAGTGAATCATTCAACGTGATGGAAGTGCAACCCTTCCGAAAATTGCCAGCGTGCTAACCATTCAACGAACCATTATCGATATGGGCTTTCGTGTACCGTTGATGACTACACGACACAAAGCTTTACATCTCGCCTGGGCCCGTCAACACCGATATTGGACTGTTGGTGACTGGATGACTGGAAACATGTTGTTTGGTCGACGAGTCTCGTTTCAAATTGTATCAAGCGGCTGGACGTGTACGGATATGGATACAACCTCATGAATACATGGACCCTGCATGTCAGCAGGGGACTGTACAAGCTGGTGGAGGCTTTGTAATGGGGCGGGTCGTGTGCAGTTGGAGTGATATGGGACCCCTGATACATCTAGTTACGATACTGACAGGTGACACGTACGTAAGCATCCTGTCTGATCACCTGCATTCATTCATGTCCACTGTGCAGTCCGACGAAGTTGGGCAATTCCTGGACCCGGGTAGGCGCGAGGGCCCCGGATCGAATCCGCCCGACAGATTAATGACGACGGCTGGTGTGCCGGCCATCCTGCATGTGGTTTTTAGGCGGTTTTCCACATCCTACTAGGTGAATACCGGGCTGGTCCCCACGTCCCACCCCAGTTACACGACTGGCAGACATTTGTAACACATTCACACTAGTTGCAGACAGCTGGGGTACACTAATTCCTTCACAGGGGGTATGGGGTGTGGGGTGGTGGCAGGAAGGGCATCCAGTCACCCCTTCAAATTAACCATGCCAATTCCGTACTTAACCCTGCCAACCCTGCGCACAATGCGGAACAAAAGCAGTGGCAAAAGAAAGAAAGATTGCTACTCACCATATTGCATGGCCACATTCTCTGATAGCTCACTTATGTCACAGTGTTTTTCTTGTATTTATCTGCGACTCAGCATCTCGGCTATATGGTGAGCAGCGCTCTATCCTTTTCATAATACTGTCATAATTCCACCCTGGATTTTCCATTGTTTGTTTTAAGAAGTCTAAATTTCAAAAACACCCATCAGAAGGTCACAGTACTGGAGCCTCTCTTTTTTCCAATTCAAGTACTGTCAGTTGGTACTAGACGGGCAAAACGCCTTTCTGATGACGTCAGAAGACCCGACGCCCGGCAGCCCTGGACGGCAGGTGTGGCGGACACCCCAGAGGCCGTGTGGCCACCGGCGGCGCAGAGTGTGGATCGATGCGGGCGTGTCGGCGCGGCGTGGCGTGCTGTGGCGTGTCCGTGTCGTGGCGTGCCTACGAGCCGTTAGCGGCCGCCGCCGGCCACGTGCCAGTGCAGTGCCTGCTGTGGGCTCCTGCCTGCCCTACCTACCTGCTGTCTGCCGCCTGCAGCCCTGAACTTGCCGCTCACACCTAGAACCCACAGCACTCTACTGTGTCCTCCCAACTTTCGCGTCCCTCCGTTTCCAGAAAAGTTTCAGCGGGTTACGACAGGCCGTGTCACCGTGCAATATTTTGCACATAGTATGTATCACCTCACTTGGTAACCTGATGGTTTACTGAGAACTATAACTCAAGCCGCTGGTTATCGGGAGCGCAGTTAACTATTGTTGAAACTGAATAGGTGAACTGCAGTAGGGGTATGTCCACTTCTTTTTTTTTTTTAATTACGATTGCCAACTTTAACAGACCTTTACAATAAGAAGACAAAAGTCACAGGATAGCCATATGCCCATATACAGATGGCGCTAGTATCGTGTTCGCAAGGTATAAAAGGGCAGTGCATTTGCGGAGTTGTCATTTGTACTCAGGTGATTGAAATCTGGTTTCGCAGGACAGAGCGGATCAGATTATGGTTGTGGAAAGGGGAGAAGATCAGTTACTGTTAGTTGCTCGAAACAGACAAACTTTATTTTCCTAAAATCACCTAATCACATTTGCCCTTAAAAGGATTCAAAAACAATGCGGGTGAAAGCCCGAACACAAGTTATTAAAATCGCTTCAAGGAATATACGCGGCTGAAGGCCTTACTTAAAAAAAAAAAAGTGTGAATACTCGACTGATGGCCACACACTACGCATAGAAGAACTGAGGCTTAAGGACTGGATAACAACAATTTCCAATAGAGAATAAAATTTACAGAGGTTTTAAACAAGTGAATTTTAATTTAAGACTGCTGAAGGCCTTATTTTAAAATTAAAACAAACTAAATTAATGGGCAGCTGAAGGCCTCGCACAATACTTGAGACAAAAATCACAATCTAATAATAAGAGAAGTGCTCAGAAGTGTTCCAAGGGTCGGCCTGAGGTAACTCTAACGTAAGGTAAGGTGAGATAGGCAGCGGCCGGCCGGAGTGGCCGAGATGTTCTAGGCGCTACAGTTTGGAACCGCGCGACCTGCCTCGGGCATGGATGTGTGTGATGTCCTTAGGCTAGTTAGGTTTAAATAGTTCTAAGTTCTAGGGGGCTAATGACCTTAGGAGTTAAGTCCCATAGTGCTCAGAGCCATTTTTTTTGAGATAGCAGCCAAAAATAAGATTAAATAATCGGATGGGAACCCGACCCAGGGACGGCTGAAGGACCGACCAACAACCTAACCAATTCCCTTCCGCCGACCAACGGCACTGCAACCGAAAATATCACTCGAAGACGAAGATACCAGCAGTACTATGTCTTCAAAGTTAGCGTCTAAAAACAGCCAAGGCACAGTAACCACTCAAAAATACGAACAACACCAAAGGCTGTCGAACTACACGTCGCACCGGACAGCATCAACATTGCGAGGAAAAACACACTGTGGAACACTACGCTAATGACCTAGCCGCCAAGATTTCCTCGCTGCTCTGTCCCAACCGACCGACTGCCTACTCCAGTACGCAGACAGCATTAACGTAACTGCTCAGTCGAAATTACGCAAGCTAGACACAGTTCCACGAAAACACTTACACAAGAACTCAAACAATCGTAAAAGCAATCACTGTGGAACAACAAGGACGAATGACAATTCGACACACACAGAGAATCCGAAGCGGTCGGCGACCAAATTACGTCATCCGATGAGACGACCGACCGAACGACCAACGAAGTTTGTCCGCAAACAAGTCATGTGTGTCAGCAACTGTCGGGAGAGTCTTAATTGTCCGGACCTCACCGCAGCTCCATCCCGACTCAACTCCATGTCCGTTCGGAACTCGGAGACACGGCGACCCGGGCACACTGGCTCTGACCCAACCATACAGAGGTAACAATAGCCCACTGGCCATCTGACATCTATGCACAAGGAAGGAACCGGCCCCCGTCCGGCAAGATGATCATCTGACGAGGCCCAGAAACGGTCAGAAGACCAAATACATGTCGCCCGATGAGACGACCGACCGAATGACCAACCAACGTTCGATCCCGCTCCAGTCTCCTTCCGTCGGCCAGTGCATGTGTGTCGCCAAAGGTCGGCGAGTACTGGCTGTCCGGACCTCACTGCAGCTGCGCCCCGACTCAACTTCCGACACACGACGAGCCGGAAATACTAGCGGTCGCTTCAAAGATAATAGGAAAGTGTTCTTATCGATACGCGCTGCTGCTGCCACTCACGGGCAGGCAAGCCAGCAACTTAGTGACGCCAGTACATCGAATAAGAAACGAGGTGACACCTCAGTAAAGACAAGTTGTCAAGCAAGAAACGGCATGAACACGAGCCGCGCACTTCTCAGTGATTCATGTGAAAAGGCTTCCGACGCTATTATGAACAGACTTTGAATGCGGAGTGGTAACTGGAGCCAGACGCACGGGACATTCCATTTCGGAAATCGTTAGGGAATTAAATATTACGAGATTTACAGTTTCAAATGTCTGCCGGAATGCCAAATTTCAGGTATTACCTCTCACCACGGACAACGCAGTGGTCGACGGCCTTCACTTAACAACCGAGAGCAGTGGCGTTTGTGTAGAGTTGTCAGTGTTAACAGACAAGAAATACTGCCTGAAATAACCGCAGGAATCAATGTGGGTTGTAAAACGAACGTATCCGCTAGGACAGTTCGGAGAAATATGGTGTTAATGGGCTATGGCAACAGACGACCGACGCCAGTGCCTTTGCTAACTGCATGACATCCTCTGCAGCTCATCTCCTGGTTAGTGATCATATCGGTTGGACCTTAGACGACTGGAAAACCGTGGCCTGGTCAGATGAGACCCAATTTGAGTTGATAAGAGCTGACGATAGTGTGTGAGTGGGGCGCAGACCCCATGAAGCTATGGACCCACGTTGTCACCAAGGCACTGTGCAAGTTAGCTGTGGTTCCGTAGTGCTGTGGGCTATGTTTCCATGTAATGGACAGATTATCTTGGCCGACTGAAACGATCACTGATTGGAAATGTTTATGTTCGGTTATTTGGACTTATTTTCCAAACAACGGTGTCATGCCACTGGGCCACAATTGTGAGTGACTGGTTTCAAGAACATTCTGCTCAATTCGAGTGAATGATATGACCATCCAGATCACCCGCATGAATTCCATCGAACATTTGTGGGACGTAACCGACAGGTCAGTTCGTGCACATCATCCTGCATTTGCAACACGTATTTATGGGCTGCTATAGGGCGCAGCATGGGCAGTATTTCTGCAGCGGACTTACAACTACTTGATAAGTCCACGCCACAGCGAGTTAACTGCACTACGCCGGGCAAAAGGAAGATCGACACGATATTAGGATGTATCCCACGACCTGTGTCACCTCTGGGTATATCCGTACACATCGTTTGGTACAACCAGGGGTCATGTCCTATAACAGGAGAGCTCGTTAGAAGGGTACTGAGTTAAAGGAAGAGCCATGCCCAGATAAATAAGGGCGTGGTGGACCTGTTCCGATAATTTATTTATTTATTTTCTGCCATTTACAAATGACCTGCCGCCTTGTTACTAAGACCAGTCGTACCTTCTCAACACGAAATTGCACATGTACAGAATATGATATTTCAAAATCTTAAACATGGCTGCGGAACAGCAACTGTGTAAAACTGAAGAGGTTGAAATACCATCCAGTCAGTTACAAAGAAAGGTTCATTAGCCCTTGCCCTAGGTTTCAAAATTTCTAAAAATATCTTCAACATGGCCCACTCCTTCGGAAGAAGATATTTTTAGAAATATTGAAACTTAGGTCAAGGGCTAATAAACCTTTGTTTGCAACGGATTGAATGATTTTTTCAACCTCCTCTGATACTAATTTGTTACTTCTTATTTTTAATAAGCATTAATAATATGGCAGCTTTCAATACTTATAAATATGAAAATAATTAAGAAACAAAAATTTTCAAATTATTGATTTATGAATGGAACATAGGAATTTATGAAGACAGAGAAGAGGTTATGACATATTATGACTTTAAGATATATTATAAATTGGGAAAATTTTTTCTAAAATAAACAACATTCATCAATTTAAGATGGACGGATAAAAGATAATAGACATCCATAAAATTAGCAAGATTTTGGAAATTCGAATTATAAGCCATAACCGCATTTTTACGAAGAATAAAAAAAAAGAAGTTAGGAAAGATTATATTGGAAGAATGTCCCTTCAACAAGTGTGTATAACGGTGAGTGTCTTAGAATTGTGCATCAAGCCACCGACCGCCAATCATAGCTCTTCATCTAAATCTACTCTAGATTTCCTAATAACTAAACATTAACCTCTAAATACCTCTAATTTCATTTAAGGCTGTTGTGTTGTTTGTTTAAGGTACTTCTTCATTTTCATTTACGGTAGTGTCGGGATAAGTGGCATTACCTGATTCCATGTCGGAATCAGTGCTGTTTTCCTCGCTGTGGATTCCTTCCTGTCTTTGCATATAGGCTCGTTGTCTGGCTCCGACATACTAGCTATAGCTCGCTCTGGATATATCGTCAGTGAGTTTAGTGTGGTCCACCGGTCTTCGTCTCTGAGCATTGCGTCTGTGATACCTTGAATATTGTTGAGGTTTAAGTGTATTGTGCGTCTGATGTTGGTACAGTTTATGTCTTAAAGTCGTGAATATACAAGTGCTTGGCCTAGAGTTCTGCTCCTGATTCAGAGAGTATATTGTGTATGGCCGACAGTTTTGGACTGCGGGACATCGAGGTGTATCCTTCAGTTGTGGACGCCCTGGGTCGTGCAGAACAGCTGTTTGCGACCTGCCCCGTACCGTTGGACCTTGCCTATTGTCTACCATCGGCTTAGTGTTTTCTGCATTTAATTTCCGTACAAGCGACAAAGGACAACAATCGCAAAATTACTAGACGCACATCGTCCGTAACCAAACCGCTACGCCGCGCTGAAAGCGCAGGCTGCGCTGGATTCGCACCGCTCGGGCGCTCGAGTCAGCTGTCGCTAGTGACTGCTGCCTGCAGCTCTCGGAATTTTGTCTGTGACTACCGTACATGCTATAAAGCTTAAGCACTGTACAAAAATTAGTATACTGCACCTTCCCCCATTATTAAGTGAAGTTGTACGTTCTCCAAAATCTGTTTCTAGTATCCTGAACACGTTTAGTCCACTCAGAGAGCCCCCCCCAATACCGAAAAGTACCGTCCCGTATGTTGAACTACTTTGCCACGTCACACGAAAAACCTCACAAAGTGCCCACAAATTGGAGAATGTATGCGCATGTTAGTACCTATAATCTCTCCAAAAATGTTGGTAAGGTTACTAAGCCCCTGACATATTATAGTTACAGTTTGTTGAGATCCGTATATATCATACAGCTGTCACTGCGACAATCACAGATTTCGCCACAAATACATTGTATTTCACCATTGATTTCCCTCAGAACACGTGTATACAATATCGTCCCACATCAATGTCAGTTTACGCCGTTTTTCACATCTACATCTACATCTACATCTATACTCCGCAAGCCACCTAACGGTGTGTGGCGGAGGGTACCTTGAGTACCTCTATCGGTTCTCCCTTCTATTCCAGTCTCGTATTGTTCGTGGAAAGAAGGATTGTCGGTATGCCTCTGTGTGGGCTCTAATGTCTCTGATTTTATCCCCATGGTCTCTTCGCGAGATACACGTAGGAGGGAGCAATATACTGCTTGACTCTTCGGTGAAGGTATGTTCTCGAAACTTTAACAATAGCCCGTCCAGAGCTACTGAGCGTCTCTCCTGCAGAGTCTTCCACTGGAGTTTATCTATCATCCCCGTAACGCTTTCGTGATTACTAAATGATCCTGTAACGAAGCGCGCTGTTCTCCGTTGGATCTTCTCTATCTCTTCTATCAACCCTATCTGGTACAGATCCCACACTGCTGAGCGGTATTCAAGCAGTGGGCGAACAAGCGTACTGTAACCTACTTCCTTTGTTTTCGGATTGCATTTCCTTAGGATTCTTCCAATGAATCTCAGTCTGGCATCTGCTTTACCGACGATCTACTTTGTATGATCATTCCATTTTAAATCACTCCTAATGCGTACTCCCAGATAATTTATGGAATTAACTGCTTCCAGTTGCTGGCCTGATATTTTGTAGCTAAATGATAAGGGATCTATCTTTCTATGTATTCGCAGGACATTAATCCTCTCGCGGGAGCGAGCTCGCAACACATCCACTCGCCACGGTAGCCGACCACAACCTTTCGATAAAGAAGAAGAAAGAAAACGGCTTAAATCAAAAGGTACAAAACATACGTGACGGGCAGAAACCATTCTACACTCCTGGAAATTGAAATAAGAACACCGTGAATTCATTGTCCCAGGAAGGGGAAACTTTATTGACACATTCCTGGGGTCAGATACATCACATGATCACACTGACAGAACCACAGGCACATAGACACAGGCAACAGAGCATGCACAATGTCGGCACTAGTACAGTGTATATCCACCTTTCGCAGCAATGCAGGCTGCTATTCTCCCATGGAGACGATCGTAGAGATGCTGGATGTAGTCCTGTGGAACGGCTTGCCATGCCATTTCCACCTGGCGCCTCAGTTGGACCAGCGTTCGTGCTGGACGTGCAGACCGCGTGAGACGACGCTTCATCCAGTCCCAAACATGCTCAATGGGGGACAGATCCGGAGATCTTGCTGGCCAGGGTAGTTGACTTACACCTTCTAGAGCACGTTGGGTGGCACGGGATACATGCGGACGTGCATTGTCCTGTTGGAACAGCAAGTTCCCTTGCCGGTCTAGGAATGGTAGAACGATGGGTTCGATGACGGTTTGGGTGTACCGTGCACTATTCAGTGTCCCCTCGACGATCACCAGTGGTGTACGGCCAGTGTAGGAGATCGCTCTCCACACCATGATGCCGGGTGTTAGCCCTGTGTGCCTCGGTCGTATGCAGTCCTGATTGTGGCGCTCACCTGCACGGCACCAAACACGCATACGACCATCATTGGCACCAAGGCAGAAGCGACTCTCATCGCTGAAGACGACACGTCTCCATTCGTCCCTCCATTCACGCCTGTCGCGACACCACTGGAGGCGGGCTGCACGATGTTGGGGCGTGAGCGGAAGACGGCCTAACGGTGTGCGGGACCGTAGCCCAGCTTCATGGAGACGGTTGGGAATGGTCCTCGCCGATACCCCAGGAGCAACAGTGTCCCTAATTTGCCTGGAAGTGGCGGTGCGGTCCCCTACGGCACTGCGTAGGATCCTACGGTCTTGGCGTTTATCCGTGCGTCGCTGCGGTCCGGTCCCAGGTCGACGGGCACGTGCACCTTCCGCCGACCACTGGCGACAACATCGATGTACTGTGGAGACCTCACGCCCCACGTGTTGAGCAATTCGGCGGTACGTCCACCCGGCCTCCCGCATGCCCACTATATGCCCTCGCTCAAAGTCCGTCAACTGCACGTACGGTTCACGTCCACGCTGTCGCGGCATGCTACCAGTGTTAAAGACTGCGATGGAGCTCCGTATGCCACGGCAAACTGGCTTACACTGACGGCGGCGGTGCACAAATGCTGCGCAGCTAGCGCCATTCGACGGCCAACACCGCGGTTCCTGGTGTGTCCGCTGTGCCGTGCGTGTGATCATTGCTTGTACAGCCCTCTCGCAGTGTCCGGAGCAAGTATGGTGGGTCTGACACACCGATGTCAATGTGTTCTTTTTTCCATTTCCAGGAGTGTATAACAGTATCCGGCAGCCGTCAGTGAGCGATGTACAAAATAAAAATGAAGCATACCAACCACTGTCTGCTTTGTCGTATTTTGATTGTGTTTTGCGAATATTGCAAATATACCTTAATGCTCATAGTTCAGTCTTTTACTGCTATAAGATCATGAAGAATATAAATAATAGAAATGCTTTCGCTGCAAACAGAACGCTAGCTGACTCATCAAAATCATCAGGTTCGAAAACGCTACAGGATTACTGACCACACTCGATAGCTAATTACGTTGTAACGATGAATGTTTTTTCAGCCTGGGGCCATTTAGGACATAGCAACTCCAAAGCACTCTGCTTAAACCCAACGTGTAGAAAACAGTTTCTTTGTGTTTCCTTACAAATTTACTATCTGGGACATGACACCACTATAAAATTCATCGGTTCTGTCGGAATAATGACCATCTATGTCGCATTTGGGGTGCTGAAACATACTTACTGGCATAAGAGACTAATTAATTTCTTCCAATTGGTATTAAACTAAAATTACTACGGTAGATGAAAAGTCACAAAACAATACTAATAAATAGCGATGCAGTTTAATGGGCAACGATTCTTAATATAGTCTCGTATTGACTACAACTCGTTAATAACTAACAAAGTTACCATGCAAGGGAAGCGACGCTGAAATTCATGAAACACATAATTTACGAATTTTCGGATTGCAGTAATTATTTACCTTCTCTGAAGTTTATATGTCAATAGAAAGCACAGGTGTCGGAGAATCCGTAAAATTTCAGTCATCTCGTCAAACTTGTTGTGTTGCAACTTAAATGACGACTTAAAATGACAGCCGATTCGTGTTGATGTTGATACCACATTTCGACTCGTAATTTCACACTGTTAATTCAACTGAACAGCAATGGAAACGTCATAACTTCAAGAAAACAAAATTCAAATATAATTTTGTTGAGTTAGACTCCACTCAAATTTCTTCTATTTTTAACATCATAAACAGTAAAAACACATATTCATAAGTACCCAACGTTATAATAACATGTAATTTATTGAAAAGAATCATGTATCCTATTTGTAACACTAATATAGTTTCCTAATAAACGTTTTTGTAAGGAAAAATGTCATTGTAGTTGATATTTCGGTACGGAGAGTTTGCCAAAGATTTGACCATTTTGGATGCACCTGTTACTTGTGACATGAATGTCCTGTAATAAGGACAGACATATTAAGTGCTCTGCAAATTAATTATTGCGCAACACTGTCGAAGATAGTGCGATGTACTACACTCGTTAGATATTAGCTTACTAGTAAATATTGGAAGTATTTACAAAAAACTACGGCCTTTTTATATATTTAAGAGACATCAAATGATATTACTACAAAATTTTTGCGTAACCTAGAATCTAGGCATACACAACGCAATTCACAACGCAACGAAAGACAAGGACAAACATTTCAGTTTTTTCCTATGAAAGCAATTAGGAGCACAAGACAGGAAAGATGAATAACGGTTTCAGCGATCACCTGTATTTATTATTCTTTGTCACGACTCCCTACGGACAGGATCCCTGTGAACGAAAGCTTCTGGGCAGTCCAGGAAATACAGGCTTACCAGACAAAATAACAATGATTGATGACAAAATATTCTGATTATTTAGGCTGCGTCATACTCCTCTTCAAACTCCTTCATCCGTTTTTCATCTAAGGGAAGAGTTGGCCAGGTGCGAGTGGGATTCGCACACCGAGGGTTCCGTACAAAATTCATTATGAATACAGATAGTCCAACCATTCCAGGAATCGAGGAACTCTATGATTTTTGCCTATAATCGTCATTCATAGTGGCAGGATATCGGTCCCAGGGATTGCAAGACTTTCGAGAATGCTTCAGTTTCAAATCTGAAGTCGGATAACAAGTGACACAAAAGAAATATTTTTCGTGTGGTGTAATTACTAACTGGAAATATTTCAATTATTTCCATTTGCTTGTATTGTGAAACGTTTCTTCTTTCTAAATTTATGATTCTACGCCAATGGGTAGTAACCTGCAGATTTTAATGAGTGAGGTTGCGATTATTAGAATATGAGACATAAATGGTCGTATATTTTGGCTGCATTGACTTGAAAGTTTACATTTATTACATTGACAAGTGCCTATAGACATTGGTATGTGCCAGAGTTTGATCTTGTTTGCCCCTTCGTGAGAAAAGGGGAGCTTGAGGGGACCATTCTATGTGAAATTCGTTGAAATTTTACATTTTCTGTTTTCTAATCCATAATGTACTTTGGAATTTCCTAAACATTTTGGTATATAATACATTAAAATCAGACAAATGTGGGACCTTCAAATAATATTTTGAATGTTGACATGTGACTCAGATTTCGGATCTACACATGTACTGCCACAGTTGAGCAGTCATATCTTGGGAAATATACAGTCTAGAAGGCTGTGAACTGCTTTGTTTTGTACCTACTGCTACGTCTCAGAAGTTGGCATTACGAATAAACAAATCAGCCCTTTGTTTCAGATACTAGTTTTCGTTGAAAGTAGTGTGATTATCGCCATTTTTGCACTAAGCTATCTTCTATTGCTTTTTATACTTAACTAATAAGGCCATTAGATATAACTGTGACAATTTAGAGAAGATGAAAAGAGCTCTGTGGAGCACTTTCTTTCATAGAATATCAACCGATGAAAATCCATGTGATGCTTTGTGTCCACCTCCACTAAACACTTGGTGTAAATATAGGCAAGCTGAATTTTCTGGCACCTTACATGAATTTACACGTAAACATTCTATTCCTTTGGCAGTAACGGAGACAATAAAACCTATTTACAGATATTTGCAGATCTTGATCTACTAAAGAGGTGTTTACATCAGAAGACCCAGAACGTGACTGAGTCCTTCAGTAATGTTGTCTGGTGCCGTGTGCCTAAAAATGTATTTGTTGGCCTTATGACTCTAAAGTTAGCAAAGTCTGATGCTGTTATAAATTTAATGGTGGGAACTAAGGAAGACTTAAGGTTCTGGAGAAGTTAGGAGTAAGATTTGGACGGAACGCAACTAAAGGACTGTGGGAACTGGATGAGTTTCGTGTATGTGAAGCAGAGTTAGCTGCTCAGCAAATGACAAAAGAACCAAGAAAGGAAAGGAGCTGACAAGCATTGAGCTGTTGTGACACTGAAGACACAGACTATGGGCCAGGGCAATTCTAGTGCATAAAGGACCCAGAAATGGATGTCTTTATAAGAATTTGTAATAAAAAAATTTTAACCCTCAATATCTCTGACCTACATTTTTTGCAGTAAATGAGCTGTTTTCTAAAAAAAGTACTGATGGTAGAGACATGGAATTTTCTCAGCATGCCAAGTGTGAGATATAACAGTAACTAGAATAATTAAACTATCCAGAATTGTTTTGTTTTTATGTTCATTTATTTACAAAATTCTGTAAAAAAATGGAGTGTATGAAAGAAAAAATATAACATGCCCCACAATACAATTTTAGTAATAATTCTAGTTCAGTGTATCTAGAAAGGTGCATTCAATAATTATGGAAAATTGTAAGTTGGTGTCTTAAAAAGTTTCCAAGATAATGGGTCACAAAATTGGATAATTTAACATAGGCGGCATAGGACATACAGTTTCCCCTTAACAAACGAACGGCCATGTATTCTGATGGCAAATAAATTTTTTTTAAAGTGATATGATCACAGATTAACGATTTTAGGATTTTTCCCCTTACTTTTACAGTGAAACCTTGTTTCCTGCCGAAGTTTATGAATCTAGGCCAACTGGCAGTCTCTTACAGGTTCTGATGATTGAGCTCGCGAGTGTAAAAATATGTGACGAAGGAAACTATCTTTTGACTGCGTTTATTTATAAGGTTCACTTTCTTACATTGTCAGGGGACTGTACACCTTCACAAGTGACACAGACTTCAATTTGATACGAGTAACTATTGGTTAGAAAAATGATTCTGAACAGTTGAACAGAAAGACAGACAACAAAGTGTTCGTATAAGAATCTCGTTTTTACCGACTGAAATACGGAACCATAAAAATAAATTAACCAGACTAAAAAGTTTCACAAGACCTCAAGAGTAATGATTAAAATGAGAAATAAGTTTGCCCAATTTATATTTGTCTTACAAGGTCTGAATCAAGCTTGCTGAATGTTATCTATTTTGTTCAACATTTATTTGGAATGGCTGGTACAGGAAATGTTCAGCCGCGGGACTAAAGACTGGTAATGATACTTTTCATTCTCTTTTACTTACTGATGACCAGGTAACATTCTTTCGATATGAATATAGAATACACGCTGAGACAGATTAAAGAGGAATGTAGCAGATGGGCTCTGTGAATGAATCTGGACCAGACGGAGTGTATGTGTATGGGGCAGGATGTGGTGAAAACCGACTTAGAGAAAGAGGAAACAAAATATTTGACAAAGATATTAGTTATAATGGCAGTGAGGAAGTGAGCTACTGAAGCTTTGCATGGGATTATACGGAATAATAATATTCGGCAGGTCACTAAGAAAAGAATATATCACAATGTGGTGGACAATATAGTTCTATATGGTGCACAGACGTGAATCACACTACAAAATTTAGGAAGAAAATTAGGACAATGGTAATGGACAATATGAGAAGATATCTTTGGAAGATACTAAGTGAGAAGCTTTGGAGCCAAATAGAGATATTATGTTCCACAATCAAACTTAGTAGACCAGAACGTTTAAGTGGTACAGACACATACAGGGAATGCCCAACCATCTGTGGCCAAAAAAGATTTTAAATTGGAAGCCGCCGGGAAGGCCAGCGCTAAGATGTGGTTAATAAATACAGAAAGCAACGTAAGACGGAAATATAGGACCAGATTACTGAAATAAAACAGGCCTGTGGAGATCGAACACCAAAGTAGAAGTGAAGAAACCTCGTCATACTCGATGTTTCAACCCCTTTCCTGGGCCTTTGTTCACAGCTCCGCTAGAGTTCCTCGATGACTGAACACTGTCCAAAGACAGTGCCTCATTGTCTTACAAAGACCTATTTTCCTGTAGTTTTTCGGAGAAGTCACTAGATAAAAATCTTCCGAGTGCTATCTGTAGACCGTTGGCAGTGGGTGAATAATGAAATCAGGTGGCTGTTTCTGTTCATCGCATGCCGTGGCTGCTTCTTTGTTTCCGCGGTGGTGGTTAGCTTCGGGGAAGGAAGCCCGTAGTCACCATCTGTATTGAAACCGTACTCATTCTTCGATATTTCCTCTGATTCATGGAATTTCGTGCTGTAAATATTACTATTTCTGGCTAACATTCGTATGTTCTTAAAATACATAACGTGGACGCATTCATGTTGTGCTCTGCTACTTGTGTTAAACGTGTGAAGCGTTCGTGATCTACTTTCATGGTCCGTCCAGTTTCTTGTCACAGCCTTGTCACTTCATCCGCTCCCTCAGTGTGGAGACTGTCAGGCACGTCCGTTGTAGGTCAATAAAGTCTTTATTTTGTGTTGTCTGGAAAACGTAAACCAATCACCTATAGGATTTCACCTACAAGGACATCTACTTTGGACAAAATCGGTTACCTTACGCAATGTCACTGTACTCGCATTCGGGATGACGACGGGTCAAATCTGCGTCCGGCCATCCTGATTTAGGTTTTCCATGATTTCCCTAAATAGATTCACGCAAATTCCGAGATGGTTCCTTTGAAAGGGCACGGTCGACCTCCTTCCCCATCCTTCCCTAACACGATGGGACCGACGGCCTCGATATTTGGTCTCCAAATATGCTGCTGCAGGTGCGGCTGCTAGAAGACCGGCGCCGTCTTAGAGAAACACTACTTATACGGCACTTCCTTACCTAACCGCAGCATAGCTTATCGCACCTACCGGAAGTCAATTTTAGCGCGGCTGGGCACAAGTAATACCAGTGCGCCCAGCGAACCAAGCAACCAACCTCGCAGAATGAGCGGCAGGTTCCTCACTCTTCTTGTTTGCATTATTTGTATTACCGCTTCGTTCTACGGTCCTATTTATGGAAAGACTATCACAAATATTGCCCAAAAATATTTCCCTAAGGAAATCTATTTCTTATAGTACTCTGTTGCTGTCACTGATACCGAGTGCATGATAAGACAGAGTGTTGAGAGCAGCTAGCTTCTGCGCCGAGCGGTGGTTCGAATTGGCGCCTTAATACCTGATTGTATTGGTAGGTTTCGCGTAATCTCTGTGCGCTAAACGGCTATCATACAGTAACTGTATTCGCAGTTGCAATGCTTGTTTTAAAACAAGCGTTCAGTGCATAGTGTTGTGGAATGGGGAAAAAAATCGCAAATTGGCGTTCATAAGAAGAAGAACAACACCAAAAATGCAACAGGAGCGTAATATGTAGGAAATTGTCCACGCAACCTGCCACTGATGATGCCTTGCAGAAAATAAAGGCGAAACGCGTATGGCACTAAAATTGTGCTTAATTCAGTTGCTGTCAGACGGTCCATAAGTAAAAATTATTAATATACCGTGTATTGATTTGATTTTGATTTTGTTTGAATTTTCTAATTTGTTCATATTCTTCAGTGTCAGTGAAGGCTACAGGTCTTGCGTCATTCAGATCATCATCTACCTTTGTAGATAAGTTAGTGAACTGATCTGAAAGTTCGGCTACTTTATCCGATAGTGAAATTATTTCCTCTGTGTGTTTTTCTGAACCAAGTTTCAGAGTGTCCATTTGTGTTGAAATCGTATCTACTGTGTTCTTTAAGTTTTCCTGAGTTTTTCCAAGTAGCGTAACTGAATCGGTAGATGCAACTGAGTCAATTTTAGCTTGCAAGGTCTCACGATTTTCATGAACAATAGTTTGCAGTTCTTTTATGGCTGCTTCGTGATTCTGTAATGCATTTTCATGACGCGAAAAAACAGGTTGGAAATGCTCACAAATTTGTGTTTTACGTCATTACAGCCTTTTTGGCATTTCGATTCAATGTTATGTAACTCAGTAGTTAAATCTTCACGTGTTTGTTCAAGTGTGGTGTCTCACTTTTCAAGCTTTTGCTGTGTTTGTCTCTGATTTTGTTCCTTTGTGTCTAACTGTTGCTGTGTTTGTCTCTGGTGTTGTTCCATTGTGTGTAACTTTTGAAGATTTTGTTCCATTGTGTCTAACTTTTGAAGATTTTGTCCCATTTGTTTCTGATTTTGTTCAAGCGTTGTGTCTAACTTTTGTAGCCTTTGTCTCATTTGTTGCATTAACTGTAATAACAGTGCACTGGTGTCTGAAACATGTTCCTCAGTGCTATTCGGCAGTGCATTTGAACCGGCAATATTCGCATTTTGAAAAGCAGACAATGTGTCTTGATTTATTTGAGAAAACGGTGAGGACGCAAAACCTGAATCTACAGTATTTGCGAGATTGTGTCCTGTCATTTCGGAATCCTGAGGCGAGCTGTTGCCGACCGATCGATCGATAATGCTTCCCTGTTCACTAATTGTTTCACTGCCTACAGCATTATTTGCAGCCCACTCCATTTCCCTATGCACAATTACCAAATTACTACTTTGAACATTAGTTAATTCATTACATGGTGGCGCTAACACACTGCTTTCGTCTTGACTGTCATTTCTCAGTTTACTTTGGAGCCTAGTATTACATTTTTCACACGCCATTATTGTCACAATATTTCACACGACAACACAGAAAAGCAGAATTTGAAGAGCAAAAATAAGAGAACACATTAACATAGCACTGAAAATAATATCTAGTTAATTGCAAGCGCATCTGCGAAATACTTGGTGCAAATTTAAATGCATGCCACAACAACAATGAAAGACTGCAACTACAAAGGAGATTCTCTCTACAATTACGCGCTAGCAATAAATAATAGCTACACTAATTAAACAAACTACAAGAAAAAAAATCAGAAGATTCCAGTGAGGTATCCTCGGCTAACGGTCGACATATGGAACGTCCCATTAGAAAAATTGTACATGACTGTGCTTAAAATGGCACACAATATTTTTAGCGCAACGCAATCTGACTTTCAAAAATCCCAACAAAAGAATGGCCCTGACTAACATTAACCTATACGTTTCACAAATCACCTACCTCACAAAAATCTTGGTTACTCGAACTACTGCAATACAGCGAGCGCCACTACTGCCAGCTAAATAAAAGATTCGAACTCCGGAAGACACTAACTACTGATAGGCATACTTAACAAATGAAAGATTTTAATAGAGAACAAACAATGTATTTACCTTAATAGTGTTGAGAAATCATAATATACATAGCAGTTCATGACATCCAGTCTTACAAATTTCAAAACTCCGCCATTTCTCTCCCCACATCCACCACTGCTGGCGGCTCACCTCCAACTGCGCAATGCAACGCGCTGTTCACATCCAGCTGCCCAACACTACAATGGCAAACAACAATGCAAACTAGCCACAGACTGCACACAGCACAGGCAGTGATTTTCATACAGAGCGCTACGTAACGTTGCCAATAAGAAAACATAAACAGCCTACTTACAGCTGTTGTGGTGTGAGATTTTTGGGGACCATTTTTGCACAAATCTTTCTCATACCCGATCTTCAGTTATTATTAAACGAACTGTTTCTCGATTGATGTTCAGTTCTTCTGCAATCATTTTCGCAGATAATCTTCGATCAGATCGTACGAGTTCACACCATGGTCAAGCTGACATCCGTCCATGAGGTTGATGGTAGTCAACTGCGGTCTTCATCATCTTCTTTCGTTCTGCCTTCACTAAACATTTTATGCCAATGAAAAATTTAAGCTCTTGACATAACCTCCTCTCTAAAAGCCTTCTGAAGCTTACCGTAAGTTGTCGTCGTGTTTTCACCCAATTTAACGCAAAAAGAAATGGTATATCGTTGCGCAATATTATGCGGTTCCATTCCCAGGCCAGAGACTCAAACAGGTGTTAACTCATTACAGGACAACTCACGACTGAGATGTGCCGCTTGGACTTATAGACCAAGGTCAAAGATATTGTGCCTACGCAAGCCTGCTGGGTTGCCACATCTCGTTGCAAAGAAATTCAGTCTCATTATTTTGTTGTCGCACCTCGTATGTCGTCAACCATGCGTCTGTATCCTATATTCGTACATCCATTATGTATATATCTGTACAGGAGAGACATTTTACTTGAAAGTTGCTTGTCTGGTGTCGGCGGATAAATACGATATTGCAGCGCTTGTGTTATTCAGAAACACGATACATGTAGTGAAGTTGTCACTACGTGCTTTCAGTATTTACCCAAAACGACTGTCCACCATTAGCAGCCGGAAGATTTTTACCAGCAACCCCACTTTTTCTAAAAGAGCGAGTATATAGCCTTTTATATGTGAATATATGAGTGCGACCGTGTCATATGGATGTGTTCTGCCATCAAGGACAAGAGTGGAATCCAGGAGAAGATTTCAGCAGAGGGATTGAAACACCTATACAGGGTGTATCAGAAAGTAAGGTTAATCCTTGATGCGACGACAGAGGACCTCATTTTCAACAAAAAGTGTTTTCCACATTTGTTACTATTATAGAGTTACACGTGTATCTATAAAACGAGGAGTTTCTCTTTCTTAAAAAGGCCAATATCTTTTAACGCATATCTGATATTATTCGTGTGTGTGGTCTTCGAACGTACAAAAGAAGTCTTTGGAGATAGTGTGTTTGGATACCGTACTGAACGTCACATGTTGTCAGCCATTGTGTCAGTTTCTTTAACTGACAATTGTGTTCGGTTCTGTAGCTAAGTATAGCATTCATTGTAACTGATATTCCGTTTATATTGTTTAGAAGTCCGTGTATGAACATCCACAACGTTTACTAACGAAGAATACAGGGACGTGTACTTCGTTTACGGTTTCTGTAATGGTAATACAGCTGCAACTGAAACAAAATACCGAGAGAGGTTTCTGCAACGTCATCCAAGCAGACCGGTATATCAAGCACTTGACCGACGCACGGGTGATACAGGAATGCTGCAGCCTATTCGATATGTTGCTCGACCAGAACGTGCTCCACATCGTGAAGAAGCAGCACTTGATACTGTAGAAGCGCGTGTATCTGACAGTAGAAGGCGCCGTGGATGACATGTTGGACTCTCTCTCTCTCATGTGTTTGGCGGGTACTTCATCAGCAAGTCTTCATTCACATCATCTGAACCTTGTGCAAAAGTTAAAAACCACAAGCTCATGGACATCGCCTCGCATACTGTCAGTGTTATTTCAGACGTTTAATGACGAACCAGATATCGTGAACAGCGTCTTATGGACTGAAATGGCAGGGTTCACAAGAGATGGTGTTATGAAAAGACACAGCCTACACATCTATAGTGAAGAGAATCCTCATATAACTCATCCTGCCTCATTTCAAAAGAGTTTCACTGTTAACATATGGATAGGCGTCCACAGTGGTATACTGTTTGGCCTATTCATGCTGAGGGACAGAATGAGGGTATTAATTATGTGCATAACTTAGAAGGTGTGCTTACAACAATAAAGGATGATAAGCCCCTACATACAAAACAACACCTTCACTATCAACTAGATGGTGCTCCAGCACATTTCCGACTACGGGTACGACAACGGCTGGACAACCATTTTTCAGCTATATTGACTGGACGGGGTGGTCCCTTTCCTTGACCAGCATGGTATCCCGATGTAACAAAACTAGACGTCTTTCTCTAAGGTTTACTCAAAGAGAAAGTGCGGGATATAAAAAGCAAAGAAGAACTCGTGTGAGGGGGGGGGGGGGGGGGGGGGGGGAGGCGGCGGGGGGGGGGGGGGGCATCGACATTTTCCATCTGCTCAGATAAGACTATGGCAAACTGGGCATAATTGTTAAACTTAATTTTTGAGAACATTTCTCTTGGAGGAACAGCTGGCTGGCTAAAAGTATTTTAAAATGGATTAAAAGCAATCTCGACCGCAATAGAGCATTTATTTACAATCGTTATCAGTTTCGGTCAGAATGTGAACATCTTCAGACCGTATTTTATACCATGATGGTAGTTGGAGGCGGTGATCGGGACAGGTGTACGACTCCGGTAATGTCAGATATTCTACTTCATGGAGTCATAACACCTGCCTCATTCACCGCCTCTGACTACCATCATGGGATAAATGGTCTGAAGATGTTCATATTCTGACCGAAACCAGGAACCATTGTAAGTAAATGTTCTGTTGCGGTTGAGACTGTGTTAAAGTAATTATAAAAAGAAATGGATGAATAAAATGAAATGAATGACATGAGATATGAAGGAGAAACTCTCAGTTTTATAGTGACATATATAACTCAAAAACGGTGACGGATATGGAAAAACTGTATTAACATCTTTTGTTACAAATAAGATCCTCTGCTATCATACCAAACATTGATCTTACATTATATATACTCTGTATAGAATATTAGCCGATCCCTCAAAAGAGCATATCACGGCGCTGTAGATGGTGTAGACTTAATAACAAGAGGTGTGCATATCCAGGGTTCGGTGCTACGGCAGGGGAAGGGGTCTACTCCAGTTTTAAGGTGCCGTATTAAAGGTACGCCCTTAATAATAACATGATATGTAAAGTGCTTTAATGTAATAATAATAATAATAAGTTGTTTAATTATTGTAAAATGTATAAAACATTTTATGTATTAAATATTTTAATGTTGTTGTTATTGTTGTTGTGGTCTTCAGTCCAGAGACTGGTTTGATGCAACTCCCCATGCTATTCTATCCTGTGCAAGCTGCTTCATCTCCCAGTACCTACTGCAACCTACTTCCTTCTGAATCTCCTTAGTGTATTCTTCTCTTGGTCTACCTCTACGATTTTTACACTCCACGCTGCCCTCCAATACTAACTTAATGATCCCTTGATGCCTCACAACATTTCCTACCAACCGGTCCCTTCTTCTAGTCAAGGTGTGCCACAAATTTCTCCCTAATTGTGTTCAATACCTCTTCATTAGTTATGTGATCTACCCATCTAATCTTCAGCATTCTTCTGTAGCACCACGTTTCGAAAGCTTCTTTTCTGTTCTTGTCCAAACTATTTATCGTCCATGTTTCACTTCCGTACATGGCTACACTCCATACAAATACTTTCAGAAACGACTTCCTGACACTTAAATCTATACTCGATGTAAACAAATTTCTCTTCTTCAGAGACGCTTTCCTTGCCATTGCCAGTCTACATTTTATATCCTCTCTACTTCGACCATCATCAGTTATTTTGCTCCCCAAATAGCGAAACTCCTTTACTACTTTAAGTGTCTCATTTCCTAATCTAATTCCCTCAGCATCACCCGACTTAATTCGACTACATTGCATTATCTTCTTTTTGCTTTTGTTGATGTTCATTTTATACACTCCTTTCAAGACACTGTTCATTCCGTTCAACTGCTCTTCCAAGTCCTTTGCTGTCTCTGATAGAATTACAATGTCATCGGCGAACCTCAAAGTTTTTATTTTCTCTCTATGGATTTTAATACCTGTACAAATTGTAAATAGCCTTTTGCTCCATGTGTTTTAATCCTGCCACCTTCAGAATTTGAAAGGGAGTATGCCAGTCAACAGTCAATAGCTTTCTCTAAGTCTACAAATACCAGAAACGTAGGTTTGCCTTTCCTTACTCTATTTTCCAAGATAAGTGGTAGGGTCAGTATTGCCACACGAGTTCCAACATTTCTAAGGAATCTAAACTGTTCTTCCCCGAGGTCTACTTTTACCAGTTTTTCCATTCGTCTGTAAAAAATTTGTGTTAGTATTTTGCAGCCGTAGCTTATTAATCTGATAGTTCGGTAATTTTCACGTCTGTCAACACCTGCTTTATTTGTGATTGGAATAATTTTATTCTTCTTGAAGTCTGAAGGTATTTCGCCTGTCTCATACATCTTGCTCACCAGATGGTAGAGTTTTATCAGGGTTGGCTCTCCCAAGGCTATCAGTAGTTCTGATGGAATGTTGTCTACTCCCAGGGCCTAGTTTCGGCTTATTATGTAATAAATTTTTGTTTAAATGAGTGAACAGTACATTCCTTCAGAACAACATCGAAGAAATTGCAATCCAGAACCATATAGGCTCTGATAAGCATACGTCCAAAAATATGAGAAATACATGTGCAACGCAATTGGTTTAAAAACTGGTGTGGTCAAAAACTCTCACAGCTTTAATAACGTCATAATTTACGCAGTAAAAAAATTCGTAGAGCACACTCGAAATTATTATTATTTGACCAAGCAGTACCACTAAGAATACTTCTTTGCAAATTGTGGTTGTGTGAGAGAGTATCTGAGGCGATATTCTATGTATTGCAAAGAAAGCTTCAGATATGAAATTTTTAATGCCTTGATCGCATGTAGTTATACTGGATTTCCAATTTCGATAGGGTACAGGCTGCGAAGCCACGCTGCGCGATAAACCACACGTTTCCTTTTTTGTACCATTGTAATGGACGCATTATGAACAAAGCGTAAAACATTAAAATGAACGTGACTGTGTCTTCCTTAAAAAACAGTCCCACAAGTGTGGCGCATCAAGGTGTGCCGCATTTGTCCGAGTTGACTGCCAACTAAATACTCCATACTGAGTTTTAAGTTCAGACAAAGATGACGGAGGTGGATAACGATCACGTACCATTCTCTGCAAAGTAGCCCACGAAGGCAGAATTATACTGAGGCTAAATAATATTGGCCAGCTGACACTGCGGCGTTTCATCGTGGTACCCACAAAACCAATATTGGACGGTGCGAGCCGTGTGAACAGGGACCCTATCAACACAGCGTCACCATTGGGGAAGAAATATTGTACCTAGGATAGGCCTGATCAGCCAAAGTGGTCACGTAATCCTTGACAGTAGTGCGACCTTGCAGAATAACCTCCAGGCTCTAGGAAAACCACATTGTGTCTGGCCAAATGATCTCCGAATCGGCAACACGTTTCAGTCTTGAGACGTAAAGTTGGAGAGAAGTTGGAAGCAGTGTGAAACAAGACTCACCCAACCACACGACCTTCTTCCATTGCTCCACAGTCCATCTACATCTACATGGATACTCTGCAAATCACATTTAAGAGCCTGGCAGAGGGTTCATCGAACCACCTTCACAATTCTCTATTATTCCAATCTCGTATAGCGCGCGGAAAGAATGAACACCTATATCTTTCCGTACGAGCTCTGATTTCCCTTATTTTACGAGGGCAGTTCAATAAGTAATGCAACACATTTTTTTCTGAAATAGGGGTTGTTTTATTCAGCATTGAAATACACCAGGTTATTCCCCAATCTTTTAGCTACACAACACTATTTTTCAACGTAATCTCCATTCAATGCTACGGCCTTACGCCACCTTGAAATGAGGGCCTGTATGCCTGCACGGTACCATTCCACTGGTCGATGTCGGAGCCAACGTCGTACTGCATCAATAACTTCTTCATCATCCGCGTAGTGCCTCCCACGGATTGCGTCCTTCATTGGGCCAAACATATGGAAATCCAACGGTGCGAGATCGGGGCTGTAGGGTGCATGAGGAAGAACAGTCCACTGAAGTTTTGTGAGCTCCTCTCGAGTGCGAAGACTTGTGTGAGGTCTTGCGTTGTCGTGAAGAAGGGAAAGTTCGTTCAGATGTTTGTGCCTACGAACACGCTGAAGTCGTTTCTTCAATTTCTGAAGAGTAGCACAATACACTTCAGAGTTGATCGTTTGACCATGGGGAAGGACATCGAACAGAATAACCCCTTCAGCGTCCCAGAAGACTGTAACCATGACTTTACCGGCTGAGGGTATGGCTTTAAACTTTTTCTTGGTAGGGGAGTGGGTGTGGCGCCACTCCATTGATTGCCGTTTTGTTTCAGGTTCGAAGTGATGAACCCATGTTTCATCGCCTGTAACAATCTTTGACAAGAAATTGTCACCCTCAGCCACATGACGAGCAAGCAATTCCGCACAGATGGTTCTCCTTTGCTCTTTATGGTGTTCGGTTAGACAATGAGGGACCCAGCGGGAACAAACCTTTGAATATCCCAACTGGTGAACAATTGTGACAGCACTACCAACAGAGATGTCAAGTTGAGCACTGAGCTGTTTGATGGTGATCC
The DNA here is from genome assembly GCF_021461395.2 of Schistocerca americana. NCBI lineage: Eukaryota > Metazoa > Arthropoda > Insecta > Orthoptera > Acrididae > Schistocerca > Schistocerca americana. The sequence goes on along the minus strand of NC_060120.1, from coordinate 222,830,588 downwards.
GTCGATCATCTCGAACAAGTGTGTTCGCACGCTCCGCCATCGCAGGAGTCACAGCTGTGCACGGCCGGCCCGCACGCGGGAGATCAGACAGTCTTGCTTGACCTTGCGGCGATGATGACACACGCTTTGCCCAACGACTCACCGTGCTTTTGTCCATTGCCAGATCACCGTAGACATTCTGCAAGCGCCTATGAATATCTGAGATGCCCTGGTTTTCCACCAAAAAAAACTCGATCACTGCCCGTTGTTTGCAACGCACATGCGTTACAGACGCAATTTTAACAGCTCCGTACAGCGCTGCCACCTGTCGGAAGTCAATGAAACTATACGAGACGAAGCGGGAATGTTTGAAAATATTCCACAAGAAATTTCCGGTTTTTTCAACCAAAATTGGCCGAGAAAAAAAATGTGTTGCATTACTTATTGAACTGCCCTCGTATCATGGTGATCGTTCCTCCCTATGTAAGTCGGCGTCAACAAAATATTTTCGCATTCGGAGGAAAAAGTTGGTGATTGGAATTTAGTCAGAAGATTCCGTCACAACGAAAAACGCCTTTCTTTTAATGATGTCCATCCCAAATCCTGTATCATTTCTGTGAAACTCTCTCCCATATTTCGCGATAATACAAAACGTGCTGCCTTTATTTGAACCTTATCGATGTACTCAGTCAGTCCTACCTGGTAAGGATCCCTCACCATGCAACCGTATTCTAAAAGAGGACGGACATGCGTAGTGTAGGCAGTCTCTTTAGTTGGTCTGTTACATTTTCTAAGTGTCCTGCCAATAAAACGCAGTCTTTGGTTAGCCTTCCCCACAACATTTTCTATGTGTTCTGCCCAATTTATCGTGTAACCGAAGGTTAACGAGTTCCTTTTAGCACTCACGTGGACGACCTCACACCTTTCGTTATTTAGGGTCAACTGCCACTTTTTGCACCATTCAAATACCTTTTCTAAATCGTTTTGCAGTTTGTTTGGGTCTTCTGATGACTTTATTAGTCGATAAACGACAGCGTCATTTGCAAACAACCGAAAACGGCTGCTCAGATTGTCTCCCAAATCGTTTATATAGATACGGGACAGCAAAGGGCCTATAACACTACCCTGGGGAACGCCAGAAATCACTTCTGTTTTACTCGATGACTTTCCGTCAATTGCAACGAACTGTGACCTCTCTGATAGGAAATCACAGAACCAGTCACATAACTGAGACGATATTCCATGAGCACGCAATTTCACTACGAGCCGCTTGTGTGGTACCGTGTCAAAAGCCTTCCGGAAATCCAGAAATACGGAATCGATCCGAAATCCCTTGTCAATAGCACTCAACACTTCATGTGAATAAAGAGCTAGTTGTGTTTCTAAACCCATGTTGACTGTGTGTCAATAGACCGTTTTCTTCGAGGTGATTCTTAATGTTCGAACACAATATATGTTCTAAAATCCTGCTGCATATCGACGTTAACGATATGGTCCTGTAATTTAGTGGATTACTCCCGCTACCTTTGTTGAATATTGGTGTGACCTGTGCAACTTACCAGTGTTTGGGTACGGATCTTTCGTCGAGCGCTACAGTCTGGAACTGCGCGACAGCTACGATCGCAGGTTCGAATCCTGCCTCGGGCATGGATGTGTGTGATGTCCTTAGGTTAGTTAGGTTTAAGTAGTTCTAAGTTTTAGGGGACTGTTGACCTCAGCAGTTATGTCTCATAGTGCTCAGAGCCATTTGAACTATTTTTTTCGTCGAGCAAATGGTTGTATATGATTGTTAAGTATGGAGCTAATGCATCAGCATACTCCGAAAGGAACCTAATTGGTATACAGTCTGGACCAGAACACATGCTTTTTTAAGTGATTTAAATTGTTTCACTACTCTGAGCATATTTACTTCTATGGTTCAAAAAAAATGGTTCAAATGGCTCTGAGCACTATGGGACTTAACTTCTGAGGTCATCATTTCCCTAGAACTTAGAACTACTTAAACCTAACTAACCTAAGGGCATCACACACATCCATGCCGATTCGAACCTGCGACCGTTGCGGTCGCGCGGTTCCTGACTGAAGCGCCTAGAACCGCTCGGCTACTTCGGCCGGCTTACTTCTATGTTACTCATGTTGACAGCTGTTATCGATTTGAATTCTGGAATATTTACTTCTTCTTCTTTTGTGAAGGCATTTCGTAAGGCTGTGTCTAGTAACTCTGCTTTGGCAGCACTGCCTTCGACAGTATCTCCATTGCTATCGTGCACATGATTGTTTCTTGCCGCTAACATACTTCACATACGACCAGAATCGCTTTGGATATTCTGCCAGGTTCCGAGGCAAAGTTTCGTTGTGGAAGCTGTTATAAGCATCTCGCAATGAATTCCGCGCTAAATTTCGAGCTTCTGTAAAAGATCGCCAATCTTGGGGATTTTGTGTCTGTTTAAATTTGGCATGTTTGTTTCGTTGTTTCTGCAACAGTGTTCTAACCCGTTTTGTGTACCAAGTAAGATCAGCTCCGTCGATTGTTAATTTATTTGGTATAAATTTCTCAGTCTCAGGTTTTATGACTTCAGAAACACGTTTCCCTGTTACGGGTGTTTGCATCACTGTTGAGTTGTTTTGCAATTCCAGCTCGCCCCGCAATTCCCAGCTTATGGAGCTCGCTTCGTGTTGTTTTGCTGTTGACGTGGTTTTCGAGTGCGACATCCAGTTTAGGAGTGACTTATGGAGCTGTCGTCTTGTTTTTCGTCACAATCCTCTTAAACGACCGTCCGTCACGACCACTCATCACGCAATCTCGTCCACGTTTTCACTTAGAGGATTACGTTTTCCCTCTTTGCGTATAAGCGGTATAATACTTCGATACGGTGCCTCCTGAAACGCCAGACAAATCGGCGATCTTGGTTATAGAAGCTCCCACCATACGAGCACCAACAATCGGCACACGTTGAACTTCACTTAGCTATAACACACAACGACACAGAACGCATTTGTGACCAAGACTGACACTTGCAACGCACTGAGGAATATGTAAGGTGGCTTGACATTTGGACGTAACATACTGGCAAATAGGACCCATCGCGTTCAGATGTGCCCACGACCGCATCATGACCGATATTGCCAGCTATGTTGGTGAATCAAAACACACTGTCGAAACTGTGTACAAGTAATTGCGTGCCAGTGGGAGCCATGGCACAGGGCGTACGAAGCGTGATCGTAAATATGAGCCTAAACGACATGGACAGGGGACTACGGCCACACGTCGTCGGTGAAGATTGGTCTCAAATATTCTAACCCACTAGAACGTAATGATTCAGCAAATAGACGACTTTCGAAGCTGTAAAAAGAATGAGACATTCAAACCATGTGACAAGAAGAGGGCAGGCGACCTAATTGGAATTTTCCGCCTTTTTTCCATCTGGCGGTAGGCACGGCCAGTTTTTTGGTCGATCGATAAGCCATTACGCAGATTACTTGTCAACGGGAATTTTATGGTCCTAATGCCTTACCTAGCGGGGAGAACAGTTCCAATGTTATTAAAATGTGTTCATGGCACTTCCTCAGAGTAAAAAAAAAGTTAATAAGAAATTAGCGACATTTTATTAAGAACTGGGCGAGATCTTATTCTTCAGAATACGTAAATATCTTGAATTATTTATATCCAAAATACTTCGTTTCGTCTTAACTCTTAATTGCTCTCCTATTGACTATCTGCGGAAGAATTAATTTGGTGGTCACTAGGGTGATTAAATTTCATTACTCTCATGAATTTTCATTGCTAAAATCGAGAAAAGAAGTGCCTTTACGAGAGTGTTAAGCCTACAACTTAAAAACTTATTTAGCAATTTATTCATTGGAAATAAGAGAATGTATAAATTATCTTTTTGTACAAAATGACTTAAAACATAGAGCAAAGAAATGGAAGATGAATACGTTGAGAAAGAGTTTCTCAAATACAATGCTATTTGCAGTCATCTAGTTAGATGAGATCACGTCATCCTTCGAAACAAACCTTTTTACTATCATTTATCTCAGTAGCATTTACATCCCCTGAGTCTCAAGTTAGTTTGAGTAACAATTATGAAACATTTCCTAATAACCGAGCTTTTCAATCGAACGACACTTTTCATCCATGGTCACGTTTTTATACCAAAGAAGTTAAAATGTGGAGCTTCGATACGATTAAAATGTCGAGCTGTGAGCCTGCTGATTTGCCCACGTACTTGATTTAGTGCGTTATATTAATACATTTTCGTCAGTTAAAATTGACCTTAAACATAATATTTGAGAAATACTTGTGTTCATAGAAAAGTAAGCACAGTCATGTAACGAAGTAAAAAGCAAATTTCCCCATAAGAATATTTACTCAACGGTAAAAAAATTGATCGTGAAAAATGTTCCAGTAAAACTTTCAAATTGCGAACTATTGCCTTGTGAAAGATATATAGATTACATAGAGAATAACACCTATTTTATTTCGCAAACAGTTTAAGACATCTAAGCGAAGTATTCGAGGAATGACAGTAAGCTGTGGACATGTAATTTTGTTTCTTGTTTGACAATCGCAAAACTTGTATCAACCAAGATGCTGAAGGAAGTATTTTCTTAATGAAACGATTTACCTTTTAGCAGTAAGCTAAAACTCTCGCAAAAGAGAGTGTAGCGGTTTAGCGTATGCCACAGTTGGACTCGAAAATCTGCTCAAAAATATCCAAGCCGTGTGCTAAAACTGAAATGGAAAGCGGCCGAAATGGGCTATTGCGGTGTAAACAACGTTCAGTACGTTCTCATGCCTTCGTCTAATGAGCCTTTTCACTTGTTTCCACAACAGCTCGTCGCTTATACATGAGTACATATATACCTTTTAAATTATTTTCATAAAGTAGACTATTACATACAGATTTCACTGTTGTAAATAATCCACTGTAGTTCCAAAATAACCAGAATGTACATAATAACAAAAACAACAGGAAAAGTGATATTAATTACTCTATATTAAGATTGGATTTTGCACCAGGAAGGACGCACAGTGCAGTAACTATAACTTTTGGTCTCCTACTCAGTGCTATAAACCGTCTGACAAACAGAAAAGTTAATTCTAGAAATAAACTGAAAAAGTTTCTCCTTGACAGTTCCTTCTATTCCGTAGAATTATTTCTTTTTTTTATAATTTGTAAGATGTGATGGGTAACAATTACCAACTCACATATGTAGAAAAATAAAAACATAAAACCAACTGTATATAGTTAACATGTAGCCATATTTATATATTAATGTGTAATGTGAATGTAAACCGACTCATGCCGTACCAGTACGGTTAATCGTAAAAATGATCCATGAAACAGGAAATTACCTGTTTGTTTGCTTGTTGTCTGTACGTTCGTAATACGTTAGGTTTTGTTCCTCAGCTATACTGTAATCCCGTCTCCGGCCATCCTGATTTAGGTTTTCCGTGATTTCCCTAAATCGCTTCAGGCAAATCCCGGGATGGTTCCTTTGAAAGGGCACGGCCGATTTCCTTCCCCATCCTTCCCTCACCCGAGCTTGCGCTCCGTCTCTAATGACCTCGTTGTCGACGGGACGTTAAACCCTAATCTCCTCCCTCCTCAGCTATACTGTGCAATCTTTAGTGATGTCTTCTAGGTTGTGTTTGTTGTCATGAAGATGAGACATTATTGCATAATGAACAAATGTGAAAGCAGAGCTGACAGAAAGCAACATTGCGAGAACAATATTAACATGCGATGTCAGTCAACATAGAAAAACCGTTTATCATAAGATCACGTACGCATGCTAGACCAAAAATATAAATGGACATTTAAATCGGTGCTATTCTTTGCACTTCGCTCGGCTGGTCCACGATGAGATCGTAAATAAGGACCTTTATAATCAGGTTTTCTATACTGAGTCGTTGAGAAGTAAACACGTATCCTGTGGGAGGGAAAACATATTACATTATCTGTAGTGCGTTATTACTGAGAAAATTATAATAACAGTGAAAATGACTATAAAACCAAAAAGCATTAGTATCTCTGCCAGTCTACATCTACGTCTTCATCTGCGTGTTTACTCTGCTATTCACAGTAAATTGCCTGGCAGATGGTTGAATTGTAATCCCTAAGTATTTAGTTGAATTTACAGCCTTCAGATTTGTGTGCCATATAGCGTAATCGAAAATTTGCAGATTTATTTTAGTACTCATACGAATAACTTCACACTTTTCTTTATTCGGGGTCAATTTTCACTTTTCGCAACATGCAGATATCTTATCTAAATCATTTTGGAATTCGTTTTGGTCATCTGATGAGTTTACAAGACAGTAATTGACAGCATCATTTGCAGACTATCCAGGAGGGCTACTCACTTTTTGAGATGGAACAGACAAACTTTTTCTAAAAATAAATCTTCATGGAGCCGAAGATTATCATTACCGCCAGTTTTAATTAATACACATACCGGACACAGCATCCCTCATAGCTTTCGACGTCGTATAAATGCACTCTTGCATTCCAATAAATGAAACAATCAGCATCATCACACAAGGATTAAAACAACAAGGAAACATACCAGACATACAAATCAATGAAATAACAAACATACTAAAGACCATAACATCACAAAATTATTTTGTATTCAACAAAGAATTTTATTCTCAACAGGAAGGACTGCCAATGGGATCACCAATCAGTGGCCTCCTAGCTAACATTTTCATGAACAACCTGGAGAACATGATCTTTAGAAACACAATAAAACCAATGAACTACAAAGTTATATACTGATACGTGATGACTGGGTGTTGTGTGCTGTCCTTAGGTTAGTTAGGTTTAAGTAGTTCTAAGTACTAGGGGACTGATGACCATAGATGTTAAGTCCCTTAGTGCTCAGAGCCATTTGAACCATTTTTTTTATATACTAATACCGTCAGTTCGATGACATAATATGCTTGATTAATGAACCACATACACACATAGAACAACTACACAATGAAGTAACCAACTTACAGCGTGATGCGGAGAATGGAGGTGCTTGTCACACGAAAACGTAAGTAAATATGAAAATAGGCGCGAAAACATCGCGAAAAGCTAAATTACACTCTAGAAGATAGGTTAACTCTCAGCAAAAAAAAAAAAAAAAAAAAAAAAAAAAGAAAAAAAAAAAAAAAAAAAAGAACTTTCTCATCAACATCGTTTGGTTGCAGATGAGAAGCTACCTGTAATAATTAACACAAAAGTAGTCCAGAAAATTCATGCTCACCAAATGTAAAGGTATTTGCAAAAAGAAACGATCTGTTGTTTGAACAAAAAATTCACATAATTTTATAATCATGTAGCAAAAATGTTCACATTGTAGAATAAATAAAAACGAAAACCCACTGATGATGGCACAGTGGTGCCGAAACATGTTTGGGTACTAAGAAAAATGGTGTTTTGCGTAACTGGCGGACCTCAAACCCCCCCAAAAAAAAAAAAAAAAAAAAAAAAATCTATCCATTTATTTTGTATTAATCGGTTTCGGTCAGCTTTTGACCTCACACCATCACACCATGATGGTAGGCGGTGGCGGTGAATGGAACGACTGTTATAGCTCCACGAACATCAAGTGGAGCTATAGCAACCGCTCCATTTCACTGCGGATGGGCGCTGCATTATATCTGGTCCATAAGCAGCCAGAATTTCACGGTAAATCTGCTGGAAATTTAGAAGCTTTGACAACAAGAATAGTACTGTTCCAAGTGCTTCATCTTTGGAGTACGTTTCCTGTTGCTGAGCTATTTTAGTTTTTCACTGTACTGCAGCTATTACAAGCAACGCAACAAAACTTTGTCTTCAGGAAACCAGGAACATGTACTCTCATCTGACAATGCACCTCTGCGATCTTAGCGTGGGGCGACAACTGTAACCCAATCTCTGAAGTACCTACATAGAAGAGTAAGTGGTTAAAAACGTTTAGAATGACTCGTGTTGTAGGCTACTAAGACTAATTAATGATCGGGAGACGGATTGTACCCAAGCCGCAGATACTTTGAGATTTCCAGGAAACCTGACGATATATTCAAAGGAAAGGTCGCGGAGACTTCTGGAGTTGAGCGGTGCCTGACAATGCTTGCTGCAACCACTCCGAAAGACCGATAATGAGCCCAGGAAATTCAAATTAGGAGCCTCCTCACATCGACTTCACCCTTCTGTGGAGCAAAGTTCACCTGTTCCTTCCAGAGAGGGTAATGCCTCAAGGAAGTTTATTCTCAGGAGGGTGTCACGTGCTTCTACGAGTGAGGCTGAACAACGGGGAAAATCACAAATCATAAGTAGGGCAATTCTGTAAGGCACGCAGAAGCTAAACAGAGGGAAGTCGCTAATAAACATTTTGATGTGGGAGCCGTGACATTTACACGAGAAATATGTAAATATGGCGTATTTATATTGCTGGCTTTACTGACTACTGGCCTTACTGCCTTGGGTAACACTGCACAATTCCAGTTCTTCACCATTCGTTGTTCCTTCCTTTTCATCCTGTGTTCCTTCTCTGTTTCATTTTTCTTTTGATTTCTTAAGACCACTTTATACCTGATTCGGTTTTCTTCCCCCAATGATCCTCCCACTGAAAACTTTAATTGTTAAATTTTTTCAAGTATTTTTTCACCTCTTGAATCAAATTGTTGTTGACTTCAGTTCTTCCACAGTTACTTTCAGATCCTTTCAGTTAGTCTATTGTCATCCATTGTTTATGCATGTCGACAGAAAAACAATATCTGCTTTCTCACTGTTCCCGTTAAATTTCATTGTAACATCTCTTTCCCAAATGCTTAAGTTTTTAGTGGTTTTTCCACAATAGGTAATGAATTAGTTTATATTTTTCCCTATATCTGGTTCTGAACACATTACAAAAGACTTCGAAGTGTTTTCAAAGAATTTAACAGTTTTTGGTATTCTTAAGGTCAATTTTACTATTTACATTTCTGTAAAACGTGCTTACGACCATCAAACATTACGTAGTTCTTGAAGGTCAGTTGGATATTTCTTACCTTATTTTTCAAGAGGTTACTCTGTAATACCTTCACAATTTTTCAGTTCTTGAATGAACCTTCGACGCACTCTGCTACTGTTGTTTGTATTGTTGTGCGTTTAACATATACTGTTCATTCTCCCCGGAACGTTTCCATTCTTTCCATTTTTTCGTTTTTTTTTTGTTAGTGCTTTGTCGCGAATGTCATTGCAACATGCATTCTTTTCAATTTTAACTGATGCGAAAGTTTCCCTTACTACCGAAACGGAGCATTTCCGTTCTTTCCTTTTCTTTTTTCGTTTATTCTGAAAGTGCTTAAACACAATGTCATTCCAGAATACATTCTTTTCAGTTTTAACAGATACGAAAAGTTTCTTTGCTGCTGAAATGACATTATACATAAATACAATATATTAAACAATGTAGACGCTTTTATTCACCAAATTTTCACAATGATTGCTGAGTCATATGGGAACTTTATTTCCTTTTTTTCATAAGGCAGTCATTTAGTGTCAAGTTTCCACCCTGGAGGTATTTTCAGCTTGCAGATGTGGCATTACGTCCCCCGGCGTATTTCTCTGGTATATGTACAGAAAGTATTTGATGGTTCGAGCAGACGACACTTCCGCCAGAGGTGGGATTTGTTCCAATATCTACGCACGTGGTATGGCCGTTTTGTGAGCGGCAGTAGTAGAGAGAGGTGCGTGTGTTACATGTGCTTTCTATGTGGCAACAACACTATGAGCATTTTGACCGATGTTCTAATCGCTAATATATATTACAGGTTTTGGAGTGTGCAATAACTGGTTGTTTTAACCTAGACACTTCTACATCTGTACTCTGGAAACCACTGTGAAGTGCATGGCAGAGATTAGGTCCCGTTGTACATGTTACTAGGCATTACTCACATTCCATTCACAATGGAGCCCAGGAAAGTGATTGTTTAAATACCTCCGTGCATGCTGTAGTTAACTAATCTTCTCCTCATGATCCTTACTGGAGCGATCAAACAAATCTGAAACAGCCTACTTACATGTATACATTCAATATACTCTGTTAGTCTTATTTGGTACGGGTCCCACAAGCTTGTGCAACATTGCAGGAATGGCGGCAGGGTGACTTGTAATCAATCTCTTTTGTAGACTGATTGCATTTCCCCAGAATGTCTACAAAAAAAAAAAAAAAAAAAAAACAAAAGGTCTGCAAACTGCTTTATCCATGACTGAACCTATTGATCATTTCATTTCATATCCCCACAAAGTGTTACACCTTGGTAATTGTATAAGTTGACCGATTCCAATTACGACTTACTGATATTATAGTCATAGGGTACCACGTTATTTCTTTTAGGTAAGTGATTAGATTTATACTTTTGAACATTTGAAGCAAATTGCCAATTTTGCACCACTTTGAAATCTTATCAACATGTTCGCCTATACCATTCGATGGCTGTGCTCATCTGGTAAGTGAAATACAAAAGAGAAAGTAGAAAGCATCGCTCTTGCGAAACTCGGCTTTCCCTTCTCTCACATATACAGGGTGTTACAAAAAGGTACGGCGAAACTTTCGGGAAACATTCCTCACACACAACGAAAGAAAATATGTTATGTGGACATGTCTACGGAAACGCTTACTTTCCATGTTAGAGCTCATTTTATTACTTCTCTTCAAATCACATTAATCATGGAATGGAAACACACAGCAACAGAACGTACCAGCGTGACTTCACACACTTTGTTACAGGAAATGTTCAAAATGTCTTCCGTTAGCAAGGATACATGAATCCACCCTCCGTCGCGTGGAATCCCTGATGCAGCCCTGGAGAGTGGCGTATTGTATCACAGCCGTCCACAATACGAGCGCGAAGAGTCTCTACATTTGGTACCGCGGTTGCGTAGACAAGAGCTTTCAAATGCCCTCACATAAATGAAAGCGAAGAGGGTTGATGTCAGGAGAGCGTGGAGGCCACGGAATTGGTCAGCCTCTACCAATCCATCGGTCACCGAATCTGTTGTCGACAAGCGTACGAACACTTCGACTGAAATGTGCAGGAGCTCCATCGTGCATGAACCACATGTTGTGTCGTAAAGGCACATGTTCTAGCAGCACAGGTAGAGTATCCCGTATGAAATCATGATAAAGTGCTTCATTGAGCGTAGGTGGAAGAACATGGGGCCCAATCAAGACATCACCAACGATGCCTGCCCAAATATTCACATAAAATCTATGTTGATGACATGATTGCACAATTGCGTGCGGATTCTCGTCAGCCCACACATGTTGAGTGTGAAAAGTTACAATTTGATCACGTTGGAATGAAGCCTCATCCGTAAAGAGAACATTTGCACTGAAATGAGGATTGACACATTATTGGATGAACCATTCGCAGAAGTGTACCCGTAGAGGCCAATCAGCTGCTGATAGTGCCTGCACACGCTGTACATGGTACGGAAACAACTGGTTCTCCCGTAGCACTCTCCATACAGTGACGTGGTCAACGTTATTTTGTACAGCAATAACTTCTCTGACGCTGACATTAGGGTTATCGTCAACTGCACGAAGAATTGCCTCGTCCATTGCAGGTGTCCTCGTCGTTCTAGGTCTTCCCCAGTCGCGGGTCATAGGCTGGAATGTTCCGAGCTCCCTAGGACTCCGATCAATTGCTTCGAACGTCTTCCTGTCGGGACACCTTCGTTCAGGAAATCTGTCTCGATACAAACGTACCGCGCCACGGCTATTGCCCCGTGCTAATCCATACATAAAATGGGCATCAGCCAACTCCGCATTTGTAAACATTGCACTGACTGCAAAACCACGTTCGTGATGAACACTAACCTGTTGATGCTACGTACTGATGTGCTTGATGCTAGTACTGTAGAGCAATGAGTCGCATGTCAACACAAGCACCGAAGTCAACGTTACCTTTCTTCAATTTGGCCAGCTGGCGGTGAATCGAGGAAGTACAGTACATACTGACGAAACTAAAATGAGCTCTAACATGGAAATTAAGCGTTTCCGGACACATGTCCACATAACATCTTTTCTTTATTTGTGTGTGAGGAATGTTTCCTGAAAGTTTGGCAGAACCTTTTTGTAACACCCTGTATAGGAGTGGCACGAAGATTTCCTTGACTATAGACTTAACTTTGCTTTAAGGCTTTTCAAGTGATGGAACAGAATATTTTCTCCTGTAAAGCGAGTGTTCATCTGAGACAAAAGTATTGCAGGGAATGTCACACGGAAGTGTTATAGAGCCGATCTTATTCTCTATACACGCAAATGATTTGACGGGAAAGGTTAGCAGTAATGTGCGGCTCTTTCCCGTGCGCTACAGCGACATCATCCATGTGACACAGTTGAGACACTGTCGGAGGACAGAACGATTTCTGCAGAATTTTTGTCTGGTATGTTGCATGGGTGCTTACTCTAAACATAAAAAAGTAAGCCAAAGTAGATATGTAGGAGAAACAATCATGTAAAGTTGGAGTACGGTGTTAGTAGTGCGCTGCTTGACACAGTCTCGTCGATTAAATACCTAGGCACAACGTTACAAAGCGAACTAGAATGTAAAGTGGGTTGTAGGGAAGGAAAATAGTTCTTCCGGCGTACAGAATACTTGTATGACCAATTCTTGAGTACTACCTAAGTGTCGGGGATACCAATATGGTCGGATTAAGGAAGGTGTGCTGCCAAATTTTGTTACCCGGAGCTTCATTAAGGTTCTACGTAAATGCTCCGCGAACTTAAATGGGAATCCTCGAAGAGAAGAAAACTTTCTTCTCCCGCAAAGCTGTTGAGAAATTTTTGAGGATCTACGTCTGAGGGATACTGCAAAACGATCCTATTGCCACAAACATACAGGGTGGTTCATAATAGGTGTTAAAAAGTTTCTGTCTGCTGCATCATATGCGATGACAGATTCTTGTTATCAGATTTATACCGTATCAGGTAACCTGAAATTGAAATTTGACAGAAAACCATCACTGCACGGATTGCAGTATGAAGGTCCACGAGTGTTTGAGGTACTACTTCGAAGACTCGGTCCTTTAGACAATTCCGAATGGAATAATCATACGGTTTGAGATCGGAACTATAAAGGGACCATTCCACGCCGCGTCCAGCAGCTTGAATTTGTAGATTCTCAGTACCCCAGTGGAGCGAGCTCTATTTGTTGACGTCCCCATGGAGATGGAAGTGCGTCTAATCACTAAACCTTAACGACTGTGCCATTATCAAAGGACTCGGTAATCTCATTTGCAAAAGAATTTCGCTTCTCCACTTTACTGTTCTCGGTGACTGGCCACAGTTGGATTTTGTAAGGGAAAACGTTAAGTGTCTGTTGCGTTATCCTAGGGAGAGACGGTAGCGACATCATGATTTTCTGCAGTGAATGTCTTTTTGATGTATTGGGCTCTTCATAGAAACGCGTTCTCACTCGGTCCACATTCTCCATCGTATCAAATGACTCTTTCATTCAGAGTGGCCCTTTCTTGGCTCATGTAATGATCCAGTTTTTTCAAAGCGTCTCATCAACCCCCCACCCCCCACCCCATCTGAAAAAGAACTTGACAAAATTGGTTCAAATGGCTCTGAGCACTATGCGACTTAACTTCTGAGGTCATCAGTCGCCTAGAACTTAGAACTAATTAAACTTAACTAACCTAAGGACATCACACACATCCATGCCCGAGGCAGGATTCGAACCTGCGACCGTAGAGGTCGCTCGGTTCCAGACTGTAGCGCCTAGAACCGCACGGCCACTCCGGCCAGCGGGGAACTTTACACAAAATCCGTGTAAGAGAATGCTTAAATTTTGTTATCATAGTACTGTAATCTCACGGAGAAGTGGTCAATCTAGATGGTGCTGTTGGATGAAATGTGCTGTTGAATGCTCGCCCCACCGTAATAATACGCCAAGAAATATGTAAAATGCCTTTATGGTAAAGAAGCGCTGTACTAACACTGGTGCTTCCATTTTGAAAAGGGAACTGAAACATTGTTGAATGAGATACATACAGAGCTGCAATACAACGATATCAACAACAATACAATAATATCACAAGAAGGCTCGTTTATGGCATACGATTAAACCGCAGTAGACGAACACTTTCTAATACCTATTTTGCGCCACCATGTACATATTGCACAAGGACCGTGACGACGAGAGGAGTCAGGGCTAGTACGGAATCTCATATATACAGTCGTCTTTCCCTCAGGCTATTTACTAGTCGAACAGGAAAGAGAACGACTAGCAGTGGTACAAGCTACCCTCCACCTTGCACCATATGGTGGCTTGGTGAATATGTATGTAGATGTATGTGGGAGTTACCGTATGAGGTTGCCAGACTGTATGTGAGGATCAGTGCTGACTCCTAGATCGCATAGTGCCGGGACAGACATTACCTTCCGAGAACTTCTGTGCTTTTGCTGGACACTTTCTTTTCCTCAAAACATTCGATGTATCTATACTGCTCCTAGCGTCAAACTGAGCCATTTTACGATGGCTAAGTCCTGCTGCCCCCACCATTGACGCTGGAGCTCCCGTTATGGCAGTGGACTGCGTTCGACGTCCACCAAAGCTGGTGTGACACCCCAACAGGTCGATAGGCAGGCGGCTTTCCTGTGCCGGCGTACCTCCACCGCTGCACTACTAGTCCCGTCTTCCGGAAGTCGTCACACTCGTGTGCAGGGCCAAATTCCTTCCCCCGGCAAACAAAACTACTTGTAGCCGCGCCGCACGCCGACATCGGGCTTCCAACTTCTGCCAGGAAAGCGTCACCACACCCTACTTCCTCCATTCCTGTTACAGCGCAAATGAAATGGCTAAGCAAAGTCACGAGACTACACAGTAGCTTCTAAAGTTTTCTGCAGCTCAGCATACACGCAATAACAGCATCGGGAAATATGTAAAGAAATTGCAACGGAATTTCCTGCTGTGTTTATTTACAAGTAGCTGACAAACCCGGCATTTAATGGTTCAAATGGCTCTGAGCACTATGGGACTTAACTGCTGTGGTCATCAGTCCCCTGTAACTTAGAACTACTTAAACCTAACTAACCTAAGGACATCACACAAATCCATGCCCGAGGCAGGATCCCAGACTGTAGCGCCTAGAACCGCTCGGCCACTCCGGCCGGCAACCCGGCATTCTTCGGGCAATGTTTTTTTCAATTTTCTATTAGAAACGAAAATAAAAAAACCAACTGTGTCTGAAGTTCGATATCCCGGACAGTTCGTGTACGCCGGGCACAGAGGCTTTGCGTATCTGGTATGCGGTTTTGTAAACGTTTTATGGCAACACCTCTTCGTAGCTCTGGAGACGGCTTTCGCCTACAGTCGTCTATGTTCCGCAGTTAAATGCTATCAAAAGTGCTCCTAGGAGTCAGTGATTCCCTTAATTGACTCGAGTGTATTGTCCTAGCAATAATGAATAACTCCGTTAAAAATTCATGCATGATGCGGCAGTTTCTCACGCATCTCCGTGTTTATGATGTCACATCTCTTCAACTATGTACCTTACAATGATTTATTAATTTAGATACATTCAGTGGCATATGTGAATACTGTTTGTAAAATGCATTGCGTATAGAGTTAGTAGCAAGGAAGTAATAAATTCAAACGTTACCCACAGTGCTGCAGTTCTTCACGCCTTGCAGTGTTCATGTCATACATCAATAACTATGTGCGTTACCACGATATGAATTCGTAGGTGCATTTAGCTGTGTGCTATTTTTTTTTTTTTTTGAGAACAGGGTTAATAACACAGAAGTAATAACTGTAAATGTTATGCACGATGTCGCAGTTTTTCACGCATCTAATTGGCTGTGATGTCACATCTCCTAAATTATGATAGGTACATGATTCTTGCGCGTACAGTGATTCTTGCCTGGCGGTAAGGGATATGTACACGAAGTTTGGTTGACACCGGTCAAGTGATTTAGGAGGAGTTGTTTTAATTTAATCGTATGGCTTGGGCCCTCCGTCCGTCAGAACGTTCTCCTACTGTCAGTCTTTCAATTTGACGCCACTTCGGCGACCTGCAGTCAATGAGAATGACAGGATGATGATGAGGACAACACAACAGCCAGTCCCTGAACGGAAAATTTCCCCGACACCACCGGGAATCGAACCCGGGCCCAGAGGATTGACAATCGGTCACGCTCACCATTCAGCTATCGGGGGCGGACGTTATGTCATGTGGCTAGGGCCTCCCGTCGGGTAGACCGTTAGCCAGGTTCGAGTCTTTCGATTTGACGCCACTTTGGCGACTTGCGGGTCGATGGGGATGAAATGATGATGATTAGTACAGCACCCAGCCCCTGAGCAGAGAAAATCTCCGACCCAGCCGGGAATCGAACCAGGGCCCTTAGGACTGACATTCTGTCGCGCTGACCACTAAGCTACCGGGCGGGGACGAGAGGAGTTGTGAAACACACGCACAGACACATTTGTTTTATGCCAGGTTTCTATACTATACAGTAAAGTAAGTGGTCACGAGAGGAATGTTCGAGACGATGTGTGTGTTAGTCATTCGTACTCGGATATTTGTTATAAAGTATTTCGTCACCTTATGGTACTGGGGAAAAGAGATAATGATTACGAAAAGTAGTGGGAATGACTATTGTATTTCTGTGTTTTCTAAATTTATTTAGGGCAATTTGCTGTTCTGATTCAGTGCCAAATTTTAATTGGTCCTGTACCTATGTTCGAGACTGAGAAAGCTTGATGTTGCTTTCCGACTGGCTGCGGTGTTTCTTTGCCAATCAGATGTTAGCATATTTGCTCGTATTTTGGGAAGTAGAAATTTTCTTTGTGTAGAGAGATGAGTAGAGTCGGGGCTTGGATTTCATAGTGATCAGACCTATCGATGTGTGTCCCGCTGAAAATTATTGGTGTTGTGATATTTCGGTATCAAATGTTTGAGACGTGCCGCAAAGTGTGAAATGTAGTTCGATTTAAAGCAGAGTATGAAATTCGTAACGTTTGGTTACATTTACATAACTAACCACCGAGTGGCATGTTGCTTACTCGCGAACTTGAACATTTTGATCCTTGAGGCTGATATTAGCAACGTTTGAGCGATCTATTCTAAAAGAAACAATCCGTTTAAAAACTTTATGTGAAGGATAGTTCATAATTACCATAAACGGTCTACGACTACGAATGATGAGTGCGTGCGAAGTTTTCAGACTTTGTACAGCTTAGAGTAAGGCTTGGTATTAACTAGTGTATGCGAGGTTATCATAATAGAGTGAAATATTAAGCACACAAATACTTCCATTTAACTATTCCTTCCATCGACAAAACAAATTTAGTGCGACTTGAGATGTACAGCTATTTTTGCTATAGCTTTTTCCTGCTGGGAACTGCATGTGAGCAACTTCAAGGAGGCATGCGTGTAAGAATAAATTCCAGCGGATGAGTAGAACTTTGTAATGCTCTGCGTTGCCGCAAGTGCTCCCGTGGAACATCATACCTCCCCACAACGTAACACATGGACCAACAAAACGATCACATTCGACAATGATCCTGGGTTCATAACATGTTTCCACCTTCCCTCATATGAGTGTACGTGCAAAATCACTACTTAGACTGAAGTTGCTCTTATCTGAGGAGACTACGCTGATCCACTTCTTGGCAGCCCAGTCTCCATGCTGTTGGCACCTTCGCTAATGGTACCGCCGATGTGCGGCTGTTGTTGAATCACATCGCACCGTCTTCGAGCACAGAGACCACTTCCGTGCAGTTGCCGTGAAGTGTGAGACTGCGTGCCTTGCAGTCCTGTTGAAGGAGGTTGCAGTTGCACCAACTGTTTGACGTTCGTCTCTTCTTACCTATTACACAATGTAGCAGTAATCTTCTGCTACACCGGCAGCGCATCCTGTGGTTTGGAATGTTCCCTAGGCACGTGAACCAATTATCTGTGCAATACCAGTGTCCTGGGCTACACTCGCCAGTCTTCGTTCTTTGCCAATGATTCTTCAGCGTGTGAAGCCATCCAAATGTTGCGTGCGGGCACATTGTAACGGAGAATATCACTACAGAGGTCTCGCTGACTGAGACGCACTGTCTTTCCACTTTCCTTCAGCTGCCTCATGTTACACCACTAGCGCCATAGTCATTCCATTCTCACATCAATTGACGTCCAGTTTTCTGTGCATGACGAGCATGACGTTCGTTCAGTTCTACCGAGATGTTGATATGTTACGTTGTAACCTCCCCACAAAAATAAAAAAAATATTATGAATAATATTCACATTTAGTGTAACCTCTCAATAATGACTGTGAATTTAAACTGGTGAATTTTGGACGTCAGCAGTGCTGCTTCATGGCCCTGAAAGATCATTCTGAAAGACTGAAAATTCTTACCTCAATAAGGTCGCCGGATAACGCATATATATCTGTTCATATGAGAAATTATCCTGGCACAGCCCTGTGCAATGCTGGCCGATAGATTTGTCACTTATAAAAAGAACAACTGATTTTTCTTTGCAATAATCGGGATGACCATGGATTGGAGAAATTAGTAAATACTTTAAATTGAAATGAATGATCGTCAAAAGTTACTTTTTATGAGAAAGATTATTATTAGGAGATTTTTTTTTAAACATTTACATGGGACTTGATTTAACGATACTACATATGCGCGAGGCTTATTATATTATACCGCTCAGGCACCGCCATTACTGCACACGACCGGCCCAGCCAACACGATACACCAGACTGCTCGCTAGCAACTACTTACTGCTACTGATACACAGTTCCTACTGCAGTCAACACTGCTCTTTGGTCTCAGATTCTCTTATAGCTTACATATCGCAGGCAGCGCGTGAGCAATCCATTGAAATTACATCTGCTCGTATGCGCTAACAACAAATTTCTTAATCATGGACCTCTTACATAACCCTCCACTGGGCGGGGGGGGGGGGGGGGGGGGGGGGGACAAAAATTTGGCAGCGATGGTGAGTCAATTGGACTTGTCATGAGCAACAAGTTTTTCTATAATCTATTTAGTTTACTAAGGCTACAGCCACAGAGTATATACATTACTGATAAGTGCGGAACATAATAAAAATGAAACAGAGTGCACAAGCACTGAGTTCAGAACATGACAAAATGTATATGCAGTGAGTACAAAATATATTAACAAATGACATAAAGTGCACATGAACTGTAAAAGTCTTTAGCATATTTGGGACAACCAAACATATTAACAAATGAAATGAAGTGCACACGCACTGCATAAGTCTTTAGCATTTCTTACATGAATTAGACATATGAAGGAGTGAAATAAAGTGCACACGCACTGAGTACAAAATATGTTAACACATGACATAAAGTGCACACGCACTGTAAAACTCTTTAGCATTTTTACAACAATTAAACATATCAAGGAGTGAAATGAGGTGCACACGCACTGTAGAAGTCTTTAGCATATTTAGGACAACTGATCTTATTAACAAATGAAGTGAAGTGCACACGCACTGTATATGTCTTTATCATTTTACAAGAATTTAAACGCACTGTATATGTCTTTACCATTTTACAAGAACTAGGAAAGGAATGGGAAGGATTGCATCATGGTTGTAGCACAGTAGATCGCACGTAGCTGCACCGAAAGTCCATATCTTTCTACAGAAGCACAACACCAAGTGATACAATCTGAAGTTCTCTTCCCTGAAGTATTTATCAGTGTAGCCAAGACACTGAAATGTTGTATTAATATTCAATGTTATCATTTTGGTAGTACATTAGGAACACCAAACAGTTGGACCATAATAACATCTCCATCGTGCAAGTCGGTGGACAGCTTGGTACGTCAACACCACATTCTTGTAGAATCCATACTCTTACATCAACGTAGAGTTAGTGCAAAAACCAAATATAGTGCTCCATGATCATGAGGATGGACAGGACAAACGGATATTGCAGTAATTTCTGGTAATTAGGTCAGAAGGTGAAGGACATTAAGTCTTATGCTAGTTGTCATTGAGAATTACATTAGTGTATCTACCAATTTGAATAATTATTGGCACTCAGTGGTTAGTTACTAAACATTTCTGTACTATGTATGGAGTATTACAGAACAGTATTCATAAGTCATCTTATTACAGTAATTATTACAGATCATTATTCATAAGTCATCTAATTACAGTAATTATTGGCACTCATTGGCCGGTTACAAACCATTTTTATGCATTATTCAGAAGTCATCATTTAAAGCAAGAGTTAATTAATGGCATAGCATTTATAGAGTATAACAAAATATTAGTTACAGAAATTATTGGCATAGCATTTATACATAAGTCACCATATAACAGTAATCATTGGCATTCATAAGGCAACTCATTACATTAATCATTGGCATTCATTTATAGAGTATAAAAAATATTATTTACAGAAATTATTGGCATATCATTAATGCATAAGGCATCTAATTACAGAAATTATTGGCACTCATTGGCCAGTGAACAAACCATTTTTATGCATTATTGAGAAGTCATCATTCAAAGCAAGAGTTAATTAATGGCACAGCATTTATGCATAAGTCATCATATTACAGTAAACAGTGGCATTCGTTGGCCAGTTACTAAACATGTAGCAAGTATTGAGTATTACAAAACACTATTCATAACTCATCTGACTGCAGTAATTATTGGCACTCATTGGCCAGTTACAAAGTATTCATATAGTTTTACAAAACATTATTCAGTATTATTCACAAGTCATCATTCAAAACAGGAGCTATTGAGTGTAGCATCAAGCTACTGGTGTTCATATATGATATCATGTAAGTGACATAAGACACACTTAAAATGTAAGACAGCGTAACTATTAGTCAAGGTCTGTAGTCCAATAATACATAGATATAATGGATTCAATACATCAGAGATATTTGCATTATATTTAGGACTACAAATATATCTTAAACTGGTAGCATTATTTAGTTGTATACTGGTAATAGTTGGGACTGGTAATTTTTTTTTTTTTGTGCTAGCAATGCATTGCGTTGGGATCGATAATTAATTGCTGGGGCATGAAAATATATGCTTTTGACTTATTGCTGTAAATAAGGATTGATAACATCATTCGTCATGAGTCAGCTGTAGCAAGGTTATGAAACAAAGGCAGTATATGTGATCACATTCATAAATGATAGACACATAAGGGTAAAAAAATGCAAGTACTAGAATAGGTTTCATAACTAAGTGCTTATAGCACGTTAATATCATGAAAAGCTTCTCCTGGAAAAAATACAAAATGAATTATTGAGCTGAAAGAAGAAATGCATATTATGCTGAAAACTAGTGAACTTCGAATTAACAGGTAATGAAATGTGTACTCAGTATGTATGTACTCTAGCTGTCTTTTCCAAAACATTCAGTCATTATACTATGCGACATAAGACATACTGTCAAAAGGAACTGCAACAAATACTTATATTACTACATAGCATCTCCTAACTAACAGTAAATATATAAACTTCATCATTATTCTCATCTGCAAAGAAAAATTTCATTATTCATATTATCATAACTTCATCATTATCATCATTTGCAAAGAAAAACTTCATTATTCACATCACCATATTCTTCATATAACTATTCATCATCATTTATTATCATCTGCAAAAAACAGACACTTCATTATTCATATCCATATTACCATTTACTTCATACAACTATTCACAGTATTGAGTTTCTTACTTCTAGCATATTTCATCACTAAAACTAACGTCTGTAGTTCTGTCTGACAGCCTGCATCAATCGCCTCGTATTCTGAAAGAAAAATAATTAGTCAAGACTGCTATCATACGATGTGTATAGTATATTCTAGTTAATGCTTCTTAATTTTGATCCATTTACTCTTCATGACAAGTTATTGCATTTTCTTTCCTTCATTCTGATGGTAAAATTTCCATTTCGTAGTGAACCACTGTGGTTGTTTAATTTGTTTCTTTTACACGTTATTGCTTTCTGAAAATGATGAATAAGGATTAATATCTTGCATTTAAATCACGTACTCATTAAAAGAAAATTTGTTCCTCATGATATAATTAAGCATACAGCATAGCACGACAGAAACCGTATTACGTCAAAAACATAGACAGTTTTCAAGTGCACAAAATGTACACACAGTATCATAATGTAGTAGCAAAAAATGTAGAATAGTCAAGATATTGAGATATAAGGAAAAATGTCAAAGTCATCTGGTGTTTGTTATATCTTAAAGATTTCGTTGTACATACAGACAAAAATTCTACTTTCGATAGGAAAACAATCATACATACACAAAAATATGGAAAATGTGCACGGTCTGATATATAAAGACAAGAAAAGCGACCAGCTGACCTTACCTTGCCGGGCACTTGCCAGGAAAAAATACGATAATCATCAGTAAGTGTTCATATAAATATCTGCAAATGGCGTTACAGTGCGACAAATCATAAAGTATGTTCATTCAATAAAGGATTTAATATTGGAAATATGGTGATTGCCCTTGCTTTTCTGGTTCTCAAAGTTTCGACATCTACTACATTGGGATGAGGAATGCTGCGAATTCTACATGGACCAGTGTATAGAAGCTCAAATTTACTGCATCTACTCTTTCCTCTGTTGGATAAATAGCGTGTACGTGCTAATATCTTCTGCCCTATGTGAAAGTCACGGCGTGTAAAAACCTGTTTTTGCTGTCTTCTCCGGCGCTCTGCGGCACGTTTGATGTTGCTGAGTGCAATGTCAATTATTTCATGGTGGCGTAGTCGACGAGATGTAGGAAAAGATACTAATTCTTTAATTTTGTTAGTTGGTTCAACATTTTTCAGTATAACAGTCGGAGATAGCATAGTAGATTCATTTGGTATGGAGTTAATTACATCCTGGAATGAGAGTATGTGTGTATCCCAATCAATATGTTTTTTACAGCAGTACATTCTAAATTGTTTACCAATTTCTTTCATCAGTCGTTCACAAAGGTTCGAAGAAGCGTGATACTTGGATATATAGATCGGAGAAATGTTTCTAGCTCGTAACATACGGGTCCATATTGTAGATCGAAATTGTGGTCCATTGTCAGAAGTTACTTTCAATACATGTCCTACATGGAATAAAAAATGTTTCACAAATGCATTCGAAATAGATTTAGCAGTAGCTTTGCGTAACGGAGTGAAGGTAACAAATTTCGAAGTGAGTTCAACAGCGACAAAAATGTAACAAAAACCTCTGTTAGTTCTGGGAATCGGTCCAAAAATGTCTACAGCGGCCATGTGTCTCAATTTAACGGGTACAATGGGATGTAACGGAGGAATATGTGAAGTCGTGTCTGATTTAGCTTTCTGGCAGATTTTACATGACGTTAAAACTCGTCGAATACGTTTCTCCATGTTAGCAAAATAACAGTTATGTCTCAGTATGAGTAAACATTTTCTGGCTCCATAATGTGCATAACTCAAATGAGTATACCAAATTAATTTGTTAACAAGTTCGTCAGGAATGCATAATAACCAGTTGTTGCCGTCAGGGTGAGAGCGGCGAAACAGAATGTTATTGCGTACAATGTAATGGTTTCTGGTGGTAACATTATTCCTGTATTGCCAAAGGTGTTTAATTTCTTTCCACACGTTGTCTATGCTCTGCTCTTGTGCTATGTCTCGTAATGAAGCCGAAATGAAATTTTCAAATGCAACTTGTTGAATATACATGACGCTAAAATTTGCTTGGCAGAAGTTGGTTGCGATGTCTTGCTGATTGTTGCTGAGAGAACGGGATAGTGCGTCTGCTACAACATTTTGTGAACCGGGAATGTGAACAATTGTAAAATTAAATTCCTGTAAATAAAGTTTCCATCTGCTTGACCCGTCGTGTGTAAATTTTGCGGAAAGTAAAAGCTGTATAGCTCTATGATCTGTGTAAACGGTCGTATGTCTTCCATAAAGAAAATGCCTAAATCTCGTAAATGCCCATACAACACATAATGTTTCAAGTTCTGTGACAGAATAATTGCGTTCAGCAGGTGACAGAATGCGACTTGCAAAGGCGATGTTTTTAATTACTGTAATACCGTCTTCTTCAATTTCCTGAAAAATGTGTACGCCTAAAGCGGTATTAGAACTGTCGGTGGCAATGGAAAAAATTGTAGTAAGATCTGGGTGTGATAAAAGTGGTGCATTCAACAAAGCTTGTTTCAGATCAGCAAATTGAGACTGTGCTTGGCTATCCCAGGACCAAATAGTGTTTTTACCCGTCAACTGGCATAATCTAGGTGTGTCTAAAGCAGAGTAATGAATAAATTTGCGGAAAAAGTTAATTAAACCCAGAAAGCTGCGTAATTGGTTCTTCGTCGTTGGAACAGTAATGTCACGTAAAGCTTGAAGTTTTTCCGGGTCAGGCGCAATACCTTCTGCTGAAATTACATGTCCAAGGAATTTTATGGAAGTTTTGCCAAAGTGTGATTTGCTAAGATTGACTGTGAGTCCTTGTGCACGAAAAGTTTGCAACAGTTGTTCAAGAATCAAATTGTGTTCAGACCAGTTAGCTTCTCCAATAAGAATGTCGTCTATATACGTTGTGATTCTGTCTTTCAGTCCTGTCGGAAGTATAGTATTTAAACCGCGAATAAATGCTGCTGAAGAAATTGTTAAACCGGACGGTAATTTACAAAATTGATAACAGTCACTGAAACAGAGAAATACTGTGTACTTTATGCAGTTCGGATGGAGTTGAATTTGCCAAAATCCCGATTTCAAATCTAATGTGGCGTAAACAGCAGTACCATGAAATTTCTGTAAAAGTTCCTCTAGTGTCTGAGGGCAATCTGTTTCATTAATAATAATGTCATTGATGTGACGCGAATCAAGCACGAGCCGAAGTGAGCCATCCTTTTTCTTAACAATATGGAGCGGGCTTAAGTACGGACTAACTGCCGGTTCAGTAATTCCTTGGTCAAGCATAGCTTGCAATTCTTTCTTAACTTGTTCTCTGTGAATATGTGGAATGGGATAATGTTTGGCTTTAAACGTGTCGTGCCGTTTAACTTGAAATCCATACATAAAACCGGACATAGTACCAGGGACGTTGTCAAAAACTGAAGCTTGCTGTAAAAGAATTTTGCGTAGCTATGTACGTTCGTCGTCTGTATTTGCTCTGCTTTGCTTTACTTTCTCAGAAATCATTTGCATAATGTCATAGTCGGCTTCGTCTCATGTATTGTAGTTGTGAACATACGTATCTGTGAACGATGTGGAATGACAGTTTATGTTACGTGATGCAGAAATGACTTCTGTCCGATTAATTGTTTGTTCTTATGCAGATAAAGAGTGCTGAAATTCTAATGCCAGTTGTACATTCTCATCCTTTAACATTAAATAGGAATTTTGAAAGTCAATAATTGCGTCGTGTTGTACCAGAAAATTCGTACCTAAAATAACGTCTGTTGTCAATAAGGACACAATCCAAAAATTTGAGTGAAACGTATGACCTGCAATATAAAATGATAAGTGTGTCTGTAATTTTACATCTACTCCTTTACCAGATACTGCTCCTTTTACTTTAGTTCTGCCTAATGGTAACGTAGGATAAATATTCTCTTTGTTACGTTCATTGAAGGTTTCTTCATTTATGACTGACATAGGTGATCCAGAATCGATTACTGCTGAAAATTTGGATGATCCAATCTTTACTTCAATGACAGGGTGGGAAATGGTTTTTTGAATAACTGGTTTTTCCTACAAAAGAGTGTCTCGAATATCATCAAAAGTAATAACATTTTCGAGAACAAGATTCTCTGTGTCAAAAGTATTGCTTGCGTTGCTGGAAGATGCAACCTGTACTGTATCTAGTCAAATTCTTTCTGACGTGCTGTTATTTGCGGGAGGATGCTGTGGCATTTCAACTATTTGTACTGTTCTGTTATTTCTTCCTGACGTATTACGTTCGGGATGATACCGTCTGTCTGGTTCATTCATGATAATCTGTTGTTGCGGATGATTCTGCTGCTGGTAAGACCGACTGTTATTAAACGTACGCTGAAAACTGTGCTCTTTATTTTTACGTCTGTCATAATAATCGTTGCTATACGGTGCATTGCAATATGAGTTGTAATGGTGTGTTTTCTGTACGTAGTGATTTCCTTGTTGCTGTGCGTTACTATTTGGTGGAGCCGCCGCTATACGTGTAGGCGGCGAAACATTAAAGCTTGGTTGACCTTGCAGACTACATTGTTGGTTAGGTATGCGAACCCCCTGGTTTTGTTGCTGTTGTGGGGAAAACCCTCTATTGTTGCCAAAATGTATTTGCTGTTGCTGGTAATTGTACGGTTACTGATAACTAAATTTTTCTCTGTTATTAAAATTATGTTTTAGTTCTTGCCATTTCGGGAGTGTCTAATAAAACTGTCACTTTCAGGTAAAACTCGTCATATCAGGTTTCTTTACTCATTCTTAATCCTAGATAGATCGATAGTTGAAGAGCTGTTTTGATAGATATAAAGGATAGTAAAAGAGAAGGCAGCAGTGCAGAAAACTAAAGATGAAACAGTATTACTACGGCTCAGGGCCCTGTGCACGCTACGGCACATATTCATCGAAGTGTAATGAATCCCCTAAGTTCACTTACGCGCTGCAAATAAATTTTAGTTTCTGCGTTACAGGCAATGCCAGTGAAAATTCAGAAACAAATTGTTGTATCCAGTCCAATTCTAGTTTCTGCATTACAGGCGAAGCTGGTGAAAATACAAAAGCAAATTGTCGTATCCAGTCCAAAGGGTGTGTTTGTGTTCTGTCATTTTTAAATACCTTATATTTCCTAATGGAAAGTGCTTGTAATCAAAATTATCGTCTCTGTATGTCCGAACAGGTTCAGGATTGAATGATAATCTGTTTGACTGTGACTGTTCGGAATCTAAGTCACGTACTCTCTGTAAATTACCTAAACTATACTGGCTGTGTGAGTGTGAGAAATGTTCGGAATGTGGCGTATGCTGTGCCGTGTTAGAGGCTAAAACATTTTTCATCTCTGTCACTTCTTGCTGTAAAGATGACAATTTTCTACGTAATGTATTATTGCACGAACCTAACTCACTAATTGACTGCTGTAAGTTTTGAAATTCGGGTGTTTGATTAAACGAAACTGGTGAAGTATCGTCTGATTTGATGTCATTGTTATTTTCGATAACGTCAATACGACTGGCCAATTCATCAAATTTTTCAGTCAGTGCTTTTACGTGATCGTCGTTTTTAGTGTCACAAGCATTAATTTGTTTTTGTATTTTACGTGTGGTTTTGTTCAATTTCTTAACGTCTGCTTTGATGGCATCGGGATCCTGTATTAGTTCCAACTTTTCAAGTCTGAAAGTCTAATGTGTGTATGTCTGTTTTTGTTTTAAGATCGGAGATTTCATCATGCAATTCGGTGTTCAACTGTTTGATTTCGTCTGATACTGTAGCAATATTGTTGTCTACGTATGTTTTTGCCTTCGTAAACACTTTATGCTTATCTTCCTGTCTCTGTGCCGTAATTGTTTCCTTGACTTGTTTCTTTACTTTGTTCTGTTCCTGTACAAATTTACGGTAACGTGTTTCACTGTTTTGTAGGTGGTGATTAAAACGTTCGTCAATTAGGCTGTTTTGTTGTTCAAATTTCGTATCTACTTTCGCATCCAATGTGCGGGAAAGTTCTGATGACATTAATTTAAACTCGTCGCGTAACTGTGTTGCGTTTTCAGAACATTGTTTAGCGACTGCACTAATTTCATCTCTAAGTAATTTCGTTGTGGCTGCATGTGTATTACTTAATTCTTGTGCAACAGATCTAATTTATTCACTACTGTTCCTAGCACAGGCCTTAATTTCCTCACGTAATTGTTCTTTAGTATCGTGACATTGCACGGCAACGGCTGTAATCTGTTCACTAAGTTGTTTGTTCTGTTCATTTAGGTTGTCGTGTTTTTCATTCAACTGTTTAAGATTTTCATTAAGCTGTTTGAAGCTGTTGTCTTGTTGTTCATTCGACTGTTTGGAATTGTTGTCTAGTTTTTCATTAAGTTGTTGTTTGAGATTTTCATTAAGTTGTATCAAAAATGCCATAACTCGATCCATGCCAAAATTAGCTGCTGTATTCTCTGTGCTGTGTGATGGTGTATGTGCATTTGTCACGTTTTGTGTACCGGTAACCATTTGGTCATTTTCTGATTCACAAAAAGTTTTGCCAATCGGGTGTGCGCTGTTGGCCACTACATCGGAATCAAATAAATCTGACGTGTTTTGTGTATATTGGTCACCTTCGTTAGAAACAATTATCTGTTCGCTACGTAAATTTTGCAAATCACATGTGTCAAACTGGACAGTGTTCATTGTAACGGAACATGCCGCGTCACCAGTTGTTACATTTACTGTGGACATAATTGAATTTGTTTGTTCATCATTAGGATCAAAATCATTACTAGTGATCGGCATGCACTGATTATCAGTAATTATAGGATTATCACTATTATACTGAGTGTCGCTAGTGTTATCGGTCAAATTATTCGAGTCGGCTTTTTCACTCATTGCACACCGCGATGAACTGTTAGCAGTTTTTCGCGGCATTTTCACAACTCAAAGTTGAGCACAAAATCAAACAAAGACAAAGGAAAAACGGAACAAATACTATTACAACAAAGAGCAATAAATTGCCGATGATCTGTGAATGAAGGAGTGACAAATTAGTAAATGTGTTGCGCCAGGTACAAACTGCATTTAATATTAAGTAAATAAGAGCAGATATATAACTGACTACCTCTCAGAAATTCACAAAGAAAATACCATCCTGGCCGGTTGTCGACAAGTGTAACTTCCCCACAAAAAAATAAAAAATAATATAAATTATATTCACATTTAGTGTAACCTCCCCACAGTAAAATAATAATTCAGATTTAATGTAACCTCAAAACAGGAAAATTCCTAAACCTCTCAACAGTAAAAAATATAATTATGTCGTTCACATTCAGTATAACTGCCCAAAAGTGAAAGTTCCGTAACCTATCAATAATACAATATGACTAATCTCTGAATAAAATTATGGCTCACTTATAACCTTTCAATAATTGACTGTGAATTTAAACTGGTGAATTTTGGACATCAGCAGTGCTACGTCATTGCTCTGAAAGATCATTCTGAAAAAAATTGAAAATTCTTACCTCAATAAGGTCGCCGGATAACGCATATATATCTGCTCCTATAAGAAATTATTCTGGCACAGCCCTGTGCAATGCTGGCCGATAGATTTTTCATTTATAAAAAGAACAACTGATTTTTCTTTGCAATAATCGGGATGACCATGGATTGGAGAAATTAGTAAATTCTTTAAATTGAAATGAATGAACGTCAAAAGTTACTTTTTATGAGAAAGATTATTATTAGGATTTTTTTAAACATTTACATGGGACTTGATTTAACAATACTACATATGCGCGAGGCTGCTTTTATCTTATATTATACCGCTCAGGCACCGCCATCGCTGCACACGACCGGCCCAGCCAACACGATACACCAGACTGCTCGCTAGCAACTACTTACTGCTACTGACACACAGTTCCTACTTCAGTTAACACTGCTCTTTGGTCTCAGATTCTCTTATAGCTTACATATCGCAGGCAGCGCGTGAGCAATCCATCGAAATTACATCTGCTCAAATGCGCTAACAACAAATTTCTTAATCATGGACCTCTTACAATGTTAATTTATTTATCTCGTACTTACGTTCAGCAGATCAGTGTATTTGAAAGTACACACTCGATTATGACATTCTTATATGTGTGTTACTGAGTGAAAAGAAAAAAAAAAACTGAAGCACAAATGGTTCAAATGGCTCTGAGCACTATGTGACTTAACTTCTGGGGTCATCAGTCGCCTAGAACTTAAAACTAATTAAACCTAACTAACCTAAGGACATCACACACATCCATGCCCGATTCAGGATTCGAACCTGCGACTGTAGTGGTCGCTCGGCTCCAGACTGTAGCCCCTAGAACCGCACGGCCACTCCGGCCAGCGAAGCACAAATTCTATAGCTCCTTAACTACTATAAAATGCATCAAGAAAGATGACGACAACAAGTGGTTCAGATATCGGTGTTGCAGGGTACTAATTCCTGTGATGGAGAGCTGCACTCTGTCGACAAGGTTGCTGCTAAAGTGCGCGTCATTTATGTTGGCGGCCGAGTTTGGGTTTGTTCTGCGCATCTGACGTCACAAAACTCAATCAGCCAATGAACAGAGAACGACGTTGCCAGATCTCGACTGCAGTGCAGATTACGGACGAGTGTCTCCAGTTTTAGAAATGTTCAGTCATAAATAAAGTAATAGAACAAAAGCAATCTCTTGATAGCAGACTTTCTTTTATAGAAAGTTTGGAAAATGCATTCTTTATACCAATTGCTTCATATTCTATTAATTAATTACACCACACAAGCAATAAGACTCCTAATTCAGGCGATAGCAAGGAAAGATGTTTGTATCGATCTTACGAACCGCTTTTTCACAATAAAGAACAGCAGTAATTGTTTATTTCCTATTGTACATCGATGAAGCATGAGTAATTCATAGTCATACCAATAATGTTTGTCAGTATTTTGCGTAACTTGTTAGAATCCTCATGGAGTTTCACTGGCAGGCGAGCTGCGTTAGCGTAACGGTTAAGGTGTTGAGCTACTAAGTGCATGGTTATGAGTTCAAACCAGTTCCGTTTCAGCCGCGCTCGCGAGTGGCCACTGTTAACTGTTGCGCTGCACTTCAGTGTTTACATCACTGTACTTGTGCTCCGCCGAGTGCCGTCCATCCGTTAATCTCCGTGTTCGTTCCTGTTCCTAGTGATCTGATCGCTCTTTCTGGTCTTGCTGCTGCTACTTGGAATTTCGGTTGTTTAACCGAAATTGCTTCGCTGGATTAACCATGGCTACAAACCTCAGGAAGAATACTCTGGTATTTGCTTTGACAAGGAATCCCGTCCTGTTCAGCGGACATCCCTGGAAATAGATGACTGGATTACACAGGTAATTGGTCTAAATTCTGAAGCCGTTCATACCTGGCAACTGGATCAGGAAAAATACTGTGTTTTTGTCAAGTTGGTTCAAATGGCTCTGAGCACAATGGGACTCAACTGCTGAGGTCATTAGTCCCCTAGAACTTAGAACTAGTAAAACCTAACTAACCTAAGGACATCACAAACATCTATGCCCGAGGCAGGATTCGAACCTGCGACCGTAGCGGTCTTGCGGTTCCAGACTGCAGCGCCTTTAACCGCATTGCCACTTCGGCCGGCTTTTTGTCAAGTTAATCAGTGCTTCGACTGTTGATAAAGTGTTACGAAAGTCGGGCTATGAAGCAGATTTTGTGCATAGAAATGGTTATAAAAGTAAGGTTTCCATCTATAGAGCGGACATTCATTACAAAACCGTTCGTGTCTTGAATCTTCCCATTGAAATTGAAAATGATAAGATTAAGGAAGCTCTTTCAAACTACGGAGGCGTTAAATCAATTGCAAATGAAAGATGGTCGCCTCGCTTTAAACTGCAGTGTTTTAACGGGGTCCGCTGTGTAGAGATGGCCGTTAAGACGAATATTCCGTCTCACATAACTGTTTGTGGGTATAAGGCACAAATTGTTTATACAGGTCAGGAAGCTACATGTCATATATGTAACGAAACCGGCCACTTCAGACAGGAATGTCCGCGGCGAACTGTTGTTCTTAAAAGTAATTTGATACAGCGTCAGAAGCTTACCTTAAATGATCTGTTACCAAAGAATAGCCCGGAACAACTGGTTGAGGATGTTAACGCAGCGGGCCAAGCTGATGGCTCCCTTCACGATAACAGTCAATTTCCCCCGTTAATAACAAAAGGAAACCCTGTTGCCACTACTCGTGAAACTGAAACGCAACCGAAAAAACGACCTCTGGAGATAACTGATAGTTGTTCAGAGGACAAGCTGTCTGGTCCCACTCCCTCACTTCGCAAGCAAAAACAGTGCGATGAGGAGGCAAAGGAACCTGAAGGCAAAATGCGAATGGAAACTAATGAACAGCATGATAATACACATACGATACCAGAAAATGAAGGGGATGTAAGCAACATTAATTTGCAAGAAACAACAGGTGCAGTAGCCGATTGCAAAGATCAGAATCTATCTGTTAATAAACAAATTCAGGGAGAGGTTGCAAAACTGCAGTCTCCACTTGTTTCCCTCGATCAGAAAGTGAGTGAAATTAATAAAGAACGAGGAAGTGGTGGCCAAACTGAAATTACGGTCAACACCTCAGTGCAGGCGCCGGCAACCGAAATTGCGAAAGCGTCTGCTGCTGCTCCAGATAAGCCGCGAAGTAAAATACCGACACAACCAAATGAGAATGTAGCGGTTAACCAAGGGAAGGGAAAATCCGGTAGGGGCGACCCAAGCCCAAAGAATGTTCAGTCCGAAACGGTCGTACACGAATCACTGGAGGAAAAATCAGAATGTTTACCAGGAAATCAGTCTGCTTGCGTTACAAGAGAAAACATCAGAAGCAGGAAAAAACGGGACAGTAACTAATAAAGTGATTGAAGTGTTATTCCATGTTCAGCCTTCCAAGAAAACTGTTACAGCTTAACTGAACCCTGAACTACATGAAACTATGTTTGTTCATCAAAACAACTACATAGTGACAGCACAATGACGCAGTCATATTCTGTCACCACTATAAACATAAATAAAATCACGACCGGTTTGAAATTATCGGCCCTTAAGGAATTTTTGTACGAACCGCGACTGATATTGCCCTGTTACAAGAAGTTCTAATTTCGGATTTGGTAATGCCCGGTTTTGTCAGTTACATAAATGTGTCTCCCGAAACAAGTGTTGGAACAGCTATTTTGGTGAGGGAAGGGATTACAGTAAGCGAGGTGGAACGACTGGAATCCGGAAGAGGAATAGGACTAAATATCTATGATGTGACCATCATCAATTTGTACGCCCCTTCAGGAAGTTCTCATCGAGCTGACAGGGCACGTTTCTTCAGAGATGACCTGATATACTTGTTAAGGAAAAAGACAGTTATTACTTGGAGGTGATTTTAATTGTGTTTTAAATCGAAAAGATCAGTTACCTAATTTTAATTTCTCAAGTGAACTAAAACAACTAGTTACTGGTTTAGAATTAAAGGATATATGGGAAATCAAATAGCCCTCCACTGTTGAGTTCACTTATGTCACGGCAACATCACGTAGCAGGATTGATAGACTATATACTTCTAAAAATCTTGAAACTTCCGTGACAAAAGTAGAAACCATTCCTACGTACTTTTCAGACCATTCAAGTGTCTTAGCTTGCATAAATCTAACAGGACAGCCGGTTCGCCGATTCAAGAATCAGTGGAATTTCAACAATTCCTTGTTAGTAAATCATGATTTAGAAGATCTGATTAAAGAAACATGGGCAATATGCCTGCGAGCCCGTAGTAGATATGCCACTGTTATTGACTGGTGGGTTAAAATGGCAAAGCCAAAGTTGAGGAGAGTTCTTATTCAATACAGTGCCCAGAGCGCAAGGGAAATGAAATGCACTATAGAGTATTACTATTCCGTTTTGAGAGATCTGAATGATCAAGTCTCAGCAGGTTCCTCACTTCGGATAGCAGACATAAAAAAAGTCAAAGCCAAGTTACTTAATATCAAGAGAAGTCAAATGGAAGGATTGAAAATAAAATCGAAGGCAAATTCGGTGTCAGAAGATGAAACTACTTCCCTATATAATCTAGTGAAGCATACGAAAAACGGAAGAAGGACTTTTATTGATAAAATTCGAACAAAACACGGTACGATTCTCAGAACCCAGCAGGATATCATGGACGAGATTTATCGCTATTACTGCGAGCTATATTCTGTACATCAAAGTAGAGATGCTTCCTTGCAAGAATTTCTTGACATCCTAGCCCCACAGCTGACAGAAGATGACAACGACAATTTTCTCGAGGTTGTCACTGAAGAAGACGTGTATGAGACTCCGTGCGCCTCGCCACCAAAAAAAATCCCCAGGACCGGATGGTCTGCCAGCAAAGTTTTACATCCGTTACTGGCCAATAGTAGGTGCAAAAATCACGGACATTGTAAATGAGGTTATTCAGGGTAAAATTATTCCGGCTGAGTTTAAGGAGAGTAAACTTGTCCTGGTGCCAAAAAATAATGGAAACAAAGATTTAAATAATTTTCGTCCAATTTCACTGCTGAATTCTGATTATAAATTAATAGCTAGAATAGTAAACAAGAGAATTTCATGCCTTACAGATAAAATTATTAGCCAACATCAGAACTGTGCCAAAGGCAGAACCATTTTTCAAAATCTAGCGGAATTCAGGGACATCATTTCAATAACTTCTGTAACAAACATAAAGTGTGCTTTAATGTTTTTAGATTTTTATAAAGCGTTCGATGTAGTAAATCATGAATATCTTCTACAGACATTGAAGAAAATAGGTTTCAACGATAGGGTCATACAGTTGATTAAGAACATAGCAATTGGAATAAATGCCAAAATAGCGGTGAATTGTCAACAATCCAGGCCGATGCAAATACAACGACGTGTTCCTCAAGGACGTCTTCTGTCCATGTCGCTCTTCGCCATTTCGCTGGAGCCTTTCCTCCGACATGTCCATGCTAGATTAAAAGCCTTAACATTATCAGGAAATAAATCAGTTATAAGAGCCTATGCTGACGATATAGCGGTCATTATAAGGAATAATGACGAGGTAACCACGCTAGTAACGGTGATTGATTCGTACTGTAGAGCAAACGGAAAAAAAGTAAGATGTTAAATCTAAGAGGTTTTGATAATATCAACGTCGAGTGGGCAAAAATAGTCCGACAACATAAAACACTTGGGATCACCCTGACAGCATGTCCTATGAAAATGACGGCTTTAAATTGGAAAGTTGCAGCAGATAAAGTGCAAGGAGCCATTGTAGAGAATTTAACTCGATATATGAACCAAGTTCAAAGAACACAGCATATCAACTCATGCATCCTTGCTAAGGCTTATTATACTGCCCATCTGTTTCCAATACCGAGAATGATAGCGAGGAGAATAATGTCCAAAATCACCAACTTTTTGTGGAGAGGTGAAGTGTTCAGAGTAGGATTAACTGATATAACGGATAAAGCCTCTGCTCTTTTTGTCAAAAGGCAAGTTAACGTAATAAGAGACTCGCGAGAAAGCATAACCAGCCAACTTTTCGAGATCATTAAACCTCCAAGCTTGCTTCCCCCGATTGACGTGCAGAATATCAACAGTCGCTTACAGCAAGTGAGGATTTTCTATGTTGAGTTTAGTTATGTCAGTGTCGATCTCAGGCAGTCCCGACACTTAACGTCGAGAGCCATAATGCGGGAACGAAAGAAAAGCGAAGGAAGAAACAAACTAGAACGACAGTTTCCAAACATTGAGTGGACTGAGATTTGGAAAAACATTAGTTCTAATGTGCTCACGTCTAATATAAAAACGGCATGGTACAAGACAGTTAACAACATAGTTAGCACCAATGAAAGGCTGCACGCAATCGGACTCTGTGAAACAAATTTATGTCAACAATGCCATCTAGTTGACACAGTAATTCACAGATATACTTGCAGTGGTCACATGAATAGTTGGAAGTGGGTCCGAGAGCAAATAACTCTGATTACAAGAACATCCCCTGAGTATATATCGCTGTCCCTGATACACAGGCCTGAAGCACGCTATTTCCCAGAAGCAAAAAATAACGCTGTGTACTGGTTACTGGGAAATTTTGTTAACTACGTCCTTAACAAATTAGGATCCGATAGCATCATAGACTTCAAGGTACACATGCTGTGT
This sequence comes from Schistocerca americana, assembly GCF_021461395.2. Classification (NCBI taxonomy): domain Eukaryota; kingdom Metazoa; phylum Arthropoda; class Insecta; order Orthoptera; family Acrididae; genus Schistocerca; species Schistocerca americana. The sequence goes on along the minus strand of NC_060120.1, from coordinate 222,794,746 downwards.
GAGTTTCACAAAATTAGAAGCTATTCGAATCACAAGAAAAAGTTCGGTAATATGATAAAAATTGTATTTGAAAGAATAGGCATTGGTTAATATAAAAAAGAAGACTTGACAGTGAGGTATTATAGTTACCTTAAGGATATTTTTAAGATTTTACAGTATATTTATGATGTGTACTTTTTCTACTTCAGAGAGTAGTTTTTGCAACTTATAAGCCAATGTACAGAACTTATGTGACATTGAGAGTGTGAGTCTAAATAGTGTCAAAACACAAAACATTAAAGGTGCATTATTGGCTTATACTAGAAATTTGGAAATAGACACTTATTATAGAAATGTCCTTATCGATTGTTTAAAACCATAAGATTCTATCTGATAAATGTAATATTCAATAGCTGGCACATTTCCCTGTTCATTTTTGCACTGTAAGTCAGTTTCCCAGTGAAAGACTGATTATGTAGATCTGATCCAGTGAAAGACTGATTATATAGATCTGATCACTTCAGATACTTAAGATTCAATTAATGTCCAGAAAGTGTAGTTGGAAGGCTAGTCAACTTTATTATATATCCCCTTTCCGCCAATCTCAAGTATTTCAGAAATTGTTTAATATGATTATTAAATTGTTTTATATTAAAATTATCCCATCAACTTGCTGATATCCATCATAAAGAAATTATACTTCTGTAAAGATTGCACCTCATGTCATTCAAAGTGCAGATTTTACTTCTTCAGGTTGAAGTTTGAATGTCTTTAAAAATTTTTTTGTTGATGTTTAACTTAATTCTTTCTGGTAATTAGTCAGTAACACAATCCTCTGTTGTCTTTCCTTAACGTCAGCGTAACTGAAATGATCAAACCGTTTTGTTTAAATAACTTCATGTATGTATAACTTAGTATGTATTTGGAGTGTAACATTGTTTTTTTAATAAATGTTTTTATATAAAAAAAACCTTGTACAGTGCATAATATTTTCTTACTTCACGAATTTTATTCGTTTGAATGCAGTTTTTTTAAATTTCTAGTGCGTTGTCTCTTCATTAATCCTTTCGCTGCTGCAGACATGTGTTCCCCGCATTCCGCGCTGTGCGCGATTTTGTCATCACACATGGTGTTCCTACTGCTTTGACACACTTATCATTTGATTTCACAAAAACTATTTGGCCCAAAAATTTAATTTTTACACATCTTCTTGACTGATACCTCCCCCCCCATAAATGACTAAATTTTGTTTCGATGTTCAAGGCAGTTATTGTGCAGCATTAAATGTAGTAAACCATTGCAGGAAATTTTGAAGAGTTTGCAGAGGTGAAAGTCCATAGCGTATACTTTCCGTTTGGTCGATTTTAGTTGCCACAATGTTGAGAATGAAATGTGAACAAGATACCTAAATTTCATATATTTCAAATATTTCAAATATTTCTCAATATTACATATGACACCTATGTGGTACTTAAATTAAATGAGATATTGTTATACAGTAAATTTTATATGAAATTTTGGTATCTTGTCCACATTTCATTCTCTACATTGTGGCAACTAAAATCGACCATACGGAAAGTATACGCTATAGACTTTTACCTCTGCAAACTCTTCAAAATTTCGTGCAGTGGTTTACTATATTTAATGCTGCATAATAACTGCATTGAACATCGAAACAAAATTAAGTCATTTATGGAGGGAAGGTATCAGTCAAGAAAATGTGTAAAAATCAAATTTTTGGGCCAAATAGTTTTTGTGGAATCGAATGATAAGAGTGCCAAAGCAGTCGGAACACCATGTGTCTGCACAGGCGAGCAGTGCAGTGACAAAATCGAGCACTGTGCCGAATGCAGGGAACACGTCTTTGTAGCAGCGAAAGGGTTAATACGGCCGTGATGGCTTTACTTGATGAACTGCGCGCTCCCCCCTTAACGTAAGCTTGCGAATTATGCTATACTATGGCGCTGCTTCTCTTGGCGCGTGCGTCGTGTGCAACTGTCAACGCAGCAATCTCCCGCGTCTGGGCGGGCATGCGCGAGCCGCGAAGATAAAAGAATTGAACTATAGTGGCGGGAAACCACGAGGACTTCCCCCTACCACCGGCGCCCTGGCCCGTCCTGCAAACTCGCCAAGCGTCTGTCCGTGCAGCCGTTTAATTAACAGCACTTGCCCGTCTTGTGTCGGTTATCCGATTTCCGATACCACAGCGTCACCGAACCCGCCGGCGTTAAGGGATGCTGCGGGCGTGGACGGACCGATTAAGCGCACCTCTTCTGGAACGTAAAGGCCGAAAACGGTGCTGCTCGTTCCAGGCACGAAGCGATAAATCACACAGTATTGCTAATAGTGTAATAGCTCCATTAGGCGGGGATTAACGCCAGGTCGTTCTGACAGTGCGTACCCGGAGCGGGGCTTAAAACTGCGACGAAATTGCTGCCGCATGCTGGGAAGAAATTGCGTGTTATGAGGCTGTACAAGGCCATTGAGATATACGTTTTCTACAGTCATTTGTCTGTTCATAAATGTTCATTCTTAACGGAGATTCCGTTGCTCTATCCAGCAAATATTACGATCACAGTTCATCTGCCTTTAGAGGACATTTTTGAGTTTTTACAAGAACTGGATTTATTACTGGAGGACTTCAAGTTATTTCCATTTTTTTTCAGTGATTCCCACAAGTTGTGGTTATTAAAGTTTTTAAATTAATTAATTTCGACAATGAAGGACTCAAAAAGACAAGAAAATATAAGTGAGAATGTCGTATGCTTGTTGAATCGTGATTTATTTTCAAAGAATATCCTTAAGAATTTATTTTGTTTACTAGCGATTAATCAAGAACATTAATACATTTAATGACACTATGTAAGTATGGAAGTAATTTCCAGGGAGTAACTGATGGAATCATAACCAAATTCCTTTTAACAAATGGGAATTTTATTCACTTTAATAGTGAATAAAAGCATTTTTTAAAAGAAACAGATTTAAAATTATAGTCAGAAAGCCCCCTCTCAATATCAAAGTTACAATTCATTCAGAGGCAGAAAGAAACAAGTTTTGACTGTATGAGCTTTCGGGCAGAGAACCTTGCCGCTCCCTTTTGACACGGCCGTAGTTACGACCCCTCACAACAGCCTCTGAAAGACTACACTGGTGCAAATCTGCAACACACCAGATTACTTTAACTAAGAGTTTTAACAATTTACACAAGCACACAAACTATGCACTCCCGTAGGATGGATGGAAATGATACAAAACACTAACAATGAAAATATTAGCCTTGCCACCGAAGGTGCAACTTGAGTTTAACTTCTAAGGAAAGTCTTATGGTGAAAGGGTGGCAACCTTATGTACTAAAATGATCATTTAAACAAAAGCCCATGAAATGCAATTTTATATAAAATTCTACAAGGTTGACCAAACAATAGTTAAGATGCCCTACAGTACACAGATACCGCCTCTCAAGATCATAGGCAATGATATCAAAGTTTCCAAAGATCAAAACATATTTCAGGTACTAGGCCGTTACATTCCAAGCAATAAATTCGTTAATACACCAAATCCGACAAACATGACAGAGGCAGCTACTAACGAACGGTAGATTTGAAAGGGACATTACCGAACAACACGAACCGCAGGTGGCTCTAACCCGCCCCTACTCAACAAGGGAAAAACGGACAACCCGATTTACAAGCAACCACCTTCCCGTGGGTGGGCAAAAGGAGAAGAATGGTGGAACGACCCCAAAGCAAAACGGCTGGTGACCTCACCAAGAAAACAAGTAGATTTAACAAGAGTAAATCAAACAACATATCACCTTCACTTAACTTCCAATAAACTGCGATTTCTCGAAAAGACCTGGCGCAGCACCTCCAAATCGCTCTCTTGAACCGTCCGCTGTCAGCCGCTTCAACGGACGCAGGAAGGCACGCCAATCTCCCATCTCACGGCGTCGCAGCTCGCACCGGCCAGACTGATGTCGTGGGTGGACTCCTGTTGCTCTCGTGCGAAGTCACTACCACTCGCTATACGCCGCGACCCAATGGACTCACGTTTCGACCTCACATGCGCTGATGCTCAAAACGGACAAGTCATCTTGTGTCTCAGTGCGCTACCGACCAACCGATCGATCCAACCGACAATGACCATTGCCTGAGCAAACTCTAACAGACTGGCGGCGTAGCGCGCAGATTCAGATGCAGGAACTAAGCCCCGACCGGGCGACCACTCGCTGAGTTTTCTTACTGCTGGAGTGGAAAGACTCTCAATTTGCCGGCTTTAAAGGCTGATCCGTACGACAGAAGTAGTAGTACTCCAAACGACAGACAGACACTAACTGCCTAACAAATGCGGACGAGAGACAGACTAGCAGGCTGGGAACGATAGACTGACCTCGACTGACCGACTGGCGAGCTCATAGCGCCCTTAAATGAGCGTGAACCTTTCCCCTTTCCCACCAGAGGGCGACACCAAAGCTGCGATTACCACAACGGCGCCACCGCCAGAAACGGAGGGCGACTGCTTCACACTATGCGCTGCGGCGCGCTCTTCAAAACAGCAATTTTTACCACGGCTCACTTATGTTAGTAGGAATGAAAACAGAGTTAACTATGGTGGTGTGAATGTTGACGGCTGTTGCACTAAAACAATATGTCCATGTCAATCGAGTGCTGTACGTGTACAGAAGGCATGGTCTCAGAAACAACGTAATGTGATATAATACTGATGAACAAATATTGTAAAATTATCATTATGTAATGTTAACTCTAAAACGTTCCACCCGCCATGGTACCATGGAAGCCGGGTAAAATGGCAGTATCTGCATATGAATAACAATATTGCACAACTCTCTTCTGTATGGAAACTTGTGTCGAAACTGATTTACAGTGCACTTTGAAAAGTAAAATGAAATACGATGCAGCCTATGCAATAACATTTGACGATTGCATAATATCAGACATGAGCGTGTATTCCTGAAAATATATTTTGCTATGCATTACATAATAATCACTGTTATGTCATTTCATTAATAATAAATTACTTATCCTTTTTTCGAAAATAACAGAATACATTACTCGCATGGTTTTTATACATGATCAAGACGCATAACGGGTAAAGTAATATACAGAATTATTAAGATAAGTGAGTGTCCATCTGACTTAATTCTGAGTTCTTGACTCAACTCATATGCTGCCGTCTCACTTAAAGAACACGCTCATTTGACTTACCGAGATCATAACTTTCTTGCGTTACATACAGCTTGACCCAACCATTAATTAATTAAAATTTAATTAATCAGAAATGAAATTGATGGAAACGTCTGCTGAATGGAAATATTTACTTTATTGACCTACTCATTTCACATCTTATAATAACATTTTATGTTCATTGCTGTTTCGGTCATGATACGATGACAAAACCCCACAGATATTAGGCGTTTATTTACCTTCCACAAGAAAATTCATTTCAAAACAACGTCTCATTACACACAGCAGCCGGATTTTTCTAGCGCCATTCCCTGCTTTTCGTCTGTCAAGAGAGCTTAGCACTAGATCCATCACCATTTTCTTCATCCACCATTACTGTACGCAGCAAGGTTTTGTGGCCCATAACTAACACTTCTAAAAAATTGTGAAAAATCATTCCACTTCAGTTGCTTTTCGCAAATGGAATTCCTATCCACCGACAGATCATGTGCAGCCTAGTTGTTACTATATAAGCTTATCTAATTGTTTCCCGAAGTTTCAGAAAGAGATGTTAAGTTTCCTGCACATATCCGAACTTATAATGTGCTGGAACATTGATTTATTGAGAAGACTGAGGTGCACATTTGTCACAAAAATTTCCAGCCTAGTCAGCTTTGTGTCGTATGTACTGATACCATATGACATTAAAAGTCATCACCAATCGTTTTCTGCAAACAAAAACACATGAATTACCTTCAGTCTTAACTGAGATCTGATACACGTCTTCTCTGTGACTACACTGTACTCAGATGATACCAAATGAGAATAATATTTCCAGCCTTATGGTTTCGCAAAGCTCTCTACTGCCGAACACCAACAAATTCTCACTCTTCCTCTTTACGCTGCATTTTTTTTCTTAAATTGCACTAACTTTTAATATGTCAATTATTTATTCCGATTAACTCCTTAAAAGCTTATTTAGATTGCTGCGAAGGTTTTTCGTCTCAAACAAATTTTAATTTAAAAACATACTATGTGATACTTTAAGTATACTACTATACATGTATCACTGTAGTGGATTTCCGTGAATTTTACAAGCTAAACGAAAAAGTACTTGAATTTTATCTTATTTCTTTAGGAAAAACATTTCAGATATCAACTATGGAATGTAGGCGGCCGACAGAAAGTTCATGTTTTGCCATTGTGGCACACTACTGCAAAATATCGCCGACTCCTGAGCTGAATATAGCTTTGGTGCCAATAATAGAAGCTTTTCCCTTAGTGTATGCTGCTAAGGTGGCCGCTATTGATTCTATACCTCTAACTGGCTAATTAGCAGCCTCCACAACGTAAATTTTGAAGTATGGCTTGAAAAAAATCAAAAAAGGAATCGAAATCCAAGAGGGTCAAAGGGATCTTTAAGAAATGGAAATACAGGAATCCAAGTTTAGCAAAAGGGTGACTTCCAAAGCAGAAATTTAGATTGTCTTAGGTTTCCAGAATAGATGTAGTCACAGAGGAAAATCATCATGGGCAAAATAGCGCAGAAGGTTGAAAAGTATAATAATGAAAGAATATTGGCCAAGTGTAAAAGCCATTCAGAAACAAAGTTTACCTGATTTTAACGTGATAGTCAGATGTCTAAAGCGAAAAGAAGAAGAAGAAACGATAAAATGCATATTTGGAGTCGAGCTGTCGTAAGTTAGAGAGTCTTTGCTATCAGAGCTAAGTCCCATCCTGAAACCAAAATATGCAATATAATAGTAATTTTGGAATAAAGTACTAGATTAGCAGAAGCACAGATGCAATGCTGCAGTCCACGCCGTAATCTTTTTGAAAGGAGCGTGTTGCTGCAAAGCTTATATTTTCTAATACTAATTAACCTTTTTAGTTACTTAGTATCAGTCAAGATTTTCATAATTACGTGCAGTTAAATACATAACAAAAGTTAAAACACGGCAGAAATACTAGTACATATAGAGCTTATACATTTTAACAGTTATCCGCTAATGATTATTTTTGACGATGTCAATAAAACATTTTTATTATTAATGTAATTAAGCGACGTTCCACTACAGTGTAACCATTATGGCTTACTATGAGTTTGGGTCTTGAATCGAAACGAACTGTGTGTAGAGGCGAGGTCGCACATCTGATTTGTTCTCCTGTTTCAAAGTGAAAAATAGATTATCAATGAAATTTTACCCGTATTTTGCAGATGTAAATATGACTGTATTCACTACACAGGAAATTGGAGTAAAAACACTTTCAGTCACAATTTTTTTTACGTTTTATTGAATTACACTAAGCTTTTCGGAAGCTGTGGGTCCACCTTCAGGTGCAATTCGTCTAATACATAATTTACATATTCTCTTGACAGAGATGAGGAGCATTTTCCTGTTATGAGAAAGATGTCAGGGTTTGTATTTTGTGAATGGAATGCGGATACATACCGTCGTCGCACGGTATATCACCCACGGCGTACACAATTTACTCATTTTAAAAACACTTTACAAATGTGGTTTGACCTGATGTCATCAAAGATGCATTTTGCAGCGTAGTGTCAGAGATCTGAGTTTTAAGAAGCTGTCATATGGAAAGAATAAATTAAAAATAAGTCTTGAAAATTACTAAAGTTGTTATGGCTAGCGAAATCTGTCTCTTCATTTAACATAGAATGAAGCTTTTTGATTTTGTGGAGACATGTGCTGTGCAATAATGAAACCCAACCACTCTGAAAAATAGGTTATTGCCCACCATATGACAGAAAAGTAATACATTATCAATAGGGTAGAAACCAATTTGCCTGTACTACACAATGAAGCATGTAGTAAGACTGTAAATCTGTTACAGAAACTGGAAACGTATCTCCACAAAACCAAAAGATCTGGTAACGAAAAATACATGAAATAATGGGCTTGTGATGGAATTTCTACTGATACACCTGGATGTTTTCCTTCTTTATTACCATCATTTTGCGAGATTATGGTTTGCAACATGAATCTCTCACGATGGCGTTTTTAATTACGTATGTCACACTCGTGTTGGTCCATAATACGCTTTTTTAAGATCTGAACGATCTGTAAGTGGTTGTAGAAACCAAGCGAAATTAGTGAACGTGTTTTAATTGTATACTGAAAGTTGCGGTGTATGAATTAAAAATTTTTAGCATTAAAATATTTTATTTACTAAATTGCATTAAGATCGCCGTATCCTCGTTGAAAGTTTCAGGCTTCACTATTTACTTCTGCACTGCTGACATACATTTCTATAAAATGAAATAATACACGACCGAAATCTAGAGAATCCCGTAGAACAGCGTCACTTTGACATATGTTTAATGTATTATACGAGGTGTTCGGAAATCCCCGTCAAGAACTTCTAGGGTCTGCGGAGAGGAGTGAATGCATAAGACTCTCAACAGGAAGACATGTCTGGAAACGTACCGTTTGCATTCTACGACGGTTTCAGTTCAGACGTTTTACTCATCCACTTCTGCTTGAGGAATTGAATTAGAGGTGACACTGTACAGTTGTTACGTAACAATTCGAAATGAAACATAGCGAAACATCCATTTATCACTTACACATATTTGTTTGTATTAACACTTAAACGTTACGTGTTTTCGCTGTTCCAGAATAAATAAGGAGCCAGCATACTATACATACACCACAGTACTGATGCATTACAAAAGCTGCCTGATGTGGCGACCACCAACGTTGTTACAGATATTGTACACACGAAGCATGTTTTGGTACACACTCTCCATCCCACCTGGTGTCTCTTCATTTTTTGGTGCAGCGTCCAGAACTCGTGTCAGCAGATCTTCCTCTGTCTCTACTGGAATCTCATAAACCAAACTTTGGAACGACAAAGTTAAGAGGTAGCAGGTAACTGTCTGACTTATTTACGTCAACCTGTCTACCCTATTACGTACAAGGACAAGCAACTCTGAGACTTTTCTCTTTACCTCAGCAAACTTGGCCTCGTTACACATCTAAAGTGAAACCGTCGTAGAAAGGTAAACGGCGTTTTCCAGACTTGGGTTCCTATTCAAAGTATTATGTACTCACTCCCCTCTACAAGTCCTAGAAGTCCGTAACGGAAATTTACAAACACCCTGTATAATCGTTACTATATCGTTTATTATTATTTACAGGGTCATTAAATTTTACACGAAGTGGTATAATGTTTATAGAAGACGTTGATCTCTAAGAACTTGTCCAATTAATTTGCAGTCACTTAGTAAACTGCTTTCTCTAAACTGCTTTCTCTAGCTGCCCTAACGGTGAAGAATGCCGATTTAGGTTCTGTAATCTCGTAATTTCTTCACTGTTCGTTCTTAGACATCTCCCATTGTCCGATATTAGAACAGGGATGACTTCTGTATTTCCATGGGTCTTACCTCCCAGATCTTGGTGTTTGGCGATCTTCTCGCTGCTGATGTCTTGCAAAGTATGGGTGTTGGGCACAGCGAGATCTATTATGAGGGTGTATCACTGTTCTACTAGGTTTGTTACAACGGATTATGTTTTCGTGTCTTCGGATTGAAGGAAAGTCCTTAATCTATTGGTACTGCTGTCCCAAATTCTGGTGAGTTACTTTGGCGACCTTGTCACTTTGTAATACTATTACAAGTATTACCTATAACTTCTTTGTCTGGTTTTACGTAATGTGCTTTCTGTATAACTAAGCACTATTCTCTATGATGTAACATCAACGTAAACGTTTGTTTGATTATTTACGATAATTTATGTAGTTTCAATTACTCTACAGATGTAATGTCAAAAGTAATATGCTGAAGAAGAAGGAAATTGTTATATTCTACTGGTTCATACATAGGGAAAGTAGGTTTGTAATCATATAAAACTTGGCGGAAAGTCCGTCCGCAACGGAACAGGATAGGCGGGAACAGAAAAGGTGGATCTGGCGGTCGGATTGCAAGCCTCCTATGTGGCGTATGGGTCAGATGGTGGCTAGTAGGCAAAGAGTGTGCATGTTGTGAACTGAAAGAGGCTAGAAGAACTGCAAGACTGTGTAATATAGCCTCTGATGCTGAAGTAATGCGATTTATTATTGATAGAATACTTTGGCTAACTCTGTACTGTGAAAATCCGACGCTGAGAAGAGAATTTTCAGAGCCTGTCACACAGTAAGAGCCATGGATTCTTATACCATCTTTTTTTGAACGAAATAATAGAAGGTAGAGAATATTCCTTGAGATTGCAAATAATAATGAATACAAAAGATGCACTTACTTTATATCTATTTCAATAGTAGTAATTTTCTATAACTAAACTTGCAAAAGAACCTTTTGTCGATGCCAGTAGTACTCTACGATTAGTAGACATTTACCTATAATGATCATCATCTTCTACTGTAATATGCAGATAGTATGTGTAATTTAGTGCCAGTTGTTGCCTAAAAGCATTAGTACTTCTTCAGTGTACCTCAGGTCGAATCAGTGGTACATTACTTGCTAAATTGTGCCACTGTCTGGTATTTTATTAGCGAAACAGAAATTTAATATAAAGTAAAGTCAGATCACGATGATAACATTCATCTTAGTGAATGACTGTAGTGCTGGGCATAACTTTGCCTAGTTAGACTGTCGACCGTTTCCTCTTTAGGTAATTACAGTTTACCTAATTAGTAATAGAAACTTGGTTAGTTTCCGCTTTACCTTGCCACTGCTTTGTTTCATTAGAAATAATTAGGGTAACAAATTTAGACCGACTCCTTTCCATTACACTCAGTCATTGTCACAAAATAAAAATCCTTTCCCAGGGATGACATTAGCGGCATATTACTATTTTAATAGTAGCCGGTAGCGTTATAACGTTTTCCAAACACTCCGACGGTAGCAGTGGTTTACAGCAGGACAAACGTGTGAAATCGTCCCTTTTTTGTCCCAACACGTCCTATAGCTATAGTTCTATTTATTACTCTTTCAGGGTATTATTTCATCTTGTATCCCAGTCAAGAACGACATTTTCCTAACGTTCAACATTCTGCATCGCGACCCTAGTGTACAGGAAAGACTATTTATTTATTAGAATAACCTTTTTAAAGGATATGATAAATTAACAGTGGTTTTGTTTTCTGAATTTAATCTTCGTTTCTCACAGACTTCATCCTTCGAGAGTGCCTTTCCTTTTCTTCCTGTGTCTATTATCTTCCTTTTACATACCATTTTCTTTCCTGAAATTCTGTCTTTTCTGTTGCTTCTCTAGAAAGTATTCTATTGTCTATTATTCTCAATCTCAGTGTTCTTTTGTATCTTTGCCGGCCGGTGTGGCCGAGCGGTTCTAGGCGCTTCAGTCTGGAACCGTGCGACCCCTACGACCGCATGTTCGAATCCTGCCTCGGGCATGGATGTGTGTGATGTCCTTAGGTTAGTTAGGTTTAAGTAGTTCTAAGTTCAATTGCTCAGAGCAATTTGAATTTTGTATCTTTACCAATTTCGGTGAACCATGTGGGTTTGATTTGTAGCTGTTTAGTAAATTGCAGATGCGCTTTGTTAGTCTGTTACCGTCCATTTGTAATATGTTTCCTCATTGCATCAGTTACGTTTCCCATTTTCAGTTCGAACTCTCTGTATTACCTTAGTTTGTATTTATTATTATTACTTGTAGGTTCCAGTGTTTTCCTCACAGTTCTTCTTTCAACTTTTTCCAGTTGATTTTCTGCTACATACAGCAGCCATTGTTTGACAGTTACTATTGTTTTTCACACTTTTCTAGTTTTGTGTTTGTCGCGTAATCCCCACCGCGCTTTTGACTTTATATGCAGTTTATATGGCACGATATTTTAATTAACTGTAGATTGGTTATTGTTGCGAGCACAAAACATTAAATGCGATTCTGACTATTAGTTTCTGCAGTTGAAAATATTTTTACTTTGTGCGCCTTTATCTATTACGTGGGGATCCGCACAACACTAAAAGATATCCTGCTGTGCACGTGTGGTCTTTAATTTGCAAACTATTTTTATCTAACCCTGATCAGGCTTGTTAGAAATGGAACGCAGTATCATTACCGTAACTAATTATGTAATTACACATGTCCCTCGCTACTTTCATCTCTGAAATGCACTGAAATTTACTCTTATAATACGTACAGAAGTTACAGTATGCTATGTTCGCTAAACGTAAAAGCTGCAGTGGATTTTTTAATATATGAACACTATCGATCGCCACGACTTTCACGAGAGTATGAGACTAAAAATGAAATTCGGTTTTTGTATTATTAGCCAGAACAGGTTTCATCACAGCAGTGTTTGATATCACACAACTAAAATTTTACTGTACTGAAATTATTTACATCACTGATATTGTAATAGCAGTTGCCCATGTCCACCTGAAAATGACATAATAAAATCCATTGTTCACCTCTGAGGTCTGCGGGAAGCTGAAAGAAATAATTTTAATGTACCGTTACCTGCCCGCTTAATTGCGGGAAAACTGCTTTCATTCAGTTTAATTTGACTCCCGCGATCGCTGCACAGCTCTGCGTCATGAAAAATTCTAAATATGCTGAAAATGGCTAAAAATGAGGAATGAAATACTGGGCAAGCTAGCAATAAATTATTAGAAGTATTTTTAACAATCTCTAAATTCGAAAATCAACATAAATTTAAACTACATACCTCTTACAATCATCAGCCTCCAATGCCGTCTTTCTCGAACAAGGAACAAAAGAAAGCTAACCAAGCATTCAATCGAACGTTACAGGCTCTCACGACTTTGATGGCTACAAGAAGACAGGGACAGTAATGTTTCAACCTCAATTATTTAGAGGCAATTTAATATGCATCTTTGTTATCCTTTTTAATAATCATTGTCTGTTTCGATTTCTACCCTCGCCGACCACAGACGTTATTTGCAAAATAAAGATCCACAATTATTGCACAAACATAAAAATGAAAAAAAAATTTCCTTGTTACAGAGTCTACATAGTCGACACCCGTTCATACATAAATGAAATAATAACAATAATACCGATAAATGTTTCTTTTTTCACATATATTACGATTTTGTGAATGTCTTGCCAGGAGACGTCTCACGTTCAAGGACAAAAAATATTTTTTAATATATGTTTTTTGTCATATGGAGTGCCCTTACTATTTTATGTACTCTGTTTTCCTTGACTCTCTTTCCTTTTTCTTCTCCTTATTCTTGTTCTTCCTACTATTATTATTGTTATTATAATTATCATAATGATTATTATTGGCTGTGTTTGTCTAGCGGGTCTGGTCTCCGGCCCTGAACGTTCTGGGTTCAACCCTTGATAGCAGCCCAGATTTTTCTCGTTCCAATCCCTCCAAGACGACTACTGTTCCTCTTACCCTGCTCTCAAAATGAGAACCGGCAATCATTCCCAGGGGTAAAAGGAGACCGAGTCAATGAGCTTGAAGGTTGCGGCGAATGAAACGTTGCATTTCAGTTCCAGTTAGAATATGAGCTCATTCACGGCTTGGCTGCCACAGGCTTACATACTACAGATATTGTCCCCAGAATGAGATTTTCACTCTGCAGCGGAGTGTGCGCTGATATGAAAGTTCCTAGCAGATTAATACTGTGTGCCCGACCGAGACTCTAACTTGGGACCTTTGCCTCTCGCGGGCAAGTGCTCTACCATCTGAGCTACCGAAGCACGACTCATGCCCGGTCCTCACAGTTTTACTTCTGCCAGTATCTCGTCTCCTACCTTCCAAACTTTACAGAAGCTCTCCTGCGAACCATGCAGAACTAGAACTACTGAAAGAATGGATACTGCGGAGCCATGACTTAGCCAACGGCTGGGGGATGTTTCCAGAATGAGATTTTCACTCTGCAGCGGAGTGTGCGCTGATATGAAACTTCATGGCAGATTAAAACTGTGTGCCCGACCGAGACTCGAACTCGAGACCTTTGCCTTTCGCGGGCAAGTGCTCTACCATCTGAGCTACCGAAGCACGACTCACGCCCGGTCCTCACAGTTTTACTTCTGCCAGTATCTCGTCTCCTACCTTCCAAACTCTACAGAAGCTCTCCTGCGAACCATCCAGAACTAGCACTCCTGAAAGAAAGGATACTGCGGAGACATGGCTTAGCCACAGCCTGGGGATGTTTCCAGAATGAGATTTCCACTCTGCAGCGTAGTGCGCGCTGATATGAAACTTCCTGGCAGATTAAAAACTGTGAGGACCGGGCGTGAGTCGTGCTTCGGTAGCTCAGATGGTAGAGAACTTGACCGCGAAAGGCAAAGGTCCCGAGTTCGAATCTCTGTCGGGCACACAGTTTTAATCTGCCAGGAAGTTTCATACAGAAATTGTATCGTTAATTTACTAACGATGTCTGACTACTCGCAAGAAAGCAGCTGAAGACCCAGGTGAATACATGTAGTCCATTTAAATGCATACAGGGTGGTTATTTCCACCGTGTATAAACTATAGGGATTGAACTTATGGCCGGAAATGTGTGGTATCCATGATAGAGACCATTTGTACAATCATAATTCGTGACGGACACTACTGCCTAATGAGTCCTGTACTAAGCTGCCACAGTTACAGTATGAATGGTTTCCTCCAAGAGGGGTTTTACTGTCCCTCATAGGTCATGCCATTGCGCCTTCTCCTGCCACAGTAGCTGCTACTGTTGTGTCCGTTTCACTTCTCTCGCTGACTGGCCTTGTTGTGGATCGAGAGCTTGCCGACAAGGTGTTGACGTTTGGAAAGGCAAATCGCAACAGGCGGTGGCAGCAAGGTTGTATCTGGAGACCTATCCTCGCCGACAGTAACCATAGCATTCACGGTTTGCGCCAGTGTTCCACCGTTTGTCTGAGACAGGGTCGCTTCGGGAAGCAGGAAATCATGAAGGACGTACTCGTAAGGTTCGGTCACGATACTTGGAGGAAAATGTGATTAACACTGTGGAAGGTGACTGCCGTGTCAGTGCCAGGCAATTGGCCCGCCAGCACAGGCTAAGTCAGACGACCGTGTGGAACATTCTCCAAGGCAATTACCATTTACAGCGTGTGCAGGACAGACGTTCCATATCGGGAGCAGTTTTTTCATTGGGTTTTTCACTAGGCGACCAAGATTCAGGGATTTATGTTATCCATCCTATTCACAGATGAGGCCGCCTTTACATTGAGTGGTATCTTCCATTTTCATAATAGTCACGGGGGGTAGTATGCAGAACCCCCACGTATCTACATCTACATCTACATTTATACTCCGCAAGCCACCCAACGGTGTGTGGCGGAGGGCACTTTACGTGCCACTGCCATTACCTCCCTTCCCTGTTCCAGTCGCGTATGGTTAGCGGGAAGAACGACTGTCTGAAAGCCTCCGTGCACGCTCTAATCTCTCTAAATTTACGTTCGTGATCTCCTCGGGAGGTATAAGTAGGGGGAAGCAATATATTCGATACCTCATCCAGAAACGCACCCTCTCGAAACCTGGCGAGCAAGCTACACCGCGATGCAGAGCGCCTCTCTTGCAGAGTCTGCCACTTGAGTTTATTAAACATCTCCGTCAAGCTATCACGGTTACCAAATAACCCTGTGACGAAACGCGCCGCTCTTCTTTGGATCTTCTCTATCTCCTCCGTCAAACCGATCTGGTACGGATCCCACACTGATGAGCAATACTCAAGTATAGGTCGAACGAGTGGTGACAGCCAGTCATCTGCATCGGTGCAGCCGGAATGTGTGGGCTGGTGTAACTGGCGATCGTATTTTGGGACCAGTCTTCCTTCCCAAGTCGCCTAGTAGGTCATAAGTATCGGCGTTTTATGCTGGTGACTTTGTGCCCCTGCTGGAAGAAGTTCCATTGATGATTCGAAGGGTTATGCGGCTGCCGTGAAAGTCCGGACGCATCTCAATCTTGTATTCCCTCGTGTGTGGACCGGACGATGGAGTCCATTTACATGGCCTGGTCGTTCACCGGATCTCAAACCGTGCTATTTCTGTTTGTGAGGCTATCTCGAAGGTATAATGGATGCAGAGCCCATTCCAGATGTGGAGACACTGGAGCAGAGTATTCATGCTGTCTTTGAAACGTTCGGATGCTGCCTGGCACATGTGAATGTGTGAGACAGAACATTCTGTGGCCCTTACACGCATGCGTTGAGTTCCATGGAAACCATTTTCAACACATACTGTAACTGTGGCTGCGTGGTCCAGCGCATATTAGACCGCAATCACTATAACAATGTATGATTGAACAAGTGGTCTCTAGCATGGAGAAATCATGCATTCCCGGACATTAGTTCATTAGACCTTTTTTATTCCGTATCCTCTCATCGGTCAATCCCTAGAGTTTGTACACGGTGGAAAAAATCACCTTGTATACCTGTTGTAATGACAAGGCAGGCAACAAGATAGGTAGAATTATGGGTTTTCCCTTTCATAACGACCCTATATTCGTACGAGAAAAAGCTATTAGCACGTGTGGAAGCACCCTGAGACCTAGATTAAGTATTTGTCCATTGAGATCGCTAGCTGTGTAAGACTGCCTTGCAAAGTAGCTCAAAGCAGAGCAGACAATTCGACTGAATCGATGACCTAAGTGGGCTGCAGTTCCTTAAACAGGTTTTCCAAAAATCTGAGGAGTCATTGTCACTGGAAAAGGAGTCATCGTCCGACAGAGAGTTATCGTCCGAAAGAGCTCCGTGCATAAACCGCTCGTTAATCTGAGACGTAGAATGGGACACTCAGTGCTTCGCGGGTAGCCTGCCCTATTCTATCCTCAGGGGGCGACCGATACCGCCGTAACTCTAGCAGAACTGCCGGCCCTACCGCACCGAAATGGACGGTCGTCGTTAAAGCCGCAGAGGCACTCCTAACAACAAGAGGTACGGTTAGTTCTCTGGTCACAGAGACTGCAGGCGCCAAACAAAGGGGCACTGGTCACAGTCACTGCACAGGAGGATCTGTTTATAATTAGAAGGCTCCTTCGGCTACTACTGAAGACGCATTAATGATCAAAGTTTTCTACATCTACATCTACTCTCATCAAGGCACCTTTTGATGTGTGGCTGAGGGTACTTTGCGCACCAGTACCATGTCATTTCACACTTCTTTCAGACTTTGGAGGCCTGTCGAAAGGATGAATGCCGCTAAACTTCCGTAACCGCTCTGACTTCCCTGATTTTATAGTCGTGGCCATTTCGTCAGATGTGAGTGGGAGGAAATAATATGTTGACCAACTCATCTTTTATTTTCGGGATTTCTACGGGACTGTGATGCATTCAGCGTCTCTTACAGCGACCACCACAGCAGTTTGTTCAGCCTCTCTTATATATATTTGGAAACAGAAACATTTCAGGTACGCATTATATTTGTTTTACTAGATTTTCTTCCCAAGTAGTTTTACGGTCTCGACCACTTTTTCAGGGGTACTGATCCACGTTTAGAGTCATTCAGTCAGAGAATCGATCGAGCGAGTACCTTGTAAATCAGTCCGTTAGCTGATCGATTAGTTATCGTTTTTTTCTCAGTCTGGCATCTCCTACTAGAACAAATTTTGAGTGGTCGTCCATTTAAGATCGCTCCAGGCAGCTATCCTTGGGTGTTCTTATTTTCAGTGGCACTATAATAGAACTATTACGGATCTCGTCCTCCATTTACACTAAATTAATAACATTTATTCACGTTTCTTGTGCTCCAGACTTCGTACATAATAGTACCATTCTTATATACAAAGGGTGAAGAAAAATTCGCGCACTCGGACTTCGCACCGCGATTCCTCTGATGTTTGCAATACGAAAATGTTTCTCGCAAAATTTCGTCCTGCGCATATTTCTGGCAATAAATCGACGTTAAAGATTGGCAATATGGCAACACTTTAGTCACATGTACGGCAACTGCTTCTATCAACGATTTAGAGTAGTGCTGTGCAGTTGGTCTATTGGAGAGCGTTTTGAGTTGGCATGTAAGAGATCAAGGGTTCGATTCTGGATCGTATTTGTTTTTATTAGCTACATAGTTTATGCGGTATGGTATCTGGTGTCTCAAACGCCATACAGCGATTACAGTGGGTCTTCTACGAAACATCTGCAGTTACGTATTAGAACACAGAAACGCAAGTACAATCGTTTTCACTGGTCATCTTCTAAAGAAGCCTTTTGCACGTCGTGGACGTTAGTTGTTTCACACCACTACAGCTACTAGATTCCAAATCAGTTTTCTGTGAACCCTTCCCCTTGGTCTTTTAGATTATTCTTCCCACGTTCAGGTCCATTACATTTCACTATGGCCTTACGTTACGAGTAGGGAGGGATAGCAACGTGCTTTGCAAATAATTTCCTAACACGTACTATGTAAATGTCGGATATATATGGCCTAAGAAACGGCGTATACTACAGTATGATACGGAAGAATGACTTTTCAAATAAAAACAAATATGCTTCGACCCAGAATCGAACCCCGCATGCTAACCCAAAATGCTGTTCACTATACCAACTGCACAACACTCCTCTTTTATTTTGATGTGGGCAGTTACCATACACGTGATTGCAGTGCTGCCAGATTGTCAATCTCTGACGTCTATTTAATGCCGGAAATATGCGCAGGACGAAATTATGAGAAAGAGGTTCTTGTGTTTGTGGTATGTGAGGAACTGCGCTTCGAAGTCCGAGAGCGCGAATTTTTCTTCACCCTGTATACATCCACTGAAGAGGGAAAGAAACAAGTGCACTTGCCTAATATCATGTAGTGCCTCCGCGAGGGTTCAAAAATGGCTCTGAGCACTATGGGACTTAACATATATGGTCATCGGCCCCTCGAACGTAGAACTACTTAAACCTAACTAACCTAAGGACATCACACAACACCCAGTCATCACGAGGCATAGAAAATCCTTGACCCCGCCGGGAATCGAACCCGGGGACCCGGGAGCGGGAAGCGAGAACGCTACCGCACGACCATGAGCTACGGACCCTCGGCGACGGTGCAGAAGTGCCGAAACACGACGTGGCATGGATTCAATAATTGTATACAGTAGTGCTGGAGGGAATTGATACCACGAATACTGAAGGGCTGTCCATAAATCCGTAAGAGTACGAAGGGGTGGAGATCTCTTCTGGACAGCACGTTGCAACGCATTCCAGATATGCTCAAGAATGTTCATGTCTGGGGAACTTGGTGACAAGCGGATGTGTTTAAACTGAGAAGAGTGTTCCTAGAGCCACTCTCTAGCAATTTTGGACGTGTGGGGTGTCGCATTGTCCTGCTGGATTTGCCCAGGTCCGTCGGAATGCACGATGGACATCAATGGACGCAGGTAATCAGACAAGATTCTTACATACATGTTACCTATCGAAGCTGCATCTGGATGTCCCAGGGGTCCCGTATCACTCCAACTATACACTCCCCTCACCATTACAGTCCCCTGCTGACATGCTGGGTCCACGGATTTATGAGGTTGTCTCCATACCCATACACGTCCATCCACTCGATACAATTTGAAACGAGACTCATCCGGTCAGCTAACATGTTTCCAGTCATCAACAGCCCATTGTCCGTGTTGCCTGTCCCAGACGAGGCGTAAATCTTTGTGTTGTGCAGTCATCAAGGTTACACAAGTGATGGTTCAAATGGCTGGTTGATGGCCCAGCATTGAAGTCTGCAGCAATTTGGGGAACGGTTCCATTTCTGTTACGTTGAACGATTTTCTTCAGTCGTCGTTGGTCCCGTTCTTGCAGGATCTTTTTCCAGCCACAGCGAAATCGGAAATTTGATGTTTTATCGGATTTCTGATACTCACGATACACTCATAAAATGGTCATACGAGAAAATCCCCACTTCATCGCTACCTCTGAGATACTGTGTCCCATCACTCGTGCACTGAATATAACAACGTCTAAACTCACTTAAATCTTGGTTATATGTTGTATTTACATAGCGCAATATACTTGATCCAGCTCTGTGTCTGGCTGGCATAATATTTTTGATATTAATGTAGATGCGCTTAGTTTTGGAAATCGATGGCTCAAAAAAAAAAAAATGGCTCTGAACACTATGGGACTTTACTTCTCAGGTCATCAGTCCCCTAGAACTTAGAACAACGTAAACCTACCTAACCTAAGGACATCACACACATCCATGCCCGAGGCAGGATTCGAACCTGCGACCGTAGGGGTCGCACGGTTCCAGACTGTAGCGCCTAGAGCCGCTTGGCCACTCCAGCCAGCGGAAATCGATGTTTTCAAATAAATAATGTCAGGTAACGGGCGAGTTGTGGCGCCCTGAAAATATTCTAACTTCGGGGTTGGCGTCACCGAGCTGGGGCCTCTCAGCGAGTCGCCGCCCAGCAGCAACCACCTGGTGCCGAATGTTAGATTAGCAAGAGGGTAGCCCCAGCGCTTGGTCCAGCCACCACGTGGCTGGGAATTCCATGGTGACGCTGTGTCGATGAAGGAGCCATGCCGGGAGTGCCGAAGATGCCCGTCTTTGTGAAACCTTGATGGCAGACGTCTCACAGTTCGTATAGAAATTAATAGTAGCCAGATGAATCATGACACCTCAAAAAGAAACATGTTCATTACCATTATTTGACGATGATTCTGATGGTGTAATCAGATTTTCGATATCTTTATTTGTTTAAAGTTTAGAATCTGATGATAAATTTTACAAGTAACACCCAGCAACGAATTTCCAGAATCTAAACGGTTCATCTGATTTTTGTCGATCGACATGTCATTGGAAAGCTATTAGTGTAAACCTAAATTTGTATAAATTACAGGCATGTAACTTGAATAGTACATGAGTTATTGGAGGTCAAAGTGGCCCATTATTTTCAATCATGCCAGGCCATAAGTACTCCACAGTTACACGAAAAAACTGTAGCAGCATGCTTATAAATATATATTTATTCGTCTATGTCTTGGTTTATATCCGATACATACTATTAATGAAGAAATTGGTCAAATATTTACTGTGTTTTAGAAAGCACAGAGACATTAGGTTACTGGCCTACTTTTGCTTGCTATTCCTTTGATATATGTTTACTTAATTTGTTAATGTATCTGCCGGCCGTGGTGGCCAAGCGGTTAAAGGCGCTACAGTCTGGAACCGCGCGACCGCTACGGTCGCAGGTTCGAATCCTGCCTCAGGCATGGATGTGTGTGATGTCCTTAGGTTAGTTAGGTTTAAGTAGTTCTAAGTTCTAGGGGACTGATGACCTTAGAAGTTAAGTCCCATAGTGCTCAGAGCCATTTGAACCATTAATGTATCTAATAATGTGTGTTAGAGCGTGTTTATGGTCCAGTCATAGGAATATTTATCTAATTTCAAGTTATTTAAATGTAAATCCAGTATTTCGTTTCATTACGTTTGTGAGTGTGTGTTGCTTGAAGACAGGGTGGGAGCGCTCTAGCCAATCACAGTGCTCGTTGCAAAAAGGATACATCGAGAGACTGTATGGAAGTGGGGTGGAGTACCGTTTCCAGAGAGGACACTGGGCAGTTCTGAGGAGTTCGGGACAGTGCGGAGCGAGGGACAGTCGCATAAGGCCACAGAGGATTGCGGCAGAGACTTGGAGAGTGTGGAGCGGTTTGCGCGTGGTCGCGGCAGATGGAAATACTTCGGAGTACCGACTTGTGAACTTGTGAGATCTCCGTGGCTTCTACAGTGAAGACGTAGTCTGCGTTTAGAAGTGAATATATCGCAAGCTATGTTGTTGTTCATAACTAATTATGTGCGGTAGGAGTCGATTATTTCCCTGTTATTCAACTTAAATTTTATTTAACTGCTGGACCATCGACACCAATAAGTGTTTCGCAGAAATACAACACATTCTCAAAAGTACTTCTGCTATCGTACTCATCATTTAAAGTCGTTAAGATAGTACCTGCAGATTTTATTCAAGTGCAATCTTTAATTTATAAATTGCTACGTTACATTCGCAAATGCCTAGTGATAGGAACCTTCTACCATTCGATTCATGTGTATATTCGTATTGTATACTGTAGACTCAGCAGTATTTAGCTTGGAAGGCGGCAACTACGTATCACCAGCCTAAACGTTAAATATTTTAACACGGAGTCTGAGGGTACGTAGTTGAGGGCCTCCACCTTACATCATTTCACATTTTTTAAAATGAAAGCCCACAATATGCTTGTCATTTTGGTGCTGGTGGTACTGAGCTCTGGTTATTTTGTTGGTAACTGATTTCTTGCTGATGAATTGGTGATTGATCTCATAGAATCTGTGCACTGCTGTTAAAATAGACGGGCATTGCGAGCAAAAGGAGGTAGCTTTGACTTCAGTGGAGCAGAGTTTCGTTTTTTTCGGCGTAGCGCTAGGCTGTGGTGTGCCGTTCTGCGGCCCGACGTTATTGTTGACCGCGCCTCTAAATGGCTCAAATGGCTCTGAGCACCATGGGACTTAACAGCTGTGGTCATCAGTCCCCTATAACTTAGAACTACTTAAACCTAACTAACCTAAGGACATCACACACATCCATGCCCGAGGCAGGATTCGAATCTGCGACCGTAGCAGTCGCACGGTTCCGGACTGCGCGCCTAGAACCGCGAGACCACCGCGGCCGGGTGACCGCGCCTCTGCTGGTTTCATTGGCGGCATGGCACTCGCCTGTTGCAGATGTTATAGTGTGGCTGCACGTGGCCTCTACGCTTCCAATAAGCTGTAATACGTATAGCCCTTGACCTTGAGCAATTTGTAACATTTGAAAAATCTTAGCGTTATTAGAGCTGCTTTCAATTTGTGTAGGGTAACTGTACAGGGTCTGCCTATCGGAGTCTGTGTGTGTTTGCTTGTATTAAATAAACGGTGAATTGAATATAAAATATTTTCTTCCCCTTGCGTCGTCTGTTGCGAAAATAATTTCGAACTGCGTTTGGCAGTGTCCATATGGGCTGTCTTCTTAGATGGAACTGACTGATCATAGATAATAAAATCCTGTTCACATAAAATGACATTTGCATATATGCCGGTCTTCTGAATATGCTTCCTAAGACGTTGCTTTCGCGGTTTGTGCTTTTCTGTACGGGTGCTGAAAGTATTACTCTGAGCGATTTCACAAGTTTTATCTGAAATTTCATAAATGTTGCTTCACAGTGTAAGGTCAATTGTGCCAGAAGATAATTTTTTATGACTGCCGCTGTCAATTGTAGTTCTCTAACGTAATCAGAGTGAATATGCTGTTCGGGATGATTAGAAGATGGCTCCTGAAATAAATTCAAACTGTTGTGACCATCATTCTTACGGGCTGTGACATCAGTTTGGGCTGTCTTATCGTGTCTCATAAAACTCTGTTTGCTCAAAATAACATTTTCGTCTGTGCTGGAATTCTGAATGTAACTTCCACTAAGTTGCTATGTTTTATTTTCAGTAGCAGTGGACATCTTCTTGTAGCTGTTAATGTTGGGTTCTGACTGTAGGATGTCATGATTATACGATGTTGCTTTGCAAGAAATAAACGGAATGGTGATATATTGCGTGGTTTCACATAAATCGGTAGCAATAGTAGATCGAACAGATATGTTGTCAGACGAATTTTTTTCATAATGATCTGCTGAATATGTCAGTGAATTGTAGGGGGTATATATAGTTCGCTTTTGTGCAGTGTTAGTTGCACAATCGAGAGATTCAGCGTAAGGGAAATCGTCTTGTTCTTCAATAAATTTAGCGTTGTGACTCAGTGCCAGTGTAATATTTCTGGTATGCGTCACGGAAGGAAACAAACTCTGTTCTTTGCTGAGACTGAATGTGGCGTCCGATGTTTGATTTTTTGCACCATTAATCTGACTGAAATGAAAGTTATTTGTTGAGGTTTTATTTTGCTGTATGAATCTGGTTTGCAAATCGATTGGTGGGAAATACCATCTATCAGCACAAAGGTTGACTTAAACAGAAGTGTTTGCGCACGATGAAGCGGAAAGCTGTGGTGTGAACTGAAGATTTTCATGACAAAAGGGCGTCGTGTGTACCATTTTTCAGTTGACGGAAAACTTCTATACTTTTAGTATGATCATACTTAATATGGGGCTTGATAACCACTATTGACTGTTTCAGTCTGCGTGGGTGGCTCAACAGAGCGGTCAGGGTGCGTCACCCCAGACGGTACCGTCGTCAGTACCAATGGAATGGAGTGAAATTTCTGGAGTGGGAAACTTAGCTCTGTTATCCGATTTGGTGGGCACAATGGGTTCAGTAATGTTTTCCGAGATTATCAAACAGCTGTCGTTAACTGTAGCGTCGGAGAAAAAAACTGACAGTGTCATGCGGCTTAACAGAGGTGATGATTAATTCCTCAGTAAAATGTTGCTCTGCATTCTCGATGGAATTTGCAATAATATATGGGGTTTGCGACGTGGCAACGTCTGCGACGGAATCTATACAAGCGTCAACATGGATTGTAAGACTAGTGAGCAACTGCTGTTCTACTTCCTGTCATTATACGGCTAATGACTGTACAAACTGATTGTTTTCGTCAGTGTGTTTGCGGATAAAGTCTTGGCATCGCTTCTCTGAGATCTCTGTGTGAACGTTAAGACTTGCAGCTAATCGAGTGTCTTGTAGACCTATTCTTTCATTAACTGATAGGATTTCATTTGTAAGCTTTTTATAGGTTTCACTACATTGATATGTTGAAACATTAATGTCATCTCGCAATGGTTTGGTCCTGTATGCGCATTGTCTGGATATCGCTTCAATTTTATCGCAAAGACGTTTTTCACTAGCCTTAATGTCTGTATCTACCTATTTGAAACGGTTATCAGTCGTTTCTGTGTATGATTTAAGCTCGTCACGAATGCTGGAAAATTGTTCATTAAAACTGAGTGGTAGTGTCATCTTGTTTATCTCGTATGATTGAAAATACACTCCTGGAAATGGAAAAAAGAACACATTGACACCGGTGTGTCAGACCGACCATACTTGCTCCGGACACTGCGAGAGGGCTGTACAAGCAATGATCACACGCACGGCACAGCGGACACACCAGGAACCGCGGTGTTGGCCGTCGAATGGCGCTAGCTGCGCATCATTTGTGCACCGCCGCCGTCAGTGTCAGCCAGTTTGCCGTGGCATACGGAGCTCCATCGCAGTCTTTAACACTGGTAGCATGCCGCGACAGCGTGGACGTGAACCGTACATGCAGTTGACGGACTTTGAGCGAGGGCGTATAGTGGGCATACGGGAGGCCGGGTGGACGTACCGCCGAATTGCTCAACACGTGGGGCGTGAGGTCTCCACAGTACATCGATGTTGTCGCCAGTGGTCGGCGGAAGGTGCACGTGCCCGTCGACCTGGGACCGGACCGCAGCGACTCACGGATGCACGCCAAGACCGTAGGATCCTACGCAGTGCCGTAGGGGACCGCACCGCCACTTCCCAGCAAATTAGGGACACTGTTGCTCCTGGGGTATCGGCGAGGACCATTCGCAACCGTCTCCATGAAGCTGGGCTACGGTCCCGCACACCGTTAGGCCGTCTTCCGCTCACGCCCCAACATCGTGCAGCCCGCCTCCAGTGGTGTCGCGACAGGCGTGAATGGAGGGACGAATGGAGACGTGTCGTCTTCAGCGATGAGAGTCGCTTCTGCCTTGGTGCCAATGATGGTCGTATGCGTGTTTGGCGCCGTGCAGGTGAGCGCCACAATCAGGACTGCATACGCCCGAGGCACACAGGGCCAACACCCGGCATCATGGTGTGGGGAGCGATCTCCTACACTGGCCGTACACCACTGGTGATCGTCGAGGGGACACTGAATAGTGCACGGTACATCCAAACCGTCATCGAACCCATCGTTCTACCATTCCTAGACCGGCAAGGGAACTTTCTGTTCCAACAGGACAATGCACGTCCGCATGTATCCCGTGCCACCCAACGTGCTCTAGAAGGTGTAAGTCAACTACCCTGGCCAGCAAGATCTCCGGATGTGTCCCCCATTGAGCATGTTTGGGACTGGATGAAGCGTCGTCTCACGCGGTCTGCACGTCCAGCACGAACGCTGGTCCAACTGAGGCGCCAGGTGGAAATGGCATGGCAAGCCGTTCCACAGGACTACATCCAGCATCTCTACGATCGTCTCCATGGGAGAATAGCAGCCTGCATTGCTGCGAAAGGTGGATATACACTGTACTAGTGCCGACATTGTGCATGCTCTGTTGCCTGAGTCTATGTGCCTGTGGTTCTGTCAGTGTGATCATGTGATGTATCTGACCCCAGGAATGTGTCAATAAAGTTTCCCCTTCCTGGGACAATGAATTCACGGTGTTCTTATTTCAATTTCCAGGAGTGTAGTTGATCATTTTTATTAAAACGTTTACTGAACATGTGTATTCGGATTTGAAACATCACTTCCATATTGTTTTGAACTGATGCGACGGGTGCCACTGTGATGTGCTTTGAGGTGTGGATACATAATCTACAACCATGGACGTCTCGTTTTTTGCATTATCTGCACAATTACCGTTAATGAAATCTGCCGGATTCTTAAGAGCAGACTGAGTGCTTAGCATTATTGTTTCCTCTGACATACGATTGGCAATCTGATTAATTGTGTAAAAAGATGGTAAATCACTGAGCTCATCTGGTAAACAATCAAGTTTTGAAATGTGCACATCAGCCATGTATAGATCAGCGGCGTCCCCAATACCGATATCTACCGTCCGATTACTAGTCAAATTGTAAGTAGGCTATTTATGTTTTCTTATTGGCAACGTTACGTAGTGCTCTGTATGAAAATCACTGGCTGTGCTGTGTGCAGTCCGTGGCTAGTTTGCATTGTTGTCTGCCATTGTAGTGTTGGGCAGCTGGATGTGAACAGCGTGTAGCGTTGCGCAGTTGGAGGTGAGCCGCCAGCAGTGGTGGATGTGGGGAGAGAAATGGCGGAATTTTGAAATTTGTAAGACTGGATGTCATGAACTGCTGTATATACTATGACTTTTATGAATATTAAGGTAAATACATTGTTTGTTCTCTATTAAAATCTATGATTTGCTAACTATGCCTATCAGTAGTTAGTGCCTTGCGCAGTTTGAATCTTTTATTTAGCTAGCACTAGCGGCGCTCGCAGTATTGCAGTAGTTCGAGTAACGAAGATTTTTGTGAGGTCAGGGATTTGTGAAAGGTATTCGTTAATGTTAGTCAGGGCCATTCTTTTGTAGGGATTATTGAAAGTCAGATTCCGTTGCGCTAAAAACGTTGTGCGTCAGTTTAAGGACAGTCATGTATAATTGTTCTAAGGGGACGTTTCATATGTCGACCCTTAGCCGAGGATACCTCACTGGAATCTTCTGATTTTTTTCTTGTAGTTTGTGTAATTAGTGTAGCTGTTGTTTATCGCTAGCCCGTAATTGTAGAGAGAATCTCCTTTGTAGTTGCAGTCTTTCATTGTTGTTGTGGCATGCATGTAGATTTGCACCAAGTATTTCCCAGCTGCGCTTGCAATTAACTAGATATTATTTTCAGTGCTATGTTAATGTGTTATCTTATTTTACTCTTCAAATTGTGCTTTTCTGTGTCACCGTGTGAAATATTGTGACAATAATGGCGTGTGAAAAACGTAATACTAGGCTCCAAAGTAAACTGAGAAATGACAGTGAAGACGAAAGCAGTGTGTCAGCGCCACCGTGTAATGAATTAACTAATGTTCAACATAGTAATTTGGTAATTGTGCATGGGAAAAGGAGCGGACGGCAAACAATGGCGTAGGCAGTGAAACAATTAGTGAACAGGGAAGCATTATCGATCGATCGCTCGGCAACAGCTCGCCTCACGAATCCGAAATGACAGGACACAATTTTGCAAATACTGTAGATTCAGGTTTTACGGCCTCACCGTTTTCTCAAATAAGTCAAGACACATTTTCTGCTTGTCAAAATGTGAATGTTGCCGGTGCAAATGCACTGCCGAAAAGCGTAGAGGAACAGATTCCAGGCACTAATGCATTGTTATTACAGCTAATGCAACAAACGGAACAAAATCAGAGACAAACACAGCAAAAGCTTCAAAAGTTAGACACAATGGAACAAAATCTTCAAATGTTAGACACAATGGAACAACACCAGAGACAAACATAGCAAAGTTAGACACAATGGAACAAAATCAGAGACAAACACAGCAAAAGCTTCAAAAGTTAGGCACCACACTTGAACAAACATGTGAAGATTTAACTACTGAGTTACATAACATTGAATCGAAATGTCAAAAAGTCTGTAATGAAGTGAAAAAACAAATTTGTGAGCATTTTCAACCTATTTTTTCGCGGCATGAAAATGCATTACAGAATCACGAAGCAGCCATAAAAGAACTGCAAACCATTGTTCATGAAAATCACCACACTTTGCAAGCTAAAATTGACTCAGTTGCATCTACCGATTCGGTTACGCAACTTGCAAAAGCTCAGGAAAACTTAAAGGGCACAATAGATCCTCTGAAACTTGGTTCAGAAAAACACACTGAGGAAATAAGTACACTATCGGAGAAAGTAGCCGAACTTTCGGATCAGTTCACAAACTTATCTGCAAAGGTAGATGATGATCTGAATGACACAAGACCTGTAGCCATCACTGACACATAAGAGTATGAACAAATTAAGAAATTCACACAAAATCAGAATCAAATTAATACGCAATACAAAAGAGAAATCCAGGAAGTACAAGATCAGTTGGCACAAGTAATACAAAAATTTCATATCTCAGAGGACACTCGCGCTCCAACACGGGAAGAGGAACTTAGAAATACGGAAAAGCCACAACATAATAACACAGGGCATTTCGGAAATTATGAAAGAAATTGGCAAGGTGCACCAAATTTTGAGATGGAACCGCCGACATGACGTAACAATGACCGACATGCGACTCGCCGACATGATGATTTTGACTATAAGCTGTTTATTACTACACGTAAATTCAAAACATTTAAGAATTCTGGCAACGACATTCATCCACAAGCGTGGCTCCATCAATTATCTCATTGTTTTCCTCCCAACTGGTCATTAGAGCGTAGATTAGAATTTATGTGTGGCTATTTAGAGAATGAACCAGCTGTAAGAATGCGATCAGTCATTCACGATTGTCACAGTGAAGGAGAATTTGACCATGCCTTCCTCTCAGCATATTGGTCTCAAGCTACACAAGACCGAGTAAAACATAGTATCATGATGATGAAACACTCTGAACAATCAGAATTTTCCAGTCTTGTCAAATACTTTGAAGACATGTTGCATAAGAATCAATATCTTTCAAACCCATACAGCCCTTCAGAACTCATCCGCATTTGCTTAATGAAATTGCCTGAACATTTAAGAAATATTATTTTAGGAGGACGTTGCAAAGACGACATTGAAGCTTTTCAGGGACTCTTACAAGAATTAGAAATTGACACAAACAGTCGCTGGATGTGAAGACAGGAAAACAATCACTACAGGTCACATCCGTCACAATTCCGTGACGACAGAAACAATATCTGGACACGACAAGTCTATTCTTACAACGCAAATCGTGAACAAAAGAGACACCACCCATATGACAACCACTGGTGGAGTAATAGTCACAGAGAAAGATCACATTTCCGTAGTAATGAATATGACAGAGACAATCATAGAAACAGACTATATGGCAACCAGAACTGTTATTAGCACGGGAGACAGAATAACTGCAGACGCAACGGTCCACCGTGCAGTGATAATTCAGGGGGAAGTTCTCCACCACCTAACCTACTAGAAAGAAACTACAGGAACTGCCGACATGACGGCAGACGACATAATTATAAAGACAGACCTGAATTTCATCAGAACTGGCGGGATTCAAACAGAGCAGGGCACTCTCAACAAGGTGAATTTGTAGAAGTTAGATCTCTTAATCCTAATAACGACGTGCTCCAACAAAGAGACAGACAATGACTCGCACAGCAGGCAGCTGCGTGCACCAGCTGGCTCAGAGAGAAATTACATAGACGCTAACCTTGAGAAAAATTCCAGTATTCTTTACCGACGTATACCATATGATAATTGCATCGAAGTTGAAACACTGCATACTAGGAAGAGTAAAGGTTTACACCACATTTCACATGTAAAACCGTTTATTGAGAGATAATCTGTTTTTTTTTTTTAATTTAGTCTTTACTATAAAATTTTTCACTTCACGTTACTAGTACTCTTTGTCTCACTTAAAAACTAATAACATGTAACTATGTTTTAAAATAAAATATCCAGTTAAGAACCAAGAGAACCTATTTAAACAGAAATTACGAATGCATTGTTATTGTGAACAGACGACACAGTGCTATTGTGTGTGTACATTCTTGCTTGTTAGTTGCACGATTACGTAACGACTATAAGGCTCACATACCTAGAACATTTATCAGTACTGCTAATGAGATTTTAATGCAACATTTTGGTTTACTTGAAAATACATTCTGGTTTAAAGTACTGGCTGTGAGATACCAGATGACACAGTGGTTAGTTTATGTGACAGCTACACGATTTCATCACGACGCTACTAATGAGTGACAATTTACAATGTTGCTTTTGCGCTGTATCTGTTTTATATCTCACAGTTTTTCTGTGTCATTATGGAAAGTAAAACATGTTTTAGTAGTAACTTTTGTGGTATAGCTACAATGAGACAGCCTTTTCTGTAGTACAACAATACGTTACAGCACAGTACTTTCTACATCACGGCAATAAGCGTAATAACTAAGATATCTATACGCAAAGCATATCACTTTTGTTTATCATGAGGTAAGTACATTGACTTCAGCAGAACTTTGCTTACAGAGGACGATAACTACGACAGTTCCACAGAATTGCACATTGAGCGCTACAGGACATGCATTTGAGTGATTAATTTTGTACTTAAACCATTTATTTTTCAAGATTTTTCAATTACAAAGAAAGTTTTCCGTGATACATTTCATTCCATTGCTGTAATCTGTAACACCTGAGAGTATAATTACATTAATCCTCCGGGGGGTACACGCCTGCTTTGTGTACCATGTGTTTGGCAAACACAAGGAGCCCTAGCTAATATGGTATTTGCTTATACAACTTTACACATCGGTACCATATTTCTCTAACACACAAATTACACAGCTATCTGATTATTCAACAGAGAAACAAAATTTTTTTACTACGTCAGTGACAGATATTTACGCAATTACACAGTTGGATAGCTTCACACTTATGAAATTGTATTTCGTCTGTACTTGGTGAACTGTTCATATTTTTTTCGGAACCATTGTGATACTATGAGAGCTTTGAATGATATATTTGGTATGCGATCACGATTTTTAAAGTACGTTTGAGGTAGATGACACTATTGAAATGAACAGAGAGTTTTTTTAGGTTTGGAAATTATTTGAGGAAGCTACGACGATTTTGAGATTTGACTGAGATGTTATGATCTATTATTACGATGACGATGCGTATTATGCTGTTGAGGTATGTTTATGATCAATAAGCTGATGCTATATGAGGAATTCGATTATGCTATGTGTTTATTAATATGAAATATTGAAGAAGTGTCGACGAATATGTATATGTGTAATAAGGTAAGGAATTATGAGTAGTGGTTAGGGACTCTGATTTCTGGAAAAGGATGTTGGAAACCAAGAATCGTACTTTAAGAATTATGAAATGTGTAAATGTGTGAATGTATTACAATGCCAACGAAAATATTTTTGGACATTGTTATATTTATAGGATTTTGTTTCTACATATTTGCAACGCAAATTCTGTAGCTGTGAAATTTTTATATGAGACTGTCACTGCTGTCGTAAATATTTCGGTAAGAAAGTTAAGTGACCTTCACGGAACGCGTCGTGAGTGCCTAGCTGTGCCACCTGCCTGAAGAAAAAGCCATTAGGTGGAGAAATAAAAAAAGAGACCATTAACCTCGCTATTGACATTCCTTTCTAGAAAGCATTGCAAAAACGACCCGCTCGAACTTGAATACATATGATTACACTGTGGAGCTCTTAATTTATGATATTTACTAAAATGCCTAATGACACGATGAGAAACATTTTACATATATTGTCTTCCTAGTTGAGAGATTTTTTCTACCTTTGGAGACGACATTTGCCTAGTGAATGACGTTTCATATGTTGCTTTATATATATATTTGCTCATTTCGTTTAATATCTAGTTTCTAGCTGCACTGCAGCATTGGTTAAAATAAAATTAAATAGATGTACTAATATAAATATTTTATGCCTACAGATCCAGTAAATAATTTTATGATCTATTCAAAAAAACTTAGGAGCATAAAAAGACATTTCCCTTCACAGGAATTGCATACGGAATTTTCTTTTCAACTACTTGGTAATTTTTTTTGGTAGAATAACTTCTTGTGATGCACCACTTTAATTACGTAGACATTAAGATGTTAATTTACATTTCCATTGTCTGCATTATTGTCTTTAGTGTAATATTCTTTCTGCTTGTGCTTTGTCATGTTTACATATTAGTTACTGCATTTGCTGCTGCTTTTTGCCAGGCATAGTGCTACTAAA
Organism: Schistocerca americana; assembly: GCF_021461395.2. Classification (NCBI taxonomy): domain Eukaryota; kingdom Metazoa; phylum Arthropoda; class Insecta; order Orthoptera; family Acrididae; genus Schistocerca; species Schistocerca americana. The sequence goes on along the minus strand of NC_060120.1, from coordinate 222,762,114 downwards.
TTTCACTTTGTATTACTCTGTTAAGCCAGTTTTATTACTGATATATTTTTCTTCTTTCTGCACATTGGCTCATATTAGTTGTAATGTTGCATTTGCTTGGTATTTTAGATTTACTGTAGCTTTCTTTGCCAATTTGTATTTTTTATCATTGCTGTTTGTGTTAATTGCTTTGTGCTGCTGCATTGCCTCGTTCCTTAGTTTATGCATCTGAGCTCAGTAGATTTAAGTTAGCTTAAGAGGGGGTAGCCTATAAGAGAATGAGTTGCAATGAATTTGAAGAAATGCACTGAGAGGTTATACGAGAAAAGTACAGAAAGCAGGTATAGATAGCGTTGCGCAGTTGGAGGTGAGCCGCCAGCAGTGGTGGATGTGGGGAGAGAAATGGCGGAATTTTGAAATTTGTAAGACTGGATGTCACTGTATATATTATGACTTTTGATGAATATTAAGGTAAATACATTGTTTGTTCTCTATTAAAATCTTTCATTTGCTAACTATGCCTATCAGTAGTTAGTGCCTTCCGCAGTTTGAATCTTTTATTTAGCTGGCATTAGTGGCGCTCGCTGTACTGCAGTAGTTCGAGTAACCAAGATTTTTGTGAGGTAAGTGATTTGTGAAAGGTATTCGTTAATGTTAGTCAGGGCCCTTCTTTCATAGGGATTGTCCGCCCCGGTAGCTGAGTGGTCAGCGCGACGGACTGTCAATCCCAAGGGCCCGGGTTCTATTCCCGGCTGGGTAGGATTTTCTCCACTCAGGGACTAGGTGTTGTGTTGTCCTAATCATCATCATTTCATCCCTATCGACGCGCAAGTCGCCGCAGTGGCGTCAAATCGAAAGACTTGCACCAGGCGAGCGGTGAACCCGACGGGAGGCCCTCGTCACACGCCATTTAATTTCATTTTTTTTGTAGGGATTATTCAAAGTCAGATTCCGTTGCGCTAAAAATATTGTGTGTCAGTTTAAGGACAGTCATGTATAATTGTTCTAAGGGGACGTTTCAAAATTAGTGAGTGAAATTACAATGGCAGGAACTTGTTCATTATTTTTTGGAATCGGAACTCATGTTTTCTGTGGTGCTTTGCAGCTGTTGCGACGCAGAGTTGTCACTATCAATCTCAACATTGTTGTCAACAATACGAAGATCGACTATTTCGCTGTCTTTAATAGTGAGATTACACGCCGGGACCTTGACACTTTTGCGCGACATCGTAAACCAAATACAGAGCACAAATCCTAAGACAAAATTTCGACACTCAACTCAATTGAAAAAAAAAAAAGGAAAAAACAACACGGATCATAAGAATGCCAATGAACTGGGGAAAAATTTTATACAAGTTAGTACACTGAGTTGCGCCAAAAGAATCTAACTACTATTACTGATGCAGAGTAATTGAGAGAACAGAATATTTATCTGACTATTTTAGTATCAGAGATTTCACAAAGCGAAAGACTGGCAGAGCTGTCGCCAAGTGTAACTTTCCATAAAAATATGAAATAATTAAATTTACGATTACGTTTAATGAAGTCTGATCTGTGGAATGGATGCTAAACTCTAATTGTCGTGTGGCGTATTGTAACTGCAAGTGGTGTGCTTACTTTGTCTTATTGTTAGCAAAACTTTGCACTAGTCGATTGGGCAATGCAGCTCTCAATACCAATAAAGAAATACAGTCACTGCAAAATACATTCAGCCCGTTAGGCACTGAATCATGTGGCCCTGTTCACATAAAATATAAATAAAATTTTCTTACCTCTAAAGCAGCAACGGAGTAACGTGATATATTACGGGCTCTCATAAAAAATACGAATATGCTAACTACAGGCTGAGCAGTGTGCAATGCTGGTCATAATGCTTGAAATGCATATGACATTCTTTTGGCTAATAAACGAGAACAGTTAAGAAAATTCAACTTCTTTCAAAATTATATGACCTGGACTGGGATGCAATACTGATTACGGTGAATTACTAACAATCAGGATTTATAAACATATAGTTCTGAAATTTTGGAGAATTATTCCTCGGGTATTTTTGAAAGGTGTAAGAGGCCAATTTCTTTTTATTTAATTTATTCATTAGTTATTACAAAGAAACATTGTCTAAAACTCAAGACAAAACTACTTATTCGTTTCAAACGTCCGCCATTTTATTATTTATTGAAACATCCAGGAACTGTGCTATTACTCAGTAGCTTGAGGGGACAGACTGCGGACATACTAATTAAAATATCTTCCTGAAATTTAACTGAGTACTCCACATGTATGTCTGCAATGAATAAAAGGCTAATTTCTTTTTCTTTTAATTTATTCGTTAGTTGTTTCGGAAAACGTGACGAAAAACACATGAAAAAACTACATCTATATCCCAAACGTCAGCCATGTTATTATGTTTTCAAATTTCAAAAAAAGTGCTATTACTCCGAATGTAACATGCTAATGTTAAGAAAATTGTTATTTTTTCATTTATTTCATATAAGATTTGCATACTGCAGGACCGTCGTCATGGGCACTTCTCATTTGGACGGAGCAAATTTAACCCTTCGAATGGGGCGGGGGGGGGGGGGGGTTAATGATGACCAAAATGCTATTACTCCGAGTGTAATATGCAAATTTTTAAGAAAATTGTTATTTCTTTATTTATTTCATATAAGATTTGCATACTGCAGGACTGCCGTCATGGGCACTTCTCATTTGGACGGAGCATATTTAACCCCTCGAATGTGGGGGGGGGGGCTAATGATGACCGAATTTCTTAAAAAAATGAGTAAACGTTGTCCAAGAATCAATAAACAACGTGTAAAAACAGTTATTTTGATTGCTTCATTAGTTTTTCGAAAAACAAAAAAATCATTTGTGTCGCTTATTTTGCAGGCTGATCGAGGAAAATGAGACTTAACACGAAAGCCGTCTTCGTAACAACGTGTAAAATCAGTTATTTTGATTGCTTCATTAGTTTTTCGAAAAACAAAAAAATCATTTGTGTCGCTTATTTTGCAGGCTGATCGAGGAAAATGAGACTTAACACGAAAGCCGTCTTCGTAACAACAGCTGCACGGATGAGAGAAGAGTTGCAACATCTTTTTTTTTTGTTAAATCGTGTTAAATATTCAGTAACCGTTCAGCAAGACCCAAAAACTAAATTAGACTAATTAAGGACCCTTAAATAATTCCCCGGAGTTTCGGTTAAGCTGTGATTTCAACGCCGTGAGTGACGTTCCTCCTTTTGACGGCTCCCAGCAGAGGGGAACAGAATTTAACAAATAATTTCACAAGCAAGTGGAAAGATGGAAATTACGGCCGTCGGGCAGACGCCGGTGGCGCAAATCCCCGGTACCCACCTGTTTGGTTCCGTCCGCTCGGCTCCGCGTCCCCAATCACAGCAGCCGATCTAAATTGGCCCTCTTGCAGTGATCCATCACTCAGGAGCCCAATTATTCCGGACTGCGGATCCAATAACAACCTGCCCGACAGCACTATAAAGCTACCAGCAGCTTCTAATTAGACACCGGAGAAATATGTTTTGAGTAGCTCATTAAAACAAACTCCAGCACGGACGTGAAACTCAAACCGGTGATCTAATGGTAGTAAACGTGTCGATGGGCTAATTACGTCTGCGGCAGCCTCTCCGTACGGTGCACGATGCGGTAATCCTCTAGTGGAAGACCGCGATTTTAGATTAACGAGTGGAAATATTTGTAGAACACGCACTTCTAAATAAATTTTGAATATAGAGTTACCAGGACGATTGGGAAGGAAACTATCCTTTCCAGAGGCGTAAAACGTAACAGTTTACATCATTATAGCGAAGCCATGACGCTTCTGTGGAAAATACGTATTAAATGTTAGATGTTGTATTAGAGACAGGAATTATAAGAAAATTTTGAAGAATTTTGTGGATCAAGAAAAGCCTGAATATTTTTCGTATCCTTAGGAGAAGAAGAACTTCTTAGCCGAGATCGCTATGAAAACTTTGTTGTAGTTAAAAGGTTTCGGTAACACTAAATTACTACCTTCCGGTCTTCATAAAGGTCGTTAAAAAAACCTCTTGTGCCAGCTACACACAAAACCTTTCTGTTGAATTTCGAGGCACATAAAACATGAAATGGGAGATTTGCTGGAACGTCAAAATCAAAATTGCCATGTACAGCAAAATTCCCCCAAACATAGTTCCCATAACATATAACGTCATGCACGCCCGGGGCGCCTCAAAACTATCCGTTTCATTCCTTACCCCACATACTGGAACGCCCTGTTGGAGACCCGATTCGGCTGTAGAGCCGTTTTTTTTTCAGCCAAATACAAGGAGGACGTTTAGTGTTGTAGAAAATGGACACAATTAACCGAATATAGGAAACTTGCTCGCAAGTAAGGAAGACAATAAAGTGTATTATTCCTTCGGAATTCACACAGAATATGTGTATATGATAAAGGTTAACAAAATAGATGAATAACGATTTCTTGGAAAAGGATCTAAAGAAAAGCTGGAAGCGAATAAGAGTCTTAAAAGAAGAATTCCAAAGCAAAACAAGTGAAAGTAGGTGTTAACTGATTTTAAGGTCTAAGAATGTAATGAAACAATGAAATAATGCAGTCTCAATAGCTTTCGTTATACAGTGGCTCAAAGTCGCTGTACACTGAGGTGACAAAAGTCACCGGCTATCTCTCAATATCGTATCGGACCCCATTTTGCCTGGCGTAGTGTAGCAGTGTAGCAGTGTTGCGGTGCAGAATTTTTCGCACGAACTGACCTCTCAACTATGACCCACAAATGTTCAATGGTACTCATATATGGCGATCTGGGTTGGCACATCATCGGCTCGAACTGTCCATAATGTTTCCCTCGAACCATTCGGGAACAACTGTGTCCCGGTGACATGCCGAATTGTCGTGCATAAAAGTTATATGCCTGTTTGGGAACATGAAGTCCATAATTAACTGCAAATGGTCTCCAAGTAGCTGAGCTTCCTGTCAATGTTCGGTCCAATTGGACCAGAAGACCCAGTCCACTCCATGTAAACACAGCTCACAGCAATATGGAGCCTGTAGCAGCTTGTACAGCACCTTGTTGACAACTTCTGTCGTTGGCCTCTTGGGATCTGCACCCCACTCGGACCCCACCATAAGCTCTTACCAACTAAAATCGGGACTCCAGTCGTCTAACGTCCAACCGATGTGTAACGAGCTCACTGCACTGTCCTAACTGATACGTTCGTAGTACGTCCCACATAGATTTCTGAGGTTATTTCACGTAGTGTTGCTGGTCTGTTAGCACCGATAACTCTACACAAACGCCATTACGTTGTCCGTGGTGAGAGGTAATGCCTGAAATTTGGCATTCTCGGTTCACTCTTGTTCCACTGTTCCAGAGACCATCGACGTCTTTGACCAGCGCGCTAAGCGTCAGTTCATTAACTTTAAGTTTAATTTTCATTTTAAACGAGTCGGCAGAACTTGTCTTCGAAGAAAATCGTTCTCCACGCATTAAGTTAAATGATACAGGTAACCTTGGACTGTGGGAAGATGACTTCATTTAAACAAAAGGTCAGTACTAGTAATACACTAATGTTGCACCAAGAAACCACCGGTTCGCTTACCAGTCATAGACAGGGTCAAATTTTATCGACTGATATTACTGACGAAACAAACATGGTAAAAGAACGCAAACCATGGGATGACATAGTTATAAACATTGGCTTCTTCCGGAATTTTAATGAATACGCTTACAATTATCCAGCTTCAAATTAATGATTTTCCTTGTACACGTACGAAGGTTACTGGTTATTCGTCAAACGTTCTCTATAAGCTTAATGGTCAAATTATTAACTATCTTAATCCTAAGAACTTGGAACAACTACTCAACATTTGCCGAGTACTGGGAGGAGAAAGTTGAAAGTGCTCTCTGAGATAAAGAGGTTGGCAGAAAAGAAGAATTCTTAGAGGTTCATTTTCAGTCAGTAAGAAGACTGATGACTAAAAAAGATCGTTAATCGAGTAATGTGCTGGACAAAGTTCAACACATTCGTATCTACTTTGCTAGGTCCTGTACGCTTGTGGTTTATGATGTAGACTATACCTAATCTCCTGCCTGTGGAAGGTAGTGGCGAAAAAATGTTGTGAGGGAGAGTCGTGAATCGTGCTTGGATAGCTCAGGCGGTGGAACACTTGCCCACGAAAAGTAAAATTCTAGGTTCGAATACCAATTCAGCACACAGCTTTAATCTGTCAGGAAGTATCAAAGCAATGCACACCACGATGAAGGGTGAAAATTCATTCTGTAATCAATCTCCCAGGCCATCGCTAAGCCATGTCTCCGTGAAAACTCTGAAGTTTGAAGCAACTGACGGAAATACAGCTATGAGGGTGGGTCATAAGCCGTGCTTGGATCACTCAGTTGGTAGTGCACGTGTTTGGGGAAGTAAAGGTCCGAGATTCGAGTTCTGTTCCGGCACATTGTTTTAATCTGCCAGGAAGTTCTAAATTACGGCTTGCTCCACTGCAGAATGAAAAGTCATTCTCTATACATTAATTTCGTCCCTTCCACCTTCCTCTTTCATACCTCAACTCAATTCGCATATGGTACGGAGGAAGACAGTTTCTAACATTCTTTTCAACAAGTCCGAATTTCTTACCTTTTTTTAAAAAACTTGTCTACCACGGACCTACTTGTGATGAGGTCGTATTCATACTTTAACGATACAGACATCTGTACGCATTTTCACGCATATCATAGGAGTACCTTTGTAGAGCGCAGACAAATATACGTCTCCTGAAGGTGGGAAAGCCTCTTCAGTGGCTGCAGGGGCACAACACTGGGTGACTGATACGGCCTTGTAATTTTAGTTAGCATAACCTTGCTATATTAATACCACTAACGGCTAGAAGTAAGTGGAAACCAGGAACTTACAGCCGTTATATTACTCTAGGACATCTTGATCCTCAGTTGGATTAATGATGATGGCCATAACTTGGGTAAAATATTCTGGGGATAATATAGTCCCCGACTCTCGTCTCTGGAACTCGCCTATAAAGAAGCAAAATTTATTGTTCGTCATGTCCGCAGTTATGTTGAAATTTATCCCTGATTTTACCCTCTTAGCTGTATTTTTACATCTCTATGGCGTAACCAATTATGGTCAATATTTGATCATCTTCAGATTTATTTAGATGGAAACGAGACACTAAAACCAGTAGAAGAGTTTTGCTATTTGGGCAATAAAATAACTGATGATGAATGAAGTAGAGAGGATATAAAATGAAGACCGGCTACAGGAAGGAAAGCATTTCTATAAAAGAGGAATTTATTAAAATCTAATATAAATCTAAGTCTTTACAAGTATTTTTTAAGGTATTCGGCTGGAGTTTAGCCACAAATGGAAGTGAAACGTGGACAGTTAGCAGTTCCGGCAAACTACAGCCTGAAGCCATATTGACAATTAATCGAAGGTTGCTGTTTCAAAAATATGAAATGGTTGTCACATACCGTTACCAGTCACGAAATTTGTTGACAACGAAGTTATTTATTTAGTGACATGTTTCGGAGTGATACCTTGTCACCAGGCTACACTGACATTACAGAAACGTTTAACACACATGTATACAGATAATAAAGCTTTTTTGTATGTCTGCTGTAGTCATTAGCTTTTGAAATGCGGTGTTGTAGGACAATTCTGCAAATCATATGGGTAGATCATATGCCTAATAAGTAAGTACTGTGTAGAATTGGGGACAAAAGAAATATAAGGCACAACTTCGATAATAGAATATATTGATTAATTCGACACATTCTGACACATCAAGAAATCATCATTTAATTACTGGAGAGAAGTGTGGGGAGTAAAAATTGTAGAAGGGCACCAAGTCATGAATAAAGTAAGCAGATTCAGCTGGATATAGATGGCGGCAGTCATTCAGAGCTGAAGAGGCTTGCGCAGAATAGAGGAGCGCGAAGTACCGCATCAAAAAAGTCGTCGCACTGATGATGATGATGTTTGGATTGTAGGGCGCTCAACTGCGCGGCTACGAGCGCTCGTACAAATTCTCAACCTTCGCTCAGTCCAGTCTCGCCCCTTTCATGAATGATGATGAAATGATGAGGACAACACAAACACCCAGTCATCTCGAGGTAGGTGAAAATCCCTGACCACGACGGGAATCGAGCCCGGGACCCCGTTCTCGGGAAGAGAGAACGCGTTCGTGAGACCACGAGCTGCGGACTCTTCGCACTGAAATCATACACGAACAAAATTACATTGAAACTGGTCATATCATTAAAATAAATGTGTAACTGAGGCGACAAGAAAGAGGAAGCATTAAAAAAACTGTGCTGGCTTTCTAATGGTATAAAGCTTGTAATATTACCTCCATTTATCAGAAAGGTAGGCTAGAGAAATTAAAAAGGGAAATGGAGTATGTCATTCAATAATATTCCTCATCATAACGTTGTTTCACTTCTCCCCCCCCCCCCCCCTCCACTCCCACCACCGAAAACCTCTTATGCACTGGATAATGCGTGAACTCCTTATTATAATGGTAAATATTGCAGAATACAACCGGATTATCATTCTCGTTCTAGGTGAATACCACATCACAAATTAGGACGTAGAACATCCCCAGAACGTAGATGACACAGTTTTCCATTTCATATAAATGTAACATAATGTTGTGTGCTTTCTAATAGACTCGTAGTTGAGAGTCGACAGTCATAGAGAGCTGAGATATTATTTGATTCATAGAAAACCCGTATGTGTTTGCGGCACCAGTACATGGCTGAGAATTTAAACTGGATGCGAAGAGTGACTGTGCTTTACGTTTGACAGTCGCATTTCAGACTGTAGTTATTGCAGAATTGGCACCGCAAGTTATGCTTGAAAGTGGCAATATAATCGAGGTTTAGTTCTACAACTTTCTCTCATTTGATAGTTTCTTACAGCAGTTTATCCGATAAACACTCTTCGTTTCTTCAGGGCAGGTGTGTGTGCTGCAGTGGAAATCACCGAAAAGTGAGTCAAAATCGTTGTGTAGGTAACAGCATCTCCGCAATAAGATAGGTCTGCTTCATCAGCTACTCAATGCACATACATCTCAGTAATTCTTATCAGAGACAGAGTTAAATCACCATAACCGATGTTTTAGGTTTCATTATCTAGTACCTTAGTGTAGACTGTATCACTGCTACTTTATCGACAAGCCTGTCACAGTGAGCACTTGCCACGGATGTAACCTGCCAGTGCTCTAATGTAGGTGAGTCTATACGTTGCGTCAGTGTAATCTCGGAGACAACAAAACAAATAAGCAATCCAACTACAGTAGCTGCATATATTTGAACATTAAAATACAGTCACGCAGGTGTGACGACCGGTCAAAAGCCCGAATGAATTTTTTTTCCGGGGAAGACTGCTGCAAGACGTGCAGGAAGACAGTCAATGAAGTTCAGGAATGGACCGAAATGGACGTTGAGCCATGATGACTATACTACTGTGGTCAGATACACTAGGTTTCTCGGATGAGGATCTATGGCGCGTACAGTATAATCGAGTTGGTCCATTAGATTCTCGGCTGAGTTTTAACCCAGGATGTTTGGTGGCCAGGGGAGTACAGTAAACTCGTCCTGCAGCTCTTCCAATCACGCACATCCACTGCGACCCTTGAGACAAGTTCCATTGTTCTGCTGGTAGATGCCATCGTGACAACGAAGAACCAACTACACCTATTTTGAAACAGAAAGCGTCATTCTCTCCCTCTTCTCCGTATTCATGGGCCCAACTTCATGCTGATTTTTCATCGGAGACATCTACATCTACGCCTACGTGATTACTCAGCTATTCACAATTACGTGCCTCGCAGAGGGTTCAATCAACCATCTTCAATCTGTCTCTCTAACTTCCACTCTCGAAAGACGCACGGGAAAAAAGAGCACTCAAATTTATCTGTGTGAGCCTTGATTTCTCTTATTTCATCGTGATGATCATTTCTCCCTATGTAGGTGGGTGCCAATAGAATGTTTTCGCAATCGGAGAAGAAAACTGGTGATCCTGTCGCAACGAAAAACGCCTCTTGTTTTAATCACTGCCATTCCAATTCGCGTATCATGTCTGTGACACTATGTCCCCTATTTCGCAATAATACAAAACGAGCCGCCCTTCTATGAACTTTCTCGATGTAATCCGCCAGTCTCACCTGATGCAGATCCCACGCTACACAGCAATGCTCCAAAATAGAGCGGACAAGTGTGGTGTAAACAGTCTCTTTATTAGATATCTGAATGGTGCGAAAAGCGGCAGTTGACCCTAAATAACGAAAAGTGTGAGGTCATCCACATGAGTGCCAAAAGGAACGCTTTAAACTTTGGTTACACGATAAGTCAGTCTAATGTAAAAGCTGTAAATTCAACGAAATACCTAGGTATTACGATTCCGAAGAATTTAAACTGGAAGGTACACACAGAAAATGTTGTGGGGAAGGCTAACCAAAGAATGCGTTTTATTGTCAGGACGCTTAAAAAATGTAACAGACCTACTAAGCAGACTGCCTACACCACGCTTGTCCGTCCTCTTTTAGAATACTGCTGCGCGGTGTGGGATCCTTACCAGATTGGACTGACAGAGTACATCGAAAAAATTCAAAGAAAGGTAACACGTTTTATACTATCGTGAAATATGGGAGAGAGTGTCACAGAAATGATACAGGGTTTGGGCTGCACATCATTAAAAGAAAGGCGTTTTTCGTTACGACGGAATCTCCTCACGAAATTCCAATCACCAACTGTGGTGTCACCGCCAGACACCACAACTGCTAGGTGGTAGCCTTTAAATCGGCCGCGGTCCATTAGTATACGTCGGACCCGCGTGTCGCCACTATCAGTGATTGCAGACCGAGCGCCGCCACACGGCAGGTCTAGAGAGACTTCCTAGCACTCGCCCTTGTTGTACAGCCCACTTTGCTAGCGATGGTTCACTGCCTACTTACGTTCTCATAGTTTAGCATAGCCTTCAGCTACGTCATTTGCTACGACCTAGCAAGACGCCATTATCAGTTACTATTGATATTGTGAATCATGTACCGTCAAGACCGACGTTCATCATTAATGGATTAAAGTTAAGTATTCCACCAGCTATGTCCGTTTTTCTAAATTCTAATTTCCTTGTCCCATTCCAGACCTCGCGCCATCCTGCGTGAGCTAAAACGCATGCCTTTCGACCTCCTCTAGTAACACGGTGTTGGCTCTCCTGCCAACCACAACATTGGCGACGAGGCAAAACCGCGCTCTTATCGATATTGCCCTGATTTACTTGTGTAATGGCTTCGCCACAATCTCCAGATGTACTGTCCGAATTTTATCGCTTACAAAATCAGCAGACGCTGGCCTTAATGGATGCCCTTGGACAGTTCGTCCAGGGTCAACGTGCAATCCAAAATGATGCGGCAGCCGCCGCTCCACCGCTAACGCAGCCACAACATGCGGTTGCACCAACTTTTCGACCTTTTGATGCTGCACTGGAAAGCTGGATGGAGTGGTCACCCCAATTTGGATTCCATCTCGGCGCCTACAGAATTCAAGGTAACGAGCGTCAGCCTTATCTCTTATCATTGGTCGGCATACAAACGTACCATGTGACAGTCAAATTATTTCCCCAACGCGACGTAGCAACTCTGTCCTACGAAGAAATTTTGTCTGCATTAGATGCATATTTCAAAGAATCAGTCAATGTAGTTACGAAACGGTATACCTTCTTTTGTACAAAACGTACGGCAGGTCAGACTAATCAGGAGTGGGTTGCAACCTTGCAAGGCCTTACTAGGGATTGTGGTTTTGAGTGTCAATGTGGACTCCCTTATTCAGATACTATGGTACATGATGCAATTGCACAGAACGTTTCTGATATTTGTATAAGGGAACAGATTTTGAAACTAGTCAATCCCTTCCTTCAACAAGTGATGGACATATTGGATCGGCAGGACGCACTTGACTTTGCTCAGGAATCATTTGAAACCTCGTCACCCGTGTGTCAGGTTAACCGGCCTGGCGGGTGAGCTGCGCGGAACAGTAAACAGTCCTCGCGCCCCGCCGCACCACTGCCACCAGGCTCTCAGCCACGTGCGCCGCGCCGGCAAGCAAATGCAGTGCTCAAATCCTGCCCGCGGTGCGCTACTAGACATTCGCGTGAGAATTGCCCGTCACGCCAAGCTGTTTGCTTTTATTGTAATAAAAAAGGACATGTTCAGAGTGTTTGCCAGAAAAAGCTCAGATCGGAAGCTCAAAACCATTCCAGGCACTTTGCTTTGCGTCGGAACCGGAATCGAACCAAGGATACTCAGGCTTGCGAAACTTCGCCAATGGAAATTCATGTGGTTCATTCCACTCCGCCCAGTGCCACTCTCTCTAACAGTGACTGTGTTTGTCCCACAAATAGTGTGCGTTGACATCGCTGGAACTCCCGTCAAGTTGCAAGTGATTTTGTACCAGTGTCAGTTCACGTTGCACGAGACAGTCGCTGTTGTCGTCAGCAGGACAATAAACGTTTTGCAGACTTGGACATTAATGGCAAAGTGATACCATTACAGCTCTATACCGGGGCTGCAGTTTCACTGATCAATCAAGACACATACAAACAGCTGGGCACACCTCAGTTGCGTGCCGCACATGTTAAGTTAACTAGTTATTCAGGTCAAGATATCCCTGTGTTAGGACAGTGCAGCCTTCTTGCAACATACAAAGGACAAACAAAACTTGTGTCATTTTACGTCCTTCATTCTACTTCTGCAGTGAACTTGTTTCGTTTCGATTTATTTCAGTTGTTTAACTTGTCTGTAGTAAATCAGGCCCTATCAATGAACCAGACTGTGTCTTCCGACAGTGTTTCTCGTCTATGTGAAGAATTTGCAGACATTTTTGCACCGGGCCTTGGTTGCGCTAAGAATTATAAAGCACATTTGGAACTGAAAGTAAACGCGCAACCGAAATTTTTCAGAGCGCGCAATGTTCCCCACGCATTGCGTGATGAGGTCGCAAAAACATTACATGATTTGGAATCACAAGGTGTAATTGAACGTGTGCAGGCTTCTTTCTGGGCATCACCCTTAGTAATTTTGCCAAAACCTTCTGGAAAATTAAGACTTTTTGTGTGGACTTCAAGGCAACAGTGAATCCACAACTAGTGATTGCAACTTTTCCTTTACCCCGCCTGGAAGATCTTTTTGACAAACTCTGCCCGGGTTAATATTTTTCGAAGCTGGACCTAGCAGATGCGTACTTCCAAATACCAGTGGACGAAGAATCCCAGCGCGTTTTGGTGGTTAACACGCATCTTGGTTTGTATCGATTCAAACGACTGCCATTAGGGTGTGCATCCGCCCCTGCATTGTTTCAGCAATATCTACAAACTGTTTGTGCGTCGGTCACTACTGCAGCAAATTATCTGGACAATATTGTGATCTCGGGAAAGACAGAAGAAGAACATTTGGCCAATCTCAGAACATTATTTCAGGTCTTGCGACAAAATGGTCTCCGCTTGCGGAAGGACAAATGTGTGTTTGTTGCTCGTGATTTTCCATACCTGGGACATGTACTCAATGCCCAAGGCATACATCCCAGACCCACGCACCTTCGTGCCATAGAAGACTTGCCTTCGCTGCAGAATTTGAAGCTACTACAGAGTGTGCTGGGAAAAATAAATTACTATAACAGATATGTGCCACATGCCTCTTCCATTTCAGCTCCGCTTCATCGCTTACGCCGTAAAGGTGTTCCGTTCGTATGGACGACGGAATGCGAACGCGCCTTTCGCCAGTTGAAATCGGCGTTGCTTTCCAATACTTGCCTTACGCCATTCGATCCCCAGAAGCCCCTTTTGTTGATGGTGGATGCATCTTCGAGGTACTTCATAATGTTCGAACACAGTATATGTTCCAAGACCCTGCTGCAAATCGACGTTAGTGATATGCGCCTGTAATTCAGCGGATTACTCCTACTTCACTTTTTGGGTATTGGTGTGACTTCAGTAATTTTTCAGTCTTTAGGTACGGATTTTTCTGTGAGCGGGCGGTTGTATATAACTTCTAAATATGGAGCTATTGTATCAGCATACTCTGGGAGGAACCTGACTGGTATACAATCTGGACCGGAGGCCTTGTCTTTATTAAGTGATTTAAGCTGCTTTGCTACATCGAGGATATCTACATCTAGCCGGCCGCTGTGGCCGAGTGCTTCTAGGCACTTCAGTCCGGAACCGCGCGACCGCTACGGTCGCAGGTTCGAGCCCTCCCTCGGGCATGGATGTGTGTGATGTCCTTAGGTTAGTTAAGTTTAAGTAGTTCTAAGTTCTAGGGGACTGATGACCTCAGATGTTAAGTCCCATAGTGCTCAGAGCCATTTGAGCCATATCTAATTCTATGTTTCTCATCTTGTCAGTTGTTCCTGATTGGAATTCAGGAATATTTACTTCGTCTTCTTTGGTGAAGCTGTTCCGGAAATCCGCGTTTAATAACTTTGCTTTAGTGTCACTGTCGTCAATGACTTCACTGTTGTTATTGATCAGTGAAGGTGTTGATTGCGTCTTGCCACTTGCGTGTTTTATATATGACTAGAACTTCTTTGGGTTTTCTGCCAGATTTGGAGACAGAGTTTCGTTGTGGAAATTATTAAAAGCATCTCGCAATGAAGCACGTGACATATTTCGAACTTCTGCAAAACTTTACCAGTCTTGGGGATTTTGCGTTCTTTTATATTTGGCACGCTTTTTCTTTTCCTTGCTTCTGCAACAGCTATCTGACCCGTTTTGTGTACCATGGGGGATCAGTACCGTCACTTATTAATTTATGTAGTATACATCTCTCAATTGCCGTAGATACTGTCTCTTTGAAATGATTCCACATCTTTTCTACGCTTACGTGATCAGATCGGAAGGAGTGGAGATTATCTTCTAAAAAGGCGTTAAGAGCATTTTAATCAGCTTTTTTTTAAATAGATGTACTTTTCTTTTCTTTTTGATGGTTGTGATTCTTATGTGATTGTTACGGTATTCAGCGTAGCACCAACTGCCTTGTGGTCGATAATTCGTGTGTTCGTCATGACACATCGTGTTTGTGAGATGACAGGAGGTTATCAGCATGAGCAGGCATTAATGTAAGTGTGTACATTGTTAATACATGTGGGATCTTTATGGTGGCTCTCCACCGAGCAGTGCTTTTCTGGAGTTGAGGACAAGCAGGCACGTTTGGTCATTTAACAGTAAATCTTTCAGTTGACGTTTGGTGCTTGAATGCCATATGCGGCTATTAGGGAAAGTAACATTTCAAGGCACTTACTAGGAACAGAATGCTGGACTCCTGGACTCGAGAATGGGCTCTTGGACCTACCTGTTAGGAACCTCTAGCAACGCAGTGGCCGGGGGCACGAGAGAAATCTAGGTCGCCCAGCTAACATGTTACTAAAATGTTGTAAACTCCCTTTTTGAACAAGCCATAAAACGTCGTAAGTTTACATTTCATCTAGGACGAGGCATTGTTAAGGGAGCCAAGAGTTGGTGCTCCTCGGCCTGCAGACTTTTTTGGGAAGCCTCAGTCTTTCAAAACAATTTTAGAATTAACGCAGTGTTTATGGCAGCTCCGAAATGATCTGTGTTGAGGCACAAAAGCATTTGTTTTAGTTGAGTTGGAACCCCTGGTGAGACACGTGGTAAGATTCAGGCTGTCCAGAGAATAATCACCATGATAAATGTGTTGTTCACTTTTGAGCTCTATGGAAACTCGAGGTGGCCGTGGAGAGAAACAAGTCGGGAGCACAACGTCTCCTCCTCTCTGCGTGGGAATTTGTGATTTGAGGACTGGCAGCTTCTCCCGAAAAGAGAAGTATATAGTTAACTTTGATTAGGATTTGCCGAAGTGTAGAGCAGACAAATTAGTGGAGAGATATGGAGCTTGTGGAGATTGGCTCGAAACCCTCGTGGGAGGCAGCTGCGAGAGTGCTTTTGTGAAGTTCACTGAGGTTAGATGGAAAGCGAGGAGAGAAGTAACTTGATCTTCTCATTCAGACTGCAGGCTGGAAAGAGTCTTCCAATTCAGACTGGAGGTGATGTACCGATTGAGACCCCAGGTTGGAGTGGGTCATCTGCGATATGGAGAGGATTCTGGTGTTGACCTTTGCTACGAGTGGCTTGTGTTAGGGACGCTTGTCCTGGGCGTGAGGCATTAGAACTGGTCTTTAATGAGGAGCCTGTGGTGAGGGATGTATCGACGGTTTACACCTCAGTCATCTCAGACAAACTGCTGTGCCGAGGGCAGTCTTATTCATGACAGGTCCGCCGCTCTGAAGTTTGATCTGCTCGTGCACGTTGCTATGTAAGTGAGTCAAACTGGTCCATGGCATGACTGGCGAAAAGGAGTGTCTCACGCTGGAATCTGCTGAGATTTTATGGCACTATAAGAGAGTAAACGTGATCCGTTTAGCAGATCGACAGCCGTGAATTCGTGCCCTCGATAGGGAATTACGGGCGCTGTACATCGCTGCTCTCCAGACGCTTGAACAAGGACCGCCATCTGAGACAGTGCCACACATTGAGAATAACGGCATTGTGTTACTGTTCCGACTTGTTAGGGCAAATAAGATCGCAATCTCACCACTTGTTCTCAGCTGCACCAACTTCTTTGGAGAATAAATCCATCAAGATCTGCTCAGTGTTAGATAATTTCAGATTGCGTTATCCATATTTTGAGCCAGAGTAAAAAATTCAATCAGTCAAACTTTAGTCTTTGGCAACCAGCTCTTCGCTCCATATTTGTCTGCTATCAGATCATATTTTATTCTTGACATCACGCTTAACATGTGTTTTCATCCATTTTTTCATCAATAAACTTGTGTCATAACTTTTAAAAAGATCGATTTTATGTTGATACATTAATTACCAATCAGCAACTGACAAAATTAATGATTGGGCCACCATTTCATTAAAACTATTTCAGCATTCAAGTTGATTTAGTTTCTGATTACTGTGATAACGTCTAATGCAGGCTATCAACAATCAACACCATAAAGGGCAAAATCAGTTTAGTAGATGCACGGGGCAGGTAGTCAAGTGAGAGTTTAAAGTGACTGCTGTCAGGACGGTAACACAGAGTTGCCTGCCAACTTCCAAAAGATACTGCAAGTTCAGTGTAGTCTTGCAGTTTATTTATTTATTTTACCTGTTCTGATTAGAGATTTCAGATACGCAGTACTTTTTTACATCATAGTACCTAAAAATAACAATTTTAATATGGCAACTAGTACTAAATTGATTTGAGTGCCTAAAAGTGTGAGAGAGAGCAAATTATACTAACCATGATCTAATGAAGTTATTGCTGGCGGTACTTGCATCTACTGTTAGTCATAGTGATAATGGTAACAACAATGTAATAGAACAGAGTGGCGCACGAAATGTGTTACCAATTGTTTCTTTCACAATTTACGACGAACATTAGATATCCCGCTGGGATATCTACAGCAGTACCAGCAAAACTTGGAAAAACAAATGAGTTACGAAATGACGTGTAATTCACGATACTGCCGCTAGGAGACTAGTAAGCAGCAATGGCTGACAATGGAAGACTGACGACACAGCAACGATAGGCAATTGTGTTACTTTTTCATGAAACGAAAAGCCTTGTTGTGACTCAGAGGCGTTTTCGACGACAGTTTAACACACGATGGGTCCCTTGCAAGAAGACCATCCACAGGTTGTACGATAAATTTATACAGGAAGAAACAGTATTGGAAGCGAAGCGGCCTCGGCCTAAGCCTGTTTGTTCGCCAAAGAATATTGAAGAATATTGGCGGGCCGCATCAAACCAGTCAGTAGACTGATGACAAAAAAAAAAAAAAACAAAAAAAAAGAAACGAGTTGCCGTACAGAGAAGTCCCGGGAAATCGTGTAGAAAGGCAACAGTGCAACTGGGAATATCCAGACGCTCCGTTCAACGCATTCTTAAAAGTGACCTCCATATGTAACCATACAAGATGACCTGTGCACAAAAGCTCACTGAAAAACACAAGCAGCAAGACTACTGTTTGCTCGGTGGGTGGAGGATAGGGAAGAAACTCTCAACAGTTTATCCTGTAGTGAAGTAGAAGTGGATAGTTCCTGTGAATTATTATGGGTGGAGGTTACACTAAACAACCGAACTAGGTTAATAATTGGCTCCTTTTACCGACCTCCCGACTCAGCAGCATTAGTGGCAGAACAACTGAGAGAAAATTTGGAATACATTTCACATAAATTTTCTCAGCATGTTATAGTCTTAGGTGGAGATTTCAATTTACCAGATATAGACTGGGACACTCAGATGTTTAGGACGGGTGGTAGGGACAGAGCATCGAGTGACATTATACTGAGTGCACTATCCGAAAATTACCTCGAGCAATTAAACAGAGAACCGACTCGTGGAGATAACATCTTGGACCTACTGATAACAAACAGACCCGAACTTTTCGACTCTGTATGTACAGAACAGGGAATCAGTGATCATAAGGCCGTTGCAGCATCCCTGAATATGGAAGTTAATAGGAATATATAAAAAAAGGGAGGAAGGTTTATCTGTTTAGCAAGAGTAATAGAAGGCAGATTTCAGACTACCTAACAGATCAAAACGAAAATTTCTGTTCCGACACTGACAATGTTGAGTGTTTATGAAAAAAGTTCAAGGCAATCGTAAAATGCGTTTTAGACAGGTACGTGCCGAGTAAAACTGTGAGGGACGGGAAAAACCCACCGTGGTACAACAACAAAGTTAGGAAACTACTGCGAAAGCAAAGAGAGCTCCACTCAAAGTTAAAACGCAGCCAAAACCTCTCAGACAAACAGAAGCTAAACGATGTCAAAGTTAGCGTAAGGAGGGCTATGCGTGAAGCGTTCATTGAATTCGAAAGTGAAATTCTATGTACCGACTTGACAGAAAATCCTAGGAAGTTCTGGTCTTACGTTAAATCAGTAAGTGGCTCGAAACAGCATATCCAGACACTACATCTACATCTACATCTACATTGATACTCCGCAAGCCACCCAACGGTGTGTGGCGGAGGGCACTTTACGTGCCACTGTCATTACCTCCCTTTCCTGTTCCAGTCGCGTATGGTTCGCGGGAAGAACGACTGTCTGAAAGCCTCCGTGCGCGCTCTAATCTCTCTAATTTTACATTCGTGATCTCCTCGGGAAGTATAAGTAGGGGGAAGCAATATATTCGATACCTCATCCAGAAACGCACCCTCTCGAAACCTGGCGAGCAAGGTACACCGCGATGCAGAGCGCCTCTCTTGCAGAGTCTGCCACTTGAGCTTGTCAAACATCTCCGTAACGCTATCACGGTTACCAAATAACCCAGTGACGAAACGCGCCGCTCTTCTTTGGATCTTCTCTATCTCCTCCGTCAACCGGACCTGGTACGGATCCCACACTGAAGAGCAATACTCAAGTATTGGTCGAACGAGTGTTCTGTAAGCCACCGCCTTTGTTGATGGACTACACTTTCCAAGCACTCTCCCAATGAATCTCAACCTGGTACCCGCCTTACCAACAATTAGTTTTATATGATCATTCCACTTCAAATCGTTCCGTAAGCATACTCCCAGATATTTTACAGAAGTAACTGCTACCAGTGTTTGTTCCGCTATCATATAATCATACAATAAAGGATCCTTCTTTCTATGTATTCGCAATACATTACATTTGTCTATGTTAAGGGTCAGTTGCCACTCCCTGCACCAAGTGCCTATCCGCTGCAGATCTTCCTGTATTTCGCTACAATTTTCTAATGCAGCAACTTCTCTGTATACTACAGCATCATCCGCGAAAAGCCGCATGGAACTTCCGACACTATCTACTAAGTCATTTGTATATATTGTGAAAAGCAATGGTCCCATAACACTCCCCTGTGGCACGCCAGAGGTTACTTTAACGTCTGTAGACGTCTCTCCATTGATAACAACATGCTGTGTTCTGTTTGCTAAAAACTCTTCAATCCAGCCACACAGCTGGTCTGATATTCCGTAGGCACTTACTTTGTTTATCAGGCGACAGTGCGGAACTGTATCGAACGCCTTCCGGAAGTCAAGAAAAATAGCATCTACCTGGGAGCCTGTATCTAATATTTTCTGGGTCTCATGAACAAATAAGGCGAGTTGGGTCTCACGCGATCGCTGTTTCCGGAATCCATGTTGATTCCTACATAGTAGATTCTGGGTTTCCAGAAATGACATGATACGCGAGCAAAAAACATGTTCTAAAATTCTACAAGAGATCGACGTAAGAGATATAGGTCTATAGTTTTGCGCATCTGCTCGACGACCCTTCTTGAAGACTGGGACTATCTGTGCTCTTTTCCAATCATTTGGAACCCTCCGTTCCTCTAGAGACTTGCGGTACACGGCTGTTAGAAGGGGGGCAAGTTCTTTCGCGTACTCTGTGTAGAATCGAATTGGTATCCCGTCAGGTCCAGTGGACTTTCCTCTATTGAGTGATTCCAGTTGCTTTTCTATTCCTTGGACACTTATTTCGATGTCAGCCATTTTTTCGTTTGTGCGAGGATTTAGAGAAGGAACTGCAGTGCGGTCTTCCTCTGTGAAACAGCTTTGGAAAAAGGTGTTTAGTATTTCAGCTTTACGCGTGTCATCCTCTGTTTCAATGCCATCATCATCCCGTAGTGTCTGGATATGCTGTTTCGAGCCACTTACTGATTTAACGTAAGACCAGAACTTCCTAGAATTTTCTGTCAAGTCGGTACATAGAATTTTACTTTCGAATTCAATGAACGCTTCACGCACAGCCCTCCTTACGCTAACTTTGACATCGTTTAGCTTCTGTTTGTCTGAGAGGGTTTGGCTGCGTTTAAACTTGGAGTGGAGCTCTCTTTGCTTTCGCAGTAGTTTCCTAACTTTGTTGTTGTACCACGGTGGGTTTTTCCCGTCCCTCACAGTTTTACTCGGCACGTACCTGTCTAAAACGCATTTTACGGGATGATGATGGCATTGAAACAGAGGATGACACGCGTAAAGCTGAAATACTAAACACCTTTTTCCAAAGCTGTTTCACAGAGGAAGACCGCACTGCAGTTCCTTCTCTAAATCCTCGCACAAACGAAAAAATGGCTGACATCGAAATAAGTGTCCAAGGAATAGAAAAGCAACTGGAATCACTCAATAGAGGAAAGTCCACTGGACCTGACGGGATACCAATTCGATTCTACACAAAGTACGCGAAAGAACTTGCCCCCCTTCTAACAGCCGTGTGCCGCAAGTCTCTAGAGGAACGGAGGGTTCCAAATGATTGGAAAAGAGCACAGATAGTCCCAGTCTTCAAGAAGGGTCGTCGAGCAGATGCGCAAAACTATAGACCTATATCTCTTACGTCGATCTCTTGTAGAATTTTAGAACATGTTTTTTGCTCGCGTATCATGTCATTTCTGGAAACCCAGAATCTACTATGTAGGAATCAACATGGATTCCGGAAACAGCGATCGTGTGAGACCCAACTCGCCTTATTTGTTCATGAGACCCAGAAAATATTAGATACAGGCTCCCAGGTAGATGCTATTTTTCTTGACTTCCGGAAGGCGTTCGATACAGTTCCGCACTGTCGCCTGATAAACAAAGTAAGAGCCTACGGAATATCAGACCAGCTGTGTGGCTGGATTGAAGAGTTTTTAGCAAACAGAACACAGCATGTTGTTATCAATGGAGAGACGTCTACAGACGTTAAAGTAACCTCTGGCGTGCCACAGGGGAGTGTTATGGGATCATTGCTTTTCACAATATATATAAATGACTTAGTAGATAGTGTCGGAAGTTCCATGCGGCTTTTCGCGGATGATGCTGTAGTATACAGAGAAGTTGCAGCATTAGAAAATTGTAGCGAAATGCAGGAAGATCTGCAGCGGATAGGCACTTGGTGCAGGGAGTGGCAACTGACCCTTAACATAGACAAATGTAATGTATTGCGAATACATAGAAAGAAGGATCCTCTATTGTATGATTATATGATAGCGGAACAAACACTGGTAGCAGTTACTTCTGTAAAATATCTGGGAGTATGCGTGCGGAACGATTTGAAGTGGAATGATCATATAAAATTAATTGTTGGTAAGGCGGGTACCAGGTTGAGATTCATTGGGAGAGTGCTTAGAAGGTGTAGTCCATCAACGAATGAGGTGGCTTACAAAACACTCGTTCGACCTATACTTGAGTATTGCTCATCAGTGTGGGATCCGTACCAGGTCGGGTTGACGGAGGAGATAGAGAAGATCCAAAGAAGAACGGCGCGTTTCGTCACAGGGTTATTTGGTAACCGTGATAGCGTTACGGAGATGTTTAATAAACTCAAGTGGCAGACTCTGCAAGAGAGGCGCTCTGCATCGCGGTGTAGCTTGCTGTCCAGGTTTCGAGAGGGTGCGTTTCTGGATGAGGTATCGAATATATTGCTTCCCCCTACTTATACCTCCCGAGGAGATCACGAATGTAAAATTAGAGAGATTAGAGCGCGCACGGAGGCTTTCAGACAGTCGTTCTTCCCGCGAACCATACGCGACTGGAACAGGAAAGGGAGGTAATGACAGTGGCACGTAAAGTGCCCTCCGCCACACACCGTTGGGTGGCTTGCGGAGTATCAATGTAGATGTAGATGTAGAACAACGTTTGGTTTTCAGACGAGGCGCATTTCCATGTAGACGGTGTGGTTAACAAACAAAATGTACGCTTTTGGGCCACTGAAAACCCACAAGGGCTTCATGAATGACCGTATTTTCTGTAGATTAAACCAACTCTAGTTTCGAGAGGATCTCGTTTCCGCATCTCAACTACTGTGGCAGCATGGCACCAATATACAGTTTCGCCTATGTACATGGCTTAGCCATCATTGCATTTCTTGGAACTGTACAATGGTTAACGAGGATATGTAAGAACTACCCAGGTTCCTGAAGACTGTTATGTATGCAGTGATGCTCCGAGGATTGCAGCGTGGACTTATTGGACCCTTTCTCCTTCAAGAAGCTATGAACAGCGAGCGTTATTTGAGCATGCTTTGCAATAGCTTCATACCACAGCTTCTTGCTACTGCCTTGCCCTTCAACACGCAGCGGTTCATGCAAGATGGAGCAAGGCCACATACTGCAAACACTGTGTTGGAGTTTTTACAAGAGCATTTCGACATGCGGATCATTTCACTCAGGTTTCCAGGTCGCTTCAATGACGGACAAAATTGGCCCCCCAATAGTCCAGACCTCAATCCATGTGACTTTTTTCTTTGGGGTTACCTAAAGGAAAAAATTTTCCCGAAACGTCCACGTGATTTAATGGAGCTCAGAAGACTTATTCTTCAAGCTTGCAGTGAAATTACGGAAGACATGTGCCGTAGGGTAATCACTAACTTCAGTGTTTGTTTGAAAGAAGTTAGGAAACGAAATGGTGGACATATTGAGCATGTGCTGAGTTAGAACCAATCTCCATGGACGGCTCTTCATTGTAGTATATGTTCCTTTCAGATTGTATTGACAATAAAGCTTATATTCAAAAACAAAATGGTAACACATTTCGTGCGCCACCCTGTATTTACGACTTTAATGACAATAACATTAGTGGCAGATATAAGAAGAATTTATAGCTATATAAAATATATGTTTTCTGAAATAGTGAGTTCTGGGGAAAGAAATTTAGCGAGACTACCTCGGCTAATAACACTGAGAAATGAGGAAGATTAGGTTGGAAAGAGGAATGCAGAAGGATAACGAGTACATGTCTTGGTATGTACTTGCTTTCAGGTGGTTTACGCTCCATGCACAAACGGCCATCAGTCTGATGGAGCGTAAAACTTAATTCATATGGAAAGGCCACTTCTCATCAGGCAGTGGCAGTCCAGCTGCGGTATTATCATGCAAATTCCATTTGCCCATGAACATCAGTCAGCATGGGTGCATGAACCAGGCACTAGCTGCGGAGGCCCATACACTGCCATGTATGCTGATGCATCCTTGAGGAGATACTGTTGATAGCCCCTTGGTGCATCTGGACAGTCCGTTGCTCAACAGTTTCACGGCTATTCGCCCGTACACACCTCTGCAGCCGTCGTTCACACCTGTCATCTATGGGGAGTGATGCACCACATTTTCCTCGATCCCGGTTTTGGCTATGACCATTATACGATGAATGGTGTACATTAATCATTGTGGCATGCGAGCACTTTACAAACTTAGCTGTTTCAGAAATACTTCCACCCTCGGCAGAACAGCGAGTGACTGTGCCCGTTTGGACATGGGATGAATCGCCCGTTTTCGCTTTCCAACAACGACTGTACTGTGGATTTTCTGCATCCCACCGACACACTTTACTTACGTACTGCTAGTGCCGCCACCTGCTATATGTGAGGGATTATTGGACGTTGACGTCAAACATAGGCATTGGTCACACTTTGGATCGCGTAGCACATAGGACGTAGCAATTCCGGGAACAGGTAATTTCAAACAGCTAAGTCCGCAACCTAGCACACAGTACAAGTCTGATAGTTCCTCTTACAAGACTATAAATACCAAGTTATATTCTGATATGACTACCTGTAGGTCCACTGTACCGGCAACAATACCCTCACTGACGAATGTCGTAGACTGTAACTCGCTGCTTTCTTAGCTTGGACTCAGTCGGTGCTGTGAACTCACTTTGAGAGCACTGTGGACTGACTTGACTCATTCCAGAAGCGCGCTGGAGCTGGTTATACCGTCAAATGGATGCGTAAACTCAGTCCACGTGATTGGCTGCCACCGGCTGGGATAACAACCTGCTTGCTCTTTGGCTCTGCACTTAATGTCACCCCGTCTGGTTGGTGATTGGAGTCTGCAGGGGGCGTGGCAATTAGTTCGGTTGCCAGCAGTGGCCTCTTGAAGGGGCTGCTGCTATCACTCTTGCGGAACGGCCGCTGCCGCTGATTATGCAGCTGCTGAGGCAGGTCATGCGTCGGTCTCTGGATGACGTAACAGCTGTGCACACCCATAAAACCAAAAGTTAGCGATCTCTTTCTCTGCAGCTGCATTTTGCTCCTGGAACAAGCTACCCTGCTCTGTGCGCGCAGTTAAATGCCTTGTTGCTAAGGACAAGCTGAAGCACTTTATTGCGTCACTGTCGTAACGTTTCTTCAAGCATTAACGTATATGGCCAGTTCTCCTTCCGTCAAGCAGTGAAGCAAATGCTAACATCTTCCCTAACTTATACTTATTTCCTGATTTATTTCTCAGCAACCCATGTCGCATAATTTTTCCCTATTTCCGTAAATTATGTTTCATCATGTTACTCTTTCTCCCCATCTTCCACATGTCGATAGCTGCTCACCCTCACAGTTTCAATACCTTCCTATAACTTCACTTTAATATGATATTGCTCGTGATTGAATGTAAGTGTGGATCACTTTCTTCATGTGGAGCGCCACAGCCGCATATTTGTTAAAGGACACTCTGAAGTATTCCACATCGGCCGTTTTTTCACAAGAATTCAAATTATTGTATCTTCCACGATTGGCCATTTTCAGGCCATTTTCGAACACAGTAGGTGTAAACGTGTTCGGAAAGCTTACTGCGTGAATTGAAAGTCATCTTTATAGCTAAAACCACGTTATGGTACACTATAATCACATTGGGAACACTTACAGCCAAGATACAGCAAATTGAATCAGTGTATACATAGATCAAAATGGTTCAAATGGCTCTGAGCACTGTGCGATTAAACTTCCGAGGTCATCAGTCGCCTAGAACTTAGAACTAATTAAACCTAACTAACCTAAGGACATCACACACATCCATGCCCGAGGCAGGATTCGAACCTGCGACCGTAGCGGTGGCTCGGCTCCAGACTGTAGCGCCTAGAACCGCACGGCCACTCCGGCCGGCATATATAGATCGATAAATGTGTCACAGACATAACGTTCTCTGTGCTACTGTAAATATACAATGAGGAGACAAAAGTCGTTGGATATCGACGTGCACATACACAGATGGCGGTAGTATCATGAACACGAGGTATAAAAGGGCAGTGCATTGGCAGAGCTATCATTTTTACTCAGTCGATTTATGTGAAGATGTGAAGATTAATAATCTCTGACGGTGTAATTGTAGTTGGAGCTAGATGATGGAACATTCCATTTTGTAAATCGTTACGGAATTCAATATTCCGAGATCCACAGTGTAAAGAATGCTCTGAGAATACCCAATTTCATGCATTACCTCTCACCACCGACAACAAAGTGGCGGAAGGGTTTCACTTAAGGGCCGAGAACAGCGGCGTTTACGTAGAGCTGTCAGTGCTAACATACAGGCAAAACTGAGTGAAAAAACCGCAGAAATCAATGTGGGACATACGACCTTAGGATAGTTGGTTGAAATGTTGCTTTAATGGTTTATGGCAGGAGACAACCGACGCGAATGCCTCTTCTAACAGCAGAGCATCACCTACAGCAACTCTCTGGGTTCGTGACCATATTGGTTGGACCCTAGACGACGACTGGAAAACTGTGGCCAGAGCAGATGAGTCCCAATTTAAGTTGGTAAGGGCACTGTGCAAGCTGATAGTGGCTCCATAATAGTGTAAGCTGTGTTTACATGTTATGAACTGGGCACTTTAGTCCAATTGAACCAATATTGACGGGAAATGGCTATGTTCGTTTACTTGGAGACCATTTGCAGCCATTCATGGACTGCATGTTTCCAACCGATGGAATTTTAATGGTAGACAGTGCGCCATGTCACCGCAGCACAATTAATCTCTATTGGTTTGAAGAACATTCTGGACAGTTCAAGCGAATGATCTGGCCACCCAGACCTCCCGATATGAATCTCATAAAACATTATGGGACATAATCGAGAGGTCAGTTCGTGCCCAAAATCCTGCTCCAGCAAGACTTGCGCAATTATGGGCAGCTATAGAGGCAGCGTGGCTCAGTATTTCTGCATGGGACTTCCAACAACTTGCTGGCTCCATGCCACGTCGAGTTTCTTCTCTAAATCCGGAAAGGAGGTCCGACACGATATTTGTCACCTCAGTATATATATATATATATATATATATATATATATATATATATATATATATATATATGTAAAAACCAGATCTAAAACGAACAGTGTGCCATGGCATCAAATGCGTCTCCAGAGTGCGGTAAAATCCGAGAACAGGGGGAAGGGCTTCTGGGGTCTTTATTAAATTCTGTATATAAAAATCTTAGAATAACACCCTTATAGACGGTATATGATAAGAAATGTAACCTATCACTACATAACGACTTGTATGGAGCAAATAGCTGAAAGCAATGTTTATGACTAACGATAGTTGGCATTCAGAATCAGGATAGTTATTGTAATATAAGGCTCACCAGATAACACATAAACTTTCCCCCTTTTTTTACATTACCAAATACAAAATTAATGTTGGTGTTCGACAAGGAAAGCTAGAAGAACGATAAAGATGACTCTTACTGCACACAGTAAGCTTTACAGTTTTAATTTCGACCCATGAACGTCATGTGCTCGCTTTCATATCGGTATATAGCCGTTTTATTTAGATTAAAGTTCAGTCTTGATCACGTTATGTCTGTTTTAATGAGTAACCGGTTTCGGTTTTTTCTATAAAACCATCATCAGACCCATTGGCTCCCTTGGGTTGGTAGGTGGAGCTCTCCTTGCTGCTGTGCAGCACAGCAGCAAGGAGAGCTCCACCTACCAACCCAAGGGAGCCAATGGGTCTGATGATGGTTTTATAGAAAAAACCGAAACCGGTTACTCATTAAAACAGACATAACGTGATCAAGACTGAACTTTAATCTAAATATAACAATTAATTGGTCACTGTATTCCAAAAATGTTTACCAAAATTGTGTATATAGCCGTTTATTAGCAGGATAATAGCTGTGTAACGCATCGACAACCACTGTACTTCAAAATGACCCGTAGATGGCTACCGTGCGAGGTGTGATAAAGTGAAGACTTGTGAAAAAGAGGAAGAAAATTTCAAAAGTTCTTTAACGAATATAACTATGGTTTTCTTTCTCTTTCTGCACTATCTCAATTATTAAATATATTACGTGTAACTAATAACATCTTATTGTAATGGGTGTGTTCGACAATAGGCAGGAAGTCTGGTTAGATGTAAGGGACAGCCTGATGGCCCTATTTTACTACGTTGATTTCTTTTTGTGCCTGTATGTGAAAGCTAATGCCAGGAAATGCTTTCGGGATTTTGATACGGTTTTCACTAATAAGAGACGAATTTACGAAGACTGTTAGTGTCTATGATGTATCGTTTATAGTAATGATAATTCCATTAATTAATCTTAATTGGGCAGCGTGGGATTAGCAGAGCGGTCTGCCGGCCGGAGTGGCCGTGCGGTTCTAGGCGCTACAGTCTAGAGCCGAGCGACCGCTGCGGTCGCAGGTTCGAATGCTGCCTTGGGCATGGAATTGTGTGATGTCCTTAGGTTAGTTAGGTTTAATTAGTTCTAAGTTCTAGGCGACTGATGACCTCAGAAGTTAAGTCGCATAGTGCTCAGAGCCATTTGAACCGAGCAGTCTAAGGCGCTGCAGTCATGGGCTGTGTGGCTGGTCTCGGCGTTCCTTGAGTGTCGATGGTGCCCATTTCACGAAGTTTAGTACATACGATACCATAGAAGTTTGATCTGTGCACCTCCAGGACACTCTTTTCTGTCGCTCTCCTGATGCACACGGTGAGTCATTAGCAGCTAATATTTTTCCTGTCATAGCTGTTAACACGGAACTTTCAAGTGAGCCTTACTAACGGCTGGTCACGGTGGAGGTTCGAGTCCTCCCTCGGGCATGGATGTGTGTGTTTGTCCATAGGATAATTTAGGTTAAGTAGTGTGTCATCTTAGGGACTGATGACCTTGGCAGTTAAGTCCCATAAGATTTCACACACATTTGAACATTTTTTGAATCTTAATTGGTATGCATTATAATTTTAAGATAGTAGTAAAACCATTAAGATAGCGGAATTCCAAAATACTTATTCAGTGCGAAACAAAATTATAATCGAAGATCAGGTTTTGGAAGAAGTTCAGATATACTACTTTTAACGAAGGTGAGGATGTAGATATTACATCACTGAGATATCAGATTGTACGTGGCACTATAAGTAGAAAACCTTAAAAGAAACGAAGAGACATACACATGACATTCTCTTAGGTGATGGTGTACTTGTACCGCAGCGCAATGAACCGCGGGTTGTGTGTAGGAAAGATGTTTAGCCATGATCAGGCGACTCAGATGAAATATTTTCGAAAAGCCGAACGTTGTCCAAAGGTAGAAAGGATTCCTAATGAAAACATCAGACAAGAATAATATATTTTTACAGTAAGAGACAAAACGAAGAACATAACCAAAATTTGGAGGAATATGTGGAACGAATGGAAGGAACGAGGATTCCAAGGTGGCCTTTCAATGCAGGACAGATGGAAAGAGGGACATAGGAAGACCAGTTAAATGATGGAACTGAGGCCACAAAGGGTCGACAGGCCCGTGAACGGAAGAGAAGGAAGAAGAAGAAGAAGAAAAAAATGGTAAGTGTGTAATAAACTGCCCAAAACAAATGATCACTTCTTCTAAGCCCCATAATTGTCTCCCACGAGACACATGAGTTTGAAATTTGGCCCAAGAATGCCTACAGCCTTACTCAATGGACGTGTGACTTGACAGGAACGTCGTCGCACACCCTATTCTCCCATTCTTTTGCGATGCAGGTCAAAACAAGGCAGCCAGCGTTGAAATCACGCGATTTTCTAATGGAAGGCTGTTTCAGACACCCACCGCTGAGAATCGACATGAAAAGCCTTCATGAGATGGTATGAAGGGCCTCAATGAAAGCAGCCCCAAACTTGGAGCCGTGATTTCCACACATTTAGAGGTCGAAATGGATCATTCGCAGTGCGATGAGCCACAGGACCGGTGGGAGGGAGAGGGGGGGGGGGGGGGGAGGAGGGCGTCGACAGTGCCGCATATCGTCAAAAGCGTCGTCCTGTGATTCACTGCACTGCCGACCTCTCGTTTTCTACCCTCCAATGTGTGGGAATCAACGCCCCAAACACCCCAAGATAAGTTGTGGTTCATGTCACCCTTTACGCCACGTCCCGAGGGCTCTTCATGTCGATTCTTAGCGGTGACCTGCCTGAAATGTTTTCCTCGGCCATCTATAAGAAAAGCGCGTGATTCAATGTTGTGTGTCTGGTTCTGACCTCTATTGTAGAGGCGTCAAAAGAAGGGGTGAAATGAGGGTAAGATGGGGTGTGACGACATCCCCAAAGTGTGACATGGCTGCGTTGGCGTTAAGCTGAATTTTGATGAAATTTAGAAATTTTTTGGAAATTTGTGGTAAGGTACTTTGGGAACAAAGGGCAACGGCCTTGCCGCAATCGATACACCGGTTCCCGTGAGATCACCGAAGTTAAGCGCTGTCGGGCGAGGTCGGCACTTGGATGGGTGACCATCCAGGCCGTCATGCGCTGTTGTCATTTTTCGTGGTGGACTCAGCCTCGTGATGCCAATTGAGGAGCTACTCGACCGAATAGTAGTGGCTTCGGTCAAGAATACTATCACGACGACCGGGAGAGTGGTGTGCTGACCCCACGCCCTCCTATCCGGATCGTCCACTGAGGATGACACGACGGTCGGATGGTTCCGGTAGGCCACTCGTGGCCTGACGGCGGAGTGTTATGGGATCAAACTGTTGAGGTCATCGATCCCTCAGCATGCACACTAATTAAAGTAACTTAAACTAACTAGGTCCGTTAACCCGTGGTCTAGGGGTAGCGTCTTTGATTCATAATCAAAACGTCTTCAGTCCCGGGTTCGATCCCCGCCACTGCATAAATTTTGATAAATAATCAGCATTGGCGGCCGAAGACTTCCGGCATAAGAAGTCAGCCTCATTCTGCCAACGGCCTTGTCAAAGAGGGCGGAGGAGCGGATAGAGGTTCAGGGCACTCTCTTGTCCTAGGGGTGGGAAATTGCCCCTAAAGGTGGAAGAATCAGCAATGATCAACGATATGAGAATGCAGAAGGCAATGGCAACCACTGCATTAAAGACACGTAACGTGTATCCACAGGACATGTGGCCTGTAATTGAAGAAGTGTCATGATGATCTCCCCATTGGCAAAAGATTCCGGAATAGTCCCCCATTCGGATCTCCGGGAGGGGACTGCCAAGGGGGAGGTTACCATGAGAAAAAGATTGAATAATCTACGAAAGGATAACGTTCTACGAGTCGGGGCGTGGAATGTCAGAAGCTTGAACGTGGTAGGGAAACTAGAAAATCTGAAAAGGGAAATGCAAAGGCTCAATCTAGATATAGTAGGAGTCAGTGAAGTGAAGTGGAAGGAAGACAAGGATTTCTGGTCAGATGAGTATCGGGTAATACCAACAGCAGCAGAAAATGCTATAACAGGTGTAGGATTCGTTATGAATAGCGGGTTGTTCTAATCAGAATCGACAGCAGACCAACACCGACAACGAGAGTTCAGGTATACATGCCGACGTCGCAAGCTGAAGATGAGCAGATAGAGAAAGTGTATGAGGATATTGAAAGGGTAATGCAGTTTGTAAAGGGGGACGAAAATCTAATAGTCATGGGCGACTGGAATGCAGTTGTAGGGGAAGGAGTAGAAGAAAAGGTTACAGGAGAATATAGGCTTGGGACAAGGAATGAAAGAGGAAAAGGACTAATTGAGTTCTGTAACAAGTTTCAGCTAGTAATAGCGAATACCCTGTTCAAGAATCACAAGAGGAGGAGGTATACTTGGAAAAGGCCGGGAGATACGGGAAGATTTCAATTAGATTACATCATGGTCAGACAGAGATTCCGATATCAGATACTGGATTGTAAGGCGTACCCAGGAGCAGATATAGACTCAGATCACAATATAGTAGTGATGAAGAGTAGGCTGAAGTTCAAGACAGGAAGAATCAATACGCAAAGAAGTGGGATACGGAAGTACTAAGGAATGACGAGATACGTTTGAAGTTCTCTAACGCTATAGATGCAGCAATAAGGAATAGCGCAGTAGGCAGTACAGTTGAAGAGGAATGGACATCTCTAAAAAGGGCTATCACGGAATTTGGGAAGGAAAACATAGGTACAAAGAAGGTAGCGCTAAGAAACCATGGCTAACAGAAGAAATACTTCAGTCGATTGATGACAGGAGGAAGTACAAACATGTTCCGGGAAAATCAGGAATACAGAAATACAAGTCGCTGAGGAATGAAATAAATAGGACGTGCAGGGAAGCTAAGACGAAATGGCTGCAGGAAAAATGTGAAGACATGGAAAAAGGTAAGATTGTCGGGATGACAGACTCAGCGTACAGGAAAGTCAAAACAACCTTTGGTGACATTAAAAGCAACGGTGGTAACATTAAGAGTGCAACGGGAACTCCACTGTTAAGTGCAGAGGAGAGAGCAGATAGGTGGAAAGAATTCATTGAAAGCCTCTAGGAGGGTGAAGATTTGTCTGATGTGATAGAAGAAGAAACAGGAGTCGATTTAGAAGAGATAGGGGATCCAGTATTAGAATCGGAATTTATAAGAGCTTTGGAGGACTTACGGTCAAATAAGGCAGAAGGGATAGATAACATTCCAACAGAATTTCTAAAATCATTGGAGGAAGTGGCAACAAAACGACTATTCACGTTGGTGTGTAGAATATATGAGTCTGGCGATATACCATCTGACTTTCGGAAAAGCATCATCCACACAATTCCGAAGATGGCAAGAGCTGACAAGTGTGAGAATTATCGCACAATCAGCTTAACAGTTTCCAGAATGAGATTTTCACTCTGCAGCGGAGTGTGCGCTGATATGAAACTTCCTGGCAGATTAAAACTGTGTGCCCGACCGAGACTCGAACTCGGGACCTTTGCATTTCGCGGGCAAGTGCTCTACCATCTGAGCTACCGAAGCACGATTCACACCCGGTACTCACAGCTTTACTTCTGCCAGTATCTCGACTCCTACCTTCCAAACTTTACAGAAGCTCTCCTGCGAACCTTGCAGAACTAGCACTCCTGAAAGAAAGGAGTCGAGATACTGGCAGAAGTAAAGCTGTGAGTACCAGTCGTGAATCGTGCTTCGGTAGCTCAGATGGTAGAGCACTTGCCCGCGAAAGGCAAAAGTCCCGAGTTCGAGTCTCGGTCGGGCACACAATTTTAATCTGCCAGGAAATTTCAGCTTAAGAGTTCATGCATCGAAGCTGCTTACAAGAATAATATACAGAAGAATGGAAAAGAAAATTGAGAATGCGCTAGGTGACGATCAGTTTGGCTTTAGGAAAAGTAAAGGAACGAGAGAGGCAATTCTGACGTTACGGCTAATAATGGAAGCAAGGCTAAAGAAAAATCAGGACACTTTCATAGGATTTGTCGACCTGGAAAAAGCTTTCGACAGTATAAAATGGTGCAAGCTGTTCGAGATTCTGAAAAAAGTAGGGGTAAGCTATAGGGAGAGACGGGTCATATACAATATGTACAACAACCAAGAGGAAATAATAAGAGTGGACGATCAAGAACGAAGTGCTCGTATTAAGAAGGGTGTAAAACAAGGCTGTAGACTTTCGCCCCTACTCTTCCATCTGTACATCGAGGAAGCAATGATGGAAATAAAAGAAAGGTTCAGGAGTGGAATTAAAACACAAGGTGAAAGGATATCAATGATACGATTCGCTGTTGACATTGCTATCCTGAGTGAAAGTGAAGAAGAATTAAATGATGTGCTGAACGGAATGAACAGTCTAATGAGTATACAGTGTGGTTTGAGTGTCAATCGGAGAAAGACGAAGGTAATGAGAAGTAGTAGAAATGAGAACAGCGAGAAACTTAACATCAGGATTGATGGTCACGAAGTCAATGAAGTTAAGGAATTCTGCTACCTAGGCAGTAAAATAACCAATGACGGACGGAGCAAGGAGGACATCAAAAGCAGACTCGCTATGGCAAAAAAGGCATTTCTGGCCAAGAGAAGTCTACTAATATCAAATACCGGCCCTAATTTGAGGAAGAAATTTCTGAGGATGTACGTCTGGAGTACAGCATTGTATGGTAGTGAAACATGGACTGTGGGAAAACCAGAACAGAAGAGAATCGAAGCATTTGAGATGTGGTGCTATAGACGAATGTTGAAAATTAGGTGGACTATAAGGTAAGGAATGAGGAGGTTCTACGCAGAATCGGAGAGGAAAGGAATATGTGGAAAACACTGATAAGGAGAAGGGACAGGATGATAGGACATCTGCTAAGACATGAGGGAATGACTTCCATGGTACTAGAGGGAGCTGTAGAGGGCAAAAACTGTAGAGGAAGACAGAGATTGGAATACGTGAAGCAAATAATTGAGGACGTGGGTTGCAAGTGCTACTCTGAGATGAAGAGGTTAGCACAGGAAAGGAATTCGTGGCGGGACGCATCAAACCAGTCAGTAGACTGATGACCAAAAAAAAAAAAAAAAACTAACTTACGCTAAAGACAGCACATACACCCATGCCCGAGGGAGGACTCGAACCGTCGACGGGGGGAGTCGCGTAAACCATGACAGGGCGCCCTAGACTACGCGGCTACAACGCGTGGCTGAAATTTGGTGCTAGCGTGATACCATTAACCCACCTTACATCTCACATAAATTTCTGAACCGTAGCGTTTTTATCGCATGTGTCGGTGGTTCATGGTGTGGGTTCCTGTAGTCATGTCCTAGTTCATGAACCACGGGCATCGTATGAGTGGCCAAAGTAAGTGGTCCCGACAGTCGGGATACCAGTTACTTCGGAATAAGACTGGGAATCTCGGACATATTCTGAGTCGTGGTCACCTTTGTGCTCATACGGCAAAGACTACCAAATCCACCGGTTAGTCCCTCAGCCGTTAGGGGTAAAACCCAATGGGACTCGGGGCAAGTAAGGCTAGCAACCTGCTTCCCTGGTACTTTAAATATGATGCTGGCAACAATCAGAGCAAAATGCCTCGGACCTTTGGAGGTGATGGAGTCCCACCTCTAACTGACAAACCAGGGACTCCAAAGATACGACTTGGCAAACAAATGGTAATGAGATGGGGAGCTATTAATATCAATGGGGGCTACTCTGGGAAGAAGATAGAGCTGGCAGAGGCTGCAAGTGTGATGGGGCTGGACGTTTTAGCTGTTAGTGACATTCGGGTAAGGGGTGAGAAAGAAGAGGAAGTGGGAGAATACAAGGTCTACCTGTCAGGAGTCAAAGCAGGAATAGCACAATGGGGTGTAGGGCTTTACATCAGGAAAGAAATGGAACCAAGCGTAGTTGCAATAAGGTATGTAAACGAACGACTGATGTGGATAGATTTGACAGTGTCTAGCAAGAAAATTAGGATTGTGTCAGTGTATTCGCATTGTGAACCTGGATTCGGTTAAGAATGATTTTGAAGTAATAGGTTTAACATCAGAAGAGGCACCAATGTTAGCACTGAATAGGGGATCATGGAGGAGTTTTATAAGGGGGGCTATGCTGCAGACTGAACGCTGAAAGGCATAATCAGTCTTAAACGATGGTGATGATGATGATGGTGTCGGTACCTTGATGTTTGAAGCGTCGCGGCGAACTGGTGTGACGTCACAGGCCTACAAGCTTTTACCATTACAGAGGAAGATTTTATGCACCTTTGAGGCAAATTTCAAACGGATTCGTGGGACTGGGAGACAATTGCGCTCTCTCGAAAAAGTTATACGTTGTTTGCGAAGTGTATATGTATTGTTGTCCGTTCCACTTCTCGTGACAATGATGGGAGCTGCGAGCTGTTCAGATGGAGAGGAGGCATTAGCTGGCAAGAAAACGCTAAAGTAAACAGCTTGAGCAAATCCAGAAATCAGTAAAAGCCCATACTGATTATAAATTAAAGTGAGCCGCTGCGATTTCCTGTCACCACCACAGTGACTACTGTAGGGTTTTCGATACGGTGTTCACTGGTAGATAGACTAATTCACAAGTAAGTTTTGTGTTCATAACTTACTAGCTTAACGCCCGCTGCTTCGCTCACGTAGATTGCATGGCCTGCAGAGATTCTTTTCGTTTTTATTTAATCGTATTTTTATGTTCTTCACAAATTGCAACATCTTCTAAGCTTTTCTCTTAAAGTAAGGCTGTATAGCGATAATCTTTTCCGAACGTACTTCTGACCAAACAACGATTCTGGCAGCTGAAGTCCAAAGTTTTTGTTAATGTTGCCTTTTGCGTTCTTGTGATGATATTTACATAACAACATTCACCCCATAACCTATATTTCTTTATATTTAACCGAGAACTGAAATGCCAATTTTCATTAATTTAGCTTTAAAAATTTTGTTAACGTAAAGAAATATTCTCTTAAAAATTTTCATCCCCTCGCACTCATTTAGGATTTGAATTTCTAGACACACTGAACGAAGTATTTTTTTTTTATTTCTAATCGAGAAGCCGAATACCAATGTTCGCACATGTAGCTTTAGCAATTCTTTAATAATGATTGCCGGCCGCGGTGGTCTAGCGGTTCTAGGGGCTCAGTCCGGAGCCGCGCGACTGCTACGGTCGCAGGTTCGAATCCTGCCTCGGGCATGGATGTGTGTGATGTCCTTACGTTAGTTAAGCTTAAGTAGTTCTAGGGGACTGATGACATAGATCTTAAGTCCCATAGTGCTCAGAGCCATTTGAACCATTTAATAATGATATATTTTCAAAAAAAGCTTTCATCCACTGTTTCACCTCCATAGGATTAAATTACCAAACATGCTGAAATAAGTATTTCTTTATATTCGACTGAGTAACCAAATATCAGTTTTCGTAGTCTTACCTTCAAAATTACCTTAGTAGCGACGTATCTTCAAAAAGCCTTCCATCCCATATTTCACCCCCTTAGGAGTAGAATTTCGGACAAAAACTTCTTAAAGGATACCTACAGTACAAGATCCATACCCTCTCCAAATTTCAAGTTTCTATCCTTAGCAGTTTGGGCTGGGTGATGATTAGTCAGTGAATCAGTCTGAGCCTATTTCACCACTTATTGGTTGAATTTCCAAAAACAGTGACATCCGTATGTTTTATTTCTAACAGATACGCCAAATACGAAATTTCCTAGATAGTTCCAAAAATGCTTTCATAATGAAATATTTCCTTAAAAAGTTTCATCCTCCGTTTCATCCCCACAGGGTTGAATAAAAGTGAAACAAGTTTTTTTTTTTTTTTTTAATTACCTTGCTGATTATAACTGTGTGCTCGACCGAGACTCGAACTAGGGACGTTCACCTTTTGCGGGCAATTGCTCTACCAACATACTACCCACGCACGACTCACGACACATCCTCACGCCAGTACCTTGTTTCCTACCTCCCACACTTCACAAGGGCTCTCCTGTGAATCTTTCGGAACTACCACTTTTGGAAGAAAGGATATTGTGGAGACTTGGTTTGGCAACAGCCTGGGGTATGTTTCCAGAATGATATTTTCACTCTGCAGAGGAGTGTCTGCAGAAATGAAACTTCCTGGCAGATTAAAACTGTGTGCCGGACTGAGACTCGAACTCGGGACTTTTCCCTTTCGCGGGCACCTGCTCTACCGACTGAGCTATCCACTATCCGTTCGCACAGCTTCAGTTCCACCAGTACTTCCTACCTTCCAAACTTCACTGAAGCTCTCCTGCGAAAGTAGCACAACAAGTATTTCTGGAAGAAAGAATATTGCGGAGAAATGACTTAGCCACAGGCTGGGGAATATTTCCGAACGAAATTTTCACTCGGTAGCGGAGTGTCCGCTGATGTGATACTTCCTGGCGGAGTAAAACTGTGTGCCGGACCGAGACTCGATCTAGGCACCTTTGCCTTTCTCGGGCAAGTGCTCTATCGACACAGAAGAGCTTCTGTGAAGTTTGGAAGGTAGGAGACGAGGTACTGGCAGAAGTAAATCTGTGAGCACGGGGCGTGAGTCGTGGTTGGGTAACTCAGACGGTATAACAGTTGCCCGTGAAAGGTAAAGATCCCGATTTCGAGTCTCGGTCCGAAACACAGCTCTAATCTGCCAGGAAGTTTCATATGAGCGCACTCTCCACTGCAGAGTGAAAATTTAATTATAGAAACATCCCCCAGGCCGTGGCAAAGCCATGTATCCACAATACCCTTCCTTCCAGAAGTGCTAGTTCCGAAAGATTAGCAAGAGAGCTTCTGTAAAGTTTGGGAGGTAGTTTTTCCAAACTTCAAGTTTCTATCGTTTAACGGTTTGGGCTGGGCGATGGTAAGTCAGTCTGCCAGTCAGGACTTTGCCTCTTATACATGGAGATAGATATATAAAAAGTCAGCAGTATTTTTTGAAAGAATAAACTGTGCTCTCATGTTCAATGACAAACCTTGTTAGACCATTACATGTCATATCTGATAAAGTCAGTCCAAAGTCTCAACTATGTTGTATTTGTCAGTTAACTCTTTCCTCCTTAAGACTTTCCTGCTGTGCGCTGCTTAAGTCGCTTGAGTTATAGAATTTGGATTTAATATTCAGTTTCCTGACTTTTTCTCTGAATTTCAACCATCACTTTGAGCAATGGCTCGTTGACAAGATCACCACTATGCCAGACAAATCGTTTAAGTGTATCCGCGTAGTGCTACTCCGTACGAATCCGGAGCGTGTTGCTAGTGAATAAATAGATAAATAACAAGTAAACTGACCAGCCGTTCCTCGTCTTCTGCATGTGGAGTCAACTAATATATTCTCCTTCTAACTCACAAATTCTATATCGTAGACAGATGTTGCTTGACCCCGTACAGCACAGGTGCGTTTACTCCCACGACATGTGACCAGGTTTGTATTTACATTGTTTCCTCAGGTGGAGTGCTAGCAGCCAGACGTGCTTTCCCCAATGCCGATACTCGCTCCAGTGGTCACTCGTTGTGCTGTGAGGTGAATACAAATATAACGGACTGTTACACACGAAGAGCTGGAGTGATTTGTCTCCTCCTTCCTGGTATCCCCTCCCTGCCCCCCCCCTCCCCCCTGCACCTGCAGCAGGTTTGCTTTGCAGTAAACTGGAAAGAAAGAAACTAATGCTGCTCTCAACACAGACGTTGTTTCGAACGACACATTGCTTGACTACGCATGGACCTGCTGCACGAGATACGTTCTAGCCTTATTCCGATCTTTAATCTGACTTACGTATCAAGATACAGGGGGGACTTGCAGTTTCGAGTCAATATTGCAGTGCAGTTGAGAATACGACGTAAATATGAACCTGTCGGCAAATGCAACAGAAGTGGTAAGAGACAGAAAAAATGTTAAATTCAGCTGAGGACTAGACTCAGACGTCTCAGATTTCTGCTCTGAAATGATCTGAAACATTCTTTTTCTTTCATTTACTTATTTTCTATGTAAAGATTTGTTGACTATGCGAGACAAAATTGGGTATTACCCTAGTGAAAGTTGTATAGAGAACGTTAGAAAATATTTTACTTTCCAAGACAGCAGACACTGTTAATAAAAAAAATTATCTCTTTGCCTACCTAAAAACAAAACACGGAAAAGTCCTGCCCGGTGAAGAAGTGCTCATGAGATAGTCTGTACATGGGGAGAAGAGACTTTGCCACTCCATTAAAATCATTAAAACGAAGAAAAGGAAACAAAAATTCATTGAGCAGGGTCCAGTTACGGTAGTTGTTTGGAGCGATAGACATGATAGTTTTTGTTGTATGCTGCCTAGTTATTAAATACGGGGTGCCTAGGAAAGCTGCTTTCTCGGATCGCTAGACAACTTTTGAACCAAATCGTCTTAATGAAATTTTTTACAAAACGAAACGATTGCAGTAGTTAACTTTGTGTTAAACACATATGTCGCAAGTGTGACGTCCCTTCCCTCCTTCTTCACTCGCCGGCTGGAGACGCGACTCGTAACGATGTTCGTCCCCGTCGGTATGACGTGGAACAGCACCTGTAACTCTCGTAAGAACACAACTCCTCGCGCGGTATAGAAACATTTTATCTGTTCGCAACAGTCTTCTCAGCTTGTGCGAACTGGTAAACTGCAATCGTTTATTTTTATTTTGTGCCTGGTTAGTTCCGTGATGAAACAAAATCTTGATTCTTGATTACATCATTACGGTCGTTTTTCACATCGTACATAGCGAGGATGAAATTTTGCTGTCTACTATAACTGTTTGTCCCTACAACACACGCACACCGATATGTCATTCAAGATAAACGTCTGTTCAGTTCAGTAATGGTGATCCCGATGACAACTTTTGACTAATCGGCGTACTTGTCTTCCTTCGTTTTATTGTGTCCTACTCATGACAACGAATTGTTTTTCTGTCCTTACTCCATTGCTCTCAAGGTTTGTAACTGTTCATCAGTACGAAGGCTAAGTCCGATAAACCAATATCACTCAATTGAAATCTAACACTCGTCTTACTATACCGTCGCGTTGAGAACGGTAAAGATTAACTTTCTTCAGTCGAATGACTGAGCAATACTTCAATCTCTATCTCATGAATTATCAAACCTCCAAAACTGAAACAATCTAATAGCGTTTGCATCCAGACAACTATCGCAAAAGTACTCTAGGGCGATTCAAGAGCAACTAACTAACTGATCACTGTTTTGCACCACGCTTTACTTCGAAAATACGATACATTATCAGAATTTAGCATTGCGGGTTTCACCCCTTTAACCAAATAATCTTCTATGATCCTTCTTAACATAGGTTCCACATACAATTTTAGATACCTTGTGAAAAGATCATACATATTTAAAATTTCCTTTGCTACTGGAAATGGCCCACACGTATCACATGCTACGATGCTTAGAGGTTTCTTAGTTATTATTGCCTTTTGACATGTCCTACTCCTCTTGAGTATTTCTTGAGCTCTTTGCAGTAAATTTGGATAGAAACATAGTTTTTGTAGTTTCATTACACACTTATGAGCCCCGAAATGTCCCCATCTCACATGTGTGAACCACAATACGGAGTCAATATACCTTGATGGAATGCATATCTTCCACTCGTCCTTCTCAGTTTTACTATAAAACAATACGGCTTCTTGCAATTGATAATGACTATTAACTTTATCAATCGTTGCTGTTCTTAAATCACTTATTATTTTTCTCCATTTACCATCTACTTTCTGCATTTGCCCTATTCGCGAACACATATTATTAACCTCTTTCCTATACGAAAGTGTTCCTAACATCATCACCTTAAAATCCATTACTCGCTCTTCTTCAACCTCATCGATCTTGGTAGTTGGTAAACTCGATAATGCGTCTGTGACCACATTGTCTCTCCCTTTGACATGCTTAGCCGTTACGTCATATTCCTGTAGTAATAAGGCCCAACGCGTAAGTCGGCCATGTAACATTCTACTCGTCATTGAGAACTTCACTGCTTTAGGGTCACAATATATCACTATCCTTTTACCATATACAAAATATCGGAACTTGTTTAGTAATCATATAATTGCTAATACTTCTAGCTCAGTAGTACTGTATGAGCGTTCATAACGTGATAAGGTTCGACTAAAAAAGGCAATAATTTTTCTAGTTTCTACTTTATTCTCATTGTCCATTTGGAATAATGTAGCACCTAGTCCTGTTTCCGCCGCACCTGTTATGAAAAAATCTTTATCCATCTGTGGATGATGCAACAACGGAGCATTTATTAAAGCATTGCGAATCTCGTCAAAGGCTTTGCTACAAGATTCTGTCCATTGTCATGATACATCTTTCCTTAATAATTGCAACAGACAGTCTTTATTTAATAACGGCTCAGATACAAACTTTCTGAAGAAAGATACCCAACCTAAAAATGACTTTTGCTGTTTCTTATTTTGCGGATACGGACAATTTCTTATTGCACCCAACTTTTTAGGATTTGGAATAATTCCTTCAGGAGTTACAATATGACCCAAGAATTTAATCTGATTTCTTCCAAATTTGGATTTTGCTAAATTAAATGTGACTCCATATTCTAGGAATTTCTCAAATACACGATTCATTAGCTCAATATGTTCTTCCCAGGTCTCTGTGGCGATCAGTAAGTCGTCAACAAATACAGTGACCTGCTCTAGTAACTCTGGACCGAGTACTGTACCTAAAGCAGTTATAAAAACACCACCACTAACGTTCAGTCCAAATGGCATTGCTTTAAATTGGTAACTACGTCCTAGGTAAATGAACGCCGTATACTTTCTTGATTCCTCATCTATTTTAGTTGGCCAATATGAGCTTCCGAGGTCAATGGGGGTCAAGTGAAACTTGTGTAATAGTTCTTTTAAATTCTCCGGGCCAGTCCTCACAGGCTTCATAATCTTATTAATATCACGAGCGTCTAAGACTAACCGAATGTCACCTTTCGGCTTAGTCACTGCCAATAATGAGCTTGAGTATTCGGACGTGGAAGTCTCAATAATTCCCCAGTCTATCACCTTTTTGATATCTTTGGTTACAGCTTCTGTTTTCGACCAAGGGACTGCATACATAGCTTTACAATAAGTCGAATGAGGATATGTTTCGATACAATATTCAAAGCCCTTAATTACACATGGTATTTTATTAAATACAGGCAAAACAATAGCAAGACTTCTCTCAATTCAGTTTGTTGTTGGGGCGATAAATATTCCAATACTCGTACTTTTTCAGCGATGCTGGATACTAAAGTCTCAGCATCAGTTTCCCTAACACAATCATTATTCTTGAAATGCAAAGCATTTACAGGAAGACAATTAACGGTTAGATTCTGGCAATACTTCCCTAAAACAATCTTCTTCTTCAACAAAGTTACCTTTAATGGTTTGTCTTTAACTATAAAAGTACACACACCTTCCTTAAAATCAATCACTACACCATAATCATCTAAAAAATCCATACCCCAAATACACGGCGTTGACATTCTAGACACTACCAAGAAAGTGCATTCTGTGGCTACTCCTTGTAGTTCCACTGTCACCCGTATCTGCTTAATTATGCGTTGCGCTTTCACGCTAAACGCCCCTGACACTGTGCAGCCTGTTACTGGTGAGTATTTTTTGTTGCTGACTAACCATATTCAAGCAACCCATTGTCATCACACTAACCGTCGCCCCTGTATCTGTCAGTGCATTAACCGGTAAATTATTAATCTTTACTTTTACAATCGCTTGCAAAGTATACCCTTTTTCATTCGTTTCATTCCTTGGTTCTTTCATGAGATCTTCCCGAACATCCGGTTCCGTATTATATTCAAGAATATTTACTGGCTCGCGGTGTTTGCCTCCTTCCTCAATACCAGCCACCCGAGGAAGGCCTAAAATGACTGGTACTAGCTTGACCGTCTGTCATTTAGGTTCCTCGACGGTTCATGTACCGCTACTAAATGAACTTCATTTCTTGTTGGTGGATATGTATTATCCTCAACTACATTTCTCCCATCTGTCAACGGTATGGGTCTGGTAGATCCAGAAGACGTACCTGTGGTATTAGTGTTTGTCCAACCTACATTATTCATCTGATACGTTCCACAACTTGATTTATTCGGTGGCTCCATAGGAGCGCAATTATTCCTACGTCCATCGTCGCAACATGGATTGTTTGACGACTGCCGCCCCCCCCCCCCCCCAAACTTTCTTTTCCTATTTGTATTTACAACTTTCACCCGTTTAAAACCTCCAGCTCCTGGTATCTGGTTATTATTTCCTACAAAATTCCCTTTAGAGCGTCTGTAATTCATATTCCAATTTTGATTATTCTTTTGTGCGCGATCCACATGTGCACTACTGTTCTTATAATTATTGTTACTTCGGTTAAAGTCTGGAGAATGACTGTTACTTTGATTACCGTTATTCCATTGATTGCCACACACATTATTCCTAGAACAATAATTACTATTATTATTCGGCTATTGTCTCGCATTTTCCATCAGCATGTCGATCTAATCGATTACTGACAGAAATCGTTCTACACCACTATCGGGTACATGAATAAGTTTCTCTCTGATATTAAAATGTAAACTGCCTTTTAATATTCTAATAACATACCTACTCGAAATCGGTTCAGCCCAATAACGTGTATTTTTTAAATAGCGCTCAAAATATTGTCTCGATGTTTCTTTCTTTGAATTGCAAATTTCAGGCTGATAAACTTCTTTATGTAACCTCTCTTGTCTACTTATTGACCAATATTTTGCTAGGAATAGTTTTTCAAATTCGGAACACGTATTGCAGGTTTCGCTTATCTCAGCGGCCCACACATGAGTTTGAAATTTGGCCCAAGAATGCCTACAACCTTACTCAATGGACGTGTGACTTGACAGGAACGTCGTCGCACACCCTATTCTCCCATTCTTTTGCGATGCAGGTCAAAACAAGGCAGCCAGCGTTGAAATCACGCGATTTTCTAATGGAAGGCTGTTTCAGACACCCACCGCTGAGAATCGACATGAAAAGCCTTCATGAGATGGTATGAAGGGCCTCAATGAAAGCAGCCCCAAACTTGGAGCCGTGATTTCCACACATTTAGAGGTCGAAATGGATCATTCGCAGTGCGATGAGCCACAGGACCGGCGGGAGGGAGAGGGGGGGGGGGGGGGAGGAGGGCGTCGACAGTGCCGCATATCGTCAAAAGCGTCGTCCTGTGATTCACTGCACTGCCGACCTCTCGTTTTCTACCCTCCAATGTGTGGGAATCAACGCCCCAAACACCCCAAGATAAGTTGTGGTTCATGTCACCCTTTACGCCACGTCCCGAGGGCTCTTCATGTCGATTCTTAGCGGTGACCTGCCTGAAATGTTTTCCTCGGCCATCTATAAGAAAAGCGCGTGATTCAATGTTGTGTGTCTGGTTCTGACCTCTATTGTAGAGGCGTCAAAAGAAGGGGTGAAATGAGGGTAAGATGGGGTGTGACGACATCCCCAAAGTGTGACATGGCTGCGTTGGCGTTAAGCTGAATTTTGATGAAATTT
Source organism: Schistocerca americana (assembly GCF_021461395.2). NCBI lineage: Eukaryota > Metazoa > Arthropoda > Insecta > Orthoptera > Acrididae > Schistocerca > Schistocerca americana. The sequence goes on along the minus strand of NC_060120.1, from coordinate 222,717,164 downwards.
AGAAATTTTTTGGAACGCTTAAGTCCCATAGTGCTCAGAGCCATTTGAACCATTTAATAATGATATATTTTCAAAAAAAGCTTTCATCCACTGTTTCACCTCCATAGGATTAAATTACCAAACATGCTGAAATAAGTATTTCTTTATATTCGACTGAGTAACCAAATATCAGTTTTCGTAGTCTTACCTTCAAAATTACCTTAGTAGCGACGTATCTTCAAAAAGCCTTCCATCCCATATTTCACCCCCTTAGGAGTAGAATTTCGGACAAAAACTTCTTAAAGGATACCTACAGTACAAGATCCATACCCTCTCCAAACTTCAAGTTTCTATCCTTAGCAGTTTGGGCTGGGTGATGATTAGTCAGTGAATCAGTCTGAGCCTATTTCACCACTTATTGGTTGAATTTCCAAAAACAGTGACATCCGTATGTTTTATTTCTAACAGATACGCCAAATACGAAATTTCCTAGATAGTTCCAAAAATGCTTTCATAATGAAATATTTCCTTAAAAAGTTTCCTCCTCCGTTTCATCCCCACAGGGTTGAATAAAAGTGAAACAAGTTTTTTTTTTTTTTTAATTACCTTGCTGATTATAACTGTGTGCTCGACCGAGACTCGAACTAGGGAGGTTCACCTTTTGCGGGCAATTGCTCTACCAACATACTACCCACGCACGACTCACGACTCATCCTCACGCCAGTACCTTGTTTCCTACCTCCCACACTTCACAAGGGCTCTCCTGTGAATCTTTCGGAACTACCACTTTTGGAAGAAAGGATATTGTGGAGACTTGGTTTGGCAACAGCCTGGGGTATGTTTCCAGAATGATATTTTCACTCTGCAGAGGAGTGTCTGCAGAAATGAAACTTCCTGGCAGATTAAAACTGTGTGCCGGACTGAGACTCGAACTCGGGACTTTTCCCTTTCGCGGGCACCTGCTCTACCGACTGAGCTATCCACTATCCGTTCGCACAGCTTCAGTTCCACCAGTACTTCCTACCTTCCAAACTTCACTGAAGCTCTCCTGCGAAAGTAGCACAACAAGTATTTCTGGAAGAAAGAATATTGCGGAGAAATGACTTAGCCACAGGCTGGGGAATATTTCCGAACGAAATTTTCACTCGGTAGCGGAGTGTCCGCTTATGTGATACTTCCTGGCGGAGTAAAACTGTGTGCCGGACCGAGACTCGATCTAGGCACCTTTGCCTTTCTCGGGCAAGTGCTCTATCGACACAGAAGAGCTTCTGTGAAGTTTGGAAGGTAGGAGACGAGGTACTGGCAGAAGTAAATCTGTGAGCACGGGGCGTGAGTCGTGGTTGGGTAACTCAGACGGTATAACAGTTGCCCGTGAAAGGTAAAGATCCCGATTTCGAGTCTCGGTCCGAAACACAGCTCTAATCTGCCAGGAAGTTTCATATGAGCGCACTCTCCACTGCAGAGTGAAAATTTAATTATAGAAACATCCCCCAGGCCGTGGCAAAGCCATGTATCCACAATACCCTTCCTTCCAGAAGTGCTAGTTCCGAAAGATTAGCAAGAGAGCTTCTGTAAAGTTTGGGAGGTAGTTTTTCCAAACTTCAAGTTTCTATCGTTTAACGGTTTGGGCTGGGCGATGGTAAGTCAGTCTGCCAGTCAGGACTTTGCCTCTTATACATGGAGATAGATATATAAAAAGTCAGCAGTATTTTTTGAAAGAATAAACTGTGCTCTCATGTTCAATGACAAACCTTGTTAGACCATTACATGTCATATCTGATAAAGTCAGTCCAAAGTCTCAACTATGTTGTATTTGTCAGTTAACTCTTTCCTCCTTAAGACTTTCCTGCTGTGCGCTGCTTAAGTCGCTTGAGTTATAGAATTTGGATTTAATATTCAGTTTCCTGACTTTTTCTCTGAATTTCAACCATCACTTTGAGCAATGGCTCGTTGACAAGATCACCACTATGCCAGACAAATCGTTTAAGTGTATCCGCGTAGTGCTACTCCGTACGAATCCGGAGCGTGTTGCTAGTGAATAAATAGATAAATAACAAGTAAACTGACCAGCCGTTCCTCGTCTTCTGCATGTGGAGTCAACTAATATATTCTCCTTCTAACTCACAAATTCTCTATCGTAGACAGATGTTGCTTGACCCCGTACAGCACAGGTGCGTTTACTCCCACGACATGTGACCAGGTTTGTATTTACATTGTTTCCTCAGGTGGAGTGCTAGCAGCCAGACGTGCTTTCCCCAATGCCGATACTCGCTCCAGTGGTCACTCGTTGTGCTGTGAGGTGAATACAAATATAACGGACTGTTACACACGAAGAGCTGGAGTGATTTGTCTCCTCCTTCCTGGTATCCCCTCCCTGCCCCCCCCTCCCCCCTGCACCTGCAGCAGGTTTGCTTTGCAGTAAACTGGAAAGAAAGAAACTAATGCTGCTCTCAACACAGACGTTGTTTCGAACGACACATTGCTTGACTACGCATGGACCTGCTGCACGAGATACGTTCTAGCCTTATTCCGATCTTTAATCTGACTTACGTATCAAGATACAGGGGGGACTTGCAGTTTCGAGTCAATATTGCAGTGCAGTTGAGAATACGACGTAAATATGAACCTGTCGGCAAATGCAACAGAAGTGGTAAGAGACAGAAATAATGTTAAATTCAGCTGAGGACTAGACTCAGACGTCTCAGATTTCTGCTCTGAAATGATCTGAAACATTCTTTTTCTTTCATTTACTTATTTTGTATGTAAAGATTTGTTGACTATGCGAGACAAAATTGGGTATTACCCTAGTGAAAGTTGTATAGAGAACGTTAGAAAATATTTTACTTTCCAAGACAGCAGACACTGTTAATAAAAAAAATTATCTCTTTGCCTACCTAAAAACAAAACACGGAAAAGTCCTGCCCGGTGAAGAAGTGCTCATGAGATAGTCTGTACATGGGGAGAAGAGACTTTGCCACTCCATTAAAATCATTAAAACGAAGAAAAGGAAACAAAAATTCATTGAGCAGGGTCCAGTTACGGTAGTTGTTTGGAGCGATAGACATGATAGTTTTTGTTGTATGCTGCCTAGTTATTAAATACGGGGTGCCTAGGAAAGCTGCTTTCTCGGATCGCTAGACAACTTTTGAACCAAATCGTCTTAATGAAATTTTTTACAAAACGAAACGATTGCAGTAGTTAACTTTGTGTTAAACACATATGTCGCAAGTGTGACGTCCCTTCCCTCCTTCTTCACTCGCCGGCTGGAGACGCGACTCGTAACGATGTTCGTCCCCGTCGGTATGACGTGGAACAGCACCTGTAACTCTCATAAGAACACAACTCCTCGCGCGGTATAGAAACATTTTATCTGTTCGCAACAGTCTTCTCAGCTTGTGCGAACTGGTAAACTGCAATCGTTTATTTTTATTTTGTGCCTGGTTAGTTCCGTGATGAAACAAAATCTTGATTCTTGATTACATCATTACGGTCGTTTTTCACATCGTACATAGCGAGGATGAAATTTTGCTGTCTACTATAACTGTTTGTCCCTACAACACACGCACACCGATATGTCATTCAAGATAAACGTCTGTTCAGTTCAGTAATGGTGATCCCGATGACAACTTTTGACTAATCGGCGTACTTGTCTTCCTTCGTTTTATTGTGTCCTACTCATGACAACGAATTGTTTTTCTGTCCTTACTCCATTGCTCTCAAGGTTTGTAACTGTTCATCAGTACGAAGGCTAAGTCCGATAAACCAATATCACTCAATTGAAATCTAACACTCGTCTTACTATACCGTCGCGTTGAGAACGGTAAAGATTAACTTTCTTCAGTCGAATGACTGAGCAATACTTCAATCTCTATCTCATGAATTATCAAACCTCCAAAACTGAAACAATCTAATAGCGTTTGCATCCAGACAACTATCGCAAAAGTACTCTAGGGCGATTCAAGAGCAACTAACTAACTGATCACTGTTTTGCACCACGCTTTACTTCGAAAATACGATACATTATCAGAAATTAGCATTGCGGGTTTCACCCCTTTAACCAAATAATCTTCTATGATCCTTCTTAACATAGGTTCCACATACAATTTTAGATACCTTGTGAAAAGATCATACATATTTAAAATTTCCTTTGCTACTGGAAATGGCCCACACGTATCACATGCTACGATGCTTAGAGGTTTCTTAGTTATTATTGCCTTTTGACATGTCCTACTCCTCTTGAGTATTTCTTGAGCTCTTTGCAGTAAATTTGGATAGAAACATAGTTTTTGTAGTTTCATTACACACTTATGAGCCCCGAAATGTCCCCATCTCACATGTGTGAACCACAATACGGAGTCAATATACCTTGATGGAATGCATATCTTCCACTCGTCCTTCTCAGTTTTACTATAAAACAATACGGCTTCTTGCAATTGATAATGACTATTAACTTTATCAATCGTTGCTGTTCTTAAATCACTTATTATTTTTCTCCATTTACCATCTACTTTCTGCATTTGCCCTATTCGCGAACACATATTATTAACCTCTTTCCTATACGAAAGTGTTCCTAACATCATCACCTTAAAATCCATTACTCGCTCTTCTTCAACCTCATCGATCTTGGTAGTTGGTAAACTCGATAATGCGTCTGTGACCACATTGTCTCTCCCTTTGACATGCTTAGCCGTTACGTCATATTCCTGTAGTAATAAGGCCCAACGCGTAAGTCGGCCATGTAACATTCTACTCGTCATTGAGAACTTCACTGCTTTAGGGTCACAATATATCACTATCCTTTTACCATATACAAAATATCGGAACTTGTTTAGTAATCATATAATTGCTAATACTTCTAGCTCAGTAGTACTGTATGAGCGTTCATAACGTGATAAGGTTCGACTAACAAAGGCAATAATTTTTCTAGTTTCTACTTTATTCTCATTGTCCATTTGGAATAATGTAGCACCTAGTCCTGTTTCCGCCGCACCTGTTATGAAAAAATCTATATCCATCTGTGGATGATGCAACAACGGAGCATTTATTAAAGCATTGCGAATCTCGTCAAAGGCTTTGCTACAAGATTCTGTCCATTGTCATGATACATCTTTCCTTAATAATTGCAACAGACAGTTTTTATTTAATAACGGCTCAGATACAAACTTTCTGAAGAAAGATACCCAACCTAAAAATGACTTTTGCTGTTTCTTATTTTGCGGATACGGACAATTTCTTATTGCACCCAACTTTTTAGGATTTGGAATAATTCCTTCAGGAGTTACAATATGACCCAAGAATTTAATCTGATTTCTTCCAAATTTGGATTTTGCTAAATTAAATGTGACTCCATATTCTAGGAATTTCTCAAATACACGATTCATTAGCTCAATATGTTCTTCCCAGGTCTCTGTGGCGATCAGTAAGTCGTCAACAAATACAGTGACCTGCTCTAGTAACTCTGGTCCGAGTACTGTACCTAAAGCAGTTATAAAAACACCACCACTAACGTTCAGTCCAAACGGCATTGCTTTAAATTGGTAACTACGTCCTAGGTAAATGAACGCCGTATACTTTCTTGATTCCTCATCTATTTTAGTTGGCCAATATGAGCTTCCGAGGTCAATGGGGGTCAAGTGAAACTTGTGTAATAGTTCTTTTAAATTCTCCGGGCCAGTCCTCACAGGCTTCATAATCTTATTAATATCACGAGCGTCTAAGACTAACCGAATGTCACCTTTCGGCTTAGTCACTGCCAATAATGAGCTTGAGTATTCGGACGTGGAAGTCTCAATAATTCCCCAGTCTATCACCTTTTTGATATCTTTGGTTACAGCTTCTGTTTTCGACCAAGGGACTGCATACATAGTTTTACAATAAGTCGAATGAGGATATGTTTCGATACAATATTCAAAGCCCTTAATTACACATGGTATTTTATTAAATACAGGCAAAACAATAGCAAGACTTCTCTCAATTCAGTTTGTTGTTGGGGCGATAAATATTCCAATACTCGTACTTTTTCAGCGATGCTGGATACTAAAGTCTCAGCATCAGTTTCCCTAACACAATCATTATTCTTGAAATGCAAAGCATTTACAGGAAGACAATTAACGGTTAGATTCTGGCAATACTTCCCTAAAACAATCTTCTTCTTCAACAAAGTTACCTTTAATGGTTTGTCTTTAACTATAAAAGTACACACACCTTCCTTAAAATCAATCACTACACCATAATCATCTAAAAAATCCATACCCCAAATACACGGCGTTGACATTCTAGACACTACCAAGAAAGTGCATTCTGTGGCTACTCCTTGTAGTTCCACTGTCACCCGTATCTGCTTAATTATGCGTTGCGCTTTCACGCTAAACGCCCCTGACACTGTGCAGCCTGTTACTGGTGAGTATTTTTTGTTGCTGACTAACCATATTCAAGCAACCCATTGTCATCACACTAACCGTCGCCCCTGTATCTGTCAGTGCATTAACCGGTAAATTATTAATCTTTACTTTTACAATCGCTTGCAAAGTATACCCTTTTTCATTCGTTTCATTCCTTGGTTCTTTCATGAGATCTTCCCGAACATCCGGTTCCGTATTATATTCAAGAATATTTACTGGCTCGCGGTGTTTGCCTCCTTCCTCAATACCAGCCACCCGAGGAAGGCCTAAAATGACTGGTACTAGCTTGACCGTCTGTCATTTAGGTTCCTCGACGGTTCATGTACCGCTACTAAATGAACTTCATTTCTTGTTGGTGGATATGTATTATCCTCAACTACATTTCTCCCATCTGTCAACGGTATGGGTCTGGTAGATCCAGAAGACGTACCTGTGGTATTAGTGTTTGTCCAACCTACATTATTCATCTGATACGTTCCACAACTTGATTTATTCGGTGGCTCCATAGGAGCGCAATTATTCCTACGTCCATCGTCGCAACATGGATTGTTTGACGACTGCCGCCCCCCCCCCCCCCCCCCAAACTTTCTTTTCCTATTTGTATTTACAACTTTCACCCGTTTAAAACCTCCAGCTCCTGGTATCTGGTTATTATTTCCTACAAAATTCCCTTTAGAGCGTCTGTAATTCATATTCCAATTTTGATTATTCTTTTGTGCGCGATCCACATGTGCACTACTGTTCTTATAATTATTGTTACTTCGGTTAAAGTCTGGAGAATGACTGTTACTTTGATTACCGTTATTCCATTGATTGCCACACACATTATTCCTAGAACAATAATTACTATTATTATTCGGCTATTGTCTCGCATTTTCCATCAGCATGTCGATCTAATCGATTACTGACAGAAATCGTTCTACACCACTATCGGGTACATGAATAAGTTTCTCTCTGATATTAAAATGTAAACTGCCTTTTAATATTCTAATAACATACCTACTCGAAATCGGTTCAGCCCAATAACGTGTATTTTTTAAATAGCGCTCAAAATATTGTCTCGATGTTTCTTTCTTTGAATTGCAAATTTCAGGCTGATAAACTTCTTTATGTAACCTCTCTTGTCTACTTATTGACCAATATTTTGCTAGGAATAGTTTTTCAAATTCGGAACACGTATTGCAGGTTTCGCTTATCTCAGCGGCCCACAATGCTGCTTCTCCTGCAATTTTTGATACTATGAATTGTAGTTTGTCATACTCTGTCCAACAACGTGGAAATACCCTTTTGAAAAATTAATAAATACTTTGGGATTAATGTTATTCTTTTCACTCAAAAAAATAGGAAATTGTCTACTTTTGAAAATACTATGTTCTACCTTGAATGATGAAATACAACTTCTTTGAACATAGGTATCATCCTTTTCATCCGATTGGCTGTTTACTTCCCATAGTTTACCTGTATACGCGCTATGTTTTACTCGCGGACGTTTGCTTTCGCAGTTAGATTTTGTAAGGCTACCTATTTCTTCATTTTTCCGGTTTGGAATTATTGCTTGTTTGTTACTTTGATGTAGAGATGGGCAAATTGAAACACATAACTGTTTCGAAACAAATGAAACAGTACAGTGTAATTTTTCGGAAGTCTGTTTCGAAACAGTGAAACAGTTTGTGTTTTGTAATAGTATAGGTCTTCACATTATATCTTGGGTGTATACTGTATAAATACTGTCATAGAAACACAAATGAGGTGCGAGACCGCCAATCATATCGCAGAAAGTATGAAACTTTCACTTAGACGTCTTTGCAGTCCCATATTTTCTGTAGCAAATGCGCTGATTTCGTGTCATGTGACTTTCATACTTTCCAAGTGGCCGAGGTCAGACTACATATGTTTGGCATAACAGATTTTGCCAAACTCGTTTCCCTGTATTCTAGGGCATAATTTTGATAGGTTTTATGAGATATAATTTATTGAGATAACGTTCTGGGAAGTGAGGCACTGAATTAACGTTTATGAGTGTGCCACTCACACTTTTATTACTCACAGTTAAATTTTCCATTGTTTGTCACACAGAGCAGGATGCAAAGGGACTGATGCACACAAATCGAAAAATTACCATAACAGACTGGAGGATATAGGACAATGGTCAAGTATGGCAGTTTCTCATCAAACATTTACAAGTTAGCTGGATACATCTCATAGTAAGAGCACTTGATAGAACTGGAAAACATTTCAACGTAACTGAAATGCAGAGATAGGTATGGTTCTTTGAAGTATAAAATCCAGACTAAAATTTAAAACAATTCATACAGTGTAATGCCTTTGTGATACCTATATCATGGAAGATCTAGCTCTACACCACTTATAGTTCTTGCTAAAGACGTTTGTTTGAGGTACAGGTGCATGGAGTTCCCTCAAGTACTCACATCAAGCAGATGTATTACCATTTAATTATGACCTTCCCCAGGAAATCAGAGATGAAGTTATGTTGCTGCTGAAATGCAATTTTATCAGAGTATCTGAACTCCAGAAACAGAAGTATCGAAGTACCATTGTTGACTTGCCTGAGAATTATTTATCATACACAAGTATCAAGATGCCTATAGTGTCATAATCAAACACAGCACATTTACAAAAATAAACACACAAACATATACATGCATAAATCAGATAATTATTCTCAAACACATAAATGAATAAATAACATACTAAAAAAAAATTAAACTCACTGAATGGTGAGCAAAACCGTGTCTTCTGCGTGCAACAAATTTGAGATAAATGTTCTTGTAAGGTAGCTGCATGCTCAATTTAGTGGACTAAACAAAATACTATCAAATATAAATTTAGTGCACTCAGTCCAGAGAAGGTTTCATTTCTGAGTAGATCTGCTGTACCAACCTATTCCAAGTTGTAGTTTAGAAATATCATTTTTGATCCTTTTTCGCTTGAAAGACGGGATCGTGTGTCTGTTATTGTTTGCCCCTGCTTTGAAAATATGCGCTCACATGGAACATAGATGGCGATAATACAAAGACGTCGTTTCATTTTTAATTCAAAATATTGTGGGTTTACTTGCGCTTTTTAATGTGATTACTCTACATGAACAGAGAAGCATATGTTATAGGAGATGTGTAATTTAACTGAATGTTTTTCACACTTTTATTATTTTGAATGCGAATAGTGTGCTTTATTTTATTGCTTGTTAGTGTTTATAATGCATATATTACGCCATTTCGGAATAGAGCAGTCAATTAGAAACGAAGTTTTATTTTCGGAAATCTTAAGCTTCATGCTGTTGTGTGTCAAAAAGATTTCGACACTCTTGAAAGAGTTTGATGAAGTAGTATATTAAACGTATTTTCGTATCTGTGCCGTGGCTGAATCTCGTCCAAGGCAAAGCGAAATGAAACATCACTGTTTAGATACAATTAGTCCGTTCCAAGCACAAGTGGACTGAAACAGCGTTATTTTGAAACAACGATACAGTTTATGCTGCTGACTCAACATCGAATCTGGTCCCGTTATCCGACACAGAGCGGAATGAAACACCACTGTTTCCAAACAGTGAAACATAGCAGTTTGGAAACACAGAAACAGTTCCACGTATCGATACACTGTATCGAAACATAGAAACAGTGATGAGTGGGCAAAAGTAATTGGTGAGTGAGACCCTTAGATGCCTTCATCGACAGTTTTGTCTTTAATCTATTTAAATTCCTTAACAAAAGTTTCATTTAAAGAACCATCCCTCGATGTCTATCCTAGTACCTGCTTATGTGCGCTCTCGATGGCAGATCGCACCTTGCCGTTAACTTCTATAGTCGTATGTTCTATCCATTCAGATAGATCCTCTTCCAGCTTCTTAGTTTCGTCTAACAGGTAAGTATCTATTTTACTTAATGAGCCGCTCTCTAAACCATCTAGACGACCAGTTAATCCCTCTATTTTTTCGGTAATACTGCAATTATTCTCAGTCAAGGTGTTAACCCTTCCCGATACGAGCCCAAACTGTTCTGAAAAATTACTGATACTTTCATGGATTTTATCCATACGGTCAACAATTTTAACTTGTTCTTTTTCTCGATTAACTAATCTGGATTCTATATTACCAACGTTAGCCTGATGTTGAATAAACTTGTCCTCCCAAGCAGTGATCATTTTACCCTGTTGTTCTGCAAATTTTCTAAGGCCTGTTGCTGATCCCTAAATTTGGCTTCGATAGATGCTTGCTGCTCCATTATCCTAGCATCAATGTCAGATAATCTGTTTTCTACCATCTCCCGCTGTTCAGAGAACTTAGTATTTAAAGTTGCTTGTTGTTCAGGTACATCAGAAAATATAGCATTTAATATCACTTGTTGTTCAGCTAGCTTAGAATTTAAATCATTTAGCTTTATTTATTATTTAGCTTTGATAGTATAACACTAACTACATCTGTATTTCCTGAATCGGTTTGTGTAACATTCATTAAGCATTCATTTCCTGCTTTCTCTTTAGGATCAAAATTGTTATCATCTAGTTCTATAACCTTACTTTCCATTCCAGAACCAGACACACTAGCAGTAATAATTTTGTCCGACTCTGTAAGCGATTCTCCTCCCACGTAATCGCCTCATGTTCAGATAATTCACTTAGTTCATCACCAGATTCTGAAATGTTTTTGTCAAAATCGCTACGTAATCTCCTATTTCGCTTTGACATGGTGGAAAATCTTGTTAACTACGGCTTACTGCAGTTACAATATTAAAAAATAAATGTCGTGTGAGCAGGGCCTCACGTCGGGTAGACAGTTCACCGGGTGCAAGTCTCTCGATTTCACGCCACTTCGGCGACTTGCGCGTCGATGGGGATGAAAGGATGATGATGAGGACAACACAACACCCAGTCCCTGAACGGAGAAAATCTCCGACCCAGCCGGGAATCGAACCCGGGCCCTTAGAATTGACATTCTGTCGCGCTGACCACTCAGCAACCGGGTGCGGACAGTTACAATATTTAAACGACACTACATTTACTCCTACTTGACACAAGTACAGTGAAAATCTCACTAATACCGATATTTGTAGCTTCGCCCACGTTCCTGCCGGCAGTTTATGTCGCTGTCTCGAACAGTACTCCGACGCGTTGCGTCGCTCCGTCTGCAGATATCTCGTAGTCGCGAAACGTTGACGCTCACGTGTCAGTCAGTCGTAGAGGCGTCGAGCTCCGCAGGTTGTCTCCACTGACGTCGTCGATATGAAGCGCCAAACGATATGTAGCTTGGCGTCGTCGTCGAGCCCCGCTTTGTAGGCGCCAACTGATGTGACGTCCCTTCCCTCCTCCTTCACTCGCCGGGAGGAGACGCGACTCGTAACGATGTCCGTCCCCGTCAGTGTGACGTGGAACAGCACCTGTAACTCTCGTAAGAACACAACTCCTCAAGAGGTATAGAAATATTCTATCTGTCCGCAACAGTCTTCTCAGCTTGTGCGAAATGGTAAACTGCAATTGTTTGTTTTTATTTTGTGCCAAGTTAGTTCCGTGATGAAATAAAATCTTGATTCTTGATTTCATCACTACTGTCGTTTTTCACATCATACATAGCGAGGATGAAAATTTGCTGTCAACTATTCCGTTGCTATGTCCAGTTATTAACAACGATCCGACGTAACTCCACAGATAGCTAACGTTGGAGTAAACTTTTTTTTTTTTAATACGCCATAGTACTGGTTTAAACTAATCAGTCTTCACTGTCCATTATTCATGTACTCACTTAGTCACTTAAAATGTGTAAAGAGTCAATCAGCTTGCATTAATACACATTGTATTGTGCGTTTAATGATTAAGGCGACACGTAAGATTTACCTTTTGACTCATATTTTATTGTTCTTGCTGCAATTAATTGTTTGTCCCTACAACACACGCTCACCGATATGTCATTCGAGATTAACTTCTGTTCAGTTCAGTAGTGGTGACGCTGACGACAACTTTTGACTAATCGGCGTACTTGTCTCGCTTCGTGTCTTAGTTTTACTGTGTCCTACTCAAGACTACGAATTGTTTTTCTGTCGTTGATCCATTGCTCTCAAGGTCTGTAACTGTTCATCAGTACGAAGGCTAAGTCCGATAAACGAATATCACTCAATTCAAGAATAACATTCGTCTTACTATACAGTCGCGTTGAGAACGGTAAAGATTAACTTTCTTAGGTCGAATAAGTAATACTTCAATCTCTGTCTCACGAAATATCAAACTTCCAAAACTAAAACAATCTAATAGCGTTTGCATCCAGACAACTAGCGCAAAAATACTCAAGAGCGACTCAAGAGCAACTAACTAACTGAACATTTCCATATCCGAGTTGCATTGTAGTCGCATTGAATTTCCTTTTCGATGCGGCTATAACACTCTGCTATGGCAAACGTTGTCTTTGACTAAATTACTTTGTAAGTAGGCTGTTTATGTTTTCTTATTGGCAACGTTACGTAGCACTCTGTATGAAAATCACTGGTTGTGCTGTGTGCAGTCTGTGGCTAGTTTGCATTGTTGTCTGCCATTGTAGTGTTGGGCAGCTGGATGTGAACAGCGCGTAGCGTTGCGCAGTTGGAGGTGAGCCGCCAGCAGTGGTGGATGCGGGGAGAGAAATGGCGGAGTTTTGATATTTGTAAGAGTGGATGTTATGAACTGCTATATATATTATGACTATTAAGGTAAATACAATGTTTGTTCTCTATCAAAATCTTTCATTTGCTAACTATCCCTATCAGTAGTTAGTGCCTTCCGTAGTTTGAATCTTTTATTTAGCTGGCAGTAGTGGTACTCGCTGTATTGCAGTAGTTCGAGTAACGAAGATTTTTGGTGAGGTAAGTGATTTGTGAAAGGTATAGGTTAATGTTAGTCAGGGCCATTCTTTTGTAGGGATTTTTGAAAGTCAGATTGCGTTGCGCTAAAAATATTGTGTGTCAGGATAAGCACAGTCTTTTATAATTGTTCTAAGGGGGCGTTTCAACTTTCTTGTATTTAACCTTGGTTCATATGATCTTGAATTTGTTCTACAGATGTTTGATAAAGAATCTATGATAATCGTTTCCTTGTATGCTAATATCAGTATTTGAGTGACGTAGATGTTAATCAAAATATTACCAGTGTAGATTTTATCGCTAGAAGTTTGCGTCACTGTCAAGATCATCACTTCCCTACTTTAAGCTTCCACAAAGTTTGTTAATTGGGGTTTTCTGTCCTTGGGACGTTACACAAGCAAAGCGCGACGAACAGAATAAGAAATCTCTTTAGTATAGACAATGCCACATGCTGTTGTTGTTGTAGTCTTCAGTCCTGAGACTGGTTTAATGCAGCTCTCCATGATACTCTATCCTGTGCAAGCTTCTTCATCTCCCAGTACTTACTGCAACCTACATCCTTCTGAATCTGCTTAGTGTATTCATCTCTTGGTCTCCCTCTACGATTTTTACCCTCCACGCTGCCCTCCAATGCTAAATTTGTGATCCCTTGATACCTCAGAACATGTCCTACCAGCCGGTCCCTTCTTCTCGTCAAGTTGTGCCACAAATTCCTCTTCTCCCCAATTCTATTCAATGCCTCCTCATTAGTTATGTGATCTACCCATCTAATCTTCAGCTTTCTTCTGTAGCACCACGTTTCGAAAGCTTCTATTCTATTCTTGTCCAAACTATTTATCGTCCATGTTTCACTTCCATACATGGCTACACTCCATACAAATACTTTCAGAAATGACTTCCTGACACTTAAATCTATACTCGATGTAAACAAATTTCTCTTCTTCAGAAACGCTTTCCTTGCCATTGCCAGTCTGCATTTTATATCCTCTCTACTTCGACCATCATCAGTTATTTTGCTCCCCAAATAGCAAAACTCCTTTACTACTTTAAGTGTCTCATTTCCTAATCTAATTCCCTCAGCATCACCCGACTTAATTCGACTACATTCCATTATCCTCGTTATGCCTTTGTTGATGTTCATTTTATACACTCCTTTCAAGACACTGTTCATTCCGTGCAACTGCTCTTCCAAGTCCTTTGCTGTCTCTGATAGAATTACAATGTCATCGGCGAACCTCAAAGTTTTTATTTTCTCTCTGTGGATTTTAATACCTACTCCAAATTTTTCTTTTGTTTCCTTTACTGCTTGCTCAATATACAGATTGAATAACATCGGGGAGAGGCTACAACCCTGTCTCACTCCATTTGCAACCGCCGCTCCCCTTTTGTGCCCCTCGACTCTTATAACTGACATCTGGTCTCTGCTACATAGCAGACGCGAAATGATTAATCTTGACACTATTCCTAAACTCGCTGCTGTAGAACTCGTAGAACCGGGCCGCGGCCAGTTGGCGCGGTGCTTATGCGCTCTTCGCGTAGAGCACACTGCCGTCGCGTTGTCGTCCTGGAGAGCGGTCGGTCAGTGTGGAATTGGCTGGCGTCTTCTTCACAGCCCTCTCTGCTCTAACATTCCCGACTAACGTGCCGGCGCTTGACTTTACGCCACAACAGTTTTAATATAATTTCTTGTCCTCTCTTTTAAGTTTAATAGTTATTACTTTATTTTGTCCGCGATACGAAATAAAGTAACTTTGAATACCATGGTCGCAGGTGTCAGCACTGGAACGACTCGCACAAGACCAGCCTGCTTACCCATTACTTACGATAATGTTTGATAGTGGCTATGAATACAGAAAAAAGGGTTTTCTGCCCAAAGAGAAAAAACTGTTGACTACTTATGGTTCAATTGGTGCAAATGGCTCTGAGCACCATGGGACCTGACTTCTGAGGTCATCAGTCCCCTAGAACTTAGAACTACTTAAACCTGACTAACCTAAGGACATCACACACATCCATGCCCGAGACATAATTCGAACCTGCGACCGTAGCGGTAACGCGGTTCCAGACTGCAGTGCCTAGAACCGCTCGGCCACCCCGGACGGCCTGTTTATGGTATCTCCTGCCTTAATGTAACCGTCTCAACATCTGCTGTTTCAATTATACTACATTCCGTGACTGTAGTTTTGTTGATGTTCGTCGTACAGCCACTCTTCAAGATACCATTCATTCAGTTCGGCTGCTCTTCCAACTCCTCACGTGTCTGACAGAATTGCATTCTGGGCTTTGAGCCCGTTTATCAGTTACCCTTTGGCTCCCTTACTACTTAAAAAGTCTAAAGACTTAATAGCGTTAGGGACCAGCTACACATTCCCTTCCCAGTAACTGTTTTACATCGATGTCCTTCTATTCTTAAAACTACAGTCTGGTTTCTTTACAAGTTGAAAGTATACATTCGTTTCTGTTTTCTTATCCTGCTAGCTTTAGGATTTCAAGACATTCCTGTGAACAACGTCAAAACCGTTTCCTAAATCTACAAATGTTGAATGTGTAGTTTGTCTTTCCTCCATTTACTATGCCAGTTGGTTTACCTCCTGTACTTTAGAATTCACGCTGTAGCCAAGGAATGAAATAGTTCCTCTGTCCACTTCACTGTCCAATTGTCAGCGGTGTTTTGAATCCTGTTATCGGATTGCGCTGTGGACGTTCGGAATGGTCTGCGAGGCTGGGAGGCTCCCAGGGGCCGGTCGGTGGTGGTTACAACAACGGCGTTGTCTAGTAGCCCTGTGGTGGCGACGCTGAGTAGTCTATTTCGTTCCCTAAGACGTGATCGTAATTCGGTAGTTGGGAGTTTCGTACAAGTTTTCGTTGTGTGTATAGCTTAACTGCCACCACTTATAAGGTTAGTAACCTTCCAGGCCACAGTGAAGCTGCAGGCCAGTGCAATTCGTTGTTGAATGTTGCTGTCGTTGCGAGTGCTCGCTGGTGCGTTTGCAGCTCGTCACACTGTTGCTGACGAGGAGGGGTGTTAGTTGGTGTTTAAATTCTTTTGCTTGTCATCTAGCGTTCATACACTCGAATCACGTAGGTGAGCCATGGAGCTGAGTGTTATGACCCCGTGAACGCCTACAAGCTAAAACGGTTTTGTGCCTTTGACGTCTTCGATCTGGCCATTTTCTATAATTGATTATTTGAGTAAGTCTGTGAGAGCGTAATCACATGGTCTCGGTTTGGTTATCAGCCAGCAACCTTTTAGTGTGGAAGGATTTCTGTGGGTCTTAATTATGTTGTCGAAAGATCAGGCGAGTTCGGGAGGGGAATTGTGTTATGAAATGAATTCGGTTTGGCCGTGATTAAGTGCCATTCTCTGCACAGGATCTGGTATTGTTCAAGTGTTCCGTCTTCTGTGGCTGTGTGGTACCTTGTCGGAAGTAGTTTTACTAATCACTGGTTAATGTAGCAGTGCTGCACCACTGTAGTTAGACATTTGATCTTAGTTGTTCGTTTCACCGTAATTATCATTCTGGGTACAGTCGCACTAAAGAGTATTTAACCCACAGCAAGTACACTCCTGGAAATGGAAAAAAGAACACATTGACACCGGTGTGTCAGATCCACCATACTTGCTCCGGACACTGCGAGAGGGCTGTATAAGCAATGATCACACGCACGGCACAGCGGACACAATAGGAACCGCGGTGTTGGCCGTCGAATGGCGCTAGCTGCGCAGCATTTGTGCACCGCCGCCGTCAGTGTCAGCCAGTTTGCCGTGGCATACGGAGCTCCATCGCAGTCTTTAACACTGGTAGCATGCCGCGACAGCGTGGACGTGAACCGTATGTGCAGTTGACGGACTTTGAGCGAGGGCGTATAGTGGGCATGCGGGAGGCCGGGTGGACGTACCGCCGAATTGCTCAACACGTGGGGCGTGAGGTCTCCACAGTACATCGATGTTGTCGCCAGTGGTCGGTGGAAGGTGCACGTGCCCGTCGACCTGGGACCGGACCGCAGCTACGCACGGATGCACGCCAAGACCGTAGGATCCTACGCAGTGCCGTAGGGGACCGCACCGCCACTTCCCAGCAAATTAGGGACACTGTTGCTCCTGGGGTATCGGCGAGGACCGTTCGCAACCGTCTCCATGAAGCTGGGCTACGGTCCCGCACACCGTTAGGCCGTCTTCCGCTCACGCCTCAACATCGTGCAGCCCGCCTCCAGTGGTGTCGCGACAGGCGTGAATGGAGGGACGAATGGAGACGTGTCGTCTTCAGCGATGAGAGTCGCTTCTGCCTTGGTGCCAATGATGGTCGTATGCGTGTTTGGCGCCGTGCAGGTGAGCGCCACAATCAGGACTGCATACGACCGAGGCACACAGGGCCAACACCCGGCATCATGGTGTGGGGAGCGATCTCCTACACTGGCCGTACACCACTGGTGATCGTCGAGGGGACACTGAATAGTGCACGGTACATCCAAACCGTCATCGAACCCATCGTTCTACCATTCCTAGACCGGCAAGGGAACTTGCTGTTCCAACAGGACAATGCACGTCCGCATGTATCCCGTGTCACCCAACGTGCTCTAGAAGGTGTAAGTCAACTACCCTGGCCAGCAAGATCTCCGGATCTGTCCCCCATTGAGCATGTTTGGGACTGGATGAAGCGTCGTCTCACGCGGTCTGCACGTCCAGCACGAACGCTGGTCCAACTGAGGCGCCAGGTGGAAATGGCATGGCAAGCCGTTCCACAGGACTACATCCAGCATCTCTACGATCGTCTCCATGGGAGAATAGCAGCCTGCATTGCTGCGAAAGGTGGATATACACTGTACTAGTGCCGACATTGTGCATGCTCTGTTGCCTGTGTCTATGTGCCTGTGGTTCTGTCAGTGTGATCATGTGATGTATCTGACCCCAGGAATGTGTCAATAAAGTTTCCCCTTCCTGGGACAATGAATTCACGGTGTTCTTATTTCAATTTCCAGGAGTGTAGTTCCTTTGACTGTTCAGTGATACGCAACGATAGAAGGGAGCCATATACAGGTGTTATTATTAACATGCGAGGTACTTATTTAAGGCGGCGAGGAACTCTCGTTATGCTGAGAAACCCTGTGGCTCTGTGTGGGACTGCATTGAGCTGGCGCTGTGGAGCGTGAATTGTGCAGGCTCAGGGCCCTTAGGTGATGAAACTTACGTTACTGTCTTGACATTTGTTGTGTTTTTAATTAATCGAGCTGTCGTATTTGAATAGTATTTCAGAACAGTAGCGTATTTTATTGCCTCCTCGGAGGTTTCCATTTAAGACTTGTTTCCAGTTGCCAAGGTTGCCTTGGGTATTGTAGAAGTTATTTTATCATTACCAGCTATGTTATTCTTTTGTAATTTGTTTGATAAGTTTATTATTGCAGGTTTAATTTGTGTGATTAGTTTTATTAAACTTATTACTGGATTATGATTCTTTCCTTGCACTCTCAAATATAGCACTTACTGGTTTTAAGATAGGCTGCAAGGTCTCATTAGGTATATGTACTAACTTTTTTGCGTGAGGTAAAAATTTAGTTAAGTATACTGTGGTATCAATAGCAGTTCTTTTAAGGACGAATTAAATTTCCATTTCTGGTTTTCTTTAATTGCCGCAGTGGGCGTCAGCTTCTGTTCTAAATTGTCGACACGGCTGTGGTAGTGATTTATCGTGATAGCTTCGGGCTTGCCGGGGGAGTACATTGGAGCTTGTGCCGCGTCCGATCCTCCAAACCAGCACGCTGAAACAGCCTTCCTGCAACTGGAACAACGAGGGTCACCCACCGGCCAGTCATCCTTTAGGGCTTCGTCAGTTCTGTCTGAGATCTAATTTAATAAATCTGAATCAAAATAATCTCGCCAGAGTTAATATCAACGCATTATAACATGGCAACAAGTTCCATAAGATCCGATGATGGCAGCATACGAGTGAGGAAATCAGTCATCTTGGAACACTAAAAGAGTCTACACTGCGATCGAGGTGTACGAAGTGCGTTCATTTGCAACCATACTGGTAGCCCCACAGCATAGCATTCGTAACCTCCACTGCCATCATTCGATCATATCCTGATTCACCCATCTTCTACGGTAAGTCGTGTGCCACTGGGGCTTCGGCCAGGGGTGCTCTCATGTCCCTACATTTCTCCGGAAACCGCCTGAACTTTCCAGTTTCCACCAGTGTTTCATTCATCTATAAATAATTGGTATCAACATTACCAAGAACTGACGCAAAAATAAAAAAAATTGCTTTGCATAAGTTGGAAACGACGGCCAACACTGGAATGACTTGCAACAGACCACTATCCTTATCCATTACATACTGCAGTGCTCCACAGCGGCTGCAGAGGTGGAACAAAGGGCTGAAGAAAGATAAAAGAAGTTTTCGCATATATTCCCTTTACGTACTAATGTATTTACGACAGAAACCTTTTAGAAGTACCGTACCCTTCACGATAGTTACAAGAAATATGTTTGGTTTGATGTGCTGTTATCTTCGGGAATACGCCCCCGAGGGAATTAGTTCCGTTAACGGGAGGCTCTTTAAGCAGCTTAGCGAGCCGCAGCCGGCGTGCTTCTGCTCGCTGCTGCAGCAGCACGTAAATGGCGCAGCTTCCAGAGAACGGCTATCCGCTGGCCTGGAGCTACGCTGTTAATTCGGCCGGCTTATCGCCGTGGAACGTGCCAGCCTACGGCCGGCGCTGCCCTGCCACGCCACGCCACGCCTTGCTACCTGGCGCGTGACCGTAGAGCCCGCCGTGGTCTCCAAACTCCGCCCTCAGTACTACCCATTCAGCGCTTCCCTTCGTCTACGTGCTTCTCTGTGTAATTCACTACAGAACAGCACTGTCTGACCTGAAACATAAACCTAAAGCAACGGGTCTCACTCAGCTCGTTGCTATAACACGTTAGCGTTATTTATGGTTAAGGGTACTTACTATGTCCATTTTATACAACTAAAAGTGCCTCGTAAAATACTTAATGCACCTTAAAGTACACTACTGGCCACTAAAATTGCTACACGACGAAGATGACGTGCTACGGACGCGAAATTTAACCGACAGGAAGAAGATCCTGTGGTACGCAAATGATTAGCTTTTCAGAGCGACACCTACAACGTGCTGACACGAGGAAAGTTTCCAACCGATTTCTCATACACAAACAGCAGTTGACCGGCGTTTCCTGGTGACACGTTGTTGTGATGCCTCGTGTAAGGAGGAGAAATGCGTACCATCACGTTTCCGACTTTGATAAAGGTCGCATTGTAGCCTATCGCGAATACGGTTTATCGTATCGTGACATTGCTGCTCCCGTTGGTTGAGATCCAATGACTGTTAGCAGAATATGGAATCGGTGGGTTCAGGAGGGTAATACGGAACGCCGTGCTGCATCCTAACGGCCTCCTATTACTAGCAGTCGAGATGACAGGCATCTTATCCGCATGGCTGTAACGGATCGTGCAGCCACGTCTCGATCCCTGAGTAAACAGATCGGGACTTTTGCGAGACAACAACGATCTGCACGAACAGTTCGACGACGTTTGCAGCAGCATGGACTATCACCTCGGAGACCATGGCTGCGGTTACCCTTGACGCTGCATCACAGACAGGAGCGCCTGCGATAGTGTACTCAACGACGAACCTGGGTGCACGAATGTCAAAACGTCATTTTTTCGGTCGAATCCAGGTTCTGTTAACAGCATCATGATTGTCGCATCAGTGTTTGTCTACATCTCGGTAAATGCACATTGGAAACGTGTATTCGTCATCGCCATACTGGCGTATCACGCGGCGTGATGGTATTGGGTGTCATTGGTTATACGTCTCGGTCACCTCTTGTTCGCATTCACGGCACTTTGAACAGTGGACGTTACATTTCAAATCTGTTACGACCCGTGGCTCTACCCTTCATTCGATTCCTGCATAACCCTACATTTCAGCAGGATAATGCACGACCGCATGTTGCAGGTCCTACACGGGCCTTTCTGGATACAGAAAATGTTCGACTGCTGCCCTGGCCAGCACATTCTCCAGATCTCTCACCAATTGAAAACGTCTGGTCAATGGTGGCCGAGCAAGTGGCTCGTCACAATACGCCAGTCACTACTCTAGATGAACTGTGGTATCATGTTGAAGCTGCATGGGCAGCTGTACCTGTACACGCCATCCAAGCTCTGTTTGACTCAATGCCCAGGCGTATCAAGGCTGTTATTACGGCCAGATGTGATTGTTCTGGGTACGGATTTGTCAGGATCTATGCACCCAAATTGCGTCAAAATATAATCACATGTCAGTTGCAGTATAATATATTTGTCCAATGAATACCCATTTATCATGTGCATTTCTTCTTGGTGCAGCAATTTAAATGGCCAGTACCGTAGAAAACACAATTTACTTCATCTACACCTGCAGCATATGATGCATGTTGGGTTGCATATCTTAAGGTACATCAAACGTTTTGCAGGCTTACTTTATTATTTGTTGTGCCCACTTCCATAATTATCGATTGAATAGGATGAGTCGTATGCCATTTTTGGCTGGGCTCCAGGGAAGGAAAGATAGTTTTCTAACATGTTTCCCTCCACCTGCCCTCCACCTGCCCCCCCCCCCCCCCCGCCCCCTTCCTGCCTCCCGGAAAAATACATCTGCCACTAAAATCTTTGGCATACCACAGCCGCTTAAAATTTAATAATAATGTCAATAACGTAGGTCTTAAAATAATTTTATATAATAGTAATAACTTGCTTACATTAACGCTTGGCAGAATGCTTGAGCATAAGCTACGACAATAATAATTTACATGATATAAAATCGAAATGTGCACTCATTGTTATCAGGATTTCACTGTAAGTAATACTACACAGCGGTGGACTAGGGTACATGTACCTGTGATGTAGCGGACGAGGCACAGTAGTTCAGCATTTCCGGTCAGAGGGCTGGTGGCCCCCGGTAAAAACCCAAAAAGGGACAAGAAACCCTAAGTGAACTATTCAACGGTGAACTTGAAATGGTGTCATGTGACGTCCGCCCAGACAAAATGCCGAGAACAATGGCGAACAAAATAAAAAACAAAAAAATAGCACTTGTACCATCTTTGACTTGCAACCAAAACGTTTTTGGTTCCGGGTTACAGCGCACCACTGCTTTAATTTTAAATAATCATCAGAAATGACGGTCGCAGGCTGTCGCTACAAGCTGTTATGGACTTGTCAAAGCGGTCGAGGAAGCAAACAGATGTTCAGGCACTCTCTTGCCCTTAGAGTGGGAAGCTGGGAGTAGGATTCCCTATGAAAAGAAAAACGGGGTACAGGGTGTGTTACTGAAACACTTGAGTGATACAGTTCTTCCCATCACAATCGACAGCAAACAACCACCAACATCAATAGTTCAGATATATACGCCGGCGTCGCAAACAGAAGATGAAAAGATAGAGAAAGCATATGAATATATTGAATGCCTAATTCAGTACATAAAGAGAGAGGAAAATCTGTTAGTCATGGGGGCTGGAATGAGACTGTAGCGGAAGGGCAGTAGAAATGGTTACGGGAGAATATGTTCTTGTTAATAGAACTGAGAGAGGAGAGTGAGTTCTAAAATAACAGCGAATACTCTGTTCAAGAAATCAAAAGAAGGACAGATACATTCGTAAAAGGCTTGGGAATTGGAAATTTGTGGGAAGATCCTATGGGACCAAACTGCTGAGGTCATAGGTCCCTAGGCTTACACACTACTTAATCTAACTTCAACTTACGTTAAGGACAACATACACACCCATGCCCGAGGGAAGACTCGAACCTACGGCGGGAGGGGCTACGCAATCCTTGACATGACGCATCAAACCACGCTGCCACTCCGGGCGACAAAAGACTAAGAGATTCGGGAAAATTACAGTTAGTTACATAGTTGACATTCCGAAATCAGATACTGCGTTGTAAGGCGTACCCAACTGCAGATGTAGACTCAAATCGGAATTTAGAAATGACAGAGAGTATCGTGAAGTTTAAGAGACCAGTCAGGAAAAATCATTCCGGAAAGAAGTAGTATACGGAAGTACAAAGGAATGATGAGATACGTTTGACGTTCTCTGAGGCTGTGGATACTACGATAATGAATACCTCAGTAGGCAGTTCAGTTGGAATAGATTGAAAACAGCAGTCAGAAACGTTGGAAAGAAAAACATGCATCCAGGAAGGGTAACTGCGAGAAAATGGGTACAGCTGAAATACTATATCGAAGAAGCAATGACTAAAATAAAATACAGGTTCAGGAGTAAAATTAAGATTCATTGGGAAAGGATATCAATCATACGATTCGCTGATGGCATTGCTATTCTCAGTGAAAATGGAGAAGAATTACAGAATCTGTTGAAAGGAACGAAAAGTCTAATGAGTGGAGAATTGGTTTGAGAGTATATCGAAGAAAGACGAAAGTAATGAGAAGTAGCAGAAACGAGAACACCAAGAACATTAACATCATAACTGGTGATCACGAAGTATACTTCATATCAGATTAAGGAATTCTGCTGCCTAGACAGCAAAATAACCAGTGACGGACAGGCACTAGCAAAAGGGACATTCCTGGCCCAGGGAAGTCTCCTAGTATGCTACATAGATCTTTATTTGAGGAAGAAATTTCTGAGAATGTCCGTTTGGACCATAATTTCTATTTATTTATTTATTTACACGTCAAGATTCGTAGGACGAAATTGAGGAGCAAATCTCCAAGGTCATGGAACATGTCAGTACATTGAATTACCACGTAAAAGTAATAACTGATAAAAATAAAATGTTTATGAACCCGAAAAAAGTCAAGCCCTAAGTTTAAGTAAACGCAGTCAACAATATAACAAAAATCAGCTTAACTTTTCAAGGAACTCCTTGACAGAATAGAACTACTGACCTATGAGGAAACTCTAAGTTTCGATTTGAAAGCTCGTGGATTACTGCTAAGAGTTTTGAACTCTATTGGTATCTTATTGAAAATGGATGCAGTAGTATACTGACAACCTTTCTGCATAAGATGTAAGGAAGTCAGATTCAGATGCAGGTTTGATTTCCGCCAAGTATTAACTGAATTAAAGCTGCTTATTCTTGGGAATAAACTAATATTGTTAACAAGAAATGACAATAAGGACTATATATATTGAGAGGCCAATGCCAAAATAATCAGAGTTGTGAACAGTGGTCGAAACGAGGTTCGTGAGCTTACACCACTTTTTGCCTATCGTTTCAGAATGGGAAGAGTGACCCCAAAATATAACATCATACAACATAAGCGAATGAAAATAAGCAAAATACACTAATTATCGTGTGGAACGATCACTCACTTCAGGTACTGTCGAATAGTAAAAATGGCATCATTAAGTCTTTGAACAAGATCTTGAGCGGGGCTTTCCGCGACAGTTTACTATCTATCTGAACACTAGAAATTTGAATTGTTCAGTTTCACTAATCATATGCCCATTCTATGAAAATAAAACGTCGGGTTTTGTTGACTTGTGTGTTATAAACTGTATAAACTGAGTCTTACTGTGATTTAGAGTTAGTTTATTTTGTACAAGCCATGAACTTATGTCATGAACTGCACTATTTGAAACAGAGCAAACGTTGCACACAACATCCTTTACTACCAAGCTAGTTTCATCAGCAAACTGATATATTTTAGAGTTACCCATAATACCAGAGGGCATATCATTTATGTAAATAAGGAACAGGAGTGTGCCCAACACTGAACACTGGGGCACCTCTCACTTGACAGCATCCCACTCAGACTCCACATCACAGTCAATCTCAACGCTGTGAATAATGACTTTTTGCTGTCAGTTGCTAAAATAAGAGGTGAATCAATTGTGAGCTACTCCCCATATTCCATAACGGCCCAACTTCTGGAGCAATATTTTGTGATCAACACAATCAAACGTATTAGTTAAATCACAAAATCTACCTAGCTTTCGAAACCTTTTGCTTAACCCATCCAGTACATCACAGGGAAAAGAGCATATAGCATTTTCAGTTGTTAAACGACTTCTAAAGCCGAACTGCACATCAGACAGCAAATCGTGTGATATAAAATGATCAATTATCCTTACATACACAGCCTTTTTAATAACTTTAGCAACGTAATGGCATAGAAATAGGTCTAAAATTGTCTACATTATCCCTTTCTCTCTTTCTATAAAGCGGTTTTACTACTGAACACTTTAATCGTTCAGGAAACTGACCATTCCTAAAGGAGAAATTACAAATATCGCTAAATACAGGGCTAACATGTGCAGAACAGTACTTTAATAGTCTGATAGGCACTCAATCATAACCATGAGTGTCCTTAGTCTCCAGTGATTTAATTAATGACTCAATCTCCCCCTTGTCTGTCACAGAGCAGTATTTCAGACATCAATCTCGTAAAGGAATTTGCCGGGAGTGTTGTATGATTCCACGTAGAACCTAAATTTTTATTTAATTCTCCAGCAATGCTCAGAAAATGGTTATTAAACACTGCACAAATATCTGATTTATCACTAACAGAAATATGTTTACTACGAACTGACTTTATACCGTTAACTTTGTGCTGTGTACCAAACACTTCCTACACAATAGAACACATGGTTGTAATTTTATCCTGTGAATTAGCTATTCTACTTGCGTTCCACATACCATTTGCCTTCATAATAACATTTTTAAGCACCTTATAGTATTGCTTGTAATAGGCTACTGTAACTTGATTGTGACTACTTTTAACATCAGATATAATTTCCGCTTTTTTCTGCATGATATCCTTATCCCACTAGTCAACCACCTGGGCTGCCTTTAACTGCTAGTACCACGTTCAGAGCATTGTAATGGGAAAGAACTCTCAAACAGCATGAGAAAATTGTTAAGGAAAACATTATATTTGTCATATATGTTATCTTCACTATAACGTCCTGCCACTGTTCTTCCTTGATCAGGTTTAAAAAACTCCCTCTTGTTGTTGGATTATCTTTCCCACACAGCTTGTTATTATATGTGATATTTGTTTGAGTATAAAAGCCATTTAATGTTAAAATCTGTGCATCATGGTCTGAAAGGCCATTCACCCCCCCCCCCCCCCCCATGAACCATGGACCTTGCCGTTGGTGGGAAGGCTTGCGTGCCTCAGCGATACAGATAGCCGTACCGTAGGTGCAACCACAATGGAGGGGTATCTGTTGAGAGGCCATACAAACGTGTGGTTCCTGAAGAGGGGCAGCAGCCTTTTCAGTAGTTGCAAGGGCAGCAGTCTGGATGATTGACTGATCTGGCCTTGTAACAATAACCAAAACGGCCTTGCTGTGCTGGTACTGCGAACGGCTGAAAGCAAGGGGAAGCTACAGCCGTAACTTTTCCCGAGGGCATGCAGCTTTACTGTATGATTACATGATGATGGCGCCCTCTTGGGTAAAATATTCCGGAGGTAAAATAGTCCCCCCTTCGGATCTCCGGGCGGGGACTACTCAAGAGGATGTTATTATCAGGAGAAAGAAAACTGGCGTTCTACGGATCGGAGCGTGGAATGTCAGATCCCTTAATCGGGCAGGTAGGTTAGAAAATTTAAAAAGGGAAATGGATAGGTTGAAGTTAGATATAGTGGGAATTAGTGAAGTTCGGTGGCAGGAGGAACAAGACTTCTGGTCAGGTGACTACAGGGTTATAAACACAAAATCAAATAGGGGTAATGCAGGAGTAGGTTTAATAATGAATAGCAAAATAGGAATGCGGGTAAGCTACTACAAACAGCATAGTGAACGCATTATTGTGGCCAAGATAGATACGAAGCCCACACCTACTACAGTAGTACAAGTTTATATGCCAACTAGCTCTGCAGATGACGAAGAAATTGAAGAAATGTATGATGAAATAAAAGAAATTATTCAGGTTGTCAAGGGAGACGAAAATTTAATAGTCATGGGAGACTGGAATTCGAGTGTAGGAAAAGGGAGAGAAGGAAACATAGTAGGTGAATATGGATTGGGGGACTGAAATGAAAGAGGAAGCCGCCTTGTAGAATTTTGCACAGAGCACAACATAATCATAACTAACACTTGGTTTAAGAATCATGAAAGAAGGTTGTATACATGGAAGAACCCTGGAGTAACTAAAAGGTATCAGATAGATTATATAATGGTAAGACAGAGATTTAGGAACCAGGTTTTAAATTGTAAGACATTTCCAGGGGCAGATGTGGACTCTGACCACAATCTATTGGTTATGACCTGTAGATTAAAACTGAAGAAACTGCAAAAAGGTGGGAATTTAAGGAGATGGGACATGGATAAACTGAAAGAACCAGAGGTTGTACAGAGATTCAGGGAGAGCATAAGGGAGCAATTGACAGGAATGGGGGAAATAAATACAGTAGAAGAAGAATGGGTCGCTTTGAGGGATGAAGTAGTGAAGGCAGCAGAGGATCAAGTAGGTAAAAAGACGAGGGCTAGTAGAAATCCTTGGGTCACAGAAGAAATACTGAATTTAATTGATGAAAGGAGAAAATATAAAAATGCAGTAAGTGAAACAGGCAAAAAGGAATACAAACGTCTCAAAAATGAGATCGACAGGAAGTGCAAAATGGCTAAGCAGGGATGGCTAGAGGACAAATGTAAGGATGTAGAGGCTTATCTCACTAGGGGTAAGATAGATACCGCCTACAGGAAAATTAAAGAGACCTTTGGAGATAAGAGAACGACTTGTATGAATATCAAGAGCTCAGATGGAAACCCAGTTCTAAGCAAAGAAGGGAAAGCAGAAAGGTGGAAGGAGTATATAGAGGGTCTATACAAGGGCGATGTACTTGAGGACAATATTATGGAAATGGAAGAGGATGTAGATGAAGATGAAATGGGAGATATGATACTGCGTGAAGAGTTTGACAGAGCACTGAAAGACCTGAGTCGAAACAAGGCCCCCGGAGTAGACAATATTCCATAGGAACTACTGACGGCCGTGGGAGAGCCAGTCCTGACAAAACTCTACCATCTGGTGAGCAAGATGTATGAAGCAGGCGAAATACCCTCCGACTTCAAGAAGAATATAATAATTCCAATCCCAAAGAAAGCAGGTGTTGACAGATGTGAAAATTACCGAACTATCAGCTTAATAAGTCACAGCTGCAAAATACTAACACGAATTCTTTACAGACGAATGGAAAAACTAGTAGAAGCCAACCTCGGGGAAGATCAGTTTGGATTCCGTAGAAACACTGGAACACGTGAGGCAATACTGACCTTACGACTTATCTTAGAAGAAAGATTAAGGAAAGGCAAACCTACGTTTCTAGCATTTGTAGACTTAGAGAAAGCTTTTGACAATGTTGACTGGAATACTCTCTTTCAAATTCTAAAGGTGGCAGGGGTAAAATACAGGGAGCGAAAGGCTATTTACAATTTGTACAGAAACCAGATGGCAGTTATAAGAGTCGAGGGACATGAAAGGGAAGCAGTGGTTGGGAAGGGAGTAAGACAGGGTTGTAGCCTCTCCCCGATGTTGTTCAATCTGTATATTGAGCAAGCAGTAAAGGAAACAAAAGAAAAATTAGGAGTAGGTATTAAAATTCATGGAGAAGAAATAAAAACTTTGAGGTTCGCCGATGACATTGTAATTCTGTCAGAGACAGCAAAGGACTTGGAAGAGCAGTTGAATGGAATGGACAGTGTCTTGAAAGGAGGATATAAGATGAACATCAACAAAAGCAAAACAAGGATAATGGAATGTAGTCTAATTAAGTCGGGTGATGCTGAGGGAATTAGATTAGGAAATGAGGCACTTAAAGTAGTAAAGGAGTTTTGCTATTTGGGGAGCAAAATAACTGATGATGGTCGAAGTAGAGAGGATATAAAATGTAGGCTGGCAATGGCAAGGAAAGCGTTTCTGAATAAGAGAAGTTTGTTAACATCCAGTATTGATTTAAGTGTCAGGAAGTCATTTCTGAAAGTATTCGTATGGAGTGTAGCCATGTATGGAAGTGAAACATGGACGATAAATAGTTTGGACAAGAAGAGAATAGAAGCTTTCGAAATGTGGTGCTACAGAAGAATGCTGAAGGTTAGATGGGTAGATCACATAACTAATGAGGAAGTATTGAATAGGATTGGGGAGAAGAGAAGTTTGTGGCACAACTTGACCAGAAGAAGGGATCTGTTGGTAGGACATGTTCTGAGGCATCAAGGGATCACCAATTTAGTATTGGAGGGCAGCGTGGAGGGTAAAAATCGTAGAGGGAGACCAAGAGATGAATACACTAAGAAGATTCAGAAGGATGTAGGTTGCAGTAGGTACTGGGAGATGAAAAAGCTTGCACAGGATAGAGTAGCATGGAGAGCTGCATCAAACCAGTCTCAGGACTGAAGACCACAACAACAACAACAACTTACAGAATGCCAATCGACTAATGAAGCATGTATAAAAATATTGTCTGTAGCTGTGCTACTGTACCCCTGCACCGTAGATGGAAAAAACCCAGTCTGTATCAGATCACAAGAATTTAGGAGATTTACCAACATCCATTTTCTTGCACCATCATATACAAAATTGATACTGAAGTCACCACATATACCTAAGTTCTGATACTTCCTATAAAGTGAATTAAGAACCCTCTCTACCTTGAGGTGAAATGCTCTGAAGTCAGAGTTAGGGGACCTATAAACAACAACAATTGGAAGTTTACTTTCGTTACATTCAACTGCCTCTGCACAACATTCATATATCTGTTCAGTGCAGTGCCATGATACGTCTATGGACTCAAATGGAATACTGTTTTTTACGTATGTAGCCAATCCCCCACCCCACATGGAATTCCTTGAAAAGCAGCCAGCTAATCTGTATACTGGTAAAGAAAGATTCTGAATTTTCAAATTATGTAAGCGGTGCTCCGGCATACCAATAATATCAGAGTCAACATCTATGAGCAGTTCACTAACTTTATCTCAAATAACTCGCATATTTTGATGAAATATGCTAATTTCTTCTCTACTTGGAAACATGACGTCCTCTGAAGGTGAGCCCTTAGTTAGAGGGACTTTTTTATGCACCTATACCTATCAGGTGACTTCAATCTAGAAAGGTGCAGCTCTAACACCAACTACTACAGGAATTTTTCCATGAGTGATCCTACCACCACCCACTACACTGTCACCTATAAGCTTTGCTATCCTCCCTTTCCCGTATCTATTGAGTTGCAGGCCATGCCTGGTGAAACCTGATAAACTTGCACCACCAAAATGTGACCCATGCCCTCTGGTATCAGTGCCTTCTCCAGCCCCATGATAACGCGCCTAACAGCCACATTAAGATGAGGACGATCATGACGCTGAAACAGTTGCACGAAATGCACCTTAGTGCCAAAAGTTTGCGAATCTATCTTTACCAGGTCACATCTACATGATATTCCCCGTCCCTATCAAGACTATTCCCTGCTCCACACACTGTCACTACCTTATCCTCTTCGTAAAATTCCTACATAGCTCCCCTATGCTGTCAGTCACCTAAGCCAACTCTTCCCAGGCTTCACAGTGGTGGTGACCTGGTACTCATTCACCCACTTCCTGCAACTGCTGGCCCACTCCTCTATCGTGCAGTAGAAACTTCTTCCTTCTGTTAGACTTCTCAACTAACCTGGGCATCCTAACGGCTGAGAATTGCTGCATGTTCCCTACATCTACAGCGACAAGACACTCTTCTCCACTCAACTCTGACAGTTGGCCAAATGTATTGCATATACGCAAAGTATTACTGCCTGAATACCTACTCCTCCTAGCCGCCTTCTTGCCAACAGCCAGTTACCATTCCCCAGCACCCTTCACCCTCCTCAACCTATCTAGTTCCTCCATTGCGTGTTGTAATTGCACCTGAAGGGCACAGATCTTACGCTCCTGCTCCGGTATCAACTTATTTCTACTAAAGACTCCGCATTCCCAGGTAAGGATCTCGCTAGAATTCCCACTGGCTTTCCCACTGCATCCCCCCCCCCCCCCCCCCATGAAAATGCTTTGAACAAATCCCACTTCTTACAAACCTACGACAGATCCCACACGTCTCACTCGTGGTAAAATTTTACAGTTACTGAAAAATAGTATACGTCTACATTACCTAAGATATTACATCAATAGAACTAACAATAATGGTCTCGAAATTCTCTGTTTACTAAGAAAGCAACTACTTGTATTAATACTACTAAACCACAACTAATACAGAAACCAACAAAACTTCACAAAACTATTAGCTAAAACCAAAAATCCAAGCGGCCACTGGAACATCAACGAAGGTGAAACAGTGAATGAAAATTTTACTGAAATATTTCACTACAAACAATAAGAAACGTCAGCTGAAAACTAAAGCACGAAATTTACTAAACGACTTCAACGCACAGAAAACTCTAAAAAGCACAGCGAGAGAAAGTTTCGTTGGTAAATCGTTATTTCACCATAAACAGCACGAAACACCGCTGAAAACTATTAAATTTAATAGCTGTATAACAGTGGACAAATAACTGTGTCAGTACTTAGCTTTATAACCACTAGAGCTGCCACTGCTTTCTGCACTGTTTCGAAACTGCAATTTTTATTTTTGCTGAAGGATTCAGAATTGTAATGCAAATATGGCAGTGGATAATGTAACTACGTTGATGTGTGAGAAACAGCTGGCTGTAATCGCGTTTCGAATTTGAAGAGTCGATCCACATGTGAAGTATTTTCTACTTCTGCATGACTATGCCAGACCACAGACGAGAGCTGTGGCGTCTGCAAGAATCAAACACCTTGGATTTACTCTCACTGATACCCTCCATACGGGATTGACTGGGATTCGTGTGGGAGGAGATGGGTAGTGAGAGAGGCTGCAAGGTAACGTGGACAGAGATATGGGTGAAAGGATGGACAGAGTGACATGGGCGAGGGGTTACGGTCAAACAGCTGCATATGAGATAAACAAAGAGAGAGGAAGGAGAATATTGGCAAAGAAAAATGTATAAGGAGGACATGCAGCAATAATATTTAACAGGTGGGAAAGAAAGAGGTGAGGAGAAAACTGGGAGCTGTAGGAGGAGAATGATATGTAGAGAGGAATTAGATGAGCAAGCTGCAGTCAGAGGAAGGGGCTGAAGGATATGAATAAAGATATTGCAGAGGAGGAGATGGACAAACGGAGCAGGAGGTGCAGGTCAAAGGAAGTGGGATAAGTAGATGAACAGATAGATGGCAGACGATGAGGTGGGTGGAACATTGAGGGAGGGAGAGGCTGACATGGAGAGGGGAGGAATAGATGTGTACATTGTATGTGTCAAATAGAGATGCAAGTGACTAGCCAATACTATACACACACAAACACACACACACACACATATTGCAGTTGAATTGGGAACTTTATTCCTTAATTATTCATGTGTGTATATGTGTATGTGCATAGTTATCTTGTTCTGAAGAATATATGAGCCAGCCTGTTGCTTGATGCACAGCTTCACCAGCATACATAAAAGGCACATATACTGCTCACACATCCCCCTCCCTCTCTTTCTGTCCAACTCAACCTGCTCCCTCACACTTTCCTTCTCCTGATTCACTCACCACACCGTCCATCTCCTTCTCCCCCTATCTCTATCCATGCTCTATTCTTTCTTTGTCCATCTTTTTCTCTTCCTCTCTGTATCCATCTTCTCTTTCCCTCTACCCATCTCCTCCTCCTCCCCTTCTCTACCTCTCATTCCCCCTCCCTCAGCCCATGTCCCAGCCCTCCTCTCACACTGTCAACCTTCTTCTTCTCTTATCTATTTCCACCTCCTCCTCCTCCTCTATCTCCCCATTCCTTTCTTCTTTTTCCATCTTTCACCTGCCTTCTGCCTCTGCGCCTTCTCCCCCACTGCCTGACCATCACTCCTCCATACATCGCCTCTTCATCCTCTTTCTATCACCTTTTCCCCTTTGATAATCTCCTCCTCCCGTCTTTCTATCTCCCCAATCTGTCTGTCTGTCTCCTATCTCCTCCAGCTGTCCCTGACCACATCCTGTAAAGGAAGAATTTGTATTAAATCTAGATACAGGATGGGAAAAATATGATGAAGCTGTTCTTGTAATTCCATAGCGAAGTGTTAGTGTAGTGCAAGGTACAGAATTTTTGGGAAGCCAGGGGGAAGCATTTGTTGTAGAGATGAAACACTTGGACTAAATGCTGTAAGTGGCAGGAAGAAAGAGAAGTTTAATATGACACTCACTTGAGGTACTTTTGTCGATCGTTTTGAGTGGCTCAATGTGAGGTGTTTGAATAAGAACCTGATGAGATAAAAAAATTGACGATTACAGAAGTAATGGGATAAACAGGTGTGATGTGTAAAGAGTGGATTAGCTGTTAATTCCCAGATGAATTTAAACTGTATCGTTTAGTTATTTTTGTGTGCATATATATCTTATTCTGAAGCATATATGAAGCAGCGAGTTGGGAGAAGCCAAATACATTAGATATGGTTTAGATTAGCTAACATTCGTTGCAACAATATTCTAAGTCAGTTTAGAATGTATAAAGAGTCTGCTGACGAAAATACTCATGAAATGGAAGATGCTATATTTCATTCGAGCGCTATGTAATAATCTGTGCGAATACTTGCTGAAATTTTGAACAGTACACATGTGCACATTAGTATGGTTACTGTCTCATACTGATGCTAGTGAGAAGCTATTAGTTAGTACAGAATGTTAAATAAAATGGAGATATCAGAAATGTGACACAGTTATGGTAGTACATCACAGTCAGTGATATAATAATTTGGATGTTATATATTACGTGAGTGACTTTTCTTGTGCTCATGTTTATTGCGTTTTATTGGCCGTATTCTTGGGGATAGTACCTAGGTGAATGTTACATTCGGGAATGAGAAAATATGATTATGTATTATAGTGTATAAAGTGTATTTGATTATTGTTGAAGCTGTTTGCCAAAGAGGAATAAGTTGAGAAGATCGTAATAAGATGGAAATTCATTTATACACTATAGTAAAAGTAATTTGTTCACAAACTGGTTACTTACGCTGTTAAAAAATAGTAGCCATTTTTGCGAAACCGTGTAACTGTCTCCCATTGTGAACCACATGTTTGAAATTTGACTCGAAAATGCCTTCAACCTTTCTCTGCAATGGTGCAAAAGAGTGGCGCCCTGCTGTGTCACTCCCGGGCTCGGCGACACTTCAAACAGCAAGGTGTAGAAACATGTTAAAAAGAAAAAGGGCTACACTTCAGACATTCCCGTGAGATGTAATGTGCGTTAATGACGTCATGTTGGCAACAAATTTCACCACAATTCCGCCCAGGACCGTCGTGGACGTGTCAAACAGTTGGATGGGCGTCACATCTCCCTTTCCCCACATTTCACCCCTTCTTTTGACGACTTTGCGTTGGATGTCAGAACCGTGGCACCCAGTGTTGGAATCGCGTTTTTGTTATGGGTGGCAGGGGAAAACATTTCAGACGCACTGGAGCTCAGAATCAACACGCAAAGCCCTCAGTAGGCGGTACAGAGGGCGTCAGTGAAACCACCCTTCCCTTGGGGCGTTGATTCCCACACACTTCGTGGTCGAAAACGACAGTTCACAGTGCGACGAGCAACAGCACGATTTTCTTTAGAAGGTTCGACGCTGCTGATACTCCCCAGACAATTTAGCCTTTTCCTGACATCGTGGGTCTGCAACACCATTGAACATTGCCTGACACCTTCAGAGTTAACCCGTGGTGCTGACTGTATAAAATGACTGAGAATGTAGTAAAATTTACTAACAACATTTATTTTTTAAAGGAGAAACAGACAAATTATAGTCATTGATTGAGTATAGTAAGCAACTATCAGCTGGATTAAGAGAACAATGGGCAAGGATCCTGGGTGGCAGAAGTGAATGAAGTAATCTGGCCCTATAAATGTGAATAACGGAATCTGGACTGATCTGACGCTGAGTAGACTTTGTTTGATAATCTACAGAATATATAGGTGCAGCGGAATGGAAGTGGTGATTGAGATCTGTACGCCCTGAGAAGGCCGGAGCAGCAGTGTATCACCCTGTTTGCTTCGCGCAGCGATGTAACTTGCAGCTGCCGAGATGTGTGGCGGAAGCGAGGGGTAAGGCGGCACCTGTGAATCGATCGCGGCCACGAAAGAAATGCAAAATCTCACGGTCTAGCGATCAGCAGACGGATCGCAATTTACTCTCTGCCAGAGCCCTGAAATCATGGTAGATTTCAGTGTGTGACACATCTGTTTGCTGATCGTACCAAGGAGCAATTTGGCTCACTTATACCACATAGCTCACAAGGATACCAAGCTTCAAGAATGGTAGATCAAAAATCAATAAGTGTCCCCTTGGCAAACGAGAAGTCCGACACTTGTTCTTACTGTACTGTCGGTATAGTAACAACTTCACCATAGGCTCTCCAGTCTAACTACTTGCAAGTGAAGTCATCTCAGGTCTCAAGTACCAACCACACATGCCAGAGCTTCAACCAGAAGTTCACTTCCAGACCAAAGTCCAGAACCTGAGTTCCTTAAACCTCTCCAGATAAAGAAATACCGTTTTCTCGCAAAGAGCAAGAACGACACTGCCTTCACCCAATATTTAGCCAATCATAGGGATTTAGAGACGCTAAATCTCCCCTCCTACACGACAGCACCAACTCATGCCAAACTAGCACAAGAATTAATAATCCTGCGTCTCTAAAAAGAAAAAGAAACCACCAATTACTGGCTTTTTTAAGTTTTCGCGGAGGGACAAAATGTTTTTCTCCAAAGTCGCGTCGCTTCCCGCAGCAACAAGTGAACAGATACAATCTCTACCTTGGAGCATATTAGTCCTAGCTATGAGGTGTAATAAAGATTCTATCTCTAAATGTTTCGCAGACGCCATAGTTTGTTATACAACTGAGGCGGTCGATGGAAGTGGGTTACAGGCCTGTTTGCAGTTTCAGCCAATACGAAAACTTGTGAATTTTTATTATGTGTGGCTCTGCAGATAATGCCTAGTTTATGACACCACTGTGTAGATGAATCCCTTCAGTCAATCGCCCCCAGCCCAGCCTTCGGCTGGCGGCAGTTCAGGTATAGCGGCAATGTCCTGCTGGAGACCTGTCTTGACTAGGGGCTGCTCTGTCTGCCCTGTACGGGTGTGGGTCTGTCCGGTAACATTTACCGAGCGATGGGCTCGCCGCCAATTGCTTTCAACTTCCAACATGCCATTTCTATGAACTAATAACTATAAAAATATCTCATACTTTTAGCACCCTACCAGGGTCCATCAACGTCTGCTGATGCCATTAACTTTCTAGAGTCTCGCTCAAGGTGCGTAAGGTTGTAACAAAATCTTTAATAATTTTCCATACACAAAAAATAGGCGAGAAAGTCATGTCTCCTTTCTCTACCTTTGGCATGTAGTGCAACATCAGTTTTTTGCTCTGATACGCAGGGAGGGACCACTAGGGACTACTCAAAAGAATTCCAAGACCAGTGACGTGATCCAAAGCAGCAAAGGATGTTTATGCATTTTCAGCCTCCATTCATGCATGGTGTGATCTTGGATAGATGCTACATACATACGTGTGAATAAAATAGTAAAGGGTTCCTCTAAGACTCCCCAGTTCTGCAACACCCTCACTGCCACCCTCGCATGTTTGTTGAGTGATGTACCTGTTAGATACTTCGATGCCCATGCAGTATAGTGGTGTCTCATGGCTGGGCCAGCGCCTCAGGGCAGGCAACCCATTTGACACCCCTTAGATGAGATTGCCTGCGCTTAGGTGCTAGGTCAGCCACATAGCACCACTTTGCTGAATGGGTGGCGAAGTATCTGACCGGTACGTTTTTATCGTGTTCAATAAAGTTTTGTGGTAGGAACTAAAGGTGTTGCAGGACAAAGGGGTCGGGAGGAGCTTTTAGAGAGACTATTTGCCGTTTTTCTCACATACGCGTCAGTGCTGTACCCCTACGGGGCTAGGGCAGAACAGTGCACAACACAAGTGGTTTGAAAAAGTATAAACAGCATTTGCAGCTATAGTTCATTTCCAATTTGG
The DNA here is from genome assembly GCF_021461395.2 of Schistocerca americana. NCBI lineage: Eukaryota > Metazoa > Arthropoda > Insecta > Orthoptera > Acrididae > Schistocerca > Schistocerca americana. The sequence continues at coordinate 222,679,887 of NC_060120.1, read as the reverse complement.
CCGAATCGTTTAGAATGGACTCTATCTGTTCCTCCCTGTATGTAAGAGCAAATGACTGAGGTCGTACTACACACCAAAGGCGTCTGATCGCCGTTCATCAGGTTGTAGATCTACAATGTTCTTCGAGTTACACTCATTCGTCCTGGAGTGTCAGCAGTATCGAATGTTGTCAACAACGTCGCACTGTTGCTCATCATATTGCGAACTGCCACAAAATATTTGGATTCGACACCCTAATGGTACGGGTGGTCTGATTGAAGCACTCTATGGCACCCCCTGAGAGATTTTCATGCCGATTCTGAGCGCATGTGTGTCTGAAATGTTTTCCTCAGCCACCTTTAGGAAAACAGGTAGATGTAGCGGTTTCGAACTCCAAAGCAGAGAGCCAAAAGAAGGCATGAAATGTGGGGAAGAGGAGGTGCGACGACCTTCTAATCATGTGACATGTCCACGATGGCGTTAGGCGGAATTGTGACAATATTTGGTGCCAATACGGCATCATTAACTCACGTTACCCTTTTTCTTATTTTCAGTGGTGTGTTTTACAATTGTGTGATGCGTTTGAAGTCAGAAGGAAGTGGGAAAGGATGGGGATATTAAATTAGTTTATTTGGTATTGTTCTTTATTATATTTTGTTTGGTGGTGGTTTTTCTTTATACAAGACAGAAATTATTTTAGTGCGTCAGTGCTATCAAAGCAACAGATGACATAACAGCTGCTTTTATAACTTTACTGTGATATTTTTACTCAGTATTGTTAACAGAGGATATTAAGTTAAAAGTAATTGTAGGAGACTAAGTTTGGTTCTTCTTATCTACTTGGTTTGTTTGTTTACAGGGATGCTTCATACAATCATGACATCTGGTTTATGGGTTATTACTAATTTATTATTGTTTAAAGGTGATTGCGACAGTAATTAATGATTTAGTTTGTGCCATACTTGCAGTCAGTTATGGGTTTGATAATTCCAATCGGCAGCGATTTAAGGGATTTGCAGCTCTCTGTTTGCAACGGGTACGCTGACACTGTTGAACTTAGAATCTTACACAGCACGATAATCTTGAGAAACCTATTCTCTCTAAGCTTCTTTAACATTATTTCTTTGTTTCATTCTAGAAGGAGAGGCTTTGTATGCGTGCTGTACGATTTCAGCAGCTTGGACTCTTTCATAATTCGAAGCCTCGGATTGCTGAAACAGAAGGGAAAAGTCTATCTTAGCATACTCTCATGTGAACACTATCGCTCTGTTTTTGTATGTCAGAATGCTCTCAAACGTTTCGTTTGCGATTATGACAAGTCTGCTTGGCAGACGGGGTACCATCGGTTCTCTGTTCAGATGCACGTATTGAACAGTGACTCATTGGGTTACTTCTTTCGTTCTTGCTAGCGACCTAATCATGTGGCTGGGAGAAGACACTGTAAGAGTGTTGACGCTTCAGCTAAACCCATGTAACGAGCGCAGGAGATGCCAGAGAAGATAACAAGAGGTGTAACCACAAAGTATATTGTGCAACAGAAAAATCATTAAATCTGCAATGAAATGAATCTTGTGTTTCGTAATGCGAAATCAATTCGTAAACAGTCAGTTTGTTGTTGTTGTTGTGGTCTTCAGTTCAGAGACTGGTTTGATGCAGCCCTCAATGCTACTCTATCCTACGCAGGATTCTTCATCTTCAAGTAACTACTGGAACCTACATCCTCCTGAATCTGTTTAGTGTATTCATCTCCTCGTTTTCCTCTACGATTTTAAATCCCCACGCCTCCCTCTAGTACTAAATTCGTGAGCCCTTCATGCCTCAGAGCGTGTCCGATCAACCGATCCCTTCTTCTGGTCAAGTTGTGCCACAAATTTCTCTTCTATCCAATTCCATTCAGTACCACCTCATTAATTACACGATCTACCCATCCAATCTTCAGCATTCTTCTGTAGCACCACGTTTCGAAAGCTTCTATTCTCTTCTTCTCTGAACTAGTTATCGTCCATGTTTCACTTCCATACACGGCTACACTCCATACAAATACTTTCAGAAAAGACTTTCTATCACTTAACTCTATATTCCAGGTTAACAAATTTCCCTTCTTCAGAAACGCTTTCCTTGCCGTTGCCAGTATACATTTTAAATCCTCTCTACTTCGACCATCATCAATTATTTTGCGCTCCAAATAGCAAAGTTCATGTATTACTTTTAAGTGTCTCATTTCCTAATCTAATTCCCTCAGCATGACCTGATTTAATTCGACTACATTCCGTTATCCTCTTTTTGCTTTTGTTGATGTTCATCTTATACCCTCCTTTCAAGGCACTGTCCATTCTGTTCATCTGCTCTCCTAGGTCCTTTGCTGTCTCTGACAGAATTACAATGTCATCGGCATACCTCAAAGTTTTTATTTCTTTTCCATAGATTTTAATTCTTACTCCAATTCTTTCTTTTGTTTCCTGTACTGCTTTCTCAGTATACAGATTGAATAACATCGGGGATAGGCTACAACCCTGTCCACTCCCTTCCCAACCACTGCTTTCCTTTCACGCCCCTAAACTTTTAAAACTGCCATCTTGTTTCTGTACAAATTGTAAAGCCATTCGATCCCTGTATTTGACTCTGCCTCTTTCAGAATTTGAAAGACAGTATTCCAGTCAACATTGTCAAGAGATTTCTCTAAGTCTACAAATGTTAGAAACGTAGGTTTGCCTTTCCGTAATCTATCTTCTAAGACATGTTACAGGGTTATTGCCTCAAGTGTTCCAACATTCCTACGGAATCCAAACTGATCCTCCATGAGGTCAACTTCTACCAGTTTTTCCATTCAAGAAATCGTGTTAATAATTTGCAGCCGTGACTTATTAAACTGGTAGTTTGGTAAATTTCACACCTGTCAACACATGCTTTCTTTGGGCTTCTCATTATTACATTCTTCTTGAAGTTTGAGGGTATTTCGCCTGTCTCATACATATTCCTCAACAGATGGTAGAGTTTTATCAGGGCTGGCTCTCCCAAGGCTGTCACTAGTTCTAATGGAATGTTGTCTACGCCTGGGGCCTTGTTTCGACTTAGGTCTTTCAGTGTTGTGTCAATTTCTTCACGCAGTATCATATCTCCCATTCCATCTTCATCTACGTCCTCTTTCCATTTCCATAATGTCGCCCCTCAAGTACATTGTCCTTGTTTAGACCCTCTATATCAAGCTCGTCCAAACTGTGCCCATGGGGCGCCAGCGCCCGCGATCGCCCGCGGCCAGCGCCCTGGGCGAATTCGTATGTGTCGCTTAGCTGGCCGTGTGGACCGCCCGCCGCGCCTCGCCATGCCGCTGTACGCGCGCTACGTACAGAAGACAGACCGCCGTGCCAGCAGCGGTCATAAGCGACACCAAACCGTTAGTCAACATACATAAGGCTACAGTGGATCGAGATGGATGGTCAACAGCAGTAGACAAAAACAAAGAGGAGCGGCGCGTCCGCACTATTTAAACCAGAGTGGGATATTAATTTCCTTTGTACTGCTGTCGAAAATCATGCCAAATGTTTAGTATGTCATCGGAACCTCATGTATTTAAAAAGTACTCGACTGAACGGCACTTTAATACATGTCACAAATATCAATTCGAAAATTTGTCGCAGGAGGAACGCCAGTCAAAGGTTGAAGAACTGAAAAAAAATTTCAAGGAGCAGTATAGTGAAGTAAACGTTTCCTATCATATGACTCTTCATTGTTTATAAAGATGATATATAAAACTATATTTTATAATCTGATATGTCACTTAGCAATGTGCCAGTTATCGAGTATCAGATTGTCAGCAGCAAGGAACATTTGTTTTCGGTTAATTTTTGTATTTGGGCTGCATTAAATCGCGTCGCACAGACGTAAGAGAAAGTTTCATGTGCGTTATTTTTTGCCACTTTCTGAAAAGCCGTCACAAACTCTGACTCGGACAGCAAAGTGTCATTAAGAGTCATTCTTTGTTTTTGTATATTTGTGTTTTTATGGATGGGAAAAAATATGTTGTAGTTTCATCTATGTTTTCAATTAATTAAAACGCAAATATTTCAATAGATAAAAATTTATTCTGCGACCACATTTCGCTGTCCTTGCTAGCATCTAAGGCCGCTTTTCAGAGGAACTGGGAGAAACCGCACCTAAAACCAGTCTTTTTTAGTTAGTTTTTTATTTTAATTTCAATGAATGAAACAATTAATTGTTAAAATGACGAAAGTGTTTTAGAAACAGGATTGTACAAAATTAATTGTATGTTCTTTTTTTGCCGTGGTAGGAGCAGGAAACACGTGGGCCCAGTTTGCAAGCAAGCTACAAATGCTCGCTGAGAATTGCGAAAGCAGGGAAACCCTTTGCGGCTGGGAATCTCATCATGGATTGCCTGGTCGACTCGGCGGATTGCATTTGTCCTGTAGACCACACGGAAAAATTTGAAAAAATAGCTCTTTGGCCTCAAAATGTTGCTCGCCGAGTCGAAGATATGGCCGTAGATTTGACGAGTCCGCGGACGTTGCCGACATATCTCAGCTCGTCATATTTATTCGAGGTGTCGACGACTATCTGCGTGTCACAGAAGAATTTATCGACCTTATACCATTAAAAGACACACCCACTGGTTTGGATATTTTTCCAGCCGTGGAAAACGTGTTAGAGTCAACGGGTTTAAAATGGGAACGCCTGACCAGTGTAACAACGGATGGAGCCCCTGCGCTACGAGGGATACGCACTGGATTCCTGCGTTACGTCAGGTCAAAAATGGCTGAAGTCGGCTGTTCCTTATTCGCGGCAGTCTGATACACCAGGAGGCACTTTGTGCGAAGATTGTCAACATAAAAAAATGTTAGGGATACAGTTCTTCGAGCGGTTAATTATCTTCTCTCGCATGGACTCACACATCGCCAATTTAAAGAATTTCTGATTGATATCGAAGCGGAATACCCGGACATCCCCTACCGCTCCGAAGTAAGATGGCTGAGCAGAGGAAAGGTGCTTCATCGGTTTTTCTCCTTGAGGGGTGAAATAAATACCTTTTTGGAAATGAAAGGACATCCAGGAGAATTACTTTGTGATCCTAAGTGGGTGGCGAATTTGGCTTTTTTGAGTGACTTTACGGGTCATTTAAGTACTTTGAACATTTCACTCCAAGGTGAAAATCACTGTGTTGTTGATTTAGGGCAGACGATTCAAGCATTTCAAAAAAAACCTTACTTTGTGCGAAAAACAGTTGCGCGAGAAGAATTGTGGACACTTTCCTGCAATAGACAGTGTTAAAGAAGGTGTGGATTTTTCGGATTATGTTCAAATCATTTGCGAATTACAAGAACAGTTTGGAAACAGATTTTTGGAGATAAGTGAGCTTCAACCGGCCTTAGATATATTTGTTCGCCCGTTTTCCCTTCGGGCAGAGGACGTCTCACAAGTGCTTCAACTAGAGCTGATTGACCTGCAGTGCTATATCCGTCTCAAGGACCGCTTTCTTATGTGTAAAACTTTGGATGACTTTTACAGCTGTCTTCCACGAGAGAAATATCCTCTTTTGCACAAGCAAGCGGCCAAAGTTCTCTCAGTCGTTGGTTCCACGTATATTTGTGAGCTCTTTTTCTCTCTTTTAAAGCTTGCTAAAACTAAGAACCGTTCATTACTTGGCGATAAAAATTTGACTAATTCTTTGAGGTTAGCAGTCTCACGGAATATTGTACCAAACCTAGACAAAACCATTTCCTCAGAAAATAAAAACGCGTAAAATGTTAATTGTCTTCTTTAACAATGTTAACTGTAAGAATTAAAGAGCTTTATAACCTTAGTTCTATTTTTAATAAGTTTTCAAACTTAGTCAGTTAAAATTATTACGTACAAAACAGCAAACTAAGGAACCAATTTCTAAACTCCGAAAAGGGATACAAAAAGCTGTAGCACAAAGTATAACAAAAAATATTTACTTGTAACTACTAACAGTAAGAATGAGACTCTGTATCCCTTACATAAATTTATTTCTAAAATAGAATACTTTTTTACGTTTTATCTGACCGCGGGATAGCCCAGCGCAGAGCAGTGCTGCGCGGTCTCACTCGTTCCGCAGATTTCTCTCTCTCTCTCTCTCTCTCTCTCTCTCTCTCTCTCTCTCTCCCCTATGCCGACACTAGCAACACACGGTCGCAGACGGGGCGCTGAACTACACTGCCTTGTGCCGGCGGGGCGCGGACGCGCCCGTCTGGCGCAGTTCTTGGATGAGCCTGCTCTATATACTCTTTCGACCTTTCTGCTTTCCCTTTTGTGCTCAGAACTGGTTTTCCATCTGAGATCTTGATAGTCTTACATGTGGTTATCTTTTCTCCAAAGATCTCTTTAATTTTTCTGTAGGCAGTATCTACCTTACCCCTAGTGATATATGCCTCTGCATCCTTACATTTGTCCTCTAACCATCCCTGCTTAGCCATTTTGCACTTTCTGTCGAACTCATTTCTGAGACATTTGTATTCCTTTTTGTCTACATTATTTACTGCATTTTTATATTTTCGCCTTTCATCAGTTAAGTTGAAAAGGAATTCTACTCGCCCTCGTCTTTTTACCTACTTCATCTCTCAAAGTTACCCATTCTTCTTCTGCCCTATTCTTGTCAATCGTTCCCTAATGCTCTCTCTGAAACTTTATAGAACCTCTGGTTCTTTCAGTTTATCCAGATCCCTTCCCCTTAAATTCCCACCTTTTCGCAGTTTCTTCAGTTTTAATCTACAGTTTGTAACCAGTAGATTGTGGTCAGAGAACACATCTGTTCCTGGAAATGTCTTACAATTTAAAATCTGATTCCTAAATCTCTGTCTTACCATTACATAATCTATCTGAAACCTTCCAGTGTCTCCAGGCCTCCTCCACGTAGACAACCTTCTTTCATGATTTTTAAACCAACTGTTAGCTATGATTAAGTTATACTCTGCACAAATTCTACCAGGCGGCTTCCTCTTTCATTTCTTACCCTCTTTCATTCCTTACATATAACTTTTCCTTTTCTTCCTTTTCCTACTATCCCATTCCAGTCACCTTTGACTATTAAATTTTCGTCTCCTTTCACTTCCTGAATGATTTCTTTTATCGCATCATACATTTCTTCAATCTGTTCGTCGTCTGCAGAGATAGTTGGCATATAAACGAGTACTACAATGGTAGGCGTGGGTTTTGTGTCTATCTTGGCTAGAATAATGCGTTCAGTATGCCGTTCATAGTAGCTTATCCGCGCTCCTGTCATTCATTATTAAACCTACTATTGCATTCCCCAATTTGATTTTGTATTTATAACCCCGTATTTATCGGAGCAGAAGTCTTGTTCCTCCCGCCAACGAAATTCACTAATTCCCACTATATCTAACTTTAACCTATCCATTTCCCTTTTTAAATTTTCTAACCTACCTCCCAGATTAAGGGATCTGACATTCCACGCTCCGATCTGTAGAACGCCAGTTTCCTTTCTCCCGATAATGGCGTCCTCCTGAGTAGTCCCTGCCCGGAGATCCAAATGATGGACTTTTGTACCTCCAGAATATTTTACCCAAGAGGGCACCATCATCATTTAACCATACAGTAAAGCTGCCTGCCCTCGGGAAAATTTACGACTGTAGTTTCCACTTGCTTTCAGCCATTCGCAGTACCAGCACAGCAAAGTCGTTTTGGTTAATGCTACAAGGCCAGATCAGTCAATCATCCATACTGCCCGTTCAACTACTGAAATGGCTGCTGCACCTCTTCAGGAACGACACGTTTGCCGGCCTCTCAGCAGATACCCTACCGCTGTGGTTGCACCGGTATGGACATGAAATTCGAATATGAGATCTTTGGCATACCTTAATGTACTCACAGACACAGACACAGACCAGACACATACACACACACACACACACACACACACACACACACACACACACACACACACACACACACGCACGCACGCCCCCCCCCCCCCACACACATACACACATGTACAGTATACACTAACGTATTAAGTTTATGTTTGTCTTTCTTTATTTGCCATGTGTTTGTTATGCTTTGTTTACTTATCATATGTCTTTTGACTTTTTGTTTCACACTGCAAAACAAAGTTTTATGTTTATCACACAGCAAAACATACTTATATGTGGACATATTTTTATGTGAGTTGTAAGCTAGAAAACATACTGCCACACAGAAAATATTGTCAAGAACTGAACAATTAATTTTTTGTGTTCACTCATTAAATAGAGTACGTTACTTGTCGTTGCTGAACCGCCTAGTTCTGAGTGCATTGGTGCTATTAGCGACTTCGTTTCCTGGGTACTTGGAGTAACAAGTAGGATTAATTGAGACAAGACAACAGACATGGCTAAATGCTTACTGGTAAGATATACAATGTGATGCAGGAGAATCTTGCGACAGAAGGGCACAAGTTGCAAGGAGGCTTGGCCAGCAAACAACGTGTCAATATCTGCAGCTTCCGGAATAAAGGTCCCTTTCTCACTTACCGTCACGTCACATCATGACACATCTTTTAAAAACATTCGACAATGCTTTTGAAATGGTGGCATTCAGACTGGCAGTCAACGCTTCATCTTGTTACTCAAGTTCCGACACTGTTACGGTTTCTCGGAAAGAATGTTTTGACAATCTTATTGTCTGCTAGCTTCGGAAGTTAACCAGCCTTTGCTACGTGCATTAATTTTATTCTCTCGTTTATTTGTGTATACTACAGCTTTATTTTGTTATTTTGTTTTGCTTTCGTGGAAAAATTGGAAATGTGCCATTACGAATTGGCTTTTGTTTCCATCGAGCGTTCTTCATTTAAGTGAGATCAAGAATGTGGAATCGAAAAATTACTTACGTTCGTACAATAATAGAAATGAGCTGACTTAAATTAATGAAATAATTTTGTTAAGAACTTTTTACTGAAAAGTCAGCTCTAATAAAGGAGGAAAATACATTATTACTTATGGAACAAAAGACTAAAATGGATTAGGTAAATGGGCACTATTTATTCCTAATAAACATGTTTGATGTGTCTGTATGTATACAGTTTTGCTAGAAAGTAAATGTTGACGTTTCGAGATTCTGTTTCACTTTTCAGCACTTTACTACACAAAGCTGGTCCAGACATTACGTTATGAAGTTTAGTTTGGCCATTCATAAATTTTACCATCGTTAGTTCCTCAGCTTCCACTCTATACTCAGACTTTTTGTATCGCAGATAGTATCTCACAACCTCAGTTTCAGCCTTGAGTACCGTGCTGAAGGATGCAGGGTACTTTTCCGGCTCAATATTATGTAAAAATCAACTGCTACTTCTCTCAGGCACTGTTTATAATATATATGTTTTACAGATTTTTTGTTGATATCAGGTTATGCAGCACACTTCCTAAAAAAATTAGAAGTATTTTGAATATTTTTGAAAGTGCTTAGGGTTATAAAAAAATTAAAAATTTTATGCAGTTTTCTTTTCCAAAACCCTTCCCCAAATTGAGGTACCATTTAATCCAATGTTATACATTTGAAGGAGACCAAATTTTTACCAGATTTGCATGACATGATGGCTGAGGTACTAGACCTACTTAATTCCACCTATTGTATATATTACAAGGATAAAAAATATCACATCTTACATTTCAATTTTTATAATTTTTTCCTAATAAAAATGTTATTTTTTCTATAATTTAGTTCATTTGGCAATCGAGCTTCTCTCTGCTACGTTAAGTATGGACAATTGCAAGTTAAAAAAAAAATTAGAACAATGCTTTATAAGCTTTAGGAAAAATACAACTTGTGGGAAACTGTGAATGAAGATATGAGTCCAATTAAACTGTGCCACAGAACATTCCTGAAGCATAGTCTTCATCCTTCAGCATCTCTTCATCTTCAAGCTTCCTCTTGGCATTCCTTTTAGCACTCCTTGTTTCTTTGTAAACTTGAAGAGCGAATCTTTCAGCTTCATGTATCCGTTGTGGGTCAGATGCAAGAAATTCCTCTTCGATATTAGAGCCACGTTTTATGCCTAAATTTCTCTGGACTTCCAACCTTACTATCACTCCATTATTGAAACATATCACTATATCTAGTACACCAACTGTTAATGTGTTTAGTCCTACAAAAACATTCTTTGGTAATCACTACCATATGCAATAGCTGAAACTTTCATTTGTATTCTGAGTGCCCCCATGAAGATATTTACTAAGCAAAGCAGGGTCACTTAGGTCTCTAAAAATTGGCTTTATTTCATTCATAACAGGCTCAGGAAGAGAATGCATATGATGGTATATTTGACCATTTTCTTTTGCTTTTTGGTAACTGCATCATGTCCGTGAACAGGGTGGTCATCTGTGACCATCTTACGAAAGTAGGTGGCCCATAAAGCTTTTCTTATTGCTGTAACGTCATTCAGAGGTGCATTTTCTCTAATGACCAGTCCATAATAACTATGAAGAAGGTCTGTTTCAGTTTCTGTTAATCTGCCCCAGCCAGACAGAGATTTTCGATCAGATAGCAACTTTCCCTATTTCTCTTCGTATCTTCCTCAGTCTAGCACCCATCCTCTTTTGCACATGTTCAGCACACTCCAGTTTTGTTATCAAAGTATCACCATGAACATTGAACTCATTAATTTTGTTGAAAGCTTTAGGGTCCCCATCGCCTAAGTACTTCATATATCTAACATTATAAACAGGAACCGACCTCTAAAATATATTTAGAGCTTCATCACACTCCATACCTCTACTGTAACCATCATAATTCTTAGAACACTGATGTTCAAAATATTGTCCTTCAGTGTTGCCATGGCAGGTGTGTCTACTTAGATAAGCATGCGACTTCAACAACTTTTACATATTCCAGAGAAGTAGCACTTACAACACCATTCAAGGAACGATGTCGTCGATGTTGCCATGTCCCATCAAGTGCAACAGCAATGTCCCTGGTTCCACTAGTATTTACGGTTTCTTCTACTGCACGTTTCGTAGATGCTGAAGAAACAACCGTAAAAGCACCTAAAAGTATTTTTATGTACTTGATGAACCTACTGGAAGGAGGAGGAAGGTCCATCAAACCACAAAACGTTTGAGCAGCCTTTTTTTTACTTTCCCTATTACACGCATTGCATACACTAACTTCAAATTCACATCATATGAATTATGCACAATGTTCGAAATCATTTTCGAGGCAGATTTATTGCAGGATCTAGACAGAACAACTAATTTTGATGCTAAACCCTTCCTCCTACTTTGTTGTTCAGTTATTTCCAGACAGCCTACACCATCACGTTATTTACATTTCGACACTTCCTTTATCAAAGAAGATAAGATGCCCACTTCAGCAACAACAAATCCTCTACAAACAGCGTCATTGTTAACACAAAAATTTGAATCAGCAGGAGGCATGCCATGAGGGAGTTTCTTCCCTGAAGAACTGATACGTAGGTTACATTCAACAGTGTGGCTTGCTTTGTTTGTGAACTGGTTACCACAGAATTTCCTTTTAATGAATTTCTTGATGCGTGACGTAGTTCATATTTATTGCTCACTGAAGGATATGTACTCCACAAATATATGTAGCACTTGGGCAACAAACATTCAGGAACACGTGAACAAACTGCTTCAGCGAAACAAAAGTAAATACTAGAAAAGATAATCATTTACAGACACTAGAAACTTGCACTGTTACCAACATATACAATCTATCACACGTATAAGCGCTGTAAACAGAAGTTCACAGTTCTTTCGAAGTAATATTGTTTCTGTAACAGAAATAAAGGAGGCGCGGCGACATGCATGACCGTAACTTTAAAATTTGGTATATATAGGTCATTTTTCATTTGAAAATCTATAATGTATACACCAATGTAATCAGGAAAGACTATAGAATTTAATAAAGTCATTAAAAATTTAGATTTTTTCCACCATTTATAAGTACCCTGTATCCTTAAGCGAACTGACTCGACGGGACGTGACGTCCAGTGTGAGTACGGTGTGACGTGATGGTGACGTGACATTTCGTAACCATCTGTTGAGGTCTAGTGCGAGTCAGCCTTAAGGATGCCACTTTGCAAGAGGTTTGTCAGAAGGGGAGCAGGTAACCTGACAGATTACTGAGATTGGATTTTCTCCGAGCGTGTGGCCGTTCCTGATCTTACATTATGTCAGGATGTCACGTCGGCGAAAACACAGAGGCCACATGTTATTCCACTGACCATGTATTCCTCAAATTCATGCTACAAAAATATCTCTAGACGCGTAATATTTTATGTTTGGCAACAGATAACAGCAATTAATAATAATGTGTACCTTCTCACTCATAAAAATGTAAGTAACTCAAAAACCGAGGAACCCAGAAAGAACTAATGTCACCATGGAAAAAACGATGAGATCGTAGTCTCAGCTACTCTGTAATACTTAGCGGGCAAGTATTGCAGCACAATTAAATATTAAATTAAAAATCAAGATTTACATTTAAAACTTTGCTAAAAATAGTTTTGTATAATAATGTTCCAAATATCAAGTTTTATGTAGCTAGGCTTAATAGTTTACGTAAAAATGCTGTTTCAAGAGAAATATAAGTGGCTCTAAATAATAAATCTAGAAAGCCAGGATATGGTCAGAAGGTACCTTTAGAATTCATGAATAAGGGGTGTAAGTTTCAAAACAATAGAAAAAGTAACACTAGAATCCACGTTTTTAGGAAAAATCAAAAGCGCTAAATATTGAACTTAGAAACGTAAAAATTTGGTTTATGGTTCAGTTCACCCTAAAATTAATAACTGAGGGACCATATGAAGCAACCTTTTATAGTTTTTGAGTGATTAAGTAAAAACCAATTTTGTAACTCTAATACACCTAATTGTAGTAGATTGAGTACCTGTAATTTTAATGATAGAAATTTTTTTAAAGTAGAGAATAAAACCTACTAATCAATAGAGCTGTACTAAATTTTGGAGTTATAGTATTAATAACAGCCAATACAAGTTCTAGTAAAGGTACGGCTCAGAGGTAGCTATCTACCGTTAGTTCCAGTGTAAAAATTCTTGGAGACAAAGTTTTCAATTTACTGAATTGAAACTTTTTCTGTGCTTTCAAAGAACTTATCTGTATACATGTAAAAATTAATAAGTTCCTTAGTCAATTGACAGCTTTGATATTAAAGATGATGTGTTCGAGATAGATGTCGTTCGGAGGCTGGTGCAGTATGCAGAAAGCCGTAGACAACAGATGTTCCCTCGGCCGTCCGCTGCAGCACCTATATAAATGAAGCCCGAGAGCCAGTAGTAAGGTTCACTTCGCACTCAGCCACTGTAAGATCCACGTCTGCTAAACCTCCGTGACGTCTCCTACCAAGACTTTTGTAAAATCGGTGTAATATATGTCAAACAAATATTTATCCGTGTTATTATTTTTCATTTCTGTATGAACAGCTGTCGGTTATGTGGATACTGTAAATAAGGAAACAGTTATTTTTCATTTTTATGTTTGTGTAATGTTATGTACGACTATTTTGCAAATAACGTCGGTGGTCGGCAGAAGTATAACAGAGATACGTATTGGCATATTAAATTGCTTATAAATGGTGGAGGTTTGGACGTTGCGCTCTCTGTCTTCTTGTGGCCGTGAGTGCTCGAACGCGTGGTTAGCTTTCTTTTGTTCTTTTATCGAGAAAGATTATGTGATAGCGGAACAAACACTGGTAGCAGTTACTTCTGTAAAATATCTGGGAGTATGCGTGCGGAACGATTTGAAGTGGAATGATCACATAAAATTGTTGGTAAGGCGGGTACCAGGTTGAGATTCATTGGGAGAGTCCTTAGAAAATGTAGTCTATCAACAAAGGAGGTGGCTTACAAAACACTCGTTCGACCTATACTTGGGAATTGCTCATCGGTGTGGGATCCGTACCAGTTCGGGTTGACGGAGGAGATAGAGAAGATCCAAAGAAGAGCGGCGCGTTTCGTCACAGGGTTATTTGGTAACCGTGATAGCGTTACGGAGATGTTTAGCAAACTCAAGTGGCAGACTCTGCAAGAGAGGCGCTCTGCATAGCGGTGTAGCTTAATCGCCAGGTTTCGAGAGGGTGCGTTTCTGGATGAGGTATCGAATATATTGCTTACCCCTACTTACACCTCCCGAGGAAATCACGAATGTAAAATTAGAGAGATTCGAGCGCGCACGGAGGCTTTCAGACAGTCGTTCTTCCCGCGAACCACACGCGACTGGAACAGAAAAGGGAGGTAATGACAGTGGCACGTAAAGTGCCCTCCGCCACACACGGTTGGGTGGCTTGCGGAGTATAAATGTAGATGTAGATGTAGAAAGACACCATGGGATACTGATGTATAAAAAAGGTGTGTGCTTTGAATTTTATGTTGATTTTGAGTATAGAAATTGTTAAAAATGCTTGTAATAATTTGTAGCTAGCTTGCCAAGCATTTCATTTCCCATTTTTGGCCGTTTTTAGCGAATTTAGAATTTTCTGTGATGCAGTGCTGCGTCACCGTCACGATCGCCGGAACCGCTGACACGGCTAATTCAATGTACAATTGAATGAAAGCAGTTTTCCCGCAACTAAGCGGGCAGGTAATGGTACACTAAAATTGTTTATTGCAGCTTCCCGGAGACCACAGAGGAGAACTGTAGATTTTATTGTGTCGTTTCCAGATGGACATGGGCAACTGCCCCTACAATATCAGTGACGTAAATAGTTTACGTAAATCAGAGTGTTAAAACTTTACTTGTGTGATATCACAGATTGCTGGGTTGAAATCTGGCGTGGTTAGTAATATTAAAATCAATTTTCATTTTTAGTTTCATGCTCTCGTGTTAGCCGTGATCAATATTAAAAAAGTCCACTGCAGTTTTTATGTTTGGCAAACGCTGCATACTGTAACTTCTGTGCTTATAATAAGAGTAATTTTCAGTGCATTTCAGAGACGAAAGTAGAGAAAGACATGTTTAATTTCTTGATCAGTTACAGTAATGATACAGTGTTCCATTTCCAACAAGCCTGATCAGAATTATGAGAACATAGTCTTGAAAATTCAAGATCATACATTCACAGCAGGAAATCTTTTAGTATTCTGCGTATCCCCACGTAATATATCAGAGGGCACGAAGTTAAAATTTTGAAACACAGAAACTAGTAGCGAGAGTCGCATTTTATCTTTTGTGTTCGCAACAATAATCAACATATAGTTTACTTAAAGTGCTATGCAACATAAACTGTGTATAAAATCAAAGTGCACGGGGATGCGCAACACATCTGATCGCGCTCTACCTGGAATGAGTCAGAGTCGCACTGTGACGGACCGCCTCTGAATTGCTAAATGCTCTGATAGAATAGAAAGGTTAGCTTTCAATGGAACATAGTGAATTTCCAAGGATTGTACATGATAAACTTTTATCAATATATGTGTTAAATATAACCTTATTCTTTAATTTAAAAATCATAGTCCTGATCAGGCTAAGCAACAAAAGAATATAAACTTTTCTTTCAGCGGGGTGGACCAGAATGTGGCCGTGCAGACTGGAAACTAAGGTCAGTATGTTTCTCTTCGCTTTCTGGCTGACCACAGAATTAGCTGCCAGGCTCGCATGAGAAAGACGGCGAACTGTAACGACCACTAGCTTTAAAACCATTATTCAACCCGCCGCCCCACATATGGTGCATTGGCCTGGAAATGGAAATCAAATCAAAGTGATTGAACAGTGAAAGTGATTGGTAAGATATAACGAACTCGGTAGGCACTAACAAAATACGTAAGTGCCATGGGCAGAAACCAGT
Organism: Schistocerca americana; assembly: GCF_021461395.2. NCBI lineage: Eukaryota > Metazoa > Arthropoda > Insecta > Orthoptera > Acrididae > Schistocerca > Schistocerca americana. The sequence goes on along the minus strand of NC_060120.1, from coordinate 222,664,122 downwards.
GCGAGAACATTGCTTTGACTTACTCGCGAGTGTGGTTGAATAAACAGTGGATGTCAACCACGATAAGTTGGGTCGTGACGGAAGGAAGGAAGAAGACGATACTGGACCGCAGCTGCCACCGGGATTGAGGTCAGAAGAATACGGTGCGTTATCACGGATCTGTGTGGGTCTGCGAGGCACCTGAAACCTGAGAAAGTTTAACGAACAGGTGTTGCTAAAATCAACAAGGACGTTACTTTCCCTAATAACACATCAATATCTGTCAAAGCCCACTTCTACTTATCGGATGCGTTAACAAACACAATTTCCATTACTGGGCACATAAAACTCCTTGTGAACTTTACGAGCGTTCAATATATAATGCCAAGGTTACGGTATGGTATGCTGTATGCAACATGTTGTTTGGTTGAAACTTCCTGGCAGATTAAAACTCATTCTGATGTTGGTTGGTTGGTCTGGGGGAGGAGGCCCAACAGCGAGTTGATCGGTCCCATCGAATTATCGGAGCATGGGGAAGGAAATCGTCCGTGCCCTTCCAAAGGGACCATCCTGCCAATTGCCTAAAGCGATTTAGGGAAATCACGTGAAACCTAAATCAGGATGGCCGAACGCGTGTCTGAACCGACGTCGTTTCGATTGCAAATCCAGTCTGCTAACAACTAATCCACCTTGCCTGGTGCTGTAACATATCTGCACGACCTTGAAATCGAAAATTCGAAAACGTGTGGTTACAGCAGGACGGAGCCATGTCTATTCTTTTCTCTTTTTTGCTCTGGGCCAGTAAGTCCACCGACTGGTTTGTAGGGGACCGCTACGAATTCCTCTCCTGTGACAATCTTTTCATCTCAGAGCAGCACGTGCAACCTACGTACTAGATTTTTTGTTGGATGTATTATAGTATCTGTGTTTCTCTATAGATTTTACCCTTTACAGTTCCACTAGTACAGAGAAAGTTATTCCGTGATGTCTTAACAGTTGTCCTGCCATCCTGTCCCCTCTTCTTGTCAGTAATTTGGGTATAATCATTTCCTCGCCGATCCTGTTGAGAACTCCCTCATTCCTGACCTTACCGGTAAACCTGATTTGCAACATTCTTCTGTAGTACCACACCTCAAATGCCTCGAGTCTCTTCTGTTTCGATTTTCCCACAGTCCATATTCTACTACCATACAATGCTGTGCTCCAAAGGTATATCCTCAGAAATTTCTTCCTCAAATTGAGGCTTATGTTTGATACTAGTTGACTTCTCTTGAGCAGAAATCCCCCCATTTCTCCAGTGCTAGTCTGCGTCTTATATCCTGTTTGCTTCGTCTGCCATGGGTTGTTTTACTGCCTATTTACTATAATACCCCAACTTTAACTAGTTTGAGACCCTCGGCTCTGACGTATAGTTTCTCTGTCCTCATTTCTGCTGCTCCGCATTAGATTAGTCCTTTTTTGTTTTATTCTCAGTTCGTATTCTATACTCTTTACACTGTTCATTCCATTCAGTTGATCTTGTAAATCTTCTTCACTTTCACTGAGGGTAGCAATGTCATAAGCGAATCCCATCTTTGGTATTCTTTCACGTTGAATTTCAGTTTCATTCTTGAAACTTCCTTGTATTTCCGTCATTGCTTCTCCGTTGTAGAGATTGAACAGTAGGGGTGAAATACTACATGCCTTTCTTAGATCCTTTTTAACGAGAGCATTTCGTTATTGGGTTCCGACTCTTATTGTTTCCTCTTGTACATATTGTATATTATCCGTGTTTCGCTATGGCACATCCCTATTTTTCTCAGCATTTCGAAAATTTTACACCATTTGACACTGCCCAATGCTTTTCTTAGATCGACTAATCCTGTAAACGTTTCTCGATTTTTCTTTTAGTCTTGCTTCCATTATCAACTGCAAAGTCAGTACTGCCTCTCTGGTGCCTTTATCTTTCCTGAAGCCAAACTGATCGTCATCTAACACAACCTTAGTTTTCCATGTCACAAGGTGCTCAATAATGAATAGAAGCGGTTCGTCAGTTTTTTTGTATGTCCATGCTTTTAGCAGGAGGTCTCTGGCACGACAGCCGTTTACTATCGTGACAAGTAAATAAAAACACCTACAGCCGTCCTTATGATTTTATGATGGTTGGAGTGCTGACACATTATCTGCGTATCGAGTAATGCTAGCAACAGATGTGCTATGCTTGGGGACATCTTAAAAGCTATGTGACTCCAGTGATTCATAAATTGAAAAAGAAGATAGAAGATGAAATCACAGCAGTTCCCAGAGATACGCAACATTGAGCACTGCGGAATTAGCATAACAGGGGAACAGAGTAGTAGAATTTGGGATATAAATGGAAGCCAATCTGTAAAAAGTAGAGACACAGTTTGTGATATTTTGTAATTACATGCGCTTTCACCACAAAAAATTTGTTTTGTGTTTATTTGTGCTTCAAAATTTCCCGTTTTTCTGCGCCCGTCATGTTTATTCTTTTTTCTTTTTTTTCTTTATTGTTATTTCATTCGTCCCCCTCTCCTCCCTCCCCCGCCGCTGTCAGCTGATACAATTTGACTCTCTTGAGCTACAGGAGAGTAAAATTTTAAAAACGTAATATAAGCCCTGGACATGGCGTTTGGCAGATATAAACGGTTTTTAAAATGAAGAGACAGACTGCCAGTTGCATAAGTTGAAATATGAAAGATTGATTTGGTAATTAATAAAAATATACACACAGTTGAATGCAAAATGAGTGTTGCACACGACTATACAAAAACAGATGGTTGCATAAGGTAAAAGGAAAGGCCAATGAGCTGACTTATTAAAATAAATACTTAGATGAGTGAAGAGGAGAGTGGTTGTACGAGTAGACTGCCAGGGGTAAGGGTATCATGGGAATGCAGCATTCAAAGTTAGCGCATAGGAGGGGGTTTGTATGAGTTGATGCTTGGAGGAAGGATGCGGGAAGAGTGGAGAGGAAAGCATTTCTGAACGTAGCCTTAAGACGTGGGATGAGAGGATTGGAGGAGAAGGGAGCTGTGACAAGGGCAGGATGATTAGGATCTCCTACATCTGGTACGACAGGAATATATCAAGGTCGATATCATGGTCGGATAAGGGAAGACGATTAAAGTTTCGTTGGAAGAGGATGCGGAGAGTGTGGAGGTGTAGTGTTTGGGGAATGTGGTGCTAGAGACGCGACAAACTACCAGGATCAGTGAGAAGGGAGAAAATCTAGGGGCCGGTTAGTGTCGAGTTTACGGGTAACGCAGGATTTTCGAAGGTGTTAAACATGGAACTGGTGGAAAGGAAATTATAGAAGTTGGGGGAGGGTGGGGGTGGCGTTCTACGATCTATAGGGCCCTATAAAAGGAGGGAGGGGCGGAAATCCATACCATATTGGCATAACAGAATGTGGGGCAGAACAGTGATTTACAAGTGGAGGATTGTGGAACGGTGTTTCCCCATTTTTGGCTGGTAAACAAGTATAGTAATTGTAGCCTATTTTGGGATTTCTGTTCAATGGTAAATAGATAGGACTTCAATGTCGGTTGGAGTATTTTTGTGTGTTACATGAATGGAAAGAACGGTCGTAAATGGTAAGTTAGAAGTTGCAAATGGTTCGGCCTATAAATATTGCCTGGGTTTCGATAGGGTTGATTATGAGTAGCAACTGGTTGCACAAGATTGTGAACAGATGGAGGGATTTCTGGAGAATAGGATAGAGGATGAGGAGCACTGTCATCAGCGTACTCAAAATGTGTGTGAGAATTCCTAAGGGACAAAACTGCTGAGGTCGTCGGTACCTAGACTCGCACACTATTTAAACTAACTTAAACTAGGTTATGCTAAGAGCAACAAACACACCCATGCCAGAGGGAGGACTCGAACCTCCGGTGGGAGGGGCCACGCAATCCGTGACATGGCGTCTCTAACCTCGCGGCCACTCCTAAAGGCCATCGGCATACTGAAGGAGATGGAAAATGGAAAAGAGCGTTTGGCGTCATTGGCCGGGAGGCCAATTACAGGGCAGGTCCGGCCGCCTTGGTGCAGGTCTTATTACATTAGACGCCACATTGGGCGACCTGCGCGCTGGGTGGGGATGAAATGATGATCAGGACAACACAACACGCAGAAAATGCCCGATCCAGCCGGGAATAGAACCCGAGCCCTTACGACGGCAGTCTGGCATGCTTTCAGCTATCGGAGCGGACGCTGGAGAATTTAACAGGGGAGGTGGATATTGACATATCTGCTGTATAGATATACAGGAGAGGAAACCAGAACTTCGGTCTACGCCTACAGTGGGGTGGCAGATACGATGGTTGATGCTATTGACGGTGACATAAGATGGCCGATTAGAGAGAAATGGCCGATTTGAGAGGAAGGATGCGATGAGGCGGACATAATTTATGGGAAGTACATAGGTCTGAACTCTGTGCTATTTGGAGAGTGAATGCACACGTAGCATTCTGATTACAGCGGATGAGTAGATGAGCCACGGCTTAAAAGGAGCGTGACGCAGTTCGCATCAGCCTGCTGCACCTACAGTGCATCCGCATCACGCGCTCGCGCTGTGAACTCGGGTCCATTCCCTTGGGTGCCACACTCGAGACGGAAGTTAAACACCATTTATTAAGGTGATGAATATGCTCTGCGGAAGCAGGCCGCGAGGCCAGCGCGCTCCCGCGGGAGCTCGCGGCATTAATCTCGCCTCTTTTGTTTCCTCCTCTCGGACAGCCAGACGTGCCGGCTGCCGCCCGCGAGTAAATACGCGCGTGTCGGTGGTGCTAATGGCGCCAGGCCACACCTGCTGCGTATATCAGAGCCACCGCCACCGCCACTGTCGCAAAGGAAGACGGCTGGCGCTTTTGTAGACGAGGAAGAGGGCCAGACTGAATAACAAGCGTGCGCTACGGACGCAGTCGTCAGCGAACACTCGCTCCGGTTTCAATGCTGACTGCAATGCGATGCTGAGCCCTCTGTGGACGTCACGTAGTTTCACCTTGCAACTTGTTACTCTCGCACGACAGATCGTGAAATAGCAAAGTCTTTTATGCTCACAAACGTGCTGTAAGAATAATATGTGATACTCACCCACAATAATTTTGTAGACATCTCTTTTACGGAACTGGGAATTCTGACTATTGCTTCACAGTACGTCAGGTGACAGGGAAAAGCGTTTTTTCACGTTTACAGATGGCGGTAGTATCGCGTGCACAAGGTATAAAAGGGCATTGCGTTGCTGCAGCTGTCATTTGTACTCGGGTGATTCATTTGTAAAGGATTATGACGTGATTATGGTCGCACGCACAGACTCTGAAGGAGGAACGGTAGCTGGAAGTAGCCGCATGAGATATTCTGTTTCGGAAATCGTTAGGGAAATCAATACTCCGAAATACGTCGTGTCAAGAGTGTACCGAGAATAACAAATTTCTGGCATTACTTCTCACCACGAACAATGCATTTCAGACCAAATGGCTGTGGGCACTATGGGACTTAACTTCTGAGGTCATCAGTCCCCTAGAACTTAAACCTAACTAACCTAAGGACATCACACACGTTCATGCCCGAGGCAGGATTCAAACCTGCGACCGTAGCGGTCGCGCGGTTCCAGACTGTAGCGCTTAGAACCGAACATTGCAGTGGTCGACGGCCTTCACTTAACGACCGAGGACAGAGGCGTTAGCGTAGAGTTGTCTGTGCTATCAGACAAGCAACACTGCATGAAATAAATTGCAGATATCAACGTGGGACGATTTTCAATAAATTGCCAGCAACCATTAGAAACTTGTTTTCAGATAAAGTACAGTTTAAACAGAGTTTGAAAGACTTTTTGATAGGCAACTCCTTCTACTCTATAGATGAATATGTTAACAGAGACTGTTAAGCCAGCTTGGGTAAAAATGTCTGTTAGGTTCAAGTTTTGACAGCACTTGGTCACAACAGTCAAGATCAGGTATTTTGTGTATATTTATTAATAGTGCATAACAATGTTTCATTCTGACACCGTGTTAAATCTGTAAATATTAGCTGTTCCACTTTACCGCATGGTATTCACCTATTTCGACAATCTCTTGGCAAATCATCAGGATAGTATGTATTATATTAAAATGTCTTACGTTTTTATGTTATACTTTCTGACATGTTCCACACCCACGAGAATCATCTCAAGTTTTGGGCTATGGAACGAAAACTGAATCTAATCTAATCTAATCTAATCTAATCGACGATACATGTATCCAGTAGAACAGTGCTATGAAATCTGACGACATGGGCTACGGGAAAAGGTGACGGTCGCGAAAGCCTTCGCTAGTAGCACTTCATCGCCTGCAGCGACTCTCATGGGCTCGTGACCATACCGGTTGGACCCTACGCGACGGAAAAAATATTGCCCAGTCAGATGAGTCCCTACTTCACCTGGTAAGAGATGATGGTAGGGTTCGAGTATAGAGCAGACTGCAAGAAGCCATGGACCCAAGTCGTCAACAAGGCAGTGTGCAAGATGGTGATAGCTTCATGATGGTGTGGGTTGTGTTTACATGAAATGGGTTCTCATTTCCAACTAAACAGATCATTGAATGAAAACCTGCAGACCATTTGCAGCCGTTTACGGACTTCATGTTCCCAAACAACGATGGAATTTTTACAGAAGACAAAGCGCCATGGTGGAACCTTCTGGATAATTCGAGAGAATGATTTGACCACCAGATCGCCCGACATAAGGCCCATCGAACATATATGGGACCAATCGGCAGGTTAGTTCGTGCACAAAATCCTGCAGCATCTACGATTTCGGAATAATGAACGGCTATAGAGGCAGCATGGCTCAATATTTCTGCAGGGGACTTCCAACGACTTGTTGAGTCCATGCCACGTCAAGTTGCTGCACTATGCCGGGAAAAAGGAGGTCCGACACTGTATTGGGAGGTACCTTACGACTTTTGTCGCCTCAATGTATATTTATAGCCTCTGTAAGTTTGTTGCAAATAATCCACATCCACAGCAGTCTTCAGCGCAAAAAGACGTGCACAATGCTGCAACTAAGATTTTACTGTCACTTACCCAGTGATACAAAATGTATGTCAGACCGCAAAGCAAATTTGAAAACAAGTTCAAAGAAATACAGCTGACCTTCATATTACAGAAGATTATTCGCCGAGATCGCAAAAACATACACAATGATTACTAGTTCCACCGAAATTAAATCGCCATCTTCAAATCACTTGTATGGAAAAAAATTTTTACAGGATCAGTCCATTTCGTCGATTGTTCGCATTTAACATACGTAAAGGTACAATTACAGATATTCTAATGTCAAACCAAATTAAAAAGCATAGAAATTCAAAGTAAGCATACGTTATAGAGACGACATTCGATAGTATTGTCTCTCGTCATACGTTAAAAGAATAACTGTGCGAACACTGCACAGTAGTTGCAAAATTAAATACATACGACGTGTATAAAATATTTTCATGTTGTGTACTTGTTGTTATCAATAGGAAACCGTTATGAAGCAGTCAACGGAAAACCTAGTGTTTTGAGGCCTTACCAGCAGCCTTTTAGAACCTAAGGCCGTGTTTTCGAAATAGAATGTGGAGATTTTAAATTTTTATTATATATATATATATATATATATATATATATATATATATATATATAATCGGCAGGTTAGTTCGTGCACAAAATCCTGCAGCATCTACGATTTCGGAATAATGAACGGCTATAGAGGCAGCATGGCTCAATATTTCTGCAGGGGACTTCCAACGACTTGTTGAGTCCATGCCACGTCAAGTTGCTGCACTATGCCGGGAAAAAGATCCATAAAACTGATTGGATAATATACTTGCATTCCAAATATACAGGTCAAAAATTATTACTAAGATATTATTACTGTAGGCATATCCTATATCAGTGTTATTGTTTGCAGATACGTAAAGAGGTAAACGTTAAATACTAAATTCTTGGTATATAATTACAAATGTGATAACGTTGTTGTGTTGTTTATCTAAAAGCGAGAGTAGATTATCGTATAATGATGTATCACCAATGTTAACCTGATGTGTGCTGAATAGTTCGAAATCTAGTTTGTTGGAAAGCAGGAGTATAATCCTTTTACTTGTATGGATTTTTATGTATATAAAACTATAATAAATAAAAAATAAAAGTCTTTAGATTGCGTTTCGAAGACATAATCATATGTTGTAAAAGACTGCTGCCATCTGGTGGCGCCTCAAGACACGACGTATTCCTTTGATTGCCCCATACAGTTTCCTGTCAGATGTCAACAAGGATACCACATGAAAACATTTTATACGCGTCTTACGTATTTTATTTGTAACTATTGCGCTCTGTTCACACAGCTATTTTCTTATTGTACGACGACAGACGGTACGATGGAATGTGTACCGATAAGGTATGTTTGCTTTCAATAACTATGCATTTATGTTGGTTTGACTTTAGAATTTTCTACAATTGTACTTTAAGAACATTACAGTTGTGTCCAATTAATATGAACAGTTGACGAAACTCGTTTTCTGTGGATAATTTTTTCTGTACAAATGATCTGAGGATGGCCATTAAATTTCGCTGAAACTAGTAATCATTATGTATTTTCGTGCGATCTGGGCAAATAAACTTCTGTAATGAGAACAACAACCTGGATTTTATTCTGAGGGCGCCTCCAATAATTCTGACAATGTCAGATGGTCATCAAAACCGAAAACGATGTGTTGCGAAGGGTACTTGAGGGACTACAGTAATCTCCCCTTTTTTCTGTTCCATTCGAGAATGAAGGAGAATGGAAAGAGGAATAAGTTTTAACGTCCCGTCACCAATATGGTCATTAGAAATGGGGTACGTTCCCGATTAATCTCAGCCCAGCATTACCCACATAAGCTAGTAAGCGAAGAGTTGGACATGGTAAAGTGCCGAGCCATGAAACTTAACACGTCACACAGTAAAAACGTTTATTTCTTTAACAGGTAGAATTTGAACAAACTCGTGTGAAGGAAAGAAAATCTGCAATGCAGACTTAGTATCTGATCAAATTTCGGTTGAAGTTTGAAATCGTGACACGTGGTATAGCTTCTGTCTCAAAATCAGTTCAGCGAAGCACAGTGTGAAATCCAGTACTACTAGAACAGACAGAAGAACATTTCAGTTAACAAGTGTTTCAAAAAATACACATCACTCATCGATAAACATTTAGTTAACATATAGCTTCGTATCTGTAAGCACAGCAGATGAGGACAGGCAATGAGCAAGTCTGAAATAAAACATTTGCGTAAATCAGAGAAATATTATTTGAACTCATAAAGAGATGGCGATTGTCCCATTAAAATAACCAAACCTTGCGTTAAATATAATGGTTTTGAAGCCAAGAGTGACAGTATCAGGGCACGCAGTTCGATTTTAAAGTTTAGTAAATCAGGTTAGTTCTATCAAACAATGCATAAATAAAATTTAAACAAAAACTCCCACATGACGTTAACTAAAAATTCAGTTTACATTAATCCCGAGTACCAAATAAATTTCACAACACTGGTGCAAATAACGTTCATATATTACCAACAGGGTTCATATCTAAGGGCCAGGAATAAACTTAGCACAAACAGTTTTAGCCATTTAAGTTAGCGAAGTTGGAATCGGTAAACCCTTTAAATAAAATCATGGTTAACACTAAACTAATACAATGTAACGCACATCTCATGGATGTATCCCAACACTGTTTACCTCTACATTTTCTACCTTCTACAGCTCTCTTTAATGCCATTGAAGCTATTCCCTAATGTCCTAACAAATGTCCTATCATCTTGTACCGCCTTCTTGTCATTTTTTCCATATATTCCTTTTCTCGCCGATTCTCCAGAGAACCAGAGAAATTTCTCATTCCTTGTCTTATCGCTCTATCTAATTTACAGCATTCATCTGTGAAACCACATCTCAAATGCTTCGATTCTCTTCTTTCCCGGTTTTCAAACAGTCCATGTTTCGCTACCATGAAATGCTGGACGCCAACGTACAGCCGGCCGATGTGGCCCAGTGGATCTAGGCGCTTCAGTCCAGAACCACACTGCTGCTACGGTCTCAGTTTCGAATCCCGCCTCAGGCATGGATGTGCATGATGTCCTCAGGTTAGTCAGACTTAAGTAGTTCTAAGTCTACGGGACTAATGACCTCAGATGTTGTCTCATAGTGCTTACAGCCATTTGAACTATTTTCCAACGTACATTCTCAGAATTTCTTCCTCACGTTATCACCTATGTTCGATAACGGTAGACTTTCTAGGTCAGAAATATCCATTTTTGCCAGTGCTGGTCTGCCATTTATGTCTTCCTTGCTACGTCGATCATGGGTTATTTGGCTGTATAGGTAGCAGAGTTCCGTAACTTCATCATCTTCGTGATCACGAATCCTGATGTGAAGTTTCTCGCTTGTCTCATTTCTGCTACTTCTTATTACTTTCGACTTTCTTCGATTTACTCTCAATCCACATTCTGTATTCATTAGACTATTCATTCCATTCAGCAAATCCTGTAATTCTTCTTCATTTTCACTGAAGACAGCAATGTCATCAGCGAATCGTACCACTGATATCCTTTCGCCTTGAATTTTAATTCCACTCCTGAACCTTTCCTTTATTTCCATCATTGCTTCTTCATTGTGCAGATTGAACAGTAGTGGCGAAAGACTGAACCCTTGTCTTACATCTTTTTAAATCCGAGTACTTCGGTCTTGGTCGTCCACTCTTATTATTCCCTGTTGTACATATTGTATGGTATTACCCGTCTCTCAATATAGCTTACCCCAACTTTTCTCATAATTTCGAACATCTTGCAGCGTTTTACATTGTCGAACGCTTTTCCCTGATCGACAAATCTTATGAACGCGTCTTGGTTTTCCTTGCTTCCTTTGTTTCAGTTATCAACTCCAACATCAGAACTGTCGATGTGATACCATTACCTTTCCTAAAGCCAAACTGATCGTCCTCTAATACATCCTAATTTTTTTTCCATTCTTCTGTATATTGTTCTTGTTACCAACGTGGATGCATGAACAGTTTAGGTGATTGTCCCATAATTCTCGCTCTTGTCAGCTCTTGCAATCTTCTTAATTGTGTGGATGCTTCTTGTGTGTCTGTTGATATATCGCTGACTCATCAATTTTTCTCATCAAAAGTGACTAGTTGTTCAGTTTATTCTTGCCCCAGTGATTTTAGAAATATGGATGGAATGTTACCTATCCGTTTTGCCGTATTCGATCTTAAGTCGTCCGAACATTTCTAATTCTGGTTCTAATACTGGATTCCTTATCTTTTCCCTAACGACTTCTACTTCTTGTTCTATCATGTCACCAGCAAGTCGTTCCCCTCACAGATGTCTTCAATATACTCCTTCCACCTATCCGCTCTCTCCCTGCATTTCACTGTTGAATTGCCATTGCACTCTTAATGTTACCAACGTTACTTTAATTGCAACAAGGGTTGTTTTTAGTTTTCTATATCCTGAGTTAGTCCTTCCTATTATAATTTCTTTTTCGATTTCTTTATATTTTCATTCTTGATCGCCTTGTATTCATGTATTCGCGAATTTTTCTGAACATTTCTGTGCTTCCTTCTTTCATCGATCAACTGAAGTATTTATCCCTTTACCCAATTTTCTTCGCATTATCTTCTTTGTAGGCATGTTTTTCCTAACAACTTCTGTGATTGCTCTTTCCCGTAAATTCTGTGGATAAAAGCTCCAATTCTGATTTACACCAAATCCGAGTAATATGCTTGTACAGTAGCAAATCACACCACCACTTAAATTGGTATTCAACTTTGGCAAATGCTCATCGGGTCCATTCCCTAAATGAGTGGGAGCACTTGTCCTTGCGTGGCTATACTGCAGTTATGGATGAAAAAGAATTGGGAACGGGCTCATATGCTCCACGGTGAAGTCAGCAGGGTACAGAGCGTGCATGCCATCTGGCGCAACCGGTTCGTCTAATGCTTTCAAATGTTCAAATGTGTGTGAAACCTTATGGGACTTAACTACTAGGGTCATCAGTCCCTAAGCTTACATACTACTTAACCTAAATTATCCTAAGGACAAACACACCCACCCTTGCCCGAGGGAGGACTCGAACCTCCACCGGGACCAGCCGCACAGTCCATGACTTCAGCGCCCTAGACCGCTCGACTAATCCCGTGAGGCATCTTATCCTTTGCACGTCGCTTGAGTGCAACCTGAATGAAATACATTAAAATATTTTTGCTCAAAACCTTCTCTTTTTTGAGGAAACTTGTAATTCGGTCCCATAGCATTAAGGAAGGATGGGGAAGGAAATCGGGCGTGCCCTTTCAAAGCAACAATCCCGGCATTTGCTAGAAGTGATTTACGTAAACTACGGAAAGCGTAAATGAGGATGGTTGGACTTGAGCCTTCGTTCTCCCAAATTGGAATCCAGTGTGCTAACCACTGCGCCACTGTAAGTACGCTGTTTAGGTTTTTATATTGGTATCGCCACATAGCACTCTGTATGAAAATCACTGGCTGTGCTGTGTGCAGTCTGTGGCTAGTTTGCATTGTTGTCTGCCATTGTACTATTGGGCAGCTGGATGTTAACAGCACGTAGCGTTGTGCAGTTGGAGTTGAGCCGCCAGCAGTGGTGGATGTGGGGAGAGAGATGGTGGGGTTTTGAAATTTGTAAGACTGGATGTCATGAACTGCTATGTATATTATGATTTTTCAACACAATTAAGGTAAATACATTGTTTGTTCTCTATTAAAATCTTTCATTTGCTAACTAGGCCTATCAGTAGTTAGTGCCTTCTGTAGTTTGAATCTTTTATTTAGCTGGCAGTAGTGGCACTCGCTGTATTGCAGCAGTTCGAGTAACGAATATTTTTGTGAGGTAAGTGATTTGTGAAAGGTATAGGTTAATGTTAGACAGGGCCACTCTTTTGTAGGGATTACTGAAAGTCAGATTGCGTTGCGCTAAAAATATTGTGTGACAGTTTAAGCACAGTCATGTATAATTTTTCAAAGGGGACTTTTCATATGGCGACCCTGCCAGGCTACCTAGGCACTGGAATCTTCTGATTTTTTCTTGTAGTTTGTGTAATTAGTGCAACCTTTGTTTATTGCTAGTGCATAATTGTAGAGAGAATTTCCTTTGTAGCTGTAGCTTTTCAGTCTTGTACAGTATAACAGTTGTGGCATGCATGCAGATTTGCATCAAGTGTTTCGCAGCTGCACTTGCAATTAACTATATATTATTTTCAGTGATATGTTAATGTGTTTTCTTATTTTTGCTCTTCAAATTGTGCTTTTCTGTGTTATCGTGTGAAATATTGTGACAATAAAAACGTAATACTAGGCTCCAAAGTAAACTGAGAAGTGACAATGAAGACGAAAGCAGTGTGTTAGCGACACCGAGTAATGAATTAACTAATGTTCAAAGTAGTAATTTGGTAATTGTGCATAGGGAAATGGAGCGGGCTGCAAACAATGGTGTAGACAGTGAAACAATTAGTGAACAGGGAAACATTATCGATCGATTGGTCGGCAACAGCTTGCCTCAGGAATCCAAAATGACAGGACACAATCTTGCAAATACTGTAGATTTAGGGTTTGCGTCCTCACCGTTTTCTCAAATAAGTCAAAACATATTTTCTGCTCTTCAATCTGCGAATGTTGCCAATTCAAATGCATTGCCGAATAGCACTGAGGAACATGTTTCAGACACCAGTGCATTGTTATTACAATTAATGCAACAAATGGGACAAAAGCTTCAAAAGTTAGACATAATGGAACAAAATCTTCAAAAGCTAGACACAATGGAACAAAATCAGAGACAAACACAGTAAAAACTTCAAAAGTTAGACACAATGGAACAAAATCAGAGACAAACACAGCAACAGCTAGACACAGTGGACCAAAATCAGAGACAAACACAGCAAAAGTTTCAAATGTTAGACACCACACTTGAACAAACACGTGAAGATTTAACTACTGAGTTGCATAACATTGAATCGAAATGTCAAAAAGTCTTTAATGACGTAAAAACACAGATTTGTGAGCATTTTCAACCTATTTTTTCGCGGCATGAAAATGCATTACAGAATCACGAAGCAGCCATAAAAGAACTGCAAACTATTGTTCATGAAAATCATGAGACCTTGCAAGCTAAAATTGACTCAGTTGCATCTACAGATTCAGTTACGCAACTTGCAAAAACTCAAGAAAACTTAAAGGACGTGTAGATACTCTGAAAATTGGTTCAGAAAGACACATGGAGGAAATTAGTTCATTATCAGAGAAAGTAGTTGAACTTTCGGATCAGCTAAATGATTTATCTACAAAGGTAGATGATGATCTGAATGGCACAAGACCTGTAGCCATCGCTGACACAGAAGAGTATGAACAAATTAAGAAATTCAAACAAAATCAGAATCAAATTAATACGCAACACCAAAGAGACATCCGGGAAGTACAAGATCAGCTGGCGCAGGTAATACAAGAATTACGTATTTCAGAGGACACTCACGCCCCAATACGGGAAAGGGACATAGAAATACGGAACAGCCACAAAATAATAACACAGCGCACTTCGGAAATTATGAAAGAAATTGGCAAGGTACACCGAATTTTGAGATGGAACCGCCGAAACGACGTAACAATGACCGACATGCGACTCGCCGACATGATGATTTTGACTATAAGCTGTTCTTTACTACACGTAAATTCAAAACATTTAAGAATTCTGGCAACGACATTCATCCACAAGCATGGCTCCATCAATTCTCTCATTGTTTTCCTCCCAACTGGTCATTAGAGCACAGATTAGAATTTATGTGTTGCTACTTAGAGAATGAACCAGCTGTAAGAATGCGATCGGTCATTCACGATTGTCCACAGTGAAGGAGAATTTTACCATACCTTCAACTCAGCATATTGGTCTCAAGCCACACAAGACCGAGTAAAACATGGCATCATAATGATGAAACATTTCGAACAATCTGAATTTTCCAATCTTGTGAAATATTTTGAAGACATGTTGCACAAGAATCAGTACCTGTCAAACCCATACAGCCCCTCAGAACTCATCCGCATTTGCTTAATCAAATTACCTGAACATTTACGACATATTATTTTGACAGGACGTTGCAAAGACGACATTGAAGCTTTTCAGGGACTGTTACAAGAATTAGAAGTTGACAGAGCCAGTCGCGGGATGCGAAAACAGGAAAACAATCACTACAGGTCACATCCGTCACAATTCCGTGATGACAGAAACAATAACTGGACACGACAAGTCTATTCTTACAACGCAAATCGTGACCAAAACAGACACCACCCATATGACAACCACTGGCAGAGTAATAATAGTTACAGAGAAAGATCGCATTTCCGTAGCAATGAATATGACACAGATTACCATAGAAACAGACAATATGGGAACCAAAACAATTATTATCAAGGGATACAGAATAACTTCAGACGCAACAGTTCAGCACGCAGTTACGATTCCGGGAGAAATTCTCCACTACATGACCAACAAACAAGAAACTACGTAAACTACCAACAAAACGACAGACCTGAATTCCATCAGAACTGGTGGGATTCAAATAGAGCAGGGCACTTTCGACAAGGTGAATTGTAGAAGTTAGGTCTCCTAATCCCAGTAACGACGCGCACCAACAAAGAAACAGACAATGACTCGGACCGCAGGCAGCCACATGCGCCCGCTGGCTCAGGGAAAAATAACATAGACGCTAACCTTGAGAAAAATTCCAGTATTCTTTACCGACGTATACGACATGATAATTCTGTTGAAGCTCGAGTTTTGCATAGTAGGAAGAGTAAAGGCTTGCACCACATTTCACATGTAAAACCGTTTATTGAAAGATAATCTGCTTTATAACTTTGTCTTTGCCATAAAACTTTTCACTTTACATTACTAGTATGCTTTGTCAGACTTAGAATCTGTTAACATGCAACAACGTTTGAGGTTAAATATCCAGTCAAGAACCAAGAGAAATTATTTAACAGAAATTACGAATCCATTGTTATAGTGAGCAGATGACACAGTGTTGTTAATTGTACATTCTTGCTTGTTAGTTCCACTATCACGTAACGACTATAAGGATCACATACTTAGAACATATACCGGCAACGCTAATGAGATTTTTATGCAACATTTTGGTTTACTTGAAAAGACATTCTTTATTTGAAGTACTTTCTGTGGAATTAAAGATGACTTAGCATTTGGTTTCTTTGACAGCTACACGATTATATCATGATGCTACTAATGAGTGACAATTTACAGTGTTGCTTCTGCGGTGTTTATGTTTTATATCTGCACAGTTTTTTCTGAATTCTTCTGTAAAGTAAAACATGTTTTAGTAGCAACTTTTGTGGTACAGCTACAATGAGACTGCCTTTTCTGTAGCACAACAATACGTTACAGCACAGTACTTTCTTCATCACAGCAATAAGCATAATAACTAAGATATCTATACGCAAAGCATTTCACTTTTGTTTATCATGAGGTAAGTACATTGACTTCAGCAGAACTTTGCTTACAGAGGACGATAACTACGACAGTTCCACAGAATTATCTTACAGCAAGATGCACATTGAGCGCTACAGGACATGGATTTGAGTGATTAATTTTGTACTTAAACCATTTATTTTTCAAGATTTTTCAATTACAAAGAAAGTTTTCCGTGATACATTTCATTCCATTGCTGTAATCTGTAACACCTGAGGGTATAATTACATTAATCCTCAGAGGGGTACACGCCTACTTTGTGTACCATGTGTTTGGCAAACACAAGGAGCCCTAGCTAATATGGTATTTGCTTATACAACTTTACACATCGGTACCATATTTCTCTAACACACAAATTACACAGCTATCTGATCATTTAACTGAGAGACAAACACTTTTTTTTACTACATCAGTGACGCATGTTTACGCAATTACACAGTTGGGTAACTTCACACTTATGAAATTGTATTTTGTCTGTACTTTGTGAACTGTTCATTTTTTTTCGGAACCATTGTGATACTATGAGAGCTTTGAATGATGTATTTGGTAAGGGAGCATGAGTTTAAAGTACGTTTGAGGTAGATGACACTATCGAAATGAGCAGAGAATTTTTTTTAGGTTTTGACATTATTGCAGAAAGCAACGACGTTTTTGAGATTTGACTGAGGTGTTATGATGTTATTTACATGACGACGATGTGTATTATGCTGTTGAGGTATGTTTATGATCGATAAGCTGATGATATATGAGGAATTTGATTATGCTATGTATTTATTATGATGAAATATTGAAGAGGAGTCGACGAATATGTATATGTGTAATAAGGTAAGAAATAATGAGTAGTGGTTAGGGACTCTGGTTTGTGGAAAAGGATGTTGGAAACCAAGAATCGTACTTTAAGAGTTATGAAATGTGTGTAAATGCGTGAATGTACCACAATGCTGACGAAAATTTTTTGGACACTGTTATATTTACAAGATTTTGCTTCTACAGATTTGTAACTCAAATATTTCGACCTTTGAAATTTTATTGGTATCCAACTGTCACTGTAGCGGAAACTGACGTCGTAAATATTTCGGTAGGTCACTGTAAGCACCCACCTGCCCGACAGTCGCCTGGAAAAAAGCCATTAGTGTGTGCCTTTCAGAGGCACAGGTGGAAGAAAAAAAAAAGAGGCCACTATCCTCACTATTGACAATCCTTTGTAGAAAGCATCGTAAATACGACACCCTCAAACTTGAAAACGTGATTACACTGTAGAGTTCTTAATTTATGATATTTACTGCAATGAAATGATGAGAAACATTTCATGTCTATTGTCTTGCTAGTTGAAAGATTGTTTACTACATTATGAAATGCCATGTGGCTAATGAATGATGTTTCATGCTTTCCTTTGTACATATTTGCTCATTTTCTTTAATATCTAGTTTCTAGCTGCACTGCAGCATTGGTTATTATAAAATTTAATGGATGTACTAATATCACTATTTTCTGTCTACAGACCCAGTAAAGAATACGTTTCTCATATACTTTCTTAGAAAAGAGAGCACAAATAGACATTTCCCTTTACAGGAATTGCATAAATAATTTTTTTAATGACTTGGTAACTTTCTTGCAGAGTAAGATTTTGTGATGCATCACTCTAGTGTTAAGATGTGACATAGGTATTAGACATGGCCATTTTTAGTGTAATATTTTTTCTGCTTGTGCTATGTCATGTTTAGATGTAAGTTATTGCATTTGCTGCTGCTGTTTGCCAGGCATAGTGCTACTAAATTTCACTTTACATTACTCTGTTAAGCCAGTTTTACTACGAATTTATTTTTCTTGTTTGTTGCACATTGACTTATATTAGTTGTAATATTGCATTTGCTTTGCTAATTTATACTGCTTGCTGTGCCATTTGTATTTTTTTATCATTGGTGTTTGTGTTAATTGTTTTGTGCTGCTGCATTGCCTCATTCCTTAGTTTAGCATTTGAGCTCAGTAGATTTAAGTTAGCTTAAGATGGGGTAGGCTATATGAGAGAACGAGTTGTGATGAATTGGATGAAATGCATTGAGAAGCTATAAGATAATGGTTTGGCCAAAAAAAGTATTTTGAAAGAGGATATGAGCAAAAAAGTAGGGTTTAGGGACAACAGGTTTAGGTAGGATTTTCTTCGAAATAATGATGAGGTAAGATAATGGAAAATAAATAATGAGATGAGAAATATGTGAACATAAAAATACAGAAAGCATGCTTGGATAGGATTTTTTTGGTGGAAACAAATGTTGAAATAAGACGAAAGATCTATGGAATGAAGTTTTAAGTTGGACTGCAGTACCAAATGTTACACTGAAAACAAACTCTGCCATTTCCTCTTGTGTTATTGTGCTATGTGTTTGTGTACTCTTGTATATTTGTGTTTTTGCTGTCTTTATGTGTTTAGCTGATATGAGTTATGTTGCGGAATTTTTCTAATAATATGTTATTTTCTTTGTAAAGATGTTTAGACATTATTTATTCTGTTTTGTTTTAATGCTCACGTGTGAAGTTGATGTTTCAAAAGTTATTCTGATCTTTTGCGTATGAACTTATGTCATAATTCCTGTAACACTGATGTGTATGTTATTTCGATTCTTTTGTAAAGCCTGTACTACAAATCTTATGTGTATTATTATGTTTTTAATGGTGTATTTTGTACCTTTGTAATTGTATTCTTATGTTATAAAATTGTAATTGACACCAGTTCATTAAATTAAGTAACTTGTAAGTTCCATTTCACTGCACACGTTTCTGTTGGTCATAGTACATGGACAATATGTGAGAAGTAGGGGCTGTTAGTATTTGCACGTGTGTTAAAAATTCAGCAAGGGACTGGGTAACAGCATTGCTGGTTCTAAGGACAATTCCAAAAACTTTGTGAGTGCACAGGTGGTGGTTATGGACTTGCTATATTGTCTGCAAGACTCTTCGATGGTGATTGTGCACCTGCACAGTCGCAGCAGATGGCTGCTGGCCATCTCTACAAGGACTACAGTGGGTCTACACCTTTGCTGACTCACCAATACCATTATTTCTACAAGGACTGCAGTGGGTCTGCACCTCTGGTGGCCCACCAATACCATAATCTCTACTAGGACTACAGTGGGTCTGCTCTGTGATGACCTACCTACCAATATTCTTCAAAACTTCGACTGACTCTGCTGTGGATTTGCTCTGTTGTGGCTCATTACCTGTCTGCATGTCAAGAGTCACCACTGTCTTTCCGTCGGAAGGACAACACTACTTCTTAAAGACTGCATGGAAATCCACTACTTCCGTGTGCATGTTCTTTTACTGCTCAGACTTTGAGAAAAACACTGCAGTTTTACTGTGATGAACGATCAGGACTGTCTTTATGGACTGTGAGAAAATTTTAGCTTTTGACCAACTTTGTATCAATAAGTGAGTGCATTTGATTTCTTTGTTATTGTAATTGTGAAAAATTTTTAACAAATATGTATTGGCCAGTGCCCAAAACAGTTTGTGAAATTTTTTGTGGGGAGCATGGGGGTATGTAAGTACGCTGTTAAGGTTTTTATATTGGTAACGCCACGTAGCGCTCTGTGCTGTGTGGAGTCTGTGGCTAGTTTGCATTGTTGTCTGCCATTGTACTATTGGGCAGCTGGATGTTAACAGCGCGTAGCGTTGCGCAGTTGGAGGTGAGCCGCCAGCAGTGGTGGATGTGGGGAGAGAGATGGCGGAGTTTTGAAATTTGTAAGACTGGATGTCATGAACTGCTATGTATATTACGATTTTTCAACACTATTACTTTAAATACATTGTTTGTTCTCTATTAAAATCTTTCATTTGCTAACTATGCCAATCAGTAGTTAGTGCCTTCTGTAGTTTGGATCTTTTATTTAGCTGGCAGTGGTGGCGCTCGCTGTATTGCAGTAGTTCGAGTAACGAAGATTTTTGTGAGGTAAGTGATTTGTGAAAGGTATAGGTTAATGTTAGTCAGGGCCATTCTTTTGTAGGTATTATTGAAAGTCAGATTGCGTTGCGCTAAAAATATTGTGTGTCAGTTTAAGCACAGTCATGTATAATTTTTCAAAGGGGACGTTTCAGTAAATGAGGATGGTCGGACTTCAGCCTTCGTTCTCCCAAATTGGAATCCGGTGTGCTAACCACTGCGCCACCTCACTCGGTAGGCGTAATTGACCGGAGTGATAGATAATTGAAAACTGAGGATCTTTCGTCATGTACGGGGTTCGCAAACGCACATTTCCCTAAGAATGAAGAAAGAAACTCTTACGACTATCCCTTACATGTCAGTAAGGTGGATGATGGTGAACAAAACCAGGCTGTCACAGCGACCAGCGCATTTGCCTATGAGCGGAGAAACCGTTTTCTATACTTGAACGAATCAGTTTTTTGTCACTTGTATTTATTCCCGTATCGGACTGGTTCGAATAAGAGATTTAATAAGGTAACAAGATAGGTAAATAGATTTCTCACACGTCTTGTTAATAAAGAATTAAAATTTTAGTCCGGATCGCTTTACAACGGCCCTTTCACACATTCAGTTACACGTCCTCACTTTCCCTCGAACCACTGCATGAATGGTACTAGATACATAAACACTCAAAGCAAATATACCTGCGAAACAAGAACATGTAATGAATGGAATCTTCTCGCTTCTATATTGTTCCTTCTAGAAACTAGCCAGAAATGGACTTGATTTACATTTAATGATTCGTTTGTAGGAACTAAGTTTGATGCGTACCAGACATCCAATATCATAGGCAGAAAAATAAGTGTTGCTATGAATCGTTATTGCATTCACGTGGTTGGATAATTTCTGTTCGGTTTCAAACCGAAAAAAGCTGTGCTATTTTGAATTCTCAAAAGAAAATTCTTTTTCACGCCTGACCGTAAACAAATATCACGCCGTTGACTGTCTGTAGGCCCTCGTGACAAATTTGCAGCAATGTTTCTCAGAGTTGTTTTTATACAACGAGTTTAAAAATTTTAACTAATAAAAGTCTGTTTAGAAAATTTTTTGTCTACGTTATTATTATTCCTTACAATTTACTTGTCTTGTTAGCTTCCTGTACCTACCACTTTCGATATGCAAAAATATAAAATTAAAAAACCTCAGAAATAGTTTTGAAATCTAACATGGTTCCTGTGCTCCTCAACCAAGGGCCTAGGGCGCTCAAACAGCTGTGTGTGCCTTATGGGTACGAAATGGGTGGCCGTAACAGTTTCTTTCTTCTATATCTAGGAAAAACACCCGTCTTCGGCCCACATATGATATGACGAAAGTGCTCAAGTTTCATCAGTCGATCCCGTGAATTTTGAGCCGGATGTACGTCATGACACATAGGGGTGGTTTTCTCGAATACGGAGGGGTGTTGAGCCAAAATACCTTAGAGACTTTCGTTTCGGATTGTACGCAAGTGACTTACCAAATATGAACCGAACCAAATGACCGTGTTTGAGTCCTTTCGTTTTTTAGCTACACAGGCAAAGAAATTATATCACGCTTTCGATTTCTTGGCGAAACACGGCACTGGTTCATTATCTCAAGAAATTTAGGGAATCCACAAAAATTATAAAAAGGGTCCAAATGGCTCTGAGTACTATGGGACTTTACTTCTGAGGTCATCAGTCCCCTAGAACTTAGAACTACTTAAACCTAACTAACCTAATGACATCACACACATCCATGCCCGAGGCAGGATTCGAACCTGCGACGTAGCGGTCGCGCGGTTCAGGATTGTAGCGCCTTGAACCGCTCGGCTACCACGGCCGGCCAAAAATTATAAATCGACATGATCGCACATTGCCAGTATGTTGTCCTGTCATTAGACGTCCTCACTGGGTCATTAGCTAATTATGCACAGGAAGAATGAAGAAAAATCAGTTCGAATTATCCCGATTTCTTTGGCATATCGTGTCGGCAGAAGTCTGTGGGACCCTTTTACCCCTATAGAAGGAAGAATGTCTCCTTGATCTTGTCCCAGTTTCTAGACGTCCCGTTGCTAAAAATGCTGCGTTTCTTTTGATCTTTATCTCCTCTATTACTGCCTACGGCCTATGGATGCCTCTACCTAGGACGCATTGATCGTTATTGCTTCTCAGGTAGGAGTGCAGGGTGCACCTTCTTGGGAAGCGCCATGACGACCGGCACGCTGCGGGTGGCGTCATGATGGTATTTGGTACCTCAATTGGTACTCGATATAAAAATAGAAACCGTTACTGTAGACATTATTTTCTTGTGATTGTGTTGATCGCTGCTCTAATCGGTAGTGTGTTTGGATTATGTATGGGAAGTACTCCGCATTCGATGGAAAGGATATTCTGAAAGCCGCTTGTTTCGTGAGGTTTCTTCAGCAGTCTTCCAATGAAAATAAAGAGACTGACTTTGCTACAAGTACACTGCGCAACAGAATTAAGGGATAACTTTTTCGTGACCCAGAAATTGTCTTCGAGTGCTCCGCGTAAGTTTGAAATTGGGCTCAAAGGTGCCTACATCCGTCCTCTGCAATGGTGCAAAGGCTTGGCGCCTATTGACGTCACCCTCGAACTCGACGACGCTTCAGATAGCAAGGTGCCGACACATAAGGAAGGAGGTCACAGCTTACGAGTTAATGTGACCTGTAAGTAGTGTTAACTATGTCACATTGGTACCAAATTTCACCATAATTCTGCACATCGCCACCGTGGTGGCTGTAGACGATTTTTATCCACTTTTCTTCCCGTATTTCGGTGCCTCTGCACTGTAGATAAGAACCGCAAAACTTAGAGTTTAATTCACGCGGTTTTCTTATGAGTGGCCTAGGAAAACATTCCAAACACACCGCTGCTCAGAACCACATTGAAAAGTCCTCGAGAGGTGGCATAAAGAGCGTCAATGAAACCACCTCTTTCCCTGAGATGCTGATTCCCGCACATTTAGTTGTCGAAATCTACATTGCGCAGAAGCAAGGAACTTGCTGCATTAGAGTGACATGCGAGCCTTAACTGTACAAATAGTTGTAGCGTAGGTGTTCCTACATCGCAGGGGCCTGAAGGAAGACCAGATTAATCTGTAGCACCAGTCATTTTCGTTTTTACAAGCTCAGCAGTTAGGATGATTTCAAGTATATGTAGGTTGCTGTAGCTATACAGAGAAGAGGCTTTTGCAGGGTAGACTGGCGTCCAAAGCTGAATCATATTCATAATGAAGATCATAGGAGAAAAAGAGCCAGGAAAGAGATTTTGGAATATCTAAAATAACGACATGGAGACAATTGAAGAGACGTTGCGAAAGTCTCGTACAGAAGGAGATACGCTGTCGGAAAATTTTTGTGTTGAGAACAAGAGGTAATATACAGCATTCGTAATATTCTTCTTGAATATTCTTTCTAATTAGGAACAATGAAAATGAACATATCGGATCTCCTTAAGATCGCATGGTAAGAGTTCTTTAATTTTGCATGCAAGACTTGGAAATTGAAATTATAGAATAAAATAATCATGTGATAACTGGAAGGTTGTCCCAGGTGCCGTCAATGATTTAGTAACCTGCAACACTCCACTTACGTAATAACAATTTATATATAGCGTACTAGTCATTCACACATTCATACTAATTACAATATGCATGAAAGTAACATAGTAAGTAATATTGTACTACGCTGTCTAGGTAGCAACATTTTGTAACGTGACTGACTTTTAAATAATAAATGTTTCCAAGAAGTGCTAAAATGAAATAAGAAACTTTAGAGTCAGACAGTATTAGTAATGAAAGTTTGCATTTCTAAGCAATTATTATCATTGTCTTATAATGAAGGATTTAAAAAAGTTATTAAAAGTGACAGCTGTAGTGAAATCACTTCTAATTCATGTCAGTGCTCAAAAAGGAATCCTTCAATTGAAATGAATTCATGAATTTATTGGCAAACTGGCGCCTTCCTTTCTCTCTCTCAGCATCTCCGTGGTCATTTTATACCTAAAATTCATGGCGACGGTAAACATTTGCCCCGTCTTAATAGATCGTCAACACTCATAAATCAAGCCGCATGCTGCATTAAACTTCGAACGTGAAGCCACATACATTACCGTTCTTCATCTAATATTTTGGCCGTACAACCGTCGGCCATCTTCAGAGTGAGACTCGAGACTCAATCTTTCGTCTTACTCTGAAGATGACCGAACAGTATACGGCCGAAATATTAGGTGAAGATTTTGAATTTATGTGGCTGCGGTTCGAAATTTAATGGAGTATTCATCGCGTGGCGAATACGTGCATATACCCGTAAAGCCACGTTGTTTCCTCCGGACATCACAAGAGCAACAGATATATTCAAAATACGCTGACACACCTACGCTATCTAACACAATCTTTTTACCGGATCTAGCTAAAAGTGTTCGATTAACATATTCGTAGTGTAGCCGGCCGCTGTGGCCGAGCAGTTGGAGGAGTTTCCGTTTGGAACTGCGCTGTTGCTACGGTCTCAGGTTCGGATCCTGCCTCGGGCATGGATGTGTGTAATGTCCTTAGGTTAGTTAGGTTTAAGTAGTTCTAAGCTCTAGGGGCCTGAAACGTCAGATGTTAAGTCCCATAGTGCTAAGAGCCATTTGAACCATTCTTTTTTTAAATTCGTAGTGTACGAGTCTATGTTAGGTTGAATGAAATACTTGGAGTGTGTAGTTATCTTGTTGGTTTCGACTACTTTTCTCCACCGATTAATGTTAATTTGAGCACATAATATTAAATGATTCACTGCAGAAACACCAGGAGTCAATGTGAGAGGCCGATGATATTAAATAATTGACAACCACACAAAATTGGCTTGTGTTTATCATTATATTGTTCCAGAACATTCATGCAATGCACAGCTCGGATTATGTAAAAGAACTAACTGAAAACCACTGCCACTTTACTGCCACACCGAGCTCTTAGGCTCGCTGATTATATAGCTTCATTACCAAAGAATTGTTCAACAAAGTCACATTAATTGAGTTACCTTTAAAATCGGTGGTTTCATAAGAAATTACTGTTACAATTCTATAGATAATAAATGACTCATTACAACAAAAGTTATTTCTAAAACTGATTTTCAAATTTAGTATCAAAATTCTGCTTGATAAATTTATCTAGCAATACTTGACGCAAAGTAGTTAATATCTGGTTAATAACCACAGGATTTTTGATGCTGGCATACTTTGGAGCACTTTACCTATGGCAGAAATAGAGTCTAAGGTTCAAGTTTTATATAATTACCTCCTTTTGACCATATAATCGAAAAAGTAGTTAGTTTATGACAGAGTTTTAGAACTCACAATTACAATAAATATGATTTGAGTATGTATGGAGAAACAATCTCTTGAGAGTGAACGTGAATTTCAGTGCATCAGTTAGTCAGAAATCTAGCCAAAACATTAATTTTCACTTTTTATGAAATAATCTCGCATGCTTTCAAAATAAAAGAAAATAATGTCATGTGACCCTCGACTACGTACCTTTAGACTCCGAGTTGAAATATTAAAAGGTTTTGGCCGGTTTCGTTGTCTAGGGGTACGTAGTTACCGCATCACAACCAAATACTGCTGAGTCTACAGTACACAATTTGAATACACGCATAATCGAATGGTCAAAGGTTCCTGTCACATGGAAATTGATAATTTTGAATGTTATGTAGAAATTTATAAATGAAAGGTGTCAGTTAAGTAAATTTTGCAGGTACTATCTTAACGACTCTAAATGATGGGTGCGATAGCAGAAGTACCTTTAAGAATACCCATTATTACTTAAAACACTTATTGGTGTCTAAGGTCCAGCAATTAAATAAAATATAATTGAATAACAGGGAAACAATAGAGTCCTACTTCATGCAATTAGTTATGAGCAACAACATATCTCGCGAGATATTCACTTTTTAACGCATAGTATGTCTTCACTGCAGAAGCCACAGATATCTCACAAGTGTTCAAGTCGGCACTATGAAATATTTCTATCTCCCGTGACCCTCCACAAACTGCTCCACTCTTTCCCGTGACTGTGCATCCGTCGCGCCGTACTGTCCAGCACTCTCCCGTGTCCTCTCCCATACTCTCCCTCCATTGACTTTGACCTTAGTAACGAGAGCTGTGATTGGCTAGAGCACTCCGTCCATGTCTCCAAGCCAACACACACTCACAAAAACAATGAAACATATTCGAAATACTGGATTTACATTTAATTAACTTGAAATTAAATAAATATTCCTAAGGCTGGAGCATAAACACGCTATAACACACATTATTAAATACATAAACAAATCAAATAAACATATATCAAAGGAGTAAAAACAAAAGGTAGGCCAGTAGCCTAAAGTCTCTGTGCCTTCTACAACACAGTAATTATTTAACCAATTCCTTCATGAATAGTGTATATCGGATATAAACAAAGACATAGACGAATAAATATATTTATAAGCATGCTGCTGCCGCTTTTTCGCGTAACTCTGGAGTACTTATGGCCTGACGTGATCAATAGTAATCGGCCACTTTGATCTCCAATCAACTCATGTACTATTCAAGTTACATGCCTGTAATTCATACCAATTTAGGTTTACACTAATAGCTTTCTAAAGACACGTCGATCGACAAAATCGGACGAACCGTTTCGATTCTGGAAAATCGTTGCTGGGTGTTACTTGTATAATTTACAGTCTGATACTGAACTTTAAACTTCATCGTCATGGCAATGATGGTAATTTACATGTTTATTTTTAAGGTATCATGTTTCCCCTGGCTATTATTAATTTCTGCATGAGCTATGTAATGTCTGCCATTATGGTTTCACATAGTCCACCATCTTTGGCACTCCGCGGCATACAAATCTCCTTCATCGGCACAAAGCACATTCCGTGACACAGCGTTAACATGGAATTCCTAGCCAAGTGGTCGGCCTGGACCATGCGATGGGGCTACCCCTCTTGCTCCCGCTAACGTACGGCACCGTACAGTTGCTGACGATCTCCAGCTTGCCGAGCAGCCCGTGCAGCCATGCCAACTCCTATCTTAGAATATTTTCAGGGCACGACAAGTCGCTCGTCACCTCACACACCCCCACTTACCAACAATCTGGCTTGCAAGAATATTCAGAAGTAGCTCCCTTCAGTTCATACAAGCACGTATAAAACGAATTACAAAGAACATAACTAAATGATTAAAACGCCAGGTCAATAGTATTTACAAAATTTTTGTAAACACGTGGGAGCACCAAGAATTTCGAAATAGACTTAAACTAACACAAATTATGAACGAAACGGCATATTAAATGAATGCCTGCATTTAAGTTAGGCATAAACAGTTTTTTGGACAAGAAATCAAGTTTTTAAATGCACTTTCACTCATGTGCGATTTTGTAAGCTCTTCTTGTGCCACTCACTCAGCGCTAAGGCACCTTCTTGCACTAATTTTTTCCGTCGCACTACACACGTTGACACGGATTTTCGCACGAAGTATTGATCAACTAACATCATTTTTTGACCAAGTGCCTAGCAAAAATCGTGTCTGCCTCTAAATTCCGAGTTCCACCATTTATCGTGACAAATCTGTCTACAACGAAAACAAAAATTAGAAACCCGACAACAACCCAATTCCCACACCCAACCAGGATCCTCGCTAAAGATTCCCTCTAGCGCAAAACGATACTTCCGGAACAAAATTACAAGGCAAGCGACTGAATCACAGTAAGCTCAAATTCCACTAGTTCTATTTAATTGACTTCAATCATTCCTACCTCCAACCACCAAAAATTGCGTGCACATACAATTACAATTTTAATGCCCTTCAACTTGACCACTAAAATCTTTGCCTTACTCTTACACAAAGTAAAATCAATACATATTTTACTTAAATCCACGAGTTCACTGAGCTCCACACACCCTCAGTGCCTAGAATTCCCCCTCTTGCACGCTTACAGTGCCAATATAAACTAACAAATTAATAATGAATCCCTAAGTAAAACATACAAAATTGTCCCTCCAGAATTACTACCACTAATTACAAATTAGAACAGCTTTTCATTTCTCCCCTTTCTGTATATACTCTTGACCGCATCAATCACATCCTTATTTCTGTTATGCATATCGACTTCCTCATTCAGTCCTCAGTAACGATGGTATGAGCAATCTGATTTTCCCCTGTTAAAAGTCTTTTAAATTTTACTTGCCTTTTTTCGTTCTGAAATTCAAATTCTAAGCATTTCCCTACACAGTTAAGGGAAGTATTGTATTTGCACATGAAGTCAGTTCCTAAAGTTACCTCCTTTACTAGACCACTCGCAACAAAACATTCTATCTCGAATTTATTTTCTCCACATTTAAATTCTAAAAGTGTTTGTTGTCTCATTGGCTTACTCATACCACCAACTGTCGTTTTAACCTGAATGTCAGTGACTGGGAAGATTGTTGTTGTTGTGGTCTTCAGTCCAGAGACTAGTTCGATGCAGCTCTCCATGCTACTCTAACCTACTGCAACCTACATCCTTCTGAATCTGCTTAGTGTGTTCATATCTTGGTCTCCCTAAACGATTTTTACCCTCCACGCTGCCCTCCAATACTAAATTGGTCATCTCTTGACGACTCAGAACATGTACTACCAACCGATCACTTCTTCTAGTCAAGTTGTGCCACAAATTTCTCTTCTCCCAGATTCTACAACACTTCCTCATTAGTTATGGGATCTACCCATCTGATCTTCAGCATTCCTCTGTAGCAGCGCATTTCGAAAGTTTCTATTCTCTTCTTCTCTGAACCAGTTATCTTTCATGTTTCACTTTCATACATGGCTACATTCCATACCAATACTTTCAGAAGCGACTTCCTGACTCTTAAATCTATACTCGATGTTAATAAATTTGTCTTCTTCAGAAACGCTTTCCTTGCCATTGCCAGTCTACACTTTATATCCTCTCTTCTTCGACCATTATCAGTTATTTTGCTCCCCAAACAGCAAAACTCATTCACTACTCTAAGTGTCTCATTTCCTAATCTAATTCCCTCAGCATCATCCGATTTTATTCAACTACCCTCCATTATCCTCGTTTTGCTTTTGTTGATGTTCATCCTATATCTTCCTTTCAAGACACTGTCCATTCTGTTCAACTGCTCTTCCAGGTCCTTTGCTGTCTCTGACAGAATTACGATGTCAACTGGGAAGGCAGATTACTAGTTTCCAATTTTTGATCATGTTCATAAAACTTCACGACACCGTTGACACATACTACCTGAATCTAGAAGTGCCTCTACCATTTCTTTGCCAACTTTAATTTAAAAAAATTGACTGTACATTTACCATTTCCTTTCGTTCTAAATATTTCTCCCTTAATAAATCATTATGTATGTATGGTCCCTTCTCTTTCAATTCTAGCGTAAACACATCCTGTTATATCCATCCCTCGATGTCATGTTCATCCCAAAATAATTCGTTAAATATTTCTTTCGCCCCAAATTCATTCCTTCCCTTTTCTAAACACCTAGCAATTTTAAACTTTTATCGTTACCACATATGTGGCAGTAACGACCGTAACGTTTTGCCTTACCATTGCAAATCAGTCACACTAAAGTCACGCTACTCCTTTATATACCAATTCGTACGGACTTCATTACTCTAACTAGTCCCATCCACACTATTTACTTCAGCCCTCTCTAAATTTTCTGTTAGTTCTTCCATACATTTCGCCGATTCACTACCCACAGCATGCACAACCTTACTGTTTCTCGCCTTCATTATATCGACACCTGCAGCTTCAACAAAATTACACATCAATTCACTGTTACACACTTTGTCTTCCTGAAATAATAAATCGATGCCTACGTCATCATCACCACAAATATTCATCTCAGCAAACTTACCTGCTGATACACCATTTAAATAACTACATAAGTTCACATCAGAAACCTTACTTTCCTCCGTCGACAAATTAACTTTACGTGAATTGTACGCAACTTTATCCTCCACTGCTACATTACACAAATTGCTGCTACCTTGTCGTACAATTTTGGTACTACTAGACTTGCTACATTCCGCTGTGATCGGACAAAAACCAGCACATACCGCCATTTATACACACCTTTCATCCAGATTAACCCCCGATCCTACTTTACATACATTATCACATTCACACTGTGACAAACGTTTTAGATCCACACATTCGTCAATAAGTTTCGTTTCGCCTTCATTCGTGACTAGAACCGGGTAAATTCCTTCCTCCAAAGTATCAATACCAATAGCTTTTACATCGTTACATAAATTACTATTACTCTGTTCCTTTAAACAGAAATCATCTACCTCCGCAAATACATTTCCAACTTCAACTGCTGACAAAACCAATGTTAAGCCTCCCTTAGTAACATTGACGCTTTCCGTCGAAACACAATCACCGTCACTTGCAGCTGGCGAGACCAAAGCTGCGCCGCCTTCACTAACATCGACGCTTTCCACTGACAGCACCTTCCTTACTGCAATTGCTACTATTTGTTAATACCTCTTCAGAACTCACCACACAATTTTCTTTCACAAAATTCATCTCCTCTTTAACTTCTTTTTGTACCACTGAATCTTTCCATTCAACACCACTCATACACTCATTCATTACACATCCATAACTTACATCATTCACCACAAATTTATTCCCATTACTTTTACCTAAATCTCTCACAAATCTATGCTTCCTCCGTTCGAGCCTGCTTTTATTGAAAGAGCCACCTATATAGCCTTCCTCTTTAGCATACTCCACATTACATAACTGCTGCCTTTCTCCAAACCTATCAACAGTTCTAGTATTATCTCCAGTCCTTTTCATTGCCTGTTTAGATCGCCATCGCCGAACCTGTGATGTGGCGAACATCAGTTTCCCGACCAGATGTTACGTGATTGCACTTCGAGCAACTTTCTGTCCTCAAATCTACGTTCTTTACTTGGGTCCCGTTCACGGAAGTTATCACTCCTGTTCGTTTTCCGACCATTCTGCCCATTCCATCTACTATCTCCCTGAGAATTCTTTTGATTTCTCTCACGATTATCATTTTGGTGATGATGATCTGGTTTCCCATTTTGATAACTACCACTCAGTGTGCACTGAGGTTTGAACTTCAAAGCCCTCTCTAACTTTTCTACAAATTCTAGAAATTCGTTGACGGCATGGGCTATGGACAAGATCCCACTGCAAATTTTCGGATAATCGCCTTTTTAAAGTGGTGATTTCCGTTAAAACCTCCAACGGATTTTTCACATGCGTAAGCTTGCAAAGTTCGCGCTTTCAAAAATCTCTCATCGTCCCATTACTGTACGTGTAACTCGACCTGTTTAAGAATTCATTTTGGATCCACGTCTGATTTGCCTCACACCAAAATTTACTCAAATAGCACATTTTGAACTCTTACGATTCGCACGAACTACATCTAACATTTGCCCAAGACTGAGGGTCTCCCTCCAAATGCCGTTTAACGTATTTTATTTTCGCGTTGTCTGACATGCTGTGAACAAAAGCGTCTCTACACGCAGCCAATAAATTTACTGGGTGATATCTTCCGTCATCTGTGTAACATTTCACAGAATCGGTATTTGGCCAAGGGATATTTATAAACGGCGTGGCCTGTTGGGAGCCTAACAAAGTTAAATCACTTTTTATCTGTTGCATTTGTTTTTTAAATTCATTTTCGCTTCTAATATTGGACTACATTTTATCTTTAATTTTGCCCACTTCTTTCTCCCCCTCACCTAAACGACTGGCCGTGTTACTAATTGCTAAATTTACATTACTTTTATGAGCATCTTGCGCTTTTCACAGTCGCTTACCTTGCCGTCAAGTTCTGACTGTATCTTACCCATTTTTCACGAAGATCTTTTTCCAGTGATTCGATTTTAGGTTTTACTATACAACTTCGTCTGTAATTTTCCCCATATCCCCTACGACGCATTTCAATTTATCTTCAATTGCTTTTTCAAGGTTACCCATAATTTTTTCAACTTCCTTTTTCACAGCGGAACCTATTTCAGTCCGCATTGTACCCATATCAGTGGGAATTGTGTCTGTAACTTTTCGAATTGTACTGATATTATTTCCCGTTGTATTCATATTATTTCCCAATCGTTGTATCGTTTGCATTAGCTGAGACATCATATCTCCCCCACATTCATTCCCCTTGCCTGAATTCCTACTAGCTACACTAGCTCACTTCCATTTTCAGAATTACACATAGTAGGTGACTTTTGTATATTCGCAAGATCTGTAAGTGGAGCTTGAACTTCAGAGCTAAACACTATTTCACTGTTTTTGCAGGCACTTATCTGATCTTAGCTGGTTCCCTCTGCCATGGTGAGCCGTCGGTTGTAGTGGAAGACGACAGTGAAAACTGCCCTGGAGTACCTGAAGACACTGCCGTCGTATTTCTGTTGATCTGCGTCTGCCACTGGAGAAGTCGCCTGCTGGAGTTGTAGCTGCTGCTGGTTTCCGCGTGCTCCAACTGTCTCCGATACCGGTGTCCATTAAACGCGCTGACCGATACTGTTCCCTGCACTCAACTTATTGAGACTCTGAGCCCCTACGCAAATTGCCTTTAACGTGATAGATTAGGACCTCTATCGATAGCATATGTTAGTTGTGAAAATTACTGCGTAATTTCACTATTTCCGGACACCTATTTACGAGATAAAACCGATGTCACACTGTGTTCTGTGAGAGTTTCACTCTACAGAAGTCCCTACTGGTTTTTCAAAGGTTTTTACACTTCGCATAGTACGCTGAATAACAGAGAGCAGAGGAATTATCACTTTGTAGGACACAAATCCCAGACGAGCCCCCAGTTGCGGGCTTTCAAAAATAGAAATAAATGTGGTGGCTCTCAACTACGTACCCTCAGACTCAGAGCTGAAATATTAAAAGGTTTTGGCTGGTTTCCTTGTCTAGGGGGCTGGGATACGTAGTTGCCGCATTACAAGCCAATTACTGCTGAATCTACAGGTGAATATACACATGAATCGAATGGTTGAAGGTTCCTATCACTCGGAAATTGCGAATTTTCAATGTTATATAGAAATTTATAAATGAAAGATGTCAGTTAAGTAAATTTTGCAGGTACTGTCTTAACGATTTTAAATGATGGGTACGATAGTAGAAGTACCCTTAAGAATGCCCATTATTACCTAAAATGCTTATTGGTGTCGATGTCCAGAAGCTAAATAAAAAAAAAGTTGAATAACAGGGAAACAATAGATTCCTACTTCATGTAATTAGTTATGAGCAACAATATAGCTCGTGAGATATTCACTTCTTAACGCATACTATGTCTTCACAGCAGAAGCCACAGAAATCTCACAAGTGCTCAAGTCGGCACTATGAAATATTTCTATCTCCCGTGACCATCCACAAACCGCTCCACTCTTTCCCGTGACTGTGCATCCGTCGCGCCGTACTGTCCAGCACTCTCCCGTGTCCTCTCCCATACTCTCCCTCCATTGACTTTGGACCTTAGTAACGAGAGCTGTGATTGGCTAGAGTGTTCCCTCCATGTCTCCAAGACAATGCGCACTCACAAACATAATTAAACGCATTCGAAATACTGGATTTACATTTAAATAACTGGAAATTAAAGAAGTATTCCTATGGCTGGACCAAAACTACGCTCTAATACTCATTATTAAATACATAAACAAGTCAAATAAACATATATCAAAGGAATAGAAACAAAAGGTAGGCCTGTAGCCTGTCTCTATGCCTTCTAAAACATTTATTTAAATATTTAACCAATTCCTTCATGAATAGTGTACATCGGATACAAATAAAGACATGACGAATAAATATATTTACAAGCATGCTGCTACCAATTTTTCGTGTAACTGTGGTGTACTTATGGCCTGACGTGATTTATAGTAATCGGCCACTTTGACCTCCAATAAGTCATGCACTATTCAAGTTACATGCCTGTAATTCATACCAATTTAGGTTTACACTAATGGCTTTCTAGAGACACGTCGATCGACGAAATCGGACGAACCGTTTAGATTTTGGAAATTCGTAGCTGGGTGTTACTTGTGTAATTTACAGTCAGATACTAAACTTTAAACTTTTAAAGACATTGAGCATGTGATCATCAGAATCGTCGTGCCAATGATGGTAATGTACGTTTATTTTGTAAGGTATCTTGTTTCCTCTGGCTATTATTAATTTCTAAATGAGCTGTGTAATGTCTGCCATTATGGTTTCACATAGTCCGCCACTCCGCGGCATACAAATCTCCTTCATCGACACAAAGCCCATTCCGCGACACAGCTTTAACATGGAATTCCCAGCCACGTGGTCGGCCGTTACCACGCGCTGGGGCTACCCCTCTTGCTCCGGCTAACGTATGGCACCATGCAGTCGCTGATGAGCCCCCGCTTGCCGAGCGGCCCGTGCAGCCATGCCAACTCAGAACTTAGAATAGTTTCAGGGCGCCACAATTCGCTCGCTACCTCATAATCTAAATTTGACAGTTAATTTACCATTCAATGACTAAACTGACTTTACCACTAACATTTCTTAGTTATTATTGCCTCATAGTAATACTGATTATGTAAGTACTTTTTCTGTAAATTCTGTAAAACTAAAAGTTGCAATATGATACTTTTCCAATAATTAAAGAATCCTTATAATTATATTTAAATGTGCTATAGTTAACTAATTGGTTGAGTTACATTTTATATATCTCAAGTTCAGTGCTGCTTGACACTACGCAGAGCACCAAAAGTTGTATTTTAACATTTGCTGTACTGTGAAGTTGCGTATAGTATAATACATAAAAGTGTAGTGCCAAATAATTCATATAAGGGTCTCAATAATATGTCCTGTCAGAACTGCCAGGAACAGAATGCAGTTGCTCGAGTCTTTCAGAACGAAGTATTGTCTTTGGTCTATCCAGTGCACCGCTCTTTAAAATATTAACCAAAATGGTTACATGTATGTTTTACTGTGTATGTGCCGACTCTGAAATCGCCACTGTTTTGGTTCATTCGTGCCCCCTCGCTCGCCTCTGCCGCCGTCGCTGTGGGCAGCGTGACTGTGATGTCTCCTAAACGAAGCTGCCGCGGAGCGACAACACGAGTTCTCTTCCGCCACCAACTAGGAAACCTGCAGCGACCGTCGATTGTGCGCCCCTCGCTGGAAACCAGGTTGGATACGTTTGGTCACCGTCGTGTGATGCAGTGTGCTAACCGTAACCTGCTCGGGTTTCTTGACACGCGCTGTACCTCGTTGCATGCGCAGGAGTGCTGGGTGGCTGGTTTGCTATCCAGAAAGGCTCTGGTTTTGAATGAAGTCACCGTTGGTGTGACTGACCAAAGGCCAGTTGACTGTCTTACTACGGCGACTATGGTGGCTGCAGTCTTACCGGTTGCAGTATGTAATCGGAGCTCAGTTTCACGATAAGTTTTTATAATGAAACTTTTCTCAGGTGACTGCCTACGTCTGTTAAGTATTTTGTAAACAGCATATTCACGCTATCAGTTATACAACTGTATATTTATTCTCTACCGGTTTGAGTAATAACAATCATTTTCACAGGAGAAAAACAGTATACGTCAGCGGACCAAAAGCGCATTTGCGTCATATATAGAACAATGAAATATATATTGAAGTGCCGAAAGAAACTGGTACAGCCATGCGTATTCAAATACAAAGATATGTAAACAGGCAGAACTCGGCGCTGCTGTCAGCGACACCTAAATAAGACAAGTGTCTAGTGCAGTTGTTAGAGGGCCGGCCGAAGTGGCCGTGCGGTTAAAGGCGCAGCAGTCTGGAACCGCAAGACCGCTACGGTCGCAGGTTCGAATCCTGCCTCGGGCATGGATGTTTGTGACGTCCTTAGGTTAGTTAGGTTTAACTAGATCTAAGTTCTAGGGGACTAATGACCTCAGCAGTTGAGTCCCATAGTGCTCAGAGCCATTTGAACCATTTGAGCAATTGTTAGATCGGTTACTGCTCCTACTATCGCAGGTTATCAAGATTTAAGTGAGTTTGAATGCTGTGTTCCATTGCACGAGCGATGGGTCACAGCATCTCCGAGTTAGCGATGAAGTGGGGATTTTCCCATACGACCATTTCACAAGTGTACCGTGATTATCGGGAATCCGGTGAAACATCAACTCTCCGACACCGCTGCTGTCGGAAAAAGATTCCGCAAGAACGGGACCAACGAAAACTGAAGAGAATCCTTCAACGTGACAGAAGGGCAATCCTTCCGCAAACTACTACAGATTCCAATCCTGGGTCATCAACAAGTGTCAGCGTGCGAGACATTCAACGAGGCATCATCGATACGGGCTTTCGGAACCGAAGGTCCACTCGTGTACCCTTGATGACTGCACGACACAAAGCTTTAGGCCTCACCTGGGCCCGTCAACACCGACATTACACTGTTGATGACTGGAAACATGTTGCCTGGTCACACGAGTCTCGTTTCAAATTGTATCGAGCGGATGAATGTGTACAGGTAGGGAGACAACCTCATGAATTCATGGGCGCAGAATGTCAGCTGGTGGAAGCTCTGTAATGGTGTGGGGCGATTCAAGTTGGAATGATATTGGACCCCTGATACGTCTAGATACGACCCTCGCATTTGACACTTACGTAAGAATTCTGTCTGATCACCAGTATCCATTCATGTTCATTGGCATTCCGACCGACTTGGGTAATACAGCAGGACAATGTGACACCCCACACGTCCAGAATTGCTACAGAGTAACTCCAGGAACACTATTCTGGATACCTTGCAACGTACTCTTCAGAAGAGATAACTCACTCCGTCATACTCTTACGGATTTATGGACAGCGCTGCAGGCTTCATGGTGTCAGTTCCCTCCAACACTACTTCAGACATTAGCCAAGTTCATGATACGTCGTGTTGAGGCGCTACTGCGTGCTCGCCGGGGGCCGTACATGATATTAGGCAGATGTACCGGTTTCTTTGGCTCTTTGGTGTAGAACATACATACATATGAGTCTGTAAACATGATATGTATTATGTATATGTACAGTTTTGTATACTTGGTGAGAACTTAACACTTTATCAGTTATTAAGCGTGAGTATGCATTGTAGTAATTGAACTAATGCACTCAATTAATTAAGTGTGAAGTTTCCACCAGATATACATACCATAACTGCGCTAATGCACTGGAACAATTAGATAATAAATATTCAGTTGTACAGTTGATCGTACAAACATGATTTTACCAGAAACAAGTTGTTATAAATTATATTGATTGTGTTCATGAGTGACAATGGATATTTACGTAAAGGAAATTTATTTAAATTTTGTGTGTTACTGAGGCTTAATGTCACTCATGTAATAGCAGTATTTTTCCATCCATGAACAATCCGGCATTTACACATTTGTTTATTGAATATGTTATTTTGTCGTTTGTTTCACAAATTATTGTTGTTGCACTTTGTAATTTCTCAAGAAGTTGCTAAATTGTATACATTTCACTGTTTTAAAATTATTTTATTTTAAAAACGAATGAAGGTTTGAAATGTAGTGTGTTTTGAAGAAATGTATCCCACTTATCTGAACCTAGGCCATCCACTCATTTAGTTCATAATATCACATTTTCTACTGCTTGGGTATTATTTAAACTTCTAAGGAGACGTGTCATAAAAACAAACAAAAATTTACAACTTTGCGTAGCCAAAATAAAAGCATTTAGACAAACAGTTCCCCACGTCACTAATAGAAGGCACAAGTCATTTTTGGAGAACATTAGCGTACACACTAATATATTACAGAAATAGTTGTTTAAAACAGTAAGAAACAAACCGAAGAAAATTATGTTATGTGCTAATGGTCAACATTTGTGTGAGTTCTGACTTTGTGTTAATGCCTTGAATTTATTACGTCGTTACAAAGAGAATGTTGTTGTTGTTGTGGTCTTCAGTCCTGAGACTGGTTTGATGCAGCTCTCCATGCTTCTCTACCCTGTGCAAGCTTCTTCATCTCTCAGTACTTACTGCAACCTACATCCTTCTGAATCTGCTTAGCTTATTCATTTCTTGATCTCCCTCTACGATTTTTACCATCCACGCTGCCCTCCAATGCTAAATTTGTGATCCGTTGATGCCTCAGAACATGTCCTACCAACCGATCCCTTCTTCTAGTCAAGTTGTCTCACAAACTCCTCTTCTCCCCCATTCTGTTCAATACCTCCTCATTAGTTATGTGATTTACCCATCTAATCTTCAGCATTCTTCTGTAGCACCACATTTCGAAAGCTTCTATTCTCTTCTTGTCCAAACTATTTATCGTCCATGTTTCACTTCCATACATGGCTACACTCCTTACAAATACTTTCACAAACGACTTCGTGACACTTAAATCTAAACTGGATGTTAACAAATTTCTCTTCTTCAGAAACTCTTTCCTTGCCATTGCCAGTCTACATTTTATATCCTCTCTACTTCGACCATCATCAGTTATGTTGCTCCCCAAATAGCAAAACTCCTTTACTACTTTAAGTGTCTCATTTCCTAATCTAATTCCCTCAGCATCACCCGACTTAATTCGACTACATTCCATTATCCTCGTTTTGCTTTTGTTGATGTTCATTTTATATCCTCCTTTCAA
This sequence comes from Schistocerca americana, assembly GCF_021461395.2. Classification (NCBI taxonomy): domain Eukaryota; kingdom Metazoa; phylum Arthropoda; class Insecta; order Orthoptera; family Acrididae; genus Schistocerca; species Schistocerca americana. The sequence continues at coordinate 222,624,999 of NC_060120.1, read as the reverse complement.
GACACTGTCCACTCCGTTCAACTGCTCTTCCAAGTCCTTTGCTGTCTCTGACAGAGATTACAATGTAATCGGCGAACCTCAAAGTTTTTATTTCTTCTCCATGGATGTTAATACCTACTCCGAATTTTTCTTTTGTTTCCTTTACTGCTTGCTCAATATACAGATTGAATAACATCGGGGAGAGGCTACAACCCTGCCTCACTCCCTTCACAACCACTGCTGCCCTTTCATGCCCATCGACTCTTGTAACTGCCATCTTGTTTCTGTACAAAGAGAATAGAGAAATCATTTGACACACATTTCCTCTGAGACACAGGCTCTACTCCCACCCTCCCCCCCCCCCCCCCTCCTCCCTATTTGCTGACTAGGGGCAGACGATAAAGAGGTAAAAAATCTAAGGAGAACAATCTTTTTTTTTTCGAAAGAAAACCTCCGATCTACGTGGGATGGGGCTGTATTTCATTTGAATTGCAATTTAGTTCTGTTTCCCATATCTATGTTGTCATTAGGCGAGGTATACACAAAGAGAAGCAAGAAACAAAGAGTTTGGTCTTCCAGTGCACAGAGATGTCAGCCTCGGTGATCGATCTGCGGTTACGATGCAGTTATGCGCGCTACACATTTCATAAGAAAACTGGCCAGGCCCTGTGGTAGCGGCTGCTGCCAGAAAATAACGGTCGGGTCCACACTTTGCGTATCTGTGACCGCTGTCCGCCCCGTGTCGTCTGGGTGGCGGTAAATAGCGCCGATATTGCGCGGGTGCGCCAGCATAGCGGCCCGGACACGTATAAGGGCAATAAGGAGCGCGGGGGAGTGCTGAAGGCCTGCTGTGGCTTTGGTGGTGGTCGTGAGGTGGTGGTAGTGGTGCTGCAGTGGCGGTGGGACGCATGCCGGTCACGCGCTGCCCACAAAACAACGACAGCGGGCGGGGAAAGGGCGAGGCGTGATCGGAAGCGGGTAGTTTGGAAGGGGAGGGGGAAAGGGGGCGAGGAGGAGCTGTTCAAAAATCAGATCTCCACCTTATACAACACGCCACGTTGGCAAAAACATGAAAGGTTGAGAGGGAGGGAGAGGGGCTGTTCAGAAGTTAGGTCTCCAGCGTCTACAACAGCCGGGCAAAACCTGAAACTATATTGTATAGCTACAGTAACCCACAACGCATGTGACAAGAGATATGTCTCATGTAGGAACGATATATGTATGATGCAGCCTCTTTTATGTGGGGTAGGCAAGATTATCGAAAATCTAGATAGCCCGCAAAATAAGAACAAAGTAAAATTACATTTGTTAATTGCAGTAAACATATACATTACATTTATTTTCACTTACATACGTAAACTATGTTGGCGGGTTCTGTAAGCATAATAAACCGAGGGGAAAAAATTCCAACACCAATAAAAATCAATGTACAGTAATGATGTTTTTAGAACACATTTGTAACATGTGTTACTTATGCTCGAACGGATTTTGGATTTTCAGCCGGTAGTCGTAAACGTCACTACAAAATATTTCACCTTAAGGTGAGCCGATGAAGACTGCAGTCCCGAAATCACTTCGAACATTTAATTCGCTGGCAAATTTTTAATTTCACATACGTTAGTTAGTTAATCTGTGTTAGCGCTGCAAGATAACAGATAAATATAAGAGAGAGAACCGCCATTGCAAATATGAAGCGCTGCTACATTAATAACCGTTGTAACCTCCTGAATGTTACATGCTAGCTTGACGACTGAGTCTACGATGGCTCACCTGAGTATGACTGGCTGGTATCCAGTTGAAATATCAAGACGCGAAGTCTGCAACGATCAGCTGCAATCCTGAAATCTCTTGGAATATTTAATTGACCAGGAAAATTTGAAAAATTAGTTGTAAGTTACTTAGTTAATCTATGTTAGCGCTGCAAGATCGCAGATTAAAGTAAGCACGAGAACCATCATTGCAGATGTGAATTGCTGCTAACGAATAACCGATGTAACCGCCAGAATATTAAATGCTAGCATGCAGAAATGCATTTGTGTAGTACAGCTGCCGGATGTCTCTTTGTGCGACGGAGTTCCACGCCTGTTGCACTTTGTCGGTCAATACAGGGACGGTTAATGCTGACTGTGCATCAACTTTTAGTAAATTTTCTTGTGTATTGACCACACTCTTATTTTTTCAACATAACGTGTTTCGACTCTCCGTAATTTTCAAAGGCATTGTTGTGTTATTCACATAAAATTGTTCATTAGTTACATTGTGTGTACTGAATCACGAGACAAGTGCGCATGTCTCGCGATTGAGAATCGACACTATTATTCAGGCTCCATACCGTCGGGGACGTCATACGTGACTAGCCGTAGATCTTCGTCCAGTCTTAAATTTCAACACAAAATCCAGCACCAGTGATTTCCAAATACGAGCCTGGTTACATCCAATGCAGTCCATCACTTTGACCGTGGGCACTACCACCTGCCTTCTCCTTGCAATCATTTGACTTTCTCAACGAACATGTACAATACATTATTGTACTCGTACAGGTTAATGTCATCTTATTAACTGACACAGTGCCGGTATACATGCATGGCGGTTGAGAAAATTTATATTTTATGGTTGTAGTACTCAACCGACGTTATTATTTGAAATTCCGGAGTACTGAATACTGTACAGTTACAATATCTAAAGGAAAACAAACGAGGAAGATACATGAGTCTCGCATAAACAACTTTCCATTGTACTAAAATACTTCCTGCATGAACCACACCAGGGCCACACTGGAGGATAGTGGGAAATGTGAATCATCATACAATTAACAAGTTACGAAAATTATGAGTGAAATGTGCATCCGTTAGAAGAAATAAAATGAAGCGTTAATCTCAAGCTGAAAGTGAGTTATAATCTTCCACAAGTCTCATCAGTTTCATCATTATCCATGTGAAACATTTCGCTGCGCCGAGGCAACCAACGTGAACGAAATGATACGATAGTCCAGTGCCTGTGTTATTCTTTACCATGAAAAGTTCCTCTGGACATGCATGGATGTCAAAAGGACCAGGCGCTGCGGCGACTGCAGCCATTATGAATTATATGAATTCGCAGTTGCGAATGAGGACAATCATCAGCTGTAGAATGGAATGACGACAGTGGAAATTTATGCCGGACCGGGACTCGATCCCGGATGTCCCGTTTATCGCGAGTGGTCGTCTTACCATTTATTTTTATCTACATTTTTGTTGATCTAATTATTTTCATTACTGTTCGTTGCATTTGTTCATGGCGGACGTCCTATGACACCCGTTCAAATTCGTTTTTGATCCGTTTACTCAGTTTTTTTTATTATTACAGAGGGCAGCTAACCGCTAACCGAACACGCTGAACTGCCGGCTTTTTTTTTAATGTTCAAATATGTGTGAATTCCTAAGGGACCAAACTGCTGAGGTCATCGGTCTCAAGAAATGCATATTACTTAAACTAACTTATGCTAAGAACAACACACACACTCATGCCCGAGGGAGGACTCGAACCACCGGCGTGCGCACAATCTCTGACAAGACGCCTCAAACCGCGCGGCCACTCCGCGCGGCGTTATTTGGCTACTCGTGTACGACATACGGACAGATCCAAACTTCCATATGTTGTCAATCATCAGCTGTAGAATGGAATGACGACAGTGAAAATTTGTGCAGGACCCGGGCTCGAACCCGGTTAAGGTAAGGCGACCGCTCGTGATAAGCGGGAAATCCCAGTTTCGAGTCTCAGTCCGGAACAAATTTTCATTGTCGTCGTTCCATTTTACAGCTGATGGTTGTCCTCGTTCGCTATTGCGAGTTAATTTAATGTAAACAAAAGGAGACGAACTTACGTTACCAATGACAAACTGCAAATACAGAAATGCGTAATATTTTTCTCTATTTGACTTGAAAGACGCTGGTCCCAAACTGACTGAAGACGGCATATCATGCCGACAGTGGGCAATAAATGGCCAAATAATTAATCACTTTTGGCATTTTAACTAGGAATCCTTGTATCCAAATTGCGAATTCGGCGTTCAACCAGATTCCACGACTCAACACACCAAAGAGAGTTATAGGTGACACGCAGACCAAGTAGTTTATTTATTTTACGTAGCAATTTGTAATTTCTATTTCAGACCATGAATACTTTTGAAAGATCCTCTGAAGAAACAAAACAGTAAAAAAACATATCGCAGCAGCGGGGGCTGTATTAATACACGATCCGGTCACGTTACTGCGACCACCGACTATACTCGACGTTAACGTGCCTTAACCACTCACAGTTGGAAATTGACAGCACGAGCAGTAGTATGTAATGCGTGTTTGGGAATACGGAAAAACATGCAACCGTTGTCGTAATGCGGAAACGGAGCGAATTATCTGACGTCGAAAACGGTATGATTGTTGGCTTTCGGGTCAAGGATGGAAGCATTTCCGAAACGACTAAGTTTATAAACTGTTAATTTCCGCCGCGGCTAAAGCATGCCGTGCATACAAAGTGACACTATCCGCAAACCGCCGACAAGGCAATTGTGGTGCACCACAAGCCATAGAAGACGGGGGTGAACGACGGCTGTGGGCCCGTGTGTGGGGGCGGCCGGTTAAAATTTTTCTTTTGTAATAATAATAACTGGAATACAGGGAGCGAAAGGCTACTTACAATTTGTACAGAAACCAGATGGCAGTTATAAGAGTCGAGGGGCATGAAAGGGAAGCAGTGGTTGGGAAGGGAGTGAGAGAGGGTTCCAGCCTCTCCGCGATGTTATTCAATCTGTATATTGAGAAAGCAGTAAAAGAAACAAAAGAAAAACTCGGAGTAGGTATTAAAACCCATGGAGAAGAGAGAAAAATTTTAAGGTTCGCCGATGACATTGTAATTCTGTCAGAAATAGCATGGGACTTGGAAGAGCAGTTGAACGCAACGGACGGTGTCTTGAAGGGAGGATATAAGATGAACATCAACAAAAGCAAAACAAGGATGATGGAACGTAGTCGAGTTAACTCGGGTGATGCTGAGGGAATTAGATTAGGAAATGAGACACTTAAAGTAGTAAAGGAGTTTTGCTATTTGGGGAGCAAAATAACTGATGATGGTCGAAGTAGAGAGGATATAAAATGTAGACTGGCAATGGCAAGGAAAGCGTTTCTGAAGAAGAGAAATTTGTTAACATTGAGTCTGGATTTAAGTGTCAGGCATTCATTTCTGACAGTATTTGTATGGAGTGCAACCATGTATGGAAGTGAAACAGGGACGATAAATAGTTTAGACAAGAAGAGAATAGAAGCGTTCGAAATGTGGTACTACAGAAGAATGCTGAAGATTAGATGGGTAGATCACATAACCAATGAGGAGGTGTTGAATAGAACTGGAGAAAAGAGAAATTTGTGGCACAACTTGACTAGAAGAAGGGATCTGTTGATAGGGCATATTCTGAGGCATCAGGGGATCACCAATTTCATATTGGAGGGCAGCGTGGAGGGTAAAAATCGTAGAGGGAGACCAAGAGATGAATACGCTAAGCAGTTGCAGAAGGATGTAAGCTGCAGTACGTACTGGGAGATGAAGCAGCTTGCACAGGATAGAGTACTATGGGGAACTGCATCAAACCAATCTCAGGACTGAAGACCACAACAACATTAACAAGAATTGGTACGACGCCTTTCTTCAGGAGAGCCTGGCAACTATTCTTGTGGTCAGCCAGAAAGCGATGGAGAACATACTGACCATAGTTTCCGGTGTGCACGTCCCCATTTTTGTACAGCCCACTAAAAGAAATGTTTCTCTTCTCCTTTTTCTTAACGGGATCAGGACAATGATTATAAAAGAAGATTTAGATTTCTAATTCTTACATATATGTCGTAGAGTCCCACACGCACAACACTGTGTAAGCCACTATGTTCATATTGACAGTAAATCTTTCTATCCTAAACAGCATTATTAGATGTTCAGAGGCGACCTCTACGGTAAGTTCCTGCCAAACAGTCTTTCGCCGTGACTACTGATACTCAAATTAAATTAAATGCTCACCACAAAAGTGGAAAAGAATGTTCACCACTTGCCACGCGGATTTGTAAGTATCACGGACAGTTATTTTAGCGAAAATCTAAGCGATCCAGGAGGGTGTACACTCCTCGCGAGTTCTATTACACACATCAAAAAAAGTTTTGCGTCACCCCGGTTCCCAGAACTCCTGAAGACAAACATTGACTGTGGGTATTGTGTCACAGACACAGTCCCTTTGAGTGTTCAGAGGTGTCACTAAACCCACCTAAAGATGTAAACAACCATGCGTGAGCAGCACCTATGAGACGGAAGGGGTCCGACAGCTAATCAGTTCCAGTCATTCCACCAGGAAGGAGCTACACGGCTCGTGTTGTCTGTAGTTCAACCATGCCTAGACAGTCAATACGGCGGTTAGATCGCGGCCGCATTGTTACTTTGAGCCAGGAAGGGCTCTCAAGAAGGGAAGTTGTCCAGGCGTCTAGGAGTGAACCAAGGAGATGTTTAGACATGAAGGAGATACAGAGAGACAGGAACTGTCGATGACATGTCTCGCTCAAGCCACCCAAGGGCTACTACTGCATTGGATGACCGCTACCTACGAATTATGGCTCGGAGGAACCCTGACAGCAACGCCACGATGTTGAATGAGGCTTTCCGTGCAACCACGGGACGTCGTGTTACGACTCGAACTCTGCGCAATAGGGTGCACGACGCGCAACTTCACTCCCGACGTCCATGGCGAGGTCCATCGCTGCAACCACGACACCATGCAGCGTGGTACAGACAGGCCCAATAACATACCGAATGGACCGCACAGCATTGGCATCACGTTATTTTCACCGATGAGTGTCTCGTATGCCTTCAACCAGACAATCGTCGGTGTTTGAAGGCAACCCGGTCAGGCTGAACGCCTTAGACACACTGTCCAGCGAGTGCAGCAAGGTGGAGGTTCCCTGCTGTTTTGGGGTGGCATTATGTGGGGCCGACGTACGCCGCTAGCGGTCATGGAAGGCGCCATAACGGCTGTACGATACGTGAATGTCATCCTCTGACCGATAGTGCAACCATATCGGTAGTATACCGGACATTCGTCTTCATGGACGACAATTCGCGCCCCCATCACGCACCTCTTGTGAATGACTTCGTTCAGGATAATTACATCACTCGACTAGAGTGGGCAGCATGTTCTCCAGACATGAACCCTATCGAACTTGCCTGGTATAGATTGAAAAGGGCTGTGAATGAACGACGTGACATACCAACGACTCTGAGGCATCCACGCCGAATCGCCGTTGAGGAGTGGGACAATGTGGAACCACAGTGCATTGATGAACTTGTGGATAGTATGCCACGACCAATACAGGCACGTATCATTGCAAGAGGACGTACTACTGGGTATTAGAGGTACCGGTGTATACAGCAATGTGGACCACGACCTCTGAAGGTCTCGCTGCATGGTGGTACAACATGCAATTTGTGATTTTCTTGAGCAATAAAAAGGGCGTAAATGGTCTTTATGTTTATATCTGTTCCAAATTTCCACACAGGTTCCGGAACTCTCGGAACTGAAATGATGCAAAACTTTTTTTGATGTGTGTATTACAGGAAATCACCGTTTTGCCAGAACCCGTCTCTGACGCCATCCGAGGGAGTGCTTTTGACAGACGCGGATCTTACAGTGGCTGGGTGCGAACTGAAGCCTCGTCTTGCGTCTCGGGCTGTATTTATATATAAGGCGCAGTGGACGGCCAAGGCAACACATGCTGTCATCCACCTTATGCACACGGCAGCAGGCACTAAATGGCCGCTTTCTCAGACACGTAAGATTTAATAACCAAGTTATGAATTGATTTAGAATCTTCTTAATTTTTACATGCAAGTTGGTTGAAATCACAAAAAAGTTTCAGCTCGCTTGCATAAAAACTTTGCCTTCTAGAATTTTTAGAGTGGAACTGACAGTAGATCGTTACCTCTGAACTATAACTTTAAGAGACCTTGTATTGGTTGTTATCAACATTACGGTCGTAAAATTTGTTAAAGCTCTATTATTTAATAGGTATTATCATGTGTCATTACAAAATTTTCTAGCATTAAAATTAGAAATAGTTAATATACTACAAATGGGGCTGCTTTAGTTACTAATTTAGTTTCCATTAAATTACTCGAAAACTATTATAGGTAGCTTAATGTGGGCACTTAGTTATTATTTTTAGGTTGTACTGAAGCATCAAATAAATTTTGACATTTCTAAGTCTAATACCTATTTAGCGCCTTCAATTTTTCTTAAACACGTGTATTCTGACCCCAACTTTTGTTTTATCATGTTGAGACTTGTACCAGTTAATTTTGACATACATTGGCCCATTATAACCAATTTCTGACTTTCTAGCTTTATTATTTAGCGTCACTTATTTTTTTCTTAAAACGGCGAATTTATGAAAACTATTGATCTAATCACTCTAAGTCTTAACATTTAAAACATTAGAACATTAAAGTATATGTTGACAAAGTTTGAGAAAGCAGGTTTAAATTTTAACTTTATTCTTAATTATGGTGCAGTACCTGTGCGCTACGTGCAGACGCGTTATGGTGACGTGGCGCTAGTAGCAGTAAACTGGGTGAGTCGCGGCACGCTCGCTCGCCTCTGTATCTCATTAACGATACAGCGCTTGTTTCGCTAAACGTGTAGGAGCGAGATGACGTACAACTCTTGAACAACTGACTGTTTAGATGAACCAAGGGGCTACCTAGAGTCTCTCTTCAACGACCATTCAGCGAACGTTGCTTCATATCGGCCTCCGCAACAGGCGCATGATTCATGCACCCATTCTGACTGCTATTTATAGGCGGAGAAGTTTGGAATTCGCACGCTAGTTCAGCAACTGGACGTCACACGACTGACCATAGGTGGCCTTTTCAGATGAAAAGGCCACCTGCTTTATCGGACAAATGACCGTTGGCGTGTATGGCCTGAAATCTGTGACAGAAAACATCCTGCAACGAAGAGGTAGCGTTATGTGAAACCTGGTAGTCAAGGAAAGGCAGGATTCGGTTACGATTGTGGACGGAGCCGTCATCAGTTACTGTTGGTTGCATTTTACGGTTACACACAATTTATTTTAAATCAGTAATTCCAGAGTCAACAATAAATAAAAAAATACCACACGTTATTAATGAAGGAATAAACAAGTGTAAATAATAGTGTTTTCAGTGAATTACAATTTAGCAAATCACCACTAAATATAGATACAACAATGTTTTAAAAGGAAGCCACTGAGATCTGGGCAGAAGGCCCTACACGTCAAGAGTGGCAATAAATTAAGAATTGTTTAAAACTCGCTGCAACTTACAAATTACAGGTATTGAAATATTAAAGACAAGTCGCCACAAACACAGCAGGCGGCATCAGACGCCAGGAATGGCAGTAAATAAGGTTTTAAAGGTTTGCTGCGTAAGTACAAATATCAAATGAGAACTTTAAAGTAAATGATCACAATCACGGCTGAAGGTCTTACACGCCAGAAATGGCAATACTATAAAAAAAATTTTGAAACCTGTTGTAAAACGGCAAATACAATAGCAAAAGTTAATTAAGAAAAACAAGCAGCTGATCCAGGTGGTGCTCCAGGAATCGACCTCTGAGAAGGTCCGGCAACATTTTCGCGAGCGATGAGATAGGCAGCCAAGAGTTGCATTCAGCTCACAAGATGCTAACTCAGACTAGTGTCAGTCTAACTAATGGCTAATGATAATCTTGCTGAAGCTACCTGATGTCCGATAAACCAAATGCAACGATTGAACAATATGTCAAAGCCGGAACCGGTGGTCTGCACTACGTCCCCAGAATACTGCGCATAGAGCGCCCGGAACGAGAACGGAATCATACCCACCAGAGTTGAAAAATCACCAACCGGCCTACAATCAATAAAGCTGTCAAAACTACAAGCCTTTGCTGGACAGCAGCGGCAAGGCGAGGAAACGTACACTGCCGTTACATACACTGACCTCCAGGGCAGGTAACTTGGGCGTTAGCGGCCACCAGGCAAGAAATACACTCCTGGAAATGGAAAAAAGAACACATTGACACCGGTGTGTCAGACCCACCATACTTGCTCCGGACACTGCGAGAGGGCTGTACAAGCAATGATCACACGCACGGCACAGCGGACACACCAGGAACCGCGGTGTTGGCCGTCGAATGGCGCTAGCTGCGCAGCATTTGTGCACCGCCGCCGTCAGTGTCAGCCAGTTTGCCGTGGCATACGGAGCTCCATCGCAGTCTTTAACACTGGTAGCATGCCGCGACAGCGTGGACGTGAACCGTATGTGCAGTTGACGGACTTTGAGGGAGGGCGTATAGTGGGCATGCGGGAGGCCGGCTGGACGTACCGCCGAATTGCTCAACACGTGGGGCGTGAGGTCTCCACAGTACATCGATGTTGTCGCCAGTGGTCGGCGGAAGGTGCACGTGCCCGTCGACCTGGGACCGGACCGCAGCGACGCACGGATGCACGCCAAGACCGTAGGATCCTACGCAGTGCCGTAGGGGACCGCACCGCCACTTCCCAGCAAATTAGGGACGCTGTTGCTCCTGGGGTATCGGCGAGGACCATTCGCAACCGTCTCCATGAAGCTGGGCTACGGTCCCGCACACCGTTAGGCCGTCTTCCGCTCACGCCCCAACATCGTGCAGCCCGCCTCCAGTGGTGTCGCGACAGGCGTGAATGGAGGGACGAATGGAGACGTGTCGTCTTCAGCGATGAGAGTCGCTTCTGCCTTGGTGCCAATGATGGTCGTATGCGTGTTTGGCGCCGTGCAGGTGAGCGCCACAATCAGGACTGCATACGACCTAGGCACATAGGGCCAACACCCGGCATCATGGTGTGGGGAGCGATCTCCTACACTGGCCGTACACCACTGGTGATCGTCGAGGGGACACTGAATAGTGCACGGTACATCCAAACCGTCATCGAACCCATCGTTCTACCATTCCTAGACCGGCAAGGGAACTTGCTGTTCCAACAGGACAATGCACGTCCGCATGTATCCCGTGCCACCCAACGTGCTCTAGAAGGTGTAAGTCAACTACCCTGGCCAGCAAGATCTCCGGATCTGTCCCCCATTGAGCATGTTTGGGACTGGATGAAGCGTCGTCTCACGCGGTCTGCACGTCCAGCACGAACGCTGGTCCAACTGAGGCGCCAGGTGGAAATGGCATGGCAAGCCGTTCCACAGGACTACATCCAGCATTTCTACGATCGTCTCCATGGGAGAATAGCAGCCTGCATTGCTGCGAAAGGTGGATATACACTGTACTAGTGCCGACATTGTGCATGCTCTGTTGCCTGTGTCTATGTGCCTGTGGTTCTGTCAGTGTGATCATGTGATGTATCTGACCCCAGGAATGTGTCAATAAAGTTTCCCCTTTCTGGGACAATGAATTCACGGTGTTCTTATTTCAATTTCCAGGAGTGTATTACCGAAATTGTAACAGGTTGAACGCAGTAAATAGTAATAAGAAGTCGAGGGAAGCTAATCAGATTCGCCTTCCCCAATCACTCCACTCGCTGCTCTTCGCCTCGGCGACACTACGAGCAGCAACACGAACCCAAGCCACGGGAGAATCATGAGATGTCACGATGGTGGAGGTTTCATCTACTTGGATTGAAATGCACCCATCTTAAAGCTTGCTGGACCCGGTTTACGACGAGGTCGTGCACCCTCGTGACGACAGCCCTTCCATCTGGAAGTCAACGCGTGCCTCCAGCGGTCCCAGCGTGTTCTGGCACTGCGCGGACCTGGCTCCTCCTGAGTCCCCAACCGAACTGGCCCACTCACACGACCCAGAAAAACAACGACGTCGCCCCAAAGATAGGGCAACAGTTACTACATGTCGATAACCGCCACTGCTGCCACCAGCAGACAGGCAGCGCTTGCGAAACCGAGTGTCACCAGTCAACACCAGAAGAAGACAAACAACCGAAACTGTGCCAACTAAACGATACCGTCTCGCCTGCAACAGAGGACGGAAACCTACAAACTGCACCAACGGGAGTCGCAGCACGGCTCATTATGGCCTGGGGAATGTTTTAGTGGCATTCCCTCGTTGATCTCGTCATTCTGGAAGGCAGAATGGTTCAACTAAAATATGCATCTATGCTTGGGGAGTATGCCTATCCCTAGATGCATTCTGTATTTCCTCGTCAGCAGGACAATGAAACGTGCCACATAGCTCGCAGCATACGTTCATGGTTCGAGGAGTATTAGGAAGAGATAACTGTACTGTCCTTGTCACCAAACTCTTCGGGTATAAAACCAATCGAAAATCTGTGGGACCACCTCGATCGGTGTACTTGCGCCATGGACCCTCAACCGAGACACATAGCGCAGCTGGCCACGGCGCTGGACTCGGCATGGCTCCACATTCCTGCCGTTACCTTCCACATACTGACTCTCTTCCTGCAGGTCTTGCGCTGCATTGGTGGTCAAGCATTCTTTTGACGTGTGCTCACATTAGTGTGGCAGGACAAATGGTTCAAATGGCTCTGAGCACTATGGGACTCAACTGCTGAGGTCATTAGTCCGCTAGAACTTAGAACTAGTTAAACCTAACTAACCTAAGGACATCACAAACATCCATGCCCGAGGCAGGATTCGAACCTGCGACCGTAGCGGTCTTGCGGTTCCAGACTGCAGCGCCTTTAACCGCACGGCCACTTCGGCCGGCTGTGACAGGACAATACACAATAAACAAGTCACGGCGTTTGTGTCGAAATTTTAACGCCAGTAACAACACAGTACTAAAGCTGACAGTGAGCTGTAATTGTCTCACGTGTTTCATCCATGGGAAACATTTCACTAACACGAGGCAACCAAAACGAACACATCTCACGAATGACCAAATGAAAATATGGATATTTGTAACATTTTGCCCAATTTGGCATGAAATGGCTACACCTGCACAACAAGTTGGCCGTAAAACAAATGAAGATGGCACATCACACCGACAGTGAGCTATAAATGGGCAAACAATTAATCATTTTTTCATTTTATCAATTTAGGTTGTGGCGAGCATGTGTGTGTCGGCTCGATGGAAATGGATGTTCAAGTCTGGCTGACAAAGATCGGCGTCCGTCTATCGCGACAACTCCGATCTGTAACTGTTAAAACAAACTCCTCGCTTTGTTTGGTTGGATCAGGTACTATCTCCCTTTAACAGATATCCGCGTATCAATGGAGCAGAACGCCGAAATGTATAAGCGGCCCTCGCTTATAATTGAAGCAATAGTGTTCGAAGGATGGCTTATTTACTGTTACACACAGTGACTGCACCACTCGGTACAGCAACAACTCCATTTATCTGAAACAATAAACCAAATATCCTTCGCGTGTTCGCGACGGGCTTATAAGCTTACGCGAAACTTGATAACACAAGTTTTTATGCCTGGTTTGTAAATGAATGTTCAAACGTCGATAGTATGATATCTAGAATTATAAGTTCCAGCATTCAAGCCGATGCCACACCATAATCCTGCGATAATTTTCATTTGTTAAGTATTATAGCATCGTTAATGCATCGCTACGGTGCTAATTAAACAACTCCTACGTCGCGTCGTAGATCCAGAGATAATGTATTCTCTAAATGACGTGCAGAAAGCGTCATAATACAATGCTGAGTTACTGTTCGCTGTTAATAATGTCACTCATTCACCTTTAGCTTCGGCGTTCTATCAAGAAAATAATTATACACAGTTACACAATAAAGTTCAATTAAATGATGTAGACGACACGAAGTATTAAATTTATAACTGAGTTTATTGAACTTCTGAATTATTTAACCACTGCACTTGAAAGCACACCGATCTGTCATTCAGGGAATTGAAGCTACGATTTACATCAGAAATTCTGACATTGACTACAGCTTCCGACAACACGGCGTACCTGGGAATTATTCATGATTGTGTGTATACGTTTGCTACTCAAGTCTGTTTGTAATGTCGGCGTCTGGTACATTGATGTGTCCTTCAATGTTCGTGACAATCACAGATCACGTCGTCTAAGTCCCAGAATTGATTAAGTATCACTTTTACCTCGCGTATAATATCCGTTCCGTTGTCTGGCTAAGCAGTAAATGATCTATCACCTTTCTTCAGAACTTTGACTAATACGTCAAGACGATGTTTGAAAAACTTTAAAATTCCAGATCGATCGGGAACAATTTATTATCTGTCAATAAGCATGCTTCTATCGCGACGTCTACAAGAGAGTGAATTAACATCTCCATTGCAGTTTATCATTGTTGTCGCAGCGAACTTACAGCTCGATGCAACTACAACACTTTACTTGGCTGAATGTTATCTCTGATCACTTCATCTCGTCTGGGTTTTATCCTTTGTAAAGCATAGATTTTGAATTCTTTATTTAGAGTTTCATGCTTCGTATATTAATTGATCATCTGATACTCTTTCATTTAGTCCTTTCCGTGGAATTGTTAATTCGCTAGTATTTCTATTGGTCAAATTTTCAATAGTGTTAATATTTTTGTTGTTGCCAGTAGCCACCGTCAAGGTCAGTATAACAAATTTCTATATCTTTTGCTGTCAAAAGGGATGTCATTAGGTGCTTAAGATTTACGGTGTTATAAGGTACAAACCATCACATCCAGGTTGCGAGGTTGGTGTTCAACTTGATCCCTCCACACAACACGGCCTACAGAGGATGTAAGTGAGGAGCACACCAAGCAGTTCATCCATTTTACACGGCAATCAATAATTTGTATCTCAGAGAATGTATACGTTTCAAGATCCCCAGCAAAAAAAGAAAACAGTAAAAAAAGAAGACCGTGGAGCAGCAGGAGCTGTAGTAATATTATGGATTGTGTATACGCATGTTTTGACGAAACACTCTCTTCTCCGAAGTGGTTTATGCAAATTCAGTTACATAATATGAGAAATGTACTACTGGTATGAATGCCGCGCGAAGGAAACTACCTATGACTGAACTGGGAAACCAAACTGAGACTTTCGGCAGGTCATTCCAATACAGGAATGTTACTGCCTGTAATCCACTGTCTAGGATGACAGGATGCATCGTCATGCTGATACAAAAAAAACATCGTCTGTGAACTGTTCCTCTATTGTACACAGCCGGCCGATGTGGCCGAGCGGTTCTAGGCGCTTCAGTCTGGAACCGCACGACCGCTACAGTCGCAGGTTCGCCTCGTGCATGGATCTGGGTGAAGTCCTTATATTAGTTAGGTTTAAGTAGTTCTAAGTCTAGGGGACTGATGACCTCAGATGTTAAGTCCCATAGTGCTCAGAGCCATTTGAACTATCTGAACCACCATCTATTTTACACAGTACACAGTGCTATGAAAAATGTTCATCGTCTTCGGCATTCAACGATTGACAAGCGCAATAAGGAGACCACACCCTAACCACCACGAGGAGCACCCCGTATTGTAACACCAGCTCCTCTGCACTTCACTGAGGGCACTCCACATCATTCGTTTCCAGCCATTCACTGTCAAGTGCAGTAGCTCTGTACAGCATCTGAAACGTCTGTTAGCACCGTCTGCAGAACTGTGAGCATTTTGAGAACCTACTCAAACACTGTACTCCATTCTTTTACTCTCCCTTCAGTTAATATGCTATCCAAACCGCTGCAGCTCTTTGGAGCTAACACTTGACTACTTCTCCCAATTTCATGAGACTTTCATACAATCACACGACGCAGTGGTCCTTGTCCGCCAGTACATATCTGCCTGGTCTTCTTGTAATTGTGGTTGTTGCTTCGCGTTTTCATTTCACAATATCAGAAACAGTCGACTTGGGCAGCTTTAGAAAGAGTGAAATGTTCTTGGGGGAATTCTTACTCAAATGATATCCGATGAATAGTCGACGTTCGAAGTCACTGAGCCGATCGACCACTTCTGCTCCTAGTGCGTCTCTATTGACAAGCCAATACTCTCCGCATCCTTTTATACAGGCGGGTTCGCCTTCTCGTGACATCTAGTGGTCAACTTTGCTTTACATTAGAGTATTCGAAGACTTCTGATCAGATACAGTACACCCATATCAATTAGATTAGGTGTTATACAAATATTTTTTTTTATCTAGATGCAACACTGCTCTGGTCTCGGTAGTGAGCGACGAATTGTTTGAGACAACAGGAGATCATCTCTCAAGGTCTGACATGGATGTACCAATCCGCTGCACCAATTCTTGACCGTATATCATGAACACTAATTAGTTCTTGCATTGTTTCAGACAGAAAAACCCATTACCCTGGAGACCATAAAACAGCCACTGCTAGACAAGGAATGTTGTGTTTATGATGAAAGCTGTAAGCTGAATCTGTGTGTAACTGTATCTCTCATCAAAAATCTGAAAACTGTGTTCTTAATGCTAAATACAGATTACGATCGATAATCGGCGTAGCTTCCCTACTTTTGAAAGTGAACTTAGTCATGCGAATTGCCTTCGAGAATGTCATTTTAATGAATCTGGAGTGCATGTGAATGACTGTAAATGAGATTGCATAAAACTGATTCACAAGAATACTCAGAATGACTAACTATTACGTAATTTAACTGTGCAGTATTAGAAAAACGTATGAGTTCAACTAACGTGAAATTTTACTAGCTGAAAACAGTTCCTTATATTATACCAAATTCAAATAGGTCCTACAACAAATTCTTACCTTGCAACTGATAACTTGATTCTCCCCTTGCTGTACTGCACAAACAATGACCTGAAATAAATTACTATTCAGCAGTTTGTCTCCTTATTCTTATTTCTTTGAAACGACTGTTCACACAAAAGTACAAGGCGTGAAAGTGCAAATTCTACCAATCATATTTTCTTTGAACTGTTGGGATATGATTTGTGAAGTAGTTACAAATGACAACACGAAGAACTTTTAAATTATGTCATGTAGTGAATTGAGAATTTTATGATCTCTTGTGTAAAATGGCATGGATAGAACTAATTACATAGCACCACATTGGGCGCCAAAATGTAGTGATTCCTCCAGAATTGTATGATAAAACACAGTATGCGGCTTGCTAATGAGAGCCTACCACGATGGGAGCCAATGATTAAGTGACATCAGTATATAGGTGAACTCAAACAGCAGAAGGCTATGAGATAAATATATTTATAAGCGAATAGAAGGGATAGTTTTGATGAGTAAAACATGAAATATTAGCTTTACTTACGATGTATTTTCTACATAAAATTACAAATCTCAGGGATGATTTGACCGGGTGTGGACACGACTCAGTTTTTAATGGGCAGGAAGGGGAATGAATGATCTCACCATTCTTCGTTGTCATCCGTCTTATGTGATGCTGGAAGCTGGCGCCGTATCAGTACGAGCGTCGCCCCGGAGCTTTTCTGCGTGAATCGGCTGCCCTCCCCACCGTCCAGCAGCTCTGCAGTGAGGGCCTGGAACGGTGTCCGTGATGGCAGGTCGCCGTGGGTTGCGTGGACGAAATAACGGCGTTGGAAGGCCACTGTTAGGCAAGGAAATTCTATACTCAGTAGAATGCATCATTCGCAAGTACTGACCAGTTACGATTCGTCCATTTAGAAAACATCGTTCTCGTGAAACCAAACTAGCTCTTTACTCATGTGAAGTGTTGAGTGCATTTGACAAGGAACTTTAAATTGGTTCCATATTTCTAGATTTCCAGAAGGCTTTTGACAGTGGACCACACAAGCGGCTTGAGTGAAGTTGCGTGCTAATGGAATGTCGTCTCAGTTACGTGACTGGATACGTAATATCCCGTCAGAGAGGTCACAGTTCGTAGTAACTGACGGAAAGTCGGCTAGTAAGGTGTGAGTGATTCCTGGCGTCCCCCTAAGGT
The DNA here is from genome assembly GCF_021461395.2 of Schistocerca americana. NCBI lineage: Eukaryota > Metazoa > Arthropoda > Insecta > Orthoptera > Acrididae > Schistocerca > Schistocerca americana. The sequence goes on along the minus strand of NC_060120.1, from coordinate 222,607,133 downwards.
AGTGTCATAGGCCCTCTGCCGTTCCTTATCTACATAAAAGATTTAGGAGACAATCTAAGCAGCCGTTTAAGTTGCTTGCAGATGACGCTGTTGTGTATAGTCTAGTAAAGTCACAATAAGATCAAAAGAAACTGCAAAACGATTTAAAAAAGATATCTGTATGGTGTGAAAATTGGCCCTAAATAACGAAAAGTGTGACGTCATCCAAATGAGTATTCGTTAAACTTTTGTTCGTGATAAATCAATCAAATCGAAAGGCCGTAAATTTAACTAAATAGCTATGAATTACAATTACGAACAACTTACATTGGGAAGAACACATAGAAAATGTTGCAGAAAGTCGAACCGAAGATTGCAATTTATTGGTAGAAATCTTAGAAGATGCAACGGATCTACTAAAGGGAATGCCTACACTGCACTTGTCCGTCCTCTTAAGGAGTACTGCTGCGCTGTGTGAGTTTCATACCGGGTAGGGGATAACGGAGTACACCGAGAAAGTTCAAAGAAGGGCAGCACGATATGTATTATCGAGAAATAGGAGAGAGAGTGTCGAGAGATTCTGGGTGGACATCATTAAAACAAAGGCGTTTCTCGTCGCGGCAGGATCTTATCACGAAATTCTAATCACCAGCTTTCTCCTATGAATAAGGCAGTATTTTTTTGACATCGACCTACATATGGAGAAACGTTCATCCTAATAAAATAGGAAAAATACGAGCTCGCACAGGAAGATACAGGTTTTAGTTTTTCCGAGTGCTGTTCCAGAGTTTAATAAAAGAGAATTATTGTGAAGGTGGTTCGATGAACCCTCTGCCAGGTACTTAAATGTGATCTGCATAGTATCCATGTTCATGCAGATGTAGATGTAGATTTAAAACGCAACAGGAAAAGAATAACTCAAAAAATGGTTCAAATGGCTCTGAGCACTATGGGACTTAACATCTGAGGTCATAAGTCCCCTAGAACTTAGAACTTCTTAAACCTAACTAACCTAAGGACATCACACACATACATGCCCGAGACAGGATTCGAACCTGCGACCGTAGTGGTCGCGCGGTTCCAGACTGAAGCGCCTAGAACCGGTCGGCCGCACTGGCCGGCAAAGAATAAGTCACAAAGTGGCGATAAATGTTAGGATAGGAGTTAGGATCAGATTGAAAGTCAGCAGACTTAATAGGCGATGGATGGCAGAGCCCTCGTGTCCTCATGCTTCCGCGCTCTCTCACTGACTCTTTAATTCTCCTTACTCGTTTAAGCTCACTGACTCCTCGAATTTATCCTCCTCGCGGCGTTGCCGTCATTGGACTAAATTTGCTATACCGTCCAATGACTGCTCGCCGTTTCACGACCCCCGCCTCCAGAGCAGGTTGGAACTTTTCTGTCTTGCGTGAGCTGGTGTATGACTCGAATATTGGCATCTTTCGCACATATTGACTGTCACCGCTTTCCCATCGTTGGTCCCACATTGTTCCGACGTTTTTCTACATTCCTTAGAAGCTGCGACGCTACACTTCTTTGCAACGGCTATCTCTGCTTCAGACCTACCTCGTCTAATATTCTTCTGTCTTTCGCGATTTATAAGCAATCTGCTTAGTGTCCACAAAACATTTTTCTACAAGTGGGCTGACTTCCTCCGCATTCTTTAGTCTTCACACGCCTCTCTGTGCTAATATTCGGCGCCTTGTGTCTACGGTCCGTCCCACTGCCTGCCGAGGTCCATGCTACGTTTCTTCGTTTCTTAATTCAGTCCTAAACGGTTGAAAAGCAGCGGTCTTGGTCTCAGGAGCGTGGAACATGGTTGGTCACCCAATTGTAATAATACTGTACCAACAGCCGTTATTTTGATACTGCTTCATTAGGCAAGCAGTATAAACTTTCCAATCACGTCATCTTCCGGCCTCTTCCCTGAGTGATACCACATACCACTCGTACTTGTATAAGCCAAGACATCAATGTTCGTATCATGATCTATAGATATCCGAAATTCATCAGCATGTGTGCTCTTTGCACATGCGGAAATGGCACATGCGCTCACGTAGTTCAGATATCCACAGAATCAGATACAAGTATTGGTGCCTTGTCTTAAACATGTACGAGTGGCATGCGGTGTTATTCGCGCAACAGGCCTGAAGATGACGTGACTGGAAAGACTAAACTGATTGCCTAATAAACCAATGTCAAAACAAAGTCTGCTGGTACAGTATCATTGCATTTAAACAGCTGTTGTCAGCCAGAAGTTTCACACGCGTCTAGGCGTCTACTCTCTGTCTTAATATCTGCACGTTTCGCGCTGTCCGACAGGTTTTTCCCAAGATACCCATTCCGAAGCGAGGCGAGAACATTCACCAACCTACTCCCTGCATTGCTGAAAAAAGCTCGAAGTTCGCGTCTCTCCCGGTTGCTGAATGGGGTCCCGGGCTGCAGGCACTAGCAGTTGGAGAAAGTGGCCACCCTCGGAGATATACCAATTCTATCATTTTGATGACACGAAAGTAAACTGAAACTAATGCGAACAGTCAGCACTGTCATTCTATGCATTGTCATACACCATGATATCTCCTTCCACGAAATACAGTGTTCTTGACAAAGAAACAATGGACCATACACCTTTTCATGTGAAACTGCACAAAACATATTAAATTTTGGAGAGTCCTTCTCATGTTGTACAACTTCAAGTGGTTGTTCCGTACCCCATATTTTCATATTATGACGGTGTACCCTTCCATTTAAATGGAATGTTCCCTCGTCACTAAACACTAAGTGTGGAAGAAATCTGTCATTATCCATCTTACCAAGTACAAAATTACAGAACTCCACACGCTGCTGTTCGTCACCTTCACGAAAACCTTGAAGTAGCTGAATTTTGTGTGGTCTCATGTGTAAACGCCGATGCAACACACGACAGATGGGGCATGTTGAGCTGTCGAGCTGCACGGCGAACGTAATTCTGCGCATTGCTTGTGAAATTATGGCGGATACGTACGACGCCTATGTCAGACACTCGGGGACGGCCCGGCGATTTGCCTTTGCACAAACAACCTGTTTCTCGGATTTTTCATGCCATCGTTTAATGATCTGTGCTGTAGGAGGATCCACGTCATACCTAATAGGAAAGTCACGCACAACAGTTATTACTGATACGCACAGAGGATAACGTAGACCACAAACGCTTTCTGTTGTCCCGACACCATTTTTACTAGAACTGAAATGGGCGCACACTGCTGCTACCTAGAGGGAACCATGTAAAACTAGAGAGCTTGCTGTTTCCAACAGTACATTGTTCATGCACATGCCTCAGATAACATAATACTTACGATTTTTTAAAAATCGGGTGATTCTTTTTGACACAGCCTGTATTTCTATTACAAAATTTATTTTCTTGGATTCTTAACCTATGCTTCTACAACATATTTCTATTAGAAAATCTGTTTCTTTGGATTCTTAATGTAATGGTATTTACCTAAACTAATTGGGAAAACGCTAATCAGAATACTTAAGACTTGACTGAAAAGTTTCCCATATTACCTGAACTTAAATGTTATTAGACTCAACGAAATATTTGCACGGTAATAATTGCTGAATTCCCTCTTGCTGCCAGCAAACTAAAAATAAATTAAATTTCTTCTGAAGTGATGTCTCTTTACACAGTCATCCTTCGTTCTCAGGTTACACATCATGCAGCATCTCAAGTAATAAACCTACGAGCAGCATATCCGCTACTCAGGCTCCAAATTCTGCCACGACACAGCTCTCCACCACTCAACAACTGATACTGCACAAGGCTGCGCCTCCAGCCTGCTGTTACCTACTTTCTTGCCCGCACTGTACTCAATAATGCAATCTCTGGAAACCTGACACAGTGTATCGCTCATGTGTTCAGCTTGCAAAGATGTTTAGATTGGCAACATTCTGTATAAACGGACAATTTTCATTCTCTGTGTATGTCCATCTTCTCAGAGAGGGTTGCGGAACGGTTCAGCACAGAAAGGCAAATCAAACACCTTCCAGCCGTCTGCTTTCCCAACTGTTATTTTTTGGGCAAATTCCGGCGATACATTACGCGACCTTCAGGTCCCTGTTTATAGACAATAATATTACCAGAATGAAATAGATAACAAAAAGAGAGGTTGTGCAAATCCTATGTACAATGGTAACATGTAACAACATAGTAAAACCAGACCGTATAGCAAGCTACGTCAAAGTTACAGATAAATTAAGTAATAAAATAAGAGAACATTTGCACACTGTATTAACTTAAGCTAGGGAGCAAGGTATACATGTCACATAATCGTAAAAAAGAACCTAATAAACGGAGGTCAACATTTAATGTTATGCATAGATAATCACGGTGTAATGCTACAGCAATGCCCGTACAACAACTGGAATAAAATATATAGTCATATAGTGAATATTACAGACTAAATTATTAAATTTCTTCGTTGTTTCACACCACACAAATTAGGATTTACTGCTGTTTCACTTCATGTGTAACTCTATCAACTTATACATCTTGAACGATGTTAGCGCGTTAGTTGTCGTCTTAAATCAGTATCAAGATACACTGAACGTCATCATCAGTGTAGCATGTATCCCAACCATGGGTCGTGAGTGAAAATTTGGTCCAGTTAGATGGAAACTTAACCGAAGAATTTACATTTCAAATACATTTCTATCAACTTGGACGGCAGTGCCGGTTCATAGCCACATAAGCGCAATTTTCATCATGAACGCATGGAGCCGTCTTTACTGGAATGTTTCTGCTCCTATTGTCGTACAGGTTCACCCGTAATAGTTTCTGCTGTCAACCGAGATACATATTGTATAAGTGAGAACAAAGTGAAGACAAATTTTAAAATTTGTATTATTTTCATAACTTCTGTAGACCGTGGTCTAGGGGTAGCGTCTTTGGTTCATAATCAAAACGTTTTCGGTTCCGGGTTCGATCCCCGCCACTGCCTAAATTTTGATAAATAATCCAGCATAAGAAGTCAGCCTCATTCTGCCAACGGTCTTGTCAAAGAGGGCGGAGGAGCGGATAGAGCTTCAGGGCACTCTCTTGTCCTAGGGGTGGGAAATTGCCCCTAAAGGCGGAAGAATCAGCAATGATCAACGACATGAGGATGCAGAAGGCAATGGAAACCACTGCATTAAAGACACGTAACGTGTATCCACAGGACATGTGGCCTGTATTTGAAGAAGTGTCATGATGATCTCTCCATTGGCAAAAGATTCCGGAATAGTCCCCCATTCGGATCTCCGGGAGGGGACTGAAAAGGGGGAGGTTACCATGAGAAAAAGATTGAATAATCTACGAAAGGATAACGTTCTACGAGTCGGGGCGTGGAATGTCAGAAGCTTGAACGTGGTAGGGAAACTAGAAAATTTGAAAAGGGAAATGCAGAGACTCAATCTAGATATAGTAGGGGTCAGTGAAGTGCAGTGGAAGGAAGACAAGTATTTCTGGTCAGATGAGTATCGGGTAATATCAACAGCAGCATAAAATGGTATAACAGGGGTAGGATTCGTTATGAATAGGAAGGTAGGGCAGAGGGTGTATTACTGTGAACAGTTCAGTGACCGGGTTGTTCTAATCAGAATCGACATCAGACCAACACCGACAACGATAGTTCAGGTACATATGCCGACGTCGCAAGCTGAAGATGAACAGATAGAGAAAGTGTATGAGGATATTGAAAGGGTAATGCAGTATGTAAAGGGGGACGAAAATCTAATAATCATGGGCGACTGGAATGCAGTTGTAGGGGAAGGAGTAGAAGAAAAGGTTACAGGAGAATATGGGCTTGGGACAAGGAATGAAAGAGGAGAAAGACTAATTGAGTTCTGTAACAAGTTTCAGCTAGTAATAGCGAATACCCCGTTCAAGAATCACAAGAGGAGGAGGTATGCTTGGAAAAGGCCGGGAGATACAGGAAGATTTCAATTAGATTACATCATGGTCAGACAGAGATTCCGAAATCAGATACTGGATTGTAAGGCGTACACAGGAGCAGATATAGACTCAGATCACAATATAGTTGATGTGTCGACAGAAGGGCAGACACAGTGTTAGTTTGACGGGACCGATATGCACGCTATAATCTCACGTAGGATAGATAGAGGTCTGAAACAGGATACGTAATGAATGGTAGCAAGAAAAATACGTAGCTGCTATTATACTTAACTTTTAATTCGTCCTTTGTATACAGCATTCCTTGATGATACAAGTGAGACTCTATCCTAAAATGGTTAATGGCGCCTTGCTAGGTCGTAGCCATTGACTTAGCTGAAGGCTATTCTAACGGTCTCTCGGCAAATGAGAGAAAGGTTTCGTCAGTGTAGTCGCTAGCAATGTCGTCCGTACAACTGGGCGAGTGCTATTCCGTATCTCGAGACCTGCCTTGTGGTGGCGCTCGGTCTGCGATCACACAGTGGCGACACGTGGGTCCGACAAGTACTAAATGGACCGCGGCCGATTTAAGCTACCACCTAGCAAGTGTGGTGTCTGGCGGTGACACCACAATAGTAGTGATGAGGAGTAGGCTAAAGTTCAAGACATTAGTCAGGAAGAATCAATACGCAAAGAAGTGGGATACGGAAGTACTAAGGAATGACGAGATACGTTTGAAGTTCTCTAACGCTATAGATACAGCAATAAGGAATAGCGCAGTAGGCAGTACAGTTGAAGAGGAATGGACATCTCTAAAAAGGGCCAAAACAGAAGTTGGGAAGGAAAACATAGGTACAAAGAAGGTAGCTGCGAAGAAACCATGGGTAACAAAAGAAATACTTCAGTTGATTGATGAAAGGAGGAAGTACAAACATGTTCCGGGAAACTCAGGAATACAGAAATACAAGTCGCTGAGGAATGAAATAAATAGGAAGTGCAGGGAAGCTAAGACGAAATGGCTGCAGGAAAAATGTGAAGACATCGAAAAAGATATGATTGTCGGAAGGACAGACCCAGCATACAGGAAAGTCAAAACAACCTTTGGTGACATTAAAAGTAACGGTGGTAACATTAAGAGTGCAACGGGAATTCCACTGTTAAATGCAGAGGAGAGAGCTGATAGGTGGAAAGAATACATTGAAAGCCTCTATGAGGGTGAAGATTTGTCTGATGTGATAGAAGAAGAAACAGGAGTCGATTTAGAAGAGATAGGGGATCCAGTATTAGAATCAGAATTTAAAAGAGCTTTGGAGGACTTATGGTCAAATAAGGCAGAAGGGATAGATAACATTCCATCACAATTTCTAAAATCATTGGGGGAAGTGGCAACAAAACGACTATTCACGTTGGTGTGTAGAATATATGAGTCTGGCGACATACCATCTGACTTTCGGAAAAGCATCATCCACACAATTCCGAAGACGGCAAGAGCTGACAAGTGCGAGAATTATCGCACAATCTGCTTAACAGCTCATGCATAAAAGCTGCTTACAAGAATAATATACAGAAGAATGGAAAAGAAAATTGAGAATGCGCTAGGTGACGATCAGTTTGGCTTTAGGAAAAGTAAAGGGACGAGAGAGGCAATCCTGACGTTACGGCTAATAATGGAAGCAAGGCTAAAGAAAAATCAAGACACTTTCATAGGATTTGTCGACCTGGAAAAAGCGTTCGACAATATAAAATGGTCCAAGCTGTTCGAGATTCTGAAAAAAATAGGGGTAAGCTATAGGGAGAGACGGGTCATATACAATATGTACAACAACCAAGAGGGAATAATAAGAGTGGACGATCTAGAACGAAGTGCTCGTATTAAGAAGGGTGTAAGACAAGGCTGTAGCCTTTCGCCCCTACTCTTCAATCTGTACATCGAGGAAGCAATGATGAAAATAAAAGATAGGTTCAGGAGTGGAATTAAAATACAAGGTGAAAGGATATCAATGATACGATTCGCTGATGACATTGCTATCCTGAGTGAAAGTGAAGAAGAATTAAATGATGTGCTGAACGGAATGAACAGTCTAATGAGTACGCAGTATGGTTTGAGAGTAAATCGGAGAAAGACGAAGGTAATTAGAAGTAGTAGAAATGAGAACAGCGAGAAACTTAACATCAGGATTGATGATCACGAAGTCAGTGAAGTTAAGGAATTCTGCTACCTAGGCAGTAAAATAACCAATGACGGACGGAGCAAGGAGGACATCAAAAGCAGACTCGCTATGGCAAAAAAGGCATTTCTGGCCAAGAGAAGTCCACTAATATCAAATACCGGCCTTAATTTGAGGAAGAAATTTCTGAGGATGTACGTCTGGAGTACAGCATTGTATGGTAGTGAAACATGGACTGTGGGAAAACCGGAACAGAAGAGAATCGAAGCATTTGAGATGTGGTGCTATAGACGAATGTTGAAAATTAGGTGGACTGATAAGGCAAGGAATGAAGAGGTTCTACGCAGAATCGGAGAGGAAAGGAATATGTGGAAAACACTGATAAGGAGAAGGGACAGGATGATAGGACATCTGCTAAGACATGAGGTAATGGCGTCCATGGTACTAGAGGGAGCTGTAGAGGGCAAAAACTGTAGAGGAAGACAGAGATTGGAATACGTCAAGCAAATAATTGAGGACGTAGGTTGCAAGTGCTACTCTGAGATGAAGAGGTTAGCACAGGCCGCATCAAACCAGTCAGTAGATTGATGACCAAAAAAAAAAAAAAAAGACCGTTACTTCAATGTAGTTCTGTCTTAATTTTTTTGCTTTTTTGTACGGCTTATTCCCCAAAGCCATTAGGAATAGATTTAAATGATAAATATTACTATCTTTTTGCGTGAGTCGCCTGACCTCTCACCCTATAATTACTGATCAAAATAAATATTTAAGCTCTGTCTCTGCTGATTTTCAAGACATATACTTCGTACTTCGTAGCAGCACACTGAGCAAACAGGGCGCAAAATAATTGGGACTTAGCTGGTAAAATTCTTCTTCGTTGATGAATTCTTCTAGGGTTATCGGCCGAGTGGTGGTGTCCTCTCGTCGCAAAGTTTCAATGAGTTTCGTACCAATCATCTTCTGGCGAAGACTTCGCAACAAGACGACGCCACCACTCGGCTGATAACCCGAGAAGATTTCATCAGTGGAATACGCAGAGAAAGACTGAAATCGCGTATATTCTTCTTCGTTGTTTCTCGTAGTTCATGTCTATTGGTCATCTTTCTCGTTTTCCTGTAGAGTATTGGCAAATATTTGGGTTGAAGGATTTCACAGATTTGATCTTGTTGTATCAATTCGAATCAAAGCAACGAACAGGTTGCACTTTTAACTTTGTTGATATACTCTTGAAATCATTCCACTAATTTTAAACAAGACTTTTTCTTTGCTGCTCACAATCATAAAAATATGCTTTTGAGCATTGTTATTTACACATAATGGGCAGTACTCGTCCAACTTTGACCACATACGTCCACACAGCAACTTAAGCGGTCGACTACACAGTAGCTCATTTACTTCACCCTCTGATAGTCCAATACAAAGATAACAACGTATTGGTCAAAGATTATTAAATTTCTGCATGCCTACATATCTCTCTGTCATTTACATTCATGATAATAATCAATACAATTTTTATATGAAATATTTACAAAATTTATGAGAGTCATAAAAGGTATCGCAAAATACGTTATAAAGCATCTAGTATCGGAAATTACACTTGCTACATAGAACATGATGTAGTGAGACCTGTTTCATTACAATCGTCACTGTTATAAAGCTGCTGCCGATGCCGCCGCTCTCTACGTGGAGTGACATTCGTTGAGTGCCCAACATTTCACGGTCTACCGCAGTGGGGTTATTCTGTTGCAGGTCCGACGCGCTGATTAACGCCTCTCGCGGTCAGCATAAATCACACCGGACAAATGGAGGAAACACTAGCTTATCATATTCCGTATTCGATTTGTTAGCGGTTCCCGGCATGGCGGCGGGACCGCGTGCATTATGGCACACGCGTGGTGAGCTGTATGAGAGAGATCAGGGCCAATGCTGTGCTTTCAGCAGCACGTCACTCATTTAACCATGGGTAACAAAAGAAATACTTCAGTAGATCGATGAAAGAAGGAAGTAAACAAAATGTTCAGGGAAATTCAGAAGTGTGGAGATACAAGTCGCTGAGAAATAAAATAAATAGGAAGTGCAAGGAAGCTAAGTCGAAATGGCTGCATGAAAGTTGCGAAGAAGTCGAAAAAGAAATGATTGTCGGAAGGGCTCGCTCACCATACAGAGATGTCAAAATAGCCTTCGGTGAAACTAGGAAAGTCAAAATAACCTTCGTTAAAATTAAAACCAAGGGTGGTAACATCAAGAGTGCAACGGAAATTCCACTGTTAAAAGCAGAGGAGAGAGCGGATAGATGGAGAGTGTACACTGAAGACGTCTATGAGGGAAAGACCTGTATGATGTGGTAGAAGAAGAAACAAGAGTTGCTTTAGAAGAGAGAGGGAATCCAGTATTAGAATCAAAATTTAAGAGAGCTTTGGAGGACCTAAGATGGAATAAGGCGGAATGGATAGATAACATTCCATCATCAGAATTTCTAATATCATTGGCGGGGGGGGGGGGGGGGGGGGGAGTGGCAACAAGACGACTATTTACGTTCATGTGTAGAATGTGTGGGTCTGGTGACATACCACCTGACTTTCGAAAAATATTCATCATACAGTTCCGAAGACTGCAAGACTTATTCATAGGATATGTCAACCTGGAAAAAGCGTTCAACAGTGTAACGTGGTGCAAGATGTTCGAAATTCTGAGAAAAATAGGGGTAAGATATAGAGAGAGACGGGTTGTATACAATATGCACAAGAGTCAAGTGGGAATAATAAGAGAGGATGACCAAGAACGAAGTACTCAGAGATGTAAGACAGGGATGTAATCTTTCGCCTCTAAAGTTCAATCTGTACGTCGAGAAAACAATGAAGAAAATAAAAGTTCAGGGGTGGAATTAAAATCCAAGGTGAAAGGATACCAGTGATAAGCTTCGCTGATGACATTGCTATCTAAGTAAAAGTCAAGGAGAATTACATGATGTACTGAACGGAATGAACAATCTAATTAGTATAGCGTGTGGAAGGTGAGTATATCGAAGAAAGACGAAAGTAATGAGAAGTAATAGAAATGAGAACAGCGAGAAAGTTAACATCATGATTGATGGTCCCGAAGTAGATGAAGTTAAGGAATTCTACGACGTAGGCAGTAAAATAACCAATGACGGACGGGGCTAAGAGGAGATCAAAAGCAGACTGGCACTGGAAAAAAAGGCATTCCTGGTGAAGAGAAGTCTACTACTATGAAAGAGAGATCTTAATTCGAGGAAGAAATTTCTGAGAATGTACGTTTGGAGCACAGCTTTGTATAGTAGTGAGACATGGACAGTGGGGAAACCGGAACAGAAGAGATGAATTAAATTTCCTGACCGGTTAAAACTGTGTGCCGGACGAGACTCGAACTGACCCTTGCCTTTTGCGGGCAAGTGCTCTACCATCTGAGCTACCCAAGCACGACTCACGCCCCGTCCTCACAGCTTTACTTCCGCCAGTACCTCGTCTCCTATCTTCCAAACTTCACAGAAGTTCTCCTGTGAACGTTGCAGAACTAGCACTTCTGGAAAAAAGGACAATATGGAGACCTGGCTTAGCCACAGCCTGGGAGATGTTTCCAGAATGACATTTTCAGTCTGCAGTGGAGTGTGCGCTGATATGAAACTTCCTGGACGATTAAAACTGTGTACCGGACCGGGACTCCAACTCGGGACCTTCCCCTTTCACGGGCAAGTGCTCTACAGCTTCAGATATCGGTTCTGTAAATTTTTCCAACAGTTTTCCGCGACATGAAAGTCGTCTTCCCTCAGTTAGACTTGACTTCCCGAAGTAGCTCCGTTAAACTCACGCGTTGTTCAAAACTACCGGTAACAAATCTGGCACAGCGTCTCCGAAATGCTTCGATGTCTCCCTTTAATCCGACCTGGTGCAGATCCAAGACACTCGACCAGTACCAAAGAATTTTTACACTAGCTTTCTTTACTCAATCCCCTCTACAGGTGAAATACTTATCATTCTATTATTCTTCCAATAAATGAAAGTCGACCGTTCGCCTTCGCTGCTATTGTCCGTAACTATTTGTTCCAGGCTATATCGCTTTGCAACGTTGCGTTAAGATAATTAATCGACATCACTGTCTCAAGTAGCACCCTACTAATAGTGTGTTCGAAAATGACAGGATGGTTTTCCCTACTCATCTGTAGCCCCAATTTAAATTAATGCCTGAAAATCGCCGGCCACTGTGGCCGAGAGTTTCTAGGCGCTTCAGTCTGGAACCGCGCGACCGCTACGGTCGCAGGTTCGAATCGTGCCTCGGGTATGGATGTGTGTGATATCCTTAGGTTAGTTCGGTTTAAGTAGTTCTAATTTCTAGGGGACTGATTACCTCAGATGTTAAGTCCCATAGTGCTCAAAGCCAAAGAGGACAAAGGACAATGCCTGAAAGTATTATAGATAATTTTACATATACAAACAAATTTGCATGTTAATTGAATGAAACGATGTACTAATGATCATTTTGTGGTGTTACTAATGAGATGATGTAGTTTTGATTATTCATGAATTATTTTGTAAAGAAATATCCATGACTTAAAACGCGTAAATAAAACTGTGTCAAACAAAATGTAGTAGGTAAATTCGTTTGTCTAACGGTATAAAAAAGCGGAACACGACCTGTTCGCTCTCTCTCTCTCTCTCTCTCTCTCTCTCTCTCTCTCTACCGATATAAGCTCCTTCACTTGTATAACTTGTACGCTTGTGTTGAAAAGTTACGTTAGTTTGAAGTTAAGTAGCTGTGTTTTATTTGAAGATCCCTTTCCTTGCCATTGATGTTAAATGTGATTTTATTACGCATTTTTTTAGCCCAGTTTCAGGCTGCATCGAAGAGAGGTTGCTGGTGCATTGTTTGATGTTCACAGCCAAACACTGCTAGTGTTCATTCGACGCTTAATCCATCAGATTATACATCTTTTTACCGATCTTTTTCTCTCAGAATCCGGCCAATGTTATTACGCGATCCGCGAAACATTCAGGTGGGTCATAGGCCTCCAAACAATGTCGTCTGATGTGACGATGTTGGAAGGCAGAGATCAGCTCAATTAGAAAAGGGAATAAATTTTTTCTGTGCCATGTTTTATCATTTCAATATTATTGTCCCCAGCAAAGCAAGAAACATTCATGTAGTGTTCTCAAGCAATACCTACCGATTATTCAATGCTTTATTAAAAGTCATGTTTACTAGCAGAGATAAAATCTATTAACATTCCATTTTGGTTAATTGATTCACATCTGTCTAATCAATTGTAATACAAAATATCTTATTTCTTATTTTTTTATTGAGAAACACTATAATGTTCTGCACATGGGAGTCTGAAAGATGGTCAAACGATGATATGTTGTAGATCCTCCAGCGTGGGTGATTTCATAAACGGTAGATTTAAATTTTCAGCCTTCCTTTTGCTGTCTTCTATTTCCATACTAGACTGGTGAACGAATGACTGGGTAGAAGTTTTCGACGCTCTTACTGACTCTGCGTTGGATCTGAGTTATTTCGGGTTCTCTGCAATATCTTTTGCTAAGTTATGACGGTGGTTGTTGTACGCTTCGCATATCGATGTTTAAATAAACACACAGATTTCCACTAAATTCTACTTGTCGTCATTTGCTGGATCTGTTTTGAACCGAGTGTGCAACCGTCTCTGCTTCTTCAGTAGTTTCCGAATTTTATTATCAAATCCCGCGAATGGCTGCATATACTCGTAAATTTTCAAGAACAAGTTTAAAGAGTGAAATTGCAAATTGGATTGTGAAGTTGGATACGTCGGTTGTCGCCCGATCACAGAAGTTGAGCAACATCGAGCCCGGTTAGCACTTTGATGGGTACAATGGGTGGCATTTGCTCAGGGACACGCAAGTGACCGAATTGGCGTCCAGGCCGTTGCACCGTAAGACACTATCAAAAGTCAAGATAGGACTCTAGGAATGTTGTTCTCCTCCTCCTTCTCATTTCCGTCGAGACATCAAAAATATTATCGATTACAGTGCTTGCAGAGGCTTTTAAGCAGTCATCTTTCCGGTGCCCCTTATGCGTCAGGAAAGGGAAGAATCCTTGACATAGGGTTCATAACTAAACAACTTAGTGGTATTTATGTCATTTTGCGGGTCATAATTTAGTTTCAGTATACCATATAAGACAAAAAGAAAGAATTATGCGAATGAGACATAGATAGCTAGATGTGATGAAGATGAACTGAAAAACAAATGATTAAAATTTCAGAAAAATTGGATGATTAATTCAAGACAAAGAGCTTCACGAATATGTTAAGTCAATAACATATTGTTCCACCTCTGCCTCTTATGTAAACAGTTATTCGGTTTGGTATTGATGTCCTCCCAAGGGTTATGTTCAACTTCTGTCCAGTTTTCACATTAGACCGTCAAAATCCCTAGGTGGTTGACGGGTCCTGCCCATAAAACGCTTACAGTTCTCAATTGAAGACTGCTGGTGACCTTGCTGGCCAAGGTATGGTTTGGGAAGCACGAAGACAAGAAGTAGAGAGTCTCGGCGTGTGAGGGCGGACATAATCTTGCTGAAATGTAAGCGCCTGATGGCTTGCCATTAATGGCAACAAAACTATTTTGTCGACGTACATATGTGCTGCAGGGGTGCCACGAAAGACAACCATAGCGGCCCTGCTGCGAAAAGAAATTGCAAGGTCCGACTGTCAGGAGTGAAGGCCTTGTGTGCCATTTCTTTTCGTAGCAGGACCGCTCCGGTTGCCATTTGCGGACCCCTGCAATACAGTGGCACGTCGACGAAATACTACTCTACGTTCTGTTGCCCTTCTTGGCAAGTCATACTGGGCTCAAATTTCGGCAAGGTAAGCACGACCGCACTCGACGAGAGTTTCTATTGCTTGTCCTCGTGCTTTCGGAGCACTGGCTTGGCCAGAATGGCTGCCGGATCTCTTTCCACTTGAGAACGTTTCAAGCATTACGGGCAGGACACTCCAACTAGCTCGCGATTTTGACGAACTAATGGTCTAATTGGACATAGTTTGGCACGTTATTCCGCAGTAAGACATCCAAAAATCTCTATCAATCAATGGCAAACCGAAAACCTGCTTGCATAAGGGCCAGGGATGGACCAACGCGTTATTGAAACGCTCAGTTTGTGCAGCTCCTTCTCTTGAATACCTCATCCAAGTTTACTGAAATTGTAATTATTTATTTGTCTGTACAAGTACATCAATCTATCGATTCCCACCGTATTCGGATAATTCCTTTTCGGTGGGTTCTTTTTTCGCCTTAGAATGTGTACATTCACTGCTATGGCTGTGTGTGTCAGAAGAGATACGTAAGTTAACCGCCCCACTGAGACACATCGTCAAGACATCTAAACCTTTAGTATGGAAAAGTTTCAGTGGATAGGAAAGTCTTTCCTTGATTTATAACAGACTGCAGAGACTCCCTTACAATGATTGTAGCATTATGCATAACTTCACTAATATCTTGTAAAACTAAGCTGATTATACTGGATTCGCTATTCATAGTGACGTTCCAATAAGGAACAATCAAATGAAAAGGAGACAGATGGAAAATTGAATAAACTGATTCCTACTTCCTACGTAGCCGCCGGAACTGTTAATCCTCTTATCTCACTTTGATACCAGACGTTCAAGGCCTTCAAGGAAAAATGTAAATGGTTGCATACGGAAAGACCTTCATCCGAAACAAATCGATGACCACAAATGTCTATCTTGAGGGCACCAAATATATGTAATTCGCAGGGGGAGAGATCGGGACTGTGTGGAGGACATGCAAGAAATTCCTAGCCCGAAACTTCCGCTGCGTGCTCTAAAGAACCTTGGTCATTTGTGGTCGGACGCTATCCTGCAGCAGAATGACGCTGTTCGTCAATGTTCCTGGACTACTGGACTGGACAGCATACTGAAGTTTTTGCAAAGTGTCCACGTGCCGTTGTACGTTACTTGTGGCGCCGTGTTTCAGAAAGTGAATGAGCAGCGGGCTCCTGCAGTCAAAGACGAAAATGATCAATACTCTCTTGGTTCTTGCCTGTACGGTTTTCGATTTTTTCCGTGGGGATGAATCCACGTGCTTCTGCTGTTGGCTGTGACAACTGTTATCCGCCTCAAAATGGTAATACTTTTTTCTTTTTTTGGTTAAATTGCAGGAGGGGACCAAACAGTAAGGTCACCAGTCCCATCGGATTAGGGGAGAAAGAGGATGAGGAAGGAAGTCGATCGTACTCTTCCAAAGAAACCATCCCGGCATTTTTCGGGAACGATTTAGGGAAATCACGGAAACCTAATCAGGGTGTCAGGATGCGGGATTGAACCGTCCGTCCTCCCGAAATCGAGACCAATGTCCTAACCACTGCGCAGCAGTACGAAATAGGAAACAATATTCTTCATCGTGATACCGTTTTCAGTTGCTACAATGATGTCGACATTCTGTTCAATTTGTGATCCTTCGTCACACTACGTGGAACCCACTGTTCCGGAACATAAGATGCTCTGTCATGATGGTGCGAGCAGAACCGTAAATGATGCCCGACATGAGCCGAATGTCTTCTACCGTCTGCAGTCGGCCATTTTTTATGGCAGCATCTACTGCAGTAATGACTAAAGGGGTAATGACACAATGAGGCTCTCCATGTCGACTGCTGTTGTTTAGTGACACCCGTCTTCCTTGAAATCGTTTATTCCATTCAGAGAGACGCACAACTGACATACTGTGTTCGCTGTAAACAGCACATATTTCGGCATTTATTTCACTTTCTGGCACCTCCTCCACTGTCAAAAATTTCATTACGCCTCGCTGTTCCTCTTTCACCTTATCCACAGTGAATTCGGAAGCACGCACGCCTCCCTGTCGTCAATTCTAACAATGGGAGGCCACGACGCTGGGATCACGGATTTACTTCAAACTTTGTACACCTCTAGTAGGTGATTAAAACGACATAATGGGGAAGTATTAAGGTGTACTACCCTCGCAATTCCAAGAAAATCGCAAGAGAAGTTTTACGCATCTGTTATCTAACTGATGTATCTGTGCGTAGATGCCAGTCGTCAGTTATCATGGTGATAAAGTGGTTAGCGTTCGAGCTTCATAAGACAAAGTTGTATGAACTGACGGTTCAGCTTTCTACATTCTACATTCTACATTTATACTCCGCAAGCCACCCAACGGTGTGTGGCAGAGGGCACTTTACGTGCCACTGTCATTACCTCCCTTTCCTGTTCCAGTCGCGTATGGTTCGCGGGAAGAACGACTGTCTGAAAGCCTCCGTGCGCGCTCTAATCTCTCTAATTTTACATTCGTGATCTCCTCGGGAGGTATAAGTAGGGGAAGCAATATATTCGATACCTCATCCAGAAACGCACCCTCTCGAAACCTGGCGAGCAAGCTACACCGCGATGCAGAGCGCCTCTCTTGCAGAGTCTGCCACTTGAGTTTATTAAACATCTCCGTAACGCTATCACGCTTACCAAATAACACTGTGACGAAACGCGCCGCTCTTCTTTGGATCTTCTCTATCTCCTCCGTCAAACCGATCTGGTACGGATCCCACACTGATGAGCAATACTCAAGTATAGCTCGAACGAGTGTTTTGTAAGCCACCTCCTTTGTTGACGGACTACATTTTCTAAGCACTCTCCCAATGAATCTCAACCTGGTACCCACCTTACCAACAATTAATTTTATGTGATCATTCCACTTCAAATCGTTCCGCACGCATACTCCCAGATATTTTACAGAAGTAACTGCTACCAGTGTTTGTTCCGCTATCATATAATCATACAATAAAGGATCCTTCTTTCTATGTATTCGCAATGCATTACATTTGTCTATGTTAAGGGACAGTTGCCACTCCCTGCACCAAGTGCCCATCCGCTGCAGATCTTCCTGCATTTAGCTACAATTTTCTAATGCTGCAACTTCTCTGTATACTACAGCATCATCCGCGAAAAGCCGCATGGAACTTCTGACACTATCTACTAGGTCACTTATATATATTGTGAAAAGCAATGGTCCCAAAACACTCCCCTGTGGCACGCCAGAGGTTACTTTAACGTCTGTAGACGTCTCTCCATTGATAACAACATGCTGTGTTCTGTTTGCTAAAAACTCTTCAATCCAGCCACACAGCTGGTCTGATATTCCGTAGGCTCTTACTTTGTTTATCAGGCGACAGTGCGGAACTGTATCGAACGCCTTCCGGAAGTCAAGAAAAATAGCATCTACCTGGGAGCCTGTATCTAATATTTTCTGGGTCTCATGAACAAATAAGGCGAGTTGGGTCTCACACGATCGCTGTTTCCGGAATCCATGTTGATTCCTACAATGTAGATTCTGGGTTTCCAAAAACGACATGATACTCGAGCAAAAAACATGTTCTAAAATTCTACAACAGATCGACGTCAGAGATATAGGTCTATAGTTTTGCGCATCTGCTCGACGACCCTTCTTGAAGACTGGGACTACCTGTGCTCTTTTCCACTCATTTGGAACCCTCCGTTCCTCTAGAGACTTGCGGTACACGGCTGTTAGAAGGGGGGCAAGATCTTTCGCGTACTCTGTGTAGAATCGAATTGGTATCCCGTCAGGTCCAGTGGACTTTCCTCTATTGAGTGATTCCAGTTGCTTTTCTATTCCTTGGACACTTATTTCGATGTCAGCCATTTTTTCGTTTGTGCGAGGATTTAGAGAAGGAACTGCAGTGCGGACTTCCTCTGTGAAACAACTTTGGAAAAAGGTGTTTAGTATTTCAGCTTTACGCGTGTCATCCTCTGTTTCAATGCCATCATCATCCCGTAGTGTCTGGATATGCTGTTTCGAGCCACTTACTGATTTAACGTAAGACCAGAACTTCCTAGGATTTTCTGTCAAGTCGGTACATAGAATTTTACTTTCGAATTCACTGAACGCTTCACGCATAGCCCTCCTTACGCTAACTTTGACATCGTTTAGCTTCTGTTTGTCTGAGAGGTTTTGGTTGCGTTTAAACTTGGAGTGAAGCTCTCTTTGCTTTCGAAGTAGTTTCCTAACTTTGTTGTTGTACCACGGTGGGTTTTTCCCGTCCCTCACAGTTTTTGTCGGCACGTACCTGTCTAAAACGCATTTTACGATTGCCTTGAACTTTTTCCATAAACACTCAGCATTGTCAGTGTCGGAACAGAAATTTTCGTTTTAATCTGTTAGGTAGTCTGAAATCTGCCTTCTATTACTCTTGCTAAACAGATAAACCTTCCTCCCTTTTTTTATATTCCTATTAACTTCCATATTCAGGGATGCTGCAACGGCCCAATGATCACTGATTCCCTGTTCTGCACTCAAAGAGTCGAAAAGTTCGGGTCTGTTTGTTATCAGTAGGCCCAAGATGTTATCTCCACGAGTCGGTTCTCTGTTTAATTGCTCGAGGTAATTTTCGGATAGAGCACTCAGTATAATGTCACTCGATGCTCTGTCCCTACCACCCGTCCTAAACATCTGAGTGTCCCAGTCTATATCTGGTAAATTGAAATCTCCACCTAAGACTATAACATGCTGAGAAAATTTATGTGAAATGTATTCCAAATTTTCTCTCAGTTGTTCTGCCACTAATGCTGCTGAGTCGGGAGGTCGGTAAAAGGAGCCAACTAGTAACCTAGCTCGGTTGTTGAGTGTAATCTCCACCCATAATAATTCACAGGAACTATCCACTTCTACTTCACTACAGGATAAACTACTACTAACAGCGACGAACACTCCACCACCGGTTGCATGCAATCAATCCTTTCTAAACACCGTCTGTACCTTTGTAAAAATTTCGGCAGAATTTATCTCTGGCTTAAGCCAGCTTTCTGTACCTATAACGATTTCAGCTTCGGTGCTCTCTATCAGCGCTTGAAGTTCTGGTACTTTACCAACGCAGCTTCGACAGTTGACAATTACAATACCGATTGCTGCTTGGTCCCCGCATGTCCTGACTTTGCCCCGCGCCTGTTGAGGCTGTTGCCCTTTCTGTACTTGCCCAAGGCCATCTAACCTAAAAAACCGCCCAGCCCACGACACACAACCCCTGCTACCCGTGTAGCCGCTTGTTGGGTGTAGTGGACTCCTGACCTATCCAGCGGAACCTGAAACCCCACCACCCTATGGCGCAGGTCGAGGAATCTGCAGCCCACACGGTCGCAGAACCGTCTCAGCCTCTGATTCAGACCCTCCACTCGGCTCTGTACCAAAGGTCCGCAGTCAGTCCTGTCGACGATGCTGCAGATGGTGAGCTCTGCTTTCATCCCGCTAGCGAGACAGGCAGTCTTCACCAAATCAGATAGCTGCCGGAAGCCAGAGATGATTTCCTCCGATCCATAGCGACACACATCATTGGTGCCGACATGAGCGACCACCTGCAGATGGGTGCACCCTGTACCCTTCATGGCATCCGGAAGGACCCTTTCCACATCTGGAATGACTCCCCCCGGTATGCACACGGAGTGCACATTGGTTTTCTTCCCCTCTCTTTCTGCCATTTCCCTAAGGGGCCCCATTACGCGCCTGACGTTGGAGCTCCCAACTACCAGTAAGCCCACCCTCTGCGACCGCCCGGATCTTGCAGACTGAGGGGCAACCTCTGGAATAGGACAAGCAGCCATGTCAGGCCGAAGATCAGTATCAGCCTGAGACAGAGCCTGAAACCGGTTCGTCAGACAAACTGGAGAGGCCTTCCGTCCAGCCCTCCGGAATGTCTTTCGCCCCCTGCCACACCTTGAGACGACCTCCCACTCTACCACAGGTGAGGGATCAGCCTCAATGCGGGCAGTATCCCGGGCAACCACAGTCGTAGTCCGATCAGGGGATGCGTGGGACGAGCTGGCCGTCCCCGACAAACCCCCATCCGGGCCCCCACAGTGATGCCCATTGGCAACAGCCTCAAGCTGTGTGACCGAAGCCAACACTGCCTGAAGCTGGGAGCGAAGGGATGACAACTCAGCCTGCATCCGAACACAGCAGTTGCAGTCCCTATCCATGCTAAAAACTGTTTTGCAAAGAACGTCTGAACTAATCTACGCCGGCCGAAGTGGCCGTGCGGTTAAAGGCGCTGCAGTCTGAAACCGCAAGACCGCTACGATCGCAGGTTCGAATCCTGCCTCGGGCATGGATGTTTGTGATGTCCTTAGGTTAGTTAGGTTTAACTAGTTCTACGTTCTAGGGGACTAATGACCTCAGCAGTTGAGTCCCATAGTGCTCAGAGCCATTTGAACCATTCTTTTAAACTAATCTACAGAGAGCGCAAACAAATTTAACAAAATTTAAACGGTTATTAAAATACAAGATTGCCTAGTAAATGCAGTAATGCTGCTACTTGCGCACTGCTGACACTGCTCGGCGGCGGAAGGAGACTACGCGAATTTACACTATTCAGGTACTAAAACCCGATGCTACACTCTCAAATACTATAATGCGCCCGAAATTTACAAAATTAAACAATGCAAGTACCTAAAACAGGCAAAGAAATTAAGAATTAAACTATGTAACAAATGAGTGAGCTAGGAGAATACGACTTGCTGCTGCAGCTGCTTATCCAACGGCGGCAGGGAGCACACTGACTGTGACCAACCGACACTGGCCGTTCAAAACAAAAACAGAAGACAAACGACTACGCGAATTTACACTATTCAGGTACTAAAACGCGATGCTACAACTCTCAAATACTACACTCCTGGAAATGAAAAAAAGAACACATTGACACCGGTGTGTCAGACCCACCATACTTGCTCCGGACTCTGCGAGAGGGCTGTATAAGCAATGATCACACGCACGGCACAGCGGACACACCAGGAACAGCGGTGTTGGCCGTCGAATGGCGCTAGCTGCGCAGCATTTGTGCACCGCCGCCGTCAGTGTCAGCCAGTTTGCCGTGGCATACGGAGCTCCATCGCAGTCTTTAACACTGGTAGCATGCCGCGACAGCGTGGACGTGAACCGTATGTGCAGTGGACGGACTTTGAGCGAGGGCGTATAGTGGGCATGCGGGAGGCCGGGTGGACGTACCGCCGAATTGCTCAACACGTGGGGCGTGAGGTCTCCACAGTACATCGATGTTGTCGCCAGTGGTCGGCGGAAGGTGCATGTGCCCGTCGACCTGGGACCGGACCGCAGTGTCGCACGGATGCACGCCAAGACCGTAGGATCCTACGCAGTGCCGTAGGGGACCGCACCGCCACTTCCCAGTAAATTAGGGACACTGTTGCTCCTGGGGTATCGGCGAGGACCATTCGCAACCGTCTGCATGAAGCTGGGCTACTGTCCTGCACACCGTTAGGCCATCTTCCGCTCACGCCCCATCATCGTGCAGCCCGCCTCCAGTGGTGTCGCGACAGGCGTGAATGGAGGGACGAATGGAGACGTGTCGTCTTCAGCGATGAGAGTCGCTTCTGCCTTGGTGCCAATGATGGTCGTATGCGTGTTTGGCGCCGTGCAGGTGAGCGCCACAATCAGGACTGCATACGACTGAGGCACACAGGGCCAACACCCGGCATCATGGTGTGGGGAGCGATCTCCTACACTGGCCGTACACCAATGGTGATCGTCGAGGGGACACTGAATAGTGCACGGTACATCCAAACCGTCATCGAACCCATCGTTCTACCATTCCTAGACCGGCAAGGGAACTTGCTGTTCCAACAGGACAATGCACGTCCGCATGTATCCCGTGCCACCCAACGTGCTCTAGAAGGTGTAAGTCAACTACCCTGGCCAGCAAGATCTCCGGATCTGTCCCCCATTGAGCATGTTTGGGACTGGATGAAGCGTCGTCTCACGCGGTCTGCACGTCCAGCACGAACGCTGGTCCAACTGAGGCGCCAGGTGGAAATGGCATGGCAAGCCGTTCCACAGGACTACATCCAGCATCTCTACGATCGTCTCCATGGGAGAATAGCAGCCTGCATTGCTGCGAAAGGTGGATATACACTGTACTAGTGCCGACATTGTGCATGCTCTGTTGCCTGTGTCTATATGCCTGTGGTTCTGTCAGTGTGATCATGTGATGTATCTGACCCCAGGAATGTGTCAATAAAGTTTCTCCTTCCTGGGACAATGAATTCACGGTGTTCTTATTTCAATTTCCAGGAGTGTATAATACGCCCGAAATTTATGAGTTAAACAATGCAAGTACCAAAAACACGCAAAGAAATTAAGAATTAAACTATGTAACAAATGAGTGAGCTAGGAGTATAAGATTTGCTGCTGCAGCTGCTTATCCAACGGCGGCAGGGAGCACACTTCCCTGCACACTTCCCTGCAACCATTCATTTTTATCCTGCGAGTGCAAGTTCTGAGATATTAAAAAAAATTTTCGATCTTCCTACATTAGCAACGTCTCACGCTACGCAGGTTAACTGCCAAATGGGGCCTGCGTCTGTGTCTGCAGCTCGAAGTGTCAAGGTGCAAAGTAGTTCCGGGTACCTTACCAGACTGCTTGTATAAGGGATTTCGCAAATCACAGCAGGCATACGTTTCAGAAAAACTCTACGCGTTTCTTCGTTTACTTGTCTGTAGTTATAAATATATTTTAATTGGAATAGTAAGTAGTCAGATAACATGAAACTGATCAAACTGCGAGCAAGTGAAAGTGGTTTTTTAAATTACATTACCTCTCAATCCCATAAAAATTAATTTATATGACCAAGATGAATAAATATGGATTAAAAATTTAATCTGAGCGCGACTCGAACCGTCGTCTCATGCAAGTTCGTCTTACGAAGCTCGAACGCAAGCCACTTTTCTTTAATCTCATTTTGTTCGTTACTGTTCGTCGCATTTGTTCAGCGTGACCGTCACGTGACACCCGTTCAAGTTCGTCGTTGATTCAATTACTCACTTTCTTTCATTACAGACGGCAGCCAATCCTCTGACCGAAAACTTCTTTTTTTTTTTTGTACTATCGTTCGTTACTGGTCGTTCTATGACACCTGTTCAAGTTCATCGTTGATCCATTCAGTTAGTTTTGTATTATAGGGGACTGCTAGCCCTCCGACAGAACACATTGAACTACCGTGAGGGCTGTTATATTACAATTATCAACTCCAACAGCCAATACCTATGCATAGATACATCCGATTCATAAGAGCCGCGTGAAACTTCTCTTGAGATTTTCTCGGAATTGTCAGAATAGTTCACCTTACTACTTGTATTTTTTTAATGGCCTACTAAAACTGTACAAAGTTTGAAGTAAATCTGTGACCCCCAACGTCGTGGCCCCCCTTGTAAGAAACAAGTGGCACAGCGGCGAGCGTTCGCACTGTTCCTTCACGAATCCCCACAGATGGCACTTCTGTGCTCACACACCTACTTGCTTTACCAACGTCCGTGTCTTTCTCGTTATGCATTCTGTCTCCTATTTCATTTCAGTGCCTCACATATTTGCAATACTATTTATTAAAAAACTTTCGGGAGACAAGCATATCAGTCGACTTAACATGATGAATCTAGTCGAAAATGGCAGTTTTCTGATGGAAATTAGCTCTCTGCTGGTGGTGGTTAGTGTTTAACGTCCCGTCGACAACGAGGTCATTAGAGACGGAGCGCTAGCTCGGGTTAGGGAAGGATTGGGAAGGAAATCGGCCGTGCCCTTTCAAAGGAACCATCCCGGCATTTGCCTGAAACGATTTAGGGAAATCACGGAAAACCTAAATCAGGATGGCCGGAGACGGGATTGAACCGTCGTCCTCCCGAATGCGAGTCCAGTGTGCTAACCACTGCGCCACCTCGCTCGGTAAATTAGCTCTCTGTGATTAAGTAGAAACTGTATGGTGTGGTAATTAAGAAATCCAATTCGACGCTCGAAGATATTAACCCTAACTCGTTATGAAAATAACTAGACGTAATTTGATAGCTAAAAGTGACTTGGTTGTTAAAAATGCCTTGGGCAATATCTGATGCGACTTTAAATGATTCTCATAAAAAGACAGTGGCATTAATTATAATAGTAGTGACGTCTGACATTTTGTGATTAAACATCGCTGTCGAAACATAGACTTAGGGACTTTTAATGGCTTTCACATGGCATGAATTTTACATTTACCGTACGTTAGTGTTTTATTATTTCATTCAAAAACCATGAGCGAAAAGTATGTATGTGCGGGAGATTTTCCGCGGTTCCCGCCAATTTTTGTGCCACACTTACTAGAAGACACCACAAAATTTTCGTGGGTAGTCGATACCATGGATCACACAGTGTTTAATTTTTCCATCCCGAGTAGTCTCCTGAACCTAAACAACCTTTTGTGTCTTAAAAACAGTAGAACTTTGTCGCAGGGAGCTATTTGTAGTAAATAGACTCCGTCCGTCGATCTCTGTTGTTAGTGTTTCAGAGTGACAGGTTTCGAACAGAGAGAACCATCTTCAAATCAATTCTCGTCGTTACAGAGGAACGAGTTTTAACTGGACTATCAATTTCACTTTTATACTAGTATTTCGCGCTTTTTAGCTCCATAATGTACCTTTGACAACATGATTGAACTCTTATTGACGGGTGTGGAAAAGTGCTTCCTAGAATCAAGCAGTACTGTTACCTATTCATCCACCTTATGGCAAACATATTGGAGCCACTATAGGCTATTGTCACAACTGTTGGAATAGTTGCGTCTGGTGGGAGGTTATAGGATTTTTATTTGCTTTCCCTCCCTCCCTCCCTCCCTCCCTCCCTCCCTCCCTCCCTCCCTCCCTCCCTCCGCACCCCGTTACTTATTCCATTAACGCGTATGGTTATTTATGGCATTGAAACTCATCCTTTTCCACAGGAATAATGGGATTTGGCCGAATTAGATGAGGTGATGCTAAAGGGTGCTGAATAGCTTTCCTATTTGGCAAGCAAAATGACTGATGGCCGAAGTAGACAGAAAATACAATGCAGACTGGTTTTAGCAACAAAACTTTTTTGAAAATACTAAAAAACTTAACGTTGAAAATAAATATGTGACGAAGAAGTATGTGAAGGTATTTGGAGTGCAGCCTCTTGCGGAAGTCAAACGTGGAAGACAAACAGCTGACATAAGGAAAGCTTTTGGAATGTGGTGCAATCGAGATTTAAGGGGAACAGGGGTAAATTTATGACTTATGACACAACATGACTAAATAAACAGATTGGAAGACAGAACCATTGGTGCACAGAGAACAGTCAGCATGACTAAAGGTCATCTACAGAAAGTGACCACTGCTGCATCTCGACCGATATGAAAAGAATTACAATTTTTGTGAGGTGCGAGAACATGCGGTTTAAGCAACTGTGGACTCATCGATGAGTTTCACGGTCGGTTGTTTTTCAGCGCACGTCAGCGCTGCAGTCGTTGATGCGCCGTCTTCAGATGTTTTTCAGATGATGTCAGTCGCGAACTTCCGGTCGGAAAAAGGTAAGATACTGAATTTTAAAGTCGCGTGTCGGAAGAGGGTTGAATATTAATTCGCACGTAGTACGAATAAGGGTCTACTAAGATTGAGGGACTCGTGATAGTTGAAGTTTTTATTCAAATCTCGTGGCAGGATTTTATTGCTATGGTTCAATAATCAACAGACCGATTTGTAGCGTCTGAGTCCATGATGTTTAACGAATTTCAACTATCCGACCATTAAATGACACTAGCAGTGAAACAATCCATCAGCGACAGCGATGTGAGGAAAAGCTGCGTGAGCCTTGTAAAGTGCGTGTGGGTTGCAGTAGTTATTCGGAAATGAAGAGGCTTTCCCAGAATAGAGAAGGGCATAAAGCTGTATCAAACTAGTCTACGGATTAAAGACCACAACAAGAAACTTTTGCTGGCGAATTGTGTGAATTTCTGTCTGCTAAAATGAGCTCTAACGAGGTGTAGATCCAAAAATGCTAACTTGATAACAGTCTGTAGATCCAAAAATGCTAACTTGATAACAGTCTGTGCAAATCTGACTCTGCTGATATAAGGACTCCACCACATGACGAGGGGAGGTAACTCTTCTCCCAATATTTCCAGGTTAAACACACGCCTGTTAGGTCTTGAATATTCACTAAGAGCTTATCTTCGGCACACTGCGTCCGGCTTAATAAGAATTTTGCTCTGAGATACTGATGTCGAGTACGAAACTGGGGTCGGCTCGCGCAGCTGCTTCACAAATTTTAGTCGGTCCGTTGTGCATGATGGGCGAGCGCAATTTGTAGTGCATTGTCTGCTAAAGGCATTCTGGCTCTCTCTCTCTCTTTCTGTCCCTTGCTGTATGTGTATTTCTGCGTGTGTTTCTGAAAGGGGTTGTATGTTCTTGCTCTAACCGTCCGTCACAAATGTGGTTGAAACGTGTCACTCGAAAACAATAAAGACATGCAATTGATTTCCATCGAACTCATTCGCTCCAACAATATCATCCTATCAATGAGTATGTTGTGGCAATGGAAAAACTGTTTACGACGGGAACTAAAACATGGATTTCCTGATGATTCCGATGATTCACCTCAACAACTAAACTATCCTGTTTTCGTTCCAAATGATTTGTTTTCTTCGTAATAAAAATTCTGTGCGAATTGAATGTTCTGTCATAAACATAGTCTCTCGATGTGCTGATTTTTTTATCTTCTCTGGAATACTATTTCGGCAATTTCAGTTCGCCTCCTGGCCTGTTGTCGACGTTCAGTCTTAAATGCTCTCCCAGGATGTAGCTGGAAATGTCACCACAAGCGATGTGTATGAAACTGATTAGATGCACTGATTCAATGGCTCAAGGGGGATGAAATCAATTACGAAACAGTGCTATTAAATTATATCTGTGTAAACATTTCAGATACTCTCTTTTGAATAGCACTGACACTAATATCGATATTCTTCACGGAACAAACAGTGCTTTTACTTCTTCATTTTCAACTTTCTTCTATAGTCACACATCTGAAATTATTCGATTCTCTCCTGTTCCGGTTTTTCCACAGTCCACGTTTCATTCCCATAAATGCTGTGCTCCAAATATACATTCTCAGTAATTTGTTCCTCAACTTGAGGCCTATGTTTGATACTAGTAGACTTCTCTTGGCCAGGAATGCCCTTCTTGCTAGTGACAACTGGCTTTCTGTGTCTTCCTTGTTCCGTGCATTGTGTGTTATTTTACTGCCTAAGTAGCAGAATGCCTTAATTTCACTTACTACGTGATCCCCAGTCTTAACGTTAAATTTCTCGCTGCCCCCATTTCTGCTACTTACCATTACTTTCGTCTTTCTCCGATTTACGGTCAATTCATATTGCAACTCAATGGACTATTCATTCCATTCAGCTGATACATTAAATTATTTTCACTTTACTGACGACTGCAGTGTCATCAGCGAATCGTATCACTGATATCCTTTCATCTTAAGTTTTAATTCCACTCATGACCCTCTCTTTTATTTCCATTATTGCTTCGTCGACGTTTAGATTGAACAGTAGAGCCGAAAAACTACATCCTTGTCTTATACCCTTTTTTAATACGAGCACTTCCTACTTTGCCTTCGCTCTTATCCACTCTTATTATTCCGTCTTGGTTCATGTACATATTGTATAATCCCCGTTTTTCCGTGCGGCACACTTCTATTTTCCTCAGAATTTCGAACATCTTCAACCATTTTACATTATCATCGGCTTTTTCCATGTCAACAAAATCTATGAACGTGTTTTAATGTTTTCTTTACTTTTGTCTCCATTATATACCATAAGGACAGAATTGCTCCTCTGGTGCCCTTCTTAAAGCCTGAATGATAGTCATTTAAGGCAACCCCAATGTTCATTTACATTCTTCTGTATATCATTCTGGTCAACATGAATGAATGAGCGGTTCAGCTGATTGTGGGATAACTCCCCCACTTACTGGCTCTTGCATTCTTCGGAACTGTCTGGATTATGTTCTTCCGGAAGCCTGATGGTATATCATAACCAGTCTCATACGTTCTACACATCAGCGTGAATAGTCGTTTTGTTCCTGCATTTCCCAATGGACTTAGAAATTCCTTTGCAATTATATCCGTTCTGCCCACCCCCTTTGATCTAAGCCTTCGAAAGCTCCTTTAAATTTTGGGTCCCCTGTCGCTTCCCTACCGACCCCTGTTTCTTCATGTCATCAGACAAATCTCCCCTCTCACAGAGGTCTTCAATGTACTCTTTCCAGGTATCAACTCTCTCCTCCTCATATAGCATTGCAGCTTTAATGTTACCCTCCTTGATTTCATTTCACTGAAGGTTGTTTTGGATTTTCTATATACTGAGTCAGTCCCTCCGACAACCATTTCTCGTTCGATTCCTTCGCATTTCTCTTGCAAAAATTTCGCCTCACTTCCCTGCACTTCCTAAATACCTCTATTTCGTTCCACAATGACTTTCACTCCTGTATTCCTGAATTTTCCTGCAAGTGTTTGTAGTTCCATCTTTCTTTGATCAACTGAGTATTTTTCTTGTTATCCTCATACCTACGTTTTTCTTTCCAGTATCTATGATTGCCTTTTTTAGAAATGTCCATTCCTCTACAACTGAACTGCCTGTTGAACTAATAATTATCGCAGTATCTATAGCCTCAGAGTTCAGGTTATATCCTCATTCCTTAATACTTCCTTGTCCCACTTTCTAAGCATTTATTCTTCCTAACTACTCTCTTAAACTTCAGCCTACTCTTCATCATTACTAAATTGTGATCTCAGTCTATGTCTGATCCCGGGTACGCCTTGAAATCCAATATCTGATTTAGAAATCTCCTCTCCTACAACTGCACTCCAAACCATCATGAAATTCAGATTTTTATCTACCTTTTTGTACTTAATTATCTCTTCAATTCCATCATGTACGTTCTTTCTCTCTTCATCCTCCGCTTGCGGCGTTGGCATGAACAAGTGAACTATTGTTGTCGGCATAGATTTGCTGTAGATTCTGATGAGAACAACCCTATCACTGTACTGTAACTCACTCTCTGCTCTACTTTCCTATTCTAAAATAATTCAGCTCCTGTTATACCAATTTTCTGCTGTTGTTGATATTACCCTTCACTCGTCTGACCGCAAATCCGTGTGTTATTTCCTTTTCACTTCACTGACACAACTATATCTAAACTGATATCACAATCTTCATTCATAAACTGCAGCCATAGTGAAGGGTGTTTCTCAGTATTCTTGTTCTGGAAGTAAAGTGAAATATGGCCCTACTAATACTGTGGAGTGTATTGGGTATCCAGATTTAAGAACTTGACGCTCTGATTTGAAAATTGAGACTCTAAAATCTAACGAGAATTTCATGAAATTTTTGGCGATGTCGTATCCAGGTGTAAGAATTTGGGGCTGTGGGAACATAGTTGCTTCATTTTGCATGAGGGACTTGTATTCTTCTCGGTAGCTGGCTGGCCCCAAAACTGGTTCAAAGATCTTAAGTCTACTAATAATGTGTAGAAACACTGTAATGGACACCAGAGGTAGATTTAAAACACTTTGATTACACTATTGGGGTAAGGTATTCACTGAAATGCGTGGTTTCAGGCCTCACGTATAGTTCGAATTGAAAGAAAGCAAACTGTTATCTCCTACACTAGTTCGTATATTGTTAAATTCTTCTCATGCAGTAACCATGGGTAACAGAAGAAATACTTCAGTTAATTGATGAAAGGGGGAAGTACAAACATGTTCCGGGAAAATCAGGAATACAGAAATACAAGTCGCTGAGGAATGAAATAAATAGGAAGTGCAGGGAAGCTAAGACGAAATGGCTGCAGGAAAAATGTGAAGACATCGAAAAAGATATGATTGTCGGAAGGACAGACTCAGCATACAGAAAAGTCAAAACAACCTTTGGTGACATTAAAAGCAACGGTGGTAACATTAAGAGTGCAACGGGAATTCCACTGTTAAATGAAGAGGAGAGAGCAGATAGGTGGAAAGAATACATTGAAAGCCTCTATGAGGGTGAAGATTTGTGTGATGTGATAGAAGAAGAAACAGGAGTCGATTTAGAAGAGATAGGGGAGCCAGTATTAGAATCGGAATTTAAAAGAGCTTTGGAGGACTTACGGTCAAATAAGGCAGAAGGGATAGATAACATTCCATCAGAATTTCTAAAATCATTGGGGGAAGTGGCAACAAAACGACTATTCACGTTGGTGTGTAGAATATATGAGTCAGGCGATAAACCATCTGACTTTCGGAAAAACATCATCCACACAATTCCGAAAACGTCAAGAGCTGACAAGTGCGAGAATTATCGCACAATCAGCTTAACAGCTCATGCATCGATGCTGCTTACAAGAATAGTATACAGAAGAATGGAAAAGAAAATTGGGAATGCGCTAGGTGACGATCAGTTTGGCTTTAGGAAAAGTAAAGGGACGAGAGAAGCAATTCTGACGTTACGGCTAATAATGGAAGCAAGGCTAAAGAAAAATCAAGACACTTTCATAGGATTTGTCGACCTGGAAAAAGCGTTCAACAATATAAAATGGTGCAAGCTGTTCGAGATTCTGAAAAAAGTAGGGGTAAGCTATAGGGAGAGACGGGTCATATACAATATGTACAACAACCAAGAGGGAATAATAAGAGTGGACGATCTAAAACGAAGTGCTCGTATTAAGAAGGATGTAAGACAAGGCTGTAGCCTTTCGCCCCTACTCTTCAATCTGTACATCGAGGAAGCAATGATGGAATTAAAAGGTAGGTTCAGCAGTGGAATTAAAATACAAGGTGAAAGGATATCAATGATACGATTCGCTGATGACATTGCTATCCTGAGTGGAAGTGAAGAAGAATTAAATGATCTGCTGAACGGCCGGCCGAAGTGGCCGTGCGGTTAAAGGCGCTGCAGTCTGGAACCGCAAGACCGCTACGGTCGCAGGTTCGAATCCTGCCTCGGGCATGGATGTTTGTGATGTCCTTAGGTTAGTTAGGTTTAACTAGTTCTAAGTTCTAGGGGACTAATGACCTCAGCAGTTGAGTCCCATAGTGCTCAGAGCCATTTTTGATCTGCTGAACGGAATGAACAGTCTAATGAGTACACAGTATGGTTTGAGAGTAAATAGGAGAAAGACGAAGGTAATGAGAAGTAGTAGAAATGAGAGCAGCGAGAAACTTAACATCAGGATTGATGGTCACGAAGTCAATGAAGTTAAGGAATTCTGCTACCCAGGCAGTAAAATAACCAATGACGGACGGAGCAAGGAGGACATCAAAAACAGACTCGCTATGGCAAAAAAGGAATTTCTGGCCAAGGGAAGTCTATTAATATCAAATACCGGCCTTAATTTGAGGAAGAAATTTCTGAGGATGTACGTCTGGAGTACAGCATTGTATGGTAGTGAAACATGGACTGTGGGAAAACCGGAACAGAAGAGAATCGAAGCATTTGAGATGTGGTACTATAGACGAATGTTGAAAATTAGGTGGACTGATAAGGTAAGGGATGAGGAGGTTCTACGCAGGATCGGAGAGGAAAGGAATATGTGGATAACACTGATAAGGAGAAGGGACAGGATGATAGGACATCTGCTAAGACATGAGGGAATGACTTCCATGGTACTAGAGGGAGCTGTAGAGGGCAAAAACTGTAGAGGAAGACAGAGATTGGAATACGTCAAGCAAACAATTGAGGACATAGGTTGCAAGTGCTACTCTGAGATGAAGAGGTTAGCACAAAGGTATTCGTGGCGGGCCGCATCAAACCAGTCGGTAGACAGATGACAAAAAAAAAAAAAAAAAAGAAAAAAAAGCGACTATAATAGAGTGTCAGGTGGAGTCTGGGTCTTTGTCCTGAACTCAGTATTTAGTGAACCTGTGCCCCTACAAACCCCTTTTGTAGCTGTGGCTGTCAGGATAAGGACGACGCAGGAAAAAACTGTATATCTTCCTCCAGATGGTGCAGTACCCCTGAAGTTATTGGTTTCACTGATTCATCAACTCCCTAAACCTTTCCAACTTTCGGGAGATTTTAACGCCCATAGCCCATTGCGGGGTGGCACCGTGGATCCCGGCTGAGGTAGAGGTGTCAAAACTTTCCTGTCTCATCTCGATCCCTACCTCCTAAATACTGGGACCCCCTACACATTTTAGTGTTGCTCATTGCGCTTACTTTTCCATTGATTTATCCCTCTGTAGCTCAGGACTTCTCCCATCTGTCCACTGGCGAGCCCACGATGACTTGTGTGGTAGCGATAACTTTCCCACCTTCCTGTCGCTCCCCAAGCGCCATTGCCCCAGACGTCTAAGAAGATGGGCTTTAAACAAGGCACACTATGAAGTTTTCACCTCTGCTGTCACCGCTGAATCTCTCCCAAATTGTACCATCGATGTCGTAGTTGAGCGGGTCACTAGAACGATCGTTTCTGCGGCTGAAAACACGATCCCTTGTTCTTTGGGGTGTCCCCAGTGAAAGTCAGTACGTTGGTGGTCTCCAGAAATCGCTGAGGCCATTAAAGAGCTTCGGCGAGCTCTACAGCGACATAAGTGGCACCCTTCCCTAGAGCACCTAATCGCTTTTAAACGGCTCCGTGCCCGCGTTCGCCAGATTATGAAAAGACAGAAACAGGAATGTTGGGAGAGGTACGTCTCAACAATTGGCAGCCATGCGTTACCTTTCCAAGCCTGGGCTAAGATCAGACGTGTTTGTGGGTACCAGACCCCGACAGGTATCCCTGTCATTAACATGAATGGCATGTTATCTGATGACGCAAACGCAGTTGCCGAGCACTTTTCTGAGCACTATGCTCGAGCCTCTGCGTAGGAGAATTATCCCCCAGCATTTTGTACCCTTAAACGGCGGAAGGAAAGAAAAGCCCTCTCGTTCACTGAAGGTCACAGTGAACCCTATAATGCACCATTTACAGAGTGGGAGTTCCTCAGTGTCCTTGTGCATTGCCCCGACACAGCTACTTGGCCAGATCGGATCGACAGTCACTTGATCAAACATCTCTCATCAGACTACAAGTGTCATGTGCAAACGGATCTGGTGCGATGGTGTCTTTCCATCGCAATGGCGAGGGAGCCTATCATTGCAGTTCTCAAACCTGGCAAATACCCGCTTGGTGTGGTTAGCTATCGGCCCATCAGCCCCACCAAATTTCTTTGTAAGCTGTTAGAACGTATGGTAAGTCGGCGGTTATGTTGGGTCCTGGAGTGACGTGGCCTACTGGCTCCATGCCAAGGCGGTTTCCGCCAAGGTCGCTTTAGCACTGATAATCTAGTTTCCCTCGAGTCTGCCATCCGAACATTCTTTTTCAGACGCCAACACCTGGTTACCGTCTTTTCTGTCCTAGCAGCAGCTTACGACACGACCTCGCGACATCATATCCTTGCCACATTATATGAATGAGATCTCCAGGGCCCTGTCCCGATTTTTATCCAATATTTCCTATCGCTCTGTACTTTCCCCGTCCAAGTTAGTGCCTCCCCCAATTCCTCCCATATCCAGAAGAATAGGGTCCCACAGGGCTATGTATTTAGTGTAAAGTTTTCGTGGCCATTAACGGTCTAGCAGCAGCTATCGCGAGGTCCGTCTCACCTTCTCTGTATGCAGACGACTTCCGCATTTCGTACTGCTCCTCCAGTAGTAGTGTTGCTGGGCAACACCTGCAGGGAGCCGTCCACAAGGCGCAGTCATAGGCTCTACGACATGGCTTCCAGTTTTCAGCCGCAAAGTCGTGTGTCATGCACTTCTGTCAGCGTTGTAACGTTCATCTGGAACCAGAACTTTGCCTCAATGACGATCCACTCACTTTAGTGGAGACGTATCGATTCTTAGGAGTGGTTTTCGAGGCCTGATTGACTTGGCTTCCTCACCTTCGTCAGCTTAAGCGGAAGCACTGGCAGCATCTCAATGGCCTCCGCTGCCTGAGCAACACCAACTGGGTTGCAGATCACTCTACGCTGCTGCAGCTCTACAGAGCACTTGTTCAATCCTTCCTTGACTATGGGAGACTGGATTATGGTTCGTCGGCGCCATGAGCCTTGCGTTTACTCGACCAACTGCACCACTGTGGCGTTAGACTGGTAACAGTAGACTCTGGGACGAGTCTGGTGACCATCGTCCTGGTGGAGGCCAGAGTCCCTCCATTGAACTTTAGGCGTGCACAACTGCTCGCCAGTTATGTTGCACACATTCGTGGTTCTCCTGAGCATCCGAATTACCGTTTCCTTTCCCACACACGGCAGTTCATCTCCCCCATCGGTGACCCAGGTCAGGGATTACTATTGCGGTTCCCATCCGAT
Source organism: Schistocerca americana (assembly GCF_021461395.2). Lineage (NCBI taxonomy): Eukaryota > Metazoa > Arthropoda > Insecta > Orthoptera > Acrididae > Schistocerca > Schistocerca americana. The sequence goes on along the minus strand of NC_060120.1, from coordinate 222,571,880 downwards.
CTCTTCTGTCTGAAGTGGAGTCCTTGCCTTTACCACCAATACTCGAGGTCCATTGACGTACACCTCTATGGTGTACACCCAGGCTGAAGGTTCACCTGGTCCTTTCACATGGTCCTAAGGACTGAGTTAACCCAGCGGCTGTCTGCTGTCACTTCCTCTCGATTCTTGTCATGTACCAGGACCATGAAGTGGCTTACACCGACGGCTCGATGGCTGATTGTCACGTTGGCTTCACGTAGGTTCATGGAGGACATACTGAACAGCGCTCCTTGCCAGATGGCTGTAGTGTTTTCACTGCAGAGCTGGCCATTTCTCGTGCTCTTGAGCGCATCTGCTCACGCCCTGCCGAGTCGTTTCTTCTCTGTACTGACTCCTTGAGCAGCCTACAAGCTATCGACCGGTGCTACCCCCGCCATCCTTTAGTAGCGACCATCCAGGAGTCCATCTGTGCGCTGGACGGTCCAGTCGTTCCGTAGTGTTTCTCTGGAACCCAGGCCACGTCGGAATCAAAGGAAATGAACTGGCCAAACAGGCTATAAGGAAACCGCTTCTGGAGGTTGGCATCCCCTTAACTGACCTGCGATCATTATTATGCGACAAGATTTTCCAGCTTTGGGAGACGGAATGGCATAATCTCAGTATGCACAACAAACTGCGTGCCATTAAGGAGACTAAAAATGTGTGGAAGTCCTCCATGCAGGCCTCTCGCAGGGACTCTGTGTTTCTCTGCAGGCTCCACATTGACCATATGTGGCTAACGCATGGCTACCTCCTCCATCGCCAGGACCCACCTCAGTGTCACTGTGGCTCACACGTGACTGTCGTCCACATCTTGCTGGACTGCCCACTTTTAGGTACTCTGCTGCGGACTTTTAACCTTCCCAGTACCCTACCTTCGATGTTGGGCGACAATGCCTCAACAGCAGATTTAGTTTTACGTTTTATTCTTGGGGGGGGGGGGGGGGGGTTATCCTACCATCTAAGGGTGGGCATATAGCCTTTTCTCCGAGGCTGCCAACCTCCCTCTATTTTAACTCTGCCGCACTTTCTTTGCATTTGTCTTGGTGGTCGTCTTTTCCCTACATGTGGTCATCTCGCCTTGTCTTTTTGATGTGTTGCAGAGTGGCTGGCTCATCCTCTTTTATTATTGTGATCAGCCAGCCCAGACCATCTCCTCTAAGGTTTTAAATCCTTCTTCTACATTTCCTTGTGGTGCACTCATATGATTTCCCCGTGTTTTTGTTCGTTCCATTCGTTTTCTTTTTAGGTGTGGTTTCTCATTCCTTTCCCCCTCTTACTTCTCAAACGTACTTTGGATGATTTTGTACCTTGAGCCTTGCCTGCGTCAGGAAAAAGGGACTGATGATCCTGTAGTGTGGTCCCTTTATACCCCAAACCAACCAACCAACCAACTCAATGTACTTATCGGAACAACCGTCTTAACAGCGTGCTTACTTCGACATTCAATAGATCAGTTCTCACCAAGGCACCATTTTGGATTTATTGCCGCAGCGATATACTGACACTTTGTAAATGTAGTTTGACTATTCCAGTTTTGCAGTGAACGCATAGTGAGTTGTAGGGCGATCACTGTGTTGTAGAAATAATTCAGAAGCTAAGTGTTGTGTCTAGGCAAGACAGCCTAGACACAATGCGAGGAAGCCGAAAGGCGCGCGCTACGCTCATGCAGATGGGCGTGAGGTCTGAAACAGGATACGTAATGAATGCTATAAAGAAAAGTACGTAGCTTCTGGAATACTTAACTTTAATCCATCCTTTTGGTACATCTGGAGCTTGTGGTGATACAAGTGAGACTCTTTAGATACATGCAATGTTACTAATGGCTCCTTGCTAGGTCGTAGCCATTGACTTAGCTGAAGGCTATTCTAACTATTGGCTCGGCTAATGAGCAATGCTTCGTCCATGTAGTCGCTAGCAAAGTCGTCCGTACAACTGGGGCGAGTGCTAGTCCGTATCTCGAGACCTGCCTTGTGGTGGCGCTCGGTCTGCGATCACACAGTGGCGACACGCGGGTCCGACGTGTACTAATGGACCGCGGCCGATTTAAAACTACCACCTAGCAAGTGTGGTGTCTGGCGGTGACACCACACTAAGATCGCTTAAATACTGTTTACTGGATGACCTGTTTTAACACACTAAAGGTGCCATCATCGGATCAGAATGCAGCTTAACATTTATAAACCATTTGGATATAACAATACATGAGGCAGACGAGCTGATATAAAATAATATATCTTGTGACTTCGGTTTTATATATCTGATGGAATAGAATGACGATGAGAGCAGTTGTTTTTTATTTTTTATTTCTATAACAATGATTTTACATCAGCTGGTCTCCCTCATGTATCGTTATATCCAAATGGCTTATAAATGTTAAGCTACATTCAGATCCGATGATGGCACCTTTAGTGTGCTGAAACCGGTAATCCAGTAAGCAGTATTTAAGTGATCTTGGCTTTTGAATTATTTCTATTCCAGTTTTTCTGTTGTAAATAGTACGTTGGAGTTCCAGTCAAAAAGTTTGATATCAACCAAGGAAAACAGCCCTAGTATTATCTTTCAACAGTCAGTTCAGTAAATAGCCCCGAATAAAATATCACTAAAAACTTCATGAAATGCTCTGTCAATCCTATACATTTACAAAGAACTACTCTATAAACACAGTTATGAAATGACTCGCAGTATCAGAGACAGCACTATACCAATATCATCAAGGGTTATATCCATCGATACTGTTAACCAGTACATTAATATGTCTGCTCATTGTATTCAAGTTAAGTATGAGAAGTTTACGAAGTAACGAATTTGCAAGAGCTTCCACTGCCACATTCTTACTTCACATGTAATAACGAAATCTATATTCAGAAGATTTCGTAATAGGGGGTAGCTTAGCTGATATATATTTTAATGATATAGAAACTACATTTTTTGAAGCAAGCGGAACCATAAAAGACAAAATCGTTTATTATAAATGTTATATCTGTGACAGTTTGATGTTATATTACGAAAGATACACCAAAATAGAGCGTTTATCTTAAAAATGTAACAGTATACATCCAAAACTCAATTTACAGTTGAACATAAACACTGTATCGAATAAATCATTTTGACTTAGAGGTAAGTGTCCCAACAACAAACATATATTATAAATTGCTAGGAAACCCATAATATCAAATTTCATGAAAAACAACACATAATGCTACCAAAATTTGCATAAACTAACATTCTTTAGAAAACACTCACCCATACAAACAAAATCGAACCTAGACCGACTGTAAGATCTGAAGAAATTAATGTTTTAAACACGGAAAGTCATCGAGTAAAACAGAAGTGATTTCTGGCGTTCTCCAAGGTAGTGTTCTAGGTCCTTTGCGGTTCCTTATCTATATAAAAGATTTAGGAGAGAATCTGAGCAGCTGTCGTTTATCGACTAATAAAGTCATCAGAAGGTCAAAACTAACTTCAAAACAATTTAGAAAAAATATCTGAATGGTGCGAAAAGTGGCAGTTGACCCTGAATAACGAAAAGTGTGAGGTCATCCAAATGAGTGCTAAAAGGAACTGTTAAACTTCGGTTACACGATAAATCAGTTTAATCTAAAAGCTGTAAATTCAACTACATACCTAGGTATTACAATTACGAACAACTTAAATTGGAAGGAACACACAGAAAATGTTGTGGGGAAGGCTAACCGAAGGCTGCGTTTTATTGGCAGAACATTTAGAAAATGTAACAGAGCTAGTAAGGAGACTGCCAACACTACGCTTGTCTGTCCTCTTGTAGAATACTGCTGCACGGTGTGGGATCCTTACCAGATAGGACTGACGGAGTACATCGGAAAAGTTCAAAGAAAGGCAGCACGTTTTGTATTATCGCGAAATATGGGAGACAGTGTCACAGAAATGATACAGGATTTGGGCTGGGAATCGTTAAAAGAAAGGCGTTTTTCTTTGCGACGGAATCTTCTCACGAAATTCCAATCACGACCTACATAGGGAGGAACGATCACCACGATAAAATAATGGAAATCAGAGCTCGTACGGAAAGATATAGGTGTTCGTTCTTTCCGCGCGCTATACGAGATTGGAATAATAGTGAATTGTGACGATGGTTCGATGAAGCCTCTGCCAGGCACTTAAACGTGATTTGCAGAGTATCCATGTAGATGTAGATGTAGATGTTGAACAGCATACAACAATGCTTGTCATCCAAGTGAAGATGACAAATTAGATGCAAAAGTTAAAGCAACTAAGCAACAATCATGCGAGACTCAGTACTAGAAGGAACTAGATATATCTCTTTGTCTTCTCTCCGTAACATATTAATTCACTGAACTGTTGAAACTACAGAAAGTCAAATAAAGTCTTGTGGTAGTTTTGGCCAAGGGGTATGTGGGGCCACATAGTTGGAAAGGGTCTTTTCTGCTGCACATAGTGGCCCCTTTCCTTGTTGATATGTGAGAAGTGAGTCTTACGTGTATATGTAATGTGCAGGTGTATGTATGGATCCATGTATAATGTAGTGTTATGTCTGTGTTGTTTGATGATGATGATGATGAAGGAAGAGAGTCGATGAAATCCTTTGCTGGTACACAGACTTCTCCTCTCGAATAGCACAAAGAGGACCATAACCTTGATGTCCACATCAGACTTGAGGATCACCATTAGCCAGTGTCACATGTCCTCTCTTTATGAGACAATGTGTATAGGTGTGGACTTTAACGAAAGACAGTGTCACTGTAGAGTATCGACTGTATTTGATCAAAAAATATGCAAGAGCAGAGGGGAATTCCAATAACGACCAATAGGCAGAAAAGAGTGTTACCTACTGCAAAGTAGTTGAATGGCGTCGTGAAGCAGAGCCAGCTGGGCGCAGTACAGCAACAGCCGACGCTGCTACGCACTAGCGGAATGGCGGAAGCCTTTCCTCACTAGCCACCTAAGAAGTAGTTTGGAGTACGAGCACTAAGCTCCAAACGAACATAGTCTGGAGTGTGTAAGAACTGAGCCATTCGTGAACTAAATCAATTCCGTCTCAATACTATAGCCTACACCACGAACCTGTGGCACCCAGAGCGACATCCCAAAATGCAGTACGGGATCCGCTGTTCCTCACTGGGGGAAGTTTACGGCCGTGTCAGCCTACGTTGCTGTGCTGTCATCACGATCAAAGCTGGATACATCGCTGACAGTGACATCCGAGTGACGCCGTGCTCAGCCCCGCTCTTAGCCCTGTCAGCAACTCCAGACTATTATTTCGCGTGAGAGGGAACTGGCAGCCTCCACCAAGCTGTCCCTAGTGTACGAGTACTACGGCCGAGGGCCGAGAACCAGAATAAAGGAGTTAATTGAACAAATCTGCTGTCATCCTGACGTCCCATTTTACCCTCCACGGTTGGCAAACCAAGGATCATCACAATCAATGTTTCACTTGCCCTCTCTTCATGAGACACTGCAGAGAGGTTTGGAATTTAATGAAAGACGATGACACAAAGATTGCTGTTCAGGAACTTTATGCCACTACATCAGTTCCCCTTCCCGGCCAAATACTGGTAACAGAAGTTTCTCCATCAGCAGCATACATATTGGATTACCTCTGGGTCGAGCGCCACCACACAGGCGTGCGTTAGTGACCTCGACTACTGAAGCAGATACAAAATGTCGAGATAAGTTTTCAAATAAACTAGGAAGTACGGAACAAAATAGTCCCTAACAGCGAAACAGACGACTCACCATTTCACAAATTTCTTAGATACAAACTAACTTGCGAAAACTGCTCCTGCTACTGCGTAGCCCGCATCTCGTGGTCGTGCGGTAGCGTTCTCGCTTCCCACGCCCGGGTTCCCGGGTTCGATTCCCGGCGGGGTCGGGGATTTTCTCTGCCTCGTGATGGCTGGGTGTTGTGTGCTGTCCTTAGGTTAGTTAGGTTTAAGTAGTTCTAAGTTCTATGGGACTTATGACCACAGCAGTTGAGTCCCATAGTGCTCAGAGCCATTTGAACCATTTTTGCTACTGCGTAGTACAAACAAGAAGAAACTTTGAAACCTAACACAATGGGAACAATGAGTCCTTCTGGAACAATTACAACGTTTAATCTTTGATGATAAATGAGGCTATATCATCTTAAATGGGCAATGACATAGTTAACAAATGGTTTTTAAAATTTTAAAGGATGTATTTTATGTAATACAGTCAACCTGATGCAATATTTAACTTGACCTCGTTTCGACAATCCAAAACAATTATGTATAGCGGCAGACGAACAGATTTACCAGTTAAACGCTCTTGTCATATACAGATTACAGTTATTGGAACCGGAGTAACAATGCTACTTGTCAGTAAAACTTACAAGTGAGGTAGCACACTGTAGGCCACTAAGGGCTGTGACAGGATATGGGCTCTGGATTTGGAATGATATTAAAAAAAAAGGTGTTTCACTTTGCAAAACTAAACACTGAAACTAAATAACCAAGCCAAAAACACACACACACACACACACACACACTCACACAGATCCTAAAAAATGGCTCTGAGCACTATGGGACTTAACATCTGTGGTCATCAGTCCCCTAGAACTTAGAACTACTTCAACCTAACTAACCGAAGGACATCACACACATCCATGCCCGAGGCAGGATTCGAACCTGCGACCGTAGCAGTCGCGCGGTTCCGGACTGCGCGCCTAGAACCGCTAGACCACCGCGGCCGGCTCACACAGATCCAGTCTTCATTCACATACACACATGCACACCAAACCTTCATGTGTGTCTCTCACACACACACACTCACAGACACACGAACACACACACACACGCACGCATACATACAACTCCCTTCTTCTTCTTGTGGATTATCTACGTCTGGCGCCGCTTACCTCAGCTTTCACATTCATGACTTCCATTGCTTCCTCCTTGCCGTTATATCAGTTGCACCATGGGCGACCCGTTTCCTTCGGTGGTATGGTATCCATAGTAGTATCCTATGTGGTATTCTGTTCTCATTCATCCTTTTTAAATGGCCAAACCACATCAGCAGTTTTTGTTTGACTCCGTCGCAGATATCCCTATCAGTTTTCATCCTTTGTCGGATTACGTCATTTTGTATCTATCCATTCTAGTTTGGCTTGAGCTTCGTTTAAGTGATCCATCGTAGAGACTAGCAGTTTATCGTTATTTCTTCTGCTCTTTGCTGTTCTTATGCTTTTGCTCCACAGAGCAGAGTTCATTGCTCGTGTTACAGCTCGTCTTTTATTAATCCTACAAGTGCTTTCATCATTGCCTGTGCCTCGTTTATCAAATAATAAGCCAAGATAATTTCCCTTTTCCATATCTACAATTACTTCTCCACCTACCTCCAAATTATTTACTTTCTCCGTTCCAACAGCCAAGGACACACACTGTAAGTAGGCTGTTAAGGTTTTTATGTTGATAACGCCACGTAGCGATCTGTATGAAAATCAGTGACTGTGCTGTGTGCAGTCTGTGGCAGATTTGCATTGTTGGCATATTCGCTATTGTAGTGTTGGGCAGTAGGATGTGAACAGCGCGTAGCGTTGCGCAGTTGGAGGTGAGCCGCCTGCAGTGGTGGATGTGGGGAGAGAGATGGCAGAGTTTTGAGAGCGGACGATCTGGACGTGTGTCCGTCAGAAAAAGGAAATTTGTAAGACTGGATGTCATGACCTGATATATATTATGACTTTTGAACACTATTAAGGTAAATACATTGTTTGTTCTCCATCAAAATCTTTCGTTTGCTAACTATGCCTATCAGTAGTTAGTGCCTTCAGTAGTTAAAATCTTTTATTTAGCTGCCAGTATTGGCGCACGCTGTATTGCAGTAGTTTGAGTAACAAAGATTTTTGTGAGGTAAGTGATTCATGAAAGGTATAGGTTATTGTTACTCAGGGCCATTCTTTTGTAGGGATTATTGAAAGTCAGATTGCGTTGCGCTAAAAAAAATATGTTGTCTGTCAGTTTACTGTCAGAATAAGTAAAGAGAGAAATGTCTGAGTACGTTAAGTTTTGCTCAGCTGTTTAAAAATCAAACAACGTAAGAGGTTTATCTGCACTGTCATTCGTAATTTTTCAAAGAGGACGTTTCAACAATTCTTCATGTTCATCTTCAGGGTAGCCTTACTGTATTCCTCTTTAAGCTCTCATATCATATAGCTCAAATCATCTTCCGCTACTGAAATATGGTCAACGGCAACATAAATATCTTGCTGTCCTCTACTGTCACTCTCAAATCCTGGCACTTTCTATGCAAAGTCGGCAGGACTGCTCCTAGACAGAGCAGACACACCTTCCCACCCTCTCAAGAACAACCACCCAAACTCTCACATAACTTAAGATCACCACGAAGTCAACCATCAACGTTCTAAACTCTGATATTTAGGTCATAATCAATATATGGTGAGCAAGGATAAACCTCTTAATCGTCGACCGCTATGGTCGCAGGTTCGAATCCTGCCTCGGGAATGGATGTGTGTAATGTCCTTAAGTTTGTGAGGTTTAAGTAGTTCTAGGTTCTAGGGGACTGATGACCTCAGAAGTTAAGCCCCATAGTGCTCAGAGGCATTTTTTGAAACTCTTAATCGTAATTTCAGTTTTAAGAAATGTCGTCTTGAACTCTGGTTTCATAGGCTTTTTAGACAGTACACGTTAAATTCATTATAACTAGTACCTGTTAGTTTTGTAATAATGAATGCAATTTAACGGTGATTAAATGATCAGAACTGCATTTCTCTGTGACAGGGAGAACAGTGACCAGAGTGCATTACTGTTGTTCGCGTTTATTATTGTCTCTTGGCGTGGCAGTGTGTCTAAGAGGCTTTAGCAGCGTCTCACGTTGTGTGATCCCTGTGGAGGACACAGATATGTCACGCACGTATGTGAGACAGCGTTATCAGCATCTGACAGTTTGAATACGGTTTGATTGTGGAACTCCATTTGACCAGCTGGTCAAGTGGTACAGTATCAGGATTGTGACAGTGGCTCGTTTCCGGATGGCTGTGAGAGCAAGGACAGGCAGACTCGTCGTCAAGTTTCCGGGTCGACAACGTCTGACCACTACAAGGAAATACCGCCATATTTTGCGTCACCTTCTTCAAATCTACGTATGTCAGCCACATTCTGTACTATCAGGCACCACTTGTCGTAGTTTCGCAGCAGCTGTACTCGACAACTTCTTTCCAACACATAGGTTGCTGTTAACACCAGAAAATGAGCTGCACCATTTGGTTTGGAGTCTTGACCAGGAACCGTGGATTGCTCATGAATGTCGTCGCATAGTGTTGAACGATGATCTGCGGTTATGTACTAGCATGGATAACCATCATCGGTGAGAATGGCGGCGATTGGGATAGATTCCCCATTGTTAGAATGGTTTGGAGAGGCACAGCGCTATTTCTCCAGGCGAGGTGGTGTGGGGAGTTAACACATATGACTTGAGGTCACAGCTGGTAGTGTCTGAGGGAAGTCTGACACTTAAGTGGTAGGTCACGAACATCTTGCATTACTAAAAGGTGCCTATGGCTCCTTGTGAACGTGCCAGAGGTACAGTGTACTTCACGCTGACTTCTGAAATTCGGCTGTATTATTCCTTGGGCATGTCCGCAAGAAGTAACAGATCAATTTCTTTTTATTTAAATTTATTCCTTAGTAATTGTATAGAACATGACGAAAAATGTACGAAAAAACCACGTACACATTTCAAACGCCCTTCGTTTTAATATTTTGCAAAATTTCGAAAAAAACTGTGATGTTGCCCCATGCGCAGTGTGCTGTACTAAGATAATAGTTTGTTCTTTGATTTCAGTAAATGTTTGCAGACTTCAGGACATCCGTCATGGACACACCTCGCTTTGACAGATCAACTTCAGCTTCTGGGACGGGGGGCTTAATTATGATTAAATTTCCTAAAAAAAATGAGAAAATTTTGTCGAAGAATAAATAAATAATGTGCAGAACTCCGTAAATTTCGGACCTGCAGCCGTGCAAATATTACAGCGGCGTACTGTCCGAAAAAAAAGTGGCTCTGAGCACTATTGGACTTATCATATGAGGTCATCAGTCCCCTAGAACTTAGAACTACTTAAACCTAACTAACCTAATGATATCACACACATCCATGCCCGAGGCAGGATTCGAACCTGCGACCGTGGCGGTCGCGCGGTCCCAGACTGAAGCGCCTAGAACCGCTCGGCCACTCTGGCCGGCGCGTACAGTCCGGCCATGTTCAAAAAAATGTCCAAATGTATGTGAAATCTTATCGGACTTAAATGCTAAGGTCGTCAGTCCCTAAGCTTACACATTACTTAACCTAAATTATCTTAAGGTCGAACACACACACCAATGCCCGAGGGAGAACTCGAACCTCCGCCGGACCAGCCGCACAGTCCATGACTGCAGCCCCCCAGACCGCTCGGCAAATCCCGCGCGGCTCTGGCCATCCTCAAGTAAGGACCGTGTTACGGTACGAAACATCTGTAGAAGAAGTAATATTTGCGTTGCTGCATGACCGAAATGTAACGAATTACTCATTACGCTGCGAGAAGTTAAAAATGCACACAATGTGCAAAACGATTTAGTTCATTGCTTTATTAGTTTCTCCAAAAAAATCGTAAAAATCGCTTATTTCATAGGCTGACTGAGGAGAATGGACCCTTTAAATCGACCCTTTTTTGTGTCATCAGTCTTCTGACTGGTTTGATGAGGCCGCCACGAATTCCTCTCCTGTGCAATTTCTTCATCTCACAGTAGCACTTACGTCCTCAGTTATTTGCTGAATGAATTCCAATCCCTGTCTTCCTCTACAGTTTTTACCCTCTATAGTTCTCTCTAATATCATGGAAGTTATGTCCTACCATCCAGTCTCTTCTTGTCCGTGTTTACCATATATTCCTTTCCCCGACGATTCTCGTGAGAACCTTCCTATTTCTTACCTTATCAATCCACCTAATTTTCAACATTCTTCTTTAACACCACATCCCAAATGCTTCTATTCTCTTCTGTACCAGTTTTCCCATAGTACATGTTTCACTACCATACAATGCTGTGCTCCAAACGAACAGTCTCAGAATTTTCTTCCTCAAATTAAGGCCTGTGTTTGATACTAGTAGACTTATCTTGGCCAGGTGTGACCTTTTTGCCAATGCTAGTGTGCTTTTTAAGTCCTGGCTCGGAGCATCTTCGGTTATTTTGCTGGCTAGGTAGCAGAATTCCTTGACATAATGTGCTTTGTGATCGCCAATCTTAACATTAAATTTCTTCCTGTTCTGTTTTCTGCTGCTTCTCAATAGTTCGGTGTATTTTCGATTTACTCTCAATCCATATTCTGTGCTCGTTATACTATTCATTCCATTCAGCATATCCTGTAATTCTTCTTCACTTTCACTGAGGATAGTAATGTCATCAGTGAATCTTATCATTGATATTATTTCACCTTGAATTTTAATTAAGCACTTGAACCTTGCTTTGATTTCCGTCATTGCTTCTTCTATGTATAGGTTGAACAGTAGACTCTTATTGTCCCCACTTGGTTCTTGTAAATATTGTATATTACCAACCTTTACCTGTAGATTAACTCTACTTTGCTCAGAATTTCGAAATTCTTGCGCCATCTTACATTGTCGAACGCTCTTTCCAGGCCGACATATCCCGTGAACGTGTCTTGATTTTTCTTCAGTCTTGCTTCTATTATCAACCGCAACGCCAGAATTCCCTCGCTGGTGCCCTTACCTTTCCTAAATACAAACTGATCGTCATCCAATATATCTTTAGTTTTGTTTTCCATTCGTCTGCAACTATTCCTGTCAGCACCTTGGATACACGAGCTATTAAGTTGATTGTGTGACAATGCTTGCACTCGTCGGCTCTTGCAATCTTCGGAATTGTTTGGATGGAAAAAGGTCCGCTTTTCCACATATCTCCAAGCGGTTGAAGCTACTTATAAAAATCTCTATTCATCATAGTGGTAGTGTTCCGCATCTATAATGGATGGGAGTTCTATGGTCTTTATCGCTACGTGTCATCAGACCCCTTTTTCCCAGGCGTTCTGTGCCACAGTTTGTGACTGTGGCAGCAGCGCCCACGAGGAGCGAGACTGCTCAACCGCTGCTGGCCCACAGCCAGCCGCAGTTCACACGCGGTCTGGCGGCTGTGGTGGGGGGTGGCTGTCACGACTGACGCGGGAGCTCGCCCCATTGGGCAGCCGCTCGTCCGTCACAGATGCCGAAGTCGCAATCTGCTTCGCCTGCCACGCCTGCCGTGGTAAAGCGCCAAGGTTTATAAGGGCGAACACCTAGGTAAAAATTCGGGCTCAGTCGTTCTGACTTAGGATTTCCATGCTCTGCGTAAACCGTTGACACTGAATATCATGCTCCTAGTGACAATTCACAATAAATATGAAGCTATAATGATTTTGATTAGCAACATCACCTGTTACTTTTCAGTAAACGTGGCAAGAACAGTAAAAAAGGCTGTAATACTAAGACTACACACGTAGATGTTACGTTTTATTCTTTCACGAAGTATTTTTGCCGTATTGGGTGTGCTTGACACACGCTACTTGAAAAGTCTGTGGCCGTTTATGGTACTCGTTGAAATAAATAAGTTAACGTTTTTGTATATCTTCAATTTAGATTTTGTTTTATGATTATGCATGTGGAATCATTTGTGATGAAAGCATAGTAAAGAAATGAAAACCTTTACTCTGGAGAAACTTTTTAAACATCCCCTATTTTGCGAATCGTCAACAAAGCACTGTAGTACTTTCGAAGCTAACATACTTCGAGGGTAAGACACGCTGTATTAGGATGCGTAGTGACTAGCTACGAATACGAGCGGACCTGTGGTGGAGCGCAAAGCCTCTTAAGTGGGAAATATCAGGAGGACTGTCTGTGTAAAAGAGCCCATACCATTACACATAAGGAGAAGTAATGCGATGAAGCAATTGTGGAATTGCTTATTGACGAAGCTGGAGACGATGGTAACATCGTGTCAGCAGCTACAGTTACATCCTGAAGGGCTGTTATACCTCAGTTGACTCCACTTAGTTTTGTAAACTGACCGCTCAATAACTTCAAACTCATTACAGTTGAGAACAGAAAGCGTCAAACGAGCTTTAGATGTGGTGTTGTCTACGTGGAATATTTTGTCCCACACCAAACTCTGTTCGTCTGTCCTGAATTTCAATCAGACTCATGGATCATTGTTGTTTCTGCAATTAATCACCAGAAAAACTAGTCAACGTCGCCGGCCAATAGAATTATATTTTTATCACTACATTACACTTATCTAAGTAACATTGGTCTAATTACTTACTATCAATGTACTATTATAATTAGCATGTTAAGCATACATTGGTCTAATTACTTACTATCAATGTACTATTATTATTAGCATATTGAGCGAATGAATACCGTCTGAATACGACGACACGAAAGAAAAAGTGAATGTCTTTCCTTCCTTTCGGCGTTAGTGCAACGTTGAACGTTTACCTTCCCCGTTCTTATCTTTTTTTCTCTCTCTCCCTATCTATGTTAGAGCGTGCCGGTTGTTTGTATGCCAAGGCATCTCATATACTCGCTGCTTACCCGCTTGTCCACAGCTCGTGGTGGTGCGGTAGCGTTCTCGCTTCCCACGCCCGGGTTCCCGGGTTCGATTCCCGGCAGGGTCAAGGATTTTCTCTGCCTCGTGATGACTGGGTTTGTGTCATGTCCTTAGGTTAGTTAGGTTTAAGTAGTTCTAAGTTCTAGGGGACTGATGACCATAGATGTTAAGTCCCATAGTGCTCAGAGCCATTTGAACCCGCTTGGTTCAATGCTCGGAAGGTTCCATTGAAGGGGGACCGGCCCGAAGTTAGTATTTGATTGATTAGATGGTTATCATATTAAGATTTCGCAGTGGATAACGGGGGGGAGGGCTCAAGCAACCAAGTGGGCAAGTAACTAATTACCACGCTCTAACATGATCTATATTCTCCATCCATATTGAGTTTAATTCCCGCCAGATTATCGCGACTTCAGTTTAACACTAACGTTGTTCTCTACACAGGATGGGGGTGTTATGATTAGTCACTGAATCCATGACATTAAATGCATATAAAATTTTTATTGTTTAACCAGAAACTTTTAAAATGTTATAACCATTTTTTACTCGCTACTTAAGCGATCTCACAATTACAGTCAACAAAACAAAGACGAATTAATTATATCTTATCTAGCACTGAAGGTGCCCGTATTATCAGAAATCTATTCAACACTTTCTTGGACTGAAGTTGCTTATACTATCAGCAATCTGGTCTCGTTTATAATATTGTGCACTGGAAAAGGGGAGGGATCTACGTCGCTGCATCTGTAGTCCGCTTAGACAGTGATTGAAATTCGCTCTCCATGTTGTTACTTGGACCGAATCGTTATGAATTAATGAACCACGCCTCGGTTCCTTAATGGTCACTCTCTCCATTACATCTCAGCACCGTTCCGTTAGTCAAACTCACAGCAAAAATTCTTGGCCGGAAAACGAACATGCTAACTATTTCTATCCTAAAAAAGAGCGGAATAATAACAATACAATAAATTATACCTCGCCCCGCAAAGAATTTGGCGGCAGATACGGAGATCGCCCTCGATTCCGTCCGCTCAGTTAAACAGCTTTCCCCAGTGTGTCCCTGTCATGGCGGACCTCACTGGTCGTTCTCCTCCTCCCTGGAGGGGAGAGAACCTTTTACCAACCCCGAACTACCCCTGGAAAACAGATGCATCAAGGCTGCTTTTAGCCCAAATTTATGTTGGCACTAACCAACGTGCAGAATGACCACAGCTCTGCCTTGCCACTACCGGCAGACAAACTTGTAATACAAACTCCGCCGGCCGGTGTGGCCGAGCAGTTCTAGGCGCTTCAGTCTGGAACCGCGTGACCGAATACTGCTTCGGGCATGAATGTGTGTAATGTCCGTAGGTTAGTTAAGTTTAAGTTGTTCCAAGTTCTACGGGGCTGCTGACCTCAGATTTTAAGTCCCATAGTGCTCAGAGCCATTTGAACTACACTACTGGCCATTAAAATTGCTACACCAAGAAGAAATGCAGATGGTAAACGGGTATTCATTGGACAAATATATTATACTAGAACTGACATGTCATTACATTTTCACGCGATTTGGATGCATAGATCCTGAGAAATCAGTACCCAGAACAACAACATCGGGCCGTAATAACGGCCTTGATGCGCCTGGGCATTGAGTCTAACACAGCTTGGGTGGCGTGTACAGGTACAGCTGCCCATGCAGCTTCAACACTTTACCACAGTTCATCAAGAGTAGTGACTGGCGTATTGTGACGAGCCAGTTTCTCGGCGACCATTGACCAGACGTTTTCAGTTGGTGAGAGATCTGGAGAATGTGCTGGCCAGGGCAGCAGTCAAACATTTTCTGTATCCAGAAAGGCCCGTACAGGGCCTGCAACATGCGGTCGTGCATTATCCTGCTAAAAATGTAGGGTTTCGCAGGGATCGAATGAAGGGTACAGCCACGGGTCGTAACACATCTAAAATGTAACGTCCACTGTTCAAAGTGCCGTCAATGAGAACAAGAGGTGACCGAAACGGGTAACCAATGGCACCCCATACCATCACGCAGTGGGATACGTCAGTATGGCGATGACGAATACACGCATCCAATGTGCGTTCACCGCGTTGTCGCCAAACACGGATTCGACCGGCATGATGCTGTAAACAGGACCTGGATTCATCCGAGAAAATGACGTTTTGCCATTCGTGCACCCAGGTTCGTCGTTGAGTACACCATCGCATGCGATCCTGTCAGTGATGCAGCGTCAAGGGTAACCGCAGCCATGGCCTCCGAGCTGATAGTCCATGCTGCTGCAAACGTCGTCGAACTGTTCGTGCAGATGGTTGTTGTCTTACAAACGTCCCCATCTGTTGACTCAGGGATCGAGACGTGGCTGCACGATCCGTTACAGCCATGCGGATAAGATGCCTGTCATCTCGACTGCTAGTGATACGAGGCCGTTGGGATCCAGCACGGCATTCCGTATTACCCTCCTGAACCCACCGATTCCATATTCTGCTAACAGTCATTGGATATGGACCAGCGCGAGCAGCAATGTCGCGATATGATAAACCACAATCGCGACTGGCTACAATCCGACCTTTATCTAAGTCGGAAACGTGCTGGTACGCATGTCTCCTCCTTACACAAGGTATCACAACAACGTTTCACCAGGCAACGCCGGTCAACTGCTGTTTGTGTATGAGAAATCGATTGGAAGCTTTCCTCATGTGAACACGTTGTAGGTGTCGCCACCGGCGCCAACCTTGTGTGAATGCTCTGAAGAGCTAATCATTTGCATATCACAGGATGTTCTTCCTACCGGTTAAACTTCGCGTCTGTAGCACGTCATCTTCATGGCGTAGCTATTTTAATGGCCAGTAGTGTATTTTTGAATACAAACTCGGAGTTCTGAGTTTCTCCTGGCGTATACAACTTTCAAATAACTTCCGGGAATTCAGCCAGGTAACACTTTCAGCGACCGCCGATATTTCGGCGGGAGAACACCCCGCCATTTTCAAGGCAAACTGCAACGGACAGGCGGCGTACATGCAAATTTAATACCTCGGTTCTCGGACAGAAGCAGGAAAGATAACACACACACACGCACACACACACACACACACACACACACACACACACACACACTCACACACTGAACACTAGTGCCGCCAAAGATGACCAAAGTCAGAGCTATCGATAGTGAGACTATGAATTCGCAGGTGAGGCAGCATTGACTCTGTTCCTCTGTTTTTTGACAAGGGAGAGAGCCGGATTCCAAACAGAGTTTAAACAGAAACCTCCATCCCTGTTAACGAGGTTGCTCGCTAATTTAATCTCAACTGCCTCCCTAATAACACTGTCCCAATAGCTGGACGTGCATGCCAATATCTCGGTGTTATTATATAACATGGGGTGACCAGTATCCAAGCAATGTTCGGCAATAGCAGATCTATTTGGCTGCTGTAATCGTGTGTGCCGTTTATGCTCAGTACATCTGTCCTCCACGGTCCTGATAGTTTGACCAATATATGCCATGCCGCAGCTACAAGGAATACGATATACACCCGCCTTACGCAGTCCAAGATCATCCTTAACGGAACGCAAAAGTGCTCTAATTTTAGATGGAGGTCGGAAAACACATTTCACATCGTATTTCCGTAAAATACGACCGATCTTATTGGACGTGTTTCCTACGTAAGGCAAAAAGGCAGTAGACTTAGGTGTTGACTCAGAATTATCATCAATCACCCGATGTACAGTTGATCGATAGCGCAATTTTGACGTAATGTAACTTCAAGATGGGACAGCTCAGCTGGCAAAGTCTCAGCGTCAGAAACGACATGTGCTCTGTGTACCAAGGTACGAAGTACCCCTTCACGCTGAGCCGAATGGTGACAACTATTAGCTTGTAAGTACACGTCGGTGTGAGTACGTTTCCTGTAGACTGCATGTCCCAATGATCCATCATCCTTCCTCCTAACCAACACGTCAAGAAAGGGAAGGCAACCATCCTCTTCCACCTCCATCGTAAAACGAATGTTCGGGTGGATCGAGTTCAGATGTTCTAGAAAGACATTCAAATTCTCCCTGCCGTGAGGCCAAACAACGAAGGTATCGTCAACGTATCTAAAGAAACAGGTGGGTTTTAAAGGCGCCGACTCCAATGCACGTTCCTCGAAGTCTTCCATAAACAAATTTGCGAAAACAGGAGACAACGGACTACCCATCGCAACTCCATCTGTCTGCTCGTAATACTGGTCATTAAATAAAAAGTAAGTGGATGTCAACACATGCCTAAAGAGAATAGTTAAATCAGCACCAAACCTGGCTTCAATTAACCGCAACGAATTAGACAGAGGAACACGAGTGAAGAGAGAGACCACGTCGAAACTCACTAAAATATCAGAGTCATTCAGCCTCAGTCCCTCCAAACGACGTAAAAAATCAGCTGAGTTCCTGATATGATGTTCACACCGTCCTACTTGTGGACTCAAGAGAGAAGCAAGATGCTTGGATACACGATATGTCGGAGCGCCGATGTTACTCACTATAGGATGGAAAGGAACACCTTCCTTATGAACCTTTGGAAGGCCATATAACCTAGGGGGAACAGCACTACAGGTGTTAAGCCTCTTGATTGTGTCCTGCGACAAACCACTTTTCTTCAGGAGGCTGTTGGTCTTTCTCTCAACACTTTTCGTGGGGTCAGCATCGATTCTGCGATACGTTGAATCAGATAGCAAACGTTGCATCTTTTGTACATAATCATGTTTATTTAAAACAACGGTGGCATTGCCCTTGTCAGCAGGTAAAATAACAATACTGGGATCAACTTTGAGAGAGCGTAAAGCAGCCCTCTCTGCTGCTGTTGCATTACTCTTGGGTGGACGAGCCCTAGTCAAAACACGGCATGCCTCCCTCCTAACTTCCTCTGCAGCGTCAGGAGGTAGTTTGCAAACTGCCTGTTCAATTGAACTAATAAAATCAACTACCGGCAAATTCTTCGGAGTGGGTGCAAAATTTAAACCCTTCCCTAGCACGGATAAGGTTGCGTCGTCAAAAGATTTCTCTGTGAGATTTATCACAGAACGTCGAGATATAACATCCGACTCCGCGCGATGAAAACGTTCAAACTTTGCCAAATGCCGGGCAGTAACGGAGTTGTACTCCCAGTCAGCTTGGGTCCATGAGGCACCGTCCAACCAATGCCAAGTGAAATCAGACACTTCAGATGCAACCATTAAATAAAGTCTACTGCCTTTTTGCCTTACGTAGAAAACACGTCCAATAAGATCGGTCGTATTTTACGGAAATACGATGTGAAATGTGTTTTCCGACCTCCATCTAAAATTAGAGCACTTTTGAGTTCCGTTAAGGATGATTTTGGACTGCGTAAGGCGGGTGTATATCGTATTCCTTGTAGCTGCGGCATGGCATATATTGGTCAAACTATCAGGACCGTGGAGGACAGATGTACTGAGCATAAATGGCACACACGATTACAGCAGCCAAATAGATCTGCTATTGCCGAACATTGCTTATATACTGATCATCCCATGTTATATAACAACACCGAGATATTGGCGTGCACGTCCAGCTATTGGGACAGTGTTATTAGGGAGGCAGTTGAGATTAAATTAGCGAGCAACCTCGTTAACAGGGATGGAGGTTTCTGTTTAAACTCTGTTTGGAATCCGGTTCTCTCCCTTGTCAAAAAACAGGGCAACAGAGTCAATGCTGCCTCACCTGCGAATTCATAGTCTCACTATCGATAGCTCTGACTTTGGTCATCTTTGGCGGCACTAGTGTTCAGTGTGTGTGTGTGTGTGTGTGTGTGTGTGTGTGTGTGTTATCTTTCCTGCTTCTGTCCGAGAACCGAGGTATTAAATTTGCATGTACGCCGCCTGTCCGTTGCAGTTTGCCTTGAAAATGGCGGGGTGTTCTCCCGCCGAAATATCGGCGGTCGCTGTAAGTGTTACCTGGCTGAATTCCCGGAAGTTATTTGAAAACTCAGAGTTAATTAACCGAAGGCGACGTAGATGGATGAAGGAAAGGAAATTCATTTATGTAATTTTGAAATAAATAAACAGGTAATATTTCTTAAATTTGGAAAAATGGTGAAAGTATCTCAAGCATCTATGGTATTCCACATAATGCGACGGAACAAGCTAATTATAATGGGATGGAGCGAGTAGTTCTCTCTCAACGTTTCACTGGACGTGATACTGCTTCGTTGCAAGTAAGTCAGCGCTGTGGATCTATTTTGCAAAATCTCTGGCTCAAATTAAAATGTTTTACAAAACTGGTTCCTTTTTATGTGGTTTGTGTGCATTATTTTCTAGGGGTAATTTTATACGATATCTGTGTCTTACTTTACTATTACATACTGATGAAAGGGTTACAACCTATCCGAATAATAAATTGTTGCGTTCATTAATTAACTTTCACTGTGAGATATAGAACTGAATGTGTCTCACTGTAAAGTATTAACTGCAACTTTCGACACATAGTTAGTGGCAACAGATCACGACATTTAATTTAGGGCAGTGCAGTTTCACACAGTCTCTCATTTTATTTAACAAGGAAGTCTGCCAAACAGCCGTGCAATTGAGAAACTATTTTATTTTATTTTCGCTACCAGTTTCGTCAATTCATTATGCGCTCTTCAGGCCCCATATGTACCACATATGCATGGGGCCTGAAGATGGCATAATAAATTGCCGAAACTGGTAGCGAATATAAAACCGCTTCTCGATAGTATTGCTGTTTGGCGAGTTTCATTGTTAAATACTTGACCAGCCACTGCCCCATGTCCCTAATGGATCAACAGAGACAGTCTCTCCTTGGTTACGCTGACCGTGCGTTTCACTAGAAATTTCAAAATTTCAAGAGGCACCAAATCGAAAATTTATTCCGCTAGGATATTCATACCATACAGAGGTGATTCAACAGCTGATCACTGTTTACTGGTTGAGTCAAAGATGGTCATAGGGGTCTACATACATCGGTGTGACTAGAATTTTACCATTATTGAGCTGTGTGTCGTCTGCTACAATAAACACATGTGACAGACCAAACAGGTGTTCTATATGTGGCATCCGATAGCAATTTGCGGGTGCTACAGTCACAGTTGTAGTGACAGAAAACAAAGTGTATAGAAGTAATGCCTTACTGTACGATTGTGAAACGAGTTACAGTGATACCATGAATACTTTTATTTAAGTATGTAGCATTCCATCGCATGTGTGTTGGTGTTAATAGTAACATCAGTTAACACACTCGTGACAGTTTAAGCCTGTAATGCTACTAAAGTATTGGTTTATTTGGTGTACGGGAACCTGATGATGATCACACTACTGAAACTGGTTGTATAAATACTTTACAAGTAGCTCAAAGCGGTAATATGACATTTTTCAAATATATAAGATCTGTCGGGCTCTTCCTCCTGAAAATATATTATTTTGTTAGAATGGGAGTCGTCATGAAATACAAGTGAAATGTATTTTTAAGGAAACAATCGCACCTACCTCATCCTAGCACATCCATTCACTTATTACGTAGCAAACACTACCAAGTGTTCTCGAAACGCTGACAGATCTTTATTACGGCTTTTGCGCAGTTTTCATCTCGTTTTCCTGTCTATTGAAGATAGTGTGCCTCATCAAGATGCGTCACAGGCTTGCCAGCTTGGAGTTAATAAGGCACCTGCTTCGTACAATTGAGCAGGCAGCCAGGTTTTCCTTTCAAGTCTTTGATATCTTGGGTTCAGCTCTCTGGCTGTTGAGGAAAAACTGATATCTGAATATCAATGCGAAGTGGATACTACTTTACACAGACAATAGTAACGGAGTTTACTCAAAGCTGTACCATGCACTAAAATTATCTGCGACGACCAAACCACACTGCCGCTACTTTAGTAGCCAGTGTTATGTTGATTGATCAGCCACTAATCGGTATTTACGGCAGCTAGACACATAAAACACGCCATGCAATTGCCAGTCGTAAAGATAAGTTAGTATTATATAAATTGTTTTCACCTTTTCTGTAACTGAAGAGCTGCAGTGTAACTGGGAAAGTATTAAGAGTTCCCCCATTGCAGCCAAAATACTTTAAATTAAGAGCACGGGAATTTGTTTGGGTTGCCATACTGTTTATGTTCTAATCGTTTTCTAAACTGAGAACTTCAGTCACAAGAAGCGATTTTTTTCCTAACACCCTTTCAGTAGCTGACATATGTTGTTAAGGAGTAGCAACAAAATACAGTAAATGCAGAATCAACCTGTGATTTCAGGTCGGAAGGTGCCCCTCTGAGTGGGCAATAAGATAAGCTGTCTATAAACAATTCATGAAAAATATAGAATACGATATTTTGGAATGTTTTTCTCGTCGTTTAATATTAAAGAAACAAATGGAGAAAATCCGTTAAATCTATTTAATTAATCCTACAACACAGTCCCTTTTCCTTCCAAACATCTGACACAATGTACCCGACTTGCACAGTGGTAAAGCGTCATGCTTCCAAACCCATTTACAAAAGAAGATCGCAATGAAGATTTCGTTCACGTTTCACGTTTTAAATAACACATCCTTTCTCCCAGGTATGCGGCAGATACAGAACCAACATTTCATAGATTTATCACGATGTTAATCAGACTGGTATCTTTAGGCGTCTCATTTCGTAATCCGATGATAAATGTAGAATTATCATAATGACATAGATTTACGACAAATAATAATTACAGATAGCGAGGGCAACAAGGTACATTCAAGTGCTACATAAATGTCTTTGTTGCCCATCAGCTCTAGGATAGGCACAAGAAGGAGTCTGAGATGGATATAGGCAACGTAAAGCGGCTTGCAGAGTATCTGAGCCGGCAGCCGTGCTACGCACAGCTTTGAGAGACAGAGTGGCAGGCCGACTGGAGTGGTTGCTCGTTGCTGGAGGGACGTTCGTTTACATTCCACCGCCCTGCGCAACGCCAGTCCGCTGCCCGTGACGCATCATCTGAGTGCAGGGCCGCCCCGGGCTCAGAGAGAAGCAGACACACTCTGAAACAGGCACCCCACAGAGCTGTCCGTTTCGGCGGCTGCTCGAGGCGTTCTGAGAGAAAACGTGTGCGTCCCACGAGGATTTCCAGACAGAACAACAGCAGAGAAGCTGTGCTTCTAGAAATTTTCCCGGAGTGCTGGACACTCGATGATATTTCGGTAGTGTAGCCGCTCGTTGTTTACTACCACACACAGTGATTCATTTCGGCACCTGCCAGACAGTATCACTTACTAACCACCAAACAGCAATCAGACAATAGACTAAGACTACTAATTAGCCGAACTTGAGGATTACTCTCCTCCACTATCCTTCACATCTATAAAACCTTGCATGTTTACCTGTCCCATCCAATTTCTTTAAGTTCATATAAACTCCTGAAGTCGTGCACCCCTATCGCTCTTTGCAGTGGGTCAAGTGCTGAAGTGCGAATGCAGCAACGCAAAATGATTAGTCAGTGCAGAAAGGCGCAATCCCATTAGTGTTGCAATTATGGCCGTGCGTTAAACATCAGGTCGTAAAGTTTGTAACATTTGTAGGACGACTGTTTGACTCACGGGAAAAGAAAAAAATACATTGATGTGTGTACATATTGAAGTACCACATCTAAAATTATCTGCTCGTACATCTGTTAAACCCTATACATATAGGATTAAAAATTGTCAAAATCAAGGTAGCAAATAATTTTTATTGTGGTTGCTAGTTTCATCTACTCACGAGCTATCTTTACATCTCTAGGCCATTCAACACTGTCTTGATAAGTGTAATTGCCATGTCGGCTGATCCTGTCGTTATAAAATTTTTGAGTGAAAATATTCATACCGAATACATAAATTTAATAGTTTGACGTAATTATCGTTCATATACAAATAAAAATAAGGCCATACAACTAATGCATTATATCGTTAATGCGCGCATGTAATGATTATTTGTGTTTTCTCAGAGTAGAAATCATAGTGAGTACGTCATTGCAACTTGGTATATGAAGATGGTATTCCAGTTAACAGCCAGTACAGCGAAAAAGTGAAATAACATCTGTAACACAAATTATGTAAAAATGTGTGACCTCTATTACAGTGAACAGGAAACTGTTTCATCAGTTGAATGTAACACACAAGTAAGAAGGCCACCCCATACTTCCCGTATGACTGTTGTGGGGACGTTACCCAAGTAAGTCATTGGAATTTTGTTTTGATAATCACCATTAGTACGGGTCTTGTGTGAAAATGAACAGCTATGTTCGAAACTAATCGCCATGCAACGGTACTTTCGCGTTCTCGTCAATACGGTACCAGAACGTTTAAGTTTTACCCCTGTAAAAACGGAAGATCCGCGATTCGTAATGTCAGAACTGTGCAGCAAGTAGCGGCAGGAACACCACCACAAAATCACGCAGCACTAATACTCCAAACCATCGACTCTCGGAGAGAGATTTTAACCGTGTTCAACCCAATGGTAAAGTACCGCACTATTTTTCTCCGAATCATACAGTTTGGGGGAAAAGCAGTGATAATAGTTACTTTTGGAAACCTTTTATCAGACAAAGCCTGTTATAACAATAAACCGCTTCGCTTAATAAAACGGCCGCCAGCCCAAATCGGGCACAGTGTCTACCCAACAAGATGAAGTCAATTTTCGACACTGAATAAATAACTACTTCCGTTTATTACAGTCACTTGGCAATAAATACTATTTATCCCACTTTCTGTCACTTATGGAAATTATCACTATACTTCAGTAATTGTTTAAAGAAGACACACATATGTTTCAACAAGGATATAAAAACTATTTAACTTACAGCTATCTTTCATATGGCCAAAACTATTATTTAACATGACAAAATTTCATTTCTTAGGGAATGTTATTTGTTAACGTTTTACTAACACCAATATTTGTCTGCCTTTCTTTGACATGGAGAAGCAACACGAACAATTACTGTTAAGATTGTTGCAGTTAAACAATTATGTTACTTTACTTTCAGAAATACTATTGAAAACTTATCCTCATGGTCACGCACAGCGGCGGCCCTTAAATTGATACGTGCAAACTTTAGTATTTAATAATGATTTTCAGAATTTACTACCAAAACAGTACTCTTGCCAGTAATTTACTATTATTCAAGCTTCAATAAACATCAGGATACTCGGAATAAATTCGTTTAGGTAAGGACCCTACTGACGAACATGACATAGGAAAATCACAGTTCAACACAAAGGTACACTTGACAGCAAAGAAAGTGGGTCACTGCCGAATACAAGCAACATAACGTAGCTGTGTTGCAGGTCCTCTAAACACCAAAACCCCGTGGGGTACAGTCGTTTGACTACACACAATGGGTACCGCAAGAGACTACTAAGAGACCAAAGGCCTTTATGGCAGTCAGTCTAAGTGTCAACTAATATCGTCATACAAAAAATATTAGAAAACACGTTCTTAGCGACGAGACACCCTATAACACTCATAAACTAAAGTTAATTACAACATGTGACATTCCAAAAGTTCTGAGAAAACGTATTATTTTACATATATCGTACAGTAATCCTTAGTCAAAATTAAATACTTGAGACAATATATGGAGTTACAAAGCAGTACGGCAATTGGGAAAAAGTTTTTCGCTCTCTAAAAGGTTTTCCATCCACGTGCTGAAGGTCGCTCAACGGCGAGTAGCTCTGGAAACTGGATATTGAACGAACCAGTAAAAAAAACGCGATTAACGGCAACAAGTACTCTAAGGAAATCTCAACATTAACAGCGAATCACCAGTAAAATCGTTGTTCACGTAACACATCAACAGCTATGTGTACACAAATTTGAACTTTAAATGACATGACCAACGTCGTCGTTCTAGACCTGGATTCAAACCCAGCACCTATAGCCATTGCTAACCAAGCTAAGCTTTGTTTGTGCCTTATTGAGACCGGATCACTAGGCATAAAGAGACGTGAAGTATAGACGTTTGCACCTGTATCAGTTATCAATTCAGATCCTGAAAATAAGTGACGAAAATGTTTGTACTGAATTAGGAATCCTGTCATAACAGTTACCGTCCTGGGAACTACCACCAACGACGTTTAATATGGTGCCATTTACAAGGAACAAGGTATGCTCATGTTTAAGATTGAAATGCCATCATATTAAGCTTGTGACAGGGATGCGAACCCAGCACCTAATCGGATTGTTAGCGAAGTACAGTCATGCTCGAAAGTATTCGAACGACCTGAATTGCATTTCGCCTGATTCCCATGCAACCTACATAACGCAGCTGTCTTGCAGGTCCTCTAATCGCACCTTGATACAGTCGTTTAACTATTGAAAATGGTTCCAACAAGTCACCACTAGAAAACGCTGCTCTGTATCGCAATAACTCAAGATGTAAATTAATACTACGTTACTAAAACTATCAGGTAACACCGCATCACAGATAAGACTGTCCTTAAGGCTTGTAAGCTCACATTTATTGCAATAAATGACATACCTGAAATGTTAGCACTCTCATTATTACGTCAGATAGGTAATGCACGTAGTAAGTTCGTCGTATTCATGATTTACTCTTCAAAGTAACATACCATACTTGTTATTTAACACAAAATGTTATTAAAAATTTACGTTATTCACGAGCAGCTAGTTGATAATATGTATGAACTTCAAATAACACGACGAACCGACTCGTTCTGCATATGGATTCAAACCCAGGTGACTGACGGAAATTAACAGTCATTCCTGACTAGGCATAAATAGGGTGATATACGTCGATTTTAGACAGTATCAGTTAACAAATATCAACATTAAATTACATAACGTAAACATTTTTAACGGTCGCGAATTCCTACCCAGCATCTATTGTACCTGTCAACGAACTACGAGAGATGTTAAATACTGCTTCTTCACAAGTAACTTACTTGAAATGCAGTGAGGTAACGCTTTGTGTTGGACAGCGATTCGAACCCAGAACCTAATCGGATTGTTATCGAAGCCCAATTAACTTTGACATATCGGATTTTCTCGGCAGTAGCTAGATGTATTAAATGAAATGACGAGACGAAACATTAATTTTTCCTTCCCAGGACTCCAACCCGGCACATATCGCTGTTATATTCTAGAGAAAAGGAACGTCAATTATGGGTTTGTTACACCAGCAGCGACATGTGAGCATGTTTGAACTAGAAATAATATGACGAAGTGTTCAGTGCTGACTGAGAATCGAACCCCAAACATATCGTTGTTGACTACACACAAAGAGACGACACTTACCGAATTTTTCTCCACCAGCAGCTCGGAATAACATCCTTGAACTTACAGTGATCTCGCAAATAGTTCTGTGTCTCACTGGGAGTCAAAAACGTCAGATATCGTTAGTGTTGATAACGAATGAAAATACATTTAAAATAAAAATTATTATCCACCAGCAGATCGGTGTTCTCATCCTAGAGCTTGATAATATATAGAGAAAAGTTTAGTGCTAGGCCAGGTTTACAATCCATTCATGCGCAATATGTAGAGATGTTGAGGAATCTGCAGTTTTGAACACCCGGCCGCGGTGGTCTAGCGGTTCAGGCGCTCAGTCCGGCACTGCACGACTGCTACGGTCGCAGGTTCGAATCCTGCCTCGGGCATGGATGTGTGTGATGTCCTTAGGTTAGTTAGGTTTAACTAGTTCTAAGTTCTAGGGGACTAATGACCTCAGCAGTTGAGTCCCATAGTGCTCAGAGCCATTTTTTAGTTTTGAACAAACAACAAGTTGTAGTCGAGCTGTATTGTCACGAAGGGATCAAGTTCCACGTTAAGGGCGGTCTGAGTTGCATTCCCAGTTCAGAACCAATTTTATCGTCATACAGAAGCTCAAATAAAAGATGGAATAAGTGTCCTGTGACCATACACAGCGTTTGTTTCGTTACTAGAAATAAATAACTAGTATAAGAAAGGTTCACCTCAGGGAGTCACACCTAGTGATACGTGGCTGGCGACCACGGGGCCCCGAGCTGAGTCCTGGCATTGCTTCCACTTACTTATGCCAGGCTCCTCACTCTTATCTTTCCTATCTGGCCACCCTCGGCCAGCTCTTGTTCTTTTCCGACCCTGACGCTATTAGGTTTCGAGGGCTAGGCGTCTTTCATTTTCCAACCTATACTTCTCATGCAGCGTCTGACCCGGAGCGGGCGGCTGCAAAAGGCGTCTGTATCCCATGTTAGGGGCGGCCTCCAGAACTGCGGAAGGCCACGGAATACCACCGCAGATTATCTTCCCTGCATAATGCAGTCTCCATTTTATGCACAAAAAATGGCTTCCTCTCATGTTAAATCAGTGTCCGGAGGTAAAATAGTCCCCCATTCGGATCTCCGGGGGGGGGGGGGGGGGGGGGGACAACTTGAAAGGAGGCAAAAAATCAAAACGAGAATTGGTACCTGGAATGTCAGAACTCTGCTACAAGCAGGAAAACTAGAAAACCTTAAAAGAGAGATGGAAAAGAATCATATGGACCTCGTAGGAGTTGCTGAAGTAAGATGGAATGGACATGGAGAGTTGCAGTCAGATGAATATGTATTCTACTACTCAGGAGGAGAAGTAAAAGGAATTAATGGAGTAGGAATGATTATGACAAAGGAATTGGCTAAATGTGTGGAATATGTAGACTATGCAAATGACCGGGTTATTGGTGTAAGGCTGAAAGGAGCACAAAAAGATTTACTGATTGTCCAGGTGTATATGCCAACTTCAGAACATGATGACCAAATTGTAGAGGAAACGTACAATGTAATAGAGAGAATAATGGACGAAAATAAAAAATGCTGCAAAATAGTAATGGGAGACTGGAACGCCATTGTGGGAGAAGGGAAAGAGGGAAACATAGTAGGCAGTCATGGTCTTGGAAAGAGAAATGGCAGAGGTGAATGGTTAATTGACTTCTGCAGGGAAAGGCAGCTGATAGTGGCAAACACATGGTTCAAGAACCATAAGAGGAGACTCTACACTTGGAAATCACCAGGGGATAAATATAGAAACCAAATCGATTTTATACAGGTAGAAGAAAGATACAGGAATGGAATCAAGAAGGTGCACACATTACCAGGTGCAGATATTAATAGTGACCACAACTTACTTATGGCAGAAATAGAAATAAGAATGAAAAAACTGAAAAAGGCGACAATGGTGAAGAAATGGGATCTAGAGAAGATAAGGTCCAACAAAGAACAAATTACAGAAATGCTGTCTAGGGACTTTCTAAACACATTACGAGACAAAGAAGCACCTGATAATGCCAACGAGTACTGGAATATGCTGAAAGAAGGAATCATTAAAGCAGGACAGCAAAATATAGGATATGTAAAAGGGAAAAGGTCAAAAAAATCATGGGTCACACAAGAAATGATTTCCAAGATGGAGGAGAGAAGAAAATTGAAAAACAAGAAGACTGAAGATGCAAGAAAGATATACCGAAGGTTAAATAACGAACTGCGAAGAGAAACAGAGCAGGCTAGGAAAAAATGGCTAAAAGAGGAATGTGATGAAATAGAAGAACTGGACAGGAAAGGAAGATACGACTTACTATACAACAGAGTAAAGACTATGACATGGGAACAAAACAGAGCAGGAAGTGCTACTATGGAAATTTTGAGTAAAGACGAAGAGGTAGTGTATAAAGATCGTGACGATGTCCTCCAGAGATGGGAAGAATATATAAAAGAGCTATATGACACAAATAGCAAACCAGAAACTCTGGAACTTGAATCACACAACAGTGTAAGTGATGAAGAGAAAGGATCGACCATCATAATGGAAGAAGTAAAGTTTGCTATTGCTGCAATGAAAAATGGCAAAGCAGTAGGTACAGATACAATACCGGGAGAAATACTAAAATGCTTGAACCACAATGGAACAGGAGAAATATTGAGGTTATGTAATAAAATATATGACAGTGGTGAATGGCCTGAGGACTTTTTGACAACAGTAATGATTCCATTGCCGAAAAAACAAGGAACCAAGAAATGCAGCGAGCACAGGACAATCAGCCTCATTTCACATGCAGCCAAAGTGATGTTAAGAATAATTAATAAATGACTTGAAAAAGTGATAGAGGAGAATCTCGGCGAGGAGCAGTTTGGCTTTAGACGGAATACGGGCACCAGAGATGCAATAGGGCTCCTACGAATCTTAGGAGAAAGGTTTATTGAAAATGGAAGAGACCTATATATGTGCTTCATCGATTTAGAAAAGGCATTTGACAATGTGGTTTGGGACAAGCTGGCGACTATTATGAGGGAAAAGAGAGTGGACTGGAAAACCAGAAGACTTATAAACTCATTGTACCTTAATCAAAAAGTTTCAGTTAAAGTGAGAGGAGAAAGTACAAACTGGATCAGACTAGGGAAAGGAGTAAGACAAGGATGCTGTTTATCACCTACTCTTTTCAACCTGTACTTGGAAAATATGATTGATCAATGCCCATTAGATGACAAAGGAGTAGAAATTGGAGGAAGAAGAGTAGGGTGCTTGAGATTTGCTGATGACATGGTCCTTCTAGCCACAGGGGAAAAAGAATTACAGGATTTGGTGGACACCATTGCAACTAACGGAAAAAAATATGGAATGAAAATTAACACAAATAAAACAAAAGTATTGGCAATAGGAGGAAATAAGGAACTAAAAATTGTGCTGAATGGAGAGAAACTAGAACAGGTGCAAAATTTTAAGTATCTTGGAAGCAGGATAGACACCGACTGGAAGTGCACCACAGAAATTAAAACAAGGATAGCAATGGCAAAAGAGGCGTTTTATAAGAAAAGGAGAATCTTCTGCAGCGGTATGGACAGAGAACTCAGAAAGAGACTCATAAAATGTCTTGTATGGAGTGTTCTTCTATATGGCGCTGAAACATGGACTATGAGGAAAAAAGACAGAGAAAGGCTGGAGACTTTTGAGATCTGGACATGGCGGAAGATGGAAGGAATAAGTTGGATGGACAGAGTAAAACATCAAGAGGTACTGAGAAGAGTGGGGGAGAAAAGGCAGTTACTAGATGTAATAAAGAGAAGAAAAAGAAATTGGATTGGGCATATATTAAGAAAGAATGACGGACTGATAAAAACAGTTTTAGAAGGTTATGTAGAAGGGAAAAGGAAGCGAGGAAGGAAGAGATTCCAGATACTGGATGACATGATGGACGGTACAACATACAGCAGCCTTAAGAAGGAAGCAATGGATCGCAGAAAATGGAGAGGCAAAGGACCTGCTAATATAGCAGATAACTGATGATGATGATAAGAAAGGTTACTGGTGATAGAATTTCTACATGTCGCCACTCATTACTTTATTGTAGTTCCAACTAATGTCTACTTGGTAGAGAAGGAATATCATGTGTGATGTGATTTTCAGACCACAATGCCATTATACCTTCTTCACTTGGCGTAGCCAGAAGAGAATAGAATCCGCCTCTCCCTATCAAAAAACATCGGCAGAAGGTGGAATCGAACCAAGACCATCATCATATGAAAGTATCAGCAGTAGAACAGACCACCAAACCCTCTTCTATACGACTCATTTCTATATCATAACACCGTTGCGGCACACAAGATGAGAATTATGACACACAGGCTCCCTGTAGTGGTTTGCAGGATGTTCAGTACATTCATTTACTTGGTTGACCGAATCGCCATGAAATAGCTGCCTTGGCTACCCAGTGCATACATTCGACTCTATTTTGTAATCACCGAAATAAAATAACGTAACTGCCACCACACAGAACTACCAACAGTGTAGAATGCAGAAATTTAAATAGGAAGTGTTCCTTTCCATTTGAGCTACTGTATTGCTCTATCTGCTTGTTGAAACCATCGTGCAGTGCAAAAGAAATGCTGTAACTGTCTGTCTCTCAGAAGTCTATATCCGGCAATATGCATTATCTCACAGCACTGTGGAATGCCGAAGTTCTGAAGGAACTGTTGTTCACTTCCAGAGGTGCTCTAGCAACGTCGCAGCTAGTGGCGTAGCGGCAAGCGTCGCGCACTGTTGATAAGGCGTCGCGTGTTCTATTATATACGCTACTCCATTTTTTTTAAACGCAATTCTGCTGTCTGCTGAAGTTATCAATTTAATGGAACTTTGAACATAATTCTCTTCACTTCTCAACCCAAAATAGTCGCATGTGGAAAAAAGGCTAATTTCTGCGTCATTTTGTTCTTTTCAGGTTTAATAGACGGCCAGGCAGCAGATGTGTCTCGAAGCTTTTGTATTATGTATGGGGAGAGTGCATCGTGCCAAAATACCCAGAAAAGCATTTTCTACATTAGCTGTCGTCTGGTAGTGGCATTTTATTCTTCTTCAAGCCTTGTTTGACAGCTTTAACTCAGAACAAGTTTCCTACATGCATGTAATCAATAAACTGCATGTGCATTGTCTGACTGTTATAGATAACATCAGAGAATTCGCATATATCGTTGATGATTAGTTTCTCTCTCATGTTTAGTATTGTTTTAACAACACTAAAAGAAACCTTACGAAAACTGTGCACAGTATTGTAAGAAATGAAATAAGACTACCCACGATAACCTTACGACGAAAGTAAGGCTGTTTTAACAAAACTGAGTATCTGTACACAAGCGTGCCTCTATCTGCACGAATTAGTAAAACCCTATTCACTTAGCGATTGGGTCTGTGTTTGAATGGTATGCTGTGTCATACTCAACAGGTATGCAAACGTGGCATTTCATAAATAAAGTTACGTATTCCTAGAAACCCAAAATTTGCTTGT
The DNA here is from genome assembly GCF_021461395.2 of Schistocerca americana. Classification (NCBI taxonomy): domain Eukaryota; kingdom Metazoa; phylum Arthropoda; class Insecta; order Orthoptera; family Acrididae; genus Schistocerca; species Schistocerca americana. Next base: position 222,539,496 of record NC_060120.1, on the reverse strand, counting down.
AAACAGCGGAAAGAGACGTTACCTGTTGTGGAGCATTGTAAGTTTCTCGCCATTGCACTATGAGCTGAAAGTATTTTCTTACGATTTGCTGATGGATGTTTGATCTGACTGCTTGCAGCTCTTACACAGAAGGGATAAAAACGTAACATTCAGCGAGGCTGGAACTGCGAACCATAACAGCTGCGTTTCCACAGATCACCACGTCAACACAGAGCTAGCGGATAGATACCGTTTGTGCCTTCCTCTTACGAGGCGAATAGTGGATAGAACTCGTAAACCGCTATTTACAGGACGAGATTAGTTGAGATTGCCACGTTCAATGACTTTTCTGGGCTGAAAACCGTAAATTTACAATCTTCTGTTACACCTCAAGCGATAACAACTCAGGTTATTCAAAGGAAATGACACGAGAAATCAAGTGAAGTTTGAGGCTTAATTCCGTGCACACCAGGAAGTAACTCGTAGATCACAGAGTTGCCAAACATACCTTGCACTGTTGCCAAATCTCAGTTACATTACCAGCAGGAAGAAGACGAACCGATGTGATCCTACAGCGGGCTGGGAAGTGATCATAGCTGGAGCCTCAAAGACGCGGCTGCTGCGACCTGGAGTACGTAATGCGCCTGATACGCTTTTCTGTAACTAGGTTTAGGGACTGGAGCTTAGTTGCTAAAAATACTCAGAACTGACTGCTACTAAGCATCATAAATCAGTAACTCACATAGTTGTTTTTATATTTCTTTCGTAACTGTACTCAAAACTAAGAAACTCATTCACGGACGTTTCCGTGCCTCGCCGATAGTCCAGCACAACAAACAAATAAAAATAAAAAGAGAATGTGTGTGTGTGTGTGTGTGTGTGTGTGTGTGAGAGAGAGAGAGAGAGAGAGAGAGAGAGAGAGAGAGAGAGAGAGGGTAAAAAATTGTTGTAAAGAAATTGAATACAGGTATGTAAAGAAATCTTTCATTAGAATGACTCGTTCCACATCATTACGAAATATCGTATTCATGATCTATGGAACAAGTATTAATCTAATCATGTCATATTGTTGACTATCCTCGAAGAGTCATAAAGTACCGAAATTTTCGCCTATATCAGTAACCAAATCCAAACTTGAAAATAAAAGACGACAGTTTTTGTAATAAAACGGGACTCCTATCAAGACCCTTTCATCCCTGGAAACTAACCATGAAATATGTCTGATATACCTCAATTCAAAGGTAACGAAGTGTGTATGAATTTAAAGATGAAGCGCATGATGTGAAGTTCTGCGACGGAGATACGAACCCAAGACGTAATCGGATTGTTAACTATGTAAAATCAAACGTTACGTATTGGTTTTTCTTGCCAGCTGCTAGGTGTTTAATCTAATATAAGGACACAAATGTTTGTGCCTGGGCGAAAATCGAACAGCACCCCTATCGTTCTTCTTTATTGTCCACGAATATTGCTTAAGTATGAATTGCTTACTGACCAACAGTAAGATGTGTGCGTGTTTGTCCAGAAATTGTTGGCAAAATGAACAGACATTAAAAATTCACGTTAATTTTCACTAGCAGGCCGGTGTGCACATGATACGGCTTGAAATGAAATTATGAGTATTTTTGTACTGGATCAGGATTCGGACCCACATATTTACTTTTGGAGGAGATCTAGAGAAGACGGCAGTCTTGGGAAAAGGAATGAAATGGTTGAACAATACTGTTCCGAGAGATTCAGATCCTCGAAAGAGGAGATACGAATTCGAATCACAGTCCAGTACCAAATTTTTCAACGGCTCTAGTTCAATCAAGTACAGGTAAAATAAGAGCCCTGTTCCTTTAGACGGCTATCAGTTCATCAAATAAAATAAAATTTTCTAATGTAAGTAAGTTTACTTGTGACAGTATTTCTGTTTGCCCTGACCTCCACCTATGTCGTTTTCCAACGTAAACCGGCTCTGCCCAGTTTGAAATGAAGGAACGTGATGTTTAATGCGTATTCTGGATTATAATAGCTTTCTCCTGAGGTTACCAGAGGTAAAGTAAATCTGTTTGTGCCTCTTAAATGTAAATGCCTGAACCCACGCATTGCGTTTGTGATAGTTCGTTCCACCAGACCACTGTGGCCACATTTCCCAGCCCCAGGAGTATGCTGTAATGGGTGATGTGCTTAGCTTACTACACTAGTCACGGTGGAAAAAAACGCGAGTCTATTAAATAGTTAAGTAGAAGCAAGCTTCTGACGTGGAGATTATGCTATTCTCATGTCAGCAGGATGTAAAGACTATTCTAGGGGTATAGCCTCGATTTGAAGCCATTTTGAAATTTTCACTAATTCAGGAAATTTCTTAGTTCCAGAAAATCCACTGTGAAGTGTGAAGTTACCGGATAATTCGATTATCACCGTCATTATTACTATCATTTTCTTCATACCGCTGCTGGAACACATGTGCTTGAAGATCATTTAAGTTGGTTGGTTGGTTTGGGGAAGGAGACCAGACAGCGTGGTCATCGGTCTCGTCAGATTAGGGAAGGATTGGGAAGGAAGTCGGCCGTGCCCTTTCAGAGGAACCATCCTGGCATTTGCCTGGAGTGATTTAGGGAAATCACGGAAAACCTAAATCAGGATGGCCGGACGCGGGATTGAACCGTCGTCCTCCCGAATGCGAGTCCAGTGTCTAACCACTGCGCCACCCCGCTCGGTCATTTAAGTACTTTTGGTCATTATAGGAGTAGTTGCCCAAGAACAAGTTCTTCCCCTGTCTACGGAATCCTTTTCATGTTAATATCAAACATCAACAATTACTCGTAGATCACATTAAAACTAAAGTAATTGATGAAGACGTTACTTGATAACGAAAACGCGCTGCCTTTCTTCATTTACTTGCGCCTAGAAATGGCTGTCGAATACTGACTGCCAAACCAAAGGCCAAGGGATCTTACTGCCTTCCAATATACGTCGCTGTCGGTTCTTCCATATGATTTGGTCGACGTGACCTGTTTCAAGTTGTGTATGACACAGAATGTTTTAGAAAATCAATTGTTTTCCTTTGCAATAAACAGAAAGATTTTCATTCTAAGCTATCCAAGTCCAAAATTTTCGCAATATTAGTTCAAATTTAATATTCGCTTCCATAATGTAAGGAAAATATTTCACAGTTGCAAAACCCGCATCCGACTCACTGTCCTTACACTTAGACGCTGGCCATAAATTCTAGCTCAAAGTAACGCCAGTTTAAGTAACCTAATGTAGCGAAGACTGTTTGCCAATGCTCTTTCTCGCCGGAAAATATGCAATTCACTCATTGGGCTCCATAAGTACACTGTAACAGTAATTTCTTTGTGTATGCAGTGCATACGGATTGTAGAATTTAGTGGTGCTTTCTCTTCCACTTCTGTGTACAATATGCCTGACCTAAACGGGCCCTTTATCATTACAGGCCCTGGGCGGTGCAACATCATATTGACAACAGTAATGTGCTTATACTGACACCCTCATTGTTCGTTTTACCCGATTTTGTAATCATTTAAGTAAAACAACATGACCTTCGAGTGGGAGACATTTCGTCTCCCTTTTCCTTCTGTGAAATTTGTCAGTAAGCTTCTTGCCTTCGAACCAGCGAAATGCGGCAGAGTACGGCTGGTAAACGATTTACAAACCACGATTTAGTGCCGTTAACACGATTTCTTTAAACACTGGCGTAGCTGAAGGAATTTAGTTTCTTCTTAAATCGTCTTATGCAGGATATCTAAAACAGGAAAAGCTCTTTATCCAGGTACGAAGGTTGTAAAACAAACTTCCCACAGTTTGTTTCAGGTTGATCTTTTCGTCTGATAGCACTGCGGAAGTATTTTGTGTAAGATGTATTAAAGTAGTGTTCCTGTAGCTGTGGGAATCATTGGTAGAAAACGAGTGTCACACCAATGGGTACAGTACTGATAAATATTCAAAATGGGTGTCAACCTATGTCTGCGTTCGTCCACAAACAGAGGCGTATTTGTAATATTGAAGGTAGATTAGGTATCCTCGTCTTCCTTGAGTGGGCGTTAGAAGGCGTTTACACACACGTATACGAGGGTTAGGTTGGTTGTTTGGGGAAGGAGACCAGACAGCGTGGTCATCGGTCTCATCGGATTAGGGAAGAATGGGGAAGGAAGTCGGCCGTGCCCTTTCAGAGGAACCATCCCGGCATTTGCCTGGAGTGATTTAGGGAAATCACGGAAAACCTAAATCAGGATGGCCGACCCGGGATTGAACCATCGTCCTCCCGCATGCGAGTCCAGTGTATACGAGGGTTATCCCAAAGGTAATGTCTCCTAAGGGATACGCAAGTGCCAACGCAAGCACAAACGAGAGATCTTTAATTTTAATGACAAGCAGAAACCACAGTGTGGGCTGCATGGTGGCAAGGTGATAAAGAGCAAGACTAAGGATACGAGGTCTCAGGTTCGATCCCTCACCAGCCCCACGATTTTTAAGTGCCGTTTGACACATATTTCCCCTGGGGCAGTGTTTGTTGATGTGAGAAATTCCGAGTTGCACTGTGATCCGAAAGCCACGTAAAACTGTAGGTTCCCCTATTAACTGGCTAGGTAAGTCAACTCAAAGGTCGGATGAAAGCAACAGCATACCACCTCCAACAAGTCCGTGCCTATTAAAGCACTGTAGTGTTCAAACCACTCTTGCGACTGATGACTGCTTTATTTTCTATGTGTTCCAAAACTAATGATCTTCGGGTTATTAACATTTTTGTGTTTTCATGCTGTTGCTTTGATACCAGTAAACGTAAGTAACCGGCCGAGCACTGTCACCGTTCGAGTTGTCAGGGTGGTAGACGACGATGCTGTCGACCCCAGTTACAATCTTGGTCATGGCCTATGTTTCAGTCGAATACCTCTATGGGCCTTTCTGCGTATTTCAAGATATACTTTTATACACTTCGTACGCTTCCAAATTGATATCTGATAGAGCTGTATTTTGCAACACGAATCAGATATGTTTTCCGTGCAATATATTGGACAACACGTCAGTGTAGCGAGATTTCGTTTATGTGTTGCGCATGGTGCAAGAAACATTTTAGTTTTGCTTGCTTCTGTGATAGGTTTCACCCCACTGAATGCGAGCAAGCTCATGAATAGACTGTCAATAACTGGAATTACGCAATAAGACACTTAAAAGTTGTATTTTTGCATTATGTATCCCGATGAAAATAACCGTAAACAGGTTATATGTCTACTTGCTTATTATCGCGCTTCTCGATGCTTTCCTCAAAAAATAAAAATAAAAATAAAAAGAGAGAGAGAGAGACAGACAGAGAAAACAGAAATGTATTTCAAATATCAGCTCAGTGACGCAATGTTCGTCTCGTGATGTAATATCTCGTTGTGCTAGCGATATGTATGGCTACAGGGTTCTTTGTTTTCTCTCTGCAAACAACTAGAACAGAATTCAGTAACAAAGTGGTAAGAACACCTACCCAGTGCGCCAATTAAACACTCAGCCATTCTTGGTTATTTTGTTAATCGTCTGGAATGCAGTAAACATCCTTGATTATTGATTTGTAATTACTACCATTGTTACTGTTATTCGTCACCCCACAACAGCTTTCCTATCACTCATTGCCGCCGATTCACGTAACGAATGGATCAGGATGAATGGAATGTGGGTTGTTTCGTCACGGAGAATATACACATTTATCTCGGCATCTTGTGTCAGGGTAGTATGAAAATCTCAATAAGAAAACACGACAATAACACCCAAATATGTCTGTCCACTTAACACCATGACGACAGACAAATTGGCGTCTCACTGTATTTTTATTATAATTCGTTATCCTTTTTGCGACCTCATTTTAATACCTCGTGGGAGCAGGCATAATATTTTGCTTTTTGAACACCGAATAATAACACACAACGATAGTAGATAGAGGGATACAAAGAAAAAATCACTCATGGGTGTGGATCCAGTTCATCATACGAGGTGCGTTCAAGTTCTAAGGCCTCCGATTTTTTTTCTCCGGACTGGAAAGAGATAGAAACATGCGCATTGTTTTAAAATCAGGCAGCGTTCATTGTCAATACGTCCCAGAGATGGCAGCACCGTACGGCAGATGGAATTTTACTGCCAGCGGCGAGAATGAGAACTGTTTTAAATACTTAAAATGGCGACGTTTTCCTTACTTGAACAGCGTGCAATCATTCGTTTTCTGAATTTGCGTGGTGTGAAACCAATTGAAATTCATCGACAGTTGAAGGAGACATGTCGTGATGGAGTAACCTAAATTATCCTAAGGACAAACATACACACCCATGCCCGAGGGAGGTCTCGAACCTCCACCGGGACCATCCTCACAGTCCATGATTGCAGCGCCCCAGACCGCTCGGCTAATCCCGCGCGGTGAGTAAACATAATATGAAATCGTTGGTGTATTGTGTGGAGGACGGAGGGTGTATTCATGGATGGAGAGGAAGGGAGAGACGTGTTTGAAATAACAAAAACTACTGTGACAGAGTCCATCTACGCTGATTAGTTTGTAAGTATGTAGGCAGGGTATAAATGAAATCAAAATAGAATACTTAACAAACTATGTATTCAAGAGAAACCCACTTGAATTAAAAGGGCAACTCAAAGGAAAGCTAACCCATATTGTATCTTTTCTGTTGCCACGCGATCTTCCACTAGCTCCCAATGAGGAAAAATGACGAAAAAGAAGACATAACAAAATATTTTAAAAACTCTAATATTTTATCCAGAATCCTTCATTATTTTGTACTTCTATCACGCGTCTTGGCATAGAATGTATTAGCCGTCGGACGTAACAGCCTGAAGAAGCAACTTCCTCCCAGGCTTCCAGGACGCAGTCCCAAAGAGCGTTCGCAGTAGTTGGTTGGTTTCGTGGCCAGTTCTCTGTTAATGTTCTGGCGACCTCAGCCCACATGTTTTCCATGGAGTTCATATCAGCCACCCGTGGCTGCCAGTCTATGACGTTGACGCCAATCGTGGAGAGCCGCTGCTGAACAAATGCAGACTTGTGAATGGGAGAATGGTCCTCTTCCAATGTGACGTCCACTTCTGCGTACAGCATTCGCACTGATGGCAGCATCACGTTTTCCAATATGTGGGCATACTGCGTGCTGTCCAGAGTTCTTCTATCCTGTGAAGAATTCCCGCACGTCTCGCAGAATCCAACCCCAGCAGGTAACAGATAGCCGGCCACTTCTGCTCGTCGTGGTTACATATTCGCGTCGATGGCGAGTCCCTTGCGGCCTGTAAACGATTCGAGGACCGTCGTTATTGGTGGAAAACACCTTCTCATCAGTGAAAATGACGTTGTTCCACGACGCCCTCAGATGGAGCTCCGCAAATGCTAGCCGCTGAGCTCTTGTTTCACGGCGGATCGTCGTGCATGCAGTCCAGCGTCCCTCAGCCTTCGGCGAATCGCGTTCAGAAAGGGATTTTCTCTGCTCCTAGACACTAGGTCCCTGTCTTCCTGCTGTGAGATCACTCTCTTCCTGCCTGAGCCAGGAGCCCTGTTGGTGGTGCCTCGTTCAAGGCAGATCCTTCACCATCTCGTTGCAGTGGTATGTGGTACGTCATACCGTCTTCCAGCTTCTCTGATGGAACATCCTCCTTCCTAAATGAGAGCGACGACACTACCTCCGCCGGCCGTAGTGGCCGAGCGGTTCTAGGAGCTTCAGTCTGGAACCGCGTGACCGCTACGGTCGCAGGTTCCAATCCTGCCTCGGGCATGGATGTGTGTGACGTCCTTAGGTTAGTTAGGTTTGAGTAGTTATAAGTTCTAGGGGACTGATGACCTCAGATGTTACGACCCATAGTGCTCAGTGCCATTTGAACCATTTTTTGACTCTATCTCGAATAGAACTCTCCCAGTGAGCCATTACGGAAGACAGCCTGATGTGTATTTCTGCTTGCCGCTCTTATACTGATTCCAGGAGAGGAGGTAAACATATCAAACGGAGCGGCAGAGGCAGAGGCATGCGGCGCAGCCGTGCTGGCTCGTCCCCGGTTGTTGGCCCACCTACGCCACCGCCAGCTCGCTCACTTGCGTCTCGCCTCGGCCAGCCTGGCTGGCCCGTAGCTCGCGAGCCGAGGCTAGTACAGAGCCGGGCCGCATGGCCACAATCACCCCATGAAGGATCAAAAGTTACACCTAACCTACCCAAGTCTGTAGTACAAACTAACGCAGCTACAGCTATTATGCTATAACATGTGCAGGCACACCTACAGCTGACGATTTATTCAAATACACTCCTGGAAATGGAAAAAAGAACACATTGACACCGGTGTGTCAGACCCACCATACTTGCTCCGGACACTGCGAGAGGGCTGTACAAGCAATGATCACACGCACGGCACAGCGGACACACCAGGAACCGCGGTGTTGGCCGTCGAATGGCGCTAGCTGCGCAGCATTTGTGCACCGCCGCCGTCAGTGTCAGCCAGTTTGCCGTGGCATACGGAGCTCCATCGCAGTCTTTAACACTGGTAGCATGCCGCGACAGCGTGGACGTGAACCGTATGTGCAGTTGACGGACTTTGAGCGAGGGCGTATAGTGGGCATGCGGGAGGCCGGGTGGACGTACCGCCGAATTGCTCAACACGTGGGGCGTGAGGTCTCCACAGTACACCGATGTTGTCGCCAGTGGTCGGCGGAAGGTGCACGTGCCCGTCGACCTGGGACCGGACCGCAGCGACGCACGGATGCACGCCAAGACCGTAGGATCCTACGCAGTGCCGTAGGGGACCGCACCGCCACTTCCCAGCAAATTAGGGACACTGTTGCTCCTGGGGTATCGGCGAGGACCATTCGCAACCGTCTCCATGAAGCTGGGCTACGGCCCCGCAGCACACCGTTAGGCCGTCTTCCGCTCACGCCCCAACATCGTGCAGCCCGCCTCCAGTGGTGTCGCGACAGGTGTGAATGGAGGGACGAATGGAGACGTGTCGTCTTCAGCGATGAGAGTCGCTTCTGCCTTGGTGCCAATGATGGTCGTATGCGTGTTTGGCGCCGTGCAGGTGAGCGCCACAATCAGGACTGCATACGACCGAGGCACACAGGGCCAACACCCGGCATCATGGTGTGGGGAGCGATCTCCTACACTGGCCGTACACCACTGGTGATCGTCGAGGGGACACTGAATAGTGCACGGTACATCCAAACCGTCATCGAACCCATCGTTCTACCATTCTTAGACTGGCAAGGAAACTTGCTGTTCCAACAGGACGATGCACGTCCGCATGTATCCCGTGCCACCCAACGCGCTCTAGAAGGTGTACGTCAACTACCCTGGCCAGCAAGATCTCCGGAACTGTCCCCCATTGAGCATGTTTGGGACTGGATGAAGCGTCGTCTCATGCGGTCTGCACGTCCAGCACGAACGCTGGTGCAACTGAGGCGCCAGGTGGAAATGGCATGGCAAGCCGTTCCAGAGGACTACATCCAGCATCTCTACGATCGTCTCCATGGGAGAATAGCAGCCTGCATTGCTGCGAAAGGTGGATATACACTGTACTAGTGCCGACATTGTGCATGCTCTGTTGCCTGTGACTATGTGCCTGTGGTTCTGTCAGTGTGATCATGTGATGTATCTGACCCCAGGAATGTGTCAATAAAGTTTCCCCTTCCTGGGACAATGAATTCACGGTGTTCTTATTTCAATTTCCAGGAGTGTATTTGACGAACTATACTTTCAAAAATACGTTCATTTTAAACATAGCTACCACAAAACATTTCACCTAGGTAGCAATAGCATGACGCAAATAGCAATAGCAAACTTTCTTGTTAGCGCTGTGCATTAGATGTAGCCTTAAGAAAACCTGTATTCAACCACGACAACTAAGAGGATTGTAAAAGTAAATAGGTTTGGCGGCAGCATCTCCAAATAACAGTATATACTTAGTATATAATACACGTTTTGTGCACTTATTACATGTACTCAGTGTCTCTGAAACAATACGTGCTGCACGACGGAAATTACTTTCTGCTGAGGCACTTCATTTACATCTCAATGATACACGACTACTAGAGAACATTGCTCTTTACGGTAGTCAATTCACTTGTAAATTAACATCATGATATCGCAGATAGTAGGCAACACGTTACTAGAGATGAGTAGGTCCTTAAGGTTTGCAACTAAACATGCTGTCCGCAGCTCGTGGTCGTGCGGTAGCGTTCTCACTTCCCACGCCCGGGTTCCCGGGTTCGATTCCCGGAGGGGTCAGGGAATTTCTCTGCCTCGTGATAACTGGGTGTTGTGTGATGTCTTTAGGTTAGTTAGGTTTAAGTAGTTCTAAGTTCTAGGTGACTGATGACCATAGATGTTAAGTCGCATAGTGCTCAGAGCCTAAATATGCTACTCCTAGCTACTACTGAATATGAAGTTGATTATTAACGTGTCTTCATAACCATGTGTGCGGCGTTCGACTCTCAGTCAGCACAGACGTTTTCGTCACCTTATTTCTAGTTAAACGTGTGCACATATCGCTGATGGTGGACCAACATTGGACATTTCTCGTCTGTTTCTGGTTAGACTACGACGGCGGTAGGCGCCGGGTTCGAATCCCGGTCCGGCAATACAACTTCAGTCGTCATTTAAGGTTCCAATCCCACTACTGGTGACGAACTGTGATACCTACATTCTGATTTTACGTACTTATTCAACAATCCGATTAGGTGCTGGGTTCGCATCCTTGTCCCCAGCATTACATGATGGCATTTCAATTTTAAACATGTGCATCCCTTATTCCTTGACAATGCAACACTGTACAACGTCTTTCGAGGTTAATTACCAAGAAGGTAATTGTCATGTTAGGGTTCCTGCTTTCGTACAAAAATTATCGTCATTTACGTTTAAGTTGAGAATTGATAACTGATACTGGTGCAAACGTCAATATTTTACATCTCTTTCTGCCTAGTGATTGAGTCTCGATAAGGCGCAAAGCTTTGCTTGGTTAACAATGGCTTTACGTTCTGGGTTTGCATCCGGATCCAGAACGAAGAAGTTGGTCTTGTCATTTAAAGTACAACTTCGTGTACAAGTAATTGTTGATGAGTAATGTGAAAAATGATATTACTTGTGATTCGCTGTTAATGTTGGGATTTCCGTAGAGTGGTTGCCGCCGTTCATCACGTTTTCTTTTAACTGCTTAGTATTACATAAAGTTGATGCGAAACCACTCCCCGTTGAACGTTTAACGACGTTCAGCGTGTGTTGTGTAAACCTTTTAGACAGCAAATAACTTGTTTCCAATTGCCATACAACTTAATAAATCCATATACTGTCTCATATATTTAATTGTGCCTAAGGATTACTGCACGATTTATGTGACAAAACTAGTTGTCCCATAACATTTGAAATGTCACTTATTGTAATTAAGTTTAGTTTACAAACATTAAGGACTGTCTGATCTCTTCCATACTATCGTGGTGTTACTTTACATCTGGACAGACTGTCATAAAGACTGGTGTTCTCTAGTAGTCTCTAGCGGTACCCATTGTGTATCTTACAACGACTGTACTGTGGAGGGTTGCGACTATGTGCAACACAGATATGCTATGTTGGTTGCATACAGTCAGGTGCAGCCTACAAGTTGGAATTCAGGGGTGACCCACTTTTTTTGCTGTCGAGTGTGCATTTAACACTTATATTCCACTGATTGAAGATGGATGGTTCACACTGTGATACACTTCTAAATAAAGTACTTGGCCTGTTACTGATGTCGAAGGTGGCGTGAGGTGGTGCTGCGTAGTGGCACTGCACAGGTATGGCTTTTGATGTACATAAGTCTGTCTTCCTCTTGGTGGCGACGATAAAATTACAAATTTCTGAGCTATTAATGTATTGTCGTACTGCGCCAATCATGTATAACACGTCCGAGGCCAAAAACCCAGTCTTGCAGGTAAATTCTGGGCCTCTAGTGCTTGACCAACGTAATGCGTGTTCACCACTTGCAGGGCAGCTACCGACTGTTGAGCCACTTGCGCGACAAATCTCACTCGCGCACCCCAACTTTTCCACTCCACCACAGAATGGACTACCGTTCCACCTATGATCCCTACACCTTTTCAATTTACTCTTCTGCCTACAAAAAACCCTAAGTATGAACCTTCTACAATTTCATGACAGCATATACATACAAAATTGACTTAATTAATTACAGTTGTACTTGAAATATTACATAATTATTTACAAAACATGTTTTAATACATTTATAACACCTACGTCAAAGAGGTTATTTTAAATAGGTAAACAGCTCTTAATGAAAGCTTACTCCTGTAATAGTATTTTCTTAATTTTTCATAATTATTATGGAACAAAAAAATTTAAAATATAGACATTAATGGCAGTATTATATTTAGAATAGCATTACAACCAGTATAAATTACATACAACACTGACAGAAATTTAAATACAGAATTGTCAGATCTAAATTACTGGTCCTTCCCTAAAAAATGCCTAACAAAATGTTGGCTCCATTTCATTTTCTATCCGTATGCAACTTCACCTTATTACCTCTCCCAGACAATGAGATAACCCCCGTTATTTTCCCATACCACGAACTCTTCACCACCTGTCTCACTCTCATCAAGGATCCCCATCCTTTCCCCTCTCCATCTCTCTCCAATCACTTCCTCCTGATATCACTACCCTGTCCACACACCAAACTACTCTTCACCTTTTCCCCCTCTGTTTTTCCAGCGAAGTGGTGCAGTGCTTAACACAACAGACTTGCATTCTGGAGGATGACTACTAAAATCTGCGTCCGTCCACCTGGATTTAAGTGTTCCGTGATTTTGTTGAACTGCTCCACGCAAATGCCAGGATAATTCACTCGAAAGGGCACGGCCGACTTCTTCCCTCCTTGTTGAAATATTCCGAGCTTGTGTTCCGGCTCTAACGACCTCGATGTCATTAGGATCTATAACCTTCCTTCCTTCCTTTATCTCAATCTGATCCTGCCATTCTTCAATATACATTGTTAATGAATACATTTTGATAAAAAGTTATCTTGAACTCTGTTTATTAATGACCCTTGGTTTCTTGTATGTTCATTAAAAGTGTGTAATTCGATATGAAGCCTACTCAGGTTACGTGCACAACCGCAGTGTCCACTTTTTTCACTTGTGTTAATCATTGCCCTTTCTTGCTCCGTTCAACCTCTCCAAATAAAAATATATTGCTCCATATTGAATTGTAGATATATGCTCAGATCACAATACAATGAGATTAAAAGTAAGCTCAAATTTAAGGGAATCGCCAGGAAGAATAAACATGGAAAGAAGTGGGATTTATCGAAGATTCTCAATGTGCGTTTGAAGTTCTTTGTACATAATTCGATGATTAATACTACAGTAGGCAGTACAGCTGAAGAGGAATGAACACTCTAGAAAGGCCAATAGCAGAAGCTGGAAAGACAAGCATAGGTACAAGTAATTGAACTGCGAGGAATCCTTCCGTAACACAAGATATACTTCAATTGATCGACGATTAAGGAAGTGTAAAGACTCTCAGGAAGAAAACAAGAATACAGCAATGTAAGTCACCTAGAAATCGAACAAAAATGATGTGCCTGAAATTAAAGGCGAAATGAGTACAGAGAGAATGTGAAGCAATCGGAAAATAAATGGTATTCAGGAGAGCTGATTCAACAAAAAGAAAAAAAAGAAAGGAAAACTCCTTGAAATTAAAAGAAATATTGTCAGTATTACGAGAGTAGTGGGAAATTCGCTGTTAAGCTTCGAGGGGAGAGAGGACAGGTGTAAATAGGGCATTAAAGGATTCCACAAGGGGAAGCAGGCCGAGATAAAAGAATTGAGATTGAACGTTGATAATATAGGGGATTACATATTAGAGATTAACATGCCATTGGAAGACATCCGATCAGATAAAACAGAAGGGATAGATAATATTCCTTTTGAATTTCTAAAATAATTGGCCGAAATGGCTAACACTATTGAACTTGGTGTTAGAGTCAATGGGACTCGAGACATAAAAGAGATTATCAAAAAAATCAACTTGATTACGAAGATAGTGTGACACTACTGTCACTTATCGCTATGCAGTATTCATTGATTTTTGCTACCATTTCGTAGTTAATTTTATTATGTACCAGGCACATTTGACAGGAGGAGAGCTTTGCGATTTACTCACTGGGAATGTTCTGCTGGTGTGATCTTTGGGTCGTCTTTGTCGGCAGGAGGCGGTCACTGAATTTCATAAGGAAGGGCGGAGGCTCCCTGGAAGGGAATTTTCACAGCAGCAAGGCTGCGGCCCGCTCCGTGGTTTTGTCGACGGAGCTGGCACTTCTCCGAGCCCTAAGGAAAAGGCACCGAGAAGCCATTGCCTTCCGCGTACAATATTTGAGCACGATATTTTTGCCTATTCTGTTCGGTCTTGAAACGACGTGGCACTGAGACCATCGTGGCAAAGTCCGTAGCTTTTGCTCCAAAATTTACTACACCCAACCAATTTGAGTCGTTCCGTTGACATGCTAGATGCGTAGAAGCTGACCTACGATGAGACACTGCTCCATTCCAGTACCAACCATTTATTTGTAAACTTCGGTTCTGAATACCACGATTGGGAAGTTTCTGCAGCATCAAACGGCGGCCAGGAGACGAGTAACCATCAAGGCGGCCGGCGATTGAATGACTACGAAACAACTTTATACTTCTCTATACTTTCAAAAAAAACCTCTGTATGGAGAGTACGACTCAATGCCATTGCCTGTTACCGATGAAAAAACAATTTGGTCATTCAATCGCCGTGCGCCTTGATGGTCACTCGTCTCCTGGCCGCCGTTTGATGCTGACAGGCGCACCGTTTGTTGATTTTGTGATAATGTACGTGTCGCAAATGCTTTTGTGCTATCCATATTCTGAGCAACTCGTCACCTGCAAGAATAATATTCAGAAGAATGGAAAACAAAATTAAGAATTTGCTGAAAGATCATTAACTTAGCTTCAGGAGAGGTGACTGAACCAGAAAGACACTTCAGACGATGCACTTGATAATGGAAGCAAGATTTATGAGAAATCAAATCACCTCCCTAGGACCTGCTGACCTAAAAAGCCGTTCGGCAACGCGAAGTGGCAGTAGTTGTTTGAAATTCTCAGAAAAAATATGCGTAAGCTGTAGGGCAAGACGCACATTATACAGGAAGTAGAACCAAGAAGGGACAATAATACTAGGCGACCAAGAAAGAAAGTAACCAGTAGTCACGGAGCGACTGAGTAGCGCTGCTGTCTGGCATTAGCAGACAGCAAGGGGCAGGGCAGCACACGATTTGGTGCTGGACTACCGATCGCACGAAGTGGGACTGTGATTGGCGTACTCCATTCGTATTCGGGAGGACAACTGTTGCAATCCGCATCTGGTGAACCGGATTTACGTTTTACGTGGTTTCGCTTAACCATTCGAGGCAAATGCTGGGATGGTTCCTTCTAAAGACCACGGATGATTTCAATTCCCATCCTTTAAACATCCCGAGCTTCTGTTCTCTCTCTAATGAACTCGATTTTTATGAGAATCTTCTTTCTTTCCCGCAGTAATGGTTGTTCTTGCTGTTTTACTGTCCCCAGTAAATAAATAACGATAAAACAAACATCGCAGTAGACTAACTTGGGACTGCTATATCGAATGGGCATATAAAATTAAGTCTAAAAATAATTTTGTTTTCAATAGAAAACAAGCCGTTGCATGAAGCATGTGACGAGCAGTATTTGTTGGGCCCGGCGTCATCTCCTCTGTGCAAAAACGTAGTTGCATATGTCTGCCAACAAAACAACAGAGAAAAAGCGCATGACAACTCTTAGGAGGGGCTCCCCGTTACACAGAGTGATTCATCTGTCCCTACTACTGTCGTTTTATACAACCCGCTAGGTACTAGCTCGCTGTTATGAACACACGTGATATTACCATGCAGACTCGCTCGCTATGTGTCATCTATTAGTCCCATAGAAAAATATGAGCAGGCCCTTTCTGTACGAAATTTACTTTAGTTAAATTTTGTAATGAAGCTAGAGGCTGAATATTTCTTCTGCGGTATTGCAGATAGATTTGGAATGAGTGTAGCCACCGCACATGATTTCTGGTAGCGCTGTTCACGATAATTTAAGGTCGCAACAAGACCGGGCTCCGGAAAGCCACGTGGCACTACCGACATGGAAGACCATGGTGTTTGGTGTGTGGCTCTGGCGATTCGTAGTGCATCTGCAGCAGCAATCTGAGCAGCAGTTGGCATCACAGAGACACAACGAACTGTTGCTAATACGTTACTTCAAGAACAGTTCCGAGTCGTGCAGTTCACACAAAAAATGTTTGACTTCTATTGTGTAAAGCAGGAGATTGTTCGACGGCAAGGTAGAGGTCATGTTTTTGAGATGAAGGCTGGTGCTGGCTCGGTCCCAATGAGGAGCCCAGATGAGGGCCTCCAACCACCTGTCAGCATGCTAGACACACTGAACCTGGGGTGCGACTTCGTATGACACTGGTAACACTCTAGTGGCTATCCCACACACCCTGACTCAAGTTTGTACGTCACGCTGCTAATTCGATCTGTTGTGTTGCCATTCATGAACAACATTCCAGGGGGTATTTTGCAGCTGGGTAACGAACACCCACAAACCGCCCTATAGGCTCGCCCTATCACCAGTTCTTGTCTCCAGTCGAGCACATATGGGACATCATCGGGCAACAGCCTTAGCGTCATATGAGAATGCGGCTTTTTCTCGGCGAATCTCGATGATAAAATCTTCTCAGGGTCACAGTCGAGTCAGTGGGTCGTTCTCTGCCAGCGTGCAGCGTTTCAGCACGTTTCTTACCCGCCATCTTCAGGCGAATTGTCGGTTCACATCTCGTTCGGGTCTTTATAGCCACTGGACCATGGGCTTCTCTGCATCTTTGGCGCCAATCGAACCAATCTGGCTCGAGCGGAATCGGCGAGGCCGCGCGTGGTGGGGTAGGGGGTTTGCGGGCAGCGAGTCCGGACGTCTCGTCTCGATGCGGCCTGTTTATTCCATCCGCCACCCTGCTGCCTTCATCAGTGCGCTCTCTTAATAGTCTTGCTAATAGTGTCATCCACGTGGTGCTAAGCTGGAGGCCAGTATCCCGGTTTACCACGTTATCATTGACTCGTAAAGAGCAAAGAAACCTGTACACTGCCTAACGCATGTGGGGCCCCCGCGAACACGTAGAAGTGCTGAAACACAACGTGGCATGCTCTCGACTACTGCCTGAACTAGCGCTCGAGGGAATTGACACGATGAATCCTGCAGGGCTGTCCATAAATCCGTAAGAGAACGACGGGGTGGAGATCTCTTCTGAACAGCACGTTGCAGGTCATTCCAGATGTGCTCAATAATGTTTATGTCTTGGAAGTTTGGTGGCCAGCAGAAGTGTTTAAACTCAGAAGAGTGTATCTAGAGCCACTCCTCAGCAATTCTGGACGTGTGGGGTGTCGCATTGTCCTGTTGGAATTGCCCAAGTCCGTCGTAATGCACAATGGACATCAATGCAGGTGACGAGACAGGGTGCTGACGTAAGTGTCACCAGTCAATGTCATATCTAGACGTATCAGGAATCCCCAATTGCACATGCTCTACACCATTACAGAGCTTCCAACAGCTTAGACAGTCCCTGCTGACATGCAGGGTCCATGGACACACAACGTTGCCGCTATACCCGTACACATCCATCCGCTCCATACAATTTGAAACGAGACTCGTCCAACCAGGCAACATATTTACAGGCATCAACAGTCCGATGTTGGTGTTGACGGGCCCAGCTTTGTGTCGTGCAGTCATCAAAGGTACAGGAGTGGGCCTTCGACTCCAAAAACCCGTATCGGAGCGGAGCGGGGCCGTGTTGTTGAATGGTTCGCATGCTGACAATTGTTCATGTCTCTCCATTGAAATCTTCAGCAATTTGCGGAAGTGCTGCTCTTTTGTCGGGTCGAACGATTCTCTTCTGTCGTCGTTGTCCCATTCTTGCAGGATCTTTTTCCAGCCGCAGCGATGAGGGAGATTTGATGTTTTACAGGATTCCTGATATTCACGGTACACTCATGTAATGGTCGTACAGGAAAATCCCCACTTCATCGCTGCCTGGGAGATGCTGTGATCCATCGCTTGTGTTCCGACTATAACACCATGTTCAAACTCACTTAAATCTTGATAATCTTCCACCGTAGCAGCAGTAATCGATCTAACAACTGCGCCAGACACTTATTGTCTTATATAGCTTATCCGACCGCAGCCCTGTGTTCTCTGTATTTGAATAAGCATACCTTTACCAGTTTCTCTGGTGCTGTACTGTATCTTCACTGCCTTTTGTCAACAACTAGCGTCATTCACAAAAACTATTAACCGTCCCTTTATTGACCGACCAAGTGCAACAGGCATGGGATTCCATGCATGGTTGCATTCAACATTCTGGTGGTTACAAGTTATTAGTGTACCAGAATTTCACATTTGCAATGGGTTATCTCGCGCTTACGTTAATCAGTAATCTTGTGATGTTAATAACTTAAATATGATAACTAGAAAAATGTATTACCGGAATTTCATTACTTTACGGTCTACATTAATTGTTTTTTGACTTTTAAATTTTTCCCCTCTCTCTCTCTCTCTCTCTCTCTCTCTCTATATATATATATATATATATATATATATATATATATATATATATATGTGTGTGTGTGTGTGTGGGTGTGTGTGGGTGGGTGGCCTTACAATCAATGGCTGAGGAAAGACGACAACGACTTAATGAAAGGTATACTAGTAGTATTAGGTAACATGTAGGAACAATACTGATGAATATGACTGCGGACCGTAGTGCTGTACAGTATATTGCCATAAAAGTACGTTTTGTTCTTGTATTGTAGCCATCTGCTCTGGAAATAGTTGTCAGTTCCCGCAATTCCATCTTCAGGTGCTCTGTGCGCCCTCTTGAATAACATGTGCAGGAAGTAAATCCTCTAATGATGGTGTACCGAAGATTATCGCAAGACGGGTAACAACATTAGGTGAAAGGAGATGGAACAGAATCATTTTGTCATCTTGTCGAACCATATGGTAGTCAGTGGTGGAAGTTCTCCACCGAATGGATAGCTTTCAAGCCCACCGAAGAATCGAAGGTATCTGAAATGTTCTGGGCTCTATGAAGGCTGCATGTTCATGCCTTTGTGAAGACTTACATAATTTTCAGTTTTTGCCTGTTAATATGGATGTAAAGTGAAGTTTAAATACAGGGTGAGAGTTACTGAGCTACATGAAATAAAATCGTCGTAACTTCTGAACGGTTAGCGTTAGGCCGTTCAGGCTGCATGGTTTGATGGGAATTAGTATGCTCATGTACGGTTTGGTTTAGCGACGAGGCCCACTTTCATTTCGATTGGTTCCTCAATAAACAAATTTGGTACATTTGGGGGACTTAGAATCCGCATTTCGCGATCGAGAAGTATCTTCACCCTCAACAGGTGAGTGTGTGGTGTGCAACGTCCAGTCACGGAATAAGCGATATTCTTTGATGGCACGGTGACTACCGAACGCTGCGTGAAGGTTTTGGAAGATGATTTCATTCCCATTATCGGAAGTTACCTTGATTTCGACAAGATTTGGTTCATGAAAGATGGAGCAAGAGAGTGCCTGATGTCGTGGACGAGCACTTTGGGGCAGCATTCTGGCTCTTGGGTCCCAGAGGCTACTGGCGTGGGACTCTATTGGGCGCCATATTCTCCGGATCCGAACACATACGACTCCTTTTCGTGTGGCTATATTAAAGACAAGGTGTACAGCAATAACCCCAAAACCATTTATGAGCTGGAAACAGCCATTCATGAGGTCATCGACAGCATCGATGTTCCGACACTGCAGCAGGTCATGTAGAATTTCGCTATTCGTCTGCGCCACAGCATCGCCAATAATGGCAGGCATATAGATCATGTCATAACCTAAATCTGAATATCTGTAGTGGCGCTTGCATGTTGAATAAAGTGTTTGTATGTCGTAGTTTGTAGCTAAATTACGGTTTTTCCATATCTTCGTTGATCCATTATGGGCCATATGACAACGGCTGGCATGTGTTTCTGGATGCAATAATTTGCCAACAGCCGTATGTATTGTAGAAATTTATTTTATGAACTTCTTATGTGGTACCAGTTTCGGCATTACATTGATGCCATCTTCAGGCCCCAGCCTGGCCACCTAGAGCTGTTGCATAACGATAAGATTCACGGATTCAGTTATATGGCTCCTTCCGTGTTCAGCGATTTTACGACTATGACGTGTGGGGCCTGAAGATGGCATCAATGTAATGCTGAAAGTGGCAGCACATAAGAAGTTCATAAAATAAATTTCTACAATACAAACGCCTGTTGGTAAATTACTGCATCAAGAATTTTTTTTTCATATAGTTCAATAATTGTCACCCTGTAGAAAATGTTAACACAAAGTGCTTACTATTGGCGCGCATAATTGAAGGCACTATCCTCACAAAAGTCTTGAAGTTTCAAGGAACGTTGAGGTATGTCTTAGAATTTTAGTGTAACTATTGAAATTTGTTAGTGCGTTTGTATCAGTATATTTATTCATTCATTTTCTGTTACCCTTCTAAGTTTATTTTCTGTGATGCCATTCATAGAAACACTGGGGAACGTATATCCCTAAATAATAAAATTTATAACTCCAAATTGTCCGTACAGTCATATGACAAATTTTTCTCCATATTTTTCCATATGTTTGGTGTCGTCCCCAGTTGTGACGCTGATAACTACCATTTTTGTTTGTTATTAATTATAAGTTTTCTTTAAGTAGCCTGTATCTTACGTTTCACAGCATTTGTAATGTGTCTCTACTCTATGCTGTGATACTGAAGTCCTGGAATCCTTGAAGTTTTTATACAACTGTATCATTATACAGTGAAATTTATGATACATGTGCAAAAATACAGTGTTATTTAGGAATATCTATGTTTACGTTAGGTGCCTATGATCTTAGAGACATACTGACTACGTCAAACCACTGATATCTACAATGAACAGTATGGAGAATTCGCTGTCATTCAGAGGGTACCTATCCATAGCGAGGCAAACGCTTAAAAAAGGATGGATAGCGCTACCACATTCTCATCCTGAAGCTGAATCTTCTTTCTCAGAGAGTCAAGGTAATGTAGAGAGTCACAATGTTTAAAATGGAGCTCATGGTCTCATTATCATATGTATGCAAATTTTGCTATTAAAGCTTGAGTAAAAGAGAATGTAGAGGTATTATGCGTGCCCATTTCATTTGGAATGTGCAATGGACGGCATACCTTGATGTTCTCAGTGGTTATTCTCTGCGTACTGGAGTAGAGATATGGACTTGAAGAAGTCAACACCGTATTTTTCAAGGGGATGTGCTGGGAAAAGGGAACGTATTTCAGTTTTTGTCTTTTTACTTTCAGACTAGATGAGTAACAACCACGTACTCACTACATAGATTAAAGGAACTGGCAAATCAGCTTGTATTCAATACATAATCTGGAGTGACAAGTGGGTGACACCGTTGTCACCTGTAAAACAGTATATAGTAGTCCCTGAACGATACTTTACCGTCGTTGTCTATACAGAACTGGGCAGTTTCTTGTGATGAATAGATTTATTATTCTTCTTTCGCCTTCCAGAGGTTATTGTAACTTCCAAATAAATATTAACTACTCCAGATTCAATTGTCACCTAAATGTGGCCTAAGAAAACGGAAACTGGTTCCTGACCAAATGAGCATTATTTTGCAGAAACTTACTATGTGATTACCTATTTAATTTAAAGATTAATGTGGTCATAATCATATTATTCTTGTTAGTAGCGTTATAATATTTATTTCAAACAATTATTTGACGAATATTGTATTTAAGCCATTTTGATTCTGATTTATGATGCTTTACCACAAGTCAGTTAATAATGCCCTAACTATAATAAATTAATGTATCACATAATTTCATTCAGCTAATTATTCTGAGGTTCTGGTTAACTCATATCGTTGTACTGAGTGTATGTATGACTGAGTTTTGATTAGCATCTGATTTAAAGCAGTGTAAGGAGTATAGTCTTCTTCCTGTCACTTTCTTGTCTTACATCTTGCAGACTGTAAACACACTATTTACCTGCTTTCTATAATATTGTTATTAGCATAGAAGTAATTAACTGGAGCCATGTTTTTGTTTAGATAATACACCTCTGTCATTAACTAATAATGTGTAAAGCCCTTCTTCATGTACCTGTATTTCATGACGTTGGGAAGCGATTGGTGTCGAGCGTGTGCCATCCACACGTCATTGCACATACATTTGCATTTTTTTCAGGAGTCGAATGTTGCAGTCTAAATTTCATCTCATGAAGTCGATAACTATTTTTTGATTTGCAGACCACATTATTTTCTTGCGTTATACATCATATGATCGTCGTCCGCAGCTGCCAAGGTTTTCTGATCCCCAATAACGAGTCTGCACTGGACTACAAAGGAGAGAATGATACTAACAGGTAACAAAGCCATCTTTGCCAAGAAAGCGGTTTAATTTCAGCGGGAATTGAAATTCTAATTACATATATTTCCATGTTATACTGCTGGCGTGGTCACTGTGGTCTATCCCACTTCTGAACAATTAGCTAAGAATTAAGTACAAGTATGGCATTTCATCCAATTATATTTCTCGTTTTTTTTTTAAAGGGTTATACGTTGAGTACTGAACCTTAATACAGTTCATAGAGACATACGCAAGAAAGACTCAGTAGTAAAGTTCTTTATTCACTGTGCCATACTGATGGATTTTTGCCTTGGCCTACAGTATATTTAAGACAAAGAAATATCGTTACCACTGACCTGCAGCATCCAGCTGTAGTTAACTGAACATGTTTGTAAAGTTGAAGAAATCTACAGTGTCCTTCAAATTAAAATTTCTTTTTCAGTCACATAGATTTAGATGACTGAATCGTAAAGAGGCGCTCAAGTGTTATCCTAAATTATAACTTAAATGTCTCAAAAACGTGTTGGATACCTGGATTTTTTTCAGTGAATTACAAACGGTCATTTCTGTACTAAGCTTTTAAATAAACTGAGTAGATATTTAAATTACTACCATGTACGTTGACTATTGCAGCCCCCTATAATTTTTAAATGCCCACGGTCAAAGTGGGTAGCACCCATTCATTCAGTTCTTGTGGATCTCGATATAAATTATTTCTTCATGTTCTGTTGACACTGAAAGCTCGATAAGAGACGTTATTTCCAGTCACAAACTTGAGATACATCAATTAATTCCATTACATTTATACATCTAGTTCGGTATTCTGTAGCGATGTTTCATAAAAAGGAGTACTGTGACATGATGAACTGTAACAGGGGTTTATGATGTGACAAAACTCATAATTCTTTGAAAGATAAAAATTTTCTCTGGTTTCATCTCTTTGGCCCTTGTAATCTTGTTTGTACTGCACTGTGTTCTTTAGTGATCCCCAGCTGTAGTTTCATGGGATCAGTGCCATAAGGTCATGTAATCACAGAGTGTGACTTGGCAGGCCAGCCTAATTGTCTGGTGTGCAGTGTGCACCGCAGTGCCACCCCAGACGCCTAATGACACTCGACAATACCGAAATGTCGACTGGCGAACGGCACCCCAGGGATCCTGGCGCGGTCGCCAAATACCATGCGACGCGGGTAGCCGGCTCTGGCGCCTGCCCTCTGCTCGGAGTGGCCCTGCCGTTTCGTGCACAAGTACTGGAAACAGCGCAAACGAACTGCTGTAAAGCAGAAACACAGTGACAAGTCTATGCAGCATAGATGTACTCTGCGGCTGAGTGTCTGTCAATCTATTGTGCAATATTTGGAATACTTTAATATGGTTTTTCATATTCTGCGACTTAAGGTGAAGAGTTCAGGTAGTAACATCATAAGAGTATCAAGAATTATGAGGACTCTCGTTATATCTCAAGATGTATGATATCTTAAATAGTTCACCCAAGTTTGGACAACATGTGTGGACACATGGGAAGACATACATAGAAATTTGTAGAAGTGGTAAAATACAGTGGTCTGTAATCTTCTCCCATGAATTGCTAATGCACTGACAGAAATGGATAGTATTATTCCCTGATGCACCATTCAGATATTTATTACCTATGAATGTGACAGAAGTGTTAAGTTGACTGGAAATAACAGAGTAAATCATTTAAACAAAAGCACCAAGTCTTGGATTTTAGATCCAGTATAAAGAGAATATCTACTTTCAATATGTTTTCAACGAACAGCATACACGTTTCTTTGCTACACACTTATACTGTAGAAGATTCACTCCGAACCTTTCTTCGCATATAATATGGAACAAAAAACATTTCGAATTCAGAATTCAGTAAAGGAAGATACAGAGACAGGCATACACAGTCGATGGTGTAAGTTGCTAATAGTTTCTCACAAGAGAGTTAAGAAGTTCGTGATGAATTGTGTCACTTCTGATCGACTCAAATCTATTACACATTTCGTTACAATACATGTCAACTACATGAAACTCATTTTTTTCAAATTTGAACAATACTCTTTCAATTTTGATCATAATTACGCCATTAATTGCCGGGAATTCTCAGTGCGCTTTCATATACTTATAATGTATTGGCACAGAAGCCATTAGAAATCAGCTACTGTGACGCTTTTTGTTCACGGGATTTACCGACACATATCAGCAGGAATGCCACCAGAACTTTATTAAACAACCACGACATGTAGTAACGTAAGAATATTGCTCGTTTGTTTGGAGCTCCTTACCAGAAAAGTGATGAATTACGATGTAATAGCGTGTTAACGAAGTGATTCATTTGTGTAACTGACTAGAACGTTAATAAAAACTTCTTCGAGGCAGTCACATAATTCGAACGTACGCTGTATTCTAATTAAGACCGCTATTTTCACTCAAGAGTGTCACAATATACTCCAGCGATCGCCACTACGCAAATCACATGACATAGGTCCCTTTATAGTCAACATCGACATTGAAACTCTTCAGGGCACCCGACTCATCTTATCCACTGCCCACGACCAATCTCTACGTCTTGTTCCATTTACAAATGATATACAAAACAGGTCATTAGTGAAGTCAGTACAAGGGACAACTTCTCTTATTTTATCGTCATTATATTTTCTCAAGAAAAGGGTAACATGTTTCTTCAGTGTGCTTGGGACACAATGTGTTTTCAGGTGTGGGCCTGCTAGCAACGTAACACTATGAAGTGTTTCACTGTAAGATGCTCAATATTTACTTCTTGAATCTACATCTTCTTTATCCCCCACTCTCTAAGAAAATACACTAAATGTGCAATGGACATAGTAAATGTAGCCTGTTTGCTGTTTTATATTGTGTCGAACTATGGTTAGCACGGTATACGGATAAGTATTAGTAATCCACTTAAGAGAGTTCAGTTGTCTGCTTGCAAGGCTGCAGGTGGTGTACTAAAATGCAGCCAGCCATGTTACCCCCTATCGCTTAGTGAACTCTGCACACCAAAACACATGCATCACCAAAACCATCACCTCTGACAATATCCTGGGTGTCTTACGTGTTATCAACTCTCACCATATGAAGGCACGTGCAGAATTGTCGAAGACGATCGGTTTCGTAGACCAGACGTTACGATGTGGCGTACTGACTTCCATATCTTTTAACACGGCACACTCACAGGTCAGTGTTATTGCGACACTGTGCCCCATGGTACATTCGGCCGTGACTTCAGTTCTACGAATGACAATGCTCGACCTCAGCGAAAAGCGCAAGCGAAGCCGCTCTTGGAACGAGACGATATTCGGCGAATGGGATTTTCTGCCCATTCCTGGACTTAAATCCAATCGAATATTTGTTAGTTTACATTGCGGAAACTGTTAAATGCTGATTTACCAAGAAGTGAAAGGTACTACAGGCTCTTGTGACATTGTGGCATGTAAAGAAAAACATGAGGTACAGTTCTGAGAATTTGCTTGTGTTCTGCAGTATATGTGAAGTGAATAAAGTGCGTATTTTCGTAAGTTCGTTACTGAAAATATAGTATTTTATTTTCTTCAGATACCGGTAAAATTTTCTCGCAGTTACTTTTGTGGTACCTAATATATCGACTAGATATAACGGAATTACAAATGGTGCCTATTCTGTTTGTCTGATGGAGAAATGTCTGGGAATTGTAGACCATATTGAAAAAGAAATGTTTACTTCTGTTTACAAGTTAATTTCTTTAATCTTTCTGTACTTTCTGTAGCTTATAACACTTTTCAAATAAATCTAACTATCAATGAGAATTGGCTAATAAATAATAGACAGTAAATTATCTGCCATTTAAATTAACGTTATCGCATTTCTCGTGCCTATACATTTCCTGTTGCGTTTTGAAGTGGCGTGCGTATGTTCCTGACGGTTATACGTATTACCTCAAAACAATTTTCAGCCTTTTATTAAAGTTACGTGTACAATTGCCTCAATAACCGAGTGACAAGATGGAATACTGTGAGAGAGTTTCTTGGCTGCTTCACATGCGACAACTTCGATTACAAAACTTGTTTCTTACTGAAACAGAAAATTTTTTCTGTCATTTGAATAATGTTAAGCGCAGCTTCCGATACGCATTCTAAGCTGTCGTTGGTTAGTATGATGTTAGAGATAAGTTAATTTACGAACTCTTTCAAATTCAGGTTCTTCACTTACTGAAAGTGGTACACGGTACGCACCACGTAACATGTGTTCCTGCCTAACTCGTTTTATGCTTTTCTGGGTAAATAATTCAGGGACTGCTCTTCCTCCTGTGACGTCTCAAAACGCCAAATGTGTGTGAATTCGTAAGGAACCAAACTGCTGAGGTAATCGATCCCTAAGTGGAGGACTCGAACCTCCAGCAGGAGGTGCCGCGCGATGTGAGATCTCATGTACGTCGCTTACGCCTATGTCTAAATTTGCATTTACAGGCAGTCTGCGTCACTGTTGCTTTGTGATTGTATTCTAGGTGGTCGAGGAGGAGTGTAGAATTCAACATTTTCTGTCTGACAATTGCCTTGGTGACTGAGACGAAAATACTGTGACGTTGCAATAAGTCGCAGAATTGTCTTAAGACTGGGAGAACCTGAAACTGGATTACTTACTCGAATCACGCTGTGAAGTTTGTCTAGCCCAACTTGAGAAAGCTTTCACAATAAAACACTGTCGAAACCATTTTCATTTAGAAGTTAATTGAGTTTGCTAATTGCTGTTGCTATTGTCAGAACTACTTCCGTTCTCCAGGTACATCTTTTCCCAATTTTCGAATATTCAAAGACCTTAATAACACTCGTGAGTAACTGCACGGAATCGTCTTCTTTGCATTTAACAGTTTTACACACTGGAGTTTTCTGTCCCTTAGGGTTATTAATCTAAAGCACCGGAAATTACCGTATGTCTATTAAATAATCCATTGAATCAGAACTTCAAAGTATCGTTTCCGACTGCATACTTCATTGCTGCTGAAATACTAAGATTTAAAGGAAGACTAACTTTGCTTTATTATAGTTTCTCGTAGTTTATAGAATAAACTCCGCTTCAGCTGCCAATAATTTTCTTAATTTATTCCATGGCCAATCTCGAAGTTCGATGTTTCATCTTCAGGTTCCACCTCATCATTACGAAAATATAAATGTATGGTGGCCGGACCAGTCATAAGCTGTGGATCACACGCACGTCAAACAAACAGATGGAACTGGAATACCAGCAACTACAGAATTCTCCTGGGAGATGAAGCTTTAAGCTTCAAAGCCGGTCGCGGAATAAATTAAGAAAATTACTGTCAGCTGAAGCGTTTCATTATATAAATGTGTCTCGGTTGCAGATGTACACCTTATCAAACATTGTCTCATAGGTTCTAGAAAATGTTTAATTTTTTCTCTGTAAAAGTCGTAGTTTTATAACACCTTCAATAGAGACAACTGTCCCTGCCAATGACTGACTTTAAAGGCTTGTTTGGGAAGAATATACTGCCGGAAATCGTTAATGTGGTGTCGATAGCTACTATCCCACAGCGTAGGTACTAGTTCTTAGGTAGGCACTACGACACAGACACCGACGACAGCACCCTCTAGCCGGCGCTGTGCTGCTCTACGAGCGCCGCTCCGGATTCAGAACATTTGATTCCGAGTAGACAACCAAGAAACATCGTTTCTATTTCATAGTGGGCGAGCCACTACAGATTTTGCCTTTGTAACTTCTAGCCGATGTTATATTTGATTGATCTACAACTTCGCACCTAAGGTCGCAGGTTCGAATCCTGCCTCGGGCATGTATGTGTGTGATGTCCTTAGGTGTTTCTTGACTTCCGCAAGGCGTTCGATACAGTTCCCCACACTCGTTTAACGAACAAAGTAAGAGCGTATGGACTATCAGACCAATTATGTGATTGGATTGAAGAGTTCCTAGATAACAGAACACAGCATGTCATTCTCAATGGAGAGAATTCTTCCGAAGTAAGAGTGATTTCAGGTGTGCCGCAGGGGAGTGTCGTAGGACCGTTGCTATTCACAATATACATAAATCACCTTGTGGATAACATTGGAAGTTCACTGAGGCTGTTTGCGTATGATGCTGTAGTATATCGAGAGGTTGTAATAATGGAAAATTGTACTGAAATGCATGAGGATCTGCAACGAATTGACGCATAGTGCAGGGAATTGCAATTGAATCTCAATGTAGACAAGTGTAATGTGCTGCGAATACATAGAAAGAAAGATCCTTTATCATTTAGCTACAATATAGCAGGTCAGCAACTGGAAGCAGTTAATTCCATAAATTATCTGGGAGTAGGCGTTAGGAGTGATTTAAAGTGGAATGATCATATAAAGTTGATCGTCGGTAAAGCAGATGCCAGACTGAGATTCATTGGAAGAAACCTAAGGAAATGCAATCCGAAGACAAAGGAAGTAGGTTACAGTACACTTGTTCGCCCACTGCTTGAATATTGCTTACCAGTGTGGGATCCGTACCAGATAGGGTTGATAGAGGAGATAGAGAAGATCCAATGGATAGCAGGGCGCTTCGTTACAGGATCATTCAGTAATCGCGAAAGCGTTACGGAGATGATAGCTAAACTCCAGTGGAAGACTCTGCAGGAGAGTTGCTCAGTAGCTCGGTACGGGCTTTTTCTTAAAGTTTCGAGAACATATCGTCACCGAAGAGTCAAGCAGTATATTGATCCCTGCTACGTATGTCTCTCGAAGAGACCATGAGGATAAAATCAGAGAGATTAGAGCCCACAAAGACGCATACCGACAATCTTTCTTTCCACGAACAATACGAGACTGGAATAGAAGGGACAACCGATAAAGGTGCTCAAGGTACCCACCGCCACACACTGTCAGGTGGCTTGCGGAGTATGGATGTACATGTAGGGAATTGTTAGCGTTCGAATTCTCTCAGTTCTGTCTGACATCTTCTCTGCTGACAAGACAGTACCCACCATTTCCATTTATACTGACGGGTTCGCCTCTCGTGACAATTAGCAGTCAACACCACATTACATGAATTGTTCGAATAAATTTGACCTGATAGTATACGCTATGTCATCAAAAGAATCCGGACACATGTCTGAAAATAAAATTACAGGTTTATTGCGCCCTCCATCGGTAATTCTGGAATTCAGTATGTTTTGGTCCACCCTTGTTGACAGCTTCCACTCTCGCAGGCATACGTTCAGCCAGGTGCTGGAAGATTTCTTGCGGAATGGCAGCCCACTGTTCATAGACTGCTGCACTGCGAAGAGCTATCGATGTTGGTCGATGAGGCCTGTCACGAATTCGGCGTTCCCAAACATCCCAAAGGTGTTCTATAGGATGCAGGTCAAGATTCCGTGCAAGCCAGTCGATTACAGTGATGTTATTGTCGTGTAACCACTCCGCCACAGGCCGTGCATTATGAACAGGTGCTCGATCGTGTTGAAAGATGTAATCGCCATCCCCGAATTGTTTTTCAACAGTGGGAAGCAAGAAGGTGCTTAAAACATCAATGCAGGCCTCTGCTGTGATAGTGTCACGCAAAATAACAAGGGGTGCAAGCCTCTCCATGAGAAACACGAACACACTATAAGACTACCGTCTCCGAATTTTACTGTTGGCACTACACTCGCTGGTATAAGACGCTCACCGGGCAAACGCCATACCCACACCCTGCCATCGGATCGTCACATTGTGCACCGTGATTCGTCACTCCGCACTACGTTTTCCCACTGTTCAATCGTCCAATGTTTACGCTCCTTACACCAAGCGAGGCGTAGTTTGTCATTTACCGGCGTGATGTGTGGCTTACGAGCTGCCGCTCGACCATAAAAATCCAGATTTTCTTACCTCCTGCCTGACTGTCATAGTAATTTCAGTGGATCCTGATGCAGTTTGGAATTCCTGTGTGCTCGCCTGGATAGATGTCTGCCTATGACACAACTGTCGGCGGTCTCTGTCATTCGGCAGACGAGGTCGGCCCGTACGCTTTTGTGCTGTACGTGTCCCTTCACGTTTCCACTTCACTATCACATTGGAAACAGTGGACCTAGGGATGTTAAGGAGTGTGGAAATATCGCGTACAGACTTAACGACATAAGTGGTACAAAAAAAAAAATGGTTCAAATGGCTCTGAGCACTATGGGACTTAACTTCTAAGGTCATCAGTCCCCTAGAACTTAAGAATTACTTAAACCTAACTAACCTAACTAACACACATACATGCCCGAGGCAGGATTCGAACCTGCGACCGTAGCGGTCACGCGGTTCCAGACTGTAGCACCTAGAACCGCACGGCCACCTCGGCCGGCCAAATGGTACCCAGTCACCACGTTCGAAGTGCGTGAGTTCCGCGGAGCGCCCCACTCAGCTCTCTCGTGATGTCTAATGACTACTGAGGTCGCTTGTACGCAGTACCTGGCAGTAGGTGGCAGCACAATGCTGGCAGCACAATGCACCTAATATGAAGAATGTATTTGTCGGAGTGTCCCGATGTCACATACAGTCTTATAGACTGGCGTTACTGTGATAGTATACAAACCACCAACAAAGTGAAAAGTGGCTGAAATCACACGAAAGGTTTAATACCATTGGAAGATGGGAAAGTCCCGGTCTTTGCGTGGAACAGGTGACTGTTAACACTGACGTATTTAATTGACACATTATGTGCTAACTGATCGAATACGCAAACACGCGATATACATGTAGTACAGCTGTCGCCCTGATTTCGATCACCAAACACGAGAAACAGCGGAAATGAGCTGCGCCTAGCCGTTACGACACGTCCGACAATCATCGGAACGTCCGCAGGGCGCGACCGTAGCCGTGACGCATGACGACCTTAATTGCAGATGTTGTTGTCCTGCACACTGGGCTAAATGAACAATGCAATGGGCGCAGAGTTATGTGCGGCACAGGGGCCTTAATTAACTTTTGATTTGTTAGAGCGCCGCTGGCCGCAGCGAGCACTCTACCGGTACAAGTGCATCGCGAAGCGTTCCGGATAAATGTCCCCCATTAGCGGACGCGTTTGCAGTGGTAACCAACGAATTTGTGCGGTGTTGCGGCCGTAACCAGTTCCGGAAGCAACGTTGCGTCTGTCAAAACACTGTGCGCGCGTTACATGCACAACATCGGACAGCAAAGCTTCAAAAATGTTTCGAATAAGGCACAACAAGAAGCTGCTACTCCACTCGCGTCTGACAAGGAACCCATTGAGTGCGATAACGTAGGTCAATCTTTAGTAAGGCTCAATAACAATAATTTAATGTGTGTGAAATCTCATGGTACTTGACTGCTAAGGTCATCAGTCCCTAAGCTTACACACTACTTAACCTAAATTATCCTAGGGATAAACGCACACCCATGCCCGAGGGGGGACTGGAACCTCCACCGGGACCAGCCGTTAGTAAGGCTCACTTGGAAGTTCCGTGTTAACAGGTATGACAGGAAAAACATTAGCTGCTAATGACTCACCGTATGCATCAGAAGAGCGACAGAAAATAGTGTGCGGAAGGTGCACAGATCAAACTTCTATGGTATCGTATGTACTAAACTTCTCGAAATGGGAACCATAGACATTCAAGGAAAGCTGTAATGGTACTTGAATTACGTAACCATTAAGGCACCTCACCTCAACCTCTCGATACCAGCAATATTCTACTGTTTCTGTAAAGTAGTTAACATATTAATGACACAACATTCAGACTTGATTTCATTAATGTTTGTATTGCAATGATATTATTTTTATGTGTATTCCTTGTTTTGTCACTATGATCTTTGTCGTACTTGTAACTCTGATTTTTGGGCGCGTAAGCGGTTATTCGAGAGTCAAGTTTTGGTCGTCATGAAAAGGCGCAAATTGTAGTCAGTTTATAAAATGTGAACTTTAACACTGAGGAAGATGTTTTCAAGTATGTTTTATATTGTGCAGTGATGTTTTGTAACTTACGTGGTATTGCAACAAAAGTAATAAAAAAGAAGTGTAACTTAAATTCGGATTGCTGATTACTTTTTTACATCACCATTGTGCTAACTTGCAAAAGTTTAATCTTCAAGAATGGTTTATGGAACACATCTATAAAACTTCTGAATGTCGCAGAATAACACCTAGGCCTCTTTGCATCCGAGCTTGGAATCATCACCACCTAGATTTTCGACGATTGAGCCAGCGTGGGAAACACGAAAAGATGAGTGCCTAGTTTATCCTTTAGTTCATGAAATGACTTTATAAACTGTGCTCTAATGACACCTGCCACATAATATAAATTTGTTGTTGCCCGAAAATGCAATATTTAGCTGCGTGAGCAACACTACAATCATAATTAACGTTTGACCTTTGTTGTGGTAGGGTTGTTAGAATGTTCACAACAAACCATTAACTTTCACCATGTACACAGAATGCAAAATGGCGCGCTACAGTGATCGCAAAGGTTCGCACCATCAAGATCGAAGGTGACTTCTTTCGGAGTTAATGACTGTGCAGGATGTTCAGCAAGGTATGCACTCTTAATGGATGTATGTAGAATCATACTGGTGTAACAGGTTAAGACAACTGATGGAATGAGATGGCATGCAACCGAATGTGAGACAGGCTGTCACGGAGCTTATCGTCAAACTGGCTATCCTCTAAGGCATAGCGGCAAATAGTGAGATAATACGTAAAGACAGAAAAAAAGAAACAAACATCCAGAGGCTGGATTTGTCCAGTGGTTCCAGGTGGTATTAACTGCAACGTCACACGCTTTTCAGGAGGGATAGTTTGCTCTAAAGAAGTATGCTGTCTATATGCATATCAGGAATTAACCGAAAGCAAGTTATTTTGATCAGCTGTTGGCCAAAAGCACTCTTGCTAGCTTTGTCGTAAATATTCCCTGCTGCCCTTGCTCCATCATGTATACGAAGAAGAATCGTACGGGTCAGAGCACCTACAACATCATGCAGCACTTTAAATAACTTTCCAGCCAATTTACGATACAGATTAACAGTTGGCATAATTGTATGCGAATGCGATAAGGCATTGATGTTTGTTGATCCTGATATAACGCCCTTGGCACCTCCAATTTCTAGGGTTCATATGCATTACCTCATCTAGTCCCGATTGGTTGGAGTTGAAAGCAAATTCCATAGGGTGAGTGGTGGGACAAGTTTCTTTAGCTCGTCTAAAAAGTTTCGGGCCGATTCCCCAGTTTCTTGTGGATTGCCAAGTTGACGCGCTGTTTGAAATTTCGTTATTTTACGTCTACATCTACACAGATACTCGGCAAGCCGCCGCGCGGTGCTTGGCGGAGGGTACCCTGTACCACTACTTGTCATTTCCTTTCCTGTTTCACTCGCAAACAGAGCGAGGGGAAAACAATTGTCTATATGCCTTAGTATGAACCCTAATTTCTGGTACGTCACCTTCGTTGTCCTTACACGCAATGTATTTTGGGGGCAAGTAGAATCGTTGAGCAGTCAGCATCAAATTCGATGTCTTCCCTCAACCCGACTGCCTTTTTATTTTTTTTTTTTTTTAGGGTCATCAGTCTTCTGAATGGTTTGATGCCACCCGCCCCGAATTCCTTCCCCTGCGCCAAACTCTTGGTCTCCGAGTAGCAATTGCAACCTACGTCCTCAATTATTTGCTGCATGTATTCCAATCTCTATCTTCCTCTACAATTTTTGCCCTCTACAGCTCCCTGTAGTTCCATGGAAGTTATTCCCTGATGTCTTAACGGATGTCCTATAATCCTGTACCTGCTCATTGTCAGTGTTCCCCACATATTCCTTTCCTCTCTAATTCTGCGCAGAACACCTTCATTCTTTACCTTACCAGTCCACCTAACTTTCAACATTCGTTAGTAGCACAACATCTCGAATGCTTCGATTCTCTTCTGTTCCGGTTTTTTCACAGTCCATGGTTCACTACCATACAAAGCTGCGCTCCAGAGTTGTATTCTCAGAAATTTCTTCTTCAAATTAAGGCCTATGTGTGATACTAGTAGACTTATCTTGGACAGGAAATCCCTTTTCATCAGGACTCGTATGCTTTTGATATCCTCCTTGTTCTATCCACACTGGTTATTTTGCTGCTTAGGTAGGAGAATTCCTTAACTACTCCTGCTTCGTGATCATCAATCCTGATGTTAAGTTTCTCGCTGTTGTCATTTGTGCTACTTCTCATTACTTTCGTCTTTCTTAGATGCACTCTCAATCCATATTCTGTTCCCATTAGACTGTTCATTCCATTCATCAGATCATGTAATTCTTCTTCTTCACTTTCACTCAAGATAGAAACGTCATCAGTGAATCGTATCATTGATATTCTTTCACCTTGAATTTTAATTCAACCCATGAACCTTTCTTTTGTTTCGATAATTGCTTCTTCGTTTTACAGGTTGAACAGTAAAGGCAAGAGACTACATTCCTGTCTTACACCCTTTTTAATACGAGCATTTCGTTCTTGGTCATCCACTCTCATTATTCCCTCTTGGTTCTTGTACATATTGTATATTACCTGACTCTCCCTATAGCTTAACACTATTTTTCTCAGAATTTCAAACATTTTCCATCATTTTACATTTTCGAAGATTTGTTCCAGATCAACAAGTCCTATGTACGTGTCTCGATTTTTCCCTGATCTTGCTTCTATTATCAACCGCAGGGTCATAATTGCTTCTCTGGTGCCTTTACATTTCCTGGAGCCAAACACAGCCTCAGCTTTCATTTCCGTTCTTCTATATATTATTCTTGTCAGCAATTCTGTGCATGAGTCGTTAAGCTGATTATGCGGTAATTTTCGCACTGCTCTTGCAGTCATCAGAGTTCTGTGGCTGATATTTTTCCGAAAGTCAGACTTGATGTTGCCAGAATCATACATTCTACACGAAGACATGATCAGTCATTTTGTTGCCACTTCCTCTAACGATTTTAGAAATTCTGATGGAATTTTATCGATCCCTTCTGCCTCATTTCATCTTAAGTCCTCCTACGCTCTCTTAAATTCTGGTTCTGAGACTGGATCCCCTGTCTCTTATAAATCGACTCATGTTTCTTCTTCTATGACATCAGACAAATCATGGAAGGTACCATAACGGCTGTGCGATACGTGAGTGCCATCCTCCGACCGATAGTTCAACCATATCGGCAGCATATTGGCGATGCATTCGTCTTCATGGACGACAATTCGTGCGCCCATCGTGCACATCGTTTGAATGACTTCCTGCAGGAGAACGACATCGCTCGACTAGAGTGACTAGCATGTTTTCCAAACCTTAACCCTACCGAACATGCCTGGATGGATTCAAAAGGGCTGTATATGGACGACGTGACCCACCAACCACCTTGAGGGATCTACGCTGAATCGCCATTGAGGAGTGGGACAATCTGGACAACAGCGCCTTGATGAACTTGTGAATAGGATGCCAGTGACTAATACAGGCTAGCATCAATGCAAGAGGACGTGCTGCTGGGTATTAGAGGTACCGTGTATGGTGGTATAACATGCAATGTGTAGTTTTCCTGAGCAATGAAAAGGGTGGAAATGATGTTTATGTTGACCTGTATTCCAATTTTGTGTACAGGAACGGAACTCTCGGAACGGAGGTGATACAAACTTTTTTGATGTGTGTGTGTACAAATAAAAAGAATTTATGAATCTGCCACTCTTCAGTATTATGTCTGTTCATAAGACATCTAGCACTGGCCGCTATGAAACTCTGTAAATGTTATTCAACTAGCAATCACACAATAGGGGGTGAGTGCATGAATGAGCGAACTTAAAGTATACCAGCCGCTGGAGCTCCGGAGAGAGGTGCTTGCATCTTATTGGCAGCGGCGTAGTCGTTCGTGGCAGCGAGCTCGTCCAGCGGTGGCGGCTGTAGGAAACACGGCTGCGTAACTGGCGGCACGCTTGTTAGAATGTGGAACTAACCAGTAGAGACCAACACCACACCTCTAACTTTCTTGGACGTAGTGCAGTGTCCTCTCCCCCTACAGTTTTTTGCCCTCTACAGATCTCTTAAATATAGTGCAATTTAATCCTTGGTGTTCATGTGTTTGTCCTATCACCCTATGACCTATAAACATAATTATAATGCCACAAGGGAAAAAATCTCAACTAGAAACAACATCATCAGGAAACTAATCAGCGGATCCTGGGGTGCAAATCCAAAAGTCCTGAGAGCTTCAGCCCTTGCGCTCAGTGTGTCAGCCGCAGAATACGCCGCTCCAGTATGGTCAGCATCAACACACGCGAGAAAAGTTGATGTCGCGGTGAATGAAATGGCACGGATTGTTACCGAATGCTTGAGGCCAACCCCAGTGCACAAGATGTACTTAATCATGGGGATCGCACCGCCCAACATACGACGTGGTATCGCTGCCGAAGCCGAAAAAACCAAGCAAGAAAAGGACATGCGTCACCCTTTATATGGACACCAGCCTGCTGACCGACGGCTTTGTTCAAGGAGGAGTTTCCTGTCACGTACCCGAGCCCTGGAAGGGTCGGCTGCAGAGAATCGTTTGAAAAGGTGGGAAATCGACCTGAGAAACCCCCATAAAGATGTAAAAGAAGAACTGGCGCCTGGTGGAGACCTACCATACACAGTCTGGAGAACCCTAGACCGTATGAGGGTAGAAGTGCCAAAGTGCAAGACAAACCTGCAGCAATGGTGTTTCCTAAAAGAGAATGAGAACACTCTCTGTCTGTGTGGCTCTGTTCAGGATCCTCAACACCTGATTATCTGTCCATATTTAGACCAGCCCTGCACAATGAATGACTTATGGGAGGCAAATGACAAGGCCATATTGGCTGCTGATTTTTGGAAGTCTGAAGTCTAGTTCCGGACACAGAAAGTAAGTAAGTATCACCCTATCCCTTTTTCAGGTCATTGTTTTCCACGTTTTCGTCTCCTCGTCAATTCTGCAGACAACCTCGTCATTTCTCATTTTGGCAGTTCATCTTATTTTGTACATCATCAAAAATTGTTCAAATGGGAGCACTACGGGACATAACTTCCAAGGTCATCAGTCCCCTAGAACTTAGAACTATTTATTTATTTTTATTTATTTATTTATTGTTCCGTGGGACCACATTTAGGAGAAGTCTCCATGGTCATGGAACGAGTCAATACATGAAATTATAACACGATTGTAGAAACAGATAAAATGAAACAAGTCGTTAGTTTAAATAAAGAAAATCAAGAATGTAACACTGGAATTTGCTTAATTTTTTATCTCTTCCAGGAGCTCCTCGACAGAATAGAAGGAGTGAGCCATGAGGAAACTCTTCAGTTTAGACTTAAAAGTGTTTGGGCTACTGCTAAGATTTTTGAGTTCTTGTGGTAGCTTATTGAAAATGGATGCAGCAGAATACTGCACTCCTTTCTGCACAAGAGTCAAGGAAGTGCATTCCACATGCAGATTTGATTTCTGCCTAGTATTAACTGAGTGAAAGCTGCTAACTCTTGGGAATAAGCTAATATTGCTAACAACAAACGACATTAAAGAAAATACATACTGTGAGGGCAATGTCAAAATTCCCAGACTATTGAATAGGGGTCGACAAGAGGTTTTCGAACTTACACCATACATAGCTCGAACAGCCCGTTTTTGAGCCAAAAATACCCTTTTTGAATCAGAAGAATTACCCCAAAAAATAATACCATATGACATAAGCGTATGAAAATATGCGAAGTATACTACTTTTCGTGTTGAAATGTCACTTATTTCAGATACTGTTCTAATGGTAAATAAAGCGGCATTTAGTTTCTGAACAAGATCCTGAACATGGGCTTTCCACAACAGCTTACTATCTATCCGTACGCCTAGGAACTTGAACTGTTCCGTCTCGCTTATAACATGCCCATTCTGTCTGATTAAAATGTCAGTTCTTGTTGAATTGTGGGTTAGAAACTGTAAAAACTGAGTCTTACTGTGATTTAGCATCAAATTATTTTCCACAAGCCACGAACTTACTTCATGAACTACATTATTTGATAATGTTTCAATATTACACACAAGATCCTTCACTACCAAGGTGGTGTCATCAGCAAACAGAAATATTTTTGAATCACCTGTAATACTAGAAGGCATATCATTTACATAAATAAGGAACAGCAGTGGCCCCAGCACCGACCCTTGGGGAACGCCCCATTTAACAGTGCCCCATTGGGACTGAACATCATTACCACTCTCAATATTGCGGAGGATTACCTTCTGCTTTCTGTTCTTAAAGTAGGAGGCGAACCAATTGTAAGCTACTCCCCTTACTCCATAATGTTCCAACTTCTGCAGTAATATTTTGTGGTCAACACAGTCAAAAGCCTTCGTTAAATCAAAGAAAACACCTAACGTTCTCAACCTTTTATTTAATCCGTCCAAAACCTCACAGAGAAAAGAGAATATAGCATTTTCAGTTGTTAAGCCATTTCTAAAACCAAACTGTACATTTGACAGCAAATTATGTGAATTTAAATGCTGCAGTAACCTTGTATATACAAGCCTCTCGATAACTTTAGCAAACACCGATGGCATAGAAATAGGTCTATAATTGTCAACATTATCCCTGTCTCCCTTTTTATAAAGTGGCTTCACTACCGAGTACTTTAATCGGTCAGGAAACCGACCACTGCTAAAGGAAAAGTTACAGATATGGCTAAGTACTGAGCTAATATACGTGGAACAATACTTCAGTATTCTGCTAGATACCCCGTCATATCCATTAGAGTTCTTGGTCTTTAGTGATTTAATTATTAACTCAATCTCCCTCTTGTCAGTATCATGGAGGAGCATTTCAGGTAACAGTCTCGGAACACTTTTTTCTAAGAGCGCTATATGATTCCCTGTTGGGACTAGGTTTCTATTTAGTTCACCTGCTATATTCAGAAAGTGGTTATTAAGTACTGTACATATTTGCGACTTATCAGTAACACGGACATCCCCACTACGCACTGATTCTATATCCTCGACCTGTCTCTGCAGACCAGCCACTTCCTTTACGACTGACCATATGGTTTTAATTTTATCCTGAGACTTAGCTATTCTATCTGCATACCACATACTTTTTGCCTTCCTAATAACTTTTTTAAGCACCTTACAATACTGTTTGTAATGGGCTGCTGCATTTAGATTTTGACTGTTTCTAACGTTTTGATATAATTGCCACTTTGTTCTACAAGATATTCTTATCCCTTTAGTCAGCCACCCAGGCTGCCTGTTTGTGCTAGTACCCTGTTTTAAACGTTCTAACGGAAAGCAACTTTCAAAGAGCACGAGAAAAGTCTTGAGGAAAGCATTATATTTATCGTCTACTGTATCAGCACTATAAACATCTTGCCAATCTTGTTCCTTGATAAGGTTTACAAAAGTCTGTACAGCAACTGGATCAGCTTTCCTAAAAAGTTGGTAACTATATTTAACATGTGTTGAAGCACAAAAATCTTTTAGACTTAAAATTTGTGCATCATGATCTGAAAGGCCATTCACTTTTTTGCTAACAGAATGCCCTTCTAATAATGACGAATGAACAAAAATATTGTCTATGGTTGTTCTACTGTTCCCTTGCACTCTCGTTGGAAAGAATACGGTTTGCATAAGATTATATGAATTAAGGAGGTCTACCAGCATCCTTTTCCTTGCACAATCACTTATACAATTAATATTGAAGTCACCACATATAACTAACTTTTTGTATTTCCTACAAAGTGAACCAAGAACCTCCTCTAGCTTTAGCAAAAATGTTGTGAAATCGGAGTCTGGGGATCTATAAATAACAACAGTAAGAAGTTTAGCTCCACTAAATTTAACCACACCTGCACAACATTCAAACACCTTTTCAGTGCAGTACTTTGAAACATCAATTGACTCAAATGGGATACCGTTTTTCACATACATGGCTACTCCCCCACACCGCAAAGAGCTCCTAGAAAAGCTGCCAGCCAACCTGTACCCTGGTAAAGGAAGCCTCTGAATTATCTCCTTATTTAAGAAGTGTTCAGATATACCAATAATAACTAACCTACAGACATCACACACATCCATGCCCGAGGCAGGATTCGAACCTGCGAACGTAGCAGTCGCGCGGTTCCAGACTGTAGCGCCTAGAACCGCTCGGCCACCCCGGTCGGCTTGTACATCATCCAATATGACCACATCTCAGAACTTCGATTCTCTTCACTTCCGGTTT
This sequence comes from Schistocerca americana, assembly GCF_021461395.2. Taxonomy (NCBI): domain Eukaryota; kingdom Metazoa; phylum Arthropoda; class Insecta; order Orthoptera; family Acrididae; genus Schistocerca; species Schistocerca americana. The sequence continues at coordinate 222,498,811 of NC_060120.1, read as the reverse complement.
TATCACAGTCTGTGATTGGCTTCTGGACAATGATGTGCTCCAAATGTATTTTCTCACTGCTGCCAGGGTAGTAGTGGTCCTTCACATCGTCTTCTGTGGGACCATTGTTTAGATAAAAGTTCATCACTAATCTCATTTCTACTACTCATCACTACTTTAATCTTAACTTTTTTCTGAGTCCATGCTCCGAGCTTATTATACCACTCATTCCATCAACAAGTCCTTTAATTCCTCCTCAGAGTCACTGAGGGAGTGTCAACGGTGAATCGTAGCATTTGCGACCTTTATGAATACCCTACCCTAACCGAGTAAGTTATCAGTTCATCTGACAATGGAGATCACAATCGGGTTCGAAACAAAGTAATTGAGCTGATAGCAAGCCAGTGCAAAACTGTTCCTTAAGTAAAGTTAGTTAGCTACACGCTCCATGGATCATTTTGCATGATACATCACGCTGATGTGGAATGAGCCATTTTACATTCACACCGAAAATTAGTTTTTACATATTGTTACATTTTGAACATTTGTGACGATTTTTCTCTTGTTTCGAAAAGGAAAAAAGAATATTTACCCTCCACCTTTAACATATTACAGTAGTAGACATTCTTCTGCGGAATAGAAAGAGCTGTTATGCAGAAAATTTCTCATTTTGTATTTAAATGTTACTTTCTGTCTGTCAGACATTTCATGCCACTGGATAAATGCTAAGAAAGAAAATTGTTGCAGCATTAGACATCCCTGTTTTTGCTAAAAAAAATGGTTCAAATGGCTTTGAGCACTATGGGACTTAACATCTGAGGTCACCAGTACCCTAGACTTAGAACTACTTAAACCTAACTAACCTAAGGACATCACACACATCCATGCCCGAGGCAGGATTCGAACCTGCGACCGTAGCGGTCGCGCGGTTCCAGACTGAAGCGCCTAGAACAGCTCGGCCCCTGCGGCCGGCTGTTTTTGCTAAAGACAACCGTAATGTGGAATTATGAATATAACGTTTCCTTGTGGTATTGTAATTATGTACATAATTGTTGCTGTAGTGGATTATTTACAACATGGGGACTACATATAGTGAGAACCAGTAGTCAGAATGCCCAGTTCCTTAAGCAGATGTCTACAAGATAACCGTGGGTGAGCACTATTGTTAACCTTACAACATGTTTTTACGGAATGCAGAATTTCTTTCACAAAGATAAGTTACCGCAGAGCATTACTGAATAAAAATATGCAAAACATATCATTTACTGATCAATCTCGCCTCAAGATTTACAAAGATGCTAAGTGTAAATGTGACTGACCTAAGGTGTTTTAGTTCAAAAAGTGCTTTTTCCAGTTTAAACTCTCATCAATATGGACACCAAGAACGTTGTAGTTTCCACCATACTCATTATTTCCTCGACATGTGTTACACTTATCATTGGACTAGTACCCCTCCATACGGAGAACTGAATATATTATGTCTTTTTTAAAAGTGATGGAGAGACGAAGAGTAGAAAACCAGTCAAAAAAACTTTTAAGAACTTTATTTGCCATTTCTTCTGTTTTTGTATGCATGTTTAGACTGGGTGCAATACTAGTATCATCTGCAGAAAGGACTAATTCTACTTGTTGTATATTTGACAGAAGATCGTTTACAAATATAAGTAATGAAACGTCCCCTTAGAAAAATTATTGAATTACTGTGCTGATAAATCTCTTACATTATTTGATTTTCAAACAGCTGAGCAAAACTGAATGTACTCTGACATTTCGCTCTTTACCTATTCTGATCAACACTAAACTGACACACAATATTTTTTAGCGCAACGCAGTCTCACTTTCAATAACCCCTACAAAAGAATGGCCCTGACTAACATTAACCTAATCCTTTCACAAATCACTTACCTCGAAAAAATCTTCGTTACTCGAACTACTGCAATACAGCGAGCCCCACTACTGCCAGCTACATAAAAGATTCAAACTACTGAAGGCACTAACTACTGATAGGCATAGTTAGCAAATGAAAGATTTTGATAGAGAGCAAACAATGTATTTACCTTAATAGTGTTCAAAAGTCATAATATATATAGCAGTTCATGACATCCATTCTTACAAATGTACTGTTTCTGATGGATACACGTCCAGATCATCCGCTCTCAAAAATCCGTCATCTCACTTCCCCACATCCACCACTGCTGGCAGCTCACCTCCAACTGCGCAAAGCTACGCGCTGTTAACAGCCAACTGCCCAACGCTACAATGACGAGTATTACAACAATGCCAACCAGCCACAGACTGCACAGAGCACAGCCAGTGATTTTCATACAGAGCGCTACGTGGCCGTGGCGTTACCTATATAAGAACCTAAACAGCCTACTTGCAGTAACAATAGTGGACTTAAGATTGACCCTCAGGGAACACCATGTCTCCCCAGTCAGAATTACATCCCCGGACTATATTGGTTAAGTTACTAAGTACTACTCTCAGGATATTACTTACTCTAAAATTATAATTACTCTGCAATTCACAATTGAGTGGCTGGCCAATGGTTCATCTAATCTCTTTCAAGATATTTCTCTACCATTTCACCACTCGTTTTCAGGGCGCGGGGAAAACGAACACCTCAGTCTCTCTGTGTGAGCTCTTGTTTCTCTTATTTTATTATGATGATCAATCCTCCCTATGGGTGTCAACAAGATATTTTCACACACTGAGGAGAAAGTTGGTGATTGAACTTTCATGAGAAGATCCTGCCGCAACGAAAACAACCTCACTCCCCTATTTTGCAATATTACGAAACGAGCTGGCTTTATTTGACACTTTCTATGTCCTCTGTCCATCCTGTCTGATGCGGATCCCACACCACATACCAACACTCCAGAAGAGGTCTGTTTAGCAGATATCTTTCATTTTCACAATGTTCTGTCATTGAATCGTAAATTTAGGTTTGCTTTACCCAGAACGTTATCTTGGGCCCCGTTAAAACATAAGTTAGTCATAACTGTAATCGCTAAGTGTTTGACTGAATCTGAAGCTTTCAAATTTGTGTGATTTATCGTGCAACTGAAAGTTAGCAGATTCATTTTGGTATTCATGTGGAAGACTGCAAACTTTTCATTACTTAGTGTTAATTGCTACTTCTCGCACTATACAGATATCTTTTCTATTTTTCTTTTTTTTTTTTTGCAATTAATTTTGATAAGCCGTGACTTCATAATACGGTAAATGACGGAACCATCTGCAAACAATTTTGAGTGCTACCCAGTACAAACATGTTCTGGGAAACTCAGGAATACAGAAATACAAGTCGCTGAGGAATGAAATAAATAGCAAGCGCGGGGAAGCTAAGACGAAATGGCTGCAGGAAAACATGAAGGCATCGAAAATGAAATGATTGTCGGAAGGACAGGCTCGGCATACTGGAAAGTCAAAACGTCTTTCGGTGACATCAAAAGCAAAGGGTGATAACATTAAGAGTGCTACGGAAATTCCACTGTTAAATGCAGAGGAGAGAGCGAATAGGCGGAAAGAATACACTGAAAGCCTCTATGAGGGTGAAGATTTGACTGATGTGATAGAAGAATAAAGAGGAGTCGAATTAGGAGAGATAGGGGATCCAGTATTAGAATCAGAATTTAAAAGAGCTTTTGAGGACTTAAGATCAAATAAGGCAGAAGGCATAGATAACATTCCATCAGAACTTCTAAAATCATTGGGGGAAGTGGCAAGAAAACGACTATTCACGTCTGTGTGTAAAATGTATAACCCTGGCAACATACCATCTGACTTTCTGAAAAGCATCATCCACACAATTCCGAAGACGGCAAGACTTGATAAGTTGCGAGAATTATCGCACAATCAGCTTAACAGCTAATGCATCGACGACGCTTACAAGAATAATATACAGATGAATCGAAAAGAAAACAGAGGATGCGCTAGATGATGATCATTTTGGCTTTAGGAAAGGTAAAGGCACGAGAGAGGCAATTCTGATGTTGCGGGTAATAATGGAAGCAAAACTAAAGAAAAAACAAGGCACGTTCATAGGATCTGTCGACCTGGAAAAAGCGTTCGACAATGTAACATGGTGCAAGATGTTCTAAATTCCGAAAAAGTAAGGGTAAGCCGTAGAGAGATTGGTTATATATAATATGTACAACAGTCAACAGGGAATAATAAGAGTGGACGATCAAGAACGAAGTGCTCGTAGTCAAAAGGGTGTAAGAGAACGATATAGCCTTTCGCCTCTACTTTTCAATCTATACATCGAGGTAGCAATGATGGAAATAAAAGAAAGGTTCAGGAGTGGAATTAAAATTCAAGGTAAAACGATATCAATGATACGATTCGCTCATGACATTGCTATCTTGAATGAAAGTGAAGAAGAATTACATGATCTGCTGGACGGAATGAACAGTCTAATGAGTACAGGGTATGGATTGAGAGTAAATCGAAGAAGGACGAAGGTAATGAGAAATAGTAGAAATGAGAACAGCGAGAAACTTAATCGGGATTGATTGTCACGAAGTAGAGGAAGTTAAGGAATTTTGCTACCTAAGCAGTAAAATAACCAATGACGGACGGAGCAAGGAGGACATTAAAAGCTGACTAGAAATGGCAAAATGGGCATTCCTGGCCAACAGGTCCACTAATGTCAAATATCGGTCTTAATTTGAGGGAGAAATTTCGGAGAATGTACGTCTCGAGTGCAGCATTGCATGGGAGTGAAACATGGACTGTGGGAAAACCGGAGCAGAAGGTAATCGAAGCATTCGAGATGTAGGGTGCTACTGACGAATGTTGAAAATTGGACTGATAAGGTAAGGAATGAGGAGGTTCTGTGCAGAATCGGAGACGAAAGGATTGTGTGGAAAACACTTATAAGGAGAAGGGACAGGACGATGGGACATCTGTTAAGACATGAGGGAATGACTTCCATGGTACTAGAAGGAGCTATAGAAAGCAAGAACTGTAGAGGAAGACAGAAATTAGAATACATCCAGCAACTAGTAGCAGACGTAGGTTGCAAGTGCTACTCTGAGAGGAGAGGAATTCGTGGCGGGCCGCATGAATGTTGCTTTCATTCCATGACTTTCCGTTAATAACTACGAAATGCGACCCTTCTGAGAGGAAACCGCGACTCCAGTCACACAACTGAGATGATAGTCCATAGGCAGCAATTTGATTTGAAGTAGCTTGTGAGGTGTGGTGTCAAAAGCCTTCTGGAATTCTGAAAATATGAAATCTGTTTGACATCCCGTGTCAAAAGCACTCACTACTTCGTGAGGATAAAGAGCAAGCAGTGTTTCACAAGAACGGTATTTCCTGAATCCGTGTTGGCTGTTTGTCAATAAATCGTTTTCTCCGAGAACACAGTATGTGTTCTAAAATCATACTGCAAATCGACGTGAGCGATATGGGTCTGTAACGGAGCCTGATAACTCCTGTTTCTTTTCTTGAGTACTGGTGTGACTTGTGCTGGTTTCCAGTCTTTAGGTATGGATCTTCCAACGAACGATCCGTTGTACATGATTGCTAAATACGGAGCTATTGTATCAGCATACTCTGAAAGGAATCTGACTCGTATACAGTCAGAACCGGCAGCCTTTCCTTCATTAAGCGATTTAAGCTGCTTTGCTACACAGAGGATATTTACTTCTAAGTTACTCGTGTTGGCGGTCGTTCTTGATTCGAATTCTTGAATATTTACTTCTCCTTCGGGGAAGGAACATCTGAAAACAGTATGTAGTTACTCTGATTTAGTGGCACTGTTATCAGTGACATCACCATTGTATTTGATCAGTGAAGGTACTGACTGTGTCTTTTCGCTGGTGCGCTTTACATACGAGTAGAATCTCTTTCAATTTTCTGACAGGTTTCAGTGTTAACCCGGTGCTGGCCATGGGACTGCAGCACCTCCACAAGACACGCACGTGTGTGTGTAGATACTATTTTTGTTTCATCTTAACACTGTAATTACTGTTCAGTAAACGTTTATTTACAGAGTTTGTTGACTTCAGCACAGAAACAAACCTAAGAAGATTGAGTGAAAGTGAGGACATTAGTCTCCAATGTTGCTTAAGGGTTCAGATCAAAATGTTTGTTAACATCAACACAAGTCCTTTGTGGCTAAACAATGTTGAGAGAGCAGCGCGAGCCGGGAGTCTGTGCATAGAGTGCTTCACTAATACTCTACTAAATGAAAACCATAGGCCATGCGCTACAGTAATTTCTTCATATATCGCAAAGCCTGACGAAAACGAGTTCCACTGACTTCTCTCACAAAATTGTTCCTAATACGCGTCTGTATACAACCCACAAACTAGAAAGATAAACTTGTCTATGCTGTCCTCTCACGTAATCTTCACTCAGCCATCTCCTAGCATAAACCATAATCTCCCAGGACGAAGCGTGAACTCCACTACCTCCCAGGACAAAGTCTCCACTCAAGATTTACAATTTGCGAGCAAACTGGACAATTGATGTAGATGATGCCTAAGGTGAACAGCCATAAAATACACGTTAATTTGATATAACGTATATATATTAATTAATATCTCATATATAGTCAAGTTACTCGTTTTCAACGCGGCTAAGTTAGTCTTTCCACGTGTAATAAATTAAACTGCAAGTAATTACAACTTACTACAAATGTACAATGTTAGCTGTCACTGATCAGTTATCATATCTTTACCATTTCCTTCAATAGAGCTATAGCTTGACATGTACGTAAGCATTCTGTGCACGTTTTACTTTGCGCAACGAATATGGTATAAATGCAATAAGGATCCTAATTTTGCATGCCATGATTTCATTCCATATGTTATTCAATACGCCTGATTGGAATTTTCCCACACTGGATTCGCATCCGAGAGGATGACCGTTCAGTCCCGCGTCCGGCCATCCAGATTTAGGCTTCCCGTGATTTCCCTAAATCGCTTCAGGCAAATGCCCGGATGGTTCCTTTGAAAGGCCACGGCCGACCTCCATCCCCATCCTTCCCAAATGTGATGACACCGATGAGGAATTTCCATCTAGCTGTTTGTAGCGTGGAATCTTAATTCTGCCACGCTCGCGAGGATTTTCCTCCTTATGGTGGCCACAACGACTTACCTACCTGCACCGTTCGCTGCTAATCCTTTCTGCCAGAGCTCTGTATAATAAGCAGAGCTTAGCCGTCCGCCTCTGGACTTCCTTGCTTCCAGTCATATACGCACTGGAAACTTTCCGTAAGCCTTTCCAATATGGATGCTACCTCCCTTACCACGTTAAGCTCTTTCTAGCTGCACCGAGCTCTCGCAGAAAACTAGCTCAGATAAAATCTCTTCCTTAGCTGGAATTTCACAGATCTCTCAGGTCCAACGGATGCTTTAAATCAAACACTTAACTGAAACACCATTCACATTAATCAAAATATCCACGGGCATGCTGCCGGTCTATAGTGTCCAACGGGCACAATATTTCGGCGATCAAACATGTCGCCATCATCAGGTGAACTGACGGACAGAGCTCCTGTGAACGTGCCGGCACGGAGATCCGTGCGCTATGGCTGCTCAGAGGGAACTGGGTTCGGTCGCGGCGGCGGCCGATTTAAATACCCTCCGCCCGCGGCGCGCTCTCTCCGCCGTCCGCGCCCAGCGCCACGGTCGTGCGGTGGAACAGATTGCAACGGCATCTGAGATGACGTTGGTGCGATGGCTCTGTCCGCCGTGGTCGTCACAACTATACGTCTGCTCGATTTACTCTTGATTAACCCGATCGCTGGTTCCCAAGCCTTGCTAAGATTATAGCCACAGTCACGGTTTATGAGGTCGTCATTGGTGCGAATTTCGATGGCCTCTCTAACAACGCTGTCCCAGTATCTCGACGTCTGTACCAGAATCCTCGTGCGGTCATACTCCATGGCGTGATTTTCTGACAAACAATGTTCAGCGACCGCCGACTTGCTCGGATACATCAGTCGAGTGTGCCTCTGGTGTTTGTAACCTCCCCCTCACTTACCGTCCTTAATGACAGTGAAAAATGAAACCGCGTGTACCTAATGGGAGTTTTGGAAAAGCAATCGTCACCGAAGTTAACCTGTCGGTAAAGAGGGAGGAAAGGGTTACATCTAAATGAAAGGAAATGTGTTAATGAAACTGGTGGAAATTAATTTTGAAAAGGGGTAAAGTTAATAAAGAAGGTAAATGTGCAGCCGTTACGTTAACAATTAAGTAGCGGTAGTTAGGTATTTGAGATTTGGGGGAAATCACGGTCGCCAGTCCTAAGGACAATTACTATAGTAACTGAAAAAGAAAGGTTATTACACATATAATTAACACTAGAAGCGTGGCAACTGAAGGTTGACACGTGTAGTGTGAAAACTGAAAGTTTGTCAGAAGTAATAAATTTCGCTACACCCTGACTTAATTTAGCAAAGGAATTAATAAAACCGGAAAATCGAAAGTTAATTTAGTGACTGAAGTTAATAGTGAGCTTTCTTTCTGAAGCACATCGAAATTCAGTAAAATACAGTTAGTCTTGGACTACCTCAACAATCGTTTCAAAAGCTACTTGAATCTACGCAATTTAGAAATAAGAGATTTAACTTTGATCTTGAATTAAATGATTCTGAACAATTAACAATAGTAAAATGTAGTACGTACCAAGCTGAGCTGCAGTCACAGGTAAGCTAAAATACGGTAACAAAGCTCGCACTCTTAATTCGTGCTTGTGTAATCTGAATATTGTAGCCAGCTCTGAGACTTTAACTGAACTTTAAAATTAAAGCAGTGAAAACGAGTTAGCTATATTACTTTAATGCTGGCGTTTGAATTTCAACGACACTCGGGTTCATTTCGGAAAAGGAAGGGACTCTGCTTGGTGATGCAATTGGGACAATGAGCAACAAACGTTCATGCTAAGTTGCTGTAATTATAGTTACGAAAATGGAACAAGATTAAAAGCTGAGGTCTGCCATACAGCTCTAAAACTTTACGTGCGTCCAGTCTTCCTTGTCGGTTGATTGAAGGTTTGAAGCCGTCGGTCGAGGAGGTGGCGACAGTCACTCATTGTCGGCCGTCGCTGTTGCAGAAGCTGGATGTTGGCGCGCCTTCTTCTCGACACGGTCACCAGACGAAACGGGCTCTTGATGTGCGCTAGTTAATGTTTCCCGTCCGCGACACCATGTCAGAAACTATCATCGCAAGTCGAGCGCAATTACATGCTGCCAAACCCCGAAAGCGCGGCAACTCGCGGGAGCGTCACACAACACACCTGCTCCACTCGCTACTCCCGCCACACCCTCACTGTTCTGCCCGCGCTTCACGCGGCAGAGTTAACACTACCAAAGATCCTACACACTTTGAGTCTTCACACGACCTATCGATGTAATCGTTCGATAGCAGTTTTCCCTAGGCAAGACCCAGCGTAAAAATACAAATAATATTTACGAAACAAACCAATTATACATCGACATAAATGCATAAATATATATACAAACAGTAAAGCAATTACAATATATAAAGAGACAGAAATGTCATATCTTGAGGTAACAAAACAAGGAAAAAAAATAATAGTACAATAGATGGAAATAGGAGGATATGCATTTCCGGCGTTACACGTGCCCCACATTGTCTGAGGATGTTCGTGTAACGTAAACAGACTCAGAAAATGTCCCAAAAAAAGAAACAGCGGAAATGCATATGCTCAAAACATCAACAAAATTTAGCATTCTTCTAATTAACCATAAACCAATTTTTAGACAATAATAATTGAGTGGAGGCACTCCTAATCTTATTCCACTCTGTCATCTTGCACAAAATGAAACAGGTTGACAACATATTAAAATTCATAGAAAACATAGAAAATGGTTTAGCTATTCCAAAATCATTAAAATTCGTAACACTATGAGAAATGGAATACTATTTGCAAAATTAATTAGATTGCATGGTCATAAAAACAGGTAGATCAAAATACGCAAATTAATTATTAATTACATAGAATACACATTTTATATAACCTTTTCATAATTATTATCTCGTCATGAGATTCCACTTAACGCTAAACAAGAAAATAATATTCAGTAGATCGAAAAAAACATAAATATTGACAGCAGAATTCTTTCAGCTGTCCAGGAAGAAAAACAATTCCGCCTTCCGTACTCGCAAGTACAAAGAATGCCGACAGCGGCCCAAGAGCCAACAGCGGCACAAGAGCCGACAGCGGCTCGCCTCGCCAGTATTGTTGCGCCCGCGTGTGCGGCACGCTTGATCTCACTCGCCCTTGTGACGGCGTTTCCAGAACGTCCGTTCCACTGAATTCTTTCGGAAAAACTCACTCCCGAGTAATCTCAAGGAGTCCATTAACACTATCACAGTGGATAACTCAACACTGTCCATCATCACACGCATGTACTAGCCTGAAACTTAAAACAGCGTCTAAGTACATCGGCAATGACTAGTAAATCACATCTTTATGGAATCTTACACCTATTTACAAAATCATATTTACATTCCTTAATCTACTGTGACTCATCTGAAAACTTAACTAGCAGCTTGGATTTTTCAGTTGATTAGATCATGATTAAATTGATTAAAATTAAATTGATTAATCAAAATTAATTACTTATTAATTACAACTTCTTTAATGACCTTGGTCATTCAAAAGCATGGCAATCTAGCAAACCTTAAATCTTACACTCTATATTTACATATTGTACAAATTACCCATTGTGTGGTATTAATCGATCCTAGGTTGGTACAATTTCAAATCTACTATATTTCGTATACCTAATAGCTTTCCAAAGCTTGGATACTCTAAGCAATAAGCATTTGTGTGAGGTATACCAATGACTTTATATGGTCCATTATAAACAAACTTAAATTTAGAGATTTCATTGTCTATCTCGCTCGATTTCTCATGAGCTTTTACAAGTACTAAGTCTCCGATTGCAAACTTAGCAAAACGCGCTTTAGCGTCATGACGACGTATGCGAGCATCGGCTTTAAGCTTCATTACTTCTCGCAAACGATCTTTTTTCACACCAATACTAATGTCAATCCGTGGAGGGAATTTGATTATCTCTTCCACTAAACTTTTACTTCTGTCATCCAACAGGATTTCCTCTGGAGAAAATCCCGTCGATTCATGTCTCAAGGTGTTCATAATTCTCTCAAATACTGCTACATATTTGCCCCATGCCCTATGGTTGTGATGGCAATAGGTACGGCACAGTCGGCTTAGCTCGCGCATATACCTCTCAGCGGGATTCCCAGCCGGACAATAAGCAGAAATATGGATCACCTCGACCCCATTACTTTCCATGCCTTCATTCCACAACTTAGAAGTAAATTGTGCCCCATTGTCTGATAGAATCGCCTTGGGCTTACCAATATGAACAAAATAATCGTTCACCAGCTTGCTATAGACCGCTTTGGCTGTAGCTTTCCTAATCGGGTATAGTTTGATGAACTTGGAAAAAGCTTCTAGCACTACTAAAATGTAGGCAAAGTTTCCTGATGACTTGGGCAAAGGTCCGTACAAGTCCACGCACAGTAACCTAAAGGTGTCGTTAGGCCTTATACTTTGCATAGGACCACGACTCGTACAGTTAGTAACCTTCACCTTCTGACATAAATCGCAAGTTTTCACTCTGTCAGTAACTCGTTTTAACATGTTGTTGAAATGCACTACTTCACTCAGCTTTTCCGTACATTTCTTTGGTCCACAGTGACCATACGCCAAATGGTAGTAGTCTATTATTTCCGTGACGTATTTGCTGGGCCAGCATACCCGCCAAATATTACTATCTTCACCCTTACGTATGTACAAGATATGATCGTATATCTTGTAATACTTCCTTAATTTCTCTCCTTCTGGACTCTTTTCATCATATCGGGTTTTCACCATATTTAAACAACCATCCTCGTTCTGATGACGACGTAGATTCTTACAAATGTTCATTATTAATTTACGTCCCTCAACTTCTTTAAAATAGTACAATTTGACCACTCCATCTGCCTCATCTTTCAATAGACCTTGATTAGACTCGGGCAACCGCGACAGCGCATCCGCTACGCAATTGTCGGTCCCTTTTACGTAACAGATGTCATAGTTAAATTGCTGTAAATACAGCGACCACCTAGTCAGTCTTTCGTGAAGTAGTTTACAATCCTTCAGATAAGTGAGCGCCTTATGGTCCGTATGAATAATCACCTTACGGTCCCATAGGTAACCCTTGAACTCCTTGAATCCCCACACGATAGCGAGACACTCTTTCTCAGAAATCGTGTAGTTTCGCTCACTTTTTGATAAAGTTCGACTCGCGAACGCTATCGTCCGGTGTTCCTTATCCTCCCCTTTACCAACTTCTTGGAACAGTTCTACCCCCACCCCGTAATTCGACGAATCCGTTCCCAGATGGAAGGGTAGCGATAAATCAGGATGAAATAGTATGTTAGATCTTAACACCTCGTCTTTTAATCTCTCGAAAGCGGTCTGACACCCGTCAGTCCACACAAACGGAACATTTTTGCGTAAGAGGTTATTCAAATTTTCATCATTAAACACTTGTCCTTTTACAAATTTACGGTAAAATCCTGTGAGCCCTAGAAAACTTTTTAACTGTTTCCTAGACTTGGGTGGAGGACAATTCCTTATTGCCTCTAGTTTCTCTGGGTCTTTCGTAATACCAGCAGTGGTAATTACATGCCCTAAAAATTTCAGTTCCTGCTTCACAAATTCGCATTTCTTTAGCTTTAGAGTCATTCCGCCACGGCGCAATGCTCTAAAAACTTCATCTAACAGGTCACAATGGTCATGCCAAGTGGCATTGGCCAACAATAGGTCGTCAACATATACAGTTAATCTTGAACTCAAAGCCGGTCCTAGCACTTTATCTAGGGCCCTGATGAATACGGACACAGATATATTAAGTCCAAACGGCAGTACTCTATACTGATAACACCTGCCCGCAAACAAGAAGGCGGTGTATGGCCTAGATTCTTCTTCGAGTTCTATTTGCCAGTAACTGGCTGTCAGATCGAGGCTAGTCATGAACTTAACGTCATGAAAACGTTGCAAAATCTCCTCCATACTCTCTGGTCTGTCTGTTTCACGTTGAACGACCCTATTCAACGTGCGTGCGTCAATCACGATACGCACACTACCATCCCGTTTTGCTACAATGACCAAACCGTTATTGTATGGACTTGTACTTCTTTCAATCACTCCCCATTCGATCATCTTATCTATCTCCCGTGGCACTGCTTCCTTTTTGGACAGCGGTATAGCATACGGTCTCACGAAGAATGGTTCGTGCGGAATTACATGCAACTTGCATTTATATCCTTCCACAAGACCCGGTTTGTCTGAAAACACACTCTTATTCCTCATCATCACTTCATACAGGCCTCGTCTTTGTTCGTGTGTTACGTTTGACATACCGTCTACAATACTTTCCAATTCAGTTTCTACACTATTGTCAATGCCGAGATTCCTCACATTACAGTAGTTCAAATTCATACCTACATCAATACCATTCGGCCAGTTAACAATGTGTATAGGCTGGTATTGCCTATGCACACCGTCTCCTGCCTCGTCAAAGCTAACTACTATCGTTTTATCTAGTGACATACATGTCAAAGTTTTGCTTTCGCAGTTAATCACTGCACGGTACTTTAATAGCCAATCTAACCCGATAATTACTTCTGTAGTTAAGTCTGGCACGACGACAAACTCTTGTTCAAATCGTGCCCCACATATCTCGAAGTGGACAAAAATCTGTTTTGTGACCGGTTTACTGGCCTTCCCAGTAGCACCGATAATTTTCACTCCTTTTACTGGCATAACTACGATGCCAGGTCTCTCTTTCAGTAACTCAAATATTTTCCCAGATACAGCACTCAATTCTGCACCGGTGTCAATCAACACGTTTAGTTGTAGGTCGTGCATATTAACAGACACTACTATCTGTCTACACTTGTCCTCGACTGTTTCATTATTTTCCCACAGTAAATCCTCGTCTATATCCAGGTCATTCCAGAAAAAACCATCCGGCTTTGATCCTAAATTCGGCTTATCTGGCGGCTTTTTCAGCCTCTGTTCACATACAGTTTTAATTTCAACACGTTTGTCCTGAGGCTTAGTCTGTAGCTTCGCCTCCAATACCGAAACCTTTTCCTGTAACTCGTCAACTAGTGAGTGTTGCTTTGCTATCGATTCACTAATTGTCACCTTCGTTGATTCCTCTTTGGTCAGATTGATCTCATCTGCCAATCTACCTGGAGAAATGTGCCCAGTAGTATCTGCAATTACTTCCTCTGGATCTGCGCAACCCACACTGCTATCGTCTGACTGTATAATGTCAACTCTAACCTCATACACGCTGTAATCTATGTGCTTTTCTACCAATCGTGTCCGGCTATCACTAAAATTTTCGTAATCTTTCTCCTTAATACTCTCGCAATGTTTAAACTGGAGGTTTGCGTCGGATGGGTCGGCTACTTCTACCACTACAACTTTCGGTAAAGTCTGCCGGTTAGGGCCAGAACTTTCCGTTACTACTTCAACATTCAATTCCTGCGGGACGAAACACGACGCATCTTGCTCGTGCTCCCCTTTAACATCAACTATTTCTGGTAAAGTCTGCCGGTTAGGGCCAGAACTTTCCATCACTTCACAAATACTATCTTCCTGTGGGACGAGACGCGGCAAATCCTGCCCGCGCTCCCTATAAACACTCCTCCCGTACAGGCCCCTATAATCTCTTAGTTCGTCGTATAAGCGACCGAACTGCCTTAACCAGACCTCATCCCGCTCTGCATCCCCTCGCTCGATGACGGACGTTTTATCCGACATCTGATCTTCTCTCAACAATTGCGAACCATTCTTAAACTCAATCTCCAGTTCCGCTGTGGGTATTACAGCTGCCACTTTATAATCGATTTCCGGAACACTACTTAAATTGTTCTCACTGACAGTGAATGTACTACCTACTGCCGTGTATACTGCTGATCTACTACTTGTGGGCGCACTCCTTTCTCTTAACACTGGCACACTCTCCCGCCGTTGATTATTCCATACGGAATTTTCATAACGGCGACACCTGGGTTTTCTCTTGTTATTGGGCCGCCAAAATTTCTCCACGCCCGGTCGGCCCCTCACCGGCGCGGCTAATGGTTTCCCTGTCTCGTCCCAGCAGATACGCTCCCCGGATGCTGCTGAGGCGGCTGATCACACCCTCTGGCGTTATTACTATTCTGTGAAGCCCGTATCACGTTAGTATGATACTGGTTTCTGTCATTCCTGTTATTATTTGCATTGTACCGATTGTTATTACGGTCCGAACCATTATTGTTATTGCTGCGGTATGCATTATTCCCATGGTTATCGTTGTTATGGTTGGGGTGGTACCCGTTGTTGTTACCACGGCCTCTACCACTGTCGCGATTATTGCGCCAATTGTCCTCGTCCTCAACTCTTTCCAGGAAATCATTGATTGTCCTGTAATTGCTTCCTACGTAGCGTTTTGTATCATCTGGAAGCTTTTTGTAGAGTTCCCAGACTATTTCGGATTCCGTGCGGCGATCACGCAAATATTCCAACTTGCGGATCCAGCCCTCACAAAACTCCCTCATCGAGCCGCGCGAATTCGCATCGAAAGGCCTCGATACGACAAATTCGCGCCAGACACTTTGCTGTTTTTGCTCTGACCAGTATTCAGCCAGAAACAATTTTTTAAACTCGTCAAAAGTCAGGTTCGTAATGTTGAGGTTTAAGCCCCAACGCTTGGCATCACCAGCCAGCACATCAATAACCGCATTAATTTTTCTCTCATTAGTCCATGATATGGGTAAAACCCTTTCACAATTTTTAATGAAATCCGTCGCGTGTATACCGCCTTTTTTCAAGTGGTCGAACCGCTCCTCTTTCGTCAACCATTCCGAACTATGTGCACAGATTGGCACATAGCTCTGTTTTTCGTCAAGTTTCTTTTCTAATTCCGACACTCTCGCAATTACTTGGCAAGTGGTTGTCGCAAGCGTTTCCACTTCCCTCTTTTCCTCTTCGCAGGTATTAGCCTGCTCCCTCACTTTAGTGTCTACTTCGGACACTAAAGCCTTTAAAGTTTCCACCTTCTGTTGATCCTCTTTTTTCACTAATTGAATTTGTTCCGTCACCTTATTCTCGATGATCGGAGCAAGTGCTTCTCCTACACTTTTCTCGATTCTGCTAATTTCGGAATCAAAACGAGTATTTATGCTCGCAATTTCCGCCTGAACGCCTATCATTTCCTGTTTAAGATTACCGATTTCGGTATTAATTACAACAATATCTTCTTTGATTTTATCAACTTTTGTATCAACAACTCCAACATTGTGGTTAACAACATTAATAGCTTTGTTCTGATTGTCTAGCTTTCGTTCAATTTTTTCAGACTGAGCTTCTTGCTTGGCAGACAGAGCTATAATTTCTGCCGATTGACTCTTGATTTCATTAATCAAAGCATTCAATAAATCAGTTAAATTCCCAGAGACTACCGGTTTTACCTCCGTAGCTGGTTCCTCTATATATGTTCCCCCGTATTCATCATCAAGGGGTACAGATTTGATTTTCGCTTCCGATTCCGAAACATTTTCTAAAGTTTGGAATTCCATTTCTGCTCTTTGTTGCGTTTCGGCGGTCGCGTCTTTCATGCTAGCCGCCTGCCCCTGAACAATGGGAACCGCCGTGCGCGTTTCCCACTGTTCGACCGATTGTTCCGTATCCAAGTCTACCAAATTTTGGTAATTGTAGCCTTCACTCATTTTAATAATTTTCAATATAAATGACAAATCTCAAATGTAATTAGGATTACTCCCACTACTTATTCTCGCTGACGTAACGGCCTGTACGTAACCAGTACTTTGTTACGAGATTTGCACAATGCCAAATTCGTGTCCAGAACAACCTCAAAACCGAAGATTGTCCTGTCACCAGGTCGCCACGTGTAACCTCCCCCTCACTTACCGTCCGTAATGACAGTGAAAAATGAAACCGCGTGTACCTAATGGGAGTTTTGGAAAAGCAATCGTCACCGAAGTTAACCTGTCGGTAAAGAGGGAGGAAAGGGTTACATCTAAATGAAAGGAAATGTGTTAATGAAACTGGTGGAAATTAATTTTGAAAAGGGGTAAAGTTAATAAAGAAGGTAAATGTGCAGCCGTTACGTTAACAATTAAGTAGCGGTAGTTAGGTATTTGAGATTTGGGGGAAATCACGGTCGCCAGTCCTAAGGACAATTACTATAGTAACTGAAAAAGAAAGGTTATTACACATATAATTAACACTAGAAGCGTGGCAACTGAAGGTTGACACGTGTAGTGTGAAAACTGAAAGTTTGTCAGAAGTAATAAATTTCGCTACACCCTGACTTAATTTAGCAAAGGAATTAATAAAACCGGAAAATCGAAAGTTAATTTAGTGACTGAAGTTAATAGTGAGCTTTCTTTCTGAAGCACATCGAAATTCAGTAAAATACAGTTAGTCTTGGACTACCTCAACAATCGTTTCAAAAGCTACTTGAATCTACGCAATTTAGAAATAAGAGATTTAACTTTGATCTTGAATTAAATGATTCTGAACAATTAACAATAGTAAAATGTAGTACGTACCAAGCTGAGCTGCAGTCACAGGTAAGCTAAAATACGGTAACAAAGCTCGCACTCTTAATTCGTGCTTGTGTAATCTGAATATTGTAGCCAGCTCTGAGACTTTAACTGAACTTTGAAATTAAAGCAGTGAAAACGAGTTAGCTATATTGCTTTAATGCTGGCGTTTGAATTCAACGACACTCGGGTTCATTTCGGAAAAGGAAGGGACTCTGCTTGGTGATGCAATTGGGACAATGAGCAACAAACGTTCATGCTAAGTTGCTGTAATTATAGTTACGAAAATGGAACAAGATTAAAAGCTGAGGTCTGCCATACAGCTCTAAAACTTTACGTGCGTCCAGTCTTCCTTGTCGGTTGATTGAAGGTTTGAAGCCGTCGGTCGAGGAGGTGGCGACAGTCACTCATTGTCGGCCGTCGCTGTTGCAGAAGCTGGATGTTGGCGCGCCTTCTTCTCGACACGGTCACCAGACGAAACGGGCTCTTGATGTGCGCTAGTTAATGTTTCCCGTCCGCGACACCATGTCAGAAACTATCATCGCAAGTCGAGCGCAATTACATGCTGCCAAACCCCGAAAGCGCGGCAACTCGCGGGAGCGTCACACAACACACCTGCTCCACTCGCTACTCCCGCCACACCCTCACTGTTCTGCCCGCGCTTCACGCGGCGGAGTTAACACTACCAAAGATCCTACACACTTTGAGTCTTCACACGACCTATCGATGTAATCGTTCGATAGCAGTTTTCCCTAGGCAAGACCCAGCGTAAAAATACAAATAATATTTACGAAACAAACCAATTATACATCGACATAAATGCATAAATATATATACAAACAGTAAAGCAATTACAATATATAAAGAGACAGAAATGTCATATCTTGAGGTAACAAAACAAGGAAAAAAAATAATAGTACAATAGATGGAAATAGGAGGATATGCATTTCCGGCGTTACATGTTCACGGCATCGATCCTCGACGGTACGCATCGTCTGACCAATATACGACTTGCCACATTGACCGGCAGCATACCCGTGGATAATTTGATTATCAAATACGCCGGGAGAAACTCAAGAATCACACCATTCACATTATTTATGTTATATACAAGGTGACCCATTTTTCTTGACCACCCTAAATAACTATTTGCCCAGATGAAAATTTCAAAATGTTTCAAGCAAATGTTCTTTAGCCGTTAGGGGGACATCTCTCAGCATGATTGCCTTCGTTGTAGCTTTTGTTTTTTACAAAAATATGAACAGCGGTATGAATTTTTAAATGGCACCTTGTAAACTTTATTCAGCAATTCATTTCCTCTCCTAAAGACTTATTCAAAAATGTATCACAGTGTACCACTCGCTGAAACACAAGGTTATTAATTACATAACACAACATACGCCCCCCCCCCCCCCCCATGAAGCATGGGCCTTGCCGTTGGTGGGGAGACTTGCGTGTCTCACCGATACAGATAGCCTTACCGTAGGTGCAACCACAACGGAGGGGTATCTGTTGAGAGGCCAGACAAACGTGTGGTTCCTGAAGAAGGGCAGCAGCCTTTTCAGTAGTTGCAGGGGCACCAGTCTGTATGATTGACTGATCTCACCTTGTAACACTAACCAAAACGGATTTTGCTGTGTTGGTACATCTACTACATCTACATTTATACTCCGCAAAGCCACCCAACGGTGTGTGGCGGAGGGCACTTTACGTGCCACTGTCATTACCTCCCTTCCACTCGCGTATGGTTCGTGGGAAGAACGACTGCCGGAAAGCCTCCGTGCGCGCTCTAATCTCTCTAATTTTACATTCGTGATCTCCTCGGGAGGTATAAGTAGGGGGACGCAACATATTCGATATCTCATCCAGAAACGCACCCTCTTGAAACCTGGACAGCAAGCTACACCGCGATGCAGAGCGCCTCTCTTGCAGAGTCTACGACTTGAGTTTGAGAAACATCTCCGTAACGCTATCACGCTTACCAAATAACCCTGTGACAAAACGCGCCGCTCTTCTTTGGATCTTCTCTATCTCCTTCGTCAACCCGACCTGGTACGGATCCCACACTGATGAGCAATACTCAAGTATAGGCCGAACGAGCCACCTCCTTTGTTGACGGACTACATTTTCTAAGGACTCTCCCAATGAATCTCAACCTGGCACCCGCCTTACCAACAATTAATTTTATATGATCATTCCACTTCAAATCGTTCCGTACGCATACTCCCAGATATTTTACAGAATTAACTGCTACCAGTGTTTGTTCCGCTATCATATAATCATACATTAAAGGATCCTTCTTTCTATGTATTCGCAATACATTACATTTGTCTATGTTAAGGGTCAATTGCCACTCCCTGCACCAAGTGCCTATCCGCTGCAGATCTTTCTGCATTTCGCTGCAGTTTTCTAATGCTGTAACTTCTCTGTATACTACAGCATCATCCGCGAAAAGCCGCATGGAACTTCCGACACTATCTACTAGGTTATTTATATATATATTGTGAAAAGCAATGGTCCCATAACACTCCCCTGTGGTACGGCTGAGGTTACTTTAACGTCTGTACACATCACTCCATTGAGAACAACAGGCTGCGTTCTGTTTGTTAAAACTCTTCAATCCAGCCACGCAGCTGGTTTGATATTCCGTAGGCACTTACTTTGTTTATCAGACGACAGTGTGGAACCGTATCGAACGCCTTCCGGTATTGCGAACGGCTGAAAGCAAGGGAAAACTACAGCCGTAGATTTTCCAGAAGGCATGCAGCTTTACTGTATGGTTAAATGATGATGGCGTCCTCTTAGGTACAATATTCCGGAGGCAAAATAGTCCCCTTATCGGATCTCCGGGCGGGGACTACTCAGGAGGACGTCGGTATCAGGAGAAAGAAAACTTTCGTTCTACGGATCGTAGCGTAAAATGTCAGATCCCTTATTCGGGCAGGCAGATTAGAAAATTTAAAGCGGGAAATGGATAGGTTTAAGTTAGATACAGTGGGAATTAGTGAAGTTCGGTGGCTGGAGGAACAAGACATCTGGTCAGGTGAATACAGGGTTGTAAATACAAAATCAAATAGGGGTAATAATGAATAGGTAAGCTACTACAAACAATAGTGAACGAGTTATTGTGGCCAAGATTGACATGAAGCCCACATCTACCTCAGTAGTACAAGTTTATATGCCAACTAGCTGCGCAGATGACGTAGGGATTGATGAAATATATGATGAGATAAAAGAAATTATTCAGAAAGTAAAGGGAGACGGAAATTTAATAGTCATGGGTGACTGGTATTCGAAGTAGGAAAAGGAAGAGAAGGAAACGTAGTAGGTGAATACGGAATTGGGGTAAGAAATGAAAGAGGAAGCCGCCAGGTAGAATTTTGCACAGAGCATAACTTAATCCTAGATAGCACTTGATTCAAGAATCATGAAAGAAGATTGTACACATGGAAGAGGCCTGGAGATATTGGAAACTTTCAGATATTGGAAACGTTCAGATAGATTTTATAATGGCAAGGCAGAGATTTTTAGAGAGTTTTAGGGTGAGCGTTAGGGAACGATTCACAGGAATGGGGGAAAGAAATACAGTAGAAGAAGAATGGGTAGCTTTGAGGGATGAAATAGTGTAGACAGCAGAGGACCAAGTAGGTGAAAAGACGAGGGCTTGTAGAAATGCTTGGGTAACAGCATATGTATTGAATTTATATTGAATATATATATTGAATTTTTTATATATATATATTATATATTGAATTATATATTGAATATATATATATATATATATATTGAATTTAATTGATGAAAGGGAAAAATATAAAAATGCAGTGAATGAAGTAGGCAAAAAGGAATAAAAACGTCTCAAAAATGAGATCGACAGGAAGTGCAAAGTGGCTAAGCAAGGATGGTTTGAGGACAAATGCAAGGATTTGGAGGCCAATCTAACTAGGAGTAAGATAGATACTGCCTCCAGGAAAATTAAAGAGACCTTTGGAGAAAATAGAACCACATGTATGAACATCAAGAGCTCATACAGAATCCCAGTTCTAAGCAAAGAAGGGAAAGTAGAAAGGTGGAAGGAGTTTATGGAGGGTCTATACAAGGGCGAAATGCTTGAGGACAAAAGTATCGAAATGGATGAGGATGTAGATGAAGATGAAATGGGAGATATGATACTGGACAACATTCCATTAGAGATACTGACAGCCTTGGGAAAGCCATCCCTGACAAAATGGTTCAAAGGGCTCTGAGCACTATGGGACTTAACATCTGAGGTCATCAGTCCCCTAAAACTTAGAAATACTTAAACCTAACTAACCTAAGGACATCACACACATCCATACCCGAGGTAGGATTCAAATCTGCGACCGTAGCGGTCGCGCGGTTCCAGACTGAAGCGCCTAGAACCGCTCGGCCACACGAGCTGGCGCCCTGACAAAACTCTACCATCTCATGAGCAAGATGTATGAGACAGGCGAAATACCCTCAGACTTCAAGAAGGATGTAATAATTCCAATCCCAAAGAAAGCAGGTATTAACAGATGCGAAAATTACCGAACTATCAGTTTAATAAGTCACGGCTGCAAAATACTAACGCCAATTCTTTACAGACGAAGGGCTAAACTGGTAGAAGCCGACCTCGAGGAAGCTCAGTTTGGATTCAGTAGAAATGTTGGAACACGTGAGGCAATACTGACCCTACGACTTATCTTTAAGACAGATTTAGGAAAGGCAAACCTATGTTTCTAGCAGTTGTAGACTTAGGGAAAGCTTTTAACAATGTTGACTGAAATACTCTCTTTAAAATTCCGAAGGTGGCAGGGGTAAAATACAGGAAGTCAAAGGCTATTTACAATTTGTACACAAACCAGATGACAATCATAAGTGTCGAGGAGCATGAAAGGGAAGCAGTGGTTGGGAAGGGAGTGAGACAGGGTTGTAGCCTATTCCCAATGTCATTCAGCCTGTATATTGAGGAAGCAGTAAAGGAAACAAAAGAAAAAGTAGGAACTAAAATCCAAGGAGAAGTAATAAAAACTTTGAGGTTCTCCGATGAGAATGAAATTGTGTCAGGGATAGCAGTTGAACGGAATGGACAGTGTCTTGAAAGGAGGCTATAAGATGAACATCAACAAAAGCAAAACTAGCATAATGGAACGTAGTCTAATTAAGTAGGGCAATGCTGAGGGAATTAGATTAGCAAATGAGTCACTTAAAGTAGTGCCGGCCGCGGTGGTCTAGCGGTTCTCGGCGCTCAGTCCGGAGCCGCGCGACTGCTACGGTCGCAGGTTCGAATCCTGCCTCGGGCATGGATGTGTGTGATGTCCTTAGGTTAGTTAGGTTTAAGTAGTTCTAAGTTCAAAGGGATTGATGACCACAGATGTTAAGTCCCATAGTGCTCAGAGCCATTTGAACCATTTGAACTTAAAGTAGTATTTGAGTTTTGGTATTTGGTGAGCAAAATGACTGATGATGGTCGAAGTAGAGAGGATATAAAATGTAGACAGGCAATGGCAAGGAAAGCGTTTCTGAAGAAGAGAAATTTGTTAACATCGAGTATATATTTAAGTGTGAGCAAGTCGTTTCTGAAAGTATTTGTATGGTGTGTAGCCATGTACGGAAGTGAAACGTGGACGATAAATTGTTTAGATCAGAAGAGAATAGAAGCTTTCGAAATGCGGTGTTACAGAAGAATGCTGAAGATCAGATGGGTAGATCACACATCTAATGAAGAGGTATTGAGAGAATTGGGGAGAAGAGAAATTTGTGTCACAACTTGACTAGAAGAAGAGATCGGTTGGTAGGACATGTTCTGAGACATCAAGGGATCACCAATTTAGTATTGGAGGGCAACGTGGAGGGTAGAAATCGTAGAGGGAGACCAGGAGATGAATACACTAATCAGATTCAGAAGGATGTAGGTTGCAGTAGGTACTGGGAGATGAAGAAGCTTGCACAGGATAGAGTAGCATGGAGAGCTGCATCAAACCAGAGTCTGGACTGAAGACCGCAACAACAACAACACAACCTTGACGTTGACGCTCCCGGCGCTTAGTGCACGTACTCGGGGTAATGTAACACATCCACGTGATGACGCTGACAGAGGACAAATGTAAACATAGTAGAATGCACCCGTCATCCCATCAACCATCGTAAGTTGATTTGTTGTGTGTAGAATGTAAGGCATACAGTAAAGACTGTCCTTTCTACAAACTGCATCGACATAACGTTTCTTTTATTGTTGTTGTTGAAGGTGGGCGAAATCCTACACGGGCAGCGAAACTGTACAGAGAGCTTTATCCTGACAGGAACCCTCCTTCCCGGCGGATGTTTTCGCGTCTTGTTGCGACCCTTCAGGAAACGGGAACATTCAACCCACGACAATGCAATCGCCGTAGCACTCGCGCAGATGAAGCTGCAAAAGTTACTGTTCTCGCTTCCGTTGCTATGATTCCACATGTGAGTACACGACAGCTTGAACACAAGACTGGGATTCCTAAAACCAGTGTGCATCGTATACTTACACGTCATCAGTTCCATCATTACCATGTACACCTGATCAAGAATTGCATGGGAATAATTTCCAGAATCGTGTTCAGTTCTGTCAGTGGGAACAGCAGCACGTCCTCGCCAACCCGAGCTTCTTCTCCATTGTTCTATTTACCGATGAATGTTCCTTCTCAAACAAAGGACAGGTAAATACAAGGAACACGCATTATTGGCCCAGCGACAACCTACGTTGTCTTAGACAGGTGGAATGTCAGAGTCAGTGGAGGGTTAACGTTTGGTGTGGGATGCTTGGTACTACAATTATTGGCCCTTATTTCATCAAAGGTAGTCTAAAAGGCACAACGTATGCCAGCTTCCTCAGACAAATTCTTTCTCCTCTTCCGGATGAAGTGCCGCTAAGAATAGGAATGCTTATGTGGTATCCAAACGATGGATGTCCAGCACATAATGCCTTGCGTGCCCGTCGTGTTCTGAACCGAATGTATCCTGCCAGAAGAATCGGTCGAGGAGGAACAGTTACTTGGCCTGCTAGGTCTCCAGATTTAAATCCTCTGGACTTTTCTTCTTTTGAGATGCATTAATGACGTTGTCTATCGCGATATTCCAACAACTCCAGAGGAAATGCGGTAACGAATCGTGCTTGCTTGTAAATCTCTTCAGCAGGCAACACTGGAAGCAATAAATAATTCCTTCATTCAACGAGTGCACCAGTGTATCGGTGTCCAGAGCCAGCACTTTGAGCACGTTTGAATGTTCTACTCCTGGGCAGTGGTACAGGAGAGTCAATTTTGTGTTATGTTTTTACTTGGTTTTCATTTGTTTTCTGAGAACTCCAGCGAGTAGACGAGTTTGTGATCCAGGGCTGAAAGTCAATGTTGTATTACGTAATTAATAACACTGTGTTTCAGTGAATGCTACATTGTGATACATTTCTGAATAGGTCTTTAGGAGAGGAAATGAATAACCGAATAAAAAATACAGTGTGCCATTTAGAAAAGTCATGCCGTTGTTCATATCTTTGTAAGAAACAAAGCTACAATTATGTCAGTCATGCTGATAGGTGTCCCCATGATGGCTTAAGAATCTTTGCTTGAAAAATTTTGTAATTTGCATCTGGACAAACAGTTATTTAGGGTGGTCATGATAAATGGGACACCCTATACATACTACGACTTACTTTTATTTCCACTGTCAAAATCGGCACTGTTTCCATACAATCTGTTACCTGTTTTACCACACACCAGGAAAACCTTTAGAGTGTAGTTTCCTAGATTATAAAACTCAGTAAAGAGATTACCCTTACTATTCACGGTAAGATTGTCATAACCTCAGTAACTGAGGTTACCTTCGATAGACCTGGCAGTACAATTGCAACCTGTGTCCTGTTTTATCGCAGGAACAGCTTTCTTAGTTTCTTCACTTGCATACTCTAGTCCTAGTTTTTCGTACTTTAGCCTTTCTTTTCACCCAGTCATCAATATTTCTTCCACGTTTTCTAGTTTTCTCACAGCTACTGAGGACAATTCGTACTCACCGCCAGCTATTACGTCAACACTGAAACACGTGTCAGCAAACGCGTATGCTACCGGCTACCGCTAGCTGATGTAACGTTATGACGTGTCCGAAAGAACATATACCACGCACCCATAGTTGATTCGGCTATCCCGGCGATGGATCCACCTTCTGCAGTGCGGATGAGCAATTACATCCGTCCTCCTGTGTGAATCTCAGTGTAGCGAGCATGGAGGAAATGGAGAGGGACTGCGCATAGGTGGCGCTCTATGGGAATGTGGATCTGCCGTGAGGGCTGCCAAGGTTGTCCGCACTGTATCCCGGGCACCGCGGTGGTTAACGAATCTGTATTCTATGTGGTATATCCCGGGTTCGAATCCCGGTCTAGTACACATTTTCATTCGTCACTACTGATCCTGCGTCATGTTTCGATGCCACTGACAAGAGGAACCCTATCCTTTATCCCCCTCTCCACGTTCAATTTACATACAAGTTACCGCTTTTCTTAGTTACGGATTACAGATACTCCAAAACCTGTATTTTCTTAAGTGGAACAATAAAAGTGGTTAGTTATTATTCATATGCTGTGGGGTAACAGCAACACACAAATATGTCAATAGATCATTTCCAAGGTTTGCATTCTGGCACTCAAGTCACGAAATGCGGTTTCAGACCAGAAATTATTTACAGAAAATTTCCGGCGCCTAATCGTCTACCGCCGTACACTGGTAACACTTGCAGTACCGCTGAAGACTACCTCGGACGATGCTGAACCGTGGTCCTGTGTTAATCACATGTCGGCGAGCACTGCGAACGGCGTCAAATTCCATGGAGGTTCTAACAACCCTACCACAACAAAGGTCAAAAATTAATAATGATTGTGGTGTTGCTCACGCTGCTAAATACTGCATTTTCGGGCAACAACAAAGTTATTATGTGGCAGGTGTCATTAGAGCACAGTTAATAAAGTCATTTCATGTAATAATGAATGAACTAGGCACTCAGCTATTCGTGTTTCCCACGCCGGTCTCGTTGTGAAATCATGGCTCAATCGTCGAAAATCTAGGTGGTGATGATTCCAAGCTCGGATGCAAAGAGGCCTAGGTTTTATTCTGCTATATTCAAAGGTTTTATAGATGTGTTTCACAAACCATTCTTGAAGATTAAACCTTTGAAAGTTAGCACAATGGTGATGTAAAAAAGTAATCAGCACTCCGAATTTAAGTTACACTTCCTTTTTATTACTTTTGTTGCAATATCACGTAACACACAAAACATCACTTCACAATACAAAACATACTTGAAAACATCTTCCTCACTGTTAAAGTTCACATTTTATAAGCTGACTACAATATGCGTCTTTTCAACATAACGTCCAAGACTTGACTTTTTCAAGGTCCGACTCTCTAACTAACTAATAATCGCTTACGCGCCCAAAAATCAGTGTTACAAGTACGTCAAAGATCATAGTGACAAAAGAAAGAATACACATAAGAGTAATATCATTGCAACATAAACATATGGATGTATCAAAGTACCTCTACATTAATGTAATCAAATCTGCATGTTGTCTCAGAAATATGGTAACCACTTTACAGAAACACAGTGGAATATTGCTGGTATCGAGAGGTTCAGGTGAGGTGCCGTAATGGTTGCGTAATTCAAGTACCATTACAAGGTGCAGTAGCAGCACGGCGAGATTGTAGGGACGAAATACGTTAGAATAAACCACGAAGATGGTTTTCGGTTGGTAGCTGGTTGGTCCGTTGGGTAGACTACTCGATGTGACATATCTTAGCTCCACTCTGCAGCTGATTATGCAGTATTTCCGTAGTTCATTTCACGATCGTTTGTCGTGGTGGCGGTAATGATACACTTATACCGCCTCTAGTGGCAGACTAGCCTAAATTACATTATAGATGACACTGTTCAACGAAAGAAATATTTTACTGTCTTCCTCGTGAATCATATTTTAGTAATTCTGGGCTGAGAGAAACAAACATGACGAACAAAAATGTTGTCAGTTCTGTCTTCTGCGATATGTAAAAGGTGGAATTATTTAAATTTAGCGGATTAAGAGACAACGATATGTTTAATTCCAACAACACTTGAAGCCCATTTGAAATCATTTTAATGACAATTACATCCTAAGAGTTCTAAATTAACGGAACAATAACTGCCAGTAGGTTGGGTCTGAAGAGACTCCTATGGTAGCTTTACAGTATCGATATAGTTGTCTTTTGGCTAGCCTGTTGTGCGTTACGTATCTTCCATATACAAATACCAGCAATATTCCGCAAGCATTGCTTCATTCTAAACGCACTGATACCTTTGTTGCATTACAGAGATATACTGGTGAAATCTTAATGCGTGTTCGTCACTGACCACTCCCCATCTAGATGGAAAAGGTGTAAGTGTGATTGGAGAAAATGGACTTCCGGAGAAATGTTTGCATACGACTCGGTGGTATTTTTGTAGAAGTACTGCCCTTATCTCTTTTGTTGCCTAAAAATTCATGAATGACTCCCTTTAAAACTTTCCGACCTTCCTTTCATTTCTCCTTTAAAACTCGGTGAAACACAGGATGCTTTACAAGTTGTCGAATTCGAGGCCCACCAAAAATCTTGTTAGAGTAAAGAATGTTTGCGGGCCAGTCGGCTTGACTGCAGTGAGGTTTCCTCTCCCTTCTGCACAACATAATTAAAAAGCAGCGGTATTTAGTGTACCCGAAGAGTAAAGCCAAGACATTTAGATCACCACAACTGATTCACTTCTGTTTAGAATATTTGACTGGGTCGAGGAGGACTGCCATGTTGGCATAAATATCCTTCATGAACAGTATGACCAACAGGAGCAGAAGGAAGATGGATGCCCCCGTGAAGTACTACAGCTCTCAGCCTAGTTTCAGAAGGGTCTGTCACCCCTGAAGCCATTGGATCGTCATTTAAATACAAATATTTTATCAAACCATAACACTGAATTCTGCCTGACTGTGTGTTGTTTATCAGCTTTTTTGACAAAACCAGAGTCATGGGATGTAGAAAGCTTGTTGGACTCCTCATTGTTTTCTCCTTAAAGCTCAAAATTTTGGGGTCCAATAAGAACGGGTAAACTGTCAGAATGTGGAATAGGTCAAATAGCAGGTGGCTGATTAAAGCACTGAAATGTTTTTCTTTTCTGCCTTGGTGGTCCTGCCTTTATGGGTGGAGTCAAGTGGAAACAGTTGCTATGTGTATGGTTTGTAGGCTCCCGTCGGACTACAGGCACAGCAAAAGCCAAGTTAGTTTTCTTATGCTTTTAATTTTCAGCCTTTCTCGTAGAATAACTGAACACGAGTTGCAAGATGTTTGTGGAGACCATTACTTAAAAAGAAAATAAATGTGATACGCTGTCTTAAAAAGATGCGTCAGATTGCATTTATAAGATGAAACTGTTATTTCACAACAAAGTTAAAAAAATATATATATTCACTGAATTTAAACATTTTCGTGAGTGTTGATTCAAGAAACTTTATGCTTCAAAAGCACTTGGAAACCAGAACTTATGCACTGATTATAAAATAACAGCATAAAACTCACAGTCATAGGAAGAATAATAATGGTTATAACCTCCAAACAGCTTGAGAATATTGTATTTTGTCGTTTAACGGGTGTGACAACTGCAAAAACAGGATTACCCCCAAACTGAAAATGTATGTGGTGAAAAAATGGTTTGTTGTTGAACATTCAACGTAAGAGTTAATCAGTCATTTTAAGGGGATTTTTGAATTCAGCGGATGGTAATGCATAAGAATAAGCTATGACTGAAGCTGAGACGTGCTCAGTGTAATAAAAACCTGGCAGGAATAGTTCCTTTGCAAGTATCAGACATTTATGAAGTAAAGATTTTCTTTTTAACTGATGTTTTTCCTATCCAGCGCAGTATGACGGTCTGCGTCAGAGTACTCTTTTCCTCCCATTTCATATAGAAATATTTGTTTGGTTAAAAAACACAATTTACTTCCATGATGGAATCAAATATATGCTCTCCCCAGGCTTACGGCCGGCCGGGGTGGCCGAGCGGTTCTAGGCGCTACAGTCTGGAACCGCCCGACCGCTACGGTCGCAGGTTCGAATCCTGCCTCTGGCGTGGATGTGTGTGATGCACATAGGTTAGTTAGGTTGCAGTATTACAAAACTGTAGCGAAATGCAGGAAGATCTGCAGCGGGTAGACACTTGGTGCAGGGAGTGGCAACTGACCCTTAACATAGACAAATGTAATGTATTGCGAATACACAGAAAGAAGGATCCTTTGTTGTATGATTATATGATAGTGGAACAAACACTGGTAGCAGTTACTTCTGTAAAATATCTGGGAGTATGCGTACGGAACGATTTGAAGTGGAATGATCATATACAATTAATTGTTGGTAAGGCGGGTACCAGGTTTTGATTGATTGGGAGAGTCCTTAGAAAATGTAGTCCATCAACAAAGGAGGTGGCTTACAAAACACTCGTTCGACCTATACTTGAGTATTGCTCATCAGTGTGGGATCCGTACCAGATCGGGTTGACGGAGGAGACAGAAAAGATCCAAAGAAGTGCGGCGCGTTTCGCCACAGGGTTATTTGGTAAGCGTGATAGCGTTACGGAGATGTTTAGCAAACTCAAGTGGCAGACGCTGCAAGAGAGGCGCTCTGCATCGCGGTGTAGCTTGCTCGCCAGGTTTCGAGAGGGTGCGTTTCTGGATGAGGTATCGAATATATTGCTTCCCCCTGCTTATACCTCCCGAGGAGATCACGAATGTAAAATTAGAGAGATTAGAGCGCGCACGGAGGCTTTCAGACAGTCGTTCTTTCCGCGAACCATACGCGACTGGAACAGGAAAGGGAGGTAATGACAGTGGCACGTAAAGTGCCCTCCGCCACACACCGTTGGGTGGCTTGCGGAGTATAAATGTAGATGTAGATGTAGATGTAGGTTTAAGCAGTTCTACATTCTAGGGGATTGAAGACCTCAGCAGTAGAGTCCCATAGTGCTCAGAGCCATTTGAACCATTTTGAACCCAGGCTTACGACTGTGTTTAGGATTCTTCCTTTCGCCGTCGTCATTACGAGAAGCCTTAGTGAACAGAGTGCTTGTTTCTTCTTTTATGTGTGTAAGTAGGATCGAGTGCGATGCTTTCGAAGTCACGCGATACTGAATGTATTTCGTTGCATTCCACGTGTTAGAAAAGTTGTGAAAAGTCTGCAGGCACAAAACCAGGCATAATCGTAGAGTGATCCAACCTAAACAATTTATGCCGCTAAAAATTATATGCATTTTTCCGAAAGTATCAGAAACTGACATTAAGTGGCATTTAGATTTCTGAGACGTGCGTGGTTCGTGTGCGTGCCGTTATTGCTTGACATCTTGTCTCAGCGGTACTCCCGTCTCGTTTCTTATTCGATTTATTGGCGTCACTAACTTGATGGCTTGGCTGCCCGTGAGTGGCAGCAGCAGCGTTTACCGATAAGAGCACTGTCGTACTATGTTTGGATCGACCACTAATATTTCCGGGTCGTCATGTGTCGGGAGTTCAGTGGGGACGGAGCAGCAGTGAGGTCCGGACAGCCATGAGTCGCCCAACTGTTGCCGACACACGACTTAAGTGGCAACGACATTGGTTGGTCGTTCGGTCGCTCGTCTTATCGGACGACGTGTATTTGGTCGCCGGCCGCTTCTGGGTTCTCTGTGTGTGTGGTGATTTGTCCTTATTGTTCCACAGTGACTGGTTTTATTATTCTTTGAGTTGTTTTTGGAAGTGTTTCCGCTGAACCGTGTGTAGCTTGTGTGGTTTTGACTGAGCAGTTATTTTAATGCTGTCTCCGTGTGTGGTAGTCTGCCGGTTGGGACGGAACAGCGAAGGACTCTCCATGGCTGCAGGCCTGGCCGGGACTGCTGGCGGCGTGGACGTGCTGTCGGAACGTGAGGCGCTAGCTGCGAGAGCGACAATGTTCATTGCCCACCGAACCTGGACGCTGAAGATAAGTAATCAGTTAACCTGTTATGAAGCCTCAACTATTGCGACATCCCTTCATTCTTTTGCGGTGTTGATCCCTGAGCCATTCGGGCTAGCAGCAACATATGATGTGTCGGTATCAGCAAAATCTTGCAGCCGTCTTCCAGTATTGTGATTAATTATTAAACTGACTGTTACTTAACAGTGAAGTTCACCACCGGTATTTTCTGCCCTGTGGCTGTTGACACCCCATTTACCTGCCCTGGTCATTAGCGTACTCTTCCGGCAGTGTGCCTTTCCTCGTCGTGTTGATGCTGTCTGGCACAGCATGTAGCTCGACAGCCTTTTAAGTTGTTTGGTTTATATTTGCTTAGAGGGGTTATTGGTCCTATGGCTGTTTTTAAACGCCAATTTCAGAAGATGTAGTGGTGTTCGTATCCTCGTCCTCGGCCGATATTTTCCATCGTTGTGCCATTAGTTGGACGGAAGGGAATTGGTTAAATTGTTGGTCGGTCCTTGGGCCGTCCCTAGTTTGGGTTGCCATACGATTATTTAACTTCAAGTCTTGGATGCCTGCCTCACCTCACCTTACGCTTGCGCTACCTTCTCAGGCCGACCCTTGGAACACTTCTGAGCACCACTTGTTCTGTTTGTTTTACATTGTGATTTTCATTTTAGTTTAAGGTATTATGTGAGGACTTTGGCCGTGTATTAATTCTGTTCTTTTAAATTTTACATAAAGGCCTTCAGCCGTCTTAAATTAAAATTTTGAAGATTGATTTTACTTAAAAAAAATTTCCTTAAAATTGTTTCTGTCTGAAATTGTTTGTAATCCAGGCCCTAAGTCGTTAGTTGTTGCATGTGTTATGTGTGGCCTTCAGCCGAGGATTTATGTGAACCCCTTTTAATAAGGCCTTCAGCCGTGTGTATCCTTTAAAGAAAAATTTTTTATTGGAAGGAAGGGGTTTATTTTAAATTGTTGGTCTGACTTGTTGTTCAGGACTTCAGCCGTTGTTTCAGATTTGTTTGTGGCCTTCAGCCGTGCAATCAGTTAGTATGTCTTTAATTACGCTTTCGTTCGTTCTGTTGTATGTTTAAAAGGAAATTTATTGCCTGCAATAATTGTTTATTAATGTGTTCTAATTATAGTTGTCCTTCAAACGTGTAGTGTAGGCCTTCAGCCGCTAATTGTTTTCAGATCCATGTTTTTTTTTTTTAAAGCAAAAAAAATTTTTACCTCGT
This sequence comes from Schistocerca americana, assembly GCF_021461395.2. Lineage (NCBI taxonomy): Eukaryota > Metazoa > Arthropoda > Insecta > Orthoptera > Acrididae > Schistocerca > Schistocerca americana. Next base: position 222,465,964 of record NC_060120.1, on the reverse strand, counting down.
ATTTTTAATTGCTTTGATTTCTAAGCCAGGTCTTCAGCCGTTCTTGTTTTTGGTGTGGTTTTGGGCCTCCAGCCCATAAAGCATCTTAAGTTCTTTAACTAGGCCTTCAGTCTTATTGTTTAATTGTGATCCTTTAAAGCAATGTGTAAGTGAGCGGTTCTTAGGAAAATAAAGTTGTGTGTTTGATTGTGCAACACACAGTAACTGTTTACGGCCCCATCCACAATCATAACCTTATCCTGAGCGTTCTCTGAGTACCTACCAACCTGGTTTCAATTTCCTTTATTCAGTGTGGTTGATCCAGACTGAAGAACTTCATTTTCGTTTTGGCATAGAACCATTAGCGTCCTGCTTGACTGCAGTAGCATGAATCCAGTGTAGGTTGGTTCACGAAATAAACGGGTGATTTACTTTACCCTAACCTAGCGCAAAGTTTACGGAATTTTTTTTTTTTTTTTTTTTTTTTTTTTTTTTTTTTTTTTTTTTTTTTTTTCAGAATATCGCGCCGCACCGCGTCTGCTTTGGCGCCGCCGCATTCTCGGGTCGGTGTCGCCTTCCACAATCGTCGCCCCGCGGGGATCCTTTTCTGGGGCACACATCTAACTGTCAGGGGCAGGCTTCGAGGGCGGGCGATCCATCGCGTGGAGAAAGTGCGATGGAAATCGATGGGGGAGTCGGCTCTGCGGCGGCCATGTATCTCCGTTAGGAAAGCCGTCGACAGCCGCCAAGATGAATGTTGTGGCGGAGGCGGGGGCTGTCGTTTTCTGCGCAGCCACCTGTAATTACTCCCACAGGCTAAAGGCTCCTCGCCGTATCGGTGGCCGCCGCTGGTGTCTAGCCGTTTTGCAGACCTTTTTGCCTCACCCACGCAGTCTTCAACGCGGCTTCGTCCGTGTCTTAGAAACGCTACTTTGAGGCAGATAGTTCACATTTGTAGGAAAGCTTTTTTCTGGATGCTACTTCTGTTACTGACAATACAATTGTAACATTTCTTGTTTGATACTATTCAAAGTAATAATTTAACTATTCAGTTCTTCACAGACCGAGAATTTTTGTTTATAATACAACCAGAACGCCGTAACTACGTGCAGTAGTCGCTCCTGGATATCTGATGATGAATATATTCCGATACGCGTCCTATGCGCAATAAAGTCAGTCCTAGCATGATGTTTGACTTTTGCCATTGCGACCCAGTCAGCCTGACTATAGAATTACTGATAGTTAAAAAAATGGTTCAAATGGCTCTGACCACTATGGGACTTAACTTCTGACGTCAGCAGTCCCCTAGAACTTAGAAGTACTTAAACCTAAATAACCTAAGGACAACACACACAACCATGCCCGAGGCAGGATTCGAACCAGCGACCGTAGCGGTCGCGCGGTTCCACACTGCAGCGCCTAGAACCGCTCGGCCACTCTGGCCGGCACTGATAGTTACCACGACGGACTCCTGTCTCCTGTATGGTGTAATGTCACATCTTCATTAATTCCTTTATGTCTGAGGACATGTACTATTTTCGGTCTTCTTGTTAATATTCTCCATACAATCCTTCCTTCGTCGATTCTACAGAATTTTTTTCTTACTTCTCATCTTCTGAGGCCTCCTAATTTTAAACACCACGCCCCAAATAGTTCTTCGCCTGTTTTCCGGCGTACAATGCCGTGTTCTAAACGCTGTTTCTCACAAATTTCTTCTTGAAATTATGCCCTATGTTTGATACCAGTGGACATTTTTTGCAAAGGAATGCCTAGTTTCCCTGTACTGTAATGCTTCTTACATCCTTGTGGCTTCATTCACCACGTGAAAGTTTTCTTCTATGGTAGAATATTCTCTCACTTGGTCTACTTCGATGGCCCCAATTTTGATGTTATCACCACTCTCATTCCTGTTACCTCTCATTACAAACGCCTCTCTTCGGTTTACCCTCTTTCCGTATTCTATACTGGTTAGGCAGTTCCTTCAGATCACCAGTACCGGCAATTGCTCTTCACTTTCACTGAGGAAACAACATCATCAGCGTATCTTAACACTGGTATCCTTGCATCCAGAAATTTAATGCTACTCCTGGAACATTCTTTCATTTGCTTAATTGCTTCTTCACTGTACAGTCTGCACAGTCGGGGGAAAGTCTGCTTCCTTATGTAACAATATCGGTAATCTGGAAACTTAGTTTTTAGACCTCCATTGTTATCGCTTCCTCTTACTTTTTGTTTATTGATCTACCAAACGATATAAGACTCGTCGATACGGTGGTAGTTCTTACTATTACCCCTGGATGGAACGAGATGATACTACAACATTAAAAATATTAGATCACTTTATTACAACTTCAACAAGATGAAATACTTAGCTATGTTACAATTCTTGTAAATTTCATGAGCATATATATCTGTCATTGAATATTAACATATAACTTAATACAGAGCAGAATACTAGTCTCTTCCCACAAAGTACAATTGAGCATAAAAATTTATGCAGGGTTGTTTCTAACAATTGTCGCACAGCTGGCTTCAGCGATGGCCACAGACGGGCTGAGCACTGTACACAGACGTAAGTAAGCCAGCTGATGCAGCAGCCCAAGGAAACTCTTCTGGGCGCGTCTAGGCCACCGCCTCTCATTCGTCGTTGCTTGCGGGAGCGGTTTTGCTTACTTGTGGTTCTGTCGGAAAGTACCAACCTTGCCTTAGCACCTCGCTCTTTGGACAACGGACATACATATGGTATATTTACTGATATTACCCTATAGAATACATCAATTTCTAGAGTACTTCAAACTGTCATACATCATGGTACGTTTTTTCTGGATCGATAAATCGTATAAATGAGTCCCGGTTTCTCTTAATCCTTGCTTCCATGGCCAAGCGCAACGTCAACACTGCCTGTCTGGTGCCCTTATCTTTCGTAAACCGAAACTGATGGTGATATAACTGATCTTCAGTTTTCTTTTCTATTCGTCTGTATAATACCATCATCATCATCATCATATCACCTGCCAGTTCTATCACTTAATGTTGTGGCCTCTTTGAGTCGGCGTGTAACAAAGCATCCCAGTAAGATCTTACGTTTCTTCCGATCCTGACCTTCCCGTTACTAATTAAATCCCACTGTCTTCCTTATATCTCTTTTCCATCTGTTTGTTGGTCTTCCTCTAGGTCTTTTTTGGTAAATTGGGCTCCAGTCTAGTACTTGTTTAGACCATCTACCATCTTTTGTTCGAGCAACATGACCAGCCCACTGCCATTTCAATATATTCTTTTTCCATTATGTCCGTGACCTTCCTTGTTCGTCTTATTTCAACGCTCCCTTTCTGTCTTTTTTCGTGTAACCCGACATTGATCTTTCCATTCCTCTTTGGGCTACTGGTAGCTTCCTGGTAATGAACTCATTTAATGTTCATGTTTCGCAGCCGTAAGTTATTACTGGCGTTATACATTGGTCAAAAATTGATTTCTTCAGCTAAACCGACAGTTTCGAAATTGAAGAATGCCTCCAATAACCCTTCCAGCCAAATTTAATTCGTCATAATATTTTTGGTTTTAAACCTCCTTTTATGTTTATCAGTTGACCCACATAGGTGTATTCTGTCACTATTAGGAGTTGTGTACTTCCAACTGATATATTTACTTCAGGTGTCCATTCATTGATCATTATCTTGGTTTTATCAATGTTCATTTTTAGTCCAACTTCAGAGCACACTAATGCAAGTTCGTTAACTAATTCATGATAAGAAGTGCAATAGTATCGAAGGAAATTTACGGAGATCCGAAATGTGAAATAATTTGGGTGAGGGTCACGGTAGAAGCAGGCTCAGACTTGATAATTGGTTGTCTCTATAGGCCCCTGGATCAGCAGCTGTTGTGGCTGAGCACCTGAAGGATAATCTGGAAACTATTTCGAGTAGATTTCCCCACCACTTTATAGTTCTGGGTGGAGATTTTAATTTGCCGGATATAGACTGGGAGACTCAAACGTTCATAACGGGTGGCAGGGACAAAGAATCCAGTGAAATTTTTTTAAGTGCTTTATCTGAAAACTACCTTGAGCAGTTAAACAGAGAACCGACTCGTGGCGGTAACATATTAGACTTTCTGGTGACAAACAGACCCGAACTATTTGAAACAGTTAACGCAGAACAGGGAATCAGTGATCATAAAGCGGTTACTGCATCGATGATTTCAGCCGTAAATAGAAATATTAAAAAAGGTAGGAAGATTTTTCTGTTTAGCAAAAGTGACAAAAAGCAGATTACAGAGTACCTGACGACTCAACACAAAAGTTTTGTCTTAAGTACAGATAGTGTTGAGGATCAGTGGACAAAGTTCAAAACCATCGTACAGTATGCGTTAGATGAGTATGTGCCAAGCAAGATCGTAAGAGATGGAAAAGAGCCACCGTGGTACAACACCCGAGTTAGAAAACTGCTGCGGAAGCAAAGGGAACTTTATAGCAAACATAAACATAGCCAAAGCCTTGCAGACAAACAAAAATTACGCGAATCGAAATGTAGTGTGAGGAGGGTTATGCGAGAGGCGTTCAATGAATTCGAAAGTAAAGTTCTATGTACTGACTTGGCAGATAATCCTAAGAAATTTTTGTCTTGTGTCAAAGTGGTAGGTGGATCAAAACAAAATGTCCAGTAACTCTGTGACCAAAATGGTACTGGATCTGAGGATGACAGAATGAAGGCCGAAATACAGAATGTCTTTTTCAAAAGCTGTTTCACAGAGGAAGACTGCACTGTAGTTCCTTCTCTAGATTGTCGCACAGATGACAAAAAGGTAGATATCTAAATAGACGACAGAGGGATAGAGAAACAACTAAAATCGCTCAAAAGAGGAAAGGCCGCTGGACCTGATGGGATACCAGTTCGATTTTACACAGAGTACGCGAACGAACTTGCCCCCCTTCTTGCAGCGCTGTACCGTAGGTCTCTAGAAGAGCGTAGCGTTCCAAAGGATTGGAAAAGGGCACAGGTCATCCCCGTTTTCAAGAAGGGACGTCGAACAGATGTGCAGATCTATAGACCTATATCTCTAACGTCGATCAGTTGTAGAATTTTGGAACACGTATTATGTTCGAGTATCTTGACTTTTCTGGAGACTAGAAATCTACTCTGTAGGAATCAGCATGGGTTTCGAAAAAGACGGTCGTGTGAAACCCAGCTCGCGCTATTCTACCACGAGACTCAGAGGGCCATAGACACGGGTTCACAGGTAGATGGCGTGTTTCTTGACTTCCGCAAGGCGTTCGATACAGTTCCCCATACTCGTTTAATGAACAAAGTAAGAGCGTATGGACTATCAGACCAATTGTGTGATTGGATCGAAGAGTTCTGAGATAACAGAACGCAGCATGTCATTCTCAATGGAGAGAAGTCTTCCGAAGTGAGAGTGATTTCGGGTGTGCCGCAGGGGAGTGTCGTAGGACCGTTGCTATTCACAATATATATAAATGATCTTGTGGATGACATCGGAAGTTCACTGAGGCTTTTTGCAGGTGATGCTGTGGTGTATCGAGAGTTTGTAACAATGGAAAATTGTACTGAAATGCAGGAGGATCTACAGCGAATTGACGCATGGTGTAGGGAATGGCAATTGAATCTCAATGCAGACAAGTGTAATGTGCTGCGAATACTTAGAAAGATAGATCCCTTATCATTTAGCTACAAAATAGCAAGTAAGCAACTGGAAGCAGTTAATTCCATAAATTATCTGGGAGTACGCATTAGGAGTGATTTAAAATGGAATGATCATATAAAGTTGATCGTCGGTAAACCAGATGCCAGACTGAGATTCATTTTAAGAATCCTATGGAAGTGCAATCTGAAAACAAAGGAAGTAGGTTACAGTACACTTGTTCGCCCACTGCTTGAATATTGCTTACCAGTGTGGGATCCGTAGCAGATAAGGTTGATAGAAGAGATAGAGAAGATACAACGGAGAGCAGCACGCTTTGTTACAGGATCATTTAGTAATCGCGAAAGCGTTACGGAGATGATATATAAACTCCAGTGGAAGACTCGGCAAGTGAGACGCTCAGTAGCTCGGTACGGGCTTTTGTTAAAGTTTTGAGAACATATCGTCACCGAAGAGTCAAGCAGTATATTGGTCCCTCCTACGTATGTCTCGCGAAGAGACCATGAGGATAAAATGAGAGAGATTAGAGCCCACACAGAAGCATACCTACAATCTTTCTTTCCACGAACAATACGAGACTGGAATAGAAGGGAGAACCGATAGAGGTACTCAAGGTACTCTCCGCCACACACCGTCAGGGTGCTCGCGGAGTATGGATGTAGATGATGTAGATGTAGATGTAGATGTAGAAGTTCTTCTATGTCATTTGCAAATAGGACAAACTCAACCACAAACCTCAAGTTGTTCAGTCTTTCTCCGAGAACTTGAATTCCCTTTTTTACCCAATTCAGTGTAGACATGTATTTTTCTAAGACTGCTGAAAATAGTTTGGGAGAAATAGAATCATCTTTCTGTAAACCTTTGCAATGGAAAATTCATTAGTATCTTCGACAACGCTCACAAAGGCTGTGACGGTTTTGTAAATGTTATGGAGGATTTTGATATAGCTCTGTTCTATTCCTTATTCTTTTAGAGCCGCAAACATAGCTGGGAGACTGATCGAATCAAAGGCCTCTTCAAAGTCTATAAAAGCAAGGAAAAGGGGTAGATGGTATTCATTTGTTCTACTAATTGTTTCCGTAGCGTGAAGCTATGGTCAACTATGTTAAATTCTGATTGGAAACCGGCTTGCTAAGTGGGTTTAGCCTGGTCGAGTGTAGTGGTCAATCTGGTAGTCAAGATCCTAGTGAAAACTTTGTACACCATGGAGAGTAAGCTGATAGGGTGATAGTTATTTATATCTTTAGTATTACCTTTCTTATGTATTAGAATTATTTTGGCTTGATTCCAGTCTCTTGGTAATGTTGCACGGCGAAAAAAAAAAAAAAAAAAAACTTTACCTAAATGCTTCATGGATTCCTCATCCATTAGCTTTAGAACATCGACTGGGAGCTCATCACTACCTGGAGCAATTCCTTTTTTTATATTGTCTATTGCATGGTTGACTTCTAATGGGAGTATTTCTGGTATTTCGGAGGCAGAATCATCCAATTCGTCTAAGATCAAGGTATCATCATTGATTTTCTGTGTAGGTTAGTAAAGAAATTACCAATATATTTAACTATTTTTTCCTTGTCTGTAATTCGGCCATGATCTGTGTCTAATACTATTACCTGATTCCTTCCAGTCATAAGCATTCACTTGGCTTTCCTTAAACTAGATTTATTCTCAAGACTGGCTTGGAGCGTGTCTTCTTCATACTTCTTGATATCGTCTGTCATGCTCTTTCTCAGAGCTTTGCACAACTCTGCATATTCTATGTTATCTTTGACTGTATCAACTTTCATTCTTCTTGTCCATCAAACCTGTTGTTTTAATTGTCAGTTTCTTGGGTTGATTTTGAGATTTAAATTATTCTTTTCGTTCTTCAAGATTTTTGACATTTAAAATTTTACTTTTTCGTTTAATTAGTTTTAATCTTGGATTCCAATCTTGCTCTTACTGATAGATGAACACTGTTTGTCTTGAACTTGTTTACAGCAACTTGGATGAACGACACGCTTAAGGGGACCACACCGTGGTTCAGGTCGAAAACAATCGATTTTCGTCATATGTCGACAGGTTAAGATTTATGTAAGAACTCTGAAAAAGATCTTGATGAAAAAAAATTTTTCGAGCATTTAAAGAGCATTTTCCTACCACGTGTATTTATGTGCCATACCCACTTTTCTGTCACCCACTTTTCAGTATATATTTCAGATCTTTATATCCCCTACATTGCACGTTAGGAATATTTTTTATTCCCGAGTGTGTTGGCTATCCTTGGAATGCAACGGTCGGTATTCTTTTGTTTCTGCTGTTTGTAAAGAAGACGCTTTCAAACACGTGGTTAGTTTTGTTCAGGTGTGATTGCAAGTAGTTCTTATACTTACGTTTGGAGTGCTTGTTTACGTGTGTTTTGTTGTGTTTATTGAAGATGACTAAACGTATAGGAATTTTCAAGAAACAACAATTTAGAGGAAACAAGTTTAGAAAGGTTTCTGTACGAGAGGTTATGTCGCCTGGCAACGAAGTTTCTTGTTGTAATTCCTCAACAAGTGCATCATCAAAGAAGCTCTCACTATTTCAAGAGAGTTACAACGAATTTACTGTAAGTGACAAGAGGTGGAGTAACATTATTACAAATTTGAGAATATTATCAGATGTAATTTCAAAATTTCTACAATGTATACAGTGTGGTAAGTCACAGAAGATAATATTCATGAGAGTGCCAGTGGAAGAAAAGGCATAGCAATTGCTTTGGATTTAATTTGCACTAAATGCTAAGCTGTGATTTCATTTATGAGTTCTTCAAAACCAGATGCAAGTGGCCCTTATGAAATCAATACTAGATTAGTCTATGCCTTCTGATTCATTGGCAAGGGCATGGGTGCAGGGAGAACATTTTGTTCAGTGATGAACTTACATCAACCACCAAATAAATTTGATAAACTGACTGCCATACTAGAGAAAGGTGTATGTGAGGTCAGTGAGGAAAGCATGAAACTGGCAGTAGAAGAAAATTATGGATGTTCGGAAATTGTAGTTGGCAGTTGGAAGTTGGCAGAAAAGAGGACATACTTCTCTGAAAGGAGTAGTGACTGCCACGACTGTAGACACCGGTAAAATGATAGATGTGGAGATACTGTCTGAATATTGCAAATGTTGTAAAGTCAATGAACATAAAGAACACAACTGTGTGGCTGATTTTAGAGGAACAAGTGGTGGTATGGAAGTTCATGTAATACAACAAATATTTCATCACTGTGTAGAAACAAGAGGCATACTGTACACCAAATATTTGGGCGATGGTGACAGTAAGGCATACAATAATGTCGTGAACTCTAAGTCATATGGCGATGCCATTATTAGCAAAATAGAATGTGTAGGCCATGTTCAAAAACGTTTGGGAACAAGGCTGAGAAAACTAACTGTTGATATGAAAGGAAAAAATTAGAAGATGGCAAATTGTTGACCGAACAGGTTAACTAAAATATAATAGAAAACTTGCAGGTATACTACGGGCAGGCAATTAGGAGAAATAAAGAAAATCTGGAGGCAATGAAGAGAGAGGTTTGGGCCATATTCTTCCATAAGTCCTCTACAGATGATAAGCCATGTCATGGATTGTGACCATCAGGAGAAAAGTCATGGTGCAACTGGAGAATCTTATTCTCACCAGCATTCTCTTCCTGCTGCTGATATGACAGCAATCAAACCTATTTTCAGAGACTTGGCCCATCCTGACCTTCTAATGAAATGTCTGCATGGGCAGACACAGAACCCAGATGAATGTTGCAACAGCATAATTTGGAACCGCGTTCCTAAAACTGTATTTGTAGGCTTGCATACAATGGAACTAGGAGTTGATGATGCTGTTATTACATTCAATTGTGGTAATATTAGGAAAGTGTTGGATACTGAAAAACTTGGGAATTAATCCTGGTGAAAATATCATCACAGGGCTGCAACATTGCGTTAAAATAAGGATAGCCAATGCAGACAGGTCTGCATCTAATATGGCCAAGAAAGCAAGACAAGGAAGGTGAAAAACAAGCTGTAAGACCTGCTGACCTGGTAGAGGCCAAAGGAGGGCCATTATATGCAGCGTGACATTTTTAATTAACTGTAAGTAACGAATTTCAAAAGTTTTTTCTTTAAAGTCGATTTCCCACAAACTAAAATTTTCAGTACATATGCCCCATTATATCAGACACTAGCATAGATAAATGAATGAAATTTTCATAGACTCTGCATAACAAAGAGAGCCACCTCTGTACTACATTCATTAATATTCTCCTTTAGGAAGTACACAAAAAATAATTTCTGCAGAAAAAACTTAATATTTTTTGTTAACAAATTTAAAAAGTATTTCTTAAAAACTATAAAATGGATATATTAGATTTTAGTACAGTTGACTCTATTAGCGTCATGTAACATACAGTAAAAATATTAACGTCCTGCATCAAATAGTTTTTTTTCAGAAATGGCTCAAATACTTACCTAGATTAACATGGGTTAGGTAAGTAGGGTGTGGTCCCCTTAAGATCCTCGTACGATAGACCTCGCACTTATCTACACTTTCTATCTTCGAGACTGGGTTAATAATAGGTTTTCGAAAATCTGATGGTAAATCTCGAGTCTATACAATACACATGTCACATTGAATAGTAGTTTGGTTGTCACTTCCCCACGTGGGTTTAGAAGTTCCGAAGGAATGTGATCTTTGGCTTGAATAGTATTTGATCTCAAGTCTTCCAATGTTCTGTTAGAATGTGGCTCTAGTACTGGACCTCTGTATCTTCGACATCGACTTCCAATTTGCGTCCTATCACGTCATCAGTTTCTGTCCCCCCCCCCCCCCCCCCCTCCCCGTCTCCCCCGCCCATCTGCACCCTTCTCCCTCAGAAACCTATGTAGTTTTTTCACATATCCACTCTCTCCTCTGTGTTAGACGTTGGTGTTCATTTTGTAACCTTAATGTCCACGCTCTTGCTTTTAATTTAACAGGAGATTTCTTTGAATTTTCTATATGCTGAATTTTTCCTTCCATTTGTTCACATTTTCTACGCAACCATGTCGCTCTTGATTCGCTGAACTTCCTATGTACTTTATTCGTATGTGACATATTGTTGTATATTTAGCGTTTCCTGCGTGTTTTTGTACTTTCAATTTTTTCCAAGTACTTCTTCTTTTACCTAAGGTTTCTTCGCAGGTACTTACGTTGTACCTATACTTCTCTGTCCCTGTCTTTTTGTTGTGGTCTTTTTTCCTCAGACTGGTTTTATGCAGCTCTTCGGGTTAGTCCAGTCAATGCAAACTTCTTCATCTCCAGGTAACTATTGTTACCTACCTCCGTTTGAAACTACTTAGTTTATTCATCTCTCGTTCTCCCTATTCAATTTTTACCACACACGGTCGCCTCCAATAGCAGATTGACCATTTCTTGATGCCCAGGGTGTGTCCGTCAACCGATTCCTTCTTTTAGTCAAGGTTTGCCATAAATTTCTTTTCTCCCCATTGCCATTTAGTATTTTCTCGTTAGTCACACTGTCAGTCCACACAATCTTCAGTGTTCGTTTACAGCATCACATGTCGAAAGCTGTCTGTCGGTAAAAATAGTAAAATCTAGCAGCGCTCTATACCACAAATTTACAATAGAAGAAAATTTCCACATTCAGAAGGCGATACCAGCAGGAAAACAGGTAAAACGACTGTATTACACTACGTAATGGCACGCTATTTGACACATTAAAAGAGCGCCCGTGTAGAGAGAAAGATAAAGTAAACAGCACCAGACAGGCTGCACCAAAAAAATGAAATTTAACGAAAGTTGCTTACTTGCCAAGCAGCAGGGGATGGTGAAACGTGAAATCTGAGCGGCCACAGAAATACCAAAACACCCTGACATCATAAATAGAGAAGTTTACCCCATGCTGACAATCAGTCATTAGAGCCCAACAGGCCACACTAACAATACGAATGTGACTGGTGCAACCGCGCGTCCTGCGTCCTACAGGAGTAAAACAGGCATCCACGTCTCATTCGCTGATGACCATCACTCGTGGCAATGGGTAACTGAAGATCGCCACTCACTGCATTGCAGTAACCTATCATGATACAGTTTCCCACTCCTTCCGCCTCTAGACAACAGTAATATCAAGATTTTTAAAATTATGACGTAATGTCATATTCAGTATATGACAAAATGTAAGTGACTCTGGACAGGAAAAATAGGGGAATAGACCCATTAGAAGGTCACTGTAACAGTGGCCTAAACGTTGGTTTTACCATTAACAGTTTTTTACGTGGTACCAACTGCTACAAAACTTTTATGTCAACTGAGGCCGCGGAAGCCTCCAAATTATAAAGAAAACGAAGTTCAAATTTGGAAAAAAACTAATACCATACTTTTGTTGGAACGGGTGAACATCAACAGTGACTGGAAATACGTCAGCAACACACACACTGTTTTCTGAAGCGAAAAGTGTAACTTGCGAGTGAAATTTGGAAATAAACGTGTATTTCGTTTATCTGTGCATTTCCACAGGATATGAGAATACAGATGAGAACTAATAATTCGAAACTAATTGTAAGTAATCAAAAACACAGTGTAAAAATTTTTTGTGCAGTAAAACTACGTTTATAGATAAAGTGCTTTGTTAATTTGCCAAACAGGCTCACGATAGCATCATTTAATTGCAGATGACATACTACCAACAAATAAAAATGTAAGGAGAGCCCTACAGAACCACTGTAGAAGAAATGAGGATAATAACAACAACAGAAAAAGCAAATTTAGGCCTAATTTCGTTAGAATAATTGTCACTTAAAACAAGTTCACAATTTGTGGAATTGATGGTGAAACATGACTGAAGATATGTAAACAACAGCTGTTTTCATAAGTGTTGGATCTGAAATCACCTATCGTAAATTCGTATTATACATTAACAAGTTGCTGTTTTTCAGAAGTGCTTTCTTGGCTGTTGCCAGCCTGCATTTTATACCATTCTCGTATCTACCTCAGTTATCATTAGTTATTTTTCAACGAAAATAACAAATAAGTCCATTGGCCTCTGACAGAATTACAATGCCGTAAGGAAATCACAAAGATGTAATTTCTTGTCCCGTGAAATTTTATTACTTTTCTCTATTTTCATTTGGTTTCTTCTACTGTTTGTTGGATGTAGAGACTGTCAAAATCTTCCTCTTTTTAATGCGTGCACTTCGTTGTTGGTCTTCTATTCTTATTTTTCTATCTTTGTTATTGTACATATTGTGTATTACTCGTCTCTCCCTACAGCTTCAAAATTTTGAACCTCATTTCCTGAGAATTTGAATATCTTGTAACATTTTACGTTATCGAATGCTTTTTACAGGTCGACATGTTTTATGAAATTGTCTTGATATACCTTTAGTCTTACTTCCATCACCAAGCACAACGTCAATAGCTCTATCCCTGATGCCATTACCTTTCCTAAAGCCAAACAGAACGTCGTCTAGCAAATCCCCGGTTTTATTTTCTGTTCTTCTGTGTATTATTCAGTACAACAGTTTTAGCGTACAGAAAATAGGACACTACCGCCATCAACAAATGAAACCTTAGCTAACGTGTTTTAACAACCTGTCTCACGAAAACTGGCCTTGAGGAGAATAATCTGTGCTATGGAATCGCTCTTTAGCTCTGCTCGGTAACTCATGTTCTGTCTCGGTGAAGGACAGACTTGTCGGTCGCAAAAGTAAGACATTTATGTTACTTTTAAAAACGTACGCAGAGTAATATGTTGCAGATCGATGCGACTGCCATGTAGGGAATGGTAGGGGACAAGTGGAGAATATTAAGCTGCGGCTCTACAAAATAATTACCAGGTATCTTGACTAAATTAATATAATGAAAGAAAAAGCAATAACAGGGAAGGTGCCAGTTAGTTCTAAGTTTTTATCATACGTGGCCTATGGTTGGACGCTTCTGCTGAAGTGCGCGTTCAGTGGGATTGTTGGTTGCTGCGGCTCACACGATGACTCTGCGTTGCGCAAATGTGCTGGCGCGTCCTTGTTACTAGGGATTGGATGCTTCCCGTAGCCCAATTTCTTTACACACTGGCTAACCCCTTTACGAATGTTATGGTTTCAGCTATGAAGGCTGGGGCTTCTACATGCTCCACCACGTTGGTTACGTTGTTTTAACGATTATAATCAGAAGTTTTCCCTCACCCAACTTTTTATTCACTTTCCATCCACCCTACGAACATTATGGTTTTAGCTAAGAAGGTTGGTTCTTCTACATTCTTCGCTATGTTGCGTACCATGTTTTAATGTTTATATGCCCGTGATCATGCGGCTACAAGCCATGAAACCGGTAGTGCCTTAATTAAACCGGTTTAAATACAGCTAGTTGCAAAGTTCTTGCTGCCATGTGTACTACCACAACTGCGGATACGCAGACCGCAGAATCGTTAGTAAAATCGGTAAAGCTGGTTCCCTGAGCAGTCCCTCTCCCAGGAAATGTTAAACAAGGAGCAGTGAAGTCAGGTGCTGAGGTAAACGAAACAAGTTAATCAGTACAAGCAATAATTTCATGAAACTGGTAGAGGGGGGCTTCGTGGGATGGTAGAAAGTGCTTGAGGAACAAACTGAGGGTTTGAACCGACATTCAGAAATGACAGGGAATAATGTTATAGAATACAGTTTATAAGGAACCAACAGTAACAATTCTCGCTCTAAGAGGCAATGTTAATTTATTATCAAACAGAGCTTCCTCATTGCTGATGTCATTAGAATGTATCCATCATTTATGTGACCAAGAAACGTATCTCATGTTGTTTGCATTCGTCACCATGGTTTGGTGAGCGCTACTATTTCATATGTGGCACCTGAAGAATGACCTACTGTCTGATGGGCTTTTAGGTTGCTGAGTACGGGCAAAATTTACGAATTCATTATTTATTATTTGTTAAATAAAGCGTCCACTATGAATTTGCATTGCTATGAAAAATCTCTGTGATCCGCCCACATACCCATTTGTATAATCTTACAATGGTTACTTCCCGATCTCTTTATAGAGATACTGTAAAACAGTAGTTTATCTTCTGGCCGAACGTATCTTGTGTACCTCGGTTACAAACAAAAGTCCGCTTCTTGCTTTCCAGAGACCGCGCGTAACAAATGATATATACCTCCGAAGACAGGTAATATTATTATTTAGACAGGTTATTTTCCTCTCGAGCAGTAGAATTGTGGGCACTAATAGCATTTGTACTTAAAAAATTGCATTAAAAATGTTACATTATTTGACTGAAAGGTACCCTCTCTGTGTCGACTGCCGCTATTATGAAGATCAAGCATTACTGTAACACCAAGATCTGCTAGTGCAGTTATCTCTGGCTGGCTTGTTAATAATACTGAAGTAGATTAAATTATGATTTGCGTAGTTCGTGATCGCTTTAGTCAATTTGTAAATGAAAAATCACTTTTCACTGATATACTCAATCAGATCCCTATGTTTTCAAAATATTTCGATATTCACCGTTTATACTAATTTTTTTCAGAATACCGCCTATTCAGAGATAAAGTAGCTCTATATTTTTGTTTTGTAATAGCTTGTAAATTTTCAAGCAGAAAAGTTCATTTTCGAACATGGGTTTTCGAATACATCTTTCACAATTATTTTTGTTTCAGTTTCCACCTTTAACTTCTTTTTAGAAGTAAAAAAAAATGTTTTGTTACAGAACACCGTGTACATTCTACTCTTACGTAATTTAACATACATGTTGCAGCAATAGTGACTATATCAGATGTCAACATACAAAATTTCATTTAACGTCTGGATACAACGTTTCATTGTTTTATTAACATAGGCCATAACATCTAACGGAAGCTTCAGTGTTTTCTTCTTGCGTACGGCATTCGGCTATTTGACGTCTACGCCCGGCGGCGTCAGCATTTCGTTTAAATTCCAGATCCCTTGGACTGTCACTTAGCTCCTGAGTCCCTTATGAAACATAATAAAAACACACAAATATACACATTTTAAGTTCTACATAAATTAACATCAAACATGCAAACATTGTATTTGTTCCATAATACCTAAAGACAATAAGCTTGAATGGATATTACCATATATCATTGCTGCGAAAGCTAATACAGAATAAAGTCCTACATCATCACACCACACAAGGTAGCGCGCAACTTCCAGGATTCGGGAGGGCGCGCTGAAACATGATGTGGTTTCTACGAGATTTCCCGCATCCTTTCTCAGACTACTAGCAAACGTATAGAAAAAAAATTACCACACTCTTTCACAGGAAATAAAACTAGACGCTGAGAGATGAGATACATGACCCCTGGTGACTAGCGGGGGTGGAGGGGGGGGGGACTGACAGGAGGGGTACCCGGTCACCCTGTACCACTGCCATTGCCAAATCCATAAATTAACATGCTGACCCCATGAAGATTCACGAAAAAAAGGGGTTATCATTAGTCTAGGATTACTGGAAGTAATCCGACTATGTGCACTGATATGTTGTTACGAGCGATGACCAATTGGAGTGATTCTCGCTTGCAGTGAGTAAAGTTAAAATTTTGCCGGTAGCCTTGCTGGCGGACAAGGCAGTAAATTTTCAAATTTGGTCGGCAGGTTGTAGAAATGAATTTCATGCCGCCAGTCTGCAGCAGCTCGGAGCAGACATACTAGGGAAGTTTGTATGCACTATTCATATTTAATAGTTTTACATGTGTGGATCATTTTTTCTATTGTTTGTAAGTCTCCCATCAACTGGGAACACATGACGTTCTATTCACTGTTGTTTAACGTCAACTGATTTGAAACCTCGTCTGCATCACTTATTATTTTGCTTGAAACTCAAAAGCGTGACATACACTGATAATCCAGAACATTGTGTCCACCTATCTGACAGCCGGTATGTCCGTCTTAGGCATGGATAAAAGCGACGCGTCGTGGCATGTAAGCAATGAGGCGTTGGTAGGTCGCTGGAGGGAACTGGCGCAACAGATCCACACACAAGTCACCTAATTCCTGTAGACACCGTGGAAGGAATCGATAAGCTCTGTCACCACGTTCAGTCATATTCCAGATGTGTTCGATCGGGTTCAGATCTGGCGAGTAGAGGGGCCAGCACATCTATTAGAACTCGCCACTGTGTTCCTCGAATCACCCCCTCCCATGCCTGGCCTTATGATATGACGCATTATCTTGCTGAAAAATGCCACTGCAGTCGGGAAACATGATCGTCATGAATGGCTGTACGTTATCTGCAACCACTGTACGATACTCCTTGGCTGTCATGCTGCCTTGCAAGACCTCCACTGGAGCCATGGATGCCCACGTGCGTGGGTCGTCGGCTGCGAAGGCCCATCGTTAGGAGTGTTTGCTGTGCAGTATGTTCAGACACATTCTGCACAGCATTAGTTTCTGATGTTAGTTTCGCCACAGTTCGCCGCATCTCCTTTTTGACTAGCCTGCCCAGCCTACGATGTCCATCATCCGTAATGAAATGTGACTGTCCAAGCCCACGACGTCTAGACGTGGTTTCACTTTGCAATTGCCACGTGTTAAATGCACCCACCACAGCACTCCTCTGGAACACGCGGCAGGTCTTGCGGTTTACGAAATGCTCCTTCCAGCCCTGAGGGCCATCTCAATCTGCCCTCGGACAAACTATCTCGCGCCTTCCCCATTCTACACATGGACCACGCTCACTGATAATACATGCTCGGTGCGTGTGTCTGACTAGCAATCATTCCTCGCGGGGTGCGGTTGCTATCTCCTGGACGGGTTTACATCGATAGTATGTCGGTGGTCCTAGTTTTCTGGCTGACCGATGTATAGAGTCGATACATTTCGGCCAGAGCACCTTCCACTTTACTGAGACAAATACTCGCAATGAAGATACCAAGACTGGAAATGTACAGAACGTGGCACTCTTTTTCGACCTGTTAAGATCAAACTGTTACTCCTATACGGGCAGGTTTCGTTACAAATGAGGCCAGTACTGTAGACACAATACTATTGTGGCACTAGTTTCAGGCAGGCTTTCACAATCAGTCAATGAAATATTTCGGCCAGTGTAGTGGGACGTGAAATTGAAGCGTCACCCATCCACCAGTGTCAGCCCAGTTTGCAGGTGAATATAAGTTTAATTTAGTTTTTGTTTGTGTATTTTTGTAATATTTGTAATGGTTGCGAATTATCTAAAGTTTTGTATTTATTTTTATGTTTCATGTACGGAGAGGGCGGCGTAACGAACGGAGACAGCATCTTCGCTGTCGGGACCAGAGAGAAAATTGCTGGCCACTATTGGTCGCCGGTCGACAGCCAAAGAGCAACAGAAGATCCTGAAACCGAGTTGTTGCGTCGTGCTTCTAAACATTGAAAATTAAGAATTTGTAATGTTTCTACAACAATGACGTCATAGAAAGTTTAATCATGTTGTAAATGTTCAGTTGTATCTTGTCAAGGCTCAGGTTCACGTCTATATGTAGGAAGATAATAAACTAGTGGATGCTACTAAAGTTTAAGTACGTGTTCCGAGAATTTATTTATGAAGAATTATGTTACGTAATTTATTTGACAAGATTATTAATTTTTGACAGCGTTCATCGCGAGTGTGATTCTTGAAAGTTTATTCAATGTGGTTCTAATATTTATTAAAGCAGATCACTTGCATTAATATAATTTCTGAGGAGAAACAAACGACATCTAAACTGAAAAAGTTTGCGCAAACCAATTGGACTGAGTGACGTAACTCCGCGCATACGACTCAAATGGTGATGTTTTAATTACAGTTTTGTTTCGTTCAAGAACCATTTAGAGACAATTTAAAAAGAATTTAAATAATTTTGAAGTATGTTGTAACTGACGTAGGTGACGAAGTCTGCACATGGTCATATGCCAAAAGAAAACCATTTATACAAAACTTACGTCGTTACACTACACCGTGGCGACCTTATAAACAGGACTTGTGTGCAACTAAGACACACAGGTACAAAACAAAACATCAAGAGTCTTTCGGAAGTCAACGCGAGTTTCGTGGAGCCTTCACCAGCCACCGGCGACTTCGCGGGTGTGGGCATCTAACGGAGCCCAGCCAAGCAGTACGGTCACGCAGTTATTCCACGAGAAGGCGCATCTGTTGGGCAGCAGCTGAACGCTGCAAACCCCGACAACCTTTTTTCTCCCTAAACTAACACGCCCATTACGTCAGCTGGGGGGCGTTCCTCCGGCTGGTATTAGAGGTGTTGCTGAGGGCTTCGTCTGTCTACGTTGGGGCCGGGCGTAGTTGCAGCCAGTGACGTCTCCGATGTACGACTCAGCGTACTGCCGGTTGTGGAAGCGGGGTCGCAGCATCTCAGTGGCTGCATCGACGGCTGTTACTTCACACTGATCATCGAGAACTACAAACTAAAATATTAGTGTCCGGTGAGTCTGTTTTAAGTTGGAAGTGGAGTGTTGTAACAGGGAGTGTGCTTTTAATAGGATTGTTGTGCAACTAGTTAATATCTTACAATAATGTCGGGAAGTGAAATGTCAGACGAAGAGCAATCTATGTCCGATAGGAGCATGAGATCCCTTTTTAGAGCGATCGCTAAATTAAAACAATCTAACGAAGAATCTACTGCTAGATTAAAACAGGAATTGAAACAGTCTAACGAAGAATCTACTGCTAAATTAAAACAGTCTAACGAAGAATTTATTGCTAGATTAAAACAGTCTAACGAAGAATCTACGGCTAGATTAAAAGAGGAACTTAAAGGGGAGCTAACAAAATCGACAGACAGGTTACAGGAACATCTTAACGAAACCAGTCGAGAATTAAGTGATAAAATAGAGGCTTCTAAAGTTGAAATGCAGGAAAAATTAGTTGGACTTTGTAATAAGATTGCTGATAATTGTAAAATATCCAGGAATCGCGTGGGGAAAAAGCTCGCATGCGAAATGATACTACTGACTTAACCAATAGACTAGATAATGCCAATGTCTTAGTTGCAGGTGAAATAGAGAAAAATAACGATAAGTTACGAGATGAATTTTCTATGCAAACAGAAACTGTTCGTAGAGAATTATTAGAATCTATTAAAAAGGTTTCTACCAAACCTGTAGAGATTTCTTCAATAGATAATGTAGAATTAGAGATATTAACTCATCGAGTAGAAAAAGATCATACTGAAATAGAAAACATGAAATTTTTAATTATCGAAATATCCAGTAACCTTGAGACTTCCATAGATAATAACATTGACGAAGGTACAGAGCGTTCACATCGTGAACACAGTGAAGAATCGATAGTAGCCAATCGCGTATCCAATACAGAAATGCGAATACAGGAAATTACTAAACGGTTATCGGAATTAAATAATAATGAAAACATTTCAAGTAGTAAAAGTAATAACGTAATCAGAGACAACAGTCGCATCGTGTTTGCTAGCTCGGACGACAACAATACAAATAAAGAAATCACGGCAAGCAAATCCGATGCAACTCCGTCTCTGCAATCTAAGCAAAATCCAACTATGTCTCTCGCAGAATGTTGAGATGATATAACGACAAATTCAAACGTAGCAAGTCGATTTCCTGTATTCAAACCAGGAGGCGAACTTCAACCTATAATCTTTATAAAAGCTTTTGAAACTTCATTATCTCCTAAATGGAGTAATGAAAAACGGATTCAATTTGTAATAGGACATTTAGAAGCAGAAGCTGCGGAATGGGCAGTACTGCATAGAACTGAATTTAGGGACTGGGATGATTTCGTTAAGCAGTTTAAACAAAATTACTGGTCAAGAGGAAAACAACAACACTTAACTTTAGAGTTGTTAGACCCTCCTCCATATTCTAAACGGTGGGGAGGTTATAGGAATCATTTCGAATGGCATTTAAACCGTGCTAAGTTAATTGAAGAACCAATTATTGAAAGTCATCTAATACGAGTCCTAATTAGTAGGTTACCGTATTATGTAAAGGAAAGAATAACATAAAGGGAATGGTCACAACCTTGTGAATTATTAGGATATTTAGAGCAGTTAGATATACTTAATAGAGAACGGGAAGACGAGAAATTTAGATTTGGTAGAAATGACAATCCACGAAATAATAATAATTCAGAACCACGAAAATTTAACAACAACAATCATAGCCGGTTTTGTTATATAAAACGGCAATCTGAAGGTAAAGAGAGCCAACAAAATCGTGGTAATAACTCTAAAATGGACAATTACACAATAACGATAATGAGATAAATCATCCTCAAGTAATTAATGAAGGTCAGGTTGTAGGTGACGTTATCATAGAAACTTCGGAAAACTAGTAAAGTCCTTTAGTACGGGTCAACTAAAGGGAGCTGTTAGTCAAGATTATACAAGACCCAATTGCAATTTGTCATTAAGCTGCCAAAAGGAAGGTGATTGGCAACAAGATTTACTTCAGGAAGACAATCAGATAAGGGAGAATATAATTTATAAACCCGTTATTAAAGGTTATATTAAAGATACCGAGGTAAATATTATAATCGATACGGGTAGCGAAGTAAGTATTTTATCTAAAGAATTATTTCAACTTAAAAGAAAATATTGGAATTTCCCAACCTTACCTGTAACTGGGGTGAAAATTATAGGAGTTTCTGGTAAAAGAAGTCAAAATATTAGTGAGGAAGTTTATTTAACTTTTAAAATTTCTAAACAATTAATTTCTCACTCTGTACTTGTCGTAGCCAACTTGAATGTGGCCATAATTTTAGGTATAGATTGGCTGTGTAAATATAAAGCTATATTAAATTTTAAAGACTCTTCCTTAACCATCCATAAGGAGGCATGTGCTTTTAAAGTGTGGTTTTCCAATAATCAAGTACCTGAGAATTGCTACAAATCCTTACAGATTAAGTACACACAGACCATGAACCTATTAACAGATTCTAGTGATCTTGAATATGAAGTGTACCAATGTGAGGCTAGTAATAGTATCGAAACCGAAGTGAAAGAAAAATGTTATTCTACGAATTGTCTATCCGAACAAGAAAAGGAAGAGTTGGAATCTTTATTGTTAGAATTTAGAACCGTCTTCTCAGGTGAACCGGGGAGAATCAAAGATTACGTTTGTAAACTTATGATTAAAGATCAAAAACCATTCTTTAAGAAACCTTATCCTATTCCAGTACAATTCAAAGAACCGGCTAGTAGAGAAATAAGTAAGATGCTAGAACAAAATATTATCGAACGATCATGTAGTGCTTTTAACAGTCCTTTGTGGGTAGTTAAGAAAGCTACTGGTGGGGTACGACTGGTCCTGGATGCTCGTGAATTAAACAAAATTATAGAGATGGAAAGAGACAGACCTATTCCTATGGAGGACGTACTTCTTAAGATTGCTGGTTCTCGTTATATGAGTACAATGGATTTAACTGCTGGCTACCATCAAGTAATATTACACCCGGATTCACGGCACTATACGGCTTTTCTTTTTGACGGCATATCTATCAGTTCCAAGTTTTACCTTTTGGACTTAATATATCAGTGTCAACTTTCATCAGGGTATTAGATTCTGCTTTGGGTCAGCAATTATCACAAAAGAATATTTTATATGTAGATGATATTTTGGTAGCCACTAAAACGTGGGAAGAACACGTAACGATATTACGGGAATTGTTTGACCGTTTAATTGACAGAGGAATTACTTTAAAATTATCTAAGTCTTACTTCGGAAAGGAGGAAGTGAGATTTTTGGGGCATATAGTGGACAGTAAAGGTATTAGGCCAGACCCAGCACGTATTGAAGCTATTGCTCGATGCCCGAGTCCTAGAAATCGGAAACAACTGAAATCATTCTTAGGAATTGTAGGATTTCTGAGAAGATTTCTTCCAGGGCAGGATGTTGTTAATCCTAAATTACTGGATTTATTAAAAGAGAAATCAGTATGGCTCCGGGGAAAAGAGGAAGAGGAAGTTTTTAATAAGATAAAAGGAGCGTTAACGGAAGCCAAAATGTTATACCATCCAGATTTCAATCAGGACTTTTGCATGTGTACGGATGCCTCTGATTATGGT
The DNA here is from genome assembly GCF_021461395.2 of Schistocerca americana. Classification (NCBI taxonomy): domain Eukaryota; kingdom Metazoa; phylum Arthropoda; class Insecta; order Orthoptera; family Acrididae; genus Schistocerca; species Schistocerca americana. Next base: position 222,443,293 of record NC_060120.1, on the reverse strand, counting down.
GTGTCTTGCGTAATATTCCAAGGTGATCTGACCAATGAAAAGGGATTATATCAGCCTATTGGATTCGCTAGTTGAACTTTAAATAAACATGAAAGAAATTATTTTGTAACCGAGAAGGAAGCTCTCGCAGTGGTATGGGGTTTTCAACGATTTAGAGGATTATTAATGGGAAGAAAAACAATTGTATATACTGATCATCAGGCTTTAACCTTTTTGAACAATTGTCGGTTACTTCACCGTAGATTATTACGTTGGGTATTATGCTTGCAAGAATTTCAGTATGAAATTAGGTATATAAAAGGATCTCAAAATGTAGTTTCGGATGCTTTGTCGAGACTTCCAGTAGGAATGGAGAATATTAACATTGCAGAAGAACCAGGAACAAATTACCATGTTTATTTCCTTTTCACTCAGGAGAACGAACGTAAGGTTAAACGGATAGTAACTGCTACTAGATGCAATCAAAGAAATGACGATCAATATAGGGACCTTATACAAAACCTTAATAATGGGGACGAAACAGTTAACACCCGGGGTGTGTGGTTATATTTCAACGACTTGTTGTATTGGAAAGCACAGAGGGAACATCAGAGATGGAAAATCTGCATTCCGAAAACTGTTGTGTACCAATTAATTACTTATATTCATGAAGGTTACGGGCATTTTGGAATTCATAAATGTATTAAACATCTAATGAAGTATTATTATTTCAAAAATATGTCGCGTATTGTGAGAAGTATTATTAGGGCTTGTGAAACCTGTCAAAAGGTTAAAGTTAATAACAAATCTAAGCGTTATAAATTACATGCTGTAATTCCTCGAGGTCTGTGGGATCTACTGTCATTAGATTTTTTCGGCCCTCTGCCTCGTAGTTCAGGAGGATTTACTTATGTGTTGGTTGTAATGGAATGTTGGTCCAAACATGTGAAGCTATATACTTTGAAACGAGCGAATACAGCAAGCGTTATACGCTGTCTTACCCGAAATTACTTGGTTAATTGGGGCATTCCTAAACGACTTATGTCTGACAACGGTAGTGCCTTTATTAGTCAAAAGTTTCAAGATATGATAAAACAATATGGAATCAAACATATCTTAATTTTGAAATATCACCCTCAAAGTAATTTAGTAGAAAGAGACATGAAAGAATTAGGACGATTATGTAGAACTTATTATGCACATAAACATACTCGGTGGGCAAAACTAATGCCTGAATTCGAAAAGATATTAAATGAATTGCCTCATCTAACGACGGGATTATCACCTATAGAAATTTTAGGCAAACGAATTATAGGTGAGCCTTTACTAGCTGCTCTACCTTGGCCACTAGTAAATGAGATCCAACAATGCATCCCAGACGAAAAAGTTTGCGAACAGATTGTTAAAAATGCTGAACGGAGAATTGAAAGTTATAATCAACATGCTATAGAACCCTCATTTCAGGTAGGAGATCTTGTATTAGTACGATCTCATCCTAAAAGTTCGAAGATCAATAAGGAATGTAGAAAATTCTTCTTTATCTTTGAAGGTCCATATGTTGTACATAAGATTGTACATCCCAAAGCGTTACGTCTTAAGGAACCTTCATCAGGTGTAATTAAGGATTATATAGTGTCGATCAAATGAAACCCTTCATTCCTAAACAAGTTAATATTTAGTATATGTTACATACGGAAGAGCGTTCATAATTTATTCATGTGAAGTTTTTCGTGATAGTTACGTGTTATTTTTAAAGAAATGACAGGAAGTTTAAACAAGTGTTCTACAATAATCTACCGGTACTTCAAAAAGGGAAAGATAACTAAAAGGAGATTTATATGGAAGAAAATTTTGTTATTAGGTCAGAAGGAATGTTGTATATTTTATATTTACTCGGATAGTAGGAACCAAAGGGGATGGTTAATAATTTTAGGGACCATGGGCGTCCAGACCTGTATGGCTCACGAAAACATAGCAGAGTGCCTTTAATTGAGATTTGTAATAGTGTTAATATAGAACACACCAAACGGGGCTCTCTCGCTTGTTTCTGCTAAATAAATTGCCATTACCCAACAAAGTGCCCGAAAGTAAAGAAAGCCGTGCCGAGATTCTCAAGAAAGTTTTGATTGATTTCTTCTTGACCTCAGGCATAAATAAAGCATTAGGGGAAAGAACGACGTAAAGTAAATAATACTATTAGTTATTGTGAGAAACTTATTAGTAATATACATTTTGGAAAGAATAACTCTAGTAAATGAATAAAACTGAAACTAACCTATCACAATTTGAACGCTCAGTCCTAATGTAACAACGTTAAAGAACGTACTAAATTATTATTTACTAGCAACTATTAAATGAAAAGGAGTAATCTCTATATATTCGGTTGTGAATTACCATAATAGCATAATTGAAAGTGAATGACAAATAGTCACAACATTATTGTCATAAAAGGATTGAATATATCTAAGAGCAAGGACTTTAGATTACTGAAAATGTGAGAAAAATTTATAATATTAACAGTTACATATTGTATATAGAAGACATTTATTTTCGGTTAAAACCTGACAAACTGGGCTTGTGGGTGGGGTATGTACTGGGACGTGAAATTGAAGCGTCACCCATCCACCAGTGTCAGCCCAGTTTGCAGGTGAATATAAGTTTACTTTAGTTTTTGTTTATGTATTTCTGTAATATTTGTAATGGTTGCGAATTATCTAAAGTTTTGTATTTATTTTTATGTTTCATGTACGGAGAGGGCGGCGCAACGAACGGAGACAGCATCTTCGCTGTCGGGACCAGAGAGAAAATTGCTGGCCACTATTGGTCGCCGGTCGACAGCCAAAGAGCAACAGAAGATCCTGAAACCGAGTTGTTGCGTCGTGCTTCTAAACATTGAAAATTAAGAATTTGTAATGTTTCTACAACAATGACGTCATAGAAAATTTAATCATGTTGTAAATGTTCAGTTCTATCTTGTCAAGGCTCAGGTTCACGTCTATATGTAGGAAGATAATAAACTAGTGGATGCTACTAAAGTTTATGTACGTGTTCCGAGAATTTATTTATGAAGAATTATGTTACGTAATTTATTTGACAAGATTATTAATTTTTGACAGCGTTCATCGCGAGTGTGATTCTTGAAAGTTTATTCAATGTGGTTCTAATATTTATTAAAGCAGATCACTTGCATTAATATAATTTCTGAGGAAAAACAAACGACATCTAAACTGAAGAAGTTTGCGCAAACCAATTGGACTGAGTGACGTAACTCTGCACATACGACTCAAATGATGATGGTTTAATTACAGTTTTGTTTCGTTCAAGAACCATTTAGAGGCAATTTAAAAAGAAGTTAAATAATTTTGAAGTATGTTGTAACTGACGTAGGTGACGAAGTCTGCACATGGTCATATGTCAAAAGAAAACCATTTATACAAAACTTACGTCGTTACACTACACCAGCCACCGACGTAATACTGTATCTGGGTTCTACGATAGTGCAATGTGACGTTCTACCGTCCGTAATGAACTTTATTGATACATCTATAGCGTCTCCAGGTCGAGTATGTTATGGAAGCCTAAACACACGATTGAAGGGAGTATGAATGCTCCGAGCCAGTCGGAAGTAGCATTCGACCAGTGCAGTGTCCATGCCAGTCATCAGTCGATTGTGCGGCTAAACAGCGTCTAAGTGAATCTGCTGCCCCATTACCCGTCAGTTACTCTTGATGGTTCCTGACTTCGAAATGGATCCGCCATGGCAAGAAAGTACAGTGAGTGGCATCGCCTGAAGTTGTAGCCGGACTCCGAGGATCCCGGGTTCAACGAGGGACCTCCAGGCTTCATGCCAGCCGCCACGAGTTCCAAGCTGCAGACGTCTCCGCTGCCGTTAACACGCTCATGGATTAGCAAGGGCACCGTTGTCGCCATCTACTGTTGTGCTGCCGCAGCACTGCGCTGCCTCAACATGCGTTGCTCACTTCTCACTAGCCGCTAACGGTCCCTTGATCACTGCCATCGATGTACTGTATTGAAGCAACAGATAGTTAAGAATATCTTGTTGAATGACGATTGCTGAATCCACGGTCTCAGCAGTATTGGAGAATCCATCCCACAGCTTCGTACACACACTACTCTGCAACCAGAACTGACCACTCTACAGTAGCGGCAACATTTCTAGCAGGAACATTACGCAAAAGCAGTATCATCTGTAGCGGGAAGGTTACAGGTTATTAAAAAATTAAACCCTCGTAGAACGCATTCTCCAAGACCAGACTTTCGGTCTCAGACCTGATTTTATTTCATGACTGTTGCGACTGGAAACGTCTTGAAGCATTGTGGACGGAAGAAGGGGCTAAACCCGTGCAGGGCCCATGAACACTCCTCCATATTTCAAACTCGCGTTGCAAGACTTGGCTTGGTAGGCATTGACTCCTGTATTTTGGACGTTCTGTATCGTCATTGAGTGATTTTTTCGAACAAGGGTTCCAATCCTTAATTTGTTCTTCAAGACATGCGCTATAATCACCCGAAGTGAAATGGTCTCTTTTTGTTACACCATTTATACGAGCGATGTTTTCCATAAACAGTTTTTATCGTATTTCACACAGGGAATTACCTTACGTCTGTAGATGTAGCTCAGTTTCAGAAGTTACTGAAGGGTGCTGTGCAGCGGTTGTGACAGACTTCATTACAGGAGATGTAGTGGCATGGGAGAGCGTAGTATTCCAGAGTTTGTGCTGAGATAATGTAATTGTTGGACCGAGAAATTCATGAGAAAAAAATTCATATCTTTAGAAATGATGTCAACAGCGCTGTGATAATGAAAATGGAAAAATTAAGGGTAAGGCGTGTAAGCATAGGGATTGAGGAGAACGGAGGAGGGAGTTAGCAAGTGGAGACATTGATAAAATTTATAGAAACTAAATAGATTCGGCCAGTTCTGGCAAAAACTTGTTTGGCCCTCGTGTGTCGGACGTGGAAGTGTTTCAGCTAGATGTGGATGAAGCCAAAATTCAGCTTAGTTTCAACAGGAAAGTAATTGTTTCAGGCACAGAAGGGGAGAGAAGTCCTGGGGTTAGGAACTGATCACTAGAAATAAGTGTGAGAACATTTGCAGGGAGAATTAGACGACAAGCACCTAGTCACGCAAACTGCAAGTCTTAGCCAAATTGTGCAAGCATTTCTGAAAGGTGGATTGTATCGTGCGATAGGTATTACAGGATCTACATCTACATCTGCATCCACACTCCGCAAGCCACCTGACGGTGTGTGGCGGAGGGTACCTTGAGTACCTCTACAGGTTCTCCATTCTACACTCCTGGAAATGGAAAAAAGAACACATTGACACCGGTGTGTCAGACCCACCATACTTGCTCCGGACACTGCGAGAGGGCTGTACAAGCAATGATCACACGCACGGCACAGCGGACACACCAGGAACCGCGGTGTTGGCCGTCGAATGGCGCTAGCTGCGCAGCATTTGTGCACCGCCGCCGTCAGTGTCAGCCAGTTTGCCGTGGAATACGGAGCTCCATCGCAGTCTTTAACACTGGTAGCGTGCCGCGACAGCGTGGACGTGAACCGTATGTGCAATTGACGGACTTTGAGCGAGGGCGTATAGTGGGCATGCGGGAGGCCGGGTGGACGTACCGCCGAATTGCTCAACACGTGGGGCGTGATGTCTCCACAGTACATCGATGTTGTCGCCAGTGGTCGGCGGAAGGTGCACGTGCCCGTCGACCTGGGACCGGACCGCAGCGACGCACGGATGCACGCCAAGACCGTAGGATCCTACGCAGTGCCGTAGGGGACCGCACCGCCACTTCCCAGCAAATTAGGGACACTGTTGCTCCTGGGGTATCGGCGAGGACCATTCGCAACCGTCTCCATGAAGCTGGGCTACGGTCCCGCACACCGTTAGGCCGTCTTCCGCTCACGCCCCAACATCGTGCAGCCCGCCTCCAGTGGTGTCGCGACAGGCGTGAATGGAGGGACGAATGGAGACGTGTTGTCTTCAGCGATGAGAGTCGCTTTTGCCTTGGTGCCAATGATGGTCGTATGCGTGTTTGGCTCCGTGCAGGTGAGCGCCACAATCAGGACTGCATACGACCGAGGCACACAGGGCCAACACCCGGCATCATGGTGTGGGGAGCGATCTCCTACACTGGCCGTACACCACTGGTGATCGTCGAGGGGACACTGAATAGTGCACGGTACATCCAAACCGTCATCGAACCCATCGTTCTACCATTCCTAGACCGGCAAGGGAACTTGCTGTTCCAACAGGACAATGCACGTCCGCATGTATCCCGTGCCACCCAACGTGCTCTACAAGGTGTAAGTCAACTATCCCGGCCAGCAAGATCTCCGGATCTGTCCCCCATTGAGCATGTTTGGGACTGGATGAAGCGTCGTCTCACGCGGTCTGCACGTCCAGCACGAACGCTGGTCCAACTGAGGCGCCAGGTGGAAATGGCATGGCAAGCCCTTCCACAGGACTACATCCAGCATCTCTACGATCGTCTCCATGGGAGAATAGCAGCCTGCATTGCTGCGAAAGGTGGATATACACTGTACTACTGCCGACATTGTGCATGCTCTGTTGCCTGTGTCTATGTGCGTGTGGTTCGGTCAGTGTGATCATGTGATGTATCTGACCCCAGGAATGTGTCAATAAAGTTTCCCCTTCCTGGGACAATGAATTCACGGTGTTCTTATTTCAATTTCCAGGAGTGTATTCCAGTCTCGTATTATTCGTGGACAGAAAGATTGTCGGTATGCCTCTGTGTGGGGTCTAATCTATCTGATTTTAGCCTCATGGTCTCTTCGCGAGATATACGTAGGAGGAAGCAATATACTGCTTGACTCCTCGGTGAAGGTATGTTCTCGAAACTTCAACAGAAGCCCGTACCGAGTTACTGAGCGTCTCACTTGCAGAGTCTTCCACTGGAGTTTATCTATCATCTCTGTAACGCTTTCGCGATTACTAAATGATCCTGTAACGAAGCGCGCTGCTCTCCGTTGGATCTTCTCTCTCTCTTCTATCAACCCTATCTGGTACGGATCCCACACTGCTGAGCAGTATACAAGCAGTGGGCGCACGAGCGTACAACCTACTTCCTTTGTTTTCGGATTGCACTTCCTTAGGATTCTTCCAATGAATCTCAGTCTGGCATCTGCTTTACCAACGATTCATTTTATATGGAAATTCCACTTTAAATCACTCCTAATGCCTACTCCCAGATAATTTATGGAGTTAACTGCTTCCAGTTGCTGACCTGCTATTTTGTAGCTAAATGATAAGGGATCTATCTTTCTATGTATTCGCAGCACATTACACTTGTCTGCATTGAGATTCAATTTCCATTCCCTGCACTATGCGTCAATTCGTTGCAGATCCTCCTGCATTTCAGTACAATTTTCCATTGTTACAACCTCTCGATATACTACAGCATCATCCGCAAAAAGCCTCAGCGAATTTCCAATGTTATCCACAAGGTCATTTATGTATATTGTGAATAGCAACGGTCCTACGACACTCCCCTGCTGCACACCTGAAATCACTCTTACTTCAGAAGACTTCTCTCCATTGAGAATGACATGCTGCGTTCTGTTATCTAGGAACTCTTCAGTCCATCACACAATTGGTCTGATAGTCCATACGATCTCACTTTGTTCATTAAACGAGTGTGGGGAACTGTATCGAACGCCTTGCGGAAGTCAAGAAACACGGCATCTACGTGGGAACCCGTGTCTATGGTCCTCTGAGTCTCGTGGTAGAATAGCGCGTAGTAGATCTCTAGTCTCCAGAAAAGCCATTATACTCGAACATAATACGTGTTCCAAAATGATACAACTGATCGGCGTTAGAGATATAGGTCTATAGTTCTGCACATCTGTTCGACGTTCCTTCTTGAAGACAGGGATGACATGTGCCCTTTTCCAATCCTTTGGAACGCTACGCTCATCTAGAGACCTACGGTATACCGCTGCAAGAAGGGGGGCAAGTTCGTTCGCGTACTCTATGTAAAATCGAACTGGTATCCCATCAGGTCTAGCGGCCTTTCCTCTTTTGAGCGATTTTAATTGTTTTTCTATCCCTCTGTCATCTATTTCGATATCTACCTTTTTGTCATCTGTGCGACAATCTAGAGAAGGAACAGCAGTGCAGTTTTCCTCTGTGAAACAAATTTGGAAAAAGACATTTAGTATTTTGGCCTTTTGTCTGTCGTCCTTTGTTTCAGTACCATTTTGGTCACAGAGTGTCTGGACATTTTGTTTTAAACCACCTACCGCTTTGACATAAGACTAAAATTTCTTACGATTTTCTGCCAGGTCAGTACATAGAACTTTACTTTCGTATTCGGTTAATGCCTCTGACACTACATTTCGCTTCCTGTAATTTTCGTTTGTCTGCCAGGCTTTGGCTATGTTTATTTTTGCTGTGAAGTTCCCTTATTGACTGTGGGCATGGGCAGTGTATTTTAGAGTGAGCTGGTAAAGATATTTGTCAAAGAGCCATGAACGTCTGTGTTCCTATTTTGAGCATTGAGGTCAAAATGTATTTACAGGCAGTGCCGGGACGGCAAAATAAAAGTGGCCCGAAAAACTGTATCTGGCGTTAAAAACATTGTATCGTTTGCTACGTGTAAGCTATTGGTCCTACAGAAAAATAAACAGAATATTTTTGTAGGAAATGTAATGTTGAACTTTCTACTGCGATACGGTTTTTCTAGAGGCCGCAGTATTTGAGTTATTCAAGAAAAACCTATGAAAGTAACATTAAAACCCACCCTCGCTTACACACTTAACACACACCGGTCAAGGTCTCTGGTAATATGGAGTGATGACACGCCCTCCTGCGACTGTACAAATCTTTGCGACCACGTGAATTATTTCCCACATTCGACCTTTCTGTCTTCACTACCTAGTCTTACTACGCCACCGGCTTAGACGAGCGTTTACAAATTGTAAACTTGCTATTTGTGTCAATTTTACGTAACTATTTTGTGAATTTTAATTGCGTAAAATAAACAATTCCATCGTCGTGTTCGTCGGGCCTTCTGGCCTGTTAATAATATTAACGAAATAGTCGACTATGCTGGTGGTGCAGCAGCCCAAGCAATAGAGACTAAGAAAAGGTCGAGTGTTTGGAATAGTTCGTGTAGTCGCAAATCTTTGTAGAGTGTCAGGATGGTGTATCTAGAACAACACGCTGGAAATGCTGATTGGTGAAGTTTGAGTGTGAAGATGGAGATGCGTTTGCAAGAAATTTTGTTCGTTTTTCTCGAATAACTCGAAAACCGTGTCCTCCAACGAGAACGTATCGCAATACAAAATTTAACTACATAAAATTTCGTCCACATAGGTGCTGTTCATTTTCTGTAGGATTAATAGTCTGCGCGTAGCGAGCGAGGGAATATGAAAATCTCGCGAATGGTTTTTAAACGGTAGATATACAATTGCGGGCTACATAAAACGACATCGGTACAGGCTTCTGAATCACCCTCTATGTTCTGGGATAGATGATGGAGTTACTTTGCCTATATTAAGCTATACCACGTTGAGCTTTCAACGCAAATCCGAACATAGATTCTGTTATTATTGAGCTTTTGGTAGATGGGGTTTTACGAGTTAGCGTTTAGCTACATCTGAGTATGATTGATAAGAGAATTTTTAAAGGGAAGTCGAGGGCGTACTCCCTTTAACTAATGCAAAGGAAGCACGATTTTTGAGAATTTGAGGGTACCAATAATTAAAAGAACTTGTATCTGAAGATTTGATGTGAGTGTCCTATGATGAATAAAATGAGGGCTAAGCAGGATTATTGCACCAAACTATTGGGTGGATGTAGATGAAATCAATGGATTGTTTATTTGATTTGACATACAAATTAAATAAGCTATATGAAATATGTATTTCTGAATACCTGTTGACCACTGGAAAAAGGAGTGCATAATCTGATATTACACAGGACACATAAGTGACACTATCTTGTCGTTTCAAACGTCCCAGTTCTGCGTATAGAGTCACAATGGATATATGCAACAATGGACGTATGCAACAAGTTCGGAAGTTTCCAGATTGCGTTCATCGTCCTCATAAGAGCACAAAACTTGGTTCGACACTATGGGGAGTCACTGGATACACGCAAGGATCTGCTACACATGATCGTTAATTTATGTCCTATCTTTGAGTTCTCTGATGTAACAAGATTGCTGCTGCTGTTATTACGTACCAAAATACAAGCGGCTATCAACTTTTGTCATGATCACCATCCAGTGGATGGACGAGAAACTGACACGCTAGCAGACAGCATCTTCGATGATTGATTGGCATAGAGCTACAGCAGCATGGAATGACGTAACCATATCTCACATCTAAGCTCAGTTACGCTTATGATCATGCAGATTAGAGACGTTGTCGTTTCCAGGGATATTTTGTTTTAAATTTGTCAGCCTATGTTCTCCAAATCATGTACTCTTCCTACTACACTTTACACAAGTAAAAAATAAAATATCTTTATTTATTATCCTTTCTGGTGTCGCTATTTTACTGTCAGGCTGTATTATTACTGTTCGCAAATACACAATGTTTCAGTGTAGAAGTAGCACTGATATTTCAGAAGAAGTACTTATGCACAAATATGAACAAGAAGAACTACCTGAGTGGCGATGACTGTTCTTCTACATTTAGCTGTTTTTAACAGAAATCCTTGTTTTAGCAGACAATTTAATGAGAAATATTTCGTTTGGATGTTAACTATAAACACTTAAGTAGGATACAGGAAAGGGGAACTTGCTCTTCCTCCTAGATCACAATCTATGCAAACTAAACCTACATCCTGCTCTGCCAAACACTCAAACAATTCAGTGATCGTCAATTTGAAGGTCTTCGCGAAGTAGCCGCGTGGTTTGAGGCGCCATGTCACGGATTGCGCGGCCCTTCCCGCCGGAGGTTCGAGTCCTCGCTCGGGCATTGGTATGTGTGTTGTTCTGAGCATAAGTTGTTTAAGTTAGTTTAAGTAGTGTGTAGGTCTAGGGACCGATGACCTCCGCAGTTTGGTCCCTTAGGAGTTCACACACATTTGAAAAATTTGAAGGAAAACAGGTGTTGCGGATATTGTCTAATAGCTAGTGTAGAGTATACAGGGGTGAGCCCCTGTAGAGCCGGCGACTCCTGTTTCCGGCACGACGTCCGCGCTGTGCGGGTTGCCGGCCGTTGGCACACAGGCACTCCTTCAGAGACTGTTTGCACACGTCGCTAGTACATAGCTTGTTTGGAAACACTGCTTATTACATTCTGTTTACACGGGTAATGTTAGCAGGCACCACCAGGAACCACCACATCGTTGACAGGCAGCGCGCAGAGCAACTACGACGGCGCTGTTATCGGGCGGGGAGGAGAAGGGAAGCTTGTTTTCTTGGATCATGTGGTCATCAAGAGAGCGCGGATATACCTCCGCCTGTGTTGAAACTACCTAAGCCTGGTGCAGCGTCCAGCAATGAGAGCAGCCGCTATAGACGAAACGAAACAGATGGAACAAAATAGAAAATGATGTAAATCGGAAGGCCACATTCCTTACCTGCTTGATAGGCAAAACACTTCGTGATACTAAAATGTAGACTTTCATATCATGTCCATTATAATTATCCGGGTTGTTATGCCGTGGTCGGTTGATGAATTCTGTGTCGATTCCCAACGTTTCGTCTCCGACTGCGGGAGACATCTTCAAGGGGGTCCGTAGCTCGATGGAAGGTCCAACACACCCACTGGCTCGCTACTGACTGCCGCTAAATTCCGTGTCCGCGCGCTCCCACGCCGCGGCGTGACGTCACGTGTTTAGCAAACGTCAGTGCGATTGGCCGCTGTCCGTCGCCGTCGATCGCCGTTGCCATCACCCAGTAGTGGACGGGTGGTACACATCTTCTTTAGCACCGGCATCCATATACCGTTTAATTTCACGCCCTCCTCCTTTCGGTTGAAATTATTTGGGTGTTTAGCGATTTCGATTGCCTCCCTGTAGAGCCTTTCGTAATATCCGCTTGTGGCCGCTAGTACTTGCATCTCCTCGAAACGAATACTGTGGTTCCCAGGCTGGAAATCATGCTCCGCAACAGCTGATCGTTCCGTTTCTCTTCTTCTACAATTTCCCCTGCGCTCTTCCAAACGTTTAGAAACAATTCTTTTAGTGGTACCCACATAAACATCACCACAGCTGAATGAGCTCCTATACACTCCAACTTTGTCCAATGGTTTGCGAGCGTCCTTGGCAGGCTTAAGGTATTCCTGTATCTTCCTGGTGGGCTTGTAAATTACGGTAATATTCCGCTTCGTCAAGATCCTCCTTATTCTTTCCGTTACATTTTTAACAAGCGGCAGGAAAACCTCAGATTTTGCAGTAGCCTGTACGTCAGTGTGATTTCTGCGTGGCTGCCTCAACGCACGTTTTATTTCGGCGGACGAATATCCGTTCTTCATTAGTGCATTATGGAGATGTTCCATCTTAGCGTCGAGCAACTCAGGTTCACAAATATTTCTAGCTCTGTCCGCTAACTTCTTGATAACACCCCGCTTCTATTGTGGGTGGTGGTTCGATCCCGGTGCAAATAACGGTCCGTGTGCGTGGGTTTGCGGTATACTGAGTGGCCCAAACTACCATTTTCGTTTCTAATAACAAGCACATCGAGGAAATGTAATTTGCCGTCTACCTCCTCCTCCATTGTAAACTGAATTCTCGTGTTTATGCTGTTCAGATGTTCATGGATCCGGCTTAGTTCCTCCCTACCATGTCTCCACAGCACAAGCGTGTCATCCACGTATCGGAACCATACATTTGGTTTTTTGCTGGCAGTACCTAAGGCCTGTTCTTCGAATTTCTCCATAAAGAAGTTTGCAATTACGGGACTTAGGGGACTTCCCATAGCCACGCCATCCGTTTGCTCATATGACTGTTCATTCCACTTGAAATATGTGGTCGTCAAACAACACTTAAACAGTTCTGAAATGTCGGCAGGAAAAATTCGATCCAGCTGTTCCAATACATCAGTAAGTGGAACCATGGTAAACAGCGATACCACATCGAAGCTGACCAATATGTCCTCCGGCTGGACCACTACGCCATTCAATCTGCTGATGAAATGTGTCGAATTCTTTATGTAATGGTCCGAACGGCCCACATGTGGTTTTAACAGCGTAGTCAAAAACTTGGCTAACGAGGAGGTGGGCGAACCAATGGCACTTAATATCGGTCTTAACGGCACATTTTCTTTATGAATTTTGGGCAATCCATAAAGCCTCGGTGGTAGCGCAACCGAATTGCTGAGACCTTTCTGTACACTCTCTTCAATGGAGGACTTTTTTATTAACCGCTACACAGTTCTGAGAACGTTGTTAGTGGGGTCCTTATTCAGCTTCCTATATGCTTGCGGATCCAGTAGATCAGTAATTTTACTCTGATAGTCGGCCACATCCATAACCACCGTTGCGCTTCCTTTGTCAGCTGGGAGAACCAAAATACTATCGTCGTCATTCAGGAGTTTTAAAGCTCTTCTCTCACCCACAGTTATATTACTTTTCGGCGGTTTTGCATTGGCTAATATTCTCACTGTCTCTATACGGATTTCTTCAGCTGCGAATTCCTGCTTCTACACTGGCTATAATTTCTTCCGTGGGCACAAAACGCGGACTAACAGCAAAATTTCCTCCCTTGGCAAGCACAGATGTCTCATCGTCAGATAACGAACGTTTGGACAAATTGATAACGGTCCGGGAAACGTCTAAATGCCGAACAGTCTGATTAGGTAGCAAATTATCAAACTTCTTCTTCTGTGTACTAGACGTTGTCAACATACACTTCCCCATGGTATGATGCAGTAGTCTATCAATTTTATCCCAGTCACCGCTGCACAGTTTATTACTGATCGTAATATGGAGAGACATTAACTTACAGTTTGTGCTTGCCAAGTCCCGTCGGGTCTGCTGAATGCGCTCTCGCAGTAAGGCCTCCTCAGTCCGTTTGAAAATGCGTTGTGCCTTTCCTGAATAGAACAGTCGCTTTATCTTCAGAACCTTCGGTATAACGCCGACGGCTCTGCAACGAGACAGGAATGTGAGGGAACACAAAAGCTGCACTCCCTTCTCCTGGAGTCCTTCCAGGCGTCGCACTTCTCTTGACATCTCCTCCCCGTAGAGGCGTCTGATACTAAAATGTAGACTTTCACGGCCGGAAATATCATGTCCATTATAATTATCCGGGCTGTTATGCCGTGGTCGGTTGATGAATTCCGTGTCGATTCCCAACACTTCGTGTTGTGAACTCCACGACCTTCGGAGGGAGAAGATACTCCGTCAAGTTCCGGCAGCGAGGAGCGACCAGCAAGCAGTTGCAGAGGCAGCTCTGTTCCAGGCCACCCGCGCCGATCACCTACGGTATCACTCTACAGGAGCACAAACCGACTGTTCGCCGCACTACACTGCCATCCCTTCGCCATGCCGTCCAGCAGCTGCCAGCCATTTTCCTGGCGATTCAGTCCCACTGTGTAGTTGTGCAGCGACTATTATTGAGCCAAAGTTTTCTTCGCCACTGAGCCGTACGTCTCATCAATGACGATATTTTGTTTACTAGTACGTCATTTACAAATCCATTCACTACATAATGAATTAACTACAATATTCTGATAGATCAGACTATTCTCAGCTACAATATTATAAATTTTTATAATACTGTACGTTATTATAAACATTCTTGAGCCACTCTATGGCTGAGTCGGAGAGTCTGTGCTTGTCCTTCAGATCACACATAAATAAATGATCCATTGATCAGATTTTCCCCACACTCACATTCAGGTCTGCTTGATAGGCCACATATCTTTATTAGTTGTTTACACCTACCAACACTTGACCTGAAACTTTTAAAAATTGTTTACAGTTTCCTTGGGAGGTTGAATTCATCGGTCTTCTCGTTGGTTCTTATGTGGGTTCTCATGTTCATTTACAGCCCGTAGTTCTTCCAAGCTGTTTTCAAGTCGAAGCCTTGCAGTTCTTCGGCGGTTTTCCATAAAGGTGACCTCGATTTAAGTCTGTTTAGGGATCCTAGGTCTCGGTGTATAGGGAATTCTGAGTCTCGGACTTTTTTGTGTGATCTTAGATTATACTAGGTTAGATTAGATTAGTACTTGTTCCATAGATCATGAATACGACATTTCGTAATGATGTGGAACGTGTCAGGTTAATAAAAGGTGTCTATAGAGATAATACATTACACAAAATATTAAATTACACTTAATATTTTTAATTTTTATTTTGGTGGGTATTGGGGAAATTACCCACTTACTATATCCAAAAATTCATTTAATTACCTTTTAAACGCTATATGGCTACCTGTCAGAGTTTTGATGCTATTAGGTAAGTGCCCAACACTTTTGTAGCAGCACAGTTTACCCCCTTCTGAGCCAAAGTTAGATTTAACCTTCAGTAGTGAAGATCATCGTTTCTCCTAGTGTTGTAGCCATGTACACTGCTATTACTTTTGAATTAGTTCGAATTGTTAATAACAAATTTCATAAGTGAATACATATATTGCGAGGCTACAGTGAAGATCTCTAGCTCTTTAAATAAGTGTCTGCAGGATGATCGATGATGAGCTCCAGCAATTATTGTAATTACACGCTTTTGTGCAATGAACACTCTTTTACTCACTGATGAGTTACCCCAGAATATGATGCCATATGAAACCAGAGAATGAAATTAGGCGTGGTAAGCTAATTTACTGAGGTGTATATCGCTTAAATTTGCAATGACCCTAATAGCATAAATAGCTGAACTCAAACGTTTCAGCAGATCTTCAGTGTGTTTTTCCACTTAAACCCATCATCAATGCATACACCTAGAAATTTTGAATATTCTAACTTACCCACCGATTTCTGATCGAAGTCTATATTTATTAATGGTGTCATTCGATTTACTGTGTGAAACTGTATGTACCGTGTTTTGTCAAAGTTTAATGAGAGCTCATTTGCAGAGAACCACTTAATGATTTTCTGAAAAACATTGTTTACAATTTCACCAGCTAATTCTTGTCTGTTGGGTGTGATAGCTATACTTGTATCATCGGCAAAAAGTACCATCTTTGCATCTTCATGAATATAGAATGGCGAGTCATTAATATATATTAAGAACAGCAGAGGGCCCAAGACTGAACCTTGCGGAACCCCATTCTATTTTGTTCCCCAGTTTGAGATACCACCAGTTTTTTGCATATTACGTGAACTTGTAATTAACTTTGGTCGCTGATTTTAGGAGTCTCTATATCTGCTAGGACGGGAAACTAAGCACATGAGGTAGCCCTGAGTGTTAAATTACCCACATTGTCTCCTTCAGTTGGACCTTCACTTTACCTACGAGTGCATTTCTCATCCACACTGGCGAACGGTATTCAGCAACGCTGAAAACCTCGGTCTGGTCACTCCACAACACCCTCTCACCCTCCCCCCTCACCCCTCACCACCCACCTCCTCTTCGTTCCAGATAGATTCGACATGATAGCACTACAGGATTTCAGCTTCTGGTTAGTATCTTCTAGAAAGGTGCTATACGTTAGAGAGCGATCTAACTTCCCTCACAAGTATTTAGGTTTATGGTCATGGGCCAGTCATTGATAGTTGCAGTTTTCTATTCGTATCTGTATTGTTAAGGCTCATTATGATGCTACTGGTTTTGTAAGCGTTTGGCTGTAGGTGCTGTCTAGAGTAGTGCGTGTCCAGTACTTCCACGTTTGCTTAAAATATTTTGTCGAGGTCTTTAACATATTTACTTTCATATGGGATGACCAGCTCGTCTATGCACGCAAATTTACGTGACTTTTTGTGCAACATGTCGGTAATATATACATTGAAAAGAATGGTTCCTAGTGCTGTACCCTGTGGCAGGCCATTATTCAGGAACATGTACTTGCTGTTCATGTCATGAAACCCCATGAAACCTCGATGTTCCTGTCTCGTTAACATGTTTTTGCGTAAGGTATGAGTCTGTTTCCATTTGATGATTCTATTTCGCTTAAGCAGTAGCCCCTCAACACATACTGTATCTCATGATCATGTAAGATCTGTGAGAACCAAGCCTACTTTCATCTTGTTTTGGAATTGTTTCTCAGTGTAGGTTTGATGCAAAGAACTTGATCGCAACAATTTATGCTTGCTCGAAGCCCCGTTGGTATATAGATGGTTCAAATGGCTCTGAGCACTATGGGACATAACTTCTGAGGTCATCGGTCCCCTAGAACTTAGAAATACTTAAACCTAATTAACCTTAGGACATCACACACATCCATACCCGAGGCAGGATTCGAACCAGCGACCGTAGCGGTCGCGCGGATCCAGACTGTAGCGCCTAGAACTCCTCGGCCACTCCGGCCGGCTTGGTATGTAGAAAGGCTGGCTTCGATGTATAGAGTTAATTTAGTCAGTAACAATCTCTCGAATAGATTGTAAGAAGTACATAACAGAGATAACCATCTGATATCCTTTGGGTTATCTCCAGACTTGTCTTCGTTATACTGTTCACTTTCATCACACTGGGCCACACCCAAGATTCGGATACACAACGCTGTCCGAATTTCGCTCTTTGTCACGCTATGGATCTGCAACGCTATTCTGGGCCAGAACGTTGCTACTGACGTGGTACCGCCTCCGGCTGTTGCTTTCGTTTATATTCTGTGCCGTACTGTCTTTGGCTGAACAAACAAATTAACTTTTCAGCACTCACTGGTACCGTTCTACAACAGCAAATGTTCCCAGGGCAATTAGTCATGAAATATCGCATCTTTTACGCCTTTTACTCCGATACTAACAAGAGTTTTCTTCCATATCCTAACTCAGGTACTTTGTAGGCTCTTGGCGCTAGTGTATACATAAAGAACTACAGAACTGTTTACTTAGCACAAATAGAGCCAAAATACACAATATACACTCCTGGAAATGGAAAAAAGAACACATTGACACCGGTGTGTCAGACCCACCATACTTGCTCCGGACACTGCGAGAGGGCTGTACAAGCAATGATCACACGCACGGCACAGCGGACACACCAGGAACCGCGGTGTTGGCCGTCGAATGGCGCTAGCTGCGCAGCATTTGTGCACCGCCGCCGTCAGTGTCAGCCAGTTTGCCGTGGCATACTGAGCTCCATCGCAGTCTTTAACACTGGTAGCATGCCGCGACAGCGTGGACGTGAACCGTATGTGCAGTTGACGGACTTTGAGCGAGGGCGTATAGTGGGCATGCGGGAGGCCGGGTGGACGTACCGCCGAATTGCTCAACACGTGGGGCGTGAGGTCTCCACAGTACATCGATGTTGTCGCCAGTGGTCGGCGGAGGGTGCACGTGCCCGTCGACCTGGGACCGGACCGCAGCGACGCACGGATGCACGCCAAGACCGTAGGATCCTACGCAGTGCCGTAGGGGACCGCACCGCCACTTCCCAGCATACTAGGGACGCTGTTGCTCCTGGGGTATCGGCGAGGACCATTCGCAACCGTCTCCATGAAGCTGGGCTACGGTCTCGCACACTGTTAGGCCGTCTTCCGCTCACGCCCCAACATCGTGCAGCCCACCTCCAGTGGTGTCGCGACAGGCGTGAATGGAGGGACGAATGGAGACCTGTCGTCTTCAGCGATGAGAGTCGCTTCTGCCTTGGTGCCAATGATGGTCGTATGCGTGTTTGGCGCCGTGCAGGTGAGCGCCACAATCAGGACTGCATACGACCGAGGCACACAGGGCCAACACCCGGCATCATGGTGTGGGGAGCGATCTCCTACACTGGCCGTTCACCACTGGTGATCGTCGAGGGGACACTGAATAGTGCACGGTACATCCAAACCGTCATCGAACCCATCGTTCTACCATTCCTAGACCGGCAAGGGAACTTGCTGTTCCAACAGCACAATGCACGTCCGCATGTATCCCGTGCCACCCAACGTGCTCTAGAAGGTGTAAGTCAACTACCCTGGCCAGCAAGATCTCCGGATCTGTCCCCCATTGAGCATGTTTGGGACTGGATGAAGCGTCGTCTCACGCGGTCTGCACGTCCAGCACGAACGCTGGTCCAACTGAGGCGCCAGGTGGAAATGGCATGGCAAGCCGTTCCACAGGACTACATCCAGCATCTCTACGATCGTCTCCATGGGAGAATAACAGCCTGCATTGCTGCGAAAGGTGGATATACACTGTACTAGTGCCGACATTGTGCATGCTCTGTTGCCTGTGTCTATGTGCCTGTGGGTCTGTCAGTGTGATCATGTGATGTATCTGACCCCAGGAATGTGTCAATAAAGTTTCCCCTTCCTGGGACAATGAATTCACGGTGTTCTTATTTCAGTTTCCAGGAGTGTATATAGATACTGTTCTTTAAAGACCTGTATCGTCATTCGGCGGTCAATGCCTATTTTTTCGATAAAGCCTTGATAGAAAATTAAAATTTTCTGGGCTGACAATTTGATTTGAATGTGCCGCACGTGCTTAATAACCTCTTCATTCTTTGATTTGCACAGTCCCTTCTCACACTTTGTTCATTTTTCTATTTGTTCAACAGCAACTGTCCACATGGTAGGATCATGACCACTCTAACGTAAGTTGTGTTTTCATTCCTTTTCGAGATATATTGGTGTAATAAACGAGTCAGTTAAACCTCTCGTACTACGACCCTCTGTGTAACCAATTATCACCAACTCCTTGAAACCGACTCACAACAGCATTGCTAATATGAAACTGCGAGAACGAGGTTATTGCTTTACGTATCATCTCGAAGATGTAAGTCATACTTGTCAAGGAATATTTTGAGGTACCCCATGCAGTATTTCGATTTGTCTTTCATTTTTTTTAATTTGAGAAGTTCAGTATTAGTTATTTTGTAATGCTAAATTATCAGGAGTTTATGCTTTGCTCAACTCTCGCTCAACGTAGAACCACTTGAACTGAAATGTTCGTCATTCTCCGACAAGCTAGCTTTTCAGTCCAGCTATCCACCACTTAACAAAAAGTTTCGGACGCAAAACGGACCGCATCACGCCTCAAGTAACACAGCTCGAGCAGAATTTGCAACTAACTAGGAGCTGAAGTGGAGGTGCCAGGATTAAGAACGGGGCTTGAAACTTTTCTCGACTGACGCTGTTGGAGGCAGGTAATATCTTTGAGTGAACTGCGCAGAGTTTCGTGAGTTCGCAACACGTTGTCTCGAGGGAGCGAGTTAAGGTTATGTGTTGGGAACTTCTTCTCGTGAGTTACACTGCAGGGCGTGTTATGACATATTTTCTGAAGACAATTCCTACATAGGTGTTCGAACTTCGTGCACGTAAAAAAAAGTAAAAATAAAATTAAGTGTGACATGTGCTAGTTACTAGGTGAGTTGTTTAGCGCTTCAAGTCACATATATTACCACGATGACATAATTTGCTCAAACGTATGTTCCATTGATACAAAATTGTATGTCACCTTGATTTTAATTCATGTAAATTCGTGAAAGAATAGGTACTTTTATTACTCCATCCGCAACCAACTACTGAAGTCAGTCGCTTTCATCAAATATACACTCCTGGAAATGGAAAAAAGAACACATTGACACCGGTGTATCAGACCCACCATACTTGCTCCGGACACTGCGAGAGGGCTGTACAAGCAATGATCACACGCACGGCACAGCGGACACACCAGGAACCGCGGTGTTGGCCGTCGAATGGCGCTACCTGCGCAGCATTTGTGCACCGCCGCCGTCAGTGTCAGGCAGTTTGCCGTGGCATACGGAGCTCCATCGCAGTCTTTAACACTGGTAGCATGCCGCGGCAGCGTGGACGTGAACCGTATGTGCAGTTGACGGACTTTGAGCGAGGGCGTATAGTGGGCATGCGGGAGGCCGGGTGGACGTACCGCCGAATTGCTCAACACGTGGGGCGTGAGGTCTCCACAGTACATCGATGTTGTCGCCAGTGGTCGGCGGAAGGTGCACGTGCCCGTCGACCTGGGACCGGACCGCAGCGACGCACGGATGCACGCCAAGACCGTAGGATCCTACGCAGTGCCGGAGGGTACCGCACCGCCACTTCCCAGCAAATTAGGGACACTGTTGCTCCTGGGGTATCGGCGAGGACCATTCGCAACCGTCTCCATGAAGCTGGGCTACGGTCCCGCACACCGTTAGGCCGTCTTCCGCTCACGCCCCAACATCGTGCAGCCCGCCTCCAGTGGTGTCGCGACAGGCGTGAATGGAGGGACGAATGGAGACGTGTCGTCTTCAGCGATGAGAGTCGCTTCTGCCTTGGTGCCAATGATGGTCGTATGCGTGTTTGGCGCCGTGCAGGTGAGCGCCACAATCAGGACTGCATACGACCGAGGCACACAGGGCCAACACCCGGCATCATGGTGTGGGGAGCGATCTCCTACACTGGCCGTACACCACTGGTGATCGTCGAGGGGACACTGAATAGTGCACGGTACATCCAAACCGTCATCGAACCCATCGTTCTACCATTCCTAGACCGGCAAGGGAACTTGCTGTTCCAACAGGACAATGCACGCCCGCATGTATCCCGTACCACCCAACGTGCTCTAGAAGGTGTAAGTCAACTACCCTGGCCAGCAAGATCTCCGGATCTGTTACCCATTGAGCATGTTTGGGACTGGATGAAGCGTCGTCTCACGCGGTCTGCACGTCGAGCACGAACGCTGGTCCAACTGAGGCGCCAGGTGGAAATGGCATGGCAAGCCGTTCCACAGGACTACACCCAGCATCTCTAAGATCGTCTCCATGGGAGAATAGCAGCCTGCATTGCTGCGAAAGGTGGATATACACTGTGCTAGTGCCGACATTGTGCATGCTCTGTTGCCTGTGTCTATGTGCCTGTGGTTCTGTCAGTGTGATCATGTGATGTATCTGACCCCAGGAATGTGTCAATAAAGTTTCCCCTTCCTGGGACAATGAATTCACGGTGTTCTTATTTCAATTTCCAGGAGTGTATAACTGGAGTCATGCAAAGTGTTTACTCACAAAACGATAGCGCATAGGGCACACCACTTATCCAATTTTATTGGGTCTCTTAACAGCGTATAGCCACCAGCATATCGAATTTGCTTCAGATAAGCAGTAATATGACATTGGTGACGGTGAGAGAGACATCAAACATCCAACAATTTTTTGACATAATTAACTTTTCGTAAGTTGTGTGGATGATAGGACATACTGGGAAACAGTACCCCATGCCTCCTGTGGACAACAAACGGTTCAGAAACCCTCTCACGATAGAAACGCTTTAGATCTAATGCAACATAATCGTTGTATCAGTGTCCATAAAACAGTTGTAGCAACAGTGATTACTTAAGTAAAAAGAACCGATAAAACAAGTAGAAATATTTACATGTTCAAAAAGTTAGACGAAGTGACAGTTGTGCCAGATCTAACAGAGAGTTTCGAAACTTTTACCACTGTAGAGCTCAAGTTTAATGGAGTAGTTGATATATATAGCCAAGAGAACAGTTCATGGAAAAAAATGGTTCAAATGGCTCTGAGCACTATGGGACTTAACATCTGTGGTCATCAGTCCCCTAGAACTTAGAACTACTTAAACCTAACTAACCTAAGGACATCACACACATCCATGCCCGAGGCAGGATTCGAACCTGCGACCGTAGCGGTCACGCGGTACCAGACTGAAGCGCCTATAACCGCACGGCCACACCGGCCGGCAACAGTTCATGGAGAACACAGTAAACAAACTTCTTAAGAAACAGCGACTTCTCATAACAGGAGTAAAAGAAAGCTTAGGGCACCGGACTGAGAGATGTAGAAAGTAGAATATTTGACTGTCAGTGGAGAAAAATGTTTCACCTTCAGTAACTACCATGAAAGAATCTTATAGCATGATCGCTTGCATAACTTAAGGAAATCCTAGTCATATGTAAAGCCGTGTGTGGAATCAAAGTTATTATCTGACCGATGGGAGAGTTGTCACAGAGATGTTGAAAGATCTGAACAGGCGGACTCTTTGTAGATAGATATAAAGAAAAACCACTCCGTCTTCAGGCCACAAGTGGCCCACCGGGACCATCCGACCGCCGTGTCATCCTCAGATGAGGATGCGGATAAGAGGGGCGTGTGGTCAGCACACCGCTCTCCCGGTCGTTACGATGGTTTTCTTTGGCCGGAGCCGCTACTATTCGGTCGAGTAGCTCCTCAATTGGCATCACGAGGCTGAGTGCAGCCCGAAAAATGGCAACAGCGCATGGCAGCCCGGATGGTCACCCATCCAAGTTCCGTCCACGCCTGATTGCGCTTAACTTCGGTGATCTAACGGGAACCGGTGTACCCACTGCGGCAAGGCCGTTGCCTAGATAAATATAAGCTATCTCGGAAACTCCCTTTTACGTTCAGCAACCGGCTTTGAGTGATGACTCTGTGAATATACGACAAGCTGTTACGTTTCACTTCCGTAACATTCGCTTTCTTTAACGAAGACACAGATATTTAATTATAGCATCACTCCAGTAATGAATAAAGCTGATATTACTGTCCGTGGCGTTGGGAAACTGTTAAAATAGCTAAAATTAAACTAGGCTCCAGTACCGATTGGAATCGCTGTAAGTTTCTAAACAGAATCGGCAACTAAATAGCTGCAATCTTAACTATAATATACAGTGGCTCCGCTGAACAAAGTACTGTGCCTAGTGATTGGAAGAATGCGCAGGTCACACCTGTTTACAGTAAGGCTAGCAGAGGCTATCCAATCTCACTGACGTCCATGTGTGGTAGAATCCTTGATCACATTCTGTGCTCAAACATAATGAGGTGTATCAACAATAATTACATTATCCACGTAACATGCATGGGTTCCAGTAACATCGACCATGCGAAACCCTACCTGCGCGTTTCTCACACGGCACAATGGAAGACATGGATTATGACTGTCAGATGGACATAGTATTCCTTGAGTTTCAAAACTTAATTGACACACTGTCACATCATTTTGTTAACAGAAGTACGACTATGTAAGGCATCAAATAAAATTTGTGACTAGATTGAAGGATTCTTGTTAGGCACGACAAACTATGTTAGCTGGATGCAGATTTACTGACAAAACTAAACGAAAACATGACCCAGGGAAATGTGCTGACACTCTCCTTCATATTATCTATAGTTGGTCCCTGTATTACGTGTGCAGGCAGGTGCTCTCTATCCAAAGCTTTATGTTACGTTTCCCCTGATGGAACTTTCTTTTGTTTTTGCGTATCAGTAATTAAATGGGCGAATATTCTGATTAAGGCGTAAGTATTTACCTTTTTAAACATCATGGCATGTATACTATTTTCGTTTGTTTTTGAGACAACGTGCTACCCTGTGTTACTATCTACGATCTTCTGCCGTACACAAAAGCCATAATATGTAGGTTGATTTACAGTTTATGAAATACCTAATAAGTTAATTCAAACATATGAACGTTTACATAGAATGCCATCTGCTGCGTTTCTTCTTCCTCATCGTCATATTCGTTTAGCTAATTTTTAGTAACGGGAGAAACTGCCTGTGCCCAGTAGGTCGAAAACAGTAATCTATCAATGTGACCTTTAGACTTGTGAATCACGGATTCCATGAGTTTTAGGTACTTTATAGAGGGACCTTTTATTATCTGGCTAGCGGCTTTTCATGCGACGACCCCTAGTTTCCGATAAAATCGATCTTGAAGTTCTATGCGTTTCGACTGTATCCATAAAGTTTAACACGTTTGCAGAAAGCGAGCGCAGTGCCACGGTTGAAATTTACACCTATCATGCAGGCGGTACCAGTTCAAATCCTGCCCATGCCCAATTATTTCTTAATTTAGTTATACATACCTAAATTATGAAATAAAAGTATATGGGCAGGATTTGAACCGGTATCACCTGCATGATAGGTGTAAATTTCAACAGTGGCGCTGCGTTCGCTTCCTGCAAACGTGTCAAACTTTATGGGTCATTAAACAGTATGTCCCATGCACAATTATTCAAAAATTGTCATGGAACTCCCTGACAGTTTAAAACTGTGCGCCGGTGCCCGGACTCCAACTCGGAACGTTTGCCTTTCGCCGCCAAGTACTCTACCAGCTTCCGCAATTACAACTCTGAGGACGTCTCGTGATTCGTGCTTGGGAAGCTCAGTTTCTAGAGAAAAGCAAAGGTTCCAAGTTCAATTCTCGGCCTCGCACACAGTTTTAACCAGCCAGCTTTAATCTCCCAGCAAGTGTCATATCAACGGACACTCCGCTGCACAGTGAAAATTTCGTTCTCAAAAATAATCATTTTCGTCGTAGTAATTTCATTAATAAATCAATAATTACAGCACAGTTTTTTTTCAAATGTGTATTACATCTGTTACAAAAGAGATTACGGACTCGTCTTACTCTCTCTTTCTTGCTTCGTTTGCTGTGGATACACTATGCTACGGAGGGTATTTGATAGATGAAAACGAAACATAATTTCATAGAATATCACGTGCACTTTATTTAAGGTACTGCTTTGCGAGCAGAAGGATGTTCCGAAGCAAGACCGGGAAACACCTTTCAGATTCAAAAAGAATCTTCTTTCTTCGATGCAGACCAGACGTATTTAATTGTTGCTGTCAAAGCAGGTTTATAAAATTCTGTCTGAATTCAATTGTGTGTTTGCATGCAATCTTCACTCTAAGAGATTTCTCCATTAGCCTTTACCAAGTCGGGAGCATTTTGAATTTTTTTCCGTCAAAATTTTAACCTGCCTCTAAAAATATACATCACTGGTTAGGCAAAGTGAAGTACATTTGGGTTGGACAATTTTTACGGTCTACGTGCATGCTTTTATATAAGCTACAAAAAGTTAATCATGAAGTGATCAGTCTGCCCTCCCCACACATCAGAAATGCAAAGAAATTTTTCTTGTTCCACATACAGAAGAATGGCAGATTTTTAAATACTCTTCGCATAGCCTTCTGTAATCTTAGCCAGACCTTTTAATTTATGAGTCACTTCTTTTTGAAGATTCCAAACAAATTTCCCGAATCATTCTTGCACGCATAAGAAAGCGTAAGAGAATTTCCTTGTGCTATGAAAGAATGACTTGGCAACGGCTTTGCCGCAGTGGCTACACCGGTTCAAGTGAGATCACCGAAGTTATGCGCTGTCGGGAGTGGTCGGCACTTGCATGGGTGACCATCCGGGCCACCGTGCTCTGTTGCCATTTCTCGGGGTGCACTCAGCCTCGTGATGCCAATTGAGGAGCTACTCGACCGAATAGTAGCGGCTTCGGTCAAGAATACCATCTTACGACCGGGAGAGCGGTGTGCTGACCCCACGCCCCTCCTATCCGCATCCTCCTCTCAGGATGACACGGCAGCCGGATGGTCCCGGTAGGCCACTCGTGGCCTGAAGGTGGAGTGCTTTTATGAAAGAATGACTTATCTTGCTCCTCTCGGTTTTCGCTCCTCCTTCTGCAAGGAATCTCTAGTACATCGACGGGTCCTGGCAGCCGGTGTGATCGGTATTAATTACATAATCGAGGTCAGACTGAGGGTTGAGTACTTTCGTGCTTTTCTGTAATCCTTCGGAATCTGCTATCACTTTCTCGATTTTAGCACACTCTTTGCAGCTGTCCAAACACTCGGACGTTTCACTATTAAGTACAAACGGAACAAGTATTTGAAAAAAAAGTGATTTGTAATTATTGATTTATAAAAGAAATTACAATGGGAAAAATATATGTGAATAGATTTGCGTAAAATATACTTGTCAATGATATTCTATACGATGAAACTGCAAAAAAGATATACTGTTAAGATGTGAACCCATAACGTCAGCGTGGTTGTCATGTACCTCAGTATCTGTGCTATGCTTATGCTCGCTTGGCCTAACAGAGTTTTTTTTTTGTTTGTTTTTTGTTTTCGTTGAATTTGGGGTGGGGGTGGGCGGACGTCATAAACTAGGGGTCATCGTATGAAAAGTGAAATCCGTAATTAACAAGTATGATGGTCCCCTCGTCGGAGTGATTTAAACGCAGGTAAGAGCAATACTACATCCTTTCAGTCTTTTCAGCTGTCCTGCTCTGGAGGTACCCTTCCTTCACGAGAGTTCCGCAAGCGGATAATTTCGTTGTTTAACAGGATCTACATTGAGAAAGAAGTAATCGTATTAAGAGGCCACTGACTGAGATATTGGTTAAAAAGTTCTGTTTTAGAGACAAAAACTCGTTTATATTTTTGCACTATCTTAAATGGTCGTCGTCAAACCTGAACATAAAGACGCACCGAAGTTCCTCCATATAAAATTACTTATACGATATAAACTAGAATTTACTTTAAAATACTCTCAAAATAATGCAGTGCTGGGAAGTCGTAGTTCCCTGAGTGCTATGCATAGTGATTAATCCACGAATTGTTGGCATAGAGTTTATGTATCAGAACCGAGGAAATAAAGCAGCTTTTGCTACCGCCATTTGGTAGTATTTCAATACTGATAAATGAGAGTACGTTGCGAAACTCATCTTAAAAGAGGAAGTGTCTGCCATGTGTAACATAGTCGAAGAACACCTCTTCTTTAGCAAATTTTTATATGTTGCACGCCAGTATGTTATGAAACCAAACTGAAGTCTGATAAGCAGATACTCAATTGTCAAGTGAAGACATGAAGTACGTAAAGAATCCCCCGAGATCATGCTATGACAAAAGGTCCGTCCTGATCGCATAAATTACGCCTTTCACAGTTACCGGTTTCGGCCCTTTCCACCTTCAGATATGTTACAATAGAAAAATAATGGTATAACAGCCCGAGTTCTATTAGCTACAGAAATTTCTACAACAAGCCTAGTAATACATCAGCTAACACAGAGTGACTAATATAAAATCGCAACACCAAAGAAGGAGCTGTGCCGCATGAACTTAAGTTGGAAAGTGTATTTTTACATGTGAAAGATGACGTATGTTCAAATTTAGCACCAGTTGAATGAGAGTGGGGCTAGTTCCGTCACTATGAGGATGCAAATCAGGTTTGCTTTAAATATACTATGTAATGGTTTGCTTTAAATATACTCTGTAATGGTGTGGGTTCCTGTAGTCATGTCCTAGCTCATGAACCACGGGCAACGTATGAGTGGCCAAGTAAGTGCTCGCGACAGTCGAGATACCAGTTACTTTGGAATAAGGCTGGGCATCTCGGACATATTTTGAGTCGTGGTCACCTTTGTGCTCATACGGCAAAGACTACCAAATCCACCGGTTAGTCCCTCAACCGTTAGGGGTAGTACCAAATGGGACCTGGGGCAAGTAAGGCTAGCAACCTGCTCCCCTGGTACTTTAAATATGATGCTGGTAACAATCAGAGCAAAATGCCTCAGACGTTTGGAGGTGACGGAGTCCCACCTCTAACTGACAAACCAGGGACTCCTAAGATACGACTTGGAAAACAAATGGTAATGAGATGGGGAGCTATTAATATCAATGGGGGCTACTCTGGGAAGAAGGTAGAGCTGGCAGAGGCTGCAAGTAAGATGGGGCTGGACGTTTTAGCTGTTAGTGACATTCGGGTAAGGGGTGAGAAAGAAGAGGAAGTGGGAGAACACAAGGTCTACCTGTCAAGAGTCACAGCAGGAATAGCACAATGGGGTGTAGGGCTTTACATCAGGAAAGAAATGGAACCCAGCGTAGTTGCAATAAGGCATGTAAACGAACGACTGATGTGGATAGATTTGACAGTGACTAGCAAGAAAATTAGGATTGTGTCAGTATATTCGCATTGTGAAGGGACAGATCAAGACAAGATGGATAGTTTTTATGAGGCACTCAGTGATGTAGTTGTTAGAGTAAAGGACAAGGACAGCGTTCTGCTCATGGGTGATTTTAACGGCAGGATTGGAAATCGAACAGAAGGGTACGAAAAGGTTACGGGTAAATTTGGAGAGGATATGGAGGCCAACAGGAACGAGAAACCACTCTTGGATTTCTGTGCCAGTATGGGCTTAGTAATCACAAATTCCTTTTCTAAACATAAGAACATTCACCGGTATACTTGGGAAAGCAGGGGAACCAGATATGACTGTATAATAACAGATCAGGAATTCAGGAAGGCTGTGAGGGACACACGTGTATTCAGGGGATTCTTTGATGACACTGATCATTATTTAATCTGCAGTGACATTGGGATTGTGAGGCCGAAAGTGCAGGAGGTCAGGTCCATATGTAGGAGGATAAGAGTGGAGAAACTTCAGGATAAGGAAATCAGGCACAAGTACATAACAGCGACCTCAGAAAGGTACCAGTTTGTTGAATGTAGTCAATTACAGTCATTGGAAAAGGAATGGACAACGTACGGGACGCACTACTAGAAGTGGCTAAAGAATGTCTTGGAACAGTAATGTGTAAAAGCAGGATGAAGCAAACAGCTTGGTGGAATGACACAGTCAAGGCAATCTGTAAAAGGAAAAAGAAGGCATATCAAAAATGGCTACATACTAGAACTCAGGTAGACAGAGAAAGTTATGTTGAAGAAAGAAACAAAGCCAAACAGATAATTGCAGCATCCAAGAAGAAATCTTGGGAAGACTTTGGAAGCAGGTTGGAGACTATGGGTCAAGCTGCTGGAGAACCATTCTAGAGTGTAATTAGCAGTCTTCGAAAGGGAGGTATGAAGGAAATGACAAGTATTTTGGACAGGTCAGGAAAACTGCTGGTGAATCCTGTGGATGCCTTGGGCAGATGGAGGGAATATTTTGAAGAGTTGCTCAATGTAGGTGAAAATACGATCAGTAATGTTTCAGATTTCGAGGTAGAGTGGGATAGGAATGATGATGGAAATAGGATCACATTTGAGGAAGTGGAGAAAATGGTCAATAGATTGCAGTGCAATAAAGCAGCTGGGGTGGATGAAATCAAGTCGGAACTCATCAAATACAGTGGAATGTCAGGTCTTAAATGGCTACACAGTATAATTGAAATGGCCTGGGAGTCGGGACAGGTTCCATCAGACTGGACAAAAGCAGTAATCACACCAATCTTTAAACGTGGAAACAGAAAAGATTGTAACAACTACAGAGGTATCTCTTTAATCAGCATTGTGGGTAAAATCTTCTCAGGCATTGTTGAAAGGAAAGTGCGAGTATTAGTTGAGGACCAATTGGATGAAAATCAGTGTGGGTTTAGGCCTCTTAGAGGTTGTCAGGACCAGATCTTTAGCTTACGGCAAATAACGGAGAAATGCTACGAGTGGAACAGGGAAATGTGTCTATGCTTTATAGATCTAGAAAGGGCGTATGACCGGGTTCCTAGGAGGAAGTTATTTTCTGTTCTACGAGATTATGGAATAGGAGGCAAACTTTTGTAAGCAATTAAAGGTCTTTACATGGATAGTCAGGCAGCAGTTAGAGTTGACGGTAAATTGAGTTCATGGTTCAGAGTAATTTCAGAGGTAAGACAAGGCTGCAACCAGTCTCCACTGTTGTTCATATTATTTATGGACCATATGTTGAAAACAATAGACTGGCTGGTGAGATTAAGATATGTGAACACAAAATTAGCAGTCTTGCATATGCGGATGACTTAGTTGTGATGGCAGATTCGATTGAAAGTTTGCAAAGTAATATTTCAAAGCTAGATCAGAAATGTAAGGACTATGGTATGAAGATTAGCATCTCCAAAACAGATGTAATGTCAGTAGGAAAGAAATATAAACGGTTTGAGTGCCAAATAGGAGGAACAAAGTTAGAACAGGCGGACGGTTTCAAGTACTTAGGATGAATATTCTCACAGGATGGCAACATAGTGAAAGAACTGGAAGCGAGGTGTAGTAAAGGTAATGCAGTGAGCGCTCAGCTACGATCTACTCTCTTCTGCAAGAAGGAAGTCAGTACCAAGACTAAGTTATCTGTCCACCGTTCAATCCCTCGACCAACTTTGTTGTATGGGAGCGAAAGCTGGGTGGATTCAGGTTACCTTATCAACACCGTTGAGGTTACGGATATGAAAGTAGCCAGGATGATTGCAGGTACTAGTAGATGGGAACAATGGCAGGAGGGTGTCCACAATGAGGAAATCAAAGAAAAACTGGGAATGAACTCTATAGATGCAGCAGTCAGGGCGAACAGGCTTAGATGGTGGGGTCATGTTACACGCATGGGAGAAGCAAGGTTACCCAAGAGACTCATGGGTTCAGCAGTAGAGTGTAGGAGGAGTCGGGGCAGACCAAGGAGAAGGTACCTGGATTCGGTTAAGAATGATTTTGAAGTAATAGGTTTAACATCAGAAGAGGCACCAATGTTAGCACTGAATAGGGGATCGTGGAGGAATTTTATAAGGGGGCTATGCTCCAGACTGAACGCTGAAAGGCATAATCAGTCTTAAATGATGACGATGATGTAATGGTCGTGAGCATTAGTTACCTTTAGACGGGATGACTTGATGGTAGCCAAGAATGCCTGTAAGGGGGCAAAGATGCCTTTATCAATATCTCACTGAGGTTGAACGAGGTCGTGTAAGCTGGATATCGTTTTGCTATATTGCAGAAAGACATAGCAGGAATGTAGCCACTGTACATGATTGCTGGCAGTGGTGGTCACGGGAATGTACGGTAGCAAGAAGATCGGGCTCCGTCATTCATGTGGCGCTACTAAGATGGAAGACCATCGTGATCAAGGTATGACTCTGGCGCATGGTACTGCGTCTGCAGAAGTTGAGTCAGGAGCAGTTGGCCCCACCGTGACATAACGTACTGTTAAAAGTCGGTTACTTCAAGGATGACTCTGAGCCAGACGCCCTGTAGCGTGTATTCCGCTGACCGCAGGTTACCACCACCTGCGACTTCAGTGGTGACTAGCGAGAACTCCCTGAAGGGCTGGTTCTGCCTCGGTCTCAGTGTTGGCCCTGTGTTGAGTAGAAGGAGGCCAGTTAAGTTGTGTGCCTCCATCCAAGACCCTCCATCCAACCTGTCTGCGTTTTGTATGACAGTAGGAGCACTCCCGTGATTATCGCACCCTAACTGGAGACTGGAAGTCTGATGTGTTGACTGATCAATGATGGTTCTGCCTCAGTGGCAGTGATGGCTACGTGTTGGAGCCCAATTGACGGCCTGCGACCTGTGGATGGTAGACACACTGGACCTACACCTGGAGTTTTCGTCTGGAGTGCGATTTCTTTCGGAGCACTCTCGAGGTTATCCCACACACCCTGCCTGCAGTTTGTAAGTCAGTCTAGTTATCCGACATGCTGTGCTGTCTTCTGTGCACAAAAGACCCTTTTGAAAGACGAATCTATTCTAAACCTGATCCGAATACTGATAGTAACTTTGCAATGGGTGGAACACGGTGCTATCGCTCACGAACGACATTCGGGGGAAAAGGTACCACGCAACATATAACACAAAGAACACCGATTACCAAAAAGAGCATAATTAAACGGTCGCCATCCCACTATGGCGATGAAAGATAATAACAAAGAAAAGTAAGCAAATAATCACTGGCGTGGTAATAGAAGGTTTTCACTCTTATCCAAAACACAACACTTCACGAGACAATAAATGAATCAAAAAGCAGTAAGTTCTTATTTGCTTAGTCTGAAATACCAAATTTTGAAACTAAAGTTAAATTAAGTTGCAGGGTAAGTAAATAACTGACAGTAATTGAAATTTTGTTAAGTAAAAGAAGTCACTTTCAGTTACAACAGCGTAACGGAATGCAAAATTATAAAAAAGGCAAGCAATTTACTTTTAATTATTGAAAGGTTGAGCTGACTTTATTTTAAGCAACTGATTTCATTTTAACATAAGAACGATAAAATACGTACCAATCCAGCAGAAGTCGCTCGCTAAGCACAATACAGCACAAACGACATTGCGCATTCTTAATTCGTGCTGTATCTTTAGTTATTAGTTTTCCCAGTGAAATTTTACGTTACTTTAAGTGAATGAAGCTAATACTCAGAACTGCGAAGTCGCTCGCTAAGCCCAATACAGCACAGACGAAATTGCGCATTCTTAATTCGTGCTGTATCTTTAGTTATTAGTTTTTCCAGTGAAATTTTACGTTACTTTAAGTGAATGAAGCTAATACTCAGAACTGCTAATTAGTTAATCCTCTGTAATGCAATACAAGATGGCAGCAATGTTTATACTGAAACTGGTCTTTAGCAGACAATCAAAACTAGCAGTAAATAGATAGCCAATTTTCATAATTTTATGACGTTCGGTGATTGCATGGAAACGAAAGCGACCCTAATTGGTAATAATGTGTGAGTACAACGGTAACACAGGTTCATTGCCAGTTTTAACTACTGCAGGTTATTATTCAAGAAGGGTAGCCATCAAAGTTTGTTGAAGAAATGTCTGTGGGTAAATGGCTGTGCAATATTAGTTACATTCATCCAGCTAACAGTCTTAAGATACTGTAGTTGTGCGTCGACGAAGAATGTAGCTGATGACAATGATGAGCTTCTGCTGTTACTGCTGGTGGTGATGGTTGAGAACCATTAGCCGTCTTAAGAGCCACGGAAAATTATGGGACAGCCAATAGTTAGAATTGCAGATCCCTCCACCTGTCCATTCCGACCGTGGTTTCAATATTCATTTGTTAATAATGTAGGTGTGCCTCATTGGCGCGATCATAACTACACACCGCGTCTGTGGGAGCTCCCATAGAGTAAATATCTCTGGAGTGAGCATTGCGTTCTGCGCATGTTGTCAACATTAAACTGGGACTGTCACGTGTTTTCGGGACTTCGCTGTACGTGTGTGCTTTCTGCAGCGTTTGAAGTTTATAATATCAAGAGTTTTTGTTGTGTTTCACAGTTTGTTGGTAGTGTAATAGCGATGGTGAATTACTGTTGTTGCTACGGATGCATAGAAAAATATGTGAATGGAGAGACAGTAACTTTTCATGGGTACATACCATGTAGCTCTAATTATAGTTATCATATTAGTAAGAGACGCTGTACATGTTTAAAAATTTCGAGACGCATTATAATTAAGGCTTGATTCTGTAGACCTATTTTTCTTCGATTTTATGACTATGTAATAGATATTACGACTCGCACAACAGCTTACAAACAATCGCTTCCTCTCGTAAATTTGCTAGTGGAACAGGAAAGGGAATGATTAGTTGTTTCAGCAAATACTATCCTCCATGCATTTATCAGTGACTTGTCGATTATGTATATAGATTACTCACTCTACTCTTTATTTAATAAACTGGGAGCAAGTACGTAAAATGCTTTAAATAAACACTTCAATGTATTACCAGTAAGAAAAATTGTGCTTTAGGTCGCAAAAACGAGAAAATAAATACGCAGAAACAGCAGAAAAGAGGACGAATTAGCAGGGATATAATCGCTAATTTGTGGCAAATTCGGTGTTTTTTTGACACTTGCAAAAGTACTAGCGTACTGTCAAGTCATTTTGCAAGACTATCACTGCAAAAATATACGTCAGGCTCTGAAATACTATAAAGTGCCGTATCATATCGAAAACTATCAAAAATCGAGTGCATCTGAACTGCGACACCTATCGCAAAGAAGCAGGATGTAATATCACATGCCCTTAAAAGTTACGTAGCTGGTTTATTCCCGGTATCAAATAGATACTGTTAAAATGTCTGCGCAACATTGATAAATAATCCACGACACGTACGAAAAGAATCCGTCTGTGCTAGGGATGTAGTGACACTCTAAATATACAGG
The DNA here is from genome assembly GCF_021461395.2 of Schistocerca americana. Lineage (NCBI taxonomy): Eukaryota > Metazoa > Arthropoda > Insecta > Orthoptera > Acrididae > Schistocerca > Schistocerca americana. The sequence goes on along the minus strand of NC_060120.1, from coordinate 222,408,613 downwards.
GCGCCATACGGACAAACACACGACGTCCCGAGAACACGTGACCCGGCTGGCAATGTATGTTGACAACACAAAATCTGTTCTGCGCATGTGAATGCTCACTCCAGAGATATTTACTCTATGGGAGCTCCCAACAAACACTTCCGCTCTCTTTGAAGACTCAGGCTGCTCTACTTCCTCTCTGCACTCAGTGCGACAGAGACTCTCCATGCGCAAAGATAAACAACGGCACAGCACCAGCTATTTCTTCGTTGTTGTCGATACATTTAAATAAAGTTCCCTTGGCTACCATCGAGCATTTTACAATATTTACATTGTAATTACAATCAGTTTTACGCGTTCACAAATAAATACATTGTTACATTCATAACATATTTAATATAGTGTCTGTAATAAAGCTTACAGATTCATAAATACCAGTATATTACAAGTTAACAACGGATATTAAACGTGTATGGTGCAGATGGTATTTTATTTACATTTTCGGTGATGCAAATGTAAGAGATAAACTGGAACATTTTTCAACTACTGCAGGATTGCGTGGGAACCTTTCAATAAAGAGGTACAGTTATGGAGACCACAATTAGGAAGTGATCAAATTTCTAGGAAACTATAAATCCTGAGGAAAGTTTTGTTTTGACAGTGAAGGACATTCACCATAAATTTAATGGCCTCAAAAGAAAAGAAGATGTCTCAAAAGAAAGAAACAACTTTACAGTTTTTTCATCATTATCACACTAACATCTTCTTTTCACGTATTAGACTGTTGCCTATTCCAAACTCAAGAACAACATCATACCCATCTTTTTTGTGGTCTTGCTATATCTCTATTCCCATCGGCTTGTATTCAGGCTCTCACGGCAAATTCTGTGACCTGGCATCCTCACGAGGTGTTTTCTCCGATATTTACAGTATTTTTGAATTTTTCATTCATGTGTAAAATATTTAATTCGGTACTTAATTTCTATTCATGTCTCTTCCTGTGCAGCCTTCTGTCCTTCATAGGAACGTCATATCTGCTGTTTTAATTTAATTTTCTTCCATAGACTAACACAGGAAACGCCATTACTTTATAGACTTCCATGATGGTCTCTTTCTGTGCTTTACTGCCCAATGTTCTGCTAATGGCACCACAGACATTTTGGAATCTCTGTATGTAGTTTTCAGTATGAAAACTTATAACACAGCATTGAAGACTTGTTCTAAAACTGAATTACCCAAAATACGTTCTGATCTGACTGGATCTTTCCCTCGGAATGTCATCATTTTCCTTTTATTACTGCATATTTTAAAGTTGTATGCTTTAAATATTTCGTTCATCTGGTATAATGATCTTTCGAGTTCATCTTCAGTCTTTTGAATAATAACGATATCATCTGTAAACAAACATACTTTGAGGTATTCCTCATTCGTTATCGTAATTCCTCTGTCAAACTTACATATCCATTTAGGAAGAATGAAGACAATTGGATATTAAAAGAGTGGGTGGTAGTTCTAGGTGATAGTCCACAGACTTGTCTAACACATCGGTTGGTAATTATTTCTTCTAAATGATTCGTGCCTGTGTCTATTACAATCTGCGAATTTTTGTAAAGACGTTTCACTATCTCTATTAGATTATAAGGATATCCACATTCAAACATATTTTTCCATAGGTTATACCCAGCTCACACTGTCGAAAGCTTTATCAGTGTCGATAAAGGTCATACGGATTTCTATTAAAGTCTCTGTGTTTCTCTATAATATTCACATTTCCTATTCATGAACGACCTGATATAATTCCATGTTATTACAGTGTTCAGCTTACAATAATATTTCTGAACTGTGTTACAAAACAGTTTACGAAAAACGCGTAACAATTGTGAGCTCGTTGTAGTATTTACGTATATTGTAGAGAGAATAGGTAAAACACTTCGTGTAAGGTTCTGTTTTGTTGTCTACGTAATCTGACAGGTAGATGGACGCAGTCGGTACAGGTGCCGCCTCATTAGTGTGCTGTTCTCATTCACAAGGCCTGTAAACTTTCCTACGCCCATAGTTGCTAATTAAGCACAAAGTACACCCAGATACCAACAGCAACAAGCGCTCGTTTGCACTGACTACGTTCGATCAATCCCATTTCACTGGAATCCGTCCATCAGTGGATCGTATACGGCCGTATGCGGCCAACCTGATCGGTTGCAGTGGACTCGTGGCAATGTCGCTACGTGTCATGGGATTAATCGGCCGTGTGGTGTCGTACACGGTCGTCCAACTAGGCAGACGAATACGGTTCCCGTGAACCCTCAGCATGAAGCCTAATATGGAGTGAGTAGTGTTCATACTGTTTTATATGGTGTACGTAATATTATATAAAATAATTTTTTTTTCTTTTTACAGCTGAAAACAACTTTATACGGTTAAACGAGACATGTACGATGACAAAAGTGATTATTTTATTAAATAAATAATGTTTTTCAAAGATAGACTTTCTTTTGTAATCGACGTCTTCTTAAAATGATTTATTTTCCAGCAGCAGTCATCTTCAGACAGACAGAATACGAAATAAAATGACAGTCAAAGTAAATCTATACGACTTGTAAAATGCAGAAGGAGCCATTAACAACGCTAGCCCCTGTCTAAACATGCGAAGAAACTTCGTAACTTAGAACAGAAATTGAACAATACAAGGAGTTCAAAGCTTTCACGGACTTACCGCTAGATTGCAGCCAAAAGCTTCCGATCAAAGTACTGCAATATAATATAAAAATCAAGCACAACATACCGACTGTTAAACGAACGACAACAGAGTTGTAAGCGGTGATCTTTCTCAATAGTTCGAATGATTTAGGGGAAGTACATCTCCGACAGGAACAGTATGAAGGTGGCAGCCGCATTTTATTTTGCAGTGCAGTTTTAATTACAGACGTCTTCGTAGACGTAAGCAGTACAATCAGTATACTGTATTAGTGTAGAATATTTGGAAGTGTAATCAAGTTGTGACAAATATATAGAAATGACATCCATATATTAATTTCAACCTCTGAACATTTTACCACATTTGTTTCAATTTAATTGTATCGGTTATTGTACAGTTTTTGAATTTTGTCTCGTAAATCCTTTCAGATACGTAAGGCTGATCATGTAAACTGAAACCGGGAGTGAATAAAATCGCTTAATTCGGGAGCAATATATCACGGATAGGGAGTACGGCATACAAAAATCTTATGTATAGCTTTTTATTCTAATGCTTTTCATTTCATTTTTCGTGCACAGGACTGAAGATGCCCAGCGAAGGCTAAGAACTGTTATTTCCATCTGAAATTTTATTGGATTGTCCCGAACAGCAAACCAATTTTTAAGGGTATAAGTCAGTTAACGTATTTCACTATCTGTTGTAACATTACGAGCAATCTGGCTACCATACAGGGTTTTTGTTTCAACTTGAGACAACTAAATATCTCGAAAACGACCCGTCATACGAAAAAAATGTCCTAGATGGAAATTTAATATTAGTAAAGGGGACGTCTGTCAGTGCTACACCTGGCCGCCTCCTAAACATCCCTCCTGCATGGGCGTGGGAAACTTTGTATTTTCAAACGCCAATCCCACATTTTTTAATGCGTATTAAGATTCTACGCCAAAAAATACGTACAGTTTACTCAAATCATAGTTTCGCCTTCGCGGTAGGTGGCGCTGTAATCGACATATAAGAAGTGCGTCTGTTTCAGCAATTACGAACCGAAGTCGGAGTTGTTTTGGGAGAAGGAGACCAGGCAGCGAGGTCATCGGTCTCATCGGATTAGGGAAGGAAGTCGGCCGTGCCCTTTGAAAGGAACCACCCCGGCATATGCCTGGAGCGATTTAGGGAAATCACGGAAAACCTAAATCAGGATACCCGGACGTGGGATTGAACAGTCGACCTCCCGAATGCAAGTCCAGTGTGCTAACCACTGTACGAACCGAAGTATCTGACTCTAGATTTTATTTACGGTGTAAATGTAAGCATTAATGTTCTAACGGTTGATAATTGTGTTAGAAATTCGTTTTAGTGCTGTAAATTTGACTGTACAGTACAGTACGGTTAGCTGTTTCTTTGTCTGGTTATCTTTAGCATGATTCCGGAACGACAACGTGAATGTAATAGTTTTCCATTCCCGTTTGTACGCTTGATTTCAGTGTGTCCCCTTGCCTCCCATCGTCGTAATGCTAATTTTAATGAGTCCGCTTGCCTCGCACCACTGGGGCGCTTGATTTCGGTGAGTATTTGTGGCATGTGCACCTGTCACAATTACTGCATGGGCATTTTACCTCCTACAATGGTTGTAGTTTGTATTTCTGTATTATTCCCATTCGTGTAGCTGCCAGTTATGGTGGTTTTATGGAAACACACACCGAAATCAGTCACCCTGACGGTGGGGTTCGGGCGCGGCCATCGAAATCAAGCATTCCGACGATTTTGGGACTCTCCACAACCAACCCTGTAGGGAACAGAAAACTGCGTTACCATTCAAGAAACGTATTTGCCAGAAATGTTAGTGGCCAGCCATGCTGTTTGTATCGTACACTTAAATTTCGAACATTGTAGTAACCTTTGAACATCAGCAGCAACCGTCAAAGCAAAGGTTAACGTATACATAGTAAATGAAATGTAGAATCAAATGTGTCGATTCTCATTTGCAAAAACAGACACACTTGATATTTGTCGATTACAAAGTCGTGTACCACACATGTGAAACAATGGTCCGAAAAATCCATACATATTTTTTGATGTTGAATTCGAATAAGCAATAAAAATGCGGGGCTTCAATTTGAAAACACAGAGTTTCCCCACGCACTTAATGGGGTAGTTGAGAGGTGGCCATTTGTAGCACAGACAGATGCTTCACTTGGTAATATTAACTTTTCAGCTACAAAATTTCTCGTGCGATGCAGCATTTGCGAGAAACTGAGTTGTCTCAAAAAATAAACACCCTGTATGAGCATAAATAACTCACAGAATTGGTGATTTAGCTGAGTAATATGTGTCAACAACGTTTTGGAGCAGCGGCCGAAACAGGCCGGTAAGCGGGAGTTATCCAGCCGTCCGAGTCACTGTGGAGAGCTGTGCGAGGAGATGCGACAGGTATCCAACGAGCCAGTCAGCGGAAGCAGTCGGAAAATCACGCAGTAGCAAGGCTCAACGACGTCACGGCTTGTCCGTGGACGGTAAGCAGATTGGCGAGTGAAAGGCGGAAACACGGATTTAATGGAGAAGTGGAGCGGACTGACTGTACACCGAAAGTCGAACACTTCTTATTACAAAAGTGTATTAGTCTTCAGAAGCCCAAAAACCTTTTTTATACAGACATCAAAAAAAGTTTTGCATCACCTCGGTTCCGAGAGTTACGGAATCCGTACAGAAAATTCGAATAGAGATCAACATAAACATCATTTCTGCCCTCTTTATTGCTCATAAAAACCACACATTGCATGTTGTTTCCCAATACAGTGAGACCTTCAGATGGGGTGGTCCAGATTGCTGAACTCACTGGTACCTCTAATATTCAGTAGCACGTCCTCTTGCATTCATGTATGTCTGTATTTATTGTGGCATAGTATCCACAAGTTCATCAAGGCACTATTTCTCCAGATTGTCTCGCTCCTCAACGGCGATTCCGCGTAGGTCCCTCAGAGTGGTTGGTGAGTCACATCGTCCACAAACAGCCCTTTTCAATCTACCCCAGGCATAACCATAGGGTTCATGTCTGGAGAACATGCTGGCCACTCTAGTCGAACGATGTCGTTATCCTGAAGGAAGTCATTCACAAGATGTGCACGGTGAGGACGAGAATTGTCGTCTATGAAGACGAATGCCTCGCCAATATACTGCTGATATGGTTGCACTATCGGTTAGAGCATGGCATTCACGTATCGCACAGCCGTTACGGCGCCTTCCATCACCACCAGCGGCGTACGTCGGCCCCTTTATGACCAAATTTTTATATAGGCGAGCAGTGTGAAATTTGTGGTCTTGATGTTCAGTGTTTGTTGGGTAGGGTTCTCAGTAAAGTTTTACAGCCAGAGAGTCACGTGGGTTCGGGCATGTTGGTGTTAGGATTATTTCTATCACCACCTTTTTATATGGCATCTTTATGCCATTCTCCACTCCTAAGACACTTCACTTTCTTGAAAATAACCCATGACACAGATTTTAAGATTTTAAGACATCCTCCTTCACCAGTAAGAGAGCTTTTAAGCCCACACCCACATTTAGATCTCCAAGTCACATCAAAATATTTTAGCGTACAATCACATTTTCTCAGGTATTCTTAACCTGTTTCCCTCGGACAATCACAGGGTTTCTAAGGAAACACACATGCTTAGATATTCTAATGGAAACCTAATATTTCAACGTTTTCAACTCCATCTTAAACAATGACAGCCAATCAGAAAGTTTCTAAAGGAAAACACTTATCTTCTGTCCCCTCCAATTACAGCCCAGTAATTTACCAAACTTTATAATGAAACATTCAATCATATCTCAGTATTTTGCCGGCCACTGAACGATAGAGCTGAACACCTCATTGATTCTATGTAACTTCCACTTGGCAACAAGAGCGAAAACTGCAGCACACTTGGTGTTGGTAACTGCTAATATTTTCCACATTTAAATACCATTTATTAACTGCCAGAACAAAAAAAAAAAACAGTACAACTACACGTCTCACGTATCGGCAATACTGACAGGTACTTTCTGTCACAATGTTATTCCCATGCCTAATACGTCTGTCAAAAGCACATATAGATGTAAAGTACAGTATTTACATGTGTAAAGTGTCTTTCATTACACACATCACAGTATAATCAAACTTACAGGCTAAACTGAACTGGACAGCGAGCGAAATCTGTTATTTGTACTAGATTTGGTGCAAGAAACATTGAAGCTCCGATACTAAATACCGTATGTCTAAATTCTTGATATTATTGTTCCATAACTGTACAAACCATGTGTTAGCTAAAATAAGCTGTCAGATACTGGAAGAAGGCAATTATTGTATAACTTACAGTTAAAGATGCACTTGACATCTAAAAAGTGACTGTGAACCTACAAATCAAGGGCCAAAATACCACTTCAATAACTGAATTATCAGCGGTGCTGTTCTATTACAGTACAATGCACATTTGGCTAAAATCATATGCTATACAGGTGATGCATCATTGGTTGACACTTTCTGTTAGGCTACAACACTTGTAGTAGGAAAACGACTCAAAACAAGATAATGCAACAACGCAAAATTAATGATACTGAAGGAGTAGAATAGTTTCTTTTATTGCTCTTTATTTTGAACCTACCTACTATTATGCCACGGTTTCATGTTTATCCACTGACGCACTTTCTGACACTTTAGTACATTAAACCATACTAAAAATTATACATTTTGATGAGATGTTTAATGTGTTGTAGTACTTAAAATTCATATTTTCGTAATGAGCAAGTATAACTTCGAAATAAACCAAAAAAAATTTGTAAACGCGTTTGTATGGTTGGAACACAGTGACGGAAAAGGCTCCACACAGATCTCTGATAGTGAATGAATATTTGCTCCTTCCTTACCACCAGTTTGTTTCGGCTATGGCGCCGTTCTCAAGCAGACGTGTGGATGTTACAGTTGGTGAGTTCACTTACATTTATAAAATTTGTACATAAAGGTAAGTGTACACATACATTTACGACTAATTGGAATAGTCGCCCATATTGTATTAGTGATTAAACTGTCTGCTGTCTACTTGTTGTTCGGTTGTTGTAAGTCACATTACTTCCTTTTGTATGGAATTTTCTGTGAAATACCTCGGACAGCTAGACTGACACGTTATTCTCGTTGATACTTTATGTTTCTGTTGTGAGCTTAGCCGGCCACGATGGTCTAGCGGTTCTAGGCGCTCAGTCCGGAACCGCGCGACTGCTACGGTCGCAGGTTCGAATCCTGCCACGGGCATGGATGTGTGTGATGTCCTTAGGTTGGTTAGGTTTAAGTAGTTCTAAGTTCTAGGGGACTGATGACCACAGATGTTAAGTCCCATAGTGCTCAGAGCCATTTGAACCATTTTTTTTGTTGTGAGCTTTGCTAGTCAGTTATGTCATTGCGTTTCATTGAAATTATAATTTTGTTACGATTGGTATCTACAGTAATCCTATGCTTTCGTTTACTGTGTGGTTTTATACGTTCTCTATTTCCAAACTGCCAATAAAATTTTCTAGATAATTTCTATGTTTAAGAACGATATGTCCATTGATAACGTTCCTCATTCTGTCAGAGTGTTCATAACATGTCCTTTTTGTATTTTATATAGAACTTGTAATGCATTTTCGGTGTACTCTTCTTCGTCATTATGGTTTTTCAAGTGTAGGTAAAAGCTTAATCGAGTGCTGTCGCAATTTCTTTGTGTGTTCCTTAACTCTAATGCTGAAGTCTCATCCTATTTGGCCGTTATAAAGGGTGGTCGGAAATTTCCGTTACAAACTTCTAGGACATGTATAGAGTAGTGAGTACATAACATTTTGAATAGGAGCCCATGTCCGGAAACGTATTGTTTCCGTTTTACGACAGTTTCAATGCAGATAATTATCTCATCCACGCCCATGTGAGGCATGTCCTTAGGCGTTACCCAGTACAACTGCTGCAATCCATTTGAAAATAATACTGACTCGTTCCGTTATTACTTACGCATTTGCATTACAACTTACTCCTTATGGTTTACATTAGTCGACAACAACAAGAACCCAGCATCTACGGCACCAGTCGCAACGTACCGATGCATTACAACAGAGGCTCGATGTGGCGACCACGAACGTTGTTACATACATTGTACCTCCGAAGCATGTTCTGGTACACTCTCTCCATCCAACCTGGTTTCTCTTCAGTGTCTTGTGCAGCAGCCAGAACTCGTGCCAGCAGATCTTCCTCTGTCTGTACAGGTGTCTCTTAAATTAGGCTCTTCATACGACCCTACAAGAAGTAGTCCATAGGGGTTAAATTCGGCGTTCGTGGCGGCCACGCGGTTGGACCACCATGGCCTATCCATCTTTCACCATACCGTCTGTTGAGATGTCTCCGGACAGTCAGTGAAAAGTGAGGTGGTGCTCCACCATGCTGAAACCACATTTCCTGAAGGACATTCAATGACACAGCTTCCAAGAACGGCTCCAGTACGTGTCGTAGAAAGACTGAGTATGCGGACCCGTGAACTTGGATGGAAGGAGGTATAGTCCAGTCACACGACCATCCAAAATACCTGCTCGCACGTTAATTCCAAACCTGTCTTGAAATCCCTGAACATGCGTGGCATGAGGGTTTCGGTCCGCCCAGACATGGCTATTTCGAGCATTCAGAACACAATCCCTTGTGAACCTACATTCATCTGCAACGAGAACTCGAAGTGGAAACAGGAGCGCATCTATGCAACGGTGCAGGAACCCCGTGCAGAAGGCGACCCTTTGTAAGTGTTACGGGTGTAATTGTTGCTCATGCAGTACGTCCAAGACGGTACTGTGACTAGCAACCATTGCACGCGCAATTGTTCGCGAACTCGTCGACGGGCTATCTTCAATGCGACGCAGTACACTTTCTTCAAATTCTGGAGTGCGACGTCGCCATGCAGCACCACAGTCTTGCCTCCTCACGGTGAAGATACCCATTTCTCGTAGCCGTTGTGTTAACTTGGGTAAACAGTTTCTGCGATGGAGTGTGACGGTGAGGAAAACGTTCGTGATACAGCCGACTAGCAGCTCTTCCGTTACCTCTAGCTTCGCCATACACAAGGAGCATGTCTGTGTATTCCGCAAACGTGTACTGCACAGTGATTCATCTATCGGTGATGCACTGGTATTGACTAGGTCTCACAGGAAAGTGGACAATAAGTGACATCTGGGGATCGTTTGACGTAGTACACGTCATCGTGTCTGCCCTGTTCCGTACCAGAACAGGGAACTCTGAGACGTTTCTCTTGGCCTAAGCAGACGTTGACGAGGTACTCATCTGAACTGAAACTGTCGTAGAACGGAAACGATTCCGCACATGGGTTCCTATTCAGCATGTTCTGTACTCACTGCCCTCTACATGTCGTAGAAGTTTCTAACGGGAATTTCCGACCACCCTGTAGAGTATGGTGCAGTAGTTACACGAAATTTTGTATGTGTCTGGGTAGGAACAATCAGGAATTATGGTTTTTCCAGATCGAATTTACGTCGTTTATTGTTTGTTCAGAATGCTAGTTTTAGGTTCATTTTGTTTAAGGTACGGTTTACTTTATTCGATATTTGTCCCAAGTGTATTGTCGATGCATACTTTGCTTTTTGTTTGGTTTTGTTTCCTTTTGGTACTTTTACGCCCTTGTGTATGGCTTGGTTCTTCCATACAGTTTTTGCACTGTATTTGGGTTGACATTATTTTGTTGGGCAATATATTGGAGTATCGTATGCTCATTTTCAACAGCTTGGGGCTGGAGTGGTAAACTGATTATTCTATTGATCACTGAGTTAAAATAGGTATATATTTGTGATTTTGGGTGACAGAATCCTCCATCACTTATGTTATCTGTAGCAGTTGGTTTTTCTTCAGATTTCAAATCTGTGATGGTCGTTGATGTTGCTGATTTTATGGTCGAGAAAGTTTATAGATTTGTTTGTATCTGTTTCCATTTACAATTTTGGTTGCAAGTTGAGTTCTTGGTAAGGTGTCTTCATCAGCTCCACCTATTAGTACCAAAGTGTCACCTACATATCTATGGTAATATATAATTTCACAAAATCGAAAAGCTGGGCTGGAATAGTGACGTTCATCTACATCTACATGGATACTCTGCAAATCACAGTTAAGTGCATCGAACCACCTTCACAATTCTCTATTATTCCAATCTCGTATAGCGCACAGAATAAACGAACACCTACATCTTTCCACCCAAGCTCTGATCTCCCTTATTTTATTATGAAAAAAATAGACTGCTGCTCACCATATTGTGGACATATTGAGTCGCTGACAGGCACAACAAAAAGAATGCTAAACAAGTAAACTTTCGGCCATAAAGTCATCTTCTCAATAAGACAATACACACACACACACTTTCACGCAAATGCAGCTCTCACAGAGCTGAACAGAGTCTGGGGTTGGCAGCCGGAGAGAGTAGTCATCTTTGCTACAGTTGCATTTTCGTGAATGTGTGTGTGTGTGTGTGTGTGTGTGTGTGTGTGTGTGTGTGTGTCTGTGTGCGTGTGTATTGTATAACTCAGAAGAAGGCTTTTTGGCCAAAAGCTTACGTGTATAGCAGTTTCTTTGTTTGCCTGGTCTGTGTTTCAACATTTCCACTATAAGGTGAGTAGCAACCTATTTTTTTCATAGTATTTTATTATACAATTCTGGTAAGTAATGACCATTTGGAGTTGACAAAGTATGTCTGCAATTGTGACAGAAATGCTGTTTCTCATTGCCACTCTATCAACTTGTGTGTAAATTTTGAGGTTACACTCAAAATAATTTTGATTTAGAGTTACTTTGTAGAATTTAGGATTTCATATTCATGTATTTTGTTAAATGCTACAGACAATTTTTTAGAAGTGTGTTTCAGTAGTCGATCTTTGCTTCTTGACAAGGCAGTTTGACCTTCAAATCATTTCAGTAGTGCCAATATTCAAGCCATGTTACAGGGTAGTTAAGATAGAACACTTGTGCTATGTATGTTTTCTAGTTAGAGATGAAACCCTCACAAATTTTAATAAATAACACACAGTTTAATTTCGATTCGAAGATTGAAGTTTCACCAGTTAGAACTATCCTCATTACCTCTGAAATAATCCAAACTTTTAGTGTTTGCATATATTAATTGATGCATTTTTAATTAAACTTGATCATTACGAAATTATCCAGTTACACAAAGCATTAAACACCTCATCAAAGCACATCACTTTGAGCATGGTTTGTTGCGCTAAAGCGTCTGAAATGTAACGTCAGTGGATAAAGTTATTAGTAGAAGATCCAAGATCAAAAGTACTAAAAATAGCTACACTAGCTAGTCAATAATATTTATTATATTTTATTGCTACATTATATTCCTCCCTCTTTGAACCTTCGCTTGGTCAGTTTCATTTTTGCATTACCAGTAACAAATGTTCACCTAGCGCAAAGCGGAAGTGTCAGCTATTACTGTTTAACGTGATGTTTTAACTTCACGTCTTCTATACTGTTGTAGAACAATAATATAGATAATTTAGATCTAGAAACAGTATTTGAGAGTCCACAGTCATGTTTTAGATGTAAAGTGCATCTTAACGTATAAGTTAGACAGTAATTACAATCTTCCAGTATCTGACACATTATTTTAGCTAGCATATGTTTTGTGTGAGAGCTTATCAACAAAGACTGATATTTTTCCCAGATGTTTATTACAGCATTTAAATGTTCTATGGTCTTTATCATAGTATTCTCCTCTTACTAGATTCCGCTTTCTATAGCCTCTGTGTCAGTTCTCAAACATATGGTGCAGGCAATTCTTTGTCAGGTCCTTGAGAATCGCCTAGCGTTTCTTGAGCTTGCATCAGAGTTGTCAAACCGAATGCGGCGTTATAAGGTGGATCTAGTGCACATGTAATTTTGAACTGAGCCAAAAACTGCATGACTTGATTTTTGACGCGAGGCTGCACATTGTCCTGATGAAATCGCCACACAGTCGGAAAAATTTCTGGTCCTTTCCTTCCAATGTGCTTCCTCAGTTTACCAATGCTGACGTTACGGCGCTGCTGTAACAGTATTGTGAGGAGGAAATGCATGCTGGTAAATCATTCAATTATAGTCATAAAACGTTATCAGCTTTCCTTTCCCTGCAGATGGAACAGCTTTAGCCTTTTTTGGCTTTGGAGAACCTGGCGATTTCCACACTGTGCTCGCTCGTTTTCCTTCACGATCATAATGGTGCACCATTACTCATCACCGCTGACAATTGTTTCCAGAAACGCGTCACCACCATCAGCAAAGAGGCGCAGCACCTCACGGCTTGTCTCCATTCACGCGGCCTTTTTTGCAGGAGTCATCTGAAGTGGCAGCCACCGAACACAAACACGGGACAAATGGAGAAGATAATGAATTATTGTAAAGACTCTGCCATATGAAATTCTCAACACTTTGCAGAGGTTACATAATGTTATCCGCATCTTCATGGACAATCACAACAGTTATGTTAATGTGACTTAGCAGAAGCCTAAACATCAATTCTTGCTTAACACAGACAAGTCGGCGTTCTTTGAAGTCCTTGAACCACCTAAACACTGTTACTCGAGGTAGTGATTCTCACTGTACGTTGGCGCAGAAATTCCTAGGTTCGAGTGGCTGTATGGTTCAAATGGAAACAGAATATTATTGCGCCATATTTTTCCTCTCGCACCACCTCCGTTGTATGCCATGCGAAACACAAAGAGAGTATTCAAAACAGAGCAATAGTACCAACCTACTGATACGACAGAGCTGCCGCCTATGGGCAGTATACATAAAAATCCGCTTTTTTCACGTACAGGTAGGAAACTATTCCGGAAGTGACAGGAAGAAAATTGGTCTTAGTCTTGGCTGAATAGCTCACATACGATTACAGAACAACAATACAATTTCGGCGTGATCCTATTTAATATCGGAGCTCCATTGTTCATTGCAACAAGTCTGGTAGAACTATAAAAGTTTATTCGTTGTCCAATTCAGTTTAACTTGTAAGTTACATTAGTAGCGTCATGTGTATTTTGACAAACATTTTACATGTGGAAATACTGTCAGTTAAACCCTTTACATATTTTGACAAAAATTTTAGACAAGAAAATATTATTATGACACTAAGTGCGCATCAGCAGTGCCAATAGGCGAGACACCAGTATTTTGCACTGTTGCCGGACAAATATCTACGTATTTTGTCAAATAATGCAGATAACTATTGGATTCTTTAAAGTGCAGTTAAATGATCGACGTTTACTCATTGTCAAGTACAACTTAACGTGTGGGTTATACCACTTGTCCAAATAAGCAAGCTGAGTATGTTTTGTACTATTATAGATAAAATTCTCTGTACATATAAGCAATTTAGATGTAGAGGTATTTGACTATGCCTTGTACCCAGTGTGGAACAAATATCAAATTTCTATGGTGGCCAAGTGGAAGATACAAAGAACTATAGTGGGGATTGGCTGTTTGTTATAATGGCCAGAAAAATACTGAGATGTGAGTGAAGGGCAATAAAATAAGAGTATTCTGTCCTAGAACTTTGCTAAGTGGCTTGGCCTAACATGGAGCTTTGATAGCGAGATCGAAATATGTCTGATTGCTAGGAAGCTCTATGATAGGCCAAGGAATGTGGTCGAAGAAGAAGCTGAAGAAATGAGATTGGTCGCTAAACTACTGGAGTGTGCTTGGGAAATCTAAACATGTGTGTGCTTTCTCAACAGAACTCTGGTTAGTTGTGGGTTATGGCATAAGACAGGGGTGTCCAACTCGCGGCTAGCGGGCCGTATGCAGCCCAAAGCAAGTACCAATGAAGCCTGAGAAGTGAGCGCCTATAACACGATAGCAAATATTTACAATAACAATAATATGATATCCCTTTATGGAACATTATGGTAAACTGAATATTTTCAATTTGAAACAAACACCACGCTATGTTATTCTGTCATTGGTGTTCTTAACATTGCCACGCGTGTTTTACTTCAACCCCCCCAGAGTCTTGTTCTTATAACCGGCGAATCCGTCAGAAGCGCCAGTCTGTTACCTTACAGCTACCTCAGTTGCGACTGCAAAACTAGATTTAGAGACGTACAATGAAAATAATGTACGCAAATGCAAGGAAATTCTGCGTTATTTTACACAGTTGTGATAAAGAACGTTTTTCATTGTAGCTCTGGCCACTACAAGGCGGCATAATACGCTTTTACTCTAACTATGTTATTCCGAATTACGATTCAATGTTTCTTTTAGTGTAACTATGTTATTTGAATTACGATTCAGTGTTTCTTCGGACATGTATGCATTGCGAAACCGTGCAAGCGACTTTCAAGTAAAATGTCTCATACCATAAGTATGTTGTTAGCCATAATTTGATACCATCCTAAAAATAAGAACCGCATTTGAACATGAACGTCTCTGTAAAGGGCTTGGACGAAATATTTTTATTTTTGAGTGCAGTTTCTATCATAGCACCTGACCGGTACAAAGAGATGATCTTCATTCAATTCAATTACTCCATTGGACAATTCACGGACTAATTTAATATGTGATTGAATCATCCTTAGTTCTAGTAATTCCTCAGACGTCTGGATGCTGAGTGTGGTGATATCGATATTTTACTTAGGTAAGATGACTCAGTGGAGGCCTGATGTTAAAAACATTATATAGTATGATTAATAACCCATCTTGTTCACGATACCAAAAGCAAAATCTATGCCAGAATTTGACGATGCCAATTGGGTGGCAGACTTAATATATTTGGTAGATCTGACTACTGCTCATTTAGGTGACTTTAGAAAGCGTCTTCAAGGTAGACACCTACTTATAAGCGCAATGTTTTAAACAATAACACATATCAAATGAAACTGAAATTACGACAAGCACATGTAAAAACAAACAAATTTTCTTTCTAACTCGTTGCCAAACATGCTCCTAAAAACGGGATGAAACGCGCACCCATACTTTACGGCTTGATACAAGAACTAGAAAGTAGAGTTCATTATATTCGAAAAAGTAGCAAAATTTTTGTATTTAGATGACACTTTCACAAACAACATAGATACGTTGCCAGAAGATTTTTAGTTGGAATGCATAGAATTGCCCTCTGACATCAATCTAAAGAAAAATCGGATCATCTACGAGTACCTTTGTTGGGCTTTTTACAAATTGTACCTGCCCTGAGACAAGTATCCATTGCTACACAGTCATGTGTAATATATGTGATCCTTGATTGTAACCACGCACATTTGTGAACAGTTACTCGTATTTTTAACAGTGCAGCACACGAAGAACAAAAATAGAACCAAAATCTCAGATAAACATCTTTAGAACACTGTAGTTGAATTAGTCGTTTTGTGAGAATCAGCAGCTATATTAATATTTAGGATAAATGTCAGTCATCGTTTCATCTCAGTTACACATTTTTAATTAGCTTACGTGCCTCAGTCACTCAGGATGATCTTCAGATCCAATTTGTTGAGTCAGCAACCCGTTTCGTCTACTCGGAAACGTCTATCAGAGTACTCTACTCGGATGTAAAATCCGAGATGTGGTTCTGAGTAGACAAGACGGGTTGCTGACGCAAATATTCGGATCTGAAGATGATCCTGAGTTATCGAAACATGGAATCTAATCGAAAATGTGCAACTGAGACGGAACAAAAAATGAGAATTGTCTTGAAACTTGAGAAGACCCTGAGAATTACACCCAGTTCATTCGAACCTGACGCTGATACATTACTTCCCCAAATTCAAAATCAAATGTCACATTAATTATGTGATTTCTAATTACTCATGTGTTAGCTATATACCTCCAGCGATCCCTTCTTTAAAAGTGAATTATGTGCAGCCCAAAAGTACTCGTCTTCTTACAGTGTGGCCCAGGTAAGCGAAAAGGGTGGAAATCCCTGGCTTAAGATTTTTTAAGGCTGTCTATTTCCAAGAAAGAGGTGCGGCCTAAGAGAGGGGAGGGATGATGATGACCCATCTTTTATCAGTGTCATTGTTAGTGGTAAGTGTATTATGTGCAGCCCGAAAATACTCCTTAAATGACATCACAGTCGCCGTTAACTGTATAAAATATTTATTATTACGATTGCAACGTCGGCCTTATGGCCATTTTCAAGTAACACTGCAAAAGTTACCTAAACACAAAAAAATACAAAAGTGAGGCACAGGGTGTGTATACACAATTAAGCAAACATTTCATTAAGATAGTAGTGTAATTATAAAATTTGGTGAGAAATGTACATAACTTACATTCTGGCAGAATGTAGGACTAGTCGTCGTCAAAATGCAGCCTTTTGACTGTGAGAGTCCCACAAGATCCGATGAGTACGAAACTTACTACATCGTAAAATGCTGTTAAATATATATATTTAATATACACTCCTGGAAATTAAAATAAGAACACCGTGAATTCATTGTCCCAGGAAGGGGAAACTTTATTGACACATTCCTGGGGTCAGATACATCACATGATCACACTATCAGAACCACAGGCACATAGACACAGGCAACAGAGCATGCACAATGTCGGCACTAGTACAGTGTATATCCACCTTTCGCAGCAATGCAGGCTGCTATTCTCCCATGGAGACGATCGTAGAGATGCTGGATGTAGTCCTGTGGAACGGCTTGCCATGCCATTTCCACCTGGCGCCTCAGTTGGACCAGCGTTCGTGCTGGACGTGCAGACCGCGTGAGACGACGCTTCATCCAGTCCCAAACATGCTCAATGGGGGACAGATCCGGAGATCTTGCTGGCCAGGGTAGTTGACTTACACCTTCTAGAGCACGTTGGGTGGCACGGGATACATGCGGACGTGCATTGTCCTGTTGGAACAGCAAGTTCCCTTGCCGGTCTAGGAATGGTAGAACGATGGGTTCGATGACGGTTTGGATGTACCGTGCACTATTCAGTGTCCCCTCGACGATCACCAGTGGTGTACGGCCAGTGTAGGAGATCGCTCCCCACACCATGATGCCGGGTGTTGGCCCTGTGTGCATCGGTCGTATGCAGTCCTGATTGTGGCGCTCACCTGCACGGCGCCAAACACGCATACGACCATCATTGGTACCAAGGCAGAAGCGACTCTCATCGCTGAAGACAACACGTCTCCATTCGTCCCTCCATTCACGCCTGTCGCGACACCACTGGAGGCGGGCTGCACGATGTTGGGGCGTGAGCGGAAGACGGCCTAACGGTGTGCGGGACCGTAGCCCAGCTTCATGGAGACGGTTGCGAATGGTCCTCGCCGATACCCCAGGACTAACAGTGTCCCTAATTTGCTGGGAAGTGGCGGTGCGGTCCCCTACGGCACTGCGTAGGATCCTACGGTCTTGGCGTGCATCCGTGCGTCGCTGCGGTCCGGTCCCAGGTCGACGGGCACGTGCACCTTCCGCTGACCACTGGCGACAACATCGATGTACTGTGGAGACCTCACGCCCCACGTGTTGAGCAATTCGGCGGTACGTCCACCCGGCCTCCCGCATGCCCACTATACGCCCTCGCTCAAAGTCCGTCAACTGCACATACGGTTCACGTCCACGCTGTCGCGGCATGCTACCAGTGTTAAAGACTGCGATGGAGCTCCGTATGCCACGGCAAACTGGCTGACACTGACGGCGGCGGTGCACAAATGCTGCGCAGCTAGCGCCATTCGACGGACAACACCGCGGTTCCTGGTGTGTCCGCTGTGCCGTGCGTGTGATCATTGCTTGTACAGCCCTCTCGCAGTGTCCGGAGCAAGTATGGTGGGTCTGACACACCGGTGTCAATGTGTTCTTTTTTCCATTTCCAGGAGTGTATATATTAAATAAATATTTTTAACAGCATTTTACGATGTAGTAAGTGTCGTACTCATCAGATCTTGTTAAATATTAATCTTAATTATATATTAAATATATATATTATATATTATATATATTATATATATTTAATATATATAATTAAGATTAATATTTAACAGAATTTTACGATGTAGTAAGTGTCGTACTCATCGGATCTTGTGGGACTCTCACAGTCAAAAGGCTGCATTTTGACGACGACTAGTCCTATATTCTGACAGAATGTAGGTTATGTACATTTTTCACTAATTTTTATAATTAAGCTGCTATCTCAATGAAATGTTTGCTTAGTTATGTATATATACCCTGTGCCTCACTTTCGTATTATTTTGTGTGTAGGTAACTTTTGCAGTGTTACTGGAAAATGGCCCTAAGGCAGAAAATGCAGTAGTGATAATAAATATTTTATACAGTCAACGGCGACTATGATGTCTCTTAAGAAATATTATATGACTGTGAACCCAACCATGAAAAGTTAACCAAAAATACTCGTCTTCTTACAGTGTGAACTATCTAAGTGAAAAGGCTAGACACCCCTGGCTTAAGATTCTTTAAAGCTCTTTATTTCCAGGAAAGAGGTGTGGCTTAAGCGAGGGGAGAGATGACGGTATCATAGAATTGTTAGTGGATTGTGACGTCATGTCTACAGTACATATACGTATATAGTACATACACACCTCTGTACTTGCGACATGTATATACTAACTGAATAATGTGCCATAATCGCTATATCTCTACTACTGTTAGGTTTCCCAAACTGTTGAACTATACTACTGGCCATTAAAATTGCTACACCACGAAAATGACGGGCTACAGACGCGAAATTTAACCGACAGGAAGAATATATTGTGCTATGCAAATGATTAGCTTTTCAGAGCATTCACACAAGGGTGGCTCCGGTGGCGACACCTACAACGTGCAGACATGAGGAAAGTTTCCAACCGATTTCTCATACACAAACAGTAGTTGACCGGCGTTGCCTGGTGAAACGTTGTTGTGATGCCTCGTGTATGGAGGAGAAATGCGTACCATCACCTTTCCGACTTTGATAAAGGTCGGATTGTAGCCTATCGCGATTGCGGTTTATCGTATCGCGACACTGCTGCTCGCGTTCAAAAATGGTTCAAATGGCTCTGAGCACTATGCGACTTAACTTATGAGGTCATCAGTCGCCCAGAACTTAGAACTAAGTAAACCTAACTAACCTAAGGACATCACACACATCCATGCCCTAGGCAGGATGCGAACCTGCGACCGTAGCGGTCACGCGGTTCCAGACTGAAGCGCCTTTAACCGCACGGCCACACCGGCCGGCGCTGCTCGCGTTGATCGAGGTCAAATGACTGTTAGCAGAGTATGGAATCGGTGGGTTCAAGAGGGTAATATGGAACGCCGTGCTGGATCACAATGGCCTCGTATCACTAGCAGTCGAGATGACAGGTATCTTATCCGCATGGCTGTAACAGATCGTGCAGCCACGTCTCGATCCCTGAGTCGACAGATGTGGACGTTTGCAAGACAAGAACCATCTGCACGAACAGGTCGACGACGTTCGCAGCAGCATGGACTATCAGCTGGGACACCATGGCTGCTGTTACCCTTGACGTTGTATCACAGACAGGAGCGCCTGCGATGGTATAGTCAACGACGAACCTGTGTGCATGAATGGCAAAACGTCATTTTTTCGGATGAATCCAGGATCTGTTTACAGCATCATGATGGTCGCATCCATGTTTGGCGACATCGCGGTGAACGCACATTGGAAGCGTGTATTCGTCATCGCTATACTGGCGTATCACCCAGCGTGATGGTATGGGGTGCAGTTGGTTACACGTCTCGGTCACCTCTTGTTCACATAGACGGCACTTTGAACAGTGGACGTTACATTTCGGATGTGTTGCGACACGTGGCTCTACCCTTCATTCGATCCCTGCGAAACCCTACATTTCAGCAGGATAATGCACGAGCGCATGTTGCAGGTCCTGTACGGCCTTTCTGGATGCAGAAAATGTTCGACTGCTGCCCTGGCCAGCATATTCTCCAGATGTCTCACCAACTGACAACGTCTGGTCAATGGTGGCCGAGCAAGTGGCTCGTCGCAATACGCCAGTCACTACTCTTGATGAACTGTGGTATCGTGTTGAAGCTGCATGGGCAGCTGTACCTGTACACGCCATCCAAGTTCTGTTTGACTCAATGCCCAGGCGAATCAGGGCCGTTATTACGGCCAGAGGTGGTTGTTCCGAATACTGATTTCTCAGGATCTATGCACTCAAATTGCGTGAAAATGTAATCACATGTCCGTTCTAATATAATATATTTGTCCAATGAATACCTGTTTATCATCTGCATTTGTTCTTGGTGTAGCAATTTTAATGGCCAGTAGAGTATTTTTCTAGTATCTGCACAACATTCGTCGTGTAACATAATCTTAACATTTTACTGCTTACTGTATTTGAAGACGGTGTACTTCAATGTGGAGGCAACTTTTAGTCTTACCAATGCGGCCTCATTTACAAACTGACAATGTAACCAAATTTGTATAAATGACGGCAGTGAAACCCACCTTGTGTTCCTAGGTATTTCTTTCTGAGAATTCGCTAGCGGAACTGTTTTCTCTACTAAGATGACATAAATGTCAGTGGTATGTTGGCCAGGACAATTCGAAGGCCTGCCCTCTTCATGTAAGCTCCGGCAGCAGAGAAATCCGGCGGCATTGAGAGTCGGTGGCGCGACGCTGTTCGCCCGCGTCCCGAGATGAGTTCCCGGGAACAAGATCCGCAGCGCCCTCTCCGTGTTCCCCCGTCTACTGTGTCGCCGCGGTGCAACCTGCAGTTTTCTATTTACCCTCTGCTGTATCGGCCGGCGGGCAATCCCGCCTCGCTGCCGGGAGCCTCTCTCCTTCCCATCAGATTGGCTCGGCACACTGCGGTGCAGACCGCCCCTCCCGGCACGTGGGGTGTATGGGACGCCAACCTCCTCGCGACCTTTGTACCTCTTACGGCGGGAGACCTTCCCCGGCACGATAAGAGACGCCGCTACCGGGTTTCCACACGCTTCGATTTCTCGTTCCTCCTTTGCCGCTGCGCTATTCGGGCCTCAATCAGAGAACACCAACGACAGGTATATGTTTCTCGTCCCATCGTCGACCGAAGTAGAACACAATTTTATAGATGTGTGAGGACGTGTCTCCTGAGTCGCGTCAGGAGCGAGGCGACCGAGTCCTGTGTTATCTGCGAGACGGTCAGTCACGTTTGCTTCTCAGTAGTCCAGTATCACTCACAACCTTTTTTTTCTCTTTGAATCATCAGTCTTCCCATTGATTTGATGCAGCCCGCCACGAATTTCTCTCCTGTGCCAACTTCTTCATCTCAGAATAGCACTTGCAAAATACACCCTCAATTATTTGCAGGATATAATACAGTCTCTGTCTTCCTCTAGAGTTTTTGCCCTCTACAGTTCCATCTAGTACCGTGGAAGTCATTCCATGATGGCTTAACAGGTGTCCTATCATGCTGTCCCTTCTCCATGTAAGTGTTTTCCACATATTACTTTGTCCGCCGATCCTGCGCAGAACCTCATTCCTTACTTAACAGTCCACCTAATTTTCAACATTTGTCTGTATCACCACATCTCATATGCTTTCATTCGCTTCTGTTTTGGTTTTCCCACAGTCCATGTTTCACCACCATACAATGCGGTGCTCCAAACGTACGTTCTCAAAAATTTCTTCCTCAAATTAAGGCCTATGCATGATACTAATAGACTTCTCTTGGCCATCAATGTCCTTTTTCCCAGTGCTAGTCTGCCTCTGATGCACTCCTTGCTCTGTCCGTCGCTGCTTGTATCGTTGCCTAGGAAGTAGGATTCCTTAACTTCATCTACTTTGTGACCATCAATCCTCATGTTAAGTTTCTCACTATTCTCATTTTTGCTGCTTATCATTACTCCTGTCTCTGATTTACTCTCACTCCATTTTCTGTACTCGTTAGACTGTTCATTCCATTCACCAGATCATGTAATCTTCTTCACTTTCACTCAGGATAGCAATGTCATCAGTCAATCGTATCGGAGATATCTTTCACCTTGGATTTTAATTCCACTTCTGAATCTTTCTTTTGTTTTAATCACTGCTTCTTCGACGTACAGACTGAACAATAGTGTCGAATGACTACATCCCTGTCTTACAACCTTTACAATCTGTGCAATTCGTTCTTTTTTTCCACAAAAAAATAACAAAAATGGCTAGCTTACAATGAAATGGCATAAATAAGGTGACAGATAATTGCAATCATAAATTACAGCATTCAGAGAATGAGGAATGATATTGAGTCTTTAGCAGTAGCACACATTTAGCACCTTCACTGTCACCTTCAACTGATGGCAGTTCATCATGCACTTTTTCTTCTTCTGCAGCCTGAGATTCCTCATCATCATTTCCTAGACCCAAATTAATCACTCAGTAAATCCTTGATGTGTGTTCCTTCCAGGGTAAATTACATGGACAGACGAACAGTCCCGAACAGCGACATCGCAAAATCCTTCACTGCCTTGTTATTTTTGTCAGTTCCAGTTTTCTAAACGCATCCTTAGGGAGTTCAGGATCTTCCTTTATAACAGACACCATAAGTTTGCCGTCATATTCTTGTATCTGCTGTACTACTGATTTATTTTTCATTATGTGACTTTCAGGTGAGGGTAGGGTCGGGAACGTGACCCAACTCATCCCTTCTCCACGAGGAATCCAGTTCCTAACATATACCCATTCTGTTGAAAATTCGCAGCATGTTCTCCACTCTTATTATTCCCTCTTGGCTCTTACCCAGCCATGCCTACAGCTCACCCTTATTTTGAAACTTTCTGGCAGATTAAAACTGTGTGCCGGACCGAGACTCGAACTCGGGACCTTTGCCTTTCGCGGGTAAGGTTCGCAGGAGAGCTTCTGTAAAGTTTGAATGGTAGGAGACGAGGTACTGGCGGAATTAAAGCTGTGAGGACGGGGGTGGGGGGTGAGTCATGCTTGGGTAGCTCAGTTGGTAGAGCACTTGCCCGCGAAAGGCAAAGGTCCCGATTTCAAGTCTCGGTCCGGCACAGTTTTAATCTACCAGGAAGTTTCATATCAGCGCACACTCCGCTGTAGAGTGAAAATTTCATTCTACACCCTTATTTTTCTCAGAATTTCAAGAATCTTGCAACATTTTACACTGTCGAACGCTTTTTCCAGGTTGGCAAAACCTATAAAAGTTTTTTTGATTTTTCTTTACTCTTACTTCCATTATCAGGCGCAGCGTCAGAATTTCCCCTCTGGTGCCTTTACCGTCCTAAAGCCAAACTGATCGTCATCTAACACATCCTCAATTTCTTTTAGCTTCTTCTGTGTATTATTTTTGTCAACAACTTGGATGGATGAGCTGTTAAGCTGATTTTACGATAATTCTTCCACTTGTCGACTATAGGTAAGTATTTTCTGTCCCCATTAAATACGTTTTGTTGAGCTCTTTACTCACAAGGCTGGTCTGAAGTAGGTCTTCACTTTACTCTGTTCTGTGCAAGGCCTTTAATACACCTCTGCGTATCTACTGTATCAAACATCCATTTTGAACTCATTACTGTAGCTGAGCCTTAATATATGTCTACAATTATTATCCACACCCGCACTCTTCCCTTCTTTGCCAAACTGACCATTGGTTTATGCTTCAGTATGTCTGCCATCGAACGCCCCCTCCTCCAGCCAAATTTCTCACAAATTCGATGGAGTAACTCTTTCTCATTTATCCAATATACCCTTCGAATCACCATTGTTCTGTAGCACCACATTTCGATATGCTTTTATTGTATATCAATATTTCACTTTCATATCAGGTATACTTCAGACAAATATTGTCAAAACGAAAGAAACCGTTCTAACACTTATAAATATTCTATTCCTTTCTTTTCAGAAAAGTTTTTCTTACGATTGCTAGTCAACTTTTAATGTGTTCCTCACTTAGGCCGTGATCTATTACGTTTTTATCCAAATAGCAAAGTTCGTTACTAACTTCTGGATCTCATTTATACATCTCATTTCCTCGGACTGAAGCAGTTTTATTAGGCTGCACTCCGTTTCCCTTGTGCTATTTTAGTTTATGTTAACCTTATAACGTATTTTCGTGGCAGTATACACACAGATTCGACTGCTCTCTCTAGTCCTTTGCCCCGTCTATCGGAATTACGATGTCATCGTCAAACCTTAAGCTTTTATTTCATCTTCCTCAACTTTCATAACATCGGAACTGTAGAGTAACGCATTAGCAGGAGATATATTGAAGAATTAGTGTTGCAACACTGCGAAAACCATACACACGAACAGAATAGGATGCAGTCGATAAGTGTGCCAACTGAAAATGCTAAAGTGACTATAGATATGGAAAAAAATCATTATGCAGGAGAGAAAGAAATACATGCAGTACGCAATGCGTATGAATACAGCTCACACAGTATTAGCTTCTGAACATATATGTCGTAACTATTTACTTAGTCTGTCGGAGGAAAGAGAGGAATTTTCGTTTTGAAGGGTTCATATCCTGTATTGGGTTCGTATCATGTAAGAGTTTACGACTCAAAGAAAACATATCGTCGGTTATTTTTGCTGACACAGCCTCCATTACAAATACTGGACCCACCACAGTGCAGCTGCCATCACAGCAAGGAAGGTCATATTTATCGTGCTCATCATTTCTGAATATTTTGCTTGCTGAAATGGAAAACAACACGGCTCATATCTTAACGAGGTCATAAAGTGGTAATGGCGCTTGATGTTACGTGTTATGTTTTCGAGTTTAACGTACACTATGGTGCATTCTACGTGGGTTACCACATCCCTCATGTTCATCGGGCGGTTAAACTGCGTCTCTCTTTTAACCTTCGTACTGGCTGAAGTCACCGCCCACTGTTTATAGAATATCTTTGCTAAATATACTCACAGCGGAACAAACTCGTATGGACAGACAACAAAATGAACAACAGTACGAACAGTCCAGCACTAAGAAGCCGGCCAAGGGATCACTGGAATTGAGCGAGTCGATAGAATAGTGTTCCTTCATCAGCGACTACAAAATTTATCTGAAAACTGATGATCGTCCCAGAAGAGTGTGGAGATGCACAAATCGTGTGTCGGACCTGTATCATGTACAGATGACGAACGTCTCCAGTAGTTGTCCACGATAATTTTAGGACCGTGCAGCATTTGGACGGGACCTTACGAAGTTAATTTATTATCAAACCTTACATTCAACAACAGAGTCGTATTTCAAGACACTCTACCTTCAAGCGGAAGGATTCAATCAAATGGAACTGAATGGGCAAATTACGCCCGAAGGAATTTCTAGGAAAATACTCACAAGCGAGGATTTGACCCCAAGTTGTTCAACACCATGCACCTTTTAATTTCAAATTCAAACATATATTTATCATAACTATTAAAAAACAAATTATTTAAATAATTCATCAATTAGAAGAACCAGTTAATCCACGATTTGCTTTACTAATCAAGACTATATGATATTTCTCTAATTAATTACATCAAAATTAAGGATCACAGGTTGGCTAACGCCCAGAATAAAACCGTACATACCTTTTTTCGTTTACGAAAAACAAATCAAAATCATGCACCACGCGGAACTACCTGCTTAAGCACAACTAGCGGGATAAAACCTTTCACCCTTTAAGAAAATTAACTCGATCAATATTACAAGTCTAATTAATATTTTATCAATAACACTGCGTTAGAGAAATAAAAGAAAAGTATATATAATTAAGGGACGATTAGGCCCCTAAAACTATTAGTCAGGAGAGTAACAGACAAGATTCAAGAATATAAAACAGTACAGTAAGCAACTTCAGCAACTTCTTGGAACATGAAAAAAATAAATAAATAAGTCTGAGTTATTACATGAAATATTAAAAGTCCAAGGTCCGTTTCCAACCACAATTAACAACAACTTAACTTTGTCATTTAGGTGCGTGGATTAGTTGCAACAGGCACAGTACGCAGACGGCATCGCTCTGGAATGGTTGCACACAGCAAGCTGTGTCGCCCGATGTCTAGGCGTCCGTTCTGGACCGCAGATGTGCGGACCGGCCAGTGCGACCATCTCAGCGACCCAAGTGTGGAAGATTAACGCAAGGAAAATAGCTCAACGCAAGGATAGCTGGCAGACCTAGGATACAATAAAGGCATTAGTCGAGAAACAAGAGAGAAAACTCGTTTTAACTGCCAGAGGAGTAGGCTAAATTTGAGCTATAGCATGAGCACTAAATTCTTTTAACCACTCAAAATGCCTGGGCCTTATTGCCTTGAAACCTCAGTAACGCGACAAGCTTACAAAATGCAATTAACCTGCTGGCTAGACAGCACAAAAATGTTGTACAACAGTTAAAAGTTTAATTTGCTATAAAGTATCAACTAAGTGAGAAATATACATGACCAAGATCTGCAACACTGAGCAGCATGCTACAAGTTAAATACCATAACCTGAACAAGGCAAATTAAATTCAACAGCATACAGTTTACCACACTTCCATCAATGAACCCACGAGTAAATAACACGTCATATACACCCAGCAGAACAATCGTCCAGTGACGTAGCCGTAGTGTAAACTTAGCAGTCCACATGGGCACTACTAGAAGACCCCAAGATTGCCATCAGTTTTCAATAGAAATGAACACGTGAATTTAAAACAAGTCACTCACACGCAAACTTCAACAATGTCACACTACACATAGTCGGAGCCAAAGCAGTCATTCAAATCGATGTCAAGTCAGTTCTGAGCCATGATGGCAATACAAACTTAGAAGGAAGGAATTACAATGCTTGGATCCAGAGTTCGGAACACTAATACCTTTGCTTCCAGAAGAACGGCTGCGTTATCCTCAAATATGGCTTTAATGGACAAACGGAAAACAGCAAACATCAATTCTGCCCGTCGGCCAACGTGCAACCAAATTACTGCACGACCATCAGGATAGTGACCACTGCAAAATGCTGCCGCCCCCCACAGCTCACGGAGCAACTATCAGTGTGCAGTCCGCAGCTCGTGGTCTAGTGGTTAAAGTTGCTGCCTCTGTATCATGGGGTACTGGGTTCAATTCCCGATGGGGTTGGGGATTTTATCAGCCCGGGGACTGGTTGTTTGTGTTGCTCTCATCATTGCATCATCATTCACGAAAGCGGTGAGACTGGACTGAATAAAGATTAGGAATTTGTACAGCCGCTGATAACTGCCCAGTTGACCGCCCCACAAACCAAACATCAGCATCCTCATCGTCAGTGTGCAGCACGCCCAACAGAGCACGCTTCCTCGTAATCGGTCTTTCTAATCTCGGTGTACTCGTGTCACTGCCGCCACGCCACCTCCCCCTCGCTTAGCCCTTCTCCCGACCCCGGAGCACCAGCTCACTATATGTCGCAAGCAGCGATGGATCGATCGAGACGAACTTCCGCGGCTCCAGAATAGCACACGGTTAAGCGGGAATAAAGCCGGTAGGGCACGCTTGGCATCAAACGATATTTTCAGAGCATCTTGGCAGGGATCTTCCTCACACTCCGAATGACATCCGAAACATCGCCGCCGAAAATCAGGACAGGTTTGGACAGCAGTGTTTCGATCTCGTTGCAAACAGCGTGCTGAGGGGGATCGAAACGTGTTACGAGGCATAGGGGAATGACACGGTATCCAATGATACCCAGCAACAGGTACTGATTTCGTATTTGTGCAAAGATGTGCATTTATGTACAGACTGTCATTATTACATGTATTTCCTTATTTTGAATTCGCTACAGATCAGTTATTTTCCTTCATGTGAATTTCCTTTAATTGTCTGCTCTCCTTGAATTTACGCCAAAACACGTTTATCGATATTCATGGGGAGCAAAACATTTAATTAGCATGAAACGTACATGGACGACCATCAGCTACGTAATGGAATAACGACAATGAAAATTTCTACAGGGCCAGGACTCGAACCTGGATTTCCCGTTCCCCGAAGGAATATTGCATCGTGCTTCTTAACAATACAGGCAATGCAATGTTGTGTTTATCCATCCTCACCAGGCAGCAACTTTCATCTAAAATTACGTAACGCGTACTAGTGCAGGTTGTGACACGTGAACGACGACGTACGGGTCTATCCGTGGGGCGCGCACGTATAGCTGTCGAGGCAACCGCTCGCATAAAGCGGGATATATGGGTTCGAGTCCCTGTGCGGCACAACTTCTCTTTGCAGTCGTTCCATTATACAGCAGATGGTTGTCCATGTTCGCAACTGCGAATACATTTCAAGTATTTCATAACAACTGCAGTCGCCACATGTCCGAAGCAACATCGGTAGTGAGTCTTGAAAACATAGGCACAGCAGTATAGCATTTAAATAGAAGTTTATCATGAGCGTAGCATGTAGCCTTGAAATATTCGCCTGACTGCCATGTGTTCAACATCACCGGTCGCTCCTCTCTCAAGCTGGAGCTACTTTCTTCGTTAATTGCACAAAGAAGTGACGCTTTCAGTTGCGATGTAGTGTGTCAGAAGGTAAATAAATTAGTGAAATCAATGTGAAGTGCTTCTAGACCACCTCAAGATGTAAGAAACAGTCCTCTTAAATATCTCATGATGTCTAAGACAGCTCTTTGCCATATTCTAAACTCCAAAACAAACGATCATCCATCAATACGCATTCGCTTATACTTTCACTGCACTGTGCCGAAGTCAAGCACATGATGAACTTGTCAGGCCCGTAACAACATCCCAACGTTCTTTACTTCACGTCAGTGATAAAATTAACTGTCATATCTCAAAAGAGGAACGACACGCGTCACAGGTCAACATTGCTTTCGGTAACATGGAACAGAAAGCAATTATGATGAATTTATGAATTACATTTTATGAGGTGTAACCAGAAGGACTTTCGACACGTTTTATATGTGGATTTTCTTAAGGTACGCCCTAACGTTTTGTTACTGTGTCCTTCCCACGATTCGCGTAATGTAAGTAGCTATAGAAGTGAGCTGTAACATGTTATTAAAGCCTTTCCTGACCCAGGCCAACACAACATTATCTTTCGCTGTGAGAAGATTGTGTCCTCAGTGTCTGAACATAGCACTGTATATATTGAATAAAAATAAAAACGAGAGTAACCGACTTTTATGCCGAAATAATTATTTAGAACGTATCGCTAATTTTGTTACAACAGCGTACATTTTCATTGCTTTGTTCATAGGAGACTGTTTGCGTTATTTATTTCGATTTTTGCAATGATTCCGTGATTTTTAATCTGTCGAAATTACTTTTATTACCTAAGCACTCAACGTGTCACTTATTCAACATTCCTCGCAGCAGCGACCTTAAACAACTCCGAATTACTGTAGACATTTCCTTGTGGCGATGTAAATGTCTCCAATAAGCTACTGTACTCACAGTAGAGGCAAGGAACCTTGAAAAACGTTTCATTATGCTGTTATTGTTTATATAGACGATTTTATATGTTTTTATACATTATATATTTACCATTTTTGTACGCTAATCGTAAACACAACAGCTGTTCAGTCATTTAAATGCCACTGCTCGAAGAGCCATACTTCTTTCACAACTCTGATCTCACGTTCATGAAATTAAAAACCTATTTGCAATTTACAGTCAGTTTTATTCACATATTTTTTAAATTTGGTATGCGTATTCCATGGATCTGTACGTGCGGGTAATTCGCTTGAATGTGAAATGTGTCAATACAATTATACAAATGCAAGTAATA
This sequence comes from Schistocerca americana, assembly GCF_021461395.2. Taxonomy (NCBI): domain Eukaryota; kingdom Metazoa; phylum Arthropoda; class Insecta; order Orthoptera; family Acrididae; genus Schistocerca; species Schistocerca americana. Next base: position 222,378,275 of record NC_060120.1, on the reverse strand, counting down.
CTACATACTCTTTGAGTTACTAATTGCTTTTGTTAAAATTTTACAGAATGACCTATAATAAGCTGGAGAAGATTATTAGAAATTCTCTTACTCTCTGGCATGATATTTTTATGCCCTTGGTGAGCCATGGCTTTTTGTCTGATTGCCTGTTCTGCAGTCTACGAACCTTTTCTGGGTAGACATTTTCAAATAGACCTCATACTTAATCGGTAAATAAATTACACTACTTGCCATTAACATTGCTACACCACGAAGATGACTTACTACAGACCCGAAATTTAACCGACAGGAAGAAGATGCTGTGATGTGCAAATCATTAGCTTTTCAGAGCATTTACACAAGGTTGGTCCCGGTGGCGACACCTACAACGTGCTGACATGAGGAAAGATTCCAACTGATTTCTCATACACAAACAGCAGTTGACCGGCGTTGCCTGGTGAAACGTTGTTATGATGCCTCGTGTACGGAGAAGAAACGCGTACCATCACGTTTCCGACTTTGATAAAGGTCGGATTGTAGCCTATCGCGATTGCGTTTTATCGTATCGCGACATTGCTGCTCACGTTGGTCGAGATCCAATGACTGTTAGCAGAATATGGAATCGGTGGGTTCAGGAGGGTAAAACGGAATGCCGTGCTGGATTCCAACGGCCTCGTATCACTAGCAGTCGAGATGATAGGCATCATAACCGCATGACTGTAACGGATCGTGCAGCCACGTCTCGATTCCTGAGTCAACAGATGGGGACGTTTGCAAGACAACAACCATCTCCACGAACAGTTCGACGACGTCTGCAACAGCATGGACTATCAGCTCGGAGACCATGGCTGCGGTTACCCTTGACGCTGCATCACAGACAAAAGCGCCTGCGATGGTGTACTCAACGACGAACCTGGGTGCACGAATGGCAAAATGTCATTTTTTCGGATGAATCCAGGTTCTGTTTACAGCATCATGGTGGTCGCATCCGTGTTGGGCGACATCGCGGTGAACGCACATTGGAAGCGCGTAGTCGTCATCGCCATACTGGCGTATCATCCGGCGTGATGGTATGGGGTGCCATTGGTTACACGTCTCGGTCACCTCTTCTTCGCATTGATGGCACTGTGAACAGTGGACGTTACATTTCGGATGTGTTACGACCCGTGGCTCTACCCTTCATTCGATCCCTGCGAAACCCTACATTTCAGCAGGAGAATGCACGAGCGCATGTTGCAGGTCCTGTACGGCCTTTCTGGATACAGAAAATGTTCGACTGCTGCCCTGGCCAGCACATTCTCCAGATGTCAATGGTGGTCAATGGTGGCCGAGCAACTGGCTCGTCACAATACGCCAGTCACTATTCTTGATGAACTGTGGTATCGTGTTGAAGCTGCATTGGCAGCTGTACCTGTACACGCCATCCAAGCTCTGTTTGACTCAATGCCCAGGCGTACCAAGGCCGTTATTACGGCCAGAGGTTTGTGTTCTGGGTACTGATGTCTCAGGATCTATGCACCCAAATTGCGTAACAATGTAATCACACGTCAATTCCAGTATAATATTTTTCCAATGAATACCCGTTTATCATCTGCATTTCTTCTTGGTGTAGCAATTTTAATGGTCAGTAGTGTATATTTTGTATTAGCATCACCTGCAAGATAGACATGCCTCCAATATGTCTCCAGAAGGCGTAGTTTGAACTCTGGAGTATTTTTCTCATTAATGTTGGCTCAGAAATGAGTCCTTTTCAACTGTATTAAGTGTTTTCGCTGAGGGTGGGACGGCCATATAGTAAAATGTATGTGTCCCGGCAAGATGGGTCGTTTCCAGGTGGAGTAAAAATACATACTAATGCTGACGTCGACGCATGTCATTTGAACTTACTCATGTCATTGTGTGAACCTGCTCTCCTCGCCATAAACACTCTTGATCATAATAATAATGGGCATAATGTCAGCAGTAAGCCTTGCGAACCATTTTGTCTACAGCTTTTTTCATATTTTTATAGGAATGAAAATTAAAGTTTTGACGGTTTGTGTCTACTTCTGCTAAGACATTCGGGTTTTTGAGATGTCATGGCTGCAGCTACCAGCCATAACTCAGAAGATGATTTCCACAGCTCAGAACGAAACATAAGTAAATACTTTTACACGTGGAGATAGTTTCCCAATTAGATATTTTTGTTAAATCAGGTTCCGTAATTATTATAAAATGTTCACACTACTGATGTTACTAAGGTGTTGTACAAACCCACGAATGAATCTCCTTAGAAAATATTTTGTGTTTTGGGCTGTTATTTGCTCAACAATTGCACATCTATTCGCTCGTGCCCTGTTCCTCAATCGTCGTTCATTCTTGTCGTCTGTGATCCATGGTGCACCTCATTTGCCTCGGCGTCTGCCTTGGGTGGTGCAGTTTTTGCCATGCACGATATAATTTAACAGCGGCGGCCCATGAACAATTTACAAAGTTAGCCGTTTAGGACATGGTTCTACCTTGGCCCGAAAACCAGCGATCATGCTCTTTTGGAAGTCAGATAAATCTCTCCGTTTCCGCACGGCGATAAACACTGCACTGTTCGTCGCGTCCTCCCGACACGCTTGATACACCCTTCATTGCTAGTAATACCACCTGCCGTCTGATACTGGTTATTGGTTCTAATGGCTCTGAGTACTATGGGACGTAACTGCTGAGGTCATCAGTCCCCTAGAACTTAGAATTGGTTAAACCTAACTAACCTAAAGATATCTCACACATCCATGCCCCAGGCAGAATTCGAATCTGCGTCCGTAGTGGTCGCGCGGTTCCAGACTGAAGCGTCTAGAACCACTCGGCCACTTCGGCCTGCTCAAGAAGTATATATTCCGCCTTATCAACGACAGTTTAGATGTTTTCAATTATCAGAAAGAAATACTGATGATTGCCTCGTTAACTCAATATTAAGGCAAATACGATGGCAGAAAAAAAACCACTTTGAAACACATTGTCGAGCTTGATACGATGACCGAATGTGACCCGACTGGGTCAGTTTGGAGGGGGGGGGGGCGAGTTAAAACTACTGATAATGGTTTCAGTGTAATCCTCCAGCTGATGGCGCAATGGCATAGCTACTGGAGCGCCATGGGTGTGTACCCTGTACAAGGGGATGTCGATGGCCATAAGGCTCAGCTCAGTGTGATGCAAACGTGTAGAGCGACCGGGGCATTATGCCACCCATACGCGTTCGCGTATCCTGCTGACTTAACGAGTTTGAGAATTGAGGCATTTCGAGAGGCGGAATGGTCATTTCGGAATACTGCTACACAACTTGGACGTGTCAAATTAGTTGTGCAACGATGGTGGCAACAGCGGACTTTGTTTCCATGAAACACCATCGATAAAATTTAGAGAACTGGCATTTGAAGCTAACAGTAGACCAGCTCTACTGCTGCCAACGTACGGTTCGCTAAGCAACACAAATATAAGATATAAATTAGGGTTCGCTCTGTTTGCGAGTGTAACAAGAAAGGACACGAGCAGTGGTGCAAGGTACTCTCGGCCATTCACCATGCGGTGGCTTTCGAAATATGTATGTAGATATAGATGTAAACGAGGTTCTGCATAGCCACACTCCACAGACGTCCACCAGTAGGGTCGTATTGCAAGGGCAGTAGTGTTAGATCGTTCAGCTTCCACAGCACAGACAAGTGAAAATGTGCTTCCACAACTGGTCAACACAAAAAGTTGTGTTCCGGATACTAGCAGTGGGACTACAGGTACGTACATTGCTCGCCCTTTTTCCAATCAGGCCACAGCATCGACGCGGCCCGCTCGACAGGTGCCGTCAAAGGATCATGTAGAGAATCGAATGGCGCGATCTTCAGCAATGAGAGCAGATACTCCCTGCATTTGTCAGATAGTGCATTCGTCCGAGACATGCTGGTTCCAGCCACGGTCCAAGTTTTAACTGTTGTTCATCTTTGGTGTGTTTGGCGGTGGGGGGGGGGGGGGGGAGGGGGGAAGCTGAGCAGCGCTCTCTATACGTGTAGAATGTTGTCAGACAAGTCCTTTTGCATTCCTTACAACAGGAAGGTGATGAGCCGCTCGAAAATTGAGTGCAAACCGTTTGTGTCAAAAGAAGCCTATAGCTTTTGAGCGCAAATTGTGTGCGAGACACAACGTGTTCTGCAAGGGATGCAGCACGTTTGCTGGACTCTCTGCAGTCGAACACATGTGGGACTTGATAAGAAGCAACCTGTGTGACTCGTCCTCGCACAACTCTAACACAGCATGCCGGTTCAGTTTCTGCGTTGACACCTGTGGAAGGTAGACTGCACACTGAAGTGGGTGTTTCAGTATGGGTCCTTCTAGGGCGCCTGAGGACCGCTTGAGCTGTTGATAGGTAGATGTTTTGTTTCTACGACATAATGTCAATGAATGTTATTACCTGACATCGTCAGGATGGAGAGAAGCGAACAATTTTTAAAAATTATTTTTAAACATTTAACTGTCTAGATCACAATTAGATGGCAATAATTACATAACCAGCTTCTGTTGAAAATACCCTTATCTTCAGATCCAGTTCGGAGAGAAATTAGTGGTAACGGTTTCTGAAACGGATGAATAGGAGGAAGCATTACAAATATTTGAAATGAACATTTGTGCAGTACAATGGAATCCCATGAACGAGGTATGATCTTTAAAAATAAAGCGATATGGTCTACTTTTAATGAATAAACCACGTTAACGAGACTACATTGTGGTACAGAAATGTTCATTTCATATATTTTTTTTTTATGAGAATGCTTACTGATATCTGTCCGCTGCACATACGGTAGCCACTAATTTTTCGACAAACTGTATCTGAAGATGGCTGATTTTTTCGAAAAAAAAATTAGTTATAAAATTAATGATATCTAATTGCATTCTATAGAATTAAAAATGTTTACATAAATTATAAAATGTTTTCTATATAATATAGCTGGATGATTTCGAAAACTGTCAAAAGATTTTTTATTTTTACCGGCAGCGTCTATTAATTATGAGGGCAGAAATAAGGTACATATTATTATGGCATGCCACGGAACTCTTATTGAATGCTGCACTAAACTTCAGAGTGACTCATATACGTAACACTATTTTCCAATAGTCTCCATATCCCTGTAAATAACCATAGAAACGCTCTACAAATCGTTACTCGACGATATAAATCCTCTCCTCGATCACATAGCCATTCGAAAATCGTTGTGGGAACGCTCTTATCGTTGGAATCTCTCTCTCTCTCTCCACCCCTAGATATTCTTACAGCTTTTCGAGAAGAAGGAAATGGTATGGTGCGAGATCTAGTTTTTTATGGCGTTGCACAGCCGTTTCAGTGCTTCACAACACGAATCGACTTCATTAACTGTTGTGAACTTCGCCATGAACGCAGAGCACACAACTCCTTCACAATCGAAGGCCCCTGAACTTCCCTGCTGATGATACAACTTTGGGTTTCTCCCGTGGACGCAAGGAGTAATGTCTCGCATTCCACAGACGCTTTCTTCGTTGAACGTGTGACATGATGGACCCTGTCTCATAGTCCATGATGATGTACCTTAGGAAATCACTGCCTTCTACGGAGTAACGCCATACAATTCGCACATTTACGAGCAACATGTAGTTGACGATCCCGGACAATGGAATGAGGAGTACCTATTGAGATTCGCATCTGCTAAGCAATGTTTGCGGCTGACTCTCTGGAACTGCTACAGATCAGTTCCTAGACTGCCTGGTTATTGTCGTCTGCGGTAAATGTAGATGACCTTCCCTCTCGGTCACCTACACCCACATACCTGTGGCATTATTCAAATTGTTGGCACCATTTCAGAACGGTGGGGTACGACATTGTACTTGGTCTTTATACCGCAGAAATTCATGGTGAATCATAGGGAAATTCAAAAGTTTTGCCTACAAGAATCGTACTGTCATGCATACTTCAACTTTGGGGCATCTATCCGGCTAAGGCGCCATTTCAGCTGCTCGCTGTGATATACCCGTTATTCGAACCGCACCAGAACTACGCAAGAAACGCGGAACATGCGGTGTCTGCTAACAGTGGCTCTGAGCACTATGGGACTTAACTTCTGAGGTCACCAGTCCCCTAGAGCTTAGAACTTCTTTAACCCTAACTAACCTCAGGACATCACACACATCCATGCCCAAGGCAGGATTCGAACCTGCGAGCGTAGTGGTGGCGCGGTTCCAGACTGTACCGCCTAGAACCGCTCGGCCACTCTGGCCGGCTCCTAATAGTGCTCCACTGTTGTCGCTCAGTGGTCTAGCTTGGAATGACATGTGTAACTTAGTTTCTGGAGTCACTACGTACATCCTACATCTACATACATATACCGTAAGTCACCGCGCAGCGAGTGAGTGAGGGTACGGTGTACCACTACTAGTCATTTCCTTTCCTTTTCCACTCGCACAGTAAGGGAAAACCGACTGTCTGTATGCCTCAGTATCGGCTCTAATTTCTCGTATCTTCTCTTGGTGGTCCTTACGCGAAATGCATGTTGGTGGCGGTATAACCGTTGTGTAGTCCGTTTCAAACGCCGGTTCTCTAAGTTTTCTCAGTAGCGTTCCTCGAAAAGGACGTCGCCTTCCTCCGTGGATTTCCCGATTGAGTTTACGAAGCATATACGTAACACGTTGTTCGAATCTTCTGGTAACAAATCTACGAGCCTGCCTATGAACTTCAATCCGACCTGGTAAGAATTTCAAATATTCCAGCAGTACTCAAGAGTAGGTCGCACAAGCGTTCTATACGCAGTCTCCTTTACACTTTCCCAAAATCCTCCCAAGAAAACCGAAATTGACCGTTCAGCTTCCCTGCCACATTCCTCACACGCTCGTTCAAGTTCAAATCGCTTTCCAGCGTTACACCCAGGCATTTAAACGAGGTGACTTTGTAAAGCAAGACACAACCAACACTGTTTCCAAAAATTATTGCTTTTTCCTACTCGTTCCAATTAACTTACATTCTTGTACATTTAGAGCTGGTTGCCATTCATCAAACCAACTAGAAATTTTGTCTAAGTCATCTTGCATCCCCCTACAGTCCCTCGACTTCGACATCTTACCGTACGACACAGCATCGTCAGCAAACAACCGCAGATTGCTGCCTTTCCTGTCCACCAAATCTTTCATGTATGCAGAGGACAACAGTGGTCCTATCTCACTTCCCTGGGGCACTCCTGACGATATCCTTGTCTCTAATGATCACTTGCCCTGAAGGACAACATACTGAGTTCTTTTACTTAACGAGTCTCCGAGCCAGTCATATATCTGCGAACCTACTCCATACCTAGGTACCTTTGTTAACAGTCTGCAGTTAGGCACCGTGTCAAATGCTTCACGAAAATGTAGGAAAATGCAGTCGCGTGTTGCCCTTCATTTATTGTTCGCAGTATATATGTGAGAGAGGGGCAAGCAGAGTTTCGCAAGAGCGATGCTTTCTAAAACCGGACTGGTTCGTGAACACACGCTTCTCGGTTTCAAGAGACTATGTTATGTTGGGACTGAGAATATCTTCATGAATTCTGCAGCAAATCGATGTTAGGGGTATTGGTCTGCAATTTTTCTGGCCCGTTTTTTCACTCTTCTTATACAGGGTGTTCGGAAACTCCCGTTAAAAACTTCTAGGTCTTGTAGAGGGGAGTGAATAGATCATAAATTGAATTGGAGCTCACGTCCGGGAATTTACCGTTTCCGTGCTGCAACTATTTGATAAATTGTCAACGCGACCGGTTTTTATACGAGTAACTAATTTGGCGTGACCCAGAACACCACTTATTTTACAGTACCATTCATTAATAGCCAAAGATATTGCAACTGTATTCTTCGACGTGTTCTCTTCAACGTGATGCAGCAAGGTGTCTGCAATTCCGGTGTGCGATGTGTCCTTCGAGCACCACAGTCACTCTTGCTGATCGTGAAGGTACCCTTTCTCGAAACCGTTGTTTAATTGTGGCAAAAAAGGGTATGCGATGGAGTCGGACGTTTTGGACAACAATCTTGAGAGAGGCGACGATCAGCTCTTCCATTACCATGAGGTTCACCGTTAAGAAGGACCATTTCGGTGTATTCTGCAAATTTGTGCTCAGGAGTGTTTCTTTAACACTCACAGACATGTGAGTGAAGCTCGAACCATGTCAGAGAGTCATCAATTAACATCAGCTGGTCCTACATAACCACCACCCACCATGTCTACATTGTTCCTTACCTACCTAGTCATGGACTGTGCGGCTGGTCCCGGTGGAGGTTCGAGTCCTCCCTCGGGCATGGGTGTGTGTGTTTGTCCTTAGCATAATTTAGGTTAAGTAGTGTGTAAGCTTAGGGACTGATGACCTTAGCAGTTAAGTCCTACAAGGTTTGACACACACACACACACACACACACACACACACACACACACACACACGCACACACATACACACACACACCTACCTAGTAAATACGTTTTAAAACGGCTATAGTACGGAAACTGTGCGCTTCAGGACATGTGTTCCTATTCATAATATTACGTCCTCACTACCCTCTGCAAGTCCTAGACATTTATGAGGGTTATTTCCGAACAACCTGCATACCAGAGCCATTTTTCCTAGTCGTTTGGGACAATAGAAAGAAAGATTTTAGAGTGCTATTTTTTTGCAGTGCCACAAGATGGTCTATGTAGACCGACACTGTCAGCACATTTCAGTGAAGTTTACGCAGCAGCTGATGGGGTGCACAAATCTGGCTTCCAATAGAGTACTAGCGAATTATCAACTGGAGCGTTATATTTCGATGAAAGTTGTAGATGTTCCTAACGTAGTTAGTTCCGTGGCGTTTGGGTGAGCGCAGGGTAGCCGGCGCCGGCGTTAGGGGAGGCCACCCTCCCCCCACCCCCATCGACCCCCACCGCCCTCTGCCTCCCTGAGACCCGCCACGGGCTGGCAGTCCAATTACGCCGCGGCGCCGGCAATGCCGCGTAACAACACTTGTCGCTCCGGCAGAGTGGAGCCGCCTTCCCCTACTCCCGGCTTGGGTGCCTCCTTCGCGGTCGCGGCTATTCGAATAGCGGCGATTACGTATTCATTTTCAATCTATATTAATAAGTCGGGAGCACGGCGGCGCGCCACCCATCGGGGCCCGGAGTCTCGACCACCGCCGCCGCCCGCCTCGGGCGCCACGAGGCAGGAAGGCAGGACCCCGGGCCGTAATCTGCGGCGGCCCGCAATCCTCTTATCTGGCCAGTAATTAATTCCGGCCTGGCGCCTTCCTCGGCGCGAGCTCTTCGCCCACCGCCGGGCCTCCAGCCGTCACACAGGCCTTTGTCGGGGAGGTACTAGAGCTGTCGCGGCTTAGAATATTCCAGTGTGCGGGAGTGTACTGTGAGGACAGCCACTGTTTCGGGCACCTTGACTGCTACAAGGCGTCTGTAGTGCTTCCCTGTGTATCAGACATGCGTTCCAGCGTGCACTTGAGGCACGTGTGGGATTTGCTGAAGCAAAGGTAGCCATGGTGTAATATTGTAACATGATGATATTGGGTGTCCAAATGAAAGTGGCCTGCAAAATATTTCAAGCAAAAAATTTCCCATACCATCGTGGCAGGCTGTTACCGAAATCGGTTTGAAAGTGTATCAGAACAAACATAGTATCGGTTGCGCAATTATTTAATGTCAGTGACGCGTTTCACCCTTTTGGGGCATCATCAAATAGTGTAAAAGTAGCTGGATACGTGACCCATCAGTCGTATAATCACATGTAATGTAATATAAACACCAATGGATGGATTATGCCGCAGTGGCCGAGCGGTTCTAGGCGCTACAGTCTGGAACCGCGCGACCGCTACGGTCGCAGGTTCGAATCCTGCCTCGGGCATGGATGTGTGTGATGTCTTTAGGTTAGTTAGGTTTAAGTAGTTCTAAGTTCTAGGGGACTGATGACCTCAGCAGTTAAGTCCCATAGTGTTCAGAGTCATTTGAACCATTTGATGGATTATATATCCGGTTGTCTTAGTATTAATTTTACACTGTATGTGATTTTCTGACTGATGGGTCGCGTATCTACATTTATGCAATATGATGATGTCCCATTGACATTAAATAATTTCGCAACCGAGACTGTTTTCGTCCTGAAATATTCCATGCACCTTACGACAGGCAACGCAGCTTCTACGAGGAATTATCCTTTTCCAACCTTCGATTGATCTCGAAATGTAAACCATAGTGAAATTAAAAAATGTTACACGTTTACTGAAAAAAATCGCAACATCAAAATATAATTAATGTAGATTAATGAAATTTCGGTAACAGATTTGTCAAAGTAATGCACAGGGTGGTTATAATTAAACTTTCAAAACGCTGTAGAAACAACACCACTCGTCAGAATGACATCAAATTGCAAAGGCACATTGTCAGAGAAGGGGGAAGACGTATGGGTGAAGAAAAAAAATAGTGTAAAAATTGATCAATAGATGGCGCTGTATGTGTCAGAATACGTAAATGAAAACACCTGTCATGCGCACGACCCACTGAAGTTAGTATAAATACGCCGGTACACGGCTGCGACGTTCCAAGCCAAGGCACGCTCCCGACTCCGTCTCCTCAAGCTCCTTTCCGGCCGTACGTGGGGTCAGGAGCCCTCCACCATCCTCCACACCTATAAATCCCTCGTCCGCCCTATCCTTTGTTACGCCCATCCGGCCTGGATCTCCGCCCCCCTCCCTTCCTTTTATAAATCCCTCCAAATCCTTGAACGCCATGCTCTCTGCCTCGCCTATCGCATCCGTCTCCCCTCCCCCACGCGGATCCTGTACGATCTCATCCCCTTCCCCAACCTCCCCCTTTTCCTTGAAAGGATACGGATCCTGTACACCTCCCGCAAACTTGATCCTCCTCATCCGCTTGTCTCACCCATCCTCTCCCACCCCCGACCGCTGCCGCGCCTGTATTCCCATGTCCCACCCGATCTCCATCTCTCCACCCTCCTTACCCTCTCCCAAGGTGGCTTCCGCCAGCTCCCCCTCCCTGATGATGTCCTCCTCCCCTCCATCTACCCCTTCTATCAACTTTGATCCTCCCCCACCACTTCCTGTGTCCTTTCCTTTAGGCACCCTCCCTCTCTTCCTTTTCCTTTCCTCTCGTCCCCTCCCTCCACCCCTCTTCCCCCAGGCTTCCCCTCCCCCTTCCTCCCTTCCCTCTGTCTCCCCTACCCATGGCATCTGCTCTCCCCTCTCCCTCCCACCCCCACTCCTCCTCTCTTGGCAGGTCCCCGGACTCGTACACGGTTAGTGAACATTCGCGCGCCGGAATATCAACGCCTCGTGTTCTGTGTGTGCCGTCGTTTTGTGCTTAAGTGGTTGTGTGTTATTCGTTTTGTGCACCTACGTTCACGTGTGACAATTTTCGTTTCTGTCTGTGTCCAAGTGTCTGAACAATTTTATCTTGGATTCTACGCCTGTGAACGGCACTTTGTATTTTAAAATGTGTTGTCTCCGTTTATATGTCCACCATGTTTTTTCTCTAACTCCCTTCATTTGTACATCTGTGTTTCTCTGCGGCCAAAGAGCGGCGTCGTATGCTGCTGCAGGCCTGCCTGTACTACAGGTTTCAAAATAACAATAAAGAAAAAATAAACCGCGACGTTCGCCGTGACGGTCTCAATGCAGGATGGCGCTCTGTTTGTAAAGCTGTATTACAAGAATGATGGCTGTGCACACGTCGCTCTGCAGAGTTTCCGGACGGTGAAGGGTTTGGAAAAAGGCGTTGGTCCGATGACTGCCGTATGTCTGGAGAAAGGGAGCGAAATTCGAAAAGAGGGGCTCTTTTGGTGTGCAGCCTGGTAGAGGGAGGAAACGAATTGATTCGATGTCAGTGGAAGCAGTGGCCACAGCAATACAGGAGGAGACGAGTGGTGGTGTGCAATCGTGTAGTGCACGGAGAATTGCCCGAACATTGGACGTACCCGTGAGCACGATGTGTAAAATCCTATGAAACATCCTTCTTTGCTATCCTTTCAAAAATTACCCTTGTGGACGAGTTGCTTCCTATTGACCTGCCAGCAAGAGAGACCTTTCCTTTAGAATTTCTTGCTCGCTTGGAAGTCGACAATGAATCGCCGTGGAAGATTTTGTGGACAGACGAAGCCCACTTCCATCTGACAGGATATGTCAATACACAGAATTGTCGAATATTGGCAACGGAAAATACACACGCAAATCAAGCAATACCACTGTGTCTTGAAAAAGTCACTGTGTGGTGCGGGTTTACAACATCATTTATCAAGGGCGATATTTTTTCGAAGAGACTGGTGCTTCCGTCCCTATGACCTGTACCATCACTCGTAAGTGCTATGACTGTCTGTTGCTCAACCACGTCATTCCAGCTCTCCAGCAGCGTGGATGTGTGGGTGGGATCATTTTTATGCAAGATGGCGCACCTCAGCACATTGCAAATCCAGTTAAGCAGCTACTGAAGCGCCATTTCGGAAATTCTGCTCGTAGAATTATGAGCCGCCATTTTCCTACAGCCTGGCCGTCCCGATCATCTGATCTTAATTCGTGTGACGTCTGGCTGTGGGGCTATCAGAAAAATGTTGTGTTCAGTGTTCCGATTGCAAACTTAGCTGCATTGAAGGCACACATTTCGCAACACGTTCAGAACGTGATCCCGGAAATACTTCAATCAGTTACGGAACACGCTGTTTCTCGATTTCAAATTGTTGCAGAAAACGGTGGACAGCATACTGAATGTGTTTTGCGCCAGTCACACGGAAAATAATAATCCGATATGATTTTGATTGATGCCATTTATGCGATTTTTGGTCTCAGGACAACCAAAAACCGATGTAACTGGTGCTTTTTATGCAGTTTTTGGACTCAGGGCAATTAAAAACCGATGTGACTGATGTTTTTTATGCGCTCTTTGGCCTAAGGACAATTGAAAACCGATTTTACCCATCCGATGTGATATGACCTTGCCGTGGGCTTACGTAAATAATGGTATCACACCTGTACACCCACGCACACTGAGTAGTAAAGCTTGTTTAATGTCAAACGTACACACTAGACATTGCTGTATCGTTCATTTGTCATTTGTAGTAGGTAACTATTAAATTATGATGCTTACAGCGCTGCTATTGCTACATTTTGTAACTATTTATTTTTCTTCTGCCATACGTTTTCTCCCTTCTCTGATAATATTCCGCTGCAGTGTGACGTCATTCTGATCAGTGGTGTTATTTCTACAACGGTTTGAAAGTTTAACTATGATTATAATCACCCTGTAGTTAAGTGATTAACATTGCAAGATCATAGGTTAATATAAGCGCGAAATAAGCCATTGCAAATGTGAAACGCTGGTACATTAATAACCGGTGTAACCGTCAGAATACTGAATGCAAGAATGCAAAAGTGCATGCATTTTGTTGTACAGGTGTAGGAGGTCAGTTTTTGTGATAGGGTTCCATGCCTCTCGCACTTGGTCGGTCAATACAGAGGCGGTTAATGCTGGTTGTGGATGACGCTGAAGTTGTCGTACTATGATCTCCCACACGTGCTCGAATGGAGACAGTTCTGTTGATCGAGGAGACCAAGGCAACACGTCGACGTTTTGTTAGAGCTTGTTGGGTTACAACAGCAGTATGTGGGCGAGCGCTATCCTGTTGGGAAACACCACTTTGAATGCTGTTCATGAATGGAAGCACAATGATTGAATCACCAGACTGACGCACAAATTCGCAGTCAGGGTGCGTGGGAAAAAATGAACGCAAATTGCTGTAAACAGGTATAACTCGTATGTTATAGACAATCTAGTGGGGACGATTTCAAAATTTGGAAATTTGTGGTAAGGTCTTATGGGACCATACTGCTGAGGTCATCGGTCCCTAACCTTACACACTATTTAATGTAACTTAAACTAACTTACGGTCAGGACGACACACACACATCCATGCCCGAAGGAGGACTCGAACCTCCGACGATTTCTGTTTGTCTGAAATATCACACAGTAATTACCCGCAGAGCAATTGTGTAACAAAACAAAAAAAAAAGAAATAGTATAATGAAATTTGTTCTTCCTATTTTTAGTGGATCGTGACAGAGTTTGAATGCCACCTGTGCCCAAATGGTTCAAATGGCTCTGAGCACTATGGAACTTCTGAGGTCATCAGTCTCCTAGGACTAAGAGCTACTTAAACTTAACTAACCTAAGAACATCACACACAACCATGTCCGAGGCAGGATTCGAACCTGCGACCGTAGCGGTCACTCGGTTTCAGACTGTAGCGCCTTGAACCGCTCGGCCACCCCGGTCGACCCGTGTTCAAGGATGTGTTAATTACAACTGAATATCACCATCTACTTGGCAAAATGGTTCCGAATTGATCACAAGGCAATGCTAATTTGATTACAATCTGTAAAAATACGCGACACGAAAATTTACTCTGTATCAATATGTCTCAAATTCACTACGATCTAAAAGAAGCGGAAGTAGTACGCGTGAGATAAACGGATTAAACCAAGGGCATGCAGTGATCTCACCCATGTTAAAACTGTGGATCCGCGCCGCCTGTCCGGAAACTAGCCCTGCAGCCTGTCAGAACTACTATACCCTGGAAGGAAACGGAAGAATGACGACAACCGCGCTTGCGTTTATGTGAAACAAGTTGGAGCACATATCCGACGTTTCAAATCCTTCGCTCCGCACCGGTGTGTTTTTTGAAACTTCTTTAGAAATCAAAGCTGTGAGCTGAATCAGTATTCGCATGCAGAAACTGGACAACCCTTTATGGTGCTCTTAGCAACTGAACAATCAACGCAGGACTGAAACTCGACATCACGGATTGGCTTCTGCTACAACGGCACTCGCCAAATTAATGTTTAAACAACTACATACACAAATCCTCCTGAGTTGAATAAACATCTACGTCATACTCAGCAATCCACCTAATTGTCTGCTGCGGAGGATACATTTTGTACCACTAACTGAGCCCTGCAACTATGTTCTACTCGCGAACACCACGTGGGGGGAATGAGTGCCGGTAAGCCGCTGTATTTGCTATAATTTCTCGAATTTTCTTGCCAGCCGCTGCGGCCGAGTGGTTCTACACGCTTCAGTCCAGAACCGCGTGACTGCTACGGTCGCAGGTTCGAATCCTGCTTCGGGCATGGATGTGATTTTGGTGTCCTTAGGTTAGTTAGGTTTAAGTAGTTCTATGCTCTAGGGGACTGATGACTTCAGATATAAAGTCCCATAGTGCTGAGAACCATTTGAACCATTTCGAATTTTCTCCTCATGGCCATAAAGTGAGACGTATGGGCGGGAGTAATATGTTGTTAGATTTTTCCCGGAAAGTGCTCTCTCGAAATTTTAATAGTAGATCTCTCCGTCATGTACAACGCCTTTCTCGCAATGTCTGCCAATGGAGTTCGTTGAGTATCTCCGTAACGCTCTCGTACCGTCTCAACGATCCCGAGACGAAGAATGCCCCCCTTCGTTGATCTTCTCTATCTCTTCTACGAGTCTTGTGTGGTAGGATCGCAGATACGTAAGCAATAGTCAAGAATC
Source organism: Schistocerca americana (assembly GCF_021461395.2). NCBI lineage: Eukaryota > Metazoa > Arthropoda > Insecta > Orthoptera > Acrididae > Schistocerca > Schistocerca americana. The sequence continues at coordinate 222,362,722 of NC_060120.1, read as the reverse complement.
GGTCGAACAAGCGCCTTATGAGCCACTGCCTTCGTGGATGAGTTACATTTCCTTACGATTCTTCCTGTGAATCTTAGTCTGTCATTTGCTTTTTCCACTACTTGTTTTATGTGCTTCTTCCAGTTAAGGTCACTCTGGATAGTTAATCCTAGATATTTTATGGCAGATACTGTTTCTAGCGTTTTTTATCAATAGCGTAGCTCTACAGTAGTGGATTTCTTTTCCTATGTATGCGCAATATGTTACATATATTTACGTTCAGGGTCAACTGCCAGAGCCTGCACGATTCATCAGCTCTCTGGAGGTTATTCTGGAAGTCGTTACTATCTTCTAGCGTTGCAGCTTTGTTACAGACAACCGCGTCATCGGCCAACAGCCTTAGAGAGCATCCCACGCTTTCTACTAGATCATTTATATGTTACCTTCACATATGTCGATTTTGTTCCGTTAAGAGCGCCGTGTTGAGTTCTTCACTGCAAGGAAGTCTTGAATCCAGTCGCTGATCTGCTCTGCTATTCGATAAGCTCGTATTTTTTTCATTAACGGCAGTGCGGAATGGTGTCAAATGGCTTCCTGAAGTCAAAGAACACAACATCAATCTGAGAGCCATTATCTACGGCGCTGTGGATCTCATGGAGGTGTTTCATGCTTTCCTCTACTACAGTACGCTGCACATGCAGAAAATAATTACTTCTGTAATACAGTAGATGATCATACGAAAAAGTGTTATTTTGTAGACAAGTTCTAATGCTTACATCGTTTCAGCTACGAAGTGTACTTTCAAATGCTAGCTGTGAAAGGGTTATGAGAAGGATGAAAATTCAAACATTTTGAAATATAGTTGGTTGCGCTGTATAAATCACTGGAATACTCGTCTGTCACATCTTTCATCACGCCCACCATGTTGGATACTGTTCGATGCGCATATGCTGCATCTGTTTTTGACAATCGCTGGACCATGGCAAGGCGGCGGTTGCTAATTGCAAATAGGAAAATTAATTAACAAAAACAAATACAATTTTTGTTGCTGCTGCGACACGTTGTCTCGTGATTAAACGCACATTGTAAAATGTTGAACTATTTAACTGTATAACTGGATTTTTTCAATGGCAAGCGGCATCTTTTATTTGTATTTATACTTCCACTTTTCGTGACTAATTTTAGAAATGTTCTGTAATTCAATATACAAACAATAGCTGCCAGCCTCCACTCCTAACACAGTCCACAGAATCTGGCAAAATCACAGTCTCTTCTGTCCAAAATAACCAGAAAACAGCTTGGTATACAGCTAAAATAGATCACTTTGTGTCTTAATTCCCTTGATGAGATCGCCTCTGGTTTTGTGCCAGTCGATGTATTTTTCAGTCCCGTCTCCAATGTCTTCTGCATTGGGTCTCGAAAAAAACTTCTCTGTCGTAATTCTTGGTTCCTGCTTTCCTTATTTCCTCAAAGTCTTCACCTCTTCTGCATCAAATTTTAGAATTCATTCTTCTCTCGAAATTCTCGGAACGTATTGCAACAATAATAAAATAATCGTGTTCTAGAAAGTTCCGAGTTCTTATCGACTTCTCAACCTGTTACTACATTCTCCGTCTCCGTAATGTGTCGTCGTGATCTTAAACTTCTTCACTTTCAGCTACCATAAAAACTGGTCGCCTCCCACTAACATGTTTAATTTTTCAATAGTTATCACCTCACTCACGTCACTTGTTACTACCACACTTATAATTTTTCGTAGATTATACGTTTTCAAGTGGGTTAAAGCTTCAGAATACCCAGATGCAACAGATAACTGTACTGAGAGAATAATATTACAAATTCATACAACATTTACTATACACTTTAATTTAGATTAACACATGAAATAAATAAAAGGAAATAAAATGACTGACTAAATACAGATTTAATGTACTTTCCAACTAAATACATTAACGGAAAAAAAAACGCAACAGTAAATAGTAATTAATGCAGATTAATGAAATTTTGAATACATTTGTCTAGGTAACATATGTAAGACTTTAACTTTGCAAGGTCATAGGTTAATTTAACGATCAGATAAGCGATTGCAGCTATGAAATGCACAGATGTCAGTTCGTAGGACAGAGTTAAAGGCATGTTGCACTTGATCGGTCAGTATAGGGTCGGTTCATCCTATATGAGCCACGCGGAGTGGGTGCTCGGTTTGAGGAGGCGTGTCACGGAATGTGCGGCCCCTCCCGCCGGACCTTCGAGTCCTCCCTCGGGCATGGATGCGTGTGTTGTTCTTAGCATAAGTTAGTTTAAAGTTACTTTGAGTAGTGTGTAAGTCTAGTGACCGATTACCTCAGCAGTTTGGTCCCTTAGGAATTCACACACATTTGAACGTTTTTTGAATGCTGTATGTCTATGACGCTAGAGTTGTCATTCCATATCAGTTCGATTAGTGACAGATCTTGTGATCGAACAGGGCAAGACAACGTGTCGACACTCCGTAGACCATGCTAGGTTGAAACACCGGTATGTGGGTGAGCATTATCCTGTTGGAAAACACCCCTTGGAATGCTATTCATGAATGGTAGCACAAGAGATCGAATCTCCTGATTGACGTACAGTGCTGCAGTCAGAGTATGTGGAATAATCACGAGAGCGCTGATGCTGCCATACGAAATTACACCCCAGATCAAAACTACAAGTGCAGGACCAGTGTGTCTAGCACGTAGACAGGTTGGCTGTAGGCCCACATCTGGCCTCCTTCTAACCAACACATGGTCATTACTTGCAACGGTGCTGAACCAGTTTTTATCCACCCTACCCTCCAATTAGCTCTTGTTTGACACCACTGAAATCGCTAATGGCGGTGGTTTGGGATCAGTGGAATGCACGCTCCAGGTCGTGTGGCTCGGAGTTGTCCTTTAAATAGCCAATTTGTAACAGTTTGTCGTGTCACTGTGGTGCCAACTGTTGATCAAATTGCTACTGCAGATGCCACAGCCATACGCTGGACATGATGGTCGTACCTCTCGGTAGTGCAACGTCCGTCTGGAGTCCGGTCTTTTAGCGACCGTACATTCTACTGACCACTGTTACGAGCAATCACGTACAGTGACTACATTCCTGGCAAGTCTTTCTGCAGTATCGTTGAAGGTACATCCAGTTTCTCGTATCCCTATCACACGACCTTCTTCAAACTCATTGATGTGTTGATAATGACACATTTGTCGCCTTAAGGAAATTCTCGACTAACATCAACTCACCACGTCCAGTCTCAAAGATAACTAACACTCACGACCGTTAGAGCGTGTATTTAAAGCAAACCTGATTTGCATCCTCATGGTGGTGCTAGCACCACTCTTATGCAACTGGTGCGAAATTTGAACAGACATCATCGTTCAGATGTTGAAAGACTCCTACCGTCTTCCGTTTATGTCGCACAACGCCTTCTTGGTCCTGAGATTTTTTGCCGTCATTGTAGTACACACTATTTGATCAGAAGGGACGCAATACCTGTTAGTCGACATTGAAATGAGCTGTGTCCACACTCCGCCTGGTGTGGACACTTCCAGTGAGATATGTAAATGTCTATGGAGGAATGCCAGCGTATTCTCCCTCAAGAAACGAAACCAGAGGTTGGACACGGGGGTCTGATCTTTCCAACTCATGCCAACGATGTTCCTACGGAATCACCTCGAAGTCTGGGAACGTCACTCCTTTTAAAGAATTTATTCATCCACAAACTAGTGCCTCACAGATATTGCTTTACAAGAGGGAGCATTGCCATGCTGATATAGTCACAGTTTACAAACTACTCTTCTACTGTTCTCACCGAGCAAGATGGCGCAGAGGCTAGCACACAGGTGAATAATTTGGGAAGACGACTGTTGAAATCCCTGTCCACCCAGGAAGATTTTGATTTCCCGTCATTTCCCAAAATCAGTCCACGAAAATATCAGGATTGTTCCTTTAAAAAGGCACTGTCGATTTCCTTCTCCATCCTTGAGATATACCGAGCTTGTGCCCCGTGTCTAATGATCTCACTGTAGACAAAACGACAAACCCTAATATTCCGTCCTCCTTATACAGTACATAATGCTGCAAAATGGTGTACATTGTTTCACATTTAGCCTTTTAATAAGTACAATGAGAGGACCACACCCTAATCACGAAAAAAATCCCCCACACATTACCACCACCTCCTCTGTACATCACAGTTAGAACTACACATAATGGCAGGTAAAGTACACCAGTTACTCACCAAACAAACCTTTCCATCTGATTACCACAAATCACTCATTTCTCGTCATGCATTGCCCAGTGGCGTCGAGCGTTAAAACAGCTTTAGTGTCGCTTCGTGGTGTCTACAGAAATGTATGGCTTATGAGGTGCTGCTGGACCATTACACATCATTCTTTTTTAGCCCACTGCCCACATTCATAGTGCTAACGGAATTGATAGTACCACTTTACCACTTAGGAACTGACGAATGATTATTTACGCAGATTTTGTGCAGCCATCCTCAGCAACGCTTAACTATCCTTGTTCATCAGTGCACAAGGTATACGTGATCTTGGTTTAGCTCTGGTTGTTGCTTTGTGTTTTCACTTCAGAGCATTGCCGATGTCAGTAGCTATAGAAGACATTAAATGTCCCTAGTGGACTTGTTTCTCATTCTGCTGTTAATGATTGTCTACTGACAACACAAAGCTCTCCACCTCCTTCTGTACTGGCAGCTGCATCTCTCGTGACACCGAGTGATCAATTCGCATTAGATAGTGGTTTGCGGATACTTTTGATAGCACAGCCTATAGTTAAAATACTTTTTATTGAACGACCCATTTTAATGCCACACATTAAATTTCAAGTTTCCAAAGTGAAATTGAAGGTTAATTTGTTGTTTCATACGTGATGCATTTGCAAGGCTTCAACTCTGTCAACAACTGTATAAATAATAAATTACGCCACAATAACGTTCTTCTTTTTCATGCGTAGCACAACGCGTTTCAAGAATTTACCCATGTTTAGTGTGCTGTGGAAATTGAATATGAAACATGTGTTTCCCCTCACTTCTGCTAGAGAAAACGGAACTTAGATGCTGCGTTAGAAGACATTGTTTTTGTAGATCTACTTCAAGAAATTCACACACGTTCACCTCATCATTCACAGTGTTTGTAAACATTATGACGTAGTTCATGCACAGTGTGTTTGTGTCATCTGGCAAGGAATCATGATACAGTAAACAACAGTTTGTTTTATTCGATTACACTTTTGTTTGAATGGTGTTTTCGATAATACCTGCTGTTTCCAACAACCAGGGCTATGTTTAATTATCAATTGTGCTTTACATTTCGATTTGTATGCTGTTCAGTGGCATATGACCGTTCCTGTGTGGCTACAGCTGATAAGTAAGAGAAATGCTTGCAAGAATTGATAATGAAGCCACCTTTGCTGTGCGTCCGACATCCTTAGCGCTCACTAAGCGATAGTATCTGCCCCGTGTATGTCCCTGTTCCGTTGCCGGGAAACTCGAGGATTGTGGTACGCAAGAGTGCGCTTGAGCAACGACGAGCGAGGACATAGTGGCGTGAGTGATAAGCAGGAGAGTGACTTGCTGGCAGCGGAGCGAAGGGTTGGACGTCTGATTTTACTTATGACACGACAGTGCTCTTATCAGCTGAACATGACCGTAAGATGTCGGCCTAGCGTGTGGTTTGTTATTGGCTCCAAAACGTCGGTTGAAGTTTGTCAGCTGATTGCTGGAGGAATATGTGCCTATACTGCGGATTTCATGATTAACTCCTTTCTGTAACTGGCAGTAATTTTATTCTTAACTGATTTGTGATCCACTGCTTCGTGGTTCCGTTCAGATACAGCCAGGATTTGTGGTTGTTCCTTCAGTATTCTTAGGGAATGAAGGTGCTCGATTGCATTTTTCGATCAGGCTGTATTTATCCGATTTTCTGGGCACGTATTCACGATTTGTGGAGAATGTGGATTGTAATTTGGATTTTGATTCGACTTACCACCTTACTGGAACCCATGGCTTGGATGATTGTGCACACAAGCCTGTACTTACTGTTTAATTTGTTTTGTGAACTATTTGTGTAGTGTGTTAGCTATTCAGTAACTGGCACCCTTGTTTCATTTATTCGCGTTTTGTATTTCGTTAGAACAGTGTTTAATTGTGCTTATATGTGTGTCTTATAGGAAAGGTTAACTATTACTTAACAACCTGTTTCTTGAATTCGAAAGCGAACCTGGAAAGGAACCAAACTATGTGCTTCAGATGGTCTTGTGGCTTTCATTAGATAATTTTTGCTAATGTAAATTCTTCGTACGTCTGTGGACGAGGAATCTATTTTCGAAAAACAGCTGGCAAGCTGGTTCTAGATAATCTGCATTACTTGTTAGATGATGTTTGCTGAACTAGCTACCAGTGTTCTAACTATATTGTGAAATGTTTGCGTGCCATTTTTGCGCACCAGACTTGTTTAATTCTATATTTGTTCGGATATTGCCATTGTTCGCTGCCCTGTAACCTCCAGACATTAAGTGTTCTATATGCATAATCCGAACCTGTTGATAACATACTGGAAGGGATCCATCCAAAAGACAAGTTACACGTTTTATTTTCTTGTAAGAGTCAAAGCTTTTCTGAGTTAAATAGATTGGCATTCAACATCAAAGATGTCCGCTTCAGTAATGAAAACGTATTCTCGTACCATGTACTTTTGTCTGCGAGATCAAAGATCATACATCCAGTATGGTGAACCTAATGTCAAGACTAAAAATACAAGGGTATGTTTTTGATGCAGAAATGCAGGGCATCTGATGCAGAAATGCCAGTACCGTGAGAAACTGGTGGACAGTGTAGACGCCAATCGGGTGCAGGTCGCTGTGTGGATCTGTGCGGGTTGATAAAATGTTGCTGTAAGGTCAGGCTCTTACACAGGCTGAGTTGCTGTTCGTGAGCATTGCCATTAATCTTGAACCAGTTTGTCCTCTGTTAATTTATGGTAGTAATACGTCACCTATATCTACATCTACACGAATACTCTGGAAAGACACTTAAGTGCACGACAGAGGGTTCATCAAACCACCTTCACAATAATTCTCTATTATTCCAATCTCGAAAAGCGCGCGGAAAAACGAACACCTATATGCTTCTGAGCGAGCTCTGATTTCCCCTATTTTATTGTGATGATAGTTTCTCCCTGTGTTTCTTCCTATGTTGCGTCAACAAAATATTTTCACATTCGAAGTAGAAATTTGATGATTGAAATTTCGCGAGAAGATTCCGCAGCAACGAAAAACGCCTTGGCTTTATGATATCCACCCTAAATCCTGCATCAAGTCCGTGATATTCTCTTCTCTATTTTGTCACACAAATCGGGCCGCTCTTCTCTGAAGTTTCTCGGTGTATTCCGTTAATCCTATCTGGTAAGGATTCCACACCACGAAGCATACTCCAAAGGAGGACGGACTAGCGTAGTGTAGGCAGTCTCTTTAGTAGGTCTGTTACATTTCCAAGTGTTCTCCCAATAGGACGCAGTCTTTGGTTTGCCTTCCCCAAAACAATTTCTATGTGTTCTTTCCAATTTAAGTTGTTCGAAAATGTAATTCATAGCTATTTAGTTGAATCTGCAGCTTTTATATTTTACTGATTTATAGTGTAACCGAAGTTAACGGATTCCTTTTAGGGCTCATGTGGATGACTCTTCGTTATTTAGGATAAATTTCCAATTTTCGCACCATTCAGATGTCTTTTCTACATCGTTTTACAGTTTGTTTTGACCTTCTGATGACTTTACTAAACGATAATCGATAGCATTATCTGCAAACAGCCTACTACAGCTGCTCAGATTGATTCCCATATCGTTTATATAGACAAGGAACAGCAGAGTGCATATAACACTACGTTGCCGACTGCCAGAAATCACAGCTGTTTTACTCGATGACTTTCCATCAGCTATTGCAAACTGTGACCTCTCTTACAGGAAATCACTTAACTGAGACGATACTCCATAAACAAGCAATTTCACTACAAGCTGCTTGTGTAGTACAGTGTCAGAAGCATTCTGGATATCGGGCAATACGGAATCAATTTGAAATCCGTTTTCAACAACACTGAGTACTTCGTGTGAGTAAATAGCTAGATGTGTTTCGCAAGAACGATGTTTTCTAAACCCGTATTGCCTGTGTATCAATAGACCGTTCTCTTCGAGGCAATTAAAAATGATCGAACACAATAAATGCTCCAAAATCTTGCTGCATATCGACGTTAATGATATGTGCCTGTAATTTAGTGTCGCGTTGTCTAAAGCGTCCTGTCAAGGTCCGCGCGGCACCCCCCGTCGGAGGTTCGAGTCCTGCCTCGGGCATGGGTTTGTGTGTTGTCCGTAGCGTAAGTTTAAGTTAGATTAAGTAGTGTGTAAGCTTAGGGACCGATGACCTAAGCAGTATAGTCCCATAAGATCTTACCACAATTTTCCAATTTTTGTAATTTAGTGGTTAACTTTCTTGAATGTTAGTGTGACCTGTGCAACTTTCCAGTCTTTTGGTACGGATCTTTCCTCGAGCAAGGCTTTTTATGTGATTGTTAAGTATGGAACTATTGCATCAGCATACCCTGAAAGGAACCTAGTTGATAAAGAGTCTGGACCGCAACATTTGCTGTTATTAAGTGATTTAAGTTGCTTCACTACTCCGAGGATATCTACTTCTAAGTTACTAATACTGGCAGCTGTTCATGATTCGAATGCTGGAATATTTGCTTCGTCTTCTTTTTTTTTTAAGGAATTTAGAAATCTGTGCTTAGTAACTCTGCTTTGTCATCATTGTCGCCGACAGTGTTTACATTGCTATCGCGCAGAGAAGGCATTGATTGTGTCTTGCCGCTAGCATACTCTACAAACGAATCTCTTTGAGTTTGCTACCAGGTTTCGAGTTAAAGTTAGGTTGTGGAAACTACTACAAGCATCTCGCATTGAAGTCAGCGCTAAATTTCTGTAAACTATCGTCTATCTTGGGGATTTTGCGTTCGATTAAATTTGCTTGCTTTTTTCGTTGTTTCTGCAACAGAATTCTAAACCGATTTGTGTACCAATCGAGAATTGCTTCGTCGTTTGTGTACGTATTTGATATAAATCTCTCAACTGCTGTTCCTTTGCATCCAAGCCACATCTGGTCTACACTTACATTGTTAATTTGGTGCGAGTGGACATTGTCTCTCAGGAAGTCGTCAAGTGAATTTTTATATGCTTTTTTGAATAGGTATATCTTTTGTCTATTTTTGGAGGACTTGGGGATTACAATATTCAGTCTCGCTACGACAGGACTGTGTTCACCAGTCGCTGTATCTGTTTTGATGCCTGTTAGTAACTCAGGATTATTTGTTGTTAAGACGTCAAGTGTGTTTTCACAGTTGTTTACTATTCGCTTGGCCTCATGAACTAACTGCTCGAAATAATTTTCAGAGAATGCGTTTAGCACAATTTTGGATTATGTTTCATGCATACCTCTGGATTTGATCATTTTCGCCGACATATCGAGGATAAATTAAAGTCACAACCAACCATAATTGTATGAGTCGGATGCGTGTTTCAAATTAAACTCATGTTTTCTTTGAACTTTCAGCAATTGTATCAAGTAAGTTGGGACGTCGGTAAAAAAAAGGACCTAATTATTATATTATTCCGGTTGCCAAGAATGACTTCTGTCCATCCCAACTCACAGGAACTATCTGTTTCAATTTCGTTTGAAGATAGACTATCTCTGACAGCAACGAACACGCCACTGCCAGTTGTGTCTAGCCTATGTATCTGAACACCCTTGTGGTAAAAATTTCGTCTAACGTATCTCCTCCTCCAGCCAGCGTTCAGTGCATACAATGTTTTGAAAATCAGTGCTTTCTACTAGCGCTTGGAGCTCTGGTACTTTCCCAAAACATCTACGACAGTTTACAACTCCTATACGGATGGTTCCTGTATCTACGTTCTTCCTGTGTTCGACCTGCACCCTTTGATATTGGCAATGGTACAGTAAAGTTTCTCGCATTTTTAAGTTTACTGGTGTGTACTAATCGGGTATGGTGTGTCACACTATTGACTGGGAGGCCACTGCCGGTGGTGTGTAAGGTCTGATTACTTCTCTGCATTGTGGACGGGAAGAAGCACTCACGCGCTTCTAGGGTGCAGTTTTCTTACACACTCTGTTTGTGTACTAAATTACGTCGAAAGTTCCTTATTTCCAAATTTAGGCCAGGCGGGAAGTATTTTTTGTGCCGGCACTGGCTGAAGCACGGAGTTTATTCTGCAGAGGCTCAGCGATAGCTGTTTGATCTGCCTGATTTGAGTAAATAGCATGGACGTGGCTTGTTGCAGATCTTGGAATGATACACAGAAGTACTCACCGAGAGACTAGATGTCACCAACAAACACCAGTATAAGATCTTGAAGACGGATCAGGTGCCAGTTCCGCTTTCACCCTACTGTTTATCTCCACCAAAGATGAGAAAATTAAGAGAAGTTGTAGTTCAGCTGTTGGCAGATGGCATACTTCTACTGTCAATCTCTCCCTATGCATTACCAGTCTTTTTATCAGTCTTTTTGGTTCCTGGACCATGAGGGGAGAGGTAGTGGCCGGTTGTGGATTATGGGACACTGAATCAAAAGGTGATTGAGGAATCTGTACTATTGCCCGAACTTAATAATTGTCTTACACCTGGTAGGCAGAAAAAATACCTTATTCTTAAGTGTAGTTGCTTGATGAGGACTAAAAAATAGTGTTCATTAGCTTTAATACTAATGATGCATAATATCCTGTAAATCGACTCATTCCAAATCATTTCGATAAAAGAATCATTCATATTACCTGTGTAACATATACCTAACTAACGAGCTTATTTGGTTTTCTGGTTACAGTATTTTACCAATCTTGACTTTTATCAGGCTGATTACCCAGTCCCTCCCGTGGATGAGTGTAAGCCTCTAAAAGCTTTCACGTATATTGGAATCTGTGTGACTATAATGGGGTTCCATTCTCGTTGGCTACTGGAACAGCTGTATTACTACAACTACTAGTTTCTGTACTGGGCGACTTAAAATTTTAGCATGTCGATAACTACCTGGACGACATGGGTAATTGCGCAAAACCTTAGGTGAGCACCTACATCAAAAACGAGTCCTTTACCATAAAACCTGCTTTAATGAACCTGGCCGAACAAGCGATCTTATACCCAATGAATGTGTGAAGGTGGACCACTATCGAACTAAGGCTGTTCGCTGTTCATCTGTCACCCAGACCTAAGGATAAAAAGCAAATAGCTAGATTCATAGGTGTGGTGGAATGTTTCCGTAAATTCATTCCCAACTTTGTGCAGCTGGATAACCCCCTCAAACAACTCCGAAGGAAGGGTGAGCATTTCACTGGGGTAATATTCGACAAACATTCTTTGATGCAGTGAAGGCGGCATTGACTAGTGCGATCGTCCTAGCTGTACAAGATTTCGATGGTGAAATTATCAACGGCGCCATCTTTTAAGAGAGCCTGAAAACTATTTCTGCAGACAGCCAATAAGTGACAGAGAATATGTTGGCCATAGTTTCCAGTCTGCAAGTCCACATACTTGTCCAGCCCACTGAAAGAAATGTTTCTATTCCCTGTTATAGGGATCAGGAACAATGATTATAAACGAAGATTTTGGGCTGTAATTGACACATATATTTGATCAGCTTTCACACGCACAACAAAGTAATATTCCGGATGATAATAATATTAATAAATATGATATCTCTATCGTAAAAAGCGTTATGAGCACTTCAAAGGCTACCTCTACTGTAGGTTCCCATTAAATGGTCTCTCAACCTGACTTTTGATAGTGAAAGTTAATTGCTGGCCACAAAAGTGGAAAATAATGTTACCACTTGCCATGCGGTTTTGTAAACATTGCGGCACACGAACAGTTGCTTACGCGAAATCTAAGAGATCGAGGGCGGTGTACAGTTCTCGCGAGTTCACTTTCTATTATTCCTAAAGATATGCGTTTACTAGTGGCCACGTCACCCGATGCAGCTGCTAAGCCGGCGTTTGACTGACGGCGACCTACGGTAACTGGGTGCGAAGTGAAGTCAGTCACCGCCTCTCGGGCCGCATTTATATGTGGGCGCAGCGGACGGCCGAAGGAAACACCTGCCGTCATCCGCTCTATCCGCAAGTAGCAGCATCTAAATGGCCCATTTCTCGAACACATAAAAATGTATAACACTGTTACGTATAAATATAGAACCTTCGTAATTTTTGTTTGAATGTAATTAAGATGGCTATGATTACAGAAAAGATTTGACCTCTGAACTACAACTTTAAGAGACCTTGTATTGGTTGTTATTAACATCAAAGTCTTGGAACTTGTTACAGGTCTATTATTTACTGGGTCTCATTAGGTGCTGTAATCAACTTTCTATCATTAATATAAATGATACTTAATCCACTACCAATAAGCTCGTTTTTGTTCCAAATTTAGTTTTCAGTAAATTACTCGAAAACTATTAGAGGTAGCTCAACCGGGTCACATACTGAAGGCTTTTATATCGAACTGAAGCTTCATACAAATTTTTGGCTTTCTAGCTTTAGTACTTAGCGTCAGTTGTTTTTTTATTTAAAACTATGTATTTAGAGAAAGTTATTTATCTGATCACTCTGAGATTTGACCATTTAAACGTTAATACACTGAAGTATGTCTTGACAAAGTTTGGAAAAGCAACTTTAGCTTTTAATGTCATTCTTAATGGTGCAATACTTGTCCGGTATACACAGATGCGTTATGCTGATGATGCGCTAGTAGCAGTGAACCTGGGTAAGTTCAGGCACACTCGCTTGCCTCTGTACCTCTCAAATGATACAGCGCTTGTTTCGCCACAAGATGACTCCAGTACAGGTGTCACGGCCCTCCTCCTTCACGAAAAGGTAATTTACTTATCTGATGTACTACCTATTCAATGCTTACCACCCTTGTTTTATTTATTGGTGTTTTGCATTTTAGTGGAACAGTGCTTAATTCTGCATAATTATGTGTGTACCTTGTAAGTAGGCTGTCTAGGTTCTTATATTGGTAACGCCACGTAGCGCTCTGTATGAAAATCACTGGTTGTGCTGTTTGCAGTCTGTGGCTGGGTGGCATTGTTGTAATATTCGCTATTGTAGTGTTGGGCTGTTGGCTGTTAACAGCGCGTAGCGTTGCGCAGTTGGAGGTGAGCCGCCAGCAGTGGTGGATGTGGGGAGTGAGATGGCGGAGTTTTGGACGGAGACAGTAAATTTGTAATACTGGATGCCATGAACTGATATATATATTATGACTTTTGAACACTATTGAGGTAAATACATTGTTTGTTCTCTATCAAAATCTTTCATTTGCTAACTATACCTATCAGTAGTTAGTGCCTTGAGTAGTTTGAATCTTTTATTTAGTGGCAGTAGTGGCGCTCGCTGTATTGCAGTAGTTCTAGTAACGAGGATTTTTGTGAGGTAAGTGATTTGTGAAAGGTATAGGTCAGGGCCATTCTTTTGTAGGGATTTTTGAAAGTCAGATTCATTGCACCAAAAAATATTGTGTGCCAGTTTAAGCACAGTTACGTATAATTGTTCTAAGGGGACGTTTCAACCTGTTACGGGCTAGACTGGACGCTACACTGAGGTGACGAAAGTCGCGGGATGGCGGTACAGATACAGATGGTGGTAGCAACGCGTAGACCACGTATAAAAGGACAGTGCTTCGGCGGAGCTGTCATATGTAGTCAGGTGATACATGTGAAGAGGGTTCCGACGTGATTATGGCCGCACGACGGTAATCCACAGTCTTTCAACGCGGAATACTAGAAGAAGCTATTCGCATGGAATATTCCATTCCAAATTCAACATTCCGAGATCCACCGTGTCAAGAATGCGCCGGGGTACCACATTTCAGGCTGTACGCCTCACCACCGACAGTGCAGTGGCCGATGGCCTTCACTTAACGACTGATAGCAGCGGCGTTTGCGCTGTCAGTGCCCAAAGACAAGCAACACTGAGGGAAATAACTGCAGAAATCAATGTAGGACGAACGACGGAAGTATTCTTTAAGACAAAGCGGTGAAATCTGGCGATGTGAGTGCCTTTGCTAACAGCACGATATCGCCTACAGAGCCTCTCCTTGGCTCGTGACCATGTCCCTGAATGATTGCAAAACCACGGCCTGGTCAGACGAGTACCGATTTCAGTGGCGCAGACCCGGCGAAGCCATGGACACAAGTTGTCAACAAGGCACATGGAGGATGCGCCACGACACCGGCTCGAAATATTTCGCGATTGGTTTGAAGAACGTTCGGTAAATCCGCAATACTTGTTATAACCAGTTTGCCGAGCTATCCACCTGTGTGATAATTATACTGTGAGTTGTATGCTTGCCGTTTCTGCCGATCGAGCTTAGCTTATTCTTTCTGTATATCTCATCGTCTATTGCCGTTGTTCGCTGCCCCGTAGCCTCTGTAAATTAAGTGTTTGCCTTGCTTTCCGATTCTACAGTTAAATTTTAAGTGATACCGGGCTAGTTACGAAGCCCACGCCTACTACAGTAGTACAAGTGTATATGCCTACTAACTTTGCAGTTGACGAAGAAATTGAAGAAATGTATGATGAAATAAAAGAAATTATTCAGATAGTGAAGGGAGACGAAAATTTAATAGTCATGGGTGACTGGAAATCGTCAGTAGGAAAAGCGAGAGAAGTAGTAGGTGAATATGGATTGGGGGTAAGAAACGAAAGAGCAAGCCGCCTGGTAGAATTTTGCACAGAGTACAACCTAATCATAGCTGACACTTGGTTCAAGAATCATAAAAGAAGATTGTATACATGGAAGAAGCCTGGAGATACTGACGGGTTTCAGATAGATTATATAATGGTAAGACAGAGATTTAGGGACCAGGTTTTAAATTGTAATACATTTCCAGGGGCAGATGTGGACTCTGACCACAATCTATTAATTATGAACTGCAGATTAAAACTGAAGAAACTCCAAAAAGGTGGCAATTTAAGGAGATGGTACGTGGATAAACTGAAAGAACCAGAGGTTGTACAGAGTTTCAGGGAGAGAATAAGGGAACAATTGACAAGAATGGGGGAAAAAATACAGTAGAAGAAGAATGGGTAGCTTTGAGGGATGAAGTGGTGAAGACGGCAGGAGATCGAGTAGGTAGAAATACGAGGGCTAGTAGAAATCCTTGGGTAACAGAAGAAATATTGAATTTAATTGATGAAAGCAGAAAATATAAAAATGCAGTATATGAAGCAGGCAAGAAGGAATACAAACGTTTCAAAAATGAAATCGACAGGAAGTGCAAAATGGCTAAGCAGGGATGGCTAGAGGACAAATGTAAGGATGTAGAGGCCTATCTCACTAGGGATAAGATAGATACTGCCTACAGGAAAATTAAAGAGACCTTTGGAGAAAAGAGAACCACTTGTAGGAATATCAAGAGCTCAGATGGAAAACCAGTTCTAAGCAAAGAAGGAAAAGCAGAAAGGTGGAAAGAGTATATAGAGGGTCTATACAAGGGCGATGTACTTGAGGACAATATTATGAACATGGAAGAGGATGTAGATGAAGATGAAATGGGAGATATGATAGTCTGTGAAGAGTTTGACAGAGCACTGAAAGACCTGAGTCGAAACAAAGCTTCGGTAGTAGACAACATTCCATTAGAACTACTGACAGCCTCGGGAGAGCCAGTCCTGACAAAACTCTACCATCTAGTGAGCAAGATGTATGAGACAGGCGAAATACCCTCAGACTTCAAGAAGAATATAATAATCCCAATCCCATAGAAAGAAGGTGTTGACAGATGCGAAAATTACAGAACTATCAGTTTAATAAGTCACGGCTGCAAAATACTAACGCGAATTCTTTACAGACGAATGGAAAAACTAGTAGAAGCCGATCTCGGGGAAGATCAGTTTGGATTCCGTAGAATTATCGGAACACGTGAGGCAATACTGACCCTACGACTTATCTTAGAAGCTAGATTAAGGAAAGGCAAACTTACGTTCCTAGCATTTGTAGACTTACAAAACGCTTTTGACAATGCTGACTGGGATACACTCTTTTAAATTCTGAAGTAGACAGGGTTAAAATACAGGGAGCAAAAAGCTATTTACAATTTGTACAGAAACCAGATGGCAGTTTAAGAGTTGAGGGACATGAAAGGGAAGCAGTGGTTGGGAAGGGAGTGAGACAGGGTTGTAGCCTGTCCCTGATGTTATTCAATCTGTTTATTGAGCAAGCGGTGAAGGAAATGAAATTCGGAGTTATTAAAATCCATGGAGAAGAAATAAAAACTTTAAGGTTCGCCGATGACATTGTAATTCTGACAGAGACAGCGAAGGACTTGGAACAGCAGTTGAACGGAATGGATAGTGTCTTGAAAGGAGGATATAAGATGAACATCAACAAAAGCAAAACAAGGATAATGGAGTGTAGTCGAATTAAGTCGGGTAATGCTGAGGGAATTAGATTAGGAAATGAGACACTTAAAGTGGTAAAGGAGTTTTGCTATTTGGGGAGCAAAATAACTGATGATGGTCGAAGCAGAGAGGATATAAAATGTAGACTGGCAATGGCAAGGAAAGCATTTCTGAAGAAGAGAAATTTGTTAACATTGAGTATAGGTTTAAGTGTCAGGAAGTCGCTTCTGAAAGTATTTGTATGGAGTGTAGCCATGTATGGAAGTGAAACATGGACGATAAATAGTTTGGACAAGAAGACAATAGAAGCTTTCGAAATGTGGTGCTACAGAAGAATGCTGAAGATTAGATGGGTAGATCACATAACTAACGAGGAAGTATTGAATAGGATTGGGGAGAAGAGAAGTTTGTGGCACAACTTGACTAGAAGAAGGGATCGGTTGGTAGGACATGTTCTGAGGCATTAAGGGATCACCAGTTTGGTATTAGAGGGCAGCGTGGAGGGTAAAAATCGTAGAGGGAGACCAAGAGATGAATACACCAACCAGATTCAAAAGGATGTAGGTTGCAGTTGGTATTGGGAGATGAAGAAGCTTGCACAGGATAGAGTAGGTTGGAGAGCTGCATCAAACCAGTCTCAGGACTGAAGAGCATAGCAACAACAACAACCGGGCTAGGGGCTTTTCATTTACAATTGGTTTCCATTATGTTTTATCTTTGTAGACAGTTTGGAGTGAAGATTTCGTAAACTGACGCCTTGTACCTGGTATTTTGATTGGCAATTGCACTGCAAAGCTTACAGTGTTCATAAGCCTGACAGACTGCCTGCCAGAGGAGGTGTATTTGGATGTATGCTTAAGGTCCCTTAAAATAGTCAGTAATGAATATCTTTTATACTTAACCAAATTTAGTGTAAATCCTAAAGCACCTTTGCCCAATGTAGAATATACTATCACGGTCACCAGCTGTTGGTTCCATTATTCTGTATCAGTTTTAAGTGTTATTAAAATTTTACATCTGCATCTACATCTACATGGTTACTCTGCAATTCACATTTAAGTGCTTGGCAGAGGGTTCATCGAACCACAATCTACCATTCCACTCCCGAACAGCGCGCGGGTAAAACGAACACCTAAACCTTTCTGTTCGAGCTCTGATTTCTCTTATTTTATTTTGATGATCATTCCTACCTATGTAGGTTGGGCTCAACAAAATATTTTCGCATTCGGAAGAGAAAGTTGGTGACTTAAATTTCGTAAATAGATCTCGCCGCGACGAAAAACGTCTTTGCTTTAATGACTTCCACCCCAACTCGCGTATCATATCTGCCTCACTCTCTCCCCTATTACGTGATAATACAAAACGAGCTGCCCATTTTTGCACCCTTTCGATGTCCTCCGTCAATCCCACCTGGTAAGGATCCCACACCGCGCAGCAATATTCTAACAGAGGACGAACGAGTGTAGTGTAAGCTGTGTCTTTAGTGGACTTGTTGCATCTTCTAAGTGTCCTGCCAATGAAACGCAACCTTTGGCTCGCCTTCCCCACAATATTATCTATGTGGTCTTTCCAACTGAAGTTGTTCGTAATTTTAACACCCAGGTACTTAGTTGAACTGACAGCCTTGAGAATTGTACTATTTATCGAGTAATCGAATTCCAACTGATTTCTTTTGGAACTCATGTGGATCACCTCATACTTTTCGTTATTTAGATTCAACTGCCACCTGCCACGCCATACAGCAATCTTTTCTAAATCGCTTTGCAAATTTTGCAAATTTTGTTCACCTAAGACTGTTTAATGATTCTGTAAGCTGCTTTTTAGGGCTGAGGCATCTTGTTCTTTAATGTAATTTGCACGTAAAATTTAATTTCTTGGGAAGGTCTTTGCCGTGGCAGACATTTATGATTGGGCCTTCAGCTGCTTGTGCAGTTGCTAAGTGTGGTCATTTGTTTCATCAACTGAAGATCTTGAATTGTAATTGTCTGATAATGATCAACGCCTTGTAGCAAGTAACACACATCAGAAAAAGTTTCACACGACGTCGGTTCCGAGAGTTCCGGAACCTGTACAGAAAATTGGAATAGAGATTAACATTAACATTATTTCCACCCTTTTTATCGCTCATGAAAACTAGACATTGCATGTTGTACCATCATACAGAGAGACCTTCAGAGGTGGTGGTCCAGATTGCTGTAAACACCGGTACCTCAATACCCAGTAGCACGTTCTTTTGCATTGGTGCATGCCTGTATTCGTCGTGGCATACTATCCAAAAGTTCATCAAGGCACTGTTGGTCCAGATTGTCCCACTCCTCAACGGCAATTCGGCGTAGATCCCTCTGAGTGGTTGGTGGGTCACGTCGTCGATAAACAGCCCTTTTCCATCTATTCGAGGCATGTTCGATAAGGTTCATGTCTGGAGAAGATGCTGGCCACTCTAGTAGAGCGATGTCGTCAGTCATTCACAAGATGTGCACGATGGCCGAGCGAATTGTTATCCATGAACACGAATGCCTCGCCAATATGCTGCCGATATGGTTGCACTATCGGTTGGAGGATGGTATTCACGTATCGTACAGCCGTTACGGTGTCTTCAATGACGACCAGCGGCGTACGTCGGCTCCACATAATGCCACCCCAAAACAGCAAGGAACTTCCAGTTTACTGCACTCGCTGGACAGTGTGTCTAAGGCGTTCAGCCTGACCGGGTTGCCTCCAAACATGTCTCCGACGATTGTCTGGTTGAAGCCATATACGACACACATCGGTGGAGAGAACTGATGCCAGTCCTGAGAGGTCCATTCGGCATGTTGTTGGGCCCATCTGTACCTCGCTGGATATTGTCGTGGTTGCAAAGATGGACCTTGCCAAGGATGTCAGGAGTGATGTTGCGCATCATGCAGTCTACTGCGCACAGTTTGAGTCGTAACACGACGTGCTATGGCTGCACGAAAATTATTGTTCAACATGGTGGCGTTGCTGTCAGGGTTCCTCCGAGCCATAGTCAGTAGGTAGCGGTCATCCACTGCAGTAGTAGCCCTTGGGTGGCGTGAGCAGGGCATGTCATCGACAGTTTCTGTCTCTTTGTATAACCTCTATGTCCGAACAACATCGCTTTGGTTCACTCGGAGGCCTCTGGACACTTCCCTTGTTGAGACCCATTCTGGCACAAAGTAACAATGCGGACGCCATCGAACCGCGGTATTGACCGTCTAGGCGCGGTTGAACTACAGACGACACGAGCCTCCTTCCTGGTGGAATGACTGGAACGGATTAGCTCTCTGACCCCCTCCCTCAAATAGCCGCTGCTCATGAATGGTTGTTTACATCTTTGGGCGGGTTTTGTGACATCTCTGAATAGTCGAAGAGACTGTGTCTATGATACAATATCCACAGTCAACATTTATACCCAAGAGTTCCTGGAACCGGGGTGCTGCAAAACATTTTTTGATGTGTGTAGTATGCTTGGTACAGCTTTTTAGCACTCCAAATTATTTTGATAATGAGAAGAGGACGATGTAATTTCGGGCGATCTCCCTCGTTTTTTTTAATGTCTTGCACCCATGTAGTTTAAGGAATGTGGCTAGCTTTTGGTTTAACAGCCTTATTTACTACTCATCAGGTTCCCCACTATTAAATTGTGCGATTATATTTGACTAGTTGTAAAATATTCAGTGGTCTCTTAATAATAACCTACTATTTACGAATTTACAGTTTTGTTAACCAGCACCTTACAACTCGCCATGCAACTCTCTACCACCTCCCACCTTAACTAATACACAGGGTGAACCAGAATTTCAGTGATATAATTTCTGAATGTGCTCTGCGTATTTTGGTGTTCAATGTCACGTTACGGTATAACTGCATTTCGTTTGATGGCTTACCCCATTTATCTCTGTATTAATAACGCACTGAAAATACACTCACGGAAAAAAAAATTGCAGCATCAAGAAGGAGTGGCGCTAGAAGCGTCGCTATGAGAATGTAAATCAGGTTTGTTTTAAAGCGACTAAGACGCGATTATGAACACCTCACTGACTTCGAATGAGGTCGTGTAAAAGGGCTACGAGATGATGCAGGTTCCTTGTTCGATACTGCAGAAAAACATGGCAAGAGTGTAGCCACTGTACATGACCTCTGACAGCGCTGGTGACAAGAACGTACGGTAGCAAGAAGACTGTGCTCCTGACGGCCACATGGCACTACCGGTATAGAAGACACGTGTATGGCTGTGGCACATCGTACTGTATCCACAGCAGTAATTTGAGCAGCAGTGGGCACCACAATGACACAACGAACTGTTACAAATCGTTTCCTCCAAGGACAGCTGCAGACGCCTTGTAGTATACAACTGACTGACCCAAATCAACCGCTATTTGCAACTTCAGTGGTGTCAAGTGAGAGCTAATTCGAGGGCTGAGGGATGTCTGTCGTGTCTCCTGATGAAGGCTGCTTTCGCCTCGGTACCAGTGATGGCCGTGTGTTTATTAGAAGCATGCCAGTTCAAGGTATGCAACCAACCTGTCTGCATGCTACACACACAGGACCTACACCCTCTTGGTTATGCAACGCACCTTACTGCAAATTTGTAAGTTAGTCTGTTGATTCGATCTGGTATGCTGCAATTCATGAACAACATTCAACTGGGTGTTTTCCAGCAGTATAATGGTTGGCCACATACCGCTGTTTTAACCCAATACAGAGAGTAGACATTTTGCCTTGGCCTGCTCGATCACCAGTTCTGTCTGCAGTCGATCACATGTAGGATATGATCGGACGACAACGCCAGCGTCACCCAAAAGCAGCTTTAACCGTCCCTATGTTGACTAAGTGCAACATAGGGACGGAAACAGCATGCCACAAACATTCGTCAGCTGTACAGCACAATGTATGCACGCTTGTATACTTGCATTCAACATTCTGGCGTTTACACCGGTTGTTAGTATACCATTATTTTACATTTGCAACGGCTTATCTTAAACTTCCTTTGCAATGTTAATCAGTTTCGTTCGTTACATAGACATATGTGTCCCACAAATGTCATTACTCCATATTAATTACTTTTTTATGTTCTGATTTTTTTCATGTTCTGTGTATCTACACAGCTGTGCAGGTGACTGCGATATGCGCTATTTGTCCACTTTGTGAAAAAACTCTCTTCATTCACTCGCGACACGTGCCGTTGTTATCGGTAGTGCCTTCTTTCCCCTTCGATCTAAAATTTTCTTTCAGTACTGCTTGGTTCTGTCTCGGATTTGTTCCTCTGGCAGTTCTAGTTGCTCACAGAGTGTTTGGACAGGTCTGCTGGTGGAGAATTGGGCCCGATATCCACCACATATGGGGGTTCGCTGAAAACAGTGGAAGAGCGGCACGTGGGCGCTTAGGCTAATGTGTATCCGCAGCGACGGCAACTACATCACACTACTTTTGCATCTTAGTGTTTGTGCGGTACCATGTGTTGTGTGTCGTGCGTTTTTGCAATTACTTACAATCAGATTCTTAATTGTTGTGGAAGTGTATACGCATAAACAAAATGGTGATTTCGGAAAGGAACCAAATAAGTCGTAAATGCATTATTACTCCGTAAGCAGCCATCAGCGATCACGTGTCCCTCGTATCAAAATACTCAGAATTCAGAACGTGTCCATGAACAACGTCTGGGAACGTCTCCATGAACAACGTCTGTAAGAGTCTGGGGGGTACATCCTGTATAAGACAGTAACGCTTTGTAAACTCCTTGTAAATTATCTGTGACCATATCTTCAACGCTGATTATAAACTCTATCATTATTCGAAATCAGTGGTGATGTATATATTTTAAATCGTTTTAAGAACATCACTATTTGGTGCAGTAGCTAAATGAAGCTTTATTAAAACTAGCAGTTTCTGTCGAACAACATACTGTCCAACAAGTAGAATGTTAACATAGTGGCCATTTTCTTCCCCCCGTTAATTTGTTACATTATTTATTAATCAGATACTTTCCTGCATTCTGTAAGTTCCTATAAATCCAACTGATAAATGCAAGAATAGTCTGTAAGTAATGTTTTTTAGCGTTCCATACTTCATTCGATAAAAACGGAACCCTCATCTGACCACTTTGTTGTCTTTTTGTCAGGCTGGCTGGCCGAAAGTTAAGACCTTTTTTCACAGGAACGGGCAGAGGTATTAAGTTTAAACTTACCTCGAGTACTAAGGTCTGCTATGCCTTGGCGGTGTTTCAAATTTAAGCTTCTAAGTTAGAGCAGTCAAAAGATAGGGCCATTTATCACACATATTTCGATAATCGCAAATTCATCTGTCAGAAACTATAGGGTTCCTTCTGTTGACCAAGAGTCACGAAATATGACAAGAAGTAAGATTTCACAGTACATGTAAAGGAAATAAATTCTATAATTGTTAAATTGTAATTAATCACACGAAAGAATATTTTTACCTTTTGTTGTCTATCTGATTGTCTGTCCTTCGGCCTGTTAAAACTTTTTTACCTCAGGAACGTGTATAGATATCAAGTAGTCGAATATTAAGGTCTAAGGTCTCTTGGCGGTGTAAAATATTTCTATGGGATTTGACGGTTTATAAAATTTAAGCTTCTACGTCAGTTCAGTCAATAAGGCCGCATACAGGGAGTTCGGAAATTCCCGTTATAGACTTCTACGACTTGGAAATGGGAGTAAGTAATAACAAGTCCGGAAAAGTATCGTTCCCGTGCTACAACCATCTGATTACATGTTGATAACGCTACCACATTAATAGGTAATTTATGAGGTGTGACCAAGTACATCACTTGTTTTCCATATCCAATCAACAATACGGAAAGTTGATCAGTTTTCACAAACGTCCGTCCATTTCGAATGTGCTGCGTCTCCTTGGAGCAACGCAGTCATGCCTGCTGAAGGTGTAAGTACCCTTCCCTCGAAGTCGTAGCGTAATAGTGGTAGAAAGGGAACGTAATGTAGTCGGACGTTGTGGATAACAATCCTGATAAAGACGACGAGCATCTCTTCCATCATCTTGAGCTTCGCCGTATTGAAGGACCATGCTGGAGTATTCTGCAAACGTGTACTCAACCATGTTCCTCTAACAAACACTTGAGTGAGGCTACGACCAGGCCAGCGAGGTACGACAGACGTCAAATGACATCAGTCGATCCGTCGTAAGCACAGCACACCACTATTACTCTGTTGCATGCCTACCTAGTGTGGAGTCTCGAGTTTGGAAATTATTTTTGTTTTCTGTAATTAAATGTGTCTTATGACTTTCGTTGAATAAATCCAAGTATTGTTTGGAAATGGTTTCTGAGTCTAGCACTTTCGTTTCCGACGTAAATTACAGGACAGTTCTTAGCCACATTTGCTTTAGTAATCATGAAGTGAGGCTTCCATCAAATTATCGTGATTTCAGGTCGTTAAATGCTTTTATAAGCTGCGACTAAGGAAAAAAAATCTTGTGACGATAAGCGTACGTAACTACGTCTACTTAAAGTACCTATTTTCGCACCACAAAATCAGCTATGCCACTGTAATTGATTATAATTGTAGATGCTTTTCAATATACTGATTTAACAGTGCATAGTCCCGTCCATACCTTTCCTTTATAACATGACCTAAAATTACGCCTTAGTTGGTTCGTAGCCAGGCCAGGCAGGAAACTTTAAATGGTTCAAATGGCTCCAAGCACTATGGGACTTAACATCTGAGGTCATCAGTTCCCCAGACTTAGTGCTACTTAAACCTAACTAACCTAAGGACATCACACATATCTATGCCCGTGGCAGGATTCGAACCTGTGACCGTAGCAGCAGAGCGGTTCTTGACTGAAGCGCCTAGAACCACTCGACCACAACGTCCGGCTGCTGGAAAATGAATCATTTATTGTACACTACAGTCCGCAGCTCGTGGTCGTGCGGTAGCGTTCTCGCTTCCCGCGCCCGGGTTCCCGGGTTCGATTCCCGGCGGGGTCAGGGATTTTCTCTGCCTCGTGATGACTGGGTGTTGTGTGATGTCCTTAGGTTAGTTAGGTTTAAGTAATTCTAAGTTCTAGGGGACCGATGACCATAGATGTTAAGCCCCTTAGTGCTCAGAGCCATTTGAACCATTTGTACACTACTAATTTCGATGTAAATAAAATCTTCTCGATGTCAGCAGGCTCCTGTAAAATAGCAATTTCAAACTAGCTGCGATAGCAGTTGCGTGATTGTAAAGAAAAGTAATGAGATTCAAATTTGCCACGTAATGGCGGCTATCTTGTAACTCCTGCGATGCTACGTTGTCTCGACTACCAAGCGTTCCAGAATTGAAAACTTTACGTAAAAGTTCAAGTTAAAAATATATTTCACACTTAACAACACGTTATACAGTCGTACAGACCTGGAAGAACGAGAGAGATCTTGTGATATTTAATATCGATCGATTTAATTTTTCGCTACTTATTATATCATACAGAGTTTCTTTTATTAAAGCCACTCAGTTCGGTAATTCGTAACAAACATAAAACAGTTCGTGACAAATACATATGGGGACGTTGGACTACTAAACTTGTTTTCGAAGAGCTGCAGCAATCCGAAATTTCCGAATGCCTTGCCTGTCACCTACTTTAACACTTGCAAACTCGCTCTTCAAAACCTGTAGACGAACAGTCCATAAACGAGTACATGTCAGATCTGTTAGTCTAACTTTAAAGCGCTTGCCAGAAAACCACGAGGTCGTTCGACGAATCTCGGTCAGATTACCAAGTTTTCAATTTTCATTTTGACTTAGCTTTCACCGCTCAGGAGTCGACAGAAATGACACGTCATTCGAATTCACGTTAAACTTTAGATTGATTTTTTTCATTTCGTGAATCTTTAAGGAGCTATGTCCTTTTATCCAACGTGCTTTACGTTGTTAAATATTTTATTTATGACAAAGGTTTTACAGTGTGCTCATTTTTATCCACACTACTTCTAGGCGTGAGGTCCAAAGTAAAATGAATGCGTTCCACAACAAAAAGATTTTTAAGGCCAGAAGATTAGAACCATGTCTGTTGAAACCGGTTGTCTTAAATAAAGGAATGTTTTATGCGATCTAGGCTGCTGAATCTTTTTAACGGTTCATCTGTGGATACGATTTTCGTGTCTGGACAACTGTGGTGCGTTAGAGGTACGCAAATATCCAAACATGTATCCAATAGGACTTTCACTTGTCCATGGTTAATATATAGCCCTGAGGATCGTCTGTTTGATTGAAATTAGTACTTTCATAAAGTTGCTTACAGCTATTGTGTCTCACTATGGGTTTTCAGTAATATAAACATTCTACCAATTCGATTATATAAGTATATTTTGTGTACAGTTTGTGTATTAGTGTAAGGAAAATCTGCTTTAACCCTGATATAGGAAACTAACTGGTAAATGTGTTAACTTGCGAAACCAGTCGTTGACTAAATGTAGAGGGGGGACAGTGTACTCATACTGAACATTAAATTCTAACCACTTGCTGTAGTCCAGAGCTAACATGAAAGATATTACCACAGGGGACGAAACGTACGGGGTCTGTTCATAAAATTCCGGAACTATGTTCACAAAATTTTTCTATGGTTACCTCTTACTTATCGTGCATGGTATCCTTCGAAATACTCTCCTCCACAGTTGATACACCGCTTCAAACGCCGTTTCCACATACGGAAGCAGTCTTGGTATTCCTCTTGCTGGGTCGCGCGAATTTTCTTTTCTCTCATCTATCGTTGCAGATCTTCGTCCTTTCAACGAGTTTTCAATTTGTAAATAAAGAAGGTCTGCAGGGGCCAGGTCTGGAGAGCACGTAGGATGAGACAGCACAATGATTTCGTTTTTTTTGTGCAGTAGTCACGCACCAACAGGGATGAATGTGTGGTGCGTTATCGTGATGCAAGAGTCATGAACTGTCTCGCCACATTTCAGGCCGTTCCCTTCTCATATTTTCACGCAGGCGTCGCTATACGTCACGATAGTATCATCGATTAACAGTCTGTTCCTGTGGCACGAATTCGTGATGAACTAATCCTTGAAAGTCGACGAAAACGTTTAGCATGGCTTTGCCATTTGACCTGACGAGTCTGTTTTGGTCTTGGACAACCTTTGTGGACCCACAGTGAAGACTGAACCTTGGTCTCAACTTCACAACTGTAGACCCACGCCTCGAAACCAATTAAGATTCTCTCAAGGCACATACAGTTCTCACTTTCGCGATCCAAAAGCTCTTCACACATTTTGAGGCGACGTTCTTTCTGGTCCTGACTCATGAGCCGTGAGTGAGACGAACTTGGCGGCAACACGATGCATTCCAAGATGCTGTGTAACGATTTCAAGACATGATCCAACTGAAATGTTACTTTCTTCTTCACTCTCTCGGACAGTCGATCTTTGATTGGCACGCACAATTTCGTTGATTGAGCGTCGTCGGTAGACGTCGGAGCCATTCGTAGCACCGAGTACGGCTTAAGAACTCATCACCGTAGGCTTCATGCATCATTTGGTGTGTCTCTGTAAAGGTTTCCTTGAGTTTCACGCAAAATTAATGCAGACGCATTGCTCCTCCAATTCTGCCATCTCCAAATTCGCAAACTTTGCGACACAACGTCCTACTCAATACAGCACTGAACAATAACTAACAAACATACAATAACTACACTTCCGGTAGTTACACACTAAACACAGGCGTGTGCAGGGATGCCAACCGCAGGTTGGCGTTCTAACAATACCACCACTTGCAAAGTAGGTTAGAAATCAGATTAATAATGTTGCTCACGCAGCATATGTTCGCTTTATCGGGCAATAACAAAGTTATTGACTGTGGATGGTATCGTCAGAATGGAAATAATGAAGTCACTGTAAAAAAGTCATTGATTTTGGGACTTATCTTGAATGGATTCACGCGTAGATTTCGTCGAAGTTGTTATGGCTCATCTTGTTGATTCTAGCGTGATTCCACTTTGACTACCAGAAGGCCAGATCTGTATTTTAGCAATATTTGAAGACGTAACAAACACGTTCTTCAGGAAATTCTTAATGATCAAACAATCCCAGATAAGAACAATGGTATGGTAGAAATAATTTTTGACTTGGTGTTCACTATCCAAATTTTTATTAAACTTCTTGTAAATTCACATATACTTCTTCTTAATTGTCACATCATCAAGAAAACAGTTTTGTATCAATCTCCATATATTTAATTTCCACTTTAACCAGACACAAGACTTGACTGTTCTTTTACAAAGCAAAATAACAACTTAACTTCTGCAAAGTGAAACAAAGACTGCTCTGTGCGCATTCGCGCCAAAACGGTTACAAGTAAGTCAAAGATTATGACAGTCTCACAGAAACGAATACACACAAGAACCATATCACTGTAATATATCAATACATCGGAGTACCTATACATTACTAAAACCAAATGTGAATATTGTCACAAAAATATGTCTGTTACTTCGCAGAAAAGTAGTATGATTTTACTGGTATCGAGAACTGGAGTTGGAGTGCCGTAATGGTCACGTAAATAGAGAACCATTACAGCGTGAAATAACGAATGTTCCGGAATTTTTCGAGCAGACCTCGCACGCTTCATCATTTTAAGATATTGTACAGTCCACACCTAGAAGAATTTTGCTGGAACTTTTAAGGTAAGACCTCCTTATTCATCGTTTTATGCTGCGTCTGCCCCATGTTTACCTCGGCCGGTGCTGTGCGGGACGGGCATCGTTAGGCCATTGATACGCGAGGCGAGTACCTGCAGACGGAGCTCCGCGGAGATAAGGCGCGAGTCCTTTATACGGACGCTGGAGATAAAATCGCGTCTACCGGAGCGGGCCGGATTTCCGAGCGAGTGCACAGTGACACTGCAGCCGGGCGACGGTGCTGCCATTACGCCTGCAACGACTACTAAAAGAGTGGGAGGTGGGGGCCGGGAAGGACGGCTCTTTCATCGGCGCCTGCTGTTTTAGGGCATCCCCCGCGTTCAGGGGGAAAGATGCCAGCCCGGCCCTTAAAAGGCGCGGCCGGCAGTAGTTATTCCCCAGCTGCAATCGTGCTTTACAGTCCTGCCTGTTTGTCCGATTCACTGCCGCCGGACACTCCGGAGGGGAAATAAAACAGCTGCTGACGAGACGGAGTTCGTAGGAGGCTCGGGGTCGTCGTTGAAGAGACTACACGTGTCCCGTCGTAAATAGGACATTTTGTTTAACTGCCTACATCAGCTTGAAAACAGAAACTCAGCTGCTTTATAATCCCATTCAATCATTCATCTAAATTTATAAAGTTTTTTGCATTTCAAATTTGTCGTAATATAGCTGAGATGCGAAAACTATTCGAGAAGCTTTGAAATCTACAGTAACCCTTCAACAACTGACACAATCCTACATCAGACTTCTAATCACCCACACTCACAGAAACAATCAGCACTCAGATACATGCTTCGTAGACTCAACACAGTACCACTCAGCACAGAAAATTACCAGAAGGAACTAGACATCATCACACAAATAGCAACAAACAATGTGTACAAGGGATCTAGTCACCAAATTAAACAAAAAATTAAAAAAAACAAATACAGTCCGTGAACACAGTACATAAAAAGCCACAAACAACAGTACAACAAAACACTACACAAACGGGCACAAACAGCGACAGAACAATAACGACACAAAGAATACATGAAAACAAGAAAGAAGATTCAAGATGGTACACAATGACATACTAGCACAAACCCACACATAAAATAATAAACATTTTCAAAAGACGAGGTATAAACATTCCAAAAACAACAAAAAACACAGCTATCTACCAAAAAGCAGGAATATACCAACTACAGTGCAAAACATGTGATGGAACGTATATAGGACAAACCAGCAGAACATTTGACACCTGGTACAAAGAACATATCAGAGCTTGGAAATATGGAACGAACCACTCTACTTTTGTAGAACATTTGAGAGAAAATAACGACAAACATACTACAAGGGAAGATGATATGGAAGCAATTAGAATAAATTGTGAAAGACATCTCCTAACATTACAGGAAATTATCATATATACAAAACGAAAGCTGAAAAGAAACAACTACTAAATGACCAAGTAAATATGACTAACAACTCACTGTTTACACTGATTGATCATATAATAGACAGAAATCCCAACAAATGATTACACATCTGATTCCTCTCGTAAGTATATACAGGAAAATATAATAATAATAATTATCATTATTTTGAAGAACAAATAAATGAATTA
Organism: Schistocerca americana; assembly: GCF_021461395.2. NCBI lineage: Eukaryota > Metazoa > Arthropoda > Insecta > Orthoptera > Acrididae > Schistocerca > Schistocerca americana. The sequence continues at coordinate 222,333,012 of NC_060120.1, read as the reverse complement.
AAAATACTAATAAAAATAAAATAAATAATTTTTATTTTATTAAAAAGTAAGAAATCTCTCTCCCTCTCTAACACACACACACACACACACACACACACACACACACACACACACAGACACACACACACATTCACAAAACAGTTGAATGTAGAAAACTGAGAATGTTGGTAACACTTAGAAAAACAAATGAAACTCTGTATTAAAAAGAAGCCAGTTATAGTAATGTGTAACGTAAACAGTGAACTGAAAGTGAACTGTAAGATGTCCACCTGGTTGGCAGATGACAAAAAGCAGTTTGCTTAGATGCAATGAATTTGAAGTTACCTGTAAGTACCTTTCCATTTCATAAAAAAACGTTAAGGAACTGTTTTTAAATCTATAATGTAGATGTGAAACCATAACCTATGTGTAAAAATGGACAAATCATGTAATATTTCAGGACACCCACTGAAGATGCCTTGTAAAAAGGGCGAAACGCGTCTGGGTGCATAAATAAAAACAAAAATTCCGGTGTGCAGCATGCAAAACAGGCATTTTCTTTGAAACAACTGCAATTTATATTCGAGAAGTACGGTATATGTGATGTTTGAGTGCTTTGCTAATGTATGTTTTTGACTTATGTAAATAAATATATGAAATGTATAATTTATGAAATAACACTTTGCCGTGTATCAAAGACATGATACTGTTTGTATGTGTAATTTTATATATATTTGCCCCAATTGTCATTTGTACACAATGGTATACGTTTAGGGACAATGTGTAGGATATGTGTTACATAAAATATGTAGTACTTTTGTACTGTACGAAAGTTACTGTGGAAAGTGTAAAAGGTGGCTTGGGTTTCTGGCGCGCTACCTGTACAGCGAGTGGGAACTAGAAGACACAGTCCGTAGGCCGCCGTGAAAGGGGCAACACTCGGACCGACGATGAGATGCCTTGCCTGGAAATTGTTACACACTAGCCTCGGATGACGAATGCTGAATTATTATGGTTTTGGTACACTACTGGCCATTAAAATTGCTACACCAAGAAGATATTCGTATGATAAACGAGTATTCATTGGACAAATATATTATACTATAACTGACATGTGATTACATTTTCACGCAATTTGGGTGCATAGATCACGAGAAATCAGTACCCCGAACAACCACTTCTGGCCGTAATAACGGCCCTGATACGCCTGGGCATGAATCAAACAGAGCTTGGATGGAGTGTACGGGTACAGCTTCACATGCAGCTTCAACACGATACCATAGTTCATCAAGAGTAGTGACTGGCGTTTTGTGACGAGCCAGTTGCTCGGTGAGAGATCTGGAGAATGTGCTGGCCAGGGCAGCAGTCGAAAATTTTCTGTACCCAGAAAAGCCCCTACAGGACCTGCAACATGCGGTCGTGCATTATCCTGCTGAAATGTAAGGTTTCGCTGGGATAGAATGAAGGGTAGAGCCACGGATCGTAACACATCTGATATGTTACGTCCACTGTTCAAAGTGCCTTCATTTCGAACAAGAGGTAACCCCATACCATCACGGCGGGTGATAAGCCAGTATGGTGAATGACGAATACACGGTTCCAATGTGCGTTAACCGCGATGTCACCAAACACGTATGCGACCATCATCAGGCTGTAAACAGAACCTGGATTCATCCGAAAAAATGACGTTTTGCCATTCGTGCACCTACGTTCGTCGTTGAGTACACCATCGCAGGCGCTCCTGTCTGTGATGCAGCGTCAAGGTTAACCACAGCCATGGTCTCCGAGCTGATAGTCCATGCTGCTGCAAACGTCGTCGAACGGTTCGTGCAGAAGGTTGTTGTCTTGCAGACGTCCCCAACTGTTGACTCAGGGATCGAGACGTGGCTGCACGATCCGTTACAGATATGCGGATAAGGTGCCTGTCATCTCGACTGCTAGTGATACGAGGCCGTTGTGATCCAGCACGGCGTTCCGTATTACCCTCTTGAGCCCAACGAGCAGCAATGTCGCGATACGATAAACCGCAATCGCGATATGCTACAATCCGACCTTTATCAAAGTCGGAAACGTGATGGTACGAATTTCTCCTCCATACACGAGGTATCACGACAACGTTTCACCAGGCAACGCAGATCATATGCTGTTTGTGTATGAGAAATCGGTTGGTAACTTTCCTCATGTCAGCACGTTGCAGGTGTCGCCACCGGCGCCAACCTTGTGTGAATGCTCTGAAAAGCTAATCATTTGCGAATCACAGTATCTTCTTCCTGTCGGTTAAATTCCGCATCTGTAGCACGTCATCTTCGTGGTGTAGCAATTTTAATGGCCAGTAGTGTACAATTTGTTGGGCTATGTAACGTATAGGGTGCGTAGAGGATGCTACGTTCTCGGAAAGCTATACAACAATTCAAGCGAATCACATTAATAGTTTTTATTTCAATGAAGGAGATTGACAACACTTAACTTTGAATTTACAACGGTGTCGCAAGCGATGGGCGACATGCAAAAATCAAAGTCCCTTGCTGTATACAAGGTCCATGTAAGCAATTGCTATGGATCACTCGTCACAACTTTCGTAGCATTCTGATAGTGCTGTGCGAATACCGTCCGCAGAGGCTGCCAGGAGCGGCGCTTATATTCACATCGTCTAGAGGCCGCTCCTATCGTGTTGACGTCCTGGTTAGCGCGCTATTGGCTGACGTCGTCTCACCGCCTTCTCTGGTCTTGAGTTCTTCGTCTTCGTGCCGGCGCTTGTCGATACGCCAGAACATAATGGACGTTAAAGCAACGCCACAAAGAATTAATTAGCCTATACTTCGTGAAACTTATACGCCTTGCCATAGGCAGTGTATCCGCCATTACTATCATCCACACCTAACGCCTGCAGTCAATAGGTTACGAACAGTATAATTAGAATCGTAGAAGCGGTAACTATCAATTCAAAATTAGCTGTTTTCAATATTTATTGTGTTAAAACATCAGATTAGGTTCACCCTCTTATTTATTCCTAATCAGTCACCTATATCACGTCCTTTCCTGGCGTCTGATCATTCCGACTAAGCCCGTTATAAAAACATTTGAAATGCTTTATTCAGTGCTTACAAGCGCTAATTTTCATCTCTGAATAAAAGTCTGAAAATAATTGTTGTGAATCAGTTTTTTAAAGTGAAATTGAGTAAGTTTTCAGTAAAATACAGATAAAATTATTTCAGTTATAAATGTAATTCAGAAAAGAACAAAGAGTTATGAAAGTAAATTGCTTATGTGATTCAGTAACGCTGAAGCAGGGTTACGTATAAATACTGAATGGTAATATGGAGTTACCACACCCTTGCTACCTTTGGCTTTCCACAGATCAGTTGTTAATAGAAAGATATTAACAAAGTGTTATAATAAATTTAAATGCGTGTATTATGCTGTTAGAATATTTAAGTATTTAATTTGTTGGTTATACAAAATGCAAACATAGAAATCCCCTCTGGCCAAATTTCTTTGCACGTAGTAATGAATAACAAATTTGTGGTCTTTCTAGATCAAAACCATATATGTATTGGGTGTAGTAGCAAAAAGATTCTTGTGCATTTCGCATAACTATATCCTCAAATTTATATGTATTTGTGAAGTTATATTAGGGAACAGTGGAAAAGTAGGCCTAATTTACTTCATTTGCATTTCTGAAACGTAACCATTTCTTTGGCTAGATAGGCTGACGACCGTAAATCGATTAGATAAACCACTTAATGTAAATGGCACAGAAAGGTGCTAGATTCAGCATTATTCCATTTTTAATACTTTTCTTTCTAACAGGTAGAAAACTCCTAGCAAAAGGAAATAATACTCTGATTTCCATATCCATAAGTCAAACATCACAGTCAAATCCTATAAATACTATATGTGCAATTCCCCTGTATAATAGTGTTATACATGGCTTTTCAATTAGCAGGACTCTGCTTTCTGTTGGAGTATAGTGTTGTAGCTTCAGAATACAAGTAAAACAACGCTGAGGTAATATTGAGACAAACATCATTACAAATATCTAGAAAGTTGCCTGTTAAACGGCCACTTTCAATTTGAAAATAACATTCCTTCACTAACTGGCGACTTTGACAATACAAGGTGGTTGGGAAATCCTCGTACTCCTGCAAACCCAAAATATCAAATGTTATTACGCAGTTTGGTACTTAGATCCTTTCCTGTCAGTTGTTGGAATCAGTTGACGGATTTCATGTTTACATGTTTACATGTTTTCGCAATCGCAGTCAAGCTTTAATTCGAAGCCACGGCAGATTTGAGCGGTCACAGTTACTCCATTGAGGAGCGCTTAGTGACAAGTCTGTGGTTACACGAACGACAACACACACGGCAGACATTAAGGCAGATTATGGTAGGATTTCGGGAAAAATTTAATGGGGCTCCACCACGAAAGGCAACACTTCTGAATTGGGAGAAAAGTGCTTTTGCTTTTGGCGCTGTTGAAGACAGGAAGAAGATACGTGAAGAAACGTGTGCCGGAGTCTACCCTTCCAATGAACAATCTGCTATGAAGTCGAAAATAAAACTTGTTCGGAACTCGGTGTAACGACGAAAAACAAAGCGAGATCAAATGAAAAAAGACCTTAGGCTCATAAGTTTCCGACCGATGTTCGTAAACGAGTTATCCGATACAGCCCGTAATGAGCGTGGTTTAGCATGCCGTTCTTTGTTAACTCGAGTTTCAAATGCAGTGAACCGTATAACGTTTATGTTTTCGGATCAATTTGCAAATTCTCCCATCTCGCGTGCTAGAAAAATTTTCTTTTGGGCCAAAGAGACTCCTCGTTATACAGCCAAAAATGGTTCAAATGGCTTTGAGCACTATGGGACTAAACATCTGAGGTCATCAGTCCCGTAGAACTTCGAACTACTTAAACCTAACTAACCTAAGGACATCACACACATCCACGCCCGAGGCAGGATTCGAACCTGCGACCGTAGCGGTCACGCGGTGCCAGACTGAAGCGCCTAGAACCGCTCGGCCACACCGGCCGGCCGTTATACGGTCAGAAAGGAACCCACCTCAAGTAATGGTATGCGCATCACGTCTTCTTGGACCGTACTTTCTTTGAAGGGACTGTGAAGGGCTTACACGTGTTACAGAACTGGTTAACACCTCATCTTGAGGGAATGGGCCTCACAGCAAGACGGAGCGCCTCTTTAATACCCCCTTGCAGTATGCGAGTTCCTAAATGAACACTTTCCAAGACGGTCGATAGTTCGTGAAACGGCCACCAAGACGATTCGTTATGTGGAGTCATTAAGGCGCATGTATCTGGGTTGGGTTGGGTTGTTTGGGGAAGGAGACCAGACAGCGAGGTCATCGGTCTCATCGGATTAGGGAAGGATGGGGAAGGAAGTTGGCCATGCCATTTCAAAGGATCCATCCCGGCATTTGCCTGCAGCGATTTACGGAAATCACGGAAAACCCAAATCAGGATGGCCGGACGCGGGGTTGAACCGTCGTCCTCCCGAATGCGAGTCCAGTGTGCTAACCACTGCGCCACCTCGCTCGGTCGCGCATAGATCTGCACGTCGTTATGTTACAAACGAAAAACGGCTAACGCTGTTGAGGATGCACTTCGCACTATAACATCGGACTTACCCACAAATATAACAGAAACGTGGATGCGTATGAAAATGGGTCTGGAGCATTATGGGGAAGATACCGATATACTGGACACTTAACACGTAAGCGAGTATTTCTGCTAGAGCAAATCAAATCAGTTAGCATTTGATAATAGGGGGTACAGGGACTTCTCGACCAGTTTGTGCTTTGCAAAGAGGTTTCTGTAACCAGTATCGACATTTGCAATGTCGATTCTCTGAGCTGATTCCCTGATACGTAGGGAACATGGGATCAGTCACGAGTTTTCTTGCAATCGGCCGAATAGAGGGCTGGTGGTATCCACGTGTAGACTTAGAGAAGTACTGTTTCTTTGTGACTGTGGCAGGCTTAAAGCTAGTTACAGAACCGTGTTTGCGTGGCTTAACGTAAAACATTATACACTAAATGCAGTCACTCTCTCCGTCAATTTAGACCAATCTGTGGTTTTCTTCATGGTGCATTTAGATATTTTAGTCGTTGTGATCGCTGATACTTCCGAGATATACTCAAGTGCCTTCTTGATATCCACTGGTCTGCGTAAAACGTTCATTTGATCTGGAACTAATTATATGATCTAGTTGCACGTGCTTCTTTCCATTTCTCACTTTCTGAGTGATTTATGAAATATTTACGAACACACAAGATTGTGCCTTGTCTACTACCATATCATATTAATTTCTGGCAAGGTAACACCTTTGTCCAACTAGCAATTGCACGTTGTGTGACAGCATTAACCAGTTTTGCCCCGCTTCTTCTTCTTTTTCTCATCAGACCACGAGTTCGCAGTCTTGAAGCTGTAAACTATTTCTGCGAATTCGATGGTGTTAAACTACAATGCATACAATGCCATTGTTTTAAATTCACTTATGTGACACATTTATTAAACTTAAATAGTCTTTTTGGGACTACGACCAGTTTCTTAAATCTCATGTTTACATAGCACAACAACCAGGCTAGTTCACACATTCAGAGACAGTTTCAGTGATAACTATGTTAAACCTCCTTATTCCAAAACGCAGTCATTTGAGCATAGTTCTCCGCTTAATTCACCATGAATATTCGGTGTACCATGGCTCAAAAAACACATTTACGAGGTCAGGGTGGTACAAACTGAGTTTGCTCGCAACAGGTACAGACGTTCAAGGAGATATTTCACACATACATATAGTTAAACATTTGAAATACTCAGAGATGTGAATTTTCCAGATTTGACGGTTATCAGAGTTTTATACATTTAATGCAGACCTTCACCTGGGTGATCACTTTCTAGGCTCCGACTCAGAGATGCTAGCACAATGATTGTTGTGCGCGAGCTCGGTAAACAGATGTTGTTCGATGTTAGCGCGCTCTGGAGTAATGCGTTTTTATTTAATGAACCGCGTATGAATATTTTTGGAAAACACATATTTGTTTATATAACTGATAGCTGAGGATTTACTATTTTAGACATGCTACACACTGAGGTGACAAAAGTCACAGGACAGCGATATGTACAGTTACGAATGGCGATAGTATTGCGTACACAAAGTATAAGAGGACAGTGCGTTGGTGGAGCTGTCATTTGCTCTCAGGTGATTCATGTGGGAACATTCTCGACGTGATTATGTTCGCATGACGGGAATTAACAGACTTTGAACGCGGAATGGTAGATGGTGTGAAATGCATGGGACTTTCTGGTTCGGAAATCGTCTGGGAATTCGATAGTCCGAGATCCATAGAGTCAAAAGTGTGCCGAAAATATCAAATTTTAGGCATTACCTCTCATTACGGACAACGCAACGGCTGACGGCCTTCATTTAACGAACGAAAGCAGCGCTGTTAGCGTGGAATTGTCAGCGGTAACAGACAAGTGACACTGCGAGATACAACTGCAGAAATCGAGGTGGATTGTACGATGAACGTTTTCGTTAGAACAATGAGGCGAAATACGACGTTCATGGGCTATCGCAGCAGATGGCCTACGCGAGTGCCATTGTTAACAGCACGACATGGCCTGCATCGCCTCTGCTGGTCTCGTAACCATATCGGTTGCACCTAGAAGACAGTAAAACCGTGGACTGGTGAAAAGTGTCCCGATTTCAGTTGGTAAGAGCTGATGGCAGGGACCGCATGTGGCGAAGACCCCACGAAATCATGGACCGAGGTTGTGAAAAAAGCATTGTGGCAGCTACCCTTGGTTCAGTAATTATGTGGGCTGTGTTTGCATGCAATGGACTGGGTCCTTGGCTAAGTTCGCCTACTTGGAAACCATTTGCAGTCATTCATGGACTTCATGTTCCCGAATAGCGTTGCAGTTTGTATAAATGAAAATGCGTCATGTTTCCGGGCAACTAGTTTTTGCGACTGGTTTGAAGAACATTTTGCACAGTTCAAGCCACATGAATGCCACTGAAAATATATGGGACATAATCGAGAGGTCAGATAGTGGACAAAATACTGCACCGGCAACACTTTTTTCCATTATGGGCAGTTAAAGAGGCAGTATAGTTCAATATTTCTTTACGGGACTTCCAACGACTTGAATCTAGGCCACGTCGAATACTGCACTACGCCAGGTAAAATGAGGTCCGATACAATATTACGAGGTATCTCACGACTTTTGTCACCTCCGTGTATGTTCCAACAGTGACGTGGTTTGCAAAACGGTTGGTTAGCTCATAAAGTATAATACGTTACAGAACTATTTTGTATGTCTGTGCTGGAAATTACCTATTTACAAGTGCAGTTGCCAAATTCTAAATTATGCAGAATCTTTATTAATGACTTGTCTGATTAACGGACGGTCAAACAGACCAGAAAAATTAGAGGAGCAAATCGTAAACATGGGAAGAAAACAGGTATAAAGGCAAAAAAAGGCCAAATATATTTTTGTTGTGCCTTAAATTTAACGCTAGTTATCTTTTAAGTTAATTAGTTTCTCAGACATTAAATCATGTTACTGTAAAGTCTGGAATCATAGCTTTAAATAGTATGTGTTATGATATCTCACCAAAAATAGAATAACTTCAATTATTCATTTCTTTGAATCTTTACGGTTTCTGGAAAAACTAAACACGGTATTGTAATCAGAATACCTAAAGTTATCATCAGAATAATAAATTTGCATGAAACATATCATTAGTAACAATATTTTAATAAACTTGGCCATATAGTACGATGTGGATAATAACACTCATAATGAAAAATAATTAAAAGTATATAATTATTAATAGGAGCGCGACTATAGCAGGTGGAAGAGTACATGAAGTATTTCTGTTCTCAGGTAGTTTCCCATATTTGTAACAATATACACCCAATTCTATAGGCTGATATTGTCAGCTTCTTTAGGATGATAATTTCAGCTGTGTAGGTAGGGCTTAACATCTGTCACTGAACGGACGTATGTTGTCGCTGATTCTGTGAAATATATCTGTACATTTTGTGCAAACTAACCTATACACTGTTACCCTGATGTGGGTAACATTACCTTGCAATGAGACGTATGGTAATCTCATTCAGACGACTCCTACTTGAATCATTCGTTTGTCATATCTTAATACTGTGATTATATTAGAAGTCCTCAATCCCCACTTAAAAGTGCAAGGGGATCTGGAACGCCCTACCCTGACAACGTTAAATTTAGTGATTTGGCTTCCCTGTATTTCAGGAACCGCTGTAGCCATTAACATGAAACTTTTACAGGACATTGAACTATATGTTCTGAGTCTACTGAGCTACAATAATTTCATTTTAGTCACTGCTTTTGGAAATACAATATTTTAATGACACTGTTAAAATTTTGTGTACTTTTGTACCTTATCCTAAATAATTTTAATTATGCATGACATATGTTCTTCTTTTAGTTCAGTAGACTCAGGATATATGTGTTACTATTCCCTGAAAATTTGAATACTCTACTCGAAGTGGTTTCTGAGATATAGGAAAAAATGTAACAGAAAATGTAAATTTTCAGGAACGGCTTCTAAAGTTTCAAGGACTTTAACTCACTTAATATGTGCTTAATTATTTATATTTTTAGTCACTCAGAAGCACCCTGCACCATACTGTATATCATCCGCTCGATCTTTCACCAAGTTTTTTCCCCTTTTCTTATTTCTGGACCCCTTAGTGGCCAACTGTGCTGCATACTCTGCTTTATCATTGAGAACCTCGTCCATCCGTTCAAGTTCTCTGATGTGGTTTGCTCCAGGATTATTTTCCATATCCTGTAGCACTTTCACCCTCCCAATGTTTCCATCATTAAAAGCAATAACAGCTTCACTGGCCCCCACTTTAGTGTCTTCATTGCAACAAAAACATTTTTTGGTAAGCGAGTCCGTATAAGATAGTTGAACGACTCACTGGGGTTTTGAGTCTGACCACGCAGACATTTCTTCAGTAAGTCAGGATTTTCCAGGTCTCTGTAAATAGGTTTTATGATATCCATGGCTGCCGATGGGATGGAATGTTTACGGCTGTATGAATTGTTTGTGTACTGAGCATTTCGGTAATTGCACCGTGAATCAGGTCCAGGAGGTACTGGTTTTTCATCAGATGACAATCTGTGGAAGAATGTAGCCCGTACTGCCTGCTTCATTTTCAACAAATGTTCAGTATTATTTCTAATGGCCATCCCATAATACTGCTGTAGTTCATCAATCATTTTGCCTGTCAGCCTGCCTCTTATGGTTTTATCATCAGAAAGTTTCCTGTCTCTCAAACTTTGTTTCAACTTCCTCAACCTGGTGCCCATCGTGTTCTGGACAAGACCTTTATAACATAGCTATCCATAGCCCTCTAATAAAAAATTACTGATTTTATTACATCTTGAAGTAATGCACCTAAAAATTTAACTTTTTAACCGGTGTAGATTATATTAAAAAAAAGTATTTGCTATGTGAGTTTGTAAGTGTTATATATAATTTTATTCGTGAAACAGCAAATTTTATAAAGAGATAAAATCCGAAAACGTGAAGAGAACTTTTTTCCGTTCTAACTCCCCTTAAGTATCAGTTGACCACAATTACAGTTCAATAATTTCAATAGGATCCTACAAGAGATTGTCAAATTTGCTGATGTTCAATTATTCACACTATGCTTGCGATTTATTAAGTTGCGCGATCATGTAACTGTGATGCTATTTAAAACTGTATTCATTACAGCATTAGGACATTGTTCTCCTAGTACATTACGAGTCATGAATTTAACTATCACAAAGCTTAATTTCACTTAATTAAGGCTTAATATTCTACTTACACTAGTAGTTCAGTTGCAAAACATGATGCAGCCACCTTACAGACTGAATAGTCCTTTACTTGCATAAAAATGCACTGACAGGAAAAAATCGCAACACCAAGAATGAGTTGTTCGTGTGTTTGTACATCGAAAACATGAGGTACATTCAGATTTCACACTAGTCTCGTAACAGCGGCGCTAATAGCGTCGCTATAGGGGTGCAAATCAGGTTTGCTTCAAATACACGCTGTAACGGTCGCGCTGAGTCGATATTAGTTAAGAATGCAATTAAGCCAACAAAGACGCCATTATCAACATTCACTGAGTTTTATGAGGCCGTGTAATAGGATTACTAGAAGGTGGATGTTCGTTCTGCCATGTTGCGGAAAGACTTGGTTAGAATATAGCCACTGTACCTGGCTTTTGGCAGCGGTGGTGACGGGAATGTGCGGTCGCAAGAAGCCCGGGCTCTGGAGGCCACATGGCACTAACGAGAGGGAAGACTTTGGTGTTCGGCGCATGGCTCTGTCACATCATATGGCATCTGCAGTAGCAATTTACACAGCAGTGGCACCATAGTGACAAAACGAACTGTTACAAATCGGGTGCTTTAAAGACAGCTCCGAGCCAGTCGCCATGTAGCATGCGTTCCGCCGACCCGAAACCACCGCCACAGTGCCAGTGATGGTCTTGTATTAGATGCAGGCCCGTTGAGGGCCTGTAGCAAAACTGTCTGCGTCCTAGCATCACTGGACTTACCCCTGGAGCTATGGTCAAGGGTGCGATTTCGTATGACAGCCGGAGCACACTCGTGTTATCCCACGCAACCTGACTGCAAATTTGCAGGTGTATCTGGTGATTTGACCTGATGAGCTGCTATTCGTGAATAGTTTCCCAGGGGTGCTTTCCAAAAAGATAACGCTCGTCCACATACCGGTGTTGCAAACACAGCAAGTGTACACGGTGTCGACATGGTGCCTTGGCCTGCTCGATCACCAGATGAGTCTCCAAGCGAGGACATATAGTACATCATCAGATGATAACTGCAGCATTAACCACCTCTGTATTGACCGACCAAGCGCAATGGGAATGAAAGTGTGTCCCACAAACTGAAATCCGGCAGCTGTGCTACAAAATACATGCCCTTCTGCATGCTTGCATTCAACATTACATTAACCTATGAACTTGCGATGTAAATCACTGAAATGTGTTACCTAGACAATGAACTCTAGTTACTCTTCATTACTTAGGTTTTGTTGTTGCAATTGTTTTCGTTAGTGTTATCTATCTGCAAGCGAAAGCAAATACATGGCTTTTCATAAAACCCTCCAGGTTTTCAGAAAGTACAGGAGGTACTGGTACAAAAATAGACAGTGGATAGAGCATCACTGCAAGTTTTCAATTCTCATTACAATTGCTTCATGATGCAGCAGACGTCAAGAGTGCAAGTCATTGAAGTTGTTGATACCAATCTTCTGGAAAGTATCCTACTTTGGATCATTCGGCACGACAATATGGTGCGAATGGTTCTACATGTTTTGGCACTTCATAAACGTTACACACACACTCACACATGCACACACACACACACAAACACAGACACAAACCAACATCTCACAGACACACGACCACAGCCTCTGGCTGCTAAGGCCGGATTGCACACAGCAACACATGATGGGAGAAACAATCTGGTTGGTAGGGGTAAGGAGCAGGCTGTAGTGGAGAGGTGGAGCGGTAGCAGGTTAGGGGTGGGCGAGAGTATGCTGCTGCTTGTGGAAGTATGTATAGATGAGGTTGAGAGAGGGTAGGGCAGCTAGGTGCAGATGGAAAGTTTGATGGAGAGCTGGGGGCATGGTAGCAGAAAATCAGAGCAGTAAAAAGATGTGTGTTCATTGGTGGAACTGGGGACTGTGCAGTGCTGAAGTGTGAACAGAGTAGGGCACAGATGGGTGTAGGACAATGACTAACCAAGGTTGAGGCCACGAGGGTTACAGGAATATATGATATTCTTTAGCGAGAGTTTCCAACGGTGCACTTCAGAAAAGCTGGTGTTGGTAGGGAGGATACAGATGACACAAGCAGTGAAGTAGTCATTAAAATGTTGTGTTGTGTTGTGTTGGCCAGCATACTCAGCAATTGCTAGTTCTCCTGCTTCTTGGCCACAGTTTGTCGGTGGCCATTATTGTGGACGTACAGCGTGTTGTTTGTCATGCAAGTAGAACGCAGCATAAAGGTTTCGGCTTAGTATGTAGATCACATTACTGATTTCACAGGTATTCCTACCCCTGATGGGATAGGTGATGCTTGCGAATGCATGGGATGTATAGGACAGGTCTTTTATGGAGGGCTATTACATGAATATGAGTCTTGAGACAAGAGGTTGGGAGTTGGGGCTGTGTAGGGATGGACAAGGAAAATGTTTAGGTTTAGTGGGTGGCAGAATACCACTGTGAGCAGGGTGGGAAGGATAGTGTAGAAAATGCCTCATTTCAGAGCAGGAGGAGAGGTAGTCGAAACCCTGGCGGAGAATGTGATTCCGTTCCCATGTCCACGGTGGTACTGAGTCACGAGGGGAGTGCTCTTCTGTGGCCAGGCAGTGGAACTTTGGGAGGTGGGGGGATGGCTGGGGAGATAAGACACAGCAGATCTGTTTCTGTACTAGGATGGGAGGGTAACTGTGGTCTGTGAAGGCCTCAGTGAGGCCCTTGGTATATTTCGAGAGGGACATCACTACAGTGTGATGGCCATGGGTGGCTAGGCTGTACGGAAGGGCAGCTGTCGAAGTATAGGTATTGCAGGTGGTTGGTAGGTTTTATATGGACTGAGGTACTGATGTACTTTGAGGTGGAGGCCAAAATCGAGAAGGGTGGGTTGTTGAGGATTACCAGGCGAAGAGAGCGATGTAGAAGGAGTTGTGGTTCTGGAGTAATGTGGTTAGGATTGCTCTGCCTCGATCCAGATGAATGTGAACCAGATAAGGTGTGTAGTATTCTGGGTGGTTAGAAAGGATTCCTCTCGATGGCCCACGAATAGGTAGGCTTAGGAAGGTGCCATGCAGGTGCCATTTGCTGTACCCTGGATTTGTTTGTAGGTGATGCCCTCAAGGGAGAAGTAATTGCGGATGAGAATATAGTTGTTCGTGGCGACTAGGAAAGAGGGTGTACATGGAATTTGTTGGTTACTGGGAAATATATTGATAAATAGCAGTAAGACCATGAGCATTAGGGATCTTAGTGTAAAGGTATGTGGCATCAGAGGGTTGTACATGACATTTCTGTCTAAAGTCAAGTGTTGTGCTACGTTCTGTCAAACTTATCACAGACTATTAGCGATTTATAAATTGTAGGCCAGGGATTTCTTCAACCATGAACATTGAAAACGTTAAAATACTCACATTACGCATGTATGGTAGACACTTAAAATCCCATTGGGTCTGTTGTTTAACAACCGGACCTTTTCCAGACACTATGCATGAGTGGTTGTGTTGGCCAAGCTCTGCTTGCATTGCAGCGTTAGAAAAGGTCTTCTCTGATGTGCAGTAAATGGCTTCCAGAACCGATAATACACTGAAATTATCTGCATCCTCACTTTTCTCCAACAATGTCTCATGTAAAGCTATGACAGTCAATGTACAACACTCAGTTTCCATTATTTCATGTTAGTAGCTTGCTATCTTTCTCCTAGTTAATACCATGGGTTCTCGTGCCAAATTTTTTTGTTTTGGTGAGGATCAGCTGCCTATTTTTCAAGTACATCTGAAGAAAACCCATCATTCATTGATGGTGCATTTTCACTAAAACGCTGTCAATCATCATTGTACATATGCAGTCTCCATGAACCACATCCACAGCTTCGATTCCATCTCCTATAATTTCTGTTTCACAAGGAATTGGGCCCTCAATTCTTACTTCGCAGTTCTTGGTACATTGACAATCTCATGAAATAGGAGTTACCATGGTGTTGATTGCAGCCCAACTCTTGCAGTAAATTGTGAAAAGTAATTTACTTCTTACATTTTTCTTACTGCAGACACAGTTTCTCGTTGTAATCGATTGGGAAGATGAATTAATGCTGGTGGGTGATAGGGGCTATACAGGTATTGGTTGCTCTTCGGTATCTCCTTAATATATGCAGTGATATTACAATGACACGTATCATTATAATTTTCCATCAAGCAGATGTTCAGCTTCATGTTCAGCTTCATTCGGCCTTCTACGTTCTTCAAACAAAATTTATTAAGGAAGGCTCTCCTAAAATCATCATACGTCGTACAATAATTGTGCATCAAAACCTGCATCCTTTTGTCTGCCTCTCCTCTCAAATGGCTACAGACAAGTTCAATTTTCGGTAAGTGTCCCCATGGGAGTTGCAACAAACACTTGTTGAAACTGATGTAGCCTCATCCTCATGTGTTGTTTATTTGCCAAGTCTGAGAACACCGTGTATTTCTGTTCAGATACAAAATGCCTTCTAAATTTGTCTTCATTTATTTCTACACTATCGTTTGGAGTCGTATGTGCCAGATGTCCGGGAAATCGTCGAATGCTGCATAGCCTCTCTTTGAGAACAGGTAATTATGACTTGGTCATCACCACATGCGATTTCCGAAGCCCCACCTACATGCATTTCTTTCTCACCTGAGTGAGATTCGTGCAACTGAGTTAATATTTCACGACTGCGCTTATTACTCTCAAGTTACGTCTGTTCAAAACTTAGCAGCGATCACACATGTTCGCTATTAACAACTGCTACTAGTTGTGTGTGTTCTGATTCGCCTTCATGTACGATGAGGCTTTTCTCGACGGCTACACTGAGTGCATCGAATTTCTCCGTTATTTTACTATCCTCAATCTCATGTTTTTGTAACGCAGCTTCTTGGCGTATTACTTGTTGACAGACATGATCAAGAACTTTTTATTCTTCAGATAAAGTACCAGCTATTCTTTCCTTAAAGTCTGCAATGTTTTGCCTGTTCCATTGGAACGAACTGGTTAGTAATATTGCCAGCACACAGCTCTCGAATAGCTTAGTTGGTTCCTGCTGGCCTTCATGCACGTCACCAATTCTCCCTGCCACGTTATCCTTCCCTTGACCAATTTCAAGTCTTATTTCATTTACTTCCTGTCGAATGGATTCAGTGGCCACTCGGCTTTCTGTGACTACAGCACTGACTCTGGCTCCATTTTATTAAATCTTTTATTCTGATAATCTAGATTTCTAATTTGCTCGTCAATCTTTTTCATAATGATCATCTAACTATTTGACTCTGTTCATTAAACATTTTGTTAGATTCCTGATGGTCGTTTTTGGTACCCTCGAATGTTTGCAAAGGGAGCGCGAATACATCAGTGTGGAGGTACGTCGAAACAGCCCTTCTTTCCACTGTGTCAACGCAGGCTGGCGTACCTCCCTAACAGATTCCACTTTCTGTTCTGTACATTTGTACACACCTAGTGATTCCGCTGAAGGGTCTCCCAAACTGAGTCCAGCCACAAAAGCACTGTAGTAAGCAGAAAGCAAAATACCTGCCATACTGTTTCCCATTAAGACTCTGACTGTGATCACTTGAAAGTCAGCTCCGGTGGGCCTTTAAACTGCTCAACTTCCATAACCACAGTCCGTAACCACTAACGTTTTCTCTCTGTACCTACTAGTAACATTCATTCCTTCTGCGCCCTTCCTATGTTAACGGGATACTGGAGCACTACAAGTTGTGAAAACAGCTGATGACAAAAGTTTGTTCCAGACGTGTGCCAAACGCTAATTGGAAATCTAATGGGCCCAGAAAAATAAAAAAACTCCCCAGGAAAAAAAGGTCTACACGCAACTGAAATTTCTCCCCAAAAGAACGCAAAAAAGACTCTATTAACAATGTGGGAACAATGTCTTGTCAATGCTGAATCAACACAAAAAGAATTCTGTGAAGTCTGAAAAAGAAATTTTATGATTAATTCACATCCTATCTGTGTGTTCCTCAGAAAATTCCCACAGAGCCATAGATTAATGGCAGGGCTCGCCTCATGAAATAGAAAATGTATTAAATTTTATATAGGTGGATGGTAGAGAAAGATCCTGACCAGGGACGATAAAGGAAGCTGATGTTTGTGCATATACTGATAAGCAACATGTAATTCTGCTTGTACCATCATTACGATCTCGTATGATTTTATGAGAGAATCATTATTATGTATGAGTATGGGCCAACAAATAAAATAATCAATGATTTTGCCCAACGGACTACACAGTCTAAACAGGCATGCCGTGGAAGATAACGTTATGGAAATTACATGTGCTTTTATCTTATTGTACATCTCTCATCCTGCTTATCACTTTCCTCTAAAAACATACTAAAATTACACGCGCATTGATCTTCCAAGGGAAGCTACCTGGATCGCGAGGAAACGATATGGTTGGATAGCAAAATCATTTACAGGATATCTTAATCCTTGTGTATTGAATGAGACGGGCAGTTCACTCCATAACATCAGCTTATCACCGAATATGCTTCAGAGCTCATTCACCAAAAATATTTTAAAGTTCTTACGGCTGGGAAAAGCTATGTTGATTACATCTTTTGCGTACACCGGATGCGTCAGAAAATAATCGCAAAAGATAAAAATCTCCGTTTGGTTTTGTTGATTTAGAAAACGTTGATTTAGAAAACGTTTGACAGTACAGCATCAAACTTTACATGTTACTGTTTGCTGACGATGCCATGTATCAAATGACAATATTACTGGACGCTTATAAATAATGGGGACGAACAATGAATATAAATAAAACAGAGTATCTTGCTGGTGGAAGTGAGCAAGGTGATGATTTGGATTTTGCATTTGGCTGGGTAAGATATATGGAAATATTGAATTATGTAGGTTCACTAATCGCCAATATCGGACGTCGGGACGTGAACATATCCCACATGATAAGTCGAGCGAGGTTTCTATTATATCACTAAATGGTATATTCTGGAGTCAGGATGTATCCAGGTGAAGAAAGAAAGTACAGCTACGTGCTGTCGTTGAAACAATTCTGTCATAGGGCTCAGAGTGTTGGACACTGAACGAGAGACAAATGAGAAAAATTGAGGCTGCCGGAATGGATAGGTTACGGCGGAGCATGAGAGCGACTCTCTTGGATCGACTGAGGAATGGATATGTAACAATGGAGATGGGTGCAGTGGAGCCAGTCGCAGGTAGGAGTGATGCTCGATTCAGCAATGTACGATGAGTGGTGTGCTCCGTAACACTTGTGCGTACACCAACGTTGCGCCCTTTCAGCAGGGATGCCACAAATCACCATCTATCCTGAAACTTCCTGGCAGATTAAAACTGTGCGCCCGACCGAGACTCGAACTCGGGACCTTTGCCTTTCGCGGGCAAGTGCTCTACCAACTGAGCTACCGAAGCACGACTCACGACCGGAACTCACAGCTTTACTTCTGCCAGTATCTCGTCTCCTACCTTCCAAACTTTACAGAAGCTCTCCTGCGAACCTCGCAGAACTAACACTCCTGAAAGATGGTAGAGCAGTTACCCGCGAAAGGCAAAGGTCCCGTGTTCGAGTTTCGGTCGGGCGCACAGTTTTAATCTGCCAGGAAGTTTCATATCAGCGCACACTCCGCTGCAGAGTGAAAATCTCATTCTGGAACCATCTATCCTACTCTACAGAGCAGTCAAGCCTGCGAACCCCACATTCTGTGAAGAGTCGTGGACATCTAACCAGTTAGAGCCTAGTGGTAGTTGTTTCACTTTCCTCCTACCTCTTTCCATAGATACTTATGTGAGTAACGGGTGAGCATTTGAGCAGATTCGCCATTTTCGAAATAAATGTTCACGACTCTGCATACTAATTATCTGCCAGTTTCAAAAGTCGCTTATCTCGGTGGATGTCCCCATTTTCCGTGTCTTCTCCGATTACATACTTCTGTCACCGCGTTATGGGCCGGCAACTCCACCAGGTGGCATTGAACATTGTGGTCATAATGTATTGGATGATTATTGTAACTGACGAGTCCAATTCGTAATTCCTTCTCCATTAAGAGATTTTTTAGCATATATCAAGCTGGGACGATGTTACTGTGACCATTGCTAGTTAAATCGACCTCGCGACATCAATGTTCCCAACCATGGAATAAATGTAATTTATTCAGATGCATTCATAATGTGCGAGAGTGGGCCACACTCAACCCTATAATCCGCTGTCCCCACTGAGGCAAGCAAAAAATGAACAGGTAGGTCATCAACAACTGGTTACAAACATTTTGTTAAAAAAATTTAAGGGTAATCGACAAATAATAATTCTCCACACACGCAGGTTTTCGTTATGGACAGAACTTCATATTCTATAATATGCATCACCATGTAAGTGAATAGTATGGATAGCATGCATGTGAGCGTTTAACGTTTAAGGTCGGTGGTTTCAGTCACAACGTTTCACCAATTAAAATCGAACTGAATTTAAAGCCATGTTCCCAACCTGATACATCGGTAATCAATTTAACATACGGAGAAAATTCACGATGCATTGGACACAGCACACACTTGGCGGTAACTCAAAAGTGAACGAAATACTCTCTGATCAAAGTACCCTGAACTCGTGAAAATAAATAACACAAATTACAAAAAGAATCACGAACCGTTATCCTAAAGTAACAAACCGCAATTTAATGGATTAAACGCTTCTACAAGTTACACTATCACAGTCAAATACCTGGATCTACAACCGATCAAGATGGCTGAAGATAGCACTTCTGTTCGCCTTCCAGTCCACCGAAATTTGGCGCTAGGCCAAAACGGATCGTCTTTTCAAAGACCATCTACACCCCACCAACGTCCGGAACTAGCATTTCTTTTTGTAGTTGACCAATGCTTTTCGTTATAGGCTATGCCTCCCCACTATGCAAAGTTTGCAAGGACTACACTCTACGTTTGGTAACTCTGACCGCTCGCGAAAAAATTTAAAATAAACGCCAACATTCATTCCATCATGGTCTGTTATGGGATACATTGGCCATTATAGGATGTATACAATTAAAATAAATAAACAGATCGGCTCATCTCCCCTCCAAAGGCTGATTATAAACATGACAGAATAATATACCAATTTTGTGCTAAATATGTGTCACTTACACACAGACTACAGCGTTTGATCGCCATTCCTAGGGAGCTATGGGATAACTCCGAAATTTCATGGATACTGAAAGAAAATTCCCTTTAGTTCCGTTGCCATGGCAGTACCTTCTGTTTATTGTTAAGTCTGGATAGCTTCTTTGCCTTAGGCATGAGTTCTGTCACATATATAGCGCAAGATATAATACCGTTATGAGTGTAGATTGACCTATAACAGAATGGTTGAGTTCGACTGACAGTAGAGTGTGTATACTAGCGGAGTGGTTGGCGTAACGTTTGTGCTCTTCGGCGAACAGTCTCAGGCAGAGAAGGTGTTAAAAGATAAAGCGATCAACACTGAAACTCAGTTGGTGATATTTGCTGAAGGTAGAACGATCAACACTGAAACTGATCAAAACGTGATCCATATAAGGTAATGTCCGTCTTATTCCAAGTGCCAAGAGCTTGCAATAGTACTCACTCAAATGTCTGCAAATGAAAGACAGAGCTGCCGAAATTTGTGAACTTTAATATGAGGCACCGTGAAAGAGGCGAATTTGTTTTGCTAAAATACAGATTGAAGTTCCCGTATTTGTAGGACTAATAATTCAAGTTTCTTGAATCGGAAATGGCGCTAACCTGATGCATAAAACTGTTTCTCAGCAGTTGTAGATGTTTGTTCTGTCACAGGTAGATTTTCCCCATTCGCGTAGTAAGAGCCAATCTCTGTCGCACAGCGCACCGCCTTATAGGGGCTGCACCGGCGCAAGCGAGTGAACATAGAGGGGAAAAACAGATGTAGGAACGCGACAAAAATGATTCGTTAAAATCTTAATAGTGCACAAGACGTTGTTAAGTGCTTCATGAAAGTAGTGCTGATGTCTGAGTAATTCAGTCGTAAAATCATTACCAGCAGAAAGCAAGATTCCACGATACAGTACCAGTCCAGCTTGAAGTTCTAATCTCCCAGAAGGCCCCGAAAGATACCATCAAATTCAAATTTCGACTTTTCCACTTTTCACCGAAAGTTGTAACGGTATTCTGTTTTGTGGTCTATACTGAAATCCATCGTTATGCCTTCAAATAACTTTCATATGCTGTCAGTACTCATCATTTTGCTGAATATAAATTGCTGGTGAACTAGATACTCCGACAATTCCTGGTTTCCAAAACTCAGTCTTACTCTTGTGTAGTGAACCTGAAAACTTCTGTTGTTTCGCATTCTATTCCACGTACGCAACCGTGTTTCACAATGCCTAAATGTTGTTCTGCGTAAAATTCCACTAGGCGGCTTCCTCTTTTATTCCTAAACTACGTAACAGATTGATTAAAGCGGGAAAATGCTCCACCGACTGAGATATCCTTCTTTAGTTGTTTTTTTTTCTGAGTTGGGCTTTCCTCCCTTCGTCCCTTTAGCTCTTTCTTTCCCTCGCCAATTTATTTGCCTTCTCAGCCTGGCCTTATTGTAATGCAATAACCGAAGTAATCCCATTCTCATTTTAAACTGAAACTGAAGATGTCTTCTTTTCGTAAATGTGTCTTTCTTTTGATGGATTTGAAACATGACGTAGCAGAGAAAGATGACAAATTAATTGACTTTCTCCTCTTTGTTTTCCTTTATTTTATTATACTTGAAAATAGAACGGAAAGTTAAAATACAATCAGCTGAACCGCCACTCGAATAAGGCTGAAGCCTTTTTTTAAAAAATAATAGTTACATGATGTTTGACTTTTCCTCTTCATACTTAGCTGGAAACTATCATACTTGTGTGTTACAGTAACACCAAATTAGTTCTGGAAGGTGTCTTAATATACTTGCTGCATTTGGCTCATGAATTGCCAATGTTGTACTGAGAGATAGTAGTAGTAGCAGCAGCTTTCTTCATCCGTAGATCTCCTTTTACAAGGATATAGGACATGTCAAAGTATTTACAAGTTTAGACCAATTTAAAATAAGCTAATTCGTATACACATAAATTTACAGACTTCTAGTTAGAGGCAATCCTTAGATTTACTGCCAGTATACAATACATCTTTTACAACTAAATTATTAAATAACGTAATGTCGTACTGTTGACTCACATCTCACTATCAGTCACTGCACACGCTACACACACATTGTTGCACTCGCCACACACCATACACACACACACACACACACACACACACACACACACACGCTGATGATCTCTGGGCCATTTTCTGTACCGCAACTTCCAATATGCTATCCTGAAAAACAGTCGTCGTGCCTCTGTAATGAGTGAGATGTTAAGCTCAGAAAGAGGAAGTCGTGTTAGCACTGCGCTATGCATAGCTTGGGGGGGGGGGGGGGGGGGGGGAGTTTTTCTAGAAAAGGAAAAAAGAAGGAAAAAACATAGTGTGAAGGAGTCTTATCTAAGTAACCCTTCAGTGTACATAATGTATTGCATAAGAGGTACTTTTTAGCTGCCTTTTTAAATAAGAGTATTTTTACAATTTCTTTAATCTCGTTTGGTGATTTATTGTACAGTTTTATTCCTTGCTAGAAAATGCTGTTTTGAGTTTTATGTTATCTTTTCTTGGTAAATGTGAGTTGAGTCTAGCTCTTGTTCCATGGCCACGGACAGATCTGTTTGTGCACTAATTACCAATGCTATTTTTGATATGTACAACTGACTGGTAAATGTATTCACAAGGAGCAATTAAAATCCCCAGTGTTTTGAACTGATCTTTGCAATGAGCCCGACTACTATTTTTGGTTATTACTCTTATGGCTCTTTTCTGGAGTTTGAAAATTGTGTTCATATTTTGTGCATTTTTTCCCCAAAAAAGAATGCCATAGCTATGAATGGAGTGTACATATGAATAGTATGTAACCAAAAGACACTTCATACTATAACTGATGATAAGATTTTGAGGCCATAACATGCTGATGTCATTCTGTTTGCAAGTACCTTTGTACCTCAGCTGAGAATCGATGTACATTCCTAGAAATTTCGCATTTGTTACACAGTCTACAGAGGTGTGTGCAGCTAGGACCTCCCTTCGGGTAGACCGTTTGCCTGGTGCAAGTCCTTCGAGTTGACGTCACTTCGGCGACTTGCGTGTCGATGGGGATGAAATGATGATGATAAGGGCAACGCAACACCCAGTCCCTGAGTGGAGAAAATCTCCGACCCATTCGGGAATAGAACCCTGGCCGTTAGGTATGACATTCCATCACGCTGACCACCCAGCTACCAGTCGCGGACGTCTATAGAGGTGCCATCTACCTTCATTTTCCCTCTTCTATATGAGATAATCTTAGAAGTCTGAATTGGCAAGAGAAAAGTTTCAAAGTGTCCGAACGATCACCGCATGCTTGACCTTCAACAGATACCACAAAATGAGTTTTACAATGCGCGTTGTTTCAGTCATGTAGGGGTTGAACAAAAACATAGAAATGCCTTGAGAAATACTATGAAACGTCCCCTTTGAAAAATTATAAATGACTTCGCTGGTAAACTTCTACTTTATTTGATTTTCAATCAGCTGACCAAAACTCAACGTACTCAAACAGTTTTCTCTTTACTTATTCTGATCATCACTAAACTGACACACAATATTTTTAGCGCAAAGCAGTCTGACTTACAGTAATCCCTACAAAAGAATGGCCCTGACTAACAATGATCTACACCTTTCATGAATCACGTACCTCACAAAAATCTTCATTACTCGAACAACTGCAATACCGCGAGCGCCTATACTGCCAGCTAAATAAAAGATTGTAACTACTGAAGGCACTAACTACTGATAGACATAGTTAGCAAATGAAAGATTTTGATAGAGAACAACAGTGTATTTACCTCAATAGCGTTCAAAAGTCACCATAACACACTCAAGCGAATATTCCAACAATGAGTCCAACCAGCCACAGACTGCACACAGCACAGTCAGCGATTTTCATACAGAGCACTACGTGGCGTTATCAACATAAAAACCTAAACAGCCTACTACAACGTAAGTGAAGATAATAGTCAAGCCTGCAGCTTGCATTTTTCTATGTGACCACCAATGGCAACTGGGCAATGTCCTCAACAGGTTGCCAGTGTTGATGAAGATGTTTGGTTTGTGGGACGCTCTACTGCGCGGTCATCAGCGCCCGTGCTTGAAAGTGTCAGTCGCTCTTCGAACAGTGTTCTGTGTAGTTGTAAGTGTGTTTGTCGGAGTTAAGTACATTAGAACGTTGGCAGATTGTAGCGGCTGGTGTGGTGGGAGCTTACGTAACCAAAGATTGGTGTTTCAAGAGCCGCCGTATAGAAGATTTGTATCAGATACAGGGAAAGTGGAAAAACATTGACCGCTAAGTCACAACGCTGCCGAAATGCTAAGTAATCGTGATAGACGTTCATTGAAGAAGACTGTGACGAACAGTAAGGGGCGATATCTGAGAAAGTCAGTGCGGAACAATGTCGCCTTCGCGAACCCCGTCACCACCAAAACAACATCAAGGGACCTGCAGAAGCTGGGAACTACAGAGCGAGTTGTAATTCCAAAACCACTCATCAGTAATGCAGAGAGCTATAGAAGAAAGTCATTTAATCGGATGGGTCGTTTTTAACACGGTTTCCAACTTCTGGTCGAATTTTAGTCCCAAGAGTGAACCATGGCGGCGGTTCGGTGATGATTTGCGCAGCCACATCACGGTATTCCGTGAACCCCTGTATATCTGCAAAGTCGTATTACTGTCAAGGATTATGCATGATTTTGGCTGATCAGGGGCAGCCCATCTTTCAATAATAATTCCCCAAAAGTGCCGGCCGGAGTGGCCGAGTGGTTCTAGGCGCGTCAGTCTGGAACCGCGCGACCGCTACGGTCGCAAATTCGAATCCTGCCTCGGGCATGGATGTGTGTGATGTCCTTAGGTTAGTTAGGTTTAAGTAGTTCTAAGGTCTAGGGGAGTGATGACCTTAGAAGTTAAGCCCCATAGTGCTCAGAGCCATGTTCCAAGATGACAGGGTACCTATTCTCACGTCTCGCATCATCCAGAACAGCTTCGTGAACACGAGGATGAGTAGTCGCATATGCCCTGGTAATCTAGTCACCAGATCTCCATATTAACGAGCCTTTGTGGGCTACTTTGGAGAGACAGGTGCGTGATCGCTAGCCACCTTCAACATTGTTACCCTAATTTGCCACTATTTTGCACTAATAATGGTATAATATTATCTTGGAAATCATACAGAACCTGTGTCTATCAATTACGACGCGGCTGGAAGCTTTTTTGGATACGGAAGGGGTTTCGTACAGAGTATTAGACATGATAAGATACGTTTTTATGTTTCCATATTTTTGTCCTCTCCCTCCCCCCCCCCCCCCCTCTCTCTCTCTCTCTCTCTCTCTCTCTCTATGTGTGTTGCCGTGCAGTTCATGACTCCAGTTTCTTCCTTGTCCAAGAGGGATGGGCTAACGCAGCTGGTGCTCTAGTATAGTGTCAAGGAAGTTCACAGATCCATAAAGCTAGATTTGAAAACGCTTGAGGAGAGCGTCATACTACATCCGCAATTAATACTTTTACTCATCTATGAGAGTCGTACTGAAAGCAAAGAAAGGTTGTTCCTCCAGACACATTTATTCCAGATAACGACAAAAAACTCATTTTATAACACGTTTTGATATCTCAGGTACTTTTCTACGTAGTCGTCATTCACCTTTAATTTGCCGCAGCGTTCCACATGCTTTCCTATGTCTTTTGCATGTTCGCTTGCCACCCAGATGTTGTACCGTTTGAAGCTTTCATACTGTGAACTTGTAATCTGTGGGTGAAAAAACTTCTTACTTAAGAATGCTTCTTATTACATAATGTAGAACTTGTACACTTTCCCAGCGTTTTGAACCTCTCCTTTAATGTTTCTACTAGAATACAATGGCTCAGCGAAAGCAAATAAATTCCGTTTATAATGTCGCCTCGCCAATGTTTCCTGATCTACACACAACGAAAAAAGTTTTGCGTCACCCCAGTTCCCAGAACTCCTGAAGATAGTCGTTGACTGTGGATATTGTATAACAGACACAGTCCATTTGACTGTTCAGAGATGTAACTAAACCCGTCCAAAGATGTAAATAACCATGCATGAGCAGCGCCTATTAGACGGAATGGGGCCCGACAGCCGATCAGTCCCAGTCATTCCACCAAGAAGGAGGTACACGGCTCAGTTCAACCATGCCTAGACGGTCAATACAGCGGTTCGATCGCGTCCCCATTGTCACTTTGTGCCAGGCAGGACTCTCAACAAGAGAAGTGTCCAGGCGTCTCGGAGCGAACCAAAGCGATGTTGTTCGGACATGGAGGAGATACAGAGAGACAGAAGCTGTCAATGACATGCCTCGCCCAGGCCGCCCAAGGGCTACTACGGCAGTGGATGACCACAACCTACGGATTATGGCTTTGAGGAACCCTGACTGCTCAGGACAGCTTAGGATTGGCATCACGTTCTCTTCACTGATGAGTGTCGCATATGCCTTCAACCAGACAATAGTCGAAAACGTCTTTGGAGGCAACCTGGTCGGTCTGAACGCCTTAGACACACTGTCCAGCGAGATCAGCAACGTGGAGGTTCCCTGATATTTTGGGGTGACACTGGAGATTATGGAAGACTATCAATAAGACGCAGAACGACTTCCTCCTAAAACAACCACAACACACTAGCTGTTGCGTACCGAATCTGTATCTTGTTAGAAAAATGTCATTGTTAAATTATACGATAAATAATTCAACAGCACGTGACAAAATTAAAAAATGACAGGCTTAAATTATACGAAAAATTTGTCAATGCCATTTCACAAAATTTTTTTTGGCCCTACGGTTGATTCTCACATGCGAAACGGATAACTCGATCCTGCTTTACTGGATAATATGAAATACTGAACTGTATGTTACATAAAGAAATCACTGCATAGCTAACTGCCTCATTCTTTACTTTAAGCTGCTTCCAAGTAACAATTTTCTGTCTTTCAAAGACTGCAACTAGCTGTCCATGCAGTACTGCAAGGCGTGACAGCACAATTCTGACAAGATGTACTTTCAAAGTTAAGTAAAAACTAAGCGAAATATTGGCAAATGAATTAAAAGGTTTCCATAAATTGAAATAGTATTCGGATGTTTTATTGACCACATATGTATCACATTAATATAAAACTGCGGAACTTCCTTAGCATTCTCACAAACAATATAAAGTGATTCAAACAATATTTAAGTTATGTGGAATTTACCCATTTGCTTTTCTTATAACTGGAAGTGGATGGTGAAGAACAGGTATGAAAACTCTGAGCACAAAAAACGCAAGACCGATAGTTTGCACTGGATACCAAAATGTAGATACTGCATTGTTGAACAAAACGGTATCTTTTCACTATAACAGTTCACGGTTAGCGCTTGCAGCAGTTAAGAACTTTATTTGTATTATCTCTTTTCCAAATGTACAGTGACTCTACGAAATCCTCTTCTGTTATACGGAGGAGCATCTCAAGAAAAATCAACTTCTGTTCGTCATGTCCGCCGTCAGGGATCCTCATCCAACAACCTCTCCACACACTCCCTGGCAGCGGAATAAGTGTCTTTATCCGCTCGTAACACAACCTCTGGTAGCCAAAGAGTAAAGTATCACTCGTATGTTGTATTCAATGGCTCCGATAACTGCAAAGATTCCAAACAAAACTTCCATTTCTCATAAAACAAAAGCGTTTCATAGTCACTTACGTTCTATTTTTATTCGTTATCATTTCCGTACCTGTTTCCTCGACAAATATCTCTCCGTGTGGGAAAAAGAAAGTAATCACTCGGTGCCATGTCCGAGCTGTGGGGACCGATGACCGTAGCAGTCTGGTCCCTTTAATCCCACTAACCAACCAACCCAGCCGTGAGCTGGACGCTCCAAAATTTTCCGCTTATGCTGCTGTGAACAGTTCAGTAACCGGGTTGTTCTAATCAGAATCGACAACAGACCAACACCGACAACGATAGTTCAGGTATACATGCCGACGTCGCAAGCTGAAGATGAACAGATAGAGAAAGTGTATGAGGATATTGAAGGGTAATGCAGTATGTAAAGGGGGACGAAAATCTAATTGTCATGGGCGACTGGAATGCAGTTGTAGGGGAAGGAGTAGAAGAAAAGGTTACAGGAGAATAGGGGCTTGGGACAAGGAATGAAAGAGGAGAAAGACTAATTGAGTTCTGTAACAAGTTTCAGCTAGTAATAGCGAATACCCTGTTCAAGAATCACAAGAGAAGGAGGTATACTTGGAAAAGGCCGGGAGATACGGGAAGATTTCAATTAGATTACATTATGGTCAGACAGAGATTCCGAAATCAGATACTGGACTGTAAGGCGTACCCAGGAGCAGATATAGACAGATCACAATATAGTAGTGATGAAGAGTAGGCTCAAGTTCAAGACATTAGTCAGGAAGAATCAATACGCAAAGAAGTGGGATACGGAAGTACTAAGGAATGACGAGATACGTTTGAAGTTCTCTATCGCTATAGATACAGCAATAAGGAATAGCGGAGTAGGCAGTACAGTTGAAGAGGAATGGACATCTCTAAAAAGGGCCATCACAGAAGTTTGGAAGGAAAACATAGGTACAAAGAAGGTAGCTGCGAAGAAACCATGGGTAACAGAAGAAATACTTCAGTTGATTGATGAAAGGAGGAACTACAAACATGTTCCGGGAAAATCAGGAATACAGAAATACAAGGAGCTGAGGAATGAAATAAATAGGAAGTGCAGGGAAGCTAAGACGAAATGGCTGCAGGAAAAATGTGAAGACATCGATAAAGATATGATTGTCGGAATGACAGACTCAGCATACAGGAAAATCAAAACAACCTTTGGTGACATTAAAAGCAACGGTGGTAACATTAAGAGTGCAACGGGAATTCCACTGTTAAATGCAGAGGAGAGAGCAGATAGGTGGAAAGAATACATTGAAAGCCTCTACGAGGGTGAAGATTTGTCTGATGTGATAGAAGAAGAAACAGGAGTCGATTTAGAAGAGATGGGGGTTCCAGTATTAGAATCGGAATTTAAATCAGCTTTGGAGGACTTACGGTCAAATAAGGCAGAAGGGATAGATAACATTCCATCAGAATTTCTAAAATCATTGGGGGAAGTGGCAACAAAACGACTATTCACGTTGGTTCAAAAATGGTTCAAATGGCTCTGAGCACTATGGGACTCAACTGCTGAGGTCATTAGTCCCCTAGAACTTAGAACTAGTTAAACCTAACTAACCTAAGGACATCACAAACATCCATGCCCGAGGCAGGATTCGAACCTGCGACCGTAGCGGTCTTGCGGTTCCAGACTGCAGCGCCTTTAACCGCACGGCCACTTCGGCCGGCTATTCACGTTGGTGTGTAGAGTATATGAGTCTGGCGATATACCATCTGAATTTCGGAAAAGCATCATCCACACAATTCGGAAGACGGCAAGAGCTGACAAGTGCGAGAATTATCGCTCAATCAGCTTAACAGCTCATGCATCGAAGCTGCTTACAAGAATAATATACAGAAGAATGGAAAAGAAAATTGAGAATGCGCTAGGTGACGATCAGTTTGGCTTTAGGAAAAGCAAAGGGACGAGAGAGGCAATTCTGACGTTACGGCTAATAATGGGAGCAAGGCTAAAGAAAAATCAAGACACTTTCACAGGATTTGTCGACTTGGAAAAAGCGTTCGACAATATAAAATGGTGCAAGCTGTTCGAGATTCTGAAAAAAGTAGGGGTAAGCTATAGGGAGAGACGTGTCATTTACAATATGTGCAACAGCCAAGAGGGAATAATAAGAGTGGGCGATCAAGAACGAAGTGCTCGTATTAAGAAGGGTGTAAGACAAGGCTGTAGCCTTTCGCCCCTACTCTTCAATCTGTACATCAAAGAAGCAATGATGGAAATAAAAGAAAGGTTCAGGAGTGGAATTAAAATAAAAGGTGAAAGGACATCAATGATACGATTCGCTGATGACATTGCTATCCTGAGTGAAAGTGAAGAAGAATTAAATGATCTGCTGAACGGAATGAACAGTCTAATGAGTACACAGTATGGTTTGAGAGTAAATCGGAGAAAGACGAAGGTAATGAGAAGTAGTAGAAATGAGAACAGCGAGGAACTTAACAGCAGGATTGATGGTCACGAAGTCAATGAAGTTAAGGAATGCTGGCGTAACACTTTCAATTGCTCAGAATTTATTTCACGCTTTTTTTTACTTGTAAATAATGGGATTTCACTGGGTGGGACTTTATCTCTAAACATTTATGTGAAACCTAGGTATTGTCACCAGTGAAAATGTGTTCAAAAAACTTCTCGACATCCTCGTCTTGATGACTGAGAAAAATCAGAGCCTCTCCATTTTCTTGTCGTCTGATATAAGTCGACTAATACACCCTCTACACACTTTCCTATAGCCCTAATCACCACTAGCGATTTGATAATGAATTTATCACGAAATTTCAGGAAACCATGAGCTCAATCCACCTATAGTGAAAAGTGTGTCGGTTTTTTCCCGCAATTCTTGATTTAATTTCAAAAGTTAGTGAACCGCCAATTCATTGTTTTTCAGTTCATTTGTTATCAGTCTAGGAACCTACCAGGCACACAATTTTCTGCAGCCCTAAGTATCATCCACACTTAAAGAACTGATTGTGAAATTCAGGAAACACAAACCATCTATTCTGTTGAATTTACTCCTCAGTCTGTGGCGGCGCGGTTTCATTCGTCCATTTACCTGCACCTACCTATGAACTCGTTGCAGCAGATCGTCGGGAGGAAAGCCGAGCAGAAACCTAACGTACTGCAACTCGCACCCGGCTGGATACAACGTAACTTTTTCGAGAATCGGGGAAAGGTCTTAATTTTGAAAGAAAGGATGAAATACTGGCAAAACTTCTGTATATTCTGAACCTTGATAATGCACACGTTCAGTGCCAAGCCGAAGCTAATCTTAACACAGTCATGCGCAAAACCTTTCATTTATGTTAGCGAGTTTATGGTAACGTTTATCCCGGAATGTGAACAGCTACTAAGCTTCTTAAATAAAAATGCTCGCCATACTATTAATTTTATCGGTGTCTAATGCACCAAAGTTTTTGGTCACCGATCGGCTCCAGTGCCACGCGTAACTACTGTCTTTTCTCAATCATAAAATTACTTAAAAAATCAGTACTCTTTAAAAACTACTCCAGAATAAATGTGCCATCACTTTAAAACACTAAAACAGGCAAAATATTACTTCCTTCGGAGCTCGCACTACACACCACTGTACCATTTCAAGGCTGGGCTCCGACTATTTTAGACTGCTGTAAGCATTATATATCTCCAAGAGAAAAGACGCGCGAAAAATACTCCTTTCTGATTGGTCAGTTTTCTTCAAGGCCAATAGAAAAACCTTATTCTCCCGCGTTAGTCCGCGATTTTCGTGATTAAAAAATCAACAAAAAATGGTTCAAATGGCTCTGAGCACTATGGGACTTAACATCTGAGGTCATCAGTCCCCTAGAACTTAGAACTACTTAAACCTAACTAACCTAAGGACATCACACACATCCATGCCCCAGGCAGGATTCGAACCTGCGACCGTAGCGGTCACGCGGTTCCAGACTGAAGCGCCTAGAACGGCACGGCCACACCGGCCGGCAAACAATCAACAAATAACACACTTTCGAACTGTACATTTTCCTGAAATCAATATTTAACATTCTGATATTTTGTTTATACAAGGCGTGTTTTTAAGTAAGTACCGTTTTGAAATTAAAAAAGACGTGCTAAGATATCTCAGTAATGTTATTTTTACATGAATGCCTGTACCTCTGTCTACTTTTCTACATAATTTCCGTCAATATTGAGGCACTTGTCGTAACGTGTGCCAGTTTTTGAATACCCTCCTCATAGAAGTCTGCCGCCTGACTTGTTAACCGCTACATCACCACTGTTTTGACTTCGTCATTGTCTTGAAGACGCTGACCGCCCACGTGTTTCTTCAAGTGCAGGAGCAGATGGTAGTCACTGGGCGCAAGATCGGAGCTGTACGGAGGATGATCTAGAGTTTTCCATCAAAAAGACGTGATGAGATCTTTGGTCTGATTCGCTACATGCGGACGGGCATTGTCTTGTAGCAAAACGATGCCCTTGCTCAACTTCCATGGACTGTTGCTTTGATTCTGGTGTGATGTAGGCCTCCCATGTTTCATCGCCCGTAACAATTTGGCTTAAGAAATCATCACCGTCGTTGTGGTACAGCTCAAGGAAAGTCAATGCACTGTCTAAACGTCTGCTTTTGTGCACATCCGTCAACATTTTCGGTACCCAACGTGCGCAGAATTTTCGGTAATTCAAGCGCTCGCCCACTAAGAAACCTTATAACAGCCCGTACTTCACAGTCGGCGGGACTCACGATTATCAAAGGCATCTTAAACACTCAGTACACAACGTAAACAAGGAAGAATCAGATTGTAATGGCGTCAGTGCGTAGATTAAGTTACAGGCTGTCATGTAAAAATAAAATTACTGAGATAGCTTAGCACGTCTTTTTTAAATTTCAAAACGGTACTTACTTAAAAAAAACACGCCTCGTGCTTTACGTTATTAACTATTTTCAGTTGCATTCGAATTAGCTTTTCTTTTACCATAAACTTACTTAACATACGAAACAAAATTCCCCGTCGCCTGTATTCACACTTTCTTAAAAATTTCTCAGACTAGTTCGTACAGCGTTCATCAGTAGAACAATGATCTACATATTTACTTTAGACCACATTCACGCACCATTCACACTACGAAAATCTTATACAAAACTGCACAAAGATAAATAAACAAAAAAGCCTTCAAGAAATAAATATAACAATTCACGAAAACATTATCTTGACCTGTTTCTTGAATGTCTCTGTGCAATGCTGGACTCTGTTGGTCAAAATTCTTAACTACATTATAGTTCTTCCTGTTGAGTCCTGTGCGCTACCGTGCTCTGGCAGATGAAAATTAAAACCGCTTCAGACCATCTGTCACTGTGCACGCATAAGTCATTCTCCCGATACACTGGCTCTAGACAGGAGCGATATAAGCGCGCCACGCTTGAATTCGTCGGTCACTACTGAAGAACAGCCTGATCGGACGTCGTCATGAACATTACTTTGTCCGCCTGTAAGAGGCGATCTGAAGGCTCATTCATCACGTTTTCATAAAAGCCGTATTATTTGTCTGTATATATTGCTAAAGCGGAGTTTAATTTTGCATTCAGAAACGGTATTACACTACGAACCTCATACTTGGCGGTTCCATTAATTTTTTGGTAAGTCGCACAAGTGAACAGTAAACGAGCGTTCCAGCTCGTTGTCGATTTCGTACTGGTACCAACAATTAGTAAGGTCTGAGATATTGCAGCGGTGGAGGGGGGAGGGGGATGTGAGTGGCTTATCAGATTAAAACTTTCTTTACTTTTAGAATGCGGCTTTTACCACACAGTGGTGCACGAAAACCTGGGCCCGAGTACAGATTGCTCGCCTGTTACGCTGGAATAGTAACCCACCCCAAGGGGTTACAACAAACAGATAAACATGTAATAATTAGATAATAAATAAATAACAAATAAGCTAATGCCAAGGTCTATATTTACTGAAATGTTCACTTGTTGCAACCATTTCCGTGTCGATTTCGTTGGACTCGGAACCATTCGTGCTCAAATAACGGCGATCACAGCAGGCGTATCAACGCTGGAGGCTCGATTCTTTTTTGCGTTTGCGACGGACCCTATTGTTCGCCACTTTGTCTCCAAATCCTGTATCCTACTCTTTGCCGTTACGGTAACGCAAGGAAACTTCTTTACAAAAATGCCCCCCATCCGCCTCCCAAGCCCGGGTTCCTTAAATGAACTGGCAGACATGTACGCCTCAACCACTGCGGCTGTCTCCATCTGGATACATTTCACTGAAATATTTACTACACACGTCTTAACCAAGTGGCAACGATTTTCGTGCTGACAAAACGTAGTCACGACAGCTTCAGAACAGTAGATTACAAATGGCGGGCGACAATGAGCAGTCTAGTATTCGAGGTTGGTTTTCCGTGCGCCAGCCTGTACAGTTGTGCGAAAGATGTGCGGAAACGGTGACCAATTGGCTGTATCACTTAGTTTTGATGATACAGCAAGCGACAGGTATCGATTGTAGCAGTAGATAATTGCGAGGACCGCACTAATTCTCCGGTAGGGGCGTTGAAATGGCCTCCGCTCGACAAGCGACGCTGCGGTGGTGCGGAGCTGTAGATCTGATGACAATGGCGCGCCACGGACAGGTGGATCCAGGGCGGAGGATTAAACGGAACATTGGCGGCAGGCCTCATTAGCAAGGGCTGGATATAGGCAGCGCCGGGATTAGCCGCTTTTGCCTGCACAGACAATCAGAAATGCAGACGGGCATCACAAGAGAATGTGGGGTGGTGCTGCCTTGCTTGCAGGAAATCAGCAGCATTATCAACTACTAATGTAGTTTTGACTTGGGGCTGTCACAGATGAACCATATGAGGCGAACAGTCCAATTTGCATTTTCAGTTAACATGACAGGATCTTCGAACAGGCAGACTTTTCAGTCTCTCACTACATTTTAATCACTGACTGGAAAAAACCGCAGCACTCAGAAGGAATTGTGAACATAAACGATAGTTGTTAGGCTTGTCTCTACAGCTGAAAGATGATGTGTATTCAGACGCCGCGCCAGTCGCATAATAGTGGCGGTGGTAGCGTCACTATGAGGATGCAAATCAAATTTGCGTTAAATACACGGTGTAACGGTCGTGAACGTCAGTTACCTTTGAGATTAGTAGTAGTAGTAGCTTTATTCATCTGTAGAATTCTTGTTTACAAGGATACAGGACATGTCGAAGTATTTAAAAGTGTAGACCAGTTTAAAATAAACTAATTCTTATACACATATATTTACAGACTTCTAGTTAGACACAATCATTAGATTTATTCCTGATATGCAATACTTTATTTACAAGTAACTTATTAAATAATGTAATGCCACACCGTTCACTCATATCTCACAATCAGTCATTGCACACACTATATACACGTTGCTTCATAACGCTTCACCCACTACACACACAAACACACACTGGTGACCTCTGGGCCATTTTCTGTACCGCAACTTCCCATTTGCTGTCCTGAAAATCTTAGTCTGCATCCCTCTGTAATGAGTGAGATGTTGAGCTCAGAAAGAGGAAGAGGTGTTAGTATTATGCTATGCATAGCTTGGGGGTAAGTATTTCTAGAAAGGAAAAAAGAAGGAAAAAAAAATAAAGTGAACATGTTAGATAGAAGATTGCATGTTTTATTATCATTATTATTGTTATTTATTTGTATAACTCTTTTTATCAAACCCCTACTCTGTTTTATCTAAGTAATGCTTCAATGTATAAAATGTATTGCGTAAGAGGTACTTTTTAGCTGCGTTTTTAAACAATTGTATTTTTACAATTTCTTTAATCTCTTTTAGTAATTTATTGTACAGTTTCATTCCTTGGTATAAAATGCTGTTTTGAGTTTTATGTTTATTTTTTTCTTGCATGGTAATGGACAGAGGTGATGTGCAGTAATTTTTGATGTGTATAACTGACTGGTAAATGTATTCATATGGAGCAGTTAAAATCCCCAGTGTTTTGAACAGATCTTTACAATGAGGTCGACTACTATTTTTGTTTATTATTCTTATAGCTCTTTTCTGGAGTGTGAAAATTGTGTTCATATTTTGTGCCTTTGTTCTCCAAAAAAGAATGTCATAGCTAAGAACTGAGTGTACATATGAATAATATATAACTAAAAGAAACTGCATGTTAGACACAAATGATAGGATTCTTAGTGCATAACATGCTGATGACATTCTGTTTGCAAGTACCCTTGTGTGTTCACACGACGTCAACTGAGAATCAATATTCATTCCTAGAAATTTTGCATTTGTTACACAGTCTATAGAGGTGCCATCTACGTTTAATTTAACATTGTCATTTTTCCTCTTCAAACTGAAATTCATGGCATTAGTTTCCTTTACGTTCTATGTCACTTTATTGCTTATTGACCAATTATAAACTTCCTTAAGAGTTTCTTTACTTTCTCTTGTCCTCTCAGCGACCATAATATTGCTGTAATCAGCAACGAGAATTTTTTCACCATGAGTAACACTAGTGGCAAAGTCATGGATGTGAATATGCAATAGTATTGGTCCTAATATGCTACCTTGCAGAACCCCTATATTAATGTATTTTGGTTCTGATAAGTGTTTTACTAAATGTTTGGATCTATTTGAATGACGTGTTATCTCTACTCTTTGTAACCTATCTGCTAGGTGTGATCGAAACCAGTCATTATCTGGCCCTCTTCTTTCTAATGTTTCTGATTTATTTAATAAAATCTCGTGGTCGATCGTATCAAACGCCTTAGAAAATCCAAAAATATGCATATGACACACTCATCTCTATCCAGAGCATGAAGCACAACTTTTGCGAATTCTACTACTGCTGACTCCGTATTTTTGCATCTTCGGAAACCAAACTGTGATTCACTTAAAAGATCGTATTTATTCAGGTAATTCATTAATCTTTCACAATTGTTTCTATCATTTTTGAGAATGCTGACAGCAGGGAAATCGGTCGGTAATTTTCTATGTCTTCTGCATTACCTTTCTTAAGCAAAGGTACAACTCTTGCCTGTTTTAACTGCTCTGGAAATGTCCCTGAAGTGAATGAATCATTTATTATATTTGTTAAGGGGCCTTGTATAATCCCTATGCATTGTTTCAGTAAATGCATTGATATTTCATCAAAACCTAGTGACTTTTTATTTTTTAGTTTTTGAACGGTTTTATTGACTTCATTCTCTGTGGTTGGAAGTACCATCATTGTATTTAGTGCAACATTATTTACAGGTGTTATATTTGTTTTGGGGAATTTTTGCTGTAACTTGTCTGAAATACTTGAAAAATGCAGGTTTACATAGTTTGCTAAGTGTTATGGATCACGATGAGATTGTGAATGATCGAACTGTGTCAAATGGATATGATCTCGAGTGCAATAGCAATTCTAAATACGACCACTTTCGCCATTACTTTGCTTTATTTCAACCAAATCGCAGCAGTGTGGCCTACATCATTTATGGGTCGTTAATTTAGTTCCCGATATTATTATTACTGTTATTATATGTTACGTCAACTTTGTATTTCACAAACTTGCTATCAGCCAGACAATTTAACCAAAGGGTCACAAGTGTCTAATTTAGAGCGTGTAATGCGACACGTGCAGTTCAACCCCTAGACGAGTTCGAGCAAAGACATTGAAGAGGAACCACATGTGAATCCGAACATTTTTGGGATGTTAGCTCGCAATTGCGGGCTCACCTGGGGTAGGACCTTTGAAAGTGTTAGTTGAGGGATAAGAATCTTTCGAAGTGTAGGAACATGATTGGATTTGGGAAAGTGTTCGTTGCGGAATATGAACTCTATAAAGTTTAGAATTGGATTTGAATCCTGCAAAGTGTTTCCAAAAGTATTATCTGAACTTCGATAGGCATGACCTCTTGCAAAAGTTAAATGTGAGGTCGGTTAAGGACTGAATATTACGTTTCTTTAATAGTTGTGAAATTACAGTTGTAATTCTCACAGTTAACTACATTCTGTGATCTGGGTTCCAAGTCTGTGGCAGTCTAGGCAATTTGCATGGGGGCTCTGAGCTACGAATTTTGCAACAGTTGTGTGCACCGAGTCTTAGAAGTGGTTAGGAGTGATAAAAAAGTAATGCAGAAGAAGAGGCGACATCGGAAGCATGTGGCTCCAGCCAGAAGCGGCATCTTCAACGGCGATTCATCGCGCCGCGGCGATTGCAGTACCACAGCAGAGGCTACGAGATCTTCAGCGTCTGCTTCAACTGCAACATCGGCAGCAATACCATGGCAGAAGGACCCAGTACGACAAAGCTGAGTATCTGTGCTGATAGCAAGATTATGCATGATACTGTAGTTCAATCGCCAGTAATAGAAGTCGCTAATACTAAGCAGTCGGCCAGTTTGTGTGGTTCCGAAAATACTAGCGAGCCGCTTAGACCGAAGTCGGAGCGGGAGAGCATGATCGGCGGTAAATTTAGTAGGTCAAATAGTCGGAAATCAGGCACGAGAGATGAATTGAGGGGAGGCATGATTCCGCAATTAATTCGAATGATAAGAAGATTGGGATCCAAAACTGACTGTGTTAAAACCGATATGGTTGACAGAGGCTATTAGCAACTCATCCGTTCGAATTGATAAAGGGAAGAAAGAAGTAGATAATATAAAGGAACAAATAGAATCTGAAATTAAAACTGAAAACAGTGGAGCTAAAAAGCAAATCAATGAAATAAAAAGCGAATTGAATTCTTTAGCTGCACATAAAACCTCTACAGTGATCAGTGTTCCGTGGATGAACTCGGGTTCAGCCAAATGTTTTGGAGACGACAGGAAATATCACCCAGTAAATTTTCTAGCTGCATGCGGGGATGGTTTTATAAGGGGAATGTCCGACGAGGTCAGGATAAAATTCGTGAATAGACATTTGGAAGGGGAGCTGCAATCGTGAACAAATATACGCAGTGATACGTTCACTACCTACGAAATATTTGAAAGCAGTTACACGAACAAGTTGTGCCGGGAAGCGAAGAAAACGTGGCTCCAAAATAAGTTTCTGAATGGGTCAAAATTTAAATATGGGAGAGGGTCGCTACGAGAATTTAGTAAACGTGAACTTAAGAGATTAAGGCATGTAAAACACCCATTGGAAGAGCTTATTGAAAATACGACGTTGAAAAGGCGGTTACCAGAAAATCTGCAGTGGGATCTAGTGCACAGTCCTAGGAACTCAATATACCAATTTTTGGACTTTGTGGAATATATATTACGGCCGTTGAAATTTAAACCGCAAAGAAAGCAGACAAATAGTTTTCAGAATGGAGATCATAACTACAGTCGGAGTAATTACTACGAAAGCCATCCGGGAAGTTATCAACGGAACACAAACAGCAGTTTTGATAAGGGAAACGGTAACAGGAACACATCCAATGATAAATTTCAAAGGGGTAATGGGAACGGATACATTCGTGATGGGGACCGTCACCAAGAC
Organism: Schistocerca americana; assembly: GCF_021461395.2. Classification (NCBI taxonomy): domain Eukaryota; kingdom Metazoa; phylum Arthropoda; class Insecta; order Orthoptera; family Acrididae; genus Schistocerca; species Schistocerca americana. The sequence continues at coordinate 222,293,918 of NC_060120.1, read as the reverse complement.
GTAGATTTGAGGGACCGGCATCTGGTGAAATGAACCAACATTATGAGAGATCGGGGAACTTAAGTTTGGCCTTATTACAGGTCTGGAGATGCCGAAATATACAGGCGATGAATAGGATGCGAGTAAATGGGCATGTGATAGATGTTAATAAATCGGCAGAAAGGCGCCAGAATATTGAAATGAAATTAATAAGAGATGAGAATCAAATAGGTAAATTTTCAAATCAGGCATTACGTAAAAGGCGTAATCCTAAGATAACGAAAGATAACAACTAAGGCGGTGAAGACGATTTAGGATTAAATGATTTTCTTTATGAATGTGAGGCGAAAGTGTGTGCGAATGTTAATTCATTGATAAATTCTACGAGCCAAAAGCAGATTGAGTAGGAGTTGAATTTGGTGGAGTTAGTTGGTGTAGAAAATTCTAAAGAGGTACTAACCAGCGGTGACGATTATAGTGATGAAGGTGATGATGTTTCAGGTGGTACTGCGACGGTGAAAGTTGTTGAGGAGGTTAATAAGGGCTGCGTAACATTAGTCTCGTTATCTGTTAATGAGTCTGTGTGTGTATTGGCGGATATTGATGAATTATTTATGAAGGAAGGTAGTAATGATGTTCTTTGTCCTACAGTTACGAAAGTTGAAGCTGTCGGTATTGATACTTCAGAGGTAGAAATCTGTGTGCATCCTTTCTACTAATGGAGGTGAACCCAAAATTCTGGATGGATCTATGGATCCTGAATGTTTGTTTGATAACGAATGTGGATCTGAAGTTGGTGTGCAATCTGATATTAATGTGGCGCAGAAGCGTGTAGGAGAGGTAAAGGTGTTATGCTCAGGTTTAAATCCAATTTCATGGTAGTGTTGATTCTGAAATTGCACGACGCTGTAGCTACAATTTATGTGATGTAACGGCAGAGGTTAGTGAAACTAAGAACGGTTCTTGCATTGATGATTCGTCGACGGAGGTAAATGAGGTTTTATGTAGCGAGTTGTATCATGTATCAGTGGCTGTTTTGGAAGTGCTGTTTGTGAAGGTATTGGTAATGACGTGGAAGTAAAAAGTAATGCTTTATTTCATGATAATGATGTTGTAGCTACTAGTGTCGATAATTTTAAGGGAGAATACAGTGAGTTTGCTTCTAAAATAGAAAGTGGTATTTGGACAGAATGGTATCTTAAGGAGGAATGTGATTGACAGTGGTATGGTAGACCATTAAGATCGTTACTGCCTCATTTGTGGACTCGAGAGAAGTCTAAGATAGCGAGAGGTCCAGGAGAGATATTTAAAAAGTCTGTGCAAAAATAAAAACTACTTACGTGTTTAGGGTAAACGTTTTTTATTTTTCGACATGGTCTCCTTTTAGACTTACACACTTCTCCAATGCTGTTCTAATTTTCTGATCCCTTCCGAATAATAGGAACTGTCCAAGTCTGCAAAATAGCTATTAGTTGCTGCGATCACCTCCTTGTTTGAATAAAATCTTTGTCCCGCCAGCCATTTCTTCAAATTGGGGAACCAATAGTAGTCCGAGGGAGCCAAGTCTGGAGAATAGGGGGGGGGGGGGGGAGGTTTTGAAACGAGTTGGAATCCTATTTCCAATAATTTTGCGACCACAACTGCTGAGGTGTGTGCTAGTGCATTGTCGTGATGGAAGAGGACATTTTTGAGGTCCAATCGTCGGCGTTTTTCTTGCAGCTCGGTTTTCAAACCGTCCAATAACGATGAATAATATGCACCTGTAATAGTTTTACCCTCTTCTAGATAGTCGATGAGGATTATCCCTTGCGAATCCCAAAAGACAAGTCACCATAACCTTTCCGGCCTTTTTTGGTGCAGATTCTCCCTTGGTAGCCAATTGTATAGATTGCTGTTTGGTCTCTGTAGTATAGTAATGTATTCATGTATCATCCACAGTGACGAAACGACGCTTAAAATCCTGCGGGTTCTTCCTGAACAGCTGCAAACCATCCTAGCAACACTTCATATGATTCCGTTTTTGCTCAAGCGTGAGCAATCGTGGAACCCATCTTGCGGATAGCTTTCTCATGTCCAAATTTTTATGCAAAATATTATGTACACGTTTATTGGAGATGCCCACAGCACTAGCAGTCTCACGCACCTTAACTCTTGTGTCATTCATCACCATATCATGGATTTTAGCAATGATTTCTGGAGCCGTAACCTCAACAGGGAGTCCAGTACGTTCAGCATCACTTGTGCCCATATGGTCACTTCGAAAATTTTGAAACCACTTATAAACAGTTTTAATCGAAAGTCCAGAGTCACCGTAATGTTTATCAAGCTTCTCTGTAGTCTCCTGAGGCGTTTTGCCGTTCATAAAGTAATGTTTAATCACCACACGAAATTCTTTTTCGTCCATTTTTGGCAATCACTTGACTTTGTTGATTCACACGAATGCCAAACACAAAAAAATATGGCTGCAACTTGGTGTACGTTCTTTCCAAAGAGGCGCTGGTGGTGCCATCTCTCGGACTTTGCAGGGACGCCTCTCGTAGAAGGGACAAAAATGAAACTGGGGCGAAAGAAGCATTTAACGAATTATTTTGGGGAGAGTACGAAACTGAGGGGTGGATCGAACAGGATATGTGCACTCTAGAGATGGAAGAGACATAGAGAGTTATTTATTGAGGTAACAGTGCCTAGAGCGAAAAGAAATGATTAATATACAGCCTATCATTGAAATTAAAGTAAATGACGAGAAAGTTGACATGCTGCTCGGTCCCGGAAGTAATGTGTCAGTAGTGTCGGAAGGCTTTGTACATGTCATTGTTGTGGTTTGATGCAGCTCTCCATGCTACTCTATCCTGTGCAAGGTTCTTCATCTCCCAGTACTTACTGCAATCTACATCCTTCTGAATCTGCTTAGTGTTTTCATCTCTTGGCTCCCTCTACGATTTTTACCCTCCACGCTGCCCTCCAATGCTAAATTTGTGATCCCTTGATGCCTCAGAACATGTCCTACCAACCGGTCCCTTCTTCTTGTCAAGTTGTGCCACAAACTCATCTTCTCCCCAATTCTATACAATACCTCCTCGTTAGTTATGTGATCCACCCCTCTAATCTTCAGCAGTCTTCTGTAGCACCACAATTCGAAAGCTTCTATTCTCTTCTTGTCCAAACTATGTATCGTCCATGTTTCACTTCCATACATGGCTACATTCCGTACAAACACTTCCAGAAACGACTTCCTGACACTTAAATCTATACTCGATGCTAACAAATTTCTCTTCTTCAGAAACGCTTTCCTTGCCATTGCCAGTCTACATTTTATATCCTCTCTACTTCGACCATCATCATTTATTTTGCTCCCCAAATAGCAAAACTCCTTTACTACTTTAAGTGTCTCATTTCCTAATCTAATTCCCTCAGCACCACCCGACTTAATTCGACTACATTCCATTATCCTCGTTTTTCTTTTGTTGATGTTCATGTTATACCCTCCTTTCAAGACACTGTCCATTCGGTTGTACATGGGTTAATGAATAAGAAATTAGTATTAGTACCTGTAAATAGTGTAAAACATAGAACGGCAGTTGGTGGTTTAAGTAAGCCGATAAGGCAAGAAGTGCTCTTGGAATACAAGTGCGAGGAGAATCATTTTAGTATAGGATGCTTTGCAGTGAGTGCACTTGTAAACGATGTGGTGCTGGGAAAAGATTTCTTACTTAAATATAAAACTTGCATCTCCACGTGGGAAGGTGCTTGGAATTTTAAATTGAGGATGAAAAAAGGAAAGTAAAATTTAAGAATCTTTTGATGGGGGACAATCAGATTGTGCACACCATAATTACACATGGTTGGGATGAAGAGAAGAATATGTGTGACAAGTTTGGAGGGGTAATTTGTAATGTTTTATCTCAGGATTTATTGTAGCTTGTTTGTTGTTTTGTCGCATAATGATTTTTTTGTCACAAGGTCTATGCAATTATAAAGAGATAGTTTAGACGCACATTTGGGTGCCAGGAGGTCAGAGAACGATGCCAAGTCAAAAATCAGTGCAAGGTATGCACATAAACTAGGTTTTTAAGGTATATAAGGGGTTTATTAATGTGTATGTATGTGTTAGACTTAAGTTTTTGGATGGTTTTAAGTTATTTGTAATTTTCGTATTATAAGTTATGATCACGCTAGTTTCGATGCAAGGAGGTCAGAGAAATTTGGAAAATGAAAATTAATAATGCTTACCTAAAAAGACAGATGTATGTTTACTTACTTATCTGAGAATATTTTGGGGGAATAATATATTGTTGTATGGAGTATGGATCAGCTTCATTGGACGGAATTAAAATAGGGGTGAGATTTGTTCATATTTGTTGTTAGTTTTGAGTCTAATGGCGGTTATTTAAATTAAAAGATAATATTAATTTGCAGATGAAATCACTTGGGAATCTGTCACGAGATGCATGTCTCTAGTGGGGTCTTGAATGGCGTGTCAGAATCATACAAGAATTTACGAACATCATGCAATCGCTGTAAATCAGTTGTTTACTGTGTAGCTTAGATATGTTTGCATCGATTCCACCGGGGGAAGTGTTCACTGCAGATCGTGGGTGGTTTCGGGAAGTGTTTGTTTCTGGTATCTACACCCGATTCTAATTTCAACAGATTTGTTCCCGAAAAAAGTTGGCGGTGGAATACAGAGCCATACAGAATTTCGGCGGGGTACTCGGCTCCGATCCTGTGGAGCGCCGCTGGAGACTTCGTAGTGACGAAAAGGTTCTGTGAAAATGAGCGCTGTGGCGCTGACATTTCTGCGGCACTTCAACAGACAATCGATTCTGATAAATATATAGTTTTATTTGGCATTTAATTAATATGCCGCAATTCATAATTTATGTCAGATATAAGTTTCTTTAAATTTAAAGCGTGCTGCATCAAAGCCAGTTCATATAACTGCACTATTGATCTGGCGCTTAGGATTTTTGTGTTATTTTCTTATGAATTTGTGTCTTGTAAATTTGGGTGCTACTTCATAACATACATGGCACGCCAACATGTTATGAAGTGGAGGTGTGTGAGTTAACTAGCACTGCGCTCTCATGTAAATATATGGCCGAAGGAGGCAGCCTACAGGAATTGTGAAACGAACCCTGTCGTCCAGGACCGCGTGCCACAAAGGGCGCAGATTCACCAGGAGATGGGGAAATTCACAGGCGTCTATTATTTATTGAGGCCTAAGCGCTGTACTGTGCGAGTGGGAGCGACGAGAACCTACGTCACAGGGAAACCCAGTAGAAGGAGACGTAGCAGTGTTAAATATGGCGGACCTAATATCGGTCATAAAGGGAAACATTTATGAAAACTATTTAATTCTGTAGTAATGCAGAGAATCAAGCCACAGTAATTTTAATTTGCCACCCTCCATAAATTTTCATGGTGATCCCAATAAAACTTGAATATTGGTCATATCTACAATACTTTAGGATTTACTGTTAAAGTGAAATTCACAACTTTTGTAACTAAGACCTGAATGCTACAATCTGAACACTTTAGTCGATCTTAAAGATCGACATTTCATGTAGAAAGGTATCATTAAAATGACAAATGTTGCAAATATCAACTCTGTAACTATATTTGTTTAAAAGATATAGTAAATTTAAATTATCAGTGTTGTAAGTTAAACATCATATCATCATTTCCTCCACACAAAACGCATTGAACGATAACAGCATGACACCTTATGGAATCATTAGGTAATAGAATATTTGCTGTCAGATTTAGTGCATAAATCTTACTTTTGTTCTTTATTTATCAGAAAACACATTGGTGCAAGGCTACTGGCCGTGACATTCAAAGTTAAGAAGGAAATTGTGTTGGTTTTTTGTAAAAGATTTTAACGTTTATTATGTAATGGATGTTATTGTTACTTCAGAACGTGAAAGTGGTCAAGCTTTGATTATTTAAATACGTTAAAATGTAAAATAATGTAGAATAAGCTTAGCCAATGAATAAGCTTAGCCAGTCAGATCGACGGCTTCAAGAAAGGGAACTGCAATAGTCAGTTGAGCGAGTACGTTCAGCGCACGGGGAAACGCGGCCGGGGCCGCGGAGAGGGAAAGTTCAGCTCGAGACACCAAAGGGTACATTTCGGATTAAGACGCGAAATCGGACAGTCGGTCTTTAGGCAACTAGGAAGTGAAACGACTTAGAAAATTTCGCGTTGTGTGGTATCACGAGACTTAGTCTCTGAGCGGTGAGCAGCCGCGCGCCTGGTGTGAAATCGTAACTTTTCGCATAGTTAACGAGGTGGAGTGTTGAACTTTTAATTCACGATGAGACTGTGAACGATCGAACTGTGTCAAATTGATATGCGCTCGAGTGTAATAGTAATTCTAAATACGACCACTTTCGTTATTAGTTTGCTTTCTGAATAAACATTATTTTAACCAAATCGCAACTGTATGGCCTACATCATTTATGGGTCGTTAATTTGGTTCCCGATATTATTATTATTGTCATTATATGTTAAATTATCTTTGTATTTCACAAACCTGCCATCAGCCAGACAATTTAACTAAAGGGTCACAAGTGTATAATTAGAGCGTGTGATGCGACGCGTGTAGTTGAAACCCTAGACGAGTTTGAGCCAAGACATTTCGACTAGGAGGAACCACATGTGAGCTGGAACATCTTTGGGATGTTAGCTCGCATCGTATACTCACTTTCGCGATGCTGAATCACATCTTCAGGTGTAATGTAGCTGTATTATGTCAAATTATTTATCCGATACAATCTACAAGGTTTCTATACCGCACTTATCCTAACGTCATCAAGACATTTTTTTTCTAAGTAGTTCTATCAGGAAATGAACACTGGTCAGTGATGACCCATAATTATCTGAGGCTCATAGATCTTTCAGCATGCATTGCATTTGATGATGCCGATACGTGCCTTATAGGACGTTGGGAAATCGTGTTAGTTTAATGTTCTCCAGATATATTTAACCTGAAGATGCGACTCATTATCACGAAACCGGTTATAACTTGATTCTACGATAAACGAGGATTAGCATCTACAAGTAGACTCTACAGTTTTTTTTTGGGAAGTACGAAAATTCCTTTAAAATTTTTTAAACCATGTATAATGATTTTAATCATGTTAATCTACACTAGTACCTTCTAAAACGGCCCCTATTACTCCTTAAGAACCTAATTAACTACGTCTCATTGTTTCCATAGTGTCTGCAGGAAGAGCAGAACTTTCTAAATTTTCGTCATATATAATGTCTTTCATACGACTGTTTAATAAATAGTCGGACCCGAACACACTGTGTTAATTCTGTTACTTCCTCAACTTTAGTAATATTTACATTACTGCGTTGTTCCAAAACAATGAACTGTATCAGTCCCTGTGTTCCATGTATGAAATCGGGCGGTTCTACGTGCTTCAGTCCGGAACCACGCGACTGCTACGGTCGCAGGTTCGAATCCTGCCTAGGGCATGGATGTGTGTGATGTCCTCAGGTTAGTTAGGTTTAAGTAGTTATAAGTTCTAGGGGACTGATGACCTCAGATGTTAAGTCCCATAGTGCTCAGAGACATTTGAACGTTTTTTGATTTCATTTTCGAAAGTTGTTGGTTGACAAAGCGGTTGAAAAGCCCAAGCGCGCTCTGTGCAGTAATGTGCTAACAGCAGTGTGTACGAAACACAACATATCAAAAGACAACAATGAAAGAAGTGACGCATTGTTTGCTGGAGAAGGCATCGAGTTTTTCAAACGCAAAGACGCTGCACTAAAAAGTTCGCACATACGTTCACGAGGCTACGTTTCACAGCCACCAGAAGCTGGTCTTGAACCTTCATACCGACGAGCGCTTCAGATCGCTGAAACCAAGGAGCCTCATAGAGCAGGAGAGAATCTCACCAGACCTCGCTTACTAGATGATGTGAAGCTAGTTCTAGGATAGTAACATAAAAAATAAGAAATATCGAACCACACTGTCAGAATTCAAATCGAGGCAATAAGATCAAGTCACTTCTTTGCAATCCAGTTAGACGAATCTACGACGAATTGCTTGTCTGTTTTCGATTCATAAAGCGAGAAAGAAGAGATCTTACCCTCAGAATCATTGTCCATTGCTGATCAGAGATGATTCAAATGGCTCTGAGCACTATGAGACTTAACATCTAAGGTCATCAGTCTCCTAGACTTAGAACTGCTTAAACCTAACTAACCTAAGAACATCACACACATCCATGCCCGAGGCAGGATTCGAACCTGCGACCGTACCAGCCGCGTTGTTCCGGACTGAGGCGCCTAGAACCGCTCGACCACCGCGACCGGTGCGGTGATCATTCAGGAACATCATTGAGGAAAATGAGTTACTCTGTAGACATACCAACCAACTGCGGTTCGTTGGCGTATGTACAGACAGACCATGTTCCCCGATGGACGTTCGCTCTGGATACTAGACACTGGGAAAAAAGTCGCTTCAAACGCACTTTGAGCCTCTGCGTTATTCATCGTTATGCTTTGGCAGTGAAAACACTTTCACTTGATTTTCTGAGTGTACTCACTCAGTCAGGTATTGGAGATCCAAAGTAGTGCACCAAACACAAGAGGAATCTAGGAGATGTGCAAAGAAGTTGGAGGGTAATTTGACTTGTTCCACACAGAAGTAGGATGGCTATCAAATGGCTAAGTGTGGCACAGAGTGCTTCATCTTCGACAACGAATTGCTTTGTTGGAAGGGCGAGAAAGGAACAGTAGAAAGACTTACTTGCCAGAATAACAGATGATAGGATGGCTACTAGAAAAGTGAGGTCAGATTGGTAGCGAATGGGAAACCTCAGTGGAAATCTGATGAAGCTTTACATGGATGTGAGCCTTGAGCAGCCGCTGGTGAAGTATCAGTGCAGCAGCAGTGCAGTATCGAGTGGCACATATAGCTTTCATATTTGTTTTGTAGTTTGAATTTAAATTTCTTTCCGGGTGTTTGTGCGCTTGCATATTTAATTACACAAAATTCTTGCGTATTCTCGTATTTGAGAGGAGTAATATTGTTTATTGTTAGCCGTAGAGTATAAATTCGCTAGTCGTTCGATATTAGCAGCAGGATGGATAGAGTGTGTGCGTGCTGTGTGCGGGCGCAGGAGGAACTGGCCGCGGTTCACGAGCAGCTGAGCGTGCTGTTGGCCACGGTCAGCCGCCTTCAGGCTGCTGCCTCGAAGTGCAGCGACGGCGGAGGGTTTGGCGCGTCGTTTGAGATACCCCAGGCGTCGCTTGCTGCGTCCGCTGACTCAGCCGCCTAGGCACCTTCTAGTGTACCCGACGCGTTGGGGCCGCCCTGACCTCAGGGTGAGTTGCGGACTGCCACACGTTCGCGTCGCTCGAGGCGGAGGGCCAATGTGGAGGCTGGCCGGCTGGCCTTGCCCGTTCATTCCTGTCCGTGGGCAGGTGGCCGCTCCTTCAGCAGGGCCCGAGCAGGCATACGGGGGCAAAGGCTTGCTGGTTATTGGGAGCTCCAACGTTAGGCGGGTGATGGAGCCCCTTAGGGAAATAGCGTACAGGGCTGGAATGAAATCCAACGTGAACTCGGTTAGTCTGCCGGGGGGCCCCATCAAAGATGTGGAGGCTATCGAGCGTACGGGGTGCAATCGTCTGCAAGTAGTTGCTCACGTCGGCACCAATGATGCCTGTCGCTTGGATTCTGAGGCGATCCTCAGTTCGTACAGGCGGCTGGCGGATTTGGTGAAGACCGCTGGCCTTGCACGCGGGGTGTAAGCAGAGCTCTCTATTTGCATCATCGTTCCCAGGGTGGCTCGGGGTCCTTTGGTTTGGAGCCGAGTGGAGAGTCTCAACGTGAGGCTTCGTCGACTCTGTGACGGTCTTTGCTGCAGATTTCTAGACTTGCGCAATTGGGTGGGGAATTGTAGGACGCCCCTAGATAATTCAGGGGTGCACTACACAAAGGAAGCGGCTACTCGGGTAGCAGAGTACTTGTGGCGTGCACATGGGTTTTTTTTAGGCTACGCAGTAGTGCGAGGTGTCCTGATGAACACTCACCAGTCGACGTGAAGGCAGGGAAATCAGGACGCGCTCAGTATAAAGACACTTCAGCAATCAAGATATTAGCAGTAAAGTTTCAGAGTGATCGGAATAAAGTTCCTGAATGTATTGCCCTCCAGAAAGCGTGCGGCGCGCAAATTATTCTCGGGACTGGGACCTGGCTGAATCCTGAGTTAGGAAGTTCTGAAATATTTAGTGAGGGTTGGAACGTGTATCGGAAAGACAGATTAGACACCGTAGGAGGTGGTGTCTTTATTGCAGTTCACAAAAATATTGTGTCTACTGAGGTCGAAGTAGAGTGTGATTGTGAAGTTATCTGGACACGTTTAACAGGGCTAGAGGAAATAAAGTTAATTGTGGCGTGATATTACCGGCCACCAGGTTCCACCGTGACGGTTCTAGAATCATTCTAAGGGAGTCTCCATCCTGTATCGCAGAAGTACCCCTGATTATGCTATATTAGTCGGAGGCGACTTCAACTTACCTAGTATAGACTGGGATGTCTCTGGATTCATTACAATTGGTACAGAGAAGCCGTCGTGTGAATTACTTTTGAACACATTATCCGAAAACTGTCTTGAGCAGCTAAATCGACAGCCAACGCGTAATGGAAATATTTTAGATCTGGTAGCCACGAACAGACCAGAGGTCATCGACGGTGTCAGTGTTGAGACAGGGATTAGTGATCATGATGTTGTCATTACGACTATGGTTACGAAAGTCAAAAAGTCGCCGAAGAAGGGTACGAGAGTATTCTTACTAGAAAGAGCAGATAAGCAGTAGATAGCATCTCACTTAGTAAATGAATCGACTTCATTTACTTCCGGTACGATGGACGTGGAAGAATTATGGGTAAATTTTAAACACATTGTAAATCATGTATTGGACAAGTATGTGTCGAAAAAGTGGGTTACGGACGGAAAAGACCCACTGTGGTTTAACAGCGCAATTCGGAGAATGCTCAGGAAGCAAAGGCAGCTGCACTCACTGTACAAGAAAGATCGGGAGAATGAGGACAGGCAAAAGTTAGTAGATATTCGTGCTGCTGTAAAAAGGGCGATTCGTGAAGCATTCAACCACTATCACCTTCATACCTTAGCAAAAGATCTTGCTGAAAACCCAAGGAAAATCTGGTCTTACGTAAAATCGGTAAGTGGGTCGAAGGCTTCCATCCAGGCACTCACTGATCAGTCTGGCCTGGCAACGGAAGACAGCAAAACTAAAGCTGATTTTGAAATTTAGCATTTGAGAAATCTTTCACGCAGGAGGATCGTAAAACATACCGCCATTTGAGTCTCGTACAGATTCCCGTATGGAGGACATAGACATCCCTGGGGTTATGAAGCAGCTGAATGGGTTGAAAATAACTAAATCGCCAGGTCCTGATGGGATTCCAGTTCGGTTTTACAGAGGGTACTCTACTGTATTGGCTCCTTGCTTAGCTTGCATTTATCGCGAATCTCTTGCCCAACGTAAATTCCCGAACGACTGGAAAAAGGCGCAGGTGACACCTGTATATAAGAAAGGTAGAAGGACGTATCCTCAAAATTACAGACCAATACCCTTAACATCGGTTTGTTACAGGATTCTCGAATGTATTCTCAGTTCGAATATAATGAATTTCTTTGAGACAGAGAAGTTGCTGACCATGCTTCAGCACGGCTTTAGAAAGCATCGCTCCTGCGAAACGCAACTCGACCTTTTTTCACATGATATCTTGCGAACCATGGATGAAGGGTATCAGACGGATGCCATATTCCTTGACTTCCGGAAAGCGTTTGACTCGGCGCCCCACTGCAGACTCCTAACTAAGGTACGAGCATATGGGATTGGTTCCCAAGAATGTGAGTGGCTCGAAGACTTCTTAAGTAGTAGAACCCAGTACGTTGTCCTCGATGGTGAGTGTTCATCGGAGGTGAGGGTATCATCTGGAGTGCCCCAGGGAAGTGCGGTAGGTCCGCTGTTGTTTTATATCCACATAAATGATCGTTTGGATAGGGTGGATAGCAGTGTGCGGCTGTTTTCTGATGATGCTGTGGTCTACGGGAAGGTGTCGTCGTTGAGTGACTGTTGAAGGATACAAGATGACTTGGACAGGATTTGTGATTGGTGTGAAGAATGGCAGCTAACTCTAAATAGAGATAAATGTAAATTAATGCGGATGAATAGGGAAAAAAATCCTGTAATGTTTGAATACTCCATTAGTAGTGTAGCGCTTGACACAGTCACGTCGATATGAAGTGGGACAAGCATGTAATGGCAGTTGTGGGGAAGGCGGATATTCGTCTTCGGTTCATTGGTAGAATTTTGGGAAGATGTGGTTCATCTATAAAGGAGACCGCTTATAAAACACTAATACGACATATTCTTGCGTACTGCTCGAACGTTTGGGGTCCCTATCAGGTCGGATTGAGGGAGGACATAGAAGCAATTCAGAGGCGGGCTGCTAGGTTTGTTACTGGTAGGTTTGATCATCACGCGAGTGTTACGGATTTGCTTCAGGAACTCGGGTGAATCGCTACTGAGGAAATTTAGAGATCCAGCATTTGAGGCTGACTGCAGTACAATTTTACTGCCGCCAACTTACATTTCGCGGAAAGACCACAAAGATAAGATAAGAGAGAGATTAGGGTTCGTACAGAGGCATATAGGCAGTCATTTTTCCCTCGTTCTGTTTGAGAGTGGAACAGGGAGAGAAGATGCTAGTTGTGGTACGAGGTACCCTCCGCCACGCACCGTATGGTGGATTGCGGAGTATGTTATGTAGATGTAGATGTAGATGGATGTGTTGAACAGCGTCTCTAGTATTCGTGTCACCTCGCTCATTTCAGTTCTGAGCGCACAGAGAGCTCATAGAGATTCCTGGAAAATAGTGTCTCCCATCCACCAAGTACGAATGCCAGTGAGAGATTTTGCCTGATTTCATGCAGCCCACACAACGAAGCTGCATTTCCTTCCCCATGACAATCCTCGGGCGCACACTGCAAGGGCAACGAGGTCGTCCCTGCACCGTTTTCGGTGTGAGGTGTTAGATCAATCATTAAACAAGCCAGAACTGGCTCCATCTGATTTTCATCTCTCTGCTTACATCAAGGTTCTGAAGACACCATTTAGGCATAGACAACAAGTCGCAGATTAGCTTAGGAAATTGACAGAAATCACAGGCGGCTGCCTTCCATGATGAAGGTATTCGAAAGTTGGCACAAATGCTACACCTGCCGGGGTGGCCGAGCGGTTCTAGGTGCTACAGTCTGGAACCGCGCGACCGCTCCTGTCGCAGGTTCGAATCCTGCCTCGGGCATGGATGTGTGTGATTTCCTTAGGTTAGTTAGGTTTAAGCAGTTCTAAGTTCTAGGGGACTGATGACGTAAGAAGTTAAGTCCCATATTGCTCAGAGCCATTTGAACCACAAATGCTACGACAAATGTCTCAGTCGGAGTGGCGACTGTGTTGAGAAGTAGGTAGAAAGTTTATCCAGCTGTTGCAAATAAAACACTTTTGGTTATCACTGTGGTTCCCGCCTTGCGAACGATCAGACCTTACTTTCCGAATAACCCTCCTATATGTATATCCAAAGCAGCATATTTTGAGAGATCTTCATAAAAATAAATAAGGTTAACTCTGGCTTGGTAAGAAATTTTGTGACTATTTCGACAACACAAGAAAGTTGCCAGTTTTATTCTCAAATTGGAGCCCTAGCAAGCCAGGGCCGAACATTTCCATGTTCCCATAACTGATAGTGGTTCTTGGCGCCAGCAGTGAAAAATAATAATTCACACATTAAATAAGTCAACTATGGCCCTCAGTAATAATTTCTATCAGAAACAGTTATCTTGAGGACGAATTCTTCCGTGACGACTCTGTTGTATAAAACATTCCCGCACTTCTTCCCGTGTCAATTCAGGGTGAAACCTCGAGCTTTCGACAATTACCTCTATGGTCTTCGTCAGGAGCAACTGAATGTCAAAACTGGTACTGTGATGGCCTCATATTGACCAAAGTCGGATTCTGATTGGTATGTAATTAAGTCATGCTGCCACAGATGGTGTCAACGTCTCCGCTTGTGGCGTCACTGCTCGACACCACTCAGTGTACCGAAAGTCGACACACACTGATTTTTATCTTAACGCCCAGAGTATTCACCATCTAGTCCAGAAGAGAGCAGCTTTAACTTAAGCCGGAACGCGATTTGAAGGCAATAGTCTCCAAGAAAAGGAAACGTGAAAATGTTGAACATTCACTTGATGAGCCACCGATTGTATTCCTTCCCTTCTGTGGCGCTATATGCAGCAAAATAGGCATATTCCTGGGAAGATGAGTATGAGATCGATTTTCCTACAGCCTAATAAGGTAAGGAAGATGCTACGCCCTGTTAACGTCTCGACCTCAGGATCCCTGGGATTTACAACATCCCTTGTGAGTACCATAGCATTTACATATGTCACTCCATCCGCAAAGTTTCCGACCGCTGTCTGGAACATCAGCTACTATTAAAAATCGAGAACTGGAGAAATTTGCAGATGCTGAGCAAAGCCTCATAAACAGGCGTAAAACACTGTTTGACGAAACAAAAGTTTCGTCCCAGGCTCCTACATACTGGGATTCTGGGATTAAATAGGCTTGTGAGATAAGAATGTGTGAGAAAATCTTCAACAACAACAGTGGGTACAACCTTAGCGGTGCATGGAACTGAGCTCTCGATGCAGAGAAGAGCCGGAAATATTCGTTGCAATGTTTACGATACCGGGAGCGGCGGCTCTGTCAGCGCAGACGTTGATACCATCTGCGACTGCATGACGTAATTACCAACCAATCGGAAGTAGTCGTTGAGCTGTATGAGACCGTCACAGCAGCCGTTTTGACCGACAGTTGCTTCTGACGCATACTATGGGAGCAATCATGGAAAGCTCGAGGTTTTACTCTTAATTGACGGGGCAAGAAGTCCGAGAATATTTTATACAATTACAATTATTGTGGACCCTAAATAACTGGGTTTTAGGGCTATTTTCAATCAATGAAGGAATACTTTCAGGTAAGTAAGTTGACGCCAAAGCAAAATTTCTTTGACCGCTTGCAGACAACACGCTGAAAGTAGATGTCTCTAAAACAGAACTAGCAACATTTTGGAGATAAACGGGTGACAAATATCTATGGCTATCATGAAAAGGCTTATGAATAGTGATTCAGTGTGCTACAATTTATAAGTGTGGAAATGAATTTCCAAATGTAATGGCAATGAAAACAAAAGCAAGGAACGGATAAAACTTCGAACAGGTTTTACGAGAGCAAGTAGAATATATATAACATTGTTAGAAATATTTAACACTAATCAAGTCAGTCACTTTCATTATATATTGGTTTAATGCAACAACTGCCAAAACATGCATTTGTTGAACGTTAATGGTATATTATGTATTTTCCGGTAATTTAAAAGTAGGAAAGTTCAGTTAGAGGTTCTGAGGCGGGTAATGTTTCATTGCTTCTCTTCCAGTACTGACAACCCGAGGACGTGCATGACATGTACCTACCGGCTGCTATGATACAAATTTTCATATGGAAGCAGCGTTGATTCGTGACTGCGCGTTATAGAGACGATCATCTGCTAGCGTGGTGCATATGAGTAACAAGGAATATGAAGTTCAGTTAAGCCTGTTGTAATAAAACTCAATTTGCAGAAGAAAAAGAACATTCGAAACATTAAGTAAACATTTGTAATAGTATCTTATGTTGCATAATGCATTTAAATATAAGTACATCTACTGTTACTAAAAAATTAATCATGCGATCACAGAGACTACACAACAATACCTCTCTAAGCAAACAGCGTCACAACTTTGGGATCGTTGAGGACGGCAGGAAACAGAGAACGACTGAGACGAAGTATTCCGAATTTTGCCAAGTTTAAAGTATTACTAGAAACCTAGCAGCCAACTTTTGACTCTCTTCTACGGGTAGCCTATTGAGGACTTCAACTTTCTAATTTACATTGATCACCAATTAATAATTAGACTGGTACATAATGTCAATATTGCCTCTTGAGCAAAAATGTATGCCGAGCACTGGGTTCTAAGCAATTTTCGTGTAGTTCTGAGCCTTAGAGATCATGCAGTTCCACTATTTAGATCTATTGAGGTTCCAAGGGGGTTTTGAGTTATTCAGGTTATAGAGCTTCGAATTTTTTCATTTTTTAAAATTTTTTAATTCCTTTATTTATTTTCTTCGTGCTACTTTTGAACTAATAAGACCCGCGATCTAATACTTTTTGTACATGAAATAACACAAATTCAGACAATTTTCTGGTCTTATACGGATATGGCTTTATGTATACAGACTGAAGCGGCGAGTGAAAATTTGTACCAAGGCCGGGAATCGAACCCGGGTCTCCTGCTTAGTTATCAGGACACACGGATTTGATTCCCGGCCTTGGTACAAATTTTCACCGACCGCTTCAGGCTATATAGGGGAACCATACCCAAGGGTGCGCAATTAAGGAACAACTTTAAATATAAACGTTATTATGAATAGGAAAAAAATAATTTTAGGTTTATATTTATTAACACAAAATCTGCATGTCCAGGAAATTACGACAGCAGAGAGGTAATACTTTTATTAAACTTTTCGAAAACACAAAAAACGGAAATTGTGCACTCTTTCGTTCACCTGCGCAGAAGAGCACGCAAAACATGCCCAAAGAGCACGCATTTAGTAAGTGTCACAACTGAGAGCTATATCACCCTCAAATGAACAGCACCGTTCGTGCCACAAACTCCCACACTTGATGCACTGGATCCACTCCCCTGGAAACGCCAAAACCTTGGTTCTCTACTACCGGCTCTCAGGCTTTCCCTTAAAGGAGACTCCTTTGTACCAAGAGCAGCGGCAACCTTTGTTTGCTTTCCCATTTTCAATTTTTTGTATGGTCTCATTGAGCAGCTGTTCAGTTTAGATGAGATTCCAGGGCGATTTTCGTACTTAATGTATAGATTTGCACATATGCCCCAAAGAGAACGCACTCTTTCTTTGGAGACATTATGTAATGTACGAACTTCCATTCAACGATTTGAGTCATATTGATAGGTTGCATGTGGCACTACTAGGACTTCAGCATATAAACAGGAAGACGCAGCTTAACCGTATTCGAGATAATCTAGCTTGGAAATTTTTGGCGTTCTCCTACACTTTGTACGGACGCCAGTGTTCAAGGCATCCCTAGCGGAGCGAGGAAGTGCTTAGTTTCATAACCGAGAGGTCTTCACATCGAATCCCAATGTAACAGCATTTTTCCAGGTACGACCCAACTCACCATGAACCCTTTTCCATGGCATCCGTGCACGGGTTGTTTCATGAGAGCAGCGAAATATTCCTCCCCAGTTTTCATGTCTTCTTATTACAGCAGAAGGATTCAAAGCGATGCTGTTGTTGTGCAGAAAGGACTGTTCACTATACACGAATACCGTTTTTGATCACACTTATGAAAACTCACTGTATATCGATTGGCTTCACAATCAGGTTCACTTTCTCCTTCTGTTGAAGTACCAGTTACATCAATACATTTACTCGTAAAATTAGACATTTTGGAGCGCTGGCAAACTACCTATCTCGGGGGATAACGTAACAATATGTGTTTTCTAACGTTGTTCTCTTTCTCCCTCCACCAGCCGAAAGTCGTTTGTCATATGCGGCTGTTTCTGGTGGATGAAAACTACCTGCAGGAGCGCAGGGAAAATGGGTTCATATATTGAGTCGTACTGTGCCCGGGCATGTACTAGAACAATGGGCTGATAGTTGGTCGAAACTTCCTGCACGGATACTGGGGCTGGCTCTGAGCACTATGGGACTCAACTGCTGAGGTCATTAGTCCCCTAGAACTTAGAACTAGTTAAACCTAACTAACCTAAGGACATCACAAACATCCATGCCCGAGGCAGGATTCGAACCTGCGACCGTAGCGGTCTTGCGGTTCCAGACTGCAGCGCCTTTAACCGCACGGCCACTTCGGCCGGCGGATACCGGGGAAACGAGCTCATGTTGAGCAGGAATACGGTTACAGTGGTAAACTGAATCTGAAATTTTAGAGAAAATTTCTGAAGGTGAAGATTATCAAAACGATAAATTATTCGTTAAATATTGTTTATTTGCACAGTCGTAATAAGTATGTTGTTCGGAATATGTGGGAATGAAAGAAACTACGGACTACTGGATTCGATCCAAAGACTTTGAGGTTATGAAACTAACCTCTTACTCGCTCAGCTATGGACTCCTCGAATACTAGCGGCCGTACGAAGTATATAAACAAACCTAACTTTTTCAAACTCGATTTTCACGAAAATAATGGAGTGTTGTGTCTTCCTGATTACATATGTTGAAGTACCAGTCGAGCTCTGCACATCCTGTCAATACGAATCAAATCAATGAGCAGAAGTTCTTACGGTCCCCTTCCTAGAGAGCGTGCAGAATAACGAGGCCCGTAGATGAGAAATTTGTAGGGCATGCATGGAGGGAGTGGTAGTGGTGGAGGTTGGGGGCGGACGCTGTAGGGGAAGTGCCGTTCTAAACTGAAGCCTATGTTCCTATTTTCTGTGAAGATTAAGTGAAGATCCATCACGCCCACACTTGCAAGGTGACTATTCAAAAAGTTCTACTGTCACCCTTGCTTTGGTTAGTATCTAAACGGAATTTCGCTAAAAAAAGAAACAGCTATTCATTTCCGCCTTTTATGTTAACCGTTTGCAACTTTCATATAAGCATCATGGGTGACGACTTTGGAGTAAAACTTATATTTTTCTTGAAACTTCCTAGCAGATTAAAGCTGTGTGCTGGACCGAGACATGAACTCGGGACCTTTACCTTCGGCCGGAGTGGCCGTGCGGTTCTAGGCGCTACAGTCCGGAACCGCGAGACCGCTACGGTCGCAGGTTCGTATCCTGCCTTGGGCATGGATGTGTGTGATGTCCTTAGGTTAGTTAGATTTAAGTAGTTCTAAGTTCTAGGGGACTGATGACCTCAGAAGTTGAGCCCCATAGTGCTCAGAGCCATTTGAACCTTTACCTTCGAGTTTCGGTCCAGCACAAAGTTTTAATCTGCCAGGAAGTTTCATATCAGCGCACACTCCGCTGCAGAGTGGAAATCTCATTCTGGATACATTTTTCTTGTCTCCATGTTAAAATTTGCTTCTTCGGCTGAAGCACAGTGGTGTTTACACAATGTCACCTCACTAATATGTTGTGCAGACGCAAATACAAGAGAATTCTGAAACAGTGGTTTATTAACATTATTAAGTGAGTAAGAAAAGTAAGGTTAATAGCTTACGAAAAAGCACATCCTCGATGCTAAAATAAGCATGTAATGTCTTCATTCATGCTGTTCCAATACCAACAGCATTTCTCGTTTCAGCAGCTATCGATGGCCCTTAAAAATTATATTCTTTCATAGAAAGAATCGGTAGTGAGGGGAATAACACGGCACATAATGAAGTTTTGAATAATAACGATATGAAAAAATACTCTCCTCTTGGCGTGCTATCACCTGCAAAAATCTCATTTCGAAATTTCAAACCTTTTGTGAAATATGAGGAATGTTGTGGATATTTCATTCTGGCTTTATCACTGGAGTACGAGATCGCAAATGTGTGTGCTACATCAGGTCAGTTTTCTGGAGATTGGTAATAGATAGAGACCTCTATCTAAATCTAAAGAAAATTTCAATACGTTACCTAAATCTTATAAGCAACAACATATTATGTAACGTATACCAAACTTAAAATGATAGCGACCCCCATTTTTCGTTGCCAACTTTTTCGAATTTCGCTAAGTGTCTTACTTAAAAGCATAACCACAGTATCTATCTGCATTAACGAAATGACGGGCACGTAATCATGAAACTGACACATAAAGCTGTAGGTAACACAAAAATAAATGGTTTTTACAAGATAGTTTCCGTAAAATCGTCTGAGAAATACCGTATGGCGTGCACCTCGATTCTGTCACCGCAGAGCGTCAGTGACCAGCCGAAAGCGAGCAAACAGTGTTGGCCTCCCCTTCGAAGCAAACCAATGAACTCGCCCAATGCTTTGAACGAAAACTGATCACTGTGCATCGGTTACAGTACCCTGCGTGGACTCCAACCAGAAGCAGCGTCCATTACCGCGACAGTCGACTGTATTTGATGTCTCGATGAAACAGTCAGGAAATGCTGAAGGTTTTCTCGTGAGAGAGTCTTGTGTAGACAGCGGAAAGAACTTGACTTGGGAATCTATAGAGGCTCGGTAATTGAGCTGTCGTCTCGCGAGCAGCTTTGACCTGCCGTAGGGTCTATGGGCAGGCGCACGCAGATCACGTGGGCACCGGCTCCTCCCATTCCTGTAGCGCAGCGCACCGCCGTCTAATTACAAAAACTCACCCCTGCCGCGTGCTCGGCGCCGTCTGAAAGAATTCCCTGCGTATAATAAAGACGAGTTTCTAAAAAGAAAAAAAAAGAAAGAAAGTCGGACCGCGGCCTTTTGTAAATTAGCCACATAACGTGCGTGTGCGGCGCAATTAGATTCTGCCGCAGTCAGTTAAAAAAGCAGAAAGCGAAAGAAAAAGAGAGACGTTAAACTTGCGTGCAGTAAATACAGGACTGTTTAAACAAGCGAGAGGTTGCCGCGAATGTTCTGCCGACCGCAGTGTCGTAAAACGAGCAGTTATTAACAGCCGCGAAATTCATTACGCAGAATTGCGGGCCCTTCTACGTTCTTTGACGTCCGTTGGTGGTGAGGAGCGTTTCGCAGAGTATGGAACCGTAGGGGATTGGGAGATGGATCTTTTAGAGTGTCGATGCTCAAATGCGCACCCTTGGAAGCGGTTATCACATGCCTCCTGACAGTATAATCACTCAAAACAAGTTCATAAGCATGGTGCTTTATCAGTATTATAATGTGATAGAAAAAAATTGAAAATAAAAGATACACTGAAACGTAGTAAAGTAAAATTGACTTATTCATTCTATCATACGTAAGCTAAGCATGAACCGCAGCAGCAGCTACTGGAAGATACTGTTGTAAGTCATAGCAGCAAAGCATAAGTAGTGCTAATGTACACATGTCTCTTATTATCAGAGAGTTCTACATGATATGAATGTACTGCCTGATTTAAAAAAGCTGAAGCGTCAAGAAGACATGGACGCTTGCCAATCTAATTTCGTCTATACACACTCCATCGGTTGTTTCCTCTCCCGACACAAGTTGTCCAGCAACTAATATGAAACTTCCGGGCAAGTGCTCTACCGTCTTAGCTACCCATGTACGACTCACGCCCCGTCCGCACAGTTTTATTTCTGACTGTACCTCGTCTCCTTCCTTCCAGACTTCACAGAAGCTCTTCTGCGTACTTTGCAGAACTCGGATACTGCGGAGACATGGCTTAGCCACAGCCTGGCGGATGTTTTCAGAATGAGATTTTCACTCTGCAGCGGAGTGTGCGCTTATATGAAACTTCCTGGCAGATCAAAAGTCGTGATTGGGTAGCTCAGACGCTAGAGCACTGGCCCGCTAAAGGTAAAGGTCTCGAGTTCGAGTCTCAGTCCGGCACACCCTTTTGATCTGCCAGGAAGTTTCATATCAGCTTACAATCCGCTGCAGAATGAAAATCTCATTCAGACCAACAACTGTTATTACAAGTCCTTAATGTCTTGGATATTGACCCTGAGACAGAGTTGACGTCCGATCTGCGCCCACACATGTTCTGTTGGGCACATATCTGGGGATCCTGCTGGCCACGTGAGTATCTCAGTACCACCAATTCATAGAGTCAGGTGCTCTGTGTGGACAAGCGTTGTCCTCTTGAAAAATGGCGCCATAATACTATCACATGAGATGTAACACAAGAGGACGCTGGAAGTTAGTGACATATGGTTGTGCCGTCATATTTTCTTCATTCACTTCCAGCCGTGACCGGTCATGATACCGGATGACTCCCTGCACCATAACGTGAAGGGTAGCACCACTGTCCCTCTCCAAAACATTGGAAGAATGGGATCTCTTCTGAGATGACTATCATATTCGCAAACGATGGTCATCCCGAGTAGTGCAGAAGTGCGATTCATTGCTCAGCTCAAAGCGACAACAAAATATCACACATGGTGCAAAATTCTCAGTAACGAAGACGACAAGCGTGAGCAGTCCATGCCTCCCGCTCACAGCACCACGGAACCACTTCTGTTGTGGTGTTAAAAGCAACTTATGCATGGGCTGGCTAGTCCATAGTCCAGATTCTGCCAGTCTGCAATATCGTTTTTTTGGAGGAAGACGATTACTTTTCTCGCATGATAGGTGCAGATGTGATTATGGTGTGCACGGTGCACAACATGGAGATCCTCCGTTGTGGTGGTCCATGCGGTCAATTAAAATCTTGACGACCAATATGGCACTCCTCATTTTCCCTTACAGTCCACCATCCGTCCTTCGACGCATCGGTATGCCCAAAAACTCCCGAGTAGTGCAGAAGTGCGATTCATTGCTCAGCTCAAAGCGACAACAAAATATCACACATGGTGCAAAATTCTCAGTAACGAAGACGACAAGCGTGAGCAGTCCATGCCTCCCGCTCACAGCACCACGGAACCACTTCTGTTGTGGTGTTAAAAGCAACTTATGCATGGGCTGGCTAGTCCATAGTCCAGATTCTGCCAGTCTGCAATATCGTTTTTTTGGAGGAAGACGATTACTTTTCTCGCATGATAGGTGCAGATGTGATTATGGTGTGCACGGTGCACAACATGGAGATCCTCCGTTGTGGTGGTCCATGCGGTCAATTAAAATCTTGACGACCAATATGGCACTCCTCATTTTCCCTTACAGTCCACCATCCGTCCTTCGACGCATCGGTATGCCCAAAAACTCCATGAGGTCCACAGTGCCGTAGACAACGGCGCTCAGGCTGATCCCATGTTATTATGTTTCAGGAAGGCATTTGACACCGTCCCGCACTGCCGTTTAGTGAAAAAATACGAGCTTATCGGAGCGGATTGGCGGCTAGTTTCAAGACTTCCTTGCAGACGTAACTCAACACGGCGTTCTTAATGGAATAAAATCGACAGATGTAATTTCCGGAGTACCCCAAAGAAGTGTGATAGGACCCTTACTAACTGCAATATACACTAATGTGGAATAAAAACAGGCACAGGCATGCGTATTCAAATACAGAGCTATGTAAACAGGCAGAATAAGGGGCTGCGGTCGGCAACGCCTATATAAGGCAACAAGACTCTGGCGCAATTGTTAGATCGGCTACTGCTGCTACAATGCCAGATTATCAAGATGTAACTGAGTTTCAACGTAATGTTATAGTCGGCGCACGACCCATGGGACAGAGCATCTCCGAGGTAGCGACGAAGTGGGGATTTTCCCGTACGACCATTTCACGAGTGTACCGTGAATATCAGGAATCCGGTAAAACATCAAATCTCCGACGTCGCTGCGGCCCGGAAAAGGATGCTTCAAGAGCTGGACCAACGACGACGGAAGAGAATCGTTCATCTTGACAGAAGAGCAGCCCTCTCGCAAACTTCTGCATATTTCAGTGCTGGGCCATCAACCTGTGCCAGCGTGTGAATCATTCAACAAAACATCACTGATATGGGCTTTCGGAGCCGAAGACCGACTCATGTGCCTTTGATGACTGCACGTCAGAAAGCTTAAAGCCTCTCCTCGGCCCTTCAACACCGACATTTTGCTGATGACTACAAACATGTTCCCTGGTCGAACGAGTGTCGTTTCAAATTGTAGCGAGCGGATGGACGCGTACGGGTATGGAGGAAACCTCATGAATCGATGCACTCTGCATGCCAGCAAGGGACTGTTCAAGCCGGTGGAGGTTCTGTAATGGTGTGGGACGTGTGCAGTTGGCGTGATATGGGACCCTTGATAGGTCTAGATACGACTCTGCAGATAACAAGTATTTAAGCATCCTGTCTGATCACCTGCATCCATTCATGTCCATTGTGCACTGCGGCACCCCACAAGTCCAGAATTGCTACACACTGGCTCTAGGAACTCCCTTCTGAGTTTAAACACTTCCGCTGGACAAACTCTCAGACATGAACATTATTGAGCATGTCTGGGATGCAACGTGCTGGTCACAAGAGATCTCCACCCCTCCTACTCCTACGGATATTTATGGACAGCCCTGTTGGATTCAGGGTGTTAATTCCCTCCAGCATTACTTCACACATTAGTCGAGTAGCTGCCACGTCGTGCTGCGGCACTTCTGCGTGCTCGCAGGGACCCTACATGATATTAGGCAGGTGTACCAGTTTCTTTGGCTCTTCAGTGGGTATAAATGATCTAGTAGAAGGCGTCGGATGCTCTCTAAGGCTGTTCGCAGTTTATGCGGTTGTCTATAGCAAATTAGCAACGCCAGAAGTTAGTTACAATTGGCAGAATGACGTCCCGAGTACTGATGAATGGTGCAGGCTCGAGCGGTTGACCCTGAACGTAAGTATACGTAACATACTGCGCATGCATAGAAAAAGAAATCCACTACTGTATTCCTACACAATCGATGAGAATCCTCTGGTACTGTATCTGCCGTAAAATATCTAGGAGTAATTATTCAGAGCGATCTTAAGTGGAATGATCCCATAAAACAAACAGTGGGAAAAGCAGATGCCAGACTCATATTCGTAGGAAGTATTTTAAGAAACGTAACTCATCCACGAAGAAAGTGGCTTACAAATCGCTTGTTCGACCCGCATGTGTTGTTCATCCATCTGGAATCCCTACCAGGTAGGACTCATAGAAGAGATAGAGAAGGTCTAATGAAGACCGGCGCGTTTCGTCACTGGATCGTTTAGTCGGCAAGAGAGTGTTTCGGAGATTCTAAAGAAACTGCATTGCAGACGTTACATGAGAGGCGCTGTGCATCACGGAGAGGATTTACTATCGAAATTTCGGGAGGGCACTTTCCGGGAAGAGTCGTTAAAAGTATTATTTCCGCCCACGTACGTCTCGTGTAATGAGCATCAGAAGAAAAGTCGATAAATTAGAGCCAATACAGAAGCTTACCGGCGATCATTATTTCCCGTGCGCTATTTGCGAGTGGGGCGGGATTGGTGGTCTCAGTTAATGGCACAAAAAGTACCCTCCGCCACACTCCACCAGGAGGCTTGCGGAGTATGATGCAGATATAGATGAGCTCTGAATATTACATGATTCGACCAGCTGGATAAAAATATACAAGCAATGAAACCCTATTCATGCCTGTCATATGTTGATACCACCAATATGAAGGATTTCTGCATCCTTCTCCAGTGATCCCTTAACATGTACGCTGCTCGCACCCCTTATACACACGACCGGACCTGGTAACAACAATAACCAGGAGGCACACGAATGCATTCTGGTGTTCATTCTACCTATTGCAGAAAACTGCAACTCTGTTCATTAGCATACCCCCTATGGTGTCCTCTATATGCTGTTTCGTCCTCCACAACCTTTAGAAGTGTGATTTTGTCTTTACTTGCTTACACAATATGCAATATTTTAGGAATGACTTCATTTTCCGCCTATACTGTTATTAAATGTATTTCTTCACGATCGCAATTTCGGCCTATTATGGCCGCGCGGGATTAGCCGAGCGGTCTCAGGCGCTGCAGTCATGGACTGTGCGGATGGTCCCGGCGGAGGTTCGAGTCCTCCCTCTGGCATGGGTGTGTGTGTTTGTCCTTAGGATATTTTAGGTTAAGTAGTGTGTAAGCTTAGGGACTGATGACCTTGGCAGTTAAGTCCCATAAGGTGTATCCACAGGACATGTGGCCTGTATTTGAAGAAGTGTCATGATGATCTCTCCATTGGCAAAAGATTCCGGAATAGTCCCCCATTCGGATCTCCGGGAGGGGACTGCCAAGGGGGAGGTTACCATGAGAAAAAGATTGAATAATCTACGAAAGGATAACGTTCTACGAGTCGGGGCGTGGAATGTCAGAAGCTTAAACGTGGTAGGGAAACTAGAAAATCTGAAAAGGGAAATGCAAAGGCTCAATCTAGATATAATAGGGATCAGTGAAGTGAAGTGGAAGGAAGACAAGGATTTCTGGTTAGATGAGTATCGGGTAATATCAACAGCAGCAGAAAATGGTATAACAGGTGTAGGATTCGTTATGAATAGGAAGGTAGGGCAGAGGCTGTGTTCCTGTGAACAGTTCAGTGAGCGGGTTGTTCTAATCAGAATCGACAGCAGACCAACACCGACAACGATAGCTCAGGTATACATGCCGACGTCGCAAGCTGAAGATGAACAGATAAAGTGTATGAGGATATTGAAAGGGTAATGCAGTATGTAAAGGGGGACGAAAATCTAATAGTCATGGGCTACTGGAATGCAGTTGTAGGGGAAGGAGTGGAAGAAAAGGTTACAGGAGAATATGGGCTTGGGAGAAGGAATGAAAGAGGAGAAAGACTAATTGAGTTCTGTAACAAGTTTCAGCTAGTAATAGCGAATACCCTGTTCAAGAATCACAAGAGGAGGAGGTATACTTGGAAAAGGCCGGGAGATACGGGAAGATTTCAATTAGATTACATCATGGTCAGACAGAGATTCCGAAATCAGATACTGGATTGTAAGGCGTACCAGGAGCAGATATAGACTCAGATCACAATATAGTAGTGATGAAGAGTGGGCTGAAGTTCAAGACATTAGTCAGGAAGAATCTATACGCAAAGAAGTGGGATACGGAAGTACTAAGGAATGACGAGATACGTTTGAAGTTCTCTAACGCTATAGATACAGCAATAGCTCAGTAGGCAGTACAGTTGAAGAGGAATGGATATCTCTAAAAAGGGCCACCACAGAGGTTGGGAAGGAAAACATAGGTACAAAGAAGGTAGCTGCGAAGAAACCATGAGTAACAGAAGAAATACTTCAGTTGATTGATGAAAGGAGGAAGTACAAACATGTTCCGGGAAAATCAGGAATACAGAAATACCAGTCGCTGAGGAATGAAATAAATAGGAAGTGCAGGGAGGCTAAGACGAAATGGCTGCATGAAAAATGTGAAGACATCGAAAAAGATATGATTGTCGGAAGGACAGACTCAGCATACAGGAAAGTCAAAACTACCTTTGTTGACATTAAAAGCAACGGTGGTAACATTAAGAGTGCAACGGGAATTCCACTGTTAAATGCAGAGGAGAGAGCAGATAGGTGGAAAGAATACATTGAAAGCCTCTATGAGGGTGAAGATTTGTCTGATGTGATAGAAGAAGAAACAGGAGTCGATTTAGAAGAGATAGGGGATCCAGTATTAGAATCGGAATTTAAACAGCTTTGGAGGACTTACGGCCAAATAAGGCAGAAGGGATAGATAACATTCCATCAGAATTTCTAAAATCATTGGGGGAAGTGGCAACAAAACGACTATTCACGTTGGTGTGTAGAATATATGAGTCTGGCGACATACCATCTGACTTTCGGAAAAGCATCATCCACACAATTCCGAAGACGGAAAGAGCTGACAAGTGCGAGAATTATCGCACAATCAGCTTAACAGCTCATGCATCGAAGCTGCTTACAAGAATAATATACAGAATAATGTAAAAGAAAATTGAGAATGCGCTGGGTGACGATCAGTTTGGCTTTAGGAAATGTAAAGGGACGAGAGAGGCAATTCTGACGTTGCGGCTAATAATGGAAGCGAGGCTAAAGAAAAATCAAGGCACTTTCACAGGATTTGTTGACCTGGAAAAAGCGTTCGACAACATAAAATGGAGCAAGCTGTTCGAGATTCAGAAAAAAGTAGGGGTAAGCTATAGGGAAAGACGGGACATATACAATATGTACAACAACCAAGAGGGAATAATAAGAGTGGACGAATGGCTCGTATTAAGAAGGGTGTAAGACAAGGCTGTAGCCTTTCGCCCCTACTCTTCAATCTGTACATCGAGGAAGCAATGATGGAAATAAAAGAAAGGTTCAGGAGTGGAATTAAAATACAAGGTGAAAGGATATCAATGATACGATTCGCTGATGACATTGCTATCCTGAGTGAAAGTGAAGAAGAATTAAATGATCTGCTGAGCGGAATGAACAGTCTAATGGGTACACAGTATGGTTTGAGAGTAAATCGGAGAAAGACGAAGGTAATGAGAAGCAGTAGAAATGGGAACAGCGAGAAACTTAACATCACGATTGATGGTCACGAAGTCAATGAAGTTAAGGAATTCTGCTACCTAGGCAGTAAAATAACCAATGACGGACGGAGCAAGGAGGACATCAAAAGCAGACTCGCTATGGCAAAAAAGGCATTTCTGGCCAAGAGATTTCTACTAATATCAAATACCGGCCTTAATTTGAGGAAGAAATTTCTGAGGATGTACGTCTGGAGTACAGCATTGTATGGTAGTGAAACATGGACCGTGGGAAAACCGGAACAGAAGAGAATCGAAGCATTTGAGATGTGGTGCTATAGACGAATGTTGAAAATTAGGTGGGCTGATAAGGTAAGGAATGAGGAGGTTCTACGCAGAATCGGAAAGGAATGGAATATGTGGAAAACACTGACAAGAAGAAGGGACAGGATGATAGGACATCTGCTAAGACATGAGGGAATGACTTCCATGGTACTAGAGGGAGCTGTAGAGGGCAAAAACTGTAGAGGAAGACAGAGACTGGAATACGTCAAGCAAATAATTGAGAAAGTAGGTTGCAAGTGCAACTCTGAGATGAAGAGGTTAGTACAGGAAAGGAATTCGTGGCGGGCCGCAGCAAACCAGTCAGTAGACTGATGACCAAAAAAAAAGTTTCACCCACATTTTTTTTCGGCCTATTTTGTCGCTCTATCTATCTATCTATATCTACATTTATACTCCGCAAGCCACCCAACGGTGTGTGGCGGAGGGCACATTATGTGCCACTGTCATTACCTCCCTTTCCTGTTCCAGTCGCGTATGGTTCGCGGGAAGAACGACTGTCTGAAAGCCTCCGTGCGCGCTCTAATCTCTCTAATTTTACATTCGTGATCTCCTCGGGAGGTATAAGTAGGGGGAAGCAATATATTCGATACCTCATCCAGAAACGCATCTTCTCGAAACCTGGCGAGCAAGCTACACGGCGATGCAGAGCGCCTCTTTTGCAGAGTCTGCCACTTGAGTTTATTAAACGTCTCCGTAACGCTATCACGGTTACCAAATAACCCTGTGACGAAACGCGCCGCTCTTCTTTGGATCTTCTCTATCTCCTCCGTCAAACCTATCTGGTACGGATCCCACACTGATGAGCAATACTCAAGCATAGGTCGAACGAGTGTTTTGTAAGCCACCTCCTTTGTTGATGGACTACACTTTCTAAGCACTCTCCCAATGAATCTCAACCTGGTACCCGCCTTACCAACAATTAATTTTATATGATCATTCCACTTCAAATCGTTCCGCACGCATACTCCCAGATATTTTACAGAAGTAACTGCTACCAGTGTTTGTTCCGCTATCATATAATCATACAATAAAGGATCCTTCTTTCTATGTATTCGCAATACATTACATTTGTTCTCAAGTGGCCGCTCACTACGAACTTTATTTATCAATGTCACACTTGGTGGAGGCATGGTGAATGCTGTATGCCCAGATACCACTGATTCGGCAGTAATTACTTCAGGAGGTGCTACGGCTTTTTACATATATGACGAATAATCTTGTCTTAATATACACATTAAATACGTAAACATTGTTGGGCTGAGGACAGTGTCTTCGTAAATGGTACGAGTATCCACTGATCACTCTGTAGCACGCTTTCAATTGAGAGTGGCATAATTACCTGATATCGTGACCGTGACTAAATCATTTAACAGCTGTCCAGTCGCGAAGTATTGTTAATTATTTACAGTAATGTATATTCAATATTCATCAGGACTTTTTTTAAGTGCCAGTGAACTGACTCCATTGCAAATGTACGGGGATACTTTTTTCATTTATGCATAATGTGCGGAAGGCAAGATTAGTTATTAGTAGACTTTTAATCTCATTTCGAGCACTGAACGCTCATCCTCACGAATGAGGCATGTGTAAAATGTTCATTGAAGGGATAAATAACTAAATGTTTTCGGTAAGGGTGAATGAAAGGTCATACGCAATTAGAAACGTGCCGAGAAGGACCACGAGTCGAACTGTTGCCATCTTCGGCCACTCGAACATACCGTTCATGCTCATAAACCGACAGAGTAAAATGTATTCATCAAGATTTCCTTTCATATGATGAAATACAATAGTAGATACAGGTCGGCACAAATCTATGATGAAATACAAAGGCAGATACAAGTCGGCACTAATGCACCGAACAGAAGTCACGAGACTGTTTACAACTACTTCGATATGAATTCCAGTATCAGCCTAGGCATAACAGCCTAGTCCAGACAGTTCTCTGCAAGACTTCTACTTCATCACTTCATCTTAGAGCTTTTGCCACAACAAAATTGAAGTCTTACTCTTGCTCATGCGTACTTCACAGGCAATTTTTCTTCCATCAATCTCACAATGAAGGGGCAGAGTCAGTATAAGCGTCCAACACTTCGTTACCTCCCTTCCTTCATTGTCCTCCACAACGGTCTTCCACTCATATGATGCTGTAGATATATTGGTTGGTCATCTGCATTGCCCGTAAAAGCTTTAGAACTCATCTCCAACAACGTATCTCAAGAGCCTGTCGTCGTGTCCTTTCTGGCTCCTCTATTGTCCATGTCTCCAAAACCGAGTGAGATTGAGCACACTGGATTCGCATACCAGAGGACGGTTCAAATCCACGTCCGCCCGTCTGGATTTAGGTTTTCCGTGATTTCCCTAAATCACTCCAGGCAATACTGGGACAGTTCCTTTGAAATGACACGCCCAGTTTCCCTCACAGTCCTTGAAACAATCCAATCTCGGGCTTCGTCTCTAATGTCCGAAAAGTATAGGGAAGCGCTGTCAACGAAGATTTTACCGACTCTTTCCTGGTGATTAAACTAAGTTTTGTCTGTATTAGCTGTTTCTTATTCGTGTTAAATTTTGTTTTAGCTTGTGAAAGTCTCCATATAATCTCCTGGCATGATCCACCTTCCTCTATTACTCGTACATCTACGAAGGTACTTAAAGCTAGTGACTTGCTTCAGATTCTCTTCATCCAGATGTAAGTTGGATTCGCATACCAGAGGACGGTTCAAATCCACGTCCGCCCGTCTGGATTTAGGTTTTCCGTGATTTCCCTAAATCACTCCAGGCAATACTGGGACAGTTCCTTTGAAATGACACGCCCAGTTTCCCTCACAGTCCTTGAAACAATCCAATCTCGGGCTTCGTCTCTAATGTCCGAAAAGTATAGGGAAGCGCTGTCAACGAAGATTTTACCTACTCTTTCCTGGTGATTAAACTAAGTTTTGTCTGTATTAGCTGTTTCTTATTCGTGTTAAATTTTGTTTTAGCTTGTGAAAGTCTCCATATAATCTCCTGGCATGATCCACCTTCCTCTATTACTCGTACATCTACGAAGGTACTTAAAGCTAGTGACTTGCTTCAGATTCTCTTCATCCAGATGTAAGTTTGATGTTGTTGGAACTTTACTACATACAAGGATTAGGGTTTTCTTATTATTTATTTCTCTGTGGTATTTATTTTTAAATATGGTGTTCATATCTTACTCAGCTTGTTGTCATCTGTATACCATACAAAAATCTAAGCTTATGTTTTCTCCAAGCGCAGTTATTCTTTCGACATATTCACTCATATCTTAACTTTCCTTAATCGGATTCTCAATCTAGATGTTGAAACGTAACGGAAAGGGGCTGCCTCACTGCCGATAATCTTTATTCTTTGAAATTTGGTGTCACTGCCTTGACAATGTTTTTTTCTTTACGAGATGAGGAGCCCCTCCACGCCCACACCGGTATGATGGTCAGCTCAAAAGGTCTACTGCCATCTCTGCGTAAGGGTTAGTTTTCACTAAAGTGAGGTGTCGCAGGATGTGGGTACTGCGATGTTTACGTTCGTGTGGCTAAGGTTAACCATTAATATGCGCTCATCTGGAGATACGTTGGGTCGAAAGAAGTTTAGCGGTTTGAAGGGAAGAGGAAAAAAAGTGCAAAGGCAATATCCAAGGGAAAACAAACCTTTGCGATAGTCAGGTCGGGTAGTAAGAGCAGTAGCGGATATCTTGCTGCCAGTGACAGGTCATGCAAGGTTAGGCTTTGTTAGCAGTGAGTATCACGCATGTCGATACCTTTGACGTTGTGCGGTGCTGTTACTCGGCGGCTGCCGGTGTTGATCACTCGGTCAGCGTCAGCATACCTGCAACAGTCAGGTTCATCATCGTTTTCTGTCCGATAGTAGGGCGATTTGTTTGTGCGTCAGTGGGCGACCTCGTCGGTATCCCTGCTTTAGCCTGTAGGTCGGCTTTAATAGCAGCTGGTATATCCAGTCAACGTTGCTGATATGCAGGGGCTTGCCGAAGTTTGTCGCTTTTGGTGTATGTTGGTTTGCCATAGGTGGTTACGCCCTAGCTAGTAGTGACAACTTTTGTCTGAGTTCTAGACAGCTGTTGGATTATTTTCCCATTTCGGTGATCAATCTTAATGAGCATTAAAATTTGCATCAGTTTAGATCATTCTACATTACCGAAAGCCTTTCATATATACCACTATACAAAGACATGTCGTTGAATAATGTTGTTCAGAAATCTCGAAAAGTTCTTGACCAATTGACTTCCGATTTTAACACAATATTCAAATGATCATTCACACGGAGTAGACCATATATAATTTTGATAGATACAGTATGTATGTATGTATGTAGTTCATAAAGAAGAGTCGCTACTCCTTAAATTCCCGATAAATTCGTCGCCAGTACAATTTCAAGTTCAGAAGACTTTTTGATTGTGGCTACTGGTTATGTAAATGTTCTGCATTAAAACCGACTGCAAGAAAGAAAATGGTGTCGCGTGCTGTGAAAATGTGTTGTTTTTATTTCTTTCTCGCATCTGTTTTAACTGTAATAGTAGGGCATGTGAACCATCAGACTTGTTGATTCTCCCCACGTACTTCTTTCACCTTATATGCCGTATGTTTTCAAACAAATGTTGTATGCATATCAGTGTGATGTTTTGTTTTAGCCCTTGCCATCGATTTTTACGGATAACTAAAAGTTGTGTTTATGGCTTATCAACTTATGATTAGGATACTACTACGGAATCTGAATCGTCCGAGACTTTGTAGCCCTGCCAATTCACAGATAAAAAGTATGCGAAATACTGTCATTGAAGCTGCTACCTTCACAGATCCAAAAGCTGGAAAGGTGTCTCTCATACTCGTAGACCAATGATTCCAACCGCTTTCTTCACTCATTTTAAGCGACTTCTACTCCCAAACAAGGTTTCGTTTGTAGTAGCCACAAAGAGAGAGAGGGCAGAGGAGAGGGAGGAAATGGCCATCGAGAGGGGAACGATGAAGAGGTGGACAAAGAGAGAGTGCTGGATGTGATGCACAGAGAGAGGGGATATGAGGAGGAGGTGTAGGAGGAGGAGGAGGAGAAAGTGGGAAGAGAGAAATGGGGGGTGACAAGGAGATTAGGATGTCTACGTAATTCCCATACAAATTAGCAATTGCAAGGCATTGCTAGGTTTGCTAGTAAACCAATAAAGTGGATAAATAGTGGAATTTATTCATACAGAATTCTATACCCACTTATTGCTCCTTCAGTTGGTCTATCTTCCCTAAATATGAATTGACTTCGAGACTGTTTAGATTAATTTCGTCTGATGTTCTGTTGATTTTCATCTTTGTATGTATTTTGGAAGCATGGGCTAGCAACCTTAGTTTGCAATGCTCTTCACATATTTGTTGCCGTGTTCTGTGTTGAGATAAGTGTTTTATACCTACCAGTATTTGTCAAATTATACGAGGCTTTGATTGTTACAGGAATTAACAGAGATGAAGAACGAAAAAAGTAGGCGAAAGAAGAGAGTAATTTACTATACGTGAAAGCAGTACCGTAGGCCACGCCACATACTGAGAAAGAAGACCCGATGAAGATTCAGACGGCGCAAGTGGCGGAGGTGAGTGGCTCCCACAGCGCGTCCTGTTCCGTTTCGGGCCGTGGCTTCGAGATTTACGTTTTCCGCAGAGTGCTCGCTAACAAAAGCCACGGTTTAGTTCTTTCTATTTTCCAGCAGGCTCAGGTCGTCTCCTTTGTCCCAAAACGACCCTCCAGTCGGCAGCCGGGAGGCACGGAATCAACCCGCGGCCGCTGACTATTTGATCGCCGATGCTACGACTGCACACAATGCTGCTATTCGGTTCAAAGCTGCGAGGATCGATCGCCTTTCCCATTACCTTCGCAATTCACTACGGAAGAAGTTACCAGATTTAAACTACACAATACTATAAGAAAAAGGTAACAATTAAAGGTCATTACCATGATATTCCATGTTAGCCTTTCAAAATTACCTTTTGTCTCTAATCTTTCTTTGTCGTAAGTACGTAAGTTGAGCTACTGCGCTCGGATTTCCGGCGCTAAGAAAGAAATTTAACAAATTTCTTGCAATTTACGTTTGGTTTGGAGTAGTGAATAAAGTGAACATAAAAATTTCGATGAAGGGAAAAGGTATCTAAAATGTGTGATGAGACTACGTACATATTCGCAGGTATGCCGAGGAGGGTAACGGAATAAGTCTTTGCTGATTGTTTGCAGATGGTGTTGTCATTTATCGTCTTGTAAAGTCATCAGATGATCAAATCCAACTGTAAAATTATTTAGACAAGATGTCTGTATGGTGCAAAAAGTGACAATTGACCCAAAAT
This sequence comes from Schistocerca americana, assembly GCF_021461395.2. NCBI lineage: Eukaryota > Metazoa > Arthropoda > Insecta > Orthoptera > Acrididae > Schistocerca > Schistocerca americana. The sequence continues at coordinate 222,259,093 of NC_060120.1, read as the reverse complement.
AATGAAAAGTTTGAAGTTATTCACATGAGTACTAAAAGAAACCCGATAAATTTCGGTTACACGATAAATCACACAGATCTGAAGGCTGTATATTCAACTAAATACTTAGGGATTACAATTACAAATAACTGAAGTAGGAACGATCACATATATACTGTTTTGGGTAGAGAAAACCAAAGACTGCGATTCATTGGTAGAATGCTTACGAAATGCAACAGATCGATTAAAGAGACTGTGTACACCACGCTGTCCACCATCTTCTGCAGTACTGCAGTCCGGTGTGGGATGCTCATCAAATGGGCTGACGCAGGACATCAAAAAAATCAAAGAAGGGCAGCTCGTTTCGTATTATCGCGAAGTAGAGAGGCAAGAGAGTGCCACGGACATGATGTGTTAAATATTGTGGCAGTCATTAAAACAAAGGGTTTTTCATTGCGGCAGAATCTTCTCGTGAAAATTCAGTCACCCACTTCTCCTCCGTATGCGAGAATATTGTGTTGACCTAGCTACATAGCGAGAAATGATCATCACGATTAAATAAGAGGAATCAGAACTCGCACGGGAAAATTTAAGGGCTCATTTTTCCCGTGCGCTGTTAGAGAGTGGAAACGTACAGATATAGCTTGAAGGTGGTCCGATGAACCCTCTGTCACGCACTTCATTTCGAATTGCACAGTAACCATGTACATGTAGTGGCAGATGTACAGTGTCAATGTTTATACTCGTACGGTGTCCCATCAGACATGCGTGCACATCTCAAGGAGCAGACACTGTTCTAACGATTAAAGCTGTTGTAAAATATTACGAAATCTGAATTGAGGTCAGCTGTCTGCGACACATGAAAATTTGTGCCGGACCAGAACTCGAAACCGGGTATCCCGCTTATCGGGAGCGGTCGCCCTTACCACTCTGGCTATGCGAGCACGCCTCCAGGATCGATCCAGACCTCCGTACATCATGGAGCCCATGAATTGTTCGTCATTCACGGGTAGCGCCGACGTCTTGTCCTACAACATCACTGCTAAGAGATTCATTTATTATTCATCAACTACAAGAATCGTGATGACAGTCGCAGAGGTCAACGCCTCCAGGATATCAGCTGTATACAGCCCGCGAAGAGGTACGGTCAATGGTAGGCAGCTTGACAGCCACTGGTGGTGGTAGGGGTTCTGCAAGTACTCCAATCATAGCAGTGGGATGAGGTTCCTAATGAAGATCAAAGACTGCACGGCGTCCCAGGACATAGCCCACAGAGGAGCACAGAACCACAACATGGATCCAGAGTGGATGAGACATTTCTCAGCAGCATTGGCGGCTGTCCACACGAACAGAGGCTGGCAACGCGGAGGTCACCTGCACTGGCGACGGCGGACGTACGGCTGCATGATCCCGGGCTCGACGTGTAGAGCTCCAGTAGCCCACTGAATACAATGCTCTAAGTCCACAGCATCGGACTTGTCACCAGTAACAGGGCTGTAGCTACCAGGCTTACACTTTGAAGAGGACCATATAGACTCGCAGACACAATTGTCATCTCGTATTTCACTCATAAAACTACTTCATGATTCTAATTGGCGTGTTCTGAGAGCATAAATCGTCCCCTGTATATCCTGTCCCTAATTCACGTTTCCCTTCTGCGCTTCTTAGTCTTAACATACTTTTCTGGAACCGAAACTAGTACTATGGTAAAGCGTCCCCAGTTCTCTCAGAAGAATTAATACATACAAGGGCAATGGAACTTCTTGTTGGTAACTGCAACTTCACATTCATTTCTGTGTCTAATATGGCCCTTGATACCAAGTAAGGAATTTTCTTTTTACCGTTTGGTGTGTAGAAATTCGGCAGCACGAACCAATGACCAGTTCATCGCTCACGTGATTTACAGACACGTCGTCCCACTTGCACTTGACATTCGAGCCCTTTCCTAATTGCTCTTTTCACCTTTTACAAACATCCTGTAACATCTTGAGAATTTTCTTCAGCGACTCTCCTTTTCCCAGTTTTAGGCTTCATCACTTCGAAAGTGAAACACTGCTACGTACTTTATACGCAGTTGCGACATACGACAGGTAAACGCCCAAACATTGTAATGGCATGTTCACATAATAACATACTTTCAACAGTACGGTAGATGCACTTCGTTCTTCCGTTAGGCTGGAGGGTGGAAAAGGCTAGTTCAGGACTTCTCGATCCACAATACGTGAAACAGCTTTTTGAACAACCCAGAAAAAGTTGGTCCCCTGATCCATTATCAGCGTGTCTTAAATGCCAGATATTAATAACCAGTCGTTTGCAATACCACTGTACTCTCTTGTTGATCCAGGAAACATCGTGACATAATGTGAAAACTGATCACAATAGTCCTCATGTGGTGATTAAGAGCCGGTATCTGGTTGAACGGACACAAATGTCCATTCATATGTAATTAAAATGGCATGAATGCCTCTGGCAATCCTTGCAGCAACACTCACTGACGACTGAGGTCAACACATTATGTGCATAGTATACAATTTCACATATACTAGTCGTCGTCATATCATCTCATCTTCCTCCAACATTTCTGAGCTATTTAATGATTAGTTGTTCTACAGCCTGTGTGATATGCTAATACATGGTCGTGGGCTTAACCCCAACACTTTGTCCTTCAAAGCTGTGGGTACAACAATATGTGAGCCTTACTTCCTAATCCTACACAGTACTCTCTTGTGTGTCATGCTCTGTGGCTTGCCCCTTGGCAAGGCTTTTGTTAAGGGCTTGTACAACCCCAGTTGCCGGCCGCTGTGGCCGAGCGGTTCTAGGCGCTTCAGTCCGGAACCGCGCTGCTGCTACGGTCGCAGGTTCGAATTCTGCCTCGGGCATGAATGTGTGTGATGTCCTTAGATTAGTTAGGTTTAAGTAGTTCTAAGTTCAAGGGGACTGATGACATCAAATGTTAAGTCTCACAGTGCTCAGAGCCATTTGAACCAACCCCAGTCACTCTGCTCAAATCATTGGCACTGCTATGTTTCCTGTCAGGAAATAATCCCCTCAACTTTAGAGGTCGATGGGTTCATCTATCCAATGGATCTTTCAGTAGTAGTAAAAACTTCAATACAGAATGGCCTGTTTTGAAATTTGGGAATTTGTGGTAACTTCCTATGGGACCAAACTGCTGAGGTCATCTGTCCCTAGGCTTACAACTACTTAATCTAACTTAAACTACCTTACTTTAAGGACGACACACATCTATGCCAGAGGGAGGACTCGAACCCCCGACGGGGACAGCCGCACGAACCATGGCAAAGCACCTCAAATCGCGCGGCTACCTCGCGCGGCACAACTGTCTGTTATAATTTGGAATTTCCTAGTACACAGATAACAGCAGAAATAGGTAATACCGTGTATGACACTCAACATCTTCTCTGTGAATAAGTAATTCCATTCGGCTTTATTCAAATGTCTCCATACTTGTGCTACCAGTTGTTCCTGGCGACCTACATCCAGACTTAGAAAACACCCTGTTGCCTGACTGCTTGCATCACAGGATAGGATAAATTCCTGCCCTTAATTTAGAAGTATTAATATCTGGCTAGCCGTTAACACCTACTTCAGTTCCTTTTTCTCAAATGTGTTCCAACAGTTAGCTGACAACTGGAATTTCACACTTTCTTTTAACAAATGAGTTAACAGTGTGGAAATTTCAGCAAAATCTTTGATGAATTTTGTATGATAATTACACAGTTACAGATATAGCTGAAGTTGTTTCATTGTTCGAGGAATAGAAATAAATGGCAAGCATCAACCTTCAATCAGTGCTTCGCATTTTCGGCTAATCACATGACCTGTATAGTCTGCTTCTGTCGTGCACAGTGTTACTTTTCAGTACCTAACGTTAAACATGCTGAACACAATCTCATAAGCACTTCTCCTGTTAAGACTACTCTAGATCTGTAATACTGTCTAGAACATACACTGCTGTTATTTCAGGCCCATTAGCATTTCATCCATTAACCACTGGAACGTGGCAGGTGCATTCTTAAGCCAAACATCTATCAGTATGGAAAATGAGACCATTGTCTTCAGCCATTTTTCTAAAACAATTTTCTGCTGTTGATATCTATTCTTCGAAACCATTATAAAGAAATATTTACACTGACCTAAATGTTCCAAAGTCTCCTGTTTGTTCGATGTAGGATATGCATTTGTGATTGTTAATGCGTTTAGATACAGATAAACGCCACAAAACCTGTTTTTCTTCGTTCAGCCCAAAGATTTCTTTGGGAAAATGAAAATGACTTCTCAGCATGGACTATCAGTTCCACCAATAATGCCATCAGCCAACTGCCGAAAAACGTATTCTTCCATAAGAGGCTAGAGGTGCCTGAGGATTCTGTATGTGTCTGGATAGACGGGGGGGTTATTCCCTGTCGGGAGCCGGCTGCTGTGACCGAGCGGTTCTAGGCACTTCAATCCGGAACCGCGCTGCAGCTATGGTCACAGGTTCGAATCCCGCCTCGGGTTTGGATGTGTGTGATGTCCTTAGGTTGGTTAGGTTTAAGTAGTTCTAAGTCTAGGGGACCGATGACCTCAGATGTTAAGTCCCATAGTGCTTAGAGCCATTTGAACCCTGTCGGGCAATGGTCCACTAGGATTCAAAAAAAATCTGTGAATCATATTAATATAGTTTCTCTAAATGACTTTTCTTTCGAATGGTTCACCTTATCGTGAAATGTGGATCCATTGAGTGTTTTCTTGCGGAACAAGTCTCTGCTCGACCTATCGAAATGGTCCTCATGTAGGACGTCAGAATTGGTAAACAATAACCGTTTTGGTATATCTACTTCGTCAAGGCCAAAACTATCTACACTCATTGAAACCCTGTAATATAAATCTATTTCCTGCGGGCATGCTATGCTTCTATGCACAAAACAATGTGAAGTATTCGGTTCGTCATTGCGTTCCACGGCCAGTAAGCAGCACTCAGCCTTATCAGAAGAGTTTGCTGAATTTTGTTTTACTCGAAATGCAGCCCGGCAGTTGAAGAGTTTCCCTTGGAGGTTAACGAATGCTTATCATGACGCTGTTTCCTTTGGTTCCTACTCCGACAGTCTCGTGCCTGATGCCCCAACTCCATGCAGTCATAACATTGCGGTTGACGGCATTGTTTCCGAATGTGGCCCGTACATCCACATCTACAGCATTTACCTCTGAGGAAAAAATTTCGCCGCCTATCCTACACCCAAGACGCTATGTCCACTTTCTGGAGCTAAGTAGGAAGCAGTCAGATCCTTCGGATTTTCCATCTGTACTCTCCTCGATGTACTGGTTCGAAGTCTCCTCAAAAATGCATGTAGCGGTCTGTGTTCTGCGTCAGGGAAAATAATTTCAACCATACTCTTCATTCTCCATCAGTTCATGGATTCGCGCATTGATTTTCCTGATTCTGTAGAAGAATACCCCCATAGGCTCGTTTCCGTTCTGATATATCCCATGAATGTGTTCTCTGAATAATGTGGAACCATTATGTTTGCAGTAACGCTGATAGAGCCCTTTGTTAAATTTTTCAAATGTACGCGCCTTACTTAACCCCTCATGATAGATGGATAAAGACTTACATCTTTGCATAGAGTATTGACCGTAAATTAGCCAGATATACGTCGTTTGGTCAATTGATCAGATTACCAGCAGCTTACAGACTATCAATGAACTCTGACGCATCCGTAGTTGGTCTACCCTAAAAAGAAGCTACTGAACTAGCCACAGTATCCAGAATGAGATTTTCATTCTGCACCGGAGTGTGCGCTGATATGAAACTTCCTGGCACATTAAAACTGTGTGCCCGACCGAGACTCCAACTCGGGACCTTTGCCTTTCGCGGGCAAGTGCTCCACCATCTGAGCTACCGAAGCACGACTCACGCCCGGTCCTCACAGCTTTATTTCTGCCAGTATCTCGTCTCCTACCTTCCAAACTTTACAGAAGCTCTCCTGCGAATCTCGCAGAACTAACACTCCTGAAAGATGGCAGAGCAGTTACTCGCGAAAGGCAAAGGTCCCGAGTTCGAGTCTCGGTCGGACACACAGTTTTAATCTGCCAGGAAGTTTCATATCAGCGCACACTCCGCTGCAGAGCGAAAATCTCATTCTGGAAACAACCCCCAGGCTGTGGCTAAGCCATGTCTCCGCAGTATCCTTTCTTTCAGGAGTGCTAGTTCTGCAAGGTTCGCAGGATAGCTTCTGCAAAGTTTGGAAGGTAGGAGACGAGATACCGGCAGAAGTAAAGCTGTGAGGACCGGGCGTGAGTCGTGCTTCGGTAGCTCAGATGGTAGAGCACTTGCCCGCGAAAGGCAAAGGTCCCGAGTTCGAGTCTCGCTCGGGCACACAGTTTTAATCTGCCAGGAAGTTTCATAGCCACAGTATGATCCACAGAAGGAGCAGGTATCCTGACAACTGTCCTGACTTGTCAACGCACACTACTTCCTGTGACGTTACTGCTCATGTCTCTGGCATTTCTATAACACGCATTTAATAATACAGTATACAGGGTGCTACAAAAGGTACGAGCAAACTTTCAGGAAACATTCCTCACACACAAAGAAAGAAAATATGTTATGTGGACATGTGTCCGGAAACGCTTACTTTCCATGTTAGAGCTCATTTTATTACTTCTCTTCAAATCAGATTAATCATGGAATGGAAACACACAGCAACAGAACGTACCAGCGTGACTTCAAACACATTGTTACAGGAAATGTTCAAAATGTCATCCGTTAGCGAGGATACATGCATCCACCCTCCGTCGCATGGAATCCCTGATGCGCTGATGCAACCCTGGAGAATGGCGTATTGTATCACAGCCGTCCACAATACGAGCACGAAGAGTCTCTACATTTGGTACCGGGGTTGCGTAGACAAGAGCTTTCAAATGCCCCATAAATGAAAGTCAAGAGGGTTGAGGTCAGGAGAGCGTGGAGGCCATGGAATTGGTCCGCCTCTACCAATCCATCGGTCACCGAATCTGTTGTTGAGAAGCGTACGAACACTTCGACTGAAATGTGCAGGAGCTCCATCGTGCGTGAACCACATGTTGTGTCGTACTTGTAAAGGCACATGTTCTAGCAGCACAGATAGAGTATCCCGTATGAAATCATGATAACGTGCTCCATTGAGCGTAGGTGGAAGAACATGGTGCCCAATCAAGACATCACCAACAATGCCTGCCAAAACGTTCACAGAAAATCTGTGTTGATGACGTGATTGCACAATTGCGTGCGGATTCTCGTCAGCCCACACATGTTGATTGTGAAAATTTACAATCTGACCACGTTGGAATGAAGCCTCATCCGTAAAGAGAACGTTTGAACTGAAATGAGGATTGACACATTCTTGGATGAACCATTCGCAAAAGTGTACCCGTGGAGGCCAATCAGCTGCTGATAGTGCCTGCACACGCTGTATATGGTACGGAAACAACTGGTTCTCCCGTAGCACTCTCCATACATTGACGTGGTCAACGTTACCTTGTACAGCAGCAACTTCTCTGACGCTGACATTAGGGTTATCGTCAACTGCACGAAGAATTGCTCGTCCATTGCAGTTGTCCTCGTCGTTCTAGGTCTTCCCCAGTCGCGAGTCATAGGCTGGAATGTTCCGTGCTCCCTAAGACGCCGATAAGTTGCTTCGATCGTCTTCCTGTCGGGACACCTTCGTCCTGGAAACCTGTATCGATACAAACGTACCGCGCCACGGCTATTGCCCCGTGCTAATCCATACATCAAATGGGCATCTGCCAACTCCGCATTTATAAACATTGCACTGACTGCAAAACCACGCTCGTGATGAACACTAACCTGTTGATGCTACGTACTGATGTGCTTGATGCTAGTACTGTAGAGCAATGAGTCGCATGTCAACACAAGCACCGAAGTCAACATTACCTTCCTTCAATTGGGCCAACTGGCGGTGAATCGAGGAAGTACAGTACGTACTGACGAAACTAAATGAGCTCTAACATGGAAATTAAGCGTTTCCGGACACATGTCCACATAACATCTTCTCTTTATTTGTGCGTGAGGAATTTTTCCTGAAAGTTTGGCCGTACTTTTTTGTAACACCCTGTATATACTGATCAGCCAGAACATTTTGACCACCTACGTAATAGCCGGTACGTCCAGGTCTGGAGCGGTTAACAGCGGCAATGCGTCGTGGCATGGAAGAAATGAGGCTTTGGTAGGTCGCTGGAGGTAGCTGGCACCACATCTGCACACGCAAGTCACCTAATTGCCGGGAATTCTGAGGAGGGGGCTATGAACTCTGATGCCACGTTCAATCACATCCCAGATCGGGTTCACTTTTGACGACTTTGGAGGCAAGTACATCAATTGGAACTCACCGTTATGTTTCTCGAATCTCTACACACACTCCTGGCCTTGTGAAATGGCGCACTATCTTGTGGATGAGTGCCACTGCCATCAAGAAACATGATCGTCATGAAGAGATGCCCGTGGTCTAAAACCAGTGTATGATATCCTTTGCCCTCAAGGTGCCTTGCACGAGCTCCACTGAACCCATGGACGCCCACGTGAATGGTCCCCAGAGCATAATGGAATTGCCTCCAGCTTTTTTCCGTTCCGCGGTAGAGGTTTCATGGAGCTGTTCTATTGGAAGACGACTGATTCGCCCCCTCATATTATGATGATGTAGATGGTATTGGGATTAATCAGACTCTGATATTATGCCAACGTGCAGTGCCGATGATCAAGTGCCTTTCGGTCATAGCTGCCGATGTCATGGTGTTAACATCAGCACATGAATGGGTCGTCGGCTGCAGTGGCCAATCGTTAGGAGTGTTTGGTGCACTGTTTGTTCAGACACAATTGTACTATGACACACGTTAAAGTCTGATGTTAGTTCCGCCACAGTTCGCCTCCTGTCCTCTTTTACCAACCTGCCCCACCCTACGTCTGCAATGAGGGGTTGCTGCCGAACCCTACAACGTCTGGACATGGTCCTAAATTGGTTTCACCAAGTGCTGAGGACACTCACCACAGCATTCCTCGAACACCATACAAATCGTGCAGCTTCCCAAATGCTTGTGCAGAGCCTTCGGGCAAACACAGTCTGCCCTCGGTCAAACTCAGACAAATCGTTCCCCTTCCCCGTTGCACACACGGTTAGCACGCTCACTGATACTACGTGCACCGAGTGTGTGTCTGACTAGCAGTCATTCCTCGCCAAGTCCGCAGGTTGTGGTCTCGTGGTATCGTTCTTGCTTCCTGAGCACAAGGGCCCTGGTTCGATTCCCGGTGGGGTCAGGGGTTTTCACCTGCCTCGAGATGACTGGGTGTTGTTGTGTCGTCTTCATCACCATCAATCATCCCCATTTCGGTCGGAGGAGCGCAATGGCAAGCCAACTCTGCTAGGACCTTGCGTAGTACAGCAGTGCGGGTCTCTCGCATCGTCCCCTACTCTCTGTCAAGCAGTATAGGACTTCATCATTCCTCGCCAGGTGACGCTGCTATCGCCTCTGCGAATTTGTATATCGACTGTAGGTCGGTGCTCGTAATGTACAGTCTAATTAGAATAAGTGAGGGAGACCAAAAGAAAGGACATCTACCACAACACACTCGGACAGAGTTATTAGAAAGCGATACTAATTCCTCTCACGTATCATAGGCCGGCGAGTCTATGGGCACTTATGTGCTTCATGTCCGTAACCACGGCATATACCACATAAAGCAGGCTCTGCCCACATACACGGTTGTTCATAAGTGCTAAATTACAATTCTGCCATCTCAGTGGCAGAAAATAACTTTCTTCACAAATCCCATCAAACTGTGGTTCTGTTAATTGAAACTTCTGGTTTATATGAACAATGCCCTGCTTTATATGAACCATGGCCCTGAACAAAACAAAGCTAAAAAGAGACCAAGATGACAACACACTCACCAAAAGAGTACTGCTGAACTGCATATCCCGCTGCAGACGTCAGTGATCATTTCAGTCATCACTTATAGAGGCCGTTGTGGCAGGCCTCTGCAGCTGGTGGTGCAACGGGGTAGCTGAGGACAAGAAGTCAATAACTACATTTACGTATACATGGATACTCCGCAAGATGTCCTACGGTGCCTGGCGGAGGGTACCCTGTTCCACTACTAGTCATAAACTTTTCTGTTACACACTCGCAAAAAGGGTGAGGGAAAAATACTATCTATATACCCCCGTATGAGACCTGATTTCTTGTACCTTATCTTCGTAGTTGTTACGCGCAATTTATGTTGACGGAAGTAGAATTGTTCGGCAGTCAGCTTCAAACGCCGATTCTCTAAACTTTTTTAATACTGTCCTCTAAAAGAACGTCGCCTTCCCTCCAGAGATTCACTTACATGTTGTTCGAAGCTACTGGTAACAAATATAGCAGCCCATCTCTGAATTGTTTCAATGTCTTCCTTTAACACTACCTCATGCCCATCCCAAACACTCTAGCAGTACTCAAGGATAGGTCGCACCAGCGGCTCCTTTACAGATGAACCACACTTTCCTAAAATTCTCCCAACAAACCGAAGTCCTCCATTCGCCTTCCCTGCCACAGTCCTAACTTATCTGTTCCAGTTCATATCACTGTGCAACGTTACGCCCAAATATTTAAACGACGTGACTGTGTCAAACAGGACACCACTACGGCTGTATCCTACATTGCTGGTTTGTTTTTCCTACCCATCCGCTCCAAAGTTTATTTTTTCACATTTATAGCTACTGCCATTCATCGCTTCTACTAGAAATTTTGTCTAAGTGATCTTGTATCCTCCTACACTCCCTCAAATTCGACACCTTACCGTATACCACAGCATCATCAGCAAACGACAGCAGACTGCTGTCCACCCTGCCCGGCAAATCGTTTACATAGAACAACAGCGGCCCTATCACACTGCCTTGGGGCACTCGTGATGATAACCTGGCGTCTGGTGAACACTCTCTGACGAGGACAACTTATTGGGTCCTATAAATTAAAAAGTCTTCGAGCCACTCACATATCTGTGAACCTATTCCGTGTTCTCGTACCTTCTCTAACACCTTGAAAAGGAGCACCGATACGAATGCTTTCCGGATGTCTAGAAATATGGTATCTGCCTGATACTCTTCATCCATAGTTCCCAGAATATCATGTGAGAAAAGAGCAATCTGGGTTTCGTAAAAGCGATGGATCTTTCCAAAACCATGTTGATTTATGGATATAATCTTCTCAGTCTCAAGAAAGTTTATTATACTCGAACTGAGAATATGTTGAAAGAATCTGCAGCAAACTGAAGTTAGGGATATTTGTCTGTAATTTTACGGCTACAGGAGTCGCCTGCGGTTGCTTTTTTTTTTTTTTTTTTTCGCTTGAGACTTTGCACTGGGCGAGAGATTCGCGATAGATACGAGCTAGTTAGAGTACTCTTTGTAAAACCGAATTGGGTTTATATCCGGATCTGGTGACGTATTTGCTTTCAAATCTTTCAGTTACGTCTCTACGCCAGGGATTCTTAATCCTAAGCCGTCCAAATGACGGTATGTTTTATGACTCTACTGCGTGAACGACTTCTTGAACGCGAGATTTAAAACTTCGGCTTTCCTTTTGCCATCTTAAACTGTAACATCAGCTTGGCCTATAAGGAACAGGATGGAAACCTTAGACCCGCTTAGCGATTTTACATAGAATTTTCTCGGGTTCTCCGTCAGAACTTTTGCTATGAGTGCTGTAGTTCTTCTATGCTTCGAGCGTATCCCTTTCCACAGCCGCATAAATCTCTGCCTGTAGCCATTTATGCTTTCTCTTCTGTACTGAGAATGCAGCAGCTTGTCCTTCCTTAGCATTTTCCGAATTTCGATATTGAACCGTGGTGGGTCTTCTCCATCCTTAATCCACATAATCCACTGGGCACATAACTCTCCAGACCACGATTTACAGTTTGACTATAAGTCCTTACTGGAAGTAAGTGACAACGATTCAATGTCTAAGTGAGATGCTAACAACTGCTTAGTTGTTCTGCCTAGCAGAAAGACTTTCCTAGCCTTTTTGAGTGATTTATTAACTCACGTAACCATAGTTGCTGCAATGATATCACGATCGCTAATCTCCGTTTCTGTACTGACGTCGTCGATAAGGTTCGATCTATTTGTAGCTGCAAGGTCTAAGGTATTTCCACTGCGTGTGGGCTGCCGAACTAGCTGCTCAAAACAGTTTCCAGAAAACGTTTTCAAAAGATTGTCGCACGACTGTACATCACCTTGGGTGGGCTAGCAAAAGATCGATGAGTGAGTGATTGACTGTCGTCCAACGTGAAGTCAAAGAAGTACCATTGCCAATTTATATATATTTAATGTTCGTGAACTACAAGAATCGTGATGATACTTGAAGAAGGCAAACACACCTAAGACGTTAGCTATGTACTAGAGGTCTGCATGCAACATTTAATCTTGCGCGAATTGCTCGTACTAGAGGCATTCAATAAACAATGCAACATTTTTTCTGAAAGCAGGTTGGTTTTATTCAGGATACCAATATAATATATATTATTCCCCAAATATTTGGCTACGTAACCCAGTTTTGAACATAATCTCCATCCATTGCGACGACCTTATGCCTCATTACTGCGAGAGCCCTTATGCCCTCATACTACCATAGCGGTCTATGTCGGAGCCAACGTCTTGCTACATCAGTAACCTCTCCATCATCTACGTACTGCTTCCCATAGAGTGCATCCTATATTGGGCCAAACAGAAGTCGGCAGATTCGAGATCCCGGCTGTAGGGTGGATGAAGAAGAGCAGTCCTATGAAGATATGTGCGCTCCTTTCTGCTCAGACTTCTGTGAGACCTTGCGTTAGTATGGAGAGCACAAGTTCATTTGGGTTCTTGTGGCGGAAAACACGCTGAAGTCATTTCTTCAGTTTCCTCTAAGTCGCACAATACACTTGTACCATGAAGGAGTACATCAAACAGAATATGCCCTTCAAAGTCTCTGAAGACCGTTACCATGGCTTCACCGACTGAGGGAGCGGCTTTGAACTTCTTCCTCGGAGGTGAGTTGGCGTGGCTCCTCTCCATGGATTGCCGCTTTGTTTCCGGTTAGATGTGCTGCACCCACGTTTCATCGCCCGTGACGATGTCCGACAAAAAAACTGTTACTGCCAACCTCGTAACGCGCGAGTAGTTTCGCAAAGAGAAAAGAATGGTCTTTCGTTGCTCTTCATGGTCTTTTGTTACGTGGCGAGGAATTCAGTGTGCACAACTTTTTAAATACCCCAACGGGTGGACGAGTGAGTCAGTACTTCCAACAGTGACGTCCAGCTGTGCAGCGAGAGTGAGTGTGTCCACAGGTTCCAACATCGCAGGAGTCACAGCTGTGTGCGGTCGGTCGCCACCCGGAAGGGAGATCGGACAGGTTTGCGGGAACTTGTTGCGGTGAAGACAGGCGCTTTGCCCAAGGATTCACGGTGTTTTAATTCACTGCCAGTTCTCCGTAGACATTATGCAAGAAATTATAAATATCTGCGATTCTCTGGTTTTCCGCCAAGGGGAACTCAATGATAGCTCTCGACTTGGAGGGCACGACCGTTACAGACGCCATTTTGAAGACTACGTGTAGCGCCGTCACTTGTCGCAACTTCATGAAAAAACATGAGCTGAAGCGTATATATTCCACGGTATCCCACAACAAATTCCACTTTTTTTTTTCAATGAAAACTGGCCTGGGAAAAATGTGTTGCGTTACTTATTGAAAAGCCCTTCCCAGTTCCGCGAAAGTCCTGCAAATATCCCGGCCGGAGTGGCCGACCGGTTCTAGGCGCTACAGTCTGGAACCGCGCGACCGCTACGGTCGCAGGTTTCGAATACCGCCTCGGACGTGGATATGTGTGATGTCCTTAGGTTATTTAGGTTTAAGTAGAGCTAAGTCTAGGGGACTGATGACCTCAGATGTTAAGTCCCATAGTGCTTACAGCCATTTGAACCATTCGAAAGTGCAAATTTCGATACAGCAACTACCTTCACGGTCGTTCGAGCATCCCACTCCTGTAATGCCCGCTGCTTGTCCAGCTAGTGAAAACTGTACGTCACCGCAAAACAATTCAGCGTCACTGCTACTTTGGCAGCACATTATAGCTGTCGTATTTTCGTTTATTTTCTGTAGAAGCTACTAGCGCTGGTGTCTCAAAAAATGTTCAAATGTGTGTGAAATCTTATGGGACTTAACTGCTAAGGTCATCAGTCCCTAGGCTTACACACTACTTAACCTAAATTATCCTAAGGACAAACACACACACACACCCATGCCCGAGGGAGGACTCGAACCTCCGCCAGGGCCAGCCGCACAGTCCAAGACTGAAGTGCCCTAGACCGCTCGGCTTATCCCGCTCGGCGCGCTAGTGTCTCTCGGTGGCTAACAATGCAGACTAGAGACTGCACAGCAGCCCTAAGCATTCCGTGTAGAGGCAGACATCATAGCATCATGGACAAAGGTTGGATAAAATGGTTCCCAGCAGCGGTAGTGGCTCCACGCACTGAGAGGAAGCGTGAAGTTTGCCTGCACATGTGATGGCACTTGTACGGCTGTCTCATCCTGGCTTGAGCAGCTGAATGGGGGCCACAGGGTGCTTAGCCCACAGCATGGGACCTTTCTCCGGCAGTAAAGCTACAGCTAACAGCGGGGAGTCCGGAGAGGACGACTGTTTAAGCCATGCAGACTCATAGACTCAATCTCGCGGACCAACGCAGGCTGCTCCACGATGCTGGTGGCTGTCAGGCTGTGATGACTAAAGATTATGCGGTCTTGGCCTATCCTTGTTTTGATACAACCGCGCAGTGTGGTAGCCAATCAACAATCAAGGAATATTTTAGCGAATTGGCTTAAAGAGCTCCAGGCAAGTCATTATAAGTTTGTTCTGTAGTAACTTCGGCTGGGCTCCAAGCTACCTGGCCTTGAGAACCGAGGAAGTTTTGTCACGTTAAATATGCTGACAAGAGACGCCTTCAGCCTTCTGCTGAAGTTTGCTATCGAATTCACGACACTGGTTCAGATAATAGCTAGCTTGGGACGCAGGCCGTGTGTGTGGACGCTAGAGGATTCTGGAGAGCAGAACTCAGCTCGCTTCTCTCTCTCGTGATCCTTACCTCAACTAGAACAAATATTTTGGGGGGCATATCCTAAGGCTCTCTTTTAAATGGCCGTCCCCCAGTATACTTTCTTTAGTTTGTCCGAGCTCCTAGAATGGTCTACACATGGCAACTTCCTACTGTAGAAGCTCCTCGTATATCCCGTATACTGAAATATATGCTCTGAAGTTGTCCAAGTTACCTTGAAAATCTAACTTCAGAACCCTGGGCACCTACTTCCCATCCCTGACAGCTAGACTGCATGTACATAACATCGTAAGTCATGCACTGTGACCATATCAGGCTGTTGTTGTTGTCGTTGTTTTTCTTTCCTTTCTTAGGGTTTTTAACAGTGTCAGTCGGGAATCCCCTGACCAGGTAGTACATGAAGTCACTTTTTAGTTTGCAGTTGTGAGAATTATGTCGGTTCAAAATCCTTCCAAGAGCAAGCCGCATGTTTTGATTTGTTTCCTACTCGCAGAAGGACAAACATGTAACGAATTTTTTTGGGAAATCGGACGGTTTACGAAGAATATTTTACTTATAGAACGAGTGCATTTAAGAAGTTTAGTCGACGTAGAACAAGTGTTCATAATGAACAGAGGAGTGGAATATCTTCCATTATGACTGATTAGTTGGCGCAAAAAATCGACGAAACTGTTCATGAAGACTGTCGACTGAAAATGGATGAAATTTCTGCCATGTTTCCACAACTCTTCAGAACTCTCTTCATACGAGACACTCAAAGAAACTCTGGGATTCCTGGAATTCTGCGCAAGATTGGTCCCAAGACAGCTGATAGGGCAGTAAAAGAAAAACTGGATCAGTAGTGCAGGCAAGCTTCTTGAGCGACTTGAATTGTAACTTGAGGATTTTCTGAGCTCTGTTGTGACTGGAGATGAAATCTGTGTGGCGCATCACACGGCTGAGACAAAAAGACAGGCGTCATAGTGGCGTCATACCGGTTTTCCATCTGCCAATATTTTCGAAACCACAATTTTGGGCAAAACAGTCATGGCCTCCATGTTTTGTCACCGAAAAAGCATCATTTTAGTCGAATTTCGGCCTGGGAGGAACATCACCGAGCGCAAGGATATTGTGAGACCCTCAGAAATCTCCATAGGGGCATTCAAAACAAAAGGAGAGGAACGCTGAGGAGAGGAGTGTACTTTTTGAAAAGACAACACCCGTCCTCACACACCCGTTGCCACCAAGGTGCACTTACAGTCATTTAGTTTGGATATTTCAAATCACCCACTGTATTCCCCTGAGTTAGCGCCTCCAGATCATCGTATTTTCAACTCCCTGAAGGCAGACGCGAGTGAAATTAAATTTTCAGCCGACAATCAGGTGCAGAATGAGATTCTGAAGTGGGGGAAGGAACTGGCAGGGGAGTTCTTCGAGGAGGACGTAAAAAACCTTGTGCCGTACCTCGCCACATGCAGTGAACTGGACGGTAATTATGTGGAAAAATGAAGTCAATAAGTGTATCAACAATATCCTGTATTTTTTCCAAATATACTTTTTCTAAAAAAAGTTATAAAACTCTAGTTCAGTTTCTTTCTGATTATGAGTAATACTGGGTCAATTATGGTCTGACTGACTTATGTAGCCTCTTGCTTTAGCTTTGGCAGGTTTCTTAATTCTACTCTACTACGCCCAATTACTTGTTTGCAGTGCAACATAAGTAGAAACTCAACTGTGCTATATCACATTGTGAGCCAGGGCCTCCTGATTGCCTGCATGCCAGAAATATTTATTTTCCTCGAAATATCTGCTTGTTCCCATCTAGAGGTGAAAATTTATTGATTTTGTTGCTAATAGAACCTAGAAAACAAGGTGCAGGCATTTAGATTACAAGTAAGTCGTTAAGCAGTCCAAAGGCGATAATACTGAAACGTAAAAAGACACTAATATCACCTACTATATATCACTGAAAAAACGGGAAACAAGCCTGTCTCACTATTAAGCAGAAGCAGAAGAAGGAAAACGGTTAACGACATTCATTAAAAGTAAAGCTGTCAGTGTCTCAGGATGGTTTTCAATATGAGCCCCCAGCATAACCTTGTAACCTTGACTCATTTGTCCGATTTCTGTAGTTGAGGCCAACCGCCAGCCAATCACGTAGTTCCTCGCTGCGTTGCCGGATTTGTAGGTATGTGCATAGCCTTTCCCAGCGTGGCTGGCTGCAGGCGGGCAACACTGTCTTCCGCCACTAGAATCTGTCAGTCAGAAGGCTATTTTAACCAGAGTGTAGTGAAATAAAATGTTCGACAGGAAAGCATATTTTAAGTGTAAACTGAAAGCGTATCTTGTTAATTACTCAAAATGAACAGGTCGTCTGTGATAAAAATAAAGAAAATAACAGAGATAGATTTTTATTTGAAAAAGCAGTGTGTATTTTGCCCAGAAGACAAAGACTCATAATGTTAAATTCAAATGCTCCACTAGTAACATAGCATGTTAAAGAACATATCATAAAGCCACAGGCACACACAAATCACGGAACGTGAGTCAGTAAACTGTAGCGTTCTTCATCATCCCGACTGTAGTAAATGAGATGTATGGAATCAGTGTATGCTGTAAGCTATTTCTAGCAGAAGTAATGTACGCAAGCCTCAATCTCATAGGTTGTAAGGAAGTAGAATATGAACAACTAAAAATAGACAAAGAAGAATCTGGAAACATTCCAAATATGATGCCACAGTACTGGCTGTTAAGCAGTTATTAGACCATAAATAAAAGAAACAAGCAAATTGAAAAGTCTGACACCAATAAAGGGCGAGGAAATCGGAGTGCTAGGCTACAGAAAACTAAACAGTCTGGCGCTGAGCGATATAGCACACTATACAAAAGAATGAAAGTGTAAAAATGGCTAGTGTAGTTAAAGCATAACAGGATTTCTGGAATCCTGACAGGAGAAAGAAAGAAATCCAGGGAGAAAGATGATAATGTATCAGTACCACAAACAACGTTTTAGCTTCCACTGATGAGTTTCACTGTTTGAAGCTAACAGCGTGTGTAACACACATTTAACAGAAATTAGCTTTTGGTCGTTGTTCTCTGCGTAATAAGTGGTTCACGGCACCCAAATGAATGAGAAATATGTTTAATATCCATATTTTTGCGAATTTATTATTAAAAACAGTTTAAAGGTATACCGTATAAGCCACAACAGATATTTCTCGAACAGAAATAAATTATGAATGTAAATGAATCAGCTGCCAAGGATATGCGAATAACGACTGCCATGTTGAAATAAACGACACGACCGTCTAGTGGGATTGTGTGAGCAGAATTTGCAATTAGTACAACAGATTGCTATTTGTGTGTCGTCATGCGTGGTATTGTCATGTGGAAACGCGCCGCATTGTTTCGCGGTGCAATTAATCACGGAACGTAAATTTGAACAGTATGTAATTGTCACGGCTTCGTTATTAGTATGGAATTGTCAGGGATTCAGATGTTTATGAAGGTAGCTCCAGCAGTGTAATTACTCGTTTGATCGTGTTCCGACGTAAGGTCTCTGCCGATTAACCGGAATGAGGTAGTGTTCATTAAATTTTAATTTAATAACCAAACGATTCAAATGTTTTTTGACTTGTTTGGTGTTATAACTGAGATTTGACGTGTTTTGGTGTTATAGCGGTGACAGGCACCTTGTACTCGCTGGGAGGAGAATTTACGTTTCTTTCATGTATTAGGTTACATTAAAACCAAACTGAATGTGTACCAGCTGTTTTAGAGCGAGTACACAGGAGGAGATCACACTGTAAGATTATAAGACTGACTACAACATAACTACACAGCTCTTTATGAATATCATCCGATATTTTTTCAAAAAACCGCAAATTTACATCCTTGTAATTATAAATACTCGTACTAGTCTTATCATATATTAAGTCTAAATAGGGTACACGAACGTTGTTGTTTTCATAATGCGTAAAAACTACAGTAACTATTTTGTAATGATTTGCAATATGCATCGATGAGCCTAAACATTATGACCAATGACTTACTATTAATATAAACCCGTCCAGGCGATAGCGAGGAACGACTGCTAGTCAGATACACAGAATGGGGAAGGCGTGCGGTCTATCTGAGTTTGACTGTGCACAGATTGTGATCCCACTTTGATCACCCGATGGCTCGGCACGAGCATTTCGGAAACTGTGCGACTTTTCGGGTGATCGAGGAGTCCTATGGTGAGTGTCTTCCATCACGTGGCGAAACGAAGGTGAAATCACGTCCAGATGTCGTGGGGCTGGGCTTCCAGCCCTCAGTACAGATGTCGGACTTCGTAGGCTGGACAATCTGGTAAAACAGGACAGGTGGCGGAACTAACATCAGATGTTAATGCTGGGCAGAATACAAGTGCGTCTGAACACACAGTGCACCGAATACTCCTAACGATGGGCCTCCGACGATGACGGCCCATTCATGTGCCAACGCTAACACCATGGCATCGACAACTACGACTGAAATGGGCACGTCACCAGCGGAACTGGGCGTTGGAGCAATGGCAGAGCGTTGCATGGTCTGATGAGTCTTGATACCTTCTTCATCACGCCGATGGGAGTGTGCGAACACGTCGTCTTCCAGGCGAACAACTCCTTGATAACCGTACTGCGGTACGGAGACAAGCTGGCAGCGACTCCATTTTGCTCTGGGGAACATTCGCTTGGGCTTCCATAAGCCCCATGAAGCTTGAGCAAGGGACCATGAGGTCCAAGGAGTATCGTACAGTGGTTGCACACCAAGTACACCCCTTCATGACGCCCATGTTTCCCGACTGCTGTGGCATTTCTCAACGAGATAATTCGCCATATCTCAAGGACACAAGTGTGATGGGGTGGATCGAGGAACACAGGAGCGATTTTCAACTGATGGTGTGGCCACCGAACTCGTCAGATCTGAACCAGATCGAACACATCTGGGAAGTGATTGTACGTGACGTCAGAGTTCATCACCCCCTCCCCGGAGTGTACGGAAAACTGGTGACTTGTGGGGGCAGATGCGGTGCCAACTCCCTCCAGCGACGAACCAAGACCTCAATGCTTTCATGCCACGGCGCGTCGACGCTGTTATCCGTGCCAAAGGCGGACATATCGGCTACAAGGTACGTGGTGATAATTTTCTGGCTGATCGATTAATCATGACGCAGTGCAAATAGTTCAAATACTAAAAGACGTAGGTTCTTTTCTCGGTAAAACGGAAAACTACACAGCCTTATCTCTGTCTATATAACATCCCTCCATGTTGTGCTATCTACGTGGCTGATTCTACATTTTCTCTGTAGGCAACTCACGCTGCTAGGCGTGAGCGAAGCGAACGTGGGTGTAATCCCACATTTCTTGTGCTCTTGTGTTATATCGTCGAACTTTGCACATCTAAGAGAGAGTCTTATCAACAGAATCAACTCCGTGCGTCATTCGTGCCGAACAGGAATGTCTGTTCTATCTTGGAACCAATTGGTGTGTGTCGCGATCGACCGGCCTCGTGATGTATTGTAGGTGATTTAGCTTGTATATGGCGAAAGCAGTGTTCAATTTGTGAGGTGGCTGCAGTGTTTCGCTGCTATTGCATTATCAACAGTTGTTTTTCTGTCATTAATTAGCTCCTCATTAGGTTGCTTTTGTGGCCAATACTCCTCGATGGAACAAACGCCTTAGACTAGTATTTTTACCGATAGATGGCGGTATAAGAATGTTAACGTAAATGGGGTCGGCTGCAAATGACAGATGAATCGCAATACGACGGCTATAGTTTGAGTTGCACATTTCACCACCGGCGCTGTTCAATAATCATGACTTTACAAGTTCGACAGTCAACAGTTGCAGCACTATTAGTTCGGTAAATAGATCCACCACGTCAAGGGCGTACCACATCGCAAGGGAAAAACCGGTTTTTCATTGTCCTGACGCCAAAAACCGCATAAAAATGAAAGTGATATATGTTTTTAATTGTCCCGGGGCCAAAAATAGCATAAAAAGCAAAATTACAACGATTTATTACTGTCGTGAGACTGGCGCAAGACGCGTACAAATATGCTGTCCAGTATTTTCTGCCACGAGTTGCATCCGAGAAACAGCATGTTGCCCCATACATAGGAGTGGTCGGGAGATTACGTTGAGAATGCTTTTCGCAGCAAGTGTCTTCTATTCAGATATGTTCGTAATTGGAGCACTGAAGACAACATCTTTCATACAAGCCCACAGTCAGAACTCTCACGTATTAAGATCAGGTGATCAGGACGACCTGGCAGACGATAAAAGACGGCTGATAATTCTCTCATATTCGAAATCCTCTGCAGTAGACGCTTCACTGGCTGTGCAATGTGTGGACGACGGCTATTTTGCATAGAAAGTGATCCTATCCACGAATCATATGACGTTGGTGTCCAGAAGACTCTCATAGCACTTACCAGGGATGATACAGGCAACCGAACCCGCAGGACCTTCTGTAATTCTGGGTACTGATGTGGAGATGGAAATGGGCATGGAAATGTGCTTCTTCTGTCCACAGAACATTCCATGGTTGTTAATTGTCCATTTCCATGCGAGCAAGAAATTACAGGATGGAGGTTTGTCTTGCTGGCAGGTCAGCAGGAAGAAACTCCTGAACATGGCTGATTTTTTATCGACAGCAATGCCGGATGGTTCGCAGGAATTTGTGCACCTTGTTTGCAGGTATGTCCAACGTTAGGAAAATCCCCGTACACTACATATTTCCACACTGCCTCTCGAGCCCACCCGCAACGCAGTGGCCCCATTTTCGACGGACGACGAATCAACTCTGTTTCCTCCCTCTGACACTCTGCCCTTCAAAAGAAACTTTCTTTTCGAATGTTGTAGTTATTTTCTCCAGACTCTTTTTTTTATACCCTTCAGTGAGTGTCCTCAACTTCTACATGGCAACTGGCGCACAGTCACCGCCCTTGTAAAAGAGCTTCATCAGCATCTAGCGATACTTCATAGAGACTGTCATGCTGGGCGTCTCGGACGCAGACTGAGGAACAGCCGTGTGCCCCAAGTCTGTTGGTGCGCACATTCTTTCGCTTACAGCGCTATCTAATCGTCAGATTTTCGTTAATTTCCTTTTTTTTTTGTTCCATGAGGTTTCGCACTGTGTCAATAATATTCTGTTCAAATTCGGCATTATGAGCAGTGGTTCTCTTTCTACAGCATTTTGAAATTGGAGGTTTAAGTATAGACACATGTACGACGAGTGTGTATCTTCTGGTAGCAATGTACCCTAGGTCACTGGAGGAGCGAAGCACTGCTAGTGACTGAAATAAACCGACGGTCAATCCCGTTTTCAATAAAGATTAGCGAACAGACGCACAAAGCAGCAGGCCTATATCTTTAATGTCGGTCTGCTGCGGAATTTTGAGATTTTTTTACTATCGCGTATTATGGCATTCCTAGGCAATAGGAATCAACACTGATTCCGAAAACAACGATAGTGTGAAATCCTACTCGCTTTGCTTGTACACGAGACCCAGAAAACAGAAGACACCGGCGCCGATATAGATGCCGTGTTTCTTGACTTACGTAAGGCGTTCCGTATGATTCCGCACCGCCACCTAATAAGCGAAATACGAGTGTACGGAATATCGCACTGGGCGTGTGGTTAGACTGAAGAGTTCCTAGCGAACTTAACGCAGCATGTCATTCTTGACGTAGATAAATTTTCAGACGTAGAAGTAACCTCGGGCATACCCCATGGGAATGTTACAGGTCCAGGTTTTCACAATATTGAAATAATAAGCAACCAATTGCATTTCTTTACCGGTTTCGAGCAGTTAGTACCCTTCTTCAGAAGTTTTTGCCTATCTCATTATTTGCAAGTGTTAACAAAAAAGTGTATATATCGAAATTCCAGAGGACACTGTGAACCACATGACCGTGGTGTTTTACTATACGCCCTTTTTTGCTGACACTAGCAAATAATGAGACAGGCATAAACTTTTGAAGAAGGGTACTAAGTGCCCGAAACTGTTAAAGAAATTAAATTTCCTTTAATGAACTGAATGATTATTCTTTCGTTATATACGTCTACAGTAGCTCAAGATGGATAAAATGCTAGTTTTGACTATATACACTGACGTAAAAAAAAATTGCAACACCAAGAAGAAATTGTGCGGCTGAAACGAAAGTTGGTAGGCGTATTTCTACATCTGAAACATAATGTCTAATCAGATTTTGCGGCAGTTCTATAAGAGTCTAGCTAGTAGCGCCACTATGCGGATGCAGGTCAGGTTTGCTTAAATATAAGCTGTAACGGTCCAGAGCGTTGGTTACCTTCAAGGCTGGACGCGCCGAGTTGCTGTTAGTCAAGAATGGCGTTAAGGGGACAAAGACGCCATTATCAACACTATGTTTGAACAAGGTCGTGTAATAGGGCTACGAGAAGCTGGATGTTGCTTCTGCACTACTGCACGAAGACTTGGCATGAATGCAGCCATCATACGTGATTGCTGGCAGCAGTGGTCATGAGAATGTGAGGTTGCGAAAAGACTGGTCGGAAGACTATCGTGTTTGGCGTATATACCCGATGCATTTGCCGCAGTGATTTGAACGTCAGTGGGCACGACAATGACAGAACGCACTCTTACAAATAGTTACTCCAAGGACAGCTCCTAGATCGACGGCCTGTAGCGTGCATTCCACTGATTCCAAACCACCGCCGTCTGCAACATCAGTGTATAACACTAATACTGCACCGTTTTGCTATGTCAGCATATAAATAATACCTAAGTTTAGTATTTGAATACACTATAATGTTACCCTCTGGGAGGATTTTTTACAGATTTAACCGTGAAATGCCTAAAGGATTTTTGCTTATCGGACTTGAAGTTAAAGTTACGTAAAACCACAGAAAGTGTCAGATCCAATTAATCAGATTTATTCAAATGAAAACGAATGCAGTCGCCAGCCTAGATAGGAATAGAAATGTTTACCATTTCTTTTAAATAAACAATAAATAGTTATGGGGGGAAAAAACCACCTATACTCCTTTCTCACGAAAGTGCAATGAACCCTATCACAAGCAGAAAAATGTTATAGTTGATAACAGCAGTTATTGTGAGATATTAAATTTCTCACAAACACAAATGATACTTTAACAATCATAAACAGCAAATAATTTGTCAAGCCTGAATTATTTCATCATCACAGCAATTGCAATTCATTACTAAACTAGAAATGGACAAGGGCCTAGTCTTATTTCATCAGATACTTTCTACGCAGCTCAAATTTAATTAATATTCACTTGCATTAAGATTCACACATTCCTTAGTAAGCAATGATGTAACTGTGTTTTTGTGAAAAAGGGCACTCATAGTAGCTTTACCTCCAGTAATAGAAACAGTAAGTAGGGGGCTCCCAACTGATATTACACTTTTTATCACACAATGTGCACAAAACTCAGCATAAATTCTAAAAGCAATTGGTATATTCATTAATCAAGTACCTTTATGCATTTTGAACAACTTACAATGGGAGGGGGGGGGGGAGGGGGAGGAGGTTAATCTTGACTACTATTATAGAGCACACTGTACACACTATTCTGAAGCAAATTAAAATCTGTAAACTTTGGTAACACTCTTTCATTAATTTCACTCATCTTGTATTCCTTTTCAATAGTTAATGCAGCAGATATTTTTACCAGATATCGTATTTCTAATGTATGAGAACATTTCCTTTAACTAACCTCAACATAACTTTTTAACTGTTCGTCATCAGCACAATCATTTACTTTTACAGCCAGAATTTAAGCAAGTAATCTTTAAAACCACACAAAAACTTTGAACTGAAGCAATTCAGTTACTACACAGGCTTTAATAAAAGCAACATTTACTTCCTCCCTCAACTTCTACAAAATCTTCAGTAATTTTAGATAACTTTTTGCACTCAATTTCGAGGAAAAGAAATCAAGCACTTGTTTTTGATTATCAGTTCCCCTACTTAGGGCACTCGGAAATCATTGTTCAAAAGGAGAGGATCCTAAGAGGTATGATGATAGGAAACAATTCCAGGTAGGTATACGAATTTAACGTGAGTTACCCTATATTTTACACATACTTTACAAAAGATCTGACTTCTCCTCTCTGCTGAAGTGATTGCACAATGTTGGTGGCAAGTACATAACAACAGGTGGACTTTCCGTTGGGAGTGATATGCTCTGTTATTTTCTTCTTGGCGACGATCATCAGCTTTTGTGGCATTTTAGAGCAACAGAGCAATGTATTAGAGCTTTTCCATAATATCTCGAAGCACTGAAAGCCTCACTCGGCACCTGCACGATGCACCTTCCAATTACACTACTGGCCATTAAAATTGCTACAACACGAAGATGACGTGCTACAGACACGAAATTTAATCGACAGGAAGAAGATGCTGTGATATCCAAATGATTTGTTTTTCAGAGCATTCACACAAGGTTGGCGACGGTGGCGACACCTACAACGTGCTGACATGAGGAAAGTTTCCAACCGATTTCTCATACACAAACAGCAGTTGACCGGCGTTGCCTGGTGAAAAGTTGTTGTGATGCCTCGTGTAAGGAGGAGAAATGCGTACCATCGTGTTTTCGACTTTGATGAAGGTCGGATCGTAGCCTATCGCGATTGCAGTTTATCGTATCGCAACATTGCTGCTCGCGTTGGTTGAGATCAAATGACTGTTAGCAGAATATGGAATAGGTGGGTTCAGGAGTGTAATACGGAACGCCGTGCTGGATCCCAACGGCCTCGTATCACTAGCAGTCGACAGGCATCTTATCCGCATGGCTGTAACGGATCGTGCAGCCACGTCTCGGTCCATGAGTCAACAGATGGGGACGTTTGCAAGACAACTACCTGCACGAATAGTTCGACGACGTTTGCAGCAGCATGGAATATCAGCTCGGAGACCATGGCTGCGGTTACCCTTGACGCTGCATCACAGACAGGTGCGCCTGCTATGGTGTACTCAACGACGAACCGGGATGCACGAATGGCAAAACGTCATTTTTTTCGAATGAATTCAGGTTCTGTTGACAGCATCATGGTGGTCGCCTGCGTGTTTGGCGACATCGCGGTGAACGCACATTGGAAGCGTGTATTAGTCATCGCCATACTGGGGTATCACCCGGCGTGATGGTATGGGGTGCCATTGGTTACACGTCTCCGTCACCTCTTGTTCACATTGACGGCACTTTGAACAGTGGAGGTTACATTTCAGATGTGTTACGGCCCGTGGCTCTACCCTTCATTCGAACCCTGCGAAACCCTACATTTCAGCAGGATAATGCACGAGCGCAAGTTGCAGGTCCTGTATGGGCCTTTCTGGATACAGAAAATGTTCGACTGCTGCCGTGGGCAGCACATTCTCCAGATCTCTCACCAATTGAAAACGTCTGGTCAATGGTGGCCGAGCAACTGGCTTGTCACAATACGCCACTCACTACTCTTGATCAACTGTGGTATCGTGTTGAAGCTGCATGGATAGCTGTACCTGTACACGCCATCCAAGCTCTGTTTGACTCAATGCCCAGGCGTATCAACGCCTTTATTGCGGCCAGAGATGGTTGTTCTGGGTACTGATTTCGCAGGATCTATGCACCCAAATTGCGTGAAAATGTAATCACATGTCAGTTCTAGTGTAATATATTTGTCCAATGAAT
This sequence comes from Schistocerca americana, assembly GCF_021461395.2. NCBI lineage: Eukaryota > Metazoa > Arthropoda > Insecta > Orthoptera > Acrididae > Schistocerca > Schistocerca americana. The sequence continues at coordinate 222,232,313 of NC_060120.1, read as the reverse complement.
ACCCGTCTATCATCTGCATTTCTTCTTGGTGTAGCAATTTTAATGGCCAGTAGTGTACTAGCTGCCGACTGTAACGGTTGCTAGTCACCGACTGACTATTGTTCCACCTTTTCCTTTGCATCAACCGCGTTTTGCGTGCTAACTCACTTCCGTTGCAGAGCGGGAGTACACCAAGTTTTGATTTATTCAGTTCAAAAGTCCTGAGTGTGAATCCGCACACACATCGTTGTATATTCGTACGTTTTACAAAATCCTTTCATTTACACATATTAGCAATTCAACAAAAAGTCATCCACAATAACAATTTGTCCATTATATTTGGACTGTTGAGCTCCGTGGCCGTGGATAATGATATTTAATTGTAAAAATACAGCAACCAGCCACTTTTTAATGCGTTTTATTTATGCCAATATGCATTTCGGGTTTGCACCCATCTTCAGCTGGCAAATTACATGGATCCTCCTCCAAATGATGCAAAGTGTTTAAACGGTGTAGAGAAAACATATTATACATGTTTCTACATCTTTCCAGCATATCAAAGATTACATATGAAAGAAAACATACTTTATACAAAGCATAATTAATCAGAAAACAATATTTTGTATCTTAATTATTGTGCTACAAATGGTGTCAAGTGAAAGCTCATTGGATGGCAGGGTGGAGGTCTGTTGTGTTTCCTGATGGAAGCTGGTTCTGCCTCGGTGCCAGTGATGACCTTGTGTTGCTTATAAGGACGCCGGTTGAGGGCCTGCACCACCCTTTCTGGACACAACTGGAGTTATGGTCTGGCGTGCGATTTCTACATCTACATCTACATCTACATTGATACTCCGCAAGCCACCCAACGGTGTGTGGCGGAGGGCACTTTACGTGCCACTGTCATTACCTCCCTTTCCTGTTCCAGCCGCGTATGGTTCGCGGGAAGAACGACTGTCTGAAAGCCTCCGTGCGCGCTCTAATCTCTCTAATTTTACATTCGTGATCTCCTCGGGAGGTATAAGTTGGGGGAAGCAATATATTCGATACCTCATCCAGAAACGCACCCTCTCGAAACCTGGCGAGCAAGCTACACCGCGATGCAGAGCGCCTCTCTTGCAGAGTCTGCCACTTGAGTTTATTAAACATCCTCCGTAACGCTATCACGGTTACCAAATAACCCTGTGACGAAACGCGGCGCTCTTCTTTGGATCTTCTCTATCTCCTCCGTCAGACCGATCTGGTACGGATCCCACACTGATGAGCAATACTCAAGTATAGGTCGAACGAGTGTTTTGTAAGCCACCTCCTTTGTTGATGGACTACATTTTCTAAGCACTCTCCCAATGAATCTCAACCTGGTACCCGCCTTACCAACAATTAATTTTATATGATCATTCCACTTCAAATCGTTCCGCACGCATACTCCCAGATATTTTACAGAAGTAACTGCTACCAGTGTTTGTTCCGCTATCATATAATCATACAATAAAGGATCCTTCTTTCTATGTATTCGCAATACATTACATTTGTCCATGTTAAGGGTCAGTTGCCACTCCCTGCACCAAGTGCCTATCCGCTGCAGATCTTCCTGCATTTCGCTACAATTTTCTAATGCTGCTACTTCTCTGTATACTACAGCATCATCCGCGAAAAGCCGCATGGAACTTCCGACACTATCTACTAAGTCATTTATATATATTGTGAAAAGCAATGGTCCCATAACACTCCCCTGTGGCACACCAGAGGTTACTTTAGCGTCTGTAGACGTCTCTCCATTGATAACAACATGCTGTGTTCTGTTTGCTAAAAACTCTTCAATCCAGCCACACAGCTGGTCTGATATTCCGTAGGCTCTTACTTTGTTTATCAGGCGACAGTGCGGAACTGTATCGAACGCCTTCCGGAAGTCAAGAAAAATAGCATCTACCTGGGAGCCTGTATCTAATATTTTCTGGGTCTCATGAACAAATAAGGCGAGTTGGGTCTCACACGATCGCTGTTTCCGGAAACCATGTTGATTCCTACATAGTAGATTCTGGGTTTCCAGAAATGACATGATACGCGAGCAAAAAACATGTTCCTACGACAGCAGCAGCACTCGCGTGGTTATGCCTCGCACCCTCACGGCAGATTTGTACATCTATCTGGTGATTCGACCTGTTGTGCTGCCACTCATGAACAGCTTTCCAGGGAGTGTTTTCCAACATGCCCTACATAGTGTCGGCATGTTGCCTCGGTCTGCTCGATCATCATATCTGTCTCCAATCGAGCACATATGGGACATCATCGAACGATAACTCCAGCGTCATCCACAAACAGCATTAACAGTCCAGTATTGACCGACCAAATGCAACACGCATGTAACTGCATCCCATGAAATAACATACGGCACTTTCAGCATTCTAGGGCTCACATCGGTTATTAATGTACTAGCATTGTACTTTTCAGATGGAATATTTCACGCTTAGATTAACCTGCGATCTTGCAAGATTCATCGTTGAAATGTGTTACCTAAACAAATGTATCCCCGAAATGTCATTGTCCGCATTAATTATTTTTTGGTGTTGCGGTTTTTTTTCTGTCCTTGTATATAAATGACATAGTGGATAAAGACGGAAGTTCCATAAACCTTTTCGAAAAATATGCTGTTGTCTGTAGTGAAGTCTCCACGCTAGAAATGGTAGCGAAATGCAGGAAAACCTGCAGAGGTCGGCTCTTGGTGCAACGATTGGCAGTTGAGCCGCCACATTAAAAAAAATACTTATTGCCCATAGATGGGTAAAAAGATGCATTTTTGTATTGTTATACTATGACAAAGCGATCACTAGATTATTGTACGGTTACACTAGTGCAGAAAAGTCATTGGGAGCAATCAAATTAATAAAATTTCTAGAATTATGCTTACCGGGTGATCTAAAGTAGAGCGTCCACAAAAAATTAATATGTGGCAAGGGAGATGCCACATCGAAATTAGAAGTATCTCCAGGACATGCAGTATACTCACGAAGCAAGGGGCTTGCAAAAAGTTTCTTTTATCTATAGTTTAAAATTACTCGTCAGTCCGGCGTACTGAGAGCTGAATTATCAAATTTCTGAAGAAGAGTGCGGATACTGGTTAGCTTTTCATGATATTTTTTCTGGCAATACAGGCTCATCCACTATGTTGCCATAGAGGGCACGATAGTGGCATAGTGGAATACCGAACCCGGTTGTTTTTGGAATAATACAGAGCCGGAAATGCAGCTGCTGGTCTATTTATTGCTTCGTCAAATTAATACACATGTCATTTTCTATGTTACTCATTTTTGCTATCACACCACAGGCACAGTACACTACAATCATTTTACTACAACTCTAAACACAGGTGACGCATTAGAAGTGCGTTTTCGTTTCTTAAACCTGTTCCATGCATTGTCGTCGAAAACGGCTATCACGTAACTGCACATATAGTGTTGTTTCAAACATCTTCCCACAGGTAGCTAGGACACTGTTGTTAACTTACTTGAATTCACGTTATTGCCAGTCAAAGGTCATTAACGTCGGCAGTGACCGGAGTTGAACGAAATTTCCCGTATTTAGTTGTTTGCCCGTGAACTATATACGTATTTATGAAAGTATATGTAGATGACGTGTGGTGTAGTGCGTGTTTGTTTGTGTCCCATCAAGCGATGTACATATACTAGCGTACTGTTTCTTTTTCTTTCCTCTAAGATATTCGTATGAGAGGGATAGGTTCCTGTATAACAGAGTTCGTTTTATAAAGGTCAGTGTTCCCTGTTCAGTTACGCAACGCACTTCGAAGATGAACGCTCTACAGAGCATAGAAGACTCCAAAAGAGTCTCTCTATTTATGACACAGGGGTATTCTTTACCCTATGTACATAGTTGTTCGTAGCATATCCTGTTTGATGCTAACAACTGTTGATCATATGTCGCTGGGACAGCGAAGAGTTCTAAACGAGGGGAAAAAAGCGAGTCTTCCTCTTTCCTAGGAAAGACAATCGGACAGATCTGATACCAACCTGACGCAGACTTACCGATAGGTACGTTCCGAAAATTGAAAGAGATACTGACCTGCCGAAAAATTATGACTGCTGGTCGCCGACAGAATTCTCCTCATGTTGAGAAATTAGAAGGAGCGATCTGGTTCACTTGGTAAATAATTTATTTAGTTACCTGTCACATTCAGGTCTTCAGCATTTCATGTTGTGTTCAATTTGAGTTGGATCTAACAGCGAGCTGTCATGCAGATAAAATGTAGCACATCATATAGAGGTCTGTCATAAATAAAGCATTTAAAATCAATAAGAACCTTGTACGCATGGCCGTGTCTATATACGTAGCACTAACAGATCATCTTCGTTATAAATAAACAGTGTGCACAAATATACACAGTAGCACATCGGTTACAACTAGCCGGAATGTTACAATCATTGAAAATGTTATAACCATTGAAAATCCACCTGAGACGTCGTATAAGGTACAACTGTTCATCGGGGCACAGTTCGAAGAGAGACTCCTCACTGAAGATAGTTCTAATGCAGTCAACGAGATTCCAGGCCAAAGACGTGTCTCGAGATGCCTCAAACAGCGATGGGGTACTATCTTCACTATCGCCTGTGCGGCCTGTCAACCCCGAGTGGGGTCTGGAGTGCCATTTCTCTTCATAGCGGGAATCTTTGGTTGTCAACAGCGGCATCTTTTAAGCAAAGGTTACGTCCACGATATTCTGCGCTCCATTTCGTTGAACTTCATGGCAAGCCATGCTGGACTAGCAGGCAAGGCAAGGTAAGGCCGCCGACTTGCTCCCGAACTGAGAACTTTTGGAGCATCATGGGTAGGGCTCTCCAATCAGCTCGGTGTTTTGACCACCTAACGAGCCCACTCGACGGAAATTGGCACGATGTTCCACTGGAGGTCATCCAGCAACTCTGTCAATGCCAAGTCGAGTAACTGTTTACATAAGGGACAGAGATGGACCAAAGCGTTATTAACTTGCACAATTTGCGAAGCTCTTTGTCTGGAGCAAATCACTCTCATTTCCTGAAATTTTAATCACTGATTTGCCCGAACATGCGTTGCACATGGTGCCTACCACTTTCCGTCTAGTTCGGAGAATTCCTTCGAGGTGCGTTTTTTCCCCCTAAAGTGCATTTTCTTTTGCGTGTTAAGGACACTTAGATTCTTGCGTAACTGCAAGAGAGCTGCGAACGAATAAGAGGAATTTTGAACGGAGCTCTGAGAGAGTTACAGTTCGACACGGGGTTTAGGTGGGGATCACTGGAGCAAACTCGCGAGTGACATGGAAGCGGAAGCCGCAGTACGCAGACAGTGTGTGGTGCGCCCGACAGAGCCCGTCGAGTCCAACTGGGCCAGAGGGAGTGGAGGCGGTGGCCGGCAGCCAGCGGGGAGCACTTGCTAAACAGCTGCTGCGGCCAGGCCGCAAAAACTTTGGCCGGACGCGGCCGCGGCAGGCCGCAGACACGGGCACCGCTCCAGGCGGCTCCAGCAGTCTCCAGGCGGCTCCAGGGCGCCGCTACAACTCCCAGGGCCACTCGCCCCGACCTGGTCGAGAGCACAAATGAACGCCGCAGCCCCGCTTCCATTTAGTTCCGCTCTCGGTGTTACGTGGTGAGTCACAGTTGGCTTTTATGAATGAGGGCACGAAGTTCCAGGATTAGACTAGCGTCGACGTCGTGGTCTTTAGAGACCGAGAAGGATTACAGTTAACGTGCGACAGACCACGACTGTTTGAGACATGTTTGGATTGAGAAAGGGTGGGGACGGAAATAACCTTTCTTTTTTTTCAGAGGAGGTATTCCAGCATTTGTTCTCAGTGATTTACGAAATGAAATAAAGATGATGAAACGGTGTGAGAACCTCTCACCTTCCACCTTATACATCCATGAATAATTAAACTCAGTAACCTTTGCTACAATCTGAGGATAGAGAGGTAACTATTGAACTGAATCATGCGTCCAAACCAACTATTGCCAGCTCCAAGAGGTTTGCAGGCCCTTGCGGAAATTTCGGGTCAGTTGACTAACGATACATTGTCGACGGTATAGTTGTCGCTTCTGCTGTACACAGTGGAAGGTCATAAGACAGCGAGTGACCGATATATAAATGCTTTTTTTGTGGAAGAAACTGTATAAATCACCATTGTCTGTTTACTGTGTCTGTAGCACATTAAGGAAAAACAGCTATGGTCGACTATTGAAAAGGCGTGCCTTCCGACATGCCACGATAATGGTTTATGGCTCGAAACAAGCAGTTTTGAAAGTAGTTTCACTTACTGTAGCGAAAAGTAAGTTATACACTAAATAATGTTGTTCAAACACGAACAGGGTGGCATACAACAAAATCGTATAAACAGCTCGTGCGCTGCATTTTAGTTGGTTCTGCTCCAAAGTCAGATCTCATAAGTTTCTCCCTAATACCTTAAATGTTAATATCTACTGACATGGATTCAATACTGACAAATAAAACAGAATGAGGGCAAACGTGAAAGAAATTTCAGACAAAGCAGAAAAAGGTAATTTACATGACTGTGACAAGAAGAAGAGCAATGCCATGATAACAATGGCAGATCCGGAGGACAGGGAAGGATGCCATACATGTTATGGCTCGTAAACGCCATTTAATCACAACATCTGACTTGAAAAGTCTATGACATGTGATCCCAGTCCATATTGGTTCAAATGGCTCTGAGCACTATGGGACTTAACATCTGAGGTCATCAGTCCCCTAGAACTTAGAATTACTTAAACCTAATTAACCTAAGGACATCACACACATCCATGCCCGAGACCGTAGCAGTCGCGCGGTTCCGGACTGAAGCGCTTAGAACCACTCGGGCACCGCTGCCGGCTCAGTTCATATTTTATTTGTTCTTTCTATTTATTAGAAACTGTTTCTATCAGCAACACTTCTACTGGTATTTAAGAAATGGTTGGGCCATCATATATTATTTCTTCATTATAAGGATATTTGTAGCTGACGTAGGTACAAATCTTATGCAGTCACTTGGCTGAAACAGCATTACCAGCACCGCCAGCAGACAATTTCCAGTAAGACTCTTCTTCAGTTATATAAAACTTTCATCATCTTGTTTAATTCGTCCTACTGGAACCACATTATAATTTATTGTTTTTCCACTCCCTATCACCTGCCGCTCTGGGCGGTGGCACGATTCGTCCATGAATTCCCCCCCCCCCCCCCCTCCCCCATAGAGCCAGCCATGGTATGGTTTTGGGTTTGTTTTGCTTTAGGGTGCAAGATACAACTAGGGTCATACGCGCCCAAGTCGGAACCATAGAACACGAAGACAGAGAGGAGTTAAAAAACGACTATACGCCAGTCCCAAATGACATAAGAGAAGGCAGCTAAAAGCAGGCACGTGGGGAATGGGCTAAAAAAGACACCATACAGTAACGAAGGTCCAAAACTAAAAATTGAAAGGCCTTCGCCATATTGCTTTGGCGGATAAAAAGTAAAAGGCGATCGACAGCCCGTGCGTCATTTTCTAAAACGGCCTATAACTGAGACGGCAAACCTAAGTGGGAACGTAAACGGTTAAAAAATGAGCTTTCCATCAGGAAGTGGCGGACAGTTAAAACTTGAACCCGCCGGAATCGAACTTGCGCTATGCAACCTGCACTTAACGGAAACTATAACTATCTGAAATAATGAAAGTGATTTAATTTCCACAGTAGAATTTCACATAGAGGAAGTTTGTGGGCCCTCATGAGTCTCTCTGAGACTAACAACGTTCATCCTTCTTAGCCACATGTCAGCTTCTTCCATGTAATTCGTCTACTTCTTCTTCTTCGTATTCTTCTCGTCTTTCTCTTTACATCTTCTTTCCTGGCGTTAATAATTTCTGGTCTTTAAAGGGAGACTCTCATTCTCCATTGTTTCTTGGTGTTCGTCGCATTTTCTTCTGTAATCTAGAATTGTATCATTTATACTAAAAATTTCTAGTTCTTCACTAATATCTTGATTCCTTATTTGGTCTCTGTTGTGCCGGACGAAAATACACTCGTCTGTACAACGCAGCGTTCTTTGGGTTGCTCTGGGAAGAGGCTACGTGGCACTATAATCCATAAAATTTGTGTTCCCTTCGTTACGATACTGAACATCTATTTCTCTGGGTACAATCCATTTCCGCAGGAATTTTCTGGGTATTTGCGACTACCTCTGAATATTGACATATCACTCGATACAGCTAAATTTACAAGACTCTTGACTGGAAATATAATCAACATAATGTTCACATTCTACCGAATACGTTTAATGCACTGGCGGCCTATCTAAGATGATGCTCTCGTCTTGACAGGTGACTGTATGTTGGGGCGAGCGTTTCTTTGCTCAGCTCAAACTAGGCCATCGATTGCGGTCGCGTAGCGAAGCACTTGGAGGCGTGGCTAAGCCACCGTTTCTCATTTGTCAGAGCGGTATGCAGTGTCAATCATTTTCTGTGGTTTCGTTGTGAGGTGCCAACCTGGCTTTGGCTCCCCGTCCTTTGAACGACATCACAGTCATCTACTACGCAATTATATAGTTCGTGTTCAGAATATTTATTTATTCAATTAAATTGGCTGCGAAGTCTTTGGCGACGGAGTCCTTGGGTAAAATGTTACCGGTAAACTTGTCGCATCAGATACTGATAAAATATCGAGCTTTCGATGACTACTTCCATCATCGCCATCAAGGGCTGCACCCGACTGTGGTGAAACTGACGAGGCGTCCATTTCTACGCCCAAATGGCGCCAAATGATTGGCGGTATTACATCACGAGGACATCTCGGAAACGGCGTCTACTGAGACGGTGCCTCCAACAAGCAACCCCTTGAGTGCGGGATTGCAAAAGGTCAATGACGTTTGCTGCATTGGACGCCCCACATATTGTCTACCATGCAACCGCAATACTGGCTGCTCATGGCAACATGGGGACTGGAGGTAACCAGTGGTGAGCACAGCAAGAGGCTACGCAGCGTAGTTTAACTACTCAGTCTACAAGTAACTCACAACAGTGCTGCAGTGCTAGTAGTGTTGATACAAGGCAGAGCAATGGCAATGATAAACAAAGCAAACATTGCATTATGTCTACAACAACAGTTGACGAAGTTGATATTTCACCACAAAGTAACCCAATAAATTTCTCAGAATGAGAAAGAAGCGGCTGATGAAATGGGAGCCTTTCTGCAATGCCAGTCAATGAAATGTGTGGTGTTGTATATGCTCGATTGTGCGGTCAATGTGCATGAGGAACGTGAATACTATTTCCAGGGAACCGTAGTAAACAACAGTCGTTGTCTAAGGAGTAGGTATTAAACATAATTACGTACATGGAAGATCATCCGCATCATACTGACGTACACGAAAGGACATCAGCTGCATGGCGAGAAAACAGTTTGGTTGTTGTTGTTGTGGTCTTCAGTCCTGAGACTGGTTTGATGCAGCTCTCCAAGCTACTCTATCCTGTGCAAGCTTCTTCATCTCCCAGTACCTACTGCAACCTACATCCTTCTGAATTTGCTTGGTGTATTCATCTCTTGGTCTCCCTCTACGATTTTTACCCCCCACGCTACCCTCCAATACTAAATTGGTGATCCCTTGATGTCTCAGAACATGCCCTACCAACCGATCCCTTCTTCTAGTCAAGTTGTGCCACAAACTTCTCTTCTCCCCAATCCTATTCAACACCTCCTCATTAGTTATGTGATCTACCCATCTAATCTTCAGCATTCTTCTGTAGCGCCACATTTCGAAAGCTTCTATTCTCTTCTTCTCTAAACTATTTATCGTCCATGTTTCACTTCCATACATGGCTACATTCCATACAAACACTTCCAGAAACGACTTCCTGACACTTAAATCTATACTCGATGTTAACAAATTTCTCGTCTTCAGAAACGCTTTCCTTGCCATTGCCAGTCTACATTTGATATCCTCTCTACTTCGACCATCATCAGTTATTTTTCTCCCAAAATAGCAAAACTCCTTTACTACTTTAAGTGTCTCATTTCCTTATCTAATTCCCTCAGCATCACCCGACTTAACTCGACTACATTCCATTATCCTCGTTTTGCTTTTGTTGATGTTCATCTTATATCCTCCTTTCAAGACACTACCCATTCCATTCAACTGCTCTTCCAAGTCCTTTGCTGTCTCTGACAGAATTACAATGTCATCGGCGAACCTCAAAGTTTTTATTTCTTCTCCATGGATTTTAATACCTACTCCGAATTTTTCTTCTGTTTCCTTCACTGCTTGCTCAATATACAGATTGAATAACATCGGGGAGAGGCTACAACCCTGTCCCACTCCCTCCCTAACCCCTGCTTCCCTTTCATGCCCCTCAACTCTTATAACTGCCATTTGGTTTCTGTACAAATTGTAAATAGCCTTTCGCTCCCTATATTTTACCCCTGCCACCTTCAAAATTTGAAAGAGAGTATTCCAGTCAACATTGTCAAAAGGTTTCTCTAGGTCTACAAATGCTAGAAACGTAGGTTTGCCTTTCCTTAATCTAGCTTCTAAGATAAGTCGTAGGGTCAGTATTGCCTCACGTGTTCCAATATTTCTGCGGAATCCGCACTGATCTTCCCCTAGGTCGGCTTCTACTAGTTTTTCCATTCGTCTGTAAAGAATTCGCGTTAGTATTTTGCGGCCGTGACTTATTAAACTGATAGTTCGGTAATTTTCAGATCTGTCAACACCTGCTTTCTTTGGGATTGTTATTATTATATTCTTCTTGAAGTCTGAGGGAATTTCGCCTGTCTCATACATCTTGCTCACCAGATGGTAGAATTTTGTCAGGAGTGGCTCTCCCAAGGCCGTTGGTAGTTCTAATGGAATGTTGTCTACTCCCGAGGCCTTGTTTCGACTCAGGTCTTTCAGTGCTCTGTCAAACTCTTCACTCAGTATCATATGCCCCATTTCATCATCATCTATATCCTCTTGCATTTCCATAATAATGTCCTCAAGAACATTGCCCCTGTATAGACCCTCTATATACTTCTTCAACCTTTCTGCTTTCCCTTCTTTGATTAGAACTGGGTTTCCATCCGAGCTCTTAATATTCATACAAGTGGCTCTCTTTTCTCCAAAGGTCTCTTTAATTTACCTGTAGGCAGTATCTATCTTACCCCTAGTGAGATAAGCCTGTATATCCTTACATTTATCTTCTAGTCATTCCTGCTTACCCATTTTGCACTCCCTGTCGATCTCATTTTTGAGACGTTTGTATTCCTTTTTGCCTGCTTCATTTACTGCATTTTTGTATTTTCTCCTTTCATCAATTAAATTCAATATTTCTTTTGTTACCTAAGGATTTCTACTAGCCCTCGTCTTTTTACCTACTTGCACAATTATGAACATATTTCAAATAAGGTTGGAGGAATATGACCGTGTTGTGCATATGAAAAACTAGGACTGCTCTAGGGAGGATAAGAACCTCCTGTTGCAAAATCTGGTATTTGTGTGTTTCAAGGATGCTCGATATAATTTACAGGATGTGCATGATCGTCAGCTACTTCGTTATGCAAATAAAGTTGCGCCCGACGTAGATTACAGTAATTTCAAGGGAAGCAGTGGATGTCTGCATAACTTCAAACAGTGCTACAGAATTGGAAGACGTAAGATAACGAAATTTCGAAAAACTTGACGATGCACAGCTAACTGTGGAATCTGGCCGAATATTTGCTGCTGAGATCAGCAAACTTATCCCATTGCTCAGTAAGGAATTGTTTTCAACTCTGACCAGTAGCGATTTGAAGAGTAAGTGCATCTTAAAGGCACCCTGGCTGGAAATTAAGGATGCCAAGATAGTTGTGTCTAGATCAACTAACATCAATAGCTTAACGCATTCGTGTGCCGCTACACTAACTATTAATCTGTATGCTAAATTGACTGAAAAGTTACTTATTGTGCTGCGAGACAATGGAGGTGATTTCCTACCTACAGTTCTTTCTGTTAGGCGTGATCTTGCAAGGGCAGTAATGAAAATTTACGTCACAGCAAACAAGAGTAGGGAAATGGGCGTAAGAAAACTACAGCTATGGTATGGGTACTTATGTTTGTCGATAGCTGGTCAAAATAACCTGCTTTTGCTTGAGTCCCGGTCTGCGTGTAAAAATCATACACTTTTAGGGCAAACTTTACCTCCTGAAAAGTGTATGACACTACAGTTTACACGACCTGGAGCCACTGGACAAATTCAGCCTCTGTATGTTTGTTTATTCCGTCCCTATGAAGCATATCATCGCATTACCTGCAGCTACACCTTAAAAGATACACAGTTTCACGATAAACTCCACGACAGACTGTTGTATTCCATCGGTTCTCATCTTCTAGCTACACCAATTGATTCTATACCAATTTTTAATGAGTGGTTACCCAGTTGAGCCCTCATCGCGTTTTGTGACTCTCGAGGAGTTCGCCATCGGCCTCAATGGTGCGAACCTTTGTGACGAAATGTGGCGCATCATTGCTCATTCGGTATTCATAGTGGAAGTTAATGGTTTGTTTTAAACATTTTTTGAATGTCGACATTGTCCATTTTGTTAAGTGTAATACATACACCCCGTAGAAGGTTGATCTCTGCACCTTCCGGACACACTTTCCGGACACTCACTTTCTGACGCCCTCCTGATGCACGTGGTGAGTCATTAGCAGATAATATTATGCTGTGTAATTGTTAACACAACGCGTTTATGTGAGCCTTATTCAAGGTCGAGCTTTTGACCTCGCATTCAAGTGGTTCCTCTTAAGTCCATAGACTATCTTTGCGCTATCTATCCAGCGGCCGCTTGCAGCGCCTTACTCGCATCAGGTGCTAAACTGCGATACGAAACGGAGCGAACATTTGAGGGGCGTAGTACGGGTTGCGAATGGTCAACTTCGGTTTATTGGGAGAGTTTTTGGAAAGTGTGGTTCATCCGTAATGGAGACCACGTGTAGAACGCTGGTGCGACGTATTCTTGAGTACTGCTCTAGTGTTTGGGATCCGTACCAGATAGGACTAAAGGAAGTTGTCGAAACAATTCATAGGCGTGCTGCTAGATTTGTCACCGGTAGGTTTGAACATCATGTAAGTGTCACGGAGGTGCTTCGTGAACTTAAATGGGAATCCCTCGAGGGAAAGCGACGGTCTTTTCGAGGAACCCTATCGGAAAAATGTACTGGACCGGGATCTGAAACTGACTAACGATTTTACTGCCACCAACATGCGTTGCACGTAAGGACCACGAAGGTAAGATGAGAGAAACTAGGGCTCATACATAGACATATAGACAGACGCATTCCCCTCACTCTATTTGGGAGTGGAACGGACAGGGAAATGACTAGTAGTGGTACAGAGTACCATCCGCCTCGCGCCATACTGCGATTTGCAAACTATCTACGTAGCTGTAGATGTATAGCGTCTTTCTGAATACCATGTAATCACAGGGATGGACGAAATATCAAAAGGGAATAAACACTACCATCATTTCAGTCTATAGTTAACATACGTATAGGTAGGACGCAGAATTAAAAATGTTGAAAATAGCAGATCAGAACCTACAAGAATGTGCTTATGAGCTGTTACTGCAGAATACTTCTTTTTCAACAGTCTACAGATCACTCTACGAAACTTTGTGCTATTTACGACAAATATAGATACAATATTGAGCTATCTGCCAGAAAAGACGAAGCAGTTAGAAGTCTGTAAAGATTTCAGTATAGGCTTGGTAAGAGATTCTGACAAAAAGAAAGAACTGGAACACTAATTGATTGTTGCAGTCTGATTTCAGTGGTAAAGTATCCAGCTTGTGTATACTAAGGAAGCGTGATCCTGATTCATAACATTTTTGTAGGCAGTGTTATGGCTGAAACGATTAATGTGTGTTTGTTAATCGACTATCGATCAAGATGCTCAATGGATGGAAATTAACCACTGTAGCACCTGACAGCTCTGAGGGATGCTCATACAAAGCAGGGAGGGTCACTAATGTTGCAAAACCAAACGTGTATGTCAGTGAATTTAACTAAATCCGAACCAATCTTGTTACAGATGTACTCTCCGGACCCAATTCTGAATTAATATACGCAAAGGGATTCGTTAACGCTATGAAATTTGTAACCCTAGCAACAAATCCTAACTAAAACAAGAAAAAAGTGCAATAAATAGGAGCTCTGAAGCGCATACCTTAAAGGTACGAGCACTTGTTTGTCTTCGATATTATGAAATACATCACTTCTGCTGCAAGCTCTTTACTTTTCACATTTTAAGAGAAGATAGTATGGATCAAAACACGACGAAAATTACTGGTAAACATGGACTCCGAAATGCACAGCTTAAGAGCTATGAGCACTTGTTCAGTAGAAGCCAAATCAGTTGGGACAGTTAGCAGTTAGAACTTGTCACACTAACGAAGATGGCGAAGTGCCCATAGACCCTGAAGTATGCAGTTTATATCCCATGTTTACTTTCTTCTTGTTTTGGTCAATACGTCCTCCTCCCAAAACGTGAAAAACAAATACCTTACAGCAGAAGATATCCGTTTCATCGAATGGAAAATGAAGAAGTGCTCACACTTCTTGAGATACGCATTTTAGAGACCACGTTTACTAGACTTTTTTACTTACTTCTGTACAAGGAATACGTCCGCAAAGTTTGTCGATCTTTGTTTGGGACGCCCTTCATGTCTATGCATGTATGTGTACGTATGTACGTGTTTTCTACATCTCCTCCTAAACAACAGGACCAGTTTTAACCAAACTTGGTACACGTATCACTTACTGTATGAAAATTGTCGCTGTAGGGGTAAGAACCACCGACCTATCAAATGGGTCGGGATGGGGGTGAAAAAGCAGTGTAGCCCATGGCGCGCCAATCCACATACTTCGGTCATCCATTACTTGAGAATGAGAGCATAAAGAGAGTTGCAACATACGTTACACATAATTTTAAACCTTTCCGAAACTCGTTCTCACTGCTGACATCACAGAATGGTGAAATGGAAACAGTTTATCGCTTACTACTTTTTCGCTGTTCATGTGATAAAACTGCCGCATGAAAAATGGTTCATATGGCTCTAAGCACTATGCGACTTAATATCTGAGGTCATCAGTCCCCTAGACTTAGAACTACTTAAACCTAACTAACCTAAGGACATCACACACATCCATGCCCGAGGCAGGATTCGAACCTGCGACCTAGCAGCAGCCCGATTCCGGACTGAAGCGTCCAAAACGGCTAGGCCACAACGGCCGGCAGCCGCATGAAGCATGATGTTTCAGTTTATTACTTCTTTGCTGTTAATAGTATTCACGACACATTTTTTCAGACAGTACTCACATATGTTATCGACTTACAATAACATATATTTCTATGCCACATAGTTCAGGAGGTATCATGTCAAATACTTAAATGAGTAAAATACTTTTGAGTCAAGTATATCGTTTCAATCTATTACTTCTTTACCACCATCTCTATTCGCAACACATTTAGCAGATAGTATTCATACACACCTTTGAATGTACCTAGAAAAATTCATCATTGTACAAAACGTACTTCAGGAGATATGACGTCGCAAACACTGAGCGTCGGAAGTCAGACGTTTGTCCGTGATAGGCAAGATAAAAATTCAGAAAAGGTTAAGGCTCATTCTAGATATAGTGGGGATCAGTGAAATGAAGTGGAAAGAAGACAAGGATTTCGAGTCACATGAGTGTAAGGTAATACTAAAAATATGGATTCATCAGTGAGAATGAAAGAGAAGAAAGACTAATCTGAAATAAATTTCAGCTAGTGTTAGCGAATGCTCTGCTCAAGAGTCCCAAAGCGAAGAGGTATACTTGGAAAAAGGCCTAGAGATACTGAAAGACTTCATATTACATCACAGTCATGCAGAGATGCCGAAATCTGATATCTTATTGCAAGGTGTACGGAGGAACAGATAGGGGTGGGGGGAGGGGGGGTGGTAGACTCAGATCAGATTTAGTAATGATGAAGAGTGGGGTAAAGCTTAAGAGATTATTCAGGAAGAATCAATGAGCAAAGAAATGGGACAGGGAAATACTTAAGAATGAAGTGATACACTTGAAGTTCTCTGAGCATATAGATACTGTGATAAGAAATAGCTCAACAGGCAGTTCAGTTGAAGAGGAACGGACATAGCTGAAAAGAGCAATCAGAAGCTGGAAACAAAAACATCGGTACAAGGAAGGTCACCGGGCAGAAACCATGAGTAACAGAAGAAATTCTTCAGCTGATCGACGAAAGAAGGAAGTACAAAAATGATCAGGGGAAGTTCAGAATACAGAGATATGTCACTTAGGAACGAAATAAAAAGGAGGTGCAGTAAGGCTAAGGCGAAATAGCTACATGAAGAATGTGAAGAAATCGACAAGGAGATGATTGTAGGAAGGACTGACTCAGCATGCAGGAAAGTCAAAACAGTCTTTTGTAAAATTAAGATGAAGGGCTTCAACGTTGAGAGAGTAATGGGAATTCCACTATGAACCACAGACGATTGAGCCGATGGGTGGAAAGAGTACACTGAAGCGCACTGTGTGGGGGAGGACGTGTCTGATGAAGTGATTGAAAAATAATAAGCAGGAGTCGATGGGGAAAAGATAGGGGATGGGGCAATAAAATTAGAGTTTAAAAGTGCTTTGGACAATTTAAGATCAAATAATGTAGAAGGGATAGGTAGCATTCCACGTGATATTCTAAAATTAAAGGAGGAAGCGTCAACAAAACAGTAACTCACGTTAAAATGTAGAATGTATGAGACTGGATATATACCGCCAGACGTCCTGAAAGACGTCATCCACTCAGTTCCGAAGCTTACAAGAATCGACAAGTCCGAGAAATTCGCACAGTTAGCTTAACAGCCCATGCATCGAAGTTCGTGACGTGAGTAACATACAGATTCATGAAAAAGAAAATTAAGGAGGTGTTACATGACAATCAGTTTGCCTGAAGGAACGGTAAAGGCACCAGAGAGGCAGCTCTGACGCTACGGATGATAATGGAGGCAAGACTGAAGAAAAATAAAGGGTTCATCGGTTTGGAAAACGCTTTCGACAATGTAAAATACTGCAAGAAGTTCGAAGTACCGAGGAAAATAAGGATTAGGGAGAGGGAAAAACGGGTAATATACAAGAAGTACAAGAACCAAGAGTGAATAATAAGACTGGAAGACCAAGAATGAAGTGCTGGGAAGAAAAATGGTGTAAGAGAGGGACGTAGTCTTTCGCCCCTACTATTCAGTCTGCACATCGAAGAAGTAGTGGTGGAAATAATAGTTTAAGACCGGGATGACATAAGGTGAAGCCGGCCGGTGTGGCCGAGCGGTTTTATGCACTTCAATCTGGAACCGCATGACCGCTACGGCCGCTGGTTCGAATCCTGCCTCGGGCATGGATGTGTGTGATGTCCTTAGGTTGGTTAGGTTTACGCAGTTCTATGTTCTAGGGGACTGATGACCTCAGCTTTTAAGTCCCATAATGCTCAGAGCCATTTGAACCATGAGGTGAAAGTATAACAGTGTTAACCGTTAGAAAAAAGACAGGAAGGAAGAGGAAAGAACACCAGATGCACTTGGTGTGTATACTTGGGTTCGTCACTCAGTATGTTGAAGAGGTTATTGCAGCAGCCTTTGTGGGAACATGGTGCAACCAACTATAGACTTTGGCACATGTAGGAACAAATGATGGCTGTCGTCTGGGGTCCGAGGTCATACCTGGATCATTCCAGCGACTGGCAGACAAGGTTTAGAAGAGCAGCTTTGTGTGTGAAGTTTCAACGAAGCTCACAATTTGCAACATTATGGTTCTGAGTAGAGTGGAAGTGCTGAAGTAAAGACTTCGAATGTTCTATGACAATCAAGGCTGCGACTTCCTGGACTTGCTCCATAGGAATAAGAACTGGTAGTTTCCTCCTAAATCGGTCAGGTAAGAACTATGAGATACCCAGGTAGATGAGTGTGCGTGGTGTGCAAGAAAGGGTTTTTTGGATTAGTCCACTCTCCATCCAATACAGATAACGGTAGCTGTAGGAAAACCAGAAGTATTAGTATAAGAGATAGAAATTGAAGCTGCATGTGGGAGTGTTTGGACAAGACTCGGTATCAGAGGTTGGCATAAAATGATAAACAGATCCTTGTATTGCCCACACAATCATCTCCTGATGTAACCTAAACTCTTAGAGAATCATTTGTACGTAAGTTCCCCAGTCATACTTTGATCATCAGTGGAGCCTTAAATCACCCAACAACTAACTGGGAAAATTGCATTTTTGTTAGTGGTGGGTGTGATAAGACATCCCGTGAAACGTTACTAAAGGCCTTCTCTGTAGATTACCTACAACAAACACATACGAACCCCACTCGCGATGCAAATTTATTGGATCTAATTGCAACGAATAGACTTGACATCTTTCAGGAGGTTCACTTCGAAAATGCTATCAGTGACCATGACGCGGTTGTTGCAGCGATGATTACCAAAGTACACAATTAAAACAAGAAGAAAGATACATCTATTCAGTAAACTACATCTAAAAGCCAATATTATCATATCTCAATGAGAAACTTGAAATTTTCAGTACAGGGCCAGAGTATGTAGAGGGACTATGGCTCAAGTTTAAAAGACTAGTTGACCATGCACTGGATACATATGTACCCAGTAGAACAGTTCATAATGGGAAGGAATCCCCATAGTGTACAGTCGCTGTAAAGAACTTCTAAACAAACATAGATTACTTCATAATTGGTGTAAAACGAAGCGTAGTGCTATAGATAGAGAGATGATGAATGAAACGTGTTTGGCTGTCAAGGGACGAACGCGTGATGCCTTAAATAACTACGGTAGAAAAATATTGTCAAATGACTTTTCACAAAACCCAAAGAAATTGTGGTCGTATGTAAAGGCTGTTAGTGGCACTAAAATAGGTGTGCAATGCCTGGCGAATGAAACAGGAACTGAAATTGAATTTATTGAAGCAAAATGTGAAGTACTTAACTCCATTTCCAAATATTCCTTTACAAAGGTAAATCTAGGAGATCGGCCCCAATTTAATCCTTGTACCACTGAAAAGATAGATGAAATAAATATTAGTGTCAGTGGTTTTGAGAAACGACTGAAATCGTTAAAATTGAACAAAGATCCAGGCCCGATGGAATCCCCGTCAGGTTCTACACCGAATTTGCGGCTGAGTTAGCCCCTCTTCTAACTATGATCTATTGTAGATCCCGCACACTAAAAACCGTGCCCAGTTCTTGGAAGAAAGCACAGGTCACACCCGTCTACAAGAAGGGTAGTAGAAGTGATCCACAAAAGTACCGTCCAATACCCTTCACGTCGATTTATTGTAGAATCTTACAACAAATTCTGAGATCAGTCGTAATGAGATATCTTGAAGAGAATGACCTCTTCAATGCTAACCAGCATGGATTCCGAAAACATCGATTACGTGAAACCAAACTCTCATTTTTCTCACATGGCATACTGAAAGATTTGGAGCAAGGCAGTCAGGTAGATGCAGAACTTATCGATTTCCGGAGAGAATTTGACTCCACAATACACCTACTCTTATGTCAAAAGCACAATCAATGGGTAACAAGTGAAATTCGTGACTGGACTGAAAAAATGGTTCAAATGGCTGTAAGCACTATGGGTCTTAAAATCTGAGGTCATCAGTCCCCTTGACTTAGAACTACTTAAACCTAACTAACCTAAGGACATCACACACATCCATGCCCGAGGCATGATTCGAACCTGCGACCGTAGCAGCAGTGCGGTTCCGGACTGAAGCGCCTAGAACCGCTCGGCCACAGCGGCTGACGACTGGATTGAGTAGGAAGAACGCAGAATGTTGTCTCGGATGGAGAGTCATCGTTGAATGCAGTAGTAACTTCAGGTGTGCTCGAGGGAAGTGTGTTGGGACTCATGCTATTAATGTTTTATATTAATTGTCTTCAAAACGGCAACCTCAGACTATCTGCAGATGACGCTGTTATCTACAGGGTGATTCAAAAAGAATACCACAACTTTAAAAATGTGTATTTAATGAAAGAAACATAATATAACCTTCTGTTATACATCATTACAAAGAGTATTTAAAAAGGTTTTTTTCACTCAAAAACAAGTTCAGAGATGTTCAATATGGCCCCCTCCAGACACTCGAGCAATATCAACCCGATACTCCAACTCGTTCCACACTCTCTGGAGATGTTAGAGAATTGGCGGTTTCGTCAGCTCGAACAAGAAGCACAAAAATTCGTATTTCAGCAGGATGGAGCGCCACCACATTGGCACTTATCTGTCCGTAACTACCTGAACGTCAACTACCCGAGGCGATGGATCGGCTGCCAGGCAGCCCGTGACAGAGCACTTCATCACTGGCCTCCAAGAAGCCCTGATCTTAACCCCTGCGATTTTGTCTTATGGGGGTATGTTAAGGATATGGTGTTTCGGCCACCTCTCCCAGCCACCATTGATGATTTGAAACGAGAAATAACAGCAGCTATCCAAACTGTTACGCCTGATATGCTACAGAGAGTGTGGAACGAGTTGGAGTATCGGGTTGATATTGGTTCAAATGGCTCCGAGCACTATGGGACTCAACTGCTGTGGTCATAAGTCCCCTAGAACTTAGAACTACTTAAACCTAACTAACCTAAGGACAGCACACAACACCCAGCTATCACGAGGCAGAGAAAATCCCTGACCCCGCCGGGAATCGAACCCGGGAACCCGGGCGTCGGGTTGATATTGCTCGAGTGTCTGGAGGGGGCCATGTTGAACATCTCTGAACTTGGTTTTGAGTGAAAAAAAAACCTTTTTAAATACTCTTTGTAATGATGTATAACAGAAGGTTATATTATCTTTCTTTCACTAAATACACATTTTTAAAATTGTGGTATTCTTTTTGAATCACCCTGTATAATGAAGTACCGTCTGAAAAAAGTTGCATAAATACTCAGTCATATAGTGAGATTATCTATCATGACGTACTCTCTGGAAGAATCTGCATAAATTTCCAGTAAGATAGTGATAAGATATCAAAGTGATGCGATAATTGGCAACTTGCTTTAAATGTTCAGAAATGTGAAACGGTGAACTTCACAAAACGAAAAAACGTTGTTTCCTATGACTATAATGAGTTACTGTTGGAATCGGCCAACTCATACAAATACCTACGTATAACACTTTGCACGGATATGAAGTTGAATCATCACGAAGGCACAGTCATGGGTAAAACAGGTGGTAGACTTAGGTTTATTGGTAGGATACTGGAGAAATCCTATCAGTTTACAAATGAGTTTGCTTACAAATCACTCTTGCGACTTGTTGTAGAATATTATTCAAGTGTGCAGGTCCCATACCAAATAAGACTAACGGGGGCCCGGTCGAGTGGCCGAGCGGTTCTAGGCGCTACAGTCTGGAACCGCTCGACCTCTACGGTTGCAGGTTCGAATTCTGCCTCGGACATGGATGTGTGTGATGTCCTTAGATTAGTTAGGTTTAAGTAGTTCTAAGTTCTAGGGGACTGATGACCTCAGCTGTTGAGTCCCATAGCGCTCAGAGCCATTTGAACCATTGGAACTAACGGGGGAAACTAAATGTATACAGGGAAGAGCATGAATGGTCATAGCTTTGTTTGATCCGTGGGAGAGTAACACAGAAATAGTGAAGGAACTCAAGTGGGAGATTCTTGAACATAGACGTTAGCCTATTAAAGAAATTTCAAGGACCGGCTTTAACTGACTCTGGAAATTCACTACAACCCATTACGTATCGCTCACATAGGGATAGTGAGGGTAAGATTAGAGTAGTTACTGCAGGCACAGAGGCATTAAAACAATCACTCTTCCCGCGCTACATGCATGAATGGAAAGGGTAAAATGCACTAATAGCTGATACAGTGGAGCGTGCGATCTTGAAACGTACTTCACAGTGATTTGCAGGGTATCTATGTATACGAAGTTATAGGTGTAGATAAGATTCGCTGATGAAATTGCTGTTCACAGTGAAAGTGAAAAAGAATTACAGAAGCTGTGGAATGGAATGGTTAATGAGTACAGAATATGGATTGAGAGTAAATCGAAGGCAGACGAAAGGAATGATAAGCAGAAGAAATAGGACTATCGAGAAAAGTAACATCATAATTTTGGATCACGAAGAAGACGAAGTTAATTCTGTTACCTAGGCAGCAATATTACCCCTGACAGACAGAGCAAGAAGGACTTAAAAAGCAGACTACCATTGCAAAAAGAGGATTCCTGCCGAAGAAAAGTCTATTGGAATCAAACGTAAACTTTAATTTTAGGAAAAATTTCTGAGAGCCTAGGTTTGGAGCGGAGTATTGTATGGTAGTGAAACATGGACTGTGGGAACAACGGACCAGAAGAGAAACAAATTATATGAGATGTGTTACAGAAGAGCGATGAAAATTAGGTGTACTAATAAGACAACTAATGAAGAGCTTCTCCACAGAACCGGCGAGGAGAGGAATATATGGGAAACGCTGACAAGAATAAATGACAGGATAATAGGACAATAGGACATATGTAAAGACATCAGGGAATAAAAGCTGCAGAGCAAGAGAGACTGGAATACATCCAGAAGACAACTGAGGATGTGGGTTGCAAGCGCTACCCTGAGATAGGTTGCTGGTGACGGGACTAAAATAAAAACTGCACGACGTTTTAATTTATGATTTGTTTACTACTGACTTTATTCACAACGCATATCGCAGACAGTAGTTACATATACCACCGGATGTACCTGCAAAATTATATCCTTGTACTGCACATAATTCAGAAGGTATGGCGCCATAAACATTAAGCTGCATGTCAACAGGGCGAAATTGGCTCGAGATACAGATGAAGTATTACACAAATATATGTGGAATATGTTAAATATTTGTGACACGTGCGAACGCTCGCTAAACCATGGGTAAAGGGAACATTCCAAAAACTGGTCCGATTTCAGATAAATTTGGTACATGTATTGGTCACGATCTGGAAAGAAATACTGGGTGTGCTAGATCAAGACTCCTATTCGAGTGAGCGTGATAATGTCGAGAGAAAAGTAGGTTGCGACTTTGGTTACTAAAGTTAAGAAATCAATCAAGAAGGTTAGGAGAGTATTTCTGCTAGAAAGAGCAGATCGAAAGCTGTTGGTATCCCACTTAGACAACAATTTGAAATCATTTATTTCTAGTTCGATGGACGTAGAGGAAATATGAGGAGAGTTTAAATGGACTGCCTTGAGCAGCCGCTGGTGAAGTATCAGTGCGGCAGCATGCAGTAGCGAGTCGCATATTAAGCTTTCATATTTGTTTTGTAGTTTGTTTCTTAATTTCTTTCAGAGTCTTTGTGCGCTTGCATATATAATTACAGAAAATCCTTGCGTATTCTCGTATTTGAGAGGAGTAATATTCCTTATTGATAGCTGTAGAGAATAAATTAGCGGAGTCGTTAGTCAGTTGTTTGTTTTGGACAGCCAGTGCGCGTTTGACACAGCGCAGTGAGCCTTGAGTTGCCGCTGCTGAAGTATCAGTGCACCAGCAGTGCAATAGCGAGTAGCATAAAATGGTTCAAATGGCTCTGGGCACTATGGGACTTAACATATATGGTCATCAGTCCCCTAGAACTTAGAACTACTTAATCCTAACTAACTTAAGGACATCACACACATCCATGCCCGAGGCAGGATTCGAACCTGCGACCGTAGCAGTCGCGCGGCTCCGGACTGAGCGCCTAGAACCGGTAGAGCACCGCGGCCGGCAGCGAGTAGCATATTTAGCTTTCATATTTGTTTTGTAGTTTGATTCTTAATTTCTTTCCGAGTGTTCGTACGCTTGCATACTTAATTACACAAAATTCTTGCGTATTCTCGTATTTGAGAGGAGTAATATTGCTTATTGTTAGCCGTAGAGTATAAATTCGCGAGTCGTTCGATATTAGCAGCAGGATGGAGAGGGTGTGTGCGTGCTATGTGCGGGCGCAGGAGGAACTGGCCACGGTTCGCGAGCAGCTGAGCGTGCTGTTGGCCACGGTCAGCCTCCTTCAGGCTGCTGCCTCGAGGTGCAGCGACGGTGGAGTGTCTGGCGCGTCGCTTGAGACACACCAGGCGTAGCTTGCTGCGTCCGTTGACTCAGCCGCCTAGGCACCTTCTAGTGTACCAGGCGTGTTGGGGCCTCCCTCACCTCAGGGTGAGTGGCGGACTGCAACGCGTTTGCGTCGGACGCGGAGAGCCAATGTGGAGGCTGGCCGGCTGGCCTCGCCCGTTCATCCTGTCAGTGGGCAGGTGGCCGCTCCTTCAGCAGGCCCCAAGCAGGCACACGGGGGCAAGGGCTTGCTGGTTATTGGGATCTCCAACGTTAGACGGGTGGTGGAGCCCTTTAGGGAAATAGCGTACAGGGCTGGAAAGAAGTCCAACGTGCACTAGGTTTGTCTGCTGGGGGGCCTCATCCGAGATGTGGAGGCGGCCTTGCCTGCGGCTATCGAGCGTACAGGGTGCAGTCATCTGCAAGTAGTTGCTCATGTCGGCACCAGTGATGCCTGTCGCTTGGGTTCTGAGGCGATCCTCAGTTCGTACAGGCGGCTGGCGGATTTGGTGAAGATCGCTGGACTCGCACGCGGGGTGCAAGCAGAGCTCTCTATTTGCAGCATCGTTCCCAGAGTGGATCGGGGTCCTTTGGTTTGGAGTCGAGTGGAGGGTCTCAACCAGAGGCTTCGTCGACTCTGTGACGGTCTTGGCTGAAGATTTCTAGACTTGCGCTATTGGGTGGGGAATTGTAGGACGCCCCTAGATAGGTCAGCGGTGCACAACACAAAGGAAGCGGCTACTCGGGTAGCAGAGTACTTGTGGCGTGCACATGGGGGTTTTTTAGGCTAGGCAGTAGTGCAAGGTGTCCTGATGAACACTCACCAGTCGACGTGCAGGCAGGGAAATCAGGACGCGCTCACCGTAAAGACATTTCAGCTATAAAGATATTAGCAGTAAATTTTCAGTGTGTTCGGAATAAAGTTCCTGAATTTACTTCCCTTCAGGAAGTGCGTGGCGCTCAAACTACTCTCGGGACTGAGACCTGACTGAACCCTGAGATAGGAAGTTCTGAAATATTTAGTGAGGGTTGGAACGTGTTTCGGAAAGGCAGATTAGACACCGTAGGAGGTGGTGTCTTCATTGCAATTGACAGAAATATTGTGTCTACTGAAGTCGAAGTAGAGTGTGATTGTGAAGTTATCTGGACACGTTTAACAGGGCTAGGGGAAATAAAGTTAATTGTGGGGTGTTATTAACGGCCACCAGGTTCCACCGTGACAGTTCTAGAATCATTCAAACGGAGTCTACATTCTGTATCGCAGAAGTACCCGGATCGTGCTATATTAGTTGGAGGCGACTTCAACCTACCTAGTATAGACTGGGATGTCTATCGATTCATTACAGGTGGTACAGACAAGCCGTCGTGTGAATTACTTTTGAAAACATTATCTGAAAACTGTCGTTAGCAGCTAAATCGACAGCCAACGTGTAATGGAAATATTTTAGATCTGGTAGCCACGAACAGACCAGACCTCATCGACAGTGTCAGTGTTGAGAGAGGGATTAGCGATCATGATGTTGTCATTACGACAATGGTTAGGAAAGTTAAAAAGTCGATCAAGAAGGCTAGGAGAGTATTCTTACTAGAAAGAGCAGATAAGCAGTTGTTATCATCCCACTTAGTAAATGAATCGACTTCATTTACTTCCGGTACGATGGACGTGGAAGAATTATGGACAAATTTTTAACACATTGTAAATCACGTATTGGACAAGTATGTGCTGAAAAAGTGGGTTACGGATGGAAAAGACCCACCGTGGTTTAACAGCGCAATTCGGAGAATGCTCAGGAAGCAAAGGCAGCTGCACTCGTGGTACCAGAAAGAACGAGAATGAGGACAGGCAGAAGTTAGTAGAAATTCGTGCTGCTGTAAAAAGAGCGATGCGCGAAGCATTCAACCACTACCACCGTCATACCTTAGCAAAATATCTTGCTGAAAACCGAAGGAAATTCTGGTCTTACGTAAAATCGGTAAGCGGGTCGAAGGCTTCCATCCAGTTACTCACTGATCAGTCTGGCCTGGCAACGGAAGACTGCAAAACGAAAGCTGATATTTTAAATTGAGCATTTGAGAAATCTTTCACGCAGGAGGATCGTACAAACATACCGCCGTTTGAGTCTCGTACAGATTCCCGTATGGAGGACGTAGTGATAGACATCCCTGGGGTTGTGAAGCAGCTGAGTGGCTTGAAAATAAATAAATCGCCAGGTCCTGATGGGATTCCAATTTGGTTTTACAGAGAGTACTCTACTACATTATCTCCTTACTTAGCTTGCATTTATCGCGAATCTCTTGCTCAACGTAAAGTCCCGAACGACTGGAAAAAAGCGCAGGTGACGCCTGTGTATAAGAAGGGTAGAAGGACGGATCCTCAAAATTACAGACGAATATCCTTAACATCGGTTTGTTGCAGGATTCTCGGACGTATTCTCAGTTCGAATATAATGAATTTCCTTGAGACAGAGAAGCTGCTGTCCATGTATCAGCACGGCTTTAGAAAGGATAGCTCCTGCGAAACGCAACTCGCCCTTTTATCACATGATATCTTGCGAACCATGGATGAAGGGTATCAGACGGATGCCATATTCCTTGTCTTCCGGAAAGCGTTTGACTCGGTGCCCCACTGCAGACTCCTAACTAAGATACGAGCACATGGGATTGGTTCCCAAGTATGTGAGTGGCTCGAAGACTTCTTAGGTAATAGAACCCAGTACGTTGTCCTCGATGGTGAGTGTTCATCGGAGGTGAGGGTATGATGTGGAGGGAAGTGTGGTAGGTCCGCTGTTGTTTTCTGTCAACATAAATGATCTTTTGGATAGGGTGGATAGCAATGTGCGGCTGTTTGCTGATGATGCTGTGGTGTACGGGAAGTTGTCGTCGTTGAGTGACTGTAGGAGGATACAAGATGACTTGGACAGGATTTGTGATTGGTGTGAAGAGTGGCAGCTAACTCTAAATATAGGTAAATGTAAATTAATGCAGATGAATAGGAAAAAGGATCCTGTAATGTTTAAATACTCCATTAGTAGTGTAGCGCTTGACACAGCCACGTCGATTAAATATTTGGGCGTAACATTGCAGAGCGATTTGAAGTGGGATAAACATGTAATGGCAGTTGTAGGGAAGGCGGATAGTCGTCTCCGTTCATTGGTAGAATTTGGGGAAGATGTGGTTCATCTTATAAAACAGTAATACGACGTATTCTTGAGTAGTGCTCAAGCGTTTGGGATCCCTATCATGCCGGATTGAGGGAGGGCATAGAAGCAATTCACAGGCGGGCTGCTAGATCTGTTACTGGTACGTTTGATTATCACGCGAGTGTTACGGAAATGCTTCAGCAACTCGTGTAGGAGTCTCTACAGGAAAGGATTCGTTCTTTTAGTGAATCGCTACTAAGGAAATTTAGAGAACCAGCTTTTGAGGCTGACTGCATTACAATTTTATTGCCGCCAACTTACAATTCGCGGTAAGACCTCTATGATAAATAAGAGAATTAGGGCTCGTACAGAGGCATATAAGCAGTCATTTTTCCCTCGTTCTGTTTGGGAATGGATCAGAGAGAAATGATGCTAGTTGTGGTACGAGGTACCCCCCGCCACGCACCGTATGGTGGACTGCGGAGTAGATGTAGATGTAAGTCATACTCTGGAGAATACCTAGTAAGGACAGAAAAGACCCACCGTGGTTTAACAACAAAATTCGTAAAATGCTGAGGAATCAAAGGCTGTTGCACGCCAGGTTAAGAAAATAATATGAAAAAGAAGACAGGCAAAAGTTAATAGAAATCCGTTTGTCTGTAAGAAAATCGAGGCGCGACACTTTTAACAACTACCACTGCCATATATTAGCAAAAGATCTTGCAAGAACTCAACAAAATTTTTCTGGTCGTACGTAGAATCGCTAAGAGTGTCTTACAACCTATCCAGTCACTCGTTGACCAGTCTGATGAGGCAACGAAGATAGCAAAATTGCCGGCCGGAGTGGCCGTGCGGTTCTAGGCGCTACAGTCTGGAGCCGAGCGACCGCTCCGGTCGCAGGTACGAATCCTGCCTCGGGCGTGGATGTGGTGATGTCCTTAGGCTAGTTAGGTTTAATTAGTTCTAAGTTCTAGGCGAGTGATGACCTCAGAAGTTAAGTCGCATAGTGCTCAGAGCCATTTGAACCATCTGATAGCAAAATTAAATCGAAGTTGTAAATTTAGAATTTAAAAAATCGTTCACGCGTGATAATCGTACGAACATACCGTCATTTGATCATATGACAGACTCCTTGATGGAGGACACACTAATATGAATCCCTGGCGTAGACAAACAACTGAAAGAGTTGACAGTAAATAAACAGTAGGTGCTCATGGAATCCCAGTTCTGTTTTACGAAGAGTGTTCTACAGAATTGGCTCCATACTAAACTTGCAGTTTAATTAAACCAAATCTCTCGCTCAGCCCAGTGTCCTAAGCGACTGGAAAAAAGCGAAGGTGACTGCTGCATATACGAAGGGTAAAAGAACAGAACTGCAAAATTGCAAACCAATATGTTTAACAGCAGTTTATACTCAAATAGAATATAATAAATTCCCTTGAGAGGAAAAAGCTTGTACTCACAAATCAGCACAGCTTTAGAAAGCATTAGCCGTGTGAAACTCAGCTTGCCCTTTTCTCACGAGGTCTTGCGATCTGAGGACGACTGACGACAGGCGGATCTCTGTTCCCAGAGCTCCGTAAAGCATTTGAATAGGCGCCATACTGCTGACTGTTAAAGATGGTACAAGTATACTGTATAGCTTCCGAGATATGCGAGTGGCGAGAAGACTCTTAAGTAACAGAACACAGTATCTTGTCCTCGACGGCGGGTGTTCGTCACAAACAAAGGTACCGTCAGGAGCACCGCAGGAAAGTTTTATAGGACCGATGTTATGTTCTACGTAGCGTGAATCACATTAAGACTGGCACCGAAAATATCGCGTAAATGGAGAGTTCTGATGATATGCGAACGGATTATGGTTCTTGTTGTTAGCCAGTAAATAGACTGCAATAATAAGTATAAAGTGTATATTTTGTGCAAAAACACACTTTTCAAATGGTAAAAGCCTACTGACGTTAAAATACGAAAAGTATCATAAATCAAAATGCCAGTCGTGGTTGTTGCTGGAGTCCTGCGGGAGTCGTCTACGAGATATCCTGTTTCCCACACTGACAC
This sequence comes from Schistocerca americana, assembly GCF_021461395.2. NCBI lineage: Eukaryota > Metazoa > Arthropoda > Insecta > Orthoptera > Acrididae > Schistocerca > Schistocerca americana. The sequence goes on along the minus strand of NC_060120.1, from coordinate 222,203,027 downwards.
ATGTGCAATGCCTGTGGTAGCACACACTAATGAATAACACAAGCGCATACATTAGCTTTGCGAATTCTGAGCAGTAGTGAGACAACTGACCATTACAGGTTGTGTTCAAAAAGACCACCGGCAGCGGTGTACTTGGCACATTTCTCAGCTTTCCGCACAGAAAAAAGTCAACAAGCATCAAGTCCGGAGAACTGGCCGGGAAAGATATATCCCTCTGCGTCCAATCTAGCGCGGACACAATTCATCAAAACATGCTATAGTGATTCGTGCGCTAATGGCTGGACAGCCATCGTGTTTGTACCACAGGTTTCTCCTAGTCTGCAGAGAAATGTCTTCTCGCATCCGTGGAAAATGGTCTGTTGGAGGCAGCGATATTTATGCGAGTTCAGTGTTCCGTCTACGAAATATGGGTCTATGAGCTGATGTTTTCCTATCCCACACTACACGTTTACACTCCATGGACACTGACGTTCCACCTGACGAAGCCAAAGGGGATTGTCAAGATACCAATAGTGCATGTTTCGGCGGTTTACCTGGCCATGATTGGTAAATATGGCTTCGTCACTAAAAATGATACATGATACATCTGGAATATCCTGTCTTAATGCCCATGCACAAAAATTATCACGATTCTCATAATCGTTTCCACGCAGCTCTCGATGGAGAGAGATGTGACAGGGGTGGAACCAATGTCGATGTAGAATGCATAGGACACTTGTCTGAGTCATGTCATTTCTCGTGCTATTGCGCGGGAGCTAACGGGTGGATCATCGGCAACAGCTGCAAGAACATTATTTCCCCCCCCCCCACCTCTTCTCTCGTGACTTGTTTCATTGCTACCTCGTCTCGGTGTTAAACTATCACTTCCACGTAATTGGTTGAAGAAGCTGGTAAATAACTGTCGAGATGGTTGACCTGTATCGGGCTTGGCGAATACACCTTACAAGAACGAACTGAATTTGTAAGTAGGCTGTTTAGGTTTTTTTTATTGGTAACGCCACCTCTGTATGAAAATCACTGGCTGTGCTGTGGGCAGTCTGTGTCTGCTTTGCATTGTTGTAATATTCGCCATTGTAGTGTTAGGCAGCTGGCTGTGAACAGCGCGTAGCGTTGGGCAGTTGGAGGTGAGTGGATGTGGGGAGAGAGATGGCGGAGGTTTGTAATTATTCATGAACTGCTATATTTATATATGATGATATCAAGGTAAATACATTGTTCGTTCTCTATTAATATCTTTCATTTGCTAACTATCCCTATCAGTAGTTAGTGCCTTCAGTAGTTTGAATCTTTTATTTAGCTGGCAGTAGTGGCGCTCGCTGTATTGCAGTGGTTCGAGTAATGAAGATTTTTGTGAGGTAAGTGATTTCTGGAAGGTATAGTTTAATGTTAGTCAGGGCCATTCGTTTGTAGGGATTCTTGAAAGTCAGATTGCGTTGCGCTAAAAATATTGTGTGTCAGGTTAAGCACAGTCGTGTATAATTGATGAAAGGGGACGTTTCATATGTCGACCCTTAGCCTAGGATACCTCACTGGAATCTTCTGATTTTTCTTGTAGTTTGTGTAATTAGTGTAGATTTTGTTTATTGCTAGCGCGTAACTGTAGAGAGAATCTCCTTTGTAGTTGCAGTCTTTCATTGTTGTACATTAAAACAGTTGTGGCATGCATGTAGATTTGCACCAAGTATTTCGCAGCTGCAATTAACTAGATATTATTTTCAGTGTTATGGTAATGTGTTCTCTTATTTTTGCTCTTCAAATTGTGTTTTTCTGTGTTGTCGTGTGAAATACTGTGACAATAATGGCGTGTGAAAAACGTAATACTAGGCTCCAAAGTAAACTGAGAAATGACAGCGAAAATGAAAGCAGTATGTTAGCGCCACCGAGTAATGAATTAACTGATGTTCAAAGTAGTAATTTGGTAACTGCATAGGGAAATGGAGCGGGCGGCAAACAATGGCGTGGAGAGTGAAACAATTAGTGAAGAGGGAAGCATTATCGATCGATCGGTCGGCAACAGCTCGCCTCAGGAATCCGAAATGACAGGACACAATTTTGCAAATACTGTAGATTCAGGTTTTGCGTCCTCACCGTTTTCTCAAATGAGTCAAGACACATTTTCCGCTTGTCAAAATGTGAATGTTGCCGGTGCAAATTCACTGCCGAAAAGCACAGAGGAACAGATTCCAGACACTAATGCATTGTTATTACAATTAATGCAACAAATGGGACAAAATCTTCAAAAGTTAGACACAATGGAACAAAATCAGACACAAGCACAGCAAAAGCTTCAAAAGTTAGACACAATGGAACAACACCAGAGACAAACACAGCAACAGTTAGACGCAATGGACAAAATCTTCAAAAGTTAGACACCACACTTGAACAAACCCGTGAAGATTTAACTAGTGAGTTACATAACATTGAATCGAAATGTCAAAAAGTCTGTAATGACGTAAAAACACAAATTTGTGAGCATTTTCAACCCATTTTTTCGCGGCATGAAAATGTATTACAGAATCACGAAGCAGCCATTAAAGAACTGCAAACCATTGTTCATGAAAATCACGACACCTTGCAAGCTAAAATTGACTCAGTTGCATCTACCGATTCGGTTACGCAACTTGCAAAAACTCAGGAAAACTTAAAGGACACAGTAGATACTCTGAAACTTGGTTCAGAAAAACATACAGAGGAAATAATTTCACTATCGGATAAAGTAGCCGAACTTTCAGATCAGTTCACTAACTTATCTACAAAGGTAGATGATGATCTGAATAACACAACACCTGTAGCCTTCACTGACACTGAAGAGTATGTAGAAATTAGAAAATTCAAACAAAATCAAAATGAAATCAATACACAGTACAAAAGAGAAATCCGAGAAGTGCAAGATCAGTTGGCACAAGTAGTACAAGAATTACGTATTTTAGAGGACACTCGCGCTCCAACACGAGAAGAGGGACATAGAAATACGGAACAGCCACAAAATAATAACTCAGGGCACTTCGGAAATTATGAAAGAAATTGGCAAGGTACACCGAATTTTGAGATGGAACCGCCGACATGACGAACCAATGACCGATATGCTACTCGCCGACACGATGATTTTGACTATAAGCTGTTCATTACTACACGTAAATTCAAAACGTTTAAGAATTCTGCCAACGACATTCATCCACAAGCGTGGCTCCATCAATTCTCTCATTGTTTTCCTCCCAACTGGTCGTTAGAACACAGATTAGAATTTATGTGTGGCTATTTAGAGAACGAACCAGCTGTAAGAATGCGATCGGTCATTCACGATTGTTACAGTGAAGGAGAATTTTACCATGCCTTCCTCTCAGCATATTGGTCTCAAGCTACACAAGACCGAGTAAAACATAGCATCATGATGATGAAACACTTTGAACAATCTGAATTTTCCAGTCTTGTCAAATATTTTGAAGACATCTTGCATAAGAATCAGTATCTTTCAAACCCATACAGCCCCTCAGAACTCATCTGCATTTGCTTAATCAAATTACATGAACATTTACGACATATTATTTTGGCAGGACGTTGCAAAGACGACATTGAAGCTTTTCAGGGACTGTTACAAGAACTAGAAATTGACACAGACAATCGCCGGATGTGAAAACAGGAAAACAATCACTACAGGTCACATCCGTCACAATTCCGTGACAACAGAAACAATAACTGGACACGACAAGTCTATTCTTACAATGCAAATCGTGACCAAAACAGACACCACCCATATGACAACCACTGGCAGAGTAATACTAGTTACAGAGAAAGATCGCATTTCCGAAGTAATGAATATGACAGAGACTACCATAGAAACAGACAATATGGGAACAAAAGCAATTATGATCAAGGGAGACAGAATAACTTCAGACGCTACAGTTCAGCGCGCAGTTACGATTCCGGGAGAAATTCGCCACCACATGACCGACAGACAAGAAACTACAGGAACTACCGACATGACGACAGACGATATAATCATAACGACAGACCTGAATTTCATCAGAACTGGCGGGATTCAAACAGGGCAGGGCCTTCTCGTCAGAGTGAATTTGTAGAAGTTAGGTCTCCTAATCCCAATAACGGCGCACGCCAACAAAGAGACAGACAATGACTCGCACAGCAGGCAGCCGCGTGCGCCCGCTGGCTCTGAGAAAAATAACAAAAGACTCTAGCCTTGAGAAAAATTTTAGCATTCTTTACCGATGTATACAACATGATAATTGCTTTGAAGTTGAAACCCTGTGCACTAGGAAGAGTAAAGGTTTACACCACATTTCACATGTAAAACCATTTATTGAGAGATAATCTGCTTTTTAACTTCGTCTTTGCCATAAAACTTTTCACTTCACATTTCTAGTATGCTTTGTCAGACTTAAGAAACTGTTAACATGCAACAATGTTTGCAGTTATATATCCAGTCTATAACCTAGGGAACATTTTTAAACAGAAATTACGAATGCATTGTTATAGTGAACAGACGTCACAGTGTTATTGTGTGTGTACATTGTTGCTTGTTAGTTGCACGACTATGTAATGACTATAAGGCTCACATACTTAGAACATATACCGGCACTGCTAATGAGATTTTCATGCAACATTTTGGTTTACTTGAAAAGACATTCTTTATTTGAAGTACTTTCTGTGGGATTAAAGATGACTTAGCACTTGGTTTCTTTGATAGCTACACAATTATATCACGACGCTACTAATGTGTGACACAATTTACCTTGTTGCTTTTGCGGTGTATCTGTTTTATATCTGCACAGTTTTTCTGAATTCTTCTGGAAAGTAAAACATGTTTAAGTAGTAACTTTGGTGGTACAGCTACAATGAGACAGCCTTTTCTGTAGCACAACAATATGTTACATTATAGTACTTTCTTGATCACGGTAAGGTACGTAATAACTACGATATCTATAAGCAAGGAATTTCACTTTCGTTTATGATGCGGTAAGTACATTGACTTCTGCAGAACTTAGCTTTCGGAGGACGATAACTACGACACTTCCACAGAGATTTTCTTACAGCAAGACGCACATTTAGCGCTACAGGACACGCTTTTGAGTGATTAATTTCGCACTTAAAACATTTATTTTTAAAGATTTTTGAATTACAAAGAAAGTTTTCCGTGATACATTTCATTCCATTGCTGTAATCTGTAACACCTGAGGGTATAATTACATTAATCCTCAGGGGGGTACACGCTTACTTTGTGTACCATGTGTGTGGCAACCACAAGGAACCCTAGCTAATATGGTATTTGCTTATACAACTTTACACATCGGTACCATATTTCTCTAACACACAAATTACACAGCTATCTGATCATTTAACTGAGAGATAAACATTTTTTTACTACATCAGTGACACATGTTTACGCAACACACAGTTGGGTAACTTCACACTTATGAAACTGTATTTTGTCTGTACTTTGTAAACTGTTCATATTTTTTCGGAATCATTGTGATACTATGAGAGCTTTGAATGATGTATTTGGTACGGGATTATGATTTTTAAAGTACGTTTGAGGTAGATGACACTATTGAAATGAGCAGAGAATCTTTTTTAGGTTTTGAAATTATTGGAGGAAGCTACAACGATTTTGAGAATTGACTGAGATGTTATGATATTACTACGACGACGATGTGTACTATGCTGTTGAGATATGTTTATGATCAATAAGATGATGCTACCATATATGAGGAATGAGAAGTATGTTGGAAACCAAGAATCGTACTTTAAGAGTTATGAAATGTGCGTAAATGCGTGACTGTATCACAATGCTGACGAATATTTTATTTGGACACTTATATTTATAGGACTTTGTTTCTACAGATTTGCAACGCTAATTCTTGACCTGTGAAATATTTTTATGTGACACTGTCACTGTAGCGGAAACTGCTGTCGTAAATATTTCCGTAAGAAAGTTAAGTGACCACCTGCACGTAATGCGTCGCGGGCACCCACCTGGGCGACAGCCGCCCGAAAAAAAAAAGCCATTAGCCTTTCAGCGGCACAGGTAGAAAAAAAAGGGAGGCCATTATCCTCGCTATTGACGTTCCTTTGTAGAAAGCATCGCAAATATTACACGCTCATTACCTGAAAACATATGGTTACTTGTACTTTGTGCTAATTACTGAAATGCTTATGAAATGATGGGAAATATTCGTACATCTGCACACCTGATTATGACAAGTGTCTTTCTACGAGAGTTGAGAGCTACTGACTTACGAAATGTCACATGACTATTGAATGATATTTTTATACTTTGGTTTGCGTAATTGCTTATTTCATTTGACATCTGTTTTCCAGCTGTGTTGCAGCATTGGTTTCATAAAATAAAATTAAATGCATTTGCTAATGTGAACACTTTCTGTCAACAGATCTATTAAATAATAATTTTGTGATCCACATTCTTCAAAAAAGGAGCACTTGGAAAGGAAAGAACAATAAGAAGGGACTAGTAACAGTAACTGCATACATGATATTCTTTTCAAGTACATGGTAATATTTTTTTTACACTAAGTTGTTGTGGTGCACCACTTTAATTACTTAGACATTAAGATGTGCTTATACATTTCCCTTATCTGCATTGTTATCTTTAATGTACTATTTTTCCTGCTTGAGCTATGTCATGTTTAGATATAAGCTGCTGTTTGTCAGCCATAGTGTTGCTGAATTTGACTTTGTGTTACTCTGCTAAGCCAGTTTTACTACTCATTTATTTTTCTTGTTGCTGCACATTGGCTTATATTAGTTGTAATATTGCAATTGCTTTGCTAATTTCTATAATGCTGCTTCCTTTGCAAATCTGCATTTTTTGTCATTGCTGTTTGTGTTAATTGTTTTGTGCTGCTGCATTGCCTCGCCCCTTAGTTTAGCATCTGAGCTCAGTAGATTTAAGTTAGCTTCAGAGGGGGTAGACTATATAAGAGAATGAGTTGCGATGAATTGGAAGAAACGCATTGAGAAGATATAAGAAACAGATTTGGCAAAAATGAGTATTGTGCACTGAGAAATAATTATTTTGAACGAAATATGAATAGAATACAGAAAGCAGGTATAGATAGGACTTTTTGGGAATAATGATGAATGAAGGGAGATCTCCAAGAAGTAAAGAAAGTTTTGTTTGCAAAATACTGCAGTAAAACAAACCCTGTCCTTTCCTTTTGTATTATTATGCTATGTGTTTGTGTACCCTTGTGTATTTCTTTTCTTCCTGTCTCTGTGTACTGTTTCATAGAAATTTTTTCTGTTCTAGTACTAAGCTACATTCACTACGATGAGGAATACTGTTATCCTCAAATATAATTTGCATTTATAATATGTTATTTTCTTTGTAAAGATGTTTAGACATTATTTATTCTGTTTTGTTTTAATGCTCATGTGTAAAGTTGATGTTTCAAGAGTTATTCTGATCTTTTATGTATTTACTTATGTCATAATTCCTGTAACACTGTTGTATATGTTATTTCGATTCTTTTGTAAAGCCTGTATTACTACAAATGTTGTCTGTATTGTTATGTTCTTTAATGATGTATTTTGTACCTTTGTAATTGTATTCTTATGTTATAAAATTGTAATTGACAGCAGTTCACCAAATTAAGTAACTTGTAAGTTACATTTCACTGTACACATTTCTGTTGGTCATAGTATGTGGACAATATGTGAGAAGTAGTGACTGATAGTGTTTGCACGTGTGTTAATAAATCAGCAAGGGACTGGATAACAGCATTGCTGGTTCTAAGGACATTTCAAAAAAAATTTTTGTGAGTGCACAAGTGGTGGTTTATGGACTTGCTATGTTCTCCGCAAGACTCTTCGATGGTGAATGTGCACCTGCACAATCGCAACAGATGGCTGCTGGACATTTCTACAAGGACTACAGTGGGTCTGCATCTTTGATGGCCCACCAATACCATTATTTCTACTAGGACTACAGTGGGTCTACACGTTTGCTGACTCACCAGTACCATTATTTCTGCAAGGACTGCAGTGGGTCTGCGCCTCTGATGGCCCACCAATACTGTAATCTCTACCAGGACTGCAGTGGGTCTACTCTGTGATGACCTACCTACCAATGTTCTTCAAAACGTCGAATGACTTTGCTGTGGGTTTGCTCTGTTGTGGCCCATTACCTGTCAGCATGTCAAGAGTCAGCACTGTCTTCCCGTTGGAAGAACAACACTACTTCTTCAAGACTGCATGGAAATCCACTACTTCTGTGTGCATTCTCTTTTACTGTTCAGACTTTGAAAAAAAAAAAGAAAAACACTGTAATTTTACTGTGATGAATCAGGACTGTCTTTATAGACTGTGAGAAAATTTTAGCTTTTAACCAACATTGTATCAATAAGTGTGTGCATTTGATTTCTTTGTTATTGTAATTATGAAAAATTTTTTCAAATCATTATTGGCCACTGGCCAAAACAATTTGTAAAATTTTTTGTGGGGAGCATGGGGGCTATGTAACTAGGCTGTTTAGGTTTTTTTATTGGTAACGCCACCTCTGTATGAGAATCACTGGCTGTGCTGTGGGCAGTCTGTGTCTGCTTTGCATTGTTGTAATATTCGCCATTGTAGTGTTAGGCAGCTGGCTGTGAACAGCGCATAGCGTTGGGCAGTTGGAGGTGAGCCGCCAGCAGTGGTGGATGTGGGGAGAGAGATGGCGGAGGTTTGTAATTTGTCATGAACTGCTATATTTATATATGATGATATCAAGGTAAATACATTGTTCGTTCTCTATTAATATCTTTCATTTGCTAACTATCCCTATCAGTAGTTAGTGCCTTCAGTAGTTTGAATCTTTTATTTAGCTGGCAGTAGTGGCGCTCGCTGTATTGCAGTGGTTCGAGTAATGAAGATTTTTGTGAGGTAAGTGATTTCTGGAAGGTATAGTTTAATGTTAGTCAGGGCCATTCTTTTGTAGGGATTCTTGAAAGTCAGATTGCGTTGCGCTAAAAATATTGTGTGTCAGGTTAAGCACAGTCGTGTATAATTGATGAAAGGGGACGTTTCAAATTCTTCCTACACTCTCCACGCATCATGACTAGGTCGGCTTTTTCTGCATCGGTAAATGTCATCGTCCACTCACGACCTGCTGCTTGGACTATCACACATAAAGTGACTAGCATCTCGCAGTGCAGTCTAGGAACACACAAGCACACTGTAAGCAGATATGACAATATCGTACCTAGCAAATACGGAGGTTGAATGGCACAAGTAAGTTTTGGTGTGGAAACTTTTCGCAGTGTACTATCTCGTAAGCGACTGGCTCTAGAATTCTGGACCAGACGCCTCTGTTATTTTAATTTACCCTACTTTTAGTTGTTAATGTCATTCAAAAAAAAGGTGTATTTTTGCGCAAAAAAACACTTTGTAAGTGCTTCTGTAGTCTGTTTATTGGCTAACAATACGAGCTCCTGAGTACCAGGCCATTCTGTGGAAACCACAAATCACTAGCAGTTTCCATCCGCTGTGCAAGTTTTAAGTGATTTACCTGTGCTCGTAAATGATACGGGGGACACGGTAAGCGGTAAATTTCGGCTGTTTTCTGATGATGCTGTGGTGTACGTGAAGTTGTCGTGGTTGAGTGACTGTCGGATACAAGATGACTCAGAAGAAATTTCTAGTTGGTGTGATGAATGGCAGGTAGCTCTAAATGTAGAAACATGTAAATTGTGCAGACAAATAGGAGAAACAAACTATAATATTCAAGTACAGCATTAGTAGGGAGCTGCTTGACACACTGATGTCGATTAAATATCTAGGTGTAGAGATATGAAATGGAAGGAGAATGTGAGGATTATAGTAGGGAAGGTGAATGGTCGACTTCGGTTTATTGGGAGAATTTTAGGAAAGTGTGGATCAACTGCAGAGGAGCCTGTCTTTAGAAGACTAGTGCGACCCATTGCGGAGCACTGTTCGAGTGTTTGGGACCCTTCCAAAAGCATGCAAGTATTACGCAGATGCTTCGGGAACTCAACTGGGAATCACTGGAGGGAAGGCGATGCTCTTTCTGCGGAGCATTATTGAGAACCGATGTTTGAGGTTGACTGCAGAACGATTCTGCTGCTGCATATATTTCGAGTAAGGATCAGAAAGATGAGATTAGAGGGCTTGTACGGAGGAATATAGATAGCCGATATCCCCCCTGCTCTGTTTGCGAGCAGAACAGGAAAGTATATAACTAGTAGTGTTACAGGGTGCCTTCTGCCACACATCGTACTGCGGCTTGTGGAGTACGTGTGTAATGTAGTCCGAGAGGGGTAAAGAGGAGAAAGACGCAGATAGGTGGGAAGAAAAAGTGGATAGAAAGAGTGGGGAGTGGACAGAGAGAGGGGAGAGAAGGACAGAAAAAGGAAAAGGAGGAGATGAACAGGGAGAGGAGACGAGTAGTTGGAATGCTAGTGGAGGAGGAGATGGGCGGAGAGAGATGGGCAGGAGGAGCTGAACAAAGAGAGAGGTAGGAGGAGTTGGAATTAGATGGAGGAGGAGGAGACAGGCAGATAGAGGAGGAGCAAATGGATGGGGAAAGGGGGGAGACTGACAGAGAAAGGGGTGTTGAGGAGGTGGACAGAGAGAATGGGTTCAGGAGATAGAATGGGTGTCAAGGAGGAGATGGACAAACAGAGGGGGAACGATGAGATAGATGACTACAAGATGGAATAAATACATACCTGGGAAATATCAGATACTCATCTAGAAAGGTAATAAAAACAAGGTTTTAATTAACTCTTTAGTTTATTATGGAAGAAAGGATTGAAGTGGAAACCGATCCGAATCACTAATGAAATTACTAAAGTTACAAACATAGAATTAACCACTAGATTTAGAAAAATGGAACTATCTGTTGGCAAAGCTACTCAAAGGTTTCAGAATTGCTAATAATTAAGTTATTTTATACTCTCTCCTCTCCTCATAGATTACAGTGACTGTCTGACTGAATAGAAAACCGAAACAGCCCATGCATCTGTTGGTGTATTGATGAAGATGGGCAGTAGATCCCATCATGAATGTGAACCATAAACTGGAGACTGCTGTAATGAGCTGAAGCTACTAGCTACACTCACCACAATCTGCAGTGTAAAATGATCAGAATGGTGTCACCATGTTTTGCTTCCATGAAGTACGACACTAGACTTATTATTCGAAGATTCAAATATGGCATCCCAGCCAGCTCTTCCAGTTGAGATCATAGCCTCTTAAATGTTGATGTGCTCGGCACTAGGCTGTATGACGAAGTCCCGCAAATAAAAGGCTAAATGTTAAAAAACCAAGGAACTTATTTTCTTCTCCTCTTTTCTAAAACGCTTCGCTCATGTTGTCACATCAGTTTTACCAATCGGTGTCCTCTCACCCAGCAGCTAGCTTCACATCATAGATCCTGGGAAAAGCTAAAAGTCATGTTCAAGGCTAGCTGCCAATTCTGTTGCATTTGAACCTGTAGTACGTCAGAGCTGTTTTGCCATCCTTTTGGAAAGCTGTGTGATATTCATCTGCTGAATGCACTTTTCTTTTCATGATCTGTGTGCCGTCCTCCTGCTCGGTTAAATAAGAAAATGTTTAAAAAGAAATGAAGTCTTTGTGTACAATCACTGTAACGGTATTAATCAGTCAAAACTTTTGTATTGTCACTGTCTGCCTAACTCAATTCTACTCCAGTCGAATTACATATAAAATAAAATGAAATAAGTTGAGTCGAGGAGCCAGCTGACTTTGAATCTGAGTGGACTACAATACTCTAAGAACAAAGTAGAAGAAGTAGTAAGGGATGAGATGCACATAGAAAGAGATGCTGATGTGAAATTCAATATATTCCACAGTAATTGTAAGTATTCGAAAGTAGCTGTTCTACAAAAGTTCTACAGAAAGCTCGTCATAAAACAGGTAATACATGGATAACTAAAGAGATTAAAAGGAGGCAGGCACTTTGTTTCTCTCTGTCTGTCTGTTACTCTCTCACTCACTCTCTCTCTCTCTCTCTCTCTCTCTCTCTCTCTCAGTCTGTCTCTCTCTCTATGGGCACAAGGAGATTGAGTTCTAGTATTTTTTAAATCTTACCGATTATTTTTTTATATTTTGTTAATATTTTTATGATTTTGTAAGATATCCTCCCCCTCCTCTCTATCTCGCTCCCCACCACCCTTCCTACACTTTTTCCACTACTCTCTCGCTTGTTACCACCCCTCTCCCCACTTCTTACTCCCATCTCCCACCGTTTTGCACCCATCTCCATTATCATACCCCTCCCTGTCTCCTCTTTCAGCACCACTGTACTTTCCTGCAGTCCCTCCATCTTCCTCCCCCCCCTTTTCCCTGTCTCTTATATGCTCTACCCTCTGAACTCCTTTCATCTTGTTGTAGAGCCACAGAGTCATCTGGTGAGAGAACTGCCCCACATTACCGTGTTATTCCCTCCTTATCTCACGCATCCATCGCTATTCTCTACCCATCCCCCCTTCGCTAGGCAGCTACTTTCGGTAATCGACATTCTATGATCAGTCTGGCTGCTACTTCGAGCACGGACGTCTGTGTGCCTATGTGGCTGTGTGTGGCTAGAACAATAGGAGGAGATCGGTAGTTAGTGTTGACTGTTGACCGTTATTTTATTCTGCGCTCCATCCCTCTGCAGGAAAGAGGTTCCTTTCCTTTTATTTTACGTATTTTAAGGTATAGAAACTTCCATTACTGCTATAAAGGGATTAAAATTTTATGTAAGAAGAAAAGGGAAATTTTATAGATGGATTTTTAAGACTAAATCTGACATTACTTGCGTTAAACTAAGATGACTGTAATCGTTTCCAAAAGAACATCAATAATGTATCCATAAATATGCAGTGCACGTCCTAACAAGAACATAATAATAAGATTAATTCTATATGGGAGACTGTGAAAAGAGAGACAGGATGCCACAACAGCTAAAATTAATGACAGTGCTGTGAGTAGTAATTCACAAGGTGCAACTATTTTTAAAAACCACTTTCTAAATAAAGCAACGAAAAAGAATTAAACATTTGGTTGAAGAATTAAGGGACTATAACAAAAATGCTAATCTGCGAAGCTTTAAACAACTAGAAATAGCACCAACATACATCAGTGAAATAAGTGTAAGTATAAAAATTCAGAATTCAGAAACTTCTGTGAGGCAGATGGAATTTAAAAATGAATTCAGGAAAGTTGTACATAATAAATAATATTTTTAGTGAAATATTTGAAGCATCACTGGTAAAAGGAATTCTTCCAGATAGATTGAACTATGCAATTGTTAAACGTATTTATTAGAAAGGTGGCAAGCAAGTTCAAATAATTACAGCCCAGTTTCCTTATTCTCATCTTTTTCCAGAATATTCGAAAAAGTTATGTACTCAAGAATGGACTCCCAGTCCGGTAGAAACAATTTATTTTGCACCTGACAGTTTCGATTCCAAAAGAGTTCTTCGAATAATAATGCTAATAATAGGGTCATACATCAAATATTACAAGCCTTAGATAATAAAATCTCACCAGTTAGTATTCTGTGATCTTACCATGGCTTTCAATTCCATAGCACATGTCACTTTCTTAGAAAAAGGTAAGGTTTGTGGAATTTATGACATTATATACAATAGGCTGCAATCTTTCTTCACAAGGAGAAAGCAACAAGCTGGGATGAGTAATTCAAACAACGTTAGAAGGAGATGAAATTTTAATGGCTGGAGAGAAATCATGAGCGGTGTCCCACAAGCTTTAATTTGTGATCCTCTCCTTACAGAAGTGAAAGGCATCCCACTAAACATTTATCTAGCAGATTTGGAATTTCTGCAGATGATACTAGGGTTATGATAGATACTATTAGAGAGAAAGCAACAGAAGAGCGTGTTAATTACGTAGTCTCAAAAAATCATTAAGTGCTTCTCTGAACAAAAGACAGTAAACAGGTAGAATGCTACAAATTTTTGCCCTTACATATGGATGAAAACTTGAACAGGAAAGGCATATTAGTGAACTGACCAAACAATTAAGGTCATATAATTCGGCTCTTTGTGTAATTGCTTGTCTTGAAGACAGAAGAATGAACCACATTACGTATATTGTATATGTCCACTCAATAATGTATTATGAAATAATTTTCTGGGGTGAATCATTACTTAGAAAGAAATTAATGGCTGCACAATAGCGAGCAGTAAGAATACGAGTTATATATGGTGTTCACCTGCGTTCGTCATGCAGATACCTATTCAAGGAGCTAGACGTTTTAACTGCACCATCACAATATGTATATTCGCTATTAAAATTCGTCACAAACAATTAATCTCAATTTTAAAACAGTGATATTCGTACCTAAAATACCAGAGGAAAAAATTCCCTTTATTATCGATCATTAAAGCTGTCACTGGCTCAGAAAGGAGTTCACTATGGATGAAACAAACTTTTTAAGTTGTGCAATCAGTTGAAATGTTTGACAGGTAGTAAGCAAATTTAAAAAATAATCTTAAATCATTTATTCTGGACAACTCCTTCTATTCCATATACGAAATTTTGTTAAACTGTAACCTGTAATAAAATAAGAGAAACAATTTTAATGTGTCGTTCCATTAATAGGTCTAAAAGGGTATGTTCATTAATGTTAACACCAAGCAAGCATACATATTCAGTTAATTTACTCACTCCACATCATTACTAAAAAAGAATCGTTCAAGTCGTCTATGGAGTATGTAAGAAAGTAGCTAATTATCTAAGAATATTTAATAAGACAATTGTGCATGATACTTTTACGATGGTGGTTTCAACCATGGTCCTGTCGAACACGAAGCCCGTAAGTTACCACTCTGCCATATTGCTTGGCGTTACGAAAACTGCATGTTGTTGGAAATCAGTACGACGTGAGCAACTTACAGGTAACATTACATTATTCGAACTAGATTACATCTACATAGACACACTGTAAATCACACCTAAGTGACTGGCTGAGGGTTCGTCTAACCACGTTCACAGTAATTCTCTTTTGTTGCAGTCTCTAAGAGCGGGGGGGAAAAACGTACACCTAATACTTTCGGTGCAAGCTCTGATTTATCTTATTTTATTATGATGATCGTTTCTGCCTATTTAGGTCGGCGTCAACAAACATCTTCACATTCGAAGGAGAAACTTGGAAATAGAAATCTCCGGAAAATATCTCGTCGCAACGAGAAGCTCCTTTGTTTTAACGATGTCCACCCCAAATCCTGTATCATGTCCGTGGCAATCTCTTCCCTATATCTTTACAATACAAAAGTTCTGCTCTTCTTTGAACTCTCTCGATGCACTCCGTTAACACTAACTGGTAAGGATCCCACACCGCTCACCCGCACTCCTGAACAGGGCGAACAAGCGCAGTGTAGGCAGTCTCTTTAGTAGACCTGGTGCATCTTCTAAGAGTCCTGCCAATAAATCGCAGTCTTTGATTCGCCTTCATCGCAAAATTTTCTACGTTTTCTTTCCAGTCTAAGTTGTTCATGATCGTAATTCCTACGTATTTAGTTGAATTTATGGACTCCACACTTGATTGAATTACCGTGTAATCGAAGTTTAACGGATTCGTTCTGGCACTCATATCAATGAAACTTTTCACTATTTACTATCACTTGCCAATTTTAGCACCTCATGGATATCTTTTCTAAATCGTTCTGCAATTTGGTTTGGTTTTCATGACTTTACTAGACTATAAACGACAACATCATCTGCAAACAATCAAGACGGCTGCTGACATTGTCTCTTGAATCGTTTATATAGATAAGGAGCAGCAGAGGGCCTATAACACCACCTTGATTTCGTCAGTTTCTTCGAACTGTGACCTCTCTGACAGAAAACCACGAATCCAGTCGCATAATTGAGACTAGATTCCATAACCACTCAATTTGATTAAAAGCCGCTTTTGAAGAACAGTGTTATAAGTTACCTGGAAATCTAGAAATACGGAATCAATTTGCAATTCCTTGTCAATAGCACTGACCACTTCGTGTGAGTAAAGAGCTATCTGTGTTTCACAAGAGCGATGTTTCCTATATCCGTGTTGACTGTGTGCCAATAGAGCGTTCTCTTCGAGATAATTTGTAATGTTCGAACACAATATATGTTCCAAAATCCTGATACGTATCGACGTTATTCACATAGTCATGTAATTTAGTGGATTATTCCCACTGCCTTACTTGAGTATTGGTGTGACCTGCACACCTTTCCAATGTTTGGGACCGATTATAGACAGGAATAGCATTTATTCGCCTTTCACAACGCTTATCAGTATTCTGTGTCCTACTGTTTGCGTTGAGAGTTAACTACATTGCTGGATGATTTAATGTGCCTCGTGTTGACAGTTTGAAAGTAAACTGCTGGTAACCTGTGTTAATAAGTGAACTAGCCTTTTGGTATTCAAAACGAAGGTTGAATAATGTAATTAAGTTACAAGTTGAAATCCTGGAATCATTTAAGCCATGACGATAACTTTAATGTAAATAGGTTATAGCAAACCGTCTCCACACCTTGATGCAAGGAATACCACAACTTTGCCATTGCCAAACGGAAAAATGTTATCTCTCCCTGAGTCACCGCTGTACTTGCCGGCGATGAGCATCTTGGATAGAGCAGAATTGCCATTCATGGCTGAACACAAGGAGACGCCATTCATCAGCACTCAATGGTTCCCAGTCACGGCACTACTCCAAACGCAGCTGCTTTTGTTGTGGTTTTATTGGCAGCCTAAACATCGGATTGTAACTCCACATTCAGGGAGCTGGTAGCCCCTGACCAATGGCGCGAAGTGACACAGAATGTTGCAATGAGTACCCTACTTGTTCTCAGGTGGCAAGGGAAGATTTGAAGGTAATTTGTGCTCAGTACCATGATCTTCCTTGTGGTGGTTAGACACTGTCGACTGGAAACTTAACGTTGGATATACCTTCACACACGTTCTCATGCAGTCCAGCATCGAGCCACTGCCACAGCCTGTTGCCCACAAAATCTGGATATTGCACGATTTAACCAACTGGCCAAACGGAGATCAGCAATGAGGCTAACTCTTTCAGATGCTGATAACACAGTCTCACTTGAGCATGTGGCACCTCCATGTTGTAGCCGTCACTGCCAAATGTAGATGTTAGTATGCAGTGAAGAAATGTAGGACGTGGATGGAAACTGTTAGGATGCGCCATATTAAAACTTGGCTGTGATCTTCAGGTATTTTATTATTCGCAGCTACAGTGCCGTGTTCTCTTCTGTCTGCGTCACAGGGTCTCATGATGCTGAGAATGCCACTTCGCTGTCTGTAAAACAGCTTGGTGTGGAAGGGCTTCCTCAGCGACCCATGCAATGTAGTGCGGCATGCCGGCCGTTTACAGCTGTCTAGTTTTGACGCTGTCAGGATATGCCAGCAGCTGACTCAGTGGCCTTCATCCTCTTTGCCTCAGTGCCGCACGCTGGGGCCCGCAGGGCAGCCCGCTATGTGCTTCTTCGGTATCATGGTAAAGATCGCGGTGATAAGAAGTGCCTGCGATCTGACGGCCAACTCTGTGGCTCTCGCCTGTGTTGGGAGCCAACAAGACTGGCCACAGTAGCGAGCCGTCGAGTTACCTGCCGCTGATTCGCTACGGACCCCACATTGGCCTCAGAGGGTCGAACCCATGACCCACTGTGGACTGAAATGCTGGCGCCCCATCTGCTGCTGTGTATAGCCGGTGGTGTGACATACCCCGCCATCCAGGAGAGCTGCCACGCTTGGATCCCCCTCGTTAGAAAACTGGCACCTATTGATATGTGGTTGTACACCTCTGTTTTGCTAAAGTGCCGCTGCCAGTCACATTCTCATAACACCTAGGTTACGCCTATGGGCCCCTTCTGCCTGTAACTTGTGTCATGCAAATCGCTGCATTTACTCTTTTCAACGGTTCGACAGCCTTGTGGCCTCCATTCTACTTCAGAATCGCTGGTCAGCTTAACTTACTGTCAACAGGCTCACGCCTGGCTGTAACTTGTGCACTCAGGAATATAGCGCCGAATCTAACTCTCCTATCTTAAACAGTGGTGCCGCTACATTATTCCCCCCTTAGGAGAGACCTGGTCCCCGGGTCGACCTTAAACTACTCTTAACTTGTTTGGGTTGGCACATACTTATGACATATTTACTACTACTATTAGAAAATTTAGATGTGGTCTGGTCCTGTTAAACACATGATATGAGACAAAACAAAAAAATTCCTTGCTGGATGACCACTCACTTAATGCTCGATCAACCTCTTACCTATCTGTCTTACACCCTCAGCATCCAGTCCATTGGGATTTGGAATACCGTCGGTTCTCTCTTGGTATTGACTCTCTGCCTGATCAGAATGGAAACAACACACAACAAAGTTAAGGCTGTGATAGCACTTGGCACAAAGGTGCTAAAAACAATTGTTACATCTTGTTGTCTTTCCCTACATTGAGCGACATGCTGTACAAGCTGCTCGGCTGATCTGCGCCCGTCTTGCTCTGAAATGAACTGGTTTACAGGTATCAACTGATCTGACTCCAGAGTTTGATTTAACACAGTCGGATTCTGCCTTGGCAAAACTCTAAAGTTGCTTCTGGCCAGTACAGCTGTGGATGTGTAACATCCAATTGTATGACTCCTGAAATTGATGCTGGCTGATAGGAGGTTTCCTATTATGTTACACGCAGTTCCATTGATTAAAATTCCGCTACCCTCGAGCTCTATGCGTTTCGCTTCTGCAAATAGTCCCTGCTCAAAACAACTTGCTAATACTATCACATTTTTGTAGGTGGAGAAGATCCAATGCATCCCGACCCATTGCAAGCTCAATTTTGGCTCCATGGTGTCTCTTGGGTTGTCTATTTCTTTCCTCCTGGCTAAAGTAACTAAACCGTGCATGTGTCCAGATTGGTGCTTATTACCCTTGCTGGGGATAATGTTACAGCTCTGTAGTTCCTCCCTTGTCGTCTCGGTGTACCGGCTGTTAACTGCCGAGATCAACAATACCTCTTCAGTCATTTACTTCTACCAACTTGCTCAACGCTCCCCTTTTCAGTGTCCTGAGGACAGGAATCACCACCACCCTTCCTCCCTCTTCAAAAAGATTGCTGTCCCCAGCAGCCTCACAATACTCAAAAACACATACAAAATATGAAATGCAATGCCTAATTAATCTATGCAAACCCAATGATACATAACAAGAAAACAAAAAACTACAAAGACTCTACTACTTTCTGGATTGCAAAGCATATGGTACATCATGCTGTACTCTATCTTCCTGGTTTTCCCCGCGCTTAACCCCTCTTCCTCTTCCCTTCCTGTGACATGCCTGAAATCACATTAGGACAAGCTTTAAATGGCCGCAACGGCCCATTGTGTACTACCGTTGTTCTAGTTGACAGCTGAAGCTTAACATTAACGGGAGATGTGGTTTCAACTACTTGGTATGGCTCTTGATACCTCACGACGACCATCTTCGTTTTCCCTTTTGGCTTGTAGGGGCTGGATAGCATTACCCATTGCCCTACTCTATACTGCAGTAAACTTCCTTTCCACATCAATGCGCCTTCCTGCCTTTTCAAAGCCTTTGCATTTACCTTTTGTACCCGTTTTCAAACATCCGAATTGTTCTCGCGAATTGATGTACAGTCACCAGTCCTTCCTCTCTGTAGCTTCACTCAATCAAACGGTGACGGCATTTTTCGCCTGTGCACTACCTCAAACGGAGACAAACCGGTACTGGTATGGATTTTTCCATTGTATGCGCATACAATATGCTTCAAATACTCGTCCCACTGACAGTGATGAGAATCCAGAAAGAACTCAGCATCTTCCCAATTGTTCTGTGTACCTGTTCTGTCCTTCCGTTCGTCTGTGGATGCAACGCGCTTGTCCTTAACTTCTTTATGTTCAACAATTTACACAGTTCCTTCATTAAATCCGACATGAAGTTGGTCACTTGGTCAGTAATTATTGCCTCTGGTGCGCCAAACTTCGAAATAAAGTATTTTATTAAGGCTTGCGCGACCATTGCTGCCTGTTGATTTGGCATAGCCACCATCTCCACGTACTTCGAAAAATGGTCTATTATTGTCAGAACGAATCTGTTCCCTGATCTTGTTCGACTGAATGGTCCTAATACATCAATTCCCAACATAGAAAATTGACATGTCGCTTTGGCCATCGTTGTAGCTGTATCCGTTTCCGACTCAAAGCTGCTCTCTTCTCACATTGTGTACAATTCTTGACATACTGATCCACATCTACCTTCCTACCTCTCTTCCAGTACCTCTGCATCACGCTCCTATTCGGCGCTCCACTCCCACCATGACCAGATAACATGTTATCATGTGCTTCTTTCAAAACCTCATCTCTCAGCTTCACTGGCACTACTACCCTTGGCCCTAACTTCGTTTCCCTGCACAGAAGAGCATCGTACATATTAAATTATGGCTGTGTCTGATACAATTTACAATCGTTGTCAGCATCCTATAATTCTTGCCTTACTGCAGTGTCGTAACCTATGACTTATACTTTTGCCACCTTTCTACTCAGTGCAACCACATTACTGTGCTTCTTCCCAGGATTGTACACCACCTCGTAATCGAATTCACTAAGCCCCCCAGCCCGCCTAGAGAGTCTAGTGGACGGATCCTTCAACCCCAACAACCAATTCAATGCAACATGATCTGTCACTACCCGAAATCTTCTCCCATATAACATTTAAAATACATAGGCTATAGGATGTTCTTTCCCATCAATTTCCTGACTAAGAACACACCCTAATGCTTGATTCGATGCATCACATGCAAGAGTAAATTCCTTTTCAAAATCTGGAAACACAAGAGCTGGGCTTGATGTTAAAACTTCTTTCAGTTTGTCAAACGCTTTCTGACACTCTTCTGTCCACTTAAATTTCACACCCTTCCGTAACAGTCGCATCATTGACTGTGCTAAATCTGCAAAACCCTTCACGAACTTTCGGTAGAAATTGCAAATTCCGACGAATGATTGCACTTCCTTAACTGTTTTCGGCTCCCAAAAATCCCTTACAGCCTGTACCAACCTGAGATCTGTTACCACTCTGTCCTTCTGGTTGATATGACCTAAATTTTCATTTCTTCCAATGCAAAATGACACTTCTCTAGGCTCAACGTCAAACAAGCTGCTCTTAACCTCATAGACTTCCCTGCTCCATAATAGTTGAAAACACTATAACGTCATCCACATAGACAAGACACTGCCGTGGTTTCAAACCCCTCAACACACTGTCTAGCAACCTCTGAAACGTCAGCTGCAAGCCACCTGAACCAATCAGTGGTACTCCACTAGTCCTGTTGCATGTCACTACAATTTTCTGGTGTTGTATACCTTCGTATAGACAACAGCCTCACGGAGTTCGCGATATATCTATTTTAAACAGTAACAGACCTATGACACCCCTTACGGTTCTACTGGAATTACATTCACCGTTGTCGATTTCGCCTACTTAAAATAACTTGTTGAATTCTGTCGTCTAGGAAGTCCTCATAGATCTGAACTGATACTCAATATCCCTTACTTTTGTCATTATACGACACTCAGCGACCAAAGTCAATACTTCGTCTATAAGGGACGGCATTGTTGATTAATACAACAAAACATTTTCTGCGTCAGTCACTTGTTTATTGTACCACTATGCGTTTAAATGATTCACAGCATCATCTTCAGGCAGAGAACTGTTTTTTTTTTTAATGGCTTTTCTTGGTGAAGAGTAGAGATGTCTTTTCACAACTCTATCGTCCTTCAAAAGACAAAAATAACCTACACTGCCCTTGGGATAGTGAAGGAAGGAAAGGTGAGGATTGGAACACAGAATGTGAGGAGACTACTGCAAGCAGGAAAGCTAGAGACCGCAAAACAGGGGATGAAAAGGAACAGATTAGATGCCCCTGGTTTGTGTGAAATGAGATGGGGAGAGAATGGGGTGATAGAAAGTGGAGATTATAAGCTCTTTTACTCAGGGGAAATCAAGAGTGGTGAAAACGGAATAGGAATATTGATATGGCAAAAGCTGGCAAATAAGGTAATGAAGGTACAATATATTGATGGAAGACTGATGATGATACGACTGAATGGTAGTGCAAAAGATTTGGTGTTAACACAGGTATATATGCCAACCAGCCCGTATAGAGATGAGGAAGTGGAATAATATTATGAGAAAATATAAGAACCCATCGAGAAAGAAAATAGAAATGCCTGCATTATCATCATGGGGGACTGGAATGCAGTGGTGAGTGAAGGAAGGGATGAAGATACAGTCGGAATATTTGGATTAGGAATAAGATATGAGAGAGGTGAACGACTGATTATTTTCTGTAAAGAAAAGTCATTGGCAGTGGGTAATACATTATTTGAACACCACAAAAGGAGACACACATGGATATTAAATTTGAATAGGAAAAGATATCGGTTGGACTACATCCTGATACAAAAAAGGTTTAGGAACTGTTTGAAGAATGCCAAAGCTTATCCAGGAGCAGATGTAAATTCAGACCACAACCTAGTAGTGGGAGGAATACAAGTGAAGCTGAAAAAAATCTGGAGAGGTAAAGAAAAAGAAAGACTAAACACAGAAAGACTGAAAGAGGTAGGAAAGGCATCAGATTTGGAGAACAGATTTATGGAAAAATGAGAAAGAGGTACTGTTGATGAAAGTGTTCATGACAAATGGATAAAAATGAGGAAAGGGCTCATGGACTCTGCCAAAGAAGTACTTCGAATTAGAGTATCCCAAAGTACCAGGAAAGAATGGATAACAGAAGAGATATTGAAAAAGATGGACAAACGGAGAATGTGGAAAAATGGAGAAACTGAAGAAGGCAAAAAGAGGTACAGGAAACTGAATAATGAATTAAGAAGCAAGGGGAAAATGGATGAAACAGAAATGCGACGAAATGGAGGAAATGGAGAAAGAGGGAAAGTACGAAATGGTGTACACACTGGCTAGTGAGATAGTTTTTCAAAGTAAAAGAAAAAGGAATAACATAGAAATAGAGCCGATGGTACTCTAGCAGAGGAACCAGAGCAGGTTTTGAACAGATGGCAAGAATATATCGAATGTCTGTACAAGGGGGATGAAATGCAAAGCGAAATTAAGGTTGAAGAGGACCAATATGTGCTGGAAGATTGAAAGGGATTCACCATCTTGGAAGCGGAAGCAGAAAAGGCGCTGAAGGAGATGAAGAATACGAAGGCATTTGGAATTGATGATTTGCTAACAGAACTGTTGAAGAGTTTGGGAAACAAGGCAAGAAAAGAAATAGTCTGCCTCTGTAACGAGATATATGATAAAGGGGAATGACCTGAGGACTTCCTTGGGATATTTATGATAACAATAGAGAAAAAGAGAAACACTATAAAATGTGAAGAACATAGAACCATCAGACTAATGTCTCATGCAGCTGAAGTCTTACTGAGAGTGTTGAATAGAAGGTTGTATGGCAAGCTAGATAGAGGGATTGCAGAGGAGCAGTTCGGATTTAGAAGGGAAAAAGGAACAAGAGATGCTATTGGCCTGTTTAAGACACAGGGGAAAGATACATGGAAAAAGGTGGAGAAATATATTCTGTTTCTGTAGATTTAGAAAAGGCTTTTGACAGAGTTCAGTGGAACAAGCCGATGAATATTTTGAAGAGGAAAGGATGGAATTGGAAAGAGAGACGACTGATACAGAATCTACATTTACACCAGAAAGTAAGGATAATGATTGGAAATGAAATGTCAGAAGAAAGTACCGAATTTTGTCCTGAATGTTCACTGGTAGAGCGGGAAATGGACAAATGGGGTATCAAACTGATCAGTCCGAGATCTATTTTCTCAATAATTTTTTTAAAAAGTCAAGTTTTTCGTGAAATAATTTGTCTTATAGTGAGAATAGAAAGTTTTTTAAAAGAAGACTATCGAATGTTTTGTGAAATGGTGTGCCTAAGAGTAAGATCATATACAGTAAAAGAGATGCCCATTAGGAATTTAAAGTTACCCCACACTTTTGAAATTGCAAAAGTCTAAATTAAACATTGAACTTTAAATTTTCAATCCGCACCTCATTTGTTATACGTGATTTTACTTTTAGACAAATAATTTTACAAAATATTTGACCATTTCTTCAGCAAAATTTCTTCATTGCAAAACTAGATCTCTGTTTCTTTTTCTTCACTGTAGTAAATAACCAAACGTTTTTTTAATGTTTTCTATTAGATGTAACTTATTACACACTTACAGTAAAGAAAGTATTTCAGATTTGTAGAATGCCTGATCAGATGTCAGAATCCCATGTCCCACATTAAATCCAAATGAATTATAATAATGGATGTACATATGTATGTATGTATCTATGAATGTATGTTCTACATCTCCTCCTAACCTCTGGGCAGATTTCAACCAAATTTGGCATGCATATTATTTACGTCTGGAAAATATCACTGTGGGTTTAAGAACCACTCACCTATCAAAGGGGTGGGGGTGAAACAGCTGTGTAGACCACGACACGAGACTCCCCATACTTGAGTAATCCTGTATTCGAGAGACATGCAACAAACTCTACGCATAATTTTAAACCTTAACTATACATTTTCTCGCTGACGACCGCCACAAAAAGATGAGAGAAGAACAAGTTTGTCGCCTACTGTATTTTCGATGTTCATGCAATAAAAATGTCACACGGATTATGATTTCTTAATGTGCTACTTCCCTAGTACTAATAGTATTAACGACTGCCACGGAATGCACAAAAAATTAGATCACTGTACGACACTTAGTTTGGAGATACGACGTCATAAACACTAAGCCAGTGAAAAACTACCATGTCATCTAAGACGTTTAAATTTATTAACTCATTGCTACTATATTTGCAACACTTTTTGCAGAGGTATCCAAATTTGTTGCTGAATGTACTAACATAAATATATTATTGTATGACTCATTGATCAGAAAATATGAGGTCAAGCACTGATTTAAGAGGAAAAGCTGCATATGCATTACATTTTAATTTACTACTTTTTGCTTCTAACTCTGTTCCCAACACATTTCCCAGACAACACCCCACATATGCCACTCAGTGCACTTAGGAAAGTATATCATTGTATGACATGAGTCGAGCGACGTCATAAACGTTGAGTTGCACATGAAACGGACACATTATGCATGACTTTTAATTTATTACTTCTTTATAACTAAATATATTCGCAGCTCAGTTCATTGACCAACATATGACGCTGAATGTATCCACAAATTTACGTCGTCGTACAGAACATAGTGCAGGAGGTACGATGTCATAAACATTGTGCTGATTGAAAACGAAATTGTGGGGCGAAATTCACTAGCTATAAAGCTGAAACATGTATACAAACAAATGTGAAATACTTTAAATGTATGTGAAATATATATGACATGTGTGTATGTCAGCAAATTCATGGGTTAAAAGATCATCCTCAAACCCCTGGTACGATTTCAATCTGAATAAAAATACTGTAGGGGTAATAGCAACCAGCCTCATATTGGGAGAGTGTGATAATGTGGAGGGGGGATGGGGAGATGGACAGACAGTGAGGGTGAGAGAGGAGATAGGTACTGATAGGAGAAAGAGGAGGTGGTAGTGGAGGAGGAGGAGAAGGGGAGGAGGAGGAGGAGATGAACACTGATAGGGGAAAGGGGAAATGAACAGAGAGGGGAGAGAAGGAGATGGACACACAGAGGGAAGAGATGGGAACGAACATATAAAGTTGAAGGGACGAGATGAACAGGGGAAAAAAGGAAAGGAGATTGATAGCGAGAGAGGGGTGGATGAGATGGACATAGGGGAAGGGGCAGATGGACAGAATGCGGTGCAGCAGATTGACAGAGAGGGGGAGAGTAAGAGATGGACAGAGAGAGGGGATGGAGAACAATGACATAGACTTCGACAGAGAGAGGAGGGAGAAGGGGCTAGACTAATAGAAGACTGCAATAAGGCCGAGTTTCTCAGCTAGTAAATAAATAAAAATAGATGCAGAATTATGGTGAGCGAGATGTGTAGTACATGATTGTCACAAAGCATGGTGCAGCGTGTAGCCTTCCTTGGGAAAGCAGGGGTGCAGGAGCGAGGAGACGCCAGACCGCTGACAATAGCTAATCTACGGTGACGCCCGCCCGTCGGTCCCACGCCCTGAGACGCCGCCGCCGTCCTGATCGAGTTATCGACCGAGACGACTCGCACCCTGATGGACAGACAGACGGTCTTCCCGCTCCGAATGTGATCCGTGCCAGCGTGTCGCGCCAGATATCGACTGCAGCTGTCGACAGTCGATGCCGGCAGCAGGAGCGCCTCAGCCATTCAGCGTGGGCTCTGCACATCAAAGCCCCCTCCCCCTCCTACCCGCTCCCCCCCCTCTCTCACTGTCCTTCCCTCCCCCACCCCACCCCCACCCTTCCGCCGACGCCGTCCACAACCTACGCAGTCGACGTCCCCGGTGCCGCCTTAACCGTAACTCCTGCAATATTTCAACGGACTTAAAAGACGCTCAAGACGGAAGGAGATACGTTATGCGCTTGCTTACGAAACATTTCCTTAACGCGACTTTGAAATGGAAACTTCCTGGCCCTGCCGGAGCAAGGAGCCCCAAGAACTTTCTCCTTCCTTTGTTAAGCAATGATATACGGTACCTTTAAGAGGATATTTGCAGTTTGAATATTCTTGATCTCGCGAACAGATATATTGTAATTGCGAAGTATTTCGGGACCAGAGTGAGCTAAACTACATATTTTATGGATGTGGTTCCAAGTCCTATTGTAAATATCACTGATGAATATCGATTCGGCTAAGGTTACAGTGGTCTTCTTCTAGGTTACAAGATCGAGAAGAAGGCCCCTGAAACATCGGCCGAATCATTGGTTTGCAATGTGATGTGGTACCATATCCGTAGACCTTTTATGTTTGTGACACTATATAGTGTCTGACTGGCTAATCGTTTGATTCCAGTGCTCGTTTGATACCACCTGATACCATTTCTTCCATTCAGTCCCCTCTGCAACACAGTCAACATGCAGGAGTTACTTAGATAACAAAGTGGAATGACTTCACACACCAAACCTTTTTCAGCATATTTGGTTATTATTGACTACAAATTTATGGTAATGATGTGTTCTGGGTATAATAATGTATTCTTGGCATACAAATTATAGGCTATCTAACAAGTATGACTCAATGGCCTTTCTGCAGTGGTAACACTGGCTTGGCTAGCACTTGTGTGGTGA
Organism: Schistocerca americana; assembly: GCF_021461395.2. NCBI lineage: Eukaryota > Metazoa > Arthropoda > Insecta > Orthoptera > Acrididae > Schistocerca > Schistocerca americana. The sequence continues at coordinate 222,175,747 of NC_060120.1, read as the reverse complement.
CCATCTGGGTCGGCCGAACGCTGTCGGCAGGTAGGGCACACTCGGCGCTTGTGAAGCCAATTGAGGAGATACTTGAAGGAGAAGTAGTATTTCTGATCACGAATGATGTCAACAGCCGAGTGATCGATGTGCTGACCACATGCCTCTTCATATTCATATCCACTAACGGCTAACGTTTGAGGATTGCAAAGCGCTCGGTCGGTACCTTTGGGCCTTCTGAGCCCTATTTGGACGGAGAGACTTTAGCAAGTACGGGATGCACAAGGTTGTGAATGTGTCGTCCATCAGTAACCATAGAAGGATACGGGATGAATTACACAAAATCTTTATTTGGCGTCATGAGAGGCAGCTTGCTCTAAATGTGGAAAAATATCTAGGATGAAAGCAGCAGAACGATATGAAATCGAACGAGAAGACCGGTAGTAGGAAAGGCAAATGGTCAATTTCGGTTTATTGGGATAATTCTAGGAAAGTATGGCTGGTCTATAGGATGTACCGAAAGTAACGACTCATTTTCATGAAACACGTATTTGTTGTTCAAAACATACATCTATAGAACAAGGTCACATAAGACGCATTAGAAATCGTTAAATTTCAGTATCGTCACCCTGAATGTCGTCACAAAGAGACCACGCTTCCGCCAGAACCCGTAACACGCTCGGTAGTCGATCAGGTGTGATGCTGTTAGCCGCCACCACTGTCTTATCATGAAAGTTGGCGCAGGGTACTGATTTTGTACACGTGGCACATGATATAACCCCGCGCGAAGAAGTGGAGGTCTAAGGTCAGGTAACATCGAGTCCAGATATGGAGTCAGCCTCTACCAATCCACCGTCCTGGGAACATACGGTTCAGATAACCCCGAACAATGAGATCTTAATGGGGAAGCGTTCCTTTCTGCTAATATCAAATGGAATTCAGAATACTGTCAGGCTCTAGTTGAGCTTCTCGGAAAGCTCCAACTCTACAAACACGAAAAGTCCATAAATCCTAGTCTTGGTCATCCCTAGCGATACGTAAAGTTTCGGATGTATCTCTCCCTCACTTCAGTCACCTCACGAGGACTGTAATGCTTTTGTGACGGTTCACGAAAGCACATTTGTGTAATGGGGTCTCCTCTGAACAGAGAAATTTATCTAACAAGTTGTAGCCTCCGTCTTCCTAATCGACCTACTGGACTGCGATATAACTGACCATGATCACTTGAACCTAATTAAATTTTACAGTGAGTAACGCCATCGCTACGTGAGGAAAATGACGCCGGTTAGTGAGAGGAAAATGTACAAGAGCCCCTTCTGAAGGAGGAATAATATAAATATTGACGTTAATTTGGAAATGGGTGGAAATTTTGTGCAATCGCTCACGAACCACAGGGGTGGAAAAAGGTACCACGTGATATTTTTAATACAAAAAAATATTTATAGTACAAAAAATACCGATTAATTAAAAAGGAATAATCAAACAGTCGCCAGACCACTAGGGCAATGAATCTCTAGCATCTTAATAAAGGCAGTGGCAAATAAATTTAAGCAAATAATCACTGTCTTGGCAACAGATTTTATCTGCATTTTCGGTGTTGCAAGGTTTTCATTTTAAGCGATCTTCAAAAGGTCACCAAAATTTCCGTTCTGGTGGTAAAATCTTCCTCTTCCAGGCGATTCATCTAGGAGGCTTATAGATAATGTTTTTCCCTCTCTCCATTTGTAAGTGGAACATGAAATGTAATGACTAGTAGTTGCATAAGTACCTTCCGCCATGCAACGTATGGTGGCTTGCAGAGTATGTATGTAGATGTAGTTGTTAAATATGCATGAATACTAAATCGGTTTTTCGCATAGTCTTTTTCGAATTGAGCAGGTCACATTAATCTGATAAGTTAAACGTTAAATAGACATACAGAAAATCTGGACACCAATTCTTCATTTACAGCTACTGGATTCAGTAACAAACGATTACTAGACAAGGTAACTATTCACTATTCTTATTGAATACGAGTTTCGGCTAAAGTTGCTAACAATTTTCACATCTGTAATTACAGAGAAAACTGCATATAAGGAAAAGTGATTAGTACAGACTGCCAGTACAAAATAGTTCCACGATGTAAACACATACCACACAATGAGGAAAATATTTTTCTGCATACGATCACCGACCGGTAGGAAAAATAGTCATAACTGCATTAGAGGTACTCTTTCCACCAGTCCGTTCTCTCTTTTGCTTTTAGCAGTGTAATTTAATTTCACCAACGGTTGCTTTGACTTTCCTATATGCTGATCAGTCCTCCCCACGGTAATTGCTTTCTCGCATTTTTTTCATACCTTTCCTACAATCATTTGGCTTTTATTGCCCTACATTTGTTATTTATTTCATCCCTAAGGGAAGTTTGCCCTGTGGTCTAAGGGTAGCGTCCTTAACTTGTAACCAAAACGTACTCCGTCCCAGGTTCGAACACCGACATCGCTAAGAATTTGGGTAAAAATTGTCAGCAAAGGCGGCCGAAGACTTCCGACATAAGAAGTCACCCTCATTTAGCCAACGGCCTTGTTAATGACAGCACAACAGCGGATAGAGGTTTAGGGCATTCTATTGTCCTTGGGATGGGAAACTGCACCTAAGGCAGGGGAACCAGCAATGATGAACAATATGAGGATTCAGAAGGCGCTAAAGGTATTAAAGAAACATAATGTGCAACATAATGTGCATCGTCCATTCGGATCACCTAAAGTGGACTGCCAAAGGCGAGGTGACCAAGAGAAAAATATTAAACAACCAACGAAAGGATAACGTTCTACGAGACGGGGCGTGAAACGTCAGAAACTTGAATGTGGTAGGTAAGCTGGAAATTCTGAAAAGGGAAACGCAAATGCTCAATCTAGATATTGTAGGGGTTATTGAAGTGAATTGGAAAGAAGACAAGGATATGTGGTCAGATGAGTATAAGGTAATATTAACAACAACAGAAAATGGTATAATCGGAGTAGGATTGATTATAAAGAGGAAGGTAGGGCAGAGGGTGTGTTACTGTGAACAGGTCAGTGATAGGGTGTTCTCATCAGACACTATAGCAAACCAGTACCGACACCGATAGTTCAGGTATACATGCCGACGTTGCAAGCTGAAGATGAAGAGATAGAGAAAATACATGAGGATACTGAAACGGTAATAAAATACGCAAAGGGTGATGAAAACCTAATAGTCATGAGGGACTGGAATCCAGTTGCAGGGGAAGCAATAGAAGAAAAGGTTACAGGACAATATGGGCTTGGGACAAGGAGTGAGAGAGGAGAATGACTAATTGAGCTGTGCAATAAGGTTCAGCTGGTAATAGCGGATAATGTGTTCAAGAATCACAACAGGAGGAGATATACTTGGAAAATGCCGGGTGACATGGGAAGATTTCAGTTAGAATACATCATGGTCAGACAGACATTCCGAAATCAGATTCTCGATCGCAAGGCGTACCCAGGAGCAGAAATAGACCCAGATCACAAGATAGAAGTGATAAAGAGTAGGCTGAAATGTGAGAGATTGGTCAGGAAGAATCAGTACGCGAAGTGGGATACAGAAATACTAAGGAGTGACAAGATACGCTTGAAGTTCTCTAAGGCTATAGATACAGCAATAAGGAATAGCACAGTAGGCAGTACAGTTGAAGAGGAATTGACATCTCTAAAAAGGGCCATCACAGAACTTGGAAAGAAAAACATACGTATAAAGAAGGTAACTGTGAAGAAATCATGGATAACATAAGAAATGCTTCAGCTGATCGATGAAAGAAGGACATACAAAAATGCTCAGGGAAATTCAGGAATACAGAAATACAAGTCGCTAAGAAGTGAAATAAATACGAAGTGCATGGAAGCTAAAACGAAATGGCTGCATTATTATTGGGAATAAAAATGAGCTGTACCCAATCAGATGGACGACTTCAGGAAGGGGAACTGCGCTAGTCAATTGAGCGAGGATATGCGGATCGCAGGAAACGCGACCGGGGACGGGCGGAGGGACAGTGCTGGTGCAGTCGCGAAAGCGGACGGTTCGGTTGGAAACACCAAAGTGTACAGTTTAAATTGAGATGCGAAAGCGGATAGTCGGTCTTTAGGTAGCTAGGAAGGGGAACGACTTAAAATATTCCGCGTTGTGTGGTATCGCGGGACTTAGTCTCTGAGCAGTCAGCAGCCGCGCGCCTGGTGTGAACTCTAACTTTTCATGTAAATGACGAGGTGGAGTATCGGACTTGCGTTTCGCTGTGAGATTGTGAATGATCTAACTATGTCAAATGGATATGCGCTCGAGTGCAGCAGTAATCCAAAATACGACCGCTTTCGCTATTAGTTTGCTTTCTCAATAAACATTGCTCTAACCAAATTGCAACTGTGTGGCCTACATCATTTATGGGTCGTTAATTTAGTTCCCGGTATTATTATTGCTGTTGTTATATATTATATTAACTTTGTATTTCGTAAGCTTGCCATTAGATAGAAAATTTAACACAAGTGTCACAAGTGTCTAACTTAGGGCGTGTAATGCGACACGTGCGGTTCGATGAAGGGGAACCGCATGTGAGCCCGAACATCTTTGGGATAGCTCTCAAACGGACAGGTGGAATGAGTACAATGAAGGCTTGTATCAGGGGGAAGGTTTGTCTGTTGTGATAGAAGAAGAAACAAGAGCCGATTTAGAAGAAATAGGGGATCCGTATTAGAATCAGAGTTTAAGAGAGATTTGTATGACTTAAGATCAAATAAGGGACACGGGACAATAACATTCCATCAGAATTTCTACAATCATTAGGGGAAGTGGCAAGAAAACGACTATTCTCGTTGGTGTGTAGAATCCATGAGTCTGGCACTATATCGTCTGACTTTCGTAACAATATCATCCACAAAATTCAGAAGACTGCAAGAGCCGACAAGTGAGAGAATTATCGCACATTGAGATTAAGAGTTCATGAATCCAAGTTGCTGACAAGAATATTATGCAGAACAATGGAAAAGAAAATTGAGGATGTGCTAGACGACGGTCAATTTGGCTTTAGGAAAGGTAAAGGCACAAAAGAAGCTATTCTGACGCTGCGGTTAATGATAGAAGAAGACTAAAGAAAAATCAAGACACGTTTATAGGATTTGTCGACCCAGAAAACAGCATTCAACAATGTAAAATGGTGCAAGATGTTCGAAATTCTGAGAAAAATTGGGATAAGCTATAGGGGGAGACGGGCCATATACAATATGTACAAGAGACAAGAAGAAACAGTAAGTGTGGACGACCAAGAACGAAAATGCTCGGATTAAAAAGGATGTAAGATAGGGATGTAATCATTCGACCTACTGTTCAATCTGCACGTCGAAGATGCAATGATGGAAATATAAGAAAAATTCAGAAATGGAATTAAAATTCTAGGCGAAAGTATATGAATGATACGATTCGCTGACGACATTGCTATCCTGAGAGAAAGTGAAGAAGGATTACATGATCTGCTGAATGGAATGGATAGTCTAATGAGTAACAAGTAAATCGAAGAAAGATGAAAGTAATGAGAAGTAGCAGAATGGGAATAGCGAGAAACTTAACATCAGGACTGATGGCCACGAAGTAGGTGAAGCTAAGTATTATGCTACCTAGACAGCAAAATAACCAAAGACGAAGCAAGGAGGAAATCAAAAGCAGACTAGCACAGGCAAAGGGGCATTCCTGTCCAAGAGAAGTCTGCTAGAATCAAACATAGGCTTTAATTTGAGGAACAAATTTCTGAGAATGTACGTTTTGAGCATAGCGTTGCATGGTAGTGAAACATGGACTATGGGAAAACCGGAACAGAAGAGAATCGAAACATTTGAGATGTGGTGCTACAGACGAATGTTGAAAATTAGGTGGACTGGGAAGGTAAAGAATGAGGTGGCTCTGTGCAGAATCAGAGAGCAAAGGAATATGTGGAAATAACTGACCAGGAGAACGGACAGGATGATAGGCTACCTGTTAAGATCAGAGACTGACTTCCGTGGAACTAGAAGGAGCTGTAGAGGACAAAGACTGTAGAGGAAGACAGAGATTGGGATACATCCAGCAGATAATTGAGGACCTGGATTGCAAGTGCTACTGTGAGATGAAGAGGTTGGTGCAGGAGGGGGATTCATGGCGGGCCGCATCAAACCAGTCAGAAGACCGATGACACAAAGAAAAATTATGTGCATACAGGACATATAGCCTGTCATTGAAAATGAATGATGACGATCTCTCCATTTGCAAAACACTCCGAACTAGCGTCCGTTCGGAACTCTGGGAGAGGGCTGCCAAGGTAAAGGTGACCATGGGAAAAAGACTAAGTAACCAACGAAAGGATCACGATCTACTGATCGGGGTGCGGAATCTCAGAAGTGTGAACGCGCTGGGAAGCCAGAAAATCTGAAGAGGCGAATGCAAAGGCTCAATCTTTATATAGCAGAGGTCATTGAAGTGATACGGAAAGAAGACAAGGATTTCTGATCAGATGAGTGTAGGGCTATATCAACAGCAGCAGAAAACGGTATAACAGGAGTAGGATTCGTTATGGATAGGATCGTACAGCAGAGAGTGAGCTACTGTGATCAGTTCAGTGATTCTCATCAGAATCGACAGCCAACCGACACCGACAAAGGTAGTTCAGGTATACGTGGTAACTTCACAAGCTGAAGATGAAGAGATAGAGGAAGTGTATGAGGATGTTGGATGGGAATTCAGCACGTAAAGAGAGACGAAAATCTAATAGCCATTGAGGATCTGAGTGCCGTTATAATGGAAGGAGTGGAAGGAAGGGTTACCGGAAAATGAGACACGAGAAAGACTAATTGAGTTCAGCAAGAATCACAAGACAAGGTGGTATACTTGGAAATAGTCGGGAATATTTCTGTTAGATTAAATCACGGTCAGGCATAGATTCCGAAATCATATACTGTGTTGTAAGCTGTACCCAGCAGCAGAAACAGACCAAAATTACGGTTTACTAGTGATGAAGAGTAGGCTGTAGTTTAAGAGACTAGTCAGGGAAAATCAATGCGCAAAGAAGTGGATACGGATGTAGTAATGAATGAAAAGAAAGCTTCAAGTCTTCTGAGGCTATAGATACTGCGATAAGGAATAGCTCAGTAGGCCGAGAAGCTGATGAGGAATAGGCATCTTTAAAAAGGGCAGTCACAGAAGCTAGAAAGAGAAACATAGGTACAAGAGAAGCATAGGTACAAAGAAACCACAGGGAAAAGAAGAAATACTTCAACTGATCGGAGAAAGGAGGAAGTAGAAAAAATTTCAGGGAAATTCAGGAATACGGAAATACAAATCAGTTAATAAAGAAATAAATATGAAGTACAGGGAGATGAGGCGAAATGACAATATGAAAAACGTGGAGAAATCGAAAAAGAAATGATTTTCCGAAGGAGTCACTCAGCATACAGAAAAGTCAAAACTACCTTCGGTGAAAGTAAAGCAAGGATGTTAACATTAAGAGAGCTTTGGAAATTCCACTATTAAATGTAGAGAAGAGACAGGATAGGAGGAAAGAGTACATGGAGGACCTGTATGAGGGGAAAGACTTGTCTGATGACGTAATAGAAGAAGAAATAGGAGTAATTATAGAAGATGCAGGTGATCCAGTATTAGAATCAGAATTTATAAGAGCGTTGGAATACTTAAGATGGAATAAGGCAGAAGGGATAGACAACGTCTTTTAAAGTAAATGGAGAAGTGGCTAATACATTCTACAAACTATCAGACTTTCGTCCGCAGCTCGTGGTCGTGTGGTAGCGTTCTCGCTTCCCACGCCCGGGTTCCCTGGTTCGATTCCCGGCGGGGTAAGGGATTTTCTCTGCCTAGTGATGACTGGGTGTTGTGTGACGTCCTTAGGTTAGTTAGGTTTAAGTAGTTCTAAGTTCTAGGGGACTGATGACCATAGATGTTAAGTCCCATAGTGCTCAGAACCATTTATCTGACTTTCGGGAAAACATCGTCCGCACTATTCCGACGACTGCAAGAGCATAAAAGCAAGAATTATCGCACAGTCAGCTTAATAGTTCATGCAGCCAAGTTACTCACAAGGAAAACACACAGAATAATAGAAAAGAAACTTGAGGGTATGTTAGACGACGATCAGTTAGGCGTTACGAAAGGTAAAGGCACAGAGAGGCAATTCTGACGTTGCAGTTGTTAAAGGAAGCAAGACAAGAAAAATCAACACACGTTCGACCTGGAAAAAAGAGTCCGAAAATGTAAAATGTTCTACTGAGAAAAATAGGAGTAAGCTTTAGGGAAAGACGGGTAATGTACAAGAGGCAAGAGGAAAGAAGAAGGGTGGAAGACCAAGAACGAAGTGCTCGGATTAAAAAGGAAGTAATATTGGGATGTAATTTTCGTCACTCTGTTGAATCTGTACGTCGAAGAGACATGATGACATAAAAGAAACATTCAAGTGAAGATTTAAAATTCAATGTGAAAGGATATGAATGATAAGATTCACTGATGACATTGTTATCCTCAGCGAAAGTGAAGAGGAGTTACAATATGCAGTAAACAGTCTAATGTGTACATAATATGTATTGAGAGTACACCGAAGAGAGCTGAAAGTAACGAGAAATAGCAGAAATGGGGATATCTGGAAACTTAACATCAGGATAGGTGATCACGAAGTATAGGTAGTCAAGGAACACGGTGTCCTAGCCAGCAAAGCAGTTCATGACGGACGGAGAAATGATGACATAAAAAGCAGACTAGCACTGACAAAAGGGCATTCCTGGCCAAGAAAAGTTTGCTAGTATCAAACATCAGCCTTAATCTGAGGAAGAAATTTCTGAGAATGTAGTATTGGGCCACAGCATTGTGTAGTAGTGAATCATGGACTGTGGTAAAATCGGAAAAGAAGAGAATCGAAGGGCTTGAAATGTGGGGCTTCAGAGGAAGGTTGAAAATTAAATGAACTGACAGATAATAAGGAGGTCCTGCGGAGAATCGTACAGGAATGGAATATATGGAAAACACTGACAAGAAGAAGATGCAGGATGATAGAACATCTGTTCAGGCATAGCGGAATGACTTCCGTGGTACTAGAGGAAGTTGTAGAGGGTAAAAACTATAGAGGAAATCTGAAATTGGAATACATTTAGCAAATAACTGAGGACGTAGGTTGATATTGCTACTCTGAACGAAGAGGTCCGCGCAGGAGAGGAAATCGTGGAGGGCCGCATCATATCAGTCCGGAGACTGATGACTCAGAAAAAAAGTCGTGTCTTTTCGTGAAAATGTTTGTACTTTCCACTTTTGTCGAACTGCCGAAGTATTTAATCAATTACGCAAGGTTTCGTTGCAGTTAATTTCCCTGTAGAGATCATCATGAGCCGGCCGAAGTGGCCGTGCGGTTAAAGGCGCTGCAGTCTGGAACCGCAAGACCGCTACGGTCGCAGGTTCGAATCCTGCCTCGGGCATGGATGTTTTTGATGTCCTTAGGTTAGTTAGGTTTAACTAGTTCTAAGTTCTAGGGGACTAATGACCTCAGCAGTTGAGTCCCATAGTGGTCAGAGCCATTTTGAGATCATCATGACGCTTTTTCAATTACAAGCCACATGTTCTGTGGATAAATTTTTCTTTAATTCAAGGGTTTACAATGTCTTCAGAATCCTCATGTCGTTGACCGTTGCTGAATCTTCCGCCTTTTGGGGCAGTTTGCCCACCCAAAGTGCAAGAGAGTACCCTGAACCTCGGTCTGCCGCTATGATATATTTGACAAGACAGTTGGCTGAATGAGGGTGATTTCTTATGCCGGAATTCTTCGGCCGCGTTAGGTGATGAGTTTTATTCAAAATGCGACCATTGGCTGGGTTCAAACCCAGGACCTTCTAGTTAATGGTCTAAGACCCTACCACTTGACCACCGGCGAACGTAGCGCTACTGGTGGATCGAAACGACAATATGCTTGTGAGTTGTGGCCTATAGATCTTCCTGTTTTCTCTGTTAGGTTGTGGTGTTTTTGAAAAGATAGTAGTTATTAGGTAGAGAATTATCTTGACTATTGAATAAATGGGCATACAAATCTACAGCTGGAGTGACAAAGGTCCCGCGTCAAAGGTTCTCAGTCGGCAGTGATTCGATTCTTTCCAACCTTTTCGTATCGCAAAGTAGCATGTTACGCAATATAGTACAAATTAAATCAGTTTTTCTTCTATACTCACCACTTCCAAACAATGAAAATGTACTCAAAACAGTGTCGCTCCACAATCTTAACGGAATTGTCATCATTTACGCTCCTTCCTTGCTACATAAATTGGAAATTAGTGTTCTACAAACTGTGAAATTCTGAATGTTAAAGTGAATAGCATATCGAGTGGTAAAGGTTTTGAGATAATGATCGTTTTTGTATGTACGAACACCCACAAAAAATTCGAGCCCTGAATTGTCAGATGTACATAATTTGAACCAGAAGTGCGTACTGCAGTCGGGAACGTTTTGTAATAATTTTGTGAGTGTGTTGGTTCTTGTCCGAAATAAAAGAAGGCATTAAGGATTTTATCTGGTCAGGTTAAATGAACAATAACTAATTTAAATTTCTTGAGAGTCCAGAAACCATTTGGTGCCAGATTATGTGAGTGTACAAAACTGTTACCACAAAAAGGCTATCAGGGAACGCTGTTTCGCATGGGACTCGATCCCGATATAAAATAATACCGCTTTATTGCACACATCATGAAACTCCTTGCTAGAGATAGGACAGTCGATAACGTTTGTTCATGTATGTCCACACATCCCTCCGACACTAAATCGTGAGCCCTTGATGTCTCAGAATGCGTCCCGTCAATCAATCCCTACTTTTAGTCAGGTTGTGCCACAAATTTCTTGTCTCCTCAGTTCTGTTCAGTACCTCCTCGTTAGTTACGGGATCTACCCATTTAATTACAAAAACATTCTTCTGTAGTAGCACATTTCGAAAACTTGTATGTCTTGTGCAAACTGCTTACCTTCCACGTTTGACTTCCGTATAAGTGTACATACAAGATACAACTAAATACCTCTAGAAAAGACCCCCTATCACTTTCATCTATATTCTATGTTAACAAATTTTACTTGTTTAGAAACTATTTCCTTATCATTGGCAGTCTACATTTTACATCATTTCCACTTCATCCAGTTACCTTTCTGCCCAAACACAAAATTCTTCGACTTCTTTTGGTATCCCGTATTGTAATTCCCTCAGAATCACCCGATGTAATTTGATGACGCTCCATTACCTTTGTTTTGCCTTAATTAATATTTTTCTTGTAACCTCTCTTGAAGACACTAGCTGTTACTTTCAACTTCTCTTGCAAGTCCTTTGCTGCCTCTCATAGAATTACATTGTCATCGACAAACTGTCAAAATATTGCTTCTTGTCCGTGGGGTGACTAATTTTGGGGGAGAGTGGTCTGTCTACAGTCCATCCTACATCACGGCTTGAAAAGCTGAAAAATAGTATTTTACTAATAACAGTAATTTAAATAGTAACGACAATAATTATTTTTTATAGAGTCCGTTTCACATTTTCCTTACTCGTAAAAGAACATGTAATTCTTTTACTATTGCTATCAAATGTCTCTAGGGAGCCCATTACAGTACTGACTGAAAAGGAGGTAATACATTGTGTACCTCATCCAACTTGATATGATAACTTTGTTGGTGTGGGATCCCTACAGCTGTCACACCAACCCACATATCTGTCGCTGTCGTTTACTACCTCCCCAGACTTCGTCCTCTTCTTACTCTTTCTTTCGATTTTAATGGCCTCCTTTACTCCATTTCTTTGCTCTTCTCCTTCTCTTCTCAGTGTGGCACGTTAAGATCTTCTTCAGCTATCTGTCATTCGCATTGTATGTCCGTACAAGACGCGCTGACGTTCTTTTGTTCTGTAATGATGCTTTTATGAGTCCGGGTATAAGATGTATTTCTCACGTGGTCTCACCGACACTCGTTCGTCCTCTGTTAGAATATTGCTGCGTGGTGTGGGATCCTTACCAGGTGGGATTGACGGAGGACGTCGAAAGGGTGCAAATAAGGGCAGCTCGTTTTGTATTATCACATAATAGGGAAGAGAGTGTGGCAGATATGATACGCGAGTTGGGATGGAAGTCATTAAAGCAAAGACGTTTTTCGTCACGGCGAGATCTATTTACGAAATTTCAGTCACCAACTTTCTCTTCCGAATGCGAAAATATTTTGTTGAGCCCAACCTACATAGGTATGAATGATCATCAAAATAAAATAAGAGAAATCAGAGCTCGAACAGAAAGGTTTAGGTGTTCGTTTTTCCCGCGCGCTGTTCGGGAGTGGAATGGTAGAGAGATAGTATGATTGTGGTTCGATGAAACCTCTGCCAAGCACTTAAATGTGAATTGCAGAGTAATCATGTAGATGTAGATTCTACACGATCTTCTGAGTTAGACCATTTCTATAACTCAAAGTTCGTTTTTATTTTTCCAGTAAGCTCCCAGCACTCGCATCCACATTTTCTTCCCGGCTATACAATGTTTCTATAAAGCACCTTCTTCACTTTCCACGTTAACTTAGAATATAACAGAGGGTTTAGCTTCTGGATTGCTATTTTCCCAAAGTCTACTCGTTGCTGTATTTCCCAAGTCCTTGTACCGTCTTCCGATACGATGCTACAAAAAATAGGTAAATTTTTACATGCATTTGTGTAGTGGACATCTACTATTAAGTACCTACATTTTCGTCACTATCTCAATCTATTGAAATTAATTTCAGTCCCCACTTATCTCTTTCTTAGCGTAAAGCAGGTATCATGCTCTTGACTAGTCATCACTTACTGATGGAAAAAGGTGTACATACTTTGACGCTTTATTACCTGAATATGCATTCTTGCACAATTTCTAGTCTATTTGCCTAAGGCTTTTTGAATGTACATTTTAAACAATGTGAAAGACAAGCAGCATCTCTCCTTTAAACTTTTGCAATTTTGAAAGGCTGTGAAAAAATTTTATGCCCCACTTTGCAAAAATTTGAGAAGTTTTGCGCGTACTAAATGTAACGTCAACGGCAGTGCGTAGACCGCTATTCTGTGTGCTGTGTAGTCAACTATTTATCAGCTGCTCCTGGTACGGTCGCTGCTATAGTGACATATCGATGTTGTGCGGAATCAGTGGGTCTTTCATAAGAGAGGACCGGTAGCGCGAGATGCAGTTTGCATCCATGCGGGACTTCGAGTTATTTTTAGATCTAGGTACTAACTGTACATGCCAGCGACCAACTGCTGTTCGATTCACACATGCTGCCACAGACAGTAGACCGGGAGACCCGCAGCTATCTAAAATGCAACCTCTCGCCGGAATAATGGACGGGAAGTTCCAGGTCAGACGGACAAAAGCGACGAGCTGCCACGTGCCGCCCGCGCTAAACGCTGCTACTGTTACAATGCGTGACTTCGAGTACGTGGCAGTGAAACTCCGAACGTAGTAAACTGGCTGAGAGTGGAAACAATGTGTTTCCCTTCCACGTGCAACTGACTGGAAACCTCGCCGTCCAGACACGCCTGCCGGCTCGTGCCAAAGCTTCAGCTTCCCAGAATCACTGCAATAGCAGACTAGCGACCGCTAGAGAGACTGACTGGCAGAAGTTTCTCGTAATGGGAAATGAGAAGGAGTGGTCAGCATGTACTTCAAAGAAAACTTTCAGTTATTGAAACACACTTTTACTACATATTGTGGATTTTAACAAGTGATAAACTTTAAAGGAGTGCTACATACACTGATGGGCCAAAACTTTATGACGACCTGCTTAATACCTGTTCGTCCGTCTTTGAAACAATTCTGCGTGTCAGGGATCCAACGGTTTGTTAAGAAGTTTGTGTATGTGTGTGTGTGTGTGTGTGACATTAGATGTCTACGCACAGGTAGTCTAATTCTCGTAAATAACGGGCTGCTAATTTGCCCGCTTGGCGATGGCGCCCAGTAAACCCAGATGGGTTCCATAGGTTTTACATCAGGCGAATTTGGTCAACTTGAGTTCACCATGTCGGCCGGAGTGGCCGCGAGGCTCTACGCGCCATAGTCTGGAACAGCGCGACCGCTACAGTCGCAGGTTCGAATACTGCCTCGGGCATGGATGTGTGTGATGTCCTTAGGTTTGTTAGGTTTAAGTAGTTCTAAGTTCCAGCGAACTGATGACCTCAGAAGTTAAGTCCCATAGTGCTCAGAAACCATTTGAACCATTTTTGAGTTCACTATACCGCTCCTCAAACCGCTATATTACGGTTCGGCTCCGTGACACAGACCCGTATACTGCTGAAAGATGACATCGCAGTTGGGAAGACATCAAGCATGAAGGGATGCTGGTGGTCCGCAGTTGCCAGCGTCTCTTGGATTACTACCACGCGCCCCATGCGAGCCAAGAATGACTCCCACCGCATAATGTGCTCCCACCAGGCTACGTACGTGTCGCAGTGCACCTATCGAGTGGCTCTTCACCATAATGATGGCGTTTGTGGTGACGACCAACGATCTCGCTTAGCAAATATGTGAATCACCCGAAGAGCCGACACGTTTTCATTGATCGAAAGTTGAATCCCGATGGCCCCGTGCCCACTGCAATCATAATTGACGATGTCGTTGGGTGAATATGTGAATTCGTTGGGGTGGTCTGCTGTGGAACACCATGTTCAACAATGTACGATGGACGGTCCTAGAGATGGGGCCCCTCCACGCCCGCACCAACGTGGTGACCAGACCAAAAGCTCTACTGTCACCTTCGTCAACATGTTAGTTATCTAGTAAGTGGATTACAGGATGCTGGGCTGTGATGTTATCCGTGCGTCTGGGTAAGACTACGCATTAACACGGTCCATCAGGTGATAGATAGTGGACGAAACGCGAGTGAGGGTAGAAATTTGAAGATCAGAGGGGAAAAAGTACCAAGGCTCGTGCCGTGGGAAAAAAGCCTCTGCGATAGTGGGATGGATAGTAAGAGCAGTAGTGGCTTACTAGATGTGATAGTTCATGCAAGGTTGGATTTGTTGGTCTGGGTAACATGCATCATTACCGTGGCAAGCGATGGCGATGTATCCCAATTGCTGCTGCTGCTGCATTCCTGGAACAAAAAATGGTTCAAATGGCTCTGAGTACTATGGGACTTAACATCTGAGGTCATCAGTCCCCTAGAACTTAGAACTACTTAAACCTAACCAACCTTAGGACATCACACACATCCGTGCCCGAGGCAGGATTCGAACCTGCGACTGTAGCGGTTGCGCGGTTCCAGACTGAAGCGCCTAGAAGCGCTCGGCCACTCCGGCCGGCATTCCTGGAACAATCAAGATCGTTATACAGTAGTGGGAGACGGCCATAGATCATCTCACTGTGTAGGGGGTGTGTGGAGCTTGTCTGCATGCAGTGTACGGTACTGCTTCTCTGCGTGGTGCCAGTTATTTGGCAGTGTGTTCCAGATGGATATCCAGTAATGGCGTCTGATTAACAGGGGCTCACCTGTACCGTTGTGTTTGCGTGTGCTTGGCCATAGACAAGTATGTCTTTTGGTCTTTTATGTTTCCATCTATGGTTGTGGTCGTAGTTCCCCAGATTCAGAATAAACGGGTTCTGCGAGTGTCTGGAGTTTCTGTATAGTCTTGTGGTGAGTTTCTGGATTACCTACGTGAGAGTCTCAAGTCGGTATTTCCGGTGAAGGTCCGTGATGCGAGTGCATCGTGGAGCATTGCTTATGATTTTCAGCACTTTGTTTTGTACGAGCTGCAGAGGGCGCAGGAGTGTGAGCGCAGCGTATCCCCAGACAGGAGCTGCGTACGTCATCAGGGGTCGAATAAGTGTCATGTACGTGGACCTCGACACCCTTCTGTTCAGTGTGGTACGCCTGTTGAGCATAGGGTAGAGCTGTTTGAGCCTCGCGCTTGTACGGTGTGCCCCGAAACACTTTTGCGTGCACCGGCATTGTGCTCTTTCGACAGAGATGCCGCAGATCACCATCTACCCTACTTTACAGAGCAGACGAGTCTCCGAACCTACGTTGTGTGAAGAGTCGTGAATGTCCAACCACTTAGCGCTTAGTGGTAGTTTCACTGTCATTCTTCCTCTTTCCGTATACTGTCACGACAGTAGCACGTTAGCATTCGACCAGCTTCACCGTTTTCGAGATACTCGTTCACAGGCCTTGCGTAATAATAATCTGTCCTCCATCAAAGTCACTTACCTCAGTGTATTTCCCCATTTGCAACCCATATCTGTGCTAGGGTGATCTCCTTTAGTGTATGCTCCGCTTACACACTTTTGTTACTGCGTCACGTACCAGCAACGAAACCAAAAGGACATAATGTCGCGTTGGGCAGTGGCCGTAAGCATTTGGCTTATCAGTGTGTTGACAAGTTCCACAAGGTGTCTTTTAGGTGTGTATTTTTTGCTTGTCATAGACCTGTTTGTAATTTTATTTTTGAGAAACCTATGTGGGCTGTACGATATACTCCAACTAAAATGTTAACATAGTATGAATAATGTTCAAATGGTTCAAATGGCTGTGAGCACTATGGGACTTAACTTCTGAGGTCATCAGTCCCTTAGAACGTAGAACTACTTAAACCTAACTAACCTAACACATCACACACATCCATTCCCGAGACAGGATTCAAACCTGCGACCGTTGTGGTCGCGCGATTCCAGACTATAGTGCTCAGAGCCATTTCAACCATTTGATTCCAGACTGCAGCGCCTAACGCTCGGTCACCACGGCCGGACATGAATAATGTACTCGCAATGAAACATTGTGTTTTTAATTATATGAGGATGACAGTCTTACCCATCGGAAACGGTCCAAAAACACATTTGTGAAGGCGATCACGGCTATAAAAAGGACTGACTGAGCCTCAGTGTCGTAATGCGTCTAACCTTAATCATGATATGAGGTCACGGAAAATCTTCGTGACGAATCCTTGAATTTAGTCATCGTACAGAATCATTTGATTGTTATTACTATAAACTCAGACATAATGTATAAGGGCTTCAACACATGATTATGGTACAATAAACTTGCACAGCTACTAGAAAATACTTTGTCTCACTGTTATTGTTGGTATTATTTGGCAGGGCGGAAGATGGTAATACATTCAACAGACTAAGCAAACCGTCTTCTACACGAGGGCATTGCACAAGATGAGTGAACATTGTCAGAAGACTGTACATATTATGGATTTCATGCAGACACAGTTCCGCTGCTGTAGGGGCAAGAGCTTCGTCACAGAGTGATACTGCACGGAGACCGGTAAGGTACTCGAAAGTTGACATACACGTGAAAGTCTTGCATGCAACACGTCTAAATTTGTAACTCTCCCTTTTTTTTTTTTTTTTTTTTTTTTTTTTTTTTTTTTTTTTTTTTTTTTTTTTTTTTTTTTTTGCAGCGGGTGAGTTAAATTGGCGAAAAGTCTACAGATTGAAGTTGCACGAGACTCAGATTATTGCTCTATCGGAGTAATTGGTTTGACTTTTTATTTCCGAGGCAGTAGAGTTTGGAATATCTCACGTGAGCCAGTTTTATTCGCGTTGAGCTATTGCATTTCGATAATTTAGTTACAAACAGGCTCTATGTGATTAATAAAATTCGTAGTCATCTCAGTGAAATCGCCACAATGATCGATAAACAGATATCGCTCAAGCCTTTCATACAGCAATACTCACCCACACTTCCACTTGGAAAACTGTCAACAATACGTTAAAGAGATTAGAGGTATCAAATAACAGATCATTAGTCAATGCTACTCTGACTTTACGAACTTACGTAGATACATACATCAGAAAAAGGATAGGAGGAGGAAATGTAACGAAGGAACTACCAAATGGAGAATTTCAGACGAAACATGGAGACGGCTGTACAAAGACATCGTAATCACGGTTTAATCTCCCAAATTTAAAGCATTACGGAATCATGTTTTACATGTACGTCTCTTTTCTTCATCACCAACAGCGCAGTTCAATATTAGTGCATTATTTTTGCTTTTAGAAAAATATAGAACTACTAAAGCAGAAAGAAAGGCCAATACTTGCATAACGCTATAAACTGCTTACAGATTCACAGTTGAATTCTGGCGGTAAATGGACCAAACGAAATGTGGCATTCATCGGTAGTGATATGATGCTAATAGTTTGACCATGGCCGCACAGACATGGGTGATGGTTGGGTTGTTAGGGGGAAGAGGCCCAACAGCGAGGTCATCGGTCTCATCGGATTAGGGAAGGACGGGGAAGGAAGTCGGCCGTGCCCTTTCAAAGGAACCATCCCGGCATTTGCCTGGAGCGATTTAGGGAAATCACGGAAAACCTAAAGAAGGATGGCCGGACGCGGGACATGGGTGATGCTGATCGGGAATGAACGATCTTAGAACACAATATCCAGGAAACAGATGAACTGATTCGAAGCACTCGCAGATTTTTCGACGATGAGGTCGTTTACGCAGCGGTTCTCGAATTGCTCCGTTACCAATGAGCGAATTCGGGTTACCTTCCATTCCTTGCACTCAACGACAGTTATACTGACTTGTAAATGATAGATTTCACCTATCAGTCGTCCTTTTGAAAGATCTAGATTGCTGCTACAAACTAGCCATTCTCAATGCACTATCATTTTTTATCAATGCATGTAATGCCTGTTGGTCGGGCTTCATCCACAGGAACTGTTTTTAATGGATATGTGGGGCTGAAAAGTTCCCCTCTTTTGGATTTTAAGTGGAACTGAAAAGTAAATTTCATTCCGAATGATAGCTCGATGTCTTATTAAGGAAGTGTCTTTACACACAGAGTGAAAAGATGGAAGTAGTTAAGAGCTGGTGAGCTAGGACACAAGGTCCTGGAGTGAAGGCCACTGGACTTTCAGAAAAAAAAACAATTTATTAAAACGATGCTACAAACAGGGTGTCACTAAGAAATAATTACTTTAAAAACTTCCCCCGAAGTGAAATTTACGGAGACTACCCCACTGCAGCAACTACTTTTGTTAAAATTAACACATATCAATATGGGCACTAGTCCACAAACTACGAGAGTTGGAACTCAAATAGTGTTACATGTTTGTATCTGCTGCTGCCCTTCAAATTATTCACCAGTGTTGTGTAGAGCCCGTTGCCAGCGATGTGGAAGGCGTAGTATACCGTTAGTAGAGCCTGTTATGTTGATGGTGCGAATGGAGCGGTCTCCTGCCTGCCGAATCTCTTGAAAAGATCTAAAGTGAATGCCACGAAGTGGTTCCTTCATCTTCGCAATCAAATCAAAGTCACAAGGACTTAAGTTCGTGGAGTATGGCGGATGGTACTGTACCTCCGACTCCCATCGACCGAACAGAGCAGCCACAGCTAAGCGCTGTATGCTCCCGCGCATTGTCGTGCTAAATGATGGGTTGGTTGCGCAGAAAGTGTCGCCGCTTCTTTCTCAAAGCTGGTCTCAGGCGATGCTCCAAAAACGAACAGTAACGCTGTGCACTGACGGTCTGCCCTGGAGGAACGTAATGCCCGATGCATGTCAACCACAGTTTGCCGACCTTCGTTGAAGGCTTTTACCCAACGTGCCTCTGTTCTGTACGGCAATGCCGATTCCCCGCACGCGTCTTGAAGACCTTGATGACACTGTCGTGCTGTACGACCTCTGGCACATTCCATCTTGATCCAAGTCCGTTGTTCCTGTTTCGGAAACATAGTGACACCGTCACGTTAGACCGCTCGCTCACAACTGACTGTTTTTCCCTCGATTGTGCTCACGGCGGCGACGTGGGACGGGTGAGTCCATTTGCTCGGAGGTAAGGTAGGTATGCCAACAACGTGTGCTATCAGCGACAATAGTAGATTCCACTGCATAGTGTCTCCACAGCAGTGTTGCCGCTATTTAAGTTCCATCCTACGTATTTTTCTTTTTCTGTAACACTGGCTGCGAAGTACGGGGACTATCCACCTGCAGTAATTACTCTTTGTTAAGCAACAGCAACATACACTGAATATTAAACACTTTAAAATATTACAATACTAAGACTTTCCTCAAGATGCAGTTTATGGGCCAAGGCCACACCATCGATTACTCTTTCTTGAAAACAATGTACTGAACTTTCAATAATGTTACATGCAGCAGTTCACTGGAACAGCTGCCTTCAAAGAACGAACCGGTACATAAACGTCATGTAAACTGTCCGACAATTAACGGTGTATGACACACTTTGGCAAGAAGCAAAATTTAACTCCATTTACGAACGTCCGGGAAAATTACTTCCAATGAGGTAACAGTTTTATACAATCCTTATAAAATGATTTAACCGCATGTATTCTCTAACTAGGGACACACAATCTCGGGCGCTAACACCTGGTCACAACTACTGCCAAATAGAAACGGTTTGTGCTAGCTGTTCCAATGAACTTTTCCGCCATTAACACTGTGACATTCATACTTTAACTTAAAACAAATATTAAAATGCGTTCAAGTGCGCTAACACACTGTGGCAGTCAGTTACAGATCAATACAGTTTTGTACTGGTTGTTCAAATAAAACTTTTGGTCACTAAGGCCTGTGACAGTTGTTGTTTGTTGTTGTTGTTGTTGTGGTCTTCAGTCCTGAGACTGGTTTGATGCAGCTCTCCATGCTACTCTATCCTGTGCAAGCTTTTTCATCTCCCAGTACCTACTGCAACCTACATCCTTCTGAATCTGCTTAGTGTATTCATCTCTTGGTCTCCCTCTACGATTTTTACCCTCCACGCTGCCCTCCAATACTAAATTGGTGATCCCTTGATGCCTCAGAACATGTCCTACCAACCGATCCCGTCTTCTGGTCAAGTTGTGCCACAAACTTCTCTTCTCCCCAATCCTATTCAATACTTCCTCATTAGTTATGTGATCTACCCATCTAATCTTCAGCATTCTTCTGTAGCACCACATTTCGAAAGCTTCTATTCTCTTCTTGTCCAAACTATTTATCGTCCATGTTTCACTTCCATACATGGCTACACTCCATACGAATACTTTCAGAAATGACTTCCTGACACTTAAATCAGTACTGGATGTTAACAAATTTCTCTTCTTCAGAAACGCTTTCCTTGCCATTGCCAGCCTACATTTTATATCCTCTCTACTTCGACCATCATCAGTTATTTTGCTCCCCAAATAGCAAAACTCCTTTACTACTTTAAGTGTCTCATTTCCTAATCTAATTCCCTCAGCATCACCCGACTTAATTAGACTACATTCCATTATCCTTGTTTTCCTTTTGTTGATGTTCATCTTATATCCTCCTTTCAAGACACTGTCCATTCCATTCAACTGCTCTTCCAAGTCCTTTGCTGTCTCTGACAGAATTACAATGTCATCGGCGAACCTCAAAGTTTTTATTTCTTCTCCATGAATTTTAATACCTACTCCGAATTTTTCTTTTGTTTCCTTTACTGCTTGCTCAATATACAGATTGAACAACATCGGGGAGAGGCTACAACCCTGTCTTACTCCCTTCCCAACCACTGCTTCCCTTTCATGTCCCTCGACTCTTATAACTGCCATCTGGTTTCTGTACAAATTGTAGATAGCCTTTCGCTCCCTGTATTTTACCCCTGCCACCTTTAGAATTTGAAAGAGAGTATTCCAGTCAACATTGTCAAAAGCTTTCTCTAAGTCTACAAATGCTAGAAACGTAGGTTTGCCTTTCCTTAATCTTTCTTCTAACATAAGTCGTAAGGTCAGTATTGCCTCACGTGTTCCAGTGTTTCTACGGAATCCAAACTGATCTTCCCCGAGGTTGGCTTCTACTAGTTTTTCCATTCGTCTGTAAAGAATTCGTGTTAGTATTTTGCAGCTGTGACTTATTAAGCTGATAGTTCGGTAATTTTCACATCTGTCAACACCTGCTTTCTTTGGGATTGGAATTATTATATTCTTCTTGAAGTCTGACGGTATTTCGCCTGTTTCATACATCTTCCTCACCAGATGGTAGAGTTTTGTCAGGACTGGCTCTCCCACGGCCGTCAGTAGTTCCAATGGAATATTGTCTACTCCGGGGGCTTTGTTTCGACTCAGGTCTTTCAGTGCTCTGTCAAACTCTTCACGCAGTATCATATCTCCCATTTCATCTTCATCTACATCCTCTTCCATTTCCATAATATTGTCCTCAAGTACATCGCCCTTGTATAGACCCTGTATATACTCCTTCCACCTTTCTGCTTTCCCTTCTTTGCTTAGAACTGGGTTTCCATCTGAGCTCTTGATATTCATACAAGTCGTTCTCTTATCTCCAAAGGTCTCTTTAATTTTCCTGTAGGCTGTATCTATCTTACCCCTAGTGAGATAGGCCTCTACATCCTTACATTTGTTCTCTAGCCATCCCTGCTTAGCCATTTTGCACTTCCTGTCGATCTCATTTTTGAGACGTTTGTATTCCTTTTTGCCTGTTTCACTTACTGCATTTTTATATTTTCTCCTTTCATCAATTAAATTCAATATTTCTTCTGTTACCCAAGGATTTCTACTAGCCCTCGTCTTTTTACCTACTTGATCCTCTGCTGCCTTCACTACTTCATCCCTCAAAGCTACCCATTCTTCTTCTACTGTATTTATTTCCCCCATTCCTGTCAATTGCTCCCTTATGCTCTCCCTGAATCTCTGTACAACCTCTGGTTCTTTTAGTTTATCCAGGTCCCATCTCCTTAAATTCCCACCTTTTTGCAGTTTCTTCAGTTTTAATCTACAGGTCATAACCAATAGATTGTGGTCAGAGTCCACATCTGCCCCTGGAAATGTCTTACAATTTAAAACCTGGTTCCTAAATCTCTGTCTTACCATTATATAATCTATCTGATACCTTTTAGTATCTCCAGGGTTCTTCCATGTATACAACCTTCTTTCATGATTCTTAAACCAAGTGTTAGTTACGATTATGTTGTGCTCTGTGCAAAATTCTACCAGGCGGCTTCCTCTTTCATTTCTGTCCCCCAATCCATATTCACCTACTATGTTTCCTTCTCTCCCTTTTCCTACACTCGAATTCCAGTCACCCATGACTATTAAATTTTCGTCTCCCTTCACAATCTGAATAATTTCTTTTATTTCATCATACACTTCTTCAATTTCTTCGTCATCTGCAGAGCTAGTTGGCATATAAACTTGTACTACTGTAGTAGGTGTGGACTTCGTATCTATCTTGGCCACAATAATGCGTTCACTATGCTGTTTGTAGTAGCTTACCCGCATTCCTATTTTCCTATTCATTATTAAACCTACTCCTGCATTACCCCTATTTGATTTTGTGTTTATAACCCTGTAGTCACCTGACCAGAAGTCTTGTTCCTCCTGCCACCGAACTTCACTAATTCCCACTATATCTAACTTCAACCTATCCATTTCCCTTTTTAAATTTTCTAACCTACCTGCCCGATTAAGGGATCTGACATTCCACGCTCCGATCCGTAGAACGCCAGTTTTCTTTCTCCTGATAACGACATCCTCTTGAGTAGTCCCCGCCCGGAGATCCGAATGGGGGACTATTTTACCGACAGTTACTAAACCAAAATCAAGGAGACAAGCCAACAGAGAAACATGGGAAACCTCCAAACCTTGTAACCAGCTTTCAACCGTGTAATGAAAAATATTTAAGAATATCACCCGCTCTCCTCGGGTCGTAGCAGGTTGTGCCAGGGTCCTGCCGCATCAACCAAGCTGCACTTTCCAATTGTGACAGGCATCACAGCTTCCTCTGTCTCTTGACACAGCAGACCCCAATCGACAGCGAGCTCCCACACGCTTCTGCTTCCACTGCCAATCGCCAGCCAACTACTGCTCGCACCACTCTTCGGATATTACCATCACGACCTGTTTCCTTGCAGGCGCGGGAAAACCTCTCTGATGCGCTTCGATACCAGGAATGTATCGACAGGCATGCACCATAACGTGATGTGTAACTCGAGACGACAAAGGTACAAACAAGCTTAGAGTGTGTAGAGTCACAGGGTATTTCTTGATCGAAGGTCTACAAGGAACATTTACACCGAAAAGTCGTAACACCAGTCAAAACGTGGCTATCTCGTTTCGAGGCTGGGCAGTTCAGAGTTGGAGATGAGCCCCGCGTTGGCTGGGCCGCAACATCAACAGATCCAGCCTCAAACGACGCCGCCTATGATTTGCTTGTTAAGAACGAGTGAATAAACAGAAAACGATAGCGTGTTGCTTTCGTTAGTACTAATATCTTTGACATGAGGTTCCGAAATGTTTGAAGAATGGACAGAAGAATTCGAGAATTGTGAAAGTCAGAGATATTGTAGCACGTTTTGATGACACAAAGGCTTTTTCTGATAGGTAAGTGGATGAAGATCACATAATTTTGTGTCGTCTCTTTGTCACTGTAGTCTTGTACCATGGAGAGCAAGGACGGGATGTTGTTTGGTGGCTGGAATCCTCTTTCTATAACAAACGTCACACATATATTAACAGGGTTCTCTACTAACAAAAACCAAGAGCAACTTAATTTAAGCATCCATGTGCTTTGGTACAAGCTCTTTCGCAATAGTTGACGTTAGCCTCACTGTTGGTAAATTACAAGTCCGCTATGTGCAACATTCTGGTCACTATGTGTCCCAGTATCTCAGCTAGAGGCTGAACTAGCTGCGACCGGGACTCCCACTGGGCTGCGACTGATGACTCTCACTGTTGACTCACTGGATAACTGACTGGCTCTGCGGTTCACAGCGGCGATCTAAATACTGGATGCAAAGAGGGCGTTGGTGGCCCATTTCTTGCGAGTCTGTCTTTGGCCTCTACCAGTCGTCTCACAGCCTCGTTGCCGCCTGGTGTGCTGGCGACAGCTTACGCCACCACACACAATACCATTGTACAATGGAGTGTACTGTGTCTGGTGGCAGTTGTTCTTTATTTCTTTGTATGTAATTGTGAGCCGTTTTGATTGTTCCCAGTTGGTAGGTGGACTGTGTGTGAAATTCTTGGAATCACTGATACAAAGAGCCCAAGAAACGCTATAGCAGCTCACTTTGCTCACTGGATTGCGTCTCTGCAATATCTGCTGTGCGAACTAACTCGATATGCTAATATCGTTTCTTTTTCTCTTTGAATTTCTGGAAATGGAAGCTACAGAAACCACAGACAGCATCCGTCTGTGGTTCCAAAAATCCTCTATGCTGGTCTGCAACTCTTCACTGCGCCAAAATGTAGACGACTTTCTATAATAGCCCGATAGAGTCGCTGTAGAAGGTCAGCGTTTAGCACTCGCTTCCTCCTCTGACCTCCTGCATCATGAACGGTTGTATGTCATGTTTTAAATTTCCTCCACCACTGCCATACTTTGCTGTCATTTCCTCCACCACTGCCATACTTTGCTGTCACTCACTAAAGTTACGTCACGTGAGCTGCATAGAAATCAGGTGCAATCCCTCGGCATGAAGAAAACGAATGAGCAAGAACCTCATGGTTGGTGAGAGACTCTGTTGTTGTAGGAGTCCTTACCATACTCATTCTGCGCTGAGATATGAAAAGTGCTGCGTGGCGCGATCGATTGCACAACACGTCTGCGCAAAGTTTCGTCGGATTTTCGTGTTGCTTTTAATTTTGCGACCGACAGCAAACTGAAGAAAAATTAGTCCTCGATCAATTTGATTTGTATACATGTTTTAACACGCCGTCCACCTTCTGCAATTACCCCTTGCCACGTATTACGAATCGAAACTTGGCTAGATGTTCTGTCCACTGAAACGTGTCGTTTCTCTCTATGTCTTTTTATTTTTCACAGAGTCGTCTTCTAAACTCTGGATGTACTTATAAATAACAGAATATTCGGTGGTTGAAGAACAATTCAAATGGGTGTAATGTCTTTACGGTGCCAAATTTTCATTGTCTAAATGCGGTTCCGCTAAAGAGTGTAGTCCTCTCGGATTACCTGTACCTTTAAAAGGTTGCTACTTTAGTTGCAATAGGTTGAGTAGAGAAACAGAATAACCGTTGCCATTACCGACAGGTCGCGCACTTTGAGGGAATTTCTTGACTTAATGATTGAGGCAGCTCTCTGAATAGTCTTCGCTCTGGTTTGGTAGTTAAGGCTGTACACTTAAGAATGTACCATCCAAACTATCTAATTTTCGAATAATTTAAATAATTAATAATTCATAAAAGACAATGACCCGCGTTTAATTATTACACGAGGATGTGCTGTAGGATGCGCTCTGAATTACAGATGGCTGGGTATTGGGAGGAGTGTCATTTATGTAGAGCCTGAACATAATAACGGATCAAATTATTTATTGAGACAATCGTTAGAATAATCAAATGTGACGATTACTGGTGTCTGGTATCTACTAAGATCATTACTCGATAAATCATAAACCTTGTTTCTGAGTCCGCTCCTAAATTCGTTGTTTATGTAACGTGAATAATCAAAGGATAGGTTAACAATACACGCACTTAACACACACATGCAGTTGATGGGGTTAACACAGAGGAGAAAAGAACAAATGCCCTCCACCATGACAATACGTGGCCAACTCCATTATGACGCGCGATTTGAATACGTAAAGTTACCTTTCAAATACATGAAACGAAGATCAAGACATGAGCTAAGAAACACATTTAATTTAAATGTGCAGTGTAAGAAAAAGATTACGGTAGCTAAAGCATAAAAGAGTCTTAAACCACAACATGACCATGTGGTGGTAACGAAACGAAAGTAACTACCCAAAAAAGACGAACGGATTAGAACTGCACTGAATTTGCTACGAAGTAAAATGCTACGTGAAAGGTGAAAGCTCTAAAACACGAACACGGACACTTGATGGTAATGAACAATGCTAGTACCGTACAATGGAAGGAACGGAAGAAAGCTGATTGTAAAATTAGTGACAAAACCACAAAGACACTATATAATTCACATGCAATTGTGGTTAGAAAAATCAGAATTTGATCAAACTGAATCCTTACCTGTTCAACATATGTTCAAGTGACTAGTTTAACAAAATAATACCCTACGAAATCGCCTAAATTTCAAGGTGTTCAACACTTGCTAAACTACATAAAACTCGCCAAACAAACTAACAGACTGAAGGCTATTGGAGGAAAGCATTTGGGTTTCAGTTAGGCTGAAAACTTATACAATTTCAAACACTAACTAAAATATCGAGGAGGAGTTCTTGTGAGCAACCAATCTCACCAAGCTCACAGCATACAGTGCACAAGCCCTCCTCACGAAACAAGGATTATGCTTCCAACGGAAGTGACCAGACGGCGGATCTACTGTATTGTGGCAACCTGCACTAAAGAGTAAATCAAGGCGAGTACATGCCTCTTTGCTGACCAAGCGTCAACTAAACATGGCCACAGTGCCACAGTGACGAACTCCAACTCTCATACACGTAGAATTCGCAGCTGCGCATGTTCATTCAGGCAACGGCCTTGCCGCAGAGGATACACCGGTTCCCTTGACATCACTGAAGCTAAACGCTGTCGGGCGTAGCCGGCACATGGATGGGTGACCATCCAGGCAGCCATGCGCTGTTGCCATTTTCGTAGTGCACTCAGCCTCGTGATGCCAACTGAGGGGCTACTCGACCTAGTAGTAGCGGCTCCGGTCAAAGAAAACCATCATGACGACCGGGAGAGCGGTGTGCTGACCATACACCCCTCCGCATCCTGACCTGAGGATGTCACGGTGGTCGGATGGTCCCAATGGGCCACTTGTGGCCTGAAGACGAAGTGCATGTTCATTCACTCGGTTCATTATTCCAGGAGGGAAATACAGGTACAGCAGAATATAGCACTGAGGCATTGTAAACATGAGTGTGGGACTCATAAAAGTAGCAAACCATGATGCAATTTGTACAAGTAAATATGAATTAGACAAGTAGCAGACAAGTTTAGTATAAAATATGAATTATGTGTGAAACGTGGTTGCTATGAACACACTCAGCTGATCACTCCTTTTATACCGGAGGAAATTTAAAAATAACGCCGTACAGAGCGGTGACATAGATAATGATGTGAGGTTACTTTAAATAAAATCTCTTGAAGAGGCTCACATAGAGACCACATTACGGCGGTGACGACAATGCATGCAGAGATGAGATAGTCTTATCACGTAGTGTAGAGTATTAGCTCTGCAGAGACCGGCCCGCCACTGGCGGCGCCCGGGTGCTCGCGCGTCCTGCCTAAGACGCGGACCTTTCAGAGAGCCCTAAGCTGCCCCACTAAGGCGGTATGCGAGGCCATGGGCGGGCGGACGCCGGCGCAACGAACCGAGCTGGCGCCAGATACGTACGATCCTCGGCGTCCTGCGATGGCTGCAGCCATAACGGCGGCGCTGTGCTGCGGGTAGCGGAGTAAGCAGGCGCTCTGTATGCAAACGGCTATGCGGGCACGGCGTCCGCCCCGACGGTCCGCTAAACGTCAGCGCCAGAGGGAGGGACGTTGTGCTGCAGACGCAAGCCACGTCTGGGTGGGAGGGACGGCCCACCGTCTAACGACCACTCCAGTCGACAAGTACAAGTATCTATGTCACTCGGAATGCATATACAACGCCACACAATCAGTGTTCTGGGTCCAATGAAGTGTAGCGGAATTACCGTGTTTACCAATTATTGGCATGGTAGACAGCAAAATAGGTCGCCTGGATACAAATCGGTGGAATGTGAAAAACAAGAGCCGGACGGTACTGGAATCAGTTGCAATAAACGTGAAAAGCTGTTCTAGTGAGATCTACACGCAGATCCTGACTAAGTTAGTGCAGCACAATGTGTTGCGCCGAGGGAGATGATTAAAGGATGAGGACCTTCTACATTAACTTGTAGCCTTATAGCTGACTTTCTGATTATAAAGCCATGGTCGGACAATAGTTACTAAGTCAATGACACTGCTCGCTTTGTAGATTGTTTGATTTAGTAGAAAGATAAACCAAACTCTATGTAGAGTGGTGAGAAACAGTCTGAAAATCTTGTAAGGGATTTGCACGGCAGGTTGGCTGAGAAGTGACCGTTACGAAAACAAAAAATTCCATACAATGCTCCGTTTTGCAGATATTTATCTTTAAAGTTAGCCAATCAGGTCGTTGCGTGCACAGATTCACGCACTTTCACTCGCTAAAATGCGATAATGAGGAGACATCTTGTTCGCATGCTCATTAACAGTTGAAATGCGCCTTTTTCGGAAGCCATAAATTTAAGCTAGGCGAGCAAAAGCTGTGTTTGTTCGGTTTGTGGAAACGAAACCAAACGCAGAACACGTTTGGCGACACTACTTCTGGCAGGCAGCTTAAATTTGCACGTGCGTCGACCTGATTGGCTAACATCAGTGACAATTAAATAGGAAACAGCGCAACGTATCGAATTTATTTCTTAACAATTATTTATCACCAAAAGCTCCCTGTGATACCCTTACAGTCTCTTCAGACTGTTTCTGTATATCTACATCTAAATCCATACTCCGCGGAGGGCTACATCCAATAAAAGGTTGTAGCGAATATGTCGTTTGTAGTTGTGATCTCACGATGTGTTATTATCAGCACAACTATGCACATACACATGCGCATACACATACACAAACACACGAAAAAATCACTACACAACCCATCGATTTTTTTTTTTCTGAACGATTATTCCTTAGCACCACCTACCCTGCAACACTCCTTCAAATTTTCCAGGCTTTCTGGCTAATTGGAAATACACTAACGGAAAAAGTCGCAACACTGAGAACTAATTGTGCGACATAAACAAATTTCGTAGGTGTGTTTCTACATCTGAAAGAAGATGTCTAATAAAATTTCTCGCGTCACAGAGCCGCGCTAGTAGCGTCACTATGAGGATGCAAATCAGATTTGTTTAAATACATGCTGTATTGGGCGTGGGCGTTAGTTACCTCTGAGATCGGACGTGGTGATTTGATGTTAGTCAAGAATGCTGTTAAGGTGACAAAGACACCGCTCTCAACACGTCACTGAGTCCGAACGAGGTCGTGTAACAGGATTACAAGAAGCTGGATGTTCCTTTTCCGATAATGCAGAAAGTCTTGGGAGGAATGTAGCCACTGTTCGTCATTGCTGGCAGCAGTCTTCAGGGGAATCTCGGATCACAAGAAGACCAGGCTACTGATGGCCACGTGGCACCACCTTGAGAGAAGACAATCATGTTCCGTGTATGGCTTTGGCGCATCGTAATGCATCTCCAGCAGCAATTTGGGCAGCATATGGCATCACAATGACACAAAGAACTGTTACAAATCGGCTACTTCAAGGACATCTCCGATCCAGACGACCTGTATCGTGCACTGCCTTGACCCCTAACCACTGCCATTTGCTACTTCAGTGGTGTCAATCCAGAGCTCATTGGGGGGATGGTCATGAGGTCTTCTGGGTTTCCTGATTAGTGTTTTATGATGAGAGTTGGTTATGCCTCGGTGCAAGTGATGGTTGTGTGTTGGTTAGGATGAGGCTAGTTGAGGAACTGACCCGTACTTGGAGCTATGGTTTGGCTATCCCACCCGCTATGGCAGTAAAATTGTACGTCAGTACTGTGATTCGACCTGTTGTGCAGGGGGGGGGGGTTCCTAACAGGTTAACGCTCGCCCACGCACCGCTGTTGCCACCCAAAATGCTCCATAGAGTATCGACATGTTGCCTTGACCTGCTCGATCACCAGATCTGCCTTCAATCCAGCACATGTGGACAACACTGGACGACAACTCGAGCGTCATTCGCAACTAGCGTTAGAAACCTCTGTAATGACAGACCAAGTGTAACAGGCGTGGAACTCCAGCCCACAAAAGTTGACTTACGTCACCCGTAGAACACAGTGCATGAACGTCTTGCGTGCTTATATTCAACATTCTGGCGGTTACATCTGTTATTAATGTACCAACACTTCATGTTTGGAGTGGATTGCCTCCCCCTTACTTTTAACTTTTGATCTTGGACTTTTAATCACTTAAATATGTTACCTAGCCAAATGTATTCCAGAGATCTCATTACTCTCCATTAATTATTTTATGGTGCTGTGATTTTTTTCCGTCAGTGTACAAATATAGTCAGAAGGAAATTTATTCCTGATCGCAACTCACGTTGACTCTCTGGTGCGAAATGAGGTAATTTTGTAGTATTGGGTGAAAATGGCTACCAGAAATTCTCACTCTAATCGATTATGAAATCACCCTCATCCTGTATTCGAGAGTAATCGACAAGGACTTCTGACTGCAGATGTTTTATTGCTTCACGACAACTGTCGTCCCACACAGTTCGTTCTGCCGCATCTACAATCCAGGACATGAATTTTGAGTGTTCCTAACACGCACTTCGTCACCAGTCCACGCTGCGAGCGACTTTAATGGGTTCAAACGGCCCAAAGTTGCCCTGAATTCTTCTCACCAAATAGGGACACTCTTCCAAAGCGATGGAATGCACGCATTATACACTCCTGGAAATGGAAAAAAGAACACATTGACACCGGTGTGTCAGACCCACCATACTTGCTCCGGACACTGCGAGAGGGCTGTACAAGCAATGATCACACGCACGGCACAGCGGACACACCAGGAACCGCGGTGTTGGCCGTCGAATGGCGCTAGCTGCGCAGCATTTGTGCACCGCCGCCGTCAGTGTCAGCCAGTTTGCCGTGGCATACGGAGCTCCATCGCAGTCTTTAACACTGGTAGCATGCCGCGACAGCGTGGACGTGAACCGTATGTGCAGTTGACGGACTTTGAGCGAGGGCGTATAGTGGGCATGTGGGAGGCCGGGTGGACGTACCGCCGAACTGCTCAACACGTGGGGCGTGAGGTCTCCACAGTACATCGATGTTGTCGCCAGTGGTCGGCGGAAGGTGCACGTACCCGTCGACCTGGGACCGGACCGCAGCGACGCACGGATGCACGCCAAGACCGTAGGATCCTACGCAGTGCCGTAGGGGACCGCACCGCCACTTCCCAGCAAATTAGGGACACTGTTGCTCCTGGGGTATCGGCGAGGACCATTCGCAACCGTCTCCATGAAGCTGGGCTACGGTCCCGCACACCGTTAGCCCGTCTTCCGCTCACGCCCCAACATCGTGCAGCCCGCCTCCAGTGGTGTCGCGACAGGCGTGAATGGAGGGACGAATGGAGACGTGTCGTCTTCAGCGATGAGAGTCGCTTCTGCCTTGGTGCCAATGATGGTCGTATGCGTGTTTGGCGCCGTGCAGGTGAGCGCCACAATCAGGACTGCATACGACCGAGGCACACAGGGCCAACACCCGGCATCATGGTGTGGGGAGCGATCTCCTACACTGGCCGTACACCACTGGTGATCGTCGAGGGAACACTGAATAGTGCACGGTACATCCAAACCGTCATCGAACCCATCGTTCTACCATTCCTAGACCGGCAAGGGAACTAGCTGTTCCAACAGGACAATGCACGTCCGCATGTATCCCGTGCCACCCAACGTGCTCTAGAAGGTGTAAGTCAACTACCCTGGCCAGCAAGATCTCCGGATCTGTCGCCCATTGAGCATGTTTGGGACTGGATGAAGCGTTGTCTCACGCGGTCTGCACGTCCAGCACGAACGCTGGTCCAACTGAGGCGCCAGGTGGAAATGGCATGGCAAGCCGTTCCACAGGACTACATCCAGCATCTCTACGATCGTCTCCATGGGAGAATAGCAGCCTGCATTGCTGCGAAAGGTGGATATACACTGTACTAGTGCCGACATTGTGCATGCTCTGTTGCCTGTGTCTATGTGCCTGTGGTTCTGTCAGTGTGATCATGTGATGTATCTGACCCCAGGAATGTGTCAATAAAGTTTCCCCTTCCTGGGACAATGAATTCACGGTGTTCTTATTTCAATTTCCAGGAGTGTACGTCATGCGGATTACGTTGAAAAATGATATCTCTCTATTTTTTCCTTGGTGCCCCGTTTGCACAATTAATTAGGGCTCTAACTTCACTCATCCTCGTAAAATAGTGCTACTAACTGTCTTTCCTGTTGTGTCAAGGTTAATGTACAGCAGTGTACACAGTGCGTGTATGACCTACAACCCCGCACGAATTGTCTAGCAATGCAGCCGGGCTGGCGCACAGTGCGGGTGACGCAGTCCTCTCGAAGGAAGAGGACGCGAGCTCTGTTGCCGCGCCAAACAAAATAGCGCGCTAGGTCTGAGTGCGCTTGCGCCGGCATCCGCGGCGGCTGCTCTTGAATAAGATATCGCGCCTAGTGTGCGTGCGGCGGCGATGGGGGGGAGGGGGGGGGAGGGAGGGGTGGAGGGGATGGAGGGGAGAGACAGCAGTGGCAGTTTAGGGCCCGCGTCCACCGTGCTCTCTCCACTTTACGACCGGGTCGGCTGCTCCCGCATTCAGAAAGCCAGCCCCCTCCTTCCCCTGACAAACAGCCGGAAAAAGTCGGCGCATCGCGAGATCAGGTTTGTTGCGGCCCTCCGTCCGTGGAGTATTACGGACCGCACTGTTCCCCGAACTCCGGATTTCCTCGTCCCGTTTCCGTCAGATAATCCCGCAAACTTACTAAACGGATGAACCGGCTGATTTAAGAGGTCCTATAACGGAGTTTACCGCTCAGGACGTATACCGTCCGCAAACTTTATTGCAATCTATACACATGAATTTAGTTGTAAAACACCATGTAACTTTGAGTCTCCACGGAATTGACGTGGTCCAGAATACATAAATAATTTTATAAAAATTGCAACCCTATCTCTTGCTTGATTATTTTGTTGAGACTGTGTTGCATGAATGAGTACAACTCGTTCTGATCAGTCAACTAAAATATTCGTTATAAATTATAAATCAATAAACACACGATTACTGAGCTTGTAACTTTCAAAAATTGGCGCGTAACGTGTAGTCACTGATAAACAACAGAGGAAGCAACTCTAAAAACACAATATAGGGCAGAAAAATTACTTTACCGCAGTCTATACTCCCCGAAGCAAGTATTCAAGAAAGATCAACGCGCGTGGTATATGAATTTCTGAAAGTTAAACCTCACTTACACGATAGGCGCGAATTTGTTCATCACCATATCAAAAAGGAGTACCGCTGAATTCCGAAAATGATCCTATAAAAATATTCTAACTAACTTTCTATAATTTATAGCGATCATGAAACATCGATAAACATTCACGAACATTGAATATCAGTTGCTTAAGGCTCGAACATGTACTGGGCACCAAGATGTAAAGAAATGTGCATTAAAATAAAATAAAATTCACAAAAACCTTACTTAGATATTCATTATATTGTCCATTCTGTCAGCTAAGCCGATTTCAGCTACTAATAAACAGTAACAGAGGTGCTAAGGTGATGGTCAACATCAAGTACCAACGGTTGTGACAAAATTTACTATAATCATTTAATATGCCCAAATTACGAGGATTACTACTTCTTCTAACATTTCCGTATCGATATTGACTTTAAGGAAAACATTTCAAGCAGGGTCCACGATAAACTCATTTCATGTCAGGGTTTTGCCGTACCAGTACACCTGTCACAAATACGTCGTCACTAGAGGTGCTCCTGCTGAACACTGCCTAAATATGGCGCACGCACAGCCAGCGTCTCCCAAATCAAACTTCTGAAGACGGAGGAAGTCTTCTACTGGCTGAACCGCTTGACACCTTCTATTGATACCGTGTTAAAACCTCCGCAAAACTCTTTGCTTAGCCTTGCCAACAGACATCTTTTAGCAAAAGTATCGCATTCTACCAATCTCCGGTTAGTCCTATTCTTCTACTACCCAAACATTCATGCTTTATTCACTCATAATCTCATGTAGTGGTAAGGAAGGGATGTAGCAAGAGTGACAATAAAAAAAATACTAGTAAGAGTTCTCAGATTCAACGGTCATGGTGTAGAAACTAAATCAAACCGTTTCTCCTTGTGCTATTCAAAACTCCGATGGTCAACACAGTGATCTATTCATGGCATTAGCCACAAAGGCTTAAAGAATGGTTCAAATGGCTCTGAGCACTATGGGACTTAACTTCTGAGGTCATCAGTCCCCTAGAACTTAGAACTACTTAAACCGAACTAACCTAAGGACATCACACACATCCATGCCCGAGGCAGGATTCGAACCTGCGACCGTAGCGGTCACGCGGTTCCAGACTGTAGCGCCTAGAACCGCTCGAGTACCCTGGCCGGCCAAGGCTTAAATGGAGCGTACCAACAACACCACATGAAAATCAATAAATAAATTTAAGTTGTAAAAGTGCTTCAAACGTAGTATGACAATGAAGATGTTTGTACTCTTCTGTATTAGTTCACTTATTTCTTATGTTAGTTCATGGGCACTGAGCGCATGATACACTGATGAGCGAAACGCTGTGACCACTACCTACTGCTGGACTGAATACCGTCTCGTGGCTTTAAGGTATTGGCAGGGCGTAAGTCAAGCACCGACACGCCAGTCGGGAAAGATAGAGAAGAGATGGCTGTGAGAAGAGCTCAGTCAATAGCACGCTCACGGACCCCTCTCCAGGACGAAAACGTAACAGCAGCGGCCTCTATGTGAAGAGGGCATAAGCGCCGCGACCGACCGGTGACGCCCCAGTTTCAATAGCAGCGTCAACTCTAGTTAGTTCGCATGTACTCTCTCTGTAGCACAGACTTGGATTCGTTTATAATGAAGAAGAGTCGCCCTTTGCTTACGACACAACTGTGTGATTGCAGAAGTTAAGTACTGAAATTTTCGTTTTGTAATAAAACTCATTAATACGATTTGTTCGAATGTTTGTCTAGCGAACCTAGTAGGCCGGCTTCCTAGACACCACAGGTCACGATAAGGAAAGAACAGTGTGGTTATAATCAACGTATCACTATTTGAGAGAGTGCCCATGAGAAATGAGTGGTCGTAACGCTATGACACTTTGTGGAAATATTTGTAACAACATGGGGAAGAGAAATAACGAATAAACCATCGAAAGAGAGACATTTTAAATTTTACTTGAAAGGATAAAATTTTTAATTGTTTGCCATGTTTACGTTCCAGTTTACAAACTTGCCCAGTGTGACGACCACCTGCGTCAACTATAGCCTCGAACTGCGCTAGAGGTTGCTCTATTGCTGCCCGGAACAACGGTGGACCAGGGAGTATTCGGCTGTAGTGACACAGGTCGTGCACTGCTTGAAGATCGCACATTGGGTCCAGCATTCTCACCCATAGCAACAGTAACTTCTTCAATAACTTGTAGCGCAATTGGTTATAAACAGAGCCTCTCCGTGTTCCTTTAACGCGTCGATACTCGCTAAGAGCATCAGCAGTATTACCGTTATTTTAATGAAACAGCTTTACGAGTAAAGCCCTGCTCACCTTGTCGAGAACCATGTTGACTATCTGCAGCTGTAATGCACACTGATGCTTGCGTTTCAACCCTACGTCGCCGTACCTGCACCGATGCCTGGCGGCAAGATACCAACAGCAAGAAATGGCTCTGAGCACTATGGGACTTAACTTCTGAGGTCATCAATCCCCTAGAACTTAGAACTACGTAAACGTAACTAACCTAAGGACATCACACACATCCATGCCCGAGGCAAGATTCGAACCAGCGACCGTAGTGGCAGCGCGATTCCAGACTGTAGCGCCTAGAACAGCTCGGCCACATCGGCCGGCACACCAACATCATTCCTGTAAAGTTGGGTAGCTGTACGGAGAAAAAGTTTTCCGCCAAAGACGGCTTAAGTAACGTAAGTTTAGTTGTATCCACGTTGTAAATCAGGTAATTAAAGAAATAATAACAAAATTCAGTTATTTATTACAAACTACGGAAGACAGAACACAGAGGAAGGTTTAAAGTTTTGACAGAGCTGCGCTGTTGGTTGTTTGCAGCTAAATAGCCACTACAAAACAAGAGAAATCATTTTGTTTGTTGGAATTTGCGCGACGTTAGTCTATTGTTCAAGTGCAACGAGCATTCCGCCGTCGACTCAGCAAGAAGCCGCCTCTGCACTAGAATATTTATGACTGGCATGCAAAACTCTAGAAAATTGGTTGTGTAATGCAAAGGAAAGAGCGCTAGTCGGCCACGCACTTCTGATGAAAATGTCGAGCGTAACCGAGATGCGTTCACACGGAGCCCTCGGAAATCCACAGGACGGGCAGCCCAGGAACTTCAACTTCTTCAGACAACGGTGTCACTTATTCTGAAGTGACGACTGCATATGAGGTCATGGAAGTAGCAGTAACTGCAGCAGCTGCGTCCCGGTGACTATAACATTAAGTACGAATTTTGCATTTCGTTTCTACAGGATATGGCAGAGGATACTTCTTTCGAACACGTGTTTTCGGACGAATCAACGCTTATCTATCGGATAAAGTATGCCTCCATAATGGTCACAGAAACCTGGTCTCGTTGAACATGAAAGAGACTCACAGAAACTGAATGTGTTTTGTGCCGTTTCTGTTCACAAAGTTTATAGACATTTCTTTTTTTTTGTGAAAGAAACTATGACAGGAACGTCGAGCCTCTACATGCTGCAAAACTGGTTATTTCCTCAACTCCACGAAGATTCTAAGATTTCATTCTTATGCATGACGTCCCCTGCCTCTATTATAGTGCGGCGTTATCTTGTGTGTGTGTGTGTGTGTGTGTGTGTGTGTGTTCCTAAGAGACCAAACTGCTGAGGTCATCGGTCCCTAAACTTACACACAACTTAATCTAACTTAAACTATCATACGCTAAGGACAACACACACACCAATGCCCGAGGGAGGACTCGAGCCTCCGAAGGGAGGGGCCGCGCAATCCGTGACATAGTGCTTCTAACCGCGCAGGCCACAACGCGCGGAGCCGTTATCTTATCCGACAACGATGGACTGAAAAAAGTGGTCAACAGTTGCCGTTCATTGCTTTTAGTCCCGCAGGTCACCAGATATCACAACTTGTATTTTTTTTCTGTGGGGTACATGAAAGGCAGATCCTTCTTTCCTACTACGGCAGATGCTCCTCAAGCGGTGAGAAGTCGAATTATTGAGGCTGTCGGTTTAGTAAAAAGGGACTTGTTGATTTGTTTATGGAATGAAATGGACTACCGTTTCGATGTTTCTTGGACAAGGAATGGTGCTCTTGTTCAGCGTATGGTGTAGTGACTATCCGAACACACAACTTTGAACTTCCCGCTATCCATTGATAGGCACAGTGTGTCCCTTTTATTATTTGTCAGTAAATTAAATCTGTTCTTTGTTTCTTTCTGAATCATCCACTACAAGCGAAGTAGAGCTAACGGAAATCGTTGTAGAGGCAGTATGGGAGCAAATTTGGAAACCCACTGACGAACGCGAGTTTGACAAGCGACAGAGTATTATGGTCTGGCGCCTAGGAATGAAGATTTTGGAAGCGACGAAGCTGTTCGGCTGTTCGCGTGCTACTGTCAATGTCATGTACAGAAAGTGGTCTACGGAAAGTAACAGAACCATGGTGAACTCAACAGTACACGATAAACTGTTCAGCCGCGGCTTAAGGGAAACTTGCCCTCTCTGTAAAGCAGGACAGGCAGCTATCTGTGGCAGACTGACGGAAGGCCACCGTGCTTGTGCACATACAAAAGTTACGAAACACAGGGTTCAGTGCACATTCGTGAACACAGAACTCCTCAGCAGAAGATCCCTTCGTGGTCCCACGTAGAACAAAGGACATCGACACTTAACGATTGTAGTGGAAACGGTATCATCGAGATTGGACCTTTGAGATGAGCAATACTCGACAGTTCGCAACAACCTCCCGGCATGTGGAGAAATGTCAACTAGGCCCTCGGGGGAGCTCACAACAGATCGGTGGACGCTATGAGATAGGACGACTAACTGACGGCTATCGACGATTTTAATATAAGGATTCCTAGTCCACTGTGATCTTACTGTATTTCTTTTTATGGACGCCGCAATTGTGTTGGTATACTTTGTAGCGTTTTAACCTCGTGAGCGAAGTTTGAAAACCTCCTGACTAGAGGACTATCTCTCTAAAAGCGTTGCTGAGTGATAGGACAAAAGACAGTTGAATGCTCACATCCTTAAATGGCGTAGTATCAAACCAATGGAACACATCTTCGAAGCTGTCGGGTGACAGTCTGGTCCCCACAAACCACCGGTCCGTATTCTAAGCTACCTGCATGTCCTTCGCGTAGACATGTGGTGCCAAATTGTTCCGGAAACCACGCTATCCAGAACTACCGCTGTATAGCGCTCGAACACAGAGAAGGCCGAAATACTGAATTCAGTCTTCCGAAGTTGTTTCACACCGGAAGATCGTAACACTGTCCGTCCTTCCAATCGTCGTATGAACGTCTAAATGGAAAATACCGAGGTAACCGATAGCGGAATTGAAACGCAGCTACAATGCATTAGTAGTGGAAAGGCGTCAGGACCAGGTGAGATGCCTATAAAACTATATAAAAATTATGCGAAAGAACTTGTTCCCCTTCTAGCAGTAGTTTATCGTAGATTGCTTGAGCAACGAAAGGTACCTAACGACTGGAAAAGAGAGTATTACATGGAAATTCCGTAAAAGACAAAACGAAAACATGAGATTTATTTACAATAAACATAATGGGCCAAGATTTTGGTTGGCTCATCTGTATTAGAGTGCCATAACTGAAGGTGCTGATACTTAAAAGTGATATCTACTTTCCAAAAGACAAAATTGTCTGTCAAAGATTACGATTTACAAAGTAAACGTATAACATATATTTTTATTTCAAAGATCCTGAAAATCAAGCGTACGAGCAATATGAGGTCACAAAAAGTAGCCTACAAATATACTTTCTGCTAATCAGTATTTCATTCAAATGGTCTCAAGAGCACTAACAAGTTTACTACAGCTACATCTCACCATAACACAATGTCTTCCTTAACTGACTGTCATTGTTAACGTACTTAAAGAACTGTTTCTTCTGCATCCTATTTATTCTTAGCACTCCGTCATTTCCACTTAACCCCACTCTCAAGTGTTTCCGTATAATGTTTAAGTGGACTGAACGATGCCTCGTAGAGACAAGAAACAGCAGCGATAGATTCCATTAGACTGTGCACCTAACATATTCTTCAAAAACCACTGAAAGATATAAAGAAATAGTGGAAGCAGAAAAATGTAGAAATATTTTAATTTTATGTCCCTGTAGTAAAAGTCATCTGCAGACCGAAGTATTACGGTTGTTCAGCTTTCCATCGCCACGCAGAGAAGAGTCTGGAGCAGCGGATGCTTTCTCATCGCGATGACCCGCTGCACGCTAGTCGCCTGCTTTCTACATTACCATAGACAAACAAAGTAGGGACGCAGATAGCAAATCGACAAAGTTTATGCCTCTGGGTATTCTCGACAGTCAGGAACAGCATAATTTCCATACGCTGCCGCGTACAACAGTCGAATAATTCATGCACCGGCGGACGTTGGTAGTTGGAATTGGTCCAACCCGAGGTATCACAACAGCTGGCAGCGAATGACGAACTGCTGGCCTCTGGGTACTCGTGGTCCTAAAATGAATCGAGCCTCAGTTCAGATAGAGTACTAAGGCTGTGAAACGTTAATGAGTAACTCAAAAATAAAGCAGAACGCATTTCCACTTCTGAAGTAAGTGAGAGTGTTTTACGTTGGTAAACTTTTCATATTTCCGATTCTAGCCAGCTCTTATTCCACTTTCAACCCTCGCAATACCAAGGCAGGGGGCGGGGGGAGGGGAAGGGGGAGGGGGAAGAGGGGTTGTACCGATATGCGGTACAAAATATTAAATCGTGTGACGACTAGTCGGACCCAAAGCGAAATAAAATGAAAATAGTAAAACTTCAAATTATTGAAAATATCACGCAGGGACCTTGAAAACGCGCGTGTAATTAACTGTCAGAACGGTAATTTGTAATGAAACGAAATAATAACGAAGCAAAAGACTGTATAAGATAACTGTATAGAATGTATGTAGCAATGTAATTGTTCTTTTACTTGCTGGTGCAAGAATTACAGTATTACACACTCTCTGTTCTAGCCTTGAAGAAAACGCACGCTACGGCGGACATTTCGCATTGTAAGTTCTGAATTTTAAAGAATATATTGTAATTTATGCTAACTGCGCATTTTTCCTTCATGTGTATAGTGACCTCCATGCAGAAGTAAAAATAAGGTTTATTTTTCAAGGTCTTCAGTTCGCTGGATACACAAGAACGGCCGAACAATCAACCATTCTTCACAGACATCTTGCGTAGGATAAATTTCTTTAATTTCCGTCATCAACAGACGGTTCAAAAGACTCTCAATCGTAATTGGTAAAGAAAAGAAAGTGCATAAATTAATTTATTTCATATTAAAGTAAAGAGCTAAAAACTTTCAGCTCAGTATAGACATCGGGCACTTCTCTGCAAAACAAAGATTATTTCGTTTAAAAAGGAAATACTTTCTTTAATTCAAAGATTTCTTTTAATTAATTTCACTACGGTTAAGATATCCTGCAGCAATATTTTATTGTGATAACACGAAATATAATCCCTGAGATTAAGTATACGTTTTCGTCTCTAGGTACGCTTCACGTATACATAAATTTTGCAACAGATTCTAAAATCGCCTCACGCAATCCTATATTAACAAGACGGTGAGTCCCGTGCTGTTAAATAATAAGAGCTCAGAGAACTATTTTACGAAAGTATTGATTCCTGTACCTCATATTATCATCATCCTTTCTTGTGTCCGCTCCGCCAAATAAGTACTCTATTCACCTCTTTCCGGGCGTAAATATCAGTAAAGTTAGGCGTTAACATTTTCTTACACTCTTTTCGTCACATTCGTTGAGGACAGCGTAAATATTTTTTAGACGGTGTCCGGACCTGGGCGGTGGCTGTGCAAGTGGCGCCCAACCTGTGGAGTCTGAACTAAACAAATATTGCTGTTCTGTATCCAACTTACAGCTCAGAATTATTGCTGTAGTGAGTAAAATATTTATTGAAAAATTAGTAATACCAGATAATGTTTATGCATGTAACATATCAATTTTTTACAGTGTGTAATGCTGTAAATGTTCTGTTCCATGTACTTATAACAACTACAACCCATTACTGAGCACGGAAAATAAATAATCGGAGCTTCTGAACTGAGATAGACTGCAGCTGCACTAATATTATTGTACTAAATAGACCTCGCAACCTTGATGTGGGGCAATGAGTAACTGATTGGATTGGATTCTTTGGGGGAAGGGACCAAACAGCGAGGTCATCGGTCTCATGGGATTAAGGAAGGACGGGGAAGGAAGTCGGCCGTGCCCTTTCAAAGGAACCATCCCGGCATTTACCTGGAGCGATTTAGGGAAATCACGGAAAACCTAAATCAGGATGGCCGGACGCGGGATTGAACCGTCGTCCTCCCGAATGCGAGTCCAGTGTGCTAATGAGTAACTGAGATTGCTTACCAAGGTAAGGATGGGATTGCATGAGCTTACTAATTAAATAAAGTGTGATATTCAGTACTTTGATTAGTGCAACCGGCTACATAAGCTTAAAAAAGTGTTTGTTTGAGTACAGTGCTAAAGTTC
The DNA here is from genome assembly GCF_021461395.2 of Schistocerca americana. Taxonomy (NCBI): domain Eukaryota; kingdom Metazoa; phylum Arthropoda; class Insecta; order Orthoptera; family Acrididae; genus Schistocerca; species Schistocerca americana. The sequence continues at coordinate 222,133,258 of NC_060120.1, read as the reverse complement.
AAGTGAAGTCACATTCTTTCAATTGACATAGATATTTTGAGTGATAAGCTACACAACCAGCTGTGTGCAACAGGTTGTTTAAAAGTTCCACTCAACAGTAATTTTAATTCTTCTTGCTAAGGTGCTACGACTACGTTTTTCAGCGTGAGTTGGTTAGGATATAGTGTACTCTTGTGTGTATAGTGTATTTGTTTGTCTTATACTAAGTGGTGTATTTTTGGGTTTTTTGTGTCTTTTTGGGGTAACAACGTTAATACAAGTATGATTAAGACCCGCAAAGAGAGAAAACTAGGCATGGACGACACAGCAGAGATCGATGACGAATCTGTTTCTGAAATCCACAATTTGGAAACTGAACAGAGCAATCTAGAGGAAATATTGGCTGCTGCTAGCAGACATGTGTCAGCTCAGCCTACGACTCGAACAAAACATCAGCTGTAGACACAACTGATGTGCTACCACAGCCAGCACCGACGAATGATTTTCTAGCCGTGTTGCTGGCAAATCTCGAGTTTAGAGAACGGGAAAGAGAGAAACTCGAAAAAGAGGAAGGTTTAGGACGAGAGACACGCGAAAAAGAGGAGCGTCTCGAAAGAGAAAAGGCTCTAATAGCGCAGGTGAAGAGTGTATTAGTAGAGCGTATGGAAAATGAAAACTCGATAATCAGTCAAGTTAAAACGATAGTAATCGCAGATCGCTTAGAAAGAGAGGGAAGAGAAAAGACAGAACACTTAGAGAGGGAGGAAAGAGAAAAAGATGAGCGCTTGGAAAGGGAGAGGAAAGACGTGGAACGTGATGAATGTTTAGTCATTCGACTAAATCAGATTTTAGATGAACGAGCTTAAGTCATCGTCTCATATCTTAATGGAGAAACAGGTGGACTGCGGGAACAAGTTTCCGGATTGATAGTACAAAGCAAAGGTAGTCCAACAAAAGCCTAGAAACTTGACGAGAAGGTAACCGAACTCGACGACCGTAGCAAGCAGTGGAGGGTCAGAGGAAATCGCTAGCTAAAAATCTAGATCAAATAGTTGACAGTGTAGGAACAAAAATAAAACAAGAAGTAACGAATGCGTTGCAGAGATTAAATAGAGATGTTGAGTGTGAGAGCCAAGGCTCGGGACACGCACTTAAACCCTGAACTAAGTGAGATGCTGCAGCGCAGTTCCGATTTAGAAAGGGAAAGTGATCGTAGGGAACATGATAGCCCACCACACGTTAGTACCCGGTACGGAAACCTACCTGTGACTATGTCAAACGGTGAGCAATTTTCGAAAATACTTCGGAAAATATTTAAACAAGACACGATAGTGGAATGAACCCATGCTTCTGAGAGATGTACTGCGTATGTTAAAGTGTAAAATGCCAATCTCAATTAGGGAAAAGCTTGTTCCTGTGCCCGATATAGACCTCGAACAATTTACGGCCAACATAGATTCATTGGATCTAATTCAAGAAGACGCAAGGCAAAACGAATTTGGCAATAGTGGGCCAGGTTTGAACAGTAGTAACAATGAGCAAAGTAATCCGAATGGAAACAGTCACAGGAAAGGTGGACAGAATAGAGAAAGCGATTACCACGCCGACCACAGTAGCAACAAACAAAATAGTCACAGTGGTTCGGCTGGCTACCGATACACTGTAAGTAATAACCGTTCCTCGAATAAAAACTTCCATTGCTAACAAAATCATGTGAACTGCAAATGAGTATTGGCACAGATCTGGCCCTGCAAATTGGCAGGTACAGCACTCTTCCACCGACCGTAACGTGCCAGTGAATAACACAAATGTTATACCAAAGCGGCCGTCACCTATGCAGCAACAATGGACACCACAACCGCAATATGTGGAACAACAGCAACAAAATGAAACAGTACGCATTGTGGAAGTGGTTGAAGAGCCGCAACCCTGATGTTCGGGGGCGGTAAACTCCAACTGACCTATGTAGGCCTTGCACAAGCAGGGAAGGCGTGAAAGCAGTCACGCTGAGATATAATGAAGGTGAAATACTAAGTGAGGAATTAATTGCTCACCCGAGACAGACACAGCAACAAAAATTTGAGCTAGTGCAAGCGGCTTTTAAGGCTCAGATAAACGGAATACTCATATCTGTCATTATTGATACAGGAGCAGGTGCTTCAGTTATGGATCATGAATTTTATAAATATGTAGACCAGGCTAAGAGACTGCCTATTTTACCAGTGTGAAACTGTAAAACTGGCCGGGTGCAGATCATTAAAAGTCAGGTACAGGCCGCCCTATACATAGAAAAACAAGCGATGAAATCCTCATTCATGGTCGTTAGGAAATTAGCAGTATTCTGTATCCTCGGTTTGGATACGTTGCATCAGAGGAACGCAAAGATAGCCTCTCTCATGCGATATGCACCTTGAAAAACCACAATAAGGTTATTGAACTGACACATATAATAATTACTGTGGGCAGGTTTAGGTGGATATCAATGACCAAAACGTACTGCATGTAGAAAATTACTTCCACAGGGGGACTTACAATAAGTTTAGTCCATGATACCGAATTTGAAAAGAAATAAGACAAGGAACTGAAATAAAGGTGTCGGAATAGAGTTACCTGGACCGTAACCAAATGAATGAACTGACTCACCTGCTAAATAAGTATAGTCAAGTATTCTCTGAGAAACCTGGTATAGTAAGTGGATACACTTATGACATGCAAATTAAACTACATGATACATTTTGCCACACCACACATTTCGTGCCATGGTCTGAAAAGCAAGTTGTGTCTAAAGAGACTCAACAAATGCCTAAATGGCAGATAGTAGAACATTCATTGTCGCCATATAGCAGCCCTCTGCTTGCAGTCTCGAAAGCAGGTGGAAGTATGCGATTAGTTCTGGATGCCCGAGACATTAAAAGAATCATTATGCCTATAAGAACTCAACCTGGGAACCTCAAAGGACAGATTCAGAAGTTCCAAGGAGTTACGTTCCGTACTAGTCTTGATCTGAAGCCATCCTATTGGAAGTGTTACTAACACAGGCCTCGTGAAGATATACAGCCTTTATAGTTACTGGCTGTAGTTATCATTTCCTAGTGCAGCCTTTTAGGCTTAACATAAGTGCGGGAGTATTTTTTGAGGCACTTGGCATCGTTTTCAGACGGGACTTAATGGAAAAGGTAACATTGTATGTAGATGATTTATTAATCACCACGAAAACGTGGGAAGACCATCTAGAATTATTAGACCGGCTGTTAGCTACATTCGCAGAAGTGGGAGTTACTGTCATCTTAAAGAAACCAAAACTTGACTGGTCTGATATAAAGTTTTTAGGACATATAGTGTCACCAATAGGAATAATGCCCGACCCAGTGCAGTTGGAAGCTATCCAACATTTGCCGTATCCGACTATGAAGAAACCATTGAAGTCTGTTTTGGAGATGGAATCATTCTTTAGGCGTTACGTGCCCACCAGCTGTTCAATAATGAGGCACTGCTACGATTGTTATGTAAAAATAGAGGGTTGGGGTTGTTGTGGGGAAGGAGACCAGACAGCGAGGTCATCGGTCTCATCGGATGAGGGAAGGATTGGGAAGGAAGTCGGCCGTGCCCTTTCAAAGGAACCAGCCCGGCATTTGCCTGGAGCGATTTAGGGAAATCACGGAAAACCTACATCAGGATGGCCGGACGCGGGATTGAACCGTCGTCCTCCCGAATGTAAAAGTAGACCGTGGGTGTTCATGGAGGAATGTAAGAAGGCCTTTGACAACATAAGAAATGCACTGTTGGAATCAGAAATCTTTCACCACCCAGGTATGCCACAGGATTTCTGTCTGGCAAGGGATGCTTCCTTTTGTGGGCTCGGAGCCTGCTTATTCCAACTTGGAGAAAATGAGGGTCAACCCGCGGTGAGAACAATTGGTTGTTGCGAACCGCGTACTAACTGCACGTGAGCGTGCATACTCGGCTAATGAGTAAGAAGTTCTGCCGTAGTGTGGGCACTAAAGTAGAATCACTATTACGTTTGTGGAAAGAGGGTGATTGTCTTCTGCGAACACCAGACTCTAAATTATCTACTTACGTGCCAATTACTACACACACGTTTAACTAGGTTGGTGCTTGCATTACAAGACTACCTTTTCCAAATTAGACATGTCAAAGGTAGTGACAACGTAATTGAGGATGCATTATCCCAGTTAGCAAAAGGTTTGCCGGAATTCACAGAATTGGTGGAACTATCAATAGAGTATAAGATCTTGCTGATAAAAGACGCAAGTGGTAAACAGGCGTTCTTACACATGTGCAATAATATGCAAATCTCACAGCAGGCAGACCCGACAGGGAGCTTACACAAAAATTATAAAGTACATGATGGACTATTGTTTCATAGAAACCAAGAGAGATCTGAAAAATGGTGCTTATGTATTCCTGCAGATGCAGCCGACAATATAATTTTATAGACGCATCACTGTTGTGGTCATTTTGGGATTTATTAAACGATTGGAGGAAATTGCAACATATTGCTGCTTCCCAAACTTAAACCGACATGTCAGAAAACTGGTATGCTCGTGTGTAATTTGTCAGAAGCCAAAGCCTATACGTACGAGCATTCATAACGAGTTGCACTCAATCATCCCAACAAAACCACTTCAATTAACATCTGTCGATGTCACCTGACCCTTACCGATGGGTAGAGGTGGAGAAAGGTACATCATACCAGTCTATGACATATTTTCAACGCATGTAAAGATGTATCCGACAAGAAAATCCACATCGCCCATCATAGTAAGGAAAATAGTCACTGACTACATTCCACTTGTGGGAAAACTGTGACTTTGGTCTCGGATAACGCGACCTATTTTAAAAGTCAGAAATGGTAACGGTTTCTGCGAGAGGCAGACATCAAACACATATTAGTGTCCCATTTTAGTCCGAGTAGCAATCACGTGGAACGATGTTCTCGTGAGCTCAATCGCTTCACAAGAACACATGCCTCACATCAGCATACAAAATGGGTAGATCTAGTACCACCTTTTGTAAATATTTATAATAACCTACCACATGAATGGACTTGGTATACACAGGCATAAATCATGACAGCAACAATTACGCTAGATGAAGGGGTAAAACCACTCCCTAGAACACCCCTACATGTGTCGCAGATGGGAAGATTACAAGAAGTCTGGGTGATGCTGAAAAAACAAGCTGACCTAAGACAACGAAAACACAACAAAGGGTTAAACAATGTACACAAGTACCACAAAGGAGATTTAGTATAACTGAGAACACATTCAAAAGCGTCAAGTATGAAAAAGGTTAACAAAAAGTGGCAACTGTTATATACATGTCCACATCGGATTATTAACATACCGCATGAGCGATGTTATGTTTTGGCAAATCCTGAGACACAAAAGGTGCGTGGTCTCTACCCGCACAAAGACTTAAACCCTTTTTATGAAAGGAATAAAAAAGACAATTCATCGTAAAATGAAGGCCACGAAGCAAAAGTAGTTAGAGTAATGTAAGAGTATTTAATTAGTTTTATGCTCATTCTTATTTTTTTCTTGTGTGTGTATTGTAAATATGTGCCTAAATGTTTACGTATATGTAACATTTATGTGTCTGTGTATGAAAGCAGGATATCTGCATGAATACATGAGAGAGCATATGAACAACAGCAACAAAAAGTGAATTACTAATGAGGACAGTGCACGTAGTTAGTGTAAATTTCATAAAATCACAATTTAAGGAAGTGTAGGCAATTTGTATGCTCCCTAGGTGACTAATGTGCACCTGCAAATCATAAACCAATATCAAAGAATTTTAGAATAACCTTAGTGACAGAACAGTTAAACAGAAGTACTGATGTTAAACTTCTATCACGGTGGAAGGTATAAACCCTTCACTCGTTAGATACTTGGGAGTAACGTGCTCGGATCCTGTTGTAGAAAGCAAAATATTCTCTACACAATGGATTAGTGTTGAGAGAAACTATGATTGTAAAATATACTGAAGTGAAAAGTCCAGGTGACCAACTGGTAAACTTTCTGCATGAGGGGACACTGGCTACATGAATTCTACCGATATATAGAGACTTTTATTGTAAAGTATGTACCATGAGTGCTACATAATGTAAACGTGAAAGTGCTTATAATGAACTCTTCACACGTGCCTTGTACATGTGTGCGAAAAGTGTATTTTAAGTGTCGAACAATGTGGACTCTAAAGTAGCGACAGTAAAAGGTCAAAGCCATTTAACAAACAAGAGACAAATCCACGAAATGTGTAGGTGGAAAAGGCGGTGAGCACAACCACAGCAAGGAGTAACTGTGGTACACAGAAAAGACTGTGAATCTGTAAATACTATGCAAATTTATGGCCAAAATCAATGGTGTGTGGAAATCTCTAATCATTAATGTGAAGTATCACGTACGAAATATTTATATGCAGTGTACAAAACTGTTGAAATATCGTATGCTAAAGAGTGTTAGATGTACTGTCAAACTGCGGAATCCGCATACAGCAGTGAGTAACGTGAAAACACGGAACATCTGAACACTTAAAATGACAGGTGGACCAACATACAACATAAAATCCTAACGGAACACGGCGAGTGCATGAGTGCTTCAGGAAGTGGAAATACAGTGCGTGTGTGACGGGAGTTGTTGACAAGCTATGAGCTGTGCATTTTATTAAACGGTGAGACGGTAGAAGCCTAAACCTAAATGTTGCAAAGTGCTAGACTAGTGACATTCAAAACAGAGTACATACACAAACAAAAAGAATGTGACACGTGTGGCTAAAGAGTGATTGTAAACTAACCAAAAGATCTTTTCAGCTTATATGTGTGTATATCTTCATGATAAGAAAGCTGATAAGCGCTGGACTTGTTTCGTGCTTGCTGCGGGGTGGCGCGACAAAGGAGCCAGGCTGCCGTCCAACAGGTGATCGGCGCGCGATGAGCAGGACCCGCTCCTACGACAACGATGCACAGCTGCCCAGCGTTCAACGACGGGCAGCGGGAGGCGACTTCCCGATCGTCTGCCCATCATTCTAGCGGCATCGAACAAAAAAGTCAACCAACGAAGAGCATCGTATTAATTTCTTATAAAAATTACGTAAAAATCTGTAACCAGAAATTATTGATGTATTCTGTAGCATTGACTGATAGAGACATGAATGAAAAAATTAACCATCATTTGCATATTTTCATATTGTTTGCCCGATAAAATGTTTTAAATATGTAATTTGTAAATAAGGTGTAAAACTATTTACTGTAAAAATGAATATCTGCAGATCAAAGTAATAAAATTATAACATCATTCACAATCAATACTGAACAGTACCGGGAGTGTGAACAGTTTGAAGACTCCGGGCGGGGCTCTTTTAACCCGGTTTTTTCCCATCGCCCGGAACCTAAATAGGGCTTTCCGGGCTTATTCAATCATACCAAGATGTTCTCACTCGTCGCGTATTGTATGGGCGAAAGATGGAGCATTGCATATAATAGAAATAGTTGAAACCTTGTAAAAAAAGAATATGTTGTTTGTAACAAAATGAATGTAAATTACCACCCATTGTAAATTGGTATATACCACACACATATGTGTAAAAAACTAAAGAGACGTGAAGTGTCATATGTCTATAAAAACATACGTGTGTGAAGTAACATGTGTTGTTTTAAAGGTGGTATGACTGTTCGCAAACCACAGGTGTTTTTGCCCCATTCATACCAGGAGCCCTTGTATCGATACGCAGTACAAAATGTAAAATCGTGCGATGACTAGTCAGATGCAATACGAAGTAAAATGAAAATTGCAAAACTTCAAATTATCGAAAATATCACACGGGGACTCTGAAAATGTACGTGTAACTAACTGCCAGAACGGTAATTTGTAATGGAACGAAATAATAACAAAGCAAAAGACTGTATAGATAACTGTATAGAATCTATATAGCAAGGTAATTGTTTTTTTTTTATTCGCTGGTGCAAGGAACCAAAAGAGACCAGAACTATTACACACACTCTCTGTTCTAGCCTTGAAGAAAAAGCACGCTACGGGGGCCATTTCGCATTTTGAGCTGTGAATTTTAAAGAATACATTGTAATATATGCTAACTATGCATTTTTCTTTCATGTGTATAGTGACTGTCATGCAGAAGTTAGTAAAAATAAGGTTTATTTTTCAAGTTTTTCAGTCTTTCTTTCTTTCTTTCTTTTGCTTGTGCCTTAATCCAACGCTTACGTAGAGTCGGCATGGTTAGGAACGGATTTGGCAAGGTTAATGTTACAGGGTAGCTGGATGCCCTTCCTGACACTACCCCTTACCCCCTGGGACGGAATTAGTGTACTCCAGCTGTCTGCGACTAGTGTAATCCATGGAATAGTGTGAACGTGTTCACATGTCCGCGAGTCATGTAACTGAGGCGGGACGTGAGGACCAGCTCGGTATTCACCTAGCGGGATGTGGAAAACCACCTAAAAACGACATCCAGGCTGGCTGGCACACTGGCCCACGTCGTTCATCTGCCGGGAGGATTCTATCCGGGCCCAGCGCGCCTACCCGGTCCAGGAGGCAGCGCATTAGCGCTCTCGGCTAACCTGGCGGGTATTTTTCTAGGTTTTAAATACGCATCGTAAACAACAAGAACGCCCGAACAATCGACCTTTCTTGGGAGACATCTCGCGTAGGAATAATTTCATTGCATTCTGTCAACAACGGACGCTTTAAAAGACTCGCAGTCATAATTAGTAAAGAACAGGAAGTGCAATAATTAATTTATTTCATATTAAAGTAAACAACTAAAAAATTTCCGTTCAGTATGGAAATTGAGCGCTTCTCGGCAAAACAAAGATTATTTCGTTTAAAATAGAAATACTTTCTTTAATTCAAAGGTTTCCTTAAGTAAATTTCGCTGTTGTAAAGATGTGCTGCTGCAATATTTTAATGTGATAACACGAAATATAATACCTAAGATTACGTCTACGTTTTTGCCTCCATGGACTCTTCACGTAGACATCAGTTTAGCAACAGATTCTAAAGGCCCCTCACGCAATCCTATACTAACAAGGCGGTGAGTCGCGTGCTGTTAAATAATCAGAGCTCAGAGAATTATTTTACGAAAGTATAGATTCCGGCCCCCCATATTATCATCATTCTTTCTTGTGTCCGCTCCGCCAAATAAGTGTTTTATTTACTCTCTTGCCGGGCATAAACATCAGTAAAGTTATGCGTTAAGATTTTCTTGCACTCTCTCTTCATATTCGTTGAGGACACGGTAAGTATACTTGAGACCATGTCCGCACGTGGGCGGTAGCGGCACAGGGTCTTTAAAAATATTCAATCTAGTCAGATTCTACATAATTTGAAATTCTGAAAAAGTATTATTTTAGGTGAGTTCTTCTGCCACATTCCAGAAACGTGTTAAATTTCTGAGTTAAAATTAACCCAAAAATTTAAGTCTTAGTAGTAGATATCACTTTTTATGAAGAACATCATATTCAATACTTCCATCTTCAGGACCTCACTTACAAATCAGTATCTTTTTCAAAAGTGTTTTGTCAGTAAAAGTCAACAAAATGATATTAAATTTGCATTTAGAAAATTTTTTGTAGTGGTCATATCCCAGTTGGTAGTACACATTATTGAAAGTGTATGAGATTCCTAAGAAAGTGCTCAACGATATCTTCTGTTTCTGGACCAAGCTTACATATCAATGTGTGTTGTTAATATAAGTCAAGACGACGATTTGCCTGTTAAATCAGCCACATCGACCTCAGAGAATCTCGGGCCTCGCAGGTCAGAGATAGAAAAGATTAATATGATTGTAGTAAACTGCAGGAGCATCCAAGGTAAAGTCCCAGAATTGATATCGCTTACTGAAGGCTATAATGCAAAAATAGTATTGGGAACAGAATGCTGGTTGAAACCAAACGTCAATGACCACGAAATGCTAAGTTCAGACTGGAATGTTTATCGTAAGGATATGTTAGTCACCAATGGTGGCTGCGTCTTTATTGTGGTAAAAACTTCGATAAAATCTCGCGAGTTTATCACGAGCCCCAATGTGAATTAATCTGGGTGAAACTGAGTATGAAAGAACAGTCAAAAATGGTGATCGGATGCTTTTATAGACCACCTGGATCAACATCTGTAGTTGTAGAGAGATTCAGATACAACTTGCACAATTTCAATAGCAATTTTCCTTATAATGCCATTGTAAAAGGGGGTGACTTCCACTTGCCAGGTATAGATTGGGAGTGTTACGCCATCAAAACTGGTGCCACAGACAGGGAATCGTGTGGTATTGCTCTGGATGTCTTGTGCGAAAATTATCTTGAGCAGATAGTTAGAGAACAACTGGTGAGGGTAACCTCTTAGACCTCCTGGCAATAAACATAACTGTTCTTATCGAAATAGATAACGTAGGGGAAGGTATCAATGATCATAAGGTTGTGACAGCATCTATGACGACGGGTCCTATAAGGAATGTTAAGAAAGGTAGGAAGATATATTTTCTCAGCAAAAGGAACAGGATACAAATTTCAGAATACCTCAGCAGTCAGCATCAAATATTCAGTGATGAGATCGAGGATGTGGAGAACAAATGGAAAATATTCAAAGGCATCGTTTAATATGCCCTAGACAAGTATGTTCCGAGTAAGGTTTTAAAGGGATAGGAAAGATCCACCATGGTTTAATAGCCACGTTAGAGAAGCGCTACGTAATCAAAGAGCACATCATCTCAGATTCAAGAGAAGTAAAATCCTAGTTGACAAACAAAAGCTGAACGAAGAGAAAATGAGCATAAGGAGAGAAATGAGAGAATCGTTCAATGATTTTGAAAGTAAGACGTTGTCAACCAACCTGAGCAAAAACCCTCAGAGATTTTGGCCGTAGTCAAAATCAGTAAGTGGGTCAAAACCACCTATTCATTCTCTCAGTGATCACACCGGCACCGAAACAGAAGATAACAGGAAGAAGGCCGAAATGCTGAATTCAGTCTTCCGAAGTTGTTTCACCGCGGACGATCGTAACACTGTTCCTCCTTTCAATCGTCGTACGAACGTCGAAATGACAGATATTGAGATAACCGATCGCCGGCCGGAGTGGCCGAGCGGTTCTAGGCGCTACGGTCCGGAACCGCGTGATCGCTACGGTCGCAGGTTCGAATCCTGCCTAGGGCATGGATGTGTGTGATGTCCTTAAGTTAGTTAGGTTTAAGTAGTTCTAAGTTCTAGGGGACTTATGACCTCAGAAGTAGAGTCCCATAGTGCTCAGAGCCATATGAGATAACCGATCGCGGAATTGAAAATCAGCTACAGTCGCTTAGTAGTGGAAAGGCTTCAGGTCCAGATGAGATACGTATAAGGTTTTATAAAGATTATGCGAAAGAACTTGCTCCCCTTCTAGCAGTAATTTATCGTAAATCGCTTGAGCAACGAAATTTACCTAACGACTGGAAAAAAGCGCAGGTTATTCCAGTTTTTAAGAAAGGCCGTAAGAGAGATGCACACAATTACAGGCCTTCATCGTTGACGTCAGTCCGTTGTAGAAATATGGAATGTGTTTTAAGCTCAGAAATGATGACGTTTTAGAAAATTAACATCTAGTCTATGAAAATCAACATGGATTCCGCAAACAGAGGTCCTACGGAACTCAGCTCGCTCTGTTCCTCCATGAGATCCACAGCGCAGTGGACAACGGCGCTCAAGCTGATGCCGTGTTCCTTGGTTTCAGTAAGGCATTTTACACCGTCCATCATAGACGTTTAATGGAAAAAAAATACTAGCTTACGGTGTATCGGAGCTGACCTGCGATTGTATTCAAGACTTTCTTGCAGATAGAACTCAACACTTAGCTCTTAACGCAGCTAAATCGACAGATGTAAAGGTAATATCCAGAATACCACAGGGAAGTGTGATAGGACTGTTGCTGTTTACAGTATATATCAATGATCTAGTAGAAGCAGTCGGATGCTCTTTAAGGCTATTCGCAGATGATGCAGTTGCCTATATCAAAGTAGAAACGCCAGAAGATAGTAAGAACTTGCAGAACGACCTCCAGAGAATTGATGAATGGCGCACGCTCTGGCTGTTGACCCTGAAAGTAAATAAATGTAACATATTGCGCATACATAAGAAAAGAACTCTGCTACTATACAGCTACACTAACGATAAACAGCTGGAGACAGCGTCTGCCGTAATATATCTAGGAGTAGCTATCCAGAGCGACCTTTAAGTGGAATGACCATATAAAACAGATAGTGGGAAAAGTAGACACCAAACTCACATTCATCGGAAGAATCTTAAGGAAATGTAACTCATCCACGGAAGAAGTGGCTTACAAGGCGCTTGTTCGTCCGATTCTTGAATGTTGTTCATCTGTCTGCGATCCTTATCAGGTAAGACTGATAGAGGAGATACAGAAGATCCAACGAAGAGCGGCGCGTTTCGTCACGGGATCGTTTAGCTCGTGAAAGAGCCGTACGGTAATGCTAAACAAACTCCTTTGGCACGCGTTACAAGAGAGGCGTTATGCATCACGGAGAGAATTACGATTGAAATTTCGGGACGGCACTTTTCAGAAAGACCCGGATAACATATTACTCCCCCCCCCCCCCCCCCCCCCCCCGGTCACCACTACCATACATTTCGGGTATTGACCACGAGGAGAAAATTCGAGAAATTAAACAGCTTTGGAGGGATCAGATAGTGCTACTGAAAGTACTCTCCGCCACACACCATTAGGTGGCTTGCAGTGTATGATGCACATGTAGAATAATTAACGCAATTCACAGTTTCTTAGAATGTTTTATGCTGGGCATAAAGTACCCCTCTTAGTAACACGTATTATGGAAAATGTGTTGAGTTAAATGATGGTATTCACTTTTGATGCGCCGCGGTTTTTTTCTGAAGTTACAAAAATTACTCCGCGAAAATGAGATGAAAAAGCGTACATAGGAGCAGAATTTAAAACTTTTCAATCGAAAAAATCTTGTCAATATTGTGTTTAAAAGTTAATATGGTGCATTATTCACTAAACATCAATAATTAGCAAGTGTAATTAAATGAAGAGGAGGTATTGTCAAAAACGAGGCAAGTTAAATACATTTTGAAATGAAGCTGTTGGAAACTACCACAGATTCCATTTTCCACACTGGTGAAGCTGTCAAAGCACTAAACAAACTGAGTTAATTTTCAAGTATCACATTTTCCAGGGTGAAAGACATTCCGGTTTATTCTATAAGATGGTGCACGACCAACGAAGTACGTCTCAACCTTCCACATGTTATATGTTGATGAGCCAATCCGTCTTTGAAATGAAGTACATCACTGAATCTGCGTATCAGGGATCCGGTATGTTGGTAGCTTTGTGGAGGTATGTGGCGTTAGATGTCTTCGCACAGGTAATGTAATTCGCTTAAATAACGTGTCGCCAATTTTCGTACGCAGTGATGGTGCCCTATAGCGACCTAGATGGGCTCCACAGGATCTCCACCAGGCGAATTTGGACGCCGAGACATCAACGTTAGTTCACTATAATGCTCGTCAAACCTCAGTAGTACGGTTCTGGCTCCGAAACACGGACACTTATACCACTGAAAGATGACATCGCCGTCGGGAAGACATTAAGCATGACGGGATGCAGGTGATTTGCAGCCGTCACCGTGTCTTCGATTATTAACGCAGGTCCCATGCAAGCGCAGCATAATACTCCTCCCACCAGCCTGCGTCCGGGGCGCGCTACACGTTTCGAGTCGCCGTTCACCACGAAGACGGTGTTTGTGGAGACAACCATCGACCGGGTATAGCAAAATTGTGATTCATCCGAGAATCCCACACGCTTCCATTCATCGTCGGTCGAATCCGGATGGTCCCGTGCCCTCTGCAGTCGTAACTGGCATTTTTGTTGGGTCAGCCTACGAATATGTAAGGGTAGTCTGCTGCGGTACTCCATATTCAACAATGTACGATGAACGGTGTGCTCCGAAACACTTGTGCGTGCACCAGCAGTGTGCTCTTACGGCAAAGATGCTACAAAATATCGTCTATCCTACTTTACAGAGCAGACAAGCCTCCGAACCCATGTTCTGTGAAGAGTCGTGAAGAGTATAACCATCTAGCGTCTAGTGATAGTTTCTCTGTCCTTCTACCTCTTTCAGTAGATGCTCACCACAGTAGCACGTGAACATTCTTTGCCGTTTTCGAGTTCACCGTTCACAGTCTCTGCGTAAAAATAATCTGTCCTATGTCAAAGTCGCTTATCTCAGCGGATACCTCCATTTGGAGTCCATATCTTCGCTTGGGTGATCCGCCGTCCGTGTCTGCTCCGCTTGCACACTTCTGGTGCCCGCAACTCCACCGGGCGGCATCCAACGTCGCCGTGGGCAATGGTTAGAATGCTTTAGCTTATCACTGTACAAACAGTTCTACAAATGTAAAGCACGTTACTCACCACAAACTTCTGTACTTGAAAAATTAACAATATGTTCTAAATAGCGTTAATATTTTGTACATCATTTAAGTCAGCAGAACGCGAAATATTCAATGCTGAGCAAAATACAATCTCCTGGCTAACAACAAGAAAACCTGTAGGACATGGTAGAAACTGCTTACGGCACTCTCTAGAGCGTATTTCTTCATGTGATTCTAAAATCAGTCATTATGGTGTAGTACGAACTAAAAAACCACTTGTCTTCCTAGGTACGTTGTCCTCTAGGTACAACACTTTTGCACAGCTGATGAAATCTGGTGACATCGCGTAAACTTTGTTATGTATTCAAAGCTAAAACATGTAACCACACATGTTACAACCAAGCGTCACTTTCGTGACGAGCAATATAGGAACACGATTGTCTGAAATCAGAAACGAGATTTTCTTTTTACTGTTTCGGGGAATTATATTTCAACCATGAGATGGATTAATGTAAATCATTATTTAAATTGAAAACTATCAACAGTGGTTGTGGTGCATTTGCAAACATACTTTACTTTCGGGTTCTTGTTGTCCGCTTATGTAGAAAATTACACGTATTTCTGTTGACAATATGGGACGTATCATTGGGGTTCTTTATTATGGTACATTTCTGTGAATTGTCGATTGTGTAAGTGGTGTGTAATATCTCTGAACTTCTGCATGAGATGGCAAGAAGAACACTGTAAGTAAAAGTTATTTCCAAATTTGCCTGTGCGTACGGAAAGCTACGCCGTTAACTACAAAATTCTGCGCGTTTGTGTTATAGTAAATGCACCAGAATAACGCAGCAGCTCGCACATCGCAAACATCTCACGTGAAGCTTCGTCCAAAGCTACGTTGGACATCTCCGGAGGTGCTCCTGGTTGTGCTGAGTCTTGCCGACTGACGCGTCGGACGTCGAAGAACGACCTAAATACCATGGAAAGTAGGCGTGGTATCGGTTTCACGGGTTAGCAGAGATAAACTTTGTCAAGGATAAAATATAACTATCGATCACAGTACGTCAAAGATAAAAACTTCTCATCTATTCTGTAGCGCCACTGTCCATATATCGCTGAGTTTCATAGCTTCTTCTTTTCTGTTAAAATTATTCCCATGTTTATATATTTCTATGGCTTCTCTATACAGCCGTGGATAATAGTTCGTCATAGTAGATAAAATTTCAGTTTCCGAAAATTTCACTACGTGGTCACCCGACTGAAGAGCATGTTCCACCACGGCTGACTTGTCTGTTTTCCACAAGTTCTTCGACTTCCGACTCGTCAGTCGGCAAGACTGAGCACAACCAGATGCACGTCCGAAGATGTCCAACATAGCTTTGGACAAAACGTCAGGTTCAAATGGTTCAAAGGGCTCTGACCACTATGGGACTTAACATCTGAGGTCATCAGTCCCCTAGAACTTAGAACTACTTAAACCTAACTAACCTAAGGACATCACACACATCCATGCCCGAGGCAGGATTCGAACCTGCGACCGTAGCGGTCGCGCGGTTCCAGACTGAAGCGCCTTTAACCGCGTGGCCACACTGGCCGGCCAAAACGTCAGGTATAGAAGAGTTCCATGGACCACGGCCATATAATTCTCGACACCTGAAACATCCGATCGTGAAAGACTTTATTGTATGATCTCACGTGAAAATGTCGTAATACACGAAGAATTCAGTTGATAACGGAATCTATTACACGAAACATTCCGTGAAAAAAGTAAATAAGGAGTAATTGTAACAGGTGGCAACAAATTTTATTTTGTAACAAACGAAACCGAAAAATATTAACTCGTAGGACAGATTTCGGTGCTCCAGAAGCACGCCCCTGGATATTCCACGGTTGTGACTGTTTCCTGTGATTGTTTGTCATACATAATTGACCTTGTAACGATTTATGATGAATATTTATTGCAACGTGTTTATGCTGACTAAACTTCTCGAATGAATCCTTCGGAAACCATGTTTTAGAGGTATCAACATGAGAGTGATAAAACGTGTCAGGAATTTGCTCTAACGCATACAGATGTATATAAAATTTACAGAAAAATATCTTGAAGAAACGAAATGCTTTGACTTCATTTTTTGTTTCAAGTATTAAACTCCAGACGCCTATCCTCTGCCAAGCTATTGTTTTACTGGTTTTGTTCAAAAATGGCTCTGAGCACTATGGGACTCAACTGCTGTGGTCATCAGTCCCCTAGAACTTAGAACTACTTAAACCTAACTAACCTAAGGACATGACTCACATCCATGCCCGAAGCAGGATTCGAACTTGCGACTGTAGCAGTCACGCGGTTCCAGACTGTAGCGCCTAGAACCGCTCGGCCACCCCAGCCGGCACTGGTTTTGTCATAGCTGTTTTGTACTCAATGGTTTCATTAGGTGAATTAATAAATTTAAATTACGGTCGTTTAAGTATTGTGAGGATGCAACACAAATCGTATAAAGGATGTCAGGACTATAGGTGTACATAAACATTTGCTTATGTTTAAGTAACTAATGAGGTTTATAACTTGATCTGTCCAACGTTTTACACAGGAGCTCAAACATTTTTATGAATGTGCTCACCGCTTGTACCTCGACAGGTATTGAAACGGTTCTCCACTTCTTGCCACACGCACTTAAAAGCATGATAGATGTCACGCCTCCGGTCTAAGGCGCTGCAGTCACGGACTGTGCGGCTGGTTCCGGAGGAGGTTCGAGTCCTCCCTCGGGCATGGGTGTGTGTGTTTGTCATTAGGATAATTTAGGTTAAGTAGTGTGTAAGCTTACGGACTGATGACCTTAGCAGTTAAGTCCCATAAGATTTCACACACTCTGCAGGAAGATAATGTCGGGAGGCACCTGCGGTGCGGCGGCGCGGTTCTTTCCGTCCCTTTGCGACGGACCTGCACCTACCTGTGAACATTGTCTCAGCAGATCATCAGTAGGAAAGCCGAGTGAAACCTACTGTACTTCGACGTGAACCAGGCTGCAATTAAAGTCACTAATCTACGTTTCGGGAGAAACACTAAATGAAAGGTTGGAAATTTTGTCCTCAATTAATATATTCTGAAACTTAGGTGAACAAGTATCACTGCCAAGCCCGTGCTAGTCTTAACACAGTCACTCACAATCCCTTTCACTCACGTTAGCAAGTTTATGGTGTTACATTTCCCGAAAACGTAATAGCTACAAAAATACTGATTATTTTTGATTGAGAATGCTCGCCAAGTATTAAGTCTGTCGGTACCAAATGCAGTCACAGTTTTTAGCCACCGACCTGCTCAATACGCCACGCCGAATATATGTCTTTTCTCGTCACAAAATTCGCTTAAAACTTCCGAAATTTCTACACACGCATCGGAATAATTATGCCGTCACTTTCCAACACTTTTGATGTATGAAACACTGCTAGATCCGGCAACTTATCGTTTCCATCGGAACTACTATTGCACACGTCCGATCTCTTTCACGGCTAGGCTTCGACTCTTCTATAGAACACTCTAAGCCTTCTCTACCTGCAGAGAAAGGCGCGCGAAGAATATTGCTTTACCATTGGTCAGCAAAACAGCATTCTCCCGCGTCATCAATAACCAATCGCAAAATAGTAAACCTAACGACTGCACTTTTTACCGACGTAATTATCTAATATGCTGAAGTTTTGCTTATGCATAAAGTTATTTACTATTGTTATTTATACCTGAATTAACTTTCCCTTTACCATAAACTTACTTTACAAATCTATTCCACAAAAATCCCCTTTGTTCATATCCATACTTCTTCGAAATGTTCCCACACTAAATGCTACTACACAAATCGTTAAAGAATTATCTTCTTATTAACCTTAAACCACACTCACGCATCATTCATACTGCTAAAACACATTTATAACATTTTACATACACAAAAAGACATAATAACACTTTATGAAAATATTAGAATAGTTTATGAAAAACGTTCTATTACTTCAGTGCACTCTACTGGGCACAATAGAAACTAAATCAATCCGCCAATCCAATACTGTCCTCTATCGGCTGATACATAAACTACGTGAGCATCCAGTCTCGCGTCACCATCTGTCACTATCCAGCTCTGAGACACATCTCCCACTCGACCGCCTCCAAGGCAGGATCGTTATATGGAGCTACGCCTCAGTGGGACTGCGTAGTCCGTCAACAGGCCTAGATAGATGTTCCCTGCCAAAGGCGCACATGCGCCATGCGACTCAGCGCTGTTCGTGAAATGGTGGGGAGTCACAACTTGGAGAGTGTCTCTATCAATTGAGTATTTACCCAAAAACATAAAATGTGGACTTCTCTCGTTATAAAGATTTGTTTGTGTATACCTCTAGCCAGGACACGCAATGTCTTCAGTATATGCTCTGAAGCAGTGTCTGTCGTACAGTTTCTCGTAATGAACATCTTTTCATCTTCGCTTGGTCAGCACTGGTGGCAAAAATATCGGTGGAGTAGAAATGGAGTTGTCAGCGGGTCCAGAAACAAAACAGTCAGGAGGAAATTCCCGGACAGAAAATTAAAGAAGTTGACTCGGCGTTTTATTTGGCCGCCGCCTGTGGGCTGTCGGCTGGTGGAAGTCGCTTCTCCTTTCATTACCCCCGCCCCGCCCTCTTCCTGAGACTTCCGGGAGGAAGCGGCTGAGCGGAGGCAGGTGTCCGTCCGTAATTCCCTGCTGTGACTTCTCGCGGCCGGAATACGCCTGTCACCGCTTATTTATCATAGCAGATAAGGCTGGCAGCTTTTGCAATTAGGCTGCAAATACTGTGGCTGTACTGCAGATCCTGGGAGATCTGATAACAGTCGGGAGGAAAATTAGAATTAAGTACAACCTGGTGTGAGAACGGTTTTTTTCTGCGGTTTAATTCAGCACCTCAAGTTAATTTACACAACAGTGTCTTCTGGTACTCAAAAGACAGTCTGCTGTACGGATTTAACTGGAAACTTTAGTGGAGGATAGCTTTATAGTTTTCGTTGCGATTATTGAACATATAGAAAATCCGTGTAATTAATGAGGGAATTTGACATCTTAGTGACTAACAGGATATAAAACTATGGGCAAAACTCATTACGCAGCAGAACTCTGTAATATATGAAATGAATTTGCTTAATTTTATCAGACATTATGTAATTCTACATCTACATCCACACTCCGCAAGCCACCTGACGGTGTGTGGCGGAGGGTACCGCGACTACCTCTATCGGTTTTCCCTTCTATTCCAGTCTCGTATTGTGCGTAGAAAGAAGGATTGTCGTTATGCCTCTGTGTGGGCTCTAATCTCTCTGATTTTATCCTCATGGTCTCTTCGCGAGATATACGTAGGATAGAGCAATATACTACTTGACTCCTCGGTGAAGGTATGTTCTCGAAACTTCAACAAAAGCCCGTTCCGAGCTACTGAGCGTCTCTCCTGCAGAGCCTTCCACTGGAGTTTATCTATCATCTTCGTAACGCTTTCGCGATTACTAATGATCCTGTAACGAAGCGCGGTGCTCTCCGTTGGATCTTCTCTATCTCTTCCATCAACCCTGTCTGGTACGGATCCCACACTGCTGAGCAGTATTCAAGCAGTGGGCGAACAAGCGTACTGTATCCTACTTCCTTTGTTTTCGGATTGCATTTCCTTAGGATTCTTCCAATGAATCTCAGTCTGGCATCTACTTTACCGACGATCAACTTTATATGATCATTCCATTTTAAATCACTCCTAATGCGTGCAACCAGATAATTTATAGAATTAACTGCTTCCAGTTGCTGACCTGCTATATTGTAGCTAAATGATAAGGGATCTTTCTTTCTATGTATTCGCAGCACATTACACTTGTCTACATTGAGATTCAATTGCCATTCCCTGCACCATGCGTCAAGTCGCTGCAGATCCTCCTGCATTTCATTACAATTTTCCATTGTTGCAACCCCTCCATATACCACAGCATGATCCGCAAGAAGCCTCAGTGAACTTCCGATGTCATCCACAACGTCATTTATGTAAATTGTGAATAGCAACGGTCCTACGGCACTCCCCTGCGGCACACCTGAAATCATTCTTACTTCCATTGAGAATGACATGCTGTGTTCTGTAATTTGTTGTTTGTGTGTAACTTGAGACGCTGTAATATAATCTGCATAAACATCTTTTTGTTGTGACATAAGCTGTGTTGAGAAATACTACTTGCGCTGTCTTACGCACATAAATCAACTGTAACAAAACAATCATCCAGCGTGAATGAGAGTATGTGATCGGATTGCTCAGATAATTTATAAATTTTTATTTTTTAATATTAATGAATTTCGAAATGTATTTAAAGCTCGCAGAGGAGAAATAAAATCATTGAGGTTTACCAGGACACTGTCAATCTGTCGGAGACAGCAAAGGGCTTGGAACAGCAGTTGAACCGAACAAATAGTGTCTTGAAAAGAGATTGTAAGATGAACCTCAACAAAAGTGAAGCAAGCACTTGCATTTCCTCACAGTCTATTTTGCCCTGCCTTGCCTGTAGTGATGCTTATAACTGTTATAATCTATGGGAACTTGCTCTAAGCAGATTCGACCACTGTGACAAACTTAAGTCTTCTATTAGTTAGTCTGCTCTCGGCTAAAAGCTCATAGATGTGAGGACAAATGGTTCATATGGCTCTGACCACTATGGGACTTAACATCGGAGGTCATCGGTCCTCTAGAACTTAGAACTACTTAAACCTAACTAACCTAAGGACATCACACACATCCGTGCCCAAGACAGGATTCGAACCTGCGACCGTAGCGGTCGCGTGGTTCCAGACTGAAGCGCCTAGCACCGCTTGGCCACACCGGCCGGCGATGTGAGACAAGTGGTCCTTCTCTTTGACATTAGTATGCCGTTATTTTTGGTCACTTTTTGCGACTTGGTTTGGTGAAGTTGATGAGGAGCTTTAGTGCCGTTTTCTGATGTTGAGAAGGGAGCTGCCTTTGTCTGGCGGAGGTGTACGATGTTAAACCGACATTGCATTGCATATGGAATCGGGTCAGACCAATTCAATTTTTTTACTGTGATAAAGGATACTTTCACATAGCAGGGAGTCTGAGGATGTTTACATTTAATTCTCCCTCATAAGCAGGGGACCGTAGTGCAGTGGTGATGGCTGGCTTCGGTCTCTTGAGTTCACAGTGTAGCTGTTGTGGTTAATCGGATTATTTAATATAGCTTTCTATTACCTCAAGACATATTCTACGAATAGCAAAAGTAAACGATTTTTTTCTTTATTTATAGTACTTAATTATATAGGAGAAAGAGCTTTAATTACGATGCTTGTAGAAAGTGTCTTTCAGTATGGGTCACTGTCTTTTCTGTGATCATGACACACTATACTGATTGTTGCTGAGTGATAATAGAATGCATAAGCAGGGGAACTTTATGTTTCTGCATATCGCCATCCCATGACTACCTTCACCTCCGCGTATGTAACAATGTAAGTTCCTGTAAGTGAGAATCGTTACTTATATTTGTTTAGGCTTTGCGTGTTTTCTATTATTTAGTACCATAAATCTCATTTATATGTTGTTGTTAAATTTCCAAGTGCAAGTGTGGGTGAATCTATTTGTATGAGAGGAAAACACCGACTTGAGTGATATCATTGCAGCCGTCATTGCTGGCGTCTCACAGAGATAGCTATGAATTGTAGTAATTGCTTAGAGTCTGCTTGTCATTTAATTCTGCTAGTCCGATTACTCAGTGTGAATAAAATTAACGCACTTCCGATATCACAGACTTCTACGGACGCGAAAACTCGAAGTCAAACTAATTATTTCGAGAGATTACTATAGGGGTCTCGTAAAACTATCGTATGGACTTTTCGTCAATTTCACTCACCCTGTGCGAAAAATGGAGAGTTAAGTCCGGCATTTAATTCATTAATACCTCGTCGGCCATCCGATCCACTAAAATTGCGAAATGCTGTCACATTGTGGTATTCAGAGAATATTAGTACTGGTTCTGAAAAGATAAGGAACATCAAAGAATGTAGTATGCATCGGAAGGCAATCTCATCTAGAAATAGTACGGACGTACCAACAACAGTTATTTTGGTTTATGACCGGGCTGGAATTACACTTAACAGCAAAATTCCCAACACCTTAAGTAGACGGCTCGGTTGATCGCCAAAATGTTGTGCATATTTATGATAACAACAACACAGCTGTATAACCCGAGGTACATTATTAATGTTGGAACCAAAGTTACTGTAGCTTCACAGCGCTAGTTTTTAAAGTAGTCATCTCTTCTTCCATGTGAGTTTCCGTGTCACATAAAAGGAACAAAATGTGTGAGTGGTTCAATACAAGGTTGTCTTACATACCTGAAACCTGCTAGTCAAGGGAAGGCGGGATTCGGTTACGATTATGGATGGGGCCGTAATCTGTTACTATTGGTTGCCTTTTACAATTACACACAATTTATTTTAAACGAGTAATTCCAGACTCACCAATAAACAAAAATACCACACACTATTAATTAAGGAATGAACAACAGTGTGTTACAATTTAGCAAATCACCATTAAATACAGATACAACAGATAATGTTTTTAAAGGAAGCCACTGTGATCTGGGCAGAAGGCCTCACACGCCAGGAATGGCAATAAATTAAGAATTGTTTAAAACTCGCTGCAACTTACAAACTACAAGTATTGAAACATTAAACGCAAGTCACCACAAACACAGCAGACGGCATCAGACGCCAGGAATGGCAGTAAATAATGTTTTAAAGGGTTACTGCGTAAATAAAAATTCCAAATTAAAATTTTAAAGCAAATGACCACAATCACGGCTGAAGGCCTTACACGCCAGGAACGGCAATAATATGAAAAAAGAAAATTTGAAATCTGCTGTAAAACAGCAAATACAATATCAAAAGTTAATTATAAAAACAAGCAACTGATCCAGACGTTGCTTCAGGAATTGACCTCTCACAAGGTCTGGCAACAAACACTTCGCGATCTATGAGATAGGCAGCCAAGAGTTGCATTCACTTCACAAGATGGTAACTCGGACTAGTGGCAGTCTAACGAAAGACTAATGATAATCTTGCTGAATAAACCAACAAACCAAATGCAATGATGGAACAATACCCCAAATCCGGAACCAGCGGTCTGCACTACGTCCCCAGAATACTGTGTTTGGAGCGCCCGAAACGAGAAAGGAATCATTACCAGCAGCGTAGAAGAATCACCAACCGGCCTACAGTCAAGAAGGCTGCCAAAACTACACGCCTTAGTGGACAGCAGCGGAAAGGCGAGGAAATGTGCACTGCCGTTACATACACTGACACCCAGGGCAGGTAAATGGGGCGCTAGCGGCCACCAGTCAAGAAAATTACTACTGGTTGAACTTAACAAATTTTAACAAGTTGAACTTATTAAATAGTAATAAGAAGTCGAGTAAAGCTAATCAGATCCGCCTTCCCCAAGCACTCCACTCACTGCTCTTTGCCTCGGAGACGCTGCGAGCAGCAACACAAACCCAAGTCACTGAAGAATCGCGAGATATCACGATGGTGGAGGTTTCTCTACTTGGATTGAAATGCACTCACCTTAAAGATCGTTGGATCCGGTTTACTACGAGGTCGCACACCCTCGTGGCCACAGCCCTTCCATCCGGCAGTCCATGCGCGCCACCAGCGGTCCTGGCGTGTTCGTGCACTGCGCGGACCTGGCTTCCCCGTCCGCAACCGAACTCGCACACTCAAACGACCCGGCAAAACAACGACGTCGCCCCAAAGATAGGGCAACACTTACTACGTATCGATAACCGCCGCTGCTGCCACTAGCGGACAGGCAACGCTTGCGAAACCGAGTGGCGCCAGTCAACACGATAAGAAGACAAACAACCGCAACCATGCCAACTAAACGATACCATCTGGCGTCCAAGAGTGGGCGTAAACCTGCAAATTGCACCAACACGCGCTGCAGCACGGCTCAATACCTTTCTGTACCAGAAAACAAGTAAAAGAACTAAACATTTTCAGGGCGCCCGATCTACTGTTACATTTACCATGTTATTGGTCAGATCGCATTACTTGTGTAGGGATCGGAACGTGACACCTATAATTGCGGCTAAATCGCCTTATAACAATACAAGTGGGACCACCATCTCTTCGCTTGGATGTGGGCTGAGGAGATGGTGGTACCTGGAATCGTACCCTGTACCATCAGAAAAGTTTCCTGCTTATAACAGTCCTTTGTTCATGCCAATTGGAAGCGTGGGGCCATAGCTGTAGAGAAGCTGGTAGTCAGGAGAGCATGGTGTGCCAGCATTAGAATACTGTCCACCAGGCAGGCAACACTTGTGGGAAGCAATAGCTGCTGACATCACTCAGTGACGGTACACTACAATGGATGGTGTTTAAACTGTGGTGCCTGGCATCAGCAAAGTTGATGGCAAGCGTCTGCCTGAGGCAATGGTCGGCAACGATGTAGGTCCAGAACAATGTCGACATAAAAGTTTCCTGGATATGGTACCGCGTCATATTGTATAAAACTACTGCTGGAGAAAACTAACGTTGCGGCCACGGTTCTAGCGGTCTTCTTCTGGGTCTACTGGTGTGATCTGACTAAGCAGTGCCTCTTATATTTTGTTATTATTGCTAACCGCAGGCCGCGGTGGCTGAGCGGTTCTAGGCGCTTCAGCCGGAAACGCGCGACTGCTACTGTCGCAGGTTCGAATCCTGCCTCGGGTACGGATGTGAGTGGTGTCCTTAGGTTGATTGGGTTTAAGTAGTTCTGAGTTCTAGGGGACTGATGACCTCAGTTGTTAAGTCCCATGTGCTCAGAGCCATTTTTTGTTAACTGCGCATGCCAATATGTCACAATTTTAAAAAGATAGTTCACTTTATTGGTCTGTTAAGGAAGAAGGAGAGGGAACTTTATTTTAATAGATTACTGCGGCGGAGGGAGAGCGTAACCTCTGATGTCTATTGGCTCTTCTATTATGTGCCATGATTGTTGGTCACCGGCGAATGAGAAGTTGGCTCCTGTTTACCAAGTGCTGGACGTCGGACGCGCGGCGGCGGTTACTCGCCGTTAGGGCTCGCGCCTCATGTTGAAAATGCGGTCTGTTGGACTCTGATTGCTATCAGCCAAGATGGGGCAAGCCTGAGTCCATCCTCCCTATTCATGTTCTTAGAGTCTTCAAGTATTTCGATGGCCTCTTTGATTCTGTGTTTCGTCATAACCGGCTGCTTGGCCAACACACGTTTCGCTGAATTTTATTTCTTTTCCGCAATCTTGCAGATGTTCTGCCACTGCAGATTTGTTGTGTTGCCCTAGACGAATATAGCGCTCGTGCTCCCGAATGCTCGTTGCTTTTGGCCTGCGAGTCTCGCATTCCACCTTGTACATGCCTGCAGTGCGTAATGCATCCACCTTGTCCTTAGTGGAGCCTAGCACGTCCTGGATCCTGCGACCACTATAGAAGACAGGCTGCACCTCAAGCCGGCGAAGGTGTTTGCCTATTCGGTCAGTAACATTTTTCACATAAGGTAAGCGCACTGCTGGCTGCAGTTTGTCTATTTCTTGCTTATCTTTCTTACTTATATTCGCCGACAAGGCTGTTTGGATCGACTTATGTCCATTGGATAGAAATGTTGCGCGTAGGTACACATAGGCTAGATGACAGTGATAGTGTATCTGGGCAGCATGGCAGCCCTGGCTCGAATGCACAGCTGACCAGTTGGATGGCAGACAGTAGACGGGACTCACCCAGCAGGTGAAACAACGGAGAGTAGGCACCAAGTCAACTGCAGGCAGACCTCAGCTCAGGTGGAAGCCTACAGTTACCGGTGGGAAAATCTGAGGATGAGGGTCAGCTGCATCATCTTCTGCTGCAACTGATCCCCATCTCGTAGTCATCAGCAGGCATAGACATTTGCCTCACGCCATGCCTCGATATTGTTGGGTATAACAAATATCTGGGAATAAGGGTTTCATTTGAAGGGGTGACGGGTTGTTAAAGAAGTGAGCTGGCTGGTTAGTATTTCTCCAGTTGCTGCAGTCCCATCATGAAGTTACAGCAGGCTGGAGTGACCAGGAATCACCCTGAATGGCCATGAATTCTTTTGCCCTGGTTTTCTCTTTTAGTTACGTGCTGGAGATTTAAGATTCTACAGCTTCGGGTTTCAGAGGTGCTGGCTGGTGTCTTCCGCTTTGTCAGCGTCCTGAGTGAGTACTCTTGCGCTCTGAATACGCCTTCTTGCTCAATGCTGCCTCAACCTATGACTGACGAATGCTTCCCTCTCTCTGACCGCATTCTGGTGATCGATGCAGGAGCAGTTTATAGCCCCTGACCAATCTGTGGTGCAATACTTCCTTTCATAACTTATTGCCAATCTGAAAGAAAAAAAGTGTCTGAGATGATATGTCTACCAATAGGGCTTATGTAAGTGAAAATACCTCATACTTTCTGGTGAAGATGTGGTTAAACCTTAGCGTTTTCGATTTCTTTTATGTTTTCTATTTTTAATTAAAAATTATGTACATGATAGTGTACTCAGGTAACACCAGATCATATTTAGTACTGTTCATTCATTTCGTTGTACCTTTTGATTTTCCTTGCTCCGTCAATTTATCCCGGTCCATTTGCAAAAAGTTTAGCACAACTAAATAGTTTAAAAGAGCTTACCATGTAGAGATGAGTGGTTCCAGACTTTGTGAACAAAGGAGGTGAGAGGTTTTCTCGGTGGCTGTGGACTAGAGAGCTCGGGGAGAGAAGTAATTATCGGTTGGCAAACCGGAGTGCAATCAGCATTTGTATGCAGCCGATTAATCACAGGAGTGACGTCCCCGAAATGGCAGGACGACGGTTATGAATATTAACACACCTGTTTCGATCGGGCTGCCTGTATACTGCTTATATCCTATTCCTAAGTTGACAAAGTAAGAGAGATCAGTCTCTTTAAGGTTACTAGCACTGACGTACAAACAAGTAACTAACATAATTTACATGTATTAAATTTTACAGTTTCTGAGATTGAGGTGTATTGATATGTATCATAGCACCAGAATAAAATGTTTACTCTGCAGCGGAGTGTGCGCTGATATGACACTTCTTGACACATTAAAGCTGTGTGCCGGACCGAGACTCGAACTCGAGACCTTTGCCTTTCACGGGCAACTACCATAGCATTCCACCGAATTATGCATCACAGTTTTCAACAGCAGTTATACATTTACATAAAAGCTGTGGAAGTTGCAATGCTGGGTAAGAGTTACTAAAAATGCCTATACCTTAGCGACGCTTTCGTGTGAAGTTTTAGTTACGATTTGGGTTTATATATAAGGCATGGTCGTATTTCGATAGAAAATAGTTCATAACGTAGGTAATTTCTCAACACAACTAGCCCAGAAGTTTAGTCCACGTACAGCCCTTCACACGAGTAAGTGAATACTCGTAACGGTCAGACGGCTTTGTAACTTCAAACTTCACTTCAGTAACGTCCTAAAATTCTGGATGGAGTGAAAGGTTTTGGTAGAATGTAATATACCCATAGCATGTGGTGGGCCGTGGACTATCTGTTAATGTCCAGTCCTGCCTGTCCGGATATGGGTTGTTTAGTATTTAATGGATTAGTACTTACTTGCAGTGATATGAAGGAAATTAAAATTATCTCTACAGCAAACTTAAAGGATTCCTCATCTCGCTAATTAGCAAATGTAATCCAAAAATTTCTAGTAATACTGTTCAACTCATTGCATGTCCCACTCACTGACCATGATCAAAATACATTAATACGTAGTCATAAAATCGAGGAAACGATCATTTCTCTGGAACGGTTTTACAGTGATTTGAACAGAGTGAATATAGATCAAAATGCAAACAAAAGTCATGCTTACGAAACGAAAATCCAGTCATATCTGAAGTGGAAGAAGATATACAAATACATTAATACAAATAAACATCAATACGTAATATGTGCGTATAATGATGAGTCAAACGATGATAATCACTTGTTTTATGGCGCGTTGGCCCACCCTTGAACCTAATACAGCTGTGGTTCTGCATGGCATGTATTTGGTAAGCTTCCAGAGGTAAGCAGCACCATACGTCCACGCTCGTGTCACGCTATTCTCGTAACTAACTGGTGTACTAAATGATAATATGAGGCAAGGATTGGGTAATATTTCAGATTTTTATGAAACTATTAGTAAATATTCACCAAAGATTACAAATTATTGAATCGTTAATCACAATCTTACTTTCAGAGAACACCTTCTGGGGATTGTATGTCCCAGGGGATATAAAAAATTTATCTCCACGCCTCTTGCACACCAGGCAACGTACTATCACAATGAGGCATCATTAACAACCCTTACGGTTGCATTAAACTGCCACACCAGTACTACGAACAATATTCCCTGCAGATCCACGATCGTTACATTATATCAGAAACGTCATCAGGTAATCTGAGAATAAATTTAACTAATTCCTGGAAACCACTATCACTATGAGCAGCTACCCAAGAGATTTTACCAGTTGCGAGAAAATTATAGTGACAGCACTGAGAAACTAGCATCCTCCAGATACAATATAGTGAATCCTATAGCACTAGAACTTTACACAAGACTCAGATAACCCTTGAAACAAAATTGGCTCAAAAGTCGTGTGTCGACAGCATGAGCAAAAAAGCTTCGGTATACTTAGAAAACAGTTTATACGTACCTGTGTATTCGAATATTTGTCACTATAATACGAAATCTTTAAAAAGCAATGATTTTACCATGCAGCAATACCCTGTTCCATATACCTCTATCCAGGGGTGGCCTGTGACATGTACACAGTAAGAAAGGTTATGGCAAAGTGTCAAACGACACGATCTATCGATCTAACGCAAGAATTACAAATCAGAAAAATGTGCAATCACAACCGTTAGCAGCAAAACTTAACAGAAAACTGATTTGTCACCACTAATATTCCGACACGTTGCGTAACTAGAAATTTATGCACGCGTTATACGGCAGAAATATAGGCGTAGAACACACGAATAGACGTGCTGCGCTAATCCTTTGCTATCGATAAGTCACCCAGCATACTACTGTCTTACAAAATCCAGCAATCTCAGCTTCGTGTCAAAGTCACACATCTCCATATGCCTATCCGACCATGAAATCTGGATAAACACTGATCTCTCCCAAGGTCCACTGTGTGCCTTAGCCAGGCAGGTCCCTCGTAATGCATACTGAGAGTGCCCAGGACGAACCAGCCGTCTCCTCGTTCCAGCTTACCAGGACCGCCACCCTGCGCCACTACGTCCGGTCTCCAGCCCAGGATGGCGCCACCACCAAGCGTCAAAGACGCTGGCCGTCGCTAATGTGCACTCCACGGCTCATGGGCCTGTACCTTGTGCACGCATCGCCCGATAGCGTCCCAGAAGTGTTCCAGCAGTTTCAGATCAGGCGAACTTCCTCGCCAAGAAGTCAAGCTTAGTTTGAAACTTGGCAATATGCTGTGCAAGAATGACCACGCTTCAGATAAGCACTAGTTTTAAGAATAACAATAAAAATAAAGTTCTAGCCTTTCTTTAAGCGAGCGCCGATTAGAATGCAGCGGGATGGCAGGCAGGTGGAGGACTAAAGCGGAGGTGGTCTGCCGAAGGGCTACGATAAGAGCCGAGTCGGGCACTGAAGGCCAGCACGGTGACTTGCAAGAACGTGAAGCCGGAAAAGGACACGGAAAAGCCACGGGTAGCTTAGGAATAGGACGCAGCATCCACAGGCGGACACCCCTTGGGGATGGAGAAGGTGGACTGGTCCAACCAGAGGCTGCCGAAGGGTAAAAAAGTAGTTCGTTTGAAAGAAACATTAAATTATAGCAGAGGGCAAGAGTAAAATCTGCTGCAGCGTTTAAATCAAAAGTTTATTTGTGTGCAGAAAGCAACAGGGAGCGTACAAGGCAAAAGTGTCTGTGTTAAAGGCAGAGATGGTGGTTGACGTGACAAGCGGTTTAGTGGGGGAGAAGGAGCGCAGAGCTCACCATTTGGAGGACTAGCGGTTAGACTGGGGAGCAGTACGGATAGCCGGCAGTTGTGCTCCCGCAGGATTACCAACCAAGTCTTGCTTTTTGGCTAAATCTGCATAAGACTGTGACAAAGTAACATTCGCATAGGTGGTGAAGTTATTTGACTGTGAATGAATGTTTATCTTAATACGTGACAGTAACTGAGGTATACATGCAAATAGTTGATTGCCAAAACTTAGTGTATGCAACGACATGACAGTCATGGAACACAGTAAGTCAGCTGCTGTGGTCGCTCCTGCAGTTGAAATTCTCTTTTTGTTTTCTGATAATGATCATTATGACCAATTGGTTATGATCATGCATATTTTTTAATGTGGGGTATCAATTCTAAGTGAAGACTGAGTTCCGTGGCATCCAGTAAAACAAGATCCTGGCCCTGTGAACTAAAAGACAAGTGTGGCAGCTGAGTGAAAGATATTAAAACGGTCACAATTGGAATTAACGTAATTAAGACTTCAACCAAAGGCAATCGGTGTCCGACGGTGGTCTTAAGCCACTTAGAGGGGGTAACATTGCTTAATATCCGTCTGACCGCTGTTTGGCTTTATTCTGGCGTGCAAAGTACGATTTTGCAATTTGTTTGTAATAAATTGTATCCAAGGATTTTGAGGCCAACGAGTCTCGAGAATACAATTGCTTTTATCAGAGCTGCGTTGCATTATTTAGTAGCACCAGAATTTCTCTCCAAAACCTTGGTTCTATGTATTTACTAAGTCCAGAAACCACAGGGTGCCAAATAACGTACGAGCAGCTGAACTGCAGGTAAGGGCATGTGAGATTACAGGTCGAGAAAGTGCGGAGGCTGTCTGCGCTGCCACTTTGCAGGTAGGTCACAAAGAGAACCTGACACGCACCTAATGTTCAAATGTGTGTGAAATCTTATGGGACTTAACTGCTGAGGTCATCAGTCCCTAAGCGTACACACTACTTAACCTAAATTACCCTAAGGACAGACACACACACCCATGCCCGAGGGAGGACTCGGACCTCCGCCAGGACCAGCCACACAGACCATGAATGAAGCACCTGAGACCGCTCGGCTAATCCCGCGCGGCTGACACGCACCCCTGTAAATCTACCGCTTACCGTACCAGACCGTCCAAGGGGTCGAGTACGTTATAAGTTAGGGTTTGTCATTCCAAAGAGGGGATGTTACAAAGTGGTACATCGGCCTAGGGTATGTTACATAATGGTGTAACAGCTGGGAATGCTACAAAATGGTGGGATCGGCCTTGAAATGGAGATGCATCATCGAGTATTACGAAGTAATTTATGCAGAAGGATAAGCGTTATACTAGGATAGTGCACTGTAAGTAATTGCATCAGCAGAGCGGCTCAGTAGTAGGGCTTGCGTGATCAGTACGTGGAGACAGTACCAGTCGAAAAGGGCTACGTAGTAGCCGTGAATCGGCAGCGCGTTGCGTCAGCGGGCGCCACAGTCTGTTAAACTTCGCTGGGCGCGACGAACGGCCGCACAAAGAGGAAAGGCGCCAGATCGCGGTGGAAACAAAAGACCAGAGGACAGCAGACCACGCGAAGGTGGAGCCGGCGCAGAAGCGCTGCACAAAGAGGTCGGCGGTAGCTGAACAACACAGGGAGCACAGCAATCAGACAGTACGTCGGAGAAGACGTCGAAAACTAAGAAACAGAATTCTATACCAACTGTTGAACAGCATTCGAACTTTAGAAAAGAACGTGACTGAGAAGGATAAAAGTACCATACCAGGGAAAGCCTAGGGCAATACTAAGGAGGTTGTTAAAATGGGTAGTATAACGAGGGAATTAGACAGCGAAGTGGTGTTTAGCCGAGATCTGCATTCAAAGAGAATTTTATTGGCGGTTGATAGCAAAGTAGAGACCGAACAGATAGAAGAGGTGCCACTAAACATGAGTGATTCAACCTCTGGAGGGGTTGAAGCTACTCAAGGCAGATCAGAATTATCTACTTCTACATCTACATCTAAATCTACATTTACACTCCGCGAGCCACCCAACGGTGTGTGGGGGAGGGCACTTTACGTGCCACTGTCATTACCTCCGTTTCCTGTTCCAGTTGCGTATGGTTCGCGGGAAGAACCACTGCCGGAAAGCCTTCGTGCGCGCTCGAATCTCTCTAATTTTACATTCGTGATTTCCTCGGGAGGTATAAGTAGGGGGAAACAATATATTCGATACCTCATCCAGAAACTCACCGCCTCGAAACCTGGACAACAAGCTACACCGCGATGCAGAGCGCCTCTCTTCCAAAGTCTGGCACTTGAGTTTGCTAAGCATCTCCGTAACGCTATCACGCTTACCAAATAACCCTGTGACGAAACGCACCGCTCTTCTTTGGATCTTCTCTATCTCCTCTGTCAAACCGACCTGGTGCGGATCCCACACTGATGAGCAATACTCAATTGTAGGTCGAACGAGTGTTTTGTAAGCCACCTCTTTTGTTGATGGACTACATTTCCTAAGGACTCTCCCAATGAATCTCAACCTGGCACCCGCCTTACCAACAGTTAATTTGATATGATTATTCCACTTCAAATCGATCTGTAAGCATACTCCCAGATACTTTACAGAAGTAACTGTTACCAATGTTTGTTCCGCTATCATATAATCATACACTAAAGCATCCTTCTTTCTATGTATTCGCAATACAATTACATTTGTCTATGTTAACGGTCAGTTGTCACTCCCTGCACCAAGAGCCTATCCGCTGCAGATCTTCCTGCTTTTCGCTGCAATTTTCTAATGCTGCAACTTCTCTGTATATTACAGCATCATCCGCGAAAAGCCGCATGGAACTTCCGACACTATCTACAAGGTCATTTATATATATTGTGGAAGGCAATGATCCCATAACACTCCCCTGTGGCACGTCAGAGATTACTTTAACGTCTGTAGACGTCTCTCCATTGAGAACAACATGCTGTGTTATGTTTGCTAAAAACTCTTCAATCCAACCATACAGCTGGTCTGATATTCCGTAGGCTCTTACTTTGTTTATCAGGCGACAGTGCGGAACTGCATCGAACGCCTTCCGGAACTCAAGGAAAATGGAATCTACCTGGGAGTCCGTATCTAATATTTTCTGGGTCTCATGAACAAATAAAGCGAGTTGGGTCTCACACGATCGCTGTTTCCGGAATCCATGTTGATTCCTACAGAGTAGATTCTGGGTCTCCAGAAATGACATGATACGCGAGTAATAAACATGTTCTAAAATTCTACAACAGATCGATGTCAGAGATATAGGCCTATAGTTTTGCGCATCTGCTCGACGACCCTTCATGAAAACTGGGACTACTTGTGCTCTTTTCCAATCATTTGGAACCTTCCGTTCCTCTAGAGACTTGCGGTACACGGCTGTTAGAAGGGGAGCAAGTTGTTTCACGTACTCTGTGTAGGATCGAACTGGTATCCCGTCAGGTCCAGTGGATTTTCCTCTGTTGAGTGATTTCAGTTGCTTGTCTATTTCTTGGACACTTATTTCGATGTCAGCCATTTTTTCGTTCGTGCGGTGATTTAGAGAAGGAACTGCAGTGCGGTCTTCCTCTGTGAAAAAGCTTTGGAAAAAGGTGTTTGGTATTTCAGTAGTAGACCAGATGATTTCGGCAGTACAGGAATCTGCACCTGCAGTTTGTCGGTTTTATTAATGTTCACTCCGTATATTAAAGTTGGAAATGTGTTTCTTTCTTGAGGCAGGCTAACACAGTCCTCGCCCGTTACCTAGATTACATTCGTCTAGTATTTGGCAATTAACGACTTCGAGCAATATTTACACCTAATTTTAAATCTTTTCGAATATTTTAATCCTTGACAGCCTCAGCAAAAGATGAAAGGAAAAGGTTTATTGTTAATATCTTTTCGCTGTTCACTCAGTAAAACTTCAGCGGCAGACAAAATCTTTTAAATTATGTCTTCTTTACTTCTAATTTCATTCGGAACACATAAGCAAGATAGCATCCACTTACACTACACAATGTACCTGCAAAAGTAAGTTATTGTACGACACAATTCTGCAGATCTACATCTACACCTACTTTTACATCTTCATGGATACTCTGCAAATCACACTTAAGTGCCTGTAACAGGGTTAATCGAATCACCTTCACACTAACTATGTATTATTCCACTCTCGAACAGCTTGGAGAAAAAAAAGGACACCTACATCTTCCCGTGCGAGTTCAAATTTCCTATTTTTACTATAATGATCGTTTCTCCCTAGGGAGGCGTCAACAAAAGCATATTCACATTCGGAGGTGAAAGTTTGTGAAGGAAATTTCCTAAGAAGATCCCGCCACAACGAAAAAGGCTTTGTTTTAATGATTTACAGCCGAACTCCTGTATCATTTTCGAGACACTCGCTCCTCTA
This sequence comes from Schistocerca americana, assembly GCF_021461395.2. Lineage (NCBI taxonomy): Eukaryota > Metazoa > Arthropoda > Insecta > Orthoptera > Acrididae > Schistocerca > Schistocerca americana. Next base: position 222,098,410 of record NC_060120.1, on the reverse strand, counting down.
TTTATCCACAGAACATGTCGCTCTTCGAAGTTTCTCAATATACCCTGATATCCTATTGGCAAGGATCCCATACCGTGCAACAGTACTCCAAAAAGAAGACAGACAAGCGTAGTGTAGGCAGTCTCTTTAGTAGATCTGTTGCATCTTCCAAGTGTCCAGCAAATAAATCGCAGTCTCTGGTTCGCCTTCACCACAATATATCTATGTGCTTTTTTAAATTTAAAATGACGTCACACTTATAATTATTTATGGTCAATTATCAATCTTCGCAACTTACAGATATCAATATTGTTTTTCGATTGCTTTTGATCTAGCCATGACTTCACTTGACGATAACCGACAGCATCGTCTCCAAACAACCAAAGACGGCTGCTCAGATTGTTTATAAAGATGAGGGACAGCAGAAGGCTTATAACACTACATTGTGGAGCGCCAGAAATCATTTCTGTTTCACTTTATGACTTTTCGTCAATTACTACGAACTGTGATCTCTCCGACGGAAAATCACTAATGCAGCGACTAACTGAACATATGGAACATATGACGTCATGAAGATTGAGATGCATGAAAAACTAGCCTAACACATAACTCATTTGTAAATAAACCAGATTATATGTTTTTCAAATGGGAACTCGAATATTTAGTGATTCAGGGGTGGTGCAGGGGAGGATTTATTATCTACTACACGCATCCAAAAAAGATTTCCATCACCCCGGTCCCTTGAACGTTGACTGTGCATATTGTGTCACAGGCACAGTCACTTGGACTGTTCAGAGATGTCACCAAAGATGTAAACAACTATGCACGAACAGCGCCTGTTACACGGAGGGGGTCCAATAGCCGATCAGTTCCAGTCATTCCAATAGGAAGGAGGTGCACGGCTCGTGTTGCCTGTAGTTCAACCATGCCTAGTCGGTCAATACCGCGGTTCGATCGCGTCCGTATTGTTACTTTGTGTCAGGAAGGACTCACAACAAGGGACGTGACCACGCATCTCGGAGTGAACCAAAGCGATGTTGTTCGGACATGGAGTTGATACAGAGAGACAGGAACTGTCGATGGCATGCCTCGCTCAGGCCGCCCGAGGGCTACTACTGCAGGAGTTTTAGACACTTGTGAGAAGCGACACTTATGAGAAACTGGAATGTGGCGACACTTGTGATAAATCCGGGATACTGAGGGACCGGCACAGGGTGTGTCGCAAATGCTGCGCCACTACCTGCTCGGTCACTGCCTGCTGCCGCTTGGTGTGACTGAGCGCTCGGCTTGTGCCGGCCCGGGCAGCTGCCGAGGGACATTCACACTCCTCCAGTGCAGCCAGGTTGCATTATTTCAGAATTTTTTGGGCAAGGAAGAGTGGCCTTAGTCAAATTAGGAATCGGAGCTGATTTTCCCCCTATGATATCATGTCAAACATTAGTTGCAGCACAGTTATGCGTAACACCTTTTTCACTGGAAGTTTTCTTCTGATTAATCTGACATAGGGCATAATTTTTGCTCAACCTCATACTTAACGATGTATTTTACAGAAACTATAGAAACCGAAAATGTTTTCCATCTTTCAACCGCTCACCCGAATTTTGATATGATAGGAGTGGCAGCCTTTTGCCATATATTAAGAGGTGCCAACTAAAGAATTTGGTTCTCAGTAGAAACTTTTTAATTTAATTATTTCGAAATAAACTTAAATTTTCCCATACCAAGCAGGGAAGTGTACTAAGGTCTAATGTGAGTCTTGGTAGCAATTAGCGTTAAGGAATGCAGTTTATGTGTTGAAACAAGATGTATTCATCGTCCTCTCAAACAGACATTGTTTCTAAAAATCTCTACACACAAATACTGATTGTGATTTTTCAGAGCTATGACTTTTCAGACTTCATTAGTGAATCTTTTACAGTTTGCAAGAGACATTTAGCCGACTTTGTGTCGTTTCCAGGGAACACCACGAGGAGGCAGTCTCTCTTCGTCCCCCATTATATTTATTTACAATATTTACTGGATGATTATTTATTTACAATTTTTACAATAGGGCGATCGGCGTGAACTGAACATCTTTTCAATATTTACAAGTGTTGCTGTAGCTTCAGCCATTTCCTTTTCACTGTAATTTCTGTGTATAGGACACGCAAGTAAGAAATGATTTTATATTGCCGTCAACGTGGAGTCTTGTAAGGGCCTTAGAAACTATCTCATCTGTCTTAATTGCATACTTCTTTCTTCTTTTCTCACCTAGATTTAAAACTAGTCGGTCAAATTGGTGCCCATGATATTCCGCGTCTTCTCTGAGAATTTCTACTAAGGAGTAAAAATTTGGATGAACCTTCGAAATCAATGTATTTATCCTCCGATTCCATCCTTCTGAAACGTTGGTGCGGTGACGCCTTCCTGCGCAGTTCCATATATCCCTTGGCATGTCTTCACTATCCAGCCATTGTTCAAGATAATAGTCATAAAAATCCTGCAGTTTTTCATTATCTGGTGTGCTCTCCTGAATGCATAGCCACCCATCATCTGACATGTCCAGGGGAATGTGAGCCAATGCGGAACACAATCTTATGTGAAAACGAATTTCTTCGTTTTCCTTGCAGGCAGCAATAAGGCCGCAATTCTGCACTTGCCTCCACAAGCACTGATTGACGTGGTAGTTGCAGCCATTAATCTTTGCATCAGGAAACAAATGTGTTACTGACTGGATGATTGCAGCTTCAAAATCCATCATGATAGCTATAGGATTCCATCCAGGTACGTCGCTCTTAACAGCTGTGAAAAAGCGATCGTACGTTTTTCGCTTTTTATTGAGTAGCAAGGCGTACACGGTTGGAACTGTGTTTGTTTCCTCCTCAGAACTAGAAATATCGGTATGAACAATAAATAGCTGTCCAAACTGCTTGCTTGAACTTCTGAGCGTTCCATCGACAAAGAACGAATTGCAGTCTGTTAAACAGGATTTTCCCCTTTCGCTGGCGAACACCAATATTCTATCTTTTGGTCCTTTGTTGTCATCTCCCAGTAAAAATTTTCTCCCATCATTCATTTCTTGCAGAAATATTCCTGCAGCACCGGTCGGATCTTGTATAGATCCCATGCTTTTTTGACTGATGCGTTGCAGCGATCGTTTTGCACTCCTGTGTGATGGCAGTGATGTGACGATGTCGTATCCTTGATTGAACAGCGGCCCTACTTCTTCGGCGTAAACAGAAGAAATTGAACTGTCCGTTTCTTTTGCACGCCTTTTGGCGTTTCCCACGTGTTTTCGCACTTCATTAGCTCCGATGTCCAGAATACATATATGGCTGCCCTCGCCTATAACTAAGTTGTTTCTGGTGGATAGTCTTCCTTTACATTTCTTGTTCACGTTTACGCACCGCCAATAACATATAACTTCATTGTTGGTATATTCCACTATACACTGGTAACCGTTATACGTCACTAGAGGCTTCCCTTTCGTTGTCGTGGTGAATTCCATCTTTACAACAGCAGCAGTACTTAACTGCGGTGCGCTACCTGTCTGGTGTCCACAGCAGTACTGAACTACGGTGCGCTTATTGTTTGGTGTCCCTGTAGACCGCCCGTTACCTGTTCGGCCGGGTCTCCTCACAACTGTCGCTCCTCACAAGTGTCCCAATCCCCTACAGCAGTGGATGACCGATACCTATGGATGATGGCCCAGAGGAACCCTGACAGCAACGCCACCATGTTGAATAATGGTTTTCGTGCAGCCACAGGACGTCGTGTTACGACTCAAACTGTGCGCAATAGGCTGCATGATAAGCAACTTCCCTCCCGACGTCCATGGCGAGCTCCATCTTTGCAAACACGGCACCATGCAGTGTGGTAGACATGGGCCCAACAACGTGCCGAATGAACCGCTCAGGATTGGCATCAAGTACTCTTCACCGATGAGTGCCTTCAAGCAGACAATCGTCGGAGACGTGTTTGGAGGCAACCCGGTCAGGCTGAACGCCTTATTGTCCAGCGAGTGCAGTAAGGTGGAGGTTCCCTGCTGTTTTTGGCTGGCATTATGTGGGGCTTATGTACGCCGCTGGTGGCCATGGAAGGCGTCGTAACGGCTGTGCGATACGCGAATGCCATCCTCCGACCGACAGTGCAACCATATCGGCAGCATATTGGCGAGGCATTCGTCTTCACAGACGACAGTTCGCGCCTCCATCGTGCACTTCTTGTCTATGACTTTCTTCGGGATAACGATATCGCTCGACTATAGTAGCCATCATGTTCTGCAGACAGGAACCCTATCGAACATGTCTGGGATATCAAACTTCCTGACAGATTAAAACTGTGTGCCAGACCGAGACTCGAACTCAGGACCTTTGCCTTTGCGAGCAGTGCTCTGCCATCTGACCTACCCAAGTACAATGCACGACCCGCCCACACAGTTTCAATTCTGCCAGAACCTCGTCTCGAACGTTCTAGTTTCGGTCCGGCCAACAGTTTTAATGTCAGGAAGTTTCATATCAGCACACACTCCGCTGCAGAGTGAAAATTGCATTATGACTAGGATAGATTGAAAAGGGCTGTTTGTGGACGAAGCGACCCACTAATCACTCTGAGAGATCTACACCGAACTGCCGTTGAGGAGTGGGAAAATCTGGACCAACAGTGCCTTGATGAACTTGTGGATAGTATTCCACGATGAAAAAAGGCATTCATCAATGCAAGAGGACATGCTACTGGGTATTAGAGGTGCCGGTGTGTACAGCAATCTGGACCACCAGCTCTGAAGGTCTCGCAGTGTGGTGGTACAACATGCAATGTGTGGTTTTCATGAACAATAAAAAGGGCGGAAATGATGTTTATATTGATATCTATTCCCATTTTCTGCACGGGTTCCGAAACTCTCGGAACCGAGGTAACGCAAAACATTTTGATGTGTGTATTACAGAAGAATTCGTTTTCGGATGTCAGCACCGTCTAGGATGGATCTTGAACATCATTACAGGGACAGTGACTTCACATGACTACCGGTCATTTAGTACGTATGAGTTACTTGACTTTCTTTCTTTTCTTTCTACAGCTTTCACTCTATACGGTCCCCTCTAGTATCATGATGGAGATTATTCCCTGATGCCTTAACACAAGTCCTTTCACCATGGCCCCTGTTCATGTAAATGTTTTCCATCTGTTCCTTTTTTCGCAAATTCTGTGGAGAATCTGCTCATTCCTTGCCACATCACTCAATCTGATTTCCTACGCTCTTCTCTAGCACCACATCTCAAACGCTTCTATTCTGTTATTTTTGTAAGACCCCCCTAGCATTGTTGGGCGGTGCATGGTGCCGGGGGGGGGGGGGTGTATAATGAGCAGGGACGGAAAGGAGTCTAATAATGGATCAATTTCAACCAAACCTGGGATACATATGCCTTACTGTACGTAACAGAAATATTCTTTGGGTAAGACACACCTAGCAACCTTAGAGGGAGGATATCGGTGTGAAAACGAATTATGCTGTGTTCAACACCCTTTGCTGCATGGAGAATAAGAAATTCAGTATCGGAATGTAGCCAGCTAGTTTCTTTAATAGAAACTTTTTGCAGTAATAGCCATTAGGATTTGGTCGTGCTTTTGCCATTGCTTCTTGGTAGAAAAGCTCCGCGGTGTTCGAGAAACGAACGCTTCGCGAAGTCAGCGTTCTTACGGCCGGTCGCAGCGGAGCCGGCGCCCCGTCGCACAGGTAGCGTTAATTTCCCTGTCACGCACGGCGCGCGCGCCATTAAAAATAATGTCCGTGCGAGTGGCGCCAATAAAACCGAGGGCAGCCTATTAAGAGTAATGGCGCCAGCCCCGTTCCCCAAAGCCCGCCCCGAAGAAACTCGGACTCCTTCTCCTTCTTTACCGGAGAGGCCGGCTGAGCTACGACGCCCCCGCCTAACGCACTACAAGTGTGGGGCTGAGGTAGCGAGCTGGGAACTGCAAAGTATTGTGTCTCAGCATTGGAATCCCAATGGTTCTGTGTGATTTCTATGAGAGATCTTACTTGCAGTAGCAGTTTTGCCGAAGAATGGGAACTCCACAGACGGCACACAACCACATAAAAGGCAGGAAGATCATTCCATAGACCCACTGGCCATAGTCATTTGTCTCCTTTTGTTGCTCATTTCCAAAACATATTCGGTATGAGAAACTGTTAGTTTTCTTGATATAGAAATGCTTCGATCTATGAGGCATGCGACTAGAGTTGACACACTATGAATCGTAAAAAGTCTTGGTTGCAAAATAATCTGTTGACTCCTGTCGGTACAACACCATCAGACATAGCCGCGGTGAAAACAAAGAAATACAATATAAAAGGTGCCTCGACAGAATTATATGCACTATGGACTCCATTACAATGAGGTACAAAAACGAACTACACCAGAATGAACACTGTAAATAGTGTATAGGTCTCACGAATGTGGCGCCAGGAGCGAAACTGACCGTTCCTCGAAAAACGTTGTGATAAGGATAACGATTGCCCTCAACAGATGGCGTTAGGAACCGTACAGACAACAGTTGGCATCAAAAAACGTCAACAATATGAAAGCAAGCAATGAATATATCGATTATGTACTACATGAACTTGAAAGCCATGAAGGAAGTATGCAGGCTTAAGGCTTGAAATATGCAAATTGTGTAGCGTACAGATGGAAAAATAAATAGACATAACAAAATACAGAGACTTTATGCTGGCTGTTAGCTGTAAAATTGTAAAATATAGAGATAATGTTAATGAAAAGCAGTTTAGTTTAAAAGAAAATGATATAAATGCAGAAATATAATTAGACAGGTTCATAAACGATTACAATGCAGGGACCGAATACGACTTAGTTACCAGTTATCCACGGGATATACAATAGTAACAAGGAAAACAAATATACACATGTCATAAACCCTGTGACGTACCAAACGTCAGATTATCAAAAGACAGACCATAAACTGATGGCGTATTAAAAGTTCATAAGTTTCAACGGCCGGTGCCGGAATGAGTAAAATAATTTTGGATACTGTGTCGCGTCATTGTAAACTACTAAAGCAGCTAGATTGCCGACGTTCGACCGATTTGCTGTGGTCCTCTTGACTGAGGATGCGGCCCAATACCCAAAATTATTTTATTTAAAACATAATAAAACTTACAAAAAAACCATGATAAAAGAGGTAAACACGAAGTTGTACTGAATGCAATATACAGCACAGGAATTATTTTGTTTGAAGGCCAAATTCAGTCAGTAAAATCATCAAGCCATGAAATGACACACACGTCGTGTGATACGTAAACGCAGGAAAGCAGAAAATAGGCCTTCAGCAGTAGTAAACACTGAGCGATCAAAAAATAATGACGAAACAAATTAAAAATTATATGAACCCTGAAAAAATAAAAACCGAAATATCACAGAAACTAAGTGTCCATATCAACACACATACAGCGCAGAACAACTGAAGGCCGTTCCTAACCCGTAAAATGTGAATTTTCACTGCCGGAATTATCACAGTTAATAAAATATTCCGGGATATTCTGCCGTGGTCGAAGGGATTTCGCTTTGGAGACGAAACGTTGGATTTTAAAGTGAAATCCCTTCGGCCACGGCATAATAGCCCGGAATATTTTATTGATTGTGTCATTCCTAATACGCTGGCTTAACGTCAGCCCACTTAAAAATGTAAGAGGGTGCCGCGTCCAACTATGAGAGCAAATTATCAACTGGCGCAACGTACAAACTTTCTGCAATGATAAAACGAAACAATGGTTAAAGTCATTTCAAATTGGCGACATATATATATGAATAAAGAGGGTGGTAGGGAGGAGGGGGAGGGGAGGGGGTGTAAGATAAGATGTAAGAGGAAATGTAGTAACTGAAGTCAAAGAAATATGTGACACGTATCACACAAAGCATCTGAAAGAAGATAGAGGGTAAAGCAAGGCACAGGAGAAATAGTAAAACTAAAGTCACGGAACGTATCGCTGCTAACACTGTCTGTTACGGCAACTGCTTTTCTTACCACGGTTCTAGATGTACGGTCTGTTTGGCACCTGGCTCCAGATATGTGAGTGCTGTATTTTTAGTACCTTACGTTCCCAGTTCTGTGTGGTTTGTTTTTTGTACTCCACTGTAAACACTGATGGAAACTGCTCTTCATATGGTTTATGTTTTCCTGAGGAATTTTTTATATTCCATTGTTTGTACGAAAGCTATATCTGATGATGATGTGCCAAAAGCCTGAATAAGTTAAGCTTTCACAATTAATTGTGTGCCAAGAAACTGTTTAGTTTATCCAATCAAATTAAATGGAGAAACATCATCATTTATCAATAATACTAGACAGCTGGTACATGTATGATACACAGACCAGCCAAGAAGGTATTGGTGGGATTTTAAATGTCGTGTTACAAAATAGTGCTGATTGGTAGCTAGAGTAACTAACGCAGGCGTACAGAACGCAGAACGGAAAGGGGAGAAAGAACTTTATGTCACGAGTTGACTTAAAGGAAGGATAGGTTCATAGATCTCATCGGAGGGCAGTACGTAGGGTAAAAACTGTAGGTATCAAGAACTGAACGTAGGAAGCACGTTGAAAGGCTTGTAGAGTCCAGTAGGTATGCGTCAGTGACCTTGTGGATTTTAGTAAAATATATATTTATGTATGCTTTTTATAAGAGTGTGGTAAGAGTGTGGCAAAGAATGTAGTGGTCAATTTGAAGGTTATTAAAATTGTAATTGTAAGTGCATGCAATTTTGGTGCGTGGAGGCAGGAATTATGAAAGTCAATTAAATAGAACTTGTGGGAATTTCAGCTTACTGTGATTCAGTCGTTTGCCTTGTGCATTTGTTCCTAAAGTATCGTTATCCGGTGGAGGGAATCCTTAGCGAGGATCCTGGTTGGTTTGGGAAATGGTTTTTTGACGGGTTTCGGTGGAACTCGGAATTCAGAGGCAGACACTATTTATGTGAGGCACCTGGTCAAAAGATGATGTGAGTTGATTAGTACTTCCTGCTAAAATCCGTGTGAGCGCGTGTAGTGCGACGGAAAAAATTAGTGCATGAAGGAGCCTTAGCGCTGAGTGAGTGGCGCAAGAAGTGCTTACAAAATCGCATATAAGTGAAAGTGCATTTAAAAATTTTATTTCTTGTCCAAAAAACTGATTATGAATTACTGAAATGCAGGCATTTATTTAATATGCCATTTGGTTCATAATTCGTGTTAGTTTATTTCGAAATTCATGTTTTTTTTTTTCCTAACTGAAATGCAGGCATTTAATCAATGTACTGTTTTGCTAATAGTTTGATTTAGTTTAAGTTATTTCGAAATTCATGTTGCTCCCACATCAGTACAAAGATCTTGTAAACAGTATTGGCCTGGCGTTTACTCATTTGATTCTGTTCTTTGTAATTTGTTTTATATGTACGTGTATGAACTGAAGGGTGCTACTTCTGAACATTCTAGCAAGCCAGAATGTTAATAAGTGGAGGTGTGTGAGGTAACGGCCGAGTCGTGGCGCCCTGAACATATTCTGAGTTCAGAGTTGGCGTGGCCGAGCTGGGGCCTCTCGGCGGTTCACGGCCTCGCAGCAACCAAGTGGCGCCAAACATTAGCTTAGCAACCGCATGATGTCACACAACAGCTGGACCACGTGGCTGAGAGTTCCATGGTGACACTGTATCAGATTTTCAATTTCTTTATTAGTTTAAAGTTTAGTATCTGACGATAAACTATACAACCAACACCCAGCGACGATTTTCCAAAATCTAAACGGTTCCTCCGATTTGGTGGATCGCCATGTCTTTAGAAAGCTAGTAGTGTAAACCTGAGTTGGTCTAACTTACAGGCATGTAGCTTGAGTAGTACACGAGTTATTGGAGATGAAAATGGCCGATTACTATCGATCGCGTCAGGCCATAAGTACTCCACAGTTACACAAAAAACGGTAGCAGCATGCTTATAAATATATTTATTCATCTATGTTTTTGTTTATATCCGATATATACTATTCATGAAGAAATTGGTTAAATATTTACTGTGTTTTAGAAAGTACAGAGACATTAGGCTACTGATCTACTTTTTGTTCTATTCCTTTGATAAATGTTTATTTAATTTGTTTATGTATCTAATAATGTGTGTTAGAGCGTGTTTATGGTCCAGCCGTAGGATTATTTATTTAATTTCAAGTTATTTAAATGTAAATCCAGTATTTCGAATGCGTTTCATTATGTTCGTATGGGTGCATTGGCTTGGAGACACGGCACGAGCGCTCTAGCCAATCACTGCGCTCGTGAATGGGGAGACTGGATGGAAGCGGGAGAAGAGTGCTGGGCAGGATGGCACAGGACACGGACGGTACGAGAGAGGACATGGGGAGTGCTGGACAGTACGGCGACGGACGCAAAATGGCGGGAAAGACTTGGGGTCGAACAGTTTGCGCGTGGTCGTGAGAGTTAGAAATATTTGTGCTCTTGTGTGATTTCCGTGGCTTCTGCACTGAAGACGTAGTATGCGTTTAGAATTGAGTATCACGCCAGCTATGTTGTTGTTCATAACTAATTACGTGAAGTAGTAATCTATTGTTTCCCTATCATTCAACTTTTATTTCATTGCTGAACCATCGACACCAGTAAGTGTTTTGCAGAAACATACCACATTCTCAAAAGTACTTCTACTGTCGCACTCATCATTTAAAGTCGTTAAGATAGAACCTGCAGATTTTATTTAATTGTAATCTCTCATTTATAAATTTCTACGTTACATTCGACCATTCGATTCATATGTATATTCATTTTGAATACTGTAGACTCTGCAGTATTTTTCTTGTAATGCGGCAGTTACGTATCGCAGTCCCTAGACAATGAAACCAGCCAAACGTTTAGTCTTTCAACTCTGAGTCGGAGAGTACGGAGTTGGAGGGCCATCACACCATCTCATCATTTATGTGTTTTGAAAGCCTGGATGCAGTAGAATTTTCGCAAAGGATGGCAGCTGAAATATGGGGTTGTTCCAAATAACCAAACAGTTATCAGATAGTCGTGCTCTCACATAGATCAACGACCTGAAGTCCACATGAAAAATAATCCACGTATGTTACAAATGTGCCTTTCATGTACAAATAAACACTTAATAATTTTCCCAGTAAGTAATTGGTCTGCATTACTCACGGACCCACGCCAGCATGCAGCATCGCAGGCTGCCGCGAAGGTTCGCATCCTATGACTGTCTCCAGGGCAGTTCACTTTCTTGGTGCATTGTTCTTGAGAACTTGACAGAGTACGAAGTGTTTCACGCTAGTAGTGACTCTTCATCGTTTTCGGATGCCAGATTATTTCTATAAAAACGTCATATTTGTTTACGACCGAGAATTAGAAACGGGAGTTGGTAATAACACACACTCCAGCACTCTTACAATTGGAGCATTGTCACACGCTGTACAAATGTATGCGCCACTGTATGAAATGCCCATCTATATCAAGAAAAGAAACAGGGCGTGCGCTATGTGTTACTCTGGCTGCTCTTGTCACTTCACTGCCAGTGTCCGTATAACTGCCTTCTCTGGTGATAACACTATTCTTCACAAGTGTGTCTGTTGATTCGTGCTCTGCTGTTTCAGTCGCGAATCTTCATTAGAATCTGTGCCAACAGATTTTTTTATACATAGTTTCGGTTCCCTCGTCCGTCGAAGTATCCCTCCGCAAGTAATGATCACAGATATTTGTGGCTCGATACACGGCCTCTCTGGCCTCCTGTCGTTATACCAATAAAAGAGCATGCCCCATAAATTCAAGGGAACTTTCGTGTGTTTTAGTTGTTATCGTTTTTCGTTAGATACTATGAGGTTCTGGGTGTTGAAACCCGGTGAGCGCCACAGTTTTTTCTCTGGTGAAAACGTTTGGAACTAGGTCCAGTTACCTTTGGATCATAGCTACCGAAAAGCAGGGAAATTGACTCGCAAATCGCTGCAGCAACGTAACTTTATGAGCTTTGTTAAGGCTAGGTTAGACCCAGTGTTTGTTTATTAGCAGCAAAAGCGTCAGCGTTCATTGATTTCGAATCAAGAAAAGAGCATGACTAGGAATTTATTCTTTGCAAAATTCCAGTCCATTTATATCTGATTTACGTCTCTGATGGCATGGCAGCAGTAAGAAAAGAACCACTTCCTTGCAGAATTTTGTCTGTAGATTAAAAACGTGAAGATCACTGCTTTCTTAATTTATGCCAGAATTTCACCTTCCGTTGGGGGCAGGTGTTCAAAAATGTTTAGTGTCCATCACGAATTTTTTCTATTATAATCATTCAGGAGAAGTGAAAAATAAAATAAACTCTGCATTCAAAGCCATGAAACGTTGTCAGTCACTATCGACCTCGCGCACTGTCACTTTGCAACATTTATTCTGAGTGTCGTGTATATTAATCCATGAATCTCTGACCGCTTTTATAGTAATTTCATTTATTTATTTTTGTTTCACAAGTGTAGTGCCATTCTCGCTATTATGTTCTCCCGTACACAGATAGTGACTCGTTCACTCTGTCGCTTTATAAAATCAAATCCCGTAGACGTAGCATTTTTCTCACGGTTTCTTTTCTCACCTGGAAGTCCAGTTGCGTGCTACAAAGGCTGTGAAGATCTTGCAAAGTTAGAGACGTAACTGTTGTTAATAACGCGAAAATTTCGTGTAATAACACTTTCGTCTATGTCACCAATGAAATATTTATAGTGTGCATTTTACCTACACTGAGGTGACACGAGTCATGGGCTAGCAAGATGCGCATATACAGGTGGGCGGTAGTATCGCGTACACAAAGTATAAAAGAGCATTGCACTAGCGGAGCTCTCATTTATAGTCAGGTGATACACTCGATAGGTTTACGATGAAAATGGGGCCACGCGAAGGGAATTAACTGGCTTTGAACGCGGACTGTTAGTTGCAGCTAGAGCATGAGACATTCAATTTCGGAAATCGTTAGGGAATTCGATATTCCGGGTTTCATACTGTCAAGAGTGTGCCGAGAATACTAAATTTCGGCCATTACCTCTCACTACGGACAACACAGTGGCCGGCGGACTGCGTTTGACCACGGAGAGCAGCGGCGCTTGAGTAGAGTTGTCAGTGTTAGGAGACAAGCAACACTACGTGAAATAACTGCGGAAATCAATGTGCGACGAACGTCGAATATATCCGTTAGGAAAATACGGCGAAATCTGGCGTTAACGGGATGTGGCAGCAGACGACCGACACGAGTGCCTTTGTTAACATCACGACGTCGCCTGCACCGCTTTTCCTGGTCTCGTGACCGTATAGGTTGGATCCTAGACGACTGGAAAACCGTGGTCTCGTTAGATGAGCCACGATCTAAACTACTAAGAGGTAATGGTAGGGTTCGAGTATGACCCAGACCCTATAGAGGCATGGACCGAAGTTGTTAACAAGCCACTGTGCAAGCTGGTGGCGGTTCCACAATGACGTGGGCTGTTTCAACGTGGAATGTACCGGATCCTTCGGATTTTCGGCTACCTGGAGACCGTTTGCAGCCGTTCGTAGGACAATCTGTGCGAATGGTTTGGCCACCCAGATTACCCCACATGAATTTTGACAAACATTTATAGGACGTAATCCAGAGGTCAGTTCGCGCACTTTCGCAATTATGGAATGGCTGTAGTGGTAGCATGGGTCAGTATTTCTTTAGGGGACTTCCGTCAACTATGATTTTTTCATGATGTGGGACCACAGTCATAATATATTTCTTTAAAGTCAGTACCGCCATTAGACTGTTGTTTATTTACAGCGTTACATTTACACTTACACAATCATGATTTCGGCTTCAAAGTGCCATTATCAAGCGTTTCGAGTGTTATAAATTGCCGTTGTATGCCATCTTAGCCAATTTATAACACTCGAAACGCTTGATAATGGCGCTTTGAAGCTGAAATCATGATTGTGCAAGTGTAAATGTAACACTGTAAATAAACAACAGTCTAATGGCGGTACTGACTTTAAAGTTCCATCAACTTGTTGAGCCCACTTCCCCTCGAGCTGCTTATACTACGACGTGCAAAAGTAGTTCCTACACGATATTAGGAGCGCGGTATTGGGAGGTATCATTCGATTTACGTCTCCTCAGTGTGCTCTGCTTTGGGGCAGGCCACATTTGAACGTTGCACCACTTTGCACCGTGTCGCTGTTTCCAAAAATTGCAGACCACTGACTCTGCCAGCCGGGATGACCGAGCGGTTCTAGGCGCTACAGTCTGGAACCGCGCGACCACTGCGGTCGCAGGTTCGAATCCTGCCTCGGGTATGGATCTGTGTGATATCCTTTGGTTAGTTAGGTTTAAGCAGCTCTAAGTTCTAGAGGACTGATGACCTCAGAAGTTAAGTCCCATAGTGCTCAGAGCCATTTGAACCAATTTTGGACCACTGACTTCCTTAACTTTTCCTTGTCAAAATTTGATTGCACCTTCCGTCACCTTCTCCACTGCCAGTGTCACATTTTTCACGTTCTCAGTGTCACTGAAGTTTGTGACATTAACGGCACGTTGTCGTCGCTTACTTCGAAGGTATTTTCCGAGATCAGGTTTCGTGATCACTTTTCGGGCTCACATTATGAGTTAACCTTGAACACAACTTTGAATGGTAACGTGACTGTACCTAATATCGTGTCAGAGTTTGTTGCCGCTATAGCCGGGTTACCAATTCGTCTTGTCAAGTGACAATGAGGACTGCAAGAGCCAGATTTCTTACAAACTTTACACCTCCACCTCTCTGACATAGATGATCATATGGTCTTCCATCTCCAGGTTTTGAACCAGATACCTCCGGATCGATCTCTTGGTAGGCTTGCGTCATTGGAGACGGCAACGGGACTCCTGCGCCCGGTGTGGTGCGCTCCAGAAGGCACAGGCGTCTCGGAGCTCCAGATTACGAGACCACTAAAACGCTGAGGGCGCTGTAAAACGGCGCCGCTCCTGCAGGTGCGGCTGCGCACAGTAAATATCGCGCGGCGATAACTCTGGCTGGCTTCGCGTGAGGCGCGACTGCCACACACGCGCCCAGGACTCCTGCTTCTGCTGCAATTCACCAGCGCGGCGGCCCGCTGTTAAACCGACAGCTCGCAGATCCAGTATATCTTTACGTGCGCCGCGACGTATCGCCTCCAGGTGGCGTTCACGCGCTCGCGTTTCAAAGCCGGCTGCGGTAGAACTGGTTACTGCTGCTGCCGCTGCTGCTGCACGTCTGCCATTTTCAATTGATGCAGTACTTCGCTTTCTGTTGTATACCACAGCGTATAAACAGGGTGGTCTATTGATCGTGACCGGGCCAAATATCTCACGAAATAAGCGTCAAACGTAAAAACTACTAAGAACGAAACTTGTTTAGCTTGAAGGGGGAAACCAGATGGCGCTATGGTTGGCCCGCTAGATGGCGCTGCCGTAGGTCAAACGGATGTCAACTGCGTTTTTTAAAATAGTAACCCCCATTTTTAAATACATATTTGTTTAGTACATAAAGAAATATGAATGTTTTAGTTGGACCACTTTTTTCGCTTTGTGATAGATGACGCTGTAATAGTCACAAACATATGGCTCACAATTTTAGACGAATAGTTTGTAACAGGTAGGTTTTTTAAATTAAAATACAGAACATAGGTACGTCTGAACATTTTATCTCCGTTGTTCCATTGCGATACATGTACCTTTGTGAACTTATCATTTCTGCATGCTGTTACAGCGTGATTACTTGTAAATACCACATTAATGCAGTATATGTTCAAAATAATGTCCGTCAACCTAAATGCATTTGGCATTACGTGTAACGACATTCCCCTCAACACAGGGTAGTTCGCCTTCCGTAATGTTCGCACATGCATTGACAGTGCGCTGACGCATTTTGTCAGGCGTTGTCGGTGGATCACGATAGCAAATATCCTTCAACTTTCCCCACAGAAAGAAATCCTGGGACGTCAGATCCGGCGAACGTGCGGGCCATGGTATAGTGCTTCGATGTCCAATCCACCTGTCATGAAATATGCTATTAAATACCGCTTCAACCGCACGCGAGCTATGTGCCGGACATCCATCATGTTGGAAGTACATCGCAATTCGGTCATGCAGTGAAACATATTGTAGTAACATCGGTAGAACATTAGGTAGGAAGTCAGCATACAATGCACCATTTAGGTTGCCATCGATAAAATGGGGGCCAATTATCCTTCCTCCCATAATGTCGCACCATACATTAACCCGCCAAGGTCGCTGATGTTCCACTTGTCGCAGCCATCGTGGATTTTCCGTTGCCCAGTAGTGCATATAATGCCGATTTACGTTACCGCTGTTGGTGAATGACGCTTCGTCGCTAAATAGAATGCGTGCAAAAAATCAGTCATCGTCCCATAATTTCACTTGTGCCCAGTGGCAGAGCTGTACACGACGTTCAAAGTCGTCGCCATGCCATTCCTGGTGCATAGAAATATGGTACGGGTGCAATCGATGTTGATGTAGCATTCTCAACACCGAAATTTTTGAGATTCCCGATTCTCGGGCAATTTGTCTGCTACCGATGTGCGGATTAGCCGCGACAGCAGCTAAAACACCTACTTGGGCATCACCACTTGTTGCAGGTCGTGGTAGGCGTTTCACATGTGGCTGAACATTTCCTGTTTCCTTAAATAATGTAACTATCCGGCGAACGGTCCGGACACTTGGATGATGTCGTCCAGGATACCGAGCAGCATACATAGCACACGCCCGTTGGGCATTTTGATCACAATAGCCATACATCAACACGATATCCACCTTTTCCGCAATTGGTAAACGGTCCATTTTAACACGGGTAATGTATCACGAAGCAAATACCGTCCGCACTGGCGGAATGTTACGTGATACCACGTACTTATACGTTTGTGACAATTAGAGCGCCATCTATCACAAAGTGAAAAAAGTGGTCCAACTAAAACATTTATATTTCTTTACGTACTACACGAAGATGTAATAAAAAGTGGATGTTCTTATTTAAAAAAAATCACAGTTGATATCCGTTTGACCTACGGTTTAAATGGTTCAAATGGCTCTGAGGACTATGGGACTCAACATCTTAGGTCATCAGTCCCCTAGAACTTAGAACTACTTAAGCCAAACTAACCTAAGGACATCACACACATCCATGCCCGAGGCAGGATTTGAACCTGCGACCATAGCGGCCGCGCGGTTCCAGACTGTAGCGCCTAGAACCGCATGACCACACCGGCCGGCGTTTGACCTACGGCAGCGCCATCTAGAGGGCCAACCACAGCGCCATCTGGTTTCCACCCTTCAAGCTAGACGAGTTTCGTTCTTTGTAGTTTTTTTCGTTTGATGCTTATTTCGTGAGATATTTGGCCCTGTCACGATCAATGGACCACCCTGTACACGCATATGTTACAGTTTTAAACATGGCTGTCTCTCAGCAACCGTATATAATTTTCATCATAGGAAACACACTGTCAACCGGTTGCAAATAACTGTTTGGTACATTGACCTATGTTTCGACACTTCTAAGGATGTCTTCATCAAAATGAAATTTCAAGAAACGGTAAAAGTACACTGCGCGAAAGCAATGGTCAAAGTTTCGAGCAGATGTGCTCAAGTCAAAAATTAAAATTAAACACGTTCAAGCCTTTGGTACGTATGCTTTGCTAGGATCATCATCAAACATATGTTCCCTAAGCACACTGTATACTATTGTATACTACCGTGGCTGAACAAAACGTGCAATTAAAGTCTCGGCATCTTCGAAATCGACTGTATCAGTTATCATAGTTTCCACGACTGAAATTTTGGTCTTAGGTAATTCGCAAGTGGTTATCGTACTGAAAACACGTAAGTTGTCAGTATTAGTAAAATGAGTAGAAAGGATGGGAGACTATACACTGAGGTGGCAAAAGTCACGAGATACCTTCTAATATCGTGTCGGACGTCCTTTTGCTCGACTAACGCAGCATCTCAAAAATGGTTCAAATGGAGTGAAATGGCTCTGAGCACTATGGGACTCAACATCTTAGGTCATAAGTCCCCTAGAACTTAGAACTACTTAAACCTAACTAACCTAAGGACATCACACACGCCCATGGCCGAGGCAGGATTCGAACCTGCGACCGTAGCCGTCCCGCGGTTCCGGACTGCAGCGCCAGAACCGCTAGACCACCGCGGCCGGCCGCAGCATCTCGACGTGGCATGGATTCAACATCTAGTCGCAAGTTCCCTGCAGAAATATTAAGCCACGCCACTTCTACAGTATAACTGAGAATGTGCTGCCAGTGTAGGATTTCGTGCACGAACTGACTTCTCGATTACGTCATATAAATGTTCCGTGGGTGGCAATATCATTCGTTCTTTTTGTGCAGAACTTTCTTCAAACCAATAGCGAACAGTTGTGGCCCCATGGCATGGCGTATTGTCAGTCATAAAAATCCGTCGTTGTTTGGGAACATGAAGTCCATCAACGGCTGAAAATGATCTCAAGTAGCCGAACATAACAATTTCCAGATCGGTTCAGTTTGACCAGAGGACATAGTCCATTCCATGTAAACACAATCCACACCGCCGGCCTGAGTCGCCGAGCGGTTCTAGGCTCTACAGTCTGGAACTGCGCGACCGCTACGGTCGCAGGTTCGAATCCTGCCTCTCCCACGGATGTGTGTGATGTCCTTAGGTTAGTTAGGTTTAAGTAGTTCTAAGTTCTAGGGGACTTATGACCTCAGAAGTTAAGTCGCATAGTGATCAGAGCCATTTGAACCATTTTTTGAACAGTCCACACCATTATGAAGCCACCATCAGCTTGCACAGCGCCTTGAAAGAACATGGTTCCATCTGTTTCATGCGGACTGCGCCACACTCGAACCGTACCACCAGCTCTTACCAACTGAAATCGAGAATCATCTGACCATGCCACGGTATTGCAGTCGTCTAGGGTCCAACCGACATTGTCACTGGCCCAAGACAGCCGCAGCAGGTGTAAAGACAAACGCGTCGGTCGTCATCTGCCAAAGCCCATTAACGCCAAATTTCGCCGCACTGTGCTAACAGATACGTTCGGCGTACGTCCCACATTGATTTTTGCGGTTATTTCACACAGTGTTATTTGTCTGTTAGCACTAACAACTCTACGCGAACGCCGCTGCTCTCGACTGTAAGTGAAGGTTGTCTGTGGTGGGATGTAATGGTATTCTCGGCACACTCTTGACATTGTGGATCTCGGAATACTGAATACCCTAACTAATTCCAAAACGGAATATAAATGTGTCTAGCTAGAGCTACCATTCCACATTCAGAGTCTGTTAATTCCCATTATGCGGCCATAATCACGTCGGAAACCTTTTCACATGAATGGCATGAATATAAGTGATAGCTCTGCCAACGCACTGCATTTTATACCTCGTGTATGGGATGCTACCGCCTTTTGTCTGTGTGCATGTTGCCATCTCATGACGTTTGAACCTCAGTGTATGTATGATGTTAGCATTCTTCATAGACACCATCTGTGGCAAGGACAAAGCACACCATTTCGTCACAAGAACAGGTGTCATATCAAACGGAATTATTTAAAAAAAAAAGCACAAGATGATTCCAAACTGCTTACAGGAACACCGGGGCAAGTTCCTTTCGCCAAAACAAGAAAATAATGTATACCGGAAAATCCTTACTTTTTTAACGATGCTTAATGAAACTTTAATAAAACTATATGCTCAACATATCAGTTACACGTTGTCAGCTTGAAAGTCTCAGCAACTCAGAATTTATGTAAAACCTTAACAAAACAATTAATTGTGTTCCAAAGCTTTTATAAATTGCAGAAATGACGTTATGTAGCAGCTTACTCTGCTGTTGAAGTTGTTTTTTTATTGTATGACTAGTTTCGCTCAAAGATTATTATTCAGAATCTGTTGTACGCACGTCATGGATACGGCAATAAAATGTGTGGAAAACGTACTAAAAATACAAATAATATTTACAGATTTTTGTTATCAGCTATAGTTACATTCATATTTGAAAAAAAAAACAAATTGCCAATAATAGAATATTCATTAATAACGTTTAATCATGTAGGGTAGATGCATGGGATGTTAGTTACAGACATCCGTGCAAGGAATACAGAAAATAGAAATCTAAATATCGTGAGCAACCGTTGGTGTAAATTATTGATAATCTGTGAATGTTGTACATTTAACCCTGATAAACTGGTCCTCAGGCGTAGTACAGGGTGACACAGACAAACGGCTACTATCGAAAAACCCAATAACAATAGAAAAAGTACAACGAAATATTTATTGACAGCAACTGAACCACTATAATTTGCCTCTTAAGAGACAGTAGACCAAATTGTCAGTGTTTAAAGCTTACAATAAACTAATTCATGATTACCACATGGCGATATTGCTTGCAGCCCAAGTTCCCTGTTCCACTACGCATTTCAAATGTTTCTGTTTTTTCTGTGTGACCCAGCATTAAGTAACAGGATCACAAGACGTTCTTTCACGGTTTCTTTTTCTCGAGCTGATGATTGAAAATGGAAACTTTTCCATACTCCATGATCTACGAAGAAAAACATGTTGGAAGCAAAACGTGAATTAGTGTTGGTATTTTACATAAAGCAGAGAAAAATGTAGATCTAATGAAAGATGTAGATATTTTGTCTCATAATCCTAAAGATCAAAATTCCATTTTGAATTAATAGCTGTAATTGAAAAAAAAAATTTTTTTGAGGATTCTGGCGACATGTTGCTACTAAGATATTACTAGCATGATGAGCAATAGATTAGAATTAATTCTACGGCAGATACCGATTAGCGATGTGTGTGACTAGCGGCTGCTCGTGATTCCTCGCCATTTTATTTTGTGTATTACTTGGCTAGTTGTCTGAATTGACACTCCATGTGTCTACTTATGCATAACTAAACATTATTTGTACATAGCGTATTTATTACAGTGTGTTTCTTTGATGTGTGTGTGTGTGTGTGTGTAACTTTTGATCTTAAAGATAATCTGGAAGTATTGCTTGTGTTTTGATTATAATTTTCAAGCATGCTTTTCGCCTGAAATATTCCTGTAACCATGAAGCACGTACAGGTGCTGGATAATGGTCGCTGAGCGAAAGTGGCCGCACTCCACAGAATAAATTTAACACCGGCATAAGTGGCTACAAGATTTCGTTTCTACAATCTAAACAATTATCGTTTCAAACTCTCTAACGTATGTATCTATAATTGTGAAACTAACTTTGAACTTTAATGTATGTAGCTTGTAATATTTGGAGCTTTAAACATGATGTTTGCAGGTCCACTTCTATTGCGAAAGTTACGTATGTGTTTGTATAAAATGATTTCTAACGCTGCACTTTGCAGTGAAGTTCGGGTAGGTGTTGTAAAGTAAACCCACGTTTGCTATTGCGGGTAAGAAGTATAGGAGAAGTATTGAAGTGATTTGAATCAGTTACTACACAGCATGGACGAGTAGTCTAGTCAAGGTAACAACAACGGCATTCTTAAGGGTTCAAAAAATGGTTCAAATGGATCTGAGCACTACGGGACTTAACTTCTGAGGTCATCAGTCCCCTAGAACTTAGAACTACTTAAACCTAACTAACCTAAGGACATCACACACATCCATGCCCGAGGCGACCGTAGCGGTCGCGCGGTTCCAGACTGTAGCGCCCAGAACCGCTCGGCCACTCCGGTCGGCCATTCTTAAGGGATCCAACTTGTAAGACGCCAAGAAAAATTTTCTTTCTTTATATTTACGAAATACGAAATGTATGGACCAGAGAGACCACAAATGTTAATAAGTGTTTGTAATATTTCCATGACAATAAAGGAAGGTGTAGCCTTCACATTTTCTATGCTCGTGGTGAGGGGATACCTTGCCGTTTCGTATCGTCTCTTGTTGTTTAGCTTTCATTATGTAAACATCCATCGTTAGCTCTTAAGAACCATGAATACACTTACGTATACTTAAATTAATACCTTTCAGATCTGTTTATCTGACAACCCAAATATACCCCTTTTCATTAAGCTCTTGTAATTATCAACTATATTCGTGAAATAATTGCAAAAGTCCTGACGTGCAGCCTGTTCGTCACAGGCGTGATCCAAATACTGATCATCACATTATCAGGTCTATTATCGTGTACCAAAGAGTCTACAGTCTCTCCGAAACGAAGTTCGACACTCAATTAACCATAGAGCATACAGCGTGTGACTGAACGTGTTATGCACTCGCGTTTTCAAAAATATGTTGGACCACGTCTAAACTTTGCGTTTCTCTCCAGCACCAGTCTATAGTAATAGGAAATCACATCAGGAATCAACGAGCACTGCTCGGATCATATCAATTAACATTACTGAGTTGATTACCAGCTTGGGAGTGGTGGGTAATTACGACTATACCCTCTACAGTCTCTATCTTCCTCCCACCTTCGCAAGCAGCCAAGGTAGCGGTTATAACTGACAAACTACATTGAGATTCTCAAATAGGAAAACTTAGCCCTCGTTACCACGTGGTGTCGAGAAGTTTTAATATTAGAAGATAGTTAAAATATTTAAACAACTAGTACGCAAAAATGATTTGTAACCTCGGGGAAAGATGATGAAGGACGAACATCTGTCTACACACACAACCACACACACACACACACACACACACACACACACACTCACACAGAATGAAATTAGCGATCGACCATTACCAGAGATTACGCTACGTCTATGGCACGTTGTCAGTACTTGGACACAGACAAATCACATCAGTGAATAATTAGAACGCAATTTTAATCACTGAGAATGATTACCGTGTGCAAAACCGTGGCCCATTTGTGTTTATACTTACCAAGAAGTGGGGATGCGCGTGGACGTTATATTTCGGCGACTGCAGAAATGATGGTTCTAAAGCTATGTGACCGCTGTAAAAGTAAATCGCTACGCTTTATGCTACATTTACATCTACATCTGCACTCATCAAGCCACTTGGCGGTGTATGGCAGAGGGCAGAGGGCATCACTATCTGATTCCCTCTGCCCTGTTCCATTCGTGACTGGAGCGTGGAAGAATGGTTCTCTGTGAACCTCAGTATTTGGTACGGTTCTTCTACTTTTCCCGTGGTTATTTCGCTAGACTATGTGGGAGGCAGTAATACCTTATCCAACTCTTCCCGGAACGTGCTGTCTCGGACTTTCAGCAGTAAAGCTCTCCGCGATGTGCAACCCCACTGTTGTAGTGTCTGCGGTGGAGCTTGTTGAGCATCTCTGTAACACTCTCGAGCTTGCTATACAATCCTAGTGCGAATAGCCCCGCTCTTCATTGGATCCTCTCTGTTTCTTCTACTACTCAAAACTGGTAAGGGTCCCAGTCACATGAAAAGTACTCAGGAATCAGTCGAACAAGTATTTTGTAAAACACCTCTTTCGTGGATAAACTACATTTTCTTAAGATGAATCTCAAACTGCCATCTGATTTTCTTTATTCGTCACCAATAGCGTGATTGTACAGTAGTAAATCTCTTGCATCCAGTCGCAATATGTTACATATACAGGAGATAAGACCCATCATAATAAAAGCAACTGTTTTTCTTGTTTTTTTTTTTTTTTTTTTTTTTTTTTTGCATACTAGGCGGACGTTATACGAAGTAATTAAAATCTGCAGACACGGACACTGAAAGAGCAGCAACACCAAATGATGAATATGTTAGATATATTTACGAAGGGACAGGATGACGCCACTGAGCCACACGCCGCGTTCGGTAGCTGGCGCCACGCTCAAGCAATCTTTAAAGTGTTTTTTATAAAATGAGCCTTGTACCTCGTTGCTGTTGAGGAAAAGATGTTATTGTTGGTGAACAAATTATTTTTAAGAGTGTTTTCAAACAAATGATGTTCAACAGTTCTCCACGCCCTTTCTCTACGACCTGTTGGTTGGCATTCTATGATATATTCTATGAATAACTTTTCTGATGTCTTAACCACACTGTTTTTTACACCGCTGGCTATTAAAATTGCTAAACAACGAAGATGAGGTGCTACAGACGCGAAATTTAGCCGACAGGAAGAAGATGCTGTGATATGCAAATGATTAGTTTTTCAGAGCATTCACACAAGGTTGACGCCGGTGGCGACACCTACAACGTGCTGACATGACGAAAGTTTCCAACCGATTTCTCATACACAAACAGCATTTGACCGGCGTTGCCTGGTGAAACGTTGTTGTGATGCCTCGTGTAAGGAGGAGAAATGCGTACCGTCACGTTTCCGACTTTGATAAAGGTCGGATTGTAGCCTTTCGCGATTGCGGTTTATCGTATCGCGACATTGATGCACGCGTTGGTCGAGATCCAATGACTGTTAGCAGAATATGGAACCGGTGGGTTCAGGAGGGTAATACGGAACGCCGTGCTGGATCCCAACGGCCTCGTATCACTAGCAGTCGAGATGACAGGCATCTTATCCGCATGGTTGTAACGGATCGTGCAGCCACATCTCGATCCCTGAGTCAACAGATGGGGACGTTTGCAAGGCAACAACCATCTGCATGAACAGTTCGACGACGTTTGCAGCAGCGTGCACTATCAGCTCGGAGACCATGGCTGCGGTTACCCCTGACGCTGCATCACTGACAGGAGCGCCTGCGATGGTGTACTCAACGACGAACCTGGGCGCACGAATGGCAAAACGTCATTTTTTCGGATGAATACAGGTTGTGTTTACAGCATCATGATGGTCGCATCCGTGTTTGGCAACATCGCGGTGCACGCACATTGGAAGCGTGTATTCGTCATCGCCATGGTGTGGGGTGCCATTGGTTACATGTCTCGGTCACCTCTTGTTCGCATTGACGGCACCTTGAACAGTGGACGTTACATTTCAGATGTGTTACGACCCGTGGCTCTACCCTTCATTCGATCCCTGCGAAACCCTAAATTTCAGCAGGATAATGCACGACTGCATGTTGCAGGTCCTGTACGGGCCTTTCTGGATACAGAAAATGTTCGACTGCTGCCCTGGCCAGCACTTTCTCCACATTCTCCAGATCTCTCACCAATTGAAAACGTCTGGTCAATGGTGGCCGAGCAACTGGCTCGTCACTATACGCCAGTCTCTACTCTTGATGAACTGTTTTATCGTGTTGAAGCTGCATGAGCAGCTGTACCTGTACACGGCATCCAAGCTCTGTTTGTGTGGCAGAACTATGATCAGACTTTAATGCTTGTCGTAGTAAAAGTGTGTCTGAACAAACGGTGCACCGAACACTCCTAACGACTGGCCACCGCAGCCGACGACCGATGCATATGCCACTGTTAACACTACGACATCGGCATCTACGACTGAAGTGGGCACTTCACCATCGGTTCTGATTAATCCCGAGACCTTCTACATCATGCTGATCGCAGGGAGCGAATCAATCGCCTTCCAGCGGAAAAGCTCCTTGACACCTCTAATGCACGACGGAAAAAAGTTGGAAGAAGTTCCATTATGCTCTGGGAATCACTCACGTGTGCACCCAAGGGTTCACGGGAGCTTGTGCGAGGCGCCATGAGGGCCAAGGAGTATCGTGCACTGGTTGTAGACCCCTTCATGACGACCATGTTTACCGATGGCAATAGCATTTTTGGACAAGACAAGGCGCCACGTCCCAAGGCCCCAAGGAGTGTGATGGAATGGTTCGAGGAACACAGTGGCGAGGTCCAGTTGTTGTGCTGGCCCGACAACTCACTAGATCTGATACCTATCAAACACATATGGGATGTGATTGAATGTAGCATCAGCTCCCCTCCAAGGATTTTACGGGAATTAGGTGACTTGTGTGTGCAAATGTGGTGTTAACTTCCTTCAAAGACCTAGCAAGGCCTCATTGCTACCATGCCACGATGTTGTTACCCGTGCCAAAGGTGGACATACTGGTTGTTAGGTAGGTGGTCATAACTATCTGGCTGATCAGTGTATGTACCGGGTGATCAAAAAGTCAGTATAAATTTGAAAACTTAATAAACCACGGAATAATGTAGATAGAGAGGTGACTATTGACACACATGCTTGGAATGACGTGGGGGTTCTATTAGAACCAAAACAAAAAAACAAAGTTCACAAAATGTCCGACAGATGGCGCTGGACAGCAAAACGTCAGTGACTGCGCATGACAATCGTCTATAAAAGGAGCTGTAATGAGAGAGAGAATCAGATTCGCCAGCAGTCGCAGCATGTTGACGTTACTTGAAAAGGCGCTTTTAGTGAAGCTGTATTATCAGAATGGGGAATGTGCTAGTTCAGCGTTACGATCCTATCGCCGTAGGAAGGGGATTCGAACGGGTAAAGGTCCGTTGATAAATGTAGCTGTGGCGAGAATGATTTCGAAGTTCGAAGCCACGGGTTGTTTAGACGATAGACCCCATAGTGGCCGACCGAGCACAAGGCGTAATGTTGCTGAGACAGTTCAGGAATAAATGGAGACTGTAGCGGGTTCGTCTATGCACGGGGAAGTCAGCGCTCGTGCACTCGCACGTCGCACCGGCATTCCATACATTACTGTTTGGTTGGCACTTAGGTGTACCCTCCTATGCTATCCCTACAAAATCCATCGGCATCATGAACTGTTACCTGACGATTTAGTGAAGCGGAGGGCATTCGCGGTGTGGGCGTTTCAAATGGTTCAAATGGCTCTGAGCACTATACGACTTAACTTCTGAGGTCATCAGTCGCCTAGAACTTAGAACTAATTAAACCTAACTAACCTAAGGACATCACACACATCCACGCCCGAGGCAGGATTCGAACCTGCGGCCGTAGCGGTCGCTCGGTTCCAGACTGTAGCGCCTAGAACCGCACGGCCACTTTGGCCGGCGTGGGCGTTTCAAAAGATGGCGGAATATGACGATTGGTTGAGTAACGTGTTGTGTATCGACAAAGCTCATTTCACGCTCCGAGGGTCTGTCAACGCCCACAACTGCAGAATGAATTTGGGCTACCGAAAATCCTAGAACTGTAGTGGAAACACCGTTGCACGACGAGAAAGGCACGGTATGGGTTGGATTTACAACATCTACCGTTATTGGGCCTTTTTTCTTCGAGGAAATGCGAGATTTTGGTTTTGTAACTGGTACCGTGACGGGTGAGAGGTACGCCGATATGTTCAGAATCGCGTCATCCCCAGCCTGGGTGATAAACACCTACTGGAACGTACGATGTTTATGCAGGATGGCGCTCCACCCCATATTGTTAGACGCGTGAAAGATCTCTTGCGCGCGTCGTTTGGTGATGATCATGTGCTCAGCCGCCACTTTCGTCATGCTTGACCTCCCAGGTCCCAAGACCTAAGTCCGTGCGATTATTGGCTTTGGGGATACCTGAAGTCTCAAGTGTATTGTGATCGACCGACATCTCTAGGGATGCTGAAAGACAACATCCGACGCCAATGCCTCACCATAACACCGGACACGGTTTACAGTACTGTTCACAACATTATTCCTCGACTACAGCTATAGTTGAGGAATGATGGTGGACATATTGAGCATTTCCTGTAAAGAACATCATCCTTGCTTTGTCTTACTTTGTTATGCTAATTGTTGCTATTCTGATCAGATGAAGCGCCGTCTGTCGGACATTTTTTGAACTTTTGTATTTTTTTGGTTCTAATAAAACCCCATGTCATTCCAGGCATGTGTGTCAATCTGTACCTCTCTATCTACATTATTCCGTGATTTATTCAGTTTTCGAATTTATTCTGAATGTTTGATCACCCGGTACTTTACAGTGATGTTTGTTACTGATGTTTGTTGTTCATATCGTGTTTGATTTCTGCTTCAGTTCCCGTGCACTTTCCTGGATAGAACTGTATTTTGTACATGTTTCTACCACTCGGACACACATCGTTTAGCGTCCATGGTAAGCGCCATAATATCTGGTGACGAGGAGAAAGAAGAATTTGAAGGTACTGTCTAATTTTTAGAGTTCGTGTGTGTTTCATATCCTGCCGCTGCCCACCAGTATTTAAGGTTACTAACATGTTCTTGTTTGCACAATTCTGCTAGGAGACTAGTTTTAGTGTACATAGTGTTTTTTGTTATGCAGTGACCCCCATTCGCTTTTGCTTAGAATCAGTCATTGCTTGTGCCTTTATTTGTATTTGTGTACGGCGTGGCTACGCCAGAAATGTCACTTACGCAAGTTGCTCAGTTACAGGGCTTATGAAAATATGAGAAGATTCTTGGAATTGCAATCAAATATAGCGGCATCGCTTCCTGCTATCCACGGCGCGCCGCAGCACTCTACACCTGATTGAGTAGCGAACTTCTAGGAATTCAGTTTACAGCAGGAGGACTGTACTGATATTTTGCACAACAGCTGGTGCACTTTTCAGCCCAACACAAGCAAGGCTTGCTTACTGCTTTAAAGACTTGGAGTTCAAATTTATTTGCTTTTTTACAAACTGTTTCCTACGACTCTCCTGAGAATGTTGCCTATGACGATTTAAATGGTTCAAATGACTCTGAGTCCTATGGGACTTAATATCTGAGGTCATCAGTCCCCTAGAATTTAAACTACTAAAACCTAACTAACCTAAGGACATCACACACACATCCATGCCGAAGACAGAATTCGAACCTGCAATCGTAGCGGTCGTGCGGTTCAAGACTGAAGCGCCTAGAACCACTCGGCCACACCGGGCGGCTATGACGATTTAGTAGCAGCTTTAGAGAAGTATTTTGACGAATAGATTCATATACCAGCCGCGACGTTTAAATTTTTTAGATAGCGTAGGAAGCCAGAGCGAACTAACAGTGGTTTCAGAGTTGAGAGGCATAACCAGAAAGTGCAGATTTAGTTGTGAATGTGGCAAATGTTATAGTGACGACGTGTTGCATGATGCCACTATCCAAAATGTATCAGTTATAAACTTTCCCAATGCCTAGATGCTACACTCAAGCAAGTTCTCGACTCTCTGGATCACCTAGACACGCTTGACAGTGAGATGTTGGGGTTTGAGTCTCCGCACATTTCCGTTGTCAAGGCTAGAGACAGCAGCAAAACAGAACGTGCGCACTGGTTACGCGACACGGCCTAGCTGCAGGTACTAATGGTGACCATGAACGTTGTTTGCATAACAGGAGGACCTTATAGCCGGTAAATACGATATGTTGTCCACAAATAAACGAATACATTCACTACAGTTCGATTACACTATTAACGAACAAAAGCTAACCATTAAAAAACCGAAAAATGTCTAGAAGTAACCACCCGGAGCGACCAAAGTGGAATGACCACACGAAGCAAATAGCAGGAAAAGTAGTGGCCAGATTCAGATTCAATGGATGAGTCTTAAGGAAACGTAATTTATCCACCAAAGACGTGACTTACGAAAACATCGTTCGACCAATTCTTGAGTAATGTTGATCAGACTGAGGCCACTACCGAGTAGGATTAATAGATAATACAGAGGAGATTAGCAGAAGAGTGGTGCGGTTCGTCACGGGACCATCTGCTCGGAGGGAAACCGTTACCGAGATTCTCGACAAAACTCCAGAGAAGCACTAAGCACCATGGAGAGGCTTACAAATTTTGGGAGGGTAGTTTCCGAGAAATTCGGGCAACATATTACTTCGTCCCATAAATGTCTCGCGAAATGACCATAACGAAAAAATTGGAGAAATCAGAACTCATAAGGAGTTTTACCGAGAGTCACTCTTTCTGTGCGCCATTATTGAACGGAACAGGGGAAGAGGGAAAAAATACCGTAGTGTCAGCAGTACACTCCGCCGCACACCGCAAGATAGCTTTCACAGTATACATGTAGATGTAGAATTTTTCGTCTAGTTGAAACTATATGTTTATCTATGAGCAGACGGATGGCAATGAAATTCTTCTGTGCTATTGACCACAGTACAAAGCTCTGAGGAAGGTCATTTGCAATAGTGGCCGAGACGTCGGACAATTTTATGTGTTGACGATTCGGTCAACAGCCCAGAAAAATTTTATTGACAGTGACAAGGGCCGCTGAAGCCTACGCTTACGTACAAATGGCAGTAGAAAACTTAAAAGCAGAGTAGAATTTTGACAGGGCTCATGTTACCACTAAGTCCTTAGGATTACAGAGTACGTATACCTTGAAACCTGGAATCTCTTCCTCAAGTATGTACGAAGCGTGTGAAACTGCAGAAGCTGCGACGGACGATGGTGCGACGAACTTGGATCAATTGATTGATTCAGTGTTAACACAAACATCTCACTGAATTTTATTCGCAAAGTTCCCTCTCTCCGAACCTTTCTCGCTCCATGAATTTTTCAGCAGTCAACAGCAGAACTTTGCCGTTACCATCTAAATACCGCTGCCTGGGGCCGCACAGAGCTCGTACTCAATCTGAAAGCGCACGCACTTTCGCCTACCTGTATTCACATCAGATCCTCCTACAACTGCACACCTACGCACTAAGCAAAAAGAAAGAATGAAAGAAAGCAACGATGCACCACGAATGCATTATCCGAATTGGATGTAAATCAGTAGATATGGTGCACACGTACAGAAAAACAAATGATTGTAATTTCAAAAAAATTTGATTATTTATTCAGGAGAAAGACTTTCACAATTTGAGCAAGTCAATAACGGGTTCGTCCACCACTGGTCGCTATGCAAGCAGTTATTCGGCTTGGCACTGATTGACAGAGTTGACGGACGTGCTCTTGAGGAATGTATTGCCAAATTCTGTCAATCTGGTGTGTTAGATCGTCAAAATTTTGAGATGATTGGATTGCCCATGCATAAAGCTCCAGCGTTCTCCGTTGGAGAGTGATTTGGCGACCTTGTCGACCAAGTTACGGTTTGGCAAGCACAAAGACAAGCAGTAGAAACTCTCGCAGTGTGCGGGCGGATATTATCTTGCTGAAATGTAAGCCCAAGATTGCTTGCCGTAAGTAGCAGAAAACCAGGACATAGAATATCGTTGACAAACCGCTGTGTTTTAAGGTTGCCGCGGATGACAAAGGAGACCCCCGGACGAGGGTAGGATACCAAACTGACTGTCGCCTCCATCGGGCCTGACAACCAGGAGTGATGCTATTTGGTGCCATTTCTTTTCATAGTAGGATCCCTTTGGTAGTCATCCATCGTACACTTACAACACAGCTGTCCGACGACAGTATTATAGCCTGGTTTTGTTGCTTTTCATGGCAATCCATCCTGGGCTTACATTTCAGCAAGATAATGCCCGTCCATACACGGCGAGGGTTCCGCTGCTTGTCTTCACGCCTGCGAAACCCTACCTTGACAAGCGAGGTCGCCAAATGTCTTCCCAATTGGGACCGGCCCTCCAACCATCTCGGGATTTTGACTGTCTAACTCGCCATTTGGCAGAATTTGGCCGATATCCCTAAAGAGTAGGTGGAGCTTGTTCAAGGACCAGAGGTGGACCGACCCGTTACTTCCTCAATTTTTGGAGCTCTTTCTCTCGAATAGGTAACTCTATATTTCGGAAATTTTAATCGTGTTTGCCTATACACGTGCATCCCATTCTTTTTTTTAAGTGTTTCATGTATATCTCTCCTCTCCAAACAATAAAAAAGAACGGAAAATTAGCCTTTCCAGGTGACTAATCAGGTGAGTGCGACTACTGGGAACAATAAAACACATATACGCCAGTTGCGTTACTGTCCTTGGCATACTTCAAAATTTTACCTCTGTCATTTGCAGAATGGTATGTTTCTTTCTGGGTCTTTTAGGACGCAGAACGTATTGTATGCTTGTAAAACTACGTAAAGCAAGAAAAATACAAGCTTATATCGTCATAAGTGTTTGAAAATTAAAACACCAAGAACGAAAATTCATATTGTGAAATTAGTCTCCCATTGTATTTCAGACAGAGAGAACCCATAACTGCGGGGTAACAACGATGGTGACAAACTAGCAGTCTTCTTCAGCAACGTTTTATTTCACGTAACTCTTTTCAAAATTCTCGTTGTAGATTTACTATTGTAGAATTTCGGAAAGAATTAAATTTACGACGAGAATTTTGAAACGAGTCACGTGTAATAAAAAAAATTAATTAGGTTTTGCCCCCCCGCCCCCGATGAACCATGAACCCTGGATCTTGCCGTTGGCTGGGTGGCTTGCGTGGTCTCAGCGATACAGATAGCCTTACCGTAAGTAGGGGTATCTGTTGAGAGGCCAGACAAACGTGTGGTTACTGAAGAGGGCAGCAGCATTTTAAATAGTTGCAGAGGCAAATGTCTATATGATTGACTGACCTGGCCTCGCAACATCAACCAAAATAGCCTTGCTTTTCTGGCACTTAGAACAACTGAAACCAAGGGGAAACTACAGCTATAATTTTTCCTGAGGTCATGCAGCTGTACTGTATGCTTAAATGATGACGACATCCTCTTGGGTAAAATATTCCTGAGGTAAAATAGTCCCCCACTGGGATCTCCGGGCGGGAACTACTCAGGAGGACGTCGCTGTCAGAAGAAACCAGTCTGGTGTTTTGCTGGTGGGAGCGTGGAATGTCAGATCCCTTAATCGGGCAGGTAGATCAGAAAATTTAAAAAGGGAAATGGATAGGTTAACATTGGACACAGTGTGAATTAGTGGAGTTCGCTGCCAGAAGGAACAGGACTTCTGCTCAGGTAAATACAGGGTTATAAATACAAAATCAAATATGTCTAATGCACAAGTAGGTCTAACAAAAATAAAGAAAATATGAACGCAGATAAGCTACTATGAACCGCACGTGAACGCATTATTGTAGCCAAGATAGACACTAAGTCCACGCCTACAACAGTAGTACAAGTTTATATGCCGGCTAGCTCCGCTGATGAGGAGGAGAGTCAGGAAATGAATGACGACATAAAAGAAATTATTCAGATAGTTAAGGAAGACGAAAATTTAATAGTCAAGGGGGACTGGAATTCGCTAGTAGGAAAACAAGGAGAAGGAAAAGTAGTAAATGAATATCGAAGGGGTGAAAGGAATGAAAGAGGAACCCGACTGGTAGACTTTTGCACAGAGTAGTTTAATCACAGTTAACACTTGGTTTAAGAATCATGAAAGAAGTTTGTATACGTGCACGAGACCTGGAGACGCTGGAAAGTTTAAGATTAATTATATTATGGTAAGACAGAGATTTCGGAATCAGGTTTTAAATTGCTAGACATTTCCAGAGGCAGATATGGACTCTGACCACAATTTATTGATTATGAACTGTAGATTACAACTGAAGAAACTGAAAAAAGGCAGGAATTTAAGGAGGTATGACGTGGATAAACGTAAAGAACCTCAAGCCGTAGAAAATTTCAGAGGGAGCATTCGGGAATGATTGACAAGAACAGGGGAAAGGAATACAGTAGAAGAAGAATGGGTAGCTTTGAGAGATGAAATTGTGAAGGCAGCAGAGGATAAAGAGGGTAAAAAGACGAGGGCTAGTGGATATCCTTGGGTAACACAAGAGATATTGAATTTAGTCGATGAAAGGAGAAAATTTAAAAATGCAAGAACTGAAACAGGTGGAAGAGAATAAAAAAGTCTAAAAGGTGAAATCGACAGGAACGGCAAAATGACTAAGCAATAAGGCTAAAGGACAAATGTAAGGATACAGAAGCATATATCAGTAGGCGTAAGATAGCTGCTGCCTACAGAAAAATTAAAGATACCTGTGGAGAAAAGCTCACATGGAGAACTAGTCCTAAGCAAAGAAGGTAAAGCAGAGAGGGGGGAGGAGTATATAGAGAGTTTATACAAGAGAGGTGTACTTGAGGGCAATATTATCGAAATGGAAGAGGACGTAGATGAAGTTAAAAAGGGAGATATGATACTGCATGAAGAATTTGAGAGCACTGAAAGAGCCAAGTCCAAATAAGGCAACGGAAGTAGACAACATTGTCAGAACAGACAGCTTTGGGGGGGGGGGGGGGGGGGGAGCTGACCATGCAAAACTCTACAATCTGGTGGGCAAGATGTATGAGAAAGGCGAAATACCCTCAGACTTCAGTAGGAATATAATAGTTCCCGCCGGCCAGGGTAGCCGAGAGGTTCTAGGCGCTACAGTCTGGAACCGCGCGACCACTACGGTCGCAGGTTCGAATCCTGCCTCGGGCATGGATGTGTGTGATGTCCTTAGGTTAGTTAGGTTTAAGTAGTTCTATGTTCTAGGGAACTAATGACCACAGCAGTTAAGTCCCATAGTGCTCAGAGCCATTTGAACCATTTAATAGTTCCCATCCCAAAGAAAGCAGGTGATGGTAGATGTGAAAATTACCTAACTATCAGCTGACTACCGAGCCAGGTGGCGCAGTGGTTAGCACACTGGACTCGCATTCGGGAGGACGGCGGTTCAATCCCGCGTCCGGCCATCCTTATTTGGGTTTTTCGTGATCTCCCTAAATCGCTCCAGGCAAATGCCGGGATGGTTCCTTTGAAAGGGTACGGCCGATTTCCTGCCCCTTTACTCCCTAATCCGATGAGACCGATGACCTCGCTCTTTGGTCTCTTCCCCCCAAACAATCCAATCCCAATCAGCTTACTAAGTAACGGTTGTAAAATACTAACACGAATTATTTACGGACGAATGGAAAAAATGGGAAAAGCCGATCTCGGGGGAAATCAGTTTGGATTTCGTATAAATGTTGGACCACGCGAGGCAATACTGACCCTATGACTTACGTTACAAGATAGGTTAAGGAAAGGGAAACATACGTTTCTGGCATTTGTAGACTTAGAGAAAGTTTTTGACAATGTTGACTGGAATACGCTCTTCAAAAAATCTGAATGTGGCAGGGGTAAAATACAGGGAGCGAAAAGCTATCTGCAATTTGTACAGAAACCAGATGGCAGTTACAAGAGTCGAGAAGCATGAAAGGGAAGCAGTGTTTGATAAGAGAGTGAGACAGGATTTTAGCCTATAGTCAATGTTAAAAGTAGAGGAAGCAAAAGAAAAATTTGGAGTAGGAATTAAAATCCATGGAGAAGTAAAAAAAACTTTGAGATTGGCCGACGACGTTGTAATTCTTCAGAGACGTCAAAAGACTTGGAAGAACAGTTGAATGGAATGGACAGTGTCTTGAAAGGAGGGCCGGCCGAAGTGGCCGTGCGGTTAAAGGCGCTGCAGTCTGGAACCGCAAGACCGCTACGGTCGTAGGTTCGAATCCTGCCTCGGGCATGGTTGTTTGTGATGTCCTTAGGTTAGTTAGGTTTAACTAGTTCTAAGTTCTAGGGGACTAATGACCTCAGCAGTTGAGTCCCATAGTGCTGAGAGCCATTTGAACCATTTTTTTTGAAAGGAGGATATAAGATGAACATCAACAAAAGCAAAACGAGGACAATGGATCGTAGTCGAATTAAATCAGGTGATTTTGAGGGAATCAAATTAGGAATTGAGATACTTAAAGTAGTAGATACATTTTGCTATTTGGGAAGCAAAATGACTGATGATGGTTGAAGTAGGGAACATATATAATGTGGACTGGTAACGGCAAGAAAATCGTTTCTGAAGGAGAGAAATTTGTTAACATCGAGAATGGATTTAAGCGTCGGGTAGTTCTTTCTGGAAGTATTTGTATGGAGTCCAACCATGTACGATAAACATTTTAGAAAAGAAGAGAATAGAAGCTTTTGAAAAGGTGTGCTACAAAAGAATTAGGTGGGTAGATCAAGTAACTAATGAGGAGGTACTGAATAGAATTGGAGAGAAGGGAATTTTGTGGTACAATCTGACTGGAAGAAGAGATCGGTTGGTAGGACACATTCTAAGACATCAAGGGATCACCAGTTTGGTACTGGAGGGAAGCGTGAGGGACAAAAATCCGAGACCAAGAGATGAATACAGTCAGCAGATTCAGAAGGATACAGGTTGCAGAAATTGCTCAGAGATGATGAGGCTTGCACAGGATAGAGTGGCGTGGAGAGCTGCATGAAACGAGTCTCTTTGCTGAAGACCACAAAATCAACAGATTTTCGGCCGTCGACTCTTATCACTTCATTAAATCCCGAATGCGGGTCAAATGGCGTGTGAAATAATCTGATGTTCCAACTGTACATGCATTTTTCATCACTGAAATGAACATTCTACTGTGTATTAGATACAGAACAGTCAGGTGAGAGATAATTTAAGGCAGTAAATGGCGAATCGTATGCGTCATTTCGACTTCCTTTGTATCTGGTGATTTTCTTTTCCTGTTTGAGAAACTACCCTATTTGCAATTTCATTTCTGTCTATTGTCTTGACGGGTTTAATAATATGTTCCGGAGCTAGTCGAACGACACATTTTTATCACAGATTACGTACACTGGAATTATATTTCGATATTTTATTACTTGTTACAGTAGTGTATTAAGTTTACAAATGTACAACTCCTTGTTTAAAATTTGTCGTCCTGACTCTTTGATCTGTACAAAACGTATACGTATTTAAAACCCTATGAGATGATTATGAATTTTTCGATGGCTGCTTCTTTTTATGTGTCTGACATTCTTAAGAAGTAGTAACAGCAGTAATGCACCGCATGATGGTGACAGATGTATCGTCTAAGATTAAATGACTACACGTTCTCAGGATTTATTTGAACACTACCGGAATTTCGAGAGTCATTACTTCTTACTCTGAAATGTAACTGAACCGTACATTTACATAGTATGTAATGTTAGGCGTTCTTTATTTTCAATGAATAAGACGTGATAAATATTATAGAAAACTGAACACACGGTACAAGGAAGGACAAGTACAAGGACACTAAAATTTGATCACATTTTGTATTTAGCTTTCCACAACTGGAAACTCTCAGGGAGAGCATGACACACATTTAAAGAAATTAAATTGAAAAAGTGTAAAACATGAAGACGTTATTACATTCTCATGGCAATTAGAAGTCACCTAATGGTAGACTGCAAAAAGACGCGAGTTTTGACGTCCAGGTTGATGAATTTCATGTGGCACCCTCTTTGTTTAAAAAACAATCTACTGTAGCTGTATCCGTATTGAGACGTAGCGTACATACAAAGACCCTGCGTTCAATAGTAAAAACACTCTAGATGCCAAGTCAGTTTACATTTAGTTGTGTGCGGTGACTGGAAAGTTGTTTCAAGGTTCCTAGGCATCTACCTATCGGTTTGCGTGAAAACATTTTTCCTCACTCCTTGTGTCTTTTGTATGCCATTGTAAACTAACAGCCGGCCGGAGTGGCCATGCGGTTCTAGGCGCTACAGTCTGGAACCAAAGCGACCGGTACGGTAGCAGGTTCGAATCCTGCCTCGGGCATGGATGTGTGTGATGTCCTTAGGTTAGTTCGGTTTAAGTAGTTCTAAGTTCTAGGGGACTGATGACCTCAGAAGTTCAGTCGCATAGTGCTCAGAGCCATTTGAACCATTTTTTGTAAACTAAGAAGACCACCTTTCTTTTACTGTTAACCTGTATTAAATAAATGAAGTTATTTAACGAGAAGTGTAGAAAAACTGTGTCAAAAATTAGTGAGGTGGTGCAAAATGTTCCGTCCTTATAACTTCAGAGAAGTAAATGAAGATGAAATATTACTGTGGCAATCCCAGGAAAAATCATATACCCTATTCAATAAACAGAGCAAAGAAGTTAAAAGAGGCTGATATATGCAAGATGACCGTCGTAAATTTACGAGTTTCGCTCTTTCGAAGGACATGGAAACAAATGGTGGAGAAGAATAGCGAGAGAACATCAACTTACTTTCATCCAGTAGGAAAAGGTAGCGTACTCATTCATGTGTGTGTTTTTGCACGTGGTGTAGACTGTTCGTAGAAGAAGCTATGGACAGTAATGTATTAACAGTCTGAGGAAGAATCTCATTACAGTACGTCTGAAACTCAATTTTAAGAAATGTACGTTCTCGAGGAAGTTTAATTTTGTTTCTTTCTTTATGCTAATGCATTTTTACTTGACCAGTTTCGGTTGAAAAAATGTGCCACATCGTGGAATATTCCCATTTTATCCCCTATATTTTTATAAATTCCGATAGATGGCGGTGCTGTACGTATCCTTAAAAAATGCGCCTATGACGATGTTGTATTACAATAAGAGAGACGTCCCTGAGTTTCTTTTGGCTGAAAAGCAGGGCATCGCAGACATTTATAGGAGCTTGCAGAACGTCTACGGAAACTTGGCAGTGAGAAAAGCACCGTGTGACGTTGGACGAGGTGTGTGTTGACATCGCAACAAGGTAGGGAACATGTCCGATCTCCAGCGTGCCAAATGGTCATACACAGCTGTAACTTCTGGGTGCTGGAACCTGCGGACACTCTCATTCGGGGTGGTCGACGCATCACAGTGAAACACCTCGCTGCACAACTTGACGTCTCTGTTGGTAGTGCTGACACTCTGGCCCACCAGTTTAGGTAGTAAAAGTTGTGTGTATGCTGAGTTCTTCGCCGTCCATCAGAAGACCATAAGAAGCAACGAAAGACCATATGTGCGGATATTCTTTTCTCGAACTTCGTCACAGGTGATGAAACATAGATTCATCGCTTCGAAACGTAAATGGGAATCCATGGAGTGGCGCCACACCACCTCTCCTCGGAAGAAAAATTTTCAAAACCGCACACTTAGCAGGTTAAGTCGCGGCGGAGTTCTTCTGGGACTCTGAAGGGGTTGTTCTGTTTGATATCCTCCCTAAGGGTGCAACGATCAACTCTGAAGTGTGTCATGCTACCCTGAGTAAATTGAAGAAACGACTTCGCATGTTTGTCTCCACAAAAGAGCAAACAAATTTCTCCTTTTTCATGACAGCGCAAGGCCTCGCGTAAGTCTGCGCAACCGAGAGGAGCTCGCAACCTTTCATTGGACTGTTGTTCCCTGTCCACCCTACAACCCGGATATTGCACCTGCCGCATTCCATGTGTTGTTCCATAGAAGGATGTACACCAGGGAACGGAGTACGTGGGTGGTAACGGAGTCTGTTGATGCAGCAAGACGGCGGCTCCGTCGTCGACCATCAGAGTGGCAGGCCCTGCCAGTAAGGTGGCGTAAGGCCGTCTCATTGAACGGATTCTATGTTGAAAAACATGGACCGATAACCAGACGAGTGGGGAATGGTGTAGTCTATTGGTATCCCAAATAAACCAACCTGCTTACATAAAGAATATCTATTACACGCCCCTCGTAATATATTTCTGTATTATTCGTATCTGTCGGCTGGTCTCATCAGCTTATCGAAATCGCAACTTGAAAAGCTTTTGCCTGAAAACATTGGATTGAGTTTATCGCCCAAGAAACCACTAAATTCAACGTTACACTTAGGAAGTTCTGAATTTGGGGATAAGGGCAAAAAACTTGGAAATAAACTTTATCAGCCATGCCCATTGCACTGAATTTCAATGTGTCGACTTCACGCGTCGACCACAATTCTTTCTAAAGGTAAATGTGAGCAAGTTTCCCATTTTGGAACTGAAGTGAGCTGATAGTTATTGAAGCTGGATGAAAAATGTCCCCACATAATGATAAAATGTGAAAGGTGAGAATAGAAAAGGAAAAGAAACTGGAAGAATTTAAGATGTTGTTTTATGTCTCCATCAAGATAAGGCGATTACAGGCAGGGCTTCTACAGGAATGGGTAACTAACTGTGCAACGTGCTTCTCATAGGAACCATTCGTTTAAATCAATTCTGAGAAATTAAAGAAAATTTAAATTTAAATGTTCCAACAGGGAGATCAGTTTCTCCCGAATGTGAATTCAGACCGTCAACCGAAACAGTTTTCGCCAAAGGGAGATGGAAGTACACAGGCATAAACTACTACTAGAAAGGAAAATATGAACGTAATTCTATAGCGTGGGTAACGACGTTGTTCCAAGGCATCCTGGTACAGGTGAATTGTAAATAGGAAGACGAGAAAAGTTTTCATAAGAGATTGTAATTTTAGCAACATTATCCTAATGACTTTCAAAGTGTAGATTCTAATGTATTAAGTACCTACCGATGAAATGGTTGTGAAAAGTGGAAGGCAGCACTAGACCAATCGAACGACCGGTAACTACAGAAAAAGTAAACATGAAGGGCATGAAAGGGGTGGATACGGCAAACAGTTCACTGACGCCCTGAAAGCAGCACTCACCGGCAGCTGTTTACCTACAGGCAGAGTGACAAGTAGATGTTGTCAACAATCGGTTCCAGTTCAAGCAGATACTAGGCCTCACAAAACTCCATTATCTACGCTTCAGTGCTGAATGGGAGTGTTGATTGTATGACATATTGTAATGAAACGACGTTATACGTAAATGACATTTGTAATATCTGTAACTTAGAAATACGTCAATGCAGTTAGCTAATTATCTGCTTTTTTGCACTGTCTGAAGGAACGAAAATGAACTCTGTAATCCATATAATAATCTACAGGCCTGTTATATAATATCTGAAACTCGAATTATAATTGCAGTTAGCGTGTGTAAGTATTACTATACAAATTAGTGTGTGAGTGAGTGACTAGCTATGTTTTATTTGGAAGCAGAAACATTTTAAATGCTTCAGTGGTGGAGGATACTCTGTCAAAAGCCAAACTTTTCCCAATGCTTTGCGTGACTTACATACCATAGAATCTCAATCCATAGGTCAATAATTGAGTTGAGAATTACCAAAATGCGCTGACTAGCTATGAACGAATTACAAGCTCACTTGGTCGGTAGAGGGACTAAGCGCTGGCGTACGCCACTTGTCGGAACACAAGCTCACATTAGGTGAAAATGAGGAAGGAAATCTGCTGTGCCCCTTCAAAGGACCCATTCCTGCATTTGCCTCAGGCGATTTAGGGGAACCACGAACAACCCTAACCCTGGTGGACGGACGGGGATTTGAACCGACATCTTCCCGTATGCGAGTCCATTGTGCTCACCATGGTTCCACCTCGCACAGTGTGACGGTAGGGCAGCGGCTGGATTCGGTGGCAGGAGTTTAATATTGAAGAAACATGAAAGCGATAGCTAGAATCATTTGAGTTTTGTTCTCACTGAAAATTCATGGGAAATAATTTCTGTGAATCAAAAGTGCGTGGAGTTTTGAATTTTAAGCAGTTTGAAGATCACAGAGTGTTATGTGAATAGCAGGCACTAGTAGCACACGTCAAACTGTTTTAGGCGACCGTGTCTAATAGCTGAATATTTGAAGTAATCTTGGACAATTTTGGGGAAAGTAAATCAACAATTGAAAAAAACTGTGTCATGTGGCTAAGCAGTTAGAGTGATATTAGATGGGAAGAAACTGATGAGGGAGTTTCCTACTATTAAAAATGTTTAATGTGGGTCACTTCTATCACTTCAGGACAGTCATTAAGGGTAGTTCATTATACTTACACACTGAAGCGCCAAAGAAACTGGTATAGGCAAGCGTATTCAGATACAGAAAAAAATGGTTCAAATGGCTCTGAGCACTATGGGACTTAACATCTATGGTCATCAGTCCTAACTAACCTAAGGACAGCACACAACACCCAGTCATCACGATCAGATACAGAGAAACGATAACAGGCAGAACATGGCGCTGCGGTCGGCAACGCCTATATAAGACAGTAAGTGTCTGGCGCAGTTGTTAGATCGGTTATTGCTGCTACAGTGGTATGTTATCAAGACTTAAGTGAGTCTAAACGTGGCATTACAGTCTGTGTATGAGCGAATGGGCACAGTATCTCCGAGGTAGCGATGATGTGGGGATTTTCCCGTACGACCATTCCGCGAACGTACCCTGAATATCAGGAACTCGGTAAATCATCAAAACTCAGACATCGCTGCTCCCGGAAAAATATCCTTCAAGAACGGCACCAACGACTACTCACGAGAGTCCTTCAACATGACAGAACTGAAACCCTTCCGTAAATTGCTGCAGATTTCAGAGCTGGGCCATCAACATGTGTCAGCGTGCGAACCATTCAACGAAACATCATCGATATGGGCGGAGCTGACGGCCCACTCGTGTACCCTTGGATGACTGCACAATACAAGGCTTTACGCCTCCTCTTGGCCAGTCAACTCCGACATTGGACTGTTGAAGTCTCGCAACATGTTGCCTGGTCGAACGAGTCTCGTTTCAAATTGTATAGAGCGGATGGACGTGTATGGTTATGGAGACAATCTCACGAATCCATGCACCCTACATGTCAGCAGGGGACTGTACAAGCTGGTGGAGACTCTGTAATGGTGTGGGGCGTGTGCTGTTGAAGTTACATGGGACCCCTGATACGTCTAGGTACAACTCTGACAGGTGACACTTAACTAGCAACCTGTCTGATTAGCTGCATCCATTCGTGTACATCGTGCATCCCCCCGGACGTGGGCAATTCCAGCAGGACATTGGACACTTCACACGTCCAGAATTGCTTTAGAGTGGCTCCAAGAACACTCTTCTGAGTTTAAACACTTCCGCTGGCCACCCAATTCCACAGAGATGAACATTATTGAGCATACTTGGATGCCTAGCAACGTGCTGTTCAGAAGAGATCTCCACCCCCTCGTACTCTTACGTACTTATGGACAGCCCTGCAGGATTCGGGGTGTCAGATCCCTCCACCACTACTTCAGACATTAGTGGAGTCCATGCCACCTCGTGTTGCGGCACTTCTGCATGCTCGCAGAGCAGTGCACGTGATTAGGCAGGTGTACCAGTTTCTTTGCCTCTTCAGCATTGTGTAGGTTGGCCTAGCCACGCGGATTGGTTTCATAGCCGCCAGAATATCCTATACAATGTGCCATTTTCAGTTGTCCAGTTTCCGTAAACTTGAGTCAGCACTTAAATTGTTCAATTAGTAGATAATGGGAAGGATGGGAAGGGGGAGGGGTGTGTTTCACACTGAAGTACTGTGCGAATGCAGTACTGTGCGAGATCATGCGGTAACAGGACCGAGCAATGGTCTTAAAATCATTTGTCCCAAGTTTTTGCACAATAGTTTATGATATGGGTGACATTGCATTTCCATCAGCACTATTCACACTATTCACCCCAGGTAATCTGACGGGCGTGTATTTTCCACACGATCTGAGACCATCTCCTGAAATTCTACTGTGCAAACAATACCTTATCACAATCCTTGGACAGCTCTTATGGTCCGAATATGTGACAATAAACTGCAATGCCTGTTGTGAGACTAATCTCTGTATATTTGTACAGCTTACCACGCACTACATTCAAGTCATGTCTGTCATTTCTGTATGATCCCGTAACGACTAATGCTCCCTCTTCGATAACCAGTCACGAACAGTAAGCAACGCTGAACTACACTGTGGATTAGTCACATACGACTGTGTACTGTTTTTCTAGGTTCAGCTACCTTCATCAATGTGCTACACAGTTCTCATTATGAAATTGCAGTAGTTAACCGAAACGTTGGTTCACACACATCTCTATTAGAAGATCTAGAATCAGCTAAATTGTTCATTTCTGGCACTTTGTTTCTCATCTCAAAATACAGGTTGTCCACAAATTATCTTGACAACTTCCGACTTTAATACCTTTAAAACCATAATAGATATTAACGATCGTTTTCAACATATGGTAACACAGAAGGTTTGTTTCCTCATTCATACATATCAACGTGTGTACCCTTAGCGTCTAGTCACAATTCCATTTTTCTCCAAATACGAGTGGTCCGAGGTCAGGGGATCGTGGCGAACATCGAATTAGACCATCTCGTCTAATCCACCTATCCGGAAACTTTTCATCTAGAAACTGACAGACATTTAGGGTCCAGGGAGGTGACGACCGATCCTGCTGGAATACGGTATCAAGTTGCAGGTGTTCTTATTGGAGTGCAGCAAACGTTTTTTAAACACCACCACTGACGGCACACTCGATGGAAAAGAATGGGCCATTGATGCAATTGTGCATCAGTGCGCACCAAACACTGACCTCAGGACTGTCTTCTTGCATTTCACGTGTACCATGAGGCTGCTATGAACTCCATAAGCCAACGTTATGACGATTGGGTTTGCCGGATGCATGAAATGTCGCGCTATTGGAGAAACAAATCATTTCCAAAATGGCACTGATTGCCTAGCAGGCCCGCTGAAAACTT
Organism: Schistocerca americana; assembly: GCF_021461395.2. Classification (NCBI taxonomy): domain Eukaryota; kingdom Metazoa; phylum Arthropoda; class Insecta; order Orthoptera; family Acrididae; genus Schistocerca; species Schistocerca americana. Next base: position 222,054,424 of record NC_060120.1, on the reverse strand, counting down.
TTTGTGCTGAGATTTGCCAGTAGACTTTAATGCCTGAAGCAGCTGCACCTTATAGGGATATAGCCGTAGCCTCTTATACAAGACATTGTGCACTGTTGATCGTCTCATTTCCAACTCTCTGGCCGCCGTACGCACCGATTTAGTCGGACTCCTTGCAAACGCCTGCCGTATCTCGTCCACCGTAGAATATGAAATAGGTAGGCGACCCGTTCCCTTTTTATGAAGAACACTATCTGTTTCCATAAATGACGTACACCAAGCCCGGATCGTTGATCGGGACTATGGTTACCTACCATACCCTGTTCTAAAATTCCTTGGTCTTGGATACCGGACGTCGTCTGTATGAACCAGGCCACACACTGAGTTGTCAGTTTTTCAAGTTCAATTTTGCCTCAAAATTGCGTTACCTGGAAGGTAAAAGGTACTTCATAACTTATATTACCATATGTTGCAAACCATTTTGTTAATATCTAGTATAGTTTTAAAATTATTTAAGTCTGAAGTTGCAAAGATGATTTACGAACGCACATCAGATTAGTATCCTCTGCTGTAGACTGCTCCAGCGCTGCTGCATCGGACGCGCTGGTGTGCCTGCCAGTTCCCACGCGAGCAGGCGCAGGGTAGGTGGGCTACCCACTGCACGTGTTCTGCAGGTGTGCCGAACACATGTCCTCGACTGCCCGCAGGCGTTCGGCCAGGACAGTACGATCGCGAGGATGTGCCCCAGCTGCCTCACTGCCCGAGCCTCTGCTGTTTCCCCATCCCCTACATACAGCTACCACCAGACGGCCCCTGAGCTAAACAGACTGCTTTTCTCTATGTATAGTCTTGATTATAAATAAGTTCGAAACTGTACGTAAGTTGTACGTAAGCGAAATATGACTCATTGTATATGCTTGCAGCACTGATTCCTTTCTAGATGAAAATGATATAGTACTGAGACACTGTATAATATCCACGATATATATAGTTTTCTATTGCGAATGGAATATGAACGTGTGGATAATATTCATTCAATTACGTAATTATTTCTTAGAAAGATGATAATTATGTAAAACAGAGACAATATTTGTCTCACATTCTTTGTTAATCTATGTCATTCTTTTCTTTTGTTTTGTACCCTTTTGTCGTCTTCTTCTGATGTACATCGCCGACGTAAGACGCTAATCGATTTGAGGTCTGTTAAATAAAAAACATTTAATGTAAAATTATTGTACTTCTATGTTCATTTGCTGGTAAAAACAAATAGAACCAAATGCGTTAAAACTATTTATGATTAATTATTGGAAATTCACTTCCTCTTTTAATTATAATTTTGTATTAATTGTTTTATCATAGCTGCAAGAAGCGCAGCCATTGTTAGTTGCGATTATATAGCAACTTCTTCTGTACTTCTAGTTGAAAATAGCATGGGTTTGTGTTAAACTAATTTTCAAAACAATTTAATATTTTTTTTAATTGGTGGCATCAATTTAAATGATGAACTATTTATTGGGAAAAGGAAAATCTTAATAAAAAAAGAAATCCTCTATCTTTTGTTGGCCGCCATCTTAACTTTTATTACAGCGGCAAATTTAAATTACTTGAAGCTGCAAACAGTATTCCGACGTGTAAGAAATAAATGTTCACCGGTGGTACTGAACTCTATTTATAAAAGAAAAAAAATTAATCGAATCAGACTGCATTTTCTAAGAAGAGTGCTGATGGTATTTATTGTTGAACAAGATTTCATTGCTGATGTAAGAGGCCAAAATTAAACTACCGTCGAATCACGGAGAAAAATATTTTTTAGTAGCATACGTCAGTATTGTGTGCGGGTGGTATTCTGTGGTTCCTTTTCATGATCAATTTGCAAAGAATAATTAAATCCATCGAAGACAAAAATTATAAAAGCTCTGATGTACGATCTGTAATTTTAGTGATATGAACACAGCTTACAGTCAACATTATTACACTACGTCAGGTGGAATTCTTGTGCAATTTGAACAAAATAATTATCCGGGAGAAGTTGTAGTATGAACAATGCATTATACATGCGTATAATACTGCCAGTGTCATTTACAAAATCAAATCAATGCAACTGCTAAAAAAAAAGAGTGATTTCAAACCGCAGAATACCATAGAGTATCGTATCATCCATATTCATTGCATTTGTCCATGTTGATGATACACAAAAACCTCCACAACTGGTGTTCATATTCATAATGATGGCAGTTCACATCTCCAGTCGTAGATTATAGTTAGTTTTCTAAATCGCTGAAGATGAATGGCGGAACTCGTTTCAAAGGGTCAGGCGATTTCCTTGTCCTTTCTTCTTTTTTTCTTTTGTTTTAAAGTGTTCAATCCTCTGACTGCTTTGATGCGGCCCGCCAAGAATTCCTCTCCTGCGCTAACCTGTTCTTCTCAGGATAGCCCTTCTATCGTCTACAGTCCGCCCCGGTAGCTGAGTGGGCACTTCCGCCTGTGCGGCGCGTGCGAGTGTTTGTTTACTTGTGGACTTAGTCTGCGCGCGAGCTAGTAACAACGATCATGGCGAACAAGTACAGGAAAACTACATTACGGTTCAATTTCTGCAAAGACTACGAACGACCGAAGGCTTTAGCAGTGGAACGATTCATTCGAGAGGACGTCAAGATACCGCCAAACGATATTGTTGGAATTCACCTGTCCATCGTTAGTCCCACGGTGTATGTTAAGATGGTAAATGACGCGGCGTGTGAGAGAATTCTACAGGCGACAAAAGCAGGTCTCCGATTTTGCCATAGTGACGGGAATGTCGGCACGGTAACTGTAGAACATGCTGGTCTGGGTGTACGGACAATACGTGTGTTTGAGCTGCCATTTGAGCTCCCGGCTGACAAAGTTATCGAGGCTTTTAAGCCATACGGCACGGTACATGGTCACACAGCAGAACGCTGGACACAATTCGCCACGTACCCTGTTCTTAACGGAGTGCGACAGATCACTATTGATCTTCAGAAACATGTACCGTCCTATCTGACAATTGGTGGTTGTCGGGCGGTGGTGATTTACGATGGTCAACCACGTACATGTTCTGGCTGTGGCCAGGAGGGACACCTCAGGTCGAACTGTATGCAACGGCGGATTACGCAACTGCCTTCCGGTGCGCGGGAGCCGTCGCCAGCGATGACAGTACTACCGATCACCTATGCCAAGGCCCTCACTGCGTCCGCTGATGACCGAAAGGACACAGCCCCGGTGGAAGATCAAGATGGCACTCTCCGAAACCTTGTAGCAGACGTCGGGATGACAGAGGATGCTGCTCCATCGAGCTTACACTCTACGGCGACAGCATCAGATGAGACCGAACTCCCACCAAGTACACTGATAGTAAACGAAGCAGTTCCAGCCACTACGGATGCTGTTCCGTCTGGAACGCACTCTGAGACGACAGCATCAGTTTCGACCGAACTCCCGCCGAGTACAACGATGGGACTCGAAACACTTCCTGTTCCTACGGATGCTTTTCTGTCGGGCAGCCGTGATTCCTTACAATCTGAGGACACGGAAGGAAGATCACGCAAGCAACGTTCCCCGAAAAGGAGGAAACGGCGTCGTCGCACGACATCTCCTAGGGATGACTCCCCTTGCCCCGACGACGATGTGCCTGTGGACCAAGACGACACAACAGCCTCTACGAAACAGGATGAGGCAATGGAAACTGTTCGATCAGACCCGCAGCGGTCTGTCACATTGCCGGTACCGGGACGTGGTGATGCTGAAGAGGAAGCACAACCAGTTGGCGCTCCAGACGCAGATGATGTGGCAATGGACACGAATATATCACTGCCTGCAAAGATGTGGTATGACGATATTGAAGAGGCGCCGGACGTCATACAGAGGCAGCCGGCACTCACGAAGACAGCCTAATAATTGCTGAAGGTGAAGGGAGAGGGGCGAGAGAACGTCTTCTAACTCAGCTCCCAGCGCCGATGCAGGGAGATGTTTTTGCGCGTCGACCGAGTGGGATTCAACGCCATGCGAACCGTATTGCGACATTAAATATAAATGACGTGCGTTCATCGGCCAAAATACACCTACTGAAGGAAACGATTTGGGCATCTGATGTGGATATTGCTTTGCTGCAGGAAGTCCACATAGCTGCACTCCCATACATCGCAGGCTACCAATCCTATTCGTCACATGGAGATCACAATGGGAGTGGGGTGGCAGTTTACGTGCGAGATGGCTTCCCAGTGGAAAACGTGTGTTACCTTGCGTCGGCCAGGGGAATGGCTTTCACGACGTTTGGGACACGCATCATCAATCTTTATGCACCGTCGGGAAACAATCGGCGGCGGGAAAGGGCACGATTTTATGCAGAAGACATTGCCCCACTTTTCCATGGACGTTATGAATGTGTAATAATTGGTGGAGATTTCAACTGTGTTCTCAGTCAGAAAGACCAATGGCCGCAAGCAAACATCAGCCAGGAGTTGCGAATCGTTGTCAACGACCTTGTCCTTAGTGACACGTGGGAATTACGACATGGAGATGCACCGGGATACACCTATGTGACCAGTCATTCGGCGAGCAGGTTAGATCGCATTTATATCTCGCGGGCTCATGCACATGATGTCCAGGACGCGGAACGCTGGCCATTGGCATTTTCAGATCACAGCGCTTACATCTGTACGGTGCTTCTTCCCCGTAGAGAGGTGTGGAACAGTAAGGCCCCGTGGAAATTAAACATTCAACATCTACATGATCCTGAATGCCGTCACCGGATCCTTGAGACATGGACGATGTGCGAGCGAAGGGTTGGAAGGTATGCGACGAAGCTTCATTGGTGGCTGACTTGTGCTAAACCGGCGCTTCGCCGTACGTTCATCTCATATAGCAGGGAGATGGCAGAATGGCGCCGCCGTACGACCGACTTTTATTTTGCAGCACTGCGCGACCTGGACATGATCCACCGGGACAGGACGTCTGGATCGAACGCAAAAGGATAAAAGCTAAACTAGTGGCTTTAGCTCGGAAACATCTTCAGGGAACCATGGTGCGCGCCAGATGTCACGATACGATAATGCACGAGATTCCTTCCATGCACCACGTCGTGAATGAACGAAAACACCGACGACGCGTTTTGGTACAGGAATTAATTACCCGCGAAGACCGAAGAGTGACGCGTCAAGCGGACATTGTCTCTGCATTCGTCGACCATTACCAACACATCTATCGGGAAGAAGCAGCCCCTGTCGGTGACCTCGACCGTATAGCCACGTACGTCTCCCGTACACTGACGGTGGAAGCCGCGGGAACCTTACTGGAAGCCATTAGCTGTGAGGAAGTACATGATGCGATCGCAAAGGGTGCGTTGAATCGGTCCCCAGGCATTGATGGACTTCCTGCTGAATTTTATCGAGAATTTCGCAACGAAATGGCACCGCAATGGACGGAAATGTACAACGAGATGTTAAATTCCGATGCGCCTATTCCACCGGCTTTTATGGAAGGCCTCTTGGTGCCAGTACATAAACCGAAGCCAGGAATTACGGTCACACATTATCGCCCCATCACCCTGCTTAATGCCGACTATAAGATCTTTGCACGGTTGCTAGCGTCCCGATGTCGTATGTTAATTCGTAGCGTTCTCTCTCCAGAACAGACGACACCGGGTGGATCGGTGAATGTGCAAACAGCTACTGCCGAATGCCGTGATGTGATAGCGCTAGCGGAGGAGTGCCGGCTTAAAGCGGCGATGGTGGTGGTTGATTTTGACAGTGCTTTTGATAAGGTGCGCCACAACTATCTGTACGCTGTACTGGAACAAATGGGATTTCCAGACCGTTTTACTGGTCTCATTAGAAGGATTTATGGGGGCGCACAATCCTTGGTACAGGTTAATGGGCGTATAGCAGGGCCCATTCAAATTCGACGATCCATTCGCCAGGGCTGCCCTCTTTCGATGCTGCTGTTCGCGATAGCGTTGGAACCATTAATTGGGAGGCTAACAAATTCTCTTTCTGGGATGGAACTGCGGGGCTACACCTTCAAATGTCGTGCCTATGCGGATGACCTCCTGCTGCTCGTTCGTTCTGAGGAAGAGGTGAAGACGGTCCTTGAACTGTTGTTGGACCACAGTGTGACGGCAGGTAGTGCAGTGAACATGAACAAATCGGCAGCAATGCCGGTTCGAAGGGGCCTTACGCCGGAAGAAATCAGTCCGTTTCCTTATGTGCAACGATTCCGCTATCTCGGCATGGACTTTACCTCATCTGTAAAACATACTGCGGCAGTTAACTACCGACGTATTTTACAGACAACACGTACCATGGTCCGACAACATCTCCTACGGCGCCTTGATCCTTTGCAGCGAGTCGAATATCTGAACACATATGTGGTTTCTCGAATGGTGCATATTTCGCAGATCCTGCCCCTACCACTCACGCTCGGACGTCGACTTCAATCAGCACTAGGCTATTTTGTGATGATTGGATCGCCCCTCAAGGTGCGATACGCAACGCTCACGCTCCCTACAGACAAGGGGGGACTCGGACTTACAAATGTTCACTGCCGAGCGACGGCGCTCCTTCTAGCTACGATGTACAAGCAACGGCGTAGCGGGCGTGATTCCCTTACATCCCGCCTACTGGATCTCCTAGTTCCAGCGTCCCTCACACCTCCGGTGGCGGTGGGCAACATTACGTCACATTTTGCGCATGTATCAACATTTATCGTGGAACTTAGTTATATCAGAGACGAGCTTCCGCGCACGAGACTACCATGGGCGAAGGATTTTTATGTTTGGCTGCTACGACGGATAAGTCGTAATGTCATTGAACTCAAACACCCCAAGTTGCATTGGCCGAAGATTTGGAGACATGTGCACCAAAAATTCCTTCCTACCTTCGTTCGGGCACTGTGGTTCTCTGTCACCTGTGGAAAGTTCAACACCAACCACCGACTCCATGCAATTGGACTAGTGGACACTCCACTATGCCCGAAATGTCGCCAAGTGGATGACGACCATCACCGCTTAACTTGTATCGCGGTGGAGGAGGTATGGCTCCTAGGAAGACAGATGGTGGCTTGCTACCTCCGTGTGACCCCGCAACATATTACACCTGCTTCCTTCTTACATCCGGAGAGTGACTACTTTCCGGCGACTAAATCACACTCGATCATCTGGGTCAAAGGTTGGACGATCGCGTACCTCTATGGGGATGCTGCCAAGTCGCGACTCGACTTTTGGTATTTCTTGCAGCAAGCCCACAATGAGGTTTATAGATGGTCTCATTATCGGAAAACCTTTGCCAATTATCTTCAGGCAGTCTTCCTCGACCCCCCACGCAGTTGGGAGGTGCCGGGTGCAGTCGGTGTGCACATTTGACAGCTGATAATGAACCTCACGTTTCTCTCACCGCTCCATATATAATGCACAAACTATACCATGAAATGATCTACGTGTTCCTTTTAACAGAGTGATCTTTATGAAAAATAAATAAATAAATACATAAAAATAACATCCCTGTATCCCTGTTCCTTTACATTTGTGATTTGTTTTACAATGATTTTTTTTTGTTTTTTGTTTTTGCAGAGGATGGATTTCATTTAGTATTTGTAAAAAAAAATTAATTTGTTATATATAAAAAAAAGTGGTCAGCGTGACATTACAAAAAAAAGAAAAAAAAACAAAAAAAAAGTGGTCAGCGTGACAGACTTTTAATCCTAAGGGCCCGGGTTCGATTCCCGGCTGGGTCGGAAATTTTCTCTGCTCAGGGACTGGGTGTTGTGTTGTCCTAATCATCATCATTTCATCCCCAACGACGCGCAGGTCGCCGAAGTGGCGTCAAATCGAGAGACCTGCACCAGGCGAACGGTCTACCCGACGGGAGGCCCTAGCCACACGACATTTCCATTTATTATCGTCTACAGCTCCCTCTATTACCATGGAAGTTATTCCCTGATATCTTAAATCATGTGCTGTCATCCGGTTCACCTTTGAGTGTTTTCTACATAGCCCGTTCCATTACTCACCGATTCTGCAGAAAACCTTCTCATTCCTTGTCATATTAGTCCATCTAATTTTCAACATTCTACTTGAGCACCACATCTCAAATACTTCGATTCTCTTCTGCTCAGCTTCTCCCAGCGTCTATGTTTTAATACCATACAGTGCCGTGCTCCAAACGTACGTTCTCAGAAATTTCTTCCTCAAATTGAGCCCTGTGTTCGATAGTAGTAGGCTTCTCTTAGGCAGGAATGCCTTTTTTGTCAGTGCTAATCTGCATTTGACGTCCTTCTTCCTCTGTCCGTCACTGCTTATTTTGCTGCCTAAATCGCAGAATTCCATAACTTCATCTACTTAGTGATCACCAATCCTGATGTTAAGTTTCTCGTTGTTTTCATTTCTGCTGTTTCTCATCACTTACGCCTTCCTTCGATTTACTCTCAATCCATATTCTGTCCTCATTCCATTTTACAGAGACGGTAATCCGTTTCACTAAGAATAGCAATGTCATCAACGAATCTTATCGTTGATATCTTTTCACCTTGGATTTTCATCTCTCTCTTCAACCTTTCTTTTTTCCCGTCATTGCTTCTTCAATATGCAGATTGAATAGTAGGGACGAAGGACCACATCCCTGTGTTACACACTTTTTATCTGAAGACTTCATTCTTGGTCTCCTGCCTTTTTATTTCCAAATCCACGTTTGCAATCCGTCTCCAATGAAAGACTGCATCGACAGGAAACTGAGTCGCCAATCTCACTTTTCTTCGCCTTCTTCCACTCAGTACGGTATTTATTACGAAGACATCTCACATCATTCTCAAATACCAGATGCATAGAAAGATTATAATAATAAATTCGAAAGATGCCAACTCAATGTGTACACATAATTAAAACTGTACAACGAAATCAGGAAGTTATATTGCGCGTCGTAACTACAGATGACAACATATGGAGTATGGAAATCAGAAGAAGAAGTTCAGTAACAGAACAGAGCTTTCATTGAAGAAAAACGAGTGCTAGAGAGCAAGACTTTGAGCACATGAAAGAAAAAAACATTTTAGACATCCATCTAGAATGTGATCCTGCAATTTTGTGAGGTCGTGAAGCGCTGGACACTTTTAATGACCGATATAAAGCCCTCATAAGCTACGAAAATGTGCCTTTCATGAAAGCTAAGTCTAATGAAGAAGATTCAGAAGAGAAGAATGAGGAGAAAAACTTCATAGCAGTTATCGAAGAAAAGTAGAATCACACATTTTTGACAGTTAATTACGGTCATTACTTTTGGATTGTAATTATTCAAATATACGTTGAAAGGATATCCATGATGAGATTTGCTGATAACATTGCTATTCTCAGTGAAGTGAGGAATAATTTATGTGCTCTTGAATGGGATTAACATTGTAATGTGCACACATCATGGACTGAGGATAAACCACAAAAATCGAAAGCAATGAGTGGTAGCAGGAAAGAGATTACCTCAAAACTATCTAAACATTCTGCGTGGTGTCTGTTTGATCTATATCGTGTCTCCCTACCACTTTCGCGCAACGACGCTCTGAGCGTGTTTTTTAGGGAATTTATTAGTTTGAACCTGGGACCTGTTGCTGGTAAGGAGACGTCAGACCACACATGACATGTAGAATTCAGAAGAGTTGGTTAAAAAAAAATATCTGGCTGTGTTTTCATCTGACCAATTAGGGTCTCAATGTTAACCCTAAGCTCTGCCTACAAAAATCCTGTCCATCCAATGAGAAACGTTATAAATGTGAATGTATGCTTTCCCGGCGTATACAGCTGGCGAAGAGTTCTCGGGCTTCCAGCCGGGTGGCGATGTCTTCAAACTGCGACGTTTCGACGAGTGACATACTCATCATCTTCTGGCGAAGTGCCGAGACTTTGCGGATGCCTGTCCCTTTATACCTGCGGTGTGCCCCCCACCACCTGGCCACGGGAGGCTGGGTCCAGCGGAGCCGGCGGGTGGGGTGGAGGGGGAAGCGGGTGTGCCGTTCGTGTCTCCGTCAGAGCATTCTGATCGCGTCTCGTGAGCTGGACGGTTCTTTTTGCGTTACTGGCGTATTGCGGCTAATGCTGGATTCCAGGCCGCGCTCAGTTGACAGTTGATAGCCTTCGTCCCTGTTCACAAGATTCTCGTGGACCCGTATTTCTATTGAGCTATTGGGATAGCGTCATTAAAGAATCAATAGAAATACGGGTCCACGAGAATCTTGTGAACAGGGACGAAGGCTATCAACTGAGCTTGGCCTGGAATCCAGCATTAGCCGCAATACGCCAGGAACGCAACAAGAACCGTCCGTGAGATCGGAATGCTCTGACGGAGACACGAACGGCGCACCCGCTTCCCCCTCCACCCCACCCGCCGGCTCCGCTGAACCCAGCCTACCGCGGCCAGGTGGTGGGGGGCACACCGCAGGTATAAAGGGACAGGCATCCGCAAAGTCTCGGCACTTCGCCAGAAGATGATGAGTATGTCACTCGTCGAAACGTCGCAGTATGAAGACATCGCTACCCGGCTGGAAGCCCGAGAACTCTTCTCCAGAAGCGTTATACTTTTCGTAGTGGGGCAATGTTTTTAAAGTTTGCAACGTAACAGAGACTCGAAAAAGTCTCACGCTAAAACTTGCAGCTGGTGTGATACTTTTAACGTTATCGTAAGATCTATACTGTTCTTCTGGAGGGCTCTATCTTTTAACATGGGTTGGGGGGTGGTCCTAACGTAACAGAGACATGAAAAAGTCTCGCGCTAAAACTTGCGGGTGGTGTAGCCCTTTTTGTGTTATCGTAGCCCGCATCTCGTGGTCGTGCGGTAGCGTTCTCGCTTCCCACGCCCGGGTTCCCGAGTTCGATTCCCGGCGGGATCAGGGATTTTCTCTGCCTCGTGATGGCTAGGTGTTGTGTGATGTCCTTAGGTTAGTTAGGTTTAAGTAGTTCTAAGTTCTAGGGGTCTGATGAACATAGATGTTAAGTCCCATAGTGCTCAGAGCCATTTGAACCATTTTGTCATCGTAAGATCTATACTGTTCTTCTGGAGGGCTCTAGCTTTTAACATGGGCTGGGGGGTGGTCCTAACGTAACAGAGACGCGAAAAAGTCTCACGCTAAAACTTGAGGGTGCTGCAGTCCTAGTGGTTAGCTGGCGACGTGGGTGTCCGTCCGTCTGTCCTTTATCGTAGGGCCTTCCAGCTTAACACGGTTCTGCTCTCGGCTTCTGTTCTCGCTTCTCCCCACGGAACTGCGTCTGTCTCCCGGTGGGTAGGTTTGACATGCATTTTGGCATTCTTGTGTTAGTCTGTGGTATTCCATTTGCTCACTCGTTACTCGTATTACTTTGGTTAATTTAATGTCACGATTTATTCGGAGCTATGTGACATACTGGATTTGCTTATCATGTCAGGGTTTTCACGGAAGGTGTTGGATTTGCCTGACACTTTACAACTAGCGACCATGAAGTAGGCGAAATTGAGTAATTCTGGTGCGATGGAAGCAAAATAACGTGTCGGACTGAGCAAGGAGGACATGAAAAACAGACTACCACAGGTAGAGAGGGCATAACTGGTCCGAAGGGGTCTACTAATATCAGATATCGGCCTTTATGTGAGGAAGACCTTATTGAGAGTGTTCCTCTGTAGCACAGCATTGTTTGATAGCGAGTCGTGGACTGTTTGTGTGGGATCCTGCCCAGTCGTCTCTTAGAGGGTGCCTAGGAAGCTGTTTTCTCTGATAGCTAGACAACATACAAGCAAATCATAGTAGTGGAGTTTATTAGGTTAATGGAACTGACAATACTTAATTTGCGTAAGTACAAAGCAACTGGCAACATGCATCCTTCGAAATATACAATTTCCATGCAAGCTATTCACGCAAGTTCATAAATCACGGTTCTTATAGTGCGGCTCTTCTGGCGCCCGTCTTCTAGTCTGTCTCCTATTGCCGCCGCAGCTAGGCGGCGCGTCGCTTTCATTCTCTTCGTGTAGATGCCGCTCCAGTCGTGGTGCGGTCCTAGGCAACGTGCTATTGGCTGACGTCGTCTCACAGCCTTCTCTGCTCCTGCGTTCTTGATCTTCGTGCCGGCGCTTGCCGTTACACAGGAACAGTTTGAAAACCGGAAAAGACAAGAATCGAAGCGTTTGAGATGTGGTGCTACGGAAGGCTGTTGGAAAATTAGACAGGCTGATAAGGTGAGGATTGAGAAGATTCTACACACAATCGATGAAGAAACGGACATAAATCAAACTCTGACAATAAGAAGGGACATAATGATAGGACAAGTGTTAAGACGTCCATGTTACCACAGGGAGTTGTAGACGGTAAAAACTATACTAGAAATATATTGGAATAGACGCAACTTAATTATTAAGAAAGTTGGGTGCAACAGGTACTCTGAAGTATACGCAGGACAGGAATTCGTGGCAGTCCGCATCGTTCCAGTAAGAAGACTGATGACACAAAACACAAAAGAGAAATTAAAAAAAAAAAAAAAAAACAGATGTTTTAACGAATATGATACGGGAAAATATTTGAGATAAGAAAGTAAAAGACGCCAATCAAGAAAATAAGTGAAGATATGTTGCAGTGGACAAAGAATTAAAAACATCATATGGTGAAAAGGAGAGCAAAAAACAGAGAACAGTTGCTTTACTACCTGAATAGTGTAAATTCGCGTAGTCGTCTGTCTTCTGTTTTTGTTTTGAACGGCCAGTGTCGGTTGGTCACAGCCAGTGTGCTCCCTGCCGCCGTTGGATAAGCAGCTGCAGCAGCAAGTCGTATACCCCTAGCTTACTTATTTGTTACCTAGTTTAATTCTTAATTTCTTTGCTTGTTTTTGGGTACTTGCATTGTTTAATTCATAAATTTCGGGCGTATTATAGTATTTGAGAGTTGTATCATCGCGCTTTAGTGTTTACTTCGTAGATTCTTACTTAAATTGCGTGTGAGTTTCGTATAGGGTGTGTAATTTCGAGTTTTAGTTACTGCAATCGTAAATGCAGGCAGATTGTAGCGCAGTCGTTAGGCATTTGTACAGGTTAGTTAATACATTCTTTGCGTGTTTCCCTTGCGTTATCTAGGCACGGACTCGTGTTTCAGTAACTGTCGTCCAACATCGATTAGAGTGGACAGGGACTGTGATTGCTGTGTTCGGATGAGGGCTGAGTTGGCATCCCTTCGCTCACAGCTGCAACCGGCGCTGACTTCGGTCGCGCAGCTTGAGGCTGTTGCCACTGTGGGGAGCCGGACTTGGGTATCACGGGGATGTCAACCTCGTCCCGTCTGTCCCCAGATCGGTCTGCCGCTGTGGTTGCCCCGGTTGCTGCCCGCAGTGGGGCTCAGCTCTCGCCTGTGGTTGATTGGGAGGTCGTTCCAAGGCGTGGCAGGCAGCGAAAGACGTCCCCGGTGCGTCTGACAAACAGGTTTCAGGCACTATCTCTGGCTGAGCCAGATGCAGCTGCCTGCCCTGTTTCAGAGGATGATTCCCAGCCTTCAACCTCCGGGCAATCACAGAGGGTGGGCTTATTGGTAGTTGGGAGCTCCAATATTAAGCGCGTAATGGGGACCCTTAGGGATATGGCGGCTAAGGAGGGGAAGAAATTCAGTGTGCACTCCGTGTACATTCCGGGTGGAGCCATTCCTGATGTGGAAAGGGTCCTCCCGGATGCCATGAAGAGCACAAGGTGCAGCCAGCTGCAGGTGGTGGCACATGTCGGCACCAATGACGTGTGTCGCTTTGGATCTGAGGAAATTCTCTCTGGATTCCAGCGGCTATCTGATTTGTTGAAGGATGCCGGTCTTGCTTACGAGATGAAGGCAGAGCTCACCATCTGGAGCATCGTTGACAGAACCGACTGCGGACCTTTGGTGCAGAGCCGGGTGGAGGGTCTGAATCAGAGACTCAGACGGTTTTGTGACCGTGTTGGCTGCAGATTCCTTGACTTGCGCCATAGGGTGGTGGGCTTTCGGGTTCCGCTGAATAGGTCAGGAGTTCACTACACTCAGCTGGCGGCTACACGGGTAGCGGAGGCTGTGTGGCGTGGACTGGGCGGGTTGTCAGGTTAGAAGGCCTCGGGAAAGTACGGAGTGGGCTGCAATCTCAAGGGGTGCATGGCAAATACAGGACGTGCTTGGATCAAGGAACAGTCGGAATTGTAGTTGTAAATTGTTGTAGTTGTGCTGGGAAAATCCCTGAGCTTCAAGCGCTAATAGACAGCACAGAAGCTGAAATCGTTATAGGTACAGAAAGATGGGTAAAGCCTGAAATAAGTTCTATAGAAATATTTACGAAGTCTCAGACGGTGTTCAGGAAAGACAGAATAGGCAGAATTGGTGGTGGAGTGTTTGTGTCTGACAGTAGTGGTTTATCTTGTAGTGAAGTCGAAGTAGATACTCCGTGCGAATTGGTATGGGTGGAGGTTATACTTAACAGCCGAACTAAGTTAATAGTTGGAGAAAATTTGAGTCTGGTAACAAATAAATACCACACTCATACGGTTATAGTTGGTGGGGACTTCAAACTTCCCTCGATATGTTGGCAAAAATACTTGTTCAAACCGGTGGTAGGCAGAAAACATCTTCCGAGATTGTCCTAAATGCTTTCTCCGAAAATTATTTCGAGCAGTTAGTCCACGAACCCACGCGAATTGTAAATCATTGCGAAAACACACTTGACCTCTTAGCCACAAACAATCCAGAGCTGATAGAGAGCATCATGACAAATACAGGGATTAGTGATCACAAGGTCTTTGTAGCTAGGCTCAATACCGTTTCTTCCAAATCCACCAGAAACAAACGCAAAATAATTTTGTTTAAAAAAGCGGATAAAGTGTCACCAGAAGCCTTCCTAAGAGACAATCTCCATTCCTTCCGAACTGACTATGCAAATGTAGACGAGATATGGCTCAAATTCAAAGATATAGTAGCAACAGCAATTGAAAGATTCATACTTCATAAATTGGTAAGAGATGGAACTGATCCCCCGTGGTACACAAAACAGGTCCGAACGCTGTTGAAGAGGCGACGGAAAAAGCATGCGAAGTTCAGAAGAACGCGAAATCCCGAAGATGGGCTAAAATTTACAAACGCACGAAATTTGGCACGGACTTCAATGCGAGATGCCTTTACTAGGTTTTACAACGAAACATTGTCTCAAAATTTGGTAGAAAATACGAAGAAATTGTGGCCGTATGTAAAGTACACAAGCGGCAAGACGCAGTCAATACCTTCGCTGGGCAGTGCCGATGGTACTGATACCGACGACTGTGCCGCTAAAGCGGAGTTATTGAACGCAGTTTTCCGAAATTCCTTCACCAGGGAAGACGAACGGAATATTCCAGAATTTGAAACACGAACAGCTGCTAGCGTGAGTTTCTTAGTAGTAGATACCTTAGGGGTTGCGAAAGAACTCAAATCGCTTGATACTGGCAAGTCTTCAGGTCCACATTGTATACCGATTAGATTCCTTTCAGATTACGCTGATACAATAGCTCCCTACTTAGCAATCATATACAACCGCTCGCTCACCGATAGATCTGTACTTACAGATGGAAAATTGCTTAGGTCGCACCATTGTTTAAGAACGGTATTAGGAGTAATCCATCGAACTACAGACCTATATCATTGACGTCGGTTTACAGTAGGTTTTTGGAGCGTATACTGTATTCAAACATTATGAATCACCTCGATGGGAACGATCTATTGATACGTAATCAGCATGGTTTCAGAAAACATCGTTCTTGTGCAACGCAGCTAGCTCTTTATTCGCACGAAGTAATGGCTCTATCGACAGGGGATCTCAAGTTGATTCCGTATTTCTAGATTTCCGGAAAGCTTTTGACACCGTTCCTCACAAGCGACTTCTAATCAAGCTGCGGGCCTATGGGGTATCGTCTCAGTTGTGCGACTGGATTCGTGATTTCCTGTCAGGAAGGTCGCAGTTCGTAGCAATAAACGGCAAATCATCGAGTAAAACTGAAGTGATATCAGGTGTTCCCCAGGGAAGCGTCCTGGGACATCTGCTGTTCCTGATCTATATAAATGAACTGGGTGTCAATCTGAGCAGTTCTCTTAGGTTGTTCGCAGATGATGCTGTAATTTACCGTCTAGTAAGGTCATTCGAAGACCAGTATCAGTTGCAAAGCGATTTAGAAAAGATTGCTGTATGGTGTGGCAGGTGGCAGTTGACGCTAAATAACGAAAAGTGTGAGGTGATCCACATGAGTTCCAAAAGAAATCCGTTGGAATTCGATTACTCGATAAATAGTACAATTCACAAGGCTGTTAACTCAACTAAGTACCTGGGTGTTAAAATTACGAACGACTTCAGTTGGAAAGACCACACAGATAATATTGTGGGGAATGCGAGCCAAAGGTTGTGTTTCATTGGCAGGACACTTAGAAGATGCAACAAGTCCACTAAAGAGACAGCTTACACTACACTCGTTCGTCCTGTGTTAGAATATTGCTGCGCGGTGTGGGGTCCTTACCAGGTGGGACTGACGGAGGACATCGAAAGGGTGCAAAAAAGGGCAGCTCGTTTTGTATTATCACGTAATAGGGGAGAGAGTGTGTCAGCTATGATACGCGAGTTGGGATGGAAGTCATTAAAGCAAAGACGTTTTTCGTCGCGGCGAGATCTATTTACGAAATTTCAGTCACTAACTTTCTCTTCCGAATGCGAAAATATTTTGTTGAGCCCAACCTACATAGGTAGGAATGATCATCAAAATAAAATAAGAGAAATCAGAGCTCGAACAGAAAGGTTTAGGTGTTCGTTTTTCCCGCGCGCTGTTCGGGAGTGGAATGGTAGAGAGATAATATGATTGTGGTTCGATGAACCCTCTGCCAAGCACTTAAATGTGAATTGCAGAGTAGTCATGTAGATGTAGATGTAGATGTAGAGGGACAAGGCATGGCTTTCACTAGACGATTATGATAATAATGGTGCTGATAATTATAATGAATGTACTTCCGTCAGACAGGGCAAGTAATTCGGTTTGCCTTGTAGAAGGGTGTGAGAATAACGTTTAGTAGTAAAAATACTTCACATTCGCAAAAGAGCTTTAATCAAACGTGTCTTGCGAAGTAAATCACTCGCGAGTGTTCTTGATGTATGTTCCGAAGTTTAATATTCGAGCGTCCGCTGACGATAAATTCCGGACCACGGTATTTAATCTGGTATTAATTTTCGGTGCGACGGTATTGGATTTCATCTGGCGTGTTATTGGAGTCCGGCCGAGCTTAAGACAGGAGGCGGCTGTTTAATAAGCGGATGCCGGCAGCGGCGGTGGCTTCCAAAAGACGCGCCTGTCGCGCCGGACGCACATTGGTCAGGCACGCGTGCCGCGATTACACGCATCCAGCAGCGCACCCCGGGGAGCGCAGGCTGCACATGAAATTTTTGCGAGCGTCCGCTGTGATGAAAATTTGGGCGCTCAACGGGAAGAATTCAATAATCGCGAGGAGCAGCGTATGTAAGGGATTCGGGTAATAGTTCGTGGACGTAAAATGGACGTGAATGAAAACTCGTTCGCCCATATAACGGTAGTTCGTGTCAATACAAAAACGAACGACGCCGTAGTGTACACTCGGTTGATGTATTACGTGTTTGGATTTTATTTTAGACTGACACCGAGTGGTATTCGCATTTGTGTTATGACTAGCTTAGCGCCCGCTGGTTCGTTCATGTAATATGTATGGTCTGTGTTGTGTTGGCAGAAGAGCCAACACCGTGTTACTAGAGGAGGCCGAAATGCACGCATTTTAGCTCACGCAGGCTGACGTGAGGAGGGAAGGACTATACTGACGTGAGGTCTGGAACATGAAAAGGAATTGGAATTCAGAAAGCGGACGTAATTTGTTTGATACTTAACTTTAATCCATTAATGATGAACGTCGCTCTTGACGGTACATGATTCACAATATTATCTGTTCAGAATAGTAACTGAATATGGCGCCTTGCTAGGTCGTAGCAAATGACGTAGCTGAAGGCTATGCTAAACTGTCGTCTCTGCAAATGAGAGCGTATGTAGACAGTGAACCATCGCTAGCGGGACCGATGACCGTCGCAGTCTGGTCCCTTTAATCCCACAAACCAACCAACCATCGCTAGCAAAGTCGACTGTACAACTGGTGCGAGTGCTAGGGAGTCTCTCTAGATTAGGCCTGCTGCGTGGCGGCGCTCGGTCTGCAATCACTGATAGTGGCGACACGCGGGTCCGGCGTATACAAACGGACCGCGGCCGATTTAAAGGCCACCACCTAGCAAATGTGGTGTCCGGCGGTGACACCACAGTTTGCACAGATATTTTGTCTTTAATCGAATTTTTATGTCGTTCATAGATTGCGGCATCATCTAAACTTTTTCACACTAACTAAAGCCAGAGGAGGATAGTCTTTTCCAAGCGTACTTAGACAAAAAAAGCTAATCTGGTAGCTGGAGTCCTAGGTCCTGTGGTGCTATTTCCATAGAAACGAGTATATTTATATTCGATACCGAGAATTTGATTTGATTTATTGCTTATTTAGACACCTGTGATCCACATTTTATAACAGGTCGATCATCTTACAGCTTTTCACGTGGATTAGAAAACATATTCCATATTACTCACAGCAGTTATTGTTTTCAGCACCTAACAATGAAGTAAAAATAAATTAAAAATACATTAGAAATTGAGAAAACACAACAATATCCCAATGTTATGAAGAGAATGTTAAGAATTTTGCGCAGAGCATAACTTAATCATAGCTAACACTTGGTTCAAGAATCATCAAAGAAGGTTGTATACATGGAAGAACCCTGGAGATACTAAAAGGTATCAGATAGATTATATAATGGTAAGGCAGAGATTTAGGAACCAGTTTTAAATTGTAAGACATTTCCAGGTGCAGATGTGGACTCTGACCACAATCTATTGGTTATGAACTGTGGATTAAAACTGAAGAAACTGCAAAAAGATGGGAATTTAAGGAGATGGGACATGGATAAACTGACTAAACCAGAGGTTGCACAGAGTTTCAGGCGGAGCATAAGGGAACAATTGACAAGAATGGGGGAAAGAAATACGGTGGAAGAAGAATGGGTAGCTTTGAGGGATGAAGTAGTGAAGACAGCAAAGGATCAAGTAGGTAAAAAGACGAGGGCTAATACAAATCCTTGTGTGACAGAAGAAATATTGAATTTAAGTGACGAAAGGAGAAAATATATAAATGCAGTAAATGAAGCAGGCAAAAAGGAATACAAACGTCTCAAAAATGAGATCGACAGCAAGTGCAAAATGGCTAAGCAGCGATGGCTAGAGGACAAATGTAAGGATATAGAGGCTTATCTCACTAGAGGTAACATAGATACTGCCTACAGGAAAATTAAACAGACCTTTGGAGAAAAGAGAACGACTCGTATGAATATCAAGAGCTGAGATGGAAACCCAGTTCTAAGCAAAGAAGGGAAAGCTGAAAGATGGAAAGAGTATATAGAGGGTCTATACAAGGGCGATGTACTTGAGGACAATATTATGGAAAAGGAAGAGGATGTAGATGAAGATGAAATGGGAGATATGATACTGTGTGAAGAGTTTGACAGAGCACTGAAAGACCTGAGACGAAACAAGGCTCCGTGAGTAGACAACATTCCATTAGAACTACTGACAGCCTTGGGAGAGCCAGTCCTGACAAAACTCTACCATCTGGTGAGCAAAATGTATGAGACAGGCGAAATTCCCTCAGACGTCAAGAAGAATATAATAATTCCAATCCCAAAGAAAGCAGGTGTTGACAGATGTGAAAATTACTGAACTATCAGTTTAATAAGTCACAGCTGCAAAATACTAACACGAATTCTTTACAGACGAATGGAAAAACTAGTAGAAGCCAACCTCGGGGAAGAACAGTTTGGATTCCGTAGAAACACTGGAACACGTGGGGCAATACTGACCTTACGACTTATCTTAGAAGAAAGATTAAGGAAAGGCAAACCTACGTTTCTAGCATTTGTAGACTTAGAGAAAGCTTTTAACAATGTTGACTGGAATACTCTCTTTCAAATTCTAAAGGTGGCAGGGGTAAAATACAGGGAGCGAAAGGCTATTTTCAATTTGTACAGAAACCAGATGGCAGTTATAAGAGTCGAGGGGCATGAAAGGGAAGCAGCGGTTTGGAAGGGAGTGAGACAGGGTTGTAGCCTCTCCCCGATGTTATTCAATCTGTATAATGAGCAAGCGGTAAAGGAAACAAAAGAAAAATTCAGAGTTGGTATTAAAGTCCATGGAGAAGAAATAAAAACGTTGAGGTTCGCCGATGACATTGTAATTCTATCAGAGAGAGCAAAGGACTTGGAAGAACAGTTGAACGGAATGGACAGTGTTTTGAAAGGAGGCTATGAGATGAAAATCAACAAAAGCAAAACGAGGATAATGGAATGCAGTTGAATTAAGTCGGGTTATGCTGAGGGAATTAGATTAGGAAATGAGACACTTAAAGCAGTAAAGGAGTTTTGCTATTTGGGGAGCTAAATAACTGATGATGGTCGAAGTAGAGAGGATGTAAAATGTAGACTGGCAATGGCAAGGAAAGCGTTTCTGAAGAAGAGAAATTTGTTAACATCGGGTATAGATTTAAGTGTCAGGAAGTCGTTTCTGAAAGTATTTGTATGGAGTGTATCCATGTATAGAAGTGAAACATGGACAATAAATAGTTCGGACAAGAAGAGAACAGAAGCTTTCGAAATGTGGTGCTACAGAAGAATGCTGAAGATTTGATTGGTAGATCACATAACTAATGAGGAGGTATTGAATAGAATTGGGGAGAAGAGGAGTTTGTGGCACAACTTGACTAGAAGAAGGGATCGGTTGGTAGGACATGTTCTGAGGCATCAGGGGATCAGAAATTTAGTTTTGGAGGGCAGCGTGGAGGGTAAAAATCGTAGAGGGAGACCAAGAGATGAATACACTAAGCAGATTCAGAAGGATGTAGGTTGCAGTAAGTACTGTGAGATGAAGAAGCTTGCACAGTATAGAGAAGCATGGAGAGCTGCATCAAACCAGTCTCAGGACTGAAGACAACAACAACAAAACATGTTTTAAAAAAGGCTTCCTAATACTGAACTCTATATTCGACTGCAACAAATTTTTCTTCTTTAGAAACGCTGTTTTGCGGTTGCCAGTCTACAGTTTATATCCTCTCAGCTTTGGCCATCGTTAGTTATTTTGCTGTCGAAGTACAAAACTCATCTACTACTTGAAGTCTCTCATTTAGTGGCTAGATTATAATATCAAAAAATTGTATATTCTAGTGAGAAAGGTCGCACACGTCAGTTTTGATGCTAAAAGTTGCTGAAGTGTATATGTTCTAAATTTTTTAGGTGTGAATTTTAGTTTCTTTACTCTGGTTTTACCCAGACATTTTTCGGCACCTATGTTCCACCTTTTCTGGATGCCCATTTAGTACTGTAGAAACGTTGTAAAAAGTTCATAGTTGTTTTTCGGTTTCAGTCCTAAAAATATAAAATGTGCATTTTTTAAACTTTACTTCCGTTCCTCACCTGAAACTGCGCTAACTGAGAAAGAAGAATTGTATAGATTGGTTCGCTAATATTTCTTTCTGCCGACCGACAGCATGTCATCTGCAAAATTACTAGAGAGAACTTGCTTAAAGAGTTTTTAATTTAGAAATACTTTTTCTAGAATAACAGCTGTGTATGTCATGTACTTATGTTTTTGTCCTGTTGAGCATCTGTGGGTGATGTGCATTAGTTGTCTACGAATTGTTATTACTGTTTGCAGGCGTTTCTATGACATTAGGGTGGGGCTTCTGTTGTACGGCATTGTTTCCAAATGTCTTCACTACTTCATCCCTCAGAGCTACCCATTCTTCTCCTACTGTATTTCTTTCCCCCATTCCTGTCAATTGTTTCCTTATGCTCTCCCTGAAACTCTGTACAACCTCTGGTTTAGTCAGTTTATCCAGGTCCCATCTCCTTAAATTCCCACCTTTTTGCAGTTTCTTCAGTTTTAATCTACAGTTCATAACCAATAGATAGTGGTCAGAGTTCACATCTGCCCCTGGAAATGTCTTACAATTTAAAACCTGGTTCCTAAATCTCTGTCTTACTATTATATAATCTATATGGTACCTTCTAGTATCGCCAGGATTCTTCCATGTATACAACCTTCTTTGATGATTCTTGAACCAAGTGTTAGCTATCATTAAGTTATGCTCTGTGCAAAATTCTACCAGACGGCTTCCTCTTTCATTTCTCTCCCCCAATCCATATTCACCCACTATGTTTCCTTCTCTCCCTTTTCCTACTCTCGAATTCCAGTCACCCATGACTAATAAGTTTTCGTCTCCCTTCACTACCTGAATAATTTGTTTTATCTCATCATCGCCAGAGCTAGTTGGCATATAAACTTGTACTACTGTAGTAGGCGTGGGCTTCGTGTCTGTCTTTGCCACAATAATGCGTTCACTATGCTTTTGGTAGTAGGTTAACCGCACTCCTATTTTCTTATCCATTATTAAACCTACTCCTGCATTACCCTATTTGATTTTGTATTTATAACCCTGTATTCACCAAAAGTCTTGTTCCTCCTGCCACCGAACTTCACTAATTCCCACTATATCTAACTTCAACCTATCCATTTCCCTTTTTAAATTTTGTAACCTACCTGCTCGATTAAGGGATCTGTCATTCCACGCTCCGATCCTTAGAACGCCAGATTTCTTTGTCCTGATAACAACGTCCTCCTGAGTAGTCCCCGCCCGGAGATCCGAATGGGGGACTATTTTACCTCCGGAATATTTTACCCAAGAAGACGTCATCATCATTTAACCATACAGTAAAGCTGCATGCCCTCGGGAAAAATTACGGCTGTAGTTTCCCCTTGCTTTCAGCCGTTCGCAGTACCAGCACAGCAATGCCGTTTTGGTTAGTGTTGCAAGGCCAGATCAGTCAATCATCCAGACTGTTGCCCCTGCAACTAGTAAAAAGGGTGCTGCCTCTCTTCAGGAACCACACGTTTGTCTGGCCTCTCAACAGATACCCCTCCGTTGTGGTTGCACCTACGGTACGGCCATCTGTATCGCTGAGGCACGCAAGCCTCCCCATCAACGGCAAGGTCCATGGTTCATGGGGGTAGTTTTAAAACATAGGCGATAAAAAGTTTAGACAAGAAGACAACAGAAGCCTTAGAAGTGTGGTGCAACAGAAGAATGCCGAAGATTAGACAAGTATATTACGTAACTACTAAGGAAGTGCCGTATAAAACTGGGGTGACAAGAAATTTGTTACACAAGTTGACCAAAACAAGGGAGCAGTTGATAGATCGCATTCTGAGACAGCACTGCGTCACTCGTTTAGTACTGGAGGGGAAGTATGGAGTTAAAAATCATAGAGGGAGACCAAGAAATGAATACTATAAACAGGTTCAGGAGGAAGTAGGTTGCAGTTGTTATTCGGAGATGGAGAAGCTCGCATATGATAGCTGCATCCAACCAGTCTTTGAACTGAAGATGACAACATTAACTAGAGCTAAAATTTCCGCTACAGATTTCTCCTGTGTTGCAGTTGACATGCTGGATTAAGTATAGACGTATGGCTGAAATGACTAGACTGCCACAAAGCATAATGTAGTGTAATACTAGATAATATTCAATTAATTATTATTATTATTATTATTTAGTTTTCCGCGAATCGTGGTCACCGAAAAAGTGCCCAGTAGTGATTTAGACATATTCCTGCTATGATGTTTGTCATTTGCAGGATGCCACAAACTACCACTTTCTGATACTAAGCTTTCTCATAATTCATGATTGACTTGTGGGACAGTCATCGACTCGACTCATGAATGCAAACTTAGTTATTTCCAACGACCCTCGTCCAAAGTCAGTTGCACTGAGACTGTGTAGTTGAAAAGACCATTTGTTTTTGGCCGACGGCAGTCGCCGGCAGAATGCTCTGAGGTCAGTGCCACTGTGTTCATGAGCTCAAGCAGCCCATTTATAGCCTGACTTGTCAGGCGACACCTCCTCCCCCACCCATCACTTAGGGCATCGCTGACCCTTCTGACTGTATATAGGACACTGACACTGCATGGAGGACCATCCCTATCAGCACTATGTGGTATGGGATGGCAGTTGTGGTTGGGGTAAGCAAGTACAAGTTCGCTAGCAAACCGATACACTTGGACCGTGAACTTGACTGCTGCCCACACAAAACTGTATGGGTCGGGGCAGATACGCTCTGTAGGGAGTGGGGTGTGGGTAGCGGGGTAGGGGGGTAGGGGGGTAGGGGGTTAGGGGCGTAGGGGGGGGGGGGGCGGGGGCGGTCGACTGACTGGTTGGCCTGTGTACGTGGGCCATTCGGATTCTAGTGTTGTATGGGTGTAGTTGATAAGCGTCAATGTATTGCAAGCTGTCTCATCTAATATTTCATTCATAACTGACTTAAATTCACCATAATATGAATTCTATCCCTGTCAATTCTTAAATATTTAATGCTGGTAATAGGTAACTTCAGAGATTGCAGCTGTTTTGTAAGCGATATTTTCTGTATTTTTGTTGGGACTGTGATCAGTCAGGGAAGAAAGAGAACCACAGGGTTGTGACTTGGTGTCTTGTCAAGCCCCCTGGGAGCTTCACCTTGGCTTTCAGACGCGAAAGAAACGGGATGGGGAGAAGTGTACGCTCGTGGTAGGGACATTGCTATGGACTAAGAAATGTTCCATCTCGGGCGCCTAAGACTCGCCGTCCCCAAGTTTTTCCCATAATGCACTCTGTGCAATATGGAGACACCATCACTATCGTAAGAAGTCATATAATGTATCACGATGAGCAGCTCTGTTTGTGTAGAATCTTGTCTTTTACCAGCTGTGACATTTGGTCAAAACACATTTCAAAATACCTTTGCTTTTCGACGACTGGTCACATTCCTAAAATCCAGTGGAATGGGAAGTCAGTTGCAGATGTCCCAAGAGAAACGATGCAGTTGCATTTCGTTTGGTGATTCCTTTCTGCCTTTGTAAATGATATTGCGCGACATTCCAACACCAT
Source organism: Schistocerca americana (assembly GCF_021461395.2). Taxonomy (NCBI): domain Eukaryota; kingdom Metazoa; phylum Arthropoda; class Insecta; order Orthoptera; family Acrididae; genus Schistocerca; species Schistocerca americana. The sequence continues at coordinate 222,029,392 of NC_060120.1, read as the reverse complement.
TCCACATGGGGCAAATACCCTCATGTCTAAGATGTCGTAAATGCACCATCATTGGTTAAACTGAAAATAAAGTGTAGGAAAGGTAGTCAGGATACCAGTAGCCGAGAAATTCAGACGTGAAGACACATGTAATAAACAACTGAAGTGAAATAAATTAGTTGAAGAGTGAGAGTGTAACACAGTTTCAAAACTCCGCAGATGGGAGCTAGACAACTGGATAACATTGTAAGACTTTTGCAATTTGGGGTTAGTTGTTTTGTTAACAGAAATGTCAATTCTGCAAAGCCTTTTCATTGGCACACAGGAATTGCACGGGCTTTGTAGAGAAGAGAGATAAGACTTTTTCGGTGTGAAACACTTTATCTAGGGATTCTCAGTAAAGGACTTTGTCTGGAGATCTTGAGGGAGGCACTTGTTCCTCAGAGGTAGAGAAGAGCTCTTCGGACGCAGATGTAGTGAAGGTATGTTGACGCCGTCAGCAGTTGAAATGTTGCGGACAGCATCAACCACTGCACCCGCAGTTTTCTGCTCTACAGTGTATAGAGTAGGGCGAGAAATTGTAGCTTAGGAGAACGGTATATGAGACAATGGTTAGAAAACAAAGCAGGCTCTCCCCTAAGAGTGGATCTTGAAAACAGAACCATAGTCAATCCTTATATCATGATGACGATTATCAGTCTTTAGTAGTGAGTATGTCCTCCCCGCACACGGATGAGTTTTTCCAATCGGCAAGGCATGCTCTGGATGAAGTATACGAGGTCCCACTCCTCAATGGCAGCTTCAGAGAGCTCCTGAAGGTTGTCAGGTGGATTCGGACGCTGTGTAAATGCAACCTTCAATAGGTCCTGTGCATGCTCAACTGCATTCGTGTCTCGGCACTGTGCTGGCCAATGCATTCGTTTGATGTTGCATCTTCGAAGATACCGAGACACTGCTAGCGTACAGTGCGGTCTTGCATTGCCGTCAAGTATGATGAAGTTGGCACCGACGTCACGTCTGTAGGACCTTACAAACGTTTGTAGGATCTCTTGGGGATATTGGGGACCAATGAAATTGCCGTAGATGGGAATTATTGTCTCCCAGAACATTACGTTTCCACCTGCTAACGGAAGGACTTCCTGAACGCATCGGCGTTCCTGGTGTGGTCTAGCGCTACTCCAAACCGTAATACATATAGCGTCTGGCCGCAAACCAATCCTGGTGTCGTCAGCAAGCAAGAAATTCCTCTATTCTACAATGGTCCAATGTTGATGTGCAACAGGGTCAGGTCCTTTGACTGAGGCGATTCCGTTGGTCGAGTGCAAAACTTCTCATTAGTCTTCTGGAATGAAGACCACCATGATGCAATCTTCTACACACTGTTTGGTCTGAGACACGAATGCCTGTTGCCCAGGAGAGGTCATTTCTAATATTTCTGGCAGCTGATGTCGGGAGCCTGAAAGCCGATAATTGGAGGGAACGGTCCTGAGTTGGTGTTGTAATACGAGGACGACCAATGTGACGTCTATCGTTCACATTTCCCGTCCCTCTGTAATTTCTCCACACCATAGAAACTCCGCCTTGAGTGACATATAAGCGATTGGTAACATCTTGCTGTGTATGACCTGCCGAAAATAAAGCCACTGTCCTGAGTCTACCAAAGTTTTGTATGGCTCTACACGGCATATTACTGCAGTGCTGAACATAAACTGAATGAAGCTGTAGTTGATATTCGGCTACTTCAGAAGTGCTGGCCGCTGTTGCAGCAGTATGTTTACCTGACTGGGAAACAACAACAAAGGATGCCAGTAGTAAATATCATCCAGTATATTGGATCAAACTGCAGTTCCTAGATCAATGGGACCTCTAGAAGCGTAGACTACATTTTACGGTAGTACTCCAAACTTTTGTTGAGCAGCGCAGGTTGAACGAATCTTGTACCTTTCTTGACTGACGGAGGGGTCATCTATAACTCGACCATTTATTTTTGAATACAGTAGTTTTCCCTTCTTCTGGCGAAGCCAGGTAATCACTTTGTGTCCACCACGAGTTTGTCTTTCCAGAACTTATTCGTAAGATGCCGATCTTCTTCACTCACCTTACCTATCCGACCTTTCCCAAATCACTTAAGTGTTAGATCAGAACTATTTCATGGTTAGCGTCATGTTGTTACTTTAATTTGTTCTGAAAGCGGTGCTGATATTCAAGACCATAAAAGTGGGTTAAAAGCTGTGAGCTATTTGAGGAAGTTAACCTTGCATTACTGCGCAACTGTTTCATCAGGTATGAAGTCTAGCTTACCAAATTCCCAACCAGACTAACATTAATTATAATCTTTTAGTACTCATCTTACGATAACCGGTGATATATGTATAAAAAGACAATTTAAATAAAAAGAAATAAATCAGTTTATATTTGGACATTTATTTTAACATTGATCATTGTTCCGTTAAAATTTCAGCATTTTTGTTTTTTTGTTTTTTTGGTCATCAGTCTACTGACTGGTTTGATGCGGTCCGCCACGAATTCCTTTCCTGTGCTAACCTCTTCATCTCAGAGTAGCACTTGCAACCTACGTCCTCAATTATTTGCTTGACGTATTCAAATCTCTGTCTTCCTCTACAGTTTTTGCCCTCTACAGCTCCCTCTAGTGCCATGGAAGTCATTCCCTCATGTCTTAGCAGATGTCCTATCATCCTGTCCCTTCTCCTTATCAGTGTTTTCCACATATTCCTTTTCTTTCCGATTCTGCGTCGAACCTCCTCATTCCTTACCTTATCAGTCCACCTAATTTTCAACATTCGTCTATAGCACCACATCTCAAATGCTTCGATTCTCTTCTGTTCCGGTTTTCCCACAGTCCATGTTTCACTACCATAAAATGCTGTACTCCAGACGTACATCCTAAGAAATTTCTTCCTCAAATTAAGGCCGATATTTGATATTAGTAGACTTCTCTTGGCCAGAAATGCCTTTTTTGCCATAGCGAGTCTGCTTTTGATGTCCTCCTTGCTCCGTCCGTTATTGGTTATTTTACTGCCTAGGTAGCAGAATTCCTTAACTTAATTGACTTCGTGACAGTCAATCCTGATGTTAAGTTTCTTGCTGTTCTCATTTCTGCTACTTCTCATTACCTTCGTCTTTCTCCGATTTACTCTCAAACCATACTGTGTACTCATTACACTGTTCATTCCGTTCAGAAGATCATTTAATTCTTCTTCACTTTCACTCAGGATAGCAATGTCATCAGCGAATCGTATCATTGATATCCTTTCACCTTGTATTTTAATTCCAGTCCTGAACCTTTCTTTTATTTCCATCATTGCTTCCTCGATGTACAGATTGAAGAGTAGGGGCGAAAGGCTACAGCCTTGTATTACACCCTTCTTAATACGAGCACTTCGTTCTTGATCATCCACTCTTATTATTCCCTCTCGGTTGTTGTACACATTGTATGTGACCCGTCTCTCCCTATAGCTTACCCCTACTTTTTTCAGAATCTCGAACAGCTTGCACCATTTTATACTGTCGAACGCTTTTTTCAGGTCGACAAATCCTATGAAAGTCTATTGATTTTTCTTTAGCCTTGCTACCATTACTAGCCGTAACGTCAGAATTGCCTCTCTCGTCCCTTTACTTTTCCTAAAGACAAACTGATCGTCACCTAGCCCATTCTCAATTTTCTTTTCCATTCTTCTGTATATTATTCTTGTAAGCAGCTTCGATGCATGAGCTGTTAAGATGATTGTGCAATAATTCTCGCACTTGTCAGCTCTTGCCGTCTTCGGAATTGTGTGGATGATGCTTTTCCGAAAGTCAGATGGTACGTCGCCAGGCTCATATATTCTACACACCAACGTGAATACTCGTTTTGTTTCCACTTCCCCCAATGATTTTAGAAATTCTGCTGGAATGTTATCTATCCCTTCTGCCTTATTTGACCGTAAGTCCTCCAAAGCTCTTTTAAATTCTGATTCTAATACTGGATCCCCTATTTCTAAATCGATTCCTGTTTCTTCTTCTATCACATCACACAAATCTTCACCCTCATAGAGGCTTTCAATGTATTCTTTCCACCTATCTGCTCTTTCCTCTGCATTTAACGGTGGAATTCCCGTTGCACACTTAATGTTACCACCGTAGCTTTTAATGTCACCAAAGGTTGTTTTGGCTTTCCTGTATGCTGAGTCTGTCCTTCCGACAATCATATCTTTTTCGATGTCTTCACATTTTTCCTGCAGCCATTTCTTCTTAGCTTCCCTGCATTTCCTAGTTATTTCATTCCTCAGCTACTTGTATTTCTGTATTCCTGATTTTCCCGGAATATGTTTGTACTTCCTCCTTTCATCAATCAACTGAAGTATTTCTTCTGTTACCCATGGTTTCTTCGCAGCTACCTTCTTTGTACCTATGTTTTCCTTCCCAACTTCTGCGATGGCCCTTTTTAGAGATGTCCATTCCTCTTCGACTGTACTGCCTACTGAGCTATTCCTTATTGCTGTATCTATAGCGTTAGAGAACTTCAAACGTATCTCGTCATTCCTTAGTACTTCCGTATCCCACTTCTTTGCGTATTGGTTCTTCCTGACTAATGTCTTGAACTTCAGCCTACTCTTCATCACTACTATATTGTGATCTGAGTCTATATCTGCTCCTGGGTACGCCTTACAATCCAGTATCTGATTTCGGAATCTCTGTCTGACCATGATGTAATCTAATTGAAATCTTCCCGTATCTCCCGGCCTTTTCCAAGTATACCTTCTCCTCTTGTGATTCTTGAACAGGGTATTCGCTATTACTAGCTGAAACTTGTTACAGAACTCAATTAGTCTTTCTCCTCTTTCATTCCTAGTCCCAAGCCCATATTCTTCAGTAACTTTTCTTCTACTCCTTCCCCAACTACTGCATTCCAGTCGCCCATGACTATTAGATTTTCGTCCCCTTCTACATACTGCATTACCCTTTAAATATCCTCATACACTTTCTCTATCTGTTCATCTTCAGCTTGCGACGTCGGCATGTGTACCTGAACTATCGATGTCGGTGTTGGTCTGCTGCCGATTCTGATTAGAACAACCCGATCACTGAACTGTTCACAGTAACACACCCACTGCCCTACCTTCCTATTCATAACGAATCCTACACCTGTTATACCATTTTATGCTGCTGTTGATATTATCCGATACTCATCTGACCAGAGATCCTTGTCTTCCTTCCACTTCACTTCACTGATCCCTACTATATCTAGATTGATCCTTTGCATTTCCCTTTTCAGGTTTCCTAGTTCCCTACCACGTTCAAGCTTCTGACATTCTACGCCCCGACTCGTAGAGCGGTATCCTTTCGTTGATTATTCAATCTTTTTCTCATGGTAACCTCCCCCCTTGGCAGTCCCCTCCCGGAGATCCGAATGGGGGACTATTCCGGAATCTTTTGCCAATGGAGAGATCATCATGACACTTCTTAAATTACAGGCCACATGTCCTGTGGTTACACGTTGCGTATCTTTAATGCAGTGGTTTCCATTGCCTTCTGCATCCTCATGTCGTTGATCATTGTTGATTCTTCCGCCTTTAGGGGCAATTTCCCACCCCTAGGACAAGAGAGTGCCCTGAACCTCTATCCGCTCCTCCGCCCTCTTTGACAAGGCCATTGGCAGAATGAGGCTGACTTCTTATGCCGGAAGTCTTCGGCCGTCAATTTCAGCACATTAAACTTGATTCATAACTAAACTGGTGCCTTATTTAGGATTGTGAAAGTGTGAGTTTGTAATCTTACGGAACACATCAAATAGGGAGCCAAGATTGGGAGACTACATACAACACTGCATTCATAAAATAACACACGAAGAACGTTGAAACATATCCAAGAGGAAATTAACCGCAACCAATCGATTCAATTTTCACCCAAAGAAGTTACGTTCGTAGCACAATCCTGTCCGTCATGAAATTACCACACGCTGGTATACTACATGCATACAAACTCTCTGTGAAATGTTCCCGAAAAGAGTAGCTGAGGGCTACTTTGATGCTTACACCACATGCTTCACGTGGTCAACTTGGTGTACACAAAGAGTGTAACTGGCTCAAATGGCTCTGAGAACTATGCGACTTAACTTCTGAAGTCATCAGTCGCCTAGAACTTAGAACTAATTAAACCTAAGTAACCTAAGGACATCACACACATCCATGCCCGAGGCAGGATTCGAACCTGCGACCGTAGCGGTCGCTCGGCTCCAGACTGTAGCTCCTAGAACCGCACGGCCACTCCAGCCGGCAGAGTGTAACTCCACAATAATTTTGATAATTAAAATAAATTACATCGAAACGCAATTTACAAAAGAAAAACATCGAACTGGTCACTATCGTCTTACTATTAACCCGATCGGTCAAACAATTGTATAAGCACGTGGTACTGGTCTCACAAAGTACACCTCACGTAGGTTGAACATAAAGAAAAGTTGCTATATTGAAAAATATTATCAATACGAGACATTATAATCTCATACACATTCGCATTTAAGATTGATGATCTTAGTTAGAGTTACTGTTCAACACGTGGTTCCACTTTACTTACAAAGTAGTGACAAAGCAACTACCGGAAGATATTCTGAACTTCACACTCGAATTACACTGCGTTGCATTTTAAGATAACATTAGATATTTTATAGCTAAATCTGAAATAGAGGTGATTAAATTTTCAGTTAGGCTGAACTTAAGAAATCCATTGTCCTACGGACTTAGCAGACACGCGCTTAGCCGGAGATCTTACCACTTCAGACACTCGCCGCGGACAGACCGCCGTGGTCCCTTCCTGAGGGTGCCTCACAAATACAAACGGAAGTGGCCTGAGAGGAAGCTTCCTATACCAACATGACAAGGGACGGACAGGACCATACTAACAATAGAAACCTCTTTGCTTCTAGAAAGCGTAGCTACCTGTTCCGATGTTGGTCCTACTGTTCTCTAGCAGACAGGCTTGTCTGCTAGCATCAAGCGTGCAACTAGAAATACATTTGCTCATTCATTCTTTCACACGGAATTCAAGGGGAATGACAGTATCTTATCATATACAGTATATAAAAGAAAGCGGATGTAGGTTCCATATGAGACTGTGTGACATGAATTACATATAAACTGTGTTTTAAAGTGTGGTGGTGTGACAGATCGGTCTTGTTTATGTGTAAAAGTAACACGTTTCACTGCTCAGTCTCCTCCCAGATAGTCAGAAACACCACAGTAAATTTAGAAGTGGAATGTATGCCGTAAATGACAACAGATTTAAGAAATTAACATGAAAGGAATCCAACAGAGACCTTTCATAACCCCAACGCTCCGGGAATAGACTGTGCAGGGAATTTTCTGGCCATGCTAGGACATTCCCAAGCAGGCTTCTCACACCCAGCTTAAACCAAAATGTAAAGAAAAGGCAAAAGGTCACCAGCTGTTCGCTAAGACACAATAATTTCAACACATCTTTAGAACCTACCAATTTCAAAGAGAAAAACAACACAATCTGTGACACCTATTTAAAAGATCGTGTAGACCTAATTCGGTCAACAAGTAGAAACAATGATCCCTGTGTCATTAGTATGAAAACAATTTCTGGTTGTTACCCTTATGGAGTTCACCAGTATTTGCTCATTGCAAGAGCCAACTGATCACAGGAAAATTTATGACTGTGTATTAACAAGTAAAATTTATGGAAATAGCAAAGGTGCCACAGCAATTAAAAAAAACATGAAAATAAAGTCAGTATTATAAAGCATGACATTACAATGCACAATCCGCAAAATCAAAAAAATAAGAAAAAAAACATGTTTTACAAATTGGTTATCGCAAAAAAATTCTATATCTTATAAAACTAATAATTTGTAGAATTAAAATAACTTTGTGGCACTAATTTAATCACTCTACTATATTTCAGTTGCCAATGTTCGCGTTTTCTGTGCTTTCCAGTTTCGAGTACATCCTTCGATGAATTGTGGTTCACGTACGTGATAGCAGGGGACTTTGTATGTATTGTGAGGTATAAGATCCACGTCTCATCAAGTAGTAGAGGGGTACAACACTCAGTCCAAATGATGTATATTGCATATCTAGATTTCGCTCAATATGTGGCCACCTTCAAGGCAGTAAATTTGAGTTGAAACTTTAAGACCAACTGCATATGCACGTGGTTTTAATGCTTGAACTTATATTTACTGCACTGAATATACGCAAGAAACATTTTTTGTGACTGATTGCTGTACCCTTTACTACTAGAAATAAATGCAGTGGCACTTCAGAAATGTCTTCCTATGGAATGAGATCTGCTGTCACCCAGGTCTCATGTTTTCTACGACAGCCCCTTTCCTGTCATTAACGCGATGCGCCACAGATTTTTATTAAAGTATTAGCCCATGCTGCCCAACGAGAGTTACGATAGGCCCTTTGCTACCGCCGCTTTGGTTCAAATGGCTCTGAGCACTATGTGACTTAACTTTTGAGGTCATCAGTCACCTAGAACTCAGAACTAATTAAACCCAACTAACTTAAGGACATCACGCCCGAGGCAAGATTCGAATCTGCGACCGTAGCGGTCGCTCGGCTCCAGACTGTAGCATCCAGAACCGCACGGCCACTCCGGCCGGCTTACTGTCGCTTTTTAGGGTGTCGTACGTGAATCGGTAAAAACGGAATCCTTAGACGATCACTTTGTGAGTCAGTTTATTTCTTCTTTTTCATCCAAGAAGTCAGACATAAATGAAACCTTTGGAAAGAAGCAAATCAGTTTCTTTAAACTTTTAGTACACAAAGCGAAATCAATAAGTCAGGATATCCTACTCAAATTAATTCAATATTAGTTTGTACTCGTAAACATCAGATAGCGGCACTTCATTCTGTCAATGACTTGAACTTTCGGACAAACTTCTATTATTGAGGAGAAAACTCTACCTGCGCCATTTTTGGTACTTTGGTCCACTACGAAATTAACAGCGCTTTCTATAGGTTCTTAGGTGTACTGCACCGTGATGATCGTGTCACTACAAGAGGAGACCACGACCTTGCGATCACGGATTTGCTTCAAACTTTGTACTCCTTTAGTAGATCATTAAAACGACATGATGTGCAAGTAATAAGGTGCACTACGCGGGAAATTACTAGAAAATCACAAGAGAAGTTTTACGCTTCTGTTATGTAACTGATACATCTATGCCTAGGTGCTGGCCGTTTGAGTTCATAGTAGTCAACAGCATTATGTCGTTTTAATGGCCTACTGAAGGTGTACAAAGTTTGAAGTAATTCTTTGATCCCAGCGTCGTGACCTCTTCTTGTAGGGTAAACATCCGAACTACAAAGCTGAGCAGACACTTAGAACTTCAAATTACGATCCCTTTTTTCCGCGATCCGATTTTGATTAAGTAAACCCTATATTTAGCCCCAAGCTACTCTCAAGTTACGTGTGAAGACCCCATGACAATTCGTTTGGTAGGTTTGGAGGTTAGTGTGTTAAAAGACGCAAACAGACATGACGAATTTAGATAATAGTTTAAATGTCGATACCTTTTTTTCGTGATGCTTTTTTGATGAAATAAAGCCTACATGTTACCCCAAGCTTCACTCAAGTTACCTGTGAAAACTCTACGCAAATCAGTCTAGTTGATTTGGAGGTTACCGTATTCAATCAGACAAATAGATGGGAATGAAGGTTGTAGATGAAAATGTAAACCACGATACCATTTGTTTCATGATTAGATTGTGATGAAAGAAGGTCGACATGTTGCGCCCCAAGCTTCGCACAAGTTACCTTTAAAAACACCATGAAAATCCGTCTAGATTTTATTTAATTTCTGTAACAATGCGTGAGATCACCGAGTAGTTTAATTTTTTTACAGTGGTCAGCACCTTTAACCCACTCTGACACAGATTCGCATACATTTATTTCACGATGATTCCTGGTCGTCAGAACGACCGCCATTGACGGCAGGTAATATGATTTACCCATGTCTCTATTGTAGACCTCTGCGACGTGAAATGTCCGGTATGCGATGACGTTACGCCTGTTAAAAGTTTTCAAGACCTGAAAATTTGTCGACTTTTGGTCCACGGACGAGGGCCACGATTACCCATCCGTTACCATGCTGCAAAGTATCATTATTGGTAATGGTAAAGTTAAGAACTCCACCACAGAACACTGATGGATCATGCACGATGACCTGCGCGCCTACGTAGTTAGGGGTATTAATAGCAATATTGTCTATTGCTTTATACACTGTTGGGCGGGTACTGGTTCTTCGCCTATAATATATGTAAATAATATAATATATACACTCCTGGAAATTGAAATAAGAACACCGTGAATTCATTGTCCCAGGAAGGGGAAACTTTATTGACACATTCCTGGGGTCAGATACATCACATGATCACACTGACAGAACCACAGGCACATAGACACAGGCAACAGAGCATGCACAATGTCGGCACTAGTACAGTGTATATCCACCTTTCGCAGCAATGCAGGCTGCTATTCTCCCATGGAGACGATCGTAGAGATGCTGGATGTAGTCCTGTGGAACGGCTCGCCATGCCATTTCCACCTGGCGCCTCAGTTGGACCAGCGTTCGTGCTGGACGTGCAGACCGCGTGAGACGACGCGTCATCCAGTCCCAAACATGCTCAATGGGGGACAGATCCGGAGATCTTGCTGGCCAGGGTAGTTGACTTACACCTTCTAGAGCACGTTGGGTGGCACGGGATACATGCGGACGTGCATTGTCCTGTTGGAACAGCAAGTTCCCTTGCCGGTCTAGGAATGGTAGAACGATGGGTTCGATGACGGTTTGGATGTACCGTGCACTATTCAGTGTCCCCTCGAGGTACAGAAAGCTGGCTTAAGCCAGAGATAAATTCTGCCGAAATTTTTACAAAGGTACAGACGGTGTTTAGAAAGGATAGATTGCATGCAACCGGTGGTGGAGTGTTCGTCGCTGTTAGTAGTAGTTTATCCTCTAGTGAAGTAGAAGTGGATAGTTCCTGTGAATTATTATGGGTGGAGGTTACACTAAACAACCGAACTACGTTAATAATTGGCTCCTTTTACCGACCTCCCGACTCAGCAGCATTAGTGGCAGAACAACTGAGAGAAAATTTGGAATACATTTCACATAAATTTTCTCAGCATGTTATAGTCTTAGGTGGAGATTTCAATTTACCAGATATAGACTGGGACACTCAGATGTTGAGGACGGGTGGTAGGGACAGAGCATCGAGTGACATTATACTGAGTGCACTATCCGAAAATTACCTCGAGCAATTAAACAGAGAACCGACTCGTGGAGATAACATCTTGGACCTAATGATAACAAACAGACCCGAACTTTTCGACTCTGTATGTACAGAACAGGGAATCAGTGATCATAAGGCCGTTGCAGCATCCCTGAATATGGAAGTTAATAGGAATATAAAAAAAGGGAGGAAGGTTTATCTGTTTAGCAAGAGTAATAGAAGGCAGATTTCAGACTACCTAACAGATCAAAACGAAAATTTTTGTTCCGACACTGACAATGTTGAGTGTTTATGGAAAAAGTTCAAGGCAATCGTAAAATGCGTTTTAGACAGGTACGTGCCGAGTAAAACTGTGAGGGACGGGAAAAACCCACCGTGGTACAACAACAAAGTTAGGAAACTACTGCGAAAGCAAAGAGAGCTCCACTCCAAGTTTAAACGCAGCCAAAACCTCTCAGACAAACAGAAGCTAAACGATGTCAAAGTTAGCGTAAGGAGGGCTATGCGTGAAGCGTTCATTGAATTCGAAAGTAAAATTCTATGTACCGACTTGACAGAAAATCCTAGGAAGTTCTGGTCTTACGTTAAATCAGTAAGTGGCTCGAAACAGCATATCCAGACACTACGGGATGATGATGGCATTGAAACAGAGGATGACACGCGTAAAGCTGAAATACTAAACACCTTTTTCCAAAGCTGTTTCACAGAGGAAGACCGCACTGCAGTTCCTTTTCTAAATCCTCGCACAAACGAAAAAATGGCTGACATCGAAATAAGTGTCCAAGGAATAGAAAAGCAACTGGAATCACTCAATAGAGGAAAGTCCACTGGACCTGACGGGATACCAATACGATTCTACACAGAGTACGCGAAAGAACTTGCCCCCCTTCTAACAGCCGTGTACCGCAAGTCTCTAGAGGAACGGAGGGTTCCAAATGATTGGAAAAGAGCACAGATAGTCCCAGTCTTCAAGAAGGGTCGTCGAGCAGATGCGCAAAACTATAGACCTATATCTCTTACGTCGATCTCTTGTAGAATTTTAGAACATGTTTTTTGCTCGCGTATCATGTCATTTCTGGAAACCAAGAATCTACTATGTAGGAATCAACATGGATTCCGGAAACAGCGATCGTGTGAGACCCAACTCGCCTTATTTGTTCATGAGACCCAGAAAATATTAGATACAGGCTCCCAGGTAGATGCTATTTTTCTTGACTTCCGGAAGGCGTTCGATACAGTTCCGCACTGTCGCCTGATAAACAAAGTAAGAGCCTACGGAATATCAGATCAGCTGTGTGGCTGGATTGAAGAGTTTTTAGCAAACAGAACACAGCATGTTGTTATCAATGGAGAGACGTCTACAGACGTTAAAGTAACCTCTGGCGTGCCACAGGGGAGTGTTATGGGACCATTGCTTTTCACAATATATATAAATGACTTAGTAGATAGTGTCGGAAGTTCCATGCGGCTTTTCGCGGATGATGCTGTAGTATACAGAGAAGTTGCTGCATTAGAAAATTGTAGCGAAATACAGGAAGATCTGCAGCGGATAGGCACTTGGTGCAGGGAGTGGCAACTGACCCTTAACATAGACAAATTAAATGTATTGCGAATACATAGAAAGAAGGATCCTTTATTGTATGATTGTATGATAGCGGAACAAACACTGGTAGCAGTTACTTCTGTAAAATATCTGGGAGTATGCGTACGGAACGATTTGAAGTGGAATGATCATATAAAATTAATTGTTGGTAAGGCGGGTACCAGGTTGAGATTCATTGGGAGAGTGCTTAGAAAATGTAGTCCATCAACAAAGGAGGTGGCTTACAAAACACTCGTACGACCTATACTTGAGTATTGCTCATCAGTGTGGGATCCGTACCAGGTCGGGTTGACGGAGGAGATAGAAAAGATCCAAAGAAGAGCGGCGCGTTTCGTCACCGGGTTATTTGGTAACCGTGATAGCGTTACGGACATGTTTAATAAACTCAAGTGGCAGACTCTGCAAGAGAGGCGCTCTGCATCGCGGTGTAGCTTGCTGTCCAGGTTTCGAGAGGGTGCGTTTCTGGATGAGGTATCGAATATATTGCTTCCCCCTACTTATACCTCCCGAGGAGATCACGAATGTAAAATTAGAGAGATTAGAGCGCGCACGGAGGCTTTCAGACAGTCGTTCTTCCCGCGAACCATACGCGACTGGAACAGGAAAGGGAGGTAATGACAGTGGCACGTAAAGTGCCCTCCGCCACACACCGTTGGGTGGCTTGCGGAGTATCAATGTAGATGTAGATGTAGATGTAGACGATCACCAGTGGTGTACGGCCTGTGTAGGAGATCGCTCCCCACACCATGATGCCGGGTGTTGGCCCTATGTGCCTCGGTCGTATGCAGTCCTGATTGTGGCGCTCACCTGCACGGCGCCAAACACGCATACGACCATCATTGGCACCAAGGCAGAAGCGACTCTCATCGCTGAAGACGACACGTCTCCATTCGTCCCTCCATTCACGCCTGTCGCGACACCACTGGAGGCGGGCTGCACGATGTTGGGGCGTGAGCGGAAGACGGCCTAACGGTGTGCGGGACCGTAGCCCAGCTTCATGGAGACGGTTGCGAATGGTCCTCGCCGATACCCCAGGAGCAACAGTGTCCCTAATTTTCTGGGAAGTGGCGGTACGGTCCCCTACGGCACTGCGTAGGATCCTACGGTCTTGGCGTGATTCCGTGCGTCGCTGCGGTCCGGTCCCAGGTCGACGGGCACGTGCACCTTCCGCCGACCACTGGCGACAACATCGATGTACTGTGGAGACCTCACGCCCCACGTGTTGAGCAATTCGGCGGTACGTCCACCCGGCCTCCCGCATGCCCACTATACGCCCTCGCTCAAAGTCCGTCAACTGCACATACGGTTCACGTCCACGCTGTCGCGGCATGCTACCAGTGTTAAAGACTGCGATGGAGCTCCGTATGCCACGGCAAACTGGCTGACACTGACGGCGGCGGTGCACAAATGCTGCGCAGCTAGCGCCATTCGACGGCCAACACCGCGGTTCCTGGTGTGTCCACTGTGCCGTGCGTGTGATCATTGCTTGTACAGCCCTCTCGCAGTGTCCGGAGCAAGTATGGTGGGTCTGACACACCGGTGTCAATGTGTTCTTTTTCCATTTCCAGGAGTGTATAAATAATATAACAGTATATAAATAATTTTTCACATGTAACTTGAGAGTAGCTTCGTGATTTAAATTTTTGTCTAAAACCGTGGTGCTTGTCTGTCTGAATATGTTAATCTGCAATCTACAGAACTGCTAGACGGACGTTCATGGTGTTTTTACAGGTAACTTGTGCGAAACTTGCGCAACATGCAGGCTTCATTTCATTACAATCGAATCATGAAAAAAATTGTATCGTGGTTTAAATTTTCATCTAAAGCCTCTACGCCCATCTGTTTGTTTGATTGAATACGGTAATCTCCAAATCCACTAGACGGATTTGCGTAGATCTACGCTCAAGTTATCGATGAAAACCCCTTTGAAGACAGTTTTACTATTTTATTATTACTGTAGGACATGAGCACCTGAGGAGCAATCTGACTACCAGTCAGTCCCACCAGTGCAGATCATTGTTACAGGCACCCGGTTATGTCGAAAGCGTAATTGATACCTCACAAGGAATTCGCTAATTTGTCATACTGTTGTGACCGTAGAAAATTTTGATTTTTATTATTGCTTTTGTGGCCATAATAAGAGTCCACGCTCCATAGGCAAACAGCCAGCCGACATTAAGAAATAGTCCGCCAGGATGTAGGGACAAGATAAGCGGCGGAGGTTGCCAAGTATGGTTTGTTGATCAAATAACTTAGTGTTTGAGTTCCTGCCAGAGGAAGCAGCATGAATCAAACTTGCGCAATGGAAGACGCAAACACCAGGGCGATAATACAGCAAGAGAGAGTGTCAGTCAAGTGCGGAAATGTGTCGTGTGGAACCAAATTAAGTTGTGTGCAGCAAGAAACGAAAGTGTCGTGTGGAATAGAAGGCATTCTTGCGCAAGCCGACCAATTAGAAACGAGAGTGTTGTGTGGAACCAAGGCATTCTTGTGCAATCCGATCACTTAGAAATGAAAGGGTCGTGTGAAACAAATTAACTCGTGTGCACCCAAGTACATGAGAAACGAAATAAAAGGCTAGGCACCGGAATAGCTAGAAGCAGAGATTCAGATGCAGATTCAGAGCCTGTGCCGGTAGTTTTGAGATTCTGCAGCGAGACGCCAGCGGGGCCGAGTAGGCCCATAGCAGCCAATACAGCTGATAAAGACTTCAACTACGAGAAGACGGTGATTGGTGGACACTGAGGAACTGCAGGTCAAGTTGGAATTTTAGAGTTTCATTGGAATAGTGTTGCACAGAGGTTGTCAGTCTTTGTCTCAATTGCTTAGAGAGATTTCAGTGCTAACCAAGAACAAGTGATTGCTTTGTACTTGTTTCTTAGATGTACTAGCAATTAGCTTTGAAGTAGCAAGTCCGAATAGATAGACTGAATCTTACTAAGGGGTTTATGGTCCAACACCTCACATAAGTATATGTGGGAATAAACTTGATAGAAACTAACCAATCTTTTCTGCCTGTTGCAATTCTGTAACCTATTTCCAGGAAGCTTATTTGCTTCAACCCAAGGAGATTCTCTCCCTCTCATCTCCGATATAAAGGTTGACAGCAATTTATAACTAGTCCATAGTTTTTAACGTCCCGATTGCGATACGCAGCTCGCACTTACTTCATTCTGGTATAGTGAGGCTGTAGTAGTAATTAGAGCCCTGCAACAGCGTCTGAGAAAATGGGTATAATTTACGCGTAGCCGTATCCCGAGCGGCGACGCCGGCCATGTGGGAGTACGCCGCTGCGATGACGCGCAGTCCGCATTTGCAAGTCAGATGGCCCCGTCTCATCGCAGGCTCAGCCTCGGAGTCGTAGCTCAGCATCCCGGCCGTCCACAGGGCGCACGCAGCCGCAAGCCACGACGACCGCCGGCTCGCAATCTCGGCTGCGGCCGCACTCGGTCCGTTTACGAGAGACGGCGCGGCTCGCTGAACGCGGCGACCGGATCGTTAGTGGTATGCAATTACATGCGGCAATGCATCTCGGCCCGAACGGCCGTCACTTTGCTCCTTGAAAGTTTTCGCCGATACCGGCTAATTTAAATTCAATGTGTGCGCGGACCGCCGTCTGCGGGCACTCGTCCCGCTGTTTGTTGTGCATAACTCGGGACAGTAATAATCCTGTGCGAAATTTACACGGGCCCGTCAAGGGCGTGCGCTTCCTCCCTCGGAGAACCATCCTCCCCCCCCCCCCCCCACCCTCCCTCTCCTCCACTCACCAGTACCCATCCCCTTCCATTCCATTCAGCCCGCCGACCTGGCTTTTTACGGCTGGTCGAATCATAAAGCAGGGACGCTAGTGAGGCGCAATCCCGGCGCGTTGCCGCAGCGGGTAGTGCTGTAAATTAAAGGGGCTTTGGCCGCCCCGCACCCCCTCCCCCTTTCCCCGGACGCATGAATAGAGCTGTAAAAACGTCACTCTGCCCTGGCGGCCTCTCCGGGCGGCCCGCCGGGGCCAGTAAACACGGCCGAATCATGGAGTGTCATTCGGCGACGGCTGCCGATATTGAAACTTATCTCGGACCAGTAAATTTTCCTCCGCCGCTTCTGTGAGCGCCGTTACTCGCAATGGCGGTCCAAGTCGCGCCCGATAGCGCGAATCACGTATCCCTGTGAATCGTAACGTTCTATGAAGCGAAACACCATTTACGGACCAGTGATGTCAATACTTCCAGTGACCCATCTATGACTATTATAAATTAAAGTCTCCTGCAGTGTTTGTCTGTCTGTATGTTATGGAGAATATCAGATACTACTGTAGGGATTACGATTTCTGTGGTATACTGAAACGTGTCGGCTGTAGTCAACCTCGTGTTTCATTCTCCACTTTACTCAGCACGCTTAATCCATCGATAAGATACGTCTAATTAATCGATTAATGTACATGCAAAAGAGCGGTATTATCCGTGGGAATGGGTGATGGTTGTAGAGGATTTCCTTTTACTTCTCTTATTCCTGTAGTACTGCCCGCCGCGGTGGTCTAGCGGTTCTAGGCGCTCAGTCAGGAACCGCGCGACTGCTACGGTCGCAGGTTCGAATCCTGCCTCGGGCATGGATGTGTGTGATGACCTTAGGTTAGTTAGGCTTAAGTAGTTCTAAGTTCTAGGGGACTTATGACCACAGATGTTGAGTCCCATAGTGCTCAGACCCATTTGAACCATTTGAACCTATGGTACTAATACTAACACGAATTCCTTACAGACCTATGGAAAAACTGTTAGATGTAGATCTCTGGGAAGATCACTTCGGATTCCATACAAATGTAGGAAAACGCGAGGCAATACTGACACTGTATGTTAGAAGGAGCTAGCCATTATTTTCGTATTTGAGCGGCGGAGGTTGAGCCGTGGGGGAACCGCTGACGCCAAAGATTCTCTTTCTAGTCGGGGTTAAGGAAAGGCAAAGATTTGTTCATATCATCTGTAGACTTTGAGAAACCCTTTAACAATTTTGACTTGAAAACTCACTTTCAAATTCTGAAGGTGGCAGGGGGAAATTACATAGAGGGAGAGGCTATTTACAATTTGTTCAGAAATCAGATGGCAGTTATAAGAGTCGAGGAGCACCAGAGGGAAGCAGTGGTTGAGAAGGGAGCGAGACAGGCTTTTAGCTTATCCCTAGAAGGGAGCGAGAAGGGGTATTAGCTTATCTCTAATGTTACTGAATCTATATATTGAACAAACAGTAAAGGAAACAAAAAAAAGGAGAAGAAATAAAAGCCTTGATGTTTGCTGATGACGTTGTGATTCTGTCAGACACAGCAAAGGACTTCGAAGATCAGTTGAACAGAACAGACGGTGTCTTAAAAGGAGAATATAAAATGAACATCAACAAAAGAAAAACGAGAATAATGGAATGTAGTCGAATAAGGTCAGTTGACGCAGAGGAAATTTGATTAGAAAATGGAACACTTAAAGTAGTCGATGAGTTTTACTATTTGTGAAGCAAAATAACTAATGATAGTCGAAGTAGAGAGGATATAAAATGTAGACTGGCAATGGCAAGGAAACTAAGTACAGGAGCCGGCCGGAGTGACCGGACGGTTCTAGGCGCTACAGTCTGGAGCCGAGCGACCGCTCAGGTCGCAGGTTCGAATCCTGCCTCAGGCATTAATGTGTGCGATGTCCTTGGGTTAGTTAGGTTTAATTAGTTCTAAGTTCTAGGCGACTGATGATCTCAGAAGTTAAGTCGCATAGTGCTCAGAGCCATTTGAAGTGCAGGTTTAAGTGTCAGGATGTCCTTTCTGAAAGTATTTGTATGGAGTGTAGCCATGTACAAAGTTAAACATGGATTAAAAAAGTTTTAACCAAGAACAGATGTGTTGCTACAGAAGAATTCTGAAGATTTGGTGGGTAGACCAGGTAACTAATGAGGAGCTACTGAATAGAACAAGGTAGAAGAGAAATTTGTGGTACAACTTGACTAGAGGAAGGGATAGGTTGGTAGGCATCGAGGGATTACCAAGTTAGTAATGGAAGGAAGCGTGGAGGGTAAAAATCGTATAGGGAGACCAAGAGATGGGTACACTGAACGGATTCGATAGGATGTAGGTAGCAGTAGTTACTCGGAGATGAAGAGGCTTTCACAGGATAGAGTAGCATGGAGAGCTGCATCAAACTGGTCTTTTGACTGAAGACCACAACAAAAACAACAACATTTATAAAGTGCATGCTGAATTCGTTCCCATAGTTAACACGGGATGAAAACATGGCTCTTTTCCTTCAGTGGCCGAGGTGGCTGGTTGGTCAAGCGCAGAGGTGTCTGGGGGTGGAGGGAAGGGGGGAGGGGGTGTAGCGCAACTATCTGAGTCCAGTTCGTGGCCGCCAGATGTCGCATTCAACGCGGTGGAGGGCGGACTGCGTCTTTGACAAAATTAGCCATGTTTGGGAAAGAATGCATTTGGGTTCTGACCTCAGTGAACTCGCCCTGCCCTTGCCAGTTTGCGAATATAAATACAAAAGTTTTTCCAAACGACAGACCGCCCACGCAAATGGCGTTTACTGTGCAGTGACATCCCATCAGAGTGCAGTAGGAATGGAGTGCCTCCAAAGGCGAGTGTTTAGTGTCAGCGACTGCTGATGCCTTCAGCTTAAACACTGTGAAGACACAGTCACGTAAAGTTCTTGGCGGGACATCGTTTGACAGGTTGCAACTTGGAATCATTGGGAACGGCGATGTGCTGTAGGGTGGCACTCGCAAGTTACTGTGAAGAGGAGTTCGGATGGGTGAGCGTTAAAAATATTCCAAAAAGCGACGCCGAATCTTTCAGAACAGATTTGTTAGGATATTTTGGATTGATGAAGTAAGGAACGCGGTCTCACGTTGGTCAAAATGGCAGTTTCAGCGTGCTCACACCGAGAAGAAACAGGAGGAAAGTATTAGACAGTTCCTCACTGGCATCCTTAGGGGATTCTTCCTCTCTGGGAGTAGTAGGACGCACCTCTGCACTGGACCCATAGTAAGCGGACTTGGTCGTTGAGCGGCGCAGAGGAAATATATCACTGTTGTGTAAATAGTTCCGCGTAGTCAGCGTGTACACAACTTTCCCACTAGAGCGCGCCCCGCTAAGCACAACAGCGCAGGCGCAGCGCTCGTCTGTCTCCACACTGCGAGATGGCGCTGTCTTAGAGGCGGACCAAATTCTGCTTCCGCCGATCCGCGTATTAATATGTCTTGCAGCCAATGAGATTGCTGCTAACGTAGAACCTTTTCTCCTCGCGGATCACACACGCTCGAGGTATTATAACGAGTGTACAGACCTCCGATTAGTCAGTCTGCATTAGTCTGCATTTGTCTGCACCAGTCTATAGTCAAGTTTCGGTCTGCGCCTAATAAGATTATCATATTCCTGTGCATAGCCATGAAGAGAAATGAATAGACACTTTGTCAAGTATCAGAGATATGTGAGAATAAGATTAACGTACCAATACCAAAAGAACTTCAGATTGTCAATTGTAAATAGGTTGGGTTGTTTGGGGAAGGAGACCAGACAGCGAGGTCATCGGTCTCATCGGATTAGGGAAGGATGGGGAAGGAAGTAGGCCGTGCCCTTTCAAAGGAACCATCCCGGCATTTGCCTGGAGCGATTTAGGGAAATCACGGAAAACCTAAATCAGGATGGCCAGACGCGGGATTGAACCGTCGTCCTCCCGAATGAATTGTAAATAGCATCCAGAACCAAGTTAAGTAAGGTCTATGCTTTTTATTACTTAAATAAATGTGTGTGAAAATTAATGAAGTTCTGTTTAAAATTGGTCACCGTCAATCTGCTACTCTAAGCGTGCAAGTGGCATTTCTATCGTCTGACCCAACGGCAGAAGATAAACACGCCACGATAAGACCACGAGACATATTGCTGACACTCGCCTACTTCGTTAGAGCGACAAGTCAAATAATCTGATGGTGTGTGTACCGAAGGTCTTACAGTACGCACACCACAAGCACCCAGTCCACGAGCGGAGAAAATCTCCAAACTGGCGGGAAACCTATTGCGGGCCCTCTTCGTGGTAGGCAAACACGTAACCTCTTAGCTAAGCTGGCGGACTGGCGCAGAGGAGAAGGCAATTCACGAGCATGAAGGCCCATGCCATGCTCGAGTTTGACCCCACCTGCAACCTCACCGTGCTTCGTCTCTCACAAACGACCCAAGTATCGCAGCAGCGGTGTACGAAATTCATGCAGGATGCCTGACATGTTGGTTTAGACTTTATAAATCACTTACTGTGTGTTTGACCATTTTGCCATGATTTTGCTCTATGGGTTCAATTTCGCTGTACTGACTAACCTTCCGATGTATTCATCACCAACACTTCATTTCTCCTATTGGCTGTTCTTGTTCAGTCAGTCTATTTTATGAGCACTTTTCCAGTCCACTCTCTCTGAAGATCCACAATTACTACACGCTCTTAGGGCAAGGTCGGGTAAAAGTGCGCGTCTGGTTAGTTAGCAGTGGCATTTTCTTTACACTGGCGACACTGACCGATAACGAAAAACTACATTCAGTGTTTGGTTTTGTAGCAACGCCATAACATGTAATCTTGAAGAGCTGCACCAGATCTATTGGTTGTGGCTGGTAAATATAAGTTTTTTTTCCAAATAACGCAATCCTTAAGTTGTATACCGTAAGCAATAAGCTCTATCTACACGTGTGGTTCCTGAAGAGGGGCAGCAGCCTTTTCAGTAGTTGCGGGGGCAACAGTCTGGATGATTGACTGATCTGGCCTTGTAACACTAACCAATATGGCCTTGCTGTTCTGGTACTGCGAACGGCTGAAAGCAAGGGGAAACTACAGCCGTCATTTTTCCCGAGGGCATGCAGCTTTACATCGAGGGATCACCAATTTAGTATTGGAGGGCAGCGTGGAGGGTAAAAATCGTAGAGGGAGGCCAAGAGATGAATACACTAAGCAGATTCACAAGGATGTAGGCTGCAGTAGTTACTGGGAGATGACGAAGCTTGCACAGGATAGAGTAGCATGGAGAGGTGCATCAAACCAGTCTCAAGACTGAAGACCACAACAACAACACCTACTCACTACAAAATAAAATTATTTGCCAAAAGAATCACCGTTCTGTGCGGAACAAATAGCGGCACGGCTAGCAGTTACTGCCATTTGTGATATGTACACAGGGTGGTCCATTGATAGTGACCGGGCTAAATATCTCACGAAATAAGCATCAAACGAAAAGACTACAAAGAACGGAACTCGTGTAGCTTGAAGGGGGAAACCAGATGGCACTATGGTTGGCCCGCTAGATGGCGCTGCCATAGGTCAAACGGATATCAACTGCGTTTTTTTAAAAAATAGGAACCCCTTTTTTATTACATATTCGTGTAGTACGTAAAGAAATATCAATGCTTTAGTTGGACCACTTTTTTCGCTTTGTGATAGATGGCGCTGTAATAGTCACAAACACATGGCTCACAATTTTAGACGAACAGTTGCTAACAGGTAGGTTTTTTAAATTAAAATACAGAACGTAAGTACGTTTGAACTTTATATTTCGGTTGTTCCAATGTGACACATGTACCTTTGTGAACTTATCATTTCTGAGAACGCACGCTGTTACAGCGTGATTACCTGTTAATACCACATTAAAGCAATAAATGCACAAAATGATGTCCGTCAACCTCAACGCATTTGGGAATACGTGTAACGACACTCTTCTCAACAGCGAGTAGTTCGCACGAGTTTTTCCGCGATGAGAGGACTGGTGTGGAGTGCACTCAGCATCATGACGCCAACTCAGGAGCCACACGAACAAAAGTAGATGACATGTCATTTTTCCCGCCATTTTCGAGTAAAATGGTGCAGTGCTCTCAATTAAAACTTGGCCATTATGAAGTCCTACTATCTATGTATTGACCTGCTGGTTCATGGAAGAAATTTATGGAAAAAATTTCGATTTTAAGAAAATCTTATTATCAATAATAACATAGCCGTGGTCTAGGGGTAGCGTCTTTGATTCATGATCAAAACGTCTTCGGTCTCTGGTTCGATCCCCGCCACTGCCTAAATTTTGATAAATAATCAGCATTGGCAGCCGAAGACTTCCGGCATAAGAAGTCAGCCTCATTCTGCCAACGGCCTTGTCAAAAGAGGGCGGAGGAGCGGATAGAGGTTCAGGGCACTCTCTTGTCCAAGGGGTGGGAAATTGCCCCTAAAGGCGGAAGAATCAGCAATGATCAACGACATGAGGATGCAGAAGGCAATGGAAACCACTGCATTAAAGAGACGTAACGTGTATCCACAGGACATGTGGCCTGTATTTGAAGAAGTGTCATGATGATCTCTCCATTGGCAAAAGATTCCGGAATAGTCCCCCATTCGGATCTCCGGGAAGGAACTGCCAAGGGGGAGGTTACCATGAGAAAAAGATTGAATAATCAACGAAAGGATAACGTTCTATGAGTCGGGGCGTGGAATGTCAGAAGCTTGAACGTGGTAGGGAAACTAGAAAATCTGAAATGGGAAATGCAAAGGATCAATCTTGATATAGTAGGGGTCAGTGAAGTGAAGTGGAAGGAAGACAAGGATTTCTTGTCAGATGAGTATCGGGTAATATCAACAGCAGCAGAAAATCGTATAACAGGTGTAGGATTCGTTATGAATAGGAAGGTAGCGCAGAGGGTGTGTTCCTGTGAACAGTTCAGTGACCGGGTTGTTCTAATCAGAATCGATAGCAGACCAACAGCGACAACGATAGTTCAGGTATACATGCCGACGTCGCAAGCTGAAGATGAGCCTATATGAGGGTGAAGATTTGTCTGGTGTGATAGAAGAAGAAACAGGAGTCGATTTAGAAGAGATAGGGGACCCAGTATTAGAATCGGAATTTAAAAGAGCTTTGGAGGACTTACGGTCAAATAAGGCAGAAGGGATAGATAACATTCCATCAGATTATCTAAAATCATTGGGGGAAGTGGCAACAAAACGACTATTCACGTTGGTGTGCAGAATATATGAGTCTGTCGATGTACCATCTGACTTTCGGAAAAGCACCACACAATTCCGAAGACGGCAAGAGCTGACAAGTACGAGAATTATCGCACATTCAGTTTAACAGCTCATGCATCGAAGCTGCTTACAAGAACAATATACAGAGGAATGGAAAAGAAAATTGAGAATGCGCTAGGTGACGATCAGTTTGGCTTTAGGAAAAGTAAAGGGACGAGAGAGGCAATTCTGACGTTACGGCTAATAATGGAGGTAAGGCTAAAGGAAAATCAAGACACTTTCATAGGATTTGTCGACCTGGAAAAAGCGTTCGACAATATAAAATGGTGCAAGCTGTTCGAGATTCTGAAAAAAGTAGGGGTAAGCTATAGGGAGAGACGGGTCATATACAATATGTACAACAACCAAGAGGGAATAATAAGAGTGAACGAACAAGAACTAAGTGCTCGTATTAAGAAGGGTGTAATACAAGGCTGTAGCCTTTCGCCCCTACTCTTCAGTCTGTACATCGAGGAAGCAATGATGGAAATAAAAGAAAGGTTCAGGAGTGGAATTAAAATACCAGGTGAAAGGATAGCAATGATACGATTCGCTGATGACATTGCTATCCTGAGTGAAAGTGAAGAAGAATTAAATGATCTGCTGAACGGAATGAACAGTCTAATGAGTACACAGTATGGTTTGTGAGTAAATCGGAAGAAGACGAAGGTAATGAGAAGTAGTAGAAATGAGAACAACGAGAAACTTAACATCAGGATTGATGGTCACGAAGTCAATGAAGTTAAGGAATTCTGCTACCTGGGCCGTAAAATAACCAATGACGGACGGAGCAAGGAAGACATCAAAAGCAGACTCGCTATCGCAAAAATGGCATTTCTGGCCAAGAGAAGTCTACTAATATCAAATACCAGTCTTAATTTGAGGAAGAAATTTCTGAGGATGTACGTCTGGAGTACAGCATTGTATGGTAGTGAAACATGGACTGTGGGAAAACCGGAACAGAAGAGAATCGAAGCATCTGAGATGTGGTGCTATAGACGAATGTTGAAAATTAGGTGGACTGATAAGGTAAGGAATGAGGAGGTTCTACGCAGAATCGGAGAGGAAAGGAATATGTGGAAAACACTGATAAGGAGAAGGGACAGGATGATAGGACATCTGCTAATACATGAGGGAATGACTTCCATGGTACTAGAGGGAGCTGTAGAGGGCAAAAACTGTAGAGGAAGACAGAGATTGGAATACCTCAAGCAAATAATTGAGGATGTAGGTTGCAAGTGCTACTGTGAGATGAAGAGGTTAGCACAGGAAAGGAATTCGTGGCGGGCCGCATCAAACCAGCCAGTAGACTGATGACAAAAAAAAAAAAAAAAAAAAAAAAAAAAAAAAAAAAAAAAAAAAAAAAAAAAAAAAATTATCAATTATAAATTTCGCCGAGGTGTGCCAAATTCTCCAATCGTCCTCTATAACAAGCTTAGATATTTGAATGCTGAATATTTCAGCGCAGAAATAGGGTGTACATAGTGGTACCGCAATATAGAAGACTACGAAACAATTTTTCATTCAGACATTGCACTGGACTGTGCAAGAAGGCAGTGATACGCCTCATGTAAGAAAGAGAAACGTCTATAAGCACATACTGTCGAAAATCGACAACGGCGGGATCGAGGACTCTCGAGGCAGCAGTTGGGCAGTTAGCAACACTGCTGATCGCCGTAGTTGGGATCACACACCTCTCATGCTAATAAGGAATAGGTGGGTTCGAGACCGGGCCTGCTCACTGCCATGGAAGATCTAACCGGCCTTCCACAAGCTGCCCAAGATGGGACAGGCAGTGTTCGCTAGGGCGGTGCGGGATCGTATTGCTGATGACGTTCCTTGTCAGAAAGCAGTCTCATTTGCAGCAAGGTAAGTAACGTTCGCACAGGTGTTGCGCGGACGTCTGGAGCATCCCAGACTCTTAGCGGACGTCTAGAGCACCCGACTCTTTGATGTGGCAGCAGAGAGATCCGCGCTGACAGTGTTGCGTCGAAAAGCAAGATAGTACACTGGAGTGGACACCACGACTTCCTGTCAGACTGATACCATTTTAGCCTACAGCACCACAATCAGCATACCATTAGGTGGAGGCTTTGACGAGAAAGAACGTTGACAGACGCATTTGTTACAAAGATTCAGACCCATGACGTTGTATGATGGCTTAAGGGCGACAATGGCCTCTGACTGGCATGGATGTTAAAATGGACGGGCAACCGATTGTGTCGATGGCTGTGCCCTATAATCGAGGTCTCTGTGACGTCATCTTTCATGAGTGTTTGTTGCGCATACTAGCCTGACCAGTACCGAGTAGTACTGTTCACATTTTTTTTAAACATCGGGAATTCGATATGTCGATATTTAAAAGTATCATTAACACGTCTCGATATATCTGAAAAGACATGTACAAATCCATATATCGGAAAAGTATCAACATATCGGTCTATAAAATTATCGACTGGGAATTGTAAATATACTGCCAGTTTTGGAGCTTTATATTTAAATACTGATTTATTATTAGCTATTCTGTACACCAACAAGCTAACAGCCTGTCTACGCCCCCATAGACCAAGACTTCAAATGAAACCGTTGCTCGTTCATGCTTGGGCGATAACCACTTTGCTAACAATGGTAACTGCATGTAATAAGCACAATAAAAGATGTCCGACAGGTCCGTCGTTCGGTTTGGTGACATATCGGATTTATACGGAACACTTCATGTGGATTTCCCTGTTTTTTAACGTCTTCGAACGCCAGAGACCTAGCAGTTGTAGCGTCAGAATTACGTGGTGATGTTAAACGTTGAAGTTTCTGTTCGCAGTTCCGAGTGACGATTACGTCAGCATTTCCCCTCACACGTCTGTGGCCACCGCAAAGAACAAACTTGTCATTTTGATTTTTGTTTTTTATTTTCAGCAACTGTTTTCAAGAATGCCGATGTGAAGAAATAGCACACCACATGCGTTAAAAGATTCGCCATCCTTCCTCTCCCCCGCCCCCTCTTCAGTGCTATCAGACTTCTTCTTTTGTTTGCCGTCTCTGCTTCCATCACACAGTCATAGAGAAAGACTGGACGTCATGGAAGCTCAAAAAGCGGTAAGACTCTTTCACACAGTGAAAGTAAAATTATTTTCGACTACAATTTTAAAAGAAAAATATTTCCTGAAAATCGCGAAAAAGCACAATATAAAATAAAAATATCGGCACTCGATGTGTAGATACATCGTGAAAAATAATATCGCCGATAAATATCGACATTTTTTTATGTAAATGACGATACATCGTTATTTCTTCAACAGCCCTAGTATCGAGAGCCAGACACACCACCTCTCGTCAGCCGCTACTTGGCATGGAGTTATTGCAGGATAAAATTACATGTGTGAATACACCCTAAAGGAAACAGAACGACGCACCACCAAGGAATTAGTCGAATGGGACGGATACCGGAAGATGTTATGTGCATGTACAGACAAACGTATGATTACAGTTTCAGAAAAATTGAATAATTTATTCAAGAGAAAGGACTTTGCAAAGTGAGCAAGTCAACAACGCGTTGTTCCGCCTCTAGTACTTACGCAAACAGCGATTCGGCTTCGCATTGATTGGTAGAGTTGCTTGATATCCTTCTGACGGATATCGTGCCAAATTCTATCCAGTTGGCTTGTTAGATCCTCAAAATCCAGAGCTGGCGGAAGGGCCCAGCCATTCATGCTCCATACGTTCTCGACTGGTCACTTCCAAGCGGGATGCATCACTGAAGACAAGAATGAGACTCCAGATTGAAGACATGTCCGGAGTTGCCTCCAACATCGGTGGGATACCAACCTCACTGTTGCCGTCCATATGGCTCTACAACCAGGAGTGATGATCAGGACTGCGATTTAGTTTTGTAACAGGATCTTTTCGGTTGTCATCCGCGGCACCCTTACACCACAGCGTTACGTCGACGATATTCGAAACGCACTTTGTTGCTCGTCAAGGCAAGTCTGCCTGGGGCTACACTTTAGCGACATAATGCTCTTCCGCACAGGCGACATATATGACATATCTTCTTGCTTGCCAAACTCTGTCTTGGGCAACAATGTCGCCGGATCTCTTCAGGTGAGCATTTTAAGAGAATTGCGGGCTGGGCCGTCCAACCAACTCTAGATTTTGACGATCTAGCACCCGAATTGGACAGAATTTGGTACGATATCCCTCAGAAGGACTTCCATCAACTCTGTCATTGGGAAGCCGAATAATCGCTTGCATGAGGGACATATATGGACCAACCCATTATTGACTTTCTTAGTTTGTGAAGCCCTTTCTCTTGATAAAAATCATCTTAATTTTCTGAAATTGTAACCATTTGTTTGTCTGTACATGTACATCACATCTGCTGATTGCCGACCTATTTGTCGCTTTTTTCCCCTTAGAGTGTTTATATTCCAAGCTATTCCCACTCGATGACTAGCCGGAACACAGTCATTGTTGCTACCAGATATAACACGCCTGTGCACTAAGTTTTCCGTCTTACACATGTAATCACGCATCCGTTTAACTACGTTGAATTTGCACAAAAAGTGCTAATTTTGTTATTTTATGTTCTTACTGGTGTTGCAATACAGTTGTTCAAGCACAGGGTCAATTATGTAGCTGTCTGAGTACTTACCAATTTTCGTCTTCCCCCACTCAGCCCAACGACTACATTCCTCTTCGCATAACTTGTTCTACAGTTGTTCCTTATTCAAACCTTTCATATATTTGCACAGGGGATTACCCCATCAGCCGGTCCAAAGATCGTGAATGGACACTGCAGATTACGAGGAAAGGAAGAACTGTGTAAAGAATGTGAGAGACCCACTCAGCCGAGTAGAGAGTAATCTCTTTAGGTGGGTTGAGTACAGGCTGAATGGACTAATTTTTAATATACTCTAGACCAGGCATAAAGACTCCTGCTAATGTTTCACGGTGGTGAGGAAGGATCTTGGTGGGCTGGGTTCAATTGAGGAGACTTACCGGACAAAGTACAGGTCAATGATCGGCGGCTTTAAAGTCTTTCATGGTGAACAGAAACTAAACAGGGGATGGACACACAAAAGAAAACTGTCTGCATGTAAGGGGTTCAAAGATTTTGCTCTCCAAGGAAGTTACGCAGTATTGTGTAATTGTGACCTAAACTGGTCATTCATTGGCGTTATCAGGAAAAAAACCAACTATGACAATCCTCATCATACACTAGAAGCGATAGGAAAAACAATTGATAAAAAAATGCGAGGGACATCTCCGTGGGCTAGTGCTGCTGACCAGGAATTGCTAGCTGGCCACTATGGCATCCTCTGGCAACAAGGTCATCAGATGGGGCATAGATGGACATGTGGTCATTACATGGTTCTCTAAGGCTGCCAAGTTTCCTTTCGTGTAGCAACTATTCGCCACTTGCGGAATTCGTAAATTTGTCTCAAGAGCCTGTATGCACCACCGTCCCTGCCATTGCACCAATGAAGAACATTTGTAGATACTGATGATCAAACCTCGGGCCTCTACGTGCCAGCCAGATACAGTGATCGTGCAGCCATGAATGCAGAAATAAAAAAAAAAAAATAAACGGCAGCTGTTAATTGCAATTCATTCATAGCAGGCTGGTCCACCTGAGTTGTTTACCTTTTACACTGTGTTCACTATCAGATCAATTCCTACCATAATTAAAATTCCTCTCTCATATTTCTCTCTACGACAACGGTAGACGTTGGGGAAATTTTTCTGATGTTCACACACTATTTTCTGGAGTTTAGAGTCAACTAATTCAGTGGGACCAGACTTGCAAAGCAAAGAGATTTTGGCTGTACTTAAGTGCCAATTAAATGGAGAGAAATTATATTCTCTCACTAAGATCGTGTCACGTTTATTTGGAATTTAATTACGAACTGCATTCATCCGTTCTATCCCAATTAAGAAACACATTTCACATTGTGAAGGTAAATCTGTCATCAACCGAGAGGTTTTGTATAACCTAGCCTTCCTCTGACCTTTGACGCGAATTACCAAGCCAGTTATATGGAGATTTTTCGCAGATACAAATAATTTCCGAGGATGAGAAAACGATGAATAACAGAAAATGCCTGAGCGAAAGACTAATGACTGACGAAAGTCACAAGTTAATATTTCACGCTATTAACATTCTCAGTCTTTTCATTCATTGGTAATTCTTTCCTGCAGTGCCTACCGAATAGAGGGTTTGACCAAACACTGTTTGCACTATGCACGTATGTGTAATAGTTTTAGTCTCCTGATCAAATACACCCATTATTGCTAGTTCTTCCCTTTGTGCTCTGAAATGGTTGTCTCGACGAAGGCACTAACTTAAAAATACAATAGGACTCATATTGTAATTCATCTGCTTGGAAGATGAAAACATAAAGTTATGTACTTAGAGCAATGTGATGTGCAGTTTTAGCAAAATATAGCAAATTAAAATGTGTGTGCCGTCAATAATACCAAACCAGCACTGTAAGGATATGCTTTTCAAGAAAGAAATGTATTTTTTTTTATTTAGTTTGTGGAGAGATGGTTTGATTAGGTATTTCAAATAAAACTGGACCCAAAATTGAGCCCTTTGGAAAAGAACTGGAGTCAAGATTGTGCCCTGTGGAATAAAACTACGCTCAGTATTGGAACCTATGGAATAAAACTGGACCCAGGATTGGGCCCTGTGGGACACGGTTAGCGACTATGCCCTCCTGAGGCCACGCGGCGGGCCTGCACAGCTGGCGGCCGCCCTTGACGTCACACGGTGCGCCCGCCCCCTCCCCTGTTGCTTGCTGTGACGTGGAGCGCCCTCGTGCCGGCCCGATACCCGCGGCGTCAGCCGGCGAGTCCCGGAGCAGGC
This sequence comes from Schistocerca americana, assembly GCF_021461395.2. Lineage (NCBI taxonomy): Eukaryota > Metazoa > Arthropoda > Insecta > Orthoptera > Acrididae > Schistocerca > Schistocerca americana. The sequence goes on along the minus strand of NC_060120.1, from coordinate 221,998,633 downwards.
GCGCTGTGCGGCGCTGCGCGGCGCAGCCCGCGGACCCTGATGGCCCTACAGCACTACCGGGTGGAGGGCCCTCTGCGCGGCCTGTGTGCGCCGCCCGCCCCTCCCCCACCCGCCCCCTCCAGCTCGCCACGCGACGCGACACTCGGCTTCATTCCCGGCAGCCAACTGTGCCCCAGAAACCACGCCCGCCTCTCTTGTCACCCGCGCGTGCTGCTGCTGTTTGTCCTCGCGAAGATTTCCCCGTGGAAGACTGCAAGTGCTCATTGCGGCTATTTCAGACGAACGAAAGAGCAGTAAATGCCACTTTACCACTGCCGACAGGTTTTTATTAAATGGCAGCAACTTCACATTTCTTAATAAAATTTGCTCCTTCGCTACGGTTTTTCCTTTGTGAGGAAGTTTTGAGAATGTTTGGCTCCCCGTTTCGTGCTTATAGAGATCTAAGCTCGGAAGTAAAACTCTTCACTGTTACGCTCGCTACTTGTGCTCCTGTGTAGCAAACCAGAAAAGTATTTAATGAATTAATGAAGTGCTAAACTCAAGAAGCCGTCAGTATAAAAAAAAAAAGAAAGAAAAAAGTGTTACTGCCTACTGCCTGTCTACTGGCTTCCGCAATCCTGACCGCCCCCCTCAACCTCCCCCCCCCCCGCCCGTCACGCTTCCTGCGACAAGTAAAACACAAAGGTGGTGCCGTACTGTGTGGTTTGACTCGATCCTACTCACAAGAGACCACATCTACTCCTGATCACGAACTTCGTCCAAATTTGTTACACATACAGGAAATGTTCAGAAATAAAACTTACAAAACTGGGAACTCGAGATGACAAAGCATCTATTTAAATAAAATAGGTTTTTAGGAAGGATAGGAGCTATTCATGTTCGCGGAGGTAGCGGTGTCTTGTGCATGTTATGAACGCCGCATTGCACAGTTACATGACTGTTTGAAAGCTTTGAGAGGTGGCATGAGCCCCGTCTCATATTTCTATCTTACGATTTTCCTCTCCAATTGCATGCGGTGTAAAGTTACTATTCCTTCACACGCGGACTTCCCACGCAGCGTCTCTTGTCACCCAGGTGGTCCGGTGACAGGCGGGCACTGCTAATCTTGAAAGCGTAAGCCGACGGGTGTGAGGGAGTAGAGTGAATGTTTTCCAGACGCCGACATGGTAGAATAGCGAAGGAGACACGCTCGGAGGGGCCTGAAGTAGCGGCTGGGCTAGAGGTCCCGTTACTTCGCAGAAACTTAGCGAAAACACTTTCTGGCGGGCTACCAGCGAGGCGTGGGAATGACTTGTGTACCCAGGCAGTTTTGGCGGGCAAATTCCAGCGCTTTCTGCAAAATCGTAACTGTGATTGGCTTGGTCAGGGCATAGCTCCGTGACGTAGCGAAATCGGCTCCGAAATTGGCGCCAAGAATCCCCATTGGTGGAATGGTAGTGCTCCGGCAGTAGAGTGGAATTTTCCGCCGGTTTTCGAGTTGCTGATTGGAACGGTTAACCACGGCCACTGTCATGGGGGCGGGAATGTTCTGTGTTCGGTTTGTATGGGTGCTCTTGTGGGTAGTCGGCTCTCGCCTTTCGGTCGAAGTAGGTTACAAGACTGAGCTCTCGCTGCGTGGGTCAGCGTGCCTTCCGTTGGCTGTCTAATATACTTTTATTTAATTGTAACTGTTTGACGAAGTTGCTGAGGTTTCGACTTCAACGTAACTTTCCGAGTACAGTTGGCAATTGAGCGTTCTGTGTACAAGAGGCCTATGTTGTCTGTCTTGAGCAGTTTTGGCTAATGTTGACTGTATCGGAGTTACTGGGTGACTTCGCTTGTTAAAATCAATCACTGTACCGTCGGTGATTGTGTGGCGAGCCTTATTAGTTTCCCTCAGAGGCGCATTTGTATTGCTAGGAAGTCTTTAGGCTGGAACAACCAGGCCAGGATAATTTTTTTCGGGTTATAATCGCGACATTATCATCACCACGACGTCACGTCGAAGCAACCAGCCATCGCTTCCGGTACGCCAGATCGTGTCCTTGCAGCTAAGAAGACAGCTTGGTAATGTACGTCCACAGCACCGGCAAAGCAGGCATTTTTGCTAGGCGATAATCAGAGCTCAGCAGAGCGCCCCTGTTCGTCTTTTCTAACTTTGTTCTATCTTGGGTGTTCATTGAGTTCTCACTAATGTAGCAGCAATTAATGATGGGTTAGCGGTGTGTCTCTCTTAAGATTTGAGTGGCAAGGAATTGGCACCACATACCACTTCGTCATAAACGTCACGATCTAGTTTAGGGACAACTTCACCTTCACAGCGTTTGTTTGAGTATCCAATTTGACCCAATTTCATGTATTGTAAATGTTTCATGTGTTTTTGTTTATTATTTTGTGTTTAGTCTTAATAAATCATATTGTTATGTTGGACAGAACTTTCATTCTGTTAATCGGTAGAGCAACCCTATCATTTCTCACTACGTTAATAAAACCTACCTTTATTTAACTTATTTATCAAATTAAATTATTGCAGGTGCCAAACTCTTTTCTACTCCACTTGCAGGGTTGATTACAGTCAGTTTGCGTATCTTTTTAATCCATGTGCAGCAGCAAAAGTCGGAGTTAGAATAGGGGGGGGGGGGGGGGGGGCTTAGAGAATCATTTACATATGTAGATTCTAGAAGAATTTAGTGTTAAATACACTGTTAGCCCCGGCACCTATCATAAAATGGCGACCCTTAGCCTCGGATCTTTCCTGGAATCTTCTGATAAGCAAGCAGTAATATTAGTAGGGACACTCAGAATTTTTTTTGCTTGATTTTTGTTGATTAATACCCAAGTTTTTTTCTGGTAGTTCCGCGTTTAGTTTTAAGTAGCGGCGCATGATTACAGTTTTTGTTTTCAATGTATATATATTTTTTGTTCATTGCTTTTTTTAGGGTTCCTTTGATGGTGTGTCTGTACCACATCACACTTTGTCGGGTTTGTGTGGGGTTTCTGTACCACAACTAATCGTGCGTATAATTACAGCGTTGGAACAGCGTTGTTGAAATTTTATGTTTATGTGTAAAAATATATGGAGTAGATTAATTTTATTGTGCATTTTAGATAAATTTGTTTTTCATAAATGATAACGAGAAGTAAGGCACGCCTATTATCGAGCGAAGCTAAAACAAAAGAGGATAGCATAATGGATAAGGGGCAGTTTACTGACGGGAATAGGTTCGGAGATGAGATGTGCACATTTTTAGCAGGACAGGACGCCAGGGTCATTGATGAGGAAGGTGATTTGGACGCGATCATAGAGCAGCGTTGCGGCCGTGATTATGATAGTGAAGTAGAAGATGAAACAGAGACAGGCACACAGGTCGAGACGGTAGCAGAAGTTTATAATCAAACGAATGAGAGCAGACAGGGGCTAACTCGGCCACGTCAGAGCTCTAGCGCCCAGGTGTCCAGAATTACATCTCCCACGTTTGAAGAGGATCAATAAGATGACGTAAACCAAATACTGAGCTTCCTACGATCAATGAAAGAAGAAGCCGACGAACAACGTAAGAAGGAGAAGGAAGAAGATGAGAAACAACGTAAGAGGGAGAAGGAAGAAGAGGAGAAACAACGTAAGAAGGAGAGGGAAGAAGCTGACGAACAGCGTAAGAAGGACACTGAGGCAATAATTTCGCATATAGGGGAAATTCGTGGGGAATTACTAACAATAAAGAAAGAATATGGAGAGGTAAAACAAATGTCAATGGCTGCACAAAAAGTAGCAAGCCTGGCCAAAACGGCAGCAATAGGGGCAATGAAAGTCGCGGAAGCAACTTCTAAACTCGCAGGGCGCTTACAACACAATCCTACTCAAAATCCCTAGCGTTCTTAAAAACTCAGGGTAATATCGCGGTTGCGAACACCACGAAACGAATGGAAGAAGTAGAGAGTCGGATAGCAAAACTAGAGCAAAACGGGCACACGAACACTGCGCGTTCGGATACCAATGATGGAATACACAGAATTGTGTCTCCGAGGAAAAGCCCGCCGTGCTCTAGCCCAATGAGCGAGTGCGGAACTAAAAATGCACACGCAGAAACAGCGAGTAATAGCTCCAATAATTATAGCCCACTTAGGAGAGTGAATTCTGATTGCCACTTCCACTGTGATACGGAGGTAGCACATCACAGTTATCAGCAAGCTAGAACAGGGCACTCAGCAGACGTGCAAGTATCGGAAACGAGTGACAACACCAGTGTGAGGATCAGACAGGATTTTGATCACAATCACTTCTTGTCGATACTAAAATTCCAGAAGTTCAAAGAAAATGGAGGGTCGATGCATCCGAAGAGCTGGGTGATGCAGTTTACAAATTCATTACCGGCATCATTGCCAACCCAGGCAAAATTAGAATTCATGTGTGGACACATCGAAGGCCAAGCCGCGGAAAAGATGCGGGGTGTGGCAGTGACGTGTCGGACTTATCAGGAATTTGTTGGCGCATTCCTGCGGTCCTACTGGTCAAAGGAAACGCAAGACAGGATTAAAGAGGAAATAATATTTTGTCCTGAACTGGAAGTGTCCGGGCATAGGAGCGCAACCAAATTTCTTGATGATTTACTCAAGAAGAATCAATTTTTAGATAGTCCATATAGCAACAGAGAAATCATTAAATTTTTCTTTTCCAAATTGCCAGTTAGGTACCAACAGACACTTGTCGGGAAGTGTGGATCTGACGTAGAAGCATTCAAGAGTCTATTGCGCGAGCTCGAAGTAGTCTTTGATAAACAAGACGCAAAGGGCAGGAAGAAGGGGCAAAGTAACAAATACCACGGGCCAGGAAGGGAATACGACAACAGATCGCATAATCGCACTGGTCGGTTAGGAAACCAGGGTTACGGAAGTCAAGGTTACGCTATTCAAGGTTATGGAAACCAAAGACACGGAAACCAGAACGTCAGGGAGCAGGGTCAATCTAGACAAGGAATCTGGGATAGGAGGAATAACGAACGGCAAAGCGACCGTAATTGGAGAGAGCGAAACCAAGGACAACAGTGGAACCAGGAGATTGAAACTAGACCCGCAAATCCTAATGCATGTCAGAGGAGGGGGAGCTTAACAAGTGATTGACGCCAGACCAGTGCGAACACAGGCCGCCGGAATTTCGCACGTAATCTCGGACCTGGCCAACTACGGATGATACATTACGAAGATTTATCAGAAATCCTGCTCTAAGAACATAAAACAACTCCTCGACAGGATCGGCAGCCTCTTATCACAGTAGCAATAGCTGAAAAGGGTATGAATGCGATAATAGATAGTGGAAGCTACATAACAGCAATATCTGAGGCAGCATACAAGAGGTGCTCTCAGGAGATGGACTGGCCTGTCCTATTGGTTAAGAAAACCAAAATAAAAGGGGCATTAGCGGGTAAATGTACGGAGGTCACCCAACAAACAAGACTGGAATTCTCCTGCCAAGGACACAAAATAGAGTCTAACTTCTGGATCGTGCTAAATCTGGCGATCGACATGATAATAGGAACGGACTTCCTAAATGAACATGAAGCGATAGTTAATCTAGGACGAGGTGAAGTGGTTTTGAGGAAAGGGAATCCCGTCCACATTAAGTTCGACGACCAGCTGATCCCAGCTCAATTACCGTCTAACTGTGTACGGATAAACTATGCGTGTCTGAAAGACAGAAAGGAAGAACAGGTCGACGTTACGGGTAGGGGAGAGAACACGGATGAGAATGAAGTCGGAATAATGGGAGAAATAAAGGAGAAAATAGGAGAAAAAGTGGTAGAAATAAAGAATATAAGGTGCGACCACCGCAAAGAACTTCATAAATTACTAGTAGAACATGCGGATGTCTTCCTTCCCAAGACAGGATCAATAAAGAACTTCCTATATGAATTTCGTGTACGTCCGCACAACCAGTTTCGTGTGCCACCCTATCCAATCCTCTTGGCATATCGACAGAAAGTAGCAGCTGAAATTACGCGAATGCTGAGTGAAGGATTAATAGAACCTACGGCTTCAGCCTATAATAACCCGTTAAGAGTAGTCGAGAAGGCAGATGGTAGTATTCGTTTAGTCTTGGACTCACGACAAATTAATACCATAATAGAACCCGAAACAGACAGACCGGATCGATTAGAGGAACTCTTACAAAACTTCCATGGAATATCAATCTTCTCATCAGTTGATCTAAAATCGAGTTTCTGGCAGATCGAGCTCCATCCAAATTGCAGACAGTACACAGCCTTTTTAGCATTTGGAAGATGTTACCGGTTTCGTCGCCTCCCATTTGGTTTGAACATTTCATCTGCCGCATTCATTCGGGGGCTGGACGGCATACTAAGCGATAATTTGAAACGTCATGTCACCAACTATGTGGACGATTTGCTGATCGCGGAGAAATCTTGGGGAGAGCACAATGCGGTCCTCGGTGAACTCCTTGCGACATTTAAGGAATACGGAGTGACTATCAATATCGAAAAATCGAATTTTGGGACGTCCTCTGTCAAATTTCTAGGACATATCATCACGGGTGAGGGCATTGCGCCAAATCCCGAAAAGATCGAAGCGATTGAAAAGTTTCCCATTCCTACGACAAAGAAGCAGTTAAGGGGGTTCTTGGGGATCATAAATTTTTACAACCGCTTTATACATGTCAAAACTCAGAGCAGTCCTAGGTTGCATCAACTTACAGGAAAGAAGATTCCTTGGGAATGGGATGAGGCGGCCGAATCCGAATGGAAAGCATTCAGATTCGCATTATTACAAGCACCCATCCTCTCACACCCAAATTTAGCAGAAGAGCTTTGCATAGTCACGGACAGTTCATACTCAGGTCTGGGTGTCATGGTGTTCCAAGACTATGTACATGAAGAAAACAGGGTGTGGAAGACAATTGCGTTTGGTAGCAGAGTACTAGCCAAGAGTGAGAAGAATTACTCAGTAACCGAGTTAGAGGCGCTGGCTATTGTATGGGCGTTTGAAAAATTCAGATACCTTCTGTTTGGTCGCAAGACGAGGGTCTACACAGACCACAAGGCACTCGAGTTCCTGATGACTGCAAAGCTTAATCACAGGCGGCTCATTAGGTGGACATCATATCTGCAGCAGTACAACTTTTCGATAGAATATATCCCCGGCAGTCAGAACATTATTGCAGACGCCTTATCACGGTCACCGATCGGATTTGAGCACAACATGGAAGAAGATCTGGAGGAAAATCACTACTGCCTTTTCTATATGCAGAAAGTAGCCTTTAAAAATTTTATTACCTGTAGTATGCAGGACATCAAGAAGGAGCAAGACAAGGACCCTGCCCTAGTGTTATTGAAACAGAAATGGATAGACAGAAGACACGCCACCATCAGGCAGTTCTACTTCTTGCGGAAAGGCATAGTTTTCCACCGAAATTATGCCAATGACACTGAATGGAGGGTATGCATCCCTGAACACCTAATAAATAAGATTATCTGGCATACTCACCTCAGCTATGGATACTTCGGACCACGCAAGTGCAATCTCAAGCTAAGGACCATGTGTTACTTTCTAAACATGGAGCGTCGAATTCGGAGGGTACTGTCGGTGTGTAAAGACTGCCAAAAGGCTAAGCACACCACTGTGAGCACGCAGGCACCATTATACCCAATCGTACCGACCAAATTTAGACAATTAGCAGCAACAGATTTGATGGGACCTTTACCAAGAACAAGAAGAGGATATACTTACGTATTAGTGTTTGTTGAACTAACGTCCAAATACGTTACCTTTACGCCACTGAAGAGGGCGACAGGACGAACTGTATCACGAGCCCTAATCCGGGATTTTCTACCACAGGTTGGTCATGTGAGTAAAATTATTTCTGATAACGGGCCACAGTTTAAGTCAAAAACATGGAAGGAGACGTTGCGTGGATGTAAAATTGATCCCAGTTTTATATCTTCACACCATCCGAGCTCGAATGCGGCAGAACGGGTTATTAAGGAACTCGGAAACTTGTGCCGGTTGTACTGTAACAAACAGCACACGACATGGGACGTTTTCCTTAAAGGCTTCCAGGAGGTGATCAATGAGGCACCCCATGGGATAAAAAATTGGCACCCATTGCAGTACTGAAAAACCGGATTCCTATGGACTTGATAACCGAGGTCGGAAACTTCCCACCAAGGGCTCGAATGCAGCACCAAGCCATAGTGGATTTGGCTCTCAAGAGGATACGGGCTGCAGCAGAGGTCAGGAAGAGACGTGCCGACAGGGGAGCTCGTCTACGACACTTCCAAATTGGACAAAGGGTGCTCGTTAAGTCCTTCCGACTTTCGAACAAACAAAAAATGAAATGCCAAAAATTCTATTCTGTTTACAACGGCCCGTTCCGTATAAGGAGAGCAGCTCACCACAATGCTTATGAATTGGAGACGCTGAAAGGAAAGAAGTCCATAGGACTCCACCACATCTCTCACATAAAGGAGTTCGTGGAATAGTAGTAGTGTAAGTGGTGTACATAGTAGAATGGGCAAATACATGAACCTTGCTATAGTAGTAGTGTAAGTGGTGTACATAGTAGAATAGGCAAATATATGAACCTTTCTTCGGGGAACAATAATCATTGCATTAATAGATTAAGACTTTTAAATTATTAACACGCTGCATTGTCTCACATAAGAATTTACTGCTGCTATCCTTTTTTGTTTCTGTTCGCGACTTCCAATGTCGATGGAGTAGGAGACACTACCTATCCAAGAGCAATGTTTTAGTCCTTTCCTGTTTGGTGTCCATGTTGAGGGATAATGATGAGTGAGGAGATGTCGCCGAAAAGCGAGCGCATACAAGAACGTGCTCTTAGAAGCGTTCTGAGAAGTCGTGATACGCTCCATAGCGGCCACAACCAGTTAGTGAGACGTTCATACCAATGCTTGCAGGCACACGTCAGTGCACTGCAAGATTGTGGTATATTGCGTGATTTCGAGGATGAACATGGGCAGTATAGTTTTTACAGTGATGCGCCAGCATCGTTGTCTTGCAAGTCGGGGTGAACCTGTGAGCGTTTAACTCCAATGGTGCCCTAGACGGTAGAAATGCGGGCTTAAAGCCTACCATGCCAATGTGCTGGTTGGGGATTTAGCGTGCTGCTTGTGACTGTCACAGATGAATAACCAAGGAATTATACTTGGAGATTCGTGACATACTGTGTAGCTGGTGTGTGGTGGGCGATGGAATCCTCAACAGGAACCAGTCCTGGCTTGGTCATATTACATTGCCTCTGGAAAGGTGTGCTTTGATCGCGAAAACCGCATAACATAGAGAAAGAAGTTGCAACTATAAATTTATTGTCTTGTATAGCCATGGCTAACCCAGTCTCTGGAGTTTCAGTGAGGCATAGTGAGAACTCGGAGGCCATGTCGTACGGCGCGCACATCACTGTCGTCAATAGCGGCGAGCAGCGAGACATTTCAGCGTAACAGGAATTATGTAAGAGTGTTGTATAAGGTAAAAAAAATAGAGAGAGTACCATATACTAGGATAAGTTAAACTTTAGGATTTAACGATAACTAGATCCTTAATATTGTGGTGGTTTTCTACCACAAGTGTTTGGCGCGCGCCTGTTGGGATGCTATTTTTCAGGTCACCAAACCACAGACCCGAGATGGAGGCATGACGGGCGAGCGAAAGTAGAATAGTTGCATGTTCTTTATAGCACAGTAAAACTTAGACCTGCATAACAACGTAATTTAATTAAAAGACATAGAATGTAGATCGTTGGCAAATGGTAGTTAATTCTTGAGCATGTCTACTGTCGATCTATATAATTAATAGTAATATTAGTGTGGGCCCGCACATTTAGTTGTTCATCCAATTCATAGCATCAGTTGTCACACACCATATACAACAGTGAGATCGGTCTCTACACAAATATCAAGATAAATTATTTCCATGTCTAGATTAGATACACCAAGATTTTGTTATAGTGATAGCCATAGATTAATAACTATAAAAGTAAAATAAGAGTGTCTGAAATGACAGACCATCAATGTGTCGTTATGTAAATTTATTATAACATAGAAGGTCATGGGAAAAAGTTAGGCATAAGGTTTTTGTCAGAATTGTGCAGATGACGGGTATCGAGGCAATGCAGAGGCCAGCCGGAGCAAAAACAAGAGGTCTTCGGCTACCTGCAAGAAGGGGAGCGTCAGTGCGCCCCTAACGAGAAGGGCACGCGAGCGTCCGGTCCTGCAAGCTGACAGTCACCGGGCCGTATACCTGAGGGATTAGGCAGGATCCTCGCCGGGCCACAAGCGAAAGTGAGGCTGGCCGTTGACACTGACACGCGACCCACACGCAACAGCCAGCTAGCTCTCCGGACGCGGCAGCCGTTTGGAGGGATTCCCTGTGGCAGACCATGTTGTCGTGAGTACACGAAGAAGATCACATATGGTGTCAGAACCTGCGCCTGATGTGCCTCAGGACATAAAGGGAAGCTATATACTCACCTGTTTGGGTTTTTACAACTCACTAGCATTGGCTGATCTGCATACACAAAGCCGTATCATGCCTCAAACTCTAACAAATGAATTGTCTCATTTCTAACTTCTCCTCTCTATTAGAGAGCAGTTGTAGCAATCGTCGCTCCTAGTACGATCCTGTCTGGATGACCTCACACACTTGTGGAGTCACTCCACGTGCCATCATCCCCCGTCGAACTTCAATATTGGGAAACGTACAGTACTGTCCAGGGAGAGAAGAGATCTGGACCAGTGACGCATCCCAACTAGCAGGCATCAGAGACATTTAATCGACATGAGGAGAGCCTATCACTATGTCCTCCTACCGTACTGCCGTTATCATATGCGTGGGTCTGACTGCAATCTCAACAGCGTACTGCAGATGCTCCAGCACTCCCTATTGCTGTTGCAACAACGTAGCAACAACACCCGACGTTTAGCCCTATGTGATGTCAGTACTGAGGCCCGATCCCAAAAGCCCCCCTCCAATGCTCGAGACATGGAACCACGTGTATCAATGCATATGACTCAACATACCAACCCCCTCAGAGAAACTAAGGAATTTTTGAAGTGCTTCGAATATTTCTAACAATGTGATTTAGTGCCTCATTCTCAACACAGTCGTGAACATTGTGCAATGTGCACGCACAACTTGATGCCCCATGAACCATGATTTTTTTCTTAAAATTTCTTTCTCTAGTGTTGTTTTTGTAATGTATGTTATACCTTGTATGTGTTTGTGTTTTACACTGTAATCCTTATGTAAGTGATAGAGTAAGGCACACAAATTACAAATTACTGTATTGTTCTCCACACCATGTTGTTTTTTTTTGTATTTTGTATTTATTGTTGTGTGTCCGCAAACAGTGTGCCTGAAGTCCCCATAAACTGAAGCAGATACCACCACTGTCATTGTGAATGGACCATCAGTTCAGGGAACATTTTGTAAAGGTTATTCTTGCTGCAGGGAGACAGAATGAATCGGAGGTTGTAATTAGATTCTGAAAGCTCATAAAGAGATTGTTAACTTAAATAGTATCATGTGTGAGTGAGTTCAGGTTAGTTTAATGATTCAAATTGTTGTAACATCTTGGGCATTTAATTGCAGAGCACTCCAACTCTGATTGTAAAGAATAAACTGCTCCATATTTGGCTCACATGCCCGGATCATATTTAGTGCATGAATGTCTGTGGGAATCGGTGTTTGGAAGGGACTCCCTGGGAATGGATGTGTGATGTGAGTGTTAGAGTTCCATATTAAGAAGGTGAAGTTGACTACATCATAAATAATCCTTCCTCTATGAGCTGCATTTCTCAGTTGCAGTGATTTCCTTTATAGAGTGCGGCATGTGGAGTAAGTATGCAAGATTGTTCTTGGCCGATTGACTCACTACCTTGCTCCTAAGTGAGCCAACCGGTCACCAATTACAATCTAAAATGGCGTAGGGGCTATGAGAGGTGGCATGAGCCCCGTCTCATATTTCTATCTTACGATTTTCCTCTCCAATTGCATGCGGTGTAAAGTTGCTATTCCTTCACACGCGGACTTCCCACGCAGCGTCTCTCATCACCCGGTGACAGGCGGGCACTGCTAATCTTGAAAGGGTAAGCCGACGGGTGTGAGGGAGTCGAGTGAATGCTTTCCAGACGCCGACATGGTAGAATAGCGGAGGAGACACGCTCGGAGGGGCCTGAAGTAGCGGCTGGGCTAGAGGTCCCGTTACTTCGCAGATACTTAGAGAAAACACTTTCTGGCGGGCTACCAGCGAGGCGTGGGAATGACTTGTGTACCCAGGCAGTTTTGGCGGGCAAATTCCAGCGCTTTCTGCAAAATCGTAACTGTGATTGGCTTGGTCAGGGCATAGCTCCGTGACGTAGCGAAATCGGCTCCGAAATTGGCGCCAAGAATCTCCATTGGTGGAATGGTAGTGCTCCGGCAGTAGAGTGGAATTTTCCGCCGGTTTTCGAGTTGCTGATTGGAACGGTTAACCACGGCCACTGTCGTGGGGGCGGGAATGTTCTGTGTTCAGTTTGTATGGGTGCTCTTGTGGGTAGTCAGCTCTCGCCTTTCGGTCGAAGTAGGTTACAAGACTGAGCTCTCGCTGCGTGGGTCAGCCTGCCTTCCGTTGGCTGTCTAATATACTTTTATTTAATAGTAACTGTTTGACGAAGTTGCTGAGGTTTCGACTTCAACGTACCTTTCCGAGTACAGTTGGCAATTGAGCGTTCTGTGTACAAGAGGCCTATGTTGTCTGTCTTGAGCAGTTTTGGCTAATGTTGACTGTATCGGAGTTACTGGGTGACTTCGCTTGTCAAAATCAATCACTGTACCGTCAGTGATTGTGTGGCGAGCCTTCTTAGTCTCCCTCAGAGGCGCATTTTTATTGTTAGGAAGTCTTTAGTCTGGAACAGCCAGGCCAGGATAATTTGTTTCGGGCTATACTCGCGACATTATCATCACCACGACGGGACGTTGAAGCAACCAGCCATCGCTTCCGGTACGCCAGATCGTGTCCTTGCAGCTAAGAAGACAGCTTGGTAATGCACGTCCGGAGCACCGGCAAAGCAAGCATTTTTGCTAGGCGATAATCAGAGCTCAGCAGAGCGCGCCTGTTCGTCTTTTCTAACTTTGTTCTATCTTGGGTGTTCATTGTCTGAGTTCTCACTAATGTAGCAGGAATTAATGATGGGTTAGCGGTGTGTCTCTCTTAGGATTTGAGTGGCAAGGAATTGGCTCCACATACCACTTCGTCATAAACGTCACGATCTAGTTTAGGGAAAACTTCACCTTCACAGCGTTTGTTTGAGTATCCAATTTGACCCAATTTCATGTATTGTAAATGTTTCATGTGTTTTTGTTTATTATTTTGTGTTTAGTCTTAATAAATCATATTGTTATGTTGGACAGAACTTTCATTCTGTTAATCGGTAGAGCAACCCTATCATTTCTCACTACGTTAATGACACCTTCCTTTATTTAACTTATTTATCAAATTAAATTATTGCAGGTGCCAAACTCTTTTCTACTCCACTTGCAGGGTTGATAACAGTCAGTTCGCGTATCTTTTTAATCCATGTGCAGCAGCAAAATTCGGAGTTAGAATAGGGGGGGGGGGGCTTAGAGCATCATTTACATATGTAGATTCTAGAAGAATTTAGTGTTAAATACACTGCTAGCTCCGGCACCTCGCAGCTTCTATAAAAAATATAAACTAGTTAGACGCCGGAATCAAGCAACCAGTTTGAACATCAACTAATCGGACCTTGTCACAGGAAGGACCATGCCACAATCATAACAAATTGTCGAAACCATATTTGACTCATTAATTGAAATATCTTCTGTATTTAGAAAAGAAAGAAAAAACGAATATTAAGCACTGAAATCGCGAGGACAAGGCACACTGGTATTCAGTATCAGGAAAAGTATAAAAGCATTTTGGCTTACAACAAAGTTCGTGCAATAGGTTCACAATTCAGCTATCAATAGTTATTTTTAAAGACGTTACAGTCAATCTAGTCTGTAAACATGCGATATGACAGTGAATTACTTTTCACCTCAGACGTTGGGACATCTTTGATAGTTCTATTACCAAATGTGTTTTATACGACCCGCATTGTACATAGTGTTTGCAGGGTAGCAGAAGAGATATGAAGCTTGTTTCTGGATGTCGACAAATTGATTTCCAGTATTTACAAAATCTTTGTGAAATCCCCTCCAGCCATTTTAAGAAGTGCACGAGGTACATTTCTGCCCATCAACCTATTAAAACGACATTGGGGACATGGATTTCACCAGCATTTACTACTTTTCAAATTTCCCGAATCTGACTAAGGTAGTCATCACTGAATGATGAAGGGTCTTCAATTGTTACACCAAGGAAACTTCTCGAAACTTCGTAAGTGAAAAATGATTTAACTTTCATTGCCGGGCTCGGTTTCCTGCTACAACTGACCTCCCAACTTCAAGAAACAGTGCAGCCTTCGACAAAGTCAGTGGAACTTGCGGAGGATGTCGTTCAAATGCCGGCCGGGGTGGCCGAGCGGTTCTAGGCGATACAGTCTGGAACTGCGCGACCGCTACGTTCGCAGGTTCGAATCCTGCCTTGGGCATGGATGTGTGTAATGTCCTTAGGTTGGTTAGGTCTAAGTAGTTCTAAGTTCTAGGGGAATGATGACCTCAGATGTTAAGTCCCATAGTACTCAGAGCCATTTGAACCATTTTTGTCGTTCAAAGATCTGAGAAAGAGCCAGGAAAATTGGATTCTCTAGTTAGGAAAAAATGTGGAATGGTGATTTAGAAAAATATTGATCTTGGCAGTGATAGAAATTTTTCAAAATCGCCGCGCCAGATCAACCGAGCGGTCTGAGGCCGCTGCAGTCATGGAATGTGCGGCTGGTCCCGGCGCAGGTTCGAGTCCTCCCTCGGGCATGGGTGTGTGTGTTTGTGCTTAGGATAATTTAGGTTAAGTAGTGTGTAAGCTTCGGGACTGATGACCTTAGCAATTAAGTCCCATAAGATTTCACACACATTTGAACATTTCAAAATCCTGCAGTGTGACAGTTCTATTGCGATAAAAATAGACCCCACCGTAATTCATTTCGCTCCAATTACGTCTGTAGATATTGAGAGGTCATTTTCTCAGACGAGTGTTTTATTTGACAAGAGACTCAACACGACTCCAGAAAATAAAAACAGCATTAGGTTGTCATATGCAGCCAACACGCCGATAAAGCATCGTAATGCAGAAGCTTTCAAGAAAAATGTTCATTTTTCTGTCAAGTACAGTCAGAAATTTATTCGAGACTTTAAATATACTTTAAAATTATAGTCGGGGGTAAAATTCTACGACTTCAACGAAAAAATTCACTGATTATGTCCGAAGTTCTTTGATATCTGTCCTACTCCAATAATAGATGGAGCTAAGGGAGAGTGACTATGTGGTCATGTACGAGCCAACGTTTCTCCTGTCTTCAGGGTCATTATGGGAGGCGTAGGCCCTACTTTCATGGCAATGCATCTCATATGTTTTCAGATAGCATTGCAAACAATGTCATTTTGTTCAGAATATTTAGTTAACGCATTTAGTAGTCTTCTTAAAAGGCTCTGCCTCTCCTAGAACATTCGTTGTGGTATTTGTTGACTAGAGGGATACGGATGGCCTCTGAGAGGCAGTACTCATGAACATCTCTGATGTTTCATTTATTAATGACAGCCAACTTTCCATATGGGGAAGTATGGATAATCGTGTAATGTACACTTTGAACACTGTCACGAAATGCTACATCATCCATACGGTTGTGCTACTAACTCTCCTCGGAGACTAATGAAATGTCTACGGCACAAAAGCTTAATTACAGTGAAAGTCAGCGTTACTTAAAGAATAGTCTTTCAGTCTCAGCTAGTCGAGAATCTGAATATGTGGTATAAGTCTAACTACTGTCACTACTATTATTACAGCTAGTTGGCGATTTATTTTGAAACTTTCGCATGAATCAGCTTCTGCACCATTGAATGCACCACAACGATCACACGCCTCTGCGAAGCTTTATGAACTTGTCTTCCTAATGTGACTACTGAAATTTCAGCCCTGTAAAGTTTCCTTATGTGGTGCTATTTGTGTTGCTCTTTAAGAAAAACATTTTGATGACGACCTATTCCGCAAAGCTTCGATGTTACGTTGCATTCTGTCAGCGTTACTGACTCCAGTCAAACCGGAATCTGCTAGGTATTTTGTAAGCCCTTGGTTTTCTATACCTCCTGAATCCTACCAAGGGCTTGTGTCAAGCAGAATAACAATGGTATTGATTGTAGTTGGTTTACCAGACAAGACTAAAGAAAAATCAAGACAAGTTCACATGATTTGTCAACTTGGAAAAATCGTTCGACAGTGTCAAATGGTGCGAGACGTTCGAAGTTCTAAGGAAAATAGGGGCAAGTTATAGGGAGAGACGGGTAATGTACAACATGTACAAGAACCAAGTGGCAATAATAAGAGTGGAAGATCAAGAACGAGGTACTTGGATTAAGAGGTGTAAGAGCGGGACGTAGTCTTTCACCCCTACAGTTCAGTCTGTACATCGAGAAAGCAATGATGAAAATAAAATAAAGGTTCAGGAGATGAATTAAAATACAAGGTGAAAGAATATCAATGATACAGTTCACTTATGACATTGATATCCATAGTGAAAGTCTGTTGAATGGAATGAGTAGTCTAGCGAGTGCAGAATATGGACTGACAGTAAAGCAAGGAAGACGAAAGTAGTGAGAAGTAGCAGAAATGAGAACAGCGGAAGCTATATCAGAATTCATGGTCACGAAGTAGATGAAGTAAATGAATTCTACTACTTAGGCAGCAAAATAATCAATGACAGATGGAGCAAGGAGACATCAAAAGCACACTAGCACTGGCAAAAGAGGCATTCCTGATCAAGAGAGGTCTACTAGTATCAGACATGGGCCTTAATTTGAGGAATAAATTTCTAAGGATGTACGTTTAGAGCACAGAATTGTATGGCAGTGAAATATTGACTGTGTGAAAACCGGAAAAGAAGAGAATCGAAGCATTTGAAACGTCGTGATACAGATTAGGTGGTCTGATAAGGTAAGGAATGAGGAAGTTCTGCGTAGAATCGGAAAGAATAGGAATATGTGGAAATCACTGACAATAAGAAGGGACAGGATGATAAGACATCCGTTAAGGCATCAGGGAATGACTTGCATGGTTCTGAAGTGAGCTGTAGAGGGTAAAAACTGTAGAGGAAGTCGGAGATTGGAATACATCCAGCAAATAATTGAAGACGTACGTTGCAAGTGCTACTCTAAGATGAAGAGGTTGACAAAGGAGAGGCATTCGTGGTGGAGTGCATCAGACTAGCCGGAAGACTGATTGGCACATACAGAAAAAAATGGTTTACTAACGTGCTCGTCGTTCCCATTTTCGAAAACTGTCCTAGGAATGATACAGTATACGAGTACATCGCTAACGTCGGTGGACTGTGGGATTTTGTAAGTCGTCTTAGGGTGCTCTCTCCACCCACAAGAGACCAAAGGCAACAGATAAAGGTGTCTAGTTGACTTAGCTTTCAATACTATTTCCCTCTGTCGTCACATGAACAAAATATGAAACATCAGATCACATTTGTAACCGGATTGAAGAGTTCTTAGAAAACAGCATGCTTCTCTGTCTTTATCGTCATTGTGAGCTCTGGAGAGGAACAGTATGAGTCTTCCTATGGTAAACCCATACGTGATGCACAACGCCCACCTTTGGCGATTGCCACTAGATTTTCAGGAACACCTCTATGGCCCTTCGTGCTTACTGGCCGAAGTTTGATAAGATGTGCCCATCTTTTTAGGACCTACTTTATCTCCAGTTTTGATCCTGCCCACTAAAGGACCCAAACTAACGACAATGCTTTGTAATCAGTAGAGCGGTTTTTTTTAACATCCGTCTTCCGTTGGTGAATTATATTTTCTTAGGATTGCTTCGCCAGCCGGAGTGGCCGTGCTGTTCTAGGCGCTACAGTCCGGAACCGAGCGACCTCTACGGTCGCAAGTTCGAATCCTACCTCGGGCATGGATGTGTGTGATGCCCTTAGGTTAGTAAGGTTTAATTAGTTCTAAGTTCTAGACGACTGATGTCCTCAGAAGTTGAGTCGCATAGTGCTCAGAGCCATAGGATTGCTTCATTGAAGCCCACTCTGTCATGTGTTTCTCTCGCAATTATTTTCATGTTCATTAGGACATTTCACTTTGGGTCACACAGAACGCAGATTCGAATAGATAGCGTACTAATAATAAAAGAGTTCTTTTCCATTTTTCTCCAATGTCAACGTGATTTGCTACTTTCTTTCGCCAATGTGAAAACCAAGCCCAGACGTGAACGTAGTGAAAAAGGTGGATCAGCAGAGGAAAGCCACATTCCTAAGTAGGGGAGAGTGGTTATCGGGTGGGAGAGTGTATCTAGGAACACAGTATGTTTACTGGTCAGTGTTTCAACCTAGAATCGAGACTCTAGTTTGAACCACATGAAGGATCGCGCTCTAGACCGCCGTAGATAGTTTCCGTCATTTTTTACTATTTCCTTGTTATGAGACATGAAGTTGTGTTTGTGCAGCTTTTGTAAATATTACGAATTCCACATACTTCAGTGCTGTATACGACATTAAAGCTAACCAGAGGACACTGTTCATTCATCTGTTACAGAGGTTTACGGTGATTAAAATTCTATATATTTCTCAAATTAGTTACATAATGTTTGGACTCCTAAGCTAAAATTCAATCGTTCAAGATATTGTACCTTGAAACGGAAGGTCTTCTACCGTGGAATACGCAATATTTCCAAATGTACTAACTTCTGTGACGTCTTTCTAGTTTCTTTAAAGTTGTAATTTGTGTTGTCAGTAGTTCCTATTTTAAGACTTTTTAGCTTGTAACCGGTTTTTGATAATAGTTCTTGCCAGTAAGCTTTCACTTACTGATCGTTGGTGTGTAGTAGAGTAGTAATGTAACATGTATACTATCAAATACTGTACTTACAAGATGTGCGCAATTAAAATAGTTTTAAATTTTAAAAGAATATTTGTTCGTAGGAACACGACCATGTTGTACCTCGGAATCGTTTTTCACTTTTCAAAGAATCTTACTTTTCTCGAGTAATTTGTTTCAAGTTCACAAAAATCTGTACTACACATAAAGTAAAGTGGAATAAGAAAATATATTTAACTTCTTTTACATGGCGGCCTAGAGGCGAAAGTCTGAAAACTGTTCCAAAATGCAACATTATCCCCTACCGGCCACCCATATTTAGGTTCCCCGTGATTTTCCTAAATCACTTAAGGCAAATACTGAGGCTGTTACTCTTGGAATGGCACGTGCTATTTTCATGTCTCAGCCTTCCCACCCTCAGCTTGTGTCCCGTCTCTAATGACCTAGTAGTCGATGGAACTTCAAACCCTAGTCTTCCTTTCTTGTTTGCTTCCCGGAAGCTATTTTCTGATGAGCCTCGCTTAAATATGTCCTGAAGTGTTTTGTTGAAAAGATTTTAAAAATCTAAATAGTGATCAACATGCAGAATGTTTAAAATTAGAATGCCTTACTAGGTCTGACCCACAAGGACAGTTTCGCTCGTTATCTCGTCGCTTTTGGGGTTCGGGGAGGCATACCAGTGGATTAAGTACGGGGTCCTGTGTGCCAGCCTGGATGTGGCTTTCAGGCGGTTTTCCACATCTGACTAGGTGAACAGTAAGCTGGTATCCGCGTACCAACTCAGTTACATGACACCCAAATACTTCTGAAACTGTGGCCGAGTGGTTCTAGGCCCTTCAGTCTGGAACCGCGCGTCCGCTACGGTCACTGGTTCGAATCCTGCCTCGGGCATGGATGTGTGTGATGTCCTTAGGTTAGTTAGGTTTAAGTAGTTCTGGGTTCTAGGGGACTGTTGACCTTAGATATTAAGTCCCATAGTGCTCAGAGCCATCTGAACTTCTGAAACGTTCTCACACTTTTCACATGAAATAATATCAGACGATAAGGTAAACCAGTACTGTCTCGGTAGGGAGTACAACATTTTTTGGGGGAACAACATTGCCAATTTCACATAAACAAGCTGTCCATTTGATGAAATGGGGTATATCCAGGAAGAAAACAGTGATTGCTATACTTGGTCGGGTCTTCTCGCAGAAGGTATGCGTTTGGATCCCTCTGATCTACAAACTGATTTAACAAACCAATTATAGGGGGGATTCCGAACCACTGTCCAACTGTTTGACTTACCATTGTCGAAGAGGTTAGTAGGCTAAGTTACTTAATTGCATGCTCAGAGGCCATTTTTATGTAAATTGTGTGAAACGTGTCAGTTTACAAGCTACATATACAGGATTAGTTTCAGTGGTTTGCTACATGCTGGTCATTACAAGATCCTAGATGACACCCTGACCTGCATTTAACGTTGAGGAAAATATTGTTCTTTAGTGACGATCCTGCACAACAGGAGCGGCTTAGAATTTCTGTGGATTCTTCATAACTCTAAAACGTGTAACTTATTTTCTGCATCACACGTTCTTCTAGCGACTGTCCGTTTAGAACCGTAACGTTAGTACTCAACGGGATCTTCTTGAGTGCGCGATCACAAAAGACCAATGACGTTTACGGCATTCGACGCCCCATGTACTGTGTGCCATGCAACCACAATAATGGTTGCTAATGGCAACAGGGGGCGGGACTGGAAGTATCCAGTGGTGAGCCCAGAATCAGGCTACGGAGTGTAGCTGACCTGCTTAGTCGACGAGTAGCTCACAAGAGTGCTACGCTGCTAGTGATGCTGATACAAAACAGAACAATCGCCACGATAAACAAAGCAAACATTGCATTTTACATCCACAACCACAGTTGTCGAAGTTGACATTTCGTCTGAAAGAGTCCCAGGAAATCTCGCAGAGTGAGAAAGAAGTGCCAGATGAAATATTAGCGTTTCTGCAAGATGAGTCTGTGGAATGTATGGTGCCGTATACGCCTGGCTGTGCGGACAATGTACAAGTGGAGTACAATGACAACGATACGTGCTCAACAAGTGAAAGTGATACAAATTTCGAAGACGTTTGCAGCTATATGACGGTGCACACGAGAAAAACTAGGGATATTCAAGGGAGGACAAATCGTACCTGGTATAAAAACTAGTGTTTGCGCGTTTAAAGTATACTCCATACAGTTTATAGGATGTGTGTGATGGTGACCCACTATGTTAACCATATCAAGTTGCTCGCGACATAGATAACAGTGATTCCAAGGGAAGCAGTATCTGGTTGCATCACTTCAAAAAGTGTTACAGAACTTGAAGGCGTAAGATAATGAAGTTTCAAACACAAAGTCTCAACATGACAATGTACAGCAAACTGCGAAACATCCCTTTTACTGGGATTTGAATTCGTTAACTTGATGACAGACCACTATTAGCCAGTAAAGACATCACTCTACAGTAATTTAGCCGTGCGTGTCACAAATTTTAATACTTTCCTTGTCGGGTCTTTAAGCTGTTCTTCGTAGCACAGTCAGTCCATTTTTCGTTTTCGACTGTTATACACCAAACACGCAAACAACTATCGTATAATGCTGCCATGAGTACTTGGTTATTGATCGATCCTTGACATCGATCTGTTATAAAACTTAAAACCTTTGTGAGAATGGAGGTATTTGTAGAAATGAACCACCAACGACGGTGTATCGGAACATGTTAGAGTGTGTTTTGTTGTCTGCCCTAAAAGCATGCTCATGGAAGCAGGAAAGAAGCAGGAATAATCGAAAGGACTTGCTGTAGCTTCCAAAGCTGGTAGTCCAAATGGAAGTTTCACCAGCTTTGCAGGTGTGACCAAGGATTTATGTCGAAGCAATAATATGTCATTGTGAAGAACACCTTTGTTTGCATCTACATACATCATCGACAAGCCAAAATATGGTGCATGATGGAGGGTACCTTGTACTTCTGATAGTTCTTCCCTTTCCTTTACCCCTTGGTTAACACATCGAGGCATAAATGCTTTATACGCTTCCGTACGAGCCCTGAGTGATCTTATCTGGTTCAAATGACTCTGAGCACTATGGGACTTAACATCTGAGGTCATCAGTCCCCTAGAACTTAGAACTACTTAAAAAGAACTATCCTTAGGACATCACAGACATCCAAGCCCGAGGCAGGATTCGATCCTGCGATCGTAGCGGTCGCGCTGTTCCAGACTGAAGCGCGTAGAACCACTCGGCAACAAAGTCCGGCGATCTTATCTGGTCTTCGTGGTGCTTACGCGAGGTGTATTTTGATGGGAGGCTCGTTCCCTCACACGTCTGCGAATCTATTCCATGTGCTGGGACCTTTGTTAACAGTTTATATTCTGGCACCGTGTCAAATGCTTTCCGGGAACCAAGCTGGTGTTTAGTTTGGATACCACAGTCTAATAATTGTTGACCTATGAGAGATGAGTAACATGTCTGTAATGGTCATTCAATCAGTTAATCCAGCATCTATTTTTCTTACATTACTGATCCACAGTAAATCTCTCTGGACGCATACACTTGTATACTTCCAGTGTTTTTCTCTAATTATGTGCTATACGTCATATTTATGTTGGGGCTCAGTTGCCACTCCCTGCACATAGCGTTGGTCATCTACAGGTCTTCCACCACTTAGCTACAATTTTTTGCGGATAGCTGCGTACATGCAATAATACAATGTGTAGTTGGTTCTAGGTCGATACGTGACATCTACCTTGTCATAAAAGTAAAGAGCTTTGGGAGAGTTTGTCTGAAACTGAAAATTTAGATGCACAATGTCTTCTCAGTTTTGATTTATGACAGTGAGATGTAAATTTTTAATGAAATGAACAAGTCAAAAAGTGAGAATCTTTTAGCGAAAAAATGGAGAGCTGCATGTGGCCAATTATTACAAAAGAGTGGATCAGGGAAAAGACTGGAATGGAAGACGTAAATATAATGAAACGAGTATAGGCAAGACATTTAGTCTGGCGAGTGGATGGCAGAAGGGCTAAGGACGTTCTTTGCTGGATTAAAATATATAAGAAAGGTCCAAGAAGGAAGGAAAGTAGGAAGATGACATTAGGAAAACTCTGTGAACGACTGGGACGCGCGTAGCAGAAGACCGCAACAAGAACTCATATTGTTGTTGTTTTCGTTTACGACGACGCCGATAATGATGATGATGATGATGATGTGTTCTTTCTCTTTGAGCGTAGTATTATTTTACAAAAACGAAAGCGATGAGTGTTTTCGCCTTTGACACGTTCATGATTTATTTTTTTGATTTATTTTTATTTTTTAAATATTTTGACTTTATTAAACTCTGGACTGTAAAATGCCGTCACCGTAAGAAAAATCTACCATTCAATATTCGCCCCTGTTGGAAACTATGGAAACAGCTTGCTCCATGACCAAGTACTCGATTTAAATGTGCTCTTCTGCCAATTAAGTTTTAGAAAACTTGTAGAATGACTACGATACCTCCCAGAGCTGACGTACACGATCCATATAAACTGACTGTTTTCAATGTCTCGCTCTCTCTAGGGGACTTACAAGAGACCCTATAAGTGGAGTCAGGGGGGCCTGTTTGCATGGAGCCTGTCTGCTGCGAAAGACGACAGTTCATTCATACAAGACGTGTTGCTTAAAACATTATAGGATCCCTATCACCATACGGGCTCCAGCACCAATCATACGCTGTCTTGGTGCAAGTTATAAGTACGCTTCTTGGGGTTTTCTTTGTTACCACAATAATCGATTAATGATACAGCAGCTAAATAAAAATTTTGTATTTTATCCGTCATCAGCTACTGTAGTCGTATATAACGAAATAATAAAGAAGCAATTGCATAAAAGAATTTAATTTCCTTACTGGTTTCGGACACTTAGAACCTTTTTCAGAAAGTTATACCTATCGCATTATTTGCCCGTGTCAACAATAAGATGCATAAAGCAAGATACCATGGTCATGTGGTTCATAGTGTCGGCATCTTATTGTTGATACTCGCAAATAATGTGATGGTGTAACTTACTTAAAAAGAGCACTGAGTGCCCAAAACAGGTAGGGAAATTAAATTTCTGTTACCCAACTGGTTGCTTATTATTTCGGTATAAATAAAAATTAACGTTATACTGTCGTAAAAGCTTCCGTTTTCCTCAAGTGCTTCTGACTGTTTGTGTCTAAAGTAAGTTGTGTAAAACGTTAAGGCGCTAATGTTAGGCCATTACTGATGAGAAATTCCGAACACCTTTGCTGCTCTTATCTTCGTAATACGCATTGAAGTAAATCAGTCATAGCGAAAAGGCTTTCTCGAACACCACAGTGCTCAAGTCGTATGTTCTTACCTTCCTCTAAGCTGACGTCGACTCACCGCGACGTTCGCAAGAGCACCTACATTTCAGTATGAGATTCAAATTATAGCGTAGCTTGTGAGTTCAGTCACGTAGATAAAGAATTACCTTTCATGAGACACACAATTAAAGCAAGGCAAAAACAAGGGACAGTCAATCTATTTTCTAAAAGCTGGGATGCAGCATTAACCAAAATAATCGCTCGCTATCATTACTTAACTTATTGTACTTCTTGTGTCCGGGAGAAGGACGTCAAACTTTTTCTGTCCAGACTTGGGCAATCTTTAAGCCCTTCACGCTGGCATTTAAAACATCTTCCACAGTACACGATTCGTCAGTGTTTTGGCATACTAGAGGGGGGGGGGGGGGGGCTGGAATGCTCCTAAGCTGCATATAGCGACCTCCCCATTCCCCCATGATACCAAACTTATTCTGCACATTGAGACTTCTGTTCCTAATCTATTAAGTGTCCTCGAAGTAGTGTAGGGTAGGTGGTAGCCGAAGCTAATTTCTTCTTATGTAGTGAAGCCCTCTGTCTTAGGAGCACTCATTCTTGCCGCAGTAAAACGCGTCTAACATATGGCGTGGATGATAAAGTTCGCTGTTGAAAACTTCTCGTGGACTTATTGTAACAAACTGCAAGTGTATAATCACACAGGGCGTCGATAAAAGAATGTCCCAGTTTCAACGGCATATTCTAATAGATTTATTTAGACTTTTCAACAAATCATAGATCTAACTGAAGATGAGCTAACCCAGTTTTTCTTACAAATGTGCAGTACGTGCACCTTAGCTATGTGGTACAGCCGGCCGGTGTGGCCGTGCGGTTCTAGGCGCTTCAGTCTGGAACCGCATGACTGCTACGGTCGCAGGTTCCAATCCTGCGTCGGGCATGGATGTGTGTGATGTCCTTAGGTTAGTTAGGTTTAAGTAGTTCTAAGTTTTAGGGGACTGATGACCACAGATGTTAAGTCCCATAGTGCTCAGAGCCATTTCAATCATTTTATGCAGTACACATCCAATTTCTTCCGTTTGACTATTTCGGAGGAATAGAACCAGTTCTGCGACTCAGCTCTGGAAAATAAATAGGTAGTGGTGGAAGGTAGACACGACCTTTTATAAAGCCCCAAAGAAAAATGTCACATGGAGTGAGGTCAGGTGAACGTGCAGGGCAGCGGTAAAGAGCTCTGTCATGCTGACCACTACGTGCAAACCAACGGTCATGAACCTCAACGTTCATCCACTCTCGCAGAAAGAGATTCCAAATTCCAATGGGGACGGGCTCCATGCCATTGACAAATAAAGTTTTCACGGTCTCCTTTTAATTAAAGAAAGATGGGCTCCATCTCATTGCGAAAAAAGTTTTCAGGGTCACCTTTTAATTGAGGAAAGATCCAGTCTTACAACATATCTACATAAGCCACCCCGTTACGGTAACATCAGCGAAAAAAATGGTCTGTACACTTGACGTCGGGACACAACAAAGAAAACGTTTAATATTAGCGAATCGCTTTGATATTCTGCAAGTTCATGAGGAAATCCTGATCGTCAGATACGAACATTATAGGTTTTACCTTCCAACTGCGATTAAAAGTTGCCTCATCTCTGAACACCACAGGATCAAGGAAGTCATTCGCCCACTGCAACGCTTCGCTTGTAAAAGTATAACGTAGGCCTGCATCATATTCATCTGGCTCTAAACCAAACCAGATGCTTGCTATTGGTAAGAAGGAATGGGCAAACGTTTACTTAAAGCCTTCCATTGAGTGACTAAGACTACGAAGTGATTACAACAACGAATGTAAGATGCTCTGACACGATCAACATCCTCTTCAAACACATCTGTCCGTCCCGTGTTTTCCCCTTTACACTCACATCCTTTGTTTCGAAATGACTATTCCATCGGCGGACGTTTTTGCCAAATGAGGGATTAGAATCAAACTGCAAACGAAACGTAAATTACAGAGTCACTATTAGCAAACTTCAGGACACAAAACGCTTTACATTAAGGAGTCGCCATTTTGCATATGGGGCGCTACAAGCGGGAAGACAACAAAGCAGTGCTCGTGCATGCGCTTATCTACAACTGTTAGAGCTACTGTTTAACAGTGTCCTTAAAACAACACTCTAAAACACTTACAGTTCATACTATTGAAATTTATAACTGGGAAATTGTTTCATAGACACACTGTGCATCTGGGGTTTTGGGTTTTCGATCTGCTGCTTCTGATCCATTTCTCCCGCCACTCTGCGTCATATAGGTGGAGGTGCAGTACCGGCCAAAGGATAAACCTTGTAACCTCCCCACCGTAATTTTAAAGAAAAATAAACATGACAATACTTAATAGAAATGGGAGCCGAGTGTAACCTCCCCACAATAATTTTGAAAAAAAATGGACAATATTATTTAAGAATGCTAATGGACACTGCTCTAAGCGTAACCTGCCCACAATGAAATGTACTGACAATGGGAACAAAAATGTGAAATTCGCAATCTGACTCAAATATAAATTCTTCAGCAAAAAATTAAAGTCTATTCAGTGATAAGAAAATTCAATTAAACCGAAACATCGGTCTTTGGCCCTGTGCAAAACAATCAGAATTAAAGTCTTACCTCAGAATAACTGGATGTCAAATTTCTGCTCTTATCTTTGCGCACGGCTTGGAGGAACTGCATTGCAAATAATAATATTCCTTTTTTCTGTAATTTTACTGAAAATTTTCTTTAAAAGAAGTGGAATGAAATGGGAAGTGCAACGAAATCTTTAGTTCAATAAAAAATAAAAATTTTTGGAAAAATGCTTTTAAAATAAAAATTATTATTGGGGCATTTGTTGGAAATTAATTACAATAAATAAATTTTTACATTATCTAATGATTATATTAATTAACAGTATACCTCATTCAGCATCTTGACCAGTGTTGCCGACCGCCTACATCACACAACCGCACTGGGCTGCTACTACTGACCGACCGCTCTGCATGACGACTATTAGCGTACTGCCCGCCACTGAACAGAGCTACTGCTCGCGACGACCACTGACAGAGTACTGCCCTCCACTAGACAGAGCTACAGACTCGCAACGACTAACTGACCGACTCGCAACGACTGACTGACAGACTGAGAACCGCTCGCAACACTCGCGCGGTCAAGCGCATACTCTCTGGTCACAGATGCTACAATGCCTCGCCATCGCTGCTATGTTACATACGTGTTTCATAACCCTCCACTGGGGGGGCAAAAATTTGGCAGCGATGGTGAGTCATTTGGACTTGCCAAGCGCGGCAAAATTTTTCTTTAATTAACAAAATCCTACAACTTACAGAATATTTAAATGTTGTGCACACGCACTAAGTACAAAAGACAAAATGCGAGTACAAAACATAGTAGCAAATCAGAAAAATGTATATACAAATTATTTGACAGATAACAAAGTGCACAGGCACTGAAAAAAATTCTTTAGCATATTCAGAACAAATAAACAGACTGGCAAAAAATATTATGTTGACAAGTGACATAAGTGTACTCGCACTGGAGTTCAGCGAATCGAAAAAAAATGTATAACCAACGAACAGAAATGATGTTACCAAAAAAAATGATTTTCATTATGTGACAAGAATTAGGATAGGAAAGGGAAGGATTGCATCATGGTTGTAGCACTTTAGATTGCACACAGCTGCTCTGAAAGTCCATATCTTTCCACAGAACTACAACACCAAGTGACACAACTTGAAGTTCTTTTCCCATCAGAATTTATCAGTGTAGCCAAGACACTGAACTGTCGTAGTAATGTTCCATGTTTTCATTTTGGCAGTACATTAGGTACACCAAACAGTGGGACCATTATAATGTCTTCATCGCTCATGGTGGTGGACAACATGTCGTGTCAACACCACACTCTTACAAGGCCCACCAACGTAGAATTAGTGCAAAACCAAATATAGTGCTCCATGATCACTGGGATAAAGAGGACAAATGGACATTGCAGTAATTCAGGGTAGTCAGCTTATGAGGTGAAGGACATCAAGTCACATAATATTGACAATTACAGACTTAATTAGTAGTTTGTGGCGTTCATAGCCCAGTTATTGAACATTTCTGTACCAAGTATGTAGTATTACAGAAAAATGTTCATTAATTGTTTTACATAGAATCAGTAGCCTTCTTTTCCTGGTTACAAAGCATTATGAAATAATCGCATTCTTTTTTGTCACAGAGTATAATTAAGAATCATTAACCTTCTCCTAATTACAGTTAATTAATCATTTGTCATTAATTAATCATTTGTCGTTAATTAATCATTTGTCTAATTACAGTTAATTAATCATTTGTCGTTAACTAATCATTTGTCTAATTACAGTTAATTAATCATTTGTCGTTAATTAATCATGTGTCATTCCAATAGTAAGAATCATTAGTCTTTTCCTAATTATAAAGCATTATTAAACAGTCACATTCATTTCCAATTACAAAGTATGGCATCGTTAATTAATTATTTGTCATTCCAATGTAGTAAGAATTATTACCCTTCTCCTAATTACAAAGCATTATTAAACAGTAATTAAGATTCATTAGCCTTCTAATTACAAAACATCCTAATTACAGTTAATTAATCATTTGTCATTCCAATCTATTAAGAATCATTAGCCTTTTTGTAATTACAAAGCATTATTAAACAGTCACATTCTTTTCTGGTTACAAAGTATCAACATTGGAAACAAGAGCTAATCAATGGCATAATTAATAACAATTCTTCAAGTGACATTAATTATTGGCACTCAGTGGCCAGCAAGTATTGAATAAAATAAAACATAGTTCATCATTCAGTATTATTCAGATCATTACGAAGTCATTATTAAAAATCAGTTAATTAGTCATAGCATTAATAATCATGGGCATTATAAGTAGTCTCATTACAATAAAACATTGTTCCTCATTCAGTAGTATTCAGATCATTACAAAGTCATTATTAAAATCAGTTAATTACAATCATAGCATTAATAATCGTGGGCATTATAAGTAGTCTCATTACAATAAACAGTGGCAGTTATTAGCTAGTGACAAAGCATTATTTTATATATATATTTTTTTGTATCATTAAGAAGTCATTACTGAAGTGACATACTATTCAGAGCTGATCAGCATTACTCAGAACTTTCTCATACTGGTATCACTATTTGGGATTGGTAATACATTTTTTTTGTTAGCAATGCATTGCGTTGGGATCGATAATTAATTGGTGAGGCATAACACTATTTGCTTTTGACCTATTGCTGCAAATGAGGATAGGTAACGTCATTCGTCATGAGTCAGCTGTAGCAAGATTATGTAACAAGGCAGTATGTGTGATCACATTTATAAATGATAAACACAAATGGGTAAAATACAAAAAAATGCAAGTACCAGAACAGGTATAATAAGTAACAGGTTTAGTAAGTATCATGAAAAACTTCTCCTGGAAAAATAACAAAATGGATTATTAACCTGAAAGAAGAAACGCACACTATGCTGAAAAGTAGTGAACTTCGAATTAACAAGTAGTGAAATGTGTATAAAATGTGTTCCATAGCTGTCCTTTCCAAAACTTTCCGTCATCCTACTATGCAATATAACACCTGCTGTCAAAACAAACTGCAACAAATACTTAAATAACTACATAGCATAAATATAAAACTCCAACATTATCCTCATCTGTAAAGAAAAAACTTCATTATCAATCACTTCATTATCCATATTATCATAACTTCATTATTATCATCACCTGTAAATAAAAACTTCATTATTCATAATACCATATCCTCCATCATTATTCATCAGTATTCATTATCATCTGCAAAAAATCACTTCATTACTCATTATACAATTATTCCTTATCTCTAACATATTTCATCACTAAAACTAAGATGTGTAGTTCAGTCTGACAGCCTGCATCAATCACCTTGTATTCTGAAAGAAAAAATTAGTTAAGACTGCTATTCTGTGATGAGTATAGTATAGTCTTGTTAATGCTTGTTAATCCTGATCCATTTACTCTTCCTCATAAAGTTATTGCATCTCCTTTCGTTTATCCCGTAGGTGAAATTCCCATTTCTGTTGAATTTATTTCTTACACGCACCATTTCTTACTGAAATTGATGAACAAAGATTAATGTCCTGCATTTAAATCATATACCCACTAAATAAGGACTGGTTTATGGTAACATACTTAAGCATACAGCATAACATGACAGAAAACGTAATATGTCAAAGACATTGACAGTGTTCAGATGCAAAAATGTGCACAGAATATCACAATGCAGCAGCAAAAGGAAAAATGTAAAACAGTCACGATGTTGAGATATCATAGGGCAAAAAAAAAAAATGTCAAAGTCGACTGGTGTGTGTTATATCTTAACTATTTCACAGTGCATACAAACAAAACTGGAATACAATCATATACACCAAAAATCTGGAAAATGTGCACGGTCTGATGTGTAACGACAAGAAAAGCGACCTGCTAACCTTACCTTGCCGGGCACTTGCCAAGAAAAAATACGATAATCATCAGTAATTAGTCAGGTGAAATAATTGCATTAGTAAATGGCATCATAGTGTGTTGAATCATACAGTGGTTTCACTCAATAAACAGTTTAATGTTTGAGATATGGTGATTGCCTTTCGATTTTCTGGTTCTCAAAGTTTCGACGTGTACAACATTGGGGTGAGGGATGCTGCGAATCCGATATGGACCTGCGTATAGAAGTTCAAATTTACTGCACTTACCTTTTAATTTACTGGATAAATAGTGTGTACGTACTAGTATCTTCTGTCCAACGTGAAAGTCACGGCGTGTACAAACCTGTTTTTGCTGTCTTCTCCGGCGCTCTGCGGCACGTTTGATGTTGTTCAGCGCAATGTCAATTATTTCGTGGTGTCGTAATCGACGAGATGTAGGAAATGTTATTAATTCTTTAATTTTGTTAGGTGGTTCAGCATTTTTCAGTATAACAGACGGAGATAGCATAGTGGATTCATTTGGAATGGAATTAATTACATCTTGGAATGAGAGTATGTGTGTGTCCCAATCAATATGTCTTTTGTGGCAGTATATTCGGCACAGCTTACCAATTTCTTTCATTAATCTTTCACAGGGGTTCGAAGAAGCGTGGTACTTGGATATATAGATCGGAGAAATGCTTCTGGCTCGTAACATGCGTGTCCATACGCTACTACGAAATTGAGATCCATTGTCAGAAATTGCTTTCATTACATGCCCTACATGAGATAGAAAATGTTTTGCAAATGCTTTCGAAACAGTTTTAGCAGTAGCTTTGCGTAATGGAGTGAAAGTAACAAATTTTGAAGTAAGCTCAACAGCGACAAATATGTAGCAAAAACCTCTGTTAGTTCTGGGAATCGGACCAAAAATATCTACAGCGGCCATATGTCTTAATTTAACAGGTATAATGGGATATAATGGAGGAATATGTGAAGTGGTGTCTGATTTAGCTTTCTGGCAAATTTTACAAGACGCTAAAACTCGTCGTATACGTTTCTCCATGTTGGTAAAATAACAGTTCTGTCTCAGTATAAGAAAACATTTTCTTGCTCCGTAATGTGCGTAACTTAAATGAGTGTACCAGATTAATTTGTTAACCAGTTCGTCAGGAATGCATAATAACCAATTGTTGCTGTCAGGATGAGAGCGGCGAAACAGAATGTCATTGCGTACAGTGTAATGGTTTCTAATCGTAACATTATTCCTATCTTGCCAAAGGTGTTTAATTTCTTTCCACACGTTGTCTTTATTTTGTTCTTGTGCTATGTCCTGTAATGACGATGAAATAAAGTTTTCAAATGCAACTTGTTGAATGTACATGACACTGAAATTTGTTTTGCAGAAGTTGGTTGCTACGTCTTGCTGATTGTTGCTGAGAGAACGCGATAGTGCGTCTGCTATAACATTTTGTGTGCCGGGAATGTGAACAATCGTAAAATTAAATTCTTGTAAATATAGTTTCCATCTACTTAATCTGTCGTGAGTAAATTTAGCCGAAAGTAAAAATTGTATCGCTCTGTGGTCTGTGTAAACTGTGGTATGTCTGCCATAAAGAAAGTGCCTAAATCTCGTGAAAGCCCATACAACACATAATGTTTCCAATTCTGTAACAGAATAATTTCGTTCAGCAGGTGACAAAATGCGACTTGCAAATGCAATGTTTTTAATTACTATTGAACCACCTTCTTCAATTTCCTGGAAAATATGTACGCCTAAAGCGGTGTTGGAACTGTCGGTGGCAATGGAAAAATTTCTAGTAAGGTCTGGGTGCGATAAAAGTGGTGCATTCAACAGAGCATTTTTCAGGTTCATAAATTCAGAGTGTGCTTGCTTATCCCAAGACCAAATAGTGTTTTTACCTGTTAATTGGCATAGTCTAGGCGTGTCCAAAGCAGAGTGATGAATAAATTTGCGAAAAAAGTTAATTAAGCCTAAAAAACTGCGTAGTTGCTTTTTTGTCGTAGGAACAGTAATGTCACGTAGAGCTTGAAGTTTTTCCGGATCAGGTGCAATGCCTTCTGCTGAAATTACATGTCCAAGAAATTTTATGGAAGTTTTGCCAAAGTGCGATTTACTAAGATTAACTGTAAGTCCTTGTGCATGAAAAGTTTGTAACAGTTGTTCAAGAATCAGATTGTGTTCAGACCAGTTAGCTTCTGCGATAAGAATATCGTCTACATACGTCGTAATTCTGTCCTTAAGTTCTGTCGGAAGTATAGTGTTCAAACCGCGAATAAAAGCTGCAGAAGAAATAGTTAAGCCGAACGGTAATTTGCAAAATTGATAACAGTCGCCAAAACAGAGAAAAGCTGTATATTTTCTGCAATTTGGATGAAGTTGAATTTGCCAAAATCCCGATTTCAAATCTAGTGTAGAATAAATAGCAGTACCGTGAAATTTTTGTAAAAGTTCCTCTAGTGTCTGTGGTCGATCAGTTTCATTAATAATAATGTCATTAATGTGACGTGAATCAAGTACGAGGCGAAGTGAGCCATCTTTTTTCTTAACAATATGCAACGGGTTTATGTACGGACTAACTGCTGGTTCTATAATTCCTTGATCAAGCATATCCTGCAATTCTTTTTTAACTTGTTCTCTGTGAATATATGGAATGGGATAATGCTTTGCTTTAAATGTGTCGTGCTGTTTGACTTGAAATTCATACATAAATCCGGACATAGTACCAGGAACGTTGTCAAAAACTGGAGCTTGCTGTAAAAGAATCTTGTGTAACTGCGTTCGTTCGTCGTCTGTACTTGCACTGCTCTCTTTAACCTTATCAGAAATCAATTGCATTACGTCGTAGTCAGCTTCGTCTGGAGTATTATAGTTGTGTACGTACGTATCCGTGAACAATGTGGGATTACAGTCTATGTTACGTGTTGCGGAAATGACCTCTGTGCGGTTAATTGTTTGTTCTTCCGCAGATAAAGAGTGCTGAAATTCTAAAGCCAATTGTACATTTTCATCCTTTAACATTAAATAAGAATTCTTAATGTCGATAACTGCGTCGTGTTGTACCACAAAATTCGTGCCTAAAATAATGTCTGTTGTCAATAAAGGAACAATCCAAAAATTAGAGTGGAAAGTATGACCTCCAATACAAAATGATAAATGCGTCTGTAGTTTAACGTCTACTCCTTTACTCGGTACCGCTCCTTTCACTTTTGTTTTGCCTAATGGTAATGTCGGATACGTATTCTCTTTGTTGCACTCATTAAAAGTCTCTTCATTTATTACTGATATTGGTGATCCGGAATCAATTACTGCTGAGAATTTCGAAGAACCAATTTTAATTTCAATAACAGGATGTGAAATAGTTTTCTGAACAACTGGTCTTTCCTGCAAGAGAGTGTCTCTGATATTGTCAAAAGTAATTACATTTTCGTGAACAACATTTTGCGTGTCAAAGGTAGTGCTTGTGTTATTAGAAGATGCGTCCTGTGCAGTATCTAGTCAGATTCTATCTGACGTGTTATTGTTACTAGGAGGATTCTGTGGCATTTCTACTATTTGAACTGTTCTATTACTTCTTCCAGACGTGTTACGCTCTGGATGGTACCTACTGTAGGGTTCATTCATGAGAATATGTTCTTGCGTATGATTTTGCTGTTGGTGAGACCGACTGTTATTATATGTACGCTGGTAATTGTGCTCATCGTTTTTACGTCTGTCGTAATAATCATTCCTATACGGTGTATTGCGATAGGAATTGAAATACTGTCTTCTTTGTACATAGTTGTTTCTCTGCTCCCGTGCGTTACTATTTGTTGAACCAGGGACTATACGTCCACGCGGCGAAACATTAAAGCCTGGTTGACCTTGTGTATTCCATTGTTGGTTAGGTATGCTAACCGGCTGGTTTTGATGTTGTTGTTGTGAAACACCTCTATTGTTACCAAAGTGTTGTTCCTGTTGCTGAAAATTTTGACGGTATTGATAATTAGAATTTTGCCTGTTATTAAAGTTTTGGTAGTTGTCGTTCCTAAAGCGTCTGTTATCTTTCCGATTGAAATTACGTCCCTGATCATAATTGTAGTACTGTTGTTGACCTTGGTTGTTACACGAAAAGTTTTTGTTTACAAAAGAATAATCGGATTGCTGTACCTCCAAGAGCTGTAAAAGATCTCTGAATGCTGAAATGTTTTCTTTTTGCTGGCCCGTTAGAAGTGACACTCGTAATGACCGTGGTAATTTAGAGATGCATAGTTGTATAAGTGCGGATTCACTGTACGGTTCACTTAGGTACTGGTTTTGTTGTACCATGTGCTCAAAAAATTGCGTTACACTGGGAAAATTTGAGTTTTCATAGTTTGGCAAACTAATTAGTTGATCTTTAATTCCGCGCTGTGTCGTCTTCGACCAGTACGCTGACAGAAAAGCATTCTGAAATTCCTCTACCGAGTAACACTGTCTCGCGATCGGTCTCATACGAGTTGCCGGTTCGCCTTCCAAAAAACTGCAAATAAATTCAAGTTTATGTGTTACAGGCCAAGTCGGTGGAAGAGCAAAACTAAACTGTTGAATCCAATCCAGTGGGTGAATCTGCGTTCTATCGTTTTTAAATATTTTGAACTTTCTTACTGACAGAAAATGTTTGTAATCGAAATTATCATCTCTGTGTGATGCAACAGGTTCAGGATCGTAAGAGTATCTATTGAACTGTGGTTGTTCGGAATCTAAGTCCCGTACTCTCTGCAGATTACCCAAATCATACGCGCTGCGTGAGTCTGACACATGTTCATAAAGTGGCGTCTGTTGTGGTATGTTATTAACTGAAATGTTTTTCATCTCTGTTACTTCTTGTTGTAAATTTGATAACTTCCTACGTAACGTGTTGTTAGATGAATCGATCTCATTAATTGTCTGCTGTAAATTTTGAAATTCAGGTGTTTGGATAAATGAAACCGGTGCAGTATCGTCTGATTTATTGTCATTAGTATTTTCGATAACATCAATACGACTGGCCAATTCATCACATTTTTCAGTCAGTATCTTAACCTGATCATCGGTTTTAGAATCAGACGCATTAATCTGTTTTTGCAACTTACGCGTAGTTTCGCTCAGTTTTTTAACATCAGCTTTGATGACATCGCAATCCTGTGTTAGATCTAATTGTTCGAATCTGTCTGTCACTGTTTGAATATTTACTGTGTGTGTATCTGTTTTTGATTTAAGATCAGAAATTTCATCCCGTAATTCCGCGTTCAACTGTTCTATGGTATTAATTTTGTCGGACACTGTAGTAATATTATTGTCCACATACGTCCATTGTGCGCGAAAGTTCTACCGTCATTGCTTTAAACTCGTCCCGTAATTGTGTAGCTTTTTCAGAGCATTGTTTAGCGACTCCGCTAATTTCGTCTCTGAGTGTTTCTGTTGCGGCTGTTTGCATTTCCCTTAATTCTTGCGCAACAGACTTAATTTCTTCGCTATTTTTTTGTGAACAAGCCTCAATTTCCGTGCGCAACTGTTCCTTAGTGTCATGACACTGCGCGGCAACGGCTCTAATTTGTTCACTAAGCTGTCTGGAATTGTCGTCTAATTTATCATTTAACTGTCTGGAATTGTCGTCTAATTTTTCATTTAACTGTCTGGAATTGTCGTCTAATTTTTCATTTAAGTGTTGTTTGAGATTTTCATTATCTTGTTTGTTCTGTTCCCTAAGTTGTTTAAAATCTTCACTCTGTTGTCTGACCTGTTCACTAAGTTGTCTGAGATTTTCGTCATTTTTATCAAATTTTTCATTAAACTGTTTGAAATTTTGCCGCAAAAATGCCATAATTGGATCCGATTCAAAATTAGCATTTCTATTCTCTGTGCTGTTCAATAGTGGATCTGGAACTTTCTCGCTTACTGTAACCATTTGGTTATTCTGAGATTTAGAAAAAAGTTTGTCAGTCGAATGTACACTGTCAGACATTATTTCGGAATCAAATAAATCCGTCCTACTTTCAGTACATTGTTCATTTTCACTAGACAAATTTGTCTGTACGTTACTTGAATTTTCCAAATCGCGTGTATTAAGCTGGCCAGCGCTCATTACAATAGACCGTCCCGCGTCATCGATTGTCGTCAAATCAACAGAGGACATAACCGAGTTCGTTTGTTCATCATTAAGACAAAAGTCATCATTAGTGGTTGGAATACACTGATTGTTAGTGAACGCAGGATTGTCATCATTACACTGCGTGTCACAATTACTGTCGGTCACGCTGTTTAAGTCGGTAATTTCATTCAAAATACCTCGCGATACACTATTCACAGTCTTTCGCGGCATTTTTACAATAGTCACAATTTTTCACAAAACAATAAGCACAAATGCAAAAACAACACACAAATACAACAGAGCAACGAATTGCCGTTGACCTGTAGAAAGAAAGTTACAAGTTAATAAAAGCATTGCGCCAAATCCTAATTATATCTAAGCAAATAAGAGCAGATATCTGACTGTTGTTCAAAAGACTCTCAACGAAATACGATCCTGGCAGGGTCGCCAAGTGTAACCTCCCCACCGTAATTTTAAAGAAAAATAAACATGACAATACTTAATAGAAATGGGAGCCGAGTGTAACCTCCCCACAATAATTTTGAAAAAAAATGGACAATATTATTTAAGAATGCTAATGGACACTGCTCTAAGCGTAACCTGCCCACAATGAAATGTACTGACAATGGGAACAAAAATGTGAAATTCGCAATCTGACTCAAATATAAATTCTTCAGCAAAAAATTAAAGTCTATTCAGTGATAAGAAAATTCAATTAAACCGAAACATCGGTCTTTGGCCCTGTGCAAAACAATCAGAATTAAAGTCTTACCTCAGAATAACTGGATGTCAAATTTCTGCTCTTATCTTTGCGCACGGCTTGGAGGAACTGCATTGCAAATAATAATATTCCTTTTTTCTGTAATTTTACTGAAAATTTTCTTTAAAAGAAGTGGAATGAAATGGGAAGTGCAACGAAATCTTTAGTTCAATAAAAAATAAAAAATTTTGGAAAAATGCTTTTAAAATAAAAATTATTATTGGGGCATTTGTTGGAAATTAATTACAATAAATAAATTTTTACATTATCTAATGATTATATTAATTAACAGTATACCTCATTCAGCATCTTGACCAGTGTTGCCGACCGCCTACATCACACAACCGCACTGGGCTGCTACTACTGACCGACCGCTCTGCATGACGACTATTAGCGTACTGCCCGCCACTGAACAGAGCTACTGCTCGCGACGACCACTGACAGAGTACTGCCCTCCACTAGACAGAGCTACAGACTCGCAACGACTAACTGACCGACTCGCAACGACTGACTGACAGACTGAGAACCGCTCGCAACACTCGCGCGGTCAAGCGCATACTCTCTGGTCACAGATGCTACAATGCCTCGCCATCGCTGCTATGTTACATACGTGTTTCAACCTTTGGGATTGGGACTTGTGTTAAGCGTTCTAAACGGACTAACTCGATTATGGCCACGAGGACATGCCTGGTGTAGATCGATGCTCCTTGAACTGGTGACTCATATTCCCCCATAGAAAAATAGTTTTCCAATGCAGTTCAGAGAAGCTGGGGACTTGGTCCCGACGTAGATGAGAGTGTTTCCAAAGCTGATGTGGACTGTGAACACCTGAACTGCGAATAAATCCAAGGGAAGATTGCTTTCGATAACCTGAAGCATCAGAGGTTATGTTTATTATAACACACATGTAATGGCCAAAAAATGCTGGCCGGGAAGTTCTGCAGTAAACACATATCTCAACACTATTCCGTGTTTTTTCAGAGACTTAATGAGGATGTTTTAAAGGCACATTTGCATGCTGACCTTTTATTAGTGGAAAACGTAATTATAAATAATGAAATAAAGAAATAATCTGAGACACAGATATAGTCCTCGGCTGTATAAATATTGTATGCAGGCGCTGTAAACATTTGAAGATTTTTGAGCGACAGATTAATTGCGAAATAAGAGGCACCTTTTGTTTTTTTTAGGTCTGGTCCAGTTCGGACGAATTTTGTCACACCGCCTTTAATACTAATTAATACATTCACGAGTTGTAACCAATCGGCACTAGTAATTGCATAATACAAGTCGTAGTGTAAGTGTCGTAATTTAATTGTGTTTCATTTCTGAATAAGCTGTTATTACTAACCTATGTATGTTTTATTTTGAATCTTTAGTCATTATAAGACTGTCGGGTGACTTCGCAAGGCAAAAGGTTCCGTACTTCTAAGCAAAAAGTCGTCCAGCACAATCCACCGTTGTCTTCGGGTGCTGTCTTATTAAAAAGTCCGATTTTAGTGAAAACACAGAGAAGAAACATGGTTAAAAATACATGTAGGGAACTTTATCAGAAAAAGCCACGCTCAAGCGCCGAGAATTGGTATGAAACATATTTTACCAATCGGTAAACTTTATTGATCTCTATGTAATATTCATTACTATAATTCCTTGTACTGTCTCGATCCAGATACGAACGATCTAAATTAAAATGTGCATAGAGACGTGAACTCTGGGAGTTCACAAACCCCAACGGGCCGAATCAGGCCTGAAGAAATGAAAATATGAGGATCGAGGCGACTCAATAGATTTTCAGTCAGAAACCAAGGTGAGAACTGAATACGCGCAGGTTAGTCTGGAAGCTTTAACTCACGCACAACAGAAAATCTGTCAAGGTGACGACGCAGATCCTTTTCGATAATGATCTGACACGACGATCGTATAACTCTCAATTGCTTTGCTAACCGCCGTTGCGAGTTATTGTGTTTCTTGCAAAACTACTTTCCTCTTCCGGAATACTTCCTGGCGTTCGGACTCGTATCGGATAGATTTCTAAAAGTATCATTACTGCCTAAACTGCATTTGCATGAGATACCTAGTACTTCCTTCGAGTGAACGTTATTTTGGCAGCCCCGTAGAAAACATCGAATAAGGAACTCGAAACTAAATATGAAATGAATACACCTCACTGCTTTTTAAAGTGACTTGTTGGCGAAGAAAATACGGAGTGGTTACGCCGAGGACCACTACAATGGTGCAGGTTTAAAGGCATTGGACGGGCATCCCGGAAAGTACTGTTCAGACTCCTGTCCAGACACCGCTAAACTCCTAAGGTGACTGTCGGCACGATTTCCTTGAAAGGACTGTCTTTCCCATCCATGTCCTTGGCTAACTGTTACTTCTTCAGCACCTCGTCATCGACGGCACGTGAAATCCTTATCTTGCTTTTTTTTTTTTTTGTGTTTCCATGATCTCAATCGATTCATAAGAACATATGCCTCACATCAGCACAAAAAATGGGTAGATCTAGTACCACCTTTTGTAAATATTTATAATGACCTATCACATGAATGGACTGGATATACACAGATCGAAATCATGACAGCAACAATTATGCTAGATGAAGGGGTAAAACTACTCCCTAGAACACCCCGACATATGTCGCAGGTGGAAACATTACAAGAAGTCTGGGTGATGCTGCAAAAACAAGGTGACCTAAGACAACGAAAACACAATAAACACTTAAACAAGGTACACAAGTACCACGAGGGAGATTTTGTATAACTGAGGACACATTCAAAAGCCTCAAGTATTTTTTTTTGGTCATCAGTCTACTGACTGGTTTGATGCGGCCCGCCACGAATTCCTTTCCTATGCTAACCTCTTCATCTCAGAGTAGCACTTGCAACCTACGTCCTCAATTATTTGCTTGAGGTATTCCAATCTCTGTCTTCCTCTACAGTTTTTGCCCTCTACAGCTCCTTCTAGTACCATGGAAGTCATTCCTTCATGTCTTTGCAGATGTCCTATCATCCTGTCCCTTCTCCTTGTCAGTGTTTTCCACATATTCCTTTCCTCTCCGATTCTGCGTAGAATCTCCTCATTCCTTACCTTATCAGTCCACCTAATTTTCAACATTCGTCTATAGCACCACATCTCAAATGCTTCGATTCTCTTCTGTTCCGGTTTTCCCACAGTCCATGTTTCACTACCATACAATGCTGTACTCCAGACGTACATCCTCAGAAATTTCTTCCTCAAATTAAGGCCGGTATTTGATATTAGTAGACTTCTCTTGGCCAGAAATGCCATTTTTGCCATAGCGAGTCTGCTTTTGATGTCCTCCTTGCTCCGTCCGTCATTGGTTATTTTACTGCCTAGGTAGCAGAATTCCTAAACTTCATTGACTTCGTGACCATCAATCCTGATGTTAAGTTTCTCGCTGCTCTCATTTCTGCTACTTCTCATTACCTTCGTCTTACTCCGATTTACTCTCAGACCATACTGTGTACTCATTAGACTGTCCATTCCGTTCAGCAGATCATTTAATTCTTCTTCACTTTCACTCAGGATAGCAATGTCATCAGCGAATCGTATCATTGATATCCTTTCACCTTGTATTTTAATTCCACTCCTGAACCTTTCTTTTATTTCCATCATTGCTTCCTCGATGTACAGATTGAAGAGTAGGGGCGAAAGGCTGCAGCCTTGTCTTACACCCTTCTTAATACGAGCACTTCGTTCTTGATCGTCCACTCTTATTATTCCCTCTTGGTTGTTGTACATATTGTATATGACCCATCTCTCCCTATAGCTTACCCCTACTTTTTTCAGAATCTCGAACAGCTTGCACCATTTTATATTTTCCAGGTCGACAAATCCTATGAAAGTGTCTTGATTTTCCTTTAGCCTTGCTTCCATTATTAGCCGTAACGTCAGAATTGCCTCTCTCGTCCCTTTACTTTTCCTAAAGCCCAACTGATCGTCACCTAGCGCAATCTCAATTTTCTTTTCCATTCTTCTGTATATTATTCTTGTAAGCAGCTTCGATGCATGAGCTGTTAAGCTGATTGTGCGATAATTCTCGCACTTGTCAGCTCTTGCCGTCTTCGGAATTGTGTGGATGATGCTTTTCCGAAAGTCAGATGGTATATCGCCAGACTCATATATTCTACACACCAACGTGAATAGTCGTTTTGTTGTCACTTCCCCCAATGATTTTAGAAATTCTGCTGGAATGTTATCTATCCCTTTTGCCTTATTTGACCGTAAGTCCTCCAAAGCTCTTTTAAAATCCGATTCTAATACTGGGTCCCCTATCTCTTCTAAATCGACTCCTGTTTCTTCTTCTATCACACCAGACAAATCTTCACCCTCATAGAGGCTTTTAATGTATTCTTTCCACCTATCTGATCTCTCCTCTGCATTTAACAGTGGAATTCCCGTTGCACTCTTAATGTTACCACCGTTGCTTTTATTGTCACCAAAGGTTGTTTTGACTTTGCTGTATGCTGAGTCTGTCCTTCCGACAATCATATCTTTTTCGATGTCTTCACATTTTTCCTGCAGCCATTTCATCTTAGCTTCCCTGCACTTTCTATTTATTTCATTCCTCAGCGACTTGTATTTCTGTATTCCTGATTTTCCCGGAACATGTTTGTACTTCCTCCTTTCATCAATGAACTGAAGTATTTCTTCCGTTACCCATGGTTTCTTCGCAGCTATCTTGTTTGTACCTATGTTTTCCTTTCCAACTTCTGTGATGGCCCTTTTTAGAGATGTCTTGCTTACTTACAATGAACTTTCGTGACAGCGTGGCCGAGCGGTTCTAGGCGCTACAGTCTGGAATCGCGCGACCGCTACGGTCACAGGTTCGAATCCTGCCTCGGGCATGGATGTGTGTGATGTTCTTAGATCAGTTAGGTTTAAGTAGTTCTAAGTTCTAGGAGACTGATGACCTCAGCAATTAAGTCGCATAGTGCTCAGAGCCATTTGAACCATTTGAACAAAACCGAAAGGTCATAAACGTGAAGTGTCCTACGTGGGATCTAAACAGGTAATTTCTCTAACGTATGTTTTGTAACGCATGTTCTCGTTAAAATTAGAACATTTGTTGACATTTACGAGGGGCAAAGCAAGAACAAATTACGATTTGGTCTTTTTCTGATGTGAAACCGGTAATTTACCATCCTTTACAACCCGTTAATTACCGTAACACTTGTTCCGCAACCTAATGCGTGCAGTTCAGAAGACTGTTACGAAATTTTCTTGCAGACTGAACCTCTGTGCTGCCTAGAACCAGAACCTTGCCATTGGCGGACAGTGTCCTTCCAGAATAAGCCATCCCGGCGAGTTTCACAACAAGTTCAACAGATGCAGTTCTGCCACTTCTTTTCTACCAATTTTCAAAACTGTTCAGAATACTGTTAAGGTTTTCTGCCATGGAGGACTAACATCCGAACTCTGCTCCACTTGCTGTACAAAGGTAAACTCTGTACATCGTTCTTTCACAATGTTATGAGCAGGAA
Organism: Schistocerca americana; assembly: GCF_021461395.2. Classification (NCBI taxonomy): domain Eukaryota; kingdom Metazoa; phylum Arthropoda; class Insecta; order Orthoptera; family Acrididae; genus Schistocerca; species Schistocerca americana. The sequence goes on along the minus strand of NC_060120.1, from coordinate 221,955,415 downwards.
CTCAACTACGTCGTTGCCCCTCGTCTGGCACTGAAAACAACAGCGAGCACTTTGGCATGGGATTCTTGAGTCTTGGGTAAGGTGCCTTAAACTTACACACAGGTCATGAATTTCCTACAGATTACGAAATGATGGTTTGTGAGTTATATGGTGGGATTTTATGTCATGCTACACGTATTGGATACTGTAGATCCTCGTCAAACTCAAAAGCCAAAACAGTGATAGCAGTGGTTGAAAATTGAAACGCCCTATAGGAACGACCTCACATGTTAAGAGATTCAGGACGTTAGAGGTAATATTACTACTACCTTCCCAAAGGACCATATTTCGATCTTTCACACATGCATACACTGCAGCCATACGCTTCTGTCACGTGATACATTTCTCGTACAGACATCCTGGTGGATGATGTAGTATTCAGACACGCCAATGACATGATTAACTATTCCAAATCGCTTTTGCTGATGCGAGAATTGTAATTCTCTGTCAATTAAGCCTGAAAATCCTATGTGTTCTGCTTCAAGCAATGGTCACAATTACGATATGAATTTTTGTCGATGATTTGTAGACATCTTCCACCTTTTCGATGTTGCTTATATCACAGCCATTCGATACTTTCGTTAAGACACGACAGAAAACGGCTGACAATATTTGACGATCCTCACAGTTTCTGTGGGACTCCCGTAGAACCCTAAAAACCACACGATGTTATTTTGACAGATGTTAAGAAAAGCAAAAAATTTCCCCGTCCTCTGCTCATGTAGTCTTTCAAATGATTGGTTTGCATCCCTAGCGCTTTTATATTATCGTTGTACTATGTGATATTACCTGTAAATTACCTACAGGAATTCGTTTCACTGATAGTGTGTTGGACTTTCGTGTTCTGACTTATTACGCGATCATCATCTCCCACCAGGAAATTTCTTCAAACGTTTCGAAAATTAGACAAAAAGCCGTCTTTGTATTGGCTGTGTGTTCACAGTGTAACGTATTACTACAATCTTGTTACTGTCTAGAAAATTAATATCCATTCTCTGGATGTGACCAAATGGAAGCTTGTGCGAACATTCTTAATACGGACAGGGTATTTCATTACACCAACATTACGAATCGGGTGGTGTATTTCGTTTCCATCCAAAACATGTAGCCGGTAAGAATTTTAGAAGTATGGGCGACGGTGCGCTGTTTTCGAAGTTAAAAGCCTAGCTGGTGTCGCAAAATCGTAATAAAAAACAAGATTAGAGAATACGTTTCCCCAGTTGCTTATAGGTTCCAAATCGCTATCAGTAATTAAATAGTGAGAACAGTTAACAACTATGTTCGCGGAAAGGTTTGGATCATTGTGTCTAATAGGTATTATAAGGAGGATACACTTGCGAACGTATTACCGATTATTGTAATATTAGAACAAGGGCGGCGAAGCAACAATATCACACCACGGGTGAGCCGCCAGCAGTGGTGGATGTGGGGAGAGAGATGACGGAGTTTTGTAATTTGTCATGAACTGCTATATATATAATGACTATTAAGGTAAATACATTGTTTGTTCTCTATTAAAATCTTTCATTTGCTAACTATGCCTATCAGTAGTTAGTGCCTTCCGTAGTTTGAAACTTTTATTTAGCTGGCAGTAGTGGCGCTCGCTGTATTGCAGTAGTTCGAGTAACGAGGATTTTTGTGAGGTAAATGATTTGTGAAACGTATAGGTTAGTCAGGGCCATTCTTTTGCATGGATTTTTGAAAGTCAGATTGCGTTGCGCTAAAAATATTGTATGTCAGTTTAAGCACAGTCATGTATAATAGTTCAAAGGGGACGTTTCATATGTCGACCCTTAGCCGAGGATACCTCACTGGAATCTTCTGATTTTTTCTTGTAGTTTGTGTAATTAGTGTAGCTATTGTTTATTGCTAGTGCGTAATTGTAGAGAGAATCTCCTTTGTAGTTGCAGTCTTTCATTGTTGTACAGTAAAACAGTTGTGGCATGCAGGTAGATTTGCACCAAGTATTTCGCAGCTGCGCGTGCAATTAACTACATATTATTTTCAGTGCTATGTTAATGTGTTCTCTTATTTTTGCTCTTGAAATTGTGCTTTTCTGTGTTATCGTGTGAAATATTGTGACAATAATGGCGTGTGAAAAACGTAACACTAGGCTTCAAAGTAAACTGAGAAATAATAGTGACGACGAGCGTAGCTTATCAGCACCACTGTGTAGTGAATTAAAAGACGTTCAAAGTAGTAATTTGGTAATTGTACATAGGGGAATGGAGCGGGCTGCAAATAATGGTGTAGACAGTGAAACAAGTAGTGAACTGGGAAGCATTATCGATCGATCGGTCGGCAACAGCTCGCCTCAGGAATCCGAAATGACAGAACACAATATTGCAAATACTGTAGACTTAGGTTTTGGGTCCTCACCGTTTTCTCAAATGAGTCAAGACACATTTTCTGCTTGTCAAAATGTGAATGTTCCCGGTGAAAATGCACTGCCAAAAAGCATAGAGAAACAGATTCCAGACACTAATACATTATTATTGCAATTAATGCAACAAATGGAGCAAAATCAGAGACAAATGGGACAAAGGCTTCAAAAGTTAGACACAATGGAACAAAATCTTCAAAACTTAGACACAATGGAACAAAATCTTCAAAAGTTAGACACAATGGAACAACACCAGAGACAAACACAGCAACAGTTAGACGCAATGGAAGAAAAGCTTCAAAAGTTAGACTCAGTGGAACATACGCTTGAACAAACACGTGAAGATTTAACTACTGAGTTACATAACATTGAATCGAAATGTCAAAAAGTCTGTAATGACGTAAAAACACAAATTTGTGAGCATTTCCAACCTAATTTTTCGCGTCATGAAAATGCATTACAGAATCACGAAGCAGCCATAAAAGAACTGCAAACTATTGTTCATGAAAATCACGACACCTTGCAAGCTAAAATTGACTCAGTTGCATCTACCGATTCGGTTATGCAACTTGCAAAAACTCAAGAAAACTTAAAGGACACAGTAAATACGATTTCAACACAAATGGACACTCTGAAACTTGGTTCAGAAAAACACACTGAGGAAATAAGTACACTATCGGAGAAAGTAGCCGAACTTTCGGATCAGTTCACTAACTTATCTGCAAAGGTAGATGATGATCTGAATGACACAAGACCTGTAGCCATCACTGACACAGAAGAGTATGAACAAATTAAGAAATTCAAACAAAATCAGAATCAAATTAATACGCAATACAAAAGAGAAATCCGGGAAGTACAAGATCAGTTGGCACAAGTAATACAAAAATTTCATATTTCAGAGGACACTCGCACTCCAACACGGGAAGAGGAACTTAGAAATACGGAAAAGCCACAAAATAGTAACACAGGGCATTTCGGAAATTATGAAAGAAATTGGCAATGTGCACCGAATTTTGAGATGGAACCGCCGACACGACGTAACAATGACCGATATGCGACTCGCCGACATGATGATTTTGACTATAAGCTGTTCATTACTACACGTAAATTCAAAACATTTAAGAATTCTGGCAACGACATTCATCCACAAGCGTGGCTCCATCAATTCTCTCATTGTTTTCCTCCCAACTGGTCATTGGAGCACAGGTTAGAATTTATGTGTGGCTATTTAGAGAATGAACCAGCTGTAAGAATGCGATCGGTCATTCACGATTGTCACAGTGAAGGAGAATTTTACCATGCCTTCCTCTCAGCATATTGGTCTCAAGCTACACAAGACCGAGTAAAACATAGCATCATAATGATGAAACATTTCGAACAATCTGAATTTTCCAGTCTTGTGAAATATTTTGAAGACATGTTGCCAGAGAATCAGTACCTGACAAACCCATACAGCCCCTCAGAACTCATCCGCATTTGCTTAATCAAATTACCTTTTACGACATATTATTTTAGCAGGACGTTGCAAAGAAGACATTGAGGCTTTTCAGGGACTGTTACAAGAACTGGAAATTGACACTGACAATCGGGGAACGCGGAAACAGGAGCACAACAATTACAGATCACATCCGTCACAATTCCGCGATGACAGAAATAATATACGACGAGGCTATTCTTTCAATGTAAATCGTGACCGAAACAGACACCACCCGTATGACAACCGTTGGCAGAGTAGTAATAATTACAGGGAAAGATCACCTCTCTGCGGTAATGACTATCACAGAGACAATCAGAGAAACAGACAATATGGGAACCAAAATAATTATTATCAAGGGAGACAGAATAACTTCAGATGCAACGGTCCAGCACGCAGTTACAATTCAGGGAGAAATTCTCCACCACGTGACCGACAAGAAAGAAACTATGGAATCTACCGACATGACGACAGACGATATGATCGTAACGACAGACCTGAATTGCATCAGAACTGGCGGGATTCAAACAGAGCAGAGCCCTCTCGACTAGGTGAATTTATAGCAGTTAGGTCTCCAAATCCCAATAACGACGCGTGCCAACAAAGACACAATAGGCAATGACTCATACCGCTGGCAGCCACAAAGCATACTTATGAAACAGAAGACGTAGCTCCCGTAGCTAGTAAAAATGGAAGACATTAGGGACATCTTACTCCAGGAAAACGACGTAAAAAATAACAACATTACATATCCTGTGATTCACATTACTGTAAATGACGTAAAATTTACGGCAGTACTTGACTCTGGCAGTCCCATTTCAGTAATTAGTGAAACAGCCTTTAGCAAATGCAACAAATCGAACGATTGCCCCACACTTCCGTTACGTAAGATTAAATTACAAGGTGCAATCTTTGGAAAAGGTGTAGATGTACGCCAACAAACCAACTTAGAATTCTTTTGTCAAAGCCACAGCTTCTCTATGAACTTTCTCATTGTTCCATTATTGTCGACGGAAATTATATTGGGAGTAGACTTTTTGAATGAATACAAAGCAAACTTAAACTTTCATGATGCTACAATAAGTTTAGAGAAAGAAGGTAATTCAATAGTTTTGAAATTTGAAGATTGGCTCTCAAACCATGACGAAGATATTAATCGGCTTTACCTTCTGTTGGACAACAGTTCGGAATTTTCTACGGAACTAGACACTAACAATCACTCTGCAAGTACTGACAGGGATGATATCGACGGCATATTTGAAATTAATGAGTTAATTCAGAATAAAATTCAAACAATTGAGAATTGTAATGACACTGATAGGCAGGACCTTTTTGAGATTTTGCAAGCACATTCCACAGTTTTTACTCATAAAACAGGAACAATCAAGGGATTTCAATACCAATTTCGTGTTCGTGAGCATACTAAATTTTGTGTTAGACCAAACGTAATTCCGGCGCATTATAGGGACCCTGTTAGAACAGAAATACAATCTATGCTTGACGAGGGCATTATTGAGCCTGCAGTAAGCTCATACAACAATCCATTACATGTTGTTGAGAAGAAAAATGGACCGATCAGACTTGTCTTAGATTCGAGACAAATCAATACTATCAACATTCGTGAAACAGACTGGCCGCAAACGATGGAAGAACTTCTTCAAAATTTTAATGGCGTAAAAGTGTTGTCTTCCATTGATCTCAGATCCAGCTTTTATCAGATCGAACTTCATCCAGAATGTAGAAAATACACAGCTTTCCTTTGTTTCGGCGTTTGTTATCAGTTTCGGAAACTTCCTTTTGGTTTGAACATTTCTTCGGCAGCATTCATTCGCGGGCTAAATTCCATATTACCTGAGTTCTTAAAACGTCACATCACTTTATATGTCGACGATATTCTAATAGCAGCAGCTTCATGGGAACAACATCATCGCATCCTCAACAGTTTGTCACGTATTTTTGCAGAATCTGGAATTATAGTTAACTTGGAAAAGTCTGAATTCGGTAGGTCAAAGGTGAGGTTTTTGGGACATATTATTACTTCTGAAGGCATTCAGCCGGATCCTGAAAAGTTAGAAGCAATCAGAGCCATTCCAGTTCCATCCACAAAAAAACAAGTCCGCAGTTTTCTAGGTGTCATAAATTTTTACCTTCGTTTTCTGAATATCCAAATTCTTGTTACACCAAAACTTTGTTCTCTCACTGGAAAAAATACTATTTGGAACTAGGACGAACAAGCACAGTTGGAATTCAATTCTTTGAAAGAATCGCTACTTAACGCGCCAATACTAGCTCATTCAGTTCTGTCACAAGACTTCTGCCTTAGCACGGATTCTTCTAAAGTCGGTCTTGGTGCCCATTTATTTCAAGAAGCCACAGAAAATGACACTACAGTTCAGAAAACCATTGCTTTTGCTAGCCGAGTGCTAAAAAAATCTGAAAAAATTTATTCCGTTACTGAATTAGAAGCGTTAGCTATCGTTTGGGCATTTAACAAACTCCGTTTCTTTCTTTCTGGTAAGCACGTAAAAGTATACAGTGATCATCGTGCATTACAGATTCTTATGTCTTCAAAATTAAATCATGACAGGTTAAAACGTTGGGCATTGTTTCTGCAAGAATTCCGCTTCACAATAGTCTACATTCCCGGCAAGGAGAACATTGTTGCGGACGCACTGTCACGCGCACCGGCTGGGCTTGAGGAAAGTAACACAGAAGGCAACCTCGAGAAAAATTTCAGTATTCTTTACATTCAGAAAGTCGCCTTTGAAAACTTCATCACCACATCTTTAAAGGACATTGCTCATGAACAAGATAAAGATCCGATTTGGAAAGACATCAAGAGCAAATGTCATGAAAAGACACACACACAGATGCGGCATTATTACCTGGTTAGAAACAACATACTCTTCAAATGCTGCACTGTTGGTGACAAGCTATGGGTACTTTTCATTCCAGACGATTTTGTTAATAAGCTCATTTGGTACATTCATTTCAGCTACGCACATTTTGGTCCACGAAAATGTTATCATATCCTTCGAACGACTTGTTATTTTAACAATATGGAAAAGAGAATTCGAAGAGTCTTGTCTATTTGTAAACTTTTTCATCGTGCTCTGCTGTTTCCTATCATTCCTTCTAAATTAAAAGAATTTGCTGCTGTTGATCTCTTGGGACCGCTTGTCAGAACATCTAATGGATTTTCGTACGTTCTAGTCGCTGTTGAACTTACTTCAAAATTTGTTTCTTTCACACCGTTACGTAAAGCCACTGGACGGCCTGTATCCAACGCCTTTGTTAAAAATTTCTTACGTGAAGTTGGACACGTTAGTAAAGTCATTTCAGATAACGGACCGCAATTCAGATGTGCTGTTTGGTCACGCACGCTTCGGAATCATAAAATCAAACCTGTTTTTATTTCATTGTACTCACCACATTGTAACCCCTCTGAACGGATTATGAAAGAAATCAATAAGCTTTGCAGACTTTATTGTCACAGAAAGCATCAGCATTGGGACAGATATTTACACTTATTTCAAAACGTGCTGAATGAAATGCCTCACGACTCCACTGCTTTACCACCTACTCTTGTACTAAAGAATGAAGAACCACCGAACAGAATTACAGAGCTTGTACCTTTCCCGAATACACGTAAACTTCGACACAAAGACATAATTGATTTGGCTCTTAAAAATATAAAATCTGCAGGAGATAAAAGGAGAAAACTACACGGTAAAGCAAATGCAAAGAAATTGCATATTGGTCAAAAAGTTCTCATTAAAGCTCATTCATTGTCACATAAGAAGAAACACTTGAGTCACAAATTCTTTCTAGTTTACAATGGACCTTACAGAATCCGACGTATACCACACGATAATTGCGTTGAAGTTGAAACTCTGCGTACTCGGAAGAGTAAAGGATTCTACATCTACATCTACATCTACATCGATACTCCGCAAGCCACCCAACGGTGTGTGGCGGAGGGCACTTTACGTGCCACTGTCATTACCTCCCTTTCCTGTTCCAGTCGCGTATGGTTCGCGGGAAGAACGACTGTCTGAAAGCCTCCGTGCGCGCTCTAATCTCTCTAATTTTACATTCGTGATCTCCTCGGGAAGTATAAGTAGGGGGAAGCAATATATTCGATACCTCATCCAGAAACGCACCCTCTCGAAACCTGGCGAGCAAGCTACAACGCGATGCAGAGCGCCTCTCTTGCAGAGTCTGCCACTTGAGTTTATTAAACATCTCCGTAACGCTATCAAGGTTACCAAATAACCACATTTCACATGTAAAACCGTTTATTGAAGGATAATCTGCTTTTTAACTTTGTCTTTGCCATAAAACTCTTAACTTCACATTTCTAGTTTGCATTGTCAGACTTACAAACTGTTACCATGCAACAATGTTTGAAGTTAAATATCCAATCAAGAACCTAGGGAACATTTTTAAACAGAAACTACGAATGCATTGTAACTGTGAAGAGACGACCCAGTGTTATTGTGTGTGTGCATTCTTGCTTGTTAGTTGCATGATTATGTAACGACTATAAGGCTTACATACTTAGAACATTTACCAGTACTGCTAATGAGATTTTAATGCAACATTTTGATTTACTTGAAAATACATTCTGGATTTAAAGTACTTTCAGTGAGATACCAGATGACACAGTGGTTAGTTTATGTCACAGCTACACGATTTTATCACGACACTACTAATGAGTGATAATTTACAATGTTGCTTTTGCAGTGTTTCTGTTTTATATCTGCACAGCTTTTTCTGCATTATTCTGGAAAGTAAAACATGTTTTAGTAGTAACTTTTGTGGTATAGCTACAATGAGACTGCCTTTTCCGTAGCACAACAATACGTTACAGGACAGTACTTTCTTCATCATGGCAAGATATCTATACGCAAAGCATTTCACTTTTGTTTATCATGAGGTAAGTACATTGACTTCTGCAGAACTTAGCTTGCGGAGGACGACAACTACGACACTTCGACAGAGATTATCTTACAAGACGCACAGTTTAGCGCTACAGTACATGTATTTGCGTGATTAATTTTAAACTTAAAACATTTATTTTTAAAGATATTTGAAGTACAATGATACAAAGGTTTCCGGTAATAATTTCATTCCATTGTTGTAATCTGTAACACCTGAGGGTATAATTACATTAATCCTCAGGGGGGTACACGCTTACTTTGTGTATCATGTGTTTGGCAAGCACAAGGAGCCCTAGCTAATATGGTATTTGCTTATACAACTTTGCACATCGGTACCATATTTCTCTAACACAGAATTACACAGCTATCTGATCATTTAACAGAGAAAGAAATTTTTTTTACTGCATCAGTGACACATGTTTACGGAATTACACCGTTCGGTAACTTCACACTTGTGAAATTGTATTTAGTCTGTACTTTGTGAACTGTTCATATTTTTTTGGAACCATTGTGATACTATGAGAGCTTTGAATGATGTATTTGGTATGGGATCATGATTTTTAAAGTAAGTTTGAGGTAAATGACACTACTGACATGAGCAGAGAATTTTTTTTAGGTTTTGAAACTATTGGAGGAAGCTACGACGATTTTGACATTTGGCTGAGGTTTTATGATGTTATTATTACGATGATGATGTGTATTATGCTGTTGCGGTATGTTTATGATTAATAAGCTGATGCTATATGAGTTATTTGAGTATGCTACGTATTTCTTATGATGAAATATTGAAGAAGTGTCGACGAATATGTATATGTATAATAAGGTAAGGAATAATGAGTAGTGGTTAGTGACTCTGGTTTGTGAAAAAGGTTGTCGGAAACCAAGAATCGTACTTTAAGAGTTATGAAATGTGTGTATATGCGAGAATGTATCACAATGCTGGCGAAAATTTTTTGGACGCTGTTATATTTATAGGATTTTGTTTCTACAGATTTGTAACCCAAATTCTTGACCTGTGAAATATTTTTATATGAGACTGTCACTCTAGCGGAAACTGGTGTCGTAAATATTTCGGTAAGAAAGTTAAGTGACCACCTGCGCGTAATGCGTCGTGGGCACCCAGCTGGGCGATAGTCGATAGTCGCCTAAAAAAAAAAAAAAAAAAAAAAAAAAAAAAGAAAGCCATTAGTGTGTGCCTTTCAGAGGTATGGGTGGAGAAAAAAAAAGGGAGGCCATTATCCTCGCTATTAACATTCCTTTGTAGAAAGCATCGCAAATACGACACACTCATAACTTGGAAACATTCTTACATCTGCACACCTGATTAGGACAAGTGTCTATCTACGAGAATTGAGAGAATTTCTACTAACTTATGAAATGCCTCATAACTACTGAATGATTATTTTGTGCTTTACTTTGTACATAGTTGCTTATTTCATTTGATATCTGGTTTCCAGCTGTCTTGCAGCATTGGTTTCATAAAATAAAATAAAATGCATTTGCTAATGTGAACACTTTCTGTCAACAGATCTATTAAATAATAATTTTGTGATCCACATTCTTCAAAAAAGGAGCACTTGGAAGGGAAAGAACAATAAGAAGGGACTAGTAACAGTAACTGCATACATAATATTCTTTTCAAGTACATGGTAATATTTTTTTTACAATAAGTTGTTGTGGTGCACCACTTTAATTACATAGACATTAAGATGTGAATATACATTTCCCTTGTCTGCATTGTTGTCTTTAGTGTACTATTTTGTCTGCTTGAGCTTTGTCATGTTTAGGTACTAGTTATATCATTTGCTGCTGCTGATTGCCAGGCATAATGTTACGGAATTTGACTTTGTATTACGCTGTTAAGTCAGTTTTACTACGGATTTATTTTTCTTGTTTGCTGCACAGTGCCTTATATTAGTTGTAATATTGCAATTGCTTTGCCAATTTGAATTTTTTGTCATTGATTTTTATATTAATTGTTTTATGCTGCTGCATTGCCTCGTCCCTTAGTTTAGCATCTGAGCTCAGTAGATTTAAGTTAGCTTAAGAGGGGGTAGACTATATAAGAAACTAACTATGATGAATTGGAAGAAATGCATTGCGAAGCTGTAAGAAAATGGTTTGGCCCAAAAAAAAAGTATTTTGAAAGAGGATATGAGCAAAGAAGTAGGGTTTAGGGACAATAGGTTTAGGTAGGATTTTCTTGGAAATAAATGACGAGGTAAGATAATGGAAAATAAATACTGAAGTAAGAAATATGTGAACATATAAATACAGAAAGCGTGCTTGGATAGGATTTTTTTGGTGGAAACAAATGTTGACATAAGACGAAAGATCTATGGAATGAAGTTTTAAGTTGGACTGCAGTACCAAATGTTACACTGAAAACAAACCCTGCCCTTTCCTCTTGTGTTATTCTCCTATGTGTTTGTGTACTCTTGTATATTTGTGTTTTTCCTGTCTTTATGTGTTTAGCTGATATGAGTTATGTTGTGGATTTTTTCTAATAATATGTTATTTTCTTTGTAAAGAAGTTTAGACATTATTTATTCTGTTTTGTTTTAATGCTCATGTGTGAAGTTGGTCTTTCAAAAGTTATTCTGATATTTTATGTATTTACTTATGTCATAATTCCTGTAACACTGATGTATATGTTTATTTCTATTCTTTTGTAAAGTCTGTGTTACTACAAATGTTATCTTTATTGTTATGTTCTTTACTGATGTATTTTGTACTTTTGTAATTGTATTCTTATGTTATAAAATTGTAATTGACACCAGTTCATCAAATTAAGTAACTTGTAAGTTACATTTCACTGCACACATTTCTGTTAGTCATAGTATATGGACAATATGTGAGAAGTAGGGACTGATAGTGTTTGCACGTGTGTTAATGATTCAGCAAAGGACTTGATAACAGCACTGCTGGTTCTAAGGACAATTCCAAAAATTTCGTGAGTGCACAAGTGGTGGTTATGGACTTGCTATATTCTCCGCAAGACTCTTCAATGGTGATTGTACACCTGCATGGTCACAACAGATGGCAGCTGGCATCTCTACAAGGACTACAGTGGGTCTGCATCTTTGATGACCCACCAATACCATTATCTCTACAAGGGCTATAGTGGTCTGCATCTTTGGTGGCCCACCAATACCATAATCTCTAACAGGACTACAGTAGGTCTACTCTGTGATGACTTACCTACCAATATTCTTCAAAACTTCGAATGACTCTGCTGTGGGTTTGCTCTGTTGTGACCCATTACTTGTGTGCATGTCGAGAGTCAGCACTGTCTTTCCGTAGGAAGGACAAAACTACTTCTTCAAGACGGCATGGAAATCCACTACTTCTGTGTGCATTTTCTTTTACTGCTCAGACTTTGAGAAAAACACTGCTATTTTAATGTGATGAACGATTAGGACTGTCTTTATGGACTGTGAGAAAGTTTAGCTTTTGACCAACATTGTATCAATAAGTGTGTGAATTTGATATCTTTGTTATTGTAATTATGAAAAATTTTATCAAATCATTATTGGCCACTGCCCAAAACAATTTGTAAAATTTTTTGTGGGGAGCATGGTGGCTATCTATGTAAGTAGGCTGTTTAGGTTTTCTGATTGGTAACGCCACGTAGACTCTGTGTGAGAATCACTGGCTGTGCTGTGTGCAGTCTGTGGCTGGTTTGCATTGTTGTCTGCCATTGTAGTGTTGGGTAGCGGCAGCTGGATGTGAACAGCGTGTAGCGTTGCGCAGTTGGAGGTGAGCCGCCAGCAGTGGTGGATGTGGGGAGAGAGACGGTGGAGTTTTGTAATTTGTCATGAACTGCTATATATATTATGACTATTAAGGTAAATACATTGTTTGTTCTCTATTAAAATCTTTCATTTGCTAACTATGCCTATCAGTAGTTAGTGCCTTCCGTAGTTTGAATCTTTTATTTAGCTGGCAGTAGTGGCGCTCGCTGTATTGCAGTAGTTCGAGTAACGAGGATTTTTGTGAGGTAAATGATTTGTGAAACGTATAGGTTAGTCAGGGCCATTCTTTTGTATGGAGTTTTGAAAGTCAGATTGCGTTGCGCTAAAAATATTGTATGTCAGTTTAAGCACAGTCATGTATAATAGTTCAAAGGGGGCGTTTCAAGCTATCAAGACGGACGTTAACCACCATTACTGCCTTTCTTGTAACTTCATTCCTATGAAAGGCTAAGCCTGCTGCTGTGGCCGAGCGGTTCTAGGCGCTTCAGTCTGGAACCCCGCTGCTGCTACCGTCGCAGGTTCGAATCCTGCCTCGGGCATGGCTGTGTGTGATGTCCTTAGGTTAGTTAGTTCATGCAGTTCTAAGTCTAGGGGACTGATGACCTCAGATGAAGTCCCATAATGCTTAGAGGCTTTTGAACCATTTGGTAGAGCTCTTGTGTCTTCGTAAACATTACTGAGATGATTATCTGTGACATTTTCCCTTATGTAACCTTCATTTAATCCTCCTCACTGTACAATCGTCAACATTCGTAACAGCCAACTGTGTCGTATACTACTGTACAGAGATCTTCTCCTGCATTACTGTCTTTAGCTACGCTTATCCACGTTACTTCTGCATGTTTCCTGATGACATACAACCCGCCTTCTATTAGGTTTTCTTTCTGATATCGTCTCGCCTCCTCGAGTTTAGCAAAGACCTTCCTCTGACAAATGTATTGCAAAGGTGCTAGGCTGCAAATCCCTCTAATCTGTGTTTCATTTTTCGTTACAGTCAAAATTTTGGTTTCGATTGTAATCTCCCCTCAGTTAACTCGTCTAGTTTACTGTCTCTTCAAAGAATTTCCCAAATGCATCCCTCCAATGGTCACTAATTATTCTAACCCTGATTTGGATATTGGTTTGACACTGGTTTCGCATCAGTAGGAGAATGTGTTGTACTTTAGAAGACGTTTCAGACATTCACTTCTAACAAGCTATGTAAAAGAAGTTTTATTTTCTTATTCCATTTTTAACCACAGCATTTACTTTTATATGTTGCAGTAGTTTTCTAAAATTACGACTGCGTAAAACGGTTCCAAGACGCAACGCGGTTAAGCAACTATTCTGTTCAAAAATATTCTATTCACATTTAAAAGTGTTTCATTAATAAAATCGTCCCAGTATTGTGTTTAGTAGTGTGTGTGTTGCATTATTACTCTATTGCACAACACCAGTCACCAAGTGAAATTAAATTAAGGAGTAAAATCGAAAATCAAATTTGAAATGTAACCTATTATAAACCAACGCAAATTTCCCTTTCACAGGCAGGGAAAATTGTTAAGACATTCAAGAAACTCAGTTAATTGACATGTATCACTTGTTCCATGGTAGAATTCCAGCCTCCGTTTCAGGGTACAAGTTGATGCACGACTGATAAAGTATGACTTAACCGCCTACATGTGATGTAACTAGTTTTAAAAATGCATATACTTTCACTCATCATTATGCTCTGTAACTGAAGGATTAATATATATCTTCCAAATGGATGGAATATATTCTACAGCACTTACATGTGTAGAACTCGTTATATTTGCAAACGCTGCACAAAAGACACCTCCACGACTCAAGACACCAAAGACAGTAAAAAATACCGGAGACTGGTTATGGCTGTCCCTAACTGGTGTTCCTTCACGTGATTCTAAAATCAGTCTGACGCTTGTTCCTAGGCCCACTGACCAAAACGTAGAAGAGCCTCCTGTGTCTGTAGCACGTCTCCTGAAGAGTATCTGAATAACTTTAAAACCTAAATAAAAATCTACAGTTTAACGTATACAACGTTAATATCATATTTCCAAATTCTGTGTTTTAAATTGTAGTGTGTAGATTAATTACTAAGACATTAGACTAAGATGACTTGTCTTTAATAATGAAGTCAAATGAAAATATATAAACATTAGTCAATCAACATTTTACACTTTCATTCCATTTCTTGTCGCCTTTGAGTCTGTTTCTCTTGATGATGAGAGCGCTTAAATACTTCATTCAGATGTTGTTCTACAGCCTTGAAGAATATGAAAATTTTTGGCATTAAGCTGCACAAAACCTGATATACGGAAAGTACTTCTTATTGACAAAAAGTTTTAATCGAATGGTCGTCTTCTGTTCGGTACAAATCATCAATGCAGCCATTACTTTCACATGAATTTTCTTATCATAATATAGAAACATAGTTACCTACCACTTCTGTTTTTATTTGATGCCAAGGAACTTCCCATAAACGTAATTACTGATTAGTATCAGTTTTAAATTAAACTTTTCTGCACTCTTACGATCTTGCAAACAGCCCATCTCAGCTGTGTTCACCTGGAGCGCCTCGTAAAGCTGCCGCGGAAGTTCCGTGTAACGACACGAATTTCCGCGTAAAACAGCAATCGGTCTCGTGTTCCAAACAGCAATATCCTAAGTTCTATACATAGGAACTTCTACGAAATTACTAATCGGATTTTTATGTGAGAAAAGCCAATGAATTCCTTTCTTTTAGAAATACAATATAAACCACAATAATTACCGTAGTTCCATTTGAAAAAGCGAAGTTGATAGCGATATCTCCGTTATTAATATAGCTATGAAAAGACAGTATACGTCATTTACCGTCGAAATACGTAAATTTATCTGAGTGAAAGAGGAATTACGATATATTAAACAGTTCTACACATATTTGAGCTGCACAGCTGTGTTGAATCTCCCTTCCCCCTCCCCCCTCTCTCTCTCACTCACTCTCTCTCTCTCTCTCTCTCTCTCTCTCTCCCTCCCTCCCTCTCTCCCTCCCTCCCTCCCTCCCTAATTTTTAGTACGTATAATTCTTATACGTGTACTGAAAGATTAATAGTTTTGGAGGGATATTTCAAGTGAGTTTTATTTAACTTTAGGCAGCTACAGCTTCATTATTGTGATGGAAGAATTTGCTGTGAAATACGATCTTTCTCTGGACTGCAGGTTTAAATAGTGAAGGAATATAGTAAGGAATATAAATAAATGAAATATACATAACAGCAATACATATTTGTTTAAGTAAAATATTCATTGATGGATTCAATGAGGTAAGCAAATAAAAATACACTTTGAAGAACACAGTCTCTACTTGGATATCACCATATTCCGCAGCAACAGCCAAAGATAATGCAAGTACTAATAATACAGCATTTATTTCATGGTTGTTGCTAATTAAATTTTATTCTTTTAGGCAAGTGTTATTTTGTGACTTTTCAAGATTCCTCGACGGACCTGTTGCAAGCAAACTTCTTGACTTTGCCTCCTGATAACATTGTCAAGTATTCAAACAATGAAAATGGAAACCAACAGCTATATTGTAATTCAGACGTCGTTTCTTCAAAACATGCTATTAGTTTCGACGCGAGAAAGCGTGATCTTCAAAGATACATAGTATGATAGTAAAGTATAATGATAATACTAACCAAAAAAATCACTTAGTGATAAAACACCATAAAATTACATTATAAAAATACTATCGGTATCCATACAAAACAGATTCAGCATCTAGCTTGTATTACATCATTTTTTTTGTTAGTGGTGTTATTATACTTTACTACTATGCTATCAATGTCCCCATATACAAGGACCTGAAGATGATGTTTTTTCGCTTCGAAACTGGTGACATGTTTTGAATAAACGACGCCGGTTAACAATACAGGTGTTGGTTTCAATTTTCATTATTCGAGTACTTTCTGTCAGGCTGCTTGACGACTGTCCTCAATGGATTACTAGAGACTCAACGTTGTGCTCGTCCCACAGCAGTTCATCTTCAGATGGTGGAGGTCCCTGTCGCCACTGCTGCAAGACGCGACTAGTGATAATTCGAGCAGTGGCGTCTTATCGGTGCCGAGAGCAGGAATCACGCATGCGCGGAGAGGCGCGCACTGACGGACAAAGCTAGCGCTTGATTTCACTTGAAGGAGTATGGGGAAGAAATGAATGGAAAGGGAAGGGGTTAGTGATATCACCTGTATCAGGACTTTGTGCAGCATCAGCGGCCGATACTGAAAATTTTTGCCGGACCGGGATTCAAAACCGGGATATCCTGGGCTCTACGCTGTTGCTTTAACCACTACGCCATCCGGACACAGTGTTCATCGCAAATGCGCGGACTATCTCTCCCCACCTCAGGGTCAGCCCACATTCCCACTGAACGCTCATCTATCCGCGCTTCCTGTCCATGTCGTCCATGCTCGCCACGGCGAGATTCCTACAGGACTAACGACGCACTTGTGCAACCTATATGAATGCCAAATATAAACAGACGCTAAATCTCCAACATTGGTGACCCTTTACAGAAGATCGAAATTTAGAGCGGACTTCAGTGCGAGATGCTCATAAAGTTTCCACAAAGGAACTTTGTCTCGAAACCTGGCGGAAAATCCAAATGTGGTAGCGACATGGCACAATCAATGCCTTCTCTGCGCAATAGCAATGGAGATACTATCGAAAACCGTGATGCCAGAGCTGAGTTACTAAACAGAGCCTTCAGAAATGCCTTCGCAAAAGAAGACGAAGTAAATATTCCAGAATTCGAATCAGAACAGCTGCCAACATTAGTTACGTAAAAGTAAATATCCTCGGAGTAGTGAAACTGCTTAAATCACTTAATAAAAGCAAGTCCTCTGGTCCAGATTGTATACCAGATAGGTTCCTTTCTGAGCTAGCGGATGCAATAGCTCTATACTTGACAATCATATACAACCTTTCGTTCGACGAAAGATCCGTACTCGAAGACTGGAAAGTTGCAAAGGTCACACCAATATTCAAGAAAGATAGTAGGAGTAATCCACTAAATTACAGGCCCACATAAAAAAAAGAATAAAGTTCAGATGTGTAAAATCTTATGGGACTTACCCGCTAAGGTCATCAGTCCCTGAGCTTACACACTACTTAACCTAAATTATCCTAAGGACAAACACACATACCCATGCCCGAGGGAGGAATTGAACCTCCGCCGGGACCAGCCCCACAGTCCATGACTGCAGCGCCTGAGACTGCTCGGTTAATCCCGCGCGGCACAGGCCCACATCATTAACGTCGATACGAAGAACGATTTTGGAACATATGTTGTGTTCGAACATTATGAATTACCTCAAAGAAAATGTTCTATTGACACACAGTCAACATGCGTATAGGAAACATCGTTCTTGTGAAACACAACTAGCTCTTTACTCGCATAAAGTCTTGAGTGCTACTGACAAGGGATTTCAGATCTATTCCGTATTTCTGGATTTCCGGAAGGCTTTTGACACTGTACCACACAAGCGGCTCCTAGTGAAGCTGCGTGCTTACGGAATATCCTCTCAGTTATGTGACTGGATTCGTGATTTCCTGTTAGTGAGGTCACAGTTCGTAGTCATTGACGGAAAGTCATCGAGTAAACAGAAGTGTTTCTGGCGTTCCTGCATGTAGTGTTTTACGCCCTTTGCTGTTCCTTATCTATATAAACGATTTGGGAGAAAATATGAGCAGCCATCTTAGGCTGTCTGCAGATGACGCTGTCGTTCATCGACTAATAAAGTCATCAGAAGTTCAAAACAAAGTGCAAAACGATTCAGGAAAGATATCTGTATGGAGCGAAAATTGGCAGTTGATCCTGAATAATGAAAAGTGTGAGGTCATTCACATGAGTGCTAAAAGGGATTGACGGAAAGCCATCGAGTAAACAGAAGTGTTTCTGGCGTTCCTCCATGTAGTGTTTTACGCCCTTTGCTGTTCCTTATCTATATAAACGATTTGGGAGAAAATCTGAGCAGCCATCTTAGGCTGTCTGCAGATGACGCTGTCGTTCATCGACTAATAAAGTCATCAGAAGTTCAAAACAAAGTGCAAAACGATTTAGGAAAGATATCTGTATGGAGCGAAAATTGGCAGTTGATCCTGAATAATGAAAAGTGTGAGGTCATTCACATGAGTGCTAAAAGGAATTGACGGAAAGTCATCGAGTAAACAGAAGTGTTTCTGGCGTTCCTCCATGTAGTGTTTTACGCCCTTTGCTGTTCCTTATCTATATAAACGATTTGGGAGAAAATCTGAGCAGCCATCTTAGGCTGTCTGCAGATGACGCTGTCGTTCATCGACTAATAAAGTCATCAGAAGTTCAAAACAAAGTGTAGAACGATTTAGGAAAGATATCTGTATGGAGCGAAAATTGGCAGTTGATCCTGAATAATGAAAAGTGTGAGGTCATTCACATGAGTGCTAAAAGGAATTCGTTAAACTTAGGTTTAACGATAAACCAGTCAATTCTAATGGCCGTAAATTCAACTAAATACCTAGGAATTACAATTACGAACAACTTAAATTGAACGGAACACACAGAAAATGTTGCGGGGAAGGCTAATCAAAGACTGTGGTTTATTGGCAGGACACTTAGAAAATGTAAAAGATCTACTGAGGAGACTGCCTACACTACGCTTGTCCGTCCTCTTTTAGAATACTGCTGCGTGGTGTGGGATTCTTACCTGACAGGACTCACGGAGTGCATCAAAAAAGTTCAAAGTAGGGCAGCATGTTTAGTCTTGACGCGAAATATGGGAAAGAGTGTCACTGAAATGATACAGGATTTGCAGTGGACATAATTAAACCAAAGGCGTTTTTCGTTGCGGCGAAATTTTCTCCCGAAATTTCAATGACCAACTTTCTCCTCCGAATGCGAAGATATTTTGTTGACACCGATCTGCAAAGGGAAGAACGATCACCACGATAAAATAAGGGAAATCAGAGCTCGTACGAAAAGATGCAGGTGTTCGTTCTTCCTCGCGCTATGCGAAACGGGGATCACAGAAAATTGTGAAGGTAGTTAGATGAAGCCTCTGCCAGACACTGAAATGTGATTTGCAAAGTATCCATGTAAATGAAGATGTAGAATGGGTGGTGTCTGTTCCTTCGGACATGTCTGTACGCATATACCCGGTCTCCTTTGAAACACAGACCTAGAACGTTAATTCTGCGTTCAGGCAGTGCTCCGCTACTTTTCGTTTGCCAGGTAGGCCCAGGGGTGTTATCGATTGTTTTCAGTACAGCTTTCTTGCACTGTACGACGTGCATGCCCAAAATGAAACTTTCCACCCAGGCACGGAAATTTATGCGCGCCCCGTTTCCTAAGGGCAAGATCGTCTTTGATCGAACATAACATTCGACGTAAAGCGGACTTAGTGCCATAATTCTTGAGAATCCTATCGATTCTAAAAGACATGCCGCTAAAATACGACACTAATGCCGTTCTAGTAGGCGTCTCGGCATCTTCATTTAGGTCCTTACATCGAACTCCCATTGTTCGGAATACACTACATATCTGGTTATTAGAATAACCGTTTTTTCAGAATACCATTCTTACGTGTTGCAGCTCAGCTGGTGGGCAGTCGGGATCTAAGACCACATGTGCTCTATGTACAAGCTAGCGTAACACAGTACCGCATAGAGTTTTTCACCTATAAATGTAACTCTGTGTGACTGGATGGTTAAAAACCTCTTGCGTGGCTCCATGTAGCTCGATTCGCGGTAGACAATATGTTCCAGCTTTCCATCGGCTTTTCGCGATCATGGCATCTCTTTCCACGCCATGATGGACTGAATGCTAGAATAGAGCTATTTCATATGCTGGAGAAACACAACTAGTATCTATATTCCTTGCGACCACACTACAAATATCATTAATACACCGCCTGAAGAAAGAAGATTAGAGAGTTGCCGACCACAGTGCTTTTTCCTCAAAGTCTTTCATAAATCAGTAGGTCACCATGTAAGACTGAAGACTTCCCATGGCCACACTCTCCGCTTTTTCAAAATTACTGGATATAACTTAGAAATGGTTTGAGGTAAGCACATGTATAAAGGCGGCAATATATTTCTCTAATTTGCTGCTAATAATCTCACTTCCGTAAAAAAGCATCGAACATTAAATGTATCCAGAAGATCCGAGGGTTGTAGATTAAGGGTATTCATGTGTACAATGAAACAGGATTCCGAGCATGCTTAGAAGAGATCCCGACGGTGAAGTAAGAAAGGAAGAGGGTGAAGGGAGGTGGACAGTGTAAAACTACACGATTTTTTTCTATTAGATTTTTTTTTACTTAAACTGCTGTCACGTTGGCCTTTCATTACTGAAACTTAAGTTTTAACTCGCACTTGTCCGTCTGATAGATTATAAAATTTAGTATAGCATACGTCACTGAGTCTAATGAAATACAGTTTTGAGTAAGGTTTTTTGTTAATATCGATTCAGATTACTACTGCATAATAAATTCGCCATTTCTATATTACAACACTGCACCAGTGACATGCCGAGAAATGTTTTCTTAAGTTTGTCTTGTTGACTAGAGATATACTGTTACTTTCAACATAGTCACTCTTTTACTTTTTCTTTATTACCCAGAACTCTTTCATAATACCGTTGGTTTTCATTCGAAATGTAAAAGGGAGTTCATTAATTCTACTTAGTTGTGCAGCATTCAGCCTCAACGGCTCTTTAATGATCTGAGTTGTGTAATCGACTTAACGCGCAATATGTTCAGTGCCTCTAAAAACAAGATAATGAACCACACAATACGATACTGGTTAAATTAACCCTAGTTGGTGACCTATAATCCATCACGAGCGCAATCGGTTGCAGCTACCGATTGAATTTCCCTTTCGTGGTAGCACATTAATGAATAAATGTTATTGGATTTACATAGCTAATAAGACTATAGATCACTGTGTCAGAAGACCAAATTGTTACAGCCACGAGGTAGTTAAATGGGGCGGATAAACGATTTTCGGCTCCATATCTAGTTTCCCAAGCAGGAAGGGAACACGCTTCTACACGAAAATCGTCAATAAGGACTCAATAGTTCCTGCAAGAGATGAGAAAATTGTAAATGTGTTACATAATCATTTTAGACTATCATGAATAAAATGCAAAAGCTCCATACAGTTTTGTAACTATGTCTATTAACATTGTGCTCAATTTTGAGTAATTTACTGTCGTACCCAGCATATAGGTGAGCTCTTCATGACAGTCGTAGTACATTTTGTGCAACAACTGTCTTTTAAATTTAAAGCACACTTCCCGAAATAGAGGGATAATTTTGCATAAAGATGTTACTGGTTTGTATCGAAAAATAAAAGATAAACCATGCCATATTCATACTTACGCAACGTTTCAGGTTGGGTTACTCACTAAGCGTGTCGGGGGAAATAAGACATCCATTCCTGCGAAAACCACTGATCGTCATATCCCATTTGAAAGATTAAATACTAACTTAGGTGATGATACTAGCAAATACAGGATGTACCAAGAGAAATGGTCAATACTCAGGAATATGACAGGAAAACTCATTTGAAGCAAAAAACTTCCCGTGAACATATGCCGTTTTTGGACTGGTCTCCGAGATAAAACACATTTAATGGTCATCTGACTTTGGGCTATTGGTGCGCACTTAAATGTTTTACCGGCCCAACCTCTTTGAGGTTTTATCGTACCCCAACCTGCCTCTTTGCTTTCAACGTATTTGTCATTATAGTAGTCCACTGAATGCGCAGTAGTCCATGGTGTGTTGTGAGTGAAATAGAGCGATGGTTTGAAGTGTACACGCGCTGGCCAAAATACCACACATCTACAGTAATGACGAATACGCAGATATCCTATATTTTTACGGATTTTGCGATGGGAGTGCCTCTACTGCTGTTGAAGAATACAGTCTCCGCTCTCCGACACATCAAATTCCTGATCGTAGTGTTTTCAGTACCCTGCTCTCCGCCTCGATAACTGAGTGGTCAGCACTACGGAATGCCATGCAAAGGGGCCCGGGTTCGATACCCGGCTGGCTTCGAGATTTTCTCCGCTCAGGGACTGGGCGTTGTGTTGTCTTCATCACCATCATCTCATCCCCATCGACACGCAAGTCGCCGAAGTGGCGTCAAGTAAAAAGACTTGCACCAGGCCACAGGTCTACCCGACAGGAGGTCCTAGCCACAAGACATTTTATTAGTACACTGCTTGAAACAGTTATTCTTCCAAGTTCCCATTTTTCTTCGTCACGTGTGGTTCAACAACTTCTGTAGGAACAGCAACACATTGTTCAAATGGTGCAGGGCAACTCTACTTCCAGCACACGGCGACTTTCTGTGCGTAAATGTCCCACGAATAATTGTAATGCGAACATTATACGTACGAGGAAAACTGGTACCAATTTCCCAAGCAGCGTGTCCACAATCTTCACTTTGGCGACAATGCTACACGACCAGAATTTCGTCACTAGTTAAATAACAATCACGATTTGCTTCCATTAATATTATTCACTGATTAAGAGACGTTCACACAATACATGTAATAATAGTCGATGGTCGCAGGATTATTCAGATGCTACAGTGGAAACCAGTTTTCAAGTTCGTTTTTCGACCAATGTTTGGTGTGGCATGATCGGCAAAATGGTGATAGGTCCAGTCATTTTAGAAGAGTGAATGACGTGGAAGAATTATTTGCACTTTTTGGAAAATTTATTTGTTAAACAACTTGAGAATTTTCCTTTGGTTAGGCGGTCTGTATTGTACTTTGAGTATGAGAGAGCCACTCTATGTTTTACGAGACATGTGAGGGAACGTTGCAAACGCGTTTACCCTAAACGCCTAGTTGGTCGTGGAGTACGGTACATTGACCACCAATATCGCCAGGCCATACGCCGTTAGATTATTTTTTATCGGATTGGAAGAGGTCTGAGATGGATAAACGAAAGGTGATTACGTGAGATGAACCTCTTGGTCTTATCATTAGGCAACATGCAGAGAGAGGCTCTCAGACGGAACACGTTCTCCAACGTGGACGGAAGTTGACAGAGTGATATTCGAACATTTATTGTGAACTGTACGACAGCTGTAATGTGACGAGTACGATAATGCGTAGAAGTGAATCTGTTAAAATTACGTGTATTTCGACTGATAGTAGTGGAATACAAATTTTAATATTTACTGACTGTTGTACGTCTGTACATGGCTAAGAGAGGCAATGTATTGAATAAATAACATCGTAAGTTAAATGTGTTCTCTCTTGGAAATCATTCGGAATATGGCCTGTGTCCATATGAAGTTCCTTGCTTCAAATATTCGATCCGGTCACATCCCTAAATATTGACCATTCCTCCTGGGCACTATGATACTTTTTCTACATCTTAAGTGCCCACCAACTTAAGGGTCAAACTTATACAGTTTGTAAGAGATTGTAATGATTCTAATTTTAAACAAAATCAGATGCTGACAGGTCTAGATATAACAAAAACATCAGTTCAGTAATTCGTTGTTGCAAAAAAGACACGTATTATATACAGAAAAATGGAAAGAATGGTACCACTCGTCCTCGGGTAAAATTAGTTTAGGTTCTAGAGAAATGCAGGAACACGCTGTGGAAAACAAACTGCACGACGCATCTTACAAGCTAGTATAAAGAGAGATAAACCTATGTTTAGAGCATTGCTAGACAAAACTTTTGATTTTGTTATTGAAATACAGTCTTTGAAATTATCAAGGTACTAAGGTCAAACCATTGACAGTGAAAATATCTACAACTTGTACAGAAACCAGACTGTAGTTATAAGAGCCAAGGGATCTGAAAGGGAAGTTGTAGTCGAATAAGAAGTGTGGCAGGATTGTATCCTGTCACCGATGTTACTTAATTTGGCAAATAAAAACCTTTAGGTTTGCCAAAGGCATGGATTCCAAGACAGTTTTATACTCTAACAGTGTCCAGTAGAGTCTCTCTGAGGTGCTTCATTTATTAGACACATTTTTTGTCTCGATAAGGTTTAATATTCCTTTTTTGATTCTTTCCGATGACTCGTCTTTGCCATGAATAGCCACTGTGGCATTCACGTAATTGTATCTGCAATTATGAATTTTTTTGTTCCTTTCTTTGACCCCAGCACTGACAGGTCTGCTTTAGCGTGACAATTTCTCGGATCTACCAGTCCTCCGACCAGCAGATTTGTCAGAACTACACAATCCAGTCACATTAATGTGACCACTGCCTACGTTCACCATTAAAGTGCAATAACAAAATGGTTCAAATGGCTCTGAGCACTATGCGACTTAACTTCTGAGGTCATCAGTCCCATAGAACTTGGAACTACTTAAACCTAACTAACCTAAGGGCATCACACACATCCATGCCCGAGGCAGGATTCAAACCTGGTTCCAGACTGTAGCGCCTAGAACCGCTCGGCCACTCCGGCTGGCTGCAATAACAACTCAAAGGAGGGGGCTGGCAGCGCTTCCAGTGAAGGGAATATAAGGCGCATCCAAGGACACGGTAAACAGTGCAGTTATTGTCGTATTGCGAAAATGGAGCGTTTTTTCTGGTGTCCAAATGGACATGACCATCGGCTTTCAGAATAAGGGCGGAAGCATTTCGGAAACGGCTAACTTCGTAAACTGTTCACATGGCGTCGTGGTTAAAGTGTACCGTGCATGGGAAAATGGCGCCACCCAAGTCGGCGCTGAAGCATCTGTTGTGCACCAAGGGTCACCGATGGAAGAGGTGAACGACGGCTGTAAAGATGTGGGTGGGTGAAAAGACGTGCAATTGCTGAGAAACTGACCGCTTGGATTAACCAAAAAGCTGCCATAGTGTCTGCTTAACAGCCATTGAGTGACCATTGCTGCTTATGGTCTCCCACAGCTGACTGCTGTTCATCGACGACAACGGCTGGAATTTGCAGTACCGCGACGGTACATCCAGTGAGTGGCAACAGGTTTCGTTTTCGGAAGAATCACTTTTCCTCCTCTATTGGAGTGAAAGAAAACACTCTGCAAGAATCGCCGGCAGGATCCAGCCCGGAGGTTCGAGCATTATTTTCTGGGTAATTTTTTCGTGCATTCTCTGGGTTATCTCACCATTCTCAAAGGGACAATGCATCAGCACAACTGCTACATGAAATTTCTTTTTCCTTGGCACGATGAACAATGCAACGTGTCACACAGCAGTATAAGTGCGTGATTCGAAGAGCACCAGAATGAGTTTATGGTCCTCTCCTGACCACGAAGCTCTGCAGATTTAACCCCAATCGAGGATCTGTGGGACTAGTGAAATCTTGCTGCTAATGCCACGCATCCTTAACCGACAAATCTAACACAGGTGGTCACAGCACTGGAGTCGGCATGACTCCACATCCCTGTCGGTATGTACCAGATCCCCTCAGACTCTCTTCCTGTACGTTTTGGGGCAGTCAGCAGAAAGTATTTATTCTGGCTTTTGACACGAGGTCACATTAATGTGTCTGGACTAGGCTTGTCGACAAAATATTGATGTATCAATATACAGATAAATTTTCCAAAACCAGTCGATATAAACCGCCGAAATATTTTTGCCGGTAATTGACATACTGATATCAAAATGGCAATATTGAGTGTCGTTATTTTTATTTTACACTATATTTTTTTCGCAATTTTTGATAAATATTGTAACACCTCACCCGTCACTTATCTGGTTTTGGTGATTGTTCACCCCAGGTAATTGACTAACAGATAAACAGAGAGTGCAAAACTGCTGCAGTGTCGGATAACGCAAACAAAGTAATAAGGCCCTGTGACTCCTGATTGAACTGTGGTGGCAGTGTTGACTTTAATTGATTCAGAATTGATCCCTTTTAATTAAAAAGGGGTGCACATTGATGTTATATTCAGCTATTGAACGCCAGGTGCAAATGTTCAACATAAAATTAATTAAGAAAGTGACTTGGGATTTCAGCTACTTGATTGAAAACAGATTCAGTCGATTAGCACAGATTTATTTTAACTCACGACTTTCAATCATCACATTACTTGACTCTCCTAACAGGCAGTGGTAATAAATTGCGTTTGCAAGGAGTAAAGCGCGATAAATCAAAAGTAATTCCTATCGATTGACCCAGGCCCAATGCGAAGTACGAGAAGAATTCAACAATACACGGCCCATGAAACCCTCATGGAAACTTTGCCGACGTGATCCAACAAATTAATCAGTGGCCGGAGCGGGCGCAATATCACCGAATACAGCGTGGAGGAGCGGCGTCGTTGGGCAGGCGTCGGCCGACCTCGTGGTGCTGCAAGGCTGCGCTCGTCTATTCACTCCTAGCCATCTTGCCCAATACATAGCTGAACCAAAACTTCCTATGTCCAACCTCAATCGTTCCATTTGCTATGTCCTAAACTGCACTCTAGGCAAGCTGGGAACGGAAGACCCCTATTGAGACTTCTCCCAGTCCACTCTTCGCCTCGGTTTCCCCTCCAGCAACATCATTTACGCCAATTGCAGTGCAAGTCGCGTTAATTATGCGTCGCTTCCCAGCGCCGACCAATGCCTGCTCTGTGAAGTGAACAAATTCCCACAAAATTTCCCTCCTCCTCACAGCCCACCCATGAAGGTTAGCATCTGCACAGACACCAAGTTTTCCGGAATTCTGACTCCCAGGAGAGTACTTCAAATCGCTTGGTCCTACGTTCCCATCAGAGGCTGGCGTATTTCATTCTGTCTCTCTTCACCTGATTTACTTCAGACTCTGTGGACCGTGAATTCAGCGTGAAGTTGCTATAGTCACGAACACCCATATTTTGACCTCTGTTCACCACTCCACCATAGCTTTGCGCGGCTTTCTCGCATGTTTCACTGAAAACGGGACGACGGACATTTATCAACAGGCATACAAGTTCTCCATCTGCTTCCCGGTACACCAGCATGGAGTCAGGGTCAACCACCCCCCTCACTGTCACAATTCTTAAGGCAGCTGGAGGCCGGGCCCCGTTACCGTTTTCTCAAGAGTTTGAGCCGCCATAAGCTGCCTATTGTCGCTTCCCATCGGCGCTCCCCCACCGGCCGCAGTGGTCAACTCCAATACTTCCCTGGGATAAGCTAGCCTGCAGTAAATCGACGTGTTTCCACAAAGTTTTCATGTCATGTGAATTACCTTAAAACCATCACCTGACATTAATTATTCCAATATGTCCATACTATACCCTCTACAAGATGCATTGTGCCTTGTCAGTCATTTTTGTTCAGCCCTACTGTTCGCCCAATGTGAGTTAGGTGATCTTTAATGACTTCATGTAAGGGGCGTAGTTCATGCCATCTTACAATATTTGATGTTCTCTTTCGACATTGTCTATTCTATCGCTTGAGCCTTGTCCCGTAGGGTCAGCCATCGTTAATCGTATTTGGCATGTTAATGTTTAAGGGGTGGCCAGATGCCCTTCCTGCCACCACCCCATACCCTCCGGGATGGAATTAGTGCACCCCAACTGTCTGCGTCGAGTGTAATCCATGTAATAGTGCGAAAGTGTTCAGATGTCTGCAAACTGTGTAATAGAGGCGGAACATGGGGACCAGATGGGTATTCACCTAGTGGGATGTGGAAAACCGCCTAAAAACCACATCCAGGCTGGGGGGCACATCGGCCCTCGTCGTTAATCCGCTGGGCGAATTCGATCCGGGGCCGGAGCGCCTACCCGAGCCCAGGAAGCACGCGTTAGCGCTCTCGGCTACACTGGCAGGTTTCTCTTTCGACATTGTAGTAGAACATAATTCTACTTTCACTTTTTGAAGGAGTCTTACTACTTTTTGAGCTTTCATCACGTCCAGCCTTTCTCTTTCACTGTGTGAAGTGCAAATGGCACAAAGAAGTAGTCCGGTTGCACTGGGGAATGGCGGTGTGAATGGAATAACAAGATATCCGATGTGAAAAGATAGCACCACCAGTGGCGTTAAAAAAAAATTGAAAGCAACTAGTGTACTGTTTCTTTACATCGGAATTCTCCAAAACCAGTTCCTGAAACTGAGGAACAAAAACCTAAATGGTTGGTCTTTGCGGTGGGCGGATACGTATAAGAGGAACTGTTGACGTAATCGGCAATCTCCGCTAATCGGCGTTGGGCGCTAACAACAAGAACTGCAACTTTTAACTTCACCACGCAATTTTGACACTACAACTG
This sequence comes from Schistocerca americana, assembly GCF_021461395.2. Taxonomy (NCBI): domain Eukaryota; kingdom Metazoa; phylum Arthropoda; class Insecta; order Orthoptera; family Acrididae; genus Schistocerca; species Schistocerca americana. The sequence goes on along the minus strand of NC_060120.1, from coordinate 221,926,627 downwards.
CTAGGTCGCTGGCGTTTGCACAAATGAAAAAACAGGGAAGTCGACATGAAGCGTTCTGGACAAGTCTGGTATGTGACGAAACCGAACGACGGACCCATCGGACACCTTTTATTGTGCCACTTACATGCAGTTACCATTGTTAGCAAAGTGGTTGTCCACCAAACGTGAACGTGCATCGTTTTCCTTTCAGTTTTTGCTCTAAGGGCGTTCGGCAGACTGCTAGATTGTTGATGTACAGAATATTTACTTTCTAAATCAATACCTAAGTATACAGCTCCAAGGCTGGCAGTATATTTACAATGTACAGCCGATACCTTTTTTTGGCTCTTACACCGATATATTTTTGGCTAGTATCTGGATATGTTTTCTGTCGATTATTCGATACGTCAACAATTTTAATCGATATATCGAATACCGGTAATAAGGACGCTTTTAAATATCGATGCATCGGATTCCTAGCTTTTTAAAAATATCAACACTCCTTGTCTGGTCACTGTATCTCTTCGTTAATGGGGAGTAAAAACGTAAACATCACCTATTAAGTAGGCTACTACAGATTTAAGAATGATAAATGTCGAATGTAATAGTGTTTGTGCAAGTTGCCTCCTATCGACCTGGGAAATAACCACTGCAGATGGAGGAAGACGCCTGGCAATTTTCGTATGACGTATCCCTTCCGCGTACTGTCAGTAGCGGGAGATCTCAGCAACGAGAAACACCGCAGGTGGAAGTTGCCAGCAGCCGGCTGATAAGCGCAGAGCAGCCAGCAGAATGGGAGTCGGCAGCTGAACGCTGCGAGGCGGGCCTATCGACCAATTAACTATCGATAAGAGGCGGGAGAGCGGCAGAGCGGCAGAGCACAGCCGCCGCCGTCGCCACTGCCCGGATTATGTAAATGTAGCGACGATTACAGAGCCGCGGGCGGTGCCTGGCTGGGAGAAGGAGAGGGACGCCCACGCTAATCGGCGGGGTACGAGGTGCCGACGCTGTTCTCACGCTCTGCTACATTATCTTACAGGGCGCAGGCCCCACCCGCCAGCCTCAGCAGGACAGGACGGAGAAACGGCTACAAATTTTGCTGTAGAGACGTCCGAACAGCGCACCGCGACGGTTGGCACTACACAAATAATCAAGGATTATCATCTTTCCCCCACATACGATTTGTTGACTTCTTAGTTTCAGAGGACCAGCTACTTCACAAGGTCAAATACCTGTGAGAACCTCTCGCTCTACAGCTTCCTCGCGTCTAATAGCTACACACAGCAGTTACTATCTACATAAGTCGAAAGTGTTCTTACTCTTGGCAAAAGATTTTAAATCTCTCACAAGAAGAAAAACGGTTCTTGAGTAACAGGAAAACTTCCCTAGCATTATTTGTTGATTTTAAAGGTGCTTTCTATAACACGGGGTGCTTGAAATTGCTAGAAAAACTTTTCTGGGTATATGTTGCACTGGATATGTGACTTCACACAAACAAGATTAAGTTGGCGAATAAGTTCGTAGCGTTTTGGTTTTGCATGTTGGTATTCTGATTGCTATTGGTTTATTTATCGAATTTCAATTTTTATTTGTAGGCCACTGTTGCTATCTGAGTTTATATGTTCTCGTTTTGTCATTTTCAGATAGTGTGTGGCGCTGTGGACTCCACAACACGTGGTGCCAATTGGAGAAATCGGAACATTTCCGACATATTCTTTTGTTTGAGTTCAGTAGTGAAGTGACAATAGCGGAGGCAGTCCGAAACATTTGTGCCGTGTATGGGGATAATGTCACTGGACAGAGCACGCCAAGGAAATGGTTTTCTCGTTTTAAGGAAAGTTGTTTTGACAACAGTGACTCTCCACATTCGGGAAGACCCTCGGGCTTTGATGAAGATTGTTCAGACGCATTGACCTACACTGACCCATGACAGTAGGGTTGGTATATGTAATGAACTGTGATCATTCCACCACCGTGCAACATTTGCATGCAGTACAGTGATGGACTTTCAAAAATCGGGTGTATGCTCTAAGCGAAAATCACAAAACTCAGCAAGTGGTCATACGTGCATCTCTACTTCCTTGTCACCAACTGGCTCGTAAACAACACCGACCATTCCTATCCTGTATCATTACTGGTGACGATAAATTATGTCTTTATGCTAACATTAGGAAGAGAAAGGAGTATTGAGTCCAAACAAAGCAGCAATTCCTCGTATGAAGATCTACGTGTATTCACAAAAGATAATGCTATGTATAATGCTTTTTTTTATTTCAGTCTCTGATCACAATATGAATGCTTTAGACGATGACCGGTTTTCACTCTGTGATGACCATCCTCAGATCTTTTTTACACCATGTCCTAAAGTGATACGGCCATAATGGCATCGTCAAAACATATGCGTAGCATCGTCACATAGATCTAAAATATGGTGTAGAATAGGCCACATCCTCTACATAGTGATTATTGCTAACTAGAGTAGCTAGGGATACCGATCCTCGCGAAATGGCTCGGGTGCTTAATTTCACTGGTCTGATGGGAAATGACGTACCAGCGCGGCCGTCGACACACCCAGCATGTAATCGACGTATAATTTTAGTTATGACCAGCATATTCATGTAAGACGTGAATGAGGTAGTATTTGCCGCAAGTGAAACATTGGCTAGCATCACTTTATGTTGTTGTTGTTGTTGTGGTCTTCAGTCTAGAGACTGGTTTGATGCAGCTCTCCATGCTACTCTATCCTGTGCAAGCTTCTTCATCTCCCAGTACCTATTCCAACCTACATCCTTCTGAATCTGTTTAGTGTATTCATCTCTTGGTCTCCCTCTACGATTTTTACGCTCTACGCTGCCCTCCAATACCAAATTGGTGATCCCTTGATGCCTCAGAATATGCCCTACCAACCGATCCCTTCTTCTAGTCAAGTTGTGCCACAAATTTCTCTTCTCTCCAATTCTATTCAATACCTCCTCATTAGTTTTGTAATCTACCCATCTAATCTTCAACACATACTGTAATTACGGAGTCTTATTTGCCGAAATGGAAGTTGCAAGGTTTTGTTCGTTCTCTCCTTGTTCGTCACCGACGTGAATCTATGGAGTTTCAGTAATGTGGTGGAAGTTGAGTCCGCGGCTCGTGGTCTTGCGGTAGCGTTCTCGCTTCTCGCGGGCGGGGTCAGGGATTTTCTCTGCCTCGAGATGACTGTGTGTTTTTCATCATCATTTCATCCTCATTCACTCGCAAGTCACCGTAGTGGCGTTAAAGAACTTGTGGAGTGGCGGCCGAACCGCCCCGCGAGGGGCGTTCCACAGATTTTACGACAAACTTTCATTTCAGACACGACTCAGGAACCTACAAAACGATGAAACTGAAGTATATACTGGTTTCGCCGTGTCTACAGTCAAATATGAAACCATTTGCGTGCAACTCATTCCACGGAACGAGTGGAGCAGCCCAATGTCGTCGTGTAAACCAGGCTTTACGGTGACGGGAAACAGAGAAGCGTCTCAGCCTGGGGTAGGACATGTTCGCTTAAGGAGGTATCTGCCTTCGTCCGAGGTCGCTTCTTCTGGCTGAATCCGGGATTCGTTGCCCACATTCCGCGAGCAGGCTGGGCGTGTAGAAAGAGAGGGCAGAGCGCAGGTGGTCGAATGTAGCAACACGGGTGTCCGACCACAGGGACAGTTTGCCTTTAGCAGCCGAGACAGGAGGCTTTCCGTCTGGCCATGGATACGCAACCTGAGTTGTTGGTGGAATCTGGCCAGTTACACCGACACCCGGAATACATCAGATCAGCTGCACCTGGTCAGACGAGGCGCGAACGGATGGGATGCAGCTCCGGAGGAGGGAACCATCTGCTGTGAGGGCAGTCACCGCACTTATGCGAGTCTGGTAGCAACGGCGATGGAGGCGGCTGAGCGCGTTTTTGAATTAATGTATATCATGATGGCTCCGCTGCTTCGTGTGGCCCAGAATGAAGTAATTATGACCTGGCAGCCAGTTTGGCGTGTATGTTGTCAGACTCGCTACGGTCGCAGGTTCGAATCCTGCTTCGGGCATGGGTGTGTGTGATGTCCTTAGGTTAATTAGGTTTAAGTTGTTCTAAGTTCTAGGGGACTGATGACCTCAGAAGTTAAGTCCCATAGTGCTCAGAGCCATTTTTGTTGTCAGACTGACATTCCTTAATTTTTCTGAAGTGCACTCTTGAGTCAACCACGTTAAGCTGCGCCTGTACTTTTGGAATAAACATGCATTAATTATAAAGGAGTCTACTATTCGGTGTTTTGATCTATAGGGTGTTTCCATAAGAACGTGAAAAAATTAGTTTTCCAGCCTATTTACAACTAACATGCGCACAATTTTACACGTATTGTGCTCTTTATTTACATGTACATTCTTTATTTCCTTGCAAGGGAACAAGGGGGACAAGCCTGATTACCAGGAAGTCATGACGCAGGTTTTGTTTACTTTACCCGTTCTTAGGGTTACACTGTCCCACCACAGAACGTGCTATGAGTCAACGTCAGACGGTGCACCGCCTCACTTCTGTGTTGATGTCCACGGCCATCTCAATGCTGTATTTTCTGGTCGCTGGATTTGAAGGGGAGGTCATATTCCATGGCTTGCGAGGTCACCTGAACTGAATTCCCTTGGTTATTTCCTATGTGGGTAACTTTTGTAAGAGACCAAAGTGGATACGGACATTGAATTAGTGGCCAGAATTGTAGCTGCCTGTTATGTGATGCGAAGCAGATCAGGGACATTTTTCAGGTGCGTCAGAATCTTGTTTGCCTTTTTCATGCTTGTGTTGAGGATGATGGCCGTCAGATTCGGCATTTTTTGTAAGATATAGCAGAAATAGTACGTTCATTGTGTCAGTGATGGTATTTGCAGTTAACTAATGTAAATAAAAAAGTACACAGTAAGGTGATTTAATTCCTATTATCTCCTTAAGCTGGCTTCTCCGACCTCAGATTCCCTGCATCAAATTGTTCAGTGGAGCCTCCTGTAGGTCCTGTTAAATGTTTGCACGCTCCTACGAAAACACCCCGTATAGAGGGGCTCAGCCACTCATTCTGCCCTTTGTTAACCTGTTTTATTCTTGTTTGCAGTGTTTAGTAATTCTTTCTGAGGGTTATTTAAATTGTGGTTCAAATGGTTCAAATGGCTCTGAGCACTATGGGACTCAACTGCTGAGGTCATTAGTCCCCTAGAACTTAGAACTAGTTAAACCTAACTAACCTAAGGACATCACAAACATCCATGCCCGAGGCAGGATTCGAACCTGCGACCGTAGCGGTCTTGCGGTTCCAGACTGCAGCGCCTTTAACCGCACGGCCACTTCGGCCGGCTATTTAAATTGTGTTATGATTACATGAAAAATATTAATTGGACTTTCCTATGTAACATTACTTCCGGGTCGAGATTAGTTTCTGCGCTATTAATAATTTGTTCCTCTAGTTATACTCTGCTGCTTGGTCAGCAAGTTGTGGCCGCATTAAGAAGTTGTTATTCACTTGTAAACTTTCCCAGGCGTTACTGAGCTGTTAATGTTCACTCATTTGACCGTAGTGGTAGGCTGTTACCTTGCAAACTTTGCCCCCGCCTGTTATTAGAATGCTGTTTGTTCAGTGATATTTTAAGGAAGGGCTTTTATTTTACTATCTCTTACCATCTTAATACTGATTTTTTTCCGTTTTTTCCTTTTTAAATTGTTTGGTTTATTAGGAGTGAGAGTTGCCCCATTTATTCCGCCCTGCCTCCTGGTACGTCATCATGGAGCGGAATTCTTGCACTTAAACATCTGGTTTTTGTACTTGTATTTTCTACTTTGTTATCTTGTTATCTACTTGTCGCAGCACCGTGGAATTAATAAAGTGTTGTACTGAGTGAATGATATTCAGTATCCCCGCTGCCCAAACTTCCCATTCCCCAAGCAACTAATGACAGCTGGGCATGTATCAGCACCGTCGAGTGTGGTTGATGCATTGATGGGTACGCTGTTGACCCAGTGGGTGCACTCAACCTCGTGATCTAAATTGAGAGCTACTCGACCCAGTAGCAGCGGCTCCATGTTCAGAAAACTGGCAATGACGGGGAAAGTGGTGTGCTGACCTCACGCTCCTCCACATTCATGAGGTGACAGTTGGCTGAGGATGACACGACGGTCGATCGGAGCTGTTGGGCCCCTCGTGTCCTATTGGATGGAGTTTGTATACGGGGTCTTAAAAAGTCTGGAATTAAGGAAAACGTGGAATGGAGGACTCCCCAATATAACTTTCTTTTCACGCAACCTAGATATTTAACAATATATAAACTGTGTTTTACACATAATCGAAGAATAAGATTTTCTTTAACAAAATGAACAAATTTGCGAAGTTCTTTTGACCTTAAAACTTAAGTTGAATAAGCTTTTAATCTTTGCAAAAGATATCTGAAGTGCTGTATTTCAAAACAGCAAGCAGTATGACAATGATAAAGATTACTTTGAAGCAACCAACCTCTTAATTTCAATCGGCAACAAAGGTGCGACTGGATGCCAACCCGTCCCTGCTGACCATTTTATTTGGAAAAAAAAGTCTTGGTGACAGTGGGGAATTAATATTTTCAAAGTTAAACTCCTTGTCTGTTATTAAGACCGCTCCGAAGGAACGTCTTAAAACATTACTTATGAACACTTATTACAAGGGAACTCACTCGATGGAACCACAAGATGTAGCTAAAATACATGAATAATGAGCCGGTCTTTCAAACACAGAAACGAACAGCTTAGTACAACAGGATGTTCAGATTATTACTAATGACTGAGAAATGCAATTACAATCACAGAATTGAACCGGTTAACTCCTATATCCGACCACAAGGTCCCTCTTTTGATTAACGACAAACTGTGCCTTAGTACAATAGATCCGGCTATATTTACAACCAAATCTGATTAATTAAAATATTAATGATCGGGTAAAATCCAGAAAGGAAAGGCATTGTAATAGTGGTATAAATTTTCAATCGACAACTAGTCTCATAATACAATGCTACTGCCTATATTTACGACCAAAGACCCGACTGAGTAAACCTCTGAGGGTCGGGTACAAACCAGAAAATAACAAGGAGGGAAGATAGACAATGAAACAAACCACCAAGAGAATTATAGAATGTTACTCCCCTTTATCAGCAAGCGGTTCCAGGGACTCACGGTGCGTCGCAGTGGTTACTGAGTGGTGCCGATGAAAGCCAGGTAGAAGAGGGCACGAGCGGTCGTCGACACGAATGTTGCCAACCAACCGACGGGATGCCGGCCTGCTGCTTGTAGTCGACGCTGACCCCGGTGAGATAATCCGGTATCTTCGCTCTGCGCAGCTCGTGGCTTCGGCCGCTCGGACCTCGTGACCACCTCTTGTCGCGACTCCTCCGCCAATCGCCAAACTTCGTGCCTCCCTCTCTGGCCAGCGAACCCCGTATATATATCGGCAAGCAAAGACCTTATAAGAACACAACCCACAGATACCAACTTTTCCTCACAGATATTGGCAATGGGGCCGCAAGAGGGATAGTCGATACGACATCTGAGCCAGTGACGCCAGACAAAACAGCCTACTAATTCAATGGCTCTACAAGTCAAAAAGCTACGTGTACAATATTTCGAAGTGGGTAGAGGAAATTGGAAGATAGAGTCTGTTATGCTGCAAAAATGTTACAGGTGCACCACCTCCCAGTTATGGGTCCATTAGTGTTTTGACGCTAATGATGTTCAAGACACAGCGTGCAAACTACTGCTTGATGAATATTATTTTATTCAAGTAGTTGAAAATGAATTCTGTTTACATTAACGTACAAAAGGTTTCTGCGTGCTGATGATTATCTAATACGCTCTGAACAACAAATACTGGGCCGGCTGGTGTAGCCGAGCGGTTCTAGGCACTTCAGTCTGGAACCGCGCGACCGCTACGCTCGCAGGTTCGAATTCTGCCTCGGGCATGGATGTGTGTGATGTCCTTATGTTAGTTAGGTTTAAGTAGTTCTAAGTTCTGCGGGACTGATCACCTCAGATGTTAAGTCCCGTAGTGCTCAGAGCCAGCAAATACTGGCTTCAGTTTCAGCCAAATGGGCCACCAGTTCTTCTGGATTTTATGTCGATGGATCGTTCACCAAATGCCCCTTCTGTTCCCACACAAAGATAGACATAGGACTAGTGTCCGCAGAACGATTTGGTATCTGGACTGGTCAACCCCTCCCAATCCGACAAATGGAACAAACATTGACTAATAGTTCTATAACGATAACAGCAAAGTGTGATGGCTGCAAACAACCCTCCCTCATGTCCACAGCTCGTGTCCTAGTGGCTAGCGTTGCTGCCTCTGGATCACGGGGTTCTGGGTTCGATTACCGGCCGGGTTGGGGATTTCCTCTGCCCGGGGGCTGGATGTTTGTGTTATCCTCATTCTTTCATCATTATCATCATCATCATCATATTTCGTAACAGTCGCTAGACTGGATTGTGTAAAAAAAGGAAATTGGACTGCGTACAAATCGGAACTTTGTACGGGCGCTGATGACAGCGCAATTGACCACCCCACAAGCCAAACATCATCATCATCCCTCCCAATCCATTGACTAATTGTTCTCTGACGATAACGGAAAAGTGCGGGGGGAGGGATCGTCATACTGTAAACATTGTCGTTGCCTGACCTCTAGCTGTCATTCACCAAACGTACATCGCGGAGAAAGATGCGGTAGTTTCCTCCACCTAGCGTTTTGAGAACAAGTCATTACCCAGTCAGATGGTCGTGAACAATACCAGTCCACACATTTATGGTAAATGACTGTTAATGATGGATCACACGAAATGCCTTAGGACTTCCCACCCCAAAACATGGCTATTGTGCCTGCTGAAAATTCCTTCCCTTGAGAAGCGAGCCTCCTCAGTAAACAAAAGACACGTTTCACAGTCAGAGAAGTTTATATTTAGGTTTGATAACATTGGCAGAATTTCACGCGCTGGGGAAAGTCATCAGCTTTGTGCCTTCCGACACTTGATCGGGTGAATGCGTTTCATGCAGGACGTTCCTCATATTTGTTTGGCAAATGTTTAGTTCGTTGACTATGGATTATGCTGGTGTTGGCGCCGTCCTCAATTCGCCGTGACACAGCTTTGTCAAACTTAACAGTTCGCGCACAGTTTCCCCTCGTTCTGGTCTTAGATTTCCTATTTTACAACGTTGGACGTAAGGTCGTTGAAATGTGACAGGATCCGGTAACCTCTTCCCTCGTAATCGTTCGGCATGTGGGCGCCTTCTTACTCTACTACTGAGTCGTGCGTCCCCAGAAATAAGATGTATGCGACTTGGACAGAGTGTAATCAGCCATCAAGAAACTGTAAACATCAGTTGAAACTTTCTTACCAACATAAACAGCAATAATTAATTTTTCATCCAGGGACGTAGACACTGCAAGAAGTAATGAAAATTTACCCTTACTAGCAGTTAGATGAAGTGGCGAAAAGTCATGGGACACCTCCTAATATCGTGTCGGATCTGCTTTTGCATGGAGAGCTGCATCAAACCAGTCTCAGGACTGAAGACCACAACAACAATAACTGCTTTTGCATGGCGTAGTTCAGCAACTCGACGTGGCATGGACTCAACAAGTCGTAGTAAGTCCGCTGTAAGAATATTGAGCCATGTTACCTCTGCAGCCTTTCATAATCGTGAAATTGTTTCAGGTGCAGGAGTTCCTTCACGAACTGGCCTCTCTATTCTGTCCCACAATGTCCGACAGGATTAATATCAAGTGGTCTCGGTGACCAAATCATTCGCTCGAATGAAACCAGTCGCGGTCAAGTGTGGCCCGGTAACATGCCGTATCGTGATCCATAAAAATATCATCATCTGCGAATGTGAAGTCCATGAATGGCTGAAAATTATCTCTAAGTAGTTTAACATAATCATTTCCACACAATGGTTGGTTCAGTTGAAACGTAGGACCCAGTCTGTTCCATGTCGACAATGCCCAGACTATTATGGAGCCACACTTGCACAGTGCCTTGTTGACGAGTCCATGGCTTCGACGATGGTCGATTCAGTTGGACCGAGAATCCAGTCTATTCCATATAAACAATGACCACATTAATATGGAGGCACCATTGCACAGTGCCTTGTTGACAACTTGAGTCCATGGCTTCATGGGATCTGCGCCACATTCCAAACCTAGAATCAGCTCTTAGCAACTGGAATCGGGACTCAGCTGACCAGGCCACGGTTATCCAATTATCTAGGGCCTAATCGATATGGCGTTGCAGGCGATGTGGTGTTGTTAGAAAAGGCATTCGAGTTATGCCGAACTTCGTCGCACTGTCCTAAAGGATACATTCGTCATATCTACATCTATATGATTACTTTGCAATTCACAATTAAGTGTCTGGCTCTCTCGAACAGCGAACAGGAAAAACGAAACTTAAATTTTTCCGTAGATCTGACATTGATTTCTGTGGTCATTTTATGTAGTGCTGCTTGTCTGTTGGTACTGACAACTCTACACAAACATCGCTGCTCCCGGTCTTTAAGTGATCCGTGGACCACTTCGTTGTCCGTGGTGAGAGATAATGCTTGACAGTGCGGATCTAGGAATAATGAATTTCCTAACGATATCCGAATGGAATGTCCCATGCGTTTACCTCCAACTACCATTCCGCTTTCGAAGTCTATTAATTCTCCCAGTGCTGTCACGATCAAGTCGGAAACATTTTCTCATGAATCGCCTGAGCACAAACGACTGCATTGCCAACGCACTGTCCGTTTATACCTTGTGTACGCAATACTACAGATTCTGTATACGTTCGTATCACTATCCCATGAATTTTGTCACCTCAGCGTAGTCTTGCACGTAAGATTTAAGGTGTTGCATACGAATCACTCAAGACAACTGTAAACGACTGTCTATGGGCAGTCTAGTGTCAAACCGTTCAGGTCCTCGCGCGTGGAGACGGTCCACCTGGGACATATGTGTCACATAACAAAAGTATATTTTTTATTTAACTTTTCATAAGAGGGATTCACAGTCTAGTAAAATTTTTTGAAAGACATCATGTTTACGCCAGTGACTAATCAACTTTTTATTTCCACTATCGGAATTTCGGCCGTAGGCCATTATCAAGTGCAAATGTTTTGGCAGTAAGTGATGTCAACTTTATACACGTTCACACATTTATATGTCGTTGTCATTGGCTGTTATATACATTCGTAACAGCAAATGACAACGACATAAATGTGTCAGCGTTTATAAAGTTGACATGGCTTAAAGCCAAAAAATCTGCACTTGGTAATGGCTTAAGGCCGACATTGCAATAGTGGAAATAAAAGGTTTAACAGTTACTGGCGTAAACATGTTGTCTTTCAAAAAATATTTTTTTATCTCCTGCACTAACTCGACAACTGTATACGCAAATTTCTTACACTCTTCAGAAATTCATAGTTTTGCTGATTAATGACCTTGATGTAATAGAACACACACATCTCCACATTATGAAATAATTTTTTTTCAGTCTAGGCCGTTCGAGCTGTGATACTTCTGAGAGGTCAACAATGTGTGAGAATCCCTAGGGTCTCAGACTGAGAAGTTGAGCAGATAAAGCGAAGTTCTAAACTTCTCAGGAACAGAATGCGTTCCTTTAGAGTACGAAACGCTCTCTCCAGAGAGCGAGTTAGAAGCTCCGCCGAGTCACACCCTAAAGCAAACGAAGCATATACCAGAGGCAGCATTTCAGCGGCGCTACCGAGTGTTAACTGCTCGGTGTGGATTCTCTCGGCAGCTGGGGAATCACTGCTACGGAGAACAGCACACGGCACTTAGCATCGCAAAAATCGCTCCCTGCTAGCCTTGACGCTGGGGACGTGTCACCTGGACTGACGATTGAGCGACTCACTGTTTGAGTTCGTCTGCCACCTCCAGGCATTTAAACCGCGGAGGAAGGAGAGAGCCAACGTGCGCACACAAATCCCACACCTCGCGCCGAGCTGCTGAGGCAATGTTTGCCGTTCCGGTGTTCTGAGATTCTCAAACGTTCTGACACTCCAACTAGGGAGCCTACGCCAACACTTAGTCTGCACTATTGGCACTGGACGTGTGTAGCGCTGAATAGTACGGACGCCGGCAAAGAGAAACCTGTCCGCGCCCTCAAATTTCACCGTTGGAATTCGTCAAATCGTTTCCTTACGGTTTCGTATTTCACAGCTACATGTAGTATTAGGGTATTCGATTTAAAAATTTGTAAACTACTTGTGTTTTACAACTGAATTTAGTGAACACTTGAATTACCGTAGAAAATTGCCTTATGGAAATGACCTCTTCTTTCTACGACTGTTGACCCATAAAAATACTGATATAACGCAATCTGACTTCATTTAGTGAATAATTTGACACAAAATTACTTCCCGCAACGGTTCAAATGGACATTTACATTATTTGACTCTGTATAATGAGTAAATGTCTATCAAAAGAAGTAACACCTGATCATACAAAAGTTTCCTATGTCCACCTTATAGGCAAAACATATGCTTTGAGCATGCTCGGCTCATGAATGCAGTTCTCCACCAAGAAACTAATAATACACAATTGTCGTAGAGCATATCAATTACTGGTCCGAAGGTCTCGGTGGAAACTGCCTTCTGACCCTGGAAAAAATTTACTGTGGATTATGCAAACAGCATCACGTTGTCTACATGTGCTAGCTGAAAAGTCGTTCTTATTAAATAGACAGCGATGCTGAATGCCAGATAACACATTACTGAATAATGGTATCCGTCCATCCGTGAGGGATGATGGTGTAGCATGCTTGGTTCAGAGTCTGCAGCGTTTGCTGTGGCTAAAAAGTCCCACTCGAGAGTGGCAGTCCCTACTGCAGTTTGGACATGCGAAATTTGAGGGAATTCGAACAGAAGCCGCTCTGTCTCTTCGCTTTGTCCTCTTCCTGATTTGTTCCTGTGTGCGTTTGTCCTCTGAGAGCTTGACGCCGTTGCGCACAGTTACTCTCCACTTGACACGGTCATCTGCAATGCTTTCCCAGCGACTTGGATTGATTCTGCTCTTGGTCAGGTCTCTCTTGCAGACATCCTTGAAACGAAGATGCGGTCGTCCCACTGGCCTCACACCTTTCTGAAGTTCTCCGTACGGTATCCGTTCAGGATCCATGCGCCTGACATGTCCCAACCATCTTAGACGTCAAAGACTCAGGAGTGCAAAGATGCTGGTTGTGCTTGCACGATGAAAGACTTCGGTGTTGGGTACTCTATCTCTCCAAGAGATCTGAACGATCTTCCGCAGACAGCGGAGATGGAAGCTGTTGAGTCGAGATTCATGCCTAGAAAGAGTTGTCCATGTCCCACAGCTATAGAGAAGGGTGCTTGTAACACAAGCGTTGTAGACTTTTAATTTAGTTTTTGTGGTAAGCAGTCCGTTGTTCCATACTCTGTTTTTCAATCTAGCCATGACAGATGATGCCTTTGCGATTCTGTTAGTATTTTCAGTGTCCATGGACAAGTTGCTAGATATTGTTGATCCTAAGTAGGTAAAGTCATCAACTACCTGGAGAGGATTGCCATCAATGCTGATGGATGGAAGGTTGGTAGTGCTCTGCGCCATGATCTTAGTCTTTTGACGGCTGATGAGTAGACCAAATTTTCCACAGCCATTTGATAATTTGTTGATTATATACTGCAGCTCATCTTCTGTGTTCGCTACTAGAGCTGCATCGTCCGCATATAACAACTCACGGATAACAACTGTATTTACTTTGGTCTTGGCCTTGAGGCGAGTAATGTTGAAAAGATTTCCATCACACCTCGTATGTAGATACACTCCCTCCTCACAGTCTTCAAAGGCAAATTTGAGCAGAAGGGAAAAGAAAATCCCAAATAATGTGGGAGCTAACACACACCTCTGTTTCACACCGCTATTGACAGGGAATGCCTCTGATGTTTTACCGTTGAAGCAGATTGTTGCTTGTGTTTTCTCATGGAAAGAGACAATTATATGTAGTAGTTTAGGTGGGCATCCAATCTTCTGCAACAGTCTGAAAAGCCCATTTCTGCTCACTAAATCAAACGCTTTAACAAGGTCAATGAAAGCAATCTAAAGTGGCCTCTGCTGCTCACGACATTTCTCTCGTAGCTGTCTTAAGGAGAAGATCATATCTACGGTTGATCGGTCGGGCCTGAAGCCACACTGAGATTCAGGGTAGATTCGGGAAGCTAAGATTTGTAATCGCATTGGGATGACTCTTGCATAAGCTTTCCCGGCTACACTTAGTAATGAAATGCCTCGGTAATTGTTACAGTCACTTCCGTTCCCTTTCTGTTTATATAGAGTAACTATCTTCGAATTCCGCATACACATCGGGACATAACCTTCTTCCCAGCTGGTTGTGATAAGTGAATATAAATGTTTGAGAAGAGCAGACGTGTTATATTTAATAACCTCTGCAGGGATCCCATCTTCACCTGGGGCCTTTCCGTTAGCAAGAGAATCTATTTCTCTACTAAGTTCTTCCATAGTAGGCATTGCATCTAGTTCTTCCATAACTGGCATTTGTTTGATGGCGTCACACGCATCCTTGCTAACTTCATTCTCGGCTGCAGACAACTCGAGGTAGTGTTCAACCCAGCGTTCCATTTGTTTGCCTTCATCAGTGATGACTTCACCCGCCTTGGACTTCAGAGGAGCTGTATTTCTGACAGTTGGTCCAATTGCTTTCTTAATACCATCGTACATTCCCTTAGCATCCCCAGAATCTGCCGCTTTCTGTATAACTGCACATAAATTCAGCCAGTAGTTATTTGAACATCTCCTGGATGTTTGCTGTGCCCTGTTCTTTGCTTTTCGTAGGTTCAAATCTGTGTGTGAAATCTTATGGGACTTAACTGCTAAGGTCATCAGTCCCTAAGCTTACACACTACTTAACCTAAATTATCCTAAGGACAAACACACACAACCATGCCCGAGGGAGGACTCGAACCTCTGCCGGGACCAGCCGCACAGTCCGTGACTGCAGCGCCCGAGACCGCTCGGCTAATCCCGCGCGGCTTTTCGTAGGTCATCTCGAGTTCTTTCATTTGGGTTTCTTTTGTAAGCAAGCAGGGCTTTCCGTTTAGCCTCAGTGACTGGTTCCAGTTCTTCAAAATTTTGCTCGTACCAGTTCTTATTTCTTTTTCGTATCATTCCATAGGCCAATACTGCTGAGCTGTAGATTGCACCCGAGAGTTTTGCCCAATTCGTATCGACATTCCTTTCTGCTTGCACGTTTCCTGGGAAAGCACTTTCAAAATTACTGGCAGAATCCTGCTTTCTTGGTGTGTCATGAACATGATCTGTGTTGATACGGGGATGACCTCTCGGTTTAGCGTGGTGACATTTCTTAGGAGTGAGCCTCAATGTGCACGCCACCAGGGTGTGGTCAGTGTTGCAATCAGCACTATGATAACTTCGTGTCAGTAGCGCATTTTTGAGACCAGTACGCCTAGCTATGACTAAGTCTAGTTGATGCCATTGATGAGAGTGCGGGTGTCTCCAGGACACCTTGTGCTGATCCTTAAGCTGGAAATATGTGTTTGTAATACAGAGTCCATAAAAGCAGCAAACTTCAAGCAGTCTCTGGCCATTTTCATTCATTTTTCCCACCCCATGGTGTCCCAGGCAATTCGGCCATATGTCATTATCTGATCCAACTCTAGCATTAAAGTCCCCTAATACAGAATTTTCGTAGAACACATCAATTACTGGTCCGAAGATTTCGGTAGAAACTGCCTTCTGACCCTGGAAGAAATTTACTGAGGATTATGCAAACAGCATCACGTTGTCTAAATGTGCTAGCTGAAAAGTCGTTCTTATAAAATAGACAGCGATGCTGAATGCCAGACAACACATTACTGAATAGTATACGAATAATCAGATGGTTCGTGACACCTTCACAAAAACTAAGATGTTAATATATATTTTTAATTTAATCAAGGTACAGCAGTGAATAAATATTTCCTACCACTTTATAATTATTGAAACTCAAAATATACCGTCAGGTTACGTGAAACAATATAACTAATGTTACAAGAGCCACGTGGGGACTAGGCCACATTAAGACAAGGATTTAATTTGCAAAGCAATGAAAGTTATATGAATGAAGAATGCATTTACTCTGCTCGGTTATGAGTCACATACATCGTATAGAGATTTACTATAGAGAGAACACAATCTGGCATACTCTAGATATATTAAACTATCGTCAACGGCTTACCCTTCTACAACCGGAAAACGCCGGATATGTTCTTGCCCAGACACAAAAAGTGAAGTAAGTACCGCATAGAGACACCGAGAACTGCCCCACTATAATCAAAATTTGTGGTGCAACTTTGTTGGTCTCAACGGCTCGGTATTAACAAGACGTCCTCGCCTGCATATGGCTCGTCAAACACGCATTCCTAACAATCCTCATCCAAAGATAGATGCTTTTTGCAATTCTCATGACAATCTCTAACATACAAAACCACGGCTACTCTCCTGCATCACACTCCTTCTTCTCAGTATAATTCGTAGCAGCAACGGTTTCACGCACAAGATCCGATAACAACGAAACCCATAACTGAATAGGAATCATTATTCGTGTTCAAAACCAACCCAATGCTGTGTACCCAGCCGCCTCCACTTCTTACTGGTTGAGCAGCCGCTCGCCCCATGGACCTTAGTTAACACAAACGAGCCTAACTGAGCCAGGAATGAAAACGCAGATATCGACAAGTGCGCACAGACATTGCAGCACAGACCTCTCGCGAGCAACAGACGTCAAAAACACGATAACTGTGAAAATGACCATAATAATAGGCAACTCTCTTCCCTGGCGAAACTGTTACTGACTAAATACATTTTCTTTGGACTGATGTATCATTTAATGTGGAACAGAAATTTGCGATGAATATTTACGCAGTATCTGTTTCCACTCTTACCTCCGAAACCGACGTCTGCGTCCTGCAGTTACACTATAAATGCTACTACTTCTCCCTGTTTACTTTACACCATCTACTACACGTATTTTCTAACTTCTTCGGTATCACAGAGATCATAAGAATCATAATTATTTTGTAAAAGTAATTGTTTTGAGCATCAGAGTCCATCTAGATGCTGCACGCATTTTTTGCCTTACCCAGACTCATTTCAGCGAGATTAAAGATCGGCTTCAATTCCGAAAAACTCACAAAAAAGTAAAAATGTATTATGCGAAATTAACACTTTCCTGAATGTCACTTGGTTCTCTTTGTATGTGGATATATTTCATTACAACTCCCTTCACATGTCAAGGCGACATTAATTAACACTTATTATAAAGAGAATTCGAACTGACAACAGTGTATGACATTTAGACGTGCAAAGCGAACTTTAAATCTGTTGTTTGCTTCTCCGTTATTATTAGAAAAGCAGAGCTTCTAAACACTGATAACTGATGTTGTGTCGTGCCTGATGGTAAAACGCGTGCCGTGAAACCGAAAGACCTCGGGATCGAATTATGGTCGAAGCAAGGATTATTTTAGTCCGCCATTAACGTAGACTTACTCTCTCAATTATGTGAGAATTCGCCAGGAAAGATACGTGGTTCTTGTTTCATGTTTAACCGTAGGTCCTATTTCCCTGGTAGGATCAATTAGGCAGCTTAGGAACACACATGTCACCGACGTGGAGTCCAGTTGAAGGTCTTATACCCGACCATTGAGCCACATGGAATTATTATTATTATTATTATTACCATTAGTATACTGTCATTATCATTATTGTTGTGTGTTTCGGTCACCTGTATTCTGGTAATTATCGATTCTGAAAAACAGCCCATTTTGTTATTTTCTTCTAAACACCAAATCATGAAAGTTCTCTGTAATTAACCCATAACATGGTGGGTTTATGGATACGAATAGTATATTGAAAAGTGTAGTATCTGAAACTATTTCAACGTAAATCTATGTAACTTAGGTTGGCTAATTTATCTTTGTTATAACAACTATAGTACTTGTCAGAGGATGTTAAACCGCTGGTGTCATTATTGTGGGTCAGCAGGATTACGCTAAACGTTGAACCTGCAGTGCGGTGTGATTTAATTAAACTGAAACTCAGACTAAACGGAAATAAGAACAGTTTTTCTTTATAACGTAACTTAATTTACAACATAAATCTTTATTTTTAGCGCACTCTACATAGTTGACCACGAAAGGACGCGTAAAATTTATCGTACAAATACATGACCTTTTTCCGTAAACGTTATTGTATATCTGATATATAGGTTTTTATCGTTTTCATGCTGTATCATAATACAAAATTAAACGGTAGGAGAGAAGAAAAGAGGAAGGAAGTAAACCATGGGTTGACTAATATCGATAAATTGCAAATCAGGACGAGAGGAAAACAACGTGAACCGGTGGAACAAATAATAAGTGAGAACATTCCCTTTACAAAACTTTTGGTTTTCGCAGAAAGCGCTAGTATTTCTAGATTTCACCTGGAGACAATACTCAAAATTTATCAGGTCAAAACTGATTTGTCCCATATCACCTTCAGTATTCCGTCTAGTGGAGGAGAACAAGTGAAGTTTCTACAACGCGAGGTAGTCTGACATTCTTTGCTGTGCTTTGTCCTGTACGTCGCTGATGATAGAGTGAGACATACGCGTAATAAATGGTAAAAATCCCAAGAAAATTTCATTTCCATGTTGTATATAGTACTTGTAGTAGTCCAGAAATTGTTTCATTACTCGCTTCGAAACAGATAAAAGAGTTAATTGCCAACACGACACAGCAGTAACTACATTAGAAGTACTATAGTGCTGTACACAGCATTATTATTGTTATTACTATTAGTGGCTGTGGTCGGAAGAAACCATTATCAGCCTGAAGTATTCCAATTTCTCCTAGTTCAGAAGTAAGGAGCGTTGCAATCAAGTGATTTACGATGATTACGTATGGGGCACATATTTTAACTTGACCGATTTTAATGGGGTTGCAGTGTGCTGGTCAAGCAAGTGCCGCAATGTAGTGAAGTAATGCAGGGGAAGTTTGTTTTGTAACAGGTGTTTACCTCACTTTGGGTAGTTAGCTTTCTTATCTGAGAAGGAATTGCTCAATGCACCACGAATTCCTTTGTAATTCATTCTAACACACAAACACACACACAGATCCTGTAATATTTCTGGCTTTATAGCCATCGTTTTGAGCTACAAGAAGCTCTTCTTAGGGCAGTTGAGAAGGCAGATGTAGGAAGATGACGTAACGTGGTGTGAGGTACCGATGGCAGATGTTTTGTTCGGTACGGGTATCGTGAGAAAGACCGCCTATATAGCGGTCCTCCACCGCGATTGGCTATTGAGTTCGGAAACAGGGCTCCAAAATGATAAACTTCTGTTGTTAATATTAGCAAAACTAAACAATGAATTTACTTGCATTTCATGTAAAGTGCATATAACAGGCTACCTTCTCATTATTTCAAAAATGTTAATAACCGGCAGTATAAAAGACAATAGATAAACGAAAAGGCAGTTCAAGCACTTGGGATATCGTCGGATCGCGCCTAACTTGGATTCTGGGCGAAGTGTTCGGCTGTAAGATCACAGCTGGTTCTGCAGTCTCTGAGGACAGATATATTCTCTGCCTTCGTCGGTATTGGTTGAGAACTTAACTAGCAGTCTCTCATTAGTTGCTCATTTAATTTTTTGAGAAGAGTTTGATAGTATTTATGCTAATATGCAGTTCGTTATTTTGTTTATTTTCTATGAAAAATTGAAGAATGGAAATTATTTGTGATTCATAAAGTGGACTGTAATTGTGCACTTTCTCGTGTTCTCCTAAAAAAAAGCGAGTGGCATCCCTTTTAAAGAAATCAGTTCAAAATTTGTTTATTTTTAAAATACTAGTTTCTCGGTTACATTTTATTTCAGCTACGAGATAACGAATTCACGACCTAAATGTTGTTTTCTGTGCAGGGGCAACAAGTATAGAAGACTGCTGGTTGGTAAACATTATTCAGAACTTATCCGTTCCACTCAGAGCGATGGAAGCAACTAGGCACCTCGCGTGTTCTGCAATCTTAGTACAAATGAGATCAGTAACACGGCGTACGCAGAGGAGGTATGAAGGAGGAAAATTTTCCAAGGAAGGCATTTATCACATATACGTAAGACCCACTCACTCAATAAATCTCGCTCCCACTCTTCCACTTGCCGTAAAACATAAACGAAAGATCATTCATATTTCACCATTTAAAATATAAAAGTGTACCAAGAAAAATATTCCATTCTACAGTTTAGTTAGATGCTAAATGTGGTTATAATGTGGGGGAGGGGAGCGGCAACAGACAGTAGGAGGGGGTAGGGGGTACTAGCTAATGTCGAATTGCACTCTTGGGTGTCTAACAAAGGTGGGGAACCAGTGGCCTAGTCCCATGAAAGAAGCACCATGTCCTCAACGTGAGGGCATTCGTTAAATGTATCGATGGGTTGCGCACGGATTCATCGCAATTTTTTAATGATTTTCTGAATCCTAATTCGCTTACTGCTTGTAAGAGGGTCACGCGGTCATGGCACATCCTCCCAAAATGTTTTAGAACACACATACACACACACATTTTGCCATGTCACCTTGTGTCACTCAGAAAAGCAGAGCTAGAAAGGAAAATGTCTGCCTGTTCGAGCCCTAATATTCTCATATCGTACTTTGGTTGTGATGTCAGTTCTCAATAGCGTTTATACGAAAAGTGAGTAGTAGTTCGCTTTGAATTCACGCTATTCCTACGTGTTGACTAAATATACTAATAACAAGTACAGCATTGTGTTATTGGTTTTGGGAGAAAGGTCCTCTATTTATTAAGGGGTGTATCACAGAATTTCCACGAACAACAAAATATTCACTACTGCAAACTCCTGCCACAAGCCTGAAAAGCCACATTACGCAATTTGCAAGTCAGTCTGAGAGCCACACCTGCTTGGATTAATAGATGTGAGATATGATTCTCGTGCAACCTATCTTAAACGTGTGGTCCCCAAATAAATTAAGCAGCAGAGAGCTAAAGAGGAAAACGTCACCTGCTGTGTTTATGGGCATTTTACAAACCCATCGTCGCATTTATCACCGTAAAGGAGAACGAAAAAAAAAGGATTGATTAGTAATATGCTATTCACAGCGTTCTCCTCTCGGCAGCATATGGCTGTGAACTTGTCTCCAATATTACCTGACTTGCGCTTCGCCTTCAATGACAATTCCGTCAGTTGTGGTAAATGATTTCAAGAACAGAACAAGATTCGTGGTGAATTCTTTACGTCCAGGACTTTACACCTGATGATTTTGTTGTATCGAGTAAATATAGAAATATATCGATGTATTTTCGTTAGTAATAACATGTGGGTAAATCCAGCAACTCACAGACGTGCTCAACGACATACATGAGACGTTAATAAAAATGATTTTAGAAAATTTCACACGTGCCTGCATCTGCTGGTTGCCTGGCGTCTTTGGCATGCGACACACTGCCTTTCTAATCAAGCACCGGCTTGCTACCCTTACGGATGACGCCAGTACGTGGACGTATAACATTTCATTACTGGCTACAAAGCAGTCTCCCTGTTCCGTCCGTTGGGATGGAGATATGTGGTTAGAGGTGAAGGAATTTGACCTTTACCGCTAACAGCCGACAGGGCCGGGCTTCTATGACGCGGACGATGATTTCCCGTGGTTACCATTAACTAATGTCCATACGGCGAGGTCATGCTGAATCTTCCTCGGGGATTGGCGTTTCATTTACGTTAGGCGTGTAGTTGCGAGGACACCTCTGAACTACCTGGCGATTTGCGGTAGTGGCAAGAGCGTTAACTCCAGGAAGTTGCAGGAACGGACAAGCAATGATTGTCATTCAAGCCGTTTTCAGTCACTGAGCTGGTGTTGTCCACAATTTAATTCCTGTTTGCAGTTATGTGTATTGTTTGGAGATTTGGCTTATGGTCAGATGGAGCGCTAAATCTGAAGCGCTTTAAGGTCGTATTTCATCATATAACGAGGGAGGTTCCATTATCTCTGTGACTGGATAAGTTCGTGTATAGAAACATTTTGTTTTTGCTGCACTGTTGCCATTACTCAGTCTCAAATTTGGTGACGGGGGCTTATACATATAATCCATATCTATTTACGAGTCTCAAAGCGAAGTCACACAGTCATCACACAGTCAAACTTTATCCCACGTTACATATCATTTTGCTCTACCTGGGAGCACTGACAGATTTTACCCACTATCAGTGGCCTTGCAGGATTATATTTTGTCATTAATTTTTGTTTCTATGGTTCACGGAATATAGTAATTACTCCACTCCTGCCCACATTTGAAGGAAGCTCCTACAGATAGCCTTATGTAGTGAAAACGGAGAAGGATCTGCAGCTGTGCTACTGGGATACGCTATGTGTCTTCTGGCAATCTCACACACTCTATAGCAATGACAATAATAATGTAGTAGTTTATATCGTGTTATATGGTTTTTTATTCTGGCTGGAGGCACTGCCTGACCAAGACAGACATTGCACGTGCGTTGAAAGAGTCATTCTGACTGGTGCAGAGTGAAAGTGGGGAGCACGTGGTGATTATATGCAACGCAGCACACGTATTTCCACTAACGTGTTCGAACATGTTTGTCGTTATTACCGTGGATGGGAGGCCTCTCGCTTGATACAGCAGCGGTACTTTTTGCGCCAGCACGAAGGTCGAAGACGGATAAACCTAAAAAAATAAAAAATAAATTAAAAAAACACTGCAAATTTCTCGGTCATTGCTGAGTTTGCGCAACGTAAAGATGACAATGTTTCTGTGTTAGATGGGTGGGTACCGTGCAGGCGACGTGCTTTTTGCTGGGGATGGTTACGCATACTGGTCTGCTCTCTCTAGGCGAGTATTTTGTAGCACTGTGCTAATTTTTATGCTCACAGTATCTTTGCTTGGAAGCATCAGAATTTTGCTAAGAATTCACACAATCCATCATTGAATTAGCAGGGGTTTATCCATCATCGTGTATTGTTTCTGTGGTGTCACCGCCAGACACCAAACTTGCTAGGTGGTAGCCTTTAAATCGGCTGCGGTCCGTTAGTATACGTCGGACCCGCGTGTCGCCACTGTCAGTGATTGCACACCGAGCGCCGCCACACGGCAGGTCTAGAGAGACTTCCTAGCACTCGCCCCAGTTGTACAGCCGACTTTGCTAGCGATGGTTCATTGACAAATTACGCTCTCATTTTCCGAGACGGTAGTTAGCATAGCTTTCAGCTACGTCATTTGCTACGACCTAGCAAGGCGCCATTATCAATTGCTATTTATCTTGTGATGCATGTACCGTCAGACCGATGTTCACCAATTATGGATTAAAGTTAAGTATTCAAGAAGCAACATACTTTTTTTACTAGACTCAACTCCTTTAACTGTTCCAGACCTCACGCCAGCCTGCGTGAGCTTAAACGCGTGCCTTTCGGCTACCTCATAGTGGCTTGGCTGTCTCGCCAAGTCACAACAGTTTCCTTTGGATGGAATTCAGTAAATCTGTTGTGCTTATAGAATTTACTATGACGTCATTACTTCTACCAATCAACGCATTCGTTTCTAACACACACACACAGTATGAAGTCTCCTCCCTGCCCCCCCCCCCCCCTCTCTGCCGGCCATGGTGTTCTAGTGGTTCTAGGCGCACAGTCCGGAACCGCGGGGCTGCTACGGTCGCAGGTTCGAATCCTGCCTCAGGCATGGATGTGTGTGATGTCCTTAGGTTAGTTAGGTTTAAGTAGTTCTAAGTTCTAGGGGACTGATGACCACAGAAGTTAAGTCCCATAGTGCTCAGAGCCATTTGAACATTTGAACCCCCCCCCCCCCCCCTCTCTCTCTCTCTCTCTCTCTCTCTCTCTCTCACACACACACACACACACACACACACACACACACACACACACACACACACACAAAATTTGTGTGTTGCATTGCTATGTCGACGTAATGTGAAGAGCAGTGAGATGGAACTAAAATAATCGGATAAAATTGAGGAAAAATAGGAAAAATGTGGAAAATAACAAAACATTGGAAAATGTACAAAATTGTGGAAAACACGGAAAAATATGAAAAATACGGAAAATGAGTGAAAAACACGTAAAATATCTATATCGATGTGGTCTCTGCTGATGTCTCAAGATACGACTATGTATGTGGGTGTTGTCTCTGCTGATGCGTCGAATGATGAAAATCACATATATTTAATTTGTTATTAAAACGCAGACGTGGAGTGATGTGTCTTAATGTAATAACATTAACTAGTTATCAACAGACATAGCCTCATTTCCTTCCTATGACGTACAGTCTTGTTGTGGACCCCCTGCACTCACATGTAGTGACCTCAAACAGTTGCCGAGGTTTCCCCTGGGGGACCTTGAGTGACCTTGTGTGACATGACTCCAGAAATCCTTATCAATGACCATGAAACACTGATAATCTACTGCTTATCAGTGACAGCATTATCACATCAACAGAAGTGATGCATCACCAGACGTTTAGCTGCCATTGGTAAATACGAACTTGAAAAAGCGAATGTTCTAAATGAAGTACTTTGTCAAATAGGATATAATTAAAGTGACACAGCTAATCAAAGCTGATTTCTTATCTAAAATAGAGATGTTAACAATACAGCCAGTCTGAACAGTACTGTTCTACCATGAGCTGGACTAAGCCACAGTGTTCTGACGAACAATGGTTTAATATTCAGAGTAGGTAGCACTTCGTTGATTGGGAATACAATCATGGAAGAAAATATAATATGGCAACAGGTGTCAGATATTTCAGCTTTATTCATCTGATCATTTAAGGGAATTCCACCCCAGTTCTGGAACGAGGTACAGAAAATGCGATTCGTAATGGGATACATGCAGTGTGGAGCAACACACTGGACAACAGAGGCTACAAACAACTGCCAGAGACACAAGGAGTTCGAAAGGTCGTTTCTTACTAGATAAAGGTCATGACGAGTCCAAGAATGCCGTCAACAAAACCTTTTAAATTCATAACCCAACAGTAAGTGTCAGGCTAACTCTGCGATGCTTAGAAAAATATATTAATAAAATGCAATTTTGGGATGAGGCAACAACTAACTGTGATACGTTTCGTATCTTGAAAGCAAAGTACCTTGTCAAGTAAGGGTAAAGTTAAAAAAGTTGTCCGACAAAGATCTGGACAATTTTATGTCTATACTTGACAATAGTTCCTTGATCCATGAAGACGCAAGGACAGCACAAAATCTGCAAGCCCACAAAACAGAAAATCACAATTAATCGCACAACCAAGATAACCAAGACAAGAGCATGAAGGAGCACAGATCGAGTGGACGATTTTGTTCAGTCACAGCTTACAGAGCAAGAGACATAATTACAGTAATAACTGTTAAGACAACAGCAGGTGTGATGGCTATGGCTCTATTGCCCTGCGAACAGAAATTGACAGCACCTGCATGGAAACAGAATTGAAGAGAGAAACCATGAATCAAGAGTGACTAAAACTAAAGATCACTTCTCAAGTCGCAGTGTGTTGGAAAATTATATGAGTCTGGAAGTTGCCCCTCTGGCCGAATCTCTGTGAATGGTAGGGGTATGTGACATACGCTGCATGTAATATGGTGCAACACTGGAGTAATCATGTGGGACAAGTTGTGCCAAGAGTACAGCGATTGTATTGGAGAGGTAAAGTGCGGAGTGCAGTCATCAATTAATAGAACAGTTACAGGTTACCGGTAGTAGTAATTTTAGATACAGGTGCACAATTAAATACTGTCTCTGTTGCACTGGTAAGAATGATTTGTGTATAATAATAAGCACTTACACTTTCTGTGAGTGGGGTGGTTAGCCCCAAATTTAGGCACATAAAAATTCAGGTCCAGTTGAAAATCGTCTTCCGGGAAATGATATTTTCCTACACAACCCTCCATGTCGAAGATCTGACAACTGAGTGCATAGCAGGGAATGATTCTTAGAGTGACGCAGTAAACGACCTCCCTAATGACAAACTATGTGTTGCAGTAGATTATCGCGACACTAATGTAGACTTGTTTAAGGCACTAACGGGTCACTGAAAATCTTGACAGATGGTTAAAACAAGATTTGTTAGACAGTCCGTAAGTACTAGTCAGCCACATGACGACAAGAGTGTGAATGTATTGTGTGGCATAAATGATAAAGGTAAAATCTCATTGTTTCCATGCTGCAAAGAGAGTGGAAGTAAAAGAATTAGTAAAATTGTATGGTACTGCCTCTGAGAAACATACCAGTGTTATCGCTGTGATATGAATGTAAATTGGAATTGTATCCTCATGGGACCTACTCTGACATCTCCTACAGTGTTCCTGGAGCCAGAGATTAGAGAAATTCTAGACTGTGCCACAACTAAACATCCATGAATTCCGTATTGCAGTCTACTGATTTCATTCCCTAAGCCAAGTAGCATACGTCTAGTGACTGATGCAAGAGCCATAAACAGCACATTAGTTCGGGTCAAACTCCAAACACTAAAACTTGGAAGAAAAGATTCGAAGTTTCCATAGAGCAAAGAATTTGTCAAGTATTCGCTTACGAGCTTTCTACTGTCAGATCCTTCTTGCCAAGAAGTCAAGCAAATACAGTGTTTTCATATATTCTGACTGAAGCTACCAGTTTACAGTTCTTCCATCATTCTGGTGTTCTGAAAGTCAGAGGTTTGGTCTTCCTTGATGCGATGCTCTGCCATCACTTACTTGTATGTGTGTCCCAGTGCTTCATGCCTGATGTGCTCCTCAGAGAGTTCCGAAATGCAGTGATGTGATTGCCCAATGTATTGTGGGCCACATCCACTAGCCATGTTTTATATCCCAGGTACCTTCAGGGTTAGTGGCGTTTTCACCGAGCCAAGATACTCTTTCGTCCAAGAAGATGGTCATAAGAAGGTTTTTATGTTGTATTATTCATGTAGTCTTCCTGTTTCGGCTGAGAGTGATATCAAGTACGGAAGGAAAGCCGGCCGCTGTGACCGAGCTGTTCTCGGCGCTTCAGTCCGGAAACCAAGCGGATGCTACGGTCGCATGTTCGAATCCTGCCTCGGGTATGGATGGGTGTGATGTCCTTAGGTTAGTTAGGTTTAAGTAGTTCTAAGTCTAGGGGACTGATGACCACAGATGTTAAGTCCCATAGTGCGTAGAGCCATTGGAACGGAAGGAAAGCGAATATCTTGTCCTCTTCCTCATTTTTGCTGCATCTTTTCTCATTTTGAATGCACCACTAATCTGTGCTTAACTGTGCTCATTTCTGCTGAATACTTCCATCAGATGTAGTACTGAGTGTGGGAGTATATTCTATATTCAGATGATGTGCGCCCTACATACCAGGGTAGTTAGCACTGTTTGCCATTGCGGTGGATAGTATCAGCTCGTTGCATGCAGAAACAGGTCTGTGTTGGTCTTTTTCCTATATACTGCATGGCCAAGTGTGCCATGTGCCTCCTTCTATATTACTACTTTCAAGAAAGGAAGATATCACCCTCTTCTCTTTCCAAGGTAAAATCAGTGTTCTGAGGGATGCTGTTAAGCTGGTTCAGAAACTCATACAGCACCTGTCTGCCATGCTCCCATATTCAAGAAGAGAATAGGTGCTGTAAACTTGGAAGAAGACGAATGGTTTTCCTTCCATACTTTAAACCTGTCAGCCAGGATTAACAGGCCTCATGGAAAACTCAACATAAAAACTGTCTTGTCACCACGTCCAATGAAGAAACAGTATCTTGGCTTGGTGAAAAACGCAACACAAAAAGCCACTCCGACCACAATTTGAGACGAAATAGTATCTAGGCACAGCGAAAAACAAACTGAAACTGAATATATCAGCAATATACAGCACCACATGTAAAGGCAGCGATTTATTTCGAAATTCTGCAAGGAGCACATCAGGCTTTTATAACTGGGACAAACAGAGAAATTAGTGACAGATGAATATAGCATCAAGGAAGACCTTTGACATTCATATGCCGAGCAATTTGCTATTGGGAAGACATTATAAGGGAATTGATTAAAATAAGGATCCACCAGCAACTCTCAATAGAGACGAAGGATACCAGTTGAATGTGGCATGGAATACCGTGGCAGCGCCAATACGACAGTTAGTGTGCCCAGCATCATCCGGCACCCAAGAAGCATTCATAATCCACAGGCACGGACAATAATGGCACATCTGCTTCCCCCCCACTGGCTGGACAGCAAAAAACTGCCAGTAACCAAAGGCTGAGGGGGCACGCTGCTATTATAAATGTTACTTCTGCTATATCTCGATAGTTAACCATCTGTATGAAACTCTTCGAAACGTCTCGATATTTTAACAGTACAAGCACTACTGGGAGCCTAAGAGCTTGTCGTCGGTAGCATACTTTTCGTAACTAGTATACACTCAGAGCTACAGTCACACAAATGTATATTGTGACAATCAGGACCTCAGTTTTCTATTAAATTACAAGTTACTGCCTGCAAAAGTGACACAATTTGCACCAGACTTGCAGGGTTATAGTATTGAGATTGTATGTATTTATTGAAGGATGAGACCAATGGGAAGTACTTCTTCGAACTATGAAAAATCATGGTCTGTTGCAAGATACTGACCTAAACCGACCAAAAGCGAAACAGCACTTGCTAAACAATCCACTATAAAAAGGTAAGCTCTCATTACAAAACACATAATGGAGTGTTATTTTATTGGAGACATCCTGAATCTGATGGTTGGTGTGTCTGTATACCTACTGAGCCAGAAAGGAACTCGTCTGTTGTAGACCTCAGCAAGGGATCACTTTGGAGTAGTTAACTGTTCTGAAAGGTTTCGTGAGATCGAATCAACTCTTTCAGACAATGTTAGTTGTTTCATTGGTAGTAATTGGAAGTACTTTCTACAACATTAATATCTAAATAACATCCAGAAGCCATTCCTGCCATGACAAGGTATTTAGAAAAATAAATCAGTTCATCATAATTCACTGTCACCACGAACGCAGCACATGTTGTCAGTATCTAGGCCAGTTAAAAGAAATAATGGATGACTTACCTTATATCCCTACCAACTGCACAGCAGAAGTTACACTGGACCATCCAGAAAGATATAAATCATGTTGACCAGCTCCTAACCTTACCTGTAATGAATCAGCATTGGAGGTGAAAATTAGGTGATCTGTACATATGATTATTGACAAAGTGTATGTAGTGTACCATTTTCATGTTTCCTTACTATAGCAGAAATGTTTTTGTCAGTCTACGCAGATCTAGCACACGTATAAACAAAGTATATTTGAGGGGCCCAGTCCCAGAATCCTAGAGTCGTGTGGTGGGAGCCAGGTGGGATGCTGTTTGTGAGGACCTAATTACGCTCGAGAGGGCCAAGGAAACATCATTGACAGTAACACACTTGTTGGGTAGTAATACAGGATTGTCTTCCAAAACGCTTTGCCACAACCAGGCTGGTGGAGTGGCGCCTCATCAGCAACAGAAGGCTGGCTTGCACTCCCCTTGCAGTACAGCTTGCACAGAGAAGCATTTGGTGGCGGCTACTATGTCACTTGTGGCCGTTACCCATGAAAGCGGACGGCCTTCAGCTCTGTGTATCGATCAATAAAATGCTCTTGTGGACGTCGAAGATATGCAGTCAGGAATCTCGACCTATGTCCACCTGAAGTTGGCGCTGCTTGAAGGGGTCGGCCTTCAGCCCCTGTTTAGGAAACAGTAGCCAGCAGCATTGGTGTAGGCTTCATAATGAGGTATGCAAGAGCAGTGCTGCCTCTCTCAAAGGCAGATGACGGGCAGCAGCCAGGTCAAGCCGGTCAGGTATATAGCAGACGTGCAGGGTTATGGCGGCTTCTGTACTCTGTCAGTGTTACTTTGGAAGCTGGCAGTGTAGCTGGCAGCGGCAGCGTGGTTCCAGACAGATTCGTGATTCCACAAACGATCGGAGACTGTTAGGCACGCCGAGAGTCGACCTCCATAGCTTCTCTTTTCTCTGGATAGCTGCAATGGCACAAGAGCTGAGACTATGCCCTGGTCAGTTGGCAATCGACACTCAACAATGAGACATTTTTTGAGTTGGGTATCTATGTTGGCGCTTCCAGTGCGCTCTGCGGCGGTCGAGATAACTATGACCATCATGTGTCCTGGTTTTACCTCGCTGTCAGCTCTCTTAGTGAACTCAAACTTTCGCAGCTTCACCTTCCAGATTCTCTTTCCTGCTGTCTTTGCTCTTAAATACTTAAAGTTGGGTTGTACCCAGCCCACCTTACGAAACTCTGCTTTGCCATTAGTCTCTGCTTTCAAGATACTATGCTTCACTCGCAGACTTCGGCGCTCGGTCGCTCCCCTTATACTCCGATAGCTTCTATGTTTGCCGCAACTCGCTCAGTGTTGCCCCCTGACAGGTAGACTGTTGGTCGTTGACAGAGGTGGCTTGCCTTCCAGAGTTGCCAAGATAGAACATGGACGAAATTTCAGTGTCTGCTGGGGATACCATCCTGGGGAATACGTTCCAATTTATGTTAGCTGTAAGGATATTATGTATAGTGTGATTTGTGACTTGAGTAACAGCGATTGTAGTAACAGCTTAGAAGAAATTAATCCTGGGATTACTATGCTCTTGATTGCATTTCACATGTGGTTTAGAAGAGTGTGATGGTTTTTTGTTAGTTTTGCGAAATTTATTTGCTTTTGTTTGAAGAGGTTAGTGGATGTTATGAAATTTTCGTAGACTAATAGCTCTCCTGTTTCAAATGTCACAATAGTCTTCATACTTCCATATATATGTCTCCTGATAGATACACTTTCTGCAGAAAGTAGAACATAGTGATGAGAGGAAAAACTGAGTGCTTAATAAGTGGCAAAATGTCCAAATGTGTGTGAAATCTTATGGGACTTAACTGCTAAGGTCATCAGTCCCTAAGCTTACACAGTACTTAACCTAAAGTATCCTAAGGACAAACACACACATCTATGTCCGAGGGGGGACTCGAACCTCATCTGGGACCAGCCACACAGTCCAGGACTGCAGCGCCTTAGACCGCCCTGCTAATCCAGCGCGGCTTAATAAGTGATCCAGGACAAATATTCAACATATGTAAAAGCTCATTCAGCGATCGTGGGGCATGAATAATTTCTTTTAATAACCTTTTATTCAGACAGAGTGCAGATTTAATTACACTTAACTTAGTTACTTTCAAGTTTGCTTCATGTTTTATTTTGCTGTAATTAAGGAGGTGCAGTTTCTTCTCTCACGAAATTTGTTGGAAATTTATAAATAAAGTGAACGTTGTAGACAGCGATGTGGAGATAGTAAAAAAGAGTGCCGAGGCTGCTCCACTGAGTACTTCTGCAAACACTACTCCACCAGAGATAACTGACAGTACTGTAAGAAACCGAATGTTTCCTGTAGCCATGTGATGTTACGGACACTGCCTGCTACCGTCAAGATCTTGTGACAACGCAGTACCCTCCACTGCACTCCTGCTTCTTAGCCGATCTACTTTCTCGAGGCAATGACAGGATCCAGGAAAACTGACTGATCTTTGGGAAACTTTCTTATTAGTAAGGGATTTCGACGACAAGGAGCAAAAGAATGTGACAGTGATAATTTTTCCGCATGTTCAGCTTTCCAACGGAAGTATTTACACCACACAGGGCCAACCAGTCATCACTGGATATCTGAGCTACGTTACGATGGCCAGTCTGTGTCGTAAACCGCCGTGAAGACCACAATGTACTTACGATGGAGTCACCATCACCGTCGCCGGGCCTCGAACCCTCCACTATTACCTAACGTCCCAGGCACTTGGCAGCACTCACACGGAGGACTCCACAGCCCTGCACCGATGACGTCTGACGCAGCCACCCAACCTGCGGTACAGATTTTGGGGCGCTGTGGTGCCGTGACCTCTTCCATGAGGTGACATCAGACACCGCGGCTTGGCTGGCTTTGGGACCGGTTGCTCGAGATATCGTCAAGGTCCCAACGCAGCGGTGGTGGTGCTCATTAGGTGCTACCACTGACAAAGCCGGTGCTGTGAGGTCGATGCACCAGGAGACGTTGTGTCGGTGTATTTTCTGCGCTCGTCGAGATTCCAGAGACCAACACATGTAACACCCGAAGACCAAATCAATACAAATAATTAACAATAAATGGATTTTGTATCCAACGAGAGTGCCTTTCATCTTTATGAATCGTTACATTTTGATGTCAGAAGAGGGGTTCGGAGCCAAGCGCACAAGTTAGGCTGCCACCAGAAAAAAGTCCCAACATTTTGATGTTTCCCTCGACAAAGGTAGATGAAATAGCAAGTTTATTTGGCACCAGACCTGTTCACGTCACTAAGAGCTATTCTAAGACATAAATAACATTAATTTTAAAAATATTAGACAGCATAATTCTTCTTGGAAGATTGCAATTATCACATTCTGTTAGTATGTGCACAGTGCCATCACCAATGAGGATGGAATCACCGTTTGGAGAGAATATTTATGATAACAAATGTCTCGTTGTAACAGTATTCATGTGGCCAGTTCTTAGCCTGTTAATAGTAACAATTTCTTCTTTCGTGAACGCCGAATTGGGAAAACAAGTGTGGCTTGGCATCTCTTGCTTGATCGCCCTGTACCATGCGCCATTCTGTTTTTGTTTGGTTTGTGAGTCTATTACGAAAACCACTCTATGATAGTCAGAAACCTATTCATTCTTTTGATGAGTATCTTCAACACACTTGTTTCATCACCTATGATTTTCAGTGGTTGCCTATTTCGTACTTTATCTGTCCCACTAATTTGTAATTTTGTACTTTGTACCAGCACATTTCACATTCTTCCAGTCTCCTCATCTGCAGAATTCTGATATTTGCCATTTAATTTTCATAGAATCTTGTGCCCCAGTTGTACACTTTCATCAACTGCTTCCGCATTGTTACAACGATGTCTGATAGCATTACAGATACACGATGTGATCAAAAGTATTCGGACACCCCCAAAAACATACGTTTTTCATATTAGGTGTATTGTGCTGCCACCTACAGCCAGATACTCCATATCAGCGACCTCAGTAGTCATTAGACATTATGAGAAAGCAGAATGGGGCGCTCCGCGAAACTCACGGACTTCGAACGCGGTCAGGTGATTGAGTGTCACATGTGTCAACGTCTGTACGTGAGATTTCCACACTCCTAAACATCCCTAGGTCCACTGACTCCGATGTGACTGTGGAGTGGAAACGTGAAGAGACACGTACAGCACTAAAGCGCACAGGCCGTCTTCGTCTGCTGACTGACAGAGACCGCCGACAGTTGAAGAGTGTAGTAATGTGTAATAGGCAGACATCTATCCACACCATCACACAGGAATTCCAGACTTCATCAGGATCCACTGCAATACTATGACAGTTAGGTAGGAGGTAAGAAAACTTGATTTTTCATGGTCGAGCGGCTGCTCATAAACAACGCGTCACGCCAGTAAATGTCAAACGACGTCTCTCTTGGTGTAAGGAGCGTAAACACTGGACGACTGAACAGTGGAAAAACGTTGTGTAGAGTGACGAATCACGGTACACAATGTGCCGATCCGATGGCGGGGTGTGGATAAGGCGAATACCCAGTGAACGCCATCTGCCAGCTTGTGTTGTGCCAACAGTAAAATTCGGAAGCGGTGGTGTTATATTGTGATCGAGTTGCACCCTTTGTTGTTTTGCTTGGCACTGTCACAGCACAGGCCTACATTGATGTTTTAAGCATCATCTTGCTTCCCACCGTTGAAGAGCAATTCAGGGGTGGCGACTGCATCTTTCAACACGATCGAGCACCTGTTCATAATGCACGGCCTGTGGCGGAGCCTTTACACGACGATAACATTCCTGTAATGTGCTGGCCTCCACAGAGTCCTGACCTGAATCCTATTGAATACCTCTGGGATGTTTTGGAACGCCGACTTCGTGCCAGGTCTCAGTGACTGACGTCGATACCTCTTCTCAGTACAGCATTCCTTGAAGAATGGGCTCCCATTCCCCAAGAAACGTTCCAGCACCTGATTGAACGTATGGCTGCGAAATAGAAAGCTGTCATCAAGGCTGAGGGTGGCCCCAGTCCATATTGAATTCCTGCATTACCGATGGAGGGCTCACGAACTTACAAGTTCGTAAGTCATTTTCAGCCAGGTGTCCGGATACTTTTGATCACATAGTGTATTTTACTGAAGAAGGGCTTCTATTCCAATGCTCTATCCTCCGTATTCAGCTATTATTTTATAACTGATCGTTTATTTCAAAGTTATGATTTACTGCCAGCAGTTACTGATTTCGGTGGTTATCGACCATCTTCAGGTCTACTCGGTTTAATTTCAGTGCATATGTCTCGGTTTCGTCAACATAAATATACTATGTTACTCACGAGAAAGGTTAATTGTTCAGCTAGTATCAGTTCTGTGACGTTTTGATATTAATCGCGTCTCTATTATCCTTTCTGCTACTCATCGTCACCCCCTAGTCTTTGTTTCATCATTAATCAGTATTCAGAGGCAGATACTCTGACCAGTCTTTGCAGCATATCTTTCCAATTTTTCTTACATCTAACCTGAAAGTCTGTATAATGTACAAGCCACGGAGGGCCTCGTGACCTACAATATATTATTTTCTACATTTATAAAATGCAGGGAGAAGACAACCATACGGAAATTCTGAAAGCACAACACTTCATCGCTCCCAATAGGGAAACCAATGGCACTGAAAACAGCTTCCAGTCCTCCCGGAATCAATAAATACAGGTCACGTGTGGTTTTCAAGGGTATTATACCTTTTTCTTCCTGTGAAACAATAGTGAGTTCAAATGATGGAAGTAGATAGCGATCATGCACCCTTCTCTCCAAAATACCACAAATGCTAAATAGTACTGAGATCCGATGACTGTGATGGCCGTGCTCACAAGATCATTCCTGAACGATGCGACCTTTGTGAACAGGGGACATATCGTCTTGGATAATGGCATCAACAGTGACTAAAAGTAATGTACCATAGGACAGAGTTATCAGGCAAAATGATCATTTGATACTTAGCAGTAGTGCGACCTTGTAGTGTAACCATGGGCCCGATGGATTATCGGTATATGGCACTCTCGGATAGTAAACTTTCCCAGAAACTGGAAGCAAGAGTCATCCTACCAAAACACTGCTTTCTATTACTCCTTAGTCCAGGATTGTGGCTTCGACACCGCGTTTTCATGTTACTGATATCTGCATATTGGTGAGTAGTTCTGGAATTCCAGCTCGCCCTGCATTTCTTTGTTTTCGGTGCTCGCTTCCTGTTATTTTGGTGCTAGCAATAGTAGCAAGTGCGACGGTCAGTTGCACAGTGAGTATTACAGTTCTCGTCCCCTTTATTATTCATCACAGTCGTCTTTAATAATCGTCTGCAGTGGTCACTCGACACACACTTTTTTCCGCGCTGTGACTTAGTGACTGATGTTTTTTCTGCTTTTCCTGTGTACGGTGTAAGTCTGTGATGCGCTATCTCCTGGTTACTGAAGCACTCACCATACAAGCACCAATAATCTGGCCACATTAGAATTCACTTAGCACCGACAGAATGCTCTCACAAGTACACAGAACACTGTTCTGAACACGACTGATATTTGTAACAGGACACTGCACAGGTACCGCTCGTAGTTGAATACAACAGCGCAAACTTGGAACTTGACTATCGTCTGCAAGTTCAACAAAAGCGTTACCGCACCGTGCTTCTCAGAGGCGAAATCGATAAGTAATGCAACACTTTTTTCTGAAAACGGGTTGGTTTTATTCAGTATTTCCCACTATTTTGGCTGTAAAGCCCTATTTTTCAACATAATCTCCGTTCAAGACGACGGCCTTACGCCATCTTATTGGGAAGGTCTGTATGCCTGCAAGGTACCACTTTACTAGTTAACGTCGTAGGCAGCATCTGGCTGCACATAATCCACGTACTGCTTCCCGCCAAGTGCATCTCCCCTTGGGCCAACGAAACGGAAGTCAAAAGGTGTAGGATCTAAGCTGTAGGATGAATGACAAAGAGCGGTGCAAAGAAGCTTCGTAGCTCCTCTCGAGTGCATAAACGTACGTGAGGCCTACCGTTGTCATGGGGAAAGAGTTCGTTTGCTTTTTGATAGCGACCAACACACTGAAGTCCGTCCTCCGATTTCCTGAGTGTTACGACGTAAAGACAAGCGCCGGCACGCCAATCGGGAAAGATAGAGAAGAGATGGCTGTGAGGAGAGGTCAGCCAATAGTACGCTGACCAACCCCTCTGCAGGACGACAACGCAACAGCAGCGGCTCCTAGGTGAAGAGAAAATTAGCGCCACGCTCGACTGGTCGCGGCCCAGTTCTACAGAAGCTTCAAGGCTGGCGACCTGAATAGGAGAGTCAACTGTATTAATTCTCGTGTATTAGGATTGTTTATTCTGAAGAAACTTGCTTATTTTGTCTGTCGGCCTTTGCTTGCGACACGCATGTGTAATGAACAGAATTAATTATTATAATCTTTACCATTCGTAATAACACTCATTAATACGATTTGTTTGCCACAATGCGATTTTCACTCTGCAGTGGAGTGTGCGCTGATATGAAACTTCCTGGCAGATTAAAACACTGTGCCGGACCAAGACTCAAACTCGGGATCTTTGCCTTCCTCTACTATCTGAGCTAACCTAGCACGACTCACGATCGGTACTCACAGGTTCAATCTGCCATTACCTCGTCTCCTACCTTCCAGAAGCTCTTCTGCGAACCTTGAGGAACTACCACTCCTGGAAGAGAGGATATTGGGGAGACATGGCTTAGCCACACAGTTTTAGCCTGCCAGGAAGTTTCACGATTTTTTGGAATTGTGGTCCAACGATCCATTCATAATAAGAGTCATTAATACGGTTTGTTTGACTCGTTATCTAGAGGTCCGAGAAAGCAGGTTTCTTGGACACCCGATACTCGACGAGAAGGCAGAATTCAACACTGAGGGTACCACAACATTCTTCACAGTTAAACGTGTTCCATAAGGGAGGACATCAAACAGAACGACCCTTTCAGACTCCCAGAAGACCGTCCCCAGACTTTACCGGCTGAAAGTGCTAACTTTTTCTTCGGGAGAGAGGTAGTGTGACGCCACTCAGTGGATTGCCGTTTTGTTTCCCACGTTCCATCACCTGTGACGATCTTCGACAGTAAATAGTTACGATCTGCCTGGTAGCACGCATGCCATTCCGCACACGTGTCCTTCGTTGCTCTTTATGGTCTTCTGTTAGGCAGCGAAGAACACACCCGGCTCACATCTCTGAGTCCCCCAACTGTTAAACGAGTTTGTCCGCGCTGCCAACAGAGACGCCCTGTTGATTGTTCAGGTGTTCCATTGTGATCCATCGATAACCTAGAGTGAGAGTGTCCGCACGTTCTGACACTGGAGGAGTCACACCTGCGTGCGGTCGGCCGGTAAGCGGTAGATCGGACAGGTTTTCGCTACCTTGTGAAGATGATAGACTCTCGCCCAACGAGTCTCCGTGTTTTTGTTCACTGCACGTATCCGTAGACTTTTGCAAGTAACTACAAATAACAGTGATGATCTGGTTTTCTGCCAAAAAAAAAATCCGAGGATAGCTCTCTGCTTCGAGCGGTACTTTGAAGGCTACATATAGCTCCGACGCATACTGGAACTTTATGAAACTACAGGGTGGTCCATTGATCGTGACCGAGCCAAATACCTCACGAAATAAGCGTCAAACGAAAACACTACAATGTCCAGCTTGAAGGGGGAAACCAGATGGCGCTATGGTTGGCCAGCTAGATAGCGCTGCCTTAGATCAAACGGATATCAACTGCGTTTTTTTAAAATAGGAACCATCATCTTTATTACATATTCGTGCAGTACGTAAAGAAATATGAATGTTTTAGTTGGACCACTTTTTTCGCTTTGTGATAGATGGCGCTGTAATAGTCACAAACATATGGCTCACAATATTTAGACGAACAGTTTAAATTAAAATACAGAACGTAGGTACGTTTGAACATTTTATTTCGGTTGTTCAGATGTGATACATGTACCTTTGTTAACTTATCATTTCTGAGAACGCATGCTGTTACAGCGAGATTACCTGTAAATACCACCTTAATGCAACAAATGCTCAAAATGATGTCTGTCAACCTCAATGCATTTGGCAATACGTGTAACGACATTCCTCTCAACAGCGAGTAGTTCGCTTTCCGTAATGTTCGCACATGCATTGACAATGCGCTGAGGCATGTTGTCAGGCGTTGTCGGTGGATCACGATAGCAAATATCCTTCAACTTTCCCCACAGTAAGAAATCCGGGGACGTCAGATCCGGTGAACGTGCTGGCCATGGTATGGTACTTCGACGACCAATCCATCTGTCATAAAGTAAGCTATTCAATACCGCTTCAAGCGCACGCGAGCTATGTGCCGGACATGTGTTGTAAGTACATTGCCATTCTGTCATGCAGTAAAACATCTTGTAGTGACATCGGGAGAACATTACGTAGGAAATCAGCATACATTACACCATTTAGATTGCCATCGATAAAATGGGGGCCAATTATCCTTCACCCATAATGCCGCACCATACATTAACCCGCCAAGGTAGTTGATGTCGCAGATATCGTGGATTTTCCGTTGT
Organism: Schistocerca americana; assembly: GCF_021461395.2. Lineage (NCBI taxonomy): Eukaryota > Metazoa > Arthropoda > Insecta > Orthoptera > Acrididae > Schistocerca > Schistocerca americana. The sequence continues at coordinate 221,887,902 of NC_060120.1, read as the reverse complement.
CCAGTAGTGCATATAATGCCGGTTTACGTTACCGCTGTTGGTGAATGACGCTTCCTCGCTAAATAGAACGCGTGCAAAAAATCTGTCATCGTCCCGTAATATCTCTTTTGCCCAGTGGCAGAACTGTACACGACCTTCAAACCCGTCGCCATGCAATTGCTGGTGCATAGAAATATGGTACTGGCGGAATCGATGTTGATGTAGCGTTCTCAACACCGAGGTTCCTGAGATTCCCGATTCTCACCCAATTTGTCTGCTACTGATGTGCGTATTAGCGGTGACAGCAGCTAAAACACCTACTTGGGCATCATCATTTGTTACAGGTCGTGGTTGACGTTTCACATGTTGCTGAACACTTTCTGTTTCCTTAAATAACGTAACTATCCGGCGAACGTTCCGGACACTTGGATGATGTCGTCCAGGATACCGAGCAGCATACATAGCACACGCCCGTTGGGCATTTTGATCACAATAGCCATACATCAACACGATATCCACCTTTTCCGCAATTGGTAAACGGTCCATTTTAACGCGGGTAATGTGTCACGAAGCAAATACCGTCCGCACTGACGGAATGTTACGTGATACCACGTACTTATACGTTTGTGACTTTTACAACGCCATCTATCACAAAGCGAAAAAAGTGGTCCAACTGAAACATTCATATTTCTTTGCGTACTACACGAATAAGTAATAAAAAATAGGGGTTCCTATTTTAAAAAAAAAGCTGTTGATATCCGTTTGACCTATGGCAGCGCCATCTAGCTGGCCAACCATAGCGCCATCTGGTTTCTCCCTTGAAGCTACACGAGTTTCATTCTCTGTAGTTTTTTCGTTTGATGCTTATTTCGTGAGATATTTGGCCCGGTCACTATCAGTGGACCACCCTGCATAGGAGCTGGAGCGGGAACATTGTACGATGTCGCAGAACAAGTTCCTCAGTTTTTCAATCGAAACTGGTCGGCAAGTTGTGCATTACTTATTGAACGTTCCTCGCATATTTTTGTCTGATCCCTGTACTTGTGCGTACAACCTTCGTTGGAATCGATTGTTATTGGAGCTTCATTTGGTAAATAAATTGGACTCTGTAGTACACCTAGCATGACTGACATGCACAAGTGCCAGGTGGGTGTTCCTACATTGCTGCGCACTTCCTGTACTGGTGCCCTCCCTTTTCTTTCTCTCGCCGCTGAAGGCGTCGGAAACTTCCCCCCGCGAGGGCGCGGCCGTACCCATTGTTTCCTGAGACGGTCCGGCAGCGGACACGTGGCGTGCGGCGCACACGCGGAGTCCTGCGCCGCCTGGGACAGGTGTTACGCAGCTTCGCGTCGCCGGGGCGGGTCCACGGCTCGCCGGCGGTACTGCCCACGCCACGCCGGCGCGCCGCTACACCGGGCCAGGTCGCTACGCCCACCGCCTGGTCGCCGTGTAGCCGCTGCAACAGCCTGCCCGCTCCAGCAGAGCCGCGCTCAGTGCTTCGCCTCGCTCCAACCGGCAGCGACCGCCGCTGCCCGCGCGCACCAGGTACTCGCGTGTCCGTGGCGAAGCTCCGCGTCCGCTCCCGTGACCGCGCGCGCGTGCTGCTCTTTCGTGTGCTTTCAGGTGTGACCCATCAGCCGCAGACTACGATTCCAGGCTCCAATCCGTAAGTAACATCTGCAGTATACAGTACACTGCAATGCATATCGTCACCACTTGCTGTCAGTCTGTTCCTGTATCGAAATAAATATTCGTTTTTTATACTTGTCCTCGTAGATCATATGTGTTAGCTACTATCTTAAATGGACACAGTGGGTGCTATATTTCTGTATTGATAATATTTTTTACATCTGTATTACCACAATTCTTGTATATAGTTATCAATATATGTGACCTAATTGTTTCCCGGGCACAAAAGAAAATTCCTTACGGCATTGCTACAATGTACATCTGATCAAGGCCGTCTCGATAATATTTTTCCAAACAAACGACTTACAATTTGGCACATCTTTCCCCCTTTTCCCTCTCATACTTTCACCCGTCTCAGTTGGCACTTGCAATGAGCGCCCGAAGCACCTCCCTCAGTTTGTCGCCTCAAACGGCCGCTACTAAGTGCGTTTAAGTCCAGTTTAGACATCTAAAAAACTATGTCGCCGGTGGTGCGCCTCGCGGCTTGGCGCCATAAGTTGCGACTTGTTTCGCTTGTTACTTAAAGCGCGCCCTGCATCTGATTTAATCTACGTATTGCAATCAAACCTTGGTCTTCCTCTGCAGTTTTACCTCCCCGTCCCCACACATACACAAGCGCACTGCATCCTGTTACCAAAATGACGCTTACCTGATACCTGAGAATCAGCCCCGAGAACCGTTCCTTTTCATTATTCAAGTTGTTCAAATGGCTCTGAGCACTATGGGACTTAACTTCTGAGGTCATCAGTCCCCTAGAACTTAGAATTACTTAAACCTAACTAACCTAAGGACATCACACACATCCATGCTCGAGGCACGATTCGGAGCTGCGACCGTAGCAGTCGCGCGGCTCCATACTGTAGCGCCTAGAACCGCTCGGTCACTGCGGCCGGTTCTCTTTTAAGGTTACGCTCCCTACCAGTATCTTCAGAAAAGATTTCCTGACATTTAAATTTACCGTTATATTCGATGTTGACAAATTACTCTTGTTCGTATTTTTTTTTGTCATTATAGCCTTCCTCTTGCGGCCATTGTCAGTTATCTGCTACCAAAATACAAAACTCATCGATTCTTTTTTGTGTTCCATTTCCTAACACAATCCTATCGGCATTACGTTATTTACCTGGACTACATTTCAGTAACATTGACTTAATTTTGTTTACATTAATCTTACAACCTATTCCAGAACAGTGTCCGACCTTGCCGTCTTTGCCAAAATTACAATTTCGTCGATAACTACAGAGTCGAGTTTCTCAGTGAATTTTAATTCCTTTTCCAAAATTTTTTCTCGGGTCTCTTTAGCGCTTGCTCGATGTATGGGTTAAATAATGTTGTCTCACTAGTTCTCGTCTGTTGCTTCCCTTTCCTTCTCTTCGAGTTTTAATTCCAGTGTGGTTTCTCCATGAGTTATAAATGATCTTTTCACCCCTGTATTTTACCCCTGCAATCTTGATAATTTTGAAAGAGTGTATTCTAGTCAACATTGTTAAAAGCTTTTTCTAATTCTAAATGTAGTTTCACCTTCCTGCAACTCTTCTTGTAAGGCAAGTATTAGGGTCAGTATTGCCTTGCGTGTTTCAGAATCCGAGCTGATCTCCCCCGACATCGGCTTCTATCAGTTACGCAATTCTTCGGTAAATAATTCTTGTCACTATCTGGTAATCAAGACTTACTAAACTGATAGCACAGTAGTGTTTACACCTGTCGATACCGATCTCGAATAAAAGGTGGAATGGTAATGTCATGGCGAGCCTTCAACGGATATCAGTAATTGTATGAGAATGTTTACTTGAGAGAACTTGTTCTGTCTTGCTCTTCCAGAGCTCTGTCAAAGTCATCTCACAATATCATATCTCGCACCTCATTTTCATTTACTTCCTCTTGTATTTTTGTAATACTGTCTTCACTTTTGTTCTCATTGTACAGACCCGACCTTTCAGCTTTGCCTTCTTTGTTTAGTACGCGATTTCCTCTTACTTTATGCGTTCCTGCGGTACGAGTACGAGTCTCCACTAATGGTCACTGCCATTGTATAAATTCTTACTCTACATCAATCCACATCCGTGCTCCGCACGCCAACAACGGAACGATAGTGGTAATGATATCGTGTTCTAACTCTATTTGATGTTTATCTTGTCTTATCGACAACCATAATCAAGTGTCACTCATTACTCTAGCAATTCATCGGAGTTATCACTTGAATATATTTTTTCTTTGGAGTTTTCCTACACGAGAATAGAAATTTATGTCTGGTTCTGCCTTGCATATTTAGTGGTAACGGCTGTTCGCGTTTAGGAATTCTTCATAGTAATGGATTATGGAGCAAACTTCCCCGAATGTGAACTCTTTTGGCAGAAAATGTAAGAAAAAGAGAAAAAAACTAAGGTGTATCGTTCCAAATAAGAGCAATTACATACCAAGTATTACGACCATTAACCAGGTCTGAAGCAGTTTCGATGCCGAATCGATGTCAACATTTGGGATAAACGAGCAAATTAACCCAATGTGGGTGGACGCGTAATTGAACCAGCCTCGTCCGATTACGAAGCGAAGATGAAGTTTATTGTTATAAATCGATGACAGACACAAAGCGCGAGCTCGTACTTGGAAGCGTGATGTGAGGTATGTCGGATCTGCAGCAAACAATGATGGAAAGACGCCGAGATAGTTTAGGGGAGAGTACACGAAACCTCAGTTAAGATTAGGCTGCTAGTAACGGCTACAAATGTTCAAATGTGTGTGAATGGCGAAGATACCAAACTGCTGAGGCCATCTGTCCCTGGACATACACACCACTTAAACTAACTTATACTAAGAACAACACACACACACCCATGCCCGAGGGAGGACTCGTACCTCCGGCGGGAGGGGCCGCGCAGTAACGGCTACAAATTTCGTCTCTAACGGCAGCAGCTGCGTCAATGAAATATTCACTCAGGGGTATGCTGTACTGTTGAGAGGACCACGAGTATTCTACATTTCAAATTATTAGTACACGCCACAGTACAATGGAAAGTTCCTATTCAACGCGTACGTCCAATCGTAGCAATTTTCCGTATGCAGATCTTGTCTTGATGGTACGTTCTATCATTTTTACGCTCTTTTTCTGGGTTTACGAATTTCGTTATAAGAATTTATTAACTGCATTGTGGATGAATGGAGGACTCTTGAGACACTTTCGTCTCAAAGAGCACAACAGTGAAAATGCTACTGTGATAATACGTGGTATAATTGTCGTTCCATGCATACAGGAGTGGAATGTTAAAGAGTACATTGTTTCTGACCTTGGGTATCTAATTCGTATCACATGACACTCAAAAGGCAACAGTGAAAGTTAAATGGCAAGTGAGAACGTTTCGTACCATCAGCACAAAAAAATGGCCCTGAGTAGTATGGGACTTAACATCTGAGGTCATCAGTCCCCTAGAACTTAGAACTACTTAAACGTAGCTGACCTAAGGACATCACACACATCCATGCCCGAGGCAGGATTCGAAGCTGCGACCTTAGCGGTCGCGCTGTTCCAGGTTGAAGCACCTAGAACCGCTCGGTCACTTCGGCCGGCTGTACCATCAGCACATATCGATCTCTTTACGAGTGCTGAAGTGGCTGCTGATCGCCAAGCTGGTGACCTTGCTGAGCTAGAAATGAAGATGCGGTAACCATTTCTCCGTATGATGATTCATAACATGTGTAGGCAGATAATAAGCGGACACTAGTGGACTGACGCAGTTTGTTTCATACTGCCATAAAAAAGAGTGCTTGTACTATAAGACAGCGCTTACGCTTGTTGAATACAACACTTATGGTACAAAGGACAGAATTTTCAAAATGTTATCCAATTTACTTTTCTGAACACTGCTTCTTAACCAATCTCATATTGTTTTGCTCCTTCCAGATGTTGACTCAACTCTCAGCTCAACACATTATTTGTGCTACAGTTAGTTTCTTGTGAATGAAGACATACCAAACACATTATGAATGAGGTTTCGTATTCTCGCGGCTCAGAGACAAATTTGGGGGGGGGGGGGGGGGGGAAATGTTGCTCAGATATACCGCTGCTGTCAGTACGTGAAACACTTTTCAAATTACAGAAGGTTCTTATTTCTCAGTTTTACCGCAATTCACATTTCGCCGTAATTCAATGCCCTTTTTTCAGTTATGGAAGACAGCATTACCTGATTCCACGTTGCTTAAGACAGATTGTATACTAACGCTATCTATTAAGATACTACGGCTATTGCGCAATATTTACAAAATCCATGTGTATTATGTCCCGTTGCCTAGAGGAGAAGTTGTCAGTTTGTTTCTAGATTTCAAAAGCCCCTGTTATATTGCTGCCTTGACAGCACTAGGACCTCCTGGCACACTATAGGCTGCCCATAGTGGAGGTTGCATTGCGGCAGCTCCGATCTATTGTGCTGTCACAGTGGAATATAAAACTCTTGTTTGGCGGAGTAAGCGCTTACAGGCCTTGCAATTTCCTCTATATGGGCGACAAAGCACTCGCAGTAGAGGTTGTTAAAAATGTGTCCCATATTCTCAAACGAGATAGAACTGTAAAAAAGTTTTGCAGGCAAAGGTCCTGAATATGTTGTTGAGATACGTACCATTTCACTTGCGTCAAGAATGTTTAGTACTCAGACGTGGAGGCTGTCTCCCTGTTGATATTTATTGCACATGTTTCACTGGGTACGTTTGTACCTTGTCACCTGCCTGCGATGCTGTTGTCAGATACTACCGTCTCCTACATCATCTGTTCTTTACGTATCGTCTTTGCATTGTATTGCCATTAGAATATTGACTAGTGATACAGTGGAGGGTGAACAAGGTAAACAGTAAAAGGGGGTACTATCATTCATCGTGGGACATGGCAGTCTTCGTACTCTGCTATAGTTCAGCCATGGTGTTAATCGACATCCACTTGCCATGTATTTATCATACCAGAGCTTGGACTCGGCAAGGGCTGCTTTACTGAGAGTGCGTTTTTACACGTTCACGCAACAAGTTTCACAAACCTTGCACAATAAAATACTAGCAGTTATCATTTCTACTGATCTTCTAGTGAATTGATGGTTTTACAACCAACTGGTTTTAATCATACTTAACAAACAAAATGCAAAAAGTAGTGTTGTTCCAAACTTTTCCGAAGTAACAACTGCCTCATTGATTCACGGGCGTAGCGTCGGATGATATGGAAGCGCCACAGTATTTGAACGAGACAACTGCCTGTCATCTTCAGGTGCTTACTGACGTGTTGCTGCATTGGCCCGCCAATATGTATCCTGGCTGGTTAGAAAAGCGCAGGTGGGGCTGTATCGTCATCGTAGACGAATCATTGAGGAAGGCTGCATCTAGTGCCCCCTTCCGGAGAAACGGACCACGGTCTTCGCAAGTGCGACGCGGCAGATGTGCGACCGCAAATCGCGACCCAGCGCGCGCGCGGGCGGTGTTGACGCCTAGTTTGAGTGTGCGGACTCCGAATCCGCGTCGGTGTTGACTCTGATTTGTTCGTCTGCTTCTTACGATGCCTTAGTACCGTAAATGCTGGTTCCCACGCCTTGCTGAGTTCAAATCCAGTATCTCTGCAAATCAGATCGTTACTAATACATATTTCGACTGCCTGTATAAATATGTAGTCCCAGTACGTGGAACGGCACAGATAAACAACTGAGTAACGTTGATATATATAGACATTAGGAAAAGGAGTAAATTTTGCGCCCACTTCAAAAACCTTGCCTATAAAGGATATTACAGTGCCGTGGAACAAGATGTCTTGAAACTTTCCAGTAAGACTGCTGAAGGAACAAGGCGAGAGACTTGTTGATGCCCACACCCACGCAGAATGTCAACACTGAAGAAAGAAAAGCTCTCTCGGTGCCTTAATAGAAGACACAGAAATAGTGATTTTACCTGCTGACAAGGGAAACTGTACTGTTCTTTTGCCTGCAGCATCTTACTTCTGCAAGGTGACTGATTTACTGCAGGACTCAGCGTATCCTCGTCTCCACAATGATCCAACTGATGCAGTACAACTGAACATATCCGCGCTCCTCAAACCTCACCAGTTTCCTGAACATCTTAAAATGGTTCAAATGGCCCTACGCACTATGGGACTTAACATCTGAGGTCATCAGTCCCCTAGACTTAGAACTAAGTAAACGTAACTAACCTAAGGACATCACACAAATCCATGCCCGAGGCAAGATTCGAACCTACGACCGTAGCACCCGTGTGGTTCCGGACGGAAGCGCCTAGAACCGCACGATCACAGCAATCGGCTGAACATCTTAAAAAGAGCTTAAGGGTACAAGCGCCAGTTCGACCAGCACTTTATGGGCTTTCTAAGATCCATAAGGAAGAGGTTTCACTTCGATCCACTGAGAGTAATATAGGAGCTACAACACAGTATTTAACTTCTCTTTTGAATCCTTTGGTAGGAAAATGGGAACACCACATTGTACACTCAGAAGATTTTATACAACGACTGAAAACTTTGCCTTTCGAACCAGCTGACATATTAGTGAGTTTCTATGTGGTCTCTTTGTTCACACGAGTACCTTCGCTGGTGTCATTACAGCTTATAGGGGCTAAGTTGGAGGCGGATAACTTCCATCTATTCAAAGATGTGCTTACCTGGACTATTTATTTAGTGGAAAAATTTGGAAATTTGTGGTAAGGTCTTATGGGACCAACCTGCTGAGGTCATCGGTCTCTAAGCTTACACACAATATTAAACTAACTTATGCTAAGGACAACACACACATCCATGCCCGAGGGAGGACTCGAACCTCCGACGGGGCGAAGCCACGCGGGCCGTGAGAAGGCGCCCTAGACCGCGCGGATACCCCGCACAGCTTTGTTTAATGAATAATATTTTGAGCAAATGCACAGTGTTGCTACGGGAAGCTCTTTGTCTCTCATAGTAGCTAACTTTTTGTGGAAGACTTCGAGGGAAAAGCATCTCAATCAGTGGTGTTGAAACCTAAATGTTTCTGAAGATATGTGGACGACACATTTGTGGGATGGCTACAAGGACAGCAACACTTCCTGCATTTCTGGAACACCGTAACTCCCTTCATCGGAACATTTTCTTTCCATGGAAGCGGAGAAATAATGGAGACCCTCCGTTCTTAAATCTCTTGCTCCGCAGAAAAGAAGACGGTTCCTTGGGTCACAGCATGTTTCGTAAACCAAATCACACTGACGAGCTACGAGCTGCCGTCACCCATCTCAACGCAGTGGCGTATTAAGGACTCTCGTTAATAGAGCTAGGGCTATCTTAGATGCAGGGAGACTATCAGCAGAACTTAGCCATCTTCGCAAGACAGATACTCTAATAAACAGATTCGTAATGCATTTCAGCCTGCATGCACTAAAGCTCAAGAACAGCCAGGAGAAACGGAAAACTCCACAGGATGGTTTTTCTATCCTGTGTTGGTGGCGTGTTCCTTAAGATTGTCACGCTGTCCGAGAAACATCAAATAAAATTTGTCTTCCGTCCTTCAAAGCGATTGCAAACGATGATGGGTTCCGCTAAAGACAATCTAGGTCTAAGGAGACCAGGAATTTATAAAATTCCGTGTCAATGTGGGAAATCATACATTGGCCAGACGTGTCGCACTGTTAAGAACAGACGCATTGTAGACAGACGTCACACCAGATTGGATCAGCGAGAAAAGTCTGCTGTGGTTGACACTGTCTTGACAGGGGACATAGATTGAACTACGGAGAGACAAAGGTCGTTTCGTCCTCTTCTACATACTGGGACTCCTTCATTGGAGAAGCGGTCTAAACACGAGTGAGTAACGACACGGGATTTCTTCTCTGCAAGGTATGGGAACCAGCACTGGCGGCACTAAGGCATCGTGTACCGCAGGCCAACGAATCCGAGTCAGCGCAGACGGGAAATCGGAGCCCGCACACTGAAATTGGGCGCCAGCACACTGCCCGAGCGCTCGCTGGGCGGCGATTTGCGGCCGCGCTATTCCCGCGTCGCGCTTGCGAAGACCGTGGCCCGTTTCTCCGACAGAGGGCACCTGATGTCGCCGTTCCCATGATACGTCTTTCATGACGTTATAGCCCCGCCCCTTCTTTCCTGCGTTTTTGTTGCGGCCTAAGAAACACACAGTAAGAGACACACGGCTAAGAGACAGACAGTCAACACATGAAGATGACGGACAGCTGTCTCGTTGAAATATTGCGCCGCTTCCACAACAGTATTCGAAGCGATGCCATTGAAATAACGAAGCAATTTAAACACTGTTGGAGGAGTAGAACATTTTAGTGACTGGTGAGAAATGACAACGGGAGTTCAACAGGGTTCAATTTTGTGTCCACTCCTATACCTTTTATTTGTAAATAACCTTCCACTTAACAGTCATAAAGCAGAAACGGTACTTTGGCAGACGATACTAGAATTATGATGAACCTTATTAAAGAGACAGCAACGGAAACCATGGTTAATTTTGTTTTTCCTAAATTTTGTGAAAGCACCTCTGTTTAGTTTTGTATGGCAAATAGAATTAGCAACAATTGATGTGGCACATAGCAGGAGTCAGTAAACAGGGTAGAATTCTCCCAGTTTTTGCTTGAAAATACTGATGAAAACTTTAAGGCACATATTACTGAGCTACTCAAACAATTAATTTCAGCTCCCTTGGTCTTCGTATAATTGCTAGTTTTGGAAACAAACAAATACACCCAATACTTTTTCTACACTTCGTTCAATGGTTTTCTGGGGTATGTTATCATATAGACAAAATCGATTGCACAGAAGCGAGCAGTATGGACAGTAGCTGGCAATTATCCCTGACCATGTACCTATCTCTTGTAGGAGTTAGGCATCATTACAATACATGTATTTACTAATGAAATGGCTCAGAAAGGAGTTCAGTATGCAACAACAAAATTTTTGATTATTCACCCATTGACAATAAATAGCTAATAGATATAAAACCAAGTTGAATCTAATCTAAAATCATTTCTTCTGCACAGCTCCTTTTAATTACAGCATATTCGTTAATGTTAAAACTAATCAACTGCAGATATCCTGTAAACAAATTTGTTTCACATCACTTCGATTAAAAAAAGTCGTTTAAATTATCTATGGAGATTGGACTGAGAAACATCCTCACTGTCACCTTCTGTCTGAAAAAAAAATCACCTAATCGTTCCAATGACTTGCAGGCGTTGGATTTTTTGCAAGAAAGACAAAGGGAACGTGGTAAGTCTCGCATGGCCAACTGTGCAGAGGCAAGTGTTGCAGCGAGCAGAAGAAGATTCTGAAACAGAAGAACTGGAGTCAGGAAGGCATACACCGAGCACCTGGATGATCAATTCCACAGAAGCAGAAAAAGGAGTGGTAAAGGATGTGGAAAAATGAGTATTAAAGCCATTGTACACCTACTACAGTCTCAACAGACAAGGGCAGAATTGCCCATATCTCGGCAAGTATTTGCTACCTGACAAGTGATCGCAGGAATTATTTTCTGGTTTTGACGAGTATTATCTACTGCAAAAAAATGTAACGTGTTTCTGGGAACACCCGGTGTCGCTAGTGTGTGATACCAGTGTTGGAAGCTCTTACGACAGCTTCGGTGACACTCGGCAAATTCTGGGTTCTCCGGCAAATATGGAACATTTCTTTTGATTCCTCCACCACGAAATGCTTTACCTACTCATCCGCTGCTAGGTATGGCCGACCTTATTAGTTGCCTAATCGATACCTCGGCAGATACTTTGCTACAGTCTTGGTTATTGTTTGGTATTGAGTTCAGAACATTAGTGACTCAGTAAAGCAACGTAACATCATCGAGGATAGGACGGCTGCAGACTCCCGGCTGCCAGCGATATCGCAACTACGATCTGTGATTGGTTGTTGCCGCGAACTCCTAATCAGTCTATGACGGCCGAACTGGGGCCCTTTTTCCAGGTCTAGCAGCAGTAAAACACAGGAAAAAGTCAGTCATGTCTGCGATTTACATATTCTTATTAGTATCAGAAGCGATAGAGTACAAGCTGAAGAAAGAGGATTACAGTTTATTTTAATAGAACCCTTATGTATTTATGGCATTAACAATACAAATTGTATATTCTATGCGGTGGGAAAAATGAAACTGTGACGGAAAATGTTTCATGCACCTTAATATGGGCAACGCAAGTTACATCATATACCCCTGGTGCAGATGATAAAAGCCCGGTTGCAGGACATCCGTTGTAGGATGTTAGTCATGCATAGGTCACGAACATTCCACAAATTATGAGCCGTGATTTGCTGGCACCGAGCTGGTTTCCTCATCGCATTGTGATATGAATTACAACCAAAGATTCCATAGAAGTCCATGTGAATGTCCCTCAATACTGTCGCCACTGGTTTATGCCTTTCTATCTGGTGTGGCGAAAAGCGTTGTTTATCCGACAGTGCGACACGTTTTCTTTGATCCACATTCTAAGCTTGATCATGCCATACACAATAGAGTCTTAATTATTGACACTGCTGGGATCTTCACGACAAGACGTAGGGGTCATCTACAGCAAAGATCACGTTCAACACTGTGCACTGAACGGTTTTCTCCAAAACACTTTAGCGTGCATAATCGCTGTATACCACAGATTGCGGCCTTTCATCTTTACAGAGTGCACCACAAGTGGACTTCCAACTCCTTCTCGCCAACTCGTGATTTCACTCCCCCCCCCCCCCCCCCTTGAACTAATTTCCATAGATGATCACGACAGTAGTAGGCGAGGCCTCGACCGCCTTCGCTGTTTCCGAGATGCTCCTTTCCAGTTGCTGGGCTTAACAATACGCCCTTTGTCAAAGTCGCGTATTTCTGTGGAGTTCTCCATTAATGGCCCGTTTCATTACTAGAATTATTCCCCACTCGTCTTATATACTTTCTTTTCCACGTCACGTAGCCACAATGCACCCAGACGGTAGTGGCTCATAAGTGTATGTCTGTACTGCCAGTAGAATGTTTCTGTGTTTTATGTTTTACAAACTTTAACCAACTGAGGTGTGCGTTTGTGGGTGTGCATGTGTGTGTGTGTGTGTGTGTGTGTGTGTGTGTGTGTGTGTGTGTGTGCGTGCGTGTACGTGTGTGTGTGTGTGTGTGTGTGTGTGTGTGTGTGTGTGTGTGTGTGTGTGTGTGTTGTCAATCAGTCAACCACAGTGCCAAGCGATTTAAGGTAACAGACTCGTTGGGTGTGTCCCGTTTTTCATATTATTGGTCAGCCAGCCTGAGAAACCATTTAAAATGCTTTTATGCTTTATGACTCAGCAGTCACCAATGAATATTATTTTTCACTGACATCGAAATTGAGTGTCCTGAATCCAATAAAAAATAAGGAAGATAGTTAATTCTTGAGAATTTCTGGCAACAACGGACTTCACTTTGAAACATGACATGACAAGGAAATGGAGAAAGTCTTACAAAGAATGCCGTCAACGGAAAACTTCGTATCAGTGGCGTGCTCTGCGTGTATCTTTTAAGCGCAGATGGCTGTTATCAGTAAGTGTAAAATTTAATTCAATACTTTCATTGTTATTGACGGAAAGAGACAATGCTACCATCTCACGACATATGTGTACCGCTAACTTAATGATCTAAACCTCTACTGAACAGACGTTACGTAAGGTGATAGTCCACGACACTTAGCGGAGAGGAACTGTCTCGTCTGAAGCTTCGTGTCACCTCTTCCACCGTCCTGCCCCCCCCCCCCCCCTTACTCCCCACTTATCGGATAAATCTGACAAAAAGAAGTTTTCTTTGCCTAGCACCACTTGTTTCGCCAGCTATGAGGAAGGATGGTTGAATAAACCGGTGAAACACGTGGCCTCTCTGCTGCAGTCGCAGTTGGTAAAAACTGACATATACATAAAGGGCTAAGGACATTTCCTTGAGAAACTGAAGAAGCAAACTTGGACGAAACCACATCCTGATCAGCTTTAACGATTATCTTTGTTTGCCAAAGCGCCGATCAGAGACTCTCTGGGGTATATCGGTTCTCTTTTCCTGCAAGACTACACCAGGCTCTCTAATGCATGTCTCACCATGAGCTGTTTCATCTGAAATGGCAGCTTCTATAAACAGCTGGAACGCGTCGCCATGGGTGGTGGCCAACATTCCAAAGCACAAGTGCCAGATTTGGTACCTGCAAAACGAAAGTGTGGTACAGATACATCGACAATACCTTCGTTGTGGGAGCCATGGTGGACAACAGCTCGGTGACTTCCTAAGACACTTGAACGGTCTCCGTAGCAACATAAAATTTACTACAGAGGTAGAAAAGAACCAGTAGCTACCCTTTCTAGATGTTTTGGTCACGAGGGATGGTAGAAACCTGGAACACAGCGTGTACCGAAAATAGACATAAATGGATCAATACCTGCACAAACTGTCAAATTACCATCAGAGCCAGAATAGAGGCTTGTAACGCGAGTAAGATGAATATGTGTCCCACAGCATTTCAGAAATTAGATGCAACCCCTAGAAAACGTTCTGAGGAGCAATGAGTACTCAAGCAATTACATAAGGTGTCACAGAATCAAATATTTGTTGAAGTGACACATCGGAGAAAGAAATCTCTGGTACGACCTTTCTGTCAAACGAACAGAATCGGCCGCCCATTGTACAGATACAGCGTAATAGTAAAACCGATAAAGAAGATCAAAAAGTACCTCAGATTGGCAATGGAGAAAAGAGACCCACCTGCAATGTTGGGAATATAGCGCGTACCATTTAGATAAGGAAAAGTCTGTGTTGCAGTGACTGGACCATCAGTCAACACCGGGATCGCCGAATGTTAGCAGCATTACAGATTGGGGCAGTTGGAGAAATCTGGCATGACGGAGCACACGCTGTGTGAGACAGACCACATGGAAAAATTCAGCAACACGGAAGTTCTTTTTTTAAAGATAAGCTATCGCACCCGCTTATTCAGGGAAGCTGTAGAAGTACACGAACGTGACAATATCTTCAAAAATAAAAAATAAAGCCTCAAGGCCTAAAGGTGTCAAACAGGTAACACACCTTACACTGAATTCCTGAAACAATTCCAGTAAACTAAATGTGTCACTCGACATAGTTACGTAAAACTGAATTAATGTTATTAAAATGCTGATCTAGTAAATAATCCAGCATTTTGTGTATATAAACCACTAGAACACACACTAGTAATTGCGTACAAGTAATTTCCCTGACCCGAGATACGAGACGCAGTTCTGAGGGAAGGAGAATTTTAAAATGGCAGTGCCCGTCCCATGTAGGCCGGCACCTTTCGCCATGGGGCATCTAGCGGACATAATGAGATGCCCACTGCCACTGCGTAGACCATCGGCAAAAGTCGCACCTTGTCCCTGCTTTTAACGACAACCCTTCGGGAAGCCTTTCTACAGGAAAACGGTCGGAGATGCCAGATCAAACGTCTGGAGATAAAATGCCTTCAGAAACCCAACTCAAAGCCGGCCGGAGTGGCCGAGCGTTTCTAGGCTCTATAGTCTGGAACCGCGCGACCGCTACGGTCGCAGGTTCGAGTCGTGCCTCGGGCATGGATGTGTGTGATGTCCTTAGGTTAGTTAAAGTAGTTCTAAGTTCTAGGGGACTGATGACCTCAGAAGTTAAGTCCCATAGTGATTACAGCCATTTGAACCATTTTGAAACCCAGCTAAAAACATAGGTGACTCATTGTTGCCTCCTGCTTTAAAAACTTGCATGAAAGAAAAAGCTGTTTGTCTCAGTATCACACGGCAAAAGTTAAATTCTGCCCTAGGAAGGAAACGATGCCTGTGATAGGCTACAGAAACTCTGGTGGGTGGAGTTATAACAAAATACGAACGCTCTGATTGGCCAGAAAGAAAACACATGCCCACCAGCTTTGATATAGGACAGAGTAATTGGCTTTTCTCTTGCAGAAACTGTAGAGTGTTTGAGTAAGGCAACTCGCAACGCGTTGAGATCATTGTGAGAGTCATTACGTGAACATTTGTTCACAGGTTCGTTTTAACTCCTAAGGAGTTAAACAGCAAAGTCTCATAGTATGTGCAATTGCACCGACCACTGACATTTAACGCTTGCGAGCGATTTTAGGTTAATGATTTACGCACTGTTCCAGCAAATAACGCCTACCACTGCCAGTTGATGTAGCTACGGAATAACTAGGAGTTTCGGCTTCACTGAAGACGTAGGAAATGTATCTGACAGGTGTCTAACAGTCGAGAGAGATTTAGAATAGAGTCACAGGTTCACACATCGCGCCAACAGCTGCCACTGCCGCCGCTGATGCAAGATAAACACATGACCACTCATGCCATGCTAGCAGGTGATATTCAATTGACACTCACAACTGCGGTCGTCTCCGTCTCTGCTATGTTTTTTGTACATTCAACCGTGACCTGTAGCTAAACGTATTCATGATTCTCAGGCCTAATTGAAGCAGAAACGCGGGATGTCCGATCTCACGTAAAGGATTGATCAACCACTATAGGGTTATGAATTGATTTAATTGTTTACGTCTTTTTGATTGCTCTTTACAGACCCCCATTCGATTTGAGTATTTTCATTCTGCATTTTAGCGCAATTAATATCTATGGCCCCAATTGTATTAGTTCGTATTTTTATCTTCTTCCAGACATGGTCGTGAACTATCTTATCACTAAAGAACCTTGTAATAGGAATTTCGCTTCACAGTTGTGATCACCCAGTATCAGTATTTTACCATCCTGTACGTAATGTTGCTAACACTGGAGTCATACTTAGAGTAAAAATAAATCTTGATAACGAAAATCTAAGGTTTTTTGCTAAGATATAGCTACGCCTGAACCCGTACACTAATTTCTGTTAGCGATAACGTTTCGTTTACAGGAAGTGTAGTGGAACCGTCATTGAGATTATTGTCTGATTACCTGACTGTCTCTAGTGCTGCACTCATCTGAACTCTGCATGTGTGAGGTGGTGTCTTCCTACCTTGCAGACTGTAGGTTCAACTCCAAATTCCTAAAACACTCACAGAGCGACCTCGCACAAATGTGGTAGGATGATAGATCAGAAACAGTCAAACACGTGTTACAGTTGAATAGATACTGGTTACCCGTGCTGCAGCAAACGACCGATGCCGGTTGCAAAGGGAGAACGGCCGCTTAATGAGTATGGGAAAGCCCAGGACCTGCGTCCGCGAGCGCGAATACAGTCCACCGCCAGCACTGGAGGGTGGAGCTTTGGCAGTGTCAGCCATTTGTGATGACGAAACATCAGAAAAATCACCAAACAAACGTCAGCAGAAGAACCCGAGACAAGAGGCCAACAGATAGTTTTGTGATCGAATAAAACCTGATCTTAGACACGAGCAACTTCTTTGCACTGAAAATATTTTAGGGTTTTTCGCACGATAGTTGATATTTTTCTGTTGCAGTACATTGGAGTTATTCAGAAAGTAGAATGGATGAGTGCATAAGCGCCCCTTTCCGACCGCTACACATTCCGGAGATCGATTTCGGATGGGTGGTATAGTTCACTCTCTGATTGAGGGCCAAGAACTTTGGACAGTAAGTGTATGAGCATGTCGTGGACACCCCTGAGGCCGAACAGAATTCCCCAACATGTGTTTCACTGCAGCCTGTGAGCTATCTTCCACACAATTATAGATCACATATAGCGCTGTCCTCCGTTGCCTAAATTGTCACAAGCCAGACCGCACTTGTTTTCAGACTTTCAAACTGGACTGTATGAAAGGGTTATTCAGGCTGTCGATACTTGAAGTGACCCCATAAATACACTGATGGACATCGAAACTGCAACATAGTGAAAGACAGCAACTAACTTTTTGTTACTGTTCGAATGCAGTAAGGGAGGAAGAACACATAACATGATTAAAATTCTTGATTGCGTTGTACTGCATCATTGTAACAAATATAAAATACTTAAAATATATAAAATACTAAATAAAGTTTTCTACCATATTACAGCGGTCTTCTCCGGGACGACTGGTTTTAATGAAGGAAAGGTGGCCGTATTTATTATAAAATATCGGTATTAATACGTCATGTTTATATATGTTTATTAGCCCTGGTAGATAAGCTATGCTTCTTAATTTCATGAATGAATTAGTACCCACAGATATACGATGGTTGTCGAAAGTAAGTTCCGATCGGTCGCGAAATAGAAACCACAGTGAAAACCAGAAACGTTTTATTTGGAACAGCTAGGTACGCCTTCCACCTACTTGTCTACAGAGTCGCCACTCCCACTTCGTGTGTTGTCGTAGTGTTGTATCAACTTTCCAATATCCTCGTCATAGAAAACAACCGCCTATGCTTTCAGCTAGTTAACTGCGGTGATCTGCAGCTCGTTGTCTTCATAGCCAGAAGTTCTTGTGAGCAGAGATGAGACTCAGGGGGAACAAATTACGGACTGTATTGTAGGTGATTAAACACTTCTCATCGGAAACGCTGCGGAAGCGTCTTCATTTCCCCTGCAGTGTGCGGCCGAGAATTGGCACGAAGAAGGAACTGCTAGACAGTTGTGTTATGTGGGCTGCATGACACAGGCGAAATCTCTAACCAGGCCCTCATACTTGGTGGGAGACGCTATTTCCTATGCATCTTCACGTGCTCACTGTTCACGCAAAACTTAAAAGAGCGACGCGACACGATCGACGGCATACTAGAGACACTGCACAACACACATGTGCAAAGCTTTACTGGATTTCCCAGTGGTTTCCATTTCGCGACCGATCGGAATTTACTTTCTGGACAACCCTCGTATTAAATTTAAAATTTAGCACAGTGTCTAGTGTGATAACATAAGAGAAGCAACCGGTGCAGAGAGCAGTTAAATTCATGAATAGCATTAATCCAAAATCATGAGTAAAGACCCCTAGAAATACGTCTGATTAAACTATAGCGCCATGTTTAATTTGATAACATAGAACACCAACTAATCCAGCAAGCAGGAGAGCTTCTGTGAAGTTAGGAAAGTAGGTGACGAGGTACTGCCGGAAGTAAAGCTATGATGACGGGGCATGAGTCGTGCTTGAGTTGCGCAGTTGGTAGTGCAACTGCCTGCGAAACGCAAAGGTCCCGACTTCGAGTCTCGGCCCACCACACAGTTTTAATCTGCAGGAAGTTTCATATTAGCGCACACTCTAATGCAGAGTGAAAATATCATTCTCATTAAGGTTGCAGAATAGACGTTGCATATTTTCGATAACCATAAACATAAGCAAATTACACACTCTTGACATACACAAGCATAAAATGTTGTGAACACTTGTGAATATAACCAACTGCTAACATAGGTTATCGACGTAGTTTTGGTGCAATGTCTAGCAAGACAGCTGTCCGGTTAGAACATTCACATAACAGTGCGATTCTGATTAACGTTTAAAAATCGTCGAAGCGATGTAGATGACACTGAGACAAGTAATTTAATACGAGACACATTGAGCTGCAAGTGTCGGGGAAAACCACAAAAGTGGATGACAAATGTTGAACGTGTGACGACACCAGATGACTTACCTCACCACAAGTGCAGTGGTTGGGTTTGTCGACCTTACCCTCGCCAGTAAAGGGCAGTGCTACATATCACTCTGGTAGCCTGTTCTGTTTTCGTTCTAGCTCTATCCGATGTGACACTGTAGTGGTGATACAAGACTTTTATCAGTCCGCTTACATATACAAAAACAGGGTAGCCTGCCAAAGCGATGTGTGGTACTGCCCCTACCAGCGGAAGTATTATCGACAATCCCAACCGCTACACGTACGGTGAGGTATGTCGTCTTGAGACGTCCCATGTTCAACATCTGTGATCCACTTTTAGTGTATTTTACGATATTTCCGGCCTCATGTGTCTCGCATTAAATTAACTACTGCAGCATCACCTACGTAGTTTCGGTGTTCTGAAACTTTAATGAGAACCACCCTGTATTTGCGTGCAGGTGTGTAAGATTACACAACACACGTGAAACATTGTGGGAGGGGGGCCGTAGGGCAAAACAAATAGACCCAATTATTGCACCCTATATTGACATACTGGATAGTTCTGAACTAACCGCGGTATCGTATTTATAATATTATAGTACTTGTTCACTTTATTTTAAAGGTCAGTCTTGATCACTCAAACTCTTACACTTCACTATTACCAGTTCCGGATACTCAAGATCTGGCTCTTGATAGATAAGAAAAATAAAAAATATAGTTACGTGATTAACAGTCTCGCATGCCATCCATACATACCATAAAATATTCTGATGTAGGCACCAGCGTCAAATTATACAAGTATTTGCGTAGTAGGAGCTGGTGATGACCTAGGTATGTCTGGTATTTACACAAATAACCGAGGCCAGCAGACGGCAATATAGCTATTGAAAATGAGTAACCAGTATCGAAAAATTTAATACTTCAGATGGCTCTGAGCACTATGGGACTTAACATCTGAGGTCATCAGTCCCCTAGAACTTACAACTACTTAAACCTAACTAACCTAAGGACATCACACACATCCATGCCCAAGGGAGGATTCGAACCTACGAGCGTAGCGGTCGCGCGGTTCTAGACTGAAGCGCCGAGAACCGCTCGTCCAGACCGGCCGGCTAAATTTAATACTTAAAATGCAGTATGCGAAGTCACTAATTCAGATTTATTCATATGGCAAAATAAGCCTCTGACAACAAAACATGTGCTGATATGCAGTATGTGGAATTAGATCCATACTTAAAATCCACAAAAAGGTTGCAAATAAACACACCAAAAAAGTTTTGCATCACCTCTGTTCCGGGAGTTCCGGAACCTATACAAAAAATTGGAATAGAGATTAACACAGACATCATTTCCGCCCTTTTTATTGCATGTTGTACCACCATTCGGCTAGACCTTCACAGGTGGTGGTCCAAATTGCTGTACACACCGGTACCTCTGATAACCAGTAGTAGGTCCTATTGCATTTATGCATGTCTGTATTCGCCATGGCAGACTATCCACAAGTTCATCAAGGCACTGTTGGTCCAGATTGCCCCTCTCCTCAACGGCGATTCGGCGTCGATCCCTCAGAGTGGTCGGTGGGTCTCGTCGTCCATAAACAGCCACGTTCGATAGGGTTCATGTCTGGGGAACATGCTGGCCACTCTAGTCGAGCGATGTCGTTATCCTGAAGGAAGTCATTCACAAAATGTGCACGACTGGGGCGTGAATTGTCGTCCTTGAAGACGAAGGCCTTGCAGTATGGTTCCGATATGGTTGCACTGTCCGTCGGAGGATGGCATTCACGTATCGTAGAGCCGTTACGCTGCCTTCCATGACCACCAGCGGCGTACATCGGCCTCACGTAATGCCACGCTAAAACAGCAGGGAACCTCCGCCTTCCTGCAGTCGCTGGACACAGTGTCTAAGGCGTTCAGCCTGACCGGGTTGGCTCAAACACGTCTGCGACGATTGTCTGGCATATGCGACAGTCATCTGTGAAGAGAACCTAGCGGTTCAGGCGCTCAGTCCGTAACCGCGGGACTGCTACGGTCGCAGGTTCGAATCCTGCCTCGGGCATGGATGTGTGTGATGTCCTTAGGTTAGTTAGGTTTAATTAGTTCTAAGTTCTAGGGGACTGATGACCACAGATGTTAAGTCCCATAGTGCTCAGAGCCATTTTTTTTGTGAAGAGAACGTGATGCCAATCCTGAGGGGTGTATTCGGCATGTTGTTGGGCCCATCTGTAGAGCGCTGCATGGTATCGTGGTTGCAAAGATGGACCTCGCCATGAACGTCAGGAATGAAGTTGCGTATCATGCTGCCTGTTGCGCACAATTTGAGTCCTGTGGCTGCACGAAAAGCATTATTCAACATGGTGTAGTTGCTCAGGATTCCTCCAAGCCATAATCCACAGGAAGCGGTCATCCACTGCAGTAATAGCCCTTGGACGGGCTGAACGACTCATGTCATCGACTGTTCCTGTCTCTCTGTAACTTCTCCATGTCTGAACAACATCGCTTTGGTTCACTTCGAGACACCTGAACACTTCCCTTGTCGGGAGCCCTTTCTATCACAAAGTAACAATGCGGACGCCATCGAACCGCGGCATTGACCGTCTAGGCATGGTTGAACAACAGAAAACAGAAGCCGTGTACCTCCTTCCTACTGGAATGACTGAAACTGGTCAGCAGTCGGACCCGCTCCGTCTGACAGGCGCTGCTCAAGCGTGGTTGTTTGACATCTCTGAATAGGTCAAAGGGACTGTGTCTGTGATACAATATCAGCAGTCAACGTCTATCTTGAGGGGTTTTGGGAACCGGGACGATGCAAAATGTTTTTTGGTGTGTGTTGTAATAATGGAAAGCTCTTAGCATGGCAAAGTAAAAATCTCAGCTTTCTAAATGCCAGTATGACATGTTCTAAATCAAATCTATAAATCAAAATCTTCTAGCGTGACAAAGCAGTTGAACCATAACCGTAAGTGTGGGGTAATTATTTAAACAGGCACTACCAATTAAAATGTCGGTAATTGATATAAAATATCGTGAGTGGTATCGCAATCGCGCCGCCTCGTGCCTTCTCTGTATGAAGTTGTTGTTTTCTGAGACAGGACTTGCGGCAGCAGGCGCGGTCTCCTGGCCGCTGGTGGCCGGCGGCTGGTGGCGGGCGTACACGACAACGCGCCGAGCTGCTGTGGCCATCGACACTGCTCGTGATTACATAAAATAACCATTAAAGTTAAACTCATTCCGTTCATTCAGCAGTAATTCCGGTTGCCACTTTCTGCGTCGATTTTAGACTTTATGTCTTCAAGTGAGTACTTGTTCACTGAAGATTCCTTGTCACAGTCAAATATACAGTCATCACGGCCACGCACTAGTTCCATGTATCGGACGTTGACTGAACGTAATCACACCACCGACAAATTCATCAGCCACATGTTACTATACCTACATACTGGTCATCTCAGCAGGCTCAGAATAACTTCGTGCACGCGAGCGACTCTCAACTTGCAGGCCAGCCGCCGAGCATAACCTGACTCGAGACTCCAATCACTGTCTTCAGCATATCCACGATAATTCCGTGCATGCGAACTTCCCAACAGGAACAAACCTGCTCTCGAATCGCGAGCAGACTGCCGAGCACAACCTTCTTCTCCGTGGGTACACTGACAGTCACTATTCTCTGCACGCAGGTGAAACACTCGCTGTCCAGAGAGACAAACTAAAGATGGTAGAGCACTGGTCTGGATAATATGCGTCCTTAATTTCTGATAAGCATGAGCAATGGTGGGAAAATGCGGGGTCCGCTTTTTCTCCGACATCCTAAATGGTGGATCATTTCCCAACGAGCTAAAGAGAACGAAAATAGTGGCAATTTTGAAACCAGGTAAACCAGCTGACCATCCTCAAAGTTTCAGACAAGTTTCCCTTTTGACCTGTATTCACAGACTCTTGGAGAGGCTCATTTACAGCAGAATTAGCTGCTTCGTTCGCGAACATATCCCTGCTGAGCAAGCAGATTTCAGGCCACAAAGAACTTTCTGCGACCGCGTACTGGTGCTAACAACTTTCATAGAGGCTGGCTTCCAAGAAAACGTGAAGACGTCTGTCGCGTTCGTACACCTAAACGCGGCATATGACAAGGTCTGGAGAGAAGGGATTGTATACAAATCACTAAAAACAATCTGATGCCGAAAAGCTGTAACTCTCATCAACACCATGATAAATAGCAGGTAATTCCACGTCTACTTTGAAGACAAAGTGAAGGAGACGAAATTAAGTAATGGTCTGTAACAGGACTCCGTCTGGCCCCCCTATTTCTCAACTTATATACCTCTAATCTCCACAATAACACGTCAACAAAATTCTGCTAAGAGGACGATATCGCTCTTGCTTGTAGAACCAAAAATCTCTGAGAAGCTGAGACAGTTCTCACTGAAAAAATGGTTCAAATGGCTCTGAGCACTATGGGACTTAACATCTGAGGTCACCAGTCCCCTAGAACTTAGAACTACTTAAACCTAACTATCCTAAAGACATCACACACATCCACGCCCGAGGCAGGATTCGAACCTGCGACCGTAGTGGTCGCGCGGTTCCAGACTGAAGCGCCTAGAACCGCTCGGCCACACCGGCCGGCAGTTCTCACAGAAGATCTAGCCATTATGAACTCCTATTTTAGAAAGTGGTGACTTAAATCCAGTCAAAGTAAAACTGAAGTATGTATCTGAATAACAACCAAGGTAATACGGAACTCACAGTGAAAAGTAACAGCAACACTCTTCGCCGTAGCAAGTACCATAAGTACCTTCGTGGCACCCTTAACCTTACACTTTCATTTAAAAAACATCTTGAAAATACTTTTGCCAAGATAAAAACACGTAACAATATTTTTCAAAAATAGTGTGGAGCTTCAGCAGATACCTTGCGCACCGTATCCATTGACTGGTCTTCTCAGTAGCTGTGTAATGTGCCCCATTGTGGCTAAACAGCTGCCACACCAACTTGATCGACGTCTAGCAGAACCACTCTATATGGTTAATAACTGGGATAATGCGACCAAGACCCAGTCATTGTCTTTCTCTGCTGAGCAACATCTATCCACCTGCAATCCGTAGAAGCGAGTCCTTGCGTAGGGAATACCGCAAGCTGCATGAGAACCGGGAATTACCCATACAGGATAACATACCAAGTCTATGACGTAATACACTTCGTTCAAGAAACCCACCGTTACTGCAAGCCGAAGAGCTAAATGCCAGTAATATCTACGTGAGAGTCCTGTGGGATCAAAACAGTCAGCTTATAGAAAATTTGAAGAGCATGAGTGGTTTCGAAAATACAGGGTGTTTGGGTAGGAAAGGTTAATATTTTACACAGTGATAGTATAAGTAATTCTGAAAAAAAAGTTATATGAACATAGGTCCGCAAATGCTTCGTTATGGAGGTATGAGCCGGCCCTGGTGGCCGAGAGGTTCCAGGCGCAGGTTCGAATCCTGCCTCGGGTATATATGTGTGTGATGTCCTCAGGTTAGTTAGGTTTAAGTAGTTCTAAGTTCTAGAAGACTGATGACCTCCGATGTTAAGTCCCATAGTGCTCAGAGCCATGTGAACCATTTTTTAGGGAGGTATGAGTATTGAAACTAACTTGAATGCAGCAAAATTGATGTGCACAACGTGAACGTATATGCAGTACAACTGGACCGTAACGTGATTTTTCTTGAAAACAATGTTACACTGAAGTACAGTTGTGTTACACGTTTTTAAATAATGTTTATTTACTTTGAATTTAGTACATAATGCATTACAACATCTATGTTACATGTATTCAGTTGAAAAGACGTACCTCGTCTTTTACAAAAGGCTTTAACACTTATTGTACAGATGTACTGTTCACAGAACAGGTTCGAATATCCCACCATGAAAGTCAATCCACTTGTGAGCTCTAGCGATAACATGTTGTGTTGGTTGTTCTATTGCCTGTAGTTGGTTCACAATCGATTCAGCAGCGTGAATGATGCGACGACGCAGTTCATCTCGTGTATTTACCTACACTTTGTGCAAAAAAATTGGTTCAAATGGCTCTGAGTACTATGGGACTCAACATCTCAGGTCATCAGTCCCCTAGAACGTAGAACTACTTAAACCTAACTAACCTAAGGACATCACACACATCCATGCCCGAGGCAGGATTCGAACCTGCGACCGTAGCGGTCGCGCGGTTCCAGACTGGAGCGCCTTTAACCGCGCGGCCACTCCGGCCGGCACACTTTGTGCACCTCTGATTTCATCCAACCACATGAACATAAGTCTAAAGGTGTAAGGTCAGGTGATCTTGGAGGCCAGTTAATGGCACCGTCACGGCCAATCGAGCGATTAGGGTAGGTGCGGTTGAGATGGTCCCTCACATGTAAAGTAACCTGTGGAGGGGCTCCGTCATGTTGAGGGTACATTCCCGTTCGCTTGGCTAAAGGAATATCTTCCAATAGTACCACAAATGAATTTTCCAAAAAATGCAGGTACCTCTCTCCCATCAATCGCTGGGTGATAATAAATGGATCTATCAAAAGGTTACCGATCATGCCGCACCAAACATTTATGGCAAAACGAACTTGAAAATTTCCATCCACTGAAGCTTGTGTTTTTCCCGTGACCATCAATGATTATTGCGTGTGTTGTTTATTCCATGTTGTGAAAACTGGGCTTCATCAGTGAATAGTATGTATGGAAGCAAAAGACTATTCTGAATTACCCAGTGACAGAATTGAAGTCATTTGGCATTGTCGCAAATGTGGAGATTTTGGACATACTGTACGTGAAACGGATACAGGTTTTCCGCATGAAATATTTCCCGTACGCAGGCTTTCTTCTTATGCTCATACTGGGACTTTTCTCAACACTTGCGAAAATTTCTTCCTGTTCTTGCAAAGTTTGTTGACGTGTACCCTTGAACGAAAAGTGTTTACTTCGAAGAGAGCCTGTTGCCGCGCGGGATTAGCCGAGCAGTCTCAGGCGCTGCAGTCATGGACTGTGCGGCTAATCCCGGCGGAGGTTCGAGTCCGCCCTCGGGAATGGGTGTGTGTGATTGTCCTTAGGATAATTTAGGTTGAGTAGTGTGTAAGCTTAGGGACTAATGACCTTAGCAGTTAAGTCCCATAAAATTTAACACACATTTGAACATTTTTTGAGAGCCTGTTGCACACAAATTGAAAAACACCCTGCGATCAGGCAATCGTCAAGTCTTAAAGCGCCTGTGGTATTCTTCTATTGCAGTGGCAGCAGTACCGTCGCAGAAGCCATAAACATACACCACATCTGCGTATTCCTCATTACTGTAGACGTGTGGCATTGTTAGCAGCGCTTGTATGAACGCAGTTAACACCATACGCTACACAGCTAACCGATGCGTCGCCGGCACACTACACAGTGCAGCTTACACGGACAATTGCGCTAACAACGGGTAATTGTACTACATACTACGTACGTCACATGACCATAATACGTGGTAGGTTACATAGCGTAAACATGGCATGTACTCGTCCATTGTTTGCAAGAAAATCAAGCTAAGATCCAGTTGTACTGCGTATCAAATTGAACAGACCTCTCACTGGGCATGGTCGATGCGCAGACTCACTTTACAAATGGGGTGCTACAAGGTCTCCGTTTGTGACTGTGGGGTTCCGAACCAGATAATACACATCAGAGATGAATTCCTCTTGCGTTTTTATCAGCGGACTAGGAGTAACTTCATTAAATCTGACGATACAGCCCTTATATTGATGAGGAACTTAGAGATTGACATTTAGTTAGTTTTATATGTAGTTTCGTCTTTCTGTATTTTTATTATACACATGTACTAATGGTATATACCTGTATATTTACACCGCTTGTGAGCCGTACTAATAAAAAAATAATCCAGAGAGACAAAGTACAAGCAATGGTGCCAGCCCGGAAAGCGACATCTATAAAGTGTTACACACGACACGATAGTATTAGCATCCCTTACCCGGTGGATCCTCGATGTCTAACAATATCTCTCCAGGTGGCCGATAAAAGACAGCCAGGCATCTACAAAAACATAAGACATTAATAGATTTATTTACAGTCTGTGTACTTAACAAGTGGAAATACACATAACTTTGTATAGCTTTGAGGTCGTATTGTGGTGCTTATTTCTATACTGTGGCAATAATATTCTAGCTAGAAGCAAACAGAGTGGTGGCACAATCAGGTAAGTCAGTGATAGCTAATAATTCAAAGTAGTGTTGTCCAATGCCGATATAATTTCCTCACTGCAGCCTTCTGTACTAACTGTTGATATGAATCCCCAGATTCCCTGCATCTGAGACGAAGCTCCAACAGTGGATGCTTAGAAGGCAATGTCGCACAACCAAAGTTGCAGGCAGTAAAGTCACTTCAATCTAGCGTGCAATGGAGGCGTGTATACACTCCTGGAAATTGAAATAAGAACACCGTGAATTCATTGTCCCAGGAAGGGGAAACTTTATTGACACATTCCTGGGGTCAGATACATCACATGATCACACTGACAGAACCACAGGCACATAGACGCAGGCAACAGAGCATGCACAATGTCGGCACTAGTACAGTGTATATCCACCTTTCGCAGCAATGCAGGCTGCTATTCTCCCATGGAGACGATCGTAGAGATGCTGGATGTAGTCCTGTGGAACGGCTTGCCATGCCATTTCCACCTGGCGCCTCAGTTGGACCAGCGTTCGTGCTGGACGTGCAGACCGCGTGAGACGACGCTTCATCCAGTCCCAAACATGCTCAATGGGGGACAGATCCGGAGATCTTGCTGGCCAGGGTAGTTGACTTACACCTTCTAGAGCACGTTGGGTGGCACGGGATACATGCGGACGTGCATTGTCCTGTTGGAACAGCAAGTTCCCTTTCCGATCTAGGAATGGTAGAACGATGGGTTCGATGACGGTTTGGATGTACCGTGCACTATTCAGTGTCCCCTCGACGATCACCAGTGGTGTACGGCCAGTGTAGGAGATCGCTCCCCACACCATGATGCCGGGTGTTGGCCCTGTGTGCCTCGGTCGTATGCAGTCCTGATTGTGGCGCTCACCTGCACGGCGCCAAACACGCATACGACCATCATTGGCACCAAGGCAGAAGCGACTCTCATCGCTGAAGACGACACGTCTCCATTCGTCCCTCCATTCACGCCTGTCGCGACACCACTGGAAGCGGGCTGCACGATGTTGGGGCGTGAGCGGAAGACGGCCTAACGGTGTGCGGGACCGTAGCCCAGCTTCATGGAGACGGTTGCGAATGGTCCTCGCCGATACCCCAGGAGCAACAGTGTCCCTAATTTGCTGGGAAGTGGCGGTGCGGTCCCCTACGGCACTGCGTAGGATCCTACGGTCTTGGCGTGCATCCGTGCGTCGCTGCGGTCCGGTCCCAGGTCGACGGGCACGTGCACCTTCCGCCGACCACTGGCGACAACATCGATGTACTGTGGAGACCTCACGCCCCACGTGTTGAGCAATTCGGCGGTACGTCCACCCGGCCTCCCGCATGCCCACTATACGCCCTCGCTCAAAGTCCGTCAACTGCACATACGGTTCACGTCCACGCTGTCGCGGCATGCTACCAGTGTTAAAGACTGCGATGGAGCTCCGTATGCCACGGCAAACTGGCTGACACTGACGGCGGCGGTGCACAAATGCTGCGCAGCTAGCGCCATTCGACGGCCAACACCGCGGTTCCTGGTGTGTCCGCTGTGCCGTGCGTGTGATCATTGCTTGTACAGCCCTCTCGCAGTGTCCGGAGCAAGTATGGTGGGTCTGACACACCGGTGTCAATGTGTTCTTTTTTCCATTTCCAGGAGTGTATAAGGCTTCCCCCCATCGAAGACTGCGAGAGATGGAACCGCGACCCCATTCTGCAGCGTGCTTGTGGGAGATTCCAGTGTGTAGTGGCGCAGCGCACTTGGTGCAGTCGACGAAGATTCTGCATCTAGGGCCAATAAAGATCCAGAAATATGACGTATTAGTTTGCAGTAGACAGGAATAATTCCTTCAGTGAAAACATTAGCCACCTGAGGAAGGCAGCTGTGATATGGTCGAAACGTCGGTTTTATATTTTACACACTTTAAAGTATTTTATATTCGATTCATTGACGGAGTACAACACCCAGAAGAATTTCAATCATCTTGCCACCACCCGCGAAAGCCTAAGTAGATACATTACTGAATTTGTAAGTGACTTCGGAGAAGATAGAGTGCAAAATTTAGTACACAGGGCAGCCACTGACAGTTCTAACACAGATGGACAAATTTAGCTTGGACGACAGGTACCAGTGCGCCATTGTATCCCACTTCAAACCTGTGACAGAGTTCATCAGTCTGATATCCACGATCAGATATTTTCAGCCTGTCAAAGATCTGGCGACTATGGTGGCAACCACAGCAATAGTAGGCCCTCTGTATCGAGGTGGATGGGGACAGCACGGATCACATGCGACATCGACATCGTCATTGGCATCTATATCAACTATACAATCTTTTGGCTCGTCCCGTCACTTTCAAAATTGGCCAATCCATCTTTTCACTGGTATTCCTAAGGATCTTCTTTGTTTTATGGCTTCAGTGATTCTTGCAACTGGCATATGGTCTATCTGTTCTTTCCGTCTTAACTGATATTGTTTTATTATGTCAGTTACCTCCTGCGTATTCAGTTGAGCTCGGATGACAGCATTTCTCTTTTTATCCATCAAAGTGTAGCCAGGCAAAATTCATTTCACAAGATTCTGTTCTGTCTTAATCCATCATCTTAAGAGTCAAGCTTTCGCATCCCTAGAACAGTGCTGATATAACCATAACCGTATAGAACTTTAGCAGAGTATCTATATGGACTTACTTTCCCATGTTCCACTAAAATAATTAAATAGGCCTAAATTTTTTGTATTTTATTGTTTTTCCTGTATGTAATACTGCATCCTAAATATTTAAATGCATTAACGTGCTATGTGATCTGCTTGCCAATTTAGATCTTACCTCGCGTGGCTGTTGTCCTAAAAATTGCCATTGGTTTCGTCTTTGTCACGGAGACGTTCAGATTGCATTCTCTGGATACTTTACGTAAACTGAAGACAACTTCTTGTAAGACATTTTCATTCAGACTATTAATTACTCGCCGTCAGGTAGTGTACTATCATCCACATCGTTAATTTTAAAATGTTTTGTAGTCTGTAACCAATTTCTGCTTACATTGTCGACATAAATATTAAAAAGACTTTGTTAGACGGGGCACCCTTGTTTAAATGCTTGGTTTATTTGGGTTACATTATATCTGCTTCCTGACATTTATATTTGTATTTTGTTATTCATTTATAAACCCTTTACAACTCTTGTAAGACGAAATGGAATTCCTCTGCTTCTTAAAATTTCCCACAGCTTGTTTTGATCTACTTTATCAAACGCCATTTCGTAACCGATGAAGGCAAGAAAAGTTGGCAAATTGTATTCACAAAGCTTTTCTATTGTTTATGTCGTGGCAAAAATACGGTCCAAGTATGATCTGTCTTTTCGAAAATTATTTTGGGTATTAGATAGTACAGTTTCAGCAATTGGCGACAGTCGTTTGGTTAAAATTCTAGCGTACAGTGTACGAGTGATGAATTCAGAAGGCTTATACATTAGTAGTTCTGACATTCATGTCTGTTTCCTGTCTTATAAATTTTTCCGATACAGTAACTTTTCTTATATAGTAACTTGATACTCTCTTCTTGAGGCAAATATACTTTAAATGTTGCATGAGCATTATTTTGTTTCACTTTGGAAGATGTCTTATTTTCTAAGTAGTTTAGTAGAAGAGCAAGAAATTATCTGAAGAGATATCTGGATCTCTGAACCCTTGTGTCTTAAACTATTGCAGTTACGTAGTCTGTAATTGTGGTAGAACCTCTGGCTGACAACTTATTTTTGCGGATCTGATTATGTCTGAAGAATGAGCTTTTTATTCTTAGATTATTATTTAATAAGAAGCCTTCAACATCCAACATTCATCCATTATTATTTACTACATTTTCCCCTTCATTTGCCACGACTGTGTTACATACCACTGCATTTAAGTCTCTTGCTAGTGTAAGGTAATCTTTTTTGCTTATCTTATATAGAGTTCTTTGTGAGATGTCATACAAGTTTTCAGAGCCACCAAACCGCCCCTCTTCTGGGGCTTATTCTCCAATTACCAATAGATAACCTCTTGATGTCTTTATTCTGGCCATAATTACCCGTTCATTGGCGCTGACACCTGTTTCTCTTTGTAAGTTGTCTGCCTTAGGTGATAACTATCACTGCAGTTATGGATCCATCTCTCCAGGTTTTATAGGGTGTACTTCCATGTTTCTCATCGAGATTTTCCTCTCTTCGACAGCTCACTTCCCTACACCTAAGAGTGGCCCTACCACCCCCCCCCCCCCCCCATCCCCACCCTACGTTGTAGATGGCTCTACGTTTGACTACTGCCCAAGAGACCTGTCTGGGTTGGGTGGCTATGCCAGGAAATTAAGCTCCAACCGGCATGGATCATAGCAGAGTTCATGAACCTGGTAAGGCAGCCGTCTCCGAGGAGACCGATAATATGATGCCTTGTATTCTCTTATTGCAAGATAATGCCTCGGAGACCTCGAAGATAGCCACCGACCTTAAGACGTCAGAAATATGACGGCTGTTGTCCACATTGCAGGCTACCCGAACCTCAGCTGCTCGTCTTGTGTACCCAGAGGCACCACATCTCACCAATCAAGGTACTGGTCTCCTTGAGGAAGGATGCAATCTGGCAGCCTTCACACTGTTCGGAGCCTCCAGACACGGGTACGTCCTCTGTGGTGGTGCACATGGAAACCGAATTCTTCTGAAAATATTTTTACATGTCTGTCCTTCTCATTGGGTGGTCGAGGGGCTTCGGCCGTTCACTTATGTAATAAAATGGAACTCCTACAGCTACCATTTTCGGTGCTTCAGTACACCTTCTTCAGGTCTTAACTGACGCCGAGAGGGTTAATTCCAATCGTATACAGGATTGGCCAACAAGTATTAACTGGTTTTCGCAGACTACCGTGTAGTAACGATTTGTATCTCCAACCATCAACTACCAGGTTGGTAGAGGCCTGAAGATGGTATATTGAACCAGCGAAATGGTAGCCATACAATAAATGACATCGTAAGGAGGGTTCTAGGTGTTCCTTTTCATTACACACGTCCGAAAAGCCGACGTGATTTCACTCCTGTGTTCAGTGTTGTCGTTAGGCACACCACTGTCGACGTGCTTCTCTCTTTTCTACCCCGTCAAAGGAAGCCGCAACGATGGTCGGCATGGCGACAGTCTGTGGCGCTCAAGAGGTCTTCGTAGCAACCATGTTATCACTTGTCTTGCTGCAAAACAGTTTGTTTCCCGTATCAAAGTACGTGATGTGGCTGTACGAAACTGCACATTATTTAGACTCTAAGACAAAAAAAATCGAAGATCCCTGAAGGAATTATTCGAATAGAATAGTCAGGTTAGCACCTCGGTGTCAGTCAGGAGATCCAAACAAAAAACAGCGACATCTCTTAAAGACGAACCACACACTCGGTAGGGCCCAGTATTGCCACCATCGAATTCCGACACGTACTTCTAGAGCCTTCTCCATCTTACACAGGCATAGCAAAATCATCTCGCACCACTATTCGAATGCGATTTCTGCATGAGAAACCCGCTGCGTAGTTTTTCTTTACATACAGACCTATAATTTTCGGTTCTGCTTCAGTGATAATCATGTACATTTCCAACCACGTAGCCCATCTCATACCAATTTGAAGTTTGTTGTATGTCGCCGTCGTAAGGTTACAATCACGACCAGTGTAGAAATATGGCGACCATGCAGTCTATCCCCAGAAAGTGTTTATATATAACGAAATACACCAACACTGCTAGGTCCTCCTTTTCCCATTTACGACATTCTCTGCTCCAACAACCACGCGATAGGAGCCGTCTCCTTTCCGTGAAACGACCGTTGTCATTGACAGTGCAACTTCCAGTTGAAACCGCCATAAATTTACCACATCGGTCACATATAACGGTGAAACGATACAATACTGAAGTGTCTGTCTTACTCAGAATTACGATGTGATGTTCCTTCGGATATTTATGTATGTCCGAAAGAACATTGAATCGTAATTCGGATTAACACAGGTACTGCGATATCGTATTCATCCGCCGACACCGGGCAAGTGACTTAAGTAAAATATCTTCCGTGTACGGGAACACACATAATGGATGTACGAGTACAGGTCGTTGACACGTGGCTGACGACATACGAATGTTATGGTCTGGCGACGAGTCATTCTCGGATACGCAACGAGCAGTAACGAAAAAAATTAGGTTTTAAAAATAGTAATAAGGCAACCGCTCGCAATAACCGGAAAATCCGATTTCGGGTCCCAGTGCGACCCAAATTTTTACTGTCGTCATTCCATTGTACAGCTGATGGTTGTCCACATTCGCTGCTGCAAACACATTTATTGTACAAAGATGAAGCGGTATGAGCTACTTGCGAGGTGTATCGTAAGCAAATATTTTGCACTACGGTGTTGAAAACCTGCACAAGAAGTTACCAGGTGGCATTGGGTCTGTGACTGTTGTAGATGACCTGATAAGACGACACATCTTACCTGAGCGTTTGAATTTTACACGGTATTTAAACATTCTGGAAAACACCTTCTCTAGACTTCAGTACGTTCCCTTTATGGTTTCACAACGACGGTGCTCCGTGACAGAGCATATCTCACAGACAACTTCAGGCAGAGAGTAACTTGAGAAGGCTGCCTAGTCCTTTGACCTGCACAGACCGTGAGCTCTCCCCATCCGACTTTTTCTCTGGTATTATGTAAAGTCCCTTGTGTACTCAACATCAGCAGGTACAGTAACTGAGCTTATTGAGAGCGTCTTTTTGCAGCGTTTGATACCTTGAGAAGGGCAGCGCGAAATCTTACAGAAAATCAGACATAACATAGTTCATTGCTGCACATTATGTAAAGCTGATTGTCGTCACGCTTAACATTTACTCTACAATAGTGAACCCACACAAGCGATATACTGTATTTCATTGACCTCTACCATCAATAAACGCTTTCCAAACAACAGTACTCTGGTGTTTCATTTAGCCTGCCGAACGCGTAGAGAGTGTATAATTCTGTGAAAATTATTTCACATTTCCAACAGTAGGTTTCTCATATCAAAACGTTCAACATTTCGTCTTCTACGATCTACAAAATTTTTAAAACGTCGTTCTGTAACTGCCTGCATACGATAGGCACGAAAATACAACGATGCATAGCTCGACGAAGGTGCTACTCCTGATACTAAACTACTATTTTTTTTAAAAGTGCAAACCTAACGCCAGTAATCCATTAGTAGCGTGTTACAGATATGTGGTTGAATAGAAGTTCTTCCAGATAACAGCATAGCGAAGCTCATGACAGCATGAAACAGTACCAGTACGCAGTTGCAAACTCTGCCCTCACGGAATCACAGACACGTAAAAAGATTGAAAGACATTCCATTTTACATAAACCAGTAGTTGTTCTACAAAGAAGCATGTAGTAGAGTAACTCAACTATGAGCTCCGCACCCTGTAAGCAAGGTGGCAACTGATTACTGACTACTGCTCGAGAGCTAGCGCACCAACATTGAAGAATGATCACATCGGCTCAGTAGTGGTTAAAGCAGGTGGTAGACTTCGGTTTATTCGTAGAATAGCGGGACAATGCAATCAGTCCACAAAGGACAATGCTTACAAATCACTCGTGCGACCCATTTTAGAATTTTTCCCAGGTGTGTGGGATTGTATCAAGTACGACTAATCGGGTATTCTAAACATATACAAGGAAGGGCAACACGTATGGTCACAGGTTTGTTTTAACTGTGGGAGAGTGTCTTAGAGATACTGAAGAAATTGTAGAGACAGACTGTTGAAGAGAAACGTAAATTATCCCGAGAATGCCTAGTTATAAGGAATCAAGAACCAGCTTTAAAATAACGACCCTCGGAGTAAACTACAACCCCTATGTATCCCTCACACAGGAATCACTTGTATAAAATTAGACTATTTATAGCACTCACAGGGGTATCTAAACAATCATTCTACCAGCGCGCCATACGTGAATAGCACGGTAAGAAACCCTAATTACTGATATAATGGGACGTACTCCCTGCCATGCACTTCACAGTGGTTTGCAGAGTATACCAGTAGATGCAGAGGTATTTGTAGAACTTTAACATCTGTAAAGTGTTGCTGGATGCTCTTTCTCTTCAAGAGTCTTTCGTATTTCTCTATTTGGTATGTCTATTGTAGAACAAAAGCAAACTGGTGCTTTTCATTTAATATCTCTTGCAAATACTAATATACTTTTTTGCTGGTTATTTATTGCCGATGTGAAATAATTATGTATAATTTACTGCCATTTTCTTCAACAAAGGGATATCTAGAATATAACTACGAGTAATATAGAAATATCTCTAATTCGTTTTTTAACTTGTTAAGAACTTTTTTACTCAGGAACTAAATTTTCATCTAATAGAAATTGTTTCTTATGTAATATAAGGGGCTCAATTTAAACAAATCTTGGGCTGCTACACTTATTTCTTTAAAATCTCTTCCAATGGAGGTGGTAACCACTTAGAGAATGCTATTCATGGTATAACTGTAGACGGTCTTAATAAGAAATGAGGATCCAAGGGCCCTAGCGAGCGCCGGGGTTCGAAATCGCCTGTAAATATTGGCGCAGCACCAACAACGCTTGACATTGTAGGTGCAGCCCAGGCAGGCAGTGCGCATAGCAATGCAACCTGCAGCATCTGAAGAAGACGACTACAACGGTTGCCGAAACGTTGTGCATAAATTGGGATCAAGAACTCGGCTCGACACACGAAATCACATCACAAAGGAATCAATTTTCAGTGACTGGATGACGATGTGGCAGATGTAAAGAAAGCGTTTGTCAAAAAAAGGAAAGAGAATTCATTAGTCAACTGCAAATCCAATCTATACTTTTATTGGTCTAGATTTATGGTACTGAGTAGCTATTTTGAGTGCTAAAAAAATATAACAAGGTATACACGAGCCAGTGCTTAAAAAGGGGAAATTAAAACCACAGCGTACAACAGTAGCGACAAATGTAGGTAATGTGCCGTTTACACCGTGTTATATAGTCTCGTCAAGCTTGTGAATACACACTTTAATACACGACTTTAAGACATCAGTGGCTGTTGTGTACAGAGCAGTACAAGCAACCGCACCTTACGTCAAATGACTAGCAACGACCTCTGTACCACTAACGTCAACTCAAAGTTACCAGTACAATTTTTGTATCAAATAGATCTTAAAATAAAAGCTAAAACCAAATAATCTTTATTAATCCTTAACGTCCCAGGTGCAGTCTTACAGGTGGCTAGGGTTTATTGTTACTCCGTTGTTAATGCATAGGAGTGGGATATGAGAACCTTATCTAGTTGTTCTTCCTCGAAGCTGCCGTAGTTTCCTTTGTCAGCAATCACGTGAATGTGACATGGGCCTATATTATCACTGCTTCTTTTTTACTAGAGGTCTTTGAGACTGCATCTGGGACTTTCCGTTGCGGTTTCAGTAGCCAGATCTTTGTCTGCTGACTTCGAGTCTACTGTTTTAAATTGGTTTCAGGACAGTTTAGGAGGTGATGCTGGATTAGAGAAGATGAAATCGGAAGTGAGAATAATTCAGAATAGGGACAGTGAGAAAGTGAAGACTAATTTGTTTTGCCACTCGTAAATTCCTTGAAGGAAACAGATGATGAATGTGATGACGACAGAAGTGTAGAGACTGAATCTTTAGCTACATGTTACGCTACACATAAATTTAGTTTAGTTGAAGCAAATATTGCTGGTCGTCGAAGATTCTTCCAAAGAAGGCCAATGACATTACTTTTCCGTATAACGGACGTAAGTTGGATGAACGCGTTTGTCGTTCACAGTTCCTACAAAGACAAGACTCAGGTGAGCCGTTTAAATTTTTTGAAGAAACTTGCAAACCCATTTGTGACACCACAGATAAAAGGCGAGCCAACAACTATCACATACCCTGCGAACTTCGTGCGACCATTCATCGTGTTTTGGGTGTAGCAGAACCTAGAGTAAGAGATGTTGTAGAAAGATTGCTAAAACGCAAAACATGCTCCATCTGTGACCCAAAGATGAAGAGAAAGACAGCTTATATTTGTCATTGTTGCAGGAAGCAAATCTAACTTGATTCCTCTAAAAAATATTCCATGAGTGAAAAGTAAATTTCCGAGAAAGAAACTAAAAACCTGAAAAGCACTAGTGTAATTATCATCTTATGAATGTTTTATGGAGGTTTTGTATGTTTTTTATTGTAATAAACAATAAAAATACAGCAAAAAGTAAGATTTAGGGTACAAGGTATTAGTTTTCATTGCTTTAATGTTATCATGTAATATGTTCGTTTTGTGTAATTTATTTGAATATATTTTTGGTGTTGTATTAATAAAAGCTTTCACATAAAAAACTGAACTGTTTCACTGAAATTGCTGAATGCAATTTTTGTGGCTATTTAAATACAAATATATCGCTCTGTCAGAATGCACCTGGGAGAGAGTGCGACGAAAAAATGACCTAGGTAGCCAAGGGTTAAAGTCAACAGTCTTTCATCAAAGTTCACTTTAGTAAAAGTGTTTCACAATAGTCTGGAGCGTATTTACACGTTTGTTTCGTGCGTTAAACATCCACCAACTCCTTGTTTTGTAATATTTTGACACTTACTTAGCTTTATCCCAAAGCTGTTTACTTTAATAAAGAATGCGTGGTTTTAGTTTTTATTTTAATATGTGACTGATACAGAAATTGCTCTGATTACTTTGCGCTGATGTTAGTGGTGTAGAGCCGCGTTGCTCTATCCATTTGACGTAAGCTGTGGCTACTAGTACAGTTCTGTAAACATCAGCCTTAGTTAGAATCTCGCTATGTACGTGCTAAAGTCGTGTATTAACATGTGTTGTCACACGGTTGACGAGTCTATATGACTCGATGTAAAAGGTACGTTACCTAAATTTGTCACTAGTGTTGTACAATGTGGTTTTAATTCACATCGTTTAAGTACTGATTCTTGTATATTTTCTTGTACTTTCGTAGCACTGAAGATAGCTACTCAGTAGCAGAAATCTAGATTTGCAATAAAAATACAGATTGGATTTGTGGTTGTCTGCTGAATTTCGTTACCTGTTTCGAGAATCCTTTCGCTCCATCACTCACGTTGTCATACAATTAACTGGAAATGGATTCCTTTGTGTTGTGGTTTCCTGTGTCCAGCCGAGTTGTCACTTCCATTTCATACTCACATTTCGGCAACCGATCTAATCGTCTTCTTCAGGTGCTGCTGGAGGTATGCGTACTGACTGCCTGGGCTCCAACCAAACTGTCAAGTGCTGTTGATGCCACGACGCTATTTAAGGCCGAGTCTAAACCCCGGCAACCGTTAAGGCCATGTGATGTTTATATGTTCTTGCCTATACAGTTATACCCTGACACGCACATTCTCTCAGCGTTATGAAACGAAATGTCGTGAGACTAGGGCCTCCCGTCGGATAGAAAGTTCGCCGGCTGCAAGTCTTTCGATGTGACATCACTTCGGCGACTTGCGCGTGGATAGGGATGAAAGATGACGATGAGGACATCACCCAGTCCCTGAGCGGAGAAAATCTCCAACCCAGCCTGGAATCGAACCCGGGCCCTTAGGATTGACATTCTGTCGCGCTGACCGCTCAGCTACCGGGGACGGACCTCTCAGCGGTTACCAGCTCTAGTAGGTGACAAACATGTTATATTTTTATAGTTTAACTTTTATTTTTGTGATTATTTAAATTTGACGAGTGCTCTCTTGCTCAAATTTTTTTCACCTATGATGCGATTACATGTAAGAACACTGCTTGTACAGTATCTGGAAGTAATCCTATTAATGATATTGGCATTATTGAGCCACATCATACTTTCTAGGTAATCCAATGTAATTTTTATTCCGATGAAGACCGCCTTAGAGCTGTCGAAACCATGGTCAATTTGACAACAATTTTATGCTATATGTACTTTCTGTAACTAAGTTAACGCACGGTTGCTGGACTGCAGCCTATAACAATGTTTAAAATTTCAAGATTCCTACCTGCCGAGTTCTCTAACGCTGTGACGAAATAGAAAGAGATGTAAATGAAAATTCTGAATACAGGTATGGCAATTAATTTCAATAAACAATATGAAACGAGGGGACTTGTGCCTAATTATGTGAAGTGTTATATGAACTTTAAGCAGTTAAAAAAAGAACCTAATACTTTCAAACGTTTAGTGCAAAAAATTATGTCTGGAAAAATAAGTTCCTCATATGCTAAGAAAGATGTTTTAAATAAAAATACATTTATTTGTATTTAAAATTAACAAAAATTTTAAGGCTCATTATAATATTCAAACTGATAATTTTTGGTTTCACATTAACGAACAATTACAGAACAATAGACAGAACATTCTCATTAGACATGAAAAGAAACTAAGCCAACTGCAATGCCTTCTCTGTACAATCATGTAATACACATAGTTTTTTTTAAACTGATCGTATATTCTATGACAGATTTTTAAATAAGATTGACATTAATTTTACAAAAGCTGACATGTCGCTACTGGAGAAAGGCTTAAAGTATCCAGCCAAAATGTACCTGAAAAGTTTATTGTTGGTTTAAAAACAGGCATAGATAGTGTAAAAAAGGACAGTTCCCGCCAGAATAGAGTAGCACGTAATGTTTGTAATATTGTCAGCAAAAACCTAACCAATTCTGGTAATATTGTTAATTCCGATAAAAAACTAATTAAAACCGTAAATACCAAGCTTGTAAAAAGAGAAGCTTTGGTAACGAAGGCTGCTAAGGGTAATACCATTGCCATTGCTAGCAAACAAGAATATGTTACAAAAACTCTACAGTTCTTTCAGGGATACGATATTTTCTAGCTACATGAGGACCCCACGCCAACTTTG
This sequence comes from Schistocerca americana, assembly GCF_021461395.2. Taxonomy (NCBI): domain Eukaryota; kingdom Metazoa; phylum Arthropoda; class Insecta; order Orthoptera; family Acrididae; genus Schistocerca; species Schistocerca americana. The sequence goes on along the minus strand of NC_060120.1, from coordinate 221,847,692 downwards.
CAGAAAGAAGTCAGAGCCGCTATTATCGATGCCAAAGCTCATCTTAAACCTTTCCATAAAAAGCAGTTAATCAACATGAAACCGCAGTCGCCTAAGTTACGAGCTCAGTTTAAAATCCATAAAAAGGACAATCCGATCCGCCCTATTTCCAATAGTATGAACAGTATTTATCACGACTTAGCCAAATTCTTGCAAGATATATTGAAAATCGTTCGTTTCCCACAGCAATTATTCTGTTTCCAGTAGTCAAGATTTAGTTAGTAAAATTAGACATTCACTGTGATAGAGATACGAAATTAATTTCCTTTGACGTTAAAAATTCTTACACAAATGTGCCGGTACTTGAAGCCTTAGACATAGTAGAAAATAGTTCATGTTATTTCAAAATAGATTTATCTGATGAACAAGTCACCGACTTCGAGAACTCACTTCATATTGTAGTAAGATAGAATTATTTTGAATTTAATGGAAAACTATATAAGCAATTAGATGGCCTTGCAATGGGGAACCTCTTAGCAGGAATCCTTGCAGATGTGTTCATTAATTCTGTAGAAGTAAAATTGTTCAGTAATTTTTCAGCGTTAACAGTAATCATTCTTTCATACGCTAGATACGTCGATGACAAAGGGCCTAATGACGGTATTTATAAACTTTTTAATATGCTCAACGAATTTCATGAAAATATTTCTTTCACCTTTGAACGCGAAAACGAGTTCCGGCAATTGAATTTTCTAGGTCTCACTATTACGATGATAGATGACAAAGTTAGCTTCAATATTTTCCGCAAAGAAACCAGGTCTGATCAAATTATTCCATTCAAGCCGGCCGGAGTGGCCGTGCGGTTCTAGGCGCTACAGTCTGGAACCGCGCGACCGCTACGGTCGCAGGTTCGAATCCAGCATCGGCCATGGATGTGTGTGATGTCCTTAGGTTAGTTAGGTTTAAGTAGTTCTAAGGGACTGATGACCTCCGAAGTTAAGTCCCATAGTGCTCAGAGCCATTTGAACCATTTATTCCATTCACGTCAGAACACCCGCATTCTCATAAGATAGCCTTTTTTCATTCAGCTATTCATAGAGCCATCTCCACACCCCATTCTTATGAAAATCTCAGTTCTGAATTCAATCAGATTAAAACTGTGGTTGCCAATAATGGCTACGATCCTTCTACAGTAGATAGTAGGAAAACCAATAAGAGAGTCGCTACCCCAGTCCTTTCTAATAACGAACCTAATGAAAAGAATAATTATTCTTCATACCTTTACTGGGTCCAATTTCTTACGGAATACAGCGTTTACTTCAAAAGTACATATAACTGTAGAGTAGCCTTCTCCACAAATAATTCTTTAAAAAGTAATAACTTGAAACCTACGCGTTCCCCTCTGTATAATTCTGGTCTCTATAAAATTATTTGCGGCAATTGTTCTGACTATTACATAGACCAAAAAGGCCGAGCTATTGCGACAACATTCAAGGAAAACTTTCTCGGCAAAAAGGCACCAATGTTCACAATTCAACTTTCACTGACTATTTGTTAATCGCAGGACATAATCCTAAAGATGTACAAGAGGTCCAGATCTTGCACCCGGAGAAAAAAGGCTTTAGGCTTAACATCTCAGAAGAGCTAAAGATTTTTAAACACCTATCTCTGAAGGACGGTCTAATTATGAACGAACAGTTGCAATTACGCAATAAAAACTTTTTTCAAGGTATAGAGCCGCGAATTAAAAATGAATTAAAATTATCTTAATGGCGATACTCTCCTCAATGTAGACTCTTAAACATCGTTGTCCTTTCCAGCTTCACATTTTTTATGTACATTAGAACTATATTTCATTTATGAAATAAGACCGTTACGGTATGTTGTAACTTTCATGCACTGGTTCCTGTTGTTGCCTGTAATGTTAAATTGTCTGTGCAGTGTCTCATTTGCTCTTGTCTGTAATTCGATCACTTCTTCCTAGATGGCGCGAATCTGTTTTTGTGTCCAACTCGTGGCTGTCTTGGCGTGTTAGCCGTCTAGTCTGACGGTAGCGGCGATTTCATGCAGTTGTTTGGCTCTAAGTAACCTCGTGACTGCTTTTGTGTTTCGATGGAACATTTTATTCGAACTTACAAACATGTTACATTTTTACGGTTTAATTTTTATTCTTGTGATTATTTCAGTTTGACTAGAGCATTTTGGTACAGATGTTTTTCACCTATGGTGCGATTACATATAAGTACCCTGCTTGTACAGTATCTGGAAGCAATTAATTGTATTATTGAGCCAAGTCACTAAATTTTGTAGGTAATTCAATGTAATTTTCATTCTGATGAAGTCCGCCTTGCAGCTGTCGAAACCATGGTCAATTTGACAACTATTTTATGCAGCTGAGGTGGCAGTAGGTGCATTCTGTAATTACGTTAACGCACGGTTGCTAGACTTCAGCCTATAACAATGTTTAAAACTTCTAATAGATGAGATCTTAATTAAATAAGACAACACTAAATTTCAGGCTTTTCCTCTCACCGCGGACAACACATTGGGTGATGGCCTTTACTTAACGACCGAGAGCAGTGGCTTTTGCATTGAGTTGCCAGTACTAATAAACAAGCAACACTGCTTGAAATGACCGCAGAGCTCATTGTGGGGCGTTCGACGAACGTATCCGCTAGAACTATGCGGCGAAATTTGGCGTTAAGGTGCTATGGCAGCAGACGACCGTCGCCAGTGCCTTTGCTAATAACACGACATCGCCTGCAGCATCTCTCCTGGGCTCGTGACCATACCCTTTGGACCCTAGGCAACTGGAAAACGGTTTCCTCGTCAGATAGGTCCCCATTCCAGCTGGTAAGAGCTGACAGTAGGGTTCGAGTGTGATGCAGGCGCCACGAAATCACTGACCCAAGCTGTCAACAAGGCACTGTGCAAGCTGGTACTGGCTCCTTGGTTGTGTGGGCTCTGTTTTCATGGAACTGACTGCTTCCTCTGGTCCAAATGAAGCGACTGTCGACTGGAGGTGGTAATGGTCCGCTACTTGGAATCCATTTGCCGCCATTCATGGACTTCATGTTTCCAAACAATAATGGATTTCTTACAGATGACAATGCGCCATGTCACCGGGCCACAGTTCCTCCCGAGTCGTTTGAAGAACAGCCTGGACAGTTCGAGTGAATCATGTGGCCACGCCGATCGCCCGGCACGAAACCCAACGAACATTTATGGGACGTAATAGAAATGTCAGTTTGTGCACAAAATCCTGCACTGCCAACACTTTCACAATAGTGTGTGGCTATAGAGTTAACGTGGCTCGATATATCTGGAGAGGACTTCCAACGACTCGTTGAGCCGATGCCACCTCGATTGTAAGTACTACGCCGGGCAAAAGGAGGTCCGACACGATATTAGGAGGTATGCCATGACTTTTGTTATCTCAGTGTATATATCCTTTTTTTAGCACTGAATATAGGTATTCAATAACGGAAACCTAGATCCGCAATAAAAATACCGATATGATTTTCTACTGGTCGTTGAATTCTTTCACCTTTTTCGGAATATACACTCCTGGAAATGGAAAAAAGAACACATTGACACCGGTGTGTCAGACCCACCATACTTGCTCCGGACACTGCGAGAGGGCTGTACAAGCAATGATCACACGCACGGCACAGCGGACACACCAGGAACCGCGGTGTTGGCCGTCGAACGGCGCTAGCTGCGCAGCATATGTGCACCGCCGCCGTCAGTGTCAGCCAGTTTGCCGTGGCATACGGAGCTCCATCGCAGTCTTTAACACTGGTAGCATGCCGCGACAGCGTGGACGTGAACCGTATGTGCAGTTGACGGACTTTGAGCGAGGGCGTATAGTGGGCATGCGGGAGGCCGGGTGGACGTACCGCCGAATTGCTCAACACGTGGGGCGTGAGGTCTCCACAGTACATCGATGTTGTCGCCAGTGGTCGGCGGAAGGTGCACGTGCCCGTCGACCTGGGACCGGACCGCAGCGACGCACGTATGCACGCCAAGACCGTAGGATCCTACACAGTGCCGTAGGGGACCGCACCGCCACTTCCCAGCAAATTAGGGACACTGTTGCTCCTGGGGTATCGGCGAGGACCATTCGCAACCGTCTCCATGAAGCTGGGCTACGGTCCCGCACACCGTTAGGCCGTCTTCCGCTCACGCCCCAACATCGTGCAGCCCGCCTCCAGTGGTGTCGCGACAGGCGTGAATGGAGGGACGAATGGAGACGTGTCGTCTTCAGCGATGAGAGTCGCTTCTGACTTGGTGCCAATGATGGTCGTATGCGTGTTTGGCGCCGTGCAGGTGAGCGCCACAATCAGGACTGCATACGACCGAGGCACACAGAGCCAACACCCGGCATCATGGTGTGGGGAGCGATCTCCTACACTGGCCGTACACCACTGGTGATCGTCGAGAGGACACTGAATAGTGCACGGTACATCCAAACCGTCATCGAACCCATCGTTCTACCATTCCTAGACCGGCAAAGGAACTTGCTGTTCCAACAGGACAACGCACGTCCGCATGTATCCCGTGCCACCAAACGTGCTCTAGAAGGTGTAAGTCAACTACCCTGGCCAGCAAGATCTCCGGATCTGTCCCGCATTGAGCATGTTTGGGACTGGATGAAGCGTCGTCTCACGCGGTCTGCACGTCCAGCACGAACGCTGGTCCAACTGAGGCGACAGGTAGAAATGGCATGGCAAGCCGTTCCACAGGACTAAATCCAGCATCTCTACGATCGTCTCCATGGGAGAATAGCAGCCTGCATTGCTGCGAAAGGTGGATATACACTGTACTAGTGCCGACATTGTGCATGCTCTGTTGCCTGTGTCTATGTGCCTGTGGTTCTGTCACTGTGATCATGTGATGTATCTGACCCCAGGAATGTGTCAATAAAGTATCCCCTTCCTGGGACAATGAATTCACGGTGTTCTTATTTCAATTTCCAGGAGTGTAGTTCAGTCACTGCAATCAAACTTTATTAACTTGTATTGAAACGAAGTGAACCAAATGCACTGACCGAGTACACTCATCCATTTTACACACTACACGTAACGCTCATACATCTTTGGTAATCAGGACAACCGGAGACGTCCGCCAGGGACGATAAGACAGCTGCCGGTGTATGGGAAACATTAGTTGGTCCCGGATTTGTTCTGGCACTACTGCGGAAGACGTGGGGCTCGTTCACGTGTAATGGCTGACATAAATCTGTAGATTGGAGGCCGGGGCGACCGCCAGCGCCGGCACGAAGTGTGTCGCCAGGCGAAAGCAGCGGCTGCCGCTCAGGCGTGGGCGACCCACCGGCGCCCGTCTTCTGTCGCGAGCGGCGAACGTAGAGGTCGCGGGGAGACAAACAGAAGCGTGTGTGGGTGTACGCGTGCTCCTCATAAATGTGCAAAGGGAGAGGCAGGTACGCAGTTAAACGTAGAGCTGTCTACCACGATTGCATCTTCTGACGCCTTTGTACGTTTCGTACACATGTTAATGGCTCATTAGCATTCGCTGACTTGTTCCTGGAGCTGAGAGGGCTACGCAGTATAGGAGAGCGAGTCCAGTTTCCTGCCGAGAGCTGGATGCATTCCCCATCGTCAGTTGTCATCTATATATACTACGCTATATTCCTTAAACAGGCGGTGCTACAGAGCTCTTGAGTAATTCAGGAGAGAAATCTAAAATACGCCAATGTTTGGTATCTCAATAATGTCTTTATTACGCACATCAAAAAAAGTTTTGCATCACCCCGGTTCCCAGAGTTCCTGAAGCTAGACCTTGACTACAAGGGCAGCGCAGTACGTGTGGAATGCACATGTGGATTTTTTAGGTTAGAGAATTCCCTCCCTAGGCCCGACAAGACTCTTCCTGAGACGCGACAAGGTAGTAGTAGGCAAAACGCAACAGGGAATAGCAATGTTAATGTGGTAATAGTAAACTGCAGGAGCGTCTATAGAAAGGTCTCGGAACTGCTCTCATTAATAAACGGTCATGACCACATAGTACTACGGAAGGGAAAGTTTGTTGAAACCATATGCAAACAGTAATGACATTCTAAACTCAGATTGGATTGTATACCGCAGAGAAAGGGTGGACAGTGAAGGAGGAGGCGTGTTTATAGCGATAAAAGGTGCAATAATACAGAAGGAAATTGATGGAGATCCGAAATGTGAAATAATTTGAGTGAAGGTCACGGTTAAAGCAGGTTCACACATGGTAGATGGATGACTCTATAGGCTCCCTGGCTCAGCACCTGTTGTGGCAGAGCACCTGAAGGATAATTTGGAAAATATTTCGAGTAGATTTCCCGAACATGTTATAGTACTGGGTGGAGATTTTAATTTAGACTGGAAGACTCAAACGTTTATAACGGGCGGCAGGGACAAAGAATCCAGTGAAATTTTTTTAAGTGCATTATCTGAAAACTACCTTGAGCAGTTAAACAGAGAACCGACTCGTGGCGATAACATATCAGACCTTCTGGTAACAATCAGACCCGAACTATTTGAAACAGTTAAAGCACAACAGGGAATCAGCGATCATAAAGCGGTTGCTGCATCGATGATTTCAGCCGTAAATAGAAATATTAAAAAAGGTAGGAACATTTTTCTGTTTAGCAAAAATGACAAAAAGCAGATTTCAGAGTACTTGACGGCACAACACAAAAGTTTTGTCTCAAGTACAGATGGTGTTGAGGATCAGTGGACAAAGTTCAAAACCATCGTACAACATACGTTAGACGAGTATCTGCCAAGCAAGATCGTAAGAGATGGAAAAGAGCCACCTTGATACAACAACCTAGTTAGAAAACTGCTACCGAAGCAAAGGGAACTTCACAGCAAACATAAGCATAACCAAGGCCTTTGAGACCAACAAAAATTACACGAAGCGAAATGTAGTGTGAGGAGGGCTATGCGAGAGGCGTTCAATGAATGCGGAAGTACAGTTCTATGTACTGATTTGGCAGAAAATCGTAAGAAATTTTGGTCTTATGTCAAAGCGGTAGCCGGCCGGTGTGGCCGAGCATTTCTAGGCGCTTCAGTCTGGAACCGCGCTGCTGCTACGGTCGCAGGTTTGAATCCTGCCTCGGGCGTGGACGTGTGTGATGTCCTTAGGTTAGTTAGGTTTAAGTAGTTCTAAGTTCTAGGGGACTGATGGCCTCAGATATTAAATCCCATTGTGCTTAGAGCCAATTGAACCATTTTTCAAAGCGGTAGTTGGATCAAAACAAAATCTCCAGACACTCTGTGACCAAAATGGTACTGAAACAGAGGATGACAGACTAAAGGCTGAAATACTAAATGTCTTTTTCCAAAGCTGTTTCACAGAGGAGGAATGCACTGTAGTTCCTTCTCTAGATTGTCTCACAGATGACGAACTGGTAGATATCGAAATAGATGACAAAGGGATAGAAAAACAATTAAAATCGCTCAAAAGAGGAAAGGCCACTGGACCTGATGGAATACCAGTTCGATTTTACACAGAGTAAGCGAAGGAACTTGCCCCCCATTTTGCAGCGGTGTACCGTAGGTCTCTAAAAGAGCGTAGCGTTCCAAAAGATTGGAAAAGAGCACAGGTCATCCCACGAGACTCAGAGGGGCTGAGACACGGGTTTCCAGGTAGATTCCGTGTTTCTTGACTTCCGCAAGGCATTTGATACAGTTCCTCACAGTTGTTTAATAAACAAAGTAAGAGCATATGGACTATCAGACCAATTGTGTGATTGGATTGAGGAGTTCCTAGATAACAGGACGCAGCATGTCATTCTCAATGGAGAGAAGTCTTCCGAAGTAAGAGTGATTTCAGGTGTGCCGTAGGACTGTTGCTATTCACAATATATATACATGACCTTATGGATAACATCTGAAGTTCACTGAGGCTTTTTGCGGATGATGCTGTAGTATATCGAGAGGTTGTAAGAATGGAAAATTGTTCTGAAATGCAGGAGGATCTGCAACGAATTGACGCATGGTGCAAGAAATAGCAACTGAATGTCAATGTAGACAAGTTTAATGTGCTGCGAATACATAGAAAGAGAGATCCTTTATCATTTAGCTACAATATAGCAGGTCAGCAGCTGGAAGCAGTTAATTCCATAAATTATCTGGGAGTAAGCATTAGGAGTGATTTAAAATGGAATGGCCATATAAAATTAATCGTCGGTAAAGCAGATGCCAGACTGAGATTCATTGGAAGAATCCTAAGGAAATGCAATCCGAAAACAAAGGAAGTAGGTTACAGTACACTTGTTCGCCCACTGCTTGAATACTGCTCACCGGTGTGGGATCCATACCAGATAGGGTTGACAGAAGAGATAGAGAAGTTCCAACAGAGAGCAGCGCGCTCCGTTACAGGATCATTTAGTAATCGCGAAAGTGTTACGGAGATGATAGATAAACTCCAGTGGAAGACTCTGCAATAGAGACGCTCAGTAGCTCGGTACGAGCTTTTGTTGAAGTTTCGAGAACATACCTTCACTGAGGAGTCAAGCAGTATATTGCTCCCTCCTACGTATATCTCGCGAAGAGACCATGATGATAAAATCAGAGAGATCAGAGCCCACACAGAGACATACCGACAATCTTTCTTTCCACGAACAATACGAGACTGGAATAGAAGGGAGAACCGATAGAGGCACTCAAAGTACCCTCCGCCTCACACCATCAGGTGGCTTGCGAAGTATGGATGCAGATGTAGATGTAGATGACTGCGGATATTGTTTCACAGACACAGTCTCTTTGACTATTTAGAGATATCACTAAACCCGCGCAAAGATGTAAACAACCATGCCTGAGCAGCACCTATTTAACGGATGTGGTCCGAGAGAGCCGATCAGTTCCAATCATTGCACCAGGAAGGAGGTACGTGGCTCGTGTTGTCTGTAGTTCAACCATGCCTAGACAGTCAATACCGCGGCTCTATCGCGTCCGCATTGTTACTTTGTACCGGGAAGGGAAGTGTCCAGGAGTCTCGGAGTGAACCAAAGCGATGTTGTTCGGACCTGGAGGAGATACAGAGAGACAGGAGGAACTGTCGATGACATACCTCGCTCAGGCCGCCTAAATGCTACTATTGCAGTGGATGACCACTAACTTTGGTTTATAGCTTGCAGGAACCTTGAGCAACGCCCTCACGTTGAATAATGCTTTTCGTGCAGCCACAGAACGTCGTGTTCCGACTCAAACTGTGCGCAATAGCCTGCACGATGCTCAACTTCACTCCAGACGTCCATGGCGAGGTCCATTTTTGCAACCACGACATCATGCAGCGAGGTACAGATGGGCCCAACAACATGGCCGAATGGACCACTCAGGATTAGCATCTCGTTCTCTTCACCGATGAGTGTCGCATATGCCTTAAATACGACAATCGTCGGTGACGTGTTTGGAGGCAACCCGGTCAGACTGAACGCCTTAGGCACACTGCCCAACGAGTGCAGCAAGGTGCAGGTTACCTGCTGTTTTGGGGTGGCATTATGTGGGGCCGACGTACGCCGCTGACCGTCATGGAAGGCGCCGTAATGGCTGAACGATACGTGAATGCTGCCTTCCGACCAATGCATGCATCAATACAAGAGGACGTGCTACTGGGTATTAGAATCTGGATCACCACCTCTGAAGGTCTCGCTGTACGGTCGTACAATATCCAAGGTATGGTTTTCATGAGCAATAAAAGGGGCGGAAATGATGTTTGTGTTGATATCTATTCCTCGGAACCGAGGGGATGCAAAAGTTTTATTTGATGTGTGTATTTTAGATTAGAAGATCGATTACGAGGTCTATAGCAACGAACACGTGTTCCGAAAACAACAGTCGTGTTCGTTCACGAATCATAGAAATCGACAGATACAAGCACTCAGGTAGATAACGTGTTCCTTGACTTCCGAAAACATTTCGTACGGTTTCACACGGCCGCCTAATGAACAAAATACGAGGGTATACTGCATCAGACCAACTCTGTGATTGCACTGAAGAGTTTTTAGCATACAGAATATGACATGTCATTCTGAACGGACAGGAGTTTTCAGACGTAAAACTCGGGAGTGACACAGAGGAGAATATACGATATAGTTTCTGACATTGTAAAATCCATGTTGTTCTTCGCATATGATACTGTTGTATGGAGAGAAGTTGCGACACGAGAAAATTATAGCCAAAGCAGGAAAACTTCCAGATGATCAACGCTTGGTACAGGAGGCGGGGGGGGGGGGGGGGGGGGGGGGAGGAGCCTTAAATCTACAAAAAATGTGACATGTTTCGAATACATGGGCAGAAAGATCCTTAATGGTGGAATTACAATCACTGGTAGTAGATACTTCTGTGAAATATGTAGGAGCATGCATACGGAGCGATTTGAAGAGGAACGATCACATGAAGTTAATCGCGAGTAAGTACGGTGTCAGACTGAGATTCATTGGGAGAACGTTTAACAAACGTAGTCCATCAACAAAGGAAGTAACTTAGAAAACATTCGTTCGACCAATACTTGATGTTGTTCATCAGTATTTGATCCGTACCAGACAGGACTGACAGAATAACTAGGAAGGGCCCAAATAATAGTGGCATGTTTCGTTACAGGTTCGTTTAACAAGCTTGAAAAAGTCACGGATGAGCTGCAAGAGAGGCACTTTAAACTTCGGGGAGCGCACATTTCTGCAAGAGTCAACTATTGAATTGCTTCCTCCAGCACATAGCTCACGAAAAATTCATGAAGATAAGAGAGATTCGAGCCGAGGCAGTGGCTTACCAGCAATAGTTCTTCCGGCTAGCCATGCGCGACTGGAATAGAAAAGAGAAAGTGAAAAATGGTTCAAATGGCTCTAAGCAGTATGGGACTTAACATCTGAGGTCATCAGTCCCCTACACTTAGAACTAAGTAAACCTAACTAACCTCAGGACATCACACTCACCTATACCCGAGGCTGGATTCGAACCTGCAACCGTAGCAGCCACGTGGTTCCGGACTGAAGCGCCTAGAACCGCTCGTCCACCGCGGCCGGCAAAGACGAAGTGACACTGGTACACAAAGAACCCCCCCACCACCACCACCACCCACCGTAAAGTGAATTGAACAGTATAGATGTAGTGTCGATGCAGAAATGCATTTTTGAGCCAGAATCTTATGATCGCCTTAACAGTCTATTGGACCACCTTTGAAATACAATACCGCAGTGGTTCTACGTAGCACGGATTCCACAAGTCCTCAGTAAGTTTACGGAGCTATGTGGAAACACATGGCTGTACACAACCAATCCCCAAAAATTACGGACCGTGGTCTGTGCAAGCAGAGCTGGCATCCATAGAGTCCTTGGTGTCCTTCATCAAGTTCACTGAAACCCAAGACATCAAAGTGAGTCCATATTATGCTCCTCAAAGCACTGTGACACAATTCTAGCCTTCTGACGAGAACAGATATCCTGCTGCTCGACATCGGAATGACATCAAGCATTAAGAGATGGAGGCGAACTTCAACAATGCAAATGTAAGACTGAAAAATCTTTCTTCGCAAATATACGTCTTCTCCATGAATTTCTACCAGTTGAAGTCTAAAATGATACTTAAAACAACGTTTCACCCACTTTCTCGGCACCAATAGTAAACTTTGCTAATACTGATAACACATATGTTAAGTACTACATATCCAGGATGATTCAGCTGCCCCTACCTAAGGGTTTTACGTAATCTGCAAAGCCTTCAAATTTACGATTTTCATATTCTCTCGCTCGCTACATATCCAGGATGATTCAGCTGCCCCTACCTAAGGGTTTTACGTAATCTGCAAAGCCTTCAAATTTACGATTTTCATATTCTCTCGCTCGCTACAAGCAAACTGTTAGTCCAACAGAAAAACGAACAGTACTTTCTTGTACGAAATTCAACATAGTTAAATTTTGTACTGAGATACGTTTTCGCTATAGGCCCTAGATATCGAATTATCCAAGAAAAACTTTCAAAAGTGACCTTGAAATGCATTTTTCTTGGATAACTCAAAAACGGTGGCCTCCAACAAAAACGTATCCCATAGCAAAATTTAACTTCATTAAAATTCCTACAAAACGGTCCCATTGCGGATCGTCGATGGTCGAACCCGGGACCTCAGATGGCTGAGCTGAAGCCAGGACCCACCGCGCCGTATTTCGTCAGGAGGCTGAGCAAGTTTAATAGCGTTAAAGGCGGTATTCGGAAGTATTGTCAGCGTGCCGACCGCCCGCTATTCCGCGAGTCCGGCTGTCTCAGCCCTCCTGGACTGCCGACACCACTGCTGCTGTCATCAAGGCAACACGACGATGGAATTCAGCCGCTCTCACCCGGTCGCCGCCAGCCTAGGCGTCACGTCTTGTGCTGCGTAGCTGCTCGGTATTCCGAAGACTGCTACAGTCCTTGGTCCTCGCCGCCCTCTGCCCCATTTGGCCTGCTCTGTCCGACCATGGGACGAAGGTGGATGTACTGGTCACCTGAGGACCTCGGCAGCCGCTGCTCCCAGGACAGGCCCGGACTCGAACCTGCGCCTGTCTGGATGCTATGCCGCGACTTCCCCGGACCGCTGTAGACCGCTGTCACTGCCCTCCTTCAGGCAGACCGTGCAATCTCCAAGTACCCAGCTGCCACCCCCGTGTTGTGTTCCCGGAGGAGGAATACAAAATGGTTCAAATGGCTCTGAGCACTATGGGACTCAACTGCTGAGGTCATTAGTCCCCTAGAACTTAGAACTAGTTAAACCTAACTAACCTAAGGACATCACAAACACCCATGCCCGAGGCAGGATTCGAACCTGCGACCGTAGCGGTCTTGCGGTTCCAGACAGCAGCGCCTTTAACCGCACGGCCACTTCGGCCGGCGGAGGAATACAGCCCGAACAAGTACATAGAAATAAAGTACAGATTTACACAGAAAATTTACAACATCGCTGCCAAACTGGCCCCTATAAGCGTGGACCAGCACACGTGTGACTCGTCTCTCGACTGGCCTGGCACACTCTTGTCTCTAGCTAAAATTGCCCGTCTATTTATACTGTTTTTTCCCTCGCTTCTGCCGGCCGCGGTGGTCTCGCGGTTAAGGCGCTCAGTCAGGAACCGCGCGACTGCTACGGTCGCAGGTTCGAATCCTGCCTCGGGCATGGATGTGTGTGATGTCTTTAGGTTAGTTAGGTTTAAGTAGTTCTAAGTTCTAGGGGACTGATGACCACAGAAGTTAAGTCCCATAGTGCTCAGAGCCATTTTAGAACACAAGTTTAAAACAACAAAATACTGAAATATGCTATAGTGAACCAATGCGTACAGAAAATGTAGTACAAAAGTCGAAGCTACGTCACTCATTTCGTTCTTTCTTAGTTGTCTTGATGTGGCCTCTGCTTTTGCCGTTATGGGGCATTTCTGTGTGCTCACGGTGAAGCATCCAGCAGTAGTTGTCTACCATCCAGACATCCCATCATTCCTCACGCACTGAATTCGACTTTGGAGGCAAAAATGGGAATTTAAAAAATGTAACTTTGAACTCCTCGAGCATCCCTGCATTTCGAATTTCGTCAATATGTGCTCATTTGTGTCGATACACACTTGGCAACGACTGCTTCCCATGAAGTTTGGGACAACACATTGAAAGGCAGTCCAGTCTTCTCACTCCTTGGCATTCACTGAATGAAGGGAATCTTCATCTAACATTAAATTCCTAATATCTAGGGCAGTGAACATGTTCAACTTACCATCCGACAGGCTGGGGGAACTTGTAATATAGATATTTGAAACAGCTGCCACATTTAGTTAATGTGCATAGGTGGCAAGAGTATTCTGTCGCTTTCCAAGAGACGGTCACACCTGATGTTTTCGTCCCCTGGAATCAATTCCAGTCTTAGAGTCCACTGTTTTTGTTCCCAACGTTTGTTACGAGCGCGACTGTACCCTTCACAGGGAACTTATTATATCCTGATTGATGACTGATATCCTAGAAGCATACCCAACGCTTTCAAACCACAACACACCACCCTATTTAGATGAGTCAATAAACAGTCGCCAGTAATGGGAAGCGTACGGAATAGTGAACTGACCCATCCAATCTCTTATATCACTGCGATACACTAACAAGTCTTCTTAAGAAAAAGGTTGTGTCAGTATCAAGTCCCTTTTTCTGTAAAATGTAAAGGAGATACCAGCTGCTAAGAAACGTCTTCCCTGCTGCGTGCTAGGTGCTCTGCTTTATCATTAGTCAGTCACGGACTAAATCGTTTAGATCTTGCTGTGTGATGAGGACTCTCACATGTGCGTATTTCAAAGTCAGTTCATGTAGTTCACAGCTTCCTCGTATCTTTGAAAACAGCCATGGACGCCGAGGTAGTTGTACTACGAAGAATAATAATGCCTCCACGACTGTGCGTGTGTTTTGAACAACAGCTGGCCGGGATGGCGGCGTATCCGTACACGACTATTGATCTGGTGTGACAACATACATGGTTTTGGAAAACGATATTCCGTTTCCGGAGACGACGATTCACTTATTTTAATGTATTACTTTTTTTTTTGAACCCATCGTTTGTTTATGATACAACCATAACTGGTTTCTACCTTCAAAGGCCATCTCGAGATAGTATGGGCGGTATCTGATTAAAAAGTGTTCATGCGTTGCAAACTCATGGCAACGGGACCACGACACGCATGAACACTTGTTTATCATTAACTTTTGAAAACATTACTGTAAATTAACAGTGGCTGATAGGGATAATTAAAATACTAATCCGTCCATATCGCAAGGATTTATTATAAACTAAAAATTACACTTCTTTTACTAGTTCGTCAAGCACATAGCGTCTGAAGATGGCCTTTGAATGGTGAAACCGGTTATTATCGTATCATAAGCAACTGATTGAGTCAAACATAAGAAAATAATACCTTACATACATGATTCATTCTATCATGTGACAAGTGATAGCGTTACGGAGAAGTATAGCAAACTCAAGTGGCACTCTCTGCAAGAGAGGCGCTCTGCATCGCGGCGTAGCTTGCTGTCCAGGTTTCGAGAGGGCGCGTTTCTGGATGAGGTATCGAGTATATTGCTTCCCCCTACTTATACCTCCCGAGGAGATCACGAATGTAAAATTAGGGAGATTCGAGGGCGCACGGAGGCTTTCCGGCAGTCGTTCTTCCGGCGAACCATACGCGACTGGAACAGGAAAGGGAGATACTGACACTGGCACGTAAAGTGCCCTCCGCCACGCACCGTTGGGTAGCTTACGGAGTATAAATGTAGATGTAGATATGTACCTACGCTCCCATCTCGTGCACACTGCAATCACAAGAAAGATACATGGGAACACATTTGGCTCATCTGCTGCGGAGCCCCATATTCAGCAGACTGTGCTGAACTATCGGCTCCGAAACACTTGTGCCTGCATTAGCTCTCTGAGCTGTCGTCAGCTCTCCCACAGATCGCAGCTTATCTGGCATCACAGGGCGGGCAAGTAATCCACCTCCGCGTTCTGTGACGCGGCGTGGATACCCAAGATTTTGTCGCCTGCACGTGGGTTCACAATGGTTCAACACTTCCCGTACGCACTCACGACAGTAGTTCGTGAACAGTCGATCAACTGCGCTGTTCCCGAATTTTTTTTCTTTTTTTCCAGGAGCCCGGTCTTAATAACATACCCATTGTCTCTGAAGTCAGAGTAGTTCCCTAGTCTCAGCCGTTACTATAGCTACAATGATTCTCCATTTGTCTATCCTTTGCTGATACATAATAAGTTAGGTGGGGAAATGCTTTCGGGGGGGGGGGGGGGGGGAGGGGTGCGGACGGGAGTTAGTGATAGTACTGAAAAACGTCAAACAAATATATGCCCTTTTCTTAATCGTGTCCGACGTACAGCTGTTAGAAAACCACGGGCGTCAGTCGTATTCCCAAAGCGATATCATCCAAGTATTCTGTCAACACACTTTGAATGAATTAAGATACTGTACTCCATTAAGACGGTTATCTAAAACAACTGGGCCGATTAGTTGGTCATCAATAATAAAACACCATAATTCACCAAGAAATGTCGTCGAAAATACGATTACACTATCGTGCATATTTTCACTTGCCCCCACGGGAAAGTTACGCTTGTTGTTGAAGCGTTGCGGGTAAATATTGGCTCATTAGAGAACAGAAAACATGGAATACATCGTTCCGTACGGATGAGCTCAGATCAGCGACATAGCGGCTGTATACGAAAGATGCAAAATGCATTTCATTGGAAGGTGGGTTTCGAACATCTTTCCTGAGGAAATGTGTACGATTAAATGAAACATTAGAACACAAAGTTTCATTACTATGACCCGCATTTATTCTGTCCCCCGTTGTATCCATCGGTATCCTCGGAAACTGTTACGAACATGACATATGTTCATATGACGTTTCTGTGAAGAATCACTAATACTATAATCCCTCAAAGCATATACCTGTCCTCCTGATTCACCCTGTACACTTTCCTTAACTGCGTCAAGTACCAACAATGCTACCATACTTGCTGTGGACAATGGTCATCATTTTTTGGGTTCATCTGTGTATCTTATCATCGTAACATTGTAGGACCGTTCGTTGATATGACAAGGATCGGCAAACGCAAAGAGTTCCGGTGCATCAAGCATCATGATTTTGCAGTAGATTAAATGGACGCCATGTTTAGCTTTACAGCGTTAAACGGTTTCATAGTTTTCGACATTTTTCCAGAGATCCTTTTGCACTATTCAGCTGATACTCATCAGATGTCAAACAGCTGAACCATAATGCAAAGTCATGATGCTTGAAGCAGTGGAATTTTGTCTCCTGCCTGTAGTTTCGATGTCAGTTAGTTGTCTTCTCATCTTATGTTGATGGTATTTGTTAACCTGATGATGTTTTCATATCGAAACTAGTAGAACATAATTTCTTTCTCTGTATGTAATCGTTTTTTACATGAAAGAAGTGCGTGTTACAAAAAATGAACAACACGGCGTACCTGTTAAGGTGTCACCCTCTTTTAGTGAAGCCCGTGTTTAGCGATGCAGCCATCTACAGACACATTTATACTCCGGAAACCCTCTGATGTTGTGAGGCGTGGGGCACATTGTGTACCAAAATGCTTCTCCATAATTCCTTCCACGAGACCACCACAAAATCATCGTCCACCAAATCGATACCTGCCCGTCACCACTAATTTCAAAGCCAACAATGTTGTGATGCATTCCTTGTCCTCTTACAACACCTTTTAATGAGAAAAGGTGTTAAAACACGAGAAACTGTGGGGTGCAATGATACACCAATCTTCGCAGGATCTCATATTTTCATACAAGTAGATACACAATTTATGTGTATTTGCGGGTGGGTATATTCAGCCACCATAGAATTGTGAAAATTCATGGTGAAACCTTCAGCTGTAATTTATTTTGGACAATTCGCTACTAGTTTCGGCCAATGACCATCACAAAACGTAGCTGAATTAAACGGTAGGAAAGTAGTACCTTACATTCCTGCCCTTTATGCCAGGTAAGGTAGATAATGTCATTGACCAAAGCTAGTAGCGAATTCTGTAAAACAGTTGGCAGCTGAAGGTTTCACCACGAATTTTAACAGGACATACTATGGCAGTAAACTGAATCCGCCTATAGTGCATTTTTTGGTTACCAATCTGAAATACAACAGACTGTAGCGAAAATCAGTTTGTTTTGAAGTGATACATATCATTCCATCTCAATTTATAAGATCATTGGGCCAAAAGGCAACAAAAGCTCTATTCACATTGGTGTACAGAGTATGTGAAGGAATAGATAGCGCCCGCATCTCGTGTCGTGCGGTAGCGTTCTCGCTTCCCGCGCCCGGGTTCCCGGGTTCGATTCCCGGCGGGGTCAGGGATTTTCTCTGCCTCGTGATGGCTGGGTGTTGTGTGCTGTCCTTAGGTTAGTTAGGTTTAAGTAGTTCTAAGTTCTAGGGGACTGATGACCATAGATGTTAAGTCCCACAGTGCTCAGAGCCATTTGAACCATTTTTTTGAATAGATAGCATTCCATCAGAACTTCTAAAATCATAGTGGGAAGAAGCAACGGAACGTCAGTTCACGTTGGTGTATAGAATGTGTGAGTCTGGCGATACACCATCTGACTTTCGGAAAAAACATCATCCACACAATTCCGAAAATTGCAACAGCCGACAAGTGCGAGAATTATCACAAAATCATCGTAACAGCTGATGTTTCAAAGCTGCATGTACAGATGAATGGAAAAGAAATCTGAGGATCTATTAGATGGCGATCAGTTTAGCTATACGAAAGGTATAGGCAACCGAGAGGCAGTTCTAACTGCGGTTAATAACGGAAGCAAGACTAAAGAAAAATCAATCCACGTTCATAGGATTTTGGATGTGGTAAAAGTGCTCGACAGTCTCAAATAATGCAAGATGTTCGAAATTCTGATAAAAATATGGGTAAGCTAGAGGAAAAGACGGGTAATATACACTATTACAAGAGCAAAGAGGGAACAGTAAGAGTGGGAGACCAAGAAAGCAGTGCTTGGATTAAAAATGGTGTAGCACGGGGAAGTTATCTGTCGCCCCTACTCTTCAGTCTGTACATCGAAGAAGCAGTGAAGGAAATAAAAGAAAGGTTCAAGACTGTAGTTCAAACTCAAATGACATCAATGATAAGATTCACTGACGACATTGCAACCTGCAGTGAAAGTGAAGAAGAATTACAGTATCTGTTGACTGGAATGAACAGTTTGATGAGGAAAGGGTATGGAATAAGAGTAAATCGAACAAAGATGAAAGTAATAAGAAGTAGCAGAAATGAGGATAGAGAGACACTTAACATCGGAATTGATGATCACGAATTAGATGAAGTTAAGGAATTCTGCTGCATGACAAAAGGAGCTGGAAGGACATAAAAAGTAGACTGGCAATCGTTAAAAGGACATTCCTGGTTAAAAGAAGTGTACTAATATCACAGAAAGGCCTTAATCTGAGGAATAAGTTTCTGAGAATGTAAGGTAGGAGCACAGCATCGTATGGTAGTGAAATATGGACTCTGGAATAACCGGAAAGAGAGAGAATCGAAGCATTTGAGATGTGGTGCTGGAGAAGAGTGTTGAAAATTAGGATTACTGATTGAAAATTAGGTGGACTGATAAGGTAAGGAATGAGGAGGCTCTCCGGAGAATCAACGAGGAAAGGAATATATGGAAACACTTACGAGGAGAAGGGACAGGATCTGTTAAGACATCAGGGAATAACTTCCACGGCACTAAGGGAACTGTAGAGGGCAAAAACTGTAGAGGAAGAGAGAGACTGGAATACGTCCAGCACATCAGTGAGGACGTAGGTTTGAAGTGCTACTCTGAAACGAAGATGTTATCACAAGAAAAAAATTTAGTTTCAGGGAGTACTTCTGAACACTGGCAGAAATGAACACACAGAATCCAGTGTACTTCACGTTTATCTACCTTTAATTCACATTTATTTTCATCAAACTATTTTCATCAAAGCTCTGCGTTCTGTTAGACCAGCGCTATGTCATCGATATTTCTCGGTTTTACCCTTTGCCATCAATTTTTGTGAGTAACTATCTGTTATCTGCTGCTTCATTCGTATGTCAATAGTTCTGTATGGTGGGTAATGGTGAGTAAGTAAGCTAGTAATTTTACGAGATTTCTGTGTACGTAGTGGTGTAGAGACGTGTGTATAAAAATGTATGCTGTGCCAGTATGTAAGTACAAAATGAAGGAGTTTAAATTATATTGCTGTATATCAAATCTGAAAGGATGCATTATATTTTCTAATTATATTTAAAAATACCTCCATTCATTACATTCGTGCAGAAGTAGTGTTTTTATGGGTTTCTCTGGATCACCTAGCCACCAGAGCAACACATGTCAACAATTTGTCCCATCAGTTTCAATGCGTTAGGAGCCTACATCTTTGATACATCCCCTATAATGACTAATCAGATGCAGCCTTACCATAAGCCGCCAGGTTACACATTTAAAGGTACGACTCTCTGTTTGACGTATAGCCTTTATGTGAATGATGATGTCGTGAGCCTTCAGACATCTTGGAAGCCATCGGAGGCGCGTGATGGTCAATGTCTAAAATGCTACGGGTTTGTGGTTCTTATACGTCCCTATAGCTCTTAAGGCTGCCTGAAGTTCTGCATTCAGGTTCCGGCGGACATGAGATTGCCCGTAGGTCTGTCGGAGTCGAGCCCTCCTGCAACTATGCGCTAAAACAGACTTACGTTTGCGAGGCTTATAGTAATAATTTTATATGGTTCTCGGGGTTACGGTCCGATATTATTGTCTCACCACCAAAATTCTGCAGGTATTCCAAATGGTGTTGGAACTCAGTATCATAAACCAAGCGCACTGCAACATTGGATTGACACTGCCACGGAACAATATTTTTTTGAGAGGCTGATATTGTTGTCGAATGCATTTACTAACTTCATCAGTTATCGTAGATACGCGATTGTCTCATTTTTCTGATTACAAATCATGCGTTTATGTGAATGTTGAAAGTATCCTATATTAATTTGTCGATTATTTAGCTTTATGCTTTGGCTCTGGCCATCCAAATTTTCATATTTCATTTAAGACCGAGCATCTTCTATTCGGTTGTTGATCTGTTATTGGGCCCTAATGCGCAATTAATTTCTCGATTATCAACTATCAAATACTTCAAAATAATACAAATACGTCTAACATAAGAAATTCTTGCTCTGCAGCACTACTAAGTTTACTTAACAAAGTAAAGTGGGTATGTATAACATTCGCATCTGTTAAATTCCAGCTAATGCCTCAGCTTAAAGTCTCGCTGAGAAAATACATTTTCTCCCAATTTCATAACTAACTGTTTCAACTACAAACATGAGCCTCTCAGTTCCCGCCCTAAGACGGAATAAATCAGCCATGTTAGAAAACAAATGAAACATTTCTGGGTGGCCTGCTCGCGTGTTGGGCGGCAGTAGCAGGGGAGCGCACTACAAGCCGGCTAATTAGTCTCCCACGAATTTAAATGGCGCCCGCTAGACGCCAGCGCGTTTCCTAGCGCAAGGAACGCTGAACAAAGAATGGGCTGCTTTTGTAAACAAGCACGAGGAAAATACTTTGCGCTGTAATCAAAGTTTGCTGACTTCTCAAACAACGCCCGCAGTTAACTGAAGTGCTCTTGAGTGCATGCGCTATGGACGGAATTACTGGTATTGACCTGTTTGCTGAGTATCTGTGGACGACAGTATTCAGCAGAATACACGTCTCGTTGTGGAACAAGCCCAATGTCCTCGAGCTGATTTTGCAGTCGATTAATTGTTTGCTTACAAATGAATTTTCGTATCATACTTGAAATTGGTCCGCTAATCTGTGGATATCCATGCATATTATAAAAATGTATGTACGTGTGAGTGTCTGTGTGAGCGCGCGCGCGCGTGTGTGTGTGTGTCTATTTTCCACACCTCCTTGTCACCAGTGGACCAATTTCAACCAAACTTAGTGTAGACAACAATCGCTGTAAGGATAAGAACATCCTACCTATAATAGTTCAGGATACATGATGTCATAATAAATAAGAATAGTGAAAAACTACCGCATCGTTCTTCAGGTTTAAATATTTTACTTCTGTGCTACTATGTTCGAAATAAATTTCGCAAGCAATATCCATATATGCCGCTAACTGCACCTACCACATATAGCTCAGGAGATATGACGTCACAAACACCGATTTGCGTGAAATGTCGCATTATGCATGAAGTTTTAGGAATCTTCTTTTCTAATCTTCTGTATGTTATTCTTGACAGACACTTGATGCATGTGCTCTTAAGGAGACTGCGCGGTAATTTTCGCATTCGTCAGCTCTCACATTCTTCGGATTTGTTTGAATGATATTTTTCCGGTAGTGAGATGATATGTCGCCAGCCGCCTATATTCTACACAGTAACGTGAATGGTCGTTTTGTATCCACGTCCTCAACTGATTTTAGAAATTCTGATGCAAAACATCTATCCCTACTGCCTCATTTCATTTTAAGTCTTCTAAAGCTCTTTGAAATTTTGATTCTAATAGTCGATCCCGTATCTTTTAAGTATTGACTCCTGTTTCTCTTCTGTCACATCATCAGATAATTCCTCTCCCTCATAGTGGCCTTCAGCGTAGTCTTTTCTATCCACTCCCTTCTCTGAATTTAACAGTGAATGTTACCACCCTTGCTTTTAGTGTCACGGAAGCTTGTTTTGACTTTTCTATTGGTGAGTCAGTTCTTATGACCATCATTTCTTTTTCGATTTCTTTTTCATCCAGCCATTTCTCCTTAGCTTCCCCGCTCTTCCTGTTTATTTCACTCCTAAGTGGCTTATATTTCTGTATTCTCAACTTTTTGTACCTCCTTCATTCATCGATCAACTGAAGTATTTCAACTGTTGCCTATGGTTTCTTCGGAGTTACCTTCTTTGATCCTACTGTTCTCTTTCCAACTTCTGTAATCGCCCTTTTTAGGGATGTCCATTCCTGTTTAACTACCTACTGAGCTGTTCCTTATCGCAGTATCTATAGCCTCAGAGAACTTCAAGCCTACCTCATCGTTGCTTAATACTTTCGTACTGCACTTGTCAGCGCGTTGATCCTTCCTGACTAGTTTCCTGAACTTCAGCCTACTCTTCATCACTACTAAATTGTCATCTGTGTCTATATCTGCTCCTGAGTATGCCTTACAATGTAGTATCTGATTTAGAAATATCTGCCTGACCTGAATGTAATCTAACTGGACATATTCCGTATTTTCCGCTGCGGCTGAGCCCGGCGGAGGTTCGAGTCCTCCCTCGGGCATGGGTGTGTGTTTGTCCTTAGGATAATTTAGGTTAAGTAGTGTGTAAACTTAGGGACTGATGACCTTAGCAGTTAAGTCCCATAAGATTTCACACACATCTGAAAATTTTTTTTTTCCGCCCTTTCATATCACACCTCCTCCTTTTGTGTTTCTTGAACTGAGTATTCGCTATTAAGAGATGAAATTTATTGGAAATCTCAAACTTTCTCCTTTCTCATTCCTAGTACCAAGTAAACCTTTCTTCTATTCTTTCACCTACAGTTGCATTCCAGTCACCAATGACTATTAGATTATCATCTCCCCTTATGTACTGAATTACCCGTTCAATATCCTCATACAATTTCTCTATATTTTCATATTCGGCTCGTGACGTCGGCATTTATACATGAACTACCAGTTAATAGTAAATCACTCTCTGCCCTAACTTGCTATTCATAGCGAAACCTAATCCCGTCGTGTCATTTTCTGCAGCTGTTGATATTGCCCTGTACTCAACTGATCAGAAATCCTCAAAGAAAAAAAAAAAGGGTTCAAATGGCTCTGAGAACTACTTAAACCTAACTAACCTAAGGACATCACACACAACCATGCCCGAGGCAGGAAGCGAACCTCCGACCGTAGCGGTCGCGCGGTTCTAGACCGAAGCGCCTAGAACTACTCGGCCACTTCGGCCGGCCAGAAATCCTCGTCTTCTTTCCAGTTCACTTCATTGGCCCCTAGTGTACCTAGTCTTAACATTTCCCTTTTGAGATTTTCTAGCTTCTCTACCACTTTCAGCCTTCTTTCATTCCAAGCGCCGACTCGTAGAACGCTGTCCTCTCGTTGATTATTCAACCTTTTTCTCGCGGTCACGTCCTGTTTGATAGGAGCTCGCAGAGATCCAAAGGACGGACTAGTCCGGAATCTCTTGCCAATGGAGAAATCATCGTGACACTTTTTTAAAAGCAGGCAACGGACCTTGCGGGTACGCATTATGCGTCTTTAATGCAGTCATTTCCATTTCCTTCAGCATCCTCACGTCTTTCATCATTGCTGATACTTCCGCTTTAGGAGGAGTTTCCCAACCGAAGTGCAAGAGACTGCACTTTACCTCTGTCGGCTCCTCCGCTTACTTTGACAAGGCTGTTGGCTGAATGTAGGGTGACTGCTTGCACCGGAAATCTTCTGCCGCCACTGATGATGACTTTTATTCAAAAATTAAGCAATATCTGGCTTCGGATTCGAGATCGAGAACGTTTTGCTTGCTAATCAAAGTTGCTGCTCCTAGACCACGGGTGAAGTCTACAGAGATATGAAGAAGCATTGACATACAGAGGTTTACAGAATCGCGTTGCAGACACCCTTGAAGTGTACCAGTTATTGATTCATGAATTTAGGGACGAGGAACTGACACTTGCCCTTTACCAGCAAGATAGGAGACGTGCCACACATCTAAAGCGGGCACGTCTGCTGTGAACTGATCTTTTCCTGACAGGGTGAAAATATTATGGGCCCCAAGGTCACGTGACTTGGGTCCCCTTGTGAGGACGATCATAAATCTTGCTGACTTCAGTATACTCGTTGTTTTTAAACAGAAGTTTCATTTCTGTTCGTCTCATTGTGTATTCCTATCGTTTATGTTATGTACTTGAATGTAGCAGTTCTTGCTACGTATGATCCAAGTCCCACCAAGCTATGTTACTTAGTAGCGACACAAGAGGAGAAAGCTAGTATCGTCCTTAAGTATTTCACTGGAAGATCATCATATACGAGAGCGTTCATTCCATGGCCTTTGCCATCTTCATTGTAACTTTTGCGGTTCTGGGACGGCGCAGTAATTTTGTTGCAAAGACAAGCGTTGTGGTATTCGTCAAACTGATAATCTGTATCTTTCAAACTCTATTCAAATTTTATTTCACCAACCAACGAAGGGTTTGGCTTTCGTCTGGTGGTGGCAGTAAGGGGGGGGGGGGGGGGGGCTGTTACCAGTGTGGGGCGGGACGTTGTCGTCGTAACACTACTGAACATGTTTCTTTTAAGTGTGACCAAAAGACTGATGAAAATAATGAACGCTTTACACATGTCCCTTGATTCAGACAACATACATTAAACAGCTGTAGCAGGTTACGTTATTCATACTTGTATCATCACCAGAGTAGCGTTAGGCCTGATGTGTAGAGGGTAAAGATCGTGTAATACGAAGAAGCAATAAATGAAGGAAATAATTTCGCATGACCCAATCTTTCTGTCTACAGTTTCGTACAATCCTCGCAACACCTAGAGCGGAGGGAGCGGGAGGGGGAGAGAGGGGGTTACGTTATGCCCACCTTTTGACGATATAGTAATCTATTCAGTTACTTTATACTCACAAATTTAGAAAAAAAAATATTTTTTGCTGTTACGGAATTGTTCCACCAAATTCCATAAACGTTTTTAAATTTTTCCTTTAAACGTAGCTCAAAACTTATTTCAGTACTAGATGTCACTTTCCCAGTGAATATAGTATTCAATATTTCAAGCTTCGGGCCCTTACTTGGACATCAGTATGTCTTTAAAAAGTGCGTTCAGTAAAAATGAACAAAAACGAACCAAATTTCAATTTTCAATTTTTTGTAGTTGCCATACACTCGGTAGAATACATTATTGAAATTGCTAAGAGTGTTCTGATGGATATTGGGTATTTTCCGGATGTGTACCCTACTTACACACCAGTACCTCTTTAAAAAATATACTGTACATCTCATTCAACAACAGTTAATCAACTTGAATTTTTTAAAATATTTGCGGGACTGTCCACCTTCCGCTTCTGTGATGGGCGTTATGGAAAACGCCTTGGTATTGATAGAGTTAATGTCCCATGGATAAGCGTAATAGCTTTTCAAGCGAACTTCTTAGTAGTTACGGTTAAGTACTGAAAGCGCTGTTGAAGAGACAAAATGCTATCCTCATGATTTTCAGTTGATTCTATACATAATTCTCACGGAATAATTGCGAGGTAAGGTTATGTGAGAATTTCAACTGACCAGACACAGCTCTTTACAGCGTCACAATACCTGAATTCGGCTCGGATTTCTTGTGCTGTTTTGAATTGGCATAGGGATGTTGCCATGAAAAGAAATTACTGTACGTCTTACTCAAACCAAGCCACTTGTGATGAACATTCGTGTAACAATTAAAACTTGTGTCTTACAGAAAAGTACACGATGTTAATGCATGCTTTAATCAAAGTGTAGCCGAAGTTCAAAAAACTCCTCTGACCCTCTTAATAGACGGCTTTCAAATTTATCACCCTGCTTTACTTACTTCTAGGAAGAGGCTGCAAACATCCTGCCTTCCTACGTCACGATAGGTACTTTTTGCACTGGTCGCCGAATTTAGTAAAATGCACGCATATTCCACCAGACTTTCGGAAAAATATCCCCCACAGCATTTAGAAAACTGAAAGGGCTGACAAGTGCGAGAATTATCGCACACTCAGCTTAACAGCTCATGCATCGAAGTTGCTAACAAAAGTAGCATGCAGTAGAAGGGAAAAGTAAACTGAGGAGGTGGTAGATGACCATCAGCTTCGGTTTTGGGAAAGGTAACGGCACTGGAGATGCAATTGTGAGGTTGAGGTTAATAATGGAAGCAAGCCTGAAGAAAAATCATGACACGTGGTAGGATTTGTCGACCTGGAGAAAGGGTTAGACAAGATGTACGGATTTCTGTGGAACATATCAGTAGCTATAGGACTAGCGGAAGGAATTAAAATTGAAGGTGAAAGGATAACAATGATACCATTCGCTGATGAGATGAAAGTGACAACGAATTACATGATCTGCTGAATGGAATGAACGGTCTAATGAGTATAGAATATGGACTAAGTGTAAATCGAAGGAAGACGAAAGTAATGAGAAGTAGCAGGAATGAGAACAGCGAGACACTTAACATTAGGATTCATGGTCTCGATGTAGTTGATGTTAAGGAGTTTTACTACCTACCAATGACGGGCGGAGCAAAGAGGTCATCAAAAGCAGACTAGCACTGGCCAAAAGGGCATTCCAGGGCAAGAGCAATGTACTAGTATCAGTCACAAACCTTAATTTGAGGAAGAAATTTGTGAGAAAGTACGTTTAGAGCACAGGACTGTATGGTAGTGAAACATGGACTGTGGGAAAACTGGAACACAAGAGAATCGAAGCATCTGAGAACGGCTGTTACAGACAACTTTTGAAAGTTACATGGACTGATAAGGTATGGAATGAGGAGGTTCTGTGCAAGAAGAAGCGACAGGATGATTGTACATCTGTTAAGACATCAGGGAATAGCTTCCACGGTACTAGAGGGAGCTATAGATTGTAGAAACTGTAGAGAAAGACAGAGATTAGAATACATCCACCAAATAATTGAACACATAGACTGCAAGTGCTACTCTGAAACGAAGAGGTTGGCACGGGAGAGGAATTCATGGCGGTCCGTTTCAAAGCAGTCAGAAGACTGACGACTCAACAAAAAAAAAAAAGAAAAATGGTGACGCAACTTACATTATTTGCACTCAGAAGACATGGTTGGTTTTCAGTGCAGCTTCGTACAACAAAAAGCAGGGATGCAAATGATTAGATTTGCATTCCTCAGCGACAGTTCACCAGAGCGTATTAGCGTTGTTCTTCTTCTCAGGGCTGGAAGGGTATATCAAGTACGTGAACAGTGTCAGATGTTGAACGATCACTGTGAAGGACTTGCAAATGCTGCGTACTCATATGAGATACCGTTATCAGCAGCCAACGAAGTTTGAAAGGTACATCATTATGAACCTGTATTTGGCAGGGTGGTAGAATACTGGAATATTCAGATTTGCCGGAGATTCGAATGTGACAGTGATACGATACTGGACAGCATGGGGAAGTGAAGGTAGTCATACTCTTCGTCAAAGGACTGGCCGACCACGCGTGACCACCACAGGGGAGGAACGCCGTATTGTGCACTGAGCACATCGTAATGCCTTCACATCAGCGCCTCCCACCCGAGAAAATGTAATGTATTTTCTGTAACATTCTGTGTTATCTCTCACCATTCGTCGGGAACCAGCAGCAGTCAGACTGGGGAAAAACCAACCCTAAGGGATGGCTGCCGTTAACACCACAAAACAAACGATTGTGTTTGCAGTCACGCCGTGAACCGGAAATACAGGTTGCTCATGAATGAAATCGCATTATTTTCAGTGATTAGTCGAGGTTCTGCTCTGTCCAGGATACCTGTTGTCGTCCACTATAGCCGCAATCTATAGAGAGGTCACATTCTTCCAATGTTTCGGAGAGGTATAGCGGTTTTATTAGTCGACCACAATGTTATTTCACCTGTGAGTCAGCGTACTTCGTTCAGTTTACTGATACAGGCATGCGTATACAAACACAGACATATATAAACAGGCAAAATACGGCGCTGCGTTCAGCAACACTTGTATAAGACAACAAGCGTCTGGCGCAGCTGTTAGATCGGTTACTGCTGCTACAATGGCAGGTTTTCAAGCTTTAATTGAGTTTGAACATTTTGTTATGGTCGGCGGACGAGCGATGGGACACAGCATCTCCGAGGTAGCTATGAAGTAGGGATTTTCCCGTACGAGCATTTCACGAATGCACCGTGAAATTCAGGAATCCGGTAAAACATTAAATCACCGTCATCGCTACATCCGGAAAAAGATCCTGCAAGAGCGGGACCTTCGGCGACTGAAGAGAATCGTTCAACGTGACAGAAGGGCAACCCTTCCGCGGATTGTTGCAGAGTTCAATGCAGGGCCATCAACAAGTGTCACCGTGCGAACCATTCAATGAAACATCAAAGATACATGATTTCGGAGCCGAAGGCCCACTCGTGTACCCTTGATGACTGCACGACACAAGTTTTATGCCTCGTCAGTACCCGTCAATAGCAACATTAGACTGTTGATGATTGGAGACATGTTGACTGGTCGGACGAGGCTCGTTTCCAATTGTATCGAGCGGATGGACGTGTACGGGTATGGAGACAACCTCATGAATCCATGGATCCTGCATGCCATCAGGGTACTGTTTAACGTGGTGGAGGCTCTGTAATGCTGTGGGGCGTGTGCAGTTGGAGTGACATGGGACCCCTGATAAGTCTAGATATGACGCTGACAGGTGACACGTACGTAAGAATATTGTCTGATCACCTGAATCCATTTATATCGATTGTGTAATCCGATAGACTTGACGAATTCCAGTAGGACAATGCGACACCCCACACGTCCAGAATTGCTACAGTGTGGCTCCAGGAATACTCTTCTGAGTTTAGACACTTGCGCGGGCCTCAAAACTCCCCAGACATGAGCCGGCCGAGGTGGTCTCGCGGTTCTAGGCGCGCAGTCCGGAACCGTGCGACTGCTACGGTCGCAGGTTCGAATCCTGCCTCGGGCATGGATGTGTGTGATGTCCTTAGGTTAGTTAGGTTTAAGTAGTTCTAAGTTCTAGGGGACTGATGACCACAGCAGTTGAGTCCCATAGTGCTCAGAGCCATTTGAACCATTTTTTCCCCAAACATGAACATTATTGAGCATATCTGGGACGCCTTGCAACGAGATGTACAGAAGGGATTTCCACCCCCTCGTACTCTTTCGGATTTACGGACAGCCCTGCAGGTTTCATCGTGTCAATTCCGTCCAGCTCTACTTCAGACATTAGTCGAGACGATGCCACGTCGTGCGGCGGCACTTCTGCGTCCTCGCGGGGGACCTACGCGATATTAGGCAAGTGTACCGGTTTCTTTGACTCTTCTGTGTATTTCGCGAAGACAGGCTGAGCCACTTGCTACTATATGCACAACTGTCTTGAAACTATTCACTGAGTGATGTGTTTTCATTAGTCACCAATGGACTTGTTTACCGTAACGCTACCGCATGTTTTCGACAACGGTCAAAGGAGGCCAAGTGCAATAATATACTGTTCGGATAATACTCTTACCGTTATGGTGTATGATTCCATCAGGTATGACGTCAGACCATGACTGGTAATGGTTGAGGGTACTCTGACGGCACAACGGTGCAAGACGGACATCCTGAGTTCTTGTGTGTTACCTCTCTTGCGACAGTACCACGGTGCGATTTTTCAATAGTATAATTTTGGTACAGTCGTGGAACGTGTTTCGATGAACTTTCAGCGTCATGATGAGTCACTAGCATGACCAGCAAGATAAGCAGATCTGTCCTCGATAGGACATATATGGTAGCAGGTCGGACATCACAGGGCCGGTATCAAAGACATGGAAGTCTACTTGCTATAGTTGTGGACCAGTTTGCCACACGAGAGGATACAACTGGTTTATATCAGCTTTCCCAACCGAGTCTACGTATGCAGCCAGGCGATATGGAATGCAAAGTCACACCGATAACTGGGCTCACACTGGAAAGTTCTTTGTAGTCACTGGAGTAACGTCACATACCCTCTCAAACCGAGAAGTTCTGTTCCGTTCTCTCCTCCTCTTCTGAGTATTACACTTTTTTATAAGGAAATCTATTTGGTGGACCATTTTTATTTTGCCCACCCTGTATATGTTCCGTTTAGCAGAGGGAATGCTTCAGTACGAAGATGGAAATTTAATTCAAAGCCATATTGGTCATATTTCTTTATGCACCTTCATCCGCAACTAACGACTTCGACGTCGCGGGAAGTTAAACCATAGCCTTTCTTCCTTCCTTAAATTATGTGCCTTTTATTTTGATTACATCTGTAGTATATGAGTCTATCTCTCTGCCTGTCTCTCTCTCTCTTTCTCTCTCTCTCCTCTTTCTCTATTCTGTGTGTGAGTTCATGCAGAGTCATTCTATGTACATAGTCAAAAAGCAACACTCATTAACTCACAGCGAGTAAAACTGTAACTCATTAATTTGTCTGTGTCATTAGCAAATATTGCAGTACTTCATGAATTAATACAGTCTCATGTATGTGGATTTGAAACAACATAGTCCCAGTACCGAACTTTTTGAATGTTCCGTAGAGGTATCGTTTGAGTGACGTAAAAAGGGGAAGATCTCAAAACTAAAAAGTTGCAAGGCATATGAACGCGGCTTTTGAGGTAAATGCGTCAGATTAGGGAAATTTATACAGACCTGATGGCAGCATACACAACGTAGCTAAAGAGACCATCATCCCAGACGAACGTCGTGAGTTAGAATTTATCCTTTACAAAAAGTGGCTTATTATTTTCAGAAAACCGTCAATGGATTTGAGTACCTGTTTCACGGTTCACTGTCTTAGCAACGATGCACGATAGAATCTTTTATATATGCAGCACCTTTCTCGGAACTTAGCACCTAGAACCACATTTCCTATTTCGCTAAATAAGAACAAAAACTGTAGCAACCAAGCTCTTATGGACATACTGAGGCTTTTGATATGGTGCATCTTTGTTCTCCTGAGGTTCTTGAACACACATCTTCAAGCATTTTCTCGTTGCTTCGCAATGTGCCAGTTATTGATCTAGCACCAAGGTAACGCGCCACAGCTTATTATACATGCTCCCTCTAGACCACAAGAACGGGCTTAACTCACAGCGGCTTCTGCTGCTCTGAACTCCTGCGCTAATGCCTATTTAAACAATCAGCTAATTTCGGCACCACGAGACTCGGAGTGCAGGCGAGGAGAAACTCGGTGAAATTTCGAATTCCGTCGGAGAGGGAGAAGTTGTACCGGGCTCATTCTATGCTGCATCGTAGCCCTGAAGGGGAAACACGAAACAGGTACTCAAATCTGTCGACACATTTCTGAAAACAGTAAGCCACTTTTTCGAATGGATAAATACTATACCCGCAAGTCGTTAGTCTGGGATGATAATCTCTTTTGCCATGCTGTGTATGCTGCCATCAAGTGTGTATAAATTTTCCTAATTTCATGCACTTGCCTCAGAAACCGCATTCATGTGTCATGCAGTCTTTTCAGTTTCGAGAGATTTCTCTTTTCACTACGTAACAACGGTAACTTAACTGCACGTTCACATAGTTCATTACTGGAATGATATTGTTTCTAACGACATACATGATGCTATATTCGTTCTCTAAATACTACAGTATTTGAGAATGACACAGGCAAATTAATGAAGAGCCTAAATTCAAGTATAGCAGATACAGGTCACTTGATTTCTGAACATCTCTGAGAGTGGGTTGTATTGAACAATTTATACCCTAACCCTTCAAGGATTCAAACAATTGCAAATAAACAAATATGGTTTGTACGCAATAAGAAACAGCCATTACTAGATAGACCAAATGCAACATTTCGTACAAAGTTCCAAGGGGTATAAATGGACGACATCTCAAAGTGGGGGTAAAACATAGATAAAGCAGAAAGTCAACCAAGTGCAGCATTGTTTGCTCTTCATAAGTAGCGTCTCTCTCTCGGCTTGTTTTGCCTTAAGGTGAGAGAGACGGTGAAGTAGTGAATGAAGACTGATGTTGTATCCACACTCCTTGATAAGAGAAACATAAAGAGTGACGATGTAATCTTCTGTTCACATCAACTACAACAAAATAGCGTGGAGTATCTCATAGGTAGTTTCAGGGTCTGACGAAAGATAACACAATTTTTACTTCGTTATTATCGAATGACTCACGAATATTTTCGTCTCTAGAAACTATTACATAATCTTACGAGGCAAAACACCTCATTTAGGAAAAGCGTTGTCTTTCTTCCAACCTGCACTGTTTTTTGAAGGCCAACACATCCCGTTAGACAGAAAACGACGTAACAGTATCAGTAGATGACAAGAGGCACTTTGAAAATTTGACTTGAATAAGAGGTAGGTGTTGCACGAGTCTTTCACCCTAAGATACCATATCAGTAATTATTTTAATGCTGCAGCAGCTTCAACAAATTGGCAGCCTTGCAGTGTTTTCAAACACAACGAAGACAAAAATTGTGAGAAGCATGGAAAACGACAACAACAACAGTGTATATATATTATAATCATTTATGTGTCACAGAACAAGTGAAATAAATCTTATGCGAAGGACAGACACGAGGTGATAAATTAAAAATAAAATGATCAATTACCATAACTGAAGAGAACTGACTGCAGTAGGATAACTGTACAAAGAGGACAGATATCCAAGAAAAAACTAGGCAATCAAGTTTAGAAGTCGGAAGTATGGTTTGGATGATTGGAAAGAAGGACGCGTGAAACATTTTAAATATTCTTCCACGGAAGAAGGTTAAAAATTGTCTGAAGAAGAAACAGGTTATGGTAAACTCTCATTAAAGGAAGCAACAGAACTGTAGAAGTTGCGCCAAGGTAGCTATG
Organism: Schistocerca americana; assembly: GCF_021461395.2. Taxonomy (NCBI): domain Eukaryota; kingdom Metazoa; phylum Arthropoda; class Insecta; order Orthoptera; family Acrididae; genus Schistocerca; species Schistocerca americana. Next base: position 221,814,612 of record NC_060120.1, on the reverse strand, counting down.
TGAGAATTGGAGTGGTCGTCAGAATACAGAATTGTGGAGGGTGACAAAGTAACGTAGCACGTCGCTCTATATAGCAGAGATCCCGTGGGAAAAGGTGTACTACAGAAAATAAAGAAATGCGTAATGTCACATCGACCGAAATACCATGATTGCTAAAAAAACTTACAAACACGGAACATGAAACAAGCGGAGCGTAGTTTTGTGGCCGAATAAATCGTTTTAATGAGCAAAATGAAGATATGTCTAGTGGCAATGGTAATAAAAAGCATTTTACAGCAGTGGAGATTTTATTTTGGTAGATTGCACCTCAAAATTAATTAATTTTCAGAACCGGAATGGCAAATTCTTTGCTTTGCTTCGTAACGTCTTCCCAGTACAACGTAATTACCAACATGTCTCACAAAACTGTGATCTCCGTTGAAATAATGTATCAAGAAACGTCTGGATCACTGTTTCTTTTTCGTTTTTTTATCAGGTATGGCCGATTCCGATCTATTTAGTACATTATCCTGAGATATAAGACGGGAAAAGGAATATCGAAACGTGACATTACAAACATTACGTATGTGTAACTCTATAATACCGACAATGCAAATATAAATAACGTTAAAACATCAAAAACTTATTCGTTCATAGGGCTGCAAGGTTCAGTTTGTCAGTAGTTCTAACCATGTAACCTAGAACTACTAAAAAGTACAGAGTATGTAATGAAGAGGAATACATAGTCTCTTACATGGTGTGTTCCAGGACACTGAAACTGTGGAAAGAAGAAAATATATAACATACGAACATACGTCTTCCAGATTCGTATTTTCACTTTTGTCTTATGAAAGATCAAACATGCTGCAATGTATCAGGTTAGCGTATTTTTAGTTTAATATTTATTTTTAATTTATGTTGGAAGAAACATCCTTACACTGTATCGATGTACAGGCCATAGACGTGTGAAATGTAACACAATTTAATGTGTAATACTATCCCATTGCATCCTCTGTATCTTTTTACGTAGTTTCAAGACGGACTTTTCAAAAGAAAAATACAGTTTCTTCTAACATTCAGTTTATTTTCCATTCGTTTGATACTTTTACATTGTATTGATACATTCTTCCAAAACAAATGTCGTTTCTTCCACATAATCTCCGTCCGTTTCAACTACCTTACGCCACCGTGGGAATGAGACCAGTATACTTGCACGGTATAAGTCACAATCAGTACGTGTGAACATCTGTTTTGCAGCTTTCTCGACGAGATCATCATCTTCACATCTTGTTCGGCGTTGGGTTCCTTCCGTTTACCCTCACCAGTACGACGGTGAGCTCATTGCAGGACCTCTTGTACAGTTCCAAAACTTTGCCATGCGCTGATTTCCGTATTTCTTTGTGGGCATCCGTCAACATTCATGGAACCCTCCTGGCGCAAACAATATTCGCCTTCCGCTCTCTCAATTTTCTGCACAAATTCGCTTATCCTACTTACACTCGTATGGAGAATTTGTTCACTGTTGTGCGCTTGTCCACCAAAATCACATTGTGGATACCTACAGATTGTCAGGAGTCTGTGTAGTAGTTAGTCTGCCACCAAAGCCTCAGAGTCCTGTAAGTGGTCCAACATGAACAGCGGTCTATTTGAAAGGCTCCTCGTCTTCCACTGTGGAAGTGAAGTGAAGTAACTTTGGTTATAAAACATCTTCCTTTCAGTTATACTACAAACATAACGACTCATTTCACTGTACAACTACAAGACAGAAACTTAATGTATGAAAAAAAACAGCAACTATACACTGTTTACCAATTTCTTTTTAATTACTGCAAGAAATTTTCCGTAACTGTTCGTTCAGAACTAACTGCAAGTTATTACGTTATCACGAGTGTGAATTCTAGCATTTCGTTGTTAAGTGCTCCAGATTTTTAAAATGAAATGATTTTCCTGGTATCTAGCACACAAGATTGTAGCCGTTTCGTGCCATTTGCTGTACGCGCGTGAATCCTGATACCTGACTGTGTTGTGTTCTCATCAAAATCTGGGCTATTTTAGAGCACAAGGAAAGAAAAATTTTAAGCATTCATGTTCATCAGTAGTTAAAAATAAAGTCTAGAAGCAAAAACAACAGATACTAAAAGAATACGGTGCACAACTCTTCATCATTTTCCTTCCCATAGACTGGAATGTACAGAAATACAGTTGCGACTATTAATAGCATATGTTTGCACTAATAAGTATGTAATGTTCGATCAGTGGCCTTACAAGCCGCAATACACGTCAGCTTACTAGACTCTTAGAACCACATTGGCATCCATCTGAAAGTTAAAACTATCCCGCGCCTGTAGCGCCATTGCGTAGTCGAGTTAGTTTTACAAGGTCTTTGTCTGCCACTGTGCAGGGCGTCTCGAGTACAGGTGTGCCCACTCGCATCGGATAATCAGCAGCTTGCTCAACGACTAGCTCTACTGCCTTTTGTGAACTTTCGTCTTTCTCTCATTCTCACAACACAGGAACTGCTATAAGAACACGCTGCTTCAGGAGACCATCAAGCGGAGCAGCCTCCTTGATGGAGTGCTACGACATCTCGCGGGCACATGTTTCTTTACTACTTCGTATTTAAAACTACATCTATTGAATAGAGGAGTTGTTATTCAGCAATTCTTTTAATTTGTTTTTAAAAACTGGTTGGCTATCTGTCAGACTTTTAACGCCATTAGGTTAATGAACAAAGACTTCCGTGGCAGCATAAATCGCCCCTTTCAGTGCTAAAGTCATATTTAATTCAGAATAGTGAAAATCATCCTTTACTCACTAGGTTAGCCGAGAGCGCTAATGCACTGCTGCCTGGACTCGGGTAGGCGCACCGGCACCAGATCGCATCAGGTCCAGTGTGCCGGCCAGCCTGGATGTGGTTTTTAGGCGGTTTTCCACATCCCACTAGGTGAATACTCGGATGATCCCCACTTCCCGCCTGAGTTACACGCCTCGCAGACATTTGTAACACGTTCACACTCTTTTATGGTTTACACTGGTTGCAGACTGCTGGGGTACACTCACCCCATCCCAGGGGGTATAGGGTGGTGGCAGGAAGAGCATCCGGCCCTCATTAAAATTATCCACTTTAAATCTGACTTAACCATGCTGACACTGTGCAGACTGTGTGCCAAGACACTAGCAAAAGAAGCAAGAGAAGTGAAGATCATCCTTTCTTCTTATGTTGCAGCTATGCTATTGTTTTTGAACTGGGTATATGAGAAAAAAAGGCAATTCTCGATAGTCTGGGTGGATGGTTCGATTGTTAGCGAAATTATGTTGTTAACAGCGAAAGATGATGTAGGGGTGCAGGTTCTGTCAGTAGATTGTAACTTTAGCGTTGTCTCTGAGCACTGACAATGTCTACTGGGCCAACTGTAACGGTATCGATCCTGTAAGTGCCAAAATCTTCATCAGAATTGTCAGTTTGATTATAAAATCAGTCACTCACTGAAAATTATTATGTAGCATTTGACTCTGACTCTTTGTTACTGAAAGTTGCTGAGAACGTCAAAAAATATTCTTTATGACATTATAGAGAAGTCAAACATATATTTTCCATTTTAAATCATCATACAGCTTTAATTGAAAACATTTTTACAAAATTGACACATTGTGAAAAAATGAAAATGTGGTAGTAGTGTGGGCTACCGTATATTTCCTGTAAATTTTTATAGAGTGATTAGACAACAGCAAACCTTTTATACTAGGACATGTTTATCATAATTTTATCATTTAGGGTCGGCAGAAATCACAAATATAATGTTCTGTTTTGCAGCCAGCGCACTCATGCGCCCACATCTTGCCCATTAGACACTGGAACCATTGCTCTCCTTTGGTGTCTTTGGAATATAACCCTTACAAAAAAGGCAGGTAGCATCATCATCTCCAGGCTTTTCAACATCAATTCTAGGATCGATCCCCTCTCTGAGCTATCAGATGATGATTGTACATAGATGATCAATTTTCACTTCACTGATGGCGTTTTGCTTTTTATTCCTTGTTTCTTTCTTTTGTCAGCACCTGTCCGACATTTCATGTTCTTCGTATTCTCTTTTATAGCATCACTTTCGATCTTCCTTTTCTTCCACTTTTTCCCTCCCTTATTTTCATTTTCCTTTTTCATCAGCTTTCTTTTCTTTATGATTTTTTTGAGCTTCTTCCAAATATATTTTGTAGGATAATGCTGTAATTACAGTGCCTTTCCTGGCTTAGGTCCATTGTTTGTTGTTTTTTCCTATTTTTTGGAACCAGCAGAATGTCCTTGGGTGATAACGTTTCCTATTGAAAAGTGGGGTGCACTGCTAGGGCCAGCTTCTGCTAGGTCTATGGCACATGGTGCGTGGTGGCTCTGGTCGCTGGTGTGAGCCTTGTGTGGACCAGTAGGGGCCTGGCGAATGTTCTGTGTTATCAGGCTGGCTTTCTTGAGGCAGGAAGGTTGGTCTTGTTTTAGAACACTTCCTTCCTTTGTGTGTCCGGAGAGCGCTAACATCCAACTCTTCCATGTCTGAGCGCCCAAAGTCGACATCTGTGAAATCACTTCGATTGCAAGGGAAAATCCTACAGCTATTTGACCACTATGGCACACCTTAAGTATGCTTTTCCAAACAGTTCAGCTATCATATAAAGACCAAGTGGTTTATCATTATGGAGCATTCATTGCCTTACAATCTCACTATAGTGTAACTTGAGAAGGGCCATGAAAGACTTGTCCAATGGTTGCATTTTGTGTCACATGTGGGGCGGTAGACTTGGTTGCTTCTTGCCAGAGCCATGGTATTAATATTTTTGGTATGTGTGTTATACCCATCCAAGGTAAGAACAACTGGTCATTCTTCCGTAGGCTTCTGTAAACAAATACCCTTGTATCCAACCAGATGGATGTCATCGTCCTATGGAGCCCAGCAGAGTACCTTTCATCAAAAGGTCAGACATATTTTCTCTGGGAAAAATTAGCATTGGCGGAACAAATGTCCCACCAGCACTCATGCAACAGTCAACCAGAGATCCGCTTTCGGCAGCACTCAAAGCACCAACCTGCTCGTTACCTTTGAGACTCACGACTTTAGGCACTTTAGTCTGGACGATAGATAAACCCGTCTCATCCACGTTGAAAATGCGGTCAGGAGCATACTTCTTTTTTTGGTATTCAGCTTCAAGAATATCACAAAATTCGTCTGCTACATCTTTATTGAAACCTTTAGCTCTGGAGAATGACGTAGCTGTAGGTTTTAGAACTGAAAACAAATATTTATGACGATTTATAAAATGGTCAAACCATGCGTCCCTACAACTCCGCCACCAGTGAAAGGATGATCTACTCCGTTTCTGTCGAACAACTGATAAGCAAAACGTGTAACATCGTTTCTTGTGAGGCCATAAAACTTTTGTTCCATTACCACCAAATAATGTACAAGTTCAGCTTCCATTTTGCTAGACATAACTGGTGTCCTCCCCATCTTCCTACATACAGCTCTTTCAGCTGGTATACCAAGATGAACTAGCCTTTGCAAAGTCGTTCGCGATGCAGAAAACTGTTTTGAAGCTTTCAAAAATCACTGTGTCTTTTCTGAATCTGCTTTAATCTCAGATAACATATCATCCCGATTCCAACATTGCCTGGAATTTTTTTCTTTCGCGGATGCAGCACTTTGCGAGGCATCTGAAACAGAAAACCACACAGTATTTGTAGAGGTTGTAATACGGGCTAGTTCAGTTGGTAGTCCATATAACCACCACAGCGATTGTCCATATTACCACCGTCGCCATCCTGGAAAGTGAAGCGTCGCTATCCGTTATAAATAACCTTTAATTAACCAACATCATAAGCTTTAGAGAGTTAAATACTAATGTAATACGTAGTTGATAAATTAACAGCTAACTACGCCATAGCAGTACGTCTAATATAACTGTAAATTCTTACCTTTCAAAGTTTTGAAATGAGAAAAATCACAAAGCAGCTCACCACTAATGTTCAACGTAACTGACTGCGTCAGGGCATTCTGTGGTGCTTGCCCCAACTAGATACTAATATTTATCTACGTTGCCACTAGAAAGCGCGGGCTTGCTAGTCAGACACTGAAACGTCCCCTTAGAAAAATTAATGAATTAGTGTGCTGGAAAACCAACTACGTTATTTGCTTTTCAAACAGCTGACCAAAACTGAACGTACTCAGACATTACTCTCTTTACTTATTCTGATCAACACTCAACTGACACACAATATTTTTAGCGCAATGCATTCTGACTTTCAATAATCCCTACAAAAGAATGGCCCTGACTAAAAATAACCTATACCTTTCATGAATCAATTACCTCACAAAAATCTTCGTTACTCGAACTACTGCAATACAGCGAGCGCCAATACTGCCAGCTAAATAAAAGATTCTAACTACTGAAGACACTAACTACAGATAGTCATAGTCAGCAAATGAAAGATTTTGATAGAGAACACACAATGTATTTACCATAATAGTGTATTATATATATATATATATATATATATATATATATATATATATATATATATATATATATATATATCAGTTCATGACATCCAGTCTTACAAATTTACTGTCTGTGATGGACACAGATCATCCGCTCTCAAAACTCCGCCATCTCTCTCCCCACATCCACCACTGCTGGCGGCTCACCTCCAACTGTGCAACGCACGCGCTGTTCACATCCAACTGCCCAACATACAATTGCGACTATTCCAACAATGCCACCCAGCCACAGACTGCACACATCACAGCCAGTGATTTTCATACAGAGCGCTATGTGGCGTTACCAATATAAAAACCTAAACAGCCTACTTACAACACTATACAGCCCATAATGCAACCATCTTTGCCTCTACGATGTACGAATTACACAGTAGGTGAAGCTGACATATGGTATCAGTAAGTTCAGTTTATTGATTATCTGAAGCGTTCGATATCGCTGCATTAACTCTTAACCAGACTACAATTTTCCAACCTAACCTAGGCTACAGACCATTCACCACAACGTACATTACAAAAAGGAATACAGACGCAAAGGAAATACTGTCAGTGTTTTGTTCACTCTCGGTTTTCGCACCTGTGACATCACACGCCAGATCGTCTGGACTTTCGGTTCCGGTTGGTTCAGTATGACCCCGATGCCATCGTCAGAGCAGTGACGAACTTTGTCTGTTTGCAGGGAAGTGCTGGCCTTGAGACTGCTCCAACGGCCGAGGAGAGGAGCGTGGCGGCGGGATGAGCTGGGACCCGCCATGCCGCCCCTCGGCCCGCTGCTGTCACCGCTGCTGCTGGTGCTGGCACTGTGCGCGCCGCGCGTGACGTCAGCGTCCGCCGGCTGCGGCGACGCCGAGGCGCTGGTGGCGGCGGTGCGGCGCGCCGGGCTCGTGCTGACGGGACGCGTCGAGGCGCTCGCAGCGGACGGCGCCTCTGCCCAGGTGTCGGTGCGGCGGGTGGTCGCCGTCGCCGAAAGCCATCGCGACGCCGAAGTCGCCGTCCCGGCGCCCGGGGACCGGCTGCGCGTCGCGCTCGGCCGCGCCCCAGAGGCCCTGGCAGCATTCCCTTCCGCAGGCAGAGCGCCATTGCAGGTACGAAACACCATCCAAGGCTCGCAAACGCTGACAAAAATTCATTAGTTACACCTTTTTGGGTGAGCATCCTAGTCGTGCCGTCGTGTTTTCAGAACGTTTCAATGAGTTTTCTAGATATATATACGTCACAGACGTTTGAGACCTGGAAAGGTTTCATTCGATTAAAGCGCCTATGCCTGGGTTTCAGGCAGGATCCCTATTTCGTTCGATGATGAGGTGCCATTCTAATACTGCTGGAGAATCTCTACATTGCTGTTCGATTATAGAGGGAATAACAAATGGGCTGGGCTGTGAAAGGGAATTTGAACTGACGAAATCTCCGCGCTGTGGTAGTGCATGTAGATAGCCAGAGCCACTGCAGCCGGGTGGCGTACTGGTAAGTGCATCTGCCTAGTGAGTGGGAGACCCAGCTTCGAGTCTTTGGCTTGGTAAAAGTTTTCACTCGTCACTTTATTGTGCATATATTCATCATAGCCATTTGAGACTTGAAAAGTTCTCTGGAAGAGTTTTCCACTCGTCTATGCCTGAAGGTAAGAAACCATGTTCGAATAATATCCTGAGAAGATATCATCAAATAAATTCGCTGAGAAAGGCTACACTCCCATGTAAACAGGTCATTCTAGCTGCATATATGGACCAAGAAGCGAAAACAACCAATAATAATAATAAATAATAAACAAAATAATAATAAATAATAAACAAAACCAAACATTCAACACAAACCAAAAGAAATTTTACGAGACAATAGATAACACACACATTAAAATAGACAATCCACCAAACATAACAGACATGGAACACTTCTGGAGCAACATATGGGCAAACCCGGTACAACATAACAGACATGCACAGTGGATACAAGCAGAAACAGAAACATACAAGATGCTACCACAAATGCCTGAAGTGATAATTTTGCAACATGAGGTCACCTAAGCAATTAATTCTACACACAATTGGAAAGCTCCTGGAAATGATAAAATAGCAAATTTCTGGCTAAAGAAGTTCACCCCAACACATTCACATCTAACTAAATTATTTAACAATTACATTGCAGACACATACACAGTCCCTGATACACTTACACAAGGAATAACTTATCTGAAACCTAAATATCAAACAGACACAGCAAACTCAGCAAAATATCGCCTCATAACATGCCTACCAACAATATACAAAATATTAACATCAGTCATTATACAGAAATTAATGACACATACAACCAGAACAAAGTTATAAATGAAGAACAAAAAGGCTGCTGCAATGGAGCACGAGGATGTAAAGAGCAACTGATAATAGATGCAGAGGTGACATATCAAGCTAAAACTAAACAAAGGTAGCTACACTACGCATACATTGATTACCAAAACGCTTTTGATAGTGTACCCCACTCATGGTTACTACAAATATTAGAAATATACAAAGTAGATCCTAAATTAATACAGTTTCTAAACATAGTTATGAAAAATTGGAAAACTACACTTAATATCCAAACAAATTCAATTAATATCACCTCACAGCCAATACAGATTAAGTGTGGAATATACCAAGGAGACTCATTAAGTCCTTTCTGGTTCTGCCTTGCTCTGAACCCACTATCCAACATGCAAAATAATACAAATTATGGATATAATATTACCGGAACATACCCACGCAAAATCACACATTTGCTATACATGGACGATCTAAAACTACTGGGAGCAACAAATCAACAAGTCAACCAATTACTAAAGATAACAGAAGTATTCAGCAATGAAATAAGAAGGCTTTTGGAACAGACAAATGTAAGAAAAATAGGATAGTCAAGGGAAAACAGACTAAACAAGAAGATTACATATTGGATAACCACAGTGACTGCATAAAAGCGATGGAAAAAACAGATGCCTATAAATGCCTGGGATACAGACAAAAAATAGGAATAGATAATACAAATATTAAAGAAGAACTAAAAGAAAAATATAGACAAAGACTAACAAAAATACTGAAAACAGAATTGACAGCAAGAAACGAGACAGAAGCTATAAATACTTATCCTATACCAATACTGACCTACTCATTTGGAGTAGTGAAATGGAGTAACACAGACCTAGAAGCACTCAATACACTTACACGATCACAATGCCACAAATATAGAATACATCACATACATTCAGCAACAGAATGATTCACATTAAGCAGAAAGGAAGGAGGAAAGGGATTTATCGACATAAAAAACCTACATTATGGACAGGTAGACAATTTAAGAAAATTCTTTATAGAATGAGCAGAAACTATCAAAATACACAAAGCAATCACTCATATAAAAACATCTGCTACACCACTGCAATTTCATAACCACTTCTACAACCCTTTAGATCACATAACATCAACAGATATGAAGAAAGTAAATTGGAAAAAGAAAACACTACATGGCAAGCACCCGTATCATCTAACACAGCCACACATCGATCAAGACGCATCTCACACTTGGCTAAGAAAAGGCAATATATACAGTGAGACAGAAGGATTCATGATTGCAATACAGGATCAAACAATAAACACCAGATATTACAGCAAGCATATTATTAAAGATCCCAATACCACAACAGATAAATGCAGACTTTGCAAACAACAAATAGAAACAGTAGATCACATCACAAGCGGATGTACAATACTAGCAAATACAGAATACCCCAGAAGACATGACAATATAGCAAAAATAATACATCAACAACTTGCCATACAACATAAACTAGTAAAACAACACATTCCCACATACATGTATGAACCACAAAATGTACTGGAGAATGATGAATACAAATTATACTGGAACAAAACCATTATAACAGATAGAACAACACCACGTAACAAACCTGACATCATACTCACCAATAAAAAGAAGAATTAACCAACTTATCGAAATACCCATACCCAATACAGCAAATATACAGAAGAAAACAGGTCAAAAAATTGAAAAATACATCCAACTGGCTGAGGTAGTCAAGGACATGTGGCATCAGGATAAAGTTGACATTATACCAATTATACTATCAACTACAGGAGTCATACCACGCAATATCCACCAGTACATCAACGCAATACAGCTACATCCAAACTTATATATACAGCTACAGAAATCTGTAATTATTAATACATGTTCAATTACCCAAAAGTTCCTAAATGCAATGTAACATATACCGTACAGTTAAAAGGAAGTCAAACTTGATCAAGGTCTGCGTCACTTTCCATTTTTAACCAGAAATAAGGTCTGAGAAAAGGATAATAATAATAATAATAATAATAATGCTAACCACAGACAAAGAGGTGATAAGGGGTACTTACTTTTCCGCTTCTTCCTGTTCTGCAGGACTGCTGTTGACACTTTATGGTTCTTCTTCTTCTGCTGCTGCTGCTGGCTGACTGATCCAGACCGAGGTACTAGAGCTGCTGAGCCTGCCCTATACCCTCTCTAATGATGTTACCAGATACCGCCATCCTACTGGCTAACACGTGACATTAAGGTTTCCTATTGGTTTCCACCATTTCTCCCCCAGATCGCTATCTTGGATTATGTCACAGGAGAGACGACAGCGCCCCCTGGTGGCAGTAATATGTACTAGGTCAGTTGGACTCCGGACCTCACGATGAACACATTGGATGGAGCTACTGCCTATGACAACTCAAAAATAAACACTGCATGCAAAATGAAGACTTACATCCATCCTATCCAGTACAGGCTAGGTCCTTTTCCCACCTATTCCAAGAGAGAAGTGGGGGTCAGATGACTCGTTAGTGGAGGTAGCCCAAGTGAGCTTCTTTCCTACCATTTTGTAAGACGTCGTTGTCTCCTGACCTTCACTGCTTACATATTCTGCCCTCACAATCATATTCCGCACATCAAGATGCTTCATTCGAACCGAAACTCGATAAGATAAAGTCAATGTTGTATGAATTCATGTAAACGATGTTCTAATAACAAGTAAGCGCACCATGGTTGAAATACTCGAGGCTGGCGTACACATATACATTCCAGACATGACGGTCACAGGAGCTTTAAGTTCGGGAGAGCAACCGCACATCAGGAGGCTGGTTCCAACCTATCTACATCGGCCAGTGACCGCCCGTAGAACAGACAGCGTTTGCCCGAGTGAAAGGACAACCTCGTGTTCGGCTTAAAAGCAAATTCCGCAACATTGTGTGGGAGCGCCCAGCCTACGCATTCTTTACAACATAGCATGCAGTTTCAGACATTTTCACAGGGAGACAGCAAACGCCAAACGCCGATACTACAGATTTCCGGATTTGTAGCCTTAAACGAAACGTCATTCTCCCGTTTTAGAAGAGCAATGCTGATTGGCAAACGATATTCCTGATGCCTTGAGCTGAAGGAGTAATGGAAGAGGCCAAAAGATATACCCCTTCATGTCTGGCATGGAGAGGGGCCATTCTGTTGTCACGCTTGGAGTGAGAACACGTAACGAGAGCATGCGCGCTCGTACGTGTACTCAAAGAGCGAGGAATAAGTCTCTCCTCAGTACTTCACTGGGAGAGCACCTCTGTCGAGAGCGAATCGAAGTGCGACTCTATATTGAGTCCTTGTGATTAAGCATTGTTCACAGTGTTGGCCGCCACACTTTTTGTGTGGTGTGAACGGACAGAGTTATTGTTAAATGCCTGAAAGCGAATTTTTGAGTGGCATCAGGGTGGACTGGTTATCTGACCGGCGGACCACGCCAATAGTTAGACTAGGGATGAATAGGAGTCCTTGACTTCATCAAGGCATCGGGAGAGCTTTATTGGCGAAGGTCAATCCAGATAGAACGAGAGTTATCTTATTTGTCAGCAGCGAGCGGCGCAGACAGCGTCATCGCAGCTTACGGTATTGTGCGCTACAGCTGTTGCGAGCCCCATATTTCCTCCACAACAGTACAGTTCTCTGCATTTCACACGCGACAGCCTGGACTGTACCTAGCAACGTTCTAACGGATAATTATTCAAGTTGAGTAGGTGCGGCTCTCAGCCATTCTGCCAAGTCAATAGCAATCTTAAACTTTGTATAGAAATTTTATTAGCGAAACCTATCCTTGAGAGGTAACTTCACATTCCGAAAAGAACCAGGAAATAACGTTTGTAAGTAGGCTGTTTATGTTTTCTTATTGGCAACGTTACGTAGCGCTCTGTATGAAAATCACTGGCTGTGCTGTGTGCAGTCTGTGGCTAGTTTACATTGTTGTCTGCCATTGTAGTGTTGGGCAGCGGCAGCTGGATGTGAACAGCGCGTAGCGTTGCGCAGTTGGAGGTGAGCCGCCAGCAGTGGTGGATGTGGGGAGAGAGATGGCGGAGTTTTGAAATTTGTAAGACTGGACGTCATGAACTGCTATATATATTATGACTATTAAAGTAAATACATTGTTTGTTCTCTATTAAAATCTTTCATTTGCTATCTATGTCTATCAGTAGTTAGTAACTTCCGTAGTTAGAATCTTTTATTTAGCTGGCAATAGTAGCGCTCGCTGTATTGCAGTAGTTCGAGTAACGAAGATTTTTGTGAGGTAAGTGATTTGTGAAACGTGTAGGTTAATTTAGTCAGGGCCATTCTCTTGTATGGATTACTGAAAGTCAGATTGCGTTGCGCTGAAAAAATATTGTGTGTCAGTTTAAGCACAGTCATGTATAATTGTTCTAAGAGGACGTTTCACGTTTTCAGATCATAACTAAAAGTGCCATTGTGATTTCTCAGAATTTTTGCAAAATAAATAATAATTTTCGTTAGTTTCATGTTTTTCTTACACTAACTAGCACTACTCCAGTACCCAAGTATCCCACTAGCTACGTAAGAAATTTTGTGAATTTTTATGTCATTTCCTTACAGCGGACGACTCTAGAAGATATTTAGTGCTGAAAGTTTTTCAGGCATTTCTCCTTAGAACGTTAGGAGCGTCTATCTGACTTCTGTAGTAGTGTGGGGGTCAAAATTGCATCTTGCAGGAGCCACAGGGTAAAGGGTACATCTCAGATTAACTGCTGCGCAGAATGACAGCATAGAAACCCCACACGCTCACAATTTTCTTAGGTTCGTGGAGGTAGCCCAAGTGACCTTTCCTTCCTGCTAAAATTTGATCTTCCCCCCAGTTTCTTGGGGAGGGGGTGGGAGGGGGCGTGGGGAGGGGGTTAGGTTAGTGAAGGTAGCCCAACTAACCTATTTTCCCGCCAAAATTTGAACTTCGCGTCATGACGTCATTGCAACTATGCCACTTCTATCACCACCATCTTGGATCAGATATCTTGAATAAATTTGGCAACAACGTAACGTGGCGGCTTTACCCCCTTATTTCGAGTTGTGCCCATTTACTGTTCAGTATTTTAGCATCAACAGAAGTGATTGTTTAATTAATTCGTGCACAAAGGGAACCAATACCATTGATTGGTGTTATGTATAGTATTCGCGTTTCCTGACATAATTCCACAGAAAGGAGTCTAACGGCCCGACATCGGGAGGTCGCAAATACCATGTGATAGGACAATCATAAACCATCCAACTCTCACAAAATATGTAGTCATGTACTGAACTTTGAAACACCATTGTTGAGGGTGCACCAGCATGTCGAAAGATGATGCACGGCTGCAGCTCATTGATTTGTGTCAGCAGGAGCTGTTCGAATATGTCCAGCTAATCACCTCCCTTTTCAAGTTCCTGAACCACTTCTTTAGGCTTGTTTTGTCTGGTTCTTCCCTCTCATACTGGCATAGATTATTCCACAGTGTCATTTATAACGGGATTGGATTTTGCATACCAGATGACAAATTGCTATTTTGATTCACTGCAGATCAAATCCACAGCAAAGGCAAATTCAAGACTGTGAGAGCTGTTACACGTTTTACAACAAACCACGATTCTGTGTGGCTAACAGTTTACAAGTTATGATTTTTCGAAATGTGGTAGTATATGAAACCCTATATCTGATGCTGGAAAGTCTAAGACAACACACCTGCCGGCCGCTGTGGCCGAGCGGTTCTAGGCGCTTCAGTCTGTAACCGTGCGACTGCTACTGTCGCAGGTTTGAATCCTGCCTCGGGCATGGGTGCGTGTGATGCCGTTAGGTTAGTTGGGTTTAAGTAGTTCTGAGTTCTTCCTGCGCCCGGGTTCCCGAGTTCGATTCCCGGCAGGGTCAGTGATTTTCTCTGCCTCGCGATGAGTGGGTGTTGTGTGACGTCCTTAGGTTAGCTAGGTTTAATTAGTTCTAAGTTCTAGGGGACTGATGACCGTAGATGTTAAGTCACATAGTGCTCAGAGCCATTTGAACCATTTTTTCTGAGTTCTAGGGGACTGATGGCCTCAGATGTTAAGTTCCGTAGAGCTTAGAGCCATTTGATACGTTTTGATACACCTGTAAACTCTGGGAACCTCAGTCTAGCTTTTCTGCCTGTTAGTTATGCGTCACGTTGTCTGTTGCCAGCAGGTGAGGCTGGATGGGTCCTGCGGCAGCCCCCTGCGACTGCACGACACGCGACTCTTTCTGCTCCAGCCGGAAAGGAGGCGCAGTGCCACTGGAGATGACTGGAGCTGGAGGCTGTCCGTGCCGCTGCCCATGACTCTGAGGAACATCCTGGTGGCAAGGGTCGCCGAACAAGGTAAGTGCTTCCCGTAGATGATACGTGTCGCGGACTAAATACTATTTGCCGTTGATGAAAAGTTTTATTGATGAAATGTGTTTGAGCAAATGTGTTACTACTGGAAAGACAGTGTGAAAGACATGTGCATCCCGCCATCACTTGTTTCTTGTCATACGCGTTTCAGTACTTTTATTTGTGCTCCATCTTCAGTACTCTGTAGTACTTATTTGTTCTTTGTATATAATAAATGTGTATAGCGTAGTTACAAATATGTTACTATATTACATTTCCTCTCATTATTCTCCTGTTAAATACAACTACTGTAGCACAGTTTCCGTGAGTCAGAATCAAACGAAATTTTAATCTCACGAAACCAGTGCTGCAAAAGTTGTTTCTACCCTTAAAACAAGAAAATAATAAGAGGAAACGTAAAATAGTAATATATTTGTAGCTATTATGTAACGCATTAGTTGTGTACATAAAACAAACGGAATACCTCTCGGTCTTTGCAACTAAATGAAATTCAATGAATTTAGAATAGGGGTTCCCAACAACATTTTCTCGAGGAACCCCTCATCGAGCATGATTGGTACCTTGTCATATCACAGTATCGAGTACCTAAAAAAGCCAAATTAAGAGTCTTTTTATACGTTTTCTATTTTTGGTACTTAGAAACATCATTGACATATTCATTATTTTAAAAATATTGAGCTTAAAACTTTGTCAGTTTATCCATCATTGTTATTGTTAAAGTTTTGATTATTGCTCAAAATATTCGTCTTCAAATCTGGGTGTTTAGTATAACAAACTCCTTAAAAAAATAAAAATTGAGTATGAACGGAGAATGAAACGAAAAAATTGAAACTGAATGTATTGGCCTTTCAAGTGCACTACACTTGAGATTAAATTGAGTATACATGTGTGAAAAATAAGAAAACATTAATTTCATACAAGGTATTATTTATTTGAATAAATACAGTTACAGGAGAGTACTCCATCAGTGTACAGTTAGTTTTAATTTTAATTTCTTAATGAGATGAGCTCAATCTGACATTTGAGTCCATTATTTCTGAAATATTGGGTTTCAAACTTGAAACTTTCACTCTGAAACCCGACCGCACGTCGAGCCGATTCCTACATTTGTTTTTCATGAAACACATGGAAGAGAATGCTTGCTCACACCGATATGTGGTTGCAAATGGAAGGATCTTTTTCATTGTCTTATCTCCAAGTTTCTTGTAGTCCTTGCGTGCTGATGCCCAGAAGTCTGTAATTTTATCACCGATGAAAATGTTTATCATAGTACCACAGCTGGACAGATCCACAAGCTGATCTTGCTCTTCTTCAGTGATGCCTTGGATTTTGTCTATTTCTTCACAGCTGAAGGAATTTCGAATCCATCTGTCGTCAGAGTCAGGTTCAGGGAAATACTCTCTAAAAGTGGTGGCTAGGCTGCGCAGATGCTCGGCTACATTGATCTTGCTATGGTCAAGCAGACTCTCCTCTGATGACTCCAAGAATTGTTTTAAAGTAGAAAAGTTAGTTGGTGACTCGTTTTCTATCCTTGAAGCCCAGATCTGACACTTTTTGACCATAGCACTAATCTTATCCGCAACTTTGAACATGTCTACATTTTTTCCTTGTAAACCAAATTTTAACACATAAGTGTTGAAACACATCAGCTAAGTACGCAACTGCTCATGCAGGAAGCGGCCAAACAAAAGTTCTGTTATCATACGAAAAATATTTAATATATTTTTTACTCTAATAGCATCTTGCGGACTCCTCTGGCATAGCTTGCGGACCCCTGGAGGTCCGCGGACCACCTGTTGGGAACCACTGATTTAGAAGAAAGTAGGGAACGACGGAAAGCGGATAAAATGCCGAGTTTACTTAATCTCTCACCACTTTCGATAACCACTTCTAGCGGAATTTTGTGAAGAGTTCGGTTCCGCCGCCAACTCTATTTTCAGATCATTTCTCACAGAATGTTTGAGTTAAATGATCTTCAGTTTTCATAAATTTTGGTATGTCAGATTCAGTGTCATTTCAGTTTTCACGTACTGCATGAACATATGCATCGCACGAGTGTGTATCCTTTCTTCACAGACACGTGAATATATTAGATGATCCCGAGATGATTTTCTAAATTTCCAGGGATAGCGGAGAAGGTTAAATGTCTCAGAGAAGTCTAGAAAACGTGGGCTCTAAAATCCGTACCTTAAGGATCATGAACACCATTCCTGTACTACTGGAAGCTGCTCCCTTTACATATTTTGGGAGGAGCTAGCATGGACCAACACAAGAAAAAAAATCTGATAAACATGGGCTCTAAAATGCTTATGTTAAAAGCTATGAACACTTGACCAGTAGGAAAGTTGTGCTTGACAGTACCGAAGATGAACAAGTGCTCATAGCATGCATTTTACAGCCCATCTGTCATGGAATTTTGATACATTTTTGGTTAGCGACCATCCCTGAAAGTTTGTGACATCACCACGGAATCACCCTGTATATGTTACGTTGTGTACACGAAAGTTAATCGTGATCACCAAGTAACTTAGAGTCAGATGCTTGATCTCAAAGGCTTGTCCGAAAAACGGCTATAAACCTGTAACAAAATGTTTCAAAATTACGTTTTGAGTATTTAAAATCTCGACTGAGAACAATGGTTAGCTTTCAAGTGCCAAGGATTCTCCAATATGAGCAGACAGTGAACGCAGGGTTGCGAGCAGCTAGTACTGTACCCCTTTCATCGCCACGGGGAACAGGATGGGGACCCGCTTGGAGGCTTGAGTAAACGAGGAAGTCGATGCTGAGGGAAATGGTAGAAGAAATCTGGTGTGTCTTTATATTCCCTGTCGCATTACGGATCAGCTGTATCATTTCCCCACTTAGTTGCGCTGCGAATCCTGAAATTTTTTTTTTTTTTTTTTTTTTTCGCATCGGGACTAGTACTCCGTCTGTAGACAAATCTGAATTTTCTGCAGTTTCTTCAACACTGCTATGACTGTCACTGTAGTTATGTGCCTGCGGTATCTATACTTCCGTAGAGAGCTACGGAATATGCTACGCACTCTTTACAAAGATTTTTCAAGCTGATACTAAATATCGTGGGCCATACCTGTGTGGGATGCGTGATTGTCATGTTTGATAACGCTTTCACGCGAAACTTTTCTACCCACAGTGGACATAAACATTCAGATGCAATTGGCAAGTATCCTTTTAATCAACCATCATCCACGGTGAACGTAGCAGGCACGTCGTAGGAGAGTAGAAGGTATTAATTCCGCCGGTCTATCTCTGTAACTGGCAGAATGTAATATTATTTTCAAATCTCAAACGTAAATACTTTTGAATCATATCGACTGGATCTCAGTGCCCAGTTATTTGAATGCTAAGGTGCCACTCTCTCATTTACCGGGGCGGGCAGAATACCAGCTGGCATCTCATGTTTGTGAAATACCGCGACCACCACAGACCATGACGTCTCACCCTCTCGTTCAAAAGGCAGTGAAGGATATCCCTGGTAATCCACTCTCGTAGGTAATCATCCAAATCTTAATCATATTCAGGTTGCCCGTGAAGTCTGACTGGCTAGCCAATAATAAAAATAAAAGAACCTTAATAAACCTTCAGATGTTACTGAGAGGAGCACTGTTCTCTAATAAACAGCAGTTACAATAGCGAGGCATTCATACTTGCAGTTGTGTTTGGCACCTATCGCTTAAGACGAGAGCACACGAAAGACAGCGGTATCAGGCCACGTCTTCCGCTACGTGTTTTATATGATACTTCCAATAGTCACTTTAAATAAGATTTTTCTCAATAATGAGGAACCCAGTACAAAGAAAACGTTAGTCACGTTAGCCATTTCTCGACTTCCAGAAATCTGTCTAAAGCGCTTTTTACTTCAACACAGTTATAATACGGAAAAAATATCTAAAGATACTTTCTCTTGCATTAATCAGTTTTTCACTACCAAGCTGGTATTTCAATAGTTATTCTGAATTACATTCTTTCTCGTCTGCATTTAATAATCGGAATAAGGGATCGGGATGCAATAGTTCCATCAGTGAGCGGTCGGCTTTCTGCATATTTAAACTTTTGAAGATACAACCATCAGCAATCTCTCAAGCGCCAAGCCACGCGCCGAAATCAATCATGCTGGGGCGGTATACTGACATGAGGAAGCAGTCCCATCGTCGCTTAATAATCATCACAGGTGAAACTGATACGTGTACACACATTCGAAGTCACTTCGTTTTCGCACAATTACTATGTGCAGTATTTGAGGAATAACTTGTCGCTACTCAGATGCTGTGTCGGACAGTTGGAGCAGGTCCGAAAAGCAATATAAGTCCGAAAGTACTATAGTACATCAAAATTGAACAGTTTTGCAGTGAGTTCCAAGGAGCCCACTAGCGATTTGTTTCAAGCTCGTCAACACCTTAGCTGGTGCCCCGTCCACTGGAGATACATTTCTGCACTCGTGAGTCACACTTGATGTATTCGCTTTCGAAAATGAATGAAGACGTGTCAACTGAAACAGAGAAATCTGACCCATTAGATATTGTCCTCAATTACCTACTTTAGATCAAAATTATAACAAATAGTTTTTAAGCTGAAGGGTTACGAGCTCATGGGACTTGTAACACGCCCAGGGATACAACGGGTGAGGGGCCATTAAACTGTTTTCGCTTTGAACGTGCGCCCTGTCCACGCCACGTACCTGGTACTCTCGTGTCGATCATATTATTTCTGCTCCCTACTGCTCCTGACTTGCCTGAAATTATGTATACCAATATGCAAGCGGGTTTAGGGGAGCCACTCAACACTAAACACAACACTGTCCTGCGTCTGGTATGAACAATTATATTCTGAGCCGATGAGAATGTCGTAGGTTTCACTGTTTACACAATAAGTCATAAGTGTTGATGCCAGTTACCATTCTTGCTAATTAATGAGCGGTCATAACTATCATTCCCTTATTATTGTACAATATTCTTGACGATTTTAATGTCTGTCACTGTTGTACTTTACACCGTCACACGTATTTCACTGTCTTACCCTCGCCGAACCTTCCGTGATAGATATACAGGCAATGATGATAACTGTCTGTCCACAATTATTACTTGGACGAGCGTACGCGTAACCGAGGGTGATTGTTGATAATGCGGAAGCCGAATGGTCGAACATAGCGGAAGCCGAATGGTCGAACATATCTGGTACCAGTTTTTCTTGACACTTGTAATAATATAACGCTATTCATAAAACTTAAAGTTCACAGTTCTCACTTGAATGAGTGTGCGCTTAACCCTCGCGACGCGGCTGATTGTTGATGATGCGGAAACGCGATGACCGAACGCATGTTCTCGTGCTCACTACAACACACTGGCACTTGATTTCTCTCCTTCGTGGTAAACTGTTTTACAAGTTCACGTTAGCTTCATTCTGGGAGACCGAACACGACGCGGTTGTATGGTACGACACGCAACCGGGAGGATACTTAAATACATTATTGGTGGCAGAAACACTACCATATCTCATCACTTCACAATAACAGTACTTGCAGTCACACTTGAACCTCCATTATAATGCCTTTCCCATGCAGAGCTACCCACAACACAGCAAAGCACTGAAATTCGTTACTATAAATGTTATACTATGTGGGCAAAATAAATCTGCCTGTGTTACACAATGCCAACTCGCCAGTTTAGTTATTAGATGGCTTCGCCGTCAACAATGACCCTCCACTATTTCACAAAATGGTTCAAATGGCTCTGAGCACTATGGGACTTAGCAGCTATGGTCACCAGTCCCCTAGAACTTAGAACTACTTAAACCTAACTAACCTAAGGATAGCACACAACACCCAGTCATCACGAGGCAGAGAAAATACCTGACCCCACCGGGAATCGAACCCGGGAACCCGGGCGTGGGAAGCGAGAATGCTGCCGCACGACCACGAGCTGCGGACCACTATTTCACAATTGGCCCTTCTCCCGTGTTGTGGCAACCACATGGAACGCGCTCATTTCCCTCACTCTCAACCACGTCACAACTGCTCAGCTCGCGAGCAAGTGTACGAGCAGGCGCGAGTGTTGACGCTCAAAACCAGCCGGTTGTTAAACAAAAAATTGTTCAAATGGCTCTGAGCACCATGGGACTTAACTTCTGAGGTCATCAGTCCCCTAGAACGTAGAACTAATTAAACCTAACTAACGTAAGGACATCACACACATCCATGCCCGAGGCAGGATTCGAACCTGTGACCGTAGCGGTCACGCGGTTCCAGACTGTAGCGCCTAGAACCGCTCGGCCACAACAGCCAGCGGTTGTTAAACCATGATTTATATGAGTAAACATTACGATTAACATATTATCCTCTGAAACTTGTCTTGCAATGAAAGATAAATACGACAGTGACGATGCTTTATATATTTCAGTAGAATTAAGTTAATTTAGATGAATACAAATCAGAATGGAAGCGTAATACTCTGAAACACCTCGCTGAATATATAACAGTTATTCCAAATTCTCACTTCCTGTCCGCTGCTGTGTACTCATCCTGTGGCTGTTGTATAGGCAATATCGCTTTCTCCATCCTGGTGTTAATGCGGTGATCAATCCCTCAGCAAGCCTTTTTTTTTAAATTTTACAATTTCGTATGCTCTAATCTGACTGCAACAGAAAACTGTGGTAAGATGACCTGCAATAGGCAATATTTATTTTTGAGCACTGAGTCCCATAGACTTTCCGTTAAATGGTGTGTCTTGATTCGTCTTCTCTGCTCGATTAGATGGTTTCTGGAGCATGCTAATAACGTCCATGAGGAGGACAGGTAAGAGGAAGAAACTTAGTTCAAGAAGACAAACAAAGTCTGAGGATGTCTTTCAGGCCTACCTTCTAGAACGAGAAAGTCAGGAATTTCTATCAAAGTCGACTACGAAAATAGCTGCTAGACACTCGAACAGTTCAAGAAATATAGAAAGGATGGCAACATACAGAAAAGTGGCATATGAGGCCACTGTAGAAAACGACAAGGACCACAAAAATCTCCTGGTGAATAAAACACCAGTGGCTGAAGAGGAGTATAATCAAAATCGAAAAAAACTTTTGTCTATAAACTAATGAAACACTTAAATAGAAACTAGAAAGATACTGCAGAACGAAATATAATTAGCGAAAATCGGGGGAAAGAATTGTTAAAAAGAAAGTGGCAAACAGAAGATCTAGAATTAAAGGAGGAGGAGGCAATCATATCACTCAACAGTGCAATGCGTTCAATCACAATAGAAGAGCTGCATGTAGCTTTATAAGGTATGGAAAAAACAGGAAAGCTTATTGACCAGATTATATTAACACAGTGCTTTAAAATAAACTGGATCCTTTCGCGATAATAGATTGCTACCTTTATTTAATGAATGCTGACACTGGTGTAAAATCTCAAACGTTTGGAAAATATCAGAAGCAGTATCAGTTTTTAAAAAGGACAAAGAAACATGAAAATTATGGAGTACTGAGCCTCTTAAACTCAGGTTTTAAAATGTTTGCAAAAAATATTCAGTAATCGTTTAAGAACGATTACAGAGACTCTCCAATTAGAAGAATGATACGGATTCTGAAAAGGCCGTTCATGCAGTAATAATATATATACAACAAATATCTTTAGAGAAATGACGAGAATTGAATTTACCGACACATGTAGCTTCCGCTGACTTCGAAAAAGCTTTTGACAACGTGAAAAGAAAGAAACTATGATACATACTGATTAAAGGTGACTATTCTAGACACCTTATTGACTCTATAAAAAGCCTACATATGGACACGAAAATAATAATGAAAGTTGGTAATAATAAAACAGAAGGTATCATCACTAACAAGGGACACAAATACGTCTGTAGCCTGTCATCAACCTTATTTAATATACAAGTAAATGATCTGATAAAAAAAACTGGAGATGGAAGTAAATCCGGGTACACAGATCAGGTTGCCATTTTGAAATACAGTGAAGGTGAGCTATAAAAAGCAGTCCAAAATTACAAAAAATAGGGAAACGAGAGTATAGCCTTCGAATATCAACGAAGAAAATTAAGATTAGGTCTCGTCGTAGGAAATAATACACACAACATTTGAGTAGATGTAGAACTTTAATTTTTTAGGATGCTGTGTAAGCTTTGACATGGACAAGGACATAGAAAATAACAAATATCAGTCAGTATGCGGAATGATAAACAAAACTTTCCAGATCAAAATAAGGAAGGAAACAAAACTAAAATTTTATGAAACGATAGCAACATCTGTTTTGTTGTACGAAAGTGAGTCATGGAACGCCAAAAAAACGCGCTAAAAGCAAACTACAAGCAGCAGAAATGAGATTTCTTATGAAAGTGGGAGTTGTTAGCAGCGGAGACAGTATATGAAATAAAGATATTACGAATGAACAAGTTATTTATATTATTCATGGTAAGACTGAACAAAATAAAACATTATGTGATCATCACCTAGGAAGAATGAGTGCAAAGAGAATCACACGTCTTGTCATACTGTGCCAGCCAAGAGGAAGAAGGGATCCAGTATGAGGTGGCAGAGAAAAGAGGAAGACGTAGCAGGCGTAAGTGCCTAAGCTTAGAAGTGCAGATTTAGAAGAAGCTAATAACGTGCTGCGTTCTGTAACATGGCGGCGACTCCTGGTCGATCATGTCTTTACTTTTATGCAGACATTTATAGAAACAGGATTAAATCAAATAACAAACCCACAATTCGTCGTTTTGAGCTGTAAATTAATACTGTTGACTTTCCTCCATTAATTATGCTTGATATTTTGTCGAATCTTGACATAGCTTCTGTACTTTTTTTAATTATTTTATATATGTTGCGTCTTACTTGCACCCTAGTAATTCCATCCTAAACGTTAACTTTCTCAATACATTGCACACACTCTCACGCCATCCATTGTCTCTTCTTTCACTATCTCATTGGATTCGCATTGAAATGGCGTCCCGTACACTGGGTGCGTCCACTGGTGTCGCACACTGTGACAGAACAAAATGTGCGCTTTTCAAGTGGCCGTCAGAAAAGTGCAATATTCTTCTAGATAATTCCTTTTCTTTACGGTACTTTCATAACCAAATAGCTACATCAAAGAGGCTCTAATATGAGGAGTGAACTGAGGTATTCATTTATACGTACTTAAAGAATTATATGTACCCTTGCATTGCTCTCGTATTTTCTTGCACACATCTTCTTCCATAATCGCGTCGAACTGCACGTTCTGCTGCGTATTTAGTGGAGGACATCGATCACCGTCCTGACGCAACCATGTCATGAGTCACCTTTTCTGTTTGAAGAGCGTGATGATATACCGCCAAGAGCAGCCGATATATATATATATATATATATATATATATATATATATATATATATATATATATATATAAACTGAACAACCAGTTTCGGTCGGTAGACGATCATCAGGTTCACAAAAATTTTTACATCACACTAGGTGACATAAAATCATTGGCGTCAAGTAATAAAATCCTTGAATTTTTCACTGTCGTCATATATTAATAGAAATTACATCTTCAGTCACAAACTGCGTCAAATAGTGCGCTCATCCATGCTGCATCAACAGTCAGCATTAAATTTACGAACGGGGGCATTCTACATACGCAGAGGACGCTACTTATCTTAAATATTTGATTTTTAGAATTGTGTATATAACCGTCAGCTTTGTTAACCATTTTGAAGTTATTTTTAAATATTCCTTTCACTACCGATAAGCTGTATTTTTGAAAATGCTGTGGATTTTAAGCATGGTGATTTCCATATGTTAGGTTGCTTCTAAATTCTTAAGAGTTTTAGCTTCATTGCTTATAAGCCTTCTTTTTTACACGTGTTAATGAGTTTTACATTATGTCTTTAATTTATTGGTAATCTGAGGTCAAATTAAGTTTTCAGAGTGAAATTGTAATTTGTCGTGTATTCCAGTGGTTGGAAGCCTCAATTATTGCACTTTATATTCCAACTGAACCAATCGGTCCCAGGCTTACACCATACGGGTCCAGTACAGCAACAGTAGTAGCACACTCTGTAGGGGTTTTTCTTAATCATCTGTCGATCAACGTTACACAAATGTTACACATGTTACGGCATTATATGTTAAGAACAAAAACGCAACTCAATATGTACAGGCGTTTGCTTTCTTTGACATCTACTTTCACACGGATTGAACAGGAAGATTACCGTTGCCTCGTTGTAGGTTATATAGGGTGTGCAAAGTAAAACTGGTCCGGAAAATACTTCACGCAACTTACTGTAGGCAATCCAACTTACATCATAGACACCCGGGGGCGATGATGTAAGTTTGGTTGCCTGTCTTAAGCTGCATTAAATATTTTCCACTCCAGATTTATTATTCCCACATAGTATAGCATTTATAGTAACGAATTTCAGACCCACTTTCACGCTTGATCCATTTGTTCCACCCATTTGTATTGAGAATTACCTACATTTGAGACGAAAAGTTCACTGTCATCACCACAACGAAAGTGGATGGTATTTTTTTTGTAAATAGCGCTGCACAACTTCATTGTACTTAATGAGAGGCCTCACGAAACCATCAAAAGCTGCCACAATGTTTATTTGTTTATCTACAAACAGTTTCAGTCAGGCTAGCGTCTGCAAGTCACGAATGTCAATCAGCAGGTTAAAGAAAGGCTCCTTCGCCTCAGTTACGTAATTATTATCAGTTGCAGCAACTATCACTTATACATGAATAAATTAATGCAGAAACAGAAGTACAATTTTGAACAGCCAAGATCGCTATTTTACGTATTTATTGTGATGACCATTTTCGGCAAACTACGTTAGCATTACCAGATCTTCCGCAGTACGTTGCCCAAATGAATGCTATATTGGATCATGTCACAGAACGATACTTCATGAACATTAGAACAATAATATCACAGCAAGTTCATAAATGGCTCTGAGCACTATGGGACCTAACATCTGAGGTCATCAGTCCCCTAATACTTAGAACTACTCAAACCTAAGTAACCTAAGGACATCACACACATCCATGCCGAGGCAGGATTCGAACCTGCGACCGTAGCGGTCGCACGGTTCCAGACTGAAGCGCCCAGAACCGCTCGGTCACACTGGCCGGTGCAGCAAGTCAAACAGAGAATAACTATTATATAAAACAACATACGTACTACACTGATTATACAAGTTAATATTCGTACATTAGCAGAATGAATACTGAGTTTCTCAAGCGAACATCATAAATGCTACAACCAGCCACCTGGTAGCTGTACATTGACATGTTCTTGGAGATGGAAATGGGTTCCGTCTGCCCACAGAATTCCATGATCACTCACTGTCCAATTACATGCGAGCAAGAAAATCCAGAGCGACCAGTTTGTATGGACAACAATGTTGGATGTTTCGTAGGATTTTATTCACCGTGGTCGCTGGGATGTCCATCGTTCGGGCAGTTCCCCCCCGTGCAAAGCATGTTTGCACACCACCACTCGACCCCTCCTTCAGTGTTGTGGCGACATCTTCGACAGACGTTGGATCAACTGCTTTCCTCCCTCTAACACATTGCACTTCAAAAGAACCTGCATTGACGAATTTTTTCTCCAAACCCTTAACGGACATCGGACCAATGCCTTTACTCATACGTGAGTGTCCGGAACTTCTGCAGGGCTACTGCCGCACATTCACTGTTCTTACAAGAGAGCTTTGGCAACAGCGCGCGATCTTTCATGGAGACATTTATGTTAAGCATATCGTACAAAAACCTAGGAATAGTCGTATGCCGCGCGTCTTTGGTTTACTTATTCTGCCACTTACAGCGCCATCTGGGTCAAATTTCCACCAAATTCTTTTCTTCCATGACGTTTCTTCCTGAGTCAGTAATATGCTGTTCAAATTTGTCGTCATTCTGAGTAGTGGTTCTCTTTCTACAGTGTTTTGAAACTGGAACTTTAATTATGGAGACCCTGTAGATACCATACATTATGGATGTAAGGCTGATACTTCTGTTGTTTTATGTATCTTGTCTAATCCCTATGTTATGAGAGAGAACAATTACAATATTTTTTCCAGTTTTGGGGTTTTTTAATATGGTGCTTTTTATACGCAGAGTTCGGTTTAGACACTGGCTGAAACTTAGGAGTAGGAGGTTCAAAATCTTTGTGCGGTACACCTCATTAATGTTTTGTTAGCTTCCTATACGCCAAAAGATTCGTCGTTGGAACGACGAGCGAGGCCATTCACGTCTAAGTGAGGTAAAGATTTATCTCTAATGACATCACTGTTAACATTACTTCCGGTTCCACAGTTTTGACATTTCACAGTAAAGAGATACGCTACAGATTGTATATCGGTGTCTGGTTCCGAGAAAGCTGACTCCCGAGTAGCAACCCAGCCAGCAGTCTGTCCCTCAGGGCAGGGACTGCCTGCTACCTGCTGTCGCTTGCGTAGCGGTAACAAACCGGCGCGCCTCTCCAAAGTGACGGCGGGGCGCCTGAGCGGCTATTTCACGGCACACGGCGCTTTCCGACTGCGCGCGATAGCATCTGGCCGCTCTTCACTCCACCCGACGCCGGCTCGCGCCGTCTGCTTCGCTTCCCAGAGCACACCGGCCACGCCCACGTATGTGCCGGCGGGTCGGCCGTAAAGCCAGGGCGAGCCCGTAGTTCTGAGAGTGCTCACATACCTCCCGCCGTAGCTGCGGAGCGGAACTTTGCGGCGAATGGTCAAGGAGCAGACATCTCTACCAGTATGCTTGCTCCCGACAATGGAAGCTCCTGCCTGCACGCAGATGTTTCTTATTTTCTGGCCACCAACGGCGATTTCGATGTAGTATTTCCCGATTTCCGAAAGGTACATGACTCAGTACCAAAGCTATACTTACTATCGAAGTACGATCGTATCGAGTATGAAGCGATATTTGTTTCTAGACTGAGGATTTCTTGGTAGAGAGGATGCAGTTTGTTATCTTGGCTAGAGAACCATTGACAGATGTAGAGGTAATTTTCGGTGTGGCCCAGGGAAGTGTGTTGAGACCTTTGCTGTTCACGTAATATAGTAACGACCTTGCGGATAATATTAATAGTAACCTCAGATTATTCACAGGTGATGCAGTTATCTATAATGTAGTACTGTATGTAAAAGCGTCATAATTGTCAGTCAGATGTTGATAAGATTTTAGAGTGGTGTAACTATTGGCAACTTGCTGTACAAGCTCACAAATGTAAAATTATGCACTTCACAGAACGATAAAAACGTAGTACCCTATGACTGCAGTTGGACCTGATCAACTCATAAAAGTACCTGGATGTAGCACTTGATAGGGATGTGATATGGAATGATAACATAGGCTCAGTAGTGGATAAAGCAAATATCACACTTCGGATTGGTGGTAGAATACTAGAGGAACGTAATCAGTGAAAACATAGTCAATTATAATGTCAATTTTTTAAAAAATTCAGTATATGATAGAGTCGTATGAGAACTACTTCCCAACATTTTTTTCTATCAATATGAGAGTATACATGCTAAAAGCATTGCTGCAGTGGTGACAACGGCTCCCGTCTTGTCGCCGAAGTTAAGCGATGTCGGGCTGGGCTAGCACTTGGATGGGTGACCGTCCGATCTGTAGTGCGCTTTTGCCAAGCGGGGCAGATTGAGGAGCCACGTGTCTGGGATGTAGCGGCGCCGGTCACGAAAACTGACAACGGTCGGGAGTGCGGTGTGCTAACCATACACCTCTGCATATCCACATCCAGTCAGTCTGTAGGCCGTGATGGCTCTGAGCATTATGGGACTTAACATCTGAGGTCATCAGTCCCCTAGAACTTGGAACTACTTAAATCTAACTAACCTAAGGACATCACACACATACAAACCCGAGGCAGGATTAGAAACTGCAACCGTAGCGGTCGCGCGGTTCCAGACTGAAGGGCCTAGAAACGCTAGGCTACAGCGGCCGGCTGTAGGCCCGGATGACAAGGCGGTCGGTCCACACCGTTCTGTTTTCCGAGACCTGTTAGGATGGAGTTTAATTTGGTTAATACGAATATATACAAAGGATACTGAAGGCTGTTTATATTTTGCGGAAAAGCTAGTGTTTCTACTAAGTCACTTGGCGCACAATGATATATCTTTGTAGGCATCTTCAGAGGTGTGTATGGATACTGTCTGAAAAATGGGGAGGTAGTGGAACTAGTAGTAAAGGAATAAAAAATCAAAATGTCATGCTTGGTGCAGCCGGTCGCTGTGACCGAGTGGTTCTAGGAACTTCAGTCCGAAATCGCGCTGCTGCTACGGTCGCAGGTTCGAATCCAGCCTCGAGCATGGATGTGCGTGCTGTCCTTAGTTTAGTTAGGTTTAAGTAGTTCTAAGTCTACGGGACTGATGACCTCCGACGTTAAGTCCCATACAGCTTAGAGCCATTTGAACCATGCTTGATGCTGAAGCGTGATCGCATGAACAACGAAAGTTTAGTACGTGACAATCTATTTTCCATTCATTACTTTGGTGAACAGTAAAGAAGAAAAAGTTTAGAAATTGCTTGAAATTATGCTCAAAGTATGTAGAGAGCCGACAAATTCTCTTACTAACAAACAATTGACGAGAGTCTTAAGTAATTAGCCCTCTGTCTTAAGAAAACACTAGTTTTCCACGCATCTCAATGTTTATGACGTCATATATCCGGTACTACGGTCGTACAATGATATAACTTTGTTGGTACATTCAGTGCTACAAGTGGGTACTGTGTGAAAAATTTTCTGCGAATGGAGTAAATAGTGAAGACGTAATATGCCTGATACCGAAGTGTTTGGAATAAACAGTGAAAAATGAAATAAGCAACCAATTTTTTCCCATATTGTGGTGTAGCAGTTTTTCTTCTTATGTTCATGCTTGCTATAAAAGTAGGACGAAGAATTCCGCCTTATGCAAGACACCTTTTTGGTCTTGTTTTACCCAGGCACGTTTCAGTACTATTCGTGCTATCTTCAGTGGTTTTTTTTTTAATTTTATTTTCTTACTTACATGATACTATTGGACATTTCTGTTGGTAGCTATTCTGCTACACAGTTACAACTTCTCATGACTTTGATGTTGTGGTGCGTTCTCATATGTTCTTGGTGAGGTGAATAGGCTGATTTTGTGACCTACGGTCGCTTGACACTGCACTTTCTCCGGCGAAAACTCTACCAATGTCTTGAGAAACTGCTCTACAAAAGAAACCGCTTTTAGCTCAGAAAATCATAATTTCAAACCTGCGAGAGCCGATGTACTAATACAAATAAAATACATGTCGGTAAGCTTTCGTGTCCATTTTCAGTGATGACAGAAACTTCTGAGTGTTCAGCCATTCACGGACGCCAGTGGAACCCTGCAGAACATTCCAGCGGAGGGATCGAAACGTTTAGCAGTGAGGACGTTTAAAGAAGAATATGATGGGGCCTAATGATCCAGATAAATTTTGTACCTGCTTTTTACGTAATACGTAAGAGGGTAAATTGGGAAATATCCGAGTACAGAGGGAACAGTTATTCTGATACGCCATCTACCCTCCGCCACCAAAGTAGATATGCAAATGTTTCGACCCCGTTGCATGAGCATTCCTCCTGCAGTATACAACCATTCACAATAATTTATTCCCCTGAACTTCTGCAGTACGACATTGAGTTCGCAGGGTGACGTTATAGAATGAGACCAGCTCGCACTAAACTGAAGTTACAGCTTTCATTGGCACAATTGTACACTGCTTGTTATTTGTCCAGATACCTATTTCCCTCGATACGTGCAGCCACTGTAGGGCGAGAAGTTGACAGATACGGATGTAAATTACTGTTTGTTTACAAACGTTCCGTCGTCGCTGCCTGGCTGCTTAACGCCTCTGAATGTTTACATTGTCCCATCGCCGTGGCACAACACGGGCTCCAGCGAGCATGTTGTTGTTCTGTCGCTAGCTAGGAGCTGCGCTGCGGGTAATTCGAAGACGTCTTCCCTGCTTGGGCATGAGTTATTTGAGAAAGTTAACCATGTTGAAAGGGTACAGTACCGCCCGACATTGAAAATAGGTACAACATACTTCATTATTTTTGTCAGAAGAACACATTTTTTTTGTAAAATAACTCAATTTCAATTAATACAGCGAAGCCGGATACCAGTGTGGGAAAGAATGACAATTTATTTATTTAATTGATCACATGTGCACTCCCACAAAGTAAATCCCTACATCCAGTTTGGTTAGATCTGTGAAATGAATGAATGTATGGTCGTCTGCTAACCGCAGATAGTGAATGTGAATATATGATCATCTTTGAGTCGATCCTTTGGCCACCTTTGGTGGGACCAAAGAGATGAAATTTGCCTGAGCTTTGAGCGCCTGAAATGTGGCTGACAAATGCGGTAGAAAGGTGCTCCCCCACTTCGACAGAGGTGGGAGAGAACCTCAAGACGGCCATGTTTCAGCACTCTGCTGCTGGATCTTGTGCTGTTAAGACCTGTTTTAGCTGTGCTCCATAATGACGAAAGAGTGGAGACATGGTATGCATGTGGAATATTTAAGAGTAGTTTGAAATAATAATTTCTCTATTTCAGGAACTTTTGTGGGGAGAATTAAATGTCAGGCAGGTAATATTAATGGGATTGTAGGAATCTTCGGAAGTGACCAACGGTCACAATGAAACCACGTGTAACAATAAGTTAAAATTCTTCCGTGTGCTTAAGTTAAGCTGAATTACTAGCGTGTGTACAATAAGTTGAAATATTTAAGAAATAGCGTGTGTACCATAAGTTGAAATATTTAAGAAATGGCGTGTGCAGGACTTGAAATTAGAGACGAGTACTTCCACATGGTGAGTACTGTGTGAGTCTCAAACTGTGTATGAGACAAAAGATAAAGAGAAGTACTCGTCCATGGTATCAGTTGAGGACTCGCGTGTGTGATGAATACGTTCTTAATATTACTTTGCGTGATATAATTCCGTGTGACACTAGATTCAAACTCTGAGAGAGAAGCAAGGTGAGTTGGCCGTCTATCCAGCAACGCCACTTGGCTTGCATTGCACAGGAAGACGTGCATATATCTCCAGAGTTCGTAGTAGGAAAGTAGAATTACGAAGTGGGGCAGCGTCGTGTGAAACTGGGATAAATATTAATTGAAGTGGGAAAGCTGAAAGTGATAGTGTTGTGACTATTTAGTGTTTTATATTTCTTATTGCAGTGTGATGTATGTCATGTAATTTGGGTATGTGTGGTTTGCATGGGAGAGTAGCAAGGTAGTTTCAAATAATTTGTGGGTTATGCTTGTTCCTTCTGTATCGCTCGATCTGGAGGAAAGTTTCGTGATGATGGTTGTGAGAGTCGAAGTGTGATATATAATAAAAGATCCACCATCCTATCCAGAAAGTGCTCTGTACCGTTAAATAATTACGAGACCATTATATAGAGATTCACCAATGTAAAGCTGCGACCACTGGGCGGAATTTCTCATGTGTTATTGTTGTAGGTTATAGAATTTGTGTGTTTAGGTTAGATAATTTATCGGAATAAATAAGATAGTGAAAAGAAAAAGATTGGTGCACTTTTCCTTCGAATTGCATGTTGCCATAATGTCCCGAATTTATAATGTGTGCGCCATTCATATTCAGTGCGGTGGCCACGTGTTGACAAGAGCCGTTAAATAAAAAAGAAAGAAAATGTGGTATTGCCAGTGCGTAGTGTACAGTCAGAGTTCTGTAAATTACTGATAGTCAGATGTGTGTTTCCGTTGCGTATTAATCATATAGGAGGATAACTTGTAACTTAAGTGTGAGTACTAGAGTTCATGTTACTCGATAAATAAGAATGAATCCACTCGCTTGGCAGACCACTCATCTTGCAGGCCTGACTGCTTGATGCCACAGTATGAGCAAGGCATGTGGGTGCCTCTCATAATTTCGACCCTGCCAGGATTTTTTTGCCAGGATTTTTTTGCTGTTAGGGTTTGCTATTAAGATTTTTTTTTATCGAATGTATTATGATAGCGCTAAGAAGTAAAATTTTTTCTGTTTGCAATTTCTTTCTGGATTGGTGAGGATCTTTTATTTTTTTTATGTAATTAATTGCTATATCGCCCAAGGCTGGAAGATCCTTGTATAATTTTTTTTGCGTAATGTCTGTAGTAACTAGGTTGCAGTCGAAAAGTGTAGTCACTATGGAGAATAGCGATTCTGGGGTGTACGTAGCAGTGCAGCAGGAAGTAGCTGTTGACCATGGGTTAATGAGCGGGGACGGCAAACACTCGGAAGGGGCTGAATTGTTCAGTAGACCGCGGCTAGGTGATCCTTTATGCGGCGGGCTTTGTCCACAAACGGGGGCTTTTCCCGACGACGCGGGCGAGCCGGGACTAGGTCAGGTATGCAGTGAAAGTGCAGCTACCCTTAGCGAAGCTACGGTTTCTCAGGCGAACGAGGTGAGCGCACCGAAAGTAGCAAATGACAGTGTGCTACTGCAGTTTTTACAGAGGATGGATGGAGATAATATGGAAAGATTAGAAGCGATGAATAGAGATAATAAGGAGAGAGATAGGGAGACTAAGGAGAGAGACAGGGAGAATAAGGAAAGATTGGAAGCAATGGATAGGGAGACTAAGGAAAGATTGGAAGCAAATAAGATTGGAGGCGATAGATAGAGATAATAAGGAGAGAGATAGGGAGACTAAGGAGAGATTGGAAGCAAATAAGGAAAGATTGGAGGCAATGGATAAGGGAAATAAAGAGGCAATGAGGAAGCTACACACAGTTATTGATGAGCGTCTGTCCGCTGTTAATAATCGGTTAGATGAGGGGGAGAAGAATCTGGGTGCGTTGAAGCAAGTATGTGCTGCCGTGAAAGAAAAAGCAAATAATTTGGAGGTATGAATAAGTGCAATAGGGAGCGATATTACAGAACATAGGGGCGTGTGGCCGGATGAGCGAATCGAAGAGATAGTGGAGGACTTACTTGCAGATAAACAAGGGGCATTAGACAGCATGGAAGCTCAAGTCACACGGCAGGAAATGGCGCTAAATAAACACAGGGATGAAGTTGCGGAGGTAGTGGTCAGAATGAATACGATTAGCGCAGATGTAGAAAAGATCAGTATAAGAGGCGAAACAGGCTCTGACAGTACGCAGTGAGAGGTTTATGCCGACCAGGAGGAGATACAATCACTATTACAGTTTAAAGAGGCACAATTAGAAACAAATAGGAAACATAGGGAAGAACTAGCACAGTTGCAATTAGTGTGCAGAAGCGAAGGTGAAACACTGCCAGGTAGACTGCAGAGGGAGAGTGAGATAAATTCAAAAAACGAAAATAGGCAGAAAGAGGAAGACGAACTCAGAGAGTTAGAAGAACGGTTGTGTTGGATAAAACAAGGGGCAAACCCAACTGGGTATAGTCCAAGACTGTCTCAATTTCAAGATTCATTACCTTCATCGTGGGGACCGCTCCTCAAAATGAAATATGTGTGTAACCATTTGAGGGACGAGGCTAGAGCGAAAATGCAGGAAGTTATTAAGGACTGTAGTAACTACGAGATATTTTGTCACAAGTTTTTAAATGCATTCTGGTCGAAAAGTAAGCAGGACCAGGTTAAGCAAAGCATATTGATGATGCCAAATTGCAACGAAGGTGGTATAAGAGATCCAGTGTCGTGCTATCAGGAAATCCTGAGACCAAATAGGTATTTGGATGGGACATACGAACCTGGGGAGCTCATTAGGATCTGTACAGCGAAGTTGCCAGTGAAATTGCGCAGAGATATAGCGATGGCAGGCAGAGGCTTAGACGATTCCGCGTCACTTCAGCACTTGTTACAGGAACTGGGTAATGAGAGGAACATCGTGAACGGAGACACGACTCATAGGTCAGACAGAGTCGAGGATAGGAACGGCAGAAACTATCAGAATGACAGGAGAGCATGGAATCCTGGCATTTCATTCATGTCATAATGGATTGAAGAATAGGAGAAACTAATCCAACATATCAGCCCTTAGCATCTTGCCTTAAAACACATGCAGCTGGCACTGAAAATTGTCTATGTAGCAGACACACTCAACTAATATGTAGGAATGCAAATACCATACTTCTGATCAGAGAATAATACACCAGTAATGGAATCTGTTAGGCTGGTCTCTCAGAGCAAAATTTGAAAATTTTTATTTGGAACACTAAAGTAAAAGGACTGTTTCCTCAAAGACCAGTTGCTAAAAATGTTATGTAATAATGCCAATGAGTCCACTTTAATTAGTGCGATTTGACTATGGCAGGTAATTAACACGTGATGTAATAGGTCAACATTGTGACCGAAGTTTTTTGATTAGCTGCCATCTGATCGGTAGTATGTCATTGTCATAGTGACAATTACAATGAGGTGCTGTGTATGGTTGTTCGGAATCCGGTGTTAGTGAAAAAGGCCACTAGCACCAAAGTTTCTAACACTTGGGCTGTCCCATCTCTCCCAGCTTGTATATTCTCAGCACACATTTAATTATCAAAGAAAGCAGCTAAGAATAGGCGGGAGAAGCAGAAAGGAAAGATCCGTAAGATCGAATTGGTAGTAGGAGACAAGGTTCTAATTAAAACTCATCTATTATCAAAGAAGCACAGATTCCTAACTAGCAAATTCTTTACGGTGTATAGTGGACCATTCAGAGTGAGGCGGATTGTCCATGAAAATGCTGTACTGATTGAGACGATCAAGGGAAAACAATCTCGTGGGCTTCATCACATTTCTAACATCAAATTATGGAAAAGTTAAGGATAGATCGAAAGTAGGCAAGTTATGGTAGATAGTCAGTGTATTTATTTGTGGTGTGTAACGTTGTGCAGGGTCAAATCGAACATAACAATTTTCAGGCGGGATGTCAGGAAGTATAACGGAATAGACTGGTCGAATGAGTCATGAACAGGAGTCGACAGAGTGGTGTATGTACGTCGTTTTTGTCATATGAATAAGGATCAAGCAGAAACGACGTGATGATTAATGAGTGGATAAAGATGGTAGATAGAGAAGCGACATGATAAATAGTAGTGGATAAAGGTGATATTTAAGGAGAGAAGCGACGTGAAGCAGTGTGATTAATAAAGAGAGATTCGACGTGATGAAACAGTGGTAAATAAAGGTGAGTAGAATTGAATAATGTGGAGATGTCTTAGATGTATGTTACAGAGAGGCAGGTGTATGCTGCAATCGAGATAGATGCGAATGGCGAACGAAGACCAGGAAATGATGGAGTAATGGACGGACGGAGAGCCGAAATACGAATGAAGAGATGAGGACAACTGCACAATGTGAAAGGACATAAAGGGAGTATGAGATCCAGATGGTGAACGTTGTGGAATACTGACGTAAGATGTTATATAAGTGTAAATCTAATTCTTACCATAACAGTTGCTTTGTGAAAAAAAAAATTTTTTTTTGTTGTTGTTGAAGCCTGGAACCAGTATAACTAGTCAAAACGGTACCAAGAATGTGTACAGTTATTTTGCAACCGAATCACTGCCTCTATCCAGGCCAGAAAGCATCCAGTGTCATAGACGAAAGTGGGCTCACGGTGCTAGGTAATTTGTAGATTTGACTCGACTTTGCTATCACTGAAATAACATCAGGTACTCCCTTAAGCCGCGTCGTTTCGTTTCGTTTCCTACTGCCATACTGGGTGACTCACTTTTTTTTCCAGGTATTAACAATGACTTTTTTCTGAGTCATCAGTCTTAAGAGTGGTTTGATACTGCCCACCACGAATTCCTTTACAGTGCCATCCTCTTCATCTCAGAGCAGCACTTGCAACTTATGTCGTCAATTATTTGCTGCACGTATTCCAATCTGTCTTCCTCTACATGTTTTGCCCTCTAAAGTTCCATCTAGTACCATGGCAGTCATTCCCTGATGTCATAACAGATGTCCTTTCATCCTATTCCTTCTCCTTGTCAGTGTTTTCCACATATTCCTTTCCTCTCCGATTCTGCGCAGAACCTCCTCATTACCTACCTTACCTTACCACATCTTATGAAACTGATAATACGGTAATACACGCATAAGCACCTGCTTTCTGTGGAATTCGGATTATTGCGTTGAGTGATCGTATTTATTGCAGACGAAACTAAAACTACAGCAAGCTGTAGCAGACAATGCGATGTATTCGCTTTCCGTCTGGCGTCGAACTGCGGCGAACCGGCGAGGAATGCCGCTGTCGAATACTGGGGCAGGCGGCAACAAAGGCCATTCATTGCCGGCTCCCTGGAGACGCCCTCTGCGTCGATACAGCCGGCAGCCGAGGTTGCTGTAGGAATGGTAGGGTGGAGGCGGGGGAAAGGGATGGCTTTATCCGCTGGAGGTCTACAGGGCGCTAACGACTCGCATTAGGCCTACCCGCGTTGCGTTCTCTGGGGAGTGGCCTACCATCTGACGGGTCTACACACGTTTAGGCGACCGACTTTTCCCTCTGGACAAGTACGGTTATCTACAGTGACTAAAGTTCTGACAAGAGGAGCGGCACGAAGTTAAAACGACGTGTCAACAGCTGTCCTTCTACATTCCCAAACTGGCATGTACTGAAATTATGTTTTAAACACCATAAATATCAGTTGTCGATTCGCAACATTTGTACACGGAAGATGTCGCTCAAGTCGTCGACTTTACTCTGTCATAAACATAAATCATACCTCTTCCACTTGCGATATGTTTCCATATTTTTGTTTGACACATACCATTATGTGCATTCCTTCTCAAATTAATATCCCTTTTTCTCAACACACACTAATCGTACAGGAATGAATGAAGTATCGCTAGAAAGTTTTTTTAACTGGCTTCTGGCACTGCATACCCATTTTGCCGTAAAATGTACTATTTGTGGTAAATATGAACACAGACAAAGGGGCATCACGGATACCGAGCTTCATACCTATATTTTACAGAGCTCACTCGTTAATCGGGAATAAGAGACCCCCTTTCCATATTATCTTATTACAAATATCATTTTATTTGATTTTTAAACGTTTATTAACCCATTAATTTGTATAAAACATAGATAATAATCGTGACCACTGCGGTAGTCAATTACTCTTCCTGCCAAACAACACGACATTTCTGAACAATTATGCTTTCCGAAACGACAAACATACTTGTCATTCTCGTCAGGTACCCTCATCCCAACGACCACACTTATTCCACATACTGTCGCTATTTTAAACTATAAAAGTTTGAATGTTTCACACGGGTTCCTGTTTAAAATTAATGCTCAGTTAATTGACACCGGAAAACTGTTGTAATAACACGGATAAACATATCACCATCAGCTCGAAACATGCATATTCGATTGACTAGAAGACAGATACCTATTAAAATTACCTTTACGATCACCATAAACAAATCAAAGGTACAAACGCTTCACAGAGCAGGATTTTATTTAGCAAATCCCATCTTAACTGATGGACAATTGTATGTAGCCTTTACAAGGGTAACTAAACCAGCTGATACTTTTGTATCTTTCAATGTATTGAAAACAATAGCCAACTAGCTGTAAGACGCTCGTTTAATGAACCTTAACCACGGTTTCAACAGTTTTAAAACAGTATCCTTCAGGAAGTGTCGTACGTAGAATGACATATTATCTGTATCGGATGTGGGAGCCATTGACTCTGCCTAGTACATTGCATGTCATCCCCACTTAATCACCATTTGAAGGACATGATATAAAAATAGTAGCTCTCTGCTGTAAGGCATTGTCTTATAACTTTTTAAAATGCTATACATGACAATGAATCTAACTATCTGTAGTGTGCCACGTGCAAGCTTTGTGCATATATATACATATGACACTTAAATATAAGACACGGGATCGGGTCCTACAGAGCGTATGTATAACACGAACTGGAATAGTGACATGTTTAAAATCTTAAATTTTTCCCGTAAAGAAAATGAAGCACAAAAAGTACACACAGATTACATTCTCTGTAATTCATTTTTTTTTTCAAAATGATGTTCCTGAACATGTGTCCACTTTTTCCAAAGTTGTTTCACAGAGGAAGATTGCACTGTAGTTCCTTCTCTAGATTGTTGCACTGATGACAAAATGGTAGATATCGAAATAGACGACAGAGGGATAGAGAAACAATTAAAATCGCTCAAAAGAGGAAAGGCCTCTGGACCTGATGGGATACCAGTTCAGTTTTACACAGAGTACGCGAAGGAACTTGGCCCCCTTCTTGCAGCGGTGTACCGTAGGTCTCTAGAAGAGCGTAGCGTTCCAAAGGATTGGAAAAGAGCACAGGTCATCCCCGTTTTCAAGAAGGGACGTCGAGCAGATGTGCATAACTATAGACCTATATCTTTAACGTCGATCAGTTGTAAAATTTTGGAACACGTATTGTGTTTGAGTGTAATGACTATTCTGGAGACTAGAAATCTACTCTGTAGGAATCAGCATGGGTTTCGAAAAAGACGGTCATGTGAAACCCAGCTCGCGCTATTCGTCCACGAGACTCAGAGGGCCATAGATACGGGTTCACAGGTAGATGCCGTGTTTCTTGACTTCCGCAAGGCGTTCGATACAGTTCCCAACAGTCGTTTAATGAACAAAGTAAGAGCATATGGACTATCAGACCAATTGTGTGATTGGACTGAGGAGTTCCTAGATAACAGGACCCAGCATGTCATTCTCAATGGAGAGAAGTCTTCCGAAGTAAGAGTGATTTCAGGTGTGCCGCAGGGGAGTGTCATAGGACCGTTGCTATTCACAATATACATAAATGACCTTGTGGATGACGTCGGAAGTTCACTGAGGCTTTTTGCGGATGATGCTGTGGTGTATCGACAGGTTGTAACAATGGAAAATTGTACTGAAATGCAGGATGATCTGCAGCGAATTGACGCATGGTGCAGGGAATGGCAATTGAATCTCAATGTAGACAAGTGTAATGTGCTGCGAATACACAGAAAGATAGATCCTTTATCATTTAGCTACAAAATAGCAGGTCAGCAACTGGAAGCAGTTAATACCATAAATTATCTGGGAGTACGCATTAGGAGTGATTTAAAATGGAATGATCATATAATGTTGATCGTCTGTAAAGCAGATGCCAGACTGAGATTCATTGGAAGAATCCTAAGGAAATGCAATCCGAAAACAAAGGAAGTAGGTTACAGTACGCTTGTTCGCCCACTGCTTGAATACTGCTCAGCAGTGTGGGATCCGTACCAGATAGGGTTGATAGAAGATATAGAGAAGATCCAACGGAGAGCAGCGCGCTTCGTTACAGGATCATTTAGTAATCGCGAAAGCGTTACGGAGATGATAGATAAACTACAGTGGAAGACTCTGCGGGAGAGACGCTCAGTAGCTCGGTACGGGCTTTTGTCAAAGTTTCGAGAACATACCTTCACCGAAGAGTCAAGCAGTATATTGCTCCCTCCTACGTATATCTCGCGAAGAGACCATGAGGACAAAATCAGAGAGAGTAGAGCCCACACAGAGGCATACCGACAATCCTTCTTTCCACGAACAATACGAGAATGGAATAGAAGGGAGAACCGATAGAGGTACTCAAGGTACCCTCCGC
Organism: Schistocerca americana; assembly: GCF_021461395.2. Classification (NCBI taxonomy): domain Eukaryota; kingdom Metazoa; phylum Arthropoda; class Insecta; order Orthoptera; family Acrididae; genus Schistocerca; species Schistocerca americana. The sequence continues at coordinate 221,773,799 of NC_060120.1, read as the reverse complement.
CACACACCGTCAGGTGGCTTGCGGAGTATGGATGTAGATGTAGATGTAGAGATGTAGATCATAAACTCATGATTATCATTTCCATTTGTTCGGTTTATTTTTAAAGATGTTTCCCCTTTTTTCCCACAACTACTCTTATCCTAACTACTACACGTATTACAAATACTGATATTATTTAAAACTATAAAACTGTGAAACTTTTTCACGGCTCCCCTGGTTTCTAAATTAAGTTAAAAATATAGAACAACGTATCAGCATAGCACTGTTGGATCAGTCGTGTTATCGGATCGACGGCTATTTTTGAAGTGTTAAAAACATGTTATGAATCTTTGTAAACAGCTGAGGTCGCGACTATTTACTGCTCATACAATAGCTAATTCGGAAATCAAATGAAACAACATTTTGCATATTTTCGCTCATTGATGGTATACGTAATGTGTATACAGGTTGTGCAGATATTTTCACTGTTGACTGAAAATATACCTAACAACTTTGCATTAGCGTTTACTTCATTTAGATACTAATAACTATAGCTATTAGGAGTAGTATGTTTTCGGTTGGCTGGTTCCTCCGAGTACATGTGGCAAAAGCAAGCCATTAACGCTATTTTTTCCCTGGACAACAGGTCAGGTGTTGGAGTGCGGACACTTAGATGCAAAGCAATCCATATTACCTTTCTCGAGATTATGCAACGGCCCTTCAGAGTACTGCTGGGGGTTTTCTGGCAAGTAATGGCACGTGCTATGTGAGTTCATATTCTCTGACTTGCTGTACCAGACCTTGTTTGAAGAAACGAGAAACTCTAGAAACGAAAATCCTGATTCTACTTCAGTCAGAAACTACCGGCAGAACTCAATATGAGGAAGTTCGTCTAGACGCATGAACTCCTGCACGGAGGAAATTTGTAAGGAATCAAATGCAAGTTCTTTTTGATACTATTTCGAGACGATGACACCATAGTTACCTCTCTCACAAATAAAAGGCGCCAAGATTTCCTCGGACTGTGCTCCACACCGCTAGCTATGAAGACAACATTTTGGCACCGACAACGAGCTGAAGGTCAGCATAGAGAATTGACGGAAAGCACTGGCAGCTGCCTTCTATGACGAGGGTACTGGAAAGCTGGCACAGTACTACGACAAATGTATAAGTAGGAACAGCGACAATATAGAGAAGTATCTGGAAAGTGTAGCTAACTCTTGCAAATAAAATGTTTCTGATTTTCACTGTGGTTTCCATTTATTGACCAATCGGAACTTACTTTCTGGACAACCCTCGTATTTAAGCAGTTATGTCGGGGGGTATGGCATTTGACATACAGGATATTTCGCAATTAGTATTACAGGGTTCTAGGGATTGTAAAAGGGACCTAGTAGATAATAGTTCCGGTAAGGAACCCAAGTTCAGATGTGTACTCCTCGGATGTAAAATTTGTTTGAAGTTCAGATCACTGTAAAATCTGTTGGATTGTTGCATAAGTTCGTTGGTTTTTTTCCATAAGTTTAATTAACACAACAGAGACCCTTAACAGAATCTATATTCATTAATAAAATATTCCCCTTCAATATTTATAACAGTCCGCCAACGCTTGTTTAACTTTTAGATTCCACGAATTTAGAAGTCATGGGCTTAAGGCGAAGAATTCGGTGTGCGTTTTCATCCAAAAAGGAAGTTCTCTGAAGGTTGTTCGATAGATAGCGGAAAAGACGAAAATCTGATGCCGCCAGATCAGTTGAACAAAGTGGGTGCGGAATTATTTCACATCTGTATAGCGTTTTTTGTCAGTCTGGCAGAATGCAGGTGGGTGTTATCGTGTAGTAGTATCACTTTAGACAGCTTCCTGGTCGTTGTTATTGGACTGCATTGGAGGACGTCTCAGTTGTTGACAATAAATGTCAGCTGTGATGGTTACACTTTGGAGAAGCGATTCGTAGTAGTCTACAGCACACAGTCGCTGTTCCACGAGATGCATAACTTTATCCTTTGGGGATGCACGTATGTCATTGTATGGTGAGATGCTGCTTGTTTGGGCTAAACCATTTCTCTCTTTTCCTTATGCTAGCACAAATATACCACTGCTCATCACGAGTAACAATTCAGGATATAAATGGTCGGTGTTGTTCATGAGGCAATTAATGGCGAGCATGTACAGGTTCACATTTGGCCACCCACTGGTTTTTGGAATTTGGGCACACAGCAAGCGGTGCCCCATACACCCGACTTTTGCTCCTTCCCCAGTGTGTGCAAATGTAGCATGACTGTGGAATGATCCGAGTTCATCACATTTCCTAGTTGTAGACAGCACTGACGTGGATCACTGTTAATTAATGTGAGGTTAAACGGTCTTCCTCAAAGCCAAATGTCTTCCTGAACATGGAGAGTCAATAATGTACGAGCCGTGTTGCGGCTCGTGTTGGTGCCATTGGTAGGTTGGCATCGTGTAATAGGGATAGCGGCGTCTCGTTTTCTTCTTGTGTTTACTGGCGCCACTATATTTGCTAGCATTGTCTGTCCGCAAGTGGCAGCAGCAGTGGCTATCGACATCTAGTACAGTCCTACTATCTTTGGACAGACGTCTAGTGTTTCCTGGGTCAGAGTGTGTCGGGGAGTTCGATTGGGACGGAGCAGCAGTGAGGTCTGGCAGCGTCAGGACATGCCGGGACTGCTGGCAGCATGCAGTCACTGCCTGATTGAGGGGCTGTAGTTGCGAGGGCCAAAACCTCGTTATCCACCGGACCCAGGACGTTTGAGCTGAGTGAACATTAACCCAGTAGTGAAGCCTCCACTATTTTGGGATCACGCCGTTTGTCCATGCTTTCCTGCTCTCAGGGCCGCTCAGACGAAGAGCAATGAGTGGAGTGTTTGGAGTTGGCGAAAATAATTAGCCGTCCTCCATTTATTATTATTTATAATTGAATTCCTTTGTAATGTTGTTGGTTTAATTTGAGGTGTAAGCGGTGCTGCTATTCAAGACCATAAAAGTGGTTTAAAAGCTGTAAGCTGTCTGGGGAAGTTAACCTTGCATTACTGAGCAACTGTTTCACCAAGTATCCAGTCTAGCTTACCAAAGTCCCAACCAGACTAACATTGTTGTATGTATGGTTCTCGGGCGAGACGTCGGATGTCATAGTGAAAACTCCACAATATTTCGTCAGCGCAACTGGCCGACATCTTCAGGTGCGACAGACACACTGCTAAGGCAGCACCAGGGCCCCCTATTTATGGCAGTTTTAGGCAGGAAGTGCGCATGCGTGGAGGCGCCAAATTCGATGGCCAATAGCGACGATATCAACTGATAGCTGGAAGGACAGTAACGCCACCTACAGGATGAAGGACCAAATACTTCGGCGCACGCGCGGAGGCTGCCGCCGCTGCTCTGCGCTGCCGTCGGTAGCCCCAGCGACCTCTGTCGGAAGCCGCAAGGGCGGAGGCTGCCGCTGTTACTCTGCGCTGCCATCGGCCGCCCCAGCGACCTCTGTCGGAAGCAGCAAGCAAAACTGCGCGCCCACGTAGGAGCCTTGATTATCCTCCCGTTGTCAACAGAATATTTATGTTTCTGGCGAATCGTCGTCCGTCTTATTACCAATAGTATTCGTCTCTGCCCGAAGCGACTTCAATATGGCCATTGCAGGATCCCATGCTGAACTAAGCTGAAAGCCCGTGTCTCTGTTTACAAGATTCGTTGAGCTACGTATTTCCACTGCTTCCTTAATAACACTGTCCCAGTACGAACTCATCGATGCGAGAATTTTTGTATTTTGATAATTCATAGAATGTCCTGTACTGAGACAATGCTCGGCCACTGCAGACTTTTCTGGTTTCTCCAGACGAGTGTAGCGTCGGTGTTCAGTGCATCTCTCTTCTACAGTGCGACAAGTTTGTCCGATGTACGGCATGCCGCAGCTACAAGGAATCTCGTAAACACCGGGACTTCTTAGGCCAAGGCTGTCCTTAGATGAGCCCAAGAGAGCTCTGAGTTTTTGCTGGCGGACGAAAAACACATTTAACTTTATGCCGCTAAAATAGTCTTCCTATTTTTGAAGAGACACCGCCGATGTATGGCAAGATGACCATTCCCCTTTGTTCTTCGACTTCTTCCACTTCCTCACGTTGGGTGTAAGAATGGATTAAACACCCTGAAGATTGTATAAGCATTGTATTCGTTATTTTGAATCGCATCACATTGCGCGTATTAACAATCAAAAGCATCTTCGCAGATATGACAAATAGGACTGGGCGAACGATACTGGCGTTCCAACGGGTTTGAGATTTCTCTATACTCCGCAGCATTCGATAGAGTATCGACGTTGTTCGTACAATCATGTGACATTTAACTGGGGCGCAGCGAGTGCAAGAGATGTGCAAGAAACTACGACCCAGCCAAAACAATAAGCTATGGCTCTGTACAAATTTCACAGTTTTGTGAAACAGTGGAGGCAACAAAACTACATCATACTACAGCACAAACTCCTATTGCGTTTGAACAAATTTACAACACGCATTCTCATACAGCATTTATGGATATAAGAAACGTTTATGTCAATTCTAGTAAAGGTAACAAAGACGAAAAGGTTGTCCTGCAAAAAATACTGAACCCAATATAAGATTTTATTTGATAATGAAAACTGTTAATGATTTAGCGAATAGACTGCAGCTGAGCAGTTCGATCTCTGTTCACATATTTGAATAATAGACAAAAACGTTACGAGAGTTTGATCAGTTTGAAAACAAGAGCCAACATTCAGATTAAACACTCAAGACACAACCAACAGTTAAAAGCCGAATAAACGAACTGTAGCATAAAGTAACAACGTGATTAATTTACGAACGAGAATAAATTAGAGATGAATGACCCGTGTTGGACATAGTGGCATCATGTCTCGCCAAATCGCGGGACGATGGAAAGCTCGAGAATTACACAGAATCATGATTGTAATCTTTTATTTCTTTGTTAGTTTCCGTTGTTACCCGTGACCTGCACCCTAGAAGATACTGTAGTGCGTGGTTCACAATTACTTTTATTGTTAAAATTCGTAGTGCATTAAAAACGATGACACATGTCGCTGTGATAGTGCCATCAAAAGTCACTAGATCGCAGGCCGATCAGAAGATCGAACAGAACCGGAGATTTCCCGAACTGTGATGTCAACTGATCGAAAAGTTCGAGTTGTGCTCAAACACAGTCCTAACGATAAATTTCAAAAATGAAAGATCAAATAGCTTTTTCAGTGAGTAAATATGTTTCTCTGATTCTTCAAATGAATAAGTATCTTGTATAACACGCTTTCTAAAACAGCCATGCTCTTCCTCAGTGTTGAAGCTATATCCATGCCGAACTTCATCGAAATCGGTTCAACTGAAAACAGATCGAGTTACTTTCCTACTTATAGCATTATTCTGGATACAATTTCATTTACGATATATTTTTCCCCGTGATCCGATTTTGATGAAATGAGGGTACATGGTACTTCAAGCTTTGCTCAAGTTACCTGCGAAAATACCATGAAAATTCGTCTAGCTGCTTTCGAGAAATGTTTTCAAATGGATAAACAGTCAAACTTGACTGTTTCACAGTTTTATTATTAGTGAAGACAATCTACAGCCAGCGCCGTGTTTGTTTTCTACGGCGCGCCATTGGTGGCTGTTTCCACATAATGAGAGAGTATAGAGCGACGGAAAACTGGCTCACTCTTCGGAGCACGGGACGGGAGATAAACTCGAAAAGTCTGTTTTCTTACAGAAGTGCAGTCTGAAGCTAACATAAATCGAGCCTAGCCGCTTACACACCCTTAGTATGGCTCCTGGTTTAGTACTCCGCTAATGGCTGCATTAACAAATGGACACAAGAAAAACAGCTGGGATAATCACAGAAGGAATAGGACAGAAAGGCGAAAGGATGTTTTACTGTTTCTTCAGATACATATTAATTTATAAAACTGTAAAGTAAGAATTTAAAATAGCAGATGAGCTATATGTTCCAACAACAATACGGTTTACATAATACTTGGTTAGGTAACCAAATAAGAAAGATTACAGAGCTATTTAGTAGGCCTACAGTGATAATTACCTTTTACCAAGTACAGTTGCTATCTTTGAAATTACGTTAATTTATTAACATTGTTAATAACGACAACTGTGTATCGGAGGGTGTCATTTGGTTCAGGAAAGTAAAGGCAATAAATGAATAATGTCGATTTCAAGAATTAAACAAATATAATGATTCGAATAGCATAGATAAATTTAGGAATGTTCGGACTTTAATTGCAGTTATCAGTAGGGTTAATTACCTTTTGGACACACAAAGATAGTTACTGGAAAATACGGATTGAGGTCTTACTGCTAAGTGGCGCCAATACTCTCAACTTACGATCAGCTCATATCTCCTTTAGTCGCTGTTCCAGTAATTTCATTTACGCATTAATTTTCATTATGTAATTATATCACTATAATCAGCAGATGGAAAATTATCACTTGAGTAGTAAATTAATGAAAGATATTTCATGTACAGTATTGTGGTAATTTAGAGTAAACATGGTATACTAGCAGTATGATTAGACAGGCAGAGTATAAGTATAAAAGGAAAATAAATATAGTAATTGATAGGATTACAACAATAGGAGATAGAGAGGTTCCAGCTTCTATGTTTCAAGGTTTTCGATGAGACGTAAATTACTTCAGAGTTTGTTCCAGAGTCATATGCTTGATATGCGGAAAGAAATGGAGAAAGGATTACTGTTACGCACAGATACAGTCGATATGGTAGACGTACCAAATTATGTGTTGCAGGTAAAGGCATGCGAGGAAAGTTACTGCGGACGGTAGTGACTAAGAATCCAATCAGGGAAACAGAGCGAGAGCAAATCACTTCACCTATTCCGTTGCATCCACGTGAAGTGAGCTTAGAATGGACTCACGAGTTGAAGCAGTGGAATAATACGCACAGATCTGGCACAGGTTTAACGTGTCGCTACGAGATGAGACTTGTTTATGTCATTGATAAGTTAGATTAATTTGTCGCTTCAGATTCAGGTAACATGCCAGGCTTTTTATGAAAACTTCTATATGGTAGTCAGGAGCTAAAATTTGGTCGTCGTGAAACTGATGTGGCTACCACTGAAAGTAGATATCTTACACATATTGTGCATTGAAAACCGACGCATACTGTCCCATATCTCATCAGGGCTAGCTTTCACCATCAAGCTAAGAAGAGAGCTGTGGTGAACACTATAATACACAGAGCTAGGACTATTTCGAAAGAGAACCATTTTGTCTCGAAAATTTGTTGTGTAACGGCAGTGTTCTGAATGACTGGACATTTAGTCCATAAAATTAGGTTAACTCTGTCGAGGTAACCAAGATGCGATGCTGATTAACCAAGTCAGGAGCGCCAACTTATAGGGTGACTTTCATTCTGCTGTCTAACAAGTAGTAAGACATGTGTAGCATTGAGTAAGCAAGACTTGCCATCCGACTACCCAGGAAAATTAATGTTGCAACCCGTTAAAGAGTACGTTCGTTACGAGTGTGGGAGCAGCTACGTGGAGCAGTTTTTCTCGACTATTGCCGATCGGTGTGTTGAACAACGTCACCTTACTTTGAAACATCAGAAGTGATTAAACACAATTTAATGAGTAAAACGCGATTGTGTTTGGTCAGACCATAATCAGACTATAGGTAAGTACAGCTTTCACGAAGAAACCAACGATAATGGCTTCAGGATAGTGACATTTACCGCTATAGAGCTCAACAACACTCACACATAGAAAAATTCATCGAGTAACAAGGTTCTCCCTGCAAAGAAAGCCGGTCAGTGATATAGCTCATGTAATGACAGACATGGAACACAGGAAAATAATGAAAGATGTTCTAGCCCGGAAAGAATTGCGGGACTGGTAATTTTGTCCTGCAAGCAAGGCTAGACTCAGAGAAGTTGAAATTTGGTAAGAACACAACGGATGGTAACTCACTGTTTGATGTGGTAATAACTACAAAGTGAGGAAAACCTAAAGAGTTTGAACTATTAATAAATAATCGTTTTGATGTACTACAAAATGCAGACGATGGAGAAGGCGTGGTGAAAATGTGGCACACTGTGAAAATAGCCGTGACAGACTGCTGTGAATAAAGTGCTGGGTAGTAACGGAAAACATGGAAAAAGGAGATGGTTTAGTGAGGAATGTAGAGATGTAGTTAAGAGAAGGAGGAAAGCAGGTGAATTATGGCCATGGGATAAGCATAATGAAACGCTGATGATAATAAATCTATAATCGCACATAGAAACATGAGGAGTATTGAGAGCTGAAATTAGAAAATACCTAATAAAAATTCTTGAAAATTTGAAACTGAACACAACAAACCTTGACTGTAGGAGATTATTCCAATATGTGAGAGCCACAAGAAAAAGGATTCAACACAAGAATGCTGTACAGCCATGAGAAGAATGGAAAAATGATTATAAATGCTGAATCAGTCTCATAGCGAGGGAATAATATCTCAGCGCGGTACTCAACGGCCCCAATCCAGAGCTACAGTCCAGTGAAAATCAGTAAGAAGCACACTAGACAGAGATTAACATCACGGTTGAATACGTACTGGAATCCCTACGTCAGATGAAAAGCCACAAATCGCCCGGGGAGAATGTTGTCTATGTAGAAATGAAGTATGGAGGAAGCAGACTAGAGATCGAGCGTTGGAGTTTCATTCAGTTCATTTGGAAGACCGAGACGATACCGGACGGTTGAAAGAGAGCTGACGTTTGTCCAGTATACAAGAAAGGAAACAAGATGGATTGATTTAACCACCGTGAAATCAGATTACTTAGCTTGGCATACATGACGCTTTCTACAGTTATTTTAGTAAATCTAAAACCATTGCAGAAAATGAATGACAGAATATCGGGACTCGATCACGTCCCGACCGCTCAACTACTGAATGTTTGCTCTTAGAAATATTCTTAAGACATTTTGGGAAAAAATAAAAAAATGCAGTTACTATTCATAGATTTTCAAAGAGGCGATCCGAATCGCATATAAACTCATTGAAATGGCTAGGGCATGAATGCATCAAGAGCTGGAGGACCATACTCACAATCTTCCCTCATAAGAACTAGATTAAGACAAGGAGATGCACTGTGATGCGTGTTGCTTGATTTCATGTTGGAGAAAGTCATGAGAGAGAACAAAGTTGACGAGGGTAATGGGCTACGGATGAAAGGTGGCAGTTTTGAGATATACTAGGGGCGTTTGAAAAGTCTGTGCAAAAATAAAAACTACTTACGTGTTCGGGGTAAACCTTTTTTATTTTTCGACATAGTCTCCTTTTAGACTTATACACTTCGTCCAACGCTGTTCTAATTTGTTGATCCCTTCCGAATAATAGGAATTTTCCAAGTCTGCAAAACAGCTATTAGTTGCTGCCATCACCTCCTCTTTTGAATAAAATCTTTGTCCTGCCAGCCATTTCTTCAAACTGGGAAAAAAATAGTAGTCCGAGGGAGCAAAGTGGAATAGGGGGGATGTGAAACGAGTTGGAATCCTATTTCCATTAATTTTGCGACCACAACTGCTGAGGTGTGTGCTGGTACACTGTCGTGATGGAACAGGACTTTTTTGCTGTCCAATCGCCGACGATTTTATTGCAGCTCGGTTTTCAAACGGTCCAATAACGATGAATAATATGCACCTGTAACAGTTTTACCCTTTTCCAGATAGTCGATGAGGATTATCCCAAAAGGCAGTCGCCATAACCTTTCCGACCGAAGGAATGGTCTTCGCCTTTTTTTGGTGCAGATTCTCCTTTGGTTAGATTGTTGTTTGGTCTCAGGAGTATAGTAATGTATCCATGTTTCACCCACAGTGACGAAACGACGCTTAAAGTCGTGCGGATTCTTCCTGAACAGCTGCAAACCATCCTTGCCACATTTCACACGATTCCGTTTTTGGTCAAGCGTGACCAATCGCGGAACCCATCTTGCAGATTGCCTTCTCATGTCCAAATGTTTATGCAAAATATAATGTACCCGTTCATTCGAGATCTCACGCACCTTAACTCTTCTGTCATCCATCAACCATCATGGATGTTATCAATGATTTCTGGTGTCGTAACCTCCACAAGGCGTCCAGAACGTTCAGCATCACTTGTGCCCATATGACAACTCCGAAAATGTTGAAACCACTTATAAACTGTTGTAATCGAAGGTGCAGAGTCACCATAATGTTTATCAAGCTTTTCTTTAGTCTCCTGAGGCGTTTTGCCTGTCATAAAGTAATGTTTAATCACCACACGAAATTCTCTTTCGTCCATTTTTTAACAATCACTCGACTTCCTTGATTCACACGAATGCCAAACACAAAGAAGTAGACCAATATGGCTGAAACTTGGTGTGCGTTCTTTCCAAAGATGCTACTAACTAAATACGTCTCGATACGTGCTGGTGGTGCCATCTCTCGGACTTTACACGGACTTTTCAAACGATCCTCGTATGCTTACGCTGACGACATAGCATTAGTCGGCGAGAGTGAATGAGGTCTTGGGGAGTTTTAATAACGAACGTATGCAAGTAGTGAGATAAATGTGCACAACAGTACTTCACGTTGACGCTAGCAAGTACAACTCTGTTGATGAGTTCACGTACCAGGGAATTTGGTACCGCTGCTATAATCAAATATCAATACATATACATGAAAAAATTATGCTGGCTTTAGATAGTATGCTCTCAGAGAAACATTTAAGTCACAAGCCGTATCACAAGCTGCGAAAAAATGCCATTATACTCCACATTGTACTTTTTGGTTGAGAAAGCGGGACAGTAATTAAACGGGAGATGCAAAAGCTTCTAACATTTGAAAGAGAGGAGATGGGAATTATCTGCGTGAGAGAGGTAAATAATTGGAAAGCCATAAATAATAACGAAAATTAAGAGTTCATGAACCAGCGCAACAATATCAAATGAGCAGACGACTCCAATGGGCATTAATCCGTAGGCTAGAGACCCTGTTTTGAAAGGTATACTCATTAGGAGAAATGACTGTAAAAAATGTAAACATTATGAGTAATCACGGTTGTTTGGTATGTTTCCACTTTCAGCAACTTTACATACCGAACACATTAGTGATACGTATTCTTTGGCTACCAGAGACTGTAATATTATTAAGCAGTGCTCGGGCCAGAGAGGAAGAGAGAGTGTTGTGACATGGAAGAGTGAGGAGCCTGTAAAGCGGATGTGCAGCACAAACAACATTTTTGTTATTTGAGATGATGAACTGAGGATTAACGATAGTGGATGATTTTAAGAATTTTTTTTAAAAAGGGAGACGGCTCGTTTTCAGAAAGAAGTAGTTTGCACTGAGTTTATTTTTTAGCAAGAGTTATCCGAGTGATTGTTGTAGTGTAAAGATTTCATTGTGTTTAACAATGTCTACGCGTTGGTATCTGGAATGCATTATCAGTCATGAGTTCAGTATCTTATCTATCTTACTCACTCCACTGTCCGTTAAAAATATTTCTTTAGGAAAGCAAAGCATAATTTGAAATCTTAAGTCTTCATTGTGCATAACAGTGTTTACGTGTTGGTATCTTGGGAGCATTACACACATCAAAAAAGTTTTGCATCACCTCGGTTCCGAGTTTACAGGCCTTTTTATTGCTCATGAAAACCACACATTACACTTTGTACCACTATACAACGAGACCTTCAGAGGTGGTAGTCCAGATTGCTTTACACACCGGTGCATCTAATATCCAGTAGCACGCCATCTTGCATTGATGCATTCCTGTATTCGTCGTGGCATACTATCCACAGGTTCATCAAGGCACTGTTGGTCCAGATTGTCCCACTCCTGAACGGCTATTCGGCGTAGATCCCTCAGAGTGGTTGGTGGGTCACATCGTCCATAAATAGACGTTTTCAATCTATCCCAGTCATGTGCGATAGGGTTATGTCTGAAGAACATGCTGGCGACTCTAGTCGAGCGATGTCGTTATCCTGAAGGAAGTCATTCACAAGATGTGCACCATGGGCCGCGAATTGTAGTCCATGAAGCCGAATGTCTCGCCAATATGATGCCGATATGGTTACACTATCGGTTGGAGGATGGCATTCACGTATCGTACAGCCGTTACGGCGCCATCCATGACCACCAATGGTGTACGTCTTCCGCATATAACGCCACCCCAAAACAACAGAGAACCTTGTTGCACTCGCTGGACAGTGTGTATAAGGCGTTCAGCTTGACAGGTTGCCTCCAAACACGTCTCCGACGATTGTGCGGTTGAAGGCATATGCGACACTCATCGGTGAAGAGAACGCGATGCCAATCCTGAGCGGTCCATTCGGCATATTGTTGGGCCCATCTGTACCGCGCTGCATGGTTTCTGGTTGCAAAGATGGGCCTCGCCATGGGCGTCGGGAATGAAGTTGTCCATCATGCAGCCTATTGCGCACAGTTTGAGTCGTAACACGAAGCCCTGTGGCTGCACGAAAAGCATTATTCAACATGGTGGCGTTGCTGTCACGGTTCCTCCGAGCCACAATACGTAGGTGGCGGACATCCACTGCAGTAGTAGCCCTTGGGCGGCCTGAAACAGGCATGACATCGAAAGTTCCTGTCTCTCTGTGTCTCCTCCAAGTCCGAACAACTTCGCTTTGATTCACTTCGAGACGCCTGGACACTTGCCTTGTTGAGTGCCCTTCGTGGCACAAAGTAACAAAGCGGACGCGTTCGAACCGCGATACTGAAAGTCTAGGCATGGTTGAACTACAGACAACACAAGCCGTGTACCCGCTTCCTGGTGGAATGGCTGGAACTGATCGTCTGTCGGACCCCCTCCGTCTAACAGGCGCTGCTCGTGCATGGTTGTTTACATCTTTGGGAGGGTTTTGTGACATGTCTGTAGACTCAAAGGGACTGTGTCTGTGATACAACGTCTGTCTTCAGGAGTTCTGCGAACCGAGTTGATGCAAAACTTTTTTGATGTGTTTATTAGTGTTGTATTCAATATTTTAATTAGTTTCCTCCCTCCGCTGTTAGGTACAATATTTGATTCAAAAAAGCAAAGTGCCAATCGTATGTAATTTAAAGGTTGCTTACAAAAAGTAATTTTGCTTATGTGGCAACGCTAAGGAAAAGCTATAGTTTATGTCAGTTTCAGTCATTACTGTTTCATGTAAAGTGTTCAGTATAATTGCCGAATCCTTTCCTACTTATTTCGAAAACATTTCATTGAAGTTTACCCCATAATTTAAACGAAAAATATATTTCATAAAAATTGCACTGTCACGTCTTGCACTACTGCGGTGAACTTTAGTTATCATTATTGAAAGAGAACGTAAAAATCAGTTGCTAGTGCAGTCTGGTAAATGAGGGAATAAGAGAAACTGCCACGTAGTGATTATTTCAACAGCCAGAGTAGAACAGACTTATTCTTTGAAAAAGTAAGAAACAATTGAAAGGCCTAAATAAAACTTTTGAGAGAAAATTTGGAACAATATTCATTTGCAAAATTTCACAGTAATGTAGTAGTTGCCTTTTACAAAAGGACACATTTTCGTTAAGTAGCAGTAAGCTATCTTCTGTGACTGTTTCATGAGAAAGTCATTCTGCATGTTACTGATAACCATTCTTTTGTATTCAGTCTAATTTACAGTCAGATGCTTTTAGAATTAATTAGAATCACACACGCACACACACACACACATACACACACACACAGACACACACAAAATGATTTGCAACGATAAGTTCGTGTTCAGAAGTAGGGTAGCAAGGAATTTTAGATTAGACGCTGTTTTCGAAATCTTAAAAGGTAATTATTTCGGCATTGCTAGCGAGTGGGTTAGTTGTACACACAGTTTGCCAATGACGAGGTTTCAGCATGTAACTTCCAAATTCCTGAAGAAGCTGTCATTGCTTCTAATACACAACAAAAAGAGAGCTAGCTGGCCCAAGAAACAGATGAGAATACGTCATGAAGAAAGAAGCGGAAGCTTAGAATGTACTCACCTGAGAGGAAAAAGCAACAGACAGAATGTAGCACGTAGTCTACAGGGCTGGCGACTGACGGGTAAGCAAGTAAATCAGACGAGAATTCTGGCTTATGCTTCGAACTATTCGTACACTGTGATTAAGGGAGCAGTGGAAATTATACTTTCTAATACTAACTTCAAATGAGACAAGGGCTAGGCGTATAGCACTACATGGAAATTCGCGCTTGACGAAGAAAGAGCGCAGAGGAAGACTTTACATAGCTTACCACCAGATATGAGTGTTGGCACGGAAGGCGACGTTGAACAGCGAGCATAAACACGATATATGAACGCGGTGGGTGCCACCTCAGCATTCACCATTTCCTTGATGTCATCATTTATTCTAGTGTCACCACGTATTATAGCTATTTAGATGCCATCCTTTGGGCATAAAAGTGGGATACTAAAAATGTGGGAAACTATGAGGTTTTTTAGACTCCGTTTTTGTCTCTGACGACGATTACGAAGGTTGCCATAGAAAGCTTTGAATTTTGTCGGAATTTAACGCAGAAAATTTAACCGAGAACCTTTTATCGGCAATTGCGTCGCAACAGACTTCGTGGCCACATTATTCTTTTACGTCAAAGTTCTCTGTTGAGGATTATCTGGAATATTTGTACTACTGATAATGAAGGTTTTACACACGATGGATATAAAGTCACTCCAGCATGTAGGGAATCACATCAGCTCTCAATAGGCACTGAAATATTTTTGACTTCTACGTTAAATCCAAAGTGTTAATAAGTAATTATGTCCACTGAGATGTGAATTTGATTACTATTAATATGGATATCACAGAAATATACTCATAACTAATGATTTTCCTTTCGTGACGATGGTGTGGTATTACAAAACTTCTCTTCTGTCAGATTCGGTAGAGTTATTGAGCCGGAAACAACCAAATTACCAAGTGGTTTCATTCGTGCACATAGGTTGGCGACCCAGATACAAGATGAAAATTAGTGTTTGCTCTGGGGTAATTAATCGACTGCATACAGACCGCAAAATGTGGCTCATCACGCACGTGTGTTTGTGAGGCCGCAGTGGGTGGAAAGCACCGTGTGTGCTAATGCACACGAGGGAGCGATGTCCACGCTGTCGACATGTGCGCATGCGCTAGTTGTCCGAAGCAATGGCGACCCTGAAAGGACACTTGGGACAGGTCCCACGTGTAACGATGCACCTCTGCGAGCCAAACAATGGATGTCACAGCGTGAAACTGTTGTATGAATGGCACTGGGTACTTGCAAGTACAGTAAGTCAGATTGGTACACATTTTGACATATTTTGTTTGAGTGTAACATTGTCGCGTCAATAGGAAAGACCGAGATTTAGTCAGTTTCATGGCCAGAGCCGCTCTAAACACTTACGGTAATAGACAAAACGTTAAGATGCAAAGTAGTGACATAGACGTATTTGCGAAATATTTCGGCTATTGCAATGTCGTATGTTGTAATGCAGAAGACGTAGCTGGTTTGTTTCATAGTAACCATGTAATGTTGACGCTTTAATTTGTTCTGATAGCGATGCTGATATTCAAGACAGTAAAAGCGGGTTAAAAGCTGTGAGCTATCAGGAGAAGTTAACCTTGCATTACTGAGCAACTGGTTTACCAGGTATCCAGTCTAGCTTACCAAATCCCCAACCAGACTAACATTAATTATAATCTTTTAGTACTCATCTTACGATAACCAGTGATATACATATATATATATATATATATATATATATATATATATATATATATATATAAAAACAATTTAAATGAAAAGAAATAAATCAGTTTATATTTGTACATTTAATTTAACATTGATCATTGTTCCGTTAAAATTTCAGCATATTAAACTTGATACATAACTAAACTGGTGCCTTATTTAGGATTGTGAAAATCTGAGTTTGTAATCTTACGGAACACATCAAATATGGAGCCAAGATTGGGAGACTGCATACAACACTGCATTCATAAAATAACACACGAAGAACGTTTAAACATACGCAAGAAGTTACGTTCGTAGCGCAATCCTGTCCATCATGAAATTACCACACACTGGTATACTATATTCATACTAACTCCCTGTGAAATCTTCCCGAAAAGAATAGCTGAGGGCTACTTTGATGATTACACTACATGCTTCACGTGGTTAACTTGGTTTACACAAAGAGTGTAACTCCACAATAATTTTGATAATTAAGATAAATTACATCGAAACAAAAATTACAAAAGAAAAACCTCGAACTGGTTACTATTGTCTTACTATTAACCTGATGGGTCAAACAATTGTATAATCACGTGGTACTGGTCTCACAAAGTACACCCCATGTGGGTTGAACATAAAGAAAATTTTCTATATTGAAAAATATTGTCAAGACGAGACGTTATAATCTCACGCACATTCGCATTTAAGATTGATGTTCTTAGTTAAAGTTACGGATCATCCACGCGTGGTTCCACTTTACTCAGAAAGTAGTGACAAAGGAACTACTGGAAGATATTCTGAACTTCACACTCGAATTACACTGCGTTGCAACTTAAGATAACAGATATTTTAGATCTAAACCTGAAATAAAGGCGATTAAATTTTCAGTTAGGCTGAACTTAAGAAATCAATTGTCCTACAGACTTAGCAGAGACGCACTTAGCCGGAGATCTTACCACTTCAGACGCTCGCCGCGGACAGACTGCCCGTGGGCCCCTACCAAGGGTGCTTCCAGATACAAAACGGAAGTGACCAGAGAGGCAGCTTCCTATACCAACATGACAAGGGTCGGACAGGACCATACTAAGAATAGAAACCTCTCTGCTTTTAGAAAGCGTAGCTACCTGTTCCGACGTTGGTCCTGCTGTTCTCTAGCAGACAGGCTTGTCTGCTACCATCAGGTATGCAACTAGAAATTCATTTGCTCATTCATCCTCTCACACAGAAGGGAAGGGGGATGGCAGTATCTTATCATATAAAGTATAGAAAAGAAAGCGGATGTAGGTTCCGTATGGGACTGTGCGACATCAATTACATATAAACTGTGTTTTAAGGTGTAGTAGTGTGACAGATCGTTCCTGTTTATGTGTAAAAGTAACACGTTCCACTGCTCAGTCTCCTCCCATATAGTCAGAAACACCACAGTAAATTTAGAAGAGGAATTTATGCCGTAAATGACAACAGATTTAAGAAATTAGCATGAAAGGAATCCAACAGAGACCTTTCAACCGTTGACTTACCTGCTTCTTTTCCTGTATGCCAAAACGTAATGACATATAAAGCCATGACTAACCTGTTTGCCCTTTGTTTCATATGCCTAAAATAAAGTTATTAGACTCTAAAGGATATGCGGCACCACAAATGCAATACGTAATCATTTGTTGATCAGTGTTTATATTTCGAGAACCTGTGCACCATCCGTTGTGGTCATCCTGCCGCTTCTCTCCTTCCTTTGCTTTAGTGACGTAGACCAGCACCAGAAGGACATGGGAAGAAAATATCAAGCAACTCACTTTTCGTTCCTAAATGATTCTGAAGTGTCATTACATTCTCCCCGAAAATAACTACATTTTAGGGATATGAAACAAAGTACAAACAGGTTGGCCATGGCTTTATATGCCTTTAAGATTTGGTATACAGGAAAAGAAGCAGGTAAGTCAACAGTTCCAACTAAAAAAATTGGCTAACTTTTCTGTACTGCAACATGCGGCAGTGCAATAGCATAAACATTCCGCAAATACATCTGAACATCTGTACCACTACACTGTGCTTTGACGTTGTGTTTGTTAGTGTAAATTGGTACTTCAGTATTGTGTAATAAATTCTTCTGGGCTACTGAGATCACATTAGGGAACGAAGACGATGATATATCAAAAAATGAGACAGAAACGGAAACGAAGTGGGTGAAGAGGACTTAATGTGAACTTCACATATAACGGAAATGCTAAATGTTTTAAAGTCAACAAAGACCTAATGTACTACGCAAATTCGCCAGTATTAAACGCACAATGATCAGAATGTCTTTTGGGGACGGTTGATTACAGTGTTGAGTATTAGTAAAAGGAGCCGATGACAGATAGAAGAAGACTCAAAATTTTTGTACAGGATCCGAGTCCCTCTTGCATCTGGCCGTAAGCATGAGACCCTAATTTTGTGAGCAAGCATTTTGTGCAATACGTAATATCAAGAAAAACAAAATGGAGCGTATACAGAAGAACCAGAATATACCGGTTGCGCGCCGCGAAACGGGAGAGATAAACACACATATTTTCACAATAATCTTGATGAATCTACAAGATAGTTGATATACACTCACATAAATACGTTTACAGGTCCACGATGCCTTTATAGTTTATAGAATTGAAAACAGAAATGTTTAGGAAATTTGTGGTAAGTTCCTATGGGACCAAACTGCTGAGATCATCGGTCCCTAGGCCTACACAGTACTTAATCTAACCTAAACTAACTTACGCTAAGGTGAAAACACACACACCCATGTCGGAGGGAGGACTCAAACCACCTATGGGGGTGCCGTTCGAATTTAGCAAGGAGCCTCAGACCGCACGGCTACCCCGCGTGGGTTGAAGAAAGAAAGATCTGTTTGTCTGAAGATATGAATGAAAGGATGTTTTTGATGTTTAAAGAGTTTCATTCCACACTTCATGTGTCACATTGAAACATACACGTGCTTGATGAGCACGAATTTAAATATGTCCTCTGGATATCCTTGTAGTGACAGACGTATTTATTGTGAATCTTCAGCCATACTGAAAACGCTGTTTCCAGAAAATGATAAGGAAGAAATTAAAAATCTGACAACCGCTAATGTTTCTGATTATCAATTACAAATGTGTAAATCTAAAATGTGAAAAGAAATCCCTTAATCTGTCTATTCTTAATCTATGTTTCGGTACCTCTAACTGCACTATCTGATCAGAAAGTATCGGGCATATATTAGCGGGAATTATTTCAGGGTGTATCCACCTATCGACCTCTGCAGGAGACCTTTTAGTGATGTTTCTGTCTCTGGAGGAATGTCAGTCCTTTCTTCCGCAAGAGCAGAAACCAGAGAAGTTAGTGATGTCGGATGCCGGGATCTGGAGCAAAGACGTTCTAACTGACGCCAAAGGGGGCCCACAGGCTTCAGGTCGGCACTAGGCAGACCTGTCCATTTCGGAAATGTTATTGTCCACAACGCACTTCCTCACAGATACTGATTTATGACAGGATGCACTCTCCTGTTGATACAATCACCAAACGTTCCTCTTATGTACACAGTATACACCGCTGTGAAATGTGTTTGTATCTTTCGTATTTAGCGTTTTCTTGAACACAATATGGGAAACCCATCCTAGCCGCGAAAAACACCTCGAAACCGTAACAACGCTTTCCCTGTACCTCTCTTTTGGCCCTACGCTTAATGCCTGAACGTTTTACTTGCGTACGTCAAACCTAAGCCCATCCATTGGATTTCCACGGAGTACAGAGTGGTGCATCGCTCCAAATTCCTCGTTTCCATTCTTCCAACATCCAGTGGCGTCGCTTTTTACACCACCTCAAGCGTCGCTTAACATTGCCTGCAGAGATGTATGGCTTACGAGAAGCTGCTTGATCATTGCACCCCATTCCTTAACTCCTTCTACACAGTCATTGTGTTAGCTGGACTGCTGGCAGCACTTTGGAACTTACAAGTGATCTTTTCCAAGGACTTTTCACAACAGCCCTCCACAATTCTCGAGAGTCCCTATCCTTCAGTACATAACGTCTGCCTGGTGTTGGTTGTTCTGTGGTTGTTAATTCGCGTTTCATCACCAAGGTCGAAAAGAGTGGATCCATGTGTTTGTTACTCAGATGATGATGATGATGTCTGGTTTGTGGGGTGCTCAGCTGCGCGGTTATCACCGCCCGTACAAATTCCCAATCTTTGCTCAGCCCAATCTCGCCACATTCATGAATGATGATGAAATGATGGGTACAACGCAAACACTCAGTCATCTCGAGGCAGGTGAAAATCCCAGACCCCGCCGGGAATCGAACCTGGGACCCCATGCTCAGAAAGCGAGAACGCGACTGCGAGACCACAAGCTGCGGACATACTGTGATGACAACCATACTGAAGATCAGTGCCTTCTCCTGACCGACCCATTCTGCTGTTACAAAGCAGTAATTCCGTACTCCTTTTATACTGATGGACTCGCTTCTTGTGACATCAAGTGGACAGTTCCGTATTACATAAGATAGTGTAAAGTTTCCGAGGAAGTCATTTTGAATCAGGCTGCTGAGGGCGTAAGGTAAAAGTATATCTTACGTCCCGATGCAAAATTTGGAAATTTGTGGTAAGGTCTTATGGGACCAAACTGCTGAGGTCATTGGTCCCTAAGCTCACACACTACTTAATGTAACTTAAACAAACTTACGGTAAGGACAACACACAAAGCCATTCCCGAGGGAGGACTCGAACTTCCGACGGGGGGAGCCACGCGAACCGTGACAAGGCGCCCAAGACCGCACGGCTACCGCCCGGGGCGTCCCGATGCAGTTTTATATTTTCACAACGTTGGGACACAGTTGTGTTGATCTGTACGCGCCAGAAAACAGTGTGACGTCACAACAATGGTGCTACAAATACGAGGGAAGTTTAACAGGTAACACAATAGATTCTTTTCTAAATATTTTCAACATTTAGCGACCCTGTCAGCAACTGTATAAATATTAATTTTAATTTTAGTAACCAACAGCGTCAGTTGCAATGTTTACCTAGATTTACCTACGTTTCAGCCGGCATAACCCAACCTTCTGCAGAATAATACTGCAACTGAGGCTGTTGGTTATTAAAATTAAAATTAGATATTTTCTAAGTGAGTTTCGGCTGAAAAAATGCTGAATTTGTTGTCAAACATCATCGAATATTCCCTCTACAGCCCCTTTAGTTTCATGAAATTCTGACAAATGGCGGCGCTTTCAAATGGCTCAAATGGCTCTGAGTACTACCGGACTGAACACCTAAGGTCACCAGTCCCCTAGAACTTAGAACTACTTAAACCTAACTAACCTAAGGACATCACAAACATCAATGCCCGAGGGAGGATTCGATCCTGCGACCGTAGCAGGCTCAAGGTTCCGGACTGAAGCGCCTAGATCCGCTCGGCCACCGCGACCGGCGCGGCACCTTCAACGGAGGTGCATTCCAACCAGAGAGCTGTCTCTCAGTTTTTTTTTGGCGGAAAACCAGACCATCGGAGGTATTCGTACGCGGTAGCAGAATGTCTAAGAAGACATAGCATTCAACAAGACAACGGTTGGGCGAGGCGTCTGTCACCATCGCAACAAGGTCGCGCAAACCTGTCCGATCTCGCGCATTCCGGCCGGCAAACAGCTGTGACTGTTGCATTGATTGAACGTGCCGATACTGTCATTCGAGGTGAACGACAGATCACAAACAAACACCTCGCTGCACACTTGCCGTTTCTGTTGGTGGTGCTCACTAGTCGGCGTACTCAAAAGTGTGTGTCCTCTGGGATCCACCCTACAGCCCGGATCTCTCACCTGCGGACTTCCACCTGTTGGGCCCTGTGAAGGATGCACTTCCATCTTATTGGCCCAGTGTACGATGCACTCCACAGGAAACAGTGCATGGCTGCAGGAGAGGTTATTGATAGAGCAAGACGTCAGTTCCGACGTCGACTAGTAGAGTGATACCGAGCGAGCATACAGACCCTTCCAGTAAGGTGGCTTAAGACCGTCGCAGTGACCGGAGATTGTGCTGAGAAATAGAGTTTTGTAGCCAAAAGAGTGGGGAATAATATTGGAATCCTGAACAAAACCACCGTCCACGACGTCGGTTCAACGTCAATCTCCAGCTGTCTATGGGCCAGCCAGCCAACAGCCGATGCTGGTTAAGCCCACCCTGCGACACGAGAGAGAGCCATCGCTCCGGTGCTACATTAGAACCGAACTCCTGCCTTGGAGGGCAGCAGTTCGGCGACACGATGGTAAATCCGTCGTCCCTCCACAACAGGGAGAATTGCTAACCCAACAGCCTTGGCCGCCGAGGAGGATTCCGCAGATACGTATTGCTTCGCTGACGCATCTCACTCAGGGCAGCATAGTGCCAACTCTGGCATCGGCTGCTAGGTGGAATAAACTGTGCCTGAGAAGCAAGACGGTGGCGTCAAGCGGAAATCCCACCGCAGCGGCTTTCTGACGTCATCGGCATCACCGATGCACCGCGCTCCTGCGAATCTAAGGGAGTCACAGCACTCCAGAGTTACAAAACGAGACAAAAAAAAAGCGCTGTTTCCTGCGGCGGAGTTTTCCTAGCCATCCCTGACGAGCACCACGATCTCCAAAACCCGCCACTCCACCACCTCTACACCACTCATCCCAGGTCGCTATAGCGTTTCTGAAAATACGGTGACGGTCAGACCATATTCCAAATGGCCATGTCACATTGTCAAGTGAGCCTGGTCCCAGAAATAGTGTCAGCACTGGAACTCTTCTGTAAATCACGTCCAGTGCCGCCACTTCACTGCAACAGCGACTCGTTTATCGTGGTACATTGCCATGCTCTCGCGCATAGCGTACTTAAGCAGTCCGCGGTACGCAGCGTGTTAAAATAAAATACTCTTCAGTTGGCGGCGTCCAGTCGCCCGGCCTCCTCTATGCTTGCCGCTGGAGTGTTGCAGCGGACAGGCGCGTCGCTGCCCGCCCGTATCGGACCGGCCGGGCATTAGCATTCCTGCGGTGTTATTGGAGCCGCCACTGTGCGGCCCTGATTTATTGCGTTCGTTTCCTTCCGCCGGTGCCGCGGCGCCTGCCCCCCCCCCCCCCTTCCATCACGCAACACTCGCCTCCTTCCCCGCCCTCTACCGGCCTGGTCCCCACTGATCTGTTCAGCTGACTGATGGCCGTCCATTCGCCAGACTCGTGGAACTTGTCCCGTACATCAGCACACCGTGTCCTCTGAACACGGCGCAACAAATCCCTGTTGTTCATCTCGGACCTTTGACGTCTAGCACACGACGCCGATCGGGCGTTCTATTTGGGATTCCCTGAACCCACTCGGATTCTCTGTTTGAAAGTACTTCTGCAATGCCACCATCGTCTTTGCGAGGGTGAGTCTGCTAATATACCACCCCGTTTGTATTATATTTCGTTAAAGTGCACCATTTTATAACACATTCGGCTCTGAAGGGATTAAA
The DNA here is from genome assembly GCF_021461395.2 of Schistocerca americana. Taxonomy (NCBI): domain Eukaryota; kingdom Metazoa; phylum Arthropoda; class Insecta; order Orthoptera; family Acrididae; genus Schistocerca; species Schistocerca americana. The sequence goes on along the minus strand of NC_060120.1, from coordinate 221,750,598 downwards.
TAGAGCATTTTGATCGTTAATAGTCTAAATATTAAACTCAAAAGGCTAATGAAGTACAGTTTAATGATTCTGGATTTGGTCGTGCTACCGAATTTACCGCAAAGATCACGTTCAAATTACGAAACACGCATGTCAATAAATACAACATTTAAATACCTAAATTTACCTAACGAAATTACTGTAAACACAGATATCGAAGCACATAACCCGAAAGATACGTGGAGATACACGCAGTAGATACAAAAATAAGAAAAAGAAGGAGGCGGAATTAGCAAACAATGAAGTTACAGAAATAATAATATGGCAAATAAAACTGCATTTACTCTAAGGGATGCACGTTTCGTAAATGGAATTACACTTAAAGTGGTCGAAACAGCTTCTACAGTTCTTGTCAAGAGACAGAGAAAGAGAGAGAGAGAAACAGAGGGAGGGACGGAGGGAGGGAGGGGGAGAGAGAGAGAGAGGGAGAAAGCTGATATGTACGATTTCGTCTAGTCAATAACCGCGAGGTAGTGACGAAGAAAGCATAGTAGCTAAAAGCAGTGGCAAACTGCATCCTTTTGTATAGTGTGTGATCGACTTGGTGGGAATATTACTCGACCGTCCCCTGCTTTGTGTATGGGCGGGCGGATGCTGCTGGAACTACACCATCTGATCAAAAGTATCCGGACACCTGGCTGAAAATGACTTACAGGTTCGTGGCGCCCTCCATCGGTATTGCTGGAATTCAGTATGGTGTTGGCCCACCCTTAGCCTTGATGACAGCTTCCACTCTCGCAGGCATACTTTCAATCAGATGCTGGAAGGTTCCTTGGGGAGAGGCAACCCATTCTTCACGAAGTGCTGCACTGACGAGAGGTGTCGATGTCAGTCGGTGATGCCTGGCACGAAGTCGGTGTTGCAAAACATCCTAAAGGTGTTCTATAGGATTCAGATCAGGACTCTGTGCAGGCCAGTCTGTTATAGGGATGTTATTGTCGTGTAACCAGTCCGCCACAGGCCGTGTATTATGAACAGGTGCTCGATCATGTTGAAAGATGCAGTTGCCATCCCCGAATTGCCCTTCAACAGTGGGGAGCAAGAAGGTGCTTAAAACATCAATGTAGGCCAGTGCTGTGATAGTGCCACTCAAAACAACAAGGGGTGGAGCACGACTACACTATAACACCACCGCCTCCGAATTTTACTGTTGGCACTACACAGGCTGGCAGATGACGTTCACCGGGTATTCGCCATATCCACACCCCGCCATCGGATCGCCACATTGTGTACTGTGATTCGTCACACCACACAACGTTTTTCCACTGTTCAGTCGTCCAGAGTTTACGCTCCTTACACCAAGCGAGGCGTCGCTTGGCGTTTACCGGCCTGGTGTGTGGCTTATGAGAAGCCGCTCGACCATAAAATTCAAGTTTTCTCACCGTCCGCCTAACTGTCATAGTACTTGCAATGGATTCTGATGCAGTTTGGAATTCCTATTACACATTACGACCATCTGCGGTCTGCGGCCTCTGTCAGTCAACAGACGAGGTCGGCCTACACGCTTTTGTGCTGTACGTGGCCATTCAGGTTTCCAGTTCACTATCAAATCGGAAACACTAGACCCAGGGATGTTTAGGCGTGTGTAAATCTCGCGTACAGACGTATGACACAAATGACACTCTATCACTTGACCACGTTCGAAGCCGTGAGTTCCGCGGAGTGCCCCATTCTGCTCTCTCACGATGTCTAATGATTACTGAGGCCGCTGATATTAAGTACCTGGCAGTAGGTGGCACCACAATGCCCCTCAATGCACCTCAACGCACCTAATATGGAAAACGTATGGTTTTGGGGGTGTCCAGGTACTTTCGATCACTTAGTGTATATAGATCGAATTTCGTATGTATACGAAGGTAACATTTCAGACACACGATGTAGTTATTAATGTCAAGGCACGGGTTTTGAAAGAGTACGGAATTCACTTAAACGCACAGTTCATGAAGTTGCAGTTCATCCGTTACGTTACATGCATCTCATTCACGAATTCGCAGTCTGGCAAATAACTTTCAAATGTAGGGAACGGCTTAATTGTTTTTAGAGAGACTGTGGGTGATGTAACGTATATGACACCTCATAAAGTTGCAACGAAAGATGTTAGAGTGCATTAGTATTATAACAGCATCCATACTCTGCAAACCACTGTGAGGTCCATGACAGAGAGTACGTCGCATTGTACCAGTTATTAGAGTTTTTGCGCGAACCTTTCACGTATGGAGCGCGGAAGGAATGAGTGTTTGAATCCCTCTGTGCGTTCAGTAATTATTTTGATCTTATGTTCACTATCCCTATGCCAGCGATACGTACTGGACTGTAGTATATTCCTAGATTCATCATTTAAAGCCGATTGTTAATAGACTTTCTCGTGGGAGTTTACGTCTGCCTTCCAGAGGCTGCCAGCTCAGTTATTTCAGTATCTCTGTAACACTCTCTCACGAACAAAACAAACCTGTGTCCATTTGCGCTGCCCTTCTCTGTATATGTTCGATATCCCCTGTTAGTCCTATGCCTCACACTTAAACAGTATTCTAGAACTGGTCGCGAGAGTAATTTGTAGGCCTGATGAATTGCATGGTAAACACTGTGCTGTCTTACAATGTACAGGGTGATTTTTTTCCTCCTTGTAAAAACTCTAGGGATTATGGCGGATATCAGTGGTGCCTTTGACAACCTGTGATGTCCTTCGCTCTTCTGTCTGCGGGAGAAGGAGTGTCCACGGCCGCTATAAGGTTGTCTTAGGAGCAATTATGAAGAAAGAGAGGTCTGGTTATCGTCCCCTATTGGAGAAATCAGTAAAAGAATAACAAAGGGATGTCCATAGGGCTCTGTCCTAGGGCCAATCTTTTGGGAAGTCAATATGCGAACTCTTCTGGACAGCTCGAAAAGCACTGACGATGTGGTAGAGGTCATAGCCTACGCAGCCGACCTCCTTCTCCTGGTTAGTGGTCGTAGCCGTAAAGATTTAGAGCCAAAAGTGGAAAGGGCCATGTCAATCTTGACCGCAAGGTGCCGTAGAGCGAAAATGGCAATAGCACCCAGCAAGTCTACTTACTTATTATTGAAAGGACAACTTATTACAAATCCCACAGTTAGAATAGACGGTTCACCAATTCTTCGGCGCCGCGAGGCCCGATATTTGGATGTAGACGATGATGAAAGGTGGAATTACTCGACACATATTGATATTGTAGTACATAGGTAGCTAGAAGCACTCAACAGCTTAACTGGAATCGGCCACAAACGATTCCATCTACCACAGCAGGATATGGGTCAGGAATCCGGGTGCACAGGGTCACGAGGGTCATGCCTGCCATGGCCGTAAGAAGGGCGCAGTGAAATGTGCTCCTGCGCTCCGTAGGGACATGTAGAACAACCCCTGGGTGGGGGTGTGGGGGCGGGGAAATTGCTAGTATTAATGGGGCTCTGTCCCCTTGATATAAAGATCAGAGAGCAGGCAGCCTGGTACTGGGTTAAGGAAGAAGAAAGAGAAAAGTAGTTCAAATAATGGGAGTTTACGTAAGGGACACAGCCGGAATAAAAAAAAGGGGGGGGGGAATTATAGCAGGAGCAGTGGGATGGGGATGAAACAGAGTGGAGAACATACGACTTTCTGCCAAATATCAAGGAGCGTCTGAAGCTCAGGTACTTTAAACCAGCTAGGGGCCTGCTGCACTTTCTTACTGTACATGGATCGTACCCGACATACTTATGTCGGTTCGGGAAGCGGGCTGTACCATCGTGTGACTTTGGAGCTATACAGGGCATTCCAGGCCATTTGGTTTACGAGTGCCCCCCTTTTCGACGACGTTGCATCACAACTAGGGCGACAACTACCCAACCGCTACACGCACCATCTACTCAGGCAACACATTTCACTTTCCGAACGAACTATCAAATACAATATCAGGCAAAGTCCTGCGAGATTTCAAAGGAACAATCAAAATTAGTATTAAACCCAAATTAGACTCCGTAAATCCGTCCTGTTCCACCGGGGCGTGGACTTGACCAGCCGCCTCACGGTTGGGATCCGCCACGTCTCGGTTTAGGGGAAGGGTGTAAATTCCACCGATCTTGACAAAGCCCTGAACATGACAGTAGAAATAGGAATTATGTTCGATGTAGGTTAAGAATGTATAATTTGCTAGGATAGGACTGAAGCGGATATAACATCTTGGGCCCGCCCGGTGCCAGGGGCGTGCTCTCTGGGATTAGTTAGGTGGGCACGGTCGACAACGTCGGTTTGTAGATCATGCTGGCGCATCTGTAACGCTGCAGGTAGAGTATATTAGTACATGTACTGTGTAATGTGGTATGCAAATTGAAATAGATGTCAATGAACCAACCTGAGATGAGGACAGGACAGATAGTTTAATTTGTGGATAGGGGCCAAAATGAATGGCTGTTAGTTGCACTCGAACATACTGCTTTATTCATTTGACAAACATTACAAGAGTAAAGAAAACATTAAAAACAGAGCAGGCCAAACATTAATTTTAGAACTTAATTCCCGACTAAATGCGGCGTTCTGTCTGACGCCACAAGGGCAAAAGTAATTTAAAACCGGCTGAAGGCCAGTCACTTAAGACTCCATAACAAAAATTTTAATTTTAAAAGGCAGAAGGCCTCATCTTAAAACATTTCTCTATATTAGGCTGAAGGCCCAAACAATCTCACGCCTTAAGGTAAAAACAACTTCAATTTAAAATTAGCTGAAGGCCAATAACTTAAGATTCAAAAACAGGAATTTGAATTTAAAAGCCAGAAGGCTTTATCTTAAAACATTTCTCTAAATTAGGCTGAAGGCCCAAACAATCTCACGCCCGAAGGGCAAAACAACCGGAAACTTTAAGCGCGACGCCAAAGATAGTGCACCATCCGTGGTCGCCGAGCGGTTCTAGGTGCTACAGTCTGGAACCGCGCGACCACTACGGTCGCAGGTTCGAATCCTGCCTCGGGCATGGATGTGTGTGACGTCCTTAGGTTAGTTAGGTATAAGTAGTTCTATGTTCTAGGGGACTAATGACCTTAGAAGTTAAGTTCCATAGTATTCAGAGCCATTTTTGAACCAAAGATAGTCCAAGGGTGTGAATATCGATACACGCTGCTGCTGCGACTCGCGGAAAGAAAGGATAACAACATAATCGCGATAACAGCGGGAAACTAAACACACAATAGCAACCAAGGTTTAATGCAAAGCATAACACGAGCCAGCCAAGACTCACCAAAGCCCAGCCCAAACTATTCAAGACTTTAAATTTGAAGAGGGTGCTGATGTCATACTGTAGGCATCGTTCAAGAATGGAATTTTGAAATTCCACCCCTAAGGGGTTGAAATAGGAGAAGGAAGGTTTCTTGAAAATATGTTCCTTAAGGCAATCTTGAATTATGAAAACTGGCGTTTAGTTTTTCAGTCATAAATAAATAAGTAGGCCCTTTAGCACTTTATTTTTTTAAAAATTAACACCTATGGAGGGTGAAATAATGGGTGAAATGGTTTTTTGAAAATAAATCATTAATAAGGAACCACTAAGGCATTTCTAGAACTGCACCTATGAAAACACGTATTTGGTATTTTTTAAAAAAAAAATTCGTATTTCCGTTTTTTTGTCTTGTTTTACATATATATGTCCTAAGGGGGCGGACTAATGCCTGACTGATTCACTGATTCATCATCGCCAAGCCCAAACTGAAGGATAGAAACTTGAAATTTGGAGAGGGTGTTGACCTTATATTGCAGGCATCGTATGGATTGGGATTTTTCGAAATTACACCGCTAAAGGGATGAAGTGCGGGATGAGAAGTTTACTGAAAACATGTCGCTAATAGCCTCGCGGGATTAGCCGAGCGGTCTAAGCACTGCAGTCATGGACTGTGCGGCTGGTCCCGGTGGAGGTTCGAGTCCTCCCTCGGGCATGGGTGTGTGTGTTTGTCCTTAGGACTGATGACTTTAGCAGTTAAGTCCCATAAGATTTCACACACATTTGAACATTTTTGAACATGTCGCTAATAAGGCAATTTTTAAGCTACAACTACTGAAATGGTATTTCGTTTCTCACTCAGAAATTAAATTAAAAAAGCACCTGTTTCAGCATTTTTGGAAATGCAACCACTAAGGAGGTAAAATAGTGGGTGAAATATTTTCTGCAAACAAATCATCGTTAAAGTACTATTAAAGCATTTTTAAGGCTACATTTGTAAAAACTGGCATCTTACTTCTCGGTTGAAAATAAAAAGGTACGTGTTTCGTTGTCGTTCGAAAATTCAACACCTAAGGGGAAGAAATAGAGGATGATTTTTTTTTAATATTTCGTTATTGTAAACATTTATTAAGCTAAATCTGGGAAAATTGGTATTTGATTTCTAACGAATTATATTTTGGGGAATGAAAGTTTCTGAGGAAATATCTCCACAAGAACGCAAAAGGTATGATTAACAAAACTTTGGGATACAGGTACCATTATTACGGGGAAGGATCAAGCTTCCATCACCTTAATTAGCGTGAAAGGCTTATAAGATGTTGCAGTTTGTGAATAGCATACAAATTCGACCACAGAGAAACAGCCGGCCGGAGTGGCCGTGCGGTTCTAGGCGCTACAATCTGAAGCTGAGCGACCGCTACGGTCGCAGGTTCTAATCCTGCTTCGGGCATGGATGTGTATGATGTCCTTAGGTTAGTTAGGTGTAATTAGTTCTAAGTTCTAGGCGACTGACGACTTCAGAAGTTAAGTTCCCATTTGAACCATTTTGAACAGAGAAACAAACAAAAGAAAATCTCTGCTAACCATGCTGTCTATTCGAGCGAAGCAGCGGGTGCTAAGCTAGTTGAAGATAAAATCAGCCGAATAGTGCACAAGTTAATAGCATTCACTGAATAATTCTTGTAGTTACTTCCGAGTGTGCGAATATCGTTAATAACAAATCTCACGATCAAGAATATGTACAACTACCTCAGAATTATAATTAAGACAGACTTGAACAACAGGCTACACGAAGTTCGTGAGCTGAAACCGCAGATTAATTTAACCACAGGTTTCTGGGCCGAGTTTGTGAATGCACTGAGTTGCCTCAAAATGCTACACCGTACGAGTTAACAGAGTGAAAGCAAGCAAACAAGCCTTCGCACTTCAGTGTCAGATGCAATCCTTAGCTCCCAACATTTTTTCTCACTAATCTTGTTACAGATTTACATGTCGTGCTTTCCTTTCTGCGAAAGAGTCTGTTTCCTCATCAATGTCCGTCAAACTTTTGCTACATGAAAAATCAAAATGTCGTTGTTTAACGCTGAAACAGCTGTTAATACGAATAGTACCCAAGACTGGTGTGGGTTCTCGATTTTATTACGTCTATGTTGTCGCTGTCCGCTAGATAAAACGAAAAAGACCTTTCCATTATTGCACAAATGGCCATTTTTATCTACTTCAAAAAAATGGCTCTGAGCACTATGGGACTCAACTGCTGTGGTCATAAGTCCCCTAGAACTTAGAACTACTTAAACCTAACCAACCTAAGGACAGCACACAACACCCAGCCATCACGAGGTAGAGAAAATCCCTGACCCCGCCGGGAATCGAACCCGGGAACCCGGGCGTGGGAAGCGAGAACGCTACCGCACGACCACGAGATGCGGGCCTATCTACTTCATTTACATAAATAACACGACAGAATATAATTCACGAAGTGCCTATATCAAACGGCTATTAGACCCACAACAAACGAAAACTTCTGTGTTAGGAGACAGTTTCCCATTTCGTTCATAAGCTCCTGTTTCTCAAGCATGAGATCGGTAAGCAGTAGTACGAATCGTCATATTCTTCCATATAATTTGTGTGCTGGCCCCATTTCTTCTCCTTCCTTGTTCAAACAGTCTCGCAGTCTCTAATTCTGTAACTATTCCCGCCACTGTCAAAACTTATTCTCCGGTTAACTTCACTAAACCTGCCAGAACCACCAGTTTAGTTATCCAGCGTTTATTCCCGGTTAGCCGTTGTTACTTCTTGGCACAACGCGTTTTCCAAGCTATTCAGAGAAGAACTGAAAGCGACTATTGACCGAGTGCTGTACAACTGGACCTTCGTAGTTTAGCGTAATGCCAAAATTTTTGCGTCAAAATTTCGTTCTCTTGGATACACCGAGAAATTGATATGTAATCTTTCTTACCTGTTACTCCAATTAGTCGTTTATTTCCACTTTGATAGTCTGAATCTATGGATTTCACTAGTAATTATAACAACGCTGATCATTTGCATACCTAATCAATCACATAAGCAAACAGCGACTGACATTCACCTGTTCGAGTTTATTCGCTTCAACTCGTATAGGCCCGTCCCTTTTTGTCTGCGGACAGTTTTTAATTTCTTGACGCGGCGGGGATTCACCTGGCAGAGACATCAGGTAAGCCTACACCATGCAGGCATTCAAAAAATCTGTTCAAAATTCGTTCAGAAATCAATTTAGAATGTGTTCAAATATATTTAAAAACCAACAGGCTTGCTTTTCAAAATCGTATGAATGATCGGTAGACGAACGTGCGCCGGATGCTAGGCGCTTTGTGAACAAGGTCTTCTTCTTCAAGTATATGAATTTGGCACCCCTTGAAATTGTCACCCGGGCCAGATACCCAGGTTTACTCCCACCAACAGATACGGACCTGTTCATGAGTCCTAAAAATTTAAAGTAATCAGATTGATTGACTGTTCGGCCGCCTCGGAACGAGGCATATTAGATTTCACAAGAGTTCAGAGTCACAATACTGCTTTTGTTGCATTTAAACTACATTCTGTTCTCTGAAAACAACGTGATGATGTTAATGACTACTACATTAGTTGCATCATTTACTTTACATTCTTCGTCTTGCACAATGAAAATTATGTCATCTAGAATTAGAATAATTTTGAATCGTCTTGAACAATGAAAATTGTGTCATCTGGAATGAGAATAATTTTGAATCGTCTTGCACAAAAAAGTTGTGTCATCTGGAATGAGAATTGTGGTGTGCGTACTGTAAGACCTTCGGTACACACACCATCCGATTATTTGCCTTGTCGCTCTAATGAAGTAGGCGAGTGTCAGCAATATGTCTCGTGGTCTTATCTTGGCGTGTTTATCTTCTGCCGTTAGGTCAGACGATAGAAATGCCACTTGCACGCTTAGAGTAGCAGATTGACGGTGACCAACTTTAAACAGAACTTGATTAATTTTCACACACATTTATTAAAATAATTAAAAAGCATAGACATTACGTAACTTGATTCTGGATGCTATTTACAATTGACAATCTGAAGTTCCTTTGGTCTGGGTACGTTAATCTTATTCTCACATATCGCTGATACTTGACAAAGTGTCTATACATTTATCTTCATGGCTGTGTACAGGAATATGGTAATCTTATTAGGCGCAGACTGAAACTTGACTATAGACTGGTACAGACTAAGGCAGACTGGTACAGACTGGTGCAGATAAATGCAGACTAATGCAGACTTACAAATCGGAGGTCTGTACACTCGTTATAATACCTCGTGCGTTCATGTATTGCTGCGCGAGTGTGATCTGCGAGGAGAAAAGGTTCTACGTTAGCAGCAATCTTATTGGCTGCGTTACATATTAATACGCGGATTGGCGGAATCAGAATTTGGTCCGTCTCTACTGCAGCGCCATCTCGTAGTGCAGAGACAGACGAGCGCTGTGCTTGCGCTGGTGTGCTTAGTTCAGTGTGCTCTAGTGGGAAAGCTGTGTACGTGCTGACTATGCGGAACTATGCACACAACAAGAATAATTCTAAATTGTCTGTCATGTATAATGACAGATCGTTGATACTGGTCAAGAAAAGTAACAGACCCAGAATGGAACCCTTTGGCATACCCGCTATTTAAAAATATGGCATTTCAGCCTTTGATCGCTATTTTTTATTTTCAATGACCGGCTTCAGGCTACGAGCCCATCTTCAGATCTGTTAGATAAAGTTAAAAATACAATTCGCAAGATTGATATAGTTACTGATAGAACTATCTTAGTTTACAAAAAGAAATTTTGGACTGTATGAAATGCCAACATATCATATATTACAGTTACAGAGTAACCTGTCAGTACAGAACTATTGGTTTGCTGTCATAACTAAAGTAATTTTTAATCTGTTAAAACCTTGTATCAGTGTTTGGAGAAACTTGATTGGTAAAAGTAAAAAGTGCCCTCTAGCTTTAAGAATTGTACATATGTACTAAGATGTAATTATTTCACTGTACATATTAATGGTGAATATACTTTTTAAAAAGAAGCCAATTTTTAAAGAAATAACATATGAATAATTTTTGGAGTGGACCATGAACACAAATAATCTACACTAATTTAAAATTTTTTATAAAGAAACTTAAAAATGTAATTGAAACTTTCATATTCTTTCGAAAATGTGCGTTTCCTCTTCTTTGTATTGATTGGTGGTGGAGAGGATTTCCCTACGTCAGAACGTATACAGCGCCACGCGAAGTCCTCTTCCGCCACGCCCAATTCACCTAGCCGCCAGTATGCTGAGGGCCGTTCCGCTGCAGCTGGTTCTCACTGGAGCGTGCTGTTCCATTCAAGAGTAAGCCTAAAACATGTCTTTAAAAATCTCATAATAGCTCCTGTGCATAAAATCACTTTGCTTATTTAGTAGTAGGTCTGTGGAATATGACAGTTCTTATATAGGGCAGACAGGGCGGAGTTTTGATATTCGATACAGGGAACATTGAAGTCATAGCGATCGGACAGCGTTTGGAGCCTGAAACCAGTCATTGAAAATAAAAAATAGCGATAAAAGACTGAAATGCCATATTTTTATTTAAAGAACGATCGCGGCAATCCCAATAAGCAATCATGTCTAGTTTTGATATACCCGCTATTCTTGGTGCCAGCCAATTTCCGGCTCTTCCCTGTTGATTGCTTCCTACCCTCCAGGTTTGAAGTGAACCACTATTGAGCCATTTCCTTAATCCTACAATGTTCGTTCTTACGCAAAAGTATTCCACAGTCTACAAAATCAAATATTTTTTTATATCAAAGGAAAATACCTACTGTCCTCAGCCTAACACTTAGGCTTGTTTGCGCCTCTCACACAAAAGAATAAAGTTCAGTCTCTGTTGGTACCAGTCTGCAGAAGCCATCTGATGTGTGAAACTTTTAGAGATGCCTTGATGAACTTGTGAATAGTATGCCAAGACGAATACAGGCATGCATCAATGCAAGAGGTAGTGCTGCTGGGTATTAGAGGTACCTGTGTGTAGTGGTTCCGGAACTTTCGAAAGGGAGATGATGCAAATTTTTTCGTGATGTGTGTACATAGAGAATAAAAGCGGTACTCTCACAGTTTCCTGGAGCGCTCTTGATTATACCTTTTTCTCTGATGAACACTGGTCATCAAGGACAACGTACTTAGTTGTATTACTTAAGAAATCTTCGAGCCATTCACATATCTGGGAACCTATTCCGTATGCTCGTACAGGGTGTTTCAAAAATGACCGGTATATTTGAAACGGCAATAAAAACTAAACGAGCAGCGATAGAAATACACCGTTTGTTGCAATATACTTGGGACAACAGTACATTTTCAGGCGGACAAACTTTCGAAATTACAGTAGTTACAATTTTCAACAACAGATGGCGCTGCAAGTGACATGAAAGATATAGAAGACAACGCAGTCTGTGGGTGCGCCATTCTGTACGTCGTCTTTCTGCTGTAAGCGTGTGCTGTTCACAACGTGCAAGTGTGCTGTAGACAACATGGTAAATTCCTTAGAACAGAGGATTTTTCTGGTGTTGGAATTCCACCGCCTAGAACACAGTGTTGTTGCAACAAGACAAAGTTTTCAACGGAGGTTTAGTGTAACCAAAGGACCGAAAAGCGATACAATAAAGGATCTATTTGAAAAATTTCAGTGGACTGGGAACGTAACGGATGAATGTGCTGGAAAGGTAGGGCGACCGCGTACGGCAACCACAGAGGGCAACGCGCAGCTAGTGCAGCAGGTGATCCAACAGCGGTCTCGGGTTTCCGTTCGCCGTGTTGCAGCTGCGGTCCAAATGACGCCAACGTCCACGTATCGTCTCATGCGCCAGAGTTTACACCTCTATCCATACAAAATTCAAACGCGGCAACCCCTCAGCGCCGCTACCATTGCTGCACGAGAGACATTCGCTAACGATATAGTGCACAGGATTGATGACGGCGATATGCATGTGGGCAGCATTTGGTTTACTGACGAAGCTTATTTTTACCTGGACGGCTTCGTCAATAAACAGAACTAGCGCATATGGGGAACCGAAAAGCCCCATGTTGCAGTCCCATCGTCCCTGCATCCTCAAAAAGTACTTGTCTGGGCCGCCATTTGTTCCAAAGGAATCATTGGCCCATTTTTCAGATCCGAAACGATTACTGCATCACGCTATCTGGACATTCTTCGTGAATTTGTGGCGGTACAAACTGCCTTAGACGACACTGCGAACACCTCGTGGTTTATGCAAGATGGTGCCCGGCCACATCGCACGGCCGGCGTCTTTAATTTCCTGAATGAATATTTCGATGATCGTGTGATTGCTTTGGGCTATCCGAAACATACAGGAGGCGGCGTGGATTGGCCTCCCTATTCGCCAGACATGAACCCCTGTGACTTCTTTCTGTGGGGACACTTGAAAGAGCAGGTATACCGCCAGAATCCAGAAACAATTGAACAGCTGAAGCAGTACATCTTATCTGCATGTGAAGCCATTCCGCCAGAAACGTTGTCAAAGGTTTCGGGTAATTTCATTCAGAGACTATGCCATATTATTGCTACGCATGGTGGATATGTGGAAAATATCGTACTATAAAGTTTCCCAGACCGCAGCGCCATCTGTTGTTGAAAATTGTAACTACTGTAATTTCGAAAGTTTGTCTGCCTGAAAATGTACTGTTGTCCCAAGCATGTTGCAACAAACGGTATTTCTATCGCTGCTCGTTTAGTTTTTATTGCCGTTTCAAATATACCGGTCATTTTTGAAACACCCTGTATCTTCGCTAACAGTCGGCAGTGGGGAAATTTGTCTCGCGCTTTCCGCAAATCTAGGGATATGGAATCTTCTTCTCACCCTTCCTCTGTGGTCTCAGGTTACCATGTGAGAAAAGGGCAAGCTGACTTCAGGACGAGTGATGCTTCTGAGTCCATGCCAATTTGTGGATAGAATCGTTTCGTATGAAGGAAATTTTCTCGAACTCAGAAGACATTCCAGAATTCTACAGCAAACCGAGGTTGAAGATATTGGACTGTAATTTAGCAGGTCCGTCCTTTTACCCTTCTAATACACAGCGGTCACCTGCGCTATTTCCAGTCGTTTGGAACTTTGTACTGAGCGTGAGATTCGCTGTAAATGTAAGCTACGTAAGGGGCCTGTATCGTACAATACTCTCTGTAAAACCGTACTGGGTTACATCCGATCCAGGAGATTTACTTGTTTTCAATCATAAAAATTTTTTTTCGCGAAGATGAAACGTTACTATTCAGTCCCAAAACAACACTGAACCGCAACCATGTGATCATCAGCGGCAGCAAGCTGACACTCAGAAGCAGAAACGGCGCAAATAGACGCACATGACAAAGGCGTACTTACGTGGTCTGGAGAGGCGAAGTCTTCTATGACGTGCACCATCTCTAACTGCAGACTCGTTTTCTGTTTAAAAGTTCGCTTAAAAGCGAAGTCAACTGCTGAAAGGTCTCTGAACTTTTAATGGGCCGCTCATATCTGGAATGCGTTACAACTGCAGGGCATGCTCGCTGAAGGCACTGGCTGTAGGCTAATGCTCTCTCTCCACCGTCCACTAGTCAAGTCCCTACAACGTTCGCAAGTCAAGCTCCCCGCACATGCAAATTTATTTCTTTGAAGTGCTCGTCAAACGAGAAAAGTTTGCGAGGGGCCCGTGAACAAGGTTGTTGTCGTCTTGGACGACGAGAGTCTCTTCATTGTATTCCTCGTGAAGATACAGAAGAAATGGTACTACTTGGTCACTGATAACGTTGAAATAAACATTATGTTTCATATTGAGGATATCCTCAATGAGTGAGCCCCAAGTCATGCTACGAAAAACACACCTATTGCATATATGTGAGAAGCGCTCACGATACATTTGTATACATACACAACGGGTATACATCTACATCTACATCATATTCCGCACGTCACCTAATGGTGTCTGGCGGAGGATACTTTCGGTACCACTGCCTGATCCCTCCAACCCTGTTCCACTCGCGGATAGTGCGTGGGAAAAATGTTTATCTGTAAGCCTCTGTATTGGCTCTAGTTTCTAGAATTTTCTCCTCGTGGACCATATGCGATATGTATGTGGAGGAAAGTTATCTGTTTTCCAACTCCTGAAAAGTGCTGTCCCGAAATTTCAATAATAAATCCCTCCGTGATGCACAACGCCTTTCTTGTAACGTCTGCCAGTGGAGTTTGTTTAGCATCTCTGTAACGCTCTCACGCTAGCTAAACGATCTCCTCTATGAGGCCTACCTGATAGGGATACCGGATGGATTAAGAATGTTCAAGAATCGGGCGAAGAAAGACCTTATAAGCCACTACTTTCGTGGATGAGTTACATTCCCTTAAGATTCCTCCGATGAATCTCAGTCTGGTATCTGCTTTTCCCACTACCTGTTTTATGGGTCATTCCACTTGAGGTACACTACTGGCCATTAAAATTGATATACCAATAAGAAATGCAGGTGATAAACTGGTAATCATTGGACAATTATACTAGAACTGACATGTGATTACATTTTCAAGCAATTTGGGTCCATAGATCCTGAGAAATTAATACCCAGAACAACTACCTCTGGCCGTAATCACGGCCTTGATACACCTGGGCATTGAGTGAAACAGAGCTTGGATGGCGTGTACAGGTACGGCTGCCCATGCAGCTTCAATACCATACCACAGTTCATCAAGAGTAGTGACTGGCGTATTGTGACGAGCCAGTTGCTCGGCCACCATTGACCAGGCGTTTTCAATTGGTGAGAGATCTGGAGAATGTGCTGGCCAGGGCAGCAGTCGAACATTTTCTATATCCAGAAAGGCCCGTACAGGACCTGCAACATGCGTTCGTGCTTTATCCTGCGGAAATGTAGAGTTTCGCAGGGATCGAATGAAGGGTAGAGCCACGGGTCGTAATACATTTGAAATGTAACGTCCACTGTTCAAAGTGCCGTCAATGCGAACAAGAGGTGACCGAGACCTGTAACCAATGGCACCCCATACCATCACGCAGGGTGATACGCCAGTATGGTGTTGACAAATACACGCTTCCAATGTGCGTTCACCGTGATTTCGTCAAACACGGATGCGACCATCATCATGCTGTAAACAGAACCTGGATTCATCCGAGAAAATGACGTTTTGTCATTCGTGCACCTAAATTCGTCGTTGAGTACACCATTGCAGGCGCTCCTGTCTGTGTTGCTGCGTCAAGGGTAACCGCAGCCATGGTCTCCGAGCTGATAGTCCAAGCTGCTACAAACGTCGTCGAACTGTTCTTGTAGATGGTTGTTGTCTTGCAAACGTCCCCATCTGTTGACACAGGGATCGAGACGTGGCTGAACGATTTGTCACAGCCATGCGGATAAGATGCCTGTCATCTCGACTGCTAGTGATACAAGGCCGTTGGGATCCAGCACGGCGTTCCGTATTACCCTCCTGAACCCACCGAGTCCATATTCTGCTAACAGTCATTGGATCTCTACCAACGCGAGCAGCAATGTCGCGATACGATAAACCGCAATCGCGATAGGCTACAATCCGACTTTTATCAAAGTCGGAAACGTGATGGTACGCATTTCTCCTCCATACACGAGGCATCACAACAACGTTTCACCAGGCAACGCCGGTCAACTGCTGTTTGTGTATGAGAAATCGGTTCGAAACTTTCCTCATGTCAGCACGCTGTAGGTGTCGCCACCGGCGCCAACCTTGTGTGAACGCTCTGAAAAGCTAATCGTTTGCATATCACATCATCTTCTTCCTGTCGGTTAAATTTCGCGTCTGTAGCACGTCATTTAGTGGTGTAGCAATTTTAATGGCCAATAGTGTAGCTCTTCATAGTTACGCCTAGATATTTTACGGCAGACGCTGTCTCCAGCTGTTTTCCATCAACAGTGTAGCTGTACAGTAGTGGATTTCTTTTCCTATGCATGCACAATATGTTACATCTATTTATGTTCAGGGTCAACTGCCAGAGCCTGCACCATTCATCAGTTCTCTGCAGGTCGTTCTGCAAATTCGTACGATCTTCTGGCGTTGCTACTTTGGTATAGACAATTGCATCATCTGGGAATAGCCTTAAAGAGCATCCGATGCTTTCTACTAGATCATTTATACATATTGTAAAAAGCAACGGTTCTATCGCACTTCCCTGTGGCACTCTGGATATTACCTTTACATCTATCGATTTTGTTCCGGTAAGAGCGATGTGTTGAGTTCTATCGCAAGAAAGTCTCGAGTCCAGTCGCAAACCTGCTTCGATACTCCGTAAGCTAGTATTTTGTTTTTTCATTAAACGGCAATGCGGGACGGTGTCAAATGCCTTACTGAAATCAAGGAATACAGCATCAACCTGAGCGCCGTTGCCCACTTCGCTGCGGATGTCATGGAGGGACAGAGCGAGCTGAGTTTCGCAGGATCTCTGTTTGCGGAATCCATGTTGAATTGTCAAAAATCCATGTTCAATTGTCAAAAACATCACAACTCTTGAGCATAAAGCACGTCCATAATTCCACAACAGATTGACGTCATCGATATAGGTCTATAATTGTGTGCATCCTTTCTTAAAAACGGGGATGACCTGCACTTTTTTCTAGTCGTTAGGTACCGTTCGTTGCTGAAGCGATCTGCGATAAATTACTGCTAGAAGGGGAGCAAGTTCTTCCGCAAAATCTTTATAGAATATTATAGGTATCTCATCTGGCTCTGACTGCCTTCCACTACTAATCGATTGTAGCTGCTTTTCAGTTCCGCGATTGGTTATCTCAATATCTACCATTTCAACGTTCGCACGACAGTTGAAGGGAGGGACAGTGCTACGATCTTCCGCGGTGAAACAACTTCGGAAGACCGAATTCAGTATTTCTGCCTTTTCTCTGTTATCTTCCGTTTCCGTGCCGGTGGGGTCGCTGAGAGAATGAATAGATGATTTTGACCCACGTACTGATTATACATGCGACCAAACTCTCTTAGTGTTTCTACTCAGGTCAGTTTACAACGTCTTACTTTCAAAATCATTGAACGCTTCTCTCATTGCTCCCCTTACGCTGTTTTGAGCTTCGTTCAGCTTTTGTTTGTCAGCTAGGTTTTTATTTCTCTTGAATCTGTGATGAAGTGCTCTTTGTTTACGTACCGCTTTCCTAACGCGGCTATTAAACCATTGTGGGTCTTTCCTGTCCCTTAAAACCTTGCCCGTAACATTGTTGTCTAGGGCATAATGAACGATGCCTTTAATTTTTTCCCATTTGTTCTCCACATTTTCGTCCTTATCGCCGAATATTTGATGCTGACTATTGAGATATTCTGAAATTTGTATCCTGTCACCCTTGCTCAGCAAGTATATCTTCCTACCTTTCTTAACATTCTTTGTAGCACCCGTCATCATAGATACTGTCACTGCCTTATGATCACTGATACCTTCCTCTACGATAACTGATTCGATAATTTCAGGTCTTTTGCCAGGAGGTCTAAGACGTTACCTTCACGAGTTGGTTCTCGAACTATCTGCTCAAGGCAATTTTCGGACAAGACATCCAGAACAATGCCACACGAATCCCTGCCTTTGGATTAGTTTTGATGGCATAACACTCCCAACCTATAACTGGCAAATTGAAGTGACCCACAATTACAACGGCATGATAAGGAAAAATACTAATGATATTCTGCAGTTTCTGTCTGGAGCGCTCTACAACTACAGATCCTGACCCAGGTGGTCTATAAAAGCATCCGATAATCATTCTTGACCGTTATTTGATAGTTTCATCAAGATTAATTCACATTCGGAATCCGTAATAACCTCGCTATATTTTATCGAATTTTTACAGCAATAAACACGCCGCCACCATTCGCGACTAACCTAACCTTACGATAAACTTTCCAATCCGAACTTAGGATTTCGTTGCCATTGACGTCTGGTTTCAACCAGCTTTGTGTTCCTAATACTATCTGTGCGTTATAACCTTCAGTAAGCGATACTAATTCTAGGACCTTTCCTTGGATGCTCCTGCAGTTTACTAAAATCATATTAATATTTTATATCTCTGATGTGCGAGGACTAAGATTCTCTGAGGTCACTGTGGCTGATTTAATAGGCAAATCGTCTTTGATCCCAAGGGAGGGTTTCTATAGCCTTAAAAAAACCCTCGTGCATGCCACAAGTACCGCTAGCCTAGTAGACGCTTTCTGCGTGTAGTGGACGAAATGGCTCTGAGCACTATGGGACTTAACATCTATGGTCATCAGTCCCCTAGAACTTAGAACTACTTAAACCTAACTAACCTAAGGACATCACACAACACCCAACCATCACGAGGCAGAGAAAATCCCTGACCCCGCCGGGAATCGAAACCGGGAACTCGGGCGTGGGAAGCGAGAACGCTACCGCACGACCACGAGATGCGGGCTGTAGTGGACGCCTGACCTATTAAGGGGACCCCTGCAATTCTGCACCCGACTGCGGAGGTCGAGAAATTCGCTTCCGATACCGCCTCAGAGTCATTTGAGCCACTGGTTTAGATCTTTCACTCTGCTCCAATCCAGAGAACCGCTATCAACCATGGGTACGATACTACAAATAGACAGCTTAGCCTGCACGCGGCGTGCGTTACTAGTTATTTTCTGCAAATCAGCCAGCCGCCGAAAGGAGCCGAGGATGGCCTCAGAACCCAAGCGGCAGGCGTCATTCGTGCCAACATGTGCCAGTACATACAGCCGAGGCCCGCCTGGTTGGCGTTAGACCGCACGGCTTTCAGGGTGGGAAGGAGCGCCTGGTCCCCAGCACGAATCCTGCCGGCGGATTTGTGTCGAGGTCCGGTGAACTGACAGTCTGTGGATGGTTTTTACGCGGTTTTCCATCTGCCTCGGCGAATGTGGGCTGGTTCCCCTTATTCTGCCTCAGTTACTCTATATCGGCGATTGCTGCGCAAACAAGTTCTTCACGTACGCTTACACCACCATTACTCTACCACGCAAACATAGGGGTCACACTAGTATGGTGTGAGACGTTCCATGGGGGGGGGGGGGCGGCGTCCACCGGGGCCCGAACCGCACAATAACTCTGGGTTCGTCGGTGTGGGGCGGCGAAGGGGTGAAGTGGACTGCGGTAGTCGTCGTGGGGTTGTGAACCACTGCGGCTGCGGCGGGGACGGAGCCTCTCCGTCGCTTCTAGATCCCCGGTTAACATACAATACAATACATACACCCGGTTGCACCCACTGCGTTCGATAGCCGCCGGCACGGCCTCCTCCTCATTACGGATGACACCTGCCGGCAAACATACCGAATGGACACTGGAATTCTCTCCCCCCTTGGCTGCTATCGTACTATATATATTTATATATTATACATTACAATATTTTTACCCATGTGTTATTCCACGTACATTCTGCAGTTAAAAGAATGCTTACATATTTATCGTCAAGGAGCTTCCTTAAAATAATAAAGTGTTGTTCCCTGAGCAATTGTTACACAAACAAATCCATGGTAACTACTAGACACGAGTTTTTTGTTGCAAATTTTTGTCGGTATTTCAGCGACTTGAAGAAGGGAACTCTACCGACACAAGATGTCGCGAAATAAATTTTCGTTACAACAGCTTTTAGGAGTTCCACGATAAATTCTTTCCAATTGGCGCGTTATATAGTGAAAATCCGGAGCCCTGCCCATAATTATCCAAACGATCTCAACTGGGGAGAGATGTGGGGACCGCCGGCTAGTATGGCAGAGCGGTTCTAGGCGCTTCAGTCTGGAACCGCGCGACCGCTACGGTCGCAGGTTCGAATCTTTCCTCGGGCATGGATGTGTGTGATGTCCTTAGGCTAGTTAGGTTTAAGTAGTTCTGGGTTCTAGGGGACTGGTGACCTCAGATGTTAAGTCCCATAGTGCTCAGAGCCATTTGAACCTTTTTAGGTGTGGGGACCCTGCTGGCCAAGTTTGCAAGCACTGAGACAAGCAGTAGAAACTCTTGTTCTGTCCGGATGGGCATTACCTTGTTGAAATGTAGGTCCATGATGGCTTGCCATGTAGGACAACAAAACGGGAGGGGGGGGGGGGGGGTACAATATCGTTGATTTACGGCAGTTCTGTAAGAGTGCCGCGGATGAGAATCAAAGGGATTCTACAACTTGATGAAACGGCACCCCCAGACAGTCAATCCCGGTTGTCGGGCTTGACACACGTATGTATTCATTACCAGCGATGGCGAGGCATGACAGAATCTCTGACCAGAGAGTTATTTATCGTTGCTAGTCTGTGCTTGACCGCGCGAGACTACAGTCAGTTGCGTGTAGCGAGTCGGCAGGAGTAGTAGCATGTAGCGAGTCGGCTGAGGGAGTAGTCAGTCGGCAGTAGTAGTAGCGAGTGGACGGTTGTACTGAGCAGAAGTCGGCATGCGTCGGCGGCGTGTTCTTCTTGCGACTCTGGTCAGGATTGTGGTGGACGATGAGTATTGTTATAGAAGGCAATGAAGCAGCATTGTGCACATCTAATAATGTATGTTAATTGTAATTAATTTGTTCAAAAAATGCCCCAATAATAATTTTTTATAAAGTAACTTTTTTAAAGAAAAACATTCATTTCAATTTAAAGAATTTTTCCTATGCATTTCCTCCAAGAATCAAAATTTAATATACGCCAGCATTGCACGAAGCTGTGTCGATAGATAAGAGCAGATATAGATGCAGTTTTTTTTTTATTGAGGTAAGAATTTTTGCTTTTGTTATTCAGAATACAGGGCCGAAGGTCAGCGGTGCTGCCCTTATAAAATTTACCAGATATTATTATTTCTGTTGAGATGTTAGATACGGTTCATGGTTCATTATTTAATTAATATTATTGTGTGGTTTTTGGTCAATTTTCATTCCTTAATTTTTGTGGCGAGTTTAAGCTTGGCTACGTTTTGCATTTTTATTCAGAAATCCTGCAGGGAGGTTACACTTGGCGACCCTGCCAGGATCGTATTTCTTTGTGAATCTTCTGAGAAGTAGTCGTATATCTGCTCTTATTTACTTAAATATAATTAGCATTTGGCGCAACGCTTATCGTTGCTAGTCTGCGCTTGACCGCGCGAGACGACAGTTAGTTGCGTGTAGCGAGTCGGCAGGAGTAGTAGCATGTAGCGAGTCGGCTGAGGGAGTAGTCAGTCGGCAGTAGTAGTAACGAGTGGACGGTTGTACTGAGCAGAAGTCGGCATGCGTCGGCGGCGTGCTCTTCTCGCGACTCTGGTCAGAGATTCTGTCATGCCTCGCCATCGCTGGTAATGAATGCATACGTGTTTCGGGCTGCATGGCGCTCGAAGGCAGCTTATTATCCCACCCCGTCTTGGTGTCTCCAGACACGTCTTCGCTGGTCATCGGGGCTCAGTTCGAAGCGGGACTCAACACTCCAGTAAAAAATGATGTTTCAGACCGAAGACGTGTCTGAAGACGCCATGAGGCGCGCTGGGATACCAAACAGACTGTCGCCCACCATACGGTCCGACAACCAGAATTGATGGTCTGGAGTGCCATTTGTTTTCTAAATCTACATGGATACCCTGCAACTCACATTTAAGTGCCTGGCAGAGGGTTCATCTAACCACCTTCACAATAACTCTCTTTTATTCCAATCTCATACAGCGCGCGGAAAAAACGAACACATATATCTTTCCGTGCGAACTCTAATTTCCCTTGTTATATTACGATGATAGTTTCTCCCTACGTAGGTCGGCATCAACGAAACATTTTCACATTCGAAGGAGAAAGTTGGTGATCGAAATTTCGTGAGAAGATTCCGCCGCAAGGAGAAACACCTTTCTTTTAGTGATGTCCACCCCCAAAGCCTGTATAATTTTAGTGACACTCTCTCCCCTATTTCGCGATAATACAAAACGTGCTGCCCTTCTTAGGACTTTCTCGATGTACTCCGTCAGCCCTATCCGGTAAGGGTCTCACACCACGCAGCAGTATTCTAAAATAGCGTAGTGCAGGCAGTCCCTTTAGTAAATCTGTTACATTTTCTAAGTGCCCTGCCAATAAAACGCAGTCTTTGGTTAGCCTTCCCCAGAACATTTCCTGTGTTACTTCCAATTTAAGTTCCTCGTAATTGTAATTTTTTTAGTTGAATTTACGGCCTTTAGATTTGATTGATTTAGCGTTTAATCAAAGTTCAACGGATTCCTTTTAGCACTCATGTGGATGACGTCAAACTTTTCGTTATTTCGGGTCAATTGTCACTTTTTGTACCACACTGATATCTTTCCTAAATCGTTTTGCAATTTGTTTTGATCTTCTGATATCTTTACTAGCCGATAAACAGCAACGTCATGTGCAAACAATCTTAGACGGCTCCTCAGATTGCCTCCTAAATATTTTATATTGATAAAGAACAGAAAAGGGGCTATAAAACTACTTTGAGGAACGCCAAAAATCACTTCTGATTAACTGGATGACTTTCCGTCGGTTACCACCAGCTTTGACCCCTATGACAGGAAATCACGAATCCATTCACATAACTGAGACGATATTCCATAAGCAGGCAATTTCGCTACAAGCCGCTTGTGCGGCACAGTGTCAAAAGCCTTCTGGAAATCTAGAAATAGGGAGTCAATTTGAAACTCCGTGTCATCAGCACTCAATACTTCCTGTGAGTAAAGAGCTAGTTGTGTTTCACAAGAACAATGTTTTCTAAATTCGCGTTGACTATGTGTCAATAGACAATTCTTTTCGAGGCAGTGCATAATGTTCGAATACAATATACACTCCTGGAAATGGAAAAAAGAACTCATTGACACCGGTGTGTCAGACCCACCATACTTGCTCCGGACACTGCGAGAGGGCTGTACAAGCAATGATCACACGCACGGCACAGCGGACACACCAGGAACCGCGGTGTTGGCCGTCGAATGGCGCTAGCTGCGCAGCATTTGTGCACCGCCGCCGTCAGTGTCAGCCAGTTTGGCGTGGCATACGGAGCTCCATCGCAGTCTTTAACACTGGTAGCATGCCGCGACAGCGTGGACGTGAACTGTATGTGCAGTTGACGGACTTTGAGCGAGGGCGTATAGTGGGCATGCGGGAGGCCGGTTGGACGTACCGCCGAATTGCTCAACACGTGGGGCGTGAGGTCTCCACAGTACATCGATGTTGTCGCCAGTGGTCGGCGGAAGGTGCACGTGCCCGTCGACCTGGGACCGGACCGCAGCGACGCACGGATGCACGCCAAGACCGTAGGATCCTACGTAGTGCCGTAGGGGACCGCACCGCCACTTCCCAGCAAATTAGGGACACTGTTGCTCCTGGGGTATCGGCGAGGACCATTCGCAACCGTCTCCATGAAGCTGGGCTACGGTTCCGCACACCATTAGGCCGTCTTCCGCTCACGTCCCAACATCGTGCAGCCCGCCTCCAGTGGTGTCGCGACAGGCGTGAATGGAGGGACGAATGGAGACGTGTCGTCTTCAGCGATGAGAGTCGCTTCTGCCTTGGTGCCAATGATGGTCGTATGCGTGTTTGGCGCCGTGCAGGTGAGCGCCACAATCAGGACTGCATACGACCGAGGCACACAGGGCCAACACCCGGCATCATGGTGTGGGGAGCGATCTCCTACACTGGCCGTACACCACTGGTGATCGTCGAGGGGACACTGAATAGTGCACGGTACATCCAAACCGTCATCGAACCCATCGTTCTACCATTCCTAGACCGGCAAGGGAACTTGCTGTTCCAACAGGACAATGCACGTCTGCATGTATCCCGTGCCACCCAACGTGCTCTAGAAGGTGTAAGTCAACTACCCTGGCCAGCAAGATCTCCGGATCTGTCCCCCATTGAGCATGTTTGGGACTGGATGAAGCGTCGTCTCACGCGGTCTGCACGTCCAGCACGAACGCTGGTCCAACTGAGGCGCCAGGTGGAAATGGCATGGCAAGCCGTTCCACAGGACTACATCCAGCATCTCTACGATCGTCTCCATGGGAGAATAGCAGCTTGCATTGCTGCGAAAGGTGGATATACACTGTACTAGTGCCGACATTGTGCATGCTCTGTTGCCTGTGTCTATGTGCCTGTGGTTCTGTCAGTGTGATCATGTGATGTATCTGACCCCAGGAATGTGTCAATAAAGTTTCCCCTTCCTGGGACAATGAATTCACGGTGTTCTTATTCCAATTTCCAGGAGTGTATGTTCCAAAATCCTGCTGCATACCGACGTTAATGATGTGTCCTGTAACTTAGCGGATTACTCCTACTAACTTTCTTGAATATTGGTGATACCTGTGCAACTTCCCAGTCTTTGGGTACGCATCTGTCGTCGACCGAACTGTTGTATATGATTGTTAAGTATGAGCTATTGCATCAGCATCCCCTGGAAGGAACCTAATTGGTTCACAGTCTGGACCGGAAGACCTGCTTTTGTTATGTGATTTAAATTGCTTGACTACTCCGAGGATATCTGTTTCTACGTTACTCATGTTGGCAGCTGTCCTTGATTCGAATCCTGAAATATTTACTTCGTCTTCTTTGGTGACGGAATTTCGGAAGGCTGTGTTCAGTAACTATGCTATGGCACCACTGCCGTCGATAGTGTTTCCATTGCTCCCGATCAGAGAAGTCATTGACCGCGACCTGCCGCTAGCGTATTTCACATACGACTAGAATCTCCTTCGATTTTCTACCAGGTTTCGAGACAAAGTTTCGTTGTGGGAACCATTATAAGCATCTCACATTGAAGTCCGCGCTAAATTTTGACTTTCTACAAAAGATAGCCAAACTTGGAGAATTTTGCATGTTTATTTTGTTGTTTCTGCAACAGTGTTCTGACCGTTTTGTGTACCAAGGAGGATCAGTTCCGTCGTTTGTTATTTTACTTGATATAAATCTCTCAATTGCTGCCGATACTATTTCTTTGAATTCAAGCCACATCTGGTCTACAGTCGTGGCGATTGTTTCTCAGGAATGCGCCAAATAAACTTTTATCTGCTTTTTTTCGTAGGTGTATTTACCATTTATTTTTGGAGGATTTGAGAGTTACAATACTGAATGTTGCTACGACAACACTGTGTTCACTAATCCCTCTATCCGTTTCGATGCTTGTTATTAGCTCAGAATTATTTGTTGCTAAGAAGTGAAGTGTGTTTTCACACCCGTTTACTAGTCGTGTGCGCTCACGAACTAACTGCTCAAAATAAATTTCAGAGAATGCATTTCCCTAGTAGGCCGCTTTTAGTTTTCATCCGAGGCACGGGTTCAGCACAGAGGTACTTCGAATGTATTGTGCACCCTGATTTACTGCCCTCTATGGCAAGCCATCCTGGTTTTACATTTCATCAAAATAACACCCATCCACAGACGGCGAGGGTATCTGCTACTGGTCGTCGTGCACGCCAAACCATATCTTGGCCAACAAGCCCACTAGATTTTTTCAGAGTTTCACCAGCTGCGACATAGTCGAGAATATGAACAGTGATCCACTAGTGTCAAATGTTTTTTATTCTAATGTTTGATCACAACTTCAATTCCTTTGACGATGACCGGTTTCAGTCAGTAATGACAATCCTCAGAGCTACAATATAAAAATATATACGCCTAGTGGGCAGTCTGTCGTTCAAAAAAATCCAGCATTACATATATCAATATACTATAATTCGAAGTTAATTTTTGTAGCATTATCGACAGGGCCCTCCAGCTAGCTAGGGATTTTGACGGTCCAAAGTGCCAGTTGGATAGAATCTAGCACGACATCCTTCCGGAGGACGTACAACTCTATTAATCAATACCAATGCAAATAATGCTTGCATAAAGGCCAGAGGTGGACCAACGCATTATTGACTTGCTCCATTTGTGAAACCCTTTGTCTTGAATGAATCATCCAATCTGTCCAAAACTGTAATCAATTGTTTGTCTATACACGTACATCACATCTACAAATTTCTATACCATTTGAATCATTCCTTCGTGGTGGATCATTTTTTATTATTTTTACTTGTTTTTTCTTCTTTTATATTACGCGGTTTTCCATCTGCCTCGGCGAATGTGGGCTGGTTCCCCTTATTCTGCCTCAGTTACTCTATATCGGCGATATATAATGTTTAATTCGTTTGAAGAGTCTTCCTCTTATTGTCAAGTCACAAAATATACTTTTTTTCTTTAAGGTTTGTACGATAAGCGATATTTGTTACATTAGACGGCACGTGGACGTCTAAAAGTATTTATGTCTTAAACTGTGCCTATTTGGATATAAATAACATTAAATATTAACTCCTGTGAAAATTTATAGGAGCTGTGCTCCGACATTTTCAACTATCGAGTAATGCGAAGCTACCAAAGGTCATCAGTCTTCTGACTGGTTTGATGAGGCCCACCACGAATTCTTCTCCTGTGCCAACCTCTTCATCTCAGAGTAGCACTTGCAACCTACGTTCTCAATTATTTGTTGGATGTATTCCAATCTCTGACTTCCTCTACAGTTTTTGCCCTCTACAGTTCCCTCTGGTACCATGGAAGGCATTCCCTCAGGTCTTAACAGGTGTCGCAGCATCCTGCCCCTAGTCCTTATTAGTGTTTTCCACATATACCTTTCCAATTATGTGCAGAACCTCCTCATTCCTTACTTATCTAAGCTCCGTCCGAACAGGGTATGAAGGCCCTACTGTACCGACCGGCCGCCGGGGCATCCTCAGCCCACGGGCGTCACTGTAAGCAGATATGGAGGGGCGTGCAGTCAGCACACCGCTCTCCCGACCGTATGTCAGTTTACGAGACGCGAGCCGCTGCTTCTCAATCAAGTAGCTCCTCAGTTTGCTTCACAAAAGCTGAGTGCACCCCGCTTGCCAACAGCGCTCGGCAGACTGGATGGACACCCACCCAAATACTAGCCCAGCCCGATAGCGCTTAACTTCGGTGAACTGACGAGAATCGGTATTACCACGGCGGCAAGGCAGTTGGCTTTCTTACCTTATCAGTCCACCTAATATTCAACATTCGTCTCTAGCGCCACATCTCAAACGCTTCGATTCTCTTCTGGTCCTGTTTTCCCAGTCCATGTTCCACTATCATACAATGCCATACTCCAGACGTACGTTCTCAGAAATTTCTTCCGCAAATTAAGGTCTATGTTTGATACTAGCAGACTTCTCTTGGCCAGGAATGCCCATTTTGCCAATGCTAGTCTGCTTTTGATGTCCACCCTGCTCCGTCCGTCATTGGTTATTTTACTGCTTAGGTAACTGAATTCCTTAACTTCATCCACGTCGTGACCATCAATCCTAATATTAAGTTCTCGCTGTTCTCATTTCTGCTACTTACCATTACTTTCGTCTTTCTTCGATTTACTCTCAGTTTATATTTTGTACTCATTAGATTGTCCATTCCCTGCGGCAGATCAAATAATTCTTCTTCACTTTCATACAGGATAGCAATGTCATCAGCGAATCCTATCACTGATATCCTTTCACCTCGAATTTTAATTCCACTTCTGAACCTTTCTTTTATTTCCATCAATGCTTCTTCGAGCTATATTCCTGTCTTAAACCCTTTTTAATACGAGCACTTCGTTCTTGATCGTCCACTCTTATTATTCCCTCTTGGCTGTTGTTCATATTGTATATGACACGTCTCTCTCTATGTTTACTCATACTTTTCTCAGAATTTCGAACATCTTTGACCATTTTACATTGTGGAACGTTTTTGCCAGGCCGACAAATCTTACGAACTTGTCTTCATTTTTCTTTAGCCTTGCTTCCATTATCAACCGCTACGTCAGAATTGCCTCTCTCGTGGCTTTATCTTTTCTAAAGCCAAACTGATCGTCGTCTAGCACATCCTCAATTTTTTTCCCATAATTCAGCATATTATTCTTGTCGTCAACTAGGATGCATGAGTTGTTAATTTGAATGTGCGATAATTCTTGCACTTGTCAGCTCTTGCAATCTTCGGAACTGTGGGATAATATTTTTCCGAAAGTTAGATGGTATGTCGCCAAACTCATACATTCTACACACCAACGTGAATAGTTGTTATGTTGCCGCTTCCCCCAACGACTTTAGAAATTCTGAGGGAATGTTATCTGTATTCCTTGTGCCTTATTCGATCTTAAGTCCTCCAAAGCTCTTTTAAATTCTGACCCCCTATATCACATCATACAGACCTTTCCCCTCATAGAGGTTTTCAATGCATTCTTTCCTCCGCACTTAGCAGCGGAACTCCCGTTGCAATTTTAAAGTTACCACCCTTGCTTTTAATGTCACCGAAGGCTGTTTTGAGTTTCCTGTGTGCTGAGTCTGTCTTTCCGAAATAATTTCTTCACATTTTTCATGCAGCCATTTCGTCTTAGCTTCCCTGCATTTCTTATTTATTTCATTCGTCAGGGACTTGTATTTCTGTATTCCTGAGTTTCCCGGAACATTTCTGTACTTCCTCCTTTCATCGATCAAATGAAGTATTTCTTCTGTTACCCATGGTTTCTTCGCAGATACCTTCTTTGTACCTATGTTTTTGCTTCCAACTTCTGTGATGGCCCTTTTTAGATATGTCCGTTGCTCTTAAACTGTGAAATAATCATTTCTCGCACAGTCCGTGGACCTGCCTATAATGGTGCTTTGGCAATAGTGAAGCTAAGGGATTTAAATTACTAATTTTTAAATATAGACCTCAATCACCAGATTTCGCAAAATCTGAATTCCAACAAAAAGTGATTTGAGACCGGAAGAAATTTGAGGATTGTGGAGAGGATAGGTCAATCGTAGACGAAAGTCTACATGCGGCAAAAGCGAAATTTACTAGCCTGTAAAACAATGACCAAAGGACACTGGCGTAATATTGGCCTCCCTCAAAACATAAGTGCATTTTGAGGTAAACACAACACAATCTGCACTCAGCCCGAGATAATCACACTTCTGCCCAGCCACCGAAAGCGACTCAGTAATTATGGAAGACGATGGTTGATTGTGTAATTTTGAGTCACACATTATTCATCGCGATTTTCACGCTGTAGATTGTTACCCACCGTTTTCGCCATTAATCCCATTGACGTAGGTATGACAATTAAGCCCGGCTACTTTAGGTGTATGATACTTTCCACAGCTGTGAGCGCAGCTGGGAGTTTTGTCTGAGGGTGCGCTGTTATTCATTAGGCAACCGTCGCCCATAACTTTAGTCGCAACAGTAATGGAGAGCGCGTTGTTCGGAGCTGCACGTCTGTAGATTTGTGTGTGTGTGTACGTGCGTGCGAGTGCGTGTGTGTGCGAGTGCGTGTGCGTGTGCGTGTGTGTGTGTGTGTGATCGGAGCCCCATCGCGGGCGCCAGCTAAACGTCCAGTTAGTTAATTAATTGTCATGGTTTACGCCGGACAAGTCCGGGACGGACGCTGTAGCTATTGTCCGTGGCTCCGAACTCTACTCCCCGCTCTCTCTGACCGGAGCAAATATTACGTTAATGAATATTAATTCCCTCCCGAAACGAGCTGCCCGCAATAAGGGTACGAGACACGCTTAACGGCACAGTATTGAAATACGGTACGAGTTTGAACACAACAATACGACACGCGCTGCAGCTGTCCGTTGCTGTTAATTTACTTTATGGTCTCGGAAAGAGTTTCTACTTTTAATGACCACAGGAGTCAGTTATACCTTCAGAGCAACAGAGCTCATTACAGATTGTCGAGTGTCCATAACGTATGTATAGCTTTACGTCGCTACAAATCCCAAAGACTGCTATTGTAGTTCTCAGCAACAGTTTGATATATTACGATAGGAAATGAGATGACCTTTGATTGTTTTCAGCCGACGTTCTATTTAAAACCACGTCAATGCCTTGATTTTATGGTGGGAAGGAATGACGAAAGACTCAGGTATAAAGTAATACCGAACTCATTGTTCCTAAGAGAGACGAGTGAGTAGGCAGTGGGTAAGGATTGGGCACTGACTTTGCGGTAAATGACTAAGAGCCATTTTATTTACAAAATGGTTCAAATGGCTCTGAGCACTATGAGACTTAACTGCTGAGGTCATCAGTCCACTAGAACTTAGAACTACTTAAACCTAACTAACCTAAGGACATCACACACATCTATGCCCGAGGCAGGATTCGAACCTGCGACCGTAGCGGTCGCACGGTTCCAGACTGTAGCGCCTAGAACCGCTCGGCCACTCCGGCCGGCCTTTTATTTACAAAAAGGGAGTCTTGAGCAAGAGCTAAGGGGCTGAGCCAGGTGACCATTCTCTTTGACGCTTATGAAAATGCTGTAAATATCTGAAGGAAGCGACCGTTCTGGTTGAGATCAGGAATCCAAGAGATACTTCTCAATTGGTTTCGCGGGGGAGCGTGGAGCCTTGCCACGTGACAATCGGTCTCATGCTTTCCGATTGGCTCACTGTTCTGGGAGCGGCCAAAGGCTGTAAACACTCGTGTCCTCCTTCAACCGTGCTGTGGCATCCTGCGCTAGGAGGAGTGTGTGTCTTGCTGTAAGAAACAAATTATGACATTAAAATATGCAGTGAAAGACAAATGAAAGCAAAAGATTTTCTGGAGGGGCTAGTTATGTTCGTACATTATAGATCAAACGAAATGTCTGATGGCGTATGGATTTTCCTGCTTAGGCCGTGGTGTCCATAAAAAACCCAATGGTATCTACAGAAGCGAGCACTTCACATGATCTTTGTTCTACAAATATAAAAATATGTAAGCCAGTTACAGCATGGGGATATAATCTGCAGTGACGTGGATTTAAATCCATGACTTTCAGTGGAATCCTCTAACAACTCAAGAAAATATTATTTATTATTTTAATGTTGCGTTCCCTTTGAGGCTACATTAAAAAAAACTAATGGACAGG
This sequence comes from Schistocerca americana, assembly GCF_021461395.2. Lineage (NCBI taxonomy): Eukaryota > Metazoa > Arthropoda > Insecta > Orthoptera > Acrididae > Schistocerca > Schistocerca americana. The sequence goes on along the minus strand of NC_060120.1, from coordinate 221,719,500 downwards.
TTTCAGCTACGGAACATCTCACTCCTTAATTTCGTTTTCTGGCGGATGTAACACCATAGATCACTTTTCCGAAATTAAAGGGAGCATTCCTTTGAATGATGCCGTGTATGTGTTATATAGTGACTGGAAGCCCGTTTGTCGTGTAATACCACGTAAGTTACTCGTACATTCCTCAATACGTTATTCGCGTATTTACATCCGTCATTAACTATAACTCGTCTATTATGTGCTGACTCAAGTGAAAAGTATTAAACCATGAAGCATCAGTCTGATATCTGGAGATATTCATCACGTAACATAATTAAACTTTCATTCCTATCGTATCTGGAGTTCTTCATGAAAATCAGTATTAGGAGTTATCTCCTTACGCAGTAATAGAAGCTTATGTTCGTTCTTGTGTGACGACCTCCGAATATAATCTTCAATAATCACTTGCTCCGTCGTCAAACGCAAGTCGTGGTAGTTTCTTTTCTTTAGGTTCCTACGAGAAAATATTCTCTACCATCTCATCCAAGATTGTGGTGTGTTCCAAAGAGAGACGTGACAAAGCAAGGTTAGTACTTGGCAACGCGCCCAGAAGAGAATATAGTCACTGAAGGCGCCAATCGGGAAGCAAGGGTACCAGCGTATCCACGCCCAGAAACCTTTCGCTACACTACCACAACCGCACTTCGACTTACGACCGAGCACAGTACCACTCAGCCCAGTCAGTGATCATTGACTATGACGATAGCATTGTCTTTTTGTAGGCTAGCTGTGCGATCAATATATTAGGCAGAACTTTATGTGGAAGTTGCAGTTAAACGCATCCTGAGTGAGAGACTTGTATTTTGTCTTATCAGGTGACATGTTAATTTCCAGAGACCGTTGTAAATACATATGACATTCTTGTGGAACTGGACTGGCCGGAGGTAATTAATTCTTCTCACCCTTGTTATAATAAAGGGAACTAATATTTTATGTGCTATAGTATCCACTCGGTCTCCTCCAGGAGAAAGTAAAGAAAAATGGTTCAAATGGCTCTGAGCACTATGGGATTTAACATCTGAGGTCATCAGTCCCCTAGACTTAGAACTACTTAAATCTAATTAACCTAACGACATAACACACATCCACTCCCGAGGCAGGATTCGAACCTGTCACCGTATCAGCAGCGCAGTTCCGGACTGAAGGGCCTAGAACCGCTCGGCCACAGCGGCCGGCTAAAGTAAAGAATCCACCAGTGTACTGACGAGTGTATTTTCGTGTACACAGATATCAGGAAACCGTGTGGCGCAGTCAAGAATCGGCACATTTCTCAAAGCCTTTGCAGTGTGAACGGCAGTGTGGGGTCTTACGTCATCTTGCTGGAATACACATCGTATCCTGGTTACGCAGTAAACAACAGATTTTGCCATACTTGCCACATACTGGTGACGGTTCAGCCCCGCATCTACAACTGTCTATCCAATATCTCCTCACACCCCTATTCTAGAAGTTGGAGAGTGTTCAGGATCACTGTTTCCTGAAACCTTTCACCAGGTCGTGAAGGAGCTAGTTGTCAATCACATCTTCGCAGACAGAAGCGAGACTTAGAGCTGAAAACCACAGAAAGCCAATGAGTGCCGGTATTGACATTGGCTCCACACTAAGATGATGTCAAAGATAAACGATACATGGCAACCTGATACCTCATCCAAGATTCCAGTAGTCTGTTTCCTAAAATTCGTAGTGATGTTATCTCGAAAATATAAAGAAGAGGGGACAGAGTTGAAGTTGAAAGCTTGTGCTGCATTCTTGTGAGAACTAATTGATCGAAGGTCGAGACAACAGTGACTGCAACAGGAACAGAACGTAGGAAGATATTTTAAAATATTCTCAGTCTTAAATAACTTAGGCTGCTGATAGTCAAAGAAGCTCATTTGGTTACGTGCTTTAGTAGTCGTCAGGTCCACGGTCTTTGATTGCGAGTAGAGAAGTGCGATAAAATGTTATTAGTCACACTATAAAACCACGAATCAGACTTCATGAAAGAAAAATAGATTGTAAGATTCGACTTTCGTAACTTGCAAATATGCACATTGTGGCGTGCGGATGGCGCGCAAATCCACACGTCATTAAATTGATCGCTTCCCAACGTATTTACAAAATGGTTCAAATGGCTCTGAGCACTATGGGACTTAACTTCTGAGGTCATCAGTCCCCTACAACTTAGAACTACTTAAACCTAACCAACCTAAGGATATCACACACATCCATGTCCGTGGCAGGACTCGAACCTTCGACCGTAGCGGTCTCGCGGTTCCAGACTGTAGCGCCTAGAACCGCTCGGCCACACCGGCCGGGCAACGTATTTACAACTGAAGCACACAGAACTAAAGGACATCGGGTTAGCACACGATGTCAGGCGATTACAGTAAAATTAACTATGTATTTAAAATAAAATGTTATGAATATTATTCAAAATAACGAGAATAGGATAAAAATTCGTGCTTACATTGACATGGACAGATTAAGCCAGACAGAAGGTAGAAAGCTATTTGTGCATCATCTGTTTTCACAACTGAATATCGTAATTAAGCTGAGAGATTGTATACTGTGGTATTATTACACAAGATACCGTATCTTTGTTTTAATGAGAACGAATTAATTTAGTACAAAATTCTCCCCACATTTCAGTTGTTTATTTGCATTTATACGTCAAAGAGACAGTCAGTCCTACGATCTCGTTACGAAGTGCTTCTGGAAGGACCCATACAATTTTTTCTTGCAACGCAGCGCCCCAAACCCATCTCGTTAGACCTGTACTGATGTTACGGCACTGCAGCCAACTGTATGGATAATACGGAAAGGGAGAAAAAATTTAAAAACCCAGTAAACCAACATTCACGAAAATATCGACAAGTTTCTGTAGCTCACTAGTGACAGCCCGCTATAATATAAAACTAATTCATACATTATTAATATTCCATTACTTCATGGATATGTGTCATCTTCTAAACAATTCATACGTAATACACGGAGGTGACAAAAATCAGGGGACACCTAACGTCGTGTTCGACCTCCTTTTCCCTGCCGTAGCGCAGCAACTCGACGTGGCGTGGACTCTACAAGTCTACAAGTCGTTGGAAGTCCCCTGCAGAAATATTGAGCCATGCTGCTTCTGCAGCCATCCATAATTGCGAAAGTGTTGTCGGTGCAGGAATTTTATGCACGAACTGATCTCTCAATGTTCGACGAGTTTCATATCGGGCAATCTGGATGGCCAGTTCATTTCCTCGAATTGTCCAGAATTTTATTAAAATCACGAACAATTATGGCCCGGTGACATGGCGTATTGTCATCCATAAAAATTCCATCGTTAATTGGGAACATGAAGTCCAAGAATGGCTGCAGATGGTGTCCAAGTAGCCGAACATAACCATTTCCAGCCAATTTTTGGTTCAACTAGACCAGAGGACCCAGACCATTTCTTGGAAACACAAACTACACCATTATGCAGCCACCAGCAGCTTAACCGAGCGAGATAGCGCAGTGGTTAGCACACTGGACTCGCATTCGGGAGGGCGACGTTCAATCCCGCGTCCGGCCACCCTGATTTAGGTTTTTCGTGATTTCCCTAAATCGCTTCAGGCAAATGCCGGTATGGTTCATTTGGAAGGGCATGGCCGACTTCCTTCCCAATCCTTCCCATATCCTATGAGACCTATGACCTCGCTGTTTGTTCTCCTCTCCCAAACAACCCAAACCAGCAGCTCGCACAGAGCCTTGTTGATAGCTCTAGTCCATGGTATCGTACCAAATGTGCCATACTCCTACCCTATCATGAGTTGTTACCAACAGAAATTGTGACCAGAGCACGATTTTGCCGTAGTAGAGGTTCCAACCGACGTAGTCACGAGCACAAGAGAGCCGCTGCAGGCGCTGTTAGTAAAGGAACTCGCATTGGTTAATGCCAGATTCGCTGTACCTCCTGACGGATACCTTCGTCGTACATCCCACATTAATTTCAGAGATTGTTTCTCGCAGTGTTGCTTGTCTGTTATCACTGACAACTCGACGCAAACGCAGCTGCTCTCGGTCATTAAGTAAAGGCCGCCGGCCACAGCGTTCTCCGTGATGAGAGGTAATGCTTGAAATGTAGCATTCTCGGCACACTCTTGACACTGTTGATCTTGGAATGTTGAATTTCATACGCTTACCGAAATTGAGTGTCCCATGCGTCTAGTTCCATCTACGATTACGCTTTCAAAGTCTGTTAATTCCTGCCAGGCGGCCATAATCACGTCAGCAGCCCTTTCACATGAAGTACTTGAGTGCAGATGACAGCTCCACCAATGCACTGCTCTTTTGTACGTTGTGTAGGCGATACTACCGCCATCTGTACATGTGCATAGCGCTATCCCATGACTTTTGTCACCTCAGTGTAATGATATCATTATCAACATATCGTGAATTTGTGTTATTTCTACGAAGTTCCTTGGCCACAAAATACACGAACGCTTCGGTAGTGAATCGAGAAGAAGAAATTCGTGTGCTCTCTGTGACTTACCTATAGGGCGCCATTCTCTTCAACTACATGTGACGCACTTCTCTTTGTGGGTGTCCGCTGTTAATTGCCAATAAGGTACAAATCCGGAAGTTTTCCACGCAACTGTTAGTTCCAACATTCTTGTTTCCTGTTGTAGAAAAAAATGGCTCAGCACTATGGGACTCAACATCTGAGGTCATCAGTCCCCTAGAACTACTTAGACCTAACTAACCTAAGGACATCACATCCATCCCCGAGGCAGGATTCGAAACTGCGACCGCAGCGGTCGCGCGGTTCCAGAGTGTAGCGCCCAGAACCGTTCGGCTACTCCGGCCGGCTTTTCCTGTTGTAGACACAGGAGCTTTCCAAAAGTCATTCATATAACCAAAATGGAAAAGGAATTTTCGTCTACAAATTTCTGCATTTTCTCAATGGCGAGGTTTTAGTCTGCATCAAAACCTCAGACATATACAGGGTGTTCCAAAACTATACAATCAAATTAATACAGGAGATACTGAACATCAAAACAAATACATTTGGTTATGGTATATACGATCAATGACAGCTATTTTTGATGCTAGGTACGATTTACACGGAAGGTAGTTCAGCATGCTAATTACAGCGACCATTGGCCTATATGCACGTAGTGCACCGTCAGACCGTTGACTGACATGTCTGTTCGAAGGTTCCTGGCATGCGTGTCGTGGTACCAGATGCGATGCGGATTTTAGCGACGACTTCTTCTTTTATTTCTACAACAGTTTCAAACAGCAGCTGCTTCTGGTACCACCTGAGGAAGATATCCAGACCGGTGAGGCCAGCTGACCTATGTGGATGTAGCAAAAGGGCCACATTGGCCGATTAATCGATTCCAGAATGTAGCTCTCATATGATCGCTTAGCACAAAGCTGGAATAGACTGGCACCCCATCGTCATAGAAGAATATCCTACGTTTAACATTCAAAGGTACATCCTCCAGCCGTTCTGGAAACACATGTTCCACGCGTAGATGCGATGTTTCCTTCCGTTGAGGTGGAGTAAAATAATGTAGGGTCCAGTCAACCAAACCTATCACCGAGAATGCCGGCACTCACATTAGCATCGTATGGGTGTTGATGAGCACGAGGTCGATTACATGGTGGCTTCACATGCGCCCGAACATTCTAATTGTGAAGATGTGAAAGTCTGTACACATTCCCAGTCAGCGACATCAGCACTAATAACAAAATGTTCACTAATTCTACAAGTTCCGTTCCGAGACCATATGCTCTTTATAGAAATATATTTGTTTTGATGTTCTCTGCATTCTGTATTAATTTGAACGAATAGTTTCGAAACACCCTGCAAGCTGAGGATATAATTAATAGCGAAACTGCCATAGGTGAAAGTATACGGTAATAGAAATGTCCCAGAAAAAAGGATCCGCAAAAGAAGTGTCTGTGAGAAAACTGAAAATGTGTGATAATAAGACGTCAGTGACTGAATTTCACGCATGACATACATTCAAAAGAAATGCAGTACTGTTTAGTACGTTACATGTTACAGTTTACTTTAGATTCGTACACGTTCCACATCCAATTCTCGTATATGCATGCAATAATGCGCTCGTTTCTGTACTGGGTTACGAATCCTTTGAAACACTCCCGAGCGTCACTAGATGACCAGCTGACAAGGCTGTACAGTTGTACAGTTGACTACTCTACTTCTTCAACCGTATCAATCGGAGTGCTGTACACCACGCTTTTGAGATGACATGGACAGAAAAATCCACTGCACTGAGGTCAGGTGATCCTGAATGCCTAGGTATTCGTCTACTTGACCTGTCGCTCTTGGACACTCTTGGCGCGTTAGATACGTCTTACAGAAGCGAAAAACTGTTCCCGTTCCCGATCACGCATTCACCACAATCTTCTACCATACTCCGGTTGAGAATTTTGAACCCAATCAGGTATGAAGTTGATCGAAAAGATTTCGTATCAAGTGGGTGTTTACTAAGTATGACTGTATTCGGGGCCGGCTTGAGAACATTTTTTCCACACAAGCACCCATGTCCCGATTTTTCTCGTACTCTTAAAAATTAGTTATCGTTACTTGCTCTTGGTAAGACCTTTTAAAATTAATCTGAATCTAGGAACCGTATAAAAGGGTTGGTTTCGTTGCTAATTACAGCATAACCTCCTATAAAGTTTCCTCTGGGACGTCTTTGGCACCCATCTCATGCTTACCGCCCCAAGTGGTCGCTTTGATCCTTAGGCCCTGACTATATTTCATTCTGAAGTCAAAGGCGTCTTATAACCACACATTCAGCCTCACAAACGGCTACACACACACACACACACACACACACACACACACACACACACAGATACACACAAATGTATATAGGCCGTTGTTCACGCAAATTCAAGCGAACCACCAGATACAAGTAGCGTTTTGTTTGCATAGCGTAGATGACAGCTCACGAAACTGCTCAGCCTTTGACTTGGGTTCGATCCTTACAACCGTCCCACGTCCAATTTTTGTATTTTTGTGAAATCAAACGAAGAACTCGTTTGGCGACATCGTTTCTGGTGGGCCGCTTGTATTTGCATGCGCAACGACCTGATTGACTAACTTTAGGCTGGCCGGGTGGCCGAGCGGATCTAGGCGCTACAGTCTGGAACCGCGCGACCGCTATGGTCGCAGGTTCGAATCCTGCCTCGAGCATGGATGTGTGTGATGTCCTTAGGTTAGTTAGGTTTAAGTAGTTTTAAGTTCTAGGGGGCTGATGACCTGAGCAGTTAAGTCCCATGGTGTTCAGAGCCATTTGACTAACTTCAGTGTTATTAACTCGGGAACAGCACAATGTATCGAACTTTTTTTAAATTATTTCTCAGCACAATCTACCCTGTAACACCCTTACAATCTTTTCGTACTGTTTCTCATCACCTTGTATACTTTTATATATACAAGGCGTCAGACGTATAAGTGCAAATATTCTGATGACTGGTACCTTAATACGTACCCGCGTCAGTGTATTACTTGTTTCTTCTCTGCATCTAACAGATTCCTGTGAACACGTCACGTAATTTAGTACTTGATCTTAACAGCATTACGCCTGTCAGTATAGACGTATCGTTTTGCGTCCACAAGTCTATATTTCCTCACCTGCTCTCCTGCCTGGGAGAAAGAAGAACTAATGGCTCGCTCTTTCCACGTGTACTTGAAAATTCTAACCAACCTAAGAACGTACAAATCGTAATAGCTATATTTATAGCTCTGCAGGTGAAGTAAATGATGCAATGTTGTTAAGTACACTGTCATCAGTCAGAAATAAAAATATCGGCACTTATACCCCTAACAGCCTGCATATATGTGGGTGACGCTGCTAAGAGTCGTTAGGAGCATTATTTTCTCTATTTTTTCGGTAGATATTTTCAATTTAGGTTTTACCATGTTTGGCTGGGAGGCATCAATTTGTTTCCCATTGCAAACAAAATTATTTTTAAACCGTAAACTTGCAAGCCCATTCCATAGAGCGCTCCCAGATTAGTCTGGTGCGATATTCGCTTTGTCAGTATGTATTAACAGAGACGGTAAAAACGCGGAGAATATCCAGTATTCCAGCAGCGGCTGAGCAGTGCTGCTGCATGGGAGTAGCGGACGGTGCGGGCCAGGGCGAAGTTCGAGCCGCTGCCAGAATACTATTTGTTCTGCCAGAATACTATTTGTTCATAGTGTTTTTACTTCCTTGTAAAACGTGTCCAATAAAACGAATATCGCACTAGATTAGTTTGAGACCACTCTACCGAACGGGCATGTAAAAATCGTTTTGTTTGTAATGGGAAACAAACCTACGCTTCCTGTTGACAGTGGACGTCGCATGAAACCCGTGATAGTATTTTTTTGGGCCGGCTCCATCCACATACTGCAAAAAATAAATTGCGAGCACCACTGCCGAAAGACCAGAGATAATGCATCTAATGACTCTTAGGAGAGTCAGTAACTTACAAAACCATACGTGAAAGGAGTATTTATTGAGATAGTTAAACGTAAGAAATGTTACTCTTTCTGCTGGGTTACGAACTTTTTATTTAGTGATTTTTCCGGAGGCACACAGCAACGAATTATAATTTTTTTAGAACGAAGAATATTTTTCTTTTTTTATTGTGTAACTTATGTATAAAGGGCGAAAATTATTTAAAACGGTTTGCATGGTACACGAAAACATATACTTTTTTTCTAATGTCATATTTTGCTGTGAGGATTATTTAAACCAGCAGAAGTAGTTTTCTCTGGATGAAAATTTGCTGTCCCAATATCGTCTTGGATATTCCATGGGACACTGAAAACACTTTTTCTACTGTGGTCTCCTGTGAGTCATCATTTTACGAGTAAATTAGATCTTACTTGCAGTACACAAGAAGTAACACAAACGATTCTTGATTCATTACTACCACGAGACAGTAACATTAATACAATACAATTACTTAAATAACAGTAAAGGTTCAAAAATGTCCCCACTGACTTGTAAACAGCAGGACATGCCCTGTCTAACACGGTAAAGGACTCCTGTTGCTACTATCTGGGCAACCAGATACTGATTCAACAGGGATTTTATAAACGAGATTGCTCATCTCCCCCCCCCCCCCCCCACACACACACACACAAAAAAAAAAAAAAAATCCAGACGCGTTCAAGAATCGACTCACAGGACGACTGAAAGGTGCCACGCTCCTTCATACTGGTACCACATGAGCTGTCTTGTGGCGAGTGGCACCCCATCCAGAAATTTTGGCAATGCTCTGGCCAGGAAACTATAATAATGGCCTAGGTGGAAGATGTGGTCCAATTAAACAGTCACCAACAACATCCACATACACATTCACGTAGAATCGTACTTTATAGCGCGAGTAGATGTGGCAGGTGGGTCAAACTAACTCCAAACATGTGGTTTTCAAGACTTACTCTCTCTGTAGTATACACTCTAGATGTATCGTTCCATTAGTAAACAAGTACTACGCTGGGTCAAAACGTAGAACTAAACCTGAATGTGAACAGCTACTAAAACTGAAGAGTGAAGTGTGCCCTCTATCTGTCCAACAGGAACCGCTACAACGACAAATCAGTCATAACAACTGAGTAGTGAATACGTACGCCCTCTACTGGATTAAATAATTTTCAAAGAAAATTGACATTAGAGAGAAATATTTTAGTGCCCCGTCCAACCTTCCAGAGTTTGTCGGTTTAATTAATTTTCGCCCTGTAGGAATCAACTGCTCGCAAATAAATATTAAACAAATTTCTGTCAATTGTAGTTGGATAGGTTGGGACAAGCTATGCCAAAATTTGTTGTTGCCACTGAGCGACGATATTCGTCGATGTGCTGTTTGAAGTCATGTTGAGTCGTTGGTTTGGTGACATAAACACGATTATTTAAATGCGCCCAAAAAAAAGAGTTCTGCTGGTATTAAATCCAACAACTGCGAGGGCCATTGTAAAGACGTCTCAGTCAAATCTCTACCTACTGGAAATCCGTTGTTCAGTTCTTGCACAACGTTACGAACGGGTTTGGTGGCCATTGTGAACTAACCACGTATGGCATATGATGTCTGGAGCGACGTTTCCAAGGAAAGCACACATATTGTCGACGACAAAAGGTCGATAACTCTCACCTTTCAGAGTACCTGAGAAGTAGTGTGGACCGATGATTTCATCTCGAAGAATTCCACACCACACGTTAATGGACCACCTCTTTTCACGATCGATATGACGTGTCCAGCCAGGGTTCCCTGTGGCCTATTAATGCACATTACAACGTGTCACTGCATCACAATTTGTGAACGTGAGTACATCAGAGCACTGTTATCATTCTCATCGTCATCATCATCAACATAATCAGTGTTCTCCCCTATTTTCTTTCCTTATAATCTCCACCATCTAATACCTTCTGCGTCTTCTTCTTCTTTTCCAATTCACCGTTCTTTCCATAATCATCAGCTGTAAACAATCTCTTCTCATCCACAGTCCAACACAAATGTTTCCTTTTACTGATCACCATTACAATTTCTCTGTATTCCTCCATTATTCTCACTTTGTCTACCCATTATATCCCTTCCATCCTCCTCCAAATCCACATCTCAAATGCTTCTATTCTTCTTTCTCCCTCTTCCCACAGTGTCCATGTCTCAGCTCCATATAATGAAGTTCGGCAGTCTCTTCTTCAGGTCTCTGTCCATGCAGCCACATAGAAACCTTCTCTTCTTATTAAATGCATCTTTAGCAATTCCTATACACGTTTTCATCTCCTTATTGCATCTCGTGTCTTCTGTAATTATGCTTCCTTGGTATTTGAAAGAACTAACTTTGTTCTACATCTTCCTGCCCTAACTTTAAAAAAATTATGCTGCAGAGATATTTGAAAGCGCTAACTTGTTGTACATGTTGCTTTCCTCACTTTATAGTTGTTGTTACTTTTCTTCCATTTGCCACCATGCATTACGCCTTTTACTATCTGAATACCTCAGAGATCTTGTTTAATTCCTTTAACCTTCCAACCATAGTTCTTTCGCTCTCTGCCAGTAACACCGTATCATCTGCAAATCGAATATTTCCCTGTATTAGCAACAAACACTCATCTCTTTCATTTGAAACATTTCTGAATAATATGCTCCAAATAAACGCTAAACAGTATTGGTGAGGGACAGCACAACAGCCTTGCCTCACTGCCCTTCCATTTGTGCTTTTCTCTGCCATCTCATTACCAATCTGTAATCGTATTTCCTTTGTAAGTATAGACTCTTAATAATCCTTCCATCCCCACAATCGGTTTCATTCGTCTTCACAATATCCGGTAATTTATTCCAGTGCATCTCTCAAAGGCTTTCTCCATGTGAAAGAAAACAGTGTAAACTTCTTTTCCTCTTTCAATGCATGCCAACGGCCTTGCAGCAGTGGTAACACCGGTTCCTTTCACGTCACCGAAGATAAGCACTGTCGGCTGGGCTAGCACGTGGATGGGTGACCATACGGTCTGCCGAGCGTGGTTGGCAAGCAGGGTGTACTCAGTCCTTGTTAGGCAAACTCAGGAGCTACTTGACTGAGAAGTAGCGGCTCCCGTCTCGTAAACTAACATACGGCCGGGAGTGCGGTGTGCTGACCACAAGCCCCTCCATATCCACACCCTGTGGGATCCGTGGGCTGAGGATGACACGGTGGCTGGTCGGTACCTTTGGGCCTTCATGGCCTGTTTGGACTCAGCTTTTTTCCCATGAATCTATCACCTCTGATTCTCAACAGTTCAACAGCATCTCTTGCACCTTTCCCACTTATATATCCATACTCTTCCTTCTCAATAGTTTTTTTTTCCCAATCTTCCGTGAAGTCTCTTGTTTGCCACCCTTAGGAGAACTTTGCTGCGTGAGAAATCAAACTACTTTTTTAAATTCCTTACGTCTCTCGGCATTGCTTTTCTGCTCAGTCGGTATTATTACTGCCGAGAAAAGTCACCCATCCATTCACCTTCTTGAGTATCTTACTACAGAAGTCAACTCTATCATACCACAACTCCCAAGGCTGTTAAACAACTTTGAGAAACGCAACACTTTGGGAGGCGTCCGGGAAGGAAAAAACAGCAATTCTTTATGCCAGGCATGAATCGAGACGACGATCTCCACTTCACGTGGCCACAGTAGAGGCAAAAGCACGACTTAAAAATATATGCCCCACGTCGACTCAGACTAATGACGCTAGCTTTACGTGGACAGTTTGCTCGTCCTGTGTGTCCCTATACTGGCACTGAGTTTTAACTCCCGCGGACGTTCGTGACAGGTGAGCCAACTACACAAATGGCTGCAGGTAACAAGTCCTCCGGAGCTGGTAGAGAACCGTGTCGCAGGTCAGCGATGTGCGGTGAGGTGAGGGAGGGAGTCCGCCAGGTGTTTGCCGTCGGCGGTGGCCGGCGGCCAGCGCCCCGGCGTCGTGTTGACGGGACGCCGATCCCCGCTAAAGCAATTACGGGGGAGGGGGCGAGGGGTTGGCGAGCCACCTGCCCTCTGCATTATTCATGGCGCCTGCGGCGGCCAAGAGCGTCGTGCCTGTTTGCTCTCAGAATTACTCGCCGCCCGGCGCGGGATGGATGTGGCCCGCAACGCACACCGCGGCGCGTGTATCGAATCCCGGAGAAGGCAGCCAAACACGACGCGACACGACCCGGTCTGGCTCCGCGAGCGCTCAGCGCTGCGATGTGGTCGGGCTGTCGACCCGACGCACCCACCGCTCCCCACTTGTTACTCACTACTGCAGTCCTAACTGACTGACTGGGAGGCCACCCGGCAACTGGATCTTCACAATATCTACATAAAAGGCAAGATCAGACTGACTAACTCTTTCACTAACTCATTACCGTTCATCCCAAACCAATAAGGACAGAAACTTGAAATTTCCAGATGACATTCCTCTTATGCTGTAAGCGTCGGTCAAGAAGGAATTTTTCGAAATAGCGCCACTATGGGAGTGAAATAGGAGATGAAACGTTTCTTTGAAAACATGTCACTATATAGTCTGTAGGCGGATTTTGAGTGTAGCCAGTGTTATTATAAAGACTTCTTTCCATTGTTAGCCGGCCGAAATGGCCGTGCGGTTAAAGGCGCTGCAGTCTGGAACCGCAAGACCGCTACGGTCGCAGGTTCGAATCCTGCCTCGGGCATGGATGTTTGTGATGTCCTTAGGTTACTTAGGTTTAACTAGTTCTAAATTCTAGGGGACTAATGACCTCAGCAGTTGAGTCCCATAGTGCTCAGAGCCACTTGAACCTTTCCATTGTTTTCCGCCTAATACGGCAAACCTACTGAAGTTTCTTCCCCACGGGACCCGCATCTGCGTAAGGTCAAAATAGACATTTTCTTATAACTTGTGCAATATTAACTGCCAACTGACTCGTGTTGATTACACTGATCCACAACGATCGTTTGTTAGGTATTGCCTTCTTCAAGTGTTCCTATTGAGATGATATAATTGCTACAGTATACGTCATCTTGGAGGGACATTTGTGTCTGGTAATATGTCGTTATTATAAAACACGTAATTTATTTTGTAATGCGCTTTTAGTGATTTTATACAGCACTTTTTGACAGTTGTTTGACAGTTTTCACTCCAGCAATGCTTTATGTTTTTAGAGATAATTATATCGCAAGAGTTCAGCTGTGCTACTTAAGATACAGAGACTGCAAATTGGTATTTATGCAAAGCTTAAGTTCACCTGCAGCTTTTTATCTGTCGTGTCGTTTTTATCCTTTTTGTGTATTGTTTTAATGAAGTTATCTAAGTAGTTTCTGTATTTCACATATGTTTGTTCGTTAAGGACATCGCATATTTTTTCGTATGTTTGTGAAAGTAAGAGCTTCATAAAAGTAGTTTACTTGATAAATGTGTTAGAGGTTCAAGAGCTTTGCCGTCTGAATAACGCAGATACACAAACTGAAGAGGCAGGAAGGGGGGGGGGGAGGGGGGGATAAAAAGTGGAAATTATCGGTGTTACTAACATATGTAAATAAGCGCTGGTACCGAATGCAGCGTTTGAGACGTATTAGGTGATGGTTAATGCCGAGCTGACATTCCTTACCTCGTTTCGGATTAGACAATTCACAGTGGAGAATCAAGTAAAACATGTTGGGGAACAGTTTTTCTTATTAAAGAACTACGTGCCTAGACATAGTGCTGCAGTATATGTCAATGACTCAAAAGATCGTTGACTGGAAGTTTAAAACAACTTTAGTACTAGAATCATTTGCGTTTCAAACGTGTGACTTTCTATATTTACAATCTCATAAATATAGATTCCACTATAAGGAGTCATTTTCGTAATCACTGAGGAGGAAATTACGTTTTGAATTTTGAGTCAAGTTGAGATGTTTCCTATTGCAGACGCTTTAATTGTACTGTTGAGTTCTGGTGAACCACTTGCAATCTAGTGGATACTATGTGGTTAGTTACACCCAACGTCACCAATGACTTGGCGCGTATTTTGAAATTGCCGGCCGAAGCGGCCGTGCGGTTAAAGGCGCTGCAGTCTGGAACCGCAAGCCCGCTACGGTCGCAGGTTCGAATCCTGCCTCGGGCATGGATGTTTGTGATGTCCTTAGGTTAGTTAGGTTTAACTAGTTCTAAGTTCTAGGGGACTAATGACCTCAGCAGTTGAGTCCCATAGTGCTCAGAGCCATTTGAACCATATTTTGAAATTACAATATTTCCCTGAATTTTTTTCTCTCTACAGTTCCCTTTCGTTCCATGAAAGCTATTCCCCTATGTCCTGACAAATTTCCTATCACCTCCAACCCCTCCTCCCCTCCGCAGCCCTTACTTTTATACTAATTTCCAGTTTCCACACATTCGTTTCGTCGTGGATTCTCCAGAAAACATTATCATTTATTATCTCATTCGACCACTCAATCTACGTCATCCATGCATAAAACGCATCCATTCTTTTCTTCGTCATTTTCCCCCTGAGTCTGTGATTCACTGTACTGTCAATACAGTACATTTAAAGACGCTCGCGTGAGGAGGCACCTCCACGCACAGTGTGCGAGCTCTCTCCGCTTTTGCATATTTAAGCAGGCAGCGTATGAAGACGCCGGCCTGCTGTTGGAGGTATTGACACATGGTAATCTCGACATGAACTTTGTTTGCCGCTGTAACGGACGGCGCTAGTAACTCGCCGCTGGTGAGAGGAAACTTGGCGAAGCAGGAAGCCGTAAACGGCGCCGTGTTGCTCCGTGTATGGCCCGGCACGATGACGTCACTGGGTGGGGCGGCGCGCGGGAAGAGGAGCGGCTCCTGTGTGTCATCTGGTCTTCCGCGTGCTGCCGCGCTGTCGAGTGCTGACACAACGGGCCCATGTCGCATTTCCAATGCCCCTCATCGACAATGAGACTCAACTGCCATCTCTAAACTGCAAGCGGACTTTGGCACCACTCGCTTTTTACTTATTTATTTTGACCTTCGGTTACAAGGACCATACAGCCAACAACAGTTATAAAGTGCCAAGGAAACACAGTCGCAAAAAACCAGAATAGCAAAAAATTACGAAATTAGTATACAAACACAGACTTAAAGTAAAATAAAAAAAATGGTTCAAATGGCTCTGAGCACTATGGGACTCAACTGCTGAGGTCATTAGTCCCCTAGAACTTAGAACTAGTTAAACCTAACTAACCTAAGGACATCACAAACATCCATGCCCGAGGCAGGATTCGAACCTGCGACCGTAGCGGTCTTGCGGGTCCAGACTGCAGCGCCTTTAACCGCACGGCCACTTCGGCCGGCGTAAAATAAAAGCTCAGTTAGACAAACAACAGACAAATGGTTCAAATGGCCAAGGAAACACAGTCGCAAAAAACCAGAATAGCAAAAAATTACGAAATTAGTATACAAACACAGACTTAAAGTAAAATAAAAGCTCAGTTAGACAAACAACAAGCAAATGGTTCAAATGGTTCAAATGGCTCTGAGCACTATGCGACTTAACTTCTGAGGTCATCAGTCGCCTAGAACTTAGAGCTACTTAAACCTAACTAACCTAAGGACATCACACACATCCATGCCCGAGTCAGGATTCGAACCTGCGACCGTAGCGGTCGGTTGGTTCCAGACTGTAGCGCCCAGAACCGCACGGCCACTCCGGCCGGCAAACAACAGACAGCCTGCGGCACTGATGACAATGACCTTGGAGCGGAATAACGAACACCACAAACATGTTACGCTCTTATAGTAAAACACAAAACATGAAAGGGCGAACAGCGTGCGTCATACAATAAGTACAACGATAGCTGAAGAATAAAATTCAAAATAACATCATGTAATAATGTGAGAAGTGTTGCATACAACCAGACGTACTTAAAAGAAAAACCCAAAATGACAAACACTATACAAATGGTTCAAATGGCTCTGAGCACTATGGGACTTAACATCTGAGGTCATCAGTCCCCTAGAACTTAGAACTACTTAAACCTAACATAGCATAAGGACATCACACACATCCATGCCTGAGGCAGGATTCGAACCTGCGACTGCAGCAGTCGCGCGGTTCCAGACTGAAGCGCCTAGAACCGCTCGGCCACCGAGGCCGGCAAACACAATCCAACCAACGGTATATACAATACTGCCAGTAGAACGGTGACATAAAATGCACAAGAGAGCACTAATGAAAATTTAATGTACAAATAGAGATCTTCACGCAGATTAAAACACAAAATTACGCATCCGCTGCGGCCGGAAAAAGATCCTGCAAGAATGGGACCAACGACGACTCAAGAGAACCGTTCAGCGCAACCCTTCCGAAAATTGCTGCAGATTTTAATGCTGGGTCATCAACAAGTGTCAGTGTCCGATCCATTCAACGAAACGTTATCGATAAGGGCTTTCGGAGCCGAAGACCTACTCGTGTACCCTTGATGACCGCACGACACAAATCTTTACGCCTCTCATCATCGGTGAGTAAGTAAATGATGCCACTGTTTGCGACATGTAGAACGGTCAGCAGGGTGAATTTGAGTTTTCCTTGTTTAATGTTCTTAGCAGGCCTGGTAGAGTGTAAGAGGGGTGTGACCGTCGGATGTGTAGACCGCTGGTCGAATCATGTAATAGCATGGTTATTGGGGGTTGGATATGCGACAGTGGCTAAATGTTTGACTGCATATTCTTCGTCAACGTGTAACGCCGGAAATGCATATCCTCCTATTTCCATCCATTGTACTGCAATTTTTTTCCTTATTTTGTTACCTCAAGATATGACATTTCTGTGTCTTTATAACATATTGTAATTGTTTTACTGTTTGTATATATATATATATTTATGCATTTATGTTGGTTTGTTTTGTGAATATTATTTGTATTTATACGCTGGGTATGGCATAGGGAAAACTATACTATCGAACGAATACATCGATAGGTCGTGTTTAGGATCTTTGGTAGTGTTAACTCTGCCGCGTGGAGCTTGGGCTGAGCCGAGAGAGTCTGGCTGGGGTGGTGCAGTGGAGCAGGTGTGTTGTGTGACGCTCCCGCGAGTTGCCGCGCTTTCGGGGTTGGGCAGCATGTAATTGCGCTCGACTTGCTATGATAGTTTCTGACACGGTGTCGCGGACGGGAAGCATTAGCTGGGGCACATCAAGAGCCCGTTTCGCCTGGTGACCGTGTCGAGAAGAAGGCGCGCCAACATCCAGCTTCTGCAACAGCGACGGCCGACAATGAGTGACTGTCGCCACCTCCTCAATCGACGGCTTCAAACCTTCAATCAACCAACAAGGAAGACTGGAAGCACGTAAAGTTTTAGAGCTGTATGGCAGACCCCAGCTTTTCAAACTGTTCAAATCACAAAATTACAGCAACGTAGCATGAACCTTTTTTTGCTCATTGTCCCAATTGCATTACCAAGCAGGGTCCCTTCCTTTTCCGGAATGAACTCGACTGTCGTTGAAATTCAAACGCCAGCATTAAAGTAAAAGCATTCGATTTCACTGCTTTAATTTCAAAGTACAGTTGAGGTATTCATAGCTGGCTACAATATTTAGATTACACAAGCGCAAATTAAGAGTGCGAGTTTTGTTAGCATATTTTAGCTTACCTGTGACTCCAGCTCAGATTGGTACGTACTAAATTTTACTATTGTTAATTGTTCAGAATCATTTAATTCAAGTTCAAAGTTAAGTCTCTTATTTCTAAATTGCGTAGGTTCAAGTAGCTTTTGAAATGATTGTTGAGGTAGTCCAAGACTAACCGTATTTTACTGAATTTCGATGTGCTTCAGAAAGAAAGCTCACTATTAACTTCAGTCACTAAATTAACTTTCAATTTTCCGGTTTTATTAATTCTTTTGCTAAATTAAGTCAGAGTGTAGCGAAATTTATTACTTCTGACAAACTTTCAGTTTTCACACTACACGTGTCAACCTTCAGTTGCCACGCATCTAGTGCTAATTATATGTGTAATAACTTTTCTTTTTCAGTTACTATAGTAATTGTCCTTAGGACTGGCGACCGTAATTTCCCTCAAATCTCAAATATCTAATTACCGGTAGTTAATTGTTGACGTAACGGCCGCACATTTACTTTCTTTATTAACTTTACCCCTTTTCAAAATTAATTTCCACCAGTTTCATTTGCATTTTTCCTTTCATTTAGATGTAACCCTTTCCTCCCTCTTTACCGACAGATTAACTTCGGTGACGATTGCTTTTCCGAAATTTCCATTAGGTACACGCGGTTTAATTTTGCACTGTCATTAAGGTCGATAAGTGAGGGGGAGGTTACAAACGTTCCTCTTCTCCACGGCTGACCCCACAACAGACGATTGCCGGTCTGTGCGTCGAACACATCTAACCCCTTCATATTTGCGCCTACCATAGAAGAACAGGTAATCGGCTACCAGCAACATTCTCTGTTATCCCGGACGACTGATGAGAGACTATTATCATACGGAGTAGGGAACACATGCGCTGGCTGGCATTAACACCGTGATGCAAACGGCTGCGTTTGGATGGGGTCACGACCGGGAACCATGGACTGCTGGTGAATCGCATCGTAATGTTTTCAGAGAAGCAACAGGTTCTCCACTATCCCGTATAACCTTCGTTGCCGACTAAGGCGGCGACCTGTCGATAGTCTCATTTTTTCAAAATTTTGGAGAGGCACAGCGGTGTTGATCCTAATGTTGTGGTGTTGGAAGTTGTCCCGTATGGCTTCAGGTTTTAGCCGTTAGTGATTGAGGAAAGCCTAACGATACAACGGTACTTCATGGTAGCCTGTGTCCTTACGTGCTCTCTCTTATGCGACAGCATCCTAGTGCCGTTTTGAAACATGAAAACGCTCGTCTACTCATAGCACGTGTCTCTGCGAAGGGATATTTAACCAGTGGCCAGTAAAATCACCAGATCTGTCACCATGGGCCTAGATCTGACGTTAACTCTGTCCTAGTGCCAGTTAAAAAATTTGTGGTCCAGTTCAGGAGGGCGCAGATCGACTTTTTGACACTCTTCCTAACCAAATTAGGGCTTGCATCCAAGCCAGAGTACGTGCAACTTCGTACTGATAAGTGGGTTCACATTGCTAAGTTCTTTGTAAACTGCCTCGATTTTGTAATCTCTTAAATTAGATCTCGTACGCCCGTAATCCTTAATTTTCATTTCGGTTCCTCTTCCCCTTCTGGATGCTTCACATTTTTGTCAGGCATTTCAGTAAGAACATACAGTTTTCAGAAGAAAAACATATGTAACACTGTATCTATACTTTTCGATTACTAAAAATTGCACCTTAAGCAAAACGCAATGTATATATTGTTTGATACTTACCCAAACATGTTTCGATACCAGTGTCTCATCTTCAGTGGGCCTCGATTTCTTTTAGTAAAAAGAATTAAAGAATGTGCACGGTTATTTTTCTACATTTGGACTAAAGCTACAACATTCGCACATTTATTTCGTTCATCTACAACTACATTAATTGGGAGGGCGGATTCGTACACATTCGCTTGCTTTTATGCATTTTTATAATTCTACAGCATGTAGCAATTTGCTTGTTGTTGTAGCCTTCTGTCCGAAGACTTGTCTGATGCAGCTCTCTAAGCTACTCTGTCCTGTGCAAGCCTCTTCACCTCCGTGTATCTGCTGCAACCTACTCCTTCTGAATCTGCTTGCTGTATTCATCGCTTGGTTTCCCTTAACAATTTTTACCGCCTACAATTCCCTCCAATACTAAACTGATGATCCCTTGATGTCTCAGTATGTATCATATCAACCGATCCCTTCTTAAAGTTAGCTTGTGTCACAAGTTTTATTCGGTACTTCCTCACTAGTTACGTGAACTGATCATCTAATCTTCAGCATTCTTCTGTAGCACAACATTTCAAAAACTTCTATTCTCTTCTTGTCTAAACTGTTTATCGTCCATGTTTCACTATCATACAACTACACACCATACAAATACTTTCAGAAGAGTCTTCTTGCCACTTAAATCTTTGCTTAATGTTAACAAATTTCTCTTCTTGAGAAACGCATTTCTTGCCATAGCCAGTGTACATTTTATATCCTCTCTTCTTCGGCCATGCCCAAAGAGCAACACTCATCTGCTACTTTAAGTGCCTCATTTCCTAATCTAATTCCCTCAGTATGACTTAATTTAATTCGACTTCATTTCATCATCCTTATTTTGTTTTTGTTGATGTTCATCTTACAGCCTCCTGCCGAGACCCTGTCCATTCACTTCAACTGTTCTTCCCAGTCCTTTGCTGTTTATTAGGGAGTTCAATGTCATCGCCAAACCTGAAAGTTTTTGTCTCTTCTCCCTGGACTTCAATACCTACTCCAAATTTTTCTTTTGCTGCTTGTTCAATGTACAGATTGAATGATCCTGGTGATAGGCTACAACATTATCTCACTCCCTTCTCAACCATTGTTTCCCTGTCATGCCCCTCGACCCTTATAAAAGCTTTATGGTTTCTATACAAATTGTACAAACTGGTACCCTCAGAATTTCAAAGACAGTGTTCCAGTCAACATCGCAAAAAACATTATCTAAGTCTACAAATGCTATAAACATAGGTTTTCCTTTCCTTAACGTATTTTCTATGGGAACTCGTAGGGTCAGTATTGCCTCACTTGTTCCTGTACATCCTACATTAATTTGCCCAAAGAGTTATTAATCTGGAATAATTATTCAAGAGCAGCAGTGATTCATATTCTGTACTTCCGTGTTCCGTCGTTTTTACATCTTTAAAGGCTAATGTTTATGTGATGTATTTTACGTCAAAATATTTCGTTGGCAAAATGAACTTTATGTAGTATAATTTCGATAAGATGCACTCCTTCACTATTTTTACTTTGTGGATCATATCGAGACCTCGCTCGGGATGCAGAGGTGTGCTGGTCGTAACTTTGTTCGACATCGAGTGCCAGTTGGTGGTCTGCATCCTTTGTAGGTTTGTCACCAGATCTAACTCTGGACTGCTAATCTCTGTTTCTGTGGGTAACCACTGTCGCTTCTCCAACAGTAACCCGTTCCGTAAATTCATTATCTTGGATTTGCTGCAGTTCATAATGCCGCCTGTTGCTTCACAGCAAATAAGTGTTCACTAAATGTTTTGTGTGTGCTGCCTGTCTTGTGCTGACACGTATGTGCTCAGATCATTTGGAAATTCTCTGCATACGATTTTCTTTCCTAATAAGGTCAAGTCTGGGAGCGTGCTACTAAGTTTCATGAGGAGACTTTGGACCGCAATTGAAAACACAGCCATGAATCGCGGAGAACTCTGACGGACTGACTGCTATATGAACAATGGTCCAGTTACTTGCCCATCGCTGATGATTCTGAACTGCACTTCTTGCCAAATTTCTCTGACAAGTTACGTAAATTTGTTGCCGATACAGAATTTTCGCATTGCTTTCAGTAGAAAACTGTGAGAGCTTCCGTCGAAAACTTCCGAAAAATCAGTGGTTTAGATATTGCAGATCCCTTATTTTACAGGACTGATGACCTCAGATGTTAAGTCCCATAGTGCTTAGAGCCATTTGAACCTTATTTTGCAGATATCTGTGATGGCTATTATGTCACAGAGGTCACCCAGGGAGGCGATCATATTGCTCAGAGGGACTGCACACGATTGTAATCTCCGGTCACGTTTTTCATTACGTCTGTTAATCTTGCGTTCACCGCTCGAAGTAGCAATTTGTAGTCGTCGTTCATCAAGGTTATCGGCCTAACGGATTCAGTGTTCGTTGATGGGTATTTATTGGGTACCAATACGATGATCCTCTTGTGGAAGTTTGTTGTAAGCTCTTGGGCATTCCATGTGCCGCTTAATATGTTAATCATCTCTTCCTTCAATACATCTCAATAACTGAAGTTAAATTCAACTGGTATGCCATCTGTTCCTGGGGATTTTCCTTTAGGGCTTCTCCCTAAAGCTTCATGTGCTTCCTCTTGTCAGCTGCTGATAGCATGTCGACTATATCGTTCAGAAGAACTGCTTCGTTGTTCTCATTCTTGTCCACTGCAACATACAACTCTGGGAATGTTGCAGAGCTCTGCTTCTGATGTGAGCGTACTGCAGCACTGTCTTGTTTCCTATCCTGGATTTCTCAATTGTTTTGTATTTCGTCATTTTAGATATTCGGATTGGATGTTAGAGTAAGGTTTCTTACTCTTGGATAATACAGTCTGCTCTTTCAGACGCTCTACTTTCCTTTTCTGCATAAAGATTTTCTGTCCTTTAATCTGATTTATCTGTGAGCCATTAGTGGCTCTATCTCGTGTATTTTGGTAAAATTCTTGAAGATGCGTAAAGTTCCTCAGTACTGTTCTCCCACCCACATCTGTTGCAACCATATTGCCTAAGCAACCAGCACCGTCTGGGTTTCGTATGCTCCACCCACGATTTTAATCTGCTGGGGTATTCCTTTACTTAGTGACGCAGCAATGTAATTCTTAGTTTTTTGTCTCTGAGTAACGCAGCAGTTAGTTTCCAGTAATCTTTTACAAGGACAGTCATTTGCTTCTGTAAGTTGATTCTGGTAAAATGAGCACAATGATTGGCAAAATTTACAGACCAGATTTATGATGTAGTGACGTTACATACTTTGTGAAACCCTGTTTATACTTCTCCGTGAATGACTGATGACGTAGGTATGCATTAATGTGTCTGTTCCAGCTTGCTAATCATATTTAAATTTTTGATCACGTATTCGAGTTCCAAGCATCTGTTGAAGTTTGGCTTTCTTAATGGTAAATGTTCTGTCCGTAGGTGGGCCAACGGGGTGCGGCTGAACGCCATGTCATCCTCTGCAAATGGCGTCGTTGCATGCGATATCAAGGGGCACGTGATCAGCACACTGCTCTCGGGTGTCTTGACTTTGAAACCGCTACAACTCGTTCAAGTACCTCTTTAGGCGGCGTCATGAGGATGAGTGTACTCCGTTTCAGTGTTCTCACCAAGGAAAAGTTCCCTGGCTGTACCAGGAATCGAACCCGGGTGCTTCACGTGGCAGTCAGCCGCGTTGAGCACTCAGCTTCGGAGGCGGGCTTTTTTGTTAATCATAGTTATAATCAAGAAGAAACATCACTTTCCTCCGTGTAACTGATAAAATAAACATAATCTCCAGTTTGAAAACTCAGTCCTCGCCTCTCAGAGACTGCTTCCAGACGGAGCACACACGTTTATCAATCTTATGATGATATTTCTCTACTCCTTAAAAGGTTCCCATTTTCTGCCACTTCAGTACCACTTTTTGTAAATATTGTCGTACCTGCGTATTCATATCAAAATTGTATCGAGCTGTTCTATATAGAATGTTAGTTTGGACTTCGTGCAATAATTCTATATCGATATCGCCTGTGCATGAGAACCGTTGAAGATAGGTCAGCTTTTACTTAGTTGATATTCTGCTGACAACGATTTTCACAGATCATTTTGATAGGGCTTTTGTGATTTTGAATTTATTTCCAGTGTCTATACCTCTTGTTCTTGATCTTGTTGTAAGTCTAGACTTTGGACTGAGATTATGTTTCACCTCTCCTGCTTCTACTTGTCAAGCATTTGTACTTTCTACACCCGTCGGCAAACATTTGGTTTTCGGCATTGGAGATCGCTTTCGAGTCAGACACTGGTATATCTTGAAAGCCTCCTACCCACTTTTTAACTTACCTTTTAGTTAATTCGAGTACGCTTGGTTTGCGCAACTAAACTTTCTTGCAAATCATTGGCAGGGTGTGGTATGACACCTTTTCTGGTCTCGCTATCTATCTCGATTCAGTACCGGTTTAAATAAAATAAGTCTACATTCCGAAAGAGGTTATATATTTAGCAAATAAGATTCGTATTAGCACAACCTATAACGCAAGTGAGGGCCCCGGTACTCTCGGAAGCTAGCCTTTTAAATCATATATTCTGACATGATCCAAGAGAAAGTACTACCTGATTTATGATTATTATGTTTACAGTCAACACAAGAATAGTAAAAATGGTGGAGATTGTGGAGAAAACACACTCATGCTCACAAACTAAGGATAATTGCAGAACGTGGTTCAAAAATGGTTTAAATGGCTCTGAGCACTATGGGACTCAACTTCTGAGGTCATCAGTCCCCTAGAACTTAGAACTACTTAAACCTAACTAACCTAAGGACATCACACACATCCATGCCCGAGGCAGGATTCGAACCTGCGGAATGAATTGTAAGCATCTATTACGATTCTATTCTTTCTGATACACCTGTCATCACGTCACGTTGAACGAACTCCATCGCAGACGATTCTGGGTTGTTTGTTGTATGCAGTCCGACCGCGACTGCAAGTCTCCTTCACTGTTGGGTTGGTTACCGTGTGCTGCCTCAACAATGTTAGTATCAGCTGTGCTGTCTTCTTCAGCTATAGTACTAGCCTGGGATTAGCTATTCATTATTCCCTTTACTTAAATCATTCTGATTTTTTAAGCATGCTGATTACAATGTGTTCGCGACGACATTCCTGAGTTTTCGAGGATCTGCGCTGGATGCGACAGACTCCACAAAAGTTTCTCGGGAAAGGTCTACGGAAGTTAAAGTCGGGAATAGACTTTCTTGTGAAACATTTTGAATATTACTATATTGTTTAGGGTAAGTGTTTACAGTTTTGGAATCATTAACAGCAGCTGAAGTACTTTCAGCTGATGTGGCACTATTTTCTAGCGCTTCTCTGCTTATTCCTGTTACGACAACAGAAGACAAAGGCTTACATTATGTTAGGTCTTTTCAAGACGGAAGTTTCGTGTGCAACAGTCTTGTGTACGTGATCTGTTTCATTAGATATTAAGCATGCTGATTACAATGTGTTCGGGACGACATTCCTAAGTTTTCCAGGATCTGCGAGCAACTGTGCAGCGCTGGATGCGACAGACTCCACAAAAGTTTCTCATGAAAGGCCTACGGAAGTTAATGTGAGCAAGTCAGGAGAATACGGTGGGTGTAGCAGTACTTGGAAACACCATTTCAGTAATGGCAGTCGTCGTTTTGCCACTCGTATGGGGACGAGCGTTGTCGTGTTTCACGAGAACATTTTCGTGGTGGTGCACACTCTCCCACACAACCAACAATCACCTGTGAATATTCGCAGTGTTTACAGTCAGCTGCCACAGAAACCATGGCTCTCAGCGCTGGTCTTGATGATCATACTGTGTTATCCGCGGACAGCAGTTGGAAAAATACGCAGTACTGTGCGGGGATAACTCTAGTGACTACTGGTACCTACGGTTAGACCAGCTTTAATGGCGAGTCAAATAGCACTTGATGACTGATACGAAGAAATAACGGCAAATCAGCATGGACTTCTCGTCGTAAAAGTTACCGGAACCCTCGCGGAAAATTCGATGGTGAGCTAATTTAGATTACAGCATGAAATAGTAGATCGACCCGTCAGTATTAAGTTGCACTCTTTCCACTTGAGTTGTTGTTACTTTAATGTATTTTGCGGGCTGTCACGCTCTCGTTGTCCTCGGCGAATTCTAGTTTCACAATATTTTTCCTGTTCTAGGTTTCCATTGTTTTCTATGCTTCTCCACACACTCAGAATATTGTAAATATTTTCACTTTACTAGTAACTCAGCTGTGTAATAGACGGCAAGCGAGACGGCACAAATACCTGTAAATACTGGCTGCGTCACACACAACCAAACACCGCGTGACCGATCGCTACTACCGGAGCTGAACTACCCCTAACAACGGTGATACATAAATCGTCTAAACTAGCTGCAGTACAGTAACATCTTAGCATCTCTTATGGGTATAGATAACAAAAACTGCTTTACAACAGAGCTTTTAAACACATTCCTCTACACAGCTATTCTCTCCGGACGCCGAGTCATCCTTTGTCACTAGAGTCCTCCAGTAGTGTCCTCTTGGATGTGGACTGAAGAGGCACATGATCGGTACACCGCCCTCTCAGCCGCTGTCAGCTTGGCTATTCTCGGATCCTGTATTTCTAATTCAAGCAGCTGCTCAAGTGCACTCACATCACTTGTAGCTCCCAGTTCGAGTCCTTTGCAGAGAGTACGGTAACTTCGTGGAAGTAGCGAGAATAGATCGAGGCTCCTCCGCATGACGTTAAGAAGCGCTGACGATTCAGCTACCGAGGCAGCCGCGTAAAAAGGAACCAAATTATCTCCATGGCAGCTGATTCGTGCAACGAGAACACTTATCATGTGAGAACAAAAAACAGCTCTCCTTACACGATGTTTGAAGGAACATGAATAGAGGTAAGGAGGTAAGATCACTATTCGCGACATCCACTGTGATTCAAGAACCCGCTTTAGCTACCAGTTACTGTCTTATGCGATAAATAATGATTTCCGAACTATGATGGCTAGCTAAGAGATCTAAACACATATGTGACAGAGACGCCCTGCCGTTGATCATGGCCAAATACGAACTGCACTTAACTAACAAAACAGGCCAATGAAAAAAATATAATTTTTCCGTAAGCAGCACTATCTCACACCTGGTTAGAAATACTTCTTCTAGCACATCCAGACAGCGTATTTAGGTACGGCACAGAAAAATATTATCGTCGTTCGTGTACCTGTAAGAACTTGTAACACCACAGCTCTGTGGATGATCATACATTTTCTACGTGTTTTGTGAAGTTTGTTTTATTAGTTGTGCTGAATATTATTCTTGTAAATATGTTGCCAAGTTACAAACGCTATTATTTATTTAAGAAAGAGAATACGCTTGGAATGTTAACATTTTTAAGTAGACACGCTAGCCTAGTCAGGGAAAAGGTATTGTCAAAGAGTGTAGGGAATTGTAAATGCATTATCGCTGGGAGTGCGAGCGCGCCAAACGAGTAGTATTTCGGAGTCGCGAGGAGACGACTGGTGCCGTTGGTTGTTTGTAGTCGCCGGTGTAGCTATGTAAAAGTGCGAAGATGAAAAGTATGTTTCCGAAGTGCGGAGCAGGAAAAGCTGAAATGGCTGTCTTGGCACATGTTTAATACGGGAAGCCTATGGCATGGCCTATAGCACAAATGCAGCAAGAGTAATTCACATAACATCAAGAGTACTGTGGGCCCTTGTTATTGGCTATGGTATGGCACACTATCTTTCTACTTGCAGTATTACGGTGGGTAACGTAAAAAAAAAAAAAGTTTCTGCCCACAGCCAGTAAGCAATCTTAGTTTCACTGATCTTTGAAAATTAATATAATGTTGTACATGTTTGCTATTGGATTATAATTTGACTACTGTGACATGTGTGGTATGAAGTACTTGAAAGTGTGTGTTAGGAATTGTTCATACGTTATGACGCCAATAACTGTTCTTACATAAGATTGCATACGAGTATAAAATTCGGTTTAAATTTAATTATTCTTGTTCTGGTGAGGAACTGGCGACCATTTGTTCTTTTCATTAATCAAAATTTTGAAAACCTTTTTACCAAATTGTCCACTAACTACTGTTAATTAAAAACTAGTTTGGGTAATAAAAATATATAAAGATAACCGAACATTGTTTCTAATCGTAATTGCTAAAGTACTGAGCAGTGTCGATTCGGTTATAACTTCATCTACTTCTCTCGGTTTTGCATCAGTCTTCTAGATGCCATTTCCCCACAGATTAGGGGCTTTCGGTACACGGTCATATAGAAAGGCCTAACTAGCAGGAGAGGTAGGAGTGTTATAAAGTACATGTAACACATTCGAATAAGTGGATATGTGCAAAGAGATTATACACTCGTGTTGCTATGAATCGCTGTACTATGTCCTCACCTATCACGACGATGAAATGTGGTATGGAAACAATGAATGGCACAAAGCTTGAATTTGTGTCAGTCATTGGTAACAAAAGAGCTGGCAAATGACGACTGCTTCAGATACTACAAAATACCTCACAAATACTTAAAACCTAAATTTTGCCATCTATTTTTATGTTCACATCCTTGTAAGATTTTTTTGTTTGAGACATAACCTATAAGCCCAAATAGCACTGTAACGCAGACATCTTTCCTCAAACATTCTGTCAGTCTGAAATATGATCCCGTTTACAACCCTTGGTTTCAGTTTCACGTTATGCATTTCGTGACACCGGGCCTCCAACAAAGCTTTAGCGGTACCAGTGAAAACGTGGTCAGTCCTCTTTAAACCGAGGCAAAGATGAAGGTGGTATTCTTTTTTTAGCCGAAGTGCGAATATCACGTCCACGGATTTCGGCGCAAAAATGGGTTCGATTACGTCTCGAATGAAAAAATAGCCCACAGTTGCAGTAAATTATGTTTATTTTAAGTCTTGACCATGGATCCTGCTATAATAATATAGCCCTCTTCAGAAGTCATACACACTAACAAATGAAAAATGTTAGCAGTATAACAGTGGTAGTGGCAGAGGACATACGGCGCCATATGCAATTTTACGTATGTTCAAAACAGGCTTATGTCTGTTGAAGTTATTTTATTGGTCTTGACGCAGCCGCTGGGCTAAGACATTTTTCATTTATTATTGTGTGTGATTTCTGAAGAAGGATGTATTATTATAGGAGAAACCATGGTCTAGGTTTAAAATAAAGATAATTTAGTGCAACTGCGGGCAGTTTTTCATTCGAGACAATTTCGTAACGGTTGCTGTTGTCGCTGCCTTCATGAAAATAATGGGTTCGATTACTTTCCCACACCTGACTTTGAGGACATTTGGATATCGTTACGAAAATGATTTTTAAAAGCTGATAGCCATTTCAGGACGAAAATATTACCGTGAGGCAATATGTTGAAAACACGCGGATCAACGTGGTGTTAAAGAAGTGCGTGCAACAGCAGAGATAGATCAAAACTCTAGCTTTGCATATAACACAGGAATCTTTATTAAAAGTTTTTGAACATGATGTAGCAAAGGCTTCTTCCTCTCTGTCACTATTTTCTAGAGATTACTGTATCTGTCACTGTTCTTGTCTTGTTCTTTATTAATTGTTCTTTGATATGTATGTTAATCATCATCATTCACAGCTGCTCTCATACGATTACTGCTTCACGCATTCTGACTACTGTTACAGTGAGGTGGAAAAAAGACATGTGGTAGTGATACGCAGATATAACGACGGCGATAGTGTTGCGGGCAGGTCGTGCGGTAGCGTTCTCGCTTCCCACGCCCGGGTTCCCGGGTTCGATTCCCGGCGGGGTCAGGGATTTTCTCTACCTCGTGATGGCTGGGTGTTGTGTGCTGTCCTTAGGTTAGTTAGGTTTAAGTAGTTCTAAGTTCTAGGGGACTGATGACCATAGATGTTAAGTCCCATAGTACTCAGAGCCATTGATTGATTGTTGCGGGCACAAGGTGTAGAAGATCAGCGCACTGGTGGAGCCGTCATTTTTACTCAGATGTTTTACTCAGATGGTACATGTGAAAACGTTTACGACGTAATCATTACCGCACGAGGGGTATCACCAGACTTTCAACATGGAATGGTAGTTGGATCTAGACGCATTGGAATTTGCACTTCGTAAATCTTTAGGGAATTCAATATTCCGCGATACACAATGTCAAGAGTGTGTCGAGAATACCAGATTTCAGGCATTAACTCTCACTACGGACAACGTAGTCATCGACGGCCTTCCTTCACTTAACATTCGAAAACTGTACGAAGACTTATCAGTGCTAACAGACAAGCAACACTATGTGAAATAACAGCAGAAATCAATGTGGGATAGCGTGCTGAAATTTTCATTAATAAACTACGGCAGCAGACGACCGAAGCGAGTGCCTTTGCTAAGAGCACGACACCGCCTACAGAGCCTCTCCTGGGCTCGTGACAATATGGGCTGGACCCAGTTGCCTGGTCAGATGAGTCCCGATTTCGGTTGGTAAGATCGGATTGCTCCGTAATGGTGAGGGCTGTGCTTACGTGCAATGGACAAGACGCTCTGGTGCAACTGAACCTATAATTGGCAGGAAATGGTTACTTTCGGCTACTTGGATACGATCTGCAGCCATTCATTGACTTCATGTTGCCAAGCACCGATGGAACTTTTATGGATGACAAAGACCCGCGTCAGCGGGCCACAACTGTTCAACATTCTAGACATTTCGAGCGAATGATCTGCTCACCCAGATCGCGTGACATGAATCTCAGCGAGTCCGCAGGACGTGGTCTAGCGGCAAGCGTTGCTGGCTCTGGGTAACGGGGTCCCAGGTTTCTATTCCTAGCCGGGTTGGGGATTTTCTCTGCCCGAGGACTGGGTGCTTGTGTTGTCCTCATCATTCCACCATCATTCGTGAAAAAGACTAGATTGGCTATGCAAAGATTGGGACTTTGTACGGGCGCTGTTGGCCGTGCAGTTGAGCGCCCCAAAAACTAAACATCATCATCGTCATCATGAATCGCAGCGAACATTCATGGCGCATAAACGGGAGGTTAGTTCGAGTATACTATCCGGTACCAGCAACACTTTCTCAATCATGGACGGCTATAGAATTAACATGCCTAATAACTTCTGCAGGGGACTTGCAACAACTTGAGTCACTGCCGCTTCAAGTTGTTGCAATGCGTTGGGCAAAAGGACGTCCCACACGATATTATGAGGTGTCTCGTGACGACTTTTGTCACCCCATTGTATACTGACTTGGTTTGTGTGAGATGAATAACGGCCTGAAAACTGAATGGAGTTTCCCTGTGGGGAAAAAATGATCAGTAGGCTTATGATGAAACCTCTTTTGTGTCTGACACAGGAAATGGATATTGTTTTATCGTGACACTAAGTGTGATACCTTCAATTACTGCAAAACCTAAGCAGAACAAGTAATCTGTACCGTCGTTCAGCTGGTAGATTATTAGTCATAATTTCACTTCAGATTTCTTAACAAGAGCACTGGAGGGTATTGGCACTAAAGCGAGTGATTCTGAGTGAATTAAATTAGGAACCGAGAAATGTAAAGTGTTTTGGACCAGATTTCCGTTTTAGCAGCAGAAGATGAAGTAAAGAGGCAGTGGCAAGATAATCTTTTCCAAAAAGAAAAAAGAGAAGTATTTTAACATTTCACACACTGCAGACCCAAAGAAACTGGTACACCAGATTGATATCATGTAGGGCTCCCGCGAGCACGCAAAAGTGCCACAACACGTCGTGGCATGGACTCGACTGGTGTCTGAAGTAGTGATGCAGGGAAATGACACTATGAATCCTGCAGTGCTGTCCACAAATCTGTCAGAGAGCGACGGGTTATAGATTTCTTCTGAACAACACATTGCAAGATATCGCAGATACGTCCAATAATGTCCATGTCTGGAGCGTTTGGTAGCCAGCGGAAGCGTTTAAAATCAGAAGAATGTTCCTCGCGACGTTCTGTAGCAATTCTGGACGTGTGAGGTGTTGCACTGTCCTGCTGGAATCACCCAAGTTCAAATGGTTCAAATGGCTCTGTGCACTATGGGACTTAACATCTGTGGTCATCAGTCCCCTAGAACTTAGAACTACTTAAACCTAACCAACCTAAGGACATCACACACATCCATGCCCGAGGCAGGATTCGAACCCGAGACCGTAGCAGTCGCGCGGTTCCGGACTGAGCGCCTAGAACCGCTAGACCACCGCGGCCGGCAATCACCCAAGTCCAGCGGCAGGTACAATGGACATAAATTGATGCAGGATATTCGACAGGATGCTTATGTACATGTCACCTGTCAGTGTCGTATCTAGACGTATCAGGGGTCCCATATCACTCCAACTGCTCACGACCAACACCACTACAGACCCTCCACCAGATTGAACAGTCCCCTGCTGACATGCAGAGACCGTGGATTCATGAGATTGTCTCCATACCCGTACACGTCCATCCGCCCGATACAATTTGAAACGAGGGTCGTCCGACCAAGCAGCATGTTTCCAGTCATCAACAGTACAACGTCGGTGTTGACGGGCACAGACGAGGCGTAAAGCTTTTTGTCGTGTAGTATCAAGGGTACACGAGGGGTCCTTCGGCTTCGAAAGCCCATGTCGATGATGTTTCGTTGAATAGTTCGCACGCTGACACTTGTTGATGGTCCAGCATTGAAATTTGCAGCAATTTGCGAAAGTGTTGCTCTTCTGTCCCGCTGAACGATTCTCTTCATCGTCGTTGGTCCTGTTCTTGCAGAATCTTTCTCCGGCCGCAGCGATGTCGGAGATTTGATGTTTTACCAGATTCCTTATACTCACGGTACACTCTTGAAATGGTTGTACGGGAAAATCCCCACTTCATCGCTACCTTGGAGATGTTGTGTCCCATCGCTCATGAGCCAACTACGAGTATAACACCAAATTCAAACTCACTTAAATCTTGATAACCTGCCACTGTAGTAGCAGTAACGGATCTAACAACTGCGCCAGACGCCTTTTGTCTTATATCGGCGATGCCGACAGTAGCGCCGTATTCTGAGTGTTTACATATCTCTGTATTTGAATAAGCATGCCTGTACCAGTTATCTGGCGCTTCAGTGTATAATTTCATGTGTTACGAAGTACTTCCTGAAAGTTTTGGTCCGATGTGTCGCATATATGGGATTGAAACGTGAATAGGGGTACGATACATACAAGAATAAAACAAAATGTTTCGAAGTGACACTGCCGAGAAATGGTGAAGGTTAGACGGGTAGCAGTAGCAGCACTCCGTCTTCAGGCCGCAAATGGCCCATCGGGACCATCCGATCGCCGTGTCATGCTCAGTTGAGGATGCGGATTGGAGGGGTGTGTGGTCAGCACACCGCTCTCCCGGTTCTTATGATGGTTTTCTTTGACCGGAGCCGCTACTGTTCGTTCGAGTAGCTCCTCAATTGGTATCACGAGGCTGCGTGCACCCCTAAAAATGGCAACAGTGCATGGCGGCTGGATAGTCACCCATCCAAGTGCCGGCCATGCTGGACAGCGTTTAACTTCGGTGATCTCACGGGAACCGGTGTATCCACTGTGGCAATCCCGTTGCTTAGATGGGTAGACTGGACAGTTAATGAGGAAGAGTTTAATCGATTCTGGGAAAGGAAGGAAGTCGTATTACATCTTCAGAAACTGTGGAATCAAATAAAATATAATTTGCCGACAGATAAGGGCGGTAAAAATTGTGAAGGAGGACCAATGCTTACCTGTGGCAACCATGTTCAAGTGGATGTAGGAAGATATAGATAGTCACGTAGAGATGTAGAGACCTGGATAGGACAAAGTAGTACGGAGAACTGCATCGCACCTGTCTTCGGACTGAAAACCACAACAACAAATGTAGATGTGAAATTCGTTACACAAGTATTTTATGTATCGAGCAAAATGTAGCAATGGTGTACTTCTGTGTGGTGGAGTTTGAAGGTAAAATGTGACTCTGCTTATTCCGTTAGCCTTTATTTCTCTATTTATTAATTTTGACTGCCGTACGCCGTTCTCAAAGGCTGTACAGGACGAATACATTAGTTTTTGAGTGGAATGAGATAGGCCGCTTTATCTCACATTTATCCATATTTTTCTTTCGTAGCTCATTCGATCCATTTCCACTGTGACCAGAGCCTGTGAAACTTATTTCTAACCCGTTGGCAGAAGGCTCCAGACTACAGCATGTTGTGCGCACAAGCTTGGCCGCATTATCTTTTCCGCAATGCCGGAGCGACTTCGGTGGCAAAGCTTCGCGGATTACGCCTCGATGTACTGCTTTCCTGCAGTCCCGGCTGCAAATCCCGGCACGCAGAGAGTAAAACCGTTTCTTTATCGCCCCCGCCGCAAATAAGATTTCATGTAGTCCACCACCGAGCCCTTCTCTCTCTTTTGTTTGCATTTCGTTTCCTTTCTTCTCTTTTTTAATCACGGGGAAAAAACCACTTGGCCACGATTCAAACAAGCGGGCTCACGGTTTGATTAAAACAAACTCGCCAAATCTTGGCAAGTGAATTATTTCTGTCTGCGTATGTTACCCGCCTTACACCATAAGAATTACTTTTTCGATTCGTTCACCACCATTAACCATCATTCGGTTTCATTTCATGTCCATTATAATTATCTGGGCTGTTATGCCATGGTCTGTTGATGAGTTCTGTGTCAATTCCCAAAAAGCGTAATAGGTCTTGTCTTATAGTGTTTCAATGCCCTGTTTTTGTATTTAGTGAGATACTATGATAGATACTCAACTTTTTAAGTTGTCTCAAGTGAAAATTTAATGATGATCTATTTGCCTTAAATCATCTACTGATGATTCATAAACCGACCACGGCATAACAGCCCGGATAATTATAATGGACATGACATTTCCGGCCTTGAAAGTCTACATTTTAGTATCATTTTTATTTGCAATACTGTAATTGCGTTCCATGTACAGTTTATATTTTCATGAGGACTGTTAACAGAACGAGCTATATTTAATATGGCATACGACACACCAGAGTTAATAACTGAAACTGGGGTATTTTGTGGGTTGACTAAGGCTTTTTGATTATGTGATCCTTGATATTTTCATGCTTAAATAGAAATGTTATCTGGGTTACAAAAAAGCAATGTATCATATCGGTCACAAATTATTAACCACTCTTTGTCAACACATGGATCTATTTTCTGTCCTCCGTTGTTTCCACTTGCACCGTCAGAAGATGTAACTTTTTTCACATAGAAGTTTACAAATATAAAGTGCAACCAGTCCCGTTACTAAATCGCAGCCAACGAAATACTTCGAAGTTGAGTAGCTATCATAGTATCTCATTAGATATAAGAACAGTGTATTGAAACACTATAAGACAAGACCTGTTACGCTTTTTGGGTACATACTGATCATAACTTTAATGTGAAAAGCTAGCGTCTAGAGTCAACGAAGCGCTTTCGTTCACCCACGGTTACAGTATGCATTACAACTACTATACATGGTTAAGAAATTAAGATAATAATTTATTCTGTACATTTCTTGGATCTCATGAGTTAAGGAATTACTTTTCTGGGGAAAATCAATTTACGAGGAGTGACGGTTTTAAAGTTGATTTTTGTACAGCCTTCCCACCTACAAATATTATGTGTCTTTGCACAGTTTGCTTACATTTGCACTGAGATTGCAATCCATTTGGGAGTCGCAGTTGGATCTGAAGGCGTCGGAAAAGGTCACGAAGTTTTGTAAATAGTACTGACCTGCCGTCCTTACTCCAGGTAGTGGTCCAAGTGCAGCGATGGGCTAGGCGTCCAATTATAATGAGATGCTGTTAACGGAAATGGATTTCTACGACGTATTAATAAGCTATTTAGGCTCATGTAGACTATGGATGGTGGTTATCCCTGGAACAGCCTGTTTTCGGATATATCGTTTTTTCTCTTAATTTTTCTTTTCACTGCCAATTTAACCGAACTCTTAAGACCACTCAAAGGGATTTGTTTCTGGAATAACCCTATGGAGCTCTTTACTCCCGTTATTTCCTGTAGTAAACCTAGGAATCTAAAACCGATTGAAAAATTTTGCCTTTCTCATTTTCAAAATACACGGAATCAAAGTATTAAATATTCAAATAAAAGAAAACTTTTTCCGTCCACCAGTTGCTGCTTCTCTCGAAGAGTCATGAGTGGTTGACTACTACAAAATATCATCAGTATACTCCTATTGA
The DNA here is from genome assembly GCF_021461395.2 of Schistocerca americana. Taxonomy (NCBI): domain Eukaryota; kingdom Metazoa; phylum Arthropoda; class Insecta; order Orthoptera; family Acrididae; genus Schistocerca; species Schistocerca americana. Next base: position 221,683,428 of record NC_060120.1, on the reverse strand, counting down.
CTCAGTGCACTGTAAACTGCTAAAAAAATTGGGATTCATACTACTATTTTGACATTAAGAATTATCAGTGTTAAAGTGTGAAACCTAAAGTTAAAGAGCTTTATTTTCCGTGATAACGTCCGCCCCCGGTAGCTGAGTGGTCAGCGCGACGGGCTGTCAATCATAAGGACCCGGTTTCGATTCCCGGCTGAGTCGGAGATTTTCTCCACTGAGGGACTAGGTGTTGTGTTGTCCTAATCATCATTTCATCCCCATCGACGCGCAAGTCGCCGAAATGGCGTCAACTCGAAAGACTTGTACCCGGCGAGCGGTCTACCCGACAGTAGGCCCTCGTCACACGCCATTTCATTTCATTTCCGTGTTCACTTGTCCGTTTTCAAGGGCTAAAAGTAGGTAAAGTCTCGTAGTGTAGACACAGGCTGCAGATCAGTTGCTTTCTAATTTTGTTGTGGACTTTGAATGAACTGTTAAGTCTTAAGTTTTCTCCTTATATTATGGCGCGAGATTGTTGTTGGTCCTCCCGTTTTTAGTCTTTTAAAACAAATGGAGCATTATACTTCACTGATACCACACTTTGTAAAATTCTTTCAGACTAGGGATAGTGCCAATCTGTAATGATGTGCGACGACGACAGCGAGAAACTATCACATAGACCAGATGAGGCAAGTCATGAACACTGCACGTGCTCCCGTATCTTAAGCCACGACGCAAGGCAACATAGAGACATTATTGTCTCAGCAATGCTGTACCATTTCTTATGCTACATATTGTTATTAAAATAGCACTGGTCGTTTTTCCCCATTTTCTATAATAACAAATGGCTCTGAGCACTATGGGACTCAACTGCTGAGGTCATTAGTCCCCTAGAACTTAGAACTAGTTAAACCTAACTAACCTAAGGACATCACACACATCCATGCCCGAGGCAGGACTCGAACCTGCGACCGTAGCGGTCTCGCAGTTCCAGACTGCAGCGCCAGAACCGCGCGGCCACTTCGGCCGGCTTCTATAATAACGCATCATTTGAAAAAAAAAATATACGTTATTTAAAAAAGTTCATTTAAAATCGAAAAATTTTAGCACTGACATTATGGCTAATTAATGTTCCGACTTTTACCGGGTTATTAGTGAAAAATAAAAACACCTGTTATAACCGCAACCAAACAAATACCGAAAATTGCCGGTTATTCAGAACTAAAATACCGGTATTGGTTTTAACCAATCGGCTTCTCCAATACCTAGGGCAGATTATTAAGAGACGTAATCGAAATCTCAGAAGCGGCGGCAGTTATGTTATTCACGACTTTATTGTTGGTTAAAATAACAAATCCACAGTTGTCACAAAGACGTCTGAACACATCGATAAGTGATCCACAAATTCACAAGCGAAAATGTTTCAGATATTTAATTAACATACTTTTCTCCCGTGAAATTTCGCGATGTTGAGTGGATTGTGTGCCTGAAGGATACCTTATGTGTAATCTGTGGACAGCCCAGACCAAACCTTGGTTCCTGAAGAGGGGCAGCAATTTTATCTGTAGTTGCAGTACAACAGTACGGATGATTGATTGAACCAGTCTTGTAATATGCGACATGCTGGTATTGGGAAAGGCTGAAAGCAAGGAAAGCTACAGCCGCTACATGCCCAGAGGCCATACATTTCTGTTGTTAATGATGATGCCGTCCTCCTGGGTAAAATATTCCAGAAGTAAAGTAATCCACTATTAGGATCTCCTGGCACGGAGGATGGTGTTTAAAAAGAGATTGAAAGAATGTATGCTGAGACAAAAGAGATTAGTCAGATCGAAGGGTGCAATGTTAGATTCTTCACCAGGATGATAGACTAGAGAGTTTAAAAAGGAAAACGGACATGTTCTAGTTAGTTTAAAGGAAATTATTGAAGTGTCGTGACAGGAACAACAGGATGTCTGGTAGGGTGAACGCAGAGTGGTAAATATAAAATGGAATATGGCTAATGCGGAAGTAGATCTAATAATGAATAAGAAAGTAGGAACATAGAGTAAGGTTCTATAAACAACGTAAATAACGCATCATCGTATCCGAGATAAGCACAATGCCTATACCGACAACAAATAGTAAGCACTTGTATGCCAGCCAGATCAGCAGAGACTGAAGAAATTGAAAGAATGTATGATGAGACAAAAGAGATTAGTCAGATAGTTAAGGGAGACAAAAATGTAATTGTGATGGGCAAATGAAATTCGATAATAGTAAAAGGAAGATAACGAAAATTTGCAGGAGAACATGGACCGAGGGAACGGAATGACGGAGGAATCTGCCTTGTAGAACTATGCAAAGTAAAATTCAGGCATCGTAAATACCTGGTTTAAGAAGATGGAGATGAGCGTTTGGAGTCATTGGCTGGGAGGCCCCTTGAGTGGCAGGTCCGGTCGCCTTGGTGCAGGTCTTACTACAGTCGACGCCGCATTGGGCGACCTGCGCGCCGGGTGGGATGATGATGAAGATGATGATAAAGACAACACAACACCCAGTCCCTGAGCGGAGAAAATCTCCGACGCAGCCGAGAATCGAACCCGGGCCCGTAGGACGCCAATCCTTCACGCTGACCACTATCGGGGTGGCCTACACGTGAAGAGACCTGGGTACACTAAAAAGCTTCACACAAGAGATTCTGAAACCCGATTAAAGTGTAAAACATTTCCAGGGACAAATATGTACTCTGACTGTAATTTATTAGTTATGGGCAGCTGTTTACATACGAAGAGATAACAAAAATGTAGAAAACTGAGGAGTCGGGACCAGAAGAAACTAGAAGAACCAAACACAGTTCGGAGTTTCGGAGGGAGTAGTAGACAACGATTGACTGAAACAGAAGTAATGAATAAAAAAGAAGACTGACTAGCTTAAAAAATTCAAATTGTGAAGGCAGCAACGAATCAAATAGGCAGAAACAAAAAAAAAGGCCATTAGAAATTCTTGGCTATCACATGGGATATTAAATATAATTGACGAAGTGAGGAAAAAAAAACCAAAATGCAGCAAATGAAGAAGGTGAATCAAATACTGATGGCGAAAAAAAATTAGACTAACAATAAGTGTGAAAAGCCAAAGCAAGAGGTTCTTGACGAGAAAAGAAAAAAAAATTAGAAGAATGCATAACCAGGGGATAGATAAATACCACGTCTACGAAAATGAGGTAATCGTTTGGACAAAAGAATATCAGGAACTTCGATGACATTTCATTACTAAACAAGGAAGGGAAAGTTGACTAGTGGAAAGAATACACAGAAAGGTTATAGGAGGGGAACGAACTTTAAGACAGCGTTACGGAAACACAAGGAGAACTACAATTGTATTCCGAAAATTAATGCGTACGAATGTTTCTCACTTTCAAAGTTAAGTCCTCGAAGGTGTTTTTTAAGTTCTGAAAACAGATGAGAATCAGATGGCTCCAAATCGGAACTGTACGGAGGATGATCGATGATAGTGATCCCAAGACGCCGAAATGTTGTAGATGTGGCAGCGGTCGTGTGCGTTCTGGCGTTGTCATGCTGAAGGAGAGAGGTGGTGGTTGGTGGTGGTTAGTGTTTAACGTCCCGTCGACAACGAGGTCATTAGAGACGGAGCGCAAGCTCGGGTTAGGGATGGATTGGGAAGGAAATCGGCGGTGTCCTTTCAAAGGAACCATCCCGGCCTGAAGGAGAGAGTGCCCTATGCGTGGAAGAACGCTTAGAATTTCAAACTCGAATATAGAACGCTGTTTCTCATGCGCCGACAAAGTTAACGTTACACACCGCCGTGTTGCACTGTTACATACAGACCACTTCATCAAATCATCATAGGAATACCAGTACTCATATCATCTATGTATACAGAATCGGGTGCGTTTACAGCTCAGTTCGTCCAAATCTGGAGTAAGGCAAAGTGACCGCATCAAGTAATAAGTAATAAGTAATAAATTTAAAATTTTTGGCTAGAATGCAGCTTACCAAAAGCCAATCAGAGCGTAACGATCCTGTGTAGTTTCCACGTCAAATAAATGAAGGTGCACATCGAACGTTGTTGCCGTCTGCAAAACGATACGTGCAAAATTCCTTGGGCTTCCACATCGTCCAATACTTGAGACGTCATCTTCCTGCTACAGTACGTAGGATACTTAGATAGAAAACAAAGTAATCATGCCTGCAGGAACCAAGAATGTTATGAGCAATAGTAGTTTGAAAAAAAAAAGCTGATTATGGGAATTATGTTTGGTGCCAGTTCTGGAAGATCTCGAAGAGACCTCTTCGAAGGACTTGGTATTTTCGCTACTTTCATTGTATATACAGGATGTAACGGGTACAAGTGCAGATATTTTTATTGGTAACTGCGGATGGTGCACTGAACAATATTACATCGGTATTTACTCAATTTGCTGACTAATAATTATACTTGTTAGGAGTTGTGTGTTTTTCCGTTGCTTAGCACATCCAAGTACATGCCCCTAAAGCAAATCATTAATGCTTGTATTGCCATGGACAGCAGGACAGGTATCAAAACGGTTAGTCTCCACTGCCCCCCATGAACCATGGACCTTGCCGTTGGTGGGGAGGCTTGCGTGCCTCAGCGATACAGACAGCCGTACCGTAGGTGCAACCACAACGGAGGAGTACCTGTTTAGAGGCCAGACAAACGTGTGGTTCCTGAAGAGGGGCATCAGCCTTTTCAGTAGTTGCAAGGGCAACAGTCTGGATGATTGACTGATCTGGCCTCGTAACAATAACCAAAACGACCTTGCTGTGCTGGTACTGCGAACGGCTGAAAGCAAGGGGAAACTACAGCCGTAATTTTTCCCGAGGGCATGCAGCTTTACTGTATGATTAAATGATGATGGCGTCCTCTTGGGTAAAATATTCCGGAGGTAAAATAGTCCCCCATTCGGATCTCCGGGCGGGGACTACTCAAGAGGATGTCGTTATCAGGAGAAAGAAAACTGGCGTTCTACGGATCGGAGCGTGGAATGTCAGATCCCTTAATCGGGCAGGTAGGTTAGAAAATTTAAAAAGGGAAATGGATAGGTTGAAGTTAGATATAGTGGGAATTAGTGAAGTTCGGTGGCAGGAGGAACAAGACTTCTGGTCAGGTGACTACAGGGGTTATAAACACAAAATCAAATAGGGGTAATGCAGGAGTAGGTTTAATAATGAACAGGAAAATTGGAATGCGGGTAAGCTACTACAAACAGCATAGTGAACGCATTATTGTGACCAAGATAGATACGAAGCCCACACCTACTACAGTAGTACAAGTTTATATGCCAACTAGCTCTGCAGATGACGAAGAAATTGATGAAATGTATGATGAAATAAAAGAAATTATTTAGATTGTGAAGGGAGACGAAAATTTAATAGTCATTGGTGACTGGAATTCGAGTGTAGGAAAAGGGAGAGAAGGAAACATAGTAGGTGAATATGGATTGGAGCTAAGAAATGAAAGAGGAAGCCGCCTGGTAGAATTTTGCACAGAGCACAACATAATCATAGCTAACACTTGGTTTAAGAATCATAAAAGAAGGTTGTATACCTGGAAGAACCCTGGAGATACTAAAAGGTATCAGATAGATTATATAATGGTAAGACAGAGATTTAGGAACCAGGTTTTAAATTGTAAGACATTTCCAGGGGCAGATGTGGACTCTGACCACAGTCTATTGGTTATGACCTGAAGATTAAAACTGAAGAAACTGCAAAAAGGTGGGAATTTAAGGAGATGGGACCTGGATAAACTGAAAGAACCAGAGGTTGTACAGAGTTTCAGGGAGAGCATAAGGGAACAATTGACAGGAATGGGGGAAAGAAATACAGTAGAAGAAGAATGGGTAGCTTTGAGGGATGAAGTAGCGAAGGCAGCAGAGGATCAAGTAGGTAAAAAGACGAGGGCTAGTAGAAATCCTTGGGTAACAGAAGAAATATTGAATTTAATTGATGAAAGGAGAAAATACAAAAACGCAGTAAATGAAGCAGGCAAAAAGGAATACAAACGTCTCAAAAATGAGATCGACAGGAAGTGCAAAATGGCTAAGCAGGGATGGCTAGAGAACAAATGTAAGGATGTAGAGGCCTATCTCACTAGGGGTAAGATAGATACTGCCTACAGGAAAATTAGAGAGACCTTTGGAGATAAGAGAACGACTTGTATGAATATCAAGAGCTCAGATGGAAACCCAGTTCTAAGCAAAGAAGGGAAAGCAGAAAGGTGGAAGGAGTATATAGAGGGTCTATATAAGGGCGATGTACTTGAGGACAATATTATGGAAATGGAAGAGGATGTAGATGAAGATGAAATGGGAGATATAATAATGCGTGAAGAGTTTGACAGAGCACTGAAAGACCTGAGTCGAAACGAGGCCCCGGGAGTAGACAACATTCCATTGGAACTACTGACAGTCTTGGGAGAGCCAGTCCTGACAAAACTCTACCATCTGGTGAGCAAGATGTATTAAACAGGCGAAATACCCTCAGACTTCAAGAAGAATATAATAATTCCAATCCCAAAGAAAGCAGGTGTTGACAGATGTGAAAATTACCGAACTATCAGTTTAATAAGTCACAGCTGCAAAATACTAACACGAATTCTTTACAGACGAATGGAAAAACTAGTAGAAGCCGACCTCGGGGAAGATCAGTTTGGATTCCGTAGAAACACTGGAACACGTGAGGCAATACTCACCTTACGACTAATCTTAGAAGAAAGATTAAGGAAAGGCAACCCTACGTTTCTAGCATTTGTAGACTTAGAGAAAGTTTTTGACAATGTTGACTGGAATACTCTCTTTCAAATTCTAAAGGTGGCAGGGGTAAAATACAGGGAGCGAAAGGCTATTTACAATTTGTACAGAAACCAGATGGCAGTTATAAGAGTCGAGGGACATGAAAGGGAAGCAGTGGTTGGGAAGGGAGTAAGACAGGGTTGTAGCCTCTCCCCGATGTTGTTCAATCTGTATATTGAGCAAGCAGTAAAGGAAACAAAAGAAAAATTTGGAGTAGGTACTAAAATTAATGGAGAAGAAATAAAAACTTTGAAGTTCGACGATGACATTGTAATTCTGTCAGAGACAGCAAAGGACTTGGAAGAGCAGTTGAATGGAATGGACAGTGTCTTGAAAGTAGGATATAAGATGAACATCAACAAAAGGAAAACAAGGATAATGGAATGTAATCTAAGTCGGGTGATGCTGAGGGAATTAGATTAGGAAATGAGACACTTAAAGTAGTAAAGGAGTTTTGCTATTTGGGGAGAAAATAACTGATGTTGGTCGAAGTAGAGAGGATATAAAATGTAGACTGGCAATGGCAAAGAAAGCGTTTCTGAAGAAGAGAAATTTGTTAACATCGAGTATAGATTTAAGTGTCAGGAAGTCATTTCTGAAAGTATTTGTATGGAGTGTAGCCATGTATGGAAGTGAAACATGGACGATAAATAGTTTGGACGAGAAGAGAATAGAAGCTTTCGAAATGTGGTGCTACAGAAGAATGCTGAAGATTAGATGGGTAGATCACATAACTAATGAGGAAGTATTGAATAGGATTGGGGAGAAGAGAAGTTTGTGGCACAACTTGACCAGAAGAAAGGATCGGTTGGTAGGACATGTTCTGAGGCATCAAGGGATCACCAATTTAGTATTGGAGGGCAGCGTGGGGGGTAAAAATCGTAGAGGGAGACCAAGAGATGAATACACTAAGCAGATTCAGAAGGATGTAGGTTGCAGTAGGTACTGGGAGATGAAAAAGCTTGCACAGGATAGAGTAGCATGGAGAGCTGCATCAAACCAGTATCAGGACTGAAGACGACAACAACAACAACAGTCTCCACTGACAGGCATAGTCCACTTAGTGATGCAGTTACGGCCATGCATAAAACATCAGATCGTAAAGTTTCTGATCTGTTTGTGGGAGGATTTTCCGACGCAGAGAAAACCACTCGACGCCCTGATGTGCACATGTTTAGGTACCAATCCATAAAAATATCTGTACGTATACCCATTACATCCTATACATTGCTTAATGTTCTTTGCAATGTCTGCCAGCTCAGCTGAGTGTTAACGTGCTTGCCCACCATGCTGAGGGCCCGGGTTCGATTCCTAGCCCAGTTGAAGATTTTGTCCATCTATGGACTTGGTGTTGTGTTGTTCTCATCAACCTCTCATCGTCACCAGCACGCCCAATGCGGAGTCATCTGAAATAAGACTTGCAAGAGACGGCTGAATTTCCCTGGACGAGACGTCTCGGCTAACAGTGCCACACGATCATTTTTTTCTCCTTTGCCATTACAAACATATCGTTATTCTAAATCAAGCAAAATATGTATGTAATACTTACTGTTTTTTAATTCCCTCTATCAAACTAGTAAAATGGGAATTTATTTTATAAAAAATAGTCATTTTTAGTACTTGCAAAGACTGCTGAAAAAATACAGTTATAGAGTGACTACAGACACTGTGGACTGACAAATAAACAATGAATATCATTCTCTGTCTAAACGCAGCCTCTAGAAAGACGTAGTTTTACATTGCTACATATTGCAGACAGGTAGATGGGTTCACATTTATTCAAAAATCTGCCTGTTAGTATTAAACGTCTTGGTGATTAAATGGTTCAAATGGCTCTGAGCACTATGGGACTCAACATCAGAGGTCATCAGTCCCCTAGAACTTATAACTACTTAAACCTAACCAACCGAAGGACACCACACACATCCATGCTCGAGGCAGGAGTCGAACCTGCGACCGTAGCAGTCACGGGTGATTAATATGCCAACGTTCAGAATTGTATTAAAGAGAGTAAGGGATCGATAAAGTACAAAGTGGCTAAGCAAGAATGATAAGAAGACAATTTCAAGGCTGTTAAAATCGTGAAGAGGGGTAAGGCAGATACCGCCTTTAGGAAATTATGTTTAAAAACTGGATAACTTTAAATCTCCCACCTTACGGTAAACACACACACACACACACACACACACACACACACACACATGCAAACTCAAACTCAACGGTTACAATTTAATCAAAGCTAATAAGACGAATTCCACTAGCAGTTCGTAAATGTCTGTATTCATAGTAATCAAGAGTATTAACACCTTCGAGGCACGTTCTTAATATAAACCAGCTCTGTTAAGTAGCGAGTATAATTCTCTTCTATACCTTCTATACCCACCAGTCGCAGCATGGTAATGGTATGATGTGGATTCTATAAGTGTTGATAGTAGTAGCCGTGGTTGAATTTAAACTTGGTCCTTACGTATTGTTCCCTACGCCATTTCAGTTGCAGTTCATATCCCAATTTTCGGCGTACCATTGAGCCTTCGGTAAAATGTGAGTGGATTTGTTTACATCAGGCGACATTCTGCAGATGTTCCATCTCCCATGTCTTGTTCCATTCGCTTTTGACCATGTATATGTCTACAGAAATGAGTTCATCAGCTGGAATGCACTGCTCTTGTATTCCATTCTCCACTGAGTTATTTGCCAATTGGTTGGCTTTCTCATTATTCACAAACCCAGTAAACACCTTGATCCATACAAATGGTACTTCCGAAGCGTTTCTTCGAAGCTCTGATGCAGCAGCTGTTGTTTGGTATTTTAAATAGCAACTCCCATTGTCTTTAAAAGTCGATGTCAATGTCTGTACCGCGGAGAGCGATTCAGTTGTCATTGACTATGATGTTCAAATTCCATCTTCGTGCCCTTTGAATCGTTAGGAGTTCAGCCATGTCAACTAATGTCTCATTACGTAGGCCACTCTGTCTTATTTTTAACATCCACAGAGTCATCGTATTTGCACCTGCCGTTTACATAAATATGGTTCTTGGCCATTGCTGGAGGACGTTTTCCAAATTTCTTTTATTAATTACTACGAGGGTCGTTGAATAAGTAATGCCCTACATTTTTTCCCTCGGAACATATTTATTGTTAAGAGTCAGAATTTGTTGACAATACACATCAACATGTTTCGTCCAAGTGCTATTCTTCTACGTAGTCTCCTCCATCACATTCTATGGCCGTAATCCAACGTTGTGAAAGAGTATGTACTCCCTGTTGGCAGAGCTCTAGTCTTGTAGGCGTAGCCATATTTCCACTGCAAGACTGACACTCTCATCATCTTCAAAGTGTGTTCCCCGTAGAGAATCTTTAAGTGGCCCAAAGCGATGGAAGTCCGAGGGTACCAGGTCCGGGTTGTAGGGTGGATGAGGCAATGATGTGCAACCCAGTCCCGAGCGTGGCTGATCATGGAGCTCTGTTTCTGCATTTCCTGAGACTGTAACTTTCTTTACCCATCGCCCAACTGTACTCCTATCAACTGCATTATCACCATACACTGCACTTGGATGTTCACCACGGTTTCTTTTACTGCGCACAAGAATTCAACAACAGCACGCTCCTTGTAAGTCGCATGTCGACGCTATACTAAGGCTCTGCCATCTGCCAGAACGGTTCGAAATTTCACAGGGCCACAGAAAAAACATCAAATGTGAAGCACCAACAAGGATATTTGTTTATGTATATTAATGGCTCAAAAAAAAAAAGTGCGTCATTGCGTGTTGAACGACCCTCGTAGGTTTCAGAGTTGTTCACGTCGGCACAAACGTCCAGTATCTGACTGAATTTTTCGTAGTCTTGCAGAAGCAGGGTATCAGTCGCGTTCTTCGAATGAGGTCCTTGCTTAGTGTAGAAAATACCTTCCCAGACAGTGTTGATTTACGGGTCCAATATCGGATGGTGTAACATTTTACTGTAAGGTCACTTATTTTATTTCGAAACTCATCCCAAAAGCGTAGTTGGTGTTGGGAATAAAGATTCTGCTGATTTGATGTTGAATAAAATAATTTTAAGCAAAGAAGCCACTAAATTTCCGACGTTTCGACCGACACTGCAGCGGTCCTCTTGAAGACGGATTCTCTTCACTGTGGATAGCCTCCCTGAAGAGGAGCACTGCAAAGTCCGTCGAAACAGCGGCAGTTTAGTTGCTTTTAATTTTTTATAATGACGCAGTCTAATACCGAAAATTGTTTATTCAAACTGACATTGGCTGTGGAAGCCTACGAACTTGTATCCTGCTGAGTTATTTTCTACATACCGAAAAGAGGACGTACACTTTTTCGACTAATATTCCGTTCGTCGGAATGGAGCCTATAGTTTCTATGCGTTATGACAGTGTCTTTTATTGATATCTGTCAAGTATCTGCAGCAGCTTCCTGAATTCTGTGCCGTACAACGCCCAGGTGTAATATAGGTGAGGTCACAGCAACGCTATGCATATCTAAAGCTATTATGGGACCCATGCCTCCTGCGTTCCTCCTCGTGACGCGAAGTACATTCAGAGCCCTTTCACCCATACCTTTGATGTCGTCTATTTGGCTTTCTCTTTATATTAAGCGTTAGATACGTAACGCATTCTCTAAGAGGAATTTGCTTCTACGGATTCTGTCGTTTTAATTCCACATCGTCAGCAGATGCCTACTGCCGAAATTTGAAACTAATAGCCATTGGCATACTTTAAATATAAGGAGCAACCATAAGTATGAGCTGTAATATGTAGCCATCGCAGTGCAGCAAGAGACACAGTGAATCTGCAGAGCCCATGCAGCATTACAGTGATCTGCAAGGAGGACTGTACGACGTGCGACAATAAAGTAATGAGACTGACGTGAAAAAAAAGGTTGCTTACCGTTTTAGTCAAGTTTAGTGTTGTCTCCTTCAAAGTAGTTCCCTTCTGATTGCACACACTTTCTCCAGCGCTTCTGCCAATGATGGTAACATTTCTGGAACTCATCTTCTGTAATATCCTCCAAGGCCCTCGTCACAGCCTTTTGGACATCTTCTGTTGTTTGAAAATGTTGTCCCGTGACCAACGTTTTGACTCTTGGAAATAGAAAAAAGTCGGACGAAGTGATATCTGTGGATAAGGTGGCTGTGGTAGTACCGAAATTTTTTTTGAGGTTAAAAATTGCTGCACTGATGGAGCAGTATGGGATGGCGCATTATCGTGATGCAGAATCCAATTATCAGCAATGTTGGCACGGACACGAAGAACTCTTTTACGAAGTCTTTCTAAGATTTCTTTGTAATATTATTGGTTAACTGTTTGTCCAGGAGGCACCCATTCTTTATGAACAGTTCCCTGGGAATCAAAGAAGCGCACAAGCATGCATTTCACTTTTGACTTTTACATGCGAGCATTTTTTGGCCTGGGTGATCCCTTTGATCACGATTACGAATTTTGGCGTCTTGTCTCTGGATCGTACTGAAAAAACCAACTTCCATCACCAATGATAACACGGTCCAACAATTCTGCATTGATTTCCGTTTGCTTTAACAGATCGGCTGCCACATTTTCCCGTGTTTCTCGCTGTTGTAGTATGAGATTTTTGGGGACCATTCTTCCACAAATCATTCTCTTAGCAAAGTCTTCAGTTATTATTAGACGAACTGTTTCTCGATTGATGTTCAGATCTTCTGCAATCATTTCCACGGATAATCTTCGATCGGATCCTGCGAGTTCATGCACACTGGTCAAGTTGACATCCGTCCGTGAGGTTGATGGTCGTCCACTGCGGTTTTCATCTTCAACATTCTTCGTTCTGTCTTCACTAAACAAATTTAAGCCAACGAAAAACTTGAGTTCTTGACTTGACCTCCTCTCCAAAAGCCTTCTGAAGCTTACCGTAAGTTGTCGTCGCGATTTCACCCAATTTAACGCAAAAAAATGGCATACAGTTGCGCAATATTATGCGGTTCCATTTCCGTGACGAGAGATACAAACACGTGTTAACTTATTGCAGCACAACTCACGATTGAGCAGTTGCATCGACGTGCCGCTTGCACTGGAAGCAGCTTATAGACAAAGGTCAAAGTTATTGTGCCCACGCAAGCCTGCAGGGATGCCACATCTTGCAAAGAAAATCAGTCTCATTACTTTATTGTTGCACCTCGTATTCCACTTTGTAGAGTATCTGACGTAGAGAGGGCAGACTGGATGTTCAGAAACATAATTCTTTGCGAGTGTGTAATATCTGCCGTTTTGTAGCAGATTAAGGGAATGTGCTTCAGTCACTCTGACCATACCATTTTCCAAATACTTCGGGATTGCCCGCGACTGAGCCATACTAATGATGACCATACGCTTTTGGTTTAAAATGCCAATAAAGTCTGCACTAAGAAATGGTAGCACTGTTTAGAATCGAACTGGTATCCCGTCAGGTCCAGTGTCCGGGTACTTTTGATCAGATAATGTAGTTATCCTGTTGGAAATCACCGTGATTCATACTGGACGGGTACGTCGCGTTTCATTGAGCGAGCGGCTGCTTTGCAGGGAGGACGGGAGCTGGTTCTGCGCCACCGGGGATGTTTGCATCGGTAAGTGATAGCATGATTACTATATTTCACAAAGCATGTACAATATGTGACCAGAATTATTTGGAAACCGCTATGTAATGAAGACTTGACCACTAGATGTCAAGAGAGACGGATCTTGCAGAATAAGACGAGGTGGACAATTTTGTCTTATCGGTGCAGAAGAAACAAGAGCAGAAAGGCTCGGAGAGGAGAGTTCAGTGACTCCGGCCGTTGACCACTCATTGGATGTCATCAGGGTAACATATTCATCACGGCCGTTTCAACGCTTTTGTCGAATGTTGGGGATCTGATTCTGAAATGGAAACGCGAAGGAACAACTTGGATGACCTCATGTACAGACACGAATCATTCGGGACTTCCAAAGTCCTACCAATAGTGCAGCTACCACTATGATTGTGCATAGGGAATTAAAAGGAATGGGGTACAATGGTGAAGCAACTCGTCAAAGGCCACACATTACTGAAGTCATATCGAAATGACTGTAGGGTAAGCAACGACGCCATTGGACAGTGGATGACTGGAAACGAGTGATTTGAAATGGTGAATAGCGGTATTCCCGGAGGAACTGGATTTGGCGAATGCATGGACAACATTACCTGCCATCGTTTGTAGTGCCTACGGTGCCGAACGGAGGAACTGTTGGTACGGTATGGAGATGGTTCTCGTAGTTAGGGCGTGGCTCCTTTTCTGCGTTTCAGAAAACGATAAGTTCAGAAGAACATAAAAACCTTTACACAAAGATATAGGCCTATAGTTTCGCGCATCTACTCGACGACCCTTCTTGAAAACTCGAACTACCTGTGCTCTTTTCCAATCATTTGGAACCCTCCGTTCCACTCTAGAGAATTGCGAAACGCGGCTGTTAGAAGGGGGCCAAGTTCTTTCACGTACTCTGTTTAGAATCGAACTGGTATCCCGTCAGGTCCAGTGTCCGGGTACTTTTGATCAGATAATGTAGTTATCCTGTTGGAAATCACCGTGATTCATACTGGACGGGTACGTCGCGTTTCATTGAGCGAGCGGCTGCTTTGCAGGGAGGACGGGAGCGGCGGTGCGGCAGGTTCGCCCACCAGACGTCGACGCGACTGGCCGCCTGACCTCGCACGGTGGCGCGTGGGCCGCCGCTGATGGCCGCGGCGACCTCCCGGTAAGGAAGGCGGCCACCTTGGCGTCTGCAGACGCCGGCCGCCGGCTGGTGCCGCACTGTGCGGACCGCCGCGCCTTCCATCAGCACAACAGACTGCCTGTGGGATTACTCCTACACTTCTTAACTGATTCTCTCGCAAAATGACGGTCCCTATATTGCATAAATAAGATTACGTTCATTCACAAACAGCATAGACCAGTGGTCGTCAAACTGCGGCCCGCCTGGGGCCTCTTATGAATCATTTGTGCGGCTGGCGGTTCTCAGTCACATTTCATAATAATATGCGTCAACTAATGTTGACAACATCTTAAGAGCGTAGTTTTCTGCCCAGTAATAAACAAAAGTGCTTACACAGAAAATAAAACACTACTGGCAATTAAAATTGCTACACCACGAAGATGACGTGCTACAGACGCGAAATTTAACCGACAGGAAGAACATGCTGTGATATGCAAATGATTAGCTTTTCAGAGCGTTCACACAAAGTTGGCGCCGGTGGCGATACCTACAACGTGCCGACATGAGGAAAGTTTCCAACCGATTTCTCATACACAAACAGCAGTTGACCGGCGTTGCCTGGTGAAACGTTGTTGTGATGCCTCGTATAAGGAGGAGAAATGCGTAAGTCACGTTTCCGACTTTGATAAAGGTCGGATTGAGGCCTATCGCGATTGCGGTTTATCGTATCGCGACATTGCTGCTCGCGTTTGTCGAGATCCAATGACTGTTAGCAGAATACGGAATCGGTGGGTTCAGGAGGGTAATACGAAACGCCGTGCTGGATCCCAAAGGCCTCATATCACTAGCAGTCGAGATGACAGGCATCTTATCCACGTGGCTGTAACGGGTCGTGCAGCCACGTCTCGATCTCTGAGTCAACAGATGGGGACATTTGCAAGACAAGAACCATCTGCACGAACAGTTCGACGACGTTTGTAGCAGCATGGACTATCAACTCGGAGACCATAGCCACGGTTACCCTTAACGCAGAATCACCGACAGGAGCGCCTGCGATGGTGTATTCAACGACGAACCTGGGTGTACGAATGGCAAAGTGTCATTTTTTCGGAAGAATCCAGGCTCTGTTTACTGCATCATGATGGTCGCATCCGTGTTTGGCGACATCGTGGTGAATGCAAATTGGAAGCGTGTATTCTTCGTCGCCATACTGGCGTATCACCCGGCGTGATGGTATGGGGTGCCACTGGTTACAGGTCTCTGTCACCTCTGGATGCATTGACGGCACTTTGAACAGTGGACGTTACATTTCAGATGTGTTACGACCCGTGGCTCTACCCTTCATTTTATCACTGCAAAACCCTAAATTTCAGCAGGATAATGCACGACCGCATGTTGCAGGTCCTGTAAGGGCCTTTCCGGATACAGAAAATGTTCGACTGCTGCCCTGGTAAGCACATTCTCCAGATCTCTCTTCAATTGAAAACGTCTGGTCAATGGTGGCCGAGCAACTGGTTCGTC
This sequence comes from Schistocerca americana, assembly GCF_021461395.2. Taxonomy (NCBI): domain Eukaryota; kingdom Metazoa; phylum Arthropoda; class Insecta; order Orthoptera; family Acrididae; genus Schistocerca; species Schistocerca americana. The sequence goes on along the minus strand of NC_060120.1, from coordinate 221,667,430 downwards.
ACAATACGCCGGTCACTACTCTTGATGAAGTGTGGTATTGTTTTGAATCTGCATGATCACCTGTACCTGTACACGCCATCCAAGCTCTGTTTGACTCAATGCCCAGGCGTATCAAGTCCGTTAGTACGGCCAGAGGTGGTTGCTCTGGGTAATGATTTCTCAGGATCTATGCACCCAAATTGCGTGAAAATGTAATCACATGTCAGTTCTAGTATAATATATTTGTCCAATGAATAGTCATTTATCATCTGCATTTCTTGTTGGTGTAGCAATTTTAATACCCATTAGTGTATTTTAAGATCTGCTTTAGTTAATGTTGGTAACCTCAGCTGTGATGTTTGTAAAATTAGTATGTTTCATCATGGGGAGAGGACTAAATAGGGCGGCAATTTACAATTGTTATTCCCAATATCGGCGGATTTTAATTTCATGAACGTTTTAACCATTGCCAACAACTGCTCAATAGTTTTATTCGACAAAGGAGTCAGAATTAGTTTTTCACCGGCTTCCAATGTACATTTCCAATTTGTAACACATGTTAATTTTTAATAGCTTCTGCACAAGTACAGCTTATGTAAATCCGAAACCGGTGAAGAATAAATACTTTTGCGACTGTCGGCCGTACCTTACTACAACATCGAATCAGAAATGCACTGTGGGAGTTGTAGTGGGTGAGTGAAAAATTATCCGTCGCCTCAGCGGCGAAGCTGTGTGCAGGGGCAGATAGATATGTCGTTGTTGGGGGATGGGATGTGGTAGGGGGTATGTTTCCTTTTAGTCTTCCAGCGCTGACAATTCTAGGCGTGTATGTCTCGTAACGACCAACCTCTATGACAGTAGTTTCAAATGAATGTGGTATCGGTTCGTAAATCCAGAGACTGTCGACTACAAATGCGGTACATATGAAATTTAATTAAGGCCTTGGTAACACAACATGATGAGTAGAAGAAAAATTACATTCAAAACTGTTGGTAAACATTTACGACCATGTCTCACACTTCATAATGTATTTAAACAAAAGTGGATTTATCTCATTAATTGTTCGCTCGCACAGACCACACAAAAATGAAGGTAGCATCAATGTGAGACATAGACGGCCGGCCGGTGTGGCCGAGCGGTTCTTGGTGCTTCAGTCTGGAACCGCGCGGCCGCTACGGTCACAGGTTCGAATCCTGCCTCGGGAATAGATGTTTGTGAGTTAGATTTGAGTAGTTCTAAGTACTAGGGGACTGATGACCACAGAAGTTGAGTCCCATAGTGCTCAGAGCCAAACATAGACGATCGACATGAAGCGTTCCAATCCTGCTGACTTGGATGTCGGCGGCCAACTTCTCGCACCATTTCTACATCTAGCGTATTGGAGCGTCATAACATACAAATTAATAATGTCGGTGCATAACCGTCCGAGGTGATGCCCAACAATGTCACTGTTGGCTATTGATCTAAAAAGTGTGATCACCCTTGGCGTAGACACATCATCTGTCAACCTGTGTAAGCAAAAAGAAAACAGAAGTTAGAAGTAAAATTTCTTTTACACATCCCTGACTACCTCATTTAAACTATCTTTGACATCACTGGAAGAGAATGCATCTAATTTCGCTGCCAGGGAAAAAGGACTGCGTTATTCTACAGAGAAATGATGTGATAGGTAGTTCATCATTGTAAGAGTGTATGGTAATAAATTCCGACCAAATGAAACACTCAATTCACAGTAAAGAGAGCCCAAATAGTCGCATCAATAGACAGTGGAACCCTATTCTGGCGGAAGAGCGGTCGTGTATTCTCTGATGCAAACGACCGTAGGGATTAAGTTCACTATTCACCATGCCCCATACGTGTTCAATTGCGCGAAAGGTGTGGTAATCTTGTTGTCTAGTGCAGTTGATTTCATCCCTCGATGATGTTTGATCGGCTCCTGCTGCTCTCACAACGCTTCGATCTTGATGTCTGTCTGTACTTCGCGGACGTCCAGAACATGGTCTACGGGTTTTGGAATGTCTCACAGGGCACTTGTGAAGGCAGTGACACCACAAGTGTATTGTGTCCAACATGTGAAGCAATCCACCCAGCTTGCCAAAGGCCCGTACTTCTACCCCGTCCAAACGGCTGAAGTTGTTCAGTAGGAGTACGTGTCCTCGTTGGGACATGGTTGTGTTCTACATTGGGTACGTAGATATGTGTTTACCAGAGCAGAGCAGGCACCTATACACTATGTTAGGTCATGTTCATCCCCATATGTGGCGCTGCCTGGTTTACGCTAACATTGCGCCGTTACTACCGCGAGGCATTTCCGGCAGTGACTAATGGGCTTCGCCGCCATTAGATTGCTGTTTCCCGCAGTGTTGTTTACACGTCCCACCTGCTGCCACTGCTGCTGTCCTAGCTCCCGCTGGGTTTGCGGGAGCTGATACAATTCTCCATGATGCTGTGGCACGACTGCGGAGGAGTGGGCTGCTGCTACTGTGGCTGCCGTTGCCACTGCTGGTAGTTTCTGGCTCCTGGGAAGTCGCTGTGCTGCATCTGATTGAATGGTTGCAGTTACTGTGGTTGTGTCTGTGTCTTGAGTAATTAAAAACACATTTTCGGCTGCCTGTCGAATTACATTCTCGTCGATCTGTAAGTTACGGGCAGCTTGGCTGACACTGATTTACAGGGATATAATTCCCGTACGCAATAGTGGAGTCAGCATAAAATTCCACGATTCCTGTAGCTTTCACTTGCCCATTATCTATCGAGGCCCTTTCCACATCTTCATTTGAGTACTTAATTAGTTCTTGGTATAACAAAATGTAGAAATACGTAAGATAGTCCGAAATGCACTAATTACGATGTTTACACTCCTTAGCCTCGAGAAGGAGGCAGTATCTCCGGACATGACCGCTGCTCCCGCACTATTTGAGCGTTATATAGGTTGGTTATAATTAAGCTTTCGCTACTTGAGAGGACCCTCACGAAAAACGGAGGATCTTACGACAGTGAAATTTCGAGGAAACTTTTGTAAGGACATGCGGCAGAGAAATAACGAAAAAAACATTGAAAGAAACATTTTATAACTGCGTACCATGGTTACCTTCCAGGCTAGAAAGGTCGCTCAATATGCCACGAGAGCTTGGAACCACCCAAGGGATTGCTTTGGTGCTGCCTATTGTACAGTCGTGGACAAAACGAACGAGACCCCTCGCCTTTTCGTTATGCTGATCCACACAGCTTTAAAGTCTGCTACACAGCATAACAGGCAAGGCGACGAAGTGCTACCAACATACTATGCAAGTTCGCTCAGCTGATGTGCTGAGATAGCTAGCACTAGAGAAACTCGCGCTTCGAAGACGCCACAGCATCGGTTGCCACCACTTCGTGAAAAATGTAATACCTCAAGTATAACCTGATGTGATGTATTCGCATATCTGTGACTATGACTTGTATCTAAAGTGTGGTTATGGATTGTACGTATGCTCATATTGCGAATCTAACATCATGAATAAAGACAAGGGGAAATGAATTAGGCGTCCTTCCTCTTCCGTAACATCAAATGTATTTTAGTTATTCTTTCTTAAATGAAGGGCGCAGAAACGATTCACCTGAAGTGAATAACTTTTTAGTAACACCAGATGATGTTAACAGCTTGCCGGCGCGGGTTAGCCGTGCGCTCAACGGCGTCATATCGCGGACCGCGCGGCTTCTTGCGCCGTCAGTTCGAATTCTTCCCCAGGCCTGTATGTGTGTTAGGTTCAGTAGGTTGAAGTAGTTCTAGGTCTAGGGGACTGATGACCTAAGCAGTTTGGTGCCATAGTTCCTAGAGTCATTTTTTGACCTTTAGTGTAAATTTTCTTTACATACACGGCCGTATCTTTAGATTGCGTTGACATAGCTCACTTTTTTACACCACCAAGGGAATGCGATACCTTTCCGTTTATTATGTCTACCCGTACTCGAGGTAAACGGATTTTAAGGGTTGGGTAGACAGAGAGACGGTCAAGAAAGTGAGACCAGTAGGGTTCCATTTTTACCGATTTACGGGACGAAATCCTAACAACGAAAATAGCTCCCACAGTTACTGAGGATGAGGGCCGCATAATAATTTCCCCTACTCTTTATTCGAAATGTTCCAGTTGCAGTCGATACATATTAATCGTAGCTACGCTTTCGATCCAAATCACGTTTACAGGAATGCAAATAAAATCCATTTGCCTATAAACGTGGTCATTCAGATACCACTATAAATGCCACCGCGTTTTAGATGCGCGAGCATTCCCATTGCTAGCTACCTTCAGGAACACTTCGGCTAATGAACGTTTTCTGGCTGTGTCACGTCTAATGGAGAATTCGAAACATTGTAGAATACGTTTGGCAGCTACGTCGTCGTTTACTTCCTGGGGTGGTGCAGAATTATCCTACTAAATTTACTCGCTAATAACAGTTTTTTGTTATTTCGATAATCATCCCGAATGCTTGCCACATAAGCGGTGACATAAAGGTAGACAATTCATGTTTTTGAGTTCAGAAAGCTCTGTGCAACAGAAACTGCAGATAATTTTGATTGCGAATTTTCCGGTTTATTCATCTCTGGGGTAATAATAGAGGGCTGTTTGCCTGGGTTGTCTGCTAGCGTAGTGAAAGGTGTTTGCTACTGCAAGGGAGGTCTGGTTTGTTTTCGCTTCTAATCTAGATGCAGGCAGATAGACTATCAGTAAAGGAATTTTAAGAAATTCTCGCACCCCCAATACATTTTATTGCTACCTTTATTCTGTACCGGCGCCCCGTGGATGTCGATATGAAACTCTTGTAGAATTTCATACTTGTTACTGCCTACTTTTTCCGCTTCTGTTAATAATTGAATTGACTTAAGTGTGGCACTGAATGATTTTTAACTGAATCTTCACGCATTACTAAATTTGCACACTTTCATGGTAGGTCAGCAACAGTAATCCAGTACGACTGGTCTGAACCTTTACGCAGACCATTTCGCGGCCGAATGCGGATAATATTTGGCTAATTCGTAATGATCTGGGATACTTTGTCTTACTAAAACAGTTGTGTTTTCTCGATAAGCTGAATTCATTTTTATTAGTACAGTTCATACTAATTAGCGTTTCTTCTTTCATTTATATCTTATATTTAGGTGTTATGGTTAAGAAACTAATCAGCATTGATATAGTCTTACACATGATTGAAAACAGTCTGACAAATTTCGGATAGTTTTTCAATTTCACGCCTGTGCATAGTATGTTGGTAGCACTTCGTCGCCTTGCCTGTTATGCTGTGTGGCAGACTTTAAAGCTGTGCGGATCAGCATAACGGAAAGGCGAGGGGTCTCGCTCGTTTTGTCCACGACTGTACCTCAGGTGACATGTTGTCTACCTTCCTCGGTATGCTCATCATAGCCCTCGCCTGTGCGTTAGTGTCTCGTTGATAAACCATGTCCTTCAGGTAACATCCCAGCCAGAATCACACGGGTTCATATTTGCTGTTCTTGGAGGACACATCATTTGCAACGTCCGGCCAGAGATTCTGTTTTCTCCAAATGTGTTATGGAGTAACCGAGTGACATCTCGATCAGAGCGAGGTCGAGCTCCATAGTGCATCAAAACAATTTAGCCTAAAGCACCTCTTCCATTTAGAGCAGGGGTCACATGTTGGCGAAGCAGATCACAGTAACGTGCGCCGTTCACGCTGCGTGTCCTTCATCCTTGAGGTCCAATGAGTTCCTCCTACGTCGCCGTACCAGTACTGGTGCCTAACTGCAAGTCATTGCACTAAGACTACTAACAACGCAAATCCTGCAGCGCACAGTCTGAACATCATTCCTATAACGTTGGCTACCCATACGATATGTACGCTTCAATCTGCACTGGGACAAGTAGCGAAAGGTTGGTTATAATTATAGCGTACTTTATGTAATCATGAAAGACGCACATGGAAACTGTGTTCGTCATAAATACGAGATGATATTAATAACCTTTCTGGAGATTCTGAAGACAGAGCTGAACAATAAAGACAATATTTGGGATTTAAACTGCTCATTCTTCACGCATGGTGGGGATGAGTGCGAGGGGGGGGGGGGGGGAGTTATTTACAGTCTGCTTTGTATTCGTTACACAGTTTCACCGTCAGAAACAGTGTGCAACGCACGTTGATTTGCATCTGCGATCTGTACTTCGATCAACGGCTTGTCCTTTCCTGTTGTAATTATGACGCACCTAAACAGCGGAACGGGTGCTGGAAGTAATAAGCTAGTGATTCGGGTGGGTAAAAAAAAGCTGGTCGACGCAGTTCCGACAATACACTTTCTCGCTGGATCAATATTTCATTAACTTTAAATGCCTGTTTTTTCTCCCCCAGTAGCAAGACGGCAGAAACGACCTTTTGATCTGCGGTCAAAGGGTGTTGCAGTGAAAGGGTTAGGGAGGCGGCGCTATTTGGTTAATTACGGCTACGATTCGAATGTTGCAGCAGCAGAATTCTGCTCTGCAAGGTTGCAGAGTTGGAGCTATCCAAAGCCCTGTACGATGAACCCTAACGCGCTGACATGTTTAAAATATTAAATCACTGCTAGAACATATCGACTCGTCCGCTTATGCACTTCCGTTACAGAAGCGATTGAGAGCTGAGAAAATGTCTTACAGCTGACGCTATTAGATCTATAACTAATGATTCAAGCAAATCAAATAAACAGTTTACGAACGCTAAACAGTGTTCCACTATTGCATGCGCTTCACTAACAGCCTCTTATAAATGGCGTAAGTGCATCATTATCATCAATGCGCTTTCCTAGGGCAGGTCTTCACACATAGTTCTTTATGCAGTCCTATCATTTGTCACCCTCTTCGTTTTCTCAAATGTTTCCTATCCTTATACTATCCGCCATCTGGTATCTTCTGCGTCCTCTTCTTCATCCATTCATCGTTCCTTCCATGGCATTCATCAGCAACCACTCTCTTTTCATCCAGTGTTGAAGCCAACTGTGCTTCCTTTTCCTGATCACCTTCAACATTTCTCTCTAACCCCCCACACAACACCACATTTCTTACTTTGTCTACCCGTTCCATTCCTTCCATCCTCCCCCAGATATACATTTTAAATGATTTTCTTCTTTCTACCTCTTTCCTCAGTATCCGTATTTCTGCTCCATATGTTGTTAAGCTCCCTATGAATGATTTCACCAGTCTTTTCCTCAGGTCCCCGTCCGCGCACCAAATAGAAACCCACTCTTTGCATTAAAAGCCTCCTTAGCAATTGCTTACATGTATTGACCTCCTTATTTCATTTAATGTCGTGCGTAATAATACTTCCCAGAAACTTATAAGCACTAAACTTGTTCTACATCTTCCTGTGCTAACTACAGTTGTTCTTACTTTTTTTGCACTTATCACTATACGTTTGTTTGTTTTTCCTATTATTTCTCATTCCTAACTCCTCACAAGTCTTATTTAATTCTTTTAACATATATTTATGGAATTAAGCTAATTATAGTTTAGAGGAATATGTCTACTATATGCGGAATATAAAATTTATGGGAGATTACGAACTATTGTTGATGCAATAATCTCAAAACAAGTATCAGACTTTAGAAAGGGATGCCGTCTAATGATATTTGTAATAAGACAAATTATTGGAAAAATGGGGAATTTGGCTTATAGACCCATTCAGCATTTACTGATGAGAAAGCAATTGATAAATTACAAAGACCACTTTTATGGAAACTATTGCAAGTAAATGATTTTCCTAATTACCTTTTCATACAATAAAAGTTACATACAAAAACAGTAATAACTTCAGTTTCCGAAAGATCATATGAAATTTTAATAAATGAAGGTGTTCGACAAGGATGTCGCTCACTGTATGTATGTACTGAAGACGAAGTTATGTAGTGGAAATGTAAAATGCAAGTAGCAATTATAATAGGATGTAGCTTCACATAAAATACTTTGTTACATGCTAATGTATTCTAATTATTCAGAAAGAGAAGATAATTTAGAAAGAGCCGTATATAGATTGATCGAAAACTCAATATACTACAGCTGAACTATATTTCCTAATAAGACAAAGATAATGGCTTTCAAAGGAAAGAGTTCAGTCAGATCGAAAATAATAATAAATGAGGAAATTTTAAAACAAATGTCCTACTTCAGTTACCAGGACGTGATATCAGTTCTCCATATGACAAAGACATTGAGAATAAGATAAATGAAAATCAAGCTACATGTGGGAGAACTGGAAGTGCGTCGCAAAGAAAAACCAGAAAAGAAACACAATTGAAAAACCATAAAATTATGGCTATACCTACTCTCACGGCAAAAACGTAAAAATATATATATATATATATATATATATATATATATATATATATATATATATATATATATATATATATATATATATATACAGCAGCAGCGATGTAGTTCATGAAATACGCAAGGGGCTGTAATAATGTGGATAAAATATAGAATGAAACGATAAGATTAGATTTAAAAATCTTTTCAGTAAATGACAATATAGAAAATAATACAATGAAATGAAAGGTTTATGTTGATAGAATGACAGGAAACAAGTTCCCAAGAAACGTTAATGAATTGTCGGTGGAGAAAGAGAGGACTAGTTAGCGTCTTAATAGATGGATGGATGAGTGATGGAGACCGGAACAGGTAACTACCTAATCCTTCGAAAGCGATGATGACGATGATGTGGCCGAGTAATGTGAACAAATAATTTACTTTTGTGGAAGTAAGCACATTAATGAGGACAAATTGTTTATGGTCTAATATCAGCCAGACTGACATAACGGGGTTTGGTGTGAGACCCATAGGCCCCATATACTTGTGACACAGTAATGACTGAAGCTTAGGTGTGCAATGTTATTTGTGAGACTTCTTCAGCATCGGCGGTCGCCATACTACTGGCGCACTGGTAACGTAGGTATACTTGTGCCACGTCTCAGGTCGCGGTTGCGGGGAAATTCAATTATTTTTCCTTTATTCATCCCTTTTTGAAGTTCAAAAATCGGTAACAGGGATTTCCGAATGACTGATTTGGCTATTGTTAATGGCCTACTTAGCTAAAACATTTACAGTCTCCGTCCCCTTAACTTCACAATGTACCGCTAGCCGGCATTATTGACTCTTGCTGACCATTCTAAAATGCAGTTAGCAATTCCAGTAAGTTGTCCGCGATAGGTTGTCTACCTCCTCTCCTAAAAAATACACTCAGAAAGAAACTGCTGATTCGCAGTTCTTCTTGGTGAGCATATTGGAGACCTCACAGGACGACAGTTGTGTATACAATAAGGAGCCAAAGAAACTGGTAAAGGTTAGACACTGGACTCGCATTCGGGAGGACGACGGTTCAATCCCGCGTCCGGCCTTCCTGATTTTGGTTTTCCGTGATTTCCCTAAATCGCTCCAGGCAAATGCCGGGATGGTTCCATTGAAAGGGCACGGCCGACTTCCTTCCCCATCCTTCCCTAATCCGATGAGACCGATGACCTCGCTGTCTGGTCTCCTTCCCCAAACAAACCAACCCAACCCAACCCAAACTGGTAAATAAGGACGATATAGTTTAGGGCCCCCAGGAGCACGCAGAAGAGCTGCAGCAAGACGTGGAATGAACTCGACTAATGCCTGATTTAGTGCTGGAAGAGCTGACACCAAGAGCGCTACAAGGCTGTCCATAAATCCGCAAAAGTACAAGGGGATGGAGATCTCTTCTGAATACCACGTTGCAAGGCATCCCAAATATCCTCAATGACATACATCTCTGGGGAGTGTGGTGGCCAGCGGAAGTGTTTAAAATTCGGAGGAGCGCATCCGGAAACACCCTGTAGCAATTCTGCACGTGTGGGGTGTCGCATTGCCCCGCTGGAGCTGCCCAAGTCCGCCGAAAGGCACAATGGACATGAATGGATGCAGATGTTCAGACATACATGATGCTTATGTACAGTCGTGCTCAAAAGTATCCGAACGACCTGAATTGCATTTCGCCTGATTCGAATGCAACCCACATAGCGCAGCTGTCTAGCAGGTTCTCTAATCGCTCCTCGGTACAGTCGTTTGGCTATTGAAAATAGTTCCAACAAGTCACCACTAGAAAACACTGCTCTGTATGGCAATAACTCAAGATGTAAAGTAATACCAAGGTACTACAAATATCAGGGAACATCTTATCACAGATAAGACGGTTCTTAAGGCTTGTAAGTTCACATTTATCACAATAAATGACATACATCAAATGTTACCACTCTCATTATTACGTCAGATAGGTAATTCACGTAGTAAGTTCGTCGTATTCATGATTTCCTGTTCAAAATAACATAACGGACTTATTATTTAACACAAAATGACATTAAAAATTTAAGTTATTCACGAGCAGCTAGTTGAGAATATGTATGAATTTCAAATGACACGACGAACCATCTCAATCTGCATATGGATTCAAACCCAGGTCATGCAGACTAAGCAAAGACTTCGTGACTGACGGAAACTAACAGTCATTCCTGACTAGGCGTACAGATAATGATATACCTCTATTTTAGACAGTATCAGTTAGCAAATATCAACTTTAAATTACATAACGTAAACATTTTTTTACGGACGCGAATTCCTACCCCGCATCTGGTGGTGGTGGTGGTTTTGGGGAAGGAGACCAGATAGCGAGGTCATCGGTCTCATCGGATTAGGGAAGGACGGGGAAGGAAATCGGCCGTGCCCTTTGAAAGGAACCATCCCAGCATTTGCCTGGAGCGATTTAGGGAAATCACGGAAAACCTAAATCAGAATGGCCGGACGCGGAATTGAACAGTCGTCCTCCAGCATCTATTGTACATGTTAATGAACTACGAGAGCGATTTAGGGAAATCACGGAAAACCTAAATCAGAATGGCCGGACGCGGAATTGAACAGTCGTCCTCCAGCATCTATTGTACATGTTAATGAACTACGAGAGATGTTAAACATTGCTTCTTCACAAGTAACTTCACAAGTAACTTCACAAGTAACTTGAAAAGCTGTGAGGTAAAGCTTTGTGTTGGACAGGGATTCGAACCCAGAACCAGTTGGATTGTCATCGAAGCACAATCAACTGTGACATATCGGATTTTCTCGGCAGTAGCAAGATGTTTTAACTGAAATGATGAGGCGAAACATTAGTTTTTTCTTTCCCCGGACTCCAACCTGGCACCTATCGTTGTTATATTCTAGAGACCACGAACGTTAAAAATGGATTTGTTACACCAGCGGCGACATGTGAGCATGTTTGAACTAGAAATAATATGACGAAGAGTTCAGTGCTGACTGGGAATCGAACCCCACACATATCGTTGTCGACTGCACACAAAGAGACGTCAGCTACCGAATTTTTCTCCACTAGCAGCTCGGAATAACGTCCTTGAATGTACAATGATTTCGCAAACAGCTTTGTGTCTCACTGGGACTCAAAAAGTCAGATATCGTTAGTGTTGACAACGAATGAAAATACATTAAAAATCAAAATTACTATCCACCAGCAGATAGATGTTCTCATGCTAGAGCTTGATAATACATAATGAAAGCTTTAGTGCCGGGCCAGGATTCGAACCCCTTCACGCGCAATATGTGGAGATGTTGAGGAATCTGCAGTTTTGAACAAACAACAAATTGCAGTCGAGCTGTATTGTCACGAAGGGATCAAATTCCGCGATAAGGGCGGTCTGAGTTGCATTCCCAGTTCAGAAACAATTTTATCGACGTATACAAGCTAAAATAAAAGATGGAATAAGTGTCCTGTGACCCTACATAGCGTTCGTTTCGTCACTAGAAATAAATAACAAGTATAAGGAAGGTTACTGTTGACAGAGTTTCTACGTGTCGCGGCTCCTGACTTTCTTGTGGTTCAACGTAACGTCTACTTGGTAGAGGACGAATATCATGTTTAACTTGACTGTCAGACCACAATGCCATTATACCTTCTTCACTTGGCGTAGCCAGAAGAGAATGGAATCTGTCTCTCCTTATCAAAAATCGTCAGCAGAAGTTGGAATCGAACCCAGAACATAAGAATATGAACCAAGCATCAATCCAACAGACCACCAAATTCTCTTTTCTCTTACTCACTTTCTATCATAACAATGTTGCGCCACACTGGATGAGAACACAGGCTCCCTGTAGTGATTTGAAGCATGTTCAGTACATTCATTTACTTGGTTGACCGAATCGCCATGAACTAGCTGCCTCGGCTACCCAGTGCATACATTCGACTTTATTTTGTAATATAAATACGGCGTGCACTGCAGCTGTAGTGTTTATAAGCTAAGTACTGACAAACTTATTTGTGCTCTGCAATATAGTTATTAAATGTAATAGATTTCAGCGGTGTTGCGTGCCGTTTTTGACGAAATAACGACTTAATAAACTATTGTAATCGTTCGCTCGCTGTGTTTTAGAGAGTTTTCAGTGTGTTGAAGTCATTAGTAATTTTCGTGCTTTAGTTTTCAACTGACGTTTATTATTCTTTCTAGTGAAATATTTCAGTAAAATTTTCATACAGTGTTTTAACTTCGCTTAGTGTTACAGTGGTAGTTTTAATTTATTGGTTGTAGCTAATAATTTTGTGAAATTTTGCTGGTATTGGTATCGGCTGTGTTGTAGTAGTATTAATACAAGTAGCTGCTTTCTTAGTAGGCACAGAATTTCGAGACCATTATTGTTAGTTCTTAAATAGTTCTGCTGGTGTAACTGAACTTTGGTAACGTAGACGTATAGTTTTTTTTTCAGTAACTGTAAAATTTACCATGAGTGAAAAGTGTGGGCTCTGTCGTAGGTTTGTGAGTAGTGGATTACGGTGTGGGATTTGTTCAAAGTATTTTCATTGGGGGGAATGCAGTGGGAAAGCCAGTGGTCATTTTAGGGAGATCCTCTCCTGGGAATGTAGAATCTGTAGTAGAAACAAGTTAATAGAGGAGCAGGAGCGTAAGATCTGTGCCCTTCAGGTGCAGTTACAATGCGCAAAGGAGGAACTAGATAGGTTGAGGAGGGTGAAGGGTGGTGGGGAATGGGAATTGGCAGTTGGCAAGAAGGTAGCTAGGAAGAGGAGGTACTCAGACAGTTTTACTTTGCATACATGCAATAGATACGACCAACTGTCAGAGTTGAGTGGAGAGGAGCCTCGTGTAGCCGTAGATGTAGATAACTTGCAGCAGTCCTCAGCAATTAGGAGGCCTAGGTTAGTTGCAAAGTCTAGCAGAAAGGAGGTTCTGCTGCTAGGTAGTTTCTGCTAGGTAGTTCCCACGGTAGAGGTGTGGGCCAGCAGTTGCAGGAAGTGTTGGGCAGTGAGTACCAGGTCACCAGCGTTGTGAAGCCTAGTGCAGGGTTGGCTCAGGTGACTGAAAGCATTGGGGAGTTATGTAAGAATTTTACGAAAGAGGATCAGGTAGTGATAGTGGGTGGAGCAGGGAACAGTCTCGATAGGGACGGGGAATATGATGACAGTGGTGACTTGGTTAAGATAGCTACTCAAACTGGTGGTACTAATGTGCATTTCGTGCAGCTGTTTCAGCGTCATGATCGGCCTCACCTTAATGCGCCTGTTAGGAGCGTTAATACGGGGCTGGGGAGGGCACTGATGGCGGAGGGCACGGATCACATCTCAGTGGTGCCAGTTGGGTCTATCAGTAGATGGGGTTTCACTAGGAATGGCCTGCACCTCAATAGGTACGGGAAGGGGATGCTGGCTAAGCTTATAGGTGACAGTGTAGTGGGTGGTGGTGGTGGTGGTGGTGGTGGTGGTGGTTGTGATAGTGGTATCACTCATGGAAAAATTCCTATTCCTATAGTAGTTGGTGTTAGAGCTGCACCTTTTTTAGACTGAAGTCAGCTGATAGGTATACCTGCTTAAAGGAAGTGCCTCTAACTAAGGGCTCACCTCCAGAGGATGTAATGCTTCCAAGTAGAGAAGGAATTAGCATATTTCATCAAAATATAGGAGGTATTAGAGATAAAGTTAGTGAACTGCTAATAGATGCTAACTCTGAAATTATTGGTATATGTGAGCACCACTCAAATAATTTGATAATTCAGAGGCTTCCTTTACCAGGCTACAGATTAGCTGGCTGTTTCTCAAGGAGTTCCTTGTGGGGTGGGGGAGTAGCTCTGTACGTAAAAAACAGTATTTCATTTGAGACCATAGACGTATCACGACACTCCACTGAACAGATATTTGAAAGTTGTGCAGCGTTAGTTGAATTTAGTGAAACCAAACTTCTAATTGCTGTTGTTTATAGGTCCCCTAACTCCGACTTCAGAGCATTTTTGCTTGAGCTAGAGAGTGTTCTTGATTCACTTTGTAGGAAGTACTAGAAAGTAGTTCTATGTGGTGACTTCAGTATTAATTTTGTACATGATTGTGCAAGAAAAAGGATGTTGGTAGATCTCCTAAATTCATATGATCTGATGCAAACTGTGTTTTTTCCAATTAGGGTGCAGGGGAACAGTAGCACAGTCGTAGAAAATATTTTTATTCATTCTTCATTACTAGATGGGCATTCTGTTAGTAAAAGGGTGAATGGCCTTTCAGACCATGATGCACAAATTTTAACACTAAAAGGTTTTTGTACTCTAACCAATGTCGTATTTAATTACAAACTACGTAGGAAAGTTAATCTAACAGCAATAGAGGGTTTTTCAAAACTTGTCAAGGAAGAAGAGTGGCAAGATGTTTATAGTGCCGATAATATAGATGATAACTACAATGCTTTCCATAACACATTTCTCATGCTCTTTGAGAGTTGCTTTCCATTAGAACATTCTAAACAGGGTACTAGCAGTAATGGACAGCCCGGTTGGCTGACTAGTGGGATAAGGATATCATGTAGAACAAAGCGTGAATTATATCAAAATGTTAGAAGTACTCACAATCAAGCTACTGTAGCCCATTACAAACAGTATTGTAAGGTGCTTAAAAATGTTATTAGCAAGGCAAAAAGTATGTGGTATGCAAATAGAACAGCTAATTTACAGGATAAAATTAAAGCCATATGGTCAGTTGTGAAGGAAGTGTCTGGTCAGCAGCACAAGATTGACGATATAAAGTCAATTTGCAGTAATAATATTTCTGTTACTGATAAATCAGATATATGTACAGTGTTTAACAACCATTTTCTGAGCATTGCTAGTGAATTAAATAAAAATTTAGTATCTACAGGAAATCATATAAATTTCCTAGCAAATGCCTTTCCGAGATTGACGTCTGAAATACTCCTCTGTGATACAGACAAGAGGGAGATTGAGACAATAATCAAATCAATGAAGACTAAGGACTCTCATGGTTATGATGGAGTGTCTAAAAGAATATTAAAGTACTGTGCTGCACATGTTAGCCCTGTATTTAGGCATATTTGTAATTTTTCCTTTAGGAATGGTCAGTTTCCTGAGCGATTAAAGTACTCAGTAGTAAAGCCGCTTTATAAAAAGGGAGAAAGGGATAATGTAGATAATTTTAGACCTATTTCTATGCCATCAGTGTTTGCAAAAGTTATCGAAAAGGCTGTGTATGTAAGGTTAGTTGGTCATTTTATATCACACGATTTGCTATCAAATGTACAGTTCGGTTTTAGAAGTCGTTTGACAACTGAAAATGCTATATTCTCTTTTCTCTGTGAGGTACTGGATGGGTTAAACAAAAAGTTTCGAACGCTTGGCTTATTTTTTGATTTAACAAAGGCATTTGACTGTGTTGATCACGCAATATTGCTCCAGAAGTTGGACCATTACAGAATAAGGGGAGTAGCTCACAATTGGTTCACCTCTTACTTTAGCAACAGGCAGCAAAAGGTCATTATTCACAATGTTGATAACGGCTGTGATGTGGGGTCTGAGTGGGGTACTGTCAAGTGGGGGGGGGGGGGGGGGTGCCCTAGGGATCAGTGTTGGGCCACTCCTGTTCCTTATTTATATAAATGATATGCCCTCTATTATTATGAGTAACTCTAAAATATATGACACTAGCTTGGTACTAAAGGATGTTGTGTGCAACATTGACTCGGTTTCAAGTAGAGCAGTACATGACCTCAGTTCATGGCTTGTCGAAAATAAACTAACGTCAAATCACAGTAAGACTCAGTTTTTACAGTTCCTAACACACAATTCAACAAAACCTGACGTTTTAATCTCACAGAACGGGCATATGATTAGTGAAACTGAACAGTTCAAATTCCTAGGTGTTCAGATAGATAGTAAGCTTTCGTGGAAAGCCCACGTTCAGGATCTTGTTCAAAGACTTAATACTGCCATTTTCACTATTCGAACGGTATCGAAAGTGAGTGGTATTTCGACACGTAAATTAGTCTACTTTGCTTATTTTCATTCACTTATGTCGTATGGTATTATGTTTTGGGGTAACTTCCCATTCTAGAAGGATATTTTTGGCTCAGAAACGGGCGGTTCGGGCAATAAGTGGTGTGAGTTCACGAACCTCTTGTCGACCTCTTTTCACGAGTCTGGGCATTTTGACATTGGCCTCTCAACATGTATATTCCTTATTGTCGTTTCTTGTTACCAATATTAGTTTATTTCCAAGAATAAGTAGCTTTCACTCAGTTAATACTCGGCAGAAATCAAACCTCCATTTGGATCGGACTTCCTTAACTCTTGTGCAAGAAGGTGTGCAGTATACTGCTGCATCCATTTTCAATAAGCTGCCACTCGAATTCAAAAATCTTAGCAGTAATCTACGCGCTTTCAAATCGAAACTGAAGAGTTTCCTCATGAGTAACTCCTATTCTGTCGAGGGGTTCCTTGAAAAATTAAGATGATTCTCATTGTATTGCTGATAGCGTTTGCTTAAACTTATGGACTGATTTTCTTTTAGGTTCATGAACATTTATTTTTATCTGTTATTACTTTTTATGTTGTAAGTTCATGTACTGACACGTTCCATGACCTTGGAGATTTGCTCCACGGTTTGGTCCTACGGAACTTGACACTTAAATAAATATATAAATAAAACGACCTGGAATACGTAATGCGTCTGATTCGCATTTCTGTAACTAGGTTTAGGGACTGGAGCGTAGTTACTAATAATACTCAGAACTGAGCGATTAGAAGACCTGCTAGACAGCTGCGCTATGTGGGTTGCATTCGAATCAGGCGAAATGCAGTTCAGGTCGTTCGGATACTTTTGAGCACGACTGTACATTTGGAGGACAACATTGAATGGAAGTGGAACATGAACTGTGAAAAAAGCGGAACAGAAGACAATCGAAGCATTTAAGACGTGGTGCTGTAGACGAATGACGAAAATTAGGTGGACTCATAACGTGAGGAATGAACATGTGGAAATCACTGACAAGGAGAAGGGACAGGACGATAGGACGTCTGTTAAGACAACGACGATGCTTCTAGGGGAAGGTGTAGAAGGGAAAAATTGTAGAGAAAGACAAAGAGTCTAATATATCTGGCAAATAATTGAGGACGTAGGTTGCAAGTTCGCCAGTGCTGGACGTACGATTGTATGGCGAGAGGGTGAGCACGTCATGCTCCCACGACCACTGCCAAACATGGTCGATTTGCTGGCCGCTGTGTAATGGTGTGGAGAGGCATAATCTTTTTGTGTGGGTGTAACGAGCTCAAACACTTTAAACGTGTTGTACTAAGTAGTCAGCGTCTTTGTGACACTGTTCTAATTTTCGTGCCCGTCTTTTCAGGAGTGATTTCGGCCCTGACTTCACTTTTATAGATGACAAGGTAGAACCGCATCTAACAGCGCAGATTGAGGAGCTGTTGGATCGAAATGATTTTCGGCAAATCGACTGGTCTTCCCGTTCCCCCGACTTAAACCCCATCGACTACGTGTGGGACGCTGTGGGGAGATGTGTTGCAGCATGACTACAAGTGGCAACAACCATCCAGCAGTCGCCAACCGCACTGGTGGAGGGATGGAACGTTCTCCCACAGGAACGCCTCACTAGTCTACTCGTTATCATGTGAACGCGTTGCAGAGCAAGTATTGCCAACGTGGTTGTCACACACGCTGTTAAGAAGACGTCCCGTCTTTTATAATGTCCAGGAGACGACCGTAAATCGCGGCGACTCCAGCACAATTGTTGTCTTTGAATAAGTATCAGTTCCGTTCATCTCATTGCGTGTTTCTTTTAGTCGCCTTCTGTGGTATACTGTAGCAGTTCATTGCATATATGGTCCAAGTTTCATCGAGGTATGTTACTTATCAGTGGCAGATCATGTGAAAGTTACATCTGTATGTATATGGCATTTAAATACAAAACGTGGCATCGGCTTCTATAGAGCGTTAAGTGTGACACGTACAGAGATAAAGAATAGAGGCACTGGCCTTACGTCGCCTCTGGTACGTGGTACTCCGGCACGTCCTGGAAGCGCGCAGCTGCAATGAGCAGCGTGTGTGTTTTCACAAGTACATATTCATTACTGTGTGTGTGTGTGTGTGTGTGCGTGTGTGTGTGTGTGTGTGTGTGTGTGTGTGTGTGTGTGTGTGTCTGTCTGTGTAGATCCTCACCTGCGAAGCCCTTGTCAAGGGATGTGGTCGTACTGTTAAAGCATACTACAAGAAGAAATATACCAGAAGGGGAAAGTGTTTTAAAAAATAGCCAGTAAAATAATGAACAGACGAAGCTACGCTAAGGATTATTTATATACCTAGAAATAACGATGTTACAGGCAGAATAGAAACAGTAAAACAAAAATGGGGATGTGTGTAAGGTGGTTCATTACTAAAATATTGAACAGCAGCATAACTGTGGACGACGAAATGTCCATTGTAAAATAACAAAATAAAAGACGTGTTCTTACTGACACAGAATTCTAAGGAAAATATACATGGTTGGAGGCCATCAACGAACGGTAAACGTGGCTCCTCAGCCGGAAATGGAGGCGTATAAGTCTTCCAGGAAATGTCTACTTGCAAGATGAAGCTGGTTTTCAAAATGTTTCAAATGGCTCTGAGCACTATGGGACTTAACTTCTGAGGTCACCAGTCCCCTAGAACTTAGAACTACTTAAACCGAACTAACCTAAGGATATCACACACATCCATGCCCAAGGCAGGATTCGAACCTGCGAACGTAGCAGTCGCGCCGTTCCGGACTGTAGCGCCTAGAACCCCTCGGACACCTCGGCCGGCGATGAAGCTGCTCATTTAAAATGTAGCCATCGTTTTTCTCTAAGTGTTTGAAAATTTCGAGCTGTTCCCATACATCTAATCTACGTCCTCGTACTCCTTTGTGTAAGTTTACGATATCCTCAGAATCCTTCAGAGCCATATGACTTTAATGGCACACTATTTTACCCCCTCTCTCTCTTTCATCTTTTCAGATAATATGCTTATTCTTATAATGACTGTATACTTGTGAAATCACACACGCTGCTCATTCCAGCTACTCGTATATAGGACGTGCAGGAGCGTCCCGTAGCAGAGGCGATCTGAAGCTGGTTCCTCTACTCTTCAGCCAGTCTCCGCATGTCACTCACTATCTGTG
Organism: Schistocerca americana; assembly: GCF_021461395.2. NCBI lineage: Eukaryota > Metazoa > Arthropoda > Insecta > Orthoptera > Acrididae > Schistocerca > Schistocerca americana. The sequence goes on along the minus strand of NC_060120.1, from coordinate 221,647,959 downwards.
TACGTAAACGCTGCGAAACGTGTTATTGACACTCTCCATGTTCTCCATGCTACTTAAAAAGGCGGGATCAGGTACTTAAGTGTTTCCCACAGGGTGAAAAGGTAATCGTCTCCCTCTGCCTCATGCCTCATTTATCGACCACGTGTCGTTAGTACTTGACTGGTAGTACTTGACTAAGTCAGCAGTGTAATGTATCAGATTCCATGATTCGTTAATCCAAAACTCTTGAGCCATCGCGAGAGGTGTTGTTATCTGTCAGTTTATTCTCATAGAGCTAGGAGTTTTGGTTTACGAGATGGCCAACGCCTTTACGATTATTAGCTATTTCACGTGGCATACACTCACTTTGGAAAGACATATAATAAATGTGATGGCTCTTGCCTTTTTCCGGTATTCCTGTAGAGCCACAGTCCCCAAAGATCTGCCTTTGTCAAAGTTACATAAAACAGCCAATTCATCCACTATCTGCAAAGAAATTCTGTCGAATCCTTTCCTTGTAGCTCTGGCGTTATCACATCATTATATATTCATCGCAACGCGTTACACTCCCTGTAGATGACCTAGCCGAAGTCATTTCCGTGGTACAGCACTGGACCTCGTCCTTAATAGAGCATCACCTTCTCATACACAACAATTTCTATAAATATTTCCAACGATCTCATAGGAAGCCGAGAGTACGTTGACTGTGTAATTGTAATGGAAAATGGTATTGACTCATATATGTGCACGGTAGTATAGTTTCAAAATATAAAGTAAATGGATCAGAGACAAACATGCAAAGTAAAGACGCAACATTTTATTTCTGAAATAGTATATTACTAATCGACTGACATCGCTTTCGGTTTGAATCAAAAGATTCAGACGATACGGGTGTTAAAAGATTGTGGATGAAAGACTGCTGTTTTAGTGCTGAAAAGCGTAGTAGCTGTCATAAAACCATCATGAGAATCAAGATTTAAAAATTTATTTCTTTAATTCCTTAGCGGTTACCAACCATTACAACGTACAAACAGTTAAAGCGACGTTCTCAGAAATGTTAGGATAGAGTCTCTCGCAACAAAAATTATAACACGGACACATGCCAACACAATTGCCGATTACTATAATGTTAGTTAGAACCAGGACAACAATACCATACACGGATGGTTTCCTTGGAAATGCAGCTCAACAAAGCCTAGTGGCTATATAAGGAGACGCGCTGCCCCTGAAACTCAGACAACTTCGGCAGCAGCAGAGAGCAACACGGGGCGTCGGCAGCAATGGAAACGAAGTGAGCGTTCGCCGTCATTGGCCGCGAGGCCCCTTGCAGGGCAGGTCCGGCCGCCTTGGTGCAGCTCTTATTACATTCGACGCCGCATTGGGCGACCTGCACGCCGGATGGGGATGAAATGATGATGAAGACAGCACAACACCCAGTCCCTGAGCGGAGAAATTCCCGACCCAGCCGGGAATCGAACCGCGGCCTGTAGGACGGAAATCCACCACGCTCACCACTCAGCTATCGGGACGGACGCCGGCAGCACTGCACGGCAAGAACTGCTCACGTAAGTATAGGTAAGTACGTCTCTCTACAGGTGCATTGGTGAATACTCGTCTGCAACTCTTCAATTCTGCAAATCTGCACTTCTGCGACTCTGCACATCTGCAAATCTACACGCCTGGAGGACTGCACGCCGGCTGTGGCTGCGCATCTCACTCTCACGCGTCTGGGTCTGCACGTCAGTGACTCCTACATGTTTGATGCTACATGTCTGTGACTTTGTGTGTCTAGGATTACACACCTGGGAAAGCAACGTACTGTTTACATCTGCCAGTCATCTCGGCTGGGACTCTACACTGCGCGACCCCGAGTCCACGCTACGCATCCATGAGTCTACACTCCGCATCCAAGATGCTACACTTCGCGTCCACTAGTCTACACCACACGTGCATGAGTCTACGGTTCTCATCCACGAGTCTACGCTGCACGTCCACGAGTCTACGTCATGCATCTGCAACTCTACACATCCGTGACTCGGCTTCGCAACGGCTACTCTACGCTAATCGTCGGCCACACCACGCACCACCAACTCTACCCACCCCACCCACACTACGCGTCTGCCACGCACCGCCGATCCTGAGGACGACGCTTCTACATGACAGCTCATCGTGGTCCCTCTGTTCCGACCAGGGTTTTCGGGAGGTTTCCCTTGGTTGTAAGGCGAATGCCGGAACTGTTTACCCCCTCCCATCGATAAAGAGATAATTCCTGTAAAGAAGAAATTGAGAAATAAATGCTGTAAGCTTATATACCTTGTGTTAATTATTTTTGACATTGTATGTTGAGTAATAAATGACATTACCCATTTACTGAGTAATAAATGACATTACCCATTTACGTTGCCTAAGGTAGGAAGCTTCATCTGATCGCTGTAGTATGCAAAGAAACCGATCAGTAGCCATCTGTGGCTAATTACGAAGTTCTAGTAAAGAAGTCTGAAAAATCACTTAACAAAAAAGATTGAGCTCTAGCGAAAAAGACTCATTAAATCTCTTAGTAAAAAAGTCGAAGCTCTAGAAAAAAAAGACTGAATAATCACTTAGAAAGGAAAAGACTGAAAAATCACTTAGCAGAAAATACTGAAAAATCACTCAGCAAAAAAGAATCAAAAATCAGTTATTCTACCTAAGTCGTTGGAAAATCAGATAGTTATGAAAAAATCACTTATAAGTTGAAAAATCACTTTATTTTTATGTCATTGGCAAATCAGTTTTACTGGCTGATTTGTGGGTGGCATTGAGACGTACTATACTGCTTGGTATCCACTCAGATTTTTTAAAGTTTATTCAGTGAAACATGTGTGGCAGGCTGTCTACTTCTGCACCTGAAAGACGTTTTTCGCCTTCAGTGTCCTTTGTGTTCCTTAATGTGCAGACCATAGCACATATGCTCTTTAAATTTACTGTCATGATACGTGCAGTTTCTTACGGAAACCAAACAGACGAACATTTGTGTTTACATTGAGATTTTATAGCTGTGTAGCTGTCTGTATATTCGATACAGCTTACCGACGTGGATCGACAGATTTCGCGCCTTCGTATTTGGGGCGCTTGGAAGAAATCGGATTCTGTCCGTTTAGGTAGTTCAGTGCAATTTCACTGTAATGTCCAGTTATTCTTTACGTTTGGCCGAAGAACATTTTACACATTTGCGTCAGCGAATTATGCTTAGTTTATGCCTACACTTATATGCACCTACGACAGCGTGATTTGTGAAACATTTGCAGTACGAATGTGGTAAAATTACTTCACTGAAACGTTGGATGTTTTCAGTTACAGCATTGCTCGTATAGTGGATTGAGAAAAATGTGCCACCGTAGGACAAGGAAATTATCCGATCTCGAATTGAGATTTAGCTATATATTAACAACCATTTTTGTTGCATTCTAACAAGTCCAAGTGTGAAAATGTTAGATTTTCTCACACCAGTTTAGAAAAATGTTGTGCTGGTTTTCGAATACCATGTCACATAAATAATACAAAAGCTAAAATACGCAAACGAAGAAGCAGATCTTCAGTATTTATAAACAGGTGGTGTCACAGCCGTAGCCTATGCAAAATCGTGATTATGACGATTTTCGACATCGAAGAATAAATACTGCCGTACAGAGGTCTCGTCTGACCGAGATTCATTTAAAATACGAAGACTATCCTAAAAGAAGTGAATTTATCATGCCCAGATTTCTCCAGTTGGCGTTGTTTAGAGGTCGATTTGACTCAGTACGCTGATCAAGCTCTCAGCCATATGGCTGTTGTTGTTGTGGTCTTCAGTCCTGAGACTAATTTGATGCAGCTCTCCATGCAATTCTATCCTGCGCAAGCTTCTTCATCTCCCAGTACCCACTGCAACCTACATCCTTCTGAATCTGCTTGGTGTATTCATCTCTTCGTCTCCCTCTACGGTTTTTGCCCTCCACGCTGCCCTCCAATACTAAATTGGTGATCCCTTGATGCCTCAGAACATGTCCTACGAACCGATCCCTTCTTCTAGTCAAGTTGTGCTACAATCTTCTCTTCTCCCCAGTCCTATTAAACACCTCCTCATTAGTTATGTGATCTACCCATCTAACCTTCAGCATTCCTCTGTAGCACCACATTTCGAAAGCTTCTATTCTCTTCTTGTCTAAACTATTTATCGTCCATGTTTCACTTCCATACATGGCTACACTCCATAAAAATACTTTCAGAAACGACTTCCTGACATTGAAATCATTACTCGATGTTAACAAATTTCTCTTCTTCAGAAACGCTTTCCTTCCCATTGCTAGTCTGCATTTCATATCCTCTCTACTTCGACCATCATCAGTTATTTTGCTCCAAAAATAGCAAAACTCCTTTATAACTTCAAGTGTCTCATTTCCTAATATAATACGCTCAACATCACCCGACTTATTTCGACTACATGCTATTATCCTCGTTTTGCTTTCGTTGATGTTCATCTTATATCCTCCCTTCAAGACACTATCCATTTCGTTCAACTGCTCTTCCAAGTCCTTTGCTGTTTCTGACAGAATTGCAATGTCATCGGCGAACCTAAAAGTTTTTATTTCTTCTCCATGGATTTTAATACCTACTCCAAATTTTTCTTTTGTATCCTTTACTGCTTGCTCAATATACAGATTGAATAACATCGGGGAGAGGCTGCAACCCTGTCTCACTCCCTTCCCAACCACTGCTTCTCTTTCACGCCCCTAGACTCTTATAACTGCCATGTGGTTTCTGTACAAATTGTAAATAGCCTTTCGCTGCCTGTATTTTACCCCTGACACCTTTAGAATTTGAAAGAGAGTAATGCACCATATTCTCAACAAGGAACTCTGAAAATGGCTCTGAGCACTATGGGACTTTACTTCTGAGGTCATCAGTCCCCTAGAACTGAGAACTACTTAAACCTAACTAGCCTAAGGACATCACACACATCCATGCCCGAGGCAGCATTCGAACCTGCGACCGTAGCGGTCGCTCGGTTCCAGACTGCTGCGCCTGGAACCGCACGGCCACTCCGGCCGGCTATGATAAGTCGGTTTTGTGTATTCAGAACATTAGCCGTTCTGTGGCTTTAAATTAGGTTCAGCTCTGGGATGTCACTTTCATTTCTGATGAACATTCGTCTTCCGGTAGAACGCTCTGCGTCCTAACAGTAAATTATTCTTCAGTCCAGTAATGTACGCCACAGTGATTGTGGAAGGAGCCTAACTTCACGAAAAGTTGTTTCTTACAAAAGATAATGATCATTACTGACGTCTTCGTCATGGTGATTGATTATTACATGTAAATCGAGGATACTGTCAGTATTACTGACACACTCGTCAGTAGATTATAGTTGACCATGAATGTAGCGGACACTGGCAGATCAACCGAGCTATGTGGCTCATTGGTTGACAAATTGAGATCGCATTCGGGAAGTAGGTAATTCAGATCCTCCGCCGTTCATCCAGATTTTTGTATCCCCGTGGTTTCCGTGAATATTTGAGGCAAATGCTGGGCTCATTCCTACCAGAAGGATGCGGCTGATTGCCTTCTCCAAGCCGAGCTTGTTCTCCTACCTAATGACCTCGTCGTTTGCGCAATGTTAAACTCTTGTCTTCCATCTTCTTCCTCACTGCCAAAATTACTAACGTAATCGTCAATGGATTGCGAAAGAACAGAAGAATCTGAGATGTAGTTCAAGATGGTTTCCCGTTAATGTGTGGCAAATGTGGGTGTAGGTGCTGTGTAAGGTCTGGGAGGCCGAGCGCGGACTGGTGGCCACACACTGACTGTGCAGCTGTTGCCTCCGGATGGCGCTGGAGACACCAGGGTTAACACCTTGGCGGATGCCACGTACCAGAGGGGGCCAGCCACTCTCACTGCGAAATCCTCAACTTGCTGCATCTGCCTCATACGGGGTGGTCAAGATAAAACACCTGGAAAATAGTTCATGCACCTTGAAATTCACCATCCAACTCTGCATCACATGCACCCAGAGCAGACGATGCAATCTCGACTGCCTTAAGATACACGAAGCACTTTCAGGGCCACTTGGTTGTATTCTCTGATCAGTGTCTGATGGGGTACCTCTCACTGTTCTTGTGTTCAGGACACCGTAATACGCCTTACAAGCTCTCCAGGCAATATATCTGTCTGCACTTGAAACAGCACATTTCTCCGTTTGGAGTGATGTGAACGGTGTAGAACAGTTACCATGCAGTAACATCACCCTGCACTGAGATGAAGTTGTGACATTAGGTTGTATGGGAACAGCGTAGTCACGTTGGTGGACGTTGAGACATGACAAAGTGGCAGGATGCAACTGTCGTGTTTCAACGTGACCGTGATCACAACTTGAATGTAGATGCTCAATTTGTTGGGATAGTAGCGTGAAATATCCAACGAGTCTAAGGACTGGCGTATCACTCCCTTCCATGCTATGCAACATGAAAACAGTCGTAGCAGACAGTCTAGCAGACACGAACTGGCAATGAATGTCTTGGTTTGTCAGTGGTAATCAGTTTCAGCTCCGACAGATATTGCTGTTTTAAGTAAATGTAGGTCCATCTACATCCGTTTCCGTGTGAACATTGGGAAGAAAACTGAGTGCATTGGAAATTCTGAGTCGGTTACCTCGAAAAAGGCGATTCGTTCGCATTGAGACATAAGGCTTGCACGCCTTCAGTGCTCCATACGTCAGAACGAATGGACAGAATTTGACTGTGAGCATCCCGTGTCGACCAAAAGTTGCCTCTTTTGAAATAGTGTAAGGCACCAACTTCTCTGATAGTCCTATGTGTCGCGTAACTGGTAGTGTGTGTTGATTGCAATTTAGGCTGGAAGTGACCTGCAATGTTTTGGGGATATTTTCCGTACCATGACTTGAGTCGATTCATTGAAGTTACAGCGGACACGAACCATGTGTTTACATTAACGATCTAGATGTCCCAGGGCTCACCTTTCTTTTAGGCATACTGAAAAAGTTTTGCATCACTCCGGTTCCTGGAACTCATGAAGATAGACGAAGACAGTGACAGATACAGTCTCTTTGACTGTTCGGAGATGTCACTAAACCTGCCCAATGATGTAAACAACCACGCATGAGCAACACCTATTAGGCGGAGTGGGTCCAAAGCCGATCAGTTCCAGTCACTCCACCAGGAATGAAGTACACGGCTCGTGTTGTCTGTAGTTCAGCCATGCCTAGACGGTCAATACCGCGGTTCGACTGCTTCCGCATTGTTACTTTGTACCAGGAAGGGCTCTCAGCAGGGAAAGTGTCCAGGCGTCTCGGAGTGAACCAAAGAGATGCTGTTCGTACACGGAGGAGATACAGAGAGACAGGCCTCGTGCAGGCCGCCCAAGGGATACTACGGCAGTGGATGACCGCTACCTACGGATTATGGTTCGGAGGAACCCTGACAGCAACGCCACCATTCTGAATTATGCTGTTCGTGCAGCCACAAGACGTGCGCAATAGCCTGAATGATGCACAACTTCACTTCTGACGTCTACATTTACATCTACATCCACATGGATACTCTGCAAATCACATTTAAGTGCCTGGCAGAGGGCTGATCGAACCACCTTCACAATTTTCTGTTCTTCCAATCTCGTATAGCGCGCGGAAGAATGAACATCTATATCTTTCCGTATGAGCTCTGATTTCCCTTATTTTGTCGTGGTGATCGTTCCTCTGTATGTAGGTCGGTGTCAACAAAATATTTTCGCATTCGGAGGAGAAAGTTGGTGGTTGGAATTTCGTGAGAAGGTTCCGTCGCAACGAAGAACGCCTTTCTTTTAATGATTTACAGCCCAAATCCTCTATCCTTTCTGTAACACTCTCTCCCATATTTCGCGATAATACAAAACGTGCTGCCTTTCTTTGGACTTTTTCGATGTACTCCGTCAGTCCTACCTGGTAAGGATCCCACTCCGCGCAGCAGTATTCTAAAAGAGGACGGACAGGCGTAGCGTAGGCAGTCTCCTTAGTAGGTCTGTTACATTTTCTAAGTGTCCTGCCAATAAAACGCAGCCTTTGGTTAGCCTTCCCCACAACATTTTCTATGAGTTCTTTCCAATTTAAGTTGTTCGTAACTGTAATACCTAGGTATTTAGTTGCATTTACGGCTTTTAGCTTAGACTGATTTATCGTGTAACCTACGTTTAACGAGCTCCTTTTAGCACTCATGCGGACGACCTCACACTTTTCGTTATTTAGGGTCAACTGCCACTTTTCGCACCATTCAAATATATTTTCTAAACCGTTTTGCAGTTTGTTTTGATCTTCTGATGACTTTATTAGTCGATAAACGACAGCGTCATCTGCAAATAACCGAAGACGGGTGCTCAAATTGTCTCCCAAATCATGTATACAGGTAAGGAACAGAAAATGGCCTATAACACTACCTTGGGGAACGCCTGAAATCACTTCTGTTTTACTCGATGACTTTCCGTCTATTACTTCGAACTGTGACCTCTCTGACAGGAAATTGCAAATCCAGTCACATAACTGAGACAATATTCCATAAGCACGCAATTTTACTACGAGCCGCTTGTGTGGTACAGTGTCAAAAGCCATCCGGAAATCCAGGAATACAGAATCGATTTGAAATCCCTTGTCAATAGCACTCAGCACTTCATGTGAGTAAAGAACTAGTTGTGTTGCACAGGTACGATGTTTTCTAAACCCATGTTGGCTGTGTGTCAATAGACGGCTTCCTTCGAGGTAATTCATAATATTCAAACACAATATATGTTCTAAAATCCTGCTGCATATCGACGTTAATTATATGGGCCTGTAATTTAGTGGATTACTCTTACTACCTTTCTTGAATATTGGTGTGACTTGTGCAACTTTCCAGTCTTTGGGTCCGGATCTTTCTTCGAGCGAACGGTTGTTTAAATATGATTGTTAAGTTAGGAGCTAATGCATCAGCATACTCCGAAAGGAACCTAACTGGTATACAGTCCAGGCCAGAAGACTTGCGAGCGGTTCAAGGCGCTGCAGTCTGGAACCGCGCAACGGCTACGGTCGCAGGTTCGAATCCTGCCTCGGGCATGGATTTGTGTGATGTCCTTAGGTTAGTTAGGTTTAAGTAGTTCTAAGTTATAGGGGACTGATGACCACAACAGTTAAGTCCATAGTGCTCAGAGCCAACCAGAAGACTTGCTTTTATTAAGTGATTTGACTTGCTTCACTACTCCGAGGATATTTACTTCTACGCTAATCATGTTGGCAGCTGTTATCGATTCGAACTCTGGAATATTTAATTCGTCTTTTTTTGTGAAGGCATTTCGGAAGGCTGTGTTTAGTAAATCTGCTTTGGCAGCACTGTCTTCGATAGTATCTCCTTTGTCATCGCGCAGAGGAGGCATGGCGCGGTCCATCTTTGCAACCACGAAACCATGCACCGCGGTACAGATGGGCCCAACCACATGCCGAATGGACCGCTCAGAATTGGCAACACGTTCCCTTCGCTGATGAATAACAGATATGTCTTCAACCAGACAATCGTCGGAGACGTATTTGGAGGCAACCCGGTCACGCTCAACGCCTTAGACACTCTATCCAGTGAACGCAGCATGGTGGAGGTTCCCTGCTGTTTTGAGGCAGCATTATGTGGGGCCGACGTACGCCGCTGGTGGTCATAGAAGATGACGTAACGGCTGTACGATACGTGAATACCATCCTCCGATCGATAGTGCAACGATATCGGCAGCATATTGGTGAGGCCCTCGTATTCATGGACGACAATTAGCGCCCCCCATCGTGCACATGTTGTGAATGACTTCCTTCGGGATAATGACATCGCTCAACTAGTGGCCAGCATGTTCACCAAACATGAACCCTATCTAACATGCCTGGGATAGATTGAAAAGGGCTGCTTTTGGACGACGTGACCCACGAATCACCCTGAGGAATCTACGCCGAATCTCCGTTGAGAAGTGGGACGATCTGGAACAACAGTGTCTTGATGACCTTGTGGATAGTGTGCAACGAGGGATACAGCCATGCATCAATGCAAGAGGACGTGCTACTGGGTATTAGAGGTACCGGTGTGTACAGCAGTCTGCACCAACACCTCTGAAGGTCTCGCTGTATGCTGCTACAACATGCAATGTATGTTTTTCATGAGCAATGAAAAGGGCGGAAAAGATGTTTATGTTGATCTACATTCCAATTTACTATACAGGTTCCGGAACCGAGGTGATGCAAAGCTCTTTTTTTTTGTGTGTGAAAATGTTCATGACTTGTACGCTGGGAACACTTCCATCTTCGAGCGCTGGACTCGTACTTAGTCGGTGTCTGGTTCAAGACCCCGTCCAGCGACCTACATTTAGGATTTTCGTGATTTTCCTGAATCGCTTCGGGATGGTTCCTTCGATGACAACAGTCGCGTACCCAGGGCTACGAACATACGTTCTTTCCTTGACGAACAGTGAGGGACACTGACGCATTTCGAGTGATCTGCTGAACCGCCTGATCTTAATCACGTACAGTAGTTCTGGAGTTGCGACAGCAATTGACACAGGCCAGTCAAAATCCCTCCAGTCTGGTAGCTCTTCCTGACCTGCTCATCAATGAGTGACGTCAGCCGCAGATGGTACCCGTAAATCTACATCTACATCTACATGATTACCCTGCCATTCACAGTAAAGTGCCTGGCAGAGGGTTCAATGAACCAGCTGCAAGCTGTCTCTCTTCCGTTCCACTCTCGAACGGCGAGAGGGAAAAACGATCACTTAAAGTTTTATGTGTCAGCCTCGATCTCTCTTCTTTTATCGTGACGATCATTTCTCCCTTTGTATGTGGGTGTCAAAAGGATGTTTTCGCAATCGGAGGAGAGAACTGGTGATTGAAATTTCATGAGAAGATCCTGACGCAACGAAAAACGCCATTGTTTTAATGACAGCCACTGCAATTCACGTACCATGTATGTGGCACAATCTCCCCTATTTCGCGATAATACAGAACGAACTGCCCTTCTTTGATATTTTCCGATGTCATCCATCAGTCCCATCTGATGCGGATCCCACATCGCACAGCAATACTCCAGAATACGGCGGCCAAGTGTGGTGTAAGCTGTCTCTTTAGTAGACCTGTTGCACATTCTACACGTTGTGCCAATGAATAGCAGTCTTTGGTTTGCTCTAACCACAACATTATCTATGTGGTCGCTCCAGTTTAGGTTATTTGTTATTGGAATCCCTAAGTATTTAGTTGAATTTACAGCCTTCTGGTTAGCGTGACTTACCGGGTAATCGAATTTTGCGGATTTCTTTTAGTACTCATATGAATAACTTCAAACGTATCCTTATCAGGGTCAATTGCCACTTTTCGCACCATACAGATATTGTATCTAAACCGTTTTGCATTTCGTTTTGGTCATCTGCATACTTCACAAGACGCTAAATGACAGCATCAAAAAATATAAGAGGGCTACTCAGATGGTCTTCCACGTCGTTAATCTACGAGTAGATCGGGAACGATAGAGGGCCTAACACTTCCTTGGGGAACGCCGGATGTCACTTCTGTTTTACTCGATGACTTTCCGTCTATTACTACGAACGGTGATATTTCTGACAGGAAATTACGAATCCAGTCGCACACATTTTGGTTAGACGCTTGTGAGGAAGGGTGTCCAAAGACTTCTGGAAATCGAAAAATACGGAATCACTTTGACATCCCCTGAGTGTAAAGTGCTAGTTGTGTTTCACAAGAACAATGTTTTCTGAATCGTGCAGGTTATGTGTCAATAAATCGTTTTCTTCTAGGTAATTCATAATTTTCGAACACAGTTTAGGTTCCAAAACCCTGCTGCAAATCGACATTAGTGATATGGGCCTGTAATTCAGCGGATTACTCCTGTTTCCCTTTCCGTGTATTGGTGTGATTTGAGCAATTTTCCAGTCGTTGGGTGCCGATCTTTCTATGAGCGAGCGGTTGAATATAATTGCTAAATATGGAGCTATTGTATCAGCATACTCTGAAAGGAACCTTACTGATATACAATCTGGACCGGAGACCTTGCCCTTATTAAGTTTTATAAGTGGACTACTTCGCCGAATTGAGACAATTATCAAGGCTCTGGCCTATGTTACGAGGTATCGACGTTGAAAACATGTTT